>NC_053038.3:315135564-320135564 GCF_002575655.3 Aegilops tauschii subsp. strangulata | reverse complement strand
CTCACTCAACGATCCCATGGCCTAGCTCGTTGGACCCAAAGAACAAGAGACACAAGGGTGGTTCAGGCGACCTTGCGGTGTAACACCCTACTCCAGTGTGTGCTGGATTGCCTCGAGGGGCTGAGGATGAACTAGTACAGTGGATGAACAACCTCCGGAGGTGAGGTGTTCTTGGGCTCGATTAGCCGGTGAGATGGTCAAGGTGGAATCGATCTGTCCCATCTATGGTGGTGGCTAAGTCCTATTTATAATGGCCTTGGTCCTCTTCCCAAATGTTAGGTGGGAAGGGATCCCACAACGGCCAAGTTTGAAGGGGGACAACTAGTACAAGCTATCCTGACAAAAGGTGGTCTTCGCCTGTCAAAGGCTCTGGTGGTGATGCTGCTGTGCGCTCCGTGGTGACCTCCGTCCTGCTGGTCTTGGTCTTGTTGCACCGATATGGAAACCTTTGCCTGATGCCTCGGGACCCCGCGCCTGCGCTTGCCTCCTTAGCACCAAAGAGGAAAATGAACCCCACGCCCGCTGGCGCCGCCTGGCCTTGGTCGTTTGGCTCACGTCATGCGAACCTCACGAGGTGTCCCTTGCATAGATATCTCCGCTCCTCGGGAGACAGCCTAGTGAGGCCACCCCTAGGGAGGTCTTGGTGTCGTCTGCCTCGCGAGGCTTGGCCCCTCGCGAGGGTCTTGGGTTGCCGTTGCAGAAGCTGAGCCATACCAGGCCGTTGGTGGAGCGACGTCCTGGGCCGCATGTAGGCAAGTCTAGGCACCCCCAGTCCCAGAACGCCGACAGTAGCCCCCGGGCCCAAGGCGTGCTCGAACTTGGCTTCGAGGCGAAGCCAAAGGGCAAGTGTGGAGCACCACGGGCCCCAACCGCCTGCGGCCCCGGTCGACGCGTGGAGATTGGGGGTACGTGGGCGCCTTCGCTTCCCCATGCGGCCTCGGCAACCGTTCGACTTGACGAGACCCTGCTGCATGCAGAAGAAAACCATCATTACCTGCGATCATGGAGGCCGGCGGTTGGCCTCCTTCTGGCTATAAATGAGGAGAGGGGCAGAGCCCCTGTCGCTCATCTTCTTCTCCACACCGCCTGCTTCTTGTTCTTCCTCCTCGCCTCATCGTCTTGCCGTGACACTTATGGCGCCGATAAGGAGATTCTCTGCCGCTGAGAAAGGAGAAACCCCCCATGAAGAGCAGGGGTCGCTTCCGCCGAAGAAGAGGTTCGGCTGCTCCCGCGATGCCGACGTGAGGCAGGAGGTGACGAGGACTTGGTACGAGCGGCCTCCTCTCGGCTACCCGCTGCCCCTGTACGCCCATGTGGAAGGCCCCGGAGGAGGAGGCAATGCCTCGCGTCACGGCCGTGGCGGCCAGGCTATGGTGGCATGCGCCACTGGCCCACTGTTGATGATGGCGTCGACGGCGACGCTTGTAGCTAGGACCCCTTGAAGTTTTTATTCTTTTGTTCGCTGTGAGGATTCGGAACGAACCCGTGGGGGTGTGTAAGGAATTTGTAATGCTTTTGCTCCGATGCTTATTGCCCCTACTATGAGATTTGTGGTTGCACGTCTTGCCACGGCACTGTCCCCCTTTTCGTCCTCGCGGTAGCTTAGCGCTCTATGCCGGCTGGTCCCAGTTACCAGGCAGGCTTCAGCCGTCGCTGGTATGCCAGGTCGCGATGCCGTGGTCAAGGCCAGGAGGTGAGCGGCCCGAGGTCCGGTAAGAGCTCCCGAGGCATGATGCTCGAGAGGTCCCCATTGGCATGAAAGCAGCGTCCCGAAGGTAGAAAAGGAAGGCGGCATTGCCAGAGCAAGGCTGCCCGAACTGAAAAATTCCAATTGCGGCGCTGTGCTACGTGAGTATGTGACTTATCTCGTCGAGTCCATGGTGGTCCCTCCTACGGCGTCTGGTTTGCGCTCCAGCGGCGGAGTTGTTGGGTGAGGCTCACGCCGGCTTCCTCCTTCCTTGCTCATCTAAATGCTCTGCGTCCTCGGGTCTCGACCCTCGAGCAAGCTCAGCCGCCGCTGGTATGCCAGGTCGCGATGCCATGGTCAAGGCCAGGGGGTGAGGGCTGGAGAGTCAGTAGGAGCTCCTGAGGCACGATGCTTAGGAGCCCCCCCTTTAACGCGCAAGTGAATCGCGCGAAAGGAGGGCGGCCGACGAGGCCACCTGTAGCCGAGCCCCGCAGATCCCTGCGGGTTAGTGCGAGGGGAGAACACAACTTGTAATCACGCTTGCTGCCCTGCCGCTAGTCTTTCTGCAAGAAGATGAAGGCACCAAGGGTCTGGTGAGGTGACGTGCGCGGGACGTGCCGCGAGCCAGAGCTCGACCACTCAGGTTTGCCAGCGTTGCAGGGACGGACCCGAGCACAAGCACCGTGCCAGCATGTGTAGCCCCCGCTGCGGGATGAGCAGGAGGCCGGTCAGCAATGCGGGTGGCCGCGAAGGGCAACAAGAAAGCATGTCATAATCATAAGGTAACTCATGCAAGGAGGCAAGCTAGTTCAGATAAATGCAAGGACGATACATGCCGCAGGGACGGACCCATGCGGCCTAGGGATGATGCAGCCCAAGGGGCGCCCCCAACAGGGTAAGCTAGAGACGCAGAAGGATACACATTGCAGGGACAGGCCCATGCGACTTGGGGATAATGCTGCCCGAGGGGCGCCCCCAACTGAATGAATCGAAAAGAGTCACCTGGTACCGTTGCTGGAGAGGTGTTGAAGTAGATGAAGACGCATGCTGAAGAAGTTGCTTCTCACGAGTCGCCTGGGTCCTGAGCCTCGGGAGGCTTCGGGGGCCCGGGCGGCTCATGAAGAACTGTCGCCATCTCTGCCAGAACTGCGTGATGCCTCGCCTCCTGAGCCGCCAGAAAGCTCCGCAGGTGGCGCTGGAAGGTGACAGCTACGCCCGGCAAGCCGAATGGCATGCGAACATAGCTGTGAGGTGGACCCTCGCATCGACCAACGTGCGAAGGCCAGAAACGCTCCTGAGATGCCGCCATGTTGAGTCCTGGGATTTTGATGTAGACGCACAGCTCGTCGTCCTCGCCAGGACGAGGGGCTGCGCGAGGTGGTGGGCGGCAGTCGCTGCGCATGGCCCTCGCCTCCTAGAGCTCCTCAATCGCCTTGGTGATGAACTCCTAAGCGCCGGGCACTCCACACCTTGTGCCCTCTTGAGGGAAGCGTGCGGTGAAGCATGCCTCCACGTGGTGCCCGAGCGCCTCCCTCGTGACATGCGCTAGGTCAGAGGCCCTCCAGAAGAGAGCCCCCGAGCCCAGCCTGAGGAAGGCACCGGGCGCGCCTTCCTATGCGAGGGAGGGAGGCGCCCCATCCGTGGGCGCAGGTCCTAAGGTGGTGCCATTGGAAACACTGCTCTCCTCAAGCCCTTGGCAGACCAACTGCTTCTTCTTCTTGGGGACAGCCTCAGGAGGGTAGACAACACCTTCGTTGTCTGGGTCTTCGGCCGTCACAGCCTGGTAGGCGCGCTCGAGAGAGCACACCGTGTCCTTTTCCTCGCAGGCGACTGTGATGACGCCGCAGCTCCCTGGCATCTTGAGGACGTTGTAGCCATGGTGGGTCACTGCCATGAACTTGGCCAGGGCTGGATACCCAAGGATGGCATTGTACGGCAAGCGGATGTGGGCGACGTCAAAGTCGATGAGCTTGCTGCGGTAGTTGTCGCGCTTGTCGAATGTGACAGGGAGGCGGACCTGCCCTATCGGGGTGGTGGAGCCGTCGATCACTCCTGAGAAGGGCTTGGTAGGCTGCATCTGATCATATGGCACTTGGAGGCGGTCGAACATCTCGAAAGACATGACATTGAGCCCTGCGCCACCGTCGATGAGGGTCTTGGTGACTTGGACATTGCTGATGATGGGCGAGCAGAGCATCGGGAGAGCGCCGGCAGTTGCCGCGCACTTGAGCTGGTCAGATGAGCTGAAGGTAATGGTGCACTTGGACCACCTGAGCGGGCGCGTGGCCTTGAGCCTGGGGAGGGTTGCGTTCACCTCGCGAGCAAACTGCTTGAAGATGCGCTGAGAGGCTGGGGCCTGAGCGCCACCCAAGATGCAAGTGATGGCGCGGGGCTCCTGGAAGCCCCCAGCCCCCTCGTCCTGGTGATGGTCGTCGTTCCTCCTTGGTGGTGGCGGCAGCGGGGGAAGGCCAGCGTTACCCTGAGGCCGGTACTCACGAGGCTGGTCCCTTCAGGCACCCTCACGAGGTTGGTCCTGCCAACGGTTCTCACGAGGTCGGTCGCGCCACTCCTGGCGGGGGCTGCGGTCGTCCCAGCGTCCTCCACTTCTGCCTCCTCCGCGATCGTAGCCCCAGTCGTTGCGCTCGGGGCGTCGACCGAAGTGCCCGTCCCGGATGGCCCTGAGCTCCTGACAGTCATTGGTGTTGTGGTTGTGCACATTGTGGAAGGCGCAGAACGGGCGGTTGGCCTTGGGTGACTTGGGGTGGTCGCGACCGTGCTTCATCTCTGGCTCCGCCGCGAGCACGGCAGACCCCTTGCGCTTCACGTCCTTGGTCTTGGCCTTCTTGTCTTCCGTGTCGGCAGCTGAAAGCTCGAGGAGGGAGAGTCGTCCCTCTTCAGCCCTCGCGCACTTGGTCGCCATGTTGAACATCTCCAGAGCCATGCACAGGTCCTCGTGTATGGCGAGCTCCTCCTTCATCTTGACATCAAAGACGCCGTCGGAGAACGTTGAGATGATGGTCTCGTCCGTCACCTTGGGGATCTTGAGGCGAACGCTGTTGAAACGCTGGATGTACTTCTGCAGGGTCTCCCCTGGCTACTGCTTGATGCGCCACAAGTCACCAGCAGCAGGTGGGCGGTCGTGAGTGCCTTGGAAGTTGGTGACGAAGCGTTCACGCATCTCTCCGCAGGTGGGGATCGATCCCGCGGGCAAGTTCAAGAGCCACGAGCACGCGCCGTCCTTGAGAGCCATGGGAAACCAGTTCGCATAACTTTCTCATCGCCGTTGGCCGCCTCGATGCTCAGCTCGTAGAGTTGCAAGAACTCAGCAGGGTCAGGGGTGCCGTCGTAGCGTCGAGGCAGGTCGGGCTTGAAATTGCCGGGCCACACAACGCTGCGCAGCTCGGGGGTGAAGGCGTGGCAGCCCACCGTGGTCACTAGAGCTCGTCGTGGAGGTGGGGCCTGGTCTTGGTACCCACGCACCACCGTTGCAGGCAGCGCGCGATCTTGACGTGGTGGTGTGGGGAGTGCAGAGGAGCATCTTCTTGCGGCCGCGGGATTTCCTGGCAGCTTCCTTCTTCACGCGCGGGTGCCCTGCGCGGTGGGTCGCGCCGCGGAGCCGCGCGTCTTGGTGCGAGGGCGACGTCTTGATGTGGAGGTGGGAGAGGGGCTCCATGGGCTACGTCGCCCGCAGCAGGAGGTGGACGAGGCAACGAGAGAGGCGGTGCGGGAGAGCCCCCAGCGGCCCTGACGAGCTCGGCGATGCGGTTCAGCCAGTCTTTGTAGAGGTCGGTAACGCAGGAGCTCGCGCGCCATGAGCAGCGCGTCCGCGGGTGCGCGTCGAGCGTTGGACGACGAGCCGGCCGGAGTCAGCGACGGGGTGGCGGTGCATCCGTCCCGCCGCACGGAGAGGTGCAGCGACGAAGCTTGCTGCTCCTTTCTCGCCAGGCCAGTGGCGGCGTTGGCAGCGGGTGATGGAGAGCGAAGAGGAGGTCCGCCGACGGGCACCGTCTGGGCGACGCGAGCGGCAAGGGCGACCCGGCACTCAACGCGGGCCCGGCGAGCGTCAGCCATGGATGCAATGGAGCAGTGGTGCATCGATCGATGGAAGAAAGGCCTCAGCGCACCCCTACCTGGCGCGCCAAATGTCGGATTATGGGTTCCAGCAAACCCTTGTGAGGTTCAAACTCTGGGGTGCGCACGAAGAACACTCTCTTCCTAGCTCGCTCGCTCAACGATCCCACGCCTAGCTCGTCGGACCCAAAGAACAAGAGACACAAGGGTTTATACTAGTCCGGGCCACCTTGCGGTGTAACACCCTACTCCAGTGTGTTTTGGATTGCCTCGAGGGGCTGAGGATGAACTAGTATAGTGGATGAACAACCTTCGGAGGTGAGGTGTTCTTGGGCTCAATGAGCGTGTGAGATGGTCAAGGTGGAATCGATCCGTCCCGTCTATGGTGGTGGCTATGTCCTATTTATAGTGGCCTTGGTCCTCTTCACAAATGTTAGGCGGGAAGGGATCCCACAACGGCCAAGTTTGAAGGGGGACAACTAGTACAAGATATCCTGACAAAAGGTGGTCTTCGCCTGCCAAAGGCTCTGGTGGTGATGTTGCTGTGGGCTCCGCGGTGACCTCGTCCTACCGTCCTGCTGGTCTTGGTCTTGTTGCACCGATATGGAAACCTTTGCCTGACGCCTTGGGTCCCCACGCCTGCGCTTTCCTCCTTAGCACCAAAGAGGAAAATGGTACACTGCGCCCGCTGGCGCCGCCTGGCCTTGGTCGTCATGGCTCACGTCATGCGAACCTCGCGAGGTGTCCCTTGCATAGATATCTCCGCTCCTCGGGAGACAACCTAGTGAGGCCACCCCCAGGGAGGTCTTGGTGTCGTCCACCTCGCGAGGCTTGGCCCCTCGCGAGGGTCTTGGGTTGTCGCTGCAGAAGCTGGGCCATACCAGGCCGTTGGTGGAGCCACGCCTCGGGCCGCAGGCAGGCAAGTCTGGGCACCCCCGGTCCCAGAACGTCGATATGATGCAGGTCTGAGATTGTGGAGACAGACTGATCCCTATGCCACCAGGAGAAGGACTGCTGTAGATTATCGTTTCCACACCAAGGAACAACAAGACTTCTATGAGACAGTCTTGTTGGACAAGAAGCCCATTATCTGTGATATGAAGTGGGTTGACTAGAAATATATTGATGACAATGAGGACTACTTTCCAGGTGTGCATGAAAGCTTCAGGATGAATGAAGTGGACAAGTTTGTTGGTCAGAAGTTGACCAAGTGGAACGATGAGATGATAATGCAATTCTATTCCACTGCTCACTTCTATCCAGATGGAAAAAATGTCTGGATGACTGAGGGAATCAGATATCAATCAACTATCTCTGAGTTGGCCAAGTTGATCAATGCCCCAAAGGAAGAATAAAATGACATTGATGTATATGCGAAGCCTAGGAAGGATCACAACTCCATGGCCAACATGTACAAGGAGATTCCTGACAGTGCCCTAGAGACACACAAGCTTGGATCCATCTACTTCCTGCTTGCTGGCCTGACAACCATCAACACCATTCTGAGGCACACTCTGTTGCCTAAGTCAGGAAATCATAGGATGATCCATGGTCACTCCATCAACTTGCTCCATATGTTTGATGTGCCACAGAAGTTCAAAGTGATGAGCTTGATAGTTGAAACAGTGAAGAGAACTGTAGCTGATCAGAAGAGATCATGTTGATATGTCCTTCATATACAGATGTTGATCAACTCCAAGATGGTAACAGGGACATATCTTCTAGATAAAGAGCATCTTCCCCTGAGGCCAGAATTTGAGGACAATGAGATTGTCATGGATGCATCTCATCCAACATGTGCAGAAGCTTAGGAGAAGAGAGAGAGAGAGAGAGAGACCAAAGGCTGCAAAAGCAGCAAAGGCAGCTAGTGCACCAGATGCGTCGACTGTGATGCTCAAGACCAAGCAAGATCAACTTAGTTATCTGCTTGAGGCTACTGTGAGGATTGAGAAGGGCTTGGCCACCCTAACTCGGAATTAGGGAAGTCTTGAGAGCATCATTGAGACTAAATTCCATGATCCAAATGTGAATGTGATACGTCTCCAACGTATCTAGAATTTTTTATTGTTCCATGTTGTTATATTATCATTTTTGGATGTTTTACAATCATTTTATAGTCATTTTATATTATTTTTTGGTACTAACCTATATAGTGCCAAGTGCCAGTTGTTGTTTTCTACATGTTTTTTACATCGCAGGAAATCAATATCAAACGGAGTCCAAACGCAGCGAAACTTTTTGTGGATTTGTTTTGGACCAGAAGACATCCAGTAGGCCAAAGAAGTACCGAAGAGGGAGCCCGAGGTGAGCACAAGACACCAGGGCGCGCCTGGAGGCCCAGGCGTGCCCTGGTGGGTTGTGCCCACCTCAGTGGACTCCCGAACCGCCTCTTTGCTCTATAAATACCCCAATATTCCAGAAACTCTAGGGGAGTCGACTAAAATCAATTCCAGCCGCCACAAGTTCCAGAACCACTAGCTCCAATCTAGACACCGCCATGGAGGGGTTCATCATGTCCATTGGTGCCTCTCCGATGATGCGTGAGTAGTTCTTTGTAGACCTACGGGTCCGTAGTTGGTAGCTAGATGGCTTCCTCTCTCTCTTTTGATTCTTAATACAATGGTCTCTTGGAGATCCATATGATGTAACTCTTTTTGCGGTGTGTGAGGGAGTCCTGGACTAGGGGGTCCTCGGGCGTCCGGGCTATGTAATGTGGGTCGGACTGATGGGCCATGAAGATACAAGATCGAGGACCTTCCCCCGTGTCCGGATGGGACTTTTCTTTGCGTGGATGGCAAGCTTGACATCTGGATGTGTAGTTTCCTTCCTCCATAAACCGACCTTGTACAATCTTAGCCCCCTCTGGTGTCTATCTAAACCAGAGGGTTTAGTCCGTAGAGGCAATCATAACCATACAGGCTAAACATCTAGGGTTTAGTCATTACGATCTCAAGGTAGATCAACTCTTGTAACCCCTATACTCATCAAAGTCAATCAAGCAGGAAGTAGGGTATTACCTCCATTAAGAGGGCCTGAACCTGGGTAAACATTGTGTCCCCTGCCTCTTGTTACCTTTGATCCTTAGATACACAGTTCGGGACCCCCTACCCGAGATCTGCCGGTTTCGACACCGGCATTGGTGCTTTCATTGAGAGTTCCTCCGTGTTGTCGACAGAAGGATCGATGGATCGCCTCGTCGTCAACGACAAAATCACCTCTGGAAGATCCCTAGTTCCTTGGCAGATCCTCTAGATTGGCATTTTCACCATAGGCGCCCGCCCGGCCATTAAGCCCAAGGCGGTCCCTCGGATTGCCAAAAATCATCTCCGCATCAACCCCGAAAACATCGATAAGATGGATCCGGCAGATGTCTCGTCTTTAAACAAACTGCTAGATCGCATCGCCACCCTGGGGGTCACAACAGATTATGATCTGATTGGGCTTAAACCCGAACAGAGGGAAATCAGGTCTCCACCTGTCACCCACCTGGTGACTGTTCTGGAAGAACAAGTTGAGGATACCGCTCCTCCTATGTTGAAAACAAACTATGTTCGGATCTTCGAGCCCTACGAGCCGGACGCTCATCTTCGAGAAGAGGTCATCTGTCCTCCGAACATAGAATCCGGTGCTGAGTCTAAAAATCCCCAAGACACACTGGACCCTGGGCCAATGACCTCAGAAATTTTTCAAAACCCAGATTTCACAGTGGGTCAGGGTTTGGATTTAGGCCCACCCACCCACCACAATCAATACTGTCCAAGCAATTCCATTCCCCCAGACATATGCGATTTAATGTATATACGATAGCAACCTCAGGAAATAGTCCATCACTTTTGGGCTAGATTCCTACTTGTTAAAAACAAGATCAAAGATTGATGGACGACGATGCGGTATCAGTTTTGCCACAACTGTACGAACGAGTGCATCCTCAATGCCCTCAATCGGCACCACATACTGCACATTGCAGATTTGGCACACATAGTACAAAAGTATTGCGCAATGGAAAGCGCTTGGAAAGCCCAGACAGCTCGGTGGGAGCCACCGGCCTTTAAGCCACCCACCGGCCGGACAAAAAGGATGCACCCTTATGGGGCACCTGATCATTACTCCACGAAAAGAAAAATTAAGCCCTTACCGAGACACAGAACTGTCCCTGATGAATGGCTCGACAAGCCCTGTCAGATACACGTGCCAAATTCCGAGCCAACTCATAGCTTTCGGGCATGTTGGATACTCCGGCAAGTGGCTAAAAGTGGGGAGGCTATTCTCACCAACACTACTCCGGCAAGGCATTCCCCCGAGGATAACAACCTCAATGTGTTTACGGTCTGTGAGACCTTTTCTTCAAACAACCGGCGCAAATGGGCGCTCCGCAACCTCGCAGAAATCAATCACGTAGCCGCAATAAATCCTTGGAACGACATGGTGATAACCTTCAACGCCAATGACGAGCCAAGGGCCCGATCAGTCCGAGCACCAGCCGCTTTGGTTCTAAACCCAATTATAGACGGCTTTCGCCTGACTAAAGTGCTCATGGACGGCGACAGCGGACTGAACCTCATCTACAAAGACACGCTCAATAAAATGCAAATGGAGAGGAGTCGCATTGAGCAAAGTAATACATACTTTCGAGGAATTATCCCAAGTCGGGAAGCAAGATGCTCGGGGAAAATTAAACTCGATGTGGTATTCGGCACGCCAAAGAACTATAGGTCCGAAGAAATAATCTTCCAGGTGGCCCCTTTCAACAGCGGATATCACGCCCTGTTAGGGCGAGATGCATTCACATGCTTTCAAGCCATACCTCATTACGGGTACATGAAGCTCAAAATGCCCAGGCCCAACGGTGTTATCACTATCGCCAGTGATCCGGACATAGCACTCCGCACCAAAAACAAAACCGCATCCCTGGTCCTCGAGGCACTGTCCGAAGCCCTGGCGGCCGAGGAGTGATACGTCTCCAACGTATCTATAATTTTTTATTGTTCCATGCTATTATATATTCTGTTTTGGATGTTTAATGGGCTATATTATACACTTCTATATTATTTTTGGGACTAACCTATTAACCGGAGGCCCAGACCAAATTGCTATTTTTTGCCTATTTCAGTGTTTCGAAGGAAAGGAATATCAAACGGAGTCCAGACGGAATAAAACCTTCAGGAACGTGATTTTCGGAACAAACGTGATCCAGAGGAATTGGAGTGGACGTCAAGAAACGAACGAGGAGGCCATGAGGCAGGGGGCGTGCCTACCCCCTGGGCGCGCCCTCCACCCTCGTGGGCCCCTCGTAGCTCTCCTGACCGACTTCCTTCGCCTACATATACTCATATACCCTGGAAACATCAGATACGGAGCCAAAACCCTATTTCCACCGCCGCAACCTTCTGTACCCGTGAGATCCCATCTTGGGGCCTTTTCCGGCGCTTCGCCGAAGGGGGCATTGATCACGGAGGCTTCTACATCAACACCATAGCCTCTCCGATGATGTGTGAGTAGTTTACCTCAGACCTTCAGGTCCATAGTTATTAGCTAGATGGCTTCTTCTCTCTCTTTGGATCTCAATACAAAGTTCTCCTCGATTCTCTTGGAGATCTAGTTGATGTAACTCTTCTTTTTGCGGTGTGTTTGTCGAGATCCGATGAATTGTGGGTTTATGATCAAGATTATCTATGAACAATATTTGAATCTCCTTTGAATTCTTTTATGTATGATTGGTTATCTTTGCAAGTCTCTTCGAATTATCAGTTTGGTTTGGCTTACTAGATTGATCTTTCTTGCAATGGGAGAAGTGCTTAGCTTTGGGTTCAATCTTGTGGTGCTCGATCCCAGTGACAGTAGGGGAAACGACACGTATTGTATTGTTGCCACCGAGGATAAAAAGATGGGGTTTATATCATATTGCATGAGTTTATCCCTCTACATCATGTCATCTTGCTTAAAGCGTTACTCTGTTATGAAATTAATACTCTAGATGCATGCTTGATAGCGGTCGATGTGTGGAGTAATAGTAGTAGATGCAGGCAGGAGTCGGTCTACTTGTCACGGACGTGATGCCTATATACATGATCATGCCTAGATATTCTCATAACTATGCTCAATTCCATCAATTGCTCGACAGTAATTTGCTCATCCACCGTAATACTTATGCTATCTTGAGAGAAGCCACTAGTGAAACCTATGGCCCCGGGGTCTATTTTCCATCATATTAATCTCCTGTCAACAAACTATTTCTATTACCGTTTACCTTGCAATCTTTACTTTTATGATTTACCATAAAAATACCAAAAATATTATCTTATCATCTCTATCAGATCTCACTCTCGTAAGTGACCGTGAAGGGATTGACAACCCATTTACCGCGTTGGTTGTTTGTGTAGGTGCGTGGGACTCGAGCGTGGTCTCCTACTGGATTGATACCTTGGTTCTCAAAAACCGAGGGAAATACTTACGCTACTTTACTGCGTAACCCTTTCCTCTTCAAGGGAAAACCAACGCAGTGCTCAAGAGGTAGCAAGAAGGATTCCTGGCGCTGTCGCCGGGGAGGTTTGCACCAAGTCAAGTCAAGATTTTATTTCCCGTCAACGAGTCATTTCTGGCGCCGTTGCCGGGGAAATCTACGCCAAGTCAAGTCAAGTCAAGACATACCAAGTACCCATCACAAACTCTTATCCCTCGCATTACATTATTTGACATTTGCCTCTCGTTTTCCTCTCCCCAACTTGACCTTTGTCGTTTTATTCGCCCCTCTTTTCCGTTCTCCTTTTTCTCGTTAGATCTTTTGTATGCTTGTGTTGCCATGTGCCTTCTATATGCTTGCATCTTCGCTTGCTGAAAATCTATTGTTATGGATCCTCATCCCCTTGCTAATCTTTTTAAGAGATCCAATTATGATGAACCAATTGCTAGTGAGTTTTGTGCACTAGATTATCTTTATGAGGTTTTGCTTGAAATTCGTGAATCTGAAAATTGTGATGAAGTGTTGAAAGAACAAACTTGTGAAGTGATTCACGATAGCTCCTTGAATAAAAAGCCTGATTGCAATGATTTTACTATAAATTATCTTAATGTCAATTGTGCTAATAATATGCAAAACCTCAAGCTTGGGGGTGCTAGTTTTGCTATGTCTACTATTTGTTGCAATGATCATGATTGGGGTGATTCTTCTTATGATCTTGAAAATTTATTTAAGCCTCATGATGAATATGAGATTGATAATAGTGTTTGCAATAATATTGAAAGTGGGTTTGGAAGAGTGTCAACTTTAGATCCCACATATTTGGAGAATGTTCAATCTTATGGTATTTTTGATAGAAGTGGGTTTGGAGAGGTCATGACTTTAGTTAATATTAATCCCACTATTTTGGAAGAGTGTCAACTTCGCATGCATGCGGATCATGTAGAGAAAATTTTATGTGATAGCTATATCGTTGAATTTGAATATGATCCCACATGTAATTATTATGAGAGAGGAAAATATTGTTGGAGAAATTTTCATGTTACTAAATTACCTCTCGTTATGTTGAGATTGCTATTATTTCTCACTTCTTCCTTGCATATGCTAGTATTTGCTTGTCTTGATAATTTGTTTACCTATAAGATGACTATGAATAGGAAGTATGTTAGACTTAGATTTGTGTTTTAACATGCTATATTATTCTCTCTTTGTGCTTCAATTCTTGTCTTTCATGTGAGCATCATCAAAATTATCAATGCATAGCTAGGGGCGTTAAACTATAGCGCTTGTTGGGAGGCAACCCAATTTTATTTTAGTTTTTTGCTTTTTGCTCCTGTTTAGGAATAAATCTTTGATCTAGCCTCTGGTTAGATTTGTTTTTGTGTTTTAATTAGTTTTTGTGCCAAGTGAAACCTATAGGATCTACTTGGATGATAGTTATTTGATCTTGCTGAAAATTCCAGAAACTTTCTGTTCACGAAAAAAATTGTTAAAAATCAACAGAACGTGATAAAATACTGATTCTAACTACAGCGGATCAATAAACAAAAATTTTAGGTCGTCCTATTTTGGTAGAATTTTTAGAGTTCCAGAAGTTTGCGTTAGTTACAGATTACTACAGACTGTTCTGTTTTTGACAGATTCTATTTTTCGTGTGTTGTTTGCTTATTTTGATGAATCTATGGCTAGTAAAATAGTTTATAAACCATAGAGAAGTTGGAATACAGTGGGTTTAACACCAATATAAATAAATAATGAGTTCAATACAGTACCTTGAAGTGGTGTTTTGTTTTCTTTCGCTAACGGAGCTCACGAGATTTTCTGTTAAGTTTTGTGTTGTGAAGTTTTCAAGTTTTGGGTAAGGATTTGATGGATTATGGAACAGGAAGTGGAAAGAGCCTAAGCTTGGGGATGCCCAAGGCACCCCAAGGTAAATCCAAGGACGCCAAAAAGCCAAAGTTTGGGGATGCCCCAGAAGGCATCCCCTCTTTCGTCTTCGTCCATCGGTAACTTTACTTGGAGCTATATTTTTATTCACCACATGATATGTGTTTTGCTTGGAGCGTCTTGTATGATTTGAGTCTTTTCTTTTAGTTTACCACAATCATCCTTGCTGAATACACTTTTGAGAGAGACACACATGATTCGGAATTTATTAGAATACTCTATGTGCTTCACTTATATCTTTTGAGCTATATAGTTTTTGCTCTAGTGCTTCACTTATATCTTTTAGAGCACGGCGGTGGTTTGTTTTATAGAAACTATTGTTCTCTCATGCTTCACTTATATTATTTTGAGAGTCCTACAAAACAGCATGGTAATTTGCTTTAATTGTGAAATTAGTCCTAATATGATAGGCATCCAAGATTAAAAAAAACTTTCTTATAAGTGCGTTGAATACTAAGAGAAGTTCGATGCTTGATAATTGTTTTGAGATATGAAGATGGTGATATTAGAGTCATGCTAGTTGAGTGGTTATGAATTTGAGAAATACTCGTGTTAAAGTTTGTGATTCCTGTAGCATGCACGTATGGTGAACCGTTATGTGATGAAGTCAGAGCATGATTTATTTATTGATCGTCTTCCTTATGAGTGGCGGTCGGGGACGAGCGATGGTATTTTCCTACCAATCTATCCCCCTAGGAGCATGCGTGTAATAATTTGTTTTGATAACTAATAGATTTTTGCAACAAGTATATGAGTTCTTTATGACTAGTGTTGAGTCCATGGATTATAGGCACTCTTATCCTTCCACCATTGCTAGCCTCTCCACTACCCCACACTTTTCACCGGTATCATACACCCACTATATACCTTCCTCAAAACAGCCACCATACCTACCTATCATGGCATTTCCATAGTCATTCCGAGATATATTGCCATGCAACTTACCACCGTTTCGTTTACTATGACACGCTCCATCATTGTCATATTGCTTTGCATGATCATGTAGTTGACATCGTATTTGTGGCAAAGCCACCGTTCATTATCTTCATACATGTCACTCTTGATTCATTGCATATCCCTGTACACCACCAGAGGCATTCATATAGAGTCATATTTTTTCTAAGTATTGAGTTGTAATACTTGAGTTGTAAGTAAATAAAAGTGTGATGATCGTCATTATTAAAGCATTGTCCCAAGTGAGGAAAGGATGATGGAGACTATGATTCCCCCACAAGTCGGGATGACACTCCGGACTAAAAAAAGAGGCCATACAAAAAAGAGAAAAGTCCCAACCAAAAAAATGAGAGAAAAGAGAGAAGGGACAATACTACTATCCTTTTTCCACACTTGTGCTTCAAAGTAGCACCATGATCTTCATGATAGAGAGTCTCCTATGTTTTCATTTTCATATACTAGTGGGAATTTTTCATTATAGAACTTGGCTTCTATATTCCAATGATGGGCTTCCTCAAATTGCCCTAGGTCTTCGTGAGAAAGCAAGTTGGATGCACACCCACTTAGTTTTCATTATTGAGCTTTCATACACTTATAGCTCTAGTGAATCCGTTGCATGGCAATCCCTACTCACTCACATTAATATCTATTAATGGGCATCTCCAAAGCCCGTTGATACGCCTAGTTGATGTGAGACTATCTTCTCCTTTTTGTCTTCTCCACAACCACCATTCTATTCCACCTATAGTGCTATATCCATGGCTCACGCTCATGTATTGCGTGAAGATTGAAAAGTTTGAGAACACCAAAAGTATGAAACAATTGCTTGGCTTGTCATCAGGGTTGTGCATGATTTAAATATTTTGTGTGGTGAAGATAGAGCATAGCCAGACTATATGATTTTGTAGGGATAACTTTCTTTGGCCATGTTATTTTTAGAAGACATGATTGCTTTATTAGTATGCTTGAAGTATTATTACTTTTATGTCAATATTAAACTTTTATCTTGAATCTTTCGGATCTGAATATTCATACCACAAATAAGAGAATTACATTGAAAATTATGCTAAGTAGCATTCCACATCAAAAAATCTGTTTTTATCATTTACATACTCGACGACGAGCAGGAATTAAGCTTGGGGATGCTTGATACGTCTCCAACGTATCTATAATTTTTTATTATTCCATGCTATTATATATTATGTTTTGGATGTTTAATGGGCTTTATTATACACTTTTATATTATTTTTGGGACTAACCTATTAACCGGAGGCCCAGCCCGAATTGTTTTTTTGCCTATTTCAGTGTTTCGAAGGAAAGGAATATCAAACGGAGTCCAAACGGAATAAAACCTTCGGGAACATGATTTTCGGAACAAACGTGATCCAGAGGACTTGGAGTGGACGTCAAGAAACGAACGAGGAGGCCACAAGGCAGGGGGCGCGCCTACCCCCTGGGCGCGCCCTCCACCCTCGTGGGTCCCTCGTAGCTCTCCTGACCGACTTCCTCCGCCTATATATACTCATATACCCTGGAAACATCAGATACGGAGTCAAAACCCTATTTCCACCGCCGCAACCTTCTGTACCCGTGAGATCCCATCTTGGGGCCTTTTCCGGCGCTCCGCCGGAGGGGGCACTGATCACGGAGGGCTTCTACATCAACACCATAGCCTCTCCGATGATGTGTGAGTAGTTTACCTCAGACCTTCGGGTCCATAGTTATTAGCTAGATGGCTTCTCCTCTCTCTTTGGATCTCAATACAAAGTTCTCCTCGATTCTCTTGGAGATCTATTTGATGTAACTCTTCTTTTTGCGGTGTGTTTGTCGAGATCCGATGAATTGTGGGTTTATGATCAAGATTATCTATGAACAATATTTGAATCTCCTCCGAATTCTTTTATGTATGATTGGTTATCTTTGCAAGTCTCTTCAAATTATCAGTTTGGTTTGGCCTACTAGATTGATCTTTCTTGCAATGGGAGAAGTGGTTCAATCTTGCGGTGCTCGATCCTAGTGACAGTAGGGGAAACGACACGTATTTTATTGTTGCCATCGAGGATAAAAAGATGGGGTTTATATCATATTGCATGAGTTTATCCCTCTACATCATGTCATCTTGCTTAAAGCGTTACTCTGTTCTTATGAAATTAATACTCTAGATGCATGCTTGATAGCGGTCGATGTGTGGAGTAATAGTAGTAGATGCAGGAAGGAGTCGGTCTACTTGTCACGGACGTGATGCCTATATACATGATCATACCTAGATATTCTCATAACTATGCTCAATTCTATCAATTGCTCGACAGTAATTTGTTCACCCACCGTAATACTTATGCTATCTTGAGAGAAGCCACTAGTGAAATCTATGGCCCCCGGGTCTATTTTCCATCATATTAATCTCCCGTCAACAAACTATTTCTATTACCGTTTACCTTGCAATCTTTACTTTTACTCTTTACCATAAAAATACCAAAAATATTATCTTATCATCTCTATCAGATCTCACTCTCGTAAGTGACCGTGAAGGGATTGACAACCCCTTTATCGCGTTGGTTGCGAGGTTCTTATTTGTTTGTGTAGGTGTGTGGGACTCGAGCGTGGTCTCCTACTGGATTGATACCTTGGTTCTCAAAAACTGAGGGAAATACTTACGCTACTTTACTGCATCACCCTTTCCTCTTCAAGGGAAAACCAATGCAGTGCTCAAGAGGTAGCAAGGAGCTCACCGCTCTGTGTTCCACAGTGGATAGAGACGACGTAATTCTTGATAAAAGGCCTAAATCCACTTCTTTCAAGCCAGCATACGAGATAGTAAAATTTCAAGTTCACCCAACGGACCCCAAGAAGACAACTTCCATTGGGGCACAGCTGGATCCGGTGGTCGACGCCGCATTGCGTGCGTTCTTGCGCGAGAATTGGGACATCTTCGCCTGGCACCCCTCGGATATGCCAGGAATCCCACGCACGTTGTCCGAACATAGTCTCAATCTACTGAAGGGATACAAAACCAGTCAAGCAAACACTGCGGCGATTTTCCGAACTGAAACGACAGGCTATGGGTGAGGAGCTAGCCAAGCTACTCGAAGCCGGGTTTATCAGAGAGATCAAACATACAGACTGGCTAGCAAACCTGGTCATGGTGCCGAAGAAGGATAAATCCTGGCGCTTGTGTGTCAATTTCAAGGACCTTAATAAAGCCTGCCCTAAGGATCCCTTCCCACTACCTCGCATCGACCAGATTATTGATGCAACCACAGGACACGACTCACTCTGCTTCCTTGATGCATACTCCGGATACCATCAAATTAAGATGAAGGAATCCGACCAAGCCGCAACAGCATTCATCACCCCATACGGGCCCTTCTGCTTCAACACCATGCCCTTCGGGCTCAAAAACGCCGGCGCCACATACCAACGCATGATTCAAACGTGCCTAGAAAAGCAAATCGGCAAGATAGTTGAGGCATATGTAGATGATGTAGTCATCAAAACTAAACATGTCGAATCATTGGTGGACGACTTACGCCTTACATTTGACAACCTCCGAAGATATGACATACGGCTCAATCCGGAAAAGTGCGTTTTCGGCGTTCCCGCCGGAAAACTGCTTGGGTTCATTGTTTCCAATAGGGGAATCGAAGCAAACCCGCCCAAAATCCGAGCCCTGTCACAATTGGCTACACCAACAGATCTCAAGCAGGTCCAAAAACTAGCCGGGTGCGTGGCAGCTTTGAGCCACTTTATCTCCAGATTAGGAGAAAAGGCACTGCCATTGTATCGCCTGCTCCGACGCATCGACCACTTTGCATGGACGGATGCCGCAACAGCCGGACTGGAAGAAATAAAGACTTTGTTAGCAATCAACCCAGTCCTGGCCGCGCCAAACGTTGGTGAGCCCATGTTACTATACATATCTGCAACGCACCAGGTGGTGAGTGCGGTACTCGTCGTCGAACAAGAGGAAGAGGGACATAAATTCCCACTTCAAAAACCAGTATACTACGTATCGACGGTCCTCACACCATGCAAATCTCGATACCCACATTATCAAAAGATAGCGTACGCGGTCTTCATGGCATCTCGGAAGCTGCGGCACTACTTTCAAGAGTGTTCGATCATGGTGGCTTCCGAAGTACCAGTTAATGATATCATAAAAAACCGGGACGCCACCGGCCGGATTGCCAAATGGGCCATTGAGCTCTTACCGTTTGAAATAACATATAAGCCACGTCGAGCCATTAAATCTCAAGTGTTGGCTGACTTCGTCGCCGAATGGACAGAGGCCGAACTCCCTAAAGAGTATGGCACGTATTCCTACTGGGTGATGCACTTCGACGGCTCTAAAATGCTAGCTAGACTGGGGGCTAGTGTCGTCTTGACATCCCCCACAGGAGACGCAGTCCGTTATGTGCTCCAAATACTGTATACAGACTCTAATAACGCAGCCGAATATGAGGCCCTATTGCATGGTCTTCGGATGGCCGTCTCTATGGGCATACGACGCCTCGAGGTGCGCGGGGATTCATACCTTGCAATATCCAAAATAAACGGAGAATTTGATGCCAAAGATCCTAATATGGTGGCTTACCGCAACGTCGTACTTAAAATATCAGCCCGGTTTGAGGGGCTCGAGTTTCATCACGTGGCCCGAGAGAGTAATCAAGCATGGGCGCTAAGCGCGACCCCGTCCCACCCAATACCTTTGTGGAGAGGCTCTTCAAGCCATCCATGGTATGGTAGGACGAGAGCAGCAACACCAGTCTGGAGCCAATCATACCCCCAGATTCCAAACACAATTCTGATATCATCGGGGGCTCGGCCACCAAACTAACACCATCGGCCCATATAATCATGGTAGTAATCGCCCCATGGACCGAACCCTTCCTGGCCTACCTTAATAGGCGAGAGCTCCATGAGGACCAGAATGAGGCCCGTTGCATCATTCGATGCTCGAAAGCCTACAAGGTTCATGAAGGAGAGCTCTACAAGAAAAGCACTACCGGAGTCCTTCAAAGATGTATCTCCGAAGAGGAGGGGCGGTAGCTCTTGGCCGAAATCCATGCTGGTCTTGGCGGCCATCATGCCGCAGCTCGGGCCCTTGTAAGTAAGGCCTTCCGTACCGGGTTTTTTTGGCCTACGGCCCGAGCAGATGCACAAGACCTCGTCCAACGTTGTGTAGGATGCCAGCTTTTCGCTAATCAAAGCCATATGCCGCCTACCGCCCTACAAACAATCCCCATTACTTGGCCTTTTGTGGTCTGGGGGCTTGATATGGTCGGACCCCTTAAAGGGGGGAGCCATAAGAAAAAATACCTGCTGGTCATGGTAGATAAATTCACTAAGTGGATAGAGGCCAAGCAGTTAAAACGGCCGAAGCCGGACCAGTAATAGATTTCATATCCGGTGTCGTACACCATTATGGTGTCCCACACAACATCATCACCGATAATGGCTCCAACTTCACGGCTGACGAGGTAAAAAACTTGGTGTGCTAATCTTGGCATCAAGCTCGATTATGCCTCCGTCTATCACCCTTAGACAAACGGTCAAGTCGAACGGTCTAATGGCCTGATAATGAGCGGCATTAAACCCAGACTAGTGCGATCCTTAAAGGAGTGACATAAACACTGGGTTGAGGAGCTCGACTCCATACTCTGGGGGCTGCGGACCACGCCCAATCGCACAACCGGATACACACCGTTTTTCATGGTGTACGGCGCAGAGGCCGTCTTGCCCTGCGATATTATTCACGACTCACCTCGAGTACGCATGTACGAAGAGAGGGAGGCCGAGCTCGATCGGCAAGATGACTTAGATGGCCTGGAGGAGGAGCGCGATGTCGCAAAAGCTTGTTCAACATTCTACCAACAACAAGCTCGAAGATACCAAAGCAGAGAAGTGCGGGCCAAGACTTATAATGTCGGTGAACTCGTTCTACGCCTACCAGAGAAGAAAAAGGACAAGCTCAAGCCCAAATGGGAGGGTCCCTTCATTATAGATGAAGTTCTCACTCGAGGAGCCTATCGCCTTCGTAATGCATCGGACAATCGCCTAGAGCCGAACCCATGGAACGCTGCCAGACTCCGAAGATTCTACGCCTAAGTTCGGACTCATTGTTCGTTACCTTTTTCTCTTTTTTCTCTTTCTTCTTTTCGTTTTTATACAATTCTATCCCATGTTCGGATAAACCGCACACTTAAGGGGTATACATCCTTAAATGTACATACCCCCCAATACCTAGGGGCTTCTAGTCATAGAAGCTTATTATCATTTTTCGAGCATCAAGCTCACCGTATATATGTGTCGTTTTCTCATATATGTCTTTTCTTCGCCATTATATGCACCTTTATGACTTAAGTTTTTGCCAAGCTGGGTTGCCTGGCTCCTGTGCTTATGCCCTACGTTCCCGCTTGTTCGGCTAGGGCATAAAGGGAGCACCTCTGCGATTGCTATAGCCGGGTTATCCAGACGTGTACCTCAGACGGGTGAAGCCGAAAGCTAGCGTTCTTAAGGGAATAATAGGTCGGCGGACAAAAGATGAACTGCCCTCGTGGCGGTACAAGCCCCAAAATACAACGTGCACTGTGATTTTTAGCATCACAGCTCAGGCATGCACAACATTGCATGCCGGCCCAGGGAGAGGAACCCTTAACGGAACTATTCTCTCTGGAAGATGTTTCTTACGATCAAATGTAATATAACATAACTCCCCGAATACAACTTGTCTGTTCAAGCAACTATGACCGGACTACCTGGTTTCCGAACATACGTCGGTGCTTACCACTGGTACAGTATTCGGAAACACTCCAAACTTTGGATTTCGGAGGTTAAAGCGGAAGGTCTGCCATGACAATCGTTTTACAATTCGGCTGGAGATCCATTTGTTGATCAAAGTTCATTACTACTTGGGCTCGAAAACTTCCTCCTCCTCTAGACCATCTAACAAGTTGTCTAGCTTACAATCCTGTTGCGAAAACTTGGCAGCTATCTTTACTTGGTCATATACTAAGCTAACAGGAATTTCCTGTCCATCTGGTCCCCGAGGCCCGGCCCGGGCCATATGATTTGGATCAAGTCCGGTGTACCGTGTTTTCACCATGGCCCAGGCCTCTCGTGCGCCTTCTCGGCATGCAGATATCTTCCATACTCCAAAGCGGCGACGAGCTCCCTTGAATAAATTCACGATATCCTCCATACTTCCTGGAGGAGAATCGGCCAGCCATAAAGCTTTAGCAATGTTCCTCATTGCCTTCCGGGCTCGCTCATGCACTTTGGACAGCTCTTGTAGCAGATCGCCTTGAAATCCGGACACCTCTCCTTCGGGCCGCCCAGTCAGCACACCTACAGACACAAACTTGTTAAACTTCCTATTGGGGGGCTGTATGGAAGTGAGGTTAAAAAGCATACTGAATATGCCGCCTTTCAGCTTTCTGTTCTCTTTCAAGGCGTCTGCCAGTTGGGCTCGTATGTCCTTTAGCTCCTCGGCCTGCTTGATGTTGGCATCTTGTAGCTTGTTCTTTTCATCACTGGTCCGTGTTAGTATACGCTGACGAGCGGCCTCTTGCCTTTCGGCATGTTGTTTATCTGCCTGCGCGGCCTTCAGTCTCTCTTCCAGCTGATCCGGCGATCCCGCATCGTAAATACATCAGTGTTTATTTCAAAAAACATTGCTAGCACATGATTATATTGCCTCCTTGGACTTCGCCAGCTCGGCGGTGACATCAGTTAGCTGGGTCCGACATTTTCCCAGCTCCTGGGACATCATGTTGTTCCTCTCCGTGAGTACCTGATCATGCAACGATCCTTAAATCAGTTGCGTCAACTGCTTTAAGTCTCGGGGGCTACTGACACATGATCTTACCCGCATATCCTTTGAAAGCTGGTAAGTGGCTCCAGCGAGCCCATCCCGAGCAGCTCGGATATATGCACCCGCTGAGCTGAAGGTATTGAATGCCTCTTCAGTGAAAGTTGGGTCGCGCATAGCCGCCCTCCGGCGCCGATGGTTCATCGCACTCTCCACTTTGGAGTTGGTAACGGATACATCATCTGAATCCTCAGGGAGAGGACAATCCGGCATTTCACCGGTATCAACCCTAGTCCTTGGGACAGGGCCCGGGTTCGGATTAGATGATGCATGACCGGCGAGGCCTCCGAACACAGTCCGGCGTATGCTTTTCCTATAAAAGTTGGCATAGCGAAAAACGTCACAATTCGGTATATCTGCCAAGGGCACATTGAAAACCATACCTTTTTTATGAAGGTGGGGGCTCGGTAGTATCGCCGTCCGCCTTTCTTTTCGAAGATCCGCCCTGAGCAGGCGTCACCTTCTTAAGGGACGTTTCTGATGAGGCGTGGCGAGACGAGCCCCGCCCCTTTGGAGCACGAGATAGTGCAGTGGGTGAGGCGCGATGAGAAAACTCTTTTGGATGAGATGTCTCCTGGGTACTTACGTGGGAGGAGGGGAGAAGGCCGGGATAATCGGCTATGATGGCCACTTCTGTGCCGTCATAGCTCGCCTGATGAAAGACCCCCTCCTTGAGATCAATGAATATATCCGGATCCTCTTCAAATCCGGGATCCAGGTCCCGAATATGGTCCTCCGGCTGTGGAGCAGGGCTGTAGATCCCCGCGACAACCTTCCTCCATTCCTGTTAAAAATGGTCGGATTAGGTTCAACTAGGTATGACTCGGGAAGAGGATTGAGTAAGGTTACGGAGCGAAAGCTCACCCAGCTAGGAGGGTTGTACATGGAAAAGCCCTCTCGGCACTTAAGGCGAGTAAAATCTTCTTTCTCCCCTTTATAAAGATCAGCCAACATGGTGGCCAAGGCGGCAAAGTTATCCGGGCCCTTGCGCCTGCAGCGTGATGCGTCGTCCACCCCATTGTAGCGCCACGTGGGGAGTCCTCTGGATGGGAGTGGCTGAACGCCTTGCGTTATCGAAATCACCATTACCTCAATTATGGATAGTCCGGATTGGGTGAGCATCTTTATCTTGCTCATTAACTTCTTAATCTCCGCACTGTCCTCCTCTTCGAGGCTCCGGGGACGCCAGCGGTGGCATTTTTTGAATGGAGCATTGCAAAATTCGGGTAGGCCCCGCCGGATTGGGTCTGGAAGAACAACGTCTTCTATATAAAACCACTCTGAGGGCCACTCTTCGCATGCCTTCTTCGGAGTGCCGGACAGATATCCTGTCCCGGCTATATGCCATACTTCGGCACAGCCCACCTCGAATATAGATCCCTTTTGGGAGCGGGGGACGAGGTAGAAAAGCTTCCTCCATAATTCAAAATGAGCCTCGCAACCTAGGAACAACTCACAAAGAGCAACAAAGCCCGCAATATGCAGAATGGAGCCCGGCGTGAGATTGTGCAGCTGGAGGCCATAGTACTCCAGGAGACCTCGGAGGAAAGGTTGGATTGGAAATCTAACGCCTCTTAAAAGGATGGAAACGAAGCACACTCGCTCCCCTTCTGAAGGATTGGGGAAATTTTCCGCCAGGGCTTCGCCATTTATGGAAGTTAATCCCGCCCGAACGCGAACCAGGTCCGCGGGAGGAAGATATCCCTGCACCTGGAGCTTGGTCAGCTGGGCGTGGGAGACCGAGCAGCTCTCCCAACCGCCTTTTTGGGGGCGTGAGGGCGTGAGGAAGAACTGGGAGCGCCAGCCATGTTTGCGTGGTTCTCTGTGGCCAGCTCCAAAGATTTTTTTCGACGGATTGAGAATGGCATCTAAGATCCAATCTCCTTAAATAGACGCCTTCCTTATGCCGTTAGGGTGTTATATGTAAAAACACTTGGACCCTTCGTATTCATCTGACACGTGGAACCCGAGGCGACGGAGGCGCAGAAACCGAAAGAGACTATGTTTAATGTGAAGCCGAAGCCGTTCGAAGTATCATGGAGGGCCCACCTAATAGAACCGAAGATATAAAAGCCGGATACTGCATCATCATTGAGGAGTCGAATACAATTATGTTTTGCTTTGGGATGTTCGGAAGAGGAACCCGCCTTGCAATGTCGAAGACAATCTACACGCCGGACACGTCGTCATTGAAGCCTGGTTCGGGGGCTACTGAGGGAGTCCTGAACTAGGGGGTCCTCAGGCGTCCGAGCTATGTAATGTGGGCCGGACTGATGGGCCGTGAAGATACAAGATCGAGGACCTTCCCCCGTGTCCGGATGGGACTCTTCTTTGCGTCGATGGCAAGCTTGACGTCTGGATGTGTAGTTTCCTTCCTCTGTAAACCAACCTTGTACAATCTTAGCCCCCTCCAGTGTCTACATAAACCGGAGGGTTTAGTCCGTAGAGACAATCATAACCATACAGGCTAAACATCTAGGGTTTAGTCATTACGATCTCAAGGTAGATCAACTCTTGTAACCCCTATACTCATCAAAGTCAATCAAGCAGGAAGTAGGGTATTACCTCCATTAAGAGGGCCCGAACCTGGGTAAACATTGTGTCCCCTGCCTCTTGTTACCTTCGATCCTTAGACGCACAGTTCGGGACCCCCTACCCGAGATCTACCGGTTTCGACACCGACAATGTGCTTGTTGGGGTCCGATGAACTTTGAGTTTATGATCAGTTCTATCTTTTTATCCATGAAAGTTACTTGAGTATTATTTGATCTTTATATACATGATTGCTTATAGCCTCGTATTTCTTCTCCGATATTTGGGTTTTGTTTGGCCAACTTGATCTATTTATCTTGCAATGGGAAGAGGTGCTTTGTGATGGGTTCGATCTTACGATGCTTGATCCCAGTGACAGAAGGGGAACCGACACGTATGTATTGTTGCCATTAAGGATAACAAGATGGGGTCTATTTCTACATAAATAGATCTTGTCTACATCATGTCATCGTTCTTATTGCATTACTCTTTTTCTCCATGAACTTATTACACTAGATGCATGATGGATAGCGGTCGATGTGTGGAGTAATAGTAGTAGATGCAGGCAGGAGTCGGTCTACTAATCTTGGACATGATGCCTATATAATGATCATTGCCTGGATATCGTCACGATTATTTGAAGTTTTATCAATTGCCCAACAGTAATTCGTTTACCCACCGTTTTTTTTTCTCGAGAGAAGCCACTAGTGAAACCGACGGCCCCCGGGTCCCTTCTTTATAATATTTGCCTTCGCGATCTATTTTTATTTGCTTTTATTTGCAGATCTATTTAACCAAAAATACAAAAATACCTTGCTGCACTTTATTTTACTTGGCGATCTATCTACCAATTTATTACAACTTTCTCACGTCCTTTTGCCAATCTCTGGCGCCGTTACCCGAAAGGGATTGACAACCCCTTTAATACGTCGGGTTGCGAGTATTTGTTATTTGTGTGCAGGTGCCGTTCACGTAGTGTTGTGTGGTTCTCCTACTGGTTCGATAACCTTGGTCTCATCACTGAGGGAAATACCTACCATTGCTGTGCTGCATCATCCCTTCCTCTTTGGGGAAATACCGACGTAGTTCTAGCAGACATAAGAAGGTCACAGAGATCCAGACCACTGTGGAGAAGCTCCAGGAAGAAATTGAGGATAGGAATGATAGACCTACCAGGAACACTTTCCAGCGAGTGCCAAGGGCACAAAGGTCTTCAGTAGTGCCAGTTGTTAGTGACACCAGGACTACACTTTCAGCACCTGCAACAACTGCCGCTGTTGCACCTCCAGTTTCAACTCCTCCAGCTCCACAGACGTCAGCTGAAGTATTTGCAGACGGACTCCTCTTCACGCCATCTACGCACACCGGACAACCAGCCAGAAGACCACTTCAGGAGCTCCCGAAGATCGTGCCCAGAGTGCCGCATAGCACTATGCATTTTCAAGCTTTTTGGTAACTTGTTGCCAAAGGGGGAGAAAGTGTATAGATCATTAGGCTAAGAGAGAGAGAGAGAGCATTTTGCTTTTTTTTTGCCTCTCTTACTACTTTAATCATTTGCTTTGATCGTGTGCTTGTTTGATTCATGCTACAATATTTGTTTTATGTGTGTGAGATACTCTTGTGATCATGTGTTTGATCATACTATGCTTTAATGTGTGCTTGCATGATGATATCTATGATATTGTGTATGATCAATCATGTTTACCCTTGGTGATGAGTGCATGTTGTTTAAATCTTATCATTTTGAGCGCTCCACCAAAATGTATGCGACATGGAAGAGTGACCCATGATCCTAATCGATTGCCATTTGCATTCAAAAGCAGATTTTAAATAATGCACAAATTTAGGGGGAGCTCTTGCCTATCACATACTTCTCAAAGCGACGATGTATTTCATTCATATTATCATTTGTTGAAGCTATGATCTATATGTTGTCATCAATTAACAAAAAGGGGGAGATTGAAAGTGCAACTAATCCCCGGGTGGTTTTGGCAATTCGTAACAACACATAGCTCATTGAACTAATATCCATTCAAGTTAAATATTTCAGAAAGTTCAATGATTGGCATGGCATGGCTAGAGATGTGGACCCCTCAAAATGCTAAGGACAAAGATTGGCTAAATCTCAAGACTCTTCATTTCTATTTAGTGATCCAAGATCACATTGAGTCCATAGGAAAGCCAATACTATTAAAAGGGGATGAGGTGTTGTTAATGGTCTACTTGCTCAAAGTGCTTATTGATATTGCTCCAAAACCCTCAGCCACTTTCTCATTTCCAAATATGTCCAAAACCCAAAGGCAAACTCGGCCCCACCGATTTGATCTATCCGGCGCCACCAAGTTCACTTGACATAGCCACTGCCAAAAACCCTAGACAATTCGATCTCACCGATATGGATCTCGGTCTCACCGAGATGGCCTTGCAAACTCCTTGTTGCATGTTGTAATTATTTTGGTCTCACCAAAATATGCAATCGGTCCCACCGAGTTTGCCTGACCAACTCTCTGTTTGCTCTTTGCTGAAATCGGTCTCACCGTGTTCATGCAATCGGTCTCACCGAGATGAGGTTTTGCCCTAGCCCTAGCACATCGGTCCCACCAAGTTGATCATGTCGGTCCCACCGAGATTCCTAATGTTCACATTTTGAAAAAAATTGGTCTCACCGAGTTATTTTATTCGGTCTGACCGAGTTGGGTCAAATGTGTGTAATAGTTGGATTTTGTGTGGAGGCTATATATACCCCTCCACCCCCTTCTCCCTATGTGAGAGAACCATCAGAACGTGCACTTCCACTACTCATTTTGTAAGAGAGGACCACCTAGTCATGTGCTGAGACCAAGACATTCCAATCCAACCGAAAGAATCTTGATCTCTAGCATTCCCCAGGTTGCTTTCCACTCAAATCATCTTTCCACCATAGCCAAGTCTATGAGAGAGAGTTGAGTGTTGGGGAGACTATCATTTGAAGCACAAGAGAAAGGAGTTCATCATTGACACACCATCTATTACCTTTTGGAGAGTGGTGTCTCCTAGATTGGTTAGGTGTCACTTGGGAACCTCCGACAAGATTCTGGAGTTGAACCAATGAGTTTGTAAGGGCAAGGAGATCACCTACTTCGTGAAGATCTACCCGAGTGAGGCAAGTCCTTCATGGGCGATGGCCATGGTGGGATAGACAAGGTTGCTTCTTCGTGGACCCTTCATGGGTGGAGCCCTCCGTGGACTCGCGCAACCGTTACCCTTTGTGGGTTGAAGTCTCCATCAACGTGGACGTACGTTAGCACCACCTATCGGAACCATGCCAAAAATCTTCGTGTCTACATTATGTTTGCCTTCTCCAAACCCTTCCCTTTACCTTCATGTGCAATGTTTTACTTTCCGCTGTCACACTCTTAGAATTGCATGTGTAGGTTGATTGCTTGACTTGTGCTAAGTTGCTAAAATCTGCCAAGACTTAAAATTGGGAAAAGGTTAGATTTTCATTTGGTCAAGTAGTCTAATCACCACCCCCCCTCTAGACCTACTTTCGATCCTACACAGAGCACATACCTTGACAATTTTTTTGAAGAAGTTCAAAATGGGTCAGTCAAAGAAGGAGTTCTAGACTGTATTGTAAGGTGTGAAGTTGAGTAAGACTCAAAGCCCGACCACGGCAGAAGATAAAGAGAGAATGAAAGTCATTCCCTGTGCCTCAGCCATAGGTTCTTTAAAGTATGCCATACTATGTACCAGACCTATTGTGTACCTTGCCATGAATTTGGAAAGGGGGTACAATAGTGATACAGAAGTAGATCACTGGACAACGGTCAAAATTATCCTTAGTTACCTAAGAGGACTAAGGAAATATTTCTCGGTTATGGAGGTGATAAAGAGTTCGTCGTAAAGGGTTACATTGATGCAAGCTTTAACACCAATTCAGATGACTCCGAGTCTCAATCTGGATACATATTGAAAGTGGGAGCAATTAGCTAGAGAAGCTCCATGCAGAGCATTGTAGACATAGAAACTTGCAAAATACATACGGATCTGAATGTGGCAGAACAGTTGACTAAACCTCTCTCACAAGCAAAACATGATCATACCTTAGTACTCTTTGGGTGTTAATCACATGGCGATGGAACTAGATTATTGACTCTAGTAAACTCTTTGGGTGTTAGTCACAGGGCGATGTGGATTATGGGTGTTAATCACATGGCAATGTGAACTAGATTATTGACTCTAGTGCAAGTGGGAGACTGGAGGAAATATGCCCTGGAGGCAATAAAAAATGGTTATTACTATTTTTCCTTAAGCATGATAAAGGTTTATTATTCATGTTACAATTGTATTGACTGGAAACTTAAATACATGTGTGGATACATAAACAATTACCGTGTCCCTAGTGAGCCTCTACTAGACTAGCTCGTTGATCAAAGATGGTTAAGGTTTCCTAACCATAGACATGAGTTGTCATTTGATAATGGGATCACACATTAGGAGAATGATGTGATGGACAAGACCCATCCGTTAGCTTTGCATATGATCGTTCAGCTTATTGCTACTGCTTTCTTAATGTCAAATACATGCTCCTTCGACCATAAGATCATGCAGCTCCCAAATACTGGAGGAATACCTTGTGCGCTATCAAATGTCACAACATAACTGGGTGATCATAAAGATGCTCTACAGGTATCTCCAAAGGCGTCCGTTGAGTTGGCGTGAAACAAGATTGGGATTTGTCACTCCGTGTATCGGAGAGGTATCTCTGGGCCCTCTCGGTAATACACATCATAAGCTTGCAAGCAAATGACTAAGGAGTTAGTCACAAGGTGATGTATTACGGAACAAGTAGAGAGACTTGCCGGTAACGAGATTGAACTAGGTATGAAGATACCGACGATCGAATCTCGGGCAAGTAACATACCGATGGACGAAGGGAATTACGTATGTTGTCATAACGGTTCGATCGATAAAGATCTTCGTAGAATATGTAGGTGCCAATATGGGCATCCAGGTTCCGCTATTGGTTATTGACCGAAGAGGTGTCTCGGTCATGTCTACATAGTTCTCGAACCTGTAGGGTCCGCACGCTTAATGTTTTTTTGACAATATAGTGTTATATGAGTTATATGATTTGGTGACCGAATGTTGTTCAGAGTCCCGGATGAGATCACGGACATGACGAGGAGTCTCGAAATGGTCAAGAGGTAAATATTGATATATATAGGACGATGGTATTCGGACACCGGAAGGGTTTCGGGTTTCACCTGGTAGCTATCAGGTCACCGGAAGGGGTTCCGGACACCCCCGGTAGGTGATATGGGCTTAATGGGCCAAGGAAGGGACAGACCAGCCCACAGGGGGCTGGTGCGCCCCTCTTCCTGGCCGGCCAGCCCTAGGGAAGGAAAGGGGGAGGGCTAGCCCCTCCTGCCTTTCCCTCTAACGGGAGAAAGGAAGGGGGGCGCCACCTTCCCCTGCCTTTCCCCCGCACCTATATAAGGCAGGGGCGCGGCTTGGGAGAGACCCCAAGTAGGATTCCTCTTACTTGGGCGCCCCCTTTGGCTGCTCCTCCCTTCCTCCCACCCATATATATGTTGGAGGGGGCGCCTAGCTAGCACACAACAGACAATTGCCTAGCCGTGTGCGGCGCCCCCCTCCACCGTTTACACCCCTGGTCATATTTTCGTGGTGCTTAGCCGAAGCCCTACGGAGATAGCTTCACCATCACCGTCACCACGCTGTCATGTTGCCGGAACTCATCCACTACCTCGCCGTCTTGCTGGATCAATAAGGCGTAGGACGTCACCGAGCTGAACGTGTGCTGAACGCGGAGGTGCCGTACGTTCGGTACTCGATCGGTTGGATCGCGAAGAAAGTTCGACTACATCAACCGCATTGTGAAATGCTTCCGCTTACGGTCTACGAGGGTACATAGACACACTCTCCCCCTCTCGTTGCTATGCATCTCCATGGGTAGATCTTGCGTGTGCGTAGAATTTTTTTTGTTTTCCATGCAACGCTCCCCATCATATAATGCAACATCCGCGATGCCAAATACTTCAAACTTGTTTTGTAGGATAGGGAAACAAAGCCCTTTGGCAATTGTATCTTACAGACGTTCCTGTAGCTCAAAGGCAATGCGCGCAAAGAAACATAGTGTGGACCTTTAAAGGGCATGCTTTCTTTATTTGATAAATTCAAGCTTTACATGTCGAGCTATAACGAGAGAAACTAGAAAGATACAATGCAAATTGATGGTAAAGAAAGGATTAAAAGAACATGGCAGATCTTGACATCGGGTCTATGAGCCCGGACCGCTTCCTATTGCTCGTCTGCGTCTCCGTGTTGTTGACCAGCTCGTCCTCGCTAGAGACGAGGACTAAGACAGACTGTATACCACCTCGGCCATGTGCCTGCATGAGGTGTTTGTTGGGCAAGTCCTTTGAGAGAGGTCTGCATATGTCCCTTATGTTGTTTAGGCGACGTTGATATGGTTTTGTTGGCTGGTTCTTTGACAAAAACTTGCCGATGTGGGAGCTCGAAGCTACGTCGTTCCTTACAATTAACTTCTATTATCTTGCAAATTACTCATAGTTTTATTCTAGCTAAGTAATTCTAGTTTTATTCTTGCAAACTTATATCACTACACCTACAAAGCACTTGTAGTTTTATTACTTGTTTCTAGGTAAAGCAAACGTCTTCACTCTTACTTATCGAAAATGGCTACACATGATCATCTATACTTGTGGATTATCATTGCTACTAAGGGTAAAACGGTGGGGTTTAATCATATTGATTGATTTTACTTTGTCTACATTATGTCATTATGTCATCATGCTCCAAGCATTACTCTGTTTATTATGAACTTAGTACCTTAAGATTCATGCTGGATAGCGATTGAGGGGTGGAGTAATAGTAGATTTAGTAATACTAACGCTCTACTTGTCTCGGACGTAATGCCTATATATTGATCATGCCATGAATAACGTCATAGCTATGCACTTTTCTATCATTTTCCCAACAGTAATTTGTTCACCCACCATTATTATGCTCATGAGAGAGATGCCTCTAGTTAATGTTTTCGCCCCGGGGTCCATTCACTTTACTAAAACCCTAAATTTCCTTGTTGCAGTTTACTTTCTTTTATTTTCTTTGCAATTTATCTATCTACCACTACCAGAATTAATCCTAGCAATTAACGAGTACAAGGGAATTGACAACCCTCTTGCCCATGTTAGGGTGCAAGTATTTGTTGTGTGTGTGTGTGTGTGTGTGTGTGTGTGTGTGTGCAGGTGTTATTGATGTTTGTTTGCATGAGTCTCCTACTGCTTCAATAAATCTTGGTTCTTAATTGAGGGAAATACTAACTACTACTATACTACACCACTCTTCCTCTTCGGGGAAATCCCAACGCCTATCACTAGTAGCTGGCCCGTCGTACCATCATACTGATCAATATTTATGGGTTTAAGCCCTTCTAGGAACTTGTGCCGCATGACCTCGTCTATGAAGCACATGGGGTGAGTAGCTCCTCGGATCCTGGCACGTGTCGTACGTTGGATATTACTGAGGTGGAGCTTCTGGCCTTAACGGTCTTTTCTCCCTCATATCGTATTTCTTGAAGGGACGTAGCGGATCTACTTCGCCTCGGTGCCCGCTACCTCACCACCGATGAGCATTGCGCCATGTCGCCATACGTCGTCCATCACAAACCCCGGCGCCGCCAGCTGTAGGAACGAGCTCCGCCGGCCGCCGGATGGAGCACCGCTCTACGAGAGAAGGCGTCACACCCATTGCGGTTTGGTCTTTACCACCGAGCAAACTGAACTCGATGTGGGCCTCCACAATGTTTGTGAGAAAACAACCGTCACATGGTGGACCCCCACCTTCCCTGACCAGGTGGCGCCTGGATACGTCGTGGCTCCATCGTGTGGTTAATAGAGTTGTGCGCTTGGGATGATGAAATATTTGGTTATTAGTGATAAAACTATGAAATTTCCATCGTACAATTTTTTGGATTTCGTTACAAGTCCAACGTCGGATTTTTAATTACGACAAATCTGACGCTTGGTATGGCAAATTACGTTGTCCCGAGCATGACAATTTTCTTCGGCATTTTTTCTCCGGGACTTGCCATGCTTGCCGAGGTAAATTGACATACTGAGTGACAATTTAATTTGTCATTCCAGGTGTCAGATTTGCCATGTTTAAAAATCTGACGTTGAATTGTTAACATTTTTACTTTTATCACCATCTCTAGATGATGTGGTGAGGTTAAAATGAAAAAATAAAACTATCTTATCATACCTTAATCACGCGTTCCCGAATGGTACATTTCCAGCCAGGGGAAATGTAAGAAAACATGTCGTTCAGACTGAAATCATGCTTTTGAGACTCAAGTCGAAAGATGAAAACGGAACAGGGAAAAGGCTTGCCCTTTCTGCATCGTACCTGGCATACGTGTCTTGTGCTGAAATCCTGACACATGTAGTACCGTTCTCACTGCCGCGTAAATCGGCGAGCTGCAGAATTACACTTCCTTGTCCAGACAATAATCCCAGTGCACACTAAGTGATGACTTGGTAATTAATCACTTAGGGGGTGTAGCTCATATGGTAGAGCGCTCGCTTCGCATGCGAGAGGCACGGGGTTCGATTCCCCGCACCTCCAATTCTTTTATTATTTAGGCCGACAAGCTGGTTTTTTAAGGAACAAATTTGACCGTAGCAGTTTTCTTTCCTAATACTAGGTGAATGGGTCACATGATTGGGAGTGTTTGGACTGTGCGCACTCTACGCGCATGGAATCGTTCGTCCTCATCGCCAAAGCACTTATGCGTAGTATCCTTTACACTTTCCATAACTCCCCAAGCACTTATCCGCAGCATCTTTCAGGGTCGTGGTCGTTTCTAACCTTGCAAAAAAGGAACGAGCCGCCAGCGAACCCACGGGGACATCGCTAGATTGCCAACGTCTACATCGCGTATGGCCTATGACTATGTTTACAGAGGGAGTACCTTGGGGTCTGTCCACTGCCTCTGTTGCTCTGTCGTCCGTCGCCAACGCTCTGTCGTGGTCGTTTCTAACCTTGCAAAAAAGGAACGAGCCGCCAGCGAACACACCGGGACATCGCTAGGTTGCCAACGTCTACATCGCGTATGGCCTATGACTATGTTTACAGAGGGAGTACCTTGGGGTCTGTCCACTGCCTCTGCTGCTCTGTCGTCCGTCGCCAACGCCGGATGTCTCATCTATGTGCTCCCGGTCAACGATGACCACGTGAGCATCATAATAGTGACCTCCCCTTTATTTTGCGTATTTAGCATTCTCTCGTGTAGCCTTGTGTCCAGTCCTATGTAAGGTCATCTTCAACGTCGACCCTCAAACCATCCGCATCCATTCGAATCACGTTATTCGGATCGTGAAAGCCCGGCGTGGTCTTGTATCGGTCCGAAACGCGGTCCAGACGTACTTTCTCGTGCAAACCAAAGACAAACATGGGGCATTGCGGAAGTCTAGACCACTGCCACGCCCGCTTCTTACCGCCCTGGCTCACCTAAACCTCCTCCTTCCTCGCCCGCGCACGTTCCCAACTAGCGCCAGCTGCCCACATCCATGCCGCTGTAGAGCGCGTCGCTCCACATTAAAGACGGAGGGCGGATGCGACCTCTCACTGCCTCCGCCATTGAAGCGGCGCGTTGGCCGAGGATGTCACCCGCTGCACGTCCGGCTGAACATGCCTCCTCGCCGCATTCAAACACCTCCATTAAACCCACGTGGAAACCGAGAAACCTACTCCGGCCACACGTCCGTTCACGAGCGGGTCGGCATTAAACACAACGTCGGGCAAGGACCTCCCGCCCGCCCTCTATTTAAAGGAGGCCAGACGCCGGACAAGAATCGCACCACCAAGTCCGCCGCTCCCCATCTCCTGCTTCCATCTCTCCACCCTTTCGATTGCATCCGACGAGCAGGAAGAGCAGTTCTCCGGCATAAAAGCCAGTTGGGTGGCCCGCCGAGCCCATCAGATACGAGCGAGGCAACTCACTGCTCCACCTCCCTCGCCTAGCCCGACGAAGCAAGTTGCCGCCCCAAGCCGGCGCGTAGTTTAGCACCTCGCCACTCCAAGCTAGCTCGCGGAGGAGTGGCGAGTTGCTCCAGGTCGGCACGAGGGGAGCACGGCGGCACGAGCATCATCATTGTCGTGGAGGACGCCGCGTCGTACTGCGCCATCCGTCGTCAACGCACGCGTAACCACACCTTGCCAGGAGAGAAAGAAGCCGGGTGCACGAAGATCGACGAGTCGGTGTCCTGCGCATCTGCGTCCGCCGCCGACATCGCGGAAAAATAGAACGCGGGAGGCCGCCGCTTGGGTCCTAGGAAGGCCACCGCCAGCGCGTCCCCGGCTTGTCCAGCCGATGACCTCTCCGATTCTTTATCTTAGACCATACTCACCCCACCTGGGCTCCACGAAAGCGGAGGAGCCCCCCCCCCTTCCCCTCCGGCTGAAGCACCCTCTTTGCCACTCTAATGAGCGGCGCAGCCAGACATAGAGAAGATACGAGGGGAAAACATACCTCTGGGGCTCCCGGCAGTTTGGTGAGCGGGTTGCCGGACATGGGGAAGACAAAGGGATCCGCCGCGGCCAGCCGTAGACTAGTGTAGTGTATCCGTGTCGTGGGAGTGGAGCTTCGCGCGATCGTGTGTGCATATAGTTTTACCTTTTTAGTTAAAATATGTCCAAAATGTAAACGTTTTCGTTCAGTTTGTATGAAATCTGGCATGTTTACATGAAATCCGGCCGCGTTTGCATGAATTTCGTCCGGTTTGTTGAAAAAGTGTTCGAAATGTATATGGCTATGGTTCGATGGCGGCCTCTCATATCCGTGTCCGCGGACTGATTCCCCCCCCCCCCCCACAAGTTGAGTAATACACGTACTACAAGAGATCGTGTATTATGTTTCCTATTTGCAAATAATAAAAGATGCATGCAGTTCAATGTAAATGTTGGGATGCATATGGTAAAGTGTAAATGACGGTGTTCTTAGACCGCAACAAAGATAACACTTCAATATGTGAAAGACAATACCTCTATGATTGCAACAAATTAAAAAAAATAAACTAAAACAAAGACCAAACCTTATATATCTAAAAAGTCCATCCTCATCTCAACATGCAAGCATGCCACATGACCAAACAATTATGCATGGAATAAGACCCACCTCAACATCCAACCATGCATGGAAAAATACCCGTTATCACATGCAACCATGCGTGTTAAAGTACCGTTCATTCTTCTATTCTACTTACTAGATGTCTCGTTACGAAGCAGAGACCAACCACAACTCGGAAGTTAAGCAAGCTATTTGAAGAGTTTTTCCTCAACTATCTGCAAGTGATTATGTTGGTACTGTGTTGGTATTCGCCTTGCTAATGATAATTCCATATCTTTCTTCGGCGACATGTCGTTTGCTTGAGCAGGTGAACATACGCTGATATTTTTTTGTATCTAAACTGGTCGGAGACACCAATCACTTTTGATCCTTCAGATCACTCGGCTCATGTTCCGTTCCCAGGTCGCCGACACTGGTGGTTGATCCACTGGTCAACGAGCTTTGGATGCGGGACATATTGATGGAAGGAGGAGCTGCATTAAATATTCTGCACCGAAGTACATTGTAGAAAATGGGAATTCCTCAATTAAGGATTTATTTGACCGGGATGACCTTTTATGGAGTGGTACCAGGCATCATGGCAAAGCCACTTGGACGAACTTCTCTAGACGTCGTTTCTAGCGACAAGCGTAATTTTCGGAAGGAAACCTTGTCCTTTGAGGTGGTGGATTTCAAAAGTGAGTACCACTCAACTCCCTCTCCCTAAAAAGAGGGGGAGTAGTACAACCTCTGACCTGGAATAAGCTTCCAACAAGCAACAAAGGAAATCGAGGAGAAAATCCTTGGAGCCAGTAAACGTAAGTCAACTCAACATTGACAATCGTCTGATGGATAGTATACACCCATTGGAAGGGAACCTCCACAACCCAGCTTCAGTTTGCACACACTAGTTGGACAATCAAAACACTTAGACTCACGTGTATTGAGAAATCACATTGACTCATCAAGGGTGCATGAAATTTCCATCAACTATATCGATTCTGGAGAATCTTTCGACCGTAAGTCTATGATTGTCGACATTTATTTTTCTCCTACAATTACAAAAACCATTCTGAATGATCATGATCCAAGGACAATCGTGAGCTCCGACTGCCTCAATGGAAGGATGCAATAACACGCGAAAATTGCCTCGCTTAACAAAAAGAAGATATTCACTGAAAGAATACCGACACCTCCCAATGTTTTTCCTATGGGGTTCAAATGGGGTTTTTTCCGGAAAAAGAATGAGAACAATGAGGTGGTGAGATATAAAACAAGGCTTGTGGAACATGGATTCACGCAGAGACCTGACATTGATTTCAACGAGACATGTTCTCATGTAATGAGTGGAATCACTTTTTTATACCTTATATCTTTGGCAGTGTAAAGTCGTCTAACTATGCAGTTGATGGATCTTGTGACCACATATCTTTATGGGTCACTAGATTAGGAGATATACACATGAAGGTTCCTGACGGACTCTATGTTATGAATGCAAGCGCAAAATGCAACATGTATTGTGTAAACTGAATAAGTCATTATATGACTTAAAGTAGTTGGGATGGGTGTGGTACAACCGACTCGGCGAGTTCCTTGTTCGGAAAGGTTACTCCAACAATGATGATCCCCCACGTGTCTTATCAAAAAGTCTTTTACATGATTTTGCATCATTTTAGTACACGTCAATGACCTCAACATCATTGGCAAAACACAAGACGTTGATGAAGTACACAATCACCTAAAGATGGAATTTGAGATGAAGGATTTGAACAAAGACAAATTTTGCTCAGGTCTTCAACTTGAGCACCTTTCCTGGGGAATCATGGTACACCAAGTTACCTATGTCCAGAAAATATTTGAGAAATTCAATATGGAAAAATCATATCCATCTAAAACTCCCATGATGGTTCATTTTTAGACGTAGAGAAAGATCTATTCGGGCCAAGGGATGATGGAGAAGAGATGTTGAGACCCGAGGTTCCATATTCAAGTGTCATTGGAGTGCTCATGTATCTTGCAAATTGCACAAGACCCGACCTTGCATTTGCAGTAAATCTAATTGCTAGATACACGTAGCTCCCACCAAACAGCATAGGTCATGAGTGAAGAAATTTTTTCATATCTCCAAGGCACATATGATCATGGCCTATTTTCTAGTTCTAGATAAATTAAGACTCTAATATGATTGGATTCACAGATGTTCACTATTAATTTGATCCCCATAATGGTTGATCATAGACCGACTTTGTGGTCCTACATGGTGGGACTACCATAGCATGGGAATTTTTCGAAACAAGTGGCAAAATATACCAATCATTTTGAAACAATTTCATTATATGAGGCATCACGCGAATGTGTGTGGCTTCAAAGAATGATAAACCACATACAATAGTCATGTGAAGAATCACTTGCCATTATCTATGAAGATAGTGTGGCTTGTGTTGCATAGATGCAAATAAGTTACATCAAGAGCAATATCACTAAGAATAATGCTCCTAAGTTGTTCCCCCCATGAACTCCAGAAAAGCGGGGAAATAAGAATCTTGCAAGTTAAATCATCCGAAAATCTTCCTGATTTATTTACCAAGTCTCTATCAACTTCTATATTCCAGAAATATGTTCATGGAATTTGTATACAACGACTTCGGGACTTGCAAGAATTGGAGCGAGTATCTTCCTGAACTATGTCTGTTCAAAGCATCATATTACACTCTTTCTCTTTGTGAGTTTATATTTCAGGTCCTCATCAAGGATTTGAATTGAAGAACTTTTGAAGGAGAATCCTCTTGAGGTGATGGTACAACAATGGACAATCTTTCAAGATGATGGTACTACTTGAAAAGTCGTGTGAACATGGACAAGCATATATTAGGGTTAGTGTTGTGATTAATTAGCACATACTCCTTAATCAGATGGAAATCTCCCCTTGCCCAGCCGTCATTCGGTTGCCATCCGCAACCGACACATCTTTCTATCCTCTCTCAGTCTTCGGCAACCAACGTCTCTCTGGATCGTCGTGTTCGTTCCATCCACAACGATGAAACTTTTATTGATTAGTTTCATGTTTTTTGTTTTCATTTTTTTAGTTTCGTTTATACTTTCAAAATATTGAAAATGCATATATTACAAAAGACACATTACATAAATTTTTTGAAAAAAATGCTAACCAAGCATTTGAAGTTGTTAAATGTGCATAAAGAAAATATTTCTCATGTATATGAAAAATATACAATATGTGTGAAAGAAGTTGATCATGTGTTTAAAAATTTTAGTCAACACTTGAAAAAATGTTAATCACACATTTGAAAAATGTGTATAGAAAAGGGTTGACCACGTATTAAAAAGAATGTCAAACTTGTATTTGAAAAATGTAAATCAAGCATTGTAAGCTTTCAAAATATGTATAGAAAACAATATTGACCATGTATTAAAAAATGTTACTCATTTGAAAAATGTTTAAAATGTGTATAAAAATGTTGACATTATATTAAAACATGTTAACGAGCATTTTGAAAAAAAAGTTAAATGTGTATAAAGAAAATGTTCCTGTATACCAAAAATACTTTATACAAAAAATATACAATATGTGTAATTTGATCATGTATTTAGAAAATGTTAATCAAGCATTTGAATAAATAAATAAATGTGTATTTTAAAAATATTAATCAAGCATTTGAAAAATGTTAAATGTGTATAGAAAAAGTGTTGACCATGCATTAAAAATTATTAATCTTATATATGGAAAATGCTAAGTGTGTATAGAAAAAAATGTTAACCATGTATTAAAAAATGTTAATCTTGTATGTGAAAAATATTTGTCAAGCAATTGAAAAATGTTTAAAATGAGTATAGAAAAAATGTTGACCATGTATTAAAAAATGTTAATCTTCTATTTGAAAATGTTAAATACTCCCTCTTTCCATAATTTAAGACATTTTTTGACACTACACTAGTGTCAGAAAACATCTTATATTATGGGATGGAGGGAGTATGTATTAGAAAAATATGATTAACATATATGAAAAGTGTAGAATGAAAACCAAAAGAAACAAAAGAAATAAAAACAATGAAAACCAAAAAAGAAACAAAAGAAATCAAAGAAAAAGGAAATGAAAAAAAATGAAGAAACAAGTGCAAAATGAATGGAAAACGGAAAGAAACAAAATAAAACCCAGAAGGAAAAAGTAAAACCATTGAAAAAAATTGTTGTAAAAAAGACATATTAAACTGGCCAGCCCAGAAACAACAGAGGAAAAACCTTCAACCAGATGAGAGCTATTCTCACCGTAAGCGAGATGTAGCTCTCACGTTGGTGCAGGTACATACATTAAACATTAGTAGAAGAAAAGACTTTGAAAACCCAATTCGGTGCCCAGGCTCATCTGCACCCGGTAAAAATAATATCAAAATAAATAAATAAATGTTTTCTGTGTGATAGACAAGTTTATGCATGAGGCTCGCTCAAAATTTGTACTTATTTGGACATCTAAGCAGCTCTCAGCGAAAAAACAAATTAGGTTGGAACAGTGTGTGAACAGTAAACTTTTTTACATACCCTGAATTTATATTTTTTGCTGAGAGTTGCACAAATGTCCAAATGAGTTGAAACTTGGAGCGCACCTCACACATAAACTTATCTACCACACAAAAAAAATTGGAATCTTTTGAATTTTTTTAGTATTTGTTTTGATTTTTTTCTTCAGGGTGGGTGCAGATGAGCTCGCGAGCAGAAACGCCACACCCGGTAGCCTTCGGCTAATATGAACATTGGGCTGGCCTGGATACCTTGTGCCAGATAACAGGCTTGATTTAACCCATGACCTCAAATTTGGACACACCCCGCACCTAAAAAGCAAAACCACCGCTCAAGAAAAAAGGGAGCTCCTGATCGGCGCCTTCTATGCCGATTAGGAGAAGTTGTGCCTGCAGCAAGGACTTGTAGGCTGCTTCTACTTTGGCCCAACTTACGACTGGTTCTGGAAGCGTTTTAGCGAATCGTTTTTTCCTTCGTTAAAGCGAGGTCTCGATTCGTTACTGTTTTCACGAACTGTTTTCAAGCTGGATTCTAAAGTAGATGGCAGAGAAAAAACAATTAGAATCAAAAGTAAAAAAGCTAGTGAACTAAATTGTTAATTTTGAACGAATATCATCTACAAAATATATCCTCTGAAACAATACTTGACGAGAAAAAAGCTCACAAATTTACGATAAAGTTCATTTCGAAAAAAGTTCACAAATTTGAAAAAGTTCACCGATTTGATCAAAAAGTTCACTAGTTATAAAAAGTTCATCGATTTTGAAGATAAAATCATCAAATTTGAAAAATAGTTTACAGATTTTAAAAAAAGTTCGTCGATTTAGAAAAAAGTTCATCAAACTTGAAAAAAAAGTTCATCAAAATTGGAAAAAATGTTCATTGAATTGAATAAAAAGTTCATCAATTTTGAAGAAAAAGTTCATCGAAATTGAAAAAAGTTCATCGAATTTGAAGAAGTCCTTAGAATTTAAAAAGGACTTCATCTATTTGAAGAAAACATTCACATTTGCAAACAGTTCATCTACCCGGAAGAAGAAAAGAGAAAAACAGAAAACGAAAAGGGAAAAAGGAAAAGAAAGATAAAACTAAACTGTAAGCGCCAAATAGGATCCACCGCCTAAAAGCTATATCATTGGTACTACTTATTCTGTCCCATAATATAAGAATGTTTTTTACACTATAAAATAAAATGTCCAGTTTCCAGTGGTTACAAAGTTCCATGAGAGGAACATCAATTATTTAACCGCCGAAATGAACATCAATTTGTCTTTTGACTGTGACATGAACACCAAATTAGTTGCACACGAAGTCATGATATCCCGCAGCCTCTAGAAGGTCAGGCATATTAAACAAACCATCTAGTTTCCAGGACTCTTTCGGATATGACGGTGATGGATTAGGTTGGGTTCTAGTTTATGCCGTCGTCCAAAGCTGGCATATTTTTTCATTGGAAGGCTAGCTTAGTTAATCACACGTACCAAGGGTGACCACATAATTAATTTGCCCTTCTCGGAGTATAAAATAGCGAGATAGAGAGATAGGGCGGGGGACAATAATGAAGTATGCTGCTTCCATTGCTTGAGTCGTAGGCAGTTGACGAAAATCTGGTCAGGGGAGACATTTTCCATCGGTCCGAAACTTTGAACAGTCCTTGACCAACCATGGACTAGGGACCGGGTTTGCCGCGCTGCTAAGTACTCCCTCCGTAAACTAATATAAAAGTGTTTAGAATACTAAAGTAGTGATCTAAACGCTTACAGGGGAGTACTACGTAGTAGGAGTACGTGCCACCAAGCTGGATCTGGCACCGTTTCGCGCTTCAGATTGACAAAAAGGATGTGCTCTGGCCACTTTGATTTCTCTGTCTTAGCTTGTGCGCGTACTGATCTGTGGCTGAAGGTCCTTTGTGGAAACGCATTGTTTACTGTTTACTCGGTTCCTTGCAATTCCAAGAAAAACACGCTGCTGAGCTGGGTCTCTGGAGTTTTCCCCCTTTCTTTCTCTTCAAGGTACCGATGAGTTGAGCGACTATTTTTAAGTGCTGGTTGTGGAAACGCATTGTTTCTAGGGGATCAAAAAGTTAGCTCTCAAACGCAACAATGGTTGACCTATTTGTTACTTCCTCTGTCCCATAGTATAAGAACGTTTTTCACGAAAATTGGCAATGACTCCTAGGTGCATATGTACTCATTTTCTAAATACACATTTTGAAAAGTTGAAAAATTTCAAACAAAAATCCCACGTGTATATCCAGACATTCTATATACGTGCACAAAGTTTTCGGTGAAAAACAAGGTTTTTTTGGCTTGTGTAAAAACGACAATTTCTGATGCTTCATTACAACTATTCATTTTGCATTTCTTTATCTTTTTTATAAAAAACGTTGTTTTTCACCGAAACTTTGTGCATGAATGTAGAATGTCCGGATATACCCGTGGAATTTTTGTTCCGAATTTTTCAACTTTTCAAAATATGTATTTGGACAATGGGTGCATAAGCTAACATAGTTTGAAAAATGTTCTTATATTATGGGACAGAGGGAGTAACAAATTGGAGAGGCTGAACGCGACAGACTTGGTCCAGCAAGCCAGGCAATGCATGCATGCATGTATTGTTAACCGATCAAGCTGGTTGACATGATTGCCGGGCGTTGGCTGCTGTAATCAGTGACATGATCAAACCTCACTAGGTGACAGTAGCTACATACTTAACTAGTAGGTGCGGTTGTGTTCAAATGTAAACGTGATGTTAATCAAGAACTAATCTGACCAAGCTGCACTTGTCAATATGCCAGTATTGTTTGAAGCTATCAATTCATCAGGGAACAACTTTCAGAGACTGAGTTCTTTCAGTTACGTTAAGAGCATCTTCAGTCGTTGGCCCCTCCAGGACGCATAAAAATCGCCCCCTGGGGGCGAGCCGGCGATTCGTTCGGCGCTGGGGCGGTTTTGCGCCCAGTCGTCGTCCCCAGTCGCTGACTTTGGCCCACATTTGAAGCCCCATTTCGGCGAGAAAGGCCCATATGGGCGAGAATAGGCCCATATTCGGCGTGGTTCGTCGTGGCTCGGCGTTCAATTATCAACATAAATATTTTTTTATCACATATTTCATCACAGAAAATTCAAATACTTCAACAAAATAGTTCAACAACAAATAGTTCAATACAAATTATATAATTCAACAAATAAAAACTCATATTTCATCACACGTCGCGCCCGGTGTCGCCCTTAAGCCTCCATAGGTGCTCTATCAGATCTTGCTGCAGTTGATGATGCACCTGTGGGTCTCGGATCTCCTGACGCATACTGAGGTAGGCAGTCCAGGTTGCCGGTAGCTGGTGATCAACTTCGGCAAGAGGACCCTGCCTGTGGTATGGTTCAGTGTCAAACACTGACTCTTCCTGCTCGCTCTCAATGATCATGTTGTGCAAGATGACACAGCAGGTCATGATCTCCCACATTTGATCTTTCGACCAGGTCTGAGCGGGGTACCGAACAACATCAAATCGAGATTGGAGCACACCAAATGCCCGCTCGACATCCTTCCTGCAAGCCTCCTGAATCTTCGCAAACCAGACGTTCTTACCTCCAGGCACAGGGTTTTTGATGGTCTTCACAAATGTCGACCATCTCGGATAGATGCCATCAGCTAGATAGTACCCCTTGTTGTAGTGCCGCCCATTGATCTCGAAGTTCACCGGAGGAGAATGACCTTCAACAAGCTTGGCAAAGACAGGAGAGCACTGCAGCACGTTGATGTTATTGTGAGTTCCTGGCATACCAAAGAAGGAGTGCCAAATTCAGAGGTCCTGTGTGGCCACCGCCTCAAGTACCACACTGCAACCGCCTTTGGCGCCTTTGTACATCACCTGCCAAGCAAATGGGCAATTCTTCCATTTCCAATGCATGCAGTCGATACTTCCAAGCATCCCAGGAAATCCTCTTGCTGCATTCTGTGCTAGGATCCGAGCAGTGTCTTCCGCATTTGGTGTTCTCAAGTATTGCGGTCCAAACACTGCCACCACTACCCGACAGAACTTGTAGAAACACTCTATGCTGGTGGACTCGGCCATGCGCCCATAGTCGTCATGTGAGTCACCGGGAGCTCCGTATGCAAGCATCCTCATCGCTGTCGTGCATTTCTGGATGGAGGTGAATCCAAGTTTGCCGGTGCAATCCATCTTGCATTTGAAGTAGTTGTCGAACTCCCGAATGGAATTCATAATCCTGAGGAAAAGCTTTCTGCTCATCCGATAACGGCGCCGAAATGTTCTGTCGCCGTGAAGTGGAGCATCGGCGAAGTAGTCGGAGTAGAGCATGCAGTAGCCTTCGAGACGATGCCGGTTCTTTGCTTTCACCCGCCCCGGCGCCGAGCCACCTCGCCGCGGCTTTTCATTGCTCGCCAGCAGCTGGGCGAGGGCGGCGAGCACCATGAGATGCTCTTCTTCCTGGACGTCGGCCTCGGCTTCCTCCTCCAGCAGCGCGGCGAGCACTTCCTCGTCATCCGAGTCCATCGCCGAGGCAGGCAAATCGCCGAACACCTTGCGCGCAGTAGGCGTGCACCCGCCGCTAAACTGCCCCTCCGCGGCCGGAAACGGCGGCCGGAAACGCCCAGCTGGTGTCGGAGGCGCTGCCGCGGCGAACCTCTGCTATTTTTCCGGCGGGGAATGGCTATCTACCGGTGAAGGGCGGCGGGGCGGCGCCGGGATATACCTAGTGACGGCCGAGAGCGCGGGGGGTGGGAGGCGAGTCGGGAAAGAAAATCTTGACTTTTCACCTGACGGCGTGGGCCAGCCGCGCTTTTCCCTTGTGCCGGAGCCCCCAAGCGCCCCCAGTGCGCCGGGTTCGGCCTGCGGCCGCTAGGCGGAAAAAAGGACTGAACCGACGCTTTTCGTCGTCCTGGAGACGCGACTGGGCCGTTTTTTGGCGCCGACGCCGAAAAAATCGTCTGAAGGGGCCTGTTGGGGGCGCGGCTGGAGATGCTCTAAGGCCCCGATGAGTTTGTTAATTAAGGGCCAAAACATCAATCAGCTTACATAGTCGTGGAAATTTTTGTATTTTACAGCAAGACATTGGTGACTGGAATCAATGCAACGGTTTAATAAACTTTTGCAGGAAACGTTCTTCCTGTGAAATTCTCGTGTCCCAAAGGATAGATTACGTAATGGGCCGATGTCAACTTTTTCAAGGGAAAAGCGGTTAAATAAACTAACTAATTAAAATCACTCTCTGACTAGACTAGCTAGCTACTTGACCGAGCGACGTGCAATGCAAAGAGTTGATTCCATATTGTTAAACAAAGTTTAAAACGCCACGTCATATCCTAACGATGTAGCTGATTGAGGATACATTTGACCCTCGATAAAAATGTCAAGTCGGGGCATTTTGTCTACTTCTCCACGTTATGCTTGGCACGTGGTCCACGATCGACCCTCCTGCATATCGCAAAATTTCAACTATGAATCTGGTAACTGGAAAAAGCGACGGGTGTTAGATCATCTACAACCGGACATAGCAAATATGATCCCTTATATGTCTGCGGACGCGCCCGATCAGTGATTGGGCGGGTTTATTTTGACCCCTCATTTATCTGTACACGCAGCCACACTACCGTTTTTCTCCTCGTATATCCGGTCACTTGCACGTGATTGGTGAAGACGAAAAAAGAGAAATAAAAAAAGAATAAAGAAAGAGAAAAGGTGATCCAGGGTGGGTCCGCGTCCTATGGCGGATTGTCCGGTGCGCCCGGGCACGTCCGTACACCCTCATATCCTCCTCATATTTGAGATGGATATGAGGATTTACGGACATGCTGAATTTATATGGATGATACGAGAAATTCAGTTAGATCATATTTTTCTTTCTCTCTCCACGGACCGAAAGCGTCCGCGATGTATAAGAGATGGTTTGAGGCGTCCGGCTGTAGATGCTCTTACACCTTACACTTGCACGCAAGAAGATTACAATCATACACATACAGACAAAGAAGGATACATGTGCATGGGGCGCTGTGTTCCTGGATACCTTGATGGCGGTCGGGCTGACAGGGACCTACAGCGCACCTTGACTAAGGGTGGAATTTCGGTGAGATCGCTGCCGCGAGGAAACTTCACCCGGCCTGGTCCTGGACGTCGACGAAGATCACACTGTTCCGACCAAAATGGCTGGTGGTTATTCTCCCCTGTCCATCTCCGTAGTTCCCTGTTGGGCCTTGGCGTCCGTGTCGCGCCATTGGGATCTACTCCCTCCATTTTAAAATAGATGACTCAATTTTATACTAACATCTAGAACGGAGGGAGTAGGGGTATGTAACGGCCGTCTTCTTCCCGTGCCTTCCTCCGATTCACCCCGCCCCGGTGCTCATCACTCTCTGCCTGCCTTGAGAAATGACGGGAACACGCAGGCGTCATCGATCGCGCAACACGTACGTAAGCCCGGGTGTTCAACTTCAAGTGAAAAAACTAACCGATCCGGCGATTCACTGTCTCACTGACACGCGAGTTCTACGAGTAGAAGCGTGCATTGTTGTACGTCTTCCACAAGCAATCATCCAGACACGTATCATGTTCTCCGTTGGAAGTACAAGGCCGGCGAGCTTGGGCTTTGACCACGCATCCTGCTCGTTCAGCTGATAGAAGAAGCACGCGTCTCATCAGAGATCCTATAAGTACACGGAGACAAAATCTTGGACCGGGAAAAAAATTAGTTAACCAAAATCGACAAGGACTCGACAATTTTTAGTTGGATATATACTACTCCCTCCGTCTCAAAACATTTGTCGGAAAAATAAATAAAAATAGATGTATTTACAACTAAAATACATCTAGATACATCCATTTGTCCGGTAAATATTTCCGGACGGAGGGAGTACTACTTGGATTCTTTCCACGACAGGTAGGTTAGGTGGGTTGAGCATGAGAAACCGACCAATTAGCTACTCTATGTTTTTCGAACCCAAACCGTATTGCTCCATCTAGTTAACTAGTGGCCGCTCTGCAAATTAGAACCAATTAGTAGTTCCTTACTAGTACTTGTTGAATATATTATACATGTATATTATGTCTTGGACCCACGACCTACTTTTCCTGTATAGTTGAGGTTGTGACCCTCATCCTATACATCATATATACGTGCCCAGTGCACTGATCAATGCAATTGTGTCGCACGGCCTAAACATTATCTTCTACATGGCATCTATCGCAAGTCGGTCCTAACCCTAGCCGCCGCCGCTACCTCCTCCCGCCGCTGCCACCCGCCGCCGCCAGCGCCGGCGCCGGCTCCTCTCTCGCCGCTGCTGGTCGCCACCGCCACCATCTCCCAACGCCGCCGCCGCCACGCCCTCCTCGTGCCACCGCCGCCGCCGGTCGCTGCCGCCACCCACCTCCCGCTTCCGCTCTCCTTCCCCTCCCAACCCGCACCGCCCCACCTCCACCGGCGCGCGGCCTCCCTCCCATCAGGCGTTTTACACCGCGCTGCAGCCCTATGCGGCGCCCTACGGGCCCCTCTCCTACGGACAACCGCCACAACCAGGAGGGATACTGCCGCTGCCCCTGACGGCCCCGTCCCAGTAGCCCGCGCTCCCACATGTGATGTGGGACCCGGCTCTCTTGGCGGCCCTGCACTCAGCTCCCTCTCCGTCGACCTACACCGGCGGCGGCAATTGGTATATGGACACTGGAGCTACCGCGCATATGGCTGCTCATCCCGGTAACCTCCACACCTCATATCACGTCCACACCTCCGCTCGCATCACCGTTGGTGACAGTTCCTCACTTCCCATTACTCACATAGGACATGCATCTTTTCCGCCTACTTCTACTCCATTGTCATTATCTAACATCTTAGTTTCTCCTAATCTTATTAAAAATCTTGTCTCTGTTCGTTCTTTTACACATGAAAATCATGTTACCGTTGAGTTTGACGAGTGTGATTTTTCTGTTAAGGACGCTCGCACCCGTATGGTACTCCACCGATGTGACAGCCCTGACGAGCTCTACCCGGTCCACTCCACCGCCTCCACCACCTCCGCCGACCACTTTGCCCTCGCCACCGGTGTGGATCTTTGGCATTCTTTCTTGGGTCATCCCAACCCCGCCACCCTTCGTCATATACTTCGGAGTTTTTCTTTCACGTGTAATAAGATCAACGATCACTCTTGTCATGCTTGTCGCCTCGGCAAACATGCTCATCTTCCTTTTAGGGCGTCTTCTCAAGTTGCATCGTACCCGTTTGAGTTAATTCATAGTGATGTTTGGACCTCTCCAGTTGCGAGTAATACGGGATACCTTTATTATTTTGTTATTCTTAATGATTTTTCGCACTATGTGTGGACCTTCCCGTTGTGGCGTAAGTCCGATATTATATCCACTCTGGCTGCATTCTACTCCTATGTTTTCACGCAGTTTGGCCGTCTCATTCTTGCGTTTCAAACAGATAACGGGAAGGAGTTCGACAACTTAGTTGTACGCACTCTCCTCATCACACATGGCACGACTTTTTGTCTCACATGCCCGTACAATTCGCAACAAAACGGTCGCGCTGAGCGCGTTCTTCGTACTCTTAATGACTGTGTTCGGACGCTTCTCTTCCATGCCAATGTGCCTCCGCGCTTTTGGCCTGACGCTCTTGCCACCGCATCACTCCTCATTAACATCCGCCCCTGTCGTACTCGCAGGAACTTTGCACCCCATCATTTTCTCTTCGGTGCACCACCCTCTTATGATGAGCTTCACATTTTTGGTTGTCTTTGCTATCCTAGCATCGCCGCCACTGCGCCTCATAAGCTTGCACCCTGCTCCATCGCTTGCATCTTCCTTGGCTACCCACCTAACACTAAAGGCTACCGCTGCTACGAGCCTGTCTCACATCGTGTATTCACCTCCCGACACGTTTACTTTGATGATAAGGTGTTTCCCTTTCAGCAGCAGGTAACTCTCGTCACCTCGTCGCCGCCGGTCACCGGCGGCCCTTCGGCGACCCCGTCAGGTGGACAGCCCCGCTCGGCTCATGGACCGCCTCCGGGCTTCGGTGGTCCTCGCGTCGTGCGACGAGCCTCGCCTCGCGCCCCCACACCTGAAGGAAATATGCCCTAGAGGCAATAATAAAGTTGTTATTTATATTTCCTTATATCATGATAAATATTTATCATTCATGCTAGAATTGTATTAACCGAAAACTTGATACATGTGTGAATACATAGACAAAACAAAGTGTCCCTAGTATGCCTCTACTTGACTAGCTCGTTAATCAAAGATGGTTAAGTTTCCTGACCATAGACATGTGTTGTCATTTGATGAACGGGATCACATCATTAGGAGAATGATGTGATGGAGAAGACCCACCTGTTAGCTTAGCATAATGATCGTTAAGTTTTATTGCTATTGCTTTCTTCATGACTTATACATATGCCTTTGACTATGAGATTATGCAACTCCTGAATACAGGAGGAATACCTTGTGTGTTATCAAACGTCACAACGTAACTGGGTGATCATAAAGATGCTCTACATCTATCTCTGAAGGTGTTTGATGGGTTGGCATAGATCGAGATTAGGATTTGTCACTCCGAGTATCGGAGAGGTATCTCTGGGCCCTCTCGGTAATGCACATCATGTTAAGCCTTGCAAGCAATGTGACTAATGAGTTAGTTGCAGGATGATGCATTACAGAACGAGTAAAGAGACTTGCCGGTAAGGAGATTGAACTACGTATAAAGATACCGACGACCGAATCTCGCGCAAGCAACATACCGATGGCAAAGGGAATGACGTATGTTGTCATTACGGTTTGACCGATAAAGATCTTCGTAGAATATGTAGGAACCAATATGAGCATCCAGGTTCCGTTGTTGGTTATTCATCGGAGATGTGTCTCGTTCATGTCTACATAGTTCTCGAACCCGTAGGGTCCGCACGCTTAACGTTCGATGACGATTTGTATTATGAGTGATGTGTTTTGGTGAGCGAAGATTGTTCGGAGTCTCGGATGAGATCACTGACATGACGAGTGAAAGGACATGCGGTGCCCCCATGTGTGGTTTTGGTAATTGATGACATTCTCTATGGACTAATGGTTGCATTGAGTTATATTTGAAGGAATTATCCATTGGAATTGTTTGAAGTCCATGTGTTGGTTTCAAGGAGTTTATGTGTTGACCAAGGTGCTATTAAGGAATTATCCAAGGATTGGTCATGTGCGAGTTGAGCTTATTGCAAGCATGTCTTGAAGAAGAAGATTGTGTGATAATTCATGCTAACCTTCAAGGCATCATCCAAATGAAGAGAGTTGGAAATGTTCAAGGTTGATCAAGACTAAGTCAAGAGTGAATCAAGTTGATCAACTCACAAAGCGTAGAAGATGTACTGAGAGGGATCAAGTGATCCCATCGCATGGTAAGCATTGTCCATTACGCTTTGTGTACTAACCCGGGATCTATGTGTGAGTTCTATGTGGGTTAGGTTTGTTTCCATGGGTTTGCATCAAGAGGAAGATCTCATACAACCCATGGAGGATGGCATCAAGTGGTGATCGTCATCAAGTTTGCGGTGTGCAAGTTCAAGTGGAGCATCACGAAGAGATCATCCTTGAAGCTTGCCGCTCATTGTGGTGTCAATGGACTTGTGAAGGTGTGCCGAAGAGTGACTCACCCATAGTGGAGTATGGGGGAGCAATCAACTAGCCTTCATCGAGCCAACGCAATCACAAAAGGTGGTCCAACTTGAGGGAGTCAAGATCGTCATCATCTAGCTCAAGTGGACTTCGTGCAAGGCAAATGTTTTCCCTTGATAGGTTCTCTATTTTACCGGTCTCATGATGGAGACCGGGTTATAGGGTCGATTGCCATACTATCAAGGGGGGCTCTCAAGTGAGTAGCTTGATCGGATCGTTTGTGGAGAGCTCAAACCATTCCATGCTTGCATCATCTTTCTTGGTTCTTGTTTGGTTTTCTCCTTGTGATATTTGGAGCTTATGGTCATCTTCTTGGCAAGCTCGAGTTCACCGAAAAAGGAGTTCACATGCTTCTTCTGTTGCGTTTTCGACGTTGGAGGTTTTACCAGTCTTATTCAAGGAAGGGCTCTCACCATTTTCTTATGGGCCTTTTCTAATTTACTTCTTATTTTTATTTCTGTCAAGATTGTGTTAGCCCTTGTCGCTAGCTTTCCAACAAACTTGGTTTCGCTGAATTCGGAGTCCGTTTGCAGAAGTTGTGCCAGTTTTGGTGTCCTTAAAAAGGCTGCAGCGGTACTACCGCTCATGGGAGCGGTACTACCGCTTGGAGGGGATGTAATTTTTTACTACCGCTCTTGGGGCTGTACTACCGCGGCTACTTCCATGGCTACTTCCGCTCCGGACCAAAAACTCGTCTTAAGTCTAGCGGTGGTAGGCACAGACGTATTTTTTTAGTACCGCTGCAGATTCCTTTGCCGTCAGCCGGCGGACGGCAAACTGTCCGTCTGAACACGTGCCAGCAAAGGCCTTCTTTGTCGTCCGCTTTGCAGAAACGGACGGCAAAGGATTGTGCCGTCCGCCATCCGAGGCCAACAGACGACAAAGAGAACGGACGACAGTGGTGTGGGGTGAGAGCCGTTAGGGGGTTAACGACGCTCTTTGCCGTCCGGTAACAGACGACAAAGAGCTTAGCTAGGCCAGCACTGGGAAGCTTCCACGTGGCCAGCTATACCGTCTGCCAGCAGACGACATAGATGGCCCTGTTTGCCAGGCCTATTTGGTCACTTTGCCGTCCGCTAGCAGACGGCAAATGACCAAATAGGCAGCCAGTGTTCCTGGTTTGCACAGGTGACTGCCACGTGTCCTCTTTGCCGTCTGCTAGCGGACGGCAAAGAGGCTATATATCCCCTGTTTTTATTTCAATCCAATTAATTAGACATGGTTTCAAACACAGATATACATGCATACATATCCAACATATCCAACAGCATGTCCAACAACATATTTCATCAAATCCAACAACATAATTCAACAAAGTCCAACATATCCATATATACATAACCAGAAACAAGTTTCCAACAACATATCCATATAGACATACATATCCAAACAAGTTTTCATAAACAACAAGGAAGCACCAGAAGAATAGTACACTCCATGAATCCAAGCTTCCTCATGTAAAGCAAATCTGCAAATTGGGAAAGATGAAAGTTAGAAGAAGAAGAAGAAGAAGACTAGTTAGAAGAAGAAGAAGTTTTTTTTTCTCTTTCTTTTTCTCCTCTCCTCTTCTTTAGCTTCTTTTTCTTCTAACTAAGGTAGGTAAAAATGCCATTTTATTGCTAAGCTAGGTAAAAATTCTAAGTATAGGTCATTTTAGAGCTAAGCTAGGTAAATAGGTCATTTTGAAGCTTAGTAAGGTTATTATGTCATTTTCGAGGAAAATAAGCTAAGTCTATATCATTTTGGAAGTAACAAAGATTATCATGCCATTTTGACCTAAGTATGCTAAGTATGTCATAAATGAACTGAATAAGCTAAGTATAGCTCATTTTTTAATCTAACTTAGGTAATTATGCCATTTAGGAGGAACATAAGCTAAGTATCCATTTGTAAAGCAAAACACTAGGGAAAACTTACCCTCATCACAACAAATGTGATGAAGATCGCAACTAAGGTAACCAACGGCATAATGGTACCAAGCCTCATTATCAATGGCATATTTTCTAATCTTCTTAAGCTTCAGGGCATTGCATCCATCTTCAAGTGAATCGCATTCATCTTCATCTTGTGATCATCGATGACATCGGCAACATACAACTCCAATGTCATCTTCTCTTCTTCAATTCTTTTAATTTTTTCTTTCAAATACTCATTTTCTTTTTCAACTAAATTTAACTTCTCGACAAGAGGGTCGGTTTCGAATTCCGGTTCACATACCTCCTAGATTAAAATATCTCTGTGTCAACTTGATGGCCATAATTGTCATAAATGCGAAAATGCAACAAATAGTTATGAAAGAGAATTTACCACATCCGAATCATAAAGCGGGCGAGGGCTGACGGGGACGGACATCAAGACCATGGCACTATGTATAAGAAACAATCATACAAAGTAAGAAAATTATACATACCAACTATATAAATCATACAATCATAGAAAATAACTATATAAATCAAGTGCAACATAAAAATTTGAATACCTAATAATCACTATCGGTAATGACGTGCTCATCATCATCATTAATAAATGCATCATCATCATCACTATCGGTAATGACGTGCTCATCGTCATCATTAATAAATGCATCATCATGTGGAAGGCCACCTTTACGTAATCGTTCAAGCATTGACAGGTCATTTGCAGCAGTAACTTCTTCTTCCGGCTCTTCTTGTTCCGGCTCAGGGGTGAAGTCGGATTCACTATCGTTGTCTACTTCAATGTTCTGGGGTGGAGTAGAGCGGTTCTTGAAACATTTTTTGTAAAGACGTGTTTCTTGGAAGAATTCTCCTTCGTCATATATGTCTTGGTTAATGTGAGGTTCATAATCCTCTTCATTGGGGGGAGGTGGTCTAACACATGGCGGCACTTCATAAGCGACATCCCAACCACTGAGATTTGGATCACTTTGACAGTCCCACGGTAGATAGAAAACTTGGGTTGCCTGTTGAGTCATAATATAGACATCGGGAACATCCAAATGGGTGCTTTATTTGATTTCGACTAGCCCTATATGTTCATGAGTCCTTCTAGTCTCCCTCAGCTGGAACCAATAACATCTGAAAACTACGACGTTTGGTGGGTTTTCACCATAGAATTGAAGTTCATAAATTGCTTCAACTCTTCCATAATACTCGATACCTCCTCCGCCGATAGGAGAGACACAACAATTTGTAGACTTTCGGTCGGCCATAGATAGCTCTTTGCCATAGGTACGAAAGTGATACCCGTTGATGTCGTATTTGTCAAATGAACGGACCTTATAGTCAAAACCATTAGCTACTTGTCTCAATTCGGCATCCATAATCTCTGAATTAGCCTACAAGTTTAATACGAAAGGATTGTTGCATTAGTCTCAAATTAGCCAAATAAATGAAAGCGTCTAATGGAAATTACCGTTTTTTTGAACCAAGAGATGAAACCGGGATATTCGGCTCCTTGCTTTGCCAGAAGCTCATACTCTTCGACGGAATCCTTTTGGATCACCGCTCTATACGAGAATATGGCGACGTATCGACTGCATCAAATATCCAGGAATAAGAGCAGTTCAAAGGAATTAGAAGTTGTGAAACAATGTACCGAGATCTTACCCGATGTATGGCCGCACTTCTGTTAGGTTGTTGAAGAGATACAACGAAATGGTCCACCATTCTTCAACATCCAACGATACTGGTTTCCAACCACTGGCTGGTGCGAGATTCCCTTTGAATAGGCTGAGGTTGGATTGACCCTTTTTAGGGTCGTCAGCATTGTACCAAGGCTTCGGATTATGCAAATGACGGTTTTTCGCTTCGCAGTGTGCTGTCACGAAGTTTGCCGCCTCCTCAGTGATGAATGCCTCCGCCATCAATGCTTCTATTCTACGTTTATTTTTACATTTTGCTCGAAGCGTCTTCTGCATCCTCTCAGTTGAGTACCACCAACGATTTTGCACGGGCCCCCCCAATGATGCCTCGGTCGGGAGATGCAAAATCAAGTGTTGCATTGGATTAAAGAAGCTTGGCGGAAAGATCATCTCTAACTTGCAGATCAACGCCGGCGCCAACTGTTCCATTTCTTCTAGGAGGCCAGGCGATAGTTCTTTCGCACAAATAACACGGAAGAAATAGCTCAGCTCTGCCAGTACTAGCCATTCATCCTCAGGGATGAAGCCACGCAACATCACCGGCATTATCCGCTCAATCCATATGTGCCAATCATGACTTTTTAGGACAAATATTTTCAATTTTTGAAGACTCGCTCCCCTCTTTAGATTAGCTGCATACCCATCGGGGAACATCAACTGCATTTTCACCCACAAAATAATTTCCTTCATAGCTGGCCTTCCAAGATTGAACCATGCCTTTCGCTTCGTCCAGTTCCCCTTTCCTTTCGGTTCTTTCATGTTTTGTAATGGTCTATCACATAGATCCTCTTGATCGACTCTAGCCTTAGTCTTATCCTTTGATTTCCCCTCTATGCCGAAGCCGATGGCTTCGGCGATATTCTTTTTAGTGTGCATCACGTCGATGTTGTGTGGGCAAAGGAGGTCTTTGAAGTAAGGCAGATCCCAGAAGCATGTCTTGTGAGTCCAGGCGTGTTCCTTATTATATCCCTTGAAATACCCTGGACGCTCTGGATCTGGCTCGAGAGCGTTTAACTAATCTAGGGTCTGTTGGCCTGTCAACGCAAGTGGCGCAGAGTGTTTAACAACTCTACCTTTGACGAAGTTCTTCTTGTATTTCCTGAACTTATGGCGAGGATGTAGAAACGGTCTATGCAAGTCGAAGCAACTATACTTGTGCCCTGCCGTCAGCCAACGAAACTCAAGAGCTCCCTTGCATGTGGGGCACGGGAACCTTCCATGCACACACCAGCCAACGAATAGCGCATACGCTGGCAAGTCATGCGTCGAGTACATGTACCAGGCACGCATTATGAAGTTCTCTTTGCTAAAGGCGTCGTATGTCTTGAACCCATTATCCCAAGCTTCTTGCAATTCGTCCTTAAGAGGCTGCATATACACATTCATATTCTTCCCCGGATAGTTGGGCCCTGGAATTACCAACGTCGGAAAAATGTTCTTTCTTTGCATAATCTGCCCGGGGGGGAGATTGAGTGGAATGACAAACACGGGCCAACAGTTGTATGGGGCTGCCATCTGACCAAACACACTGAACCCATCTGTGCCGACAGCGACTCGAGGATGCCTTGGATCTACCATTTTTTCCTTATGTAATGCACGAAGCGCTTCCACGCTTCACCATCCAATGTCTGCACCATCATCACATTCCCATCTGCATCTAGTTCGCTTCTTTTGCCCGTTTTGTGCCATGTCATCTGTCTGGCCATCTCTTCGACCATGAAAAGATGTTAAAGTCTTGGTACGATTGGCATATACTGAAGAACATTAACGGGTATTACTGTCTGCGTCTTCTCAGCCATACCGTTGTCTACCACAACATACCTGGAAGAATTGCAAATGGGACAATAGTTCAAGTCCTCATACTGAAGCCTAAATAAGACACATCCTTTCTCATAGGCATGTATCTTCTCATAGGGCATCTTAAGAGCATGGAGGATTTTGTCTGACTGGTACAGGTTTGGAGGTAGCACATGGCCTTTGGGTAGAAATCGTCCAAATACTGTCATCATCGCGTCGTAGCATTCTCTGCCCAAGTTGAATTGAGCCTTCAAAGCCATTATTCGTGAGATGGCATCCAGCTGACAAAGCTCAGTGTGCTCGTGGAGAGGACGTTTTGAGGACTCCAACATTTCAGTGAAGGCCTTTGCAGATTCCTCCATCTCCTCGTCCGAGTCCCGAGCATCGTCAGAGTCTTGCACCATGTCTGCGGTCTCGGTACCATGGTCGTCGGTGCGACGACGAACCACCTCGGCTCTGGCACGTTGGGCAGACTCACCATGTAATGTCCAGACCGTGTAATCAGGCGTAAAACCAAACTTCTGCAGGTCTTTACTCATTTCAAGCTCGTCCCTCTTTTTATAGTTGTCGCACCGGGCAAAGGGGCACCAGCTTAATTCCTGGCCATTTGCAAATGCGGCTCTAACAAACCCCTTGGTTTTTGTTAACCATTCCTCGGTCCAAACTTTCTGACTAGTGTAACCGGTGTACATCCACGCACGATCACTCATATTGACTTCCTACTGGACACACAAGAAATATATACATAATTAAGCAAACCATATCCATCAGTTAATGGAGTTTGTCAGTTTTATTACGTCCATGCAACCTACACGCTAATAGGTAAAGATAGGTCCTAATCCCACCCGAGTATGTGTAGATTGGGTTCGTTTTCCCATGCTCTGCTCCGAATCCGACGCAAAATTTTGGCAGCACCTCCCCGCTGTTCTCCTGATACACGTCTCGGCAATAAGCAGAGAGGATGTGTGCCCGGAGAACAATAGGGAGGCACTGACGAAATTCTGCATCGGATCCGGAGCAGGGCATATGGGAAAACGAACCCAATCTACACATACTCGGGCTGTCCATGGATAACGTTGGACAATTCGAAAGAATCACGATTATAAATATGCAAATGCATGCATAATTATAGATGTAACCCTTTCGAACGGGAGACGCATAGTGGTTATGCATACTGATGATTGACACCTATAGCTAGCAAGTTTCATTAGCACGAAGACCGGAACATAGCAAATGAAGGGGGAGGAGGAGATGTCATTTGTGCTCACCAACGAACGCAGGGGCGGAGCTCGTCGAACACTAGGCCCTCGCAGCGACAAAATAACTGCACATTTAAATCGAAAGATGAGTAACATAGCAACCCCCTAACCCGCCCGTCCCTGGGTAAACTAAATAGCAACTACCATCGGTGCAAGTTACATGAGGCGGTCGGCGTTGAACACTAGATCCACATCCCGCAAGTGAAGTCGGCGCCTGGCATCCCGCAACAATAGTTCTGGTGGCCGATGACGGTCGAACACCTTGGTGAATTTGTCTGGCAGCCTCTGCGATGAGGATTAAAGCCAAGTTTTGAAATTTCAAACAACCAAACCGACTTGAGTTAGTTTGGGTGTTTCAAGTTTCAACACTTAGATTTCAATCGTCATCTCTGAGGCTGCCAGACAAATTCGCAATGGTGTTCGACCGCCACCGACACCGAGAACTGTTGCTGCTGGACGCAGGACCCCTGTGTCACTTGTGGGATGTGGATGTAGTATTCGACACTGACGGCCACATGTACCTCGCACTGACGATACATGCTATTTAGGGTACCATCGACACCGAGGAACCCCCTAACCCGCTCGTCCCCGGGTAAACTAAATAGCAACTACCATCGGTGCAAGTTACATGAGGCGGTCGGTGTTGAACACTAGATCCACATCCCACAAATGAAGCCGGCGCCCGGCGTCCCGCAACAATAGTTCTGGTGGCCGATGACGGTCGAACACCTTGGCGAATTTAGGGTGTTCGACCGCCATTGACGCCGAGAACAGTTGCTTTGGGACGCCGGACGTCGGCGTCACTTGTGGGACGTGGATGTAGTGCTCGACTCCGACGGCCACATGTATCTCGCACCGACGATACTTGTTATTTAGGGTTCCATCGACATCGAGGAACCCCCTAACCCGCTCGTCCCCGGGCACCCTCAGGTATGGCGACGCACGGTCAGCGGGTCAGCACTCGGACCGGGGGGTTCTCGGCATGGGCGTTGGGACCGGCGGGACCCACTGGCTCCACCATCTATCCCCTCGGCAACCCTCTTCCCTTTTCCCTTTTTCCTCTTCTTCTACTTATTCTTCTTTTTTCCAAAAATTTTCTTCTTCTAATTATCTAAACCTAAATCTGGCAGTAACCTAATCCTACCACTCTAACCTAAACCTAAACACAAATAACAGTAGAAAAAAAACCTTGGCTCCGGCGGTGGTGGAGGAGGCGGCGGGCGCCGGGACAAGGCGGCTGCCGGGGCGGCGGGGGCGGGGCGCCGCCGGGGCAGCGGGGGCGGGCGCAGGGGCGGCGGGCCGATGGGACGGGGCGGCGGGGGTGGCGGCGGGGCGGTGGGGCGGCGGGGCGATGGGGCGGCGGGGTGGCAGTGGGGCGATGGGACGGGGCGGCGTGGCGGGGGGCGAGGTGGCTGGGCGGAGCGGCGGTCGAGGGCGGCGGCGCGGGTGGTGAAGGAGATCTAGAGAGAGGGGTGGGGGCGCGGGTGCGGCCCCTTTTCTGCTAGTAGGTCATAGCTCTTTGCCCCGTGTGCTAGCAGATGGCAAAGAGCGTACCTAGTGGGGTGGGGCCGGGGGAAACGTCTGTTAAAACGGCCGTTTGCTTTGCCATCCACTGGGGGACGGCAAAAAATTGTTGTCGTCCGCCAGCAGACGGCAAGGAAAATGACCGTTAGGTCGTCCTCGTAGGCCGCCACCCACCCTCTTTGCCGTCCGCTAGCGGACAGCAAAGATAGGCTGATAGCAAAGCCTTCCGTTGCCGTCTGCTGCCTCTTTGTCGTCCGTTTTCTGGTGGCTGATAGCAAAGCCTTTCTTTGCCGTCCGCTAGCAGACGGCAAATCTGCTGATTCCAGTAGTGGCAAGCAGTAGTACCGCTACACTTTAAGGTGTACCGCTACCCCTAGCGGTAGTACCGTGAGGTCGAGCGGTACTACCGCTCTATGCGGGGTGTGAGCATAACGGTTGGATTTTTCCCACCTATAAAAGGGGGTCTTCTTCCCCAATGTACCTTATCCTTTGAGCTCGTGTTCTTCCCCCATTGTTGACCTTCTTCGAGCTTGTTATCTCTCAATCCCTCCATGGATTCTTGCTAGTTTTTGGGAGATAAGAGAGAGGAGATCTAGATCTACGTTTCCACCAATCAATTTCTCCTCTAAGTGAGGGGAAACCCTTGGATCTAGATCTTGGAGTTCTTCGTGTTCTCTTCTTTGTTCTTCCTCTCATTTTCCTCCCTAGCATTAGTTGCTTTGGTGGGATTTGGGAGAGAAGGACTTGGGCACTCCATGTGCCCTTGCCATTGCATTTGGTGCATTGGTTTGAGTTCTCCACGGTGACACGTGGAAGTTACAAGTTGAGAAGCTTATTACTCTTGGGTGCTTGGTACCCTTGAGCTTGTTCATCTTGGGTGCCTTGGTGCCCTAGACGGTTGGTGGTGTTCGGAGCTCAATTATTGTGGTGTAAAGCTCCGGGCAAGCGTCGAGGTCTCCAATTAGGTTGTGGAGATCGCCCCGAGCAATTTGACGGGTTCCGGTGACCGTCCCCAAGGGTTGCCAAAGTGTATGGGTTCGGTGACCGCCCCCAAGGGTTGCTATTTGTACGGGTTTGGTGACCGCCCTTAAGGGTCCCTTAGTGGAATCACGACATCTTGCATTTTGCGAGGGCGTGAGGAGATTACGGTGGCCCTAGTGGCTTCTTGGGGAGCATTGTGCCTCCACACCACTCCAAACAGAGATTAGCATCTACAAGGGTGTGGACTTCGGGATACATCGTTGTCTCCGCGTGCCTCGGTTATCTCTTACCCGAGCCCTTTACTTTTGCACTTTACTTTGTGATAGCCATATTGTTTCTTGTTATATATCTTGCTATCACTTAGTTGTTTATCTTGCTTAGCAGAAGTTGTTGGTGCACATAGGTGAGCCTAGTGGTTGTAGGTTTTGTGCTTGACAAATTAACCGCCAGGTTTATTCCGCATTTGTTCAAGCCTAAATCGTAATTATTTTAAAGATCCTATTCACCCCCCCTCTAGGCGACATCCTCGATCTTTCAATTGGTATCAGAGCCTCGTCTCTCTTTGTTAGGCTTAACCGCCTAGAGAGTAAATATGTCGACTAGGGGATTAGGATTCTCTGACACTCTTAGTTTCGATGGCACAAATTTTGATATTTGGGTAATTCGCATGCTTAATCTCTTTAGGGTCATGGACCCAAATTTAGGGCGAATCCTCCAAAGGATCCCCAAAGATTATCTTTAGAGGATGAGAAAAACTCTTATCTCAATGCTCAAGCTTCTAATGTGCTTTTCGATGCTTTGAGCAATGTAGTTATATTTCAACTCATGTCATTCTGGGATGCTCATGTTGTGGATAAAGCTTCAAGATAAATATGGTGTGTCCAAGATTTGTGAGGATGATTGTTCTCCCTCCACCTCTGGCCGTGTTGCCTTCTCAACTTCTTCTTCTTCACCTACATGTGGATTGCCATAATGTAATGTTATGGTGAGTAGTGTTGGTCATTGCAATGATGATAGTGTGCTTATCGTTGATGACTCTTCATCACTATCTTGTTGCAATGCTCCATCTTTGGACTTTAACACTTCGTGCACCTTACATGTTTGTCATGCTTGTGTTGATAGTCCATGCATATCATGTAGAAATTGCTTGACTAAATCTCATGATGATATGCTTGCTATATCTTGTTGCCATGATAAAAATGCATGTATCTCCTCGATTTGTTATGCTAACAATGTAGAGGAAACCCAACACTCCATGGAACAAGATGTGGTCTTGAACGTTGTTTCAAGGGATCCTACATCATCATCTATTGCTTTTTGCCTTATGGCTAAGGCTTCAAAGGTATCTCCCACTTTGAACCCCAATGTGTCTCTTGATGATGATGTTAATGCTAATGATGATGAGGATAATGATGAAGGGAATGATAATGTTGCTTCCTTAAAAATTAAGGGAGAAATGATATTTAAAGATCTTCATAAGAATAAAATTGCTCGTTCAAACTTCATGGAAATCATGTCTATTTCCATTGAGGCCAAGAAATACATTGAGGAGTTGGAATCTCATCTCGAGGAGCATGAGGTCACCACTGATAAAATGGAAGGTCATGAGTGTGATTACGCTAATGAGATCACGGACCTCTCTCAAGCTCTTGAACTTGAACAAACCACCAAGGAATCTCTTGAGGAGACCTTTGCTCTAGAATTATCTAGAATGAAGGAATCTCATGATAGAGAATTTGAGGTGGCCAATGATTTCAAAACTAAAAATGCTAAGCTTGAAGTTGCTCATGCTAAACTCCTTGAGGATTTTGAGCACCTCGAAAATGGCTCAAAGGGTCATCAAGGGTGAGCTCATCAAACTCACTGAGTCTCATGCTCAACTTGAAGCTTATTATTTAAAAGAGCTTGCCAAGTTATCCTCTCCTATTGTTGTTAATGATGATGCTTGTGCTACTAACTCTATTACTTGTGAAGCATCCATTTTGAAGGAGAATGTTGAGCTACGGGCTCAACTTGAGTTGCTATCTAGCAATTATGGGAATTTGGAAGAAAGCCATGAAAAGCTCTCAAGCTCTCGTGATGATCTTCTAGTATCCCATAATGTGCTAAAGATAGCTCATGAGGCCATGATTGCTAAGGTAACATCTAGTGAGCCTCGTGTGGATACTAGCACTACTTTTAGTCAAAATGCTATATTGCCTTGTGCTAGTCCTCGTAATTCATCCATGCATAACATTGGTACATCTTGTGATGAATTGTTTTCCTTACCTTGTTGCTCTAACGATGAAGCTTATACTTCCTCTCGTGCTTGTGTTGAGACTAACCATGTAGAGGAAATCAAAGAGCTCAAGGCCCAAGTCGCTTCTTTGAAGAAATACTTGGAAAAGTGTCATGAAGGGAAGGCCACACTCAACAATATCTTGAGTGTGCAAAAATCCCCCAATGACAAAGTTGGACTTGGATTCAACTCCAATAAGAAGAAGAAGTCCAAGAGCAACAAGAAGAAGGGCCAAAAACAAGTCAAGAATTCGGCCAAGATCATTTGCTTCAAGTGCAAAATTGAAGAGCATCATGTTAGATCTTGCCCTTTGAAGAAGAAGAACATTAGTGAAAAACAAGAAGGGAAGCGGCCACAAGTTCATTCTCATGCTCAACCTCAAGTTTAAGAAAGACCTCTTCCCAAGAAAACTCAAGCTAATGCTTCTCAAGTTGAGAAATCAAGTGAGAAGAAAGTAAAGAGTAGACGTTGCTACCTATGTCGTGAGAAAGGTCACCTTGCTTCCTCATGCACTAGTGGTAACTTATCCAACCCAATTATTATTGATGATATCTATTCTCTTGGTAAGGATAAGGTTGGCAATGTGTTTGCCAAGTTTCTTGGTACTCAAAGTGGTTTCAAGCAAAGAACCATTTGGGTTGCCAAGCCTATTGTGACTATCCTCTTAGGACCCAACTTGGTTGGGGACCAACAAGTTCAAACTTGATCAATAGGTGTTGTTGGAGAGCATCGGAGACTTGGCTACATTATGAAGAATTAAGGGGACTTCATCATTCTTATTGTCTCAAGCCAAGTCAATTGGGTTATCAAGTTTCTATACTATATCCAATGTGCCTCCTTCCGGTAATTGTACTTAAATTGTTTACATTGAAAGTTACTTTCCCCTTTGCATGTTTTGGTTTTGTTCCTTGCATGTGTTTGTATATGTTGTGTCCCCAAATTGCTTATGTTAGTTTGCACATCATGTACATGTGTGTCGTATGTTGAGCCTTTGTGCATCTTATTTGTATCTTAGTTGGCTCTTGTGAGAGATTAATGGAATATCCCATTATGGGGGAGTGATGTGCTTTGTGCACCTCACAATCCTATAAATGTGTGTACGTGAGGAATACCATCTAGTATTGATATTACAAGATTATCTAGTCGCTATGTGGTATGTCTTCTCATGAGAAAGTCAAATTCTAAATAGTCCATTAATTATCTCTTGTTGGATCCTCTTATTGCCTCTTGTTAAGTTTTTATTGGTACCACATTATGGGGGAGTAATATGCTATGTGCATATTACAAGCCTAGAAAATGTGTACATTTGAGATATTGTCACCTAGAATTGATATTGTAAATTATCTTGTTCCTAGGTGGCATGTTAGTGCTACGAGTTGCAATTTGCTTGTGTTTGGTGTGAAGATGATGTTGGATATCCTTGCTATCTACCAACGGGAATTTTTTCCAAATACTTCTTGTCTTTTGACAATTTGTACTCACTTATGTGTGCTAGAAATTATTGATCATCTTTACATTGGCCTTTGATTTTATTTGCCTTATCTCTTGCCTAGGATTGTGTCAACTCCCATTGTATTCCATACCACTTGTGGATCTTGTTATTTCCTCGAGCTTGTCTAGTGTTTGTATAGATATAGTGAAAGTGGTGATCCCATCTTGTGCCTTTTGTATTCAAATGCAAATTCTCTATAATGCACAATGCATGGGTGAGCTATCCTATTTTTCTTAGAACGCTCACCTTGTGATCCTTATCAAGTGTGTGTTGGTGGAATGCAAACCGTTTCTTTTTGGTACTTTGTGCCATCAGGAAACTTTGTAGAGCACTTGGTTTGTTTGGAACCATTCTCTCTTTTGGGAGTTTGACATCTTTCTTTTTGCGTGTATCAATGGATATCTCATTCCTTGATGTATCTTTCAGTTGATATCCTCCAAGTGTTGATTTATTCATTTGGTATCTTTTCTTCACTTGGTATTTCTTTGTCAATTGGTATCGGTTCTTGAAAGTATTGAGCATGCATATTAACTTCATGTAGTCTCTTTGACATGCTTTCTTTCTTTCTTTGACCCAATATATAGGGGAAACCCCACCAAGTCTCAAATTGGATGAGATGTGCATGAAATTCATTTTCATATCTATATGCACATATTTATGTGGAGTTTGTCCTATGTATTGTTGGTTCTCTAACTCTTTGGTCCCAATGAGTTTGGGTACCATTTTGTTTGTGTTGTTGTTCTAGGAACAATTGGAGAAACATTGGATGCTCGGCTCACTCACAAGGAAGGTGGTGTCACCATGTGCTTATTGGAGTCAAGCTAGGATGTTTAATGAACTACTATCTAATACCTTCAATTGGTATCTTCTGCATCCTTCCAATGCTATCTTGGTAACAAGTATTTATTCATGGTTTCCTCTCTTGCATTCAACCTTGTGTAGGTTGCATCTTGGCATGATATTCATTTCATATCTTGTGATACTTGTTTCCTTTCTCAAATCATCCCAACGATGATCTCTTGTTGCTAGTTGTGATGTCTTTGATAGATGTGTGGTTGTACTTCATTTATAATAAGACCATATCTAGCCAAGTGCTATGCTTTCAAGCAAATATCTTATTGGTATATTTATGACTTCCTTGTCGATATCTTGTTCTTTCCTTTTTGTAACTATTTCGTGTGTACATCCTTATTTGTGGATTGATATCATCATGATCTTCATCTACCTAGAATCTTATACACTTGAGATAAGTTGCATATCTAGTTGATATCCCTTTCTTTCACGTCCACCATTTCTTTCTCATGTTATTTCTTTGGTGGCTCCGTGAAAGTGTGTGCCTTGAGTGTGGGTCATATCTCGTTGACCTTGATGCACTCTTGTGTGGTGAAGATCATTTTCCTCATGCTTGTCTTGACAAGGCTTTTTGCCATCTTAATTGGTATCCCTCGTCTTGATGAGGTTTTCGCTTTCTATCTTCACCATGGGTTGTCACAAGCTTGGTTGTTATTTCGCTTTTTAGTAAGCTTGTGTATCCATTTGATTGTTGTGTGTGTGTGGGAAGGACATGTCTTGCACCTTGTATCTCATTTATCCAAGACTATGTTGATGCTTAATGCTCATCCTTATATTAGTCTTCTCAAGTGCTTTGCCATGACTCACACACATCTTTTTGGTTGAGCCTATTCTTAAGTTGCCTCTTTTACATGTTGATCAACCATGTCTTTGTTGCAAGTGCTAGGCTTTCTTTCCTATATGCTCACTTGCACTTGTTGTAAGTTTCTATTGATTTTGGGGGAGCTATGATCCTATTTTGTGCACTTTGTATCCAAATAAAAAAATTATTATGTGTGCACAAATCATGGGGAGCTTCTATAGTTTCTTTAGAACACTCCTTTGCTCATATCGTAATATCTTTTATTCATGTGGCTCATAGGATCTTTGGTCTAGTTGGTTCAATTCATATCGTTTGATTGCTTGCTTCAATTGGTATCTTTTGATTGCTTGTGTCTCTCTTTGTTATGTCTTTGTGATATATCATTCTTTAGCAATGTTTGTGCCTCAATATAGTTTGTGTTCCTACAAGTATTTACCTTTGGATATGTGTATTTCATTCCACTCTCTTGTTGAGAAATACACAATTTATGGAGGACCACAATTTATATTGGCCTTCTAAGCTTTTCGCCCATTTTGGCAATCGATGCCAATGGGGGAGAAGTTTCAGAGAGTTTTATGGAGAATTTAAGAGAGTTATTTCTTCTTGCTTTGGTTTTTGTCTCCTTAGCATTTGCATCTCATATGCATGCATTATTGGTTGTTGCATTGCATGGTGATGCATAATTCCTTATATAAACTCTCTTGAAGTGATTGTCATCAATTACCAAAATGGGGAAGATTGAAAGGACATGCGGTGCCCCCATGTGTGGTTTTGGTAATTGATGACATTCTCTATGGACTAATGGTTGCATTGAGTTATATTTGAAGGATTTGTCCATAGGCATTTCTTGAAGTCCATGTGTTGGTTTCAAGGAGTTTATGTGTTGACCAAGGTGCTATTAAGGAATTATCCAAAGATTGGTCATGTGAGAGTTGAGCTTATTGCAAGCATGTCTTGAAGAAGAAGATTGTGTGATCATTCATGCTAACCTTCAAGGCATCATCCAAATGAAGAGAGTTGAAAAGGTTCAAGGTTGATCAAGACTAAGTCAACAGTGAATCAAGTTGATCAAGTCACAAAGCGTAGAAGATGTATCGAGAGGGATCAAGTGATCGCATGGTATGGTAAGCATTGTCCATTACGCTTTGTGTACTAACCCATGATCTACGTGTGAGTTCTATGTGGGGTTAGGTTTGTTTCCATGGGTTTGCATCAAGAGGAAGATCTCATACAACCCATGGAGGATGGCATCAAGTGGTGATCATCATCAAGTTTGCGGTGTTCAAGTTCAAGTGGAGCGTCACGAAGAGATCATCCTTTAAGCTTTCCTCCCATTGTGGTGTCAATGGACTTGTGAAGGTGTGACGAAGAGTGACTCACCCATAGTGGAGTATGGGGGAGCAATCAACTAGCCTTCATCGAGCCAACGCAATCACGAAAGGTGGTCCAACTTGAGGGAGTCAATATCGTCATCATCTAGCTCAAGTGGACTTCGTGCAAGGCAAAGGTTTGCCCTTGATAGGTTCTCTATTTTACCGGTCTCATGATGGAGACCGGGTTATAGGATCGATTGCCGTACTATCAAGGGGGGCTCTCAAGTGAGTAGCTTGATCGTATCGTTTGTAGAGAGCTCAAACCATTGCATGCTTGCATCATCTTTCTTGGTTCTTGTTTGGTTTTCTCCTTGTGATATTTGGAGCTTATGGTCATCTTCTTGAGAAGCTCGAGTTCATTGAAAACGGAGTTCACATGCTTCTTCTATTGCGTTTTCGGTGTTGGAGGTTTTACCAGTCTTATTCGAGGAAGGGCTCTCACCATTTTCTTATGGGCCTTTTCTAATTTACTTCTTATTGTTATTTCTATCGAGATTGTGTTAGCCCTTGTCTGTAGCTTTCCAACAAACTTGGTTTCGTTGAATTCAGAGTCCGTTTGCAGAAGTTGTGTCAGTTTTGGTGTCCTTAAAAAGGCTGCAGCGGTACTACCGCTCATGGGAGCGGTACTACCGCTTGGAGGGGATGTAATTTTTTACTATCGCTCTTGGAGCGGTACTACCGCTTGGAGCGGTACTACCACTTGGAGCGGTACTACCGCGGCTACTTCCGCTCCAGACCAAAAACTCGTCTTAAGTCCAACGGTGGTAGGCACGGATGTATTTTTTTTAGTACCGCTCGCAAGCAGTAGTACCGCTACCCTTTGAGGTAGAACCGCTACCTCTAGCGGTAGTACCGTGAGGAGCGGTAGTATCGCTCTGTGCGGGCTGTGAGCATAACGGTTGAATTTTTTCCCACCTATAAAAGGGGTTCTTCTTCCCCAATGAACCTTATCCTTTGAGCTCATGTTCTTCCCCCATTGTTGACCTTCTTCGAGCTTGCTATCTCTCAATCCCTCCATGGATTCTTTCTAGTTTTTTTGGGGGGGGGGGAGAGAGAGGAGATCTAGATCTACATTTCCACCAATCACTTTCTCCTCTAAGTGAGGGGAACCCCTTGGATCTAGATCTTGGAGTTCTTCGTGTTCTCTTGTTCGTTCTTCCTCTCATTTTCCTCCCTAGCATTAGTTGCTTTGGTGGGATTTGGGAGAGAAGGACTTGGGAACCCTGTGTGCCCTTTCCATTGCATTTGGTGCATCGGTTTGAGTTCTCCACGGTGATACGTGGAAGTTACAAGTTGAGAAGCTTATTACTCTTGGGTGCTTGGTACCCTTGAGCTTGTTCATCTTGGGTGCCTTGGTGCCCTAGACGGTTGGTGGTGTTTAGAGCTCAATCATTGTGGTGTAAAGCTCGGGCAAGCGTCGGGGTCTCCAATTAGGTTGTGTAGATCGCCCCGAGCAATTTGACGGGTTCCGGTGACCGCCCCCAAGGGTTGCCAAAGTGTACGGGTTCGATGACCGCCCCCAAGGGTTGCCATTTGTACGGGTTCAGTGACCGCCCTCAAGGGTCCCTTAGTGGAATCATGGCATCTTGAATTGTGGGAGGGCGTGAGGAGATTACGGTGGCCCTAGTGGCTTCTTGGGGAGCATTGTGCCTCCACACCTCTCCGAACGGAGATTAGCATCCGCAAGGGTGTGAACTTCGGGATACATTGTCGTCTCCGCGTGTCTCGATTATCTCTTACCCGAGCCCTTTACTTATGCACTTTACTTTGTGATAGCCATATTATTTCTTGTCATATATCTTGCTATCACTTAGTTTTTATCTTGCTTAGCATAAGTTGTTGGTGCACATAGGTGAGCTTAGTTGTTGTAGGTTTTGACCTTGACAAATTAACCGCTAGGTTTATTCCGCATTTGTTCAAGCCTAAACCGTAATTATTTTAAAGCGCCTATTCACCCTCCTCTAGGCGACATCCTCGATCTTTCAACGAGGAGTCTCGAAATGGTCGAGAGGTATTGATATATTGGACGATAGTATTCGGACACCGGAATGGTTTCAGAGTGTTTCAGGTATTTATCGGAGTACCGAGGGGTTACCGGAACCCCCCGGGGAAAGTAGTGGGCCTCATGGGCCATAGGGGAGAGAGAGGGCAGCCCACAAGGGGGTGGCGCGCCCCCCATGGGGAGTCCAAATTGGACAAGGGGAGGGGGCGCGACCCCCCTTTCCTTCTCCCTCTCCCTCTCCTTCCCCCTTTCCCCCTCCGAAAGAAGGAAGGGGGGCGAATAGGACTAGGAGTCCAAGTGGGATTCCTCCCCACTTGGCGCGCTCTAGGCCGGCCTCCTCCCCTCTCCCTCCTTTATATACGGGGGCAGGGGGCACCTCTAAGGACATCAATTGTTTCTTAGCCGTATGCGGTGCCCCCTCCACCGTTTACTCCTTCGGTCATATTGTCGTAGTGCTTAGGCGAAGCCCTGCGCGGATCACATCACTATCACCGTCACCACGCCATCGTGCTAACGAAACTCTCCCTCAACACTTTGCTGGATCAAGAGTTCGAGGGACGTCATCGAGCTGAACATGTGCAGAACTCAGAGGTGCCGTACGTTCGGTGCTTGATCGGTTGAATTGAGAAGACGTTCGACTACATCAACCGCGTTAAGCTCACGCTTCCGCTTCGGTCTACGAGGGTACGTGGACACACTCTCCCCCTCTCGTTGCTATGCATCTCCTGGATAGATCTTGCGTGGGCGTAGGAAAATTATTGTAATTGCATGCTACGTGTGGAATCCGAGCCAGGTCTATGCGTACATGATATGCACAAGTAGAACACAAAGAGTTGTGGGCGATCATAGTCATACTTCTTACCACCAACGTCTTATTTTAATTCGGCGGTATTGTTGGATGAAGCGGCCCGGACCAACCTTACATGACCACGTTCATGAGACCGGTTCCACCGACAGACATGCAACTTGTTTTGCATAAAGGTGGCTGGCGAGTGTCTATTTCTCCAACTTTAGTTGAACCGACTTTGACTATGGTCGGTCCTTGATGAAGGTTAAAATAGCAAACTTGACGAAACATCGTTGTGGTTTTGATGCATAGGTAAGAATGGTTCTTACTAGAAGCCCGTAGCAGCCACGTAAAACTTGCAACAACAAAGTAGAGGACGTCTAACTTGTTTTTGCAGGGCATGTTATGATGTGATATGGTCAAGACATGATGTGATATACATTATTGTATGAGATGATCATGTTCTGTAAAATTTATCGGCAACTGGCTGGAGCCTTATGGTTGTCGCTTTATTGTATGAAATGCAATCGCCATGTAATTGCTTTACTTTATCACTATGCGTTAGCGATAGTTGTAGAAGCAATAGTTGGCAAGACGACAACGACGCTACGATGGAGATCAAGGTTTCAAGCGGTGACGATGGAGATCATGACAGTGCTTTGGAGATGGAGATCAAAGGCACAAGATGATCATGGTCATATCATGTCACATATTTTGATTGCATGTGATGTTTATCTTTTATGCATCCTATTTTGCTTAGTACGGCGGTAGCATTATAAGATGATCCCTCACTAAAATTTCAAGGTATAAGTGTTCTCCCTGAGTATGCACCGTTGTGACAGTTCGTCGTGTCGAGACACCACGTGATGATCGGGTGTGATAAGCTCTACGCTCACATACAACGGATGCAAGACAATTTTGCACGTGCGGAATACTCGGGTTAAACTTGACGAGCCTAGCATGTACAGACATGGCCTCGGAACACTGAGACCGAAAGGTCGAACATGAATCATATAGTAGATATGATCAACATAGAGATGTTCACCATTGAAAACTACTCCATCTCACGTGATGATCGGACATGGTTTAGTTGATATGGATCACGTGATCATTTTGATGACTCGAGGGATGTCTATCTAAGTGGGAGTTCTTAAGTAATATGATTAATTGAACTTAAATTTATCATGAACTTAGTACTGATAGTTTTTGCATATCTATGTTGTAGATCAATGTCCCGTGCTACAGTTCCCTTGAATTTTAATGTGTTCCTAGAGAAAGCTAAGTTGAAATATGATGGTAGCAATGATGCGGACTTGGTCCATGATCTGAGGATTATCCTCATTGCTGCACAAAAGAATTATGTCCTTGATGCACCGCTATGTGACAGACCTGTTGCAGGAGCAGATGCAGACGTTATGAACATTTGGCAAGCTCGATATGATGACTACTTGATAGTTTAGTGCGCCATGCTTGACGGCTTAGAACCGGTACTTCAAAAACGTTTTGAACGCCACAGAGCATATGAGATGTTCCAAGAGCTAAAATTGGTATTTCAGATTCATGCCCGTGTTGAGAGGTATGAGACCTCTGACAAGTAATTTGCCTACAAGATGGAGGAGAATAGCTCAGCCAGTGAGCATGTACTCAGAATGTCTGGGTACTACAATCGCTTGATTCAAGTGGGAGTTAATCTTCCAGATAAGATGGTGATTGACAGAGTTCTCTAGTTACTATCACCAAGCTACTAGAACTTCGTGATGAACTATAATATGCAAGGGATGACGAAAACGATTTCCAAGCTCTTCGCGATGCTGAAATCGGTGAAGGTAGAAATCAAGAAAAAGCATCAAGTGTTGATGGTTGAGAAGACCACTAGTTTTAAGTAAAAGGCGAGGGAAAGAAAGGGAACTTCAAGAAGAATGGCAAGCAAGTTGCCACTCCCATGAAAAAGCCCAAAGCTAGACCCAAGCCTGAAACTGAGTGCTTCTACCACAAAGGAAATGGTCACTGGAACCGGAACTGCCCCAAATACTTGGCGGATAAGAAGGATGGCAAAGTGAACAAAAGGTATATAGGATATACATGTTATTTATGTGTAATTTACTAGTGTTGATAGCAACTCCTGGGTATTTGATACCGGATAAGTTGCTGAGATTAGTAACTCAAAACAGGAGTTGCAGAATGAACAGGGATTAGTTAAGAGCGAAGTGACGATGTGTGTTGGAAGTGATTCCAAGGTTGATACGATCATCATCGCACACTGCCTCTACCTTTGGGATTAGTGTTGAACCTAAAATAAATGTTATTTGGTGTTTGCGTTAAGCATGAATATGATTAGATCGTGTTTATTGCAATACGGTTATTCATTTAAGTCAGAGAATAATTGTTGTTCTATTTACATGAATAAAACCTTCTGTGATCATATACCCAAGGTGAATGGTTTATTGAATCTCGATCGTAGTGATACACATATTCATTATATTGATGCCAAAAGATGCAAAATTGATAATGATAGTGCAACATATTTATGGCACTGCCGTTTAGGGCATATTGGTGTAAAGCGCATGAAGAAACTCTATGCAGATGGACTTTTGGAATCACTTGATTATGAATCATTTGATACTTGCGAACCATGCGTCATAGGCAAGATGACTAAAACTCCGTTCTCCGGAACAATGGAGCGAGCTAATGACTTATTGGAAATAATACATACCGATGTATGCGGTCCGATGAGTGTTGAAGCTCACGGCGGGTATCGTTATTTTGTGACCTTCACAGATGATTTGAGAAGATATGGTATATCTACTTGATGAAACATATGTCTGAAACATTTGAAAAGTTCAAAGAATTTCAGAGTGAAGTGGAGAATCATCGTAACAAGAAAATAAAGTTTCTACGATCTGATCGCAGAGGCGAATATTTGAGTTACGAGTTTTTCCTTCATTTAAAACAATGTGGAATATTTCACAACTCATGCCACCTGGAACATCATAGCGTAATGGTGTGTCCGAACGGCGTAACCGTACTTTATTAGATATGGTGCGATCTATGATGTCTCTTACCGATTTACCACTATCGTTTTGGGGTTATGCATTAGAGACAGCTGCATTCACGTTAAATAGGGCACTGTCTAAATCCGTTCAGACGACACTGTATGAACTATAGTTTGGCAAGAAACCTAAGTTGTCGTTTCTTAAAGTTTGGGGTTGTGATACTTATGTAAAAAAGCTTCAGCCTGATAAGCTCGAACCCAAATCGGAGAAGTGCGTCTTCATAGGACACCCAAAAGAAACTGTTGGGTACACCTTCTATCACATATCCGAAGGCAAGATATTTGTTGCTAAGAATGGATCCTTTCTAGAGAAGGAGTTTCTCTCGAAAGAAGTGAGTGGGAGAAAGGTATAACTTGATGAGGTAATTGTACCTTCTCTTGAATTCGAAAGTAGTTCATCACAAAAAATTGTTCCCGTGATGCCTACAACAATTAGCTAATGATGATGATCATGAAACTTCAGATCAAGTTACTAAAGAACCTCGTAGGTCAACCAGGGTACGTTCCGCACCAGAGTGGTACGGTAATCCTGTTCTGGAAGTCATGTTACTAGACCATGACGAACCTACGAACTATGAGGAAGTGATGATGAGCCCAGATTTTATTGCGAAATGGCTTGAGGCCATGAAATCTGAGAAGGGATCCATGTATGAGAACAAAGTATGGACTTTGGTTGACTTGCCCGATGATCGGCAAGCCATAGAGAATAAATGGATCTTCAAGAAGACTGACGCTGATGGTAATGTTACTGTCTACAAAGCTGGACTTGTTGCGAAAGGTTTTCGACAAGTTCAAGGAGTTGACTACGATGAGACCTTCTCACCCGTAGATATGCTTAAGTCTGTCCGAATCATGGTAGCAATTGCCACATTTTACTATTTTGAAATTTGGCAAATGGACGTCAAAACTGTTGGAAATATGCCCTAGAGGCAATAATAAATTGGTTATTATTATATTTCCTTGTTCATGATAATCGTTTATTATCCATGCTAGAATTGTATTGATAGGAAACTCAGATACATGTGTGGATACATAGACAACACCATGTCCCTAGTAAGCCTCTAGTTGACTAGCTCGTTGATCAATAGATGGTTACGGTTTCCTGACCATGGACATTGGATGTCGTTGATAACGGGATCACATCATTAGGGGAATGATGTGATGGACAAGACCCAATCCTAAGCCTAGCACAAGATCGTGTAGTTCGTTTGCTCAGAGCTTTTCTAATGTCAAGTATCATTTCCTTAGACCATGAGATTGTGCAACTCCCGGATACCGTAGGAATGCTTTGGGTGTGCCAAACGTCACAACGTAACTGGGTGGCTATAAAGGTGCACTACGGGTATCTCCGAAAGTGTCTGTTGGGTTGGCACGAATCGAGACTGGGATTTGTCACTCCGTGTAAACGGAGAGGTATCTCTGGGCCCACTCGGTAGGACATCATCATAATGTGCACAATGTGACCAAGGAGTTGATCACGGGATGATGTGAGTTACGGAACGAGTAAAGAGACTTGCCGGTAACGAGATTGAACAAGGTATCGGGATACCGACGATCGAATCTCGGGCAAGTAACATACCGATAGACAAAGGGAATTGTATACGGGATTGATTGAATCCCCGACATCGTGGTTCATCCGATGAGATCATCGTGGAACATGTGGGAGCCAACATGGGTATCCAGATCCCGCTGTTGGTTATTGACCGGAGAACGTCTCGGTCATGTCTGCATGGTTCCCGAACCCGTAGGGTCTACACGCTTAAGGTTCGATGACGCTAGGGTTATAGGGAAAGTATGTACGTGGTTACCGAATGTTGTTCGGAGTCCCGGATGAGATCCCGGACGTCACGAGGAGTTCCGGAATGGTCCAGAGGTAAAGATTTATATATGGGAAGTCCTGTTTTGGTCACCGGAAAAGTTTCGGGTGAAATCGGTAATGTACCGGGACCACCGGGAGGGTCCCGGGGGTCCACCAAGTGGGGCCACCAGCCCCAGAAGGCTGCGTGGGCCAAGTGTGGGAGGGGACCAGCCCCAGGTGGGCTGGTGCTCCCCCCCACCAAGGCCCAAGGCGCATGGGAGAGTGGGAGGGGGCAAACCCTAGGTCCAGATGGGCCTTAGGGCCCATCTAGTGGGGCGCCCCCCTCTCCTCCCCTTAGCATAATGTTTGTTAAGTTTTATTGATATTGCTTTCTTTATGACTTATACATATTCCTTTGACTATGAGATTATGCAACTCTCGAATACCGGAGGAATACCTTGTGTGCTATCAAACGTCACAATGTAACTGGGTGATCATAAAAATGCTCTACAGGTATCTCCAAAGGTGTTTGTTGGGTTGGCATAGATCGAGATTAGGATTTGTCACTCCAAGTATCGGAGAGGTATCTCTGGGCCCTCTCGGTAATGCACATCATGTTAAGCCTTGCAAGTAATGTGACTAATGAGTTAGTTGCGGGATGATGCATTACGGAACGAGTAAAGAGACTTGCCGGTAACGAGATTGAACTAGGTATAAAGATACCGACGATCGAATCTCGGGCAAGTAACATACCGATGACAAAGGGAATGACGTATGTTGTCATTACAGTTTGACCGATAAAGATCTTCGTAGAATATGTAGGAACCAATATGAGTATCCAGGTTCCGCAGTTGGTTATTGATCGAAGATGTGTCTCGGTCATGTCTACATAGTTCTCGAACCCGTAGGGTCCGCATGCTTAACGTTCGATGACGATTTGTATTATGAGTGATGTGTTTTGGTGAACGGAGATGGTTCAGAGTCTCGGATGAGATCATGGACATGACGAGGAGTCTCGAAATGATCGAGAGGTAAAGATTGATATATTGGACGATAGTATTCGGACACCGGAATGGTTTCGGAGTGTTTCGGGTATTTATCGGAGTACCGAGGGGTTAACGGAACTCCCCGGGGAAAGTAATGGGCCTCATGGGCCATAGGGAGAGAGAGGGCAGCCCACAAAGGAGTGGCGCCCCCCCATGGGGAGTCCGAATTGGACAAGGTGAGGGGGGGCGACCCCCCTTTCCTTCTCCCTCTCCCTCTCCTTCCCCCTTTCCCCCTCCAAAAGAAGGAAGGGGGGCGAATAGGACTAGGAGTCCAAGTCGGATTCCTCCCCACTTGGCACACCCTAGGCCGGCCTCCTCCCCTCTCCCTCCTTTATATACGGGGGCAGGGGGCAGCTCTAAAGACATCATTTGTTTCTTAGCCGTGTGCGGTGCCTCCCTTCATCGTTTACTCCTCCGGTCATATTGTCATAGTGCTTAGGCGAAGCACTGCGCCGATCACATCACCATCACCGTCACCACGCTGTCATGCTGACGAAACTCTCCCTCGACCCTTTGCTGGATCAAGATTTCGAGGGACGTCATCGAGTTGAACGTGTGCAGAACTTGGAGGTGCCGTACGTTTGGTGCTTGATCGGTTGAATCGAGAAGGCGTTCGGCTACATCAACCGCGTTAAGCTAACGCTTCCGCTTTCGGTCTACGAGGGTACGTGGACACACTCTCCCCTCCCGTTGCTATGCATCTTTTAGATAGATCTTGCGTGGGCGTAGGAAATTTTTTGTAATTGCATGCTACGTTCCCCAACTACACCGCCCTCCCCGTCACCGTCGCCCTCGCCAGTGCATTCGCCGGCGGCCTCGCCGGCCGCCTCGCTAGCTGACTCACCGGCCGCCTCACCGGCGCCCTCCTGGGCTGCCTCGGGCGCGGCTCCTTCGCCGGCCGCCTCGCCGGCCTCGGCCGTCCCGGAGTTGCTGTCTTGCCCCCTCACTCGGGCCCGAGCCGGCGTTCACCGCCCGAGCCTGCGGTACTCCAGCAATGAGTATCTCCTCACTGCCTCCACCATAGAGTCGTCCCCGATTCCTGCGTCTGCCAGAGTAGCCCTAGGTGATCCTCACTGGCTTGCTACGATGCAGAAAGAGTTTGACGCTCTTCTGCGGAACCGTACCTGGACACTGGTTCCCAGGCCTCCTCGCGCCAACGTCATCAACGGCAAGTGGTTTTTTTTGTCATAAGACCCACTCGGATTGCACACTTGAGCGCTACAAGGCTCGCTGGGTGGTCTGTGGGTTTCGGCAGCGTCCTAGCGTTGACTTCACTGAGACGTTTGCACCGGTTGTCAAACCGGAACGATCCGCACCGTCCTTCAGCTGGCGGTCTCCCGTGGCTGGCCGGTTAATCAGATGGATGTCTCCAATGCCTTCCTTCATGGCCAACTTGAGGAGCAGGTTTACTGTGAGTAGCCCACCGATTTCGTCGACGCCTCTCATACTGGCCATGTGTGCTTGCTGTCCCGGTCTCTCTACGGTCTCAAGCAAGCACCTCACGCCTGGTACCAGCGTATCGTCGGTTTTCTTCAGACACTTGGTTTCTGCGTCACCCGCTCGGATGCCTCGTTGTTTGTCTATCACCGCGGCGACACGACGGCTTATTTGCTGCTCTACATCGACGACATCATCCTGACGGCCTCCTCCGCAACCCTTATTCAGCAGATCACTCTACGGCTTTGTGACGAGTTTGCCATCAAGGATTTGGGCGCTCTCCATTATTTCCTTGGCATTGAGGTTGTTCGGCGACCCGACGGCTTCTTTCTTCATCAACATAAGTATGTGCATGAGCTAGTTGAGCGTGCTGGCATGCTCAACTGTCATCCTGTTGCTACTCCTGTTGACACGAAGGCCAAGGTTTCTGCTCTCGAGGGCTCGCCCGCGTCGGATGCTCCATTCTACCGGTCCATCGTCGGTGCTCTCTAGTATCTGACACTCATCCGACCAGATCTACAGTACGCTGTTCAGCAAGTGTGTCTCCATAGGCACGCCCCTCGTGACTCCCATTGGACACTCGTGAAACGGATTCTCCGATATATCCATGTCACGATGTCTCTTGGACTCACTCTCACGGCGTCCACCTCTATGGATATGGTGGCTTATTCCGATGCTAATTGGGTTGGCTGCCCTGGCACACGTCGCTCCACTTCTGGCTACTGCGTCTACCTCGGTCCCTCCCTCGTCTCGTGGTCGCCCAAGCGACAACCATAGTTCCGCGCTCCAGCGCGGAGGCCGAGTACCGAGCAGTGGCTAACGCAGTCGCCGAGTGCACCTGGCTACGGAAGCTACTTCAGGAGTTGCATCATGATGTCTCCCAGGCCACGGTTGTCTACTGCGACAACGTCTCTGCGGTGTATCTTTCCACCAATCCCGTTCACCATCGCTGGACCAAGCACATCGAGCTGGACATTCGCTTTGTGCGTGAACAGGTAGCCCTTGGACGCATTCGGGTTCTCCATGTTCCGACCGCACAATAGTCGCCGATGTGATGACTAAGGGTCTGCCAACTTCCACCTTCGAGGAGTTTCGTTTCAGTCTCTGTGTCTTTGGCGATGCTTCGACTGCGCGGGGTGGAGGTGTATATTGTGTCTTGGGCCCACCTCCTAATTCTCTTGTATAGTTGAGGTTGTGGCACTCATCTTGTACATCATATATACGTGTCCAGTGCACCGATGCAATTGTGTTGCATGGCCTAAACATTGTCTTGTACACTACTGTAGCTGCCATCCTAACACAACCTCAGATCGATCAATTAAAACTGGCAGTGAGAAAATTCACACGTGTATCCCCTTGGTCTGGAAGCAGGCACTTTCCTACCACGGGAAAATTCACACCACGGATGCACGTGCATGTGGTACACACAGAGAAACAAAGAGACATCTCGATCGATGCCGATCGCCACGGCGCCAAACGCAGATTTTCTCGGTGAAGCCGTACGTGGACTGGAACAGGAAGACCACCGAGATGTTGTAGGGTTTGAACTGAAAGGCGACATGTACGCACCACACGCCTGCACCCCCTTTCAGATACACTAGCAGTACCCCTCAAAAAAAAAATTACACTAGCAGTACAAGCCTGGGCACAAGTGAACAAACGGTCACGCGCACAAAAGTAACCAGACGTCCACGTCCATGTCGACCAAGATCAATAACTCCAGCGCCCTGCTTTTCCAGGAACCTTCACCTCTCTCTCTCAAAATTATCCCGCGCCGGTCGTCCAATCAACCCACTCACCAACTTTCCCAAGCAACGGTACGATGCGCACGAAACCGTCACGCCCTATGACCGTGCGGTGCTGCGGGAGATACCGGTGTGGTGTGACCCCAAGCTCAATCAAAGCCCCATGTGCCACAATTCGCTCCGGCCGGAGCCTGCAACAAAATTATTATCCGGCGGATTCCGGGAACCTGCAGGGGCCAATCCACAGCCACAGAAGCGCAGTGGTGATATCTTGAAACAAAGATCGTCTCCCTGACCGGACCTTGTAATCTTGCGGCCGCGCAACCCTATATAAGGCCCCGCCAACAAAACCCCCCCATCACCTCCTCATCCCAAAGCAGCTTAGCTTAACCAACTTGGCTCAGCTGGTTGATCGCTCTGTCCGCTTCAACTTCATCGCAGCGAGGCGCGCGCTCTCCTTGGCTTCGTCCCATTGCTGCTGTACGTATTCGATCGAGATTGTGGGGATGGACAAGCTGAGCGTGCACCACGGGCAGCACAACGGCATCTCCAAGCCGCCGGTGCACCACCACGGCAAGGGCGGCGGGAAGGGCAAGGGTGGCGGCAAGGGGATCAAGGTCGTCTACATCTCCAGCCCCATGATGCTCACCGCCAGCGCCGAGGAGTTCCGCGCCGTCGTGCAGGAGCTCACGGGCCGCGACTCCAACGTGGCCGACCACGACGCCCCGGGCGTCTCGTCCTACTACTCGTCGTCGTCCTCATCCTCCTACTCCTCGTTCGGGCGCGCCTCTCCGACGGCGGGGGCTACGGCCGCTGCGGGCGCCCGGGCTTTGCCTCCGGCGATGGCGTCCACGGCGGACTACGCGACCGGCGCCGGAGCCATGCCTCCGCCGTTCCAGAGCATGTATGATCAAACGGGAGGCGCCGGCCTGCTTTACGGCCAAGACTACTGGTAGGATCGGAGATCGGTCACCTCGTGGCGGTCGACGGTTCGGCATGCCGTGTGAATTTGCTGTCTACAGTCATGCTTCATGTTTCTTCGATTTTCGATCGACTTGTACTGGAGATGGTAATGTCATGTTGATACGAGAGCTTAGTACATATTTTCGTTTACTTGTCTTTTGCCCTTGTTGTTCGAGATCTTCTCCCACCGTCATGGCAGCATCACCTTTCATCTATGCTCGTATATGTTTGGAATCAAGCTACTCTCTTTTGCTTTGGATCATGATAAATGTCACATGTGTGGCACAAACACATACCAACTCTGAAGGTTTTTTATGGCAAGTTTAATGACACGAGGATGACAACTTAATTGTCAAGCATGGCAACTTTTCTTTCGGATGACAAATTTCAGGATCTTTTAGGTTTACTTTTTCTTTTCGAATGACAACTTTAGTTATAGAAAACATCAGGACCGGAGTGCTTCGTGCCACACGTGTGACACTTATCATTTGAATTTGTTTTGTTACTAGGTTTCACTCAAAATACATTCCTAGTGGTTTTTTAGGTGAGGCGGGGATGTGGTTGGTTTCAAGATACTAATGGGTTTTCTGTAAATTAGAGCAGAGAAGTGGGGTTTTGTTGCAAAAATGTCACAGCTTACCTCACAGTCGTTAGATGCAGATCTGATGGTCAGAAACGATGAATGCCAGACACACAATCATCACCAACTAAGTCTTTTATAGAAGTAGAGATACGAGCCCACCAGGGGCGGACCCAGGACAAAAATGACCCGAGGTCCCATCTCTATCACATATATGTCGATCTCATGTAATTATATAGATAAAAGTAACACACTTATAACAATACAATATACCAAGAATACAAATGTAACGTTGAATATGCTTACCAGAGATCTAAAATAAAGAGTTTCACTTGAAATATTAGTTGATAGCAGGAAATTGAACGTTGAAGAAGAACCGAAGTGTCCAGATTATGGATAAAGTATAACCGATGACAAGAAAATGCAACACTTGATTGCCTACAAATCAAAAGAAGCAAATCCACTTAGAAAAATATTAATTACAGTTGTGCAATAATAAGTCTGATAAACCAAGGGATAGACAACATGTTTTCTTGTCTCCATTTTTTGAGAGAGCTCACAAATATTACTTAAACCAGAGGAGCGATCATCTTGCTCGGACACAACAATGTAAAGATGAAGGTGATGTCTAAGGTCCCTGAGTTCTCCATCATCAAAATATTTTGGATAAAATTTAGCAAGACTCATCAAATGCACTATGTTGAAATCACGAAATAATTAATTTGGGCTCAAAGTCGCCGAGCAAACAAGCAGTTCAGAATTTTTCTTTGTGAAGCTATTATCAAATTCTTGAAGCAACCAATCAATAACATCATTAGAACAATCCACTTAAGAATAAGTACAAGGTTGAGAAGGCCCATTGGCCAAATATTTCCTTCTTACCAAATCTTGCTGATTTGGACGGTACTCATCAATGCTTCTCCTTTTACCTCGATCATTTTTTTCCTTCCCAATTGATCTCTTCTTCATCTTGAAATGAATTCCTTGTATTATTGGCAGAACTCCATATCTGGAGGCATTATTTTGTCCATGTGGTGATGGCGGGGTGGGACATTAATCCCATTCATGCGGTGAGGCATTACTTTGTCCATCTGACGGTGGCGGGAAAGAGACATCATTCTGATTATGTTCGTGTGACGGACCAACATTTTCATCTTGCACTGAGGTTTTCCTCTTTTTTAGAAACCTTTCAATAAACCGAGCTTCACCTGAAATTTGCAATTTATTCAAATAATTAAAATTTGCAAGGAAGAAAAGAACTATGAATCATGTGTACGCACAGAATACTTGAATTGCAATTGCACGGTTGTAACATAAAAATTATTTGATATTGTGCTGCCGTCCTAGAGTGTTGCAATATTGGTCTCCACTCAGTGTGAAATTATTTTAAAAAGTCCAATTACCCAATACAATCAAAATCTCTAGTCCTATTCAGTAGCCCTAATTCCCTAGGGTTAGAGAAAAAAGCAATAATTAGAACCGGATATGCAATAGAGGCTGAGGCAGACCGCATTGGGTTTGGGGACTGATGCAGCGTACCTGTTCCTTCTTTTCTCCACCGATTCGACGACTCGCCGTGATATGGCGATAGGCGGCGAGTACGACGTACGGGGGGATACGGACGAAAGCCAAAGGTCAAGGGCACAAGGGCACAAAGCGCAGCGTGGAGCGGACGAATAGGAAAACACGTATGGATCTATTGATCGATCGATCCACTAATTGCATTAGACAGGTTGACTGGGCCTTCGTCACGCGCTGGGCTGCACTTGAGTTGTGCTGGGTGGAGCCTTGTACGGGTGTCCCTCTAGAAAAATTAGGGGTGTCCCAGGATACGTGGGCTCTATAGGTATAACGTAAGACATTTTTTTACCCGGTGTCCTGTGCTACCTGCTGGCACAACGTGGGCTCACCCCTGGAGCCCACTAATCCTATTTTTTAAGATATATAAAAAACAAAGCCAACTGCTCCCTCTGTTTCATAATTTTTGCCGACAAGAATTATGAAACAAAGGGAGTAACAAGTAGCATGATTATTGTGTGAAAAATCTCTCATGTTTCATATTAATTAAACAAGTTACATATGATGCCTCTTTCTCTGCGTGCAATGTTTGCATTAATAAATATCATAGTACGAGGCAGTTTTACGATCAGTAGTATGGTTAAGGTACCGGCGTATCAAAGAAAAAATTGAATTGCATTTAGACACCTCAGTGATTGTTTGGATTAGAAGAATTTAAGTTAGGTCAGGATTTAGGAGAAATTTAAGAAAAGAAAAGTTTTAGTTAGTTTTTATGTTGTCACAAGTTTATGCACTTTTTTGTTTGGATTAAAAAGGCCATTCTTATAACAGATTTGCTAATTCTCATCTAGATGAAATTTATTTATGTTTCATCTAACTTTCAAACCGTAGGATGCTTGTTACAGGAGGCGGTCTACTTGTGCACACATACGCGTTTTCGTGGGAGGTCCTTGCTAACTGCGTCAAATAGTCGACATGTCGCATAGGCAACAACCGACTGGGCGGGCCAATTAAGGATGCACATGGTGTGGCATTTATTTTGGTACTTATTTTTCATGTTTTATATTTTGCAAATATTGTTCCCGTTTTTGAAAAATTGATCGAAATTACCAAAAAATTATTCATGATTCCAAAAAATGTTCATAAAATTAGAATGTGTTCATGTTTTCAAATTTGTTTGAAATTTCAAAAACTGTTCGTGTTTTTGAATATTATTCAAAGAGTCAAAAAAGTTCTAGTGTTTTAAAAAATATACCTGTTTTTTTAAATCATAATTTCAAATTTGTACCTGTTTTTCAAAGTTGCAACATTTTCTGAAATTCCGTATACTTATTGAAAAATAACAAAATAAGATAGTATGAATAATTTTCAAAAATTCCAAACATTTTTTGGAAAAAAGGAAACAAGTGTGAACCTTTTGTTGAAAATGCAATTAGGTTTGAAACTTTTGAACATTTTTTGAAAACAGAAACATATTCAAAATTACAAACTTGGTTTGGAAACGTGAACAATTGTTTCAAAATTTCCAACTTTCTTTGAAGAATATGAACACTTTTCAAATTTGCAATTTTTTTTTAAAAATTCCCCTTTTTGATAAAAAGGGGAAAACTTCAAAACTGAGAACAATGATTTAATTTTATCGGTTTTTATTGTATTTTTGAATTCTGAATTTTTTTTTGGTGAAGATGAACAATTTGTTACAAAGACATTGGAATTTTTCGGAATTTGTTTTTAAAAACAAAAAAAGAAACAAAAGAGGAAGGACAAGAAAGAAAAAAAACTGTGCTTTTTGGCAAAAATGGACCGGCCTAGTGTACACGTCCCTGTGTATTTTGAGGACTATTTGCTGCTCACAGGATTTCCCCGTTTTCGTGCGTTTCCCTAATTCCCTTGCCGTCTTCGTTTCTTGTTGGGTTGGCAGCCCAAAAATGCTAGACTTACAGAGACTTTTTACAAGGTTTAGGCCCTGTTTGATAGCTCAGTTTTTTTGAAGTATTATGACAATACTGCAGTTTTTCAAAATACCATGGTTTAATTTACCGTGAGCTGTTTGGCAACCAAAAAAACTGTAGTATTTATACTGTGGTATTGTCAAAACCGTGGTATTTTCTCTGCATTAAAAAAAACCCAGACCTCTTTTTTTAAAATAGAGCACACGAAGAAAACGAGACTGTTCGTTATCGCCTTCCTCGCTCCCAAGCCGCCACCGCTGCCTGAAGATCGCCGGCCATGGGACAAGCCAAGAGAAGGCAATGGAAATAAAAATGGTGTCCTTCCTACTCCCACTTGCGCTTCTCTTCTCCTCATACGCGTTGTGCATCAGGTCGGCCCCCTGGACACCACATGCCCAGATTGCTCATGCCATGGTCGGGCACGCTGATGGCTACAACGCTAACTCCAAACACACTGCTGGTTGAGCCTGCGCAGGCCCTTGTGTGTGATCATAGCCACACCGGCCTTGCTTGCTGTCCATGTGCTGCTCCCCAATGTCGCCCCATGCCTCAGCGCGCCGCGTTAGCAACTGTCGGTCAAGCCGCAGCCAAGCCAGAGCAACGCCGCGCATTTCCGTGCCGTGCCGCTGATGCATAGCTTGCCGCCGGGTCTGTTTATGCACGGTTGTTCAATTTGCAACCACTGGTCAGCTAAGATCGTTCATGTCTTGCGACTGCTATGAAATGGCTAGCTAGCTAATTTACGTCGTCCTAAACATGCACCAGCCAAACACTGTCACAGTATTCCCAATACTAAAAAAATACTTTGATATGTCAAAACTGTGGTTTCTAGGACCTATAGACAAAAATACTGCAGTTTTTCAATACTACACTTTATGCAATACTTTGCTGTCAAACACACCCTCTGCCCCCCTAATTTTGAGGGAGGGGCCCGCTTCATCTTAATCGCCAATCAACACATCCCACCTCAACCCAGCCTGTAAAACTCATGTAAAACTCCCGTACGTGTAGCATTGCCGGTTGGCAGCCTGCTAGGGATCTTCTCTGTACCGTGGGATAAAGAAACCACCTTTGTTCAACACACCTTCTATCAGTTTTCAACGCACGGGTTGGTTTTCACTTTGTGCCGCTTTTTTGTTTTTCTTTCTTTCCTCTGTTTTCTCTGTTGGTTTTATCGGGTTATACTTGTTGGCGGGTTAATTTTCTTTCAACGTGATGCATGTTGTATCTGTCTAATGAGCGAGAGTTACATGTTGTATCTCTCTATTGGTTTTAGCATCAGTAGGTACTGCATATGGTTAGTACTGCTGCCTTGCGTAGCTTGTGGATGTTTAGCATCAGTTGGTACTGCATATGGTTAGTACTGCTGCCTTGCGTAGCTTGTGGATGTTATACTGCTCATGCAATCCGTGTGTGCGGCGTCAGTAGGTACTCACCTTGGTAGGTGGGGATTTGAGCCTTACTGACCGTCGTAGTACCTCAGAGTGTGTAATGCACACAGACCGATCAATTTAGTTGCAGATGTAAGAAGGGAAGGACCATCAAATTGTGTGATTACCTGCAGAAGTTCGTGCAAACGACACGAGGGAACTTAGTGCCCCATCATTCCTTCGGTGTGGGCCAACCAGCAAAATATTCCATGAGCCATCTAAATTGTGTGGAGGTCGGACAAGTAGAACTGCAGAATGTGCAAGAACTTGACAAGGGGTTGAAAGATGGTCAGTTGGAGATGATGATTAATTAAAACCATTCAGCTGCGCATCAAGGGCGCCTCCCCGCGATAGCCACGTCATCACAGGTACGACAAAAAAAACACGGTAGCGATTGGGTGAGAGAGAGGGAAAAGGAGATCGGGGGGTTACTCCCGAATTGCCACACGCAGCCTTCTCTCCCCGCCTCTCCCCCAGAAACGCCGCCGCCGCAGCCGCCGTCTCCTCATCTCGTTTCTTTCAGCCGCCGCCAGATCTGGGGAGCCACCGGGAGGAGAACAACCAGCCAGACGCCACCCCCGTCGACCTAACCCGCATCTCCCTCGCGCCCATCGTCCCCTCTTGGCGCCCCCGCCTCTCCTCTCCCCCATTCTCCTGCCGCATCCCATCCCCTGCTCTGCCCTTGCTCCTCCGCCGTTCGAGTTGAGTCGTTGCTGCAGAGAGCGCCGCCTTCACTCTCCCAGGCCTTCTCCCCATCCGCGACGTCGGCACACGGTGCGGGCAAGCTGTGGCGTGTCGTCGCCGTGCTGGGTTGGCCGGCCGGTGCCGCGCGGATCCGGTTGGACGAGGTCGTTGGCGACCTGCCGCGGGAGGGGGAAAGCGGGATCTGCGCCAGGAGGTCCAGGGCACGTTGCTGCCGCTCGTGCAGCAGAACGACGGCCTCACCGACGCGTCCGGGGAGAACTGCGTTGGCCTGGTCTTGTAATGGGCAGGTGAAGTCATTTTTATGGGATGCAATAGTTCTTCGTCCACTTCCACTGTCCCAAAAACAGTACGCCCCCATCTTTGGTGTGGTTTATGCATTATTATCATGCTGAAGTCAACAGTTCTCACTTTTGTTGAAGTCAACAGCTCTCAGTTTTGCTGATTTGGTGTGATGGAATGTAAATATCGAACAGCAGCAGCCCGCACCCGAGGTGCAGAGCAGCTAGAACCAGTGATAATCGTGAGATCCTGCGGACAACGATGGAGCTTCTTAATCAGCTGGATGGATTTTATAAGCTTAGCAAGGTAAACTGACATCATCGAGTATTTTTCTTCTCTAGATGCCTTTATGCCATATATGAAAAGGAATGGATTCAATCGAAGTAATTTACTTGCCTGAATGTGTGTGTGATATGCACTCTAGCTTTCCTAGCTCCTGGGTGAAGTATGGCAGTCTCGAGACGAATTTTGCAGATTAAAATTATTCTTCATCTTTGCTTCATTGCTTATATGAATTTTCTGGATTCTCATTTGCACAACATTTTATTTTACTCCCGTTTCTAACATTGCACCTTTTTTAGATGGAACAAAAATCGAGGACTGTAGGTTTTATTTTGTCTGATTGTTGACATGCCAACTGATTCTCTGCTAGGCTTTAATTCTTATGATTACTTTCTTACTGGGCTTTTTTTTTGGGGGGGAAACCCCATGATTTTATCCTAGCCAAAAATTGCTGAGGCAGGATAAAAGTAATGGGAATCCAATCCAAGCCTAATTCTCCATTTCAATGTACACAAAATTATTGATGCATCTCCATTTCAATGTACAGAAAATTCAGTTTGATTCAGACTCTAAATCTATGAACCATTCTTCCCACATAGAGTAGAAACAGAGCCTATCCACACATCCAGAACACATTTTTTAACTCCTAAACTTAGCAAGCAGTAACTCATGTAGTGTAATTTCTTCAGAGCTCTATCAAGCCCGACATCTAAGTGAGTTGCTTACTGCAGATTTTTGGAAGGTTGAAGGTGGAATCGAACTCCGAGCTCGAGGTTGCGCTGGTGCAGTGGTGGCTGCGATCGGGCCCGATCTAGGAAAAATCTTCCTCGTTTTTGGTCTGCATGGCGATGATCTGTTTCTTCAGGATCCGCTCGTTGCCAGAGCCGGCTCGGGACGCCTCCTAGACGACGACACAGTGAGTGGGTTTTAAATCTTTTGTTGCGCCGATCAGGTCGCATTCGATACGTATATGGTAGTGATGGACAGCTGACTGCTTGATTTGGTGTTTCTTCTGTGTGGTGTGGCGTGCGTGCTGATTTCAGAGCTTGAAGCGAGCGGAACACTGAAGGAGGATCTCGGGGATGAAGGAAGCGTCAGCGACGACCTCAGGCGAGAGGTATCGAGACTGCAAATCACTTTCCTATTTCTGCATTTCTTACTGTATGCAACTCCATTGGTATTCATATCTATAGCCTGTGGGGAGCAGCAAAAAAATGAATTTGTTGGTGCTTAAAATTTAGACTGGTCTGTTTGATACATCTGCACTGTTGAGGCGGTCTTTTTGAATAGACTATGGGTGTTTTAGCCTAAATGGATTATTCAATGTTACGTATTATCAGTTCTAGATGAACTCTGTAGTTCGAAACGAGTTCCGAAATTGCCTGGGGGGCATGTTTAGTTTAATGTAGGGTGTGCTGCAGACCTAGAAGGAATATGTTGAAAATCTATAACTTTCTCCGCTCGTGCTTTCTTTGGTTGTGAGGATGTATATGACAATTGATTTTTGTGTATTTTCAGTTTTAAATCTAAAGTTTATCTCCTGAGTATGCTTGAACAATGCATCTATTATGTAATCGGTGTGATGATAGAACTGACAATATGTAGTATAGCTTGTTGGAGTATAACATGGTCTCTTGATTTTATTTATCAAAAATCCTGGTTCATTGCATGCTTTTGTTATAGAACTCTGCTTTGCATGTTTTATTATTCTGAAAGTTATATGAGGTTTTAGCCAAGCTGTTTTCGAATTTATGATCAGGCATGTAATGCAGGTAATACTAGAGCTGGCGTGGGAACATCAGTAAGGGCTTGGAGCCTGTCAAAGAGGAGGTACAACCTACTACTATCTGTTGAACTGAGCTGGGCCTCTGCTTTGCGTTGGCTGCGACTAACTTTGCAGCTCTAATGTGTACCCTTGACTATGAGAACATGATCTAGCAGGCACCATACTTTTCTGCTTGTTAATTTGGCTAGCATTTTTGCATGTTTCAGGCAAAGAGGACACTGCTGATGAAACATGAGGCCGAGACAAAAACAAATGCCTATTGGCTCAGTTTGCTAACCCATATGCAGTCTGCATTCGTGCCGAGAAAGGTATTCTATATGTGAGGCTTATAAGTGCATATTCTATGGGAAACTAGAACAGTAATAAACCAACTCTCCAAGCCCTGGTTTCATGGACACTCCGTGTGCATTGTCCGTGTGCCACTTCTACCGTGGTGAACTATACGTAGTTACTCTGACTAGATTTTCTTGATGCAAGTTTTCTAGACGAACTTTTGAAAGCCTGCTGACCCACGACCATCTCGATGATAGTTATGATCACGTAATTCTGGTTTGAGAAGTTTGTTGTTATATCAAAAAGTTCCAGGGGTTGCCAACGATCTTTTTTGAATGATCATGTGAAATGCGCGGATGTAGTAGGCAACGATCTTTTTTGAATGAAATGTATTTTAGATTGTAAAGCTGACCAAAAAGGGCTGTTGAATGGGCGTTATCCTACCTGGCACCGCACAAACTTCCTCTCAGAGGCGCGCCACAGGTGGCGCTCCAACCATTAGTACAGTAGAAGGAAAGACAGCGGACTAGCTGTGTCTGCTTTAATCGATTGGAAAATGGACCTTCAAACATCCAGCTGGACGAAGACGTATGTGCGCTTACTCAACGAAATCATGGCAGTCTGTTCGGTTTATGTTTTTTTATGGAAACCGGTTTATGTTGTTAGAGCATCTACAGCCGAAGACATCAAATGCAGCCCCTCAAACGCCCACGTCCGCATGTATCCCCGCAAAAAAACACATGCACGTATGAAAATGAACTTATGTAGATCAACGAACTAGCACCAAATCTAGTAAAATCGTGCATAATTGTAGCATAAACGATCACCGGTCAACCAAAAGATGCAGTTTCAATTGGACAATACCCTAAACATACGATAAAAAAACTTAATAAAACGGCGAAGGGTGGAGGAAATCACCATTTCCTCGCCGCCCCCATCCCCTTGCAGTCGGTGGTGCTGCTTTGGCCTTCGGTGTAGGCATCAGCCGCTGGAGGGTTGTCATCGTCGTCGTCGGAGCTTTGATCTGTCATCGGAGTCGTCCAACAGCTCCATGTGACCCCGGCAAGCCTCCGGAGCAAGGGTTCTCGCTCCTCGGTGTGCCTCCTCGCCTTCGCCTTCGCTGACGCCTCGCGCTCCGACAGCTCGATAGCGACCCAGAGCGCTTTGGCATTCTTCCGTCGCAGCCTCCGTGCACCCATCTTCGCCGTTGCCAAGGAGCGTTGGAGGACGGATGCAATGAGTGCGTCCTCGAGATCGACAGGCGCGCGCAAGTGTCTGGCGCCTCGCCGACGCACCGCCCGCCGCCATGGCATCCCTCACGCAGTGCGGCCCACGTCTCCGACTCGGGCGCCCTCAAGCGGCCCAGCGCCGACGAGGATACAAGCACCCAACGGTGCCCGTGGATGCCCTTCGGAGGTAGAATGGACGTGGTGGCGGTGGCGTGGCGTACTTGGAGTGGGTGTCGCTCCCACCAGTGCTGCGCTGCACGGGGCGGCCTGACACGTCGCCCGCACTGCGAAGACAGACGAAGGGGGACGACGCGTTGCTCTGTGAGCCGTTGATACGTCTCCAACATATCTATAATTTTCTATTGCTCCATGCTACTATAGTATCAATCTTGGATGTTTTATATGCAACTAAATGCAATATTATATCATTTCTTGAGACTACCCTATTAACTTAGTGCCAAGTGTCAACTGTTGTTTTTTTGTCTATTTTTGGTTTTCCAGGAAATCAGTACCAAACGAAGACCAAATGCCACGAAATTTTTAACGATTACTGATACGCGTCAGTGCTATACAAACGGTTTTTAACCCCTTTCCACGACGGCATTTGGAACCGTCGCCTAGTGAGTGACGGCGATAGGGGGTCCTTCCCACATAACCCAGAAACCGTTGGGGATAGGGAGCCAAGATGCATATACAGTACTTCTACTCGTTTGTGCTCACATTGCCATCGCAGTTGGTATTCTGTGGTGCTACGTTTACGATGTGCGGCCCATCACAAACGGTTCACTATTATAAAACGTGTATGATAAGCATAAAATCACACACATTCGCTTTTCCCAAACCGTATGCGATAACTAATTAAGAAGATTAGCTAATCGTCGTACGAGTGTCGGACAGGATTTCGAACCGTCGTAACATCGTCGTACACGACAACTATCGCACACGCTATTCTGTGGTGCAACGTTACGATGCATACTTCATCAGAAACAGTTTATGGTTGCGAATCGTGCACGATAAGGCAACTAACACAAACGTTTAGTTTGCCCACATCGTTTGTGATATGGTCTGACATCGCACACGCTTTGCAAACGGCAACTGTGTGCATGCGTTTCCTCTCTGTGAACCGTCTCAGATTATGGTGTATATCGCAAACGTACCAACCATGTGTGCCGTAACAACCCGAAGAGCGTAATTTCACCGTAATTTAATTGCTGCTATTTCAAATTGTACCGGATTTGAATTTGAATTTGAATGCATGCTATAGCTTTATTCATATCCATCAGGTTTAAACAACCAATGCATTATTCGATTCATGGGTACATATGTTCAAGAATTACATAAGAACCAAATAAAGAATGATCAACCACAGTTGTATACTTGTACAATTAAAGACGATAAAGAAAGATGCGAAATACATTCTAGTTGCTGAACAAGGTGAAGCGGAATGCCCATATTGTGCCCTCCTCCATGCAGAAAGCACGCACGACTCTAGTCTAACCCCTTGTGATGGCCGACCGCCCATCGTTCACGGTCTTCATGAAAACTTCTAGATAATCATCGTGTTCTGGTAGAAATAATTTAACCTTTGCATGCCCAGCAATCATGTAGTTTGAGAGGTAATCTTGAGTAAACTGCTTTGGCAATCACTGGAAAGGAAAAAGATTCAGACATTGTCATCTAACACAACTCATTATGGGCAGTAAAAAGAAAGCTGCAAATTTCTTACTTACCATCCTGTAGTTCGCTGTTGTCTTGGATAAAGTGTAAACAAATAGTTTAATTGCCATCTTTGGACCCATTTTACTAACAATCTTTATCATCTTCCCCACTTGGTGCTGGTTCATCGAAAGCTCATTGCCCCATACGCAGAAAGGGTCGAAGCGCGGATCTTTACCAATTACATATGTACCTAAAAGCACCAAGTAAATATTAGAAGCTAAACAACAATTGCACAATGATGTAGTACAACACTATTTTACAATATCTTATAACATCCAATATACTCACATATTAGATGAATTAACATCTTATATTATGGGCCGGAAGGAGTTTATTGCATTCTTACAAATTACCGGCTGATTAACTGCTGCTCTATCCATGGGTTACAGTTAGTTTGACCTAGTTCGAGCTCAAATAGCCCTAAAGTATATCTAAACATGAGGGCTAGTTTGAGCTAGTTGCATCTATAACCCACCCAAAAAGACTATCCAACCAAGAGGTGCTAATTGGAGCTAGTTCTCCTAGTGCATTTATTGTCAATCTAACCATGCCATCCAAACAACTCTTTGGATGTAGTTAGTTCAGGGTTAGTCATGAGCTAGAAAATAACTCTAACCTCTAGCTAAGTTGAGTATCCAAACAGGGCTATGTTGTTGTTGTTGTTGTTGCTGCTGCTCTTCTACGTATATCTAGACATCATCAAAACATTAATGTAACCTCTTCCTTGTTGCTATGTAGCCTAGGATTGCATATTTAGACATTAAGTATAGTGCATGTTGCTATGTAGCCTCAGATATATTACATATGGCTCTAGTTAACCTAACGATAAATGAGTTGCAGATATATTTAGTTAAAAGTCCGATTCACCGGTTAGTCCCTTATCAACCCCGGCCTATATGGTACCAGCTACCGATATCCTGAACAGTGAGCATATATAAGCCATGGGATGAAACTAACCTCGATGGAAAACAGCAGTCGTTCCCAAAATTGTCATGTGTAGGTACAACGAGAAGCATGTTAAGCACAACAAGCTAAACATCAACCAAAATTATCCATGGCACACAAAATAATCTCCAAAAGATAGCTTCAGTGTGCAGGTTTAAGCATGCTAGTAAAGCAAAACAAGTGGAAAGGTGTGTTAACTGCAACAGGCCTAACATTTAACAACAAGCAAACATAGTCATTCAAACTGGTATTGTGCCGGTCTAAGTACATTGGTTATTGTTAAATAAAAATGGAAAGGCGTGTTAACTACAAGATGCAGCAACCAAATGTAGTCATTCATAGTGGTATTGTTGAAACTGGTACTGATGAAATTAAACAGCACAGTCCATACTTGCACATATAGAACATCACGTTGTGAATAACTGGAATAAACAAGGCATACTACGAACAACCAAAGATAGCAATTGAAACTGGACATATGCTAACTACAAACAACCGAATAATCATAAAACTTTAAAAGAGGCATATGCTAGCTATAACAGGCTTAACGGCAAGCAAATATATGCATTCCTATCGGTATGTTTAAACAGGATTGATGAAATGTACTGCACAGTAAATAATTGCACATATAGAGCACCACATTATGGACAACTAAAATAAACAAGGCATACTGCAAACAACCAGATATAGCAATTAACACTGGACATATTCTCACTACACTACAAAAGGGACTCGACAAAACAAATCATGGGTTTCCCCCTGTGAAGAGGCACGGCAAAACAAATCATGGGTTTCCTCACTTGTCACAGATGGGCTCGTTCCCGTGGGAAGAGCACGGACCCTGGATGCGCTCCATGTTGTTGCAGATGGGCTCCTTCCCCTTGGAAGAGCATGGCTGTAGGGTGCCCTCCCTGATGTCGCAGACGGGCGCTTTCCCCTTGGAAGAGCAGATGGGCTCTTTCCCCTTGGAAGAGATGGAGAGGGTGCCCTCCTCGTGGTCGCCGTCGATGAGGTCTGACTGGGCAGTTGTGGATCCCAAGCCAGCGTCGCAGAACGTGTCCTTCAGAAATGACAAAAGGGGCTCGATGGCGATGTAGGATGGCAAATTGTTGATAGCGAGCCAGAGGAGATCAGCGGCGGGGCCATGGATGATATCGACGGCGGTTGAACCCGAGGGGTTGGGGGTGGGCCACTTAACCTGTGACATAGCCCACCTCATCTCATCGCTGTCGATGACCTCGATGTCGTAGCCGGTGGCCGAGACATGCCCGCATACTCTAGCCCGCTGCTTGAGTGCCTGCCGCCAGTAATGGTCGTCAGCTTCCTCGACGACGTCGGGCGAAGAGACCACGATACACCTATTTTGGGCCAGTCGCTCCACGGGAAGCGTAGCTGGGCTTAGGCTGCGACGCTCTGGAGTGGGGGATGGGGATGGGGATCTGTGGGAAAGGGGGTGTTTGGCAGGCGTCATCTAAGAAACTCAGGTCGGCCTGGGTATGGAGATCGGTGGGTAAGATGCATGGGCAACCGGCAGATGTTGACAATGGAGGCCTTGCGGCGGTGGCAGCCGGGACCTTGCTAGGGTTTCGAACGAGGGAGGGTGTGTGTGTGTGTGCGCACGCCGGAGGAGGTTTTGGTGTGTGTGTGTGTGGAGTTGGAGGGGCAGGGGGTGTGTTTGAGGAAATGACGCGGGTACGGAAAATTTTACTACGCGGGAGTCAAACGCGGGAGTGAAATGCCGGGGCTATTGAAAATTTTGATGATGGTGCATCGCGCACGGTCCGGAGATAACAACCGTGTGTTATGAAACAGAAAAACCCTCGAGGCAGGCTGCTATTTTCGAGGGATGCAGGCGGGATTGGGAACAAGAAACATCACACGCGGTCGAAACACAATAACCGTGTGTTACCAAACAGAAAAAAGCTACATGCGGGTAGATATTTATGAGAGGGGAAGCCTCGTGGAGCCCAATGAAAATGGTTAGTTTGAGTGAACCGTGTCTGTTCCGTCATCCGACTTGTCTAATGTTCATAAATTTGGCGAAAAATGACGCGCGAGAGGGTCAGAACACGGACACACTTGCATGTGGACCAAATTTATGTATGAAAAGGGTGGTTTGATTTTCAAATACCAAATGCAACTTCGATGTGGCACCTATCTCGCAAAGCGCACGGTATTGCTTGCCCCCCTCGTGTCGGCACGAAGGGAATCTTAAGCTATGAATGCATGCCCCCTCCCCCCAACCAAGGTTCACCTAGCAAAGTGCGAAGTAGCTAGCAGCCCCCCCTCGTGTCGGCACGAAGGGAATCCTATGCTATGAATGCATGCCCCCTCCCCCACAACCGAGGTTCACCTAGCAAAGTGCGAAGTAGCTAGCAGCCCCCTCCCTCATGTCGGCACGAAGGGAATCCTAAGCTATGAATGCATGACCCCCAACCGAGGTTCACCTAGCAAAGTGCAAAGTAGCTGGCAGCCCCCCTCCCTCGTGTCGGCACGAAGGGAATCCTAAGCTATGAATGCATGCCCTAAAGGAAATATGCCCTAGAGGCAATAATAAAGTTGTTATTTATATTTCCTTATATCATGATAAATGTTTATTATTCATGCTAGAATTGTATTAACCGGAAACTTAGTACATGTGTGAATACATAGACAAACAGTGTGTCCCTAGTATGCCTCTGCTTGACTAGCTTGTTAATCAAAGATGGTTAAGTTTCCTGACCATAGACATGTGTTGTCATTTGATGAACGAGATCACATCACTTGAGAATGATGTGATGGACAAGACCCATCCATTAACTTATCATTATGACCGTTTAGTTTTATTGCTATTGCTCTCTTCATGACTTATACATATTACTCTGACTATGAGATTATGCAACTCTCGAATACCGGAGGAACACCTTGTGTGCTATCAAACGTCACAACGTAACTGGGTGATTATAAAGATGCTCTACAGGTGTCTTCGATGGTGTTTGTTGAGTTGGCATAGATCGAGATTAGGATTTGTCACTCCGAATATCGGAGAGGTATCTCTAGGCCCTCTCGGTAATGCACATCACTATAAGCCTTGCAAGCAATGTGACTAAAGAGTTAGTTACGGGATGATGCATTATAGAACGAGTAAAGAGACTTGTCGGTAACGAGATTGAACTAGGTATGATGATACCGACGATCGAATCTCGGGCAAGTAACATACCGATGACAAAGGGAATGACGTATGTTGTTATGCGGGTTGACCGATAAAGATCTTCGTAGAATATGTAGGATCCAATATGAGCATCTAGGTTCCGCTATTGGTTATTGACCGGAGATGTGTCTCGGTCATGTCTACATAGTTCTCGAACCCGTAGGATCCGCATGCTTAACGTTCGATGATGATTTGTATTATGAGTTATGTGTTTTGGTGACCGAAGTTTGTTCGGAGTCCCGGATGAGATCACGGACATGACGAGGAGTCTCGAAATGGCCGAGAGGTAAAGATGATATATTGGAAGGTTATATACGGACACCGGAATGGTTCCGATAAGGTTCGGGGAATTATCGTAGTACCGGGAGGCTATCGGAACCCCCCGGGAAAGTTAATGGGCCTCATGGGCCATAGTGGAGAGGAGGAGGCAGCCACAGGAGGTGGCGCGCCCCCCCAAACCCAATCCGAATTGGACAAGGGGTGGGGGGTGCGGCCCCCCTTTCCTTCTCCCTCTCCACCTCTTTCCCATTTCCCCCTCCGTTGGAAGGAAGGAGGGGGGGCCGAATCCTACTTGGACTAGGAGTCCAAGTAGGACTCCCCCTTGGCGCGCCCCTCCTAGGCCGCCAGCCTCCTCCTCCCCCTTTATATACGGGGGCATGGGGCACCCCCAAAGGCACATCAATTGTCCCTTAGCCGTGTGCGGTGCCCCCCTCCACAGTTTACCACCTCAGTCATATTGCCGTAGTGCTTAGGCGAAGCCCTGCGCGGATCACATCACCAACACCATGCCACGCCATCGTGCTGATGGAACTCTCCCTCGACCCTCTACTGGATCAAGAGCTCGAGGGACGTCATCGTGCTGAACGTGTGCTGAACACGGAGGTGTCGTACATTCGGTAGTTGGATCGGTTGGATCGTGAAGACGTTCGACTACATCAACCGCGTTACATAACGCTTCCGCTTTCGGTCTACGAGGGTACGTGGACACACTCTCCCGTCTTGTTGCTATGCTTCTCCTAGATAGATCTCGCGTGATTGTATGATTTTTTTTGAATTACTACGTTCCCCAACAGTGGCATCCGAGCCAGGTCTATGCGTAGATGATATGCACGAGTAGAACACAATGAGTTATGGGCAATAATAGTCATACTGATTACCACCAACGTCTTACTTTGATTCGGCGGTATTGTTGGTGAAGTGGCCCGGACCGACATTACATGGCCGCGTTCATGAGATTGGTTCTACCGACGTGCTTTGCACACAGGTGGCTGGCGGGTGTCTGTTTCTCCAACTTTAGTTGAGTCGAGTTTGACTACGGACGGTCCTTGTTGAAGGTTAAAACAACACACTTGACGAAAAATCGTTGTGGTTTTTGATGAGTAGGTAAGAACGGTTCTTGCTAGAAGCCCGTAGCAGCCACGTAAAACTTGCAAAAACAAAGCAGAGGACGTCTAACTTGTTTTTGCAGGGCATGTTGTGATGTGATATGGTCAAGACGCGATGAGATATAAATTGTTGTATGAGATGATCATGTTTTGTAAAAGTTATCGGCAACTGGCTGGAGCCTTATGGTTGTCGTTTTATTGTGTGAAATGCAATCGCCATGTAATTGCTTTACATTATCACTAAGCGGTAGCAATAGTCGTGGAAGCAACAATTGGCGAGACGACAATGATGCTACGATGGAGATCAAGGTGTCAAGCCGGTGACGATGGAGATCATGACAGTGCTTTGGAGATGGAGATCAAAGGCACAAGATGATGATGGCCATATCATGTCACACATTTTGATTGCATGTGATGTTTATCCTTTATGCATCTTATTTTGCTTAGTATGGCGGTAGCATTATAAGATGAACCCTCACTAAATTTCAAGGTATAAGTGTTCTCCCTGAGTATGCACTGTTGCTACAGTTTGTTGTGCTGAGACACCATGTGATGATCGGGTGTGATAAGCTCTACGTTCACATACAACGGGTGCAAGCCAGTTTTGCACGTGCAGAATACTCGGGTTAAACTTGACGAGCCTAGCATATGCAGATATGGCCTCGGAACACTGAGACCGAAAGGTCGAGCGTGAATCATATAGTAGATATGATCAACATAGGCTCACCATTGAAAACTAGTTCATCTCACGTGATGATCGGACATGGTTTAGTTGATATGGATCACGTGATCATTTAGATGACTAGAGAGATGTCTATCTAAGTGGGAGTTCTTAAGTAATATGATTAGTTGAACTTTAATTTATCATGAACTTAGTACCTGATAGTTTTTGCATGTCTATGTTGTTGTAGATCAATGGCCCGTGCTACCGTTCCCTTGAATTTTAGTGCGTTCCTAGAGAAAGCTAAGTTGAAAGATGATTGTAGCAACTACACGGACGGGGTCCGTAACTTGAGGATTATCTTCATTGCTGCAAAGAAGAATTACGTCCTGGAAGCACCGCTAGGTGCATGACCCACTGCAGGAGCAACTCCGGACGTTATGAACGTCTGGCAGAGCAAAGCTGATGACTACTCGATAGTTCAGTGTGCCATGCTTTACGGCTTAGAATCGGGACTTCAAAGACGTTTTGAACGTCATGGAGCATATGAGATGTTCCAGGAGTTGAAGTTAATATTTCAAGCAAATGCCCGAGTTGAGAGATATGAAGTCTCCAACAAGTTCTATAGCTGCAAAACGGAGGAGAATAGTTCTATCAGTGAACACATACTCAGAATGTCTGGGTACCACAACCACTTGACTCAACTGGGAGTTAATCTTGCTGATGGTAGTGTCATTGACAGAGTTCTTCAATCACTGCCACCAAGCTATAAAGGCTTCGTGATGAACTATAATATGCAAGGGATGGAAAAGACAATTCCCGAGCTCTTCGCGATGCTAAAGGCTGCGGAGGTAGAAATCAAGAAGGAGCATCAAGTGTTGATGGTTAACAAGACCGCTAGTTTCAAGAAAAAGGGCAAAGGGAAGAAGGGGAACTTCAAGAAGAATAGCAAGCAAGTTGCTGCTCAAGGGAAGAAATCCAAGTCTGGACCTAAACCCGAGACTGAGTGCTTCCAATGCAAAGGGACTGGTCACTGGAAGCGGAACTGCCCCAAGTATTTGGCGGATAAGAAGGATGGCAAAGTGAAAGGTATATTTGATATACATGTTATTGATGTGTACCTTACTAATGCTCGTAGTAGCGCATGGGTATTTGATACTAGTTCTATTGCTAATATTTGCAACTCGAAACAGGGGCTACGTATTAAATGAAGATTGGCTAAGGACGAGGTGACGATGCGCGTGGGAAATGGTTCCAAGGTTGATGTGATCGCCGTCGGCACTCTACCTCTACCTCTACCGTCGGGATTAGTTTTAGACCTGAATAATTGTTATTTGGTGCCAGCGTTGAGCATGAACATTATATCTGGATATTGTTTGACGCGAGACGGTTATTCATTTAAATCAGAGAATAATGGTTGTTCTATTTATATGAGTAATATCTTTTATGGTCATGCACCCTTGATGAGTGGTTTATTTTTGTTGAATCTCCATTGTAGTGATACACATATTCATAATATTGAAGCCAAAAGATGCAAAGTTAATAATGATAGTGCAACTTATTTGTGGCACTGCCGTTTATGTCATATTGGTGTAAAGCGCATGAAGAAACTCTATGCCGATGGGCTTTTGGAATCACTTGATGCTTGCGAACCATGCCTCATGGGCAAGATGACTAAGACTCTGTTCTCTGGAACAATGGAGCGAGCAACTGACTTATTGGAAATAATACATACTGATGTATGCGGTCACATGAGTGTTGAGGCTCGCGGCGGGTATCGTTATTTTCTGACCTTCACATATGATTTGGGCAGATATGGGTATATCTACTTAATGAAACATAAGTCTGAAACATTTGAAAAGTTTAAAGAATTTTAGAGTGAAGTGGAAAATCATCATAACAAGAAAATAAAGTTTCTACGATTTGATCGTGGAGGTGAATTTTTTAGTTATGAGTTTGGTCTTCATTTGAAACAATGCGGAATAGTTTCGCAACTTACGCCACCTGGAACACCACAGCGTAATGGTGTGTCCGAACATCGTAACCGTACTTTATTAGATATGGTGCGATCTATGATGTTTCTTACCGATTTACCGCTATCATTTTGGGGTTATGCTTTAGAGACGGCTGCATTCATGTTAAATAGGGCACCATCTAAATCCGTTGAGACGACACCATATGAATTGTAGTTTAGCAAGAAACCTAAGCTGTCGTTTCTTAAAGTTTGAGGCTGCGATGCTTATGTGAAAAAACATCAACCTGATAAGCTCGAATCCAAATCGGAGAAATGTTTCTTCATAGGATACCCAAAGGAAACTGTTGGGTACACCTTCTATCACAGATCCGAAGGCAAGATATTCGTTGCTAAGAATGGATCCTTTCTACAGAAGGAGTTTCTCTCGAAAGAAGTGAGTGGGAGGAAAGTAGAACTTGATGAGGTAATGTACCTTCTCCCGAATTGGAAAGTAGTTCATCACATAAATCAGTTCCAGTGATTCCTACACCAATTAGTGAGGAAGCTAATGATGATGATCATGAAACTTCAGATCAAGTTACTACCGAACCTCGTAGGTCAACCAGAGTAAGGTCCGCACCAGAGTGGTACGGTAACCTTGTTCTGGAGGTCATGTTACTTGACCATGACGAACCTACAAACTATGAGGAAGCGATGCTGAGCCCAGATTCCGCGAAATGGCTTGAGGCCATGAAATCTGAGAAGGGATCCATGTATGAGAACAAAGTGTGGACTTTGGTTGACTTGCCCGATGATCGGCAAGCCATAGAGAATAAATGGATCTTCAAGAAGAAGAGTGACGCTGACGGTAATGTTACTGTCTACAAAGCTCGACTTGTTGCGAAAGGTTTTTGACAAGTTCAAAGAGTTGACTACGGTGAGACCTTCTCACCTGTAGCGATGCTTAAGTCTGTCCGAATCATGTTAGCAATTGCTGCATTTTATGATTATGAAATTTGGCAAATGGATGTCAAAACTGCATTCCTTAATGGATATCTTAAAGAAGAGTTATATATGATGCAACCAGAAGGTTTTGTTGATCCTAAAGGTGCTAACAAAATGTGCAAGCTCCAGCGATCGATTTATGGACTGGTGCAAGCCTCTCGGAGTTGGAATATACGCTTTGATACTGTGATTAAAGCATATGGTTATATACAGACTTTTGGAGAAGCCTGTATTTACAAGAAAGTGAGTGGGAGCTCTGTAGCATTTCTAATATTATATGTGGATAACATATTGTTGATTGGAAATAATACAGAATTTCTGGAGAGCATAAAAGGATACTTGAATAAGAATTTTTCAATGAAAGACCTTGGTGAAGCTGCTTATATATTGGGCATCAAGATCTATAGAGATAGATCAAGACGTTTAATTGGACTTTCACAAAGCACATAGCTTGATAAAGTTTTGAAAAAGTTCAAAATGGATCAGTCAAAGAAAGGGTTCTTGCCTGTGTTACAAGGTGTGAAGTTGAGTCAGACTCAATGCCCGACCACTGCAGAAGATAGAGAGAAAATGAAAGTCATTCCCTATGCCTCAGCCATAGGTTCTATCATGTATGCAATGCTGAGTACCAAACCTGATGTGTGCCTTGCTATAAGTTTAGCAGGGAGGTACTAAAGTAATCCAGGAGTGGATCACTGGACAACGGTCAAGAACATCCTGAAATACCTGAAAAGGACTAATGATATGTTTCTCGTTTATGGAGGTGACAAAGAGCTTGTCGTAAATGGTTACGTCGATGCAAGTTTTGACACTGATCCGGATGACTCTAAGTCACAAACCGGATACGTATTTATATTGAATGATGGAGCTGTAAGTTGGTGCAGTTCCAAGCAGAGCGTCATGGCAGGATCTACGTGTGAAGCGGAGTACATAGCTGCTTCGGAAGCAACAAATGAAGGAGTCTGGATGAAGGAGTTCATATCCGATCTAGGTGTAATACCTAGTGCATCGAGTCCAATGAAAATCTTTTGTGACAATACTGGAGCAATTGCCTTTGCGAAGGAATCCAGATTTCACAAGAGAACCAAACACATCAAGAGATGCTTCAATTCCATCCGCGATCAAGTCAAGCAGGGAGACATAGAGATTTGCAAGATACATACGGATCTGAATGTTGCAGACCCGTTGACTAAGCCTCTTCCACGAGCAAAACATGATCATCACGAAGACTCCATGGGTGTTAGAATTATTACTATATAATCTAGATTATTGACTCTAGTGCAAGTGGGAGACTGAAGGAAATATGCCCTAGAGGCAATTTTACTTATATCATGATAAATGTTTATTATTCATGCTAGAATTGTATTAACCGGAAACTTAGTACATGTGTGAATACATAGACAAACAGAGTGTCCCTAGTATGCCCCTACTTGACTAGCTCGTTAATGAAAGATGGTTAAGTTTCCTAACCATAGACATGTCTTGTTATTTGATGAACGGGATCACATCATTAGAGAATGATGTGATGGAAAAACCCATCTGTTAGCTTAGCATTATGATCGTTTAGTTTTATTGCTATTGCTCTCTTCATGACTTATACATATTCCTGTGACTATCAGGACATAGGACCCAACTCGGTGTCAAATATATGCAATTTCCAAGTGTTCTGTGAGGTCTACCTTGGAGAAGAACCCAGCCTGCTGCTCTTCAGAGAGCTCTTCTACCTGAACCGTCAGAACGAGTGCGCCAACGGGCCAAGCTTGGAACTTGGTGGCATCTCCATCCAGCGACGGAGGGACTGCCTTTTCCCTTATGCCGAGCCGCCAAGTCACCCAAAAGACTGGAACCAGACGTGGTTCTATTGCCAAGACACGTCGCCGGCTGACGAGAGTCCGCTGCCCGGCTTTCGCCCCTCGCGTCTGGAACCAACACACCCACTGTCAGACAAGCTGACTCAAGCGGAGCGCCAACCTCTCCTCCCCACTATTAACAAGATCAAGGCTCTCCTGGGCAATGGTCTCAATGGAATTGATCTAGTCCGGGTCTGGATCTCGTGGCGGGTGATCCCCTTGAGCCGCCGCCCCGGCTTAATGTGTGAGTACACAGGCCGGAAAGATGACCCCCTGCGACACAGCCGCAACGATCTTCCTGAAGACGTTGCCGAGGACATGACCAAGGCTCTCTTGAACGAGAGCTTGGCAGACTGCGGGAGGACCGGGCTAGCCCCCTTCTGCAAGACCAACCCAGCCCCAGCGGTAAGCCGCTGATCTGAACATTTCATCTTCTTTTGTAGATATCCTTCACCTGAATCTTTAAGAAATCATCATTGTATTTTTCAGGCTGATGACAAATTTTGGAAGGTCAAATATGACCATGAGGCGGCTAAGAAGGCCAGGAAGGCTAAGAAAGCCGCCAACAGAGCCGCCCCTCACAAGAAAGGAAGTAGGCCTACTGCTTCAGAGCTGATGCAACTAAGCGACAGCTCCGAGTCAGAGGTAACCCCTGAGCCTGTAAGCTCTTGTTGTATTTGTTGTTTTATTTTTGTCCACCTTATCAAACTTGTTCATCAATAGGACGACACCGGAGTAAGTAACCCGGTGGTTGAAGAGGTAATGATACTTTCCTCCGACTCGGAGCCCTTGCCAAGGCTGAAAATCTGAAGGGTAACCCGGAAAGTAAGCTTTTCACATCCTTTAGCTTATCAAGATCCTCAATTTATTTTGAAGCGACAGGTTCATGAGAGCCGGCGTCACACCCGGACCAACAAAGACGCTGACCTCTCCTCCGGGTTACCTGACGCATCGAGGAAACGCCGAACTGAGGTTATCTCCAACTTGTACCCTTTTCATCCTTTGGCGGGTGTTATACGTCAACCGCTCAATTCTTCTGACGACTCTATGCAGTCGAACCTGCTGGCTTTCAAGACCGTGCCCTGGTAATGATGATCATCTCATGTTGTACTTTGTCTTTACTTACACTTTTGTGCTTAACCTTTCTGTCTTTTCAGTGCCCAGGCAAAACTCAGCAAAAGGGCGAAGAAGAACAAGCCGGTCGAAGAGCCGGACTTGCCTGAACCGGAGGTAGCCGCTCAAGAACCGCCAGCTGCCTCTGCTCCTGAAGCCACTGCTCCAACCGACAAGCCAATAGCAGAAGCTTCTGCTAACCCGGAGGCCTCCAGCTCGGCTCAACCAGCAGATGACCCGGATGTGGTAATCACCCGGACGGAATTTGTTGAGCCGGGGAGACCTACTGCGCTAGCCAAGTGCTCCGCTAAGGAGGAGCTGTTAGGGCGCCACCGGGCCAATCTGGACCTCACCGACTATGGCAATCTGAGCATCGGAGAGATCATCTCCGGCTATATCAGCCAGGTGCACAAGAGCCGGGACTTAGAGATTGCCATGGTGAACTAGATTCAGCAGAAGTCTGAGGTATCACTCTTCTTTCTTCTTACTTACTGCATAGTTATCTTGTTATTCTTACCATGCTCTAGCCCCCAAGTCTACTACGTATGAGAGAATATGTTGTAGACTTAAGTTCCGGCTTACTCGTTTGAACCGGTAACTTGTAAATAGAAACGTTCGATATGCATTAGCCCCCAAGTGCCAAGTGTCTTTGCTTGGAAAGTGCTTGGGACTTTTAAAATTGCATAGTAACTGTTCATCCTATGACCCGGAAATTATGTAGGCTGCTGGCAAGAAGTTTGAAGCTGACATCTCCGATCTCAAGACCCGTCTGAAGACGCAAGAAACTGAGACCCGGAAAGCAAATGCTAAATTTGTGTCCAGTATTGCTGCGCAAGAAAAGCTGAAGACGGACTTTGACGCTGAACGGAAGGCTTGCGCCGAAGAAAAGGCTACTCTGGTGAACCGGGCTGAACAGGCGGAGAAGGCTCTGACAGAGAAGACCGCCGAACTCTCTGGCTTAAAGCACCAAGTGTCCCAGATGGCTGCCGCAATCTTCGGTAAGTCATTTCACCGGCTTTCATCAAGTTTATAATCTTTATATCTCATAACTCATCCTTGTCGGCGGCTTATCTTATTCTGTTAAACAGGTCCCAGAAGCGCCAACCTCAACCAAAGTGTGGTAACCAAGCTGAAGGCCGTGTACACCCTGGTGGAGCAGCTCTACACCGGGTCACAGCGTGCTTTGGCTGTGGTGGCCCTATCCAATGAGGTGCCGACTCATCTGGCGGAAGTTCTTTGCCGGCTTGCCGTTCTTCCCCAACGTGTCCAAGAGCTGCGGAGGGCCTCTGCAAGAGCCGGAGCTATCGCCGCTCTGAGCCGGGCCAAGGCGTTCCTTCCAGAGTTAGACCCGGCGGACATTGCCCTCGGCTATCCCAGTTTGAAGGAAGAAGGCACACCCTTCGACCAAAGGGACTTTGCAGCCTGCGTGAAGATCATGCGCCCGGTGGCCACCCTCATTGGAAACGACACAGATCTGACCAAGTACCAGCCGGGTTACAATGCAGAAAATCAGAGGATCCCCACTCCGCGTTATGAAGCTATCAGCTTAGTCCCGCCAGCTCGTAAGCACACATTCGCCCCGGAGATTGACCCGGCCGGGTTAATTGACGAGGAAGCTCAATTTGAAGCTTTGAGCGGCATTGACTGGAAGTCGTCAACTTTCCAGGTCTTGGGAACAGCCGGAGGAGAGGAGAGGGATGAGCCGGAGACTTCAACCCAGCAAGCGTCGTAACTCTGTAGACGGTTTATGTGAAACAATGCTTCACCCTTTTGGAATCAATGAGTCTTGTAATAGAATAGGATCAACACTTTAACTGTGCCGTTCCATCGTGCACGTGCTGAATGCTGAATTCTTATGAAGGTTGCTTCCTTATATGTCTCCGGGTTATAGTTGATCAGTCATGTTCCTTAAGCTTAAATAGTTGTCTTTAACTATCCTGCATAGAAAGACAAATGACAAGTCCCGAGGCGGCTTACCGCACGGAGAATCATAGTTTTATGCATATAACCCGGAATATGATTCACCAAAGATTGGTCCTCAATTATGTCCTTGATATAACCGTAATAACACACTTACCAGCCTGCAAGCACACTTCCGGCTTATATAACCCGGGTAATAAGGTTGGTACCTCAACTCCGGTTTACCAGTCGTAATAACACCGATTGTATTCGACTAGTACTGTAAGTCAAAGTTAAGCCGGCAAAGGGAGACCCGCCGTGCATACTTGAGATAATCAGAAGAACTTGCTATAAATCAGAAAAACGTAGGGGCTTCCGGTTCGAATACGACCAGAGACCCGTCCCAAAGGGGTTACGCTAGGATTCGAATGCAATCATATAGCCCCCAGTGGGTGTGGCGATGCCAATCAAGAGGGTACCGACAACTATGTTCTCTTTGGTTCGAATACGACCCATGTTTGAACATGAATTGTTTAACGACAATCAAGAAGCCCCCAAATGACTTTAAGAATTGTTTAACGACGCTGATTCGAATACGATCCACGTCGGTTCCCAAAGGGGTTAAACTATGATTCACATATGATCAAAGAAAACTCCCTAATGAGCTCGGCACTTTGCCAATCAAATGGGTATCGACAGCTATGTTCTCTTTGGTTCGAATACGACCTATGTTTGAATAGGAAGCCCCCAAGTGACTATATTTGTGTACGGCTAGATTCGAATACGATCATAAGCCGGATCCTCCTTCAAGTTATCACATGATCTTGTAATGAAAGCAACACATTTATCTTTGGAGGAGAAAAAAGGACAGAGGTCCTGCTTTATTGCTTATCATAATATATACATGGCTTAGAGAAATATGTACATTATGAGAGCCGGTGGCTCAAGTGTAATAAGGCCGAAGCTGAGCTATGTTCCACGGCCGATGGGTCTCTTCCTCCGGCTTACGTGAATCTTTGTGCTCCCAAATGTCAATGAGGTAATATGACCCGTTGTGCAAATTCTTGCTGACCACAAAGGGCCCTTCCCAAGGCGGGGATAGCTTGTGCGCATCTGTTTGATCTTGGATGAGCCAGAGCACCAGATCGCCTTCCTGGAAGACCCGGGAGTTAACCCGACGACTGTGATAACGGCGCAGGTCTTGTTGGTAAATCGCTGAGCGAGCTGCTGCCACGTCACGCTGTTCGTCCAACAAGTCAAGAGCATCTTGGCGCGCCTGTTCATTATCCGCCTCAACATAAGCCGCCACTCGAGGCTAATCATGACGGATGTCACTGGGGAGGACTGCTTCCGCTCCATAAACCATGAAGAAAGGCGTGTAACCCGTAGACCTGTTAGGAGTAGTATTGATACTCCATAACACGGAGGGCAACTCCTCCACCCAACAACCCGGCGTCCGTTGCAAAGGGACCAAAAGCCGGGGCTTGATGCCCTTCAGAATCTCCTGATTAGCTCTCTCAGCTTGACCATTGGATTGAGGATGAGCCACTGATGAAACATCAAGTCGAATATGCTCTCGTTGACAAAACTCCTCCATGGCGCCTTTGGATAGATTGGTACCATTGTCAGTTATAATGCTGTGTGGAAAGCCAAAGCAAAAGATCACCTTTTTCATAAACTGAACCGCCGTGGTTGCGTCACACTTGCTAACTGGCTCTGCTTCAACCCACTTTGTAAATTTGTCAACTGCCACCAAGAGGTGGGTCTTCTTATCCTTGGACCTTTTAAAAGGCCCAACCATATCAAGCCCCCAGACCGCAAAGGGCCAAGTAATTGGGATCATCCTCAGCTCCTGAGCCGGCACATGAGCCCGTCGCGAGAACCTTTGGCAACCATCACATTTACTGACCAAGTCCTCCGCATCAGCATGAGCCGTCAGCCAATAAAAACCATGACGAAAAGCCTTGGCCACAAGGGACTTTGAGCCGGCATGATGACCACAATCCCCTTCGTGGATCTCATGCAAGATCTCTTGACCTTCCCCAGGGGAGACACAACGCTGGAACGCTCCCGTAACACTGCGGCGATGCAGCTCACCATTGATAACCACCATTGACTTAGACCGCCGGGTTATTTGTCTGGCCAAAGTTTCATCCTCAGGCAACTCTCCCCGGGTCATGTAAGCCAGATAAGGCACTGTACAGTCCGGGATGATGTGGAGAGCCGCCACCAATTGTGCCTCCGGGTCAGGGACAGCCAAGTCTTCCTCTGTAGGCAACTTAACAGAAGGGTTATGCAAGACATCCAAGAAAGTATCAGGCGGCACCGGCTTACGCTGAGAGCCCAGCCGGCTTAAAGCATCAGCCGCCTCGTTCTTCCTGCGATCGATGTGCTCTACTTGGTAACCCTGAAAGTGCCCAGCAATGGCATCAACTTCACGGCGGTAAGCCGCCATGAGAGGGTCTTTGGAGTCCCACTTTCCTGATACTTGTTGAGCCACCAAGTCTGAGTCACCGAAACACCTTACCCGGCTCAAGCTCATCTCCTTAGCCATCCGAAGACCGTGGAGCAAGGCCTCGTACTCAGCTGCATTGTTGGTGCAAGGAAACATCAATTGTAGCACATAATGGAACTTGTCACCTTTAGGGGAAGCCAATACGACTCCAGCCCCCGAGCCCTCCAATTGCTTGGACCCATCGAAGTGAATAGTCCAATATGTGTTATCCGGCTTTTGTTCAGGTACTTGTAGCTCTGTCCAATCATTGATGAAATCCACCAAGGCCTGAGATTTAACAGCAGTGCGTGGCACATACTTCAGACCATGAGGTCCGAGCTTTATAGCCCACTTAGCCACTCTCCCTGTGGCCTCTCTGTTTTGAATGATATCTCCAAGGGGGGCAGAACTGACCACAATAATGGGGTGACCTTGGAAATAATGCTTAAGCTTCCGGCTCGCCATGAACACACCATAAACAAGCTTCTGCCAATGCGGATACCGCTGCTTGGACTCAATGAGTACTTCGCTGACATAATAAACCGGCCTCTGAACCGGATGCTCCTTACCCTCTTCCTTGCGCTCCACCACCACGGCCACACTGACCGCTCGGGTGTTAGCAGCCACATACAGCAATAAAGGCTCCTTATCAACCGGAGCAGCAAGGACTGGGGGCTCGGCCAGCTGTCTCTTCAAATCTTCAAAAGCAGTATTAGCTGCATCATTCCAGACAAAGTCATCAGTTTTCTTCATCAATTGATATAATGGCATGGCCTTCTCACCCAAACGGCTTATGAACCGGCTTAAAGCAGCGATACGACCCGCCAAGCGCTGGACGTCGTTTATACACGCCGGCTTAGCCAGGGAGGTGATGGCCTTGATCTTCTCCGGGTTAGCTTCAATGCCTCTGTTAGAAACCAAGAAACCCAAGAGCTTGCCTGCATGAACACCAAAAAACACATTTGGCCGGGTTAAGCATCATCTTGTAGACCCGGAGATTATCAAAGGTTTCCTTCAGATCATCTATCAAGGTTTCCTCCTTCCTGGATTTAACCACAATATCGTCCACATAAGCATGAACATTGCGCCCAATCTGGTTATGAAGGCAGTTCTGCACGCAACGCTGATAAGTCGCATGTGCACTCTTGAGTCCAAAGGGCATAGACACATAGCAGAAGGCTCCAAAGGGAGTGACGAACGCCGTCTTCTCCTGGTCCTTAACTACCATCTTAATCTGATGATATCCAGAATAAGCATCCAAGAAACTTAAACGCTCACAACCCGCCGTAGCATCAATGATTTGATCAATACGGGGAAGGGCAAAAGGATCAGCCGGACACGCTTTGTTCAATGCAGTCCACACACATCCGCCAGGTGCCGTTCTTCTTGAGTACGAGCACCGGGTTAGCTAACCATTCTGGGTGAAAGACTTCAACGATAAACCCGGCCGCCAAGAGCCGGGCCACCTCTTCACCAATAGCTTTCCGCCTCTCTTCATTAAACCGCCGAAGGAATTGCCTGACCGGCTGAAATTTCGGATCAACATTGAGAGTGTGCTCAGCGAGTTCTCTAGGTACACCTGGCATGTCAGAAGGCTTCCATGCAAAAATGTCCCTATTCTCACTGATGAACTCGATGAGCGCGCTTTCCTATTTTGGATCCAGATTGGCACTGATGCTAAACTGCTGAGATGAATCACCTGGAACGAAATCAACAAGTTTAGTCTCATCAGCCGACTTAAACTTCATTGCCGGCTCATGCTCCGTAGTCGGCTTTTTCAGAGAGGTCATATCTGTTGGGTCAACATTGTCCTTGTAAAACTTCAACTCTTCCGTTGCGCAAACAGATTTTGCATAAGCCGCATCGCCTTCCTCACACTCCAAGGCCACCTTCCGGCTGCCGTGAACCGTAATGGTCCCATTATGACCCGGCATCTTGAGCTGTAAATACACGTAACACGGCCGTGCCATGAACTTGGCGTAAGCCGGCCGCCCAAATATGGCATGGTACGGACTTCTTATCTTGACCACCTCAAAGGTCAATTTTTCCACCCTGTAGTTGTGCTCATCTCCAAAGGCCACTTCCAACTCGATCTTGCCAACTGGATAAGCCGACTTACCAGGTACCACACCATGGAAAATAGTGTTTGACTGGCTGAGGTTCTTATCAATCAACCCCATACGACGGAACATCTCATAATAGAGGATGTTGATGCTGCTGCCTCCATCCATGAGCACCTTAGTGAACTTATATCCTCCCACCTGAGGAGCCACCACCAAGGCCAAGTGACCCGGATTATCCACCCGGGGAAGGTGATCCTCCCTACTCCACACTATAGGCTGCTCAGACCACCGTAAGTAGCGTGGAACCGCCGGCTCAACAGCATTCACAGCCCTCTTATGAAGCTTATGATCCCGCTTACACAGACTGGTGGTAAACACATGATACTGTCCACCACTAAGCTGCTTTGGATTGGTCTGATAACCCCCCTGCTGCTGTTGATGACCTTGGCCAGACTGCTGATTAAAGCCCCCTTGACCGTTCTGAGGATTAGAATTTGAGCCGCCGCCCGGGCCATGAAAGCCGCCGGCGCCTGAGCCACCGCCCGGGCCATTGTTGCCGTTAAAGGCGTTGGAATTCTTAAAGGCCTTCATGATTGCACAATCCTTCCATAGATGAGTAGCTGGCTTCTCTCTAGAGCCATGCCTTGGACAAGGCTCATTCAATAGTTGCTCCAGCGTCGGGCCTGACCCGCCGCCTCAGGGAGGGGGCCTCCCCTTGCGTCTCTGGCTATTGTCGTGTGAGCTGGCATTGGCTACAAACTCTAGGCTGCCATCGGCCTTGCGCTTGCCACCTCCTTGGTTCCCCGGGTTATGCTGATGACCCTTGCCATTGCCGTTCTTCTTTCCCTTCCCTGTCCTTTCATCATCTGAAGCGGGGTCCTTGGTACCATCAGAATCGGCGTACTTGACGAGAGCCGCCATCAGTGTACCCATATCATTGCAGTCGCGCTTAAGCCGCCCGAGTTTCATCTTCAGGGGCACGAAATGACAATTCTGTTCCAACATTAAGACTGCAGAGCCGGCATCCATCTTATCAGATGAATGTATTATTTCCTTAACCCGGCGAACCCAATGTGTCGTAGACTCACCCTCCTGCTGCTTACAGTTAGTCAAATCCAAAATTAACATAGACTGCCTACAGGTATCCTTGAAATTTTGGATGAACCGGGCTTTCAGCTCAGCCCAAGACCCGATGGAATTCGGTGGTAGCCCTTTCAACCAAGTGCGGGCAGTCCCATCTAACATCATGGTGAAGTACTTGGCCATTGCCGCTTCACTGACTTCCAGCAGTTCCATGGCCATCTCGTAACTCTCGATCCAGGCTGCGGGTTGTAAGTCAGCTGTGTAATTAGGCACCTTCCTAGGGCCTTTGAATTCCTTGGGTAGACGCTCATTGCGGAGAGCCGGCACCAAGCAAGGGACACCTCCAGTCCTGGTAGGGATACCCACGTCGACGGAAGCCGTCGGATAAGCCGGGGGAGTCTGGTAAGCCGTCAACTGAGGCACCTGCTCCACCTCTTGCCGCACTCTGTCTTGGTCTGCTGCGTGAAAGGCTCCATTATGAGCTGGGCCATGGCCAGGGGGCGGGTCATGGCGTCGGACGTTACTTGAACCGGTCGCTGAGACCATGTGTCTGCTGTAACTCGGGCTCCGGCTTGGACGAGGGGTCGAGTGGATCCTGTCCCGGCTGTAGGAGTACGCCTCTTGCTGCGCCAGTGCTGTCTGAAGGAGTTCCCTGACCCGACGGGTTTCAATAGCCGTCGGAGAGTCGCCGTCAATTGGGAGGGCCGCCAGTCGCGCTGCTGCGGCTACCATGTTCTCCAGCGGGTTAGCATAATGACCCGGTGGTATCGGCACATACTGAGGCGGGGCAGGGCTCACCCGGGGGGGCCCCATCACTTGTGACTGAATAGGGTTCCCAGACCCGGGCACTATGATCCCCGACGGGTTACTAGACCCTACACCTGGCGTGTTGAAGAGGTTTCGAGGATCGTAAACCGGAGGGAGTCAAGATTGGGCCTTTTGATGCCTCCTTCTCATGACCTCATTGGACGCGTTTTGATCCATCGTGAGCCGGAAGGACTGTGCCTGAATCAACTAAGTTTGGGCGTCGAGAGCTGCCCTCTCCACAGCCATCCTGATCCCTTCCGCTGCCAGATCCTCCTTAGCTTTCACTAGATCCAACTTTAACTGCGCCACCTCCGCATCATGCTGAGCTTGATCCGCCGGGTCAACCGCGGCGGTCAACAGGGCCGTCATCTTGTCCATGAGATCCATCAGCACCTGAGTCGGCGAGGGCACCGGGTTTCCCGCTCCAGCAGCAGGGTTCTGAACAGGCTGCGCGCCGGCCATGAAGATTCCAACCCGGCTTGGCGGCTCAAACGGGTCTGGAATACTGTCACCATCGGAGCAACCCATGAGCCTGCCATCTTGAAGTTGATACAACGAGTTTGACTCATCGGTGGACGACTCGCCGTCAGAGCCGGCGGCTGTCATATCACCAGATCCAGATCTATCAGAGAGCCCTCCATGGATGCATCCCACAAAAGCATGCTTTAAGGCAGGCAGGGCCCGGGCGGGTCGTGCACGCTGAGCCATCTCGATGAGATCGGCGCAGAGATCCGGCTCAGGGCCCGGCTCACCAATCTTGCCAATGAAAACATGAATTCCGCCGAAGGGGACCCGGTACCCGTACTCAATTGAGCCGGCGTCGGGGCCCCAGTTTGCATCGTCGATGTAGAGCTTGCCGCGACGACTCTTGGTCATCCGGCCCACAGCGTATCCCTTGAGCCCTTCGAAGCTGCCCTTCAAGAACTCAAATCCACCGTGCGCTGGCCCCACGGTGGGCGCCAACTGTCGTGGAATTGTCACGGCAGATGTCCTCAAGCTAGGACTTAGTCATGGAGCCATCGCCGCTAGGAAGCTTGAAGGGGTTAACGGGACAAGGAACACGAGGGTTTATACTGGTTCGGCCCCTTACAGTGAAGGTAAAAGCCTACGTCCAGTTGAGGTGGTATTGATTAGGGTTTCGATGACCAGGGAGCTTAACCGCTATGCCTGGCTCTCGAGGAGATCTTTCTTGTCCCTAAACCGCTGCCGGGTCGTCCCTTTATATAGGGAGGCTGACGCCCAGCAGCTCTCAGAGTCCCGGCCGGCTCATAAGAGTGTCCGGCTCGGACTCTCAACTATCCTTGCCTTACACTACAAGTTCTACCATAATGATGATTGTAACTACGGGCCTTAAGCCATATCCGGGTCTTAAGCCCATCTTTGGCCCACCGTATTCTTGCTTGTCGCCGGGCTTCTGGCGATGACCATTATGAGTAACCCGGCCCCTTCTGGCAGGTGACTCTAAGGTCTGTATCCTCAACAACACTGGTTAAACAACCTCCCAGAAAACTCTATTGGCAGCTGGGAAGATCTGGAGGATGTATCTCGAGACAACTTCCAAGGTACTTATGTCCGGCCACTGGACGCCGATGACCTTAGTCACATAGTCCAACAACCTGGAGAGTCAGCCCACAAGCTCTGGGCTAGGTTCTTAATTAAAAAGAACCAAATCGTCGACTATCCGGACGCCAAAGCCCTCACGGCCTTTAAACATAGCGTCCGCGACGAATGGCTCGCTCGACACCTCGGCCAAGAAAAGCCGAAGTCTATGGCAGCCCTTACCGCACTCATGACCCGCTTCTGCGCGGGAGAAGACAGTTGGTTAGCTTGTAGAAGCAACAGTACCAGCGACCCCGGCACCTCCGAAGCCAGGGACGGCAACGGACGGCCGCGACGTAATAAGCACAAGTGTCGGAACAACAATGAAGAAACCGAAGATACAACGGTCAACGCCGGATTCAGCGGCTCTAAACCTGGTCAGCGAAAGAAGCCATTCAAAGGAAACAGGGACGGCTGTCGGTGTCAAAACCGGCGGATCTCGGATAGGGGGTCCCGAACTGTGTGTCTAAGGTCGATGGTAACAGGAGACAGGGGACACAATGTTTACCTAGGTTCGGGCCCTCTTGATGGAGGTAATACCCTACTTCCTGCTTGATTGATCTTGATGAATATGAGGATTACAAGAGTTGATCTACCACAAGATCGTAATGGCTAAACCCTAGATGTCTAGCCTGTATGATTATGATTGCCCCTACGGACTAAACCCTCCGGTTTATATAAACACACCGGAGGAGCCTAGAATTGTACAAAGTCGGTTTACAAAGGAAGGAATCTACATATCCGAATGCCAAGCTTGCCCTCCACGCAAAGGAGAGTCCCATCCGGACACGGGAGGAAGTCTTTTGTCTTGCATCTTCATAGCCCATTAGTCCGACCCATGTTACATAGTCCGGACGCCCGAGGACCCCTCAATCCAGGACTCCCTCAGTAGCCCCCAAACCAAACTTCAATGACGATGTATCTGACACACTAACCGTCTTCGGCATTGCAAGGCGGCTTCCTTCTCCGATTACTTCAAAGTACCTAACCTAAAAAGCTGTACTCGGTTTGTGTTTTAATGTCACACCCTTTGGCTTCTGCGCCTCCATTGCTTCTGCTTACACATGTCGAGCGAATACGAGAGGTCAGGGTATTTTTTGCACATAACACCCCGGCCATGCAAGAAAGGCATCTATTTAAAGAGATTGGATATCAGATCCCATTCCACACCAAGCGGAAAATCCTTAGAGCTCGCTAGGAGAAACCATTCCAACATGGCTAGCGTTCCCAGTTCTTCCTCCCGTCCCCACGGCTCCGAAAAAGGCGATTGGGAGAGATGTTCCGTATCCCACGATCAGCTGGCTAAGCTTCAAATGCAAGGATTTCTTCCCCCCGCGGATCTAGTCCCTGTTCGGGCAAGATTAACCTCCTTCGATGGTGAAGCCTAGGCGGAAAATTTCCCCAATCCAACCAGGGGGAACGAGTGTGCTTCGTTTACTACTTGTTAAGAGGCGTCAGGTTTCCAATCCACCCTTTCCTCCAAGGACTCCTTGAGTATTATGGCCTCCAACTGCACAGCCTCACGCCGGCCTCAATTCTGCACATCGCGGGTTTTGTTGCTCTTTGCAAGCTATTCCTGGGCTGTGAGGCCCATTTTGAGTTATGGAGGAAGCTATTCTGCCTCGTCCCTTGTACCTAAAAGGGATCGGTATTCGAGGTGGGAGGTGCCGAGGTATGGCGCATAGCCGGGACCGGATACCTGTCCGGCACGCCGAAGAAGGCGTCCGAAGAGTGGCCTTCAGAATGGTTCTATATCGAAGATGTCGCTCTCCCCGACCCAGTTCGAATGGGTCTTCCCGAATTTTCAAGTGCTCCGTTGAAGAAACGCCACAGCTGGCGTCCTCGGAGCCTCGAGGAGGAGGATAGCGCAGAAGTCCATCAGTTAATGGGCAAGATAAGGACACTCGCTCAGTCCGGATTATCAATAATTGAGGTAATGGCAACTTCCATAGTGCGGGGTGTTCAACCACTCCAATTCAGAGGACTCCCTATGTGGCACTACAATGGGGAAGACAACGCCTCACGCTGCGGACGGAAAGGTCCGGACACCCCTGCCGCCCTGGCCACAATATTGGCCGATCTGTATAAAGGGGAGAAAGAGGAATTCACTCGCCTTAAGTGCCAAGAGGGATTCTCTATGTACAATCCCCCTAGCTGGGTGAGCCCTAATCCTACATCATTACTCAATCCCTTCCCCGAGTCATGTTTAATTGACATTTACTCATTCATTTCTAACAGGAATGGCGGAAGGCGATCGCGGGGATCTATAGCCCCGCTCCACAGCCGGAGGACCATAATCGAGACCTCGATCCTGGATTTGAAGAGGATCCAGACATATTTGTAGAACTCCAAGAGGGAGTATTCTACCAGGCGAGCTATGATGGCATAGAAGTCGCCATCGTGGCCGATTATCCTGGCCTCCTTCCTGCCTCACATGTAAGTAATCAGGAGACATCTCCTCCAAAAGAGCTTCCACGTTACGCCTCACCCACCGCACCGTCTCGTGCTCCAAAGGGGAGGCGCTCGGTGCGCCATGCTGCACCTGAGGCGACTCACAAGAGAGCGGCACCTGCGCCAGGCAGGCCTTCGAAGAGGAAGGCAAATGAAAACACGACCGGGCCTTCATCAAAGAGGTATGGTTTTTTAAATATGCCCCTCGGTAGTCACATCGAACTGTGACATTGTCCGTTGTGTCTTATCAGGAAGAGCGTTCGCTGGACTATGTCCGGGGATCCTACCGGTCATGCCTCCGCCAGCCAGGTTCCAGACCCTACCTTAAGTGACACCAGATTGTCCTTCTGCAGAGGATTCGGATGATGTGTCCGTAACGAACTCTGAAGTGGAGAGCGCCATAAATCACCGGCCCCGGAGGGACGCCCTTCGCGACCCTGGCTTTACAAAAGAGGCACTCAATGCCTTCAGCTTGGCTGATGCATACATCCGAGCTGCTCGGGATGTGCTTACCAGAGCCACAGACCAGCATTTGAAAGATATGATGGTAAGTGCGCATTGTACAGATCTGGTGATCATATACCAGTAGCCCACGAGACTTGAAGCAGTTGATACAATTGATTTAAGGATCATTGCATAACCAGGTACTCACAGAGAAGAACAACCTGCTATCTCAAGAGCTGGAAAAGTGCCGGACCCAGCTAGCTGCGGCAACTGCCGAACTGGAGAAATCCAAGGAGGCACCTCCTGGTAATGTTCCCCTCCATCGAGAAAAATATGATCATATACCAGCAATATTAATACTATTGTATCTCTCATGGAAGGATCAGCAGATCAACTGAAAGGGGAACTGAAAGTCGCGCACGCGGGTGAACAAGAGGCCAAAAGGCAACTGGTCGCATGCGAACGTGTGCTGACACGGGTCAGAGATGAAAAGAACAAGCTGCAGGATTCCAACACCCTACTGGGCGAGGAACTAAAAGATGCGCGCGCCCAGTTAGTTGATGCCGTCAAGGAAAATAAGAGGCTATGAGGAGGCATATTAAGTATGCTTTTGAACTTACCTTCATGTAATTCGGCGAAGAAATGATCTAACAGATTTATGTCTGCAGGTATGCTGACTGGCCGTCCCGAAGAGGAAATGTCCGGCTCTCAAGGCGACCCACGAGCTGTACCAACTACACGAGCAAGCTCGGCAAGCAATGCAGGCGTTGCCAAGGCTATGTGGCGATCCGCCTCTCCTCCAGGAAGTATGGAGGAGCTTGTGAAGCTATTCCAAGGAGCTCGGCGGCGCTTCCGATTATGGAAGATATCGGCCTGCCGAGAAGGTGCGCGAGAGGCCTGGGCCATGGTAAAAACACGGTGCACAAAGCTTGATCCGAATCATATGGCCCGGGTCGGACCTCGGGGGTCAGATGGAAAAGAAATTCCAGTTAGTCTGGTATATGATCAAGTAAAGATAGCCGCCAAATTTTCCCAACAGGATTGTAAGCTAGACATCCTGTTAGACGGCATATGAGCAAGTAAAGAAATTCCAGTTAGTCTGGTATATGAGGAAGAAGTTTTTGATTCCAAGTGACTATGTACTTCAATTGACAAATTTGTCCCTAGCCGGATTGTAAAACAATTGTCATGGCAGACCTTTTCGCTTCGACCTCTGGACCCGAAGGTGCGGAGTGTTTCTGAATACCAGAGCGGCAATACAGACCGGGGTATGCGTGGAAACCAGGCGTAGGGGTCATAGTTGCTTGAACAGACAAGTTGTATCCAGCTAGCTATGTTATATTACATGTTAATTGTAAGAAACTTCTTCCAGGGAGAATAGTTCCGTTAAGGTTTCCTTTCCCTGGGTGAACATGCGTTGGTATACATGTCCGAACTGTGATTGAAAAGCCGCAGTATACGTAACATCCCGGGGTTCATAGTATAATGATTATAAAACATCTTTAGTCCGCCGACTGAATATTCCCTTAAGAACGCTAGCTTTCGGCTTCACCCAGTCTGAGGTACATGTCCGGATGACCAGGCTGTAACAATCGCAGAGGTGCTCCCTTTATGCCCTAGCCGAACAAACGGGAATGTAGGGCATAAGCACAGGAGCCAGGCAACCCAGCTTGGCAAAAACTTAAGTCATAACGATGCATATAATGGCGAAGAAAAGGTACATGTGAGGAAAGGACACATATGTGTGAGCTTGATGCTCGGAAAATAATAATAATAAGCTTCTGTAAAAGAAGCCCCCAAGCATTATGGGCGTATACGTTTAAGGATGTGTACGTCATTGGTGCACGGTTTAGCCGCACAAGAGCTTAAAGCTAGAAAAAAGGTTAAAGAGAGGAAAAAAATGGAGATAAAGGGAGAAGAAAACGAACAAAGAGTCCGGCTATAGGCGTAGAATCTTCGGAGTCTGGCGGCGTTCCACGAGTTCGGCTCTAGGTGATTGTTTGATGCATCACGCAGGCGGTACGCTCCTCCAGTGAGAACTTCATCTATGATGAAGGGACCCTCCCACTTGGGCTTGAGTTTGTCCTTTTTCTTTTCTGGCAAGCGTAGAACGAGTTCACCAACATTATAAGTCTTGGCCCGCACCTCTCTACTTTGATATCTGCGAGCCTGTTGTTGATAGAATGCAAAACGGGCTTTTGCAACTTCACGCTCCTCCTCCAAGGTATCTAGGCTGTCCTGCCGATCCAACTCAGCTTCTCTCTCTTCATACATGCGCACTCGAGGTGAGTCATGAATAATGTCGCAGTGCAAAAGGCCTCTACGCCATACACCATGAAGAATGGTGTGTATCCAGTAGTGCGATTGGGCGTGGTCCGTAGCCCCCAGAGTACGGAGTCGAGCTCCTCAACCCAGTGCTTGTCTGATTCTTTCAATGACCGCACTAGTCTAGGCTTAATGCCGCTCATAATAAGACAATTAGCTCATTCGACTTGACCATTTGTTTGTGGGTGATAGACGGAGGCATAGTCGAGCTTAATGCCCAATTTAGCACACCGGGTTTTCACTTCATCGGCTGTGAAATTGAAGCCGTTATCGGTGATGATGCTGTGTGGGACATCATAACAGTTCATGGCACCGGATATAAAGTCAATCACCGGTCCAGCTTCGGCCATTTTCACTGGTTTGGCCTCTATCCATTCTGCGACGAAGTCGGCCAATACTTGGGATTTAATGGCCCGGCGTGGTTTGTATGTTATATTGAATTGCAGGAGCTCAATGGCCCACTTAGCAATCTGGGCCGGAGCGTCGCGGTTGTTTATTATGTCATTGAGTGGAACTTCGGAAGCCACTGTGATAGAGCACTCTTGGAAGTAGTGCCGTAGCTTCCGGGATGCATGAAGACCGCATATGCTATCTTTTGATAATGAGGGTACCGGGATTTGCATGGTGTGAGGACAGTGGATACGTAGTATACCGGTTTCTGGAGTGGGAATTTGTGTCCGTCCGCCTCTCGCTCTACGACGAGCACCGCGCTCACCACCTGGTGTGTTGCAGAGATGTATAATAACATTGGTTCGCCGACGTTCGGCGCGGCCAGGATTGGGTTGCTCGTTAAAAGAGCTTTTATTTCTTCCAGTCCAGCCGTTGCCGCATCTGTCCACTCGAAGTCGTCAGTGCGTCGGAGGAGGCAATAAAGTGGCAATGCTTTTTCTCCTAATCTGGAGATAAAGTGGCTTAAAGCTGCCACACATCCGGCTAGTTTTTGGAACTGTTTAAGGTCTGTTGGTACAGCCAATTGTGACAAAGCCCGGATTTTGGCTGGATTTGCCTCAATTCCTCCATTGGAAACAATGAAGCCCAACAGTTTTCCAGCGGGAACGCCGAAAACACACTTTTCCGGATTGAGCTTGATGTCATATGTGCAGAGGTTGTCGAATGTGATACGCAGGTCGTCTATTAGTGACTCGATGTGCCTAGTCTTGATGACTACGTCATCCACATGTGCTTCAACTGTCTTGCCGATTTATTTCTCCAGGCATGTTTGAACCATGCGTTAGTAGGTGGCACCGGTGTTTTTGAGCCCGAAGGGCATAGTGTTGAAGCAGAAAGGCCCGTATGGGGTAATGAATGCCGTTGCGGCTTGATCGGACTCCTTCATTTTGATTTGATGGTATCCGGAGTATGCTTCGAGGAAACACAGTGAGTCATGTCCTGCAGTAGCATCAATAATCTGATCGATGCAGGGGAGGGGGAAGGGATCCTTAGGGCAGGCCTTGTTGAGGTCTTTGAAATCGACGCACAGGCACCAAGATTTATCCTTCTTTGGCACCATCACCACGTTTGCTAGCCAGTCTAGGTGTTTTATTGCTCTGATGAATCTGGCCTCGATTAACTTGGCTAGCTCCTCCCCCATAGCTTGTCGTTTGGGTTCGGAAAAGCGCTGCAGTGTTTGCTTAACCGGTTTATATCCCTTCAATATATTGAGGCTGTGTTCGGCCAACCTGCGTGGGATCCCTGGCATATCAGAAGGGTGCCAGGCGAATATGTCCCAGTTTTCGCGTAGGAACGCTCGTAGGGCGGCGTCGATTGTTGGGTCCAGCTGTGCCCCGATGGAAGCTGTCTTCTTGGGGTCCGTTGGGTGGACCTGAAATTTGACTATTTCGTCTGCTGGTTTGAAAGAGGTGGATTTGGGCCGCTTATCAAGGATTACGTCGTCCCTGTCCACCGTGGAGCATAGTGCGGTTAACTCTTCGGCTGCGAGGGCTTCGGACAGTGCCTCAAGGGCCAGGGATGCGGTTTTGTTTTCGGCACGGAGGGCTATGTCTGGATCACTGGCGAGAGTGATAATACCATTGGGCCCGAGCATCTTGAGCTTCATATACCCGTAGTGGGGTATGGCTTGAAAGCGTGTGAACGCATCTCGCCCCAACAGGGTGTGATATCCACTGTTGAAAGGGGCTACTTGGAAGGTTATTTCTTCGGACCGATAGTTCTCCGGCGTGCCGAATACCACGTGAAGTGTGATTTTCCCTGCGCACCGCGCCTCCCGGCTAGGAATTATTCCTCGGAAGGTCGTATTACTTTGCTCGATGCGGCTCCTGTCTATTTCCATTTTGCTGAGTGTATCCTCGTAGATGAGGTTTAGTCCGTTGCCGCTGTTCATGAGTACTTTAGTGAGACGAAAGCCGTCCACAATTGGATTGAGGACCAGGGCGGCTGGTGCCAGGACTGACCGGAATTTTGGTTCGTCACTGGCATTGAAAGTTATGGCCGTGTCATTCCAAGGGTTTATTTCTGCGACTAGGCAGACTTCGGCGAGGTCGCGGAGTGCCCTCTTGCGCCAATTTTTTGAAGCGAAAGTCTCGAAGACCGTCAATACTCTGAGGTCGTCGTCCTCCGGGGGGTGTTGTTCTGAGGTGTCTTTGGTGAGGACATCCTCGCCGCTCTTGGGCACTTGCCGGAGTATCCAACGTGCTCTAAGGCTGTGGGTTGGTACGGTATCCGGTGTTGTGTGTATTTTGCATGGCCTTTCGAACCATCCCTCCAGAATGGTTTAACGTCCCATAGTGGGCTTAGTTTTCTTCACTATGTGGTCGGGTGCCCTGCGAGGGTGCATCCTTTTTGCTCGCCAGGGGGGTTGAGTCGAGACTGATGGTTCCCAGCGAGTTGTCTGAGTTTTCCATGCGCTTTCCATTGCACAGTACTTCTATACTATGGTTGCCAAGTCAGCGAAGTGTAATACAGGACGGTGATTTATGGCGTTGAGGATTCCTTCATCTGTGCAATTATTGCAGAATACCGAAATCGCGTCCTCGTCGCGGCAATCTTTAATCTTGTCTTTGACAAGGAGGAATCTTGCCCAAAAGTGATGGACTGTTTCCTGAGACTGCTATCGTACGTACATGAGGTCGCATATATACGGATGGCCGGAATTGCTTGGCGAATATTGATTGTGGTGGGTGGGTGGCTTTAAATCCGATCCCTGACCCAATTTGGAGTCCGGATTTTGAAGAACTCCCGAGCTTAATAGTTCGGGCTCCGGGATGTTGAGTGATTTTCCGGGCTCGACGCCCGATTCTAGATTCAGGGGACCGGACACGTTGTCCCGCAAGCAGGTATCTGGCCCTCTGAGCTCGGAAATCTGAACCAAATTCATCTTCAACGTAGGGGAAGAGTTGTTGTTTTGCTCCTCTACGACCGCTATCTGATGGGTGATTGGCGGAGATTTGATTTCTCTCTGATCGGGTTTAAGCCCAATCCGATCATAGTATGTAGCGGCCCCAGGGCGGCGATGCGATCCAGGAGTTCATTTAAAAATGACAACTCCGCCGGATCCATCCGTTTGGAGTATTCGGAGTCAACACGGAGGCGGTTTTCGACGACCTCAGAAGTCATCGTCGGCTTAACGGCCGAACGGGCGATCATGGTAAACTCGCCCAGCCGGAGGGTTTGGCCTGAGGCCAGGGCTCCTCTGGAGGTGATACTGTCCTTGATAACAAGGCGAGCCATCAATCCCGTCTTTCACGTCACAACAGAACTCTCAATGAAAGCACCAATGTCGGTGTCAAAACCGGCGGATCTCGGATAAGGGGTCCCGAACTGTGTGTCTAAGGTCGATGTTAACAAGATACAGGGGACACGATGTTTACCCAGGTTTGGGCCCTCTTGATGGAGGTAATACCCTACTTCCTGCTTGATTGATCTTGATGAATATGAGGATTACAAGAGTTGATCTACCACGAGATCGTAATGGCTAAACCCTAGATGTCTAGCCTGTATGATTATGATTGCCCCTACGGACTAAACCCTCCGGTTTATATAGACACCGGAGGAGCCTAGGGTTGTACAAAGTCGGTTTACAAAGGAAGGAATCTACATATCCGAACGCCAAGCTTGCCCTCAACGCAAAGGAGAGTCCCATCCGGACATGGGAGGAAGTCTTCTGTCTTGCATCTTCATAACCCATTAGTCCGGCCCATGTTACATAGTCCAGACGCCCGAGGACCCCTCAATCTAGGACTCCCTGAATGGCCCATCCAATTTAGAAAAAATACTCGATCAGCCTTGCCAGATTCATGGCACCCCCGACAAGCTTGCAAATCATTCCAACAGAAATTGTTGGGTCTTCAAACAGGCCGGTAAGTTAAATACCGAACATAAGGGGAAATGGCCGCCAAGCGAGGACGATGATGAGCCCCGCCCACTGAACACAGGGGGGAAGAAGAAATTTCCCCCTGAGGTAAAAATAGTGAATATGATATACCTCACGCATATCCCCAAGAGGGAGCGCAAGCACGCACTAAGGGACGTCTACGCCGTAGAGCCGGTCGCCCCAAAATTCAACCCCTGGCCGGCTTGTCCGACCACCTTCGATCGCATGGACCACCCGACCAGTATCCGTCATGGCGGTTCGGTAGCTCTGGTCCTCGATCCAATCATCGATGGATTCCATCTCACTCGAGTCCTTATGGACGGCGGTAGTAGTCTTAACTTGATTTATCAAGACACTGTTTGTAAAATGGGTATTGACCCATCAAGAATCAAGCCTAGTAACACCACCTTTAAAGGAGTGATACTCGGCGTCGAGGCCCGTTGCACGGGTTCATTAACATTGGAAGTGTCTTCGGTTCACCGGATAACTTCTGAAGCAAAGACTTGACCTTCGACATTGTCCCCTTTCGCAGTGGTTATCATGCACTGCTCGAACGAACCGCCTTCGCCCGCTTCAATGTAGTCCTCCACTATACGTACTTAAAACTCAAGATACCCGGACCGCGTGGCGTTATAATAGTCAATGGAAATATGGAGCGCTCCCTCTGTACTGAAGAGCATACCGCGGCCCTCGCAACCGAAGTACAGAGCGGCCTTATCAAGCCGAACACTTCATCGGCCATCAAGCCCCTGGACACTGTTAAACGAGTCCGGCCTACTCTGCAGAACGACAACTTGGTAAACCCAGAGCTGGACTAGCAGTTCTGCCTTCGTCAATCTCCCCATCTAACCGCAACATATGTACCGCGTGTGCATAACTACGCACTTAGAATACCCTGGGCAACAACGGAGGCACATTGCGGACAAGGTCCATAGTGCGGCTCGACCCTATTTGGACCTTCACCTTTTTCCCCTTCCCTTTTTTTCCTCATATTACAGGTTCGTTATAACCTAATCACTTCACGGTCGTACAAGGGCTCTTTCACAGGCCCCCTCTATACACGGGATCGTCGATTACTCCTCTTAGAGGATTCGGAACCAAGGCGACAGCGGCGCAGACGTGCGGCAGGGCGTCAAGGGAATCTTCAAGTATGCCTTTTCCTTTTTGGCCCTGTATACAGCTTCCCCTTGTGTACAACTCTCAGCATGTAAAATAGCCTTGCTCTTTATAGCATTATCTCTAATAATACGTTTTAACGTATCAATCAGATTATAACGGAAATAGTTTTTCACCAACCCTTGTACGGTATAGGTTATTTCATACATCTGTATTCCTTCTTTACGCCAGATTGCCATATATACTTTGGTACGGTTTAAATGCCAGGGGCTCTATTAGGCCACCCATATCCCCCCCCCCCCCAAAAAGCGTGAATACTTCTAGAGTATACTTCGGCATCGCGAATATTGCATTATTGTTAGGGAACGCAGTATTTCAAAAATTTACCAACGATCACGCAAGATCTATCTAGGAGATGCATAGCAACGAGCGGGGAGAGTGTGTCCACGTACCCTCGTAGACCGAAAGTGGAAGCGTTTAGTAACGCGGTTGATGTAGTCGAACGTCTTCGCGATCCAACCGATCCAAGCACCGAACGGACGACACCTCCGCGTTCAGCACACGTTCAGCTCGATGACGTCCCTCGAACTCTTGATCCAGTTGAGGCCAAGGGAGAGTTCCATCAGCATGACGGCGTGGCAACGATGATGATGAAGTTACCGGCGCAAGACTTCACCTAAGCACTACGACGATATGACCGAGGTGTGTAACTGTGGAGGGGGGCACCACACATGACTAAGAGAAGGCTTGGTGTGCCTTTGGGGTGCCCCCTTCCCACGTATATAAAGGGGGAGAGGTGGCCGGCCCAAGGGGGGCGCACCAGGTGTGGGGAGTCCTACTAGGACTCCCTAGTCCAAGTAGGATTCCCCTCTCCTTTTTCCTTTTTCGGAATAGCAAAGAGGGAAAGAGAGAAGGAGTAGCAAAAGGAAAGGGGGGCGCCGCCCCCACCCCTTCACTACAAAAAAGACACATCCATGACATTTTGGGCCGAATGAATTTTTTTCTGTCATACTTATGACACTTCTATGACGATAATTGTGACAAAACCCGGTATCATCATAGATGTGGTGGGGTCCTACTTTATGACAAAAAATCATGACAGAAAATGGGCTTTTCGTCCTGGGCGGGCCGGAGACGCAGCTAAATGACATTCTTTCGGCCGTCCATGACGGAAAAACCGTGGTAGAAGCGAGGGCGAGGAAAATATCGGGGTGTTCCCGGTTACAGTGGGTGGTCGGGGCCGAGCGATGTGCGTTTCTCTCGTACACGCACGCGCGTGGGTGCGAGGCGTTGGGCTCTAACTGAACCCGAGCGAGGCGTTGGGCTCTAACTGAACCCGAGTGATTGCACTGCAGGCTACGCGTTACTGAACCCGAGCGATCGATCGATGGCTGTTAACTGAACCCGATCGAGCGATTCCTTCGCTACTGCTGCTAACTGAAGCCGATCGATGCTGCCTCTGGATGAACAGTGAGCGTTGCTGGGGGGTTTGGATGAATAGTTTCCGGTGGGGGTGGATGAACAGGATCCCGTGGTGTTGCCTCTGGATGAACAGGACCCCGATCGATCGAGCTGGTTGGGGCTGGATGAACAGGACCCCGTGGAGGGCAGGATGAACAGGACCACCCCATGGAGGGCAGAATGAACAGTAGATGGTGGAGGGCTGGATGAACAGTAGCCCGTGGAGGGGTGGTTGAACAGGAGCCCGTGGAGAGGGCTGGTTGAACAGTAGCCAGTGGAGTAGCGCATGGTGGAGGCTGGATGAACAGGAGCCCGTGGATGAACAGTCGCGGGTGGAGGCTGGAGGAGGTCGACGATGGATGAACAGTAGCCCGTGGAGGCTGGAGGGGGTCGACGGTAGAGATGAACAGTGTCCCGTGGAGTCTCGTTTTGCGGTACACCACACCCCTCGCAATGAACAGGACACCCGTTTCGACCGTAGCGCTCCAACACAAGTCCGTTTCCTCCGTTTTGCGGTATGCCACACCCGTCCCGATCAACAGGACCCCCGTTTCGACCGTAGGAGGTCCGTTTCCTCCGTTTTGCGGTACGCCAGACCCCTCCCGATGAACAGGATCCCGTTTCAAACGTGGCCGGTCGAACACAAGGCCGTTTCCTCCGTTCTGCGGTACGCCAGGCCTCGTTTCCATCGGTTGTTCCGTCCAAGCCCTCCCGATGAACACGACGACGCATTCCGTTCCGACCCAGCCGGTTGGCTCCCCATGAACACGACGACGACGTTGTTTCTCCGTTCCGACCCAGCCATGTACACGAGCCCTGGCCGTACGTATGCGCGAGTAGGCGTTCGAGACCCTGCCCGTATGTACGTACGTGGTCATATTTTCTTTCTTGCACACTGGCCGTTGTACGTACGTGTACATGCTACGTGCGCGCCTCTACTACGACACGTGCACGCCTCTACATCGACCAGTATGTACGTACACGTTCGTGACCAGAATGACAATGCTACGTACGCTTCGACCAGGTGGGTCCCGACTATCAGGCACTTCCTTGCCTGCGAAGATGTAGCTGGTGGGTCCCAGCAGTCAGGGGGCGAATCATTTTTTTTTGCCCGGACGCACTTCCTTGCGTGCGAACATGTAGCTGGTGGGTCCCCGCAGTCAGGGGGAACATTTTTTTCGCGAAATACGGTGGCCCGTCCGGTGGGTCCCCGCTGTCAGGTGGAGGAATAATTATTTTGCGCGTAATAAGGAGGCACTTCCTTGCTGTGGCTGTGGACCCAGCTGTCAGCCTCTCCATGTACAGTCCACGTCCAATGGAAGCCGTTCCTTGACCATGTTGACCACGCCGCGCCGAGAGCACCAGGGCGGTGGACGACGGCGAGGCCTAGGAAGGGGATGACGCGGAGCCGGGGAAGACGCGGCAGTGGAAGCCCGCGCGGAGAGGAGTACGAGGGTTCATTGGTTAGGCTGCGGTGTGAGGCTGCCGTCGCCGCAGGGCCTGGCCAGCGGTGGGAATAGTAGGGGGCGGTGAGTTCTCCGCGGCAGCACAGCCGGCCACGGGAGGCAGGAGGCATTTCGCCAAGTGGCCCTTTCGATGGGTCCCAGATGTTAGGTGGAGGAATTATTATTTTGCGCGTAATAAGGAGGCATTTCCTTGCGTGCGGCCGTGGACCCAGCTGTCAGCCTCTTCACGTACAATCCACTTCAGATGCATGTCGGTCGTTGACCACGTTGACCAAGCCTCGCCGGGAGCACCAGGGCGCTGGACAGCGGCGAGGCCTAGGAAGGGAACGACACGAAGGCAGGGAAGACTCGGCAGTTGTTTCCCACGCGGAGGGGAGTACGACTATACGAGGGTTTACTGGTTCGTCTGCCGTCGCCGGAGAATAACAACAGGTGTGGGTGAGTAGAGGGATGTCTCGGCCAGCGATGGGAGTACGGTGGGCGGTGAAGCCTGTGGGCAGCACAGCCGGCCGCGGGGAGGAGGGAGCAGGCAGTCCCGCCGGCGCTTGTTTGAGCGGGTGGAGCAGGAAGAGCAGAGATTGAAGAAGCACGACGGCCGTTGGATGGACATCCAACAGTCACTGCTTGTGCGTCAACCTTTTTTTAGGAAAGCCTCAAATCTGTGGAAAACAGCATACAACCCATCTGCCATTATTTCTAATAATTACAACCCATTTGCTAATTCTGAAGGTTTTTTTGGAGCCCATATTCTTTTTGTTAGCATTACAGCCCATATTGTGGCCACGGTAAAAAATTATACGAAATGTTGCATTTTTCCGTGCGGTCCGAACTGTTTTTAATCCCGAAATTTCGAGTCACATTCAAACTGATTTTAAAAATAAATGTATATCAATATAAAATCCAACAAATTGTCCACGCATAAAAATTAATGCAATTTAAAATCTTGAAATGAAAAAAAGAAATTTGAAAGTAATTGCCGGTTTGATGTGTTTTAAAAATGTACAACCCATTTCTCATTACTGTTAGGCCATTTTCTCGTCCAGCCGAATGAAGCTCTCCTCGTCTTGAAAGATTTGCAGCCCAATAGGCCTGACAAAGCGACTTACTTGGCAAATCACAAAAAAACTGGGCTAGCCATTTTCAGAAAGAAAAAAAACTACTGGGCTGGTCTGTGGTAAACATAAAAGAGAAGGTTGTCTAGACATGCCAGAGTGCCCCGCACAGCCCAGTTGACACCCTGCTTCTGTCTCAAAAACAAATTAGATAAATGCCACAACAAATATGGCGATTCATAGAAATGCCACTGCAATTTCCAAACTTTGAAAAATGCCACTGCAATTTTTGCAAACTTTGGAAAACGCCACTGCAATTTGCAAACTTTGAAAAACGCCACTGCAATTTGCAAACTTTGAAAAACGCCACTCCAGACTTCGAAAAATGCCACTAGGGATGGCATGAAATGGCATTTTTCAAAATTTGGAAATTGCAATGGCATTTCTTAGAAACACCAGATTTGGAGTGGCATTTATCAAATTAACCCAAAACAAAAATAACTGGGCGAGCTGCTGGGTCCCTGATGTCAGCCGCTCGTTGTGCAACTCTCTCGTTTATTGACTACGTTGACAATGGCATGGGACCCAGATGTCAGAAATCCATTACGAGGAGCCATTTTTTTATTGTATTGAAATAAGGAGGCACTGTGCTTGCGTACTGCCATGACCTTGGCGGGTCCCTGTTGTCATCCTCTCCACGTACAATCATCTCCTGGTTGTGTACGCGTCAACTTGGTAGGCCCACAAGTCAGCCTCTAAACCCGTGGAGGACAAATACAACCCATTTAAAAAAATAACAGCCCATTCCATATGTTCAAACGGAAAGTTCAACATTCAGAGCAAAGTAACAGGTCTGATCCACATATAGAGTACTCAACTTCCACGTTGACAACCATCATAGCCAAGTTAACTATCTACTTCCACTAATACTCTAGTAGCGTACAAGTACTAACTTACTCTTAGCTAACTAGACGATGCCGGCCGCCATCTGCGGTACACGCTAAACGCCAGCACCGGCGTCCTCCGCCTCGCCTCGGCCTTGCCAGAGGTGCGATAGGGCGCGTTGCTCGCGCGCGTTGGCCCTTTCCATGCCGGCGTGGTCCACCGAAGCTTCGGCTTCTAAGCGGAAAACCCACTTGACGAGCTGGTAGTAAAAATCGGCGTCGCGAACGCGTGCGTGCCCGACAGCCTCCAGGGCTATTTGCCGAGTGTCGGCCTCCACGTAGTTGGCCCACATGCGGGCGCTCTGCTCGCGACTCAGAGCGTCGGTGCGCTGCTGCTCCATGTCCCGCTGGCGGCGCAAATCGGCGATACGCTGCTCATCCGCCAAGCGGTCACGCTCCAACAACTCTTGGTCCTCCGCCAGGCGGTCGCGCTCCAACAAGTCCTCAATCTCTGCATTGCCATCTAAAGACCGATAGAATGCTTCCTCCCTCCGTCCGCCTTCCGGTGAAAAACCGAACACTAGTTCCGGCGGTGACCGCCTCCGGCCACGCCTATCACGGACGGGCGGGGGCATGGCGGACGTGGCGAGAGCGAGGATAAGTGGCGAGCAACGTCGGGCCGGTGGGGGCTTATGAGGATAGGGCGAGTTGGGTCACGGTGCCACCATAGAAGGCCAAGAAACAGTACTTATAAGCGGAAGGTAGCGCAACGGTCATCGAAATTCAATGCATAATGAAGCAGGCATGGCTTAGTGCGCCAGCTTGCCGTGGAAAACTAGAGAAACTGAAATTCTGACTGTGCCGTCCCGTCCCGTCCGTGCTGGGTCGCACGCCGGCCTTACGGTCAAACGAGTGCACTCGAATCATCTCCCTCCTTGTCAATAATGATTCCATGGATTTAAAAGGCCCTCAACAATTAAAGCGCATCTTTTTTCGCATCAGTTAGCTGCCTTAATTACGGCTGGCTGCATGCGGGCACTCAAAATCGCTCGCAGCCAGTACGCGGAACAGCATGAAACGAGTCGCAGCCGAGGGCATTAATTGATGAACTTTAGCTGGGAGATAAGGCATTTGGGAACGTTTTTGCTAGCAGTTTCTTCAGATTCGCATGGCATTTTCTTCAGAGCAGCTTGTCAGATTCTTCAGATGTAGGCATTTCTATTCAAAAAACTACCACTTCGGATCTTGCGTCGCAACTAAAACAGCCAGGGGTGCATTAGTAGGCTAGCTAGTGATCGATCGGTAACTTGTAAACACTGAGCGAACAGATATAAGGAACTGTTAATGCATCTCAATGATTCACAGATCATATACAAATATGTAGCTCCAAAAGCAAAGATCGGCCACAACTAAAACTAACTAGTACGATTCCCATACATAAGATCAACATGTTAATGCATCTCAATGATTCACAGATCATATAAAAATATGTAGCTCCAAAATCAAAGATCTAGAAAAAACATATGTTCTTCCTACTAACATGGATGCTTCTCTTGGCCAACATTCAGTACAGACTGAATGAAAAATTTGTTTGTGAAGTCTACAATTCCTCTTGCAAACGTAAGTGGTTTCACCAACAGCTGGAACCATGGGAATGAACCACACATGATGGAGGAACATCCACTGCAATATGATTTGGTCTTCTCTTGATCACACGGCGAGACTATTTTCGGAATACAAACTTTAACTTAGGCAAAATGATGCCCATTGTATAATCCGACCAAAGCAACGAAGCACCTAGTGTTGGCCAATAAATAGTACAGTACTACTTTTCTGCAGTCCATGAAGTGACTATCCAATCTTTCTGTGTCTATTTTCAAATGGCACTGCATGCAGTGACTATACTATTCTCTTGTGCAGTTCAACCAAAATTGCGGTCACTTTGTGTGTTTGCTAAATAGCAACGGGCAGACATCTTTGTCTGCACATATATCAAGCAGCTAGTAAACATATACCCCACCTTGTATTTTCGGTTTAAACATGTCTCTTTCGCTTAGATCTGTCATGTTTTGCACTGGACAATTTGATACAGTCATGTTTTGCCCTGGACAATTTGATACTGAATTGATTTGCTTGTTCAGAGCAGAAATATAGCGCCTATTCTTCATCAGACCAAGGATATCCATGTTCGCAGTGATGGAAGAGGTGAAATTGATACAACCGAAATTGAGCATCCAGTCATTGAATCATGTCCTGCACCTCCAATGTAGGTCCACCCTGCCAATAAATTCACATGCAAACCACTAGTATTACTATCTAATGACAGTACAAAAAGAGTAGCAAGATAGTAGCAAACCATGTACCTTCTTAATGAACAGCTCATAGTGCCACCAATTGGATATAAAGGTTTGGGAGAAAACATGCTCCTAATGTTGAACCAGTTGGACTTTTTGTGCAGTTCCACTAAACTTGAGCATCCCTGTTTGCATAGATATTGAAAGTGTGATTACTATAAAAATGGCACTAGTTGAAGCATAGACTCACAAATATAAGCATTCCAATTTCTTAATGGGAAAAGGTAGCAAGACTGTTTCTAACCACCTTTTTGAAGGAATAAATAAGGCAACAGAGGCTGATGTCAGAAAGGCATATATAGTTCTTTCTGAAAGAATGATCGGTTCCTGACCTTTCCTCTTCTTTTAAGCATATTTTGTGCAGTTCAACTAAAATAAAATGCCATCACCGCCTTGACAATTCAGTGACACTGTACAAAAGGAAATGACTTAACATTACATCATGATGTCAGGTATGTAGTCGACAGACATTAGAGACAAACTTACAGACCTCCTCCGATAACATAATGAACATTAATTATAACAAAGGTGTGACTAGCTTTACCGTGATAATTTGAGTGAACTCTACACCCTCTGTCCTTAATATAAGAGGTTTTTGCGGTTCAGTTTAAAGTACCCAAACGTCTACTAGTATTTAGAAAAACAGGTAGCAGTTTTCTTGAGCACATATCTGGGAAAGCTTGCCACCCTTTATTTATGTCCATACGCTAATGCAACACCATTCGAAATTTCGAATGCTACAAATATACACTAATCCAGTGGCTAGTGCAACAGTAGAGTAGTTATTTTATTACAGGGTACAGTACAATGGTTTTACTGAACAGATTCAATAAACTCTGGCACTGGAAGATTTCTATAAGAATTAACAATACAAAATGTAAAGGTAACACGTTTCAGCATTGGTATACCAGCTGTGCATGAGCATTAAACCAAATACAAAAGCTTGAAGGTAACTAGCATTATTAACTAATGACAGTATAAAAAATTGCAAACCATGTACCTCCAAGGTAAATATCATTTCGAACTCGGGGAGACCTTAAAAATTGCTATCCCAATCTTGATAATTGATCAAACATAAAAACTTGATCGAACGAATCAAGAGAACAGCAGGAGGAGGAGGTGCCCACTCTTAACCTTTCCTCTTGTCTTCATAATTTTTTGTGCAGTTTAACCAAAATAAAATGACATCAGCGCCTTGGCATTTTGGTGACACTGTACAAAAAAATTAACTTATCTCATGAAAGTGAGGTATGTAATCTATAAGCATTAACAGTGCAAAAATCTGAAGGTAGTAACAAGTTTCATCATTGGAATACTGGTTGTGCAACATCATTAGAATGCCTTAGTTGAAAAATCTTTAATACATCCACAATCAACAGCTAACCCTGAAATAATCCAGTGACATTAAATGGCATTGCTTAAATTTATCGGTGGCATTAGACTGAGTGCGGCATTAGTTAAATGTGGCATCACTTTAGCAGTAGCATTGCTTGACTTGACTGCTGGCGTTATACTAACAGTAAAAAAGTTAGACTAAGAGCATGCGAGGCCCATTCAGACAGTGGGCGCACCAGTACGATGTACCTCCATGGACGCATAGAGTGGTGAGGGAGGTATGGTTGCCCAGAGCAACAAATATCCAGGCAGCATATATGGATTACGTCCCATTTTTGTTATGTTTAGCCACCTTTTTCCTATGTGAGGACAACAAACCGATCGACCTGGTCATTCTCTATTGTGTTTTCATGCCTTTCTACCCTTCTTCAACCAAGAGACACGAGACTCGTTCCTTAGCTACTGATTTCCCCCTTCTCAACCTAGATGCGGGTTCGATGCCTACTCTCTTGGATAGTACAGTCTCCCTTCCTTTCCTTATTCAACCAAGACATGGACTAGTCTGCAGGAAGTAGGGTTTCCTTTAATAGTGCAAATTAAGGTTTTCGTCTGCGTGACCAGCAGAGCAGAGGATAGCAAATTGGGAAGATGGTGGAGTGGAAAAAGATCCACAGGCAGCGACATGGCAGATGGGGCAATAGAACAAGGGTATGGTTCGAAAAGAGGTAGCATACCTGAGGGTCGGCGGGAAGTGGCTTTGCTCGTGGTCATCGTCCTCCACACGCACTAAGACAGCAAGCTTGGGGACGGAGGCCATCCCGCGCGGGCGCTAGGTTTGAGAGGACGGCCTTGTCGTCAGTGCGTCAACACTACACGTCCTTTTCTTCCCCGGCGGATCTGTGACCACCGGTGAGGAGGGAGAGAGAGGCCGTCTTTTTTAGATCTGGAGAGAGGGTGATAGTGTGAGAAGCAAGTGGGAAGCCCTTAGCAAGAAAGCTCTGAAGCTCCAGCCTATATATCTTTTTTATACTACTAGTACTAGAGGTGGAGTAGTGGTAGAGTAGTTTATATTTTCTCTGCAAACAGTACCAGTTAGTCGTGCTTCGAAACTGAACGGCACGCCATTAAAAAAATAAAGTCGAGAAATAATGCGGCACCTCGGGCCAACGCGGCCAGATTGTATTTTGCACGAGAAATTACACACGATGTTTTGTTGACATGTGGTCCCGTTCCAACATGTCAGTGAGATGACGGCGAGTCCTTTTGTACAATTTCCGAAAGGACGTGTAGGCCGGGGCGCCTCTTCGTGTACCGTGGCAAACTGGCAACCGTCCACCGACTCTTCGCCTTTCCCTCTCGATTTGGAACTGCTGTCGCACACTCTTCCTCCCTCCTCCATTTGCCTTCACCCTTCCTTCTGCCATTGTTCGATCGTCTTCTCCATGGAGGGAACAAGCCAGAAACGACCCCGTTATTCTTGCCCCGATCTGAAAGATGACGTGGTGGGGGAACTCATTGATCGGTGCGACGTCATCACCTCGGCTAGCATGGCAGGTTCGTTCAAGTCCATTCTTGACTCAGCTAATAACATCATTACAAGGAACCCAAGGGTCCAGGAGCGGTTTGATCTCCCTTATCTTCTTTGCTATAAGCCTGTTCGCATGGGCGCAGACGACGGAGGCCTCGCCTTGTGCAAGTTGATGCTGCTTGATAATGATACGTGTGATGTCAAGATGCCATCGCTTAAGGGTAAGTCCTGGGCTGGCACAAATGGAGATTGGGTTGTTTATATTGGGTACAATTGCGAGTGGGAACCTGTGAATGTGTACACTCGTCAGCGGATTCCATTTCCAAAAATCTCCGAGTGCCCTGAGGTTGAGCACACAGATGATCTACGTATGTTGAAATACGATCATGGTGACTGTCGTCTACTGAAGATAGCAATTTGTCGAGTTCCCAACCGCTCTTGGAATTACAAGAACTATCAAGTTGTTGCTATCTTCGACAAGCTTGTTGTCGTCCTTCGTCGTTCGACTGGATGGATATTGCTCAAAAATCAGTTTCTATACACGGATGTGTACTGTGATGCAATTGAATACGAGGATCTTGTGTTTGCTGCCACCACTCGTGGCACTGTTTTTGCATGGGATCCTCGTAGTTTCGGTACGTTTGTCTTCCACCGTAATTATAATTGTTTCATCCACATGCATGCGGGTTAGGAAGTTTCCCTTTACTAATTAACCTTCTTCTTGTGTTTCCAAGGTCCTGTGAACATTCCACCACCTATACTTGAAAAATTTTATAAGCAAGGGGGAGATGACGATGGTGATGATCACGAGCATGAGGAGGAGCAGAACTTATATACTCAGTGGTGCCTGGCAACTAATTCCGATGGATCACCTCTTCTTGTCTGTAGACAGTGCACTCAGACTGTTAGTACTGAGGAAGCAGGTGTTGTCTCCCATGGTCGCCCTCTCCTGACCTATTCCAGCACCCGTTGCATGGTATTCAGGACGGATACTAGTGTGCTAGCGCAAACACCTTCTCCCTGGTTCAGTATTGATAGTCTTGGAACAAACTCGCTCTTCCTTGGACCAAACTATCCAATGATGGTGAAAGGCGATCCAGCTGCTGTTGACACAACATTACTACCATTTATTAGAAGCAACTGTATCTTTACCTCGAACATTTCGGTGGTTCCCTACCCTCGTCCTGATATATGCCGCTTCAGCCTGGATGATCAGTCCTGCGTTGCTCTCGATATTGACAATAGTTGGCCCTTCCCAGAGCACCTATGGTTCAAAGCAAGTGTTTCCAACGCCGAGGATTGGTTGAGTTGAAGTTCATTTCATTGCTTGTTATTTGTTGTGTGATGAAAACTTTAGTATTTGCTAGAATGTTTTGTTGGAAATAATATATAATCCAACATGTAACCTCGTTGTCGTTGTGTGTTGATGACTTGTTGTATTTAATGAATGGTACATTTTAGTTGCGAATGCATGTCATAGACTCAATTTATGAATGGTTTTCGAGTCACTTCTTGGAGTGTGAGTACCGTAGTAGTATAGCCAGCATCCGATTAGTATATGAAGTTGCCACATCACATAGAGCCAACCTAATATTGGAGTATGCTAGCCCTGCACCGGCGCGCCACTTCAAATGGCGGAGGAAGTGAGAGGTCGCGTCACCTTGTGTCCAGATCTGAGATGCCACGTGTACCAGATGAATGACTCCAAGTTCGACCACCGTGATGTTAGGTGCGAGCCCAGGAACACTGTTGGAGAGACCCCCCTCATAATTTTCCTACATTGGTCGTTTGATTCATAGGATAGAATGCTATAGGATTTTTTTCCTATGTAATCATGTTTTAATTGGCAATCTAGCATCCACTCCAACTTTTGTTTCACTTCCTTTGTTCCTACGAAGAGAGTACTTGCTCTAAATGATGTGCCGCTCCAAGAGCCGCCTATATTTATTAACCATGCTCTAAAAAGGTGGACCAGCTTTGGCTATAGTAGTACTGTACTAGGTTAGTAGGTGACCTTGCGCTTGGCTCTTCTCCTCTTCCGGAAGTCGAACAATAATGATGGTACTACAGTAGTACTTCTGGCAATCTGACACCAAATGAACTGCTGCACGTCCACCGCTTGTAAGCAAAAGTTTCTCCTCGTGTTGCGAGCCACCGCGCACGCGTTGGCGAGGGAGAAGGCGTAGTAAGCAAGCTTCTCGTCGTTCTGCGAGTTGACGGGACACATCAAAGTTATTTATTAGTACTCTCTTCAAAAAGGGCCGACCATGTCCATGGCTACCATCTCGTGCTCTGTCATTGAGTACGTGCACTATTCATGTGCCATCGAGGAGAGAAAAAATTTGTGTAGTACTAGGTGCCATCGAAGTGCACAACTCACTTACGCACTGCATATCTCCATTTTCTTGCATAACACGCCACCTTGATGCTAGATTTCCCGCGTGTCATGGAGGCATATAGTATGATTTTGTAAAATGGAGGCATATAGATGTCCCGCGTGTCGGCAAAAGGATGAACAAAGCTCATGTCTTAAACGAAAGAGTGGAAGAACATAGATTCCCGACGACCGAGAAGGAGCAAAAAACCTCGGGGTGGAGCGTCTGCACTCATAATATTTTATATTATTCAGCGATATAAAATCAACCAAATCTCTCCATGTTCGTATACCATTCTATAGTATGAGAATAACTTTGAACGTAAGCCATTTATTCACTCTATCCAATGTTCATTGACATGGCTCTTGGAGTAAACTCGCTCTTGGAGTAAACTCGCTCTTCCTTGGACAAAACTATCCAATGATGGTGAAAGCCGATCCAGTTGCTGTTGACACAATGTTACTACCATTTATGAGAAGCAACTGTATCTATACGTCGGACATTTCGGTGGTTACCTACCCTGGTCGTGATATAGTAGGCCGCTTCAGCCAAGATGATCAGTCTTGCGTTGGCCTTGAGATTTACAATAGCTGGCCCTTCCCAGAGAATCACTTGTGGTTCAAAGCAAGCATTTCCAACGTCGAGGATTGGTTGAGTTGAAGTTCATTTCATTGCTTGTTATTTGTTGTGTGATGAAAACTTTAGTATTTATAATCTATCCTCGTTGTTGTTGTGGGTTGATGACCTGTTCTATGTAATAAAACGATATGCCTGTGATAAACTTACTAAATTTATGAATGGCTATCGAGTCGCTTCTTTGAGTGGGTGCTGCGATGAGGCAAAAAAATATTTTCCGAATACATAATTGTACGTGCATTGCAACAGGTTATCGGATGAGGCCAATCAACAATAGTACACTATTTGTACTAGCTTCACATGCTGCACTATCTCTACGTCTACGTACGTAATACAACAATTTTTAAACTTGAGACCAGCCACCCATCCTCACAAAGAACACTTTTTAACCTAGCACAGACTCCAGGAAATTTGGCCACAGTGTGAGGTGGGCCATATGTTAATGTGTTCGCTGTACGTAACCAGCACCTCGAATCCTCGATACTACTACTATAAGTAGTACTAGGAGTAGTAGGGCGGCATGGGCCAGAACAAGCATTCGCGTCCAGGAGTACGGCACACACCACCAGCATGGCTTCCATCTGACACCATATTTCTTGGAGATCGTGCTACAGCAATCTCTTCAACCTAGTCGTTTCTCTAACTCAGCCATTGCGCGGCGGGCGAGGTGGGGGTTTGCCGATAGTCGGTTTCCTCAACTGCGGTCCCACATGTAAGGCCAACTCCAACGCATGACCCCAAACGGACCTCTGTTTTGCCCGGATTCTGTCCATTTGGGTAGGGCAATGGGGTCGTGTCCGGGCCATTTCTCGGATGCGGTGGTCGTGCGCCGAACGCGCTACCGCATCCCGGCCACGTACATTTTTCTTTGCAAACACATATCTTTTTTTCATCATTGATTTTTTGGTACATGGAAATACATCACCAAAATTTTGACTAGAAATGCAAGACCAAAGAAAACAAGAACCACAAGAATACATTTTAGAAGATATCCAACTACCATAACTGCTCCTGTAAGTTGGATTAGTGCCTTCTTGATGCATTCATTGTTGATCTGCGGAGGCTCAATCTTGCGTGCTTCTTTCTTCTTCGAGTGTAAAGAAGTAAACATGTCTAGCCTCTATTCTATCAACAAGTGCACTAGTCTCATCTCTAGCCTCTATGCTAGCTAAAAGTGCTAGAACATCTACTAAATTGTGCTCTGTCAATATATCATTGTACTCTTCTTCCCAATACCAAAACTTGCATCCATTCTACACAATAAAATTTTAAGTTAGCACAACTAGTCTAATCCGAGAGCACAACCGAAGATTTGGTCGAGTTCTTCCTCCTTTTGCCGACACGTGGGACATCTAGCATCCAGGTCGTGTCATGCAAGAAAATAGAGTGGTAGGTGAAGCCACGTGATGTGCATCTTGGGTTAAACTGTAAATAGAATCTTACTACTCTTGAGTAACTCCAAAAGCGGCCACCGAAGATCTTTATTGGATTTGTTTTTCATCACCAGCACGTCGAGGTGAAAGATGTGCAGTTTCAGTGGGTCCTCTTGCGTTTTCACTGACATGTGGGACCGCATATGAGCAAACAGACGATGGGCTCCGCGCGTCTGCTGGCTGGCTGAGAAGAGAGATAGAGGAGGGCCGAGCACGGACTCCAGGAAATTTGTTCTACGTACTCGATATAGTGGAGTAACCAGCACCTCGATATAGTGGGGTGGCATGGGCCATAACTAGCATTCATGTCTAGCAGTACGGCACACGCCACCCACACGAGTCCCACCCGACACCAATTTTCTTGCAGTCCGTGCTAACTACAGCCATCTCTTCTCCCTCCTGTTTTCTCAGCCATCGCGCGGTGGGCGGGGTGGGGGTTTGCCGATAGTCGGTTTGCTCAACTGCGGTCCCACTTGTAAGTGAAAATGCAACACATCACGCATTCCCCCTTGAGCGGCGTGCCGGACAAACCGTGTGGGGGTGCGACGCGAACACGGCAGGCTTTTCCTTTTGAACTTGTAACTTGTAAAATTTGGTTCTGCTCCATGGGGCGACCGATAGATAGAAATAACGATTTTCCCTAGAGTGATGAGAAGTTTGGTTCTGGCACGGTTCATGCATGGAGTACGTAGGAAAATTATGAAGTTGATGCGAAAGGTAAGATAATTACTAGTAGTACCATATACTACTACATGGATTTGACGGAAAGATAAAGATACATACGGATCCATCAACGACATCCTCACGCCCTAGTGCACCGGGTCACCAACCGACGTGTGAGGAGCAGCGGCGTTGGCGGCAAGCTCAACGTGCTTCTAAACAATGCCGTCCATGGTTGCCCTGCGGTCCAAGAAGGCCATCGTCCTATCGTCCTCCTCTTGCATGTAGTAGTCCTTGTGGACGATTTGCGGGTAGACGTGGGTGATTATGTCGATGGTGTCTTGCTGCGCCAGGCGCTGTGCGGCGAGTGCGACCTCGAGGTGGACATTCTCCGGCGCGACGGCGGGCAGTCGCAGGGCCACCAGTGCGTCGAAGAGGTTGTCACCATAGAGGCTGTTGAGGGTGGCAGGCATCGCAGAGCCTGGGTGCGTGGGCTGGAGGCGTACCTCAAGGTTGTCCGCGAGCTTCTTGACGATGGTGAACTTGTCGAGGAAGCCGACGAGGACCTCGTCGAACAAGGAGATGAAGCTGTCGTCCAAGCGGCCCCTCGCCCTGGTGGCCTCAAGCACTACCTGGAGACAGTCCTCGGTGCCAGGATGCAGGCCGGCGTCGTGGACCATCTGGCACAGCCGGCTAATGCTCGCGCTCATCGCCTCCATGGGTCTAGCTTCTAGTCAACTGATCTTGCGATTGGAGTGATCACTCTTGCCCTTAGGTGCGTAGGTGCGTAGGATTTCGTAGATTGGACTGGCGGGAGCCTTTATATGAGAAGTGCAGACTGCGTTGAATTCACGTGCGTGTTGGCCATCTACTCCTCGCCCCTCTACTGCACCTGCCTTTGGCTGTATGACAGGTTGGCCAGCCACCCGTTGGACCCACGTGTCATACACCCAAAGGCAGGTGCAGTAAGTCAATGAAGCTGCGCCCCCTCCGTGCCCGTGCATGCTTTCAATGACTTGAGACTACCAAACATCACATGCGGTGGTTAGTTCATTGCATGTAATCCTATTAAGTAGCAAAAAGACATTAAGTTACCTCGCCGATAGGAATAAAACAATACACCATGTATTTATTTACAGAGGGAGTATAGCCAGCATCCGGTTAGTATATGAAGTTGCCACATCACATAGAGCCAACCTAATATTGGAGTATGCTAGCCCTCCACCGGCGCGCCGCTTCAAATGGCAGAGGAAGTGAGAGGTCGGGTCACCTTGTGTCCAGATCTGAGATGCCACGTGTACCAGATGAATGACTCCAAGTTCGACCACCGTGATGCTAGGTGCGAGCCAAGGAACACTGTTGGAGAGACCCCCCTCATAATTTTCCTACATTGGTCGTTTGATTCATAGGATAGAATGCTATAGGATTTTTTCCTATGTCATCATGTTTCAATTGGCAATCTAGCATCCACTCCAACTTTTGTTTCACTTCCTTCGTTCCTACGAAGAGAGTACTTGCTCTAAATGATGTGCCGCTGCAAGAGCCGCCTATATTAATTAACCATGCTCTAAAAAGGTGGACCAGCTTTGGCTATAGTAGTACTGTACTAGGTTAGTAGGTGACCTTGCGCTTGGCTCTTCTCCTCTTTCGAAAGTCGAACAATAATTATGGTACTACAGTAATACTTTTGGCAATCTGACACCAAATGAACTGCTGCACGTCCACCGCTTGTAAGCAAAAGTTTCTCCTCGTGCTGCGAGCCACCGTGCATGCGTTGGCGAGGGAGAAGGCGTAGTAAGCAAGCTTCTCGTCGTTCTCTCGTCGCTCTTTCATTGAGTATGTGCACTATTCACGTGCCATCGAGGAGAAAAAATATTACGTAGTACTAGGTGCCATCGAAGTGCACGACTCACTTACGCACTGCATATCTCCATTTTCTTGCATGACACGCCACCTCGATGCTAGATGTCCCGCGTGTCATGGAGGCATATAGTGTGATTTTGTAAAATGGAGGCATATAGATGTCCCGCGTGTCGGCAACAGGATGAACAAAGCTCATGTCTTAAACGAAAGAGTGGAAGAACATAGATTCCCGACGGCCGAGAAGGAGCTACAAACCTCGGGGTGGAGTGTGTGCACTCATAATATTTTATATTATTCAGCGATATAAAATCAACCAAATCTCTCCACGTTCCTATACCATTCTATAGAATGAGAATAACTTTGAACGTAAGCCATTGATCCACTCTATCCAATGGTCATAGTTGGAAAATCCAAACAAAACCAAGCATTGGATCAACTCTTTTTTCCAGATCAACTCTTTTAGCACTTAGATTGTTGCCGCCTGCCCACCTAGCCCACCTATATATCCGCTCATGTGTGATGACCACAGGAGCTATCGACTCAGGTTGTATGTTAAAAAATAAAGGTCGATAACTAATGCGGCACCTTGGGCCAACGCGGCCAGATCGCATTTTGCACGAGAAATTACACACCATGTCTCGTTGACATGTGGTCCCGTTCCAACATGTCAGTGAGAAGACGGCGAGTTCTTTTGTACAATTTCCGAAAGGACGTGTAGGCCGGGGCGCCTCTTCGTGTACCGTGGCAAACTGGCAACCGTCCACCGACTCTTCGCCTTTCCCTCTCGATTTGGAACTGCTGTCGCACGGTTGATCGTATTTGAACGTACGTAGATCATCTGTGTGCTCAACCTCAGGGCACTCTACACCATCGAGGCGTAGACGTGGATGTGCAGGTCGACGGTTTCTTGCATGGCGAGGCGCTGCGCGGCGAGCGCGGCCTCGAGGTGCACATTCTTCGTCGCGACCTCCGGCACCTGCAGGGCCACCAGGGCTTGAAAGAGTTCGTCACCATGGAGGCCGATGAGGGTGGTAGGCAATGAGGAGCCTGGGCGCGCGGGCTGGAGCAGTACGGCAAGGTCGTCCGCGCGCTTCTTGACGGCGGTGAACTTGCGGATGGAGTTGACCATCATGTCGTCCATGCGAGAGACGAAGCCAGCGTCGGTGAGGGCTACGATGCCTGCGGTCGCCAGCATCGTCTGGAAACGCTGCGCGGTGCGGGGCCGCAGGCCGGCGCCTTGGATGATTTGGCACAGCCGACTGCCGCTCGCGTCCATCGCCTCCATAGGTGCTTGTGGCTTCTGGTCACTTGGTCTTGGATTGGAGTGAGCAGTGTTGCGCAGAGACTTGGGAGTAGATGGATTGGAGTGGTGGGGCGCCTTTATTATATGAGAGTCCAAACTCTGTTGCATTCACATCGTGCTGGCTCTATTCTGCTTCTCCAATTAATTCCCTCTGCATGTAATTGAGGATGCATCATTGACCGTTCAACGTCTCGGGAACCGCTACCCTCTCCCTCCTTGGCATTCAAGCACCTATGGACCCGTCGATGACGAGGTGCCTATGGTGACTTCGTAAATTTCAAGATGATAGTGTCGTGCGTGTGTGCGTTCATAGGGGTGAGTGTATGCGCGTGTATATGAGCGCTTGCGTCTGTACTGTGTAAAAAAACATAAATGCGTGTCAAAAAGAGACTAGTCAGTATACTCAATATTGTGCACCTCGGAGAGGAAAACGATAGAACTAGTACATATTTATTTACGGTGTAGATTCACTCATTTTGCTCCATATGTACTCCGTCTCGGTGTAGTCTAGTCACTTGTTGAAATCTCTAGAAGGGCAAATACTCCTTTCTGGTTTACAGGGCTATACTAGCAAGTAGTTGTACGTACTAGTACAATAGTGGGCTCACATAGCAATTTTGTCTCATGCAAGAGCCTAGCTATATGAGTGCTCCAATGTTCGCAACTGCAACGTTCGGTTTGCGCTTGGCTCTTCGCCTCTTCGAGAAGACGAACAATGATGTTACTACTATTGCTTCTACAGTGTCGAAACCACTGCTGCATGTCCGTCCACCGCGAGCGGGACAGATAGCTTGTTGTAGAAGTACTACTAAGCAAAAGCCTGTCCTCGTTTGCAAGCAACCGCGCGCATGGGTGAGGGAGAAGGCGTGTAGTAAAATCAAGCTTCTCCTCGTTGTACGAGTTGACGCGACACATCATAGCACTGGCCCCACATGCTTGCCTCTAAACTTGGCTGAAACACCCGCAGTGTACAATATATTTGCTGCAACCTCAAACATTTACCCACCACAAATTAAAATATATGTGGGCGTATGCATCGTTCTGATGCAGAGGCCGGGGAGTCCCCCCTTTTCGAAAAAACAAATTAAAATATATATTCCTGTCTTGACCAGATGAGCGTGCAAACTACAATCACCAGGGTGTCAGGTAGGGCCAGAAGACTATTTTAATTTAAAAAAAAAACTTCGAGACGGCCACATAGCATGGAGACGACCCCAACGATTTTAAGCTTACAGGCACGGTACACGCTATCCTAGACTACTCTACACATGAAACTGCCACACGAGCGTCCGGGCTGCGCTTGGCTCTTCGCCTCTTCGGGAAGTCGAACAATGATGGAGTACTACTGCACTGGAGGAGTACTACAGTACGCTTCTGGCCATCTGACACCAATTGAACTGTTGCATGTCCACCGCGTGCGGGAGGGAGAGCGTGTAGGGAAAGCTTCTCCTAGTCTTGCCAGCTACCACACTCATGGGCGAGGGAGGGACGCTCCTGCCTTTGCGTGTATGACAGGCGGGCCCGACAGGTGTGTGGCCAACCTGTCATACAGCCAAAGGCAGGTGCAGTTAAGTCCGCGAGGGAGAGGATAATCAAACTTCTCGTTGATGTACGAGTTGACGCGACACATCAAAGCACTGCACTCGATATATTTCAATAATTTGCGTTTACCGATGCATTAATTACAACGCATGCATGCATGCCGTGACTCTCCTTTTGATACTTGCATGTGTTGATTTACTGCACCTTGAAGTAGTATAAAATATGTGACGGTAAAGCTTTGTAATACCCCGGCCCAAGTCGAGAGATGGTTGTGCACGAGGAGGGCGAGATCATGCAGACCGAACAGGACCCGACGATGGAGCTCTCTAAGGTCTCGATGGACCTCACCGTGCTCCACTGCCCCTTATGCCTCCGCCCCTTGAATTGTGGTTTCTCAACGAGTTGTGATGAACTTCTTGTGAATTGTGGTGGTTTTCAGTAATGAAAATCGGAAGGGGCAAGCCCTTCTTTGATCAAAAAAAAATAATCGTCCTTATATATTCATCAGTCTTGCTATAAGTCGGAGTAGATGCTATATAGGTCCGCCGGATCTTACATCAAGACCCGTGCTTTCAGATTTTCTTTTTTCTCTCTTAAATCTCAGTCGAGTGAGACATAGCCACACCATTAAACAGAGGCTCGGGCGCCATTAATGGAGACCTTGGGAGAGAGGTGGACGGCAGATGGAGGTCAAAGGGCTCTCCTCGAGATAAGCACGCGCAGGGGTCTGATCGCACGCCTCTCGTACTCAAATAGCTACCCTGCAGGGCGCCTCCTAGCTAATAAAAAATGGGGACGCGTGGCGGCACGTAAATGGTACTAGTAAGTAGAACGCCCATGGTTTCAATAATACTTGTGTTTCCGATTGTAACGTGACAGCACTTGTTCCAAAATGACTTTGTTGATTGTTAATGTGTGCGCCTTCGCAAATCGGACTGCAAATTTACCACAACATGTTGGTGCCATGTCATGGCACCAAGCCAAGTTCCATTATTTTCGTGCGTGTTTTGGATTTACAGGAATTAAAAAACTAAGTTTCTCAATGTTTCCAACCCAGCCACGACGCCCAGAATTTTGAATTTCATTCCCATTTCTTACATGGAACCTAGAAATTTACCCGAGGACACACATGTGATTTTTCAACCAACTTTGGTGCACTGGAACATGTGCTTGTATTTCAAATTTGAATTATGCACACAAAGGTGACACGTTCCCTCCCAGAACCACGAGCCTTCGTGAGAGAAGCTCCGATTTGCAAGAAGCTTATACCAAAATTTGTTCCTATTCGGCCAATTGTTTTTACCACAGGATGGTACTACCATGACATGACACCATGCCAAGTTTCATGATTTTAAAACCAAGTTTCTCAATGTTCTCGACCGAGCCACGATGCCCAGATGTTTGAATTTTATTCTCATTTTTTGCATGGGACCTACTCCCTCCTTCCATCTATATAGGGCCTAATGTGTTTTTCAAGACAGCCTTTGACTATTAACAAGACTAATAGCACATGAGATGTATACTATGAAAATTATATTATTGGAAGCTCCTTTGACATACAAATTTGAAGGTATGCTTTGTGTAAGTTGCATGTCATATATTATTGCTCTAACGTTTGGTCAAAGTTAGCCTCGAAAAACGCATTAGAACCTATATAGATGGAAGGAGAGAGTAGAAATTCACCCGAGGACACAAATGTGATTTTTCAACGAACTTTGGTGCACGGGAGCATGTGCTTGTAGTTCAAATTTGTATTATGCACATTAAATGACCAAAAACTCAATTAATGTGTAAATAAGGCCAAACGAAGCCGGAATAATTCCAAAATTTAACAGGGCACTCATGTAGTTCTATGTTGCCTTTGTAAATAAACTCAAGGGGGACAACGTATATCATTTCGCACTCAAAGGTGGCACGCTCCCTCTCAGAACCACGAGCCTTCTTGAGAGAAGCTTCGGTTTGCAAGAAGCTTATACCAAAATCTGTTCCTATTCGGCCAATTTTTTTTACCACAACATGGTAGTACCATGACATGACATCCATGCCAAGTTTCATGATTTTCAGACGTGTTTTGGATTTACAAGAATTTTAAAACCAAGTTTCTCAATGTTCTCGGCTGAGCCACGATGCCCAGATGTTCTAATTTTTATTCTCATTTCTTGCATGGGACCTAGAAATTCACCCGAGGACACAAATGTGATTTTTCAACCAACTTTGGTGCACGAGAGCATGTGCTTGTAGTTCAAATTTGACTTATGCACATTAAATGACCAGAAACTCAATTAATGTATAAAAAATGACAAACGAACCCGAAATAATTCCAAAATTTAACAGGGCACTAATGTAGTTCTATGTTGCCTTTGTTAAGAAACTCAAGGGGGGGGGGGCAGCGTATATCGTTTCACAATCAAAGGTGGCACGTTCCCTCTTAGAACCACGAGCTTCCAAATCGGCCCAATTTTTTACCACAACATGTTAGTGCCATGACATGACACCATGCCAAGTTTCATGATTTCCAGGCGAGTTTGGGATTTAATCAAAGTTTCTCGATGTTCTCGGCCGAGTCATGACGCCCAGATGTTTGAATTTCATTCTCATTTCTTCGATGGGACCTAGAAATTCAACCAAGGACACACATGTGATTTTTCAACCCACTTTGGTGCACCGGAGCATGTGCATGCAATTCATATTTAGATTATGCACATTAAAAGTCCAGAAACTCAATTAATGTATGAAAAGGCCAAATGAACCCAAAATAATTCCAAAATTTAACAGGGCACTCATATAGTTCTATGTAGCCTCTGTAAATAAAATCAGGGGGGAGGCAGCGTATATCGTTTCGCACACAAAGGTGACACGTTCCCTCTCGGAACCACGACGCTTGTTGAGAGAATCTCCGGTTTTGCAAGAGGCTTATACCAAAACTTGTCCCAATTCAGCCAAAAATTATATGTATGAAAACAGGGTTTAGATTATCCCAAACATCTCGCTACCTAGACCAATAATGTACTATGATTTGAATTCAACATAAAATGGATACAAATATTTGAATTGGAGAGCGTATGGTACATGTACTTCATAGTGAAACATGATTACTACTATATGTATGTTTTTTGTTATCAAGATAATATTTAAATTATTGTATAACTTGACAACAATCGTATTCAAATAAGGAAAATTGATTCAAATTTAGTCCATATGGTAGACGACAATATATATGTTCACATGGTGGAGTAAAATGTTCATATATGATGGAAGATCAAAATGTACAACTACATCAATTATAAACCGCAAGGTCACCTAACGATATATTCGAATTCAACATAACGTGGATTCAAAAATTGAAATTCGAGATCATAGCATCTGTAATCATATAAAAAGGGACATTACTCTTTCTTTGGTGGGAATTGATTTGTTTTTTGTTGTTGTTGAGGGAAGTGCGAATCGATTTGGTACTGTGCAGGGTAATCTTGTTCTCCCGATTTTTTTTACATTTTTCTTGTAGTTTTTTCAATGGCATCTATAGCAATATAGTAAAAGGGGACATGACTCTCTTGTGTCTTGTATGAATTGTTTTTTACACGTTAAGTTTGTTCTGCCGAACAAGGAATCCGCACCTTGTTATCCCGAAATTTTCAAGCTCGAGTATCTTTTGTCTCACCTGCTTTGAAACTCCGGCTTCTTCAACCCGCGTCACGCCTTGTTATCCCGAAATTTGGACGCGCGCGAGAACTCCCTCCTCGAAATCGCTCCCGCAGCCCAGACACGCGAAATCCCCCTTCTACCCCTCAGCCGGAAATGAACCTCCACGTCGCGGTGTCAAAACCGGTGGGGGTACGCTGGTAACTTACCCTACATTTCGGACAAGCGCGTCCCTAAGCTTGGCTCCCCCCTCCCCCTTCGCCCCCCATTCGTACACCGAGGCCGCCAAAACCCGCGAAACCCCACACTCCTCCGTCGGCCTCCCGACCGCCGCCAGCCGGAGACTCTTCCCCGACTATGTCGTCCACCGCAACAGCTCGCCGTCCCTCATCCACCGCACCGAATGAGGATCCGTTGTCGATCTCGTCGTCCCGCCGGATCAGCCGCCCCGTCCTCCACCTCCAAGGAGCTGCCCCGACATTCGCGTCGTCTATCGCGCCACCTCGATCCCCACAGCACCGTCTTGACCTGCCCCACCGGAACCGCAGCACCCTCACCAATTCCTCTGATGAAGCCGAGGCCAACTCGGCGCCACCAAGGAGGTTCTGCACTCACCGCTGCATTTTATCTTTTATTCTCACGGGGCTGCCGGTGCTCGATACCGAGCAGACATGGCGTGTCTCCATCGACGGCGCCGTCGCCGGCCACATCATCCACGGTGTCTCCCCCATGTCGTTGCTTCCTCAGCGGCGACTTCCACAATGGCACTAGCTGCAGCTGCTCCGGCTCTCGCTCGCACTGCGGCTCTGTTCTTGCTGTCGGTCGCGCTGCTGCACTGCTCCTGCTTTCGTTCGTGCTGCTGCTCTGCTCTTGCTCTCGCTTGCGCTGCTGCTGCTGTTGCACGACTTCCGGCGGCTACAGGAGTTGCTGCTTTAGCACTCGCTCGCGGTGCTACTGCACGACTTGCTCTCTGCTAGTGCGTTCCCTGCTCGAGCGTCTGCTGATTTAGATCACTGCTTCTCTACTACTAGTGCTCGAACGCCCTAAACATCTATTGCAATGCTCTGTTACTAGTTCAATCAGTTTCGACAGTAAAATCCAGTTTCGACTGTGAAGTTCATTTTCTTCAGTTAAGTTCAGAGTGAACAGTACTTACATCATCTGTCGGAGCGGCCGTGGCGCGGCTGATGCGTTTTACATCTAGCACTTTTTGGTGATGTATTTTACATCATCTATTGTAGATGATATTAGGGTCCCACTTCAGATTAACGTTGTCTGTCTTGTCATGCTTCAGTCTCGTCGCCGTACACCTTAGCGGAGCTGCTCCAACGACGGAACCATCCATCATAGCGGAGCAGTACCCTCGGAGCCGTTTCCAGAGGCCTCGGATCTTCTTCCCCGCCTCCGACAGTCACACCAGCATCATCACCATCCTCCACGTCCAACCCAATGATGCTGAGGTCCACAAGGCTATGCCAAAGAGGTTGTACACTCGTCGCATCACTTTGTTTCTCCATTCCTCTGTTCTTCCAATTCATGTGAGCCAAACACCCAGGTTGACTGAAATCCTATGTTTCCAAATGCTCTGTTTTGCATGTGCATTCCTATCCTATTCCTGTGTTTTTCCTGTCCCTGCGTTTATAGAATCCTCCAATTCTAAGGAGCCCTTACAAATTTACTTCATTTTCAGATAGGCGTCAAAGTAAACTCTGTGTGTTATGTCCTGCTCCTGCCGTATATTTAGGAACGGAGGGAGTATATGGGAATTATGCAATGCCATCTTCTTTAGCCAGGCATCATATACGTGAATCATGCAATGCCATCCTGTTTAGCCAGTCATCGTATATGTGAATTGTATTGTGCCATATGTTTTTCCATAATGTATTCCATTTGTCAACAATGTTTATATATTCATCTACTCTTCCTGTGCATCAGCCATTTGAGTCGGTCATGGGAAAATCTGGAGTGAAAACAAGGTCTTCTGAGCAGTCAGTGCTACCTGTCGATGCTGATTTCTTGCTGGTTACAGATAGCTCCTCAGAGGAGGATTCAGAGAGAGATGACCAGTCGTATCCCCCCCCCCCCCCGAGGTGCATGCTCTAACTTGGCTGGGTTATATTGCTCATATCATACATATGGTGTCTTGCATTGCCATGCCATCTACTTAGATTAGACATGCTTTGTGTGAATGCCTCCTGTTTGCTTTCTATATCAGATATGTAAATTATGCAATGCCATGTTTTTCAGCCAGTTATCATATATGTGAATTATGCACCACCATGGAGCCAGGCATCATATATGTGAATTATCTCATGCCATCTTTTTTTTCATTACGTATTCCATTTGTCGACAATCTGTGTATATTGAACTACTCTTCATGTGTATCAGCCATTTGAGCCGGTTATGGAAAAATCTAGAGTGAAAACAAGGTCTTCAGAGCAGGCAATGGTACCTGTTGAAGCATATATCTCGATGGTTACAGGGAGCTCCTCAGAGGAGGATTCAGAGACAGATGATCAGTCCTATATCCCACCTGAGGTGTATGCTCTAAGTTGCAATGTTTATATTTCTCATATGATGCATATGGTGTCTTGCATTGCTTAGTTTAGACATCATATGCACAATATTGAATTCTATCTGCTTAGTTTAGAGATCATACATGCGAGTGCCAGCTGCTTAGTATATGAATCAATTATGTCAATTATATCATGCCATCCTGTATACTTAGACAACATGTATGTGAATTATTTCATCCCAACCTATTTTAGAAAGACATCATATAGTTTTGTCATGTCATCCTGTTTAGGTACTCATCATACGTTGAATTATGCCATTATATCCTGTTAAGCTATCCATCATATATCTGAAACTATGTCATGCTATCCTGTTTAGTTACGCATCATATATGTGAAATTGTGTCATGCTGTCCTGTTTGGTTAGACACCATATATGTGAATTACCACATCTGTCTATCATACAATGTCTGTACGTTCAATTTCTTTTCTTGTTATTAGCCATTTGAATTGGAGGGGGTGATGGCAGTATCTAAGGGAGCAAAAACCCGTTCTTCACAAAAGACAGTGCTACCCGTCGATGCAGATAGAACCATGGTTGTACTGGCCAACAAACTAGCCCCACCACACATAATCGAGACTCTTCCAGATTGCACACTTACACCGTTGGGCAGAGAACCAGCTACAACCCATCTAACCGCAACCCCAGCGGATAGTAACCCACTTATAGTTGACAAAGCACCATGTCCACCACAGAGTACCCCCACACGAGCAGTTTGTAAAGCTACTGCAGTGCCCAAAGCACGAAGACCACCACAGCTAACCCAAAATCCACGTTTAAAGCAGAAGAGCAACTGTCTCAGGTCAGATTCCGTAGCTATGGTCCATACTACTTTGCTGTTGCATCGCTGTATTTACTCATACCAACTACTTTCGAATTTGAAGGATCCAATTGAAACTCCAATGGCGCAACAGGTATGTTTTAAACCTATTTCTTTAACTGGATTGCTGTTCTAACTTCTTGCTCTATGTTGATTTCAGTTTAAGTTGTATAAACAGTTATGTTCTCATGTGATGCACATTACAAGTGTTGCCAATGTTGTGTAGTTTCTCACACTTATATTCTGTCTATGCTGCTGTGTCTTAAAAATATATGAGTTGAAATGTGTCTCTATCTTGATTAGGGAACATAAACTACAATGATATGGACAATACAGTGACCATAGTACATAGATATATGTTTGTTTCATGCTGTTATCCTGTCCACCTTACTACTGAACCGGTTTACCAAAATGAATTTCGTATACTACAAGCTAAACATGTGATGTGTCTGCTTGTTTCTCTTGTAGTATGCAAACAGAATATTGGAGAAGAGCACCCCACTATGCAATGGTAGAGAAAGTAATGCAGATAAGGTTCAAGATAGTGAGACAACCCTGTTGGTCTCCAAGAAAGGTGATAAAAATGATCTTGTAGACAGTGAGAAAACCCCACAGTCCTGCGTTGATGTAGTGTTCGAGTTACTGGCCAGTACCGCTGGCACAAGCTCTTCGAACTCGCTGCCTGAATCACTTCGGCTTCTTCAGTCTCAGCTACAAGCTGAAAGGCATCAGTCTGCTGTGCTCCGGCGAGAAGCCGAAGGACTGAGGAAGTTCCTGCAGAATTCAGATGTGTACTTTCTTGTGCAACAGCAAGCGCTGGAGGATTTAAGCGCCAAACAAGAGAAAGTTAATAAGCTTGCTAAGCATCTTGCCAGCATTATGGGTACCCAGGATATTGTTTCTTGAACTCTTCTGAAGTGGTTTCAGTTATGGACTTGTTTTGCTGTGGCGTTTATATGCTGCTTTGTTCCCTATATTTGCACTGGTGGCGAACTTTGATGCCCAGTGGATGTAATATGTGTAATAGCCGTGATAGCCTAGCATAAGTTGCTTGCTTTTTTATTTCCTTGTTGTCTTGTTTATTTGTTTGCTTGTAGTCAGTGCAGTTCTTTTTCCGCGGTTTGCTAGTGGCTGCAATAACCTATTTTTTAAAACTAGGCCACAATAACCATGGGCTAATATTTACTGTAGTGACACTGGGCCTCCTACGGGCCGTAGAAACAGTGGGCCTTCTACGGGCCGTAGAAACAGTAGGCCTTCTATGGGCCGTAGAAACAATGGGCCTTCTATGGGCCGTAGAAACAATGGGCCTTCTACGGGCCGTATCATCAATGGGCCTTATACGGGCCGTATGATCGATTGGCCAAACATGGGCCAATAACAGGCCGCATTATGGCCGTAAACGGGCTAGAGTTGGAATCGTCCGTTCATGGGCCGACCATAACGGGCCATCGTTAATAGGCCGTATTTGATGACGCTATGAAAATGGCCCAACGTATTAACGGACCACAAACGGGCCGACTGTAACCACGGGCTGAATTTGGCCCACAAGCAGAAAATGACAGTAACGGGCCGTAAGTAAACGAATGCTGGAAATGAGCCCAAGAATAAATGGGCTCTGAGAAGGCCGAAAGATAACATGGGCTGGAAACGGCCCAACGGAATAACGGGCCGTTAATGGGTATAAAGTGATACACTGTTCATTACGGGCCTGTTTCACCACGGGCCGTTAATGGGTGTAAAGTGATACATTGTTCATTACGGGCCAGTTTCACTACGGGCCGTTAATAGGCCAAGAGTTACATAGGGCCTCATATGGGCCGAAAGACGTCATGGGCCATACATGGGCCAGAAGTGAAAACGGGTTGGAATCATATTGGATGGCCCAGATGACGCTACTGGGCCTAATTCGGATAGGGCGTAACGAGCCTTGGGTTAGCGGGCTGTAAATGGGCTATAGGCGAACAGGCCGTTAACAAGCTTTCCATGGGCCGGCCCGCCACCTTTTGACCAAGTCAAACGGGCCGGCCTTTTCACAGGAATGGGCCTCTGTTGGGCCGTGCCACGTGTCGACGTATCATAGGCGCCTTCTGTCCAATGAGTGGATGACATCTGTCCCAACGATGAGCCGACACGTGTTTCCTCCAGCCAATGATGATTTTACACGTGGAAAATCCCCATTGGTCGGGGTTGTTAACGGGTTATCGGATCCGAAACCCGACCCGATAGCTTAACGACGTTCCGTTACGGTGGATGCCACATGTCGGTCACCCTTGACGAACGCACTTCTGTGACGCGCGATTTATCGTCATGGAAGTGGACACTTCGGTGATGATAATTATGGTAATGTCATGGAACACTTCTACGACAGCACAGGTATGACTATCTTGATTCTATCATAAATTTGTCATGGATGTACATGCATGACAAAAAACGCGACCTACTGTAACAAACACGTATCATCACGGAAGTGTATTTTTTTTTGTAGTGCTTGTCCAATTCGGACTGGGCAAGGGGGGGCGCCACCTCCCTGGCCGGCCCTCTCTCCTCCACTAAGGCCCATGTATGGCCCATTAACTTCCCGGGGGGGGGGGGGTCCGGTAACCCCCGGTACTTCGAAACTCATCCGATACGACCTGAACCATTCCGGTGTCCGAATGTAACCTTCCAATATATGAATCTTTACCTCTCGACCATTTCGAGACTCCTCGTCATGTCCGTGATCTCATCCGGGACTCCCAACAAACTTTGGTTCATCAAATCACATAACTCATAATACAAATCGTCATCGAACGTTAAGCGTGCAGACCCTATGGGTTCGAGAACTATGTAGACATGACCGAGACACATCGCCGGTGAATAACCAATAGCGGAACCTGGATGCTCATATTTGCTCCTACATATTCTACGGAGATCTTTATCGGTCAAATCGCATAACAACATACGTTGTTCCCTTTGTCATCGGTTCTTTACTTGCCCGAGATTCGATCGTCGGTATCATCGTACCTAGTTCAATCTCGTTACCGGCAAGTCTCTTTACACGTTTTGTAATGCATCATCCCGTAGCTAACTCATTAGTCACATTGCTTGCAAGGCTCATAGTGATGTGCATTACCGAGAGGACCCAGAGATACCTCTCCGATACACGGAGTGACAAATCCTAATCTCGATCTATGCCAACCCAACAAACACCATCGGAGACACCTGTAGATCATCTTTATAATCACCTGGTTACGTTGTGACGTTTGATAGCACACAAGGTGTTCCTCCGGTATTCGGGAGTTGCATAATCTCATAGTCTGAGGAACATGTATAAGTCATGAAGAAAGCAATAGTAGAAAAACTAAACGATCATTATGCTAAGCTAACGGATGGGTCTTGTCCATCACATCATTCTCTAATGATGTGATCTCGTTCATCAAATGACAACACATGTCTATGGCTAGGAAACTTAACCATCCTTGATTAACGAGCTAGTCAAGTAGAGGCACACTAGGGACACTCTGTTTGTCTATGTATCCACACATGTACTAAGTTTTCGGTTAATACAATTCTAGCATGAATAATAAACATTTATCATGATATAAGGAAATATAAATAACAACTTTATTATTGCCTCTAGGGAATATTTCCTTCAGTCTCCCACGTGCACTAGAGTCAATAATCTTGTTCATCGTCATGTGATTTAACACCAATAGTTCACATCTTTATGTGATTAGTTCACATATCCATGTGACTAACACCCAAAGGGTTTACTAGAGTCAATAATCTAGTTCACATCGCTATGTGATTAACACCCAAAGAGTACTAAGGTGTGATCATGTTTTGCTTGTGAGAGAAGTTTAGTCAACGGGTCTGCTACATTCAGAGTCGTATGTATTTTGCAAATTTTCTATGTCTACAATGCTCTGCATGGAGCTACACTAGCTAATTGCTGCCACTTTCAATATGTATCTAGATTGAGACTTTAGAGTCATCCGGATCAGTGTCAGAGCTTGCATCGACGTAACTCTTTACGACGATCTTTTTGTCACCTCCATAACCGAGAAATATGTCCTTATTCTACTAAGGATAATTTTGACCGTTGTCCCGTGATCCACTCCTGGATCACTATTGTACCCTCTTGCCAAACTCATGGTGAGGTACACAATAGGTCTGGTACACAGCATAACATATTTTATAGAACCTATGACTGAGGCATAGGGAATGACTTTTCATTCTCTTTCTATTTTCTGCCGTGGTCGGGTTTTGAGTCTTTACTCAACTTCACACTTTGCAACATAGACAAGAATTCCTTCTTTGACTGCTCCATTTTGAAGTACTTCAAAAACTTGTCAAGGTATGTACTCATTGAAAAAAGTTATCAAGCGTCTTGAGCTATATCTATAGATCTTGATGCTCAATATGTAAGCAGCTTCACCGAGGTCTTTCTTTGAAAAATCCTTTCAAACACTCCTTTATGCTTTCCAGAAAATTCTACATCATTTATGATCAACAATATGTCATTCACATGTACTTATCAAAAAGGCTGTAGTGCTCCCACTCACTTTCTTGTAAATACAGGCTTCACCAAAAGTCTGTATAAAACCATATGCTTTGATCACCTTATCAAAGCGTATATTCCAACTCCGAGATGCTTGCACCAGTCCATAGATGGATCGCTGGAGCTTGCACACTTTTGTTAGCACCTTTAGGATTGACAAAACCTTCTTGTTGCATCATATACAACTCTTCTTTAATAAATCCATTAAGAAATGTAGTTTTGACAACCATTTGCCAGATTTCATAAAATGTGGCATTTGCTAATATGATTCAGACAGAATTAAGCATCGCTACGAGTGAGAAAATCTTATCGTAGTCAACACCTTGAACTTGTCGAAAACCTTTTGCGACAATTCGAGCTTTGTAGATAGTAACACTACTATCAGCGTCCGTCTTCCTCTTGAAGATCCATTTATTCTCAATGGCTCGCCGATCATCGGGCAAGTCAATCAAAGTCCATACTTTGTTCTCATACATGGATCCCATCTCAGATTTCATGGCCTCAAGCCATTTCGCGGAATCTGTGCTCATCATTGTTTCCTTATAGTTCGTAGGTTCGTCATGGTCTAGTAACATGACTTCCAGAACAGGATTACCGTACCACTCTGGTGCGGACCGTACTCTGGTTGACCTACGAGGTAGTAACTTGATCTGAAGTTTCATGATCATCATCATTAGCTTCCTCACTAATTGGTGTAGGAATCACTGGAACTGATTTCTGTGATGAACTACTTTCCAATTCGGGAGAAGTTACAATTACCTCATGAAGTTCTACATTCCTCCCACTCACTTCTTTCGAGAGAAACTTCTTCTCTAGAAAGGATCCGTTCTTAGCAACGAATATCTTGCCTTCGGATCTGTGATAGAAGGTGTACCCAACAGTTTCCTTTGGGTATCCTATGAAGACGCATTTCTCCGATTTCGGTTCGATCTTATCAGGTTGAAGCTTTTTCACATAAGCATCACAGCCCCAAACTTTAAGAAACGAAAGCTTGGGTTTCTTGCTAAACCACAGTTCATATGGTGTCGTCTCAACGGATTTAGATGGTGCCCTATTTAACGTGAATGCAGTTGTCTTTAATGCATAACCCCAAAACGATAGCGGTAAATCAGTAAGAGGCATCATTGATCGCACCATATCTAATAAAGTACGACTACGACGTTCGGACACACCATTACGCTATGGTGTTCTAGGTGGCGTGAGTTGCCAAACTATTCCACATTGTTTCAAATGAAGACCAAACTCGTAACTCAAATATTCGCCTACGCGATCAGATCGTAGAAACTTTATTTTCTTGTTACGATGATTTCCACTTCACTCGGAAATTCTTTGAACTTTTCAAATGTTTCAGACTTATGTTTCATTAAGTAGATATACCCATATCTGCTCAAATCATCTGTGAAGGTCAGAAAATAATGATACCCGCCGCGAGCCTCAACACTCATCGGACCGCATACATCGGTATGTATTATTTTCAATAAGTCAATGGCTCCCTCCATTGTTCCGGAGTACGGAGTCTTAGTCATCTTTCCCATGAGGCACGGTTCGCAAGCATCAAATGATTCATAATCAAGTGATTCCAAAAGTCCATTCGCATGGAGTTTCTTCATGCGCTTTACACCAATATGACCTAAACGGCAGTGCTACTAGTATGTTGCACTATCATTATCAACTTTGCATCTTTTGGCATCAATATTATGAATATGTGTATCACTACGACCGAGATTCAATAAACCATTCACCTAGTGTGTATGACTATAGAAGGTTTTATTCATGTAAACAGAATAACAATTATTCTTTGACTTAAATGAATAACCGTATTGCAATAAACATGATCCAATCATATTATGCTCAACGCACACACCAAATAGCATTTATTTTAGGTTCAACACTAGTCCCGAAGGTAAAGGGAATGTGCGATGGTGATCTTATCAACCTTGGACTCACTTCCAACACACATCGTCACCTCGCCCTCAACTAGTCTCTGTTCATTTTGTAACTCCTGTTTCAAGTTACTAATATAGCAACTGAACCAGTATCAAATACCCAGGGGCTACTATGATCACTAGTAAATACACATCAATAACATGTATATCATATATACTTTTTTTCACTTTGCCATCCTACTTATCCGCCAAGTATTTGGGGCAGTTCCGCTTCCAGTGACCATTTGCAGTAGAAGCACTCAGTTTCAGGCTTGGGTTTAGCTTTGGGCTTTTTCATGGGAGTGGCAACTTGCTTGCCGTTCTTCTTGATGTTCCCTTTCTTTCCCTTGCCCTTTTACTTGAAACTAGTGGTCTTGTCAACCATCAATGCTTGATGCTTTTCTTGATTTCTACCTTCACTAATTTCAGCATCGCGAAGAGCTCGGGGAATCGTTTTCGTCATCCCTTGCATATTATAGTTCATCACGAAGTTCTAGTAACTTGGTGATAGTGACTAGCGAACTTTGTCAATCACTATCTTATCTGAAAGATTAACTCCCACTTGATTCAAGTGATTGTAGTACTCAGACATTCTGAGCACATGCTCACTAGTTGAGCTATTCTCCTCCATCTTGTAGGCAAAGTACTTGTCAGAGGTCTCATACCTCTTGACACGGGCATGAGTCTGAAATACCAATTTCAACTCTTGGAACATCTCATATGCTCTGTGGCGTTCAAAATATTTTTGAAGTCCCGGTTCTAAGCCGTAAAGCATGGCACACTAAACTATCAAGTAGTCATCATACCGAGCTTGCCAAACGTTCATAATGTCTGCATTTGTTCCTCCAATAGGTCCGTCACCTAGCGGTGCATCATGGACATAATTCTTCTGTGCAGCAATGAGTATAATCCTCAGATCACGGACCCAGTCTGCATCATTGCTACTATCATCTTTCAACTTATTTTTCTCTAGGAACATATCAAAATAAAACAGGGGAGCTATACGCGAGCTATTGATATACAACATAGATATGCAAAAACTATCAGAACTAAGTTCATGATAAATTAAAGTTCAATTAATAATATTACTCAAGAACTCCCACTTAGATAGACATCCCTCTAGTCATCTAAATGATCACGTGATCCATATCAACTAAACCATGTCCGGTCATCACGTGAGATGGAGTAGTTTTCAATGGTGAACATCACTATGTTGATCATATCTACTATATGATTCACGTTCGACCTTTCGGTCTCAGTGTTCCGAGGCCATATCTGCATATGCCAGGCTCATTAAGTTTAACCCGAGTATTCTGCATGTGCAAAACTGGCTTGCACCCATTGTATGTGAACGTAGAGCTTATCACACCCGATCATCACGTGGTGTCTCGGCACGACGAACTGTAGCAATGGTGCATACTCAGGGAGAACACTTGTACCTTGAAATTTAGTGAGGGATCATCTTATAATGCTACCGCCGTACTAAGCAAAATAAGATGCATAAAGGATAAACATCACTTGCAACCAAAACAAGTGATATGATATGGCCATCCTCATCTCGGGCCTTTGATCTCCATCTCCAAAGCACCGTCATGATCAGCATCGTCACCGGCTTGACACCTTGATCTCCATCGTAGCATCGTTGTCGTCTTGCCAACTATTGCTTCTACGACTATCGCTACCGCTTAGTGATAAAGTAAAGCAATTACATGGCGATTGCATTTCATACAATAAAGCGACAACCATATGGCTCCTGTCAGTTGCCGATAACTGTTACAAAATATGATCATCTCATACAACAATTTATATATCATCATGTCTTGACCATATCACATCACAACATGCCCTACAAAACAAGTTAGACATCATCTACTTTGTTGTTGCAAATTTTACGTGGCTGCTACGGACTTCTAGCAAGAACCGTTCTTACCTACGCATCACAACCACAATGATTTTTCATCAAGTGTGTTGTTTTAACCTTCAACAAGGACCGTGCGTAGTCAAACTCGATTCAACTAAAGTTGGAGAAACAGACACCCGCTAGCCACCTGTGTGCGCAGCACGTCGGTAGAACCAGTCTCATGCATGCGGTCATGTAATGTTGGTCCGGGCCGCTTCATCCAACAATAGCGCTGAATCAAAGTAAGACGTTGCTGGTAAGCAGTATGACTATTATCGCCCACAACTCATTGTGTTCTACTCGTGCATATAACATCTACGCATAGACCTGGCTCGGATGCCACTGTTAGGGAACGCAGTATTTCAAAAATTTACCTACGACCACGCAAGATCTATCTAGGAGATGCATAGCAACAAGCAGGGAGAGTGTGTCCACGTACCCTCGTAGATCGAAAGCGGAAGCGTTTAGTAACGCGGTTGATGTAGTCGAACGTCTTCGCGATCCAACCGATCCAAGCACAGAACTTATGGCACCTCCGCGTTCAGCACACGTTTAGCTCGATGACGTCACTCGAACTCGTGATCCAGTTGAGGCCGAGGGAGAGTTCCGTCAGTACGACGGCGTGGCAACGGTGATGATGAAGTTACCGGCGCGGGGCTTCGTCTAAGCACTATGATGATATGACCGAGGTGTGTAACCGTGGAGGGGGGCACCGCACATGGCTAAGAGATGGCTTGGTGTGCCTTTGGGGTGCCCCCCTCCCACGTATATAAAGGGGGGAGGAGAGGTGGCCGGCCCAAGGGGGGCGCGCCAGGTGTGGGGAGTCCTACTAGGAACAAACTTCGGTTCATCAAATCACATAACTCATAATACAAATCGTCATCGAACGTGAAGCGTGCGGACCCTATAGGTTCGAGAACTATGTAGACATGACCGTGACACATCTCCGGTCAATAACCAATAGCGGAACCTGGATGCTCATATTGGCTCCTACATATTCTACGAAGATCTTTATCAGTCAAACCGCATAACAACACACGTTGTTCCCTTTGTCATCGGTATGTTACTTGCCCGAGATTTGATCATCGGTATCGTCATACCTAGTTCAATCTCGTCACCGGAAAGTCTCTTTACTCGTTCTGTAATGCATCATCCTGTAACTAACTCATTAGTCACATAACTTGCAAGGCTCATAGTGATGTGCATTACCGAGAGGGCCCAAAGATACCTCTTCGATACACGGAGTGACAAATCCTAATCTCGATCTATGCCAACCCAACAAACACCATCGGAGACACCTGTAGAGCATCTTTATAATCAACCAGTTACGTTGTGACGTTTGATAGCACACAAGGTGTTCCTCCGGTATTCGGGAGTTGCATAAGCTCATAGTTTGAGGAACATGTATAAGTCATGAAGAAAGCAATAGCAGAAAAACCAAACGATCATTATGCTAAGCTAACGGATGGGTCTTGTACATCACATCATTCTCTAATGATGTGATCCCGTTCATCAAATGATTACACATGTCTATGGCTAGGAAACTTAACCATCTTTGATTAACGAGCTAGTCAAGTAGAGGCACACTAGGGACACTCTGTTTGTCTATGTATCCACACATGTACTAAGTTTTCGGTTAATACAATTCTAGCATGAATAATAAACATTTATCATGATATAAGGAAATATAAGTAACAACTTTATTATTGCCTCTAGGGCATATCTCCTTCAATTATATGCATCAGCTCCGAATCGTGTCTTTGGTCAATAGTTGGGTTGCCCGGCTCCTATGTTTACTACCTTACGTTCCGCTTGTTCGGCTAGGGTAGTAAAGGGAGAACTACTGCGATTGTGTTTCTAGTTCGTCCGGTCAAACACCTCAGTAGAGAAAGCCGAAAACTGACTGTCATGATATGGCAAGAGCTGGTCGGCGATTCGGAGACTTGCTATAAACCTCTTGCGATTTCTTCCGTATTATACGAAGGACTGGCCTTCGTCCAGTCACGCGCCTAAGGCATCCCAGTTCGGATAGCCGCATACGCACCAGGGGCTAGTATTTAGTCCGACCGTCGAACTCATATGGCTAAGTGAAAGTGATAAAGCCGCATAGTCTGATTGCCTGGTTCACTGCGCAGACACCTCCTTTATAGACCAAGATGTTGGGTCAAGTGTGATCGTGCATTATCCCGAACACCCCCGTAGCATCTACGTGGGAGCTGAAGCCGACGACTGGCAAACTTTCAGAATAATAAAAAAACGGCCGCACAGGAGGAAAGTAATTTCAGATAACACCATACATATATTACAGGCCCTGGTTCATAACACAAAGTCTGGATAAATATATTACTTTTACTCAAAGTTGATGTCCTTTGAGCATTGGCCCTCCACTATCCGGGCACCCTCCAGGACATAGTCAAAATATCGCTCCGGCTTGCGGTGGTCCTTGCCTTCGGGTGGGCCCTCGGTCGCCATGACAGTGGCCTTCATCTTCGCCCAGTGCATCTTGACACGGGCAAAGGCCATCCGCGCACCCTCTATGCACGCCGAGCGCTTTACAGCTTCAACTCGGGGTAGTGCGTTGGCGAGTCGCTTCACCAGGCCGAAATAGCTGGTAGGAATGGGTTCGGTTGGCCATAGCCGGACTATGACGTCCTTCATGGCCAATCCGAACATCCTATGCAGCTCCGCCCATTGCATCATCTGGTTGTTCAATAACACCGGACGCTCCGGTGCCAGGAACTGTGACCAGAAGAGCTTCTCCGTTGTGTTCCCCTCCTGGGCCCGGAAGTACTACACCGTGTCGGCCGCACTCTTCGGGATATCCGCAAAGGCGTCTGGAGAAGTCCACAGTCGAGTGAGCAAGGCATATCTTTGACCGCCAAATATACTCTGCAAAAGAAAGGGCTTACCAGCCGCTATCTGTACGGCCTGCCGGATCTCCTCCCGAGCCGCCCGGGACTCAGTCCGTGCCTCCTTGGCCTCTTGGAGGGCCTTGGCAAGATCGACCGCTTGGGCCGCACTCTTTTCCTCGAAGGCCTCGCAGTTGCCGATGGCGGCCTTCAGCCCTTGCTCTACCTCGGCCACCCTCTCCTCGTGCTGGCGGCGGGTGACCTGTTCAGCCTTTAAATCCGCAGCCGCTTTATCAGCAGCCGCCTCACTCGCCTTTGCCTGCTCCTTGGCTAGGTCAAGGGCACTCTTGAGGGTCTCAACCTCGGCTGCGCTACCTACGATCATATCCATTGCAGTGTATGAGCTTAACTCTGAATTTGTATAACACTTCAGACGTATAAAAGCTCTTTTAAAAACATACCTTGCGCCTCGTCGAACCGCTTATTAATGCGGTCGATATCATCATCAGCCAGCTTTAGCTTCCGCTTTAGTTCGGAAACTTCAGCGGCTTGGGCGGTTGCCGCCAACAGGGAAGCCTGTTAACCAATAGACAAGTACGTCACCTCTTCTGAATCCTATGTGATCCTCTGTTCGGCTTTTTTCAAAATCAAACACAGTTTCAGGGGCTACTATCTATATACAGGTATATTTCCGTCAGATAAAAAGCATCTAAGAGTATTACGGTGCATACCTTGAAGCCTGTTAACAGGCTGGTGAAGGCTTCGTTCAGCCCGCTCTTGGCGGACTGAACCTTCTCAACCACCACACCCATTAGGGTATGGTGTTCTTCTACGATGGAAGCACGTCGTAGTGCCTCCACCATTGCAATCAGCGCCTCTGGATTAGTAGAGGTCGCCGCTGGAGCCGACGCTCCCCCCTCCTTCGAAGGGGGTTGCTCGCTTGATTCCGGAGCCACATGGGTCTCTAGAATGGTGTTCGGCTGGGGGCCAGACTGGTTAGGGCCCCTGTGGCCAGTCTCCATGCGGGTTGCACCCCCCATGTTCTTGGCAACCGAGGCATCACCCTCTGGCGCCGTCTTGGCGGCCTCCCTCACCTCTCCGTGACCCGGAGAGGCCCTTCGGGACAACACCTCGGTGTCATCCACGGTAGTTGGCGGAGAGGCTCGCGGAGGCTCTCGCTCTCCACCATCTCTGGCACCAGCGAGCTCCCCTCAAATATCAATGGATTGGGAGGTCGCGGGCAGGACTGAAATACACACAACATAATATGTTATATAGAAAACATAAAAGACCAGATATATGTGAAGTATCCTTGGATACTTACAACGCGGCCAGGGGCTTATCCCTGGGGCGCCGCTCGGGGATGGCTTCGGCATCCGAATCTGAACCATCTGAGAGGGATATCTTCCCCCTCTTGGACGCCTCCTCCTCCGGGTCTATGAAGGCTGCCCTTTTCTTCTTCCTCCCCTTAAGGGGAGAATCACTTTCTGCCTCCTCCTCTTCGTCTTCATCTCCCTCGTGGGAGGAGAGAGCTTCGGTCTCTCCGGACACTGCGTCCGAAGTACCTTTACGGCGAAGGTCACCGTTGGCCTCCTTGCTCTTCTTCTTGGCATTCTTCCCCGACGCTTGATACGGCACCGGGACCAGCATCCTCGTTAGTATAGGAGTGGCTGGATCTTCAGGTAGCGGAGCCGGACACTTGATCCGCTCCGCCTTCCTTGTCCAGCCCTGAATGAGGGATGGAAAACTCAGTATACCATATGATTTATGAACCGAATTTATGTTCGGAAATAACACACTTACCGGTGTGGCCAGATTCTTGCTGTCGAGGCCGATGTCTTCGGTCTTCTTTGGCCATGTTTTCTGGGCCTTGAAGAGCAGCTTCCAGATTTTCTTCGTGTGTTGTGCTGAAGAAGCGATGCAGGGTCCGCGGGCCTTCCGGATTGAACTCCCACATGTGGAAAGGCCAGAGTTGGCAGGGGAGGATCCGGTGGAAGAGCATCACCTGAATCACGTTAGTGACACCGGTGTTCTTGCTTATCATGTTTTTGATGCGCTTTTGCAGCGTCATCACTTCCGCGGACGACCCCCAGTCCAGACCCTTGTTGGTCCACGACGCGAGCCGCATAGGGGGGACAGATCTGAACTCAGGAGTGGCTGCCCACCTGGCGCGGCGGGGTTCGGTGGTGTAGAACCACTCCTGTTGCCACACCTTGACGGTTTCCACAAAGGCCCCTTTAGGCCAACTGGTGTTGGGGAGTTTGCTCACCATGGCGCCGCCGCAGTCCGCATGCTGCCCGTCGACCACCTTCGGCTTCACATTGAAGACTTCTATCCATAGGCCGAAGTGTAGGGGGATGCGGAGTAGCGCCTCGCACACGACGATAAACGCCGAGATGTGGAGGAAAGAAATTGGGGCTAGATCAGGGAAATCTAGCCCGTAATAGAACATGAGGCCGCAGACGAAGGGGTGAAGGGGAAACCCTAGTCCGCGGAGGAAGTGAGGGATGAACACAACCCTCTCGCTGATCTCTGGGGTGGGAATAACTTGCTCTTTGGCAGGGAGCCTATGCGCGATGTGCGTAGACAGGTACCCCACCTCCCGGAGATCCTTCACATCCTTCTCCGTGACGGAGGAGGCCTCCCACTTGCCATTCGAGCCGGATCCGGACATGGCTGGAGAGGTTGGCGGCGGTGGGAAGGATCTAAGCTTGGCCGCTGGAGCTTGAAGGTGGGAAAGCAGCAGGAGGAAGAAGGCGTAGGGAGACAAGAGGGATCTTTATCCACTTATATAGGCAATGAATATCAAGCGCCCCCCTCAAGCCTTAAAACTCGCCTATTCCCAAGTGGTCGTGCGAATGACATGGTTGGATTACCCAAAACCGTATTGATGAGGATCCCGCAATAAGCGGACACGATCTCTGTTTTGACAACACTTGTCAATGGAGGTCGCGCCTCAAAACGCGAAGAGGGAGGCGGAAAACAGTTCAAAATGTTAAAGGGGCCAAACGTGGCGTTTCACCGAAAAAGTTGTCAGTTGACAGACATTATTTTGATTAAACATTTTTCCTACGTGGTTGAGGGTTGTGACTGTTATGCAGAGCCAGATACAGTTCTTTTATTCAGAAGTTTACATTGAAGTATTCGGGAGGAGGAACCCGCCTTGCAATGCCGAAGACAATCTGCGTGTCGAACACATCGTCATTGAAGACTGGTTCAGGGGCTACTGAGGGAGTCATGGACTATGGGGTCCTCGGGTGTCCGGGCTATGTGATATGGGCCAGACTGATGGGCCGTGAAGATACAAGGTAGAAGACCTTCCCCCGTGTCCGGATGGGACTCTCCTATGCGTGGATGGCAAGATTGGCGTCCGGATATGTAATTTCCTTCTTCTGCAAGCCGACTCTGTACAACCCTAGTCCCCTCCGGTGTCTATATAAACCGGAGGGTTTAGTCCGTAGAGGCTATCAGAATTCATATAGGCTAGACTTCTAGGGTTTAGGCATTACGATCTCGAGGTAGATCAACTCCTATAACCCCTATACTCATCAAAGACAATCAAGCAGGAAGTAGGGTTTTACCTCCATTAAGAGGGCCCGAACTTGGGTAAACATTGTGTCCCCTTTGTCTCAGGTTACCTTCGATCCCCAGACACACAATTCGGGACCCCCTACCCGAGATCGGCCGGTTTTGACACCGACAATGGGATTGGAGTGTGCAAACGCAATGAAGACACACTACGAAAAAGGACACATCCGTGACATTTTGGGCCGAACGAATTTTTTCTGTCATGCTTATGACACTTCTATGACGATAATTGTGACAAAATCTGGTATCATCATAGATGTGGTGGGCTCCTACTTCTATGACAAAAAATCATGACAGAAAATGGGCTTTTCGTCCTGGGCGGGCCGGAGAAGCAGCTGCACGACATTCTTTGGGCCGTCCATGACGGAAAAAACTATGGTAGAAGTGAGGGCGAGGAAAATATCGGGTAGTTCTCGGTTACGGTGGGTGGTCGGGGGCCGAGCGATGCGCGTTTCTCTCGTACACGTACGCGCGTGGGTGCGAGGCGTTGGGCTCTAACTAAACCCGAGCGAGGCGTTCGCCTACTGAACCCGAGCGATTGCACTGCAGGCTACGCGTTACTGAACCCAAGCGATCGATCGATGGCTGTTAACTGAACCTGATCGAGCAATTCCTTCGCTACTGCTGCTAACTGAAGCCGATCGAACATGTTGCCTCCTTCCCTTGATGAACAATGAGCGTTGTTGGGGGGGGGGGTTGGATGAACAGTTCCCGGTGGGGGTTGGATAAACATGACCTCGTGGTGTTGCCGCTGGATGAACAGGACCCCGATCGATCGAGCCGGTTGGGGGTGGATGAACAGGACCCCGTGGAGGGCTGGATGAACAGGTCGACCCCGTGGAGGGCTGGTTGAACAGTAGCCGGTGGAGGGCTGGATGAACAGGACCCTGTGGGGAGGGTTGTTGAACAGTAGCCGGTGGAGGAGCGGTGGAGGCTGGATGAACAGTGGCTGGTGGAGGCAGGAGGGGAGACGCCAAGGATGAATAGTCGCAGATGGAGGCTGGAGGAGATCGACGGTGGATGAACAGTAGCCCGTGGAGGCAGTTGAAGATGGAGATGAACAGTATCCTGTGGAGTCCCATTTTGCGGTACGCCACACCCCTCCCGATGAACAGGACCCTCATTTCGACCGTAGCGCTCCAACACAAGTCCGTTTCCTCCGTTTTGCGGTACGCCACACCCCTCCCGATCAACAGGACCCCGTTTCGACCATAGGAGGCCCAAGAAAAGTCCGTTTCCTCCGTTTTGCGGTATGCCAGACCCCCTCCCACCGATGAACAGGATCCCGTTTCGACCGTGGCCGGTCGAACACAAGGCCGTTTCCTCCATTCTGCGGTACGCCAGGCCTCGTTTCGATTGGTTGTTCCGTCCAAGCCGGTTGGCTCCCGATGAACACGACGACGATGTAGTTTCTCTGTTCCGACCCAGCCATTTACACGAGCCCTGGCCCTACGTATGCGCGAGTAGGCGTTCGAGACCCCGCCCGTATTTACGTACGTGGTCGTATTTACTTTCTTGCACCCTGGCTGTACGTACGTGTACATGCTACGTTTGCGCCTCTACTACGCACGTGCCCTTCCTTACGCGGCCACGGTTCATCGCTGCAGCCTGCAGACAGACCGATCGACCAGTATGTATGTGCACGTTCGCGACCAGAATGACAACGCTACGTACGCTTCGACCAGGTGGGTCCCGACTGTCAGGCACTTCCTTGCGTGCGAAGATGTAGCTGGTGGGTCCCAGCAGTCAGGGGGTGAATCATGTTTTTTGCCCGTAATATGGACGCACTTGCTTGCGTGCGAAGATGTACCTGGTGGGTCCTAGCAGTCAGGGGGGAAACATTTTTTCATGAAATACGGTGGCCCGTCCGGTGGGTCCCTGCTGCCAGGTGGAGGAATCATTATTTTCCGCATAATAAGGAGGCACTTCGTTGCTGCGGCCGTGGACCCAGCTGTCAGCCTCTCCACGTACAGTACTCTTTCGATGGAAGTCGTTCCTTGACCATGTTAACCACGCCGCACCGAGAGCACCAGGGTGGTGGACGACGGCGAGGCCTAGGAAGGGGACGACGCGGAGCCGGGGAAGACGCGACAGTGGATGCCCACGCGGAGAGGAGTACGAGGGTTCACTGGTTTGGCTACGGTGTTAGGCTAACGTCACCGCAGGGCTGAGCAGCGGTGGTAATAGTAGGGGGTGGTGAGGCCTCCGCGGCAGCACAGCCGGCCATGGGAGGCAAGAGCATGTGGCACGACCGACGCTGGTTTGGGCGGCTGGAGCAAGAAGACCAGAGGTTGAAGAAGCACTACGGCCGTTGGATGGACATCGTACGGTCATTGGAGCTAGAATCGTTCATATTGACTAAGTTGACAAAGCCCTCCATCTGCGTCAACTTAGTAGGCCCACAAGTCAGCCTCCCATATGGTGGGTCCCAGCTAGCAGGGGGAGTATTCATTTTTGTGGGCGTAATAAGGAAGCACTTCCTTGCGTGCGAAGATATAGCCGGTGGGTCTGAGCAGTCAGCGGCGGGAACATTTTTTTTCACGAAATACAGAGGCCCTTCTGGTGAGTCCTAGATGTCAGGTGGAGGAATCATTATTTTGCGCGTAATAAGGATGCATTTCCTTGTTTTCGGCCGTGGACCCAGCTGTCAGCCTCTCCACGTACAGTCCACTTCCGATGGATGTCATTCGTTGACCACGTTGACCACGCTGCGCCGAGAGTACCAGGGCGGTGGACGACGGAGAGGCCTACGAAGGGAATGACACGGAGCCGGGGAAGACATGGAAGTGGCTGCCCACGTGTTGGGGAGTACGAGGGTTGACTGGTTCGGCTGCCGTCGCCGAAAAATAATAGGAGGTCTCGGTGAATAGAGGGATAGCCAGGCCAAGGATGCGAGTATGGTGGGGCCGTGAGGCCTGCCCGGCAGCACAGCCGGCCACGGGAGGCGGGAGCAGGCGGTTCCGCCGGCGCTGGTTTGGCCGGCTGGAGCAGGAAGATCAGAGACTGAAGAAGCACGATTGCCGTTAGATTGACATCTAACAGTCTGACACTGGTAGAGTCGATTCTTGACTAAGTTTTGTCTTTTGAGAAACCTTGTGTACACATAAACTTAGTAGGCCCACAAGTCAGCCTCCAAATCTGTGGCAGACAACATAGAGCCCATTTGCTATTTTTTTTAATAATTTGCAGCCCATTTGCTAATTCTTAAGTAATTTATTACAGCCCATTTTCTGCCTTATTTTGCATATTTCGGTGGAGTCCGAACTGTTGTAACCCCGAAATGATAAACATTTTTTTAAAAACTTATTGATTTGCCAAAAATCGTTTTGTTTATGTAAGCAAACACGACGTGGAACAATTGAGTTGGTTTAAGGGGAAAACCAGTGGTAAAAAAATCAGCGCTGGGAGGGAAAACAACAACAAAAATAAGGATGCAAATATGAAAAGGGAACTTTATGTATTTTCAATATAATGATACGTGTATATGAACTAGTAAAACTATAGGTAGAGATTAGAAAACGGAAGTAGGACATGGTGTTTCAAGAGGAAAATAGAACTGGGCTGTGTGTTTGATTCAGTAAAAAACTGCCTGCGGATGTTGTAAGACAAAATATAATTAACGCTGGCGGGCCAGAGACCAGTAGATACCTGCTGGATCTTTGTGCCCCGTTGTCGTCATGGGCTGGGCCTGTTAAAAACAAAACCAAGCCTGGGCAGTCTACAGCCCAGTTGAAACTTGCTCGACCTGAAAAAACAATATACCTGCTCAATAAATGAGAGAATTCTACAAGTACAGACTCATAACTGGGATGCAACAGGTATATTGTTTTTTCATCGTGATAATAAGTGCATGCACTTGTTTCAGAAAATTTGGAGAACCGGGAGTTCGAATGGCAGGTGCTTATGCTACCCATCAAATAAAAATCAGGTGCCTGAAAATTCATTGCGAAACAAAATGATTCAGCTTTATATCCACATCGACCCTCATCATGATGGTTGGAAGCATATGCCAAATTCATACCGAAAGATCGTTAACAACAATACCAACTTGCGGTCGACAAGATAGTACAAGTACCAATACCAAACTAACTTATAATATTTTTAGCCCTGGCCCTAGTGTTCGTCTGGTAGAAAATCTTACAGAGGACCAGCTCCCGCTCCTTCTCTTGCTCCAGGTCCCCGAGGTGGTACTGGTGCATCACCCAGTTGGTCCTCTGCCGGTCGAAGTTCTTGTTGGTGTGCAGCACTAGAACCTTTTTTCTGCCCGTTTTCCGGCCGTTGACCATCACCGGCAAGGTATTGTCGGTCTTGTGCCACATCGCATGCATGCCGCACTCCGACCGTATCTTGCGCCGCGTCCACGTGCCCCTTTTGAACGCCCTGGAATTGCGCTGGAAGAAATGCTTGCTTAGGCCACTCAGTGTGATACCTGCAGTATTGTCGAATACATGTTTTAGTGTCCATAGTTGGCATTTTCAAAACATCTTTGGCATGTTGCAGTCACTTGTTTCACTTTTTATTAACTGTCAAATTGTAATTGCTTCACTAGGTCTGCGTCTAAAAAGAAAAATAGAGCTATAAACAAAGAAATATGTTTGTGCAAGTAGACGGCCGATCGGTGTCTTACCTGGAAGTTCCTCGGGATGGGTGTAGCATATGCCGTGCTCGCTGTGGGTGGTTGGTATGAACAAATCGATGAGAGGGTGAGATCTCGCGCTGTCAGCACTTTGGCCTCAAGGTGCTCGATCAGCTCCTGATCTGTGGGATCGAACTTGACGCCAGCCGGCAGCACTGGCCAATCATTCTTGGAGTTGCATCGGTTAATTCCAGTTATATGGTACTCAATGTATGATCAATCGACTGTTTTAAGTGAATGATGAAAGATTTCGACAGATAAGTGGTAGTACTCCAAATCTGAATTCCACAATACCCAAACACGCCGTCGGGATTCTTGTGTCACCTCACACGCAGCATGTTGTCACGTCAATTCAATGTGAAGACATGATGAATAATTGGACCGACGTATACTAGTACTACTACTGTACTACTTACTAGTTGTATTTAGTGTCCCATTTTAACCATATGTTTAACTAACAAAATGTCAATGCATGCCACCCAAAATTATTCCATTGAAAACTATGTTCAAACACGAATAAAATGATATAATTTTTGTGACATGCATTAACATTTAGTTAGTGAAATTTATGGTCAAAATTTGACACAAATTACGAAGGGGACCAATAAACCAGGAGGGAGGGAGTAGTGCGAGTAGCGCAATATACGGTATAGAGGACTAGAAAAATTTAAAAATGGAGTAAGAATTTACAAGGTTGTGCAACAGACTTTGTAGGCTACATGAGTAATACAAAATATAATTCTCATTGGACAACACTTTCACCAACAAATACGCACTTTCACCGGGATCAGAATAGTTATTCGGATCCCGACGCGGGCCCGATGGACTTGTTCCCGAACTCCCGAAACAAGCAGTGACAGAAAAAATGCCCACCCTCCCTCGATCCCCCACCTCCCGCACCTCCCGTCCAAAAAAACCACCCCACCCCACCCGCTGCCCCGATCCCCACCTTGACCTCCCTTGATCCCCTCCCCCGAGTGCCACCACCCTCGCTGGATCTCGCCGCCCTGCGCGCCTCCTCCCGCAGGCCGACCTACCCAAGGCGCCGCCGCCCCCCGACCAACCAGCGCGGGGTCGCTGGGTGCCGCCCACGCCACCGGGAACCTGCTGCCGCACTTCCGCCATGGCCGCACGCTCCTCCGCGGCCCAATCGTCGCCGCCGCCGGGGATCCTCGAGCACCATCATCCTGGCACGCAGTCCATGGCTGCCTCCCCACGCAGTCCCCTTCTTGCTGCCGACGCGAATCCTGTCAACCCCTTCCTCTTCTCCTTCTCTTCCTCCAGTGATATTTGCTGGATCCTGCCGCCGTTAACACCAGGCATCGGAACCCCGGCCCTGCACTCCATCGCTACGCCCTGTCTTCTTCTCGCTGCGGCTGCTCCACATCGCGTCCGCCTGTCGTCGCGACGCCCCCAACTCGCCTGCTTTCCCCAACGCCTGTTGGTTGACCTTCTCGCAAAGGCCACCTCGACCTTCTCGAGGAAGGTTACTTCCGAGGACCCGGCTCACAAGGTGCACACCATCTCGTCCTAGCTGCTGCTGTGTGCAGATCCGCCGACCTGAAGACGCAAGAGGTAGCCTTTCTAGCTAATGCTACTGCTATTCTGCCTACTGCTAGTCTTGATTTTGATGGATAAGCAAGAACAGAGGGAGATACAGAGCATGAGTAGAACATGGACTGCTCGCACACGCCGCCACAGACTGCTCCGCTGCCATCCCCGTCGTGCTGTGTCCACGGGGCTCCTTGACCCATCGACAGCGACAACTGCACACAGCCGCCTGCTCCTCAACTCCGACAGCCGTGCAGGCAGCTATCCCTCCTGGAGGCCGACACCACGCTAGCTGCTTGCTTCCACTCACGTGCTTGTGAATGGATGGTGCCTGTAGATATTCATTTGCTTCAGTGACTCGTATGCTTCCGTGTCTACGCTCATCCTGAGTATTCTCTGTCTGTGGTTCATGCATACATCATATATTTGATGCTAACATGTGTCTAATGCAGACCACTAAAAAAGACAATTCACTTAGTTATAAAAAAGTAGTGTTTGTTCTGTGATTGTTAACAAACCAAAATAAGAGATGCACAGTGCACTCTAAAAAAATGACAATTCATTTTACAGATGAGCATCTGTTCACTACAAAAAAAGAGAATTATTTTTTTGCAACTATGTCTATCCACTTTTTCATTAGTTGCAAAATAATGGTATTATTGCATGTTCCTAGTTCTTACGGCAATGCTGGATTTAATCATCCTAGGAGAGCAGAAGCAAAAATACAATCAAAGTGTGAGAGAGAACACGTACAATGATGAGAGGATAAAAAATGTGTGGTGGTGAATAGCTCCACCGCATTGCCATTTGGCCCCATTTTGCCCATTTAGCCAGTGTCCTTTTCAAAGTGTTCATATTTAAAGATAATGGAACCAATTTCTTTAGTATGTACTTACAATTGCAACTCTGGACGTCTGTGTAATGTTTGTAAACTTGTAAAGAAAATGGAAGTTCAGGGAGAAACCAGCAAGTCCATGGAACAAAAATCCAAACTTTTGAAACAAAGAGTGAGTAAAATTTGGAAAAAGTAGAACACTTACAAAACTTTAAAAAAGAAAATTCTTTTATGTGAGAGAAAAGTTTGAACCTTCGCTATTAAAAGTTGACATAAAAAACTATGGTATTTTCACACGAAGAAACTAAAGTGAAAAAAATAAAAAGAAGTAACTCAATGTTTAAAGGAATTTTTAACATTTCAAAGAACATTATAAAAACATAGAAGTTCAATTTTATTTTAAAAAATGGCTTTTCCCCATCTCTAAGAAATCCTAGAGGTTCAAATTTATCTAACTGAGAAGTTCAATGTTTATTACAAAACCAAGAAGGTCAAATTGAAAACACTTACAAGTTTAAATATAAAATAATAGAGAAGGTCAAAAAACCTAGAAGTTCAAATTTAAATAGCGGAGCGGTTCGATGTTTAACATGAAACATGGATTTCCTCGTTACTAAAGAATATACTAGGAAGTTCAATTTTTTAAAAAAATTACTGTAGTTCAAAATTTATAAAAAATGGATTTTCCTCTTTTCTAAAAAACCCATAGAGGTTCAAATTTAAATAACGGAGATGTTGAATGTTAATTACAATACCAAGAAGGTCAAATTAAATAAACCAAGCAGTTTTAAAAGTTTATAAAAAACAAATTTTCACTCTTTTAAAAAAAGACCTAGAAGTTCAAATTTAAATAATTGAGTGGTTCGATATTTGTTACATAACTAGGACGTTTCCTGTTACCTAACTAGAAGGTCATTTATTGGAAGTATCCAGTACGTCAAAAAAATGGAGACCACAATTTTCTGCAGTTATTAGTACGGCTGTGTTGATCTTCTTCATTCTGTGTTCAAGTCCAATGTGTTCTGTTTGTTTCCGCAACTCTTCCTTATGTGAATCCCATCTGCTTTGGAGAAAAATGTACTTATAATTCGGGTAGAAGCTCACGTTTTGTTAAATAATGGCACACAAAAAGGTAGCTTTTGGCAAAACAAACACAATACACATAAAGCGTAGAAGTTCAAATCAATAGCAAAAGCGAAAAAAATCTTACAAGCAGGGTAATTCTTCCAAAACACGTGTGAAAAAGTACGCAAAAAATGAAAACAGAAAACTCTTGAAATTAATAGCACGCGAAGTTCTTGTTTCAGAAATTTCGAAGTTCACGTGTGCCACGTGTAGAAGTAAAATCCTCAAATGAAAAAAGGGAACGCCTAGGCCATTTCACCGAAAAGCAAAAAATGCATAAATTGTCGCGACAAAATTCTATAAGAAGTGCAAATTTAAAAACCGAAGCAGGTCAATGTTAAAAAAAAATGAAGTTTTTAATATCTAAAAGACAAATTTGGAAGTTCAAAATTTTTGAGCAAGAAGTTAAAAAAATTGTTCAAAAATCTTTATATCAGATTTTCCCCGTTTGTAAAAAAATTTAGAGAAGTTCAAATTAAAAAGAGGAGCGTTTCGAAAAGATTGTATAAAAACTGATTTTCCCTATTGTATAAAAACTAGAAGTTTAAATTAAAATGACGACACGGTATCATTGTTTATATAAAAAAAACATTTTCCCCGTTACTAACCAATAAAACTAAGAAGTTCAAATTTAAAAAATGGTGAAGTTCGATGTCTATAAAAAATATCGGATAACATTATTAAAAAATAAAAACCAAGAAGTTGAAAATTTTAAAACAAAGAAGTTCAAAAATCTCAATTTTCCTCGTGACTAAAGAATAAAACTAAGAAGTTCAAATTAAAATAACAGAGAAGTTCAAAGTTTATAAAAACCGCACATTCTCGTTTTAAAGAATAACTAATAAGTTCAAAAAGTTTATAAAAGATGGAGAAGTTCGATGATTATAGAAAACTCGGATTTTCCTCGTTATTGAAAAATGGAAATAAGAAGTTCAAAAATAAAATAACAAGAAGTTCAAATTTTAAAAATAGAGTGCTTCAAAATTCATAAAAAAGGATTAAGAAAATCAGATTAAAAATTCATAAAACTCATATATTTTCATGTAACCGAGAGAAGTTCAGATTGATAACTGCCAGAAGTTCACGTACTACACGGTGTGCATTTTGTATTAAAAAGAATAAAAAAAGCAAAGGCTAAAAGTTTTGTTGATATAAGTTCAGGTCCTCCGTCAGAGAAAGGTAAAAAAATATTGTGAGAGAGGTTTATACAAAAGAAATACCATTTGTGTGACACTTGACGAATGGATGAGAAAATTACAAATGAAAAATACGTCACAGAAGTTAAACATGAAAACAGCAGGAAGTTCACCTACTACACTGAATGAATATCAGATTAAAAAACTTTTAAAATCGTCGCGGGTATGAAATGATCAATACGGGAAAGTTGCGTGTTTACAACAGCTTTCCATTGGTATATCATTTGCTCAATTTCGATGAGTGGATGGAGATCAACGATCCGAAAAAGCATGTGAGAAACAGAGTAAAGTTCAAGTGGACATGCCGAGAAGTTCAAGTCTCCACGCGGTGGATTTTCGAAAATTCTGTTTCGCGATAAAGGCAGAACGAATGATCTCTCCGTTTTCGAAATTACTTGAAAACGGATAGGAATCAGAGAAAACCATCTAAATGAAAAAGTTTCGCATTTTTTGTAGCTTTTCAATGGTATATTATTTGCCCCGTTCCGATAAAGTTTGTAAAAATTACGGAGAAAATACGTTTTTAGCCATTTTCAAAATTGACATAAAACCGTAAATAATAGGGAGAAACAATATATACCGAAAAGTTTTGCATTTATTCAAGCGTTCCAACACCATATCATTTGCTGCATTCGAACGGACGGCTAAAAAATTAGCTCGAAAATACGAATTCGTTGGAACTTGTACTGTTTTCTAAATTACTATTAAATCGTTCAAAATTAGGAAAAACTTTCAATATGAAAAAGTAGCGCAATTTCATAAGCTTTCCAACGCCATATCATTTGCCTCAATTGGTTTAGCCATTTAGAAATGACATCAAAAAAATGAACTCGGCTGTTCGGTTTCCAAAATTTTACAATTTTCCAAATTACTCTTTAACAAAAGGAATTAGAGAAAACTATCAACATGTGGAAGGAGCGGTTTTGCAGCAGCTTTCCAATGCCATATTATTTGCCTCATTGCAATAAAGGGTTTAGAAATGCGATCGAAAATACGATTCACGTTTTTTGTATGAAGAAAAAATGGTTTCCAAAACTGCTCTTAAACGGCTTACATTTTGCCAAAAATTTAACTTGGGTCATGATACTCGTGTCCATAGCTTTCTAACGGTGTATCGCAAGCCCCATTTGGACAATGTTGCGGGAAGTTCAACCTAGCATTGGGGGAAGTTCAGGTCGAACAACTCAGACAGTAAAATTGCAACATACGCAAGTTCATCATGATTCGAGAGCAAAATCCGCGAATGAGCGAGATTCCTATTTAAAACGGGCATTTAGTTGCTAAAAACCGTTTGCAGATTACAATTACATCACATAGAACACGACTAACCAGAATAATTTGCGCGGGGAGACACGGTTGCCAAGATAGCCTGAAGGTCGGGTTCCTACAGAGGGAAGTTCAGGCGTAACTCACGAAGTTCATGTTGTGATCAGAATAATATTCTGATCCCGTGATCAGAATAGTGTTTGACTATATATATATAGTGTTACCATTCATCACCCAGGGTGCAGAATAAGTTATTCTTCACCCGAGGTAATCTTACGATCAATTTATAAATAAATTACATTTAAAATACAAATACTTACATTCATATTGATTTACTACATAAAATTTGGCATAACAAAATAATATAGGTCAAAAATTGTATTTTACGTACATTTTACACTATGTTTTTACATTTGTAATTTTATGTAACTAGTACGACGATTATAGGTTTTCTTACGTTCTCTTTTTATGTCTAAAATAAGACAAAATTTACGAAACGTAAAATTACGGTGCATAGATGTTAAAATAGAGGTGGGTGAAGAATAACTATTCCTCACCCAGGGTGACGAATAGTCAATCCCTATATATATATATATATATGGCTTCTGCACAGCATCTCCATCATCATTATCAGTACATCCTACGCAGGTGAGTTAGGATGCACTTGATCCCAGAAAGGTATCTATCCTTCAAACCAGAGGAGTGATTCAAACTAACAACAGTACATAATATCCAACAAAAGAGGGTCATGCTACAGCAGCAGGATACATGGCTCAGTCTAGATATCAGTACGAATCAAGTTGTGCATATTTGCTGTTGGCGTGAACCACATCGCCGCATGTCGGGTTTGCAAAAGCCATCCATCGCATGGAAGCTTGATGCCTTTCACACACTGAAGATTATCTGGCAATAAGCTATGTCGACGAATCTCTGGATATGGTGATTCATGAAACCCATGGTATGATGTGTAAACACAGTTCCCCCTGGCGAATGGAAGTTGCATAGCACGGTAATCATCGCCGGTGATATGATCGATGATTTGTTGGATGATCGGATAATTGAGCCCGAGGAACATGGAGTGGCTGCCGAGGCTGTAACCCGCCTCCCGTTGAATACGCCTGGCCCAACAGAGCTGGGATCTTTCTCGAACAGGAAGCAGCCATAGCCATCAATGTCACGAACGCCCCAGGCATTATACTGCATGTGGTTTGATGTAATGGTTTGGTCAATTTGGTACGTACAAATGAGCATCAAATGACCGCCGTCAGCTGAACGAGCGATAAACCACCACCCATCGGCTAGTATGATTCCAAGTCCTGGAATCATGAAGGCCAACACATTTGCGTCTGCTGCAACAATTCAAATCGGAGACCAAAAGGACAAAAATAAACAATCATGTTGAGAGTATGTGTGAAATTAAGATTATTATAATAGTGACACATATCATAGACAGACAATTGCAATGTTGTGGTCATAATCATACCCCAAGTTAAAAAAAATAAGCCAATGACTTTCATATTCTAGCAATATATCATGGTTCAAACATCGTGTAACAATGAGAGGAAAACAGCTATGACAGGGCCTACTCATATTCTGCCATATTACTTACTAGTGTTCTCATATCAACTCTAACCAATAACATGCGTTGTTATAAAAATCTTGGAAATGAGAGTAACATATAGCAATCATGAGGTTATACTCATAATATCTATTCTAACAATCATTAGATGCCAATTGTGCTCATATCAACTCTAACAATAACATGTGTGGTCATAAAAATCTAGGAAATGAGAGGAACATATAGCAATAATGTGGTTATAGACATACTATCTATTCTAAATTTGTAACAATGAACATGCAATCGTATTCATAAGGTAAAGATGAGATGAGATAGAACAATTACACGACGATAGATTCCACTAGTATAGGCAGCCAATTTGTGCGTCGATCGCGTAAACGATGCCATCGTGCACTATAGCATCAGACAAGAATGTTGGTTGAAGAGGATTGACGATGAGCCATAACCATGTATGGCGACCGGATTCCAGATAGACTAATCCCATGTTGAACAAGGCAATGCACTTGTAATCCATGTAGTCTTCTGATGGTGTGGGCACTTCGCAGATTACAACCTTCAGCAAACAGAGGTCGAGCCAAAAGCTCGACGCGTCTCGTGCGTAGTAGGCAGGAGTGTCCGGCGGGCCGCGAGGCTCGATGGCGGCGGTATCCAACGATGGAAGGGTGATCTCTCGCTGGGTGTAGATATCCACGAGACGCCACGGACTACCGGATTGGTGGATGAGGATGATCCAGTTGGCCTTCATGCCCGCCCAGTAGTGGCCGCGCATGAAGGACAGGTGGACGGGTAGTGGTAGCATGTCGAGGGGCACCACGGCAACCTCCGTAGGATCGTCAAGTCGGTGTGTGAGCCACCTACGAGGATCGGGCATCAGCAAGCAGGGTGTCTTGAAAAGAGCCGGCCGGTTGCCGACGAGTAGATGGTACAAAGACACCGAGCATGCGGCCAGACGGACGGTGCTGAGCAGGTCCATACGATTATAGATCTGCTCCATGAGAACATCAGGGAGGGAATTTCAATCGTGGCTCTGCGTGTCAGTCGGTTCTGCCATAGGGGTTTTTAGGGCGCTGAGTGATTGGGGTTTTCGGTGCCTGCGAGCCAGCGGGGAAGGGGATTCGGGCGGGCGAGCGAAGAAGATGGAGTGTGTGGCCGAGCAGTGAGCGGGGGGGGGGGGGTATGGTACGCGCGAGGTACCAAGGAAGATGGTGCGGGTGGGCGAGTAGTGAGCGGGGGAAATGGTGTGCGGCTGACGATGGGGAAGAGAGGAGGAAGAAGAAGATAGGAGGAAGAAGAAGAGAGGAGGAGGAAGAAGAAGAGTGAAAGACGGGGAAGAAAGTGCATTAAATCTCAATTCTACTAGTACTACTACCAGGATATACCGTCCTTCGGAGTGTAAATAGTTACGCCGATGACATGTGGGTCTACCTCAAGAGGGCCCATATGTCAGTTAATGGAGGAGAGAGGTGCGTAGGCGTATTTTCGGAAGCGTGCTCCACTGGCAAACATGATGGCAGTACTGGGTAAGGCTGATTTAGTAACACCAACACGCTGGTTCAGCTTATTAATTAAGTGTCCCATCTGCTGCAGCGTGTATTGTCACTTCACTGTGAAGACTAGTTGAATAGTTCTCTCTGACCGAGATGGGGAATAATGCATCGCGAAGACTTCCTATCTACAGTATCTCTATGCCTGTATCCTCATCCTGTCCAACAAGATGAAACATTGTTCAAGGCACCCGACGCCAATAATGTAGGAGTACTAGTACTACCTCCTTTCCGGTTTATAGGGCTCAATTCAAAAATCTCATCAACCAAGGTAGATGATGAGTGGTGGAATAATTTTTGTAGTTTGCAAAAACACTCAATTAATGCACTCATTTTCCTCAAAAATTATGTTTACCAATGCATTAATTTTGTGTCAAACTTTGACCATCTACTCCCTCCATCCAGGTGAATAAGTCATCTTGGGTTGTGCACCGTGACCAAGGAGGGAAAAACAAAAGAACTTAATGTTTGTTTGCTACTCCCTCCATTCCTAAATATAGTATTTTTAGACATTCAAATGGAATACAACATACGGATGTATGTAGACATATTTTAGAGTGTAGATTCACTCATTTTGCTCCGTACGTAGTCACTTGTTGAAATCTCTAGAAAGACAAATACTCCGTATTTGGAAACAGAGGGAGGCTTTTAGTCCGTATTTGGGAACAAAGGGAGAGTATCACCATATGTAGGGAACAGAGGAAGCTTGAAATATGAACATGTCAATGGGAGGGAGTAAAAGCCTCATGCATGCATGCAACACTCACACGTACATATGGACGCACGCAACACTCATGCACCCATGTGGCACACAGCACACGACACAACACACACGCTCACGCTCAAGTGCTCAACCTACTCGCTACGTCCGTGAAAGACTGTACATTTAGAGATTTACACATTGACCAGGGCATAATTAATGCCCAAAAGTAGCAGACTTATGTGTGCATGCGACCATTGAGAGAAGAAGATTAAATGAAGGTTGTTGCATGATGTAATTAAGGATAGACATGTAGCCTATAGCTAGAGCACAAGTTGGTGCATTAGTCAATCAATATCGATTTAGATTAAAGGCTAAATGCATTGGAAGTGTAGATGTACACTCTTTGGTTTTTTAGCCGATGTACACTCTTTGTGGAAGACCGAGGGAGTACACGTGCATGCACTCACATACACAGCGAGGGTGGTTCACGCGCAAGGGTTGGACTCCTGTCGTGCTTGCGTAAAGTTTTGTTTAACTGATTTCTTTGCTCTGCCAACTGACAGGTGGGACCCAGAAACCAGGTGACAATTTAACTAGTCAACAAAGTGCCACGTCGACTATGTGGCCGGTCAGTAGGGTGCAATACGGTGCTTGAGCTAGTGATCGTATAATCACCGCAAAACTATATATAGTGACCATAAAGAGCGTATTGTTACATACGTTGAGCGCCATTGTATTTTTCTCGTTTCAAATTAAGCCATATTAACCGGAAAGGACGCAGTATGGAATAGTACTAGTACTACTTTGATGTGTCCTGTCAACTTGCCGAACGAGGAGAAGCTTGCTTACTACGCCTCTCCCTCGCCCACGCGCACGGTGGTTCGCGGGACGAGGAGAGGGTTTTGACTACAACGCCCTCTCCCTCTCCCTCTCGCTCGCCCTCGCGGTGGACGTGCAACAGTTCAATCGCGGATTGCCAAAAGCATATTGTACTCTAGTATCATCATTGTTGGACCTTCCGAAGAGGCGAAGAGCCAAGTGCAAGGTTCACACGAGTACGAACTGTTGAACCTCCCGAAGAGGCAAAGAGCCAAGCGCAAGGTTTTATAGGAGTTGTCGTCCTAGTAGGAGTATACTACAACTATAGTGAACAATGCTACTGTATGATGCCGCCACGTCACCTATATCCAAAGCTGTGCCACCTTTTTTTTCTCAAAGAGCGTGTTGGAGCCCGTGCAACAACCACACAAGTTGCACATACACATAACACATTTACTAGTAATAAATTCTAAAGGACAAATGCCAGTATTCCACACAAGTTCATCTCCAATTCATGTGATAAATTTGTGCATGACTAGTCTACATATATTCACAGCGCTACCGTTCACAATTTACCATACTCCACTTACACGTTATAGATGGGCTACATGTCCTCCTCCAGATTCCAGTCCCAGGTGTTCCTCATGGATGGCACGATCCATAGCGGTGGGCAACGGGAATCATTGTCGCAGCTTTCTAGTCCGGTTCCACATGATGGAGACTCATCCAAGCTGAAGCGGCATAAATTAGGGATAGCGTGTCCCGGCATGTCATTCATCTGGCGGTGCGCACTGAAGACACAACCATGCTTCATGAACGGCAGGCCTTCGGTGTCGTGCACGGAAGGTGGCATCCGCTTCACAATGGGGTAGCTGTCCCCAATGAAAAGCGAGTACTCTCCAAGAGTGTTCCTCGGCACCCACGTAGCATCATGGGGGTCGAACTCGGCGCAGTTCATCTGGTACACGCGGCATCTCAGATCTGGACACATGGTGACGTACATAGTCAAGGTCCATGCATAATAATGTTGTGCTCAAATATGGCGGTCAGTAATACTGTGCAGCAAATAGTACTACTCCGGTATAGAGGAAGTAAAATAACCGGCTTATTATATATAGCCACTCTTGGCTACATGGATGAGATAGTAAGACATGGAAAAACAAAAATGGTGGCAGCTAGTGGGTTCAAGTATTCAAGGGCCTAGCTAGCTATACGCGTCCTCCAAGGTAAAAAGTACTCCTACTAGTACTAGTAAGTAGTACAACAATGAAAGAGAAGGCGAGAGGGTTAAAAAAATATAATACCAAATGGAATACCTGGGTAGATGGTGACGGTCCGATCGTGGTAGATTGTGTGACCATGTTGCACATCAGTGGTACCATGGGTAACCACTGCTAAGATAGTTGATCCCAATATGCCAAAGTCAGCTACAAGGTTCCAGGTTAGACCAAATCGCGGATGCAAATGCACATCCAGGATCAACGATCTTATTTTGATCGGGGGATGACTGGTCCCTACAAAATAATGGAGTACCATTAGGGATGCAAATGATGGTTTGTGCATTTCGTTTGTAATCTCCCGTACCATAGGATGGCAACCAGATGAAACAAGTCCCCTGGCTTGTCACCGCTAAGATGCGCCCTAGATGGAACACGGCGTCTTCGAACATGTAGGGGTACAAATCTGCCGTGACCAACATGCGCCAGCCTCTGCCCTGTCTGCCATTACTGCCTCTTGTATTGATGGCAATCCTTATGTCGAACACTGCGATGAGATAGTAATCGTCGTAGCCGCGTCGCTTTGTCGGTGGGTCCACAATTTCTATCTTCTTCAATCTCATGTAGGCATCATCATACGTATTCAAGCCCAGCCAGTCCGGAAGGCCGATCCCAATGGTGGAGAAGGGGTCTATGGGAACGGCCGCACTGCTGTGGATGTTGTGCAAAATGATGGTGGTATCCGGCCGGAGGTATGCAAGCCAATCTTTGTTGGCACCGACCCAGACCTATGTATAAGACGGTGGGCAGCGGAGAATTACGGGATGGAAATGGAATAACTAAGTACTACATGATCAAACTCCATGGATGACCTGCTCATCGGACAAAATCCGACTACCTCTCAATGTCGGTAACTCTAGCGGAGTCAACTTGCAACCATGGCCAGGGAGCGGTGGACTGTTTGAAGGATTGTCCCATAGAAGAACCTTCTCCTCGAGGACGCATGGAAGACCAACAAGCATGGCCTTTTCCCAAGCCTGTTTAAGCACCGTCTTGAAAAAGTTGGTGCAGGAAGCACCGAGTCTTGCGGCGGTGAGGATGTCGGAGCGGCGTGCGATTTCTCCCAGAGGATCATTGTCCAAGGTCTCTCAGCCCAGACAAGGAGGAGAACCAACTAGCGAATCCATGGGACCAGGGACGAACTGCCTTCTCTTCGGGGGGAGGGGAACTTGCGAGGAGGAGATAAGAGCGTAGTAACCGCAGGGCCTCGTCCCTTCCAACTGTAGCTCCTCGATCGTTCCTTAGCGAAGGGGTGAGGCTATTATTTACTACGTACTCGTACTGTAGCAGTACTAGTACTACTTTCTCGACTAGTAGTGCGATGTACTGTACTTCTAGTATAGTGCACCAGTTTTGAACTCTTGAATCTCAGGGCCAAGGAGCTATAGTTGGAAGTGGAGGGTAGTACTGTTCTCTAGAACCATCGTTGTACTATCAATGCAGGGAAAGTACACCTGACTCTCGGTGCTCTATTCAAGCGCGTAGCTGGCCTACTCAGCCGCTCCTCTCATGCACACACTAGCAGCCTGTTTATCAGCGACGGTTACTGCGGGGGCAGAACGTTTGAGTTATTTGATATAGCGAGACTAGGCTTTTCACTTCCATTTGTGGAGGTGTAATGGATCTCGTCAAACTTTGTTAGTAGTTCCTTCTTTATGAATGAGATGAGGCAAAGCTTTTGCCTCCGTTTCAAAACAAAAAACCACGTCAAGAGGATTTTCTTTTATAGAGTCGATAATGGAGTGAAGTCCATGCGTGCAACGCCACAAGCTACAGAGTAGTAGAGTACTAGCACTTTATGTATAGAGCCATATTGCACAGTTCCCAATGCCACGCTAGGCTTTTCCGGCTCCTCGGGCTTAATTCGGAGGTGCTAGTTTAAATATGCTACTAGCTGATGAGGAAGCTGCAAGCGAGGTGCGGCTAGGGCGAGCACACGAGCCATGAGATGATGGGAAGGAAAACCCGTTCACGTGGCTGGGCTATCCAGTGCACCCAGATTGTGGTGCAACACGTCCGCTCGACTTCAAAACTCAAACTACCCGTGTACAATATTGGCTCGCGGCGAAGTTACTATTTAAAAAAAGGCCGTCGTGCGTTCGGCCGGGATCGAACCAACAAAATGAGGTATACACTCCGCGACCACTAATAGTACTCGTTGGAGTACAACGCAACCTAGAATCGCCTTTTGTCGCTAGTAGTACATTGTTCCTTACAAGAAACCACTAATAATGCCAAGAAACCACTAATAATGCCAAGAAACCACTAATAATGCCAAGAAACTACTACCACTTGCATACGTGGCAGACTTAAGATAAGAGTACCTTATCAATCATTGTACATGCCCTTAGCAACCATCCCTACCAAGAAACGACTACTCTACAAAGTGTCGTTATAGGCACGTTTCAACCCATGTCGCCCCTTAAGTCAACGCCTTCTATTCGACCGGCAAGTTAGACGTTATGACTTGTGGGACCTACATGTCAGTCTGCACAAAAATCCCCGAGTGACCTCCTACCTCCGGCCCGTCCACCTAGTCATCCTCGGCCATGGGACGCAGCTACCGCCACCGGCAGAAGGCGAGGTCAAAACCGGCGGCGGTGCGGAGCCCATCTTGCGGCAGTCCAGATGCCAACTCCGTCCGGCGCTCGCGGCCGCTAGCTAGCCAAGATAGCTCTGTCTAGCTGCTTGTATGCAAGGTTTGCTAGCTAGATTGGCACGACGGCACGGTGGCTTGCTCGCGCGCGCCACGCTAAGGCCCGCCATCTGGCTCGCGCGAAGGCCAACGCTGAGGTTTGCTCGCGCGTGAGTCACGCTCGGGCCAGCCTGCCAACCTGTGCGGAGGCCAGCGCAGCGTCCGGCCCGTCCGGCGGAGCGGCGGCCAACTCGCTCATCACCGAGGCCACCGACAAACACGCATCAGTACTGTTTGAAGTAATGTTCAGGAAAAATAATGATTTGAGGGAGAATAACAGGATAGAAGGTCAGATATGGGTCCCTCGTGTCAACGGTCAAACAAAATGTGTTGGTTTAAGCTGTCTCGTCAGCACGGACGTGTGGGACAACCCTGTCATAAACGGGTTTAAATGAGCCTAATCGGCACTAGGTAGTAGTTTTTGGCGCGGATTAAGAAATTTTGGGTATGTTTTTGCTATTTTTGTACAATAGTTTCTTCCTAGAGCTGGTTGAAAGTGGTAGTTTTTTTGTTAAATACTCTACATATTGTAAGTAGGAGGGAAAGTTAAGCTTTGGAAGCCAATAAGCAAGGCTAGTTACATAGTTCCTATGTGTACGTGACTGAGAGTAAATATCAACCATGAGTGACTAATATCTTGATGGAAAACTCGAAACTATGGAAATACTAGCATTTTTTTGCATGGTTGGAAATACTAGCAATGTTCACGTGCGTTGCAACGGATCATAATTAGAATAATACTTATTCACAAACTTGATACAAAACACTCTAATTTTGATATACATATATCACTAGAGATATATTATGTTTCAATCAGAAAATATTCCTTGGGCTGTTTTGGTGAGGTGAGGGAGGGTGTGGTTGGTTTTAAGATACTAACTATGGGTTTTTCTGCAAATTGGTAGAGAAGTGGGATGTTGGTGAGAAAAGGCAACAAATTACCTCACAGTCGTTAGAAGTAGATCTAATGCTCAGAAATGACGGATGGCAGACACACCATCATCACCAACTTAGTCTTCTGTAGGAGTACTAGCAAGATGTCCGTGCATTGCACGGAACATCTAGATGCATTTTTTTATAAAACACTTGTTGTGACTGATCCATGCGGGAGTAATCCCATGTGTAAAAACTAATGATATCTCGAGAAAGAGGAGATAAGGTGAAGAGGAGTGGGGCGTGGTGGTGATTGGTGGTCGGACTGAGCGGAGGCATGGGGATGGATGACGCTGGCAGCGGCCACCAGGCCAGTTTGTTCCAGAGGATTCCTTTTTTAATTGCTCAACAATGAGGTTGTTGGAGATAAGGATGAACGGGGGAAGGCCTTGTCTGCAAATGTGGAGAGGGGTGCGAGTATCTTTTAGTTTAATTTCCATCCGTCAGATATAGATCGGACGGTCTATATTGCAAGATGGCACGCATACCATCATCACCAACTCGTTTTTTTATAAGAGAAGAAATATAAGTATGGAGATACAAATGTATTATCTATACTTGTTTCCGCAAACTAGGATCTACATTCTATTCAATGGCTCAGCATGTGGGGCCTTAGCACAATGACTTCTCGACTGTGTAAAACAAAGGTTTTCCCGTCGCCGATAAGGAGGAGGTGACGGCGACACGCTTTCGGCTTGCTCTAGTCCTAGTAGTCATACTAGGTGGTCTATGCACGTGTAGATTTATTCTTTTTCACGTCTCATGTTCGCCGTACTGCCCCGACTGTTGATGAATAGACGGTAAGTTATTCACGGGGAAACCCTTGTTGAGCGTGTTTGCGAGAGAGAGAGAGAGAGAGAGAGAGAGAGAGAGAGAGAGAGAGTGATATGTCTAGAGACTAAGGCAATGATAAGAGATTCTTTGTGTCTATGTGTGTGGAGGATAGAGAGACATGTACATGGGGCTTTGTGTTGTGTAACGTGGAGACACATAGACATAATCAGAGAGTGAGTGTGTGAGATACACATGCGGACATGGGGAGAGATGTGTGAGTTAGAGAGATGGAGAATTTTGGTGTGCATCTGAGATAGAGAGAGGGGGGATATATACATACCTAGAGTTGGAGATAATATGCAAGGGTGTGTGTGTCTTAAAAGAAGGATCCAGATAGATGGGTGTTTGTGCGTGTCTGTGTGTGTTTGTGCACGCGTTTGTGTGTGAGAGGGAGTGTGTGTATGTGGAGTAGAGAAACCACTAATGATGTAAACCTAGTATAAGGGAAGGGGAAATGGTGTGACATGTGTGTCAGAGAGAGACAAAGGCATGTGTAGTAACGGGATAGCATGCGGGCGGGGAGCAGACTATTTGGAAGAGACATCGAGTGTGTGTGGGAGAGGGGTGTGAGGGCGAGAGAGAGAGAGCTAGCGACGGAGAGAGAGAGAGAGAGAGAGAGAGAGAGAGAGAGAGAGAGGAAGAGAGGGGTCGTGTGTGTCCATAAGTGGCGTATAGATAGGGAGACAGTGTTGATGTTGTTCGGAATTGGCCTATGTACGAAGACGCAAGGGAAGCGAGTCATTCTGTGTCTGATAGGGACTTCATGAGACATCTAGAATAGATGGTGTAGAGAACAACGCGCAAGACTGAGAACGATGATACATTAGGGAGCTATGGAAAGAGTCACGGCATATATTTATACAGGGAAGGAGCTGGGGCGGGTCCGCATGTGGGAGAGATAGAAAGAGGAGAGTGGTGCACAAGGAGACAAAGTGTGCTTATTTGCAGTGGGGTGGTGTGTGAGGTGAGTGTGCGAGAACCACATAACTAGGGAGATAGACGTTTGGGGGCAACATTTTGTGTGTATGGGAAATATACACTCTACATAGTGCGTGTGCTTGGGAAACAAAGATGTCGGGAGACCTAGAGAGTGGGGGAAGAGATGTGTGCATGCCCGAGAGACAAAGTGATAAGAAACCTATATTGGGGTCTGGACTTTAGAACAGAGGGGGGCTGTTAATGTGCTTGTGTGTTCGTGTCTGGGGGAGAGAACGACTTGTGTGTGTGGGGAGGGGGGGGGGGTTGGCTTCAGATAAAGAGTGAGGTGTCTATATTTGAGGGACATTAGCGTAATTGAGATATATATGGTCAATAGTGTGTGCACTCATGGTTGATCAATTTGTTTCACAGTTTGGACTATGAGATAACGATACTTTTGAACATGCGTGATATACCTTGATGTACCAGAATTACAAACCTAAGATTGGAAATTTGGAATTCGACTCCATCATTAGCTTTTGTAATTCATTTAAACGGAGGTACATTTTTTAAGCCGGGATTTCGTGATTTCGAATTCATATATCAAACCTAGAGATATACACATACGGGCATGTTCAAACTTTATAATCATCCACTTTATTCATACACATACACATTTTGATTTTGTCATCATATTTAGGATAAACACATTTGGAATTTCATTTGAATTGGACCGTATGATGGTATTTGCTTGTACTAGCTCAATGATCCAGATTTGAATTGAATGGACAATCTAAGTTTCGAGTTAGAGACATTCATTTTCAAAACTTGCACTTTTTTTGCGTGCAAAACAAATAAATTCAATAGATCCGAAAGTTTAAGTGCAGTGGACTCCCTCGTCCGCCCCATCGCTGGCCCTTCATACAAGCCCTCGTCCGCCGCAACAGATCCGCCTCACCGAAAGAACTGTACACCGCGCCCGCCGAAGCCTTCGTCCACTGCACCGGACCCGCTCCACAGACGCCATATTCAACTCCACCGGCCCTGCTTTACTGACACCGCAACCTCATTAGGTTATTTCGATTTGTACTCCTTCGGTTTTCTCTTCTTTATCGTGCAACTGTTCACTTACCACAGATGAGCTTTCTTGTATGTCGACAGGCGCCGTAACCGAAGCACCGGAGCTGCTTCAGCGACGGCAACAGTCGGCCCAAACTCAAGCGAAACACGAGCACCATCGACGATCCATAGCTATCAAGTATGACAACGATACCCATACGTCGCTGAGAAGCAGGTACTATTATCCAACGGTCGGCGCCTACGTTCACTTTCTTAGCATAAGCACCGCACCTTTGAATTTCTTCAGGGCATCATTCAATTTTTCATGAGACGTGTTATTCTGCTTGCACCTGTAGGGCCATACTTCTGGCAGTGAACATGTTACATGTGCTAAATTACATACCAATGCACATATAGTTAATATGCTTTAGTTTGTCCTAAGTATTACTGTACTTCCTAGATATCACTGCCTACTATTTTACTTCTTGCATGTTATATTTATGATAATGGTGTTGTTCTGATGCCACTTGTTGATTCCATCAGACTGCTTCATGTTCTCTATGCTTAATTACACATCAGCAAACTAGCATGTGGTTCCGCTGCTTTTTGTTTGTTTTACCCTACATTTTTTGATGCTAGCTATTACATCACTGCTCCGAGCCTTTGTTCATTACTTTTTTGTGTGTTCTTGATCTTCCCAAGTTGCATGACTAATTTGATGCTTCTATTAATTATGGAGCTGCCAACCCCATCAAGCAAAATATTTGTTCTTTTGGGGCTGGCACCTCAAACAAGCATAAAACTAGAGTGAAGCAGATATATTGTCATGTAAACACACACCCTTCTTTCATTAGTTTAGATGAACCATTGATGATCAATTCGAACCAGTGCATGAGATTAAAATTAATTTTACCTAAATAGAGGGTGCAGAATAAACTACAACAACTAGATTTGCAACCACGGGATGCTCACGATATCTTCAAAGAACATTGCAACAGCAGCGAGGCTTCACAACAACATATGGTAAGCCAGTGTGTTTTAGTACATGTGAAATGTAATGCGTGTGGGCTGTTTCTTGGCTTGTGCCCTCAACATGTAATTCTACAGAATTACAAATAGTTCGGTTGTATGCTTTGCTGTATTGCTTCATTCGAATGCTTCTTTGTTACTTGTTAGGCTATACCCGAGTTGGCCAATTTGTCAGCAGTGCTTGCTGTACTATCGTAAAGAAATGCATGCCTAGTTCATTTGAGTCCTTAACTTTTCCTCTGAACTTCATCACAAGATTGTCTTCGTAGTTTATATGAGGCCACACTTGTAAGTGCTTTCTCAGATTATTTCAATTGCTTAGATGCCTTGGCAACTTAAATATAGCGGCGGTACACTCCCTTTCAACTAGGGATGTCAACTGGGTCCCGTTTAATCCCGATTAAAGTCCACTAGTGGTATGATAGTTCAAAAGATTTTTTGTTTTTTGAGGAAAATGAACTAGGGAGCTAGCAAAAACTAACTAGATAGGACTGGCGGGTGTCGTTTATTTTCCACTTACATCCCTAGTTTCATCTTACCATTTTAATTTCTTTTCGGGTCATGCTTCTTCGAACCATTTAAATATAGCTTGCCATGCTCGGCAATAATTCGTATGTCGTTTACCATGTAAGCTTACTGCATGGATCATGCGATAACTATCTCTTACTTATGTCCAGCGGAAACCTTTCAGGATGCCGTTCACACTAGGACACAATGTACAACCCCAGAATCTATCTGTGGAAGCAGTGCGCCATCCATGTTACCAGATGGTAGTAGTTCAGAGGCAACACCGCCGAAGAGCAGTCTGAGCACAAATATTATAGTTCTTGAGGCTCTACTAGAGGCAGAAAGAGATGGTGTGGCTGCCATGAATGAGGTAATCTTGATCTTGAGGCTGGAAATTATGCAATTAGCTGCACGCATTATGCAAGCAACCCAAGAATTGGAGGAAGTAAGAATGTTGCATTTGAAGACGGAGCAGGTCCTGTTGTTTCTGCTATCTGAAGCCCAGGGTAATCCCAGTTCTTCTTTAGATACCAGTTGAAATGGTCATTATATTATTGTACTTGCATGTTGTGTCATGTCTCTGAATGGATTATGTTGTAAGACCCCCTATGTTGTCCATGTGTTGTAATGATCCGAATTTTTTAGGCGAGGTAATCCTCAGTACTTGTATGATTGACATAAGGTGAACTGTTTTTCGTGTGAGCATATTGCATTGGATGAAATAATTGTTTGACTCAAAGTGTATCCAACCTACTGAATTCGAAGATCACGACATTTCTAAATCATAATCATATATAAAGGTGGAATAAATCTTTGTTGTGGTTTTGAAGAAATAAATAACAAAACATAGAATTATCTGTGGATATTCATAATCGAATACAAATTGGATTTGAATTTAGTTGCCAGGGCCCAGGGTAAACGTTAATGCTAATTCTCCCAACTTTTGAACGAAGCGGCTTAACACCCACTATCATTTGTGGGCTGCCCGAAGCCAGTGTTTGCAAGATGGAAATTACTGTCTACCCCTAACACTTGACATCCTTATCGACCGGATTTGCACTGTTGTCGATAGAGGTAGACTAGTAACTTCAATCAGACATGACACGACCGCCTCTGAGCCCATTCAGACACGGTGGGCGCCAAACGTGGGCGGCAAAACACATTTGATTCAAGCTCGTCCGAAAGACATGTGTCTCTCCCTCCATTTCCCCATTCATACACGGTGGGCAGCAAAACAAACTCTCCTCGTCCGAAATCGATGTAGGCAAATATTTTAAATAGGGGCAGATGTGTAACTTCCCTCAGACGTGACACAACCGCCCTACCCGTCAGCCCCGTTCATACACCGTGGGCGCCAACCGGGGGCAGAAAAACACGCTCTCCTCGCCCGAAATCGCTACCGGCGAATATTTGGGAGATGCGAGATTACCGTCCTATCCCCAACCGACGTGATGTCCGTAATTTTAAACGGGGGATAAGTTCGTAACTTTCCCACATTTCAGACAAGCGCGTCCCAAAGTTTGAGATCCCCCCATCCATTTCCCCATTCATACACCATCGGCGCCACAACAACCTCCCCACCGCGGCCAGCCTCCTCCGTCCGCCACCCCATCCTCCACCTTGCTGGAGCCGCTACCCCTACCCCGTCGTCCACTGCAAGAGATGGACGTCTCTCATCCACGGCGCCGAACCAAGATCCTTTCATCGCGTCTTCTCGCTTCATCGGCACCGTCGTCCACCTTGCCGTTGCCGCTCCTATGACCGCCTCGTCCACGGCAACAGGATTTATCCCCCGACCCGGCCGTCTGCCGTCTAAAGTCTTCTTCCCCGCCGCCGACAGCCATCGCACCCGCAGCACCCTCAACGTATCAGCAGGGGCCTACACGGCGTCGCAGGAGAGGTGGTACTCTTCCATATGTGCTTAAGTTGTTGATCCCACCCGGAAAATAGATCGTAAATTGTTTACTGTACTTTTATTGTCCGTACCAAATCATAGTGGCTAGTTGAAAGCAAACATTGGTTGCGAAGTAGCTTTGTCTGATTTGCACCTTCAGATCCGCCATGGCACGGTCACTATACTCGTAAAGCTTATGGTTTCCCCCCTTTATATTCACTACCATCATCGTAGGTGCTTCGTGTCGTGCTAGCACTGCTCCTCAAGACCTCAACCCATCAAGCAAAACAACATGCCACTCACAATTCCAAAGCTTACGTGTTGAAATACGAATTTGATATGATGCTCATATTACTAAAACAGAGAACGTTTAATTGGTCACCTAATGTTCCTATATTCATTTCGAAAAGCATGTGCGCCACCCACTGGTCCAGCTAGTTCCACTTTCCTGATTTTACTCTTGATGCTTAGGGTTTTCCCCTTTTATCTACTCTACTATGATTTGGGTAGGTGCTTTCTGTCGTACTAGCATTACTCCACCCTTCAAGCTAAACAACACAACACTCAAAATTCCAAAGCTTAGTTGTTCAAGTATGATTGTGATATGATACTACTATTAGTTAACAGACACATTTAATTGGTTAGCTAAAGGTCCCACTTGAGTTTCCAAATGCATGTAGCGACATATAGAGAGACAGCAGAATTGCTTTTCTTTGTCACTTGTTGACTGTACTTTCTTGTCCATACCAAATCTTAGTTGTTATTTCAAAGCAAACATCGGTTGCTAACTACCCTTTGCGCGGTTTGTAGCTTCAGATCTGCCATCCCACTGCCACGGTCAACACTATACTCATCATGCTTATGGTTTCCCCGTTTTATGATGACCACGATCAGCCTACGTGGTTCGTGTCGTAATAGCACCGCTCCACCCATCGAGCTAAACAAGCTTAGTTGTACAAATTCAAATATGATATTATGCTGATATTAGTAAAACTTAGAGATGTTTAATTGGTCAGCTAAATGTTCCTACTTTAGTTTCGAAATGCATGTGAGCCACATATGGAGAGACCGGAAGGAATAGTATTTCTCTGTGCGCTCTGGTTCATCATGGGTGGGCAACCAACATTGTATAGAAAGACTTGTAATATCTTCAATCTGCTTGCTCTTCTGCTCTTCTTTAAGATGATCCTCTTCTCTTCTTTAATAAGTATGTTCCTTGTTGGGAAGAGTAGCAGAGACATTTGCGGTCGACTGGTCAGGTCGAGTTGTTCTCCCTTAGTATATTTTGAATCTGTCAGGTCAGGTCGACTTGTTCTTCTTTACTATATGTTGAAGCTGTCATCTCCGAAGTATCATCACTTCTGGAGCTCTCATATTTTGAGTAGTAGGCCACATTATATTAATGCACACACCAAATTACAGCATGCATGGCATCTCTCAGAAGAATTGCAGAGATAGCACAAAGGGGTTTATAGGGAGGCAGTATTGGATTAGAATCACTTCTGCATTACAAAGATAATCTCACTTGTTTTTATGTTTCCATGCATGTCAGGTATTGAACATTATCAAAATGAATATGAGAATGGGCGCGCGAGAGGAATATTGCGGAACAATCCACTGGCTAACAAACTTGGCATGCCATCAAGGTGCTTGCTCTAACTTGGCAAGGTTGTATTGGTCGCACATATTTTGCATCTGACCTCTTGCATTACTTCTACTTTGTTACACCATCTGCTTAGTTTAAGCATCATATATGAGTATATGCCATACCTATCCATTTTTGTACCTATTCCATGTGTTATCAACTATGTTTTTCCAGTCAAATGTTGTTCTTTCGTAATAGATGTCCAAAAGGAAGAGGGTGAGTGCAGATCCTCAAGGAGTACAAACTAGGTATTTGGAAAAGGTAGTGATACCTATTAAATCAGATAGATCAGCAGCCACAGAAAACACAGGCCCAACTGTACCACACTTTACCCCTACTCTACTGGCCAAACCCCTATTAGAATTGTTGAGCCCAGCATCAGGTACTGTCTATGATATCAATTCAAAATTTGAACTCCTAATTTTCTGCATGTACCTTACCTTCTCTCTTGTATGAAAACTAATTTTAGGTGAATCTCCTTGCTCAAAGGATCGTAGGATCTCACAACAATACTGGGCTCTGCATTTCTCTTGTCAGTACCTCTTGCCCTTTGTCAGCATACTTACACTCATTGCTATTTGATTATGTAGCATCACTGTAAATGTTCGCTTCTTTATCCTCCCTTTGCTTGAAATTATAAGATCTATATTTACTCTTAGATAAATGTAGGATTAACACAATCGTTATGAAGTTTTGGATTGCTCATGTAAGTACCAGTTGTCATGTACTCCCTCTGTATCGAATTAATTGTTGATCAATTGGATGTATTTAGAACTTAATAGTGCTAGATACATCCATTTGAGCGACAAGTAATAATGGACGGTGGTGGTATTACTGTACTTGCATCGCGATATAGTTGATTGTCTAGTGTTACTCTGCATCTTATCTGCCCTGCCCTCCACTTTCTCCAAATTATCATATGTACATTTACTCTTACCAAAATGTTGAATAAAGCCAATGCCACTGCACACGTTGATGTCTGCATTCCTCTTGTCAGTACCTTTTGCCTTGTAACCCTGTACTTAATTAATTGCTATTTGATTATGTATCATCAGTGTGCACCTGAGCTTCATTATCCTCTGTTTCTTCCAATATTATTTGATCTATATTTACTCTTTGCAAAATGTAGAATAATGCCAACGCTTATAAAGAATTTTCTTTGGGAAATTTATTGAATTATCCTTCCATCAACATGGAGAAGGGCTTTGTCCAACCCGTGTTAACATGTAATGTAAGTTCATCCTTCTCAAGCCTTCAAACTTTGTTCTAGTATAGATTTCGATAGGCATCATTTCCTCCATTGTTGTTTACTTTGCTGTTTACATCTGATTGGATGTTTGCAACAACTACCAGTTTTAAATTGTAGTTGTAAAAACATGTTCCTTATGTAGAACAGATCCATTTATTTGCTTATATATGTGAAACCTATTACGTGTCTCCTTGTTTCTCTTTCAGAGTCGTATCTCTTATACCAGGCAGAACTTTAGGGAAGATAGTGAGCCAAACCATATTGAGGACAGCGAGATGACCCCAAGGTCCTGTCTTGATGAAGACAGTGAGTTGAAGCTACTCACTAGTAGGTGTGAGACAACCTTTGTGCAGTCGCTGCCTCAATCAGTTCGACTTCTTCAGTCTCAACTTAAAGCGGAAAGGCTTGCTTCAGCTCAGCTCCGACTTGAAGTCAAAGATGCAATGAAGATGTCAGAGGACTGCCTTGCGCACTATGGTGCCATACAACTAGGGATGGATCATCTATCGTTGACACAACTGAGGTCTCATCAGCTTGTTCGGCTGCTTGCGGGGCCCGTCCTGGCCAGGCCTAGTGCCTTCTGAAGTGCTCTCAGTTTTGTATATTCTTTTGTCGGCGCATTTATATGCGCTGGTGGCGACCTTTGGTGCCCAGTGTATGTAATCCGCGGTCACGTTGCACTTTATTATCATCGGTAGCGAACTTTGATTCCCATTGGATGTAATATGTCATAATTTCTTTATTGTATAGTCTAGGTTTATTCTTTGGTCGGTATGCCATAATTTAGGCCGGAAGGTTCAGTGGATCTCAGTGTTGTCGGTCTTCAGGCCGGCCCGTTACTCATATGGGCCAAAACGTGGGCCTATAATCATCTTGGGCCATTAGCAGGTCTAAACCTATAGTAGTTTCCCGCCTTTAACAGGCCGAGTAAAGTTCTAGCCAGTTGGGCCAGAGAATACCATGGGCTTTTAACAGGCTAAAACCTAGATTGGGCTAGTGTTGAGCTAAAAATTCACGGGCTAATACAGGCCGAAACTGCCTAAGGCCCATATTTGGCCCAAATAGGACGAGCAGTTAACAGGCCAAAATATATCTCGGGCATGTTTGTTCCAATAAAATTATGGGCTTTAAGCAGGCTAGTATCCACACGGGCCATAGGCCTAAAAGTGTCACGGGCCATTATCAGATGGGCTGTAAGCAGGAAGGATTCAACACGGGATGTAATTAGGCCCAACTGTTACACGGGCCATTAACATGCCGATAGGCTAGTTGGGCTGAAATTTATCCATGAAGACTACGGGCCGTTACGAGGCCTAAAGTTACTTCGGACAAGAAATAGCCTAGTTTCTGCATTGGCCGTTAAATGACCTAAAGTTATACTAGGCTGACAACGTCCCAGATGCACCACGGGCCGCTAACAGGCCGAAACTATTATCGGTCTGAACTCGTAAACGGGCATTTAACAGGCTGAAATACAAACCTGTCTTAGAATGGGCCCAAAAGAACAGTGGCTTGTTAACGGGCCTGATCCGATATGGGCCGTAATTTGGCCCAAAACACGGCAGGCTATGAACGAGCCTGATCTGGTATGGGCCTCAATTTGACCCAAAACATGGCAGGCTATTAATGGGCCAGCCCACTAGTGTCTGAAAAAACATGGTGGGCCTTTAGCTGGGCCGACCTTTTCATCGGAATGGGCCTCTGTTGGGCCGTGCCACGTGTCGACGTATCATAGGCACCTCCTGTCCAATGAGTGGATGACATCTGTCCCAACGGTGAGCCAACACGTGTTTCCTCCGGCCAATGAAAATTTTACACGTGGAAAATCCCCATTGGTCCGGGCTGTTAACGGGTTATCGGATCCAAAATCAGACCCGATAGCTTAACGGTGACCCGTTACGGTTGATGCCATGTGTCGGTCACCCTTGACGAAAGCACTTATATGACGCGCGATTTATCGTCATGGAAGTGGACACTTCTGTGATGATAATTTTGGTAATGTCATGGAACACTTCTACAACAGCACAAGTATGATTATCTTGATTCTGTCATAAAATCGTCATGGATGTACATGCATGACAGAAAACGTGACCTACTGTGACAAACACGTATCATCACGGAAGTGTATTTTTTTGTAGTGACACGAAGATTTTTGGCTACTATTACTCCACACATCGACCGCTATCCAGCATGCATATAGAGTATTAAGTTCATAAAGAACGGAGTGACGCCTTAAGCAAGATGACATGATGTACACAAAGTAAATCCAATAAATATGAATAAACCCCATCATTTTATCCTTAATGGAAACGATACAAATACATGTCATGTCCCCTTTTGTCACTAGGATTGAGCACCGCAAGATCGAACGCATCACAAAGCACCTCTCCCACTGCAAGATAAATGAATATAGTTGGCCAAACCAAACGGATAGATCGAAGAGAAATACAAAGCTATAGTAATCATGCATAAAAGAGTCCAGAGATACTCAAATAATATTCATAGATAATCTGGTCATAAACTCACAATTCATCGGATCCCAACAAACACACCGCAAAAAGGATTATATCGAATAGATCTCCAAGAACACCGAGGATAATATTCTATTGAAGATCAAAGAGAGAGAAGAAGCCATCTAGCTACTAGCTATGGACCCGTAGGTCTGTGGTAAACTACTCACACATCATTAGAATAGTTGATGTAGAGGCCCTTCGTGATCGATTCCCCCTCCGGCACAGTGCCGGAAAAGGCCTCCAGATGGGATCTCGCGAGAACAGAAGCTTGTGGCGGCAGGAAAAGTATTTTGTGTGGCTCTCTGTTGGTTTCCTGATTTTAGAGAATTTATAGAGTTGGAATTAGGTCAAATGGAGGAACGAGGGGCCCACGAGGCACATGGGCGCGCCTACCCCTGGTCACGCCCATGTGGCTGATACGTCTCCGTCGTATCTACTTTTCCAAACACTTTTGCCCTTGTTTTAGACTCTAACTTGCATGATTTGAATGGAACTAACCCGGACTCACGTTGTTTTCAGCAGAATTGCCATGGCATTATCTTTGCGCAGAAACAAAAGTTCTCGGAATGACCTGAAACTTCACGGAGATTATTTTGGGAAATAACGAAAAATACTGGCGAAAGAATCAAGGCCAGGGGGCCCACGCCCTTTCCACAAGGGTGGGGGCGCGCCTGCCCCCCTGGGTGCACCCCCTGCCTCGTGGGCCCCCTAGAGCTCCACCGACCTCAACTCCAACTCCGTATATTCGTGTTCGGGGAGAAACAAACCAGAGAGAAATATTCATCGTGTTTTACGATACAGAGCCGCCGCCAAGCCCTAAACTCTCTCGGGAGGGCCGATCTGGAGTCCGTTTGGGGCTTCGGAGAGGGGAATCCGTCGTCGTCGTCATCATTAACCATCCTCCATCACCAATTTCATGATGCTCACCGCCGTGCGTGAGTAATTCCATCGTAGGCTTGCTGGACAGTGATGGGTTGGATGAGATTTATCATGTAATCGAGTTAGTTTTGTTAGGGTTTGATCCCTATTATCCACTATGTTCTGAGATTGATGTTGCTATGACTTTGCTATGCTTAATGCTTGTCACTAGGGCCCGAGTGCCATGATTTCAGATCTGAACCTATTATGTTTTCATGAATATATGTGAGTTCTTGATCCTATCTTGCAAGTCTATAGTCACCTACTATGTGTTATGATCCGGCAACCCCGAAGTGACAATAATCGGGACCACTCCCGGTGATGACCATAGTTTGAGGAGTTCATGTATTCACTATGTGTTAATGCTTTGGTCCCGTACTCTATTAAAAGGAGGCCTTAATATCCCTTAGTTTCCGCTAGGACCCCGCTGCCACAGGAGGGTAGGACAAAAGATGTCATGCAAGATCTTTTACATAAGCACGCATGACAATATTCGGAATACATGCCTACATTACATTGATGAATTGGAGCTAGTTCTGTGTCACCCTATGTCATGACAGTTACATGATGAACCGCATCCGGCATAATTATCCATCACCGATCCAATACCTACGAGCTTTTCACATATTGTTCTTCGCTTATTTACTTTTCCGTTGCTACTGTTACAATCACTACAAAACCCAAAAATATTACTTTTGCTACCACTACCGTTACTTCCATATTACTTTGCTACTAAACACTCTGCTACAGATACTAAGTTATCCAGGTGTGGTTCTATTGACAACTCAACTGCTAGTACTTGAGAATATTCTTTGGCTCCCCTTGTGTCGAATCAATAAATTTGGGTTGAATACTCTACCCTCGAAAACTGTTGCGATCCCCTATACTTGTGGGTTATCAAGACTATTTTCTGGCGCCGTTGCCGGGGAGCATAGCTCTATTCTTTGAGTCACTTGGGATTTATATCTGCTGGTCACTATGAAGAACTTGAAAGACGCGAAACAAAAATTTATCCCTCAACTACGAGGGGAGGTAAGGAACTGCCATCTAGCTCTGCACTTGATTCACCTTCTGTTTTGAGTAAGCTTGCGACACCTAAACCTGCTTCTGCTATTAATTCAGATATGTCGCATGTTATTGATGATGCCACTTCTGCTATGCATGATACTTATGATGAAACTACTTCTATGCTTGATACTACTGTGCCACTTGGTGAATTTCTTGACGAACAACTTGCCAGGGCTAGAGAGAATGAAATTATTGAAACTGATAATATTGATGAAAGTGATGATGAAGATTCTCCCCCTAGATATGAATTGCCTGTTGTGCCTGAGGGCTATGTTATGGATGAAGAAACTGCTAGAGACTTTCTTGCTTGCAATGATCTTAAGAAATTATTAGCTAAGCTAAAACAAAAAACTCTGAATGATAGAATGAAATATGATCATGCTTATGCTACTTCACCTATCTTTGTTACTGATAAGGATTATGAATTCTCTGTCGACCCTGATATAATTACTTTGGTTGAATCTGATCCTTTTTATGGCTGTGAATCTGAATCTTACTAAATTAAATGATATAGCCACCCTGTTCACCAATGATGAGAAAAATCACTACTATTATATCCTTAAAATATTTCCGTTCTCATTAAAGGGTGATGCTAAGATATGGTTTAACTCTCTTGATCCTGGTTGTGTGCGTAGTCCCCAGGATATGATTTATTACTTCTCTGCTAAACATTTCCCTGCTTATAAGAAACAAGCTGCTTTAAGGGAAATATGTAATTTTGTGCAAATTGAAGAAGAGAGTCTCCCACAAGCTTGGGGGAGGCTTCTCCAATTATTTAATGCTTTGCCTGATCATCCTCTTAAGAAGAATGACATACTTGATATCTTTTATAATGGACTAACCGATGCTTCCAGAGACCACCTGGATAGTTGTGCTGGTTCTGTTTTCAGGGAAAGAACACCAGATGAAGCTGAAGTTCTATTGAATAATATGTTGACAAATGAAAATAATTGGACACTTCTTGAACCAACTCCTAAGCCAACTCCAAAGAAAATGGGTGTTCTATTTCTCATTCCTGAAGATATGCAAGAGGCAGAGAAATCTATGAAAGAAAAAGGTATAAAAGCTGAAGATGTTAAGAATTTACCTCCTGTTGAAGAAATACATGGTCTTAATTTACCGCCTGTTGAAGAAATACATGGTTTTAATCCATCACCTATTGAAGAAACACACAGTCTTGATAACCCGACATAGGTAGTAAAGGTAAATTCTCTCTATAGATTTGATGAAGGTGATATTCCTCGTTATAAGTCTGCTAGCCAATGCTTAGATGAGTTTGATAATTTTATTGTCAAACAAGAAAACTTCAATGCTTATGTTGGTAGACAATTAAAACACAATGCTTATATGATTGAACACTTGGGTGATTATATGTCTAGAGTTAAAGGTGAACTTAAACTCATTTGTAAACATGCTTCTATGGTTACCACTCAAGTAGAACAAGTACTTAAGGCTCAGAATGATTTGCTCAATGAATTGACTAGTAAGAATAATGATTTTGCTGTTAGAGTGGCTACTAGAACTGGTAAAATGACTCAGGAACCTCTGTATCCTGAAGGCCATTCTAAGAGAATTGAGCAAGATTCTCAGAGAAATAATGTAGATGCACCTAGTCCTTCTAAAAAGAAGAAAAAGAAAAATGATAGGACTTTCCATGCTTCTAGTGAACCTGTTGTAGACACACCTAAGAATCCCAATGATATTTCTATTTCTGATGCTGAAACACAATCTGGTGATGAACATGAACCTAGTGATAATGTTAATGATAATGTTCATGTTGATGCTCAACCTAGCAATGACAATGATGTAGAAGCTGAACCTGTTGTTGATCTTGATAACCCACAATCAAAGAATCAACGTTATGATAAGAGAGACTTTGTTGCTAGGAAACACGGTAAGGAAAGAGAACATTGGGTTCAGAAACCCATGCCCTTTCCTCCTAAACCATCCAAGAAAAAGGATGATGAGGATTTTGAACACTTTGCTGAAATGATTAGACCTATCTTCTTGCGTATGCGTTTGACTGATATGCTCAAAATGAATCCTTATCCTAAGTACATGAAAGAAATTCTTACTAATAAAAGAAAGATAAGGAAGCTCAAATTTCCACCATACTTGCTAATTACACTTTCAAGGGTGGAATACCTAAGAAACTAGGAGATCCAGGAGTACCCACTATACCATGCTCCATTAAAAGAAATTATGTTAGAACTGCTATATGTGATCTTGGAGCCGGTGTTAGTGTTATGCCTCTCTCTTTATATCATAGACTTGACTTGAATAAGTTGACACCTACTGAAATATCTCTGCAAATGGCTGATAAATCAACTGCTATACCTGTCGGTATTTGTGAGGATGTGCCTGTTGTGGTTGCAAATGTTACTATTTTAACAGACTTTGTTATTCTTGATATTCCCGAGGACGATAGTATGTCTATTATTCTTGGAAGACCCTTTTTGAATACTGCAGGGGCTGTTATTGATTGCAACAAAGGCAATGTCACTTTTCATGTTAATGGCAATGAGCATACGGTACACTTTCCGAGGAAACAACCTCAAGTTCATAGTATCAACTCTATTGGAAAAATTCCATCAATTATTTTTGGAGGTTTTGAATTTCCTCTACCTACTGTGAAGAAGAAATATGATATTCTTATAATTGGGGATGTGCATATCCCCGTTGAGGTAACATAGTGTTATTCGAAATTTCTCCGCTTCCATGTTATTCAGAATGAGTTTGTTAACAAGACTTGATCAACCTTGTTAGTGGATTCCTTTTGATGAGCATGAGATGGATGAAGTTAGGAGGCACAACCTTATGTACCCTCCTTTTACTTTCTGTTATTTAGTTGAAATAAAGCAAAAATAGTATTTTCTGTCAGTTTTCTGAATTATCCGTGTAATAAAAAATACCCCAAAAATAAAAGTTCTCGAAATGCCCCGAAATTGAAATATGATTTTTTCTGGAATATTTGAGAATATCTGGCACTGTGAACACATCAGGGGGAGCAAGCACCTGGCCACGAGGGTCCAGGGCGCGCCCACCCCCTGGGCGCGCCCCCCTGCCTCGTGGGCCCATGGTGGCTCCCCTCCACTTATTCCTGCACCCACACACTCCTTCCTCCCAAAAAAATCACCAACCAACTGAAGCACGAGTTCTAGCTCATTTTTCTGCGATTTTCGATCTCCTTGCTCAAAGCACCTCTCACAAAACTGCTTTGGGGGATTGTTCCTTGGTATGTGACTCCTCCAATGGTCCAATTAGTTTTTGTTCTAGTGCTTTATTCATTGCAAATTTTTGCTGCCTAGGTGACCATGTTCTTGAGCTTGCATGTCAAATTTATATGGTTCCAAGTAGTTCTAATGCATGATATAGTCTCTAGGCACTAGTGGGAGTAGTTGCTATCAATTTTGTTGAGTTTGGTTCACTTTTATTTGAAGTTACTAAAAATTTCTGAAATTTTCAGAAAATGATGAAGAGATTTTTGAGGGGCTCTTCGAGCCGAAGCTTGAAGGATAAGAAAAGTGAAGAAGAAGAAGAGAGGCCCAAATATAATCTGCCTCGCACCGCGGAGGTTCGGCCGTATGAATGGCCTTGTGATGATTTCTTGAGAGCAGCCGGGATTTATGATGATTTTTATGAATTGGCTGAGAATGCAGGCCTCACCGATTTCCTCCGCAACCAACGCGAACCGTATCTCTTACTCACTAATACCTTTGTGCAAAATTTTCATTTCCATTCTAGGAGGTCACCACCTACGGTGGATTTTTATTTATATGATGAGTATAAGGAGATGACCCTTCGTGAATTTTGTGAGGTTTGCAAGCTGCCCTTTTCGGGCATCATAGAGGAACCACATCGTGACGATGTGGATGGGTTTATTGATACCATTGTTGTAGGGGAAACGAGGAAGGTTTCCGACGCACGAATTACTAGCATACACTTTCCTGTTCTACATTACTTTGCTATATTTGCTAGTAGATGCTTAATTGGTCGCGGAAACTGTGGCAACCTAAGTGCCCCTGACATTGTTATTTCGTTCCATGCCTTGTTTCGTGATGACACATTTAGTATGGGCGCTATTGTTGCAAAGCGGTTAAATCTTAACCGTACTAAGGGCCCTATCTTGGGAGGCATCTTCGCCTCGCGCCTCGCTGCATACTATAACATACCTATTAGGCATTATGAGAAAGAAGAAAAGTTGCTGCCTCTTGTTTATCTAGATTATAAGAGTATGGTAGAGCATGATTTTATTGTTAAGAATAGGGAAAAGGCGCTTAAGTACAAACTGTTATTTGATAAAAAATCACCCTAAGACTATTACCTTGCCTGCTCCTTCCCTCTTTGACTTATCTGCAGGCAAGTATCTCATTCCGCTGGCGGCCATCCACACCTATCGGAACCCTACATCAGCTACAGAGCCAGAGCCGGAACCACAATTTGATCCTCCACGACAGTCTGATTACCAGTGGGATCCGGAGGTGATTGCCAACCAGTGGCAATCCGAGGCTTCATCACAGTACGACCCCAGTTATAACTTCGGATATCCGCCAGGCCAGCCGTGGCCATAGACCAACTTAGGGCAAAAGCCTAAGCTTGGGGGAGTACGTATTTCTCACCGACATTACATTTATGTCCACACACTCATGCTAGTTGTCGGTGCTCATACTTTTTCACTGTAATATCCATGCTAGTTTATTTTTCTTTTTATGCTTTCTTCTTGTGTGTTTGATAAACCTTAAGAAAAACAAAAAAATAGTTGTAGCTTTTAGCTAGTTTACCTTTCTTGTTGCAGTAGCAATTAAAAAGAAAACCCAAAAATATTTCCTATTCTTCTTTTGCTTGTTGGGAGATTTCCCGTGTAAATAGTTTTATTTCCTTTCTTTTCTTTGGGGGTCGATAGGAGATGACCATAATGAAAATGTTGAAGTGTCTCTTATATGCATTATTGTTGATTTAACCAAGAGCACATATTGCCTTGTCTTCTCATGTTTATTGAATGCTCGCAGATTCCAGCTTAGTCCAAGGCACGTGCACTATTATTATTATTCACATCGTTCGGTCGTGCAAGTGAAAGGCAATTATGACGATATATGATGGACTGATTGAGATGGGAGAAGCTGGTATGAACTCGACCTCTCTTGTTTTTGTAAATATGATTAGTTCATCGTTCCTGATTCAGCCTATTATGAATAAACATGTTGCAATGACAACTAGAGATTATAGTTACTTATGCCATGCTTAATTAGCTAGGAGCTTATAATGGTTTACCTTGCGTGCCGACATGCTATTAAAATTGTTGTGATGTGGTATAATAGGGTGGTATTCTCCTTTGAATGATTCAAGTGACTTGACTTGGCACATGTTCACACATGTAGTTGAAACAAATCAACATAGCCTTCACGATATTTATGTTCATGGTGGATTATATCCTACTCATGCTTGCACTCAATGTTCATTAATTTTAATGCATGTTCATGACGGTTGTCGCTCTCTAGTTGGTCACTTCCCAGTCTTTTGCTATCCTTCACGTGTACTAAGCAGGAATACTGCTTGTGCATCCAATTCCATAAACCCCAAAGTTATGCCATATGATTCCACCATACCTTCCTATATGCGGTATCTACCTGCTGTTCCAAGTAAATTTGTATGTGCCAAACTCTAAACCTTCAAATGAAATTATGTTTTGTATGCTCGAATAGCTCATGTATCAACTAGGGTTGTCCGTATCTTCCATGTTAGGCGGGTTATTCTCAAGAGGAGTGGACTCCGCTCCTCACTCACGAGAAAATGGCTGGTCACCGGGATGCCCAGTCCCATGCTTTATGCAAATCAAATCAAAATAATTGCAAACAAAACTCCCCCGGGACTGTTGTTAGTTGGAGGCACTCGTTGTTTCGAGCAAGCCATGGATTGATGCTTGTTGGTGGAGGGGGAGTATAAACTTTACCATTCTGTATGGGAACCGCCTATAATGTGTGTAGCATGGAAGATATCGCCATCTCTCGGTTGTTATGTTGACAATGAAAGTATACCGCTCAAAATATTATTTATCTCTGTTTCAAAATCGAGCTCTATCACCTCTACAAATCCCTGCTTCCCTCTGCGAAGGGCCTATCTATTTATTTTTATGTTGAGTGATCACCCTCTTATTAAAAAGCACCAGCTGGAGAGCACCGCTGTCATTTGCATCCATTACTATTAATTTATATTGGGTATGACTGGATCTCTTTTACCATGAATTACAATGTCTAGTCAGTCCTTGATCTTTAAAGGTGCTCTGCATTTATGTTTTGCAGTCTCAGAAAGGGCTAGCGAGATACCATCTTGTTATATCATATTATGATTGTTTTGAGAAAGTGTTGTCATTCGAGATTTATTATTATTGCTCGCTAGTTGATTATGCCATTGACATGAGTAAACATGAGACCTAAGAGTTATTGTGAATATGGTTAGTTCATAATCTTTGCTGAAAACTTGAATGCTGGCTTTACATATTTACAACAACAAGAGCAAATAGAGTTTGTAAAAGTTTTTCTTTATCACTTTCAGTTTGTCAACTGAACTGCTTGAGGACAAGCAAAGGTTTAAGCTTGGGGGAGTTGATACGTCTCCGTCGTATCTACTTTTCCAAACACTTTTGCCCTTGTTTTGGACTCTAACTTGCATGATTTGAATGGAACTAACCCGGACTGACGCTGTTTTCAGCAGAATTGCCATGGTGTTATCTTTGTGCAGAAACAAAAGTTCTCGGAATGACCTGAAACTTCACGGAGATTATTTTGGAAATAATGAAAAATACTGGTGAAAGAATCAAGGCCAGGGGGCCCACACCCTTTCCACGAGGGTGGGGGGTGTGCCCCCTACCTCGTGGGCCCCCTGGAGCTCCACCGACCTCAACTCCAACTCCATATATTCGTGTTCGGGGAGAAAAAAATCAGAGAGAAAGATTCATCGCGTTTTACGATACGGAGCCGCTGCCAAGCCCTAAACTCTCTTGGGAGGGCTGATCTGGAGTCCGTTCGGGGCTCCGGAGAGGGGAATCCGTCGCCGTCGTCATCATTAACCATCCTCCATCACCAATTTCATGATGCTCACCGCCGTGCGTGAGTAATTCCATCGTAGGCTTGCTGGACGGTGATGGGTTGGATGAGATTTATCATGTAATCGAGTTAGTTTTATTAGGGTTTGATCCCTAGTATCCACTATGTTCTGAGATTGATGTTGCTATGACTTTGCTATGCTTAATGCTTGTCACTAGGGCCCGAGTGCCATGATTTCAGATCTGAACCTATTATGTTTTCATGAATATATGTGAGTTCTTGATCCTATCTTGCAAGTCTATAGTCACCTACTATGTGTTATGATCCGGCAACCCCGAAGTGACAATAATCGGGACCACTCCTGGTGATGACCATAGTTTGAGGAGTTCATGTATTCACTATGTGTTAATGCTTTGGTCTCGTACTCTATTAAAAGGAGGCCTTAATATCCCTTAGTTTCCGCTAGGACCCCGGTGCCACGGGAGGATAGGACAAAAGATGTCATGCAAGTTCTTTTCCATAAGCACGTATGACAATATTCGGAATACATGCCTACATTACATTGATGAATTGGAGCTAGTTCTGTGTCACCCTATGTTATGACTGTTACATGATGAACCGCATCCGGCATAATTCTCCATCATCGATCCAATGCCTACAAGCTTTTCACATATTGTTCTTCGCTTATTTACTTTTCCGTTGCTACTGTTACAATCACTACAAAACCCAAAAATATTACTTTTGCTACCATTACCGTTACTTCCATATTACTTTGCTACTAAACACTCTGCTGCAGATACTAAGTTATCTAGGTGTGGTTGAATTGACAACTCAACTGCTAATACTTGAGAATATTCTTTGGCTCCCCTTGTGTCGAATCAATAAATTTGGGTTGAATACTCTACCATCGAAAATTGTTGCGATCCCCTATACTTGTGGGTTATCAGTGGCTCGTGGCCCACCCCTTCGTCTTCTGGCCTCCTCCCGAAGCTTCTAGGGTCTCTTATGTCTAGAACAAAACGTCAAAAAGTTTCGTGGCATTTGGGCTTCGTTTGGTACTGATTTCCTGAAAAACCAAAAACAGGCAAAAAACAACAACTGGCACTTGGCACTAAGTTAATAGGTTAGTCCCAAAAAAGATATATAATTGCATATAAAACATCCAAGATTGATACTATAATAGCATGGAACAATAAAAAATTATAGATACGTTGTAGACGTATCAGGAGCATGCGTAGTAGTACTTTGCTTCGAGGACTAATAAACTTTTGCAATAATTATGTGAGTTCTTTATGACTTATGTGAGACCATGGATTGTACGCACTCCCATATTTCCGCCATTTTCTAGCTTCTCGGGTATCGTGCATTGCTCTTTCTCACCTCGAGACGTGGTGCAAACTTCGCCGATGCACACAAACCTCATGATATGATACGCTGTATCACACATAAACCTCCTTATATCTTCCTCAAAGCAGCCACCATACCTACCTATTATGGCATTTCCATAGCCATTCTGAGATATATTGCCATGCAACTTCCATCGCTTCATTTTTATGACACACATCATCATTGTCATATTGCTTTGCATGATCATATAGCTGACATAGTATTTGTGGCTCAGCCACCGTTCATCATTTTTTATACATTTTATGCTAGATCATTGCACATCCTGGTACACCGCCAGAGGCATTCATATAGAGTCATATTTTGGTCTAGTATCGAGTTGTAATTTTGAGTTGTAAGTAAGTAAAAGTGCGATGATCATCATTATTCATTATTAGTGCATTGTTCCAAGTGAGGAAATAGAAAAATAAAAAGAGTCCAAACAGAGCCCACAAAAAATAAATGAGAGAAAAAGAGAGGACGGACAATGTTACTATCTTTCTCCACACTTGTGCTTCAACGTAGCACCATGTTTTTCATATAGATAGTCCCTTATGCTTTCACTTCCATATAACTAGTGGGAATTTTTCATTATAGAATTGGCTTGTATATTCTAATGATGGGCTTCCTCAAATGCCCGAGGTCTTCATGAGCAAGCAAGTTGGAAGCACACCCAGTTAGTTTTCTTCTTGAGCTTTCATACACTTATAGCTCTTAGTGCATCTGTTCAATGGCAACTGCTACTCCTTACATTGACATCAATTGATGGGCATCTCCATAGCCCACTGATTAGCCTTGTCGATGTGAGACTTTCTTCTTTTTTTCTTCTCCTTATTAATCTCTACCACCGTATTCTATTCCACCCATTGTGCTATATCCATGGCTTGCGCTCATGTATTACATGAAGGTTGAAAAAGCTAAAGCGCGTTAAAAAGTATGAACCAATTGTTGGGGAACGTAGATGCAATTTCAAACAAATCCTACGCTCACGCAAGACCTATCTAGGAGATGCATAGCAACGAGAAGGGGAGAGTGTGTCCACGTACCCTCGTAGACCGAAAGCAGAAGCGTTTGCTTAACGCGGTTGATGTAGTCGAACGTCTTCTCGATCCAACCGATCTAGCACCGAACGTACGACACCTCCGAGTTTTGCACACGTTCAGCTCGGTGACATCCCTCGAACTCTTGATCTGGCAAAGTGTCGAGGGAGAGTTCCGTCAGCACTACGGCGTGGTGACGGTGATGGTGAAGTGATCCGTGCAGGGCTTCGCCTAAGCACTACGTGAATATGACGGGAGGCGTAAACTATGGAGGGGGGCGCTGCACATGGCTTGGAACAATTGATGTGTGTTCTAGGCGCCCCCTCCCCACGTATATAAAGGAGGAAGGGGGAGGAGGCCGGCCCTATGATCGCCCCAAGTAGGAGGAGTCCTACTTGGGCTCCAAGTAGGATTCGCCCCCTTTCCTTTTACCAGAGGGGGAAAGGGGGGAGAAGAGAGAGGGGCAGAAGGAAAGGGGGCGCCGCCCCCTCTCCTAGTCCTATTCGGCCTCCTTCCCTGTGGGGGGCGCGGCACCCCTTTGTGGGCTGGTGTGCCTCCCTCCTATGGCCCATATCTTCCCCCGGGGGGTTCGGTAACCCCCCGGTACTCTGATATGTACCCGATACAATCTGAAACACTTCCGGTGTCTGAATACTATCATCCAAAATATAAATCTTTACCTCTCGACCATTTCGAGACTCCTTATCATGTCTGTGATCTCATCCGGGACTCTGAACAACATTCGGTCACAAAATCACATCACTCATACAATACAAATCGTCATCGAACGTTAAGCGTGCGGACCCTACGGGTTCGAGAACTATGTAGACATGACCGAGACACCTCTCTGGTTAATAACCAATAGCGGAACCTGGATGCTCATATTGGTTCCTACATATTCTACGAAGATCTTTATCGACCAAACCGTAATGACAACATACGTAATTCCCTTTGTCATCGGTATGTTACTTGCCCGAGATTCGATCGTCGGTATCTTCATACCTAATTCAATCTCGTTACCGAAAAGTCTCTTTACTCATTCCATAATGCATCATCCCGCAACTAACTCATTAGTCACATTGCTTGCAAGGCTTATCATGATGTGCATTACCGAGAGGGCCCAGAGACACCTCTCCGATACTCAGAGTGACAAATCCTAATCTCAACCTATGCCAACCCAACAAACACCTTCGGAGATACCTGTAGAGCATCTTTATAATCACCTAGTTATGTTGTGATGTTTGATAGCACACAAGGTATTCCTCCGGTATCTGGGAGTTGCATAATCTCATAGTCAAAGGAATATGTATAAGTCATGAAGAAAGCAATAGCAATAAAACTTAACGATCATTATGATAAGCTAATGGATGGGTCTTGTCCATCACATCATTCTTATAATGATGTGATCTCGTTCATCAAATGACAACTCATGTCTATTGTTAGGAAACTTAACCATCTTTGATTAATGCGCTAGTCTAGTAGAGGCTTACTAGGGACACTGTGTTTTGTCTATGTATCCACACATGTATCAAGTTCCCGGTTAATATAATTCTAGCATGAATAATAAACATTTATCATGATATAAGGAAATATAAACAACAACTTTGTTATTGCCTCTAGGGCATATTTCCTTCACCAATTGCTTGGTTAACACCGGGGTAGTTGATACGTCTCCAACGTATCTATAATTTATGGAGTATTCATGTTGTTATATTATCATTCTTGGATGTTTTTAAAATCATTTTATAGCAACTTTATATCATTTTTGGGTCCTATTGACCCAGTGCCCAGTCCTAGTTGCTGTTTTTTGCTTGTTTTTTACATCGCAGGAAGTCAAAACACCGCGAAATTTTTTGGAGAATTTTTGTGGACCAGAAAACCCAGGATGGGCCAGAGAAGTACCCGAGGGGTGCCCCGAGGGGGGCACAACCCACCTGGGCGTGCCTGGGGGCCGGGCACGCCCTGGTGGGTTGTGCCCACCTCGGTGGCCTCCCGCACCGCCTCTTCGCCCTATAAATTGTCAAATATTCCAAAAACCCTCGGGGTAACCCTAGATCAGAAGTTCCGCCGCCGCAGGCCTCTATAGCCACCGAAAACCAATCTAGACCCTGTTCCGGCACCCTACCGAAGGGGTAATCATCTCCGGTGGCCATCTTCATCATCCCGGCGGCCACCAGATGAGGAGGGATTAGTCCACCCTCGGGGCTAAGGGTTTGTACCAGTAGCTATATGTTTAATCTCTCTCTTTCTCTTGTGTTCCTTATGTCACTATGTTGATGTATCGGGGGCTTTGTTAATATAGTCAGATCATATGGTGTTTTCCCGTCTCAATCTTGTTGTGAATTGAGTTTTCCCTTTGAGATTTCATTTTATCGGATTGGATACTTTTATGGATTTGAGAGCAGTTGATATCTGTCTTGCATATGGATACCCGTGGTGACAATGGGGTATTTTATTGATTCACTTGATTTATGTTTTGGCACTCAACTCGCAGATTCCCGAGGTGACATTGGGGTAATCTACGCATAGGGCTTGATGCACGTTCTTGTCTTTGTTTCTCCGGTAGAAATCTAGGGGCACTCTTTGAAGTTCTTTGTTTTGGATTGAGTATTATGAATATGAAATTATTTGGTGTTATTTTAGTATGAACTCTTGGATAGATCGATCGGAAAGAATAGCTTCGAGGTGGTTTCGTACCCTACAAATGATTTCTTCTTATGTTCTTTGCTAGATAGGAACTTTGAGTGATTCTTCATCGCACGTTGACGGATGGTTATATGATCCAATTATATTAGCATTGTTGAGAGATCGCACTAGCGAAAGTACGGACCCTAGGCCTCATTTTCAAGCATTGCAATACCGTTTGTGCTTCATTTTATCAATTGCTACCTTGCTGTTTTTTATTGTTCCTATTACAAAACTAAATATCTACTATCATTATTACACTTGTTTCACCATCTCTTCGCCTAACTAGTCCACCTATACAAATTACCATTGTATTTGGTGTGTTGGGGACACAAGAGACTTTTTATTATTTGGTTGTAGGGTTGTTTGAGAGAGACCATCTTCATCCTACGCCTCCCACGGATTGATAAACCTTAGGTCATCCACTTGAGGGGAAAATGCTACTGTCCTACAAAACTTTGCGCTTGGAGGCCCAACACAAGTCTACAAGAACAAGTTGTGTAGTAGACATCAAGCTCTTTTCTGGCGCCGTTGCCGGGGAGGTGAGTGCTTGAAGGTATATCTTCAGATCTTGCTATCGAATCTTTTAGTTTCTTATTTATCACTAGTTTGGTTTATAAAAGAAAACTACAAAAAATGGAGAATGGGTTGCCTCAAGTTGTTCTTTATCTTTACAATGTTTATCTTGAGAATAAGGATTCCGATAATTGTGCTCAATTGCTAGAAAAAGAATTCAACAAAATTTATGGCATAAAAATGTTGGATGATGGGCATGATTGCAATATTGCTAGTATGAATTCTTTGAATATCCATGATGTTAATGATGATTGCATTAGTCTTGATAATGATGTCTCCTATAAGAATGTCAATTTTTGCGGAGTGAATTGGGAGTGCAATTGCACACCAAAAAGGGAAGATAGATTTTTTAAGAAGCATAAATATTTAGAAACGAAAAAGTTGAAAGAGATGCTAGATGATTGTGCTGAAAGATTTAATTTTTTCTCCATCATTGTGAACTTTGCAATGAACGTGGTCATTGAAATCTCCAATGCAAATTGTTTCATGATCAAATTGTGTCCAAAAATTGTGATAACTTGATTACCCTTGAGCGTCATAAAGAGCTTAGTCTTCTTTTGGGGCATGAAGAAATGAAACATATAACTCAGGGTATTCCAAAATTAATCTTAAGAGATTTCTTGATTTTGATCTAGAGGAAATTTATATGTTTTGTGCAGTAAATTGCATTGAGAATTCTTATATTTCCAACTATCTAAAGACAAGAAAACAAATAGAATATGAAGAGTGTACTAATGAAAGGGAAAATATTTCTCAATACCCTCCTAGTGTTTATTATGATGAATCGGGTAACAAGGAGGAGCTTCCTATCCAATCAATCTCTTCAACAAGAAGCTTGAAAAAATTAATTAAACCCACACATGATGTGGTGAAGAAGAAGAAAATAAGAAAGAATAGAGGTAAAAAGGTATCTCTCCCAAATAATGTTGCTCCTATTATTGTTGTGCCTCATGAAAATGAATCAAAAATAATTGTGGAAGATGATGCACTTGATGATGATTTTGTTATGCCTATTGCTTGTCGTGATAATTATGATTGGGAAGATAATGATACTTCTTATAATCTTGGAAATCATTTTGGCACCAACTTGAGAAATTATGATGATAGCAATTGTTATACCGTTGGTGCTATTCATACTATTAATGATGAGAGTGACTATGCTTGTGATATGACAAGCCATAAGCTTGGGGATGCTATGTTTGATGAGAATGACATGTTTGAGAATTTATTTGCTGCAATTAATGTTTGTCCCAAGCTTGGGGATGCTATGTTTAATGAATATGATCTTTTTAGTCCCCCTACTATGAACGATCTAATTTGCTATGATGATTGCATGCCTCCTATCTATGATGAGAACAAAGTTGCTACTTATGATGATTATTGTGAAGATACTTATGTTACAAAAAGTAGTGATGATTATATTTGTAAAACTTGCCATAGTTATGATTACCCTTTTTCTGAACATTACTCTTTTAATGTGGAAACAATTTATAGTATTCGAGTTTCATATGATACTCCCACCATTGTGAATGAGAAGAAATTTTCTTATGTGGAGAGTAATAAAAATTCTATGATTGCGGATCATGAAAAGAATGTTTTATGTGATGGTTACATTGATGAATCTATTCATGATGCTACTGAAAATTATTATGAGAGAGGAACTTATGATTCATGATGCTCTTGTTATGTGTGAATCCTTATCTTTTATGCGAGCATCATTGAACTCATCATGCCTAGCTAAAAGGCATTAAAAAGCGCTTGTTGGGAGACAACCCAACACTTTTACCTACTGTTTTTTTGTTCACATGATTATGCTACTGTAGTAATCATGTTTTATAGCTTTTGATTCAATAAAGTGCCAAGTAAGACCTTTGGAATGGTCTATGGTGATAGTTGATTTGATCTTGCTGAAAAACAGAAACTTTTGCGCTCAGGAAAATAATTCTAATTTTTCACAGAAGCGTGATAAAATACTGATTCTTTTTGCAGAAGTTTAATATATAAATTGCCCAGGTTGTCCTAATTTTTCAGAATTTTTGGAGTAGCAGAAGTATGGTTGGAGTATACATTACTACAGACTGTTCTGTTTTTGACACATTCTGTTTTCAATGCATAGTTTGCTTGTTTTCTAGTTTCTATGACTTATATTGCTCAATATAAATTGTGGAAATGATATACTACAGTAAGCATTGTGTGGAAACAATTATGAATCTTGTCTTAGACAGTACCAAGGTGAAATGGTTTGCTCCTTATGATACTAACCTATCTCATGAAGTTCCGTTAAGTTTTGTGTGATTGAAGTTTTCAAGTTTTGGGTGAGACATCGATATGAGGAGAATAAGGAGTGACAAGACCCTAAGCTTTGGGATGCCCAAGGCACCCCAAGTTAATATCCAAGGAAGTTCCAAGCAACTAAGCTTGGGGATGCCCCGGAAGGCATCCCCTCTTTCGTCTCCAACATTATCGGTAACCTCACTTGGAGTTACATTTTTATTCGTCACATGATATGTGTTTTGCTTGGAGCATCATTTTATTTTGTTAGAATTTGCTTGCTGTTATTTAGAATAATATTTTGCATCTTTTATTTCAATAAATGTCAAGTATAGCCTTTGCCATGCTTATCTTGCAAGTATATGAGTTGTTGTTTCAAAACAGAAAGTTTATCGATGTTGCAAAAATTCCCTAGAAAAGTCAGAATGTGATAAAATGTTGAAACTTTTTGCAAAATAAGCTCTGATAAATTTTCTACAGCGTGGTAAATTTTCATATTTTTTGGAGTTTAAGAAGTATTGATACTCTTGCATTCTTTAGAGACTGTACTGGTTTGGCAGATTGTTGTTATGTTTGCATATGTTTGCTTGTTTAATGATTCTATTTGAGGATAGGAGTATTAAATATGCAGAGGAATTTAGTATGCAATGTTGAATAATAATTTTAGTGATTTTCTACAGCAGAGAATGATAAGGTTTTTGCATTGGTTTATACTAACTTATCTCACGAGTTCTTGTTGAGTTTTGTGTGGATGAAGCTATTAAGATTTAGGGAAACGTGAAATAAAAGGAATTAAGGAGACACAAAAGCTCAAGCTTGGGGATGCCCAAGGCACCCCAAGATAATATTTCAAGAAGTCTCAAGCATCTAAGCTTGGGGATGCCCCGGTAGGTATCCCACCTTTCTTCATCAACAATTATCGGTTAATATCGGTTGATCCTAAGTGTTTGCTTCTTCACACGATGTGTGCTATTCTTGGAATGACATTTTGTTTTGTTTTGCTTGCTGTTTTAATAAAATACTTATATCTGAAAGTTTTTAAATAAGAGAGATTCCACAATTAGCTACCTATTAACTTAACTACTCGCTTGATTTTTCACTTATATCTTTTTGGGGTAGCTTGTCATTTACTCTTGTGCTTCACTTATATCCTATGAGTAAATTGTTGAATGAATTGAATATCATGAAGTTGAAATTATATGTTCATATCATGCCTAGTAGTAGCTTCACATTGGGTGTAGAAAGTGAACTCTTTTTAAGCTTGACAATCACAATATTGCTCATACAACCAATACACGAATGATTAGTAGAAGGAAGAGAACTTTCACGTGCAAATACACTTTCTTGGAAATATTTTGTGATTGTGAGACCCCATCAAAATACTATATGCCAAAATTGTTGACGTTGGACAAGGAAGACAACATAATGATTTATGTTTGTTCATATTCATATAGAAGTTATATTGTCATAGATCCTTCAACATGTGGTGCTTACCCCCATCTTTGCTAGCCAAAAACTCCGCACCAAGTAGAGATACTACTTGTGCATCCAAAAACCCTTAAACCCAAATCTTATTTTCAAGAGTCCACCATACCTACCTAAGGATTTAGCAAGATCCTTCAAGTAAGTTGTCATCGATGCAATAAGGCAATAAAATTGCTTCTAAAAGTGTTAGATCATTTAGTGTAAGAGAAAATTGAGCGTTGTACGAACTTGTGATGGCAAAGAATAAAAGTGAGAGATTGCATAATAAAGGTTGCTATCATAAGGGGCAATATAACGTGATGTTCTTTTACACTAAGGGATTGAGCATACAAACGAAAAGCGCATGGCAACCTCTACTTCCCTCTGCGAAGGGCCTACTTTTTACTTTTTTGTGTTTACTTTCATGCAAGAGTCAAAGTTTTTCTCTCTATTCCTTTTTGTTTTTCTCTTTTGGCAAGCATCATGTGGTGAGGAAAGATCTAGGCACATATATCCAGTTGGATATGGGTAGTATGAGTTATTATTTTTGACATCACCCTTGAGGTGAATACGTCGGGAGGCGAAATTATAAGCCCCTATCTTTCTATGTGTCCAGTTGAAACGTTTTGCTCATATTTATGCGGTGAGTGTTAGCAATCATAGAAGACTATATGATGGTTGAGTATGTGCAGCTCTTACTTAGACACTGTTGAATAAGTTGAATTGCAATTGCTTGGTGACTGAGAACATAGGTTGTTGAGTTTCAAGAGAATTCGTTGTTTGAACCTTAACATGTGAATTGGTTGCTACTTTAACATGAGAAGTTTTATAAGTAAGAGTTGCCGTTATGATGCTAGGGAAAGTGATTGAAATTATCATCGATCAAACTTATGCACTTTGCTAGCATTCACACTTCAAAAATTATTTCTTTTATCATTTACCTACTCGGGGACGAGTATGAATTAAGCTTGGGGATGCTGATACATCTCCAACGTATCTACTCCCTCTGTCCGCGTATAAGTGTACATCTACCTTTTGTCAAGTCAAAGTTTTTAAAATTTTACCAACTTTATAGAAAAGAGTAGTGACATATGTGACATCAAATTGGTATATGATGAAATTACATTTCAAAATGGTCCCAGTGATAATAATTTAGTGCCATAAATACTTCTACTTTTCCCTATAAAGTTGGTCAAAATTTTAAAACTTTGACTTAGGACAAAAGCTAGAAGTACACTTATTCACGGATGGAGCGAGTATAATTTATGAAGTATTCATGTTGTTATATTATCATTCTTGGATGTTTTTACAATCATTTTATAGCAACTTTATATCATTTTTTGGGACTAACCTATTGACCCAGTGCCCAGTGCTAGTTGTTGTTTTTTGCTTGTTTTTTACATCACATGAAATCAATATCAAACGGAGTCCAAACACCATGAAACTTTTTGGAGAATTTTTATGGACCAGAACACCCAGGATGGGCCAGAGAAGTACCAGAGGGGTGCCCCGAGGGGGTCACAACCCACCTGTGCGCCTGGGGGCCCAGGCGCGCCCTGGAGGGTTGTGCCCACCTCGGTGGCCTCCCGCACCGCCTCTTCGCCCTATAAATTGTCAAATATTCCAAAAACCCTTGGGGTAACCCTAGATCAGAATTTCTGCCACTGCAGGCCTCTGTAGCCACCGAAAACCAATCTAGACCTTGTTCCGGCACCCTACCGGAGGGAGGAATCATCTCCGGTGGCCATCTTCATCATCCCAGCGGCCACCACGATGAGGAGGGAGTAGTCCACCCTCGGGGCTGAGGGTTTGTACCAGTAGCTATGTGTTTAATCTCTCTCTCTCTCTCTCTCTCGTGTTCTTGACGTCCCGATCTTGATGTATCGGGGTGTCGGTGTAGTAAAGTTTGGGCCCTTTTGTACCTGATACGTTTCCAATGTATCTATAATTTATGAAGTATTCATGCTGTTATTTATCATTCATGGATGTTTTACAATCATTTTATAGCAACTTCATATCATTTTTTTGGGACTAACCTATTGACCCAGTGCCCAGTGCCAGTTGCTATTTTTTGCTTGTTTTTTACATCGCAGGAAATCAATATCAAACGGAGTCCAAAAACCGCGAAACTTTTTGTGGATTTTTTACGGACCAGAAGACCACCAATGGGCCAGAGCAGCGCCTGGGGGTGCCCCCAGGGGGGCACAACCCACCAGGGCGTGCTTGGGGGCCCAGGCGCACCCAGGTGGGTGGTGCCCACCTCAGTGGCCTCCCGCACCCCCTCTTTACCCTATAAATTCACAAATATTCCGAAAACCCTTGGGGTTAACCTAGATAGTTTCGCTGCCGCAAGACTCTATAGCCACCGAAAACCAATCTAGACCCCGTTCCGGCACTCCGTCAGAGGGGGGAATCATCACCGGTGTCCTTCTTCATCATCCTGGCGGCCACCATGATGAGGAGGGAGTAGTCCACCCTCGGGGCTGAGGGTTTGTACCAGTAGCTATGTGTTTAATCTCTCTCTCTCGTGTTTTTGAGATGTCATGATCTTGATGTATCGCGAGCTTTGTTAATATAGTCGGATGATATGGTGTTTCCCCCTCTCCATCTTGTTGTGATGAATTGAGTTTTTTCCCTTTGAGATTTCGTTGTTATCGGATTGGATACTTTTATCGATTTGAGAACACTTGATATATGTCTGCAATTGAATACTCGTGGTGACAATGGGGTATCGTATTGATCCACTTGATATATGTTTTGGCACTCAACTCGTGGATTCCCGAGGTGACATTGGGGTAACCTATGCATAGGGGTCGATGCACGTTCTTGTCTTTGTTTCTCCGGTAGAAATCTTGGGGCACTCTTTGAAGTTCTTTGTGTTGGATTGAGTATTATGAATATGAATTTGCTTTAGTGTTATTTTAGTACAAACTCTAGGATATATCGAACGGAAAGAATAGCTTTGTGTTATTTTAGTACGAACTATTGAATAGATCAAACGGAAAGAATAGCTTTGAGGTGGTTTCGTACCCTACAATTTATTCTTATGTTCTCCGCTAGATAGGAACTTTGGAGTGATTCTTCATCGCACTTTGAGGGATGGTTATATGATCCAATTATACTAGCATTGTTGAGAGATTGCACTAGCGAAAGTACGGACCCTAGGCTTTGTTTCTAAGCATTGCAATACAATTTTTGTGCCCATTTACTATTTGCTACCTTGCTGTTTTTATTTATTCAGATTATAAAAATATATTTCTACCATCCATATTACACTTTTATCACCATCTCTTCGCCGAACTAGTGCACCTATACAATTTGCCATTGTATTGGGTGTGTTGGGGACACAAGAGATTTTGTTGCAGGGTTGTTTGAGAGAGACCATCTTCATCCTACGCCTCGCACGAATTGATAAACCTTAGGTCATCCACTTGAGGGAAAATTGCTACTGTCCTACAAAACTCTGCGCTTGGAGGCCCAACACGAGTCCACAAGAATAAAGTTGCGCAGTAGACATCAAGCTCTTTTCTGGCGCCGTTGCCGGGGAGGTGAGTGCTTGAAGGTATACCTTTAGATCTTGCAATTGAATCTTTTAGTTTCTTGTTTTACCACTAGTTTGGTTTATAAAAGAAAACTACATAAAAATGGAATTGAGGTTGCATCATATTATCGATCATCTTTATAATATATTTCTTGAAAATGATGGTTCAGAAAATTGTGCTCAATTTCTAGAAGAAGAAGTCAATAAAATGTTTGGCACAAAATATTTGAATGATGAGCATGATTGCAATGTTGTTAGTATGAATTCTTTGAATATCCAAAATGCTAATGATGATTGCATAAGTCATGACAAAAATGCATCTTATAAGCATGTCAATTTTTGCGGAGTGAATTGGGAGTGCATTTGCACACAAAAAAGGGAAGATAGATTTTGTAAGAAGCTTAAATATTTAGAAACGGAAAATTTGCAAGAGAGGCTAGATGATTGTGCTAAAATATTTAATTCTTTTGCCATCCTTGTGAACTTTGCAATGAACATGGTCATTTAAATCTCCAATGCAAATTGTTTCTTGATCAAATTGTGTCCAATTTTTTTGATAACTTGATTACCCTCGAGCATCATAAAGAGCTTAGTCTTCTTTTGGGGTATGAAGAAATGAAACGTATAACTAAGGGTATTCCAAAATTTAATCTCGAGAGATTTCTTGATTTTTATCTAGAGGAGATTTATATGTTTTGTGCGGTAAATTGCATTGAGAATCCTTATATTGCCAACTTCCTAAAGAAAAGAAAATAAATGGAATATGAAGAGAGTACTAATGAAAGGGAAAATATTTCCCAATACCCTCCTAGTGTTTATTATGATGAATCAGTTAACGAGGAGGAGTTTCCTATCCAATCAATCTCTTCAACAAGAAGCTTGAAAGAATTAATTAAACCCACACATGATGTGGTGAAGAAGAAGAACAGAAGAAGAAGAAAGAATAAAGGTAAAAATGTACCTCTCCCAAATAATGTTGCTCCTATCACCATTGTGCCTCATGAAAGTGAATGGAGGATGATGATATTGAGTATGATTTTGTGATACCTACTACTTGTTGTAATGATTATGATTGGGAAGACAACGATATCCCTTATGATCTTGAAAATCTTTTTAGCACTTGCTTGGAAGAATATGATAATAATGTTTGCTATAATATTGGTGCCATTCATGCTATTGATAAGAATGATTGTGATGATATGCAAAACCACAAGCTTGGGGATGTTATGTTTAATGAGTATGATATGTTTGAAGATATATTTGCTGGAAATAATGCTTGTCCTAAGCTTGGGGATGCTTTGCTTAATGAATATGATCCTTTGATTCCTTCTACTTTCGATAAAAAAATATTATGATGATAGCATGCCTCCTATTTATGATGATTATATTGATGAAAGTGGATTTGGAGAGGTCATGAATTTATGTAGTGATACATCCACTATTTTGGAAGAGGTTTCAATTGACTATGACAATAAAGTTGCTATCTATGATGATGATTATGATGACATGTATGTCATAAAGAGTAATAAATCTTCTATGCTTGTGCATCATGAAAAGAGTGCTGTATGTGATAGTTATATTGTTGAATCCATTATTAATGTTTCTGAAAATTATTATGAGGAAGGAACTTATGCTCTTACATATCTCAATAATATCAAGTTTCTTCTCTATGTGTTGATTGTTTTGAAGTTGCACTTGTTTTGCCTTCCTATGCTAGTTGATTCTTGTTCCAATTAGTTGTTTATTTACAAAATCCCTATTCATAGGAAGTGGGTTAGACCTAAATGTGCTAGTCATATGCTTCATGATGCTCTGTTCATGTTTCAATTCTTATCTTTTATGCGAGCATCATTGAAATCATCATGCCTAGCTAGAAGGCATTAAAGAAAAGCGCTTGTTGGGAGACAACCCAACACTTTTACCTACTGTTTTTGTGTGTTCACATGATTATGCTACTGTTGTAATCATGTTTTATTGCTTTTGTTTCAATAAAGTGCCAAGTAAAGCCTTTGGGATCATGTTGGGTGATAGTTGATTTGATCTTGCTGAAAAACAGAAACTTGTGCGCTCACGAAAATAATTATCATTTTTAACAGAAGAGATTTTTAGTTGATTCTATTGAATAAGTTTAATATACAAATTTCTCAGGTGTTACTAATTTTTTTTAGAATTTTTGGATTAGGAGAAGTATGGATTGAGTACAGATTACTACAGACTGTTCTGTTTTTGACAGATTCTGTTTTCAATGGATAGTTTGCTTGTTTTCTAGTTTCTATGGCTTATATTGCTCAATATAAATTGTAGAAATGATATGCTACAGTAGTAATTGTGTGATAACAATTATGAATCTTGTCTTTGGCAGTATCAAAAGTGGAATGGGTTGCTCTTTATCGTACTAACTTATCTCACAATATTCCGTTAAGTTTTGTGTGATTGAAGTTTTCAAGTTTTGGGTGAGATATCAATATGAGGAGAATAAGGAGTGACAAGAATCTAAGCTTGGGGATTCACAAGTTACCCCCAAGGAAATATTCAAGGAGGATCCAAGCAACTAAGCTTGGGGATGCCCCGGAAGGCATCCCCTCTTTTGTCTTCAACATTATCGGTAACCTCTCTTGGAGCTATGTTTTCATTCGTCACATGATATGTGTTTTGCTTGGAGCATCATTTTATTTTGTTAGGGTTTGCTTGATGTTATTTAGAATAATGTTTTGCATCTTTTATTTCAATAAAAATGTCAAGTCTAGCCTTTGCCATGCTTATTTTGCAAGTCTACATGTTGCTGTTTCAAAACAGAAAGTTTATTGATGTTGCAAAAATTCCCTAGAAAAGTCAGAATGTGATAAAATTTTGAAACTATTTGCAAAATAAGCTCTGATAAATTTTCTACAGTGTGGTAAAATTTCATAATGTTTGGAGTTGAATAAGTATTGATACTCTTGCATTCTTTACACACTGTACTGTTTTGGCAGATTGCTGTTATGTTTGCATTGTTTGCATATGTTTGCTTGTTTAATGATTCTATTTGAGGATAGGATTATTAAATATGCAGAGGCATTTAGTGTGCAATTTTGAATAATAATTTTAGTGATTTGCTACAGTAGAGAATGATAAGGTTTTTGCATTGGTTTATACTAACTTATCTCACGAGTCCTTGTTGAGTTTTGTGTGGATGAAGCTTTTGAGATTTAGGAAAACCGTGATATGAGAAGAATTAAGGAGACACAAAAGCTCAAGCTTGGGGATTCCCAAGGCACCCCAAGATAATATTTCGAGAAGTCTCAAGCACCTAAGCTTGGGGATGCCCCGGTAGGCATCCCACCATTTTTCTTCAACAATTATCGGTTAGTACCGGTTGAACCTAAGTTTTTGCTTCTTCACATGAGTTGTGCTATCCTTGGAATGTCATTTTATTTTGTTTTACTTGTTGTTTTAATAAAGTACTTAGATCTGAATTTTTTTAAATAAAATAGTCCTCAAATAGTTGCCAGGGAGGCTAGGTAAGCGGCACACACATCCCGTCAACGAAGCTCTTTTCTGTGGAATTGCTCTAGTGCTACACTTATATCTTTTTGACGGTGTGCTTTAGTATTTTTGAAGAAATTATCTCTTGCTTCACTTAAATTAATTTGAGAGAAAGAAATATTATGCTCATGACCTTCACTTATATCTTTTTGGATTAGCTTGTCATTTACTCTTGTGCATCACTTATATCCTATGAGTAAATTGTTGAATGAATTGAATGTCATGAAGTTGAAATCATATCATGCCTAGTGGTAGCTTCACATTGGGTTTAGAAAGTGAAATCTTTTGAGGCTTGACAATCACAATATTGGTCATATAAGAAATTCATGAATAATTAGTATAAGGAAGAGAACTTTCACATGCAAATACACTATCTTGAAAATCTTTTGTGATTGTGAGCCCCCATCAAAATATTGTATGCCAAAATTGCTGACGTTGGAGAAGGAAGACAACGTAATGATTTATGTTTGTTCATATTCACATAGAAGTTATATTGTCATGTATCCTTCAACATGTGGTGCTTGCCCCCCATCTTTGCTAGCCAAAAATTGCGCACCAAGTAGAGATACTACTTGTGCATCCAAAAACCCTTAAACCCAAATATTATTTTCAAGAGTCCACCATACCTACCTAGGGATTGAATAAGATCCTTCAAGTAAGTTGTCATCGGTGCAATAAGGCAATAAAAATTGTTTCTAAAAGGGTTAGACCATTTAGTGTAAGAGAAAATAGAGCGTTGTACGAACTTGTGATGGCAAAGAATAAAAGCGACAGACTGCATAATAAAGGTTGCTATCATAAGGGGCAATATAACGTGACGTTCTTTTGCACTAAGGGGTTGAGCATACAAACAAATAAGCGCATGGCAACCTCTGCTTCCCTCTGCGAAGGGCCTATCTTTTACTTTTCAGTATTTACTTTTATGCAAAGAGTCAAAGTTTTTCTCTCTATTCCTTTTTATTTTTCTCTTTTGCCAAGCATCATGTGGTGAGGAAAGATCTAAGCACATATATCCAGTTGGATATGGGTAGCATGAGTTATTATTGTTGACATCACCCTTGAGGTGAATACATTGGGAAGCGAAACAATAAGCCCCTATCTTTCTATGTGTCCGGTTGAAATGTTTTGCTCATGTGTATGTGGTGAGTGTTAGCAATTGATACGTCTCCAACGTATCTATAATTTTTTATTGTTCCATGCTGTTATATTATCAATCTTGGATGTTTTATAATCTTTTATACTCATTTTATATCATTGTTTGGTACTAACCTATTGACATAATGCAAAGTGCCAGTTGCTGTTTTCTGCATGTTTTTTACATCGTAGGAAATCAATATCACACGGAGTCCAAACGCAACGAAACTTTACGAATATTTTTTTGGACCAGAAGGAACATAATGGGCCCTGGCTGCTCCTGGGGGTGCTCCTAGGAGAGCACCACCCACCAGGGCGCGCCAGGAGGCCCAGGCGCGCCCTGGTGGGTTGTGCCCACCTCGGGTGCCCCCAGACCGCCTCTTTGCTCTATAAATACCCCAATATTCCCAAAACCCTAGGGGAGTCGACGAAATATTGATCCAGCCGCCGCAGAGTCCAGAACCACCAGATCCAATCTAGACACCATTTCAGATGGGGTTCACTACCTCCATTGGTGCCTCTCCGATGATGCGTGAGTACTTCTTTGTAGACCTTCGGGTCCGTAGTTAGTAGCTAGATGGCTCTATCTCTCGCTGAATTCTCAATACAATGGTCTCTTGGAGATCCATATGATGTAACTCTTTTGCGGTGTGTTTGTTGGGATCGGTGAATTTTGAGTTTATGATCAGATCTATCTTTTTATATCCATGAAAGTTATTTGAGTTTCTTTGATCTATTATATGCATGATTGCTTATAGTCTCGTATTTCTTCTCTGATTTGGGTTTTGTTTGGCCAACTTGATCTATTTATCTTGCAATGGGAAGTGGTGCTTTGTAGTGGGTTCGATCTTACGGTGCTTGATCCCAGTGACAGAAGGGGAACCGACACGTATGTATCGTTGCTAGTAAGGATAAAACGATGGGGTCTATCTCTACATAGATAGATCTTGTCTACATCATGTCATCGTTCTTATTGCATTACTCCGTTTCTCCATGAACTTAATACTCTAGATGCATGCTGGATAGAGGTCAATGTCTGGAGTAATAGTAGTAGATGTAGGCGGCAGTCGGTCTACTAATCTTGGACGTGATGCCTATATAATGATCATTGCCTAGATATCGTCATGATTATTTGAAGTTCTATCAATTGCCCAACTGTAATTTGTTCACCCACCGTTTGCTATTTTTCTCGAGAGAAGCCACTAGTGAAACCTACGGCTCCCGGGTCTCTTTCTCATATATTTGCCTTTGCGATCTACTTTTTCGTTGCTTTTATTTTCAGATATATTAAACCAAAAATAAAAAAATACCTTGCTGCAATTTATTATTATTTATTTGATTTGGCTCGAACTATCGATCTACTACAATTTTATCTCACGTCCGTTTGCCCATCTGGGGCGCCGCTACCCGAAAGGGATTGACAACCCCTTTTACAGGTCGGGTCGCGAGAAGTTGTTATTTGTGTGCAGATGTTGTTTACATTGTGTTGCTTGGTTATCCTACTGGTTCGATAACCTTGGTTTCACATCTGAGGGAAATACCTACGGCTGCTGTGCTACATCATCCCTTCCTCTTTGGGGAAATACCGACGTAGCTTCAAGCGACATCAAAAGGAATTTCTGGCGCCGTTGCCGGGGAGGATCTTCAACATATACCAGGTTCCTAATCATAAATATCATCTCCTCGCAATTTACATTATTTGCCATTTGCCTCTCGTTTTCCTCTCCCCCACTTCACAAAAAATTGCCGTTTTATTCGCCCCTCTTTTTCCGTTCGCCGTTTTCTTGCCGGATCTGTTTTTGTGTGCGTTCTTGTGTGCGTAGTCATGATGCCTCAAAGAAAATATTATGATGTTCCTTACCCCAATAGTTTGCTTCAAATTGAGAAAAGTACTAAGGAATATATGACTACACAATTTGAGCATAACAAGTATTTTACCGAAGAACTTAAGGAACACTCCGTTGTGCTTGATGCTATAACAAAACAACTTGATGATATTAGTAGAGAAGTTTGCAATCTCCAATCTAAGTATGCTTTTGACGAAAGTTTACTAGGAAAAATATCCGATGCACAAGCTACCCTAGTAAATCGAATGGCCGCGAAACCAATGTCACTAGAGGACAAAAGTGATGAAGATCTTAAAATGATTGGTGTTCTTCTATTAATTCCTTGTTTAGTAAAGTTAATATTGATGAAAAAGGGACTGGAGAAGAGTCAACTTTAGGTAGAAGGCGTCCCAATATTTCGGAGGGTGAAAACACTGGTGTGCGTCGGTCCTAAACAAACGGTTTAAAACCCCTTTCCACGACGACATTTGGAACCGTCGCCAAGTGAGTGTGGGCGATAGGGGGGGGGTCCTTCCCACACGACCCAGAAACCGTCGGGGATAGGGCCCCTATAGTACTCCTACTCGTTTATGCTCGCATTGCCATCGTAGTCGGTATTCTGTGGTGCTACGTTTACGATGTGCGGCCCATCACAAACGGTTCACTATTATAGAACGTGTATGATGTGCGACCCATCACAAATGGTTCACGGTTAAGAAGATTAGCTAATCGTCGTACGAGTGTCGGACAGGATTATGAAATGTCAGACCGTCGTAACATCGTCGTACACGACAACTATTGCACACGCTATTCTGTGGTGCAACGTTTATGATGCATACTTCATCAGAAACATTTCATGGTTGTGAATCGTGTATGATAAGGCAACTAACACAAACGTTTAGTTTGCCCGCACCATTTGTGATATTGTCTGACATCGCACACGCTTCGCAAACGGCAACCGTGTGCATGCTTGCACATGTTTCCTCTCTGTGAACCTTCTCAGATTATGGTGCATATCGCAAACTTATGTGTTTTACCAACCGTGTGTGCCGTAACAACCTGGATAGCGTAATGTCACCGTAATTTAATTGATGCTTTTCCAAATTGTACCAGATTTGAATTTGAATGTATGCTACAGCTTTATTCATATCCATCAGGTTCAAACAACCAATGCATTATTCGGTTCATAGGTACATATGTTCAAGCATTACATAAGAACCAAATAAAGAATGATGAACCACCGTTGTATACTTGTACTATTAAAGATGGTAAAGAAAGAGGCGAAATAAATTCTTGTTGCTGAACAAGGTGAAGCGGAATGCCCATATTGTGCCCTCCCCCATGAAGAAGGCACGCACGACTCTAGTCCAACCCCTTGTGATGGCCGACCGCCCATCCTTCACGGTCTTCATGAAAACATCTAGATAATCATCGTGTTCTGGTAGAAATACTTTAACCTTTGCATGCCCACCAATCATGTAGTTTGAGAGGTAATCTTGAGTAAACTGCTTTTGGCAACCACTGCAAAGGAATAAGATTTCAGACATTGTCATCTAACACAACACATTATGGGCAGTAAAAAGAAGGCTGCAGAGTTCTTACTTACCATCATGCAGTTCGCGTTGTCTTGGATAAAGTGTAAACAAATAGTTTAATTGCCATCTTTGGACTCATTTTACTAACAATCTTTATCAGCTTCCTCACTTGATGCTGGTTCATCGATATCTCATTGCCCCATACGCAGAAAGGGTCAAAACGCGGATCTTTACCAATGACATATGTACCTAAAAGCACCAAGTTAATATTAGAAGCTAAACAACAATTGCACAATGATGTAGTACAACACTCTTTTATAATATGTCTATATACATCCGTATGTGGTAGTCCATTTGAAATCTCTAAAAAGACAAATATTTAGGAACGGAGGGAGTATCTTATAACATCCAATATACTCACAGATGAATTAACATCTTATATTATGGGCCAGAAGGAGTTTAGTTCATTCTTAAAAATTATCTGCTGCTGTATCCACGGGCTACAGTTAGTTTGAGCTAGTTCGGGATCAAATAGCCCTAAAGTATATCTAAACATGAGGGCTAGTTTGAGCTAGTTGCATCAATAACCGACCCAAAAAACTAGTATCCAACCCAAGAGGTGCTAATTGGAGCTAGTTCTCCTAGTGCATTTATTGTCAATCTAACCCTGCCATCCAAACAACTCTTTGGATGGAGTTAGTTCAGGGTTAGTAATGAGCTAGAAACTAACTCTAACCTCTAGCTAAGTTGAGTATCCAAACAGGGCTGTGTTGTTGCTGTTGCAGTTGCTGCTCTTCTATGTATATCTAGACATCATTAGAACATTAATGTAACACTCTTCCTTGTTGCTATGTAGCCTAGGATTGCATATTTAGACATTAAGTACAGTGCATGTTGCTATGTAGCCTCAGATATATTACATATGGCCCTGGTTAACCTAAGGAAAAATGGGTTGCAGATATATTCAGTTAAAAGTCCGATTCACCGATTAGTCCCTTATCAGCCGCCGGCCTATATGGTACCAGCTACGGATATCCTGAACAGTGAGCAGATATAAGCCATGGGATGAAACTAACCTCGATGGAAAACAGAAGTCGTTCCCAAAATTGTCCTGTGTAGGTACATCAAGAAGCATGTTAAGCACAACAGGCTAAACATCAACCAAAATTACACATGACAGACAAAATAATCTCCAAAAGATAGCTTCAGTGTGCAGGTTTAAGCACGCTAGTAAAGCAAAACAAGTGGAAAGGTGTGCTAACTACAACAGGCCTAACATTTAACAACAAGCAAACATCGTCATTCAAACTGGTATTGTGCCAGTCTAAGTACACTGGTTATGTTTAAATAAAAATGGAAAGGCGTGTTAACTACAAGATGCAGCAACCAAATGTAGTCATTCATAGTGGTATTGTTGAAACTGGTACTGATGAAATTGAACTGCATAGTTCATACTTGCACATATAGAACATCACGTTGTGAATAACTGGAATAAACAAGGCATACTATGAACAACCAAAGATAGCATTTGAAACTGAACATATGCTAACTACAAACAACCGAACAATCAAAAAACTTTAAAAGAGGCATATGCTAGCTATAACAGGCTTAACAACAAGCAAATATATGCATTCCTATCGGTATGTTTAAAACTGGATTCATGAAATGTACTGCACAGTAAATAATTGCACATATAGAGCATCACATTGTGAACAACTAAAATAAACAAATCATGGGTTTCCTCACTTGTCACAGATGGGCTTGTTCTCGTGCGAAGAGCACGGACCTTGGATGCGCTCCATGTTGTCGCATATGGGCTCCTTCCCCTTGGAAGAGCACGGTTGTAGGGTGCCCTCCCTGATGTCGCAGATGGGCGCTTTCCCCTTGGAAGAGCAGATGGGCTCTTTCCCCTCCTTGGAACAACCGGAGAGGGTGCCCTCCTCGTGGTCGCCTTCGATGAGGTCTGACTTGGAAGCTGTGGATCCCAAGCCAGCGTTGCAGAACGTGTCCTTCAGAAATGACAATAGGGGCTCGATGGCGATGTGGAATGGCAAATTGTTGACAGCGAGCTAGAGGAGATCAGCGGCGGGGCCATGGATGAGATCGACGACGGTTGAACCCGAGGGGTTGGGGGTTGGCCACTTAACCTGTGACACAGCCCGCCTCAGGGCGTCGCTGTCGATGACCTCGATGTCGTGGCCGGCGGACGAGACATGCCCACATACTCTAGGCCGCTGCTTGAGTGCCCGCCGCCAGTAATGGTCGTCAGCTTCCTCGGCAACGTCGGGCGAAGAGACCGCTATACACCTCTTTTGGGCCAGTCGCTCCTCGAGCTCCATGGGAAGCGTAGTCGGGCTTAGGCTGCGACACTCTGGAGTGGGGGATGGGGATGGGGATCTGTGGGAAAGGGGGCGTTTGGCAGGAGTCATCTAAGAAACTCAGGGCGGCCTGGGTATGGAGATTGGTGGGTAAGTTGCACGGGCAAACCGGCAGATGTTGACAATGGAGGCCTTGCGGCGGCGGCAGCGGCGGCGGGGACTTTGCTAGGGTTTCGAGTGAGGGAGGGTGTGTGTGTGTGCGCGCGCACTCCCGATGAGGTTTTGGTGTGTGTGTGTGTGTGTGTGGAGGGGGCGCGGGGTGTTTGAGGAAATGACGCGGGTACTGAAAATTTTACTACGCGGGAGTCAACACGGGTGTGAAATGCCGGGCTATTGAAAATTTTGATGATAGTGCATCGCACACGGTCCGGAGATAACAACCGTGTGTTATGAAAAAGAAAAACCCTTGAGGCGGCCAGATATTTTCGATGCAGGCGGGATTGGGAATAAGAAACATCGCACACGGTCCGGAGATAACAACCGTGTGTTATGAAACAGAAAAACACTCAAAGCGGGCAGATATTTCTGAGAGGGGCAGCCTCGTGGAGCCCAATGTACTGTGCGGATGTGTGCGTGACAGGTGCACCGGCGTGGCACACGGTTAGTTTGAGTGAACCGTGTCTGTTGCATCATCCGACTTGTCTAATGTTCATAAAATTGGCAAAAAATGATGCGGGAGAGGGTCAGAACACGAACACACTTGCATGTGGACCAAATTTATGTATCAAAAGGGTGGCTTGATTTTGAAATACCAAATGCAACTTCGATGTGGCACCTCTCTCGCAAAGCGCACGGTATTGCTTGCTCCCACCCTCTCGTGTCGGCACGAAGGGAATCCTACGCTATGAATGCATGCCCCCTCCCCCTCAACCGAGGCTTCACCTAGCAAAGTGCGAAGTAGCTAGCAGCCCCCCTCCTCCCTCGTGTCAGCATGAAGGGAATCCTAAGCTATATATGAATGCATGCCCCCCTCCCAACCGAGGTTCACCGTAGCAAAGTGCGAAGTAGCTAGCAGCCCCCCTCCCTCGTGTCGGCACGAAGGGAATCCTAAGCTATGAATGCATGCCCCCCAACCGAGGTTCACCTAGCAAAGTGTGAAGTAGAGCCAGCAGCCCCCCTCCCTCGTGTCGGCACGAAGGGATTCCTAAGCTATGAATGCATGCCCACCAACTGAGGTTCACCTAGCAAAGTGTGAAGTAGCTAGCAGCCCCCCTCCCTCGTGTCGGCACGAAGGGAATCCTAGCTAAGCTATTAATGCATGCCCTCCCCCCCAACGGAGGTTCACCCTAGCAAAGTGCAAAGTAGCTAGCAGCCACCCCTCCCTCGTGTCGGCACGAAGGGAATCCTAAGCTATGAATGCACATGCCCCCCAACCGAGGTTCACCTAGCAAAGTGCGTAGTAGCTAGCAGCCCCCCTCGTGTCGGCACGAAGGGAATCCTAAGCTATGAGCATGCCCCCCAACCGAGGTTCACCTAGCAAAGTGCGAAGTAGCTAGCATCCCCCACCCCCCTCGTGTCGCCACGAAGAAAATCCTAATTAAGCTATGAATGCATGCCCCCCCCCAACCGAGGTTCACCTAGCAAAGTGCGATGTAGCAACCTCCCCCCCCCCACACACACACTTTCAGTCGGCGGGCCAGAGAGGCATATATTTCACCAAGATGGATCGTAAAACGGACCAAGAATAATCCACCTTGGTCGTACAAACTCTCTCTTGTTGTTGGTCAAAGTGATGGCGTCCATGCGACCACGGAGATGGGCGGGCTCGCCAATAATCACGCAAGTAGCTAGTCCCCGAAGACAACCACTGCCTGCGTGTGGCCCAAACATATGTATGGAGATGTGTGTTTTTGAGTAACAATGAACAACTTTGATGTCGCACCGTGATTTCGAACTAGAAATCCCCACACTGAGTGAGGGTTAGGTTGATGATGCATATGTATGTTACACCACACTTCAAGCCAACGACGGGGATTCATATGCATGCATGCATAGTATATGCGCTCAAACTTAATTAGGTCTGAATCTCACCATGACCTATACTATGATAACACGAACCAAATGAAGAATCCGCCATGGTAACCTATCTTGTTGTTGGTCAAGGTGATCATGGATGTCCACGCGGGCCCACAAATATATAGGCTTGTCGCTGATAACCACGCGAGGGAGTGTATCATTCGAAGGCAACCACTACATGCATATGTATGGAGGTGATGCGTGCATGCATGTTTGAATACACAACATTGATCTGGCGCGTGTTTCAAAAATCGTACACTAGCTCCCCACACAGAGCAAGATCGGTTCATGATGGTGTCGTTGTACTAGCCACTTCGACACGATGGGAGGGATTCATGAGTACACATGAATGTGTGTGTGCTCAAAGTGTATCATGCATGTCATCCCAAAGCAAAAATAATAATCCCCTCCTAAGTCAAATTAACCTCTCTTGTTGTCAGGCAAAAAGAAGTGATGGACCAAGCAGGCCCACATATAGAAAGCATCGATATCGCTGATAACCGCTTAAGTGGGTGCGAGAGGACAACCACCACCACTTTGTTGGGCCAAACATATATATGTTGAATACCGAAAATGCACAACTTTGATGTGCCACATGCCTCAAAAACCGTAAACCATACACCCACACAGAGCGAGGTTCATATCAAGCGTACTACATATGATGGTCCCCTTCCCCCCTCTTCACCGCATACTATATGCTCCTGCCTTTATATATGTACAACCCAAAAGAATGCTCATCGATGGTGAAATTAATTAACCTCTCCCGATGTAGGTCAAAGTGATGCATGCATGCATGCATCGACGATGGCCTCGTGGGCCCACAGACGGAAGCGTCACACGTGAGTGTCCTAGCTAGGATATATATGCATGTGGCCGGTGTTGTGTGATGTTTGAATAACCAATTTCACAATTTTGATGTGGCACGTGCCTCAGTAACCAAAAAGTCCCAACACTGAGTGAGGTGTACTTGTTCACAGACGCATACGTATAGTATATATGCTAGTCCCCTCCCACCTCTTCGACGCGTACTATATACCACCATAACACAAACAAAAAAGATTCTACCTTGATGGTCAAATAACCTCACTGTCGGCTGTTCGTCAAAGTGATGGACGACGACCTCGCGGGCCCACAAAAAGCGTCACACGCGAGTATCGAGTGTCGTGTAGGACAACCATCGACTGCATGTGGCCAAAACATTTATGTATGAAAGGGTTGTGTAATGTTTTAAATAACGATTTCACGACTCTGATGTGGCACTAGCCTGCCTAACAAAACGGCCAACCCACACGGTGGCTCACAACTCGTAGTGTACTACGAGCCACCCGCCACCCCCAGACGCACACACCCACACACACACCGCGAATCCACCGCAACTACGATGCATGTTAAATTAATTATCCCGCGGTGAACATACATGTTACCAATGGAGGGACGTTTTAATTTCAAAAAAATCACAGAGATCATTAAGACATTTTAGTACATTGATTGATTGATTTTCTATGGGTATAATGTGCAAAAATCAAATTTGAGCTACATGCACACGTGACAGTGCACCTAAATGGATTGCAAAAACACATGTGTGTCACTGGGTGCATGTTTACTCCCCGTGCAACAAATTTCAAACATTGAGAATCTTGATTTTTAAATTCTAGTACATCCAAAACTTATTTGAAGTTCATGAAACTTATCGTGTTGTCATATGGACACCAATACAAAGTGGCATTGTACTTTTTTTGTCAAATTTGAGACCAGTTTTGATGTAATCTTTATCTAATTACAGACGGGAGATTATTAATAATTGGGAACTAATATCCCAAATGGATTATTTATTCGAACTGTGAGCGTTAGACCAACAATGGATACGTTCCATGCTTCGGTTAAGCCATAAAGCGGCAGCATTAATCATCCAAATAGAAAAACAATATACGGGCCGCCGCGCGGCCGTGTGGCGTGCGAGCAGGCGTGAGTTGACGGGACGCATGCGAGCAGTCCACCATGCAGGCAGACGGGGAGGCGTGCGTGTAGGTGTGTGAATTGACGGAGGCGAGCTCGCTGCACAGTGTCATCAGGAGGCGTGCGAGTAGCTGTGTGAAACTTTGGTAGGCATGCCAGCAGTCCGGTGCGTAGGCTCACCGGGAGGCGAGCCATCGGTTTGACATATTAATGGTGCGCCCGAGCGGCTGCACCCCCCATCCTTGCTATGCACACACAATCCTCTCTCTCCGCTTGCATCCTCGAGCCGCTCTCAGTCCTCAAAGCCATCAGTGTATCAGGATGCCGCCGAAGCACCCCATCGGAGGGAGTGGCGACGCTGGGGCTGCTAAAGCACCGAAGCACGGCGTGGAGATGGAGACAGAGGTTGCCGTCACCGCCGACGAGTTATCGCTACACCCTGACGTCGTCCACAGCGTCGAGCTTCCACAGCCGGAGGCGGAGTTCCACACCGACTCCGACGACCACTCCAGCGACGACTACGACGACCACTCCGGCGACGACTCTGACGACGACGGATAGCTGGTTAGTCATCTATACCCATTTATGTGTCAAATAGATCATAGGGTTTCTCTGGTTACTCCTGCCTCCCACTTTTTTGAATAGAAATCCTGTGGTTATGTTCTCCCAATCCATGAAATATGAGTAAGTTTCGTTAGATCCGTGTAGTGTATTGATTGTTTGAATGGTACAAGTGATAAGTGATTAGTTGTTTCATCTGTGCAAATGATTTCTGCTAGTATTCCGACTAGGGTTAGTGTTCGTGCTAATAATTCCTAGCCAGGACTTGACAATTGATTTTGAATGACCTACATTTGTTTGTGCCATTATTTTCTTCAAGATTGGTTTGTACATAGACGACTGTGATTAAAAATCGAACCATAATCTCTGAATATGTATAAATAAATAGCCATAAATTCCTAATCCTACTTCACGACATGTAATCAGTGATTTGATGCCAAATTTGCTTTACTATATGTCTAGGTGTTGTCTGACAATGTGGACAGCGAGGATGAAGATGCCCAGAGGAGGTACAAGAGGCGAATCCTGAGGGAGCTTTATGCGGGAATGCATAACAGGCGTATTAGGACCTGGAACGACGGCTATGTATGCCCATTTTACAACCATAAGATTCTTGACGCGTATCTAAGTGTTTTGGCGCATGCAAGAGGACGGGCCGTTCGCTCCTTCAAGCAGAAGTATTCTCGCAAGGTGGCGCACGATGCGTATGCCGAGTACCTGGAGAAGCTTCAGGATCGTGTCGGCCGCATGTGAGATGAGATGTGGGATGGATCGAACTATGTACGCTTGAGTATGCTTAATGACGGTTGAACTATGTACTTATGGTTGAACTATGCTTATGTACGTGTACGCTTATTATCTATGTCTGAGTATGTTAAATATTTCGCCAAATTTTGGTAAAAATTACAACGGGGGACCAATAAACCAGGATGGAGGTAGTACGTCAATCACACACGGTTCCCAAAATTTGAACCGTGTGCAATGACTATCATTTTGCCTGTTGCGTCAATCACACACGGTTCGTCTAGCAAACCGTCGCCCCCAAAGTTCTTTGTGGGACAGAAACCCTCACCACCCAATTCAAAAAAGAAAAAAGAAAACCCTCACCATCCCCACGTCACAAAAACCCTTACCCCGCCTGCCACCCCCTCGGCCCCTCCGGTACGTTCCCCATTCACACCAGCACAAGCTCCGCCGCATCTATGCCATGCCACTGGCTATCGCGGCGATAAACACATAGCTCGACGCCTGCCGTCGCCGCCAGGCTGCCGGCAAAGCCCACCGCATTTCGCCACTTCTGCTTGCCGCCGCCTATCGCCATCGACTTTCTCGATGCTGCTCGCGGTCGACCCAGCTCCGCTCGGTTCGGGAATCTGCAGTACTGAGGGTTCTTTCTCATGGACGACAAGGTAACTAATTTAACGAGCTATCATCTCATCTCCTATCCCAGTTCATCTACCTCCTCTAATCACCCGGCGGAAATCGTCGTGAATTCATTTTTATTCGAGCTGATTTGAGGGTTTTCTTTCATTCATGGAATGTACAGTGTGCCGATACTTCAGGACTTGGCGACTGCCGCCAGAGATTACATCTCATCGTACCAGATAACTTGAGGACGCGCGCGGTATGTTAAATCTCACCCTAAATCGGTTGGCATGGCCCACTTTCCTGAACATATTCTAAATATTGCTACATTTCGATAAAAGGTGCCACATGCACCATATATGTCAAAGGGGATTTTCCCCTCTTCTTTCTATATTAGGCAAATTAATGATGTATTGTTCTTTCGATTACTCTCATATTTCCATGACATCATGTTTACCCTATCTGTTTAATTATAGACTTTTGTCCTTCGATTTCAACTGCTGTACAGTTCTTTCAATTTGGGCCCATATTTGCATGTTACCATATTTTCTTTAACAACCCTACCATTTTCTGCAGGACATCCCTCGCTATGCAACAGATTATGTAGTGCACAATTTTTCCCTTTACATACATCAAGGCTCCACAAATGTCATACTGCGCACAAACGATGGTTTACAATCGTTCCTACTGTAAGACTTGATGAACGTGGTGACTCCTATTTTGGCACTGGCTTTTGGAATGAAATTGCAAAGTTTTATGTACTGAAAGCTGGCACTAAAATTGCACTGCACATAGAAGGGCCTGGTCATGAGATATATGCTAACTTCCCCAACAAAATCATCCATCCAGACTTTGTTCGAAGTAAGTTTTCTTTTCAACTATCTGCATATGTTGACTTACCCAGCAATGTCAAATGAACTGTGTAGTATTTAAGCAACCAATTGTTATTCCCATATCTTACTATATTCCTACCTAATAACTTCTAGTTACCAATACACTTTTCTATTGCCCTATTTTAACTAAATATTCCCTGTACTCCCATTTTTATCAGAAAGCGCCGCTGACAAGGAGACTCCGGAGGTGGAGAACGGGGCTGCCAACAAGCGGAGGCGGGGCGAGCTAGAACCGCAAGCGACTCCAGCAGGCCTAAACTTAATCAGCAGCCTCCCCGATGATATGTTGAGAGTCATCATCTCCCTCCTCCCAATCAAATATGGGGCGCGGACAACCCTCCTTTCCCGGCGGTGGCGCCCCCTATGGAACTCCAGCCCTCTCGTCCTCATCGACACCCACGAGCTCTGCCATGGCTATCGCAAAAGCTTGGATGTGTTCTCCAAGATCCTCAGCAGTCACCTTGGCCCAACCAAAGGCCTTAGAATGGGCAAGTTCCATTCCAACGGCAAGGACCGAGCCAAGCTTGACAACTGGTTCCGATCCCCCACCCTAGATCAGCTCGAGGAGTTCACTTTTGATGATGGGCATATGCGGTCGCTGCCAACGTCCGCACTCCGCCTCGCGCCCACGCTGCGCGTCGCCAAGTTCAGGAACTGCCATTTCCCGCCCCTTAATGACGCGCCCGCTCTTATTCTACCACGACTGAAACACCTCGAGCTCGTCGCCATCAACCTCCCAAAGGGTGACATGGAGCGCCTGCTCCGTGGCTGTACTACACTCGAGTACCTTCGTCTTCAGGCGAACAATGGGTTGAGTACCTTCCACATCACCTCCATGACTCTCCGGACTATTTATGTGTGTTGATGGTGCGGCAGGAAGACACCACAAAAGGTGGACCACGATTCCAGGACACACCTGCACTTGAGAGATTACTTGTAGTTGATCAAGAAGGTCCAACAAGAATCAATGTCATTTCTGCGCCGAAATTGACAGTGGTGGGCTACTCGTCTGACAACTACTCCGAACTTGTTATTGGATCCACACCCGTACAGGTACAACAGCCACCTTCTACCTCTCCTTCTACAAATCAACATTATTTCTAATTTTGAAGATGTTTGTTCGTCTGTCATTCAGAAATGATTCTGACAAGCTTGACCCCGAAACTGTGCACAGTGAAGGTCTTGGCACTAGAATCTATCGGGCCTGACCTAGAGCAAGTTGTCAGTTTCCTGAGATGCTTTCCGTGCCTGGAGAAGCTATATATCGAGGTGATGTTCCTTTCCTATAAAATGTTAACCATAAGGGAGTTCAATTTGTGACACCTTTTTCCAAGTTTACAATGACAATGTACTACGATTTTGAAGGTTCTTTTGGAGGATTTCAGTACATACATGCCCCCCCCCCCATATTGGTTGCTTGATTCATATGGTTACAATCAATAAGCATTTCTCCTTTGGATTCATCTGTACTAGTTTTCTTAGGGAACTTTATATCCACTCCAACCTCTTGCGAAGAAGGCTACATTTTTCTAGAATGTAATCAAATGCCCATGTTAATCATGTCAGATCGAAGATGGCTTGTTAGTGCATTTTACAAATCCTGCAAACCAAATAGCTAGTCCTGTAGTAATGTTCAAAACTGCATGTAGGCACTAACACGTTTTCTTCTTTCGCAGATAAGATTAGTATCAGTGGTGGATAATGTGATACAATATAACAATCATGTCGAATTCCTAGATCTGCATCTCTCAGAAATTACTTTGAACTCCTACCGAGGGACCTTACCGGAGATTATATTCGCCAGGTTCTTTGTTCTCAAAGCAAGGGTGCTGAAGGAAATGAAGTTTGCCCTACATTTATTTCGCGAAAATGAATGGTCTGTTGATCAGCGTCGACGCCTGCGGCAGAATGGAGTAGGCTCCAAAAATGTTGAATTTCATTTTGGAACTTCAGATGACAGAGTAATCGGAAGTCATCAGGTCAACCCCATACATGACTTCTCAGTGGCTGACCCCTTTGCATAAATTGTTAGATTTCGAAGCCAGACTTAGAAGCGGTGATATTAGTTTGAACCTCTCTGATATCCATGTTCAGCGCATCAGCGCGAGCGTTTGCAGCTGATGAACTGAATTTCATTTCTAATATGAGTTTGCACCTTGTAATCTTCAAATTTGAGCCATATAACTCTGGAATTTGAACCTTGTAACATTTCGAGCTTTTGTGGTACAATCGTTGAAATGGCATCGTATGAGACTCATATATTGCTAGCACTATTTTAACCTTAATATGCAATGGTCTTAGATTTTATTAACCATTCTCGAATCAGTTTACCTTGTCGATCTCACAGCACACGGTTTGTGTAGCTAACTCGACTGCGATCTTCGACATTATTGCACACAATTGGTTTCTTCCACCGTGTGCACTGTAGAGCGCAGAATTAATTATCACACTCGAGTGTCCACGCCTGGGGTGCGGTGTTGTCAAGTGTGCACTGGATTCTGGAATCCTCTGCTATGAACACCGTGACAAGACGTGACGATTACAGGCTGGCCGGCCCCCATTTATTACAGCGGCCATTTAACCTACCCTTGTGTCTCTTCAACCTTTCGATCGCGCCCCACCATTGCAAGAAGCACACCCACCACGAGAAATTCTTAGAGGGTATCCTGCGTGGCTCAAATGGCGCTCCGAGCGGCTGCCGACGACGAGCAGCACTTCACCATGCGTGCCGTGGTGGACACCCACAGAAGGTTCATGGACCTCTCGGTGGTGTACACCAACGACCCGGTCTGGGCGGAGCACTCCATCCACATCATGGAGTTGTTGCTTGATTAGGAGAAGTACAAGGTGGTCGGGTTCGACCTCGAGTACACCCGCGCTCGTGCCGGGTCTCGTCCCAAGGTCGCCGTCGCCCAGATGTGCATGCGCCACCACGTCCTTGTCTACCACTACTGTCTGGCCACAAGGCCTTGCGAGCGTTTTGCCAGGTTTGTCAACAGCCCCCACTACATGTTCGCTACAGTGGACATCACCAACAATGTAAAGGCGCTCGAGAGTTTGGGCATCACCTGCCAGAATCTTGTCGACATCCAGGGCCAATACAAGATCTGGGGCAGGAAGGAGCATGAGAAGGACTCACTGGTTCACCTCGCCGAGGCCATCATCAACCCCTACTACAGAGACATGAAGGATTCTTGCAACAAGGACAAGCGTGCCTGGCACTCGGCCTGGATGGAGAAACTCGAGAAATCTCATGTCGTGTACGCGGCCAAGGAGGCGTACACGAGCTACGACATGTACCGGCGGATCGTTGACATGAGGAAGTCCTTCCTTCCCCAAAACGGCCAGGGATCCAGCTGGAAGCAGAGCAATGGCAAGCGTCGTTGCAGCAATAAGTAGATGATTATATCCTCATTTCTCCTACTTTAGTATGCATGTAATTGCTTACTTTGGTGTGTGCAAATGTTATGTGTGTAGTCACTTGTGTAATTGTATGCTTAATTTGGTTATGCAATGTTGCCTTTTTAAGTATATATGTTGATGCTCTATAGACAGAGCGTAGATGCTGTGCGGACAAAGAAAATCACATCGCACACGGACTAAACAATGGAACCCGTCGGTGATGTTTTCTTCAATCACTCACAATTGTATACCAGCAATCGTTTGCTCACAACACACATGGCTTGTTATCAGTAATCGTCTATGTTCTTATCGGTCTTCGAACACGTTTCTCATTACAGAGCTGTTTGTCTCGTATCACACACATCTTGTTCATTTGAACCGTTTCTGTTCTCATGTCTCAACGCAAATAATTCATCCGAGTTAACTGCATGCCGTATATCGCACACACCTTGAATCTTGCTGACCGTTTCTTTTGTGTTGCCTAATCACAAACAGTTCATCCGAGTGAACCGTATGATGTACATCGCACACACCTTCATCTGGCTGCCCGTTTCTTTTGTTCCTCATCATCGCAAATGGTTAATTGAGCTGAACCGTATGCCCTGCATCGCACACGCAACTAAAATCTGAACCATGTTTGATGCATCCTCCATCGCAAACGTTTTGCATCATTTCTGACGGTTTTCACATAGCACCGTTTGCGATTATTGCATCGCACACATTTTCTTGAAGGGTCTTTGATCATAGTGTCGCGTTAGCAGCATTCTGCAGTAGTGAAATCTTATTGAGAAAATTGATGAAAGTGGGTTTGAAGAGGTCAAAACTTTAGCTAGTGATGTGCCCACTCTTTTGGATTACAAAAACTTTAATTATGATAGTTGCACTTTGATTGATTGTATTTCTTTGTTGCAATCCATGATAAATTCACCCCATGCTTATGAGAAAATAAAGCTTTTACTAAACATATTGTTGATGCTATGATGAATGCTTTTGAAGAAAAATTGGAATTAGAAGTATCAATTCCTAGAAAATTGCATGATGAGTGGGAACCTACTATCAAAGTCAAGATTAAAAATTATGAGTGCTCTGCTTTGTGTGACTTGGGTGCTAGTGTTTCTACAATTCCGAAATCTTTATGTGATGTGCTTGGTTTTACCGATCTTCAAGAACGTTCTTTAAATTTGCACTTGGCGGATTCTACTATTAAAAGGCCTATGGGAAGAATTTATGATGTTTTTATTCTTGCAAATAGGAATTATGTGCCCATAGATTTTATTGTTCTTGATATTGATTGCAATCCGTCTTGTCCAATTATTCTTGGTAGACCGTTTCTACGCACTATTGGTGTCGTGATTGATATGAAAGAAGGCAATATTAACTTCCAATTTCCTTTGAGGAAGGTTATGGAACATTTCCCTAGAACAAGAATTAGGCCACCATATGAATCAATCATGAGGGCATCTTATGGATCTCGAACCTAAGATCACAAAACTTAGATCCTTGCCTTATGCCTAGCTAAGGGCGTAAAACTATAGCGCTTGTTGGGAGGCAATCCAATGAATAAAATTTATTTTTTCCTTTTGCTTTCTGTTATTGTGTGTTTGCACAATTATGCTACTGTTATGATTGTGTTTTTTGTGTTTTAATTAGTGTTTGTGCCAAGTAAAGCCTTTTGGATCTTCTTGGGTGATAGTTGTTTAATCTTGCTGAAAAAACAGAAAAGTTTGCTCTCACGAAAACAATTCTCATTTTTTACCAGAGCGTGATAAAATACCAATTCTTTCTGCAGAAGATTAACATACAAATTTCTCAGGTCGTCCTAATTTTTCAGAATTTTTGGAGTTCCAGAAGTTTTCGAAATAGTCAGGTTGCTATAGACTGTTCTGTTTTGACAGATTCTGTTTTCTTTGCGTTGTGTGCTTATTTTGATGGCTCTATGGTTTTCTTTGATGAGTTTTTGCCATAGAACAGCTGGAATACAGTAGATATAATGCAAAAATAAAATATGAATTGGTTTGACACGGCACTTATAGTAGTGATTTATTTTTCTTACACTAACAGATCTCACGAAGGTTTTGTTGAGTTTTGTGTGATTGAAGTTTTCAAGTTTTGGGTTATTGTCGGAGTAAATGACCACAGGTAACCTCATCAGCCTCCCATGGTATTTCAAGACATCGGGGCCGGCTGTGCCCCTCAAGAATCAAAGACTAAAGGCCGCCTTCTTGGGGTCGGCTGGTCCATACGGCCGGCTACCAGAAGGCGGCAAAGCACAACAGACGATCGCCGAGCGGGCCAACTCCGAGCAGGCGGCCTACAGAGAGGCCGGCTCCTAGCAGGCGGCCCCTCTGCCCCCTTGAAGCTTGCGCCACATTATGATGACGAGACGGGGCATGGCTACAGTGCAGCCTGCCATCCCTGAATCCAGGGCAGAGCGTGGCCACAGTGCGGCGTACTGGGCGGACATCCCCCGCCCGGTGCGGCACTATTGCCATGCAGCCCATGACATCACCCATGGTAGAGAAGGCCATGCTCCCATTATGGGCTGTCGGTACGGCCCCAGGCAGCGGGCCCTACCTGTCCGTGAGAAGCCAGAAGGCGGCGAGCTCCCATCAGTCAGCATGGGGGGAGGCCGACTCCCAGGAGGCGGCCCTCCCCTCCCTCAAAGTCTGTGCGCTATTAATCAGAAGAGACGAGAAGTGGCTACAGTGATCGCCCGCCAGGCGGCGGTACTGTAGCCACGCCTTCCCTGTAACATCCCCAGCATCACACTACGGTAATCTCCCCTAAAAAAAGGTCATGTCATCATGATCATCATGCCAAAATGCCACTTGTCCAAAATCTGCTTCAAATTTAAATTGCATGTCAAATATTTGCTTCTTCTTTCATGCAATCAAAATAGTTCACAATATGACAAATATTCTCTAAGTATTTTTCATGTTAAAACCAAAATCTTTGGAGTTCCCAAATTGCCCCTGGAAATTAATTAGTGTTCTAGCAGCATTTAAATATGCCATTCCCAATTTCCAAAATTCCTAGTCAAATCCTCTTGCCTCCAAACTATTTGTGGCAATACCTAAAAATGTGGAGGAATTAATGGGCCAAGTCCCATATTTTTCCTAAATCCTTTGGATGCTCAAATAAATCTTTTCCTCTCTCTATTTTAATTTTAAAAAACGAGAAAGAGCACAGGCCACTGTGCACTGGTCCGAGTGCACAGTGCCTGGCCCAAGCCAACTAGCCCAGCTGGCCACCGCGCCCCCCTTGGGCCTCAGCCCACCTGGCCGACCCAGGCCGCCCAGCTCCCCCTCCCGCGTCGTCTTCACTGTGCGGGCGACCGAGCGCCCGTGCCCGCGGTCGCCGCCCCGCGCCGCGGCAACGCCGGGGATAAGGACGAGCCCTCCCCCCTCGACCTCGTCCTCGTCAGCCCCCTCCCCACGCAGATATTTCCCCCTCTCCCTCTCGGACTCTCTCTCCCCTCCTCGCCCAGATCCTCTTCTCCTCGTCGCTCACCGGAGGTCCCTGTCGCCGTCCGCCATCGTCCGCGCGCTCCGGCGCCACCCTGGGGCTGCGCCAGGACGACCAGAAGCTGCTCGTGCCTCGTCCTCGTCCTCGCGTCCAACAACAGGAGCCGGGGAGGCCTCGCGTCTCCAGCTTCGAGCTCCCGTCCCCATCGGCCACCGGCGCACCTCCGTCTGCGTAAAGCTCCTGCGCTTCTAAACTACCGCCGGCCACCGTGTGCCTCGCCGTGAGCATCCTTCTCCCCCTCCCTCTGGCTACCCGTGCCCCCCTCCGTTTCCAGGGCCGTAGAACTATGCCGTGCCGCACCAGTCCGGCCGGTGGCCGCGGTCGACGCGCGCTCACCGCGGTCACATCCGCGTCCTGTGCGCTCTCGCACTCGCCTGGCTGTGCGTGTCTACGACGCCCGCTACGCCCCCGACAGCTGCTGTTGTGCTGCTTTCCGCCGACGCCCGTCCGCGTCGTCCGTCCCGCCCCTCCCTGCAGCACGCCACTGCACCCCGGTGCCCGCTCGCGCGCTGTGTTGCTGCTGCTCCCCGCTGCCTGCAGATGTGCCGCTGCCGGCCGGCCTCCCCGCGCCGCCTCCAGCCGACGTCGCCCCCGTAGCTCGCCGCCACGCAGCGCTGCTGCTGCTGCCTGGTGTCACCGCTGCTGCCTCCGCGCGCGCAGCCTCCCCTGCTGCCCCCGCCGCCTGCCCGCGCCACGCGCCGCTCGCGCCGCCCGCCCGCCCGGCCACCGCTCGTCGGGCCACGCCCCTCGCCCCGCGTCGCCCGCCTCCGACCGCTGGCCCCTGCACCAGTGCCCCGTCGCACCCCGTCGGCCTGGCCCGCCCGGGCACTGGCACCCAGTGCCCATGCCCGCATCCGCCGCCCGGTATGCCCGCGCCCAATCCCCGTTTGTGGCCTAGGCCTATGACAACGGGCCCCACGCCCCTTTTCCAAAAAGGAAATAATGAAATTAATTAATTAATTAATTAACCAATTAATTGGCTTAATTAACCTTGTTTAGTTTACCTAACTAACTTGATTAGTTAATTAAAACTGTTAGTTAGTCACTTGTCAATGACAGACGGGCCCCACCGCCCGGTTGACTAGTCAATGGTCAGTGTTGACCGCTGACTTCACGATGACATCATGCTGGTGCAATAACTTTGTTTTAGAATTAATAATACTTTCAGAATATTGTTAAATCTTCGAAAAGTCATATAAAATAAACCGTAGCTCGGATGGAAAAACTTTATACATGAAAGTTGCTCAGAAAAATCCAACGAATCCGAATACGTGGTCTGTTCATCTGTCACATGCCCCTAGGATGCTGAACTTGGAACTTTCCCCCTCTTTTCCTTTGTCAGGAATCCACCTAACGTCGGGAATTCATCCTCGGATGTTTACCCCCTCCGTCTGCAACGTGTAGCACTACGTTAGGTCGACCCTAGTTCTGCTTATCGTCATGTCATTCTTAGCATTGCATCTGTTTGCTTATATTTACTGTTTCTTCCCCCTCTTCTCTCCGGTAGACCCTGAGGCCGATGATGCCCCGGTGATCGACTACATCGACAACGACCCCTCCTTGCCAGAGCAACCAGGCAAGCCCCCCTTTGATCATCCCGATATCGCCCATTCCATTCTCTCATGCTTGCACTAGATTTTGCTATTGTGATTGATTGCTCCTATTCTGATGCATAGCCTGCTTTTGTAACCTGCTTATTGTTACCTACCTGCTTATCCTAAACTGCTAAGTATAGGTTGGTTAGTGATCCATCAGTGACCCCCACCTTGTCCTTGTTGCCCCTGCTTCATCATTGAAGACCCGATCAGCGGGATTGAAGACCAGGCCTGTAACACCCACGATGCGGCTATATCTCCCACGTGTCGAGGCATGACTTGGAGGCATAACCGCATGGTGGTTTTGTCGCAAGAAGGGTTATCTTCACACAATCCCGTGTAATGAACAAGAATGGGATAAAGAGTTGGCTTACAATCGCCACTTCACGCAATACATAAATAAATTCATACATCATTCAAGATACACACATAGACCGACTACGGTCAAATCCAAATAAAAAGAAGATAACCCCAAATGCTAGATCCCCGATCGTCCCAACTGGGCTCCACTACTGATCAACAGGAAACGAAACATAGTAACGACCAAGGTCCTCGTCGAACTCCCACTTGAGCTCGGTTGCATCACCTGCACTGGTATCGTCGGCACCTGCAACCGTTTGGAAGTATCTGGTGAGTCACGAGGACTCAGCAATCTCACACCCGCGAGATCAAGACTATTTAAGCTTATGGGTAGGAAAGGGTAGTGAGGTGGAGCTGCAGCAAGCACTAGCATGTATGGTGGCTAACATATGCAAATAAGAGCGAGAAGAGAAGCAACTCAACGGTCGTGAAGCTAGAAGTGATCCTGAAACTACTTACGCACAACCATAACACAAGAACCGTGTTCACTTCCCGGACTCCGCCGAGAAGAGACCATCACGGCTACACACGCGGTTGATGTATTTTAATTAAGTCAAGTGTCAAGTTCTCTACAACCGGACATTAACAAATTCCCATCTGCCACATAACCGCGGGACAGCTTTCGAAAGATAATACCCTGCAGGGGTGTCCCAACTTAGCCCATCACAAGCTCTCACGGTCAACGAAGGATATTCCTTCTCCCGGGAAGACCCGATCAGTCTCGGAATCCCGGTTACAAGACATTTCGACAATGGTAAAACAAGACCAGCAAAACCACCCGACTGTGCCGACAAATCCCGATAGGAGCTGCACATATCTCGTTCTCAGGGCACACCGGATGAGCGCAGCGTACAGGTACCAACGTAACCCAAGTTGCCAAGGGACGGTCCCGCACGGTGCTCTAGTTCGGACCAACACTTAGAGAAGCATTGGCCCCGGGGGCTAAAATAAAGATGACCCTCGGGTTAATTACTCCCAAGGGAAAGGTAATAGGTTGTTAGGCAAATGGTAAAACCAATGTTGGGCCTTGCTGGAGGAGTTTAATTCAAGGCGAACTGTCAAGGGGGTCCCATAAATCACCCAACCGCGTAAGGGGCGCAAAATCAAGGAACATAACACCGGTATGACGGAAACTAGGGCGGCAAGAGTGGAACAAAACACCAGGCATAAGGCCGAGCCTTCCACCCTTTACCAAGTATATAGATGCATTAATAATATAAGAGATATTGTGATATCCCAACATATCCATGTTCCAACATGGAACCAACTTCATCTTCACCTGCAACTAGCAACGCTATAAGAGGGGCTGAGCAAAAGCGGTAACATAGCCAAACAACGGTTTGCTAGGAAAGGTGGGTTAGAGGCTTGACATGGCAATATGGGAGGCATGATATAGCAAGTGGTAGGTAGCGCGGCATAGCAATAGAGCGAACAACTAGCAAGCAAAGATAGAAGTGATTTCAAGGGTATGGTCATCTTGCCTGAGATCCCGCAAGGAAGAAGAACGAGTCCATGAAGAAGACAAACAGACGTAGTCGAACGAATCCTCACAACTCCCGAACGAAACCGAAGCTAACGAGAGAAGCAACCCGGAAAGAAACAAACAACATAGTAAACAACCACCACATACACATGGCATGATGCACAAACAAGTATGATGCATGTCCGATTTAATGATGCATGGCATGGCAAAGTGCAACAAACAACACTACAAATTAAGTGGAGCTCAATATGCAACGAGTTGCATATTGACGAAACACCACATCAATTATTTAGTTCACTCTCGTTTATGTACCCAACAGAATTAAAAGTTATTAAACATGGCAAGGGGTGAAGCATATGAAATCTACCTATCTAGGCAAGTTTAAATGGGGCCGGAACAACAAACAACAATTCCGGAAAGCCCCATATGTTATTTAGCAATTTAACGCAAACAACAATTGTAAACATTTTAATTGTTGTTATCATGATGCGGATGACATATGCAAGTTTTTATGCAATTTTATGAAAACGTTGACATGAGCATGTTATGAAGCATTTGTCAACGTGGCGGAACGAAAGGGGTGCCACGGCAACTACAACGGAAATGGTGCCACGACAACATTCCGATGATCCGACAACTCATTGAGATACCGGTGCAAAAGAGCAAGTGTGCGGATGTGCGGAACATGCAAAAGATGGTGGGGTGATCCTGGTTATCGGGCATGGCAAACGAGAAGGAATGTGCATAAAGCAAACGGGCACGGTGCAAACATACGGTTCATCTCACACAACATGCATTCGTCCACGGGTCATCGTCTCGGCGGTTATACCTTTGAAGCGTGCATTTCGGGGCGATTCGAAATCGTCGAGGGAAGTAGTCGTTCACGGGTCGTAGGGGAAGTAGTCGTACACGTTTCGTAGTTGTACACACTCCGTAGATGTTCGGGGTCACGTCAAGGAACTTGACGTCCACGGGGTCTTCAAGTTCGACGGTAGTGGTACACACGTTGTTGGGGTACTTGTCGGTCCGGTCTTGGCGACGGTAGTTGTACACGGGTCGTAGACGTCCGGTGCGGTACTTGGTGAACCGAAGGTGTACTTGGCGGTCTCCAGACTTGCCGGTCTCGGTTCTTGCGACGGTAGTGGTACACATTCTGCAGGCGAACGAGGGTGTCGTGGTACTTGGTGAATCGAGGGGTGCACCGGGCCTTGGCGTGCAGAAGGCACTTGGAGCAGAGAAGCCATCGGGTTGTTGTTCGTTCAAAACAAGCTGAACCAGGGGGGTCAAGGCAGCAGCGGTGGCAGCAGAGTTGGCCGGAGGGGGACGGCTTAGGCAGGAGCTCCATAGCACGAGGAGGAGGCCGACGAAGATGCAACAGATGATGGGCGCAGGCGTCGAACTTGCTGAAACCGGTCGCGGGAGGTCGCCGGGGTCCCGTTCCTTCCAGTTCAAAGTGGAGGCATGCCGACGGACTTGGGGCTCGGGCACCAGCAAGGAGGCGATGGTGGTGGTCAGCGGCAGGAAGCAGTCACCGGGCTTGTGGTGACAACGACGACGAACAGAGGCGCGTGGAGAAGCAGCCGTCCGGCGATGGAGCAGAGGCGTCCATGGCCAGCGACCCAAGGCGTCGAAGATGGCCGGATCCGGGCCAGCTTGGGTTGGGGAGGTGAGGTAGCGGGCCGGTGGCGGGGCTTGGCGCAGGGGAGGTCGAGGTCGCCGGCAGCAGAGGCTACGACGCGGCCGGGCTTCGGCCGTCAACAGCTCTGGTGGCCGGGACGATCGATGGAGGAGGCGAACGGCGGGTCGGGGACGAGGCCGGACGTGAGGACGAGGCGGAGGAGGAGCTGCAGAGGAGCGGCTGGAGATGGCGGTGGCGACGCCATGGCTGCGAAGCTCGAGCAAGGGCGACGGGGAGGCGCGGGTCCACAAGGACAAAGGTGTAGGTGCGGGATGAGGGAGCGAGCGAGAGGAGGGAGAGAAGTGGATCGGGAGAAAGGTTAGCGCTGCCCTCTCCCTGCGTGACGGCGCTCAGGAGGGAGATGGGGATCGAGCAGGAGGCTCTCCCCTGGCGCTAGGGTTAGCGAGGGAGAGAGGCTGGGCTGGCCTTCGGTCGCCTGGAGGCCCAGCTGGATCTTGGGCCACTTCGGATGGAAGGGAAAAGCCAGGAGGCCTGCTTGGCTGGCCGAAATAAAGAAAAGGGGTTTCTTTTCCATATTTCAGAAAAAGAAAGGAGCCAAGGGATTTATTTGGAGGTTCAATTAAACCTGAAGTTAACTGAAATGGCAAGTGACTACTTTGACATAATTTCGAAGCTCCACAACTAGATTTGGAGCAAGGGGAGAAGGATGGAGGATTTAAATAATTTAGAGACGAGAGGAGTTTCAAATGCAAGTGTGTTATGGTCAATTGCAAATTAATGGAATATTTACTATAGCTCCCTGATAATATTGAGAGACTTCGAATATGTTTTAAAGAGAAATCACCATGTGAATTCCCTCGATTTAAATGGATCAAGGATCCATGCAATTTATGTAAGTGAGTTTTAGTTGGTTTGTGAAATTGGTGGCATGATGACATGATGCAATGCAAATGATGCTATGAAGAATACAACGAACAAAGCAAATCACACGATGAATCTCGGGAATACATGGAAGGCATCTGGAGCGCCGGTCTTGGGGCGTCACAAGGCCCCGGCACCGCACATCAGTTTCCCCTTAGTTGCTCGACACTACTGGGTTACTATCGAGTGCCGAGGGTGAGACCTCTACAGCACTTCTAATGTTAACCCTGTAGTGTAGCTATTCGGTTGTGGTCATCGAGGGTGATTCCGCCTTAACCACTTCCGATACGACTCTGTCGTGCAACCCCTCAAGTGTGAACCTCGGGGGTGGTTCCTCTTACGTTCACCTTGATGATTACATCGAGTGGAATTCACCGGGGGTGATTCCTCGGGTTTTCCCTTGATGTTTGGACACACGGTTACTTGGACTCTACCACCGTTACTTGGAAAGGCGGGTCAACCCTGAGCGGTACCCGCGAGTGATGTGGAGACGGGTTGACCTGGAGGGTGCCCGCGAGATAATTACGAGGCGTGGCCAGGCATTCCTAGCCCTTGCCGCAAGTCCTCGAGACGGGGCAACGGGGTCACATCTTTCGTGAGTCTCTGCTTGTTACCGCGCGTTCCTAATCCACTACGATTTGGATATTTGATCCGAGGGGCCTCTGGCCTGATAGCACTAACCATCACGTGGGCATAGTATGGGCATTCTACGTCGTATGCATCAGCCAAAGCTTAATAGACGTCAGCGACTGAGCGGCGCGCGCCGGGTTGGACTGGTAAGCACCTTCCTTTTTAAAGGAGGTAGCTAGGTTTGCTCACCGGCCGCGTACGCAACGTGCAGGAGTTCCCGAGGAGATGGCCCATGACCCCTGGGGGCATAGGTTTAGTCCGGCGTGCTGACCTCTCTATTAAGCCTAGGTCGGGTTGCGGCGTATTGTTTGGCCGAGGCCTGGCATGACCCAGGAAAGTGTGTCCGGCCGGAGTTAATCGAGCGTGGTAGGTAAGTTGGTGCACCCCTGCAGGGAAGAAAACATCTATTGATAGCCTGTCCTACGGTAACAGACACTTGGAGTTGTATCCCGATCGATACCACTAGAACTGTATACTTGTGATGAGAATTGGATTGTGGTGAGAGATGGATAGTATGGCTCTGGGATTGCTTTCTCGCAGGGAGTCGAAAAAGGATCTCTGGCCGAGGTTGAGAACACTACTACTACTTTACTTTATGCCACTCTTATCTCTTCTGATGCTGCAAGATGCTTGGTGCTGCTTGAAGATGCTAGTCTTCGATAGGCTAGGCTTTCCCCTTCTCTTCTGGCATTCTGCAGTCCAGTCCATAGATACAGACCATTTCATTGATACCGATGCATATGTAGTGTAGATCCTTGCTTGCGAGTACTTTGGAGAGTACTCACGGTTGCTTTGCTCCCCCTTTTCCCCCTTTCTTCTTCTTTCTGGTTGATGCAACCAGATGTCGGAGCCCAGGAGCCAATGCCACCACCGATGCCTACTACTACGTGAAGACCGCCGACGGCCAGGAGTAGTTAGGAGGCTCCCAGGCAGGAGGCCTTGCCTTTTCGATCATAGATGCTTTTGTGCTGGCCTTCTTAAGGCAAACTTGTTTAACTTATGTTTGTACTCAGATATTGCTGCTTCCGCTGAATCTTGTGTATTCAAGCTTATGTATTCGACCCCTCGAGGCCCCTGGCTTGTAATATAAAGCTTGTATTATTTTAATTTGTGTCTAGAGTTGTGTTGTGATATCTTCCCGTGAGTCCTTGATCTTGATTGTAAACATTTGCGTGTATGATTAGTGTACGATTGAATCGAGGGCGTCACATTCCCTGACAAAGCATAGATCATCAGTGGCATTGCCACAGTACCAAGCAGCCGGCAGGACCCTCCAGCGGTGGGCGCGACCTGTTGCTAAGTACGAGACAGCCACCAGGGCCCACCAGGCGGCGGGCCCCAGCGACCGGCGGAGAAGCCGGCGACCGCAGACACTGACAGCCGGGTCCTACACCGGGCCAGATTACCTTTGTACCCCTGGGGGGTAGGCCTATATAAACCCCCCAGGGTACCCATGCAAAGGGTTCAGACCTTAGTCCACCCACCCACACACATAGAGAGAGGAATTTAGGGCTAGCCTTGTTCTTCTTCCCCCTCTAGAGAAACAGCTCAAGGAGCAAGCTTGTAGCCACCATTGTTGCTTGAGTGATCATGCGGAGACCCCGCAGAGCAGGAGTAGGGGTGTTATCTCCTAGGAGAGCCCCGAACCTGGGTAAGATTCACCGGCGGGCATGTTTGCGCCTTATCCCGTTTCCTGGCACCGGCGACGTATTATTAGCCCCCTCCATGATAAGCCATCCTTTGTCATATGTCGCACGACACCCTCGACATTTGGCGCCCACTGTGGGGCCAGGTGCACCGTCGTCGGAGATTTGTTCTGGACGGGAACCCTGTTCCTCCCAAGCGAGCGCAGCCAGCTCTGCACGCCTGATGGCGTTGGCGCCGGCGTGGTGCATGACGCTAAGCTCACTTGCGCGGCGAGCTGCCTCACTGACCTCATTGGCGAGATCCGCCTCTCCGGCGATCCCGCGCCCGACGCGGGAGCAGCCAGCTCCGAGAGCTGCCTCCTTGACCTCCTTGCCAAGCTCGACATCGCCAACAAGCCGGCCTCCGACCTGGAGTCGATCGGCTCCACCAACCCGATGCTTGTCGACTCCGACACCGCGTCCCTTGACGCCTTCCCCACCAACGTGGTGGTCATCGATGACCCTCTCCCTCGCGCCGACAGCGGCGGCAGCACCGTCACGGAGGTGCTCGTCATCAGCCACGACGGAGCCTCCGGTGCGGCTGCCCAAGACCCGCTGCAGGCGGCACTCCGAGACCTGTCTGCGCCCATCGCAGAAGACGCCAACACCGAGACGCTAGAAGCCTGATGCGTTTCGCTTGTCGAAAGCGCCAAGAAGTTGGCCACCATGAGACGCCTCTCAGAGGCCTACCAGCCTGAGATCGACCGCGCCATTGGCGGCACGCCGGCTGCTGGCGGGCCCAGCCGCATTGGTAGGGTCCGACAGCGCGGCGCTGCCATTGCCAGCATGTTCAGGGCAGCCCGCCCTGTCTATGCCATGCCCATGGAGAACATACGAGCCGCCCAGGCGGCAGCAGGCGAGATGGATCGCCTCGAGGGCGATGAGTGACACTACATGGGGGGAGCGCATCCAGCAGCTCCTCGACGCGGCTGCCATGCAACAAGAAGTCGGCTGCCGCGTAGAAGAACCCGGCCAGCGGGCTGAGAACCCGCCCCCTCGCCGAGAGCAAGGCGCAGCATCCCGGACGCCGACAGGCGGCATCCGCGACAAACGAGACAGAGAGCCGGCCGCCGGCCGCAGCCGCACACGCCTTGATATGTCTCCAACGTATCTATAATTTTTGATTGTTCCATGCTATTATATATTCTGTTTTGGATGTTTAATGGGCTTATTTATACACTTTTATATTATTTTTGGGACTAACCTATTAACCGGAGGCCCAGCCCATATTGCTGTTTTTTTGCCTATTTCAGTGTTTCGCAGAAAAAGGATATCAAACGGAGTCCAAATGGAATGAAACCTTCGGGAGAGTTATTTTTGGAACAAACGTGATCCAGAGGACTTGGAGTGGACATCAAGAAATCACCGAGGAGGCCACGAGGCAGGGGGCGCGCCTACCCCCCGGGCGCGCCCTCCACCCTCGTGGGCCCCTCGTGTCTCCACCGACCTACTTCTTCCTCCTATATATACCTACGTACCCCCAAACCATCGGGGAGCACCACGAAAACCTAATTCCACCGCCGCAACCTTCTGTACCCGTGAGATCCCATCTTGGGGCCTTTTCCAGCGTCCTGCCGGAGGGGGCATTGATCACGGAGGGCTTCTGCATCAACACCATAGCCTCTCCGATGATGTGTGAGTAGCTTACCTCAGACCTTCGGGTCCATAGTTATTAGCTAGATGGCTTCTTCTCTCTCTTTGGATCTCAATACAAAGTTCTCCATGATTCTCTTGGAGATCTATTCGATGTAATCTTCTTTTGCGGTGTGTTTGTCGAGATCCGATGAATTGTGGGTTTATGATCCAGATTATCTATGAACAATATTTGAATCTTCTTTGAATTCTTTTATGTATGATTGGTTATCTTTGCAAGTCTCTTCGAATTATCAGTTTGGTTTGGCCTACTAGGTTGATCTTTCTTGCAATGGGAGAAGTGCTTAGCTTTGGGTTCAATCTTGTGGTGCTCGATCCCAGTGACAGTAGGGGAAATGACACGTATTGTATTGTTGCCATCGAGGATAAAAAGATGGGGTTTATATCATATTGCATGAGTTTATCCCTCTACATCATGTCATCTTGCTTAAGGCGTTACTCCGTTCTTATGAACTTAATACTCTAGATGCATGCTGGATAGCGGTCGATGTGTGGAGTAATAGTAGTAGATGCAGGCAGGAGTCGGTCTACTTGTCACGGACGTGATGCCTATATACATGATCATACCTAGATATTCTCATAACTATGCTCAATTCTATAAATTGCTCGACAGTAATTCGTTCACCCACCGTAATACTTATGTTGTCTTGAGAAAAGCCACTAGTGAAACCTATGGCCCCCTTGTCTATTTTCCATCATATTAATCTTCCGTCAACAAGCTATTACTTTTGCCGTTTATTTGTTTTCTTTACTTTTAGTCTTTATCATAAAAATACCAAATATATTATCTTATCATCTCTATCAGATCTCACTTTTGCAAGTGGCCGTGAAGGGATTGACAACCCCTTTATCGCGTTGGTTGCAAGGTTCTTATTTGTTTGTGTAGGTGCAAGGGACTTGAGCGTGGCCTCCTACTGGATTGATACCTTGGTTCTCAAAAACTGAGGGAAATACTTACGCTACTTTGCTGCATCACCCTTTCCTCTTCAAGGGAAAACCAACGCAGTGCTCAAGAGGTAGCAAGAATAATTTCTGGCGCCGTTGCCGGGGATGCCTACACCAAGTCAAGTCAAGATTTGACTCCCGACAACGAGCCATTTCTGGCGCCGTTGCCGGGGAGGCCTACACCAAGTCAAGTCAACATTTGGACAATGAGCAATTTCTGGCATGTTGCCGGGGAGTCTACGCATAAGTCAACATACCGAGTACCCATCACAAACTCTTATCCCTCGCATTACATTATTTGTCATTTGCCTCTCGTTTTCGTCTCCCCCACTTCACCCTTGTCGTTTTATTGGCCCTCTCTTTCCGTTCTCTTTCTTCTTGTGTTTCTTGAGTTTACTGCCATTATGTCTGAATCTGGGAGGCCATCGTTAGTGAAGGAAATAATAATAACATGGGAAACTTTGATGCTTTCGATGATCCTCTTGAGGAACCTACTATCTTTCATACTAAAAAGTTCCGAGTCAGTAGTGGTAATATTATTGGGAAAGGAGTTATTCAAGATTTCTTTACTTGTGCCGGTGTTTTGCCCATCATGGGTGGCTCTATTCTTCATAGAACTAGTAGCCTTGCGGATGCGATATCTTTGCTCGTAGTTGAACTTGAAGGCAATTTTTTCATATGCATCCTTGCATACAAAGAATTTTCCTAGAATTTTCTAATATTGAGCATTCTTCTGTTAAGCGTGCCGCTACTATCTTTTTGGCTCATGAGTTCAGATTTATAATGAAAGAGGCTAGAGAAATTTTTGCACATTATAGGGTAGATGCTAGTCATCCTCCCATAGAGGTTATCCTTTTTAACCTAGAAGACATGATGCGTTTACAAACTTTGGATCATGCTGGTTATAATGAAAATCTTAGAAAAAAGGTTCCAGCCGATGTTCTAATTGATAGAATTTCTGAGCTTAATGATGATTTTGCCATCCAGAATAATGGGTTAGGTTTTTCTCTTGAACAAAGGCTTGTGACTTTTTGCCAAAAGAATGCTTGTAATGATGATTTAGTTGTGCAATATAAGGGGCCAAAGGAGGAACCCATACCTCCCGAGATTGATCTTGGGGACTTTTATCCCATTAAATTTAGCCCTTTTGATTATTTTTGCTTGCCTCAAAGAAAACTTGCTGCTGAACGTAGAGAATATGAGAGAAGTTTTCATGACTTGCCGTGCCATTATTATGGCAATACCTAGATCTATCCTCGCTTTTATGCCTAGCTAGGGGCGTTAAACGATAGCGCTTGTTGGGAGGCAACCCAATTTTATGTTAGTTTTTGCTTTTTGGTTCTGTTTAGGAATAAATAACCCATCTAGCTTCTCTTTAGATGTGGTTTTGTGTTTTAATTAGTGTTTGTGCCAAGTTAAACCTATAGGATCTTCTTGGATGATAGTTATTTGATCTTGCTGAAAATTCCAGAAACTTTCTGTTCACGAAAACAATTGTTTAAAATCACCAGAATGTGATAAAATACTGATTCAAATTGAAGTAGATCAATAAACAAATTATCTAGGTCGTCCTATTTTGGTAGAATTTTTTGAGTTCCAGAAGTTTGCGTTAGTTACAGATTACTACAGACTGTTCTGTTTTTGACAGATTCTGTTTTTTGCGTGTTGTTTGCTTATTTTAATGAATCTATGGCTAGTAAAAGAGTTTATAAACCATAGAGAAGTTGGAATACAGTAGGTTTAACACAAATACAAATAAAGAATGAGCTCATTACAGTACCTTGAAGTGGTGTTTTGTTTTCTTTCGCTAAAGGAGCTCACGAGATTTTCTGTTAAGTTTTGTGTTGTGAAGTTTTCAAGTTTTGGGTAAAGATTTGATGGATTATGGAACAAGGATTGGCAAGAGCCTAAGCTTGGGGATGCCCAAGGCACCCCAAGGTAAAATTCAAGGATATCCAAATGCTTAAACTTGGGGATGCCCCGGAAGACATCCCCTCTTTCGTCTTCGTCTATCGGTAACTTTACTTGGAGCTATATTTTTATTCACCACATTGATATGTGTTTTGCTTGGAGCATCTTGTATGATTTGAGTCTTTGCTTTTTAGTTTGTCACAATCATCCTCTCCGTACACACCTTTTGAGAGAGACACACATGATTCGGAATTTGTTAGAATTCTCTATGTGCTTCACTTATATCTTTTGAGCTATATAGTTTTTGCTCTAGTGCTTCACTTATATCTTTTAGAGCACGACGGTGGTTGTATTTTATAGAAATTATTGATCTCTCATGCTTCACTTATATTATTTTGATAGTCTTAAACAGCATGGTAATTTGCTTTAATTGTGAAATTAATTTTCCTTATTGAGTCCATTGAATATCACGAGAAGTTAGATACTTGATAAGTGTTTTGAGATATAAAGGTGGTAATATTAGAGTATCCTAGTTGAGTAATTGTGAAATTGAGAAATACTTGTGTTAAAGTTGGCAAGTCCCGTAGCATGCACGTATGGTAAAAGTTGTGTGACAATTTTGACACATAGGTGTTCTTTTATTGCTTTCCTTATGAGTGGCGGTCGGGGACGAGCGATGGTCTTTTCCTACCAATCTATCCCTCTAGGGGCATGCGTAGTAGTACTTTGCTTCGAGGGCCAATAAACTTTTGCAATAAGTATATGAGTTCTTTATGACTAATGCGAGTCCATGGATTATACGCACTCTCAACCTTCCACAATTTTCTAGCCTCTACGGTACCGTGCATTGCCCTTTCTCACCTTGAGAGTTGGTGCAAACTTCACCGGTGCATCCAAACCCCGTGATATGATACGCTCTATCACACATAAACCTCCTTATATCTTCCTCAAAACAGCCACCATACCTACCTATCATGGCATTTCCATAGCCATTCCGAGATATATTGCCATGCAACTTGTCGGTAGAACCGACACCTATGGGATCACTGGAATCCCTTCTGCGGTTGGCGAGCGCGGGGGCGTGAGAAGAGCAGGTCTAACAGGAAGCACACAGATCGTTTACCCAGGTTCGAGCCGCGAGGATGCGTAATACCCTAGTCCTGCTTTGGTGGATGTATTGAGTGTTCTTGTGTTCTTGAGCTAGCTACGGGGTGTAACTTGCCCAAAAGAGCCGAATCCCTCTCCAGTATGCCATGGGCCTCCTTTTATAGTCGAAAGGGGCTGCCACAGTGGCACACAGGAGGTGGAAAGGTCTACAGTGCTGCGAGCTTATCGCCCGTATTACAGGACAAGACGCATTTAATGCATCGCTTAGGTGTCCCTTAGCTTTATTGGGGACGGGAACGAGGCCCGTCCCGTCCGTCGCCGCTCCACCTTGCTTCGACACGCGCCCAGGCCAGCGATGCGTGCGGTGCCATGTAGGCAGGCAGGCAGCTGAGGTGGCGCGGTGGCAGGGCCTTCACGAAGATCTGCATGCCACCACGCAGGTGCTTGCTGAGTTGGCGTAGAGGCCGCCCGTCGCCACGCAGGTGCCTGCCCAGCTGGTTGAGCTAGCAGCTGCTTGGGGACGACCTTGGAGCCTTGGCTGTTGCGGGCCTGGTAGTGGCCCCGCTGATGCCCTCGGCAAGGTCTTGCCGGGGGCCCGGCAAGGGTCTTGCCGTGGCGTTGCAGTCGTCCCCGGCAAGGCGCTTGCCTGGGGCCTTGTGGATCCCCTCGGCTAGGATCCTGCCGAGGGTCGCCGTCTTCTGGTCCTCATCTGATCTCACATGTTTATGATCTTGACAAAGATCTGCATGCCTCCACAGAGGTGCCTCCCGAGCCCTAGTTCCAATGTAGTCGTTGGTGGCGTTTGGAACTCTTGGGCTTGAGGGTGGCTCGCTCTGCTGGCATCGGGCAAGTTGCCCCAGCAAGACTCTTGCCGGGGCCGCGGAGACCGCCCCGGCTAGGGTCTTGCCGGGGGAGTCCACCTCACCCTTTTGCTCTTCTGTGTTTTTGGTCTTGGCGTGGCCTTGGTTGTCTTGCGCTTCGGCTTCTCTCCGGCTTCCCTCTTCTGCCCTGCTAGGTGTGGCCGCGGCGCGTGGCTCTGATTGCCAGTGCACAAGTAAAGGGGTCAAAAGGAGATCCCCTACTGTTGTACACCGACGGGAGCCCACGGGCTTGGGCCACACATAAGCGCGACGCATTGTTGGGCCAGGCCCAGAACGGTGCGCGGGCAGGTGGAGCGGATTTTACCGCAGTAACTGTTTCGTCCGCTGCGCTTCCCCACGACTCGCGTTGAACGCGCGACGTGGAGGAGCGTGCGTGACGTGGGGGTCATGCGTGGGCGGTTCCTGCACGCACGCGTCACATCACAGTAAAGAGGCGGCTCGCGCCTTCCCCGTAAAAAGAGGGAGGCGTGGAGGCGCGGCTCATTTACTGAGTGGACTCGGGTCTTGGTCTTCAAGGCGCTCACGCCCCATGATCACGGGGTGGGGAACGGTCGCCTCACCCGTCCCTTCGACTCTGCTCGCTCGCCACGTGCCTTTCATGCAGGTGGCAGGTGGTGGAGGCGGGAAACCGGGCCATCGCCGATTGGGGCAGCGGGTCAGTCCTGATTCCCTGCACCCCCGATGACCGGATTGGGTGAGCTGGGCGGCCGAGCCACGACCCTGCCCCTTTATAAGAAGGGGGAGGAATGGCACCCCCACATTCTCCCAGCGTCCATCTTCTTCCACTTCCGCTCCTTCCTTCCACCCATCATGGCGAGAGGGGGCGCAGGCCCTTCAACGGTGGGGGCGAGGGTCGCTGCTCGACAGCGCGTTCCTCCTTCCCACGAGCTCGCGGCGGCGGAGCCGGCTACGAGAGGAAGGGGGAGGGGGCGAGGTCGAGATCGCCGCGGCGGTCGGGGGAGAGGGGGACGAGGCGGCGTGATGCCTGTGCCTCCGCAGGCGATGCCGCCCGTGATGGAGGGCCATGTCGGGGACCAGCCTCGGGAGTTCTTCATTAGGCTGCGCCAGCCACCACATTGTCGTCTCCGTCTCCCTACCCCCTTCGCTCGGGAAATGGAGCTCGACCCGCCCCAGACCCTCAGATTGCACATGAGGGGCTGCGGGAACGGTGGCACGCAGGTCGACGTCGACTTCCCCGTTGCTCATGTTATGTACCTCCGTCGCGGGTGGAAGACATTTGCTCGCATCCATAGCCTGACGGCGGGGCTCGTCCTCTACTTCAAGTTAATGGACGGCGGCCTGCTCTCTTTCAAGGTCTTCGGGGATCTTGGAACTCGCCTGAAGTGCTGCGTGGAGAGCTCCTCCGACGATGAAGATTCCTCCTCGAGCGGGAGTGACGAGGAGGACAGCGACAGCGACGACGAGGGAGTCGAGCGGCAGGATGCCGACCCCAACTTCGACTGACCGTGCCGCCCCTCCCTCGGCCTCGCGCCCTGCCGAGGGCCTTCCTCGCCAAGCTCTCCATCGGGGCGCTCCCCGTCGTCTCCTTGGGCGGCTGGCGTAGGAGGGCCGGAGAAGGTGAAGAAGGCGGGTGGCGGCCGTCAAGTCGGAGTATGCGGGCACCGACGCCTTCATCGTGTATTGTCGGCCCGCTGCCTCGTCTTCCAGCTCCTTTCCCGGCACCAAGATGTTCTCTTGGTGCCTTCTGCTCCTCGCACCTCGCCTAGGCTCCCCTTTTGCCCTCCTGCTGTCTTGTTCCGCCTTCTGAGGAGAGGGACAAGAAAGGGATTACGGGCACCTTATCTCTTTTTAGTTTGTAAGCCTGCGGGCACTTGTTAGATTTAAAACTTGTAATCGCCTTGTTCATGTTTGTTATTCCGTACGAACTGTACCTATATGGGACGTTTTTAATGAAAAAAGGTGCTTGCCGGGTTCTTTGTGCGTGAGCGAGGCCCATGCCAAGGAACGAGTCCTTGTTATTTCTAAGGTAAACATTGTCGCCCGGCAACAGGCCTTGCCGTTGCCCCACTTCAGTCGACCATTCTCGCGCTCTTGGCGGAGGCAGGGGCAAAGTAGAGTTAGGCCCCTCATGTATCTCCTGGCCACCGCGTCTGCGACCCGGTTCTTTCCGAGTAGCTTGGGTACAAGAAGAAGGGGGAGCACGGTGGTTTCGGAGCGGAATGAGGTCTCATTTGTCCCAGTTCCATAGGGAAATGCATACCAGGGGATGAAAGACATATCTGAATCCACAGCCCCCGGCAACCTTGGCTTGCCGTGGTTGGATCCTTGTATCTTCAGCCCCCGACAGTCTTGGATTGCGGGGGCCGGAGCGCCGATCCGTTCTCTTTCTCCCAAGCGGCTCAGCAGAAGTATCCACGTGCCCTGCGAGCCAAAGAGGACAGAAAGACGCACACTCGACCTCTAGGCTAGGGGTTAGTCACCGCTAAGCACTATCAACCCTAACCGAGGGAGAGACTTAAACCTAGCATGCATACTATAACTTAGGGCGCCAGCGCTTCGTTTACTTATGCTCAGGGTCTGCGCCTGGCTTTGTACAGAGGGTTACATGCCTTGTCGGCAAAGCTTGTACAAAAGGTGGCTTGCCGGGAGGCCCTGCAAGCCGCGCCTCATGGGTAAAACTTGCGAAGATGCTCGATGTTCCAGGAGTTGCTCACTTGGACAGCATCTTCGGTCTCCAGGCGGACCGCGTCGGGCCTGGTGACTCGTATTACCCGATAAGGGCCTTCCCACTTTGGCGTCAACTTGTTGGAATTCTTGGCCGACTAAACGTGCCGAAAAACAAGGTCGCCTTCCTCAAAGCTTCGGGCATGAACCTTGCGGCTATGGTAGCGGTGCAAGGCTTGCTGGTAGCGTGCTGCTCTCACAGCCGCCCGAAGACGATCTTCCTCAAGGAGCGTTGCGTCATCTTGCCGCAATTGCTCTTGCTCAAGCTCGTCATAAGCGAGCACTCGAGGTGACCCGTATATGAGTTCCGTGGGGAGAACTGCTTCTTCCTTGTAGACCAGGGCAAAGGGTGTCTGGCCGGTGGCTTGATTTGGCGCCGTCCTGATCGACCAAAGAACCGCATGCAATTCATCAATCCAGCGCCTTCTGCTCTTGTGCAGCCTGTCAAAAGTCTTTGTTCTCAGGCCTTGCAACACCTCAGCATTTGCCCTCTCCGCCTGGCCGTTGCTCCGTGGGTGTGCCACGGAGGCGAAACAGACCTTGCTGCCGAGGTCCTGGGTGTATTGCATGAAGGTGTGGCTTGTGAACTGCGTGCCGTTATCGGTGATGACTCTGTTTGGCACACCAAAACGGCAGACTAGTCCCTTGAAGAACTTGACGGCTGACTGTGCTGTCACCTTCCTCACTGCTTCCACCTCCGGCCACTTTGTGAACATGTCGATTGCAACATGCAAGTACTCAAAGCACCTGACAGCACGGGGGAAGGGGCCCAGTATGTCGATCCCCCAGACTGAGAATGGCCAGGAGAGAGGGATTGTTTGAAGGGCCTGAGCTGGTTGATGAAGCTTCTTTGAATGGAACTGACACACTTCACACTTGGTTACTAGTGCCGTTGCATCCTGGAGGGCAGTGGGCCAGTAGAAACCCTGCCGGAACGCCTTGCCGGCAAGGGCCCTCGACCCTATGTGGGAGCCACATATGCCTCCGTGTATCTCCGCCAACAGCTCCAGTCCTTCCTCCCGGGGAATGCACTTCAATTTCACACCGTTCGATCTCCTCCTGTATAGGACGTCATCGACGAACTGATACATAGCAGACCGACAGGCTACCTTCCCCGCTTCTTCCTGCTCCTCAGGAAGCTCTCTTGTTTGGAGGAATCAGACGGTATGTTGTGCCCATGCCGGAGCCTGGGGCTCGACGGCAAGGACCAAAGGCATTTCTTCTGCCATGGGAGCGGTTGTCTCTACGGCCAAGGCTTGACGGCCTACCGGAGTCGGTCGCTCCTCGACAGGCTCAGCGTCCACGGCAACACCCTTGCCGGCGGCCCCTGGGGGCTCAGCGGGAAAGTACTTGCCAGGGCCTGATTTCCTCCGCTTGTTCTGCTCCGTTGATGGTTCGATGGATGGTTGAGTTAACCGAAGCAAAAAGGTACCTGGTTCCACAGGTAGCTTCAATGCAGCGCGCTTTGACAGGTAATCGGTGATGTCGTTCTCCGCTCGGGGAACGTGCTCCTCTTGTATACTGTCAAAGCGTTCCTCCAGCTTCCTCACCTCATCTACGTTGGCCACCATCAACAGGCTCTGATAATCTTTGTTGACTTGTCTGATGACAAGCTGTGAATCACCCCTGACGATGAGCTTTTTAACTCCGAGGTCTGCCGCGATCCTGAGACCGGCAAGCAACCCCTCGTACTCAGCAGTGTTGTTGGTGGACATCTCCCTGGGAATGTGCATCTGGATTACATACTTGAGGTGCTCTCCGGTGGGTGCGACGAGCAGCACACCAGCACCGGCGCCTTGCAGCGAGAAAGCTCCGTCAAAGTACATAATCCAGTTGCGAGCTGTTTCCTTGCCGGGGAGAGTGGTCTCCTGGATCTCTTCATCAGGCGTTGAGGTCCATTCTGCAATGAACTCCGCCAGGACTCTACTCTGGATGGTTGAAGTACTTTCAAACTTCAACCCAAAGCTTGATAACTCCAAGGCCCACTCCACAATCCTCCCAGTTGCGTCTGGGTTGTGTAGTATCCGTTGCAACTGGATGCGGGTGACGACAGTGATCTCATGGGCTTGGAAGTAATGACGCAGCTTGTTCATCGCCAGCTCTTCGCGCATCTTGCGGTTGCGCACGTTCTGATGGAACACGCTAATCACGGTGGCGGGATGAACATCGGGGATGTTGTATTGCACCCGGCTGAACCTTTTGATGTACTTGCGCAGGGTTTCCCCTTCCTTCTGGGGAATGATATGCAAATCACTGGCCTGGCCATGAGCTTGGTGGCCTTCGGTGAAGGCACCAACGAACTCATGGCATAGATCCGACCAAGAAGAAATGGAATCCACCGGCAAGTGCATCAACCAAGACATGACGTTGGGCTTCAGCGCCAGCGGGAAATAATTGGCAAGCACCTTGTCGTCACGAGCTACGGCAGCTTGCATCGCGATGGTGTAGATGCTGAGGAACTCTGACGAATGGGTCTTGCCGTTGTACTTCTCGTCGACGTCCGGCTTGAACATGCGGTGGGACGGCCACTGGAACTGTCGTAGCTCACGAGTAAAGGTTGGGCAACCTACCTCGTAAGGTAGGCCGCCGGAGCCCCCCGGTGCTGGGTGGTCCATAGCGGGTCCCGCCCGCTTATCCGACTGGTGGCGTGTATCGCGCTGGCGCTCGATAGTGGTTCGAGCGTCTTCATGGGCTCGTTCTCGAAGAACTTGGCGCTGGTCGCGGTGCGTCCGCGAGTCGAACGACGCTATGGAAATGTTATCACATCGTCGTCACGACGGACCGGCACCGGCGGCAACTGGCCCTCTATGGATTATACGCACTCTCAAGCTTCCACAATTTTCTAGCCTCTACGGTACCGTGCATTGCCCTTTCTCACCTTGAGAGTTGGTGCAAACTTCGCCGGTGCATCCAAACCCCGTGATATGATACTCTCTATCACACATAAACCTCCTTATATCTTCCTCAAAACAGCCACCATACCTACCTATCATGGCATTTCCATAGCCATTCCGAGATATATTGCCATGCAACTTGTTGGTGGAAACGACACCTATGGGATCACTGGAATCCCTTCTGCGGTTGGCAGGCGCGGGGTCGTGAGAAGAGCAGGTCTAACAGGAAGCACACGGATCGTTTACCCAGGTTCGGGCTGCGAGGATGCGTAATACCCTAGTCCTGCTTTGGTGGATGTATTAATTGTTCTTGAGCTAGCTACGGGGTGTAACTTGCCCAAAAGAGCCGAATCCCTCTCCAGTATGCCATGGGCCTCCTTTTATAGTCGAAAGGGGCTGCCATAGTGGCACACAGGAGGCGGAAAGGTCTACAGTGCTGCGAGCTTATCGCCCGTATTACAGGACAAGACGCATTTAATGCATCACTTAGGTGTCCCTTAGCTTTATTGGGGACGGGAACGAGGCTCGTCCCGTCCATCGCCGCTCCGCCTCGCTTCGACACGCGCCCAGGCCAGCGATGCGTGAGGTGCCATGTAGGCAGGCAGGCAGCTGAGGTGGCGCTGTGGCAGGGCCTTCATGAAGATCTGCATGCCACCACGCAGGTGCTTGCTGAGTTGGCATAGAGGCCGCCCGTCGCCATGCAGGTGCCTGCCCAGCTGGTTGAGCTAGCAGCTGCTTGGGGACGACAGTGGAGCCTTGGCTGGTGCGGGCCTGGCAGTGGCCCCGCTGATGCCCTCGGCAAGGGTCTTGCCGCGGGCCCGGCAAGGGTCTTGCCGTGGCGTTGCAGTCGTCCCCGGCAAGGCGCTTGCCTGGGGCCTTGTGGATCCCCTCGGCTAGGATCCTGCCGAGGGTCGCCGTCTTCTGGTCCTCATCTGATCTCACATGTTTATGATCTTGACAAAGATCTGCATGCCTCCACAGAGGTGCCTCCCGAGCCCTGGTTCCAATGTAGTCGTTGGCGGCGTTTGGAACTCTTGGGCTCAAGGGTGGCTCGCTCTGCTGGCATCGGGCAAGCTGCCCCGGCAAGGCTCTTGCCGGGGCCGTGGAGGCCGCCCCGGCAAGAGTCCACCTTGCCCTTCTGCTCTTCAGTGTTTCTGGTCTTGGAGTGGCCTTGGTTGTCTTGCGCTTCGGCTTCTCTCCGGCTTCCCTCTTCTACCCTGCTAGGTGTGGCCGCGGCGCGTGGCTCTGACTGCCCGTGCACAAGTAAAGGGGTCAAAAGGAGATCCCCTACTTTTTTTTACACCGACACAACTTTCCACCGTTCCGTTTATTATGACACGCTTCATCATTGTCATATTGCTTTGCATGATGATGTAGTTGACATCGTATTTGTGGCAGAGCCACCATTCATAATTTTTCATACATGTCACTCTTGATTCATTGCATATCCGTGTACACCGCCGGAGGCATTCACATAGAGTCATATATTGTTCTAAGCATTGAGTTGTAATTCTTGAGTTGTAAGTAATAAAAGTGTGATGATCATCATTATTAGAGCATTGTCCCATGTGAGGAAAGGATGATGGAGACTATGATTCCCCCACAAGTCGGGATGAGATTCCGGACTAAATAAAAAAAGGAAAAGAGGCCAAAAAAAGGAGAAGGCTAAAAAAACAGAAAAAAAGAGAAAAAGAAAAAAATGAGAGAAAAAGAGAGAAGGGACAATGTTACTATCCTTTTTCCACACTTGTGCTTCAAAGTAGCAACATGATCTTCACGATAGAGAGTCGCCTATGTTGTCACTTTCATATACTAGTGGGAATTTTTCATTATAGAACTTGGCTTGTATATTCCAATGATGGGCTTCCTCAAAATGCCCTAGGTCTTCGTGAGCAAGCAAGTTGGATGCACACCCACTTAGTTTCTTTTGTTGAGCTTTCATATATTTATAGCTCTAGTGCATCTGTTGCTTGGCAATCCCTACTCCTCTCATTGACATCAATTGATGGGCATCTCCATAGCCTATTGATTAGCCACGTCAATGTGAGACTTTCTACCTTTTTTGTCTTCTCTCATAACCCCCATCATTATACTTTACTCCACCAATTGTGCTATATCCATGGCTTGCGCTCATGTATTGCGTAAGAGTTCAAAAGGCTGAAGCGCGTTAAAAAGTATGAACCAATTGCTCGGCTTGTCATCGGGGTTATGCATGATGAGAACGTTTGTGTGACGATATTGAGACATGGCCTAACTATATGATTTTGTAGGGATAAGCTTTCTTTGGCTATGTTATTTTGATAAGACATAATTGCTTGATTAGCATGTTTGAAGTATTATTGTTTTTATGTCAACATTAAACTTTTATCTTGAATCTTTCGGATCTAAATATTCATGCCACAATAAAAAGAATTACATTGAAAATTATGTTAAGAAGCATTCCACATCAAAAATTCTGTTTTTATCATTCACCTACTTGAGGACGAGCAGGAATTAAGCTTGGGGATGCTTGATACGTCTCCAACGTATCTATAATTTTTGATTGTTCCATGCTATTATATATTCTGTTTTGGATGTTTAATGGGCTTATTTGTACACTTTTATATTATTTTTGGGACTACCCTATTAACTGGAGGCCCAGCCCAAATTGATGTTTTTTTTTGCCTATTTTAGTGTTTCGCAGAAAAAAGGATATCAAACGGAGTCCAAACGGAATGAAACCTTCGGGAGAGTTATTTTTGGAACAAACGTGATCCACAGGACTTGGAGTGGACGTCAAGAAATCACCGAGGAGGCCACGAGGCAGGGGGCGTGCCTACCCCCCTGGGTGCGCCCTCCACCCTCGTGGGCCCCTCGTGGCTCCACCGACCTACTTCTTCCTCCTATATATACCTACGTACCCCCAAACCATCGGGGAGCACCACGAAAACCTAATTCCACCTCCGCAACCTTCTGTACCCGTGAGATCCTATCTTGGGGCCTTTTCCGGCGTCCTGCCGGAGGGGGCATTGATCATGGAGGGCTTCTACATCAACACCATAGCCTCTCCGATGATGTGTGAGTAGTTTACCTAAGACCTTCGGGTCCATAGTTATTAGCTAGATGGATTCTTCTCTCTCTTTGGATCTCAATACAAAGTTCTCCTCTATTCTCTTGGAGATCTATTCGATGTAATCTTCTTTTGCGGTGTGTTTGTCGAGATCCGATGAATTGTAGGTTTATGATCCAGATTATCTATGAACAATATTTGAATCTTCTATGAATTCGTTTATGTATGATTGGTTATCTTTGCAAGTCTCTTCGAATTATCAGTTTGGTTTGGCCTACTAGATTGATCTTTCTTGCAATGGGAGAAGTGCTTAGCTTTGGGTTCAATCTTGCGGTGCTCTTTCCCAATGACAATAGGGGAAACGACACGTATTGTATTGTTGCCATCGAGGATAAAAGATGGGGTTTATATCATATTGCATGAGTTTATCCCTCTACATCATGTCATCTTGCTTAAGGCGTTACTCCGTTCTTATGAACTTAATACTCTAGATGCATGCTGGATAGCAGTCGATGTGTGGAGTAATAGTAGTAGATGCAGGCAGGAGTCGGTCTACTTGTCACGGACGTGATGCCTATATACATGATCATACCTAGATATTCTCATAACTATGCTCAATTCTATCAATTGCTCGACAGTAATTCGTTCACCCATCGTAATACTTATGCTATCTTGAGAGAAGCCACTAGTGAAACCTATGGTCCCCGGGTCTATTTTCCATCATATTAATCTTCCTTCAACAAGCTATTACTTTTTCCGTTTACTTTGCTTTCTTTACTTTTAGTCTTTATCATAAAAATACCAAAAATATTATCTTATCATCTCTATCAGATCTCACTTTTGCAAGTGGCTGTGAAGGGATTGACAACCCCTTTATCGCGTTGGTTGCTAGGTTCTTATTTGTTTGTGTAGGTGCAAGGGACTTGAGCGTGGCCTCCTACTGGATTGATACCTTGGTTCTCAAAAACTGAGGGAAATACTTATGCTACTTTGCTGCATCACCCTTTCCTCTTCAAGGGAAAACTAACGCAGTGCTCAAGAGGTAGCACGCCTCGCCATCGAGCATGACCAAGACAGCCGCCCACGAGCAGTGGGACGACCAGACGACTACCCGCCTCCTCCTCCTCCTCGAAGGGAGAGGCACGCCTCCCCGCCGCCTGTTGAGCACTCGACACTCGGCGACCGGCTGGGCCGCCGAGAAGGAGTCAGAGAAAACGACGCACGCCACCGGATCGACCACCTTGCTCGATCCCTGGCGTTCGAAGAAGAAGACGCGATGGGCCTGCCTTGTTTCAGTCCCCGCATCCGCGATGAGCCCTTCCCCAAAGGGTTCTCGCTCCCACTAGACATGCCCAAGTACAACGGCTCCGTGAAGCCAGAGGATTGGTTGGTTGACTACTCCACTGCCGTCAGCATAGCAAACGGCAACAAGCGTGTTGCCGTGAAGTACGTTCCGCTCATGCTCCAGGGCACGGCCCGGACATGGCTTAACAACCTGAAGCCCCGCAGCATCAATAGCTGGGTAGATTTCACTGAAGTCTTCGTTTGCAACTTCACCAGGACCTACAAGCGGCCTCCCAAGCCCCACCAGCTCTCGCTGTGCGTTCAAGGCCCTGACGAGTCCACCCGCGACTACCTGACACGGTGGGCTGAACTGCGCAACTCCTGTGAAGGGGTGCATGAGGTCCAATCAATCGAGTACTTCACTGCCGGGTGCCGAGAAGGCACCTTACTCAAGCACCGACTCCTCTGCGACGAGTCGACCACACTCGACGAGCTGCTGATCATAGCAGACAAGTACGCCACTGCCGACTCCTCCATGAAGTCGGAGCTCCGAGTGGATGCTTCTAGGAAGGTGCTCCTTCCGGCTCCTCGAACGCCGGCTGGAGACAACAGTCAGCGCCAGCAGCCGAACGACAACAAGCGCAAAGCCCCCCAGCCGGCTTCCACTAGCTGGCAGGTGGCGACAGTTGAGGATCAGCAGCCTAAAGGACAACCACTCCCCAAGTGCCAGAAGGGCGGCAAGCCAGCCTGGTTGCCCGCTTTCTCCTTTGAGCAGACCCTCGATGCCCCCTGCAAGTTCCACAGCGGTGCGAAGCCGTCCAACCATACAACTCGGAAGTGCCACTGGCTTGTCCGCATCGCCAAGGGAGAAGGACTGCCTCCTCCGCCTGCTGGCCCGCTGGCTCCGCCTCCTCAGCAGCCGGCCGCCCGTCCAGCAGTCGGTGCAGTCCAAGATGATTACCCTGAAGAACATGGTGCTTACGTTGTCTTCACCAGTGTGGCCAGCAACAGACACAGCCATCGTCAGCAGCACCGTGAAGTGCATGCAGTTGCCTCAGCTGCTCCAGAGTTCATGCACTGGTCTGAGAAACCTATCAGCTGGAGCCATGCTGACCACCCGGAAGTGATGCCTTCTCTGGGTTCCTATGCCTTGGTGTTGGATGCCACCCTTGCCACAGAGAGGCGAGCTGCTCGTTTCTCCCGAATTCTGATAGATGGCGGCAGCAACATCAACATTCTTTACCGCGATACCGTGGAGAAGTTGTGCATCAAACAGAAGCAGCTCCTGCCCAGTCGGACGGTGTTTCATGGCATTGTGTCCGGCCTTTCCTTCTCACCAATCGGCAAGATCAAGATAGATGTCCTCTTTGGAGACAAGAATCATTTCCACTGTGAGGCAATTTGGTTTGAGGTGGTGGACCTGGAGAGCCCTTACCACGTGCTCTTGGGCCGGCCAGCTCTAGCCAAGTTCATGGCAGTGCCACATTATGCCTACCTCAAGAGGAAGATGCCAGGAACCAAGGGCATTATCACAATAAACGAAGACTATGAGAAGTCGTCCGCCTGCGCTGCAGCCAGCAGCCGGCTGGCCGAGTCCCTTGTTATTGCTGTTGAGAAGAAGCTCTTGGACCGGGTGGTGGCCATGGCCAGCAAGCAGCCGGACCTGTCACCATAACCCAAAGAGTCAGAGACCCAGGGCTCCTTCCAGCCGGCCAAAGTAACAAAGAAGATCCCCTTGGACCCTGAGCTCCCGGAGAGGCACGCTGTCGTAGGTACCAACCTCGATAGCAAATAGGAAAGCGAGCTCGTTGATTTCCTCTGTGAGAATCGGGACATCTTTGCATGGTCTCCCAAAGACATGCCGGGTGTTCTGAAGGATTTTGCCGAGCACAAGCTACATGTCAGAGCAGATGCCAAACCAGTCAAACAACCCCTCCGCTGACTGTCGGAGGAGAAGAGAAGAATCGTTGGAGAAGAGATCGCCCGCCTATTGGCAGCCGGCTTCATCATGGAAGTGTTTTTTCCAGAGTGACTTGCCAACCCAGTCCTTGTACTGAAGAAGAATAACAAGTGCCGCATGTGCATTGATTACACCAGTCTCAACAAAGCCTGCCCCAAGGATCCGTTTGCATTATCCTGGATTGACCAAGTGATAGACTCCACAGCCGGATGCAAGTTGTTGAGTTTCTTGGATGCCTACTCAGGTTACCACCAGATCAAGTTGAACCCGGCAGACCGCCTGAAGACCGCCTTCATCACACCGTTCGGAGCCTTCTGCTACCTGACCATGACATTCGGCTTGAGAAATGTCGGTGCCATGTTTCAGCGTTGCATGCAGAAGTGCCTCCTCAAGCAACTCGGCAGGAATGCCCACGTCCATGTAGACGATATTGTGGTGAAGACGGAGAAGCATGGTACCCTCTTGGAAGGCCTCAAGGAAACTTTTGAGAATTTGTGCCGTTTTCAAATCAAGCTCAACCCGGAGAAGTGTGCTTTTGGAGTACCAGCCGGCCAGCTCCTTGGCTTCCTGGTCTCAGAACGCGGCATTGAGTGCAACCCTGTGAAGATCAAGGCCATCGAGAGGATGGAGAGACCCACCCGACTGAGAGATGTCCAGAAATTCACCGGTTGTTTAGCATCCATCAGCCGCTTCATCAGTCGGCTGGGCGAGAAGGCTCTTCCCCTGTGCCAGCTCATGAAGAAGACCACTCATTTCGAGTGGAATGACAAGGCGGACGAAGCTTTTCTCCAGTTGAAGAAGATGTTGACCTCACCGCCTGTCTTGGTGGCTCCGACTGCTAAAGAGCCCACGTACCTCTACATCGCCGCCACCAGCCGGGTGGTCAGCACTGTCATGGTAGTAGAGCGCCCAGAAGATGAGAGAGCACAGCCGGTCCAGAGGCCTATGTACTATTTGAGAGAGGTGCTGTCAACCTCGAAGCAGAACTACCCTCACTACCAGAAGATGTGCTACGGCGCCGCCAAGAAGCTGAAGCCATACTTTCAAGAGCACCCAATCACGGTTGTCTGCACTGCCCCGCTTGCCGAGATCATTGGCAACAGAGATGCATCTGGCCGGGTGGCCAAATGGGCCATCGAGTTGGCCCCCTACACCATCTTCTACCAGCCATGCACCACCATCAATTCCCAAGCACTGGCCGACTTTCTCGTTGACTGGGCCGAGACCTAGTACCTGCCGCAAGCTCCGGACTCCACTCATTGGTGGATGCACTTTGATGGCTCGAAGATGCGCACCGGCTTGGGAGCCAGCGTTGTTCTCACTTCTCCCAAAGGTGACAAGCTCAGATACACATTGCAAATCCATTTTGCCGCCTACAACAATGTGGCCGAGTATGAAGCACTAATACACGGCCTCCGGCTGGCCAAAGAGATCGGCATCCGCCGGATCCTGTGCTATGGCGACTCCGACTTGGTGGTCCAACAGTCGTATGGTGACTGGGCCGCCAAGGATGCAAACATGGCAAGTTACCGATTCCTCGTTCAGCAGCTCAGCGGATATTTTGAGGGGTGCGAGTTCCTTCACGTGCCACGGAATGAAAATGAGCCAGCTAATGCCCTGGCACGGATCGGCTCCACCCGTCAAGCAATACCAGCTGGCGTCTCCCTTTAGTGCCTCCGCAAGCCGTCGATCAAGCCTTCTCCAGAATCCGAGTCCATCTTCGTGCCGGCTCCTCCCGAAGCAGTCGGATCTGACTCGGGGGCTGCAGCAGCCGGCCCGGGGACTTCGGCAGGTGGCACGGGGACTGCAGCAGTTGCACCCGGCCCGGGGACTTCACAACCCGGCCCGGCGGCTGCAGCAGTTAGCCCAGGGACTTCACCAAGCGGCTCGGGGATGGCAGCAGTCGCACCCGGCCTGGGGACTTCACAACCCGGCCCGGGGGCTGCAGAAGTCGGCCCGGGGACTTCAGCAATGCAGCAAGCGGCAACCAACTCCAACCCGCTGCCTCCCAACCCAACCGCCCTAGTACAAGTGGCAGTAGTGGCAGGAGAAGAAATTCAAGCACCTTCATAGGCACTTCCCATCCTCAAGTTTTTGGTGAACAGAGAGCTGCCGACCGATGAGATCTCGGCCCGGCAAGTGCAGCGCCGAGCAGGATCCCACACGATAGTAAATAGGGAGCTTGTCAGACGCAGCGTGACTGGAGTCTTCCAGAGCTGCGTAGAACCAGAGAAGGGCCAAGCAATCCTCAAAGATATCCACCAAGGCGAGTGCGGTCACCACGTGGCCTCCAGATCCCTTGTCGCCAAAGCTTTTCGCCATGGTTTCTTCTGGCCGACTGCTTTGGAAGACGCCAAGGAGTTGGTCAAGCATTGCAGAGGGTGCCAGAAGTTCAGCTCCAAGCAACATCTACTGGCTTCTGCACTCAAGACCATCCCCCTCACTTGGCCCTTTGCCGTGTGGGGGCTGGACATGGTGGGACCATTCAAGACAGCACGCGGCGGCATGACCCATCTGGTCGTCGCCGTGGACAAATTCACCAAGTGGATTGAAGCAAAGCAAATCAAGAAATTGAATGGTCCGACTGCTGTGACCTTCATCGCAGATATCACCGTCCGATACGGTGTGCCACACAGCATCATCACCGACAATGGCACGAACTTTGCCAAGGGAGCCTTGGCCCGTTTCTGCGCGACACAGGGCATCCGATTGGACTTAGCGTCTGTTGCCCATCTGCAGTCAAACGGCCAAGTCGAGCGAGCAAACGGCCTCATCCTCTCCGGCATCAAGCCCCGACTAGTCGAGCCATTGGAGCGGTCGGCCGGCTGCTGGATCGATGAGCTGCCGGCCGTCTTCTGGAGCCTCCGCACCACTCTGAACAAATCAACAGGCTTCACTTCATTCTTCCTCGTGTACGGTGCCGAGTCCGTCATCCCAACTGACATTGAGTTTGACTCACCTCGCGTCACCATGTACATGGAAGCGGAAGCAAAGGAAGCACGAGAAGACGGCGTCGATCTGCTGGAAGAGGGCCGGCTGTTGGCACTCAGCCGGTCCGCCATCTACCAGCAGAGTCTGCACCGCTACCACAGTCGGAAGGTCAAGCCAAGATCATTCCAAGAGGGAGACCTTGTGCTCCGGCTGATCGAGCGAACAGCTGGCCAGCACAAGCTCTCGGCCACTTGGGAAGGCCCCTTCATCATCGGCAAAGCATTGGGCAATGACTCCTACTACCTCATCGACGCACAGAAGCCCAGAGCACGCAAGAGAGACGATTCAGGTAAGGAATCGGAGCGCCCATGGAACGCAAATCTCCTCCGAAGATTTTACAGTTGATTCAGTATGTACCACGCTACCTGTCGGCGTCTTGGGAACAGGGGTCCCCAGACTTGCCTGCCTGCAGCCCACGGCGTGGTTCCACCAGTGGCCCTGTATGGCCCATCTTCATCAGCAAGCACTCAAGACCCTCGCGAGGGGCCAAGCCTCGCGAGGTGGACGATGTAAGACCTCCTCGAGGGCGGCCTCACTAGGCCGTCTCGCGAGGGGCAGAGAGATCAAGGCAAGGGGCACCTCGCGAGGTCCCTGTGACGCAAGCCATGACGACCAAGGCCAGGCGGGCGCCAGCGCGCGCAGTGTACTTGTTTCCTCTTTGGTGCTAAAGAGGCAAGCACAGGCGAGGAGTCCCGAGGCATCAGGCAAAGGTTTCCATTTCGGTGCAACAAGACTAAGACCAGCAGGACGGCAGGACGGAGGTCACCATGGAGCCCAGGACGGTGTCACCACCAGAGCCTTTGGCAGGCGAAGACGACCTTTAGTCAGGATAACTTGTACTGGTTGTCTCCCTTCAAATTTGGCCGTTGTTGGGTCCCTTCCCGCCTACATTTGGGAAGAGGACCAGGGCCTCTATAAATAGGACTAGCCACCACAGTAGGAGGCAACTGATCTTGGATCATTCAGATCATCCTCAACCACACAAGCTCACCAAGCTCAAGAACACCTCTCCTCAGGAGGTTGTTCTTCTCTTGTACTTGTTCATCCTCAGCCCAAGAGGCAATCCACCACACCACACTGGAGTAGGGTATTACACCACATCGGTGGCCCGAACCAGTATAAACCCTGTGTCCTTTGTTCTGCGAGTTTGGTGTCCTGAGCCTTGGGATCGTGGGGAGTGGGTGAGCTAGGGAAAGGAGAGATCTTCATGCGCACCCCAGTGTTCGAACCTCGAGGGTTTTGCCGGAACCCGAAATCTGACATTTGGCGCGCCAGGTAGGGGTGCACTGAAGCTTTCCTTCCGTCGATCCACGTTCCACCGCTCCACCGCATCCAAGGCAGAAGCGCGTCGAGCCCGCGCCGAGCGCCGGGCTGCCCTCGCTGCTCGTGTCGCTCAGACGGCCCCTGTCAGTGGGCCTCCCCGTCGTTCTCCGTCGCCAACCGCCAACGCCGCCACCGGCCCGGCGGGAAACGAGCAGCAAGCGTCCTCGCTGCACCTCTCCGTGCGGCGGGACGGCCGCACCGGCACTCCATCGCTAACTCCGGCCGGCTCATCTTCTCACGCTCGTTGCGCGTCCACGGACACGCAGGCCGCGCTGTTCATCGCACGCGAGCTCCTGCGCCACCGCCCAGTCGACGACCTCTACGAGGACTAGCTGGACCGCATCGCCGAGCTCGTCAGCGCCGCTGGGGGCTCACCTGTCCCGTCTCTCTCGCTACCTCGCCCTCCTCCAGCCGCGGGTGACGTAGCCCATAGGGCGCCTCCGCCACCTCCACACCAAGACGGTTCCCTGGCGCCAAGGCGCGCGGCCCCCCGGCGCGACCAACCGCGCCGGGCACCCGCGCAAGACGAAGGAAGTTGCCAAGAGGTTCCCCGGCCGCAAGAAAATGCACCTGCGCTCCGAGCGCCACCACGACAAGACCGCGTGCCGCTTGTGGTGGCGGCGCGCGGACATCAAGGGCAGGCTCCGCCTCTGCAAAGGGCCCTGGTGGCCATAGCAGGCTGCCGCGCCTTCAGTCCAGAGCTGCGTAGCGTCGTCTGGCCGGGCAAGTTCAAGCCAGGCCTGCCTCCTCGCTACGATGGCACCCCCGACCCTGCGGAGTTCTTGCAGCTCTACGGCTAAGCGTCGAGGCGGCCAACGGTGACGAGAAAGTCATGGCGAACTAGTTCCCCATGGCTCTCAATGATGGTGCTCGCTCGTGGCTCCTGAATCTGCCCCCGGGCTCGATCACCTCCTGGGGTGAGATGCGCGACCGCTTCGTTGCCAACTTCCAGGGCACTCGCAACCGCCCGCCGGCCGCGGGTGACCTACCCCACATCAAGCAGCAGCCAGGAGAGACCTTGCAGAAGTACATCCAGCGCTTCAACAACGTTCGCCTCAAGATACCCAAGGTTACGGACGAGGCCATCATTTCAGCGTTTTCCGATGGCGTCCGCGACGTCAAGATGATGGAGGAGCTCGCCATCCATGGGGAGCTATGCACGGCTTAGGAGGGCACCGGGCGAGGAGCGCCCGGCGCTCAGGAGTTCATCGTCAAGGCCACCCAGGAGCTTCAAGAAGCAAGGACCATGCGCGGCGACCGCCGCCCACCTGGTGCAGCTCCCCATCCTGGCGAGGATGGTGGGCTACGCGTCTGCATCGACATCCCAGGGCTCAACAGGGCCGCATCTCAGGAGCGCTTCTAGCCTTCACGCGTTGGGCGGTGCGAGGGTCCACCTCACAGCTACGTCTGCATGCCGTTTGTCCTGCCGAGCGTGGCCGCCGCCTTCCAGCGCAACCTACGGAGCATCCTGGCAACTCAGGAGGCCGGGCATCACGCAGTCCTGGCAGAGATGGAGACGGTCCTCGAGGAACCACCTGAGCCCCCATAGCCTCCCGAGGCTCAGGGTCTTGGCGGATCATGAGGAGCAGCCTCTTCAGCGCGCACCTTCACCTACCCTAGCACTCCTCCAACAACGGAACCAGGTGATATTTTCCAAGTTTACTCAGCTGAGAGCGCCCCTCGGGCTGCATCATTCCCAGGTCGCGTGGGCCTGTCCCTGCGGCATGTATCCTTTCGCATTTCTAGCTTACTCTACTAGGGGAGCCCCTCGGGCTGCATCATCCCCAGGCCGCTCGGGTCCGTCCCAGTGGCATGTATCGTTCTCGCATCTATCTAAGCTAGCTGGTTCCCATGCATGAGTTGTTTATGGTTATCACTTGCTTGATTGTCACTCACCGCGGCCGCCCGCGTCGCCGATCGGCCCCTTGCTCATCCCGCAACTGGGGCTACTCATGCTGGCATGGCGCTTGTGCTTGGGTTCGTGCCTGCAACGCTGACAAATCTGAGCGGTTGAGCTCTGGCTCGCGGCATGCCCGTGCACGTCACCTCACCAGACCCTTGGTGCCTTCATCTTCTTGCGGAACGACCAGTGGCATACCGGCAAGCGTGGTTGCAATTTGTATCCCTCCTGACGCTGACCTGCAGGAACCCCCGAGGGCGATAGCAGGCGGCACCACAGGCTCCTTCCTTTCCCATGCAATTCGCTTGTGCGTTGAAAGGGGGGCTCCTGAGCATCGCGACTCAGGAGCTCTTACTGGCTCTCCAGCCCTCACTCCCTGGCCTTGACCACGGCATCGCAACCTAGCATACCAGCGACGGCTGAGCTCGCTCGAGGGCCGGGAACCAAGGACGTAGAGCACACAGAAGAGCGTGGAGAAGAGGGGGAGACTCGCATAGGCCTAACCTGGCTACACTACGGTCGCTGACGCACAAGGAGTCGGGCGCTACGCATGGAACCGACTCTGGACCGCTAAGATAAGTTTTGCACCCGGGTCAACCGAGCACTGCGGCATAGGATTCCCATCTCTTGCAGCCCTATTACGGCGATGTCGCCTCCCTTTCCCACCTTTAGGTAGCTGCTTGCACGCTAAAAGGGGACCTCTTGAGCATCGCGCCTCAAGAGCTCTTACTGGACCACGGGCCGCTCACCTCCTAGCCTTGACCATGGCATCGCGACCTGGCATACCAGCGACGGCTGTAGCCTGCCTAGGGACCGGGACCTATCGGCGTAGAGCACCAAGCTACCGCGAAGTTGGAAAGGGGAGACCGAGCCGAAGCAGGACATGCATTCGTAAATCTTCATAATAAGATGATATCAACAAAAGGCATTACAGACCTTTTACACTCCCCCCCACAGGGTCCGTCTCGATTCCTCGCAGGGAACAAAAGAAGGAGGTTTCTAGGACCCAATCTACACGCACCAACACCGCCGACGCCATCATCAACAGTGGGCCACGGGAGGCCGGCGCCAACCCCATCCAGATCAGCGAAAGCGGCGGCCGGACGCTGCGGCTGCGCTCCGGGCACGGCGCGAGCTCGGGGGCACGAAGCTGTCGTCGCTCGTCTCCAGAGTCTCGTAGGGCTCGGGAGAGTCGCTGGACCCCCAATCGCCACCGCTGCTGTCAGAGGAACTGCCGGCGAGACCAGCGGCGGGCCTTGCCCCTGTAGGCAGCGCCGTCCCAATGACCCCCTCCAAGGGCAGCCCTCCAAGCGGCGGCCTTCCGCGTCGAAGACCTTGAAGAACATCGTGGGGACGCCGTCGTACTCGAAGTGGATGGCGAGGGCGCCCTCCGTACGGAAAACTCAGGCGACCTCACCTCAGCCGCGAGTCATGAAGATCTTGCCCGGGGAGACGACCTCAACCCCCGCCCCTGTCGCTGGGGCATCGCACTCGGCGTGCTGCAGCCAAAGCTCGAGGGGGCCCCTCAACGGCATCTCGGCGGAGAAGAACTGCGGGAAGTGTATCCCAGTACGCGGAGGCATCGCCGCCCACATCACGAGTTCCTGGGGCGATGGCGTGTGCCACCACGGCGCGGCAACCACGGTCGCGATGTGGACAGCACTGGTCATTGCCTCTGCCTCCGGAGCCCTCGGCCTGGCATACAAGGGCAGCGAATACCCCGGGGGAGGCTGCTCACACTAAGGCCTCGACACCTCCGGCCTCATGACTACATCGTGGCGGCGGGCCAGCCTCTTCTTCGGCGGAAGCGGCCCCGGCTCGTCGCGGGGGGCTTTTCCCTTTTCTGCGGCTGAGAATCTCCGAATCGGCGCCATGGGAGTCGCTGCGAGCGATGAAGCAATGGAGGAGAAGCGAGCGGAGCAGGAAGAGATGGGCGACGGGGGCTCCACCCCCCCTCCTCATTTATAGCAGGGGAAGGCCAACCGGCGACCCCCACGATCACAGGTAATGATGGTTTTCTCTGCATGCATCAGGGACTCGTCAAGTCGGGCAGTTGCCGAGGCAGCATGGCGAAGCGGAGACGCCCATGTCCCATCAATCACCACGCGTCAACCGAGGCTGCGGGCTGTTGGGGCCCGCGGCGCTCCGCGCTTGCCCCTTGGCTTCGCCTCGAAGCCAAGTCCGAGCGCGCCTTGGGCCCGGGGGCTACTGTCGGCGTCCTGGGAACGGGGGTCCCCAGACTTGCATGCCTGCGGCCCATGGCGTGGCTCCACCAGCGGCACTGTACGGCCCATCTTCATCAGCAAACACTCAAGACCCTCGTGAGGGGCCAAGCCTCGCGAGGCGGACGACGCAAGACCTCCTTGGGGGCGGCCTCACTAGGCCGGCTCGTGAGGGGCGGAGAGATCAAGGCAAGGGGCACCCCACGAGGTCCCTGTGACGCAAGCCATGACGACCAAGGCTAGGAGGGTGCTAGTCGGGCGCCAGCGCGCGCAGTGTACTCGTTTCCTCTTTGGTGCTAAAGAGGCAAGCGCAGGCGAGGAGTCCCGAGGCACCAGGCAAAGGTTTCCATATCGGTGCAACAAGACCAAGACCAGTAGGACGGCAGGACGAAGGTCACCATGGAGCCCAGGACGGCGTCACCACCAGAGCCTTTGGCAGGCGAAGACCACATTTAGTCAGGATAACTTGTACTGGTTGTCTCCCTTCAAATTTGGCCGTTGTTGGATCCCTTCCCGCCTACATTTGGGAAGAGGACCAGGGCCTCTATAAATAGGACTAGCCACCACAGTAGGAGGCAACTGATCTTGGATCATTCAGATCATCCTCAACCACACAAGCTCACCGAGCTCAAGAACACCTCTCCTCAGGAGGTTGTTCTTCTATTGTACTTGTTCATCCTCACCCAAGAGGCAATCCACCACACCACACTAGAGTAGGGTATTACACCACATCGGTGGCCCGAACAAGTATAAACCCTGTGTCCTTTGTTCTACGAGTTCGATGTGCTGAGCCTTGGGATCATGGGGAGTGGGTGAGCTAGGGAAGGGAGAGATCTTCGTGCGCACCCCAGTGTTCGAACCTCGAGGGTTTTGCCGGAACCCAAAATCCGACACTACCTTTTGTATTAAGCACTAAAACATCGGGTCCCTGGAGGAGCACTCGGGGGCTACCCTTTTATCTATATGATAAGTTATATGCCTATGTATATGTTATTTCATTATTCTGCCTGGCACCGGGTTCGATCAATCGGCCCGGGGGCTTGCCGCCTTGTACTATGTCAATGCTACCTGCAGTCGAACAAGTAGTGTGTCGGCACCTCAGCCCTCTCTTGCCACAAGCCACAGCTCGCAGAGCGACTGTCCGGCTGGCAAGAGTTAAATGCAGGAAATGGTGCCCACACAAAAAATGGCTAAGGACCAAAGCATTTGCATAGGCCGAGCCGGCTCCTCGCCCCGCCGACCGGCTATTGAGCAGCCGGCCGGCCGGTTTCTAACTTAATTTGATATGCTCTACCAACGGCTAAAGTACTTGCCTTCCCAAAACGGCCAAGTACTTGACCCAGCCACAGGCTGCAGAGCGGCTATCCGGCTGGCAAGACGGCAGCCAAGGGAAGGCGGCAAAGGGAAAAGCCAAAGGAGCAGAAAAGCAAGACAAGTCGGAAATCAGCAAAGACAATTTACATAGCAAAAGGCCCTCGGCCAGCATTCAACGGAGTTTGAATACACCCCCAGCGGGTGGAACTGCGCGAACTTAACAATTTTGTTCAAGAGATTACAAAAAAGGAAAAGAAAAGAAACTTGGCCACCTAGGCCAGAGGAGCAGCAGCCGGGTCGGCGGTGGTCGAGGCTCCGGGTGGTGGAGCGGTCACCTGGTGGGTCTTGGCCTGGTCAGCATCGGCAGCAGTTGGCTCGCCGGTGCACTGGTCGTTGGTCGAGACTTGGTCAGGCTGAGGCCGGCTGTCATCGCCATCATCGGGCGCATCGTCTTCACCGTCCTAATCCTCCTCCTCCTCACCTTCATCGATAGAGGCGATCTCCTCCACCGAGTCCTTGCCGCCTTCTGGGTTCAGCCCGAACCAGTCGGCACCCGCCTCATCTAGCTCGGGGAGGAAGACACTGGTGTCCGTGTACTCGGCGATCACCGCGGCGCGATGATAGAGCTCGGGCGCCACTGCCTCCAACTCTTCGCCGGCTTCAGCATGGAGAGTGGCCAGCTAGTCCAGGTTCAGCCCAGGGTACCACCCCTTGACGAACTCCAAGGCCCGTCGTGCACCCGCCCTAGCAGAGGAGCCCTTCCATGCCTCGATGTGACCGATGGTCACCTCCAACCAGTCGGAGGTCCGATTGAGGGTGCGCAGAACTGGAGCACCCGTCCAGAGGGCGGAGACCACCTGGGCTCCGGCGCACTGCAGACGGCAGAGAGCCCGATGCGCCGGCTGGAGACGATCTTGGATGGTGAGTAGCTACTCAGCGAGGGTCCATGGGGCGTTGGGCACGATTGTGGCACCAGCCAGCCTCTGCTCATCACGGCGAGCCTCGACGGCTTGGCTAGCGGCGACGGAGTAACCAGGGAAATACTCTACACAAGAAGAAAAAAGAAGTATGAAGCCGGAAGCCAGCTCATATGACAAGTCGGCAGGCAGAAGAAAGAGAAGGACAACTCACCATCGAGCAGGTCCTCGATCTCACCGTAGCCGTCCGACAAGGCCCTCTCCTTCTCGACCCAGTTCGAGCGCTGGGTCTTGAACTCGGCCTAGAGGGCCTCCTCCGCATCCTTGAGCTTCTGCAGCTCCGTCTGGTGCTTGTCTGCCTGGTCAGCCAACCGCTTGGCTAGGCGGTCGCGCTCTTGCTCCATCTTGCTGTGCTCCTCCTCCTTGGCGTGCAGCGCGGTTTGAGCCTCGCCCAGTTGGTGCCATAAGGTGGCATTTGTTGGGGAACGTAGCAGAAATTCAAAATTTTCCTACGTGTCACCAAGATCAATCTAGGAGATGCTAGCAACGAGAGGGGAGGAGTGCATCTACATACCCTTGTAGATCGCGAGCGGAAGCGTTCAAGAGAACGGGGTTGATGGAGTCGTACTCGTCGTGATCCAAATCACCGATGATCCTAGCGCCGAACGGACGGCACCTCCGCGTTCAACACACGTACGGAGCGTGGACGTCTCCTCCTTCTTGATCCAGCAAGGGGGGAGGAGAAGTTGATGGAGATCCAGCAGCACGACGGCGTGGTGGTGGAAGTAGCGGGATCCCGGCAGGGCTTCGCCAAGCGCAAGCGGGGAGGAAGAGGTGTCACGGGAGGGAGGGAGGCGCCAGGGCTTGGGGTGCTGCTCCCATGCACCTCCCCACTATATATAGGGGTGGAGGGGGCTGGTTTCTTGCCCTCCAAGTCCATTGGGGCGTTGGCAAAGGTGGGGGAAAGAAATCCCATCATTTCCCTTCCCCACCGATTGTTATCCCCCTTTTTTAGGGATCTTGATCTTATCCCTTCTAAGGTGGGATCTTGGTGCGCCTTGACCAGGGGTGTGGGGCCTTGCCCCCACTACCCACGTTCATGTGGGTCCCCCCATCCAGGTGGGCCCCACTTCGGAACCTTCTAGAACCTTCCCGGTACAATACCGAAAAATCCCGAACATTTTCCGGTGGCCAAAATAGGGCTTCCCATATATAAATCTTTACCTCCGAACCATTCCGGAACTCCTCGTGACGTCCGGGATCTCATCCGGGACTCCGAATGACTTTCGGATTTCCGCATACTAATATCTCTACAACCCTAGCGTCACCGAACCTTAAGTGTGTAGACCCTACGGGTTCGGGAGACATGCAGACATGACCGAGACGACTCTCCGGTCAATAACCAACAGTGGGATCTGGATACCCATGTTGGCTCCCACATGTTCCACGATGATCTCATCGGATGAACCACGATGTCGAGGATTCAATCAATCCCGTATACAATTCCCTTTGTCAATCGGTACGTTACTTGCCCGAGATTCGATCGTCGGTATCCCAATACCTTGTTCAATCTCGTTACCGGCAAGTCACTTTACTCGTACCGTAATGCATGATCCCGTGACCAAACACTTGGTCACATTGAGCTCATTATGATGATGTATTATCGAGTGGGCCCAGAGATACCTCTCCGTCATACGGAGTGACAAATCCCAGTCTCGATTCGTGCCAACCCAACAGACACTTTCGGAGATACCCGTAGTGCACCTTTATAGCCACCCAGTTACGTTGTGACGTTTGGCACACCCAAAGCACTCCTATGGTATCCGGGAGTTGCACAATCTCATGGTCTAAGGAAATGATACTTGACATTAGAAAAGCTCTAGCAAACGAACTACACGATCTTGTGCTATGCTTAGGATTGGGTCTTCTCCATCACATCATGCTCCTAATGATGTGATCCCGTTATCAATGACATCCAATGTCCATGGTCAGGAAACCATAACCATCTATTGATCAACGAGCTAGTCAACTAGAGGCTTACTAGGGACATGTTGTGGTCTATGTATTCACACATGTATTACGGTTTCCAGTTAATACAATTATAGCATGAACAACAGATAATTATCATGAACAAGGAAATACAATAATAACCATTTTATTATTGCCTCTAGGGCATATTTCCAATAGTCTCCCACTTGCACTAGAGTCAATAATCTAGTTCACATCACCATGTGATTAACACTCAAAGTTCACATCGCCATGTGACTAATACCCAAGAGTTTACTAGAGTCAATAATCTAGTTCACATCACCATGTGATTAACACTCAATGAGTTCTAGGGTTTGATCATGTTATGCTTACGAGAGAGGTTTTAGTCAACGGGTCTACAACATTCAGATCCGTGTGTGCTTTACAAATCTCTATGTCATCTTGTAGATGCAGCTACCACGCGCTACTTGGAGCTATTCCAAATAACTGCTCTACTATACGAATCCGGTTCACTACTCAGAGTCATCCGGATTAGTGTCAAAGTTTGCATCAACGTAACCCTTTACGACGAACCCCCTTTCCACCTCCATAATCGAGAAAATTCCTTAGTCCACTAGATACTAAGGATAAGTTCGACCGCTGTCATGTGATCCCTTCCTGGATCACTATTGTACCCCTTGACTAACTCATGGCAAGGCACACTTCAGGTGAGGTACACAGCATAGCATATTGTAGAGCCTACGTATAAATCATAGGGGACGACCTTCGTCCTTTCTCTTTCTTCTGCCGTGGTCAGGTCTTGAGTCTTACTCAATACTCACACCTTGTAACACAGCCAAGAACTCCTTCTTTGCTGATCTATTTTGAACTCCTTCAAAATCTTGTCACGGTATGTATTCATTTGAAAGTACTATTAAGCGTTTTTGATCTATCCTTATAGATCTTGATGCTCAATGTTCAAGTAGCTTAATCCAGGTTTTCCATTAAAAACACTTTTCAAATAACCCTGGATGCTTTCCAGAAATTCTACATCATTTCTGATCAACAATATGTTAACAACATATACTCATCAAAAATTCTATAGTGCTCCCACTCACTTCTTTGGAAATACAAGTTTCTCATGAACTTTGTATAAACCCAAAATCTTTGATCATCTCATCAAAGCGTTCATTCCAACTCCAAGATGCTTACTCCAATCCTTAGAAGGATTGCTGGAGCTTTGCATACTTGTTAGCATCTTTCAGGATTGACAAAACCTTCTGGTTGTATCACATACAACCTTTCCTCAAGAAAATCGTCGAGGAAACAATGTTTTGACATCCTATCTGCAAGATTTCATAAATAATGCAGTAACTGCTAATATAATCCTAACAGACTCTTAGCATCGCTACGAGTGAGAAAGTCTCATCGCAGTCAACTCCTTGAACTTGCCGGAAAACATCTTAACGACAAGTCGAGCTTTCTTAATGGTGACACTTACCATCATTGTGTGTCTTCCCTTTAAAATCCATCTGTACCCAACAACCTTACGACCATCAAGTAGTTCTTTCAAAGTCTATACTTTGTTTTCATACATGGATCCTCTCGGATTTTATGGCCTCAAGCCATTCGTCGGAATCCGGGCCCACTATCGCTTCTCCATAGCTCATAGGTTTATTGTTATCTAGCAACATGACTTCCAAGACAGGATTACGTACCACTCTGAAGTAGTACGCATCCTTGTTGTCCTATGAGGTTTGGTAGTGACTTGATCTGAAGTATCATGATCACTATCATAAGCTTCCACTTCAATTGGTGTAGGTGCCACAGGAACAACTTCCTGTGCCCTGCTACACATTAGTTCAAGTGACGGTTCAATGACCTCATCAAGTCTCCACCATCCTCCCACTCAATTCTTTCGAGAGAAACTTTTCCTCGAGAAAGGACCCGTTTCTAGAAACAATCACTTTTGCTTCCAGATCTGAAATAGGAGGTATACCCAACTGTTTTGGGTATTCTATGAAGATGCATTTATCCGCTTTGGGTTCGAGCTTATCAGCCTGAAACTTTTTCACATAAGCGTCGTAGCCCCAAACTTTTAAGACACGACAGCTTAGGTTTCTCTAAACCATAGTTCATACGGTGTCGTCTCAACGGAATTGCGTGGTGCCCTATTTAAAGTGAATGCGGTTGTCTCTAATGCCTAACCCATAAACGATAGTTGTAATTCGATAAGAGACATCATGGTATGCACCATATCCAATAGGGTGCAGTTATGATGTTCGGACACACCATCACAATATGGTGTTCCAGGCGGTATTAGTCATGAAACAATTTCCACAATTTCTTAATTGTGTGCCAAACTCGTAACTCAGATATTCATCTCTATGATCATATCACAGACATTTTATCCTCTTGTCACGACGATCTTCAACTTCACTCTGAAATTACTTGAACCTTTCAATAATTCAGACTTGTGTTTCATCAAGTAAATATTCTCAGCATCTACTCAAAACATCTGTGAAGTAAGAACATAAAGATATCCACTGCGTGCCTCAGCACTCATTGGACTGCACACATCAAATGTATTACTTCCAACAAGTTGCTCCCTTGTTCCATCTTACTGAAAACGAGGCCTTTCAGTCATCTTGCCCATGTGGTATGATTTGCATGTCTCAGGTGATTCAAACTCAAGTGAGTCCAAATGATCCATCTGTATGGACTTTCTTCATGCATATATACTAATAGACATGGTTCGCATGTCTCAATCTTTTCAAAAACTAGTGAGTCCAAAGATCCATCAACATGGAGCTTCTTCATGCGTTTTATACCAATATGACTCAAGTGGCAGTGCCACAAGTATGTGGTACTATCATTACTATCTTATATCTTTTGGCATGAACATGTGTATCACTACGATCGAGATTCAATAAACCATTCATTTTAGGTGCAAGACCATTGAAGGTATTATTCAAATAGACAGAGTAACCATTATTCTCCTTTAATGAATAACCGTATTGCGATAAACATAATCCAATCATGTCTATGCTCAACGCAAACACCAAATAACAATTATTCAGGTTTAACCCCAATTTCGATGGTAGAGGGAGCATGCGATGCTTGATCACATCAACCTTGGAAACACTTCCAACACATATCGTCATCTCACCTTTAGCTAGTCTCCGTTTATTCCGCAGCTTTTATTTCGAGTTACTAACACTTAGCAACCGAACCGGTATCTAATACCCTAGTGCTACTAGGAGTACTAGTAAAGTACACATTAATATAATGTATATCGAATATACTTCTGTCGACCTTGCCAGCCTTCTCATCTACGAAGTATCTAGGGTAGTTCTGCTTCAGTGACCGTTCCCCTCATTTCAGAAGCACTTAGTCTCGGGTTTGGGTTCAACCTTGGGTTTCTTCACTAGAGCAGCAACTGATTTGCCATTTCATGAAGTATCCCTTCTTGCCCTTGCCCTTCTAGAAACTAGTGGTTTTACTAACCATCAACAATTGATGCTCCTACTTGATTTCTACTTTCGCGGTGTCAAACATCGCGAGTTGCTCAAGGATCATCATGTCTATCCCTGATATGTTATAGTTCATCACAAAGCTCTAATAGCTTGGTGGCAGTGACTATGGAGAACCATCACTATCTCATCTGGAAGATTAACTCCCACTCGATTCAAGTGATTGTAGTACTCAGACAATCTAAGCACATGCTCAATGATTGAGCTTTTCTCCCTTAGTTTGCAGGCTTAAGAAACTTGTCAGAGGTCTCATACCTCTTGACGTGGGCACTAGTCTGAAATCCCAATTTCAGTCTTTGGAACATCTCATATGTTCTGCGACGTTTCAAAACCGTCTTTGGTGCCACAATTTTAAACCATTCAACATTACGCACTGAACTATCACGTAGTCATCAAAACGTGTATGTCAGATGTTCGCAACATCCACAAACGACGCTCGAGGTTCAGCACACCGAGCGGTGCATTAAGGACATAAGCCTTCTGTGCAGCAGTGAGGACAATCCTCAGTTTACGGACCCAGTCCGCATAATTGCTACTATCAACTTTCAACTAAATTTTCTCTAGGTACATATCTTAGTAGAACTAAAGCGTAAGCTATGACATTATTTGCAAAGACCTTTTGACTATGTTCATGATAATTAAGTTCATCTGATTATTTAATGAACTCCCACTTAGATAGACATCCCTCTAGTCATCTAAGTGATACATGATCCGAATCGACTAGGCTGTGTCCGATCATCACGTGAGATGGACTAGTCATCATCGGTGAACATCTCCATGTTGATCGTATCTACTATACGACTCATGTTCGACCTTTCGGTCTCTTGTGTTCCGAGGCCATGTCTGTACATGCTAGGCTCGTCAAGTCAACCTAAGTGTTTTGCTTGTGTTCCGAGGCCATGTCTGTACATGCTAGTCCCGTCAACACCCGTTGTATGCGAATGTTAGAATCTATCACACCCGATCATCACGTGGTGCTTCGAAACAACGAACCTTCGCAACGGTGCACAGTTAGGGGGAACACATCTCTTGAAATTTTAGTGAGGGATCATCTTATTTATGCTATCGTCGTTCTAAGCAAATAAGATGTAAACATGACAAACATCACATGCAAATCATAAAGTGACATGATATGGCCAATATCATCTTGCGCCTTTGATCTCCATCTTCGAGGCGCGGCATGATCACCTTCGTCACCGGCATGACACCATGATCTCCATCATCGTGTCTTCATGAAGTTGTCTCGCCAACTATTACTTCTACTACTATGGCTAACGGTTAGCAATAAAGTAAAGTAATTACATGGCGTTTTCATTGACACGCAGGTCATACAATAAATTAAGACAACTCCTATGGCTCCTCCCGGTTGTCATACTCATCGACATGCAAGTCGTGATTCCTATTACAAGAACATGATCAATCTCATACATCACATATATAATTCATCACATCCTTTTGGCCATATCACATCACATAGCATACCCTGCAAAAACAAGTTAGACGTCTTCTAATTGTTGTTGCATGTTTTACGTGGCTGCTATGGGTTTCTAGCAAGAACGTTTCTTACCTACGCAAAAGCCACAACGGTGATATGCCAATTGCTATTTACCCTTCATAAGGACCCTTTTCATCGAATCTGATCCAACTAAAGTGGGAGAGACAGACACCCGCTAGCCACCTTATGCATCAAGTGCATGTCAGTCGGTGGAACCTGTCTCACGTAAGAGTACGTGTAAGGTCGGTCCGGGCCGCTTCATCCCACAATGCCGCCGAATCAAGATAAGACTAGTAACGGCAAGCAAATTGAACAAATCATCGCCCACAACTACTTTGTGTTCTACTCGTGCATAGAATCTACGCATAGACCTGGCTCATGATGCCACTGTTGGGGAACGTAGCAGAAATTCAAAATTTTCCTACGTGTCACCAAGATCAATCTAGGAGATGCTAGCAACGAGAGGGGAGGAGTGCATCTACATACCCTTGTAGATCGCGAGCGGAAGCGTTCAAGAGAACGGGGTTGATGGAGTCATACTCGTCGTGATCCAAATCACCGATGATCCTAGCGCCGAACGGACGGCACCTCCGCGTTCAACACACGTACGGAGCGGGGACGTCTCCTCCTTCTTGATCCAGCAAGGGGGGAGGAGAAGTTGATGGAGATCCAGCAGCACGACGGCGTGGTGGTGGAAGTAGCGGGATCCCGGCAGGGCTTCGCCAAGCGCAAGCGGGGAGGAAGAGGTGTCACGGGAGGGAGGGAGGCGCCAGGGCTTGGGGTGCTACTCCCATGCACCTCCCCACTATATATAGGGGTGGAGGGGGCTGGTTTCTTACCCTCCAAGTCCATTGAGGCGTTGGCAAAGGTGGGGGAAATAAATCCCATCATTTCCCTTCCCCACCGATTGTTATCCCCCTTTTTTAGGGATCTTGATCTTATCCCCTCTAAGGTGGGATCTTGGTGCGCCTTGACCAGGGGTGTGGGGCCTTGCCCCCACTACCCACGTTCATGTGGGTCCCCCCATCCAGGTGGGCCCCACTTCGGAACCTTCTAGAACCTTCCCGGTACAATACCGAAAAATCCCGAACATTTTCAGGTGGCCAAAATAGGACTTCCCATATATAAATTTTTACCTCCGGACCATTCCGGAACTCCTCGTGACGTCCGGGATCTCATCCGGGACTCCGAACGACTTTCGGATTTCCGCATACTAATATCTCTACAACCCTAGCGTCACCGAACCTTAAGTGTGTAGACCCTACGGGTTCGGGAGACATGCAGACATGACCGAGACGACTCTCCGGTCAATAACCAACAACGGGATCTGGATACCCATGTTGGCTCCCACATGTTCCACGATGATCTCATCGGATGAACCACGATGTCGAGGATTCAATCAATCCCGTATACAATTCCCTTTGTCAATCTGTACGTTACTTGCCCGAGATTCGATCGTCGGTATCCCAATACCTTGTTCAATCTCGTTACCGGCAAGTCACTTTACTTGTACCGTAATGCATGATCCCGTGACCAAACACTTGGTCAATTGAGCTCATTATGATGATGCATTACCGAGTGGGCCCAGAGATACCTCTCCGTCATACGGAGTGACAAATCCCAGTCTCGATTTGTGCCAACCCAACAGACACTTTCGGAGATACCCATAGTGCACCTTTATAGCCACCCAGTTACGTTGTGACGTTTGGCACACCGAAAGCACTCCTATGGTATCCGGGAGTTGCACAATCTCATGGTCTAAGGAAATGATACTTGACATTAGAAAAGCTCTAGCAAACGAACTACACGATCTTGTGCTATGCTTAGGATTGGGTCTTGTCCATAACATCATTCTCCTAATGATGTGATCCCGTTATCAATGACATCCAATGTCCATGGTCAGGAAACCATAACCATCTATTGATCAACGAGCTAGTCAACTAGAGGCTTACTAGGGACATGTTGTGGTCTATGTATTCACACATGTATTACGGTTTCCAGTTAATACAATTATAGCATGAACAACAGACAATTATCATGAACAAGGCAATACAATAACAGCCATTTTATTATTGCCTCTAGGGCATATTTCCAATAGCATTGGCTCCTACAGAAGACAAGAAAGAACAGGAGATCAGCAAATCAACAAAGAAAGAAGTAGTTGCCGGAAGATCCGACCCGACTGCTCAGCAGTCGGCCCGAATCTCGGGGGCTACACCCCGCGGGTGCGCTGGCGCGCCCCTACGAGAACAAAGAGCGGAGTGCTTACTCCGGCTGTCGGCCAAGTCAGTGGTCCGCTTGGCCAGCTCCTGGACCTGGGAGTTGAAGGTGGCCGCATGGATGTTGTGGTAATCCTGCAACAAAGACAACAAAGACAAAGGGTTAGCACTCAGAACTTAGCTTTAAGTTCCGAGCCGCCTGCTCAGCAGCCGGCCCGGAACTTGGGGGCTACACCCAGTCGGTGCGCTGGCGCGCCCCCACAGAAGAATTCAAGAAAACTACAAGAATCAGAAACAAGCGGTTAGGGAACATACCCGGACGGTGGCTCGCGACGCCAGGAACGTCTTCGTGTAGTTCTGGAGGGCGGTGCCTTGGGCCTGAAGTAGAGACTGGACTTCATGCACAGCCTTGTTCAGGACGCTCATCCCGCCCCCAGACGTCCACTCTCGCAGAGCGGCACTAGTGGCCTCCGCCTCTGGCGCCGACGAGCTTGAGGCCCCGATCTCCTGTGGCCGCGGCGCCGAAGTCGCCTTCGCCACACGCCGGCGCGCCGCAGTGCGAACAACGGGGGCCGCCCCCACCACCAGCTTGCCGTCGGCTTGATCCGTTGGCGGCACGTTAGGGCGACTGCCCTGGACCTTGGCAGTCGGCGCTTGCAGAGACACCCCCGTCCTCAAGGTGGCGGCATCGCCCCCTTCCCTCTCCATGACCGGCTACTCATTCCCGGCTCCCCCAGCCGGCACCGGGATCTCTGGTGCCGATGGTGCGGAGCGCAGGGGGGTGATGAGCTATGGAGTCTGACCGCATGCGGCTTCCTCTGCTTGCGCCTTGGCGGTCGCGTCTGCCTGGGCCTTGGTAGCGGCGTCCGCCTGGGCCTTGGTCGCGGCATCGGCTTGGGACTTGGCCGCCGCATCTGCCTCCTCCTGCGCCGCCTTGGCCGCCTCCTTCTACCGTTCCGCCTCCTCCTGCTCCTCGCGCGCCTCCCGCGCGTTCTTCTCCGTCGCCTCCCGGGGGTCGGCGAGCGGGTCTATGTGGCGGGTCTTGGCAGAGCCCTCCGTCCCCTCGATGATGGAGGCGGAGGCCGACCGCTCAAGCGAGAGCGGGGCTCTGTTCAAGCAAGACAAGACGAACTCAGAAGGAGTTTGCAAAAAAGACAACGGAAAACACGAGAAAAGACAAGCTCTTACGCGGACACCGTCGGCGGCTGCTTCGGGGCCCTCTGGAACCGGGCCGCCTTCGCGGCCGCCTCCTCCCTCCTAGTCGCTGCGGCCGAGCCCTTGGGTTTCTTTAGCCGGCCGCCTTGCAGCTGCGAGCCGGCTCGGCGCTTTGGTGCGCCGCCTGGCGCAGACAGTGCTGCTGAGGAGCTCGCCCCCGCCCTGTTGGCAACCAGCAGGCGGCGCAACGCGTGATCCTCCTAGTCATCGTCTGGACAGTCCTCGAGACTGCCTCCTCCTCCGGAGCTGCCTGCTCCGTCACCACCGCCTGTGGCGTCGTCTTCCTCCATGGCGGCCGCCCCCAAGTCGGGGTCATCCGCATCACTCACAGATCGGTCCGGCATGTACTCCTGGCCCTACGCCAGGGCGTCGGCTGCCGGCTGGGTCGTGAGGAGCTGCGTCGTGACCGGCTGATCAGTCGGCAAAGCAGAGCCCGGTAGACAAAGAAAATACCAAGAGTTAAGAAGCTTACCGCAGACGGCGGGTGTGCGCGGGAATACGGTCGCTTGCCAAACTGCCACTGTGACTCCGAGAGCTTGCAGTTCGAGATCTCGTTCACCAGGTGGGCCACCTCTATGGCCGGCATCTCCCTGGTGGACATCTGGCATGGGTCTTGATGGCCGCTCATCCGGCTGATCAGATGAGACCGGCCTTGAAGAGGTAGAACCCGGCACTCCACAAAGGCGGTCAGCAAATCTGAGGCTTTGAGGCCCTCCGACTCTGTCATCACCCTGAGTCGGGCGATGGTGGCGGCGGAGGCGGCCGACAGCGTCCTCGGCTTGTAGGCCCAGTTGGTGCGGGGCTCAGTCGGCAGGCCGGCTTCGTAAGCTGGCAGGTTGACGAAGTCGATCGCCGGGTTGACGTTCTTGACATAGAAATACGATTTTGCCACAGCTTGAGCGACTGCGTCAAGCTGAGGGACGGGAAGCGGTTCCCAGCACCCGGGCGCCGCACCGCGATGAAGGCCCCGCACGGAGCCGCCTCGTTCTTGGCGGAGGTGCCAAGTTTGGTGTAGGAGAATTCCCCCCAGAGCTCGAGAGTGGGGAGAACGCCGAGGTAGCCTTCACAGAGCCTGACAAAGACCGACAGCAGCACCACCGTGTTTGGTGTGAGGTGGTGTGGCTGGAGTTGGTAGAATTGAAGGAAGGAGCGGAGAAAGCCGCTCGCCGGCAGGCCGAAGCCACGAAGGAAGTGCGACCGGAAGATGACGCGCTCACCTTCCTCTGGCGCCGGCGAGATCTCCTTCGCGGGCGGAACGCGCGCCTGGACATAGCCCTCGTCGGGCAGCCGCCACGTGTTGCGGAGGAAGGTGATGTGGTCTTCAAGGACGTTCGAGCCGTCCCAATCACTGGCCCGCTCGCGTGCCATGGAGGCTCGAGTTCGACGAGGCAACAGTGCGGAGGAGAGGATGGGCTCAGTGACGACGGGCCGCGGCAGCACTTCGGCACGACGCGGGAGTGCGGCGGCAGCAAAGAAGAAGAAGAGGAAGAAAATTGGCGGAGGGAGAGGAGGGTGCGCGTCCTAGTGCCGCTCCCCTCCTCCCCCCTACTTATAGCCCCTGGCTGCGAAGCCGAGGGGACGGGGCGTGGGGATCGTGGGATTAACTATGCCCATGACCCCACGGCCCTGCATTTACCGCGCGGTAAAGGCACGAAGTAAAAGCGCCATGGAACCCCAACCGTTTGCCTCGGTCGCAGCGGATCCGCGCGCATGCCGAGGCCCGATAGTGGTGGGCCCCGGCCTGCGGTGACGTCCCGTCGTGCGCGTGGGTTGGCAGGCGGCCCGGCCGGCTGGCACCACGTGGCGCATGGATAGCTGGCGACGAGCCTGGCGCCTGGCTGGTGCGCCACCCAACTCCCGCCGAGACATTTCAGAAACCACCAGGCGGCCTGCCTGGTCACGTCCGACTCCTGACAGTCGGCGCTCTAGAAGACGGACGAAGAGAGATCAATGAACCACTCGGAGTAGGAAGCCGCTGAGGCCCCTCGCCTCTTTCAGCCACAGTGCCCCACCAGCTTCGGGGACTACTGTCGGAGTAAATGACCACGGGTAGCCTCATCAGCCTCCCATGGTATTTCAAGACATCGGGGCCGGCTGCGCCCCTCAAGAATCAAAGACCGAAGGCCGCCTTCTTGGGGCCGGGTGGTCCATACGGCCGGCTACCAGAAGGCGGCAAAGCACAACAGACGATCGCCGAGCGGACCGACTCCTAGCAGGCGGCCTCCAGAGAGGCCGGCTCCTAGCAGGCGGCCCCTCCGCCCCCTTGAAGTTTGCGCCACATTATGACGACGAGACGGGGCGTGGCTACAGTGCAGCCTGCCACCCCCGAATCCAGGCCAGAGCATGGCCATAGTGCGGCGTATTGGGCGGACATCCCCCGCCCGGTGCGGCACTGTTGCCACGCAGCCCATGACATCACCCATGGCAGAGAAGGCCATGCTCCCATTAAGGGCTGTCGGTAAGGCCCCAGGCGGTGGGCCCTACCTGTCTGTGAGAAGCCAGAAGGCGGCGAGCTCCCATCAGTCGGCATGGGGGGAGGTCGACTCCCAGCAGGCGGCCCTCCACCTCCCTCAAAGTCTGTGCGCCATTAATCAGAAGAGACGGGAAGTGGCTACAGTGATCGCCCGCCAGGCGGCGGTACTATAGCCACGCCTTCCCCGACAAAGCATACATCATTAGTGGCATTGCCACAGTACCAAGCAGCCGGCAGGACCCGCCAGCGGCAGGCGCGGCCTGTCGGCTAAGTACGAGACAGCCAGCAGGGCCCACCAGGCGGCGGGCCCCAGCGGCCGGCGGAGAAGCCGGCGACCGCAGACACTAACAGCCGGGTCCTACACCCGGCCAGATTACCTTTGTACCCCTGGGGGTAGGCCTATATAAACCCCCCATGGCACCCATGCAAAGGGTTCAGACCTTAGTCCACCCACCCACACACATAGAGAGAGGAAGTTAGGGCTAGCCTTGTTCTTCTTCCCCCTCTAGAGAAACAACTCAAGGAGGAAGCTTGTAGCCACCATTGTTGCTTGAGTGATCATGCAGAGACCCCGCAGAGTAGGAGTAGGGGTGTTATCTCCTAGGAGAGCCCCGAACTTGGGTATGATTCACCGGCGGGCATGTTTGCACCTTATCCCGTTTCCTGGCACCGGCGACGTATTATTAGCCCCCTCCATGATAAGCCATCCTTTGGCATATGTCGCACGACACCCCCGACAGTTATCTTACGATGGATGAAGGAATAAGGAGTAGAAGAGCCTAAGCTTGGGGATGCCCCGGCATCCCAAGCTATTATCCAAAAATGAGCAACCAACTAAGCTTGGGATGCCCCCGAGTGGCATCCCCTCTTTCTTCTAACGACCATCGGTATTTTACTCGAAGCTATATTTTTATTTGTCACATATTATGTGTTTTGCTTGGAGCGTCTCGTACGGTATGAGTCTTTGCTTGTTTTATTTTGTGTTTTAAGTCTTGATTCCTTGCTTGTAATAGTTTTGAGAAATGATGATAGTAATATGTGAGTAATGTTGGTGAATAATTATGCTTTAGTAAGGATATTGGTGTTAAGGTTTGTGATTCCCTATGCAAGCACGAAAGTCAATAGTCATACAATGAAATTATATCCTACTCGTGGTGCATTATTCGGTGTTAATTATGCTTAATGCTCGCTTATGAGATTCTCCGTTTCTTGGTTGGTCGCTTCTCAATCTTTTGCTAGCCTTCATTTTGCACTAAGTATGACCTCTACTTATGCATCCAAAAACCCTTAAACCAGTTTTGCCACATGAGTCCACTATATCTACCTATATGCGGCATTCTTTTGCCGTTCTAAGCAAATTTGTATGTGCCATCTCTAATTTTCAAAATAAACTTCTCTTTTGTGTGTTCGTTTCGCTCGCGGAGCGGTAAGGGGTCACTAATATTTTCCATGCTAGATGTGTTATTCTCAAGATGAGTGTTTATTCACTTGTCATTGCACGAGACTAAGGCAAAGGTATTAGGTATGCCCAGTCCCGAAATGAAAAAATGAATTTACTTTATGTTTTCAAATAATAAATTCCTTGGAAATTGTTAGTATGGATGGCAACCGTGGATACGGCTAGCCATGTAAAGTGAAAGTATGTTTGAAAAAGGAATAAACTTTATTTTCTGTTTGGGAACCTCCTATGATATATCTAGCATGGAAAGTGTTGGGAACTCTAAGTCGTTTTTGTTGGTGGGATGGATACACCTCCCAAAATGTTTTTGTCTCTAAGTTTTTTTGCTTAGATCTCTGGCACCTCTACAAATCCCTACTTCCCTCTGCGAAGGGCCTTTCTTTTACTTTATGCAATTTTTATTTTTCAGTTTGAGTCTCCATCTTCTCTTATAAAAGCACCAACTAGGAGGCAATATAATTGTACTTGAGTATTGGGTGTAGCTAATATGCGAGTGTGTTTCATGAATGGATCAATGGTTGAGCATGATGGGCTAGGGATAACTTATTTTAGCGTTAATATTTTGAAAGACATGGTTGCTTGTTGATATGCTTGAGTATATAAATTATCATGTCAAAACTAGACTATTGCTTTGAATCACATAAAAGTCCAAATGTCCATGCTATAAAGAAAAGAAATATGATATGACATGATAGGAAGCATTCCACATCAAAAATTCTGTTTTTATCGCTTACCTACTCGAGGACGAGTAGGAGTTAAGCTTGGGGATGTTGATATGTCTCCAACGTATCTATAATTTTTTATTGTTCCATGTTGTTATATTATCAATCTTGGATGTTTTATAATCATTTTATAGTCATTTTATATCATTTTTTGGTACTAACCTATTGACATAGTGCCAAGTGCCAAATTTCAAACAAGCGCGTCCCAAACCGAAACATTGTTCCCCCTTAGTTCCCCGCCTCCCTCCGTTTCCACATTCATACTCCGTGGGCGCCAAAACGCCCTCTCCACCAGCCGCGAAACCCCAGCCTCCTCCGTCCACCACCCCATAGCACCCAATCCACCGCCGCCCTCCTCCATCACGCCGGAGCCGGTACCCCGACGTCGTCGTCCAGCGCAACCGCAACCGCAACACCCTCAAGGACTTAGCAGCTGAAGCCGAGGTAGAGCTGCCTCCACGATGCCGATGCCGACATGTGCTGTACCAGAACCACTCCGACCACGCCATCCTACGCTTCACTGCTGCCGCTCCACTGTCGCAACCGTCCACCGCACCGGAGCTGTTCCCGCTACACTGTCGTTCGCCGCCTCGGATCTGGTTCCCCGCCGCCGACAGACGACCACCGCACCACACTCAACAACTTGGCCATGGGTTCGTCCAAGGCTACACCATCCTGCACAACTTCTCATTTCCAGCGAACCACAAGAAGGTCGTTGGAAAAACAGAAGGAGGACACAACACTGCCAGCAGAAAGAGGTACTCCTCTTCCCTTATTCGTGCAAACCTTACGTCTCTGCTCACACCGTATTCATCCCATGAAAGAAACTAGTTGAGCGCTTCTTACTGCATCTTCTTCGTGATACTAAATGCACAAGGTTTCCTCCCTTTACTATTTCACCTTTGCTAGAGGTCAGTAGCCCGCCTGGATTTCAATTCAGGGTCAGTCGAACCGCAATTAAAAGAAGCAGCACCTGCTTAGGCACGTGGAGCACCTAGTCCGCCTGTTCGTCGGGGAAGCGGCGCATCGGTGTCTATCATAGGGGTGTGGGGCGCAGGAGCTGCTTGCGACCGATCGGGAGGTCGGCGGGGCTTGAATGGATGGTTGGGGGGCGGTGCCAAGCACGGTGGTGTGATGAGATCAAGGGGAGAGCGCAGGCAGGGGACTGGGCCGGTGGTCGCTGGCGTTTCGAGGAAGATCATCAACACTGGCTAGCCGGAAGTAGATGAAGGTGATCTGCCCGTTCTTTGTACATCGGACGGTGCAGAAAAAATGGACTGACCTATTTGTTTTCAGTCGACTGTTATTTTCATAGAATCTTGTAGTAATTTAGTGTGCCATGCATGTTGTAGAGCTATCATGTGTCTCCCGTCATTTATTTCTCACCGACCTGCTATCTGCTACCTTTACACTGTACAAATTGTGCACACACTTTACCCATACTCACACTATTGTTTTTTATGCATGTGTCACGACCGGTTTTCCAATAAAAATATTTATTGAGAAACCGATCCCTTTTACGGACCAGTAGAGAAGAATCATTCTCACTGGTAGACAAATTCTTGATCACAGAAGAAAACCAGGAGTACTAGATATAATACAAGGTTGAGCGGAGACTGCTCAACAATTTATTACAAACGTGCCAAAATTACACATAAAGGCGGATAGGGTGGCATACTACCGACTCACAATAAAAGCGGTGGTGGATATATCACAGCGAAGTGGGTGACATGACTCCTGAATCTAACAGCTCTTCGAGCGTCGGAGTGAGGCTCGAGGGTACTTATTGCGGTTGGCGGAAGCGTATATAATACAAGTGACCAATATCCAGGATCGCACGGGACTGACTGGGACTCCTCTAGGCGTCGGACTCACTATCGAACTCTTCATCCATGAGATCGCCTTCGTCAACATCTGGCCAAATCAACAAGCCAGGTGAGTACTATGAAAGTACTCGCAAGACAGTTCAGACATAAGATATAACAAATGTAAACATGATGCATATGAACAGATTAATGGAGCGCACTCAAACAACGAGATGGCAATGCATGGGAAAAAAAGGAGGAAGTCGGGCGGTAGTCCTCCCGAAATCCCAAAGTAATACTGAAGGCCAATAGAGTGTCTGAAGGACTCCTCGAAAGGATACAAATGAAATAACAATGCCGCAGTCGGGCGTCAAGGCGACACCACATAAAGGGCTTATAATGGAAAAATAAATAACAGTGCGTGCCACAGTCGGACGTCTGAAGCGACATCACATAAAGGACTTATATCAAAAGTAAATAATGGGCGTGCCACAGTCGGACGTCTGAGCGACATCACATAAAGGGCTTATATCAAAAGTAAATAACGGGCGTGCCATAGTCGGACGTTTGAGCGACATCACATAAAGGGCTTATATTGAAAGTAAATGACAAGAGTGCCACAGTCGGACGTCTGAGCGACATCACATAAAGGGCTTATATTGAAAGTAAATGACAAGAGTGCCACAGTCGGACGTCTGAGCGACATCACATAAAGGGCTTATATTGAAAGTAAATGACAAGAGTGCCACAGTCGGACGTCTGAGCGACATCACATAAAGGGCTTATATTTCACAACTTAATAATTTAGTAGCTCATGAATTTAATTCATTTCAAGGGAATATTCAAGTACGAGATAAACAAAAGGTTAGTCCATCCACAGGAATAACAATTCAACAGGTATACTACTCAAGCTTGTTCACCGGGGATTTACCACGAGGACTGACATAGATATGGATATACTGGCCATGGTCCTTGACCATGGACGCGATGACTCGGAAGGATTTGACTCTGCAGAGTTTGTACTATTTAACCACAGCCAACGGATTTCAGTAGTCACAATGGACTAGTTCCGTTTACGGTGTTTTAGGAGAAACACATCTAACCAGTACACACCCATTCAACATTCCGATGCCAGGAATCACCCTCGGCAACGTTCAAGTAAATCTTTGAGACGGGGAGGCTACAACCTCGCGTAGCATGGGATCAAATTTATATACGCGCGCTCTAAGGGGTGCCCCCCTCTCGGTCCCAACCGGAAACACCCATGCCCCCTGACCGGATGACTGGCTTTAATCCAGGGCCATGGAACCCTCATCCCGGCCCCTCTATTTGGTGTGTACAAGGAAAGAGGTTAACAACTTACTAAACCGTATTCTTTGCAGAAAACATGTGGCAGCACGGAAGGGGAAGAGCGGTAACGTTGCTCAGTCCACGTTAACGTCGGAGTTTATCAGATGACGTAATACTGGCATGCTACAACAATACCATCTTACTACCTTTCATGTCACCACATGATCAGGTCATCTCTCAACAAAGATCACGATAACTTTGAAACACACGGTCAGTTGCCTTGCACGCAACGTAATACTCACCGATGCTCCTATGCCATGCACAAACCATTAAAGCAAACATGCAAAACACCTATCATATCAGAGGTTCAAACATGCTTGCCTGGTTCGGAGAAGTCGGAGTCTAGCTCGGCGAAGTTCGCGGCTCCGTCACCTCCTCCGGAACCTACGGTATACGAAACCGTACACTAACGTGAAAATCGTCGCGTGCATAAAAATTGTTCCAAAAAATTTCCAAATAAATACTATAAAAAACTAGACAAAAATACAAGACTTCCAGAAAAAGAATCAATCAAAAATCATCTTTTATTAAAAAGTTATAAGGGTTTTAGTCCAGGGACTAATCTGTGACGAAACAGAAAAGATCCAGGGACTTGTTTGGAAAACCAGAAAACGGCTCGGAAAGAAATGCGCCAGCCAGAAAGCACATTTTGCCCGAAGGCGCCATCAGAAAACGGTTCGAGGGGGAAAAGAAGAGAGGCTGACGGGGGGGTCCCACCCGTCAGGTTTAAAAAAACTCCAAAGGAGCTCGCCGGCGCCCGAAGGCTGCGGTGGCCGCCGGCGTTGAACCACGGCGAGGCAGAGAGATCGGAGGGTACCAAGAGGTTCAGGGTGTTCTTCCGCGTCGGTGGGTGGTGGACTTGGTCGTCGGAGAGCACCACGTCGACAGCGACACTTTCTCCGGCGGACGGTGGTTCGGGCGATGGTGGAGTACTCCGGTGGGCGCTGCAAACTCCAAATTGAAGCGCGGGTCAGAAGAGTGGATGCATTAGGAAGCTACTGGCAAGAGCTGAGAAGTAGAGGTGCACGCACGGGGGTGAATCGAGCTGGACCCCGTGGCGGGTCGAGGCGGCCGGAGTTGGGGAAGAAGGCTCCCTCGGGGCTCTTCCAGTGGCTTGGCGTGGTATTGGTGGAGTGAAGAGGTGGTGTGGGTTCGAGTTCAAGCTCGGGACCTCCTTTTATAGGCGATCCGAGGGGGTGGCCGTGAACGGGATAGCTCCGGCGAGCAATTACGGCGAGGCAGAGGTTGGGCAGGGGGTTTAGGCGGCTAGGCACCATCAGGGAGGATCACTGGTGCCGTTCCCCTGCTAAACCTCGGTCAGGCTTGGCGTAATGCGCCGATCCTCGACGGGGCGGCCATACGAGCACGACGGCGGCAGAGAGCGCGCTCCGCGCCTAGCAGTTCACGACGACGGATGGCAGCGTGCACGGGTGAGTGGAGGGCCACGCGGTGGCCTCTGGTGGCTTGGGCGGCGCTGGACGGCGCCGTCCACCCTGCGCCTCTCTCTGGCAGCCGCAAAGCCGCTGCTGCCGTTGCTCACGGGGTGGCGCACCTCCTCCTACTCATCGCCGACGCCCGCAAACCTCCAGGCGATCGTGCGGCGCAGGGATAAGAAGGAAGCACAGGGCGCACGGCGACACCGCGGCCACTGGCGAGATTGAGAACGGGCTCTGAAGAAAACGACAGTGTTCACTGAAACTGTAACTCTGAATATCTGAACTTGACAGTGACAGTGCTCTGTAGGTGTTCGACGAAATGATTTGGCATGAAGAAAAAAATTTCTGGAGCTGGGACTTGGTGAGGTGACCTCTCAATGCATCCAGAGGCTGCCTGGATTTTCTCAGATTTTTAGGAGGAGAAAACAATTGAATTTCATCAAATTTGGCAAATATGGTCCAAACTTGCAGCAAGCACAATTTGAAATATTTGAACTGGAGACCAGTGGATCTTCATGGATCTTGGTTGAGGGCTCTAAGGACTAGCTAGGGAAATTGGTTTGGAGGCAAAACTCAAAGTAGAAAGGGTAGCTCCTTTGTAAATCTCCAAGAGCCAAAGTAGAGGGCAGAAATTATTTTTGATAAGAATTAAATGGAAGAAAATTTATGGGGAGGTTCAAACTGCTGGATTTGAAGTATATCATGACACCAAGATGGGGAAAGGCTTTTGGGAGGGGATTTCCACTTGGGTCATGGCAAGAGGGATTTTTTTGAAAGGGGAAAAGATCACTCCAAATGCCATAGGGCTATTTAAAAGATTTTTCAAAGGAAATTTCCCAAATGAAAAGCATTTGGTTTTGAGTCCAAATAAGAAGGGAAAACCTCCAAGACCAAAAATCAAGTCTTGGGTGAATCCAAACAAAACATTTTTCATAAAAGAAATTTTTTGAGAGGGAGAGTTCTTTAGAAGAAAAAATTTAAATCACCTCCCTCAAATCAAATAAAAGTTTTGAAAAAGCCAAATAAATTGTTTTTTGGGTGTCACAACACCTACCCCCTTAGGAAAAATCTCATCCTCGAGATTTCAGCTGATCCCCAAATAGATGTGGGTACTCTGCCTGAAGGAAATCTTCTCTTTCCCATGTAGCTTCATCCTCGGTGTGATTGCTCCACTGAACCTTGAAATTTTTTATCGTTTTCTAACGGGTCCTCCTTTCAGACTCTTCCAATATCTTTACTGGCCGCTCTCTGTAGGTGAGGTCTGGTTGCACATCAATGATTTCATGAGATACATGCTTCTCCGGGTTGTTCACACATTTCCTCAAATGTGAGACGTGGAACACGTCGTGGACGTCTGACAGCTCTTTGGGTAGGTCTAGCTGGTAGGCTACTGTGCCTCTTCGTGCAACTATACGGAAGGGTCCAATAAATCTCGGGGCTAGCTTCCCCTTAATTTTGAACCGTTGCAGGCCTCGCATAGGAGACACTCGTAGGTATACGTAATCACCGGGTTCAAAGCTGACCTCACGATGTTTTCGATCGTAGTAGCTCTTCTGTCGGCTCTGAGCTGTCTTGAGTCTGTCCCTGATCTGTTTAACTTTCTCCTCGGCTTCCTTGAGCATGTCTGGGCCGAAGACTGTCACCTGTTTCTGACCAATTTAGTGGGGTACGACATCTCCGCCCGTACAATGCTTCAAAAGGTGCCATCTGTAGGCTGGCTTGGTAACTGTTGTTGTATGCGAACTCAGCATACGGCAAACTTTCTTCCCAACTGGATCCATAGGTGAGCACACAGGCTCTCAGCATGTCCTCTAGGATTTTGTTCACGCGCTCCGTTTGTCCATCAGTCTGAGGGTGGTACGCTGTACTGAATGCTAGTTGCGTGCCCAGAGCTTGTTGTAAGTGATCCCAAAATTTAGAGACAAATTGAGTGCCTCGGTCGGATATTATAGTCTTTGGGACTCCATGCAAACAAACTATACGGGAGAGATAAAGCTTGGCTAGCCTCTGAGTGGAGTAGGTCGTCTTCACGGGAATGAAATGTGCTACCTTGGTTAGCCTATCTGTGATGACCCATATGGCGTCATTTCCGCGTTGTGATCGAGGTAGTCCGATGATGAAGTCCATTCCAATTTCATCCCATTTCCACTCAGGTATCCGGTTTGGCTGTAGCAGCCCTGCTGGCTTTTGATGCTCGGCTTTAATGCGCTGACAGGAATCGCAACAGGCAATGAATGCGGCTATGTCCCTTTTCATACCGTGCCACCAAAATCTTTCCTGAATGTCTTTGTACATTTTGGTTCCTCCAGGGTGGATCGAGTATGGAGCGGTGTGGCTTTCGGTTAGGATTTGTAGCTTGAGTTCCTCAATGTTTGGTACGCAAAGTCTGTCCCCGTACCATAATATTGCTTCATTGTCTGTGACGAACTCTGAAGCCTTGCCAAGGCTCATTTTCCTCTTTATACCTTCGATGCTGGGATGTCCCTGCTGAGCCTTCTTAATTTGTTCCATCAGGGTGGGTTGTATCTCCAGATTTGATACGTTGCCCTCAGAGACTAACACCATGTTGAGTCTAGCGAACTCCTGCTGAAACTCAGGCCTCAAGTTCTGTGGATTGTCGTTGCCCGGGCTGGGGTTCCGACTAAGAGCATCTGCCACTACATTTGCTTTCCCTGGATGGTAGTGAATGCTGACATCATAGTCCTTGACCAATTCCAACCAGCGTCGTTGGCGTAAATTTAGCTCTGGTTGTGTGAAAATATATTTAAGGCTCTTATGGTCCGTATATATTTCACAACGATTTCCCAACAGAAAGTGCCTCCACTCCTTGAGTGCATGGATGACCGCTGCTAGCTCCAAGTCATGAGTTGGATAATTTTCCTCATGCTTCCGTAGTTGCCTGGAAGCATACGCGACAACTTTGCCATCCTGCATCAGCACGCACCCGAGGCCCTTCCAGGATGCGTCACAATACACTTCAAAATTCTTGTGTATGTCTGGCACGATCAAAACTGGTGTTGTTGTTAGTTTCTTCTTGAGTTCTTGGAAGCTTTTCTCGCACGCTTCCGTCCATACAAACTTCTTGGCTTTCTTGAGCAACTGTGTCATTGGTTTTGCCAAAGTGGAGAATCCTTCAATAAATTTTCTGTAATATCCAACCATTCCTATGAAACTCCGTACATCTGTCACGTTGGCTGGTGGTTTCCAGTCAAGTATGGATTTGACTTTTTCTGGGTCTACGACCACGCCTTCTTGGGTCAATATATGGCCTAGAAAACCAACTTGTCTTAGCCAAAATTCACACTTGCTAAATTTGGCATACAATTGATGTTTCCTTAATTCTCCCAAAACAATTCTGAGATGTTCAGCATGCTCTTCTGGTGTCCTTGAATATACCAGAATATCGTCAATGAACACCACAACAAATTTGTCCATGAATTTCATAAACACTTTGTTCATGAGGCGGACGAAATATGCGGGGGCGTTCGTCAGTCCAAACGGCATTACTGTGAACTCATATAATCCGTATCTGGAGGTGAATGTTGTCTTAGGGATATCTTCTGTCCGTACTTTCAATTGATGATATCCCGATCTCAAATCAATTTTTGAGAACACCTTGGCTTGCGCGAGCTGGTCAAACAAATCATTTATCCGTGGCATCGGATATTTGTTTTTTATGGTGACCATATTGAGAGCTCGATAGTCTATACACAACCTCAGTGTCCCATCCTTTTTCTTGGCGAATAACACTGGTGAACCCCATGGTGAGGAGCTGGCTCGAATAAATCCTTTGTCCAATAATTCCTTTATTTGCTTTTTCAATTCTACCAACTCTGAGGGTGCCATTCTATAAGGTTTCTTATAGATGGGAGTGGTGCCAGGTGCTAGTTCAATGCTGAACTCTATCTCTCGGTCTGGTGGCATGCCTGGTAGTTCTTCAGGAAATACGTCTGGAAACTCGCACACACTGGAACTTTTTTCAATTCTGAAATGTCTACTTTGTTCAACTTTGGTTGCCGTGACCGTGGTCTCTCTTGAGCTGTAACCTTTATTGTCTTGCCGTGATGGTGAGTGAGGATTACAGTCCGATTGAAACAGTCAATAAATCCCTTGTTGGTGGTCAACCAATCCATCCCTAGGATGACATCCAGTCCTTTATTTTCCAACACGATGAGATTAGCCTGAAACTTTAGTCCTTCAAATTCAATAATCACTCCTTGGCAGTAACTCTGAGTGATCTGCTTATTCCCGGGGGACTTGATGATCATAGATTTTTTCCAAAGGAAGTATCGGAAAACCATGTTGTAAAACGAAACTCTTCGAAACGAACGAGTGAGAAGCTCCAAAATAAACAAAACCGTGGCGGGTACTGTGTTGACAGGGAACGTACCGAGTACGATGTCTGGGGCATTCTGCGCTTCTTCCTTGGTCACATGGTTTAGGTGACCCTTCCTGTGGTTGTTGTTGGGATTGAAATTGTTGCGCTTGGGGGCTGGATTATTCCCACCATTGTTCGGCTTGGGGGCCGAGTTCCTTGGCTTTGGGCACTGTTTGGCATAGTGCCCTTCTTCACCACAAGCATAGCAAGTGACCCCTGGACGGTATGTAAAGTCCTTGTCCCTTGAATGAAACTGTCTGGTTGGCCTTTGAGCAGTAGTTGTGGATTTTCTCGCTTCACTCCTCTGAGCATCAGTCTTGCTTCGGTTGTTGCGAGCAAGAGTCGTCTTGTCCCTCTTTCGCTTACGAATATCCTCCAGACTGCGGCGCTCATTCTCCAAAGTAATGGCCTTGTCAACCAGAGTTTTGAAATCTGGGAAAGTGTGTACGACCAGTTGGCATCTTAGTGCTGGCGCCAGGCCGTCCAAGAATTTTTCCATCCTCTTGTTCTCAGTCATATGCTCGTCGTAGGCATAACGAGATAGCTGGGTAAACTGACTGTTGTATTCCGTCACTGTCATGCCTCTCTGCTTGAGGTCATCAAATTCTCTTTTCTTGATTTTTATGATGCTCCTGGGGATGTGTGCCCCACGGAAACCTTCCTTAAACTCCTCCCAGGTGATGTTATGTTCACTGGGATGCATGCGTAGGAAGTTCTCCCACCATGATGCAACTGCTCCAGTGAGGTAGTGAGGTGCATAAAGCACCTTCTCATGGTCAGAACATTGAGCAATAATCAACTTTCTTTCGATGTCACGAAGCCAATCATCGGCTTCAAGCGGCCTATCAGTGTGAGCAAACGTTGGAGGGCGTGTCTTCTGCAGTTCAGACAACTTGGAGTGCGGTTGGTATGGCTCACGGTGATTTCCCATATTGATGACGTGATTCATCATTTCCTGGTGTTGCTGCTGGCTTTGTTCGAAAAGGCGGCATACTTGAGATAAGGCTGCCTCACTGTCCTGTTGACTAGACTGTCCTTGAGTGAAGTTGTTGCTTGTCTGTGTTCCATAAACTTCTTCCGGTGGATTTGGCATGGAACGAGTCCACGGACGAGACATTTTCCACTCTGGGTATTATTTTGCAAAACTCATGAGAAGAACTGTGGCACAAGAAAAAATTTACAAAGACGAAAACTTTAAAAGACCTCAAGATTTTTCAAGAACATAAACGATTTTCGCACGGAGAAGGACCGCTTAGCACAAATCTTACACGCGATATGCAAATATACGATACATCACTCAGGATGTGCGTACACACTCCTGACATGTTATTAAGGCTAGCACACTCCTCCGGGATCCTACATGATGCGCACACAAATACTACAAACTTAAGTACATATAAAACATATCATACATGCAGGCACAACGCGCGGCGACTAGGCGCACTTAGTCGGAGATGGTGAAGATGTCCTTCCCCTTGCCGAGGGTAAGACCCAGCGGTGTAGGAGACTCAACCTCCACCTCCTCCCTAATAGGCTCCAGGCGCGTAGCACTGCGCTGAGGTGATGGCGCGGGTGCGATAGGCGGTAGTGTGGGTGCGGCAGGCGGTGCAGCTCTGACTGGAGTAGGAGCAATGACCCGGTCGAACTCCACAGTGGTAGGCAGACGGCGAGCAGTGGCCAAAACGGCAGGTGAATAAGACGCTGAGGACGAGACGTACGTCAGTGGTGGTGCCATGTGGAGAAGCTCCTTCCTGCTGGCAGAACCGCCCCGAACTAAGACCATCCGGGCAGCCACAAGATCGTCCACGAGGTTGTCGAAATCTTCCTCCAGAGCTTTGAGATACTCAACAAGCATCTCGATAGCTTCATCTCGCTCTCCCCTATGGCAGGAGAATGCATAGTGATAAGTATATGGCACATGGCATGGGAGGTAGCGGTAGCGACGAGTCTTCATCGAAGGAAGAATATCCCGAAGGCGAGCTATTGCCTCACGGGCAGCCATCTGCATGGCATGCCTCTCCGTAGGAATGGCCCTTCCCACAAAACGGAAGTGGCGAGACGCAGAACGTCCTCCCTTGAATTGCACCACGGCCAGGTGCATAGACACGTCGTCGCTGAGCTTGTGCTGGTAAAGCGTGAACTCCGGACGAGTCGCTGGCCCGATCGCGAGCTTGGTGATGGAGACGAGGAGTTTGACAAACCCCTTGGGCACATTAATGAACACCCGAGTCTCGCAGTTGCTGCCAGCCATCTACAAAAGTAGGCAAAAATTCTGAGTAGTCATATCATAAATTTATGATGACCAACAGAAAATAGCTACATTTGCAAAATGCTGAAAAAGCACTAAAGACGCTAATAACCGATTAGTGATCGCACCTAGTGGCTTCCTACAGTCAGCCTGGCTCTGATACCAAGCTTGTCACGACCGGTTTTCCAATAAAAATATTTATTGAGAAACCGATCCCTTTTACGGACCAGTAGAGAAGAATCCTTCTCACTGGTAGACAAATTCTTGATCACAGAAGAAAACCAGGAGTACTAGATATAATACAAGGTTGAGCGGAGATTGCACAACAATTTATTACAAACGTGCCAAAATTACACATAAAGGCGGATAGGGTGGCATACTACTGACTCACAATAAAAGCGGTGGTGGATATATCACAGCGAAGTGGGTGACATGACTCCTGAATCTAATAGCTCTTCGAGCGTCGGAGTGAGGCTCGAGGGTACTTATTGCGGGTGGCGGAAGCGTATATAATACAAGTGACCAATATCCAGGATCGCACGGGACTGACTGGGACTCCTCTAGGCGTCGGACTCACTATCAAACTCTTCATCCATGAGATCGCCTTCGTCAACATCTGGCCAAATCAACAAGCCAGGTGAGTACTATGAAAGTACTCGCAAGACAGTTCAGACATAAGATATAACAAATGTAAACATGATGCATATGAACAGATTAATGGAGCGCACTCAAACAACGAGATGGCAATGCATGGGAAAAAAGGAGGAAGTCGGGCGGTAGTCCTCCCGAAATCCCAAAGTAATACTGAAGGCCAATAGAGTGTCTGAAGGACTCCTCGAAAGGATACAAATGAAATAACAATTTCTGGAGCTGGGACTTGGTGAGGTGACCTCTCAATGCATCCAGAGGCTGCCTGGATTTTCTCAGATTTTTAGGAGGAGAAAACAATTGAATTTCATCAAATTTGGCAAATATGGTCCAAACTTGCAGCAAGCACAATTTGAAATATTTGAACTGGAGACCAGTGGATCTTCATGGATCTTGGTTGAGGGCTCTAAGGACTAGCTAGGGAAATTGGTTTGGAGGCAAAACTCAAAGTAGAAAGGGTAGCTCCTTTGTAAATCTCCAAGAGCCAAAGTAGTGGGCAGAAATTATTTTTGATAAGAATTAAATGGAAGAAAATTTATGGGGAGGTTCAAACTGCTGGATTTGAAGTATATCATGACACCAAGATGGGGAAAGGCTTTTGGGAGGGGATTTCCACTTGGTTCATGGCAAGAGGGATTTTTTTGAAAGGGGAAAAGATCACTCCAAATGCCATAGGGCTATTTAAAAGATTTTTCAAAGGAAATTTCCCAAATGAAAAGCATTTGATTTTGAGTCCAAATAAGAAGGGAAAACCTCCAAGACCAAAAATCAAGTCTTGGGTGAATCCAAACAAAACATTTGTCATAAAAGAAATTTTTTGAGAGGGAGAGTTCTTTAGAAGAAAAAATTTAAATCACCTCCCTCAAATCAAATAAAAGTTTTGAAAAAGCCAAATAATATTTTTTTTGGTGTCACAACACCTACCCCCTTAGGAAAAATCTCGTCCTCGAGATTTCAGCTGATCCCCAAATAGATGTGGGTACTCTGCCTGAAGGAAATCTTCTCTTTCCCATGTAGCTTCATCCTCGGTGTGATTGCTCCACTGAACCTTGAAATTTTTTATCGTTTTTTGACGGGTCCTCCTTTCAGACTCTTCCAATATCTTTACTGGCCACTCTCTGTAGGTGAGGTCTGGTTGCACATCAATGATTTCATGAGATACATGCTTCTCCGGGTTGCTCACACATTTCCTCAACTGTGAGACGTGGAACACGTCGTGGACGTCTGACAGCTCTTTGGGTAGGTCTAGCTGGTAGGCTACTGTGCCTCTTCGTGCAACTATACGGAAGGGTCCAATAAATCTCGGGGCTAGCTTCCCCTTAATTTTGAACCGTTGCAGGCCTCGCATAGGAGACACTCGTAGGTATACGTAATCACCGGGTTCAAAGCTGACCTCACGATGTTTTCGATCGTAGTAGCTCTTCTGTCGGCTCTGAGCTGTCTTGAGTCTGTCCCTGATCTGTTTAACTTTCTCCTCGGCTTCCTTGAGCATGTCTGGGCCGAAGATACGACTGTCACCTGTTTCTGACCAATTTAGTGGGGTACGACATCTCCGCCCGTACAATGCTTCAAAAGGTGCCATCTGTAGGCTGGCTTGGTAACTGTTGTTGTATGCGAACTCAGCATACGGCAAACTTTCTTCCCAACTGGATCCATAGGTGAGCACACAGGCTCTCAGCATGTCCTCTAGGATTTTGTTCACGCGCTCCGTTTGTCCATCAGTCTGAGGGTGGTACGCTGTACTGAATGCTAGTTGCGTGCCCAGAGCTTGTTGTAAGTGATCCCAAAATTTAGAGACAAATTGAGTGCCTCGGTCGGATATTATAGTCTTTGGGACTCCATGCAAACAAACTATACGGGAGAGATAAAGCTTGGCTAGCCTCTGAGTGGAGTAGGTCGTCTTCACGGGAATGAAATGTGCTACCTTGGTTAGCCTATCTGTGATGACCCATATGGCGTCATTTCTGCGTTGTGATCGAGGTAGTCCGATGATGAAGTCCATTCCAATTTCATCCCATTTCCACTCAGGTATCCGGTTTGGCTGTAGCAGCCCTGCTGGCTTTTGATGCTCGGCTTTAATGCGCTGACAGGAATCGCAACAGGCAATGAATGCGGCTATGTCCCTTTTCATACCGTGCCACCAAAATCTTTCCTGAATGTCTTTGTACATTTTGGTTCCTCCAGGGTGGATCGAGTATGGAGCGGTGTGGCTTTCGGTTAGGATTTGTTGCTTGAGTTCCTCAATGTTTGGTACGCAAAGTCTGTCCCCGTACCATAATATTCCTTCATTGTCTATGACGAACTCTGAAGCCTTGCCAAGGCTCATTTTCCTCTTTATACCTTCGATGCTGGGATGTCCCTGCTGAGCCTTCTTAATTTGTTCCATTAGGGTGGGTTGTATCTCCAGATTTGATACGTTGCCCTCAGAGACTAACACCATGTTGAGTCTAGCGAACTCCTGCTGAAACTCAGGCCTCAAGTTCTGTGGATTGTCGTTGCCCGGGCTGGGGTTCCAACTAAGAGCATCTGCCACTACATTTTCTTTCCCTGGATGGTAGTGAATGCCGACATCATAGTCCTTTACCAATTCCAACCAGCGTCGTTGGCGTAAATTTAGCTCTGGTTGTGTGAAAATATATTTAAGGCTCTTATGGTCCGTATATATTTCACAACGATTTCCCAACAGAAAGTGCCTCCACTCCTTGAGTGCATGGATGACCGCTGCTAGCTCCAAGTCATGAGTTGGATAATTTTCCTCATGCTTCCGTAGTTGCCTGGAAGCATACGCGACAACTTTGCCATCCTGCATCAGCACGCACCCGAGGCCCTTCCGGGATGCGTCACAATACACTTCAAAATTCTTGTGTATGTCTGGCACGATCAAAACTGGTGTTGTTGTTAGTTTCTTCTTGAGTTCTTGGAAGCTTTTCTCGCACGCTTCCGTCCATACAAACTTCTTGGCTTTCTTGAGCAACTGTGTCATTGGTTTTGCCAAAGTGGAGAATCCTTCAATAAATCTTCTGTAATATCCAACCATTCCTATGAAACTCCGTACATCTGGTCATTGGTTTTGCCAGAGTGATATTGATTGCACCTTTCATATGGTGTCTAGTTTGCAGTGCTTCTAATTTGTTGAAGTGCCTTCTGCTTAGTTACCACATCATAGGTGTGAATATGTCAAGCTGTCCATTTTTTCGTAGATATTCCATCCTCGTATCATGACTTTGCCTTTCATCAGAGTATTGTTCGTCAGTATCATGCATGAATGAGTTCTGAAGAGCGAATAATATTCCTTTTACTTGTCGGTTTGACCTCACAATGCAAAATGAATAAAGCTGAAGGAAATTGGCAAGGCATTGGATGATGGTGGTCCTTCCGAGCAACTGAAATGGGGGTTCTCTACAGATTCTACTCCGCCATCCTCCCAACAAGATACGCAAGACAATGCAAGGCTAGACAGTCAACGTAGCTGTGTAGATGATGAGCACATCTCCCCTACTCCACCATCACAGGTGCTTGCTCTAACTTGGCACTATTATATGCGGTTGTATGTTGCGTATGATGTCTGGCTTGTATTGCTTCTAACTTTGTTGAATTGCATCTGCTTACTTTACACATAATGCCTATGAATATGACATATGTTCCTGTTTCTAGAACATACGTGTACATGATGAGCACATCTCCCCTACTCCACCATCACAGGTGCTTGCTCTAACTTGGAACTGTTATATGTGGTTGCGTTTTCCGTATGATGTCTAGTTTGTATTGCTTCTGATTATGTTGAATTGCATCTGCGTAGCTTACAAGTTATACCTGCAACGATCACTTACCCATAAGACACATTTAACTTGGGACTGTGATGTAGGTTGCATCTTGCATTATCTTCTAGCTTGTACTCCTTCTAATTTCTTGAAATGGCACTTGCGCCGAGACACTTTTTACCTGATAGAGTGATATTGGTTGCATGTTCATATGGTGCCTAGCTTCCATTTCTTCTAATTTTGTTGAAATGTCTTCCGCTTACTGTTTTTTCATACATATTCCATCCTCCTATCGTACGTGTGAATATGAAACGATGTCTTTTTTCGTATATATTCCATCGTCCTATCCTGCGCTTGCCTTACACCAAAGTAGTGTTCGTCTGTATCATGCATCAACCAGTTATGCAGAGCTAATTTTATTCATCTTCTTGTGGTTTTGACTTCATAAGGCAATATCAGAAAATAGGAAGGAAAAGAGTAAGTTAGGGGATGTTGGTGGTCCTCCGCACCGACGCAAACAGAGACTCTCTAGATTTGACACTGCTACTGCTAATGAAGTTGAAGTCCCAAGTCTACATGATGAGTTCATCTCTCGTACTCCACCATCGCAGGTGCTTGCTCTAAGTTGACAGTGTGATAATTGGTTTCATGTTGCATATGTTGTCTAGCCTGTATTTCTTCTATTTTGATTAAATTGCACCTGCTGAGTTTATACATTATACATATGCATATGACATGGCGTTCTGTGTCTAGAATACACTGCATCTATCTATCATACCATGTTCTTACATCAAAGTACTGCTATTGTGTATCCCGCATCATTCACTCATGATTGGACGCTTTTAACATGGCAGTTTGATAGTGGTTGCATCTTGCATTGATTTCTACGTTGTACTGCTTCTAATTTTTCGAATTGCCACTTATGACAAGACACTTTTAACTTGGCAGAGTAATATTGGTTGCATCTTTCATATGGTGTCTAGCTTGCATTACTTCTATTTTCTTGAAAATCCTTCTCCTTAGTTTACACATCATAGCTGTGAATATGTCATGCCGTCCTGTTTTTCTTACATATTCCATCCTCATACGGCTGTCTTACATCAAAGTATTGCTTGTCTGTATCATGCATCAATGAGTTCTGAAGAGCGATTTTATTCTTTTGTGTTATGGGTACGGCTTGACATGGCAAAATCAAAAAAGATCAAGGAAAATAATATAGTAGGGAGTGGTGTTACTCGTCGGGTGAAACGGAAAAGGATCTGACGTCCAGATTCTGCTAGTACTTATAGTGCAGTAGAAGGTCCAAGTCCACCGGCTAAATCTACAAACACAGTATCACCTGCTCCACTAGCTGCAGCATCCGCTTCAACTGTACTAGCATCTCAACGAGTTACTCATTCGTTTGCTCCAGAACTGGCCAGTTCCCAAGCTGCCTTCACACCTAACACTACTTCCGAAGCACTGCTGACACAACAAGACTTGGCAACATCAGATGAACCTCATGAGCATCAACACCAAGACGGTACCTGACCGAGTCAAGTTGCAGTTGCATGCTCCTTTATATGTACTCTCACAGTTTGATGTACACTAACACTTTCCATATTCGTTGTTGAACTAGCACCACGGCGCAAGCAGAAACAGATATCAGGGATAATGCTTGACAGATTAACAAAATCTAAAGGAGGAAGAATGGAGATCCATTTTGAGGCAGGTTTAAAAAGGTCACGTGATGCTACAGAGTCAGCCAAGTTAGTATCAGAGGCAGCCGTTGCCGTTAGGTGTCATGCACGTATCCTCCCAACGTTGATCTAGTACAGGAATGAGAAAGACAATACCCAGTTTAACACATTCCTTGACCATTTATCCGTAAGTAATATTCCTCGCAATTAGTAATATTGTCTTGCTCTATCCCATACTTTCTAGCTTCCTCCTAATAAGACTCACATTCTTTTTTCAACAGATGAGGTTCAAGTTGGATCCGAAAGATGATGCAACTAAACAAGCATGCCATGTTTTTCAATCTGCTCTGCGACAGTATCGGTACCACCTTAGAAAATCTCACTTTGAAGGCAAGGCTAACAATGAAATCGCCCAAACATCTCCAGTGGAATATATTACAGATGAAGACTGGACAGCCCTCGTTAAACACTGGTCTGATCCAAAGTATCAGGTAGGCTATATGTATTTGATCAGACCACATATTGAACTTGTATTTATGTATGTGCCTTACAAGTGTATCTTCTTCTAGGCTAACTGTTTGAAGAACAAGACCAACCATTCTAAAGTGAAATTCCAACAGCCAAAAGGATCTTGTAGCTATATTGCACACTGTGAGGCTCTTGTAAATAGCTGCTACTTCCTTCTTTTTTCTGTGCCATATTATCGTATCTTATTTGACTTGTTCCAAATACAGAGGAAAGCCTGTGCGGACCAAAAAGAACCTAAACCGAATGCAGTGCAAATCTTCAAGGATTGCCACACCAGCAAGATGAAGGGCATGAGCACACCAGTTCAAGCCGCTGTTGTAAGTCCTTACTCCTCCTGTCTTTGAACTGATTGGTACTGTGATGTCTTCATTTAACTACTTGGTTTGCAGCCAATGTCAGTTACTCTGTTCTCTTTTATACACAGTTGTCTTAATGTATCATTTCACCTTACATGGTTTAAAAGAGATGAAGGATATTCTTTTGGTATTGATCTGTAATCTAGTTGTTATGTTCACGTGCGCACACAATGATAAAATAGCCTGTTTGTTTTATATCTGTTTGCCCATGATATGAATGATGTCATACTATGTTCATCCTACTTTAAACCATGTCTCTTTATCCTTAGATGTCAACGAATGTGAGGAAATAGACAATACAGTAGGCATGCTACATGGACATATGTTCCAAAAGTGATTTTATTACGTAGTTGGCACTACAATACATGCTAATGTATTACAGTAGTTCACCAAAATAAGTTATGTATAAACGTGTAACCTACTTGTTTGTTTTTGTCTCATTAGTAACTTATCTGGTACACTAATCTACAAGTTCAAACATTTAGGAAGCTATGGAACAAATGATTGAACAGCCACAACCACCTGAATGTGACGAGGCAACCATAGGCACAATGTCACCTCTTACTGCAGTGCGTCAGTATCTCTCCACTAACAGTGCAAAAAGCACCTTCCTGTGTAATTCTGGGTTGGTTGTCAAGGTAACCTCGTCCAAATTGCCTACTAAACAAAATCTTCCTGCTAGACAGAGTGATATATCCGTGCTCCAGACACAAGTCCAATCCTTAATGGACGTCATTTTGGAAACAAGAATAGTGGTTGACAAATGTCGTCAAGATATGAATGGTTTTGAAACCAGACTATCAGACATTCGCTTCGTTGTTCAAGAGCAATGGTGGAAAAAAGGTGAAGATCGTGCTGCTCCATCAGATTCTACAGCCTAAAACATTAGCACTCAGGTCAAATGATCTGTGCTTCTATACATCTGATAGTGCTTTTATCTGCAAGGACTGTAAACTTTATGCCAACAGGCCTTTTGTTGTATGGTTGGAATTTATTTTGTTGTGATACAGCATTTATGATGCTGCCAAAGGCTGCAGTAATTGCGACGCTATTTTTGTATAGTGTAGGTTTATCTTAGTAATGTATTCGGCCGAAAGTTTCGTAGGAGCCCAACATGCCAACATTCGTCGGGCCCATTCCAATTGGGCTAAAAACGATTATGGGCCGAAATTTGCATGTAGCCTACTAAAATTATCTGGGCCTAAATCAGCATAAGCTTTCATATTTTCTGGTAGGCCTGTGCCCATAGTGGGCCTTTAACGGGCCTAAACATAATTTGGGCCCTCAGTAACAATAGGCCGTTTACAGGTGTAAATATCTCGAGCCCATCAAAAACATGGGACTTTAATAGACCGAAAGTGAGATTGGGCCCTGATTGTGCCAAATAACCCACTGGTCTTAGCAGGCCGAAATGGTGGCCCATTTACGATGCGGATCTTTCACAGGCCGAAATTTGGACGGGCCGTAAATGCGCTGACCTAATACACGGGCCTTTAACACGCCGGAACTTTGGTCGGGCTAGATTATCGTCATTTTTATATGGGCCGTTAATGGGCCTGATGTGACGTTGGGCCACATATGGCCCATGGATTTCGTCCGACGTTAACAGGCCGAAAATCACAACAGGCCGAAAGTGGCCCAAATCTATAGTGGGCCTCTAACAGGCCGAATGTCAGACATGGCCGAATATGACCCAAATCCTTCACGGTCATTTATGGGCCGAAAGTTTCAATGGCGTGTAAATGGGCCCAAATGAAGCAGGACCTTTAACAGGCCGGAAATACACCGGGCCGTAATTCGGCCCATATACTTAGCGGACTGTTAATGGGCCAGAAATGACCATGGGCCGCGATTATGACAAGTTTAGGACAGGCCGTTGACGGGCCGATTTGACACTAGCCGTACGGGCCTTAACTGAGAATGTTGGGCCTTTAGCTGGGCTGACCCATTATGGTCTGCAAAATCTTGTGGGCCTTTAGCAGGGCTGGCCCATTGTGGTCCGCTAAATCTTGTGGGCCTTTAGCTGGGCCGGCCCATTATGGTCTGCAAAATCTTGTGGGCCTTTAGCTGGGTCGGCCCATTATGGTCCGCGAAATCTTGTGGGCCTTTAGTTGGGCTGGCCCATATAAAATTTATGGGCCACTTTTGGGCCCGTCCACGTGTCAACATATCATAGGCCCATCTCGACCGTTGGATGAGTGACACCTATGCCAACGCGGAGCTGACGCGTGGTTCCGTCGGCCAATGAGAATTTTACACGTGGAAAATCGGCATTGGTCGTGGCTGTTAGCGGGTTATCGGATCCAAAACCGGACCTGATAGCTTAACGGCGTCCCGTTACGGTGGATGCCACGTGTCGGTCACCCTTGACGAAAGCACTTCTATGACGCGCGATTTATCGTCATGGAAGTGGACACTTCCATGATTATAATTTTGGTAATGTCATGGAACACTTCTACGACAGCACATGTATGACTATCTTCATTCTGTCATAAATTTGTCATGGATGTACATGCATGACAGAAAACGTGACCTACTGTGACAAAGACGTATCATCACGGAAGTGTATTTTTTTGTAGTGCTTCCCCCCGACAGAGGACCCGTGGTCGCCGAGGGCGCCGCTGGCATCCCCTTTGCCCCTTGGCGTCGTCCTGGTTTCCGGTTGTCCCAACGGTGCTAGAGGGTGGCGCAAGGCGGGGCCCTTGTCTGGCGATATGAAGTAAGGCTCACGCCTGTGAAGGTCTCCGCTCGTGACACTCTCACATAATAATGAGTGGGGTTGTACACGCCCCGGAGTCTCAGGAGTGCTGCCCTCGGGCCTCGGGGGCTCCCTCCCACGTCCTAGTGGCAACACTTAGCTCTGCGCTTGTGAGAAGACTCGAAGACAAGAAGACTAGACTAGGCGCCGGACGCGGGCATTTGCTTTTGACCTCTTTTTCTGTAGCCCCGTTTTCTGGCTCTGGATTTAAGTTTGGAGTTGAGCTTTCATTTGCATGCGCGGGGGGTGTCTTTACTCGTTCGAGCGATTTCTTGCGGTTTGGTTCCTTGCCTTAACGTATGCAGCTCGCACCTGCTGCCTCCCCCTCACGAGCCCCTTGCGAGCAGGGGCTGGGCGCGGCACGCGCGCGCTACGTGCACATCCTGCCATGGCTGGTGCTCGCTCCACGCGAGGCCCTCTCGGACGGATCGGCAGGCCCCTCAGGAGCTCACGACCTCACGAGCTGGTTCGGGACTTGTTCTAGCTAAGGTAAATCGCAGTGGCCAGCCTGCGGCAGGACTCGTAGGCCCATAAAAATGCATTTTCGGCTTGACTTAAGAAATAGAAGAAGTAATCTGTTTACATGAGGGGCTTCCCCTCCTCAAAATGCTCTTACAACCTTCTAGGCCGTGCCACAAGCTTTCGCATGCAGGGCCGATAGCAGGGAGGCACGGACTCAGTCGGACATGTCGCTCATTGTGTCCTCTGGCTCGCCCTCAGGCGCGTCGCTGGCGTCGCTGTCCCTGTCACTGGCATCACCATCACCATGGCCGGCGTCGCCCTCACCATCATCGACCACGCCACCTTCATCCGCCGTGACCACCACCGCGTCGTCATCAGAAGCAAAGGCCCTGACCAGCGCGCCCATGTTGTCTTCCACCCATCGCGCCAGGTCGCCCCGGATGGCCGCGGGTACGGGAGCAATGGCGGCGTCAAAATCGAAGTCCGGGTAGGTGTTCTGGAGATGGCTGAAGACACGGGAGAACGTGCGCTCGAGCAGGCCGCGGCTCCTCTCTTCAATAAGCTGGCGAGCCCTCTCGGAACGATTCTCCAAGCGTGTCACCATGTCAGTGAAGAAGTGGAGGTGACTGGCATAGTCGTTCGCGTGGGGATGAGCAGCGTTATCGTCGCAGATGAAGCCCAGCGCCGTGTTGGCCCTGTTCCTGAGGTCTTGGAGCATGGGGGCATGCATGCGCTCCAGCGTCCGTCGTTGAAGCACTTCCTCCCTGCTCTGCTGCGTGATGGACTCGGCATTGGCGACTCGCTGCTGAAGAGAAAGCAGCTCGGCGCGGGCGGAGGCCAGCTCGGCCTGCGTCGAGATCAGGGCGGCCGTGGCGGCCTTCTCGCGTCGCTCCACCTCAGCCGACTCTGTCCTGAGGGCAGTAGTCTGGCCCACGGCTTCGGCCTCCACAAGCTCTAGCTTCAGGTCATACCTGCCGGCAAGATCCGCGCGCGCCTTGGCCACCCTTCTATCGACCTCCTTCTGGATCCTCGCCTCGCGCGCGTTAGCGGCATCCTCCGCTTGAGCAACCTGGCGCTCCCTCGTCTCCAACCTCTCAAGCTCAAGGCTGCGCTCCATGGCTTCCAGTGCCAGTGCTTCCTCGCGCTTCAGGATCTCTTCCTCCTCGGCAGGCGTCCCCCTCATCGACGCAAGGGCGGCTTGGCGTGCCTCCACCTGCTGCTCCAAGGAGGCGCTCCAGGCTTGGAGCTCCCACGCGTGCTTCTTTGCGATCTCGCGTCGGCGGTTAGCTTCCCGGGCTTCCTCCAAAGCTCGGGAGCAGGCCTCGCGCGAGGTCGCGAGGGACGCCTCGGCCTTCGCATTGTCAAGCTCGCGCTGGTGGCGCCCGAGGTTGATGGCCACCTTCAGTTCATGACGCTCCTCCACCAGCTGAAGGCCCTCGGCCTCGAGGCGCGCATCTACATCCACAAGCTCTCCGCCGAGCTGGCTCATCGCGGCCATCGCCTCCTGAAAAAGCTTATGGCAGACAACACTCCATTCGTGCGCCAATTTAAACACGCTGCCAACCTCGTCCTCCGCTGCGGGGGCTGCCGACGGGGTCTGAAGCGGCTCAACCCTTCTCAGCGGGAGGCTGGGGGCTGGCCCCCCGGTCGCTGGCCAGGCCTCGCAAGGAGCCCGGATGGGCGGAGACCTGCTGCTTGAAGGAGAGCCCAGGATCGAAGCCATCCAGCCGCCGTCCACCACCAGGGGAGGAGCCCTTGGCACGCTTGCCGCACCCCGGTTGAGGCCGCGAGCAAGAGACAGCGAAGGCGCGAGCTCGTGGCGCCAGGCAGGCAGGCCTGCCTCTCCGGCCAACCCCGCGCCAGGGGTGGCATGAAGGCTCGGGGCGCTCAAGGTTAGCGTTGGAATTGAGGCAAGAGGAGGTTGCTCCTCAGGAGACTCCACGGCCTTGGCGGAAGGGATCCTAAAGAGCCACCGTCAGGAAGGGAAGCGGCACTCGAGGAATTACAAAGATAAGGTACTTACCCATCTATGGCGATGTGCTTCCTATGTGTCAACGGCCGGACGGTGCCACTGCTGCAGCTTGGAGACCCCTTCCTCTTACGGAGCGCCGCGAAGTCCACGCGCAACCGGCCCAAGCATTGTACGTGGCAACCAGCGCGGTGCGCGGCTGGTGAAGCACCCAAGGAGACGACATCAGGAGCGCCAGGCTGGAGAGAGCTATCGGGCTCCGCCTCACGATGACCTGCCGAGGCCTCAGAAGCCCCAACCTCAGCAGCAGCGGGTGGCCACACCCCCTCAGCTGCCGCCACAGGGCAAGAGCCACGGGCTCTGGAGGATGGCACCTCGGGGGCCTCGTACGGCTCCGACGCGTCGACACCAGCGCCCCTGGCCTCCAGCGATGCTCGACCCCCTGCATCCACTCCCGGGGTGAGTTCTGCATTGGTGGCAAGGAGGGGGACCACGGAGACAAGGTTCTCGCGAGGCCCTTCAAGGCCAGTGGGACGCGGCCCCCACTCATCGAAAGGGGCCATCTGCTCCACAAATTCCTCCTTGTTCAAGCAGTGGTACAAAAGACAACTCTTCTCTGGCATGTCATCTGGCGACGGGACGCCCGTCAGGACCTCGAGCACCGTTCGCCGCGCCTTAAGGGGGAGCCCGGACTCCTGAAGTCTCATGCGGTCCTTGCTGTTGAGCAAGGCCCACATCGGTCGAGAATGGCGCTGAAGCGGAGCGACTCGGCGCCGGATGAACTCCTTCACCACCACTGGTGCAGTCACGCCAAGATCCTTCAGCCTCTTCAGCCGGAGCCAGACGAAGACAAGGCGTGAGTCAGCAAGCTTCTCATGGCGGCAACCAGAATTGGGAATGGCGGGCGCCGACGGAGAAGAGAGCATGGGGCTGAGCACTCCTACATTGACAAACACCCATCTTGTCCGAAACCCGCTCGTGGACGGCGGAAGCTCGAAGTCAATCCCCGAGCCGGCCGTCGCCGCCACGGCCTGGAAGCTCAGGCATCCCGAGCTCTGCCGAGGATCGATCAGGTGCAAAGAGAAGAAATGGCGGAGAAGGGCCACGGAAGGAGCAATCCCCACCATGGCCTTGCAAACAAAGGCGAAGACGGCGAGAAGGGCCACGGATTGGGGATCGAGGTGCAGCATATGGATCTGATAATGGGAAGCACGGCGTTGAAGAAGGTGGAGAAAGGAGGAACCAGGCCAGCCCACAGGACGTCGATGAAGAATGGGACCTTGGTGGCTGTCCTATCGACACGAGCTCAAGACGCAGGCCAGGCCACCTTCCCTCCCCACTAATTGAAGCTGGTAGCGAGTGCGGGGCGCACCTTGTCCATGGCTTCCTGGTTGAGCACCAGCGACCGGCCAACGGCAGGCTCAATGGCTCGAGGTGGTTCGGTGGAGGACAGGGGCTTCTTCCCTTTCTCCATTCGACCCGGCGCCATGGCGACGGGGAGGACTGAGCTCAGATCAGATTGGGAGAAGAGGCTGAGCTTCGAGGAAGCAGAAGAATTGGGGGAGTGCGCCGCGACAATGAGAGGGAAACCGTGTAGACCACGGTGTCCGCCTAGCCAGGTGGATATCAAGGCTGTGTGGGGAAGCGGGGCCGCCCACGTCCAATCAGTCGCCACGCTTCGACCAAGGCCGCACGCTGTTGGGGCCCGTGGCGCTCAGTGCTTGCCCTTTGGCTTCGCCTTGAAGCCAAGCCCGAGCGCGCCTTGGGCCTGGGGGCTACTGTCAGCGTTCTGGGAACGGGGGTCCCCAGACTTGCCTGCCTGCGGCCCACGGCGTGGCTCTACTCGCGGCCCAGTACGGCCCGTCTTCACCAGCGAACACTCAAGACCCTCGCGAGGGGCCAAGCCTTGCGAGGCGGACGACACAAGACCTCCTCGGGAGCGGCCTCACCAGGCTGGCTCGCGAGGGACGGAGAGATCAAGGCAAGGCGAACCTCGCGAGGTCCCTGTGACGCCAGCCATGACGACCTGGCGCCTGTGCGCGCAGTGTCCTCGTTTCCTCCTTGGTGCTAAAGAGGCAAGCGCAGGCGCGGAGTCCCGAGGCATCACGCAAAGGTTTCCATATCGGTGCAATGAGACCAAGACCAGCAGGACGGCAGGACAGAGGTGATCGTGGAGCCCAAGACGGCGTCACCACTAGAGCCTTTGACAGGCGAAGACCACTTTTGTCAAGATAAGCTGTACTAGCTGTCCCCCTTCAAACTTGGCCGTTGTGGGATCCCTTCCCGCTCAATATTTGGGAAGAGGACCTGGGCCTCTATAAATAGGACTAGCCACCTCCATAGGGAAGCGAGACTTTTCACCAGCTCACCAAGCACAAGAACACCTCACCTCAGGAGGCTGTTCTTCCCTTGTAACTGTTCATCCTCAGCCCGAGAGGCAATCCACCACATCACACTAGAGTAGGGTATTACACCACAACGGTGGCCCGAACCAGTATAAATCTCGTGTCTCTTGTGTTGCGAGTTCGTCGAGCTAGGCCTTGGGATCGCGGTGAGGCTGAGGGCGTGATTTGGTAGGGGGGAATCTTTGTGCGCACCCCGGTATTCGAACCTCAAGGGTTTTGCCGGAACCCAAAATCCGACAGCGCCATCAATCTGATAGGCGTGCAGGGCCCACTGCGTACAGGCCTGCGTCGGGGGATTCTGGCGACTTGCCTTATGAGGTAGGTTGTCCAACTTTTACCCATGAGCTGCGGCAGTTCCAGTGGCCCACTTCCCGCACGTTCAAACCAGAGGTCCCGGAGAAGTACGACAGCAAGACCCATCCGTCCGAGTTCCTGAGCGTTTACACCATCACGATGCAAGTTACCGGGGCCCGGGACGGCAAGGTGCTCACCAATTGTTTCACGTTGGTGCTCAAAGCTAACGTCAGGTCATGGTTGATGAACCTGCCAGTGGATTCCATCTCCTCTTGGTCGGATTTGTGCCACGACTTTGTTGTCGCCTTTACCAGACGCCACCAACCTCGTGGCCAGGCAAGTGACTTACATCTCATTCCCCACAAGAATGGCAAATCCTTGCGCAAATACATGCAGAGATTCAGCCATGTGCAGTACAACATCCCGGATGTTCATCCTGCCACCGTTATCAGCGTGTTTCATCAGAACGTGCGCAACCACAAGATGCGTGAGGAGTGGGCTATGAACAAGGTTAGGGATGTTGCCGAACTTTATGTTTTGTCCGATAGATGTGCTCTTGCTGAGGAAGGACGAAAGTACCCTGGCGAAGATGCCGGTGCGGGAAGTGACTTCGGAGATGAAGACGTAGTCGCCCTGGCAAAGAAGGGCCGACGGCGCAACAGGAAGCACGAGGGCAAGACCGTGCTCGCCGTCGAGGAATCTAGCAACCTCGGCACCTCCAAGAAGGCCAAGGTTGACAACCCCGGCAAGGAGGTTGTCAGGTGCGCCGCCTGCCAGGCCTTGGCGGCTGCCGACATGCCAGAGGGCTCCGACAAGCAGTATTGCAAGATCCATCGCACGAAGGGTCATGACCTCCAGAACTGCCGGCAAGTTGAGCAGCTTGTGGAAAGGCAGAAAGCTGAGTACAAGAGGCGAGACAAGGAGAAGGGCCAGGATGGTGCTGAGGGGTCCGGCAAGAAGTGCGGTGGCCGGGGGGGCTGCGGCAAGGACAAGCAACAAGAGAGGCCTGCTCGGGGCCGCGACAAGAAAGAGGGGGATGATGACCATGAAGAGGACGACGAGTCCAGCAAGCATGAGTTTCAAAAAGACAATGAAGCCATGTGCATTGATGGTGGCGCCTCATTGCATTCTTCTCACCGCCAACTTAAATAGTGGGCGCACGAGATCAATGCGGCAGAGCCATCGATCGATGCCCAGAAGCCATTGAAATGGTCCCACATGCCTATCATTTTCGACGCTGAGGATAACCCTGACCACACAACCACGGTCGGGTGTTTGCCGTTGTTGTTTCCCCAACAATTCGCAACCTCAAGGTGACGAAAATGTTAGTTGAAGGTGGGGCCGGTCTGAACTTGATTTCGCCCAAGGTGATCAAGAGATTGCAAATCCTTGATGGAGATCTCAAAGAAATGGGCACGTTTCAAGGGATCAATCCAGGGAGAAGCCATCCCAAAGGTAAAATCACAGTACCAGTCACATTTGGTGGTGAGCTGAACTAGAGGACAGAGAAGATCATTTTTTATGTTGCCAAGATCCCATTGTCGTATAACAGGATCCTTGGCCGTCCAGCACTGGCCAAGTTTATGGCGGCGTCACACTACGCCTATAACACATTGAAGATGCCCGGCCCGATGAGCATCATCACTTTTGGCTCCGACAAGAAAGATGCGCTCATCTGTGCCGACCAACTCTACCGGGAGGCAGTGGTAGCACATGGCGCCAAGGCACTTGCTCCTTCCACTGGAGCTCTCGGGGAGAAGAAGACCGGCAAGACCTCTTGCACCCACTCCGGCAAGCGCGCCTCCTCGGAGTGCTGCACTCCCGTCGAGGACGTGCCAGAGAGATCCACTGGAAAGAGCAAGAAATCCAAGGCAGCGCCACCAGAGACCAAGAAGGTGCCCGTTAAGGAGGACGGCACGGGCGGAGCTTTCACTATATGCTCCACCCTTGACAGCAAATAGGAAAGCGCGCTCATCGCCTTCCTGCGGGCGAATGTCGATGTGTTTGCATGGCAAGCATCTGACATCCCCAACGTTCCCAGGGAGGTAATCGAGCACCACCTTGCTGTTTGTCCTCATGCGCGGCCCGTCAAGCTGAAGGTCAGGAAGCAAGCTTTGGAGCGGCAAGAGTTCATTGTTGAAGAGATTAGGAAGTTGGAAGCAGCAGGTTTGGTCAGAGGAGTGCTCCACCCAACATGGTTGGCCAATTCGGTGGTGGTGCGCAAGGCAAATGGAAAATGGAGGTTGTGCGTTGATTATACAGATATCAATAAGGCATGTCCGAAGGATCCTTTCCCTTTGTCGCGCATTGACCAGATCCTGGACTCCACTGTCGGGTGCGACTTGCTATCGTTCCTTGACACCTACTCAGGATACCACCAAATCGTCATGACGAAGGAAGATGAGGAGAAGACCGCGTTTATCACCCCATGTGGTACATGTTGTTTTATACGAATACCTTTCGGGTTGAAAAGCACTGGTTCGACATTTGCAAGAGCGGTTCAGATTGGTTTTGAGCCCCAGCTCCATAGAAATATGGAATCTTATATGGATGACATAGTGGTGAAAACCAAGGACAAGGTAACACTCGTGCAAGATTTGGAAGAAACATTTGCGAATTTGTGCAAGATCAACCTCAAGCTCAACCCTGAGAAGTGTGTGTTTGGTGTCCCATCCGGCAAACTTCTCGGGTTCTTTGTGTCTCGGCGTGGGATCAAGGCGAACCCCGACAAGATCAAGGCGATTGAGCAGATTGAAGCACCAAGACGAGTCAAAGATGTGTGTTGGCTTGCTGGCTGCGTTGCTGCTCTGAGTAGGTTCATCTCCAAATCTACTGAGCGCACCCTGCCCTTTTTCAAGATTTTGAAAAAGGCAGGACCAATGAAATGGACTCCGGAGGCCGAGGCAGCACTACAAGATTCGAAGAGGTACCTCTCCTCTACGCCAATACTAGTCGCGCCTAAACCGCAAGAATCGTTGCTGCTATATCTAGCGGCAATGAATCAAGTGGTCAGTGCTGCGCTAGTGGCGTAGAGGGAAGTTGATTGAGAAGCAGTAGCAGTGGCGAAACCATCGGATGAGGAGCCAGAGCTCTCCCCCGCAGGGTCTGGTGCCGGCAAGGCAGGACCCCCGGCAGAGTCTGGTGCCGGCAAGGCAAGATCTGCACAAGCGAACAAAGTGATATAGAAGAAAAAGATGATGCAGCACCCAGTTTATTTTGTCAGCTCCTTCCTGCAGGGGGGCTAGATCAAGATACCCTGGTGTGCAGAAGTTGCTCTTCGGCCTCCGTATGGCCTCGACGAAGTTGCATCATTATTTTCAAGCACATGAGATCACCGTCATCACTCGCTTCCCGTTGCAACGGATCTTGCACAACCCAGATGCAACCGGAAGGATTGTGGAGTGGGCGTTGGAACTATCAAGCTTTGGTCTCAGGTTTGAAAGCACTTCAAAAATCTAGAGCAGAGCCTTGACGAAGAAATTCAAGAGACCACTCTCCCTGCCTAGGAAACGAGCCGCGACTAGATTATGTACTTTGATGGGGCTTTCTCACTGCAAGGCGCCGGTGCTGGTGTGTTGCTTGTCGCGCCCACCAGAGAGCGCCTCAAGTACGTAGTCCAAATGCACTTTCCCCGGGAGAGATCGACAAACAACACTGTAGAATATGAGGGACTGCTTGCCGGTCTCAGGATCGCGGCAGACCTTGGAATCAGAAAGTTGATCGTCCGTGGAGATTGACAACTCGTACTGAAGCAAGTGAACAAGGATTATCAGAGCCAATTGATGGAAGCTTATGTAGATGAAGTGAGGAAGTTGGAAGAGCGTTTCGACGGTCTACAAGCAGAGCATGTTCCTCGAGCAGAGAACAACATTGCTGACGACCTATCAAAAAGTGCTACCCTCAAGTTACCTGTGGAACCAGGGACCTTTGTGCTCCAATTGACTCAGCCATCCGTTGAACCATCAGCATGACAGAATAAGCAAAGGAAGTCAGGCCCTGGCAAATACTTTCCCGCTGAGCTCCTAGGAGCTGCCGGCAAGGATGTTGCCGGGGACGCCAAGCTTGCCGGGGAGCGATAGGCTCCGGCAGGGCCTCAAGCCCTTGCCGTAGAGACAACTGCTCCCACGGCGGAGGACATGCCTTTAGTCCTTGTCGTTGAGCCTCAAGCTCCAGCATGGGCACAGCACACCGTTCATTTCCTCCAAACAGGGGAACTCCCTGAAGAACAGGAAGAAGCAGAGAAAGTAGCCCGTTGGTCCAGCATGTACCAGTTCGTGGACGATGTCCTGTACAGGAAAAGACCGAGCGGCGTGAAATTGAAGTGCATTCCTCGGGAGGATGGGCTAGAGCTATTGGCAGAGATACATGGAGGCATATGTGGCTCTCACATAGGATCAAGAGCTCTTGCCGGCAAAGCGTTTCGGCAAGGTTTCTTTTGGCCCACTACTCTCCAGGATGCAACTGCACTAGTAACCAAGTGTGAAGCGTGCCAGTTCCGTTCAAAGAAGCTCTATCAGCCAGCTCAAGCTCTTCAGACGATCCCTCTTTCCTGGCCATTTTCGGTCTGGGGGCTCGACATACTGGGCCCCTTTCCCCGTGTTGTTGGGGGCTTTGAGTACTTGTACGTCGCAATCGACAAGTTCACAAAGTGGCCAGAAGTGGAAGCAGTGAGAAAGGTGACAGCACAATCAGCCATCAAGTTCTTCAAAGGACTAGTTTGCCGTTTTGGTGTGCCAAACAGAGTCATCACTGACAACGGCACGCAGTTCACAAGTCGCACCTTCATGCAGTATATCCAGGACCTCGGCAGCAAAATCTGTTTTGCTTCTGCTGCACATCCGCGAAGCAACGGCCATGTGGAAAGGGCAAATGTTGAAGTGCTGTCGGATTGATGAGTTGCCGGCGGTTCTTTGGTCAATCAAGACGACACTGAATCGAGCCACCGACCAGACGCCCTTCTCCCTAGTGTACGGGGCAGAATCAGTTCTCCCCACATAACTCATATGCGGGTCACCTCGAGTGCTCGCTTATGATGAGCTTGAGCAAGAGCAGTTGTAGCAAGATGATGCTACGCTCCTAGAGGAGGATCGTCTTCAGGCTGCTGTGCGAGCTGTGTGCTGCCAGCAAGCCTTGTGCCGCTACCATAGCCGCAAGGTTCATGCCTGAAGCCTTGAGGAAGGCGACCTTGTTCTTCGGCGCGTTCAGTCGGCCAAGAATTCCAACAAGTTGACGCCGAAGTGGGAAGGCCCTTATCAGGTAATACGAGTCACCAGGCCCGGCACAGTCTGCCTGGAGACCGAAGATGGTATCCCAGTGAGCAACTCCTGGAATATCGAACATCTTCGCAAGTTTTACCCGTGAGGCCCGGTTGCCTGGGACCCCGGCAACACCGTTTGTACTAGCTTTGCCGGCAAGGCATATAACCCTATGTATAGAGCCAGGCGCAAACCCTATGCACAGTTGAATAAGCTTCAGTATGTACATTTCATGTTGATTTCCATGTTTATATATATATATATATATGCATGCTTGCCCAGAATATCGTACTACGTTTGCTTCCAACAAGTACTGACGAACTGCCAAGGTTCCATGTTCCTATTTCCTCTTCTTTCTTTTTCTCACAGGACAAAAGGTTCCCTCGCATACAAGTTTGCCGACGGGGATAGAGAGTGTGGGCACCAACATGCGGCGTCCAAGGTGGCAGCTTGCGGAAAAGAACACAACAGCAAAAAGCTAAGTCGCCAAACCTTGAGCAAATTTCTTTTAAATGTAAGGTTATTTTCCTCGAATGGTTTCGGTTCTTGTATGGAAAACTTGCACGCGAAGGAACTTTGTCGCGATTGGTTGCGCCCTTGCTCTGCTTCGAGTCCGCTCAACGGTTCAAATGGTTGCGCTAAGAGCGGCAAGGTGCCTTGCCGGCAGCGGCGCCCCCAGCAGGACGCTAAGGATCCATCCTCAAAGCGATCGCGGCAAGGGTGCGCGCACCGGCAAGCTTTTCCCAATAACGCGTAGGGTGTGTACCATATGAAGAGGGATCAAACAAGGAAGATAGCATGCATTCAATCCAAAACACAACAAGTTATAATTACTTCAATAGTTGTTGCAGTTCTAACTTAAGATAAATTGGCTTGGGTACGAATTCATGACAGCAAGAAGGAGCAAAGCGGCTAGTCCCGGCACTGGCCTTCCACCCTCTTAACTTGGTCGACAAGTCGACGATGGGCGCGACGAGCTCTTCAAGCGCCTTGCGATCTGCATCCTCCGGCAAGCTATCTAGCACATTGGTGAGGTTGAGGCCAGGGTTCCTGAACACCACCTTGGTGGGCACCTTAAGGAGGACGCCCCGGCAGAGCTTGCGGGTTTCCTTGGAAAATTGGGTCGCTCGGCTGTCGTGGAGTAGCTTCAGGGCATCGAGGACAGCCTTGAAGAACATGGTCACCCTGGCGCTCCGAGTCACCCTCTCATCGTGGGAGAACTTGAAGCTCGGCATGCCCATGGTGGACAGTTGTGTGGTGAGCCTCTCCGCAACGTCAATGAGGCGCTTAGTCCAGATCCCCACGCCTTTCACATAGTCATTATAGTTGGCGGCAGCTCTCTTGAGCAGTTGCTTCTCATCCTGGAGTTCCTTGCCCAGGGTCTTCTCACGAGCCCTGCTGCCCTCAAGGGTCTCCTCCAGTGTGGAGCTTCAGCTTCAGATCAGCCATGGAGTCGTTGGCGGCAGAGATCTGCTTGGTCTTCTCAGATATGGTGACCTGTAACTCCACCAAGGTGTAGGCAGTTTTGTCTCTGGCGCTCTTGAGCGTCGAGACCACCTTGCTGTGTTCCTCCAGCTCCACCTCCAGTTTCTCCACCTTGCTGGCCAGCTTGTTCTTGGAGGCCTCTACGGCTTCGGCGGCGTCGACGGCCTCGTTCAGCTTGCCGGCATGATCCAGGACCAGAGCGTCGAGTGTGTCGGTGTTCTGGGAACGGGGGTCCCCAGACTTGCCTGCCTGCGGCCCACGGCATGGCTCCACTCGCGGCCCAGTATGGCCCGTCTTCACCAACAAATGCTCAAGACCCTCGCGAGGGGCCAAGCCTCACGAGGCGGATGACACAAGACCTCCTCGGGAGTGGCCTCACCAAGCTAGCTCGCGAGGGGCGGAGAGATCAAGGCAAGGCGAACCTCGCGAGGTTCCAATGACGTAAGCCATGACGACCAAGACCAGGCGGGCGCCAGCGCGCACAGTGTCCTCGTTTCCTCTTTGGTGCTAAGGAGGCAAGCGCATGCGGGGAGTACTGAGGCATCGGGCAAAGGTTTCCATATTGGTGCAACAAGACCAAGACCAGCAGGACGGCAGGACGGAGGTCACCGTGGAGCCCAAGACGGCGTCACCACCAGAGCCTTTGGCAGGCGAAGACCACCGTTAGTCAGGATAGCTTGTACTAGTTGTCCCCCTTCGAATTGGCCGTTGTGGCATCCCTTCCCGCTCAATATTTGGGAAGAGGACCAGGCCTCTATAAATAGGACTGGCCACCACAGTAGGAGGCAACTCATCTTGGACTGGATCCACTCCATCCTCACACCCACCAAGCACAAGAACACCTCCCCTCAGGAGGCTGTTCTTCCCCTTGTACTGTTCATCCTCAGCCCAAGAGGCAACCCACCACACCACACTGGAGTAGGGTATTACACCACAACGGTGGCCCGAACCAGTATAAATCTCGTGTCCCTTGTGTTGCGGGTTCGTCGAGCTAGGCTTTGAGATCGCGGTGAGGCTGAGGGCGTGATTAGGTAGGGGGAAATCTTCATGCACACCCCAGTGTTCGAACCTCAAGGGTTTTGCCGGAACCCGAAATCCAACATTTGGCATGCCAGGTAGGGGTGTGCCGGAGCTTTCCTTCCGCCAGTTGATCCACCGACACTCCGCGGCTCCGAAATCCGATGTCCGGCGACCCGAGGACTAACGCCGGCCGCTGGGCAGCTTGGCCAACCAGGGTGTCGCCATCTGTCCAAGAAGACCTCAACCCCACGCCCCAGGAAGCGCGCGCACCGCCAAACGCTGCGGGGCGCGGGCGGAGCGGTCACACACCGTCCGCCCTTACTCCATGACAAGCACGGGCAGAGCCGCAAGGGATTCAAGCCACGCCATGGCCACGGCGCCGCACACCCCACGGGAACAAGCAAACATGAGGGCCGCGCTCACGGTGGCTCGGGAGCTGCTGCGATGCCGGTTAATGGAGAGCGGCCGGGATGCGTTGCTGGAGCGCGTCGCCGAGCTCCTAGACGCCGCGGCCTCGGGAGCACCGCCCTTCTGCTCCCTGCTTACACCTCAGGCCGCGGCCGGATCGCATGGCGGGCCTCGTCGCGCCCGCGCGCCCCCGAACGCTCCCCTGGGCTTCATCGACACCGGCGTGACCAGCGGCACCGGACGCCCAATCGCACCCGCGCCACCTCCGATGAGCGCGGGTACGAGTGTTGCCACCTATGGCCCCGGCGGGATGCCACCCTACCATCCGCAGGGCGGTGCGCTGGGCCAAGCAACATGGAGCGTGGGGCACTACGGCGAGGTCTTCGAGGCGACAGCCACGGAGGCCTACGTGCCCCGCATGGTGGACCAGGAGTACGCGCTGGAAGAGGACCCCACCTCGTTCCTCGAGCCGGGCTGGGAGGAGGAGGCGCTAGAAGCTGAGACCTTTTAGGAGCTCCCCGGGAGCCTCACCAACCGCGCCGGTGACAACAGCTATAGGGTACCACTAGTCTCTCAGGAGCAAGCTTACGCTAACCATGGGTCGCAGGAGGGTCAAGTCACAACAGCGGATGGCGGCCCCAGCTCGACAGCCTCCCTTCCGCCAGGAGGAGCACACTGGGGGCTGCAGGAGAGGGGTCGGGAGCAAGGCCCCGCCCCGCGCCGCACGGAGCAGGGCGTCCCCGGGAGGTAGGCCCTCTGCCGGGGAGGCGCTCGAGATCCTTCCCCCGGCAGAGCACACGTGGTCGCCGAGGGCGCCGCTGGCGTCCCCTTTGCCCCTTGGCGACGTCCTGGTTTTCGGACGCCCCCAATGGTGGTCGAGTGCGGCGCAAGGCGGGGCCCTCGTCTGGCGATATGAAGTAAGGCTCGCGCCTGTGAAGGTCTCCGCTCGTGACACTCTCACGTAATAATGAGTGAGGCTGTACACGCCCCGGAGTCTCAGGAGTGCCGCCCTCGGGCCTCGGGGGCTCCCTCCCATGTCCTAGTGGCAGCACTTAGCTCCGCGCTGGTGAGAAGACAAGAAGACTAGACTAGGTGCTGGACGCGACCATTTGCTTTTAACCTCTTTTCTGTAGCCCTGCTTTCTGGCTTTGGATTTAAGTTCAAGTTGAATTTTCATTGATGAGTGCGGGGGGTGCCTTTTCTCGTTCGTGCGATTTCTTGCAATCTGGTTCCTGCCTTAATTCAGAGTTTGCGCCTGCTGCCTCCTCCTCGTGAGCCCCTCGCGAGCGGGGGATGGGCATAGCACGCGAGCGTTGCACGCATGCCCTGCCATGACTGGCGCTTGCTTCTCGCAAGGCCCCCTCGGACGGATCGGTAGGCTCCTCAGAGGCTCCTCAGAAACTCACGACCTCACGAGCCAGTTCGGGACCTGTTCTGGCTAAGGTAAATTACAACAGCAAACTCGCCGCGGGACTCACAGGTTCATGAAGACACACATTCAGCTTGGCCTAAGGAATAGAGACAGTAATCTGTTTACATGAGGGAATCCCCTCCCAAAATGCTCTTACAACCACTAGGGCCGCGCCCGAGCTTTTGCATGCAGGATAAATAGTAGGGAAACACGGGGTCAATCGGACATGTCGCTCGCTGCGTCCCTCGGGTCGCCTTCAGACGCGTCGCTGGCGTCGCTGTCGCTGTCACTGGCATCACCATCACCGTCGCCGGCGCCGCCATCATCGTCGTCGACCACGTCGCCTTCGTCCGCCGCGACCACCACCGCGTCGTCCTCGGAAGCAAAGGCCCTAACCAGCGCGTCCACATTGTCTTCCACCCACCGCGCCAGGTCGCCTCGGATGGCCTCGGGTACTGGGGCAATGGCGGCGTCAAAATCAAAGTTGGGGTAGGTGTTTTGGAGATGGCTGAAGACGCGGGAGAACGCGCGCTCAAGCAGGCCGTGGCTCCTCTCTTCAACAAGCTGGCAAGCTCTCTCAGAACGATTCTCCAGGCACGTCACCACATCGGTGAAGAAGAGGAGGTGGCTGGCGTAGTCGTTCACGTGGGGATGAGGGGCACTTTCATCGCAGATGTGGCCCAGCGCCGTGTTGGCCCTGTTCCTGAGGCCCTGGAGCATGGGGGCGTGCACGCGCTCCAGCATCTGCCGTTGAAGCACTTCCTCCCTGTTCTGCTACGCGATGGCCTCGGCGTTGGTGACCCACTGCTGAAGAGGAAGCAGCTCGGCGCGGGCAGAGGCCAGCTCAGCCTGCGCCGAGACCAGGGCGGCTGCGGCGGCCTCCTCGCGCCGTTTCGCCTCAGTTAGCCTAGACTTGAGGGCAGTGGTCCTGCCCGCAGCCCCGGCCTCTACGAGCTTCAGCCTCAGGTCGTACCTGCCCACAAGATCCGCGCGAGCCTCGGCCACGTGGCGGTTGACATCCTCCTGCGCCCGGGCCTCGCGCGCACCGACGACATCCTCCGCTAGAGCAACTTGGCGCTCCCTCATCTCCAACCGCTCAAGCTCGAGGCTGCGCTCCATGGCTTCCAGCGCCAGCGCTTCCTCGCGCTTCAGGATCTCTTCTTCCTCGGCAGGTGTCCCCCTCATCGACGTAAGGGCGGCTTGGCGCGCCTCCACGTGCTGCTCCAAGGAGGCGCTCCAGGCCTGGAGCTCCCACGCGCACTTCTCTGCGATATCGCGGCGGCGGTCGGCTTCCCGGGCTTCTTCCAAGGCTCGGGAGCAGGCCTCGCGCGAGGTTGCAAGAGACGCCTTGGCCTTCGCATTGTCAAGCTCGCGCTAGTGGCACCCGAGGTTGATGGCCACCTTCAGCTTGTGCCGCTCCTCCATCAGTCGAAGACCCTTGGCCTCGTGGCGCGCGTCTATGTCCGCGAGTTCCCCACCAAGCCGGTTCATCGCGCCCATCGCCTCTTGGAAAAGCTCGTGGCGGACGATGCTTCGTTCGTACGCAAACTTAAGCGCGCGGCCGATTCCGTCCTCCGCCACGGGAGTTGCCTACGGGGTCCGGAGCGGCTCGCCCCCTCTCGGCAGGGGGTTGGGGGCTGTTGCCCCCTCGGTCGCTGGCCAGGCCCTGCGGGGGGGCCGGTTAGGCGTAGGCCCGCCGCTTGAAGAGGAGCCCAGGATCGAAGCCATCCAGCCGCCATCCACGACCAGAGGAGGAGCCCTTGGCACGCCGGCCGCACTCCAAGCAAGGCCGCGAAGGAGAGATGGCAAAGGCACGGGCTCGAGGCGCATTGCGGGCAGGCTTGCTTCTCTGGCCGACCCTGCGCCGGGGGCGGCGGGCAGGCTTGGGGCGCTCAAGGCTAGCGGGGGAGTTGAGGCAAGAGGAGGTTGCTCCTCAGGAGGCTCCACGGCCTTGGCGGAAGGGATCCTAAAGAGCCACCGTCAGGAAGGGAAGCGGCACTCGAGGAATTACAAAGATAAGGTACTTACTCGTCTATGGCGATGTACTTCCTATGTTTCAACGGCCGGACGGTGCCACTGCTGCAGCTTGGAGACCCCTTCCTTTTACGGAGCGCCGCGAAGTCCACGCGAAACCGTCCCAAGCGTTGTACGTGGTGACCAGCGGGGTGCGCGGCTGGTGAAGCACCCAAGGAGATGACCTCAAGAGCGCCAGGCTGGAGAGAGCTATCGGGCTCCGCCTCGTGATGACCTGCCGAGGCCTCGGGAGCTTCGGCCTCAGGAGCAGCGGACTGCGTCGCCCCCTCAGCTGCTGCCCTAGGGCGAGAATCACGGGTTCCCGAGGATGACGCCTCGGGAGCCTCAGGCAGCATCGACACCTCGGCACCCATGCCTCCGGCCTCCAGCGGTGCTTGCCTTCCTGCGTCCACTCTTGGGGCAAGCACGGCGCCGGTGACAAGGAGAGGAACCACGATGACGGGGCTCTCACAGGGCCCCACAAGGCCGACTGGGCGCAGCCCCCATTCATCGAAGGGGGGCATCTGCCCCGCGAACTCCGCCCTATTCGAGCAGCAGTACATGAGGCAACCCTCCTGTGGCATATCGCCTAGCGAGGGGTCGCCTGTCAAGACTTTGAGCACCGTTCTTCGCGCCTCAGCTGGGAGCCCCGACTCCTGAAGCCTCATGCGGTCCTGATCGCCGGTCAGGGCCCACATCGACTGGGAATGGCGCTGGAGTGGGGCAATTCGGCGTCGGAGGAACTCCTTCATCACCTAGGGCGCAGTCACACTGAGGTCCTTCAACCTCCTCAACCGGAGCCAGACGAAGGAAAGGCGAGAGCTCGCGAGCTTCTCATGGCCCCAACCGGAGCTGGGGACGGCGGGCGATCAACGACGGAGGCGAGAGCAGGGGGCTTAGCACTCGTACATCCACATACACCCACCACGTCTGAAACCCGCTCTCGGACAGCGGGATCTCAAAATCAACCCTGAGCCAGCCGTCTCCGCCACAGCTTGGAAGCTCAGGCACCCCGAGCACTACAGGGGGTCGGTCAGGTGCAGCGAGAAGAACTGGCGCAGGAGGGCCACAGAGGGGGCAATGCCCACCATGGCCTCGCAAACAAAGGCGAAGACAGCGAGAAGGGCCATGGATTGGGGATCAAGGTGCAGCATATGGATCTGATAATGGGAAAGCACGGCATTGAAGAAGGCGGAGAAAGGAGGAACCAGGCCAGCCCACAGGGCGTCGATGAAGACCTGAACCTCACTGGTTGTCCTATCGACGGTAGCTCGGGACACAGGCTAGGCCACCGTCCCTCCCCATTCGTTGAAGCTGGTGGCGAGCGCAGGGCGGACCTTATCCATGGCCTCCTGATTGAGCACTTGCGATCGACCGACGGCGGGCTCGATTGTCGGGGGTGGGCTGGCTTCCCTTTCCCCGTTCAGTTCACTGCCATGGCGATGGAGAGGACTGAGCTCGAGTTAGATCGGAAGAGGAAGCTGGGCTTCGAGGAAGTGGAGGAGTGGGGGAGTGCATTGCCTGCGGGGGGGGGGAATAACTGTGTAGGGTGCCGTGGTCGCCTAGCCAGGCAGATATCAAGGCTGCGTGGGGAAGCAGAGACGCCCACGTCCAATCAATCGCCATGCGTCGACCAAGGCCGCAGTCTATTGGGGCCCGCGGCGCTCCGCACTTGCCCTTTGGCTTCGCCTCGAAGCCAAGTCCGATCGCGCCTTGGGCTCGGGGGCTACTATCGGCGTTCTGGGAACGGGGGTCCCCAGACTTGCCTGCCTGCGGCCCACGGCATGGCTCCACTCGCGACCCAGTACGGCCCGTCTTCACCAACAAACGCTCAAGACCCTCGCAAGGGGCCAAGCCTCGTGAGGCGAACGACACAAGACCTCCTCGGGAGCGGCCTCACCAAGCTAGCTTGCGAGGGGCGGAGAGATCAAGGCAAGGCGAACCTCGCGATGTTCCAATGACGTAAGCCATGACGACCAAGACTAGGCAGGCGCCAGGCGGGCGCCAGCACGCACAGTGTCGTCATTTCCTCTTTGGTGCTAAGGAGGCAAGCGTAGGCGAGGAGTACCGAGGCGTCGGGCAAAGGTTTCCATATCGGTGCAACAAGACCAAAGACCAGCAGGACGGCAGGACGGAGGTCACCGTGGAGCCCAAGACGGCGTCACCACCAGAGCCTTTGGCAGGCGAAGACCAACCTTAGTCAGGATAGCTTGTACTAGTTGTCCCCCTTCGAATCAGCCGTTGTGGCATCCCTTCCCGTTGTCCCCCTTCGACCAGGCCTCTATAAATAGGACTAGCCACCACAGTAGGAGGCAACTCATCTTGGACTGGATCCACTCCATCCTCACACCCACCAAGCACAAGAACACCTCCCCTCAGGAGGCTGTTCTTCCCCTTGTACTGTTCATCCTCATCCCAAGAGGCAATCCACCACACCACAGTGGAGTAGGGTATTGCACCACAACGGTGGCCCGAACCAGTATAAATCTCGTGTCTCTTGTGTTGCGGGTTCGTCGAGCTAGGCTTTGAGATCGCGGTGAGGCTGAGGGCATGATTAGGTAGGGGGAAATCTTCGTGCGCACCCTAGTGTTCGAACCTCAAGGGTTTTGCCGGAACCCGAAATCCGACAGAGTGCATCCTTATGCTTCTGCTCCAACTCCTCGGTCCGCTACGCGACAAGATTCTCAATTTCTTCATCCTTGCCATGGAGCTTGGCGGCAAGCGCCTCCTTGCGAGTGGCAAGGTCCACTTCTTGGGCGTCGAGCAAGACGCGGCGCTCCCTTAGCTGGGCGTCGTCCTTGGCAGCCTGTGCAGCGGCCTCCTCCTGGGCCTTCTCAACATTAGACTGCTTCAGGAGGAGCTCGTTCCAACGCTCGCTCAGCTGCTCCTGGCTGGTCTTCAGCTCCTGTCGGGCCTCGGCAAACCAGATCTGCATTTGCTCGACGCGCTTCTAGAAGTCCGCCTGTGCCGCATCGACGGCCGTTGTCCTGGAGTCCAGCTTCTCCTTGCGGGCACGGTGAAGCGCCTGGAGTTTCTGAAAGTTGCTGCTCATAGCTTGGAGGAGCTGGTCCTCCTTGGAATTACTGCTGCTGGCCCTCGGCTCATCGACAACTGTGAGCCTGGCGGCAGCAATGACTTCCACGTCAAAAACCTCCCCCTCAGCTGGCGCTCTGGTGCTTGCCGTCCCCGGGATACTGACAAACAAATCATCGCCGATCTTCAGATATCTTCATGGAGTGGGGGTTTCGGAAGTTGACGGTTGGTCTTCGACCACAGTCTCCCCGGCAGCTGAGGTCTCCGGGACCGATGTAGCACCAGGCGCTCCTGCGGTAGGGATGCCGTCAGTACAGTCGTCGATCTCCTTGCCAGCCTCCCCAGCAGACCCCTTGGCGGCCTCTTCATGTGCGTCCTTGGCGGCCTCATCTGCAGCGACCTTGGTGGCCTCGGCGGTAGCATCCTTGGCGGTCTCCTTGATGGTGGCGTCGACATCCATCGGATCCACCAAGGAGGGATCTGAAGGCCAAGAAGGAGAAATAAGATGAAACCAAGGTTGAAGCTCAAAACAACAAAAACAAGAAAAGGAAGAAAAGATCGCACTCGAAAGGTGACAAAGGCCAGGAAGCGGGCAGCTTACCTGTGACGAGTTGTGGAGGGGTGGTTCCCTCCCTGACAACACTCGGTTCCGGGATGGAGCTGCCGGCGCCTGTGCTCGCTGGCTCTTCCTCCGTGCGCGTGGGCTAATCAGTTGGAGCCCTTGCCGGGGATCCCTCCCCTGGCGGCGTAGGCTCGTCGGCGAGAATCCTTGCCGGGGACCCCTCCCTAGGTGGTGTGGTTGACGGAGGAGGCATGTTGGGGGTGGCCCTTAACGGCTCCTCCTATTGCCGCTCTTCTCCTGCAAACCCGGCAAGGTTAGCGGTAAAGATACACACCCCGACGCTCGCTAGCGGAAAGTGAGTAATGGGCTCACGCTGGGGGCTGAGTCGGGGGCTGCATCAGGGCTGGGGTCCGGGCTGATCATGATCGTCTCCGGCGCGCTTGAAGTGCTTGTCCGAGGCTCGTTGCCCGTCGAGGTCTTGGCCCTCTTCGCCATCCTCTGCGCCAGCGTTTCCATGTCTCTGCGGAGACAAGCCACAACAAGATCAAATCAGATAAGATAATCAAGACAGAGACTCAGGAGATGAAGACAGCAGTGAGGCACTTACTCGTCTTCTGCTTCTGGCTTCTTCGCCCTGCTCGGGCTAAAAGTGGAGAGGTCGAAGTCGGCCTCTAGAATGGAGTCCGAGCTAGGGGGTGGAGATGGAGACCTGGGCCGCTTGGCCGTGGCAGAGGCGGCGGCCGCTACTTCCCTTGCTGCCACAGCCGTGCCCCTCATCTGGCGCACAGGTTGCGGCTGGGCCTCTTGCTGCCGCGCGGCCTTGCCGGCCGCTCCCTTGACGGGGACCTCTTCGCTCGAAGAGGCTTGCCATACTGGCTCGTCGGAGCCAACCCTCCGAAGGACGCGTTTCTTCTTCCCCCGAGACTGGGGCTCGTCGTGCGGCTCCTATTCGTCTGCCCCTTCAGCCGCCTCTTCAGCTGTCTCCTCGGCAGAGGGGCCCCCGGAAGCGGCGCCGCTGTGCTCCTCGGCAAGCTCCTCCCGCCCGGCAAACTCATCCTCTGCGCCAGCCTCGTCTTCCCGGAAGCCGACACTTTTACCTCCTCGGCAAGGGCTGCCTCTTCCGCCCTACTGGCGATATACGCCACCTCCTCGTCGGTGGTGGGGCGGATGAGCTGCGGTTCTTAGCGGATCGCCCTCTCCGACAAATTGTCGAAGAACTCTTGCACCCGCACCGCGTCTGGCTCGGCCCAGGTCTGGTCAAGGCCATGGGCGTTGAACACCGGCATCATGGCGATGATGGAGGTCAGAGCGGAGTTGTTGCATAAGGGGATCACGGCCGCCGGCAACTTGAGTGGCTTGTCAGCCTTCTCGGCCTTCTCGGCCTTGAGGTGGAATAGCCTTTGGGAGAGAGTCACGTGTTGCATCACCGTCAGGTTGTTGTTCAGGCCGGGGCGCAGCCTCATGATGTCTTCCGCATTCCGGAACTCCCAAGCCGGCCTCCCTTTGTTCTGCAGAGGAGCGATGCGGCGGCGGAGGAAGTCGGCCCCAATCATCTCAAGAGTGAGCCCGGCAGCCTTGAGGCGATGAATTCTGGTGGTTGCCACTGTGAGCTTCCCGTCTTGAGGATCGAGGTCACCCCAGTTGCCGCCACGGGCCAGTTGTGCTTGCCGGGGCATACAGAATGGTTGTGGCTCCTTCTCCATGATCTAGCACCACCTGTGCCGCCATTCGTCCCACTTCTCCTTGTGGGTCCCGTCTGGGTACGTCTTCTTGCTCAAGGCCCTCGGGATCCAGGTGACGCAGCCAGATAGGGCCCCTCCTAGCTGGATGCGGGGGACGAAGTAGTGGCGGAAGAGCGCCGTGTTGGGGACCACCCCGGCGAAGTTCTCGCAGAGGTGGGCGAAGGTGGCCATACACGCCACGACGTTTGGCGTGAAGTCCAAGAGATGGAAGCCGAAGGTGTACATGATGTCGTTGAAGAAATCCGAGAATGGGGGGCAGAGCCCGCAGTAGAAGTAATGGAAAAAAAAGGAAATTTATCTGGAGCGGGCGACGCGGCTGGCAGGATGCCCGTCGTCTCTCTCCCCCACATGAACTGATATCGGTCCCTGAGCGCGCGCGCGTCGAGCGTCAGAGCAAAGACGACGTGCTCCCTCCGCATCTTCACTAGCTCGCTCTTCGGCACCTCTTCCCCCTCGCTCGCCTTGGATGCTCCCTTTGCCTTGCTCGTTTTGGGCGCCATAGCAGCCGATGGAGGGCGGGGGATCGAAAGTGGCGGAGGAGGAAGCTCTAGATTGGGCTCGAGGAGTAAGAAGGAGACGACAGTTTCCTAGATTGGAATGGGCAAAAGGGGTAAATGAGCAGCGCCCCTGCGGATTCCTCTTTTTATGGAAAAGGCGCGAGGCTGCCTCTTTACTGTTCGATGTGAAGGCGTTTGCGCAGGCGCGCTGCGACCGTTCCACGCACGACCCCCACGTCGCGCACTCACTGCGGATCGTGGGGAAGCGCAGCAGACAAGAAGATTACAATAGTTAATCCTGGCCACGCGTGCCCACGCACTGTTTGGGCCTGGCCCAATGACGCTTCACGCTCGTGTGTGGCCCAGACCCGGGGGCTCCTGTCGGTGTACTAAAGTTTGGGCCCTTTGGTACCCCTTACTTGTGCACGGGCAGTTGCGGCTGCACCCGCGGCAAGGCTTGACAGGGGCGGCTGGGGACAAAATACAAGACAACGAAGACGGCGTCCAAGCCAGTAACCAGAGAGCAGAGGACAAGCTGGACCCCCGGCAAGATCCTTGTCGGGGCGGCTTGCGAAGCCCCAGCAAGACGCTTGCCGGGACGGCTTGCGAAGCACTGACAAGAACACCACCCTTGAGGTTGAGAGCTCTGACACCATCGACAATGTCAAGACCGAGACCCAGGGGCGCATGTGTAGTGGCATGCAGATCTTTGTGAAGACTGGTGGCATGCAGATCTTCGTGAAGACCAGAAGACAAAGTTCCTGGCAAGATCCTTGCCGGGGACGTTTGCGAGGCCCCGACAAGATCCTTGCCGGGGACATTGGCGAGGCCACGGCAAGGCTCCGCCGCCCCGCCACCACTCGAGCGCAGCGACTGACCTGCCAGCCTGGCAAGCACCTGCGTGGTGGCATGCAGATCTTCGTGAAGATCCTGCCACCACTCCAGCGCAGCGGCTAGCCAGCCTAGCATTGCATGCCTCATCAGCCTGGATGCGTGCCAAGATGGGGTGAGGCGGCGACGGACGGGACGAGCTCTATTTCCGTCCCTGATAAAGTTAGGGGCATGTAACCAGCGCATTTAATGCGTTTGTCCTAGGACGTCAGTGATAAGCATGGCTACTTTACACCTCCTGTGTGCCACTGTGGCGACCCCTTGGACATATAAAAGGAGGCCCAAGGCTTATTGGATAGGGATTCGGACTTTTTGGACTTTCCGGCCCAGTTTGCATGCGTAGCAGCTAGCCGAAGCTCAAGAACACTGAATATACACTCAAAGCAGGACTAGTGTTTTACGCTTCTCAATGGCCCGAACCTGGGTAAAAAATCCATCGTGTTGATCATTATATCTGCTCTTTGTGCACTCCTCTTTCCTTTCCAACCATAGAAGGGATCCCCGTGATCCCATAGGCGTCATTTCTCTGACTCCCCGGCTTTGTTAATATAGTCGGATCATATCGTGTTTTCCCCTCTCTATCTTGTTGTGAATTGAGTTTTCCCTTTGATATTTCGTTTTATCGGATTGGATACTTTTATGGATTTGAGAGCACTTGATCTATGTCTTGCATATGGATACCCGTGGTGACAATGGGGTATTTTATTGATTCACTTGATATATGTTTTGGCACTCAACTCACGGATTCTCGAGGTGACATTGGGGTAATCTACGCATAGGTGTTGAAGCACGTTCTTGTCTTTGTTTCTCCGGTAGAAATCTTGGGGCACTCTTTGAAGTTCTTTGTGTTGAATTGAGTATTATGAATCTGAAATTATTTGTTGTTATTTTTGTATGAACTCTTCGATAGATCGATCGGAAAGAATAGCTTCGAGGTGGTTTCGTACCCTACAAACGATCTCTTCTTATGTTCTTCGCTAGATAGGAACTTTGGAGTGTTTCTTCATCGCACGTTGAGGGATGGTTATATGATCCAATTATATTAGCATTGTTGAGAGATTGCACTAGCGAAAGTACGGACCCTAGGCCTCATTTTCAAGCATTGCAATACCGTTTGTGCTCCGTTTTATCAATTGCTACCTTGCTGTTTATTATTGTTCCTATTACAAAATTCAATATCTACTATCATTATTACACTTGTATCACCATCTCTTCGCTGAACTAGTGCACCTATACAAATTACCATTGTATTTGGTGTGTTGGGGACACAAGAGACTTTTTATTATTTGGTTGTAGGGTTGTTTGAGAGCGACCGTCTTCATCCTATGCCTCCCAAGGATTGATAAACCTTAGGTCATCCACTTGAGGGAAAATTGCTACTGTCCTGCAAAACTCTGCGCTTGGAGGCCCAACACAAGTCTACAAGAACAAGTTGCGTAGTAGACATCAGTAGTGCATGATTTATACTTTGTGTCAAGAAGATGGAGCATGGCAAGGCTATATGATTTCGTAGGGATAATGTTCTTTAGCATTGATATTTTGAAAGGCATGACTGTTTGTTGGTATGCCTAAGTATTGATGTCTTTATGCCAAATTATAGACTATTTCTTTGAATCATTCAGATCTAAATATTCATGCCATAAAAGAAACATTACATGAGGAACATGTTAGGTAGCATTCCACATAAAAAATTCTGTTTTTATCATTTACCTACTCGAGGATGAACAGGAATTAAGCTTGAGGATGTGTAATACGTCTCCAACGTATCTATAATTTTTTATTGTTCTGTGCTATTATAGTATCAATCTAGGATGTTTTATATGCAATTATATGCAATATTATATCATTTTTTGGGACTAACCTATTAACTTAGTGCCAAGTGCGAGTTGCTATTGTTTTGCCTGTTTTTGGTTTTCCAGGAAATCGGTAGCAAATGAAGTCCAAATGTGACGAAACTTTTTGGCGATTTTTTTGGACATAAGAGACCCTAGAAGCTTCACGAGGAGGCCAAAAGGCGAAGGAGTAGGCCATAAGCCACATGGGTGAGCCGGGGGGTGGCATGCCCATGTGCTTTGTTGGCCCCTAGTTCCTCCGTTTGACCTAATTCCAACTCTGTAAATTCTCTAAAATTGGGAAACCTATGGAGAGCCACCCAAGGTACTTTTTTTGCAGTAGCAAGGCTCTGTTCTTGCGTGATCCCATATGGAGGTCTTTTCTGGTACTCCGTCGGAGGGGGAATTGATCACGGAGGGCTTCTACATCAACCTTGTTGCCCTTTCGATGATGTGTGAGTAGTGAACCACAGACCTACGGGTCCATAGCTAGTAGCTAGATGGCTTCTTCTCTCTCTTTGATCTTCAATACAATGTTCTCCTCGGTGTTCTTGGAGATTATTCAATGTAATCTTCTTTTGCGGTGTATTTGTTGGGATCCAATGAATTGTGGGTTTATGATCAGATTATTTATGAATATTATTTGAGTCTTCTCTGAACTCTTTTATGCATGATTATTATAGCTTTGTATTTCTCTCTGATATATCCGTTTGGTTTGGCCAACTAGATTGATTTATCTTGCAATGTGAGAGGTGCTTTGTGATGGGTTCGATCTTGCGGTCCTCAATCCCAGTGATAAAAAGGGACATGACACGTGTTTGTACCGTTGTCATTAAGGATAAAACGATGGGATTTATTCATATCAATTGGATTTACTTTGTCTACATAATGTCATCTTGCTTAAGGCGTCACTCCGCTCTTTATGTGTTGGGGAACGTAGTATTTCAAAAAAAATCCTACGCACATGCAAGATCCATCTAGGTGATGCATAGCAACGAGTGGGAGAGTGTGTCCACGTACCCTCATAGGCCGAAAGCGGAAGCGTTAAGTAATGCGGTTGATGTAGTCGAACGTCTTCGTGATCCAACCGATCAAGTACCGAACGCACGGCACCTCCGCGAACTATACACGTTCAGCTCAGTGACATCCCTCGTACTCTTGATCCAGCTGAGGCTGAGGGAGATTTTCATCAGCACGATGGCGTGATGACGATGATGATGAAGTTACCGACGCAGGGCTTCGCCTAAGCACTACAACGATATGACCGAGGTGGAAATCTGTGGAGGGGGGCACCACACATGGCTAAGACAACTGTCAACTTGTGTGTCTATGGGGTGCCCCCCTCCCCCGTATATAAAGGAGGGGAGGAGGGGAGGGCCGGCCCTCTCTATGCCGCGCCCAAGGGGGAGTCCTACTCCTAGTAGGAGTAGGTTTCCCCCCTTTCCCTAGTTGGAGTAGGAGAAGAAGGAAGAGGGAGAAGGAGAGAAGGAAAGGGGGGGCCGGCCCCCCACCCCAATTCAGATTGGGCTTGGGGGGCGCGCCCTCCACCTGGACGCCTCCTCCTCTCTCCCACTAAGGCCCAATAAGGCCCATTGACTCCCCAGGGGGTCCGGTAACCTCCCGGTGCTCCGGAAAATGCCCGAACTCGTCCAGAACCATTCCGATGTCCAAACATAGCCTTCCAATATATCGATCTTTATGTCTCAACCATTTCGAGACTCCTCGTCATGTCCGTGATCACATCCGGGACTCCGAACAACCTTCGGTACATCAAAACACATAAACTCATAATACCGATCATCATTGAACGTTAAGCGTGCGGACCCTACGGGTTCGAGAACTATGTAGACATGACCAAGACTCACTTCCGGTCAATAACCAATAGCGGAACCTGGATGCTCATATTGGTTCCTACATATTCTACGAATATCTTTATCGGCCAAACCGCATAACAACATACGTTGTTCCCTTTGTCATCGGTATGTTACTTGCCCGAGATTCGATCGTCGGTATCATCATACCTAGTTCAATCTCGTTACCCGCAATTCTATTTACTCGTTCCGTAATGCACCATCCCATAACTAACTCATTAGTCACATTGCTTGCAAGGCTTATAGTGATGTGCATTACCGAGAGGGCCTAGAGATACCTCTCCGATACATGGAGTGACAAATCCTAATCTCGATCTATGCCAACCCAACAAACACCTTCGGAGAATCTGTAGAGCATGTTTATAATCACCCAGTTGCGTTGTGACGTTTGATAGCACAGAAGGTGTTCCTCCGGTATTTGGGAGTTGCAAAATCTCATAGTCAGAGGAACATGTATAAGTCATGATGAAAGCAATAGCAATAAAACTAAACGATCATTATGCTAAGCTAACGGATGGGTCTTTTCCATCACATCATTCTCTAATGATGTGATCCTGTTCATCAAATGACAACACATGTCTATGGTCAGGAAACATAACCATCTTTGATTAACGAGCTAGTCAAGTAGAGGCATACTAGGGACACTCTGTTTTGTCTATGTATTCACACATGTACTAAGTTTCCGCTTAATAAAATTCTAGCATGAATAATAAACATTTATCATGATATAAGGAAATATAAATAACAAATTTATTATTGCCTCTAGGGCATATTTCCTAAAGTCTCCCACTTGCACTAGAGTCAATAATCTAGTTCACATCGCCATGTGATTTAACACCAATAGTTCACATCACCATGTGATTAGTTCACATCACAATGTGATTAATACCCAAAGGGTTTTACTAGAGTCAATAATCTAGTTCACGTCGCTATGTGATTAACACCCAAAGAGTACTAAGGTGTGATCATGTTTTGCTTGTGAGAGAAGCTTAGTCAATGGGTCTGTCACATTTTGCAAATTTTCTATGTCTACAATGCTCTTCATGGAGCTACTCTAGCTAATTGCTCCCACTTTCAATATGTATCCAGATTGAGACTCAGAGTCATCCGGATCGGTGTAAAAGCTTGTATCGGCGTAACTCTTTACGACGAACTATTTATCACCTCCATAACAGAGAAATATCTTCTTAGTCTTTTAAGGATAATTTTGACCGCTGTCAAGTGATCCACTCTTGGATCAATATCGTACCCCCTTGCCAAACTCATGGCAAGGTACACAATAGGTTTGGTACATAGCATAGCATACTTTATAGAACCTATGGTTGAGGCATAGGGAATGACTTTCATTCTCTTTCTATTTTTTGTCGTGGTCGTGTTTTGAGTCTTACTCAACTTTACACATTACAACTCAGGCAAGAACTCCTTCTTTGACTGATCCATTTTGAACTCCTTCAAAATCCTATCAAGGTATGTACTCATTGAAAGTGTTATCAACTGTCTTGATCTATCTTTATAGATCTTGATGCCCAATATGTAAGTAGCTTCACTGAGGTCTTTCATTGAAAAATTCTTATTCAAGTATCCTTTTTATGCTATTCAGAAATTCAGTATCATTTCCGGTCAACAATATGTCATCCACATATAATATCAGAAATGCTATAGAGCTCCCACTCACTTTCTTGTAAATACAGGCTTCACCGCAAGTCTGTATAAAACTATATGCTTTGATCAACTTATCAAAGCGCATATTCCAACTCTGAGATGCTTGCACCAGTCCATAGATGGATCGCTAGAGCTTGCACACTTTGTTAGCACCTTTAGGATTGACAAAACCTTCTTGTTGCATCATATACAACTCTTCTTTAAGAAATCCATTAAGGAATGTAGTTTTGACATCCATTTGCCAGATTTCATAAAATGTGGCAATTCCTAACATGATTCGGACAGACTTAAGCATCGGTACAAGTGAGAAAATATTATCATAGTCAACACCCTGAACTTGTCAAAAACATTTTGCGACAATTCGAGCTTTGTAGATAGTAACACGACTATCAGCGTCCATCTTCCTCTTCAAGATCTATTTATTCTCAATGGCATGCCGATCATCGGGCAAGTCAACCAAAGTCCACACTTTGTTCTTCATACATGGATCCCATCTCAGATTTCATGGCCTCAAGCCATTCCGCGGAATCTGGGCTCATCATCACTTCCTCATAGTTCGTAGGTTCGTCATGGTCTAGTAACATGATTTCCAGAATAGGATTACCGTACCATTCTGGTGCAGACCGTACTCTGGTTGACCTACGAGGTTCGATAGTATCTTCATCTGCAGTTTCATGATCATCATCATTAGCTTCCACACTAATTGGTGTAGGAATCACTGGAACTGATTTCTGTGATGACTACTTTCCAATTCGGGAGAAGGTACAATTACCTCATCAAGTTCTACATTCCTCCCACTCACTTCTTTCGCGAGAAACTCCTTCTCTAGAAAGGATCCATTCTTAGCAGCGAATATTTTGCCTTCGGATCTGTGATAGAAGGTGTACCCAATAGTCTCCTTTGGGTATCCTATGAAGACACATTTCTCCGATTTGGGTTCGAGCTTATCAGCTTGAAGTTTTTTTCACATAAGCATCACAGTCCCAAACTTTAAGAAATGACAACTTAGGTTTCTTGCCAAACCACAGTTCATACGGTGTCGTCTCAACGGATTAGATGGTGCCCTATTTAACGTGAATGCAGTTGTCTCTAATGCATATCCCAAAAACGATAGTGGTAAATCGGTAAGAGACATCATAGATCGCACCATATCCAATAAAGTACGGTCACAATGTTCGGACACACCATTACACTGTGGTGTTCCAGGTGGCGTGAGTTGTGAAACTATTCCACATTGTTTTAAGGCCAAACTCGTAACTCAAATATTCGCCTCTGCGATCATATCGTAGAAACTTTATTTTCTTGTTACGATGATTTTCCACTTCACTCTGAAATTCCTTAAACTTTTCAAATGTTTCAGACTTATGCTTCATCAAGTAGATATATCCATATCTGCTCAAATAATCTGTGAAGGTCAGAAAATAACGATACCCGCCGCGAGCTCAACACTCATTGTTCCGCACACATCAGTATGTATTATTTCCAATAAGTCTGTTGCTCGCTCCATTGTTCCGGAGAACGGAGTCTTGGTCATCTTGCCCATGAGGCATGGTTCGCAAGCATCAAGTGATTCATAATCAAATGATTCCAAAAGCCCATCAGCACGGAGTTTCTTCATGCGCTTTACACCAATATGACCTAAACGGTAGTGCCACAAATATGTTGCACTATCATTATTAACCTTGCATCTTTTGGCTTCAATATTATGAATATGTGTAACACTACAATCGAGATTCAATAAACCATTCACCTTGGGTGTATGACCACAGAAGGTTTTATTCATGTAAACAGAATAACAATTATTCTTTGACTTAAATGAATAACCGTATTGCAATAAACATGATCCAATCATATTGTGCTCAACGCAAACACCAAATAACATTTATTTTAGGTTCAACACTAGTCCCGAAGGTAAAGGGAGTGTGCGATGGTGATCTTATCAACCTTGGAATCACTTCCAACACACATCATCACCTTGCCCTCAACCAGTCTTTGTTCATTTTGTAACTCCTGTTTCGAGTTACTAATCATAGAAACCGAACCAGTATCAAATACCCAGGGGCTACTATGAACACTAGTAAAGTACACATCAATAACATGTATATCATATATACTTTTGTTCACTTTGCCATCCTTCTTATCCGCCAAGTATTTGGGGCAGTTCTGCTTCTAGTGACGATTTCCTTTGTAGTAGAAGCACTCAGTTCTAGGCTTGGGTATAGCTTTGGGCTTCTTCATGGAAGTGGCAGTTTGCTTCCCATTCTTCTTGAAGTTCCCTTTCTTTCCCTTGTCCTTTTACTTGAAACTAGTGGTCTTGTCAACCATCAACATTTGATGCTATTCTTGATTTCTACCTTCGCCGATTTCAGCATCACGAAGAGCTCGGGAATCGTTTTCATCATCCCTTGCATATTATAATTCATCACGAAGTTCCAGTAACTTGGTGATAGTGGCTAGAGAACTCTGTCAATCATTATCTTATCTGGAAGATTAACTCCCACTTGATTCAAGCGATTGTAGTGCTCATACATTCTGAGCACATGCTCACTGGTTGAGCTATTCTCCTCCAACTTGTAGGCAAAAATACTTGCCGAGGTCTCATACCTCTCGACTCGGGCACGAGTCTGAAATACCAATTTCAACTCTTGGAACATCTCATATGCTCCATGGCGTTTCAAAACATTTTTGAAGTCCCGGTTCTAAGCCGTAAAGCATGTGCACTAAACTATCAAGTAGTTATCATACCGAGCTTGTCAAACGTTCATAACGTCTTCATTTGCTCCTGCAATAATTCTGTCACCTAGCGGTGCATCAAGGACATAATTCTTCTATGCAGCAATGAGGATAATCCTCAGATCATGGACCTAGTCCGCATCATTGCTACTATCAACTTTCAACTTAGTTTTCTCTAGGAACATATCATAAATAAAACGGGGAAGCTATACGCGAGCAATTGATCTACAACATAGATATGCAAATACTATCAGGACTAAGTTCATGATAAATTTAAGTTCAATTAATCATATTACTTAAGAACTCCCACTTAGATAGACATCCCTCTAGTCATCTGTAACATCCCAAATTTCCAATTTGGAATGTTATACATAGATCATTCATGCATATCATTTTTTTGCTGCATTTCGTTTCGCGATCCTCGAAATCCTAAGCAACTCAAGGACCCTCGGAGAGATTTGGGGAATTCCCTGTTTTCATATTTGAATTTTCTCAAATATTGAAACGAGGATTATTTGTTCTAATTATTTTTCTCTCCGAAAATATTTCGTATTCAAATATATGAGAGGAGATAATATGACTTCTCCAAAATAAATGAAATATTGGAGGAAAAATATTAAAATCAAATATTGGATTTTATTCGGAGTTTTGTCGCTATTTTATTTGAATTAGGAAAAATAAACATTTTTCAAAATTGCATTTAGACCCCAATGTTCATCTTGTCCGGCTAGATTTTAGAGGACGGGGAAAATTTATTTCGGGATTTTTGGAGTCCGTTTAGTATTTCTTTTAATTGTTTTTCTGCGCGAAATTATTTAAAAAAAACACGAACCGACCTCGGGCAGTATTCGGCCAGGACTCCGCCCGGTCGGCCCCTTTATATAGCGCGCCCCCGAGCCGCCCCAGCCCAGCCCACCCCGCCACCCAAACCGTAGCCCCAGCCGCCGTCGCCGCGCGCCGCCGTCGCTGCCGACCCCGCCGCCCGCCGTCGCCGCTGACCGCCGCCACCCGCCGGACCCCGCCGACCGCCGCCGCCCTCGCCGGAGTTCGCCGCCGCCGGAGGTAGCCACCGGATCCGCCGCTGGTTTACGACGATTAACCGCCCGGTTTTTTATTAAACCGCGGTTGTTTTTTTTATTAGATTGGTTTTTATTTTTGTTCGGTTTAGTTATATAGCGAACGCTCGTTCGTTCGTTCGTTTTAACGAATGATTTTCACCGTTTAACCGCAGACAGCGAACGTTCGTTCGTTAGTCTGTTCGTCCGTTTTCTTTTTCTCGGATTTTTTCCGTGATTATTTCTGATCGCGATTTTTGATCCGATTTTCGTTCTAGTATAACTTTTCGCTCGTTTATCGGAATCAGGCGATTCAAGCGCCTAGAGTTTTTTCTCGAAACCCTCTTTCCGTTTAACCAACTCAAACAAGTTTTTGCTACTGTAAAATTTGACTTAGGTCCAGATTAGTAAACGAAGCTTGTTTCTTTCGTCGTTTGATTTTCGTTGCTTCGTTTGATTTGATTCTTTCTGCAAATCGGAGTTCTTAAGTTGAACTTTGTGGTTAGATCTCTTATTTGAGTTTTACCTATGCATTAGATGAGTGCTTATTGTATGCTTGTTTGTTTGCGATAGAGTACCCGGAGTGCGCCGCTTGCTACTTCGAATCTCTAGGTTTCACGGATCATCAGCAAGGCAAGTAACACTTTGATCATATCCCTTTCATACCCAGTTTTTATGCATTAGTTTCACCCTCAAACATTGCATGGTTAGGATTTGATAAAATGTGGGTATCGGGAAGTAGTTGATGAGGTAGGAACCTATTGCCCTGCATTCAAACCCTGGGAGTTACTTCTACGTTATGCTTATATTGCTATGCTATGCTCGTAGACGTGGATTGGGTTTGAGAGTATTCATGACAGATGTGAGATTGTTAATTAATGGTTCAACTTAAGGTGGCAACTTAAATACACATCTGGGTGGATTGAGGCACCTGGGGAATGCCAGTGATTGCCTGTGTTTTTTTGGAAATCCCGGGGTACCGTGTGATTCTCCTATGGACTGCCACCCAGGCTCAAAGGGATCATGAGATGCGGCCACAAGCTATTATGGGCTCTAGCATAGTTGATTAAGTCATGTGAACTATTACAGTGGTAGACTAGCAGATGTAGGGGATGTAGGTGGTACGGTCTACCCATCGTAAGGTGCTAACGCTTCTGAAAGACTATGTCTCGGTCATCCGTTTCTCAAACATCATGTAGTGCGAGAAATCAAACGGAGGAGATCGAGTCTTGTGGGGGAAAGTGCGCAAACCTCTGCAGAGTGTACAAACTAATCATGATTAGCCGTGTCCCCGGTTATGGACATCTTGAGTATCTGGTTCTTGGATTATCATGTTGATCTCATCACGTTACTTAATTAATTTGATGGGTTGTTAATGATTACTTTTAATTGGGATTGAGAGGGGGTTTACCTTCTCAATGTTTTCAACAAACTTTGTAGTTAAATAAAACTTATTCCTTTGCAGTAGGGAAAAATTGGCTTTTCGCAAAAACATATTAACCCTACAGCCTCCACCAGCCATATATGCATGTAGTGATAGCATTATTCTGTTCATTATCCTTTTGTGTTACATTGCCAGCATATTCCATGTGCTGACCCGTTTTCGGGCTGCAACGTATCATGTTGCAGACTTTTCAGACGACGAGTAAGGAGCCTTAGGTCGTGGTCTTTCACTCGGTGATGCCGTTGGAGTTGATGGACTCACTTTATCTTCCAAGCCTTCCGCTGTTATAGTATTAGATGGCCTTAATCCATATTTATTGTAATAAGTTCTCTTTTGAGACATTCGATGTAATAAGTTCTTTTGAGACATTCGATGTAATAAGTGTGCGATTGCTACTCTGTTATAAATCCTTCAAGTACTGTGCATGTCAGCATTACCGATCCAGGGATGACACTGATGCACAGAGATCAGACTGTTTGAGGTCTGGTCGCTACAAAGATGGTATCAGAGCACACGCTGACTGTAGGACACGACCACCAAGCTAAAGCCCTAAGATCACTACTCTCTCTTCTCATTTCTGACTCCTCATCTTTTCTACTCTTTTAGGATGGCGGATGCCAGGAACAAGTTCATGCAACCGGACGAAGATACACCCTTTGGACGCCACTTGAAGGAAGTCACTAGATACCTGAACATTGGAATACCAAGCTTCACCGGGACCTACAACGCCACTTTACCAGAAGAGGAGCGCTGGATGATTCAAGTTCAAGTTCCAGGAAGGACGTTCACACCAGTCACTGAGCCCATAGAGTTTTCTTTCGATGCACCAACCCGGAGTCTAGGAAAGAGTATGGCAGCTCACATTACCATGGGACGCATTGGAGAAGTTTACCACAATGATCTCAAGGATACAATCTACCAGATTTGTGGGCGTCGAGATGAGCAATGGGAGATGATCAGCACCAGGAAGGATAGATCGATTGCCTCTTTCATCCAGGAGTTAAACCAGCACATTCGACGCCAGGAGAACCAGATGTGCGCAGGCATGGCGGATTTGAAGAAAGCAATGACAAGGATCATGGAACTGGAGGAAGAACTCAAGGCTACACGCGAGGATTATATGGAGGAAATTGTCGTACTAGTGGAGAAGAATGACGACCTGACGAGGAAGATCGGAGTTTTCATGGGAGACCCTGCGCCAGGAGGAGAAGATGACAGTTCCACTTGCCCGGAGAACTACATCATCATCGACGACACGGACTCGGACCCTGACGATAGCGATGATGACTATGTTGATGAAGCTGGAGCAGATATCATGGAGTCTTCGACCGATCAATTTTTCTAGTAGACCACCAAATCAGTAGTAGTATTCCACCATGTATATAGTATAGTCCAAACACTTTTTGTAACGATAGTTCTAGACCGATTGTATGCCTTTGTTTGATTGATTGAGTGATATGTTTGTGTTTGTCTCATGTGCATATGGGTAGTGTTTCCCCTCTAGACCTCATTCTATTATGTTTTCTCATCTTTTCTAAACCCAGCAGATGCCTCCGAGACGCGACAATGGATTTGCTTTCCCACCGGAGCTCACTCAGTTGATCCAGCAGCAGAATGCATTGATGCAGATACTAGTCCAGAATCAGAATCAGGGGAACAACAACAATAACAACAACCCACCACCACCCCCACCAGTTGACCACTTAGCACGTTTTCTTAGGCTGAATCCGCCAGTGTTCTCCAGTAGCACCGGGCCGATTGTTGCAGATGATTGGCTTCGCAAGATTGATAGGGAGTTGACCACTGCAGGATGCACAGATGCGGAGAGAGTGCATTTTGCCGCACATCAGCTTGATGGACCCGCATCATCTTGGTGGGAGAATTTCATAGTCACTTACCCTATTAACACTGTGACATGGGACCAGTTCCAGCAGGCTTTTCGCACTGCCCATGTTTCAGCAGGAGCTATGGCCATGAAGAAGCGTGAGTTTCGCAACTTACGCCAAGGAGGGCGCACTGTTGGCCAATATGTGGATGAGTTTAGTAAGTTAGCACGTTATGCCCCAGATGACGTCGCTACAGATGCAGCTAAGAAGGAGAAGTTTCTGGAAGGACTAAATGATGAGCTGAGCATGCAGTTGATGGTGGCAAATTTCAATAACTATCAGGAGTTGGTAGATAGAGCTCTCATGCTCGAAAGGAAGCAGCAGCAGATTGACAGCCGCAAGCGGAAGTATGGACAAGGGAAGTATAATTCTGGAGCCAGCAGAGACCCCGTTACACCCCGAACTCGGGAGGACTTGTTCATAACCATGGAGGCCACACTCATAATGGAGGAAGTTTGCACAATCATGGTGGCCCCAAGAATGGTAATGGTAATGGAGGAAGTAGCGGACAGAACCGTTCCAACCCGGCAACACCCGCCAAGAAGGATCTAAGCCACGTGACGTGCTACAAATGCCAGAAGACCAGACATTACGCCAATGAATGTCCTGAAGCCAAGAATGGGAATGGCAATGGAAGCTCTGGGAAGAAGCCCCACCCTTTCACCAGGGGACAAGTGAACCACGTTAACGTGGAGGAGGTTGGAGCCCAGCCAGATGCAGTAATAGGTAAGTTTTTGGTTAAGTCATTTACTGCAGTCGTACTTTTTGATACTGGTGCATCGCATTCATACATATCAAGGGGATTCGTGGATAAGTTTAAACTGCCAACCCAAGCCCTTAGGTCACCCATGTTAGTAACCTCGCCAGGAGCAGAGTATATGGCTATCCTATGGTGTGATCGGTTAGCGTTAAGGATTGGTAACTACTCGTTCCCCTCAGACCTAATAGTATTGGAGTCACAAGGATTGGATGTGATATTAGGCATGGATTGGTTATCGAAGTATGGAGGGAACATTGACTGCGCCAGTAAGTCGATTTTGCTTACCACCTCAGAAGGAAGAAGGATCAAGTATGTATCCCGACATGTGCCGAAGAGAACTCAAGTAAATTCCTTATCAGGAGTTGTACAGGAGGAAGTACCAGTAGTGAAGGATTTTCCGGATGTATTTCCAGAAGAGTTGCCAGGCATGCCACCAGATAGAGACATTGAGTTTTTGATTGAACTTTTGCCAGGCACAGGGCCAATATCTAAGAGACCGTACAGAATGCCCGCAAAGGATTTGGAGGAAATTAAGAAGCAGATTAAGGAGTTACTGGATAAGGGATATATTCGCCCAAGTTCATCACCTTGGGGATCACCAGTACTTCTAGTGGAGAAGAAGGATGGATCGTTAAGGATGGTTGTTGATTATCGTGGATTGAATGAGGTGACGATTAAGAACAAGTATCCACTGCCGATGATCAATGATTTGTTTGACCAGTTGCAAGGAGCTAAAGTGTTTACTAAGATCGATTTACGATCAGGGTACCACCAGCTGAAGATTCGAGAGCAGGACATACCCAAGACAGCTTTTACAATGAGGTACGGGCTATACGAGCACACCGTTATGTCATTTGGTCTGACTAACGCACCTGCCTATTTTATGAACATGATGAACAAGGTGTTTATGGAGTTTTTGGATAAGTTCGTCGTGGTGTTCATTGATGATATTTTGGTCTACTCTAAGAACGAAGAGGAACATAAAGAGCATTTGTGTTTGGTACTTGGGAAGCTCGGGGAACATCAGCTATACGCCAAGTTCAGCAAGTGTGAGTTTTGGCTGAAGGAAGTCGGATTCCTTGGACATGTTATATCCGGGGAAGGAATAGCAGTAGACCCCACCAAAGTTGTCACTGTGACAAATTGGGAGTCACCCACGACAGTTGGAGAGATCCGGAGTTTTCTTGGACTCGCAGGATACTACCAGAGGTTCATTGAGAATTTCTCAAAGATTGCAAAGCCTATGACGGAATTGTTGAAGAAGGACATCAAATTCAATTGGACTGAGGAATGTGAGGCCAGTTTTCAGGAGTTGAAGAGACGCTTGGTTACATCACCAGTGTTGATTCTACCAGATCAACGCAAATATTATGAAGTATATTGCGACGCTTCACATCGAGGGCTTGGAGCCGTACTTATGCAGGAGGGAAGAGTTGTTTCATATGCCTCACGACAGCTTAAACCCCATGAGTTAAATTATGCTATGCATGATTTGGAGTTAGCAGCCGTAGTGCATGCGTTGAAAACATGGAGGCATTTTCACATCGGAAACCATTGTGAGGTATACACGGATCACAAGAGTTTGAAGTATATCTTCACGCAGAAGGAGCTGAATCTCAGACAGAGGAGATGGCTAGAGCTCATTAAGGATTATGATATGAGATTGCATTATCATCCAGGAAAGGCTAACGTAGTAGCTGATGCGTTGAGCCGCAAGAGTCATGTAAATACCCTCATGACCGGAGAGTTACCCAAGGAGTTAGCAGAAGACCTTTGCGAGCTGTGTTTGGAGATAGTTCCAAGAGGTTATGTAGCAGCCTTGGAAATTCAGTCTACCTTGATGGATAAGATCAGAGAAGCTCAGAAGACGGACAAGGAGATTGCTGAGATAAAGGAAAGGATGAGTAAAGGAAAGGCTAAAGGATTTCGTGAGGATGAGCACGATACCTTAAGGTTTGAGGACCGCGTATATGTGCCCAATGATCAGGAGATCAGGAAGCTGATTCTGCAAGAGGCCCATGATTCACCATATTCGATTCACCCAGGAAATACCAAGATGTATCTGAATTTGAAGGATAGTTTCGGGTGGACCGGAATGAAGAAAGATATTGCGGAGTATGTAGCAGTTTGTGATGTATGTCAGAGAGTGAAGGCAGAACATCAAAAGCCAGCAGGATTGCTACAGCCATTGCCTATACCCGAATGGAAGTGGGATAAACTAGGCATGGATTTTATCACGGGATAACCCATGACTCGTTCAGGCTATGACTCGATATGGGTTGTAGTCGATCATTTGACTAAAGTAGCTCATTTCATCCCAGTGAAGACCACTTACACCAGTGCTAAGTTGGCAAAGATATACATGACCAGGATCGTATGTCTGCATGGAGTTCCGAGGATCATTGTATCAGATAGAGGAACCCAGTTTACTTCAAAGTTTTGGAATCAGTTGCATGAAACTTTGGGAACTAGACTAGAGTTCAGTACAGCTTTTCACCCGCAAATAGATGGACAGACTGAAAGAGTAAATCAGATTCTGGAGGACATGTTGAGAGCTTGTGCGCTAGACTATGGATCTAGTTGGGACGATAATTTGCCTTATGCAGAGTTCTCTTATAACAACAGTTATCAAGCCAGTTTGAAGATGGCCCCTTTCGAAGCACTGTACGGAAGGAGGTGCAGAACACCGTTGTTGTGGGACGAAGTTGGAGACCGACAGTTGTTTGGACCAGATTTGATTAAAGAGTCTGAAGAGAAGGTTAAGATGATTCGCGATAGACTCAAGGTAGCCCAATCCAGGCAGAAGAGTTACGCGGATTCTAAACGCAAGGAGACAGTCTACGAAGTCGGAGACAGAGTGTACCTTCAAGTATCTCCACTTCGAGGAGTGAAGCGCTTTGGAGTTAAGGGAAAGTTAGCGCCACGTTTTGTAGGACCATACAAAGTTTTGGAACGGATGGGAGAAGTTGCCTACAAGTTGGAATTACCCGAAGGTTTGTCCGGAGTTCATGATGTCTTCCACGTTTCTCAGTTGAAGAAGTGCCACGCGGAGATGACTGATATTCCTCTAAGAGATACAGTGCCGCTAGAAGCGATATGTTTGGATAGTGATTTGACATATGAGGAGAAACCAGTCAAGATACTCGAGTTTGCCAGCCGAGTTACACGCAACAAAGTAATCAAGTTATGCAAAGTTCAGTGGAGTCACCATACCGAGGACGAAGCCACTTGGGAACGAGAGGAAGACCTACGGAAAGACCACCCACACCTATTTTCTTGCCAACCCGAATCTCGAGGGCGAGATTCATCTTAAGGGGGGTAGGTTTGTAACATCCCAAATTTCCAATTTGGAATGTTATACATAGATCATTCATGCATATCATTTTTTTGCTGCATTTCGTTTCGCGATCCTCGAAATCCTAAGCAACTCAAGGACCCTCGGAGAGAGTTGGGGATTTCCCTGTTTTCATATTTGAATTTTCTCAAATATTGAAACGAGGATTATTTGTTTTAATTATTTTTCTTTTCGAAAATATTTCGTATTCAAATATATGAGAGGAGATAATATGACTTCTCCAAAATAAATGAAATATTGGAGGAAAAATATTAAAATCAAATATTGGATTTTATTCGGAGTTTTATCGCTATTTTATTTGAATTAGGAAAAATAAACGTTTTTCAAAATTGCATTTAGACCCCAAATAAATATTCATCTTGTCCGGCTAGATTTTAGAGGACGGAGAAAATTTACTTCGGGATTTTTGGAGCCCGTTTAGTATTTCTTTTATTTATTTTTCTGCGTGAAATTATTAAAAAAAACGCGAACCGACCTCGGGCCGTATTCGGCCAGGACTCCGCCTGGCCGGCCCCTTTATATAGCACGCCCCCGAGCTGCCCCAGCCCAGCCCACCCCGCCGCCCAAACCCTAGCCCCAGCCGCCGCCGCCGCCCGCGCCGCGCGCCGTCGCCGCCGCCGCTGCCGACCCCGCCGACTGCCGCTACCCGCTGGACCCCGCCGACCGCCGACCGCCGCTACCCGCTGGACCCCGTCGACCGCCGCCGCCCTCGCCGGAGTTCGCCGCCGCCGGAGGTAGCCACTGGATCCGCTGCCGGTTTTTGCCGGTTAACCGCCCGTTTTTTTTATAAAACCGCGGTTTTTTTATTAGATCAGTTTTTATTTTTGTTCGGTTTAGTTATATAGCAAACACTCGTTTGTTCGTTCGTTTTAACGAACGATTTTCACCGTTTAACCGCAGACAGCGAACGTTCGTTCATTAGTCTGTTCGTCCGTTTTCTTTTTCTCGGATTTTTCCCGAGATTATTTCTGATCGCGATTTCTGATCCGATTTTCGTTCTAGTATAACTTTTTGCTCGTTTATCGGAATCAGGCGATTCAAGCGCCTAGAGTTTCATCTCAAAACCCTCTTTCCGTTTAACCAACTCAAACAAGTTTTTGCTACTGTAAAATTTGACTTAGGTCCAGATTAGTAAATGAAGCTTGTTTCTTTCGCCGTTTGATTTTCGTTGCTTCGTTTGATTTGATTCTTTTTGCAAACCGGAGTTCTTAAGTTGAACTTTGTGGTTAGATCTCTTATTTGAGTTTTACCTATGCATTAGATGAGTGCTTATTGTATGCTTGTTTGTTTGCGATAGAGTACCCGGAGTGCGCCGCTTGCTACTTCGAATCTCTAGGTTTCACGGATCATCAGCAAGGCAAGTAACACTTTGATCATATCCCTTTCATACCCAGTTTTTATGCATTAGTTTCACCCTCAAACATTGCATGGTTAGGATTTGATAAAATGTGGGTATCGGGAAGTAGTTGATGAGGTAGGAACCTATTGCCCTGCATTCAAACCCTGGGAGTTACTTCTACGTTATGCTTATATTGCTATGCTATGCTCGTAGACGTGGATTGGGTTTGAGAGTATTCATGACAGATGTGAGATTGTTAATTAATGGTTCAACTTAAGGTGGCAACTTAAATACACATCTGGGTGGATTGAGGCACCTGGGGAATGCCAGTGATTGCCTGTGTTTTTTTGGAAATCCCGGGGTACCGTGTGATTCTCCTATGGACTGCCACCCAGGCTCAAAGGGATCATGAGATGCAGCCACAAGCTATTATGGGCTCTAGCATAGTTGATTAAGTCATGTGAACTATTACAGTGGTAGACTAGCAGATGTAGGGGATGTAGGTGGTACGGTCTACCCATCGTAAGGTGCTAACGCTTCTGAAAGACTATGTCTCGGTCATCCGTTTCTCAAACATCATGTAGTGCGAGAAATCAAACGGAGGAGATCGAGTCTTGTGGGGGAAAGTGCGCAAACCTCTGCAGAGTGTACAAACTAATCATGATTAGCCGTGTCCCCGGTTATGGACATCTTGAGTATCTGGTTCTTGGATTATCATGTTGATCTCATCACGTTACTTAATTAATTTGATGGGTTGTTAATGATTACTTTTAATTGGGATTGAGAGGGGGTTTACCTTCTCAATGTTTTCAACAAACTTTGTAGTTAAATAAAACTTATTCCTTTGCAGTAGGGAAAAATTGGCTTTTCGCAAAAACATATTAACCCTACAGCCTCCACCAGCCATATATGCATGTAGTGATAGCATTATTCTGTTCATTATCCTTTTGTGTTACATTGCCAGCATATTCCATGTGCTGACCCGTTTTCGGGCTGCAACGTATCATGTTGCAGACTTTTCAGACGACGAGTAAGGAGCCTTAGGTCGTGGTCTTTCACTCAGTGATGCCATTGGAGTTGATGGACTCACTTTATCTTCCAAGCCTTCCGCTGTTATAGTATTAGATGGCCTTAATCCATATTTATTGTAATAAGTTCTCTTTTGAGACATTCGATGTAATAAGTGTGTGATTGCTACTCTGTTATAAATCCTTCAAGTATTGTGCGTGTCAGCATTACCGATCCAGGGATGCCACTGATGCACAGAGATCAAACTGTTTGATGTCTGGTCGCTACATCATCTAAATGATCGCGTAATCCATATCAACTAAACCTTGTCCGATCATCACGTGAGATGGAGTAGTTTTTAATGGTGAACATCACTATGTTGATCATCTCTACTATATGATTCACGTTCGACCTTTCGGTCTCAGTGTTCCGAGGCCATATCTGCATATGCTATGCTCGTCAAGTTTAACCCGAGTATTCTGCATGTGCAAAACTGGCTTGCACCTGTTGTATGTGAACGTAGAGCTTATCACACCCGATCATCACGTGGTGTCGCAGCACGAAGAACTGTCGCAACGGTGCATACTCAGGGAGAACACTTATACAACAACAACAACAACAACAACAACAACAACAACAACAACAAAGCCTTTAGTCCCAAACAAGTTGGGGTAGGCTAGAGGTGAAACCCATAAGATCTCGCAACCAACTCATGGCTCTGGCACATGGATAGCAAGCTTCCACGCACCCCTGTCCATAGCTAGCTCTTTGGTGATACTCCAATCCTTCAGGTCTCTCTTAACGGACTCCTCCCATGTCAAATTCGGTCTACCCCGCCCTCTCTTGACATTCTCCGCACGCTTTAGCCGTCCGCTATGCACTGGAGCTTCTGGAGGCCTGCGCTGAATATGCCCAAACCATCTCAGACGATGTTGGACAAGCTTCTCCTCAATTGGTGCTACCCCAACTCTATCTCGTATATCATCATTCTGGACTCGATCCTTCCTCGTGTGGCCACACATCCATCTCAACATACGCATCTCCGCCACACCTAACTGTTGAACATGTCGCCTTTTAGTCGGCCAACACTCCGTGCCATACAACATTGCGGGTCGAACCGCCGTCTTGTAGAACTTGCCTTTTAGCTTTTGTGGCACTCTCTTGTCACAGAGAATGCCAGAAGCTTGGCGCCACTTCATCCATCCGGCTTTGATTCGATGGTTCACATCTTCATCAATACCCCCATCCTCCTGCAACATTGACCCCAAATACCGAAAGGTGTCCTTTCGAGGTACCACCCGGCCATCAAGGCTAACCTCCTCCTCCTCACACCTAGTAGTACTGAAACCGCACATCATGTACTCGGTTTTAGTTCTACTAAGCCTAAACCCTTTCGATTCCAAGGTTTGTCTCCATAACTCTAACTTCCTATTTACCCCCGTCCGACTATCGTCAACTAGCACCACATCATCTGCAAAGAGCATACACCATGGGATATCTCCTTGTATATCCCTTGTGACCTCATCCATCACCAATGCAAAAAGATAAGGGCTCAAAGCTGACCCCTGATGTAGTCCTATCTTAATCAGGAAGTCATCGGTGTCGACATCACTTGTTCGAACACTTGTCACAACATTATCATACATGTCCTTGATGAGGGTAATGTACTTTGCTGGGACTTTGTGTTTCTCCAAGGCCCACCACATGACATTCCGCGGTATCTTATCACAGGCCTTCTCCAAGTCAATGAACACCATATGCAAGTCCTTCTTTTGCTCCCTATATCTCTCCATAAGTTGTCGTACCAAGAAAATGGCTTCCATGGTCGACCTCCCAGGCATGAAACAAACTGATTTTTGGTCACGCTTGTCATTCTTCTTAAGCGGTGCTCAATGACTCTCTCCCATAGCTTCATTGTATGGCTCATCAGCTTAATTCCACGATAATTAGTACAACTCTGAACATCCCCCTTGTTCTTGAAGATTGTACTCCGTCTCCATTCTTCTGGCATCTTATTTGCCCGAAAAATGAGGTCGAAAAGCTTGGTTAGCCATACTATCGCTATGTCCCCGAGACCTTTCCACACCTCAATGGGGATACAATCAGGGTCCACCTTGAAATTTTAGTAAGGGATCATCTCATAATGCTACCGTCGTACTAAGCAAAATAAGATGCATAAAAGATAAACATCACATGCAATCAAAATAAGTGATATGATATGGCCATCATCATCTTGTGCCTTTGATCTCCATCTCCAAAGCACCGTCATGATCACCATCGTCACCGGCTTGACACCTTGATCTCCATCGAAGCATCGTTGTCGTCTCGCCAACTATTGCTTCTACGACTATCGCTACCGCTTAGTGATAAAGTAAAGCAATTACATGGCAATTGCATTTCATACAATAAAGCGACAACCATATGGCTCCTGCCAGTTGCCGATAACTGTTACAAAACATGATCATCTCATACAACAATTTATATATCATCATGTCTTGACCATATCACATCACAGCAAGCCCTGCAAAAACAAGTTAGACGTCCTCTACTTTGTTGTTGCAAGTTTTACCTGGCTGCTATGGGCTTCTAGCAAGAACCGTTCTTACCTACGCATCAAAACCACAACGATTTTTCGTCAAGTGTGTTGTTTTAACCTTCAACAAGGACCGGGTGTAGTCAAACTCAATTCAACTAAAGTTGGAGAAACAGACACCCACTAGCCACATGTGTGCGAAGCACGTCGGCAGAACAAGTCTCATGAACGCGGTCATGTAATGTCGGTCTAGGCCGCTTCATCCAACAATACCGACGAATCAAAGTAAGACGTTGTTGGTAAGCAGTATGACTATTATCGCCCACAACTCTTTGTGTTCTACTTGTGCATATAACATCTACGCATAGACCTGGCTCGGATGCCATTGTTGGGGAACGTAATATTTCAAAAAAAATCCTACGCACACGCAAGATCCATCTAGGTGATGCATAGCAACGAGTGGGAGAGTGTGTCCACGTACCCTCGTAGACCGAAAGCGGAAGCGTTAAGTAACGTGGTTGATGTAGTCGAACATCTTCGCGATCGAACCGATCAAGTACCGAACGCACGACACCTCCGCGATCTGCACATGTTCAGCTTGGTGACGTCCCTCGTACTCTTGATCCAGGTGAGGCCGAGGGAGAGTTTCGTCAACACGACGGCGTGATGACGGTGATGATGAAGTTACCGACGCAGGGCTTCGCCTAAGCACTACAATGATATGACCGAGGTGGAAATTTGTGGAGGGGGCACCGCACACGGCTAAGACAACTGTCAACTTGTGTGTCTATGGGGTGCCCCCTCCCCCGTATATAAAGGAGGGGAGGAGGGGAGGGACGGCCCTCTCTATGGCGCGCCCAAGGGGGAGTCCTACTCCCAATAGGAGTAGGTTTTCCCCCTTTCCCTAGTTGGAGTAGGAGAAGAAGGAAGAGGGAGAAGGAGAGAAGGAAAGGGGGGCCCCCACCCCAATTCGGATTGGGCTTGGGGGGCGCGCCCTCCACCTGGCCGCCTCCTCCTCTCTCCCACTAAGGCCCAATAAGGCCCATTGACTCCCCCCGGGGTTCCAGTAACCTCCCGGTACTCCAGAAAATGCCCAAACTCATCCGGAACCATTCCGATGTCCAAACATAGCCTTCCAAACTCATAATACCGATCATCATTGAACGTTAAGCGTGCGGACCCTACGGGTTCGAGAACTATGTAGACATGACCAAGACTCACTTCCGGTCAATAAACAATAGCGGAACCTGGATGCTCATATTGGTTCCTACATATTCTACGAAGATCTTTATCGGCCAAACCGCATAACAACATACGTTGTTCCCTTTGTCATCGGTATGTTACTTGCCCGAGATTCGGTCGTCAGTATCATCATACCTAGTTCAATCTTGTTACCGGCAAGTCTCTTTACTCGTTCCGTAATGCACCATCCCATAACTAACTCATTAGTCACATTGCTTGCAAGGCTTATAGTGATGTGCATTACCGAGAGGGCCCAGAGATACCTCTCCGATACACGGAGTGACAAATCCTAATCTCGATCTATGCCAACCCAACAAACACCTTCGGAGACATCTGTAGAGCATCTTTATAATCACCCAGTTACGTTGTGACGTTTGATAGCACACAAGGTGTTCCTCCGGTATTCAGGAGTTGCATAATCTCATACTCAGAGGAACGTGTATAAGTCATGATGAAAGCAATAGCAATAAAACTAAACGATCATTATGCTTGTTGGGGAACGTAGTAATTTCAAAAAAAAATCCTACCCGCACGCAAGATCATGGTGATGCATAGCAACAAGAGGGGAGAGTGTTGTCCATGTACCCTCGTACACCGAAAGCGGAAGCGTTATGGCAACGCGGTTGATGTAGTCGTACGTCTTCACGATCTGACCGATCCAAGTACCGAACACACGGCACCTCCGAGTTCTGCACACGTTCAGCTCGGTGACGTCCCACGAACTCACGATCTAGCAGAGCTTCGCGGGAGAGTTTCGTCAGCACGACGGCGTGATGACGGTGATGATGATGCTACCGACGCAGGGCTTCGCCTAAGCACCGCTACGATATTATCGAGGTGGATTATGGTGGAGGGGGCACCGCACACGGCTAAAAGATCAACTGATCAACTTGTGTGTCCATGGGGCGCCCGCTCCTCCGTATATAAAGGAGTGGAGGAGGGGGAGGGGCAGCCCTCTATGGCGCGCCCTGGAGGAGTCCTACTCCCACCGGGAGTAGGATTCCCCCCCCCCCTTCCCTAGTTGGACTAGGAGAGAAGGAAGGGGAGAGAGGGAGGAAGGAAAGGGGGGCGCCGATCCCCTAGTCCAATTTGGGCCAGAGGGGGAGGGGGCGTGCGGCCTGCCCTGGCCTCCTCTCTCTCTCTCTCCACTATGGCCCAATAAGGCCCATACACTTACCGGGGGGTTCCCGTAACCTCCCGGTACTCCGGTAAAATCTCAATTTCACCCGGAACTATTCCGATGTCCAAATATAGGCTTCCAATATATCGATCTTTATGTCTCGACCATTTCGAGACTCCTCGTCACGTCCGTGATCATATCCGAGACTCCGAACTACCTTCGGTGCATCAAAATACATAAACTCATAATACCGATCGTCACAGAACGTTAAGCGTGCGGACCTATGGGTTCGAGATCTATGTAGACATGACCGAGACATGTTTCCGGTCAATAACCAATAGCGGAACCTGGATGCTCATATTGGCTCCCACATATTCTACGAAGATCTTTATCGGTCAGACCGCATAACAACATAGTTCGGTCATCGGTATCTCAATACCTAGTTCAATCTTGTTACCGGCAAGTCTCCTTACTCGTTCCGTAATACATCATCCCGCAACTAACTCATTAGTTGCATTGCTTGCAAGGCTTATAGTGATGTGTATTACCGAGAGGGCCTAGAGATACCTCTCCGACAATCGGAGTGACAAATCCTAATCTCGATCTATGCCAACTCAACAAGTACCATCGGAGACACCTGTAGAGCACCTTTATAATCACTCAGTTACGTTGTGACGTTTGGTAGCACACAAAGTGTTCCTCCGGTATTCAGGAGTTGCATAATCTCATAGTCATAGGAACATGTATAAGTCATGAAGAAAGCAATAGCAATATACTAAACGATCGAATGCTAAGCCAACGGAATGGGTCAAGTCAATCACATCATTCTCTAATAATGTGATCCCGTTAATCAAATGACAACTCATGTCTATGGCTAGGAAACTTAACCATCTTTGATTCAACGAGCTAGTCAAGTAGAGGCATACTAGTGACACTCTGTTTGTCTATGTATTCGCACATGTACTAAGTTTCCGGTTAATACAATTCTAGCATGAACAATAAACATTTATCATGATATAAGGAAATATAAATAACAACTTTATTATTGCCTCTAGGGCATATTTCCTTCAGTCTCCTACTTGCACTAGAGTCAATAATCTAGATTACACAGTAATGATTCTAACACCCATGGAGTCTTGGTGCTGATCATGTTTTTCTCGTGGAAGAGGCTTAGTCAACGGGTCTGCAACATTCAGATCCGTATGTATTTTGCAAACTTCTATGTCTCCCTCCTTGACTAGATCGCGGATGGAATTGAAGCGTCTCTTGATGTGCTTGGTTCTCTTGTGAAATCTGGGTTCTTTCGCCAAGGCAATAGCTCCAGTATTGTCACAAAAGATTTTCATTGGACCCGATGCACTAGGTATGACACCTAGATCGGATATGAACTCCTTCATCCAGACTCCTTCATTTGCTGCTTCCAAAGCAGCTATGTACTCCGCTAAACATGTAGATCCCGCCACAACGCTTTGCTTAGAACTGCACCAACTGACAGTTCCACCGTTCAATATAAACATGTATCCGGTTTGTGACATAGAGTCAACCGGATCAGTGTCAAAGCTTGCATCGACGTAACCATTTACGACGAGCTCTTTGTCACCTCCATAAACGAGAAACATATCCTTAGTCCTTTTCAGGTATTTCAGGATGTTCTTGACCGCTGTCTAGTGATCCACTCCTGGATTACTTTGGTAGCTCCCTGCTAAACTAATAGCAAGGCACACATCAGGTCGGGTACACAGCATTGCATGCATGATAGAGCCTATGGCTGAAGCATAGGGAACATCATTCATTTTCTCTCTATCTTCTGCAGTGGTCGGGCATTGAGTCTGACTCAACTTCACACCTTGTAACATAGGCAAGAACCCTTTCTTTACTTGATCCATTATGAACTTCTTCAAAACTTTGTGAAGGTATGTGCTTTGTGAAAGTCCAATTAAGCGTCTTGATCTATCTCTACAGATCTTGATGCCCAATATATAAGCAGCTTCACCGAGGTCTTTCATTGAAAAACTCTTATTCAAGTATCCTTTTATGCTATCCAGAACTTCTATATCATTTCCAATCAATAATATGCCATCCACATATAATATTAGAAATGCTACAGAGCTACCACTCACTTTCTTGTAAATACAGGCTTCTCCAAAAGTCTGTATAAACCATATGCTTTGATCACACTATAAAAACGTTTATTCCAACTCCGAGATGCTTGCACCAGTCCATAGATGGATCACTGGAGCTTGCACACTTTGTTAGCACCTTTTGGGTCGATAAAACCTTTAGGTTGCATCATATACAACTCTTCTTCCAGAAATCCATTCAGGAATGCAGTCTTTACATCCATTTTCCAAATTTCATAATCATAAAATGCGGCAATTGCTAACATGATTCGGACGGACTTAAGCATCGCTACGGGTGAGAAGGTCTCATTGTAGTCAACTCCTTGAACTTGTCGAAAACCTTTCGCAACAAGTCGAGCTTTGTAGACAGTAACATTACCGTCAGCGTCAGTCTTCTTCTTGAAGATCCATTTATTCTCGATGGCTTGCTGATCATCAGGCAAGTCAACCAAAGTCCACACTTTGTTCTCATACATGGATCCCATCTCAGATTTCATGGCTTCAAGCCATTTCGCGGAATCTGGGCTCATCATCGCTTCCTCATAGTTCGTAGGTTCGTCATGGTCAAGTAACATGACCTCCAGAACAGGATTACCATACCACTCTGGTGCGGATCTTACTCTGGTTGACCTACGAGGTTCGGTAGCAACTTGATCTCAAGTTACATGATTATCATCATTAGCTTCCTCACTAATTGGTGTAGGAGTCACATGAACAGATTTCTGTGATGAACTACTTTCCAATAAGGGAGCAGGTACAGTTACCTCATCAAGTTCTACTTTCCTCCCACTCACTTCTTTCGAGAGAAACTCCTTCTCTAGAAAGGATCCATTCTTAGCAATGAATATCTTGCCTTCGGATCTATGATAGAAGGTGTACCCAACAGTCTCCTGTGGGTATCCTATGAAGACACAATTCTCCGATTTGGGTTCGAGCTTATCAGGTTGAAGCTTTTTCACATAAGCATCGCAACCAGAAACTTTAAGAAACGACAGCTTTGGTTTCTTGCCAAACCACAGTTCATAAGGCGTCGTCTCAACGGATTTAGATGGTGCCCTATTTAACATGAATGCAGCCGTCTCTAAAGCATAACCCCAAAACGATAGCGGTAAATCAGTAAGAGACATCATAGATCGCACCATATCTAATAAAGTGCGGTTACGACGTTCGGACACACCATTACGCTGTGGTGTTCCGGGTTGCGTGAGTTGTGAAACTATTCCGCATTGTTTCAAATGAAGACCAAACTCGTAACTCAAATATTCTCCTCCACGATCGGATCGTAGAAACTTTATTTTCTTGTTACGATGATTTTCCACTTCACTCTGAAATTCTTTGAACTTTTCAAATGTTTCAGACTTATGTTTCATCAAGTAGATATACCCATATCTGCTCAAATCATTTGTGAAGGTGAGAAAATAATGATACCCGCCGCGAGCCCCAATATTCATCGGACCACATACATCAGTACGTATGATTTCCAACAAATCCGTTGCTTGCTCCATTGTTCCAGAGAACGGAGTTTTAGTCATCTTGCCCATGAGGCATGGTTCGCAAGTACCAAGTGATTCATAATCAAATGATTCCAAAAGTCCATCAGTATGGAGTTTCTTCATGCGCTTTACACCAATATGACCTAAACGGCAGTGCCACAAATAAGTTGCACTATCATTATCAACTCTGCATCTTTTGGCTTCAATATTATGAATATGTGTATCACTACTATCGAGATTCAATATAAATAGACCACTCTTCAAGGGTGCATGACCATAAAAGATATTACTCATATAAATAGAACAACCATTATTCTCTGATTTAAATGAATAACCGTCTCGCATCAAACAAGATCCAGATATAATGTTCATGCTCAACGCTGGCACCAAATAACAATTATTCAGGTCTAAAACTAATCCTGAAGGTAGATGTAGAGGTAGCGTGCCGACGGCGATCACATCGACTCTGGAACCATTTCCCACACGCATCGTCACCTCGTCCTTAGCCAATCTTCGCTTAATCCGTAGCCCCAATTTCGAGTTGCAAATATTAGCAACAGAACCAGTATCAAATACCCAGGTGCTACTACGACCATTAGTAAAGTACACATCAATAACATATATATCACATATACCTTTGTTCACCTTGCCATCCTTCTTATCCGCCAAATACTTGGGGCAGTTCCGCTTCCAGTGACCAGTCCCTTTGCAGTAGAAGCACTCAGTCTCAGGCTTAGGTCCAGACTTGGGCTTCTTCACTTGAGCAGCAACTTGCTTGCCGTTCTTCTTGAAGTTCCCCTTCTTCCCTTTACCATTTTTCTTGAAACTGGTGGTCTTGTTGACCATCAACACTTGATGCTCCTTCTTGATTTCTACCTCCGCAGCCTTTAGCATTGCGAAGAGCTCGGGAATTGTCTTGTCCATCCCTTGCATGTTATAGTTCATCATGAAGCTCTTGTAGCTTGGTGGCAGTGGTTGAAGAATTCTGTCAATGACACTATCATCAGGAAGATTAACTCCCAGTTGAATCAAGTGATTATTATACCCAGACATTTTGAGTATATGTTCACTGACAGAACTATTCTCCTCCATCTTGCAGCTGTAGAACTTATTGGAGACTTCATATCTCTCAATCCGGGCATTTGCTTGAAATATTAACTTCAACTCCTGGAACATTTCATATGCTCCATGACGTTCAAAACGTCGTTGAAGTCCCGGTTCTAAGCCGTAAAGCATGGCACACTGAACTATCGAGTAGTCATCAGCTTTGCTCTGCCATACGTTCTTAACGTCATCAGTTGCATCTGCAGCAGGCCTGGCACCCAGCGGTGCTTCCAGGACGTAATTCTTCTGTGCAGCAATGAGGATAATCCTCAAGTTACGGACCCAGTCCGTGTAATTGCTACCATCATCTTTCAACTTTGCTTTCTCAAGGAACGCATTAAAATTCAACGGAACAACAGCACGGGCCATCTATCTACAACAACATAGACATGCAAAATACTATCAGGTACTAAGTTCATGATAAATTAAAGTTCAATTAATCATATTACTTATGAACTCCCACTTAGATAGACATCCCTCTAATCATCTAAGTGATCACGTGATCCAAATCAACTAAACCATGTCCGATCATCACGTGAGATGGAGTAGTTTTCAATGGTGAACATCACTATGTTGATCATATCTACTATATGATTCATGCTCGACCTTTCGGTCTCCAGTGTTCCGAGGCCATATCTACATATGCTAGGCTCGTCAAGTTTAACCCGAGTATTCCGCGTGTGCAAAATTGGCTTGCACCCGTTGTATGTGAACGTAGAGCTTATCACACTCGATCATCACGTGGTGTCTCAGCACGAAGAACTGTAGCAACGGTGCATACTCAGGGAGAACACTTATACCTTGAAATTTAGTGAGAGATCATCTTATAATGCTACCGTCAATCTAAGCAAAATAAGATGCATAAAAGATAAACATCACATGCAATCAATATAAGTGATATGCTATGGCCATCATCATCTTGTGCCTTTGATCTCCATCTCCAAAGCACCGTCATGATCACCATCGTCACTGGCGCGACACCTTGATCTCCATCGTAGCATCGTTGTCGTCTCGCCAACTATTGCTTCTGCGACTATCGCTACCACTTAGTGATAAAGTAAAGCAATTACATGGCGATTGCATTTCATACAATAAAGCGACAACCATATGGCTCCTGCCAGTTACCGATAACTCGGTTACAAAACATGATCATCTCATACAATAAAATTTAGCATCATGTCTTGACCATATCACATCACAACATGCCCTGCAAAAACAAATTAGACATCCTCTACTTTGTTGTTGCAAGTTTTAGTGGCTGCTACGGGTTGAGCAAGAACCGTTCTTACCTACGCATCAAAACCACAATGATATTTCGTCAAGTATGTGTTGTTTTAACCTTCACAAGGACCGAGCGTAGCCACACTCGATTCAACTAAAGTTGGAGAAACTGATACCCGCCAGCCACCTATGTGCAAAGCACGTCGGTAGAACCAGTCTCACGTAAGCGTACGCGTAATGTCGGTCCGAGCCGCTTCATCCAACAATACCGCCGAATCAAAGTATGACATGCTAGTAAGCAGTATGACTAGTATCGCTCACAACTCACTTGTGTTCTACTCGTGTATATAACATCTATGCATAAACCTGGCTCGGATGCCACTGTTGGGGAATGTAGTAATTTCAAAAAACAATCCTACGCACACGCAAGATCATGGTGATGCATAGCAACGAGAGGGGAGAGTGTTGTCCATGTACCCTCGTAGACCGAAAGCGGAAGCGTTATGACAACGCGGTTGATGTAGTCGTACGTCTTCACGATCCGACCGATCCAAGTACCGAATACACGGCACCTCCGAGTTCTGCACACGTCTCATTTTTTATTTTCTTTTTTTATGGCCTTTTTTTATGGCCTCTCTTTTTTTTAGTCCGGAGTCTCATCCTGACTTGTGGGGGAATCATAGTCTCCATCATCCTTTCCTCACTGGGGTAATGCTCTAATAATGATGATCATCACACTTTTTATTTACTTACAACTCAATATTACAACTCGATACTAGAACAAAGATATGACTCTATATGAATGCCTCCGGCGGTGTACCGGGATGTGCAATGATCTAGCGTAGCAATGACATCAAAAAACGGACAAACCATGAAAACATCATGCTAGCTATCTTACGATCATGCAAAGCAATATGACAGTAAATGCTCAAGTCATGTATATGATGATGATGGAAGTTGCATGGCAATATATCTCGGAATGGCTATGGAAATGCCATGATAGGTAGGTATGGTGGCTGTTTTGAGGAAGGTATATGGTGGGTTTATGGTACCGGTGAAAGTTGCGCGGTACTAGACAGGCGAGCAATGGTGGAAGGGTGAGAGTGCGTATAATCCATGGACTCAACATTAGTCATAAAGAACTCACATACTTATTGCAAAAATCTATTAGTTATCGAAACAAAGTACTAAGCGCATGCTCCTAGGGGGATAGATTGGTAGGAAAAGACCATCGCTCATCCCCGACCGCCACTCATAAGGAAGACAATCAATAAATAAATCATGCTCCGACTTCATCACATAACGGTTCACCATACGTGCATGCTACGGGAATCACAAACTTCAACACAAGTATTTCTACAATCCACAACTACCCACTAGCATGACTCTAATATCACCATCTTTATATCGCAAAACTACTACAAGGAATCAAACATATCATATTCAGTGATCTCAAGTTTTATGTAGGATTTTATGACGAACCATGTGAATGACCAGTTCATGTCATCTCTCTAAATAGATATAAGTGAAGCAAGAGAGTTTAATTCTTTCTACAAAAGATATGCCCACGCTCTAACAAATATAAGTGAAGCAAAAGAGCATTCTACAAATGGCGGTTTTCTATGTAAAGAGAAACAGGCAATCCAAACTTCAAATGATATAAGTGAAGCACATGAAGCATTCTATAAAGCCATACTCAAAAGATATAAGTGAAGTGCAAAGAGCATTCTTATAAATCAACCAAGGACTATCTCATACCAGCATGGTGCATAAAAGAAAAATGAAAACTAAATGCAAAAGACGCTCCAAGATTTGCACATATCGTATGAACGAAACGAATCCGAAAACATACCGATATTTGTTGAAGAAAGAGGGGATGCCTTCCGGGTCGTCCCCAAGCTTAGACGCTTGAGTCTCCTTGAATATTTACTTGGGGTTCCTTGGGCATCCCCAAGCTTGAGCTCTTGCCTCTCTTCCTTCTCCTCACATCGAGACCTTCTCGATCATCGAACACTTCATCCACACAAAACTTCAACAGAAAACTCGGTAAGATCCGTTAGTATAATAAAGCAAATCACTACTCTAAGTACTGTTGCAAACCAATTCATATTTTTCTTTTCTATTGCGTCTACTGTAGTATAACTTTTTCATGGCTTAATCCACTGATATGAATCGATAGTTTCATGAAAACAAGCAAATTATGCATCAAAAACAGAATCTGTCTAAAACAGAACAGTCTGTAATAATCTGAACATTCACCATACTTATGATACTTGAAAAATTCTGCCAAAATTATGAAAAATAAAAAATTTATATAGAAAGACAGTACAAAAAGAATCAGAACCGTTTGACGTTCCAGTAAAAAATTAAAAATCGCACACTACAGCCAAAGTTTCTGTCCTGCACCGTACAAACCAACAAGCATTGTAAACATCCTAAAGGCAAACCTTGGCACATTATTTTTATAATACAATAGAATTGCACAAGGGGGTAATTATTTTTGTTGAAAATTTGCTGTAATTAAGATTCACAAATTTTCCATGGGCATGAACAAAGTTCAAGGCTAGCTCCCACTAACAATGCTCGTCTTTCTCACTTTCACTTTCCTTTTCGAAAAAGTTTTTAGGTTCCCCTCTTTATTTTTTTGTTTTTAAACTATATAAAAGCACTCAACAGAAATAAATGACTCTCTAAAACTTCCGGGTTGTCTCCCTGGCAGCGCTTTCTTTAAAGTCATTAAGCTAGGCATATAGTGCTCAAGTAATGGATCCACCCGGATCCCAAGGTATATCAAAGCCAATTTTAATTAACAATGATTTGTGATTTAGTAGTGAGCACAAAGTAACATATATCATGCAAAAAGGAAGTCTAACTCTCTTCCTATGCATCGGCATGTCATAAAAGAACAATTCATGCACACATAGTAAAGGCCAATGCATAGTATAAACAGTTTCTTGCAATTTTACCATGTTGGAAACATAGAGAGGTGGAGATATAGTTCCTCTCTCATAATAATTGCAAGTAGGAGCAGCAAGCACATGCATATTATATCTATAAAAATCATCATGTGTAATAGTAAAACGCAACCCATCAATATAATCCTTAATAAGTGCAAACTTCTCCGATATAGTGTAGTTGGGAGAATTCAAAAAGATAATAGGACTATCATGTGTGGGTGCAATAGCAACAATTTCATGTTTGATATAAGGAACTATAGCAAGTTCATCTCCATAAGCATAATTCATATTGGCATCTTGGCCACAAGCATAGCAAGCATCATCAAAAATGGATATTTCAAGAGAATCAATGGGATCATAACAATCATCATAGCAATCATCCTTCGGTAAGCACGAAGGGAAATTAAACAATGTATGAGTTGAAGAGTTACTCTCATTAGAAGGTGGGCACGGGTAGCTAATCCGCTCTTCCTCCTTTTGTTCTTCGCTCTCCTCGTCATCTTTTTCATCCAATGAGCTCACAGTTTCATCAATTTCTTCTTCCATAGACTCCTGCAAAATATTAATCTCTTCTTGTACAGCGGAGGAGTCCTCAATATATGGTTTAACATAGACATTAGAAGCATAATTATCATAACAATATTCAAGTATGGCAAAATTTTCAGATTTGTAAAGAGTAGCATCATACGTTTCAATCAAAGAAGCAATCTCATAAGCACCCTTAAAAGCAACAAATTCTTCAATTTGTTTAACATCATAGTAATTATAAACACCCTTATCATAAGAAGATACAATTCCATTATCAATAAACTCACATTGGTAGGGAAGGTGTTTCTTAGGGTTTTCAGAACAACAAGTAACATCATATATTTCACATAAATTCCAAGCATAGCATTGCAAACGATGAATTTGATCCAGTAAACGTTTCCCTTTTTCAGATATACGGTGTCGCACATAACAAGCATGCTCATCTAAGTATTTGCCCTCAACTAAGCTAGTTGGGGTTTCAGCACGAGCACATAGGGATCGAAGATGATCCAAGTAATAAGCTTCAGGAGTGTGATAGATTTTGATTGGTTCTTCAACCATTGGTTCAGTAGGTACAACTATTTTTTTTGGTATTTTGCGTTTCCTACCCATAACTAAAGATAGAAAACAACTTAGACAGCAAATAAAAATTACTTAGTGATAAAGCAAACAAGCACACACGAGAATATTCACCCCATGCTATGACTCCCCGACAACGGCGCCAAAAAAAGGTCTTGATAACCCACAAGTATAGGGGATCAATTGTAGCCTCTTTCGATAAGTAAGAGTGTCGAACCCAACGAGCAGCTAAAGGTAGAACAAATATTCCCTCAAGTTCTATCGACCACCGATACAACTCTACGCACGCTTAATGTTCGCTTTACCTAGAACAAGTATGACACTAGAAGTACTTTGTAGGTGTTTTTGGATAGGTTTGCAAGAAGATAAAGAGCACGTAAATAAAAGCTAGGGGCTGTTTAGATGAAGACACAACTAAGTTAGTTTTAGTAGAAAGCTTTTTGTCATGAGAAAGTTATTTGTCCCTAGGCAATCGATAACTAGACCGGTAATCACTATTGCAATTTTATATGAGGGAGAGGCATAAGCTAACATACTTTCTCTACTTGGATCATATGCACTTATGATTGGAACTCTAGCAAGCATCCGCAACTACTAAAGATCATTAAGGTAAAACCCAACCATAGCATTAAAGCATCAAGTCCGCTTTATCCCATACGCAACAACCCCCTTACTCGGGTTTGTGTTTCAGTCACTCACGCAACCCACTATAAGCGAATCATGAACGTATTGCAACACCCTACAGCGGGGATCCCTCACGCTTGTGCGACACGGAGAGCACCATAGGACAGCACAAATAATAAAACATGCAACTCAAACCAATCTTGATCATCAAATAACCCATGGGACAAAACAGATCTACTCAAACATCATAGGATAGCCATACATCATTGGGAAATAATATATAGCGTTGAGCACCGTGTTTAAGTAGAGAGTACAGCAAGTAAAAGAGGGGTTACACCGCTGCATAGAGGGGGGAAGAGTTGGTGATGATGGCGGTGAAGTTGTTGGTGAAGATGGCGGTGATGATGATGGCCACGGCAGCGTTCCGGCGCCACCGGAAGAGAAGGGGAGAGGGGCCCCCTTCGTCTTCTTCTTCCTTGACCTCCTCCCTAGACGGGAGAAGGGTTTCCCCTCTGGTCCTTGGCCTCCATGGCGTGGGAGGGGCGAGAGCCCCTCCGAGATTGGATCTGTCTCTCTGTCTCTCTCTGTTTCTACGTTCTGGTTTTCTGCCCTTTCACCGTTTCGTATATATATGGAGATCCGTAACTCCGATTGGATTGAAACCTTCGCCGTGATTTTTTCTTCTGAAAATTAGCTTTCTTGCGGCCAAAGAAGAGCAGCAACCGCCTTACGGGGGGGGGGGGGCATGAGGGGGGCAGGCGCGCCAGGGGGGGCAGGCGCCCCCCTGTCTCGTGCCCCCTCGGGCACCGTCTCGCGTTGATTCTTCTTCCCATATTCTCCAAATATTCCAAAAATATTCTCCGTCTGTTTTTATTCCGTTTGATATGGGGTTTCTGCGAAACATAAAACATGCAACAAGCAGGAACTGGCACTGGGCACTGGATCAATATGTTAGTCCCAAAAATAGTATAGAAAGTTGCCAAAAAGTATATGAAAGTTGTATAATATTGGCATGGAACAATAAAAAATTATAGATATGACGGAGACGTATCAAGACACTGCTGTGTTCTGCTCTCCGGCTGCTCGGAGCAAGGCCCGGATCTGCATCAAACCTCTGCCAGCTTTCGACTGGGAAGGCTGAATTGACTCCGCTATTCGGGCTGCAGCTGTGAGATTTTGAATTGGAGTGCGGTATACCTAAGTTTGAGGCGGAAAAAGCTGCCGTCGACTGGATTCAGGGATCCGCTGCCGAGCACGCTCGTCGAGTGCGTGCTGGAGGTTCTCCAGTCAAGTGCGCTCAGCCAAGTTGGCCAGGCACGCCTCCTCTAAGGCCCGGGCCTCGGGGGTTTCTCCAACGATAGGAGTGTGAAGTGCATCCATATTGCGGCGGCGAAGCTCTTCCCTCTGCTGCGAAGAAAGGGGCTCGGGGCGGTACTCCTCGTGAATGCGCGACGAATCGCCGCCGCCATCGCCACCATCGTCGTGGGGGAAGCCAGAAGGACTGCATGGTCCGTTGACCATCAAGACTTCCGCCGCCAGATCGCTGCTGTCGCACTCGGATGCGGTCTCGACGGAGCCAGTCGAACAGGCCGTAGAAAGTTTCGTCGGGCTCGATTGCCGCGACTTGTGGGGTGGCCGACTAACGGGCCACAACATGTCTCACCCACCGCTGGAGCCGCGACTGACCGGAACGCTTGCGCCGGCGAACAGCGGGGAGCGAGGACACCACAGGAGCCGACCGATACTGGGTCGACGACTGCCGGAGAAGGACGCCGCGGACGCACGCGCGAAAGTGCATCGCCCCGCGGACGGGGAGCGCCTCGACGTCAAGTGGAGCCTCTTGAAGCCAGGTGGAGTCGTCGATGACGAAGACGAGCGCGCCGAGACGGATCTTGCGACCCTCAGCTAATCCACCGCCGGAAACCATGATGATGGGAATCGGAAAAATCGCAACTTCACCAAAAAGTCGCTAAGACACCTGCCCCAAGGTGGGCGCCAACTGTCATGGATCTAAGACTGACAGTAGAATGGGGGGTAGGTATGAGGAGGCAAGATCCTAGCTATGGCGAAGTTGTACACACGAGTTTTACGAGTTCAGGCTCTTCGCGGAGGAAGTAATAGCCCTACGTCTCGGTGCGCGGAGGCGGTCGACTGGATTATGCGTGTGTGTGTTACAGGGGGTGCGAACCCTTGTGCCAGAGGAGGAGGGTGGCATATATAGAGTGCACCAGGACCCCGGCCATCCTCCGTTACCAAGAGTTCAATGTACATAAAGAGGAGGCGTTACTGGTAACGCCAACCTTAAATGCCTTAATGTCCTTAAAGTCTACAGAGTGAACGCTCGTCTGTTGCTGTTCTACATGACTCCTGGTCTTCTATAAGTCGAGTGGATTCTTGTATGGTCGAGTGGTCGAGTGACTTCAGGAAGGAGGGGTCTACGAGTATCTGGTAGGTCGAGTGGATTGCACTCGACACCTTTGTTGAGCCTTTCCCGTTGTCTCTTGATCTTCTTTGCTTCTAGGACAGTGACCCTGGATAGGACGTATAGGTCAGGCCTATGACCCTACCCTAGGTCTATGTCGTCATCAGGGGGCGCCGCCCCCTCCTAGTCCAATTCAGACCAGAGGGGGAGGGGCGCGCGGCCTGCCCTGGCCTCCTCTATCTCTCTCCACTATGGCCCAATAAGGCCCATACACTTACCGGGGGGGGTCCGGTAACCTCCCGGTACTCCGGTAAAATCCCGATTTCACCCGGAACTATTCCGATGTCCAAATATAGGCTTCCAATATATCGATCTTTATGTCTCGACCATTTAGAGACTCCTCGTCATGTCTGTGATCATATCCGGGACTCTGAACTACCTTCGGTGCATCAAAACACATAAACTCATAATACCGATCGTCACTGAACGTTAAGCGTGCGGACCCTACGGGTTCGAGAACTATGTAGACATGACTGAGACATGTTTCCGGTCAATAACCAATAGCGGAACCTGGATGCTCATATTGGCTCCCACATATTCTACGAAGATCTTTATCGGTCAAAACGCATAACAACATACGTTGTTCCCTTTGTCATTGGTATGTTACTTGCCCGAGATTCGATCGTTGGTATCTCAATACCTAGTTCAATCTTTTTACCGGCAAGTCTCTTTACTCATTCCGTAATACATCATCCCACAACTAACTCATTAGTTGCATTGCTTGCAAGGCTTATAGTGATGTGTATTACCGAGAGGGCCCAGAGATACCTCTCCGACAATCGGAGTGACAAATCCTAATCTCGATCTATGCCAACTCAACAAGTACCATCGGAGACACCTGTAGAGCTCCTTATAATCACCCAGTTACGTTGTGACGTTTGGTAGCACACAAAGTGTTCCTCCGGTATTCGGGACTTGCATAATCTCATAGTCAATGACAACTCATGTCTATGGCTAGGAAACTTAACCATCTTTGATTCAACGAGCTAATCAAGTAGAGGCATACTAGTGACACTCTGTTTGTCTATGTATTCACACATGTACTAAGTTTCTGGTTAATACAATTCTAGCATGAATAATAAACATTTATCATGATATAAAAAAATATAAATAACAACTTTATTATTGCCTCTAGGGCATATTTCCTTCAATGCTAAGCTAACGGATGGGTCTTGTCCATCACATCATTCTCTAATGATGTGATCCGTTCATCAAATGACAACACATGTCTATGGTTAGGAAACATAACCATCTTTGATTAACGAGCTAGTCAAGTAGAGGCATATTAGGGACACTCTGTTTTGTCTATGTATTCACAGATGTACTAAGTTTCCGCTTAATACAATTCTAGCATGAATAATAGACATTTATCATGATATAAGGAAATATAAATAACAACTTTTTTATTGCCTCTAGGGCATATTTCCTTCATTATGAACTCAATACTCTAGATGCATGTTGGATAGCGGTCGGTGTGTGGAGTAATAGTAGTAGATGCAGGCAGGAGTCGGCCTACTTGTCTCAGACGTGATGCCTATATACATGATCATTGCCTTGAATACCGTCATAATTATGCGTTTTTCTATAAATTGCCCAACGGTAATTTGTTTACCCACCGTGTGTTTTTTTGCTCAAGAGAGAAGCCTCTAGTAAAAACTATGGCCACAGGGTCTATCTTTATCATATATTAAAATCCAAAAGTACATTGCTGCAATTTTTTTATCGTTATTTTTGTGTGTGTTTGTTTATCTATCTATCACTACAAGATTTGATCCTTGCAATTAACTGCCAAGGGATTGACAACCCCTTGTTTGCGTTGGGCGTAAGTATTAGTTATTTTGTGTGTAGGTGCTGTTCACGATGTCTTGCGTGGTTCTCTTACTGGATTAATAACATTGGTTCTTAACTGAGGAAAATACTTATCTCTGTTGTACTGCATCATCCTGTCCTCTTCAGGGAAATCTCAACGCAGCTCACAAGTAGCAGCCGCCTCCGCTGTTGCCGTCCTGATCTAGACGGGAGCGGCGCGAAGCAATTCGGAGAGCGACCGCACGTCGCCCTCGTCGAGATTGGAGCTGGAGCCGCTGCTGTCGTCTGCCATGGATCGAATTGGGAAGAGGAGACAACATATTGGGAAGGGGAAAGAACAAATTGGGAAGAGGAGAAGACGGAGAGAGTGGAGTGAACTGAGGTCTAGGGTTTATCAAAGGGGATATATGTGGGGTCGGCATGGGTCGGGCCGACGTAGCGGACGAGCCCGGGCTGCCCCATATCCGCCCCATATTTGGGTTGGATATGATGGGCGCCGGACAACTCGGACGTCTGAGGATGGTTTGAGGCGCCTGTGTGAGTCAGTATTTTGTGACCGATCAACCCTTTCGGGCGTTTGAGGTCTGAGGCCCCATAGATGCTCTTAGAGGCAGTCGGAAAGAGAATTGTAATTTATTCGTTCAGACTTGATAGTTACCAGTGAAAAATAATAATAGTTTTTGGAGCCCTAACCCAAATTGCAGTAGTTTTATCCTATTTACTCTCTTTGCTGGTGTCGTTAGGTCTTTTCCAATGCAAAGATGCTTAGATGAGGTGCTAAGTGCATTATATAGTTTAGCAAGTCAACTCTCCAATGCATATGCGCTTAGCTTGTCTTGTCGTTGCCGCGCTTACTTTATTTAATGATTTAGCACCTAAACTCTGTCATGCATTGGTCAACTTCGGATTGCCTAGGTTCAGGTGCTTGACATTGGTTCTTTCTGGGATCATAAAATGCTCTCTCTTCTTTTAATTGCTGTGCCATGTCATTTTTTCGTTTATGTGACATGCTTAGCACTTGTCCATGACGAAGCACTGGGAAGGGCCTTAGATAATTCGACGGTGGCCGGATCCATCTGTATCAGCAATCGATTCCCGATGATTCGATTAAGGACTTTTTTTTTTGGAGGTAAGATTCGAAGAAGGAGCTGAGTAGTGTTGGTAGAGATGGATCACACGTCGATGCGGAGTAGTACCACTTTCGTGTTAAGGCATGCCGAACGCATAACTAATTAACTAAGTGTTGTTAGTCGTCTCTCGTCCTACTTACATCAAATAAAAATGGTTCAGAATTCATCGACGCAAATCCAAGCTCTAGATGAGGCGCAACCTACATGAAACGAACGACGACAGTGTTGCCAAATTTCCTGCAGTGGCACGACAAACACTGGAATTTGGGTGATACTCGCGACGGCAACCGCCAGAAGGCCAATCCTTCACCTACCATGTTCCTCGACACGAACCCATCCCTTTCACGATTCTCAATTCTTCAACGCAAAGGATTCGCGAGACAACACGCCAATGAGATTGCAGAGACGGATGGCGGATTTCGGGTCCCGGGAGCCGTCGCCCGAAGGCTCCTCTATCCCCCTCACCCAACGCCCGTCCGAACGTGCGCGCCGTGACCAGGGCCGGGGCCCGCTCCACGTCACGTACATACTATCACCAAACACGGCCCTCCGTGCGCTACACCCTCCTGCACCGACCGGCGGCCGGGCCACGTGGGGCCGACGCGACGGTGACGGTGCAACCCACGAGCGCCGGGTGCACGGGTGCCGCCACGCTTCCCGGGCAAGGGGCAGGCAGCGGCACGCGCTTAATTACGCGACCAAACGGGCGCAGCCATCCCTCTCTCTCTCGCTCGTCTTCCTTGCCCCCTCGCGCAACAGCAGCGCCACAACGCAGTGAGTGGCACTTCCGTGATTTCGCCGCCGCGGGGGGCGGGCGGAGGAGAGAAGGAGGGAAGGAGGCCATGGGCAACGCCAGCGGCAGGGAGGAGGACGCCGCCGCGCCCGGGGAGGCCGACGCCGCCGACGTCGACGTGGAGGACGGAGGCGACGACTCCTCGGCCCGCGGCTTCCCTCCCTACGGCGGAGGCGCCAACCACGTGCGCCGTGCGTGCTCGGTGGGTGTCGTGGGGGCCAGCGCCGGGCCCGGATCGCCGCCCGGGAGCCCCGGCCGCTCCCTCTCGCCGCGGATGTTCGTGCCCCAGGTCAGATCACCAGATCCCGCACCCTCTTCTCCATTTCCTTGCTCGCTCTACTGCTACAGAGTTTGGTTCGGTTCGGATGCCTAGTTTCCCCCCCTGCTGGTGCTCGTATGTGATCTCCAGATGTGGAGGTTCCACTGATTTCGTTGGTTGGTTGGTTGGTTGGTTGGTTGGTTGGCTGGCTGGTTGGCTTAGGGTCCCAACGCGAGGAGTGGCCGCGATCTGGAAATGGCTCGGTATCCTCCAAATTCACTTTTAGCTAATGCTGCCCTTCCTGTGGATAAACTGTTTGATCCCTGCGCGAGAATAGAGCAAAGAAGCGCGAGCCTACTTGCTGCTACTTCATCTTAGTATTACTGATTGTAATGACAATGCAGGAAGACACTTTGGCAGTCCTTTGTGCGAGCTTGATTGTTTTCTCCTAAGCAGCAAACTGTTTCAGAATAAGCTATGCTACTTGGACAGTAAACAGGGAGGTTCTATTATGTGTAAACTGTTGAATGACCGTTTGATTGTACAGACTTTTTATGGGTTTTTTCTGTTTTGATTAAAAGTTAACATGAAGCAGATTCGTTAGGTCTAGAATTTTCGTTTGCCCCTTGCCCAATAGTTAGTTTAGGCACTGTAATGGTGATGTGTAAGTTAGTCATGAGAATGATGTCTCCGTGTGGGTTGTCCAAGGAATTTATAGGCTTTCTGTTAGGGCTCTGGTTCATATCGACACTGATGCTGGTTTTCAGACCATGAATTTAGGTGCTTTTAAAAATTAAACTAATACTTGATATACAGTCGTACTGTAGGTCGTGTCTAAGCATTCAAAGGAAAAATATCGGGTTAATTTGTTCAATTAGAGTGGGTGACCTGATGTATATCGTTTTCTATTATTACGGCTGAAGATTGGATTGGTATGTCGGTCACCTTCCTTCTCATTTGTTTTCTCAGTGACATACTGTCTATTACTTCTGAACCAACCCTTCTGCTACATTCCTGGGATTATGCTATTACTGTCTGCAGAATGTAGATCTCTTGTGGTGCATTGACATCAAGTATTGGATATAATGTAACTATGCGTTAGGTGTTTTTATGATTAAAATAGGATTGCACCAGGGGTCAGCTTTGAGCCCTTATCTTTTTTGCTTTGGTGATGGATGAGGTCACAAGAGATATACAGGGAGATATCCCATGCTGTATGCTCTTTGCAGATGATGTGGTGCTAGTCAATGATAGTCGGACGGGGGCCAATAGGAAGTTAGAGCTATGGAGACGAACCCTTGTAATCGAAAGGTTTTAGACTTAGTAGAACTAAAACCGAGTACATGAGGCGCGGTTTCAGTACTACTAGGAACGAGGAGGAGGAGGTTAGCCTTGATGGGCAGGTGGTGCCTCAGAAGGACCTTTCGATATTTGGGGTCGATGCCCCGGAAGGATGGGAATATCGATGAAGATGTGAACCATCGAATCAAAGCCGGATGGATGAAGTGGCGCCAAGCTTCTGGCATTCTCTGTGACATGAGAGTGCCATAAATGCTAAAAGGCAAGTTCTATAGGACGGCGATTCGACCCATAACGTTGTATGGAGCTGAGTGTTGGCCGACTAAAAGGTGTCATATTCAACAATTAGGTGTGGCGGAGATGCGCATTTTGAGATGGATGTGTGGCCACACAAGGAAGGACCGAGTCCAGAATGATGATATATGAGAGTTGGGGTAGCACCGATTGAAGAGAAGCTTGTCCAGCATCATTGAGATGGTTTGGGCATATTCAGCGCAGGCCTCCAGAAGCTCCAGTGCATAACAGACGACTAAAGCGTGCCGATAATTTCAAGAGTGGTCGGGGTAGACCGAACTTGACATGGGAGGAGTCCGTAAAGAGAGATCTGAAGGACTGGAGTATCACCAAACAACTAGCCATGGACAGGGGTGCGTGGAAGCTTGCTATCCATGTGCCAGAACCATGAGTTGGTCGCGAGATCTTATGGGTTTCACCTCTAGCCTGCCCCAACTTGTTTGGGACTAAAGGCTTTGTTGTTGTTGTTGTTGATGCGTTAGGTGTTTTTCCATTCTCCTGGGCAGTAGCCTTAAGGATTGATTAAACTGAAAATAATTGAAGCAAATAAATATATGCAATTAGTAGTTGCCACAGCTGCTCCATTTATCAATTTTCTCATTGATGTCACTAGTAAAGCGGACACGTTCAAATCCATTAAATGAGTACATCGATGCTCACAACATGACTGTCCCGCTTAGCTTTGGAATGGCACAATATGGTGTTTTCATTTTTCTGTTTTCAGTGCATTTGCATGTTGATATCCTTTCGCCCTTTCTTACCTCGAACATGCACCCAAATCATCTTGCCCTTTACTTGGTAGAACCATATGAATCGAGTAGGCGCACAGATGGAAATGAGAAAATTCTGTTACATCTAGATGAACTGCAAGCATTATAAGCATAGGGGTAAAAATAACAAGGAATGCTCTATTCTAGTGAAATATGCAGTATTAAATATTTATGTCTTCATTTATTGCTATAAAACAAGGGTTAGATACAACATATGCATACACTCTTTCTCTCCTAGATACAACCTTAGAAACACCAAAACAATGGATGTTTTATTATGCAGTAAGACTAAGTGTGGTTCTCTTATGGTGTTGCCAGTACATAGCTTCTATAGCAGTTGGGGACTAAGGAGTCCAGTCGTATTAGAAAACGTCCAGAGGCAAAATAGCCGATATATAAGGATGCATTGTGTCTCAGTTTTAATCAGGCAAGAACAATCAATCACCCTCTCAAGTTATTCTCTCGTTTAAACCCATGTCTACCCAATCCCTCACAGCCATGCCCGTCTGGCTACAGCACAGTAGTTATCCCATGGTGAATCAAGGTTCACAACAATAGCTATATCTACGAGGAGAGAGAATGCGTAGATAAAGCCATTCCAATACATGGTATTATATTGTTACATCTGACGAGGTGGGAGTTAGAGGAGGCTCACAGAACAAGCGACTCCCTTGTTTTTCTGAAAATGCTACGCCTCCAGATGCTGCCTCTATATTTTTTTTGCTAGTTTGGTAGTCATGCTGTTAGGTTTTGGTTCCTTTTTCCTAGTTTTGATTTTTTGCATTGCTAGTTTTTGGTTTCTGTTTGACTCTGTTTTTCAGTTCTCTCTTTGTACAGTGTATCATTTTGACGTGTTCCTTCCGATGCAAAAAGACACATGTTTTGATGCATATTCGGAAAAGCAATATTACAACCTTACTGTCTCTCTTCTTTAACTCCCCTTGTAGCATCTATGGTTTCTGCTTATGTATCATTACATTGGGATTTGGGTGTAACCTTAATATCTCAGCCTTGTCTTCCTCTCAATAGTTCATCTATGTCTTCCTCTTTATAACAAGTTAGCAATCACAACTTTCATAGACTTTTTTTGTCTTTGATATAAACACTTGAGCAGTGGTGGAGTTCCTCTGATGCCATTATAGTAGGGTGGTTCAGAAGAAATGTGTTCATTCTTATAGGGTGCCTGCGAGTAAGTATACATATACAATTATGGATATAGATTCACTTTAGGGTTGAGCCTCCCAACAATATGGATATCACGTAGTGGCTGAGTTGATATTTCTATTTCTTCGAAAATTGTACTAATATCTGGCCTCTGCCCCGCTTTATTCTCTAAAACCTGCAAATCCTGAATGCTGATTCTTTTACACTTCTAATTGTCTGTGACTGATGTAAACGATCTAGTCTTCATGGTTAACAATATGGATTACTGCGACTACTGACTACAACTTTTCTTAGTTATGCACTTTGAAGTATAGGAAAGATACTCCCTCCGTCCCATAATATAAGAGTGTTTTTGACACTACACTACACTAGTTTAGTGTCAAAAACGCTCTTATATTATGGGACGGAGGGAGTACTAGATATCGGGCAATTTATACTGTCTGGGGTTGTGATGTAAAAGATCCAGTCTTAATGGTTTACAATTCGATTTCTGAGACTATTGACCAAAATCTTTCTTAGTTTTGCACTTCGAAAGGATAGAAGGCCAGAGATTAGATATTTAATCATGGCTTGCTAGATCAATACATCCATAGTAGTGTTAACACAAACACAAGTACTTAGTTGATCCTGATACCACTAAATCTTGGAAGTGTTGATGTCTTTACTAGTGTTAACACAAACACAAGTACTTAGTTGATCCTGATACTACTAAATCTTGAAAGTGTTAACTCAAAAAAAAAAAATCTTGAAAGTGTTGATGTCTTTATTGCGCATAGGCTAACTATTGATGTCTTTGTTGTGTATATATGTATTCTGATCCATTTGCTAAGAAAACCAAGCATTTCTGATGTAAGGTATTTCTTTCAGTTACCTGTAACTGCTTAACCAGTATATAAAGCATATCAATACAGTCTCAAAACTTAATGAAAATCATTATTATCTTATCCTGGGATTTGCTAAATGACTAAGATGGGTTTTGTTATCTGTCATTTATAATCTTTTTATCTGTGTTATCCTACTCCAAATGTTTTCATCTATCTTTTCTTTAGGATAAGATATTTTCATCTATCTAATACTACAAATGTTTGCATTCTTTGTATTGATTACTAGTACAATTTTGCAGACACCTGTACCTCCATTGCAAAGACCTGCTATCTTTAATGTGTGAAGCAAGAGCATTCTTTGTATTAATTACTACAATTTTGCAGACACCTGTACCTCCATTGCAAAGACCTGCTGATGTAACTCCAGTATTCGATGAAATACTGATGAATGAACAAGAAGAAGAATTTGATGGCCCCCCTCAAAAGGAAATACCTGCTTTGATTGTGTGGACTCTTGGAGGAAAGAATGTATCTGTTGAAGGATCTTGGGATAACTGGAAATCAAGGTAACTGATTAACGCAAAAATGGAACTACTGCACATATGATGAATATATATACATTTTTTTACGATCTGTTAATCACATGATCTCCTTGATTACGGACCCACTGGCCGTTCGTTGGTTTGACCGATAATAATAAAATTTATGGAAATACACTGTGTATATGTTCAATGCAAGACCTCCTCAGTAAAACTGTAACTCTGGAATGCAGCAAATTTTATTCTGATGATGTTCATACGTACATCGCAGGAAACCGATGCAGAAATCTGGAAAAGATCATTCTCTTCTGTTGATCCTTCCTTCTGGAGTTTATCGTTATAGATTTGTTGTAGATGGAGAGAGGAGATGTTTTCCTGACCTTCCATGTGAAACTGATGCCATGGGCAATGCTGTTAACCTACTTGATGTTCATGTGAGTTTCCTTTCTTCTTCAAGAATGAAACCTTTTTTTTTTCCTTCTTGAGCAACATGCTTGTGAAGAAACAAATTGATCAAATGCATATAAACAGACTTTACGCAACCTATCGTGCCTCGCATTTGTTTTTAGCTTTACTCACTCGTAGACCAGGTTATAAATAAATGTGAAAGGCACTTAGAGAGGTTGTTCGCTCTATGCTTAAACTGACAAGAGCTTTACAGTTGTCTGGAAGGACCTGTTCTGTACTAATTGCACTGATTCTTATATTTAATAGGTGTTGATAATTGCCTTTAGTTTGGTGTTGGTTAAATATCTGTTTATGGATATATGGAGTACTTGAATTCAAGAATTGAAGTTATTGCATTGGCTGCTATTTTTCTTGGCTATTAATTACGTGCTATTGGTAATAAACCATATGAGACTTATCAAACTTCGATGTCAACTTGGGATCAGCAAAACTAATAATGACCTTTGGAGACAGTTATGGGAATAAAGAAAGCAATACACACTTACATTCAGCCAATTGTAAATATGATTGTTCATAGGCAATGTTAAGATAAAACTGGAATATTTATGCTGAAATTGCCCCTTCCATTGTCCTCTTAAATTTGGAATTTCTTTTCATGCATGCAGGATTTTGTTCCTGAAAGTGTTGAAAGTGTATCAGAATTTGAGGCTCCTCCATCCCCAGAATCTAGCTACAGTTTCCAGTCACCCGAGGAAAAGGACTTTGCGAAGGAGCCACCTGCTCTTCCGTCTCAGCTTCACCTCGGCGTTCTTAACTCACAGAACTCGGAGGAAATATGTGCACGGCCCCAACACATCGTCCTCAACCACCTTTTCATCGAGAAGGGTTGGGGTGCCCATCCGCTGGTGGCTCTTGGTGTAACCCACAGATTTGAGTCCAAATATGTAACGGTCGTCTTGTATAAGCCCATAGAACGATAGCATAGCAGCCGCATGAAGTTGAAGCTAATGCTTGACAACTCACCGCGAAACCAGCAACGAACAGCAACAGCGTGGCCTCTCCCTGTAAAAGCACTTCAGGTACAGGAATATTTTCGATAACTTGAAGGAGGTTCTAGTCGTGATATTGCTCCCCTTCTGTATACCTCCTGGCGGACGGCCTTATCGTCGTGAGTTAATACATATACTTGTTGTTGTTTCCAACCCCTCGGGAATGATACGTGTAGAATTGTCACCGAAAAGTGAGAACTGAGAACCGTGGGACTCCACTGAAACGCTAGGCTTCAGAGTTAGATCTTGTGATCCTTTTTCTTCATTGTTTTTCATGGTGATGATGGTGTTGTGTAATAATACAAAGCTACCGGTTACCATTGTCTCTGCGTTGCCATTGTTTTAAGCAAGCTGCCGTTGTCTCTGCGTTGCCATTGTGTAATAATAGTGCTCCCAGGCTGCAAGCTGCCATTGTCTCTGCGTTGCCATTGTTTTATGCACTGGTTTGCTTTGCCTGTTCAGATGTTGCGAGAGCATGAACCTTGTACAGTGTACATACACAGGCACAGCAGTGGACAGATCAACTTTTACAAGTGCCATTCTTCTGTCGCTGCTGCAGAAGCGTGGCAGGCTGTTAAAATCACCTGGAAATTCTAGAAGGAAGGCATTCGTGTTGATAGCGTCGGGGCTGGGAACAGTTGGTGCCACTAAGAGCAGAAGGATTGTGTGCGATTAAAGAAGCGTCAAATCTTTCCTCGTATCATCTCCATCACCCACCCATGTTGATGTTTGCGACTGAGCCAGGGTGAGAAAGTGGCGGGACATTGCACGTTGGGTAGGTAGTAGCGGCACAGCATCGCTCCAGTAAAAAAGTAACTAGATGGGGCAGGCAGCACCCAGTCGACTGGAACGGATCATTCTGGCTTTGCAGCGTCGCCGCAGTGGCTGGCTGCACGCCCATCAATGATGCATGCCTGCCTCACGCCCTCCCCTCCCCTTCCCGCCTGCGAGCCTCTGTCTCCGTCCTCTCCATCTCTCTCACCATGATTCGGTTCGGCCGCTGTGGCGCCAGTTGAATGGACGCACTCGGTCGGCCGCGTCCTTCGGCTCCTCACTCTCACTGTCACCGTCGATCGATCGGTCTCTGCTCCCTGCGCGCGTGTGCTGTGTGTACCGGTGTCGCCCCGCCTCCGCGGGGACGTCCTCTCCTCGGCGTGCAGTGCACACAGGACGCACGCCACCGTCTGTGTCGCCAAGTGACCAGGAATGAGTCCCGCGTGCTCCAACGCGAGAGGTCCCGCCCTCGTCGTGCTCGCATCCTGCTGCCTGAGCGAAAATCTCGGCGCCAGCATCATGAAGCAACAGTCAAGGCGTCAATTATTGCTCTACTCTGCCCAGGACCCCCGCACCGACTGTTCCTCCTCGATCCATCCACTCGAGTCCTGACGGCAGGATTGTTCGGATGTTTCATGTAGGCCACGCTTTACTGCAGCTCGGTAGCCAACTTTGGATCGCCGAGGCTAGTGCTTAGCTTGCTCTTCGCCGAGGACTGGCCAAATTTCGTGTTTTGACCCTTTTGGGTAAAATCGGGATTTGACACCTGTTTGCAACTTTTTTAAAATCTAACCCTTTTGCTACCGCCAAGGTTTATGGTGGTAGGTTTGAACAGGCTAGCGCCGTGGCTACCGGCGGTAGGTTAACGGCAGGCAGCCATTACTGGGCTGTCATGTCCTAACCGCCCAGCAGCGTTCTGTGACATAAAATAGGGTTGTTTCTGCGGTAGGGTTTCATACTCTACCGCCGCACGCGACGGCGGTAGGGTGCGGCAAGCGCGCCAGAGTTCTGTGTTTGAAAATGATGGGTTCTGCGCGGTAGGTGTACACAGGCTACCGCCAGCGTACATGGCGGCAGGCTGTGAATACCTACCGCCGTTCTTCCTGGCGGTAGGCTCCTGTCTGGTTTTTTTACAATAACTTTACCATTTGAATTAAACACAGGTAGATAAGCACAACAGCAAAAAGTGTTTGCATATGAAATTATGATAACCTCACACTTATAGATAGTAAAATCGATGTATCCATTAAGTTCAACATATCAAATAGGCTCAACTACTAACATAGGTAGCAATAACACGACACCGAGTAGTTTCAACATAATACAACTACTTTAACTTAGCAAGTTCAACATCACTAGTTCCTCCCCTTCCCCCTCTTGGCGGCACGCTCCTCGTTTGTCTTCGAGCGGCCCTCGTCCGGCTTCTTCGAGCGACGACGAGGAACCGGTTGCTGAAACGGTGATGGGCTCAGAACATCCTGGTGCGGATGAGATACCCTCTTCGCCTGGGTTGGCTGAGCCGGCCCCCGCGGGCTTATAACGGTTCGACACTTTACCGCCAAGGACATTGGCGGTAGGGTTGCACTACCTACCGCCGGGTGTACTGGCGGTATGGTCGACGGCAGGAAACGGCAGCCGTTTGGTGAGGCTGACGTGGATAAATGCCCTACCGCTGGTGGTCACGGCGGTAGCCTGGTCAAACCTACCGCCATCGCCCTGGCGGTAAGAAAAAAAGGATCAGATCACGAAATCTTTTGCAACCGAGGTTAGATCCCGATTTTATACCCCAAAAGGGTCAAAACACGAAATTTTGCCACGGCAGGATTGTTCGGATGTTTCATGTAGGCCACGCTTTACTGCAGCTCGGTAGCCAACTTTGGATCGCCGAGGCTAGTGCTTAGCTTGCTCTTCTCTTGCCCAATACCGGCCATAGATTTGTCCGCCACAAACATTACTGTGGTGCATCGCTTTGTGGAAAATCATCCGCAGAGTAGCTTGCAACCAGAAAAGCCCCGCAATGATGCCACTGCATTCGACAAACCGAGTGTTAGTGTTGCAAATTACATCAGTGTGTGGCGGAGTTTGATCAGTATACAACCACAAGCACATACCAAGTTCTATCACGTTAAAGTTAAAAAAAAAGTTATATCATGTTAAGATTTAAACCACTTCTTATTTTCTTTCTTTTTTGAAAAGGGCCCGGATATATTATAAATGTTTATCATAATTACAAAAGTATTATAACATAATAAAATTACATAAAGGTTCCTGAACCACCTAATGACCGCTACCGCCGTAAGAAAGCCGATGACAAGCCACTGTACACGTGCCTTCTAGGTACCAGAGCCGGCTTGACCTTGTCGATGACAGCTGGGAAGCCGTTGTACACATGCCTCTAAGGACCAGTGCCCAGGAGCTGTAGTCGTCGTCGAACCCATTAACCGATTTGAAGCACCTCACACCAGATCTCGCTAGTGCGCACACACAACACGAAACCCTTGCCGCCCCGAGAGGACGACATGCATATATGCCGGAGCTTTGTAGGCTCTGTCATGACATATAGACTCAGGGAGGGAGGGAGCCCGTAAGACCATCTCAACAATGAAGTACCGCCATCTACCGAGTGTCGCCCCTGTGAGGACTAAACCCTAGCGTATCTACTAGCCGGAACCGAGTGTCCGTGTTTCGTACCGGCAATGTTGTTGAGGGACGATCGACTTGTTCAAAGGGGCAGCGCAACAGGGATCGAGATGGCGAGGCGAAGAACATAGGATTTACGCAGGTTCGGGCCTTCCGATGGGAGGTAAGACCGTGCTCCTACATCTAGTGTTGTATTGTTTGGGGGCTCACCGGAGATAAGGAAGATCACTAGAGAGCTATATTTCTTGGGTTACAAGTCCCCCTGCCCGGCGATGCATAGATCCTTATTTGGTGGTAGGTTGGAATGCTTTCTCCTATCTAGGGTTTTCACCTCGCCTTGCCATATATGTCCTGGTAGAGCGAGGGCTACAGGGTACCATACTCAGGCTCAGGATCATCCTGTTGCGCCTATCACTGCCTAGGACACCAGGTCTCAGCATCAATCCTTTCGCGGGGCGGGTGTCTTATCATCTTCTAATTGAAGTTAGTCCTTGGTAAAATAGTCCAATACCCTTTCCTTCATTAGTAGCCCTCGAGTGTCACGCGTCCTTCTCACCAGGAAGTCGCGCGGGACTCCTTGAGCTCCTTCAAAAAAGAGGAAGACATAGAGAAAGAAAGGGGTGAGCGACGAAGCAAAGTCCGACAGATCTCAGGGTAGGGGATCCCGAGCTAAGTGTCTAGTGATACGTCTCCAACGTATCTATAATTTATGAAGTATTCATGCTGTTATTTTATCATTCTTGGATGTTTTACAATCATTTTATAGCAGCTTTATATCATTTTTTGGGACTAACCTATTGACCCAGTGCCCAGTGCCAGTTACTGTTTTTGCTTGTTTTTTACATCGCAGGAAATCAATACCAAACGGAGTCCAAATGCAACAAAACTCCACAGAGATTTTTTATGGACCAGAAGACATCCATTGGGCCAGAGCAGCACCTGGGGGGTGCCCCGAGGGAGGCACAAGCCACCAGGGCGGGTTGTGCCCACCTCGGTGGCCTCCCGCCTCTTTACCCTATAAATTCATAAATATTCCAAAACCCTTAGGGGTTAACCTAGATCAGAAGTTCCGCCGCCGCAAGGCTCTATAGCCACCGAAAACCAATCTAGACCCTTTCCGACACCCTGCCGGAGGGGGGAATCATCTCCGGTGGCCATCTTCATCATCCCGGCGGACACCACGATGAGGAGAGAGTAGTCCACCCTCGGGGCTGAGGGTTTGTACCAGTAGCTATGTGTTTAATCTCTTTCTCTCTCGTGTTCTTGAGATGTCACGATATTGATGTATCGCGGGCTTTGTTAATATAGTCGGATCATATGGTGTTTTCCCCTCTCTATCTTGTTGTGATGAATTGAGTTTTTCCCTTTGAGATTTCGTTGTTATCGGATTGAATACTTTTATGGATTTGAGAACACTTGATATATTCTTGCAATTGAATACTCGTGGTGACAATGGGGTATTGTATTGATTCACTTGATATATGTTTTGGCACTAAACTCGCGGATTCCCGAGGTGACATTGGGGTAATTTATGCATAGGGGTTGATGCACGTTCTTGTCTTTGTTTCTCCGGTAGAAATCTTGGGGCACTCTTTGAAGTTCTTTGTGTTGGATTGAGTATTATGAATATGAATTTGCTTTGGTGTTATTTTAGTACGAACTCTAGGATAGATCGAACGGAAAGAATAGCTTTGTGTTATTTTAGTACGAACTCTTGAATAGATCGAATGGAAAGAGTAGCTTTGAGGTTGTTTCGTACCCTACAAACAATTTATTCTTATGTTCTCCGCTAGATAGGAACTTTGGAGTGATTCTTCATCGCACTTTGAGGGGTGGTTATATGATCCAATTATATTAGCAATTTTGAGAGATTGCACTAGTGAAAGTATGGACCTAGGCCTCATTTTCAAGCATTGCAGTACCGTTTTTGTGCCCGTTTACTATTTGCTACCTTGCTGTTTTTATTTATTCAGATTATAAAAATATATTTCTACCATCCATATTACACTTTTATCACCATCTCTTCGCCGAACTAATGCACCTATACAATATTCCATTGTAATGGGTGTGTTGGGGACACAAGAGATTTCTTGTATTTGGTTGCAGGGTCGTTTGAGAGAGACCATCTTCATCCTACACCTCTCACGGATTGATAAACCTTATGTCATCCACTTGAGGGAAAATTGCTACCGTCCTACAAAACTCTACGCTTGGAGGCCCAACACGTGTCTACAAGAATAAAGTTGCGTAGTAGACATCAAGCTCTTTTCTGGCGCCATTGCCGGGAGGTGAGTGCTTGAAGGTATATCTTTAGATCTTGCAATTGAATCTTTTAGTTTCTTGTTTTATCACTAGTTTGGTTTATAAAATAAAACTACATAAAAAATGGAATTGGGGTTGCATCATATTATTGATCATCTTTATAATATCTTTCTTGAAAATGATGGATCGTAAAATTGTGCTCAATTGTTAGAAGAAGAAGTCAATAAAATGTTTGGCACAAAGTATTTGAATGATGAGCATGATTGCAATGTTGTTAGTATGAATTCTTTGAATATCCATGATGCTAATGATATGCAAAACCATAAGCTTGGGGATGCTATGTTTGATGAAGATGATGTTTTTAGTCCCCCAACTTTTTATGAGAAAATTTATTATGATGAAAGCATGCCTCCTATTTATGATGATTATATTGATGAAAGTGGATTTGGAGAGGTCATGACTTTATTTAGTGATGAATCCACCATTTTGGATGAGGCTTCAATTGACTATGATAACAAAGTTGCTATCTATGATGATTATGGTGATGACATGTATGCTATAAAGAATAATGATAACCATGAAACTTGTCATCATGATTTTAATTTTCACTCTCATGATAGTTATTTTGTTGAGTTTGCTCCCACTACTATTGATGAGAATAAATTTGCTTATGTGGAGAGTAACAAAATTTCTATGCTTATGCATCATGAAAAGAATGATTTATGTGATAGCTATATTGTTGAATTCATTCGTGATGCTACTGAAAATTATTATGAGAGAGGAACATATGCTTTTACATATTGCAATAATATCAAGTTTTCTCTCTATGTGTTGAAACTCTTGAAGTTTTGCCTGTTATGCCTTCCTATGCTAGTTGATTCTTGTTCCCATAAATTGTTTGCTCACAAAATCCCGATGCATAGGAAGTGGGTTAAGGCTTAAATGTGCTTGCCATGTGATTCATGATGCTCTTGTTATGTTTCAATCCTTATCTTTTATGCGAGCATCATTGAACTCATCATGCCTAGCTAAAAGGCATTAAAGAAAAGCACTTGTTGGGAGACAACCCAACACTTTTACCTACTGTTTTTGTGTGTTAACATGATTAAGCTACTGTAGTGATCATGTTTTATTGCTTTTGTTTCAATAAAGTGCCAAGTAAAGCCTTTGGGATCATGTTGGGTGATAGTTAATTTGACCTTGCTGAAAAACAGAAACTTTTGCGCTCACGAAAATAAGTCTCATTTTTAACATAAGAGTGCTTTTGAGTTGATTCTTTTTGCAGAAGTTTAATATACAAATTTCTCACGTGGTCCTTGAAGGAAATGTGACCTAGAGGCAATAATAAAGTTATTATTTACATTTCCTTATATCATGATAAATGTTTATTATTCATGCTAGAATTGTATTAACCGGAAACTTAGTACATGTGTGAATACATAGACAAACGAGTGTCCCTAGTATGCCTCTACTTGACTAGCTTGTTTATCAAAGATGGTTATGTTTCCTAGCCATAGACATGTGTTGTCATTTGATGAACGGGATCACATAATTGGAGAATGATGTGATGGACAAGACCCATTCGTTAGCTTAGCACTATGATCGTTTAGTTTTTTGCTATTGCTTTCATCATGACTTATACATGTTCCTCTGACTATGAGATTATGCAACTCCCGAATACCGGAGGAACACTTAGTGTGCTATCAAACGTAACAAGGTAATTGGGTGATTATAAAGATGCTCTACAGGTGTCTCCGATGGTGTTTGTTGAGTTGGCATATATCGAGATTAGGATTTGTCACTCCGATTGTCGCAGAGGTATCTCTGGGCCCTCTCGGTAATGCACATCACAATAAGCCTTGCAAGCAATGTGACTAATAAGTTAGTTGCGGGATGATGCATTACGGAACGAGTAAAGAGACTTGCAGGTAACGAGATTGAACTAGGTATAGTGATACCGATGATCGAACCTCGGGCAAGTAACATACCGATGACAAAGGGAACAACGTATGTTGTTATGCGGTTTGACCGATAAAGATCTTCGTAGAATATGTGGGAGCCAATATGAGCACCCAGCTTCCGCTATTGGTTATTGAACGAAGATGAGTCTCGGTCATGTCTACATAGTTCTCGAACCCGTAGGGTCCGCACGCTTAACGTTCGATGACGATCGGTATTATGAGTTTATGTGTTTTGATGTACCGAAGGTAGTTCGGAGTCCCGGATGAGATCACGGACATGACGAGGAGTCTCGAAATGGTCAAGACATAAAGATTGATATATTGGAAGGTTATGTTTGGACACCAGAAAGGTTTCGGAGAGGTTCGGGCATTTTCCGGAGTACCGGGGGGTTACCGGAACCCCCCGGGGGGTTAATGGGCCTTCATGGGCCCTAGTGGAAGAGAGGAGGAGGCGGCCAAGTGGAGGCGCGCGCCCCCAAGCCCAATCCGAATTGGGGGGGGGGCTTTCCTTCTCTCTCTCTCTTCCTCTTTCCTTCCCCTCCTAGTTGGACTAGGAAAGGGGGGAACCTACTCCTAGTAGGAGTAGGATTCCCCACTTTGGGGCGCGCCCCATGAGGCCGGTCGACCCCCTCCTCCACTCCTTTATATACAGGGGAGGGGAGCACCCCATAGACACACAAGTTGATTTCTTAGCCGTGTGCAGTGCCCCCTCCACAGTTTTCCACCTCGGTCATATTGTCGTAGTGCTTAGGCGAAGCCCTGCGTCGGTAACTTCATCATACTATCACCATGCCATCATGTTGACGAAACTCTCCCTCAACCTCAGCTGGATCTAGAGTTCGAGGGACGTCACCGAGCTGAACGTGTGCAGATCGCGGAGGTGCCGTGCGTTCAGTACTTGATCGGTTGGATCGCGAAGACGTTCGACTACATCATCCGCGTTACTAAACGCTTCCGGTTTTGGTCTACGAGGGTACGTAGACACACTCTCCCCGCTTGTTGCTATGCTTCTCCTAGATAGATCTTGCGTGATCGTAGGATTTTTTTATAGAAATACTACGTTCCCCAATAGTGGCATCCGAGCCAGGTCTATGCGTAGATGTTAGATGCACGAGTAGAACACAAAGAGTTGTGGGCGAAAATAGTCATACTGCTTACCAGCATGTCATACTTTGATTCGGCGGTATTGTTGGAAGAAGCGGCCCAGACCGACATTACATGACCGCGTTCATGAGATTGGTTCTACCGCCGTGCTTTGCACACAGGTGGCTAGTGGGTGTCTGTTTCTCCAACTTTAGTTGAATCGAGTGTGACTACGCCCGATCCTTGTTGAAGGTTAAAACATCACACTTGACGGAAAATCGTTGTGGTTTGATGCGTAGGTAAGAACGGTTCTTGCTAAGCCCGTAGCAGCCACGTAAAACTTGCAACAACAAATTAGAGGACGTCTAACTTGTTTTTGCAGGGCTTGCTGTGATGTGATATGGTCAAGATGTGATGATATATAATTTGTTGTATGAGATGATCATGTTTTGTAACAGTTATCGGCAACTGGCAGGAGCCATATGGTTGTCGCTTTATTGTATGAAATGCAATCGCCATGTAATTGCTTTACTTTATCACTAAGCGGTAGCGATAGTCGTAGAAGCAATAGTTGGCGAGACGACAATGATGCTTCGATGGAGATCAATGTGTCAAGCTGGCGATGATGGTGATCATGACAGTGCTTTGGAGATGGAGATCAAAGGCACAAGATGATCATGGCCATATCATATCACTTATATTTATTGCATGTGATGTTTATCCTTTATGCATCTTATTTTGCTTAGTACGGCGGTAGCATTATAAGATGATCTCTCACTAAATTTCAAGGTATAAGTGTTCTCCCTGAGTATGCACCGTTGTGATAGTTCGTCGTGCCGAGACACCACGTGATGATCGGGTGTGATAAGCTCTACGTTCACATACAACGGGTGCAAGCCAGTTTTGCACACGCAAAATACTCGGGTTAAACTTGATGAGCCTAGCATATGCAGATATGACCTCGGAACACTGAGACCGAAAGGTCGAGCATGAATCATATAGTAGATGTGATCAACATAGTGATGTTCACCATTGAAAACTACTCCATCTCACGTGATGATCGGACATGGCTTAGTTGATATGGATCACGTGATCACTTAGATGATTAGAGGGATGTCTATCTAAGTGGGAGTTCTTAAGTAATATGATTAAATGAACTTTAATTTATCATGAACTTAGTACCTGATAGTATTTTGCATGTCTATGTTGTTGTAGATAAATGGCCCGTGCTACTATTCCATTGAATTTTAATGCGTTCCTAGAGAAAGCTAAGTTGAAAGATGATGGTAGCAATTACACGGACTGGGTCCGTAACTTGAAGATTATCCTCATAAGAATTACGTCCTAGAAGCACCGCTAGGTGCAAGACCCACTGCAGGAGCAACGCCGGACGTTGTGAACGCCTGGCAGAGCAAAGCTGATGACTACTCGATAGTTCAGTGTGCCATGCTTTACAGCTTAGAACCGGGACTTCAACGACGTTTTGAACGTCATGGAGCATATGAGATGTTCCAAGAGTTGAAGTTAACATTTCAAGCAATGCTCGGATTGAGAGATATGAAGTCTCCAATAAGTTCTACAACTGCAAAATGGAGGAGAATAGTTCTGTCAGTGAGCATATACTCAGAATGTCTGGGTACCACAATCACTTGACTCAACTGGGAGTTAATCTTTCGGTTGACAGTGTCATTGACAGAGTTCTTTAATCACTGCCACCAAGCTACAAAAGCTTCATGATGAACTATAATATGCAAGGGATGGATAAGACAATTCTCGAGCTCTTCGCGATATTAAAGGCTGCGGAGGTAGAAATCAAGAAGGAGGATCAAGTGTTGATGGTCAACAAGACCACTAGTTTCAAGAAGAAGGGAAAAGGGAAGAAGGGGAACTTCAAGAAGAACGACAAGCAAGTTGCTGCTCAAGTGAAGAAGCCCAAGTCTGGACCTAAGCCTGAGACTGAGTGCTTCTACTGCAAAGGGACTGGTCACTGGAAGCGGAACTGCCCCAAGTATTTGGCGGATAAGAAGGATGGCAAAGTGAAAGGTATATTTGATATACAAGTTATTGATGTGTACTTAACTAATGCTCGCATGAGCGCCTGTGTATTTGATACTGGTTCTGTTGCTCATATTTTCAACTCGAAACAAGGGCTATGGATTAAGCGAAGATTGGCTACGGATGAGGTGACGATGCGTGTGGGAAATGGTTTCAAAGTCGATGTGATCGCCATCGGCACGCTACCTCTACATCTACCTTCGGGATTAGTTTTAGACCTGAATAATTGTTATTTGGTGCCAGCGTTAAGCATGAACATTATATCTGGATCTTGTTTGATGCGAGACAATTATTCATTTAAATCAGAGAATAATGGTTGTTCTATTTATATGAGTAATATCTTTTATGGTCATGCACCCTTGATGAGTGGTCTATTTTTACTAAATCTCGATAGTAGTGATACACATTTTAATAGTATTGAAGCCAAAAGATATAAGTTCAATAATGATAGTGCAACTTATTTGTGGGACTGCCATTTAGGTCATATTGGCGTAAAGCGCATGAAGAAACTCCATGCTGATGGGCTTTTGGAATCACTTGATTATGAATCACTTGATGCTTGCAAACCACGCCTCATGGGCAAGATGACTAAAACTCCGTTCTCCGGAACAATGGAGCGAGCAATAGACTTATTGGAAATAATACATACTGATGTATGCGGTTCGATGAGTGTTGATGCTCGCGGCCGGTATCGTTATTTTCCGACCTTCACACATGATTTGAGCAGATATGGGTATATCTATTTAATGAAACATAAGTCTGAAACATTTGAAAAGTTCAAAGAATTTCAGAGTGAAGTGGAAAATCATCGTAACAAGAAAATAAAGTTTCTACGATCTAATCGTGGAGGTGAATATTTGAGTTATGAGTTTGGTCTTCATTTGAAACAATGCGGAATAGTTTCGCAACTCACGCCACCCGGAACACCACAGCGTAATGATGTGTCCGAACATCATAACCACACTTCATTAGATATGGTGCGATCTATGATGTCTCTTACTGATTTACCGCTATCGTTTTGGGGTTATGCTTTAGAGATGGCTGCATTCACGTTAAATAGGGCACCATCTAAATCCGTTGAGACGACACCATATGAACTGTGGTTTGGAAAAAAACCCAAGTTGTCATTTCTTAAAGTTTGGGGCTGCGATGCTTATGTGAAAAAGCTTCAACCTGATAAGCTCGAACCCAAATCAGAGATATGTGTCTTCATAGGATACCCAAAGGAAACTGTTGGGTACACCTTCTATCACAGATCCGAATGCAAGATTTTCGTTGCTAAGAATGGATCCTTTCTAGAGAAGGAGTTTCTCTCGAAAGAAGTGAGTGGGAGGAAAGTAGAACTTGACGAGGTAATTGTACCTGCTCCCTCATTGGAAAGTAGTTCATCACAAAAATCAGTTCTAGTGATTCCTACACCAATTATTGAGGAAGCTAATGATGATGATCATGAAGCTTCTGATCAAGTTACTACCGAACCTCGTAGGTCAACCAGAATAAGATCCGCACCAGAGTGGTACGGCAATCCGGTTCTGGCCGTCATGTTACTTGACCATGACAAACCTACGAACTATGAGGAAGCGATGATGAGCCCAGATTCCGCGAAATGGCTTGAGGCCATGAAATCTGAGATGGGATCCATGTATGAGAACAAAGTGTGGACTTTGGTTGACTTGCCTGATGATCGGCAAGCCATAGAGAATAAATGGATCTTCAAGAAGAAGATTGACGCTGACGGTAATATTACTATCTACAAAGCTCGACTTGTTGCGAAAGGTTTTCGACAAGTTCAAGGAGTTGACTACGATGAGACCTTCTCACCCGTAGCGATGCTTAAGTCTGTCCGAATCATGTTAGCAATTGCCGCATTTTATGATTATGAAATTTGGCAAATGGATGTCAAAACTGCATTCCTGAATGGATTGCTGGAAGAAGAGTTGTATATGATGCAACCAGAAGGTTTTGTCGATCCAAAGGGTGCTAACAAAGTGTGCAAGCTCCAGCGATCCATTTATGGACTGGTGCAAGCCTCTCGGAGTTGGAATAAACATTTTGATAGTGTGATCAAAGCATATGGTTTTATACAGACTTTTGGAGAAGCCTGTATTTACAAGAAAGTGAGTGGGAGCTCTATAGCATTTCTAGTATTATATGTGGATGACATATTGCTGATTGGAAATGATATAGAATTTCTAGATAGCATAAAAGGATACTTGAATAAAAGTTTTTCTATGAAAGACCTCGGTGAAACTGCTTACATATTGGGCATCAAGATCTATAGAGATAGATCAAGACGCTTAATTGGACTTCCATAAAGCACATACCTTGATAAGATTTTGAAGAAGTTCAAAATGGATTAGTCAAAGAAAGGGTTCTTGCCTGTATTACAAGGTGTGAAGTTGAGTGAGACTCAATGCCCGACCACTTCAGAAGATAGAGAGAAAATGAAAGTCATTCCCTATGCCTCAGCCATAGGTTCTATCATGTATGCAATGTTGTGTAGCAGACCTGATGTGTGCCTTGCTATAAGTATAGTAGGGAGGTACCAAAGTAATCCAGGAGTGGATCACTGGACAGCGGTCAAGAACATCCTGAAATACCTGAAAAGGACTAAGGATATGTTTCTCGTTTATGGAGGTGACAAAGAGCTCGTTGTAAATGGTTACGCCGATACAAGCTTTGACACTGATCCGGATGACTCTAAGTCACAAACCGGATACATATTTATATTGAACTGTGGAGCTGTCAGTTGGTGCAGTTCCAAACAGAGTGTCGTGGCAGGATCTACATGTGAAGCAGAGTACATAGCTGCTTCGGAAGCAGCAAATGAAGGAGTCTGGATGAAGGAGTTCATATGCGATCTAGGTGTTATACCTAGTGCATTGGGTCCAATGAAAATCTTTTGTGACAATACTGGTGCAATTGCCTTGGCAAAGGAATCCAAATTTCACAAGAAGGCCAAGCACATCAAGAGACGCTTCAATTCCATCTGTCATCAAGTGTCAGAAGGGGACATAGAGATTTGCAAGATACATACGGATCTGAATGTTGCAGACCCGTTGACTAAGCCTCTCTCACGAGCAAAACACGATCAACACCAAGACTCCATGGGTGTTAGAATCATTACTATGTAATCTAGATTATTGACTCTAGTGCAAGTGGGAGACTGAAGGAAATGTGCCCTAGAGGCAATACTAAAGTTGTTATTTACATTTCCTTATATCATGATAAATGTTTATTATTCATGCTAGAATTGTATTAACCGAAAACTTAGTACATGTGTGAATACATAGACAAACAGAGTGTCCCTAGTATGCCTCTACTTGACTAGCTTGTTTATCAAAGATGGTTATGTTTCCTAGCCATAGACATGTGTTGTCATTTGATGAACGGGATCACATCATTGGAGAATGATGTGATGGACAAGACCTGTCCGTTAGCTTAGCACTATGATCGTTTAGTTTGTTGCCATTGCTTTCATCATGACTTATACATGTTCCTCTGACTATGAGATTATGCAACTCCCGAATACCGGAGGAACACTTAGTGTGCTATCAACCGTCACAACGTAACTGGGTGATTAGAAAGATGCTCTACAGGTGTCTCCGATGGTGTTTGTTGAGTTGGCATATATCGAGATTAGGATTTGTCACTCCGATTGTCGGAGAGGTATCTCTGGGCCCTCTTGGTAATGCACATCACAATAAGCCTTGCAAGCAATCCGACTAATAAGTTAGTTGAGGGATGATGCATTACGGAACGAGTAAAGAGACTTGCCGGTAATGAGATTGAACTAGGTATAGTGATACCGACGATCGAATCTCGAGCAAGTAACATACCGATGACAAAGGGAACAACGTATGTTGTTATGCGGTTTGACCAATAAAGATCTTCGTAGAATATGTGGGAGCCAATATGAGCATCCAGGTTCCGCTATTGTTTATTGACTAGAGATGAGTCTTGGTCATGTCTACATAGTTCTCGAACCCGTAGGGTCCGCACGCTTAACGTTCGATGACGATCGGTATTATGAGTTTATGTGTTTTGATGTACCGAAGGTAGTTCGGAGTCCCGGATGAGATCATGGACATGACGAGGAGTCTCGAAATGGTTGAGACATAAAGATTGATATATTGAAAGGTTATGTTTGGACACCAAAAGGTTTCAGATAGGTTCGGGCATTTTCCGGAGTATCGGGGGGTTACCGGAACCCCCCGAGAGGTTAATGGGCCTTCATGGGCCCTAGTGGAAGAGAGGAGGAGGCGGCCAAGTGGAGGCGCACGCCCCCAAGCCCAATCCGAATTGGGGGGGGGGCTTTCCTTCTCTCCCTCTTCCTATTTCCTTCCTCTCCTAGTTGGACTAGGAAAGGGGGGAACCTACTCCTAGTAGGAGTAGGATTCCCCCACTTGGGGCGCGCCCCATGAGGCCGGCTGACCCCCTCATCCACTCCTTTATATACGGGGGAGGGGAGCACCCCATAGGCACACAAGTTGATTTCTTAGCCGTGTGCGGTGCCCCCCTCCATAGTTTTCCACCTCGGTCATATTGTCGTAGTGCTTAGGCGAAGCCCTGCGTCGGTAACTTCATCATCACCGTCACCACGCCATCGTGCTGACGAAACTCTCCCTCGGCCTCAGCTGGATCTAGAGATCGAGGGACGTCACCGAGCTGAATGTGTGTAGATCGCGGAGGTGCCGTGCATTCGGTACTTGATCGGTTGGATTGCGAAGACGTTCGACTACATCAACCGCGTTACTAAATGCTTCCGCTTTCGGTCTACAAGGGTACGTAGACACACTCTCCCCGCTTGTTGCTATGCTTCTCCTAGATATTTGTTGTGTGATTGTAGGATTTTTTTTTGAAATATTACGTTCCCCAATAGTCCTAATTTTTTCATAATTTTTGGAGTAGCAGAAGTATGGTAGTTATCCAGATCATTACAAACTGTTCTGTTTTTGACAGATTCTGTTTTCAATGCATAGTTTGCTTGTTTCCTAGTTTCTATGGCTTATATTTCTCAATATAAATTGTGGAAATGATATGATACAATAGGCATTGCGTGAGAACAATTATGAATCTTGTCTTTGATAGTACCAAAAGTGAAATGGTTTGCTCTTTATCATACTAACCTATCTCACGAAGTTCCGTTAAGTTTTGTGTGATTGAAGTTTTCAAGTTTTGGGTGAGATGTCGATATGAGGAGAACAAGGAGTGACAAGACCCTAAGATTGGGTATGACCAAGGCTCCCCAAGGTAATATTCAAGTAATATCCAAGCAACTAAGCTTGGGGATGCCTCGGAAGGCATCCCCTCTTTCGTCTCCAACAATATCGGCAACTTCACTTGGAGCTATGTTTTCATTTATGTGTTTTGCTTGGAGCATCAATTTATTCTGTTAAGAATTTACTTGCTGTTATTTAGAATAATGTTTTGCATCTTTTATTTCAATAAAAGTGGCATTGATAGCCTTTACTATGCTTATATTGCAAGTATACATGTTGCTGTTTGAAAACAGAAAGTTTACCGCTGTTGCAAAAATTCCCTAGAAAAGTCATAATATGATAAAATGTTGAAACTTTTTGCATAATAAGCTCTGATAAATTTTCTACAATATGGTAGAATTTCATAGTGTTTGGAGTTAGGGAAGTATTGAAACTTTTGCATTCTTTACAGACTGTACTGTTTTGGCAGATTGCTGTTATGGTTGCATTGTTTGCATATGTTTGCTTGCTTAATGATTCTATTTGAGGATAGGAGTATTAAATATGCAGAGGCATTTAGTATGCAATGTTGAATAATAATTTTTGTGATTTGCTACAGTAGAGTATGATAAGGTTTTTTGCATTGGTTTATACTAACTTATCTCACGAGTTCTTTTTGAGTTTTTGTGTGGATGAAGCTTTTGAGATTTAGGAAAACCGTGATATGAGAGGAATTAAGGAGACAAAAAAGCTCAAGCTTGGGGATGCCCAAGGCATCCAAAGATAATATTTCAAGAAGTCTCAAGCATCTAAGCTTGGGGATGCCCTGGTAGGCATCCCACCTTTTTCCTTCAACAATTATCGGTTAGTATCGGTTGAGCCTAAGTTTTTGCTTGTCCACATGAGTTGTGCTATTCTTAGGATGTCATTTTATTTTTGTTTTACTTGCTGTTTTAATAAAATACTTAGACCTGAAATTTTTTAAATAAAATAAAGTCCTCAAATAATTGCCAAGGAGGCTAAGTAAGCGGCATTCACATCCCGTCAACGAAGCTCTTTTCTTTGGAATTGCTCTTGTGCTTCACTTATATCCTATGAGTAAATTGTTGAATGAATTTAATATCATGAAGTTGAAATTATATCATGCCTAGTGGTAGCTTCACATTGGGTTTAGAAAGTGAAACCTTTTGAGGCTTGACAATCACAATATTGGTCATACAAGCAATTCATGAATAATTAGTATAAGGAAGAGAACTTTCACATGAAAATACACTATCATGGAAATCTTTTGTGATTGTGAGCCCCCATCAAAATATTATATGCCAAAATTGTTGACGTTGGACAAGGAAGACAATGTAATGATTTATGTTTGCTCATATTCACATAGAAGTCATATTGTCATAGATACTTCAACATGTGGTGCTTGCCCCCATCTTTGCTAGCCAAAAATTCCGCACTAAGTAGAGATACTACTTGTGCATCCAAAAATCCTTAAACCCAAATATTATCTTCAAGAGTCCACCATACCTACCTAAGGATTGAGCAAGATCCTTCAAGTAAGTTGTCATCGGTGCAATAAGGCAATAAAAATTGCTTCTAAAAGCGTTAGATCATTTAGTGTAAGAGAAAATTGAGCGTTGTACGAACTTGTGATGGCAAAGCAATAAAAGTGACGGACTGCATAATAAAGGTTGCTATCATAAGGGGCAATATAACGTGACATTATTTTGCACTAAGGGGTTGAGCATACAAACAAATAAGCGCATGGCAACCTCTGCTTCCCTCTGCGAAGAGCCTATCTTTTAATTTTCAGTATTTACTTTTATGCAAAGAGTCAAAGTTTTTCTCTCTATTCCTTTTTATTTTTCTCTTTTGGCAAGCATCATGTGGTGAGGAAAGATCTAGGCACATATGTCCAGTTGAATAAGGGTAGCATGAGTTATTATTGTTGACATCACCCTTGAGGTGAATACATTGGGAGGCAAAACAATAAGCCCCTATGTTTCTATGTGTCCGGTTGAAACGTTTTGCTCATGTGTATGCGAAAAGTGTTAGCAATCATAGAAGACTATATGATGGTTGAGTATGTGGAGCTCTTACTTAAACTCTGTTGAATAAGTTGAATTGCAATTGCTTGGTGACTAAGAACATAGATTTTTGAGTTTCAAGAGAGTTCATTGTTTAAACCTTAACATGTGAATTGGTTGCTACTATAACATGAGAAGTTTTATAAGAAAGAATTGCAGTTATGATGCTAGGAAAAGTGATTGAAATTTTCATTGATCAAACTTATGCACTTTGCTAGCATTCACACTTCATAAATTATTTCTTTTATCATTTACCTACTCGAGGACGAGTAGGAATTAAGCTTGGGGATGCTGATATGTCTCCAACGTATCTATAATTTATGAAGTATTCATGTTGTTATTTTATCATTCTTGGATGTTTTACAATCATTTTATAGCAACTTTATATCATTTTTTGGGACTAACCTATTGACCCAGTGCCCAGTGCCAGTTGCTGTTTTTTTCTTGTTTTTTACATCGCAGGAAATCAATACCAAACGGAGTCCAAATGCAACGGAACTCCACGGAGATTTTTTATGGATCAGAAGACATCCATTAGGCTAGAGCAGCACCTGGGGGGTGCCCCGAGGGGGGCACAACCCACCAGGGTACCCCCAGGCGCGCCCAGGTGGGTTGTGCCCACCTCGATGGCCTCCCGCACCCCCTCTTTACCCTATAAATTCACAAATATTCCAAAAACCTTAGGGGTTAACCTAGATCAAAAGTTTCGCCTCCGCAAGGCTCTGTAGCCACCGAAAACCAATCAAGACCCTTATCCAGCACCCTGCCGGAGGGGGGGAATCATCACCGGTGGCCATCTTCATCATCACGGCGGCCACCACGATGAGGAGGGAGTAGTCCACCCTCAGGGCTGAGGGTTTGTACCAGTAGCTATGTGTTTAATCTCTCTCTCTCTCGTGTTCTTGAGATGTCATGATATTGATGTATCGCGGGCTTTGTTAATATAGTCAGGTCATATGGTGTTTTTCCTCTCTATCTTGTTGTGATGAATTGAGTTTTTCCCTTTGAGATTTCGTTGTTATCGGATTGAATACTTTTATGGATTTGAGAACACTTGATATATTATTGCAATCGAATACTCGTGGTGACAATGGGGTATCGTATTGATTCATTTGATATATGTTTTGGCACTCAACTCGCGGATTCCCGAGGTGACATTGGGGTAATCTATGCATAGGGGTTGATGCACGTTCTTGTCTTTGTTTCTCCGGTAGAAATCTTGGGGCACTCTTTGAAGTTCTTTGGGTTGGATTGAGTATTATGAATATGAATTTGCTTTGGTGTTATTTTAGTACGAACTCTAGGATAGATCGAACTGAAAGAATAGCTTTGTGTTATTTTAGTACGAACTCTTGAACAGATCGAACGGAAAGAATAGCTTTGGGGTGGCTTCGTACCCTACAAACAATTTATTCTTATGTTCTTCGCTAGATAGGAACTTTGGAGTGATTCTTCATCGCACTTTGAGGGGGTGGTTATATGATCCAATTATATTAGCATTGTTGAGAGATTGCACTAGTGAAAGTACGGACCCTAGGCCTCATTTTCAAGCATTGGAATACCGTTTTTGTGCCCGTTTACTATTTGCTACCTTGCTGTTTTATTTATTCAGATTATAAAAATATATTTCTACCATCTATATTACACTTTTATCACCATCTCTTCGCCGAACTAGTGCACATATACAATTTGCCATTGTATTGGGTGTGTTGGGGACACAAGAGATTTCTTGTATTTGGTTGCAGGGTCGTTTGAGAGAGACCATCTTCATCCTACACCTCTCATGGATTGATAAACCTTAGGTCATCCACTTGAGGGAAAATTGCTACTGTTCTACAAAACTCTGCGCTTGGAGGCCCAACACGTGTCTACAAGAATAAAATTGCATAGTAGACATCATCTAGGCACGATGGTGATAATGACACAAGGTTTTACCCAGGTTCGGACTCTCCAAGTAGATAACACCCTACGACATGGTTTTGTTTATTACGTTGGATTGAGTACAAAGTACAAATGTCTACCCTGAGAATATAATGTGTCCTCTGTGAGCCCTACCCCCGGTTTATATAGATATCAGGGGAAGAGGTCCATGGTTACGACATCCTAATCGGTTATGTACAAGGAAACTTAGCCTTGGACGAATCCAACATCTTCGAGTACATGCCAGGTCTTCTGGAGTCTTCCTTTTATTTGTCATGGGCCGCCCGATGTGGCCCACCCCTGAACCGATAAAAGGGGTCCTCGGCCTGGCTCACTAGACCGAGAGTCGTCGTGGTGAGGGTCCTCCTAGCAAGGACACCATCGGTAGCCCCTAAACCAGTCTTCAAGTCTGGACGCACCTCAGTTCATCTGGCCTACTCTTCGTCTTCGGTTGTTGGTCTTAAAAAGTGGTTTAACGAATCTATCTCCTGCAACCAAGTCCCAGTCGATAGATTATATCTAAGGTGTCCAGGATAACCTCGGTTCTAACAAGTGTCTGGACGTATTCACGTGGAGCCCTGTGTCAGAAATGTTCCAGTGCAGTTGTTCCTTAGGCGCGAAGTATTCCTGCGCCCATAGTGCATCGATTATCCAATCTGGCTCTGACAACCCAAACTGGTCTTATCCATGAGCCCATATGTCCATGTGGCATCGCGGACCTGACGGTCAATGTGACATGCGGTAGTGGACGGAGGGCCCACCTCGTGATGTCCCATGAGAAGGGGATTGTGCGCATTGATGCGCACGATAATTAATGACCACCTCCTTGATCCCCGCACGTGATCAACACTCAAAGTGAGGGGAAGTGGGGGGATTTACCGCCACATGGCGTGATTAACCCACTGTTGTTTCATGCTATACCCCACTTATAAAAGGCGAGAAGCGGCGAGGGGGAGGGATTTACGCACCCATTCCCTCTTCTTTCTTCGTCTTCCTCATCGAACTCCGTCATCCTTGCCTCTTCGCGAATCCCGTACACCTGCTGACATGCAATTCCGCTGCCCCAAATGGCCGACAAACATGAGCAGAAGTAGTCCGCCTCCGGGGGCCAAGCCACTGGCCCGTCATCCCGAGCGGTGGTCGTCCCTAAAGGGGAATGGAAGCTTTGTACAATATCGCAGGGTCAATTAGACCGGCTTGCTAATGCCGGCTATCTGCCGCCACCAGAGGTAGCGTACGTGCATCCTATCCTCGTGGTCGTTGGTTAGGATACCCACCAGGAGTCCATCCCTAACCCCAAGGGATTGAACAAGTATGTTTTGTACCCTTCCTCGTCCGGGGCTTAGGTTTTCTAATCCACCCCTTCTTGTGGGGCCTTCTCCATTTTTACTGTATCCAGCTCCATCATCTTTCTCCAAATTCTATCCTCCACATACTGTGATGTGTTACACTATGTGAAGCCTTCCTAAGCTACCAGCCGCACTTCGGCTTGTGGCACAAATATTTCTATGTCCAACCTTGGAACAAAAGCGGTGTCTTGCTCGACTACAACAACACCGTCATTAGTAGGGTGGCCGATACATGGTACCTAGAGGGCACCCCAAGGAGATTAACAAGAACTGGCAGGAAAAGTGGTTATATCTTCTCGACGTGCCACTCGATGATCCTCCCCAGGCTGGCTTCGTCATCCCTTTTACTCCTACTCTGCCTAACAATAGGTACTCCGGGAGACCGATGAGCCGATCGCAAGAAGTCTCTGCCGCCTTAGCCAAGATGGCCGAAAAGGCGACTAGGCTATGTCTAGACAGGATTACACTGGTTAGCATGATGATGGTGGCACCGAGCCGAGGAATCAATGCCCTTCAAGATCGGGCTCACCCGATGTGGCAACACAATGGTGTTGATGACTCAACTCGGGCAATCTGAGACAAGTTCTACGAAGGTCTGTCTCTCAAGGACATGCTTTCGTCAATGTTTAAAGGCAAGGCATCCGACTTCCCTATTGAACCTGGCGACATCGGTTTTGCTGCCTACAACCCGTTTGGGCGGTAAGTACCTCATAACATCCTCATCCTTTCGACGACTAACTATGTTTCTTTTGATAGTGACAATTCTTCTTCTTCCTCCTCTTCCTCTTCTTCTTCTTCTTCTTCTTCTTCTTCTTCTTCTTCCTCTTCTTCTTCTTCGTCTTCGTCTTCTTCTTCTTCGTCTTCTTCTTCGTCTTCTTCTTCTTCTTCCTCTTCCTCTTCTTCGTCTTCTTATTCTTCTTCTTCGTCCTCTTCTTCTTCGTCATCTTCTTCTTCTTCATCATCCTCTTCTTCTTCTTCTTCTTCTTCTTCTTCTTCTTCTTCTTCTTCCTCTTCTTCTTCCTCTTCTTCTTCCTCTTCCTCTTCCTCTTCCTCTTCTTCCTCTTCCTCTTCCTCTTCGTCCTCTTCCTCTTCCTCCTCTTCCTCTTCTTCCTCTTCCTCTTCCTCTTCCTCTTCCTCTTCTTCTTCTTCTTCTTCTTCTTCTTCTTCTTCTTCTTCTTCTTCTTCTTCTTCTTCTTCTTCTTCTTCTTCTTCTTCTTCTTCTTCTTCTTCTTCTTCTTCTTCTTCTTCTTCTTCTTCTTCTTCCTCTTCTTCTTCTTCTTCCTCTTCTTCTTCCTCTTCTTCTTCTTCTTCTTCTTCTTCTTCTTCTTCTTCTTCTTCTTCTTCTTCTTCTTCTTCTTCTTCTTCTTCTTCTTCTTCTTCTTCTTCTTCTTCTTCTTCCTCTTCTTCTTCTTCCTCTTCCTCTTCTTCCTCTTCCTCTTCTTCCTCTTCCTCTTCTTCCTCTTCCTCTTCGTCTTCTTCCTCTTCTTCTTCTTCTTCTTCGTCTTCTTCTTCTTCTTCTTCTTCTTCTTCTTCTTCTTCTTCTTCTTCTTCTTCTTCTTCTTCTTCTTCTTCTTCTTCTTCTTCTTCTTCTTCTTCTTCTTCTTCTTCTTCTTCTTCGATTTACAGTATTGGAGGACCTGGTCGACCAAGAGGGCAAAGCCTTCTTCAAAGTAAATGTCGGGCACGAGGTATAATTTTCTTCTTCTTCACACCTTTCATATTCTTACACTTCTCTTGAAGCTCGCACAATCACCTTCTTGGCCTTCGAAGTGAGGTTGGAGTTCTTGGTTCCTTCCACAATTGCCAGAGTATTCTTGGACTTGGTCTCCAATAGAGTGTGGGTGGTGAAGGTAGACACAACTTAGTCATTCGGTCATGGTTGGGATGTTGGTGGGTCATGATAGCCATAATGTGATCTGTCAAGAACCTGGCCGCAATAAAAAAATCTTGATGAAATTTCATCCGCCCATGTGCAACCATAATTTCTCAAGTCTAATAGAAGTAACTTAAGCCTCCAGAACACCACATCTTCATACTCTCCCTCATGCTTAACGAACAAGTTGACCCCTTGTTTGCGCAAGGCCAACTGTAATATATGAACATCGTCATCTCCTTCAACCATTTCCTCAAGACAATCCAAAATTTCTTTGGCGGTCTTGAAGAGAGAATCGAATCGGCATACTCATCAGTGACATCGAGACGTAGCAGTTGAATGCGGTGGCATTGAGTTGATCACCAATGGCTTACATTAAGGATTGAGGGGTCCTCGGGCTTTAACCCATTGACAATAACCCACCATAGTTGTGTCATGGCATTTCAAATGTGAGACTTGGCTTTCAAAGGAGGCGGAGCCCTAAAATGATTAATATGCGGATGTTGGGCAGGTAGTGGCGAGTAGTGAGGCTCTACGACATTGTAGAGTGGTGTGGTGGTGATTTTGGAACAAGCAAGAGTTTCTCTTGCTCATCCACATCTTGAGTTTGACTATGTGAAACTAAGGAAGATGTGGATGTGGAGGCTTCATATTTCGTATCCACCTCTTTCCTGACAATGTTACATATTTCCTCTATAAAAGCGGATAAAAAATTGTCATTAAGGTGGTGAAATCCACCACGGTCAAGGCAGCGGTGGGTACGAGAAGAACATGTGGAAGCACGACGGTGGGAAGTTTTGGTGGAGAAGCCTAAGCCCTCCACCTTCTTGTGTCAGGTCCACATCCCCATCCCCTAGATCGAGCATTTCTCCTTAGGAGGTTAAGCCCTAATAAAGAGTCATGGATCATATACCAATAGAAAGGATCAAGAGGTCGACTAGAGGGAGGGGAGAATAGGAGACTACAAATTTTAAGCTCAACTTCCCATTTTAAGATAAAGCGGATAAATTAGGTTCTCTAGATATGCAAGTAGTTGAGAATCTATATGGCAAGCAAGCACAAACCAACATATGCTAGGCAACAATCTAATTATCAAGTCAACAAGCAAAAAAAGCAAATAAGGGCATGGGTGCGGAATTTATCCCGAACTTCACAATCTATGAGGGAGTGCTAATCCCCGTTAGAGCGGTGCTGAAGCCAAAGCTCTGGAGAGCCCCCAAGTGGCTAAGATATTCTCCCTTTGAGTCACCGCCAATGGATGGGCCTACAATACCTCGAGATTGGTCTTGAAGGCGACCACCACACCTTTACAAACTATCTGGAGCGCACCACACACAAGGAGGCTTCTGGATAATATTCCTGGGGTACATCACAAGCAAGGAAGCTCCCGATCCTTGACTCCTACCGCCTAGGAGGCCCAAATCTCCAGGAGTAACAAATACTCAATGAAATCAACATGGAACTAAAATCAGTTTGGTGGAAGTATAGATTATGTGATTGTAGGATGGAAAGTATGTCTAGAGGGGGGGGGGGGTGATTAGACTACGTGACCAAATAAAAATCTAGCCTTTCCCCAATTTTAATTCTTGGCAGATTTTAGCAACTTAGCACAAGTCAAGCAATCAACCTTTACATGCAAGTCTAAGAGTATAGCAGCGGAACGTAAAACATTGCATATGAAGGTAAAGGGAGGAGTTTGGAGGGAGAAAACGCAATGTAGACATGGAGATTTTTGGCGTGGTTCCGATAGGTGGTGCTATCGTACATCCACGTTGATGGAGACTTCAACCCACGAAGGGTAACGGTTGCGCGAGTCCACGGAGGGCTCCACCCACGAAGGGTCCACGAAGAAGCAACCTTGTCTATCCCACCATGGCCATCGCCCACGAAGGACTTGCCTCAGTAGGGTTGATCTTCACGAAGTAGGTGATCTCCTTGCCCGTACAAACTCCTTGGTTCAACTCCACAATCTTGACGGAGGCTCCCAAGTGACACCTAACCAATCTAGGAGACACCACTCTCCAAAAGGTAATAGATGGTGTGCTGATGATGAACTCCTTGCTCTTGTGCTTCAAATGATAGTCTCCCCAACACTCAACTCTCTCTCTCACATATTTGGATTTGGTGGAAAGATGATTTGAGTGGAAAGCAACTTGGGGAAGGCTAGAGATCAAGATTCATATGGTTGGAATGGAATATCTTGGTCTCAACACATGAGTAGGTGGTTCTCTCTCAGAAAATGTATGCTGGAAGTGTAGGCATGTTCTGATGGCTCTCCCCCCGAATGAAGGAAGGATGGAGGGGTATATATATCCTCCACACAAAATCTAACCGTTACACACAATTCACCAAACTCGGTAGGACCGAATCAGAAAACTCGGTCGGACCGACTTAGTTCAAAATGTGAACGTTAGGCTTTTCGGTGGGTCTGACATGTCAACTCGGTAGGACCGATTTCATTAGGGTTAGGGCATAACGTAATCTCGGTGCGACCGATTACACAAACTCAGTGGGACCAATTTTGGTAATAAGCTAACCAGAGAGTTGGTCAGGCAAACTCAGTGGGACCGAATCGCTCATTTCGATGAGACCGAAACATTACGAAAGGGAAACAGAGAGTTTGCATTGCGAACTCAGTGGGACCGATCGCTCATCTCGGTTGGACCGAAACGTTACAAAGGGAAACAGAGAGTTTGCAATCCCATCTCGGTGAGACCGAAATCCCTATCGGTGAGACCGAAGTGACTAGGGTTTGTGGCAGTGGCTATGTCAAGTGAACTCGGTGGCGCCGGATAGAATATTTCGGTGGGGCCGAGTTTGACTTTTTGGTTTGGGACATATGTGGATATGAGAAAGTGGTTGAGGGTTTTGGAGCATATCACTAAGCATTTTGAGCAAGAAACCATTAAGCAACACCTCATCCCCTTTTAATAGTATTGGCTTTTCCTATGGACTCAATGTGATCTTGGATCACTGAAAGTAAAATGTAGAGTCTTGATGTTGAGCCAATGTGTGTCCTTAGCATTTTGAGGGGTCCACATTCCCAATCCATGCCATGCCAATCATTGAGCTTTCCTGAAATATTTATCTTGAAATAGCATTAGCTCAATGAGCTATATGTTGTTAATAATTACCAAAACCACCCAGGGATAGTTGCACTTTCAATCTCTCCCTTTTTGGTAATTGATGACAACATATAGATCAAAGCTTCGACAAATGATAATAAGATTGAAATACATCGTCGCTTTGAGAAGTATGTGATAAGAAAGAGCTCCCCCTAAATTTGTGCACTACTTAAGATTTGCTTTTGAATGCAAATGCACAATCGATTAGGATCATGGGTCACTTTTCCATGTCACATACATCTTGGTGGAGCGCTCAAAATGATATGAATTGAAACATGCACTCATCACCAAGCAAAGTGAATGATCATATATGGAAAATAAGAGATAATATCATCCAAGCAAGCAATAAGTAGCATAGGATCAAACACATGATCATACAAGTATCTCACATAGACATAGAGTATCAACCAAGCACACAAAAAGTTCAACCAAAAGTAAGAGAGACAAAGAAGAAAAACACTCTCTCTCGAAGCCTATGATCTATACATTTCTCCCCCTTTGGCAAAAAGTTACCAAAAATTTCAAAAATGCATAGTGCTATGTGTCTCTCAGGCTTGGTCTTCGGGAGGTGGTGTAGAGAGAACTCCAAGAACGAAGGCATCAGTTGATGTAGCTGGAGCTGGTGGAGTGGCTGCTGGAGGTGGAACTGAAGCTGTTGCTGTTGGTGCAGATGAAGTATCTCTCGTATCTAGTACAGGCACTTCAGATGACCTCTGACTCCTCGGCACTCGCTGAAAAGCATCCGTAGTACCGTGTCCTCTCTTCTCCTCTCCTTCCTCCTGGAGCTACTCAACTGCTGTCTGAATCTCAGTGACCTTCAGATCAAGATCATAAAACTTTGTTTCTATAATCCTCTCCAAGCTCTCCTGATTCTGAGTCAGGGTGGCCAAGCCCTTCTCAATCCTCAATGTAGCTTGAATTAGATAACTCAATTGATCTTCTTTGCTCTTCAGGAACACTGCAGATGCCTCCTCAATGCTTGGCATCTTTGCAGCTTTCTCTGCCTTTGCCTTAGCTCTCTTCTCTTGTGCTTGTGCTGACGAAGGTTCATTCTCATTCATTACAACTTCATTATCTTCAAAATCTGGGTACAAGGGTAAGTGCTCCTTATCCAACAAGTAAGTACCTGTGCCCATCTTTGAGTTGATGAGCACCTGAATGTGTGGAGCATACCCACAAGATCTCTTCTGATCAGCAACTGTCCTCTTGATTGTTTCCACAATCAGACTCATGACCTTGAATTTTTGAGGAACATCAAGGATTTGTAGCAAGTTGATGGAATGTCCCCTTATTATCTTGTGATCTCCAGATTTGGGTAAAAATGTATGCCTCAGGATGGTGTTGATAGTAGGCAGACCAGACAATAAATAATGCACAACCCAAGCTTGTGTGTCTCCAAAGCTTTATCAGGGATCTCTTTGTACATATTTGCCATAGAGTTGTTGTCTTTCTTCTTCTTGGCAAACACATCCAAATCATCCTCATGCTCTTCTGGGGCTTTGATCAACCTGGCCCATTCTTCAACAGTTGATCGGTACCTTGTACCTTTAGACATCCACACTATCCTCCCATCTAGATAAAAATGAGCAGTAGAGTAAAACTGCATGATAAGCTCATCATTCCATTTTGTGAGCTTCTGTCCAACAAACTTGTCAACACCACATGCTTTGAAGCTTTCATGTACACCTGGGAAGTGATCTTCATTCTCATCAATGAATTCCCAATCGACCCACTTCATATCACAGACAATTGGCTTCTTATCAAGCAGAATAGTCTCATAGAAGTCTTGTTGTTCTTTGGTGTGGAACCTATAGTCCACTGTAGTCCTCCTCCTCACAACATAGGGATCAGACTGTCTCCACAATCTCAGCCCTGCATCTTTCCTGATGTGCATGTCCTCTGCCACTGGATGAGTATAAATGTGGTCTGCAATCTTGGGTTTCAGTTTTCTTAGCACTAGGGCTTCATCATCCTCTTCTTCAACTTCAGGCACTGGGGCCTTGTTCTTCTTTTCTGCAGGAATGTTTCTGGTGCTTCTCTTTGGCTTAGTGGGCTTCTGAGCTTGAGCTGTTGCTTTGGGAGCAGTTTTGGGCTTTGATGGAGCAGCCCCTAACTTGATTGCATGTCCCATAAGCTTCTGAGACTTGGGAGCTGGAGCAGCATCCTCTTCATCTTCTTCTTCTTCAAAAGAATGCCTCTCAAATTCTTCCATGGGACCCACCTTCTTGCACCATCTTCCTCTCTTTCTTTCTTTCTTCTTCTTCTCACCAACAATCTCTCCTCTAGTAGATTTGAAGGGTTCCTGAGTGGAGGCTCTGACCTTAGACATAGGAATCCTTCTGGCAGGTACCTTCTTGTTCAACCCTGGCTTAGTTGCAGCAGATGTGCCATACTCTTTCTTCAGCACCTTCTTCTTAAAGCTCAGTTCTTCTTCAGTAGCCACATAATCCTCATTCTCAGAATCTGAGGTTTTCTTCTTCCTTGATCTGGTGGCTGCTTTGGGCAAGTTACTTGGTGTGCTCCTGCTGCCCTCATCATAACTGCTTGAGGGACTAGTGCCCTCACTCAATTGCACTTGCTCTTCAGATATGTTTTGGATATCACTTTGGTCAGACATCTTGGCAATCACACTGACAGCAAACCCTGTGAATAGATATAGATGAGGTAGAATGGATGAGCATCACAAAGTGCAGAGTTTTTGCAAAACAGATGAGTCAAAAACTTAGTTTTAGTTCTCCACAGAAAGCATTTTGGAGCTACTGATTTGTTAAAATCGGTGATACCGAAGCAACTTTTGGAACCTAAACTAGTGAACTCGGTCAGACTGAGTCATAGTTTGGTGGCACCGAGATTGCTAGGGTTTCACAGAGAGTCGAACTCGGTTACACCGATTTGCAATTTTCGGTCAGACCGAAAAGCGCATGCGCAATGTCCTAAGCCAAATCGGTGAGACCGATTTCTACAACTCGGTCGGTCCGAGATGAGTTCGGCGGAGACCTAACCCTAAATTTTTGAATCAAACCTAACCTAAAGGATGTTTTCTCTGGATAGATTGGTTTCATACGTGGCAATGATCATAGCAAAGCAATGTGCTATGAATCGGAGTAAGGAAATAGCACAAAGTATCGAACCCATACCCTAGTTCGACATGAGTTCGCTACGGCGGCAACGGCGGAGCAGAATTCCATTCACGGTGATGGAAACCAGCGGCGGGAGGTCGCTGGCGGTGAGGAGACGATCCGGAGACCCGAGGAGGCAGAGCAGGATAAGCGCGGGCTGAGGGATTTTGAAGAAATTTCCAAAATCTCACCTGTGGATATATATATCCCGACCCTGTCGGTGTGACCGAGTGGAACAACTCAGTGGCACCGAGATGCAGAATCGCAAGCGGTTACTGCAACTCGGTGTGACCGAAAAGTTCAAATCGGTTGCACCGAGATGGAAAACCTAGATCAACTTAGTGAACTCGATGTGACCGAAGTGGATGACTCGGTCATACCAAAATGCACAAAGAGGTTTTCGAAGTTTAAGTCTATGACGAATCGGGGACTCCGAGTGCTCCTCACACAGAGTGGTTCGAATCTGACTTGATCAAACTTTGTGATGTAGCATGAATAGAGTTTGAGACGAGAAAAGCATATATAGCAAGAGGGTGTTCTTAGGCATTCTTGTCCATCCATTTGGCAAAATAGAAAAAGGCAAATAATCAAAGCAACAAATGGATGTCCTCGAATGAGTAAAATATGCAATCAACATGCTCACACAATAAAATGGCAAATGAAATATGTGACAATGTCGGTGTTCTGGGAACGGAGGTCCCCAGGCTTGCCTGCCTGCGGCCCACGGCGTGGCTCTGTGAGCGGGCCCGTACGACCCATCTTCACCAACAAGCACTCAAGACCCTCGCGAGGTGGATGGCGCAAGACCCCCTCGGGAGCGGCCTCACCAGGTTGGCTCGCGAGGGGAGGAGAGGTCAAGGCAAGGAAAACCTCGCGAGGTTCTTGTGACGTGAGCCATGACGATCGAGACCAGGCGGACGCCAGTGCGCACAGTGTACTTGCTTCCTCTTTGGTGCTAAGGAGGCAAGCGCAAGCGCGGAGTACCGAGGCGTCAAGCAAAGGTTTCCATATCAGTGCAACGAGACCAAGACCAGCAGGACGGCAAGACGGAGGTCACCATGGAGCCCAAGGCGGTGTCACCACCAGAGCCTTTTGCAGGCGAAGACTGCTTTTGTCAGGATAAGTTGTACTAGTTGTCCCCTTTCAAATTGGCCGTTGTTGGCTCCCTTCCGCTCAATATTTGGGGAGACGACCAGGGCCTCTATAAATAGGACTAGCCACAACCATAGACGGGGACGGATCACTCAGATCATCCTCAACCACACAAGTTCACCAAGCACAAGAACACCTCGCCTCAGGAGGCCGTTCTTCCCCTTGTACTGTTCATCCTCAGCCCAAGAGGCAATCCACCACCACCACACTGGAGTAGGGTATTACACCACAATGGTGGCCCAAACCAGTATAAATCTTGTGTCCCTTGTATTGCGAGTTCATCGAGTTAGCCCTTGAGATCTTAACGAAGCTAGGACGTGGATCTGTAGGGGGAGATCTTCGTGCGCACCCCAGTGTTCGAACCTTGAGGGTTTTACCGGAACCCGTGATCCGACATTTTGGCGCGCCAGGTGGGGGTGCGCCGAAGCTTCCCTTCCATCGCTCCGCATCTCGTTGCTTCATCGTCTCCATGGCGGATGCACGCCGTGCTCGCGCTAAGCGCCATGCTGCCCTTGCTGCTCGCGTTGCTTAGACGGCACCCATCGGCGGGCCACCCCGTCGTTCTCCGTCACCTGCCGCCAACTCCGCCACCGGCCCGGCGGGAAACGAGTAGCAAGCATCCTCGCTGCACCCCTCGGTGCGGCGGGACGGCCGCACCGCCACTCCGTCGCTGACCCCGGCCGGTTCGTGATCCCACGCTCGTCGCGCTTCCATGGACGCGCAGGCCGCGCTGTGCATGGCGCGCGAGCTCCTGCGCTACCGCCCCATCGACGACCTCTACGAGGACTGGATCAACCGCATCGCCGAGCTTGTCAGCTCCGCAGGGGGCTCCCCTGCGCCGTCCCTCTCGCCGCCTCGCCCTCCGCCGGCCATGGGCGGTGTGGCCCATGGAGCGCCTCCACCACCTCTGCCCCAAGACGGAGTCTTGCTGCCAAGGCGTGTGGCCCCACGACGTGACCTGCCGCGTCCGGCGCCCGCACAAGAAGAAAGAAGCTGCCAAGAAGTCCCTCGGCCACGAGAAACCGCTCCCGCGCTCCCTGCGGCACCATAGCAAGACCGCGTGCCGCCTGCAGTGGCGGTGCACGGACACCATCAAGGACAAGTTCCCCACCAGCACCGAGTCCCGGTGACCACGGCAGGCTGCTGCGCCTTCACCCCTGAGCTGCGTAGCGTCGCCTGGCCGGGCAAGTTTAAGCCGGATCTGCCTCCTCGCTACGACGGCACCCCCGACCCTGCGGAGTTCCTGCAGCTCTATGAGCTGAGCATCGAGGCGGCCAACGGCGACGAGAAAGTCATGGCGAACTGGTTCCCCATGGCTCTCAAGGATGGTGCCCGCTCCTGGCTCCTGAACCTGCCTCCAGGCTCGATCTCCTCCTAGAACGAGATGCGTGACCGTTTCGTTGCCAACTTCCAGGGCACTCGCGACCGCCCACCGGCCACGGGTGACCTGCGCCGCGTCAAGCAACAAGCGTTCCTACGCTCAAAGCCCATATCTCAGATGCATGCCCATTGGAATAGCCCATCACCAGGATGAAATTATCCATTTAGCGCACAGGGGAGACCCTCCAGAAGTACATCCAGTGCTTCAACAACGTTCGCCTCAAGATCCCCAAGGTGACGGATGAGGCCATCATCTCCGCGTTCTCTGATGGTGTCCGCGACGCCAAGATGAAGGAGGAGCTCGCCATCCACGAGGAGCTGTGCACGTCTCTGGAGCTGTTCAACCTGGCGACCAAGTGCGCAAGAGCTGAGAAGGGGCGCCTCTCCCTCCTCGAGCTCCCGGCTGCGGACCCGGAGGAGAAGAAAGCCAAGGCCAAGGACGTGAAGCGCAAGGGAGCAGCCGTGCTCGTGGCCGAGCCAGACACCAAGCGCAGCAGAGACCAGCCCGAGTCATCCAAGAGCAGCCGACCATTCTGCGCATTCCACAACCTGCATAGCCACAACACCAACGACTGTCAAGAGCTCAGAGCCATTCGAGAAGGACACTTTGTTCGACGCCCCGAGCGCAACGACTGGGGCTACGGCCGTGGAGCAGGATGTGGTGGCGGACGCTAGGATGACCATGGCCCGCGGCAGGAGTGGCGCGACCGGCCTCGTGAGGACCGCTGGCAAGATCAGCCTCGTGAGGGCGCCTGGAGGGATCAGCCTCGTGAGGATCGTCCTCACGGCAACACCGGTCTTCCTCCACTACCGCCACCACCAAGAAGGGATGACGACCACCATCAAGACGAGGGGGCTGGGGGGCTTCCAGGATCCACGTGCTATCGCCTGCATCTTGGGCGGAGCTCAAGCCCTAGCCTTGCAGCGTATCTTCAAACAGTTTGCTCATGAAGTGAATGCAGTCCTCCCCAAGCTCGAGGCCACGCGCCCGCTCAGATGGTCCAAGTGCGCCATCACGTTCAGCTCGGCAAATCAGCTCAAGTGCGCGGCTACTGCTGGCGCCCTCCCGATGCTTTGTTCACCAGTCATCGGCAACGTGCAAGTCACCAAGACCCTCACCGATGGCGGCGCGGGGCTCAACGTCCTGTCCGTCGACACGTTCGACAACCTCCAAGTGCCGTATGACCAGCTTCAGCCCACCAAGCCTTTCTCAGGAGTGACCGACGGCTCCACTACCCCAATCGGGCAGGTCCGCCTTCCCGTCACCTTGGACAGCGCGACAACTACCGTACCGAGCTCATCGACTTTGACGTCGCCCACATTCGCCTGCCATATAATGCGATCCTCGGGTACCCAGCCCTGGCCAAGTTCATGGCGGTGACTCATCATGGCTACAATTTCCTCAAGATGCCAGGAAGCAGCGGAATCATCACAGTCCCGTGCGAAGAAAGGGACGCGGTGTGCTCCCTCGAGCGTGCCTTCCAAGCTGCAGCAATCGACGACCCCGACAGCAAGGGCGAGTGGCCCCTTGAGGCCACCCCCAAGAAGAAGAAGCAGCTACTCCGCGTAGGGCCTCAGGCAAGCGGCGCCATGTCTGGATCGGCGCCCACACCTGGGGCGCCTCCTGCCATCGCATAGGAAAGCGTGCCCGGCGCCCTTCTCGGGCAGGGCTCGGGGGCTCTCTTCTGGAGGGCCTCAGACCTTGCCAACATCACGAGGGAGGCGCTCGGGCACCATCTGGAGGCGTGCTTTATGGCACGTCACCCTTAGGAGGACACAAGACGAGGAGCGCCCAGCGCTCAGGAGTTCATTACCAAGACCACTCAGGAACTGCAGGATGCGAGGGCCATGCGCGGCAATCGCCGTTCATCTGGTGCAGCCTCCCATCCAGGCGAGGATGCCGGGCTGCGCGTCTGCATCGACATCCCAGGGCTCAACAGAGCCGCATCTTAGGAGCCCTTCTGGCCTTCACGCGTGGGACGCTGCAAGGGCCCACCGCACAACTACGTTCGCATGCCTTTTGGCCTGCCGAGCGTGGCGTCCGCCTATCAACGCAACTTGCGGCGCGCCCTGGCGACTCAAGAGGCCAGGCACCACGCCGTCCTGACGGAGATGGAGACGGTCCTCAAGGAACCGCCTGGACCCCCAGAGCCTCCCGAGCCTCAGGGCCCCGGTGGCTCATGAGGAGCGACCCCTTCGCCGCGTACCTTCAGCTGCCCCAACATCCCTTCATCAACAGAACCAGGTGACATTTTCCAAGTTTATTTAGCTGGGAGCGCCCCCGGGCTGCATCATTCCCAGGCCGCGTGGGTCCGTCCCTGTGGCATGTATCCCTTTTCATGTCTTTAGCTTACCTTGCTGGGGGTGCCCCTCGGGCTGCATCATCCCCAATCCGCTCGGGCCTGACCCAGTGGCATGTATCTTCCCTGCATTTACTTAAGCCAATATGTTTTCCATACTTAATCTACCTATGACAGTCACCTGCTTGATTCTCACCCGCCACGGGGGCTACTCACACTGGCACGATGCTTGCGCTCGGATCCGTCCCTGCAACGTCGACAAACCTGAGCGGTCGAGCTCTGACTCGCGGCATGCCCCGCGCACGTCACCTCACCAGGCCCTCAGCGCCTTCATCTCTTCGTGGAGCAACCGGCGGCAGACCGGCAACCATAATGGCAAACTGTGTCTCTCCTTGTGCTGGCTTGCAGGAATCTCCTGAAGATGCTGGCAGGCGGAACCGTGAGCTCCCTCTTCTTCCATGCAACCTGCTTGCACATTAAAAGGGGGGCTCCTGAGCATCGCGACTTAGGAGCTCCTACTGGCTCTCCAGCCCTCACCCCCTGGCCTTGACCACGGCACGCGGCCTGGCATACCAGCGGCGGCTGAGCTTGCTCGAGGGCCGGGACCTGAGGACGTAGAGCACGAAGGAGAGCATGGAGGAGGGGGAGGCTCGCACGGACCTGGCTTAGCTGTGCTTCGGACGCCTATGCACGAGTCTGGCGCATCATGAGGAATCGACCCCGGACCGTCAAGATAAGTCCCGAGCCCGGGTTGGCTAAACCGCTAAGGATTATGAACCATACTAACCACAACCCTGCTGTAGCAATGTCACCCCCCTTTCTTACCTCTCGACGGCTGCTTGAGCGCTAAAGGGGACCTCCTGAACATCGCGCATCAGGAACTCTTACCGGACCTCGGGCCGCTCACCTCCTGGCCTTGACCACGGCACGCGACCTGGCATACCAGCGATGGCTGCAGCCTGCCCGGGGACCGGGACTTGTCAGCGTAGAGCACCGAGTCGTTGCGACGTCGGAAAGGGAGACCGAGCTGAAGCAGGACTCGCGCTCGCACAAGTTCGTAATAAGGACAATATTGACAAGAGACATTACAAAACCTTTATACACCCCCGCGGGGCACTTCTTGATTCCTCGCAGGGAACAAAAGGCAAGGGAATCCTATCTACACTCGCCCTTGTGGACGACGCCATCATCAATAGCGGGCCACCAGAGGCCGGCGCTAGCCTCATCCAGATCGGCGACGGCGGCCAGACGCTGCAGCCCTGCTCCGGGCTCGGCGAGAGCTTGGGGGCACGTGGCTGTAGTCGCTCGTGTCCGGGGTCTCGTAGAGCTCGAGAGAATCGCTGGACTCCCAAATGTCGCTGCGGCTTCCAGACGAGCCGCTGGCGACGCAGGCAGCAGACCCAGCCCTAGCTGCGGCACCGGTTTGATGACTCCACCTGGGACAACACTCCAGACGGCGGCCTTCTACGTCAAAGACCTTGAAGAACAGCGTGGAGGAGCCATCGTACACGAAATGGATTGCGAGGGCGCCCTCCGCGCGACACACTAGGGCGACCTCACCCCAGCCTCGGGTCATGAAGATCTTCCCTGAGGAGACGGCCTCAACCTCCACTCCAGTTGCCGGCGTGTCGCAGTCGGCGTGCTGCAGCCAAAGCTCAAGAGGCCCCCTCGGCGGCATCTCAGCTGAGAAGAAGGAAGGGAAGCGGATCCAAGTGCTCGGGGGCATCACCGCCCACAACACGAGCTCGCGCGAGGAGTCCGTGGCATGGATTCCAGGGGCGGCGACGCGCGCCACCGCGGCACGGCGATCATGGCCACGGCGCGCGCGCCGACGCTCGTCGCCTCTCCCTCCTGAGCCCTCGGCCTGGCCGTACAGGGGTAACGGATACCCAGGAGGAGGCCTCTCGCACCAAGGCCTCGTCACAACCTGCATCGTTGCCGCGTCGCGGCGGTTAACCGGCCTCTTCTTCGGCGGGAGTGGCACCGGCCGTCGAGGGAAATCTTTCCTTTCTCCGTAGCGGAAAACTTTCAGATGGGCGCCATTGGTGTCGGCGATGGAGCAAGGGAGGAGAAGCAAGCGGAATGGGAAGAGATGGGCGACGGGGGATCCTTCCCCCTCCCCATTTATAGCAGGAGAAGGCCAACTAGCGCCTCCCACGATCACAGGTAATGATAGTTTTTCCTTGTATGTCGCAGGGACTTGTCAAGTCGGGCAGTTGCCGAGGCAGCATGGGGAAGCGGAGACGCCCACGTCCAATCAACCGCCACGCGTCGACCAAGGCCGCAGGCTATTGGGGCCCGCGGCGCTCCGCACTTGACCTTTGGCTTCGCCTCGAAGCCAAGCCCGAGTGCGCCTTGGGCCCGGGGACTATTGTCGGCGTTCTGGGAACGGGGGTCCCCAGACTTGCCTGCCTGCGGCCCACGGCGCGGCTCTGCGAGCGGGCCCGTACGACCCATCTTCACCAACAAGCACTCAAGACCCTCGTGAGGGGCCAAGCCTTGCGAGGCGGACGGCGCAAGACCCCCTCGGGAGCGGCCTCACCAGGTTGGCTCGCGAGGGGCGGAGAGATCAAGGCAAGGCAAACCTCGTGAGGTTCTCGTGACGTGAGCCATGACGATCGAGACCAGGCGGGCGCCAGTGCGCATAATGTACTTGCTTCCTCTTTGGTGCTAAGGAGGCAAGCGCAGGCGCGGAGTACCGAGGTGTCAAGCAAAGGTTTCCATATCAGTGCAACGAGACCAAGACCAGCAGGACGACAAGATGGAGGTCACCATGGAGCCCAAGGCGGCGTCACCACCAGAGCCTTTTGCAGGCAAAGACTGCTTTTGTGAGGATAAGCTGTACTAGTTGTCCCCTTTCAAATTGGCCGTTGTTGGCTCCCTTCCTACTCAATATTTGGGGAGAGGACCAGGGCCTCTATAAATAGGACTAGCCACCACCATAGACGGGGACAGATCACTCAGATCATCCTCAACCACACAAGTTCACCAAGCACAAGAACACCTCGCCTCAGGAGGCTGTTCTTCCCCTTGTACTGTTCATCCTCAGCCCAAGAGGCAATCCACCACCACCACACTGGAGTAGGGTATTACACCACAACGGTGGCCCGAACCAGTATAAATCTTGTGTCCCTTGTGTTGCGAGTTCGTCGAGTTAGCCCTTGAGATCTTAACGAAGCTAGGACGTGGATCGGTAGGGGGAGATCTTTGTGCGCACCCTAGTGTTCGAACCTTGAGGGTTTTGCCGGAACCCGTGTCCGATAGACAAAGCATGCACAAACACTCTAGCATCTATCAAGCAATTGGCGATGACTAGGTCATCTATATATGAGTATATTGACTTAGGAATCAAATGAGAACATTTGATCATAGGTCATACTCGTCGTTTAAGCACAAGTGGGGTTACCACTTTTACATGAAGCATTGTTGTGTTCACACCATTAGAGTTGCTTTAGCTCAATTGGTTAGAGTAAAGCTCCCCCTAGATGTGATACCCCCCTAAGACGGATGAACTAACCTTGGGTTTTGTCGATGATGACTTCATGTAGATGTTGAAGATGTGGATGCTCAATGTTGATGTAGATCATTTGGAGCAATCCATTGGAGTGAGTTGCACTTTCAATACCTACACGGGTTAGTCCCACAAGGAACAAACAAGGATATCCATAGACATAGAGTGAAGTTCACACAAGATGATGTCCATGAAAGCATTTGGTTACCTTGTCCCTTGTCTTACCAAGAAGAGGGTTTGTGACTCCTTGAAGTAGTGCACGATGTGGAAGTTGTCTGCACTTGTCCTCGCCAAGATGATATGAGTGAAGTATGTTGGCGGAGTCACCCTCAAGAACTCTCTAGTTCCTTTTCTTCGGGATCCACATCATCTTGATGGGAATGCTTGGAGTTGTAGTCGTACTTGATGAAGTAGAACTTGATGTAGTCTTGGGAACCCACTTGACCAAGGCCTTAGGAGCTTCTTCAAATGCATCAATCTCCTCTTGAAGCTTTTCCTTCCCTTTTTGCTTGTGGTCTTGTGGTGGAAGATCGTCTTGAGCTTGTGTCCCTTGGAAAGAAGTAGGATCATACTTCTCTTGTTGAGGAACATACTTCGTCTTGGGGTATTGATCTTCTTCCCACTCAACTCCATTGGCATTGAACTTTCGTTCAAAACCAACGCCTTTATTCTTCCAGTGTCTCCCTTGCTTGCGTACAATTTCCTTAAATTGCTTACTCCCAGCAAGGCTCTTGTTAACACTTTTATCTATAATTCCCTTCAATAAGCTATTTTCTTGCTCAAGTGTAACTTGGCTAAGAGAATCATTAGTGGAATCAAGAGAAATACTAGAAGCAACAATATTGGATTTAACATGATTGTTGTTGTCGGCGTTCTGGGAACGGGGGAACCCAGACTTGCCTGCCTGCGGCCCATGACATGGCTCTACGAGCGGGCCCGCACGGCCCATCTTCACCAACAAGCACTCAAGACCCTCGCGAGGGGCCAAGCCTCGTGAGGCGGACGACACAAGACCTCCTCGGGAGCATCCTCACCAGGTTGGCTCACGAGGGGCGAAGAGATCAAGGCAAGGCAAACCTCGCAAGGTTCTCATGACGTGAGCCATGACGATCGAGACCAGGCGGGTGCCAAGCGGGCGCCAGTGCGCGCAGTGTCCTTGTTTCCTCTTTGGTGCTAAGGAAGCAAGCGCATGCGCGGAGTACCGAGGCGTCAAGCAAAGGTTTCCATATCAGTGCAACGAGACCAAGACCAGCAGGACGGCAAGACGGAGGTCACCATGGAGCCCAAGGCGGTGTCACCACCAGAGCCTTTTGCAGGCGAAGACTGCTTTTGTCAGGATAAGCTGTACTAGCTGTCCCCTTTCAAATTGGCCGTTGTTGGCTCCCTTCCCGCTCAATATTTGGGGAGAGGACCAGGGCTTCTATAAATAGGACTAGCCACCACAGTAGGAGGCATCTGATCTTGAGCCGATCCTTAGCCACACACAAAGCACAAGAACACCTCGCCTCAGGAGGCTGTTCTTCCCCTTGTACTGTTCATCCTCAGCGCAAGAGGCAATCCACCACCACCACCACACTGGAGTAGGGTATTACACCACAATGGTGGCCCGAACCAGTATAAATCTTGTGTCCCTTGTGTTGCGAGTTCTTCAAGTTAGCCCTTGAGATCTTAGAGAAGCTAGGACGTGGATCGGTAGGGGGAGATCTTCGTGTGCACCCCAGTGTTCGAACCTTGAGGGTTTTGCCGGAACCCGTGATCCGACAGTTGTTACTACTAGAAGAAGAATCTTTCTTACTCTTGTTGCTAGATTTAACTTGTGGCATGTAAGTATACAAGAGTAAACGCTTGGCAATGTAAGAAGAACTTTTCTTGCAAAGATCATCATTGATTGCCTTTAAGAACCCATGCTCTTGCTCAAGGTTGAGCTTTTCAAAGCGTAACTTCTCATGAGTCTTTAAAAGTTCTCCATGATCTTCCAAGGTAGTTTCATGAGCTAACTTAAGAGTGTTTAGTTCTTTAGTTAGACGCTCAATCTCCTTCTTATCGTCATCATTCATTTTATCTTGATTATCATGATTAATAGCAAGTTCATCATAATTTTCAACACTAGAGTTGTCAACAAGTAAATCATCATCACCTAGCAAGTCATCTTCATCACTATTGAAATCAACATACTAGGGGTGTGATACCTTTGGTCCTTTAGCCATGAAGCATCTTCCAATTCCTTCATTTGGTGAGTCAAATATGTCGTAGGAGTTGGTTGACACAAGTGCTAGACCGGCAACACCTTCATCTTGAGTATATTCGGAGTCGGAGTGATAACTTCTCTCGGAGTGATTGTCGGAGTCGGAGCCGGATACCCATTCACCAACATGAGCTTGATGTCTTCGTTTTGTGTTGCTCCTTGATGACTTGTCCTTACTTTCCGAATCCTTGCTTCTCCGTGATGTTCTTCATTCATAATGGTCATCTCTACTCCTTCTCTCTCTAGATGGTGATTCTTGTCTTCTACTTCTTCTCTTGGGTGAATCTCCTCTTCTTTTGTAGGGGGCCGTACACTCATTGGAGTAGTGTTCGGGTCTTCCACAATTGTAGCAATTACGTTCTCGACTCGAAGATCTTTTGTCATTGTAGGACCTTGACTTGGAACTTCTTTCCTTGCTTCTACTCTTGTAGAACTTGTTGAAATTTTTCACCATTAGGCTTAATTCCTCATTGAAGCTTTGTTTCTCACTTGAAGATATGGGAGCATCACATGAGGCTTTGTATGCACCACTTGACTTGTTGTGGAGCTCTTCCTTATCCTTGAGTGACATCTCATCAGCAACAATTCTTCCAATGACTTCCGTAGGCTTGAGATCTTTGTAATTGGGCATCATTTGGATCAATGTGCACACGGTATCATATTTTCCATCCAAGGCTCTTAGGATCTTCTTGATGATGAATTTATTGGTCATGTCTTCACTTCCTAAGCCGGCAATCTCATCTGTGATGAGAGCAAGCCTAGAGTGCATTTCAGTGACACCTTCACCATCCTTCATTTTGAACTTGTCAAGTTGACTTTGAAGCACATCCAATTTGTATTCCTTGACGGAGTCGGTACCTTCGTGCATATCAATCAAAGTATCCCAAATTTCCTTTGCATTCTAAAGACGGCTGATTTTGTTGAATTCTTCGGGGCACAATCCGTTGAAGAGAATACAAGCTTGAGCATTGTATTGCAGCATCTTCAACTCTTTTGAGGTAGCTTCACAGTTTGGTTCTCTCCCATCAAAGAATTCACCTTGCAAGCCAATACACACAATAGCCCAAACGGCGGGGTTATGTCCAAGAATATGCATTTTCATGTTATGCTTCCAACTAGCAAAATTAGTAGCATCAAAGTAAGGACCTCTACGATGGTAATTTCCCTCACTAGACGCCATACTCTTCTAGGTTGTGAAACCAAGGCTATGATCACCAAAAGCTATGAAAATCAAGGCAAATGGAGACCAAAGCTCTGATACCACTTGTAGGATCGAAAGTATGTCTAGAGGGGGGGGGTGATTAGACTACTTGACCAAATAAAAATCTAGCCTTTTCCCAATTTTAATTCTTGGCAGATTTTAGCAACTTAGCACAAGTCAAGCAATCAACCTACACATGCAAGTCTAAGAGTATAGCAGCGAAATGTAAAACATTGCATATGAAGGTAAAGGGACGAGTTTGGAGGGAGCAAACGCAATGTAGACATGGAGATTTTTGGCGTGCTTCCGATAGGTGGTGCTATCGTACATCCACGTTGATGGAGACTTCAACCCATGAAGGGTAACGGTTGCGCGAGTCCACGGAGGGCTCCACCCACGAAGGGTCCACGAAGAAGCAACCTTGTCTATCCCACCATGGCCATCGCCCACGAAGGACTTGCCTCACCAGGGTATATCTTCACGAAGTAGGCGATCTCCTTGCCCGTACAAACTCCTTGGTTCAGCTCCACAATCCTGACGGAGGCTCCCAAGTGACACCTAACCAATCTAGGAGACACCACTCCCCAAAAGGTAATAGATGGTGTGTAGATGATGAACTCCTTGCTCTTGTGCTTCAAATGATAATCTCCCCAACACTCATCTCTCTCTCGCAGATTTGGATTTGGTGGAAAGATGATTTGAGTGGAAAGCAACTTGGGGAAGGCTAGAGATCAAGATTCATATGGTTGGAATGGAATATCTTGGTCTCAACACATGAGTAGGTGGTTCTCTCTCAGAAAATGTATGCTGGAAGTGTAGGCATGTTCCGATGGCTCTCCCCCCGAATGAAGGAAGGATGGAGGGGTATATATAGCCTCGACACAAAATCTAACCGTTACACACAATTCACCAAACTCGGTAGGACCGAATTAGAAAACTCGATCGGACTGATTTAGTTCAAAATGTGAACGTTAGGCTTTTCGGTGGGTCCGACATGTCAACTCGGTAGGACTGATTTCATTAGGGTTAGGGCATAACGTAATCTCAGTGCGACCGATTACACAAACTCGGTGGGACCGATTTTGGTAATAAGCTAACCAGAGAGTTGGCCAGGCAAACTCGGTGGGACCGAATCGCTCATTTCGGTGAGACCGAAACGTTACGAAAGGGAAACAGAGAGTTTGCATTGCGAACTCGGTGGGACCGATCGCTCATCTCGGTTGGACCGAAACGTTACGAAGGGAAACAGAGAGTTTGCAATCCCATCTCGGTGAGACCGAAATCCCTATCGGTGAGACCGAAGTGACTAGGGTTTGTGGCAGTGGCTATGTCAAGTGAACTCGGTGGCGCCGGATAGAATATTTCGGCGGGGCCGAGTTTGACTTTTTGGTTTGGGACATATGTGGATATGATAAAGTGGTTGAGGGTTTTGGAGAATATCACTAAGAATTTTGAGCAAGAAATCCATTAAGCAACACCTCATCCCCTTTTAATAGTATTGGCTTTTCCTATGGACTCAACGTGATCTTGGATCACTAAAAGTAAAATGTAGAGTCTTGAGCTTGAGCCAATATCTGTCCTTAGCATTTTGAGGGGTCCACATTCCCAATCCATGCCATGCCAATCACTGAGCTTTCCTGAAATATTTATCTTGAAATAGCATTAGCTTAATGAGCTATATGTTGTTAATAATTACCAAAACCACCCAGGGATAGTTGCACTTTTAGTGATCCTCTCCCTTTCCCCTCAAAGGAATTAAGTGTTTTGATGGAGGAATGAAGAAGATATGGAGCTTTTGAGCTTTTAGAAAAGGAGTAGTAGAGAGAAAGAGTTTTTCTCAAGTTAGTTGTGAGGGATACCCCTTGAGAAGAAGAAGGGGGCCTTATATAGCCTACTCAAAATGTTGCCCATTGTAGTGCCCAAAACACCTCCTAGAAGTTCCGCAGTGAAGTTCCAACGAGTACGGATTCCGGGGTGAGCTCCGGAGCACACTCTCGAAGAACAAAGAACCACTGATGTTAGCCGTATGTGCACTCCAAAAGTGACACCGGATTCCGAGCCTTCCGAAAGTTGGCTCCAGAATTTCTGGGGCCTACTTCCAAAGGGTGTTTTGGAAGCCAAAAATGGATCAAGTGAAGTGATTAAACTTTGGCTTATATAGGGGATATATGGTGGATATCTGAATGAAAATAATGGCTATCTTAGTTACATAGGATAGTAGAAGAATGTACCAAAATGAGTTCCACCGTAGATCCAAGGAGAGACCCCCTCTTAATAGTGCGGCTTTCCTACGACTCAAATAGAAGCAAAAAACTTCGAGTCTTCAAAAAATTGATGCCCTTTACTTTTTGATTTAGGGGACATCCATCTCCCTTGATAACCACACACCAACCAGTATCTTGAGATAAACTTAATAACCGACATTAGTCCTCACCAACCCATTGTCATGAGCACCGAAATACCATTGGGGAAACAATGCAGTTTCACATGGAGTTAATTATTTTTATTAAAAGCTTACATGAAAATGATTTACATTGTTTCCATGAGCATGAACACAAATGTTCAATGCATACCCGCACTTCTCCAATGCACACCTTTCTAATCACTTCTAATTTTGATTTTTTTAGTTTCCCTCTTTACTTTTTTTGTTTTTGAAAAATTATGTGGTGAAACATCCGAATAAATGGCTCTCTAAAACTTCTAGGTTGACTCTGAGGCAAATCTTTCTTTAGAGCCATATTGCGTGGCTTAAAGTGCCCAATTAACTATTCCACCAGGATTCGAAGGTATATCAAAGCCAAGTTCAATATACAAATATTTGGATTTATGTGAGCACAAATCAATATAGAGCATGTAACAATGAATTCTAACCCTACACCTCTGCATTAGCATGTCATATGAAAACAATTCATTAACACAAAGTAAATGATAATTGATACATCTCCAATGTATCTAATTTATGGAGTATTCATGCCATGTTTACAATAATATCATATGGTTTTGGTGCACTTTTATATGTTTTTCATAAACTAACCAATTAACCTAGTGCCCAGTGCTAGTTGTTGTTTTCTGCATGTTTTTGGTTTTCTAGAAAATCCATACTAAGCGAAGTCCAAATGCCATGATAATTTACAGTGTTTTTTGCAACATAAGAGACCCCCGAAGCTTCAAGGAAGGACCAGAAGACCCACAAGGCAGCCACAAGCTCACCCCGCATGCCCCAGGGGGTGAGAGGGCCACCCGAGCTTGTGGGCCCCTTGTAACTCCGATTGGCGTGATCCCAATGCTGAAAAATTCTACAAATCCAGAAACCCCCAGAAAGAAACCTAGAACTTTCACGCCGCTGCTGCAAGCCTACGTACTGAAGCGATCTCATCTAGAGGCTGATATCTCCTTTTTATTGATCTGGTATTGGAACATAAAAGAGTATCTCGCACCTATTTTCCTAGAGGGGACCCTGGGATATTGAACCCACGAGAGGAAGATTCCGTTGAAGAGATGATCTCTAGCAAGCTTTAATTAAAGTGCCAAATCCAGCTTTTGACCAGATCATCAAGCAACTAGTGATTCAAATACTTATAATAAAAAAGGTACGGGTATGAGGTCTTATGCTTACAACCTTGTATTTGTTGGGGAACGTAGTAATTTCAAAAAAATTCTACGCACACGCAAGATCATGGTGATGCATAGCAACGAGAGGGGAGAGTGTTGTCCACGTACCCTCGTAGACCGAAAGCGGAAGCGTTAACACAACATGGTTGATGTAGTCGTACGTCTTCACGATCCGACCGATCAAGTACTGAACGCACGGCACCTCCGAGTTCAGCACACGTTCAGCTCGATGACGTCCCTCGAACTCCGATCCAGCCGAGTGTTGAGGGAGAGTTTCGTCAGCACGACGGCGTGGTGATGATGATGATGTTCTACCGACGCAGGGCTTCGCCTAAGCTCCGCTACGATATTATCGAGGTGTAATATGGTGGAGGGGGGCACCGCACACGGCTAAAAGATCGTTGATCAATTGTGTATCTAGAGGTGCCCCCTGCCCCCGTATATAAAGGTGCAAGGGGGAGGCCACCGGCCTAGGAGGTAGAGGCGCGCCAGGAGGAGTCCTACTCCTACCGGGAGTAGGACTCCCCCCTTTCCATGTTGGACTAGGAGTGGAAGGGGGAAGAGGTGGAGGGAAGGAAGGAAGGGGGGCGCCGCCCCCCTCTCCTTGTCCTATTCGGACTGGGGGGAAGGGGGGCGCGGCCCTGCCCTAGCCTCCTCTCCTCTCTTCCACCTAGGCCCAATAAGGCCCATTAAGTTACCGGGGGGGGGGGGGTTCCGGTAACCTCCTGGTATTCCGGAAAAATCCCGATTTCACCCGGAACACTTCCGATGTCCAAACATAGGCTTCCAATATATCAATCTTTATGTCTCGACCATTTCGAGACTCCTCGTCATGTCCGTGATCACATCCGGGACTCCGAACAACCTTCAGTACATCAAAACATATAAACTCATAATATAACTGTCATCGTAACGTTAAGCGTGCGGACCCTACGGGTTCGAGAACTATGTAGACATGACCGAGACACCTCTCCGGTCAATAACCAATAGCGGAACCTGGATGCTCATATTGGTTCCCACATATTCTACGAAGATCTTTATCGGTCAGACCGCATAACAACATACGTTGTTCCCTTTGACATCGGTATGTTACTTGCCCGAGATTCGATCGTCGGTATCTCGATACCTAGTTCAATCCCGTTACCGGCAAGTCTCTTTAATCGTTCTGTAATACATCATCCTGCAACTAACTCATTAGTTACAATGCTTGCAAGGCTTATAGTGATGTGCATTACCGAGTGGGCCCAGAGATACCTCTCCGACAATCGGAGTGACAAATCCTAATCTCGAAATACGCCAACCCAACAAGTACCTTTGGAGACACCTGTAGAGCACCTTTATAATCACCCAGTTACGTTGTGACGTTTGGTAGCACACAAAGTGTTCCTCCGGTAAACGGGAGTTGCATAATCTCATAGTCATAGGAACATGTATAAGTCATGAAGAAAGCAATAGCAACATACTAAACGATCGAGTGCTAAGCTAACGGAATGGGTCAAGTCAATCACATCATTCTCCTAATGATGTGATCCCGTTAATCAAATGACAACTCATGTCTATGGCTAGGAAACATAACCATCTTTGATCAACGAGCTAGTCAAGTAGAGGCATACTAGTGACACTCTGTTTGTCTATGTATTCACACATGTATTATGTTTCCGGTTAATACAATTCTAGCATGAATAATAAACATTTATCATGATATAAGGAAATAAATAATACTTTATTATTGCCTCTAGGGCATATTTCCTTCAGTATTTGTGCTGGGATCAAATACGGTATTAATTTGTGCGCTGGAAGTCACCCATTGAGATGTGCTTGTTACGGATCAAAGTGGGGGATGTGTCCAAATAACATCTTGACCGGCATGAGTCCTGCATCAAGAATCAGTTGTCCTACTGCAGGCCCTATCCATCCCGTGGGGTTGCCTCAATAATTAAGATACTGAAATCAGATAAGAGCTTTGGGTGTTTAATGACTACACCTCATGTCTCCCAAGGATATGATCCATGTTACCCTACTGAACTTTACTGTCACCAGTGTGCGATATAACACTTCACGGTCTCCTTGCTCCTAACCTCACCGGTGCTCAATCTCCATGATCCTGGGTACCTGCAGGGATGAAGATAGCGGACAAGACAAGAGACAACTTCACGGAACAATTTTATTTCACATATACGGGACAATATGTCAAAGTTTTCCATTGACGCCCTCAACAAATACCTCGGGTTGCAAGGCTTATGCCTCAACCCATACCTTACTGAACTTCTCACACATGGAGATCAAATCACGAGAACAAAACATTAAAGAACACATCTTGAGATTGATTGCTTGCAATATGTCTTACAATGGATGCCTTGTGCGATGCACAATTACAAGTATGAATGGGATGGATGAACACTATGGTGGTGGTGGAGATGGCTATGGAGATGGCAGCGGCTAGGGTTTGCGGATGAAGACGTTCTAGCTTCTGTGCTCGTCTCCCTGTTGACATTTTGATGGGGTCCCTTTAACGAAAGTTGTTTGGGTGGATGATCTGCCTCGGAATTCAGGGCGCTCATACGGGCGCTCGCATCCGTATGGAATGCCGTCTTTTGTGCTGTGTTCGTATACCGTAGACGTCTCCTAGTGATTCCTTCTTCCTCCATTCTCTTTCCATTCCATTTCCACAAGTGATTTCTCCCCTTTTTATCCCATTTCCCATGGAAACACATCAAAGAGAGGATTTGTGGAATCCTTTGCATTCGTTAGTCATTAGTACCAATATTGGAGCAAATATCGCTTTTTAATATAAATATCTTGGTTTAAACAAAGGTGAAATGAGTGTAAAAATATCACTCATCAACTCCCCCAAGCTTAAACTTGATCGTCCTCGAGCAACATAAAGAGAAATCCAAATCATAAGGAACTCAGTTGTTTAAACCAAAATAACGAGAAGGTTTTGGTTCATTTACGATCGGTAATCCTAGATAGCCATCCACTTCTTGACCTGAAAACACTGAATAGTTGTAGCGGTGGCATGGTTATAGTGCAAGTGTTATTGAAGAAAAGATAATCGACACAAAGTTCTTGATCTACGAGATAAAACAAGTTTGCAGCACTATTCTATTTATTCTAGACAACACTAGCTTGCAGGGATTGCACGGAAGAATTTTTCTTTAGACAGAGCCAATAAAACATAGGTTAGGGAGTGAAAGCATGTAGTGAAAAATGATGCTCTAATGCTCTTAAGCACACCCACAGTCATTTCCTCCTCAAGGCTCTAAAGCAGTTTATTTCAATCATTATGTGCTAGAACTTTAATTGTCACGTGAAGAGATTATGCCAACTAAGTGATTATGCATAGGTTTTCGCTGTGGCTTAATGCTTAGGAACTATGGACCTCTGATATATGTATCTTTCGAGATCTTTTGACTAGTCCCTTTTGTTTACCACATACACACCATTTCAAGAGAAAGCTGAATAATATGCGTTTGCAGTGTTGCCACTACGTACGGTAACAAACTCATAGCCGAAATCCAAGCTATCGCTCTTGGTGGATCGTTCATTGGCCAGCGGAGTCCTCAGCATAACATCAAGAAAGGTGACGAAACCACATTTACACACGTACACATGCATATAGTAGCAGGGCCATGGCACCAGCAAGGAGCTGAAGCACCATGTAAGAGATACAACACATATTTTTGGCATAATCTCATTCACCATTCAACTAAGTTCCTCTAGACAATTTAATCCACAAGTGCTATCAAATGTATTGAAATTAACAACATGGGGTTGAGCAATTCAAACATCACTTCTACTGCAATTTTCTCAACTCCCAAGCCTTGAAAGACTTTCTCTTTTGCATAGTTATTCTTAGTTAATATCATTTCATTTAAAAACAGTCCCACGACAAGTGTTGGTTGTCTAAACTAAACAGAACAAAGGCTACAAAATTATTTCAGCTACTAGAACAAAACTCTCTTAACTATCGAGACCTACTCCCATCTGCACATATCACACATACTACTAGTACATCTAATCTAAGCATTTCAAGTGCAAAAGACGGGGGTCATAGGACATACCTTCACGGTTGCGAATTTACACACTTGCCTTCCTTACTCTTGCATTCCTCATTGTCTGGCATTGATCAATTCCTCTGAAAACAAAATGCAAATGAACTCCAAAGGGCAAGATAAAGAACAAGAGCAAAGCGAAGCTTATTCTATTTTTATTGTTTTTGGGTTTTTGAATACTAATTTGCAACCGAAAAATCGCAAAGGCAAAAGAAAAACAAAAAGCAAATAAAAGCAAAGTGTTGGAACAAACCAACATGAGTGTTTTGAAGCTCCTCGAGCTTAAGTACAACCTCATTACATCTTATTCAAACACTGTCACATCTTGATGTAGAAGTGGTGAACCTCCCCCAAGCTCGGCTTTTGCAAGCCCAAACCAGCGAGATCATTGCGGCGGTTGGTCAGGAGACCACTCTTGGCTCCAGTTGGAGAAGTTCATGTTCATGTAGGTGGGCGTGCCTCGAAGGGATGCGTCAAGATTTCTCATATCATCAATAAAGCCCTGGAGGCTGCTGAGGTCTGCATAGGTGGTGTAGTCTTGTTGTGGTTGCTCCTCTTCTTCGCTGGTGGCGAGTTCTTCTTCATCTACTTGTTTTGGTTTTGGGCCTTCTTGATCAAAAGCCGCATCTCCTTCCTATGCAACATAATGCAATTGTTCATGCTCGATGGAGAAACAGTTAGGCATAGGAGTATGAAACAAGTGTGCCACTCCAGGAATTCTAATGCCATGACTGCCATTACGAACTTCTACCATTCCACCGCTAGTAAGAACACGCAATTAACAAGGGTTTTACCGACAATGGGGCGAAGGTGATTGTAGTTGACACCAAGGGCATTGGCCAACATGGTGATCACTCCTGCACACACGATATCTCCTTGTGCATGATTTGCTTCATGCGCGAGGTGTGGCAAAAGTATTGCCCCTAGGTTGGGTGAATAACCGACGTCAAGGTTTGCTACTTTCTCAGGAATTAGCATGTCCTCCTCATTCACCTTAGAAACTTCTCCTCATTCCTACAATGAGTTAGTGATAACATAATAGAAATAACGTATAGCAGGACTTTCAATGCAACTAGCTCTTGAGGCTGGCATGCTCATCATATTGACGGTTTGCCTCATGTGTGATGTGGACCAGATCATGACCAAGGCATCAAAGAGTGAGGTTCATGCTAGCACAAATGTTAAACCATTAGAGCAGCCAAAGGAAGACATGGGCAAAACCATTATCTTAGTGCGGAGCTTTCGGTGCCTATTTTGGGAGAAATGACACATCAGATTTCCGGCTGCAACTTCCCACCTAAACCTAATTAATTGTAGAAGGTTCTAGCACGTTTTAGAGGCTGGAAAAGATGGTCTTTGAAGTCAACTTTCATTAAAAACGGTGCATCATTTGAGGTCTTGAGTCAAAAGTTGTGCAAGTTTCCATGCAAGTTGTCCAGGAATTAATTACAACGCGAGGCTCAACAAGTTTGCTCCTGCTATAGCTTGGGGCTCATGAATTTACCCTTCATTTTGAGTTGTTTTCACACTTAACTAGTAGGTGCTTCTAGTATAAGTACTCCCTAGCTGTTCCATGTGAAGGGGCATGAGATTTCTGAGTTTATGTTTGTAGACAACCGGTGAGGTTGTGTTGTGTTGTGAGCACTAGTATCGTTGAGTGTTAGCTCGTGTGTGTGGATTGAAGGGACTGTCCTCAATTCATATAGGATCCTTGTGGTTCTCTCTTGTGATTCTACATAGGTTCACACGTTTCATGGTTTGGGTTGCGTCCTTGTAAACCAAGCTAGTTACCCGTTGCAATTTATTTGAGAGTGTTTCCTCTTGTTCTTTTCCATTTGAGGGAGACAGTTGCTGCTCCTTGTGAGTTCTTTGGCACCATGGAAGATTGTTTCCATGACTTCCCGCATCATCTTGGCATGAGAGCTTTAGGTTGTTCATGGTGATATTTTCTCTCTTGCTGATTTTGTTCTTGAGAAGCTTCCATGGGTTCGAGGAGGTCCAGCAGTGTTCATGGTGTGCATGGACGTGAGCGCCTCTTGGAGGAGGATCTGCCACTTCCCGTGTATGATCCAAGCTTGTAGCCCGCCTATGTGTTTGTTGGGGAACGCAGTATTTCAAAAAAAATCCTACGATCACGCAAGATCTATCTAGGAGATGCATATCAACGAGCGGGGAGAGTGTGTCCACGTACCCTCGTAGACCGAAAGCGGAAGCGTTAAGTAACACGGTTGATGTAGTCGAACGTCTTCGCAATCCAACCGATCAAGTACCGAATGCATGGCACCTCCGCGATCTGCACACATTCAGCTCGGTGACGTCCCTCGAACTCTTGATCCAGCTGAGGTTGAGGGAGAGTTTTGTCAGCACGACGGCGTGATGATGACGATGATGAAGTTACCGACGCAGGGCTTCGCCTAAGCACTACAACGATATGACCGAGGTGGAAATCTGTGGAGGGGGCACCGCACACGGCTAAAAAAAATCAACTTGTGTGTCTATGGGGTGCCCCCTCCCCCGTATATAAAGGAGCAAGGGGGAGGCCGGCCGGCCCTCATAGGGCGCGCCCAAGGGGGGCAATCCTACTCCAAGTAGGAGTTGGATCCCCCCGTTCCTTGTCCTACTAGGAGAAGAAGGAAGGAGAGGGGAAAGAGAAGGAAGGAGGGGGCGCCGCCCCTCCCCCTAGTCCAATTCGGACTAGGCCCATGGGGGGCGCGCGGCCAGCCCTTGGCTGCCCCTCTCTCTCTCCCCTAGGCCCAATAAGGCCCATTACTTCTCCGGTGGTTCCGATAACCCTTCCGGCACTCCGATATTTATCCGGTGACCCCCGGAACTCATCCGGTGTCCGAATAACATCGTCCAATATATCATTCTTCATGTCTCGACCATTTTGAGACTCCTCGTCATGTCCGTGATCACATCCGGGACTCCGAACAACCTTTGGTACATCAAAACACATGAACTCATAATACCGATCATCATCGAACGTTAAGCGTGCGGACCCTACGGGTTCGAGAACTATGTAGACACGACCGAGACTCATCTCCGGTCAGTAACCAATAGCGGAACCTGGATGCTCATATTGGCTCCCACATATTCTACGAATATGTTTATCGGTCAAACCGCATAACAACATACATTGTTCCCTTTGTCAACAGTATGTTACTTGCCCGAGATTCGATCGTCGGTATCTCAATACCTAGTTCAATCTCGTTACCGGCTAGTCTCTTTACTAGTTTCGTAATGCATCCCGCAACTAACTCATTAGTCACATTGCTTGCAAGGCTTATAGTGATGTGCATTACCGAGAGGGCCCAGAGATACCTCTCCGACAATCGGAGTGACAAATCCTAATCTCGATCTACGCCAACTCAACAAACACCATTGGAGACACCTGTAGAGAATCTTTATAATCACCAAGTTACGTTGTGACAATTGATAGCACACTAAGTGTTCCTCCGGTATTCGGGAGATGCACAATCTCATAGTCATAGGAACATGTATAAGTTATGAAGAAAGCAATAGCAACAAACTAAACGATCATCGTGCTAAGCTAACAGATGGGTCTTGTCAATCACATCATTCTCTAATGATGTGATCCCGTTAATCAAATGACAACTCATGTCTATGGCTAGGGAACTTAACCATCTTTGATTAACGAGCTAGTCAAGTAGAGGCATACTAGTGACACTCTGTTTGTCTATGTATTCACATGTACTAAGTTTCCGGTTAATACAATTCTAGCATGAATAATAAACATTTATCATGATATAAGGAAATATAAATAACAACTTTATTATTGCCTCTAGGGCATATTTCCTTCAGTCTCCCACTTGCACTAGAGTCAACAATCTAGATTACACAGTAATGATTCTAACACCCATGGAGTCTTGGTGCTGATCATGGTTTGCTCGTGAGAGAGGCTTAGTCAACGGGTGTGCAACATTCAGATCCGTATGTATCTTGAAAATCTCTGTCTCCCTCCTTGACTTGATCATGGATGGAATTGAAGCGTCTCTTGATGTGCTTGGTTCTCTTGTGAAATCTGGATTCCTTTGCCAAGGCAATTGCATGAGTATTGTCACAAAAGATTTTCATTGGACCCGATGCACTAGGTATTACACCTAGATCGGATATGAACTCCTTCATCCAGACTCCTTCATTTGTTGCTTCCGAAGCAGCTATGTACTCCGCTTCACACGTAGATCCTGCCACGACGCTTTGCTTAGAAGTGCACCAACTGACAGCTCCACCGTTCAATATAAATACGTATCCGGTTTGTGACTTAGAGTCATCCGGATCAGTGGCAAAGCTTGCATCGATGTAACCATTTACGACGAGCTTTTTGTCACCTCCATTAACGAGAAACATATCCTTAGTCCTTTTCAGGTATTTCAAGATGTTCTTGACCGCTGTCCAGTGATCCACTCCTGGATTACTTTGGTACCTCCCTGCTAAACTAATAGCAAGGCACACATCAGGTCTGGTACACTGCATTGCATACATGATAGAACCTATGGCTGAAGCATAGGGAATGACTTTCATTTTCTCTCTATCTTCTGCGAAGGTCGGGCATTGAGTCTGACTCAACTTCACACCTTGTAACACAGGCAAGAACCCTTTCTTTGCTTGATCCATTTTGAACTTCTTCAAAACTTTATCAAGGTATGTGCTTTGTGAAAGTCCAATTAAGCGTCTTGATCTACCTCTATAGATCTTGATGCCCAATATATAAGAAGCTTCACCGAGGTCTTTCATTGAAAAAATCTTATTCAAGTATCCTTTTATGCTATCCAAAAATTCTATATCATTTCCAATCAACAATATGTCATCCACATATAATATTAGAAATGCTATAGAGCTCCCACTCACTTTCTTGTAAATACAGGCTTCTCCAAAATTCTGTATAACACCATATGCTTTGATCACACTATCAAAACATTTATTCCAACTCCGAGATGCTTGCACCAGTCCATAAATGGATCGCTCGAGCTTGCACACTTTGTTAGAATCCTTTGGATTGATAAAACCTTCGGGTTGTATCATATACAACTCTTCTTCCAGAAATCCATTTAGGAATGCAGTTTTTACATCCATTTGCCAAATTTCATAATCATAAAATGCGGCAATTACTAACATGATTCGGACGGACTTAAGCATCGTTACGGGTGAGAAGGTCTCATCGTAGTCAACTCCTTGAACTTGTCGAAAACCTTTCACAACAAGTCGAGCTTTGTAGACAGTAACATTACCGTCAGCGTCAGTCTTCTTCTTGAAGATCCATTTATTCTCTATGGCTTGCCGATCATCGGGCAAGTCAACCAAAGTCCACACTTTGTTCTCATACATGGATCCCATCTCAGATTTCATGGCCTCAAGCCATTTTGCAGAATCTGGGCTCATCATCGCTTCCTCATAGTTTGTAGGTTCGTCATGGTCAAGTAACATGACCTCCAGAACAGGATTACCGCACTACTCTGGTGCGGATCTTACTCTGGTTGACCTACGTGGTTCGGTAGTAACTTGATCTAGAGTTACATGATCATCATCATTAGTTTCCTCACTAATTGGTGTAGGAGTCACATGAACTGATTTCTGTGATGAACTACTTTCCAATAAGGGAGCAGGTACAATTACATCATCAACTTCTACTTTCCTCCCACTCACTTCTTTCGAGAGAAACTCCTTCTCTAGAAAGGATCCATTCTTAGCAACGAATATCTTGCCTTCGGATCTGTGATAGAAGCTGTACCCAACAGTCTCTCTTGGGTATCCTATGAAGACACATTTCTCCAATTTGGGTTCGAGCTTATCAGGTTGAAGCTTTTTCAGATAAGCATCGCAGCCCCAAACTTTAAGAAACGACAACTTGGGTTTCTTGCCAAACCACAGTTCATAAGGTGTCGTCTCAACGGATTTAGATGGTGCCCTATTTAACGTGAATGCAGCTGTCTCTAAAGCATAACCCCAAAACGATAGCGGTAAATCAGTAAGAGACATCATAGATCGCACCATATCTAATAAAGTGCGGTTACGACGTTCGGACACACCATTATCCTGTGGTGTTCCGGGTGGCGTGAGTTGCGAAACTATTCCACATTGTTTCAAATGAAGAACAAACTCGTAACTCAAATATTCTCCTCCATAATCAGATCGCAGAAACTTTATTATCTTGTTACGATGATTTTCCACTTTGCTCTGAAATTCTTTGAACTTTTCAAATGTTTCAGACTTATGTTTCATCAAGTAGATATACCCATATCTGCTTAAATCATGTGTGAAGGTCAGAAAATAACGATACCCACCGTGAGCCTCAATATTCATTGGACCGCATACATCAGTATGTATTATTTCCAATAAATCTGTTGCTTGCTCCATTGTTCTGGAGAACGGAGTTTTAGTCATTGCCCATGAGGCATGGTTCATAAGTACCAACTGATTCATAATCAAGTGATTCCAAAAGTCCATCAGTATGGAGTTTCTTCATGCACTTTACAGCAATATGACCCAAACGGCAGTGCCACAAATAAGTTGCACTATCATTATCAACTCTGCATCTTTTGGCTTCAATATTATGAATATGTGTATCACTATTATCGAGATTCAACAAAAATAGACCACTCTTCATGGGTGCATGACCATAAAAGATATTACTCATATAAATAGAGCAACCATTATTCTCATATTTAAATGAATAACCGTCTCGCATCAAACAAGATCCAGATATAATGTTCATGCTTAACGTTGGCACCAAATAACTATTATTCAGGTTTAAAACTAATCCCGAAGGTAGATGTAGAGGTAGCGTGCTGACGCGATCACATCGACTTTGGAACCATTTCCCACGCGCATCATCACATCGTCCTTAGCCAATCTTCGCTTAATCCGTAGTCCCTGTTGCGAGTTGCAAATATTAGCAACAGAACCAGTATCAAATACCCAGGTACTAATGCGAGCATTAGTATGGTACACATCAATAACATGTATATCACATATACCTTTGTTCACTTTGCCATCCTTCTTATCCGCCAAATACTTGGGGCAGTTCCGCTTCCAGTGACCAGTCCCTTTGCAGTAGAAGCACTCAGTCTCAGGTTTGGTCCAGACTTGGGCTTCTTCACTTGAGTAGCAACTTGTTTGCCGTTCTTCTTGAAGTTCCCCTTCTTCCCTTTACTCTTTTTCTTGAAACTGGTGGTCTTGTTGACCATCAACATTTGATGCTCCTTCTTGATTTCTACCTCCGCAGCCTTTAGCATTGCGAAGAGCTCGGGAATTGTCTTATCCATCCCTTGCATATTATAGTTCATCACGAAGCTTTTGTAGCTTGGTGGCAGTGATTGAAGAACTCTGTCAATGACACTATCATCCGGAAGACTAACTCCGAGCTGAGTCAAGTGATATACGCAGACATTTTGAGTATATGTTCACTGACAAAACTATTCTCCTCCATTTTACAGCCGTAGAACTTATTGGAGACTTCATATCTCTCAATCCGGGCATTTGCTTGAAATATTAACTTCAACTCCTGGAACATCTCATATGCTCCATGACGTTCAAAACGTCGTTGGAGTCCTGGTTCTAAGCCGTAAAGCATGGCACACTGAACTATTGAGTAGTCATCAGCTTTGCTCTGCCAGGCGTTCACAACGTCCAGCGTTGCTCCTGCAGCAGGTCTTGCACCTAGTGGTGCTTCCAGGACGTAATTCTTCTGTGCATCAATGAGGATAATCCTCAAGTTAGGCACCCAGTCCGTGTAGTTGCTACCATCATCTTTCAACTTAGCTTTCTCTAAGAACGCATTAAAATTCAGAGGAACAGTAGCACGGGCCATTGATATACAACAACATAGACATGCAAAATACTATCAGGTACTAAGTTCATGATAAATTAAAGTTCAATTAATCATATTACTTAAGAACTCCCACTTAGATAGACATCCCTCCAATCATCTAAGTGATCATGTGATCCAAATAAACTAAACCATGTCCGATCATCACGTGAGATGGAGTAGTTTTCAATGGTGAACATCACTATGTTGATAATATCTACTATATGATTCACGCTCAACCTTTCGGTCTCAGTGTTCCGAGGCCATATCGCTCGGCGTCCTGGGAACGGGGGTCCCCAGACTTGCCTGCCTGCAGCCCGCGGCATGGCTCCATTAATGTCCTGGTACGGCCCATCTTCATCAGCAAACACTCAAGACACTCTCTAGGGGCCGAGCCTCGCGAGGCGGATGGCACTAGACCTCTTCAGGGGCAGCCTCACTAGGCTGGCTCATGAGTTGCAGAGAGATCAAGGTGAGGGGCACCTTGCGAGGTTCCCATGACATGAGCCATGATGACCAAGGCCAAGCGGGCGCCAGCGGGCGCAGAGTACCGGTTGCCTCTTTGGTGCTAAAGGGGTAGGCGCAGGCGAGGAGTCCCGAGGCATCAGGCAAAGGTTTCCATATCGGTGCAATGAGACCAAGACCAGCAGGACGGAAAGACGAAGGTCATCGCGGAGCCCACGAGGGCGTCACCACCAGAGCCTTTGGCAGGCGAAGACCACCTTTTGTCAGGATAGCTTGTACTAGTTGTCCCCCTTCAAATTGTCCATTGTGGAATCCCTTCCCGCCTAAAAATTTGGGAAGAGGACCGGGGCCTCTATAAATAGGACTAGCCACCACCATAGGAGGCAACTGGTCTGAGATCGGATTCATTCCATCCCCGCACGCACAAGCTCACCGAGCTCAAGAACACCACTCCTCAGGAGGCTGTTCTTCCCTTGTACTTGTTCATCCCCAGCCTACAAGGCAATCCACCACACCGCACTGGAGTAGGGTATTACACCACATCGGTGGCCCGAACCATTATAAACTCTTGTGTCCCTTGTTCCTCGTGTTCGGCTAGCTAGGCCTTGAGATCGTTGTGCGAGTGAGCTAAAGAGGGAGAGAGATCTTCGTGCGCACCCTAGTGTTCGAACCTCAAGGGTTTGCCGGAACCCGTAATCCGACAATATCTGCATATGCTAGGCTCGTCAAGTTTAACCTGAGTATTTTGCGTGTGCAAGACCCTCATTGACGGCGGGGCCGGCCTTAATGTGATCTCCGTGGAGGCCTATGGCTTGCTTCACGTACCGCATGAACGGCTCCGTCCTACCAAGCCCTTCTCCGGAGTCGGCAGCGGCTCCACCAGCCCCCTAGGGCAGATCCGCCTCCCCGTGACCTTCGGCACCCGCGACAACTACCGCACCGAGCTTATTGACTTCGACATCGCCCGCATCGGCCTCCCGTACAACGCCATCCTCGGGTACCCCTGCCTTAGATTAGTTCATGGCAGCGACTCATCCGGCCTACAACCTCATGAAGATGCCCGGTAGCAGCGACGTCCTCACCGTGGCTGGAGACACCAAGGAGGCTCTGACGGCCCTCAAGCTTGCCTTCAGGGCCGCAGCGGCAGTGCACCCGGCCGGCGAAGCCACCCCAGGGGCTAAGGAGGCCGCACCGGCAAAGAAGAAGCAGCTGTTCACTCAAGATCGGGCCGAAACGAAGCAAGTACCGGTCGAGGAAGGTGGACCCTCGGGAGCCACCTTCATCATAGGCGCCAACCTCGGCCCAGATCAAGAGGAGGGATTGGTGAAGTTCTTGCGCGCGAACAAGGAGGTATTCGCCTGGGAACCCAAGCAGCTGGTAGGGGTCCCAAGGGGGGTAATTGAGCATCACTTAAGGGTGTGCCCCAATGTGCACCCTGTGAAGCAGAAGGCGTGGCGACAGTCCACGGAGAAGCAGTCCTTCATCGTCCAGGAAACTCGCAAGCTGGAGGCGGCAGGTGTCATTCGCGAGGTCTGATACCCAGAGTGGCTGGCGAACCCCGTCGTCGTGCCAAAGAAAGGCGGGAAGGAACGCATGTGTGTCGACTTCACCAACCTCAACATGGCCTATCCCCAAGACCCGTTCCCGCTTCTGCGTGTCGACCAGATCATCGACTCCACCGCCGAGTGCGACCTGCTGTGTTTCCTGGACGCGTTCTCGGGCTACCACCAGATCAAGATGGCAGTGGAGGATGTGGAGAAGACCGCCTTCTTGACCCCGTGCGGGGTGTACTGCTACACCCGCATGCCGTTCCGACTGCGCAACGCTGTGGCGACCTTCCAGCGGCTGATGCACATCGCCCTGGGTCAGCAGCTCGGGAGAAACGCTGGAGCCTACATCGACGACATCGTGGTAAAATCTCGGGAGGCGAGAACCCTGATTCAGGACCTGGAGGAGACCTTCGCTAGCCTGCGCCAGGTGGATTTGTGGCTCAACCCGGAGAAGTGCGTGTTCGGTGTCCCCTCCGGCAAGCTACTGGGTTTCCTCGTGTCTCACAGGGGGATCGAGGCTAACCCCGAGAAGGTCAAGGCAATAGAAGACATGAGCCCACAACAAACTCTCAAGGAAATGCAGAAGCTTGCAGGCTGCGTGACCTCGCTGGGGCGCTTCATCTCCAAGCTGGGGGAGCACGCCTTGCTGTTCTTCAAGCTGATGAAGAAGAAGGGACCGTTCGAGTGGACCCCAGAGGTCGACCTGGTGTTTCAAGACCTCAAGAGATACCTGACCAGCCCTCCGGTGATGGTGGCGCCTCGTCCCCTCGAGCCCCTGGTGCTTTACCTGGCCGCCACTCCCCACTCCGCCAGCGCGGCGTTAGTAGCGGTTCGGGAAGAGCGCCTGACCAAGAGTCCGCCGTGCAACGCCGCACCCTCGGCAGGGATGACACGGCACCAAGACGGCACCACCGAAGCCACGACGGTGTCGGCTTACAGTCCGGCCTTGCAAGACAGCGCTCACGGGCTTGCGGAGGCCCAGATGAGCGACCAGGCTCCTAAGGCCCCCTCACCTCAGGAGGCACCACAACCTCCGGAGGGCACAGGATCCACCGACGCTCCCTCCCTCGTCGAGCACCGAGTATACTTCGCCAGCATAGTGCTACGGGACGCGAGAGAGCGGTATCCCATGCCGCAGAAGCTCCTGCTCGCGCTCTTGGTGGCCTCATGCAAGCTACGCCATTACTTCCAAGGCCACCCGATCAAGGTCGTCTCAGCTTACCCACTGGAGAGGGTGCTCCGGAGCCCTAATGCCGCGGGAAGGGTCGCCGAGTGGAACATCGAACTTCAGGCATTTCAGCTTGAGTTCAGCACAACCAGGGTCATCAAGGGAGCCGCCCTAGCCGACTTCGTAGCCGAATGGACCGACGCCTCGGAACCTGAAGTTTGCGAGAGCCTATCTCTCTCGCCAGGAAGCGAAGCACCAGAAGGTTGGGTCATGTACTTCGATGGCGCCTTCGCACGCCAAGGCGCGGGGGCTGGTGCTGTGCTCATCTCGCTCACCCAAGACAAGCTATACTACGTTGTGCAACCCTGCTTCCAGCGGGGTGAGAAGGTCTCCAACAACTTTGCGGAATACGAGGGTTGATCGCCGGCCTCAAGGAAGCGACAGCCTTGGGGGTCAAGCATCTCACCATCAAGGGCGACTCCCAGCTCCTCGTCAACTTCTCTAACAAGGTGTACGAACCAAGGGACGAGCACATGGAGGCGTACCTCGCGGAGGTGCGCAGGATGGAGAAGCAATTCTTGGGCCTGGAACTGTAGCATGTACCGCGCGGCACCAACAAGGAGGCCGATGAGATCGCCAAGAGGGCGTCAAGGCGCCAGCCCCAAGAACCCGACGTCTTCGAGGAGCGACTCTTCAAGCCTTTAGCAGCCCCCGCGATTGCGGATACTGCGCCATCTCGAGAGGAACTCCCCCAACCACCGACCTCGGGAGCCCCCGCTTGCGGTCCAACCTCAAGAGCACGTCTGCTCCTGGCGCTCAAGCCTCAGGAGGGGTGCTGGACCGAGGAGTTCAAGGCGTACCTGGTGCGGGGGACGCTGCCGGAGAAGGAGGAGGATGCAGAGCGTGTGGCCCGGCAAGCCACGGCATACTGCATCCAAGATGGTGAGCTCTACAGAAAACGGCCGAATGATGTTTCCTTACGATGCATCTCCAGGAAGCAAGGGGGCAAGCTGCTAGCTGACATACATGGCGGAGATTGCGAGCATCACTCGTCGTCGCGCACCCTGGTTGGCAAGGCGTTCCGCAGCGGGTTCTACTGGCACACGATACTCAACGACGCAGCCGAGCTAGTGAAATCCTGTGAGGCCTACCAATTCCACGCCAAGCAGATCCACCAGCCAGCTTAGGGCCTCCAGACTATCCCACTCTCATGACCGTTCATGGTCTGGGGGCTGGATATCCTAGGACCATTCCCTCGTGCGTCTGGGAGCTACCGCTACCTCTACGTTGCCATCGACAAGTTCACCAAATTGGCGGAGGTGGAGGCCGTCCGCACCATCCCAGCCGGGTCCGGAGTTAAGTTCATCAAGGGTCTCGTGAGCCGGTTTGGGGTCCCTAACCGCATCATCACTGACAACGGCTTGCAGTTTACTAGCAATCTCTTCAAGACATATTGTGCTAACCTTGGAAAGCAGATATGCTATGCCTCAGTGGCACACCCCAGGAGCAATGGCCAGGCCGAGCGTGCCAACGCGGAGGTCTTGAGGGGCCTCAAGACCAGGACCTTAAAGAAGAAGCTTGAGGCTTGCAGTAGGGGCTGGCACGACGAGCTCCAGTCCGTTCTGTGGTCCATCCGCACCACCGCCACCAAGCCAACGGGCGAGACTCTATTCTTCCTCGTCTACGGAGCTGAAGCAGTCCTCCCTCACGAGCTCAAGCATCACTCCGCGCGGGTCCTGGCGTTCGACGAAGCGCACCAGGACGCCATGCGGGGGATGAACCTCGTGCTGGGGGAGGAGCACCGCCGCCAAGCCTCGCTCCGGGCGGCAAGGTACCAGCAGGCGCTGCGATAGTATCACTACCACAGCGTCCGCTCCAGGACGCTCGAGGTGGGCGATCTCGTCCTAAGGCGGATGCTCTCTAGGGAAGGGCTGCATAAGCTCTCACCCATGTGGGAGGGCCCGTTTAGGATTGCCCACATCTCCAGGCCTGGCGCCGTGCGCCTGGAGACGTAGGACGGGATCCCCATCCAGAACGCCTGGAACATCCAGCACCTCCGGAAGTTCTACCCATGAAGCAAGGCCCAGTGCATGTGAAGGTCTCCGCTCGTGACACTCTCACGTAATAATGAGTGGGGCTGTACACGCCCCGGAGTCTCCGGAGTGCCGCCCTCGGGCCTCGGGGGCTCCCTCCCACGTCCTAGTAGCAACACTTAGCTCCGCGCTGGTGAGAAGACTAGACTAGGTGCCGGACGCGGCTGTTCATTTGCTTTCCGTAGTTGGCTTGCCCCTCTTTAATGGAAATTTGAGTTCTGGTGTTTCTCGATGGCTTGGTTCGATTCCCTTTTCTCTCTGTTTTTTCCCTCGGTTCTGTGTTTTTCCCGACACTCTCCCTCGCACGCCTCGCGAGGGGGCTGGACAAGTGCGCGCGTAAGCACTTCCCCTGGTCTCCACGAGGCACCCTCGTTCGAGCTCGCGACCAGTGCACCCCTTTTTTAAGTCTGTGCCCCACGGGTACCGCGATGTGGTGCGCTAGGCCATGACCGGCCACGCTTGGGGCCCTGAGCAAGGTCGAATAAGGGTTTCTTAACGAATTTTTGCAATATCTCAAGTCCGCAGCAGGGAGGTCTCATCAGGTGCTGGGAGATGCGCACCTCACGAGGTGGAAACTACTTCAGACGCATCGAGCTAAGTTATCCTTACATGCCTACGTAAAGCATTGATACCACGACACAACTCAGAAGCGATGGACATAGCATAAGGCAGAAAAAGCGTTACGGTACATCATATGCCCCCGCGGGGCCCCATACTTGCTTCTTGTGATGCAAGAAGAAAACAAAGAAAAAACAGGCAAAAGCGGCCCCTACGCCCGCGGCTACTCCCGAGAATCAGCTCCCACCGCTCCCCCAAACTCAGCCGGAGCCCTCCTCGTGCTTCACTGGGGCGCGACGATAGGACGACCCGCCACCGTCCTTGAAGTGAGCCTGGCGACGGGGCGGTTGGTCGTAGCCGCCGTTGCTGGAGCTGTCGCCGGAGGAGGTGCCGCCGCTGCCGGACGAGCCGCGGCCATCACCGAGGGCGAGCTCGCCCTCGTCCTCGTCGCAGCCGTCGCCAAGGCCGAGCACTTCGTCACCATCGATGTCTTCAGGGCAGCACCCAGCGCGGCGACCATCTTCTCCGAACACCCTCACGAAGAGGGTCGCGGCACCATCGTACATGAAGAGGAGGGTGCACCGCCTGCTCAGACCGTGCGCGCGGGCAAACGTTTGCCAGCCGCGGGCCAGGGCTACATTGCCCGCGATGGAGATCTCCATCGCAACCCACGAGGCCTTGCTGCAGCAGCCGTCCGCCTGCAGCCAGAGGCCGCCGGGACCCGTGGTCGTCAGCTCACCAGCAAGGGAGCGCGGAAGCTGGAGCCAGGTGCCGGTCGGGTTCTCTGACCACACAATGAATTCTGGCAGTACCTCCGCCGAGTGGAAGCGTGGCCGGAGAGGCCTACCGACCATGGCGCGCCTTCCCTCGTCGACTAGACCGCCACGTCTTAGGCGGCTTCCCCCAGGCGGAGAAACGCCGCCTCGGCCGCCCGGAGCGGCACCGGACCCCGAAGAGACTCGTCCTCGCCCACGAGGAACCACAGCGGGGGTCGCGACATGCTTGCGAGGGCGACCGCGCCCCCTCTTGGGCGGGGGTGAGCCGGGCCCCTCTTGGCGAGCCTTCCCCTTCTCCTCGGCCGAGAACCTCTTCGTTGGCGCCATGGGTGTCGCTGCAAGCACTGAAGCAAGGAAGAAGAAGCAAGAGGAACGGAGGAAGAGATGGGCAACGGGGGCTCTGCCCCGCTCCTCATTTATAGCCAGGAGGAGGCCAACCGACGGCCTCCATGATTGCAGGTAATGATGGCTTTTCTGCATGCACTAGGGACTCGTCAATCGGGCAGTTGCTGAGGCAGCGTGGGGAAGCAGAGACGCACACGTCCCGTCAATCACCATGCGTCAATCAAGGCCGCAGGCGGTTGGGGCCCGTGGCACTCCGCACTTGCCCCTTGGCTTCGCCTCGAAGCCAAGTCCGAGCACACCTTGGCCCCGGGGGCTACTGTCGGCGTCCTGGGAACGGGGGTCCCCAGACTTGACTGCCTGCGGCCCATGGCGTGGCTCCATTAACGGCATGGTACGACCCATCGTCATCAGCAAACGCTCAAGACCCACGCGAGGCGGACGACACAAGACCTCCTCAGGGGCAGCCTCACTAGGCTGGCTCGCGAGGAGTGGAGAGATCAAGGCGAGGGGCACCTCGCGATGTTCCCGTGACGTGAGTCATGACGACCAAGGCCAGGCGGGCGCCAGGCGGGCGCAGAGTACCGGTTGCCTCTTTGGTGCTAAAGGGGCAGGCGCAGGCGAGGAGTCCCGAGGCATCAGGCAAAGGGTTCCATATGGGTGCAACGAGACCAAGACTAGCAGGACAGCAGGACGAAGGTCATCGCCGAGCCCACGACAGCGTTACCACTAGAGCCTTTGGCAGGCGAAGACCACCTTTTGTCAGCATAGCTTGTACTAGTTGTCCCCCTTCAAATTGGTCGTTGTGGGATCCCTTCCCGCCTTAACATTTGGGAAGAGGACCGGGGCCTCTATAAATAGGACTAGCCACCACCATAGGAGGCAACTGGTCTGAGATCGGATTCATTCCATCCCCGCACGCACAAGCTCACCGAGCTCAAGAACACCTCTCCTCAGGTGGCTGTTCTTCCCTTGTACTTGTTCATCCCCAGCCTACAAGGCAATCCACCACACCGCACTGGAGTAGGGTATTACACCACATCGATGGCCCGAACCAGTATAAACTCTTGTGTCCCTTGTTCCTCGGGTTCGGCGGGCTAGGCCTTGAGATCATTGTGCGAGTGAGCTAAAGAAGGAGAGAGATATTCGTGCGCACCCTAGTGGTCGAACCTCAAGGGTTTGCTGGAACCCGTAATCCGACAATATCTACATATGCTAGGCTCGTCAAGTTTAACCCGAGTATTCTGCGTGTGCAAAACTGGCTTGCACCCGTTGTATGTGAACGTAAAGCTTATCACACCCGATCATCACGTGGTGTCTCGGCATGATGAACTGTCACAATGGTGAATACTCAGGGAGAACACTTATACCTTGAAATTTAGTGAGAGATCATCTTATAATGCTACCGCCGAACTAAGCAAAATAAGATGCATAAAGGATAAACATCACATGCAATCAATATAAGTGATATGATATGGCCATCATCATCTTGTGCCTTTGATCTCCATCTCCAAAGCACCGTCATGATCACCATCGTCACTGGCTTGGCACCTTGATCTCCGTCGAAGCATCGTTGTTGTCTCGGCAACTATTGCTATCACGACTATCGCTACCGCCTAGTGATAAAGTAAAGCAACTACTTAGCGATTGCATTTCATACAATAAAGTGACAACCATAAGAGCATCTCTAGCCGCGCCCCCAGAAAGGCCTCCCCAGGCGATTTTTTCGCGCCGGCGCCGAAAAAACGGCACAGTCGCGCCCCCAGGAGCCCGATTTTCACCGGCCTGGGCCGAAATCAGCGCCGGCGGACCCAGGGCGAACCCGGCGCGCTGGGGGGCGCCCGGGCGAGTTGTCTTGGCGCCACGCAGCCGCGGGCCTGCTGAGTCAGCGAGACGGGCGCTTCATCGCCCTCATCGCCTCGGTTCCGCCGGGAATCATGCCAAGGCTGCCGCCGCCGGTCAGCCTTGCCATTGATTCCTCACGGGCGGCGCGTCACGGGGCGGCACGCCGACGCCTCCCCTCCCGCGCACGCGTACACACGGGCGCGGCTATATTAAGCCGGTGGCTTCCCTCGCCTCTGGCCACACCAGCCCTAGCCGCCGAGCTCTACCTCTCCCGTGCGCTGCCGCCGAGCCCTCCCTCTCCCTCTCCCATGCGCCGCCGCCGAGCCCTCCCTCTCCCTCTCCCATGCGCCGCTGCCAAGCCCTCCCTCTCCCTCTCCCGATGGCCGAACGTTTTCCTGGCGACGAGGCGGCGGCCAACGGCTTCAGCCGCCGCTCTCTCCGCGAACAGGAGTCGTGGCTCCTATTCGAGGCCAACATCCCGGCGCCACCGGACATGCGCGCAAGGCCGACGGGGTGGACGCTCAGAGACGGGGGAGTGCCCATTCGCCCGTTGCCTGACGCCGTGGCGCGCGCACCCTACTTCGCCGCCGAGGTAGAGATCACGCGCTCCTCCCTCACCAACGAGCAGCTCGCCTTACCCCAGTACGCCACCGACAACCACACGGCATGGACGGCGTACTTCGAGCGCCGTCAGCAGCAGAGGCTAGCGTCCACCAACGGGGCGCCGGTGGTGGGTGGCACAAAGAACAGCGAGGGGCACCACCTGTGGTGGGGCATCTCCGGCCGCACGCTCGTGGGCGTGCTGACGCACCTTGAGGGCGGCAACAACCCGCCGCTGGCATACCCTCCCCCGGCGAGGGCGGCTGCCCCGGCCCAACGCCGACGCGCCGGGCAATGGATGCCCAGGAGGTTCGGCTCCTCCTCGCACTCTTCTTCCCCCTCCTCCGGCTCTCCGGCGCTGCTCAGTGTCAAGGCCGAGCCCGCGGCGGAGACGCCGCTCGGCCGGCGCACTCGCAGCGTCGGCATCGTCATCAACGAGGGCGGCCGGCGCGCCTCCTCGTCAGCTCCTCCGCGCTTTGTCAAGCCAAAGACGGAGCCGGGGCTCGCGCCGGTGAAAACGGAACCGGGTCTCCCCGCCGTGAAGATGGAGCACGGCGACGTGGAGCTCGACGACGACGCGGCCCTGGAATGGGCGTGCAAGGACTCCTTGAAGATGGCGAGGGAGCGCCAGTGCGCCGCCCTACGGCAGTTCGAGCAGCGCCGCCGGGGCCGCGACGAAGGAGGAGGAGTCGTCATCGAAGACAGGGATGACGACGACGCGCCGCCGCCACCAGTCCACCATGGGGACGCCGGTCAGTGGTCCACCAGGGTCGGCCGCGTCAAGGAGGAGAAGGCCGACGATGACGACGATGGTGAGGATGGCGGCGACGACGGCTACTACTCTGCGTTCAGCCAGTTCCTTTTTTAAATATATTTGCTATGTAAAAAGCCGCGAACATGTCTAATATATCCCGAAGTTTGCCGAAATTTAGATGTGTTTAGCCGAACTTCGCCGAACGTTTTCTTTTGTGAAAAAATTTAGACGCGTCTGGGGGCGGCCCTGGGGCCGGCGGCTGGGGACCAACTCGCCCCCAGGGCATTTTTTTTGCGCCGGCTCACCCCCAGGCGGCGATTTTAGGCGCCCCCTGGGGGGCCAACGGCTAGAGATGCTCTAAGGTTCCTGCCAGTTGCCGATAACTATTACAAAACATGATCATCTCATACAACAATTTATATATCATCACGTCTTGACCATATCACATCACAACATTCCCTGCAAAAACAAGTTAGACGTCCTCTACTTGTTGTTGCAAATTTTACGTGGCTGCTACGGGCTTAGCAAGAACCGTTCTTACCTACACATCAAAAACCACAACGATTTTTCGTCAAGTGTGATGTTTTAACCTTCAACAAGGACCGGACGTAGTCACACTTGATTCAACTAAAGTTGGAGAAATAGACACCCACTAGCCACCTGTGTGCGAAGCACGGCGGTAGAGCCAGTCTCATGAATGCGGTCATGTAATGTCAGTCTAGGCCGCTTCATCCAACAATACCACCGAATCAAAGTATGACATGCTGGTAAGCAGTATGACTATTATCGCCCACAACTCTTTGTGTTCTACTCGTGCACATAACATCTACGCATAAATTTGGCTCTGATACCATTGTTGGGGAACGCAATATTTCAAAAAAAATTCCTACGATCACACAAGATCTATCTAGGAGATGCATAGCAACGAGCGGGGAGAGTGTGTCCACGTACCCTCATAGACCGAAAGCGGAAGCGTTAAGTAACGCGGTTGATGTAGTCGAACGTCTTCGCGATCCAACCGATCAAGTACCGAACGCACGACACCTCTGCGAACTGCACACATTCAGCTCGGTGACGTCCCTCGAACTCTTGATCCAGCTGAGGTCGAGGGAGAGTTTCATCAGGACGACGGCGTGATGACGGCGATGATGAAGTTACCGACGCAAAGCTTCGCCTAAGCACTACAACGATATGACCGAGGTGGAAATCTGTGGGACACCGCACACGGCGAAAACAATCAACTTGTGTGTCTATGGGGTGCCCCCTCCCCCGTATATAAAGGAGCAAGGGGGAGGCCGGCCGGCCCTCATAGGGCGCGCCCAAGGGGGGCAATCCTACTCCAAGTAGGAGTTGGATCCCCCCTTTCCTAGTCCTACTAGGAGAAGAAGGAAGGAGAGGGGAAAGAGAAGGAAGGAGGGTGCACCGCCCCTCCCCTAGTCCAATTTGGACTAGGCCCATTGGGGGGGCGCGCGGCCAGCCCATGGTTGCCCCTCTCTCTCCCCTAGGCCCAATAAGGCCCATTACTTCTCCGGTGGTTCCGATAACCCTTCCGGCACTCCGATATTTATCCGGTGACCCTCGAAACTCATCCGGTGTCCGAATAACATCGTCCAATATATCATTCTTCATGTCTCGACCATTTCGAGACTCCTCGTCATGTCTGTGATCACATCCGGGACTCCGAACAACCTTCGGTACATCAAAACACATAAACTCATAATACCGATCATCATCGAACGTTAAGCGTGCGGACCCTACGGGTTCGAGAACTATGTAGACATGACCGAGACTCATCTCCGGTCAATAACCAATAGTGGAAACTGGATGCTCATATTGGCTCCCACATATTCTACGAAGATCTTTATCGGTCAAACCGCATAACAACATACGTTGTTCCCTTTGTCATCGGTATGTTACTTGCCCGAGATTCGATCGTTGGTATCTCAATACCTAGTTCAATCCTGTTACTGGCAAGTCTCTTTACTTGTTCCGTAATGCATCACCCCGCAACTAACTCATTAGTCACATTGCTTGCAAGGCTTATATTGATGTGCATTACCGAGAGGGCCTAGAGATACCTCTCTGACAATCGGAGTGACAAATCCTAATCTCGATCTACGCCAACTCAATAAACACCATCGGAGACACCTATAGAGCATCTTTATAATCACCTAGTTACGTTGTGACGTTTGATAGCACACTAAGTGTTCCTCCGGTATTCGGGAGTTGCATAATCTCATAGTCATAGGAACATGTATAAGTTATGAAGAAAGCAATAGCAACAAACTAAACGATCATCGTGCTAAGCTAACAGATGGGTCTTGTCAATCACATCATTCTCTAATGATGTGATCCCGTTAATCAAATGACAACTCATGTCTATGGCTAGGAAACTTAACCATCTTTGATTAATGAGCTAGTCAAGTAGAGACATAGTAGTGACACTCTGTTTGTCTATGTATTCACACATGTACTAAGTTTCCGGTTAATACAATTCTAGCATAAATAATAAACATTTATAATGATATAAGGAAATATAAATAACAACTTTATTATTTCCTCTAGGGCATATTTCCTTCAGTGTTGGCATTGGAGGATACACGAGAGTATGTGTTGAACAAGGTGGAGGCGCATATCGGCCATGGAGACCAACCTTGGCCGGAGAATCGACTCCCTCACCAAGGAACTCTGTTGAGATAGGCTTGCTGCAAAGGGACGACATCGACAACTCCATGAATAGCAGGGCCAAGGCCACCATGAGGAGGGGCATGGAGAGCACATCCACGTCTACTCGGGTGATGATCATAGCTACTACGCTGCACCACCTCGGCATGCTCACCATGACCACCGAGGTACTACTTGGGCACCACCGTCTCCACCATGAGATGGGCTTGCTGCACGGGGTCGACATCGACAACTCCCCATACAGCATGACCACCATGGAGAGCATTGGAGCGACCACTCTGATGATGCTCGAAACTACTATAAGCCTCGACCACGACGTGCTCATCATGATCATCGCGGAGAACGGCAAGAAGGCTTTGTCATGGGAGGAAGAGGTCACGGGTGTGCTCATTGTGACCATGAAGATGATGGGATTGGTAAATTCAAACTTACCATACCATCATTCAATGGAAAAACTGAGCCTGGTGATTATTTGGAGTGGGAGATGCGCGTGGATCAGATCTTTGATAGCCACTGCTCTACAGAGGAGGAGAAGGTACGATATGTATCCATTGAGTTTATCGGATATGCTTTGATCTAGTGGAACCAATTGTTTCGTGCTGGAGGTCGTCCGGAGACATAGGTGCAAATGAAAAAAACTATTATGGAGGCATTTTGTTCCTGAACATTTCACAAGAACCTTGTACAATCGACTCCAACGGTTGTGCCAAGGTAACTCTAGTGTTGATGAGTACTATAAAGACATGGAGATTTTGATGATTAGGACAACCGTGAATGAGCCAGAGGAGGCCACAATGTCAAGATTCTTTCATGGGCTGCATGAAGATGTGCAAGAAAGGATAGAGATGGTTACATATCAAGATATGCAAGAACTTGTGCATCAAGCTATTCGTGTAGAGCAGCAGTTGAAGTGTCGCCAAAATCGTAGACAAACATATACATCAATCACTTGGAGAGGTTCAGTTCAGCGAGAAGTAGATGGAAGCATTGCTACAGATTTTTGCTCACACAACAGGACGACTGCAAAGGAAGCTAATGCATCAAAGGTGAATCTTCCAATACTCCTGTCACTCGCATTAGTAATATTCAGTGCCACACATGCAAGGGTAGAGGTACCTTCAAGAAGGATTGTCGTAATTTGAAGAAGGTGCTGCTCACAAATGATGGATATGTCACTGATGACTCAAATGACAAATCTGAATCTGAGAAGAAAGATGCAAAATATTGTACTTTTAAGACTGGAGCACCTCTGAGTTCAAATGGAGGAGAGATGGTGTTAATCTCATGGTTCACAAAGTGGCTCATGATGATGCTCCTATTGTTGAGAAGGGCCAGCGACAAAATGTGTTCCAATAAATTTGCAAGATCAAGGATAAAAGCTGCAAGGTGGTCATCGATGGAAGTAGCTACAACAACATCATTAGTAGTGATCTTGTGCATGCTCTTGGGATATCAACATGGAGGTAGCCCCAACCATATTATGTTAAGTGGTTGAATGGTGTTGGTAAGTTGAAGATTACACATCGTGCTAGGGTGCAATTTTCAGTGGAAAGTTATGTGGACAAGGTGGTATGTGATGTGGTGCCAATGCAAGCTTGTCATCTTCTTTTGGGAAGGCCGAGGCAGTTTGATCACAATGCTACTCACCATGGGAGGTGTAACAAGTTTTCCTTCATGCATCAAGGAGTGGACCATGTCTTGGAACCTATGGTGGATCAAGCACTCAAGCTTGAGCAATTCCCACATGTGAAGAAGCCCAAGAAGAATACCTCAAAACCGAGGATAGTTTTGTTCGAAGGTAGGGAGGATGATGTGGACCAGATCATGACCAAGGCATCAAAGAGTGAGGTTCATGCTAACACAAATGTTAAACCATTAGAGCAGCCAAAGGAAGACATGGGAAAAACCATTATCTTAGTGGGGAAGCTTCTAGTGCCTATTTTGGGAGAAATGACACATCAGATTTCCAACTGCAACTTCCCACCTAAACGTAATTAATTCTCGAAGGGTCTAGCATGTTTTAGAGGCTGGAAAATATGGTATTTGAAGTTAGCTTTCATTCAAAAAAACGATGCATCTTTGAGGTCTTGAGTCAAAAGTTGTGCAAGTTTCCATGCAAGCTGTCCAGGAATTAATTACAGCACGAGGCTCAACAAGTTTGATCCTCCTATAGCTTGGTGCTCACAAATTTATCCTTCATTTTGCGTTGTTTTCACACTTAACTAGTAGGTCCTTCTAGTATAAGTACTCCCTAGCTGTTCCATGTGAAGGGGGATGAGATTTCTGAGTTTATGTTTGTAGACAGCCGGTGAGGTTGTGTTGTGTTGTGAGCACTAGTAACGTTGAGTGTTAGCTCGTGTGTGGATTGGATGGTCTGTCCTCAATTCATATATGATCCTTGTGGTTCTCTCTTGTGATTCTACATAGGCTCACAAGTTTCATGGTTTGGGTTGCGTCCTTGTAAACCAAGCTAGTTATCCACTGCAATTTATTTGGGAGTGTTTCCTCTTGTTCTTTGCCATTTGAGAGAGATAGTTGCTGCTCCTTGTGAGTTCTTTGGCTCTATGAAAGATTGTTTTTGTGGCGTCCCGCATCAGGGTGTGACTCAGTGTAATCATAAACATGTCGGATGTCATCATCATTGTTGGTGAACCCAAAGTAATCACACCACTGCTGAAAAGTGATGTCGAAGTCTTGGTCTAGGAGACGGAAAGTGATCCTCTCCTCCTCATATGCATTGGGCATCAAACCAACATTATGCGAGAGAGTCCTAAGATACTCAACCACCAACTGTTCATATGTCTCACATCCATGGTAAACAAAATGGTGCAACCCGACGTTATGAAAAAGCAAATTGAAATCATGTGTAATACCTAGCTTGGCGAGTGTCATCACACAAGCCCACTTTGTTGCTTTGATCTTCCTTGAGCTTAGTTGCCTAAACTTCCTTTTCACTTCATGGTGAGTGAAGACCATCCCCTGGGTAAAAACTTGTTGAGGCGGTGCGGTGGATGAACTCGAAGCACTGCGTACGTGAGAAGACCTCCATGTAAACATCTATAAAACAATTTTTCAGTCCAATACATTTAAACAATATTGATCCGACGACAATCATAACATCATACTCTAAAAACATCAATGAACCAAAGTAAATCTCAAATTTGAATAAAAAATATGCATCTCCTAGTCATGGCAATGCTAGGCATGTAGAACATGGATTCGTGAAAACTAACTTGGGGATTGGAGAGAAACATATCGTAGATCAATCACATTTCACACGAAAGGATTTGAACTGAAATCAAGCGAGCTGAGGGATCGAGCGAAGTTTTGCTAGGGTTTGAAGAGGTTTGGAGGAAGAAGAAGAAGAAAAGAGAGTGATGGGGGAAAATACCTTCTTCCTCGGGCTTATTGGGGCTGCGAGGAGACGAAACAACCGCTCATGCGGGCGCAAGCACCCGCATGGAACATTGTCATTATTCCTGAAAACTTACCTGCATCTGTCATCATTTCATGTGACCACTCATATCGGTGGAGGCGTCCATTTAAACACCGTCTTCTGATCTGTTATTTTCTTCTTCTGGTCGAAGGTGCCAAATGACTGCTCGGACGGGCGCACGCGTCTGTTTGGAACGCCGTCGAACGCTCTGGATTTTTTCTTTGTTTTCTGCAAAAGATTTAAATGACCGCTCGAACGAGCACTTGTGCCCATTTGAAACACCGTCTTTTTTCCTACTGCCTCTGGCTGCTTTGCGTTGGAACCTTCAGCAGGTCATGCGACTGCCCATACGACCGCTTGCGGTTGTCTAGAATGCCGTATTTTAATATGTTTCTTTCGAAAAATTTATTTTCCTTGCTCTCCTGCGAGGTTAGTTCCAAAGCAATACGTAGACATATTTCCAGGCATCCAAACATCAATTCAACACATAATTCAACTTGCACATCGCAAAGCCTTCATTAGAACCACTCTTCCATACTTACTTCTTCGTATAGGACTTCAATCACTCTTTTTATTGAAACAAAAATAAAAACTTACTTGTCTACTTTATTCGCGTGGGTTGCTGTAGGATCAAAAGTAGGTCTAGAGGGGGGTGATTAGACTACTTGACCAAATAAAAATCTAACATTTTCCCAATTTTAGTTGTGAGCAGATTTTAGCAACGAGCACAAGTCAAGCAATCAACCTATAAATGCAATTCTAAGAGTGTAGCAGCGGAAAGTAAAAACATTGCATATGAAGGTAAAGGGAAGGGTTTGGAGAGTGCAAACGCAATGATGACACAGAGATTTTTGGCATGGTTCCAATAGGTGGTGCTATCGTACATCCGCATTGATTGAGTCTTCAACCCACGAATGGTAATGGCTGCGCGAGTCCACAGAGGGCTCCACCCATGAAGGGTCCACGAAGAAGCAACCTTGTCTATCCCAGCATGGCCATCGCCCATGATGGACTTGCCTCACTTGGGTAGAGCTTCATGAAGTAGGCGATCTACTTGCCCTTACAAACTTCTTAGCTCAACTCCACAATCTTGTCGGAGGCTCCCAAGCGACACCTAACCAATCTAGGATACACCACTCTCCAAAAGGTAATAGATGGTGTGTTGATGATGAACTCCTTGCTCTTGTGCTTCAAATGGTAGTCTCCCCAACACTCAACTCTCTCTCACAGATTTGGATATGGTGGAAAGATGATTTGAGTGGAAAGCAACTTGGGGAAGGCTAGAAATCAACAATCTTGTGGTAGGATTGGAATATCTTGATCTCAACACTTGAGTAGGTGGTTCTATCTCAGAAAATGTATGCTGGAAGTGTAGGCATGTTCTGATGGCTTTATCACATATGGAGACGGGGGTGGAGGGGTTTATATAGCCTCCACACAAAATCCAACCATTACACACATTTGACCCAACTCGGTGAGACCGAATACAAGAACTCGGTGAGACCATTTTAGTTCAAAATGTGAACGTTAGGAATCTCGGTGGGACAGACTGGAACAACTCGGCGGGACCAATGTGCTAGGGCTTAGGGCAAACATCAACTCGGTGGCGCTGATTGCATCAACTCGGTGAGACCGAAGTGAAGCAATAAGCAAATAGAGAAGATGTCAAGCAAACTCGCTGGGACCGATTGCTCATTTCGGCGAGACCGAAATGTTACAAAGGGAAACAGAGAGTTTGCAAGGCCATCTCGGTGAGACCGAGATCCATATCAGTGTGACCGAATTGTTATGGTTTCTGGCAGTGGCTATGTCATATGAACTCGGTGGCTCCGGATAGGAAGAATCGGTGGGGCCGAGTTTGACTTTGGGTTTTGGACATATTTGGAAATGAGAAAGTGGTTGAGGGCTTTGGAGCAATATCACTAAGCACTTTGAGCAAGCAAGCCAATAAGCAACACCTCATCCCCTTTTAATAGTATTGGCTTTCCTATGGACTCAATGTGATCTTGGATCACTAAAAGTAAAATGAAGAGTCTTGAGCTTTTGCCAATATGTGTCCTTAGCATTTTGAGGGGTCCACATTCTTAGTCCATGTCATGCCATTCATTGAACTTTCTAAATATTAAACTTGAATGGATATTAGTTCGATGAGCTATATGTTGTTATGAATTACCAAAACCACCTGGGGATTAGTTGCACTTTCAATCTCCCCAATTTTGGTAATTGATGACAACATATAGATCAAAGCTTCGACAAATGATAATATGAATGAAATATCATCGCTTTGAGAAGTATGTGATAAGCAAGAGCTCCCCCTAAATTTGTGCATTATTGAAAATTTGTGTTTGGATGCAAATACACAATCAATTAGGATCATGGGTCACTCTTCCATGTCACATACAACTTGGTGGAGCGCACAAAATGATAAGAATTAAGTAACATGCACTCATCACCAAGGATACAAGTGATTGATCATACACAAATAATCATAGAGATAGACATGCAAGCACACGTTAAGCATAGTATGATCAAACACATGACCACGTAAGTATCTCACGAGCATAACACATAAGTAGTAGCAAGAGTAGCAACAACCGAACAAACCAAAGTAGCAAGGCAAATAAAACCAACAAAAGACTCTCTCTCTCTCTCTCTCCCAGCCTATGATCTATATACTTTCTCCCCCTTTGGCAACAAGTTACTAAAAAGTTTGAAAACGTATAGTGCTATACGACACTCTAGGCACGATCTCCAGGAGCTCCTGAAGGGGTTTTCTGGCTTGTAGCTTCAGGGTTTGTAGACGGCGTGGAGAGGAGTCCATCTGCAAATGCCTTTGCTAAAGTCTGTGGAGCTGGTGGAGTAGGTACTGGAGGGGCAACTGTGGCTGTTGCTGTAGGTGCTGAGATGGTAGTCCTGGAATCTGCAGCTGGCATGGCTGAAGACCTCTATGCCCTTGGCACTGACTGGAACCTGTTGGTGGTGGGTCTGTCATCATCATCCTCAGCATCATTGAGGGAGTCCTGGATTAAGGGGTCCTCGGGCGTCCGGGCTATGTGACGTAGGCCAGACTAATGGGCCATGAAGATACAAGATAGAAGACTTCCTCCCGTGTCCGGATGGGACTCTCCTTGGCGTGGAAGGCAATCTTGGCGTTCGAATATGAAGATTCCTTCCTCTGTAAACCGACCCTGTACAACCCTAGGTCCCTCCGGTGTCTATATAAATCGGAGGGTTTAGTCCGTAGAGGGCATCATAATCATAATCATACAGGCTAGACATCTAGGGTTTAGCCATTACGATCTCGTGGTAGATCAACTCTTGTAAACCCCATATTCATCCAAGATAATCAAGCAGGAAGTAGGGTATTACCTCCATCAAGAGGGCCCGAACCTGGGTAAACATCGTGTCCATGTCTCCTATTACCTTCGATCCTAAGACGCACAGTTCTTGACCCCCTACCCGAGATCTGCCGGTTTTGACACCGACATTGGTGCTTTCGTTGAGAGTTCCACTATGCCGTCGACAGAAGGTTTGATGGCTCCATCAATCATCTACAACAATGCTGCCCTGAGGGAGGTCTTTCTCCCTGGCCAGATCTTTGTGTTCGGCGGCTTCGCACTGCGGGCCAACTCAATTGGCCATCTAGAGCAGATCGACAGCTATGCCCCAGGTCACCTTATTAGTTTCGAAAAACTAGATTACGTCGCTGATATCCGAGGAGACTTGATCTTCCAGGGGTTCGCGACCCCAACCTCCACTCTGGCCTTAGATCCGGAGCGCGTCACCAGGTCCGAAGACGGGATTCTCGAGCCCGCCGGACTCTCCACCGCTATTGAGCCCAGTATGGGAGAGCCGGGGGAAGTGGTGTCACCAGCAGTCTTCATGAAGCCGAACTCTTCTCCGAACACTGGCTCCGAACCCTCAGAGTCAGCATCGTGTGAGCTCGGCCAAGGGGTTTCCTTCCCGCCATACTCCACGGACTCTCCTCCCCCTGGCCAAACCTCACCTTTAAGCGAGGCTCTGGACTTAATGCGATCCCTCGTCATTACAGAGGGGCAACGTCCGAACTACGCCAGCCCGGAATAGGGGCTGAGAGCGGGGAATTTTACGTCCCACCCACCACCCACTTCATAGCCACTGTCGAGGGCTTAACCGACATGCTCGATTACGACTCCGAAGACATCAATGGTATGGACGACGATGCCAGAGAAGAGTAGGCCCAAAACCCGCCGTTTACCGGACGCTGGACGACCACCTCTTCATATGACGTATACATGGCGGATACACCCAAAGAAGGTAACGGCGATAACGAGAAAAATCCAGTTGAGCATAAACCTCCTGAGATACAACCAAAGCGTCGACGTCAGTGGCGCCGCTCTAAATCACGCCGTGGAAGAGACAGCAATACCGGCACCGGAGACAACAATACTCCGGACGGCGCCGAACACCAAGAAAACCCCGTCGAGCCAACCTCCGAACAGGATGATCGGGAAGACGGGCAAATTAGCCCTGATGATCAGGCTGTAAACAAAGACTCGGAGGATAGTAATTATCTTCCACTCTCCGAGGATGAGGTGAGCCTCGGTGATGAAGACTTTATCGTGCCTGAGGAACCCCTCGAGCAGGAGCGCTTTAAGCATCGGCTAATAGCCACTGCAAGGAGTCTGAAAAAGAAGCAGCAGCAGCTTCAAGCTGATCAAGATCTGCTCAACGACAGGTGGACTAATGTCCTGGCAGCCGAGGAATACAGCCTCGGGCGCCCAACAAGAGTTACCCGAAGCATAATCTGCTACCTCAATTCGACAACGAGGCGCTGGAGCCCGTACCATCAACGCGTAACGCGGGCGACCGACTACCATGTGGCCGTGGCAGAACGGCAACTCGAGCCGAACACCAGCCCGTCCTACCTCGCCTTAAAAAAAGAAACACAACAGCTCGGGGATATACGTATGACCTACGGCAAGACTTGGAAAATAGAGCAGGTCAGAGTAGATCGATCTACGGACCGAGGGGACGTGCCCAAACGTGCGAGGACGGCTATCTAGCCGGGCGCGACAAGCATAACCACGTCCGGGCCGAAAACCGCAGACGGACTCCATCCGAGCTGCATCACGACTTGGCCCGATATAGAGGCGCCGCACACCCCCTCTGCTTCACTGACGAAGTAATGGAGCACGAATTCCCAGAAGGGTTTAAACCCGTGAATATCAAATCATATAATGGAGCAACAGATCCCGCAGTATAGATTGAGGACTTTCTTCTCCATATTCATATGGCCCGCAGTGATGATCTTCACGCCATCAAATACCTCCCGCTAAAGCTCAAGGGACCAGCTCGGCACTGGTTAAATAGCCTGCCAGAAAACTCCATTGGTAGCTGGGAGGACTTGGAAGGCACCTTCCACGACAACTTCTAGGGTACATACGTCCGACCTCCGGATGCCGATGACTTAAGTCACATAGTTCAACAGCCCGGAGAGTCGGCCAGGAAATTCTGGACCAGGTTCCTAATTAAAAAGAACCAGATCGTCGACTGCCCGGATGCCGAAGCCTTAGCGGCATTTAAGCATAGCATTCGCAACGAATAGCTCGCCCGTCACCTTGGCCAAGAAAAGCCGAAGTCCATAGCAGCCCTCGCGGAACTTATGACCCACTTTTGCACGGGCGAAGATAGTTGGCTAGCCCGTAGCAGTAACAATGCAAGCGAAGCTGGCACCTCTGAAGACAGAAATAGCAACGGCAAGCCCCGACGCAACAGGTACAAGTGTGAGAACAACGGTGACAATACCGATGACATGGCAGTGAACGCCGGATTCAGTGGCTCCAAGTTTGGTCCGCGGAAGAAGCCATTTAAAAGAAGCAATTCGGGCTCATCCAGCTTGGACCGAATCCTCGATCTACCATGTCAGATCCACGGCACCCTCGATAAACCTGCCAATCATACCAACAAAAGCTGTTGGGTCTTTAAACAGGCCGGTAAGTTAAATACCGAGAATAGGGAGAAGGGGTCGCCAAGTGAATACATTGACGAGGAGCCCCATCCACCGAACACAGGGGGACAGAAGAAATTTCCCCCCAAGTCAAAATGGTGAACATGATATACGCGATGGAGCCAGTCGCCCCAAAGTTCAACCCATGGTCTTCCTGTCCAATCACTTTTGATCGCAGGGACCATCCGACCAGTATCCGTCACGGCGGCTCAGCCGCACTGGTCCTCGACCCAATCATTGATGGATTCCACCTCACGCGAGTCCTCATGGACGGCGGAACAGCCTTAACCTGCTATATCAGGACACAGTCCATAAGATGGGCATCGATCCGTCTAGGATCAAGCCCACAAAAACTACCTTTAAAGGAGTAATACCATGTTTAGAGGCCCGTTGCACGGGCTCAATCACATTGGAAGTCGTCTTCGGATCTCTAGACAACTTCCGAAGCAAAGACTTGATCTTCGACATCATCCCCTTCCGCAGTGGCTATGACGCACTGCTCGGACGAACCGCATTTGCTCGCTTCAATGTGGTGCCACACTATGGCTATCTCAAACTTAAGATGCCAAGACCACGCGGAGTCATAACAGTCAACGGAAACATGGAATGCTCCCTTCGTACCGAGGAGCACACCGCGGCCCTGGTAGCGGAATTACAGGGCGGCCTTATCAAGCAGAACATCAATTCGGCGGCCAAGCCCCCGGACACTATTAAACGAGTCCGGACTACTCCACAGCATGACAATCCAGCTCGTCAGGAGTTCGACTAGCAATTCAGCCTCCGTCTCAGTCCCGACCGAATTGCGGCGTATGTCCCACGCGTGCATAACTACGCACTAAAAATACCATAGGCAAAGACGGAGGAATAACTCGATCATTGCCCACAATAAGGCTCGACCTTATCGGGGCACTCATACTTTCCCTTTTTTCTCTATCCTTTTCAGGTTTCTTTTCCACAGGCCCCTCACGACGGCCTAATCGCCGATCCTTTCAAAGGATAAACATACCAAGGAGGCAAGCAGCATAGACGCGCGGCAGAATATCTAGATGATCTTTTTGACGATCACTTCGCCTGTTTTCAGGACCTGCACGCAGCTTCCCCTTGGTCTCGGCAGGCTAAATAGCCCTATTGCTTATCGCATTATTTGTACAAATATGCTTTGACGTATCAATCAGATTATAGTGGAAACAGTTCGCGGCCCAACATATGTGGCACTAGCTTACTCCTTCATTATATTTCACTATCTTTATCGATTGCACCCGTACACTTTGGTACGACTTAACTCACCAGGGGCTCCTTTACGCTCCATACATTTGCAACAAGTCTGAACACTTTTTACAGTATAATTCGGCGCCCCAAATATAGCATTATATGCATCGGCTCTGAATCATGTCTTTGGTCAATAGTTGGGTTGCCCGGCTCCTGTGCTTGCTACCTTACGTTCCGTCTTATTGGCTAGGGTACTAAAGGGAGAACTACTGCGATTGTGTTTCTGGTTCATCCGGACAACACCTCAGTAGACAAAGCCAAAAACTGACTGTCATGATGAGGCAAGAGCTGGTCAGCTATTCGGTGGCTAAAAATAAATCTCTTGCGATTTTTTCCGCATTATGCGACGGATCGGCCTTCAACCGATCAGGTCTCTACAGCGCCCTAGTCCGGATAAATAAATACTAACTAGGGGCTGCGCCTATACTCCTATTGTCAAACTCCTATGGCTAAGTGAGGGTGATAAGCCACATAGTCCGATTGCTTGGTTCGCTGCACTAAACACCTCCTTCAAGGACCAAACTCTTGGGTCAAGTGTGTTTCGGCTCCAACCCGAACACCCCCGTACTACCTACGTGGGGGCTGAAGCCGACGACTGGCCAACTCTCAGATTAAATAAATGGCCGCATAGGAGGGGATATTTTCACACAGCAACAAGCAATATATTACATATAGGCTTTATTCCATAATACAGGACTGGATAACATGAATGCATTCATTCAAAAATAATGTCCTTCGCGCACTGGCCCTCCACAATGCGGGATCCTTCCAGGAGATCATGAAAATACCGCTCGGGCGTGCGGTGCTCTTTGCCCGCAGGCGGTCCCTCGGTCGTGAGTTTGACGGCATTCATCTTCGCCCACTGCATCTTGACACGGGCGAAGGCCATCCGCACCTTCGATGCAGACCAACCACTTTATGGCATCAAGACGGGGGCAGGCATCGACCAGCTGCTTCACGAGCCCGAAGTGGCTGCTAGGAATGGCTTCGGCAGGCCATAGACGGATTATCAAATCCTTCATGGCCAATCCGGCCACCCTACGCAGTTCAGTCAGCTGTTTCGGCTGATCGCGGAGGGGCACCGGATGCTCTGGCACAAGGTATTGCAACCAGAACATCTTCCCCGTTGAGCTCCCCTCTTCGGCTCGGAAGAACTCCGCAGCATCAGCAACACTGCGAGGCAGATCCGCAAATGCTCCTGGAGAACTCCAAATCCGGGTCAGTAAGAGGTACCTTCTCTCCACAAATTTCTTCTGCATAATAAAGGCCTTACGCGCCGCAATCTGCTTGGCCTCCTGGATTTCCCGGAGGGCGCCCTGGGCTTCAAGCCGGGCCTCTTGTGCGCTTTGGCGGGCCTTAGCAAGTTCGGACTCTTGGTCCGCAATTTTGCGCTCCAAGGACTCGCATTTCTTTATGGCGTCCTTAAGCTCCTGCTGAACCTCCCCGACCCTTGACTCGTGTTTTTTGCAGGCGGCTTGTTCCTTCTCTGCTCTCTTCTGGGTGTCGGCCAACACGCTCTTGAGGGACTCCACCTCGGCCGCAGCTCCTATGAAACATCATAATAACATGCTCAACATAAGCAATTCATATCATTTTAGATCTGAACAGGCCATTGCATACCTTGCTTGTCCTCTAGTTGTTTTTTGACACGGTCGAGCTCTTGATCGGCCTGCTCCAGACTCTGCTTCAGTTTGGAGACTTCGGCAGAATGGGAGGTCGCAGCCAGCATCGACGCGTGCTTATTCATATAGACACATGCTTAGTCTCCTGCGAAAATTATTCGATCCTCTGTCCGACCTTCCTTTTCGAACACCGGACAGAGTCTCAGGGGCTACTGTCTATACTACGACATTCTTTTTGCATAATTCCGTCACATACCTCAACCTGTTAGAGGGCTGATGCAGGCTTTGGTCAGTCCACTCTTTGCGGACTGAACCCTCTCAATAACCGTACCTATAAGGATACGTTGTTCTTCTACAATGGAAGCACCTCGAAGCGCTTCCAGTAGAGTATCCGGTGCCTCTGGATGGACAGAGGTCACCAGAGGTCACCGGCGAAACAGGTGCACCTCCTTCTTTCGAAGGAGGCTGCTTACCAGATTCTGAAGCCGTATGTGCCTCCGGAATAGTATTCGGCTGGGGGCCGAATTGGGTATGGCCCCCATCGCCAGTTTCTAGGGGGTTTGCTCCCCCATGTGTCCAGCGGCCGAGGTATCACCCTCTGGCACCACCTCGACGGCCTCCCGCACCTCTCCCTGGCCTGGGAGGGTCCTTCGGGACAACACTTCGGTGTCATCCGTAATCTTGGGGGAGGAGGCCGGCGGAGGTGACTCGCTGTCCATCACCTTTGGATCTAGTGAATTCCCCGAAGATTAGGATCGCTGGAGGTGGGTGTGAGCCGGACTGCAGCACATGATTCAACATGTTAAAACCACGAAGTAAAGGAGCTAGATATATATATATATATATATATATATATATATATATATATATATATATGTGCATAAGTGCCTTTGAGTACTTACGATTCGGCCAGGGGCTTCTCCGTGGAACGCCACTCGGAGCTGCTATCGGCGTCCGATGCAGAATTGTCCGCAAGGGAGACCTTCCCTTTCTTGGACGCCTCCGCCTCTGCCTCCAGATCCGTCGAGGCCGCCCTTTTCTTCCTTCCCCCCTCGGGGGGAGAATTGCTTTCCTCCTCCTCCTCGTCGTTCTCGGCGGGGGAGGAGTGGGTTTCGGCGTCTTCGGACGTTGCGTCCGAAGTTCCTTTACGGCGGAGGCCGCTTCTCGCCTCCTGGCCCTTCTTCTTAGCCTTCTTCTCCGACGCCTGGTAGGGTGCCGGAACCAGGATCTTCATCAGAAGTGGGATAGCTGGGTTTTAGGGCAGCGGATCCAGACATTGGATCCGCTCCGCCTTCTTTATCCAGCCCTGAAAAGACAAATGGGGAAGCTTGGACATCTTCCTTGAATGCACAGGTAGAGGATACACCTCAAAATATGAAGAACTTATCGGACTGGCTGGATGAGTCAGGTCATGGCCGCGGTCCTCGGTCGTCTTCGGCCATGACTGGTTGGCCTTGAAAAGCACCTTCCAGATACCTTCATGCGTGGCGCCGAAGAACTGTTGCAAGGTCTGGTGCTTGGCCGGACCGAACTCCCACAAATGGCAAGTCCAGCTTTGGCAAGGAAGGATCCGGCGAACAAGCATCACCTGGATCACATTGACAAGCTTGATGTTCTTGTCCACCATGCTCTTGATGCGGGTCTGCAACGCTAACACCTCATCCGACGATGCCCAGTCCAGGCCCTTTTTTAGCCAGGAGGTAAGCCGCATCGGGGGCCCGAAATTGAATTCGGGAGCTGCGGCCCAGGTGGTGTCGCGGGGATCTTTGACGTAGAACCACTGTTGTTGCCACCCTTTGACGGTCTCCACAAAGGTGCCTGTGGGCCATGTGACGTTGGACAGTTTGCTCACCATGGCGCCTCCGCACTCTGCATGTTGACCATCCACCACTTTCAGCTTCACATTGAAGATCTTTAGCCATTATCCGAAGTGGGGTGGGATGCGGAGGAAGGCCTCGCACACGACAATGAATGTCGAGATGTTGAGGAAAGAATTTGGGGCTAGATCGTGGAAATCTAGCCCGTAGTAGAACATGAGTCCGCGGATGAAGGGGTGGAGGGAAAATCCTAACCCGCGGATGAAGTGGGGGGATGAATACCACCCTCTCGTTGGGCTCCGGGGTGGGAATGATCAGCCCCTTGGCCGGAATCCGGTGGGCGATTTCCTGGGCCAAGTACCCCGCTTCCCGGAGCTCCGTGATGTTCTCCTCAGTGACGGAGGAGGCCATCCACTTGCCCTACGCTCCAGATCCGGACATGGTTGGAGTGCTTTTTTGGGGGCAGAAAGGATGGAAGCTTGGGCGCTGGAGCTCGAGAACGGATGGGCAGAGAGGAAGAAGGCATGGGTGAAAGAATGGATCCTTATCCTCTTATAAAGGCAGCGAATATCAAGCGCCTCCCCACTCGCCTTAAAACTCGCCTATTCCCCAAGGGTCGTGCAGACGGCGCGGTACCCGTATTGATGAGAATCCTGCGATAAGGGGACACGATCTCTGCTTCGACAAGACGTGCCAATGAAAACCGCGTCTCGAAACATGGAGCGGGAAGCTAAAAACGGTTCGAAATAATAACCGGGCAGGGACGTAACGTCTCGCTACAAAAGTTGTCAGTGATGGAACTTGTGAAATATTATGCTCTTTGCAGCTGTGTGTGGTGCTTGTTTTGCAGAGCCGGACCCGTTTCTTGTGTTCGAGGGCTACTTTGGAGTATTCAGATGAGGAACCCGCCTTGCAATGCCGAAAAGAATCTGCACGCTGGACACATCGTCATTGAAGCCTGGTTCAGGGGCTATAGTGGGAGTCCTAGATTAAGGGGTCCTCGGGCATCCGGGCTATGTGATGCAGGCCGGACTAATGGGCCATGAAGATAGAAGATAGAAGACTTCCTCTCATGTCCGGATGGGATTCTCCTTGGCGTGGAAGGCAAGCTTGGCATTCGGATATGAAGATTCCTTCCTCTGTAAACCGACTCTGTACAACCCTAGGTCCCTCTGGTGTCTATATAAACTGGAGGGTTTAGTCCGTAGAGGGCATCATAATCATAATCATACAGGCTAGACATCTAGGGTTTAGCCGTTACGATCTCGTGGTAGATCAACTCTTGTAAACCCCATATTCATCCAAGATAATCAAGCAGGAAGTAGGGTATTACCTCCATCAAGAGGGCCCGTACCTGGGTAAACATTGTGTCCCTGTCTCCTGTTACCTTCGATCCTAAGACGCACAGTTCGGGACCCCCTACCCGAGATCTACCGGTTTTGACACCGACAATCATCCCTTAACTTCTCCACAATGTTATGATTCTCCGTGACCTTCACATCAAGGTCATGCATCTTTGTCTCAATGATCCTCTCGAGGCTCTCCTGATTCTGAGACAAGGTGGCCAAGCTTTTCTCAATCCTCACGGTAGCCTCAAGTAGATAACTGAGCTGATCTTGCTTGGTCTTGAGATTCACTGTTGAAGCATTTGGGGCACTTGCTGCCTTTGCTACTTGTGCAGCCTTTGCTACTTGTGCAGCCTTTGCTTTCTCGACCTTCTCCTGGGCCTCTGCACATGTAGGATGTGATGAATCCATGACAACCTTGTTGTCCTCAAAATCAGGCCTAAGAGGAAGATGCTCTTTGTCAAGCAGATATGTCCCAGTTCCAACATTGGAGTTTATCAACATCTGAATGTGTGGGGCATATCCACAAGACCTCTTCTGGTCGGCTGATGTCCTCTTCACTGTTTCTACAATCAAGCCCATGACTTTGAATTTCTGAGGCACATCAAACAAATGAAGTAAGTTGATGGAGTGACCACGTATCTGAAACGCCCACGATGCGGCTATATCTCCCACGTGTCGAGGCACGACTTGGAGGCATTACCGCATTGTGGTTTTGTCGCAAGAAGGGTCATCTTCACACAATCCCATGTAATGAACAAGAAAGGGATAAAGAGAGTTGGTTTACAATTGCCACTTCACACAATGAACAAATAAATCATACAACATTCAGAGTACACACATAGTCCGACTACGGACAAATCTAAAAGAAAAGAAGATAACCCAACTGCTAGATCCCCGATCATCCCAACTGGGCTCCACTACTGATCGTCAGGAAACGAAACATAGTAACGACCAAGGTCATCGTCGAACTCCCATTTGAGCTCGGTTGCGTCGTCTGCACTGGTATCCTCGGCACCTGCAACTGTTTTGGTAGAATCTGTGAGTCACGAGGACTCAGCAATCTCACACCCGTGAGATCAAGACTATTTAAGCTTATGGGTAAGGAAGGGGTAAAGTGGTGAGGTTGCAGCAGCGGCTAAGCAAAGTATGGTGGCTAACTTATGAAACAAGAGCGAGAAGAGAAGCTTAACAAGCGGTCGTCAACTAGTAATGATCAAGAAGTGATCCTGAACTTCTACTTATGTCAAACATAACCCAAAAACCGTGTTCTCCTCTCGAACAACCCCGAAAAGAGACAATCACGGTTACGCACGCGATTGGTGTATTTTAGAAGAGTTTACTTCAAGTTTACTACAACCGGACATTAACAAATTCCCATCTGCCACATAACCGCGGGCACGGCTCTCGAAAGTTTATACCCTGCAGGGGTGTCCCAACTTAGCCCATCACAAGCTCTCACGGTCAATGAAGGATATTCCTTCTCCCGGGAAGTCCCGATCAGGCTCGGAATCCCGGTTACAAGACATTTCGACAATGGTAAAACAAGACCAGCAAGACCACCCGACTGTGCCGACAAATCCTGATAGGAGTTGCACATATCTCGTTCTCAGGGCACACCGGATGAGACATCCTACGAGTAAAACCAAGCCTCAAGTTTCCCCGAGGTGGCCCCGCAGTCTACTCGGTTCGGACCAACACTTAGAGAAGCATTGGCCCGGGGGGGTTAAAATAAAGATGACCCTCGGGTTGGCCGACCCAAGGGAAGGGTAAATAGGTTGTTTGGCAAATGTAAAACCAAGGTTGGGCCTTGCTGGAGGAGTTTTATTCAAAGCGAACTGTCAAGGGGTTCCCATAACACCCAACCGCGTAAGGAACGCAAAATCAAGGAACATAACACCGGTATGACGGAAACTAGGGCGGCAAGAGTGGAACAAAACGCCAGGCATAAGGCCGAGCCTTCCACCCTTTACCAAGTATATAGGTGCATTAATTAAAATAAGAGATATTGTGATATCCCAACATATCCATGTTCCAACATGGAACAATCTTCATCTTCACCTGCAACTAGCAACGCTATAAGAGGGGCTGAGCAAAAGCGGTAACATAGCCAAACAACGGTTTGCTAGGAAAGGTGGGTTAGAGGCTTGACATGGCAATATGGGAGGCATGATATAGCAAGTGGTAGGTAGCGTGGCATAGCAATAGAGCGAACAACTAGCAAGCAAAGATAGAAGTGATTTCGAGGGTATGGTCATCTTGCGTGAAATCCCGCAAGGAAGAAGAACGAGTCCATGAAGAAGACAAATGGACGTAGTCGAACGGATCCTCACAATCGCAACGTAACCAGAACTATCAAGGAGAAGCGCAACCGGAAAGAAGGAAACATCATGGAAACAACCATCACATAAACATGGCATGATGCACAATCAAGTATGATGCATGTCCGGTTTAAAAAGGCATGGCTTGGCAAAGTGCACAAACAACACTACAAATTAAGTGGAGCTCAGTATGCAACGACTTGCATATTGACGAAACACCACAAGACTCATTTAGTTCTCTCTTGGTTATGTACCCAACAATATTAAATGTTGTAAAACATGGCAAGGGGTGAAGCATAACAAAACTACCTATCTAGGCAAGTTTAAATGAGGCCAGAACAACAAACAATTCCGGAAAATCCTCATATGCATATTTTGATTTGGTACTGTTCTGACCTAAACACAATTTTAATGTTGTTAAACAGCAAAATAAGGTGCACCAAGTTAAACTAGGCATTTTTCTACCCCATTTACATATAAAGTTTATTAAATTTGGAGCTACGGTTATTTAGTTATGAAATAAAACATTTTAGCATGGCATTTATGCAAATTTAAACAAACAGCATTTTAAATAAATTTAACATGGATGAGAGTTGCATATTATGAAACTAAAGTAAAATCTAAGCCTTTTAAATATATGAAGTTTTTTACATATGATGCATAATTCATGAGTAATTATATGCATGAAGTTAGAGGGTTTTTCTACAATTCTGCCAACTCTGGATAATTAGACAAATTCACAGGGCTCGGAAAAAACATAGGCGGGCTGAATCTGGAACAGGGGCCGAACAGGGCAGGCGCTGGGGGCGGCTCACCATGGGCCACTGGGCCGGATATGGAGAGGAAGCGACCCATGGGGGGCGCTAGAGGCAGACGATTTGGCCCATCCGGGCGGCCACGCACAGGCGAAGAAGCGGGCGAGCGAGCTCCTCTGCTCGTCAGGAAGCAGAGCAGCGGCGGCTCAAGCAGGTGAAGCAGGGGAGTGGCAGCACGATGCAGGGGGCGCGACGCGGCGACGAGGACCTGCCGGATCTGGCGAGACGGTAGGGGCGCGGGGACGGCGGAGCTTGGCGCGGATCCACGGCGGCGATGTCTACCTGCAGAGGGCGTCGCGGCGGGGTCAGAGAAGCTTAGAGAAAGGCAAGCGGGAGGGGAGGAAAGGAGCAGGTTCTCGTCGACAGGACCTGCTGGCGAGGCAGACGAGGCGCACGGGAGGAGGAGGTGCTCGGGCGGCTTGGCGGCGCGAGGAGACGAGGTCGAGCGCTCCTGCTCAGGGGTCTCGGGCAGGTGCATCGCGAGCGCGCGGGGATGGTGGCGGCGCCGTTGCCCTGTTCAAAGAGAGACAGAGGAGAACAAGGTGAGGTTTGGGGGGAGAAGAAATGGAACGGGGAAGGAAGAAAAGGCAGAGGCGAGGTTCCTCCGGCGACGGGGAGCTGCTGCTCCAGCTGCTTGCAGGTGAGGAGGCCCGCAGGAGGTGCGAGGCAGGGGCTCCTGCTCGTGGCTGGAAAACACGGGAGGTGGTCAAAGGCCGCGGGTTTAAGGGAGGGGGATCGGAGATGGATGGTGGTTGGCTCGGCGCTGAAACAAAGGGAGGGAGTGGCGGCGGCGTGGGGATTTGGTGGAGATTGGACAGGCTAGGGCTAGGGTTGGACGGTTTAAATAGCAAGAGGGTTTTGGTTAGGGGTAATCGGACCCTCCAATTTACATCGGGCGGTCGAGATAAAAAGGTTAAGAGAGATCAAATAATAAACCGAAGATATTAGAGGGATGTTTGGGGATGATCCGAATCCAATGGTCATGACCGCCCGGATCGAGTTCGGGGAAGTTTCGGACACGGTCAAGGGGTCGATGCGCTGTGCAGAGAGGGGTTAGGCGAACGAGGTCAAGTGAGTGGTTGGACTGAGAACGGGCAACTACGAATGGACCACGAGTTTAAGAAAACATGCGGATGCAATGCGTATGATGCGATGATGAATGCAACAAACAAATTAAAACACACGACTATAACGAAAAACATGGAAGGCGTCTGGAGCGTCGGTCTCGGGGCGTTACAGTATCATCCTGTGATCTCTAGAGTTGGGCAACAATGTATACCTCAAGATAGTGTTCATAGCGGTCAATCCAGCAAGAAGATAATATATTCATCCTAGATTGTGCGTTTCCAGAGCTGCATCAAGTATAGACTTGTACATGTTAGCCATTGAGTTGTGACCCTTCTTGGGTTTGCTATACACATCAAGATCATCATTCTCCTTTTTGGCATTGATAAGCTTGGCACATTCAGAGATGGAGGACTGGTACCTGGTTCCCTCAGTCATCCACACAATCTTACCATCTGGGTAGAAATGGGCAGTGGAGTAGAATTGCATAATGATTTCATCATTCCATTTTGTCAATTTCTGTCCAACAAACTCATCAACTTCATTCATCCTAAAGCTTTCATGCACATGGGGAAAATAGTCTTCATTCCCATCAATATAATCCCAATCAACCCGTTTCATGTCACAAACTATGGGCTTCTTGTCCACGAGCTCAGTTTCATAGAAACCTTGTTGTTCTATGGTGTGAAAACGATAATCCAAAGCAGTTCTTCTCCTTGTGGCATATGGATTTGTCTGTCTCCATAGTCTTAGACCATGATCCTTCCTCAACTTCATATTTTCAGCCACTGGATGATCATCATTATTGTCGGAGTAAATGGCCACGGGTAGCTTAACCGACTCCCCCTGGCTCTTCGAAAAATTACCAGGCCAATCGAGCCTTCAAGCATCCCGAGCACGGGGCCGCCTTCCTCTGGCCGGCTATCCCCAAGGCCGACTACCAGAAGGCGACCCGGCCTCAAAAACCTTCCCGAAGAAAGCTATGAGATGTCTGACTCCAGGAAGCCGGCCCCAAGAGGACCGACTCCCAGAAGCCGGCCTTGAAGAAGGCCGACTCCCAGAAGCTGGCCAAGACTGCACCCACCAGGGCTGCACCCACATAACGGTGATAAGACAGGGCGTGGCCGCAGTACAGCCTACCACCCCCGAATCCCGGAGCATGCATGGCCATAGGGTGCCGTACGGGTCAGCCATCCCCCATCCTGCGCGGCAATGTAGCCATGTTGACCGCGACGTCACCCACGCCAGGCGCCCGTACGGCCCGCGGGTGGCGGGCCCCTTCAGCCAGAGAGACGCTCGAAGGCGGCCCGACCTCCCCTAGTTGGCATGGGGCGTAGCCGGCTCCCAATAGCCGGCTACCTCCCTCCCTCGAAACATGTGCATCATTAAGGAGACAAGACGAGGTGAGGCTACAGTGAGAGCCCGCCAGGCGGCGGCACTGTAGCCAAGCTTACCTCAACAAAGCCCTCGTCATCTGGGGTGAGGCAACAGTAACCAGCCGCCGACAAGGCCCCCAGGCGGTGGGGCCGGCCTGTCGGCCAAGAGGCCGGCAGCCGGTGGGACCCACCAGTCGGCGGGCCCCAACGGCCGGGGGAGAAGCCGGCGAGCACAGACACTGACGGCTGGGACCCGCACCCAACCGGATTTCCATTGTACCCCTGGGGGGTAGGCCTATATAGATCCCCCGGGACACCCATGCAAGGGGTTGATCTCACAGAGTTTTACACACCACATAGAGAGAAAAGGAGAGCTAGCCTTGCCCTTCTTCTTCCCCTAGCCAAACAGCTCAAGGAGCACTTGTAGCTACTTGTGTTGATCTAGTGATGATGCGGAGACCCCGCAGAGCAGGACTAGGGGTGTTATCTCCGCGGAGAGCCCGGAACATGGGTAAGATTCGCCGGCGTGCATGTCTTCGCCTTATCCCGTTTCCAGGCACCGGTGATGTCTTACTGGCTCCCACAATGATAAGCCACCCGTTGGCATATGTCGCACCTACCACCCGACATTTGGCGCCCACCGTGGGGCCAGGTGCACCATCGTTCGGAGACCTGTTCTGGACGGGAACCCTTTTCCTCCCCCGCGAGCGTAGCCAGCCCGCTACGCCCGATGGCGCTTGCCCTGACGCGCTGCAAGGCGTCGACGACGCCTGCGCGGCGAGATGCCTCGCCGATCTTCTTGGCGAGACTCGCATTTCCGACGAGCCTGCGTTCGACGCAGGCACAGACTGGCCCGAGAGCCGCCTCGTCAGCCTCCTCGACCAGCTTCACGTCTCCAGCGAGCTTGCTATGGACTTGGAGTCGGTCGGCTCCACCGACCCGATGCTTGTCGACTCCGACACGGCATCGCTTGACGCCTTCCCCACCAACGTGGTGATCATCGACGACCCTCTCCCTCGAGCCGACAGTGGCAGCAACGCTGTCATTGAGGTGCTGGTCATCAGCCACGGCGCCGTCTCGGGCGAGAACGCCCACGACGCCCTACAAGCGGCGCTGCACGACTTGTCCGTCCCCATCCCGGCCGACGCCGACGCCAAGACTCTAGAGGCACGCCGCCTCGCCCTCATCGCAGAGGGCCAGAAGATAGCGTCCATGAGACGCCTCACTGAGGCTCACCAGCGCGAAGTCGACCACGCCGCCTTTGGTACGCCACCTCCTGGCGGGCCGAGCCGAGCCGGCCTCGACAAGAAGCGCGGCGCGGCCATCGCCAGCATGCTGGGAGCAGACCGCCCAGTCTACGCCACGCCACTCGAGACCCTGTGTGCCGCTCAGGCGGCCGTAGACGAGCTGAACGGGCTGGGGGCTGATGAGCTCCCCTACATGACTAGACGCATCCAACAGCTGATCGACGCGGCCGCAGAACGGCATGAAGCCGGCGCCCGCGCTGAGAGTCCTCCCCGACGCCGAGAACACGCCGCAACATCCCGGACGCCGACTGCAAGCGGCGCCCGCGCAAGAAAAGATAAGGAGCCGGCTGCTAGCCGCAGCCGACTCGGGTCACCATTGAGCACGACGCAGAAGGCTGCCCCCGAGCGGTGGAACGACAAGGCAATCCGCCTCCCCCCGCCTCGTGGGGAGAGATATCCTACCCCACCGCCTGTCACGCATCCGACTCTCGGTGGCCGACTAGGCCACCGCGAAGGAGTCGGCGAAAATGATGCCCGCCACCGGATCGACCGCCTAGCGCGATCCCTGGCTCTAGAAGAAGAAGATGATGTCGGCCCGCCTTGCTTTGGCCCCCGCATCCGCGACGAGCCCTTCCCCAAAGGGTTCTCACTCCCAAGAGACACGCCAAAATACAACGGCTCCGTGAAGCCGGAAAATTGGTTGATCGACTACTCTACCGCAGTCAGCATAGCAAACGGCAACAGGCGCGTTGCCGTGAAGTACGTCCCTCTCATGCTTCAAGGCACGACACGCACCTGGCTGAACAGCCTCAAGCCCTACAGCGTCAACAGCTGGCTAGACTTCACGGAAGTCTTCATCTGCGACTTCACCAGCACATACAAGCGGCCTCCCAAGCCCCGCCAGCTCTCCTTATGCGTCCAAGGGCCCAGCGAATCGACTTGCGACTACCTCACGCGTTGGGCCGAGCTCCGCAACTCCTGCGAGGGGGTGCACGAGGTTCAAGCCATAGAGTACTTCACCGCCGGATGCCGAGAGGGCACCCTCCTCAAGCACCGACTCCTCTACGACGAGCCGACCACCCTCGACGAGCTGCTAATCATAGCAGACAAGTACGCCACGGCCGACTCCTCAACGAAGACCGAGCTCCGAGTGGACGCCTCTGGAAAGGTGCTCGCTCCGGCTCCCAAGACGCCGGCTGGTGACTCCAACCGACGCCCCTACCAGAACAACCACAAGCGCAAGGCCCCTATGCCACCTTCCACCAGTCGGAAGTAGCCACCGTCGAAGACGAACAGCCCGAAGAGCGGCCCGCGCCCAATAAGAAGGCCGGCAGGCCGGCTTGGCAGCTGGCCTTCCCCTACGAGCAAACTCTCGATGCCCCCTGCAAGTTCCACAGCGGCGCGAAGCTGTCCAACCACACGACCCGGAAGTGCCATTGGCTCACGCGGATCTCCAAGGGCGAGGGGCTGGTGCCGCCTCCACCTCCTGGCCCGCCGCCTCCAGCCCCTCAGCAGCCGGCTGTTCGACCAGCAATCGGAGCCATTCAGGATGAGTTCCCAGATGAGCACGCCGCCTACGTCGTCTTCACGAGCCAGATTGAAGATAAGCGCAGTCGGCGCCGACAGCACCAAGAAGTCAACGCGGTCGCCTCCAGCAACCCCGAGTTCATGCATTGGTCAGAAAGGCCTATCAGCTGGAGCCGGGCCGATCACCCAGAGGTGATGCCGTCTCCCGGCTCCTACGCATTAGTATTGGACGCCACCCTCGCGACGGAAAGGCAAGCTGCCCGTTTCTCCCGCGTGCTGATTGATGGTGGAAGCAGCATCAACATACTGTACCGCGACACCGTGGAGAAGTTGAACCTCAAGGCGAAGCAGCTCATGCCAAGCCGGACTGTGTTCCATGGCATCGTACCCGGCCTGTCCTGTTCCCCAATCGGCAAGATCAAGATGGATGTTCTCTTCGAAGACAAGGATCACTTTCGCCGAGAAGCGATCTGGTTTGAAGTAGTAGATCTAGAGAGCCCTTACCATGCCTTGCTTGGCCGACCTGCCCTGGCCAAGTTCATGGCTGTGCCCCACTACGCCTACCTCAAGATGAAGATGCCGAGTTCAAAGGGGATCATCACCATAGCCGGAGACTACAAGAAGTCCATCGAGTGCGCTGCGGCCAGCAGCCGACTAGCCGAGTCCCTCGTGATTGCTAAAGAGAAGAAGATGCTGGACCGAGTCATGGCCATGGCCGGCAAGCAGCCGGCCCTATCCCCCAGCCCCAAGGAATATGATTCTCAGGGCTCCTTCCAGCCGGCCAAGGACAAAGAAGATACCTCTGGACCCAGAGAACCCGGAGAGGTTTGCTGTCATTGGTGCAAACCTGGACAATAAATAGGAAGGCGAGCTTGTCGACTTCCTCCGTGAGAATCGGGACATCTTTGCATGGTCCCCAAAGGACATGCCGGGTGTTCCGAAGGATTTCGCCGAGCACAAGCTACACGTCCGAGCGGACGCGAATGCAGTCAAGCAGCCTCTCCGCCGACTGTCGGAGGAGAAGAGAAGGATCGTAGGAGAAGAGATAGCCCGGCTCCTGGCCGCCAGCTTCATTATGGAGGTGTTTTTTCCAGAGTGGCTTGCCAACCCGGTCTTGGTGTTGAAGAAGAACAATAAATGGTGTATGTGATAGATTACACGAGCCTCAACAAAGCCTGCCCCAAAGATCCGTTTGCCCTACCACGGATCGATCAAGTGATAGACTCCACAGCCGGATGCGAGCTGTTGAGTTTCTTGGATGCTTACTCAGGATACCACCAGATCAAGTTGGACCCAGCCGACCGCCTGAAGACCGCCTTCATCACACCATTTGGAGCTTTCTGCTACCTGACTATGATATTCGGCTTGAGGAATGCCGGTGCCACTTTTCAGCGTTGCATGCAGAAATGCCTCCTCAAGCAACTCGGCAGAAATGCCCACGTCTATGTAGACGATATTGTGGTGAAGACGAAGAAGCGCGACACCCTGCTGGAAGACCTCAGAGAAACATTTGCCAACTTGCGCCGATTCCAGATCAAGCTCAACCCTGAGAAATGCGTGTTCGGAGTACCAGCCGGCCAGCTTCTAGGCTTTTTGGTCTCCGAACGCGGCATTGAGTGCAACCCAGTGAAGATCAAGGCCATAGAGAGAATGGAGATTCCTACCAAGTTGCGAGACGTTCAGGAGTTTACCGGGTGCCTGGCCTCCCTAAACCGCTTTATCAGCCGGCTAGGGGAGAAGGCTCTCCCCCTGTACTGACTCATGAAGAAGTCCACCCACTTCGAGTGGAACGACCAAGCAGACCAAGCTTTCCACGAGTTGAAGAAGATGCTGACCACACCACCTGTCTTGGCAGCGCCGACTGAGAAAGAGCCCATGCTCCTTTACGTTGCTGCGACTAGCCGAGTGGTCAGTACAGTCATCGTGGTCCAGCGCCCAGAAGAAGGCCGAGCTCAGTTAGTCCAGAGTCCGGTATATTATTTAAGCGAAGTACTGTCCACCTCGAAGCAAAACTACCCGCATTACCAGAAGATGTGCTATGGAGTGTACTTCGCCGCCAAGAAGCTGAAGCCCTACTTTCAAGAGCATCCCATCACGGTCGTATGCACTACCCCGCTTGCCGAGATCATAGGCAGCCGGGATGCATCCGACCGAGTGGCTAAGTGGGCCATTGCGCTGGCTCCTTACACGATCTTCTACCAGCCCCGCACCGCCATCAAGTCCCAAGCATTGGCCGACTTCCTTGTCGACTGGGCCGAGACCCAGTACCTACCGCCGGCTCCCGACTCCACCCATTGGCGGATGCACTTCGACGGATCCAAGATGCGCACCGGCTTGGGAGCCAGCATCGTCCTCACCTCTCCCAAGGGCGACAAGCTCAGATACACATTGCAAATCCATTTTGCCGCCTCCAACAATGTGGCTGAGTACGAGGCGCTCATACACGGGCTCCGGCTAGCCAAAGAACTCGGCATACGCCGGATCCTGTGTTATGGCGACTCGGATTTGGTGGTCCAGCAGTCATCTGGCGACTGGGACGCCAAGGACGCAAACATGGCGAGCTATCGATTCCTCATCAAGCAAATCAGCGGATACTTTGAAGGGTGCGAGTTCCTCCACGTGCCACGGGCCGACAACGAGCAAGCAGATGCCCTGGCACGGATCGGCTCCACTCGACAAGCTATACCAACCGGCGTCTCTCTCCAGCGCCTCCTCAAACCGTCTGTCAAGCTGTCTCCAGAATCGGACTCCATCTTCGTACCGCCTGCCCCTGATGCAGTCGGATCCGACTGGGGGAACCCAGCAGGCGGCTCGGGGACTTCGACAAGCGGCCTGGGGACTGCCGTAGTCGCACCCGGCTCGGGGACTTCAGAACCCGGCCCGGGGACTGCAGCAGTCGGCCCGGGGACTGCAATGACACAACAGGCGGTGGCCGACTCCAACTCTTCACCACCCAACCCACCCACCCGGGTCACAGTAGCCGTACTGACAACAGAAGAAGTCACAGCTCCATCATGGGCCCATCCCATCCTCAACTTCCTAGTAAACAGAGAGCTGCCGACTGATGAGATCTCGGCAAGACTAGTTCAACGCCGAGCCGGAGCATACGCAATAATAAACAGAGAACTTGTTAAGCGTAGCGTCACTGGAGTCTTCCAGCGCTGCGTCGAGCCAGAGAAGGGCATAGCAATCCTCAAGGATATCCACCAAGGCGAATGCGGCCACCACACAGCCTCAAGATCACTTGTCGCCAAAGCTTTCCGCCATGGTTTCTTCTGGCCGACTGCTTTGGAAGACGCCAAGGAATTAGTCAAATGCTGCAAAGGATGCCAAGTCTTCAGCTCCAAGCAACACCTGCCAGCTTCTGCACTCAAGACCATCCCCCTCACCTGGCCCTTTGCCGTTTGGGGGCTGGACATGGTGGGCCCATTCAAGACAGCCCGCGGCGGCATGACACATCTGCTTGTCGCCGTGGACAAATTCACCAAGTGGATTGAAGCGAAGCCAATCAAGAAGCTGAACGGGCCAACTGCCGTGACATTCATCGCAGACATCACCACTCGGTATGGTATACCACACAGCATCATCACCGACAACGACACGAATTTTGCCAAGGGAGCACTGGCACGTTTCTGCGCGACACAGGGCATCCGACTGGACTTAGCGTCCATTGCCCACCCGCAGTCAAACAGCCAGGTCGAGCGAGCAAACAGCCCCATCCTCTCCGGCATCAAGCCCCGACTGGTCGTACCACTGGAGCGTTCGGCCGGCTGCTGGCTCGATGAGCTGCCGGCTGTCCTCTGGAGTCTGCGTACTACCCTGAACAAGTCAACCGGCTTCACTCCTTTCTTCATTGTATATGGTGCCGAGGCTGTCATCCCAACTGACATCGAGTTCGACTCGCCTCGGGTCACCATGTACACGGAGGCGGAGGCCAAGGAAGCGCGAGAAGATGGTGTCGACCTGCTGGAAGAAGGCCGGCTGTTAGCACTCAGCCGGTCCACCATCTACTAGCAGGGTTTGCACCGTTACCACAACCAGAAGGTCAAGCCAAGATCCTTCCAAGAGGGCGATCTTGTGCTCCGGCTGATCCAGCGAACAGCCGGCCAGCACAAGCTCTCGGCCCCTTGGGAAGGCCCTTTCATCATCAGCAAGGCCCTAGGCAACGACTCCTACTACCTGATCGATGCACAGAAGCCGAGGGCACGCAAGAGGGATGATTCCGGCAAGGAGTCGGAACGACCATGGAACGCCAATCTCTTGAGAAGATTTTACAGTTAAAAGCAGTATGTATCACGCTACCTTTTTTTATTAAGTACAAGACAACGGGCCCCCCGAGGCGCACTCGGGGACTACCTTCCTTTATCTATAAATGACGAGTGTCATACCCATGAATGTACTATTACATTTGATTCTCTATCTGGCACCGGGTTCGACTAGTCGGCCCGGGGACTGGCCGCCTTGAGTTATATTAAAAGTTCTACCTGAAGTCAGACAAGTAGTGTGCCAGCACCCGAGCCCTCTCTTGTTGTAATTCGCAGCTCGAAGAACCGACTGTCCGACTGGCAAGAGCCAAAGGCAGGAAAGGATGCCCACACGAAAAACGGCTAAGGACTAACGAACTTATATAACAGAAGCCGGCCTCCCACCATGCCTACCGGCTGTCAGAGCAGCCGACTGGCCAGCTTCCCAGTCACTTCACTACAATCCAAGAAAGCTAGAGTACTTGCCCTCCCAACCGGCCAAGCACTTCTCCAGCCACAGAATGCAGAGCAACTGTCCGGCTGGGAAGGCGGCAACCAAGGGAGGGCGGCAAAGGAAATAGCCAAAGGATGAAAAGCAAGAACAATGGAAAGCCAAACACATGCATGATTATATTTACACATAAGGCCTTCAACAGGCCGGCAGTCAATATAGTTTGAATACACCCCCAGTGGGTGGAACTGCGCAAACTTAACAAAATATTGTTCAAAGAGCAATAAAACAGGAAAGTAAAGGCGGCAGATTAGGCTAAGGGCGCAATAGGGGAGCCAGGCTGGTCGGTGGAGACGGCAGCGCCGGCTGGAGGAGTGGCCAGCTGGCGAGTCTCGGCTTGATCATCGCCGGCTGCAGGCGGTGCGCTCGCACGCGCCTTGTTGCTGGAGGCACGGTCAAGCTGAGGCTGGCCGGCTGCTCCACCATCTGGCACGGTGTCTTCACCCTCCTCCTCGTCCTCCTCGCCCTCGTCGCTGGAGTCGATCTCCTCCGCCGAGTGCTCGCCATCTGCTGGGTTCAGCCCGAACCACTCCTCCGGCTGGGCAACGCCGTTATCATCCACCTCAGGAGCAAAGGCGCTGGTGTCGGTGTAGTCGGCAATCGCCGACGCACGCTGGATGATAGCCGACCGCGCCGGCTCCAGCTCCGTGTCGGCCTCCTGCCGCCAGGTGGCCAGCTGATCCAAGCTCAGCTCAGGATACCAGGCTTTGATGAACTCCAGCGCCCGGTTGGCGCCTGACCGAGCTGCAGAAGCCTTCCAGGCTTCGAAGCGGCCGGCCGCTACCTCCAGCCAGTCGGCAGTCCGACTGGGGGTGCGGGGAATCACCTCGCCGGGCCAGAGAGCGGCCAGCACTTGCGCCCCAACACGTTGAAGCCGGCGGAGCATGCGGTGAGCCGGCTGGAGGCGGGCTTGAATCGCCAGGAGCTATTTCTCAGGTGACCGGCGAGCGTTCGGCGCGATCTCAGCGCCAGCCTGCCTTTGCGCCTCGTGGTGGGCCTCGACGACCTGGTTGGCGGCAGTAGAGTAACCAGGGAAGTACTCTGCACAAGAAGGAAAGAAAGAGAAAGAAAGAGAAAGAAAAAAAACAAAGTTAGAGAGTGAACCAAACGGCAAGCGGCAAGCAAGGAACGAAGAAGAAGGCGGCCTACCGTCAACCAAGTCTTCGATCTGGCCGTAGCCGTTGATCAACGACTGCCTCGCCTCGGCCCAGCTCGCCGCCTCGGTCTCATATTCGGCTTGGAGGGCGACCTCGCTATCCTGCACCGCTTTCATGGCCGCCTTGTGGCTCCCCTTCTGGTCGGCCAGCTTCTTGACCAGGCGGTCACGCTCCTGAGCCAAGGCGTCGAACTCGGCTTCCTTAGCACGAAGGGCGGCCTGGGTCCCACCCAGCTGCTCCCTCAGTTTGGCGTTGGCCGCTGCAGATATGGCAGAGAAGAAAAGAGCAATAAGAAAGAAGTCGTCAAGAAAGATCCGACCCGACTGCTCAGCAGTCGGCCCCGAATCTCGGGGACTACACCCAGTGGGTGCGCTGACGCGCCCCCACGTGAGATAAAAGATGAAGCACTTACTCTGGCTCTCAGTTAGATCAGCAGTCATCTGGGTCAGCTCCCGAGCCTGGGAGTTGAAGGCAGCCGCACGGAGGTTGTGGTAGTCCTGCAAGTCGGACAGAGAAGCGAATGAGAACAAGATAGCAAACAAAGCCTATCAAGATGTGTTGGGGAATGTAGTAATTTAAAAAAAATTCTACGCACACGCAAGATCATGGTGATGCATAGCAACGAGAGGGGAGAGTGTTGTCCACGTACCCTCGTAGACCGAAAGCGGAAGCGTTAACACAACGCGGTTGATGTAGTCGTACGTCTTCACGATCCGACCGATCAAGTACCGAACGCACGGCACCTCCGAGTTCAGCACACGTTCAGCTCGATGACGTCCCTCGAACTCCGATCCAGCCGAGTGTTGAGGGAGAGTTTCGTCAGCACGACGGCGTGGTGACAATGATGATGTTCTACCGACGCAGGGCTTCGCCTAAGCACCGCTACGATATTATCGAGGTGTAATATGGTGGAGGGGGGCACCGCACACGGCTAAGAGATCAATGATCAATTGTGTGTCCATGGGGTACCCCCCTGCCCCCATATATAAAGGAGCAAGGGGAGGCGGCCAGCCAAGGAGGAGGGCGCGGCAAGGGGGGAGTCCTACTCCCACCGGGAGTAGGACTCCTCCTTTCCTTGTTGGAATAGGAGAAGGGAAGGGAGAAGGAGAAATAAGGAAGGGGGCGCCCCCCTCCCTAGTCCAATTCGGACTAGTCCATGGGGAGGGGTGCGGCCTCCCTTTAGGGCCTTTCTCTCCTTTCCCGTATGGCCCATTAAGGCCCAATACGAATTTCCGTAACTCTCCGGTACTCCGAAAAATACCCGAATCACTCGGAACCTTTCCGAAGTCCGAATATAGTCGTCCAATATATCGATATTTACGTCTCGGCCATTTCGAGACTCCTCGTCATGTCCCCGATCTCATCCGGGACTCCGAACTCCTTCGGTACATCAAAACACAAAAACTCATAATATAACCGTCATTGTAACTTTAAGCGTGCGGACCCTACGGGTTCGAGAACTATGTAGACATGACCGAGACACCTCTCCGGTCAATAACCAATAGCGGAACCTGGATGCTCATATTGGCTCCCACATATTCTACGAAGATCTTTATCGGCCAGACCGCATAACAACATACGTTGTTCCCTTTGTCATCGGTATGTTACTTGCCCGAGATTCGATCGTCGGTATCTCAATACCTAGTTCAATCTCGTTACCGTCAAGTCTCTTAACCCGTTCCGTAATACATCATCCCGCAACTAACTCATTAGTTACAATGCTTGCAAGGCTTATAGTGATGTGCATTACCGAGTGGGCCCAGAGATACCTCTCCGACAATCAGAGTGACAAATTCTAATCTCGAAATACGCCAACCCAACAAGTACCTTTGGAGACACCTGTAGAGCACCTTTATAATCACCCAGTTACGTTGTGACGTTTGGCAGCACACAAAGTGTTCCTCCGGTAAACGGGAGTTGCATAATCTCATAGTCATAGGAACTTGTATAAGTCATGAAGAAAGCAATAGCAACATACTAAAAGATCGAGTGCTAAGCTAACGAAATGGGTCAAGTCAATCACATCATTCTCCTAATGATGTGATCCCGTTAATCAAATGATAACTCATGTCTATGGCTAGGAAACATAACCATCTTTGATCAACGAGCTAGTCAAGTAGAGGCATACTAGTGACACTCTGTTTGTCTATGTATTCACACAAGTATTATGTTTCCGGTTAATACAATTCTAGCATGAATAATAAACATTTATCATGATATAAGGAAATAAATAATAACTTCATTATTGCCTCTAGGGCATATTTCCTTCAGTCTCCCACTTGCACTAGAGTCAAAATCTAGTTCACATCGCCATGTGATTTAACATCAATAGTTCACATCACCATGTGATTAACACCCATAGTTCACATCGTCATGTGACCAACACCCAAAGGGTTTACTAGAGGCAGTAATCTAGTTCACATCGCTTATGTGATTAACACCCAAAGAGTACTAAGGTGTGATCATGTTTTGCTTCTGAGATAATTTTAGTCAATGGGTCTGTCACATTCAGATCCGTAAGTATTTTGCAAATTTCTATGTCTACAATGCTCTACACAGAGCTACTCTAGCTAATTGCTCCCACTTTCAATATGTATCTAGACCGAGACTTAGAGTCATCTAGATTAGTGTCAAAACTTGCATCGACGTAACCCTTTACGACGAACCTGTTGTCACTTCCATAATCGAGAAACATATCCTTATTCCACTAAGGATAATTTTGACCGCTGTCCAGTGATCTACTCCTAGATCACTATTGTACTCCCTTGCCAAAATCAGTGTAGGGTATACAATAGATCTGGTACACAGCATGGCATACTTTATAGAACCTATGGCCAAGGCATAGGGAACGACTTTCATTCTATTTCTATCTTCTGCCGTGGTCGGGCTTTGAGTCTTACTCAATTTCACACCTTGTAACACAGGCAAGAACTCTTTCTTTGACTGTTCTATTTGAACTACTTCAAAATCTTGTTAAGGTATGTACTCATTGAAAAAACTTATCAAGCGTCTTGATCTATCTCTATAGATCTTGATGCTCAATATGTAAGCAGCTTCACCGAGGTCTTTCTTTGAAAAACTCCTTTCAAACACTCCTTTATGCTTTGCAGAATAATTCTACATTATTTCCGATCAACAATATGTCATTCACATATACTTATCAGATATGATGTAGTGCTCCCACTCACTTTCTTGTAAATACTGGCTTCACCGCAAGTCTGTATAAAACTATATGCTTTGATCAACTTATCAAAGTGTATATTCCAACTCCGAGATGCTTGCACCAGTCCATAGATGGATCGCTGGAGTTTGCATATTTTGTTAGCACCTTTAGGATTGACAAAACCTTCTGGTTGCATCATATACAACTCTTCTTTAATGAATCCATTAAGGAATGCAGTTTTGTTTATCCATTTGCCAGATTTCATAAAATGCGGCAATTGCTAACATGATTCGGACAGACTTAAGCATCGCTGCGAGTGAGAAAATCTCATCGTATTCAACACTTTGAACTTTGTCAAAAAACTTTTTCCGACAAGTCTAGCTTTGTAGATAGTAACACTACTATCAGCGTCCGTCTTCCTCTTGAAGATCCATTTATTTTTTATGGCTCGCCGATCATTGGGCAAGTCAATCAAAGTCCATACTTTGTTCTCATACATGGATCCCATCTCAGATTTCATGGCCTCAAGCCATTTTGCGGAATCTGGGCTCACCATCGCTTCTTCATAGTTCGTAGGTTCGTGATGGTCTAGTAACATAACCTCCAGAACAGGATTACCATACCACTCTGGTGCGGATCTTACTCTGGTTGACCTACGAGGTTCAGTAACAACTTGATCTGAAGTTTCATGATCATCATCATTAACTTCCTCACTAATTGGTGTAGGTGTCCAGGAACCAGTTTCTGTGATGAACTACTTTCCAATAATCGATGAGGTACAATTACCTCATCAAGTTCTACTTTCCTCCCACTCACTTCTTTCGAGAGAAACTCCTTCTCTAGAAAGGATCCATTCTTAGCAACGAATGTCTTGCCTTCGGATCTATGATAGAAGGTGTACCCAACTGTCTCCTGTGGGTATCCTATGAAGACACATTTCTCCGATTTGGGTTTGAGCTTATCAGGATGAAACTTTTTCACATAAGCATCGCAACCCCAAACTTTAAGAAACGACAATTTTGGTTTCTTGCCAAACCACAGTTCATAAGATGTCATCTCAACGGATTTAGATGGTACCCTATTTAACGTGAATGCAGCTGTCTCTAATGCATAACCCCAAAACGATAGTGGTAGATCGGTAAGAGACATCATATATCGCACCATATCTAATAAAGTACGGTTACGATGTTCGGACACACCATTACACCGTGGTGTTCCAGGTGGCGTGAGTAGTGAAACTATTTCACATCGTTTTAACTGAAGGCCAAACTCGTAACTCAAATACTCTTCTCCACGATCAGATCGTAGAAACTTTATTTTCTTGTTACGATGATTTTCCGCTTCACTCTGAAATTATATGAACTTTTGAAATGTTTCAGACTTTTGTTTCATTAAGTAGATATACCCATATCTGCTCAAATCATCTGTGAAGGTCAGAAAGTAATGATACCTGCTACGAGCCTCAATATTCATCGGACCACATACATCTGTATGTATGATTTCCAACAAATCTGTTGCTCTCTCCATAGTTCCGGAGAACGGCGTTTTACTCATCTTGCCCATGAGGCACGGTTCGCAAGCATCGAGTGATTCATAATCAAGTGATTCCAAAATCCCATCAGTATGGAGTTTCTTCATGCGCTTTACACCAATATGACCTAAACGGCAGTGCCACAAATAAGTTGCACTATCATTATTAACTTTGCATCTTTTGGCTTCATTATTATGAATATGTGTATCACTACGATCGAGATCCAACAAACCATTTTATTGGGTGTATGACCATAGAAGGTTTTATTCATGTAAACAGAACAACAATTATTCTCTAATTTTAAATGAATAAACATATTGCAATAAACATGATCAAATCATATTCATGCTCAACGCAAACACCAAATAACACTTATTTAGTTTCAACACTAATCCCGAAAGTATAGGGAGTGTGCGATGATGATCATATCAATCTTGGAACTACTTCCAACACACATCGTCACCTCGCCTTTTACTAGTCTCTGTTTATTCTGCAACTCCTGTTTCGAGTTACTACTCTTAGCAACTGAACCAGTATCAAATGCCGAGGGGTTGCTATAAACACTAGTAAAGTACACGTCAATAACATGTATATCCAATATACCTTTGTTTACTTTGCCATCCTTCTTATCCAGCAAATACTTGGGTAGTTCCGCTTCCAGTGACCAGTCCCTTTGCAGTAGAAGCACTTAGTCTCAGGCTTAGGACCAGACTTAGGCTTCTTCACTTGAGCAGCAACTTGCTTGCCGTTCTTCTTGAAGTTCCCCTTCTTCCCTTTGCCCTTTTCTTGAAACTAGTGGTCTCGTCAACCATCAACACTTGATGTTTTTCTTGATTTCTACCTTCGTTGATTTCAGCATCACGAAGAGCCCGGGAATTACTTTCGTCATCCCTTGCATACTATAGTTCATCACGAAGTTCTACTAACTTGGTGATGGTGACTAGAGAATTAATTCAATCACTATTTTATCTGGAAGATTAACTCCCACTTGATTCAAGCGATTGTAGTACCCAGATAATCTGAGCACATGCTCACTGCTTGAGCTATTCTCCTCCATCTTTTAGCTATAGAACTTGTTGGAGACTTCATATCTCTCAACTCGGGTATTTGCTTGAAATATTAACTTCAACTCCTGGAACATCTCATATGGTCCATGACGTTCAAAACGTCTTTGAAGTCCTGATTCTAAGCCGTTAAGCATGGTGCACTAAACTATCAAGTAGTCATCATATTGAGCTAGCCAAACGTTCATAACGTCTGCATCTGCTCCTGCAATAGGTCTGTCACCTAGCGGTGCATCAAGGACATAATTCTTCTGTGCAGCAATGAGGATAATCCTCAGATCATGGATCCAATCCGCATCTTTGCTACTAACATTTTTCAACATAATTTTTCTCTAGGAACATATCAAAAATAAACACAGGGAAGCAACAACGCGAGCTATTGATCTACAACATAATTTGCAAAATACTATCAGGACTAAGTTCATGATAAATTTAAGTTCAATTAATCATATTACTTAAGAACTCCCACTTAGATAGACATCCCTCTAATCCTCTAAGTGATCACGTGATCCATATCAACTAAACCATGTCCGATCATCACGTGAGATGGAGTAGTTTCAACGGTGAACATCACTATGTTGATCATATCTACTATATGGTTCACGCTCGACCTTTCGGTCTCAGTGTTCCGAGGCCATATCTGCATATGCTAGGCTCGTCAAGTTTAACCTGAGTATTCCGCGTGTGCAACAGTTTTGCACCCGTTGTATTTGAACATAGAGCCTATCACACCCGATCATCACGTGGTGTCTCAGCACGAAGAACTTTCGCAACGGTGCATACTCAGGGAGAACACTTATACTTTGATAATTTAGTGAGGGATCATCTTATAATGCTACCGTCAATCAAAGCAAGATAAGATGCATAAAAGATAAACATCACATGCAATCAATATAAGTGATATGATATGGCCATCATCATCTTGTGCTTGTGATCTCCATCTCCGAAGCACCGTCATGATCACCATCGTCACCGGCGCGACACCTTGATCTCCATCGTAGCATCGTTGTCGTCTCGCCAACTATTGCTTTTACGACTATCGCTACCGCTTAGTGATAAAGTAAAACAATTACATGGCGATTGCATTTCATACAATAAAGCGACAACCATATGGCTCCTGCCAGTTGCCGATAACTCGGTTACAAAACATGATCATCTCATACAATAAAATATAGCATCATGTCTGGACCATATCACATCACAACATGCCCTGCAAAAACAAGTTAGACATCCTCTACTTTGTTGTTGCAAGTTTTACGTGGCTGCTACGGGCTTAGCAAGAACCGTTCTTACCTACGCATCAAAACCACAACGATAGTTTCTCAAGTTGGTGCTGTTTTAACCTTCGCAAAGACCGGGCGTAGCCACACTCGGTTCAACTAAAGTGAGAGAGACAGACACCCGCCAGTGACCTTTAAGCAACGAGTGCTCGCAATGGTGAAACCAGTCTCGCGTAAGCGTACGCGTAATGTCGGTCCAGGCCGCTTCATCTCACAATACCGCTGAACCAAAGTATGACATGCTAGTAAGCAGTATGACTTATATCGCCCACAACTCACTTGTGTTCTACTTGTGCATAACATCAACGCATAAAACCAGGCTCGGATGCCACTGTTGGGGAACGTAGTAATTTCAAAAAAATTCTACGCACACGCAAGATCATGGTGATGCATAGCAACGAGAGGGGAGAGTGTTGTCCACGTACCCTCGCAGACCGAAAGCGGAAGCGTTAACACAACGTGGTTGATGTAGTCGTACGTCTTCACGATCCGACCGATCAAGTACCGAACGCACGGCACCTCCGAGTTCAGCACACGTTCAGCTCGATGACGTCCCTCGAACTCCGATCCAGCCGAGTGTTGAGGGAGAGTTTCGTCAGCACGACGGCGTGGTGACAATGATGATGTTCTACCGACGCAGGGCTTCGCCTAAGCACCGCTACGATATTATCGAGGTGTAATATGGTGGAGGGGGGCACCGCACACGGCTAAGAGATCAATGATCAATTGTGTGTCCATGGGGTGCCCCCTGCCCCATATATAAAGGAGCAAGGGGTAGGCGGCCGGCCAAGGAGGAGGGCGCGCCAAGGGGGGAGTCCTACTCCTACCGGGAGTAGGACTCCTCCTTTCCTTGTTGGAATAGGAGAAGGGAAGGGAGAAGGAGTAAGAAGGAAGGGGGCGCCCCCCCTCCCTAGTCCAATTCGGACTAGTCCATGGGGAGGGGTGCGGCCTCCCTTTGGGGCCTTTCTCTCCTTTCCCGTATGACCCATTAAGGCCCAATACGAATTCTCGTAACTCTCCGGTACTCCGAAAAATACCCGAATCACTCGGAACCTTTCCGAAGTCCGAATATAGTCGTCCAATATATCGATCTTTACGTCTCGGCCATTTCGAGACTCCTCGTCATGTCCCCGATCTCATCCGGGACTCCGAACTCCTTCGGTACATCAAAACACATAAACTCATAATATAACCGTCATCGTAACGTTAAGCGTGCGGACCCTACGGGTTCGAGAACTATGTAGACATGACCGAGACACCTCTCCGGTTAATAACCAATAGCGGAACCTGGATGCTCATATTGGCTCCCACATATTCTACGAAGATCTTTATCGGTCAGACCGCATAACAACATACGTTGTTCCCTTTGTCATCGGTATGTTACTTGCCCGAGATTCGATCGTCGGTATCTCAATACCTAGTTCAATCTCGTTACCGGCAAGTCTCTTTACTCGTTCCGTAATACATCATCCCGCAACTAACTCATTAGTTACAATGTTTGCAAGGCTTATAGTGATATGCATTACCGAGTGGGCCCAGAGATACCTCTCCGACAATCGGAGTGCCAAATCCTAATCCCGAAATACGCCAACCCAACAAGTACCTTTGGAGACACCTGTAGAGCACCTTTATAATCACCCAGTTACGTTGTGACGTTTGGTAGCATACAAAGTGTTCCTCCGGTAAACGGGAGTTGCATAATCACATAGACATAGGAACTTGTATAAGACATGAAGAAAGCAATAGCAACATACTAAACGACCGAGTGCTAAGCTAATGGAACGGGTCAAGTCAATCACATCATTCTCCTAATGATGTGATCCCGTTAATCAAATGACAACTCATGTCTATGGCTAGGAAACATAACCATCTTTGATCAACGAGCTAGTCAAGTAGAGGCATACTAGTGACACTCTGTTTGTCTATGTATTCACACAAGTATTATGTTTCCGATTAATACAATTCTAGCATGAATAATAAACATTTATCATGATATAAGGAAATAAATAATAACTTTATTATTGCCTCTAGGGCATATTTCCTTCAAGAAGTTCCAAGCCGCCTGCTCAGCAGCCGACTCGGAACTCGGGGACTACACCCAGTGGGTGTGTTGACGCGCCCCCATGGAAGAAACCAAGATCAAGAAGCAAAAAACGGGAAGAGTCACCCGAATGGCCACTCGTGTCGCGAGGAACTCGTCATTATACTGCCTCAGCACTGCGGCCTGGGACTGAAGCCGGTTCCGGACTTCTTGCGCCGCCACATTCACCACGGCCGTCCCACCACCCGGCGTCCACCCCGAGCTGGCGCTGGCCGTCTCCACGTCCTGGGCCGACGAGCTAGAGCCCGCGGCCTTCTGTGGGTCCGGAGCCGAAGTTGCCTTCCCCGCGCGATGGCGACCGGACCACCAGGTCCGTCCTCACAGCCGGCTCGCCTCCAGCCGATTGCGCAGGCGGCGCGTTAGGCCGGCTGCCTTGGGCCGCCCCAGTCGGCGAGGGCGGTGCCGCCTCCTTCTCCTGGACGACGATGTCATCCTTCCTCTCCAACCCCGCTAGGTCGCCGCCGGCTTCCTCCGGCGGGAGCTCCGGGATCTCGGGCGCCGCGACACGCAGGGGGTGACAAGCAAGGCCCCCTCTGTTGTCGCTGCTGCTGCAGCCTCCGCTCGTGCCTTCGCCGCCGCGTCGGCCCGTGCCTTCGCCGACTCCTCCGCCTCCTCCTGCGCCGCCTTGGTGGCAGCCGCCCTCAGCTCTTCCGCCTCCCGCTCCTCCCGCGCCTCCCGCGCATTTCGCTTCGTCGCCGCTTGAAGCTCGGCGCGGGGGTCCACACGGCGGGTGCTCCCAGATCCTCCCGGCGATCCAACCACGGAGGCGGCAGCAACCCGCTCAAGAGAAAGCGGAGCCCTGATTTTTGAGACAAGACAAGGATTCAGAAATCGACAAGAAAAGAAGAAGGAATATGCAAGAGAATCTACACTTACGCCGAAACCGTTTGCGCCTGCTTCACCACCTAGCGGAAGCGGGCCGCTTTCGCGGCCGCCTCATCCCGTCTGGTCGCCGCCGCCCCGCCCTTCGGCTTCTTCGGCCGACTGCCGAACAAGCCCGACGCAGCCCGGCACTTCTGCGCGCCGCCCCAAGCAGGTGGCGCGGCGGAGGAACCCGCGCCATGGTCGGACACCGGCTGGCGGCGTGGGACGATTACCGCCTCGTCGTCATCCGGCCAGTCGTCGAAGCTGGCTCCAAGCCCGGAGCCGCCTACTTCGCCGCCTCCCGCCTCGGTGTTGTCGTCCATGGCGGCCACCCCCAAGTCGGGGTCCTCCAAGTCATGCTTCGCCCGGTCGGGGAGAAATCGGCGATCCGCCCCCGCTGTCCCAGCCGCAGGTCGAAGGACAGGGCTCTGCCAAGACGTGCCGACTGGTCAGAGTTGGCCAAGAAAAACTTGGTGACAAAACTAAAAGAAGAGAAGATAAAGAAAGCATATCGTAGGCGGGGGATGAGCACGAGAGTACGGCTCCTTGCCAAACTGACACTCTGTGGAGAGCTTGCAGTTCACGAGATAGTTCACCATATGAGCCACCTCGTCATGAGGCATCTCCTTGGTGCACTTCCGACTCGGATCAAGTTGGCCGCTCATTTGACTGATCAGATGAGGGCGGCTTTGAAGCGGGAGCACCCGGCGCACGACGAAGGCGGCCAGCAGGTCGGACCCAGTCAGGCCCTCCGACTGGATCATTAGCCGGAGTCGGGCGACGGCGGCGGCTCCAGCCGGCGACAGCGTCCTGGCCCGATAGGACCACTGGGGCCGCCTCCCAGCCGGCGGGCCAGCTACGTAAGCTGGCAAGTTGACGTAGTCGCCTTGCGGGGCGACGTTCTTCATGTAAAAGTACAATTTGTGCCAGCGCTTCGCTGACTAGATCAGCGTGATGACAGGGAAGGGGTTGTCGGCTGCCGGCCTCCGCATCACGATGAAGGCGCCGCTCTGAGCCGGCAGGCCCTGCATGCGGGTGCCGAGCTTGGATTGGAAGAATTCCCCCCAGAGCTCGAGGGTGGGAAGAACGCCAAGAAAGCCCTCGCACAGAGTAACGAAGGCGGACAGCAGCACCACCGTGTTTGGAGTGAGGTGGTGCGGCTGGAGCTGATAAAAGTTGAGGAAGGAGCAGAAGAAGGCGCTCGCGGGCAGACCGAGGCCGCGCAGGAAGTGCGAGCGAAAGATTACCCGCTCGCCTTCCTCCGGCGCCGGCGTGATCTCCTTCTCCGGCGCGAGACGGACCTGAACCTGGTCCTTGCCGGGCAACCGCCGCGTCTTGCGGAGGAAGTCGATGTGGTCTGTGTGGACATTGGAGCCGTCCCAGTCTCCGCCGTACTGCATGATGGAGAGAAGCTGGCGAGAAAGGGTGTGGCGGCGGAGAAAGCACGGCCCCGCGGCGGCGAAGCTGCAGGGTAGTGCGAAGATTGGTGGGACGGCACGGCGGCAAGATGCTGCTGCGATGGAAAGAAGGAGGAAGAAGATGGCAGAGAGAGGATGAGCGTCTGCCGCCCCCCCTCCTCCCCCTACTTATAGCCTCGTGCGGCAAACCCGAGGAGGCGAGGCGTGGGAGGGAACGTGGGATTAACTGCGCCCACTCCCCCACGTCCCGCGAATATTGCGCCCTAACGCGTGCAGAAACTGCCGCCGGAAGGCGTGCGGCCCGCTTTGGGCCACAGAGAACCCGCGCCTGGGCCTAGGCGTAGGAGTGATGGGCCCCCGGCCTGCGGCGACGTCCTGTCACGTGCGTGGGTTGGCAGGCTTTTTTCAGTCGGAGGGTGCCACGTGGTACGCGGGCGGCGAGCGGCTGGCCCGCAACCCGGCGTGCGCGCCAACCGACTCCCGCCTTCAGACTTCAGAAGTTTTGCCAAGACGGCGCACCCAACCGAAGCGTGCTCCCAGCTGCTGGCTCGTCAAGATAAGAAGCTGACCGAGCTTCTCAACCTCCTCTCAGCCTCGAAGCCCAACCAGCTTCGGGGACTACTTTCGGAGTAAATGGCCACGGGTAGCTTAACCGACTCCCCTGGCTCTTCGAAAAATTACCAGGCCAATCGAGCCTTCAAGCATCCCGAGCACGGGGCCGCCTTCCTCTGGCCGGCTATCCCCAAGGCCGACTACCAGAAGGCGACCCGGCCTCAAAAACCTTCCCGAAGAAAGCTATGAGATGGCCGACTCCAGGAAGCCGGCCCCAAGAGGACCGACTCCCAGAAGCCGGCCATGAAGAAGGCCGACTCCCAGAAGCCGGCCAAGACTGCACCCACCAGGGCTGCACCCACATAACGGTGATAAGACGGGGCGTGGCCGCAGTACAGCCTACCACCCCCGAATCCCGGAGCATGCATGGCCACAGGGCGCCGTACGGGTCAGCCATCCCCCGTCCGGCGCGGCACTGTAGCCATGTTGACCGCGACGTCACCCACGACAAGCGCCAGTACAGCCCGCGGGCGGCGGGCCCCTTCAGCCAGAGAGACGCTCGAAGGCGGCCCGGCCTCCCCTAGTTGGCCTGGGGCGTAGCCGGCTCCCAATAGCCGGCTACCTCCCTCCCTCGAAACATGTGCATCATTAAGGAGACAAGACGAGGTGAGACTACAATGAGAGCCCGCCGGGCGGCGGCACTGTAGCCACGCTTACCTCGACAAAGCCCTCGTCGTCAGGGGCGAGGCAACAGTAACCAGCCACCGACAAGGCCCCTAGGCGGTGGGGCCGGCCTGTCGGCCAAGAGGCCAGCAGCCGGTGGGACCCACCAGTCGGCGGGCCCCAACGGCCGGGGGAGAAGCCCGCGAGCACAGACACTGACGCTGGGACCCGCACCCAACCGGATTACCATTGTACCCCTGGGGGTAGGCCTATATAGATCCCCTGGGACACCCATGCAAGGGGTTGATCTCATAGAGTTTTACACACCACATAGAGAGAAAAGGAGAGCTAGCCTTGCCCTTCTTCTTCCCCTAGCCAAACAGCTCAAGGAGCACTTGTAGCTACTTGTGTTGATCTAGTGATCATGCAGAGACCCCACAGAGCAGGACTAGGGGTGTTATCTCCGCGGAGAGCCCCGAACCTGGGTAAGATTCGCCAGTGTGCATGTCTTCGCCTTATCCTGTTTCCAGGCACCGACGATGTCTTACAGGCTCCCACAATGATAAGCCACCCGTTGGCATATGTCGCACCTACCACCCGACAATTATGATCTGGGATCTTGGGCTTTAATTTCCTGAGCACTAGTGGCTCATCTTCTTCTTGAACCTCAGGCATTGGGGCCTTGTTTTTCTCTGCAGCTAGGATGTTCCTAGTACATCTCTTTGGAGCTATTGACTTTGGTGCTTGAGCTGGAGCTGTGGGCTTGGGTGCAGTAGGTTTGGGAGTAGACTTGGGCTTGGAAGGAGGAGCACTAGTCTTGATAGCATCTGCCATCAACATTTGTGACTTGGCAGGAGGTGCAATAGGTTGTTCCTCCTCCTCCTCTTCTTCTTCACCAGAAGAGTGTTTTTCAAACTCAGCCATTGGATCAACAAGTTTGCACCATCTTCCTCTTTTCCTTTCCTTCTTCTTGCAGACCTCTCCTCCAGCACCTGGCTTTACTTGCTCTTGGGCAATAGTGGATTGCCTAGCCTTAGACACATGATTCCTCTTAGCAGGAGCTTTCTTCTGCAGTCCTGGCTTGGTAGCAGCAGCAGCGCCAACATATTATGTCGAGGGTTTGGTGCGACATATGCCAAGGGATGGCTTATCATGGTGGGAACTAGTAAGACATCACCGGTGCCTGGAAGCGGGATGAGGCGTAGACACGAACGCCGACGCACTTTACCCAGGTTCGGGGCTCTCCTAGGAGATAACACCCCTAGTCTTGCTCTGCGGGGTCTCCGCATGATCACTAAATCAACAAGTAGCTACAAGTGCTCCTTGAGCTGTTTGCTAGAGGAGGAGGAAGGGCAAGGCTAGCTCTCTCCTCTCTCTCTACGTGGTGTGTGTGAGTATCTCAGGGGCTGAACCCTTTGCATGGGTGACCTGGGGGGTTTAAATAGGCCTACCTTCCAGGGTATAAAGGTAATTTGGCCGGGTGTAGGACCCGGCTGTCAGTGTCTATGGTCGCCGGCTTCTCTGCCGGTAGCTCGGGCCCGCTGCCTGGTGGGACCCGCCGGTTGTCTTGTACTTAGCCGACAGGCCGCACCCACCGCTTGCGGGTCTTGCCGGCTGCTTAGTACTGTAGCCATGTTGCTGATGATGCTTGCTTTGTCGGGGAAGGTGTGGCTACAGTCCCGCCGCCTGGTGGGAGATCACTGTAGCCACTCCCTGTCTCTTCTGGTTAATGGTGCACAGACTTCGACGGAAGGGAAGGCCACCTGATCATGAGTCTGGCCCCCTTAGAGCCGACTGGTCAGGGCTCGCCGTCTTGCAGCTTCTCACATACAGGTGGGGCCCGTCGCCGGTGGGCCGTACCGACAGCCTGTCGTGGGAGCATGGCCCTCTCTGCCATGGATGATGTCATGGGCTGCATGGCAACAGTGCCGCACCGGGCGAGGGATGTCTGCCCAGTACGCTGCACTATGGCCATGCTCGGTCCAGGAATCGGGGGTGGCAGGCCGTACTGTAGCCATGCCCCGTCTAGTCATGTTTATGTGGGTGCAAATTTGAGGGCACGAGGGGCCGCCTGCGAGGAGCCAACCTCTCTGGAGGCCGCCTGCTAGGAGTCGGCCTGATTCGAAGCTGCCTTCTGGAGTTCCCCGGCCTCTGGTAGCCGGCCGCATGAACCAGCCGGCTGCATGAAGGCGGCGCTTTGTCTTTGATGCTTGAGGGGCGCAGTCGGCCCGTTGTCTTTAAATACCAGGGGAGACTGATGAGGCTACCCATGGTCATTTACTCCAACAATAGTCCCCGAAGCTGATGGGGCACCGTGGCTGAAAGGGCGAGAAGCCTCAGCAGCTTCCTACTCTGAGTGGATGGGAATCATGCTTCGTCCACCTTCTAAGGCGCCCACAGCTAGGAGTCGGCCGTGACTAGCCGGGACGCCTGGTGTTTTCAAAATGTAGAGGCGGGGGCCAGGTGGCGCGCTGCCCAGGTGCCAGGCCGGCCGCCTGCTACCAGTACGCCACGTGGCGCCAGCCTGCCGGGCGGGCCTGCCAGCCCACACGCGCGACGGGATGTCGCTGCAGGCTGGGGCCGGCCACTACCGGGCCTCGGCGCGCGCGCGGATCCGGTGCGGCCGAGGCGAACAGTTAGAATTCCATGGCGCAGTAACTACACGTCGTTACTGCACGGTTAATGCGGGGGCGTGGGGTCGTGGGCGCAGTTAACCCCACGCCCCCACGTTCTCGCCCCCTCGGCTTCGCCGCCTGGGGCTATAAGTAGGGGGAGGAGGGGGTGGCAGACGCATGCACGCCCTCCTCATCCTTTGCCATCTTCTTCTTCCTTCCTTTCCTCACTGCTGTGATGCCCCTGCCCTTTTGCCGAAACGCCGCCGCAGCTCATCGCCGCCGAGCCTTTCCCCTCCGCGGCGCTGCTGCTCTACCACGGGCTCGCCCATTCCTTGCCGCGCCGCGCCTCCATCGAGCTCCAAGCTCTCATGGTGCGCGACAAGGCGGACTCCGGCACCTGGGACGGCTCCAATGTCCACGAGGACCACCTCGACTTCCTCCGCAACACGCGACGGTTGCCCGGCGCAGGCTACGTAGAGGTACGCGTCCCGCCGGTGAAAGAAATCACGCCGGCGCCGAAAGACGGCGGACGCGTCGTCTTTCGGTCACACTTTCTTCGTGGCTTCGGCCTGCCGGCTAGTGGCTTTCTCCGCTCCTTCCAACAATTCTACCACCTCCAGTCTCACCACCTCACACCAAACACGGTGGTGCTGCTATCGGCCTTCGTTACGCTCTGCGAAGGCTACCTCGGCATTCTCCCCACCCTCGAGCTCTGGTGCGAGTTCTTCTACACCAAGCTTGGAGTTGCCGCCAAGGACACGCTGGCTCCGTGCGGAGCATTCGTCGCGGTATGACGCCCAGGAGCCGGGAACTGCTTCCCGCCAATCAGCTTGACACAATCGGTCAAGCTGTGGCAAAAATCTTACTTTTATGTCAAGAACGCCCACTCGACGGCCGACTTCATCAACCTGCCGGCTTATACAGCCGGCCCGCCAGCCGAGGCACGCACCAACTGGACCTTCAAGCCGAAGGCGCTATCGGCCGCCTCCACTGCCGCCATCACCCAGCTCAAGGTGATGGTGGAGTCGGAGGGCCTCCAGAGGTCGGATCTTCTGACCGCCTTCGTGGTGCGCCGGGTGCTCCCTCTTCAAGGCCGGCCTCATATGATCAGTCAGATGAGCGGATGCCGAGACCCGTGCCGGCTGAGCACCAAAGAGATGCCGAGCACGAAGGTGGCCCTGATGGTGAACCATATCTCGAACTGCAAGCTCTCAGAGGAGGAGTGGCACTTCGGCAAGCTGCCGTATTCTCGCACGCTTCCGCTGCCCGCAGTAAGTCTCTAACTCTCTTTCCTTCTAACTTGCCGGGTTCTGCTAGGCCGTCTGATCAGTCAGTCATGATGCAGATTTCCATGACTCAGGTGGCGGCCGACGCCCTGGAGCAGGACCATGAGTACCTCCCGACCCGGGCGGTGAGTGATACGGACGACCCCGACTTGGGGGTGGCCGCCTTGGAACATGACGACGCCACATGCGGCGGTGGCGGAGCAGGCAGCTCCGGAGGAGGAGGCGGCCTCGATGAATGGCCGGACGACGACGGGGAGGAGGTCGGGCCGCACCTCCCACCTGGTGCCAACAAGATGGGCGCGAGTTCCTCAGCTGCGCCGATCGCACCAGTTGGCGCGCGGAAGCGCCGAGCCGGCCCACCGCAGTTCGGCAGTCGGCCGAAGAATTCGAAGAACACGGCCGCCGCGACCAGGCGGGAGGAGGCCGTCGCGTAGGCGGTCCGGTTCCAGAAGGCCACAAAGCAGCCGCCGATGGTGTCTTCGTAAGTTTTTGCTATCCCTTGTGTTTCCTTTTCTTTTGCTAACTCCTTCTGAGTTTCTTCTTGTCTTGAACATGGCCCCGCTCTCTCTTGAGCGGTCTTACTCCGCGTCCGTGATCGGGACGGCGGAGCGCTCCACCAACACCCACCGTGTAGACCCGCGCGCCGAGCTCCTGGCGGCAACGGAGCAGAACGCACGGGAGGCGCGCGAAGAGCGGGAGAGGGCGGAGAAGGAGAAGGTGGACGCGGCCAAGGCGGCGTAGGAGCAGGCCGACGCGGCAGCCAAGGCCCAGGCCGACGCCGTGGCTAAGGCCCAGGCGGACGCGGCTGCCAAGGCTCAAGCAGAGGAGGCGACCCATGGCTGAACCCCGCGACTCGTCATCCCTCTGCGCAGCACACCGCCAGCGCTAGAGATCCATGCGCCGACTGGAGGAGCCGGCGATGACCAGCCGGTCATGGAGAGGGGGGAGCGAGCCCATTGTCATGGAGGCGGAAGTGACCCCGCCTATGCCGATCGCCGATGCTCAGGCCAGTCGGCTTGAGGTGCCGCCAGCGCCGCCAGTTGGAGGTGAGCTGGTAGTGGGGGCGACCCCATCGGTGCATACCCCGGTGCGCCACCGGGTGGAGAAGAAGGCCTCGGCGCCACAGCCGCAGGAGGACAGGGTGGCGAGCTCGTCCGCCCCCGACGCAGAGGCCACCAGCCGCGCCCCGCCAGAATGGACGCCTCGGGGCAGCACGGCCGTCTTGAACACAGCCGCGCAAGACGTTCGTGCCCTACTCCAGGCCCAGGGCTGTAGGGGAACGTAGTAATTTCAAAAAAATTCCTACGCGCACGCAAGATCATGGTGATGCATAGCAAGGAGAGGGGAGAGTGTTGTCCACGTACCCTCGTAGACCGAAAGCGGAAGCGCTAACACAACACGGTTGATGTAGTCGTACGTCTTCACGATCCGACCGATCAAGTACCGAACGCACGGCACCTCCGAGTTCAGCACACGTTCAGCTCGATGACGTCCCTCGAACTCCGATCAAGCCGAGTGTTGAGGGAGAGTTTCGTCAGCACGACGGCGTGGTGACAATGATGATATTCTACCGATGCAGGGCTTCGCCTAAGCACCGCTACGATATTATCGAGGTGTAATATGGTGGAGGGGGGCACCGCACACGGCTAAGAGATCAATGATCAATTGTGTGTCCAGAGGTGCCCCCTGCCCCCGTATATAAAGGAGCAAGGGGGGGTTCGGCCGGCCAAAGGGGAGAGGCGCGCCAGGAGGAGTCCTACTCCTACCGGGAGTAGGACTCCCCCCTTTTCCATGTTGGACTAGGAGAGAGAGGGGGAAGAGGTGGAGGGGAGGAAGGAAAGGGGGGCGCCGCCCCCTTCTCCTTGTCCTATTCGGACTGGGAGGGAGGGGCGTGCGGCCCTGCCCTGGCCTCCTCTCCTGTCTTCCACCTAGGCCCACTAAGGCCCATTAAGTTACCGGGGGGTTCCGGTAACCTCCCGGTACTCCGGAAAAAATCCCGATTTCACCCGGAACACTTCCGATATCCAAACATAGGCTTCCAAAATATCAATATTTATGTCTCGACCATTTCAACACTCCTCGTTATGTCCGTGATCACATCCGGGACTCCGAACAACCTTCGGTAGATCAAAACATATAAACTCATAATATAACTGTCATCGTAATGTTAAGCGTGCGGACTCCACGGGTTCGAGAACTATGTACACATGACCGAGACACCTCTCCGGTCAATAACCAATAGCGGAACCTGGATGCTCATATTGGCTCCCACATATTCTACGAAGATCTTTATCGGTAAGACCGCATAACAACATACGTTGTTCCCTTTGTCATCGGTATGTTACTTTCCCGAGATTCGATCGTCGGTATCTCGATACCTAGTTCAATCTCTTTACGAGCAAGTCTCTTTACTCGTTCCGTAATACATCATCCCGCAACTAACTCGTTAGTTACAATGCTTGCAAGGCTTATAGTGATGTGTATTACTGAGTGGGCCCAGAGATACCTCTCCGACAATCGGAGTGACAAATCCTAATCTCGAAATACGCCAACCCAACAAGTACCTTTGGAGACACCTGTAGAGCACCTTTATAATCACCCAGTTACGTTGTGACGTTTGGTAGCACACAAAATGTTCCTCCGATAAACGGGAGGTGCATAATCTCATAGTCATAGGAACATGTATAAGTCATGAAGAAAGCAATAGCAACATACTAAACGATCGAGTGCTAAGCTAACGGAATGGGTCAAGTCAATCACATCATTCTCCTAATGATGTGATCCCGTTAATCAAATGACAACTCATGTCTATGGCTAGGAAACATAACCATCTTTGATCAACGAGCTAGTCAAGTAGAGGCATACTAGTGACACCCTGTTTGTCTATGTATTCACACAAGTATTATGTTTCCGGTTAATACAATTCTAGCATGAATAATAAACATTTATCATGATATAAGGAAATAAATAATAACTTTATTATTGCCTCTAGGGCATATTTCCTTCAGTCTCCCACTTGCACTAGAGTCAATAATCTAGATTACACAGTAATGATTCTTACACCCATGGAGTCTTGGTGCTGATCATGTTTTGCTCGTGGAAGAGGCTTAGTCAACGGGTCTGCAACATTCAGATCCGTATGTATCTTGCAAATTTCTATGTCTCCCACCTGGACTAAATCCCGGATGGAATTGAAGCGTCTTTTGATGTGCTTGGTTCTCTTGTGAAATCTGGATTCCTTTGCTAAAGCAATTGCACCAGTATTGTCACAAAAGATTTTCATTGGACCCGATGCACTAGGTATGACACCTAGATCGGATATGAACTCCTTCATCCAGACTCCTTCATTTGCTGCTTCCGAAGCAGCTATGTACTCCGCTTCACACGTAGATCCCGCCACGACACTTTGCTTAGAACTGCACCAACTGACAGCTCCATCGTTCAATGTAAACACGTATCCGGTTTGCGATTTAGAATCGTCCGGATCAGTGTCAAAGCTTGCATCAACGTAACCATTTACGATGAGCTCTTTGTCACCTCCATAAACGAGAAACGAATCCTTAGTCCTTTTCAGGTATTTCAGGATGTTCTTGACCGCTGTCCAGTGATCCACTCCTGGATTACTTTGGTACCTCCCTGCTAAACTTATAGCAAGGCACACATCAGGTCTGGTACACAGCATTGCATACATGATAGAGCCTATGGCTGAATCATAGGGAACATCTTTCATCTTCTCTCTATCTTCTGTAGTGGTCGGGCATTGAGTCTTACTCAATCTCATACCTTGTAATACAGGCAAGAACCCTTTCTTTGCTTGATCCATTTTGAACTTCTTCAAAACTTTGTCAAGGTATGTGCTTTGTGAAAGTCCAATTAAGCGTCTTGATCTATCTCTATAGATCTTGATGCCCAATATATATGAAGCTTCACCGAGGTCTTTCATTGAAAAATTCTTATTCAAGTATCCCTTTATGCTATCCAGAAATTCTATATCATTTCCAATTAGCAATATGTCATCCACATATAATATCAGAAATGCTACTGAGCTCCCACTCACTTTCTTGTAAATACAGGCTTCTCCAAAAGTCTGTATAAAACCAAATGCTTTGATCACACTATCAAAGCATTTATTCCAACTCCGAGAGGCTTGCACCAGTCCATAAATGGATCGCTGGAGCTTGCACACTTTGTTCGCTCCCTTTGGATCGACAAAACCTTCCGGTTGCATCATATACAACTCTTCTTCCAGAAATCCATTCAGGAATGCAGTTTTGACATCCATTTGCCAAATTTCATAATCATAAAATGCGGCAATTGCTAACATGATTCGGACAGACTTGAGCATCGCTACGGGTGAGAAGGTCTCATCGTAGTCAATCCCTTGAACTTGTCGAAAACCTTTCGCAACAAGTCGAGCTTTATAGACAGTAACATTACCGTCAGCGTCAGTCTTCTTCTTGAAGATCCATTTATTTTCAATGGCTTGCCGATCATCGGGCAAGTCAACCAAAGTCCATACTTTGTTCTCATACATGGATCCCATCTCGGATTTCATGGCCTCAAGCCATTTTGCGGAATCTGGGCTCACCATCGCTTCATAGTTCGTAGGTTCGTCATGGTCTAGTAACATAACCTCCAGAACAAGATTACCGTACCACTCTGGTGCGGATCTTAATCTGGTTGACCTACGAGGTTCAGTAATAACTTGATCTGAAGTTTCATGATCATTATCATTAACTTCCTCACTAATTGGTGTTGGTGTCGCAGAAACTGGTTTCTGTGATGATCTACTTTCCAATAAGGGAGTAGGTACAGTTACCTCATCAAGTTCTACTTTCCTCCCACTCACTTCTTTCGAGAGAAACTCATTATCTAGAAAGGATCCATTCTTAGCAACGAATGTCTTGCCTTCGGATCTGTGATAGAAGGTGTACCCAACAGTCTCCTTTGGGTATCCTATGAAGACACATTTCTCCGAGTTAGGCTCAAGCTTATCAGGTTGAAGTTTCTTTACATAAGCATCGCAACCCCAAACTTTAAGAAATGACAACTTTGGTTTCTTGCCAAACCATAGTTCATAAGGCGTCGTCTCAACGGATTTCGATGGTGCCCTATTTAGAGTGAATGCAGCCGTCTCTAAAGCATAACCCCAAAACGATAGTGGTAAATCAGTAAGAGACATCATAGGTCGCACCATATCTAGTAAAGTACGATTACGACGTTCGGACACACCATTACGTTGTGGTGTTCCGGGTGGCGTGAGTTGCGAAACTATTCCGCACTGTTTCAAATGTAGGCCAAAATCGTAACTCAAATATTCTCCTCCACGATCTGATCGTAGAAACTTTATTTTCTTGTTACGATGATTTTCAACTTCGCTCTGAAATTCTTTGAACTTTTCAAATGTTTCAGACTTATGTTTCATTAAGTAGATATACCCATATCTGCTCAAATCATCTGTGAAGGTGAGAAAATAACGATATCCGCCACGAGCCTCAATATTCATCGGACCACATACATCTGTATGTATGATTTCCAACAAATTAGTTGCTCTCTCCATAGTTCCGGAGAACGGTGTTTTAGTCATCTTGCCCATGAGACACGGTTCGCAAGTACCAAGTGATTCATTATCAAGTGATTCCAAAAGTCCATCATTATGGAGTTTCATGCGCTTTACACCGATATGACCTAAACGGTAGTGCCACAAATAAGTTGCACTATCATTATCAACTCTGCATCTTTTGGCTTCGACATTTATGAATATGTGTGTCACTACTACCGAGATTCATTAAAAATAGACCACTCTTCAAGGGTGCATGACCATAAAAGATATTACTCATATAAATAGAACAACCATTATTCTCTGATTTAAATGAATAACCGTCTCGCATCAAACAAGATCCAGATGTAATGTTCATGCTCAACGCTGGCACCAAATAACAATTATTTAGGTCTAATACTAATCCCAAAGGTAGATGTAGAGGTAGCGTGCCGACGGTGATCACATCGACTTTGGAACCGTTTTCCACGCGCATCGTCACCTCGTCCTTGGCCAGTGTTCGCTTAATCCGTAGTCCCTGTTTCGAGTTGCAAATATTAGCAACAGAACCAGTATCAAATACCCAGGTGCTACTGCGAGCTCTGGTAAGGTACACATCAATAACATGTATATCACATATACCTTTGTTCACCTTGCCATCCTTCTTATCCGCCAAATACTTGGGGCAGTTCCGTTTCCAGTGACCAGTCTGCTTGCAGTAGAAGCACTCAGTCTCAGGCTTAGGTCCATATTTGGGTTTCTTCTCCTGAACAGCAACTTGCTTGCTGTTCTTCTTGAAGTTCCCCTTCTTCTTCCCTTTGCCCTTTTTCTTGAAACTAGTGGTCTTTATTGACCATCAACACTTGATGCTCCTTTTTGATTTCTACCTCCGCTGCCTTTAGCATTGCGAAGAGCTCGGGAATTGTCTTATTCATCCCTTGCATGTTATAGTTCATCACGAAGCTCTTGTAGCTTGGTCGCAGTGATTGAAGAATTCTGTCAATGACGCTATCATCCAGAAGATTAACTCCCAGTTGAATCAAGTGATTGTTATACCCAGACATTTTGAGTATATGCTCACTGACAGAACTATTCTCTTCCATCTTGCAGCTGTAGAACTTATTGGAGACTTCATATCTCTCAATCCGGGCATTTGCTTGAAATATTAACTTCAACTCCTGGAACATCTCATATGCTCCATGACGTTCAAAACGTCGTTGAAGACCCGGTTCTAAGCCGTAAAGCATGGCACACTGAACTATCGAGTAGTCATCAGCTTTGCTCTGCCAGACGTTCATAACCTCTGGTGTTGCTCTTGCAGCAGGCCTGGCACCCAGCGGTGCTTCCAGGACGTAATTTTTCTGTGCAGCAATGAGGATAATCCTCAAGTTACGGACCCAGTCCGTATAATTGCTACCATCATCTTTCAACTTTGCTTTCTCAAGGAACGCATTAAAATTCAACGGAACAACAGCACGGGCCATCTATCTACAATTAACATAGACAAGCAAGATACTATCAGGTACTAAGTTCATGATAAATTTAAGTTCTATTAATCATATTACTTAAGAACTCCCACTTAGATAGACATCCCTCTAATCATCTAAGTGATTACGTGATCCAAATCAACTAAACCATAACCGATCATCACGTGAAATGGAGTAGTTTTCAATGGTGAACATCACTATGTTGATCATAACTACTATATGATTCACGCTCGACCTTTTGGTCTCAGTGTTCCGAGGCCATATCTGCATATGCTAGGCTCGTCAAGTTTAACCTGAGTATTCTGCGTGTGCAAAACTGGCTTGCACCCGTTGTAGATGGACGTAGAGCTTATCACACCCGATCATCACGTGGTGTCTGGGCACGAAAAACTTTGGCAACGGTGCATACTCAGGGAGAACACTTTTATCTTCAAATTTAGTGAGAGATCATCTTATAATGCTACCGTCAATCAAAGCAAGATAAGATGCATAAAAGATAAACATCACATGCAATCAATATAAGTGATATGATATGGCCATCATCATCTTGTTCTTGTGATCTCCATCTCCGAAGCACCGTCATGATCACCATCGTCACCGGCGCGACACCTTGATCTCCATCGTAGCATCGTTGTCGTCTCGCCAACTATTGCTTCTACGACTATCGCTACCGCTTAGTGATAAAGTAAAACAATTACATGGCGATTGCATTGTATACAATAAAGCGACAACCATATGGCTCCTGCCAGTTGCCGATAACTCGGTTACAAAACATGATCGTCTCATACAATAAAATTCAGCATCATGTCTTGACCATATCACATCACAACATTCCCTGCAAAAACAAGTTAGACGTCCTCTACTTTGTTGTTGCAAGTTTTACGTGGCTGCTACGGGCTTAGCAAGAACCGTTCTTACCTACGCCTCAAAACCACAACGATAGTTTGTCAAGTTGGTGCTGTTTTAACCTTCGCAAGGACCGGGCGTAGCCACACTCGGTTCAACTAAAGTGAGAGAGACAAACACCCGCCAGTCACCTTTAAGCAATGAGTGCTCGCAACGGTGAAACCAGTCTCGCGTAAGCGTACGCGTAATGTCGGTCCGGGCCGCTTCATCTCACAATACCACTGAACCAAAATATGACATGCTGGTAAGCAGTATGACTTATATCGCCCACAACTCACTTGTGTTCTACTGGTGCATATAACATCAACGCATAAAACCTGGCTCTGATACCACTGTAGGGGAACGTAGTAATTTCAAAAAAATTCCTACGCGCACGCAAGATCATGGTGATGCATAGCAACGAGAGGGGAGAGTGTTGTCCACGTACCCTCGTAGACCGAAAGCGGAAGCGTTAACACAACGCGGTTGATGTAGTCGTACGTCTTCACGATCCGACCGATCAAGTACCGAACGCACGGCACCTCCGAGTTCAGCACACGTTCAGCTCGATGACGTCCCTCGAACTCTGATCCAGCCGAGTGTTGAGGGAGAGTTTCGTCAGCACGACGGCGTGGTGACAATGATGATGTTCTACCGACGCAGGGCTTCGCCTAAGCACCGCTACGATATTATCGAGGTGTAATATGGTGGAGGGGGGCACCGCACACGGCTAAGAGATCAATGATCAATTGTGTGTCCAGAGGTGCCCCCTGCCCCCGTATATAAAGGAGCAAGGGGGGGAGAGGCCGGCCAAAGGGGAGAGGCGCGCCAGGAGGAGTCCTACTCCTACCGGGAGTAGGACTCCCCCCCTTTTCCATGTTGGACTAGGAGAGAGAGGGGGAAGAGGTGGAGGGGAGGAAGGAAAGGGGGGCGCCGCCCCCTTCTCCTTGTCCTATACGCACTGGGGGAGGGGCGTGCGGCCCTGCCCTGGCCTCCTCTTCTCTCTTCCACCTAGGCCCACTAAGGCCCATTTAGTTACGGGGGGGTTCCGGTAACCTCCCGGTACTCCGGAAAAATCCCGATTTCACCCGGAACACTTCCGATATCCAAACATAGGCTTCCAATATATCAATATTTATGTCTCGACCATTTCAAGACTCCTCGTTATGTCCGTGATCACATCCAGGACTCCGAACAACCTTCGGTACATCAAAACATATAAACTCATAATATAACTGTCATCGTAACGTTAAGGGTGCGGACCCTACGGGTTCGAGAACTATGTAGACATGACCGAGACACCTCTCCGGTCAATAACCAATAGCGGAACCTGGATGCTCATATTGGCTCCCACATATTCTACGAATATCTTTATCGGTCAGACCGCATAACAACATACGTTGTTCCCTTTGTCATCGGTATGTTACTTGCCCGAGATTCGATCGTCGGTATCTCGATACCTAGTTCAATCTCGTTACCGGCAAGTCTCTTTACTTGTTCCGTAATACATCATCCCGCAACTAACTCATTAGTTACAATGCTTGCAAGGCTTATAGTGATGTGTATTACTGAGTGGGCCCAGAGATACCTCTCCGACAATCGGAGTGACAAATCCTAATCTCGAAATACGCCAACCCAACAAGTACCTTTGGAGACACCTGTAGAGCACCTTTATAATCACCCAGTTACGTTGTGACATTTGGTAGCACACAAAGTGTTCCTCCGGTAAACGGGAGTTGCATAATCTCATAGTCATAGGAACATGTATAAGTCATGAAGAAAGCAATAGCAACATACTAAACGATCGAGTGCTAAGCTAACGGAATGGGTCAAGTCAATCACATCATTCTCCTAATGATGTGATCCCGTTAATTAAATGACAACTCATGTCTATGGCTAGGAAACATAACCATCTTTGATCAACGAGCTAGTCAAGTAGAGGCATACTAGTGACACTCTGTTTGTCTATGTATTCACACAAGTATTATGTTTCCGGTTAATACAATTCTAGCATGAATAATAAACATTTATCATGATATAAGGAAATAAATAATAACTTTATTATTGCCTCTAGGGCATATTTCCTTCAAGGGCGCCGCCCTTCAGGAGTACATGAAGGCGTTCGTGGCAACGCGAACTACTGTCCGGGTATGCCTTTGTTTTTTATTCTTGTCTTCGTAATCTTCCTTGGGGGCTCGTCAGCGCACCCACTGGGTGTAGTCCTCGAGTTCCGGGCTGGCTGCTGAGCAGGCGGCCTGGAACTTTCAGGTAGGTTCGAGTGCTGACTTGCTTTCTTTTCTTGTCGTCTTCCTTGCAGGACTACCACAACCTCCGTGCGACCGCCTTCAACTCCCATATCCAGGAGCTGGGCAAGCGGAACGCTGACTTGGTTGAGAGCCAGAGTAAGCACTCCATCTTCTTTCTCTTGCGGGGGCGCATCAGCGCACCCGCTGGTTTAGTCCCCGAGATTCGGGTCGACTGCTGAGCAGTCGGGCCGGATCTTCCCAGTGTTTTCTTGTTTCTTCGTTGATTGTTGATCGTCCTTTCTTTTTTCTTGTCTTTGCACCAACGCCGCCTTGCGGCAGGAACTGGGCGAGGCCCAAACCGTGCTGCACACCAAGGAGGCGGAGTGCAACAAGGCGGCTGAGGAGCGCGACCACCTGATCAAGGAGCTGGCTGACCAGGCGGACCGTCACAAGGCGGCCCGTCTGGTGGCGAAGGACAATAAGACCAGCCTCCTGGCCGAGTTCGAGACTAAGCGCTCGAACTGGGGCGAGGAGAAGAAGGCTCTGACCGATGGCTATAGCGAAATCAAGGACATGATCGATGGTGAGTTGCTTCTTCCTTTGTATGGTCGCCGACTGCTGATGAAGTCGGCTTCTTGCTTCTAATATTTGCATCTTGTGCAGAGTTCTTCCCTGGCTACTCCATCGCCGCCGGCCAAGCCATCGAGGCACACCGTGATGAGCGAAGGGGCGAAGGCGCGGAAATCGCGCCGAACGCGCCCCGGACCCTCACTGGATAGCTTCTCGCCATCCAGTCGCGCCTTCAGCCGGCTCATCGAATGTTGCGTCGTCTGCAGCGCGTTGGAGCCCAGGTGCTGTCCGCCCTCTGGCCCGAAGCCAACATTCCGCGCACCCCAGATGGACTGCCAACTGGCTGGAGGTGGCAGCTGGCCGCCTTGAGGCGTGGAAGGGCTCCTCGGCCCGGGCGGGTGCACGCAGGGCCTTGGAATTCGTCAAGGCCTGGTACCCCGGGCTGGACCTTGACCAACTAGCCACTTTCCGGCAGGAAGCTACCGGGGAGTTGGCGGCGGTGGCTGCTAAGCTCACTTTGCGTGCAGCGGCGATCGCCGAGTACACCAACATCGACAACTTCATCCCGAAGCTGGACGAGGAGGGTGCCGAACTGCCGGCCAACTGATTCGGGCTGAACCCGACTGATGGCGAAGACTCGATGGAGGAGATAGCCTCCAGCGACGAAGGTGAAGGCGAGGAGAGCGAGGATGGTGAAAACGACGCGCCGGAGGGCGGAGCAGACGACCAACCTCAGCTCGATCATGCCTCAAGCAGCGAGCCGGATGCGTCGGCTGCTGCCGGAGGCGACCAAGCCGAGATTCACCAGCTGGACACTCCACCAGCTGGCGCCGCCGACTCCACCAGCCTGCCAGACCCGCCTGCTGCTCCTCTGGCCTAGGCGGCCAGTTTTATCTTTCCTGCTTAGTACTTTCTTTTGATGCTTAGTACTTTCTTTTGAAGAAAACTTGTTAATTAATGCAATTCCACCCACTGGGGGTGTATTCAAACTTTGTTGAATGTTGGCCAAGGGCCTTTTGACGTGTAAATATAATCTCGCACGAGATGTGCTTTGCCGATTTCTACTTTTCTTGCTTTCTGTTCTTTGGCTTTTTTCTTTGCCGCCTTCCCTCAGCTGCTGCCTTGCCAGCCATACGGCCACTCTGCGGTCCGTGGCTAGGTCAAGTGCTTGGCCGCTGTGGGGAGGCAAGTACTTAGCCGTTTTTAGAACGTAGCAAGTTAAGCAAGAACCGGGCCGGCCGGCTGCTCGTCAGCCGGTCGGAGAGGCAAGGAGTCGCCTTGGGCTATGTGAGTACCTTGGTCCTTAGCCATTTTTCATGTGGGCACCATTTCCTGCCTTTGACTCTTGCTAGCTGGACAGTCATTCTGCGAGCTGCGGCTTGTGGCAAGAGAGGGCTTAGGTGCCAGCACACTACTTGTCCGACTGCAGGTAGCACCGACATAGTACAAGGCGGCAAGCCCCCCGGGCCGACTGGTCGAACCCGGTGCCAGGCAGAAGAAAGAACTTAACACATTCATAGGCATAATACGTATCATATAGATAAAAAGGGTAGTCCTTGAGTGCTCCTCGAGGGACCCTGATGTCTTGGTACTTAATACAAAAGGTAGCATGGTACATGCTGCATCAACTGTAAAATCTTCGAAGGAGATTTGCATTCCATGGGCGCTCCGACTCCTTGCCGGAGTCATCTCTCTTGCATGCTCTGGGCTTCTGTGCATCGATGAGGTAGTAGGAGTCGTTGCCCAAAGCTTTGCTGATGATTAAGGGGCCTTCCCAAGGGGCTGAGAGCTTGTGCTGACCGGCTGTTTGCTAGATCAGCCGGAGCATAAGGTCTCCCTCTTGGAAGGATCTGGGCTTGACCTTCCGGTTGTGGTATCGGCGTAGGCTCTGCTGGTAGATGGCGGACCAGCTGAGTGCCAACACCTGGCCTTCTTCCAGCAGATCGACGCCGTCTTCTCGTGCTTCCTTCGCCTCCGCCTCCATGTACATGGTGACGCAAGGCGAGTCAAACTCAATGTGGGTTGGGATGACAGCCTCGGCACCATATACGAGAAAGAATGGAGTGAAGCCAGTTGACTTGTTCGGAGTAGTGCGGAGGCTCCAGAGGACAGCCGGCAGCTCGTCGATCCAGCAGCCGGCCGAGCACTCCTGTGGCTCGACCAGTCGGGGCTTGATGCCGGACAGAATGAGGCCGTTTGCTCGCTCGACTTGGTCGTTTGACTGCGGATGGGCAACAGACGCTAAGTCCAACCGGATGCCTTGCGTCGCGTAGAAATGGGCCAAGGCGCCTTTGGCAAAGTTGGTGCCATTGTCGGTGATGACACTGTGTGGTATGCCGTACCGGACGGTAATGTCTGCGACGAAGGTCACAACAGTCGGACCATTGAGTTTCTTGATCGGCTTTGCTTCGATCCACTTGGTGAATTTGTCCACGGCGACAAGCAAATGGGTCATGCCGCCGCGTGCTGTCTTGAATGGTCCCACCATGTCCATCCCCCACACGGCGAAGGGCCAGGTGAGAGGGATGGTTTTGAGTGTGGAAGCCGGCAGGAGTTGCTTGGAGCTGAATTTCTGGCATCCCTTGCAATGCTTGACCAAGTCTTTGGCGTCCTCTAAAGCCGTCGGCCAGAAGAAACCATGGCGAAAAGCCTTGGCCACAAGGGATCTGGAGGCCGTGTGGTGGCCGCACTCGCCTTGGTGGATATCTTTGAGGGTTGCTTGACCTTTCTCTGGTTCCACGCAGCGCTGGAAAACCCCATTCACACTGCGTCTGACAAGCTCTCTGTTTACTATCGTGTAGGCTCCTGCCCGTCGCTGCACTTGCCGGGCCGAGATCTCATCGGCCGGCAGCTCCTTGTTCGCCAGAAACTTGAGGATGGGTTGTGCCCATGATGGTGCTTGAATTTCTTCTGCTGCTACCACAGCTACTTGTACTAGGGCGGTTGGGTTGGGGGGTGGCAGGTTGGAGTCGGCCGCTGCTTGCTGCATTGTTGAAGTCCCCGAGCCGGGTTGCGAAGTCCCGGGGCCGACAGGTGCAGTCCTCGGGCCGGGCTCTGAAGTCCCGGGGCCGGTTGCAAGTGCAGCAGTCCCCGAGCCGCCGGCCGAAGTCCCCGGGCCGACTGCTGAGGTCCCCAAGTCGGATCCGACTGTTCTAGGAGTAGCCGACACGAAGATGGAGTTTGATTCTGGCGAGGGCTTGATAGACGGCTTGCGGAGGCACTGAAGGGAGACGCCGGCTGGTATTGCTTGACAGGTGGAGCCGATTCATGCTAGGGCATCAGCTTGCTCGTTGTCGTTTCGTGGCACGTGAAGGAACTCACACCCTTCAAAGTATCCGCTGAGCTGCTGGACAAGGAAGCGGTAGCTCGCCATATTTGCATCCTTGGCGTCCCAGTCGCCAGACGACTGTTGGACCACCAAATCTGATTCGCCGTAGCACAGGATCCGGCGGATGCCGAGTTCTTTGGCCAGCCTGAGCCCGTGTATGAGCGCCTCATACTCGGCCACGTTGTTGGAGGCGGCAAAGTGGATTTGCAATGTATATCTGAGCTTGTCGCCTTTGGGAGAGGTGAGGACGATGCCGGCTCCCAAACCGGTGCGCATCTTCGAGCCATCGAAGTGCATCCGCCAATGAGTTGAGTCTGGAGCTGGCGGCAGGTACTGGGTCTCGGCCCAGTCGACGAGAAAGTCAGCCAGAGGTTGGGACTTGATGGCGGTGCGTGGCTGGTAGAAGATGGTGTAGGGGGCCAGCTCGATGGCCCACTTGGCCACTCGGCCAGAAGCATCTCGGCTTCCGATGATCTCAGCAAGCGGAGCAGTGCAGACAACCATGATTGGGTGCCCTTGAAAGTACGGCTTCAGCTTCTTGGCGGAAAAATGCATGTCGTAGCACATCTTCTGGTAATGAGGGTAATTCTGCTTTGCGGCTGACAACACCTCGCTCAAATAGTACACAGGCCTCTGGACCGGCAGTGCTCTGCATCCTCTTTGTGGTCCACCACCACGACCGTGCTAACCACCCGACTGGTGGCGACGATGTAGACGAGCATGGGCTCCTTAGCAGCCGGAGCGGCCAGAACAGGCGGCGTGGTCTACATCTTCTTCAACTGGAGAAAAGCTTCATCCGCCTTGTCATTCCACTCGAAATGAGTGGTCTTCTTCATGAGCTGGTACAGGGAAGAGCCTTCTCGCCCAGCCGACTGATGAAGCGGCTGATGGCTGCCAAGCAGCCGGTGAACTTCTGGACGTCTCGTAGTTGGGTGGGTATCTCCATCCTCTCGGTGGCCTTGATCTTGACAGGGTTGCACTCAATGCCGCGTTCGGAGACCAAGAAACCAAGGAGCTGGCCGGCTGGTACTCTGAACACACACTTCTCCGGGTTGAGCTTGATTTGAAATCGACAGATTGTCAGAAGTTTCCTTGAGATCTTCCAGGAGCATGCCACGCTTCTCCGTTTTCACCACAATATGGTCTACACAGACGTGGGCATTTCTGCCGAGCTGCTTGAGGAGGCACTTCTGCATGCAACGCTGAAACGTGGCACCAGCATTTCTCAAGCCGAATGTCATGGTTAGGTAGCAGAAGGCCCCGAATGGTGTGATGAAGGCGGTCTTCAGGCGGTCGGCCGGGTTCAGCTTGATCTGGTGATATCCTGAGTAGGTATCCAAGAAACTCAACAGCTCGCATCTGGCTGTGGAGTCAATCACTTGGTCAATCCGAGGCAAAGCAGATGGGTCCTTCGGGCAGGCTTTGTTGAGACTGGTGTAATCAATGCACATGTGCCACTTGCTGTTCTTCTTTAGTACAAGGACTAGGTTGGCTAGCCATTCTGGAAAAAACACTTCCATGATGAAGCCGGCTACTAGGAGTCGGGCTATCTCTTAATCAACAATTACTCTTTTTTCTTCCGACAGTCGGCGGAGGGGTTATCTGACTGGTTTGGCATTTGCTCTGACATGTAGCTTGTGCTTGGCGAAATCCGTCGGAACACCCGACATGTCTTTGGGAGACCATGCAAAGATATCCCGATTCTCAAGGAGGAAATCGACGGGCTCACTTTCCTATTTTCTATCTAGGTTAGCACCTATGACAGCGTGCGTCTCCAGGTGCTCAGGGTCCAAGGAAATCTTCTTTGTTTCTTTGGCTGGCTGGAAAGAGCCCTGGGTCTCTGACTCTTTGGGTTCTGGTGACAGGTCCGGCTGCTTGCTGGCCATGGCTACCACCCGGTCCATGAGCTTCTTATCAGCGGCGATCACCAGGGACTCGGCCAACCGGCTGCTGGCTACAGCACAATCGGCCGACTTCTTGTAGTCTCCAGCTATGGTGATAATGCCCTTAGTTCCTGGCATCTTCATCTTGAGGTAGGCATAGTGTGGAACTGCCATGAACTTTGCCAGAGCAAGTCGGCCAAGCAGTGCATGATAAGGGCTCTCTAGGTCTACTACCTCAAACCAAATTGCTTCACAACGAAAATGATTCTTGTCTCTAAAGAGGACATCTATCTTGATCTTGCCGATTGGTGAGCAGGAAAGGCCGGGTACAATACCGTGGAAGAAAGTCTGGCTGGGCTGGAGCCGCTTCGCTTTGATGCTCAACTTCTCCATGGTATCGCGATAAAGGATGTTGATGCTGCTACCGCCATCTATCAGGACTCAGGAGAAACGAGTAGCTCGCCTCTTTGTTGCAAAGGTAGCATCCAATACCAGGGCATAAGAACCCGGGGAAGGCATCACTTCCGGTTGGTCAGCTCAGCTCCAGTTGATGGGCTTCTCGGACCAGTGCATGTATTCTGGGACTTCAGTGGCGACAGCGTTAACCTCTTGGTGTTGCTGACACCGCCTGCGCTTATCGTCAACCTGGCTGGTGAAGACAACGTAGGCTCCGCGCTCTTCAGGAAATTCATCTTGGATGGCACCGATTGCTGGGGGAGCTGCCAGCTGCTGGGGAGGCGGCGGCGGCTAGCCAGCAGGTGGGGGAGGCAGCAGTCCTTCACCTTTGGAGATTCGGGTGAGCCAATGGCACTTCCGGGTGGTGTGGTTGGACGACCTCGTGCCACTGTGGAACTTGCAGGGGGCATCGAGGGTTTGCTCATAGGAGAAAGCGAGCAGCCAAGACAACTTGCCGCCTTTCGAACACTTGGGTAAGGGTTGCCCCTCTGGCTGCTGGTCTTCGACTGTTGCCACCTGCCAGCTAGTGGAAGCCGGCATTGGGGCCTTGCGCTTGTTGTCGCTCTGTTGCTGGCACCAACTGGAGTCGCCAGCCGGTGTTCTAGGAGCCGGAGGGAGCACCTTGTTCATGGAGGAGTCGACAGTGGCGTACTTGTCTGCTATGATCAGCACCTCGTCGAGTGTAGCCGGCTCGTCGCAGAGGAGTCGATGCTTGAGGAGGGTGCCTTCTCGGCACCCGGCGGTGAAGTACTCTATGGCCTGCACCTCGTTGTCGGATTTCGGGTTCCGGCAAAACCCTTGAGGTTCGAATACTGGGGTGCGCACGAAGATTCCCCCTACCTAATCACGCCCTCAGCCTCACTGCGATCTCAAAGCCTAGCTCGACGAACCCGCAACACAAGAGACACGAGATTTATACTGGTTCGGGCCACCATTGTGGTGTAATACCCTACTCCAGTGTGGTGTGGTGGATTGCCTCTTGGGCTGAGGATGAACAGTACAGGGGGAAGAACAGCCTCCTGAGGAGAGGTGTTCTCGTGCTTGGTGGATGTGAGGATGGAGTGGATCCAGTCCCAGATCCCCCTCCTCCTAATATGGTGGCTAGTCCTATTTATATAGGCCTGGTTCTCTTCCCAAATATTGAGCGGGAAGGGATGCCACAACGGCTAATTTGAAGGGGGACATCTAGTACAAGCTATCCTGACTAAAGGTGGTCTTCGCCTGCCAAAGGCTCTGGTGGTGACGCCGTCTTGGGCTCTAGGGTGACCTCCGTCCTGCCGTCCTGCTGGCCTTGATCTTGTTGCACCGATATGGAAACCTTTGCCCGATGCCTCGGTACTCCTCGCCAGCGCTTGCCTCCTAAGCACCAAAGAGGAAACGAGGACACTGTGCGCGCTGGCGCCCACCTAGTCTTGGTCGTCATGTCTTACGTCATTGGAACCTCGCGAGGTTCACCTTGCCTTGATCTCTCCGCCCCTCGCGAGCTAGCTTGGTGAAGCTGCTCCCAAGGAGGTCTTGTGTCGTCTGCCTCACGAGGCTTGGCCCCTCGCGAGGGTCTTGAGCGTTTTTGGTGAAGATGGGCCATACTGGGTCGCGAGAGGAGCCACGTCGTGGGCCGCAGGCAGGCAAGTCTGGGGACCCCCGTTCCCAGAATGCCGACAGTAGCCCCCGGGCCCAAGGTGCGCTCAGACTTGGCTTCGAGGCGAAGCCAAAGGGCAAGTGCAGAGCGCCGCGGGCCCCAACAGCCTGCGGCCTTGGTCAACGCGTGGCGATTGATTGGATGTGGGCGTCTCCGCTTCGCCATGCTGCCCCGGCAACTGCCGGACTTGACGAGTCCTTGCTGCATGCAAGGAAAAAACCATCATTATCTGTGATCGTGGAGGTCGACGGTTGGCCTTCTCTTGCTATAAATGGGGAGGGGGTGGAGCCCCCGTCGCCCATCTCTTCCTGCTCCGCTCGCTTCTTCTCCCTTGCTCCATAGCTAGTAGCGACACCTTGGCGCCAATCCGAAGATTCTCGACCGCGGAGAAGGGAAAAACTCCCTGCGACGAGCCCGGGACGCTTCCACCGAAGAAGAGGCCGGTCCACCGCCATGACGTAGTCGTGAGGCAGGAGGTGACAAGGCCTTGGTACGAGCGGCCACCTCCTGGGTACCCGCTGCCTTCATACGCCCAAGCCATGGGCTCAGGAGGAAGAGGCGGCGAGCGGCACCGCTCACGCCGCGGCCGTGGTCGCCGCGCCACGGTGGCGCACGCCGTCGCCCCAGGGGGCCACGCCATGGACTCCTCGCACGAACTCATGCTGTGGGCGGCGATGCCCCCGCGCACTTGGATCCGCTTCCCCCAGTTTTTTTCCGCCAAGATGCCGCCGAGGGGGCCCCTTGAGCTATGGCTGCAGCACGCCGACTGCGATGCCCCGACGACCGGAGCGGAAGTGGAAGCCATCTCCCCGGGCAAGATCTTCATGACCCGTGGTTGCGCCAGGTTGCCCGGGTTTGCCACACGGAAGGCGCCCTCACCATCCACTTCAGGTACGATGGCGCCTGCATGATGTTCTTCAAGGTCTTCGACACGGAAGGCCGCCGCTTGGAGTGCTGCCCCGGACAGGGCCGTCAGGACTGCCTCACCGACGGTTCCTCTAGCAGCAGCAGCAACGCTTGGGAGTCCAGCGACTCTCCCAAGCCCTACGAGACTCCGGAGACGAGCGACGACAGCTACGTGCCTCCGAGCTCTCGCCGCGCCTGGAGCAAGGCCGCAGCGTCCAGCCGTCGCCGTCGCCGATCTGGATGGGGTTGGCGCCGGCCTCCTAGGGCCCACTATTGATGATGGCGTCGGCTGCGCTCGCGTGTGTAGATAGGGCTCCTTGAATTTCCTTTCTTTTGTTCCCTGCGAGGAATTGAAACGAACCCCGTGGGGGCGTGTACAGAACCTGTAGTGTCTTTTGTTGACATTATCCTTATTATGAAATTATGCGAGCGCGTGTCCTGTTTCGGCTTAGTCTTCCCTTTCTACCCTCGCGGCGGCTTGGTGCTCTACGCTGACAAGTCCCGTTCCCCAGGCAGGCTGCAGCCATCGCTGGTATGCCAGGTCACGATGCCATGGTCAAGGCCAGGAGGTGAGCGGCCCGAGGTCCAGTAAGAGCTCCTGAGATGCGATGCTCAGGAGGTCCCCTTTAGCACGCAAGCGGCCACCAAGAGGTAACAAAGGGAGGAGACGTTGTCGTGGCAGGGTTGCAGCAAGTGAGAATCCCGTGTCGTGGCGATTGGTTGGTCCGAGCGTGAAACTTATCTTGGCAGTCTGGAGTCGTTTCCTTGCGTTGCGCCAGACCCGTGCGTTGGCGGCCGTGGCGCAGCTAGGTTAGGCCCATGCGATCTTCCCCTTCTTCCCCACGCTCTCCTTCGTGCTCTACGTCCTTAGGTCCCAGCCCTCGAGCGAGCTCAGCCGCCGCTGGTATGCCAGGTCGCGATGCCGTGGTCAAGGCCAGGGGGTGAGGGCTGGAGAGCCAGTAGGAGCTCCTGAGTCACGATGCTCAGGAGCCCCCCTTTTAACACGCAAGCGAATCGAATGGGAGAAGAGGGAGCCCACGGTACCGCCCGCTGTTGTCCTTGGGAGGTTCCTGGAAGTCAGTGCGAGGAGGGGCACAGATTGCCATTATAATTGCCGGCCGACCACTAGTCGCTTTGTAAGAGAATGAAGGCACTGAGGGCCTGGTGAGGTGACGCGCGCGGGACGTGCCGCGGGTCAGAGCTCGACCGCTCAGATTTATCGACGTTGCAGGGACGGACCCAAGCACAAGCGCCGTGCCAGCGTGAACAGCTCCCGTGGTAGGTGACAATCAAGCAGGTGACAATCACATATAGGTTAAGCATGAGAAGCAAACTTGCTCAGGTAAATGAAAAAACGATACACCTCACTGGGTCAGACCCGAGCGGCTTGGAGATGATGCGGCCCGAGGGGCTCCCCTAGCAAGGTAAGCTAAAGACATAAAAAGGGGATACACGCCGCAGGGACGGAGCCACACGACCTGGGAATGATGCAGCCCGAGGGGCGCTCCGAGCTAAATAAACTTAGAAGATGTCACCTGGTTCTGTTGTCGAAGGGGTGTTGAGGCAGCTGAAGACGCGTGATGAAGGGGTTGCTCCTCACGAGCCACCGGGGCCTTGAGCCTCGGGAGGCTCTGGGGGTCCAGGCGGTTCCTTGAGGACCGTCTCCGTCTCCGCCAGGACCGCGTGATGCCTGGCCTCCTGAGCCGCCAGGATGCTCCACAGGTTGCGCTGGAAGGTTGACGCCACGCTCGGCAGGCCAAAAGGCATGCGAACGTAGCTGTGAGGCGGGCCCTCGCAGCATCCCACGCACGAAGGCCAGAAAAGCTCCTGAGATGCGGTCCTGTTGAGCCCTGGGATGTCAATGCAGACGCGTAGCCCGCCATCCTCGCCTGGGTGGGGAGTCGCGCCAGGTGAGCGGCAGTCGCCGCGCATGGCTCTCGCATCCTGCAGTTCCTTAGTGGTCTTGGCAATGAACTCCTGAGCGTCGGGCGTTCCTCATCCGGTGTCCTCCTGATGGAAACATGCTGCGAAGCACGCCTCCACGTGGTGCCCGAGCGCCTCCCTCGTGATGTTGGCAAGGTCGAAGGCCCTCCAGAAGAGAGCCCCCGAGCCCTGCCCGAGGGGGGCGCCGGGCGCGCCTTCCTATGCAAGGGAGGGGGACGCCCCAGGCGCGGGCGCCGATCCTGATGTGGCACCACTTGCGGCGCCGCTCTCCTGAGGCCCTGTGCGGAGTAGCTGCTTCTTCTTCTTAGGGGCGACCTCAGGAGGGTGCTGTGCTGCATTGTTGTCGGGGTCTTCGATTGATGCTGCTTGGAAGGCGCACTCGAGGGAGCACACCGCATCTCTTTCTTCGCAGGGGACTGTGATGATCCCGTCGCTTCCTAGCATCTTGAGGATGTTGTAGCCGTGGTGTGTCACTGCCATGAAATTGGCCAGGGCCGAATACCCGAGGATGGCATTGTATGGCAGACGGATGTGGGCGACATCGAAGTTGATGAGCTCGGTGCGGTAGTTGTTGTGTTGGCCGAAGGTGATAGGAAGGCGGATCTGCCCGATTGGGGTGGTGGAGCCGTCAGCCACTCCTGAGAAAGGCTTGGTAGGCTATAGCTGATCATATGGCCCTTGGAGGCTGTCGAACGTCTCGACGGACATGACGTTAAGCCCTGCGCAGCCGTCGATGAGGGTCTTGGTGACTTGTACGTTGCTGATGACGGGTGAGCAAAGCATCGGGAGGGTGCCAGCGGTGGCTGCGCACTTGAGCTAATCTGCCGAACTGAAGGTGATTGCGCACTTGGACCACCTAAGCGGGCGTGTGGCCTCGAGCCTGGGGAGGACTGCGTTCACCTCGCGAGCAAACTGCTTGAAGATTCGCTGAGAGGCTGGGGCTTGAGCTCCGCCCAAGATGCAGGCGATAGCCCGCGGCTCCTGGAGGCCCCCCAGCCCCCTCGTCCTGATGGTGGTCGTCGTTCCTTCTTGGTGGTGGCGGCAGCGGAGGAAGACCAGCGTTGCCCTGGGGGCGGTCCTCGCGAGGCTGATCCTTCCAGGCGCCTTCGCGAGGCTGATCTTGCCAATGGTCCTCACGAGGCCGGTCACGCCACTTCTGGCGAGGGCCACGGTCGTCCCAGCATCCTCTGCAACGTCCTCCTCCTCGGCCGTAGCCTCGGTCGTTGTGCTCGGGGCATCGACCGAGGCGTCCATCTTGAATGGCCCTGAGCTCTTGACAGTCGTTGGTGTTGTGGCTGTGAACGTTGTGGAAGGCGTAGAATGGTCGGCTGCTCTTGGATGACTCGGGCTGGTCCCGGCCGCGCTTTGTGTCTGGCTCCGCCACGAGTACAGCCACTCCCTTGCGCTTCACGTCCTTGGCCTTGGCTTTCTTCTCCTCCAGGTCGGCAGCTGGGAGCTCGAGGAGGGAAAGGCACCCTTCCTCAGCCCTTGCGCACTTGGTCGCCAGGTTGAACAACTCCAAGGACGTGCATAGCTCCTCATGGATGGCGAGCTCCTCCTTCATCTTGACGTCGCGGTCGCCATCAGAAAACGCGGAGATGATTGGCTCATCCGTCACCTTGGGGATCTTGAGGCAAACGTTGTTGAAGCGCTGGAAGTACTTCTGGAGGGTCTCCCCTTGCCGCTGCTTGATGCGGCGCAGGTTACCCGCGGTCGGAGGGCGGTCGCGAGTGCCCTAGAAGTTGGCAATGAAGCAGTCGTGCATCTCGTTCCAGGAGGAGATGGAGCCCGGGGGCAGGTTCAGGAGCCACGAACGAGCGCCATCCTAGAGAGCCATGGGGAACCAGTTTTCCATGACTTTTTCGTCGCCGTTGGCCGCCTCGATGCTCAGCTCCTAGAGCTGTAGGAACTCCGCGGGGTCGGGGGTGCCGTCATAGCGTGGAGGCAGGTCGGTCCTGAACTTGCCTGGCCATGCGACGCTACGCAGCTCAGGAGTGAAGGCGCGGCAGCCCGCGGTGGCCACCAAGACCCTTTGCTGATGTGGAGCCTGCCCTTGATGCCCGCGCACCGCCGCTGCAGGCGGCGCGCGGTCTTGTCGCAGTGGCGCCGGGAGCGCGGGAGCGGTCTCTCGCGGACGGGGAACTTCTTGGCAGCTTCCTTCTTCGCGCACGGGCGCCCGACGCGGTGGGTTGCGCCGGGGGGCCACATGCCTTGTCACCAGGACGCCGTCTTGGTGCGGAGGTGGTGGTGGCGGCGCTCCATGAGCCACGTCGCCCGCAGCTGGCGGAGGGCGAGGCACTGAGAGGAATGGCGCAGGGGAGCCCCCTGCGGCGCTGACGAGCTCGGCAACGCGGTCCAGCCAGTCCTCGTAGAGGTCGTTGACGGGGCGGTAGCGCAGGATTTCGCGTGCCATGAGCAGCGGGGCCTGCGCATCTATGGGAGCACGACGAGCGTGAGACGACGAGCCGGCCGGGGTCAACAATGGAGTGGCGGTGCGGCCGTCCCGCCGCACCGAGGGGTGCAGCGAGGACGCTTTCTACTTGTTTCCCGCCGGGCCAGTGGCGGCGTCGGCGGCAGGCGACGGAGAACGACGGGGAGGCCCGCCGACGGGAGCCGTCTGAGCAACGCGGGCGGCGAGGGCGGCCCGGCGCTCAGCGCGAGCTCGGTGAGCGTCCGCCATGGATGCGACGAAGCGACGGGACACGGATTGACGGAAGGAAAGCTTCGGCGCACCCCTACCTGTCGCGCCAAATGTCGGATTTCGGGTTCCGGAAAAACCCTTGAGGTTCGAACACTAGGGTGCGCACGAAGATTTCCCCTACCTAATCACGCCCTCAGCATCAGCTCGATCTCAAAGCCTAGCTCGACGCACCCGCAACACAAGAGGCACGAGATTTATACTGGTTCGGGCCACCGTTGTGGTGTAATACCCTACTCCAGTGTGGTGTGGCAGATTGCCTCTTGGGCTGAGGTTGAACAATACAGGGGGAAGAACAGCCTCCTGAGGAGAGGTGTTCTTGTGCTTGGTGGATGTAAGGACGGAGTGGATCCAGTCCCAGATCCCCCTCCTCCTACTATGGTGGCTAGTCCTATTTATAGAGGCCTGGCCCTGTTCCCAAATATTGAGCGGGATGGGATGCCACAGCGACCAATTTGAAGGGGGACAACTAGTACAAGCTATCCTGACTAAAGGTGGTCTTCGCCTGCCAAAGGCTCTGGTGGTGACACCGTCTTGGGCTCCATGGTGACCTCCGTCCTGTCGTCCTGCTGGTCTTGGTCTTGTTGCACCGATATGGAAACCTTTGCCCGACGCCTCGGTACTCCTCGCCTGCGCTTGCCTCCTTAGCACCAAAGAGGAAACGAGGAGATTGTGCGCGCTAGCGCTCACCTGGCGCCCGCTGGTCTTGGTCGTCATGGCTTACGTCATTGGAACCTCGCGAGGTTCACCTTGCCCTGATCTCTTCGCCCCTCGCGAGCTAGCTTGGTGAAGCTGCTCCCGAGGAGGTCTTGTGTCGTCCGGCTCGCGAGGCTTGGCCCCTCGCGAGGGTCTTGAGCGTTTGTTGGTGAAGACAGGCCGTACTGGGCCCCGAGTGGAGCCATGTCGTGGGCCGTAGGCAGGCAAGTCTGGGGACCCCCGTTCCCAGAACACCGACACTCGTGCACCCCTTCGCGGGAGTTGCGCAGTTCCGCCCACCGCGTCAAGTAGTTGCGGGTGGACTCGTCAGGGCCTTGAACGCACAGCGAGAGCTGGCGGGGCTTGCGCGGCCGCTTGTAGGTGCTGGTGAAGTTGCGGAGGAAGACCTCAGTGAAATCTACCCAGCTGTTGATGCTGCGGGGCTTCAGGCTGTTCAGCCACATCTGGGCCATGCCCTGGAGCATGAGCGGAACGTACTTCATGGCGACACGCTTGTTGCCATTTGCTATGCTGGTGGCCATGGAGTAGTCAACCAGCCAATCTTCTGGATTCACGAATCCGTTGTATTTGGGCGTGTCTCGTGGGAGCGAGAACCCTTTGGGGAAGGGCTCGTCGCGTATGCGGGGGCCGAAACAAGGCGGGCCCAACGCATCTTCTTCTTCTAGCACTTGGGACCTAGCAAGGCGGTCGATCCGGTGGCGCGCGTCGTTCTCTCCGACTCCTTCCTGGCGGCCCAGCTGGTCGCCGAGTGTCGGGTGCTCAACAGGCGGCGGGGAAGCGCGCCTCTCCCTCCAAGGAGGAGGAGGCGGATAGTCGTCCCGTCGTTCCACTAGTCGCGGGCGGCCATCTTGGTCGCGCTCGATGGTGAGGCGTGTGTGGCTGCGGCTAGCAGCCAGGTCTTTGTCTCGTTTGTCACGGGCGCCGCCTAACGGCGTCCGGGAGGTCGCGCCTTGCTCTCAGCGAGGCGGCGAGTTCTCAACCCGCTGGCCGGGTCTTTCTGCGCGGCAGCCGGCTTCTTGTTGCGCAGCAGCCACGTCAATGAGCTGCTGAACACGCTCCATCATGAAGCGACGCTCGTCGCCCTTGAGGTGGTCTAGCTCATCAGCAGCCGCCTGGGCGGCTCGTATGTTCTCCGCGGGCATGGCGTAGACAGGGCGGTCTACCCCGAATATGCTGGCGACCGCAGCGCCGCGCTGCCGGACCGTGCCGATGCGGCTGGGCCCGCCAGCAGCCGACGTGCCGCCCGCAACGCGGTCAATCTCACACTGGTAGGCCTCTGAGAGGCGTCTCATGGTGGCCAACTTCTTGGCGCTCTCGACGAGCAAAACGCGGCGGGCTTCCAGCGTCTCGGCGTCAGCATCTTTTGCGATGGGTGCAGACAGGTCTCGTAGCGCCGCTTCAAGCGGGTCTTGGGCGCCGCCACCAGAAGCTCCGTCGTGGCTGATGACGAGCACCTCCGTGACGGTGCTGCCGCCGCTATCGGCGCGAGGGAGAGGGTCATCGATGACCACCACGTTGGTGGGGAAGGCGTCAAGCGATGTCGTGTCGGAATCGACAAACATCAGGTCAGTGGAGTCGATCGACTCTAGGTCGGAGGCGGGCTCGTTGGCAATGTCGAGCTTGTCAAGGAGATCGACGAGGCAGCTCTCGGAGCTGGCTGCACCCGCGCCTGGTGCGGGCTCGTCGGAGAGGCGGATCTCGCCAACAAGGTCAGTGAGGGCAGCCGCTGCGCAGGCAAGCTCTGCGCCACACAGCGTGCCGGCACAAACGCCATCGGGCGTGCCGGGCTGGCTGCGCTCGCTAGGGAGGAACAAGGTTCCCATCCAGAACAGATCTCCGGACGACGGTGCTCTTAGCCCCACGGTGGGTGCCAAATGTCGGGGGTTTGGTGCGACATATGCCAAGGGATGGCTTATCATGGTGGGAACTAGTAAGACATCGCCGGTGCCTGAAAGCGGGATGAGGCGTAGACACAAACGCCGACACACTTTACCCAGATTTGGGGCTCTCCTAGGAGATAACGCTCCTAGTCCTGCTCTGCGGGGTCTCCGCATGATCACTAAATCAACAAGTAGCTACAAGTGCTCCTTGAGCTGTTTGCTAGAGGAGGAGGAAGGGCAAGGCTAGCTCTCTCCTCTCTCTACGTGGTGTGTGTGAGTATCTCAAGGGCTGAACCCTTTGCATGGGTGCCCTGGGGGGTTATATAGGCCTACCTTCCATGGGTACAAAGGTAATCTAGCCGGGTGTAGGACCCGGCTGTCAGTGTCTATGGTCGCCGGCTTCTCCGCCGGCAGCTGGGGCCCGCCGCCTGGTGGGACCCGCCGGCTGTCTTGTACTTAGCCGACACGCCGCGCCCGCCGCTTACGGGTCTTGCCGGCTACTTAGTACTATAGCCGTGTTGCTGATGATGCTTGCTTTTTTGGGGAAGGTGTGGCTACAGTCCCGCCGCCTGGTGGGAGATCACTGTAGCCACTCCATGTCTCTTCTGGTTAATGGCGCACAGACTTCGAGGGAAGGGAAGGCCGCCTGATCATGAGTCTGGCCCCCTTAGAGCCGACTGGTCAGGGCTCGCCGTCTTCCAGCTTCTCACATACAGGTGGGGCCCGTCGCCGGTGGGCCGTACCGACAGCCTGTCGTGGGAGCATGGCCCTCTCTGCCATGGATGATGTCATGGGCTGCATGGCAACAGTGCCGCGCCGGGCGAGGGATGTCTGCCCAGTACGCTGCACTATGGCCATGCTCGGTCCAGGAATCGGGGGTGGCAGGCCGCACTGTAGCCATGCCCCGTCTAGTCATGTTTATGTGGGTGCAAATTTCAGGGCACGAGGGGCCGCCTGCGAGGAGCCAACCTCTCTGGAGGCCGCCTGCTAGGAGTCGGCCTGATTCGAAGCTGCCTTCTAGAGTTCGCCGGCCTCTGGCAGCCGCCCGCATGAACCAGCCGGCCCCAGGAAGGCGGCGCTTTGTCTTTGACGCTTGAGGGGCGTAGTCGGTCCGATGTTTTGAAATACCAGGGGAGACTGATGAGGCTACCCATGGTCATTTACTCCGACATATTCTTTCTTCACCACTTTCTTCTTGGAGGTCACTTCCTCCTCAATCACAAAGTCCTCATCTTCACTTTCAGAATTCCTCTTCTTTCTATGTCTGGTAGCTGCCTTAGGAAAATTCCTGGGATTGCTTCTCCTTCCCTCATCACAGCTAACAGAGGGACTAGTGCCCTCACTGAGGTTGCCTTGCTCTTCAGACAAGCTCTGGCTGTCACTGGCATCTAACATCTCTACAACTGACCATGTGAATAGATGGGTGTGGGTAGAGTAGATGAGCATCACAAAATACTGCTGGTTTTTGCAAAAAATTGATTCAAAATCTTAACTTTAGTTTTCTACAGAAAGCATTTTGGAGCTACCGAGTTGATAATCTCGATGACACCGAAGCAGTAATAGAGTCTAAACATGCAGTTTTGGTCAGACCGAGACGTAGTTCGGTGACTCCGAGATGCTAGGGTTTCACTGTGAAATTGCCTTTTGTCTCACTGATCAGTACACTTCGGACAGACCGAGTTGTACTTAGTGCAATGGCCTGAGCCAGTCCGTGTGACCGAAAACTTCAGATCGGACGGTCCGAGATGGGTTCGGCGGAAACTAACCCTAATATTTTGCATCAAATCTAATCTAGAGGATTATTTATGTGGATAAGAAGCTTTCAATCATGGCAAGAAAGTAGGCATTTGCTTTGTGCATTGAATCGGAGTAATGGAATAGCACAAAGGGTCGAACCATACCCTAACTTGGTGGTGGTTCGCTATGGTGGCAATGGCAGTGAAGAAATCCGTTGATGGCGGCGGAGACCAGCGGCAGAGGCGCACTGGTGGAGACGGTGACGATCCAGAGTCCAAGGGTGGCAGTGCTGGGGCGCGAGCTCATGCGGTTTGAAGAACTTTTCAACCGTACGGGTACACGAGGTATATATACCTAGGCGCTATCGATGGCACCAAATGGATCTAATCGGTTGCACCGAGATGCGAAACTGCGGGCAATTACAGCAACTCGGTGAGACCGAGTGGATCTAAAAGGTAGCACCGAGATAGAAAAACCTTGATCAGTCTATTGCATTCGGTCAGACCGAGTTGGAATGGTTGGTCGGGCCGAAATGCATTAGAAGGTTTTGGAAGTTAGCCATTGACGGATCGGTGGCTCTGAGTGCTCCTCACCCGGAGGGTCCGAAAAAGACTTGTTCTAATTTTGTGTGTAGCATGAATAGAATTTGAGACAAGAAGAGCATAGATAGCTAGAGAGGGTTCTTAGGCATTCTTGTCCATCCATTTTGCCAATAAAAACCAAACAATCAAAACTACAAATGGATGTCCTTGAATGGAGAAAATTATGCAACCAACACGCTCACACAATAAGATAGCAAATAAAACATGGGACAAAGCATGTACATACACTCTAGCATCTAACAAGCAATTGGGGATGACTAGGTCATCTATATATGAGTATATTGACTGAGGAGTCAAATTTGATCATAGGTCATACTCATCGTTTAAGCACAAGTGGGGTTACCACTTTTACATAAAGCATTGTTGTCTTCGCACCATTAGAGTTGCTTTAGCTCAATTCTTAGACCAAAGCTCCCCCTAGATGTGATATCCCCCCTAAGAGGGATGAACTAACCTTGGGTTTTGTCGATGATGACTTCATGTAGATAGTGAAGATGTGGATGATCAATGTTGATGTAGATCTTTTGGAGCAATTCATTGGAGTGTGTTTCCCTTTCAATACCTACATGGGTTAGTCCCACAAGGAACATACAAGGATATCCATAGACATAGAGTGAAACACACATAAGATGATGTCCATGAAAGCATTAGGTTACCTTGTCCCTTGTCTTACCAACAAGAAGGTTTGTGACTCCATGAACTAGTGCAAGATATGGAAGTTGATTGCACATGTCCTTGCCAAAATGAATATGAGTGAAGTATGTTGGCTGAGTCACCCTCGAGAACACTCTAGTTCTTCTTCTTTGGGATCCACATCAACTTGATGGGAATCCTTGGAGTTGTAGTCGTACTTAATGAAGTAGAACTTGACATAGTCTTGGAACCCAGTTGACCATGGCCTTAGGAGCTTCTTCAAATGAATCAATCTCTTCTTGAAGCTTGTCCTTACCTTTTAGCTTGTGGTCTTGTGGTGGAAGATCATCTTGAGCTTGTGTTCCTTGAAAGAAATTGGATCATACTTCTTTTGTTGAGGAACAAACTTTGTATTGGGGTATTGATCTTCGTCCCACTCAACTCCATTGGCATTGAACTTACGTTCAAAACAAACACCTTGATTCTTCTGGTGCCTTCCTTGCTTCCGTACAATTTCCTCAAATTGTTTGCTTTCGGCAAGGCTCTTGTAAACATCTTTCTCTTTAATTCCCTTCAATAAGTTATTTTCTTGATCAAGTGTAACTTGGCTAAGAGAATCATTAGTGGAATCAAGAGAACTACTAGAAGCAACAATATTGGATTTAGCATGGTTATTGTTACTACTAGAGGAAGAATCTTTCTTGCACTTGTTGCTAGATTTTACTTGTGGCATATAAGTAGACAAGAGTAAACGCTTGGCAATGTAAGAAGAACTCTTCTTTCGAAGATCATCATTGATAGATTTTAGAAACCCATGCTCTTGCTCTAAATTTAGCTTTTCGAAGCGTAGCTTCTCATGAGTTCTTAAGAGCTCTCGATGATCCTCTAGAGTTGTTTCATGAGCTAACTTAAGGGTGTTTAGTTCTTTAGTTAGACGCTCAATCTCCTTCTTATCATTGTCATTCATTTCATCTTGATTATCATGATTATTAGCAAGTTCATCATGGTTATCATCACTAGCGTTGTCAACAAGTAAATCATCATCACCTAGCAAATCATCTTCATCACTATTGAAGTCAACATACTCGGGGTGTGATACCTTAGGGCCTTTAGCCATGAAGCATCTTCCAATTCCTTCATTTTGTGAGTCAAATATGTCGTAGGAGTTGGATGTCGGATCTCGGGTTCCGGCAAAACCCTTAAGGTTCGAACCCTGGGGTGCGCGCGAAGATCTCTCCCTCACAGATCACGCCCTCTCGCGCTTCGCGATCTCTAAGCTAGCTTGACGAACTCGCAACACAAGGGACACAAGATTTATACTGGTTCGGGCCATCGTTGTGGTGTAATAACCTACTCCAGTGTGGTGGTGGTGGATTGCCTCTTGGGCTGAGGATGAACAGTACAATGGGGAGAACAGCCTCCTAAGGAGAGGTGTTATTGTGCTTGGTAAACTTGTGTGGATGAGGATGATCGGAATCCGTCCCCCCTACTGTGGTGGCTAGTCCTATTTATAGAGGCCCCGGTCCTCTTCCCAAATATTGAGCGGGAAGGGATCCCACAACGGCCAATTTGAAAGGGGACAGCTAGTACAGCTTATCCTGACAAAAGTAGTCTTCGCCTGCAAAAGGATCTGGTGGTGACGCCGCCTTGGGCTCCATGGTGACCTCCGTCCTGCCGTCCTGCTGCTCTTGGTCTCGTTGCACCGATATGGAATCCTTTGCTTGACGCCTCGGTACTCCTCTCCAGCGCTTGCCCCCTTAGCACCAAAGAGGAAACAAGGACAGTGCGCACGCTAGCGCCCGCCTGGTCTCGATCGTCATGGCTCACGTCACGAGAACCTCGCGAGGTTTGCCCTGCCTTGATCTCTTTGCCCCTCGCGAGCCAGCCTGGTGAGGCCGCTCCTGAGGAGGTCTTGTGTCATCCGCCTCGCGAGGCTTGGCCCCTTGCGAGGGTCTTGAAAGCTTGTTGGTGAAGATGGGCCATACGGGCCCGCTCGCAGAGCCACGCCATGGGCCGCAGGCAGGCAAGTCTGGGGACCCCCGTTCCCGGAACACCGACAGTAGCCCCCGGGCCCAAGGTGCGCTCGGGCTTGGCTTCGAGGTGAAGCCAACGGGCAAGTGCGGAGTGCCGCGGGCCCCAATAGCCTGCAGCCTTGGTCGAGCGTGGCGGTTGATTGGACGTGGAAGTCTCTGCTTCCCCACGCTGCCTCGGCAACTGCCCGACTTGACAAGTCCCTGCGACATGCAAGGAAAAACTATCATTACCTGTGATCGTGGGGGCGCTGGTTGGCCTTCTCCTGCTATAAATGGGGAGGGGGCAGAGCCCCCGTCGCCCATCTCTTCCCATTCCGCTCGCTTCTTCCCCCTTGCTCAGCAGCGACACCAATGGCGCATATCCGAAGGTTTTCTGTTGCAGAGAAAGGAAAGACCCCCCTCGACGGACCGGGGCCACTCCCACCGAAGAAGAGGCCGGTCCACCGCAGCGACACGGCGGCGATGCAGGTGGTGACGAGGCCTTGGTGCAAGCGGCCTCCTCCTGGGTACCCGTTGCCTTTGTACGCCCAAGCCGAAGGCTTAGGAGGAAGTAGCGGCGAGCGGTGGCGCGCGCCGCATGGTCATGGTCGTCGTACCGCGGTGGCGCGCGTTGCTGCCCCTGGAGTTCATGCTGCAGACTGTTCGTGTGAGCTGGTGCTGTGGGCAGCGATGCCCCCGAGCACCTGGATCCGCTTCCCTTCCTTCTTCTCCGCCGAGATGCCGCTGAGGGGGCCCCTCGAGCTTTGGCTGCAGCACGCCGACTGCGACGCGCCGGCGACAGGAGCGGTGGTTGAAGCCGTCTCCTCGGGCAAGATCTTCATGACCCGAGGCTGGGGCGAGGTTGCCCGAGCGTGCCGTGCGGAGGGCGCCCTCGTGATCCACTTCGAGTATAACGGCGCTTCCACGCTGCTCTTCAAGGACTTTGGCACAGAAGGCCGCCGTCTGGAATGCTTCTCCGGCAGGGGTTGGCAGGTTGACGCCGCAAAAGGGGTAGGGCCTGCTGTCCGCGTCTCCAGCGGCTTGATACGTCTCCAACGTATCTATAATTTTTGATTGTTCCAGGCTATTATATTATCTGTTTTGGATGTTTATGGGCTTTATTATGCACTTTTATATTATTTTTGGGACTAACCTATTAACCCAGAGCCCAGTGCCAGTTTCTGTTTTTCCCTTGTTTCAGTGTTCCGCAGAAAAGGAATATCAAACGGAGTCCAAACGGAATGAAACCTTCGGGAAAGTTATTTTTGGAACGGAAGCAATCCGGGGGACTTGGAGTGCACGTCAGGGAATCAACGAGGAAGGCACGAGGCAGGGGCGCGCCCACTCCCCTGGGCACGCCCTCCACCCTCGTGGGCCCCTCATGGCTCCCCTGACGTATTTCTTCCTCCTATATATATACCAATATACCCTAAAACCATTGGGGAACAGAATAGATCGGGAGTTTCGCCGCCGCAAGCCTCTGTAGCCACCAAAAACCAATCGGGACCCTGTTCCGGCACCCTGCCGGAGGGGGGATCCCTCACCGGTGGCCATATTCATCATCCCGGTGCTCTCCATGACGAGGAGGGAGTAGTTCACCTCGGGGCTGAGGGTATGTACCAGTAGCTATGTGTTTGATCTCTCTCTCTCTCGTGTTCTTGATTTGGCATGATCTTGATGTATCGCGAGCTTTGCTATTATAGTTGGATCTTATTATGTTTCTCCCCTTCTACTCTCTTGTAATGGATTGAGTTTTCCCTTTGAAGTTATCTTATCGAATTGAGTCTTTAAGGATTTGAGAACACTTGATGTATGTCTTGCACGTGCTTATCTGTTGTGACAATGGGATATTCACGTGATCTACTTGATGTATGTTTTGGTGATCAACTTGCGGGTTCCGTAACATTGTGAACTTATGCATAGGGGTTGGCACACGTTTTCGTCTTGACTCTCCGGTAGAAACTTTGGGGCACTCTTTGAAGTACTTTGTGTTGGTTTGAATAGATGAATCTAAGATTATGTGATGCATATCGTATAATCATACCCACAGATACTTGAGGTGACATTGGAGTATCTAGGTGACATCAGGGTTTTGGTTAATATGTGTCTTAAGGTGTTATTCTAGTACGAACTCTTGAATAGATCGATCCGAAAGAATAACTGTGAGGTGGTTTCATACCCTACAATAATCTCTTCCTTTGTTCTCCGCTATTAGTGACTTTGGAGTGACTCTTTGTTGCATGTTGAGGGATAGTTATATGATCCAATTATGTTATTATTGTTGAGAGAACTTGCACTAGTGATAGTATGAACCCTAGGCCTTGCTTCCTAGCATTGCAATACCGTTTACGCTCACTTTTACCACTTGTTACCTTGCTGTTTTTATATTTTCAGATTACAAAAACCTACATCTACTATCTATATGGCACTAGTATCACCATCTCTTAGCCGAACTAGTGCTCCTATACAATTTACCATTGTATTGGGTGTGTTGGGGACACAAGAGACTCTTTGTTATTTGGTTGCAGGGTTGCTTGAGAGAGACCATCTTCATCCTACACCTCCCACATATTGATAAACCTTAGGTCATCCACTTGAGGGAGATTTGCTACAGTCCTACAAACCTCTGCACTTGGAGGCCCAACAATGTCTACAAGAAGAAGGTTGTGTAGTAGACATCACGGCTCCTCTCTGGCGCCGTTGTCGGGGAGGCTAGGTAAGCGGCACTCACACCCCGTCAATTAAGCTCTTTTCTGGTGCCGTTGCCGGTGAGGTGAGTGCTTGAAGGAATATCTTTAGATCTTTCAATCGAATATTTTAGTTTCTTGTTTTATCACTAGTTTAGTTTATAAAATAAAACTACAAAAAATGGAATTAAGGTTGCCTCATATGCTTCATCTTTTTAATGTCTTTCGTGAAAATGATGGGAAGGAAAATTGTGCTCAAGTACTAGAAGAAGAATTACATAGAATGCTTGGCATAAAATATGTGAATGATGAGCATGATTGCAATGTTGTTAGTATGAATTCTTTGAATACCCATGATGCTAATGATATGCAAAGCCACAAGCTTGGGGAAGCTATGTTTGATGAAGATGATATTTTTTGTCCCCCAAGCTTTGATGAGCAAATTTATTATGATGAAAGCATGCCTCCTATTTATGATGATTATTGCGATGATACGTATACTATACAGAATAAAGATAACCATGAAACTTGTCATCATGGTTTTAATTTTAAATTGGAATATGCTTCACATGATAGTTATTTTGTTGAGTTCGCTCCCACTACTATTGATGAGAATAAATTTGCTTATGTGGAGAGTAGTAAAATTTCTATGCAAGTAGATCATGAAAAGAATGCTTTATGTGCTGGTTATATGGTTGAATTCATTCATGATGCTACTGAAAATTATTATGAGGGAGGAACATATGCTTGTAGGAATTGCAATAATATCAAGTTTCCTCTCTATGCGCTTAAAGTTTTAAAGTTATCCTTGTTTTGCCTTCCTATGCTAGTTGATTATTGTTCCCATAAGTTGTTTGCTCACAAAATCCCTATGCATAGGAAGTGGGTTATACTTAAATGTGCTAGTCATATTCTTCATGATGCTCTCTTTATGTTTCAATTCTTATCTTTTATGTGAGCATCATTGAAATCATCATGCCTAGCTAGGGGCGTTAAACGTTAGCGCTTGTTGGGAGGCAACCCAACTTTATTTTAGTTTCTTGCTTTTTGGTTCTGTTTAGGAATAAATCTTTGATCTAGCCTCTGGTTGGATGTGTTTTTATGTTTTAATTAGTGTTTGTGCCAAGTAAGACCTATAGGATCTTCTTGGATGATAGTTATTTGATCTTGCAGAAAATTCCAGAAACTTTCTGTTCACAAAAATAATTGTTAAAAATCACCAGAACGTGATAAAATGTTGATTCCAATTGCTGCTGATCAATAAACAAATTTTCTAGGTCGTTCTATTTTGGCTGAAGTTTTGGAGTTCCAGAAGTTTGCGTTAGTTACAGATTACTACAGACTGTTCTGTTTTTGACAGATTCTGTTTTTCGTGTGTTGTTTGCTTATTTTGATGAATCTATGGCTAATAAAATAATTTATAAACCATAGAGAAGTTGGAATAAAGTAGGTTTAACACCAATATAAATAAAGACTGAGTTCATTACAGTACCTTGAAGTGGTGTTTTGTTTTCTTTCGCTAACGGAGCTCACGAGATTTTCTGTTAAGTTTTGTGTTGTGAAGTTTTCAAGTTTTGGGTAAAGATTCGATGGACTATAGAATAAAGAGTGGCAAGAGCCTAAGATTAGGGATGCCCAAGGCACCCCAAGGTAATATTCAAGGACAACCAAGAGCCTAAGCTTGGGGATGCCCCGGATGGCATCCCCTCTTTCGTCTTCATTCATCGGTAACTTTACTTGGAGCTATATTTTTATTCACCACATGATATGTGTTTTGCTTGGAGCGTCATGTCATTTTATTTTGTTTTTGCTTGCTATTTGAATAAAATACCAAGATCTGAAATTCTTAAATGGGAGAGTCTTCACATAGTTTCATAATTATTCGACTACTCATTGATCTTCACTTATATCTTTCGGAGTAGTTTGTTGTTTGCTCTAGTGCTTCACTTATATCTTTTAGAGCACGGCGGTGGATTTATTTTGAAGAAATATTTGATCTCTCATGCTTCACTTATATTATTTTGAGAGTCCGAAACAGCATGGTAATTTTCTTTGGTTATGAATTTAGTCCTAATATGATGGGCATCCAAGAGGGTTATAATAAAAACTTTCATATAGAGTGCATTGAATACTAAGAGAAGTTTGATACTTGATGATTGTTTTGAGATATGAAGATAGTGATATTAAATTTGTGCTAGTTGAGTAATTGTGAATTTGAGAAATACTTGTGTTGAAGTTTGCAAGTCCCGTAGCATGAGCGTATGGTAAACGTTATGTAACAAATTTGAAACATGAGGTGTTCTTTGATTGTCCTCCTTATGAGTGGCGGTCGGGGACGAGCGATGGTCTTTTCCTACCAATCTATCCCCCTAGGAGCATGCGCGTAGTGCTTGGTTTTTGATGACTTGTAGATTTTTGCAATAAGTATGTGAGTTCTTTATGACTAATGTTGAGTCCATGGATTATACGCACTCTCACCCTAGCCTCTTCGGTACCGTGCATTGCCCTTTCTCACCTTGAGAGTTGGTGCAAACTTCGCCGGTGCATCCAAACCCCGTGATATGATACGCTCTTTCACACATAAACCTCCTTATATCATACTCAAAACAGCCACCATACCTACCTATTATGGCATTTCCATAGCCATTCCGAGATATATTGCCATGCAACTTTCCACCGTTCTATTTATCATGACACGTTCATCATTGTCATATTGCTTTGCATGATCATGTAGTTGACATAGTATTTGTGGCAAAGCCACCATTCATAATTCTTTCATACATGTCACTCTTGGTTCATTGCATATCCCGGTACACCGCCGGAGGCATTCATAAGTCATACTTTGTTCTAGTATCGAGTTGTAATCGTTGAGTTGTAAATAAATAGAAGTGTGATGATCATCATTTTCTAGAGCATTGTCCCAAGTGAGGAAAAAAAGAGAAAGGCCATAAAAAAAAGAAGGCCCAAAAAAATGAGAGAAAAAGAGAGAAGGGACAATGTTACTATCCTTTTACCACACTTGTGCTTCAAAGTAGCACCATAATCTTCATGATAGAGAGTCTCTTATTTTGTCACTTTCATATACTAGTGAGAATTTTTCATTATAGAACTTGGCTTGTATATTTCAACAATGGGCTTCCTCAAATGCCCTAGGTCTTCGTGAGCAAGCAAGTTGGATGCACACCCACTTAGTTTCTTTTGTTGAGCTTTCATACATGTATAGCTCTAGTGCATCCATTGCATGGCAATCCCTACTCCTTGCATTAACATCAATCAATGGGCATCTCCATAGCTCATTGATTAGCCGCGTTGATGTGAGACTTTCTCCTTTTTTGTCTTCTCCACATAACCCCCATCATTATATTCTATTCCACCCATAGTGCTATATCCATGGCTCACGCTCATGTATTGCATGAAGTTCGAAAAAGTTTGAGATTACTAAAGTATGAAACAATTGCTTGGCTTGTCATCGGGGTTGTGCATGATGAGAGCATTCTTGTGTGACGAAAATGGAGCATGACTAAACTATAGGGATAAACTTTCTTTGGCCATGTTATTTTGAGAGGACATAATTGCTTAGTTAGTATGCTTGAAGTATTATTACTTTTATGTCAATATGAACTTTTATCTTGAATCTTTTGGATCTGAATATTCATACCACAATTAGGAAGAATTACATTGAAATTATGCCAAGTAGCATTCCACATCAAATTTTTTGTTTTTATCATTTACCTACTCGAGGACGAGCAGGAATTAAGCTTGGGGATGCTGATACGTCTCCAACGTATCTATAATTTTTGATTGTTCCATGCTATTATATTATCTGTTTTGGATGTTTATGGGCTTTATTATGCACTTTTATATTATTTTTGGGACTAACCTATTAACCCAGAGCCCAGTGCCAGTTTCTGTTTTTCCCTTGTTTCGGTGTTTCACAGAAAAGGAATATCAAACGGAGTCCAAATGGAATGAAACCTTTGGGAAATTTATTTTTGGAACGGAAGCAATCTAGGGGACTTGGAGTGCACGTCAGGGAATCAACGAGGAAGGCACGAGGCAGGGGCCGCGCCCACCCCCCTGGGCGCGCCCTCCACCCTCGTGGTCCCCTCGTGGCTCCCCTGGTGTATTTCTTCCTCCTATATATACCAATATACCCTAAAACTATCGGGGAACAGAATAGATCGGGAGTTTTGCCGCCGCAAGCCTCTGTAGCCACCAAAAACCAATCGGGGCCCTGTTCCGGCACCCTGCCGGAGGGGGGATCCCTCACCGGTGGCCATCTTCATCATCCCGGTGCTCTCCATGACGAGGTGGGAGTAGTTCACCCTCGGGGCTGAGGGTATGTACCAGTAGCTATTTGTTTGATCTCTCTCTCGTGTTCTTGATTTGGCACAATCTTGATGTATCGCGAGCTTTGCTATTATAGTTGGATCTTATGATGTTTCTCCCCCTCTACTCTCTTGTAATGGATTGAGTTTTCCCTTTGAAGTTATCTTATCGGATTGAGTCTTTAAGGATTTGAGAACACTTGATGTATGTCTTGCACTTGCTTATCTGTGGTGACAACGGGATATTCACGTGATCTACTTGATGTATGTTTTGGTGATCAACTTGCGGGTTCTGTAACATTGTGAACTTATGCATAGGGGTTGGCACACGTTTTCATCTTGACTCTCCGGTAGAAACTTTGGGGCACTCTTTGAAGTACTTTGTGTTGGTTTGAATAGATGAATCTGAGATTATGTGATGCATATCGTATAATCATACCCACGGATACTTGAGGTGACATTGGAGTATCTAGGTGACATTAGGGTTTTGGTTGATATGTGTCTTAAGGTGTTATTCTAGTACGAACTCTTGAATAGATCGATCCGAAAGAATAACTGTGAGGTGGTTTCGTACCCTACAATAATCTCTTCGTTTGTTCTCCGCTATTACTGACTCTTTGTTGCATGTTGAGGGATAGTTATATGATCCAATTATGTTATTATTGTTGAGAGAACTTGCACTAGTGAAAGTATGAACCCTAGGCCTTGTTTCCTAGCATTGCAATACCGTTTACGCTCACTTTTACCACTTGTTACCTTGCTGTTTTTATATTTTCAGATTACAAAAACCTATATCTAGTATCTATATTGCACTTGTATCATCATCTCTTAGCCGAACTAGTGCACCTATACAATTTACCATTGTATTGGGTGTTTGGGACACAAGAGACTCTTTGTTATTTGGTTGCAGGGTTTCTTGAGAGAGACCATCTTCATCCTACGCCTCCCACGGATTGATAAACCTTAGGTCATCCACTTGAGGGTGATTTGCTACTGTCCTACAAACCTCTGCACTTGGAGGCCCAACAACGTCTACAAGAAGAAGGTTGTGTAGTAGACATCACGGCTCCTCTGGAAGCTGCAGTGACGCTTGGGAGTCCAGTGATTCTCTCGAGCTCTACGAGACTCCGGAGACGAGCGACGACAGCTACGTGCCTCCAAGCTCTCGCCGAGCCAGGAGCAGGGCTGCAGCTTCCGATCGCCGCCGCTGATCTGGATTAGGTTGGCGCCGGCCTCTGGTGGCCCACTGTTGATGATGGCGTCAGCTGCAGGGGCGCGTTTAGATAGGACTCCTTGAAGCTTTTCCCTTTTGTTTCCTGCGAAGAATCGAGAGGTACACCGTGGGGGCGTGTAAAGGGTATGTAATGTCTTCTGTCGATGTCATCCTTATTATGAACTTGCGCGGGTGCGGGTCCTGCTTTAGCTTGGTCTCCCCTTTCTATCCTCGCGACGACTCGGTGCTCTACGCTGACAGGTCCCGGTCCCCAGGCAGGCTGCAACCATCGCTGGAATGCCAGGTCGCGTGCCGTGGTCAAGTCCAGGAGGTGAGGGGCCCGAGGTCCAGTAAGAGTTCCTGAGGCGCGATGCTCAGGAGGTCCCCTTTAGTGCTCAAGCAGCCGTCGGGAGGTAAGAAAGGGGGGTGACGTTGCCGCGGCAGGGCTGCGGCTAGTGTGGTTCCTAGGCCTTAGCGGTTTTAGCCAACCCGGGCGCGAGACTTATCTTGATGGTCCGCGGTCGATTCCTCGCGATGCGCCAGATTCGTGCGTAGGTGTCCGTAGCATAGCTAGCCTGGGCCCATACGAGCCTCCTCTTCTCCACGTTCTACTTTGTGCTCTACGTCCTCAGGTCCCGGCCCTCGAGCGAGCTCAGCTGCCGCTGGTATGCCAGGTCGAGATGCCGTGGTCAAGGCCAGGGGGTGAGGGCTGGAGAGCCAGTAAGAGCTCATGAGTCGCGATGCTCAGGAGCCCCCCTTTTAACGCGCAAGCGGATTGCATGGGAGAAGAGGGAGCTTGCGGTGCTGCCTGCCGTCATTCTCAGGGGATTCCTGCAAGCCAGCACAAAGCTCGCCATTATGGTTGCCGGTCTGCCACCGGTTGCTCCGCAAGGAGATGGAGGCACTGAGGGCCTGGCGAGGTGACGTGCGCGGGGCGTTCCGCGAGCCAGAGCTCGACCGCTCAGGTTTGTCGATGTTGCAGGGACGGACCCGAGCACAAGCATCGTGCCAGCGTGAGCAGCTCCTGTGGTGGGTGACAATCGAGCAGGTGATAGTCATAGATGGATTAAGCATGGAAACAAACTGGTTTAGGTAAATGCAAGGAAGATACGTGCCACTGGGCCAGGCCCGAGCGGCTTGGGGATGATGCAGCCCGAGGGGCGCCCCCAACAAGGCAGGCTAAAGACATGGAAAGGGATACATGCCACATGGACAGACCAACGCGGCCTGGGAATGATGCAGCCCGAGGGGCGCTCCCAGCTAAATAAACTTGGAAAATGTCACCTAGTTCTGTTGATGAAGGGATGTTGAGGCAGCTGAAGGTACGCGGCGAAGGGGTTGCTCCTCACGAGCCACCAGGGCCCTGAGCCTCGGGAGGCTCTGGGGGTCCAGGCGGTTCCTTGAGGACCGTCTCCATCTCTGTCAGGATGGCGTGGTGCCTGGCCTCCTGAGACGCCAGGACACACCGTAGGTTGCGCTGATAGGCGGATGCCACGCTCGGCAGGCCAAAAGGCATGCGAACGTAGCTGTGCGGTGGGCCCTTGCAGCATCCCACGCGCGAAGGCCATAAGAGCTCCTGAGACGCGACCCGGTTGAGCCCTAGGACATCGATGCAGACGCGCAGCCCGGCATCCTCGCCTAGATGGGGAGCTGCGCCCGGTGAGCAGCGGTCGCCGCGCATGGCTCTAGCGTCCTACAGTTCTTGAGTGGTCTTGGTAATGAACTCCTGAGCGGTGGGCGCTCCTCGCCTAGTGTCCTCCTGAGGGAGACGTGCCGCGAAGCACGCCTCCAAGTACTGCCCGAGTGCCTCCCTCGTGACGTTGCAAGGTCTGAGGCCCTCCAGAAGAGAGCCCCCGAGCCCTGCCCAAGGAGGGCGCCGGGCACGCCTTCCTAAGAGAGGGAGGGAGGCGCCCTAGGTGCGGGCGCTGATCCTAACAAGGTACCTTTCACGACGCTACCCTCCCGAGGTCCTACACGGAATAGCTACTTCTTCTTCTTGGGGACAACCTCAGGAGGGTATAGAGCTGCGCTGTTGTTGGGGTCTTCGATTGACGCCGCTTGAAAGGCGCGCTCGAGGGAGCACACCGCATCTCTTTCTTCGCAGGGGACTGTGATGATCCCGCTGCTCCCTGGCATCTTGAGGACGTTGTAGCCGTGGTGCGTCACCGCCATGAACTTGGCCAGTTCTAGATACCCGAGGATGGCATTGTATGGCAGACGGATGTGCGCGACGTCGAAGTCGATGAGCTCGGTGCGGTAGTTGTTGCGTTCTCCGAAGGTGACAGGGAGGCGGACCTGCCCTATCAGTGTGGTGGAACTATCGGTCACTCCTGAGAAAGGCTTGGTAGGCTGAAGCTGGTCGTAGGGCACTTGCAGGTTGTCGAACGTGTCGACGGACAAGACGTTGAATCTTGCGCCGCCATCGATGACTGTCTTGGTGACTTGTACGTTGCTGATGATGGGCGAACAAAGCATCGGGAGAACACCAGCAGTGGCCGCACACTTAAGTTGATATGCCGAACTGAAAGTGATGGCGCACTTGGACCACCTGAGCGGGCGTGTGGCCTCGAGCTTGGGGAGGACTGCGTTCACCTCGCGGGCAAACTGCTTGAAGATTCACTGTGAGGCTGGGGCTTGAGCCCCGCCCAAGATGCAGGCGATAGCATGCGGCTCCTGGAAGCCCCCCAGCCCCCTCGTCTTGATGGTGGTCGTCGTTCCTTCTTGGTGGTGGCGGCAGCGGAGGGAGCCCAGCATTGCCCTGAGGATGATCGTCGCGAGGCTGATCCCTCCAGGCGCCCTCTCGAGGCTGATCCTGCCAGCGGTCTTCACGAGGCCGGTCGCGCCACTCCTGGCGTGGGCCACGGTCGTCCCAGCATCCTCCGCCACGTCCTCCTCCTCGGCCGTAGCCCCGGTCGTTGCGCTCGGGGCATCGACCGAAGCTTCCATCACGGGCCCTGAGCTCCTGACAATCATTGGCGTTGTGGCTGTGCACGTTGTGGAAGGCACAAAACGGTCGGCTGCTCTTGGATGACTTGGGCTGGTCCCTGCTGCGCTTCGAGTCCAGCTCTGCCGCGAGCACGGCTGCTCCCTTGCGCTTCACGTCTTTAGCCTTGGCTTTCTTCTCCTCCAGGTCAGCAGCTGGGAGCTCTAGAAGGGAAAGGCGCCCTTCCTCAGCCCTTGCGCACTTGGTCGCCAGGTTGAACAGCTCCAGGGATGTGCACAGCTCCTCGTGGATGGCGAGCTCCTCCTTCATTTTGACGTCGTGGACACCATCGGAGAACGCCGAGATGATGGCCTCATCCGTCACCTTGGGGAACTTGAGACGAACATTGTTGAAGCGCTAGATGTACTTCTAGAGGGTCTCTCCTGGTTGTTGCTTGACGCGGCGCAGATCACCCGCGGCCTGGGGGCGGTCGCGAGTGCCCTGGAAGTTGGCGACGAAGCGGTCGTGCATCTCGTCCCAGGAGGAGATCGAGCCTGGAGGCAGGTTCAGGAGCCACGAACGAGCACCGTCTTTGAGCGCCATGGGGAACCGGTTCGCCATGACTTTCTCGTCGCCGTTGGCCGCCTCGATGCTCAGCTCGTAGAGCTGTAGGAACTCCGCGGGGTCGGGGGTGCCGTCGTAGCGCGGAGGCAGGTCTGGCTTGAACTTGCCTGGCCAGGCGACGCTATGAAGCTCAGGGGTGAAGGCGTGGCAACCGGCCATGGTCACCGGGGCCCGTCTTGGAGGTGGAGCTTGATCTTGGCGCCCGCGCGCCGCCACGGCAAGCGGCGCAGGGCCCTGCCGCAGCAAGCGATCCTGGCGTGGCGGTGCGGGGAGCGGTGGAGTGTTCTCTTGCGGGCGAGGGACTTCTTGGCAGCTTCCTTCTTCGGGCACAGGCGCCGGACGTGGTGGGTCGTGCCGCGGAGCCGCGCGCCTTGGCGCCGTCTTGGTGCAGAGGTGGTGGAGGTGCTCCGTGAGCTACGTCGCCAGTAGCTGGCAGCGGACAAGGCAGGGAGCGGGATGGTGCGGGGGAGCCCCCTACGGCGCTGACAAGCTCGGCGATGCGGTCCAGCCAGTCCTCGTAGAGGTCGTCGATGGGGCGGTAGCGCAGGAGTTCATGTGCCATCCACAGCGCGGCCTGCGCGTCCACGGGAGCGCGACGGGCATGAGACGACGAGCCGGCCGGGGTCAGCGATGGAGTGGCGGTGCGGCCGTCCCGCCGCACCGAGGGGTGCAGCGAGGAGGCTTGCTGCTCGTTCCCTGCCGGGCCGGTGGCGGCGTTGACGGCAGGCAACGGAGAACGATGAGGTGGCCCGCTGACGGGAGCCGTCTGGGCGACGCGGGTGGCGAGGGCGGCCCTGCGCTCAGCGCGGGCTCGGCGGGCATCCGCCATCGATGCGACAAAGCGATGGGACGCGGATCATGGAAGGAAAACTCCGGCGCAGCCCTACCTGGCGCGCCAAATGTGAGATCTCGGGTTCCGGAAAAACCCTTAAGGTTCGAACTCTGGGGTGCGCGCGAAGATATCTCCCTCACAGATCACGCCCTCTCGCGCTTCGTGATCTCTAAGCTAGCTCGACGAACTCGCAACACAAGGGACACAAGATTTATACTGGTTCGGACCACCGTTGTGGTGTAATACCCTTCTCCAGTGTGGTGGTGGTGGATTGCCTCTTGGGCTGAGGATGAACAATACAATGGGGAGAACAACCTCCTAAGGAGAGGTGTTCTTGTGCTAGGTAAACTTGTGTGGATGAGGATGATCGGAATCCGTCCCCCCCTACTGTGGTGGCTAGTCCTATTTATAGAGGCCCCGGTCCTCTTCCCAAATATTGACCGGGAAGGGATCCCACAACGGCCAATTTGAAAGGGGACAGCTAGTACAGCTTATCCTGACAAAAGTAGTCTTCGCCTGCAAAAGGATCTGGTGGTGACGCCGCCTTGGGCTCCATGGTGACCTCCGTCCTGCCGTCCTGCTGGTCTTGGTCTCGTTGCACCGATATGGAATCCTTTGCTTGACGCCTCGGTACTCCTCTCCAGCGCTTGCCCCCTTAGCACCAAAGAGGAAACAAGGACAGTGCGCACGCTGGCGCCCGCCTGGTCTCGATCGTCATGGCTCACATCACGAGAACCTCGCGAGGTTTGCCCTGCCTTGATCTCTTTGCCCCTCGTGAGCCAGCCTGGTGAGGCCGCTCCTGAGGAGGTCTTGTGTCGTCCGCCTCGCGAGGCTTGGCCCCTCGCGAGGGTCTTGAAAGCTTGTTGGTGAAGATGGGCCGTACGGGCCCGCTCGCAGAGCCATGCCGTGGGCCGCTGGCAGGCAAGTCTGCGGACCCCCGTTCCCAGAACACCGACATTGGATGACATAAGTGCAAGACCGGCAACACCTTCATCTTGAGTATATTCGGAGTCGGAGTGATAGCTTCTCTCGGAGTAGGTGTCGGAGTCGAAACCGGATGCCCATTCACCAACGTGAGCTTGATGTCTTCGTCTGGTGTAGCTCTTAGATGACTTGTCCCTCCTTTCCGAATCCTTGCTTCTACGAGAGGGTCTTCGCTCATAAAGATCATCTTTACTCCTTCTCTCTCTCGGAGGTGATTCATCTCTTCTACTTCTCCTTTTTGGTGAGTCTTCTCTTTTCTTGTAGGGAGCCGTACACTCATTGGAGTAGTCTCTGGGTCTTCCACAATTGTAGCAATTACGATCACGACTAGAAGATCTTTTGTCATTGTAGGACCTTGACTTGGATCTTCTCTCTTTGCTTCTATTCTTGTAAAATTTCCTAAAGTTCTTCACCATTAAGTTCAATTCTTCATTGGGGACTTGCTTCTTACTTGATCTTGTTGGGGCATCACTTGAAGCTTTGTAAGCACCACTTGACTTGTTGTGGAGCTCTTCGTTATCCTTGAGTGACATCTCATGAGCAACAATTCTACCAATGACTTCTGTGGCCTTGAGATCTTTGTAGTTGGGCATCATTTGGATCAAGGTGCACACCGTATCATATTGTCCATCCAAGGCTCTTAGGATCTTCTGGATGATGAATTTGTCGGTCATCTCTTCTCTTCCTAAGCCGGCAATCTCATTTGTGATGAGAGCAAGCCTAGAGTACATCTCGACGACTCCTTCACCATCCTTCATTTTGAACTTGTCAAGTTGACTTTGAAGCACATCCAATTTGGATTCCTTGACGGACTCGGTACCTTCGTCCATATCAACCAAAGTATCCCAAATTTCCTTTGCATTCTCAAGACGGCTAATTTTGTTGAATTCTTCGGGGCACAATCCATTGAAAAGAATATCGCAAGCTTGAGCATTGTATTGCAACATCTTCAATTCATCCGCTGTCATTTCACGATCCGGTTCTTTTCCATCCTCGAAGAAATCACCTTGCAAGCCAACGCGCACAACAACCCAAACAACGGGTTTATGACCAAGAATATGCATTTTCGGCTTACGCTTCCAACTAGAAAAATTAGTACCATCAAAGTAAGGACCTCTACGGCGGTAATTTCCCTCGCGAGACATTGAGGGAGTCTTGGACTAAGGGGTCCCCGGGCGTCCGACCTATTAGATATGGGCCGGACTAATGGGCTGTGAAGATACGAAGACCGAAGACTCTCACCCGTGTCTGGATGGGACTCTCCTTGGCGTGGAAGGAAAGCTTGGCGTCCAAATATGAAGATTCCTTTCTTTGTAACCGACTTTGTACAACCCTAATCCCCTCTGGTGTCTATATAAACCGGAGGGCTTAGTCCGGAGGACAGATATAGTCAGACAGGCTAGACTTCTAGGGTTTTAGCCATTACGATCTCGTGGTAGATCAACTCTTGTAGTATTATTCATCAAGATCAATCAAGCAGGAAGTAGGGTATTACCTCTATAGAGAGGGCCCAAACCTGGGTAAACATCGTGTCCCCTGTCTCCTGTTACCATCAACCTTAGACGCATAGTTCGGGACCCCCTACCCGAGATCCGTCAGTTTTGACACCGACATTGGTTCTTTCATTGAGAGTTCCACTGTGCCATCGTCAAAAGGTTTGATGGCTCCTTCAATCGTCTACAACGATGTTGTCTAAGGGGAAATCTTCCTCCCCGGACAGATCTTCGTATTCGGCGGCTTCGCACTGCGGGCTAACTCACTTGGCCATCTGGAGCAGATCGAAAGCTACGCCCCTGGCCATCAGGTCAGATTTGGAAACTTGAACTACATCGCGGATATCTGCGGTGACTTGATCTTCGATGGATTCAAGACCATGACAGCCGCTCCCTGCCACCACGATGAACATGACGTAGATCTGTCATCGGACCATACCCAGGAGATAGCACCTGTAGCTGCTCTGGCCTTAGATCCGGAGCAGATCGCGCCATCCGAGGACGGGAAGCTCAACCCCGCCACGGAAGTCACAGATTCAGCGGCGTTGGAGCCGCACACAGACCTAATTTCAAGTGACATCTGTGTCACCGGAACCATGGACTTGTCTCCGCTCACAGGTTATGATCCATGTGCGCCCGCATACGTCGAGCTTGATCGGACATCTATCGTCGAATTCAGCTTCATGGACATCTTCTGGCACTTGCCCCTAGGCGACGTGCTAAACTCATTAAAAAATCTATCCTTAGCAGGGGACTCACAGCCAAATTATATCCGGTTCGAACGGGAGGCTGAGATGGAGAATTTCGTTTCCCACCCACCTCCCACTTCATAGCCACTGTCGAGGACCTAACCGACAGGCTCGATTACGGCTCCGAAGACATCGAAGGTATGGACGACGATGCCGGAGAAGAGGAGGCCCAAAACCCGCCGTTCACCGGATGATGGACGACCACCTCCTCATATGACGTATACATGGTGGATGCACCAAAAGATAATAGCGGCGATGACAAAGAAAATCCAGTTGAGGATGAGCCTCCTAAGATACAACCAAAGCACCGACGTCAGCGGCGCCGCTCTAAATCATGCCGCAGCAAAGACAGCAACACCGACATAGGAGATGATAACACTCCGGACGGTGCCGAAGACAAAGAAGATCCCGACGAACAAACTGCCGAACAGGACGATCAGGAAGATGGGCAAGTTAGCCCTGATGAACAGGCCATAAACGAATACTCGGAGGACAGTAATTATGTTCCGCTCTCCGAGGAGGAGGTGAGCCTCGGCAACGAGGATTTCATCGTGCCTGAGGAACCTCTCGAGCAGGAGCGCTTTAAGCGCCAGCTAATAGCCACTGCAAGGAGCCTGAAAAACAAGCAGCAGCAGCTTCAAGCTAATCAAGACCTGCTAAACGACAGATGGACTGACGTCCTGGCAGCCGAGGAAAACGGCCTCAAGCGCCCAGCTAAAAGTTACCCGAAGCGCAAATTACTACCTCAGTTCGACGATGAGGCGCTGGAGCCCGTACCGTCATCGCGCAATGCGGCTGACCGACCACCACGTGGTCGGGACAAAGCAGCAACTCAAGCCGAACACCAGCCCGCTCCACCTCACCGTAAAGGCAAAGATAAAATAGCTCGGGGACATACCTATGACCTGCGGCAGGGCTTGGACAGTAGAGCAGGTCAGAACAGATCAATCTACGGATCACGGGGGCGCGCCCCGACACGCGACAACGGCTATCTAGCCGGACGCAACAATCATACTCACGCCCGGGCCGAGAACCGCAGACGGACTCCATCCGAGCTATGTCGCAACATGGCATGATAAAGAGGCGCCGCACACCCCCTTTGCTTCACTGATGAGGTGATGGATCACGAATTCCCAGAAGGGTTCAAACCCGTAAACATCGAATCATATGATGGGACAACAGACCCCGCGGTATGGATCGACGATTTTCTTCTCCATATCCATATGGCCCGCGGTGATGATCTCCACGCCATCAAATACCTCCCACTAAAACTCAAAGGACCAGCTCGGTACTGGTTGAACAGTCTGCCCGAAAACTCCATTGGCAGCTGGGAAGTCTTGGAAGAAGCCTTCCTCGACAACTTCCAAGGAACATATGTCCGACCTCCGGATGCAGATGACTTAAGTCATATAGTCCAACAGCCCGGAGAGTCTGCCAGGAAATTCTGGACTAGGTTCTTAACTAAAAAGAACCAGATCGTTGACTGTCCGGACGCCGAAGCCCTAGCAGCCTTTAAGCATAGCATCCGCGATGAATGGCTCGCCCGACATCTCGGCAGGAAAAGCCGAAGTTCATGGCAGCCCTTATGGCACTTATGACCCGCTTCTGTGCGGGCGAAGATAGTTGGCTGGCCGTTGCAATAATAATGCAAGCGAACCTGGCACCTCCGATGCCAAGGACAGCAACGGCAAGCCCCGACGCAACAGACACAAGCGTCGAAACAATGGCAACAATACCGACGACAGGGTGGTCAACGCCGGATTCAGTGGCTCCAAGTCCGGTCAGCGAAAGAAGCCATACAATAGGAACAACTCGGGCCCATCCAGCCTGGACCGCATACTCGATCGACCATGCCAAATCCACGACACTCCTGATAAACCAGCCAATCATACCAACAGAGACCGTTGGGTTTTCAAATAGGCCGGCAAGTTAAATGCCGAAAACAAGGAGAAGGGATCGCAAAGCAAGGACGATGACGATGATCCCCGGCCACCGAACACAGGAGGACAGAAGAAGTTCCCTCCCCAAGTTAAAACGGTGAACATGATATACGCTACCCATATCCCCAAGGGGGAACGCAAGCACGCGCTCAAGGACGTCTACGCGATGGAGCCAGTCGCCCCAAAGTTCAACCCATGGTCTTCCTGTCCAATCACTTTTGATCGCAGGGACCATCCGACCAGTATCCGTCATGGTGGTTTAGCCGCACTGGTCCTCGACCCAATCATCGATGAATTCCACCTCACGCGAGTCCTCATGGACGGGGCTAGCAGCCTGAACCTACTCTATCAGGATACAACGCGCAAAATGGGCATTAACCCCTCAAGAATTAAGCCCACAAATACTACCTTTAAAGGAGTCATACCAGGTGTAGAGGTCCGCTTTACGGGCTCAACCACACTAGAGGTTGTCTTCGGATCTCCGGACAACTTCCGAAGCGAAGAGTTAGTCTTCGATATCATCCCCTTTCGCAGCGGCTATCACGCACTGCTTGGACGAACCGCATTCGCTCGATTCAACGCGGTGCCACACTATGCTTATCTCAAGCTCAAGATGCCCGGACCACGCGGCGTCATAACATTTAATGGAAACACGGAACGCTCCCTCCGTACCGAGGAACACACCGCTGCCTTTGCAGTAGAAGTACAGAGCGACCTTATCAAGCAGAACCTTTATTCGGCGGCCGAGCTCCGGGACACCATCAAGAGAGTCCGGACTATTCTACAGCAGGACAGCTCAGCTCGTTAAGAGCTCGACTAGCAATTCGGCCTCCGTCCCAGTCCCGACCAAGTGGCGGCAATCATACCGCGCGTACATAACTACGCACTCAAAATACCATGGGCATAGACGGAGGCATAACCAGCTTGTGATCCACACTACGGCTCAACCGCCCCCAGACACACATACTTTTCACTGTTTCCCTTTTCTCCTTTTCAGGTTTCATTTCCACAGGCCCTCCCTGATGGCCTGATTAACGGTCCTTTCGAAGGATAAATACACCAAGATGGCAAGAAGCACACACGTATAGGGGAATTTCTAGGTGGTCTCTTTAACGATCACTCTACCTGTTTTCAGGACTACATGCAGCTCTCCCTTGGTTATGGCATGTTAAATAGCCTTTTGCTTATTGGACTATTTGTATGAATGCGCTTTGACGTATTACCAAATTATAATGAAAACAGTTTGCGGCCCAAATTCCGCGGCCCTAGATTACTACACTTTCTTCTTTCCTGTTTTCCTTTTCTGGTGATAACTTTATCAGATAGCACCCGTACACTTTGGTACGTTTCAATTTGCCAGGGGCTTCATAGCGCCCCACAATACGGCAACAAAGTCCGAACACTTTTTACAGCATAGTTCGGCACCCCGAATTTAGCACTATATGCATTTGCTCCGAATCATGTCTTTGGTCAATAGTTGGGTTGCCCGGCTCCTGTGCTTGCTACCTTACGTTCCGTTATATCGGCTAGGGTAGTAAAGGAAGAACTACTACGATTGTGCCCTGGTTTACCCGGATGAGCACCTGGTAGAGAAAGCCAAAAACTGACTGTCATGATACGGCGAGAGCCGGTCAGCTCTTCGAAGGTCTCAAATCTTTAAAGATTTTTTCCGCATTACGCGAGGGATCGGTACTTACCCGATCAGGTGTTTACAACATCCAAGTTCGGATACTAGGGGCTGCGCCTATATTTTTATTGTCAAACTCCTATGGCTAAGTGAGGGTGCTAAAGCCGCATAGTCCGATTGCCTGGTTCGTTGCGCTAAACACCTCCTTCAAGGACCAAACAATTGGATCAAGAGTGTTTAGATTACATCCCGAACACCCCCGTACTACCTACGTGGGGGCAGAAGCCGACGACTGGCCAACTCTCAAATTTCACACAAGACGGCCGCACAGGAGGTGAATTTTTTTAACTAAACATTATATTACATAACGGCTTTGTTTCATCATACAAGGCAGAGACAACACGAATGTATTCATTCGAAAATAATGTCTTGCGCACATTGCGTCGCCACAATACGAGATCCCTCCAGTACGTCTTCAAAATACTGCTCGGGCATGCGGTGCTCCTTGCCCTCAGGCGGTCCCTCGGTCACGAGCTTGACGGCGTCCATCTTCGCTCACCACACCTTGACGCGGGCAAAGGCCATGCGCGCGCCCTCGATGCAGACGGACCGCTTGACGATGTCCAGCCGAGGGCAGACATTCACCAGCCGCTTCACGATCCCGAAGTAGCTGCTGGGTATAGCTTCGGCAGGCCACAACCGGATTATTAAATCCTTCATGGCCAGTTCGGCCACCCTATGCAACTCGACTAGTTGTTTTAACTGATCGCCAAAGGGCACTGGATGTTCTGGCGCAAGATATTGCGACCAGAACAGCTTCTCCGTTGAGCTCCCTTCTTCGGCTCGGAAGAACTCCACAGCGTCAGACACACTGCGCGGCAGATCCGCAAACACCCCTGGAGAACTCCGAATCCGGGTTAGTAAGAGATACTTCTTCTTCACATACTCGCTTTGCATACTAAATGCCTTACCCACCACGATTTTCTTGGCCTCCTGGATCTCCTGAAGGGCACCGTGGGCCTCAACCCGGGCCTCTTCCGCGCTTTGGCGAGCCTTCGCGAGTTCGGCCTCTCGAGCCGAATGTCGCGCTCCAAGGATTCGCATTTCTTCACGGCATCCTGGAGCTCTTGCTGGACCTCATCAAGCCTGGCCTCGTGCTTCTCACGGGCGGCTTTTTCCTTGGCAGGTTTCTCCTCAGCCTTGGCCAGGGCCTTTTTAAGGACCTCGACCTCGGTCACCGCTCCTACACATATCATGGCACTACGGTCAACAAACATCATTTATTCTTTCTGAATATATAGCAAGTCATTACATACCTTGCTTTTCTTCTAGCTGCTTCCTCGCTTGGCCGAGCTCCTCCTCGGCCCGCTCCAGTCTCTGCTTTAGTCCGGAGACTTCGGCAGCGTGTGAGGTCGCGACCAGCAACGACGCCTGCTTTTTCATATAAGACATATTTAGTTAGTTTCATGCAAAAATGAATTGATCCTCTGTCCGGCCTTTCTTTCCGAACACCGGACAGTGTCTCAGGGGCTACTGTCTATATTGGGACTTTCCCTTTTGTGTCGCTTACCTCAAAACCTGTTAGTAGGCTACTGCAGGCTTCGGTTAGTCCGCTCTTGACGGACTGAACCCTCTCAATCACCGTACCCATAAGGATACGGTGTTCATCCACAATGGAAGCGCCTTGTAGCGCTTCTAGCAGATTGTCCGGTGCCTCTGGTTGGACAAAGGTCACCGGCGGAATAGGCACACCCCCTTCTTTTGAAGGAGGTTGCTCGCCGGATTCCGGAGCCGTATAGGTCTCCGGAATCGTATTCGGCTGGGGGCCGAACTGAGTATGGCCCCCATCGCCAGTCTCCATGGGGGCTCCCCCCCCCCCCCGTGTGTCCGGCGGCCGAAGAGTCATCCTCCGGCGCCACCTTCATGACCTCCTGAACCTCTCCCTGGCCGGGGAAGGTCCTTCGGGATAGCACCTCGGCGTCACCCTTGGCCTGGGGAGAGTGAGCGGCCGGTGGTGACTTGCTGGCCATTGCCTTAGAATCCAGCGAACCTCCTGATGAGGATCGCTGGGAGCTGTCATGGGCCGGACTGCAATAGCATAATCTAACATATCAATACCATGAAGCAGAGAGTCCGGATACATGGACATATGCGGGTTTTTAGTACTTACGATGTGGCCAGGGGCTTATTTCGGGGGCGCCACTCTGGGCTGCTGTCAATGTCCCACGCGGAGTTATCCGCAAGGGGGCTCTTCCCCCTCTTGGACGCCTCCGTCTCCAGATTTGTGGAGGCTGCCCTCTTCTTCCTCCCCACATCAGGGGAGAGGTGCTTTCTTCCTCCTCCTCGTCATCGTCTTCAGTGGCGGAGGAGTGAGTCTTGTCTTCAGACGACACGTCCGAAGCTCCATTGCGGCGGGGGCCACTCCGGACCCCCTTGTCCTTCTTCTCCGGCGCCTGATAGGGTGCCGGGACCAGCATCTTCGCCAGGAACGGGATGACTGGTTCCTCGGGCAGCGGAACCGAACATCGAATCCGCTCCGCTTTCTCTGTGCATACCTGAAAAAATAAAATAGTAAGGTTTAGATATCTTCCTTGAACAAGCAAGTAGAGGATGCGCCTTGAGACATGAAAGACTTACCGCACTGGCAGGATGGGCAAGATCATGCCCGCGGTCTGAGTCTATGGCCGGCGGCGTCTCATTGCACTTAAAGAGCAACTTCTAGGCATCTTGGTGAGTGGTTTCGAACAACCTTTACAAGTTTTGGTGCTTCTCTAGATCGAATTCCCATAAAGGGCCGGCTCGGCTTTGGCATGGGAGGATCTGGTGAACCAGCATCACCTGGATCACGTCGATGAGCTTGATGTTTTTATCCACCATGCTTTGGATGCGTGTTTGCAGTGCCATCAGTTCGTCCGACGAAGACTAATTTGGGCCCTTCTCTATCCAGGAGGTGAGCCGCATTGGAGCTCTGGACTTGAATTCGGAAGCTGCGGCCCAGGTGGCGTCGCGGGGCTCTGCGATATAGAACCACAGTTTCTGCCACTCCTTGACGGTCTCCACAAAAGTACCTTTGGGCCATGTGACATTGGGCAGCTTGCTCACCATGGTGCCTCCGCACTCCGCATTCTGGCCATCCACCACCTTCGGCTTCACGTTGAAGATCTTGAGCCACAGTCCAAAGTGGGGTTGGATGCGGAGGAAGGCCTCACAAACGACAATGAATGCCGAGATGTTGAGGAAAGAGTTCGGGGCTAGATCATGGAAATCTAGCCCGTAATAGAACATAAGTTCGCGAACGAAAGGGTGGAGAGGAAACCCTAACCCGCGGACGAAGTGGGGGATGAACACCACCCTCTCATTGGGCTTTGGGGTGGGGACGATTTGCCCCTTGGCCGGGAGCTGGTGGGCGATTTATTTCGCCAGATACCCGGCCTCCCGAAGCTTGGTGATGTCATTCTCCTTAACGGAGGAGGCCATCCACTTGCCTTGCCCTCCAGATCCGGACATGCTTGAGTGCTTCCTTGAGGCGGAAAAGATGAGGACTTGGGCACCGGAGCTCGAGAATGGAAGGGCAGAGAAAGAGAGAAGGCGTGGGTGAAGAAAGGGAATCCTTATCTCCTTATAAAGGCAGTGAATATCAAGCGCCTCCCCACTCGCCTTAAAACTCGCCTGTTCCCAAGGGCGGTGTAAACAACACGGTTAGATTACCCATGCCCGTATTGATGAGAATCCCGCAATAAGGGGACACGATCTCTGATTCGGCAAGACGTGCCAATAAAAACGGCATCTCAAAACGTGGAACGACTGACGAAAACGGTTCGAAATGATGACCAGACGGACGTGATGTCACCTTACAAAAAGTTGTCAGCGGATTGGACTCGTGCAATATTATACTCCCTGCGGTTGTGTGTGGTACTTGTGTTGCAGATCCGGACACGTTCGTTACATCCGAAGACCATCTTGGACTATTCGGAAAGGGGAACCCGCCTTGCAATGCCGAAGATAATCTGCACGCCGGACACCTCGTCATTGAAGCCTGGTTCAGGGGCTACTGAGGGAGTCCTAGACTAAGGGGTCCCCGGGCGTCCGACCTATTAGATATGGGCCGGACTAATGGGTTGTGAAGATACGAAGACCAAAGACTCTCACCCGTGTCCGAATGGGACTCTCCTTGGCGTGGAAGGCAAGCTTGGCGTCCAAATATGAAGATTCCTTTCTCTGTAACCGACTTTGTACAACCCTAATCCCCTCCGGTGTCTATATAAACTGGAGGGCTTAGTCTGGAGGACAGATATAGTCAGATAGGCTAGACTTCTAGAGTTTTAGCCATTACGATCTCGTGGTAGAACAACTCTTGTAATACTCATATTCATCAAGATCACTCAAGCAGGAAGTAGGGTATTACCTCCATAGAGAGGGCCCGAACCTGGGTAAACATCGTGTCCCCTGTCTCCTATTACCCTCAACCTTAGACGCACAGTTTGGGACCCCCTACCCGAGATCCGCCAGTTTTGACACCGACAGACGCCATACTCTCCTAGGTTATGAAACCAAGGCTATGATCACCAATGCTATGGAAATCAAGGCAAATGGAGACCAAAGCTCTGATACCAATTGTAGGATCAAAAGTAGGTCTAGAAGGGGGGTGATTAGACTACTTGACCAAATAAAAATCTAACCTTTTCCCAATTTTAGTAGTGGGCAGATTTTAGCAACTAGCACAAGTCAAGCAATCAAACTACACATGCAATTCTAAGAGTGTAGCAGCGGAAAGTAAAACATTGCATATGAAGGTAAAGGAAAGGGTTTGGAGAGTGCAAATGCAATGATGACACGGAGATTTTTGGCATAGTTCCGATAGGTGGTGCTATCATACATCCACATTGATGGAGACTTCAACCCACGAAGGGTAACGGCTGCGTGATTCCACAGAGGGCTCCACCCACGAAGGGTCCGTGAAGAAGCAACCTTGTCTATCCCACCATGGCAATCGCCCACGAAGGACTTGCCTCACTTGGGTAGATCTTCATGAAGTAGGTGATCTCCTTGCCCTTACAAACTTCTTAGTTCAACCCCACAATCTTGTCGGAGGCTCCCAAGCGACCTAACCAATCTAGGAGACACCACCGTCCAAAAGGTAATAGATGGTTTGTTGATAATGAACTCCTTGCTCTTGTGCTTCAAATGATAGTCTCCCCAATACTCAACTCGCTCTCACAGATTTGGATATGGTGGAAAGATGATTTGAGTGGAAAGCAACTTGGGGAAAGCTAGAAATCAAGAATCTGGTGGTAGGATTGGAATATCTTGATCTCAACACTTGAGTAGGTGGTTCTCTCTTAGAAAATGTATGTTGGAAGTGTAGGCACGTTCTGATGGCTTTCTTACATATGGAGAAGGGGTGGAGGGGTATATATAGCCTCCACACAAAATCCAACCGTTACACACATTTGACCCAACTCGGTCAGACCGAATACAAGAACTCGGTGAGACCGATTTAGTTCAAAATGTGAACGTTAGGAATCTCGATGGGACGGATTGGAACAACTCGGTGGGACTGATGTGCTAGGGCTTAGGGAAAACATCAACTCGATGGCGCCGATTGCATCAGATCGCTGAGACTGAAGTGAAGCAATAAGCAAATAGACAAGATGTCAAGCAAACTCTATGGGACCGATTGCTCATTTCGGTGAAACCGAAATGTTACAAAGGGAAACAGAGAGTTTGCAAGGCCATCTCGGTGAGACCGAGATTCGTATCGGTGTGACCCAACTGTTAGGGTTTCTGGCAGTGGCTATGTCATATGAACTCGGTGGCTCCGGATAGGAAGAATCGGTGGGGCCGAATTTGACTTTGGGTTTTGGAAATATTTGGAAATGAGAAAGTGGTTGAGGGCTTTGGAGCAGTATCACTAAGCACTTTGAGCAAGCAAGCCATTAAGCAACACCTCATGCCCTTTTAATAGTATTGGCTTTCCTATGGACTCAATGTGATCTTGGATCACTAAAAGTAAAATGAAGATTCTTGATCTTTTGCCAATATGTGTCCTTAGCATTTGGAGGGGTCCACATTCTTAGTCCATGCCATGCCATTCATTGAACTTTCTGAAATATTAAACTTGAATGGATATTACACTGGTATAGCGAGGTGCTATACAAACGGTTTTTAACCCCTTTCCGCGACGGCGTTTTGAACCATCGCCAAGTGATTGACTGCGAAATGGGGTCCTTCCCACAGGACCCAGAAACCGTCGGGGATAGGGAGCCTTGATGCATAAAGTTGTCGCTACTAAACTGTTTCTGATATCTCGAATATCCGAAACGCTCCATCCTTGCAAATCGTTTGTGCTCGCATTGCCCATCGCAGTCGATATTCTGTGGTGCTACGTTTATGATGCGCGACCCATCACAAACAGTTCACGATTATAGAAGCAGACAATCACACACATTTACTTTTCCTCGCCTATACGATTCGTTGTTAGAGCGCACACAATTGTCGCTATAAAACTATATGCGAAAATTGAATACATCCCACACGATTCACCCGTCGTACCTATCACATGCGTTCTTATATGACCAAACATTTGCGATGCGCACAACATCACAAACAGTCCATAATTGTGAAGTGTGTGTGATAAGGTGACTATCGCAAACATTTAATAAGAAAGAACTGTGTGCAATGCTGTTGTTAATCGCACACGTTTTTTCCTGGCTGATCGTGTGTGCAGTAGAGATTGATCGCACATGTAGTCGATCCTAGAAACGTGTCTGATCTCGACGTCTATCGCAGATGTTTCGCTTTCGCAAACCATGTGCAGTGTAATCCGTAATTTAGAAATCACATGTTTTGAATTTGAAAGTAGGCAATCACTTATTTCATATCTAACCATGTTTATTACAAATATAGGTTCAACCATGAATGCATAATTAGATGCATAAGTACATATACTGAAGAACTAGAGAAGCACCAAGTAAAGATTGATGAACCATAGTTGTACTAAAGACTGTAAAGAGAGAGGCGAAAGATATTCTGGTTGCTGGAGAAGGTGAAGCGGATTGCCCATATTATGCCCTCCTCCTTGCGTAATGTGCGCACGACTCTAGGCCAACCCCTTGTGATGGCTGCCCATCCATCCTTCACTGTCTTCATTAGGACTTCTCGATGCTCATTGTAGTCTGGATGAAATACTTTAACCTTCATTGTGCGTCCACCAATCATGTACTTTGCGAGGTAATCTTGAGTGAACTGCTTCGGGAACCACCGCGAATGAAAAAGATTCATACATTGTTGTCTAACAACTCCTTATGGGCAGTAAAAAGAGAAGGCTGCAGAGTTTGTAGTTACCATCCTACAGCTCACTGTTGTGTTGGATAGAGCATAAACAAATAATTTGCTTGCCACTGTTCGTATCTTTTTGCTAATAATCCTTATCGGTTTCCTCAGTTGATGCTTATTCATGAATATCTCATTGCCCCATACGCAAAAAGGGTCGATGCATGGATCCTTGCCAAGGGCATATGTACCTACATGCAACAAGTCAAATATTAGAAGCTAACAAGTGTCCAGGCCTGGATCTATATGCCTACATTATGGAACGACGGGGGGAGTACAAGACGAGGGATGAAACTAACCTCGGCGAAAAATGGTGGCCACTCCTGTTGTTGTCCTGCATAAGTACTGAAAAGGCATGATAAGTACATCACTCTTAACATCAAACAAATATAGCAAACATAAACAACATCATCTCCAAATGATAGCTTGAATGTGTTGATTTCAGCATGCTGTTAAAGCAGATATAAAATGGAAGGCAATGTTACCGACAACAGGCTTAACAGCCATCAAATATTGCAATTCAAACTAGTATTGTTGAAAATTAGTAGAACATAGGTAATGCTTAAACATCACACTGGATAAATGTGTAAAACTGAAATAAAGGGCATGTGTTAACTACACCAGGCATAACTGGAACCAAATATAGCCGTTCAAACTGCTTTTGATGCAATCGAGCGACACAGTTCCGACTTGCACATAATGAACATCACATTGTGAATGACTGAAATAAACAAGGCATAAATGATCAGTATAACAACCAAATATGGCCATTGAAAACTGGACAGAGTCTCACTTCAACCAACCTAACAAGCAAATATAGATAAACAGGGCATATGCTTGAAAACTGGACAAATGCTCACTGCAACCAACCTAACAAGCAAATACAGATAAACAAGGCATCTGCTTGAAAACTAGACAAATGCTCACTGCAACCAACCTAACAACCAAATATAGATAAACAAGGCATCTTCTTGATAACTGGACAAATGCTCACTACAACCAACCTAAGAACCAAATACATATAAACAAGGCATCTGCTCGATAACTAGAAAAATGCTCACTGCAACCAACCTAACAACCAAATACAAATAAACAAGGCATCTACTCACTATAAACAACCAAATATATCCATTCGTGAATCTGAAGTGGACAATTCATACTTAAACATCACATAGCCCTATTGAACAATACATTTTTGCATAACTAAAATAATTAAACATGGCACAGTTAAAACACCGCACGACAAATGCTACTACAGCAAAGGGTATGGGTTGGCAAGCTCGAAAGGTAAGATTTGCTGATAGGATGTTGCCTCACATGCACTACAAAAAAATACACTTCTGTGATGATACGTGTTTGTCACAGTAGGTCACATTTTCTGTCATGCATGTACATCCATGCCGATTTTATGACAGAATCAAGATAGTCATACCTGTGCTGTCATAGAAGTGTTCCATGACATTACCAAAATTATCATCACGGAAGTGTCCACTTCCATGACGATAAATCGCGCGTCATAGAAGTGCTTTCGTCAAGGGTGACCGACACGTGGCATCCACCATAACGGGTCGTCGTTAAGCTATCAGGTTCCGGTTTGGATCCGATAACCTGTTAACAGCCCGGACCAATGGCGATTTTCCATGTGTAAAATTCTCATTCGCCGACGAACTACGTGTTGGCTCAGCGTTGGGACAGATGTCAACCGTCCATTTGACAAGAATCGCCAATGAAACGTTGACACGTGGGACGGCCTAATAGAGGCCCATATAGGTCTAAAAGCCGGCCCAGGAATAGGCCCACAAGATTTCGTCAGATCTAATGGGTCGGCCCGTTAACAGCCTAACATTTTCTGGACCAAATTATAGCCCACATCAGATACGAGCCATTAAATGACTGTAATATTCTGGGCCAGTTTACGGCCCATATCAGATCCGACCCATTAACAACCTGCAATAGTTTGGGCCAAATTACGGTCCACACTTGATCCGGCCCGTTAACTGACTTTTATTTCTTGGGCCAAATGACGGCCCATAATAGATACAACCCTTTTAACAGCTGCTGTGCCATTGGGCCCATTGGCGGCCTGATTTGCTCTTCGGCCTCTTAATGGCCCGTTTAACAGTTCGGCCCGATATTAATTTCGGCCTGTCAGCGGTCCTGTCTACATATGGGCCTCTTTCGGCCCGGTTTCACTTTTGGCCATTTAAAGGCCCGAGTTGCACCTAGGCCTAATTATGGTCCATAGTTACTTTTAGCCTCTTAACGGCCCATAGTCTTCGTGGGTACATTCTAACCCAAACCGCCTATCGGCCTGTTAAAGGCCCTTGAGAGTATTGGGCCTAATTTAGGCCCGTTATACATCCGGCCTGCTTCCCGCCCGTCATGTAATTGGGTCAGCCAAGGCCCACAAACATTTCACCCTATTAATGGCCCGTCACCTGAATGGGCAAATAATGGGCCAATCTATATTACAGCATGCTGTCGGCCCGTGATTTGTTCGCCACAATTAGGGCTGAATCTAGTTCTCAATCTGTTAAAAGCCTATTTCATTTTCAGGCCCAATTAAGGCAAGCGGTTTACTCGGCCTTTTAGAGGCCCGAAACTAATAGTGGGCCAGATTAAGACTAGACCTAACTAATGGCCCAAGATGATTGTAGGCCCACAGTTTGGCTTGTACTAGCGATTGGCGACCGACCAGTTTTAGTACATAAATTATTATTTTATAAACCTAGCCTATTGGCTCATTGCGCACCGATCAAAGATTACGACCTTTTCTCAGAGCGATGACAACAGAAACATCAAATAAATTACAACATCGTGACGAAGAATAAACCTAGACTGTACAACAAACAAATTACAGCATATTACATCCCCTAGGCATCAAAGTTCGACGCCAGTGATAATAAAGGGCAACCAGACAACAGATTACATAAACTGGGCAGGTCGCCAACAGTGGAAGTTAACAGGCCGACAAAATAATAGACAGAACTGACAACACTTCAACACAGTTCAAGAAAGGTTTGCCCGACCCAGGAGCTACAGTGCAAGTAGCTTAGCAACCTGATGAGGTTGCGCTTCTTTGGCGCTCATATCCACCAACTTAAGCTGCATAGCATCAAAAACGTCATGTACTTATGGTTAATCCTACATAGAGATTGGAGTTCCAGTCGGATTTGAGCAGAAGCATGTATTTCTGCTTGAATTCCAGACTAAAGAAGTGGAACAGATTCAGGGGGCGACTTCATCGAGCTTGTGTCACTGAGTAAGTTTGACACTACATCAAGATGTGACTTCATGGTTGTATCCCTACCCTCAAGATGTGTTGCCTTCTTATCTGGAATATGTGTTAGAGGGACAAACAATGGGTTCATCTCACTATCATTGTGGCAGTTCTTCCTAGCAGCAGTGTTGTCACCCTGAAAGAGAAACAAGTAGGTAGGTAACATGTTTTGCACGTATAAGCATCAGCGCTGTCAATTCATCTCATTTCTTTGCCAGAAATAAAGAGACACGGTTTAAAATAGCATTAACATAATAGGCATTGTTCATAGTTAAGACGGCAGGAAATGGCATTGTGCAGGAGCGTCCAACTACACCAGACCACTGGATTACAGATCAAGAACACAAGCATAGATGTAGTTCTAAACAACGTATAAGCATGAATGGTAAGTGTACTGTCAATTTATACCATTTCAAATTGGTAAATAAAGAGACACGATTTAAATAACATTAATATAATATGGCATTGTTCATAGTTGAGACATAGCAGGATATGACATTGTGCTGTTGTTGGTAGTTTCACCACACCACTAAATTACGGATCAAGAACACAAGCATACACATAGTGCTAAAGAAGATAACTTGCTATGTTTAGTTTAATTTACATGGTACGAATAATGAACTAGGTTGTAAAACTAAAGACTGAAATTGAGAAGGACAAACTTATGTTTATGTACTTCTACCTTATAAACTTTGAACAAGCAATTTGATGCAGACGACAAAAATAAACAACATTTGCACTCATAGCTATCCAAATATACACAACAAAGTTTGAAGCCTCGAGGAGGACAAACTTACATTAGTAACGAAGATAGGCTCTATAAAGCCCTTGTCCATATTGAGGGGGGGGGGGGAATTCAAGAAGTTTACCGCACACTCTTCTTCAAGAGTATTGCCTTTATTCTATACTTTGTTAAGAGTAAATATAGATGTGAAAATATAGGAACAAATGGCGATTATTTAACTTAAGATGCAGAGTACAAATGTAAATACAGCATACAGGCAGACGGCACTAACAAGAGCAATGCGGAGCTAAACTTCTTCAGTAACATTGGTTTTATTCAATATTTTGGCAAGAGTAAATGTAGGTCTGATGTGTAGAAAAATGGAGGACAAGGGAAAATAAGCTGCAAAGTGTACATGAAGAACTAGCTGACAAATATAAGTATAGTGATGAAGGACAGCAGATACTTACAAGAACAATGCAGAACTAAATTTCTTCATAAGCATTGGGTTTATTCTACATTAATTTAAGCATTAATATAGATCTGATAATTTGGAGCGAACAATGGATAAGCAAGCTATAATGCACAATTATGTCACATAATCCACCAGGTATGAATGTAAGGACAACGATAGGACAATAGGTACTCACAAGAGCAAAGCAGCGACCATCATAGTTGTGATATCCTAAGTTTTGCGGCGCTGGTTCTATCGCCAATATATGTCGGGTGCTATGTGCTTTCTCCGGTCGCACCACCTTTTTCAAGGACTTTGCTTGTACTCCTTTAGGTTCTGCAATCACCCTCTTCCTTTTCGATGTCTGAAACACAAGAACAACATTTGAATGGAAAAACATGGTATGATGACAAATGGAATAGGTGTTGATAATGGATGGGCATGGCATCTTCACATATATCATGAGTAAACTAAGCAGATGGCGGTGCAACGAAGCAAAAGAAATGCAAGACACCTTATGCAAGATATGTGCAACCAATAAAACCTTGCCAAATTAGAACAAGCACCTTATTGGGTGAACAGGATAGGCCATCTGCCTTTGACTCCTTGAGCTCAGAATAGTCATTAGGATCATATTCTGAATACGAATCTATAGGTCGGGAGCATGTGGGTTTCATTGCATCCACAATGGACCTCAATCCCTTGATGCCAAGTTTGTTACCCATTGAACTGTTCCGCAATATTCTTCTGATGTGCACATTCTTATATTCATTGTGATTACGTACGATATCTGTAAAGCATGAAAACACAAATAGTAGTGAGATTATCTTTGTAATGCACGGGATATTGTAATATAATACAGGCTCCCTGTAAACCCTTGTGTGCTATCACGGGATTCTTATGAGAGAGCCCATGTGTGCTGTAATATGGTGAGTAGATTAATATAATCTGGCACAACTACACAAAAATAGGCTCCTTGTTGGGAGCCCTAGATATAAGGATAGTTGGTAGATGATAGGTTCATAATATACCGTATAGAAAGTATATTGACAAACCATGATAACGAGAGCGCAGAGCCAGTAGGAAGATCATAGTGTAGATAATAGGGGTACACCATAACCACCATAAATAAATTGGGAAAGCGGAACTGGCTGGAAAACACAAGGTTTTGCCGCTACTAATGTGCAGCCTATTGATCACCTACATGCCAACTCTATTCATCTGAAGGCGCACAGCTGTTACTATCAGTTTAGTCTATCAAAGACCGCAGCTCCCACCATTTCCGGGGTATTATGGCAGACCAACTCAAAGTGCGAAATCATTTAGCAAAACCGGCCCAATAGAGTTGTCGACTGCAGATGTCCCTGCTCCCCTTCCTGACAAGGAACATACTATGCTTACTAAAGAAGAACAGAAGAGGAACATGTTAAAGAATTGAAGGGGAAGCAAACTATTGAGATTCCCCTTCTTTCTATACAATGTTGGTTGCCCACCCATGATGAATCAGAGCGCCCAGAGAAACGCAATTCCATGATGTATCTCTATATGTGGCCACATGCATTTGGAAACTCAATTGGGAGCATTAGCTAACCAATTAAATGTGTGTCTGTTAGCTAATGTCAGTATCATATCACATTCGTATTTGAAGAACCTTAGGACGTATGATTGGTGTGTTATTTAGCTTTAAAGGGTGGACATCTGTTAGTAGGACACAAAGCACCTACGCAGATCGTAGTGTACATATAATGGGAAAACCCTAAGCATCAGGAGTAAAATCAGGAAAGTGGAACTTGCTGGAATATATGTGGTAGTATTGCCGGTACGGCTAGAAAGGCTTCGCATACGAGCTCCCTACAACTGAAGGCGCAGTACTGTTACTATCAGTCTAACTCTCAAAGGCGACACATACGATTGAATACGAAGAGTTGAAAGCGTCCATGACAATCGATGTGAAGACCAACACAAAGAGTTGAAAGCATCCACGACAAGCAACCGAATAGACCTGGACACTGCAAATGTCCCTGCTCCTCTTCACTACAAAGAACATACTGTACAACTATTATACCCCCTCTGTTCCTAAATACAAATCTTTGTAGAGATTCCACTATGGATCACGTACGGATGTATATAGATACATTTTAGAGTGTAGATTCACTCATTTTGCTTCGTATCTAGTCCATGGAGGAATCTCTACAAAGAATTATACTTAGGTACGGAGAGAGTACTTACAAAGGAAGAACAGAAGAGGAGCATGCTAAAGAAGAGCAAGCAGATTTTGGATAATAAAATGTTGGTTGGCCACACATGATGAACCAGAGCACATAAAGAACGCAACTCCCTGCTGTCCCTCGATATGTGGCGCATGTGCTTTTCGAAAGTAAAGTAGGAACATTAACTGACCAATTAAACATTCTCAGTTTTAGTACATGTCAGCATCAAGATTCGTATTTGAGCATCTAAGTTTGGAATTATGAGTGGCATGTTGTTTAGCTTGATGGGTTGAGGAGCACTGCTTGCACGTACGTCTCGAAGCACCTACGATAATAGTACTGAATATATGGGAATGTCTACATGCAAGTCACCTGACTTTCATCATTTGGGTCAGTCGACCATTTCAGGCGGTTGGATGAAGATCCTACGTATCCTAACCCTTCTTCTTCCTCGCCTCTTATTCTTCCCCTAAAGACCACCGCACGGGTCGCCGGCCGAACCAGCGGCCCCCGCCCTCCCCTGAACCGCCCACCACCTCTGATCTTCCGCCGCCCCCGGCCATCCCTCTAGCTAACCCCACCCCCACCCGCGTTGAGTTTTGCCTCCAGCGAGGCCCCACCATAGCCCGACGGCAGCCCCCCACAACCACTGTCCCCACCCAAAACCCTAAGATAGATAATGGGGCAGCCCTCCGCCGAGCCCCTTCCGTCGCACCGGCGAACTCTGGTGAGCTCTCAAAAATCGACTGACCCGATTTTGAAATTTAGTCTGTTGTCATTTAACTAGTGTGGAATATAAAAGGGGAAAACCATAAGCATTGTGAGTATAGTGTTGAGCATGCCATGGCGGATCTGAAGGTGCAAACCGGACAAAGGCAACTTCGCAACCAATGTTTGCTTTCAACTAACAGGTGAGTGATGGACAAGAAATCAGAATAAAGCAGTGGCGATCTATTTGCTTGGTGCGATAAATAAGTTGAACAGATACGAAAGTGTGCCGCCTCTGGTGTGGCGCCGTGTATGCATCTGCTGAGAATTTGACGGTGCTGCAGTAGCAATGGCTGTCGGCAGCATGGAAGCAGAACTAGGAGGGTAGACGGTGGTGGTGGGGGAAGTATCCCGGCGCGGTGGACACGACGGTCGTAGGAGCAGCGTCGGCAAGGTGGACGACGGCGGGGCTGAAGCGAGAGGACGGGATGCAACGATCCCAGTCCGAAGCCGCAGGTGAGAGAGGTCGATCTCTTGTAGTGGACAACGGCGTCGGGGTATCAGCTCCGGCATGGTGGAGGAGGACGGCGGTGGATGGGGTGGCAGACGGAGGAGGCTGGGGTGGAGAGGGTGTTTTGGCGCCCACGAAGTACGAATGGGGAAATGGAGGGAGAGAGGAAGGGGGAACCATGTCTTTAGGGCGCACTTGTCTCAAATGCAAGGAAATTTACAAACTTAGCCCCCGTTTAAAATTTCCTACATCACAGCAATATTAGTCGGTTAGGGATAGGACGGTAATCTCGCATACACCGAATATTTGCCGACGAGAGTTTGTTTTCGCGCCCACCGTGTATGAATCGGGGAGGGAGTCGATTCGGCCGAGGAGACACTGTGTTTTGGCGCCCACCGTGTATGAATCCGAGTGAGAGGCGGTTATGTCACGTTTGAGTGAAATTACAAACCTACCCCTATCGAGACCTATAGAAATCGAGCCGATAGGCTTTGCATGTCAGGGATAGGCAGTAATTTCCATCTCGTGGATTTTGGTTTCCTGCGGTTACTGCGACTTTCCCCGCTTCGTTTAAATTTTTGCAGAGCAAGAGTGCACGTTTACCATGCCAACTCAATTCAAATCCAGTTTGTATTCTATTTTTGTTCAGGCATGATCCATTTTCGATTGGAATAAAATTCTATATACATCATTTTTTATGGGATATTTAAATTAGTGCCCCTGGTTCCTTAGTTGTGCTCACTTTTCCCCACGCTCCAAACTTTTGCTCACTTTTCCCCTCTTCCTTAGCTGAAACTCTCACAAATGCTCATAGCGGGCGTTTGCCGTCTTGACCGTCCAATGACCGTTAATTGCTGACGAGTGGGGCCGAGTCTTCGTCTGACCGTTGCTTGCTGACGGGTGGGACCGCAAGGAGACATGTATTGGCCAGCTTGTCTGAATCTGAAACAGATCTAGACAGGCCGCACCGCACCGCGCCGCCCCGCCCCCTCCGCCGGCGTCGTGCCGCGTCCACCGCAGTTGTTTCCTCCATCCTATGCCCTTATTTAGTTCGTCAGCGACGCCACGTCTCCGCCAGATATAGCCCACCTCCCCATCTGGGATTACATAGCGATGTTGAGTGAGGACGCCCAGAAGGCAGTCGACCGTTGAGAGGATTGGGTCGAATCCGCGACAGATAACTCATGGATTAAACCTGGGTAAGCATCGTTTCCTCTCGAATTGACGTTCTAAGTCATATATTAGGCCGTATTTGACTTCTGTTTGCTTGACTCGTTCGAATTTGTGCCCGATTTTACCCGGCTAACTGAAGCCTTTGTTTAAACAAAATAGGATTGATCCCGCGCTGGCTTTCCGGCTGGCGATTAGAATGGAACCTAGTGTGCTGCGTGGTACTAAACCGCATTTGATTTCATCATTTTTCTATCCCAAAGTGGTAGAAACCAGCATATCTTTCAAAGATTTGCAAGCTGAGCTCCGAAACACCTATCCCTGGAGTGATGCCAATGCTGTTGAACTGAATTACTTCAGCAGTGACGAGCAAAAATTTCTCCCACTAACTTGTGACGATCATATGACGTTGCTTTTTGCTGGGATTGCTGTCTACCGATTCGGTAAACTCCAAATCGATGTGCTTCAGCCACGCGCAGAATGGGCGAAGGGGAAGGGAGTTCAGACATCATCTGTCTCTGCTAATAGCCAGCACCCCGACACTCCTTATAGGTCGACACCAAGTAAAGCAAGTGGTTCATGGAGCCACAACATGCCTGCTGCCAATTCTAGTTCCGATTCAGCTGCTGCTTCTCGTGTACCTTCTGCAGTTGGTGTAGAAGAAGATGCAGAACCTGACGAGGCAGTGCCTACAAATGATGATGAAGACGAGATGATGTTCCCTGAACTGGTCGATGTAGCCAGTCAGCAAGCAGTGGATGATGAATATACGGAGGAGCCCATCAGCCAAGCTAGGTTTGATGACACTAATGATGAAGAGAAGGTGGAGAACATGGACAGCTTAATCGAGGATGAATACGATGGTGACATGCGAACAATTGAGTGGAACAGGGAAAAACCTGAGCTTAGTGTAGGTACCATTTTCGAATCAATGGTGGACTGTCGGAATGCAGTGACAACATGGTGCATTATATCTGAAAACACCTATAAGATTAAAAGGAGTGAGCCAGCAAGGTTCACAGTTTTTTGTCCATATCCTAGGTGTAGGTGGAAGTTGCATGCATCTCATATGATAAAGAGCAAATATATTCAGGTAATCCAAGTTCAGTTAGTAATTTAGTTTCAGATCATTGAGTAAGGTTTCTTAACTGTTTTTTACCATTTTATTTTGTTCCATATATAGGGTAAAAACGAAGTCTCACTATTTATTGATTAATATTCATATTACTACATTTTTTTGAAAAAAATATGCTTTTAATTCAAAACCGTCAAATAACACGTTTTAGATATGAAAATGAAAAAGTAAGTTCAGATCCTTCTTATTCACTCCAAAATGAAGCTATGGAGATTTTTCTGATTTTTTTTAATTATTTTGATTTTTTTCAAACCCTAAACCCTCTCTCCCTATTCTACGAACTCTGAACATGTTCATAGGTGATAGCTCATTTGTGGGAAGCCTTTTTTCATGAAAATGACCTACACCAAGTTTATATTTTTTTCTCATAACCTTGTCACATATGACGGTATGTGCGCAAGAATTACAACATTTTGATTTTTTTGAATTTTTTAAAAACATTTGAACTTGATTTCGACAGATCACTTCAAAAAATGATTTTTCAAAAAAACGCCCCTATGCCGAGTTTATATTTTTTAGGTAACTAGGTCTCATAAACGGACGAACTACATTTTTATATATTTTTTCGATTTTTTCTAATTTAGTTATGCCCATTTGAAATCTGGTGAAACCCTAATAACCCTGTTGACTTGCTCATAACCCCCCCGAAATGCTCCAAACCCTAGCGTCGAACGTCCGCCGTCGGATCCTAGCAAGCGCCAAACACCACCCGTCAGATGTGGGGGCAAGCATGTGCAATCTGCACGACGCTGGTTTTGCATCCTGATTGGCTACTGCACTGTCCTTCTCGGGTTTTTACGATCTGCCCCACTTTACATATGAAATTGTATTTTTTGCACATGACCACCACATGTTAGTGTTATGAGTTGGTTCAAATATTTGAACTCCAAAATACAATGTGGCAAATCATCAATATAGCTTCCCCTTCTCCTCTTCTCCATCTGATAGACAAAGGCATCGAGCAGATCTCGAGCAGTTCCTCTGTTTCTTTCCCCATCTTCTCGTTCTTCTTCCTCTCAAGCAATTCCTCTGTTTCTTCCTATCCGGCGATATGTCGACCTCCTCGTCAGCCCCCCGTTCCACGTGGCCGGTGTATGGTCCAGTGCCGATGACTCGATGCACTGACTGCCCACGGACTGCGCCACTGAAGCGGTTGACTTCGAAGGAGGAGGAGAATGGGAACTTAGGGCGCGAGTTCGTCAAATGCGAGAGCAAACCGGAAGGGCAGGTTGGATCTGAGTTTTCCTTGCATCCTTTATCTCTAATTTCTCAAAAAGTCTGTCAGATTTGGGATTTAGGTTACATGATTTCGTTTACAGATCGTGAAGAAATGCCACCATTTCGGGTGGATGGATGATTACATCCAGAGGCTTCAAGGGTTTGGCTTGCTGGATTCGAGGGGGAATGCAATCCGCGAGTTCAATCTGCCCCATGACAGTGCCGCTCCGGCAACAGCAGCGCGTCCGGAATACCCGACGGTGGTAGATGTCGAACTAAAGACGGGATTGAAGAAGATGAACAAGAACTTCAAGCAGCTGATTGAGTTGAAGAAGCAATCTAATCTGATAGCTTTAGGAATACTTGCTCTAGGAATTTTTTACTTGATGGCCATCTCTTGTTAGAGATGTTTGTCTACTATTGTTGCCACTGTTTAGCAATCCAATTCTGTTTATCTCAAATGCAACTCTGTTTAGTGCAACTGTCGGTCTCTGAATGTATGCAGTTTACTATTATGTTTCGACACTTTGAGTTTCGGCAGAAGACAACTACCAGTTCAGTGATAGGATTATTTTGTTAGCTAATAACCTCGAGTGTTGGATCATACCCTAGCTCGTCACATGACAGTAAGGGATATACATCAAGTTCATCTCTTCTCTCTCGCACTTGCCAAACTTTTCTCCTCGAGTTCGTCAGTTCTGCAAGAAAAAAAACCTAGTTCACAGGCCTAAAGAGAATCAAGCTGCAATAGGCCCACAAAGGATAAATGAGGCCCACAAACAAGCGATGTTTCTTTTTTTGTTTAGGAACGATTGTTTTGTTCTTTTTTGTTTATGATTGATTTTTTCATTAATTTGATTGCCCAATCTCTTCTATTTCATTGAGGAATTTTTTTGGCTTTCCTTTATGGGTCCCTACATTTTTTATTTGATTTATCTTCATCGTATGTGCTTTTGTTTTGCTTGGTCACAACCTGGCTTAGTTTGGCGGTGAAGTAATTTTAGAATCAAAGTATTTGCAAACCGTAGTATTATTATGCCTAGCGAACCAATACTTCAGTATTGCAAAAAGAGGTCCAACCCTCTTTTTTATATACTTCAAAAGACTGCAGTTTTCTAGATATTAAAGTATATAAAACTACACTTTTGACTAAAGCCAAACATCTCAAAGTATCTGATACTTCAATATTTCTGGAAACCAAAGTATTCTTGGAATACCTAAAAAATACAGAGCTCCCAAACCAAAGTCGTGTACAATATGTTCTTATTTTTAGAAGGCATCTATAAACACATCATTTTTAGTTAGTTTAGTTAATTATGCCCACGTCAATTAGCCGTGTCTAAACTTGGGATAAACAAAATACAAACATAACAAAGCATTAATATAACACACATAACTTAACTTAGATAGGGTTGCTAGGGCAACACAAGTTGTTACATATAACACGACACCGATAGATAATTAACCTTACATAGATAGGGTAGCTAGCTCGAGCAACACACACAGCAAACTCACACTACATAGTAGATAGGGTAGCTAGGGCAACACCGCCATGTGTCCACCGTCGTCTTCACCTTAACCACCGGCTTCACCGTCTTCTTCGCCGCCGGCTTCAGTACTGCTCCTCCTCAAGGCCGTTCTCGCCGAGGTAGTACGGGAGGCTGTGCATGCGGTTGCGAGCGGGGAAGACGCTCTCGAAGTCGGTGAAGATGTTATAGGTGGTGAATGCGATGAACTCGCACCCACACCAATACACCTTGCCGAGGAGGTAGTAGGCATCGAACCTGTTGGTGAAGTGGGCGACGAGCCCTACCACTGGAGCGTTGGCGTGGGGACACTGCTCCACGATGTTGAACATGGGCGGCGAGCCCGCCGGGAGGTGGTTGAAGCCCGCACGGAGGAACCCCCGTGCAAGCTTAGTGCTACCCCTCCAGCGTGAGAACGCCCACACGCGGAGCGATGCCTCGACGATGACATTGGCGGGGTACCGCCGTTCCGGCACGGTGGGAGGCTTGAGGAACGTCGGCCCGTTGTACTGCATCTTGCTCGCTTTGCTGAGTGTTTCCTTTGGCTTTTGGGGGAAGAAGAGAAGGGGGAGGCGCGGATGGATCTGTAGAAGAAGACGCAATGAAGGGCAGTTTAAATAGCCGGGGGAGACGAAGAGGGTACACGCGGAAATGGCGTAGATCGTGACTTAGTGCATGCGTGAACCAATGCGATCATCAATGTGTGAACGTGAATCGATGCGAGTGTGCTCTGCATGCACGTCTGCCTGCCTCCCCCTTCTGCGTGCTCTGCGTGAACCGATGCCACAACTGAATCGAGCGGCAGCCGTGCGGCGTGAACCGATGCCTGGACATATGGACGCGAGCGTGCAGCCTTCCCCTTCTGCCACTGACAGGTAGGCCTGTGACGCGTGAAACGACGCTGCGGAGCGACTGAATCCACTGGCAACCGTGCGGCACAGATCGATGCATGCGTGTCGGCGTGCATGCATGTGATTAGGTCTAGGTCACTAGATGCGTGCATGGAGGCGTTCGCATGCATACTAGGCTGCATCGATGCCAAAGCCGGGCATGCATAGCAGGCTGCATCCATCGATAGCAGGCTTTTTTAATTTATTACCAACAAACTAACGGGCCTGTCCTATGAACACAAACTGGGCCCAACTAGCGAAGCCACAACCACAGTCAACAGAGTCCAATGTGGCCCCACAAGTCAGAGTTAACGGCCAAGATGGCAAACGTCTGCTATGAACATTTGTGAGAGTTTCAGCTAAGGGAGTGGGGAAAAGTGAGCAAAAGTTTGGAGCGTGGGGAAAACTGAGCACAACTAAGGAATTGGGGACACAGATGGAATAATCCCTTTTTTATATACTTTCAAAAGCACGACACCCTTGATACATAAATATGGTTTACAAATGGCATGATCTCAGATTCATAAGGCTAGATCCATCTTAATTTGGATATTCAAATACTTGAAACCACTTTATGTTGAAATCCAATGTATGCATTCCTTGCTAACTGTCTCCAATTAATTTGTGTTTCATGCGTTTTTTTACTTCTCAAACATTTATAATGTGTTTCACACACGCAACATATAGTGTAATCCCATTTAGACATTAATTGCATATAAACCATGCATTGTCTCTAATTAAAGAATCTATGGATCACTAATATTGATAAACTATATAACATTACACATGTCCCCAATTCAAATGAATATGCATGTTTGATACACCAATTTTCGTTATGATATTATCGATGTCGTGATATGTAGTTTAAATATTTGAATCCCCTTTAATCCAGATATTCGTCTCATGTAGCTATCACTCATGCTTATATAGGAGTATCTCTCTAGACCTATACGCGTTCATCGTCTCTCAGATATCTCTCGTGCTACTTGTATGTCGACAATGATCTTTTATCTTCATAACACACTGACGGTACTTTCTCCCTCGACCTTCATCACTCTATCTCTCTCTAAGTATATCTCGCTCCCTGCTATGTGTCTCTAACTATGATTCTTCATGTGAAATCTCTTTCTCTCACACGAACACAAACTTCGTCTCCTGGGGTCTCATTTCTCTCTACTATTCCCCTATGTGCCACTCGCACACCCCTCTCACAAAGTAGATGTCTTGCGCTCCTTAGGTATGAGAAGCTATGACTCTTCCTCTTAAATATCTCTTTCTCACACACAAACACAAACTCTGTCTCCCAGGGTCTCATATCTCTCCACCATTCTCTTGTATGTCGCTCACACACACGCACTACAAAAAAATACACTTCCGTGATGATACGTGTTTGTCACAGTAGGTCGCGTTTTCTGTCATGCATGTACATCCATCACGATTTTATGACAGAATCAAGATAGTCATACCTGTGCTGTCGTAGAAGTGTTCCATGACATTACCAAAATTATCATCACGGAAGTGTGCACTTCCATGACGATAAATCGCGCATCACAGAAGTGCTTTCGTCAAGGGTGACCGACACGTGGCATCCACCGTAACGGAACGCCGTTAAGCTATCGGGTCGGGTTTTGGATCCGATAACCCGTTAACAGCCCCGACCAATGGAGATTTTCCACGTGTAAAATCATCATTGGCTGGAGGAAACACGTGTTGGCTCATCGTTGGGACAGATGTCATCCACTCATTGGACAGAAGGCGCCTATGATACGTCGACACGTGGCACGGCTCAACAGAGGGCCATTCCTGTGAAGAGGCCAGCCCGTTTGACTTGGTCAAAAGGTGGCGGGCTGGCCCATGGAAAGCCTGTTAACGGCCTGTTCGCATATAGCCCATTTATAGCCCGCCAACCCAAGGCCCGTTACGCCCTATCCGAATTAGGCCCACTAGCGTCATCTGGGCCATCCAATATGATTCCAGCCCGTTTTCACTTCTGGCCCATGTATGGCCCATGACGTCTTTCGGCCCATATGAGGCCCTATATAACTCTTGGCCTATTAACGGGCCGTGGTGAAACTGGCCCGTAATGAACAGTGTATCACTTTACACCCATTAACGGCCCGTGGTGAAACTGGCCTGTAATAAACAGTGTATCACTTTATACCCATTAACGGCCCGTTATTCCGTTGGGCCGTTTCCAGCCCATGTTATCTTTTGGCCATCTCAGAGCCCATTTATTCTTGGGCTCATTTCCAGCATTCGTTTACTTACGGCCCGTTACTATCATTTTCTGCTTGTGGGCCAAATTCAGCCCGTGGTTACAGTCGGCCCGTTTGTGGTCCGTTAATATGTTGGGCCGTTTTCATAGCGTCATCAAATACGGCATATTAATGATGGCCCGTTATGGTCGGCCCATGAACGGACGATTCCAACTCTAGCCCGTTTACGGCCATAATGCGGCCTGTTATTGGCCCATGTTTGGCCAATCGATCATACGGCCCGTATAAGGCCCATTGATGATACGGCCCATAGAAGGCCCATTGTTTATACGGCCCGTAGAAGGGCTACTGTTTCTACGGCCCGTAGAAGGCCCACTGTTTCTATGGCCCGTAGGAGGCCCAGTGTCACTACAGTAAATATTAGCCCATGGTTATTGTGGCCTAGTTTTAAAAAATAGGTTATTGCAGCCAATATCAAACCGCGGAAAAAGAACTGCACTGACTACAAGCAAAAAAATAAACAAGACAATAAGGAAATAAATAAGCAAGCAACTTATGCTAGGCTATCACGGCTATTACACATATTACATCCACTGGGCATCAAAGTTCGCCACCAGTGCAAATATAGGGAACAAAGCAGCATATAAACGCCGCACCAAAATAGGTCCAGAACTGAAACCACTTCAGAAGAGTTCAAGAAACAATATCCTGGGTACCCATAATGCTGGCAAGATGCTTAGCAAGCTTATTAACTTTCTCTTGTTTGGCGCTTAAATCCTCCAGCGCTTGCTGTTGCACAAGAAAGTACGCATCTGAATTCTGCAAGGACTTCCTCAGTCCTTCGGCTTCTTGCCGCAGCACAGCTGACTGATGCCTTTCAGCTTGTAGCTGAGACTGAAGAAGCCGAAGTGATTCAGGCAGCGAGTTCGAAGAGCTTGTGCCAGCGGTACTGGCCAGTAACTCGAACACTACATCAACGCAGGACTGTGGGGTTTTCTCACTGTCTACAAGATCGTTTTTATCACCTTTCTTGGAGACCAACAGGGTTGTCTCACTATCTTGAACCTTATCTGTATTACTTTCTCTACCATTGCATAGTGGGGTGCTCTTCTCCAATATTCTGTTTGCATACTACAAGAGAAACAAGTAGACACATCACAGGTTTAGCTTGTAGTATACGAAACTCATTTTGGTAAACCGGTTCAGTAGCAAGGTGGACAGGATAACAACATGAAACAAACATATATCTATGTACTATGGTCACTGTATTGTCCATATCATTCTAGTTTATGTTCCCTAATCAAGATAGAGACACAGTTCAACTCATATATTTTTAAGACACAGCAGCATAGACAGAATATAAGTGTGAGAAACTACACAGCATTGGCAGCACTTGTAATGTGCATCACATGAGAACATAACTGTTTATACAACTTAAACTGAAATCAACATAGAGCAAGAAGTTAGAACAACAATCCAGTTAAAGAAATAGGTTTAAAACATACCTGTTGCGCCATTGGAGTTTCAGTTGGATCCTTCAAATTCGAAAGTAGTTGGTATGAGTAAATACAGTGATGCAACAACAAAGGACTATGGACCATAGCTACGCAATCTGACCTGAGAACATTTGCTCTTCTGCTTTAAACGTGGAGTTTGGGTTAGCTGTGGTGGTCTTCGTGCTTTGGGCACTGCAGTAGCTTTACAAACAACTCGTGTGGGGGTACTCTGTGGTGGACATGGTGCTTTGTCAACTATAAGTGGGTTACTATCCGCTGGGGTTGCGATTAGATGGGTTGTAGCTGGTTCTCTGCCCAACGGTGTAAGTGTGCAATCTGGAAGAGTCTCGATTATGTGTGGTGGGGCTAGTTTGTGGGCCAGTACAACCATGGTTCTATCTACATCGATGGGTAGCACTATCTTTTGTGAAGAACGGGTTTTTGCTCCCTTAGATACTGCCGTCACCCCTCCAATTCAAATGGTTGATAAACAAGAAAAGAAATTGAACATACAGACATTGTATGATAGACAGATGTGGTAATTCACATATATGTTGTCTAACCAAACAAGACAGCATGACACAATTTCACATATATGATGCCTAACTAAACAAGATAGCATGACACAGTTTTAGATATATGATGGATAACTTAATAGGATATAATGGCATAATTCAACATATGATGAGTACCTAAACAGGATGACATGACAAAACTATATGATGTCTTTCTAAAATAGGTTGGGATGAAATAATTCACATACATGTTGTCTAAGTATACAGGATGGCATGATATAATTGACATAATTGATTCATATACTAAGCAGCTGGCACTCGCATGTATGATCTCTAAACTAAGCAGATAGAATTCAATATTGTGCATATGATGTCTAAACTAAGCAATGCAAGACACCATATGCATCATATGAGAAACATAAACATTGCAACTTAGAGCATACACCTCAGGTGGGATATAGGACTGGTCATCTGTCTCTGAATCCTCCTCTGAGGAGCTCCCTGTAACCATCGAGATATATGCTTCAACAGGTACCATTGCCTGCTCTGAAGACCATGTTTTCACTCCAGATTTTTCCATAACCGGCTCAAATGGCGGATACACATGAAGAGTAGTTCAATATACATAGATTGCCGACAAATGGAATACGTAATGAAAAAAGATGGCATGAGATAATTCACATATATGATGCCTGGCTCCATGGCGGTGCATAATTCACATATATGATAACTGGCTGAAAAACATGGCATTGCATAATTCACTTATCTGATATAGAAAGAAAACAGAAGGCATTCACACAAAGCATGTCTAATCTAAGCAGATGGCATGGCAATGCAAGACACCATATGCATGATATGAGCAATATAACCCAGCCAAGTTAGAGCATGCACCTCGGGGGGGGGGGGATACGACTGGTCATCTCTCTCTGAATCCTCCTCTGAGGAGCTATCTGTAACCAGCAAGAAATCTGCATCGACAGGTAGCATTGACTGCTCAGAAGACCTTGTTTTCACTCTAGATTTTTGTCTTTTTAGAGATTTCAAATGGACTACCACATACGGATGTATATAGACATATTTTAGAGTGTAGATTCACTCATTTTGTTCCGTATGTAGTCACTTGTTGAAATCTCTAAAAAGATAAATATTTAGGAATGGTGGAAGTATGATATAGAAACCAAACAGGTGGCATTCACACAAAGCAAATCTAAACTAAGCTGATGACATATAAGATGTATAATGTAAGCAATGCAAGGCGCCATATGCATGATATGACCAACATCAGCATGCCAGGTTAGAGAAAACACCTCAGGTGGTAAACAGGCGTGGTCGGCTCCTTCTGAATCTCCATCTGAACAGTTATCTTCCTCTGGAATACAATCTCGAAATGCAAGAGGGGGGGCACTTCGCCCACCATGGAGCGGCGTCTGCATGACATTATATTCGCACGCAACAGTCTTCTCTTTTTCTCTACATGTTCAGTATGATTGTGTACAATATCTGACATTCATAATAAAAAAATAGTTAGATTTTGTAAGGCCTAAGGGGTGCATGCAAAAATCAAGACAGATGGTAGCAAACGAGTGGATGGATCCAAAACTAATGATAGCAGGTAGATTATAGCTTCAGTTTAGAAAGATAGACAATGGATCATCTATTGTTTGTTGCCCACCCAACATGAACCACATAGAAGACCCCAGATGAACCAGATAGTAGACAGATACTATTCGTTGCTGGCTCGATATGAGACCCATGGGCAATTCAAAACTCAAGATTGAACGATAAAGTAGCAGGTAATAATAACCGATGTATAACGTAAGCAAACACGAAAGACTGCGACCTCTCTTCCGGAACTGTGTAGTCCTCAGGTTCATCTGCTCAGTCGATGATGGTTATGTAGTTGGCATGGCTGCCGGCAACGGGGAAGATGATCTGAGGCGGCGAAAGGAAGTCTGCAGGGGGGATCTCTGCTGCAGTGAACGCTTCTGTCGATGGTGCACCTCAGGTGGGGTGGATGACGGCACGGCAGGAGCGGGACATAACACACAGAGTTTTCTTTGACGCCTATCTGAAAATGAAGTAAATCTGTAAGGGCTCCTTAGAATTGGAGGATTCTATAAACGCAGGGACAGGAAAAACACAGGAATAGGATAGGAATGCACATGCAAAACAGAGCATTTGGAAACATAGGATTTCAGTCAACCTGGGTGTTTGGCTCACATGAATTGGAAGAACAGAGGAATGGAGAAACAAAGTGATGCGACGAGTGTACAACCTCTTTGGCATAGCCTTGTGGACCTCAGCATCATTGGGTTGGACGTGGAGGATGGTGATGATGCTGGTGTGACTGTCGGAGGCGGGGAAGAAGATCCGAGGCCTCTGGAAATGGTGCCGAGGGTACTGCTCCACTGTGATGGACGGTTCCGTCGTTGGAGCAGCTCCGCTAAGGTGTACGGCGACAAGGCTGAAGCATGACAAGACGGACAACGTTAATCTGAAGTGGGACCCTAATATCATCTGCAACAGATGATGTAAAATAATACATCACCAAAAAGTGCTAGATGTAAAACGCATCAGCCACGCCATGGCCGCTCCGACAGATGCTGTAAGTACTGTTCACTCTGAACTTAACTGAAGAAAATGAACTTCACAGTCGAAACTGAATTTTACTGTCGAACTGATTGAACTAGTAACAGAGCATGGCAATAGATGTTTAGGGAGTTCGAGCACTATTCTAAATCAGCAGACGCTCGAGCAGGGAACGCACTAGCAGAGAGCAAGTCGTGCAGTAGCACCGCGAGCGAGTGCTAAAGCAGCAACTCCTGTAGCTGCCGGAGGTCGTGCAGCAGCAGCGCAAGCAAGAGAAGAGCAGCAGCACGAACGAAAGCAGGAGCAGTGCAGCAGCGCGACCGACAGCAAGAACAGAGCCGCAACGCGAGCGAGAGCCGGAGCAGCTGCAGCTAGTGCCATTGTGGAAGTCGCCGCCGAGGAAGCAACGACATGGGGGAGAGATGCCGTGGATGATGTGGCCGGCGACGACGCCGTCGATGGAGACATGCTATGTCTGCTCGGTATCGAGCACCGGCAGCCCCGTGAGATCGAATAAAAGATAAAATGCAGCGGTGAGTGCAGAACCTCCTTGGTGGCGCCGAGTTGGCCTCGGCTTCATCGGAGGAATTGGTGAGGGTGCTGCGGTTCCGGTGGGGCAGGTCAAGACGGCGCTGTGGGGATTGAGGTGGCACGATAGACGAGGCGAACGTCGGGGCAGCTCCTTGGAGGTGGAGGACGGGGCGGCTGATCCGGCGGGACGACGAGATCGACAACGGATCCTCATCCGGTGCGGTGGATGAGGGACGGCGAGCTGTTGTGGTGGACGACGTAGTCGGGGAAGAGTCTCCGGCTGGGCGGCGGTCGGGAGGCCGACGGAGGAGCGTGGGGTTTCGCGGGTTTTGGCGGCCTTGGTGTACGAATGGGGGGGGGCAAAGGGGGAGGGGGGAGCCAAGCTTAGGGGCGCGCTTGTCCGAAATGTAGGGTAAGTTACCAGCATACCCCCACCGGTTTTGACACCGCGACGTGGAGCTTCATTTCCGGCTGAGGGGTAGAAGGGGGATTTCGTGTGTCTGGGCTGCGGGAGCGATTTCGGATGAGGAGGGAGTTCTCGCGTGCATCCAAATTTCGGGATAACAAGGCGCGGCACGGGTTGAAGAAGCGGGAGTTTCAAAGCAGGTGAGACAAAAGATACTCGAGCTTGGAAATTTCGGGATAACAAGGTGCGGATTCCTTGTTCGGCAGAACAAACTTAACGTGTAAAAAAATAATTCATACAAGACACAAGAGAGTCATGTCCCCTTTTACTATATTGCTATAGATGCCATTGGAAAAATGACAAGAAAAATGTAAAAAAAATCGGGAGAACAAGATTACCCTGCACAGTACCAAATCGATTCACACTTCCCTCAACAACAATAAAAAACAAATCAATTCCCACCAAAGAAAGAGTAATGTCCCTTTTTATATGATTACAGATGCCATGATCTCGAATTTCAATTTTTGAATCCACGTTATGTTGAATTCGAATATATCGTTAGGTGACCTTGCGGTTTATAATTGATGTAGTCATACATTTTGATCTTCCATCATATATGAACATTTTCCTCCACCATGTGAACATATATATTGTCATCTACCATATGGACTAAATTTGAATCAATTTTCCTTATTTGAATACGATTGTTGTCAAGTTATACAATAATTTAAATATTATCTTGATAACAAAAAACATACATATAACAGTAATCATATTTCACTATGAACTACATGTACCATACGCTCTCCAATTCAAATATTTGTATCCATTTTATGTTGAATTCAAATCATAGTACATTATTGGTCTAGGTAGCGAGATGTTTGGGATAATCTAAACCCTGTTTTCATACGTATAATTTTTGGCTGAATTGGGACAAGTTTTGGTATAAGCCTCTTGCAAAACAGGAGATTCTCTCAACAAGCCTCGTGGTTCCGAGAGGGAACGTGTCACCTTTGTGTACGAAACGATATACGCTGCCTCCCCCCTGATTTTATTTACAGAGGCAACATAGAACTATATGAGTGCCCTGTTAAATTTTGGAATTATTTTGGGTTCATTTGGCCTTTTTATACATTAATTGAGTTTCTGGACTTTTAATGTGCATAATCTAATTATGAATTGCATGCACATGCTCCGGTGCACCAAAGTGGGTTGAAAACTCACATGTGTGTCCTTGGTTGAATTTCTAGGTCCAATGGAAGAAATGAGAATGAAATTCAAACATCTGGGCGTCATGACTCGGCAGAGAACATCGAGAAACTTTGATTTTAAATTCATGTAAATCCAAAACTCGCCTGGAAATCATGAATCTTGGCATGGTGTCATGTCATGGCACTAACATGTTGTGGTAAAAAAATTGGGCCAATTTGGAAGCTCGTGGTTCTAAGAGGGAACGTGCCACCTTTGAGTGTGAAACGATATACGCTGCCCCCCTTGAATTTCTTAGCAAAGGTAACATAGAACTACATTAATGCCCTGTTAAATTTTGGAATTATTCCTGGTTCCTTTGTCGTTTTTTATACATTAATTGAGTTTCTGGTCATTTAATGTGCATAAGTCAAATTTGAACTACAAGCACATGCTCTCGTGCACCAAAGTTGGTTGAAAAATCACATTTGTGTCCTCGGGTGAATTTCTAGGTCCCATGCAAGAAATGAGAATAAAATTAAAACATCTGGGCATCGTGGCTCGGCCGAGAACATTGAGAAACTTGGTTTTAAAATTCTTGTAAATCCAAAACACGTCTGAAAATCATGAAACTTGGCATGGATGTCATGTCATGGTACTACCATGTTGTGGTAAAAAAATTGGCCGAATAGGAACAGATTTTGGTATAAGCTTCTTGCAAACCGAAGCTTCTCTCAAGAAGGCTCGTGGTTCTGAGAGGGAACGTGCCACCTTTGAGTGTGAAACGATATACGTTGTCCCCCTTGAGTTTATTTACAAAGGCAACATAGAACTACTTGAGTGCCCTGTTAAATTTTGGAATTATTCCGGCTTCGTTTGGCCTTATTTACACATTAATTGAGTTTTTGGTCATTTAATGTGCATAATACAAATTTGAACTACAAGCACATGCTCCCGTGCACCAAAGTTCGTTGAAAAATCACATTTGTGTCCTCGGGTGAATTTCTACTCCCTCCTTCCATCTATATAGGTTCTAATGCATTTTTCGAGGCTAACTTTGACCAAACGTTAGAGCAATAATATATGACATGCAACTTACACAAAGCATACCTTCAAATTTGTATGTCAAAGGAGCTTCCAATAATATAATTTTCATAGTATACATCTCATGTGCTATTAATCTTGTCAATAGTCAATGGTTGTCTTGAAAAACACATTAGGCCCTATATAGATGGAAGGAGGGAGTAGGTCCCATGCAAAAAATGAGAATAAAATTCAAACATCTGGGCATCGTGGCTCGGTCGAGAACATTGAGAAACTTGGTTTTAAAATCATGAAACTTGGCATGGTGTCATGTCATGGTAGTACCATGCCGTGGAACAAATTTTGGTATAAGCTTCTTGCAAATCGGAGCTTCTCTCAAGAAGGCTCGTGGTTCTGGGAGGGAACGTGTCACCTTTGTGTGCATAATTCAAATTTGAAATACAAGCACATGTTCCAGTGCACCAAAGTTGGTTGAAAAATCACATGTGTGTCCTCGGGTAAATTTCTAGGTTCCATGCAAGAAATGGGAATGAAATTCAAAATTTTGGGCGTTGTGGCTGGGTTGGAAACATTGAGAAACTTAGTTTTTTAATTCCTGTAAATCCAAAACACGCATGAAAATAATGAAACTTGGCTTGGTGCCATGACATGGCACCAACATGCTGTGGTAAATTTCCAGTCCGATTTGCAAAGGCGCACACATTAACAATCAACAAAGTCATTTTGGAACAAGTGCTGTCAAGTTACAATCGGAAACACAAGTATTATTGAAACCGTGGGCGTTCTACTTACTAGTACCATTTACGTGCCGCCACGCGTCCCCATTTTTTATTAGCTAGGAGGCGTCGTGCAGGGTAGCTATTTGAGTACGAGAGGCGTGCGATCAGACCCCTGCGCGTGCTTATCGGGAGGAGAGCCCTTTGACCTCCATTTGCCGTCCACCTCTCTCCCAAGGTCTCCATTAATGGCGCCCGAGCGTCTGTTTAATGGCGTGGCTATGTCTCACTCGACTGAGATTTAAGAGAGAAAAAAGAAAATCTGAAAGCACAGATCTTGATGTAAGATCCGACGGACCTATATAGCATCTACTGCGACTTATAGCAAGACTGATGAATATATAAGGACGATTAAATTTTTTTTGATCAAAGAAGGGCTTGCCCCTTCCGATTTTCATTACTGAAAACCACCACAATTCACAAGAAGTTCAGCACAACTCCAGCCTAACACGAAGGACTAAAAGCTACCAGATTGAAATCGCAACATCCCAAGAGGCCAACAAAGGCCAAACATCCGCGCTAGAACCCAACATTTCACAACCGACGACACAATCCACATCCTAAACCGATTATTACATCAAAAGAAACCAGGAAACTGAAGGAAGCCCAGCAGCAACTAGAAGAACAGCAACGCCAGGGTCGCCACAGGAAGAGTTTTCTTCATTCCAGCCTTGCAACATTGATCTTCCACAGAAAGATAAGGACGATTTGTTGTCTTACATAATTAGAAAGATAATTAAAAAAGCCACATGCGGCTACGCCCGAAATACACAAGGGCAAAAGAAGAAGGAAGATAAGGATCTGGCTCGCTGATCTCTACTTTCTTGATGCGTTGCTGCAGGCCGCGGGAACTAGTCTCCGCGGCGAGCGGCGATGAGCTCTTTCGTGTCCTCAAGACGCTGCTTGAGAACATCCACGGATTCCTCCACCGGCCTTTGGCGCTCCTTGCGGAGCATGTCATTCTCGTCCATAAGTTTCTTGACGATGACGCCGGTCCTCTTCAACAACGCACTGGTCTCCTCCTGCTGGTCTGCACTTCGGACGATCTTCTCCCTCAGCAGGTCGTGCTCAGCCCGGAGCCTCTCATTGCCCTCCCTTAGTTGCCGGATGATGCCGGTAGCCTGTTCAAACAAGGCTTTCATGTCGTCCTGCAACCTCGCCCAGCCGGAGATCTGATCCATCTGGCTATGGACGATCGCATGCATGCGCCTGCAACAGTCGTCGCCTGCCCGCGAGAAATTTTCCCAGGCCGCCGCAGCGCAGCGGGACATCTCTGCTGCTTCCGCGGGGCGGCCGGACCAGTTTGCTGCATCGACGGCGCGGCGGGACCTCCATGCTGCTTCAGCGGCGCGGCGGGACCTCTGTGCTGCTACTTCCGCGCGGCGGGACATGTCGGCTGCTCTCGCAGCGAGGCGGGACATCTCTCGTGCTTCCGCTTCCATGCTCGCCTCTCCCTGGTGGCAGTCTCTTGACCCAGAACTCACGCTGGCCATGGCAGACACAAGGGAAGGATGCTGAATGACTTGTTTGTTTTTGTGGATGAGGAGTTGAGGAGGAATGTGCAGTCATCTTGGCATACTAGTATTTATAACCGAGTACTAATACGCTCCTAAGTGGGAAACCGTTTAGGTTGTGATCGGTGTGAACAGGTTTGCAATTCAATATAGCGTGGTACTAATACGCTCCTAAGTGGGAAACCGTTTAGGTTGTGATCGGTGTGAACAGGTTTGCAATTCAATATAGCGTGGAGTAATTTGGAATGTGACGAGACGCAAGCTCAAAATTTATTGACGGTTCTAGTTTCGAAGTGCGGCACTATTCCCGGATGGAGTACTTCTTTTTCTACTCCCTCCTTTCAGGTTTTATAGGGCTTATCTCAAAATTTTAGTTTTTCCATTTTATAAGGCTCAATTTGGTTGTTCCCCAACACATGTTCAGATTCCAAGGTGCAATAAATCATTGCATGCAAGTATTAAGAGAAAATTGACCAATGCATGTACTTTATGCATGCATTGCAATTAATGCATTGATAAACATAATTTTTTTGAAAAAACAAGAGCATTAATTAGGTGCTTTTGCAAACTACAAAACATATTCCACCACTCACCATCTTGGTTGGTGAGATTTTTGAATTAAGCCCTATGAATCGGAAATGAGGGAGTACTGCTGTCTACGTGCAATAATTGGCACCGTCGTATACATATCTTACGGTTAATGGGGCGTTCGACAGGAATAGCCGCGTGGCGAGCTCTAGGCTAGTCTTTTTAAAGACGCATTAAACCTATCTCTCGGGACTTCTCGCACGCACCATCGTGCCACCCACAAAAACTTGTACTCTGAGTTTAGTAGTACGTTATACAGGAAGAGAAGAGGTGCACGCACGCACTCGTCCTCTCACACATGCGTCTGTTTTTTCTCAAAAAGGAGGATGATGACCCCCGGCCTCTGCATCTGGGAGTCACACACGCATCTGTAGCTACGAATTGTAGTATTCTCAACCATCCGATTGGCTCTATCGTGGATGTACCTATATACTAAAACATGTCTAGATACATCTATATTTTGACAAATGGAAGGCATGTATTGTGGAACGGAGGGAGTGCTTGTCATCAAAATGGATAAAAAGGGACAAATCTAGAACTAAAATACGTCTACATACATCTCCTTTTATCCATTTTAATGACAAGTAGTACTTCTTACCCAAAGGAACTTTATATCCAACAGACACAAAATATCTGTTCGACTGTTCGAAATTACTGATCTGATGTCGAAGTAATTGCTGCATCACCACCAAAACCCACCATTTCTTAAGCTAAAGTAGACCAAGGTAATCCCTATATTAGCATATTACTAAGATAAACAGAAGGCACTGTAGAAACATTTAGGACGTGAGCTTGTCAATCTGAATGTGGAGGGACACAAGCTTAGCCCCGGCTAGTAGCTTGGGCAGAACTGTCAAGAAGGTCAGCTCCTGCACGTCGACATCGCCGGGATCCTTGCTGCTTGTCACCTCCATTTCCACCTTGACGGCGTCGCTCTTGCCTTTGGGCTCCCCCGGCGGGCCGTTCGCCCACAGCTTGGCCACGTAGTGCGGCAGTGGGGACGCCCCCGCTCTGATGCAGACGACCGACACGGTGATAGGTGCGCTGATGTCGAGCACGCCGCCGACCAAGAAAAACGCGTGGCGGTCCTCCTCCGCGAACAGCAAGAGCCGTGGCTCCGACAGTGGCACTTGCAGCTGGAGCACCTTGCCGTACTGGATCCTGTGCACGGGCATGGGATGCGCGGTGCTGATGTGGTGGTAGAGCGCCGGCGGCGGGCCTTCATAGCAGCAGACGGGCACGGGGCATTTGCAGGGCGCGAGCGGACACACGCTCTGGTGATCGGCGAGCTTGTGGTAAGTGACGTAGAGCCCACGGCCTTCGTGCGGGCACTCCACCCTCACCGACGAAAGGACGGAGTCCACCGCCGTGTTCCGCACGTCGAATCCACCGCCGCGCTCGCACTTCTGGCACTGCCGCTTGTTCCCAGGGTGCTCGACGCAGCAGTCCGCGTAGGCCAGGTGCCCTCCCTTGCACTGCAGAAATCAATCGAACAACACATCAATCAAGAAACCTGCACCTTGCTCAATCAGCCGAACGGACGAGGTGTATTCGCACCTCATACACTGGGGGCGTCATGGGGCAGAGGCACAAGGGGCAGTGGAGCACAGTGAGGTCCATCGAGACCTTAGGGAGCTCCATCGTCGGGTCCTGTTCGGCCTGCATGATCTCGCCCTCCTCGTGCACAACCATCTCTCGACTTGGGCCGGGGTATTACAAAGCTTTACCGTCACATATTTTATACTACTTCAAGGTGCATTAAATCAACACATGCAAGTATCAAAAGGAGATTCACGGCATGCATGCATGCGTTGTAATTAATGCATCGGTAAACGCAAATTATTGAAATATATCGAGTGCAGTGCTTTGATGTGTCGCGTCAACTCGTACATCAACGAGAAGTTTGATTATCCTCTCCCTCGCGGACTTAACTGCACCTGCCTTTGGCTGTATGATAGGTTGGCCACACACCTGTCGGGCCCACCTGTCATACACGCAAAGGCAGGAGTGTCCCTCCCTCGCCCATGAGCGTGGTGGCTGGCAAGACTAGGAGAAGATTTCGCTACACGCTCTCTCTCCCGCACGCGGTGGACATGCAGCAGTTCAATCGGTGTCAGATGGCCAGAAGCGTACTGTAGTACTCCTCCAGTGCAGTAGTACTCCATCATTGTTCGACTTCCCGAAGAGGCGAAGAGCCAAGCGCAGCCCGGATGCTTGTGTGGCAGTTTCATGTGTAGAGTAGTCTAGGATAGCATGTACCGTGCCTGTAAGCTTAAAATCATTGGGGTCGGCTCCATGCTATGTGGCCGTCTCGAAGTTTAAAAAAAATTAAAATAGTCTTCTGGCCCTACCTGACACCCTGGTGATTGTAGTTTGCACGCTCATCTGGTCAAGACAGGAATATATATTTTAATTTGTTTTTTTCTAAAAGGGGGGACTCCCGGGCCTCTGCATTAGAACGATGCATACGGCCACATATATTTTAATTTGTGGTGGGTAAATGTTAGAGGTTGCAGCAAATATATTGTACACTGCGGGTCTTTCAGCCAAGTTTAGAGGCAAGCATGTGGGGCCAGTGCTATGATGTGTCGTGTCAACTCGTACAACGAGGAGAAGCTTGATTTTACTACACGCCTTCTCCCTCACCCATGCGCGCGGTTGCTCGCAAACGAGGACATGCTTTTGCTTAGTAGTACTTCTACAACAAGCTATCCGTCCCGCTCGCGGTGGACGGACATGCAGAGTGGATTCGACACTGTAGAAGCAGTAGTAGTAATATCATTGTTCGTCTTCTCGAAGAGGCGAAGAGCCAAGCGCAAACCGAACGTTGCAGTTGCGAACACTGGAGCACGCATATAGCCAGGCTCTTGCATGAGACAAAATTGCTATGTGAGCCCACTATTGTACTAGTACGTACAACTACTTGCTAGTATAGTCCTGTAAACCAGAAAGGAGTATTTGCCCTTCTAGAGATTTCAACAAGTGACTAGACTACACCGAGACGGAGTACATATGGAGCAAAAGGAGTGAATCTGCACCATAAATAAATACGTACTAGTTCTATCGTTTTCCTCTCCGAGGTGCACAATATTGAGTATACTGACTAGTCTCTTTTTGACACGCATTTACGTTTTTTACACAGTACAGACGCAAGCGCTCATATACACGCGCATACACTCACCCCTATGAACGCATACATGCACGGCACTATCATCTTGAAATTTACGAAGTCACCATAGGCACCTCGTCGTCGACGGGTCCATAGGTGCTTGAATGCCAAGGAGGGAGAGGGTAGCGGTTCCCGAGACGTTGAACGGTCAATGATGCATCCTCAATTACATGCAAAGGGAATTAATTGGAGAAGCAGAATAGAGCCAGCACGATGTGAATGCAACCGAGTTTGGACTCTCATATAATAAAGGCGCCCCACCACTCCAATCCATCTACTCCCAAGTCTCTGCGCAACACTGCTCACTCCAATCCAAGACCAAGTGACCAGAAGCCACAAGCACCTATGGAGGCGATGGACGCAAGCGGCAGTCGGCTGTGCCAAATCATCCAAGGCGCCGGCCTACGGCCCCGCACCGCGCAGCGTTTCCAGACGGTGCTGGCGACCGCAGGCATCGTAGCCCTCGCCGACGCCGGCTTCGCCTCTCGCATGGACGACATGATGGTCAACTCCATCCGCAAGTTCACTGCCGTCAAGAAGCGCGCGGACGACCTTGCCGTGCTGCTCCAGCCCGCGTGCCGAGGCTCCTCATTGCCTGCCACCCTCATCGGCCTCCATGATGACGGACTCTTTCAAATCCTGGTGGCCCTGCAGGTGCCGGAGGTCGCGACGAAGAATGTGCACCTCGAGGCTGCGCTCGCCGCGTAGCGCCTCGCCATGCAAGAAACCATCGACCTGCACATCCACGTCTACGAGGAAATCGTCTACATAGGCCACTACAAGGCAAGCGAGGACAGAAAGACGTTGGACTTCTTCCAGCAGCTGAAATCTTTTGACGCCATTGTTCAGAAGCACGTCGACCTGGCCACGAAAGCCGCTGCTACTTAGGCGCCGTTCGGTGGGCCGGCGCCCTGAGTCGAGGAGGTGGACGTCGTCGATGGATGCATCTCTTCTTGCCTCCTGTAACTAGCACTGCATCGCCTCGTGGCCTTAATGTTTTATTAGTATAGTACTCCCTCCGTTCCCAAATATAAGTCTTTCTAAAGATTCCAGCAAGTGACTACTACATACGGAGCAAAATGAGTGAATCTACACTCTAAACTATGTCTACATACTTCTGTATGTTGTATTCCATTTGAAATAGTATCTAAAAAGGCTTATATTTATGAACGGAAGGAATATATGGCATTTTTATTCCAGTCGTAACGTTTTCACTGTGAGGTGGGGCCGCAATTGAGCAAACCCACCCCGCCCACCGGGCGTCGGCCGAGTTTAGAATTAGAAGAGAGAAACGAGGGAGGAGAGCTAGCTGTAGCACGGACGCTGTTGTCAGATGGGACTCATGTTTATAGAATAGGAGTACTACGCACTCGTGCCTCTTTTTTTTGAGGGAAAAATCTAGTACCACTAGTTGGGTGCGTGCGACCTATAGCTGTCATCACTTTAGGTCTCCTTTTCGAACCGCGGCTACGCTTCACAGTACATATTATTTCATGCATTTATCCTCCTATATGTACTCCTAGGCTATATCCACGTGCTCCCATTCGCCGACATGTGGGACATAGAGCATCTGGGTCGTAGTGCATGCATGACTCGGAGCATATGTCGGGGTACTTTACATTTCAGACCTCACGAATTACATGCAAACCCCCCGCAGAAGAATAAATAAATGAATGAATTACTACATGAAACCGGATTATTTTCGTGGAAACCGGAGCACGTTCATTAAATTTTGGACATAACACGTTTATAAAGAATGACCGGACCGAAACCAGTCTAAGGGCCTCTTTGATTTTTCCCGCAAAAAAGGGCCTCTTTGATTCGCAGGATATTGAAAACATAGGAATGGGGAAAGTATGATGGCGATGAACCGAGACGAGGAGAACTCTAACACAGTTAGAGGTTAGAGTTAGATTCTAACCCTGAACTAACTCTAAACCAAAGAGGTGTATGGATGGCAGGGTTAGATTGACAATAAATGCTCTATCTCAATCATTTGACTACTTTGGACCCTATTTCCTGCCGAATTTGGAGGGTGCTTGGATACGTTTTAGTTCCATGACTAAAAGTAGTGGGACTAAAACTTGCTAGCCTCACCCATGCTTGGATCCAAATACTAAAGAGACTAAAATCAAGTTAATGAGCATTTATTATCCTCCAAACCCTCCAATCCAGAACTCGCCTGTGTTAAAGGAGAGGTGTTAAATGAGGAGAGAGAGGACTAATCCACATTTTAGTAGGGGTACCCCTGACTAAATTTTTTTAGTCTCAAGACTAGTTTTAGCCCCTCTTTAGTCAGGGGTGCTTGGAACTTTAGCCTCTTAAAGAGACTATTTTTAGTCAGACTAAAATAAGTCCCTTGGATCCAAGCACCCTCTTGGTGTGGCCGGCTCTTCTGTGGCCTCCTCCCGCTCACAATTGACATAAACGAACCATCTATTCAAATCAAGCATGCAAAACATGATAATTTTTACTTTGTCCATACAAATGAGATATCCCACTTAAACATACAAGTCGTCAATCAAGCTTCACAAAATAAAAAAACACTTCATGAAACAAAGAATGAGCTAACTCATCACGGAAGTCATTCACGATAGGGAGGGAGCCCGAAGCCCCTCACACACCGAGGGAGGAGCTTGCCGTCGTCGCTCTGGAGGAAGGCTCTGTAGAGCCCAAGCCCCGGGAACCCCTCCGACGCCGGCCCTTGCGAGTTGAGGTCGACACCGGCATGGGTAGCAGGGCCGCTTGCCGCCGACTGGGAACTTAATCTTTGGGCCTCTAGAAATAATGCAAGCCTGTAACTGAAATACCTAGAAAGGTGAACTGAATCTTTGAGCCTCTAGAAATAATGCAAGCCTAAAACTGAAATACCTAGAAAGGTGAACTGAATCTTTGGGCCTCTAGAAATAATGCAAGCCTGAAAGTGAAATACCTAGAAAGGTGAACTGAATCTTTGGGCCTCTAGAAATAATGCAAGCCTGAAATTGAAATACCTAGAAAGGTGAACTGAATCTTTGGGCCTCTAGAAATAATGCAAGCCTGAAATTGAAATACCTAGAAAGGTGAACTGAATCTTTGGGCCTCTAGAAATAATGCAAGCCTGAAATAGAAATACCTAGAAAGGTGACCTGAATCTTTGGGCCTCTAGAAAGATTTATTACCTCCTCAAGCAGCATCAAACAATTCCATGCGTGCACCACAAATCTATACCAAGTTTGATCAGGATCTACTTTCCAAATCAGAATTCGCGCTAGAGCAAGCAAGATCAATGATATGGCCGTGAGACAGAGAAGGAACGAACAAACTCACCCCTCTTGCGACCTCCCTGGTAGATGCGCCGCCGCCACGCACGATAGAGGGAGAAAAACGACTGGTGAAGGGGGAGCGGGGCGACCTTCGAAGGCCGGAGGGAGAGGGCGGCCGGAGTAGGGCGGCGGAGGCCGGAAGGAGAGGGCGGCCGGAGGAGAGAGAGGGCGAGCGGCCCTATGGGGAACAGAGAGGAGTCGTGCGAGAGGGGGGGAGCGATCTGGTGCGGGCAGGGGAGATTTTTTTAGTTCTCTTTTAGTGGGCCCGAGGATAACTAACCCAATTAGAACCTCTCCACCGGGCTAGTTTTTTTAGCTGGGTTAGAGCAAACTAGCTCAAACTAACCCCTCTTGTTTCGATAATTTGAGGCTATTTCAACCCAAACTAGCTCTAACTCAGGGATCCAAACAAAGAGGAGTGTTGCTGTACATGCTACAGTGTGGACCGTAGCACATTGTTTTTTATGGCCATATCACCACATTGTTTTCTACTGCTGGTTCACTGGACTACCGTGGTTCGCACTGCTGGTTCACTGGGCTGCCGTGGTTCGCACTCCTCCGACCTGAGTAGTACTCCCTCCGCTCCTAAATATAAGTCTTCGTAGATATTTCACTGTGGACCACATACGGATGTATATAGATGCATTTTATGTGTAGATTCACTCATTTTTCTCCGTATGTGGTCCATAGTGAAATCTCTCCAAAGACTTATATTTAGGAACGGAGGGAGTAGTATAGTACTAGTATATACCGCATCATTCTTTGCTCCTTCTTACTACTCCGACATGTGGGAGAGCCAGCATCCGGGTCGACGTGTCATGCACCAGATTAGAGCGCGGAATGGAAGGGGGGCATCACCCCGGTCGGAGCGCCAGTAATTCATGACTATAGTGTGTGGTCATATCACAAGTCTTTCCAGCAGTAACGCGCCGTCAAATCACACAGCCCCACTCGCTCACCCTCCTCGCCTCTTTGTCAAACTGCCTACCCGAAAACTGCCGCGCGTACTGCCCGGGAAAATCCCTGCCCTCAACTTTTAACTACGCGAAAATAGTTCAAGCTTGTTCGTTCTATATAAATACAGTACTTACTGTATTATTATTCACCCGTGGGGTTGTTCAATGAATGGAGGGGCGGGGAGCACAAGTGAACAATACTGTAGTACTACTAGTAGTAAGTAGGAGTCGTACAGTAGTCACCTTAAATAGAGAGTTTCTTTTCTTTAATGCCACGTACACAAATTGAAACGCTTGTTGTGGAGAGAAAAAAGATAATCACTCCACTATATATGGACGCAGGGGCCTGAGCGCTTTCTTTACTAGGGTTGCTCTCTTCATTCTCTCATCCTCTCCAGATATAAACAAGACAGCGGTAGCGACATTTTCTCTCTGCTCAGCGCTGGTCACAGATCCGGCCAGATCCCTTCGGCCGGTGTGTGTAGAGGACTAAAAGGTGCATCGTTCACGTGGTCATCGCCGCCGAGGGAGGAAACCCACACCTGCCGGAGGGGCCCGATCCTCTGCCCGTGCCGTTCTCTCTGACACAGCGCCGGCTCGGGAGGTCCTCCGACCCTTCTTCCTCCCTGCCGTATTGTCAGCAGATCCGACCTGCCGCCGCCGACATCCCGACGACCCTCAGGTATAAGTTCTTCGAAAGTGGCCTTGCTCTACTGCCCCAGCTCCCCACGTGTCTGCATGTGCATCTTTTTCTACTCCCATCAGCTCTTCCAAAGCCACCTAAATTTTTAGTATTATTAGAGGTAAAGCTACTTCATGCATTCGAATCTAGGGCTTTGTTCAAACAACGAAGAAAGGGGGGAAAGTTGTAGCATGAATCTAGGACTTGATTCAAAGAGGAAATAATATGGTGAAAGTAGTAGAGACCGGATACCCAACCGGTCTCTTGGTTGAAAAGGGAAATAATGGGAAAACGCAGTACAAACTGGATAAGGAACAGATCTATTATTGGTTGAAAAAGGATAGAAAGTGGCGGCTGGTGGACAAGTCAACAGAGTATGTCCAGGATTAGATTTGCTGCCATCACATAGTAAAAGGTCTACAGGATTAGATTTGCTGCCCTCACATAGTAAAAGGTCTCAGGATTAGATTTGTTGCCCTCACATAGTAAAAGGTCTCAGGATTAGATTTGCTGCCCTCACATAGTAAAAGGTCTCCAGGATTAGATTTGCTGCCCTGACATAGTAAAAGGTCTCCAGGATTAGATTTGCTGCCCTCACATAGTAAAAGGTCTCTAGGATTAGATTTGCTGCCCTCACATAGCATGAAAAAACTCGGCATCACCACTTTATGCCTCCTTGTAGGTACATTGTGCTGATGCGTCCACTGTCGCATGTCCTTATACCAACCTTTTGCTGTTGTTAATGTAAGGGCGCATGTAAAATGAAGCGATCACACTGTTACCTTAGGGACATGTCTAACCAGTGTTATTGTTAATCTAATGCCTCCAGTGATAAGATGCAATTAAACTGTGTTACAAATGGCACTCCTGCTGTTTTCCCCAGTATGATAAGTAAGTTGCTCCTTTACGCTGCTGAGTGTCCTGGTGTCCCCACGGTCCCATACCCTTAAACGAACTCTTTAGCTACTGTTGATTTACTGTGTCTGGTAAACAAGCAATGCCACCATTAAAGTAATCCCATATTTGAGGAATCTCATTGTTGATCGTAATGCTTCAGGTAACATGAAGCATTGCTGACGTTTTAAAATTTCTATTTTCCTTGCGTGATTGCCATGAACATAATTAAGATGCTTCTTTTCATTTTGTATATGTTTCGTATATTCTTATTGACCCGCAACTGCTATTGGGATGAACTTGCGTGATTGCCATGAACTTTCTATCTTTTTGTGCAGATAGGGATATCCATTTCACCTTGTTGCTATTGTGACCTTTTGGTGAACTGCACAAAACACTTTTTTTTGGAATGAGTGTCTTGTGCAGTTCAACTAAAATGTCACGTGGGCAACATCTCTCAATTTTGGTGGAACTGCACAAAATGGTGATTGGAGTTTCCAAAATCTCCGTCAAGTTCTGCTGGTAATCTCGTGCAACATTTTATTTGCCTTTGCAAGATGGAGCCGTCACTGTCACCACAATGGCACTTTATTTTAGTGGACCTGCACAAAAGGATAAGAAAATTATAGTTGCACCTTACATGAGACGGACAACCAACCTTAATGTTCCTCAATTTTAGTGCAACTACTAAAGAAGAACCTGCCAGCTCACAAGAGCAAGTACTTCTTGCTAGCTGAATGATGCAATCTTTGCTTCATTTCAGGTGAACTGCAGAAAAAGGCGCATGAATTGAATCATGGAACTCCAGGAAGAGCTCATCCGAGTGGAGCTACATGTTATTAAAGCGAAATCATGCTCTCCTATCTCCTTGTTTGTGCTGTGCAAACATGTTGTGCAAACAGGAATACTCAACTACAGATGTTGTGACGGTCAAGAGCATTCGCCAAGTTCTTCGATTGTATGACATGGCTAGCCAAGATGGATTTAATCTCGATATTCACTTTATCAAAAGGCTCTAATGGGTTGGTTCTGAATCTTGCAAGCTGGGAATCAGTGAGATGTGTAGGCATCTTTGTTGTACTTATTATTTGAATCTTATTTGTTGGTTCTGAATCTTGCAAGTTGGGAATCAATGAGATGTGTAGGCATCTTTGTTGTACTTATTATTTGGATCTTATTTGTTGGTTCTGAATCTTGCAAGCTGGGAATCAATGAGATGTGTAGGCATCTTTGTTGTACTTATTATTTGGATCTTATTTGTTGGTTCTGAATCTTGCAAGCTAGGAAACACGGCATGATGATGCCGAGGACAACAACCATAACAAACAGTTCAATCTTGGTAGTATTATCTTTGTGAAAGTGCGACAAATGTGCTGATCGTGTGCGTCCTGAGAATAATAATTCTAATTGTTGTGCATGTTGATCCCGTGGCACTGATAGAATGAGCGAATGCATTGCTTGTTTTAAGTATAAATTTCTATTAAAGCTAATTAAATTTAAGTAAAGTGACCACTAACTCCTGTTATTACAGTACCAATACAGACCCGCTTGTGAACCGACGTGTGGCCGAGGGTGCATCTTCTGCCGGGCGTGCAGCGGACGAGGGAGGGGTAGTAACTGTTGTCGCCTGTACACACTCAGCTTACTATTGAATCCAGTTCCCCAAGAGCTGAAAAATGAACTGCTGCCGCCGCCTACACACTCGTTCACTCGAAGAGATTCCAATGGTGATCCGAGGTGTGAGCCTGCTGGATATGGACTTCAGCAAGGAGTTTCCCTTTGAGTTCGCCGTTCAGTCCTATGGTTGCACCAAGTTGAATGTGATGTACACCAACGATACGGACTCGGTGAAGCTTTGCCTCGCCTCAGTCCTATGGCTGCACCAGGTTCTGGAGCATTCGCCCGTTTCATCGGCAGCGCCGACTGCACCTTCTCTACGGTGGAGAGAAGGAAGAACGCGACGATTCGGCCATCTGGTGCAACAAGCTTGTCGACATCCAGAAGCAATACAAGATCATCAGCAACGGGCAGGAGAAGGACTCCGTGGTTGACCTCGCTGAGACCATCATCGACCCCTGATACGCCAACATGAAAGAAGACGACCTGAACACATAGGAGGTACCTCTGAATCTAGCCTACATAACCTACGTGACCAAGGACGCATACGCGTGCTACGACATGTACAGGCAGATCTTGGACATGAGGGCGTGTCTGTTTCCCGTAACCGACGAGTACACGGACAGCCGCAGCGTCATGATCAAGCGTGCCAGGAAGGTCTAGATGTTGTACTTTATCTGTTTATAAGCACCTTTATCATCTGAGTGTTTCATGCATTAGCCTATGTGTCGTAATTATCTGTTTTGTCCGAAATATTTCTTTTAAGAACCCATTAACCTCATTGCTTTTTTAGTGGCTATTTGCTTATGTATGTAAACTAGTTCACTTGTCTGTAAAAAAAACTAGTCCACTCGGCTGCCGTGCTTTGAATCTCCTTCCTCCCAACATATTCCCCTCCTCAGGTGGACCCAGCAGGTCTTTGAATTTTCTCCCACTTTCTTTTTCGATGTAAACTGAGTTTTCTCCCAGTACTTTCCCCTAGAACCAACTCAACTGTCCCACGTCTAGCCTAAAAAATAATAATACCCCACGTACTATTAACTCATCAAATTAAAATGATATTTTATTTCGTAAGTTGAAAGTTCTTACAAAATAATAATAATAATTGTTTATATATAACTTGGCAAGTTAACTCCTAGTGATTGCGTACATAAGCTTGCAAAGATTTTACTGACGTGCAATCATGTGTTTATGTTTTTATAACATTTATCCATCTAGCCCAACATGATATTTTCACCCACCCCAGCAAGTTCGCGGATTTCGAGAAAAATGCAAATGGGATTTAAACGGGCTGCATAGATGCTACATCATTGTTTCACCCAGCCCACCAAATGGACTAAAAAAACAAATGGACTGGCTGACATGTGGGCTAGTAGGTCGAAGCCTAAGAAGGCGTTGGATTTACATCCAACGGCCAGCATTCTTCTTCAATCTCTCGTCTTCTTCCCCCAGCGCTGCCGGAACCGCCTGCTCCAGCCTTCGGCATCCAGCGGCATTGTTTTGCGCTCCTCAGCGAAACGCTACCCTGCCGACGGCCAGGCCATCCCTCCACTCCGCACCTCCAGTTATTCTCTGCCGAGTGTAGGCCCACCCCGCACCCGAACCAGTCAAGTTTCCCACTCCTCTCCGTCTGCGACTCCACTGCCGTGTCTTCCCCATCTCCGGGTCGTTCCAATCTGGGGCCTCGCCGTCGTCCACCGCCTCGGTGTGCTCGGCGCGGCATGGTCAACATACGAGAGTCATCAGAAGAGGACTGTACGTGGAGAGCCTGACGGCTGGGACCCACGAGGTCCATGGTCGCACGCAAGGAAAGTTCCTCCTTATTACGCACTGTACGTGCACTGTACGTGGGAAGGGCTTCTGTATTTCGCGAAAAAAACGTTCCCCCCGCTGACAGGTCGGACCCACCAGCTATATCTTCGCACGCAAGGAAGTGCCTCCTCATTACGCACCAAAAAAATGAATACCCCCTGCTAGCTGGGACCCACCATAGTGGGTGGCTGACTTGTGGGCCTACTAAGTTGACGAGGACGGAGGGCTTTGTCAACTTAGTCAATATGAACGATTCTAGCTCCAGTGACCGTACAATGTCCATCCAACGGCCATAGTGCTTCTTCAACCTCTGGTCTTCTTGCTCCAGCCGCCCAAAGCAGTGCCGGTCGTGCCGCGTGCTCCTGCCTCTCGTGGCCGGCTGTGATGCCGCGGAGGCTTCACCGCCTCCTACTACTCCCACCGCTGGCCCAGGGTATCCCTCCACTCACCCACACCCCCTGTTATTCTGCGGCGACGGCAGCCTCACGCCGCAGTCGAACCAGTGAACCCTCGTACTCCTCTCCGCGTGGGCATCCACTGCCGCTTCTTCCCCGGCTCCGCGCCGTCCCCTTCCTAGGCCTCGCCGTCGTCCACCGCCTTGGTGCTCTCGGCGCGGCATGGTCAATGTGGTCAACGACCGACTTCCCTCGGAAGAGTACTATACGTGGAGAGGCTGACAGCTGGTTCCACGGCCACAGCCCAGTTTTTTTGTGATTTGCCAAGTAAGTCGCTTTGTCAGGCCTGTTGGGTAGCAAATCTTTCAAGACGAGGAGAGCTTCATTCGGCTGGCCCAGAAAATGGCCTATCAGTAATGAAAAATGGGCTGTACATTTTTAAAACACATCAAACCAGCAATTAGTTTCAAATATCGTTTTTTCATTTCGAGATTTTAAATTACATTAATTTTTATGCGTGGAGAATTTGTTGGATTTTATATTCATATACATTTATTTTTAAAATCAGTTTGAATGTGAGTCGAAATTTCAGGATTAAAAACAGTTCGGACCGCACCGAAATATGCAAAATTTCGCATAATTTTTTAACCGTGGCCACAATATTGGCTGTAATGCTAACAAAAAGAATATGGGCTCCAAAAAAACCTTAAGAATTAGCAAATGGGCTGTAAATTATTAGAAATAATGGCAGATGGGTTGTATGTTGTTTTCCACAGATTTGAGGCTTTCCTAAAAAAAGGTTGACGCACAAGCAGTGACTGTTGGATGTCCATTGAGCGGTCGTCGTGCTTCTTCAATCTATGCTCTTCCTGCTCCAGCCGCTCAAACAAGCGCCGGCGGGACTGCCTGCTCCCTCCTCCTCGCGGCCGGCTGTGCTGCCGCGCAGGCCTCACCGCCCCACCGTACTCCCATCGCTGGCCTAGCCATCCCTCTAGTCACCCACACCTGCTGTTATTCTCCGGCGACGGCAGACGAACCAGTAAACCCTCGAACACTCGTACTCCCCTCCACGTGGGAAACAACTGCGGAGTCTTCCCTGCCTCCGTGGCGTTCCCTTCCTAGGCCTCGCCGTCGTCCACCGCCCTGGTGCTCTCGGCGCGGCCTAGTCAACGTGGTCAACGACCGACATGCATCAGAAGTGGACTGTACGTGGAGAGGCCGACAGCTGGGTCCACGGCTGCACGCAAGGAAATGCCTCCTTATTACGCGCAAAATAATGATTCCTCCACCTGACATCAGGGGCCCACCGAAAGGGCCTCTGTATTTCGCGAAAAAAACGTTACCGCCGCTGACAGCTCGGACCCACCAGCTATATCTTCGCACACAAGGAAGTGCCTCCTTATTACACACACAAAAATGAATACTCCCCCTGTTAGCTGGGACCCAGTATAGTGGCAGGCTGACTTGTGGGCCTACTAAGTTGACGGGGACCTAAGGCTTTGTCAACTTAGTCAATATGCACGATTCTAGCTCCAGTGACCGTACGATGTCCATCCAACGGCCTTAGTGCTTCTTCAACCTCTGGTCTTCTTGCTCCAGCCGCCCAAACCAGCGCCGGTCGTGCCTCGTGCTCCTGCCTCTCGTGGCTGGCTGCGATGCGGCGGAGGCCTCACCGCCCCTACTACTCCCACCGCTGGCCAGGCCATCCCTCTACTCACCCACACCCCCTGTTATTCTGCGGTGACGGCAACATCACACCACAGCGAACCAGTGAACCCTCGTACTCCTCTACGCGTGGGCATCCACTGCCGCATCTTCCCCGGCTCCGCGTCGTCCCTTTCCTAGGCCTCGCCGTCGTCCACCGCCCTGGTGCTCTCGGCGCGGCGTGGTCAACGTGGTCAAGGAACGGCTTCCATCGGACGTGGACTGTACGTGGAGAGGCTGACAGCTGGGTCCACGGCCGCAGCAAGGAAGAGCCTCCTTATTACGTGCAAAATAATTATTCCTCCACCTGACAGCGGGGACCCATCGGACGGGCCACCGTATTTCGCGAAAAAACGTTTGCCCCTGACTGCTGCGACCCACCAGCTACATCTTCGCACGCAAGGAAGTGCGTCCGGGCAAAAAAAAAATGATTCGCCCCCTGACTGCTGGGACCCACCAGCTACATCTTCGCACGCAAGGAAGTGCCTGATAGTCGGGACCCACCTGGTCGAAACGTACGTAGCGTTGTCATTCTGGTCGCGAACGTGTACGTACATATATACTGTTGGATGTAGAGGTGCGCACGTGTCATAGTAGAGGCGCGTACGTGTCGTAGTAGAGGCGCGCATGTAGCATGTGAACGTACGTACAGCGGCCAGGGTGCAAGAAAGAAAATAAGGCCACGTATGTGTACATATGGGCGGAGTCTCGAACGCCTACTCGCGCATACGTACGGCCAGGGCTCGTGTACATGGCTGGGTCAGAACGGAGAAACGGCGTCCTCGTCGTGTTCATGGGGAGGCAACGGAATGTGTCGTGTTCATGGGGAGGCAACGGAATGCGTCGTGTTCATCGGGAGGCAACGGAACACGTGGGAGCCAACCGGCTGGGTCAGAACGGAATGCGTGGTCTTGTTCATCGGGAGGGCTTGGACGGAACAGGCGATGGAAACAAGGCCTGGCGTACCGCACAACGGAGGAAACGGACCTCCTACGTTCGGAACGGGGTCCTGTTGATCGGGAGGGGTGTGGCGTACCGCAAAACGGAGGAAACGGACCTCCTACGGTCGAAACGGGGGTCCTGTTGATCGGGAGGGGTGTGGCGTACCGCAAAACGGAGGAAACAGACCTCCTACGGTCGAAAAGGGGGTCCTGTTGATCGGGAGGGGTGTGGCGTACCGCAAAACGGACGAAACGGACCTCCTACGGTCGAAACGGGGGTCCTGTTCATCGGGAGGGGTGTGGCGTACCGCAAAACGGGACTCCACGGGATACTGTTCATCTCCACCGTCGACCTCCTCCAGCCTCCACGGGCTACCGTCGACCTCCTCCAGCCTCCACGGGCTCCTGTTCATCCAGCCTCCACCGCGCGCTACTCCACCGGCTACTGTTCAACCACCCCTCCACGGGCACCCCTCCACCGTCTATTGTTCATCCAGCCCTCCACGCCATGGGGTCCTGTTCAACCACCCCTCCACGGGCACCCCTCCACCATCTACTGTTCATCTAGCCCTCCACGCCATGGGGTCCTGTTCAACCACCCCTCCACGGGCACCCCTCCACCGTCTACTGTTCATCCAGCCCTCCACCACACCACGGGGTCCTGTTCATCCAGAGGCAACGCCACTGCTCACTGTTCATCCAAACCCCCCCGCGACGCTCACTGTTCATCCTAGAGGCAGCATCGATCGGCTTCAGTTAGCAGCAGTAGCGAAGGAATCGCTCGATCGGGTTCAGTTAACAGCCATCGATCGATCGCTCGGGTTCAATAATGCGTAGCCTGCAGTGCAATCGCTCGGGTTCAGTTAGAGCCCAACGCCTCGCTCGGGTTCAGTTAGAGCCAACGCCTCGCACACACGCGCATACGTGTACGAGAGAAACGCGCATCGCTCGGCCCCCGACATCCCACCGTAACCGGGAACTCGCCGAAATTTTCCTCGCCCTCACTTCTACCACGGTTTTTTCCGTCATGGACGGCCCAAAGAATGTCATGCAGCTGCGTCTCCGGCCCGCCCAGGACGAAAAGCCCATTTTCTGTCATGATTTTTTGTCATAGAAGTAGGAGCCCACCACATGTATGATGATACCGGGTTTTGTCACAATTATCGTCATAGAAGTGTCATATGTATGACAGAAAAAAATCGTTCGGCCCAAAATGTCACAGATGTGTCTTTTTTTTGTAGTGACGCTCTCTCCCTAGGGATATCTCGCGTTCCCTGATATGTCTCTCTAGCTATCACTCTTGTTGTGAAATATCTTTCTCTCTGCAGACACAAAACTCCGTCTCTCGGGATCTCATTTCTGTCTGACATTTGTTTGTATGTGACTCACATGCACCCTCTCTCTATCTCTCTCAGACCCACACACATAACTCAGCCTTCTGATCCACTCGACTCTTATCTCAAACACACACACTAGCTAGCATCTTTATCTTTCTATTTATCTATTTCTCCATCAACCTTCTTTCTCACCCTCACTCTTGCTTCATATCACGCACACTATATATGTTTCTCTCTACATGCAGTCATGTGCCCTCTTTTTATCTTTCTCTCACACACACATAACTTCACCCTCTGAACCACTCGGCGGTCATCTCCAACACTCAAACTAGCCGATGTCCCTCTAGCTAGCATCTCTATCTCTCTACCTATTTGTAGTTTCTCCGTCAATATTTCTTTCTCGCATGCACTCTTGCTTCCTATCACGCACACTATATCTGTCTCTCCATACATGCATCTATAGGTTGATCTCTTTTGCGCAATCATTGTGCCTCGCTCCCTCTGCTCGCCATAGATGCATGCTCCAGCCCACACCACTATCTCTTAAAGACAAAAACACATGCTTAATTATCGGGCCTTCTTCCCTACACTCTCACATGCATGCATATTGTCATACCGATCCGTCTCTCCCATGTCGTTGATCTTATGACTTATGACTTCTTTCTTTTATCTCGATCATGCGTGCACGCGCGCACACACACACACATCCCATGTATACATGTATACCTCTCGCACATGCATGTTCAAGGTCTCCTATGTCTCCATACGTAGTTAATTACCCTCAGCCCTAACCCCACATCGAATCGTTCTCTTCTTGTGTGCACATAACTTTCGCCTGGATGGGTAAAACACACACTCAAACTTAACAATCTCCTTCTAGCTACCCCCTCTCTCACTCTTCCCCTATATCCCCGAAACCAATAAGATCATCCCTTCATTTAATTCCTGCCTACATGCACCATCGATATATAGTAGTCTTCCTCGGTGTCTCTCGAACAAACATGTTCTCTCGATGTCGACTCCTCTCACGCGCACACGCCTTCTCTTCCCTCTCTACAGGCGTTTTCTCTCTCGCACCCCTCGTTGGTGGCCTCTGCCATACACATCACCTCTCTACGATGAAGCCACGCACACTTAAATTAATTTCGGCACCAAAGCCTCTGCGTTACACACACACACACGCACGCGCGCGCGTGCGCACGCATGCACCCACCCACCCACACACACACACGCTAAGACTCCGTCTCACACACACATGCTCTAGGCGGAGAATTTGTTCCTACCACCCTTCGTCCAACCTTACCCGTATGATAAACAATCACCTTAATTTACTTGTATAACATGGACAAATTCCACTTTACTTTAGTAGTTAGCAAACTTCTCATAATTATATAACGCAAATCACGAGCAGGAAGTGACATTTTTTACACAACCATGTTAACACGACCACGTAAATCATTAGCTAAAGTGTAATAGCATTATACTTATATCCCGATGCAAAAGGTTGAGTAGATGTCCGAAGAGTAGAGTTGCACACACACACACTCTGTCTCTCAGAAACCCACACACACCAGTTACGTGATGCCCCCTTAAGCAGACCCGTATGTTACAATTTGTGCACCCGCAGGTACACGTGATGGTGCAAATTTATTTAAGCCAGACGGCGAACCCAAACAGTAGCCGCATTCATTCCCCTCCCGCCGCCTCTTCTCTGGTCGCCGACGCCTGATAACCCACAAGTATAGGGGATCGCAACAGTTTTCAAGGGTAGAGTATTCAACCCAAATTGATTGATTCAACACAAGGGGAGCCAAAGAATATTCTCAAGTATTGGCAGTTGAGTTGTCAATTCAACCACACCTGGATAACTTAATATCTGCAGCAAAGTATTTAGTAGCAAAGTAGTATGGAAGTAACGGTAACAGTGGCAAAAGTAACAGTGATAGTTTTGTAGTGATTGTAACAGTAGCAACGGTAAGGTAAATAAGCGAAGAACAATATGTGAAAAGCTCGTAGGCATTGGATCAGTGATGGAGAATTATGCCGGATGTGATTATTCATGCAACAGTTATAACATAGGGTGACACAGAACTAGCTCCAATTCATCAATGTAATGTTGGCATGTATTCCGAATATAGTCATACGTGCTTATGGAAAAGAACTTGCATGCCATCTTTTGTCCTACCCTCCCGTGGCAGCGGGGTCCTATTGGAAACTAAGCGATATTAAGGCCTCCTTTTAATAGAGCACCGGACCAAAGCATTAACACATAGTGAATACATGAACTCCTCAAACTACGGTTATCACCGGGAGTGGTCCCGATTATTGTCACTTCGGGGTTGCCGGATCATAACACATAGTAGGTGACTATAACTTGCAATATCGGATCAAGAACACAAATATATTGATGAAAACATAAAGGGTTCAGATCTGAGTTCATGGCACTCAGGCCCTAGTGACAAGCATTAAGCATAGCAAAGTCATAGCAACATCAATCTCAGAACATAGTGGATACTAGGGATCAAACCCTAACAAAACTAACTCGATTACATGATAAATCTCATCCAACCCATCACCGTCCAGCAAGTCTACGATGGAATTACTCACGCACGGCGGTGAGCATCATGAAATTGGTGATGGAGGATGGTTGATGATGACGATGGCGACGGATTCCCCTCTCCGGAGCCCCGAACGGACTCCAGATCAGCCCCCGAGAGAGATTAGGGCTTGGCGGCGGCTCCGTATCGTAAAACGCGATGAATCCTTCTCTCTGTTTTTTCTCCCCGAACACGAATATATAGAGTTGGAGTTGAGGTCGGTGGAGCACCAGGCGGCCCACGAGGCAGGGGGCGCGCCCTAGGGGGGCAGGCGCGCCTCCCCCCTCGTGGACAGGGTGTGGCCCCCCTGGCCTTGATCTTTCGCCAATATTTTTTATTATTTCCAAAAATAATCTCTGTGAAGTTTCAGGTCATTCCGAGAACTTTTGTTTCTGCACAAAGATAACACCATGGCAATTCTGCTGAAAACAGCGTCAGTTCGGGTTAGTTCCATTCAAATCATGCAAGTTAGAGTCCAAAACAAGGGCAAAAGTGTTTGGAAAAGTAGATACGACGGAGACGTATCAACTCCCCCAAGCTTAAACCTTTGCTTGTCCTCAAGCAATTCAGTTGATAAACTGAATGTGATAAAGAAAAACTTTTACAAACTCTGTTTGCTCTTGTTGTTGTAAATATGTAAAGCCAGCATTCAGGTTTTCAGCAAAGATTGTGACTAACCATATTCACAATAATAGTTAGGTCTCATGTTTACTCATGTCAATGGCATAATCAACTAGCGAGCAATAATAATAAATCTCGGATGACAACACTTTCTCAAAACAATCATGATATGATATAACAAGATGGTATCTCACTAGCCCTTTCTGAGACCGCAAAACATAAATGCAGAGCACCTTTAAAGATCAAGGACTGACTAAACATTGTAATTCATGGTAAAAGAGATCCAGTCATAGTCATACCCAATACAAATTAATAGTAATGGATGCAAATGACAGCGGTGCTCTCCAGCTGGTGCTTATTAATAAGAGGGTAATGACTCAACATAAAAGTAAATAGATAGGCCCATCGCAGACGGAAGCATGGATTTGTAGAGGTGCCAGAGCTCCATTTTTTAAATAGAGATAAATAATATTTTGAGCGGCATACTTTCATTGTCAACATAACAACCAAGAGATGGCGATATCTTCCATGCTACACACATTATAGGTGGTTCCCAAACAGAATGGTAAAGTTTATACTCCCCCTCCACCAACAAGCATCAATCCATGGCTTGCTCGAAACAACGAGTGCCTCCAACTAACAAGTGTCCCGGGGGAGTTTTGTTTGCAATTATTTTGATTTGGTTTGCATAAAGCATGGGACTGGGCATCACGTTGACCAGCCATTTTCTCGTGAGAGAGGAGCGGGGTCCACTCCTCTTGAGAATAACCCGCCTAGCATGGAAGATACAGACAGCCCTAGTTGATACATGAGCTATTCGAGCATGCAAAACCGAATTTCATTTGAAGGTTTGGAGTTTGGCACATACAAATTTACTTGGAACGGCAGGTAGATACCGCATATAGGAAGGTATGGTGGACTCATATGGAATAACTTTAGGGTTTATGGAATTGGATGCACAAGCAGTATTGCCGCTTAGTACAAGTGAAGGCTAGAAAAATACTGGGAAGCGACCAACTAGAGAGCGACAACAGTCATGAACATGCATTAAAATTAATGAACATTGAGTGCAAGCATGAGTAGGATATAATCCACCATGAACATAAATATCATGAAGGCTATGTTGATTTGTTTCAACTACATGTGTGAACATGTGCCAAGTCAAGTCACTTGAATCATTCAAAGGAGGATACCACCCTATCATACCACATCACAACCATTTTAATAGCATGTTGGCACGCAAGGTAAACCATTATAAACTCCTAGCTAATTAAGCATGGCATAAGCAACTATAATCTCTAATTGTCATTGCAAACATGTTTATTCATAATAGGCTGAATCAGGAATGATGAACTAATCATATTTACAAAAACAAGAGAGGTCGAGTTCATACCAGCCTCTCTCATCTCAAATAGTCCATCATGTATCGTCATAATTGCCTTTCACTTGCACGACCGAACGGTGTGTAAAATAATAATAGTGCACGTGCATTGGACTAAGATGGAATCTGCGAGCATTTAATAAACAGGAGAAGACAAGACAATATGGGCTCTTGGTTAAATAAACAATAATGCATATAAGCGCCACTTCAACAATTTCATTATGGCCTTCTCCTATTGACCCCCAAAGAAAAGAAAAGAAATAAAACTATTTACACGGGAAAGCTCCCAACAAGCAAAAGAAGAACAGGAAATATTTTTAGGTTTTCTTTTTAATTATTACTACTACAACAAGAAAGTAAACTAGCTAAAAGCTACTACTAGTTTTTTTGTTCTTCTTAAGGTTTATCAAACACACAAGAAGAAAGCATAAAAAGGAAAATGAGCTAGCATGGATAATACAATGAAAGAGTATGAGCACCGACAACTAGCAATGAGTGTGTGAACATGAATGTAATGTCGGTGAGAGATACGTATTCCCCCAAGATTAGGCTTTTGTCCTAAGTTGGTCTATTGCCACGGCTGGCCTGGCGGATATACAAAGTTGTAACTGGGGTCGTACTGAGATGCAGCGGCTATTGCATCGTGGGCTGCAGCTTGGAGGCGAGCTACCCTCGTCCTCCTCTCGTACTCATTTGCCTCCTCCCTGGTTATGACATATCTCCCCTTTGCCTGAAAGTCAAAGAGAGTAGGAGTAGGGAGGACAATATTGACGGCATGACGCCTGTCAAAGATTAGTCGATACTGGAGAGGCGGTTCATCCCTCTCAACAAACCGATGGTGAACCATGGCATTAAAATCTAGATAAGAAGGAGGCAATTCCATATCATAATCACGAATAGGTATTCCAAGAAAATTAGCTAGACGGGTTGCATAAATTCCACCAAAGAAATCTCCATTAATTCTATTATTATGCAATGTACGTGCAACAATGGCTCCCAAATTATAATGTTTATCTCCTAGTACAGCACCCCTGAGAACACTGAGATCAGGGACACACATGTGACATGCTTCATCCTTACCATTTATGCACCTACCAATGAAGAGAGCAAAATAATGTATAGCAGGGAAATGAATGCTCCCTATGGTAGCTTGTGTTATATCTCTAGACTCCCCCATAGTTATACTAGCAAGAAAATCTCTAAACTCAGATTTGCGGGGTTCACTAGGACTACCCCATTGTGGAAGCTTGCAAGCAGTATTAAAATCCTCTAAGTCCATAGTATAAGAATTTTCATAAAGACCAAACAGGACAGTTTGAAAATTGCTTGATGATGAAAATTCAAACCTCCTCACAAAGAAATCAGTGAGATAGTGGTACTGACGACACTTATCTGCCTCGTAGCTCACAAGATCAGCGTTACACACATATGCGTTAAATTTTTCCTTAATTCCTGCTCTATCCATGAAGTCCTCTGAAGGCCATTCACAAGCCCGCACTTGAGCTTCCCTTGGTGGTTCATCGTCGGCATCGCGCATTGCGAGCCTAGGTCCTTGCTTCCTTGAAGGGCCACCTTGGTACATTTCCCTAAACATATTTCTTCCTCTGAAAAATTTCTGAAAATTTTAGTAACTTCAAATAAAAGTGAACCAAACTCAAGAAAATTGATAGCAACTACTCCCACAAGTGCCTAGAGACTATATAATGCATTAGAACTACTTGGGACCATATAAATTTGACATACAAGCTCAAGAACATGGTCACCTAGGCAGCAAAAATTTGCAATGAATAAAGCACTAGAACAAAAACTAATTGGACCATTGGAGGAGTCACATACCAAGGAACAATCCCCCAAAGCAGTTTTGTGAGAGGTGCTTTGAGCAAGGAGATTGAAAATCACAGCAAAATGAGCTAGAACTCGTGCTTGAGCTGGTTGGTGATTTTTATGGGAGGAAGAAGGAGTGTGTGGTTGCTGGAATAAGTGGAGGGGAGCCACCATGGGCCCACGAGGCAGGGGGCATGCCCTGTAGGGGTGGGCGCGCCCTGGACCCTCGTGGCCAGGTGCTTGCTCCCCCTGGTGTGTTCTCAGTGCCAGATATTCTCAAATATTCCAAAAAAAATCATATTTCAATTTTGGGGTATTTTTTATTGCACGGATAATTCAGAAAACTGACAGAAAATACTATTTTTGCTTCATTTCAACTAAATAACACAAAGTAAAAGGAGGGTACAGAAGGTTGTGCTTTCTAATTTCATCCATCTCATGCTCATCAAAAGGAATCCACTAACAAGGTTGATCAGGTCTTGTTAACAAACTCATTCTGAATTGCATGAAACTAGAGAAATTTCGAATAACACTATGTTACCTCAATGGGGATATGGACGTCCCCAATAATAAGAATATCATATTTCTTCTTGACAGTTGGAAGAGGAAATTCAAAACCTCCAAAAATAATCGATGGAATTTTTCCAATAGAATTGATACTGTGGACTTGAGGTTGTTTCCTCGGAAAGTGTACCATATGCTCATTACCATTAACATGAAAAGTGACATTGCCTTTGTTGCAATCAATAACAGCCCCTGCAGTATTCAAAAAGGGTCTTCCGAGAATAATAGACATACTATCATCCTCGGGAATATCAAGAATAACAAAGTCCGTTAAAATAGTAACATTTGCAACCACAACAGGCACATCTTCACAAATACCGACAGGTATAGCTGTTGATTTATCAGCCATTTGCAAAGATATTTCAGTAGGTGTCAACTTATTCAAATCAAGTCTATGATATAAAGAGAGAGGCATAACACTAACACCGACTCCAAGATCACATAAAGCAGTTTTAACATAGTTTCTTTTAATTGAGCATGGTATAGTGGGTACTCCTAGATCTCCTAACTTCTTAGGTATTCCACCCTTAAAAGTATAATTAGCAAGCATGGTGGAAATTTCAGCTTCCGGTATCTTTATTTTATTAGTAACAATTTCTTTCATATACTTAGCATAAGGATTCATTTTAAGCATATCAGTTAAACGCATACGCAAAAAGATAGGTCTAATCATTTCAGCAAAGCACTCAAAATCCTCATCATCCTTTTTCTTGGATGGTTTAGGAGGAAAAGGCATGGGTTTCTGAACCCATGGTTCGCTTTCTTTACCGTACTTCCTAGCAACAAAGTCTCTCTTATCATAAGGTTGATTCTTTGATTGTGGGTTATCAAGATCAACAGCAGGTTTAATTTCTACATCATTGTTATTACTAGGTCGAGCATCAACATGAACATTATCATTAACATTATCACTAGGTTCATGCTCATCACCAGATTGTGTTTCAGCATCAGAAATAGAAATATCATTGGTATTCTCAGGTGTGTTTACAACAGGTTCACTAGAAGCATGCAAAGTCCTATCATTTTTCTTTTTCTTCTTTTTAGAAGGACTAGGTGCATCAATATTATTTCTCTGAGAATCCTGCTCAATTCTCTTAGGGTGACCTTCAGGGTACAAAGGTTCCTGAGTCACTTTACCCCCTCTAGTTGCAACTCTAACAACAAAGCCATTATTCTTACTATTCAATTCATTGGGCAAATCATTCTGAGCTTTAAGTACTTGTTCTACTTGATTGGTAACCATAGAAGCATGTTTACTAATGAGTTTAAGTTCACCTTTAACTCTAGACATATAATCACTCAAGTGTTCAATCATATAAGCATTGTGTTTTAATTGTCTACCAAAATAAGCATTGAAGTCTTCTTGCTTAACCATAAAGTTATCAAACTCATTTAAGCATTGGCTAGCAGACTTATAAAGAGGAATATCATCTTCATCAAATCTATAGAGAGAATTTACCTTTACTACCTGTGTCGGGTTATCAAGACCATGTGTTTCTTCAATAGGTGATGGATTAAAACCATGTATTTCATCAACAGGCGGTAAATAAGACCATGTATTTCTTCAGCAGGAGGTAATTCTTAACATCTTCAGCTTTCATACCTTTTTCCTTCATAGATTTCTTTGCCTCTTGCATATCTTCAGGACTGAGAAATAGAATACCCCTTTTCTTCGAAGTTGCCTTAGGAGTTGGTTCAGGAAGTGTCCAATTATTTTCATTAGTCAACATATTATTCAATAGAATTTCAGCTTGATCAACAGTTCTTTCCCTGAAAACACAACCAGCACAACTATCCAGGTGGTCTCTGGAAGCATCGGTTAGTCCATTATAAAAGATATCAAGTATTTCATTTTTCTTGAGAGGATGATCAGGCAAAGCATTAAGTAATTGGAGAAGCCTCCCCCAAGCTTGTGGGAGACTCTCTTCTTCAATTTGCACAAAATTATATATTTCCCTTAAAGCAGCTTGTTTCTTATGTGCAGGGAAATATTTAGCAGAGAAGTAATAAATCATATCCTGGGGACTACGCCCACAACCAGGATCAAGAGAATTAAACCATATCTTAGCATCACCCTTTAACAAGAACGGAAATATCTTAAGGATATAATAGTAGCGAGTTTTCTCATCATTAGTGAACAGGGTGGCTATATCATTTAATTTAGTAAGATGTGCCACAACAGTTTCACATTCATAGCCAGAAAAAGGATCAGATTCAACCAAAGTAATTATATCAGGGTCGACAGAGAATTCATAATCCTTATTAGTAACAAAGATAGGTGAAGTAGCATAAGCAGGATCATATTTCATTCTAGCATTTAGAGATTTTTGTTTCAGCTTTGCTAATAATTTCTTAAGATCACTTCTATCATTGCAAGCAAGAAAGTCTCTAGCAGTTTCTTCATCCATAACATAACCATCAGGCACAACAGGAAATTCATATCTAGGGGGAGAGTCTTCATCATCACTTTCATCGATATTATCAGTTTCAATAATTTCATTCTCTCTAGCCCTAGCAAGTTGTTCATCAAGAAGTTCACCAAGTGGAACTGTAGTATCAAGCATAGAAGTAGTTTCATCATAAGTATCATGCATAGCAGAAGTGGAATCATCAATAACATGCGACATATCAGAATTAATTGCAGAAGCAGGTTTAGGTGTTGCAAGCTTACTCAAAACAGAAGGTGAATCAAGTGTAGAGCTATATGGCAGTTCCTTACATCCCCTCGTAGTTGAGGGATAAATTTTGGTTTTCTCGTCTTTCAAGTTCTTCATAGTGACCAGCAGATATAAATCCCAAGTGACTCAAAGAATAGAGCTATGCTCCCCAGCAGCGGCGCCAGATAATAGTCCCGATAACCCACAAGTATAGGGGATCGCAACAGTTTTCGAGGGTAGAGTATTCAACCCAAATTTATTGATTCGACACAAGGGGAGCCAAAGAATATTCTCAAGTATTGGCAGTTGAGTTGTCAATTCAACCACACCTGGATAACTCAATATCTGCAGCAAAGTATTTAGTAGCAAAGTAGTATGGAAGTAATGGTAACAGTGGCAAAAGTAACAGTGATAGTCTTGTAGTGATTGTAACAGTAGCAACTGTAAAGTAAATAAGCGAAGAACAATATGTGAAAAGCTCGTAGGCATTGGATCGGTGATGGAGAATTATGCCGGATGCGATTATTCATGCAACAGTTATAACATAGGGTGACACAGAACTAGCTCCAATTCATCAATTTAATGTAGGCATGTATTCCGAATATAGTCATACGAGCTTATGGAAAAGAACTTGCTTGGCATCGTTTGTCGTACCCTCCCGTGGCAGCGGGGTCCTATTGGAAACTAAGGGATATTAAGGCCTCCTTTTAATAGAGTACCGGGCCAAAGCATTAACACATAGTGAATACATGAACTCCACAAACTACGGTCATCACCGGAAGTGGTCCCGATTATTGTCACTTCGGGGTTGCCGGATCATAACACATAGTAGGTGACTATAACTTGCAATATCGGATCAAGAACACAAATATATTGATGAAAACATAAAGGGTTAAGATCTGAGTTCATGGCACTCGGGACCTAGTGACAAGCATTAAGCATAGCAAAGTCATAGCAACATCAATCTCAGAACATAGTGGATACTAGGGATCAAACCCTAACAAAACTAACTTGATTACATGATAAATCTCATCCAACCCATCACCGTCCAGCAAGCCTACGATGGAATTACTCACGCACGGCGGTGAGCATCATGAAATTGGTGATGGAGGATGGTTGATGATGACGACGGCGACGGATTCCCCTCTCCGAAGCCCTGAACGGACTCCAGATCAGCCCTCCCGAGAGAGATTAGGGCTTGGCGGTGGCTCCATATCATAAAACGCGATGAATCCTTCTCTCTGGTTTTTTTCTCCCCGAACACGAATATATAGAGTTGGAGTTGAGGTCGGTGGAGCACCAGGGGGCCCACGAGGCAGGGGGCGCACCCAAGGGGGGCAGGCGCACCTCCCACCCTCGTGGACAGGGTGTGGGACCCCTGGCCTTGATTCTTTCGCCAATATTTTTTATTATTTCCAAAAATAATCTCCGTGAAGTTTCAGGTCATTCCGAGAACTTTTGTTTCTGCACAAAGATAACACCATGGCAATTCTGCTGAAAACTACATCAGTCCGGGTTAGTTCCATTCAAATCATGCAAGTTAGAGTCCAAAACAAGGGCAAAAGTGTTTGGAAAAGTACATACGACAGAGACGTATCAACGCCCGATAGCCATGGCCCGGCCGAAGGTAACGACATATGCCATACTCCCACCAGAGTGACGCTTTATTCTGGAGGCGGCGCAAAGCCCGGATTGCAGCGTCCCTGCCTCCGGAGTCCGGACTAGCCGGAGCCGGACGAGGAGGCCTTGGAGGCGGAGCAGCACGCGGAGCCGGAGGAGGAGAACGATGACGCAGAGCCGGAACAGGAGGATGACGATGCAGGTGAAGCGGAACTGGAGGAGGACGATGATTTCCATTATACTCAGACTTAAAGGGCTTTGAGTTTCATGCCACATTTATTTCATAAAGATAAGAGAAACGTAATTTTAGTGGTCATGCATGCATATTTTTGTGCTAGCACTCTTATATAAGGGTTGACCGGTCGCTTCCAGTGGACTTGCGCGGGCGGTGGAAGAGGAAGGAGAAGGGAAGCGGGCTGTGGAGTAACTTTTTTACCACAATTTCTTAGGAAACTGAGTGCAATAATTGAGTAGTTTTGCAAACTACCAGTACTACACCTGAAACGGTTCAAAACCAATACCACCACCACGCCCGCGTCTGACTGCCCTGGCCGACCCAACCGCCCTCCCTTGCCGGTGCGCGCTTCCCGCGTGAAACGGTCAGCGTCGCCCCGGAGCGTCAGTGCCGCATTAATGCCCGACCAGAGCGGAGGCGACCTCTCACTAGTGTTGGCTTTGAAGCAGCGCGACGGCCGAGAGAGCGCCGCTTCTCGGTGCACGTGACTGCTCCGCATCGAGGCTGGCCATAGTTTGGATGAGTCTCCGTCGTGGGGAGCCACACTAGCTGCGATGATATGGACTCCAGTTGCCCACAGTTATGGATCGTTCCATCTATGATGAACATGTGGGATTGGAACTACGAGACGGACATGTACCCAGGAGTGGACGTACGAACCTGTGTAATGTAGCGCAGTAAATGAAGTAGAAAGGCACAAATAGTATGAACATGCATGGCATATAGGAAATTGTCTCTTACTACCACTAAATGTTGTACGTGCAATGCATGGTGAAGTTATGATGTACGTGCCTAAGTAATCTACTACTACTATATTAATTGGAGGCACATATTAGGTTTTATATTTTTTTACGTGTCTTTCTCTCCGGGTCTCACTTTGTATTGTTCATACCACTAGTACTACTACATGTGGTCTTCGACCTAGAAGTGGAAGAAGTGGAGACGCTCTACCACGTTGTTCATGTCCCACTCCACTACTGCAGGATGCTGCTAACGCGACACTACCATCAGAGACCCTTTGACGAAACTGTGTGCGATGCAATAATCGCAAACGGTGGTGTAAAAAACCCATCAAAAAAGGTGCAAAACGTTTGCGATGACGGATGCATCAAACACGGTTCAGATTTTAGTTGCGTGTGCGATGCAGGGCATACGGTTCAGCTCAATGAACTGTTTGCGTTGAGGAAGAAGAATGGAAACGGGCAGGCAGATGAAGGCGTGTGTGATATATGGCATGTAGTTCAATCGGATTAACTGTTTGTGATGAGGCAGAACAACTGAAACGGGCTGCTAGATAAAGGTGTGTGCGATTGAGGGCATACGCTTCAGAAGGATTAACTATTTGCGGTTAGGCAACAGGACAGAAATGGTTAGCCAGATCAAAGGTGTGTGCGATTGATGGCATACACTTCACACGGATGAACTGTTTGCGATTAGCCACAACAAACAGAAACAGTTAGACATATCAACGTGTGTGCGCTAGACGGGCACACATTCTAAATAAAAGAAGTGTGTGCGATGGTAATAACAAGCGCACACGGTTGTTGGAACAAGACGTGTGCTGACATTTCCTATTGCGGTGCACCCTATGGTGCAAACGCCACGTACGCGGCCGAGAAAGCGTGCCCACGTTACGCCATCCGGGAACAGTGTCGCACTTAGAAATTATAGAACCGTCAATAAATTTTGAGCCTGCGTCCCGTCACATTCCAAATTGCAAACCTGTTCACACAGATCAAAACCTAAACGGTTTCCCACTTAGGAGTGTATTAGTACTCGGTTATAAATACTACTACTCCAAGATGACTGCACATTCCTCCTCAACTCCTCATCCACAAAAACAAACAAGTCATTCATCATCGTTCCCTTGCGTCTGCCATGTCCAGCATGAGTTCTGGGTCAAGAGATTGCCACCAGGGAGAGGCGAGCATGGAAGCGGAAGCACGAGAGATGTTCCACCTTGCTGCGAAAGCAGCCGACATGTCCCACTGCGCGGCGGCAGCAACATAGAGGTCCCGTCGCGCCGCCGAAGTAGCACGGAGGTCCCGCCGCGCCATCGATGTAGCAGACTGGCGCGGCCGCGCCGCGGAAGCAGCTGAGATGTCCGGCCGTGCCGCAGAAGCAACAGAGATGTCCTCCCGCGTCGCGCGGCCTAGGAAAATGTCTCGCGGGCAGGCAAGGTCTCTTACAAGCGCATGCATGCGATCGTCCATAGCCAGATGGATCAGATCTCTGGCTGGGCGAGGTTACAGGACGACATGAAAGCCTCGTTTGAACAGGCTACCGGCGTCATCCGGCAACTAAGGGAGAGAAATGAGAAGCTCTAGGCCAAGCGCGACCTGCTGAGGGCGAAGATCATCCGAAGTGCGGAGCAGCAGGAGGAGACCACTGCCTTGTTGAAGAGGACCAGCGTCATCGTCAAGAAACTTATGGACGAGAATGTCATGCTACGCATGAAGTGCAAAAGGCTGGTGGAGGAATCCGTGGATGCTCTCAAGCAGCATATTGAGGACAGGAAAGAGCTCATCGCCGCTCGCCCCAGAGACTTGTTCCCGCGGCCTGCAGCAACGCATCAAGAAAGTAGAGATCAGCGAGCCAGATCGTTGTCTTCCTTCTTCTTTTTCCCTTGTGTATTTCGGGCGTTGCCGCATGTGGCTTTTTTAATTATGTTCCTAAATATGTAAGACAATTATTATCCACTGTCATCGTCCTTATATTCATCATGCTTGTTATAAGTCGCAGTTGATGCTATATGGTTCCGTCGGATCTTACATCAAGATCCGTGCAAAACATTCTTTTCAGATTTTCATTTTTCTCTCTTAAATATCAGTCCAGTGAGACATAGCCATGCCGTGAAACAGGGGCTCGGGCGCCATTAATGGAGATGTTGGGAGGGAGGTGTGCGGCGAATAGAGGTCAAACGGCTCTCCTCCCGATGAGCACGCGGAGGGGTCTGATCGCACGCCTCCCATACTCAAATAGCTACCCAGCACGGCACCTCCTAGCCAATAAAAAAAGGGGACGCATGGCGGCACGTAATTGGAAGGTAGAATGCCCACGGTTTCAATAATAGTCATGTTTCCGATTTGTAATGTGACAACACTTGTTCCAAAATGACTTTGTTGATTGTTAATGTGTGCGCCTTCGCAAATCAGACAGAAAAATCACCACAGCATGTTGGTGCCATGTCATGACACCATGCCAAGTTTCATGATTTTCAGGCGTGTTTTGGCTTTACAGGAATTAAAAAACCAAGTTTCTCAATCTTTCCGGCCGAGCCACGACGCCCAGATGTTTGAATTTCATTCCCATTTCTTGCATGGGACCTATAAATTCACCCAAGGACACACATGTGATTTTTCAACCAACTTTGGTGCACTGGAGCATGTGCTTGTAGTTCACATTTGAATTATGCACATTAAATGCCCATAAATTCAATTAATGTCTAAAAAAGGCCAAACGAACCCGGAATAATTCCAAAATGTAACATGATACTTCTATTTGGTCTAATCTGCCTGTGTAAAAAAATTAAGGAGGGAGAAGGCAGTGTACGTATGTCATTTCGCACGCGGAGGTGACACTTTCCCTTTCGGAACCACGAGCCTTCTTGAGAGAAGCTCCGGTTAGCAAGAAGCTAATATCAAAGCTTGTCCAAATTCGGCCAAAAAAATTACCGCAGCATGTTGGTGCCATGTCATGACACCATGCCAAGTTTCATGATTTTCAGGCGTGTTTTGGATTTACAGGAATTAAAAAACCAAGTTTCTCAATCTTTCCAGCCGAGCCACAATGCCCAGATGTTTGAATTTCATTCCCATTTCGTGCATGGGACCTAGAAATTCACCCAAGGACACACATGTGATTTTTCAACCAACTTTGGTGCATTGGAGCATGTGCTTGTAGTTCAAATTTCAATTGTGCACATTAAATGACCAGAAATTCAATTAATGTATAAAAAAGTCCAAACAAACCCAGAATAATTCCAAAATTTAGCACGATACTTCTATTTGGTCTAATCTGCCTCTCTAAAAAAATAAGGCGGGAGAAGGCGGTGTACGTATGTCGTTTCGCACATGGAGGTGACACATTCCTCTCGGAACCACGAGCCTTCTTGAGAGAAGCTCCGGTTTGTAAGAAGCTTATACAAAAACTTGTCCCAAATCGGCCAAAAAAATTACCGCAGCATGTTGGTGCCATGTCATGACAACGTGCCAAGTTTCATGATTTTCAGGCGTGTTTTGGATTTACATGAATAACCAAGTTTGTCAATCTTTTCGGCCGAGCCACGATGCCCAGATGTTTGAATTTCACTCCCATTTCTTGCATGGGACCTAGAAATTCACCCAAGGACACACATGTGATTTTTCAACCAACTTTGGTGCATTGGAGCATGTGCTTGTAGTTAAAATTTGAATTATGCACATTAAATGACCAGAAATTCAATTAATGTATAAGAAAGTCCAAACGAACCCGGAATAATTCCAAATTTTAACATGACACTCATATAGTTCTATGTTGCCTCTGTAAAAAAACAAGGGGGGGAGGCAGTGTATATCATTTCAAACACAAAGGTGACATGTCCCCCCTCGGGAACCACGAATCTTCTCGAGAGAAGCTCCGATTTGCAAGAAGCTTATACCAAAAACTTGTCCAAATGCGGCCAATTTTTTTACCACAGCATGTTGGTGCTATGAAATGACACCATGCCAAGTTTTATGATTTTTAGGCGAGTTTTGAATTTCCAGGAATTTAAAAGTCAAGTTTCTCAATGTTCCCGGCCGAGCCACGACGCCCAAATGTTTTAATTACATTCCCATTTCTTGCACGGGACCTAGAAATTCACCCAAGGACACACATGTGATTTTTCAACCAACTTTGGTGCATTGGAGCATGTGCTTGTAGTTCAAATTTGAATTATGCACATTAAATGACCAGAAAATCAATTAATTTGTAAGAAAGTCCAAACAAACCCGGAATAATTCCAAATTTTAACACGGCACTCATATAGTTGTATGTTGCCTCTGTAAAAAAACAAGGGGGGAGGTAGCGTATATCGTTTCGAACACAAAGGTGACACGTCCCCCCTTGGGAACCACAAGTCTTCTTGGGAGAAGCTCCGGTTTGTAAGAAGCTTATACCAAAAACTTGTCCAGATGCGGCCAATTTTTTAACCACAGAATGTTGGTGCCATGAAATGACACCATGCCAAGTTTCATGATTCTCAGGCGAGTTTTGAATTTCCAAGAATTTAGAAACCAAGTTTCTCAATGTTCCCGGCCGAGCCACGACGCCCAAATGTTTGAATTTCATTCCCATTTCTTGCATGGGACCTAGAAATTCACCCAAGGACACACATGTGATTTTTCAACCAACTTTGGTCCATTGGAGCATGTGCTTGTAGTTCAAATTTGAATTATGCACATTAAATGCCGAGAAACTCAATTAATCCATAAAAATGCCAAATGAACCCAGAATAATTCCAAATTTAAACACGACACTCATGTACTTGCATGTTCACTGTACATAAATGTTCTAGCAATTCAAACACCATCCTTTCCCTCCGTAACACCATTTTTTCTTTCAAAACATAATGAAAAAATCAGGTATACCACAAACAGTTTACTAGATAGAATCGTGCGGGATGCGATATAAAATATCTTGGCGCACCGTCTTGTCTGGCTTACGCAGGAAGCTTCGTCGTCCACAGTCCACCGCCCCGCTTGAACCACACTTGCGCGCCAGTTTCTCGCGGCACCGAGCGAATTTTTTTGCCACCACGGAAATATCTATCTCCCTGCCCCCTCCCTCCCACCAAAAGCCACATTTCCATTGTTCCTCCTTGCTTTGCAAGTTCAAACCTTCACTGTTGCTTACTGGCAGCTCAGCCTCCTCGCCGGCGACCCTTCTTCTTGTAGCGCCGCCTCCTTGCCAGCTACCCTTCTTCTTGCAGCGCCGCCTCCTCGCCGGCGACCCTTCTTCTTGAAGAGCCGCCTCCTCGCTGGCGACCCTTCTTCTTGCTGCGCGGCCTCCTCGCTGCCGACCCTTCTTCTTGCTGCGCGGCCTCGTCGATATGGTCAAGTAATCCACACCCCACCCACACCATCCTCCTCCTTTCCCATCCCACATGCCTCGACCCATGGCGCGACACCTTCCATCGAAATCAATACCCCCTCCTCCAATTAAGCGCCGCCCACAGCCATTTTGCACGCAGTATAACGTGGAGCTCAGTAGCATCTGGCAGCGGAGAAGCAAATCGCGGCCGCACGCGCGCATGAGGTTGCTACGGCCGCCATGCGTGTCGACCGCCAGATCTTGGAGGAGCACCTCGTCTTCGAGGCACCGTCGACACTGCCACGCGGTTGTCTACTTTAATATACAGTTCGTGCTGTTTTCTCGAGGCCACCGCCAGTGCCTTCTAGTGATTTGTCCTCTGTAGTGTTAATATGAAATCTGATGTTCAGCTTACAGTTTGGTCCTCTGAAATGTAATATTCAGTTAACACTTTGGTCCTCTGAAATGTAATGTTCAGTTAACAGTTTGGTCCAACAATTGCTACATTTTGTAGTAGTGTTCTCAAGCATTCTTTGTTTTGTTAACTGTCTTATCTTCTAGTACATGTTTCTATTCTGCAATGTCGTGCTCAGATAACTATTTTGGTTCATTTGGTCTGCTATCCATTTAACTATTTGGTTCAGTTCTGCAATTTGATTTTCATTTGCCGTGGGTACAATTTTGTATTTTTATGCATGTGAAACAAATCGAATATGGCTGTATTCAATACATATTCTACTGATAGTATGGCAACTCTCAGTTAACCTAATCAAGATCTTCCTTATGTGTGTTGCAGGGAAACAATGGGAGACACTGCGGTTTACCATCGAGGTATGTTCAAGCATGGTCCTTTGGCTAATAGCACATTATTGTGCATTTGCAGGAACCATTCTAATATTTAGGTTTCTTACAATTTGGTCTTGCACATGTAGGTCCTGCTGTCAGAGGCTTAGACCCACTGTTCGACCCATTTTTCATATGGGGAAATGAGATGTCCATGAATATCAGTCAAGTCAAGAAACTCAGAAAGATTGTTCGGATGACAAAACTTGCGACGAATAATAGCAAGATCTTTGCTTGCACAATGAAGAAGACATCAGTCAACTATAGGATGGTACTAACTCTTTTACCTTGTTTTTACCCCTTGCGCCATTTCAAAATTTGTAGCAGCGATTTATGCATATCTTTGTTTTCAGCACTTTTCAAAGCAGTTCACCGATGATTACCTCTCAAACCACCTGCATGGTCAAGAGGCGAGGAAGGTATTCATTCAACACCCATGGTACAATATTGAAGTCTTGCTGAAGAGGATGAAGGTTGGGCGGGCAATTATCCATAGCCACTGGCATAAAGTTGCAAGGACATTCAACATCACTGAAGGCTCAATATTTTCCTTCCGCTTCTGTAGTTTCCCAGATGAGATTCATCTGTCTATTTACCGTGTATGATGCTACTTTCCAAAGGTTTTTGACGTTGCATGTGAAACTTGGTGTTGTTGTGTAATGGCGTAACTGAGTGCCGAAGCTATCTGAAGTAATTCGATTATGAAATCCTGGTTGCTGTTATACGGATATGAAATATCTGGTGTGTTTTATAAGAAATATCAATTTGATTAGTACATGGATTATCAATAATAGGCTAATTACCCTGCTTATTGGGGTTTTCTATTGCAGACGGCTACTCAGACAGCACTGTGGGCGATGAACTCAAACAACCACACACGGCTTCCGATAGAGAACTGTTTGCATTAGGCCACCTTGCACAAACGTTTCCACACAAAAAACTGTGTGTGATATACATACGAACGGAAATGTTTTTCTGGGATCCACCGTGTGGGATGTACCTACGAATGGAAATAATTGGGTTTCGATGCCCCGCCAGATCGCACACGAGCTCATTTTGTGTGCCGGGAGGGCCTATCCCCGACGGTTTCTGCGTCGTGTGGGAAGGACCCCCCTATCGCCCACACTCACTTGGAGACGGTTCCAAACGCCGTCGCTGAAAGGGCTTAAAAACCGTTTGTATAGCAGGTCTCTGCACCAGTGCTCCTTTCGCCGACGTGTAGGACATCCAGCACGTGCCGTGTTTGGCACTCCTTCGTCGTAAGAGTTGAAATGCTAGCATTCATCAAAAATAAAAAATAAATATAAATCAGCGGTGATTCTATACCATGCGGTTTCCTTGCTCCTCGATATCAGAAAGAATACTTCCGTTCGCTGACATGTGGGACGTCGACCGTCCTGGTCCACTTGCCATGCACGCAGAACTCCAAGGGAGAGTCACCCCGGTCGTCTCACCGCAGTAATAATGACTAATGAGCCGTCAAATCATAGGCCCAACCTTTCCCAGTGTGAAGTTGCTCGGACGAAGGAACCATCATGACTTCGGTGAATTCCGCTTCTTGAAGAAAACTATTGTACCAGCAGTACTGCTAGCTACAGTAGTACTGTACTCCAGCAGAGGCCTCCTTTGGTTCATAGGATAGGAATTTTATAGGAATATGAAAATCATAGGAAGTGAGATGACATGCATCTTAATTCCTATAGAGAAAGAGATGCCATTTGATGCATAGGATAGGAATTTTTCCATTGAGTCTAGGCTAATGTACTGGTAATTTGTTATAAAAACTATAGTAGTTACTAGTACTGGTACATGCTCATAATTAATTAAACAAACATACGGGCGACACAGACACACACATACACTAACTACTAGTACTACTACTTCTCACATGCTGGACAGACGCCATTGTTCTTCTTCCTGGCTTTGTCGGCGTCACCCCACCGTGCTTGGATCTCCGCCGACCTCTCCGCAGCAGCACGTGCGTCCTCTTCTTTCTTGCGGCGGAGGGCCTCTCTTTTCTTGAGTGCTTTATGACTTTTTCGCTCCCTCTGTGCGGCTTTGGCCGCCTCTTGCTCTACCACCCATTCGGCCTTGGCAGCTTCAAATCCCGCCCACGTAGGTGTGAGGTAGCGAGCGGCGATGAACTCGGCACGACGGGATGCCATCGCTTCCCTACCATTTTGTGTGCGGTCATGGGCGGCGAGGAACTCGGCGCGGTTGGATGCGATCGCTTCCTTACCGGTTAGTGTGCGGTGCGGTGGCATGAACGACGCTTGGTGAGAGCTCTGAGGTGGGGTGGTCGGACAACCGTATAGTGCATTGGTTTGTTAAGAGCTCAAGGACAGAAGAAGAAGGAAATTTGGATTCCCCTTTAATCCTGGTCATTTATTACCGAGTAAAATGCATTGGTGGTCATTGAACTTGTCTTGATAGCTCACTTTGATCATTGTATATGAGATATGGTGATTATACGGCCACTGGCTCGGCGTATAGCTCCGTATTTGTCTGGTTGACCAGTCAAACAGTCCGCATGTGCCTCATCAGCTTGTGTTCTTTATCTATCTATCTATGCGGTCCTACCAGTCAGTGGAGAAAGTAATAAAAACCAAAATTATGCGTATGTGAGGAATCAAACCACGGACTCGTCGCTGCAACGCACACTCATCAGCCAAATGAAAATGAAATACTTTGCGATAAATGCACAAACCAATTTTTTTATATTATACGTGATGCACACATTAGCGCACACCGTCCATAGAGGCAAGTAGCATGTACGCGTGCAGACACTCACGCTCATGCTGTGAAACCATGCTAATGCATGCACGTCACCCTCTCAATGAAAGTCCTGCTCATGGCGCAACGCAAACGGCGAGCACGTCAACTGCGCGCCCCGGTGGTGCCTAACATTACTATTTAGAGGTTTGCTGGCGGCCTCCGCGAACACCGAGCATGTATTCACTGGCTCAAGACCAACGGTCATACCCGTGCTTGGGCGCCGAGCTGCTCGACATTAGCCATGGCTCTGCACACGACACGACGATGTGACTCGACGCCTTGCTCATGTATATCATCCATCACAACGACAATCTATAAAGCAACCTAGCTAGAGAGGGTACTATGGTACCTATATATGTATCGTGAGCGAATGATCATAGTGTCACTACACACGAGTGTGTGTTTGATCGATTCGTCCATTATTTGTAAGTTATGCATGGTTGTGTGGTGTCTAATGGTGGTCGTCGAAGGCTAGCTGGCGGCAAGAGCGGTTGCATGGACGCCTAGTTGTCAATACATGCTGCATACGCTTCAAAGGCTCGTCATCCCTGAGTTCACATTTTACCACCACGCCAGCGTCTGACCGCCTTGGCCTACCAAAACCCCTTCCATCGCTAGCGCGCGCTTCCCACCTGAAACGATCATCGTCTCTCCAGAACGTCAATGCCACAATCACGGGAATTAACTGCAGGTGCAGTTGGTGTGTCACTAACATGCGGGCCAGATGCCTGTTGGGCCCACATGTCAGTGACCCAACTGCACCTGCAGTTAAGTCACTGAAGGAGCATCCGCATTCACGCCCGACGCGACCTCTCACTGGCGCCAACATTACAGCAGCGCGATGGTCGAGAGAGGGCCACCCACGCGGCATCCCGGTGCAAGCGACTGCTCCGCATTAACGACACCACGGCCATCCTTCCGTCCGCCGCCCACATTAATGACACACGGCTACTGACGAACCTACTCCAGCGCCAACCGTCCATCCGTCTCCCGCGGCTCATTGCCATTCGCCCGCTGTATTAACTTGAGCCCCAGCTCCCAGCCATAGCCAAAGACACACACTCATTCTCCTCCGGTCCCTTCCTTTTGTCGGCACCACTCCAACCATGGCCTCCTGGCGCTCCAAAGCTCTCTTGGACGTACTGTCGCAGCAGCAGACAAAGGACATCGGCGGCTCTGCTCCGAGCGTGCTCCAAAGCTCTTTTGGACGTACTGTCGCAGGAGCAGACGAAGGAGATCGCCGGCTCCCCCCGGCCGCTCTCCGCCGCCACGACCACGATGCCGGCGCGCGTGCGCGGGCGCAGCCGGCAGCGAGGAAGAGTAGTACACGGTAGGTCGCCGCCGCTCTGTTCCCAGGAAGGCCACCGCTCTTCCACTCGGTCGACGCCAAGCTTGGTGGGGTAAACATCGACAGTCGATTAGCCGCTTGACGACGACTTGGAGGCGGAAATCTTCATAACCTTGTGCTCCGGAGGAGGAGGTTATCGAGGCGGAGCTGGACAAAGCCGAGGAGGATGAGGAGGAGGCAAAGGCAATTGCCGGCGTTCTCGGGGCTCATGGCCGGACATGGTGGTCGGGTGCCGGTGATCGTTTAGATTAGGTTTACAGTAGGTTTTAGTACGGTTTGTGCGAAATATGTAATGAATTTCGTCCAGTTTATAGGAAAAGTTTTTGAAATGTAATGAATTTCATCCGGTTAATTTGAAATTTGCTTTATTTGCACGAATTTCGTACAGTTAGTTCATATAGTTGTCAAAAGATATGTGGGCAGCATTGGATGGCATCCTCTGGCATCAGTGTCCTCGGACAGATGCCGGTGTAAATTTGTGGGCCAGCATTGGAGATGCCCTAGCTATCATGCTATAATTGCTAACAGTGCTCCATTATTTCATAGGGAACAATTATCCCTCGATCAAAATCAGATCCGCCGTGTTTCACACTCCTCCCACGTAAGAGTGTAGACTCTTGCTTACATAAAAATGGAGCAAGTGGACGGCATCGTAGCACGTCATATCACTCAAACTAGCCTGCCTAACGCGCGGGAAAGCCCAGCCCTCATCAATTTGATCTGGATTTCTATCGATCAATCGCACGAAAATGTTACGCGTTGCAAGTTCAAAAGGAAAAGGCAGCACACTTATGACTCGTACGCGTTGCGTTCGCGTCGCACCCCCGAAACTCCAACTCGCACGCCGCTCACCAGAGGGGACACGCATTGTCTTGCATTTTCACTGACATGTGGGACTGCAATTGAATAAACCGTCGATAGCCGAAATCTAATCGCTCGGTGGGCGTCGGCTGAGAAGAGAGAGAAGGGGGAGAAGAGATCGCCCGCCCGCCGCGCACAGACTCCAAGAAATATATGGTGATAATGTGAGGTGGGCCATGCGGGAGTCCGGACCGCTTCCAAGCCTGCTTCTGACCGCCCTGGCCCACCAGAAAACCCCTCCCCTCTCCTGCGCGTGCTCCCCCTCAGACGCCAGCTGCCTGCATTCATAGCAAGTAGTACTACTAAAATACTGGGCTATAAGCCCGCTTATGTGGAGGAGAGAGAGGCACTGACAAAGTCAACGAGTGGGCTCTGCAGGAGCCCATCTCTACACGTGCTCCTAGGTATAAATAAACTAATTCTAAAAAAAGAGGTATAAAAAATAATTGTGTCTAAAAAAAGAAAGGTAAAAAACATTTGAGAGGAAATAGATAGAGAGAAAGTGAGAAAAAGCCTTATAGCCAACCTTATAGTCAACACTATGGTAGTATTACATGAGGAAGGAGGGAGTTGTGCACATGCCAAGTTCACTGGGCTGCCGTGTTTCGCACTCCTCCGTCGTAACAGTGGAGACAATAGCTTTCATAAAAAATAAACAATGAATACTCATTGCTCGTCCTCTATATCGGAAAGAATACTTTCATTCGCCAACATGTGGGACGTCGACCATCCTAGTCCACCTACCATACACAAAATTATCCTGGTCCACCCCGGTCGTAGCGCAGGCCCAACCTTTCACACTGTAAGTTGGTCGGACGGAGGAACCATCATGACTTTGTTGAATTCCGGTTCTTCAAGAAAACTTACTATACCCGCAATACTGCTACCACACGCGAAGACTGGACGGCACTGTACCACGTCATATCATTGAAACCCACTAGGCCAAACTAGCCCGCCTAGGATTTGTACTCCCTCCATTTCAAAGTTAGTAGTACAAAGTTGCGTCATCTATTTTGGAAAGGAGGGAGTACGTCTCTGTACTGCTATGGTTTTGTGTTCTCAAAAAATATCCTTTGTCAATCTAATGATTAGGAGTTGAAAGAGGGACTTTCTCTCTCTCTAGATCTCTCCCCATCCCACAACCCCTCTAGCACACGTACACACTCTCTGTAGCCACTCCGAAAGTACGATGTCACTACACATTCACACTTCCAACAAAAAAATTACACATTCACGCATGTTACAAGTACGTGCCAATTTTGCCGGCTATTAATGTGAGGCCTCCATTGGTTTAGAGGAATCTTGTAGGAATTTCATAGGATAGGATTTCTATAAGAAAAATTTCTGTAGAGCCCTTTGGTTGATAGGAATGGAATCATATTCCTATGGAGGAATTCTTCCTATCCTCCACATTTCATAGGAAAATAAACATTAGCCTAGACTCAATGGAAAAAATCCTATGATGTGAATCAAAGGGCATCTCCTTTCCTATTCCTACTCATAGGATTTAAGATACATGTCATCTCATTTCCTATGACTTTCCTATTGCTACGATTTTCCTACCCTATGAACCAAATGAGGCCTGAATGTATCCGTGTCGACTATTGTCTGATCGATCGCTAAGCCTACAATTTTAGGAGCTTGGGCTATTAGCCGATCGAAGACGAATCAGACCTATAAGCGTACCACGAGCTCATCAGCCCCAATGTTTCTCTTCGGTGAGTGTTTTGCAAGTACTATAGCTCGCACAGTAGCAAGCCTACTAACACCCAGAATCATCAAACAAGCTCTGCTGATATGATAAATAGTTCAAACTTACGTCTAAGCATGCCATATACTACATCAAAAGCTGGTGAGGATACATCTGTTTCCATAACTCGGGGAGGGTTCGCATGATTCACTATCAAACAAAAGTAGCAAGTACCACCCACACAAGACAGTGCACTAGCCCTAAGATGGTTTGATAACACGCATCGTTCTGGTAATTAAACACAAAGCAAACTACCCTAAAGGATTACCGTGACCAACTATTTCTTGTCATCGATGTCTCGGGAAATGACCGCAGCATGGACAGCGGCATGGGAATCGATCTCCGGGGGATGTCCACAGGATGGACCGCGACATCAGAATCAATCTGTGGGGCGATGTCCACAGGATGGACAGCGGTATCAAAATCGATCTTTGGGGCGATGTCCACAGGACGGACCGCGACATCGAAAACGATCTCTAGGGCGTTGTCCACAGGACGGGCCGCGCCATCGGAATCATCAAGGACGTCCACCGGCACTTGCACAACCCTAACATATTAGCAAGCACATTACAAATAATCAAAAACCACAACTATGGCAAGCCATTATGTTTTACCTTGTGCAGCTCACCGGGGGATCCCATCCCTCCGGGGGCCATCTCCTCATCCTCAATGGAGGCCATCGCCTTGCCAGGGGAATACTGCTTCTCAACGGTGACTATCTCCTCAAACTCGGCCTTGAGCCTCTCATAGGTCGCCATTAGAGTTTCTGGGGTAGGCACGGTGAGGCCCTTGCTGTTCTTCCAGCTTTCTTTGAGGAGTTCGTCTGCCAACGTCGTCAACTCTTTTGGCCAGTGCTTGTTTCTTGGAGCTCTTCGTCTCCATGGGTTGGCCCGCCAACATGGTCAACTCGTTGGTTGGTGCTCGCTTCCTGGAAATATCTGTCTTGAGTGGGTTGTCCGTCGGCAACTCTTTGCCTAGTGCTCCAGGATCCGTCAATGAACTGACAAACAAAAAACAATCAAAAGGAAACCACAATCGCAATGAAAATGGGAAAAGAATAGGCTGTGAGAATCGGTCGGTGCTTCGCAAAAAGAAGATTCTTGGAATGAAAATATAGTAGCATCACTGATTCGCCCACATTTCCTTCGTCAGTACAGAAGAAAAATGGTAGAAGTGAGCAGCCTGGAGTGAGGTTTTCTTCGAGAAAGGGGAGAAAGGGCTTCAACGAGCATTCCAGTGAAATGATGGTTGCTTTGTCCAGTCCAACTTCGAGGCCACTTTACCATTGCTGGTAAAGGTGTGGGTTTTGTGATATGATGGGTCATGACGGCCACACCAGGGTGACCGGTGAGTCTCGACTGTAGCACCTCGTTGTGATTTGGTGTATGGCACGCGGGCCTGGATGCTTTGATGTCTCGCATGTAGATAGAGCGGCTAGTCATATACTCAATATTGTGCACCGCGACCAAGGCAGAGAGGAAAACGAGAGAACTACGTATTTATTTACGGTGTAGATTCACTCATTTTGCTCCATATGTACTCATTCAGGGTGTAGTCACTTGTTGAAATCTCTAGAAAGGAAAATACTCCTTTTTGGTTTACAGGGCTATACTAGCAAGTACTCCCTCCTTTTCGGTTTATAGGGATTATCTCAAAAATTTAGATTTCTCATTTTATAAGTCCCAATTTGATGGTTGCCTACCACATGTTCAGATTTTTAAGGTGCATTAAATCATTGCATGCAAGTATTAAGAGAAAATTAACCAATGCATGGACTTCATGCATGCATGCATTGCAATTAATGCATTGGTAAACATAATTTTTTGAGGGAAACGAGTGCATTAATTGAGTGTTTTTGCAAACTACAAAAATTATTCCACCACTCACCATCTACCTTGGTTGATGAGATTTTTGAATTGAGCACTATAAACCGGAAAGGAGGTAGTACTACAATACTGGGCTTATAGCCTCCTTACATAGAAATTTCGTCTCATGCAAGAGCCTGTCTATATGCATGCTCCAAGGCTCCGCACCATGCCCCACCCCTACACAAAGACTGCCACACGAGCGTTCGCAACTGCCACGTTCGGGTTGCGCTTGGATCTTCGCCTCTTCGAGAAGACGAACAATGATGTTACTACTTCTACAGTATCGAATCAACTGCTGCATATCGATCCACCGCGTGCGGGAGGGATAGCTTGTTGTAGTAAGCAAAAGCATGTCCTCGTCAGCGAGCCACCGCGCGCATGGGCGAGGGAGAAGGCGTGCAGTAGTAAAATCAAGGTTCTCCTCATTGTACGAGTTGACGCGACACATCATAGCACTGGCCCCACATGCTTGCCTTTAAACTTGGCTAAAAGACCCGCAGTGTACAATATATTTGCTGCAACCTCTAACATTTACCCCACCACAAATTAAAATATATATTCCTATCTTGACCAGGTGAGCGTGCAAACTACAATCACCAGGATGACAGGTAGGGCTAGAAGATTATTTTAATCAAAAAATGCTTCGAGATGGCCTCATAGCATGGAGCCGACCCCAATGATTTTAAGCTTAGAGGCACGGTACACGCTATCCTAGACTATTCTACACATGAAACTGCCACATGAGCGTCCGGGCTGCGCTTGGCTCTTCGCCTCTTCGGGAAGTCGAACAATGATGGTACTACTGCAGTGGAGTACTACAGTATGCTTCTGGCCATCTGACACCGAATGAACTACTGCATGTCCACCGCGTGCGGGAGGGAGAGCGTGTAGCGAAAGCTTCTCCTAGTCCTGCGAGCCACCACGCTCATGGGCGAGGGAGAGGGCGTTGTAATCAAACTTCACGTTGTTGTACGAGTTGACATGACACATCAAAGCAGTGCACTCGATATATTTCAATAATTTGCGTTTACCGATGCATTAGTTACAACACATGCATGCATGCCGTGACTTTCCTTTTGATACTTGCATGTGTTGATTTAATGCACCTTGAAGTAGTATGAATATGTGACAGTAAAGCTTTGTAATGCCCCGACCCTAAAGCGAGATATGGTTGTGCACGAGGAGGGACGACAGATGAGGAGCTCCGTTCTGGTTTATTGGTCCCTATGATAATCTGTGCAAATTTTGACTATGAATTTAACTAACCAAATGTTCATGCATGTCACAAAAAATTACATCATTGAAAACTATGTTCAAATACGAATCAAAGGATATAATTTTTCTTAACATGCACTAACATTTTGGCAGTTAAATCTTTGGTCAAAATTTAGCACAAATTACAAAGGGGCCCAATAAATATTGTACCCTCACATTTTGTTTCGAGGATACTCCCACTTAGAAAATATAAATAATAATGCATGTTGGGGCAGCCCACGTTTCTGATAATTTAAGCCGTGGGCTTGTTCACAAATTTTACGAGGCGGTGGTTGTTCATTTAATGGAGGGCCTAGTACCAAACTTGAATGATACAAAGTGTGACCTGGCACACCGTAACACCACTTGGAATTAGCGGGTAGCTATCTCAAAAAACAATCAACAACTCAAAAAGAAAACGTCGACCTGGCACGTACACAATTTTAAACGGTTGTTTTGATGGAGTGAAAAAAGAAAACTACCCCAATATACACATATATATATAGGCCGGAGTCTCCACGCTTGCTTGCTAGGGCTGCTCTATTCACACACTCTCATCCTCTCCAAATCTAAACAAGATAGCGGTGGTAACACTGTCTTTCTATCCTCACCACTGGTTACAGATCCGGACGTATGCCCCTCCGCCGGTGAAGGGGAGGAGGGGCAGCGTTTAGGCCGTCGTCGACAGCGAGGGAGGTGACCCACTGCCGGCCGCACCGTTATCTCTGGCCGAGCGCAGGCGCGGGAGGTCGTTCGATCCCTTCGTTGTTGCCCTAGTGTGGGCGGATCCGGCCTCCCGCCGCCCAACTATCCACATCCCGACGACCTTCAGGTATATCTTCCTTCGAAATCGGCCTAGCTCTACTTCCCCAGCTTGCTACGTCACTACATGTGCATCATTTTCTACCTCTCAGCCCCTCTCGATCGAATGGTCCAACGTCACCTATTTTTTTCTATTGTTAGAGGTAAAGCTACTTCATGGAGTCGAATCTTGTACTTGGTTCAAAGAAGAAATAAGGGGGGGATTTAGTATGTACATCAGACTTTGTACAAATAGGAAGGAAAGGGGTGAAAGTAGTACTGACTGGTCATCCAACCGGTCTCTTGGTCGAAAATAGAAATATAGGGGAAATGTTGTACATAATGCTATGACCAGGACTAGATTTGCTATCCACACATAGGAGTAGGTGGCTAGAGTGAACAAAAATGGGACCAACCCAGATATGTTTCTTGGATGTTTGTTTCTCGGGGCAACAAACTCTGAATCACCACTTTATGCCCCAGTTTAGGTACATGGTGCTGGACTGCTGGTGCACCCACTGTCCCATGCCCTTATACCAAATATTTAGTTGTTCTTAATCTAATGCCCCTGGTAAAATGAAGCCATGCCACTGTTATAAGACATGGCAAGTTTAGCCAAATGTTTATGCCAGTAATTGTTTGAGACTCTGACTGTTTCCTTTGTAGCTTTTTGTGCAAACAGGGATAGCCATTTCACCTCGTTGCTATTGTGACCTTTTGGTGCACTACACAAAACACTTCTTAAAAGAAGTGACTTTTGTGTTGTTTAACTGGAATGTCAGAATGGAACCGTTGGTTCATTTTGGTGGAACTAAACAAAGGAAGATCTGTGTTCCAATCCTCATCACCCATATTGGCACCATAACCTTCCTTTAGGTAAAAATGATATTTAATGCATGTGTTCATCTCTATTTTGCGACTGCCATGAGAAAATAATGCTGTTGTTTACGTGTACACTTGTACTCCCTCACTGACAAAAACAATTCTGAAATAGCAGGCCAATCATGTACTTGGTTTCACCAACTGGTGAGGAGAAAGAGAAACAGAGCATGAAGAGGAGGAAGAAGAAGAATAAAGAGGAAATGGAGATCACACGATGGTACCGTCCTATGTTATCCTGACATCTTGCTAGTGGTACTGTATTGCTGTGTTGGTACTAGTCTTAATTTACTTGGAAGACTAGCAAGATGCCCGTGCGTAGCACGTAACATCAAGATGCATTTGTATGAGTAGTTTATCTTGTGAGAGCAAAGGATGGACGAGGGAAGGCCTTATTTGCAAATGTGGAGAGGGGTGTGGGTACCTTTTTGCAAAATTGCCATAGTTTCCTTCCTATCCGTCAGATATAAATCGAACGGCCTATATTGCAGGATGGCAGGCACACCATCATGACCAACTCTGTTTTTATAAGAGTAGAGTACATAAGAGTAGAGTAGAGATAGATAGAGAAATGCGGTAGAGTAGTACTTGGGTTGACGACACATCATACTAATTAACTGGATTCTGGACGCATCTGTGACCCAGCTCTACATGATCAACAGTGCCAAGGTGATCTTGCTGAAGCCGAGGCCTCAGTTGAGGCCATTCAAGGGCTCCAGCAATGTCTACCTTACATGTGAGATGATCCTCCAGGGAGCCCTTCCACTTATGTTGTCTCTCCTACAAGGCCACTTAATTAATTAGGAGTACTTAAGTAGCACTAATTTATTGCTGCCTAATTTTCCCGCTGGAGTTAGTCAAATCTTTAGTAGCACCCTATGCTGAATCATGTATGTGTGTATGTGTGTCTGTGGAGGTGAATCATGTGGTGGAGCAGGGAGGGAATCTTGGTAGTGTCATGACATAATAGTGCTATTGTTTTGCATGTCAATTTCTTGCCATTGGTTCAATGAGGCAATGTTTTGTGTATTGTCCATCATGAATTTGATGCTGCTGTTAGAGTAATATGCTAATGTCTTTCTATCCTTTCTCACTAAGCTAATGAAGGTTTCACCTTGTTCCTACTTGTGCATACAGGGATCATGTTGTGCCAATCATACATTTTAGTGGAACTACACAAGACAATACAATGAACTATATCCCAGCCAGTGCTTTAACTCTGTTGGAAGTTCTTGATAATCTTTCGATATAATCTCACCACTGGTAAACAAGAGTGATTTCAACCATACATTTGAAGTGCACAAAAATATATACTATTGAGTGATTCCAGTGAGTGCTTTCTCATCTCTTCTGGGACTACATGAATAAGCTTTTTTGCTCAGGTTGGTACCGGCCTAAGGCCTTCATCCATATTAGTTTGCTGTCATCTCTATTTGTATCGTGCTACTGTCATGAGAAACTCCTTTATCTTTGCATGTTAAAGTTTTGCAACCTATGATACATGGCAATGCTTTGAGCGTTGAGCTAATTGGCACTGATTAAATAAACTAATACCTCTCTTTAAGAAAGACTACTATGTTGCTAACTTTACCCATTAAGATAATGACGGTGCTTCTATTTGTTAGTTTATGTTTCATCAACTAGTCCCACTATTATAGTAATCTCACTTTCTCAATATATGTGCCAACAGAGATGCTCGATTTTGGTGGAGTTGCACAAAAACTTTGGGTGCTTCATTGCCTCGACTGGTTCCTTCCTTTCCTGTCAGTCGCTTATCTCGACTTGCTTCCTTCCTTTGCTGTCAGTCGCTTGGCTTATCTCGGCTTCCAGTCAAAGGAAATAGTAATTGATATGCTACCTCACACAGGTTGGTACCGGTCTTTATCCTGATTATTGTGCTTGTCATATGTATTGGTAATTTGGTATTGTGCTACTGTTTGCTGATTTCATAAAGGAGTAACTTGGAGCCTAAACTCGCAGGCAAATCATTACATTGGGCGATTTCAGTAGAACTGCATGAAAAGATCAGCTGGACAGATACTTATGTTGCTGCTACGTACTCCAAAGTTCACTCAGACAAGCATCGATGTTGACAAGAAGAAGTGCCTATATTCTTTCGAGTACCAACCGGCGTCAACCAGTTGTCAAACTCCAAGTATTAGGAGAGTGAAGGCCAAAAATATTAATTGGCGCATAGCCCAGAAAAACGCAGTCCAGTCTCTGGTCCCAACTTGTGCCTTTTGGTTATCGACACATATGGTAGCGAACTGTATGGCATGGAGTCTAAAGATTCCAAACAAGTTGGTTGACGCGTAGATTCATCTGGCACTTAATCAGTCTACACGCCAGGGATGCTCCATTTCAGTTGAACTGCACAAAAAATTTGGGTGGTTCATTTTCTCAAACGCCTCCTTTCTTGTCTGCAATGTAGAATTTTGGCGAGCTACAGGACCAAGATGAGATAGTAAACTAGTTGGATGAAAGTAGTGGCCATGTTGCTCAAACCTCCCTCGGCACGAGGCCACTATTTCGAGGATAAACCTACAAGCAAAGTTCAGATTGTCTGCGCTGCCTCTTATGTACTCGAAAGTTTACTCGTACAAGCATTAATTTTAGCAAGAACTACCTCCGACTGAACACCATTTACCAGTCTGTACCCTAGGTAACTAAAGTTTGTCCATGGATGATATTGGCTGTGATCTCAATCATTTGGATGCCTAAACATACTGAACATGTGTATATCTGAATCTTTTTGTGAATTATCTATGAATATTGTCTTGTGATCTATCAATCATTTGGATGCATAGACATGATGAACTTGTGTATATATGAATCTATTGAGTTGTTGGTTGTGAATGCTGGCTATGAATATGAACGTGTCCTGTGAACCTGAGTTTGATACGAATGTTTACCTTTTCTGTTGTACTTGTGTGTGAACTTGTTAGTATGTCTACTGTGGGATTTGTGACGTGTGGGTGTCAACGGCACAACTTCTTCCCGAGAAGAATTGCACCTGCTTGTTGGGTAGCAACGACGCATCAGCTCTTTTTAATCTTTTTGCTCTGTCTTCCCCCTCCCCCGCTCAACCCCTGCCGTAATGTTTTCGGCCTCAAAACAAACATAGTACTGCGTTGTTTTTGGGGCTTGATAAAAAATCGAGTGCTGCTTTCTGTAGGTTGGCCCACCCAGCAAATGGGCTGCTGGTCCACCATGGACTGGGAGGCTGAAAATACAAGTTGTATGGTGCAGAGGTAAATAAAAAAACGCCATCGAGAGCCTGATACATCTCCAATGTATCTATAATTTTGTATTGTTCCATGCTATTATATTATCAATCTTGGATGTTTTATAATCATTTTATAGTAATTTTATATCATTTTTTGGTACTAACCTATTGACATAGTGCCAAGTGTGAGTTGCTGTTTTCTGCATTGTTTTTTACATCGCAGGAAATCAATATCAGACAGAGTCCAAACGCAACGAAACTCCACGGAGATTTTTTTGGACCAGAAGGAACGTAATGGGCCCTAGCTGCGCCTGGGGGGTGCCCCGAGGGGGGTACAACCCACCAGGGCGCGCCAGGAGGCACAGGCGCGCCCTCGTTGGTTGTGCCCACCTCGGGTGCCCCCGGACCGCCTCTTTGCTGTATAAATACCCCAAATTCCAGAAACTCTAGGGGAGTCGACGAAATATTCATCTAGCCGCCGCAGAGTCTAGAACCACCAGATCCAATCTAGACACCATCTCAGATGGGGTACACCACCTCCATTGGTGCCTCTCCGATGATGCGTGAGTAGTTCTTTGTAGACCTTCGGGTTCGTAGTTAGTAGCTAGATGGCTTCCTCTCTCTTGCTGAATTCTCAATACAATGGTCTCTTGGAGATCCATATGATGTAACTCTTTTGCGGTGTGTTTGTTGGGATCGATGAACTTTGAGTTTATGATCAGATCTATCTTTTTATATCCATGAAAGTATTTGAGTTTCTTTGATCTCTTTAATGCATGATCTCTTATAGCCTCATATTTCTTCTATGATATTTGGGTTTTGTTTGGCCAACTTGATCTATTTATCTTGTAATGGGAAGAGGTGCTTTGTAGTGGGTTCGATCTTACGGTGCTTGATCCCAGTGACAGAAAGGGAAACGATGCGTATGTATCGTTGCTACTAAGGATAAAACGATGGGGTCTATCTCTACATAGATAGACCTTGTCTACATCATGTCATCGTTATTATTGCATTACTCCGTTTTCCCATGAACTTAATACACTAGATGCATGCTGGATAGCAGTCGATGTGTGGAGTAATAGTAGTAGATGCAGGCAGGAGTCGGTCTACTAATCTTGGACGTGATGCCTATATAATGATCATTACCTGGATATCGTCATGAGTATTTGAAGTTCTATCAATTGCCCAACAGTAATTTGTTCACCCACCGTTTGCTATTTTTCCCGAGAGAAGCCACTAGTGAAATCTACGGCCCTCGGGTCTCTTTCTCATATATTTGCCTTTGCGATCTACTTTTTCCTTGCATTTATTTTCAGATCTATTAAACCAAAAATACAAAAATACTTTTCTGCACATTATTTTATTTGCGATCCATTTATTCAATCTAGTACAATTCTCTCCTGTCCACGCACAATTTGAGGCGTCGTTACCCGAAAGGGATTGCCAACCCTCGTAACACACCGGGTTGTGAGTGGTTGTTATTTGTGTGGGGGATGTTTACGTTGTGTTGAGTGGTTCTCCTACTGGTTCGATAACCTTGGTTTCATTTCTGAGGGAAATACCTACCGCTGTTGTGCTGCATCATCCCTTCCTCTTTGGGGAAATACCGACGTAGCTTCAAGCGACATCAAAAGGAATTTCTGGCGCCGTTGCCGGGGAGGATCTTCAACATATACCAGGTTCCTAATCACAAATCTCATCTCCTCGCAATTTACATTATTTGCCATTTGCCTCTCGTTTTCCTCTCTCCCACTTCACAAAATTTTACCGTTTTATTCGCCTCTCTTTTTCCATTCGCCGTTTTCTTGCTCTCCAGTCTTGATGGCTAGCGCTCCTCCTCCTTTGTCACCCGATTTTGTAGTTCTTTACTTCAAGCAAAGAGAAGGAGAAAATTTGAAAGATGCCTGGTATAGGCTTATGGAATCGTATCGTATTTCCAGTCTAAAGGGGGACGCTGGGGTTTTGCTTCGTAATTTTTACATAGGATTGGCTTTGCATCATAGATTTTGCCGCTAAAGGAAATTTTGTTGAGCTTGATGCCAATGTTGCCTATGAAATTTTAGAAGGGATCTTGGGAATTCCACCTCAAAAGAAGGGGTTTTGTTTCACCGCTGAGGGATTTCAAATGTTGGACAAACTTGGTGATTTGCATAAACATATGGTTGAAATACAGAAATATAATGAACCCCTAAACACCTCAATGGTAGTAACAATCGCATGAATACCCTGGTTACTCTTTGCAACAAGCGCTTGGATATTTTGGATCTTAAGATGATTTCTTTCCCGAAGAATTTAGGGAAGCGTAAAGAGCCTCCCGGGTTTGAGAAAACCCTTACAAAAGTGGCCAAAACTTCGGAAGACAAAACTTAGATCCTTGCTTTATGACTAGCTAAGGGCATAAAACTATAGCGCTTGTTGGGAGGCAACCCAATGAATAAATTTTATTTTTGCTTTTTTGCTTTCTGTTCTTGAGTGTTAACACAATTATGCTAGTGTTATGATTGTGTTTTTTGTGTTTTAATTAGTGTTTGTGCCAAGTAGAACCAATAGGATCTTCTTGGGTGATAGTTGCTTGATCTTGCTGAAAAAGACAGGAACTTCGCGCTCATGAAAACAATTCTCATTTTTTATAAGAAAGAGATTTTGCCATGATTCTTTTTGCAGAAGATTAATATACAAATTACCCAGGTCGTCCTAGTTTTTCAGAATTTTTGGAGTTCCAGAAGTTTTCGAAATAGTCAGATTGCTACAGATTGTTCTGTTTTGACAGATTCTGTTTTCTTTGCATTGTGTGCTTATTTTTATGGCTCTATGGTTTTCTTTGATGAGTTTTTGCCATAGAAAAGTTGGAATTCAGTAGATATAATGCAAAAACAAAATATGAATTGGTTTGGTATAGTACTTATAGTAGTGATTTGCTTTCTTTTACAAACGGATCTCATGAAAGTTTTGTTGAGTTTTGTGTGATTGAAGTTTTCAAGTTTTGGGTTATCTTACGATGGATGAAGGAATAAAGGATTCAAGATCCTAAGCTTGGGGATGGCCCGGCATCCCAAGCTATTATCCAAAAATGAGCAACCAACTAAGCTTGGGGATGCCCCCGAGTGGCATCCCCTCTTTCTTCTAACGACCATCGGTATTTTACTCGAAGCTATATTTTTATTCGTCACATGATATGTGTTTTGCTTGGAGCGTCTTGTATGATATGAGTCTTTGCTTGTTTTATTTTTGTTTTAAGTCTTGATCCCTTGCTGCACACACCTATTTGGGAGAGTCAAAATTATGTCATGACTTGTTAGAATTGCTCTCTATGCTTCACTTAAATTTTTTATGAGCTATGGACTTGCTCTAGTGCTTCACTTATATCTTTTTGAGCATGGTGTTCTTAATTATTTTTGAAGAAATGCTCTCTTGCTTCACTTAGATTTATTTGAGAGTTGGTAAAATTTTCAAGAAATTCTCTCTTGCTTCACTTAAATTATTTTGAGAGAAAGAAAAAAATATTATGCTCATGATCTTCACTTATATTTGTTTGAGCTTGTGAAAAGCAACACATGAAAATTAGTCCCAAAGTGATAGATATCCAAGAAGGATATAATAAAAAAATCATGAAGATCATTGGACAAAATAAACTTGATTCTTAGTAATAGTTTTGAGATATGATGATGTGATATGTGAGTTATGTTGATGAGTAATTATGCTTTAGTAAGAATATTGGTGTTATCGTTTGTGATTCCCTATGCAAGCACGAAAGTCAATAATCATGCAATGAAATTATATCCTACTTATGGTGCATTATTCGGTGTTAATTATGCTTAACGCTTGCTTATGAGATTATTCGTTTCTTGGTTGGTTGCTTCTCAATCTTTTGCTAGCCTTCATTTTGCACTAAGTATGATCTCTACTTGTGCATCCAAAATCCTTTAAACCAGTTTTGCCACATGAGTCCACTATATCTACCTATATGCGGTATTCTTTTGCTGTTCTAAGCAAATTTGCATGTGCCATCTCTAATTTTAAAAAGAAACTTCTCTTTTGTGTGTTTGTTTCGCTCGCGGAGCGGTGAGGGGTGGCTAATATTTTCCATGCTGGATGTGTTATTCTCACGATGAGTGTTTATTCACTTGTCATTGCACGAGAGTAAGGCAAAGGTTTTAGGGATGCCCAGTCCTGAAATGAAAAAATGAATTTACTTTATGTTGTCAAATAATAAATTCCTTGGAAAGTGTTGGTATGGAAGGCACCTGTGGATACGGTTAGCCATGGAAAGTGAAAGTATGGTGGAAAAGGAATAAACTTTATTTTCTGTTAGGGAACCGCCTATGATATATCTAGCAAGGAAAGTGTTGGGAACTCTAAGTCGTTTTCGTTGGTGGGATGGATACACCTCCCAAAATGTTTTTATTTCTAAGTTTTTCGCATTGAGCTCTGGCATCTCTACAAATCCCTACTTCCCTCTGCAAAGGGCCTCTCCTTTACTTTATGCAATTTTTATTTTGAATTTGAGTCTCCATCCTCTGTTACAAAAGCACCAACTAGGAGGCAATATGATCGTACTTAAGTATTGGGTGTAGCTCATATGCGAGTGTGTTTCATGAATGGATCAATGGTTGAGCATGATGGGCTAGGGATAACTTATTTTAGCGTTGATATTTTGAAAGACTTGGTTGCTTGTTGATATGCTTGAGTATTTAAAATATCATGTCAAAACTAGACTATTGCTTTGAATCACATAAAAGTCCAAATGTCCATGCTATAAAGAAAAGAATATGATATGACATGTTAGGCAGCATTGCACATCAAAAATTCTGTTTTTATCACTTACCTACTCGAGGAAGAGTAGGAGTTAAGCTTGGGGATGTTGATACATCTCCAACGTATCTATATTTTTTGATTGTTCCATGCTGTTATATTATCAATCTTGGATATTTTATTAACATTGTATAGTCATTTTATATCATTTTTTGGTACTAACCTATTGACATAGTGCCAAGTGCCAGTTGCTGTTTTCTGCATGTTTTTTACATAGCAGGAAATCAATATCAGACAGAGTCCAAACGCAACGAAACTCCACGGAGATTTTTTTGGACCAGAAGGAACGTAATGGGCCCTGACTGCACCTGGGGGTGCCCCGAGGGGTGCACAACCCACCAGGGCGCGCCAGGAGGCCCAGGCACGCCCTGGTGGGTTGTGCCCGCCTCGTGTGCCCCCCGGACCGCCTCTTTGCTCTATAAATACCCCAATATTCCAGAAACCCTAGGGGAGTCGATGAAATATTCATCCAGCCACTGCAGAGTCCAGAACCACCAGATACAATCTAGACACCTTCTCGGATGGGGTTCACCACCTCCATTGGTGCCTCTCCGATGATGCGTGAGTAGTTCTTTGTAGACCTTCGGGTCTGTAGTTAGTAGCTAGATGGCTTCCTCTCTCTCACTGAATTCTCGATACAATGGTCTCTTGGAGATCCATATGATGTAACTCTTTTGCGGTGTGTTTGTTGGGATCGATGAACTTTGAGTTTATGATCAGATCTATCTTTTATATCGATGAAAGTATTTGAGTTTCTTCGATCTCTTTTATGCATGATCTCTTATAGCCTCGTATTTCTTCTCTGATATTTGGGTTTTGTTTGGCCAACTTGATCTAATTATCTTGCAATGGGAAGAGGTGCTTTGTAGTGGGTTCGGTCTTACGGTGCTTGATCCCAGTGACAGAAAGGAAAACGACACGTATGTATCGTTGCTACTAAGGATAAAACGATGGGGTCTATATCTACATAGATAGATCTTGTCTACATCATGTCATCGTTCTTATTGCATTACTCCGTTTTTCCATGAACTTAATACACTAGATGCATGCTGGATAGCGGTCGATGTGTGGAGTAATAGTAGTAGATGCAGGCAGGAGTAGGTCAACTAATCTTGGACGTGATGCCTATATAATGATCATTGCCTGGATATCGTCATGAGTATTTGAAGTTCTATCAATTGCCCAACAGTAATTTGTTCACCCACTGTTTGCTATTTTTCTCGAGAGAAGCCACTAGTGAAATCTACGCCCCCGGGTCTCTTTCTCATATATGTGCCTTTGCGATCTACTTTTTCCTTGCCTTTAATTTCAAATCTATTAAACCAAAAATACAAAAATACTTTGCTGCATTTTATTTTATTTGTGATCCATTTATTCAATCTATTACAACTCTCTCCCGCCCACGCACCAGTTTGAGGTGTCGTTACCCGAATGGGATTGACAACCCCTTTAACACGTCGGGTTGCGAGTGGCTGTTATTTGTGTGCAGGGCGGTTTACATTGTGTTGCTTGGTTCTCCTACTGGTTCGATAACCTTTGTTTCATTTCTGAGCGAAATACCTACCACCGTTGTGCTGCATCATCCCTTCCTCTTTGGGGAAATACCGACGTAGCTTCAAGCGGCATCAGAGCCATCCACTGAAAAAAATCGCTTCTGATGTGCTTCTTCAGTCACGCTGCCGGCCCCCTCTTTATTCCAGTTCGCTGCATTCCCCAACCGGCAGCATGCGATGGAAGTTTATTTCCCCCTCGCGCCTGCCGGGGGATTGAAGAAGTGCGGCATCGAATCCAACACCGGTGATGGCTGCTTGTCCAAGTGATTTTCAGATAAGAAACTGCATGTTTCAGAAGCAGAGCATTTAAATCAACATGCACTTTTCAAACATGGATAACAGAATGTTGGAAATTTTATTCATGGTAAAAAAATGGAACTAACAACAAGTTAACATCATGCAGATCAACATTCATGTATAGCACATCTTCATATGATGCAAAGTCAAAAAGATATGATATTTTCAAAATGGCAAGACAATGTTGAGTGTGCGAAAAACTGGGTAAACTAGGGACGAAATTTTGGCAAGTGTTAGATATTTTTCAACTGCACTAGTTGGAATCGAACCCGGGCTTTACAACTTTTGGGTGAGAGGGATGCAGCCACCGGGCTAATGTGGTATGTTCGAAAGAATGAAGGCGTCGTCCCCGGCTCCGATTCTTTCCCGTCCGTGTGCGCTCGCCGTGGCGCCGCCGTATGCCGTTGTCAACATGCTCAACAAATGAGAGGAATCCGGAGAGGACTGTATGCCGAGAGACTGACAGTGGGGACCCACCAGGTCCAAGCCGTACGCAAGCAAGTGCCCCATTGGAAAAAAAGCTCCCTTCTAATTGTATATTGATGTTGGGGCCCACGGGTTTGTCAACCTCAGTCAATAAATGAAATAAATTTCCAACGATGACTATCATCGGGGAGCTTTTTTCCAGGGGTATCGGGGATCTTTTTTTTGTTGTGGGGAAGGGGTATCGGGGATCTAGATGGTATCATTTTTTTCCAGAGGGCGAACAAGTATCAGCTAGGCCTAGGTTTTGTTTTTTAACATGCGTAGCCCATGACATACGGAGACAATGGTTTCAACTTATTTTTTGAGGTCCATCATGTATGTACTGGCCTATGGGCCTCCCACCGTAGGTTTTGCTTTTTCTTAAAGATCGCTAGCCTAATGTATTTTTTAATAAAATGCAGATCTCTATTCTATTTATCTATATATAAGAATAATAATGCTGTGTCCAATTTATGTTTTCCCTTCTAACCACATTATATATATTTATATTATTACTCTTATTGTATATTTAATAGAGACTTATATATACATTATAAAAACCATCCCACGTGTTATTAACTTATAAAAGTAAATGTTTAACAGAAGTTGGCAAGGAAAATCCTGGTTGTTTCCGATTCACAGGCAAGGAAAGTCTTGGTGATTGCGTACAAAAGCTTGCGAAGATTTTAAGGACCAATGTAATAATAACACACTCATTTTTTTGAGCAATAACTCGCTAATTTGTTAATTATATATATATAAATGTGTCGCTCTGGTTTTTTTATATCAATTGCTCCTTCTAACCTAACATTATATATAGAACGAGCCCAGCTAATTCGGGTATTTCTAGAAAGTGCAAAAGGGCTGGGATTTCTTAGAAAATATGTAACATCCCAAAATTCTAAATTTTGGAATTTTATATTAAATAGATAGTTATGATTGATTTTTTGATTGATTGTGTGAAATTGAGTGAAATTTGAATCTTTTTGAAAGTTAAATGAGAGGGAATAAAAGGACTTTCCCAAACTTTCATTTTTTTGCATTTATGATCTCCATGAATTCAAATCCATTTCATCACAAAACCCTGGAGAGAAGATGACATGGCTTCTTCCATTTGAATAAATGAAAAGGGTTTTGAAAAGATTTGAATTTTATTTGGAAATATTTTCCAATTCAGAAACTTTAAGCAACTCAATGATTTTCATGTGAGAAGATAAAATGACTTCTTCAAAACATATGAAATATGAGTTGGAAGTTTAAAGGAATCAAATTGAAAGACTCTTCGAATTTTTTCTGAATTTGGAGTTATTTGGTTTTTATTCAAAATAATTTTCTGCAAAAATAATATATATGGAAAATAGGGTAAAATGATTCCCTACATCAGAAAATTGGAGAGAAATAAATTTGAAATCATTTTGGTATTTTTAAAATGTCTTGTATGAGGTTCTATCGCAATAGTAGCACTCTTTGCTTTATTTGATTTTTTGTGGATTTTATTTGACGCTAGAAAATGTTCATGCTGTAGAAAATCTTTTTTTGAAAATTTTGATATATTATATGCCTATATAATATTTTCATTTATTTTGTTTTTATTACTTTTGTTTGTCTGGAAAATTGTTTAAAAAAAATGAATTTCTTCGCCGACTGGGCCGGCCCAGGCCCAGCTACGCCCCGCCCCGCCGCCGACGTCCCGAAGGAGGCCGAGCTCGTCACGCCGCCCGCCGCCGTGTCCAACCGGGACACTGCCCGAGCCGCGCCGCCTCGCCCCCTTTTTAAGGCGCCCCCGGCCCCCTCGAGCCCCAAGCCGCCGCCGACAAACCCGCCGAGCCGCCGCCCACTCACCAGCCGCCGCCGTCGCTGCACGCCGCTGCTAGACGCCACCGCCAGCGCCGCCAACCACCGCAGCCGCCGCTCGCCGCGCCATCCCGCCCTCCGCTGGAGCTCCGACGCCGTCTGCCCCGCCGTCGCAGCCGCTTTAGCCGCCGGAGCCGCCGCCATTGACCACCGGTGCCCGTTGAAAAAAAAAGGTAAAACCCTAGATCGGGTTTTTGTTTTGGTTTTTAATTTTTAACCCGATTTATTATTTAGTAGGGTTGTTTAGTGAACGTTCATTAGTTCAGTTTCTTTAGCAAACAATTTTCGTTCGTTAGCGTTCGGTAGCGAACATTCGTCCGGTAGGTTTTTCTTTTTCTTTTTTATTTTCGGCCAGGGACCCATCCGTGAATATTTTATTTATAGATTAGTCCCTGATTTTCAAGCCTTCGCTACTTTTTACTCGTTAGTCCAAATTCAACGAAGCCAACGCCAAATTCTTTGTTATGACCCCCTCTATCCAGTAATTCAACTCAAACCTGTTTTTGTAAGTTTAAAATTTGAATTCAAGCAGATTTGTATTTGAACTTCGTTTCATCGTAACTCGAGTTTTATAACTCCGTTTGAGTTGATTCTTTTTGCAAATCGAAGCTCTTGACCTAAACTTTCTGATAAGGCCAAATTCACTTAATTTTGGTATTGTTAGAAATTGTTTCCTGTTGCAAGACTTATTCGCTTGGTTTTGAAGTTTTTCGAAAAAAATCTTCGTTCTTTTCGATCTTTTGAGTGATTGCTTATGTGTGATTACTATTGCTTGCTTACGATAGATTGATCGGAGTGTGACGAGTAGAACTATCAGGAGTTATGAGTGCAAATCATCTTCATCAACAGTACAAGGCAAGTTCACACTTTGATCATATCCCTTTATTACCCAGTTTTTATGCATTAGTTCAACCCTCAAACATTGCATGAGTAGGATTGGTAACATGTGGGTTTTGGGAAGTAGTTGATAAGGTAGGAACCTATTGTCTTGCATTCAACCCCTGGGAGTTACTACGTTATGCTTATACTGCTATGATATGCTCGTAGACGTGGTTTGGTTTGAGTGATTCATGACAGATGTGAGAATTATTATTAATGGATTACTTAAGGTGGCTACTTTAATACACATCTGGGTGGATTGGTTGGGGCACCCTGGAGCACCCATTGGTTTGCCCGGGCACCTGGAGAACCAAATGCTTGCCCAAGGGGATCCCGGAGTACCCATGTGATCACACTATGGAATGCCACCCAGGCTCAAAGGGATCATCAGATTATTCATGCTAGAAACTTCCGTGTGCAGCCACAAGCCATTATGGGCTCTGGCATAGTTGAGTATGTTGTGTGACCTCTTTCAGTGGTAGGCTAGCAGATGTAGGGGGATGTAGGTGGTACTGTCTACCCAGAGTAAAGAGTTAACGCTTCTGAAAGACTGTGTCTCGGTCATCCATTTCTCAAACATCATGAAGTGCGAGAAATCCAACGGAGGAGATCGAGTCTTGTGCGGAAAAGTGCGCAAACCTCTGCAGAGTGTACAAACTAATCATGATTAGCCGTGTCCCCGGTTATGGACATATTGAGTATCTGGTTCTTGAATTATTGATTTGATCTCATCACTTTAATTAATAAGATTGTTGGGTTATTCATATTAAATTGAGATTGAATTGGAGGAACCTTCTCAATATTTCAAAATAACTTTGTAGTTAAATAAAATATATTCCTTTGTTGTAGGGAAAAATTAGCTTTATGAAAAAATAAACTTAGAGCTTTCCAGCAACCAAATATGCATGTAGTGATAACTATTATTCATCATTATCCTATCGTGTGAATTTGCCAGTACATTCAATGTACTGACCCTTTCTGGCTGCAACATCTCATGTTGTAGGATTTCTTACAACGAGTAAGTGATACGTTAGGGTTACGATTTCTACACTCAACTTTGCCATTGGTGTTGATGGGAATCCACAACCTTGTTGTTACTTTTGCTCTTTGGATTGAGGTAATAGTATTTACGGTACTTTATACATGTGATTTACCTCTGTTATAAATCCTCGAGTACTGTGTGTGTCAGCATACCGATCGAGGGATGACACTTAAGCACAGAGACTTGACCGTCTGAGGTCGGGTCGCTACAAAATATTAATTGGGCTGCATTGATGTGAAATTATTTGTTCACCCAGCCCAGCAAATGGACTGTAAATTCTAGAAAACATGGGTTAAATATATGCCACATTTTTGCAGGCTGGCATGTGGGCCAATAGGTCGAAGCCTACGCAAGGCATTGTTAACTTAGTCAAAAAATGATTATGACATCCACAGCCATCGGATTTATATCCAACGGCCGGCATGCACCTTCAATCTCTCGTCTTCTTCCTCCAGCGTCGCCGAAACCGCTTGCTCCGGCCTCCAGCGGCTAGCGGCTCTACATAGCACGCATCGCTCCGAATCGCTACCCCACCGCCGGCCAGGCTATCCCTCCACCCCTCCACACCTCCTGTTATTCTCCATTGACTGCAGCCCCATGCCGCACCAGAACCAGTTATAACCCTTGTACTCCTCTGAATCTGTGACTCCACTGCCGCATCTTCCCATCTCCGGGTCTTTCCCGTCCGGGGCCTCGCCGTCGTCCACCGCCTCGCTGCGCTCGGCGCGGTGTGGTCAAAAAACGAGAGTCATCGGAAGAGGACCGTACGTTGAGAGCCTGACGGCTGGGACCCACGAGGTCCATGGTCACACGCAAGGAAAGTTCCTCCTTACTGAGCTGAAAAAAATGTTTCCTCCCCCTGGCAGCTGGGACCCACCGGCTATATATTCGCACGGAAGGAAGTGCCTCCTTGTTATACGTAAAACTATTCCTCCTGATGAGAGCTGGGACCCGACAGATTTAGTGGCTGACTTGTGGGCCTACTAAGTTGACGTGTACGCAGGGTTTGTCAACTTAATCAACAAATGATTCTAGAAGCTGGACCATTGGATGTTAATCCAACAGCCGTGCTCCTTCTTCAACCTGTATTCTTGCTCCAGTCTCCCGTGGGAGGCAGTGCTGCCGCGCACCCTAACCAGTCAAGTTTCCCACTCCTCGACATCTGTGACTCCACTACCGCGTCTTTCCCATCTCCGAGTCATTCCAGTCTCGGGCCTCAGCAACGTGGTCAACAAACGAGAGTCATCCGAAGATGACTGTACGTGAGAGGCTGACAGTGGCGATGCACCACGCCCATGGACGCATGCATGCAACTGCATCCTTTTTACCCTGAAAAATAATGTTTTCTCTCCCTAACAGCTGGGACCCACCAGCTACATCTTCGCACGCAAGGAAGTGCGTCCTTATTACGGGCAAAAAATGATTCCCCCTTGACAGCTGGGACCCAGCAGCTATATCTTCGCACGCAAGGAAGTGTGTCCTTATCCTCCCTGACAGCTAGGACCCACACGGTCAAAGCGTACGTATCGTTGTGTGTCTTGTCACGAACGTGTACGTACATACTGGTTGATTGTCGCTCTGCAACGATGAACCCTGGCCGAGTAAGTACCGGCACATTTCATAGTAGAGCCCCCCCCCCCAAGTAGCAGTTCAGGTTGTCCCGTCTAAACCGTGTACACATACATACAGCCACACGCCAAAAATACGGCCACGTACGTACATACGGGCGGGGTCTCGAATGCCTACTCGCGCATACGTATGGCCAGTGCTCGTGTACATGGCTGGATCGGAATGGAGAAATTGCGTCATCGTGTTCATCGGGAGGCAACGAAATGCGTCGTGTTCGTGGGGAGCCAACCGGCTTGGACGGAACAACCGATCGAAACGACGCTTGGCATACCGCAGATAGGAGGAAACGACCTTGTGTTCGACTGCCTACGGTCAAAACGGGATCTTGTTGACCGGAAGGGGTGTGGCGTACCGCAAAATGGAGGAAACGGACATCTCTTCGACCTCCTACGGTCGAAACGGGGTCCTGTTGATTGGGAGGGGTTTGGCGTACCGCAAAACGGAGAAAACGGACTTGTGTTGGAGAGCTACAGTCGAAACGGGGGTCCTGTTCATTGGGAGGGGTGTGGCGTACCGCAAAATGGGACTCCATGGGCTACTGTTCATCTCCACCGTCGACCTCCTCCAGCCTCCACGGGCTACTGTTCATCCACCGTCGACCTCCTCCAGCCTCCACCTGCGTCTGTTCATCCACGGGCTCCTGTTCATCCCGCCTCCACCGCTCCATCAACGGCTACTGTTCAACTAGCCCTCTCCACGGGGTCCTATTCAACCACCACTCCACGGGCTACTGTTCATCCAGCCCTCCACCGGCTACTGTTCTTCCAGCCCTCCACCGGCTACTGTTCAACCAGCCCTCCACGGGGCCCTGTTCATCCAGCCCTCCATGGGGTCCTGTTCATCCACCCCCAATCGCGTCGATCGGGGTCCTGTTCATCCACCCCCAATCGGCTCGATCGGGGTCCTGTTCATCCAGCAGGAAGGGCCTCTACTACCACGGGGTTCTGTTCATCCAACCCCCCACCGGGAACTGTTCATCCAACCCCCCAACAATGCTCACTATTCATCAAGAGGCAGCAGGTTCGATAGGCTTTAGCTAGGAGGAGTAGCGAAGGAATCACTCGATCGGGTTCAGTTAACAGCCAGATCGATCGATCGATCGTTCGGGTTCAGTAACGCGTAGCCTGCAGTGCAATCGCTCGAGTTCAGTAGGCGCACACCTCGCTCGCGTTCAGTTAGAGCCCAACGCCTCTGTCGGCGTTTTGGGAACGGGGGTCCCCAGACTTGCCTGCCTGCGGCCCACAGCGTGGCTAAGCCAGCAGGCTGTACGGCCCATCTTCATCAACAAGGCATCCACGACCCTCGCGAGGGGCCAAGCCTGGCGAGGCAGACGACGCAAGACCTCCTCAAGAGTGGCCTAGTCAGGCAGGCTCGCGAGGAGCGGAGATATCAAGGCAGGGCAAACCTCACGAGGCTCTCATGACGTGTGCCATGACGATCGGCACCAGGCGGGCGCCAGCGCGCGCAGCGTTCTTGTTTCCTCCTTGGTGCTAAGGAGGCCAGCGCAGGCGAAGAGTACCGAGGCATCAGGCAAAGGTTGCTATATTGGTGCAACGAGACCAAGACCAGGAGGATGGCAAGACGGAGGTCATCATGGAGCCCAAGATGGCGTCACCACAGAGCTTTTCGCAGGCGAAGACCACTTTTGTCAGGATAACTTGTACTAGCTGCCCCCCTTCAAATTTGCCCGCCGTTGTTGGCTCCGTTCCCGCTCAATATTTGGGAAGAGGACCAGGGCCCCTATAAATAGGTCTAGCCACCATAGTAGAGGGGGATCGGGCAGTTGATCCAGCTCTCACGCGCACAAGTCCGCCAGCACAAGAACACCTCAACCTCAGGAGGCTGTTCTTCCCTCTGTACTGTTCATCACCAGCCCAAGAGGCAATCCACCACCACACTGGAGTAGGGTATTACACCACAACGGTGGCCCGAACCAGTATAAATCTCGTGTCCCTCTGTGATTGCGAGTTCGTCGAGTTCGTCCGCGGGATCTTAGCGAGCTAGGGCGTAGATCGGTAGGAGGGAAAGACTTCGCGCGCACCCCAGTGTTCGAACCTCAAGGGTTTGCCGGAACCCCACATCCGACATTTGGCGCGCCAGGTAGGGGTGCACCAGAGCTCCTCTCCACCAACATGTGCCTCGCGCCGCCGCACTTTGCCCCCATGGCAGGTGCCCCGCCGTCCACCTCTGCGGCCGACACCAACAGCGGGGCATCTGGGTACCGAGCCCTAGCCCCCGCCCTACAGCGAGTGCGGTGGCCGACCAAGTTGAAGCCAGAGATGCCACCGCGTTACAGCGGCGCGGCAGACCCGACACCGTTCCTGCTAGCGTACGAGGAGGCTGTCCTCGAAGCCGGAGGTGACGACAAGATCATGGCCAACTGGTTCCCCATGGCACTCGCCGGCGAGCCGCGCGCCTGGCTGCTCAACCTACCGGGATCCACGGTGGCCTCCTGGGGGGAACTCCGTGACCTCTTCACCGCTCGCTACGTGGTGCCGGCGTACCACGCAGTCGCAGCCCTGCTGGGCGGCTCTAAAGCACCACCTTCAGACTGCCACGTCAAGCCGTTCCTCCGACAGATCGGGGCCACATCCAAGCGCCCAGGGGCTCCGCCGGGTCTGGCGCGGCCTCACCTTTGGGTCAGAAGACCACCCCGACTCCACCGCCGGCTCCGGAATGCTCCCGATGCTCTGCACGCCCACCATCTGCAACGCGGCCATTACCAAGACCCTCATCGACGGCGGTGCTGGCCTCAACCTGCTCTCCGTAGAAGCCTTCAGCCTTCTTCACGTGCCGCCCGAGCGGCTCGGCCTCAGCAAGCCCTTCTCGGGAGTGGGTGGTGGAGTTGCTCACTCTCTGGGGCAGATCCGCCTCCCTGTCACCTTCTGAACACGCGACAACTACCGCACCGAGCTGGTGGACTTCGACATCGCCCGCATCGATCTCCCGTACAAAGCCATCCTCGGGTACCCGGCTCTCGCTTAGTTCATGGCGGCGACTCACCCGGCCTACAACCTCATGAAGATGCCAGGAAGCAAGGGCGTCCTTACCATCAAGGGGGGCACTAAGGAGGCCGTGATGGCGCTCAGGCTCGCCTTCAAGGCCGCGGCAGCAGTACAGCCTGCCGACACCGGCACCCCTGAAGCCAAGGAGGCCGCACCTACCAAGAAGAAGCAGTTGTTCACCCAAGACAAGGCGGAAACCAAGCAGGTGCCGGTCAACGAGGACGGGTCTTTAGGAGCCACCTTTACAATAGGAGCCGGCCTCGACCCGGGACAAGAAGAAGCGTTGGTGAGGTTCTTGCGCGCGAACAAGGAGATATTCGCGTGGGAGCCCAATCAGCTGGTAGGGGTCCCGAGGGAGGTGATCCAGCTTCATCTAAGGGTGTGCCCCAATATACGCCCCGTGAAGCAGTGAGCAAGACGGCAGTCCACTGAGAAGCAAGCCTTCATCGTCCAAGAGACTCGCAAGCTGGAGGCGGCGGGTGCCATCCGAGAAGTTCGATATCCCGAATGGCTGGCGAACCCCGTCGTAGTGCCGAAGAAAGGCGGAAAGGAACGGATGTGCGTCGACTTCACCAACCTCAACAAAGCCTGCCCCCAAGATCCATTCCCACTCCCGCGCATCGATCATATTGTCGATTCCACCGCCGAGTGTGACCTACTGTGCTTCCTGGACGCGTTCTCAGGGTAGCATCAGATCAAGATGGCGGTGGAAGATGTGGAGAAGACAACCTTCCTGACACCATGTGGGGTGTACTGCTACACCTGCATGTCCTTCGTGCTGCGCAACGCGGGCGCGACCTTTCAGCGGTAGATGCACATCGCCCTTGGGCGCCAGCTCGGGAGAAACACAGAGGCCTACGTTGATGACATAGTGGTAAAGTCTCGCGAGGCAAGGACGTTGATTCAAGACTTGGAGGAGACCTTCGAGAGCCTGCGCCAAGTGAACTTGAGGCTTAACCCGAAGAAGTGTGTGTTTGGCGTCCCCTCCGGCAAGCTGCTGGGTTTCCTCGTGTCCCACAGAGGGATCGAGGCGAACCCAGAGAAGATCAAGGCCACCGAGGATATGAGCCCGCCACAGACCCTCAAAGAGATGCAGAAGCTAGTAGGGCGGGTGACCGCATTAGGGCGTTTCATCTCCAAGCTGGGAGAGCGCGCCCTGCCCTTCCTCAAGCTCATGAAGAAGGGCCCGTTCGAGTGGACCCGGAGGCCGACCAGGCCTTCCAAGACCTCAAGAGATACCTCACCAGTCCCCCGGTGATGGTGGCGCCACGGCCTCTCGAGCCTCTGTTACTCTACCTTGCCGCTACCCCGTACTCCGCCAGCGCGGCATTGGTGGCGGTTCGAGAGGAGCGCCAAGCCAAGGGCGCGCTGCGCCGAGCCGGGGCTGAAATGGTGCAGGGTCAGGAAGGCGCAGCAGAGGCATCAGCGGTGGAAGACCAAGCTCAGCAGGGCAACATCGCAGAAGCTCCTGAGGACAGTCGGGTCTCAGGAACCTCTCCACCTCAGGATGCGACCCGATCTCCGCAGGACCCAAGCCTTGACGGTGTGCCAGCCCTCGTCGAGCACCCGGTGTACTTCGTCAGCACCGTACTACGGGACGCGAGGGCACACTACCTCATGCCCCAGAAACTCCTGCTCGCACTCCTGGTGGCCTCGCGCAAGCTGCGACACTACTTCCAGGGCCACCCCATCAAGGTCGTCTGAGCCTACCCATTGGAGAGGGTACTCAGGAGCCCTAACTCAGCCGGCAGGGTCGCTCAGTGGAACATCGAGTTGCAAGCATTCCAGTTGGAGTTCAGCACCACCAGGGTCATTAAGGGGGCCGCGCTCGCTGACTTTGTGGCACAATGGACGGATGCCCCGACACTGGAGGAAGGAGAAGACCGGTCTACCTCCCCAGGAAGCGAGGCTCCAGACGGCTGGGTCATGTATTTCGATGGCGCCTTCGCGCACCAGGGCGCAGGGGCTGGAGCAGTGCTCATTTCACCCACTCAAGACAAGCTGTACTACGCCGTGCAACTCTGATTTCAGCACGGCGAGAAGGTCTCCAACAATATCGCAGAATACGAAAGCCTCATAGCTGGCATGAAGGCTGCGGCGGCTCTAGGGGTGAAGCGCTTAACCATCAAAGGCGACTCGCAACTCTTCGTCAACTTCTCCAACAAGGTGTACGAGCCGAAGGACGAGCATATGGAGGCCTACCTCGCGGAGGTGCGCAAGATGGAAAAACAGTTCTTGGGCCTTGAGCTATAGCACGTGCCCCGGGGCACCAACAAGGAGGCCGACGACATTGCCAAGAGAGCATCCAAGCGGCAACCGCAAGAGCCCGGTGTCTTCGAGGAGCGGCTCTTCAAGCCATCAGCTGCGCCACCTCTTTCGAGCATGACTCAGCCTCGGGAGGAGCTCCCACAGCCTCCGGCCATAGGAGCCCCGACCTGTGGCCCGACCTCAGGAGCTCGGCTGCTCTTGGCGCTCAAGCCCCAGGAGGAATGCTGGACCAAGGAGTTCAAGGAGTACCTGACGCACGGGATACTGCCGGAGAAGGAAGAGGACGCGGAGCGCGTGGCCCGGCAAGCCATGGCATACTGTATCGAAGACGGCGAGTTATACAGGAAACGGCCAAACGATGTCACGCTGCGCTGCATATCCAGTGATCAAGGAAGGGAGTTGCTGATTGACATACACGGCGGGGACTGTGGACACCACTCATCATCACGGACCCTCGTCGGCAAGGTGTTCCGTAGCGGATTCTACTGGCCTACAACACTCAACGATGTAGCCGAGCTGGTGAAGTCCTGCAAAGCTTGCCAATTCCACGCCAAGCAAAGCCATCAGCCTGCTCAGGGCCTCCAAACCATTCCGCTCACATGGCCGTTCGCGGTCTGGGGGCTGGACATCCTAGGCCCGTTCCCTCGGGCGCCAGGGGGCTACTGCTATCTTTACGTCGCCATCGACAAGTTCACCAGGTGGGCGGAAGTGGAAGCCGTCCGCACCATCCCAGCCGGCTCTGCTGTCAAGTTCATCAAGGGCCTCGCGAGCCGCTTCGGGGTCCCCAACCGCATCATCACAGATAACGGCTCGCAGTTTACTAGTAACCTTTTCAAAACCTACTGTGCTAACCTTGGAATGCAGATCTTCTACGCTTCGGTAGGACACCCCAGGAGCAATAGCCAGGCCAAACACGCCAACGCGGAGGTCCTGAGGGGCCTCAAGACCAGGATCTTCAAGAAGAAACTGGAGGCCTGCGGCAGGGGCTGGCACGATGAGCTCCAATCCGTGCTGTGGTCCATCCGCAGCACCGCCACCAATCAACGGGCGAGACTCCATTCTTCCTCGTCTACGGAGCTGAAGCAGTCCTCCCTCACGAGGTCAAGCATCGCTTCGCACGGGTCATGGCGTTCGACGAAACGCAGCAGGACGCCACGCGGGGGATGGATCTCGTGCTGGGGGAGGAACGCCGTCGCGAAGCTGCGTTAAGGGCGGCAAGGTACCAACAAGCGCTGCGGCGATACCACTGCCGCAACATCCGCTCTAGGACGCTCGAGGTGGGCGAACTCGACCTGAGGCGGGTCCTCTCCAGGGAAGGGCTGCATAAGCTTTCACCAATGTGGGAGGGCCCGTTCAAAGTCATCCACATCTCCAGGCCTGGCGTCGTGCGCCTGGAGACACAAGAGGGGGTACCTGTCCAAAACGCGTGGAACATCCAGCACCTCCGGAAGTTCTACCCATGAAGCAAGGCCCAGAGCCTATGAAGAAAGGCCCAGAGCCTGTGAAGAAGGCCCGGTGCCTGTGAAGAATCGCCGCCCGTGACACTCTCACGTAATAATGAGTTGGGGCTGTACACGCCCCGGAGTCTCAGGAGCGCCGGCCTTAGGCCCTGGGGATCCCGCCCACGCCTAGTAGCAGCACTTAGCTCCGCGCTCGTGGGAAGACTTGAAGACTAGATTAGGTGCCGGACGCAGCTTTTCATTTGCTTTCCGTAGTTGGCTCGCTTTTTCCTTCATCGAAGTTTGCTTTCGGTGTTCCTTGATGGTTTGATTCTCTCGCCTCTTACCGCATTTTCCGACTCTGGTTTGCTCGTTTTCTCTCTCTCTCGCATACCTCGCGAGGGGGCTAGGCAGGTGCCCTCGCGAGCATTTTTCTCCTCTCTGCCTTCTCGCGAGCCACCCTCGTTCGAGCTCAAAAGCTGGCGCACCTCTCCTAGTCCGTGCCCCTCGGGTACCGCGATACAAAGCGCCGGGTCAGGGTCAGGATGGACGGCAAGTCTTTTAACGCACTTCCTAACGAGTTTGTGCAGTTCCTGAGCGAATGCAGGCCACCAAGGCAAGATGGACACGAGGAAACAAGTGCATCGTAAGAAAGAGGGCGTTCTGAACGCACCAGGTTAAGTTATCTTTGCGTAAAATAACAACACGACACGGGAATAACGCGCACAGAGCAGTAATCAAGGAACCACAGTTCGATACACGCCCCCTGGGCCCATACTAGTTTCATTTTTGATGCATGAAAAAAGAGCAAAACAAAGCAGCGTTGCGGCGATCCGAGGAGGCAGGCCCCTAGCGACGCCCCGAGCCTAGCTGGACCCTTCCTCGCGCTTCACGGAGGCACTGCGACGAGATGACCAGCTGCCGCCTTCGAAGCGGGCACGGCGGCGCGGCAGCTAGTCATAGGCACTACTGCTGGAGCTGTCGCCGGAGGAAGAGCCGTCATAGCTGGAAGAGACACGGTCGCCGCCGAGGGCAGGCTCACCCTCATCCTCGTCGCGACCGTCACCAAGGCCGAGCACCTCCTCACCGTCGTTCGTCTCGGGGCAGCACCAGGCGCGGCGACCATCTTCCCCAAACACCCTCACATAGAGGGTCGATCCACCATCGTACTTGAAGTGGAGGGTGCACCGCCTGCCCAGGCCGCGCGTGCGGGCGAACGTCTGCCAGCCGCGGGCCAGGGCTATGTTGCCCGTGGCAGAAGTCTCGAACGTGACCTAGGAGGCCTTGCTGCAGCAACCGTCCGCCTGCAACCAGAGTTTGCCTGGACCAGGGACCGACAGTTCATCGACGAAGAAGCGCGGGAGCTGGAGCCAATTGCCGGCTGGGTTCTCCGACCAGACGACGAACTCCGGCGACACCTCAGCTGAATGGAAGCGTGGACGGGGAGGCCGTGCCACCATAGCACGTGTCCCCTCGTCAACTGGACCGCCATGGCTAGGACGACCCCCTTCGCGTGCCGCGGCGCCGCCTCGACGGTGGGCCACGGCGGGGGACGCGGAGTGCTTGCGCGGACGGCCGCGTCCGCGCTTGGGCGCCGGGGAGCCAGGTCCCTCGCGAGGGGCCTTTCCCTTCTCGGCGACAGAGAACTTCCTTCGTGGTGCCATGGGTGGCACTGCAAGCAATGGAGCAAGGAGGAAGAAGCAAGCGAGCCAGGAAGAGATGGGCGACGGGGGCTCCGCCCCCTCCCCATTTATAGCGAGAGAAGGCCAACCGGCGCCTCCCACGATCGCAGGTAATGATGGTTTTCCTTGCATGTCGTAGGGACTTGTCAAGTCGTGCAGTTGCCGAGGCAGCGTGGGGAAGCGGAGACGCCCACGTCCAATCAACCGCCACGCGTCAACCGAGGCCGCTGGCTTTTGGGGCCCGCGGTGCTCCGTACTTGACCCTTGGCTTCGCCGCGAAGCCAAGCCTGAGCGCACCTTGGGCCTGGGGGCTACTGTCGGCGTTCTGGGAATGGGGGTCCCCAGACTTGCCTGCCTGCGGCCCACGGCATGGCTAAGCCAGCAGGCCGTATGGCCCATCTTCATCAACAAGCCTTCCAAGACCCTCGCGAGGGGCCAAGCCTCGCGAGGCGGACGATGCAAGAGCTCCTCAAGAGTGGCCTAGTCAGGCAGGCTCGCGAGGAGTGGAGATATCAAGGCAGGGCAAACCTCACGAGGCTCTCGTGACGTGTGCCATGACGATCGGCACCAGGCGGGCGCCAGCGCGCGCAGTGTCCTTGTTTCCTCTTTGGTGCTAAGGAGGCCAGCGTAGGCGAAGAGTACCGAGGCATCAGGAAAAGGTTGCTATATTGGTGCAACGAGACCAAGACCAGGAGGACGGCAAGACGGAGGTCATCGTGGAGCCCAAGACGGCGTCACCACAGAGCTTTTCGCAGGCGAAGACCACTTTTGTCAGGATAGCTTGTACTAGTTGTCCCCCTTCAAATTTGCCCGCCATTGTTGGCTCCCATCCCGCTCTATATTTTGGAAGAGGACCAGGGCCCCTATAAATAGGTCTAGCCACCATAGTAGAGGGGGATCGGGCAGTTGATCCAGCTCTCACGTGCACAAGTCCGCAAGCACAAGAACACCTCAACCTCAGGAGGCTGTTCTTCCCTCTGTACCGTTCATCACCAGCCCAAGAGGCAATCCACCACCGCCACACTAGAGTAGGGTATTACACCACAACGGTGGCCCGAACTAGTATAAATCTCATGTCCCTCTGTGATTGCGAGTTCGTCGAGTTTGTCTGCGAGATCTGAGCGAGCTAGGGCGTAGATCGGTAGGAGGGAAAGACTTCGCGCGCACCCCAGTGTTCGAACCTCAAGGGTTTGCCAGAACCCCACATCCGACAGCCTCGCACCCATGCGCGTACGTGTATGAGAGAAACGCGCATTGCTCGGCCCTCGACCACCCACCGTAACCGGAACTCCCCGATATATTCCTCGCCCTCGCTTCTACCATGGTTTTTTCCGTCATGGACGGCCCAAAGAATGTCATGCTGCTGCGTCTCTGTCCCGGCCAGGATGAAAAGCCCATTTTCTGTCATGATTTTTTGTCATAGAAGTAGGAGCCCACCACATCTATGATGATACTGGGTTTTGTCACAATTATCGTCCTAGAAGTATCATAAGCATGACAGAAAAAAATTTGTTCGGCCCAAAATGTCACGGATGTGTCTTTTTTTGTAGTGATGTCATGGACGGGATCCTTCGAGTTGGAAGAGCAGAGACCCATGGCGCGTTCTCTCATGTCACAGATGGGTTGTTTCACCTTGGAAGAACCTTTGTGGGTGCCCTCCTCATGGTCGTGGTCGTTGAGATCTGACTTGGTAACTGAGGATCCCAAGCCGCCGCCGTAGAACGTGTCCTTCAGAAATGACAAAATGGGCTCGATGGCGTACAAGGATTGCAAATCCTTGACTGCGTGGCGGAGGAGATCAGCGGCAGGGCCGTCAAACAGATCGACGGCGATTGAACCGGAGGGGTTGGGGATGGACCACTTAACCTGTGGCATGGCCCGCGTGAAGCCATCGCTGTCGACAAGCTTGATGTCGTAGCTAGCTTTCCCGACATACAGTAATACGCTAGCCCGCTGACATGAAGCCTTCGACATGGCAACATAGTCAACATCTTCGCCGGCTTCTGCGGTGAGGTGTTGCTCCGGGATCGACAGGTTGGGGCGAACGGCGGGCACCTCGCCAACGTCCGCTGGAGAGGCCATGATAAATCTCTTCTTGGCCAAACGCTTGTCGGGCTCCCCGGGATACGTGGTCGAGCTTAGGCTGCGACATTTTGGAGCAGGGGATGTGGATCTGGCGGGGAGGGACACCGCATGCCTCATCTAAAAACTTAGGGGAGTGGGGCGATGGTATGGGAATCACTGGATAACCTAAACTTTATTATCTAAGCTAGGAAGAATGGGCAGACCGGCAAGGGTTGGCGGCGGCGGCGGTGAGCTAGTGTTTGAGGGGGGAGGGGCCGGGTGGGGGACTGTGGAGGGGGCTGTTTGAGGATAAGCTGCGGCTACTGAAAATTTTAGTAATGGTGGGTGGAGATGTTGGTGGACGAGGGAGGGCGACGGTTCAAATGCCTCGGCTACTGCAATTTTACTATAAGGTCGGTGCTGGAGGAGTGTGGGTGACGGTTGAAGTACGACGGCTACTAAAAAATTGGGTAAAGGAATTGATGCGGGGCGGGACTACCCAAGATCACGCACGGTCCAATAAGAATATGTGTGTATGATAATAAGGAAAAGTGGCGGAACCGCTGATTTTTGCAACGCTCAAGGCGGGTAGTTTGTTTTTAGATTTCTAGCTAGCTGATCTATCGCGCACGGTTCGTCCTAATTTTCAAACGCAAACGTGGGATTCAATCTAAATAAACTACCCGCCTTTATCTTGCGCAGGTGGTGATTTTACAGCACACTTGCATCACACACGGTTAAGCCAGTACCTTCACCTTTGCTCGCGCTTGCGCGATCGTGGTGATTTTAAGTGCACTTGCATCGCACACGGTTAAGCTAGTACCTCCACCTTTTCTCGCTTGCGCAGTCGTGGTGATTCACAACGCACTTGCATTGAACACGGTTAAGACATTATACCCGTGTCCGTTGAGCGTCATCAGAGTCTTTGCAGCAAAAAAACGTTCGAGATGGTCAGAAGACAGCCACACCAGCATGTGGCCCAAATATATATGAGTGAAAAGGGTGGTCTATGATGTTCAAAATTCCAATGCACAACTTTGACCGCGCAGGCCCATGGTTGGGCGCGTCGTCGAAGATCGATGAGAGGGGCCAGAAGTCAAGAACCACCTGGAAGTGGCCAAATATATGTAGGAATATAGGGTGTGATGTTTAAAACATTAAATACACAATGCACAACTTTAGTGGCACCTGCCTCGCAAACCAGAAAGCACCCTTGGATATATCTATAATGACATAATGTTGTGGCTAGCTAGGGTGCTTGACCCACATCCCACTTCGTGTCAGCAGGGCGGATGCACGTAATGATACTTTGGTCATACATGCATGTCGCCATGACCTACCATAAGACAGACCAGTGAATCTATCGTTTGGTCAAACAACAACTGTTGTTGTCGATAAACCACTTGGGCCAATAGATTGAACCATCATAAAAAATCTCACGAGAGCACTGGTGTGCATCGGTCCTAAACAAACGGTTTTTAACCCCTTTCCGCGACGGCATTTGGAACCATCGCCAAGTGAGTGTGTGCGATAGGGTGTCCTTCCCACATGACCCAGAAATCGTCGGGGATAGGCCCTCCTGGGACCCAGGCTGGGGCTGTGTGCGATCGGGTGAGGCATCGAAACCCAATCATTTCCGTAGGTATGTACATCCCACACGGTAATCCGAGAAAAATATTTCCGTAGGTATGTACATCCCACACGGTAATCCGAGAAAATCATTTCCGTAGGTATGCACATCCCACACGGTGAATCCCAAAAAAACATTTATGTTCGTATGTATATCACACATAGTCAGTCCAAGGAATACGTTTCCGTTCTTATGTACATCTCACATAGTCAATCCAGGGAAAATGTTTCCGTTCGGACGTAAATCCCACACAGTTTTATGTGTAGGCTCGTGTGTGAAAGGTGTAACTATCACACACGGTCTTCCTTGGTTAACTGTTTGCTTTTATCAACTATATCACACACGATTTGATGAAGAAAACTGTGTGGCATTGGGTATCCACCGCAAGCGCTTTTACTGCTAGAACCGTTTGCAAAGGTCTGGGACACATTTAGCAGGTTTATTAGTTTATAATTAATAATTCTAGTATGACGCAAATTCACATTTCATATCGAACAACTGTTTGCCAATTTCATATCAGGCACATAAATATATTATAACATCATAGTACGGTAGCTACATGAAAACAACACAGTACAACATATAGCTAGTTCAACTTCATAAGAACAATATATTCATTTCCCTAATCGAGATCATCCAGGCTCGTCTTATCCACCTCTGCTTTCAGTTCAGTAAGAACCTATTTTGCACAGGCCAACTGGGAAAGTGCCTCCTCCTTCGCCAACACCATCTTAGCAAAGTCTGATTTAAAAAATCTAAGCTCATTCTCCACCTTGAACTTTTTATCCCGCATCTTGAAATATGCTTCAGCGTTGACAAGACTTCCTGTAAGCCTACGTGTGTTCACTTCCTCATACATGCTCCAGAGCTTCGTTAGGCACATCTTCAAAGACTCTGGCCACTCTTGATCAACTCACTCCAAGTAAGAACACTTCCGTTCATCCTATAATATTTAAAACTAGATTAGTAACAATTGTAGGGGAAATGGGTTTATAGCAACATAGAAATTCACCAATGCTTATTTTGAAAAACTGAAGAAACATGTTAATTATGACATATCTTCTCAAAAAGATCAATGTGTAAATGAAATAATTGGTACTGAGACAACAACCAAATTCTGGAACATCAGAAGCTATAATTAACTACAACGATGCTACATGTTCTTACTCATGTACAATAAATAACAAACTGAACATTTTATGAGGAAGGTAAATATAAATGCAGCAGCATAGCGACAGTGTTTGGATGACATCAAATTGATACTAACAGGTGTGTACATGCACAAATTTAGTAACATAGAACTAATAGCACTAAGGTTGTCCACTATGTATGCCAAAACTGGTGTAAAGACAACTGTTGCTACATCTCGCACCGGTGCCCTGAACTGGCGAGCCGATGCAGCAAAAAAAATCAGGGACCCGAACTCCAGAGCATGTAGTTGCTCCGATGCCCAGTTCCTTCGTGCCATAAAGATTTAGTATTTTACTGCTTGGCTGCTCGGATGTGTGGACCAAAGTTGGCTGCACAAACTGCTGAAGCGGTGCCAAATAATTTTCTAATGGCACCGCTGATGAGATGGCAACAATTTAAGATACTAGGCACAAACTGTGACACTGTCTTAGGATGCGTTTGGTTGAAGGTGTGGTATGAATGGGTTGGGACCGTGACAGTGTCTGAATCACATCTAACAAATTATTTGTAACAACGGAAGAGGGTCTAACCTTCTCTGCACGTGCCAGAAACTTCCTCCCAGTGTTCACAGAATCAAACGCAAGTAGCTTCACGCATGGAGATTGATGGTGACAACAACCAGATAGATCTTCAGCCACCCCACTCCATTCGTTGCCACTGATGGTCTTAGGGAGCTATAAGAGGAAGAAACGACTCAAATCGACCTCCGGGTAAAAATCCTTCATTCCAAGTCATAGCCCGAGAGAGAGAAGAGAGGCATACCCGGGTGGTGAAGGAGTAGTCGCCGGAGGAGGAACAACTGGAGATGTCTTTGAAGAAGACCATGGCGACCCCAGCGGTAGGATGCGAGACGGCGAGAGCGAGGAAGCGGCTATAGCTTAGCAAGGAAGGAAGGAAGGAGGAAACGTGGGAAATGTGACTTGTGGTCGGGGAGAAGGGGGGCGGGGGTAGATATTTTGGTGGTAGGCGAAAATTTTGGAAATGTGGAGGGAAACTTTGCGCGCGGTGCCGCCGGACCATACACTTTGAACGATTGTGTGCATCACAAACGATTCTTCTGCTATACGCGCATGGGATGAGTTTGATAATTCAAATTTTGGTCTCAAGGCATGGGCACAATCACTTTGAACGCGCGCGGTGCCACCGGACCATTCACTTTGAACAATTTTGTGCATCGCAAATGATTCTTGTGCTTTACGCGCATGGGATGAGTTTGATAATTCAAATTTTGGTGGAAATTTTCTCGGGTACATCATTGCATAATTTAACATCGCTTGATAATTTGGGCACACAAAAGAGTGTACAGCAGACAGACCGCACTTACTGAATCGAGCAATTTTAGTAATTACACAGAGCCAGTTAAGCTAAACATTGCTCTAACAAAAGACCAGCATTAAATACAAAGCCTAAGTATGGATAATTAAAAATCCGCCGCTGCGCCGGCCTATGCATTGCCGGTGTGAGATGAGACATCGATGACTTGTCCTGGTGACATGCCGCTGTTGGTGGACTCCGCGTCCCCCCTGCTCAAGTCGATCGCGTCCTCGTTCTCGTCCTCGTCCTTGGCGCCGCCCTCAAGGTTGTAGTACTCGTAGTAGTGGCTGCCCCAGAGCTCGCGTTGGTACTCCACCGCCAATTCCTCGACTGACAAACTCTTCTCTACCTCGACCTCGGCCACACGCAACTCCTCCTCCCGGCGCTCCTCGATCTCCGCCGCCTCCTGCATCTCTAGCTCCCGCTCGGCGACCTCATGAGGAAGCAGGTGCTCCATGGCCACCGCCGCCTTTTCAGACATGGGTTGCATGCTGGAGTCCGAGGTGGCCTGGAATATCTTGGCGTGTGCATCCTCGATCTTGGCGTGGATGGCCTCGACCCGGGCCAGGGCGACATCAGCGGCACGGACGGCAGCTCGAGCGCTCTCAGCGTTTGCAGCCGCCGTTGCAGCAGCAGCTGCCGCCGTCTCAGCTGCTGCAGCTGCCCTATCGGCTGCTGCAGACGCCCTCTCAGCGGAAGCGGCCGCGCTCAATGCGGATGCAGCGGCACTCTCGGCGTAGGCGGCCGCGCTCGCGGAGCAGGCGGCGCGCTCGGGGGGGGGGGGGGCGGCCATCATACGGGCCTTCACGAAGCGTTTCCACGACGTCATCTTTGCAGGAAGGGGGTGCGGGAATGGGGATCGGGATTCGTGGATTCGGTGGTTGCCGACACTAGAGCAGACGAGCCAGCGAAGCTTAAGGAGGGAGACTTAAATAGACCCAGATATTTTCATCGCAAACGGTTCCTAGAAAACAACTGTGTGTGATGTTGTAGATATTTTTTATTAGCTGTGAATGACGAATTTGGAATAAAGTGCCAACCGATGGTATTTTAAATGAACGAGAAATCTTGTAGTACTAATACAACTCTCATGTCAAATTTTGGAAAATTTTAGGGGTCATTTGACCTTCTAAGACATTTAAGTGATTTTCTAGCCATTTAAAGACCGTAATGGAAATTTGAACTACATGTACATGCAACAGCTAACCATAACGGTTTGAAAACTCATATTTCATGTACTTGTGAGCGATTTAATTCCATGTGCAGTAACTTGGAAGGAATTTTCAAACATATTGGTCTAACGGCTATGACACAATTAAGCATGGAGTGACATGGCATTTTAATTCCAAAAAATAAAAAAAATCAGAAACACATGAAACCTTGGTTGATGTAATGTCATGCCACCAAGATGATGTGGTAAAAAAATTGCATTTTTTGACCAAAGTTTGGACACACACCCCTCACAAACCAGAGCAACTCACTAGAAGGCTCGTGGTTCCGAGAGGGAACAATGCATGTTTGATGACGAACGGGAGATAGCTTCCTCTTACGGCCTTCAAATTTTTTCTACGTCTAACATGCACTACTACAACTGTAATGTGAAATTTTTGAAAATTCTAGGGGTCATTTGACCTTTTAAAGACATTTAAGTGATTTTCTAGCCATTTAATGACCGTAATTCAAATTTGAACTACATCTACATGCAACGCGTAACTAAGACGGTTTCAAAAATCATATTTGTGTACTTGTGTGTGAGTTAATTCCATGTGTAGTTAACTAGAAGGAATTTTCAAACATATTTGTATCACGACATGGACACATATGCATGAATACGTATGCATGCAGTGGCATGGCATTTTAATTCCAAAAAAATCAGAAACACATGAAACCTTGGTTGATGTAATGTCATGCCACCAAGATGATGTGGTAAAGAAATTGGCATGTTTGACGAAAGTTTGGACACACACCCCTCACAAACCGGAGCAACTCGCTAGAAGGTTCGTGGTTCCGAGAGGGAACAATGCATGTTTGATGACGAACGGGAGATAGCTTCCTCTTACGGCCTTCAAATATTTTCTACGTCTAACGGGCACTACTAGAACTGTAATGTGAATTTTTGGAAAATTCTAGGGGTCATTTGACCTTTTAAAGACATTTAAGTGATTTTCTAACCATTTAATGACCTAATTCAAATTTGAACTACATCTACATGCAACGCCTAACCAAAACGGTTTGAAAAATCATATCTGTGTACTTGTGTGCGAGTTAATTCCATGTGCAGTAAATTAGAAGGAATTTTCAAACATATTGGTCTCACGACATGGACACATGCATACGTATGCATGGAGTGACATGGCATTTTAATTCAAAAAATAGAAAAATGATCAGAAACACGTGATACCTTGGTTGATGTAATGTCATGCCACCAAGATGATGTGGTAAAAAAATTGGCATGTTTGACGAACGTTTGGACACACACCCCTCACAAACCGGAGCAACTCGCTAGAAGGTTCGTGGTTCCGAGAGGGAACAATGCATGTTTGATGACGAATGGGAGATAGCTTCCTCTTACAGCTTTCAAAATTTTCCTACGTTTAACGTGCACTAATACAACTGTCATGTGAAAACTTGGTAAATTTCAGGGGTCATTTGACATTTTAAAGACATTTAAGTGTTTTTCTAAAAATTTAATGACCGTAATTCAAATTTGAACTACATCTACCTGCAATGCCTAACCATAACGGTTTGAAAAATAATATTTTTGTGGACTTGTGTGCGAGTTAATTCCATGTGCAGTAAATTAGAAAGACTTTTCAAACATATTGGTGTCAAGGCATGGGCACATGCATGGAGTGCATGCCATGGCATTTTAATTCCAAAAAATTAAAAAATGATCAGAAAAACATGAAACCTTGCTTGATTTAATGTCATGCCACCAAGATGATGTGGTAAAGAAATTTGCATGTTTGACGAAAGTTTGGACACACACCCCTCACAAACCGGAGCAACTCGTTAGAAGGTTCGTGGTTCCGAGAGGGAACAATGCATGTTTGATGACGAACGGGAGATAGCTTCCACTTACGGCCTTGAAATTTTTCTACGTCTAACGTGCACTACTACAACTGTAATGTGAAATTTTGGAAAATTCTAGGGGTAATTTGACCTTTCAAACACATTTAAGTGATTTTATAACCATTTAATGACCGTAATTCAAATTTGAACTACATCTACATGCAATGCCTAACCAAAACGGTTTGAAAAACCATATCTATGTACTTGTGTGCGAGTTAATTCCATGTGCAGTAAATTAGAAGGAAGTTTCAAACATATTGGTCTCACGACATGGACACATGCATATGTATGCATGGAGTGACATGGCAGTCTAATTCAAAAAATAAAGAAAATGATCAGAGACACATGAAACCATGGTTCATGTAATGTCATGCCACCAAGATGATGTGGTAAAGAAACTGGCATGTTTGACGAACGTTTGGACACAAGCCCCTCACAAACCGGAGCAACTCGCTAGAAGGTTCGTGGTTCCGAGAGGGAACAATGCATGTTTGATGACAAACGGGAGATAGCTTCCTCTTACGGCCTTCAAATTTTTTCCTACGTTTAACGTGCAACTGTCATGTGAAAATTTGGTAAATTTTAGGGGTCATTTGACCTTGTAAAGACATTTAAGTGATTTTCTAACCATTTAATGAGCATAATTCAAATTTGAACTACATCTACATGCAACGCCTAACCAAAACGGTTTGAAAAATCATATTTTTGTGTACTTGTCTGTGTGTTAATTCCATGTGCAGTAAATTTGAAGGAATTTTCAAACATATTGGTGTCAAGGCATGGGCACATGCATGGAGTGCATGCCATGGCATTTTAATTCCAAAAAATTAAAAAATGATCAGAAAAACATGAAACCTTTCTTGATTTAATGTCATGCCACCAAGATGATGTGGTAAAAAAATTGGTCTGTTTGACGAAAGTTTGGACACACACCCCTCACAAACCGGAGCAACTCACTAGAAGGTTCGTGGTTCCGAGAGGGGACAATGCATGTTTGCTGACAGACGGGAGATAGCTTCCTCTTACGGCCTTCAATTTTTTCCTACGTTTAACGTGCACTAATACAAATGTCATGTGAAAATTTGGAATTTTTCAGGGGTCATCTAACCTTTTAAAGACATTTAAGTGATTTTCTAACCATTTAATGACCGTAATTTAAATTTAAACTACATCTACATGCAACGCCTAACCAAAATGGTTTGAAAAATCATAATTTTGTGTACTTGTGTGCGAGTTAAAAAATCATCAAACGATGTAAATATCTGGTGTTCAAAAAAGAAAATGTAAAGATCTGGCAAGACAACCAGCCCCCACACGACTGGCACTCAATCTCGCGGCTCGAGGTTTGGTAGGTGATTGGCGGGGATCATTAATCAGACATGGTTCTGTATTGGAAACCGTCAGCTATTATGTTCACACATGGATTTGCTGCGGGAGTTGTGTGTAATTCAAACTACAGTACTCGTAAATTCGGGCGACCGGCGTGTGTACTGTCCCCGTCGATCTAGATTCCGGCCGCCAATAAATACTACCTTGCTCATGTCGTCCCGCCTGCATTCTCATCTACATCCTCCCCTCGCTCGCCCTCTCTCTCTCTATCTATCTATCTCAAATCTATGCCATGGCGCCGCCGGTCTGCCCACGCGCCGACGAGGAGTCACCGCCCCCGAGGACGCTCACTCGATTAGCAGCGATGAGGACCCCTATGCGCCGCCTGACGAGGTTGCGCCGGACCCCCCAACTTTCGATTGGTTTTGGGGCCAGTACAATCTTTGTTTGTGGAAGTCGCTGCCGCCGGCTGAGAAAGCCAGGCAAGTGGCATTCAAAAAGGAGATGGCGGAGGAGGAACCCAGGTACCAGGCGGCCTGTGAAGCCCGTGATGCCGCCTGGAAAAATGAGGCGGCCGAGCTTTGGGGGCAGGCGCGCCGTCGTGCCGAGGAGGTGTACAAAGACGGGTACTTCGCGAGGAAGGTCATAGGCGCTGGGCGCCTCATCGCTGCGTGGAGGTGGGCCGATAAGCTCCAGCGTGCCACCGACGAGGAGCTCCGGTGGGCGCCCAATGAAATGGCAAGATCGGCCGCGCGCGTCCGCCAGCAAGAGGTATATCTGTACGTCAAGCGCTGCGAGGCGGAGGAGTCGGAGTACTGCCTCCGCACTGGGAAGACGCCACACACGAGGGAGCTGCTAGCGAGGGGCTGCTGGAATACTGGCCCCAGGAGGGATTATTAGTTTTAGTATTGTTCGTTTTCAATTTTATGCACTGTACCTAGTAGTTAAGTATCATCACGTATATGTGATTATATTATATATATATATATATAAATTCTGTGATGATCTAATGAAAAATTAATATATATATATATATATATTATGAATTCCATTTTCTATCTATTTTTGTATAATAATTTGAATCTAGCTGTTATCATCCAGATATACAGAATGGAAAGCGTATATACACACATTGAAACAAAACATATAAGAATGGAAAACAGAGTACACACATTGAAACGGAGCAATAAACAGAGCAATACTATGATTGCTGTGAATACATAGCTATCCACGTTGAAATGACTTTTCAAAATAAAACGTGTCCATGAGACCATAACCAGCAGCCCTTACCTAGGGTGACTCTTGGCTCCGCCTGAACTCGTGCAGGCGTTCGTCCAAGTGGTCGACACGCTCGCGGTACATCTGGAGCGCGATCTTGAGCTCCAAGTAGGCTATTTCATCGGATATCACTAGCTCGAGGATGCGACGGCCATGTTCCTCTACTGCGCCCAGGTGGACACCTGGGCCAAGGAGGCGGTCGAGCCTACGGACCAGCGCGTTGGCATCCAGCGGGCCGCGGACAAGGCGAACGGCGACACCCACGCGAACGGCGCGGCGGGCGTCCGGTGCAAGTACGGCGCGGCCGCCCTCTGGTGCAAGTACGACGCTGAGGGCCTCTGCCCACTCCTGGCGAGGAATGGGGGTACTAACGGGACGTGTACCTAGCTGCGATGCCGATGGATCCGCTGTTGCTGTGCGGCGCGCTGCGCCTCTCACTCTGCGGCGCTCCAACGATCTCGCCCTACAGCGAGCCACAGCCTATCGGCGCGGACGCTCCTAGCTTGCTCTGCGGCGCACCATCGTTCATGTTGTGCGGCGAGCTGCAGCTTGTCGGCGCTGACATGCCTATCTTGATCCGCGGCGCTCAAGCGCCATGCACCAAAGGTCTGCTCAACCCTGGCGATGACGCGCATCACGGCGTCGTCCATCGCATTGCCGGGGAGCGCCTCGGCCTCGACGGGCCGTGGCGCCTGCTCATTTTCCTCGTCGACGAGGTTGATGGCAGCAGTGCTTTGGTGGGTTGGCATGCTTGGAAAAGGTGGATGTGCTACAGGCTGCGCTTGTTGCCTCCGTGCGTCGCGCGCCCCCTATGCGCAATATAGCAGGGTGGTGGGAAACAGGTGAGGAAATGGCGGGAAACGGTGGCGTGTTCATAAAACGCCATAATTTAATGGAAACTTAGCATCGAGCTAGCACAAGTCATAGATGATGATGAGATGAACACAGACCACACTAGGGAACCCGTCGGTGATGAATTCATCAATCCCAAACGGTTGAATACTAGCAAGCGTTTACCCATAACACACACGGCCTATTCCATCACAAATAGGTCGGACGGATCAACTGTATGCCACGTATCGCACATTGTCAAAAAGTAATGCGGTAGCCCTTCTTTAACATGTGTTAAAAAAGGACCTCGAGGTTAAATTAGCTGAGGGAATGGGGCATTTCGGTCGTTTGACCGAAATGACCCATCCCATCACGTAATTTAACATCGAGACAACTTCCCATCCAGTCACCCATCCGATGGCTGCTCCAGCCTGAGCACACTTAACTTGATAGTTTTCTTACATGAGCTACTGGTGGAACAGCTAGTCCTTGCTGATAGGAATGCCTCTTCACATCCTTATGGCGTACCTGGATGACCGCCCGTCCCACAATGGCCAATAGATGTTGTGTAGACAGAGCATATCACATACGTCTTATTAGAAGCAATCGTGTGCGTTATTATCGGTCTTCGCACACATTTCTGATTACAGACCTTTCTGCCGCGTATCACACACATCTTGTTATATTGAACCGTTTCTGTTCTCTTGCCTAATCACAAACAGTTCATCCGAGTGAACCGTATGTTCTATATCGCACACACCTTCATCTAGCTGCCCGTTTCTTTTGTGTTGCCTAATCACAAACAGTTCATCTGAGTGGACCGTATGCTGTGTATCGCGCACTCCTTCATCTAGCTGCCCGTTTCTTTTGTTCCTCCTCATTGCAAACAGTTAATTGAACTGAACCGTATGCCCTTCATCGCACACGCAAGTAAAACCTGAACCGTGTTTGATGCATCCTCCATCGCAAACGTTTTATACGTTTCTGACGGTTTTCATACACCACCATTTGCGATTATGGCATCGCACATAGTTTCTCGAAGGGTCTCTGATTGTAGTGTCGCGTTAGCAGCATCCTGCAGTAGCGGAGGGACCACAAAACCAACACCTCTTGAATGCGACCGAAAATGATGTACGTTGGAAGGGGTGATGTGTGTTTTCAATATAGAATAATGTACAATTTAGATGTGGTGCCTGCCTCTCGATACAGACAACAACCATGAAATCCAGGTAGTTAGGGACGAGATACGCAGGGTACGCTGTCGGTCGAACCCAACAATCCGAGCACGTGGGAGGGAATCCTGACAACGCATGAGCTCGAGCTTTGGTTGAACAACATGTGACGGTGACCGGCCCTAACAGAACTAGGAGGAATCCATTCATGGCCAACACATACCCGTCATTATCGGTTAAAGGGATGATATGTATACACTCAGGAGCCCACAGATATGTGTGTCGTCACAAAAAAACCGCACAAGGGAGACGTGGTTGATCAGAAGACCCTGTATACACTGCATGCGGCCCGAAAATATGTATGGGTACGGTGATGTGTGATGTGTTTAAATCCCGAATGCACAACTTCGATGGGCCACCAACTACATTACAAACCGAACACCGTACCCGACCCCAAGCATGGTTCAATACGTACGATGTCGGTTTCCCAACTTCGAGTCGGCGGGGGTGGGGGGTGTCGTCCAACGCATGTGCTCAAACTTTATTTGGTCTAACATGGCACACATAGCAATAGGAAACCATCATGGTCAAACCCTTGTCGTATGTTGGGTCAAAGGGATAGATTGTGTGGGCTCCAATCGTTATCGGTCAAGGATAATATATAAACTGCACAAGGGAGACTTGCTCGATCAGAACACTCGGCCCCCTATCCCCGGCATGCGACCCAAAAAATGTATGGGCCTTGTGTGTGATTTATTCAAATCCCGAAAGCACAAGTTCGATGGGGCACTAACTACATCAGTAACATTACAAATTGAACATCGTACCCCCTGTGGCCAGGTTAAAGACGTACGATGTTGGGAACACAACTTCAAGGCGGATGGGGGGGTAGGGGCCGGGTGTCGTCCAACGCATGTGCTGAAACTTGATTTCCTCTAACATAGCACACGAAGCAAAGAGTAAACCTTCTCATGCGTTGAGTCAAAGGGATAATTTGTGTGGGCTACAGATGTCGATCATTCTTTGATTTTTGAGAACAAAAAATAACCAATAAAAAACATAGTCTACAAATTAGCAAAACAAGGATCCCAAGGTTTATATAATCACCATGACAGGTCAGTATAGAGTCGATCATTCTTTGATTTTTTTAGAACAAAAAATAACCAATAAAAACATAATCTACAAATTAGCAAAACAAGGATCCCAAGGTTTATATAATCACCATGACAGGTCACTATAGAGACATTTATCTCTATAATGACTGTGTCATAGCGTTTAAATCAATCTTGAGATATGCAACTTCCCACCGGGTCACCCATCCTTAGACTACTCCAGCCTGAGCATGGTTAACTTCTACGTTCTATTCGACTAGGCTAGCGGATGGGAAGCCACCCCTTGCTGATAGGAATTGCCTCCTGGCCTTTAAGGCGTTACACACTGGTCACCCTATGGGACCTACTCCCTACTATCACACACATCTGTGCTTTTAAAAACTGTGTGCGATGTTTACATGGCTGGTGTGTCACCGCCTAGCCTTCAATGAGCACTGATACTGGCAGCGGGAAAACGATGGGAGAAGAGGCGGGAAACCGATGAGAGGAATGGCGGGAAACGGTAGCATGTTTGGATATATAACAACATTAATATAGAAAACTTAGTGGGGAAGGAAGCGTGAGCTAGCACGACGCATGCGCACAGTGCTTACCCATATAAATAAAATCACAACCGGAACTACATGTGCTGCCGAAAGGGATGAGGATTGTCGTTCGATCTAGGAGCATCCAACGGTGCAGACGTCCGATCCGTGGGGTTTGGGTTCTGGCCACTCAGAACGCACAACTCAGATCGCGCGCGCAGCAGGGGGGCATCGGCCATGGGTTGGTAGGCACACGGCTTTCGTGACTGAACCGTGTGTTATTTGAAAACACTTCGTGAGAAGAATCTCGGTTTTTAAATCCCCATAAGTCCAAAACTCATCCGAAAATCGTGAAACTTGGCATGGTGTCACGACATGGCACATATATGTCGAGGAAATTTTTTTGTCCATTTTGCCGCAAGTTTTATTACAAGCCTCTTACAAACCAAGCTTCTCTCAAGAAGCCTCGTGGTTCCGATAGGGAAACGTGTCCCCCTTGTGGGCGAAACGATAATCACTTCCTCTTTTCGCCTTGTATTTTCTTCTATAGCAACATGGAACGACATGATATCCGTGCTGAAATTTAAACTTATTCAGGGTTCGTTTGGCCTTTTCATACACTAATTGAGTTTCCTAGGCATTTAATGTCCATAATTCAAATCTGAACTACAAATACATGCTCCAGTTCACCAAAATGGCTAGAAAAATTATGCATGTGTCCTTGGGTGCATGTTTAGGTTCCATGCCAGGAATGGGAATGAATTACAACCGTACCGGCGTCCTGGCTCGTCCTTTAACATTTGGAATCTTGGTTTTCAAATCCCCATAAATCCAAAACTCACCAGAAAGTCATGAAAGTGGGCATGGTGTCACGTCATGGCACATATATGTCTTGGTAAAACATTGTCCAATTTGGGCCAAGCTTTATTAGAAACCTCTTACAACCGGAGCGTGTCGCAAGAACCCTCGTGGTTTCAATAGGGAAACGTGTCCCCTTGTGGTCGAAACGATAATCACTCCCTCTTATAGCCTTGTATTTTCTTCTACGCAAAACATGGAACAACGGGAGATTCGCGGTGAACTTTGAAATTATTCAGGGTTTGTTTGACCTTTTTATTCATTAATTGAGTTTTCTAGGCGTTCAATGTCCATAATTCAAATCCAAACTACAAGTACATGCTCCAGTGCACGAAAATGGCTAGAAAAAACATACATGTGTCCTTGGGGTGCATGTTTAGGTCCCATGGAATGAATGGGAATGAATTCAACCATCTCGGCGTCCTGGCTTGGCCACAAACATTGTGAATCTCGGTTTTTAAATCTCTCTAAATCCAAAACTCACCAGAAAATCATGAAACTAGGCATGGTGTCACTACATGGCACACATATGTCGTGTTAAAATAATTGCCCTATTTGGGCCAAGCTATATTACAAGCCTCTTACAAAACGAAGCTTCTCGCAACCCTTGTGGTTCCGGTAGGGAAAGATGCCCCTCCTGTGGGCGAAATGATAATCACTGCCTCTTCTCGCCTTGAACTTTGTTTTCTACAGGAAACATAGAATAACAGGAGTGTCGTGCTGAAATTTGTAACTGTTCAGGATTCGTATGGCCATTTTATATTTAAATTGAGTTTTCTAGGCATTTAATGTAGTCCATAATTCAAATTGGAACTATAGGCACATGCTCCAGTGAAGCAAAATGGGTGGAAAATGGTACATGTGTCATTGGGTGCATGTTTAGGTCTCATTGAAGGAATGGGAAAGAATTACAAACTTCTCGTCGTCCTGAAACATTGAGAATCTCGGTTTTTAAATCCCAGTACACCGAAAACTCACCCAAAAAACATGAAACTTGGCATGGTTTCATGACATGGTACATATATGCCGTGGTAAAAAAACTCGTCCAGTTTGAGACAAGGTGCACACATTAACAGTCAACGAAGTCCTTTTGAAACAAATAGCTGACACGCTAAGATTGCAAACAGTTGTATTATATGAACCATGTGTTCCCGTAACCATTTAGGTGCGGCCACACGTCCCTCTTTTCTTATGGGATAGTACTACCTCCATCCTCGTTCATTGGTCATCTTTGTATTTTGTACCAAAATTTAACCATACTCGGTGGTGATACGTCTCCAAAGTATCTATAATTTTTATTGTTACATGCTGTTATATTATCATTCTTGGATGTTTTACAATCATTTTATAGTCATTTTATATCATTTTTGATACTAACCTATTGACATAGTGCCAAGTGCCAGTTGCTATTTTCTGCATGTTTTTTACATTGCAAGAAATCAATACCAAACGGAGTCCAAACGCAGCGAAACTTTTCGTGGATTTTTTTGGGACCAGAAGACATCCAGTGGGATGGAGAAGCACCTGGGGGTGCTCCGAGGGGAGCACAACCCACCAGGGCGCGCCTAGAGGCCCAGGCGCGCCCTGGTGGGTTGTGCCCACATCGCTGGCCTCCCGAACCACCTTTTTGCTCTATAAATACCCCAATATTCCAGAAACCGTAGGGGAGTCGACGAAAATCAATTCCATCTGCCGCTAGTTCCAGAACCACCAGATCCAATCTTGACACCATCACGGAGGGGTTCATCATGTCCATTGGTGCCTCTCCGATGATGCGTGGGTAGTTCTTTGTAGACCTACGGGTCCGTAGTTAGTAGCTAGATGGCTTCCTCTCTCTCTTTTGATTCTCAATGAAATGGTCTCTTGGAGATCCATATGATGTAACTATTTTTGCGGTGTGTTTGTTGGGATCCGATAAACTTGGAGTTTATGATCAGATCTATCTTTTTATCCATGAAAGTTATTTGAGTCTTCTTTGATCTCTTATATGCATGATTGCTTATAGTTGTCGGATCACGGGTTCCGGCATAACCCTTAAGGTTCGAACACTGGGGTGCGCATGAAGATCTCTCCTCCCTCTAGCTCGCTCGCACCACGATCTCACGGCCTAGCTCGATGAACCCAAGGAACAAAGGGACACACGATTTATACTGGTTCGGGCCACCGTTGTGGTGTAATACCGTACTCCAGTGTGGTGTGGTGGATTGCCTCTTGGGCCGAGGATGAGCAGTTACAAGGGGAGAACAGCCTCCTGAGGAGAGGTGTTCTTGTTCTTGGTGAGCTGGTGTGGTGGTCAAGGGTGATCTGAATGATCCTCTAGATGAGTTGCCTGCTATGGTGGTGGCTAGTCCTATTTATAGAGGCCTTGGTCCTCTTCCCAAAATATTGAGCGGGAAGGGATCCCACAACGGCCAAGTTTGAAGGGGGACAACTAGTACAAGTTATCCTGACTAAAGGTGGTCTTCGCCTACCAAAGGCTCTGGTGGTGACGCCGTCTTGGGCTCCACGGTGACCTCCGTCTTGCTGATAACCCACAAGTATAGGGGATCGCAACAGTTTTCGAGGGTAGAGTATTCAACCCAAATTTATTAATTCAACACAAGGGGAGCCAAAGAATATTTTCAAGTATTAGCAGCTGAGTTGTCAATTCAACCACACCTGGATAACTTAATATCTGCAGCAAAGTTTTTAGTAGCAAAGTAATATGATAGTAGTGGTAACGGTAGCAAAAGTAATATTTTTGGTATTTTGTAATGATTGTAACAATAGCAACGGAAAAGTAAATGAGCGGAAAACAATATGTGAAAAGCTCGTATGCATTGGATCAGTGATGGAGAATTATGCCGGATGCGGTTCATCATGTAACAGTCATAACATAGGGTGACACAGAACTAGCTCCAATTCATCAATATAATGTAGGCATGTATTCCGAATATAGTCATACGTGCTTATGGAAAAGAACTTGCATGACATCTCTTGTCCTACCCTCCCGTGGTAGCGGGGTCCTAATGGAAACTAAGGGATATTAAGGCCTCCTTTTAATAGAGTGCCAGACCAAAGCATTAACACATAGTGAATGCATGAACTCCTCAAACTACGGTCATCACCGGGAGTGGTCCCGATTATTGTCACTTCGGGGTTGCTGGATCATAACACATAGTAGGTGACTATAGACTTGCAAGATAGGATCAAGAACTCACATATATTCATGAAAACATAATAGGTTCAGATCTGAAATCATGGCACTCGGGCCCTAGTGACAAGCATTAAGCATAGCAAAGTCATAGCAACATCAATCTCAGAACATAGTGGATACTAGGGATCAAACCCTAACAAAACTAATTAGATTACATGATAGATCTCATCCAACCTATCACCGTCCAGCAAGCCTACGATGGAATTACTCACGCACGGCGGTGAGCATCATGAAATTGGTGATGGAGGATGCACTACAAAAATAGACACATCCGTGACATTTTGGGCCGAACGAATTTTTTTTCTGTCATACATATGACACTTCTATGACGATAATTGTGACAAAACCCGGTATCATCATAGATGTGGTGGGCTCCTACTTCTATGAAAAAAATCATGACAGAAAATGGGCTTTTCGTCCTGGGCGGGCCGGAGACGCAGCTGCATGACATTCTTTGGGCCGTCCATGATGGAAAAAACCATGGTAGAAGTGAGGGCGAGGAAAATTTCGGGGAGTTCCCGGTTACGGTGGGAGGTCGGGGGCCGAGCGATGCGCGTTTCTCTCGTACACGTATGTGCGTGTGTGCAAGGCGTTGGCTCTGACTGAACCCGAGCGAGGTGTTGGGCTCTAACTAAACCCGAGCGATTGCACTGCAGGCTACGCGTTACTGAACCCAAGCGATCGATGGCTGTTAACTGAACCCGATCGAGTGATTCCTTCGCTACTGTTGCTAACTGAAGCCGATCGATTGGATGAACAGTGAGCGTTGCCGGGGGGCTTGGATGAACAGTGAGGGGTGGCGTTGCCTCTGGATGAACAGGACCCCGTGGTGTGGAGGGCTGGATGAACAGTAGACGCTGGAGGGGTGCCCGTGGAGGGGTGGTTGAACAGGACCCCGTGGTGTGGAGGGCTGGATGAACAGTAGACGGTGGAGGGGTGGTTGAACAGTAGCCGGTGGAGTAGCGCGCGGTGGAGGCTGGATGAACAGGAGCCCGTGGAGGCCGGAGGAGGTCGACGGTAGCCCGTGGAGGCTGGAGGAGGTCGATGGTGGAGATGAACAGTATCCCGTGGAGTCTCGTTTTGTGGTACGCCACACCCCTCCCGATGAACAGGACCGCCGTTTCGACCGTAGGAGGTTCGTTTCGTCCCTTTTGCGGTACGCCACACCCCTCCCGATCAACAGGACCCCCGTTTCGACCGTAGGAGGTCTGTTTCCTCCGTTTTGCGGTCCACCACACCCCTCCCGTTCAACAGGACCCCCGTTTCGACCGTAGGAGGTCCGTTTCCTCCGTTCTGCGGTACGCTAGGCCTCGTTTCCATTGCTTGTTCCATCCAAGCCCTCCCGATGAATACGACCACGCATTCCGTTCCGACCCAGCCGGTTGGCTCCCACGCGTTCCGTTGCCTCCCGATGAAAACGACGCATTCTGTTGCCTCCCCATGAACACGACGCATTCCGTTGCCTCCCCATGAACACGACGCATTCCGTTGCCTCCCCATGAACATGACGACGACGCTGTTTCTCCGTTCCGACCCAGCCATGTACACGAGCCCTGGCCGTGCGTATGCGCGAGTAGGCGTTCGAGACCCCGCCCGTATGTACACATACGTGGCCGTATTTTCTTTCTTGCACCCTTGCCGCTGTACGTACGTGTACATGCTACGTGCGCGCCTCTACTACGACACGTACGCGCCTCTACTACGACACGTGCGCACCTCTACATCCACCAGTATATATGTACGTACACGTTCGCGACCAGAATGACAACGCTACGTACGCTTCGACCAGGTGGGTCCCTACTGTCAGGCACTTCCTTGCGTGCGAAGATGTAGCTGGTGGGTCCCAGCAGTCAGGGAGGCGAATCGTTTTGTTTTTTTCCCGGACGCACTTCCTTGCGTGCGAAGGTGTAGCTGGTGGGTCCCAGCAGTCAGGGGGAAACGTTTTTTTCGCGAAATACGGTGGCCCGTCCGATGGGTCCCCACTGTCAGGTGGAGGAATAATTATTTTGCACGTAATAAGGAGGCAGTTCCTTGCTACGGCCATGGACCCAGCTGTCAGCCTCTCCACGTACAGTCCACGTCCGATGGAAGCCGTTCCTTGACCACGTTGACCACGCCGCGCCGAGAGCACCAGGGCGGTGGACGACGGCGAGGCCTAGGAAGGGGATGATGCAGAGCCGGGGAAGACGCGGCAGTGGATGCCCACGCCTAGAGGAGTACGAGGGTTCACTGGTTCGCTGCGGTGTGAGGCTGCCATCGCCGCAGAATAACAGGGGGTGTGGGTGAGTAGAGGGATGGCCTGGCCAGTGGTGGGAGTTGTAGGGGGCGGTGAGGCCTCCGCCGCATCGCAGCCGGCCACGGGAGGCAGGAGCACGAGGCACGACCGGCGCTGGTTTGGGCGGCTGGAGCAAGAAGAGCAGAGGTTGAAGAAGCACTACGATCGTTGGATGGACATCGTACGGTCACTGGAGCTAGAATCGTGCATATTGACTAAGTTGACAAAGCCCTCCGTCCCCGTCAACTTAGTAGGCCCACAAGTCAGCCTGCCACTATACTAGGTCCCAGCTAACAGGGGGAGTATTCATTTTTTTTGTGCGTAATAAGGAGGCACTTCCTTGCGTGCGAAGATATAGCCGGTGGGTCCGAGCTGTCAGCGGCGGTAACGTTTTTTTTCACGAAATACAGAGGCCCTTTCGGTGGGTACCTAATGTCAGGTGGAGGAATCATTATTTTGCACGTAATAAGGAGGCATTTCCTTGCGTGCTGCCGTGGACCCAGCTGTCGGCCTCTCCACGTACAGTCCACTTCAGATGCATGTTGGTCATTGACCACGTTGACCAGGCCGCACCGAGAGCACCAGGGCGGTGGACGACGGCGAGGCCTAGGAAGGGAACAACACGGAGCAGGGAAGACTCGGCAGTTGTTTCCCACGCGGAGGGGAGTACGACTGTACGAGGGTTTACTGGTTCGTCTGCCGTCGCCGGAGAATAACAGCAGGTGTGGGTGAGTAGAGGGATGGCTAGGCCAGCGATGGGAGTACGGTGGGGCGGTGAGGCCTGCGCGGCAGCAGAGCCGGCCACAGGGAGGAGGGAGCAGGCAGTCCCGTCGGCGCTTGTTTGAGCGGTTGGAGCAGGAAGAGCAGAGATTGAAGAAGCACGACGGCCGTTGGATGGACATCGTACGGTCACTGGAGCTAGAATCGTTCATATTGACTATGTTTACAAAGCCCTCCGTCCCCGTCAACTTAGTAGGCCCACAAGTCAACCTCCCACCATGGTGGGTCCCAGCTACCAGGGGGAGTATTCATTTTTCTGTGCGTAATAAGGAGGCACTTTCGGTGGGTCCGAGCTGACAGCTGGGGGAACGTTTTTTTCACGAAATACGGTGGTCCGTCCGGTGGGTCCCAATAGTCAGGGGCAAACGTTTTTTTCGTGAAATACGGTGGCCCGTGCGGTGGGTCCCCGCAGTCAGGGGGGAAACATTTTTTCCACGAAATACTGGTGGCCCGTCCGGTGGGTCCCTGCTGTCAGGTGGAGGAATAATTATTTTGCGCGTAATAAGGAGGCACTTCCTTGCGGCTGCCGTGGACCCAGCTGTCAGCCTCTCCACGTATAGTACTCTTCCGATGGAAGTCGGTCGTTGACCACATTGACCACGCCGCGCCAAGAGCACCACGGCGGTGGACGACGGCGAGGCCTAGGAAGGGGACGATGCGGAGCCGGGGAAGACGCGGCAGTGGATTCCCACGCGGAGAGGAGTACGAGGGTTCACTGGTTCGGCTGCGGTGTGAGGCTGCTGTCGCCGCAGAATAACAGGGTGAGTGGGTGAGTGGAGGGATGGCCTGGCCAGCGGTGGGAGTAGTATGGGGACGGTGAGGCCTCCGCGGTAGCACAGCCGGCCACGGGAGGCAGGAGCATGCGGCACGACCGGCGCTGCTTTGGGCGGCTGGGGCAAGAAGACCAGAGGTTGAAGAAGCACTACGGCCGTTGGATGGACATCGTTGACCACGCCGCACCGAGAGCACCAGGGCGGTGGACGACGGCGAGGCCTACGAAGGGAACGACACGGAGCCGGGGAAGACACGGCAGTGGCTGCCCACGCGGTGGAGAGTATGAGGATTGACTGGTTCGGCTGCCGTCGCCGGAAAATAACAGGAGGTGTGGGTGAGTAGAGGGATAGACAGGCCAGGGATGTGAGTATGATGGGGCCGTGAGGCCTGCCCGGCAGCACTGCCGGCCACGAGAGGCGGGAGCAGGCGGTTCCGACGGCGCTGGTTTGGGCAGCTGGGGCAGGAAGATCAGAGACTAAAGAAGCACGATTGCCGTTAGATTGACATCTAACGGTCTGACGCTGGTAGAGTCGATTGTTGACTAAGTTTCTTTTTTGAGAAACCTTGTGTACGCATAAACTTAGTAGGCCCACAAGTCAGCCTCCAAATCTGTGGCAGACAACATAAAGCCCATTTGCTATTTTTTTATAATTTGCAGCCCATTTGCTAATTCTTAAGTAATTTATTACAGCCCATTTGCTAATTCTTAAGTAATTTGTTACAGCCCATTTTCTGCCCAGGACCACGGTCAAAAAGTTCAACCTTATTTTGCATATTTCGGTGGAGTCCGAACTGTTGTAACCCCGAAATGATAAACATTTTTTTAAGAACTGATTGATTTGCCAAAAAAACCGTTTTGTTTTTGTAAGCAAATAAGACGTGGGACAATTGAGTTGGTTTAATGGAAAACCAGTGGTAAAAAAATCAGCGCTGGGTGGGAAAAAACAACAAAAATAAGGATGCAAATTTGAAAAGGGAATTTTATGTATTTCAATATAATGATACGTGTATATGAACTAGTAAAACTATAGGTAGAGATTAGAAAACGGATGTAGGACATGCGTTTCAAGAGGAAAATAGAACTGGGCTGTGTGTTTGATTCAGTAAAAAAAACTGCCTGCGGATGTTGTAAGACAAAATATAACTAACGCTGGCGGGCCAGAGGCCAGTAGATACCTGCTGGATCTTTGTGCCCCGTTGTCGTCATGGGCTGGGCCTGTTAAAAACAAAACCAACCCTGGGCAGTCTACAACCCAGTTGAAACTTGCTCGACCTGAAAAAACAATATACGTGCTCAATAAACGAGAGAATTCTGCAAGTACAGACTGATAACTGGGATGCAGCACGGATATTGTTTTTTTATCGTGATAATAAGTGCGTGCACTTGTTTCGAAAAAATTGGAGAACTGGGAATTCGAACGGCGGGTGCTTATGCTACCCATCAAATAAAAATCTGGTGCCTGAAAATTCGTTTCGAAACAAATGATTCAGCTTTATATCCACGTCGACCCTCGGCATGATGGTTGGAAGCAAATGCAAGTTCATACCAAAAGATCGTTAACAACAATACCAACTTGCGGACGACAAGGTAGTACAACTACCAATACCAAACTAACTTATAATCTTTTTACTCCTGGCCCTAGTGTTCGTCTGGTAGAAAATCTTGCAGAGGACCAACTCCCGCTCCTTCTCTTTCTCTAGGTCCCCGAGGTGGTACTGGTGCATCACCCAGTTTGTCCTCTACTGGTCGAAGTTCTTGTTGGTGTGCAGCACCGGAACCTTTTTTGTTGCCCGTCTGCCGGCCGTTGACCATCACCGGCAAGGTATTGCCGGTCTTGTGCCACATCGCGTGCATGCCACACTCCTACTGTATATTGCGACGCGTCCACGTGCCCCTTTTGAACGCCCTGGAATTGCGCAGGAAGAAATGCTTCCTTAGGCCACTCAGTGTGATACCTGCAGTATTGTGGAATACAGGTTTTAGTGTACCTAGTTGGCATTTTCATAACATCTTTGGCATGTTGCAGTCACTTGTTTCACTTTTTATTAACTGTCAAATTGTAATTGCTTCACCAGGTCTGCGTCTAAAAATAAAAATAGAGCTATAAACAAAGTAATATGTTTGTGCAACTAGACGGCCGATCGGTGTCTTACCTGGAAGTTTCTCAGGTTGGGTGTAGCATGTGCCGTGCTCGCTGTCGATGGTTGGTATGAACAAATCAATGAGAGACCGAAATCTTGCGCTGTCAGCACTCACTTTGGCCTCAAGGTGCTCGATCAGCTCCTGATCCGTGGGATCGAACTTGACGCCAGCCGACAGCACCGGCCAGTCCTTCTTCGACTTGCATCGGTAATTCCAGTTATATGGTACTCAATGTATGATCAATCGACTGTTTTAAGTGAATGATGAAAGATTTCGACAGATAAGTGGTACTCCAAATCTGAAGTCCAGAATACCCGAACACGCCGCCGGGATTCTTGTGTCACCTCACGCGCAGCGTGTTGTCACGTCAATTCAATGTGTGGACATGATGAATAATTTGACCGACGTATACTAGTACTGCTACCGTACTACTTACTAGTCGTATTTAGTGTCACAATTTATACATAGGTTTAACTAACAAGTACGCACTTGAAGCCTAACTGATATATATATATATATATATATATATATATATATATATATATATATATATATGGCTTCTGCACAGCATCTCCATCATCATTATCAGTACATCCTACGCAGGTGAGTTAGGATGCACTTGATCCCAGGAAGGTATCTATCCTTCAAACCAGAGGAGTGCTTCAAACTAACAATAGTACATAATATCCAACAAAAGAGGGTCATGCTACAGCAGCAGAATACATGGCTCAGTCTAGATATCAGCACGAATCAAGTTGTGCATATTTGCTCTTGGCATGAACCACATCGCCGCATGTCGGGTTTGCAAAAGCCATCCATCGCATGGAAGCTTGATGCCTTTCCCACACTGAAGATTATCTGGCAACAAGCTGTGTCGACGAATCTCTGGATATGGTGATTCATGAAACCCATGGTATGATGTGTAAACACAGCCCCCCCTCGCGAATGGAAGTTGCATAGCACAGTAATCATCGCCGGTGATATGATCGATGATTGGTCTTATGATCGGATAATTGAGCCCGAGGAACAAGGAGTGGTTGCCGAGGCTGTAAACCCGCCTCCAGTTGAATACGCCTGGCCCAACGGAGCTGGGATCTTTCTCGAACACGAAGCAGCCATAGCCATCAATGTCATGAACGCCCCACGCATTGTACTGCATGTGGTTTGATGTAATGGTTTGGTCAATTTGGTACGTGCGAATGAGCATCAAATGACCGCCGTCAGCTGAACGAGTGATAAACCACCACCCATCGGCTGGTATGATTCCAGGTCCTGGAATCATGAAGGCCAGCGCATTTGCGTCAGCTGCAACAATTCAAATTGGGGACCAAAAGGACAAAAATAAACAATCATGTTCAGAGTATGTGTGGAATTAAGATTATTATAACAGTGACACATATCATAGACAGAGAATTGCAATGTCGTGGTCATAATCATACCCCAAGTTAAAAAAATAAGCCAATGGCTTTCATATTCTAGCAATATGTCATGGTTCAAACATCATGTAACAATGAGAGGAAAACAACTATGACAGCGCCTACTCATATTCTACCATAGCACTTACTACTACTGTTCTCATATCAACTCTAAGCAATAACATGCGTTGTTATAAAAATCTTGTAAACGAGAGTAACATATAGCAATCATGATGTTATGCTCATAATATGTATTCTAACAATCATTAGATGCAAATTGTTCTCATATCAACTCTAACAATAACATGTGTGGTCATAAAAATCTAGTAAATGAGAGGAACATATAGCAATGATGTGGTTCTAGACATGCTATGCATTCTAAATTTGTAACAAATGAATAGGCAGTCGTATTCATAAGGTAAAGATGAGACGAGATAGAACAATTACACGACGATAGATTCCACCAGTATAGGCAGCCAATCTGTGCGTCGACTGCGTAAACGATGCCATCGTGCACTATAGCATCAGACAGAAATGTTGCCTCAACAGGATTGATGATGAGCCATAACCATGTATGGCGACCGGATTCCAGATAGACTAATCCCATGTTGAACAAGGCAATGAGCTTGTAATCCATGTAGTCTTCTAATGGTGTGGGCACTTCGCAGATTACAACTTTATGCAAACAGAGGTCGAGCCAAAAGCTTGACGCGTCTCGTGCATAGTAGGCAGGAGTGTCTGGCGGGCCGCGAGGCTCGATGGCGGCGGTATCCAACGATGGAAGGGTGATCTCTCGCTAGTGTAGATATCCACGAGACGCCACGGACTACCGGTGTGGTGGATGAGGACGATCCAGTTGGCCTTCATGCCCTCCCAGTAGTGGCCGCGCATGAAGGACGGGTGGACGGGTAGTGGTAGCATGTCGAGGGGCACCACGGCAAATTCCGTAGGATCGTCAAGTCGGTGTCTGGGCCACCTGCGAGGATCGGGCATCAGCAAGCAGGGTGTCTTGAAAAGAGCCGGCCGGTTGCAGATGAGTAGACGGTACAAAGACACTGAGCATGCGGCCAGACGGACGGTGCTGAGTAGGTCCATACGACTACAGATCTGCTCCAAGAGAACATCGGGGAGGGAATTCCAATCGCGGCTCTGCGTGTCAGTCGGTTCTGCCATTGGGGTTTTCGGTGCCTGCGAGCCAGCGGGGAAGTGGATTCGGGCGGGCGAGCGAAGAAGCTTCTCCTCGTGTGGCCGAGCAGTGAGCGGGGGGATATGGTACGCGCGAGCTACCAAGGAAGATGGCGCGGGCGGGTGAGCAGTGAGCGGGGGTAAATGGTGTGCGGCCGACGATGGGGAAGAGAGGAGGAAGAAGAAGAGAGGAGGAAGAAGAGTGGAAGACGGGGAAGAAAGTGCATTCAATCTCAATTCTACTAGTACTACTACCAGGATATACCGTCCTTCGGAGTGTAAATAGTTACACCGATGACATGTGGGTCTACCACAACAGGGCCCATATGTCAGTTAATGGAGGACAGAGGTGCGTAGGCGTATTTGCGGAAGCGTGCTCTACTGGCAAACATGATGGCAGTACTGGGTAAGGCTGATTTAGTAACACCAACACGCTGGTTCAGCTTATTAATTATGTGTCCCATCTGCTGCAGCGTGTATTGTCACTTCACTGCGAAGACTAGTTGAATAGTTCTCTCTGACCGAGATGGGGAATAATGGATCGCGAGGACTTCCTTTCTACAGTATCCCTATGCCTCTACGCTCACTTCACTCATTTTGCTCCGTACCTAGTCACTTGTTGAAATCTGTAGAAAGACAAATACTCCGTATTCGGGAACAGAGGGAGGCTTTTACTCCGTACTATTTGGGAACAGAGGGAGTATCACCATATGGAGGGAACAGATGAAGCTTGAAATATGAACATGTCAATGGGAGGGAGTAAGCCCCATGCATGCATGCATGCAACATGCAACACTCACACGTACACATGGACGCACGCAACACTCACGCACCCATGCGGCACACAGCACACGACGCAACACACACGCTCACGCTCAAGTGCTCAACCTACTCCCTACGTCCGTGAAAGACTGTACATTTAGAGATTTACACATTGACCAGGGCATAATTAACGCCCAAAAGTAGCAGACTTATGTGTGCATGCGACCATTGAGATAAGAAGATTAAATGAAGGCCGTTGCATGCTGTAATTAAGGATAGACATGTAGCCTATACCTACAGCACAAGTTGGTGCATTAGTCAATCAATATCGATTTAGATTAAAGGCTAAATGCATTGGAAGTGTAGATGTACATCATGTACTACACTCTTTGTTTTATAGCCGATGTACACTCTTTATTGGAAGACCGAGGGAGGACACGTGCATGCACTCACATACACAGCCAGGGCGCTTCGCACGCAAGGGTTGGACTCGTGTCGCGCCTGCGTAAAGTTTTGTTTAACTGATTTCTTTGCTCTGCCAACTGACAGGTGGGACCCAGAAACCAGGTGACAATTTAACCAGTCAACAAAGTGCCACGTCAACTGTGTGGCCGGTCAGTAGGGTGCCATACGGTGCTCTACGATGAGCTAGTGATCGTATAATCGCCGCAAAACTATATATAGTGACCGTAAAGAGCGTATTGTTACATACGTTGACCGCTAGTGTATTTTTCTCGTTTCAAATTAAGCCATATTAATCGGAAAGGACGCAGTATGGAATACTACTACTAGTACTAGTACTGCTTTGATGTGTCCCGTCAACTCGCCGAACGAGGAGAAGCTTGCTTACTACGCCTCTCCCTCGCCCACGCGCGCGGTGGTTCGCAGGACGAGGAGAGGGTTTTGACTACAGCGCCCTTTCCCTCTCCCTCTCCCTCTCCCTCTCCCTCGCCCTCGCCCTCGCGGTGGACGTGCAGCAGTTCAATCGGTGTCAGATTGCCAGAAGCATATTGTACTGTAGTATCATCATTGTTGGACCTTCCGAAGAGACGAAGAGCCAAGTGCAAGGTTCACACGAGTACGAACTGTTGAACCTCCCGAAGAGGCAAAGAGCCAAGCGCAAGGTTTTATAGGAGTTGTCGTCCTAGTAGGACTGTACTACAACTATAGCGAACGATGCTACTGTATGATGCCGCCACGTCACGTATATCCAAAACTGTGCCACCTTTTTTTTCTCAAAGAGCGTGTTGGAGCCCGTGCAACAACCACACAAGTTGCAAGTACACATAACACATTTGCTAGTAATAAATTCTAAAGGACAAATGCCAGTATGCCACACAAGTTCATCTCCAATTCATGTGATAAATGTGTGCACGACTAGTCTACATATATTCACAGCGCTACCGCTCACAATTACCGTACTCCACTTACACGTTATAGATGGGCTACATGTCCTCCTCCAGGTTCCAGTCCCAGGTGTTCTTCATGGATGGCACGATCCATAGCGGTGGGCAACGGGAATCATTGTCGCAGCTTTCTAGTCCGGTTCCACACGATGGAGACTCATCCAAGCTGAAGCGACATAAATCAGGGATAGCGTGTCCCAGCATGTCGTTCATCCGGTGGTGCGCACTGAAGACACAACCATGCTTCATGAATGGCAGGCCTTCCGTGTCGTGCACGGAAGGTGGCATCCGCTTCACAATGGGGTAGCTGTCCCCAATGAAAAGCGAGTACTCTCCAAGAGTGTTCCTCGGCACCCATGTAGCATCACGGGGGTCGAACTCGGCGCCGTTCATCTGGTACATGCGGAATCCCAGATCTGGACACATGGTGACGTACATAGTCAAGGTCCATGCATAATAATGTTGTGCTCAAATATGGCGGTCAGTAATACTGTGCAGCAAATAGTACTACTCCAGTATAGAGGAAGTAAAATAACCGGCTTATTATATATAGCCACTCTTGGCTACATGGATGAGATAGTAAGACATGGAAAAAAATGGTGGCAGCTAGTGGGTTCAAGTCTTCAAGGGCCTAGCTAGCTATACGCGTCCTAAGGTAAAAAGTACTCCTACTAGTACTACAAAGTATACTACTAGTACAACAATGAAAGAGAAGGCGAGAGGGTTATAAAATGGAATACCTGGGTAGATGGTGACGGTCCGATCGTGGTAGATTGTGTGACCATGTTGCACATCAGTGGTACCATGGGTAACGACTGCTAAGATAGTTGATCCCAATATGCCAAAGTCAGCTACAAGGTTCCATGTTAGACCGAATCGCGGATGCAAATGCACATCCAGGATCGGCGATCTTATTTTGATCGGGGGATGACTGGTCCCTGCAAAATAATGGAGTACCATTAGGGATGCAAATGATGGTTTGTGCATTCCGTTTGTAATCTCCCGTACCGTAGGATGGCAACCAGATGAAACAAGTCCCCTGGCTTGTCACCGCGAAGATGCGGCCTAGATGGCGCACGGCGTCTTCGAACGTGTAGGGGTACAAATCTGCCGCCGCCAACATGCGCCAGCCTCTGCCATTACTGCCTCTTGCATTGATGGCAATCCTTATGTCGAACACCGCGATGAGATAGTAATTGTCGTAGCCGCGTCACTTTGTCGGTGGGTCCGCAATTGCTATCTTCTTCAATCTCATGTAGGCATCATCATACGTATTCAAGCCCAGCCAGTCCGGAAGGCCGATCCCAATGGTGGAGATGGGGTCTACCGGGACGGCCGCACTGCTGTGGATGTTGTCCAAAATGATGGTGGTATCCGGCCGGAGGTATGCAAGCCAATCTTCGTTGGCACCGACCCAGACCTATATATAAGACGGTGGGCAGTGGAGAAATTACGGGATGGAAATGGAATAACTAAGTACTACATGATCAAACTCCATTACTGACCTGCTCATCGGACAAAATCCGACTACCTCTCAACATCGGCAACTCTAGCGGAGTCAACGTGCAACCATGGCCAGGGAGCGGTGGACTGTTTGAAGGATTGTCCCATAGAAGAACCTTCTCCTAGAGGACGCATGGAAGACCAACAAGCATGGCCTTTTCCCAAGCCTGTTTAAGCAGCATCTTGAAAAAGTTGGTGCAGGAAGCACCGAGTCTTGCGGCGGTGAGGACGTCGGAGCGGCGTGCGATTTCTCCCAGAGGATCGTCATCCAAGGTCTCCCAGCCCCAACGAGGAGGAGAACCGCCTGGCGAATCCATGGGAGCAGCGACGAATTGCCTTCTCTTCGGGGGGAGGGGAACTGCGAGGAGGAGATAAGAGCGTAGTAACCGCAGGGCCTCGTCCCTTCCAACGGTAGATCGTTCCTCAGCGAAGGGGTGAGGCTATTATTTACTACTAGTAATAGCATTATGGAACGTTATGGGATTGCATTATACTGTAAATAATAGCACTAGTAAGAAATGTTTGGCACTAGGTAGTAGTTTTTGGCGTGGATTAAGAAATTTTGGGTATGTTTTTGCCATTTTTTGTACACGCCAACTAGTGTCAAAAAACGTCTTACATTATGTGACGGAGGAGTATGTACTCGTACTGTAGCAGTACTAGTACTACTTTTCTCAACTAGTAGTGCGATGTACTATACTTCTAGTCTAGTCTAGTGTAGTGCACCAGTTTTGAACTCTTGAATCTCAGGGCCAAGGAGCTACAGTTGGAAGTGGAGGGTACTACTGTTCTCTAGAACCATCGTTGTACTATCAATGCAGGGGAAGTACACCTGCGTAGTGGCCTAGTGGGTACTCTCGGTGCTCTATTCAGCCGCTCCTCTCACGTAGCTGGCCTACTCAACCGCTCCTCTCACGCACACACTAGCAGCCTGTTTATCAACGACGGTTACTGCGGGGGCAGAACATTTGAGTTATTTGATACAGCGAGACTAGGCTTTTCGCTTCCATTTGTGGAGGTTTAATGGATCTCGTCGAACTTTGTTAGTAGTTCCTTCTTTATGAATGAGATGAAGCAAAGCTTTTGCCTCCGTTTCAAAAAAAACACGTCAAGAGGAATTTCTTTTATAGTAGAGCCGATAATGGAGTGAAGTCCATGCGTGCAATGCCACAAGCTACAGAGTAGTAGTAGAGCACTTTACGTATAGAGCCATATTGCACAGTTCCCAATGCCCCGCCAGGCTTTTCCGGCTCCTCGGGCTTAATTGGGAGGCGCTAGTTTAAATATGCTACTAGCTGGAAGCTGCAAGTGAGGTGCGGCTAGGGCGAGCACGCGAGCCACGGGATGCTGGGAAGGAAAACCCATTCACGTGGCTAGGCTGTCCAGTGCACCCAGATTGTGGGGCCGCACGTCCGTTTGACTTCAAAACTCAAACTACCCGTGTAAAATATTGGCTCGCAGCAAAGTGTAGTAGTACTATTTAAAAAAAAGGCCGCCGTGCGTTCGGCCGGGATCGAACCCACCAAACAAGGTATACACTCCCGCGACCACTAGTAGTACTCGTTGGAGTACAACGCAACCTAGAATCGCCTTTTGTCACTAGTAGTACGTACATTGTTCCTTACAAGAAACCCTAAGAGCATGGTTAATAGTATAGCCAGCTGCTGGCTATAAGCCAGTGCCATGTCATCTACAGCCCATCTTATAGCCAACATGTACAATAATAGATCAAAAGAGCATACTACTTTTTATTATGTGGCCCACTTCTCATTCTCACAAAGTGCCTAGGAGCACGTGCTAGAGCTGGCTCTTCACGAAGAGCCTGCTTACCTTCTCTCTCCTCTTCTCTTTCCTCCAACTAAGCAGAAATATACTAGTTTATTTCTTATAGCCCGCTGACTCAACTCTATTGTACTTGCTCTAATAATGCAAGAAACCACTAAAATGCCAAGAAACTACTACCACTTGCATACGTGGCAGACTTAAGATAAGACTACCTTATCAACCATTGTACATGCTCTTACCAATAAAAATCCTTGAGTGACCTCCTACCTCCGGCCCGTCCACCTAGTCATCCTCGGCCATGGGACGCAGCTACCGCCGCCGGCAGAAGGCGAGGTAAAAACCGCCGGCGGTGCGGAGCCCATGTTGCGGCAGCCCAGATACCAGCTCCGTCCGGCGCTCGCGGCCGCTAGCTAGCCAAGATAGCTCCATCCAGCTGCTTGTCTGCAAGGTTTGCTAGCTAGATTGGCACGGTAGCGCGACGGCTTGCTCGTGCGCGCCGCGCTAAGGCCAGCCATCTGGCTCTAGCGAAGGTCAGCGCGGCAGCTTGCTCGCTCGTGAGTCACGCTCGGGCCAGCCTACCAACCCGTGCGGAGGCCAGCGCGGCGTCCGGCCCGTCCGGCGGAGCAGCGGCCAACTCGCTCATCACCGGCGCCACCGACGAACACGCATCAGTACCGTTTGAAGTAATGTTCAGGAAAAATAATGATTTGAGGGGAAATAACAGGATAGAAGGTCAGATGTGGGTCCCTCGTGTCAACGGTCAAACAAAATGTGTTGGTTTAAGCTGCCTCGTCAGCACGGACGTGTGGGCCAACCCTGTCATAAATGGGTTTAAATGAACCTAATCGGTAGGAGTACTAGGTAGTTTTTGGCGTGGATTAAGAAATTTTGGGTATGTTTTTGCTATTTTTTGTATAATAGATTCTTCCTAGGGCTGGTTGAAAGTGGTAGTTTTTTGTTAAATACTCTACATATTGTAAGTAGGAGTGAAAGTTAAGCTTTGGAAGCCAATAAGCAAGGCTAGTTACATAGTCCATATGTGTACATGATTGAAAGTAAATATCAACCATGAGTGACTAATATCTTGATGGAAAACTCGAAACTATGGAATACTAGGAAAAAAATGCATGGTTGGAAATACTAGCAATGTTCATGTCCGTTGCAATGAATCATAATTAGAATAATACTTATTCACAAACTTGGTACAAAACACTCTAATTTTGATATACATATGTCACTAGAGATATATTATGTTTCAATTAGAATATATTCCTTGGGCTGTTTTGGTGAGGTCAGGGAGGGATGTGGTTGGTTTTAAGATACTAATTATGGGTTTTTCTGCAAATTGGTAGACAAGTGGGATGTTGGTGAGAAAAGGCAACAACTTACCTCACAATTGTTAGATGTAGATCTAATGGTCAGAAACGACGGATGGCAGCCACACCAGCATCACCAACTTAGTCTTGTGTAGGAGTACTAGCAAGATCCGTGCATTGCACGGAACATCAAGATGCATTTTTTTATAAAACACTTGTTGTGATTGACCCTTGCGGGAGTAATCGCATGTGTAAAAACTAATGATATCTCGAGAAATATGAGATAAGGTGAAGAGGAGTGGGGTGTGGTGGTGGTTGGTGGTCGGACTGAGCGGAGGCATGGGGATTGACGACACCGGCAGCGGCCACCAGGCCAGTTTGTTCCAGAGGCTTCCTTTCTTAATTGCTCAACAATGAGGTTTGTTGGAGATAAGGATGAACGAGGGAAGGCCTTGTTTGCAAATGTGGAGAGGGGTGCGGGTATCTTTTAGTTTAATTTCCATCCGTCAGATATAGATCGGACGGTCTATATTGCAAGATGGCACACGTACCATCATCACCAACTCGGTTTTTTATAAGAGAAGAAATATAAGTATGGAGATACAAATGTATTATCTATACTTGTTTCCGCAAACTAGGATCTACATTCTATTCAATGGCTCAGCATGTGGGGCCTTAGCACAATGACTTCTCGACTGTGTAAAACAAAGGTTTTCCCGTCGCCGATAAGGAGGAGGTGACGGCGACACGCTTTCGGCTTGCTCTAGTCCTAGTACTCATACTAGGTGGTCTATGCACGTGTAGATTTATTCTTTTTCACGTCTCATGTTCGCCGTACTGCCCCGACTGTTGATGAATAGACGGTAAGTTATTCACGGGGAAACCCTTGTTGAGCGTGTTTGCGAGAGAGAGAGAGAGTGATATGTCTAGAGACTAAGGCAATGATAAGAGATTCTTTGTGTCTATGTGTGTGGAGGATAGAGAGACATGTACATGGGGCTTTGTGTTGTGTAACGTGGAGACACATAGACATAATCAGAGAGTGAGTGTGTGAGATACACATGCGGACATGGGGAGAGATGTGTGAGTTAGAGAGATGGAGAATTTTGGTGTGCATCTGAGCTAGAGAGAGGGGGGATATATACATACCTAGAGTTGGAGATAATATGCAAGGGTGTGTGTGTCTTAAAAGAAGGATCCAGATAGATGGGTGTTTGTGCGTGTCTGTGTGTGTTTGTGCACGCGTTTGTGTGTGAGAGGGAGTGTGTGTATGTGGAGTAGAGAAACCACTAATGATGTAAACCTAGTATAAGGGAAGGGAAAATGGTGTGACATGTGTAGTAGCGAGATAGCACGGGTGCGGGCGGGGGGAGCAGACTATTTGGAAGAGACATCGAGTGTGTGTGTGGGAGAGGGTGTGAGAGCGAGAGAAACAGAGAGCTAGCGATGGAGAGAGAGAGAGAGAGAGAGAGAGAGAGAGAGAGAGAGAGAGAGGAAGAGAGGGGGCGAGAGGGGTCGTTTGGGTCCATAAATGGCGTATAGATAGGGAGACAATGTTGATGTTGTCCAAAATTGGCCTATGAACGGAGACGCAAGGGAAGCGAGTCATCGTGTGTGTGGATAGGGACTTCATGAGAGATCTAGAATAGATGGTGTAGAGAACAATGTGCGAAATCGAGAACGATTATACATTAGGGAGCTATGCAAAGAGTCACGACATATATGTATGCAGGGAAGGAGCTGGGGCGGGTCCGCATGTGGGAGAGATAGAAAGAGGAGAGTGGTGCACAAGGAGACAAGGTGTGCTTGTTTGCAGTGGGGGTGGTGTGTGAGGTGAGTGCGCGAGAACCACATAACTAGGGAGATAGACGTTTGGGGGCGACATTTTGTGTGTATGGGAAATATACACTCTACATAGTGCGTGTGCTTGGGTAAGAGAGATAGAGGGAGACCTAGAGAGTGATGGAAGAGATGTGTGCATGCTCGAGAGACAAAGTGATAGAGACCTATATTGGGGTCCGGACTTTACAAGAGAGAGGGGTGTTAATGTGCTCGTGTGTTGGTGTTTGGGGGAGAGAACGACTTCTCTATGTGTGTGTGTGTGTGGTGGTGGGGGGGGGGGCGGGGTTGACTTCAGATAAAGAGTGAGGTGTCCATATTTGAGGGACTTTAGCGTAATTGAGATATTGTGCACTCATGGTTGATCAATTTGTTTCATAGTTTGTACTATGAGATAACGATACTTTTGAACATGCGTGATATACCTTGATGTACCAGAATTACAAACCTAAGATTGGAATTTTGGAATTCGACTCCATCATTAGCTTTTGTAATTCATTTAAATGGAGGTACATTTTTTAAGCCAAGATTTCGTGATTTCAAATTCATATATCAAACCTAGAGATGTACACATACGGGCATGTTCAAACTTTATAATCATCCACTTTATTCATACACATTTTTGCTTTTGTCATCATATTTACGATAAACACATTTGGAATTTCATTTGAATTGGACCGTATGATGGTATTTGCTTGTAGTAGCTCAATGATCCATATTTGAATTGAATGGACAATCTAAGTTTCGAGTTGGAGACATTGATTTTCAAAACTTGCACATTTTTTTGCGTGCAAAACTGACAAATTGTCGGCCATGATATCATAGTCGGCCGTACAAGAGCAGAATACTTATAATTTTAGGCGCCAAAAGCTTTCAAACTTCCCTCTCACATCGAAATATCACGCGCCCAAAAGTTTAGCCCTGCGATATTCCTGTTTTACCCCTGCCACATGAACGGAAAAGGGCTGCTTTGGTAACTCCATTGTTTTCCCCTCTTTGCCCCCAACATCCTTCCCCAGAGCCCCTACCCTTCCCCTCCCCGACCCCCCAACCACGGCAAGCTGCCGAATCTAGTCCTCCACTGCAGCGGTGGACCTCACACCCCGCCGGATCTACCTTCCGCACCTTGGAACCCCCAACTGCCAACTCACCACTTCACCGGAGCCGCTTCAGTGACTGGCTTGTCCACCGCTCTAGATCTCCTTGACCGCCATCATGGTCCACCGCACCGGATCTTCTTAACCGGCGCCCTCGTCCACCACAGCGTAGGCCCTTCACTAACTCCCTTGTCTGCCCCTTCGCTGGCCCTTCATACAAGCCCTCATCCGCCGCAACAGATCTGCCTCACCGAAAGCACTGTACAACGCGCTCGCCGAAGCCTTCGTCCACTACACCGGACCCGCTCCGCGGACGCCATATTCAACTCCACCGGCCCTGCTTTACCGACGCCACAACCTCATCAGGTTATTTCGATTTATACTCCTTCGGTTTTTCTGTTTATCGTGCAACTGTTCACTTACCACAGATGAGCTTTCTTGTATGTCGACAGGCGCCGCAACCGTAGCACCAGAGCCGCTTCAGCGACGGCGACAGCCGGCCCAAACTCAACCGCAACACGAGCACCATCGACGATCCTTAGCTATCAAGTATGACAATGATACCCATACGCCGCCGAAAATCAGGTACTATTATCCAACGGCCGGCGCCTACGTTCACTTTCCTAGCATAAGCACCGCACCTTTGAATTTCTTCAGGGCATCATTCAGTTTTTCATGAGACGCGTTATTCTGCTTGCACCTGTAGGGCCGTACTTCTGGCAGTGAACATGTTACATGTGCTAAATTACATACCAGTGCACATATAGTTCATATGCTTTAGTTTTGTTCTGATGCCACCTGTTGGTTCCATCAGACTGCTTAATGTTCTCTATGCTTAATTACACATCAGCAAACTAGCATGTGGTTCCACTGCTTTTTGTTCGTTTTACCCTACATTTTCTGATGCTAGCTATTACATCACTGCTCCGAGCCTCTGTTCATTACTTGTTTGTGTGTTCTTGATCTTCCCAAGTTGCATGAATAATTTGATGCTTCTATTAATTATGGAGCTGCCAACCCCATCAAGCAAAATATTTGTTCTTTTGGGGCTGGCACCTCGAACAAGCATAAAAATAGAGGGAAGTAGATATATTGTCATGTATGCACACACCCTTCTTTCATTAGTTTAGATGAACCATTGATGATCAATTCGGACCAGTGCATGCGATTAAAATTGATTTTACCTAAATAGAGGGTGCAGAATAAACTACAACAACTAGATTTGCAACCACGGGATGCTGACGATATCTTCAAAGAACATTGCAACAGCAGCTAGGCTTCACAGCAACATATGGTAAGCCAGTGTGTTTTAGTACATGTGAAATGTAATGCGAGTGGGCTGCTTTCTTGGCTTGTGCCCTCAACGTGTAATCCTACCGAATTACAAATAGTTCAGTTGTCTGCTTTGCTGTATTGCTTGATTCGAATGCTTATTTGTTGTTACGCTATACCTGAGTTGGCCAATATGTCAGCAGTGCCTGCTGTACTATCGTAAAGAAATGCATGCCTATTTCATTTGAGTCCTTAACTTTTCCTCTCAACTTCATCACAAGACTGTCTTCGTAGTTTATATGAGGCCACACTGTTAAGTGCTTTCTCAGATTATTTCAACTGCTTAGATGCCTTGGCAACTTAAATATAGCGGTTGTACACTCCCTTTCAACTAGGGATGTCAAATGGGTCCCGTTTAATCCCGATTAGAGTCCACTGGTGGTATGATAGTTCAAAAGAGTTTTTGTTTTTTGAGGAAAATGAACTAGGGAGGTAGCAAAAACTAACTAGATGGGACTGGCGGATGTCGTTTATTTGCCACTTACATCCCTCGTTTCATCTTACCATTTTAATTTCTTTTCGGCTGATGCTGCTTCGAACCATTTAAATATAGTTTGCCATGCTCGGCAATAATTCGTCCGTCATTTACCATGTAAGCTTACTGCCTGGATCATACGATAACTATCTCTTACCGATGTCCAGCGGAAACCTTTCAGGATGCCGTTCACACTAGGACACAATGTACAACCCCAGAATCTATTTGTGGAAGCAGTGCGCCATCCATGTTACCAGTTGGTAGCAGTTCAGAGGCTAAACAAGCTTAGTTGTACAAATTCATATCTGATATTATTGCTGATATTAGTAAAACTGAGAGATGTTTAATTGGTTAGCTAAATGTTCCTACTTTAGTTTCGAAATGCATGTGAGCCACATATGGAGAGACCGGAAAGAATAGTATTTCTCTGTGCGCTCTGGTTCATCATGGGTGGCCAACCGACATTGTATTGAAAGACTTGTAATATCTTCAATCTGCTTGCTCTTCTGCTCTTCTTTAAGATGATACTCTTCTCTTGTGGTCGACTGGTCAGGTCGAGTTGTTCTCCCTTAGGATATTTTGAATTTGTTAGGTCAGGTCGACTTGTTCTTCTTTACTATATGTTGAAGCTATCATCTGCGAAGTGTCATCACTTCTGGAGCTCTCATATTTTGAGTAGTAGGCCACATTATATTAATGCACACAACAAATTACAGCATGCATGGCATCTTTTAAAAGAATTGCAGAGATAGCACAAAGGGGTTTACAGGGAGGCAGTATTGGATTAGAATCACTTCTGCATTACAAAGAAAATCTCACTTGTTTTTATGTTTTCATGCATGTCAGATATTGAACATTATCAAAATGAATATGAGAATGGGCGCACGAGAGGAATATTGCGGAACGATCCACTGGCTAACAAACTTGGCATGGTGGAGGATGGCCTATCTTATTCACCCATCAAGGTGCTTGCTCTAACTTTGCAAAGTTGTATTGGTCGCACATATTTTGCATCTGACCTCTTACATTACTTCTACTTTGTTACACCATCTGCTTAGTTTAAGCATCATATATGAGTATATGCCATACCTATCCATTTTCGGTGCCTATTCCATGTGTCGTCACACTATGTTTTTCCAGTCAAATGTTGTTCTTTCGTAATAGATGTCCAAAAGGAAGAGGGTGAGTGCAGATCCTCAAGGAGTACAAACTAGGTATTTGGAAAAGGTAGTGATACCCGTTAAATCAGATAGATCAGCAGCCACAGAAAACACAGGCCCAACTGTACCACACTTTACCCCTACTCCAGTGGCCAAACCCCTATTAGAACTGCAGGGAGCCCAGCGTCAGGTACTGTCTATGATATCAATTCAAAATTTGAACTCCTAAATTTCTACTTGTGCCTTACCTTCTCTCTTGTATGAAAACTAATTTCAGATGAATCTCCTTGCTCAAAGGATCATACGATCTCAAAACAATAATGGGCTCTGCATTGCTCTTGTCAGTACGTCTCTCCCTTTTGTCTTGTAACGCTGTACTTAATTAATTGCTATTTGATTATTTATCATCAGTCTGGACCTGAGCTTCATTATCCTCTGTTTCTTCCAATATTTTTTGATCTATATTTACTCTTTGCAAAATGTAGAATAATGGCAACGCTTATAAAGAATTTTCTTTGGGGAAATTATTGAACTAACCTTCCATCAACGTGGACAAGGGCTTTGTCCAGCCCGTGTTAACATGTAATGTAAGTTCATCCTTCTCAAGCCTTCAAACTTTGTTCTAGTATAGATTTGGATAGGCATCATTTCCTCCACTGCTGTTTGCTTTGCTGTTTACATTTGATTGGATGTTTGCAACAACTACCAGTTTCAAATTGTAGTTGTAAAAACATGTTCCTTATGCAGAACAAATCCATGTATTTGCTTATATAATTGTGAAACCTGTTACGTGTCTCCTTGTTTCTCTTTCAGACTCGTATCTCTTACGCCAGGCAGAACTTTAGGGAATATAGTGAGCCAAACCATCTTGAGGACAGCGAGATGACCCCAAGGTCCTATCATGATGAAGACAGTGAGTTGAAGCTACTCACCAGCAGGTGTGAGACAACCTCTGTGCAGTCGCTGCCTCAATCAGTTCGACTTCTTCAGTCTCAACTTAAAGCGGAAAGGCTTGCTTCAGCTCAGCTCCGACTTGAAGTCAAAGATGTCAGAGGACTGCCGTGCGCACCATCATGCCTTAAATCTAGTGTTGATGCATCTATCGTTGACACAACTGAGGTCTACTCAGCTTCTTCAGCTGTTTGGGGGCCCGACATGGCCAGGCCTAGTGCCTTCTGATGTGCTCTCAGTTTTGTATATTCTTTTGTCGGCGCGTTTATTTGCACTGGTGGCGAACTTTGATGCCGAGTGGATGTAATATGTGTGATAGCCGTGATAGCCTAGCGTAAGTTGCTTGCTTATTTATTTCCTTGTTGTCTTGTTTATTTGTTTGCTTGTAGTCATTGCAGTTCTTTTTCTGCGGTTTGCTAGTGGCTGCAATAACCTATTTTTTAAAACTAGGCCACAATAACCATGGGCTAATATTTACTGTAGTGACACTGGGCCTCCTACGGGCCGTAGAAACAGTGGGCCTTCTACGGGCCGTAGAAACAGTGGGCCTTCTACGGGTCGTAGAAACAATGGGACTTCTACGGGCTGTAGAAACAATGGGCCTTCTACGGGTCGTACCATCAATGGGCCTTATACGGGCAGTATGATCGATTGGCCAAACATGGGCCAATAACAAGCCGCATTATGGCTGTAAACGGGCTAGAGTTGGAATTGTCCGTTCATGGGCCGACCATAACGGGCCATCGTTAGTAGGCCGTATTTGATGACGCTATGAAAACGGCCCAACGTATTAACGGACCACAAACGGGCCGACTGTAACCACGGGCTGAATTTGGCCCACAAGCAGAAAATGACAGTAACGGGCCGTAAGTAAATGAATGCTGGAAATGAGCCCAAGAATAAATGGGTTCTGAGAAGGCCGAAAGATAACATGGGCTGGAAACGGCCCAACGGAATAACGGGCCGTTAATGGGTATAAAGTGATACACTGTTCATTACGGGCCAGTTTCACCACGGGCCGTTAACGGGTGTAAAGTGATACACTATTCATAACGGGCCAGTTTCACCACGGTCCGTTAATAGGCCAAGAGTTACATAGGGCCTCATATGGGCCGAAAGACGTCATGCGCCATACATGGGCCAGAAGTGAAAACGGGCTGGAATCATATTGGGTGGCCCAGATGACGCTACTGGGCCTAATTCGTATAGGGCGTAACGGGCCTTGGGTTAGCGGGCTGTAAATGGGCTATATGCGAACAGGCCGTTAACAGGCTTTACATGGGCCGGCCCGCCAGCTTTTGACCAAGTCAAACGGGCTGGCCTTTTCACAGGAATGGCCTCTGTTGGGTCGTGCCACGTGTCGACGTATCATAGGCACCTTCTGTCCAATGAGTGGATGACATCTGTCCCAACGATGAGCCGACACGTGTTTCCTCCAGCCAATGATGATTTTACACGTCGAAAATCCCCATTGGTCGGGGTTGTTAACGGGTTATCGGATCCAAAACCCGACCCAATAGCTTAACGGCGTTCCGTTACGGTGGATGCCATGTGTCGGTCACCCTTGACGAAAGCACTTCTGTGACGCGGGATTTATCATCATGGAAGTCGACACTTCCGTGATGATAATTTTGGTAATGTCATGGAACACTTCTACGACAACACAGGTATGACTATCTTGATTCTGTCATAAAATCGTCATGGATGTACATGCATGACAGAAAATGCGACCTACTGTGACAAACACGTATCATCACGGAAGTGTATTTTTTTGTAGTGATGGTTGATGATGACGACGGTGATGAATCCCCCTCTCTGGAGCCCCGAACGGACTCCAGATCAGCCCCCCGAGAGGTTTTAGGGCTTGGCGGTGGCTCCGTATCGTAAAACGCGATGAATCCTTCTCTCTGATTTTTTTTCTCCCCGAAAGTGAATATATGGAGTTGGAGTTGAGGTCGGTGGAGCATCAGGGGGCCCACGAGGTAGGGGGCGCGCCCCCACCCTCGTGGACAGGGTGTGGGCCCCCTGATGTGGATTTTTCTTCCAGTATTTTTCTTATTTTCCAAATAGATGTTCTGTGGAGTTTCAGGTCATTCCGAGAACTTTTGTTTCTGCACATAAAGAACACCATGGAAAGTCTGCTGAAAACAGCGTCAGTCCGGGTTAGTTCCATTCAAATCATGCAAGTTAGAGTCCAAAACAAGGGCAAAAGTGTTTGGAAAAGTAGATACGACGGAGACGTATCACATGCCGTCCTTCTGGTCTTGGTCTCATTGCACCGATATGGAAACCTTTCCCTGATGCCTCGGGACTCCTCGCCCACGCTTGCCTCTTTAGCACCAAAGAGGAAATGAGGACACTGCCTGTGCTGCCGCCCGCCTGGTAATGGTCGTCATGGCTTGCATCACAGGGACCTCGCGAGGTGCCCCTTGCCTTGATCTCTCCGCTCCTCGCGAGCCAGCCTAGTGAGGGCGCCCCTGAGGAGGTCTTGCATCGTCCGCCTCGTGAGGCTTGGCCCCTCGTGAGGGGCTTGAGTGTTTGCTGGTGAAGATGGGCCATACGGGGCCGCTGGTGGAGCCACGCCGTGGGCTGCAGGCAGGCATGTCTGGGGACCCCTGTTCCTAGAACGCCGACAGTAGCCCCCAGGCCCAAGGCGTGCTCGGACTTGGCTTCGAGGCGAAGCCAAGGGCCAAGTGCAGAGCGCCGCGGGCCCCAACAGCCTGCGGGCCTGCTTGACGCATGGTGATTGATTGGACGTGGGCGCCTCCGCTTCCCCACGCTGCCTCGGCAACTGCTCGACTGACAAAAAGGCTGTCGCGGGCTGTATTTGTCTTCATTGCCTTCCTTCGTCTTGCTCCAGATCCCCTTTCTCGCTCCTTGCTTCCGAAATCTCCAGATCTGCTCCAATTCCCTTCCGAGCCAGCGACTAATGGCGCCCCGAAAGGTCAAGGCTGCTTCGCCGCCCGCCTGGTATGAGCCGGCTCTGGACGCGCCCAATGTCTCAGAGAAGAACCTCGCCGCCACGCGTCTGCTGACGGCGGGGGAGAACAACGAGAAGGGGAAGACCGAGCTCCGGGCTGGCTCCGCCGAGCGGGAGGCTGAGGGCAGCACCTTCTACCCCTTCTTTATGAGCAGCGTTGTTGCTTGGCTGGTTCCTCCCTTCTACTACTTATTCTACGCCGTCCTCAGCCATTACAAGCTGCAGGCCCTCCATCTTCATCCCAACTTTGTCCTTCTCCATTCAATCTTCGCCTTCTACTGTGAGGTGTACGTCGGGGTGATGCCATCCGTGGCTTTGCCGTGCCACTTCTTCTTCCTCCGGATCAATGACGGCCACACCTCAGGGTGCGCCAACTTCGTCGCGGCCGGCAAGGCCAACGCGATCTCGAAGGCCGGAAAGAAGGCCGAGGGCTTCAGGAGCAAGTGGGTCATGATGGATGCCAAGTGCGTCCACCCACGGTTGACGCTGCCGACGGAGATGCCCCAGTCCAACGAAGGGTGGCTCTGCGCGAAGCTTACTGACGACCGGGCGAAGCCGGTGTTGGAGAAGATGACCGCCGACCTGAAGTCGGGCAACGCGAAGGCGGCGAAGCTGACGGGAGCCATGCTCGTGAGGAAATTCCTGACGCTGCATGTGGTCCGCTCCAGGCGCGCTCACGCTCCTTATGGATGCTTGGGGGCGAAGAAGATAAGCTTCTCTTGAGCTCGGAGGCCTTGTCTGAAGAAGAGCTGGCTGTGGCTCTCCGCCTCCTGGTTGGGGACGACCAGGAGTATCCGCCGAGTGCCTTCGTTTTCCTGTTCCTTCGTAAGGACGGGGCGCAGGCCGCGGTCGCCATGCCCACCTTTGATGGGCGCGGGCTAGTGCCGCCGGCGCCCTCCGGGGCCCCAGTGGTAACGGCGCCGGTGGACGTATCTTCCGGCGAGTCCCGCGAGGAGGGAGAGCAGGAGGAAGATGAGGAGCGCGACTCGGAGGCGACCCGCAAGGAGACAGGAGAAACCTCTCCCCCACGCAAGGCCGACATCCTCCGCTCCCTGCCTGATGATGACGATGATGCTGATGCCCGCCTAGAGAGGAAAGAACCACCCGCAGCTTGGGTCGCCACGGTGTCCAGGGCCATCCCCTACTAGGGGTCGCCGACCGCGGTTCCGACAAGGGGCAGGTCGGCGCTGATCTTCCGAGACGACGCTCCTGCTCTGACACTGCCTGGAGCTGCTTCTGGCCCATCTGCTGCCCCCTCTTCCGCTCCTGGAGCACGCACGCATGCGCCTCAGGCTGCGAGTCTCTCAGGCTTCAAGTTTACGAAGCGGAGGGACTGCACCGTGGTGGACCAGTAAGTGTTCTTGTCCTGCCTCGTTCTTGCTTCTGCTGCTTATCCTTGATGCTTTTCCGTTGTGCAATTAGGCCGATGCCCGCGGCAAAGAAGAGGAAGGAGGAAGAGATGGTACTTCTCGGGACCAGACTGCCCACGGCGGCTGCACCCCACTCCATGGATAAGGGCAGCAGCGGCGCTCGCGCTTCTCCAGTCCGATCATCCTCGCGAGGCTTGGGGGAGCATCCTCGGGAGGAGTCAACCCCCGTGGCCCCACTGGCTCCGGAGGTGCCAACGCCCGGCTCGGTCGCCGAGGTCCCCCAAGCTCAGGAGCTTCCGGCCTCCCAGGCCATGGTGACGACGTCGCCTCTTCCCCCTTTTGCCGCACTGCTATCTCCGGGTCCTTCCGCCTCCCCCGACGCTCTGGAGCGCGCTCTTTCTGCGATGACCCTGCTGCGAGAGGACCTTCGGGGCGCTAACCCTCGCTTGGTGGCCGGGCGCCTGGAGCTGGTCTCTGGCTGGCTCCACTCCGACGTGGCCGTCCGGGCGGGGCTGAGCCAGGCTGCTGTGGACTCCGAAAAGGACAGGGAGGCCGTCACCCAAGCTGCGGCAGCCCGCGAGGCGGCGCTGAAGGATGCCGGAGCCGCCCAGGACCACTGCCGGTCGCTGGAGGCCGAGCTGGAGACCATGCGGAGGGAGCGTGCGAAAGAAGCCCGAGGCCGCAAGGTGGAGGAGGAGATGATGAAGGCCCGAGAGGACGCCGTTAGGGATCGCGACGCTGAGCTGGAGCAGTTGGCGAAGGCACAAGCCACGGAGTGCAGCTGGCTGGAGGAGCTAGAGCAGAAGCTGAAGGCAGAAAAGGCCGAGCTTGAAGCCAAGGCGAAGGTCCTGGCTGAGGACCGCGTGGCCTTCAAGCTCCTCGAGGAGAGGTCTCGCACAGTGCTGCGGTCACTCTACGAGAAGGGCTTGGAGGAGCCGCTGGCCGCCGGCGACAAGGGCCCCACCTAGCTGCTTCCCTATCTGGTCGAGGCGCTTGAGGAAGTCGTGAGCGGCATCGGCCCCATGGCAGGGGAAGAAGCCCGCATTCTTTCCTCAGCCGCATTGACGCGCGTCTTCAGCCACCTCCATCTTTGTGATCCCGCCGCCAACCTTGACGAGCTGCTGGAGCCTGTGGATGATGAGCTCTGTGCAGCTGCTGCCAAAGCCGTGAAGGGCCAAGTGGAGGCCCTGCTGAAGAAGTCTCGCGCCTTCGATCCCACGCCTTCGACTGGTGGTGCTGCCAAACGTGCAACTCCGATGGGCGGTCCAGGTGAGGGCGACGCCGCTGTGGAAGAAGCGTCCCTTGTAGGTGACGGTGGCGCCCGGGGATGACGAGGTGACCTGTTGGTGGCTCCTTTCCTGTTTAGCTCCTGCAACATGCACCATGCCTCGTGGAGGCGTTTAAACTTGCGTTTGATACTGGGAGAACAATATGTCTTGTATTATTTGTTTGTGATTTTGCAATTTCCTTTCTATTTGCTTTATGTTCTACGTCGGCAGGGCCAGACCCCGCGCATACCTCAGCCGCCGTTGGGTCATCCAGATCACCAGGACGAGACAAGGAGTGAGGGGCTACATGGCCAGTTAGCCTCCTGAGTTGCGATGCTCAGGAGCCCCCCTTGACGCGCAAACGGCTTACAGAAAGGAGATGCAGGAATAGGCCTTAGTGTTCTACGTCGGCAGGGCCCGACCCCGCGCATACCTCAGCCGCCATTGGGCCGTCCGGATCGCCAGGACGGGACCAAGGAGTGAGGGGCTACGTGGCCAGTTAGGCTCCTGAGTCGCGATGCTCAGGAGTCCCCCTTGACGTCCAAACGACCTTCATACCTTGGCTCCGCTCGGGAGGGCGCGCGACGACCAGGTCCGAGAGACTTGGTAGAGTGTCGTACGCTTGGGCGTGACACGAGCGTAGCCCCCGTGCACAGCCCCCTCGCGCGACTCTCCCGAGGGGAGGTGTTGCGATGAGGCCAAACACTAAGCTCAGGGGCTCCATGAGGTTGATACGGCCATGGGGCCGCCCTTAGTTGTTTATCACCAGCGCGGAGCATAGCGCTTCCGCACTTGCACGGGCATAGCCGCTCCTCGGCAGTGTCGACTGCCAGCGGGGAGCATGGTGCTTCCACTGGCACGTGGGAGGGGACTCCCTACTGCGGAGAGCCCCCGGGGCGTGTACAGCCCCGCCGTGACACGTGGCTTGCACGACAGAGCTAGAAGAGGTGTGCCTGGGCACCCGTGAGCCAGCGCGGTACTCACGAGGCCCTACCTCAAGGCGGGTTGCGCCTGGTCTTGGTTCTTGATGGCTGTGGTGTTCCTGCGAGATGGTTAGGCAACCTGCGCCGAATGAATTTCCTGAGGTTATCGCATGAGAAGGCCAAGCACCAACGACCCCAGGAGGTGACATGAACAGGGCCGGCCTGTCAGACAGAGCTCGGCCGTTGGATTTATCGACGCTGCAGGGATGGGCCCGAGCACAAACGCCATGCCTAGCCTTCCTATGCGAAGGATCCTGAAGAAAGACGATCATTGCGGCTCCCGCGGTGGGTGACAATCAAGCAGGTGATAACCATAGATAAATCATGCATGGACAGTGAACTAGCTTGGGTAAATGCAAGAACAATACATGCCACTCGGTTGGACCCGACCGGCCTGGGGATGATGCAGCCCGAGGGGCGCCCCCAGCAAAGTAACTAAAGACGTAAAAGATACATGCCGCAGGGACAGGCCCGTGCGACCTGGGAATAATGCAGCCCGAGGGGCACTCCCAGCTAAGTAAACTTGGAAAATGTCACCTGGTTCCATTGTCGAAGGGATGTTGAGGTACCTGAAGATGCGTGGCGAAGGGGTTGCTCCCCACGAGCCACCGGGGCCCTGAGCCTCGGGAGGCTCTGGGGGCCCAGGTGGTCCCTCGAGGACCGTCTCCTTCTCCACCAGGACCGCGTGATGCCTGGCCTCCTGAGCCGTCAGGACGCTCCGCAGGTTGCAGTGGAAGGCGGCTGCCATGCTCGGCAGGCCGAATGGCATGCGAACATAGCTGTGAGGTGGGCCCTCGCAACGTCCCACGCGCAAAGGCCAGAAGAGCTTGTGAGCTGCGGCCCTGTTGAGCCCTGGGATGTCAATGCAGACGCGCAGCCCGCCATCCTTGCCTGGATGGGGAGCTGCGCCAGGTGGGCGGCGGTCGCCGCGCATGGCTCTTGCTTCTTGAAGCTCTTGGGTAGTCTTGGTGATGAACTCCTGAGCACCAGGCGCTCCTCGCCCAGTGTCCTCCTGAGGGAAACGTGCCGCAAAGAACGCCTCCATGTGGTGCCCGAGCGCCTCCCTCGTTATGTTGGCTAGGTCTGAGGCCCTCCAGAAGAGAGCCCCGAAGCCCTGCCCGAGGAGGGCGCCGGGCACACCTTCCTATGCGCGGGAGGGAGGTGCCCCATCTGAGGGTGCAGGTCTTGAGGTGGTGCTGCTGGTGACGCCGCTCTCCTGAGGCCCTGTACGGAGCAGCTGCTTCTTCTTCTTGGGGATGGCCTCAGGAGGGTACAGGATTCCTTCGTTGTCGGGGTCTTCGATTGCTGCGGCCTGGAAGGCGCGCTCAAGGGAGCACACCGCATCCTTCTCCTCACAGGCGACTGTGATGATACCGCCGATTCCTGGCATCTTGAGGACGTTGTAGCCGTGGTGGGTTACTGCCATGAACTTGGCCAATGCTGGGTACCCGAGGATGGCGTTGTACGGTAGACGAATGTGGGCGACGTTGAAGTCGATGAGCTCGGTGTGGTAGTTGTCGCTCCTACCGAAGGTGACAGGGAGGCGGACCTGCCCGATCGGGGTGGTGGAACCATCAGTCACTCCTGAGAAGGGCTTGGTCGGTTGTACCTGATCATAGGGTACTTGAAGGTGATCGAACGTGTCGTCGGACAGGACGTTAAGCCCCGCACCGCCATCGATGAGGGTCTTGGTGACTTGGACATTGCCGATGACAGGCGAGCAGAGCATTGGGAGAGCACCGGCGGTCGCGGCACACTTGAGCTGGTCCGCCGAGCTGAAAGTGATGGCGTACTTGGACCACCCGAGCGGGCATGTTGCCTCGAGCATGGGAAGAGTCGCGTTCACCTCTCAAGAAAACTGCTTGAAGATACATTGCGAGGCTGGGGCCAGGGCTCTGCCCAAGATGCAGGCGATAGCACGCGGTTCCTGGAAGCCCCCAGCTCCTTCATCCCGATGGTGGTCGTTGTTCCTTCTTGGTGGTGGCGGTAGCGGCGGAAGACCGGCATTACCCTGAGGGCGGTCCTAGCGAGGCTGATCCCTCCAGGCTTCCTCACGAGGCTGGTCCTGCCAGCGGTCCTCGCGAGGCCGGTCGCGCCTCTCCTGGCGTGGGCCGCGATCGTCCCAGTGAACTCTGCCTCGTCCTCCTCCTCTGTCGTAGCCCCGGTCGTTGCGCTCGGGGCGTCGACCGAAGCGTCCATCTCGAATGGCCCTGAGCTCCTGACAGTCGTTGGTGTTGTGGTTGTGTACGTTGTGGAAAGCGCAGAACGGTCGGCTGCTCTTGGACGACTTGGGATGGTCCCGGCCGCGCTTCATATCAGGCTCCGCCGCGAGCACAGCCACTCCCTTGCGCTTCACGTCCTTGGCCTTGGCTTTCTTCTCTTCCGGGTCGGTAGCAGGGAGCTCGAGGAGGGAAAGGCGCCCCTCCTCAGCTCTCGCGCACTTGGTCGCCAGGTTGAACAGTTCTAGAGCCGTGCATAGCTCCTCGTGGATGGCGAGCTCCTCCTTCATCTTGACGTCGCGGACGCCATCAGAAAATGCCGAAATGATGGCCTCGTCCGTCAACTTGGGGATCTTGAGACGAACGCTGTTGAAGCGCTGGATGTACTTCTGCAGGGTCTCTCCTGGCTGCTGCTTGATACGGCGCAGGTCACCCGCGGCCGGAGGGCGGTCGTGAGTGCCCTGGAAGTTGGCGATGAAGCGATCGCGCATCTCATCCCAGGAGGAGATCGAGCCCGGGGGCAGGTTCAGGAGCCACGAGCGGGCGCCGTCCTTGAGAGCCATGGGGAACCAGTTCGCCATGACCTTTTCGTCGCCGTTGGCCGCCTCGAAGCTCAACTTATAGAGCTGCAAGAACTCCGCAGGGTCGGGGGTGCCGTCGTAGCGAGGAGGCAGATCCGGCTTGAACTTGCCCGGCCAGACGACTCCACGCAGCTCAGGAGTGAAGGCGCGGCAGCTAGCCGTGGCCACCGGGGCCCGCCGTGGGGGCGGAGCTTGATCTTGGTGTCCCCGCGCCGCCACGGCAAGTGGCGCGTGGCCCTGCCGTGGCAGGCGATCCTGACGTGGCGGTGCTGGGAGCGGCGGAGCATTTTCTTGCGGTCGGGGGACTTCTTGGCAGCTTCCTTCTTCTCGCGCGGGTGCCCGGCGCGGCAGGTCATGCCGAGGGGCCGCACGTCTTGGCGCCAGAGCACCGTCTTGGTGCAGAGGTGGTGGAGGTGCTTCGTGAGCTACGTTGCCCGCAGCTGGTAGAGGGCGAGGCAGCGAGAGGGACGGTGCGGGGGAGCCCCCAGCAGCGCTGACGAGCTCGGCGATGCGGTCCAACCAGTCCACGTAGAGGTTGTTGATCGGGCGGTAGCGCAGGATCTTGCATGCCATGAGCAGCGCGGCCTGCGCGTCCGTGGGCACGCGACGAGCGTGAGACGACGAGCCGGCTGGGGTCAGCGACGGAGTGGTGCTGCGGCCATCCCGCCGCACAGAGGGGTGCAGCGAGGACGCTTGCTGCTCGTTTCCCGCCGGACCGGTGGCGGCGTTGGTGGCGGATGATGGAGAACGACGGGGAGGCCAGCCGACAGAGGCTGTCTGAGCGACACGGGCGGCGAGGGCGGCCCGGCACTCAGCGCGGGCCCGGCGAGCGTCGGCCATGAACTTGGTGGAGTGGCGAAGCACGGATCGGTGAGAGGAAAGCTTCAGCGCACTTCTACCTGGCGCGCCAAATGTCGGATCACGGGTTCTGGCAAAACCCTTAAGGTTCGAACACTAGGGTGCGCACGAAGATCTCTCCTCCCTCAAGCTCGCTCGCACCACGATCTCACGGCCTAGCTCGACGAACCCAAGGAACAAAGGGACACAAGATTTATACTGTTTCGGGCCACCGTTGTGGTGTAATACCCTACTCTAGTGTGGTGTGGTGGATTGCCTCTTGGGCTGAGGATGAACAGTTACAAGGGGAGAACAGCCTCCTGAGGAGAGGTGTTCTTGTGCTTGGTGAGCTGGTGTGGTGGTCAAGGGTGATCTGAATGATCCTCTAGATGAGTTGCCTGCTATGGTGCTAGTCCTATTTATAGAGGCCTTGGTCCTCTTCCCAAAATATTGAGCGGGAAGGGATCCCACAACAGCCAAGTTTGAAGGGGGACAGCTAGTACAAGTTATCCTCACTAAAGGTGGTCTTCACCTGCCAAAGGCTCTGGTGGTGACGCCGTCATGGGCTCCACGGTGACCTCCGTCTTGCCGTCCTTCTGGTCTTGGTCTCGTTGCACCGATATGGAAACCTTTTCCTGATGCCTCGGGACTCCTCTCCTGCACTTGCCTCTGTGGCTCCAAAGAGGAAACGAGGACACTGCACGCGCTGGCGCCCGCATGGTGCCCGGCTGGTCATGGTCGTCATGGCTTGCGTCACAGGGACCTCGCGAGGTGCCCCTTTCCTTGATCTCTCTGCTCCTCGCGAGCCAGCCTGGTGAGGCCGCCCTTGAGGAGGTCTTTCGTCATCCGCCTCGCGAGGCTTGGCCCCTCGTGATGGTCTTGCGTGTTTGCTGGTGAAGATGGGCCGTACGGGGCCGCTAGTGGAGACACGCCATGGGCCGCAGGCAGGCAAGTCTGGGGACCCCCGTTCCCAGAATGCCGACAATAGCCTCGTATTTCTTCTAAAATATTTGGGTTTTGTTTGGGTCTTTATCTATTTATCTTGGAATGGGAAGAGGTGCTTTGTGATGGGTTCGATCTTACGGTGCTTGATCCTAGTGACAGAAGGGGAACCGACACGTATGTTTCGTTGCTATTAAGGATAACAAGATGGCGTCTATTTCTACATAAATAGATCTTGTCTACATCATATCATCGTTCTTATTGCATTACTATGTTTCTCCATGAACTAAATACACTAGACGTATGCTGGATAGCGGTCGATGTGTGGAGTAATAGAAGTAGATGCAGGCAGGAGTCAGTCTACTAATCTTGGACATGATGCCTATATAATGATCATTGCCTGGACATCGTCATGATTATTTGAAGTTTTATCAATTGCCCAACAGTAATTCGTTTACCCACCGTTTGCTATTTTTCTCGAGAGAAGCCACTAGTGAAACCTACGGCCCCCGGGTCTCTTCTTTATTATATTTTCCTTCGCGATCTATTTTTATTTGCTTTTATTTTCAGATCAATTAAACCAAAAATACAAAAGTACCTTGCTGCACTTTATTTTATTTGGCATTTGATCTAACAATTTATTACAACTTCCTCACGTCCTTTTGCCAATTTCTGGCGCCGTTACCTGAAAGGGATTGACAACCCCTTTAACACGTCGGGTTGCGAGTATTTGTTATTTGTGTGCAGGTGCCACTCACGTAGTGTTGAGTGGTTCTCCTACTGGTTCGATAACCTTGGTCTCATCACTTAGGGAAATACCTACCGTTGTTGTGCTGCATCATCCCTTCCTCTTTGGGGAAATACCGACGCAGTTCTAACAGACATCAAAAGGCATTTTTGGCGCCGTTGCCGGGGAGACATCATCAACATCTAGCAGGTTCCTAATCACATATCTCATCTCCTTGCAATTTACATTATTTTCCATTTATCTCTCGTTTTCCTCTCACCCACTTCACAAAAATTTGCCGTTTTATCCGCCCTCTTTTTCGTTCGCCGTTTTCTCGTCAGATCTACCTTCTCGCTTGCTATCATGAGTGATTTTGGTATGGCAGAAACAGATGATGGCCTAACTCCTAAAATTGGACGATCTGTCAATCTGGATGCTAAAACTTTTGTTTTGGGGCAAGGGAATGTTATAGCAAAAGAACATTGATGTCGCTTGAAGCTACGTCGGTATTTCCCCAAAGAGGAAGGGATGATGCAGCACAGCAGTGGTAGGTATGTCCCTCAGATATGAAACCAAGGTTATCGAACCAGTAGGAGAACCAAGCAACACAATGTAAACAGCCCCTGCACACAAATAACAACACCTCGTAACCCGACGTGTTAAAGGGGTTGTCAATCCCTTTCGGGGTACGGCGCCAGAAACGGTGCGTGGACAGGAGAAAGTTGTAATAGATTGAAATAATAGATCGCAAATAAAATAAAGTGCAGCAAAGTATTTTGTATTTTTGGTTTAATATATATGAATAAAAATGCAAAGGAAAAGTAGATCGCAAGCAAATATATGAGAAAGAAGACCCGGGGGCCGTAGATTTCACTAGTGGCTTCTCTCGAGAAAAATAGCAAACGATGGGTAAACAAATTACTGTTGGGCAATTGATAGAACTTCAAATAATTATGACGATATCCAGGCAATGATCATTACATAGGCATCACGTCCAAGATTAGTAGACCGACTCCTGCCTGCATCTACTACTATTACTCCACACATCGACCGCTATCCAGCATGCATCTAGTGTATTAAGTTCATGGAAAAATAGAGTAAGGAAATAAGAATGATGACATGATGTAGACAAGATCCGTTTATCTATGGTGGTAGATATAGATCCCATCTTTTTATCCATAGTAGGAACGATACATACGTGTCGGTTCCCTTTCTGTCACTGGGATCAAGCACCGTAAGATCGAACCCACTACCGGGCACCTCTTCCCATTGCAAGATAAGTATATCAAGTTGGCCAAACAAAAACCAAACATCGGAGAAGAAATACGAGGCTATAAGAGATCATGCATATAAGAGATCAAAGAAACTCAAATAACTTTCATGGATATAAAAAGATATAACTGATCATAAACTCAAAGTTCATCAGATCCCAACAAACACACCACAAAAGAGTTACATCATATGGATCTCCAAGAGACCATTGTACTGGGAATTCAGCGAGAGAGAGGAAGCCATCTAGCTACTAACTACGGACCCGAAGGTCTACAATGAACTACTCACGCATCATCGGAGAGGCACCAATGGAAGTGGTGAACCCCTCTGTGATGGTGTCTAGATTGGATCTGGTGGTTCTGGACTCTGCGGCGGCTGGATGAATATTTCGTCGACTCCCCTAGGGTTTCGGGAATATTGGGGTATTTATAGAGCAAAGAGGCGGTCCGGGGGGCACCCCAGGTGGGCACAACCCACCAGGGCGCGCCTGGGCCTCCTGGCACGCCTTGGTGGGTTGTGCCCTCCTCGGGACTCCCCCAGGTGCAACCATGGCCCGTTGTGTTCCTTCTGGCCCATAAAAAATCATCGTGGAGTTTCGTGGCATTTGGACTCCGTCTGATATTTATTTCCTGCGATGTAAAAAACAGCAACAGGCTCTTGGCACTATGTCAATAGGTTAGTACCAAAAAATGATATAAAATGACTATAAAATGATTATAAAACATCGAAGATTGATAATAAAACAGCATGGAACAATAAAAAATTATAGATACGTTGGAGACGTATCAGTATCCCCAAGCTAAACTCATGCTCGTCCTCGAGTAAGTAAGTGATAAAAATAGAATTTTTGATGTGGAGTGATGTTTATCATGTGATATCATATTCCTTTCTTTATAGCATGGACATTTGGACTTCTATGTGATTCAAAGCAATAGTCTAGTTTTGACATAATAATTTAGATACTCAAGCATATCAACAAGCAATCATGTCTTTCAAAATACCAACGCTAAAATAAGTCATCCCTAGCCCATCATGCTCAAACATTGATCCATTCATGAAACACACTCGAATATTAGCTATACCCAATACTTAAGTACGATCATATTGCTTCCTAGTTGGTGATTTTTATGAGAGAAGATGGAGTCTCAAATTCAAAAATGAAAATTGCATAAAGTAAAAGAAAGGCCCTTCGCAGAGGGAAGTAGGGATTTGTAGAGGTGCCAGAGCTCAAAGCGAAAAAATTAGAGATAAAACATTTTGGGAGGTGTATCTATCCCACCAACGAAAATGGCGTAGAGCTACGAACACTTTTCCATGCTAGATATGCCGTAGGCGGTTCCCAAATAGAAAATAAAGTTTATTCCCTTTTCCACCATACTTTCACTTTCCATGGCTAACCGTATCCACGGGTGCCCTCCGTACCAACACTTTCCAAGGAATTTATTATTTGACAACATAAAGTAAATTCATTTTCGCATTTCGGGACTGGGCATCCATAAAACCTTTGCCTTACTCTCGTGCAATGAGAAGTGAAAAAACACTCATCGTGAGAATAACACATCCAGCATGGAAAATATTAGCCACCCGTTACCGTTCCGCGAGTGAAACAAACACACAAAAGAGAAGTTTATTTTGAGAATTAGAGATGGCACATGCAAATTTGCTTAGAAAGGAAAACTATACCGCAAATAGGTAGATATAGTGGACTCACATGGCAAAACTTGTTTAAAGGATTTTGAATGCACAAGTAGAGATCATACTTAGTGCAAAATGAAGGCTAGGAAAAAGATTGAGAAGCGACCAACCAAGAAACGAATAATCTCATAAGCAAGCATTAAGCATAATTAACACCGAATAATGCACCACAAGTAGGATATAATTTTCATTGCATGATTATTGACTTTCGTGCATGCACAGGGAATCACAAACCTTAACATCAATATTCTTACTAGAGCACAATTACTCATCAACATAACTCACATATCACATCATCATATCTCAAAACTATTACTAAAAATCAAGTTTATTTTGTCCAATGATCTTCATGACATTCTTTTACTTTATCCTTCTTGGATATCTATCACTTTGGGACTAATTTTCATGTGTTGCTTTTCATAATCTCAAACAAATATAAGTGAAGATCATGAGCATAACAAATTTTCTTTCTCTCAAAATAATTCAAGTGAAGCAAGAGAGAATTTCTTCAAAATTTTACTAATTCTCAAATAAATCTAAGTGAAGCAAGAGAGCATTTCTTCAAAAAAATACTAGGCACACCGTGCTCAAAAAGATATAAGTGAAGCACTAGAGCAAGTCCTAGCTCATAAAAGATTTAAGTGAAGCACAGAGAGCAATTCTAACAAGTCATGATATAATTTTGGCTCTCTCAAATAGGTGTGTCCTTCAAGGATTGATGACTTAAAACACAAAATAAAACAAGCAAAGACTCATATCATACAAGATGCTCCAAGCAAAACACATATCATGTGACAAATAAAAATATAGCTTCGAGTAAAATACCGATAGTTGTTCGGAGAAAGCGGGGATACCACTCGGAGGCATCCCCAAGCTTAGTTGGTTGCTCAGTTTTAGATAATAGCTTGGGATGCCGGGGCATCCCCAAGCTTAGGATCTTACATCCTTCCTTCATCCATCGTAAGATAACCCAAAACTTGTAAACTTCAATCACACAAAACTCAACAAAACCTTCGCGAGATCCGTTAGTATAAGAAAGCAAACCACTACTATAAGTGTTGTATAAAACCAATTAATATTTTGTTTTTGTATTATATCTACTGTATTCCAACTTTTCTATGGCAAAAACTCATCAAAGAAAACCATAGAGCCATCAAAATAAACACACAACACAAAGAAAACAGAATCTGTCAAAACAGAACCGTCTGTAGTAATCTGACTTTTGTGAATACTTCTGGAACTCCAAAAATTCCACCAAATTAGGACGACCAGGGTAATTTGTATATTAATATTCTGCAAAAATAATCAGGGCAAAAACTCTTTTCTGTGATTTATGAAAATTATTATTGTGAGCACAACATTTCTGTCTTTTTCAACAAGATCAAACAACTATCACCCAATAAGATCCTAAAGGCTTTACTTGGCACAAACACTAATTAAAACACAAAAACTCAATCATACCAGTATCATAATTGTATAAACACATGAGAACAGAAAGCAAAAAGCAAAAATAAATTTTATTCATTGGGTTGCCTCCCAACAAGCGCGATTGTTTCACGCCCCTAGCTAGGCATAAGATTTCAATGATGCTCACATGAAAAATGGTAATTGAAATACAAATAGAGCATCATGAAACATGTGACACACACATTTAAGTCTAACACACTTCCTATGCATAGGAATTTTACAGGCAAACAAATTACCAAGACAAGAAATATCTAGCATATGCAAAGGAGAGGAATAAAACATTGACAATCTCAACAAAACGAGAGGTAATTTAGTAACATGAAAATTTCTACAACCATATTTTCCTCTCTCATAATAATTACATGTAGGATCATACTCAAATTCAACAATATAGCTATCATAAACAATATTCTCTTTATGATCCACATGCATAAAAAAATGACACTCTTCCAAAATAGTGGAATTATTTTTAGCTAAAGTTGACACTCTTCCAACCCCACTTTTAATATTATTGCAAGCATATTAATCATGAGGTTTAAATAAATTTTCAAGATCATAAGAATCATTATCACCCCAATCATGATCATTGCAATAAGTAGTGGACATAGCAAAACAAGCATCCCCAAGCTTGGGGTTTTGCATACTATTAGCACAATTGACATTAATAGAATTTATAGTAAAATCATTGCAATCATGCTTTTCATTAAAAGAGCTATCATGAATCACTTCATAAATTTCTTCATCACAATTTTCAGATTCACGAATCTCAAGCAAAACTTCATAAAGATAATCTAGTGCACTCAACTCACTAGCAATTGGTTCATCATGATTGGATCTTTTAAAAAGATTAGCAAGTGGATGGGGATCCATATCAATAGATTTTTAGCAAGCGAAGATGCAAGCAAATAGAAGACACATGGTCAAACAAGCAACAAAGAGATCTAACAAGAAAAAGGCGAACGAAAAAGAGGGCGAATAAAATGGCAATTTTTTGTGAAGTGGGGGAGAGGAAAACGAGAGGCAAATGGAAAATAATGTAAATTGCAAGGAGATGAGATTCGTGATTAGGAACCTGGTTATGTTGAAGATCCTCCCCGGCAACGGGGCCAGAAATTCCTTTTGATGTTGCTTGAAGCTACGTCGGTATTTCCCCAAACAGGAAGGGAAGATGCAGCACAGTGGCGGTAGGTATTTCCCTCACATATGAAACCAAGGTTATCGAACCAGTAGGAGAACCAAGGAACAACGTAAACAACCCATGCACACAAATAACAACACCTCACAACCCGATGTGTTAAAGGGGTTGTTAATCCCTTTCGGGGTACGGCGCCAGAAACGGTGCATGGACGGGAGAAAGTTGTAATAGATTGAAATAATAGATCGCAAATAAAATAAAGTGCAGCAAAGTATTTTTGTATTTTTGGTTTAATAGATCTCAATAAAAATGCAAAGGAAAAGTAGATCGCAAGCAAATATATGAGAAAGAAGACCCGGGGGCCGTAGATTTCAATAGTGGCTTCTCTCGAGAAAAATAGAAAACGGTGGGTAAACAAATTACTGTTCGGCAATTGATAGAACTTCAAATAATTATGACGATATCCTGGCAATGACATTACATAGGCATCACCTCCAAGATTAGTAGACCGACTCCTGCCTGCATCTACTACTATTACTCCACACATCGACCGCTATCCAGCATGCATCTAGTGTATTAAGTTCATGGAAAAACAGAGTAAGGAAATAAGAACGATGACATGATGTAGACAAGATCCGTTTATCTATGGTGGTAGATATAGATCCCATCTTTTTATCCATAGTAGGAACGATACATACGTGTCGGTTCCCTTTCTGTCACTGGGATCAAGCACCGTAAGATCGAACCCACTACCGGGCACCTCTTCCCATTGCAAGATAAGTATATCAAGTTGGCCAAACAAAAACCAAACATCGGAGAAGAAATACGAGGCTATAAGAGATCAAAGAAACTCAAATAACTTTCATGGATATAAAAAGATATAACTGATCATAAACTCAAAGTTCATCAGATCCCAACAAACACACCACAAAAGAGTTACATCATATGGATCTCCAAGAGACCATTGTATTGGGAATTCAGCGAGAGAGAGGAAGCCATCTAGCTACTAACTACGGACCCGAAGGTCTACAATGAACTACTCACGCATCATCGGAGAGGCACCAATGGAAGTGGTGAACCCCTCTGTGATGGTGTCTAGATTGGATCTGGTGGTTCTGGACTCTGCGGCGGCTGGATGAATATTTCGTCGACTCCCCTAGGGTTTCTGGAATATTGGGGTATTTATAGAGCAAAGAGGCGGTCCGGGGGGCACCCGAGGTGGGCACAACCCATCAGTGCGCGCCTGGGCCTCCTGGCGTGCCCTGGTGAGTTGTCCCCTCCTCGGGACTCCCCCCAGGTGCAACCAGGGCCCGTTGTGTACCTTCTGGCCTATAAAAAATCATCATGGAGTTTCATGGCATTTGGACTCTGTCTGATATTGATTTCCTGCGATGTAAAAACATGGAAAAAACAACAACGGGCACTTGACACTATGTCAATAGGTTAGTGCCAAAAAATGATATAAAATGACTATAAAATGATTATAAAACATCCAAGATTGATAATAAAATAGCATGGAACAATCAAAAATTATAGATACGTTGGAGACATATCAACGTATCCAAGAATTTTTCAATTGCGTTGGAAATTTAAGTCTTGATGATGTTTCTATACATAAGAGGACTAAATCTTATGCGGAAGCTATTTTAGCACTAGTTCTGGAACTTGAAAATATATTTATCCGTACTCATCCTACTTTGCAAAGATTATTTTTTGAGCTTCCCGTTATAAAGAATCCCAAGGCTAAAAATTTGGCCACTCTTGTTCTTATGAATGAGTTTGACTACATAATACGGGAAGCTAGGTAAACCTTTGATTTCTATGGTATGAATCGTGAGAAACCGGTGATAGATGAAATTCTTTATAATAGTGATTATGCGTTAAGACATTTTCTTGGGGATAATCAATTTTCTTATGACAATCTTAAAAAGGAAGTCCCTATTATAGAAATTATCCAACAAGTTTTTAATAATGTTAATCAACATTATTCTTGGATTGTTGCCAGAAATCAAAGAGGTTATGATGATAAGCAACTTGATAGTGCTAAGGTTTCCATGGATAATATATTTTACATTTTTTTAAAACCTCATGACAAAAATACCTCTAAGGAAATTAAGGAGAAGTATAACAAAACTTAGATCCTTGCTTTATGCCTAGCTAGGGGCGTAAAACGATAGCGCTTGTTGGGAGGCAACCCAATGAATAAAATTTATTTTTGTCTTTTGCTTTCTGTTCTTGAGTGTTTGCACAATTATGCTACTATTATGATTGTGTATTTTCTGTTTTAATTAGTGTTTGTGCCAAGTAAATCCTTTAGGATTATGTTGGGTGATAGTTGATTTGATCTTGCTGAAAAACAAAAACTTTTGCACTTATGAAAAAAATTCGCATTTTTAATAGGAGCGTGACAAAATACCAATTCTTTCAGTAGAAGATTAATATACAAATTGCTCACGTGGTCCTAATTTTTCAGAATTTTTGGAGTTATAGAAGTATTCGAAATATCCAGATTGCTACAGACTGTTCTGTTTTTGACAGATTCTTTTTTCTTTGCGTTGTGTGCTTGTTTTAGTGATTCTATGGTTTTCTTTGAAGAATTTTTGCCATAGAAAAATTGGAATACAGTAGATATAATGCAAGAATAAAATATGAATGGGTTTGCAACAGTACTTATAGTAGTGATTTATTTTCTTATACTAACAGATCTCACGAAGGTTTTGCTGAGTTTTGTGTGATTGAAGTTTTCATGTTTTGGGTGATGTTACAATGGATGAAGGAATAAGGAGTAAGAAGAGCCTGGCATCCCGAGTGTCATCCCCTCTTTCTTCTAACGACCATCGGTATTTTACTCGAAGCTATATTTTTATTCGTCAGATACTATGAGTTTTGCTTGGAGCGTCTTGTATGATATGAGTCTCTGCTTGTTTTGCTTCTTTTTTAGTCTTGAATCCTTGCTGGACACACCTATTTGAGAGAGCCAAAATTATGCCATGAGTTGTTAGAATTGCTCACTATGCTTCACTTAAATCTTTATGAGCTATGGAATTGCTCTAGTGCTTCACTTATATCTTTTTGAGCACGGAGTGCTTTAGTATTTTTAAGAAATTCTCTGTTGCTTCACTTAAATTAATTTGAGAGAAATAAATATTATTCTCATGACCTTCACTTATATTTGTTTGATCTTATCAAAAGCAACACATGAAAATTAGTTCCAAATTGATAGATATCCAAGAAGGATATAATAAAAACTTTCATGAAGCTCATTGGACAAAATAAACTTGATACCTTGTAATAGTTTTGAGATATGATGATGTGATATGTGAGTCATGTTGATGAGTAATTATGCTTTAGTAAGAATATTGGTGTTAAGGTTTGTGATTCCCTATGCAAGCACGAAAGTCAATAGTTATGTAATGAAATTACATCCTACTTGTGGTGCATTATTTGGTGTTAATTATGCTTAATGCTCACTGATGAGATTTTTCGTTTCTTGGTTGGTCGCTTCTCAATCTTTTGCTAGCCTTCATGTTTTACTAAGTATGATCACTACTTGTTCATCCAAAATCATTTAAACCAGTTTTGCCATATGAGTCCACCATACCTACCTATATGGGGTATTCTTTTGCCGTTCTAAGCAAATTTGTATGTGCCATCTCTAATTTTCAAAATAAATTTCTGTTTTGTGTGCTCGTACCGCTCATGAACCGGTACGGGGTGGCTAATATATTTCCATGCTAGATATGTTATTCTCACGATGAGTGTTTATTCACTTGTCGTTGCATGAGAGTAAAGCAAAGGTATTAGTGATGCCCGGTCCTGAAATGAAAAATGAATTTACTTTATGTTGTCAAATAATAATTTCCTTGGAAAGTGTTGGTATGGAAGGCACCCGTGGATACGGATAGCCATGGAAAGTGAAAGTATGGTTGAAAAAGGCATAAACTTTAATTTCTGTTTGGGAACCGCCTATGATATATCTAGCATGGAAAGTATTGGGAACTACTCAATCATTCTCGTTGACAGGAAAATCATGCCTCCCAAAATGTTTTTATCTCTATCTTTTTCGCTTTGAGCTCTAGCACCTCTACAAATCCCTAATTCCCTCCACGAAGGGCCTTTCTTTTACTTTATGCATTTTTTATTTTTATTTGAGTCTCCATCTTCTCTTATAAAGCACCAACTAAGGGGCACTATGATCATACTTGAGCATTGGGTGTACTTAATATGCGAATGTGTTTCATGGATGGATCAATGATTGAGCATGATGGGCTAGGGATAACTTATTTTAGCGTTGATATTTTGGAAGACATGGTTGCTTGTTCATATGCTTGAGTATTTATAAGTCTCATGTCAAAACTAGACTATTGCTTTGAACCATATAAAAGTCCAAATGTCCATGCTATAAAGAACACAATATGAGATGAGCATGTTAGGCAGCATTCCACATCAAAAATTATGTTTTTATCATTTACCTACTCGAGGACGAGCAGGAATTATGCTTGGGGATTACGATACGTGATACTTCTCCAACGTATCTATAATTTATGAAGTATTCATGCTATTATATTATCCATCTTGGATGTTTAATGGGCTTTACTATGCACTTTTATATATTTTTGGGACTAACCTATTAACCCAGAGCCCACTGCTAGTTTCTGTTTTTTTCCCTTGTTTCAGTGTTTCGCAGAAAAGGAATATCAAACAGAGTCCAAATGGAATGAAACCTTCGGGAAAGTTGTTTTTGGAACGGAAGCAATCCAGAAGACTTGGAGTATACGTAAGGGAAGCAACGAGGAAGGCACGAGGCAGGGGGCGTGCCCACCCCCCTGGGCGCGCCCTCCACCCTTGTGGGCCCCTCGTGGCTCCCCTAACGTATTTCTTCCTCCTATATATACCAATATACCCTAAAACCATCGGGGAGCAGAATAGATCGGGAGTTCCGCCGCCGCAAGCCTCTATAGCCACCAAAAACCAATCGGGACCCTGTTCCGGCACCCTGCCGGAGGGGGGATCCCTCACCGGTGGCCATATTCATCATCCTGGCGCTCTCCATGACGAGGAGGGAGTAGTTCACCCTCGGGGCTGAGGGTATGTACCAGTAGCTATGTGTTTGATCTCTCTCTCTCTCTCTCATGTTCTTGAGGTGATACGATCTTGATGTATCGCGAGCTTTGCTATTATAGTTGGATCTTATGATGTTTCTCCCCCTCTACTCTCTTGTAATGGATTGAGTTTTCCCTTTGAAGTTATCTTATCAGATTGAGTCTTTAAGGATTTGAGAACACTTGATGTATGTCTTACATGTGCGTATCTGTGCTGACAATGGGATATCACGTGATCCACTTGATGTATGTTTTGGTGATCAACTTGCGGGTTCCGCCCATGAACCTATGCATAGGGGTTGGCACATGTGTTCGTCTTGACTCTCTGGTAGAAACTTTGGGGCACTCTTGAAGTACTTTGTGTTGGTTGAATAGATGAATCTGAGATTGTGTGATGCATATCGTATAATCATACCCACGGATACTCGAGGTGACATTGGGGTATCTAGGTGACATTAGGGTTTTGGTTGATTTGTGTCTTAAGGTGTTATTCTAGTATGAACTCTGGGATAGATTGAACAAAAAGAATAGCTTCGTGTTATTTTACTACAGACTCTTGAATAGATCGATCAGAAAGGATAACTTTGAGGTGGTTTCGTACCCTACAATAATCTCTTTGTTTGTTCTCCTCTATTAGTGACTCTTTGTTGCATGTTGAGGGATACTTATATGATCCAATTATGTTCTTATTGTTGAGAGAACTTGCACTAGTGAAAGTATGAACTCTAGGCCTTGTTTCAACACATTGCAATACCGTTTGTGCACACTTTTATCATTAGTTAACTTGCTGTTTTTATATTTTCATATTACAAAAACCTATATCTACCATCCATATTGCACTTGTATCACCATCTCTTCGCCGAACTAGTGCACCTATACAATTTACCATTGTATTGGGTGTGTTGGGGACACAAGAGACTCTTTGTTATTTGGTTGCAGGGTTGTTCGAGAGAGACCATCTTCATGCTACGCCTCCCACGGATTGATAAACTTTAGGTCATCCACTTGAGGGAAATTTGCTACTGTCCTACAAACCTCTGCACTTGGAGGCCCAACAACGTCTACAAGAAGAAGGTTGCGTAGTAGACATCAAGCTCTTTTCTGGCGCCGTTGCCAAGGAGGTGAGTGCTTGAAGGTATATCTTTAGATCTTGCAATCGAATCTTTTTGTTTCTTGTTTTATCACTAGTTTAGTCTATAAAAGAAAACTACAAAAAAATGGAATTGAGTTTGTCTCATACACTTCATCTTTTTAATATCTTTCGTGAAAATGATGGGAAGGAAAATTATGCTCAAGTACTAGAAGAAGAATTACATAGAATTCTTGGCATAAAATATGTGAATGATGAGCATGATTGCAATGTTGTTAGTATGAATTCTTTGAATACCCATGATGCTAATGATATGCAAAGCCACAAGCTTAGGGATGCTATGTTTGATGAAGATGATATGTTTAGTCCCCCAAGTTTTGATGAGCAAATTTATTATGATGAAAACATGCCTCCTATTTATGATGATTATTGTGATGACACATATGCTATAAAGAATAAAGATAACCATGAAACTTGTTATCATGATTTTAATTTTCAATTGGATTATGCTTCACATGATATTTATTTTGTTGAGTTTGCTCCCACTACTATTCATGAGAAGAATTTTGCTTATGTGGAGAGTAGTAAAATTTCTATGCAAGTAGATCATGAAAAGAATGCTTTAGGTGCTGGTTATATTGTTGAATTCATTCATGATGCTACTGAAAATTATTATGGGAGAGGATCATATGCTTCTACATATTGCAATAATATCAAGTTTCCTCTCTATGTGTTGAAAATCTTGAAGTTATGTTTGTTTTGCCTTCCTATGCTAGTTGATTATTGTTCCCATAAGTTGTTTGCTCGCAAAAAACCTATGCATAGGAAGTGGGTTAGACTTAAATGTGCTAGTCATATTCTTCATGATGCTCTCTTTATGTTTCAATTCTTATCTTTTATGCGAGCATCATTGAAATCATCATGCCTAGCTAGGGGCGTTAAACGTTAGCGCTTGTTGGGAGGCAACCCAATTTTTATTTTAGTTCTTTGCTTTTTGGTTCTGTTTAGTAATAAATAATTCATCTAGCCTCTGGTTAGATGTGGTTTTATGTTTTAATTAGTGTTTGTGCCAAGTAGAACCTTTGGGAAGACTTGGGTGAAGTCTTTATGATCTTGCTGTAAAAAACAGAAACTTTAGCGCTCACGAGATTAGCTTCAACGTTTTACTGGAGAGTGATGTTTAGTTGATTCTTTTTGCAGATGATTACTAGACAAATTCCTCAGGTCCACCAATTTATTTCAGAATTTTTGAATTTACATAAGTATACGTTTGATACAGATTACCACAGACTGTTCTGTTTTTGACAGATTCTGTTTTCTATGTGTTGTTTGCTTATTTTGATGACTCTATGGCTAGTAAAATAGTTTATAAACCATAGAGAAGTTGGAATACAGTAGGTTTAACACCAATATAAATAAAGAATGAGTTCATTACAGTACCTTGAAGTGGTGTTTTGTTTTCTTTCGCTAACGGATCTCACGAGATCTTCTGTGAAGTTTTGTGTTGTGAAGTTTTCAAGTTTTGGGTAAAGATTCGATGGACTATGGAATAAGGAGTGGAAAGAGCCTAATCTTGGGGATTCCCAAGGCACCCCAAGGTAATATTCAAGGACAACCAAGAGCCTGAGCTTGGGGATGCCCCGGATGGCATCCCCTCTTTCGTCTTCGTTCATCGGTAACTTTACTTGGAGCTATATTTTTATTCACCACATGATATGTGTTTTGCTTGGAGCGTCATTTTATTTTCTTTAGCTTTGCTTGCTGTTTGAATAAAATACCAAGATCTGAAATTCTTAAATGAGAGAGTCTTCACAAAGCCACATAATTATTTAACTACTCATTGATCTTCACTTATATCTTTTTGGAGTAGTTTGTCATTTACTCATGTGCTTCACTTATATCCTACGAGTAAATGGTTGAATGATTTGAATGTCATAAATCTGAAATTATATATGTTTCATATGCCTTTCCCATGGGGAGTAATGCCTTCACATATAAGAAGTAGAGGTGGTAAATTTTTTGAAGGTTAGCAAACATTGTATTGGTCACTTGAACAATTCATGAAAGAATATTGAAGGAAGAGAGATTTCACATATAAATATACTATCTTGGACATCTTCTATGATTGTGAGCCCCATTAATTATTTTCGAACCTGAGCAAATTAGTTGAAGTTGGATAAGGAAGACAACATAATGAGTTATGCTTGGGTATATTTGTATAGAAGTTATATTGTTATGGATCCTCTAACATGTGGTGCTTGCTATTTAGAATCTTTTGCTAGCCAAAATATCTGTACTAAGCGGGAATACTGCTTGTGCATCCAAATTCCTTGAACCAAGTTTCTTCCATGAGTGTCCACCATACCTACCTATATGCGGTATTTACCTACCGTTCCAAGTAAATTTGCATGTGCCAAACTCTAAACCTTCAAATAATAATCTGTTTTGTATGCCCGAATCGCTCATGTAGCAACTAGGGGCTGTCAGTATCTTCCATGCTAGGTGGGTTATTCTCACGATGAGTGGACTCCGCTCATCATTCATGAGAAAATGGCTGGTAACTGGGATGCCCAGTCCTATGATAGAAAAGATCGAAAACAAAATCGCAAATAATTTAAACAAAACTCCCCCAGGAATGTTGATAGTTGGACGACACCCATTGTTTCAGACAAGCTGTGTAGTGTGAATGTTGGTGGAGGGGGAGTAAAAACTTTACCTTTCTGCGTGGGAACCGCCTATAATGTATCTAGTATGGAAGATATTGGGAACTCTTGGTCGTTATGTTGACAATGAAAGCATACCTCTCAAAATTATTTTCATCTCTGTTTTTGCTTCGAGCTCTGGCACCTCTGCAAATCCCTGCTTCCCTCTGCGAAGGGCCTGTCTTTTACTTTTACGCAAGAGTCAGTAGTATTCCTTCTCATTCCAACCTACTCTTTAGTTGGCAAGCATCATGTGATGGAAAGATCTAAGCATATATGCCCATTCAAATATATTTGATCATGAATTATTATTGTTGACAATTATCTATATGATAAATAAGTTGGGAAGCGAAACATTAAGCCCCTATATTTCTCTGTGTTCGATGGATGCTATTTGTTCTAAAAAATGCTTTGAGTGGTAGCAATCATGGAAGACTAAATGATAGTTGAGTATGTGAAGTTTGCTGAATCAAAGCTCTGGCATAGACTCTTCCTGAAAATAAGATGAATTGCAATTGTTTGATGACTGAGAACATAGTTTGTTAGTTTTCAAGAAAGTTTATGATCTATACTTTAACATGTGAATAGTTTGTTACTTGATCATGAAAAGTTCTATCAGTTGAGCTACTGTTATAACATATGATGATGCTAGAAAAGGTGATTGAAATTATCATTGATCAAACTTGTGCACCTGCTAGCACTCACACTTCATAAATTATTTCTTTTATCATTTACCTACTCGAGGACGAGCAGGAATTAAGCTTGGGGATGCTGATACGTCTCCAACGTATCTATAATTTATGAAGTATTCATGCTATTATATTATCCATCTTGGATGTTTAATGGGCTTTACAATGCACTTTTATATTATTTTTGGGACTAACCTATTAACCCAGAGCCCAGTGCCAGTTTCTGTTTTTCCCTTGTTTCAGTGTTTCACAAAAAAGGAATATCAAACGGAATGAAACCTTCGGGAAAGTTATTTTTGGAATGGAAGCAATCCAGAAGACTTGGAGTATACGTAAGGGAAGCAACGAGGAAGGCACGAGGCAGGGGGGGCGCCCACCCCCCTAGGCACGCCCTCCACCCTCGTGGGCCCCTCGTGGCTCCCCTAACGCATTTCTTCCTCCTATATATACCAATATACCGTAAAACCATCGGTGAGCAGAATATATCGGGAGTTCCGCCACCGCAAGCCTCTGTAGCCACCAAAAACCAATCGGGATCCTGTTCCGGCACCCTGCCGGAGGGGGGATCCCTCACCGGTGGCCATCTTCATCATCCCGGCGCTCACCATGACAAGGAGGGAATAGTTCACCCTCGGGGCTGAGGGTATGTACCAGTAGCTATGTGTTTGATCTCTCTCTCTCTCTCTCGTGTTCTTGAGGTGATACGATCTTGATGTATCGCGAGCTTTGATATTATAGTTGGATCTTAATGGATTGAGCTCCCCCTTTGAAGTTATCTTATCAGATTGAGTCGTTAGGATTTGAGAACACTTGATGTATGTCTTGCATGTGCGTATCTGTGCTGACAATGGGATATCACGTGATCCACTTGATGTATGTTTTGGTGATCAACTTGCGGGTTCCGCCCATGAACCTAGGCATAGGGGTTGGCACATGTTTTCATCTTGACTCTCCGGTAGAAACTTTGGGGCACTCTTGAAGTACTTCGTGTTGGTTGAATAGATGAATCTGAGATGGTGTGATGCATATCGTATAATCATACCCACGGATACTCGAGGTGACATTGGAGTATCTAGGTGACATTAGGGTTTTGGTTGATTTGTGTCTTAAGGTGTTATTCTAGTACGAACTCTAGGATAGATTGAACGGAAAGAATAGCTTCTTATTATTTTACTACGGACTCTTGAATAGATCGATCAGAAAGGATAACTTTGAGGTGGTTTCGTACCCTACCATAATCTCTTCGTTTGTTCTCCTCTATTAGTGACTTTGGAGTGACTCTTTGTTGCATGTTGAGGGATAGTTATATGATCCAATTATGTTATTATTGTTTAGAGAACTTGCACTAGTGAAAGTATGAACTCTAGGCCTTGTTTCAACACATTGCAATACCGTTTGTGCACACTTTTATCATTAGTTACCTTGCTGTTTTTATATTTTCAGATTACAAAAACCTATATCTACCATCCATATTGCACTTGTATCACCATCTCTTCGCCGAACTAGTGCACCTATACAATTTACCATTGTATTGGGTGTGTTGGGGAGACAAGAGAATCTTTGTTATTTGGTTGCTGGGTTGTTCGAGAGAGACCATCTTCATCCTACGCCTCCCATGGATTGATAAACCTTAGGTCATCCAGTTGAGGGAAATTTGCTACTGTCCTACAAACCTCTGCACTTGGAGGCCCAACAATGTCTACAAGAAGAAGGTTGCGTAGTAGACATCAATACGTCTCCAACGTATCTATAATTTTTGATTGTTCCATGCTGTTATATTATCCTTCTTGGATGTTTTACAATCATTTTATAGTCATTTTATATCATTTTTTGGTACTAACCTATTGACATAGTGCCAAGTGCCAGTTGCTCTTTTCTGCATGTTTTTTACATCGCAAGAAATCAATACGAAACGGAGTCCAAACGCAGCGAACTTTTTGTGGATTTTTTGGGACCAGAAGACATCCAGTGGGCCGGAGAAGCACTTGGGGGTGCACCGAGGGGATCACAACCCGCCAGGGCGCGCCTGGAGGCCCAGGCGTGCCCTGGGGTTGTGCCCACCTCGGTGGCCTCCTGAGCCGTCTCTTTGTTCTATGAATACCCCAATATTCCAGAAACCCTAGGGGAGTCGACGAAAATCAATTCCAGCCGCCGCAAGTTCCAGAACCACCAGATCCAATCTAGACACCATCACGGAGGGGTTCATCATGTCCATTGGTGCCTCTTGGATGATGCGTGAGTAGTTCTTTGTATACCTACGGGTCCGTAGTTCGTAGCTAGATGGCTTCCTCTCTCTCTTTTGATTCTCAATACAATGGTCTCTCAGAGATCCATATGATGTAACTCTTTTTTGCGGTGTGTTTGTTGGGATCCGATGAACTTGGACTTTATGATCAGATCTATCTTTTTATCCATGAAAGTTATTTGAGTCTTCTTTGATCTCTTATATGCATGATTGCTTATAGCCTCATGTTTCTTCTCCGATATTTGGGTTCTGTTTGGCCAACTTGATCTATTTATCTTGCAATGGGAAGAGGTGCTTTGTGATGGGTTCGATCTTACGGTGCTTGATACCAGTGACAGAAGGGGAACCAACATGTATGTATCATTGCTATTAAGGATAACAAGATGGGGTCTATTTCTACATATATAGATCTTGTCTACATAATGTCAACGTTCTTATTGCATTACTCCGTTTCTCCATGAACTTAATACACTAGACGTATGCTGGATAGCGGTCGATGTGTGGAGTAATAGTAGTAGATGCACGCAGGAGTCGGTCTACTAATATTCGACGTGATGCCTATATAATGATCATTGCCTGGATATTGTCATGATTATTTGAAGGTTTATCAATTGCCCAACAATAATTCGTTTACCCACCATTTGCTATTTTTCTCGAGAGATGTCACTAGTGAAACCTACGGCCCTCAGGTCTCTTCTTTATTATATTTGCCTTCGCGGTCTATTTTTATTTGCTTTTATTTTCAGATATATTAAACCAAAAATACAGAAATACCTTGCTGCACTTTATTTTATTTGGCGTTCGATCTATCAATTTATTACAACTTTCTCACGTCCTTTTGCCAATTTCTGGCGCCGTTACCCGGAAGGGATTGACAACCCCTTTAACACGTCGGGTTGCGAGTATTTGTTATTTGCGTGCAGGTGCCGTTCACGTAGTGTTGCGTGGTTCTCCTACTGGTTCGATAACCTTGGTCACATCAGTAAGGGAAATACCTACCGTTGCTGTGATGCATCATCCCTTCCTCTTTGGGGAAATACCGACGTAGTTCTAGCAGACATCAGTGTCGTGCGTGCAGCTGTTTGATTAGACGGGACGAGCGCGAGAAGTCCACCGTGTAGGCTCGACGGGACGCGTGCGAGCAGTCCGCCGCGCAGGCTCGATGAGACGCGTGCATCCTGTCCACCTCGCAGGCTCGACAGGACATGTGCGAGCAGCAAGACCGCCCATGCTCACCGAGAAGCGAGCTCTTTGACCTCCATCCACAGCCCCCCCTCGCTCACAACTTCTCCATTAATGGCGGCCGAGCCGCTGTTTAACACGCGGTTAGTTAAAGCACCTTGACAGAGGGTGTTTGCTTGTGATCCCATGGCCCCGCTCAACGTTAGCATTTGCTTTGTTCGTGTTTTCAACTCGTATTCCCGCCTAATTTAAAATGCCACGTAAGGCAACGGATAATACGACGACAAATAAAATGGCAACGTATAATACGATGACAAATTGACAATGGTGCGGATAATAATTGTCTTACATATTCTGGATAATTTAAAATGCCACATGCGGCAAAGCCTGGAAGACACGGGTGCAAGACAAGAAGGAAATCACAGACTATGATCTGGGTCGCTACTGTCTCTACTCCTCGATGGATCATCGGACAACGACATCCTCCAACTCCTTATTCAATTCCTCATGACTTTGCTTGAAAGCAGCCACATTTTCCTCCACCTCCTGATCACGATCGATTCGGAGCTTCCTCAAGTCACCCATAAGTTCCTCGACGACCACTATCAGTGTCATCCCTGAGGCACTGCTCTGCTCATGCAGCAACTTCCAGCAGACGGCCTCCTCCTCCTTCTCGGTGAGCACCTTGCGGAGCTAAGCATTTTCGCCCATGAGTTGCTCGACGAGGCCGATCGCCTTCTAAATCGAGGCATCACTGATCTCGAGCAGCTTCATCAAGCCTTCGACCAGCTCCTGCTACTTAATGAGGCCAGCGAGGACGTCGTCGTCGCCGGCCAAGGACTTCAGCAACGCCAGCCTGTCGCGATTGCCGATGTGGCGAGTGTGCTTGTGAGAGCCCTCGCATGCCGATGAGAGCTTGTTCAAGGGCTCCGCGGCGCACCAGGACATCTCTGTTGCGGCTGTTGCGTGGCGGCGGGACCTCTCTAGTGCTTCTGTGGCCTTGGTCTTTGCTCCCTGGTTATATGTCCACCCGAAACTCCTCCTACCGGTCATGGCGGAACGACTTGATAGGAAAGACCAGTTTTGTGGGTGATGGGGAGAGGAACTGTGAAGTAATTTTCAAGTGGGTAGTTTTTATAGCCCAGTGCTAAGTGTGAACACATATTGGTTTAATCAGTGTGAATAGATTTGGAATTACTTATTGCGTTGTAATCTGCAATGTGACGAGAAACAAGGTCAAAATTTATTGATGGTTCTGGGCCTACGAAGCTCATTTCTGTTGTTCTGACTCATTGCAAATAGTTCTTATGGATCAACCGTATGCCACGCATCGGAAGGCCGAAACATGGGCCCGCGTTCTTGGATGTACGTGTACGTGTCTGCCCACTATCACACACGGTCAAGGTATCACCATCATGTCTGATGGATGCACCGTCGCACCTCCCACGGGGTCATGGTGCCTGCACCGGCCGATGAAGCTCTTGCTCCCCGACCTACTTCGGCTCGTTCTCCTCGCCAAAGATGTAACACAGGTAGGGGTCGACGTCGAAGCTTTGGTCGTTGCCTGGCATGCTTGGAATAACTAATGGTAGATGGGTGAGGACTAAATCTGCGTAGAGTGTCGCGACGGTGCGTTGCCGCCTGGGTTATATTCGGCAAGCAATTAGCTGGTGGCGGGAAACCGATGAGAGAAGAGGCGTGGATTTTACAATTCACCCATGTGGAGCACGAGATGACTAAGTGGAGACACACAACCCGAATACCTTATGTAGTCCCACGTGTTATTTATCACACGTGTTAACATAAGGAAACGTATGTGTAACTTACTAATCATTGCACACGAGTTTTCACAGACGCATCGTGTGCGATACTCCTAGCCACCGCAAGAAACTAGTTAGCATTTTTCAAAGTTTTTTGTACAAACAGAATCACACACGAACTAACTATAGTAACCGTCTGTGTTATAATTTCCCATCGCAAACAATTCATTCGAGTGGGTTGTTTGTTGCGTATCACACACATCTTGTTTACACAAATCGTTTGCATTCTTCTGGCTCATCGCAAACAGTTCATCTATGTGAACTATGTGCGGCATATCACACACATCTTGTTACGTTGAACCATTTTTGTTCTCTTCCCTAATCAAAAATAGTTCGTCTGAGTGAACTGTATGCCGTATATCACACACACCTTGATCTAGCTAACCGTTTCTGTTGCATTCCCTAATAGCGAACAGTTCATCAGAGCGAACTGTATGTCGTGTATCACACACACATTGATATGGCTGCCCATTTCTGTTGTTCTGTCTAATTGCAAACAGTTCTGAAGGATCAACCATATGCCCCGCATCGCACACGTAACTAAAATCTGAACCGTGTTTGATGTCTCCGCCATCGCAAATGTTTTGCATCTTTTTTGAAGGTTTGTTTACATCCGCGTTTGCGACTAATGCATCGCACACAGTTTCGTCAAAGGGTCTCTGATCGTAGTGTCGTGTTAGCAGCATCCTGCAGTAGTGTTAGTTCAATGAGCTATATGTTTTTATGAATTACCAAAACCACCCGGGGATTAGTTGCACTTTCAATCCCCCTTTTGGGTAATTGATGGCAGCATATAGATTAATGCTTTGACAAATGATAATATGAATGAAATACATCATCGCTTTGAGAAGTATGTGATAAGCAAGAGCTCCCCCTAAATTTGTGCATTATTTAAAATTTGCGTTTGAATGCAAATGCACAATCGATTAGGATCATGGGTCACTCTTCCATCTCACATACAACTTGGTGGAGCGCACAAAATGATAAGAATTAAATAACATGCACTCATCACCAAGGATACAAGTGATTGATCATACACAAATAATCATAGAGATAGACATGCAAGCACACATTAAGCATAGTATGATCAAACACATGATCACATAAGTATCTCACGAGCATAACACATAAGTAGTAGCAAGAGTAGCAACAACCAAACAAACCAAAGTAGCAACGAAACCAAAGTAGCAAGCCAAATAAAATCAACAAAAGACACACTCTCTCGAAGCCTATGATCTATACACTTTCTCCCCCTTTGGCAACAAGTTACCAAAAAGTTCGAAAACGTATAGTACTATACGGCAGGCATGATCTTCGGGAGCTCATGAAGGAGTCTTATGGCTTGTAGCTCCGGTGTGCGTAGACAGCATGGAGAGGAGTCCATCTGCAAATGCCTCTGCTGAAGTGTGTGGAGCTGGTGGAGTAGATACTGGAGGGGCAATTGTGGTTGTTGCTGCAGATGCTAAGATGGTAGTCCTGGAATCTACAACTTGCACAGCCGAAGACCTCTGTGTGGCACTGACTAGAATCTGTTGCTAGTGGGTCTGTCATCATCATCCTCAGCATCATCCCTTAACTTCTCCAGAATGGTCTGAATCTCTATGACCTTCACATCAAGGTCATGCATCTTTGTCTCAATGATCCTCTCGAGACTCTCCTGATTCTGAGACAAGGTGGCCAAGCTTTTCTCAATCCTCACGGTAGCCTCAAGCAGATAAGTGAGCTGATCTTGCTTGGTCTTGAGATTCACTATTGAAGCATCTGGGGCACTTGCTGCCTTTGCTGCTTTTTTAGCCTTTGCTTTCTCGATCTTCTCCTGGGCCTCTGCACATGTTGGATGTGATGCATCCATGACAACCTCGTTGTCCTCAAAATCAGGCATAAGAGGAAGATGCTCTTTGTCAAGCAGATATGTCCTAGTTCCAACCTTGGAGTTAATCAACATCTGAATGTGTGGGGCATATCCACAAGACCTCTTCTGGTCGGCTGCTGTCCACTTCACAGTTTCAACAATCAAGCTCACGACTTCGAATTTCTGAGGAACATCAAACAAATGAAGTAAGTTGATGGAGTGACCACGTATCATCCTGTGATCTCCATACTTGAGTAACAATGTATGCCTCAAGATAGTGTTCATAGTGGTCAGTCCAGCAAGCAGATAATATATTGATCCTAGCTTGGGTGTTTCCCGACCTGCATCAGGTATAGACTTGTACATGTTAGCCATTGAGTTGTGATCCTTCTTGGGTTTGCTATACACATCAATATCATCTTCACTCTCCTTTGGGGCACTAATAAGCTTGGCCCATTCAGAGATGGAGGAATGGAACCTGGTTCCCTTAGTCATCCACACAATCTTACCATCTGGGTAGAAATGGGCAGTGGAGTAGAATTGCATAATGATTTCGTCGTTCCATTTTGTCAATTTCTGTCCAACAAACTCACCAACTTCATTCATCCTGAAGCTTTCATGCACATGGGGATAATAGTCTTCATTCTCATCAATATAATCCCAATCAAACCATTTCATGTCACAAACTATGGGCTTCTTGTCCAGGAGCACAATTTCATAAAAATCTTGCTGATCTATGGTGTGAAAACGATAATCCACAGCAGTTCTTCTCCTTGTGGCATATGGATCTGCCTGTCTCCATAGTCTCAGAGCATGATCCTTCCTCAACTTCATGTTTTCAGCCACTGGATTATCATCATTATGATCTGGGATCTTGGGCTTAAATTTCCCGAGCTCTAGTGGCTCATCATCTTCTTGAACCTTAGGCACTGGGGCCTAGTGTTTCTCTGCAACTGGGATGTTCCTAGTAGATCTCTTTGGAGCTGTTGACTTTGGTGCTTGAGCTGGAGCTATGGGCTTGGGTGCAGCAGGTTTGGGAGCAGACTTGGGCTTGGAAGGAGCGGCACTAGTCTTGATAGCATCTGCCATCAACTTCTGTGACTTGGCAGGAGGTGCAACAGGCTCTTCCTCCTCCTCTTCTTCTTCTTCATGAGAAGAACGCTTTTCAAACTCAGCCATTGGATCAACAAGTTTGCACCATCTTCCTCTTTTCCTTTCCTTCTTCTTGCTGACCTCTCCTCCAGCACCACTTGCTGGCTTTACTTTCTCTTGGGCAATAGTGGATTGCCTAGCCTTAGGCATAGGATTCCTCTTAGCAGTAGCACCAACATATTATTTCTTCACCGCTTTCTTCTTGGAGGTCACTTCCTCCTCAATCACAAAGTCCTCATCTTCACTTTCAGAATTCCTCTTATTTCTCTATCTGATAGCTTCCTTAGGCAAGTTGCTGGGAGTGCTTCTGCTTCCCTCATCATAGATACCAGAGGGACTAGTGCCCTCACTGAGGTTGACTTACTCTTCAGATAGTTCTGACTGTCACTCGCTTTTGACATCTCTGAAACTGACCCTTTGAATAGATGGGCGTGGGTAGTATAGATGAGCATCGCTAAATGCAGCTGGTTTTTGCAAAAAATTGAATCAAAATCTTAACTTTAGTTTTCTGCAGAAAGCATTTCGGAGCTACCGAGTTGATAATCTCGGTGACACCGAAGCTGTAACAAAGTCTAAACATGCAGTCTCGGTCAGACCGAGACGCAGTTCGGTGACTCCAAGATGCTAGGGTTTCACTGAGAAATTGCTTTCGGTCTCACCGATCGGTACACTTCGGTCAGACCGAGTTGTACTTTGTGCAATGGCCAGAGCCAATCGGTGTGACCGAAAACTTCAGATCGGTCTGTCCGAGATGGGTTCGGCGGAAACTCAACCCTAAGATTTTGCATCAAATCTAATCTAGAGGATTATTTATGTGGATAAGAAGCTTTCAATCATGGCAAGAAAGTAGGCATTTGCTTTGTGCATTGAATCGGAGTAATGGAATAGCACAAAGGGTCGAACCATACCCTAACTTGGTGGTGGTTCGCTATGGCGGCAACGACAGTGAAGAAATCCATTAACGGCGGCGGAGACCAGCGGCGGAGGTGCACTGGCGGAGATGGAGACGATCCGGAGACCAAGGGCGGCAGTGTTGGGGCACGAGCTCATGAGGTTTGAAGAACTTTTCAACCGTACGGGTACGCAAGGTATATATACCCAGGCGCTGTCGGTGGCACTGAATGGATCTAACCGGTGGCCCCGAGATGCGAAACTGCAGGAAGTTACAGCAACTCGGTGAGACCGAGTGGGTCTAATCGGTAGCTCCGAGATAGAAAAAGCTAGATCAGTCTATTGCATTCGGTGAGACCGAGTTGGAATGGTTGGTCAGGCCGAAATGCATTAGAAGGTTTTGGAAGTCAGCCCTTGACGGATCGGTGTCTTCGAGTGCTCCTCACCCGGAGGGTCCAAAAAAGACTTGTTCTAATTGTGTGATGTAGCATGAATAGAATTTGAGACAAGAAGAGCATAGATAGCTAGAGAGGGTTCTTAGGCATTCTTGTCCATACATTTGGCCAATAAAAACCAAACAATCAAAACTACAAATTGATGTCCTCGAATGGAGAAAATTATGCAACCAACATGCTCACATAATAAGATAGCAAATAAAACATGTGACAAAGCATGCACATACACTCTAGCATCTATCAAGCAATTGGCAATGACTAGGTCATCTATATATGAGTATATTGACTGAGGAGTCAAATGAGAACATTTGATCATAGGTCATACTCATCGTTTAAGCACAAGTGGGGTTACCACTTTTACATAAAGCATTGTTGCATTCACACCATTAGAGTTGCTTTAGCTAATTCTTAGAGCAAAGCTCTCCCTAGATGTGATATCCCCCCTAAGAGGGATGAACTAAACTTGGGTTTTGTCGATGATAACTTCATGTAGATAGTGAAGATGTGGATACTCAATATTGATGTAGATCTTTTGGAGCAATCCATTGGAGTGTGTTGCACTTTCAATACCTACATGAGTTCTTAAGAGATCTCTATGATCCTCTAGAGTTGTTTCATGAGCTAACTTAAGAGTGTTTAGTTCTTTAGTTAGACGCTCAAGCTCCTTCTTATCATTGTCATTCGTTTCATCTTGATTATCATGATTATTAGCAAGTTCATCACGGTTACACTGGTACAGCGAGGTGCTATACAAACGGTTTTTAACCCCTTTACGTGACGGCGTTCTGAACCGTCGCCAAGTGAGTGACTGCGATAGGGGAGTTCTTCGCACACGACCTAGAAACCGTCGGGGATAGGCCCTCCTGCTACACACGCTCAGCAAAATGAGGTCGTGTGCGACGGGCGAGCAATCAAATATGGTTATACGTAAAGTTGTGCTAAAAATACAATTATACAGGCCAAAACGTTTCTGGTCGTAGGTACATCCCACACAGTCAGTCCCGGCTAAACGTTTCCGTTCGTATGTACATTCCACATAGTCAATCTAAGGAATACATTTCCGTTAGTATGTACATCCCACACATTTAATCTAAGAAGTACGTTTCCATTCGTATATACATCCCACACACTCACTCCAAGGAAAACGTTTCCGTTCGCAGGTACGTCACACACAATTTTCCCCATTAAATCATTTGTGGTAGCATTGGCATTGCACATGATATTAACAATTTTATCGTTTGCGTAATTGAATGCGTCACACACGGTTCGTAGAAGAAACTGTGTGCCAAAGGTTGTCCACCACACACACTTTTTATGTGGTAAACGTTTGCGCAAGGTGGCCTAACGCAAATAGTTTTCAAGAGGATGTCGTGTGTGATTGTTCATTGATCCAACACGGTTTATTCCTAGAAACTATGGGCATTGCCTGAGGTCATCGCCCACGGTGTTTTCTCAATAACCGTTTGCAATAGAAAAACCCAATTAGTAGGCTAATTTCCCTATTATTAATAATCCATTTATTAATCTAATCGACATTTCATATATTAAGCACACAATATATTTCATTTTCATATTAAGGAAGCATGATTTCATAATTGAAATACATCAGAGTACAACATCATATAGCCTCAGCACTCAGCTACCCCATTACACAACTGCACCAGCACCAAGTTTCACATGCAACATCTATAACCTTTTGAAATTAGCATCATAGATGGTACATAGACAGATGAATCTCGTCTGGAAAACTGCTGAAGCGGAAGGCGAATATTGAGCCTTCATTGATGTTGAAGGTCTTTGCAACTTTAGGCCAGTGCCTGTGGATGATTGACCGTACATCCTTCGTCCTCTTCAGGAACACTTCAATATTGAACCGTGGGTGTTGTATGAAAACCTCCTCGCCTCCTGACCATACAGGTGGTTTGAGAGGTAATCATCAGTGAAATGCTTTGGAAAGGCCCGAAAACAAGGATATGCATAAATATCTTCTCTAGATTTGAAATGGCGCAAAGGAATTAAAAAGACAAGGTATAACAGTTAGTACCATCCCGTAGTGAACTGATGCCTTCTTCATTGTGCAGACAAAGATCTTGTTGTTTTTTGTCGCTAATTTCTTTATCCTAACAATCTTTGAGTTTCTTGACTTGACTGATATTCATGGACAACTCATTTCCACATATGCAAAAAGGGTCAAACAGTGGGTCAAAACCTCTGATAGCAGGACCTATATGTGCAAGAGCAAATTGTTAAAAAACCTAATGTTTAAAAATAAGAAGTGGAAAGGTGTGTTATTAACTATAACAGGCCTAATATTTAAAAACAAGCAAACATAGCCATTCAAACTTATATTGTGCAGGTCTAAGTACACTAGTTATTTTCCCTGTTTGGATCCATGGGTTAGAGTTAGTTTGAGCTAGTTTGGGCTCAAATAGCCCTAAAGTATCCAAACATGAGGGCTAGTTTGAGCTAGTTGTGTCAAACCCACCCAAAACAACTATCCCTCCCAAGAGGTGTTGATTGGGGCTAGTTCTCTTAGTGCATTTACTGTCAATCTAACACTGTCATCCAAACACCTCTTTGGCCAGAGTGAGTTCAGGGTTAGTTATTGTTTAGTGTCATTGTTATTTAGGAAACGCAGGATAGTGTAGGATTTATTCTACCTTGACATGTACTCCGAGATGACCATGTACTCCTATATATATGCCCACGAGGCTCAAGTAATACAATCAACTATTCCACCAATCTCTCTCTCCCTTTTAACTGTCATGAGCTAGAAACTAACTCTAACCTCTAGCTAAGTTAGAGTATCCAAACAGTGCCATTGTTAAATCTAATGGAAAGGCGTGCTCAATACTCCCTCCGGTCCTTTTTACTCTGCATATAAGAATTGTCTGAAGTCAAACTTCATAAAGTTTGACCTTATTTATATGAGAAAATATCAACATCTACCATGCTAAAGTTATACAATATGAAAATTTAAGTCATGACACATGTATTGATATTTATTTGATGTTGTGAATGTTGGTATTTTGTTCTATAAAGTTGGTCAAACTTTACAAGGCTTGACCTTAGACAAATCTTATATGCGAACTAAAAAGATTCAGAGGGAGTACAACATGCTTAACAACAACCAAATATAGTCATTCATAGAGCTATTGTTAAATTTGGTATTGATGAAATTGAACTGCATAGTTCATACCAGCACATATAGAACATCACACTGTTAATAGCTGAAATGTACAAGGCATACTACGAACAACCAAAGATGGCAATTGAAACTGGACATATGCTAACTACAAACAACCGAACAACCATAATCTGTAGAAATAAACAATCCGTGATGCAAACAAACAAATATAGCAATAAATATTGGACAGGTTCTCACTGTAAAAGGGGTTCGAGAAAACAAATCATGGGTTTCCTCGGTTTTCACAGATTGGCTCCTCCTCGTGGTCGCCGTCGATGAGGTCTGACTTGGCAGCTGAGGATCCCAAGCCAGTGTCGTAGAATGTGTCCTTCAGAAATGACAAAAGGGGCTCCATGGCAATGAAGGATGGCAAATTGTTCATAACGAGCCGCGAGAGATCAGTGGCAGGGCCATCGATGAGATCGATGGCTGTCGAACCCAAAGGGTTGGGGATGGGCAACTTAACCTCTGACATAACCCGCGTCAAACCATCGGTGTCGACGACCTCGATGTCTTAGCCGGCGTCTGCGACATTCCAAAATACTCTAGCCCGCTGATTCAAAGGCTCAATCTAGGTTCAATCATTGTCGTCAGCTTCCTCGGCGGCCACCTCACCGACATCGCGCGAAGAGGCCGCGGTAAAGCTCTTTTGGGCCATTCGCTCCTCGAGCTCCCTGGGAAGCGTAGCCGGGCTTAGGATGCGACGCTCTAGAGTGGGGGAGGGGGTGGGGATGGGGATCTCTCGGAAAGGGGGCGTTTCGCAGGCGCCATCTAAGAAACTCAGGGCGACGAGGGTATGTATATCGGTGGGTAAACTGCACGGCCAGACCGGTAGAGGGTGACGATGGAGGCGGCGCGGCAGCGATGATGGAGAAGGCGGCGACCTAGCTAAGTTTGGAGCGAGGGAGGGGTGGTGTGTATGTGTGTGACCGGGGGATTTGGGGTGAGCGAAGGACTTGGGTGTGTGTGTGTGTGGAGGGGGTCCAAGGTGGTGTTTGAGGAAATGTCGTAGGTACTGAAAATTTTACTAGGCGGGAGTAAAATGGCAGGGCTACCGAAAATTTGAATCAAGGGATTGAAGCAGAGCGGGGCAGGAGTAACGAACATCACACACAGTTAAAACATAATAATCTTGTGCTATCAAACAGAAAACACTCCAGTCGAGCAGATATTTTTGAGATTGCGAGGGATGGAGGCGGGAGTAAAATGCCGGAGTTACTGAAAATTTGGATCTATTGATTGAAGCAGAGCGGGAGTAACAGACATCGCACACGGTCCAGACATATTATTCGTATGCTATCAAACAGAAGAACCATCTACGCAGGTAGATATTTTTGAGATTGCGAGGGAGTAGATATTTTCGAGAGGGGGAGGGAAGCCTCGTGGAGCCCAATCTACTATGATTATGTGGGTGACAGGGGCAGGGGCGCAGCACACGGGTAGTCCTAGGGAACCGTGTCTGTTTCATACCCGATCGTAGACGGTTGCTGCGTCCGACTCATCTGTTGTTTATAAATTTGGCCAAAAAATGCGGGAAAGGGTCAGAAACGAACACACTTGCATGTGGACCAAATATATGTATGAAAAGGGTGGTTTGATGTTCAAATACCCAATGCACAACTTTGATGTGGCACCTGTCGCACAAAGCCCACGTTATTATTGCTAGCCCCCCCCAAACACAGGCACACACACACACACACACACTTCGTGTTGCCGGGAGGGGAATCCTAGCTATGAACGCATGCCACCAAATAGCTAGGTCTGACATCTCACCGTACCGTAACACAAAACCGAAAGGAGTACATCAACCCCCTCCCCATTCACTTCCAATCAAATGTGGACCGTGTGCGGGCCCACAGATGTGTTCTTCTGGCGTTAGATGGGTGAGAACACTTACTAACCACACCTACAGGTGGCCCGATGTGTGTGTGTGTGTGTGTGAAAATGATGTGCTATGATATTTAAATAACAAAATCACAAATTTGATGTGGCACTTGTGCATCGCAAATTAACCGGGCATCCACGACCCCACGGAGGTTCATCTAGTACGAAGTAGTACTGTGCCCCCCCAGACACACACACTTTGAGTCGGTGGTAGGGGGCATCTCACCAAGGCGTATTGTAAGACTGACCAAGAAGAATCCCCACCTTGGTCGTATAACCTCTCTTGTTTGTTAGGTCAAATTCATGCATTGATGTTCCACACACGGCCCCACAAAATAGGCTAGCTTGTCACCGATAACCACGTGAGGGAGTGCCTGAAGACAACCTCTGCGTGAATGTGGCCCAAACATATGTATGAAGTGTCATGTGGTGTTTGAATATACCCACTGCACAACTTTGATGTGGCCGTGTGCTTTTAGAACCATAAAGTCTTCACACGGAGCGAGGGTTCACGACGTGTAGTATACTATATATATAGGGATTCATGTGTATGCGAGCCCTCAAACTTAGGTCTTGAATCTCACCATGATCGACGTACGACTATACGGTAACGCGGCAAGAGAAGAAGAATCCACCCTGGTAACCTCTCTCGCGTTGTTGGTCAAAGTGCTGGACGTCCACACGGGCCCACGAATATATAGGCCGTCAATGATAACCAATCGAGGGAGAGTGTCCAAAGACAACCACTGCATGTATGTGCCCCAAACATATGTATGGACATGAATGATGCATGCATATATGTTTGAATACCAAAAGCACAACATTTTGATGTGGCGCATGCATGCATCGAAAAACGCACAGTCCCCACACAGATTAGGTTCATGATGCGTCGCCTGCTCGCCCCCCTCCCCCCACTTCGACCCGGTGGGAGGGATTCGTGCATACACATGCGCGCGAAGTATAGTTGCATGTACCGAACCGTATAAGACGAACCAAAATTTAATCCCCTCCTAATTATAAGTCAAATTAACCTCTATCACTGTCGGTCGAAGTGATTGACCAAGCGGGCACACAGACATGGACGAAGCATCTCGCCGATAACCCCGTGAGTGAGTGCTAGAGGACAACCGCCATCGCTTGCTTGTGGGCCAAACACATGTATGGACGGTTGTGATGTTTGAATACCTAATATATATGCAGAAATTTGATGTGGCACCTGCCTTGGAAACCTTTAAGCCCCCCCACACGAACCGAGGTTCATGACACATAGTATATATATGTTTCCCCCCTCCCCTCTTTGACGCGTAATATATACTCCTATGTATGGTAACACAACCCAAAAATAATCCTCCTTGTTCGTTAAATTACCTTTCTTGTGGTGTCATATATTAGATGGACGACGACCTCCACTACAAAAAAAAGACACACCGTGACATTTTGGTCCGAACAATTTTTTTTCTGTCATGCTTATGACACTTCTATGACAATAATTTTGACAAAACCCGGTATCATCATAGATGTGGTGGGCTCCTACTTCTATGACAAAAAATCATGACAGAAAATGGGCTTTTCATCCTGGGCGGGCCAGAGACGCAGCTGCATGACATTCTCTGGGCCGTCCATGACAGAAAAAACCGTGGTCGAAGCGAGGGCTAGGAAAATATCGGGAGTTCCCGGTTATGGTGGGTGGTCGGGGGCCGAGCGATGCACGTTTCTCTCATACACGTACGCGCGTGGGTGCGAGGCATTGGGCTCTAACTGAACCCGAGCGAGGGGTTCACCTACTGAACCCGAGCGATTGCACTACAGGCTACGCGTTACTGAACCCGAGCGGTCGATCGATCTGGCTATTAACTAAACCCGATTGAGAGATTCCATCGCCACCGCTGCTAACTGAAACCGATAGAACCTGCTGCCTCTTGATGAACAGTGAGTGCTGTGGGGGGGGGGGGGTGGATGAACAGTTCCCGGTGGGGGTTGGATGAACAGGACCCTGATGTCTACTACGCAACCTTCTTCTTGTAGATGTTGTTGGGCCTCCAAGTGCAGAGGTTTGTAGGACAGTAGCAAATTTCCCTCAAGTGGATGACCTAAGGTTTATCAATCTGTGGGAGGCGTAGGTCAAAGATGGTCTCTCTCAAACAACCCTCCAACCAAATAACAAAGAGTCTCTTGTGTTCCCAACACACCCAATACAATGGTAAATTGTATAGGTGCACTAGTTCGGCGAAGAGATGGTGATACAAGTGCAATATGGATGGTAGATATGGGTATTTGTAATCTGAAAATATAAAAACAGCAAGGTAGCAAGCGATAAAAGTAAGCGTAAACGGTATTCCAATGCTAGGAAACAAGGCCTAGGGTTCATACTTTCACTTGCATAGGAAGGTAAAACAAGCATAACATCAAGATTTTAAGCACATAGAGAGGAAACTTGATATTATTGCAATTCCTACAAGCATACATTCCTCCCTCATAATAACTTTCAGTAGCATCATGAATGAATTCAACAATATAACCAGGACCTAAAGCATTCATCACGATGATTAATAGGAGCAACATCATTTGGGAGGGATACCTTTCTACCTTTGCTTCTCTGTTTTTTTCTTTTTCTTCTTCACATCTTGCGTAGGTTCAATCCTCTTTTTGGAGCTCCTTATTGATGAGATTGGTTGAATAGTAGGCTCCTCCTCGTTACCTGATTCATCATAAGAAATAATAGGAGAATATTGGGAAGTCTCTTCCCTTCCGTTAGTATTCTCTTCATCCTCTATTTGTTTTCTTTTCTTTATGTAATTGGCAATATAAGGATTTTCAATGCAATTCACCGCACAATACATATAAATTTCTTCTAGATCAATATCAAGGAATTTCTCGAGGTTATATTCTAGAATAAAGTTAGTTTGACGTTTCAATTCTTCATAACCCAAAAGCAGACTAAGTTCATTATGATGTGCAAAGGGAAATGAAGTCATCACAATTTTTGGACACGATTCGATCATGAAACAATTTGCATTTGATATTTAAATGACCATGTTCATTGCAAAGTTCACAAGTATGGCTAAGATATTTTAAATTTTCAGCACTAACATTTAGCCTTTCTTGCAACAATTTAGTTTCTAAATGCTTATGCCTCTTGCAATATCTATCTCCCCTATTTGGTGTGTACTTGCAAACCTAATGCATTCCACAAATATTCACATGCTTATAAGAGATATTTTCATCATGACTAGTGCAATCATCATTAGTACTATGGATATTCAAGGAGTTCATACTAACAACATTGCAATCATGCTCATCATTCAAAGATTTAGTGCCAAACATTTTATAGACTTCTTCTTCTAGCACTTGAGCGCAAATTTCCTTTTCATCATACTTACGAAAGATATTAAAAAGATGAAGCGTATGAGACAAACTCAATTCCATTTTTTTGTAGTTTTATTTTATAAATTAAACTAGTGATAAAACAAGAAACTAAAAGATTTGATTGCAAGATCTAAAGATATACCTTCAAGCACTCACCTCCCCGGCAACGGCGCCAGAAAAGAGCTTGATGTCTACTACGCAACCTTCTTCTTGTAGACGTTGTTGGGCCTCCAAGTGCAGAGGTTTATAGGACAGTAGCAAATTTCCCTCAAGTGGATGACCTAACGTTTATCAATCCGTGGGAGGCGTAGGTCGAAGATGGTCTCTCTCAAACAACCCTGCAACCAAATAACAAAGAGTCTCTTGTGTCCCCAACACACCCAATACAATGGTAAATTGTATAGGTGCACTAGTTCGGCGAAGAGATGGTGATACAAGTGCAATATGGATGGTAGATATGGGTATTTGTAATATGAAAATATAAAAACAGCAAGGTAGCAAGCGATAAAAGTGAGCATAAACGGTATTGCAATGCTAAGAAACAAGGCCTAGGGTTCATACTTTCACTCGTGCAAGTTCTCTCAACAATAATAACATAATTGGATCATATAACCATCCCTCAACATGCAACAAAGAGTCACTCCAAAGTCACTAATAGAGGAGAACAAACGAAGAGATTATTGTAGGTTACGAAACCACCTCAGAGTTATTCTTTCGGATCGATCTATTCAAGAGTTCGTACTAGAATAACACCTTAAGACACATATCAACCAAAACCCTAATGTCACGTAGATACTCCAATGTCACCTCAAGTGTCCATGGGTGTGATTATACGATATGCATCACACAATCTCAGATTCATCTATTCAACCAACACAAAGAACTTCAAAGAGTGCCCCAAAGTTTCTACCGGAGAGTCAAGACGAAAACGTGTGCCAACCCCTATGCATAAGTTCACAAGGTCACTGAACCCGCATGTTGATCACCAAAACATACATCAAGTATATCACGTGAATATCCCATTGTCACCACAGATAAGCACATGCAAGACATACATCAAGTGTTCTCAAATCCTTAAAGACTCAATCTGACTATAATAGCAATCCATTACAAGAGAGTAGAGGGGGATAAACATCATAAGATCCAACTATAATAGCAAAGCTCGCGATACATCAAGATCGTGCCGAATCAAGAACACGAGAGAGAGAGATCAAACACATAGCTACTGGTACATACCCTCAGCCCCGAGGGTGAACTACTCCCTCCTCGTCATGGAGATCGCCGGGATGATGAAGATGGCCACCGGTGAAGGATTCCCCCTCCGGAAGGGTGCCGGATCAGGGTCCCGATTGGTTTTTCATGGCTACAGAGGCTTGCGGCGGTGGAACTCCCGATCTAGGTTATTTTCTGGAGGTTTCAGTATTTATAGGATTTTTTGGCGTAGGTCTCATGTCAGGGGGTCTCTGGGTTGTCCACGAGGCAGGGGCCCACGCCCAGGGGGTGGGCGCGCCCCCCACCCTCGTGGGCAGCCCGGGACTCTCCTGGCCCAACTCTTTTACTCCGGGGGCTTCTTTTGGTCTAGAAAAAATCATCAAAAATTGGCACGTCAATTGGACTCCGTTTGGTATTCCTTTTCTGTAAAACTCAAAACAAGGAAAAAACAGAAACTGGCACTGGGCTCTAGGTTAATAGGTTAGTCCCAAAAATAATATAGAAGTGTTTAATAAAGCCCATTAAACATCCAAGATGGATAATATAATAGCATGAATACTTCATAAATTATAGATACGTTGGAGACGTATCAGCATCCCCAAGCTTAATTCCTGCTCGTCCTCGAGTAGGTAAATCATAAAAGAAATAATTTATGAAGTGTGAATGCTAGCAGGTGCACAAGTTTGATCAATGATAATTTCAATCACCTTTTCTAGCATCATTATAAATCATAATAGTTGCTCATCTCATAAAGCTTCTCATGATCAAGTAACAAGCTATTCACATGTTAAAGTATAGATCATAAACTTTCTTGAAAACTAACAAACCGTGTTATCAATCATCAAACAATTACAATTCATCTTACTTTCAGGAAGAGTCTATGTCAGAGCTTTGATTTAGCAAACTCCACATACTCAACTATCATTTAGTCTTTCACAATTGCTAACACTCATGCGATATTTATGGGTTCAAAGTTTTAATCAGACACAGAGAAAGATAAGGGCTCATAGATTTGCCTCCCAACCTTTTACCTCAAGGGTAATGTCAACATTAATAGTTCATGATGCCTTACATCCAATTGGATATATATATCAGAATCTTTCCAACATGAGGTGCTTGCCAAAGGATTAAATGAAAAAAGGAAAGGTGAAGATCACCATGACTCTTGCATAAAAGTAAAAGATAGGCCCTTCGCAGAGGGAAGCAGAGGTTTCCATGCACTTTTATAGTTGGATGCACAAAATCTTAATGCGAGGGAACGTCACTTTATATTGCCACTTGTGATAGGGACCTTTATTATGCAGTCCGTCGCTTTTATTTCTTCCATATCACCAGATCATTTGAAGCTTATTTTCCCCACACTAAAAGATCATACATATTTAGAGAGCAATTTTTATTGCATGCACCGATGACAACTTACTTGAAGGATCTTACTCAATCCATAGGTAGGTATGGTGGACTCTCATGGCAATACAGGTTTAAGGGATATTTGGAAGCACAAGTAGTATCTCTACTTGGTGCAAGGAATTTGGCTAGCATGAGGGGGAAAGGCAAGCTCAACGCGTTGGGCGATCCATGACAATATACTTTATTTTGGATATAAGAAAACATAACCCATTACGTTGTCCTCCTTGTCCAACATCAACCTTTTAGCATGTCATATTTTAATGAGTGCTCACAATTGCAAAACATGTCCAAGATAGTATATTTGTATGTGAAATCTCTCTTCCTTCAATATTCTTTCATGAATTGTTCAAGTGACCAATACAGTGTTTGCTAACCTTCAATGAATTTACCACCTCTACTTCTTATATGTAAAGTCATTAATCACCATGGGATAAGCATATGAAATATATATAATTTCAGATTTATGATATTCAATTCATTCAACCATTTACTCATAGGATATAAGTGAAGCACACGAGTAAATGACAAACTACTCCAAAAAGATATAAGTGAAGATTAATGAGTAGTTAAATAATTATGTAGCTATGTGAAAACTATCTCCCATTTAACAATTTCAGATCTTGGTATTTTATTCAAACAGCAAGCAAAACAAAATAAAATGACATGACGCTCCAAGCAAAACACATATCATGTGGTGAATAAAAATATAGCTCCAAGTAAAGTTACCGATGAATGAAGACGAAAGAGGGGATGCCTTCCGGGGCATCCCCAAGCTTAGGATCTTGGTTATCCTTGAATATTACCTTGGGGTGCCTTGGGCATCCCCAAGCTTAGGCTCTTGCCACTCCTTATTCCATCGTCCATCGAATCTTTACCCAAAACTTGCAAACTTCACAACACAAAACTCAACAGAAAACTCGTAAGCTCCGTTAGCGAAAGAAAACAAAACACAACTTCAAGGTACAGTAATGAACTCATTCTTTATTTGTATTGGTGTTAAATCTACTGTATTCCAACTTCTCTATGGTTTATAAACTATTTTACTAGCCATAGATTCATCAAAATAAGCAAACAACACACAAAAAAAAGAATCTGTCAAAAACAGAACAGTCTGTAGTAATCTGTATCAAACGTATACTTCTGGATCTCCAAAAGTTCTAAAATAAATTTGTGGACCTGAGGAATTTGTCTAGTACTCATCTGCAAAAAGAATCAACTAAATAGCATTCTCCAGTAAGAAGTTTTAGCTAATCTTGTGAGCGCTAAAGTTTCTGTTTTTTACAGCATGATCATAAAGTCTTCCCAAAGGTTCTACTTGGCACAAACACTAATTAAAACACAAAACCACATCTAAACAGAAGCTAGATGTATTATTTATTCCTAAACAGGACCAAAAAGCAATAAACTAAAATAAAATTGGGTTGCCTCCCAACAAGCACTAACATTTAACGCCCCTAGCTAAGCATGATGATTTCAACGATGCTCACAAAAAAGATAAGAATTGAAACATAAAGAGAGCATCATGAAGAATATGACTAGCACATTTAATTCTAACCCACTTCCTATGCATAGGGATTTTGTGAGCAAACAACTTATGGGAACAAGAATCAACTTGCATAGGAAGGTAAAACAAGCATAACTTCAAGATTTTAAGCACATAGAGAGGAAACTTGATATTATTGCAATTCCTACAAGCATACATTCCTCCCTCGTAATAACTTTCAGTAGCATCATGAATGAATTCAACAATATAACCAGCACCTAAAGCATTCTTTTCATGATCTACTTGCATAGAAATTTTACTACTCTCCACATAAGCAAAATTCTTCTCATTCGGAATAGTGGGAGTATCATAAGAGACTTGAATACTATAAATTGTTTCCACATTAAAAGAGTAATATTTAGAAAAAGGGTAATCATAATCATGACAAGTTTTATAAATATAATCATCACTACTTTTTATAGCATAATTTTCATCACAATAATCATCATAAGTAGCAACTTTGTCCTCGTCATAATCAATTGAAACCTCTTCCAAAATAGTGGATTCATCACTAAATAAAGTCATGACCTCTCCAAATCCACTTTCATAATTATTATAATAAGATTCAACATCCTCCAAAATAGTGGGATCATTACTTCCTAAAGTTGACACTCTTCCAAACCCACTTTCATCAATATAATCATCATAAGTAAGAGGCATGCTATCATCATAACAAATTTGCATATCAAAACTTGGGAGGCTAAAAATATCATCTTCATTAAACGTAGCATCCCCAAGCTTGGGACAAACATTAATTGCAGCAATATATTCTCAAAAACATCATCTTCTTCAAACATAGCATCCCCAAGCTTGGGCCTTTTCATATCATAAGCATAATCACTCTCATCATTAATAGTATGGATAGCACCAATAGTATAGCAATTATTATCATCACGATGATTAATAGGAGCAACATCATTTGGGAGGGATACCTTTCTACCTTTGCTTCTCTGTTTTTTCTTTTTCTTCTTCACATCTTGTGTAGGTTCAATCCTCTTTTTGGAGCTCCTTATTGATGAGATTGGTTGAATAGAAGGCTCCTCCTCGTTACCTAATTCATCATAAGAAATAATAGGAGAATATTGGGAAGTCTCTTCCTTTTCGTTAGTATTCTCTTCATCCTCTATTTGTTTTCTTTTCTTTATGTAATTGGCAATATAAGGATTTTCAATGCAATTCACCGCACAATACATATAAATTTCTTCTAGATCAATATCGAGGAATTTGTCGAGGTTATATTCTGGAATAAAGTTAGTTTGACATTTCAATTCTTCATAACCCAAAAGCAGACTAAGTTCATTATGATGTGCAAGGGAAATCAAGTCATCACAATTTTTGGACACGATTCGATCATGAAACAATTTTCATTTGATATTTAAATGACCATGTTCATTGCAAAGTTCACAAGTATGGCTAAGATATTTTAAATTTTCAGCACTAACATTTAGCCTTTCTTGCAACAATTTAGTTTCTAAATGCTTATGCCTCTTGAAATATCTATCTTCCCTATTCGGTGTGTACTTGCAAACCCAATGCACTCCACAAAAATTGACATGCTTATAAGAGATATTTTCATCATGACTAGTGCAATCATCATTAGTACTATGGATATTCAAGGAGTTCATACTAACAACATTGAAATCATGCTCATCATTCAAAGATTTAGTGCCAAACATTTTATAGACTTCTTCTTCTAGCACTTGAGCACAATTTTCCTTTTCATCATACTTACGAAAGATATTAAAAAGATGAAACGTATGAGACAAACTCAATTCCATTTTTTTGTAGTTTTCTTTTATAAATTAAACTAGTGATAAAACAAGAAACTAAAAGATTCGATGGCAGGATCTAAAGATATACCTTCAAGCACTCACCTCCCCGGCAACGGCGCCAGAAAAGAGCTTGATGTCTACTACGCAACCTTCTTCTTGTAGACGTCATTGGGCCTCCAAGTGCAGAGGTTTGTAGGACAGTAGCAAATTTCCCTCAAGTGGATGACCTAAGGTTTATCAATCAGTGGGAGGCGTAGGTCGAAGATGGTCTCTCTCAAACAACCCTGCAACCAAATAACAAAGAGTCTCTTGTGTCCCCAACACACCCAATACAATGGTAAATTGTATAGGTGCACTAGTTCGGCGAAGAGATGGTGATACAAGTGCAATATGGATGGTAGATATGGGTATTTGTAATCTGAAAATATAAAAACAGCAAGGTAGCAAGCGATAAAAGTGAGCGTAAACGGTATTGCAATGCTAGGAAACAAGGCCTAGGGTTCATACATTCACTAGTGCAAGTTCTCTCAACAATAATAACGTAATTGGATCATATAACTATCCCTCAACATGCAACAAAGAGTCACTCCAAAGTCACTAATAGCGGAGAACAAACGAAGAGATTATTGTAGGGTACAAAACCACCTCAAAGTTATTCTTTCGGATCGATCTATTCAAGAGTTCGTACTAGAATAACACCTTAAGACACATATCAACCAAAACCCTAATGTCACCTAGATACTCCAATGTCACCTCAAGTATCCATGGGTATGGTTATACAATATGCATCACACAATCTCAGATTCATCTATTCAACTAACACAAAGTACTTCAAGAGTTCCCCAAAGTTTCTACTGGAGAGTCAAGACAAAAACATGTGCCAACCCATATGCATAGGTTCATGGGCGGAACCCGCAAGTTGATCACCAAAACATACATCAAGTGGATCACGTGATATCCCATTGTCACCACAGATACGCACATGCAAGACATACCTCAAGTGTTCTCAAATCCTGAAAGACTAAATCCGATAAGATAACTTCAAAGGGAAAACTCAATCCATTACAAGAGAGTAGAGGGGGAGAAACATCATAAGATCCAACTATAATATCAAAGCTCGCGATACATTAAAATCGTATCACCTCAAGAACACGAGAGAGAGAGATCAAACACATAGCTACTGGTACATACCCTCCGCCCCGAGGGTGAACTACTCCCTCCTCCTCATGGAGATCGCCGGGATGATGAAGATGGCCACCGGTGAAGGATTCCCCCTTCGGCAGGGTGCCGGAACAGGGTCCCGATTGGGTTTTCTTGGCTACAGAGGCTTGCGGTGGCGGAACTCCCGATCTAGGTTATTTTCTGGAGGTTTCAGTATTTATAGTTTTTTTTGGCGTAGGTCTCACGTCAGGTGGCGGAACAGGGTCCCGATTGGGTTTTCTGGAGGTTTCAGTATTTTATGATGTTTATACCACGCCCACGCCCCTCGTCGCTTTGAGAAGTATGTGATAAGCAAGAGCTCCCCCTAAATTTGTGCATTATTTAAAATTTGCTTTTTAATGCAAATGCACAATCGATTAGGATCATGGGTTACTCTTCCATGTCACATAAATCTTGGTGGAGCGCTCAAAATGATAGGAATTAAAACATGCACTCATCACCAAGCAAAGTGAATGATCATATATGGGATATAAAAGATAATATCATCCAAGCAAACATTAAAGTATGATATGATCAAACACATGATCATATAAGTATCTCACACATAGACATAATGTATCAAACGAGCACACACAAAAGTTCAACCAAAATGCAAGAGAGACAAAGAAAGCAACACTCTCTCTCGAAGCCTGTGATCTATACATTTCTCCCCCTTTGGCAACAAGTTACCAAAAAGTTTGTAAATGCATAGTGTTATGCGTCTCTCAGGCTTGTCTCCGGGAGGTGGTGTAGAGAGAACTCCAAGGACGAAGGCATCAGTTGATGTAGCTGGAGCTGGTGGAGTGGCTGCTGGAGGTGGTACTGAAGCTGTTGCTGCTGGTGCAGATGAAGTAGCACTAGTATCTGGCACTGGCACTGGCACTGTAGCTGACCTCTGACCTCTTGGCACTCGCTGAAAAGCATCTGTAGTTGCATGTCCTCTCTTCTCTTTTGCTTCCTCCTGGAGCCGCTCAACTGCAGTTTGTATCTCAGTGACTTTCAGATCAAGATCATAGAACTTTGTTTCTATAATCCTCTCCAAGATCTCCTGATTCTGTGTCAGGGTGGCCAAGCCCTTCGCAATCCTCAATGTTGCCTGAATCAGATAAGCTAGTTGATCTTGTTTGCTCTTTAAGAACACTTCAGATGCCTCCTCAACACTTGGCATCCTTGCAGCTTTTTCTGCCTTAGCCTTTGCTCTCTTCTCTTGTGCTTGCACTGACGAAGGATCATCCTCATTCATCACAACTGTGTTATCTTCAAATTCTGGGTGCAAAGGTAAATGCTCCTTGTCCAACAAGTAAGTGCCTGTGCCCATCTTGGAATTGATGAGCACCTGAATGTGTGGAGCATACCCGGAAGATCTTTTCTGACCAGCAGTTGTCCTTTTGATTATCTCTACAATCAGACTCATGACCTTAAATTTTTGTGGCACATCAAATATCTGAAGTAGGTTGATGGAATATCCTCTAATCATCTTGTGATCTCCAGACTTGGGTAGCAGAGTATGCATTAAGATGGTGTTGATAGTAGGCAGACGAGACAACAAATAATGTATAGATCCAAACTTGTGTCTCTCCAAAACTTTGTCTGGAATATCCTTGTACATATTTGCCATTGAGCTGTGGTCTTTCTTCTTCTTGGCATACTCATGCTCTTCTGGGGCATTGATCAACTTGTCCCACTCATCTACAATTGACTGGTACCTTGTACCTTCAGACATCCAAACTATTCTACCATCTGGATAGAAATGAGCAGTGGAGTAGAATTGCATGATGAGCTCATCATTCCATTTGGTAAGCTTCTATCCAACAAACTTGTCAACTCCACAAGCTTTGAAGCTCTCATTTACACCCGGGAAGTGATCTTCATTCTCATCAATGTATTCCCAATCAACCCACTTCATATCACAGACTATAGGTTTCTTGTCCAACAGTATGGTCTCATAGAAGTCTTGTTGTTCTTTGGTGTGGAACCTGTAGTCCACAGCAGTCCTCCTCCTTACCGCATATGGATCAGGTTGTCTCCAAAGTCACAGTCCTGCATCCTTCCTGATGTTCATGTCCTCTGCCACTGGATGAGTGTCATTGTGGTCTGGAATCTTTGGTTTCAGTTTCCTCAGTACTTGGGCTTCATCATCTTCTTCTTCAACTTAAGGCACTGGGCCTTGTTCTTCTCTTCAGCTGGGATGTTCCTGGTGCTTCTCTGGGGCTTAGAAGGCTTCTGAGCTTGAGTAGTAGCTTTGGGAGCAGTTTTGGGCTTTGGTGGACCAACCCCTGACTCGATAGCATCCCCCATAAGCTTTTGGGACTTGGGTGCTGGTGCAACATCCTCTTCTTCTTCATCTTCTTCATCTGGATCTCTCATGACAGAAGATCTCCCAATGACTCTGGCAATGGTCTTCTTGACCCTCTCTTTCCTCTTCTTGCCCTCACCAGCCTCCTTTGGTTCAAGTGTGAACTCCATGGTTCCTGAGTGGAGGATCTGGCCTTAGACATTGGAACTCTCTTAGCAGGTGCCTTTTTGTGCAAACCAGGCTTTGTTGCAGCAGCAGTACAATATTCCTTCTTCAGGACTTTCTTTTTGGAGCTTACTTCCTCCTCTGTAGCCACATAGTCCTCATCCTCAGAATCTGAGGTTCTTTTCTTCCTTGATCTGGTGGCTGCCTTTGGCAAGTTACTGGGAGTGCTCCTGCTGCCATCATCAGATGTGCTTGAGGGACTAGTGCCCTCACTCATTTGCACTTGCTCTTGTGATTTGTTCTGGCTATCACTCTGGTCAGACATTCTGGCAAGCGAACTCACAGCAGACCCTGTGAATAGATATAGATGAGGTAGAATAGATGAGCATCACAAAGTGCGGAGTTTTTGCAAAACAGATGAGTCAAAAACTTAGTTTTAGTTCTCCATAGAAATCATTTCGGAGCTACCGATTTGTTAAACTCGGTGATACCGAAGCAACTTTTGGAGTCTAAACTAGTGAACTCGGTCAGACCGAGTCACAGTTCGGTGGCTCCGAGAATGCTAGGGTTTCATAGAGAGTTGAACTCGGTCGCACCGATTTGCAAATTTTGGTCAGACCGAAAAGCGCATGTGCAATGGCCTAAGCCAAATCGGTGAGACCAATTTCTACAAGTCGGTCGGCCCGAGATGAGTTCGGCGGAAACCTAACCCCAAAATTTCGAATCAAACCTAACCTAAAGGAATTTTTCTCTGGATAGATTGATTTCATACTTGGTAAAGATCATGGCAAAGCAATGTGCTACGAATCGGAGTAAGGAAATAGCCCAAATGATCGAACTCATACCCTAGCTCGGCGGTGAGTTCTCTACGGCGACAACAGCGGGGCAGAATCCCGTTGACGGCGATGGAGACCAGCGGCGGGAGGTTGCTGGCGACGAGGAGACGATCCGGAGACCCGAGGCGGCAGAGCAGGACACGATCGGTGTGACCGAGTGGAACAACTCGGTGGCACCGAGATGCAGAATCGCAAGCGGTTACTGCAACTCGGTGTGACCGAAAAGTTCAAATCGGTTGCACCGAGATTGAAAACCTAGATCAACTCAGTGAACTCGGTGTGACTGAAGTGAATGGATCGGTTAGATCGAAGTGCACAGAGAGGTTTTGGAAGTTTAAGTCTATGACGAATCGGGGACTCCGAGGTCTCCTCACATAGACTGGTTTGAATCTAACTTGATCAAACTTTGTGATGTAGCATGAATAGAGTTTGAGACGAGAAAATCATAGATAGCTAGAGGAGGTTCTTAGGCATTCTTGTCCATCCACTTGGCAAAAGAGAAAAAGCCAAACAATCAAAGCAACAAGTGGATGTCCTCGAATGAGTAAAATATGCAATCAACATGCTCACACAATAAAATGGCAAATGAAATATGTGACAAAGCATAAACACTCTAGCATCTCTCAAGCAATTGGCGATGACTAAGTCATCTATATATGAGTATATTGACTTAGGAGTCAAATGAGAACATTTGATCATAGGTCATACTCATCGTTTAAGCAAAAGTGGGGTTACCACTTTTACATAAAGCATTGTTGTATTCACATCATTAGAGTTGCTTTAGCTCAACTGATTAGAGTAAAGCTGCCCCTAGATGTGATATGCCCCCTAAGAGGGATGAACTAACCATGGGTTTTGTCGACGATGACTTCATGTCGATGTTGAAGATGTGGATGCTCAATGTTGATGTAGATCATTCGGAGCAATCCATTGGAGTGAGTTGCACTTTCAATACCTACACGGGTTAGTCCCACAAGGAACAAACAAGGATATCCATAGACATAAAGTGAAGTAGACACAAGATGATGTCCATGAAAGCATTAGGTTACCTTGTCCCTTGCCTTACCAACAAGAGGGTTTGTGACTCCTTGAACTAGTGCATGATGTGGAAGTTTCTTGCACTTGTCCTTGCCAAAAAGATATAAGTGAAGTATGTTGGCGGAGTCACCCTCAAGAATTCTCTAGTTCTCCTTCTTCGGGATCCACGTCATCTTGATGGGAATCCTTGGAGTTGTAGTCGTACTTGACGAAGTAAAACTTGATGTAGTCTTAGGAACCCACTTGACCAAGGCCTTAGGAGCTTCTTCAAATGCATCAATCTCCACTTGAAGCTTGTCCTTGCCTTTTTGCTTGTGGTCTTGTGGTGGAAGATCATCTTGAGCTTGTGTCCCATGGAAAGAAGTAGGATCATACTTCTCTTGTTGAGGAACAAACTTCGTCTTGGGGTATTGATCTTCTTCCCATTCAACTCCATTGGCATTGAACTTTCGTTCAAAACCAACACCTTGATTCTTCCGGTGCCTTCCTTACTTGCGTACAATTTCCTCAAATTGCTTACTTCCGGCAAGGCGCATGTAAACACCTTTCTCTATAATTCCCTTCAATAAGCTATTTTCTTGCTCAAGTGTAACTTGGCTAAGAGAATCATTAGTGGAATCAAGAGAACTACTAGAAGCAACAACATTGGATTTAGCATGATTATTGTTACTACTAGATGAAGAATCTTTCTTACTCTTGTCGCTTGCTTCAACTCCCTGGCCACCCCACCGACGCCGAAGATCACCGGAGCGCCGCCACCATCGTCACCCGACGCGCTCGCCGTCGACCACCACCGCGGTGAGCTCTCTCTCTCCCTCCTTGTCCGTCCGATCTAGATTATACGGTCGTGATTAGATTAGATCGAACAGTTAGGTTTTTTTACTAGATCGGTTTAGCTTCGATTTATTTACGGTTTAGATCTAATCGGTTTAGCCGGTCAGTTTTTGTTTTACTAGCACGTGTGGTTTTGTTTAGTATCAAACGAGCGCAGTTTAGTTACTGAATGCTCATCTCTTAGCCCAATAGCAGTAGGCCACGTAGCACCTGCCCGTTTTGTTTTATTTTATTTTATTTCGTTTCTGTTTCAAAAACAAAATAGTTCTGTTTTTAGAAATTCAATAACTTTTATGTTTTAGATCCAAATTGAGTGATTCTTTTTGCATTGTGTCAAAAATTTGTTTAAGTTTCGGTTTGTGTACTTAGGTTTCAAAGTTGAGTACTTTAAACTTGAGTTTGATGAAATTTGTTCAAATCACTATTTTGGTCATATTTTGAGTTTCACAAAGTATTTTTGATTGATTCTTTTTGCTACTGTTTTATTATGGTTTGTCTATCCAGTAGCATATAGTTATTTATTTTTAGTTTATTTTAAATTAGGTTTTTAGCAAAACAGTACTATTTTAGTTATAGTTTTGTTTTAGTCTTTTCTTTATTGTCTTTATTAGTTTTAAATTATTTCTTTTTGTCACTTTTGACGAATTTAGATTTGTTTCTGTTAGTCAACCAAGGAAAATTTTATTTTTATTTTAAAAATTTGTTTTATTTAGTTTTGTATGAAAACTTGTTTAGGTCATAGTTAGTGTTTCATAAAAGCTTTTTATTTGTTTCTTTTTGCAAATAAAATTTTAGGAAAAATACTTTCTGTTAACTTAGTTGTTTTACATTTTATTTTCTGTTAATTTATTAGTTTAGTGTTTTAATTGTTGTTAAGTTTTTACTTAGGACAAAATTGTTTTGTGTTATGTCTTAGACTTTTCTTTAGTAGTTTTGTTGTGTAGTTTTCCTTTGTTCTTATTTGGTGTCCCTTGTTGTTTTGCAATTTATTTGTTGGTTTTATTATGAGTGTTAGAATTGCTTGCTAGTATGTTTGATTATATGAATGCTATGTTTGACTATATAGATTTTCAATGGAGTGACGAATAGTTCTACCAAGTTGTTATTTGAGTGCGATTATCTTCATCAACTTACCAAGCAACTTCACTTTGACCATGTTTTCCATACCTATGTTTTATTTGCATGTAGTAGCACCCTTTTAACAATCCCTCCAGTAGTGTTATTGAATCTTGTAGTTGAGTAGAATGCATGAGGTAGGAACCCATCTCCCTGTTACCGCCTGGGATGTTGTTTAGTTTCAATGCTACGCTATAGTAGACGGGGTTGGTATGAGTGTTCGGGAGTGGTGTGAGAATGGAGGACTCTATGTCAATGACGACAAATTCATGATGGCAGCGGCAAGGAATGCATCTTCAGGACTTTCAAGACTTCAAGACTTCGATACTCGAGACAAGAATTCAATACAGACTACCGGGCGAAGGACGGTTGACGGGCACCCTGGAGCAACCAGTGGATGGCCGGGATGCATGGAGAAGCGCCATGACATCTTGCGGAAAGCTTCACCCAGGCTCAAAGAGACGGAAGAATACTTCATGCCCGGAAGCTTACCTGTGCAACCGCAAGTCACTATGGCTCTGGCTTGGTTGACCCTAGTGGTGACTCTGGCTAGGACGGTGCTAGCAGATTTAGAACTATGGTAGGATTGGATGAGCACCGGACAGTGGTCAGAGGAACTCTTTGGAAGACCATGTTTCGGTCATCTTGTTCTCAAACACCCTGAAGTGCGAGAACATAAAAAGAGGGATCGAATCTTGCGGGGAAAGTTTACAAACCTCTGCAGAGGGTTAAAACCTAATCGATTAGCCGTGTCCCTGGTTACGGACAATTTGAGCCTCTGGACTTGGACCTATCTCGGAACTCTCAACACCGGACTGATAACTTAATTGTGGGCAACTTATGATGATTTTGGGTTATGAGACATCGGTTGGCGGAACCATGTCACGATAGAGTACTCCATAGTACAGACTCTTGATATTCCTTTGATTTAGGGAAAATAAAATCAGCTTTTACGCAAACAAAACTCAGACCCAGAGCCACAAAGCCAGATTGCATATAGAATAGTTTATCATCTGCTTTTCCATATTGTGATCTTGCCGGTACATTCAAAGTACTGACCTACACGGCTGCAACGTATCATGTTGCAGGATTTTATATGATGAGTGAGTTTCATTGATTGGGTTACGGTCTACACTCAACCTGCCGATGGTGTTGATGGGACTCCACACCTGATTGTTTGTTTCCGCTGAGACTTATGAGGTATATATAGGTTTTACGTTATTTATACATGTGATTGCACTTTGATATATACATTGATGTACTGTGTGTGCCAGCATACTGATCCAGGGATGGCACAGATACACAGAGACTTGACCGTCTGAGGTCGGGTCGCTGCAGATATGGTATCAGAGCACATGTTGACTATAGGACGTGACCCTAGGAAATGAGTAGTAATATGAAGACCCCAATGGGAACGACCTTGTTTTGTACTACTCTCATAACACCTGATTTCTTTTACCAAACCTTCCTTATTTCAAACTATAGATGGATAGCTACGTTCTAAACAAAAGAAAACACTACGAGAAGGTTCTTGGAGGCCCCTTCCTTGTGGAGCTAGTCAGGCTGCTGAAGCTACCGATACCTGAGATCAAGGCAACTAAGAGGACGTCTAGATCATGGGGAGTCAAGACACAAGTTTTTGGCCGTAAAGAAGACCCCAAGACTGCAGACATGAGCTTCAGAACTATAAACGGTGATTGTGATATGGGCATCAACACCGCCGTCCATGATGCTATTGCACGCTTATGCTATCGTCATCGTGCTGCACTAAACCCACACTTCTTTGGAAGGATTGGATGGCAGAAGTTTTATGGAGCAACTATTGCCTTCATAGAAGCGCAAAAGATGAAGTTCTCCCCACTGTTAGTGTACAATCAGGATCTAGAACAATACGTCAAGAACCTTCAGATGGAGCTCCTGGAAGCCCTGTTTGACAATGAAGCACTACGAGAAGAGGTCGAGACTCACAGACTGAAGGTAGACAAGCTGGAGGAGGAGAACCTCGAGATCCCGAGAATGCGTCAGGAACTGAAAAGCAGCAGGACCATGTCTCATGCCAAGGACGTTGAGATCCAGAAGCTCAAGGAACAACTTCAGGACATACAGGGTCGTCACAAGAAACTCCGCGTCGACAGGGAAAATCTAGCAGAAGAATTGGAGGAGATCAAGTCCACACAGAAGAAGCCCCAGTGGGGACAATGACCAAGTTCCCGATAAATTAGCTTAGTAGTAGCCCACCATGAGAGAAATAAAGATGAACGCTCTCTCGATTTATGTATTTGACCATACCAACTTATGTGGGTGGAGATACTGTAGAATTGATTGAATAAATGAATGCTTGGTTGCTATTATTTTCTGTGTTTATTGAATGGTTAGATAAATGCAATATTCATAGGCTTGTAGTTATTTCAACCTTGAGAGACGTAAGTTACGGAAGAATGGTAGAAGGCCTTCATATGGGAAAAGCATCAGGAAATGGAAACTCCCGAGCATTGAAGACATGAAGAAATGAAGACTTAGAAACGAAACCATAGTAGAACGGCCCATTACAAACGGTATTTTTTTTCTTTTGAGCTAGGATTTGTTTGTTGACGGGTGGGTAATTGCTTTCTCTTTCTATCTCAACTAGACCCCGAAACCTTGAACCCATGGACAAGCTGAACACCAAACTTTTCTGGAGACAATTAAATTTTCCCCATGGAGATACATTCTTTGTTCTAAGTACCCCGCTTATCCTACACATGCAGATGAAAACCCTTTATGAGTCTTTCCTCAAGGGCCCAGAAACGATCATGACCTTGACAAGTGATCATGATTACCTGAAGATCCTAAAGGACATGATGAAGCATATTCACCTTCAAGGAGATGCAGTCTACAAAGGCTACCTCTTCATGCAAAAGGGAGTGGAACTTTGGTATGTGGAGGTACACCTCCACCGTATGAAAGGAGTTTGCCCAAAGACGATGGGGCAGTACTTTTTCATCTCACGTGTACCACAAACAACTTTCTTCGACGCTGTTCATGAAGCAGCCATGGAAGCCATACGCCAGACCGGAGAAATACTTGAAGCAAGACTCCGTTATACTCAGGAATTCCTAAGAGAAGTGCATCCAGAGATGATGGAGATGAAGCTCAATGCCACTACGATAAAACAGAAGATTGAAGATTTTAAGGCGCATGTCGCACAATTCCAGTGGGACTGAAGAATCCTCAAGGAGGAAAAATGAATAAAGTTGGAAGTAATGCCTGACCAAACCATGTGGATGGAAGAATTTGTAATAAAGTACTTTTTGGAAATTGGATTTACAAAAAATGGTTAAGGATGTAATAAAAGATCTGCTATGAAATTGATATGATTTATGGATAAACTAGTGCATTTCATTTTAGGTGTGGTAGTACTCCGTAAAGCCACAGGATCAATGAAGAAAGAAATGTGTTATTCATGACGGTCCATAGAAGGGAGCTGGACCAAATAAGTTGAAGTTTTGTATGATCGTCACCACAAGGGTATGAAGGAATGAAATACTATTGGATTTAGAAGAGGTATAATGTGGGAATATGGAACAATAATCCTCGAAAGGATGAGTTAAAGATGTACAAGTGTTGAATTGGGCCCACAACCCGCAGGCCCAGGAATTTATAAGGAATCAAGTGCCCCCCTGGAAGAAGAAATTTGGAAGAAGCTATGATTCCATCAGTAGACGTTTCATAGGAGGTTACGCAAAAACCCGGGAGTGGTGAAGAAACGATAGATGTCTTGTTCAGCTTGCAGAACCAATGGATTTACCCGAATCCTGTTCGAGGACAAGAGAAATTCTGCAGAGGATGCCCAAGGGTTAGAATACGTTATACACTGTCTGCGTATGTAGTAATGGTTCAAGTATGGGATGGATTGGCCCCCATGCCGGAGACTTCTATCATGAACTATCATATGTTGATGGAGAATCAGAGAGCCTTGAAAACCTTAAAAGAGTGTCGACGCGGTAAGCCATAAAGCCATAGAATGGTAGGACGATGGAACCCTGTACAGGCAACCATTGCCAACCGTAGGACATACGGTGAGATTTCAACCCCGACCATTTTTCCTGCAGGAGAAACCAGAAATTGTTGACCACCATGAGATATCGATAGTTTTTTAGTATTGGCGACAGAACTGTCGGCTAAGAAGACCCAGTCTCGGAAGAACCTTACAAAGATAAAAAGGACACAAGATGTTGAGGAAAAAGGTTATGCCCCTAATGGAAGAGCCCTAGTGTAGGAGTCATACCGAAGATGTGAGAAGACCGACACTGTCAACCTAAAGGATGGAGTACATGAGTTCTGTCGGTACCATAGCCCTGCTTTTAAGTGTGGTAGCACACTAGACCATTCCGATCCATGAATCCCTGGAAGACCCCCAAACCCGAACCTTTTCTTGCTAGCCTCTTTGAATCTCGGGGAAGAGATTCATTTTTAAGTGTGGTAGGTTTGTAACATCCCAAAATTCTAAATTTCAGAATGTTATATTAAATAAATAACTATGCTTGTTGTTTGATTGTTTGGGTGATTGATTGACTGAAATTGAGTGGAATTTGAAACTCTTTGAAAGTTAAATGGGAGGGAATAAAAGGACTTTCCCAAAACTTTCATCTTTGCAATTTGATGTCCATGAATTCCAGCTCATTTCACCATAAAACCCTAGACTGAAGATGATATGACTTCTTCCATTTGAAATGAAATGGGTTTGAAAAGATTTGAACTCCATCTGAAAATATTTCAAATTCGAAACTTTATGCAACTCAATGATTTTCACGAGAGTTGATAAAATGACTTCTTCAATTAAATGAAATATGAGTTGGAAGTTACAAAGAATCAAATTGAAAGTCGTTCGGAAGTATTTTGAAACTCCCTTTCAATTTGGAGTTATTTGGATTTTATTCAAATTATTTTCTCCAAAAATAAAATATATTGAAATAAGGGAAAAATGATTCCCTTCCATGAAAAATTAGGAGAAATGAATTTGAAATAATTTGGGTATTTTAAAAATGATTTTTGTTGGGTTTTAATGCAACAGTAGCATTGTTTGCTTTATTTTTATTTTTGAGGATTTTATTTGAACTTGAAAAATAGTTCATGTTTTAGGAAATGTTCTTATGAACATTTTGATATATAATATTCCTATATATCATTTGCATTTAATTAGTTTTTCTTTTGTTTTCATGTCTATCTTTATTTTTATTTAAAAAACGGCCGAAGCCCAGCAGGCCCCTCTCTCTCTCCCCTCACATGCGGCCCACTGGCCTAGCTCGGCGCGCCCGCACGCGGGTGCCCTTCGGGACGGCCACCCGTTCGCTCCCCCTCTCCCCGCTTCCACTGACGCGTGGGATCCGCACCCATCTTCCTCCTCCGCACGCAACCCCCGCAGCAGGATCGCGCCGCCGCCGCCATCGTATCCCGGAGATCGCGGGATCCTCTCCCCGATTCGCCCCATCTCCCAAGTCGGCCTCCCCCTATAAATACCCCCCTCTCCTCTCCGTTCCGCCCCTAAAGACGCCCCGAACCCTCTCCCTCGCCGCCTATTGCTCGCTGGAGCTCCGCCTCCGCCACCACGCCATTGTCGCCATAGCCACTCTCTCTGTCGCCCCCGAGCCCCACCACCTCCACCAATCGCCTCTACCCCGTCCACCGCACCTCCCCGAGCACACGCCCGAGCTCCTGTGCCCTTGGAATTTCGGCAACGCCGACCACCCGAACACCACCGCCACCTCGAGCTCGACTCCGACCGTCTCCGACCACCTCCACCGACGCCACGACCACCGTTGGACTCGTCGTCGCTTGCTTCAACTCCTTGGCCACCCCACCGACGCCGAAGATCACAGGAGCACCGCCACCGTCGTCGCCCGACGCGCTCACAGTCGACCACCGCGGTGAGCTCTCTCTCCCTCCTCATCCGTCCGATCTAGATTATACGGTCGTGATTAGATTAGATCAAACAGTTAGGTTTTTTTACTAGATCGGTTTAGCTTCGGTTTATTTACGGTTTAGATCTAATCAGTTTAGCCGGTCGGTTTTTGTTTTACTAGCACGTGTGGTTTTGTTAAGTATCGGCCGAGTACAGTTTAGTTACCGAACGCTCATCTCTTAGCCCAATAGCAGTAGGCCACGTAGCACCTGCCCGTTTTGTTTTATTTTATTTTATTTCGTTTCTGTTTTAAAAACAAAATAGTTCAGTTTTTAGAAATTCAATAGCTTTTATGTTTTAGATCCAAATTGAGTGATTCTTTTTGCATTATGTCAAAAATTTGTTTAAGTTTCTGTTTGTGTACTTAGGTTTCAAATTTGAGTAGTTTAAACTTGAGTTTGATGAAATTTGCTCAAATCACTATTTTGGTCATATTTTGAGTTTCACAAAGTATTTTTGATTGATTCTTTTTGCTACTGTTTTATTATGGTTTTGTCTATCCAGTGGAATATAGTTATTTATTTTTAGTTTATTTTAAATTAGGTTTTTAGCAAAACAGTACTGTTTTAGTTATAGTTTTGTTTTAATCTTTTCTTTATTTCTTTTATTAGTTTTAAATTATTTCTTTTTGTAACTTTTGACGAATTTAGTTTTGTTTCTGTTAGCCAACCAAGGAAAATTTTATTTTTATTTTAAAATTTTATTTTATTTAGTGTTGTATGAAAACTTGTTTAGGTCATAGTTAGTGTTTCATAAAAGCTTTTTATTTGTTTCTTTTTGCAAATAAAATTTTATGAAAAATACTTTCGGTTAACTTAGTTGTTTTACATTTTATTTTCTGTTAATTTATTAGTTTAGTGTTTTAATTGTTGTTAAGTTTTTACTTAGGACAAAACTGTTTTGTGTTATGTCTTAGAGTTTTCTTTAGTAGTTTTGTTGTGTAGTTTTCCTTTGTTCTTATTTGGTGTCCCTTATTGTTTTGCAATTTATTTGTTGGTTTTATTATGAGTGTTAGAATTGCTTGCTAGTATGTTTGCTTATATGAATGCTATGTTTGACTATATAGATTTTCAATGGAGTGACGAATAGTTCTACCAAGTCATTATTTGAGTGCGATTATCTTCATCAACTTACCAGGCAACTTCACTTTGACCATGTTTTTCATACCTATGTTTTATTTGCATGTCGTAGCACCCTTTTAACAATCCCTCCAGTAGTGTTATTGAATCTTGTAGTTGAGTAGAATGCATGAGGTAGGAACCCATCTCCCTGTTACCGCCCGGGACGTCATTACTAGGAAAAGGGCTATAGATAATATGGACACTAATGGCGCACCACACATGTGGTGCGCCACTACTATATACTAATGAAGCACCATGTGTTGGTATGCCTGTAGCGACCAGACCTCAAATGGTCTGTGCTGCTGTGCACCAGTGTCATCCCTGGATCAGTAATGCCGACACGCACAGTACAAATGGAGGATTTATAACAGAGTAGCAATCACACACTTATTACATCGAATATCTCCAAAGAGAATAAGTATGATAAATATGGCTTAAGGCCATCTAAATACGATAACAGCGGAAGACTTGGAAGATAAGTGAGTCCATCAACTCCAGCGGCATCACTGAGTATAAGACCACGACCTAAGGCACCTTACTCGTCGTCTGAAAAGTCTGCAACATGAAACGTTGCAGCTCGAAAACGGGTCAGCACATGGAATATGCTGGCAAAGTAACACATAGAGAATAATGATCAATGATAAAGCTATGCTACATGCATATATGGCTGGTGGAAAGCTCTACGGTTACAGTTTTTGCGAAAAGCCAATTTTTCCCTACTTCAAAGGAATAAATTTTATTTAACTATCATGGTGCTTGTTAAACATTGAGATGGTTGAAAGCATCTCAATCCCAATTAAGAGTCATCATTAACCCAGCAAAATTTATTAGAAGTAACATGGTGATGAGATTCAAATGATAATCCAGGTACTAGATACTCAAGTTGTCCATAACCGGGGACGCGGCTAACCATGATTAGTTTGTACACTCTGCAAAGGTTTGCGCACTTTTCCCCACAAGACTCGATCGCCTCCGCTTGATTCTCGCACTACATGATGTTTGAGAAACGGATGACCGAGACACAGTCTTTCAGGAACAATCACTCTTTACTCCGGGTGGACCGGTACACCTACTTTCCCCTACATATGCTAGCCCACCTCTTCAAGAGATCACGTAACCTACTCAACTATGCTAGAGCCCATAATAGCTTGTGGCTGCACACGGAAGTGTCTAGCATGAATAATCTTATGATCCCTTTGAGCCTGGGTGGCGGTCCTTATACAAACAGACAACACTGGATTCTCCAGGTGCCTCAATCCACCCAGATGTGAGTTTTAGTTGCCACCTTAGGTAAACCATTATTAACAATCTCACATCTGTCATGAATATCTCTCAAAACCAATCCACGTCTACGAGCATAGTATGGCAATATAATAGCAACGTAGAAGTAACTCCCAAGGGTTTGATAAAAGCACAGGTAATAGGTACTACCTCAACTACTTCCCAGTTCCCACAATTTAATTAGATCCTAATCATGCAATTGTTTGACGAAAAGATCTAATGCAATAAAAACTGGGTATGGAAGGTATATGATCAAAGTGTTACTTGCCTTGCTGATGATCCGCGAAACCTAGCGATTCGAAGTAACAAGCGGCACACTCCGGGTACTCTATCGCAAACAAACAAGCAAACAATCAGTACTCAACTACTGCATAGGTAAAACTCGAATGAAAGATCCAACCAGAAAGTTCAACTTAAGAACTCCGGTATGCAAAAAGAATCAACTCGAACGAAGCAACGAAAGTCAAACGGCGAAAAGAACAAGCTTCGTTTACTAATCTGGATCTAGGTCAAATTTTACAGTAGCAAAAACTTGTTTGAGTAGGTTAAACGGAAAGAGAATTTCGAGACGAAACTCTAGGCGCTTGAATCGCCTGATTCCGATAAACGAGCGAAAAGTTAAACAGAAACTAAGATTCGATCAGAAATCGAGATCTGAGATAATCACGGAAAAATCCGACGAAAAAGAAAAACGGACGAACGGTTAAAGAACGGACGTTCGTTAACAGAGAAAATCCGACGAACGCGTTCGTTAAAACGAACGAGTCGGTGAACGCTCACAAAATAACAAAACCGAAAAAAACCGATCTAGGGTTTTTTTTAAACGAACGGTTTTTTTTAAACAAAACCGGCAACCGAACGGCGGCGAGGTACCTCGTCGGGGGCGGGGTTCCGGCGGCTCCGGCGAGGGGCGGCGAGGGCGGCGGGGTGCGGGATGCTCGGGGGTGGCGAGGGGGCGGCGAACGGCGAGCGGCGGCGGCGGCTCGAGCTCCGGCGGCGGCGGGGTGCGGAGCAGGCGGCGGCGGGGTGAGAAGAGGGGGGGCGGCGGCTATATATATGGGGGGGAGGGGCGGTGGCTTGGAGGAGGGGCAAAGGCGGCGGGGCTCCCGTGCTCGCCACGGACATCGGCGCGGCGGCGGCGTCGTGCTGGGGAAGGAGACGGGGCGCAGTGTGGGCCGGCGCTCGGCTGGGCCTCGGCCCGGTCGGGCGGCGCGCAGTTTTTTTTAAAATACGTTCCGCGGAAAAATATTCGTAGAAAAATAAATAAAAGTCCAAAAAAGATAAAATAAATTTTTCCCGTCTAGTTAGAAAATCTAGAATAGGGTGAACATTTTTTTGACACGAAAATAATTTTTTGAAAACATGCAATATTTTTAATGCATTAAAATTGCAAATAAAATCCAAATAAATTCCAATAAATGATTTTAACACTTTTCCTCCAATATTTCAATTGTTTTGGAGAAGTCATATTTTCTCCTGTCGTTTATTTTAAAATGAAATATTTTTCCGGAGAGAAAATAATTAAAACCAAAATCCTTGTTTTATTATTTGATGGAAATCAAATATGAAAATTCAAGAAAATCCCCAACTCTCTCCGAGAGTCCTTGAGTTGCTTAGGATTTATCGAGGATTTGACAAAATGCAATAAAATATGATATGCAATGATGTTTTACGTATAACATACCAAATTGAAAATTTGGGATGTTACAAACCTACCCCCCTTAAGATGAATCTCGCCCTCGAGATTCGGGTTGGCTAGAAAACAGGTGGGAGTGGTCTTTCCGTAGATCTTCCTCTCGCTCCCAGGTGGCTTCATCTTTCGTGTGGTGACTCCACTGGACTTTGCAAAACTTGATAACCTTACTGCGGGTAACTCGGCTGGCATACTCAATAATCTTAACTGGTTTCTCCTCATAGATCAAATCACTTTCCAGCTGAATCGCTTCCAGCGGCACAGTATCTCTCAGTGGTATCTCAGCCATCTCTGCGTGGCACTTCTTCAACTGGGAAACGTGAAATACATCATGAACTCCTGACAATCCTTCGGGCAATTCCAGCTTGTAGGCAACCTCTCCCATTCATTCCAAAACTCTGTATTGTCCGATAAAACGGGGTGCTAACTTTCCCTTAACTCCAAAGCGCTTCACTCCTCGAAGTGGTGATACTCGAAGATAAACTCGGTCTCCGACTTCGTGAACTGTCTCCTTTCATTTAGAATCAGCATAACTCTTCTGTCTGGACTGGGCTACCTTGAGCCTATCGCGAATCAACCTTACTTTCTGTTCAGACTCCTTAATCAAATCTGGTCCAAACAACTGACGGTCTCCAACTTCGTCCCATAACAACGGTGTTCTACACCTCCTTCCGTACAAGGCTTCGAAAGGGGCCATCTTCAAACTGGTCTGATAACTGTTGTTGTAAGAAAACTCCGCATATGGCAAATTGTCGTCCCAACTAGATCCATAATCTAGTGCACAAGCTCTCAACATGTCCTCCAAAATCTGGTTGACTCTCTCGGTCTGTCCATCTGTCTGCGGGTGAAAAGCTGTACTAAATTCTAGCCTGGTTCCCAATGTTTCATGTAACTGCTTCCAAAACTTCGAGGTAAACTGGGTTCCTCTGTCTGATACAATGGTCCTCGGAACTCCATGCAAACATACGATCCTGGTCATGTATATCTTTGCCAACTTGGCACTGGTGTAAGTGGTCTTCACTGGAATGAAATGAGCCACTTTCGTCAAACGGTCGGCTACAACCCATATTGAGTCATAGCCTGAACGAGTCCTGGGTAATCCTGTGATAAAATCCATGCCTATTTTATCCCACTTCCATTCGGGTATCGGCAATGGTTGTAGCAATCCTGCTGGCTTATGATGCTCTGCCTTCACTCTCTGACATACGTCACAAACTGCTACATATTCTGCAATATCCTTCTTCATTCCGGTCCACCAGAAAGTATTCTTCAGATCCAAATACATCTTGGTATTCCCTGGGTGAATCGAGTACGGTGAATCATGGGCTTCTTGCAAAATCAACTTCCTGATCTCCGGATCATTTGGCACATATACGCGGTCCTCAAACCATAAGGTATTGTGCTCATCCTCACGAAATCCCTTGGCTTTTCCTTTGCTCATCTTCTCCTTTATCTCTTCAATCTCCTTGTCTGTCTTTTGAGCTTCTCTGATCTTATCCATCAAAGTAGACTGAATCTCCAGTGTCGCTAAATAGCCTCTTGGGACTATCTCCAAACGTAGCTCGCGAAGGTCCTCGGCTAACTCCTGAGGTAACTCTCCTGTCATGAGGGTGTTGACATGACTCTTGCGGCTCAATGCGTCTGCTACTACGTTAGCCTTTCCTGGGTGATAATGCAATCTCATATCATAATCCTTAATGAGCTCCAACCATCTCCTCTGTCTGAGATTTAACTCCTTCTGCGTGAAAATATACTTCAAACTCTTGTGATCCGTATACACCTCACAATGGTTTCCGATGAGAAAATGTCTCCATGTCTTCAATGCATGCACCACGGCTGCTAACTCCAAATCATGTGTAGCATAATTCTTCTCATGTGGTTTAAGTTGTCGTGAAGCATATGACACCACTCTTCCTTCCTGCATAAGCACTGCTCCAAGTCCTCGACGAGAAGCGTCGCAATAAACTTCGTAATCCTTGCGTTGATCTGGCAGAATCAACACTGGTGATGTAACCAATCGTTGCTTCAACTCTTGGAAACTAGCTTCACATTCCTCAGTCCAATTGAATTTGGTGTCCTTCTTCAATAGCTCAGTCATGGGCTTAGCAATCTTCGAGAAATTCTCGATGGATCTCCGGTAGTATCCTGCAAGTCCAAGAAAACTCCGTATTTCTCCAACTGTCGTGGGTGATTCCCAACTTGTCACTGTATCAACCTTGGCAGGGTCTACTGCTACTCCTTCTCCAGAAATAACATGTCCGAGGAATCCAACTTCCTTCAGCCAAAATTCACATTTGCTGAACTTGGCATATAATTGATGTTCTCTGAGCTTCTCAAGTACCAATCGCAAATGCTCCTCATGCTCTTCCTCATTCTTGGAAAAGACTAAAATATCGTCAATGAACACCACGACGAACTTATCCAAAAATTCCATAAACACTTTGTTCATCAGGTTCATGAAATAGGCAGGTGCGTTAGTCAGACCAAATGACATAACGGTATACTCATACAATCCATATCTGGTGGTAAATGCCGTCTTAGGTATATCCTGCTCTCGAATCTTTAACTGATGGTATCCTGATCGTAGATCGATCTTGGAAAATACTTTAGCTCCTTGTAGGCGGTCAAACAAATCATTGATCATCGGCAGTGGGTACTTGTTCTTGATGGTCACTTCATTCAATCCACGGTAATCAACAACCATCCTCAGCGATCGATCTTTCTTCTCCACTAGAAGTACTGGTGATCCCCAAGGTGACGAACTTGGGCGAATATAGCCTTTATCCAGTAACTCCTTGATCTGCTTCTTAATTTCCTCCAAATCTTTTGCGGGCATCCTGCACGGTCTCTTAGATATTGGCCCTGTGCCTGGCAAAAGTTCAATCAAGAACTCAATGTCTCTATCCGGTGGCATGCCTGGCAACTCTTCTGGAAATACATCTGGGTAATCCTTCACCACTGGTACTTCCTCTTGTACAACTCCTGATAAGGAATTTACTTGGGTCCTCTTCGGCATATGCCGGGATACATACTTAATCCTTTTTCCTTCTGGGGTGGTAAGCAAAATCGTCTTGCTGGCACAATCGATGTTTCCTCCATACAACGATAGCCAATCCATTCCCAAAATCACATCCAAACCTTGTGATTCCAAAACTATGAGGTCTGAGGGGAAAACATGCCTACCAATGGCCAATGGTATCTGAAAACATCCTTGGCTGGCCATATACTCTGCTCCTGGCGAGGTTACTAACATAGGGGTTCTGAGTACTTTGGTGGATAGCTTAAACTTATTCACAAATCCCCTTGATATGTATGAATGCGATGCACCAGTATCGAAAAGAACGGTTGCAGTAAATGACTTAACCAAAAACTTACCTATTACTGCATCAGGCTACGCTTCAACCTCCTCCACGCTCACGTGGTTCACATGTCCTTTGTTGAATGGGTTCGGCTTCTTCCCAGAGCTTCCATTGCCATTTCCATTTTGGGCTTCAGGACAATCAGTTGCATAATGTCCAGTCTTCTGGCACTTGAAACAGGTAACGTGACTTAGGTCCCTCTTGGCTGGGGTAGATGGGTTGGTGCGGTTCTGTCCGTTGCTTCCTCCATTCCCATTACCATTCTTGGAGCCATTATGGTTGTGCGAACTACCTCCTCCATGGGTATGCTGAAACTGTCCTCCCGGTTTCGGGGCAAATCGTGGCTTCTGCTGAGCTCCAGAATTGTACTCCCCTTGTCCATACTTCCTCTTATGATTTTCAATCTGCTGTTGCTTCCCTTCAATCATGAGAGCTCTATCTACCAGCTCCTGGTAGTTGTTGAAGGTTGCTACCATCAACTGCATACTCAGTTCATCATTCAGTCCTTCCAAAAATTTCTCCTGCTTGGCAGCATCTGTAGCAACGTCATCTGGTGCATAACGTGCTAACTTGCTGAAATCCTCCACATACTGGCCTACGGTGCGTCCTCCTTGGCGTAGGTTGCGAAACTCACGCTTCTTCATAGCCATAGCTCCTGCTGAAACATGAGCTGTACGGAAAGCTTGCTGAAACTGGTCCCATGTGACGGTGTCAATAGGGTGCGTGGCTGTATAATTCTCCCACCATGATGCTGCGGGTCCATCAAGCTGATGTGCGGCAAAACGCACTCTTTCCGCATCTGTGCATCCTGCAGTGGTCAACTCCCTTCCAACTTTGCGGAGCCAATCATCTGCAACAATCGGCTCGGTGCTATTGGAAAACACCGGCGGGTTTAGCCTTAGGAAACGGGCTAAGTGATCAACAGGTGGTGGTGGCGGTGGGTTGTTGTTGTTGTTGCCTTGGTTCTGCACTAACACTTGAATCAGGGCATTCTGTTGCTGAATCAACTGGGTGATCTCCGGTGGGAAAACAAATCCGGTGTCGCGTCTCGGAGGCATCTGATGGGTTAGAAAAGATGAGAGTTAAGAATAGAATGAGGTCTAGAGGGAAAACACTACCCATATGCTCATGAGACAAATACAATCAATATCACTCAATCAATTCAAACAAGGCATAACAATCGATCTAACTAGCGTTACAAAGTGCTTGAACTATACTATTAAATGGGGGAAAACTACTACTGATATGCTACTAGAAATTCTGATCAGTTGAAGACTCCATGATGTCTGCTCCAGCTTCATCAACAAAGTCATCTTCACTTGGTTCCGAGTCGGTGTCGTCGATGATGATGTAGTTATCCAGACAAATGCATTCGTCATCCTTTGCTTTTGGCACTGGATTTCCCATGAATACTCCAATCTTCTTCTCCAGGTCGTCATTCTTCCCTACTAGTGCGATGATTTCCTCCAAATAATCCTCGCGTGTAGCCTTGAGTTCTTCCTCCAGCTCCTTGATCTTGGTTAATGCCTTCTTCAGTTCTTCCTTGTCCGTGCACATCTGGTTCTCCTGGCGTCGAATATGTTGGTTTCGCTCCTGGATGAAAGCTGCGATTGATCCATCCTTCTTGGTTCTGATCATCTCCCATTGCGCGTCTCGGCGTCCACAAATCTGATAAATTGTATCCTTAAGCTCCTGGTGGTAGACTTCTCCAATGCGTCCCATGGCGATGTGTGCGGCCATGCTCTTCCCTAAACTCCAGGTTGGTGCTTCGAAAACCAATCTTATGGGGTCAGTAACTGGCACAAACGTCCTTCCTGGAATGTGAACTTGAATCTTCCAGCTCTCCTCTTCGGGTAATGTGGCGTTGTAGGTTCCGGTGATGCTTGGTATTCCTATGTTCAAGTACTTGATGACTTCCTTCAAGTGTCGACCAAAAGGCGTGTCTTCATCTGGTTGCATGAACTTGCTCCTTGCATCCGCCATTCCTAAAAGAGTAGAAAGTGGAGAGGGGTCAGAAATGAGAAGAGAGAAGCTTTCTAGGGCTTAAGCTTAGTGGTCGTGTCCTACAGTCAGCGTGTGCTCTGATACCACCTTTGTAGCGACCAGACCTCAAATGGTCTGTGCTGCTGTGCACCAGTGTCATCCCTGGATCAGTAATGCTGACACGCACAGTACAAATGGAGGATTTATAACAGAGTAGCAATCACACACTTATTACATCGAATATCTCCAAAGAGAATAAGTATGATAAATATGGCTTAAGGCCATCTAAATACGATAACAGCGGAAGACTTGGAAGATAAGTGAGTCCATCAACTCCAGCGGCATCACTGAGTATAAGACCACGACCTAAGGCACCTTACTCGTCGTCTAAAAAGTCTGCAACATGAAACGTTGCAGCCCGAAAACGGGTCAGCACATGGAATATGCTGGCAAAGTAACACATAGAGAATAATGATCAATGATAAAGCTATGCTACATGCATATATGGCTGGTGGAAAGCTCTACGGTTACAGTTTTTGCGAAAAGCCAATTTTTCCCTACTTCAAAGGAATAAATTTTATTTAACTATCATGGTGGTTGTTAAACATTGAGATGGTTGACAGCATCTCAATCCCAATTAAGAATCATCATTAACCCAGCAAAATTTATTAGAAGTAACATGGTGATGAGATTCAAATGATAATCCAGGTACTAGATACTCAAGTTGTCCATAACCGGGGACACGGCTAACCATGATTAGTTTGTACACTCTGCAGAGGTTTGCACACTTTTCCCCACAAGACTCGATCGCCTCCGCTTGATTCTCGCACTACATGATGTTTGAGAAACGGATGACCGAGACACCGTCTTTCAGGAACAATCACTCTTTACTCCGAGTGGACCGGTACACCTACTTTCCCCTACATCTGCTAGCCCACCTCTTCAAGAGATCATGTAACCTACTCAACTATGCTAGAGCCCATAATAGCTTGTGGCTGCACACGGAAGTGTCTAGCATGAATAATCTTATGATCCCTTTGAGCCTGGGTGGCGGTCCTTATACAAACAGACAACACTGGATTCTCCAGGTGCCTCAATCCACCCAGATGTGAGTTTTAGTTGCCACCTTAGGTAAACCATTATTAACAATCTCACATCTGTCATGAATATCTCTCAAAACCAATCCACGTCTACGAGCATAGTATGGCAATATAATAGCAACGTAGAAGTAACTCCCAAGGGTTTGATAAAAGCACAGGTAATAGGTACTACCTCAACTACTTCCCAGTTCCCACAATTTAATTAGATCCTAATCATGCAATTGTTTGAGGAAAAGATCTAATGCAATAAAAACTGGGTATGGAAGGTATATGATCAAAGTGTTACTTGCCTTGCTGATGATCCGCGAAACCTAGCGATTCGAAGTAACAAGCGGCACACTCCAGGTACTCTATCGCAAACAAACAAGCAAACAATCAGTACTCAACTAATGCACAGGTAAAACTCGAATGAAAGATCCAACCAGAAAGTTCAACTTAAGAACTCCGGTATGCAAAAAGAATCAACTCGAACGAAGCAACGAAAGTCAAACGGCGAAATCCGACGAAAAAGAAAAACGGACGAACGGTTAAAGAACGGACGTTCGTTAACAGAGAAAATCCGACGAACGCGTTCGTTAAAATGAACGAGTCGGTGAACGCTCACAAAATAACAAAACCAAAAAAAACCGATCTAGGTTTTTTTTAAACGAACGGTTTTTTTAAAACAAAACCGGCAACCGAACGGCGGCGAGGTACCTCGTCGGGGGCGGGGCTCCGGCGGGCTCCGGCTGCTCCGGCGAGGGGCGGCGAGGGCGGCGGGGTGCGGGGTGCTCGGGGGTGGCGAGGGGCGGCGGCGGCTCGAGCTCCGGCGGCGGCGGGGTGCGGGGCAGGCGGCGGCGGGGTGAGAAGAGGGGGGGCGGCGGCTATATATATGGGGGGGAAGGGGCGGTGGCTTGGAGGAGGGGCAAAGGCGGCGGGGCTCCCGTGCTCGCCACGGACATCGGCGCGGCGGCGGCGTCGTGCTGGGGAAGGAGACGGGGCGCGGTGTGGGCCGGCGCTCGGCTGGGCCTCGGCCCGGTCGGGCGGCGCGCAGTTTTTTTTTAAATACGTTCCGCGGAAAAATATTCGTAGAAAAATAAATAAAAGTCCAAAAAAGATAAAATAAATTTTCCCCGTCTAGTTAGAAAATCTAGAATAGGGTGAACATTTGTTTGACACGAAAATAATTTTTTGAAAACATGCAATATTTTTAATGCATTAAAATTGCAAATAAAATCCAAATAAATTCCAATAAATGATTTTAACACTTTTCCTCCAATATTTCAATTGTTTTGGAGAAGTCATATTTTCTCCTCTCGTTTATTTTTAAAATGAAATATTTTTCCGGAGAGAAAATAATTAAAACCAAAATCCTCGTTTTATTATTTGATGGAAATCAAATATGAAAATTCAAGAAAATCCTCAACTCTCTCCGAGGGTCCTTGAGTTGCTTAGGATTTATCGAGGATTTGACAAAATGCAATAAAATATGATATGCAATGATGTTCTACGTATAACATACCAAATTGAAAATTTGGGATGTTACAATGCCATTAGTGTCCAAATACTAATGGCGCACCACATCCACGGTGCGCCACTACTAACAATTTTTTTTATTTTTTATTTCAAAACTAGTAATGGCGCACCAGGGGATAGTGCGCCATTACTAGTTTAACTAGTAATGGCGCACCACACCCTCGGTGCACCACTACTAACAATTTTTTTTATTTCTTTTCAAAACTAGTAATGGCGCACCAGGGGATAGTGCGCCATCACTAGTTTTAACTAGTAATGGCGCACCACACCCACAGTGCGCCATTACTAACTTTGCCCAAAAATTCCACCGAATGCCCCCCCCTTGGACTGCCTTTTCAGTTTTAAAAAAATAAAACAAAATGATGGAAATGTCAAAAAAATAAAATAAAATAAGTTTTCCATGTGATATGTGGTCTAGTTGTTGGGAAAATTTACAAATATGAATTTCGACTTTATTTGCAAAATCTCTCTGGAATTTGTAAAATGGGCATAACTTTTGCATACGAACTCGGATTAAAAAGTTTTATATATGAAAAATCATCTACTCGAAAAGTTACATACGAATTGATATAGGGCTTTTAAGATCTAGAGGGGGGAATGAAAAAAATTCAAACTTACTAGTGGCGCACCATTTGCTAGGTGCGCCACTAGTAACAGAAAAAAAAATGGTTTCAAAAAAACTTTTTTTTGGAATTTTTTTTCAAAATATGATACGTAATATGACCGGGAAGTTTGAAATATTTTTTCAAAATTTCATCACACTCATGAACATGAACATGAACAAAGTCCTAGACATCAACAAGGTTTAATAGGATTGATATGATAGATATATCAACAGGTGCCTGTGAAGTGAGCTGGTGCTGGGTTGGATAGAACTCTGAAGTTAAGCGTGCTTGGGCTGGAGTAGTGTGAGGATGGGTGACCTTTCGGGAAGTTTGACCACGGAGTGCAATTTGAATTGAGATTAAGCATATTGACCCGAGATTAAGCCATAGTGACCCGAGATTAAGAAAAAACGAAAAAAAATTGGAAAAAATTTGAAATTTTTTTTGAAAAAAATATTTCTGAATTTTTTTTTGAAAAAAATGTTAGTAATGGCGCACTTCTAATGGCGTGATGCTAGGGGCGCACCTGTAGTGCGCCATTAGTAGGCAAAACAGGTGCGCCACTAGCAGGCCTCTTCCTAGTAGTGCGTTGTTTAGTTTCAATGCTACGCTATAGTAGACGGGGTTGGTATGAGTGTTCAGGAGTGGTGTGAGAATGGAGGACTCTACGTCAATGACGACAAATTCATGATGGCATCGGCAAGGACTTCATCTTCAGGACTTTCAAGACTTCAAGATTTTGAGACTCGAGATAAGAATTCAATACACACTACTGGGTGAAGGACGGTTGACACGCACCCTGGAGCAACCAGTGGATGGCCGGGATGCATGGAGAAGCGCCATGACATCTTGTGGAAAGCTTCACCCAGGCTCAAAGAGACGGAAGAATACTTCATGCCCGGAAGCTTACCTGTGCAACCGCAAGTCACTATGGGCTCTGGCTTGGTTGACCCTAGTGGTGACTCTGGCTGGGACGGTGCTAGCAGATGTAGAACTACGGTAGGATTGGATGAGCACCGGACAGTGGTCAGAGGAACTCTTCGAAAGACCATGTTTTCGGTCATCTTGTTCTCAAACACCCTGAAGTGCGAGAACGTAAAAAGAGGGATCGAATCTTGCGGGTAAAGTTTACAAACCTCCGCAGAGGGTTAAAACCTAATCGATTAGTCGTCTCCCTGCTTACAGACAATTTGAGCCTCTGGACTTGGATCTATCTCGGAACTCTCAACACCGGACTGATAACTTAATTGTGGGCAACTTATGATTTTGGGTTATGAGACGGTTGGCGGAACCATGTCACGATAGAAAACTCCATAGTACAGACTCTTGATATTCCTTTGATGTAGGGAAAATAAAATCAGATTTTACACAAACAAAACTCAGGCCCAGAGCCACAAAGCCAGATTACATATAAAATAGTTTATGATCTGCTTTTTCATATTGTGATCTTGCTGGTACATTCAATGTACTGACCTACACGGCTGCAACGTATCATGTTGCAGGATTTTATACGACGAGTGAGTTTCATTGATTGGGTTACGGTCTACACTCAACCTGCCAATGGCGTTGATGGGACTCCACACCCAATTGTTTGTTTCCGCTGAGACTTATGAGGTATATATCAGTTTTATGTTATTTATACATGTGATTGCACTTTGATATATACATTGATGTACTGTGTGTGCCAGCATACTGATCCAGGGATGGCACAGATACACAGAGACTTGACCGTCTGAGGTCGAGTCGCTACAAGTATATTCGGATTCGGAGTGATAACTTCTTTCGGAGTGATGGTCGGAGTCGGAGCCGGATACCCATTCACCAACATGAGCTTGATGTCATCGTTTTGTGTAGCTCTTTGATGATTTGTCTTTCCTTTCCGAATCTTTGCTTCTTCGAGAGGTTCTTCGTTCATAACGATCATCTCTAAACCTCCTCTCTCTTGGTGGTGATTCTTCTCTTCTACTTCTTCTTTTGGGTGAATCTTCTCTCCTTTTGTAGGGAGCCGTACACTCATTGGAGTAGTGTCCGGGTCTTCCACAATTGTAGCAATTTCGCTCACGACTCGAAGATCTTTTTTCATTGTAGGACCTTGACTTGGAACTTCTTTCCCTGCTTCTACTCTTGTAGAACTTGTTGAAATTCTTCACCATTAGGCTCAACTCCTCATTGAAGGTTTGTTTCTCACTTGATGATGTAGGAGTATCACATGAGGCTTTGTAAGCACCACTTGACTTGTTGTGAAGCTCTTCCTTATCCTTGAGTGACATCTCATGAGCAACAATTCTTCCAATGACTTCCGTAGGCTTGAGATCTTTGTAATTGGGCATCATTTGGATCAATGTGCACACGGTATCATATTTTCCATCCAAGGCTCTTAGGATCTTCTTGATGATGAATCTATCGTTCATCTCTTCACTCCCTAAGCCGGCAATCTCATTTGTGATGAGAGCAAGCCTAGAGTACATTTCAGCGACACCTTCACCATCCTTCATTTTGAACTTGTCAAGCTGACTTTGAAGCTCATCCAATTTGGATTCCTTGACGGAGACGGTACCTTCATGCATATCAATCAAAGTATCCCAAATTTCATTTGCATTCTCAAGACGGCTAATTTTGTTGAATTCTTCTGGGCATAATCCGTTGAAGAGGATATCACAACCTTGAGCGTTGTATTGCAGCATCTTTAACTCTTCCGTGGTAGCTTCACGGTTCGGTTCTCTCCCAACAAAAAATTCACCTTGCAAGCCAATATACACAATAGAATTCTTATTCTTCCAACTAGCAAAGTTAGTACCATCAAAGTAAGGACCTCTACGGTGGTAATTTCCCTCGCTAGGCGCCATACTCTCCTAGGTTGTGAAACCAAGGCTATGATCACCAAAAGCTATGGAAATCAAGGCAAATGGAGACCAAAGCTATGATACCACTTGGAGGATAGAAAGTATGTCTAGAGGACGGGGTGATTAGACTACTTGACCAAATAAAAATCTAGCCATTTCCCAATTTGAAGTCTTGGCAGATTTTAGCAACTTAGCACAAGCCAAGCAATCAACCTACACATGCAATTCTAAGAGTATAGCAGTGGAATGTAAAACATTGCACATGAAGGTAAAGGGAGGAGTTTGGAGGGGGCAAACACAATGTAGACACGGAGAGTTTTGGCGTGGTTCCGATAGGTGGTGCTATCGTACATCCACGTTGATGGAGACTTCAACCCATGATGGGTAACGGTTGCACGAGTCCACGGAGGGCTCCACCCACGAAGGGTCCACGAAGAAGCAACCTTGTCTATCCCACCATGGCCATCGCCCACGAAGGACTTGCCTCACTAGGGTAGATCTTCATGAAGTAGGCGATCTCCTTGCCCGTACAAACTCCTTGATTCAACTCCACAATCTTGACGGAGGCCCCCAAGTGACACCTAACCAATCTAGGAGACACCACTCTCCAAAAGGTAATAGATGGTGTGTTGATGATGAACTCCTTGCTCTTGTGCTTCAAATGATAGTCTCCCCAACACTCAACTCTCTCTCACGGATTTGGATTTCGTGGAAAGATGATTTGAGTGGAAAGCAACTTGGGGAAAGCTAGAGATCAAGATTTATGTGGTTGGAATGGAATATCTTGACCTCAACACATGAGTAGGTGGTTCTCTCTCAGAAAATGTATGCTGGAAGAGTAGGCATGTTCTGATGGCTCTCCTCACGAATGAAGAGTGGGTGGAGGGGTATATATAGCCTCCACACAAAATCTAACCATTACACACAATTCACCAAACTCGGTGGGACCGAATCAGAAAACTCGGTCACCGATTCAGTTCAAAATGTGAACATTTGGCTTTTCGGTGGGACCGACATGTCAACTCGGTGGGACCGATTTCATTAGGGTTAGGGCATAACATAATCTTGGTGAGACCGATTACACAAACTCGGTGGGACCAATTTTGGTAATAAGCTAACCAGAGAGTTGGCCAGGTAAACTCGGTGGGACCGATTCGCTCATTTTGGTGAGACCGAAATGTTACGAAGGGGAAACAGAGAGTTTGCATTGCGAACTCGGTGGGACCGACCGCTCATCTCGATTAGACCGAAACGTTATGAAGGGAAACAGAGAGTTTGCAATCCGATCTCGGTGAGGCCGAGATCCGTATCGGTGAGACCGAATTGATTAGGGTTTCTGGCCGTGGCTATGTCAAATGAACTCGGTGGCGCTGGATAGAACATTTCGATGGGGCCGAGTTTGACTTTTGGTTTGGGACATATGTGGATATGAGAAAGTGGTTGAGGGCTTTTGGGGCATATCACTAAGCATTTTGAGCAAGCAAGCCATTCAGCAACACCTCATCCCCTTTTAATAGTATTGGCTTTTCCTATGGACTCAATGTCATCTTGGATCACTAAAATGAAAATGTAGAGTCTTGAGCTTGAGCCAATATGTGTCTTAGCATTTTGAGGGGCCCACATTCCTAATCCATTCCATGCCAATCACTGAACTTTCTGAAATGATAATCTTGGAATAGCATTAGTTCAATGAGCTATATATTGTTAGTAATTACCAAAACCACCCAGGGACAGTTGCACTTTCAACCACGCCGCGCCGAGCGCAGCGAGGCAGTAGACGATGGCGATGCCTCGGATGGGAACAACCCGGAGATGGGAAGCCGCAGCAGTGGAGTCGCAGATTGAGAGGAGTACAAGAGTTATAACTAGTTCGGGTGCGGTGTGGGGCTGCAGTCGGTGGAGAGTAACAGGAGGTGTGGAGGGGTGGAGGGATAGCCTGGCCAGCGGTGGGGTAGCGCTTCGCAGCGATGCATGCTAAGCAGAGCCGCTAGCCGCCGCAGGCCGGAGCAGGCGGTCCTGGCGATGCTGGAGGAAGAAGACGGGAGATTAAAGGTGCATGCTGGCGTTTTGATATAAATCCAATGGCTATGGATTTCATAATCATTTATTGACCAAGTTGACAACGCCTTGTGTAGGCTTTGGCATATTGCCCACATGTCAACCTGCAAAAATGTGGCATATATTTAACCCATGTTTTCTAGAAATTACAGTCCATTTGCTGGGCTGGGTGAACAAATTATTTCACATCAATGCGACCCATTTAATATTTTCTAAGAAACCCCAGCCCATTTGCACTTTCTCGAAATACACGAATTAGCTGGGCTCTTTCTATATATAATGTTAGGTTAGAAGGAGCAATTAATATCAAAAAATAAACCGGAGCGACACATTTATATATATAAAATTAGCAAATTAGCGAGTTATTGCTCAAAACAAAAAATAAGCGCATTATTATTACATTGGTCCTTAAAATCTTCGCAATTTTTTTCACGCAATCACCAGGATTTTCCTTGCCCGTGAGTCAAAAACAACCAGGATTTTCCTTTCCAACTTCTGTTAAACATTTACTTTTATAAGTTAATAACACATGGGATGTTTTTATAATGTATATATAAGTCTCTGTTAAATATACGATAATAGTAATAATATAAATATATATATAATGTGGTTAGAAGGGAAAACATAAATCGGACACAACATTATTATTCTTATATATAGATAAATAGAACAGAGATCTGCATTTTATTAAAAAAATACATTGGGCTGCCCATCTTTAAGAAAAAGTAAAACCTACGCTGGGAGGCCCATAGGCCGGTATGGACCTCAAAAAATAAGCTGAAACCACTGTCTCCATATGTCGTGGGCTACGTATGTTAAAAATCAAAAACCAAGGGCTAGCTGATACTTGTTTGCCCTCTAGAAAAAATGATACCAGCTACATCCCCGATACCCCTTTCCCGCAACAACAACAAAAAAAAGATCCCCGATACCCCTGAAAAAAAGCTCCCCGATGACAGTCAACGTTGGAAATTTATTTCGTTTATTGACTAAGGTTGACAAACCTGTGGGCCCCAATGTCAGTATACAATTAGGAGGAAGCTTTTTTTCCAATGGGCCACTTGCTTGCGTATGGCTTGGACCTGGTGGGTCCCCCAGTCAGTCTCTCGGTGTACAGTCCTCTCCGGATTCCTCTCGTTTGTTGAGCATGTTGACAACGCATACGGCGGCGCCACGGCGAGCGCACACGGACGGGAAAGAACCGGAACCGGGGAAGACGCCTTCATTCTTTCGTACATACCGCACTAGCCCGGTGGCTGCAGCCCTCTCACCCAAAAGTTGTACTGCCCGGGTTCGATTCCAACTAGTGTAGCTGAAAAATATCTAACACTTTCCAAAATTTCGTCCCTAGTTTACCCAGTTTTTCGCACACTCAACATTGTCTTGCCATTTTGAAAGTCGCATATCTTTTTGACTTTGCATCATATGAAGATGTGCTATACATGAATGTTGATCATCATGATGTTAACTTGTTTTTAGTTCCATTTTTACCATGAATAAATTTCCAACATTCTGTTATCCATGTTTGAAAAGTGCCTGTTGATTTAAATGCTCTGCCTCTGAAACATGATGTTTCTTATCTGAAAATCACTTGGACAAGCAGCCATCACCGTTGTTGGATTCGATGTCGTGCTTCTTCAATCCCTGAGCAGGCGCGAGGGGGAAATAAACTTCCATCCCGTGCTGCCGGTTGGGGAATGGAGCGAACTGGATTAAAGAGGGGCCGGCGGCGCGACTGAAGAAGCACATCAGACGTGATTTTTTTAGTGGATGGCTCTCGATGGCATTTGTTTACTTGCCTCTGCACCATACAACTTGTATTTTTAGCCTCCCAATCTGTGGTGGACCAGCAGCCCATTTGCTGGCGGGCCAACCTACAGAAAGTAGCACTCGATTTTTCATCAAGCCCCAAAAACAACGCAGTACTATGTTTGCTTTCAGGCCAAAAACATTACGGCAGGGGTCGAGCGGGGGAGGGGAAGATAGAGCAAAAAGATTAAAAAGAGATGATGCGCCGTTGCTACCCTAACAAAGCAGGTGCAATTCTTCTCGGGAAGAAGGTGTGCCGTTGACACCCACACATCACAAATCCCACAGTAGACATACTAACAAGTTCACACACAAATACAACAGAAAAGGTAAACATTCGTATCAAACTCAGTTTCACAGGACACGTTCATATTCATAGCCAACATTCACAATCAACAACTCAAAATATTAATGTATACACAAGTTCAACATGTCTATCCAAATGATTGATAGATCACAAGACAATATTCATAGATAATTCACAAAAAGATTCAAATATACACATGTACAATATGTTTATGCATCCAAATGATTGAGATCACAGCCAATATCATCCATGGACAAACTTTAATTGCCTAGAGTACAGACTGTAAATGGTGTTCAGTCAGAGGTACTTCTTGTTAAAAATAATGCTTGTACGAGTAAACTTTTGAGTACATAAGAGGCAGCACAGACAATCTAAACTTTGCTTGTAGGTTTATCCTCGAAATAGTGGCCTCGTGCCGAGGGAGGTTTGAGCAACTTGGCCAATACTTTCATCCAACTAGTTTACTGGCTCATCTTGGTCCTGTAGCTTGCCAAAATTCTACATTGCAGACAACAAAGGAGGTGGTTGAGAAAATGAACCACCCAAATTTTTTGTGCAGTTCAACTGAAATGGAGCATCCCTGGCGTGCAGACTGATTAAGTGCCAGATGAATATATGCGTCAACCAACTTGTCTGGAATCTTTAGACTCCATGCCATACATTTCGCTACCAAATGTGCCGATAACCAAAAGGCGCAAGGTGGGACCAAAGACTGGACTGCGTTTTTTTGGGCTATGTGCCAAACAATATTTTTGGCGTTCACTCTCCTAATACTTGGAGTTTGACAACTGGTTGACGCCGGTTGATACTCGAATGAATATAGCCACTTCTTCTTGTCAACATCGATGCTTCTCTGAGTGAACTTTGGAGTACATAGCAGCAGCATAAGTATCTATCCATCTAATCTTTTTGTGCAGTTCTACTGAAATCGCCCAATGTAATGATTTGCCTGCGAGTTCAGGCTCCAAGTTACTCCTTTATGAAGGCAAATAGTAGCACAATACCAAATTACCAATACATATGACAAGCACAATAATCAGGATAAAGACCGGTACCAACCTGTGTGAGGTAGCATATCAATTACTATTCCTTTGACTGGAAGCCGAGATAAGCGAAGCGACTGATAGGAAAGGAAGGAAGCAAGCCGAGATAAGTTACTGATAGGAAAGGAAGGAAGCAATCGAGGCAATGAAGCACCTAAAGTTTTTGTGCAGTTCCACCAAAATCGAGCATCCCTGTTGGCACATATATTGAGAGAGTGAGATTACTGTAATAGTAGGACTAGTTGATGAAACATACACTAACAAATAGAAGCACCCTCATTATCTTAATGGGTAAAGTTAGCAACATAGTAGTCTTGCTTAAAGAGAGGTATTAGTTTATTTAATTAGTGCCAATTAGCTCAACACTCAAAGCATTGCCATGTATCATAGGTTGCAAAACTTTAATGTGCAAAGATAAAGGAGTTTCTCATGACAGTAGCACCATACAAATAGAGATGAAATCAAACTAATATGGATGAAGGCCTTAGGCTGGTACTAACCTGAGCAAAAAAGCTTATTCGTGTAGTCCCAGAAGAGATGATAAAGCACTCACTGGAATCACTCAATAGTATATATTTTTGTGCACTTCAAATGTATGGTTGAAATCACTCTTGTTTACCAGTGGTGAGATTATATCGAAAGATTATCAAGAACTTCCAGTAGAGTTAAAGCACTGGCTGGGATACAGTTCATTGTATTGTCTTTTGTAGTTCCACTAAATGTTTGATTGGCACAAGATGATCCCTGTTTGGACAAGTAGGAACATGGTGAAACCTTCATTAGCTTAGTGAGAAAGGACAGAAAGACATTAGCATATTACTCTAACAGTAGCATCAAATTCATCCTGGACAATACGCAAAACATTGCCTCATTGAACCAATGGCAATAAATTGACGTGCAAAACAATAGCACTATTATTATCATGACACTACCAAGATTCCCTCCGTGCTCCACCACATGATTCACCTCCACAGACACACATACACACGTACATGATTCAGCATAGGGTGCTACTAAAGATTTGTTTAACTTCGACAAGAAAATTAGGCAGCAATAAATTAGTGCTACTTAAGTACTCCTAATTAATTAAGTGACCTTGCAGGAGAGACAACAGAAGTGGAAGGGCTCCCTGGAGGATCGTCTCACATGTAAGGTAGACGTTGCCTGAGCCCTTAAATGGCCTCGACTGAGGACTTGGCTTCAGCAAGATCACCTTGGCACTGTTGATCGTGTAGAGCTGGGTCACATATGCATCCAGAATCCAGTTAATTAGTATGATGTGTCGTCAACCCAAGTACTACTCTACTGCATTTCTCTATCTATCTCTACTCTACTCTTATCTACACCACTCTTATCTACTCTACTCTTATAAAAAACAGAGTTGGTCATGATGGTGTGCCTGCCATCCTGCAATATAGGCCGTCCGATTTACATCTAACGGATAGGAAGGAAACTATGGCAATTTTGCAAAAAGGTACCCACACCCCTCTCCACATTTGCAAATAAGGCCTTCCCTCATTCATCCTTTTCTCACACAAGGTAAACTACTCATACAAATGCATCTTGATGTTATGTGCAACACATGGGCATCTTGCTAGTCTTCCAAGTAAATAAAGACTAGTAGCAACACAACAATACAATACCACTAGCAAGATGTCAGGATAACATAGGACGGTACCATCGTGTGATCTCCATTTCCTCTTTATTCTTCTTCTTCCTCCTCTTCATGCTCTATTTCTCTTTCTCCTCACCAGTTGGTGAAACCAAGTACATGATTGGCCTTCTATTTCAGAATTGGTTTTGTCAGTGAGGGAGTACAAGTGTACTAGTAAACAATAGCATTATTTTCTCATGGCAGTCGCAAAATAGAGATGAACACATGCATTAAATATCATTCTTACCTAAACAAAGGTTATGGTGCCAATATGGATGATGAGGATTGGAACACAGATCTCCCTTTGTGCAGTTCCATCGAAATGAACCAATGGTTCCATTGTGGCATTCTAGTTAAACAGCACAAAAGTCACTTCTTTTAAGAAGTGTTTTGTGCAGTGCACCAAAAGGTCACAATAGCAACAAGGTATAATGGATATCACTGTTTGCACAAAAATCTACAAAGGAAACAGTCAGAGTCTCAAACAATTACTGGCAAAAACATTTGGCTAAAGTTTTCATGGCTTATAACAGTGGCATGGCTTCATTTTACTAGGGGTATTAGATTAATGTAACGCCCCAAGACCGACGCTCCAGAAGCCTTCCATGTTTTTCGTTGTCGTCGTGTGTTTTATTTGTTTGTTGCATTTCATCATCGCATCATCCGCATTGCATCGGCACTTCGTTGCCGGCTTTGTTTTTTTAAAAACATGCATCCGATCGTAGTGGCCACGCCCCCCTTGCTTCCGTTGACGCTTCCGAGACCAACCTCGTTCTTCGTTTTCCCTCTTGCTTAAACCGGAGTCCCTCTTTGCACAGTGCTTCGCCCCCTCGCGCGCGTCCGAAATTTGTCCCGAACCCGAACCGGATTTTCGTTACCGTTGGGTCCAGAACATCCCCTAACATCTACAAAACATCTCCGTTTTCTTAATTGGGCTCCCTAACCTAATTTTCCCGGACCGTCCGATGATGAACGGAGGGACCGGATACCCCTAAGCTATCCCCTACCTATACAAATAGTGGGAAACCCTAGATACTAGGGATCCTGTCCCATCCATCCATTTCGTGCCGCCGCCACCCACTCACCAAATCCCCCTCGGGATCTCCTCCCAACCAGCCACCACCGAGACTTCCAAATCCATCGATCCAACCTCTCCTCTGCCCAAGCGCCGAGGGCACCCATCCTCGCACCGGTGGCCGTCGGCCAGCAGCAGCAGCCCCGCGCGCTGCCCGGGCCTCCCCTGCATCCTCGTCGTTGTTCGCGCGTCCCGCACCTGATGCACCGAGCTCCTCCAGCTCAACCCCGTCCGCCGAGCTCCCTGCCGCGCCGAAGTCCCGTCGCTTCCCTTGTCTGCGTCGACTGCCCCAAGCTCTGCTGCATTCCATCGCCTACACTCCAAGTTCCTGCCGCCTGCTTCTTCTTCGACCGGCCACGGAACCGCCTGCGCTGAGGTCTAGCCGGATCTGGAAGCCGGTGCCCCGTCCCGGACCTCCTGCGATGCCCGTCGCCGGAGCTCCTCCTTGCCCGGTGAGACGCCCTGTCGCCGCTCCTGCGTTTTTCCCCTTCACCTTCTCTGTCTCACGTCTCCCTCTCTCTTGGCTTCCTGATGCAGCGCCCGGAGGACGCCGAGCTGTCGACGCACCTCCCCAACCCTCTGCATCGCCTGGATCCGGAAGGGTCCATGCCTTCCCTGCCGCCGGCGCCGCCAAGTCCTGCTGCAGCCGCTCCCCTGCTTCCCCTGCACTTCTGCTGCCGCCGCTTCCGCTCGTGCGAGACGAACGAGTGCTTCGTCCGCCTCCCCAAGCCGCCGCCCTGGCCTCGGAGCGGGCCAGTTCCCTTGCGCCCTCGCTCCGCCAAGTCCCTTGCCTCGCCGCCCCTTCGCCCGCTCGTCGGAGCTCTGTTCCAGGCACCGCCCGCAGTTCTCTGCTTCGAACAGGGGAACGAGCGCACGAGCAGCGCTCGCGTTGACCCCGGCCCCGCGCCTCCTCGTTCGATCCAGCCTCCTGGGCCGCAAGCAAGCGCCAAGGCCCAGCCCCCTTCCAGCCTTCCTCTCCAAGCCGCACGGGCCAAGGCCCATGGTGAGGCCCCCAGCGCCCTTTGTTTTTTTCCTCTGTTGGGCTTCCTATTCACTTTCGGCCCATGTGATGTTTTTTTCAGGATCTGCGAATTTCTCTATTATCCAGAGAATTACTGTTTTACAGAAAACCCCTTGCACTTCATGCATATAATAACTCCACAACCGTGCACCGGATTAAAACAAACTAAATATGCAAAATGCTTAGAATTTTGTGTAGTTTAATAATATGCCACTTTCACCCATGTTAAAATTGTTTAAAATGCTGTTTGTTTAAATTTGCTTAAATGCCATGTTAAAATGATTTATTTCATAACTAAATAACCGTAACTCGGATTTTAATAAATTATATATGTAAATGGGGTAGAAAAATGCCTAGTTTAACATGGTGCACTTCATTTTGTTGTTTAACAACATTAAAATTGTATTTAGGGCAGAACAGTACCAAATCAAAAATATGCATGTGGGGATTTTCCGGAATTGTTGTTTGTTGTTCCGGCCTCACTTAAATTTGCCTAGATAGGTAGTTTTCATATGCCTCACCTCTTGCCATGTTAATCATCATTTAATATTGTTGGGTACATAAACAAGAGCGAACTAAATAACTTGAATGTGGTGTTTCGTCAATATGCAACTCGTTGCATATTGAGCTCCACTTAATTTGTAGTATTGTTTGTTGCACTTTGCCATGCCATGCCTCTTTAAACCGGACATGCATCATACTTGTTTGTGCATCATTCCATGTTTATGTGGTGGTTGTTTACTATGTTGTTTGTTTCTTTCCGGGTTGCTTCTCTCGTTAGCTTCGGTTTCGTTCCGGAGTTGTGAGGATTCGTTCGACTACGTCCGTTTGTCTTCTTCATGGACTTGTTCTTCTTCCTTGCGGGATCTCAGGCAAGATGACCACCCCTCGAAATCACTTCTATCTTTGCTTTGCTAATTGCTCGTTCTATTGCCATGCCGCGCTACCTACCTCTTGCTATATCATGCCTCCCTTATTGCCATGTCAGCCCCTAACCTTGTCACCCTTCCTAGCAAACCATTGTTTGGCTATGTTACCGCTTTTGCTCAGCCCCTCTTATAGCGTTGCTAGTTGCAGGTGAAGATGAAGATTGCTCCATGTTGGATTATGTTTATGTTGGGATATCACAATATCTCTTATTTAATTAATGCATCTATATACTTGGTAAAGGGTCGAAGGCTCGGCCTTATGCCTGGTGTTTTGTTCCACTCTTGCCGCCCTAGTTTCCGTCATACCGGTGTTATGTTCCTTGATTTTGCGTTCCTTACGCGGTTGGGTGATTTATGGGACCCCCTTGACAGTTCGCTTTGAATAAAACTCTTCCGGCAAGGCTCAACCTTGGTTTTACCATTTGCTACCACCTATCCCCTTTTCCCTTGGGTTCTGCAGACTCAAGGGTCATCTTTATTTTAGACCCCCTGGGCCAGTGCTCTTTCGAGTGTTGGTCCGAACCGAGCAGCCTGCGGGGCCACCTTGGGGAAACTCGAGGTCTGGTTTTACTCGTAGGATGTCTCATCTGGTGTGCCCTGAGAACGAGATATGTGCAGCTCCTATCGGGATTTGTCGGCACATTCGGGTGGCTTTGCTGGTCTTGTTTTACCATTGTCGAGATGTCTTGTAAACCGGGATTCCGAGACTGATCGGGTCTTTCCGGGAGAAGGTTTATCCTTCGTTGACCGTGAGAGCTTATGATGGGCTAAGTTGGGACACCCCTGCAGGGTATTATCTTTCGAAAGCCGTGCCCGCGGTTATGTGGCAGATGGGAATTTGTTAATATCCGGTTGTAGAGAACTTGACACTTGACCTTATTTAAAACGCATCAACCGCGTGTGTAGCCATGATGGTCTCTTCTCGGCGGAGTCCGGGAAGTGAACACGGTTCTTGTGTTATGTTTGACGTAAGTAGGAGTTCAGGATCACTTCTTGATCATTGCTAGTTCACGACCGTTCCTTTGCTTCTCTTCTCGCTTTTATTTGCGTATGTTAGCCACCATATATGCTCAGTGCCTGCTGCAGCTCCACCTCATTACACCATCTTTTCCTATAAGCTTAAATAGTCTTGATCTCGCGGGTGTGAGATTGCTGAGTCCTCGTGACTCACAGATACTTCCAAACAGTTGCAGGTGCCGATGATACCAGTGCAGGTGACGCAACTGAGCTCAAGTGGGAGCTCGATGAAGATCTTGTTCGTTGTGTTGTTTCTTTTCATTTTGATCAGTAGTGGTGCCCAGTTGGGACGATCAGGGATCTAGCAGTTGGGTTGTCTTCTTTTATTTTGGTTCCGTAGTCGGACCTATGTGTGTATCTCTGAATGTTGTATGTTTTATTTATGTATTGTGTGAAGTGGCGATTGTAAGCCAACTCTTTATCCCATTCTTGTTCATTACATGGGATTGTGTGAAGATGACCCTTCTTGCGACAAAACCACAATGCGGTTATGCCTCTAAGTCGTGCCTCGACACGTGGGAGATATAGCCGCATCGTGGGCGTTACAAGTTGGTAATCAGAGCCATCCCCGACTTAGGAGCCCCCTGCTTGATCGAATCGCTGGCGTTGTTGAGTCTAGAACAAAAATGTTTTGAGTCTTAGGATTATATATATCGGAGAGTAGGATTCTTTTTACTCCTCAGTCCCTTCGTCGCTCTGGTGAGTTCTCCTGACGTAGAAGTTTTGACTTTTCTCTCCTCAAATTTCACTAAAAAAAAATTTTAGGATCACGCGGGTATCTTGGAATCGTTCCGATGGTTTTGTGATGAGAACATTGTTCTTGGTGCCTCCTGACATTTTGGGGTTGTGGCAGTGTCCCGGGGAGTTGAGCTCCGAGGTGTTGTCGTCACAATTTTATCGTTGCAGTTCTGGAATACCTGAGTTTCGCCGACATCGAAATCTCTTTTATGCAGTTGTTGGTGAGATCACCTCGACGCCACCCAGTACTGGGGCGGGAGTTCGGGAGTATTGCCATAACTTGTATAACGGATGCTTTTCGAAGGTTGAGGTAAACGATTTCCGAAGGTTTCTATGTTATGTGTTGACGGATGGATACAGCTGGATCTAGGTATTGTTAGTTTGGGTGATATATTTTGTGTCCCCTGTATCCCCTACACCAGATTGCATAACCAGAAAGTTTCGGGAGTTTATAAGTGGGAATTCAAGTAGCTCTTAGGATATCTTTCCGACAGATGCATGATATGAGATTGGGGTTCGACGTCTAGTGGTCCGCCTTTCCACGGTTGGTTTTACAGTGGTCTCGTAGTGTCTTAATGAGTCCTTGGCTATGCCGACTCGGGGACGCTTCGTATGTCATGTGCACTGCCTTGCACATGATGGTGCTGTACGATCGAGCCCGTGTGGGCCCCACCACGAAAACTTCGGACGGAATCTCTATCATATGTTTGTTCCGGCTTATTCTGCAAGCCAAATCCTTTGTTTTGTTTTGTGGTATTCGAGTTGCTTCAAAGTCAAATGTTGATTCCCTACCTTCCCTAAATGGTGTTCTCATATTGCTATGTGAATACTAATCCTTCTTCATCATCGAGGTCGTCATGTTAATTCTTTTCCAACCGGTGTGTTTCTCTTCAAGATGATCCCATCATTCTCCCCATCCGAAAGATCAACTCTAAGTTTTCTCAACGGTGTTCGTTTCATCCGACCCAAGTTGCCTTTGTTTTTCCCGCCCTCCCACCCTTTTTCTTCAAGGAATCAGATGTCTTAACCAAGTATCCATTTTATTCATGTGAAGTCCCTTCATTCTTTTCAATCAATGTTCTTACCCGGTGGTTCTCATGAAGATGTCCTTCAAGTTTATCATTCTTCATTCTTTTCTTCTTCGGTGGACTCAAGTCAAGCTTTTAGTGTTGATCGTATTCTTTTCCTCGTTTCAAATGTTTTTCTCGTACCGGTGCACCTCTTAATCTTCCACTTCTCTCTATTCAATTGTTTCGGAGTGCTGAAGATATCTCGGAAGATTCATGTTTCCACTCTGCATCAATTCTAACTATTTCGAGGTTGTTACCTCATTCAAGCCAATTAATTCAACCGGTGCTATCTCCTTTTCAAGTAATCATTTCAACGGTGTTTCTTTTGAGTGGGCCCTAACCCACAGGTCTTTTTTCCAGGATCTTACCTGAATCTTCTAATTTTTCTGGGGTTATTCCCAAATTCTTTTCGAAGTTTGACGTAAGAATGAATTATCATCAGTCAATTGTCTTCTCCAAGATCTTTCAAATTCTTTTCATCGTTGGTCCAACATTTCTAAATTTCATTCCGGAGTGCCTCAACAATTCATGGTGGTGTTTCTCATCGTCATTCTCAACATTTGAAGACCGAAGAAGAATTTCTCCTAAATCTTGGTCCGTTCTCTTGAAGATTCATGGTTCTAGCTTATGCCATCCTCTCATAATTGTTTTTCGATTGTGAGAATTCTTTTCATACCCATCCGGAGCATTTCAGAGTTGTTTTCGCTTCTTGATCATCCAAAGGCCATCATTTCAGAAGACTTCTTCGTTCTCAGCTTTCAGCTCTCGTTCTCGAATTCTTCCGGTGCATCGTTCAAATATCCTCTAATCAGTTCACGATCTCTTCGTTCTCGTGTATCTAAATTCTGTCAAGTATCTTCATTCATTTTCTAATTCTTTCCGTTGAATTGTGCCTTTGCTACTTTCATTTCAAATTCTTACGGTGGTTCATTCAAGATTTCAATTCCTTCGTTATCATATCAATTTATTCGTTGTTTCAATCCTACCGGTGGTTCGATGAAGACCTTCCCAAGTTTGCGCTGTGTCTATCTTAATCCTTTTTACGGGGATAAGTAGTTTGTCAAATCCATTGCTTGTCATCAATTAATTGGTGAAGGATGAGCATAATGTAATTCTTATTCTTGTTTCATCGAGTAAATTCAATTCCTTTTCCGGAGGTTCATCAAAATTCTTGATCTCATTTGTTCATTTTCTTTCCAGAGCTTCAAGTTATTTCAATTATATCATTTCAAAGCTTCATCTAATCATTGCAAGGCTTCTACCGGAGTTCTTTTCAACTTTCCATTTCGTTTGATCATTCTTTTATTACCGGAGTTCATCATGGAGGCTCTACATGGTGGCTCATCAAGGATTCGTTTCATTCTTCAATTGTTCTTCAAGATTTCTCTTGGAGTCAAGATCCGCAAAGCTATACTCAAAAATAAACATGGTGCTCAACACATGTGTTGTTTTGAGGAGTTCAAACATTCTTCATCTTGCATTCCGAAGTGCAATTCGTTCTAACTTATCATATGAGGTGGTGTTATGTCCTTTTGACAATTTCCATTCATGTTCCATGATTCACTTGTTGTTAAGAATGAGGTATTTTAAATCCATCAATCTCGTCGTTGGATTTATCTTGTGTCATGTTTCACCTAAAGCTTTCCCTAAGGATTTTGCTATTTATGGTGCTTATAAATGACCCAAGTTCTTCATTTGTCCTCCCGGTGAAATAAGTTTCTCGTCTCCTTGTTGATATCAATCCAATCATTTGTTTCCGTTAGTGGCGGGTTGTCACCTCATAATTTTGAGAAGTTTTCCATAAGCCCACTACAATCTTATTCTTTTCGTTGTTGGTTTTCCAACAACTCCGTTATAACCTTCTTGCAAGGATACTTTCCAAATTCATTTGTGGAAGGTGTTGTCATTTTCTTCTCCATTCTTTATTCCAAGGATCTATCTTCCGGAGGCATTGTGATGTTGCTCTTTTCGACCAATCATCTTGTTTTGTCAAGATCATGTAATTTTCTTTTCTTATCCGTTTAACCGGACTATCGTGTTTTCATTCGAGTTCTCTCATCTTATCAAGTTTTGTCTCCTTCCTCAACAGGAGGGCTGCCTGAAATCTTTCTTACCCTTGTGCCATTCTTTTAGTAGTTCCGGAGGCAATGTGTTGTTAACTTCATCGAGTATCCTCTCATCTTGTCAAGATCATGTTCAATTCCTTTCATTTTCAGTCGGAGTGCTGTCCAAATTATATCGTTCTTATTCCTTCCCTATCTTGTTTTAACCGGAGTGGTTAAATATCTATCGTGTCAATTAACCTCAAGGTTCACATGGTGTTCCTTGTCTCTCTTTTCTACCGGAGTCTTCTCAATTTTGTTCACCTCTGTCGTGTCATTTCTTCAAGCTTTGCTACCTCTCAAGGTTCTTTGGTTTCATTCAATTGTCGGAGAAGCAATTTGTTTTACCTCTTCCTCTTCCGCTTTTCTCCGGTGCCATCCTAGATCTCGGGACGAGATCCTCTCGTAGTGGTGGAGTGTTGTAACGCCCCGAGACCGACGCTCCAGAAGCCTTCCATGTTTTTCGTTGTCGTCGTGTGTTTTATTTGTTTGTTGCATTTCATCATCGCATCATCCGCAATGCATCGGCACTTCGTTGCCGGCTTTGTTTTTTTAAAACATGCATCCGATCGTAGTGGCCGCGCCCCCTTGCTTCCGTTGACCCTTCCGAGACCAACCTTTCTTCGTTTTCCCTCTTGCTTAAACCGGAGTCCCTCTTTGCACAGTGCTTCGCCCCCTCGCGCGCGTCCGAAATTTGTCCCGAACCCGAACCGGATTTTCGTTACCGTTGGGTCCGGAACATCCCCTAACATCTACAAAACATCTCCGTTTTCTTAATTGGGCTCCCTAACCTAATTTTCCCGGACCATCCGATGATGAACGGAGGGACCGGATACCCCTAAGCTATCCCCTACCTATACAAATAGTGGGAAACCCTAGATACTAGGGATCCTGTCCCATCCATCCATTTCGTGCCGCCGCCACCCACTCACCAAATCCCCCTCGGGATCTCCTCCCAACCAGCCACCACCGAGACTTCCAAATCCATCGATCCAACCTCTCCTCTGCCCAAGCGCCGAGGGCACCCATCCTCACACCGGTGGCCGTCGGCCAGCAGCAGCAGCCCCGCGCGCTGCCCGGGCCTCCCCTGCATCCTCGTCGTTGTTCGCGCGTCCCGCACCTGATGCACCGAGCTCCTCCAGCTCAACCCCGTCCGCCGAGCTCCCTGCCGCGCCGAAATCCCGTCGCTTCCCTTGTCTGCGTCGACTGCCCCAAGCTCTGCTCCATTCCATCGCCTACACTCCAAGTTCCTGCCGCCTGCTTCTTCTTCGACCAGCCACGGAACCGCCTGCGCTGAGGTCCAGCCGGATCTGGACGCCGGTGCCCCGTCCCGGACCTCCTGCGATGCCCGTCGCCGGAGCTCCTCCTTGCCTGGTGAGACGCCCTGTCGCCGCTCCTGTGTTTTTCCCCTTCACCTTCTCTGTCTCACGTCTCCCTCTCTCTTGGCTTCCCGATGCAGCGCCCGGAGGACGCCGAGCTGTCGACGCACCTCCCCAACCCTCTGCATCGCCTGGATCCGGAAGGGTCCATGCCTTCCCTGCCGCCGGCGCCGCCAAGTCCTGCTGCAGCCGCTCCCCTGCTTCCCCTGCACTTCTGCTGCCGCCGCTTCCGCTCGTGCGAGACGAACGAGTGCTTCGTCCGCCTCCCCAAGCCGCCGCCCTGGCCTCGGATCGGGCCAGTTCCCTTGCGCCCTCGCTCCGCCAAGTCCCTCGCCTCGCCGCCCCTTCGCCCGCTCGTCGGAGCTCTGTTCCAGGCGCCGCCCGCAGTTCTCTGCTTCGAACAGGGGAACGAGCGCACGAGCAGCGCTCGCGTTGACCCCGGCCCCGCGCCTCCTCGTTCGATCCAGCCTCCTGGGCCGCAAGCAAGCGTCAAGGCCCAGCCTCCTTCCAGCCTTCCTCTCCAAGCCGCACGGGCCAAGGCCCATGGTGAGGCCCCCAGCGCCCTTTGTTTTTTTTCCTCTGTTGGGCTTCCTATTCACTTTCGGCCTGATGTTTTTTTCAGGATCTGCGAATTTCTCTATTATCCAGAGAATTACTGTTTTACAGAAAACCCCTTGCACTTCATGCCTATAATAACTCCACAACCGTGCACCGGATTAAAACAAACTAAATATGCAAAATGCTTAGAATTTTGTGTAGTTTAATAATATGCCACTTTCACCCATGTTAAAATTGTTTAAAATGCTGTTTGTTTAAATTTGCTTAAATGCCATGTTAAAATGATTTATTTCATAACTAAATAACCGTAACTCGGATTTTAATAAATTATATATGTAAATGGGGTATAAAAATGCCTAGTTTAACATGGTGCACTTCATTTTGCTGTTTAACAACATTAAAATTGTATTTAGGGCAGAACAGTACCAAATCAAAAATATGCATGTGGGGATTTTCCGGAATTGTTGTTTGTTGTTCCGGCCTCACTTAAATTTGCCTAGATAGGTAGTTTTCATATGCCTCACCTCTTGCCATGTTAATCATCATTTAATATTGTTGGGTACATAAACAAGAGCGAACTAAATAACTTGAATGTGGTGTTTCGTCAATATGCAACTCGTTGCATATTGAGCTCCACTTAATTTGTAGTATTGTTTGTTGCACTTTGCCATGCCATGCCTCTTCAAACCGGACATGCATCATACTTGTTTGTGCATCATGCCATGTTTATGTGGTGGTTGTTTACTATGTTGTTTGTTTCTTTCCGGGTTGCTTCTCTCGTTAGCTTCGGTTTCGTTCCGGAGTTGTGAGGATTCGTTCGACTACGTCCATTTGTCTTCTTCATGGACTCGTTCTTCTCCCTTGCGGGATCTCAGGCAAGATGACCACCCCTCGAAATCACTTCTATCTTTGCTTTGCTAATTGCTCGTTCTATTGCCATGCCGCGCTACCTACCTCTTGCTATATCATGCCTCCCTTATTTCCATGGCAGCCCCTAACCTTGTCACCCTTCCTAGCAAACCATTGTTTGGCTATGTTACCGCTTTTGCTCAGCCCCTCTTATAGCGTTGCTAGTTGCAGGTGAAGATGAAGATTGCTCCATGTTGGATTATGTTTATGTTGGGATATCACAATATCTCTTATTTAATTAATGCATCTATATACTTGGTAAAGGGTGGAAGGCTCGGCCTTATGCCTGGTGTTTTGTTCCACTCTTGCCGCCCTAGTTTCCGTCATACCGGTGTTATGTTCCTTGATTTTGCGTTCCTTACGCGGTTGGGTGATTTATGGGACCCCCTTGACAGTTCGCTTTGAATAAAACTCTTCCGGCAAGGCTCAACCTTGGTTTTACCATTTGCTACCACCTATCCCCTTTTCCCTTGGGTTCTGCAGACTCAAGGGTCATCTTTATTTTAGACCCCCTGGGCCAGTGCTCTTTCGAGTGTTGGTCCGAACCGAGCAGCCTGCGGGGCCACCTTGGGGAAACTCGAGGTCTGGTTTTACTCGTAGGATGTCTCATCTGGTGTGCCCTGAGAACGAGATATGTGCAGCTCCTATCGGGATTTGTCGGCACATTCGGGTGGCTTTGCTGGTCTTGTTTTACCATTGTCGAGATGTCTTGTAAACCGGGATTCCGAGACTGATCGGGTCTTTCCGGGAGAAGGTTTATCCTTCGTTGACCGTGAGAGCTTATGATGGGCTAAGTTGGGACACCCCTGCAGGGTATTATCTTTCGAAAGCCGTGCCCGCGGTTATGTGGCAGATGGGAATTTGTTAATATCCGGTTGTAGAGAACTTGACACTTGACCTTATTTAAAACGCATCAACCGCGTGTGTAGCCATGATGGTCTCTTCTCGGCGGAGTCCGGGAAGTGAACACGGTTCTTGTGTTATGTTTGACGTAAGTAGGAGTTCAGGATCACTTCTTGATCATTGCTAGTTCACGACCGTTCCTTTGCTTCTCTTCTCGCTTTTATTTGCGTATGTTAGCCACCATATATGCTCAGTGCCTGCTGCAGCTCCACCTCATTACACCATCTTTTCCTATAAGCTTAAATAGTCTTGATCTCGCGGGTGTGAGATTGCTGAGTCCTCGTGACTCACAGATACTTCCAAACAGTTGCAGGTGCCGATGATACCAGTGCAGGTGACGCAACTGAGCTCAAGTGGGAGCTCGATGAAGATCTTGTTCGTTGTGTTGTTTCTTTTCATTTTGATCAGTAGTGGTGCCCAGTTGGGACGATCAGGGATCTAGCAGTTGGGTTGTCTTCTTTTATTTTGGTTCCGTAGTCGGACCTATGTGTGTATCTCTGAATGTTGTATGTTTTATTTATGTATTGTGTGAAGTGGCGATTGTAAGCCAACTCTTTATCCCATTCTTGTTCATTACATGGGATTGTGTGAAGATGACCCTTCTTGCGACAAAACCACAATGCGGTTATGCCTCTAAGTCGTGCCTCGACACGTGGGAGATATAGCCGCATCGTGGGCGTTACAATTAAGAACAGTTAAATATTTGGTATAAGGGCATGGGACAGTGGGTGCACTAGCAGTCCAGCACCATGTACCTAAACCGGGGAATAAAGTGGTGATTCAGAGTTTGTTGCCCCGAGAAATAAACATCCAAGAAACATATCTAGGTTGGTCCCATTTTTGTTCACTCTAGCCACCTACTCCTATGTGTGGATAGCAAATCTAGTCCTGGTCATACCACTGTGTACAACGTTTCCCCTATATTTCCCTTTTCGACCAAGAGACCGGTTGGATGACCAGTCTGTACTACTTTCACCCCCTTTCCTTCATGTTTGTACCAAGTCCGATGTACATACTAAATTCCCCCTTTATTTCTTGTTTGAACCAAGTACAAGATTCGACTTCATGAAGTAGCTTTACCTCTAACAATAGAAAAAAAATAGGTGACATTGGACCATCTAATCGAGAGGGGCTGAGAGGTTGAAAATGATGCACATGCAGCGACGTAGCAAGCTGGGGAGTAGATCTAGGTGCGGCCGGCAGTGTGTCTCCTCCCTCGCTGTCGATGACGGCCTAAACGCTGCCCCTCCTCCCCTTCGCCGGCGGAAGGGGATACGACCGGATCTGTAACCAGCGGTGAGGATAGAAAGACAGTGTTGCCACCGCTATCTTGTTTAAATCTGGAGAGGATGCGAGTGTGTGAATAGAGCAAGCCTAGCAAGCAAGCAATGAGGCTCCGGCCTATATATATGTATAGTGGGGTAGTTTTCTTTTTTCACTCCATCAAAACAATCATTTAAAATTGTGTACATGCTAGGTCGCTGTTTTTTTGAGTTGTTGATTGTTTTTTGAGATAGCTACCCGCTTATTCCAAGTGGTGTTACAGTGTGCCAGGTCGCACTTTATATCATTCAAGTATGGTACTAGACCCTCCATTAAATAAACAACCACCGCCTCATAAAATTTGTGAACAAGCCCACGGCTAAAATTATCGGAAACGTGGGCTGTCCCAACATGCATTATTATTTATATTTTCTATGTGGGAGTATCCTCGAAACAAAATGTGAGAGTACAATATTTATTGGGCCCCTTGTAATTTGTTCTAAATTTTGAGCAAAGATTGAACTGACAAAATGTTAGTGCATGTTAACAAAAATTATATCCTTTGATTCGTATTTGAACATAGTTTTCAATGATGTAGTTTTTTTGTGACATGCATGAACATTTGGTTAGTTAAATTTATAGTCAAAATTTGGCACAGATTATCATAGGGACCAATAAACCAGGACGGAGCTCCTCGTCTTTCGTCCCTCCTCGTGCACAACAATCTCTCGCTTTAGGGCCGGGGCATTACAAAGCTTTACAGTCACATATTTATACTACTTCAAGGTGCATTAAATCAACACATGAAGGTATCAAAAGGAAAGTCATGGCATGCATGCATGCGTTGTCGGTAAACACAAATTATTGAAATATATCGAGTGCACTACTTTGATGTGTCGCGTCAACTTGTACAACAACGAGAACTTTGATTACAACACCCTCTCCCTCGCCCATGAGTATGGTGGCTTGCAGGACTAGGAGAAGCTTTTGCTACGAGCTCTCCCTCCCGCACGCGGTGGACATGCAGCAGTTCATTCGGTGTCAGATGGCCAGAAGCATACTGTAGTACTCCACTGCAGTAGTACCATCATTGTTCGACTTCCCGAAGAGGTGAAGAGCCAAGCGTAGCCCGGACGCTCGTGTGGCAGTTTCATGTGTAGAGTAGTCTAGGATAGCGTGTACCGTGCCTCTACTTAAAATCGTTGGGGTCGGCTCCATGCTACGAGGCCGTCTCGAAGCATTTTTATCAAAATAATCTTTTGGCCCTACCTGTCATCCTGGTGATTGTAGGTTGCACGCTCATCTAGTCAAGACAGGAATATATATTTTAATTTGTGGTGGGGTAAATGTTAGAGGTTGCAGCAAATATTTTGTACACAGCGGGTCTTTTAGCCAAGTTTAGAGGCAAGCATGTGGGGCCAATGCTATGATGTGTAACTTCAACTCGTACAATGAGGAGAAGCTTGATTTTACTACTACACGCCTTCTCCCGCACCCATGCACGCGGTGGTTCACAAACGAGGATAGGCTTTTGCTTACTACAACAAGCAATCCCTCCCGCATGTGGTGGACAGACATGCAGCAGTTATTCGATACTGTAGAAGTAGTAACATCATTGTTCGTCTTCTCGAAGAGGCGAAAAGCCAAGTGCAACCCGAACTTGGCAGTTGCGAATGCTCGCGCGGCAGTCTTTGTGTAGGGGTGGGGCGTGGTGCGGAGCCTTGGAGCACGCATATAGCCAGGCTCTTGCATGAGACAAAATTGTTATCTAAGCAGGCTATAAGCCCACTATTATAGTACTTGCTAGTATAGCCCTGTAAACCGGAAAGGAGCATTTGCCTTTCTAGACATTTCAACAAGTGACTACACCCTAAATGAGTACATATGGTGCAAAATGAGTGAATCTACACCGTAAATAAATACGTAGTTCTATCATTTTCCTCTCCGCCTTGGTCGCGGTGCACAATATTGAGTATATGACTAGCCTCTCTATCTACACGCGGGACATCAAAGCATCTGGGCCCGCGTGCCATCCACCAAATCACAGCGAGGTGCTATAGTCGAGACTCACCGGTCACCCCGGTGTGGCCGCCATGACCCGTCATATCACAAAACCCACACCTTTACCAGTAGTGGTAAACTCGAAGTTGGACTTGACGAAGCAACCATCATTTCACTGGAACGCACGTTGAAGCCCTTTCTCCCCTTTCTTGAAGAAAACCTCACTCCAGGCTACTCGCTTCTGCCATTTTTCTTCTGTACCGACAAAGGAAAGGTGGGCGAAGCAGTGATGCTACTATATTTTCATTCCAAGAATCTTCTTTTTGTGAAGCACCGACCGATTCTCACAGCCTATTCTTTTCCCGTTTTCATTGCGATTCTGGTTTCCTTTCGATTGCTTTTTGTTTGTCAATTCATTGATGGATCCTGGAGCACTAGGCAAAGAGTTTCCGGCGGACTTGTAACATGCATGAATGTGTAATTTTTTTGTTGGAAGCGTGAATGTGTAGTGACGTCGTACTTTCGGAGTGGCTATAGAGAGTGTGTACATGTGCTAGAAGGGTTGTGGGATGGAGAGAGAGAAAGACCCTCTTTCTACTCCTAATTGTTAGATTGACAAAGGATATTTTTTGAAAACACAAAATCATAGCAATATAGAGACGTACTCCCTCCGTTCCAAAATAGATGACTCAACTTTGTACTACTAAGTTTGAAACGGAGGGAGTACAAATCCTAGGCGGGCTAGTTTGGCCTAGTGGGTTTCAGTGATATGACGTGGTACAGTGCCATCCAGTCTTTGCGTGTGGTAGCAGTATTGCGGGTACAGTAAGTTTTCTTGAAGAAGCGGAATTCAACGAAGTCATGATGGTTCCTTCGTCCGACCATCTTACAGTGGGAAAGGTTGGGCCCGCGCTACGACCGGGCTAGACAAGGATAATTTTGTGCATGGCAGGTGGACCAGGATGGTTGACGTCCCACATGTCGGCGAATGCCAGTATTCTTTACGATATAGAGGATGAACAACGAGTATTCATTGTTTATTTTTGATAAAAGCTATTGTCTCCACTGTTACGATGGAGGAGTGTGAAACACAGTAGCCCAGTGAACTTGGCATGTGCACAACTACCTCCTTCTTCATGTAATACTACCATAGTGTTGACTATAAGGTTACAACTTTTTCTAACTTTATCTCTATCTATTTCCTCTCAAATGTTTTTAGCTTTCTTTTTTAGACACAATTGTTTTTTTATACCTCTTTTTTTCGAATTAGTTTTTTAATACCTAGGAGCACGTGTAGAGACGGGCTCTTGCAGAGCCCACTCCTTGACTTTCTCAATGCCTCTGTCTCCTCCACATAAGCGGGCTTATAGCCCAGTATTTTACTAGTACTACTTGCTATGAATGCGGGTAGCTGCGTCTGAGGGGGGAGCGCGCGCGGGAGGGGGAGGGCTTTTCTGGTGGGCCAGGGCGGTCAGAAGCGGGCTTGGAAGCGGTCCGGACTCCCGCATGGCCCACCTCACATTATCACCATATATTTCTTGGAGTTCGTGAGCGGCGGGCGGGTGATCTCTTCTCCCTCCCTCCTCTCTCTCTTATCAGCCGACACCCGCCGAGCGATTAGATTTCGGCTATCGACGGTTTATTCAGTTGCAGTCCCACATGTTAGTGAAAATGCAAGACAATGTGTGTCCCCTCTGGTGATCAGCGTGCGAGCCAGACTATTGGGGGTGCGACACAAACACGACGCATATGAGTCGTAAGTGTGCCGCCTTTTCCTTTTGAACTTGCAAAGTGTAACATTTTCGTGCGATCGATCAATAGAAATCCAGAACAAAATGATGAGGGCGGGGCTTTCCCGCGCGTTAGGCGGGCTAGTTTGAGTGATATGACGTGCTACAGTGCTGTCCACTTGCTCCATTTTTATGTAAGCAAGAGTCTACACTCTTACGTGGGAGGAGTGTGAAACACGGCGGATCTGATTTTGATCGAGGGATAACTGTTCCCTGCGAAATAATGGAGCACCGTTAGCGATTATAGCATGATAGTTAGGGCATCGCCAGCACTGGCCCACAAATTTACAATGGCATCTGTCCGAGGACATTGATGCCAGAGGATGCCATCCAATGCTGCCCGCATACCTTTCGACAACTATATGAACTAACCGGACGAAATTCGTGCAAACAGAGCAAATTTCAAATTAACCGGATGAAATTCATTACATTTCGAAAACTTTTCCTATAAACTGGATGAAATTCATTACATATTTCGCACAAACCGTACTAAAACCTACTATAAACCTAGTCTAAACGATCGCTGGCCATTGCCTTTGCCTCGAGAACGCCGGCCATTGCCTTTGCCTCCTCCTCATCCGCCTCGGCTTTGTCCAGCTCCGCCTCGATAACCTCCTTCTCTGGAGCACAAGGTTCTAAAGATTTCCGCCTCCACGTCGCCGTCAAGCGGCTAATCGGCCGCTCATGTTTACCCCACCAAGCTTGGCGTCGACTGAGTGGAGGAGCGGTGGCCTTCCTGGGACTAGAGCGGTGGCGACCTACCATGTACTAATGTTCCTCGCTGCCGGGTGTGCCCGCGCATGCGCGCAGGCTTCATGGTCGTGGCGGCGGAGGGCGGCCGGGGGGGAGCCGGCGATCTCCTTTGTCTGTTCCTGCGACAGTACGTCCAAGAGAGCTTTGGAGCATGCCCAGAGCGGAGCCACCGATGTCCTTTGTCTGCTCCTGCGACAGTACGTCCAAGAGAGCTTTGGTGCACCAGGAGGCCATGGTTGGAGTGGTGCCGACAGAAGGAAGGGACCGGAGGAGAATGAGTGTGGGTCTTTGGCTATGGCTGGGAGCTGGGGCTCAAGTTAATATAGCGGGCGAATGGCAATGAGCCGCGACAGACAAATGGACGGCTGGTGCTGGAGGAGGTTCGTCGGCAGCCTCATGTCATTAATTGTTGGGGAACGTAGTAATTTCAAAAAAAATCCTACGCACACGCAAGATCATGGTGATGCATAGCAACAAGAGGGGAGAGTGTCGTCCACGTACCCTCGTAGAATGTTAAGCGGAAGCGTTATGACAACGCGGTTGACGTAGTCATACGTCTTCACGATCGATCGATCCTCGGTACCGAACGTACGACACCTCCGCGTTCAGCTCGGTGACGTCCCGTGGACTCACGATCCAGTAGAGCTCGACGGAGAGTTTCTTCAACACAATGGTGTGATGACGATGTTGATGAAGTTACCAACGCAGGGCTTCGCCTAAGCACCGCTATGATATGGCCGAGGTGGATTATGGTGGAAGGGGGCACCGCACACGACTGGGAGAGATCAATGATCAACTTGTTGTGCTCTATGGTGCCCCCTGCCCCCGTATATAAAGGAGCAAGGGGGAGGCCGGCCGGCCCCTGTAGGGCGCGCCAGGAGGAGGAGTCCTCCTCCTAGTAGGAGTAGGACTCCCCTCTTTCCTACTCCTACTAGGAGGGGGAAAGGAAGGGGGAGAAGGAGAAGGAAAGGGGGCGCCCCCCTCCTAGTCCAACTCGGACCAGAGGGGGAGGGGGCGCGCAGTCTGCCTTGGCCGGCCCCTCTCTCTCTCTCCACTAGGGCCCAACAAGGCCCATTAACCCCCGTGGGGTTCCGGTAACCCCTCCGGCACTCCGGTAAAATCCCGATTTCACCCGGAGCTCTTCTGACGTCCAAATATAGGCTTCCAATATATCAATCTTTATGTCTCGACCATTTTGAGACTCCTCGTCATGTCCGTGATCATATCGGGGACTCCGAACTATCTTCGGTACATCAAAACATATAAACTCATAATACCGATCGTCACAGAACTTTAAGCGTGCAGACCCTACAGGTTCGAGAACTATGTAGACATGACCGAGACACGTCTCCGGTCAATAACCAACAGCGGAACCTGGATGCTCATATTGGTTCCTACATATTCTACGATGATCTTTATCGGTCAAACCGCATAACAACATATGTTGTTTCCTTTGTCATCGGTATGTTACTTGCCCGAGATTCGATCGTCGGTATCTCAATACCTAGCTCTATCTCATTACCGGCAAGTCTCTTTACTTGTTCCGTAGTGCATCATCCCGTAACTAACTCATTAGTCACATTGCTTGCAAGGCTTATAATGATGTGCATTACCGAGAGGGCCCAGAGATACCTCTCTGACAATCGGAATGACAAATCCTAATCTCGATCTATGCCAACTCAACAAACACCATCGGAGACACCTGTAGAGCACCTTTATAATCACCCAGTTACGTTGTGACGTTTGGTAGCACACAAAGTGTTCCTCCGGTATTCAGGAGTAGCATAATCTCGTAGTCATAGGAACATGTATAAGTCATGAAGAAAGCAATAGCAGCATACTAAACGATCAAGTGCTAAGCTAACGGAATGGGTCAAGTCAATCACATCATTCTCTAATGATGTGATCCCGTTAATCAAATGACAACTCATGTCTATGGATAGGAAACCTAACCATCTTTGATTAACGAGCTAGTCAAGTAGAGGCATACTAGTGACACTCTGTTTGTCTATATATATTCACACATGTACTAAGTTTCCGGTTAATACAATTCTAGCATGAATAATAAACATTTATCATGAAATAAGGAAATAAATAATAACTTTATTATTGCCTCTAGGGCATATTTCCTTCAGTCTCCCACTTGCACTAGAGTCAATAATCTGGTTCACATCGCCATGTGATTTAACACCAATAGTTCACATCACCATGTGATTAACACCCATAGTTCACATCGTCATGTGGCCAATACCCAAAGGGTTTACTAGAGTCAATAATCTAGTTCACATCGCTATGTGATTAACACCCATAGAGTACTAAGGTGTGATCATGTTTTCCTTGTGAGAGAAGTTTAGTCAACGGGTCTGCCACATTCAGAGTCGTATGTATTTTGCAAATATTCTATGTCTACAATGCTCTGCACGGAGCTACTCTAGCTAAACGCTCCCACTTTCAATATGTATCCAGATCGAGACTCAGAGTCATCCAGATCGGTGTCAAAGCTTGCATTGACGTAACTCTTTACGATGAACTCTTTATCACCTCCATAACCGAGAAATATTTCCTTAGTCCTCTAAGGATATTTTGACCAATTTCTAGTGATCTACTCCTAGATCACTATTGTACTCCCTTGCCAAAACCAGGGCAGGGTATACAATAGGTCTGGTACACAGCATGGCATACTTTATAGAACCTATGGCTGAGGCATAGGGAATGACTTTCATTCTCTCTCTATCTTCTGCCGTGGTTGGGCTTTGAGTCTTACTCAACTTCACACCTTGCAACACAGGCAAGAACTCGTTCTTTGACTGTTCCATTTTGAACTACTTCAAAAATTTGTCAAGGTATGTATTATTGAAAAAACTTATCAAGCGTCTTGATCTATCTCTATAGATCTTGATGCTCAATATGTAAGTAGCTTCACCGAGGCCTTTCTTTGAAAAAACTCCTTTCAAACACTCCTTTATGCTTTCCAAAAAATTCTACATCATTTCCAATCAAATAATATGTCATTCACATATACTTATGAGAAAGGCTGTAGTGCTCCCACTTACTATCTTGTAAATACAGGCTTCACTGCAAGTCTGTATAAAACTATATGCTTTAATCAACTCATCAAAGCGTTTATTCCAACTCCGAGATGCTTGCACCAGTCTATAGATGGATCGCTGGAGCTTGCACACTTTGTTAGCACCTTTAGGATTGACAAAACCTTCTGGTTGCATCACATACAACTCTTCTTTAAGAAATCCATTAAGGAATGCAGGTTTGATATCCATTTGCCAAATTTCATAAAATGCGGCAATTGCTAACATGATTCAGACAGACTTTTAAGCATCAATACAAATGAGAAAATCTCATCGTAGTCAACACCTTGAACTTGTCGAAAACATTTTTGCGACAATTCGAGCTTTGTAGATAGTAACACTACTATCAGCGTCCGTCTTCCTCTTGAAGATCCATTTATTCTTTATTGCTTGCCGACCAACGGGCAAGTCAACCAAAGTCCACACTTTTTTCTCATACATGGATCCCATCTCAGATTTCACGGCCTCAAGCCATTTTGCGGAATCTGGGCTCATCATCGCTTCCTCATAGTTCGTAGGTTCGTCATGGTCTAGTAACATGACCTCCAGAACAGGATTACCGTACCACTCTGGTGCGGATCTTACTCTGGTTGACCTACGAGGTTCGGTAGTAACTTGATCTGAAGTTACATGATCATCATCATTAGCTTCCTCACTAATTGGTGCAGAAGTCACAGGAACAGATTTCTGTGATGAACTACTTTCCAATAAGGGAGCAGGTACAGTTACCTCATCAAGTTCTACTTTCCTCCCACTCACTTATTTCGAGAGAAACTCCTTCTCTAGAAAGGATCCATTCTTCGCAACGAATGTTTTGCCTTCGGATCTGTGATAGAAGGTGTACCCAACTTTCTCCTTTGGGTATCCTATGAAGACACATTTCTCCGATTTGGGTTTGAGCTTATTGGGATGAAACTTTTTCACATAAGCATTGCAACCCCAAACTTTAAGAAACGACAACTTTGGTTTCTTGCCAAACCACAGTTCATATTGTGTCGTCTCAACGGATTTAGATGGTGCCCTATTTAACGTGAATGCAGCTGTCTCTAATGCATAACCCCAAAACGATAGTGGTAAATCGGTAAGAGACATCATAGATTGCCCCAAATCTAATAAAGTACGGTTACGTTGTTCGGACACACCATTACGCTATGGTGTTCCAGGTGGTGTGAGTTGCGAAACTATTCCGCATTGTTTCAAATGAAGACCAAACTCGTAACTCAAATATTCTCCTCCAAGATCAGATCGTAGAAACTTTATTTTCTTGTTACGATGATTTTCCACTTCACTCTGAAATTATATGAACTTTTCAAATGTTTCAGACTTACGTTTCATCAAGTAGATATACCCATATCTGCTCAAATCATTTGTGAAGGTCAGAAAATAACGATACCCGCTGCGAGCCTCAACACTCATCAGATCGCATACAATAAAGCGACAACCATATGGCTCCTCCCAGTTGCCGATAACTCTATTACAAAACATGATCATCTCATACAATAAAATTTAGCATCATGTCTTGACCATATCACATCACAACATGCCCTGCAAAAACAAGTTAGACATCCTCTACTTTGTTGTTGCAAGTTTTACGTGGCTGCTACGGGCTGAGCAAGAACCGTTCTTACCTACGCATCAAAACCACAACGATATTTCGTCAAGTTAGTGTTATTTTAACCTTCACAAGGACCAGGCGTAGCCACACTCGATTCAACTAAAGTTGGAGAAACTGACACCCGCCAGCCACCTGTGTGCGAAGCACGTCGGTAGAACCAGTCTCGCGTAAGCGTACGCGTAATGTCGGTCCGGGCCGCTTCATCCAACAATATCGCTGAATCAAAGTATGACATGCTGGTAAGCAGTATGACTTGTATCGCCCACAACTCACTTGTGTTCTATTCGTGCATATAACATCTACGCATAAACCTGGCTCGGATGCCAGTGTTGGGGAACGTAGTAATTTCAAAAAAAATCCTACGCACACGCAAGATCATGGTGATGCATAGCAACAAGAAGGGAGAGTGTCGTCCACGTACCCTCGTAGACCGTTAAGCGGAAGCGTTATGACAACGCGGTTGATATAGTCGCACGTCTTCACGATCGACCGATCCTCAATACCGAACGTACGACACCTCCGCGTTAAGCACACGTTCAGCTCGGTGACGTCCCGCGAACTCACAATCCAGTAGAGCTCGAGGGCGAGTTTCGTCAGCACGACGGCGTGATGACGATGTTGATGAAGTTACCAACGCAGGGCTTCGCCTAAACACCGCTACGACATGACCGAGGTGGATTATGGTGGAAGGGGGAACCGCACACGACTGGGAGATCAATGATCAACTTGTTGTGCTCTAGGGTGCCCCCTGCCCCCGTATCTAAAGGAGCAAGGGGGGAGGCCGGCCGGCCCCTGTAGGGCGCGCTAGGAGGAGTAGTCCTCCTCCTAGCAGGAGTAGGACTCCCCTCTTTCCTACTACTAGGAGGGGGAAAGGAAGGGGGAGAAGGAGAAGGAAAGGGGGGTGCCGCCCCCCTCCTAGTCCAATTCGGACCAGAGGGGGAGGGGGCGCGCGGCTTGCCCTGGCCGGCCCCTCTCTCTCTCCACTAGGGCCCAACTAGGCCCATTAACCCCCGGGGGGTTCCGGTAACCCCTCCGGCACTCCAGTAAAATCCCGATTTTACCCGAAACTCTTCCGATGTCCAAATATAGGCTTACAATATATCAATCTTTATGTCTCGACCATTTCGAGACTCCTCGTCATGTCCGTGATCATATCCGGGACTCCGAACTATCTTCGGTACATCAAAACATATAAACTCATAATACCGATCATCACAGAACTTTAAGCGTGCGGACCCTACGGGTTCGAGAACTATGTAGACATGACCGAGACACGTCTCCGGTCAATAACCAATAGCGGAACCTGGATGCTCATATTGGTTCCTACATATTCTACGAAGATCTTTACCGGTCAAACCGCTTAACAACATACGTTGTTCGCTTTGTCATCGGTATGTTACTTGCCCGAGATTCGATCGTCGGTATCTCAATACCTAGCTCTATCTCGTTACCGGCAAGTCTCTTTACTTTGTTACGTAGTGCATCATCCCGTAACTAACTCATTATTCACATTGCTTGCAATGCTTATAATGATGTGCATTACCGAGAGGGCCCAGAGATACCTCTCCGACAATCGGAGTGACAAATCCTAATCTTTATCTATCCCAACTCAACAAACACCATCGGAGACACTTGTAGAGCACCTTTATAATCACCCAGTTACGTTGTGACATTTGGTAGCGCACAAAGTGTTCCTCCGGTATTCGGGAGTAGCATAATCTCATAGTCATAGGAACATGTATAAGTCATGAAGAAAGCAATAGCAACATACTAAACGATCAAGTGCTAAGCTAACGGAATGGGTCAAGTCAATCACATCATTCTCTAATGATGTGATCCCGTTAATCAAATGACAACTCATGTCTATGGCTAGGAAACTTAACCATGTTTGATTAACGGGCTAGTCAAGTAGAGGCATACTAGTGACACTCTGTTTGTCTGTATATATTCACACATGTACTAAGTTTCCGGTTAATACAATTCTAGCATGAATAATAAACATTTATCATGAAATAAGTAAATAAATAATAACTTTATTATTTCCTCTAGGGCATATTTCCTTCATTAATGTGGGCGGCGGACGGAAGGATGGCCGTGGTGTCGTTAACGCGGAGCAGTCGCTTGCACAGGGATGCCGTGCGGGTGGCGCTCTCTCGGCCGTCACGCTGCTGCAATGCCGTTGCCAGTGAGATGTCGCGTCGGGCGTGAATGCGGACGCTGCTTCAGTGACTTAACTACAGGTGCAGTTGGGTCACTGACATGTGGGCCGAACAGGCATCTGGCCCCATGTCAGTGACACACCAACTGCACCTGCAGTTAAGTCCCGTGAATGCGGCATTGGCGTTCAGGAGAGACGGTGACCATTTCAGGCGGGAAGAGCGCGCTAGCGATGGAAGATGTTTCGGTAGGCCAGGGCAGTTAGACGCTGGCATGGTGGTAAAATGTGAAATCATGGATGACGAGCCTTTGAAGCGTATGCGGCACGTATTGACAACCAGGCGTCCATGCAACCGCTCTTGTCGCCAGCTAGCCTTCGACGACCACCATTAGACACCACACAACCAGGCATAACTTACGAATAATGGACGAATCGATCAAACACACACTCGTGTGTAGTGACACTATGATCGGTCGCTCACGATACATATATAGGTACCATAGTACCCTCTCTAGCTAGGTTGTTTTATAGATTCTTGTTGTGCTGGATCATATACATGAGCAAGGCGCCAAGTCACGTGATCGCGTCGTGTGCAGAGCCATGGCTAATGTCGAGCAGCTCGGCGCCCAAGCACGAGTATGACCGTTGGTGTTGAGCCAGGTGAATACATGCTCGGTGTTCGCGGAGGCCGCCAGCAAACGTCTAAATAGTAATGTCAGGCACCGCCGGGGCGCGCAGGTGATGGGCTCGCCGTTTGTGTTGCGCCATGAGCAGGACTTTGATTGAGAGGGCGACATGCATGCATTAGCATGGTTTGATAGTTTGAGCGTGAGTATCTGCACGCGTACATGCTACTTGCCTCTATGGACGGTGTGTGCTAATGTGTGCATAAAGTATAATATAAAAAATCGGTTTGTGCATTTAATGCAAAGTATTTCATTTTCATTTGGTTGACGAGTGTGCGTTGCAGCGACGAGTCCATGGTTTGATTCCTCACATACACATAATTTTGGTTTTTATTTCTTTCTCCACTGATAGGCAGGCCCGCATAGATAGATATATAAAGAACATGAGCTGATGAGGCGCATGCGGACTGTTTGACTGGTCAACCAGACAAATACGGAGCTATAGGCTAAGCCAGTGATCGTATAATCATCATATCTCGTATACAATGATCAAAGTGAGCTATCAAGATAAGTTCGATGACCGCCAATGCATTTTACTCGGTAATAAATGACCAGGATTGAAAGGGAATCCAAACTCCCTTCGTCTTCTGTCCTTGAGCCCTTGACAAACCAATGTACTATACGGTTGTCCGGCCACTCCACCCCAGAGCTCTCACCAAGCGTCGTTCATGCCACCCCGCCGCAGACTAACCGGTAAGGAAGCGATCGCATCCCGCCGCGCCGAGTTCCTCGCCGCCCATGACCGCACACAATATTGTAGGGAAGCAATGGCATCCCGCCGTGCCGAGTTCATCGCCACTCGCGACCTCACACCTACGTGGGCGGAATTTGGCCAAGGCCGAATGGGCGATAGACCAAGAGGCGGCCAAAGCCGCACAGAGGGAGCGGAAAAGTCAGAAAGCACTCAAGAAATGAGAGGCCCGCCGTCGCAAGAAAGAAGAGGACAAACGCGCTGCTGTGGAGAGGTCGGTGGAGATCCAAGCACGATGGGGTGTCACCGACAAAGCCAGGAAGGAGAACCACGACGTCTGGCCAGCATGTGAGAAGTAGTAGTACTAGTAGTTAGTGTGTGTGTGTCCCCCGTACGTTTGTTTAATTAACCACGAGCATGTACCAGTACTAGTTACTACTGTAGTTTTTAGATCAAATTACCAGTACATTAGCCTAGACTCAATGGAAAAATTCCTATCCTATGCATCAAATGGCATCTCTTTCTCTATAGGAATTGAGATGCATGTCATCTCACTTCCTATGATTTTCATATTCCTATAAAATTCCTATCCTATGAACCAAAGGAGGCCTCTGCTGGAGTACAGTACTACTGTAGCTAGCAGTACTGCTGGTACAGTGGTCATGATGGTTCCTTCGTCCGAGAAACATCACAGTGGGAAAGGTTGGGCTGTGATTTGACGGCTCATTAGTCATTATTACTGCGGCGCAACGACCGGGGTGATTCTCCCTTGGAGTTCTGTGTGCATGGCAAGTGGACCAGGATGGTCGGCATCCCACATGTCGGCGAACGGAAGTATTCTTTCTGATATCAAGGAGCAAGGAAACCGCATGGTATAGTATCACTGCTTATTAATATTTATTTTTTGATGAATGCTAGCGTTTCAACTCTTACGACGAAGGAGTGCCAAACACGGCACGTGCTGGATGTCCCACACGTCAGCGAAAGGAGTGGGACATGAACAACGTGGTAGAGCGTCTCCACTTCTTCCACTTCTGGGTCAGAGACCACACATAGTAGTACTAGTGGTATGAACGATACAAAGTGCGACCCGGAGAGAAAGACACGTCTAGTTGGAAGGTCTCGGGGCATACACGTAAACAAATATAAGATCTAATTTGTGCCTCCAATTAATATAGTAGTAGTAGAGTACTTAGGCACGTACATCATAACATCACCGTGCATTGCACGTACAACATTTAGTGGTAGTAAGAGACAATTGCCTATATGCCACGCATGTTCATACTATTTGTGCCTTTCTACTTCACTTACTGTGCTACATTACTCAGGTTCGTAGGTCCACTCCTGCGTACATGTCTGTCTCGTAGTCCAGTCCCAACTGTTCTTCATAGATGGAACGATCCATAACTGTGGGCAACGGGAGTCCATATCATCGCAGCTAGTGTGGCTCCCCTCGACGCGGAGCAGTCGCATGCACTGGGATGCAGCGCTCTCTCGGCCATTGTGCTGCTTCAAAGCCGACGCCAGTGAGAGGTCGCCTCCGCTCTGGCCGGGCATTAATGCGGCACTGACGCTCCGGGTGACGCTGACCGTTTCACGCGGGAAGCACACGTCGGCAAGGGAGGGGGGTTGGGTCGGCCAGGGCGGTCAGATGCGGGCGTGGTGGTGGTATTGGTTTTGAACCGTTTCAGGTGTAGTACTAGTAGTTTGCAAAACTACTCAATTGTTGCACTCAGTTTCCTAAGAAATTGTGGTAAAAACGTTACTCCACAACCTGCTTCCCTTCTCCATCCTCTTCCACCGCCCGCGCACGTCCGTGGGAAGCGACCGGTCAACCCTTATATAGGAGTGCTAGCACAAAAAGATGCATGCATGACCACTAAAAATTCCTTTCTCTTATCTCTATGAAATAAATGTGGCGCGAAACTCAAAGCCCTTTAAGTCTGAGTATAATGGAAATCATCGTCCTCCTCCGGCTCCGCTTCGCCTGCGTCATCGTCCTCATGTTCCGGCTTCGCGTCATTGTTCTCCTCCTCCGGCTCCGCATGCTACTCCCCCTCCAACGCCTCCTCATCCATCTCCGGCTAGTCCGGACTCCGGAGACAGGGCGGCTGCGATCCGGGCTTCGCGGCTCCTCCAGATTAAAGTGCCACTCCGGTGGGAGTATGGCATATGTCGTTACCTTTGGCCGGGCCAAGGCTATCGGGCGACGGCAACCAGAGAAGAGGCGACGGGAGGGGAATGAATGCAGCTACTAATTGGGTTCGCCGTCCGGCTTAAATAAATGCGCACCATCACGTGTACCCGCGGGTGCACAAATTGTAACATACGGGTCTGCTTGAGGGGGCGTCACGTAACTGGTGTGTGTGTGTGAGATTCTGAGAGATAGAGAGTGTGTGTGTGACTCTACTCTTTGGACATCTACCCAACCTTTTGCATCGGGATATAAGTGTAATGGTATTACACTTTAGCTAGTGATTTACGTGGCCATGTTAACGTGGTTGTGTAAAAAAATGTCAATTCCTGCTCGTGATTTGCGTTATATAATTATGAGAAGTTTGCTAACTACTAAAGTAAAGTGGAATTTGTCCATGTTATACAAGTAAATTAAGGTGATTGTTTATCATACGGGTAAGGTTGGACGAAGGGTGGTAGGAACAAATGCTCCGCCTAGAGCATGTGGGTGTGAGATGGAGTCTTAGTGTGTGTGTGTGTGGGTGCGTACCCGCGCGCGCGTGTGTGTGTGACACGAAGTCTTCGGTGGCGAAAGTAATTTAAGTGTGCGTGGCTTCATCGTAGAGAGGTGATGTGTATGGCATAGGCCACCAACGAGGGGGTGCGAGAGAGAAAAGGCTAGTAGAGAGGGAAGAGAAGGCGTGTGCGCGTGAGAGGAGTCGACATCGAGAGAACATGTTTGTTCTAGACACACCGAGGAAGACTACTATATATCGATGGTGCATGTAGGCGGAAATTAAATGAAGGGATGGTCTTATTGGTTTCAAGGATATAGGGGAAGAGTGAGAGAGGGGGTAGCTAGAAGGAGATTGTTAAGTGTGAGTGTGTGTTTTACCCATCCACGCGGAAGTTATGTTCACACAAGAAGAGAATGACTCGATGTGGGGTTAGGGCTGAGGGTAATTAACTACGTATGGAGACATAGGAGACCTTGAACGTGCATGTGCGAGTGGTATACATGTATACGTGGGATGTGTGTGTGCGCGCGCGCATGATCGAGATAAAAGAAAGAAGACATAAGTCATAAGATCAATGACATGGGAGAGACGGATCGGTATGACAATATGCATGCATGTGAGAGTGCAGGGAAGAAGGCCCGATAATTGAGCATGTGTTTTTATCTTTAAGAGATAGTGGCGTGGGCTGGAGCATGCATCTATGGCGAGCAGAGGGAGTGAGACACAACGATTGTGCAAAAGAGATCAACCTATAGATGCATGTATGGAGAGACAGATATAGTGTGCATGATAGGAAGCAAGAATGCATGCGAGAAAGAAATGTTGACAGAGAAACTACAGATAGATCACTACTGCAGGATGGTCCAAACGCGACGCTACAATCAGAGACCCTTCGACGAAACTATGTGCAATGCCATAATCGCAAACGGTCGTGTAGAATAACCGTCAAAAAGGTGCAAAACGTTTGCGATGAGAGATGCATCAAACACGGTTCAGAATTTAGTTGCGTGTGCGATGCAGGGCATACGGTTCAGCTCAATTAACTGTTTGGGATGAGGAGGCACGAAAGAAATGGGCAGCCAGATGAAGGCGTGTGCGATATACAGCATAAGGTTCACTGGGATGAACTGTGTGTGATTAGGCAACACAATGGAAACGGTTCAACTGAACAAGATGTGTGTGATATGCGGCAAACAGGTCCGTAATCCGAAATGTGTGCGAAGACCAATAATAACACAGACGATTGCTGCTAATAAGCCGTGTGAATTGCTCTGTCTACAGTAGAACAACATCTATATATATATATAACTAAAATAAACATCCAACTACATAAGTGACTATACAAATCATTCGCACACACCTCAATAAACAATTGCATGCATTCTAAAGTAGGAGAAACGATCGTCTAGTCATCTACTTCTTGTGACGCTCCCGCCACTACTATGTGGATCGATCCCTCGTCTGGGTCAGGAAGAACTCAGTTCCTCATGTCAACGATCTGCCTGTACATCTCGTAGCTTGTGTACGCGTCCATGGCTGCGTACTTGACATGTTGTTCCTCCAGTCTCTTATGCCACACACTATGCCAGGCGTTCTTGTCCTTATTGATGTCTTCCTTCATCTTCGCGTAGTAGGGATCGATGATGGCCGAGGCGAGGTCAACCAGGGAGCTTAGTTTGCTTTTGTCGCTGCCCCAGACGTTGTAGTGGTGCTGGATGTTGACAAGATTCAGGCATTTCAAGTCCGAAACCTTGAGCGCTTTTAGATCGTTGGTGGTGTCCACTGTAGCGAAACTGTAGTCGGAGCTCTTGATAAACCTGGAGAAACGCTCGCAAGGCCTTGTGGCAAGGTGGAAGTGGTAGATGAGGACATCATGTCGCACGCACAACTGGGCGATGACAACCTTCCGATCGTGCCCGGCACGACCGATGGTGTACTTGAGGTCGAAGCCGACCACTCGGTACTTGTCCTCGGCAAGGAACTGCTCCATAATTTGGATGGAGCTCTCCACCGAGACCGGATCATTCGTGTACACCACTGAAAGGGCCTTCCCCCTCACGTGGGTGTCCACTACGTGATGCGTGGTGAACTGCCCGCCGTTGTCGTCGTCGGCCGCTGGGAGCGCCATTGGAGCCACGGGGAGTGCCATTGGAACCGCTGGATGTCCTCTCTGTATGTGTCCTCGTGGGTGTGCTTATTGTGTCATGTGAGACGAGAGATGAAGGTAAATGGCTGCAGGAACAAAAGGGGGCCGGGCGGCGTGGATTCTCGGCGCGTTCGCATGGCAGTTTCTGCAGCGGGTAACTGCATCGTCGCGCCGCGCCCGGCGCAACCACTTGCACACGAACGTGCGTGATCGTGCACCAGCCCAAATGTAGCGACCCGACCTCAGACGGTCAAGTCTCTGTGCTTCAGTGTCATACCTGGATCGGTAATGCTGACACACACAATACTCGAAGGATTTATAGCAGAGTAGCAATCACACACTTATTACATCGATAGTCTCCAAAGAGAACTTATTACAATAAATATGGCTTAAGGCCATCTAAATAAGATAACAACGGAAGGCTTGGAAGATAAAGTGAGTCCATCAACTCCAACGGCATAGCTGAGTGCACGACAACGGCCTAGCGAACCTTACTCCTCGTCTGAAAAGTCTGCAACATGATACGTTGCAGCCCGATAACGGGTCAGCACATGGAATATGCTGGCAATGTAACATAGTAGAGTAATGAACAGATAAAGGCTATCACTACATGCATATACGGCTGCTGGAGGCTCTGGTTAATATGTTTTTGCGAAAAGCAAGTTTTTCCCTACAACAAAGGAATATATTTTTTAACTATCATGGTAGTTGAAACATCATTGAGAAGGTTCCTCCAACTCAATCCCAATTAAAAGTAATTATCAACCCAACAAAATTAATTTAGAGTGATCAGATCCATATGATAATCCAAGAACCAGATACTCAAGATGTCCATAACCGGGGACACGGCTAACCATGATTAGTTTGTACACTCTGTAGAGGTTTGCGCACTTTTCCCCACAAGGCTCGATCTCCTCCCTTGGATTTCTCGCACTACATGGTGTTTGAGAAACGGATGACCGAGACACAGTCTTTCAGAAACATTAACTCTAACCCCGGGTGGACAGTTACACCTACTTTCCCTCTACATCTGCTAGCCCACCACTGGAAGAGGTCATGCAACATACTCAACTATGCTAGAGCCCATAATAGCTTGTGGCTGCACAAGAAAGTTTAAAAATCTTGTGATCCCTTTGAGCCTGGATGGCGGACCTTAGGACGATCACACGGGTACTCCGGGATATCCTAGGACAACACTGGATTCTCCAGGTGCCCACAAGCAATCCACCCAGATGTGTATTAAAGTTGCCACCTTAAGTTAACCATTAATTAATAATCTCACATCTTTCATGGATACACTCAAACCCAATCCACGTCTACGAGCATAGCATAGCAATATAAGCATAACGTAGAAGTAACTCCCAAGGGTTTGAAAATAAACAGGTAATAGGTTCTACCTCATCAACTACTTCCCAAACCCACATGTTAAGAGATCCTACTCATGCATTGTGTGAGGTATGTATCTAATGCATAAAAACTGGGTATGAAAGAGGTATGATCAATGTGTTACTTGCCTTGCTGACGATCCGCCAAACCTAGTGACTCGTAGTAGCACGCTTTGCACTCCGGGAATTCTATCGCAACAAACAATAGCATACATAAGCACTCAAGCAATGAAGCACGGGTAAAACTCAAATAAGAAGATCTAACCAGAAAGTTCAGATGAAGAACTCCGGTTTGCAAAAAGAATCAAATCAAACGGGGCAACGAAACTCAAATTACGAAAGAAACAAGATCCGATTACTAATCTGGACTAAAGTCAAATTTTACTGTTTCAAAATCTTGTTCAAGTTGGTTAAAGAGAAAGAGGGCTTCGAGACGAAGACCTAGGCGCTTGAATCGCCTGATTCCGATAAACGAGCGAAAAGATAAATTAAAACAAAAATCAGGGCAGAAATCACGATCGAAAATAATCGCGGAAAAACCCTGGAAAAATAAAAACTGACAAACAGGCTAACGAACGAACGTTCGCTGTTTGCGACTAACGGACGAACAACGTTCGTTAAAACGAACGTACGGACGAACGTACGCAAAATAAATAAACCGACGGAAAAACCGATATAATAAAAAAACGAGATCTAGGGTTTCGAAAGAAAACCGAACGGTTTTCTCGCGAAAACCGGAGATGGCGGCTACCTCCGGCGGCGGACGGTGAGGCGGCGGCGGCGCGGCTCCGGCGGGTCGGGCGCGGGGCGGCAAGGCGACGCGGCGGCGAGCTAGGCGGCGGCGGCGAGCGGGGTCGGCGGCGGCGCGGCGCTGGCGGCGGCGGCGGGCGGGCGGCGCTAGGGTTTCGGGGGCTGGGGCGACTTGGGCCTCGGGCCTCGGGGGCGCGGCTTATAAAGCCCTGGGCTAAGTGTCCTAGCCGGACACGGCCCGGTAAGTCGGTTCGAACTCTTTTTAAAAAATTCCAATGCGCAAAAACACGATTAAAAGAAATACTAAATGGACTCCAAAAATCCTGAAATAAATTTTCACGTTCCTCTAAAAATATGCCGGACAACGTGAACATTTATTTGGGCCTCTAATGCAATTTTGAAAAATGCACATTTTTCCTAATTCAAATAAAATAGCGATAAAACCAAATAAAATATAATAATTGATTTTAATATTTTTCCTCCAATATTTCCTTTATTTTGGAGAAGTCATATTATCTCCTCTCATATTTTTAGTATGAAATATTCTCGGAGGAAAAAAATATTAAAACCAAAATGATCCTAGTTTCGATATTTTAGAAAAATTCAAATATGAGAACGGTGAAATCCCCGACTCTCTCCGAGGGTCCTTGAGTTGCTTAGAATTTCGAGGATCGCGAAATGAAATGCAATAAAATATGATATGCATGAATGACCTATGTATAACATTCCAAATTGAAAATTTGGGATGTTACAAACCTACCCCCCTTAAGATGAATCTCGCCCTCGAGATTCGGGTTGGCTAGAAAATAGGTGTGGGTGGTCTTTGCGTAGACCATCCTTTCTTTCCCAGGTGGCTTTATCCTCGGTATGGTGGCTCCACTGAACTTTACAAAACTTGATAACCTAGCTGCGAGTAACTCGACTGGCAAATTCGAGAATCCTGACTGGTTTCCCCTCATATGTCAAATCACTTTCTAACTGAATTGCTTCCAGGGGCACGGTATCTCTCAGAGTAAATCGGCCATCTCTGCATGGCACTTCTTCAACTGGGAAACGTGAAACACATCATGTACTCCTGATAGTCCTTCGGGTAACTCCAACTTGTAGGCAACCTCTCCCATACGTTCCAAAACTCGGTATGGTCCTACAAATCTCGGGGCTAACTTTCCCTTAACTCCAAAACGTTTTAACTCCTCGCACTGGTGACACTCGTAGATATGCTCTGTCTCCGATTTCATAGGCTACCTCCTTGCATTTTGAATTGGCATAACTCTTCTGCCGGGACTGGGCTACCTTCAGTCTATCTCGAATCAGCTTAACCTTCTCTTCTGATTCTTTAATCAAATCCGGTCCAAACAACTGACAGTCTCCAACTTCATCCCACATCAACGGTGTTCTGCACCTTCTTCCATACATGGCTTCAAACGGTGCCATCTTCAAACTGGCCTGGTAGCTGTTGTTGTATGAGAACTCCGCGTAGGGCAGGTTGTCATCCCAACTAGACCCGTAGTCTAGCGCACAAGCTCTCAACATGTCCTCCAGAATCTGGTTGACTCTCTCAGTCTGTCCATCCGTCTGTGGATGAAAAGTTGTACTGAACTCTAGCCTGGTACCCAAAGTCTGGTGCAACTGATGCCAAAACTTTGAAGTAAACTGTGTTCCTCTATCTGATACGATGGTCCTCGGAACTCCATGCAGACATATGATCCTGGTCATGTATATCTTGGCCAACTTCGCACTTGTATATGTGGTTTTCACTGGGATAAAGTGAGCTACCTTGGTCAAGCGATCCACTACTACCCAGATAGAATCATATCCCGATCGGGTCCTGGGTAATCCAGTGATAAAATCCATGCCAAGCTTATCCCACTTCCATTCGGGTATCGGCATAGGCTGCAGTAATCCTGCTGGCTTCTGATGTTCTGCCTTCACTCTCTGACATACATCACATACGGCTACATACTCGGCAATATCCTTTTTCATTCCAGTCCACCAGAAACGCTCCTTCAAATCCAAATACATCCTGGTGTTTCTGGGGTGTATCGAGTATGGCGAGTCATGAGCTTCCTGTAGTATTAACTTCCTGATCTCCGCATTATTGGGCACATATACACGGTCCTCGAACCACAAGGTGTCGTGCTCGTCCTCACGAAAACCCTTGGCTTTTCCTTCACTCATCTTCTCCTTTATCTCGGCGATTTCTTTGTCATCCTTCTGGGCTTCACGAATCTTTCCCAATAATGCAGACTGAACTTCCATCGCTGCAACAAAACCTCTAGGAACTATCTCCAAACGTAGCTCCGTTAGATCCTCCGCTAACTCCTTTGGCATTCCTCCGCTTACGAGGGTATTGACATAACCCTTCCGGCTCAAAGCGTCAGCTATGACATTGGCCTTTCCTGGATGATAGTGCAGCTTCATATCATAATCCTTTATAAGCTCCAACCATCTCCTCTGCCTGAGGTTCAGCTCCTTCTGTGTGAAAATGTACTTCAAACTCTTATGATCCGTGTACACATCACAACGGTTTCCAATAAGAAAATGTCTCCAGGTCTTTAGCGCATGCACTAGTGCTGCTAACTCCAAGGCATGCGTGGCATAATTCAACTCATGCGGTCGAAGCTGTCGTGAGGCATATGAAACAACTCTTCCGTCTTGCATAAGTACTCCTCCAAGTCCTAAGCGAGAAGCGTCGTAATACACTTGGAAATCCTTGCGTATATCCGGCAGAATTAGCACTGGGGCTGTAGTCAGACGTTTCTTCAACTCCTGGAAACTGACCTCACATTCTTCTGTCCATTTGAACTTAGTGTCCTTCTTCAACAACTCCGTCACGGGCTTCGCAATTTTAGAGAAATTCTCAATAAATCTCCGATAGTATCCCGCAAAAGTCCAAGAAAACTGCGGATCTGTCCAACTGAAGTGGGTGCCAACCACTCCGTGACAGACTGAACCTTGGTAGGATCCATTGCTATACCCTCTCCTGATATAACATGTCCAAGAAATCCAACTTCTTTCAACCAAAACTCACATTTGCTGAACTTGGCATACAACTGATGTTCCCTGAGCTTCTCGAGAACCAAACGCAAATGCTCCTTGTGCTCCTCCTCATTCGTTGAGTATACCAAGATATCATCAATGAGCACCACGACAAACTTATCCAAGAACTCCATGAACACCATGTTCATCATCCTCATGAAATAGGCAGGGGCATTAGTCAATCCGAATGGCATAACCGTATACTCATATAACCCGTACATCGTGGTAAAAGCTGTCTTAGGTATATCCTTTTCTCGAATCTTCAGCTGATGGTATCCTAATCGCAAATCGATCTTCGAAAACACTTTAGCTCCTTGCAGCTGGTCAAACAAATTATTGATCATTGGCAGTGGGTACTTGTTCTTGATCGTCACTTCATTCAACGCACGATAATCAACAACCATTCTCAATGATCCATCCTTCTTCTCAACTAAGAGTACTGGGGCTCCCCATGGTGATGAACTTCGTCGAATGTAACCTTTCTCCAATAACTCCTTAATCTGCTTCTTGATCTCCTCCAGATCATTCGCAGGCATCTGGTATGGTCTCTTTGATATAGGCCCGGTGCCTGGCAACAGCTCTATCAAAAACTCGATGTCTCGATCTGGCGGCATGCCTGGTAACTTCTCTGGAAATACATCTGGGTAATCCTTCACAACAGGCACTTCCTACTGAACAACTCCCATGAGAGAATTTACTTGGGTTCTCCTTGGCGCATGCCTGGATACATACTTGATCCTTTTTCCCTCTGGGGTGGTAAGCAGAATTGACTTGCTAGAGAAATCGATGTTTCCTCCATACATCGACAGGCAATCCATTCCTAGTATCACATCCAATCCTTGCGACTCCAGAATTATCAAGTCAGAGGGGAAAACATGACTACCTATGGTTAATGGCATCTGAAAACATCCACTGCTTGCCATATACTCAACTCCGGGTGAGGTTACTAGCATAGGTGTCCTAAGAACTTTAGTGGGCAACTTATACTTATCCACAAATCCCCTTGATATGTATGAATGCGATGCACCAGTATCGAAAGAACGATTGCAGTAAACGACTTAACTAAAAACGTACCGATAACTGCATCTGGTTGCTCTTCAACCTCCTCCACATTCACGTGGTTCACTTGTCCTTTGTTAAATGGATTGGGCTTCTTCCCAGAGCTCCCATTACCATTTCCGTTCTTTGCTTCAGGACACTCAGTGGCATAGTGTCTAGTCTTCCCGCACTTGAAACAAGTAATGTGACTTAGGTCCCTCTTGGTGGAAGTGGCTGGATTGGAGCGGTTCTGATTGCTGCTTGCTCCATTCCCATTCCCATTCTTTGGCCCATTATGATTATGAGAACTTCCTCCATTGTGAGTGTGGCCTCCATGTTTATGGGTAAGCCCTCCCGAGTTCGGGGTAAAGCGAGGCTTCTGCTGAGCTCCTGAATTGTACTTCCCTTGTCCATATTTCCTCTTGCAGCTCTCTATCTGCTGCTGCTTCCCTTCAATCATAAGAGCCTTATCTACCAATTCCTGGTAGTTGTTAAATGTTACCACCATCGACTGCATGCTCATCTCATCATTCAGTCCTCCATAAACTTCTCCTGCTTCGCGGCATCAGTGGCCACATCATCTCGGGCATAGCGGGACAACTTGCTAAACTCATCCACGTACTGCCCCACAGTATGGTTCCCTTGGCCTAAGTTGCGAAACTCACGCTTCTTCATGCTCATAGCTCCCGTTGAGACGTGGGCTGTGCGGAATGCTTGCTGAAACTGATCCCATGTGATATTGGCTATAGGAAAAGTGGCTGTGTAATTCTCCCACCATGAGGCTGCTGGTCCATCCAATTGGTGTGCGGCAAAACGCACCTTCTCAGCATCTGTGCAACCTGCGGTGGTCAACTCCCTTCCAATCCTGCACAGCCAGTCATCCGCTACTATTGGCTCGCTGCTACTAGAAAACACCGGAGGCTGCAACCTCAGAAAACGGGCTAAGTTGTCAACTGGAGGTGGTGGCGGTGGGTTGTTGTTGTTGTTGCCTTGGTTCTGAACTAACAACTGCATCAAGGCATTCTGCTGCTGGATCAACTGAGTGAGCTCCGGTGGGAAGACAAATCCGGTATCACGTCTCGGAGGCATCTGATGGGTTTAGAGGGAAGAGATTAGAATAGAATGAGGTCTAGTGAGAAAGCACTACCCATATGCACATGAGACAAACACAATCATATCATATCACTCAATCAATCAAGCAAGGGCATACAATCGATCTAACTATCGTACAGTGCTCAGACTGTACTATATACATGGGGGAATACTACTTGATCATATGGTGGTCTACTAGAAATTTTGATCGGTGGAAGACTCCATAATATCTGCTCCAGCTTCATCTTCATAGTCATCATCACTCGGGGTCGGAGTCGGTGTCGTCGATGATGATGTAGTCTTCAGAATGTATCTCCTTGGGTTCGTCATCATCTCTTCCTGGTGCGGGGTCTCCCATGAACACTCCGATCTTCTTTATCAGGTCGTCATTCTTCTCCAATAGTGTTGCGATTTCCTCCTCATACCCGTCATGCGTAGACTTGAGTTCCTCTTCTAGCTCCATGTTCCTGGTCATCGCCTTCTTCAAATCTATCATGTTTGCGCACATCTGGTTCTCCTGGCGTCGAATGTGCTGGTTTACTCCTGGATGAAAGCTGCAATAGACATGTCCTTCCTGGTACTGATCATCTCCCATTGCTCATCTCAGCGCCCACATATCTGGTAGATAGTGTCCTTCAGCTCCTGTTTGTAGACTTCTCCAATACGTCCTATAGCAATGTGGGCTGCCATACTCTTGCCTAGACTCGAGGTTGGTGCATCAAAGGAAAACTTTATGGGCTCAGTGACTGGTGTGAATGTCCTTCCTGGAACTTGAACTCGGATCATCCAGCGCTCCTCTTCTGGTAAAGTGGCGGTGTAGGTCCCGATGAAGCTTGGTATTCCGATGTTCAGGTACCTAGTGACTTCCTTCAAGTGTCGTCCAAAAGGTGTGTCTTCATCCGGTTGTGCAAACTTGTTCCTCGATTCCGCCATCCTAAAGAGTAGAAAATGGAGAGGAGTCAGAAATGAGTAGAGAAGAGTGACCTATGGCTTATCTTAGTGGTCGTGTCCTACATTCAGCGTGTGCTCTGATACCATCTTGTAGCGACCTGACCTTAGACGGTCAAGTCTCTGTGCTTCAGTGTCATCCCTGGATCGGTAATGCTGACACACACAGTACTCGAAGGATTTATAGCAGAGTAGCAATCACACACTTATTACATTGATAGTCTCCAAAGAGAACTTATTACAATAAATATGGCTTAAGGCCATCTAAATAAGATAACAACAGAAGGCTTGGAAGATAAAGTGAGTCCATCAACTCCAACGGCATAGCTGAGTGCACAACAACGGCCTAGCGAACCTTACTCCTCGTCTGAAAAGTCTGCAACATGATACGTTGCAGCCTGAAAACGGGTCAGCACATGGAATATGCTGGCAATGTAACACAGTAGAGTAATGAACAGATAAAGGCTATCACTACATGCATATATGGCTGGTGGAGGCTCTATGGTTAATATGTTTTTGCGAAAAGCAAGTTTTTCCCTGCAACAAAGGAATATATTTTTTAACTATCATGGTAGTTGAAACATCATTGAGAAGGTTCCTCCAACTCAATCCCAATTAAAAGTAATTATCAACCCAACAAAATTAATTTAGAGTGATCAGATCCATATGATAATCCAAGAACCAGATATTCAAGATGTCCATAACCGGGGACACGGCTAACCATGATTAGTTTGTACACTCTGCAGAGGTTTGAGCACTTTTCCCCACAAGATTCGATCTCCTCTGTTGGATTTCTTGCACTACATGGTGTTTGAGAAATGGATGACCGACACACAGTCTTTCAGAAACATTAACTCTAACCCCGGGTGGACAGTTACACCTACTTTCCCTCTTCATCTGCTAGCCCACCACTGGAAGTGGTCATGCAACATACTCAACTATGCTAGAGCCCATAATAGCTTGTGGCTGCACACGGAAGTTTCTAGCATGAAAAATCTGATGATCCCTTTGAGCCTGGGTGGCGGACCTTAGGATTATCACACGGGTACTCCGGGATATCCTAGGACAACACTAGATTCTCCAGGTGCCCACAAGCAATCCACCCAGATGTGTATTAAAGTTGCCACTTTAAGTTAACCATTAATTAACAATCTCACATCTGTCATGGATACACTCAAACCCAATCCACGTCTACGAGCATAGCATAGCAATATAAGCATAACGTAGAAGTAACTCCCAAGGGTTTGGAAATAAACATGTAATAGGTTCTACCTCATCAACTACTTCCCAAACCCACATGTAAAGGGATCCTACTCATGCAATGTGTGAGGGTTGCATCTAATGCATAAAAACTGGGTATGAAAGAGGTATGATCAATGTGTTAGTTGCCTTGCTGACGATCCGCAAAACCTAGTGACTCGTAGTAGCACGCTTCGCACTCCGGGAATTTTATCGCAACAAACAATAGTATACATAAGCACTCAAGCAATGAAGCCTGGGTAAAACTCAAATAAGAAGATCTAACCAAAAAGTTCAGATGAAGAACTCCGGTTTGCAAAAAGAATCAAATCAAACGGAGCAACGAAACTCAAACTACGAAAGAAACAAGATCCGATTACTAATCTGGACTAAAGTAAAATTTTACTGTTTCAAAATCTTGTTCAAGTTGGTTAAACAGATAGAGGGCCTCGAGACAAAGACCTAGGTGCTTGAATCACCTGATTTCTATAAACGAGCGAAAAGATAAACTAAAACAAAAATCAGGGCAGAAATCGCGATCGAAAATAATCGCGGAAAAACCCTGGAAAAAGAAAAACTGACGAACAGGCTAACGAACAAATGTTCGCTGTCTGCGACTAACAGACGAACAACGTTCGTTAAAACGAACGTACGGACGAACGTCCGCAAAATAAATAAACCGACGGAAAAACCGATCTAATAAAAACAACGAGATCTCGGGTTTTGAAAGAAAACCGAACGGTTTTCTCGCGAAAACCGGCGGCGGACGGCGAGGCGGCGGCCGGACGGCGGTGCGGCGGCGGCGCGGCTCCGGCGGGTCTGGCGCGGGGCAGCAAGGTGACGCGGTGGTGGCGGCGGCGGGCGACGCGGCGGTGGCGGCGGGCGGGCGACTTTAGGGTTTCGGGGGCTGGGGCGACTTGGGCCTCGGGGGCGCGGCTTATAAAGCCCCGGGCTAAGTGTCCTAGCTGGACACGGCCCGGTAAGTCGGTTCGAACTCTTTTTAAAAAAAATCTGACGCTTAGAAAAATGATTAAAAGAAATACTAAACAGACTCCAAATATCCTGAAATAAATTTTCACGATCCTCTAAAAATATACGGACAACGTGAACATTTATTTGGGCCTCTAGTGCAATTTTGGAAAACGCATATTTTTCCTAATTCAAATAAAATAGCGATAAAACCAAATAAAATATAATAATTGATTTTAATATTTTTCCTCCAATATTTCCTTAATTTTGGAGAAGTCTTATTATCTCCTCTCATATTTTTAGTATGAAATATTCTCGGAGGGAAAAATTATTAAAACCAAAATGATCCTAGTTTCGATATTTGAGAAAAATTTAAATATGAGAACGGTGAAATCCCCAACTCTCTCCGAGGGTCCTTGAGTTGCTTAGAATTTCGAGTATCGCGAAACAAAATGCAATAAAATATGATATACATGAATGACCTATGTATAACATTCCAAATTGAAAATTTGGGATGCTACACCAAAACACTTGCAGCGCGCGTGGAGGGAAGAGGGCAGAGCACCCGGAGGGACGTGAGAGTAGAGCGCGTGCGGCGGGACGCGAGCAGAGCGCGCCGCGCCGCCTGAGCCGCAAGCAACCACACGCATGGAGCAGTTGAACACGCAGGAAATGGTCGCCTACAAGCCGGTCGACAGTTGCGTCGCTGCGTAGAGAGCAGCCGTGTGGTACCACCTCCGTCTAGTCTATAGTCTCCTTTATATTCTGTGCCATACTTTTCCCTCAAATTTAGCCAACAAAATGTTAATGCATGTTTTAAAAATGATATAATTGGAAACTATGTTCAAATACAAATCCGACTATATAATCTTTGGTGACATGCATTCATATTTTATTAGTTAAATCATACTTATAAACGAGGACGGTGGTATAGTATGTAATTAAATCGCAAAAGTTTTTTATTAACCATATGTGTAGGTGGCCTTTCGTCCTCCTCTCGCATGTCTTTTCACCCCGCTGCCGTAGACGGCTTACACCTCAAGCTTGGGTAGCGCGCGGGGGCGTTCTTTTTGCCACACAGTGGCGCCAATGAATCATCGGTGAGCCCGTTCCCGCGCAACCTCGCAGGTTCCCGCGCATGCTTCCCGCACGACTCGGTGAAATGCCCCAAAATCCCAATTCTTACCGGCCTACTATAAAAACCCTCACGGCCGGCGAGTCCTGCGTCGCATTTTCCCCTCCATCCCTATAGCTTATCTCATCTGCTTCTCCCACATTCGCCAATGGCACCGCTCTGTCGTTGTCGCTCAGCCACTCCGCCGTCATCAGAGGACAGCTCTAGCTGGGAGGCTACACCGCGGCGGCGGCGCAGTCCCCGGCGTAGTCTAGTGCGCGTGGCGTCCCTGTTGGGTGTGCGTGGAACACCCACCACACGCTCCGCCGCCGGTGCCCGTCGGCAGCTGTTGCCGGCCGTCATTGCCGCCACACCACCGTCGAAAGCCAGGGTCATCGCCCGCTCCGCCGCCGCGGCCCGAAGGTGGGAGATGGCCGTCGTGGCCGCCACCCCACTGGCGGCCACTGTGGCCATCACCTGCTCCGCCACCGCGGCCTGAAGGCGGGAGGTGGTGGTCATGGTCGCCACCCCGTAGTCGGTCGCCGAGGCCGCCAGCCCACCGTCGACCGCCGGGGTCATCAGCCGCTCCGCCACCGCCTCCTTAAGGCGGGAGGCGCAGGTGGATGCCCGCACATGCAACAGCGATCTTGCGCGCTACACCGAGTTCCTGGGGGCGGAGGAGGAGCGCCTCGTCGAGCACGCAAAGAGCCTTACCGCCGCAGTGGCCGCGGCACACGCCGCCTCAGAGGCGAGGAATCAGGAGATCTACAAGGAGAACCACCGCTTCGAGAGGGGTCGTCTAGAGCGGCAGAGGGCGTTCGAGGCGAGCGTCGCTGAAGCTGCATTAGCGACAGGCACCGCATTGCAGTTGCCCAGCTCGTCGGTAGGCTCCTCCTCCTCCGCCTCTTACCGAGCGTGCTCGATAGAGGAGAGGCAGCCGGAAGTAGTACAAAGCCCCTCCGCAGTAGTAGTAGTATTTAGGGGCTATTTTGTTCAGTTCATCTGACTATAGATGTGGTGGAACTGTACAACGTACTTAAAATTAGCTAATATATATTGTTGAACTAGCTATTTTAGTACGTGGTTGGCAACAATTGGGGAAAAGTTTGGTCAGTTCAGCTGTCGAGTTGAACTGTTTCTATAAATTAAGAATGACTGCTTAATCTATGAATGAAATCTATGCTTAATTACTGAATTTTAGTTGCAAAAATTAGATACTGCTAGTGATTTTTAGCTTCATATTTTGACAAATCGCAGTGTTACAAGGATTGACAAATCTTACCAAATTGTTTGTACGTGGTTGCACACGGGTCATCCAAAACAACCGTTTGCGTTGAAGGGAAGCACAAATCCTGCGTTGCTCTCACTTTTGCATAAGGGTATTCTATCTAAAACGTTTGCGATCAAGAGCTGCAGAAATCCTGCTCGGCACATTTTCTCTTGGCTTCCTGGGGAAGCTGTCGGTTTGCATACGGGTGTTCTAACTAAAACGTTTGCGACTAGTGTTTTATATTTAAAAAGCGAAATAAACTGCGGCTCGGGCGCCATTAATGAAGAGGATGCGAGCAAGGCAGGTGGCCATGTAAGTCAGAGGGCTCGCTTCCCACTGAGCCTGCGCAGCGTACAGCTCGCACGCTTCCCGGTGAGCCTGCGCACTCAAGGACAGCTTGCACGCCTCTCGGTCAGCCTGCGCACCGAACGGCGCTCGCACGCCTCCCGTTCAGCAAGGTCAAGGAGCTGTCGCATGGCACCTCCTACAGCCATTAAAACCAAGACACGTGGCATCACGTGAATGGTTAACAGAATTTTGGATTTACTAGAATTTAAGAACCAGGCATCTCAATGTTTTGCCGGCAATCAACGGTGCCCTGGTGTTTGAAATTCATTCCCATTTCTTGCATGGGACCTAAGCATGCACCCAAGGACACATATTTGATTTTTCAACCAATTTATATGCACTGGAGCATGTGCATGTAGTTCAAATTTGAATTATGCACATAAATGCATTGAAAACTCAGTTAATGCATAAAAATGTCCAAACGAACCCCAAAAATTCACAAAAATTCACACAACACTTCTGTTGTTCTATGTTGACACGAGAAAAAAATTTTGAAAGCAATAAGAGGCAATGGATATTGTTTCGGCCCCAAAGGTGGGACGTTCCCTATCGAAAACCATCATGCTTGTTGTGAGAAGCTCCGGTTTGTGAGAAGCATATACCCAAACCTGCCCCAAATGGGACAAAATTTGTACCACGGCATGTTTGATGCCGCTCCATGATAGCATGCCAAGTTTCATGAATTTCAGACGAGTTTTGGATTTACTAGAATTTAAAAACAAGGCATCTCAATGTTTTGCCGGCAATCAACGGTGCCCCGGTGTTTGAAATTCATTCCCATTTCTTGCATGGGACCTAAGCATGCACCCAAGGACACATATTTTATTTTTCAACCAATTTATATGCACTGGAGCATGTGCATGTAGTTCAAATTTGAATTATGCACATAAAATGCATTGAAAACTCAGTTAATGCATAAAAATGTCCAAACGAACCCCGCAAAATCACAAAAAGATCACACAACACTCCAGTTGTTCTATGTTGACACGAGAAAAAAATTGAAAGCAAAAAGAGGCAATGGATATCGTTTCGTCCCCAATGGTGGGACGTTCCCTACCGAAAACCATCATGCTTGTTGTGAGAAGCTCCGGTTTGTGAGAAGCATATACCCAAACCTGCCCCAAATGGGACAAAATTTGTACCACGGCATGTTGATGCCGCTCCATGATAGCATGCCAAGTTTCATGAATTTCAGACGAGTTTTGGATTTACTAGAATTTAAAAACCAGGCATCTCAATGTTTTGCCGGCAATCAAATGTGCCGTGGTGTTTGAAAATCATTCCCATTTCTTGCATGGGACATAAGCATGCACCCAAGGACACGGATTTGATTTTTCAACCAATTTATATGCACTGGAGCATGTGCATGTAGTTCAAATTTTAATTGTTCACCTGAAATGGCTAGAAAACCAATTTAATGTATAAAATGTTCAAACGAACCCTGAATAATTCCAATTCTTTTACGACACACATATAGTTGCATGTTCACTCCAAATAAAAGGTCTAGCAATTCAAACACCGTCCATTGCCGCTATGACCCTATTATGTAATTCAAATCAATATGAAAAATCAAGTAGATCGCACACAGTTTATTATCAGCAACCGTGTGAGATGTAGTACAAAATATCTTGGAGCACCGTCGGTGTATAGTACGCCTATGGCTTATGCGAGAAGGTGCGTCGGCTACAGTCCACAGCCGGCGTCTCAAGCACACTAGCTCTCTCCCCAAATATCATTTCACTATTCAATCGTCGCCGGTGAAAGATCGGCACGTGGACCCCCATCGTGAGGGCAACTTCAGTGGCCCACTCCGGCGAGAGCGCGGCCGCAGCTGCCATGCACGTGTTAACAAGGTGCATGAGCGCGGCCGCAATTTGCGACCGGGCAGCAAAGGCAGCCCAAATGGCCGATGTTGCTTCTCAGGTGGCGGCAGCAACATCTGCCTCGGGGATAGCAACTGGCGAGAGCGGCACAGCAGCTGTCCATTCTGCAGCGGCGGCCTTAGCCTTGATGGAGGCCGCCCACGACCATGTCGAGGCTACCCACGCCTAGCTCCTCGCGGTCACCGCACAAATTGAACGAAGTTTCTCCGACAACGGTCGGCAACCCACGGCCGAAGAGTTGGCAATCGCCGAGAGCGTTCGAGCAGCCGTCCGTTCCTCCGCCGCATACCTTGCAACGACGGAGCCCGTCCAAGCCCACATCGCGTCCGCCCACACCCAGCTCGTGGCGGCCTTTTCCAAAGAGATGGCGGACGCAGATGGCGAGATGCTTGCCGAGTATGGTGCGATGGATGCCATGGAGCCCCTTCCCCAGGAGACCGTCGGGCGCGAGTTGGACATGGAGGCGACGGCGGAGATCGACGAGCACCAGCCATAGTAATACTCTTTGTTTTGTTTAATTAAGAGCGCCGGTCTTTAATTTGTTAGAGTATTGTTTAGGTCAGCTAGCTCTGTTTAATTGCTGAACTTGCTCGATTAAGAAGTATGGGTGTGTTGTAGTCTCCTTTGTGTACCCAAATTATGCAATGACGTGGATGACCACTGTGACCATGGAAATTCGAACCAAAACTTTTGACATTCAAACTCACCACACACGGGTTAAGCTATCTGAATCGTTTGTGATGTCCACATATCGTAGACAGTTCTGATTAAGGGACCATGTCTGATGACACTTTGCGCGCCAGTTTTTTGGTTGAAGCGATTCCAAATTTTCGGCTTCCGCAGAAATATCTACCTCCCCGCCCCCGCTCCCTTACCAAAAGCCACATTTCCCCTCTTTCCGCCTTCCTTTCCAAGTTGAAACCTTCACTCCTTGCTTGCAGCGCCGCCACCTCCTCGTCGGCGACCCTCCTTCACGCTGCTCAGCCTCCTCTATCCAGGCAGGTAATCCACACCCGACCCCCATCCTCCTCCTCCTTCCACATCCCACATGCCCCGACCGCCGGCGCGAGCGCGACACCTTCCACCCAAATCACCGACCCCTCCACCAAATAAGCGCCGGCCTAAGCCATGGTGCATGCGGTATAGCCAGGACCTCAAGGAGCATTTGGCAGCGGAGAAGCAAAACGCGGACTCACGCACGGATGAGGTCGCGATGGCTGCCATTCGTGCCAACCCCCAGATCTTGAAGGCGCACCTTGCCAATTGCTAGCTACGCCGGTTAAGCATGCTCGGTTTACCCGTTGCGTGTGCTGCTCCTGCCTTTCCTTCACAAATTCTAGTGAATTGTGCTATCTAATTTCACCATGAAATTTGTTGCTCTAGTGTATATGTTCTATATGTCGTGCAGTGTGGTGCTCACTTATTAACTGTTTTGTTAATTAGTTGTCGTCTTCAGTTAACTGTTTGGTTCAATTCTGTAAATGCGATGTTCAATTCTTCAGGCTGCAATTTTGTATTGTCTTCCATGTGAGAAATAAATCGAATTTATCTTTACAAAATTGTGGGTGCATTATGTTATTGTATACCATGTGAGGAATAAATTGAATTTGGCTTTAGTAAATACATGAGAAACAAATACAATTGCTACAATTGGCTGTAGTTAACTGTTTGGTTAACTCTCTGATCTTCTATTAGGAGTATGTTATATTGTGCAATGTGCTGCTCAGTTAATGTTTGCTTCATTTGTTGTGGTGTCTAGTTAACTGCTTGGTTCAATTCTGCAATGCAATGTCAATTGTCTTGGGTAGAATTTTGTATTGTTGTGCATGTGAGGAATAAATCGAATTTGGCTGCACTTAATACATGAGAAACATATACAAGTGCTATATTTCCTAGTTCTTAATCATGCTTGGTTTGGGTAAATGGGTTTTCCATGTGGCTTCAATTAATCTGATGCATCTGCAATGTGCTTATTTTTCATCAACATATTTTACTAATAGCATGCGAACCCTTACTTAACCTGATGACTAACTACCTTATATGTGTTGTAGGGAAACAATGGGAAGCACTGAGGTTTACAATCGAGGTTACACATGCATGGTCCGTTGTCTAATAGCACATTATTGTGCAATTGCAGGAACCATTCTAATATTTTGGTTTTTAACAATTTGGTCTTGCACATGTAGGTCCTGCTGTCAGAGGTTTTGACCCACTGTTCAACCCTTTTTGCATATGGGGAAATGAGTTGTCCATGAATATCAATCAAATCAAGAAACTCGGAAAGATTTTTTAGGATAAAGAAATTAGCGACAAAAAACAACAAGATCTTTGTCTGCACAATGAAGAAGACATCAGTTCACTACAAGATGGTACTAACTATTATACCTTGCCTTTTTTTATTCATTTGCCCCATTTCCAGTATAGAGAAGATATTTATGCACATCCTTGTTTTCAGGCCTTTCCAAAGCAGTTCACTGATGATTACCTCTCAAACCACCTCTATGGTCAGGAGGCGAGGAAGGTTTTCATACCACACCCGCGGTTCAATATTGAAGTGTTCCTGAAGAGGACGAAGGACGGACGGTCAATCATCCACGGGCACTGGCCTAAAGTTGCAAAGACCTTCAACATGAATGAAGGCTCAATATTCGCCTTCCGCTTCAGCAGTTTTCCAGATGAGATGCATCTGTCAATATACCGTCTATGATGCTAATTTTGAAAGGTTCTACATGTTGCATGTGGAACTTGCTGCTGGTGCAGTTGTGTAATGGGGTAGCTGAGTGCTGAAGCTATGTCATGTTGTACTCTAATGTATTTCAATTATGAAATTCTGCTTCCTTAATATGGAAATGAAATATATTGTGTGCTTAATATGAAATGGCAATTAGATTAATAAATGGATTATGAATATTCAGATAATTAGCCTGCTAATGGCGAATTAGCCTGCTAATTGTGTTTTGCTATTGCAAATGGTTGTTGAAAAAATACCGTGGGCGATGACCTCAGGCAACGCACACAAATTCTAGGAATAAACCATGTTCGATCAATGAACAATCACACACGGCTTTCTCTTGAAAACTGTTTGCATTAGGCCACCTTGCGAAAACGTTTACCACATAAAAACTATGTGTGATGGACAGCCTTTGCCACACAGTTTCTTCTACGGACCGTGTGTGATACATTCAATAACGCAAACGATTTAACGGGAAAGTGTGATGTACCTGTGAACGGAAACGTTTTCTTTGGAGCGATTGTGTGGGATGTGCATACGAACGGAAACGTTTAACAGGGACTGACTGTGTGGGATGTACTTGCGACCGGAAAAAAATAGCCGTATAATTGTATTTTTTAGCTCTACTGTACGTATTTCCGTATTTGAGAGCTCGCCGGTCGCACACGACCTCATTTTGCCGAATGTGTGTGCCAGGAGGGCATATCCCCAATGGTTTCTGGGTCATGTGGGAAGGAGCCGCTATTGCCCACGCTCACTTGGCGACGGTTCCAAATGCCGTCGCGGAAAGGGGTTAAAAACCATATGTTCAGGACCGACGCGCACCAGTGGATAGAGAGATAGAGATGCTAGCTAGAGGGACATCAGCTAGTTTGAGTGTTGGAGATGATCGCCGAGTGGTTCAGAGAGTGAAGTTATGTGTGTGTGAGAGAAAGATAAAAAGAGGGCACATGACTTCATGTAGAGAGAAACATATATAGTGTGCGTGATAGGAAGCAAGAGTGAGGGCGAGAAACAAGGTTGATGGAGAAACAAATAAATAGAAAGATAAAGATGCTAGCTAGTGTGTGTGTTAGAGATAAGAGTCGAGTGGATTAGAAGGCTGAGTTATGTGGGTGTGAGAGAGATAGAGACAGGGTGCATGTGACTCACATACAAATAAATATCAAAGAGAAATGAGATCCGAAGAGACGGAGTTTTGTGTCTGCGAGAGAGAAAGATACTTCACAACGAGAGTGATAGCTATAGAGAAATATCAGGGAACGCGAGATATCTCTAGGGAGAGAGTGTGTGTGTGAGCGACATACAAGATAATGGTGGAGAGATATGAGACACTGGGAGACAGAGTTTGTGTTTGTGTGTGAGAAAGAGATAAGCGGAAGAGTCATAGCTTCTCATACCTAAGGAGCACAAGACATCTCTGTGTGAGAGGGGGTGTGCGAGTGGCACACAGGGGAATAGTAGAGAGAAATGAGACCCCGGGAGACGAAGTTTGTGTTCGTGTGAGAGAAAGAGATTTAACATGGAGAATCATAGTTAGAGACACATAGCAGGGAGCGAGATATACTTAGAGAGAGATAGAGTGATGAAGGTCGAGGGAGAGAGGACCGTTAGTGTGTTACAAAGATAAAAGATCATTGTCGACATACAAGTAGCACGAGAGATTCCCGAGAGACGATGAACGCGTATAGGTCTATAGAGACACTCCTATATAAGCATGAGTGGTAGCTATATGAGACGAATATCTGGATTAAAGGGGATTCAAATATTGAAACTAGAGATCACGACATCGATAATATCATAACGAAAATTGGTGTATCAAACATGCATATTCATTTGAATTTGCGGACATGTGTAATGTTATATAGTTTATCGATATTAGTGACCCATGGATTCTTTAATTAGAGACATGCATGGTTTATATGCAATTAATGTCTAAACGGGATTACACTATATGTTGCGTGAGTGAAACACATCATACATGTTTGAGAAGTAAAAAAACCGCAGGAAACACACATTAATTGGAGACAATTAGCGAGAAATGCATCCATTGGATTTCAACATAAAGTGGTTTCAAATATTTGAAAATCCAAATTAAGATGGATCAAGCCTTATGAATCTGAGATCATGCCATTTGTAAACCATATTTATGTATAAAGGGTGTTGTGCTTTCGAAAGTATATATAAAAAATGATGTATATGGAATTTTATTCCAATCGAAAATGGATCCTGCGCGAACAAAAATAGAATACAAACTGGATTCGAATTGAGTTGGCACGGTAAACGTGCACTCTTGCTCTGCAAAAATTTGAATGGAGCGGGGAAAGTCGCAGTGACCGCCCGAAACCAAAATCTACGAGATGGAAATTACTACCTATCCATGACACGGAAAGCCTATCGGCTCGATTTCTATAGGTTTCGATAGCGGTAGGTTTGTAAGTTCACTCAAACGTGACATAACCTCCTCTCACCAGGATTCATACACAGTGGGCGCCAAAACACAGTGTCTCCTCCTCGCCCGAAATCGACTCCCTCCCCGATTCATACACGATGGGCGCCAAAACAAACTCTCGTCGGCCGAAATCTCCGTCGGCAAATATTCGGAGTATGCGAGATTACCGCCCTATCCCCAACCGACTAATATTGCTGTGATGTAGGAAATTTTAAACGGGGGCTAAGTTTGTAAATTTCCTCGCATTCGAGACAAGCGCGCCCTGAAGACCTGCTTCCCCCTTCCTCTCTCCCTCCATTTCCCCATTCGTACACCGTGGGCGCCAAAACACCCTCTCCACCCCAGCCTCCTCTGTCCGCCACCCCATCCACCGCCGTCCTCCTCCACCATGCCGGAGCTGATACCCCGATGCCATCGTCTATTACAAGAGATCGACCTCTCTCATCCACGGCTTCGGACCGGGATCCTTGCATCCCGTCCTCTCGCTTCATCCCCGTCGTCGTCCACCTTGTCGGCGCCGCTCCTACGACCGTCTCGTCCACCGCGCCAGGATATTCCCCCGCCGCCACCGTCTACCCTCCTAGATCTGCTTCAACGCCGCCGACAGCCATCGCTACTGTAGCACCGTCAAATTCTCAGCAGATGCATACACGGCGCCGCACCAGAGTCGGTACTCTTTCGTATCTGCTCAACTTATTTTATCGCAGCAAGAAAATAGATCGCCACTGCTTTACTCTGATTTCTTGTCCATCACTTACTTGTTAGTTGAAAGCAAACATTGGTTGCGAAGTTGCCTTTGTCTGATTTGCACCTTCAGATCCGCCATGGCACGCTCAACGCTATACTCGCAATGCTTATGGTTTTACCCTTTTATATTCCACACTAGTTAAATGATAGTAGACTAAATATCAAAATTGGGTCAGTAGATTTTTGAGAGCTCGCTTTAGTTCGCCGATGCAAAGGAAGGGGCTTGCCGGAGGGCTGCCCCATTATCTATCTTAGGGTTTTGGGTGGGGACAATGGTTGTGGGGGTCTGTCGTCGGGCTATGGTGGGGCCTCGCCGGAGGCAATACTCGATGCGGGTGGGGGTGGGGTTAGCTAGAGGGATGGCTGGGGCAGCAGAAGATCGGAGGCGGTGCGCGGTTTAGGGGAGGGCGGGGGCCGGTGGTTCAGCCGGCGACCCGTGCGGTGGTCTTTAGGGGAAGAATAAGAGGCAAGGAGGAAGAAGGGTTAGGAGACGTAGGATCTTCATCCAACCGTCTGAAATGGTCGACTGACCCAAATTATGAAAGTCAGGTGACTTTCATGTAGACATTCCCATATATTTAGTACTATTATCGTAGGTGCTTCGAGAGGTACGTGCAAGCAGTGCTCCTGAACCCATCAAGCTAAACAACATGCCACTCATAATTCCAAACTTAGATGCTCAAATACGAATCTTGATGCTGACATGTACTAAAACTGAGAATGTTTAATTGGTCAGTTAATGTTCCTACTTTACTTTCGAAAAGCACATGCGGCACATATCGAGGGACAACAGGGAGTTGCGTTCTTTATGTGCTCTGGTTCATCATGTGTGGCCAACCAACATTTTATTATCCAAAATCTGCTTGCTCTTCTTTAGCATGCTCCTCTTCTGTTCTTCCTTTGTAAGTACTCTCTCTGTACCTAAATATAAGTCTTTGTAGAGATTCCTCCATGGACTACGTACGGAGCAAAATGAGTGAATCTACACTCTAAAATGTATCTATATACATCTGTATGTGATCCATAGTGGAATCTCTACAAAGATTTGTATTTAGGAATAGAGGGAGTATAATAGTTGTACAGTATGTCCTTTGTAGTGAAGAGGAGCAGGGACATTTGTAGTGTACAGGTCTATTCGGTCGCTTGTGATGGACGCTTTCAACTCTTCGTATTCGATTGTATGTGTCGCCTTTGAGAGTTAGACTGATAGTAACAGTACTGCGCCTTCAGTTGTAGGGAGCTGTTATGCGAAGCCTTTCTAGCCGTACCGGCAATACTAGCACATATATTCCAGCAAGTTCCACTTTCCTGATTTTACTCCTGATGCTTAGGGTTTTCCCATTATATCTACACTACGATCTGTGTAGGTGCTTTGTGTCCTACTAGCAGCTGTCCACCCTTTAAAGCTAAATAACACACCAATCATACGTCCTAAGGTTCTTCAAATACGAATATGATATGATACTGACATTAGCTAAAAGACACACATTTAATTGCTTAGCTAATGCTCCCAATTGAGTTTCCAAATGCATGTGGCCACATATAGAGAGACATCATGGAATTGCATTTCTCTGGGTGCTTTGATTCATCATGGGTGGGCAACCAACATTGTATAGAAACAAGGGGAATCTCAATAATATGCTTCCCCTTCTATTCTTTAACATGTTCCTCTTCTGTTCTTCTTTAGTAAGCACAGTATGTTCCTTGTCAGGAAGGGGAGCAGGGACATCTGCAGTCGACAGCTCTATTGGGCCGGTTCTGCTAAATGATTTCGCACTTCGAGTGGTCTTCCATAATACCCCAGAAATCGTGGGAGCCACGCGGTCTTTGTTAGACTAAACTGATATTAACAGTTGTGTGCCTTCAGATGAATAGAGCTGGCCTGTAGGTGATCGATAGGCTGCATATTAGTAGCAGCAAAACCCTGTGTTTTCCAGTTAGTTCCGCTTTCCCGATTTATTTATGGTGGTTATGGTGTACCCCTATTATCTACACTACGATCTGCCTACTGGCTCTGCGCTCTCGTTATCATGGTTTGGCAATATAACTTTCTATACGGTATATTATGAACCTATCATCTGCCAACTATCCTTACATCTGGGGCTTCCAACAGGGAGCCTATTTTTTGTGTAGTTGTGCCAAATTATATTAATATACTCACCATATTATAGCACACATGGGCTCTCATTAGAAGCCAGTGATAGCTCACAAGGGTTTACAAGGAGCCTCTATATATTACAATATCCTCTGCATTACAAAGATAATCTCACTACTATTTGTGTTTTCATGCTTTACAGATATCGTACATAATCACAATGAATATAAGAATGTGCACATCAGAAGAATATTGCGGAACAGTTCAATGGGTAACAAACTTGGCATCAAGGGATTGAGGTCCATTGTGGATGCAATGAAACCTACATGCTCCCGACCTATAGATTCGTATTCAGAATATGATCCTAATGACTATTCTGAGCTCAAGGAGTCAAAGGCAGATGGCCTATCCTGTTCACCCAATAAGGTGCATGTTCTAATTTGGCAAGGTTTTATTGGTTGCACATATCTTGCATAAGGTGTCTTGCATTTGTTTTTCTTCGTTGCACCGCCATCTGCTTAGTTTACTCATGATATATGTCCAGATGCCATGCCCATCCATTATCAACACCTATTCCATTTGTCGTCATACCATGTTTTTCCATTCAAATGTTGTTCTTGTGTTTCAGACATCGAAAAGGAAGAGGGTGATTGCAGATTCTAAAGGAGTACAAGCAAAGTCCTTGAAAAAGGTGGTGCTACCGGAGAAATCACATAGCACCCGACATATATTGGCGATAGAACCAGCGCCGCAAAACCTATGATATCACAACTATGCTGGTCGCTGCTTTGCTCTTGTGAGTACCTATTGTCCTATCGCTGTCCTTACATTCATACCTGGTGGATTATGTGACATCATTGTGCATTATAGCTTGCTTATCCACTGTTCGCTCCAAATTATTAGATCTATATTAATGCTTAAATTAATGTAGAATAAACCCAATGCTTATGAAGAAATTTAGTTATGCATTATTCTTGTAAGTATCTGTTGTCCTTCATCACTGTACTTATATTTGTCAGCTAGTTCTTCATGTACACTTTGCAACTTATTTTCCCTTGCCCTCCATTTTTCTACACATTAGATCTACATTTACTCTTGCCAAAATATTGAATAAAACCAATGTTATTGAAGAAGTTTAGCTCCGCATTGCTCTTGTTAGTGCCTTCTGCCTGTATGCTGTATTTACATTTGTACTCTGCATCTGAAGTTAAATAATCGCCATTTGTTCCTTTATTTTCACATCTATATTTACTCTTAAAAAAATATAGAATAAAGGAAGCACTCTTAAAGAAGAGTGCGCGGTAAACTTCTTAACCCCCCCCCCTCCATCAATATGGACAAGGGATTTATAGAGCCTGTCTTCACTACTAATGTAAGTTTGTCCTCCTCGAGCCTTGAAACGTTGTTGTTTATATTTGGATAGCTATGAGTGCAAATGTTGTTTATTTTTGTCATCTGCATCAAATTGCTTGTTCAAAGTTTATAAAGTAGAACTACATAAACATAAGTTTGTCCTTCTATATTTCAGTCTTTAGTTGTACAACCTAGTTCCTTATTCGTACCATGTAAATTAAACTAAACATAGCAAGTTATCTTCTTTAGCACTATGTGTATGCTTGTGTTCTTGATCTGTAATTCAGTGGTGTGGTGAAATTACCAACAACAGCACAATGTCATATCCTGCTATGTCTCAACTATGAACAATGCCATATTATATTAATGTTATTTAAATCGTGTCTCTTTATTTACCAATCTGAAATGGTATAAATTGACAGTACACTCACCATTCATGTTTATACGTTGTTTAGAACCACATCTATGCTTGTGTTCTTGATTTGTAATCCAGTGGTCTGGTGAAGCTGGCCGCTCCTGCACAATGCCATTTCCTGCCGTCTTAACTATGAACAATGCCTATTATGTTAATGCTATTTTAAACCATGTCTCTTTATTTCTGACAAATAAATGAGATGAATTGGCAGTGTTGATGCTTATATGTGCAAAACCTGTTATCTACCTACTTGTTTCTCTTTCAGGGTGACAACATTGCTGCTAGGAAGAACTGCCACAATGATAGTGAGACGAACCCATTGTTTGTCCCTCTAACACATATTCTAGAGAAGAAGGCAACACATCTTGAGGGTAGGGATACAACCACGAAGTCACATCTTGATGTAGTGTCAAACTTACTCAGTGACACAAGCTCGATGAAGTCGCCTCCTGAATCTGTTCGACTTCTTCAGTCCGAAATTCAAGCAGAAATACATGCTTCCGCTCAAATCCGACTGAAATCCAATCTCTACGCAAGATTAACCGTAAGTACAGGACGTTTATTGATGCTATGCAGCTTAAGTTGGTGGATATGAGCGCCAAAGAAGCGCCGTCTCATCAGGTTACTAAGCTGCTTGCGCTGCAGCTCCTGGGCCGGGCTAACCTTTCTTGAACTGTGTTGAAGTGTTGTCGGTTTTGTCTATTATTTTGTCGGCCCATTAACTTCCACTGGTGGCCACCTGCCCATTTTATGTAATCTGCTGTCTGGTTGCCCTTTATTATCACTGGCGGCGAACTTTGATGCCCATGGGATGTAATATGCTGTAATTTCTTTGTTGTATAGTCTAGGTTTATTCTTCGTCACGATGTTGTTATTTATGTGTTGTTTCTGCTGTCGTCGCTCTGAGAAAAGGTCATAATCTTCGATCGATGCGCAATGATCCAATAGGCTAGGTTTATAAAATAATAATTTCTGTACTAAAACTGGTCGGTCGCCAATCGCTAGTACATGCCAAACCGTGGGCCTGCAATCATCTTGGGCCATTAGTTAGGTCTAGTCTTAATCTGTCCCACTATTAGTTTCGGGCCTCTAAAAGGCCGAGTAAACCGCTTGCCTTAATTGGGCCCGAAAATTAAATAGGCTTTTAATAGATTCAGAACTAGATTCAGCCCTAATTGTGGCGAACAAATCACGGGCCGGCAGGGTGCTGTAATATAAATCGGCCCATTATTGGCCCATTCGGGTGACGGGCCATTAACAGGGTGAAATGTTTTCGGGCCTTGGCTGACCCAATTACATGACGGGTGAGAAGCAGACCGGATGTATAACGGGCCTAAATTAGGCCCAACACTCTCAAGGGCCTTTAACGGGCCGATAGGCAGTTTGGGCTAGAATGTATCCACAAAGACTACGGGCTGTTAAGAGGCCGAAAGTAACTACGGGCCATAATTAGGCCCAAGTGCAACTCGGGCCTTTAAATGGCCGAAAGTGAAACTGGGCCGAAAGGGGCCCATATGTAGACAGGGCCGCTGACAGGCCGAAACTAATATCAGGCCGAACTGTTAAACGGGCCATTAAGAGGCCGAAGAGCAAATCAGGTCGCGAATGGGCCCAATGGCACAATAGCTGCTAAAAGGGTCGTATCTGTTATGGGCCGTAATTTGGCCCAAGAAATAAAAGTGAGTTAACGGGATGGATTAGGTGTGGACCGTAATTTGGCCCAAACTATTGCAGGCTGTTAACGGGCCGGATCTGATATGGGCCGTAAAATGGCCCAGAATATTGCAGTCATTTAACGGCCCATATCTGATGTGGGCTATATTTTGGTCTAGAAAATGTTAGGCTGTTAACGTACCGGCCCATTAGATCTGAGGAAATCTTGTGGGCCTATTCCTGGGCCGGCTTTTAGACCTATTGGGCCTCTATTGGTACGTCCCACGTGTCAACGTTTCATTGGCGATTCTTGTCAAATGGACGGTTGACATCTGTCCCAACGCTGAGCCGACACGTGGTTCGTTGGTGAATGAGAATTTTACACGTGGAAAATCACCATTGGTACGGGCTGTTAACGGGTTATCGGATCCAAACCGGAACCCGATAGCTTAACGGCGACCCATTACGGTGGATGCCACGTGTTGTCATGGAACACTTCTACGACAACACAGGTATGACTATCTTGATTCTGTCATAAAATCGTCATGGATGTACATGCATGACAGAAAACATGACCTACTGTGACAAACACGTATCATCACGGAAGTGTATTTTTTCGTAGTGCTCGCGGGCCCATGGACGAAAGAGTCGCACACGAATGTGTGACAATCATCGTCTGCACGTGGCCCAATGTGTTGGTGATGTTTTTAATACCCAATATGCACAACTTCTTTCGGCACATGCCTCGAAAACCAAAAAGTCCCCACACGGAGCGAGATCGATTCATGACGTGTGTGTATTATATATGTGCTGCCCCGGCCCCCTTCTCCCCTCTTCGACGCGTACTATATACTCCTACCGCAACACAACCCAAAAAGAAACCTCCTTGCTGGGTCAAAGTGATGGAGGACAACCTCGTGGGCCCATGGATGGAAGCATCACACGCGAGTGAGTGTCCTATATGACACGTAGTATTGCCCCCGGCCGCCCTCTTCAACGCGTACTATATATATACTCCTACCGTACGTATAACAAAAACCAAAAAAACCATCCTTGTTGGTCAAATTAACCTCTCTCATCGCTTGTTATAGTGCTGGACGGCGACCTTGCGGGACCACGCGAGTGAGTGTCCTAGGAACACCGCGTGCATGTGGCCCAAAGATGCATGTCAAACTTTTTCTATAGCGAACATGCGACCAAAGGAGTTTAGTGTTGAAAATTGAAAAAAATAGATAACATATGTCCATTTTTTATACATTGATTGATTTCCCATGGATTTAAATGTGCAAAAATCAAATTTGATCTACATGAGACCCGTGATACTGCATGAAAATGGTTTGCAAAATCATATGTGCACGTGTCCCTGGTAGGAGTATGAGACCTGTGATATTCCAACCCCCATGCAAGAAATTTCTAACATCTAGAATCTTGATTTTAAAATCCAATAAATCCAAAACTAAGTTGGAATTCATGAAACTTATCATGGTGTCATATGGACACCAATAGACTGTGATATTTTTTTTCAAATTTGAGACAAGTTTCGATATAATCTTCTTACATACAGGAAAATATAAATAATTATCACCCAGTATCGCAAACAAACTCTTTATTCGAATCGTGTGCGTTAGACCAACAATTAAGGAAAAATCAATATAATACGTGCCGCGCACGCATCCCATGTGCCGTACGAGCATGCATGAGTCAACGAGACGCATGCTAGCAGGCTGACCGAGAGGCCGAGGCATGCACGTATTCACTATGCACTCACCGTGGGGCGTGCTAGTAGATGTGTGAAATGACGGTAGGCGTGCCAGCAGTCCGCTGCGCAGGCTCACCGGGAGGCGAGCCAGCCCTTTGACTGCCGCCCACCTCGCTCCCACTGATCCATATTAATGGCGCGCCCGATCCGCTGGTCATAATAGGCGGTCGCACACCCCGTCCATAGTTGTCACCGATGCATGGATTGTATTAGGATTTTGCCGAAGTGCACCATCGGCGGGAGTGGCGACGTCGGGGCTGGTGAAGCACCCGCGCAACGCATGAAGCTGGGCACAGAGGTTGTTGTCGCCGCCGACGAGGTCTCGCGCGGGCAGCAGCGCGACCTTGATTTCTTCACCATCGTCGTGCCTCCCCAGCCGGAGCCGAAGGTCCACGACTACTCCGACTCCGAAGGAAAACCGGTTAGTCACCCCTCCCCCCCCTTTGTTGGCAACAAAAACCCTTGGTTATCTTCACCCAGTCAATGAAATCTGAGTAAGATTCGTTAGATCCATGTAGTGTATTGATTGTTTGAATGATATCTATGGTTAGTGATTAATTGTTTGTTCTGTATAAATGATTTTTTTGCTAATAATCCGACTAGGGTTAGCGTGCGTGCTAATAATTCGTAGCTAGATCTTGAGAATTGATTTTGAATGTCCTACATATATGTTTGTGCCCTTTTTTTCTTCTAGATCTTGAGAATTGATTTTGAATGTCCTACATGTATGTTTCTGCATTTTTTTCTTCTAGGTTGCTATGTACACAGATGAGGCTCCGGCCAGCGGCGTCGGCGGTTGTAGATCCTATAGCCGGCAGCGTAGGCAGAAGCGGCCACGCCCCCTGGATCTGAGGAACCCGTAGAATATCGGGCGGACCGTTCCAGTATCGATAAGAATTCGAGTTCTTATTGTTCTTATGTTATGGTATGAATATACTGCACTTCCACTTGACACCTATTTAAACGGCTCGTCTCGCCGCTACCTTATCCTATTTCCATACTTCTGTCGCTCCATCCCCGTATGGGTGGAGAACCCGTCGCTGTCTCGGCCCCATCTATCCTCCTGAGGAGAGTAAGAAATATAGTGAAATTGTCTTTCCCATTCTTTCCCCTGATCCTGCTACGAAGAAAGATGCTCAACCCAGTTACCATAGGGGTCGTTGCTGACCCATACCACATAGTTCCAGCAACTACGAAAGCTGCAAAAAAAACATCAGCGATCTCCCGAATGCCATCCTTGGGGAGATCATCTTCCTTCTCCCCACCAAGGATACTTGCTGCACACAGGTCATCGCATCTCGGTGGCGCACTCTGTGGCGTGCCGCACCTCTTAATCTCGATTGTCGTTGGCTATCTGTCGTTCATGATTTTGAACTCCACGGAGCCATCATCTCCTCCCACCTGGGCTCCGTTCAACGCCTATGCATCCCAGCATGCTGCCTGCTTCACATACCCTTCATGGTGAATGCCTGGCTGACATCCCGTCAATTCGAAAAACTCCAACATCTTGAGTTCTACCATTAATATGCAAATAGCTGTCCACCAAGCATTGTAGGTGTGCCCTCACCCCCAGTGTCCATCTCATGGTTTTCCTCCTCTCTCTCCACACCACCACCCTGGCCCGGTGTCATCTACCAGACAATCTGGTACAAATTCTTTGACTCCCACTGCTAAAAAAACTCGCCCTTGTGGTGGTCGATCTGTCGGAGGCCTCACTGCACAGCATCATCCACTCCTGTGCCCTGCCCTGGAGCGCTTGCTGCTTGTTTTTGGGGAAAAAAATCCGTATCCGTTGTCTCCAAATAAAGTTGCCTCACCTTGTAAGCATTGGAATTTGCTTTAAAGGAGAGGAGCTCATCATCAAAGATGCCCTTTCACTCCAAAGGCTGCTCCTTGATTATCGTTATGCACCTTCGCAAATAACTGTGGTCTCGGCACCTAAACTGGAGACCTTGGGTATAATTCTTGATCCGTTTGAAGGTTACAAGATGGTGGTTGGATCCACACTTATTCAGGTTCCGAGAGGCAACTTGGTCACATGATCTGGTCGCGAAACAACATACGATGTATCTTCCCGCCTTGATTTATTTCACAGAGGCAACATGCAACTGTGCTAAACATATCAAATTATTCAGGGTTCATTTCGCCTTTTTATACATTGATTTTCCTAGGCATTTTTAACAAATAGCCACCACGTTATTATAACAAATGGTCGTATTAGTCAAACCGTGGGCATTCAATTAACCATTTTCTACCGCGGGCAGCTCTTTGATTAGACAGGATAACTGTGAGCAGTCCGCTGCGCACGCCGCAAGCGCTTCAATTTATTGCTGGTTTTGGACTTTTATTTCGGCCGCCTCGGGAAGGTATGTAGAACAGTCCTCTGTTCTCATCTACAAGCACCGCCGCCGAGGATCACAGCCTGCTGGGAGATGGAGGACGAGCCGGAGAACAAGCGGGGGCGGATCGATCCAGAACCGCAAGAGCCTCCGACGAACGTGGACTTCATCAGCAGCCTCCCCGACGAGATGTTGGTAACCATCATATCCCACCTTCCCATCAAATATGGCATGCGGACCACTATCCTCTCGCGGCGGTTGTGCCCCCTCTGGCAGTACACCCCCTGGACCTCATCACCGACCACAAGTTTTGCAGCGGGGAGCAGTAACGCCTGAACGCATTGTCCCACGTCCTCGCAACACACCCTGGGCCGGTCAGATGCCTTGCTATCGGTAGGCTCAGTCCCCACAACAAGACCGAACCCAAGTTGCACTAATGGTTCCTATCCCCAGCCCTGGATCGGCTTGATGAGCTCAGCCTTCATGCTAGACGTCCTTGCTCACTGCCACCGTCTGTGTTCCGCCTCGCGCCCACGTTGTGCTGCGCTACATTCAGGCGGCACATTTTCCTCCAGATTGATGCCGCGCGCGCTCTTCATCTCCCTAAACTTAAGCACCTCGAGCTCATTGTCGTCCGCATCTCGAAGAAGGATTTGGAGTGCCTACTTGTCTGCTGTACAACGCATGAGTACCTTCATCTTCATGCGATGGATGGGTTCAGTAGCCTCCACATCACATCAACGAATGTCCGTGCGATTTATGTGCATTCTTGGCGCCGCCCATGGCTGTCAGTTGAGGTGTTTCACGATATTGTCATTGAGAATGCGCCTTTCCTGGGTGATTGTATGTACATGATAAATTAGGTCCAGCAAGAATCAGGGTCATTCACGCACCAAAATTGACAGTGTTGGGCTATTCGTGTGCTGAATTCAACGAACTTGTTACTAGATCATTATCCGTTCAGGTACAACAGTATTCTTCTTCTCCTTCTTATATATTATTGGACATCACATTTTACCTAATTATTGTTGATCTATATGTTCACCTGTCATCCAGAAAATGATTCCCACAAGCTTGACCCAGCCTCTGCGCACAGTGAAGATCTTGGCACTACAATCTGTCGGCCCCGATCTGGATGAAGTTGTTAGATTCCTTATATGCTTTCCTTGCACGGAGAAGCTATACATCAAGGTGATGCTCCTTTCCTGTTAATTGTTAAACACAACGGAGCTCACTTTTTTTTTACTTTTACCGATTATTACAATGGCAAATGTAGAATGATTTCTAAAGGAAATTTGGAGGATTTCAATACATATATTTTTTGATGCTAGTGTTGTACGCGTTTTATTCCTTCGCCCGACATGCTTTCGTGATAAAAGTTTATCGTGAAAGACTGAAGGTGGCATTTCACTCTTTTCGTGTATTTTAGAAATCCTGCAAATCAAAGAGGCCTGAAATGTTCAAATCTACAGCTATGCACTAATATGTTGTCTTCCTTTGCAGATACTAGCAGGCCCGAAAGTAGAAAATGTTGGGGAATGTAACAATCCCATTGAATGCCTTGATCTTCATCTCATAGAAATTACTATTACCGAGTACCGAGGCACCACACTAGAAATTAAATTTGCCAGGTTCTTTGTTGAGAAAGCAAGGTTGCTCAAGGTAATGAGGTTTACCCTATATTTACTGCGCAAAAGTGAATGGATTGCTAAAGAACACAGGCATCTACACCTGAATGGAAAAGGCTCTGCACAAGCTGAATTTCAGTTTGTAACTTCATATGAAAAATTATTCGGAAGTCACTGTATCGAGCCGCTATATGACTTCTCGGTGGATGATCCTTTCGCAGAAATAATGCATGAAAAAGATTCTGAAGAAGATGAAGTTTATGTGTCTGAATAGTTTGAACTTTGTAATTGATACGTCTCCAACGTATCTATAATTTATGAAGTATTCATGCCATGTTTACAACAATTTTATATGGTATTGGTATGATTTGGGTAGAACTAACCCGGACTGATGTTGTTTTCAGTAGAACTACCGAGGTGTCATTTTTTATGCAGAAATAAAAGTTCTCGGAATGGGCTGAAAATTTATGGCAATTTTTTATGGACCAAAAGAGACCCCAGAAGCACAGGAGTTGGGCCAGAAGAGTCCCGAGGTGGCGGCAATCGCTGCCTCGTGGACCCCTCTGATGTGAAACCGACGCCAAATATTCCTATAAATCCCGAGACCTCCAGAAATAAACCTAGATCGGGAGTTCCGCCGCCGCAAGCCTCTGTAGCCACGAAAAACCAATCGGGAGCCTGTTCCGGCACCCTGCCGGAGGGGGAAACCATCACCGGTGGCCATCTTCATCATCCCGGTGGTCTCCATGACGAGGAGGGAGTAGTTCACCCTCGAGGCTGAGGGTATGTACCAGTAGCTATGTGTTTGATCTCTCTCTCTCTCTCTCTCTCGTGTTCTTGATATGGCACGATCTTGATGTATCGCGAGCTTTGTTACTATAGTTGGATCATATGGTGTTTCTCTTCCTCTACCTTCTTGTGATGAATTGAGTTTTACCTTTGATGTTTCACTATTATCAGATTGAATACTATTATGGATTTCAGAACACTTGATGTATGTCTTGCGTGGGTGCTACCTCCTGAGCTTTTTTCCCTTGAAGAGGAAAGGGTGATGCAGTGATGTCGCTTGAAGCTACATCGGTATTTCCCCAAAGAGGAAGGGATGATGCGGCACAGCGGCGGTAGGTATTTCCCTCAGAAATGAAACCAAGGTTATCGAACCAGTAGGAGAACCAAGCAACACAACGTAAACAGCCCTTGCACAAAAATAACAACACCTCGCAACCCGACGTGTTAAAGGGGTTGTCAATTTCTTTCGGGGAACGGCGCCAGAAATTGCGTGTTTACGGGAGAAAGTTGTGATAGATTGAAATAATATATCACAAATAAAATAAAGTGCAGCAAAGTATTTTTGTATTTTTGCTTTAATAGATCTGAATAAAAAGTTCAAATAAAATAGATCGCAAAGCAAATATGTGAGAAAGAAGACCCGAGGGTCGTAGATTTCACTAGTGGCTTCTCTCGAGAAAGATAGCAAACGGTGGGTAAAAAAATTACTGTTGGGCAATTGATAGAACCTCAAATAATTATGACGATATCCAGGCAATGATCATTACATAGGCATCACGTCCAAGATTAGTAGACCGACTCCTGCCTGTATCTACTACTATTACTCCACACATCGACCGCTATCCAGCATGCATCTAGTGTATTCAGTTCATGGAAAAACGGAGTAATGCAATTAGAACGATGACATGATGTAGACAAGATCTATCTATGTAGAGATAGACCCCATCGTTTTATCCTTAGTAGCAATGATACATACGTGTCGTTTCCCTTTCTGTCACTGGGATCAAGCACCGTAAGATCGAACTCACTACCGGGCACCTCTTCCCATTGCAAGATAAATAGATCAAGTTGGCCAAACAAAACCCAAATATCGGAGAAGAAATACGAGACTATAAGAGATCATGCATATAAGAGATCAAAGAAACTCAAATAACTTTCATGGATATAAAAAGATATAACTGATCATAAACTCAAAGTTCATCAGATCCCAACAAACTCACCGCAAAACGAGTGACATCATATGGATCTCCAAGAGACCATTGTATTGAGAATTCGGCGAGAGAGAGAAAGCCATCTAGCTACTAACAACGGACCCGAAGGTCTCCAAAGAACTACTCACGCATCATCGGAGAGTCACCAATGGAGGTGGTGAACCCCATCCGAGATGGTGTCTAGATTGGATCTGGTGGTTCTGGACTTTGTGGTGGCCGGATGAATATTTCGTCGACGTTCTTAGGGTTTCTGGAATAATGGGGTATTTATAGAGCAAAGAGGCGGTCCGGGGGGCACCCGAGGTGGGCACTACCCACCAGGACGCGCCTGGGCCTCCTGGCGCGCCCTGGTGGGTTGTCCCATCCTCGGGACTCCCCCAGGTGCAACTAGGGCCCAATATCTTCCTTCTGGTCCATAAAAAATCTCCGTGAAGTTTCGTTGCATTTAGACTCCGTCTGATATTGATTTCCTGCGATGTAAAAAACATGGAAAAAAACAGCAACTGGCACTTGGCACTATGTCAATAGGTTAGTACCAAAAAATGATATAAAATGACTATAAAATGATTATAAAACATCCAAGATTGATAATAAAACAACATGGAACAATAAAAAATTATAGATATGTTGGAGACATATCAGCATCCCCAAGCTTAACTCCTACTCGTCCTCGAGTAGGTAAGTGATAAAAACAGAATTTTTGATGTGGAGTGTTGTTTATCATGTCATATCATATTCTTTTCTTTATAGCATGGAAATTTGGACTTTTATGTGATTCAAAGCAATAGTCTAGTTTTGACATAATAATTTAGATACTCAAGCATATCAACAAGCAACCATGTCTTTTAAAATATCAACGCTAAAATAAGTTATCCCTAGCCCATCATGCTCAAACATTGATCCATTCATGAAACACCCTCGAATATTAGCTACACCCAATACTTAAGTACGATCATATTGCCTCTTAGTTGGTGCTTTTATAAGAGAAGATGGAGACTCAAATTCAAAAATAAAAATTGCATAAAGTAAAAGAAAGGCCCTTCGCAGAGGGAAATAGGGATTTGTAGAGGTGCTAGAGCTCAAAGCGAAAAATTAGAGATAAAAACATTTTGGGAGGTGTATCCATCTCACCAACAAAAATGACTCAGAGTTCCGAACACTTTCCATGCTAGATATGCCATAGGCAGTTCCCAAATAGAAAATAAATTTTATTCCTTTTTCCACCATTCTTTCACATTCCATGGCTAGCCGTATCCACGGGTGCCCTCCATACCAACACTTTCCAAGGAATTTATTATTTGACAACATAAAGTAAATTCATTTTTGCATTTCGGGACTGGGCATCCCTAAAACCTTTGCCTTACTCCCATGCAATGACAAGTGAATAAACACTCATCGTGAGAATAACACATCCAGCATGGAAAATATTAGCCACCCATTACCGTTCCGCGAGTGAAACAAACACACAAAAGAGAAGTTTATTTTGAAAATTAGAGATGGCACATGCAAATTTTCTTAGAACGGTAAAAGAATACCGCATATAGGTAGATATAGTGGACTCATGTGGCAAAACTGGTTTAAAGAATTTTGGATGCACAAGTAGATATCATACTTGGTGCCAAATGAAGGCTAGCAAAAAGATTGAGAAGCGACCAACCAAGAAACGAATAATCTCATAAGCAAGCATTAAGCATAATTAACACCGAATCATGCACCACAAGTAGGATATAATTTCATTGCATGACTATTGACTTTCGTGCATGCATAGGGAATCACAAACCTTAACACCAATATTCTTAATAAAGCATAATTACTCATCAACATAACTCACATATCACATCATCATATCTCAAAACTATTACTAAGAATCAAGTTTATTTTGTCCAATGATCTTCATAAAATTTTTACTCTATCCTTCTTGGATATCTATCACTTTGGGACTAATTTTCATGTGTTGCTTTTCATAAGCTCAAACAAATATAAGTGAAGATCATGAGGATAAAAAAATTTCTTTCTCTCAACATAATTTAAGTGAAGCAAGAGAGAATTTCTTCAAAAAATTTACTAACTCCCGAAAAAATCTAAGTGAAGCAACAGGGTTTTTCTTCAAAAATACTAAGCACACCGTGCTCAAAAAGATATAAGTGAAGCACTAGAGCAAGTCCTAGCTCATAAAAGATTTAAGTGAAGCACATAGAGCAATTCTACCAAGTCATGAGATAATTTTGGCTCTCTCAAATAAGTGTGTCCATCAAGGATTGATGACTTAAAACATAAAATAAAACAAGCAAAGACTCATATCTTACAAGACGCTCCAAGCAAAACACATATCATGTGATGAATAAAAATATAGCTTCGAGTAAAATACCGATAGTTGTTCGAAGAAAGCGGGGATGCCACTCGGGGGCATCCCCAAGCTTAGTTGGTTGCTCATTTTTGGATAATAGGATGCCGGTGAATCCCCAAGCTTAGGCTCTTCCATCCTTCCTTCATCCATCGTAAGATAACCCAAAACTTGAAAACTTCAATCACATAAAACTCAACAAAACCTTCGTGAGATTCGTTAGTAAAAGAAAGCAAACCACTACTATAAGTAATGTATTAAACCAATTCATATTTTGTTTTTGTATTATATATACTGTATTCCAACTTTTATATGGCAAAAACTCATCAAAGAAAACCACAGAGGCGTCAAAATAAGCACACAACACAAAGAAAACAGAATCTGTCAAAACAAAACAGTCTGTAGCAATCTGACTTTTGCGAATACTTCTGGAACTCCAAAAATTCTACCAAATTAGGACGACCAGGGTAATTTGTATATTAATCTTCTGCAAAAAAGAATCAGGGCAAAATCTCGTTCTGATAAAAATTCTACCAAAGTAGTGTAAGTATTTCCCTCAGCTTTGAGAACCAAGGTATCAATCCAGTAGGAGACAACGCAACAAGCCGCTGAATACCTGCACAAACAAACACCAACTTGCAACCAACGCGAGAAAGGGGTTTTCAATCCCTTCACGGTTATTCGCAAAGTGACATCTGATAGAGATGGATAAACAGTAAAGTAATATTTTTGGTTTATGGAATGGAAAGTAAAGATTGCAAAAGAAAGTAAATAGGAAACAAGAATTGTAGATCAGAAACTTATATGATGGAAAATTGACCCGGGGGCCATAGGTTTCACTAGAGGCTTCTCTTGAGATCGAAATTATTACGGTGGGTGAACAACTTAGTGCCGAGCAATTGATAGAAAAGCGCAAAGTTATGACGATATCTAAGGCAATGATCATGAATATAGGCATCACGTCCGTGTCAAGTAGACCGAAACGATTCTGCATCTACTACTATTACTCCACACATCGACCGACTCCTGCCTGCATCTAGAGTATTAAGTTCATAAGAACAGAGTAACGCATTAAGAAAGATGACATGATGTAGCGAGATTAACTCAAGCAATATGATGAAAACCACATCTTTTTATCCACGGTGGCCACAATACAATACGTGCCTTGCTGCCCTTGCTGTCACTGGGAAAGGATACCGCAAGATTCAAGCCAAAGCTAAGCACTTCTCCCATTGCAAGAAAAACCAATCTAGTTGGCCAAACCAAATCGATAGTTCGAAGAGACTTGCAAAGATATCAAATCATGCATATAAGAATTCAGAGGAGATTCAAATAATATTCATAGATAAGATGATCATAAATCCACAATTCATCGGATCTCGGCAAACACACCGCAAAAGAGTATTACATTGAATAGATCTCCAAGAACATCGAGGAGAACTTTGTGTTGCGAATCAAAGAGAGAGAAGAAGCCATCTAGCTACTAGCTATGGACCCGTAGGTCTGAAGTAAACTACTCACGCTTCATCGGAGAGGCAATGGTGTTGATGTAGAAGCCCTCCGTGATTGAATCCCCCTCCAGCAAGATGCCGAAGAAGGCCCCAAGATGGGATCTCACGGGTACAGAAGGTTGCGGCAGTGGAAAAGTGGTTTCGTGGCTCCCGTGGATGTTTTTAGGGTATAAGAGTATATATAGGAGGAAGAACTAGGTCAGGGGGTCTATGAGGGGCCCACGAGGTCGGGGGTGCGCTCTCCACCCTTGTGGCCGCCTCGTGGCTCTTCTGACTTGCACTCCAAGTCTCCTGGGTCTATTCTGGTCCAAGAAAAATCATCGCGGAAGTTTTATTCCATTTGGACTTCATTTGGTATTCCTTTTCTGTGAAACTCTAAAACAAGGAAAAAACATAAACTGGCACTGGGCTCTATGTTAATAGGTTAGTCCCAAAAATCATATAAAATAGCATATTAATGCATATAAAACATCCAACATAGATAATATAATAGCATGGAACAATCAAAAATTATAGATACATTGGAGACGTATCAGTGGGATACTCGTGGTGACAATGGGGCGTTCTATTGATTCACTTGATGTATGTTTTGCCACTCAACTCGCGGATGCCCGAGGTGACATTGGGGTAATCTATGCATAGGCGTTGATCCACGTTTTCGTCCTTGTTTCTCCTATAGAAATCTTGGGGCACTCTATGAGGTTCTTTGTGTTGGATTGAATATTATGAATCTGAAGTTGTTTGATGCATATCGTATAATTGACCCACGGATACTTGTGGTGACATTGGAGTATCTAGGTGACATTAGGGTTGATTTATGTGTATCATATGGTGTTATTTTACTACGAACTCTAGGGATGTTTGTGACACTTTTAGGAATAGCTCAATGGATTGACCGGAAAGAATAACTTTGAGGTGGTTTCGTACCCTACAAGCAATTTCATCTTATGTTCTCTGCGATAGGAACTTTGGAGTGAATTTTGTTGCACGTTGAGGGATTTCCATATGATTCAATTATGTTATCATTGTTGAGAGAACTTGCACTAGTGAAAGTATGAACCCTAGGCCTTGTTTCCAAGCATTGCAATACCGTTTTTTCTCACTTTTGTTACTTGCTACCTTGCTGTTTTTATATTTTTCATATTACAAAGACCTATATCTACCATCCATATTACACTTGTATCACCATCTCTTCGCCGAACTAGTGCACCTATACAATTTACCATTGTATTGGGTGTGTTGGGGACACAAGAGACTTTTTGTTATTTGGTTGCAGGGTTGTTTGAGAGAGACCATCTTCATCCTACGCCTCCCACGGATTGATAAACCTTAGGTCATCCACTTCAGGGAAATTTGCTACTGTCCTACAAAACTCTGTGCTTGGAGGCCCAACACAAGTCTACAAGAAGAATTTTGCGTAGTAGACATCAAGCTCTTTTCTGGTGCCGTTGCCGGGGAGGGAGTGCTTGAAGGTATATCTTTAGATCTTGCAATTGAATCTTTTAGTTTCTTGTTTTATCACTAGTTTAGTCTATAAAAGAAAACTACAAAAAAATGGAATTGAGGTTGCCTCATATGCTTCATCTTTTTAATGTCTTTCGTGAAAATGATGGAAAGGAAAATTGTGCTCAAGTGCTAGAAGAAGTCAATAAAATGTTTGGCACTAAATCTTTGAATGATGAGCATGATTACAATGTTGTTAGTATACTTTCCTTGAATATCCATGATGCTAATGATATGCAAAGCCATAAGCTTGGGGATGCTATGTTTGATGAATATGATATTTTTAGTCCCCCAAGTTTTGATGAGAACGTTTATTATGATGAAAGCATGCATCCTATTTATGATGATTAGATTGATGAAAGTGGGTTTGGAAGAGTGTCGACTCTATGTAATTATCCCACTATTTTGGAGGGTGTTGAATCTTATAATATTTATGAAAGTAGATTTGCAGAGGTCATGACTTTATTTAGTGATGAATCCACTATTTCGGAAGAGGTTTCAATTGATTATGAGAACAAAGTTGCTATCTATGATGATTATCATGATGACATGTATGCTAGAAAGAATAATGATAACCATGAAACTTGTCATCATGATTTTAATTTTCAATTGGATTATGCCTCGCATGATAGTTATTTTGTTGAGTTCGCTCCCACTACTATTCATGAGAATAAATTTGCTTATGTGGAGAGTAGTAAAATTTCCATGCTTGTGCATCATGAAAATAATGCTATATGTGATACTTATATTGTTGAATTCATTCATGATGCTACTGAAAATTATTATGAGGGAGGAATATATGCTTGTAGGAGTTGCAATAATATCAAGTTTCCTCTCTATGTGTTGAAAATCTTGAAGTTTTGCTTGCTTTACCTTCCTGTGCTAGTTGATTCTTGCTCCCATAAGTTGTTTGCTCACAAAATCCATATGCATAGGAAGTGGTTTAGACTTAAATGTGCTTGCCGTATGCTTCATGATGCTCCCATTATGTTTCAATTCTTATCTTTTATGTGAGCATCATTGAAATCATCATGCCTAGCTAGAAAGGCATTAAAGAAAAACGCTTGTACGGAGACAACCCAACATTTACCCCTACTATTTTTGTGTGTCCACATGATTAAGATACTGTAGTAATCATGTTTTATAGCTTTTGTTTCAATAAAGTGCCAAGTAAAGCCTTTGGGATAGTGTGGATGATAGTTGACTTGATTCTGTGCAAAAACAGAAACTTTTTCAATAAGTCCAAGAATTTCAAAATTCACTAGAACGTGATAAAATACGGATTCTTTTTGAAAAAGATTGATATACAAATTGTCTCAGTTGTCCTAATTTTTAAGAATTTTCCAAATTACAAGGCACCCCAACTTAATATTCAAGGAAAACCAAGAGCCTAAGCTTGGGGATGCCGCGGATTGCATCCCCTCTTTTGTCTTCGTTCATCGGTAAATTTACTTGAGCCTATATTTTTATTCACCACATGATACGAGTTTTTCTTGGAGTGTCATTTTATTTTATTAGGATTTGCTTTCTGTTATTTAGATTAATGTTTTGCATCTTTGTTTTCAATAAAAAGGTCAAGTATAGCCTTTACCATGCTTATTTTGCAAGTCTATATGTTGTTGTTTGAAAACAGAAAGTTTGCTGTTATGTTTTGAATATTGGTGAATAGTCAAAACATGATAAAAGCATGAAATTGTTACACAATGAGTAAGAACAAATTATCTACAATGTGGTAATTTTTTAGAATTTTTGGATTTAAAGAAGTATGATTCCTCTTGCATTCTTTATAGACTATCCTGTTTAGACAGATTGCTGTTATGATTGCATTGTTTGCATATGTTTGCTTGTTTAATGATTATATTTGAGGATTGGGGTGTTAAATATGCAGAGGCATTTAGTATGAAATGTCAAATTATAATTTTAGTGATTTTCTATAGTAGAGAATGATAAGGTTTAGCATGGATTTATACTAACTTATCTCACGGGTTCTTGTTGAGTTTTGTGTGGATGAAGTTTTTAAGAATTAGGGAAAGTGTGATATGAGAGGAATTAAGGAGACACAAAAGCTCAAGCTTGGGCATGCCCAAGGCATCCCCAGTTAATATTCCAAGAAGTCTCAAGCATCTAAGCTTGGGGATGCCCCGGTAGGCATCCCACATTTCTTCTTCAACAACTATCGGTCAGTTTTGGTTGAGCCTAAGTTTTTGCTTCTTCACATGATATGTGCTATCCTTGCAATGTCATTTTGTTTTGCTTGATGTTTGAAGTACTTAAGATCAAAATTTTCTTTATGAGAGTGAGTCCTCACATAGCTAAATAATTATTTGACTACTCATTGATCTTCACTTATATCTTTTTGGAGTAGTTTGTCATTTACTCTCATGCTTCACTTATATCCTATGAGTAAATGGTTGAATGAATTGAATATCATAAATCTGAAATTATATATGCTTCGCATGCTTATACCATGGGGAGTAATGACTTCACATATAAGAAGTAGAGGTGGTAAATTTATGGAAAGTTGGCAAACATAGTATTGGTCACTTGAACAATTTATGAAAGAATATTGAAGGAAGAGAGATTTCACATATAAATATGCTATCTTGGACATCTTCTATGATTGTAAGCCTCATTAAATATTTTCAAACTTGAGAAAATTAGTTGAAGTTGAACAACGAAGACAACATAATGAGTTATGTTTGGGTATATTTGTATAGAAGTTATATTGTTATAGATCATACAACATGTGGTGCTTGCTATTTAGAATCTTTTGCTAGCCAAAATTTCTGTACTAAGCGGGGATACTGCTTGTGCATCCAAAATCCTTGAACCCAGTTTCTTCCATGAGTGTCCACCATATCTACCTATATGCGGTATTTACCTGCCATTCCAAGTAAATTTGCATGTGCCAAACTCTAAACCTTCAAATAATAATCTGTTTTGTATGCCCAAATCGCTCATGTAGCGACTAGGGGCTATCAGTATCATCCATGCTAGGTGGGTTATTCTCACGATGAGTGTTTATTCACTTATCATTCATGAGAGAGTGGCTGGTAATTGGGATGCCCAGTCCTATGATCAAAAGATAAAAAACAAAATTTCAAATAATTAAACAGAACTCCCACATGACTGTTGTTGGCAGGGATGGTACCAGTTGTTTCGGATCAGCCGTGGAGTGTGATTGTTGGTGGGGGGAGTAAAAAATTTATCATTCTGTTTGGGAACCGCCTATAATGTGTCTAGCATGGAAGATAGTGAGAACTCCCGATCGTTACGTTGACAATGAAAGCATACTTCTCAAAATTATATTGATCTTTGTTTTAAAAGCTTCGAGCTCTAGCACCTCTGCAAATCCCTGCTTCCCTTTGCTAAGGGCCTATCTTTTACTTTTTTTGCAAGATTCAGTAGTATTCCTTCTCATCCAACCTCTGCAAATCCTTGCTTCCCTCTGCTAAGGGCCTATCTTTTACTTTTTTGCAAGAGTCAGTAGTATTCCTTCTCATTCCAACCTACTCTTTAGTTGGCAAGCATCATGTGATGGGGAAAGATCTAAGCATATATGGCCATTCAAATATATTTGATCATGAATTATTATTGTGACAATTATCTATATGATATATAAGATGGGAGGCGAAAATTAAGACCATATCTTTCTCTGTGTGCAATGGTGCTATTTGTTCTAAAAATATGCTTTGAGTGGTAGCAATCATGGAAGACTATATGATAGTTGAGTATGTGCGATTTGCTAAATCAAAGCTCTTACATAGACCCTTCCTGAAAATAAGATGAATTGTAATTATTTGATGACTGAGAACCTAGCTTGTTAGTTTTCAAGAAAGTTTATGATCTATGCCTTAACATGTGAATAGCTTGCTACTTGATCATGAGAAGTTTTATGAGATGAGCTACTGTTTATGATATATAATGATGCTAGAAAAAGTGATTGAAATTATCATAGATCAAACTTGTGCACTTGCTAGCATTCACACTTCATTAATTATTTTATTTTATCATTTACCTACTCGAGAACGAGCAGGAATTAAGCTTGGGGATGCTGATACGTCTCCAATGTATCTATAATTTATGAAGTATTCATGCCATGTTTACAACAATTTTATATGTTTTTGGTATGATTTGATTAGAACTAACCCGGGCTGATGTTATTTTCAGCAGAACTACCGTGGTGTCGTTTTTTCGTGCAGAATAAAAGTTCTTGTAATGGACTAAAAATTTACGATGATTTTTTATGGACCAAAAGAGACCCTCGAAGCACCGGAGTTGGGCCAGAAGAGTCCCGAGGTGGCGGCAAAGGTTGAGGGCGCGCCCATCCCCCTAGGGCACGCCCCCTGTCTTGCCGCTGCCTTGTGGACCCCCTGACATGAAACCGACGCCAAAAATTCCTATAAATCCCGAGACCTCCATAAATAAACCTAGATCGGGAGTTCTGCCACCGCAATCCTCTGTAGCCATGAAAAACCAATCGGAAGCCCGTTCTGGCACTCTGCCGGAGGGGGAAACCACCACCCGTGGCCTCTTCATCATCCAGGCGGTCTCCATGACGAGGAGGGAGTAGTTCATCCTCGGGGCTGAGGGTATGTACCAGTAGCTATGTGTTTGATCTATCTCTCTCTCTCGTGTTCTTGATATGGCACGGTCTTGATGTATCGTGAGCTTTGTTACTATAGTTGGATCATATGGTGTTTCTCTCCCTCTACCTTCTTATGATGAATTGAGTTTTACCTTTGAGATTTCACTATTATCAGATTGAATACTGTTATGGATTTGAGAACACTTGATGTATGTCTTGCGTGGGATACCCGTGGTGACAGTGGGGTGTTCTATTGATTCACTTGATGTATGTCTTGTCACTCAACTCGCGGATTCCCGAGGTGACATTAAGGTAATCTATGCATAGGGGTTGATGCACGTTTTCGTCCTTATTTCTCCGGTAGAAATCTTGGGGCACTCTTTGAGGTTCTTTGTGTTGGACTGAATATTATGAATCTGAAGTTGTTTGATGCATATCGTATAATTGACCCACGGATATTTGTCGTGACATTGGAGTATCTCAGTGACATAAGGGTTGATTGATGTGTATCATATGGTGTTATCTTACTACGAACTCTAGGGCTGTTTGGGACACTTATAGGAATAGCTCAATGGATTGATCAGAAAGAATAACTTTGAGGTGGTTTCGTACCCTACAAGCAATTTCATCTTATGTTCTCTGCGATAGGAACTTTGGAGTGAATTTTGTTGCACGTTGAGGGATTTCCATATGATTCAATTATGTTATCATTGTTGAGAGAACTTGCACTAGTGAAAGTATGAACCCTAGGCCTTGTTTCCAAGCATTGCAATACCGTTTTTGCTCACTTTTATTACTTGCTACCTTGCTGTTTTTATATTTTCATATTACAAAAACCTATATCTACCGTCGATATTACACTTGTATCACCATCTCTTCGCCGAACTAGTGCACCTATACAATTTACCGTATTGGGTGTGTTGGGGACACAAGAGACTTTTTGCTATTTGGCTGCAGGGTTGTTTGAGAGAGACCATCTTCATCCTACGCCTCCCATGGATTGATAAACCTTAGGTCATCCACTTGAGGGAAATTTGCTACTGTCCTACAAAACTCTGCGCTTGGAGACCTAACACGAGTCTACAAGAAGAAGGTTGCGTAGTAGACATGTGTAATCTTTGAATTTGGGCCTTGTAATGCTGGAATTTAAACCTTGCAATATTTATGGTATTTGTTATATAACGTAATTGGATGTTTAATTTGGTCTTGCAATCATGTCCCATTACAAGTATATATATATGTTGTTCTTCTGTACACAAAGCATAGATGTTCTGTAGACAGAGCATATCACATCGCACACGGACCACACTAGGTAACCCATCGGTGATGAATTCATCAATTGCAAACGGTTATATACCAACAAGCATTTGCCCACAACACACATGGCTTATTCCATCACAAATAGCTCGGATGGATCAACTGTATGCCACGTATGGCACATGCAACTCTAATCTGGTTCTGTCAGCTTTTGGGTTCCACAGACCCTTGAGAGGTTTGAACTCTGGGGTGCGCACGAAGAACACTCTCTCCCCAGCTCGCTCGCTCGACGACCCCACGGCCTATCTCGACGAACCCAAAGAACAAGAGACACAGGGGTTTATACTGGTTCGGGCCACCTTGCGGTGTGATACCCTACTCCAGTGTGTGGTGGATTGCCTCGAGGGGCTAAGGATGAACTAGTATAGAGAATGAGCAGCCTCATGAGGTGAGGTGTTCTTGAGCTCGATGAGCTGGTGAGATGGCCTTGGTGGAATGGCTCCGATCCAAGATTGATCCCCCTCTATGGTGGTGGCTAAGGCCTATTTATAGAGGCCCTGGTCCTCTTCCCAAATGTAGGCGGGAAGGGATCCCACAATGGCCAAATTTGAAGGGAGACAACTAGTACAAGTTATTCCTGACAAAAGTAGTCTTCACCTGCCAAAGGCTCTGGTGGTGACGCAGTTGTGGGCTCCGCGATGACCTCCATCCTGCCATCCTGGCGGTCTTGGTCTTGTTTCACTGGAATAGAAACCTTTGCTTGATTCCTCGGGACTCTGCGCCTGCGCTTGCCTCCTTAGCACCAAAGAGGAAACTGGTACACTGCGCCCGCTGGCGCTCGCCTGGCCTTGGTCGTCATGGCTCACGTCATGCCAACCTCGCGAGGTGCCCCTTGCATAGATATCTCCGCTCCTCGGGAGCCAGCCTAGCGAGGCTACCCCTTGGGAGGTCTTGGAGTTGTCCACCTCGCGAGGCTTGGCCCCTCGCGATGGTCTTGAGTTGTTGCTGCTGAAGCCGGGCCGTACCGGGTCTTTGATGGAGCCACACTCACGGGCCACAGGCAGGCAAGTCCGGGTACCCTCGTTCGCAGGACACCGACAGTAGCCCCTGGGCCCAAAGGCGCGCTCGAACTTGGTTTCGAGGCGAAGCCAAAGGGCAAGTGCGGAGCGCCGCGGGCCCCAACCGCCTGCGGCCTTGGCTGGCGTGTGGCGATTGATGGGACCTGGGCGCCTCCGCTTCCCCATGATGCCTCGACAACCATTCGACTTGACGAGACCCTGCTGCATGCAGAAGAAAACCGTCAGTACCTGCAGTCGTGGAAGCCGGCGGTTGGCCAACTTCTGGCTATAAATGAGGGGAGGGGGGCAGAGCCCCCTCGCTCATCTCTGTCTTCTCGCCGCCTGATCCTTCTCCTTCTTCCTGGGTTTCGCTGTCTTTCCACAGCCCAGATGGCGCCAACGAAGAGGTTCTCGGCCGTGGAGAAGGGGAAGGCCCGCCAGGAGGGGCCCGGCTCGCCACCACCCAAGAGGGGGCAGGGCCGCCCCCGCAAGCACACTGCGACCCCCGCTGTGGCTCCCCAGGGGCGCGGGCGTACTCCTTCAGGGACTGGCGTCGTCCTTGGCGGCCGTAGTGGTGTCCCCTCCCATGGCGTGAGCCGCTCGAGGCGGAGCAGCCCTTGCACCGAGGAAAGGCGTGTCGTGGTCGCCCGGCCTCCTCGGCCGCGCTTCCACTCGGCGGAGGTGCTGCCAGAGTTCGTAGTGTGTTCGGAGAGTCCGACCAGCACCTGGCTCAAGCTTCTGCACTCCTTTGCCAGGGAGCTGCCGGCCGAGGGTCTTGACGGCCTCTGGCTGTAGGCTGACGGTTGCTGCAGCAAGACCTCGTGGGTCGCGGTGGAGGTCTCCGTCGCGGGCAACGTGGCCCTGACCCGCGGCTGGTAGACGTTTGCCCGGGCGCGTGGCCTGAGCAGGGGGTGCACCGTCCCCTTCAAGTACGATGGTGCCGGGACCCTCTTCGTGAGGATGTTTGGGGAAGATGGTCGCCGCGCAGGGTGCTGCCCCGAAGACAGCGGGGATGACGATGAGCTCGGCCTGGTGACGGCCGTGACGAGGCTGAGGGCGAACTTGCCCTTGGCGACGGCCGCAGTTCACCCAGCGGTGGCAGCTTCTCCGCCAGCGAGAGCACCAGCAGCGGCGGCTACGACCAGCCGCCTCGCTGCCAGGCTCGCTTCGAGGACGGCGGCGGGTCGTCCCATCGACACGCGGCGGTGAAGCACGAGGGGGGCTCAGAGTGAGCTGGGTCTAGGAGGCCCTCGGAGCCGGGCCTCGTGAGCTATCGCGGTCGTGCGGGCCACTTTTGTTTGACCTTTCCTTTCTTCCCGCATTTGAAAAAAGTAGATGGCCCTGCTGGGGCGTGTAATGAACTATGGTCTTTATGCTGCTATGTTATACTTATTGCTTCGACGTTATGCTATGTTGTTCATGCTCCACGTAGATGTAAAAGGGGTAACTTAGCTTGATACGCTCGGGGTAGTTTCCCGTCTCGTGAGGGTGCGCCTTTTGGAACCTGGTGAGGCCTCCTTGCTGCTGACTTGGGAACTGCTGACCTCGGGAGGCGTCATGGAGCTACAGAGTTTGTTAGGGAATTCATTGCGTGCCTTGTTCCTCCTTGCATGAGGCCTCAGGCATGGGCTAATCATGGCTTAGTGCACCGCGTCGCGATACCCGAGGGGCACAGACTTAGAGGGTGCGCCAATCACGAGCTCATTCAAGGGCGCCTCATGAAGATCAAGGAAACCGAAGCTCTGGGGCGACAGGGCTTTGGCAAGGTGTGCCCGCGGCATGGGCCAGCCCAGCGTACGGACAAACCTGCCCAGCCCCCGCGCGGGGCGCACGAGGGAGAGCGTCGGGCAACTGTCGTCCTCCCTGTCGTAGGACAATGAAACGGGCGAAGTAAAAAGGGAAAGCTCAACCAAGCAATCGAGAAATGCTAGAACTCCAAATTTCATTAAAAGGTTGCAAACCAGCTACAGAAAGCAAATGAACAGCCGCGTCCGGCACCTACTCTAGTCTTCTCACCAGCGCGGAGCTAAGCGCTGCCACTAGGACGTGGGAGGGAGCCCCCGAGGCCCGAGGGCGGCACTCCGGAGACTCCAGGGCATGTACAGACCCACTCATTATTATGTGAGAGTGTCACGAGCGGAGACCTTCATAGGCACTCGGCCTTGCTTCATGGGTAGAACTTCCGGAGGTGCTGGATGTTCCAGGCGTTTTGGATGGGGATCCCGTCCTGCGTCTCCAGGCGCACTACCCCAGGCGTGGAGACGCAGGCAATCCTAAATAGGCCCTCCCACATGGGTGAGAGCTTATGCAGCCCTTCCTTGGAGAGCACCCTCCTCGGGACGAGATCTCCCACCTCGAGCGTCCTGGAGCGGACGCTACGGCAGTACCGCCGCAGCGCCTGCTGGTACCTTGCCGCTCGGAGCGAGGCTTGGCGGCGGCGTTCCTCCCCCAGCACGAAGTCCATCCCCCACATGGCGTCTTGACGTGCCTCGTCAAACGCCAAGACCCGCGCAGAGCAATGCTTGACCTCATGAGGGAGAACTGCTTCGGCTCCGTAGACGAGGAAGAACGGAGTCTCGCCCGTTGGCTTGGTGGCGGTGGTGCAGATGGACCACAACACGGACTGGAGCTTGTCGTGCCAGCCCCTGCCGCAGGCCTCGAGCTTCTTCTTAAAGGTCCTTGTATTGAGGCCTCTCAAGACCTCCGTGTTGGCGCGCTCAGCTTGGCCATTGCTTCTGGGGTGTGCCACTGAGGCGTAGCATATCTGCGTTCCAAGATTAACACAATATGTTTTGAAGAGATTACTAGTGAACTGTGAGCCATTGTCGATGATGATGTGATTAGGGACTCCGAACTGGCTCACGAGGCCCTTGATGAACTTGACTTTGGAGCCGACTGGGATGGTACGGACGGCTTCCACCTCTGCCCACTTGGTGAACTTGTCGATGGTGACGTAGAGGTAGCAGTAGCCCCCAGGCACTCGAGGCCCTGAGCCCCCAGACCACAAACGGCCATGAAAGCAGTCTGGAGGCCCTGAGCAGGCTGGTGGATTTGCTTGGCATGGAACTGGCAAGCTTCGCAGGATCTCACCTGCTCGGTTGCGTCGTTGAGTGCTGTGGGCCAGTAGAATCCGCTGCGGAACGCCTTGCCCACCAAGGTGCGTGATGACGAGTGATGTCCGCAGTCCCCTCCATGTATGTCGGCTAGCAGCTCACACCCCTGCTCCCTGGAGATGCATCGCAAGGAAACATCGTTTGGTCGTTTCGGTATAGCTCACCGTCCCGGATGCAGTAGGTTGTAGCTTGCCGAACCAAGCGCTCTGTGTCCTCCTCCTTCTCCGGCAGGGTCCCTTGCAGTAGGTACGCCTTGAGTTCTTTGGTCCAGCACCCCTCCTGGGGCTCGAGCGCGAGGAGCAGGCGCGCTCCTGAGGTCGGGCCGCATGTGGGGGCTCCCGAGGTAGGTGGTGGGGGAAGCTCCTCCTGAGGCGGCGCCGGCTCCGCAGCCGGAGGGGCCGCTGAAGGCTTGAAGAGCCGCTCCTCAAAGACGCCGGGCTCCTGGGGCTAACGCCTGGACGCCCTCTTAGCGATATCGTCGCCTTCCTTGTTTGTGTCGTGGGGCACATCCTGCAGTTCCAGACCCAAGAATTGCTTCTCCATTTTGCGTACCTCCGCGAGGTATGCCTCCATGTGCTCTTCCTTCGGCTCGTACACATTCTCAGAGAAGTTGACGAGGAGCTGAGAGTCTCCCTTGATGGTGAGGCGCTTCACTCCCAAGGCCGCCGCAACCTTGAGGCCGGCGATCAAACCTTCGTACTCCGTGATGTTGTTGGAGACCTTCTCGCCCTGCTGGAAGTAGAGCTGCACGACATAATAGAGCTTGTCCTAGGTGGGCGAGATGGGCACGGCTTCAGCCCTCACGCCCTGGCGCGCGAAGGCGCCATCGAAGTACATGACCCAATCGTCTGGTGCTTCGCTCCCTGGAAGAGAGACCGGTCCTCGCCCGCTTCGGGCCCTGGAGCGTCAGTCCACTCCGCCACGAAGTCGGCGAGCGCAACACCCTTGATAACCCTGGTGGTGCTGAACTCTAGCTGGAATGTGTGCAGCTCGATGTTCCACTCGGCGACCCTCCCCGTAGCGTTGGGGCTCCGGAGTACCCTCTCCAATGGGTAAGCTGAGACGACCTTGATGGGGTGGCCTTGGAAGTAGTGGTGCAACTTGCGCGAGGCCACAAGGAGCGCGAGCAGAAGCTTCTACGGCATGGGGTAGCGTGCCCGCGCGTCTCGTAATACCGTGCTGACGAATTACACGGGATGTTCGACGATGGCGGAAGTGTTGGTGGAGTCCAAGATCTCCTGAGGCTGGGGCGCTTCCTGAGGCTGGGGGCCTCAGGAGCTTGGTCGCCTGTCGGGGCAACCACAGCCTCGGGAGCGCCGTCTTGTGGAGCCTGGTCATCTACTGGCGCTGTTGTGTCTTCAGGGGCGCCGTCTTGGTACTGCATCATGACCGGATGGGCGGCGTCTCGTGGCAGGCTCTTGGCCTGGCGATCCTCCCGTACGGCCACCAGCGCTGCGCTAGCGGAATGAGGCATGGCGGCCAGGTCAAGCACCAGGGGCTCGAGAGGACGCGGCGCCACCATCACCGGTGGGCTGGTTAGGTGTCTCTTGGGGTCTTGAAACGGCATGTCGGCCTCCAGAGTCCACTCGAATGGGCCCTTCTTCTTCATCAGCTTGAGGAATGGGAGGACGTGCGCCCCCAGCTTGGAGATGAAATGCCCCAGTGAGGTCACGCAGCCCGCGAGATTTTGCATTTCCTTGGGAGTCTCCAGAGGGCTCATCTCCTCTATCGCTTTGACCTTCTCTGGGTTTGCCTCAATTCCTTTGTGCAATACAAGGAAGCCCGGCAACTTTCCTGAGGGGACGCCAAACACGCATTTCTCCAGGTTGATTCGCAGGTCCACCTTGCACAGGCTGGTGAAGGTCTCCTCCAGATCCAGGATGAGAGTCCTTGCTTCCCGATATTTCACCACAATGTCGTCGACGTAGGCCTCAACGTTCCACCCGAGCTGCTGGCCTAGGCGATGTGCATCAGCCACTGGAACGACATGCAGGTGTAGCAGTACACCCCACACGGGGTTAAGAAAGCCGTCTTCTCTACGTCCTCCACTACCATCTTGATCTGGTGGTAACCTGAGAAAGCATCTAGGAAACACAGCAAGTCGCACTCGGTGGTGGAGTCAACGATCTGATCAATGGGCGGAAGCGAGAACGGGTCTTGAGGGCAGGCCTTGTTGCGGCACATGAAAATTTGCTTAGAACGGCAAAAGAATACCGCATATAGGTTGATATAGTGGACTCATGAGGCAAAACTGGTTTAAAGGATTTTGGATGCACAAGTAGAGATCATACTTGGTGCAAAATGAAGGCTAGCAAAAAGATTGAGAAGCGACCAACCAAGAAACGAATAATCTCATAAGCAAGCATTAAGCATAATTAACACCAAATCATGCACCTCGGGTAGGATATAATTTCATTGCATGACTATTGACTTTCATGCATGCATAGGGAATCACAAACCTTAACACCAATATTCTTACTGAAGCATAATTACTCATCAACATAACTCACATATCACATCATCATATCCCAAACTATTACTAACAAGTTTATTTTGTCCCATGATCTTCATGAAATTTGTACTTTATCCTTCTTGGATATCTATCACTTTGGGACTAATTTTCATGTGTTGCTTTATATAAGCTCAAACAAATGTAAGTGAAGATCATGAGCATAATTTATTTATTTTCTCTCAAAATAATTTAAGTGAAGCAAGAGAGAATTTCTTCAAAAAAATTACTAACTCTCAAACAAATCTAAGTGAAGCAAGAGAGTATTTCTTCAAAAATACTAAGCACACCGTGCTCAAAAATATATAAGTGAAGCACTAGAGCAAGTCCTAGCTCCTAAAAGATTTAAGTGAAGCACAAAGAGCAATTCTAACAAGTCATGAGATAATTTTGGCTCTCTCAAATAACTGTGTCCAGCAAGGATTGATGACTTAAAACACACAAAAAGACAAGCAAAGACCCATATCATACAAGACGCTCCAAGCAAAACACATATCATGTGATGAATAAAAATATAGCTTCGAGTAAAATACCGATAGTTGTTGGAAGAAAGCGGGGATGCCACTCGGGGGCATCCCCAAGCTTAGTTGGTTGCTCATTTTTGGATAATAGCTTGGGATGCCGGGGCATCCCCAAGCTTAGGCTCTTCCATCCTTCCTTCATCCATCTTAATATAACCCAAAACTTGAAAACTTCAATCACACAAAACTCAACAAAACCTCCGTGAGATCCGTTAGTAAAAGAAAGCAAACCACTACTATAAGTACTGTATTAAACCAATTCATATTTTGTTTTTGTATTATATCTACTGTATTCCAACTTTTCTATGGCAAAAACTCATCAAAGAAAACCATAGAGTCATTGAAATAAGCACACAACACAAAGAAAACAGAATCTGTCAAAACAGAACAGTCTGTAGCAATCTGACTTTTGAGAATACTTCTGGAACTCCAAAAATTCTACCAAATTAGGAAGACCAGGGTAATTTGTATATTAATTTTCTGCAAAAAGAATCAGGGCAAAATCTCATTCTGATAAAAAATGAGAACTTTTTTCGTGAGCGCAAAGTTTCTGTCTTTTTCAGCAAGATCAAACAACTATCACCCAAGAAGATCCTAAAGGCTTTACTTGGCACAAGCACTAATTATAACATAGAAAACACAATCATACCAGTAGCATAATTGTGCAAACACACAAGAACAGAAAGCAAAAAGCAAAAATAAACTTATTCATTGGGTTGCCTCCCAACAAGCGCTATAGTTTTACGCCCTGAGCTAGACATAAAACAAGGATCTAAGTTTTGTCATCCGGAGTTTTGGCAACTCTTCCAAAGGTTTTCTCAAACCTGGGAGGCTCTTTACGCTTCCCTAAATTCTCCGGAAAAGAAACCATCTTAATATCCAATCGCTTATTAAAAAGAGTAATCAGGGTATTCATGCGATTGATACTACCATTGAGGTGTTTTAGGGGTTCATTATATTTCTGTATTTCAACCATATGTTTATGCAAATCACCAAGTTTGTCCAACATCTGAACTCCCTCAGGGGTAAAGGAAAACCCCTTCTTTCAAGGAGGAATTCCCAAAATTCCCTCTAAAATTTCATAGGAAGCATTAGCATCAAGCTCAATAAAATTTCCTTTAGAGGCAAAATCCAGAAGTTGTCTATGATGCAAAGCCAATCCTATGTAAAATTACGATGCAAAACCTTAGCATCCCCCTTTAGATGGGAAACACGATACGATTCCATAAGCCTATACCAGGCATCTTTCAGATTTTATCCTTGTCTTTGCTTGAAGTAAAGAACATCAATATCTGGTGACAAAGGAGGAGTAGGGACGCTAGCCATCGGTACTAGAGACAAGAGATTGGCGAAAAACAGAGGCGAATAAAACGGCAAATTTTTGTGAGGTGGGGGAGAGGAAAACGAGAGGCAAATGACAAATAATGCAAATTGTGAGGAGATGAGACTTGTGATTAGGAACCTGGTATATGTTGCAGATCCTCCCCGGCAACGGCGCCAGAAATTCCTTTTGATGTCGCTTGAAGCTACGTCGGTATTTCCCCAAAGAGGAAGGGATGATGCAGCACAGCGGCGGTAGGTATTTCCCTCAGAAATGAAACCAAGGTTATCGAATGCTACCTCTTGAGCATGCGTTGGTTTTCCCTTGAAGAGGAAAGGGTGATGCAGCAAAGTAGCGTAAGTATTTCCCTCAGTTGTTGAGAACCAAGGTATCAATCCAGTAGGAGACTACACGCAAATCCCTAATACCTGCACAAACAATTAAGAACCTTGCAACCAACACCATAAAGGGGTTGTCAATCCCTTCACGGCCACTTGCAAAAGTGAGTTCTGATAAAGATAAGAAGATAAATATTTTTGGTATTTTTGTTTTATAAACTTAAAAGTAAAGATTGCAAAATAAACGGCGACAGAAATAGCTAGTTGACGGAAGATTATTATGATGGAAAATAGACCCAGGGGCCATAGTTTCACTAGTGGCTTCTCTCCAGATAGCATATTTTACGGTGGGTGAACAAATTACTGTCGAGCAATTGATAGAAAAGCGCATAGTTATGAGAATATCTAGGCATGATCATGAACATAGGCATCACGTCCGTGTCAAGTAGACCGAAATGATCCTTCATCTACTACTATTACTCCACACATCGACCGCTATCCAGCATGCATCTAGAGTATTAAGTTCATAAGAACAGAGTAACGCATTAGGCAAGATGACATGATGTAGAGGGATAAACTCAAGCAATATGATATAAACCCCATCTTTTTATCCTCGATGGCAACAATACAATACATGCCGCAGACTAAGGCAAAGCCTAGTGGCAGGAAGGGGCTGATGCCTTCCCACCCACCCAGGTTCAAGGAATGGTACTTGCAATTTGGGTTTGTTGCATCAATTATACTGTAGGGGGTTCCCTTACAGTCTTTCTGTCAAAAAATACAATACGTGCCTTGCTGCCCCTGCTGTCACGGGGAAAGGACACCGCAAGATTGAACCCAAAGCTAAGCACTTCTCCCATTGCAAGAAAGATCAATCTAGTAGGCCAAACTAAACCGATAATTCGAAGAGACTTGCAAAGATATCAAATCATGCATATAAGAATTCAGAGAAGAATCAAATATTGTTCATAGATAGTCTTGATCATAAACCCACATTTCATCGGATCTCGACAAACACAATGCAAAAAGTATTACATCGAATAGATCTCCAAGAGAATCGAGGAGAACTTTGTATTGAGATCCAAAGAGAGAGAAGAAGCCATCTAGCTAATAACTATGGACCCGAAGGTCTGTGGTAAACTACTCACACATCATCGGAGAGGCTATGGTGTTGATGTAGAAGCCCTCCGTGATTGATTCCCCCTCCGGCGGAGCGCCGGAAAAGGCCCCAAGATGGGATCTCACGGGTATAGAAGGTTGTGGCGTTGGAAAAAGTGTTTCGTTGCTCTCCTATATGTTTTCAGGGTATAAGAGTATATATAGGTGAAGGAAGTAGGTCGGTGGAGCTACGAGGGGCCCACAAGGGTGGGGGCGCGCCTACCCCCCTGGGCGCGCCTCCCTGCCTTGTGGCCGCCTCGTTGCTTCCTTGACGTCCACTCCAAGTCTCCTGGATTGCGTTTGTTCCAAAAATGATCCTCGCGAAGGTTTCATTCCGTTTGGATTCCGTTTGATATTCTTTTTCTGCGAAACACTGAAATAGGCAAAAAAACAATTTGCACTAGGCCTTCGGTTAATAGATTAGTCCCAAAAATAATATAAAAATGTATATTAAAGACCATTAAACATCCAAAACAGATAATATAATAGCATGGAACAATCAAAAATTATAGATACATTGGAGACGTATCATCGAACCAGTCGGAGAACCAAGCAACACAACGTAAATAGCCCCTGCACACAAATAACAACACCTCGAAACCCGACGTGTTAAAGGGGTTGTCAATCCCTTTCGGGTAACGGCACCAGAAATTGCGTGTTGACGGGAGAAAGTTGTGATAGATTAAAATAATAGATTGCAAATAAAATAAAGTGCAGCAAAGTATTTTTATATTTTTGGTTTAATAGATCTGAATAAAAAGTGCAAATAAAATAGATTGTAAAGCAAATGTATAAGAAAGAAGACCCGGGGGCCGTAGATTTCACTAGTGTCTTCTCTCGAGAAAGATAGAAAACGGTGGGTAAACAAATTACTGTTGGGCAATTGATAGAACCTGAAATAATTATGACGATATCCAGGCAATGATCATTACATAGGCATCACATCCAAGATTAGTAGACCGACTCCTGCCTGCATCTACTACTATTACTACACACATCGACTGCTATCCAGCATGCATCTAGTGTATTAAGTTCATGGAAAAATGGAGTAATGCAATAAGAATGATGACATGATGTAGACAAGATCTATCTATGTAGAGATAGACCCCATCGTTTTATCCTTAGTAGCAACGATACATACATGTCGTTTCCCTTTCTGTCACCGGGATCAAGCACCGTAAGATTGAACCCACTACGGGGCACCTCTTCTCATTGCAAGATAAATAGATCAAGTTCGCCAAACAAAACCCAAATATCAGAGAAGAAATACGAGGCTATAAGAGATCATGCATATAAGAGATTAAAGAAACTCAAATAACTTTCATGCATATAAAAAGATATGACTGATCATAAACTCAAAGTTCATCAGATCCCAACAAACACACCGCAAAAAGAGTTACATCATATGGATCTCCAAGAGACCATTGTATTGAGAATTCAGCGCGCGAGAGAGAAAGCCATCTAGCTACTAACTACGGGCCGAAGGTCTACAAAGAACTACTCACGCATCATCGGAGGTGGTGAACACCATCTGAGATGGTGTCTAGATTGGATCTGGTGGTTTTGGACTCTGCGGCGGCTGGATGAATAGTTCGTTGACGTTTTTAGGGTTTCTGGAATATTGGGGTATTTATAGAGCAAAGAGGCGGTCCTGGGGGCACCCGAGGTGGGCACAACCCACCAGGGCGCGCCTGGGCCTCCTGGCGCGCCCCGGTGGGTTGTCCCCTCCTCAGGACTCCCCCCAGGTGCAACCAGGCCCAATATCTTCTTTCTGGTCCATAAAATATCTCCGTGAAGTTTCGTTGCGTTTGGACTCCGTCTGATATTGATTTCCTGCGATGTAAAAAACATGTAAAAAATAGCAACTGGCACTTGGCACTATGTTAATAGGTTAGTACCAAAAAATGATATAAAATGATTATGAAACATCCAAGATTAATAATAAAACAGCATGGAACAATCAAAAGTTATAGATACGTTGGAGACGTATTAGTACCAGAGGATGGCGTTGTACGGAAGGCCGATGCGAGCGATGTCGAAGTCGATAAGCTCGGTGCGGTAGTTCTCACGGGTATCGAAGGTGACTGGGAGGCGGATCTGCCCTAGGGGGCTGGTGGAACAGCTGCCAACTCGGGAGAAGGGCTTGGTGGGACGGAGCCGGCCGTGCGGCACGTGGACCAAGCCGAAAGCTTCCACGTAGAGCACGTTGAGGCCAGCCCCGCCGTCGATGAGGGTCTTGGTTACCGCCACGTTGCAGATGGTGGGTGTGCACAGCAACGGGAGCGCGCCTGAGCCAGCGGTGGTCAGCGGATTGGCCTTGGGCGCCACCGATCCCAGAGGAGCTCCCTGCTACACAGAGGCGGCGCCCATTTCGCAGAAGAACTGCTTGACGTGGCGATCCAAGGGCGGCGCCTGCGAACCGCCATGGAGGGCTGCAACGGCGAGGGGCACTGGTGCTGCGAAGCGCGCGACGAAGAGACCGCGTAGCTCTTCCCAGGAGGCCACAGAAGATCCTGGCAGGTTGGGCAGCCAGGCGTGCGGCACGCTGGCTAGGGCCATGGGAAACCAGCTGACCATGACCTTGTCATCGCCTCCGGCTTCCCGAACGGCCTCCTCGTACACCAGTAGGAAGGCTGCTGGATCCGCCGCGCCATCGTAGTGAGGCGGCATCTCCGTCTTGAACTTGTGCGGCCACTGCACCTGTCGTAAGGCAGGGGTGAAGGCCTGGAGGCCCATGGTGCCTCCGTGCACGCTCGTCGATCCAGACAGAGGGGCGGCGCCTGCCATGGGAGCTGAACGGAGAGACGAAGCGGGCGGAGAGGCAGAGCGGATGGAGAGGCGAAGCTCCGGCGCACCCCTACCTGGCGCGCCAAATGTCGGATTTCGGGTTCCGTAGACCCTTGAGAGGATCGAACTCTGGGGTGCGCACGAAGAACACTCTCTCCCCAGCTCGCTTGCTCGACGACCCCACGGCCTATCTCGACAAACCTAAAGAACAAGAGACACAGGGGCTTATACTGGTTCAGGCCACCTTGCGGTGTAATGCCCTACTCCAGTGTGTGGTGGATTGCCTTGAGGGGCTAAGGATGAACTAGTACAATGAATGAACAGCCTCAGGAGGTGAGGTGTTCTTGAGCTCGATGAGCTGGCGAGATGGCCTTGGTGGAATGGCTTCGATCCAAGATTCGGTCCCCCTCTATGGTGGTGGCTAAGTCCTATTTGTAGAGGCCCTGGTCCTCTTCCCAAATGTAGGCGGGAAGGGATCCCAGAACGGCCAAATTTGAAGGGAGACAACCAGTACAAGCTATCCTAACAAAAGTAGTCTTCGGCTGCCAAAGGCTTTGGTGGTGACGCTGTTGTGGGCTCCGCGATGACCTCCGTCCTGCCGTCCTGGCGGTCTTGGTCTTGTTGCACCGGAATGGAAACCTTTGCTTAATTCCTCGGGACTCCGCACCTGCGCTTGCCTCCTTAGCATCAAAGAGGAAACTGGTACACTGTGCCCGCTGGCGTCCGCCTGGCCTTGGTCGTCATGGCTCACATCATGCGAAGCTCGTGAGGTGCCCCTTGCATAGATATCTCCGCTCCTCGGGAGCCAGCCTAGCGAGGCTGCCCCCTGGGAGGTCTTGGTGTCGGCCGCCTCACGAGGCTTGGCCCCTCGCGAGGGTCTTGAGTTGTTGCTGCAGAAGCTGGGTTGTACCGGGCCGTTGATGGAGCCACGCTCGCGGGCCGCAGGTAGGCAAGTCCGGGTACCCCCGTTCCCAGCACGCCGACAGATTCGTACTTGATGTCTCTGCCATTGCTCGCACAGTTCGTCTTATTTGCCATGTATCGCTGTGCCGGCCTTTGCCCGTGCCCCTCGGTGCGCTCTGCTCACCGTTAAGCGCCACAGCGCGTTGTGCTCGTTGTTAGGCACCATGGCGCACTTTGCTCGCGTCCGTCGGCGCTCTCTGATGTCCGTCGGCGCGCTCTGCTCGCGTACCTCCATGCGCCCGGCTTGTGGACAACTTTTCCTTGCGTGTTCAACTACTATATGCATATATATGGTTGCTCGCTGTTGAGGTGACCACGGAGCGCTCTGCTCGCATCCCTCCGCGCGTGCTCTGCCAGCGTTTGGGCCTGCGCACGATCACGTCGTGGCCCCCATATGCATGCAGTTGCGCCACGGCGTCGCCATGATCCAGTCACGTGCGGCACGATGGAGTTATGCGCTGCAAATTAGAACTACCATCCAGGCGTGCCGATATTCCAGGTTGTCCGGCTTCCCCTTTAATTCCCGCGGCCATTATAGCCTTAGTCTATTCAACCTTTTGATCGCGCCCGACAACACAACAAGCACACCCATGACGACACATAGAGAGGGGATGTCTAGCGGCGCTCCAATGGAGTTCGGCGAGCATAAAGTGGAGACCCACGCGAGGAAAACTGGTCTCTCGGTGGTGCACACCATCGACCCGGCCATGGTGGATGACTACATCAACACCGTTGAGCAGTTGCTTGCTCGAGACAGGTACATGGTGATTGGCATCAACCTCCAGTACACCGGTGGTCGTCCCAACATAGATCAGAAGGTTGTCGTCGCCCAGTTGTGCGTGCGCCATCATGTCCTCATCTACCACTCACTACTGCAGGATGCTGCTAACGCGACACTACGATCAGAGACCCTTCGAGAAACTGTGTGCGATGCAATAATCGCAAATGGTGTTGTATGAAAACCGTCAAAAATGTGTAAAACGTTTGCGATGACAGATGCATCAAACACGGTTCAGGTTTTAGTTGCGTGTGCGATGAAGGGCATACGGTTCAGTTCAATGAACAGTTTGCGATGAGGAGGAACAAAAGAAATGGGCAGCCAGATGAAGGCATGTGCGATACACAGCATACGGTTCACTCGAATTAACTGTTTGTGATGAGGCAACACAAAAGAAATGGTCAGCCATATCAAAGGTGTGTGCGATATACGGCATGCGGTTCACTCGAATGAACTGTTTGCGTTGAGACATGAGAACAGAAACAGTTCAACTTACAAGATGTGTTTGATACGCGGCAAACAGGTATGTAATCAGAAATGGGTGTGAAGACCGATAAGAACACAAACGGTTGCTGCTAATAAGACGTGTGTGTTGTGCGATTGGATTGCATACAGAACAACAACACATATATATACACACACTTATAAGGACATGCTTGCATAACCAAATTAAACATCCACTTACATAGGTGGCTACTACAACCATGGCATCAGATTAGAGTTGCGTGTGCGATACATGGTAGACAGTTGATCCATCAGAGTTGTTTGTGATGGAATAAGCCGTGTGTGTTGCGGGCAAACGCTTGCTGGTGTATAACTTTAAACTTAACCAAAAAATGTTAATGCATGTTACAAAAATTGTATAGCTAGAAACTATGTTCAAATACGACTCCAACGATATAATCTATGGCGACATGCATTCGTATTTTATTAGTTCAATCCTACTTATAAACTAGGACGGGGGTATAGTAGGTAATTAAATCACAAACGTTTTTATTAACTGTATGTGTACGTGTCCTCTCGTCCTCCTCTCGCACGTCTTGTCACCCCGCTGCCGCAGACGGCTTACAGCGCAAGCTTGCGCAGCGCGCGGGGGCGTTCTTTTGGCCAAACGGTGGCGCCAATGAATCATCGGTGAGCCCGTTCCCACGCAACCTCGCAGGTTCCCGCGCAAGCTTCCCGCCCGACTCGGTGAAATCCCCCAAAATCCCAACGCTTACCGGCCTGCTATAAAAACCCTCACGGCCAGCGAGTCCTGCGTCTCATTTTCCACTCCCTCCCTGTAGCTTATCTCGTCTGCTTCTCCCACAATAGCCAATGGCACCAGTCCGTCGTCGTCGCTCAGTCACTTCGCCGTCATCAGAGGACAGCTCCAGCTGGGAGGCTACACCGCGGCGGCAGCGCAGTCCCCGGCGTAGTGTAGTGCGTGTGGCGTCTCTGTTGGGTGTGCGCGGAACACCCACCACACGCTCCGCCACCGCTGCCCGTCGGCAGCTGTTGCCGGCCGCCATTGCCGCCACACCACCGTCGAAAGCCAGGGCCATCTCCTGCTCCGCCGCCGCGGCCCGAAGGCAGGAGGTGGCCGTCGTGGCTGCATATTTTGACAAATCGCAGTGTTACAAGGATTGACAAATGGCAACGTTACTAGATCAACAAATGTAAATCTTTCCAGTTTGACAAATGGCAACATACCCAATATGACAGATGCAAATCTTACCAAATTGTTTGTACGTGGTTGAACATGGGTCATCCAGAACAACCGTTTGCGTTGAAGGGATGCACAAATCATGTGCTGCTCTCACTTTGCATACGGGTGTTCTATCTAAATCATTTGCGATCAAGAGCTGCAGAAATCCTGCTCGGCACATTTTCTCTTGGCTTCTTGGGAAGCTGTCGGTTTGCATACGGGTGTTCTAACTAAATGGTTTGCGATGAGTGTTTTATATTAAAAGAGTGAATTAATGGAGAGGACATGAGCAAGGCAGGCGGCCATGGAAATCAAAGGGCTCGCTTCCCAGTGAGCCTGCGCAGCATACAGCTCGCACGCTTCCCGGTGAGCCTGCGCAATCGAGGACGGCTTACACGCCTCCCGGTCAGCCTGTGCACCGGACGGCGCTCGCACGCCTCCTGTTCAGTCAAGGTCAAGAAGCTGTCCCACGGCACCTCCTACAGCCATTAAAACTAAGACACGTGGCGTCACATGAATGGTTAACCGAATTTTGGATTTACTAGAATTTACAAACCAGGCATCTCAATGTTTTGCCGACAATCAACGGTGCCCTGGTGTTTGAAATTCATGCAATTTCTTGCATGGGACCCAAGCATGCACCCAAGGACACAGATTTGATTTTTCAACCAATTTATATGCACTGGAGCATGTGCATGTAGTTCAAATTTGAATTGTGCACATAAATGCATTGAAAACTCTGTTAATGCATAAAAATGTCCAAACGAACCCCGAAAAATCACAAAAATTCACACAACACTCCTGTTGTTCTATGTTAACGTGAGAACAAATTGAAAGCAATAAGAGGCATTGGATATCGTTTCGTCCCCAAAGGTGGGACGTTCCCTACCGAAAACCATCATGCTTGTTGTGAGAAGCTCCGGTTTGTGAGAAGCATATACCCAAACCTGCCCCAAATGGGACAAAACCTGTACCACGGCATGTTGATGCTACTCCATGATAGCATGCAAAGTTTCATGAATTTCAGACGAGTTTTGGATTTACTAGAATTTAAAAACCAGGCATCTCATTGTGTAGCCAGCAATCAACGGTGCCCTGGTGTTCGAAATTCATTCCCATTTCTTGCATGGGACCTAAGCATGCACCCAAGGACACAGATTTGATTTTTCAACCAATTTATATGCACTAGAGCATGTGCATGTAGTTCAAATTTGAATTATGCACATAAATGCATTAAAAACTCAATTAATGCATAAAAATGTCCAAACGAGCCCTGAAAAAGCACAAAAATTCACACAACACTCCTGTTGTTCTATGTTGACATGAGAAAAAAATTGAAAGCAATAAAAGGCAATGGATATCGTTTCGTCCCCAAAGGTGGGACGTTCCCTACCGAAAACCATCATGCTTGTTGTGAGAAGCTCCGGTTTGTGAGAAGCATATACCCAAACCTGCCCCAAATAGGACAAAATTTGTACCACGGCATGTTGATGCCGCTCCATGATAGCATGACAAGTTTCACGAATTTTAGACGAGTTTTGGATTTACTAGAATTTAAAAACCACGCATCTCAATGTTTTGACGGCAATCAACGGTGCCCTGGTGTTCGAAATTCATTCCCATTTCTTGCATGGGACCTAAGCATGCAACCGAGGACACAGATTTGATTTTTCAACCAGTTTATATGCACTGGAGCATGTGCATGTAGTTCAAAATTGAATGATGCACATAAATGCATTGAAAACTCAGTTAATGCATAAAAATGTCCAAACGAACCATGAAAAATCACAAAAATTCACACAACACTCCTGCTGTTTTATGTTGACACCAGAAAAAAATTTGAAAGCAATAAGAGGCAATGGATATCGTTTCGTCCCCAAAGGTGGGACGTTCCCTACCGAAAACCATCATGCTTGTTGTGAGAAGCTCCGGTTTGTGAGAAGCATATACCCAAACCTGCCCCAAATGGGACAAAATTTGTACCACGGCATGTTAATGCCGATCCATGATAGCATGCCAAGTTTCATGAATTTTAGACGGGTTTTTGTTTTACTAGAATTTAAAAACCAGGCATCTCAATGTTTTGTCGGCAATCAACGGTGCCCGGGTGTTTCAAATTCATTCCCATTTCTTGCATAGGACCTAAGCATGCACACAAGGACATAGATTTGATTTTTCAACCAATTTATATGCACTGGAGCATGTGCATGTATAGTTCAAATTTGAATTAAGCACATAAATGCATTGAAAACTTAGTTAATCCATAAAAATGTCCAAACGAACCCTGAAAAATCACAAAAATTCGCACAATACTCCTGTTCTTCTATGTTGACACTCGAAATTTTTTGAAAGCAATAAGAGGCAACGGATATCGTTTCGTCCCCAAAGGTGGCACATTCCCTACCGAAACCATCACGCTTGTTATGAGAAGCTCGGGTTTGTGAGAAGCTTATACCCAAACCTGCCCCAAATGGGACAAAATTTGTACCACGGCATGTTGATGCCGCTACATGATAGCATGCCAAGTTTCATGAATTTCAGACGAGTTTTGGATTTACTAGAATTCAAAAACCAGGCATCTCAATGTTTGCGGCCGAGTGACGGTGGCAGGGTGTTTGAAATTCATTCCCATTTCTTGCATGGGACCTCAGCATGCAACCAAGGACACATATTTGATTTTTCAATAAGTTTATATGCACTGGAGCATGTGCATGTAGTTCAAATTTGAATTATGCGCATAAAATGCCTGGAAAACCCAGTTAATGTATAAAAATGTACAAACGAACCCTGAATCATTCCAATTTTTTTGACGACACACCTATAGTTGCATGTTCACTGCGGATAAAAGTTCTAACAATTCAAACACCATCCTTTGTAGCTATGACCCCATTACGTGATTCAAATGATCAAGACGATAAATCAAGTAGATCGCACACAGTTTATTATCACCAACCGTGTGAGATGCAGCACAAAATATCTTGGAGCACCATCAGTGTATAGTACACCCATGGCTTGCGAGAGAAGGTGCATCGGCTACAGTCCACAGCCGGCGTGTCGAGCACACTAGCTCACTCCCCAAATATCATTTCACTGTTCATTCATCGCCGGTGAAAACTGGGGACGTGGACCCACGTCGTGAGGGCAACTTCGGCGGCCCACTCCGGCGAGAGCGCAGCCGCAGCCGCCAGGCGCGTGCTAACAAGCTTCGTGAGGGCGACTGCAGTCTGCGTCCGGGCGGCCAAGGCAGCCCAAACGGCCGCTGTTGCTTCTCAGGCGGCCGCAGCAGCATCTGCCTCGGGGATATCAACTGGCGAGAGCGGCACACCAGCTGTCCGTTCCGCAGTGGTGGGCTTAGCCCTGCGGGAGGACGCCCACTACCATGTCAAGGCCGTCCATGCCCAGCTCGTGGCGGTCACCGCACAAATCGAACAAAGCTTCTCCGACAACGGTCGGCAGCCCACGGCCGAAGAGCTGGCAATCGCCGAGAGAGTTTGAGCAGCCGTTCGTTCCTGCGCGGCATACCTTGCCACGACGGAGCCCGCCAGAGCCCAGATGGCGTCCGCCCATGCCCAGCTAGTTGCGGCCTTTTCCAATGAGATGGCGGACGCGGATGGCGAGATGCTTGCCGAGTATGGTGTGATGGATGCCATGGAGCCCCTTCCCCAGGAGACTGTCGGGCGCGAGCTGGACATGGAGGCGGCGGTGGAGATCGACGAGCACCGGCCGTAGTAGTACTCTTTGTTTTGTTTAATTAAGAGTGTCGGTCTTTAATTTGTTAGAGTAATGTTTAGGTCAGCTAGCTCTGTTTAATTGCTGAACTTGCTCGATTAAGAAGTTACTCTCCTTTGTGTACCCAAATTATGCAATGAGGTGGATGACCACTGTAAGCAGGGAAATTCGAACCAAAATTTTTGACGTTCAAACTCAACACACACGGGTTAAGCTATCTGAATCGTTTGTGATGTTCACATATTGTACACAGTTCTGAATAAGGGACCGTGTCCGATGACACTTTGCGCACCAGTTTTTTGGCTGAAGCGATTCGAAATTTTCGGCTTCCGCGAAAATATCTACCTCCCCGCCCCCTCCCCCTTACCAAAAGCCACATTTCCCCTCTTTCCGCCTTCCTTTCCAAGTTGAAACCTTCACTCCTTGCTTGCAGCGCTGCCGCCTCCTCGCCGGCGACCCTCCTTCACGCTCCTCGGCCTCGCCTATCCAGGCAGGTAATCCACACCCGACCCCCATCCTCCTCCTCCTTCCACATCCCACATGCCCCGACCGCTGGCGCGAGCGCGACACCTGCCACCCAAATCACCGACCCCTCCACCAAATAAGCGCCGGCCTAAGCCATGGTGCACGCAGTATAGCCATGACCTCAAGGAGCATTTGGCAGCGGAGAAGCAAATCGCGGCCGCACGCGCGGATGAGGTCGCGATGGCTGCCATTCATTCCGACCCCCAGTTCTTGAAGGAACACCTTGCCATTTTCTAGCTACGCTGGTTATGCATGCTCGGTTTACCCATTGCGTGTGCTGTTCCTGCCTTTCCTTCACAAATTCTAGTGAATTGTGCTATCTAATTTTACCATGCAATCTGTTGCTCTAGTGTATATGTTCTATATGTCATGCAGTGTGGTGCTCACCTATTAACTGTTTTGTTAATTAGTTGTCGTCTTCAGTTAACTGTTTGGTTCAATTCTGCAAATGTGATGTTCAATTCTTCAGGCTACAATTTTGTATTGTCTTCCATGTGAGAAATAAATTGAATTTATCTTTACAAAATTGTGGGTGCATTCTGTTATTGTATACCATGTGAGGAATAAATTAAATTTGGCTGTAGTAAATACATGAGAAACAAATACAATTGCTACAATTGGCTGTAGCTACCTGTTTGGTTAACTGTCTGATCTTCTATTAGGAGTATGTTATATTCTGCAATGTGGTGCTGAGTTAATGTTTGGTTCATTTGTTGTGGTGTTTAGTTAACTGCTTGGTTCAATGTTATATTGTGCAATGTGGTGCTCAGTTAATGTTTGGTTCATTTGTTGTGGTGTTTAGTTAACTGTTTGGTTCAATTCTACAATGCGATGTCCAATTGTCGTGGGTAGAATTTTGTATTTTTGTGCATGTGAGGAATAAATCGAATTTGGCTGCACTTACATGAGAAACATATACAAGTGCTATATTTCCTAGTTCTTAATCATGCTTGGTTTGGATAAATGGGTTTTCCCTATGGCTTGAATTAATTTGATGAATCGGAAATGTGATTATTTTTCATCAACATATTTTACTGATAGCATGCGAACCCTTACTTAACCTAATGACTAACTACCTTATATGTGTTGTAGGGAAACAATGGGAAGCACTGAGGTTTACAATCGAGGTTAGCACATGCATGGTCCGTTGTCTAATAGCACATTATTGTGCAATTGCAGGAACCATTCTAATATTTAGGTTTTTAACAATTTGGTCTTGCACATGTAGGTCCTGCTGTCAGAGGTTTTGACCCACTGTTCGACCCATTTTGCATATGGGGAAATGAGTTGTCCATGAATATCAGTCATGTCAAGAAACTTAGAAATATTGTTAGGATAAAGAAATTAGCGACAAAAAACAAGATCTTTTTCTGCACAATGAAGAAGACATCAGTTCACTACAGGATGGTACTAACTATTATACCTTGCCTTTTTTTATTCCTTTGCCCCATTTCTAATATAGAGAAGATATTTATGCACATCCTTGTTTTCAGGCCTTTCCAAAGCAGTTCACTGATGATTACCTCTCAAACCACATGTATGGTCAGGAGGCGAGGAAGGTATTCATACAACACCCACGGTTCAATATTGAAGTGTTCCTGAAGAGGACGAAGGATGGACGGTCAATCATCCACAGGCACTGGCCTAAAGTTACAAAGACCGTCAACATCAATGAAGGCTCAATATTCGCCTTCTGCTTCAGCAATTTTCCAGATGAGATACATCTGTCTATGTACCGTCTATGATGCTAATTTCGAAAGGTTATAGATGTTGCATGTGAAACTTGGTCCTGGTGTAGTTGTGTAATGGGTAGCTGAGTGCTGAAGCTATATAATGTTGTACTCTGATGCATTTCAATTATGAAAATGAAATATATTGTGTGCTTAATATGAACTGTCAATTAGATTAATAAATGGATTATGAATAATCAGATAATTAGCCTGCTAGTGGCGAATTAGCCTGCTAATTGGGTTTTGCTATTGAAAACGGTTGTTAAAAAAATACCGTGGGCGATGACCTCAGGCAATGCACACAGTTTCTAGGAATAAACCGTGTTGGATCAATGAACAATCACACACGACTTTCTCTTGAAAACTGTTTGCGTTAGGCCACCTCACACAAAAGTTTACCACATGAAAACTGTGTGTGATGGACAACCTTTGCCACACAATTTCTTCCACGGGCCGTGGGTGATATATTCAATAACGCAAGCAATTTAACGGGAAAAATTGTGTGTGATGTACCTATGAACGGAAACGTTTTCCTTCAAGCGACTGTGTGGGATGTACATACAAACGGAAACGTTTGGAGGGGACTGACTATGGGATGTACTTGCGACCGGAAACAATTTTGCCGTTTAATTGTATTTTTTAGCTCTACTGTACGTATTTCCGTATTTGAGCGCTCGCGGTCGCACACGACCTCATTTTGCCGAACGTGTGTGCCAGGAGGGCATATCCCTGACGGTTTCTAGGTCGTGTGGTAAGGACCCCCCCTATCGCCCACACTCACTTGGCGACGGTTCCAGACGCCGTCGCGGAAAGGGGTTTTAAACTGTTTGTTTAGGAGCTCGCTGTACTAGCGACTACTTCATGGCCACAGAGCCTTGTGACCGTTTCGCCCAGTTTGTCAACAGCACCGACTACAAGTTCGCTATGGTGGACACCACCGACAATGTAAAAGCGCTCAGGGTTATGGGTTTGGCATGCAAGAACCTTGTCGAAATCTGTGAGCAGTACAGGGTCTGTTGCAGCACAAAGAAGGACTCCCTGGTTGAACTCGCCTCGGCCATCATTGACCCATACTACGATAAGATGAAGCAGGATGCCAACAGAACACGTCCCGTATCCTGGCACGAGGCCTGGATGCGGCAACTGGATGAACCTCGCCTCAGATTCGTAGCCAAGAGCGTGTACACATGCTACGAGATGCACACGTGGATCGTTGACATGAGGAAGTGCCTCGTTACCGAAATTGACGAGGCCAGATCGGGCCACAAGCAGAGCAGTAGCGGCAAGCATCACAAGAAGTAGATGATGATCAGATGATCGTTTATCCTAGTTAATTATGCATGTAATATATAGTTGACTTTGGTGTGTGGAAATGTCATGTGTGTAGTAGCCACCTATGTAATTATGCATGTAATAGTTTACTTTGGTATGTGCAAATGTCATGTGTGTGGTAGCCACCTACGTAATTGGATGTTTAATTTGGTTATGCAACCATGTCCTTATAAGTGTGTGTATATATATGTTGTTGTTCTGTATGCAATCCAAAGGCACAACACACATGTCTTATTAGCAGCAATTGTCTGTGTTATTATCAATCTTCGCACACATTTCTGATTACAGACCTGTTTGCCGCGTATCACACACATCTTGTTAAATTGAACCGTTTCTGTCATCTTGGCTTGCGCAAACAGTTCATCCAAGTGAATTGTTTTCCCTCTATCGCACACACCTTGATCTGGCTGACCATTTCTTTTGTTCCGCCTAATCACTAACAGTTCATCTGAGTGAACCGTATGCCGTATATCGCACACACCTTCATCTGGCTGCCCGTTTCTGTTCTTCTACCTCATCGCAAATAGTTCATTGATCTGAACCGTATGTCCCTCTTCACACATGCAAATAAATTCTGAACCGTGTTTGATGCATCTGTCATCGCAAACCTTTTGCATCTTTTTTGACGTTTTTTTACATCACTGTTTGCGATTATTGCATTGCACATAGTTTCTTCGAAGGGTCACTGATTGTAGTGTCACGTTAGCAGCATCCTGCAGTAGTGTTATCATCACTAGTGTTGTCAACAAGTAAATTATCATCACCTAGCAAATCATCTTCATCACTATTGAAGTCAACATACTCGGGGTGTGATACCTTAGGGCCTTTAGCCATGAAGCATCTTCCAATTCCTTCATTTGGTGAGTCAAATATGTCGTAGGAGTTGGATGACACAAGTGCAAGACCGGCAACACCTTCATCTTGAGTACATTGGGAGTCAGAGTGATAGCTTCTCTTGGAGTAGTTGTCGGAGTCGGAGCCGGAAACCCATTCACCAACGTGAGCTTGATGTCTTCGTCTGGTGTAGCTCTTTGATGACTTGTCCTTCCTTTCCGAATCCTTGCTTCTACAAGAGGGTCTTTGTTCATAACGATCATCTTTACTCCTTCTCTCTATTGGAGGTGATTCATCTCTTCTACTTCTCCTTTTTGGTGAATCTTCTCTTTTCTTGTAGGGAGACGTACACTCATTGGAGTAGTGTCTGGGTCATCCACAATTGTAGCAATTACGATCACAACTAGAAGATCTTTTGTCATTGTAGGACCTTGACTTGGAGCTTCTCTCCTTGCTTCTATTCTTGTAGAATTTGTTGAAGTTCTTCACAATTAAGCTCAATTCTTCATTGGAGACTTGCTTCTCACTTGATGTTGTAGGCGCATCACTTGAAGCTTTGTAAGCACCACTGGACTTGTTGTGGAGCTCTTCCTTATCCTTGAGTGACATCTCATGAGCAAACATTCTACCAATGACTTCCGTGGGCTTGAGATCTTTGTAGTTGGGTATCATTTGGATGAAGGTGCACACAATATCATATTTTCCATCCAAGGCTCTTAGGATCTTCTTGATGATGAATTTGTCGGTCATCTCTTCGCTTCCTAAGCCGGCAATCTCATTTGTGATGAGAGCAAGCCTAGAGTACATCTCGGCGACTCCTTCACCATCCTTCATTTTGAACTTGTCAATTTGACTTTGAAGCACATCCAATTTGGATTCCTTGATGGACTCGGTACCTTCGTGCATATCAACCAAAGTACCCCAAATTTCCTTTGCATTATCAAGGCGGCTGATTTTGTTGAATTCTTCGGGGCACAATCCACTGAAAAGAATATCGCAAGCTTTAGCATTGTATTGCAGCATCTTCAGTTCATCCGTCGTCGCTTCACGATCCAGTTCTTTTCCATCCTCGAAGAAATCACCTTGCAAGCCAACACGCACAACAGCTAAAACAGCGGGTTTATGACCAAGAATATGCATTTTCATCTTATGCTTCCAACTAGCAAAATTAGTACCATCAAAGTAAGGACCTCTACGGTGGCAATTTCCCTTGCTAGATGCCATACTCTCCTAGGTTGTGAAACCATGGCTATGATCACCAAAGCTATGGAAATCAAGGCAAATGAAGACCAAAGCTCTGATACCACTTGTATGATCGAAAGTAGGTCTAGAGGGGGGTGATTAGACTACTTGACCAAATAAAAATCTAACATTTTCCCAATTTTAGTTGTGGGCAGATTTTAGCAACTAGCACAAGTCAAGCAATCAACCTACACATGCAATTCTAAGAGTGTACCAGCGGAAAGTAAAACATTGCATATGAAGGTAAAGGGAAGGGTTTGGACAGTGCAAACGCAATAACAACACGGAGATTTTTGGCGTGGTTCCGATAGGTGGTGCTATCGTACATCCACGTTGATGGAGTCTTCAACCCATGAAAGGTAACGGCTGCGTGAGTCTACGGAGGGCTCCACCCACGAAGGGTCCACGAAGGAGCAACCTTGTCTATCCCACCATGGTCATCGCCCATGAAGGAATTGCCTCACTCGGGTAGATTTTCACGAAGTAGGTGAACTCCTTGCCCTTACAAACTTATTGGTTCAACTCCATAATCTTGTCGGAGGCTCCCAAGTGACACCTAACCAATCTAGGAGACACCACTCTCCAAAAGGTAATAGATGGTGTGTTGATGATGAACTCCTTGTTCTTGTGCTTCAAATGATAGTCTCCCCAACACTCAACTCTCTCTCACAGATTTGGATATGGTGGAAAGATGATTTGAGTGGAAAGCAACTTGGGGAAGGCTAGAAATCAAGAATCTTGTGGTAGGATTGGAATATCTTGATCTCAACACTTGAGTAGGTGGTTCTCTCTCAGAAAATGTATGCTGGAAGTGTAGGCACGTTCTGATGGCTTTCTCACAAATGGAGAAGGGGGTGGAGGGGTATATATAGCCTCCACACAAAATCCAACCGTTACACACATTTGACCCAACTCGGTCAGACCGAATACAAGAACTCGATGAGACCGATTTAGTTCAAAATGTGAACGTTAGGAATCTTGGTGGGACGGACTGGAACAACTCGGTGGGACTGATGTGCTAGGGCTTAGGGAAAACATCAACTCGGTGGTGTCGATTGCATCAATTCGGTGAGTCTGAAGTGAAGCAGTAAGCAAACAGAGAAGATATCAAGCAAACTCGGTGGGACCGATTGCTCATTTAGGTGAGACCGAAATGTTACAAAGGGAAATAGGGAGTTTGCAAAGCCATCTCCATGAGACCGAGATTCATATCGGTGTGACCAAACTGTTAGGATTTTTGGCAGTCGCTATGTCATATGAACTCCGTGGCTGGGGCCGAGTTTGACTTCGGGTTTTGGACATATTTGGAAATGAGAAAGTGGTTGAGGGCTTTGGAGCAATATCACTAACACTACAGGAATCAAGCACTTTGCCGTCAGCCATGGCTGACGGCAAAGGCATGCGTGGCGGACAGCAACGGCAAAGTACCCTTTGCCGTAGCTTATTCAGCAGACGGCAATAGGTCCGGCTGAATAAGCTACGACAAAGGGTTCCCAGCAGACGGCAAAGATGAAATGGTCTTTGCCGTTGCCAGCAGACGACAAATAGCCTGAACGGCACACGTGGCAGGTTAGGTCCGTTAGGGGGTTAACGGCGTGATTTGTCATCTGCTGGCTGGCGGAAACGACCTTTGCATCTTTGTCATCTACCAGCGGACGGCAAAGTCCCATGTAGGCCAGCCCAGGTAGCTGACACATGGCATGCTTTGCCGTCCGCTGGCAGACGGCAAAGATGCAAAGGTCTTTGCCGTCCGTCTGCCACCGGACGGCAAAGCAACCATATAGGCCAGCCCAGTGCCCCTAGGTTGCATAGGTAGCTGCCACATGGCAGCTTTGCCGTCCACTGGCTTATGGCAAACCTCTCTGCCGTCTGCCAGCTGACGGCAAAGAGCCTGTACAGCCCCTATTTTTCTGTTTTTTTGTTAAATTCATTCAATTTGACAGAATTTCAGAGATATATATATATATATACACATTTGAAGATACTTTCAACAAGCATAACAACACATATACATACCAAATCATATCCCTTCCATATGGATATGATCATCCAACACATATACATACCAATGAAAAGTCCATATGCAACATATATAGCTAGCCAACATATCCAACAACAAGCATACAATGGTTTCATCCATACATACATATATAGGTAGCAAGTTTCACATTGTTCATCCTACAAAATCAAAACAAAAAGGAAGCACAAGGAGAAGAGTAGACTCCATCAACGCAAGCTTCCTCATCGAAAGCAAATCTGCAAATTGGGAAAGAAGTTAGAAGAAGAAGAAGAAGAAGACTAGAAGAACAAGACTAGCTAGAAGAAGAAGAAGAAGAAATTTTCTTCTCTTTCTTTTTCTCCTCTCCTCGTCTTTATCTTCTTCTTCTTCTAACTAACGTAGGTAAAAATGCCATTTTTATCTAACTTAGGTAATTATGCCATTAGGAGGAAAATAAGCTAAGTATGCATTTGTTAAGCAAAACACTAGAGAAAACTTACCCTCATCACAACAAATGCGATGAAGATCGCAATGAAGGTAACAATTGATCAAACGACATAATGATACCAAGCCTCATTATAAATGGCATATTTTCTAATCTTCTGAAGCTTCAGGCGCATTGCATCCATCTTCAAGAGCATTGCATTCATCTTTATCTTGTGATCATTGACGACATCGGCAACATACAACTCCAATTCCATCTTCTCTTCTTCAATTCTTCTAATTTTTTCTTTCAAATACTCATTTTCTTTTTCAACTAAATTTAACTTCACGACAAGAGGGTCGGTTTCAAATTTCGGTTCACATACCTCCTAGATTAGAATATCTCTATGTCAACTTGATGGCCATAATTGTCATAAATGCGAAATGCAACAAATAGTTATAAAAGAGAATTTACCACATCCGTATCATAAAGTGGGCGAGGGCCGACGGGGACGGAAATCAAGACCATGGCACTATGTATAAGAAACAATCATACAAAGTAAGAAAATTATACAAGTAACTATATAAATCATACAATCATACAAGTAACTATATAAATCAAGTACAACATAAAAAATTGAATACCTAATAATAATCTGGATCGTCGGGTTCAATAAATGCTCTGGGATCAATAAATGCATCATCATCACTATCAGTAATGACGTGCTCAACATCATCATTAATAAATGCGTCATCATGTGGAAGGCCACCTTTACGTAATCGGTCAAGCATTGATAGATCATCCACAGCAGTAACCTCTTCTAGTTAAGTCTCTTCTTCTTCCGGCGCAGGGGTGAAGTTGGGTTCACTGTCATTGTCTACTTCAATGTTCTGGGGTGAAGTAGAGCGGTTCTCGAAACGTTTTTTGGAAAGACGTGTTTCTTGGAAGAATTCTCCTTCATGTGTCTGGGTTAATGTGAGGTTCATAATCCTCTTCATTGGGGAGACGTGGTGGCACTTCATAAACAACATCCCAACCATTGAGATTTGGATCACTTTGATAGGCCCATGGTAGATAGAAAACTTGGGTTGCCTGTTGAGCCATAATATAGACATCAGGAACATCCAAATGGGTGCTTTGTTTGATTTCCACTAGCCCTAAGTGTTCACGAGTCCTTCTAGTCTCCTTGAAGACTACGATGTTTGGTGGGTTTGCACCATAGAACTAAAGTTCATAAATTGCTTCAACTCTTCCATAATACTCGGCATCTCCTTCCCCGATAGTAGAGACACAGCAATTTGTAGACTTTCGGTCAGCCATAGATAGCTCTTTGCCATAGGTACGAAAGCGATACCCGTTTATGTCATATTTGTCAAATGAACAGACATTAAAGTCAAAACCATTAGCGACTTGTCTCAATTCGGCGTTCATAGACTCTGAATTAGCCTACAAGTTTAATATGAAAGGGATTGTTGCATTAGCCACAAATTAGACGAAGAAATGAAATGGTCTAATGGAAATTACTGTTTGTTTGAACCAAGAGATGAAACCGGGATAGCCGCCTCCATGCTTTGCCAGAAGCTCATACTCTTCGACGGAATCCTTTTGGATCACCGCTCCATACGAGAATTTGGCGACGTATCGACTGTATCAAATTTATCCGGGAATAAGAGCAGTTCAAAGGAATTAGAAGTTGCGAACAATGTACCGAGAACTTACTCGATGTACAGCCGCACTTCTATTAGGTTGGTGAAGATATACAACGAAATGATCTACCATTTTTCGAAATCAAACGTTAAGGAATTAGAAGCACCGGCTGGTGCGAGATCCCCTTTGAATAGGCTGAGGTTGGATCCACCCTTTTTAGGGTCATCAGCATTGTACCGAGGCTTCGGATTATGCAAATGACGATTTTTGGCTTTGTAGTGTGCTCTCACGAAGTTTGCCGCCTCCTCAGTAATGAATGCCTCAGCCATCGATGCTTCAGTTCTACGTTTATTTTTACATTTTGCTCGCAGTGTCTTCTGCATCCTCTCAGTTGTGTAGCACCAACGATTTTGCACGGGCCCCCCAATCTTGCCAAAGTTGGGAGATGCAAAATCAAGTGATGCATTGGATTAAAGAAGCCTAGCGGAAAGATCTTCTCTAACTGGCAAATCAACTCCGATGCCAACTCTTCCATTTCTTCTAGCAGGCCAGGCGATAGTTCTTTCGCACAAAGAACACGGAAGAAATAGCTCGGCTCTGCCAGTACTAGCCATTCATCCTCAGGGATGAAGCCACACAACAACACCGGCATTACCCGCTCAATGCATATGTGCCAATCATGACTCTTGAGACCAAATATCTTCAATTTATCAAGACTCGCTCCCCTCTTCAGATTCGCTGCATACCCATCGGGGAACATCAACTGCTGTTGCACCCACAAGATAATTTCCCTCATAGCTGGCCTTCCAAGATTAAACCATGCCTTTGGCATCGTCCAATTCTGCTTTCCTTTCGGGTTTTTCATGTTTTGTAATGGCCTATCACATACCGCCTCCGGATCGACTCTAGCCTTAGTATTATCCTCTGACTTCCCATCTATGTCGAACAATGTACCAAAAAGTGCCTCGGCGATATTCTTCTCAGTGTGCATCACATCGATGTTGTGTGGGCAAAGGAGGTCTTTGAAGTAAGGCAGATCCCACAAGCATGTCTTGTGAGTCCAGGCATGTTTTGAATTATACCCCTTGAAATACCCTGGATGATCTGGATCTGGCTCGATAGCGTTTAACTGATCCAGGGTCTCTTGGCCTGTCAACGCAGGTGGTGCAAAGTTTTTGACAACTCTACCTCTGACGAAGTTCTTCTTGTCTTTCCTGAACTTATGGCGAGGATCCAGAAACTGTCTATGCATGTCGAAGCAAGAAAACTTGCGACCGGCCTGAAGCCAACGAAACTCAAGAGCTCCCTTGCATGTGGGGCACAGGAACCTTCCATGCACACACCAGCCAACGAATAGCGCATACGCCGGCAAGTCATGCATTGAGTACATGTACCGGACACGCATTATGAAGTTCTGTTTGCTAATGTCGTCGTATGTCTTGAACCCATTATCCTAGGCTTCTTGCAATTCGTCCTTCAGCGGCTGCATGTACACATTCATATTCTTCCCCGGATAGTTGGGCCCTGGAATTATCAACGTCAGGAAAATATTCTTTCTTTGCATAATCTGTCCGGGGGGAGATTGAGTGGAAAGACAAATACGGGCCAACAACTGTATTGGGCTGCCGTCGGTGCGAGATACATGTGGCGCTCGGCGTTGAACACAAGATCCACATCCCACAAGTGAAGCCGGCGCCCGGTGTCCCGCAACAATAGTTCTGGTGGCCGATGACGGTCGAACACCTTGGCGAATTTGTCTGACAGCCTTTGCAATGAGGATTAAATCCAAGTTTTGAAAGTTCAAACAACCAAACCCGACTTGAGTCGGTTTGGGTGTTTCAAGTTTCAATACTTGGCTTTTAATCGTCATCGCAGAGGCTACAAGACAAATTCGCAATGGTGTTCGACGGCCATCGACGCCGACAATTGTTGTTGCGGAACACCGGACGCTGACGTCACTTGTGGGACGTCGATGTAGTGTTCGACACCGACGGCCACACGTATCTCGCACCGACGATACTTGCTATTTAGAGTTCCATCGACACCGAGGAACCCCCTAACCCACTTGACCCCGGGCGCCCCCTTTTCCTACTTCTTTTTTCATCTTCTACTTCTACTTCTTTTTTTTCATCATCATCATCTTCTTCTTCTTCTTCTACTTATTGTTCTTTTTTTCTTCCTCTTCTTCTCTTTCTTCCTCTTCTTCTTTTACTTCTTTTTTCATCTTTCTTGTTTATTCTTCAAAACCAGAAAAAAACTAAACAAAACTATAAAATAAAATAAACTAACCTAAACTAAATTATACTAACCTAACCTAACCTAAACTAACCTAACCTAAACTAAACAAACATAAACTAAATCTAAAAAAACAGAAAAAAAAACTCACCACGACAAGGGGCGGGGCGGCGGTGGGGCGGGGCGGCGCGGCCGGGCGGGGTGGGGCGGCGCGGCGCGGCGTGGCCGGGCGGGGCGGGGCCGGGTGGTGCGATGCGGCCGGGCGGCGACAGCTCGGGACGGGGGCGGGGCGGTGCGGGCGGCCGGCGACTCGGGAAGGGGCGGCGCAGCCGGGCGGTGGCTGCTCGGGACGGGGTGGGGCGGGTCGGTGCGGGGCGGCCGATGACGGGGGTGGCGCGGGGCGGCGGCGGCTCGGGCACGGGGTCGGGGCAGGGCAACCGGCGACGGGGGTGGCGCGAGGCGGCGGCGGTGGCGCGAGGCGGCGGCGGTGGCGCGAGGCGGCGATGGCGCGAGGCGGCGGCGGTGGCTTGGGCATGGGGGCGGGGCGGCGGTGGCGGCTCGGGCACGGGGTCGGGGCAAGGCGGCCGGCGACTGGGGTGGCGCGAGGCGGCGGCGGTGGCTCGGGCATGGGGGCGGGGCGGCCGATGAAGGGGGTGGCGCGAGGCGGCGGCGGCTCAGGCACGGGGGCTGGGCCGCCGGCGAAGGGGGGTGGCGGCGCGGGTTAGTGGCGGAGGCGGGGGTGAGGGCGGCGGCTCGGGCAGGGGAGAGAGGGAGCGGACATAGAGAGGGGTGGGGCGGGGCACTGGCCGCTTTTTAGTTAGGTCACAGCTCTTTGCCGTCTGCTAGCAGACGACAAAGAGCCTAGCTAACGGACGTTAGGTTGGCCACTTTCTTTGTCGTCCGCTAGCAGACAGCAAAGAAGCTTTGCCATCTGCTAGCGGACGGCAAAGAAAGTGGCCATTAGGTGGTTCTCGCTAGTGGGCCACCCTCCCTCTTTGCTTTCAGCTAGCGGATGGCAAAACTTCTATGCCGTCGGCTAGCTGACGGCAAACATGTTCTTTGCCGTCAGCTTTCCTTTTGCTTATGGCAAAGAGCTTCTTTTCCGCCAGCTAGCTGACGACAAAGAGCTGGCCGACGGCAAAGATCCTGATTCCAGTAGTGTAAGCACTTTGAGCAAGCGAGCCATTAAGCAACACCTCTTCCCCTTTTAATAGTATTGGCTTTCCTATGGACTTGATATCATCTTGGATCACTAAAAGTAAATCGAAGAGACTGGAGCTTTTGCCAATATGTGTCCTTAGCATTTTGAGGGGTCCACATTTTTAGTCGATTCCATGCCATTCATTGAACTTTCTGAAATATTAAACTTGAATGGATATTAGTTCAATGAGCTATATGTTATTATGAATTACCAAAACCACCCGGGGATTAGTTGCAGTTTCAGTTGCCACCCACGAAGCGCTTGTTTCGGTCGGCTAGCTCGATCGTAGTGGTGATTGATGACTCACAAGTATAGGGGATCAATCATAGTCCTTTCGATAAGTAACAGTGTCGAACCCAACGAGAAGCAGAAGGAAATGACAAGCGGTTTTCAGCAAGGTAATTTCTACAAGCATTGAAATTGTCGCTAACAAGTAGTTTGATAGCAAGATAATTGGTAACAAAAAATAAGTAGCAATAGTAACAATAGGTGCAGCAAGGTAGCCCAATCCTTTTTTAGCAAAGGACAGGCCAAATCAATCTCTTATAATAAGAAAAGCGTTCTTGAGGACACATGGGAATTTCATCTAGTCATTTTCATCATGTTGGTTTGATTCACGTTTGATACTTTGATAATTTTATATATGGGTGGACTGGTGCTTGGGTGCTGTTCTTAGTTGAACAAACCTCCCACTTATGATTAACCCCTCTCGCAAGCATCCGCAACTATGAAAGAAGAATTAAGATAAAATCTAACCATAGCATTAAACATATGGATCCAAATCAGCCCCTTACGGAATAGCGCATAAACTAGGGTTTAAGCTTCTGTCACTCTAGCATCCCATCATCTAATAACTACTCCACAATGCATTCCCTTAGGCCCAAAGATAGTGAAGTGTCATGTAGTCGATGTTCACATAACACCAGTAAGGGAATCACAACATACATATCATCAAAATATTGAACGAATATCAAATTCACATGATTACTTATGACAAGACTTCTCCGATGTCCTCAAGAACAAAAGTAACTACTCACAAAACATACTCATGCTCAAGATCAGAGGGGTATTGAATATCATAATAGATCTGAACATATAATCTTCCACCAAATAACCGGCTATCATCAACTACAAGATGTAATCAACACTACTAGACACCCACAGGTACCAATCTGAGGTTTTGGTACAAAGATTGAACACAAGAGATAAACTAGGGTTTTGAGATGAGATGGTGTTGTTGAAGATGTTGATGGAGATTGGCCCTCCCATGATGAGAGGGTTGTTGGTGATGACGATAGCTTTGATTTCCCCCTCCGGGAGGGATTATCCCTGGCGCAACCGCTATGCTAGAGAGCAAAAGTGCTCCTGCCCAAGTTCCGCCTCGAGACGGCGGCGCTCCATCCCGAAAGACATCTCCTTATTTTTTCTAGGTCAAAGGACCTTATGTACCAGAAGATGGGCACCAGACGTGGGCTAGGGCCCCCACTACGGACCAGGGCGCGCTAGGGGGTAGGCGCGCCCTGGTGCCTAGTGGGAACCTGGGTGGCCCCCTCTGGTATTTCTTTATTCCAATATTTTCTATATATTCCAAAATAATTCTCTGTAAAATTTCAGCTCATTTGGAGATATGCAGAATAGATATCTCTGACATATCTTTTTCAGGTCCAGAATTCCAGCTGCTGGTATTCCCCCTCTTTGTGTAAATCTTGCATATTGTGAGAGAAAAGGCATTAGAATTACTCCACAAAGTGTTATATTGCATAAAAACACTATACATAACAGTAGGAAAACATGATGCAAAATGGACGTATCAGTGATCAAGGCGGTGCAAACACACCGAGACTGTAGCTTCTGGCATTCACAAGGATGCCTTCTCCTGAGGTTGTCTTCACTTTCTTTTCCTGGGGAAATGTCTTACAAAAGGATCTTTAGCGGGAAAATCAAATCTAACATTCCCCTCAAACACATTTATCACAGCTTTGATAGTCCTTAGAAAAGCTACCGTGAATTATAGGAGGAATTGGATCTTCACGCATATCTACTATAACAAGATCAATCATGACAGGGCAATGATTAATTTGAACTATAACACCATGCTTAATACCTAGTGCCTGAGTAAAGGTAGAATTAGCCATATTCAAAATGATCTCAGTAGTAGCATAAGGACCAAGATAAAGACTATCATAAACTGATTTGGGGATAGTGAAACACTTGCCCCAAGATCACATAAAGTACTGAACTTATTCAATCCTTTCTCAATGTCTATAGTAGGTTCCAAATCATCCTCTTGCTTAGTTGGTAACTTACTATAGAGCTTGTTCCTTTCATCATCAAGTTCACGTACCTTGGCTGCAACTTGTTCAATGAAGACATTATATGCTTCATTATTAGTTACCTCCGGTAGTGGATTCATGGATATTATCTACACAAAATCTACAATGGTATAATTGTACTCTGGCACATGGCTTGTGTCAAGTACTTCAGCTTTCTCTTTGTTTATTCTCACCATTTTAACTTGTTCTATTGGATTAGGCTCCGGTTTACCTGCAAACTTAGACAAAATTGGTGTTTGGCTCTATGCTATTTTAGCTATTTGAGCCTCCATATTCTTGGATCTTCCTTCAAGTACCTGCACATCATTTATTTGTTCAACAACTTTACTGTTTAATTTACCAAGTAAGTTATCATGGTTCTTCAAGATATTCTTGAAGTTTTCATTCTTCTCAGTGTGACTAGCAATTAAACTTTTAAGAGTTTCTTCAAGAGTATTTCTATTGCTAGCATTAGCTAAATTAAAAATATTGGATGCTCCTCCATTACTAGGATAAGGAAGTCTAGGAGCATATCCATTATTTTTCCAATTAGGATTGTAGCTATTACAAGAGATAAAATTCACATCACTAGTTTCTTCATTACTGATGGCATTAACGTTTACCTCTTCTTTACCTTTCATCACGGAGATAAGTTCTTCAAGTTTGGTTGTTAACTCCATGCTACTTTCTTCCATGGCATTCATCCTTTTAGTGGTGGTTCTTTCAACATGCCATTGGGCATGGTTCTCTTGCATATCATCAAGTAATTTCTTGACATCTTCTATGGGCTTTCCCATGATCGTTCCTCCTGCAGTTGTATCAAGCATAGTTTTTGACATATGATTCAAACAATTATAGAAAATTTGGAGGATTAACCATCACTCCATTCCATGATTGGGACAGTTTCTTATAGCTTCCTTCATTCTATCCCACACAAGCGCTAGTGGCTCACGTTCTTCCTACTTGAAACCTGTAGTGTGAGAATGTAATTGCATAATCTTTGAAGGTGGACAATACTTGGATAAAAATTTACAGCAGCAATCAGCCCAAGAAGTAATACGGCCCTTAGGTAGTGCAAGAAGCCATTCCTTAGCTTTTCCTCTTAAGGAGAAAGGAAATAGATGCAATTTCAGTGCGTCAGGATCATAATCCTTTATGCGTGTCATGTTGCACAACTAAGTGAAATTGTGTAAGTGCATACCAGCATCCTTAGAAGCAGAGCCTCCAAATTGGTCCTGTTGAACTATGGAAACTAAGTTCGGTTTAATCTCATCCTCAGTGGTTGCTACCTCAGGTTGTGCTATAGGTTCATGCATGAAGTTGTTGCTGGGAGTAGCAGAACTCCCAAGATTATGAGCCATTGTAATCTTTTTATTTTTCAACTGACAAGACTTGCAACAAAAATGAAAACTTAAAATAGAAACAAAGAAGTAAAAACAAAAATTGAAAATTAACTTTAACAAAAACTCTAAACACAAAGACTAGGAATACTAAACTCATCCCTGGCAACAGCACCAGAAAAAGGGTTTGATATCTCCTTTTTATTGATCCGGTATTGGAACATAAAAGAGTATCCCGCACCTATTTCCCTAGAGGTGACCCTGGGTTATCGAACCCACAAGAGGAAGATTCCCTTGAAGCGATGGTCTCTAGCAAGCTTTCCTTAAAGTGTCAAATCCAGCTTTTGACTGGATCAACAAGCAACTAGTGATTCAAACACTTATAATAAAACGAGGTACATGTATGAGATCTTATGCTTACAACCTTGTATTTGCACTGGGATCTGATACGTCTCCAACGTATCTATAATTTTTGATTGTTCCGTGCTATTATATTATCTGTTTTGGATGTTTAATGGGCTTTACTAAGCACTTTTATATTATTTTTGGGACTAACCTATTAACCGAAGGCCCAATGCAAATTGCTGTTTTTTTTGCCTATTTCAGTGTTTCGAGAAAAGGAATATCAAACGGACTCCAAACAGAATGAAACCACTGGGAGAGTGATTTTTGGAACAAACGTGATCCAGGGGACTTGGAGTGGACGTCAAGAAAGAAGCGAGGAGGCCACAAGGCAGGGAGGCGCGCCTCCCACCCTCGTGGGCCCCTCGCAGCTCCGCCGACCTACTTCTTCCTCCTATATATATCCATATACCCCGAAAACATCCAGGAGCACCACGTAACCCTATTTCCACCGCCACAACCTTCTGTACCCATGAGATCCCATCTTGGGGCCTTTTCCGGTGCTCCGCCGGAGGGGGAACCGATCACGGAGGGCTTCTACATAAACACCATGGCCTCTCTGATGATGTGTGAGTAGTTTACCACAGACCTTCGGGTCCATAGTTATTAGCTAGATGGCTTCTTCTCTCTCCTTGGATCACAATACAAAGTTCTCCTCGATCTTCTTGGAGATCTATTTGATGTAATTCTTCTTGCGGTGTGTTTGTCGAGATCCGATGAATTGTGGGTTTATGATCAAGATTATCTATGAACAATATTTGAATCTCCTCTGAATTCTTTTATGTATGATTTGATATCTTTGCAATTCTCTTCGAATTATCAGTTTGGTTTGGCCTACTAGATTGATCTTTCTTGCAATGGGAGAAGTGCTTAGCTTTGGGTTCAATCTTGCGTTGCTCGATCCCAGTGACAGAAAGGGAAACGACACGTATTGTATTGTTGCCATCGAGGATAAAAAGATGGGGTTTATATCATATTGCTTGAGTTTATCCCTCTACATCATGTCATCTTGCCTAATGCGTTACTCTGTTCTTATGGACTTAATACTCTAGATGCATGCTAGATAGCGATCGATGTGTGGAGTAATAGTAGTAGATGCAGAATCGTTTCGGTCTACTTGTCGCGGACGTGATGCCTATATACATGATCATGCCTAGATATTCTCATAACTATGCACTTTTCTATCAATTGCTCGGCAGTAATTTGTTCACCCATCGTAATACTTATGCTATCTTGAGAGAAGCCACTAGTGAAACCTATGCCCCTCGGGTCTATTTTCCATCATATTAATCTCCCGTCAACTAGCTATTTCTGGCATCGTTTATTTTGCAATCTTTACTTTTCAATCTATACAACAAAAATACCAAAAATATTTATCTTATTATCTCTATCAGATCTCACTTTTGCAAGTGGCCGTGAAAGGATTGACAACCCCTTTATCGCATTGGTTAAAAGGTTCTTATTTGTTTGTGCAGGTACGAGGGATTTGCGTGTAGTCTCCTACTGGATTGATACCTTGTTTCTCAAAACTGAGGGAAATAGTTACGCTACTTTGCTGCATCACCCTTTGCTCTTCAAGGAAAAAACCAACGCAGTGCTCAAGAGGTAGCAAGAAGGATTTCCGGCACCGTTGCCGGGGAGATCTACACCAAGTCAAGTCAAGTCAAGACATACCAAGTACCCATCACAAACTCTTATCCCTCGCATTACATTATTTGCCATTTGCCTCTCGTTTTCCTCTCCCCCACTTCACCTTTGTCGTTTTATTCGCCCTTCTTCTGTTCGTCTTTTCGTTCTCTTTGATGTCTTACTTGGCTCGTTTGCTCGTTTGGTTGGAATAGTTGTTTATTTATTGCTAAACAAAGAACCTAAGATCTATGGATCCTCATCTGCTTGCTAATCTTTTTAAGAGATCCAATTTTGATGAACCAATTTCTAGTGAGTTTTGTGCACTAGATTATCTTTATGAAGTTTTGCTTGAAATTCGTGGATCTGAAAATTGTGATGAAGAAATTTATGAAGAAATTCACAATAGCTCCTTGAATAAAAAGCATGATTGCAATGATTTTACTATAAATTCTCTTGATGTCAATTGTGCTAATAATATGCAAAACCCTAAGCTTGGGGATGCTAGTTTTGCTATGTCTACTACTTGTTACAATGATCATGATTGGGGTGATTCTTCTTATAATCTTGAAATTTTATTTAAGCCCCATGATGAATATGAGATTGATAATAGTGTTTGCAATAATATTGAAAGTGGGTTTGGAAGAGTGTCAACTTTAGATCCCACACATTTGGAGAATGTTCAATCTTATGAAATAAAAGTGGGTTTGGAGAGGTCATGACTTTAGCTAATGTTAATCCCACTATTTTGGAAGAGTGCAACTTTGCATACATGTGGATCGTGTTAAGCATATGTTTTGTGATAGCTATATTGTTGAATTTGCTTATGATCCTACATGTAATTATTATGAGAGAGGAAAATATGGTTGTAGAAATTTTCATGTTACTAAATTACCTCTCGTTATGTTGAGATTGCTATTGTTTCTTTCCGCTTCCTTGCATATGCTAGTTTTTGCTTGCCTTGATAATTTGTTTGCCTATAAGATGCTTATGCATAGTAAGTATGTTAGACTTAGATGTGTTTGTCACGTGTTTTATGATGCTCTCTTTGTACTTCAATTCTTATCTTTCTTGTGAGCATCATTGAAATCTCAATGCCTAGCTAAAAAGGCTTTAAAGAAAAGCGCTTGTTGGGAGACAACCCAATATTTTTCATTTCTGTTTTATAATAAATATTTGAACTAGCCTCTGGTTAGATGTGTTTTTATGTTTTAATTAGTGTTTGTGCCAAGTAAAACCTATAGGATCTTCTTGGATGATAGTTATTTGATCTTGCTGAAAAAGTCAGAAACTTTCTGCTCACGAAAACAATTGTTAAAAATCACCAGAACGTGATAAAATACTGATTCGAATTGCAGTAGATCAATAAAAAAAATATTTAGGACTTCCTATTTTGGTAGAATTTTTTAGTTACAGAAAGTTTGCGTTTGATACAGATTACTACAGACTGTTCTGTTTTTGACAGATTCTGTTTTTCGTGTGTTGTTTGCTTATTTTGATGAATCTATGGCTAGTATCGGAGGTTATGAACCATAGAGAAGTTGTAATACAGTAGGTTTAACACAAATATAAATAAATAATGAGTTCATTACAATACCTTAAAATGGTGGTTTGTTTTATTTCGCTAACGGAGCTCGTGCGATTTTCTGTTGAGTTTTGTGTTGTGAAGTTTTCAAGTTTTGGGTAAAGATTTGATGCATTATGGAATAAGGAGTGGCAAGAGCCTAAACTTGGGGATGCCCAAGGCACCCCAAGGTAAAATTCAAGGACAACCAAAAGCCTAAGCTTGGGGCTGCCCCGGAAGGCATCCCCTCTTTCGTCTTCGTCCATCGGTAACTTTACTTGATGCTATATTTTTATTCACCAGATGATATGTGTTTTGCTTGAAGCGTCTTGTATGATTTGAGTCTTTGATTTTTAGTTTACCACATTCATCCTAGCTGTACACACCTTTTGGGAGAGACACACATGAATCGGAATTTATTAGAATACTCTATGTGCTTCACTTATATCTTTTGAGCTAGATAATTTTGCTCTAGTGCTTTGCTTATATCTATTGGAGCACGGTGGTGGTTTTATTTTATAGAAGTTATTGATCTCTAATTCTTTCACTTATATTATTTTGAGAGTCCTTTAGAATAGCATGGTAATTTTCTTTGGCTATAAAATTAGTCCTAATATAATATGCATCCAATTGGATATAATAAAAATTTTCATAAAAAGCGCATTGAATACTATGAGAAGTTTGATACTTGATGATTGTTTTGAGATATGGAGATGGTGATATTAGAGTCATGCTAGTTGAGTAGTTCTGAATTTGAGAAATACTTGTGTTGAGGTTTGCAAGTGCCGTAGCATGCACGTATGGTAACCGTTGTGTAACAAATTTGAAACATGAGGTGTTCTTTGATTGTCATCCTTATGAGTGGCGGTCGGGGAAGAGCGATGGTCTTTTCCTACCAATCTATCCCCCTAGGAGCATGCGCGTAATGCTTGGTTTTTGATGACTTGTAGATTTTTGCAATAAGTATGTGAGTTCTTTATGACTAATGTTGAGTCCATGGATTATACGCACTCTCACCTTTCCATCATTGCTAGCCTCTTCGGTACCGTGCATTGCCCTTTCTCACCTGGAGAGTTGGTGCAAACTTCGCTGGTGCATGCAACCCCCGTGATATGATACGCTCTATCACACATAAACCTCCTTATATCTTCCTCAAAATAGCCACCATACCTACCTATTATGGCATTTCCATAGCCATTTCGAGATATATTGCCATGCAACTTTCCACCGTTTCATTTATTATGACACGCTTCATCATTGTCATACTGCTTTGCATGATCATGAAGTAGACATCGTATTTGTGGCAAAGCCACCATGTATAATTTATCATACATGCCACTCTTGATTCATTGCACATCCCGGTACACCACCGGAGGCATTCATACAGAGTCATATTTTGTTCTAGTATCGAGTTGTAATCATTGAGTTGTAAATGAATAGAAGTTTGATGATCATCATAAATAGAGCATTGTCCCAAAAAATGCCAAATAAAAAAAGGGGCCCAAAAAATAATAATAATAATAAGGGACAATTCTACTATCCTTTTTTCCCACACATGTGCTTCAAAGTAGCACCATGATCTTCATGATAGAGAGTCTCTTGTTTTGTCACTTTCATATACTAGTGGGAATTTTTCATTATAGAACTTGGCTTGTATATTCCAACAATGGGCTTCCTCAAATGCCCTAGGTCTTCGTGAGCAAGCAAGTTGGATGCACACCCACTTAGTTTCTTTTGTTGAGCTTTCATACATTTATAGCTCTAGTGCATCCGTTGCATGGCAATCCCTACTTCTTGCATTGACATCAATTGATGGGCATCTCCCTAGCCCGTTGACTAGCCGCGTCAATGCGAGACTTTCTCCTTTTTTGTCTTCTCCAATAACCTCCATCACTATATCCTATTCCACCCATAGTGCTATATACATGGCTCACGCTCACGTATTGCGTGAAGGTTGAAAAAGTTTGAGATTACTAAAGTATGAAACAATTGCTTGGCTTGTCATCGGGGTTGTGCATGATGAGAGCATTCTTGTGTGATGAAAATGGAGCATGACCAAACTATATGATTTTGTAGGGATGAACTTTCTTTGGCTATGTTATTTTGAGAAGACATAATTGCTTTGTTAGTATGCTTGAAGTATTATTATTTTTATATCGATATTAAATTTTTATCTTGAATCTTTCGAATCCGAACATTCATGCCACAATAAAGGAAATTACATTGAAAATTATGCTAGGTAGCATTCCCCATCAAAAATTCTGTTTTTATCATTTACCTACTCGAGGACGAGCTGGAATTAAGCTTGGGGATGCTTGATACGTCTCCAACGTATCTATAATTTTTGATTCTTCCATGCTATTATATTATCTGTTTTGGATGTTTCATGGGATTTACTAAGCACTTTTATATTATTTTTGGGACTAACCTATTAACCGAAGGCCCAGTGCAAATTGCTGTTTTTTGCCTATTTCAGTGTTTCGCAGAAAAGGAATATCAAACGGAATCCAAACGGAATGAAACCATCGGGAGACTGATTTTTGGAACAAACGTGATCCAGGGGACTTGGAGTGGACGTAAAGAAAGAAGCAAGGAGGCCATGAGGCAGGGAGGCGCGCCCCCACCCTCGTGGGCCCCTCGCAGCTCCACCGACCTACTTCTTCCTCCTATATATATATATCCATATACTCCTAAAACATCCAGGAGCACCACGAAACCCTATTTCCACCGCCGCAACCTTCTGTATCCCATGAGATCCCATCTTGGGGCCTTTTCTGGCGCTCCGCCGGAGGGGGAATCGATCACGGAGGGCTTCTACATCAAAACCATGACCTCTCCGATGATGTGTGAGTAGTTTACCATAGACCTTCGGGTCCATAGTTATTAGCTAGATGGCTTCTTCTCTCTCTTTGGATCTCAATACAAAGTTCTCCTCGATCTTCTTGGAGATCTATTCGATGTAATTCTTTTTGCGGTGTGATTGTCGAGATCCGATGAATTGTGGGTTTATGATCAAGATTATCTATGAACAATAATTGAATCTCCTCAGAATTCTTTTATGTATGATTTGATATCTTTGCAAGTCTCTTCGAATTATCAGTTTGGTTTGGCCTACTAGATTGATCTTTCTTGCAATGGGAGAAGTGCTTAGCTTTGGGTTCAATCTTGCGTTGCTCGATCCCAGTGACAGAAAGGAAACGACACGTATTGTATTGTTGCCATCGAGGATAAAAAGATGGGGTTTATATCATATTGCTTGAGTTTATCCCTCTACATCATGTCATCTTGCCTAATGCGTTACTTTGTTCTTATGAACTTAATACTCTAGATGCATGCTGGATAGCGGTCGATGTGTGGAGTAATAGTAGTAGATGCAGAATCATTTTGGTCTACTTGTCGCGGACGTGATGCCTATATACATGATCATGCCTAGATATTATCATAACTATGCACTTTTCTATCAATTGCTCGACAGTAATTTGTTCACCCACCGTAATACTTATGGTATCTTGAGAGAAGCCACTAGTGAAACCTATGCCCCCGGGTCTATTTTCCATCGTATTAATCTCCCGTCAACTAGCTATTTCTGGCATCGTTTATTTTGCAATCTTTACTTCTCAATCTATACAACAAAAATACCAAAAATATTTATCTTATTATCTCTATCAGATCTCACTTTTGCAAGTGGCCGTGAAGGGATTGACAACCCCTTTATCGCGTTGGTTGCAAGGTTCTTATTTGTTTGTGCAGGTACGAGGGATTTGCGTGTAGTCTCCTACTGGATTGATACCTTGGTTCTCAAAAACTGAGCGAAATACTTACGCTAGTTTGCTCCATCACCCTTTCCTCTTCAAGCGAAAAACCAACGCAGTGCTCAAGAGGTAGCAGGATCAAACAAGATATTAATTTGTGCGCTAGAAGTCAGCCATCAAGATGTGCTTGTCACGGATCGAAGTGCGGGATGTGTCCAAATAACATCTTGACTGGCACGAGTCCTACATCAAGAATCAGTTGTCCAACCGCAGGCCCTATCCTCGCACGTTGTTGCCTCGATAATTCTCTACTACTGAAAAAGAACGTAAGGTTCCCATTTCACCTTTCTTCCCACCACCCCTTCGTCCAACCTTCCATGTATATGATAATCAATCAGCTTAATTTACTTACCTTTTGAATCAATTCCACTTTAGTTTACTTACCAAACTTCTAATCAAAATATAAGGTAATTCACGGGCAAAATATGATGAACATTTATTTACACAATCGTATTATTATTGACAAGTAAATCACAAGCTAACGTACTAGAATATTTATATCGCGTTGGAACGCACGGGCATTGTTCTAGTAAGATACTAAAATCAGACAAGAGCTTTGGGTGTTTAGTGACTACACCTCATTTCTCCCCAAGAATATTATCCATCTTACCCTACGGAACCTTACTGTCACCAGTGTTCAGTATAACAATTCACGGTCTCCTTGCTTCTAGCCTCACCGGTGCTCGATCTCCATAATCTTGGGTACCTACAGGGATGAAGATCGCAGGCAAGACAAGACACATCTTCAAGGAACAATTTTATTTCACACATACGAACGTTATATCAAAGTCTTCCATTTATCCCCTCAACAAATACCTCGGGTTGCAAGGCTTCTGCCTCAACCCATACCTTACCGAACTACTCACACATGGAGATCAGATCGTGGGAAGAAAACATTGAAGAACACATCTTGAGATTGATTGACTGCAATATGTCTTACAATGGATGCCTTATGCGATCCACGATTACAAGTATGAATGGGATGGATGAGCACTATGGTGGTGGTGGAGGTGGCTATGGAGATGGTGGCGGCTAGGGTTTGCGGATGAGGATGATGATGAAGAGGTTCTGGCTTCTATGCTCGTCTCTGTGTTGACATTTTGATCGGGTCCCTTTAACGAAAGTTGTTTGGGCAGACGACCTGCCATGGAATTCAAGCCATACGGGTGCTCGCGCCCATATGGAATGTCGTCTTTCGTGCTATCTTCGCGCAGACGTCTCCTGGCGATTCCTTCTTCCTCCATTCTCCTTCCATTCAATTTACACACGTGATTTCTTCCCTTTTAGCCCATTTCCTATGGAAACACATCAAAGAGAGGATTTGTGGAATCATTTGCATTCATTAGCATTAGTACCAATATTGGAGCGAATATATCTTTTTAATTGAAATATCTCGTTTTAAACAAAGGAGAAATGAGTGTAAAAATATCACTCATCAGAGGCCTTCTCCGGCACCCTGCCAGAGGCGGAAATCATCACCATGGGTCATTTTCAACATCCCAGCGAGCTCCATGATGAGGAGGGAGTAGTTCACCCCCAGGGCCGAGGGTATGTACCAGTAGCTATCTTTTGATCTCTCTCTCTCATGATCTTGATACGGCACGATCTTGATGTACCATGAGCTTTGTTAATATAGAAGAATCATATGGTGTTCTTCCCTCTCTATCTTTGTTGTGATGAATTGAGTCTTGCCCTTTGAGGTTGCATTATTATCAGATTGAATATTTTGAATTTGAGATCACTTGATGTATGTCTTGCATGTGGATACTCGTGGTGACAATGGGGTATTCTATTGAGTCACTTGATGTATGTTTTGGTAATCAACTTGCTGGGGTAATCTAGGCACATAGGTTGATACACGTTTTCGCCATACTTTCTCCGATAGAAATTTTGGGGTAATTTTTGAAGTTCTTTGTGTTGGATTGAATATTATGAATATGAAACTGTTTGATGCATATCGAATAATTAACTCATGGATACTTGTGGTGACGTCGGAGTATCTAGGTGACATTAGAGTTGATTGAAGCGTATCATATGGTGTTATTGTAGTACGATCTCTAGGGTTGTTTGTGACACTTATAGGGATGGCTCAATAGATTGATCAGGAAGATAATTTCATCTTATGTTCTCCGCTATTGATAAGAACTTTGGAGTGATTCTTTGTCACATGTTGAGGGATGGTTATATGATTCAATTATGCTATCATTGTTGAGAGATTGCACTAGTGAAAATATGAATCCCGGGCCCTGTTTCTAAGCATTGATATATCATTTTGCTCGTTATTTGCTATTGGCTACCTTGCTTTTTTATTTCAGATTACAAAAACCTACATCTACTATCCATACCACACTTGTATCACCATCTCTTCACCGAACTAGTGCACCTATAAAATTTACCATTGTATTGGGTGTGTTGGGGACACAAGAAATTCTTTGTATTAGATTGCAGGGTTGTTTGAGAGAGACTATCTTCATCCTACACCTCCCATGGATTGATAAACCTTAGGTCATCCACATGAGGGAAATTTATTGTTGTCCTACAAAACTCTGGGCTTGGAGGCACAACAGAGTCTACAAGAAGAAATGTTGCATAGTAGACATCACTAATGCACTGTATAATCAGTTTCATGCCATTTTAGTATATTTCGGACATAGAGTGGGCCACTAATTATTCATCTCTCATGACAGTTATAAGTAGTAGCAGTAAAGTAGTAATGCTATAGTTAGGGTTCAACCTTGCAAATTAATTGTACGAACTCGCATGACATCACTTGGTTAGAAATCACCAAGGAGGGAGGGCACTTAGTGATTGTACCGTAGGTTCCTTCTTTTGTAAGTTTAGCAGTTTTAGCCATAGGCTATAGGGAAACACTTAGCCTCAACCGGTTGAAAATACGCCCGCGTTTGATGCCACGCGCTAGATACCTATCTCATGGGCCTCGCTCACCGCTCTATCCTTTGTTTACTTATCCATCCGTAGGCTCTCTCAGCCACATGATCTCACGCATCCATTCTCACCCAACTCTCTCTATCTCTCTCTCTCTCTGTGTGTGTGTGTGTGTGTGATAGCCACACCCCATGGCACAGAGATGCAACAAGGACTCGGATGCTGCTACATGCCCCTGCAAGGTGAGTCATTGGGGGGGGCTGGATGCAGTTGGCCGGATATTGCAGATTAGAGCATCAATACTATCAAGGCAACGATCCTAACAATGAGTACTAGGGGTACGAGTTCGGTCCCCTCTCAGAGAAGGTAACAACCCTACGTCTCATGCCCGGAGACTTGTTTTCTCTTGGGGGTATGATTACAATGGATGTTGAACCCTTTCCAAGGAGGAGGAGGGCAGCTTATATAGAGTGCGCCGCTGCCCCTTCACTCCCATGTTACAAGGGTGATTTATTAATAGCTATAACTACGGCAGTTACAGGTGTTAATAGCCACAACTACGGCAGTTACAGGTAATGGTAGCCATGACTATGCTTAAAACTCGACTTAAGGCTACTCGACCGTTGCAGCTCCCACGTCGCCCCTTTGCCTCCCTTGTCTGAGTGGTGGTGGCTAGGCCGACTGGAGGGAAAACGTCTGAGTGTCGTCGGTGTATCCGAGTGGATTTCTTGTCATATGCATTCCAATGCGTTTATCGAGGGACCTACCAATAATGGTGTGGGACCCCAGGAGGGCCTTAGATGTGAGGTCATTGAGCCTACCAGTAATAGATGACCCCATCAAATAATACAATGAAAACTCCACCCAGACGGCCACCAGGATGTTGGGCAATGGTAGAAGATTGTGCTTCTATAACATGGTGGTTCTGCGGGGACAACGACAAGAAAATAGTCGTACAACATAGGTCATGTTGCAAAACACTAGGTCACATAATCCACTTTTTTTCTCTCACTCGCAACAACAACGAAGCGTATGTTGGGCAACATAGGACGAGTTGCAGTGGTAAGAAAACATACTGGATGTCCGATAAGTCATTGTAATACTAGATGACCCGTTTGCGCCAATGGCGCAAGAAGAGAATTAGAAAGAATGTTAGTAGTGATTAAGTAGGAGAAGTAACTGGAAATATAATGCACTGTGGATTGTATTACATCATGTATTAACCACAAATCATGAAATCAATACGAGAGAACCAAATAATGTCACCACCTCTGTACTAACAACCAACATTTTAGCATAAGGAGTATCACAGGAGTGTTTACTTGCACATCAGGAGTATCACAATTACAACTAAAGAGGCATTGTCCTCACTGCTGTCCCTGAGCCCTTCACAAGGAGAGTTCCAAGCCTCGCAACTTCTTCCTCCAGCTCTGCACATGACCCTCAGTTACGGACATCGTCCCTCGGCTATGACTATTTCAAGATGAAATCAACATGCTATTTCTCTCACATGCAACATGTTCAGAATTTAGTGTCTCTCACTAAGCTTTCAGCTACAAAGGCAGAAAGAAAAATGGCATGATCAATAACTAAAAAAACTGGAACAATAATGCTTGTAGCATTAAAAAATCGAGAAAGTGAATTGAGGACAATAGAACAATTATTTGTAACAATGGCAAGCTTGGCTGATGCAAAATGATCACTCTGAAACTATATCTTTAGAACCAAATTAAAAAGGAACAAAATAATCTAATACTACCTCCGTTCAAAAATAACTGTCTCAACTTTGCACAAAAATATCATGTATCTCTAGGACCAATTTTTAGACCATGGTACCACATAAATCAAGAATTAGACATATCAGATTACAACATATTCATGGTCAGTTACCAATCATGTCACATGATACGTCTCCAACGTATCTATAATTTTTGATTATTCCATGCTATATTATATTCTGTTTTGGATGTTTAATGGGCTTTATTATACACTTTTATATTATTTTTGGGACTAACCTATTAACCAGAGGCCCAACCCAAATTGCTGTTTTTTTGCCAATTCCAGTGTTTTGAAGGAAAGGGATATCAAACGACTCCAAACGGAATGAAACCTTCGGGAACGTGATTTTCGGAACAAACATGATCCAGAGGACTTGGAGTGGACGTCAAGAAATCACCGAGGAGGCCACAAGGCAGGGGGCGCGCCTACCCCCCTGGGCGCGCCTCCACCCTCGTGGGCCCCTCGTAGCTCCACCGACCTACTTCTTCCTCCTATATATACCTACGTACCCCCAAACCATCAGCAGAGGAGCCAAAACCCTATTTCCACCGCCGCAACGTTCTGTACCCGTGAGATCCCATCTTGGGGCCTTGTTCGGCGCTCCGCCAGAGGGGGCATTGATCACGGAGGGCTTCTACATCAACACCATAGCCTCTCCGATGATGTGTGAGTAGTTTACCTCAAACCTTCGGGTCCATAGTTATTAGCTACATGGCTTCTTCTCTCTCTTTGGATTTCAATACAAAGTTCTCCTCGATTCTCTTGGAGATCTATTTGATGTAACTCTTCTTTTTGCGGTGTCTTTGTCGAGATCCGATGAATTGTGGGTTTATGATCAAGATTATCTATGAACAATATTTGAATCTCCTCTGAATTATTTTATGTATGATTGGTTATCTTTGGAAGTCTCTTCGAATTATCAGTTTGGTTTGGCCTACTAGATTGATCTTTCTTGCAATGGGAGAAGTGCCTAGCTTTGGGTTCAATCTTACGGTGCTCGATCCCAGTGACAGTAGGGGAAACGACACGTATTGTATTGTTGCCATCGAGGATAAAAAGATGGGGTTTATATCATATTGCATGAGTTTATCCCTCTACATCATGTCATCTTGTTTAAAGTGTTACTCTGTTCTTATGAACTTAATACTCTAGATGCATGCTGGATAGCGGTCGATGTGTGGAGTAATAGTAGTAGATGCAGGCAGGAGTCGGTCTACTTGTCACGGACATGATGCCTATATACATGATCATACCTAGATATTCTCATAACTATGCACAATTCTATCAATTGCTCGATAGTAATTCATTTACCCACCGTAATACTTATGCTATCTTGAGAGAAGCCACTAGTGAAAACAATGGCCCCCGGGTCTATTCTCCATCATATTAATCTCCCGTCAACTAGCTATTTCTGTCGCCGTTTATTTTTCTTTCTTTACCTTTACTCTTTACCATAAAAATACCAAAAATATTATCTTATCATCTCTATCAGATCTCACTCTCATAAGTGACCGTGAAAGGATTGACAACCCCTTTATCGCGTTCGTTGCGAGGTTCTTATTTGTTCGTGTAGGTGCGTGTGACTCGACCGTGGTCTCCTAATGGATTGATACCTTGGTTCTCAAAAACTGAGGGAAATACTTACGCTACTTTACTGCATCACCCTTTCCTCTTCAAGGGAAAACCGACGCAGTGCTCAAGAGGTAGCAAGAAGGATTTCTGGCGCCGTTGCCGGGGAGGCCTACACGAAGTCAAGTCAAGATTTGACTCCCGACAACGAGCCATTTCTGGCGCCGTTGCCGGGGAGTCTACGCACAAGTCAAGACATACCAAGTACCCATCACAAACTCTTATCCCTTGCATTACATTATTTGCCATTTGCCTCTCGTATTCCTCTCCCCCACTTCACCTTTGCCATTTTCTTCGCCCTTCTTCCGTTCGATCTTTTTGTTTGCTTGTGTTACCATGTACCTTCTTTTTGCTTGCATCTTCGCTTGCTAAAAGTTTATGGATCCTCATCCACTTTCTAATCTCTTTAAGAGATCCAATTACGATGAACCTGTTGCTAGTGAGTTGAGTGCACTAGATTATCTTTATGAGGTTTTTCTTGAAATTCATGAATCTGAAAATTGTGATGAATTACTTTATGAAGCGATTCATGATAGATCTTTGAATATAAAAGCATGATTGCAATGATTTTATTATAATTTTATTGATGTAAATTGTGCCAATAATATGCAAAACCCTAAGCTTGGGGATGCTAGTTTTGCTATGTCCTCTACTTGTTGCAATAATCATGATTGGGGTGATAGTGCTTATTATGATCTTGAAAATTTATTTAAGCCCCATGATGAATATGAGATTGATAATAGTGTTTGCAATATTATTGAAAGTGGGTTTGGAAGAGTGTTAACTTTAGATCCCACATATTTGTAGAATGTTCAATCTTATGAATTTTTTGATAAAAGTGGGTTTGGAGAGGTCATGACTTTAGTTAATGTTAATCCCACTATTTTGGAAGAGTGTCAACTTCGCATGCATGTGGATCATGTTGAGAATATGTTATGTGATAGCTATATTGTTGAATTTTCTTATGATCCTACATGTAATTAATATGAGAGAGGAAAATACGGTTGTAGAAATTTTCATGTTACTAAATTACCTCTCGTTATGTTGAGATTCCTATTGTTTCTTTCCACTTCGTTGCATATGCTAGTTTCTTCTTGCCATGATAATCTCTTTACCTATAAGATGCCTATGCATAGGAAGTATGTTAGACTTATATGTGTTTGTCACGTATTTCATGATGCTTTCTTTGCGCTTCAATTCTTGTCTTTCATGTGAGCATCTTCGAAATCTCAATGCCTAGCTAGGGGCGTTAAACGATAGCGCTTATTGGGAGGCAACCCAATTTTATTTTAGTTTCTTGCTTTTTGGTTCTGTTCAGTAATAAATAATCCATATAGCTTCTGTTTAGATGTGGTTTTGTGTTTTAATTAGTGTTTGTGCCAAGTGAAACCTATAGGATCTTCTTGGATGATAGTTATTTGATCTTGCTGAAAATTCCAGAAACTTTCTGTTCACGAAAACAATTGTTTAAAATCACCAGAACGTGATAAAATATTTATTCCAATTGCAGAATATCAATAAACAAATTATTTAGGTAGTCCTATTTTGGTAGATTTTTCTGAGTTCCAGAAGTTTGCGTTAGTTACAGATTACTACAGACTGTTCTGTTTTTGACAGATTCTGTTTTTCGTGTGTTGTTTGCTTATTTTGATGAGTCTATGGTTAGTAAAATAGTTTATAAACCATAGAGAAGTTGGAATACAGTAAGTTTAACACCAATGTAAATAAATAATGAGTTCAATACAGTACCTTGAAGTGGTGTTTTCTTTTCTTTAGCTAACGGAGCTCACGAGATTTTTTGTTAAGTTTTGTGTTGTGAAGTTTTCAAGTTTTGGGTAAGGATTTGATGGATTATGGAACAAGGAGTGGCAAGAGCCTAAGCTTGGGGATGCCCAGGGCACCCCAAGGTAAATCTAAGGACACCAAAAAGCCAAATCTTGGGGATGCCCCGGAAGGCATCCCCTCTTTCGTCTTCGTCCATCGGTAACTTTACTTGGAGCTATATTTTTATTCACCACATGATATGTGTTTTGCTTGGAGCGTCTTGTATGATTTGAGTCTTTGCTTTTAGTTTACCACAATCATCCTCGCTGAATACATTTTTGAGAGAGACACACATGATTCGGAATTTATTAGAATACTCTATGTGCTTCACTTATATCTTTTGAGCTATATAGTTTTTGCTCTAGTGCTTCACTTATATCTTTTAGAGCACGACGGTGGTTTTGTTTTATAGAAACTATTGTTCTCTCATGCTTCACTTATATCATTTTGAGAGTCCTACAAAACAGCATGGTAATTTTCTTAAATTGAGAAATTAGTCCTAATATGATAGGAATCCAAGATTAGGAAAAACTTTCTGATAAGTGCGTTGAATACTAAGAGAAGTTTGATGCTTGATGATTGTTTTGAGATATGGAGGTAGTGATATTAAAGTTGTGCTAGTTGAGTAGTTGTGAATTTGAGAAATACTTGTGTTGAAGTTTGCAAGTCCCGTAGCATGCACGTATGGTAAACGTTGTGTAACAAATTTGAAACGTGAGGTGTTCTTTGATTGTCCTCCTTATGAGTGGCGGTCGGGGACGAGCGATGGTCTTTTCCTACCAATCTATCCCCCTAGGAGCATGCGCGTAGTGCTTGGTTTTTGATGAATTGTATATTTTTGCAATAAGTATGTGAGTTCTTTATGACTAATGTTGAGTCCATGGATTATACGCACTCTCACCCTTCCATCATTGGTAGCCTCTTCGGTACCATGCATTGCCCTTTCTCACTTTGAGAGTTGGTGCAAACTTCGCCGGTGCATCCAAACCCCGTGATACGACACGCTCTATCACACATAAACCTCCTTATATCTTCCTCAAAACAGCCACCATACCTACCTATTATGGCATTTCCATAGCCATTCCGAGATATATTGCCATGAAACTTTCCACCGTTCCGTTTATTATGACACGTTTCATCATTGTCATATTGCCTTGCATGATCATGTAGTTGACATCATATTTGTGGCAAAGCCACCATGCATATTATTCATACATGTCACTCTTGATTCATTGCCCATCCCGGTACACTGCCGGAGGCATTCATATAGAGTCATACTTTGTTCTAGTATCGAATTGTAATCATTGAGTTGTAAATAAATAGAAGTGTGATGATCATCATTCATAGAGCATTGTCCCAAAAAGAGAAAGGCCAAATAAAAAAAGGGAAAGGCCCAAAAAAAGAAAATAAATAGAAAATAAAGAAGGGACAATGCTGCTATCCTCTTTTCCACACTTGTGCTTCAAAGTAGCACCATGATTTTTATGATAGAGAGTCTCTTGTTTTGTCACTTTCATATACTAGTGGGAATTTTTTCATTATAGAACTTGGCTGGTATATTCCAACAATGGGCTTCCTCAAATGCCCTAGGTCTTTGTGAGCAAGCAAGTTGGATGCACACCCACTTAGTTTCTTTTGTTGAGCTTTCATACATTCATAGCTCTAGTGCATCCGTTGCATGGCAATCCCTACTCCTTGCATTGACATCAATCGATGGGCATCTCCCTAGCTCGTTGATTAGCCGCGTCAATGTGAGACTTTCTCCTTTTTTGTCTTCTCCACATAACCCCCATCATCATATTCTATTCCACCCATAGTTCTATATCCATGGCTCACGCTCATATATTGCGTGAAAGTTGAAATAAGTTTGAGATTACTAAAGTATGAAACAATTGCTTGGCTTGTCATCGGGGTTGTGCATGATGAGAGCATTCTTGTGTGACAAAAATGGAGCATGACCAAACTATATGATTTTGTAGGGATGAACTTTCTTTGGCCATGTTATTTTGAGAAGACATAATTGCTTAGTTAGTATGCTTGAAGTATTATTATTTTTATATCGATATTAAACTTTTATCTTGAATCTTTCGGATCCGAACATTCATGCCACAATAAAGGAAATTACATTGAAAATTATGCTAGGTAGCATTCCCCATCAAAAATTCTGTTTTTATCATTTACCACTCGAGGACGAGCAGGAATTAAGCTTGGGGATGCTTGATACTTCTCCAACGTATCTATAATTTTTTATTCTTCCATTCTATATTATATTATGTTTTGGATGTTTAATGGGCTTTATTATACACTTTTATATTATTTTTGGGACTAACCTATTAACCGGAGGCCCAGCCCAAATTGCTGTTTTTTTGCCTATTTCAGTGTTTCGAAGGAAAGGAATATCAAACGGAGTCCAAACGGAATGAAACCTTCGGGAACGTGATTTTCAGAACAAACGTGATCCACAGGACTTGGAGTGGACATCAACAAATCACCGAGGAGGCCACGAGGCAGGGGGGCGCACCCTCCACCCTCCTGGGCCCCTCGTAGCTCCACCGACCTACTTCTTCCTCCTATATATACCTACGTACCCCCAAACCATCAGCAGAGGATCCAAAACCCTATTTCCACCGCCGCAACCTTCTGTATCCGTGAGATCCCATCTTGGGGCCTTTTTCGGCGCTCCGCCGGAGGGGGCATTGGTCACGGAGGGCTTCTACATCAACACCATAGCCTCTCCGATGATTTGTGAGTAGTTTACCTCAGACCTTCGGGTCCATAGTTATTAGCTAGATGGCTTCTTCTCTCTCTTTGGATTTCAATACAACGTTCTCCTCGATTCTCTTGGAGATCTATTTGATGTAACTCTTCTTTTTGCGGTGTGTTTGTCGAGATCCGATGAATTGTGGGTTTATGATCAAGATTATCTATGAACAATATTTGAATCTCCTCAGAATTATTTTATGTACGATTGGTTATCTTTGCAAGTCTCTTCAAATTATCAGTTTGGTTTGGCCTACTAGATTGAGCTTTCTTGCAATGGGAGAAGTGCTTAGCTTTGGGTTCAATCTTGCGGTGCTCGATCCCAGTGACAGTAGGGGAACCGACACGTATTGTATTGTTGCCATCGAGGTTAAAAAGATGGGGGTTATATCATATTGCATGAGTTTATCCCTCTACATCATGTGATCTTGCTTAAAGCGTTACTCTGTTCTTATGAACTTAATACTCTAGATGCATGCTAGATAGCGGTCGATGTGTGGAGTAATAGTAGTAGATGCAGGTAGGAGTCGGTCTACTTGTCACGGACGTGATGCCTATATACATGATCATACCTAGCTATTCTCATAACTATGCTCAATTCTATCAATTGCTCGATAGTAATTCGTTTACCCACCGTAATACTTATGCTATCTTGAGAGAAGTCACTAGTGAAACCTATGGCCCCGGGTCTATTCTCCGTCATATTAATCTCCCGTCAACTAGCTATTTCTATCGCCGTTTATTTTTGCTTTCTTTACTTTTACTCTTTACCATAAAAATACCAAAAATATTATCTTATCATCTCTATCAGATCTCACTCTTGTAAGTGACCGTGAAGGGATTGACAACCCCTTTATCGCGTTGGTTGCGAGGTTCTTATTTGTTCGTGTAGGTGCGTGGGACTTGAGCGTGGTCTCCTACTGGATTGATACCTTGGTTCTCAAAAACTGAGGGAAATACTTACGCTACTTTACTGCATCACCCTTTCCTCTTCAAGGGAAAACCAACGCAGTGCTCAAGAGGTAGCATCACACCAAGGATTTGCACATATAACCTGAAATAACTACAGCTAGCTTGAAGTCTGAAATCTACTGGGTGACAGACAAAAGCAATACCACCAAACCTTATTCTTATTGGACGAGCACAAGATTTATGAGAAGATAACGCACAAAAATCCTATTTGGTTTCTGGATGCATGCACTTTCTGGATTGTGCACATCAAAGCATAGAAGAACATTCCTAGGAGAGCCATTGTAGCACAACGAAGTAAACCAAAAATCAAAAAAGAGAAGTGAGTTTGTATCATGTAATTTAGCAACGTATCAGCCCGTATCACCATTTATTTTTCAGAGACAAGAAAATGACAGAAGTTTCCCTATTCTTTTCTGTACCTTTCTACCAAAATGCTCTCTATTTACGAGCGCCACACACACTATTTCCACTTGGAGGCTAGCCACTTGGTGGCAGGTTGGACACAACAATCCTCGCCATGAGCTACAGAAGAACCACACAAGCGCATACGTTAGGCCAGGAGACACGAACACGGGCGCCGTGAGGAGGGAACGGAACGGACCGGAAGGGGAGAGATGATACGTCTCCAACGTATCTATAATTTTTGATTGTTCTATGCTATTATATTATCTGTTTTGGATGTTTAATGGGCTTTATTATGCACTTTTATATTATTTTTGGGACTAACCTATTAACCAAAGGCCCATTGCAAATTGTTGTTTTTTTGCCTATTTCGGTGTTTCGCAGAAAAGGAATGTCAAACGGAATGAAACCTTCGCGAGAATCATTTTTGGAACAAACGCAATCTAGGAGACTTGGAGTGGACATCAAGGAAGCAACAAGGCGGCCACAAGGCATGAAGGCGCGCCCAGGGGGTAGGCGCGCCCCCCACCCTCGTGGGCCCCTCGTAGCTCCACTGACCTACTTCCTTCACCTATATATACTCTTATACCCTGAAAACATCCAAGAGAGCCACGAAACACTTTTTCCACCATCACGACCTTCTGTACCCGTGAGATCCCATCTTGGGGCCTTTTCCGGCGCTCCGCCGGAGGGGGAATCGATCACGGAGGGCCTCTACATCAACACCATGGCCTCTCCGATGATGTGTGAGTAGTTTACCACATACCTTCGGGTCCATAGTTATTAGCTAGATGGCTTCTTCTCTCTCTTTGGATCTCAATACAAAGTTCTCCTCGATCTTCTTGGAGATCTATTCGATGTAATTCTTTTTGCGGTGTGTTTGTCGAGATCCGATGAATTGTGGGTTTATGATCAAGATTATCTATGAACAATATTTGATTCTTCTCTGAATTTTTATATGCATGAATTGATATCTTTGCAAGTCTCTTGGAATTATCGGTTTAGTTTGGCCTACTAGATTAATTTTTGTGCCAAGTAAAACCTATAGGATCTTCTTGGGTGATAATTATTTGATCTTGCTGAAAAAGACGGAAACTTTCTGCTCATGAAAACAATTGTTAAAAATCACCAGAAAGTGATAAAATACTGATTCCACTTGAAGTAGATCAATAATAAATTTATCTAGGTCTTCCTATTTTGGTAGATTTTTCTGAGTTATGGAAGTTTGTGTTTGATACAGATTACTACAGACCGTTCTGTTTTTGACAGATTCTGTTTTTGTGTGTTGTTTGCTTATTTTGATGAATCTATGGCTAGTATCGGGGGGTATGAACCATAGAGAAGTTTTAATACAGTAGGTTTAAAACCAATATAAATGAATAATGAGTTCATTACAGTACCTTAAAGAGGTGGTTTGTTTTATTTCGCTAGCAGAGCTCATGAGATTTTCTGTTGAGTTTTGTGTTGTGAAGTTTCCAAGTTTTTGGGTAAAGATTTGATGGATTTTGGAACAAGGAGTGGCAAGAGCCTAATATTGGGGATGCCCAAGGCACCCCAAGGTAAAATTCAAGGACAACCAAAAGCCTAAGCTTGGGGATTCCCCGGAAGGCATCCCCTCTTTCGTCTTCGTCTATCGGTAACTTTACTCGATGCTATATTTTTATTCACCACATGATATGTGTTTTGCTTGGAGCGTCTTGTATTATTTGAGTCTTTATTTTTATTTTACCCCAATCATCCTTGCTGTACACACCTTTTTGGAGAGACACACATGAATCGGAATTTATTAGAATACTCTATGTGCTTCACTTATATCTTTTGAGCTAGATAATTTTGCTCTAGTGCTTCACTTATACCTTTTTAGAGCACGGTGGTGGTTTTATTTTGTAGAAATTATTGATCTCTCATGCTTCACTTATATTATTTTTAGAGTCTTTTAGAAGAGCATGGTAATTTGCTTTTGGTTATGAATTTAGTCCTAATATGATAGACATCCAAGATGGGTATAATAAAAACTTTCATATAAAGTTCATTGAATACTATGAGAAGTTTGATTCTTTATGATTGTTTTGAGATATGAAGATGGTGATATTAGAGTCATGCTAGTTGAGTAATTGTGAATTTGAGAGATACTTGTGTTAAAGTTTGTGATTCCCGTAGCATGCACGTATGGTGAACCGTTATGTGATGAAGTCGGAGCATGATTTATTTATTGATTGTCTTCCTTACGAGTGGCGGTCGGGGACGAGCGATGGTCTTTTCCGACCAATTTATCCCCCTAGGAGCATGCGCGTAGTACTTCGTTTCGATAACTAATAGATTTTTGCAATAAGTATGTGAGTTCTTTATGACTAATGATGAGTCCATGGATTATACACACTCTCACCCTTCCACCATTGCTAGCCTCTCTAATACCACGCAACTTTCGCCGGTACCATACACCCACCATATAACTTCCTCAAAACAGCCACCATACCTACCTATTATGGAATTTCCATAGCCATTCCGAGATACATTGCCATGCAACTTTCCACCGTTCCGTTTATTATGACACGCTCCATCATTGTCATATCGCTTTGCATGATCATGTAGTTGACATCGTATTTGTGGCAAAGCCACCTTTATAATTCTTTCATACATGTCACTCTTGATTCATTTCATATCCCGGTACACCGCCGGAGGCATTCACATAGAGTCATATTTTGTTCTAAGTATTGAGTTGTAAGTAAATAGAGGTGTGATGATTTTCATTATTAGAGCATTGTCCCATGTGAGGAAAGGATGATGGAGACTATGATTCCCCCACAAGTCGGGATGAGACTCAGGACTATATAAAAAAAGAGGCCAAAGAAGCCCAAATAAAAAAAGAGAGAAAAAAATGAGAGAAAAAGAGAGAAGGGACAATGTTACTATCCTTTTTCCACACTTGTGCTTCAAAATAGCACCATGATCTTCATGATAGAGAGTTTCTTATTTTGTCACTTTCATATACTAGTGGGAATTTTTCATTATAGAACTTATCTTGTATATTCCAATGATGGGCTTCCTCAAAATGCCCTAGGTCTTCGTGAGCAAGCAATTTGGATGCACACCCACTTAGTTTCTTTTTGAGCTTTCATACACTTATAGCTCTAAGTGCATCCGTTGCATGGCAATCCCTACTCACTCACATTGATATCTATTGATGGGCATCTCCATAGCCCATTGATACGCCTAGTTGATGTGAGACTATCTTCTCCTTTTTGTCTTCTCCACAACCACCAATCTATTCCACCTATAGTGCTATGTCCATGGCTCACGCTCATGTATTGCGTGAAAGTCGAAAAAGTTTGAGAACATCAAAAGTATGAAACAATTGCTTGGCTTGTCATCGGGGTTGTGCATGATTAAATACTTTGTGTGATGAAGATAGAGCATAGCCAGACTATATGATTTTGTAGGGATAACTTTCTTTGGCTATGTTATTTTGATAAGACATAATTGCTTGGTTAGTATGCTTGAAGTATTACTATTTTTATGTCAATATTAAACTTTTATCTTGAATCTTTTGGATCTGAACATTCATGCCACAATAAAGAGAATTACATTCAAAATTACGTCGGGTAGCATTCCACATCAAAAATTCTATTTTTATCATTTACCTACTCGAGGATGAGCAGGAATTAAGCTTGGGGATGCTTGATACATCTCCAACGTATCTATAATTTTTTATTGTTCCATGCTATTATATTATCTGTTTTGGATGTTTAATGGGCTTTATTATGCACTTTTATATTATTTTTGGGACTAACCTATTACCAAAGGCCCAGTGCAAATTGGTGTTTTTTTGCCTATTTCAGTGTTTCGTAGAAAAAGAATATCAAACGGAATCCAAACGGAAGGAAACCTTCGCGAGGATCGTTTTTGGAACAAACGCAATCCAGTAGACTTGGAGTGGACGTCAAGGAAGCAACGAGGCGGCGACGAGGTAGGGTGGCGCGCCCAGGGGGTAGGCGCGCCCCCACCCTCGTGGGCCCCTCGTAGCTCCACCGACCTACTTCCTTCGCCTAAATATACTCTTATACCCTGGAAACATCCGGGAGAGCCACGAAACACTTTTTCCACCACCGCAACCTTATGTACCCGTGAGATCCCATCTTGGGGCCATTTTCGGCGCTCCGCCGGAGGGGGAGTCGATCATGGAGGGCCACTACATCAACACCATGGCCTCTCCGATGATGTGTGACCTTCGGGTCCATAGTTATTAGCTAGATGGCTTCTTCTCTCTCTTTGGATCAATACAAAGTTCTCCTCGATCTTCTTGGAGATCTATTTGATGTAATACTTTTTGCGGTTTGTTTGTCGAGATCCGATGAATTGTGGGTTTATGATCAAGATTATCTATGAACAATATTTGATTCTTCTCTAAATTCTTATATGTATGATTTGATATCTTTGCAAGTCTCTTCGAATTATCGGTTTAGTTTGGCCTACTAGATTGATCTTTCTTGCAATGGGAGAAGTGCTTAGCTTTGCGTTCAATCTTGCGGTGTCCTTTCCCAGTGACAGCAGGGGCAACAAGGCACATATTGTATTGTTGCCATCGAGGATAAAAAGATGGGGTTTATATCATATTGCTTGAGTTTATCCCTCTACATCATGTCATCTTACCTAATGCGTTACTCTGTTCTTATGAACTTAATACTCTAGATGCATGCTGGATAGCGGTCGATGTGTGGAGTAATAGTAGTAGATGTAGAATCGTTTCGGTCTACTTGTCACGGATGTGATGCCTATATACATGATGATGCCTAGATATTCTCCTAACTATGCGCTTTTCTATCAATTGCTCGATAGTAATTTGTTCACCCACCGTAGAATAGGCTATCTTAAGAGAAGCCACTAGTGAAACCTATGGCCCCCCGGTCTATTTTCCATTATATTAATCTCCCGTCAACTTGCTATTTCTGTCGCCATTGATTTTGCTTTCTTTACTTTTCATTCTATACAACAAAAATACCAAAAATATTTACCTTATTATCTTTATCAGATCTCACTTTTGCAAGTGGCCGTGAAGGGATTGACAACCCCTTTATCGCGTTGGTTGCAAGGTTCTTAATTGTTTGTGCATGTACTAGGGATTTGCGTGTAGTCTCCTACTGGATTGATACCTTGGTTCTCAAAAACTGAGGGAAATACTTACGCTACTTTGCTACATCACCCTTTCCTCTTCAGGGGAAAACCAACGCATGCTCAAGAGGTAGCAAGAGACAGATCGAAAGAGGGAACGTACGGAGGCATAGTCAGGCTGGGAGGGGGTGAGCACGGCGGCGGTCTCGGCGGCGAGCTCATCGAGCTGGCTGGTGGTGACGCCCATGTATACCCTGATGCAGACCTTCTACGCAGACCGTCTGTGCGACGAGCACGGGGTCGCAGTGCTCTTGGCTGAGCCCATAGCTGAGCTTCTTGAGCTGCACTGTGATCTTGTCGAAGTGCACCGTCTCCGTCCGCCCTTCCTGCTTCACGACATACATCACCGAAAACTAACAAAAACATACTCATGTGCATCATCCAAACATGCAATGGTTTTGACTGTTTGTACATCAGAATCAATAATTGAATTATCAACAGATTGGTATATGCAACATGCTTAAATATCTTGCTAGGAGAAGAATTAAATGCCACATTTATGAATAACTGAACATTATGAATGCCATGCTGCATTTTGTAATGGTAATGATCCAAGATAGTTAAATAGATGGTCATTATTAGGAATGCTCCATAGGATCTAAAGACATGTGTGCATGTTTCTTAAGGGTGCTTTCTAAAATTGGATACCCATTTAGCTCTATTAGCTTGACTTGTAGCAATGGGGACACCGCAAAGTTGATCCCGTCCTAATAGTCACAGACAACAACCTTGTAGAAGATCATGCCCACCCTTGGTCCTTGGAGGGACGTGTGTTGTAGTGGTAACCGCATCAGTGAACTTGAAAGGATATACATTCCTACATTACAAAAATGAAACAATAAACATCTTCACAATAGGACTACATCACCGATACATGCTTTAATCATCAAATCAATCGGTAGTGGCATGCCTGAAGAAACAAAAAACAGTGCAAACAATATAGGCAGGCAACATAGGAAGACTCCCTACAGTAGCCAACCCTCGCAACACCTTGAAAGGAAATAGACCGCGACTTTCAAAGCCAAGTTGCAACTGGATAACAAGCGAATAAGTATCTCAACAAATCAAACAACCAACACCAGCCCTACAACCAGGTAGCCCGAGCCTGAAACCAACGCTTACCTCGAGATTTTTGCATAGAACAAAGGATCACAATCCAAGCACCAAAATGCAGGCATGAGCTAACCAACAAAAGAAGCACCTCACCTGGACCATGGATGACTATTTGTATACCTTAAACTGCAGATCATGCAATGCAAAATAATAAGCACTGAAAAGGAAGTAGCCGAAACAACCGAAACATTGTTCTCTCCTGATCTTGGTTGCCCCTCGGATAGATCAGACCATGCAAGTAGGATAAACAATCAATAAGGTCTTGTATGATCAGACTACGGTCTTTTTCGACACCACATATATGATCTGTTTCATCCCAAAGAGGAATGATTTGGCCTTTAGTTTGTAAAAATATAGAATAGTTGATAAATCGAGGCCCTAGCAATCAATAATTTCTCTAGAAGTCCTTTCATTAGTTCAGGGTAATAAATCTATAGAGTAAAGCACATCAAAGGACACATAGTTAAGATGCAAAAAGCAAATCCCAGTTCAGTTCTACTCAAAGACAAAGATGATGATACAGATTCTAAGCTAGCTGGCACATCTACACAAAGAACTAGCATGACAAATGCAAGGAAACCGGAGATAAATCTTCGGCTAAGATTGAAGAAAGAAAATAGGAAGAGCTCACCTTTGATCTTCCTAGCACATCCAGGAATAAGCAAATTCTTCCTTAATCATGTCAGTGCCCAGGACAAAACAATCTTCTAGTTCGTTGGTGAGCAACCCTTCTGAAGCTCCTATAAAGAGAAAATTTAGAATTTTAACCCAGAGCGCATAGTCGCAATGATTAAGCAAACTGGAACACTCTCAAATGCTTAGCAGACTCTACTTTCAAGAACCATATACAAAATCAATGAATAGAAGGCTGAGTGAACTAAACAGACTTCGGTTAAAGCTGTCACACTACAATTAGAAAAGCATATCCGTAGCTGTCAAAAATATATAACAGATTTCCTTGGAAAAGGATAATCTAATCAACCCTAAACAACGGCCAATAAAGGGATTAACCTCAGACTGAAGCAACCACCTAACTTGCCATATATACCCTGAAGGGATTAACCATGTTTCAGATTCAAGTACAGAGGCCTTCAGAATCTAAAACAGAGCTGGTACAGCTCAAAGTACAAGAGAGGGGGGGGAGGTAGGGGGTTGGGCCTGAGAAGAGTCACCGGAGAAGGAGGGGGCTCCATGGGACCTCTACGTGGTGTGGAGAAGGAGTTCCATCTCCATGGCAGCGTCCCATCCCATGGATGTGCGTGCCCCTCCTGTCGTCGTCGCCGTCCGTTCCGTGGCAACCTGCAAAAAAGGGAAGACAAGATGGCGTGAGGTGAGGAGGAGAGGGTGGGCGGAGAAGGAGGCTATCTTTTTAGCTAGGAAGTTCAGTAATCCATGTCAAGGAAATAAACAAGCTGAGGTATTAGAACGCCACTTGGATCAGTCCTCTTGTTAGATAAAGATTGGTGTTCTCTCCATGCGACATCATAGTTAAAACTCTATGAGTAATCCGACATCTCTTAGATTTGTTTTTATGTGGTTGATTATAGCTAGAGACAAAAGACAACATATATAGAGTTGAACTAAAGAAAATACCAAACCATCTGAAAGGATATGGAGATTGACCTGTGGGGAAGACCATAGCATCCATCTTAAAAGAATAAGGTGAGACTGTCGTGGAAAATATACAGGGGCAGCATTTTCCCCTGACTCGTGCACGGACAAGCACAAGGTCGAGACCAAGGCACCAGCTCAAGTCAGAGGTCGAAGAGCCAAGAGACTTGAAGAACCAACATGCAGCCCGGAGAGGCCAAGATCAAACCAAGAGAGGAAGATATCAGCAGAAAGAAGGGCCTCCCTTGCCAGGCAGGCGAGCCCGGCAAGGGGCAAGACCACCACCAGAAGCAAGCAACCAAGACTCCCCGGCAGAGCCTGCCGGGGATCGCGGGGGCTGAAACACCCCGCCAACCACTCAAGTGCAACCCACGTCGCCAATCAATGCGGTGTCAACCCGCAAGATGATTAAGTGACAACCATTCGCCACATGGCAGCCATTTCCTACAGAAGAAACCCACAGATGACACCTGTCCTGCAACGTGTCAAGGGAACAGCCGCGGAGCTGGCAAGAGAGCCCGACAGGCCTTGCCGGGCAACCAGTGATGTGACACTAAGCAGTGGATTTAATGCACTCTGTCAGCCCACAGAGTTAGGTATGATAGCACCGTTTGCTATCATATCAGTGGATAATGACCACTTTGCCACAGTGGTGACCCCTTAATCTATAAAAGGAGGCCTATGGCACTTGTAGAAGGGGTTAGGGGGTTGGAAAGTTGACAAGCCCAAGCCACCGCACGCGCGTAGTCGCTGCTGCCCCGAGGCAAACCTTGTCGGGCAAGTGTACCACGCACCACCACATTCATTCTACCATCAATCCACCAAAGAAGGAGTAGGGTCTTATGCCTTGCGGTGGCCCGAACCTGGGTAAATTGCTTGTGTGCTCTCTGCCGTGCGCTGATCTGCTCTTTGTGCAACATGACGTCCCCCTGCCGAACCAGTAAGGGGCCACCCGGTCCCATAGGTGGCCACGGATATCCCGCGGCATCTTTGGCGCGCCAGGTAGGGGGCTCGCTTACGCGAACCTGAAGGCGTGCGCAACGCATCATCTTCATCACCATCTCCATCTTCGGCGGCGCCATCGACTGTGGCGCCCACGGCGATGCGGAAGCGAAGCAGGGGGAAGATCCACTCTTGCACCGTGATTGTCGCTCTCCAGGATTCGCCGTGGCAACGGTTACGACCAAGGCCACAACCGATGGGGATAAATTAACTCTGGCAGCTCGTATGGCGTTATCTCCATCCGAGCACTCTTCAGCGACAAAAGGCGTGCGAGCGCACGATCCCTCCTTTCTATCCCTCCACCTCGTCAGCAGTCGAACTGCTTTAGCCTCGGCGTCGTCGATGTCGACGATTACCACGCGACGCTCAGTCCTGTATTTCCCCCACCGTTGGTAATCCTGAGCAAAGCGCTGGTATAAGTCCGTTGATTGATTCCCCGACAAGCACATTCCGGCGAGGCTGCCTGCACTGGCACGGTCCGTGCGATGGCAGCCGTAGTACTGCTCGAGGGGAGGGAAGCAAAAGGGAGGAGGGCCAGAGAAGCTCGCCACCGTGCCCCTATGCTCGCCAGTCACCAGAAATACTCGCCGACCCTTGCCGGGAACAAAGAAGCTACCAAATTGCCTTCTACTCCTCCAGGCGCCGTGGGCGCGTCGAACTCGCGCGGCCCGGCAGGCGAAAAAGAAGCTTAAAACGAAAGCTAAGTCCATGTCGACACTCCTTATTGATGCATTTTTAGATTCTCGCAGTTCTTTGTCCCTTAAACTCTAAGCGAAGTGTTCAGATCGAGAAATCCCCCATGCAATGGAATCTCGGCTAGTTTCTTTGATCGCACCATTGTCCCGTCCCGAGCCATGCTCGCGGGTCGAGAGGCTGCATCGAGAGCTACCTTGGAAAAACCTGTCGAGACGCATCCACGCCAAGATGACTATTAAGGGCCGGACCCTTACGACAATTGCGACAATATGATATCGGCAGGCATCCAGAGCATACATAGGAATTGATCATACAAACACAAGCGTATAGAGTTTAACGGGGTAAACACGCGTTTGAAGATCCGGCTAACAAGTATTACCCACGCACAAACATTAGAGATAAAGCGACTAAACGCTAAATATGTGTCATTTTCTGCTATAGGACCGGAAGGAATGGCTTAAACGCGGAGAACCCTGTTAGCACGGGCAGCAGCCTTCTCCTCAGCAGTAGCAACATCAGCACCCACCGGTGGCTTCCTGAAGCCGTCATCAAGATCGAGCTCTGGGTGACGACAAGAGATGTTGCTCAAGACCATGAAGAGGGTGTTGCGAGTGAGCCTCCGTGACTCGGTCGCGAAACGCTCAGCCCTCCCCTCTTCGTGCACCTTCAGCTTGTCGACAAACTCGTTGAAGAAGATCCCCAGCTTGACGCTCGGGACCTCATACTCGCTGGCTGAGTAGACTGGGCCGTCCATGCCCATCGCCACAGCTTGGACCCCGAGACGTTCAACAACATCAATCAGGCTCTTGATCCAGAGATCGCTCATGTCGACCCGGTTCTTCAGCTCGTCCTCTGCATCTTGCCGGAGACGCTTGGCGTTTTCCAACTCCTTAGATAGCAGCTACTGTCGGGATTCAAGGGACACTGCCGACTGCTCCAGAGAGCCAATCCTTGTCTTCATATCAGAAATGTGGCTGTTGGCGGCTTCAAGGCTTTGAGTCTTGGAGGAGAGCTGCGATTGTACGTCAGTCAGGTGGAGCTCTGCTTGCCGTGCCTCTTCTCTAAGTGCCTCCACCTCCTTGACACTCTCGGCAAGGTCTTCATTTAGTTTGGCCACCTCCCGCTCGAGCTCAGCTTTGGCAGAGGATGCGACATCTAGATCGTCAACAAGCTTCTTCAGTTGGGCAGCATGATCAATAGAGAGGGTGTCCAGAGTAGCCCCATGCTCATCCTTTAGTTCTTTGGTGTGTTGCTGCACCAAGGTCTCCAAACTCTCGTCCTTGGCGCGGAGGGTGGCTTCAAGATTCTCCTCCCGAAGGGAGATCTCTTGTTCCCTCACATCCAAAGATGCTTTGTGATCTGCTGACGCCTCTCCCGAGCCACGACATCCTCCCTCATCATCTGAAGGGTCTCCTACTGCTTCATGAGCGCCTCGAACTGCTTGTCATGCCATTCGCGCAGCTCCAGGCACTTGTCCTTCAACTTCTGATCCACCTTGCCAGCGGATTCACGCCGCTCCTTGAGCTCCTGCCACTTCAGATCATGTCGGGCCTGCATCTCCTTCAAACCCACCGCCATGGATTTGATGAAGGACAAATCCATGGTGATGGCAGCAGTGTCGTTAGCCTCCCCGCCTCCTAGGTGAAGCGGTGTGAAAGCACAAGTGCTCCCTGGGTGATTTTGGTAATTAATGTCAATATATCTCTTGTTGGACTAATACTTTTATCTAGCATATTTTAGATAAGTTCAACAATGGAGTGGCGTGGACAAGAGGATGTGGAACTCCTTCAAGATGCTAAGGACAAAGGATTGGCTCAAGCTCAAGGCTCAGGACACTACATTTTCTATTTCAGTGATCCAAGATCACATTGAGTCCATAGGAAAGCCAATACTATTAAGAGGGGATGAGGTGTTGCTTAATGGCTTGCTTGCTCAAAGTGCTTAGTGATATGCTCCAAAGCCCTCAACCACTTTCTCACATCCACATATGTCCCAAACCAAAAGTCAAACTCGGCCCCACCGAAACTTTCTATCCGGCGCCACCGAGTTCACTTGACATAGCCACTGCCAGAAACCCTAATCAATTCGGTCTCACCGATGGGATCTCGGTCTCACCGAGATGGGATTGCAAACTCTCTGTTGCCTATTGCATTAATTTCGGTCTCACCGAAATATGAAATCGGTCCCACCGAGTTTGCTTGGCCAACTCTCTGTTTTGCTTATTACCCAAATCGGTCCCACCGAGTTTGTGTAATCGGTTAAACCGAGATGAGGCTTTACCCTAACCCTAGCACATCGGTCCCACCGAGTTGATCGTATCGGTCTCACCGAAAATCCTAACGTTCACATTTTAAACTAAATCGGTCTGACCGAGTTTTCTGATTCGGTCCCACCGAGTTTGGTGATTTGTGTGTAACGGTTAGATTTTGTGTGGAGGCTATATATACCCCTCCACCCACTCTTCATTCGTGAAGAGAGCCATTAGAACATGCCTACACTTCCAACATACATTTTCTGAGAGAGAACCACCTACACTTGTGTTGAGGTCAAGATATTCCATTCCAACCACATAAATCTTGATCTCTAGCCTTCCCCAAGTTGCTTTCCACTCAAATCATCTTTCTACCAAATCCAATCCTATGAGAGAGAGTTGAGTGTTGGGGAGACTATCATTTGAAGCACAAGAGCAAGGAGTTCATCATCAACACACCATCTATTACCTCTTGGAGAGTGGTGTCTCCTAGATTGGCTAGGTGTCACTTGGGAGCCTCCGTCAAGATTGTGGAGTTGAACCAAGGAGTTTGTACGGGCAAGGAGATCGCCTACTTCGTGAAGATCTACCCTAGTGAGGCAAGTCCTTCGTGGGCGACGGCCATGGTGGGATAGACAAGGTTGCTTCTTCGTGGACCCTTCGTGGGTGGAGCCCTCCGTGGACTCGCGCAACCGTTACCCTTCGTGGGTTGAAGTCTCCATCAACGTGGATGTACGATAGCACCACCTATTGGAACCACGCCAAAAATCTCTGTGTCTCCAATTGCGTTTGCACACTCCAATCCCATCCCTTTACATTCTTGCAACTTGCATGATTTACTTTCCGTTGCTCATATACTCTTATCATGCTTGCTTGCTATGTATTGTGAATGTGTGAACTTGTGCTAAAATCCACTTCAACTTAAAGAAATTAAAAACTGCAAATTTTCTTACTAAGAGCCTATTCACCCCCCCCCCTCTAGACACCTCTTCTCGATCCTTTCACGGTCCCAGAAGACATTGAAGCTCTTCATCAAGCTCTGCGTCTGTGAAGGACGAGCCGGGGCTCCGATATCAGGCAACGGTGGCACCACAACCAGTATGTTCGAGGACGACGGCAGGACATCAGCAGGGCCCCCAGAGGAGGGGAGTGGACCCAGGATTGAAGAGGAATCTTTGCCTTGATGACCACTTCCTCCATCGGGGTGCCCTCCAGAGGATGCTCCACCACTGCCAAGGAACCTTGTGTTCCCCCGGCAACGAGATCCTGCCCCTCAGCAACTGCAGCCTTCACGCTTCATCTGCGGCAGGACCTCCCAATGTCCGCCACCACCTCCAACAAATCTCGTTCTTTGGCCCGGGGGTCTGCAGAAGGAAGGGACCAGTGAACAAACGAAAGTATGGAAGCGTCAAAGCAAATAAAGAAACCAGTGGAGACTTAGGGAGTCTTGGATTAGGGGGTCCCCGGGTGTCCGGGCTATGTGACGTGGGCCGGACTGATGGGCCGTGAAGATACAAGATAGAAGGCTTTCGCCCGTGTCCGGATGGGACTCTCCTTTGCGTGGATGGCAAGTTTGGCGTTCGGATATGAAGATTCCTTTCTCTGTAAACCGACTCTGTACAACCCTAGGCCCCTCCGGTGTCTATATAAACCGGAGAGTTTAGTCCGTAGAGGCAATCACAATCATACAGGCTAGACATCTAGGATTTAGCCATTACGATCTCGTGGTAGATCAACTCTTGTAACCCCTATACTCATCAAAGCCAATCAAGTAGGAAGTAGGGTATTACCTCCATTAAGAGGGCCCGAACCTGGGTAAACATCGTGTCCCCTACCTCATGTTACCTTCAATCCTTAGACGCACAGTTCGGGACCCCCTACCCGAGATCGGCCGGTTTTGACACCGACATTGGCGCTTTCATTGAGAGTTCCTCTGTGCTGTCGACAAAAGGTTCGATGGCTCGTTCGATCATCTACAATAATGCTGCTTCAGGGGAGACTTTCCTCCCCGGCCAAATCTTCGTATTCGGTGGCTTCGCACTGCGTGCCAACTCAATTGGCCACTTGGAGCAGATCGACAGCTACGCCCCTAGTCATCAGATCAGTTTTGGAAATCTGAACTATGTCGCTGATATCCGTGGAGACTTGATCTTCAAAGGGTTCGCGGCCCCGACCGCTGCTCCGGCCTTAGATCCAGAGCACACTACCAAGTTTGAAGACGGGAGTTTAGAGCCCGCCGGACTGTCTGCAGTTATGGAACTTGCTACTGGAGATCCGGAGGGGATTGCACCATCGGCAAACCCGAAAATGAACCGGGCTCCCCTTGTCGCTAAAGTGCCGGACTCTCCCTCGGACTTCAAATCCGGAATCTCAAGCTCCACGTCAAACGGGCGTGGCCAGGAGGCTCTCACCCCGGCCAGCCCTGTAGACTCTCGTTTCCCTGTCCAAACCTCGCTTCTAAACGAGGCTCTGGACTTAATGCGATCCCTCGTCATTACAGAGGAATCGCTTCCGAATTATGCCTAGCCCAGACTAGGGGCTGAGAGCGAGGAATTTTACGTCCCACCCACCACCCACTTCATAGCCACTGTCAAAGATTTAACCGACATGCTGGACTACGCCTCCGAAGACATCGACGACATGGACAATGATGCCAGAGACGAACAAGGCCAAGACCCTCCGATCACCGGACGTTGGACGGCCACCTCCACATATGACGTGTACATGGTAGACACACCCAAAGACGGTGACGACAATGGCAAGAAGGATCCGATTGAGGACAAGCCTGCTGAAGCACCCCCGAAGCACCGACGTCAGCGGCGCCGCTCAAAATCACGTCGCGGAAAAGACAGCGATACCGGCACCGGAGGCAATAACACTCCGGAGAATGCCGAAGACCCCAAAGCCCCTGTCGAGCCAACATCTGAACAGGATGGTTGGGAGGAAGGGCAAGTTAACCCCGACGATCTGGTCGGGAATGAGGAATCGGAGGATAGTAATTACCTACCGATCTCTGAAGAGGATGTGAGCCTTGGGGACGAAGATTTATCGTGCCTGAGGAACCCCTCGAGCAAGAGCGCTTTAAGCGTCGGCTAATCGCCACTGCGAGAAGCCTGAAAAAGAAGCAGCAGTAGCTTTAGGCTGAACAGGGTTTACTCAATGATAGATGGACTAATGTCCTGGCAGCCGAGGAATATGGCCTCAAACGCCCAACTAAGAGCTACCCGAAGCGCGAGCTACTACCACAATTCGATGACGAGGCCCTTGAGCCAATACCGCCAAAGAATAAAACTGCTGACGAACCCGACCGCCCACCACGTGGACGGGACAGACCGGCTACTTACGCCGAACACCAGCCCACGTCACCCTGCCGTCGAGGCAAGGAGGCAACGGCCCCGGGCTATACCTACGACCTACACAAGGACCTGGACAATAGAGCCGGCCAGACAAGATCAATATATGGATTGATTGGACGTGCTCCAACGTGAGAGGATGGCCATCAGCCTGGCGTGACAGGCACAACCTCACCCGTGCCGAAAACCGCATCCTGGCTTCATCTGAACTGCGCCGCGACATCGCCCGATACAGAGGCGCCGCACACCCCTTATGCTTCACCGATGAGGTGATGGAGCACCAGTTGCCAGAAGGGTTTAAACCCGTGAACATAAAATCATACGATGGTACGACAAATCCCACAGTATGGATCGAAGATTTTTTTCTCCACATTCACATGGCTCGCGGCAATGATCCATGCCATCAAATATCTCCCGCTCAAATTAAAGGGACCAGCACGGCACTGGTTAAACAGCCTCCCAGAAAATTCTATTGGCAGCTGGGAAGACTTGGAGGATGCCTTTAGAGACAACTTCCAAGGTACCTATGTTCGGCTCCACACGCCGACGACCTTAGTCACATAGTCCAGCAACCCGAAGAATCAGCCCGGAAACTCTGGACCAGGTTCTTAATTAAAAAGAACAAAATTGTGGATTGTCCAGACGCTGAAGCCCTCGTGGCCTTCAAACACAGCGTCCGAGACGAGTGGCTCGCCCGACACCTCGGCCAAGAAAAGCCGAAGTCCATGGCAGCCCTTACCGCACTTATGACCCACTTTTGCGCGGGAGAAGATAGCTGGCTAGTTCGTAGAAGCAACAACACCAGCGACCCTGGCACCTCCGAAGCCAGGGATGGCAATGGCAAGCCACGACGCAACAGGCACAAGCGTTGAAGCAATAACGAAGATACCGAACACACGGTGGTCAACGCCGGATTCAGTGGCTCTAAACCCGGTCAACTGAAGAAGCCATTCAAAGGAAACAAGGATGGTCCATCTAGTCTAGACAGAATACTCGATCGGCCTTGCCAGATTCATGGCACCCTCGATAAGCCTGCCAATCATACCAACAGAAATTGTTGGGTCTTTAAACAGGCCGGCAAGCTCAACGCCGAACACAAGGGGAAAGGACCGCCCAGCGAGGACGACGATGAAGAGCCTCGCCCACCGAACACAAGGGGACAGAAGATCCCCCCCCCCCCCCGAGGTCGAAACGTTCAGCATGATCTACGTTACTCATATCCCCAAAAGGGAGCGCAAGCGCGCACTAAGGGACATCTATGGCATAGAGCCAGTCGCCCCAAAATTCAACCCATGGTCAGCCTGTCCGATCACTTTCAATCGTAGAGACCATCCGACCAGTATTCGTCATGGAGGTTCGGCCGTATTGGTCCTTGATCCAATTATTGAAGGATTCCACCTCACGCGAGTCCTTATGGATGGCGGCAGCAGTCTTAATCTGCTTTATTAGGACATCGTCCGCAAAATGGGTATCGATTCATCAAGGATCAAGCCCACTAAAACTACCTTTAAAGGAGTAATACCCGGCATTGAGGCCTGTTGTATAGGATCCATAACGCTGGAAGTGGTCTTCGGTTCACCGGATAATTTTCGTAGCAAAGACTTGATCTTCAACATCGTCCCCCCGCAGTGGCTATCATGCACTGCTCGGACGGACCGCTTTCGCCCGTTTTAATGCAGTTCCGCACTACGCTTATCTAAAGCTCAAGATGTCGGGACCACATGGCATCATAACAGTCAATGGAAACATGGAGCGCTCCCTCCGTACAGAGGAGCATACTGCGGCCCTTGCAGCCGAGGTGCAGGGTGGCCTTGTTAAGTCGAATACTATACTGGCAGTCAAGCCCCCAGACAGTGTTAAACGAGTCCGGTGTACCTTGCAGAATGACAGTTCGGCTCGTCCAGAGCTAGATTAGCAATTCAGCCCCCGTCAAAGCCCTCACCGGATAGCGGCATACGTACCGCGCGTACATAACTACGCACTAAAGATTCCATGGGCAAGGACGGATGCATACTGAAAACAAAGTCCGCGGTATGTCTTGAGCCTATCCGGACCCTGATATTCTTCCATCTTTTTCTTCTTGTTTTTCTTTATTTTTTCAGGTTCTTTACAACCCATACCACTTTCTGATGGTAACAAGGGCCCCTTTCTAGGCCCCTTATACATACTCGATTGTCGATCCTCTCAAAGGATCCTACACCAAGGTAACAAGCGGCGCAGACGTGCGGTAGAGTGTCCAAAGGATCTTCTAGATCATCTTTTCAAATTTAGGACCTATATACAGCTTCCCCTTGTTCTCGGCATGTAAAATAGCCGTGATGCTTATTGCATCTTCTGTAAATATATGTTTTGACGTACCAATCAGACTATAATGGAAATAGTTTTGCCCAGCCTTGTTTGGTATCGGCTTATTTCTTAATCGCCAGGGGCTCTATTCAACCATATATATTTGCGAAAACAGAAAAGTCCGAACACTCTTAGAGTAGATTTCGGCGTCCCAAATACTGCAGTATATGCATCGGCTCCGAATCATGTCTTTGGTCAATAGTTGGGTTGCCCGGCTCCTGTGTTTGCTACCTTACGTTCCGCTAGTTCGGCTAAGATAGTAAAGGGAGAACTAATGTGATTGTGTTTCCGGTTCGTCCGGTCAAGCACCTCAGTAGAGAAAGCCGAAAACTGGTCAGCAATTCGGCGACTTACAAAATCTCTAGCGATTTCTTCCGTATTACACGAAGGGCTGACATTTTTCAGTCACGTGTCTAAGTCATCCAAGTTCGATAGCAGCATATGCACCAGGGGCTATCTTACAACCCCATTCTCGAACTCCTATGGCTAAGTGAGAGTGGTAAAGCCACATAGTCCGATTGCCTGGTTCACTGCATTGACACCTCCTTTACGGACCAAGACGTTGGGTTAACGCGTGGTCATGTGCTATTTCGAACACCCCCGTAGTATCTACGTGGGGGCTAAAGCCAACGACGGGCAAACTCTCAGTGATACAAACGGTCGCACAGGAGGAAAAACGCTTTTAAAGACAAACAACATAAATATATTACAAAGCTTTGGTTTATACAAACATCTGGGCAGCTCGGACACATTTATTCGAACAAGATGTCCTTTGAGCACTGGCCCTCTATCAAGCGGGCACCTTCCAGGACGTCTTCAAAATAGCGCTCCGGCGTACGGTGGACCTTGTCTCCGGGCGGACCTTCAACGACCACGCTGGCGGCCTTCATCTTAGCCCAGTGCATCTTGACATGGGCAAAGGCTAGCCGCGCACCTTCTATACATGACGACCGCTTGACCGCGTCAATACGGGGCAGTGCGTCAACAAGTCGCTGCACTAGGCCAAAATAGCTGCTCGGAACGGGTTCGGTTGGCCACAGCCAGACTACAACGTCCCTCATGGCCGATCCGGACATCCTATGCAGCTCAGCCCACCGCGCCATCTGGTCATTTAGCATCGCTGGGCGCTCCCGCGCCTCGAACTACGACCAGAATAGCCCCTCCGTCGCGTGTTCCTCCTGAGCCCGGAAGAACTGCATGGCGTCGGCGGTACTCTTCGGAAGATCCGCAAAGACATCTGGAGCATTCCACAGCTGCGTGATTAAAACATACTTCTAATTACCGAATATACTCCGTAAAAGAAAAGGCTTACCAGCCGCTCTCTGCTAGGCTTGCTGGATCTCCTCTCGAGCCACTCGGGATTCGGCCCGCGCTTCCTCGACCTCTTTAAGGGCCTGGGCAAGATCGGCTCCTAGGCTTTGCTCCTCTCCTCTAGGGACTCGCACTTGTTGGCGTCGTCCTTGAGCGCCTGCTCCAATTCGGTCACCTGCTCCTCATATTGGCAGCGGACAGCCTGCTCGGACTTCAAATCCTCGGCCGCTTTATCAGCGGCCGCCTTGTTCACCCTTGCCTGCTCTTTGGCCTGGGTAAGTTCACCCTGAAGGGCCTCAACCACAGCCGTGCTGCCTGCAATCATACACATAGCAGCGCATGAGCTTTGACACAAAATATGCATATTAATACAGGCATGAACAAAGTGTTCTAAAACATACCTTGCGCCTCATCCAATCTCTTGTTGATGCGGACTAGATCCTCATCGGCCAGCCCCAGCTTATGTTTAAGTTCGGATACTTCGGCGGCCTGAGCGGTCGCCGCTAACAGAGAAGCCTACATTTCAACATATAAAAGTATATTATCTCCTGCGAAAATTATTGATCCTCTGTCCTCCCCCCCCTTTTCTTTAGCAAAAGGGACGATCAGAGTCTCAGGGGCTACTATCTATACACAGGAAACTTTTCATATGAAAAGCGGTTAGGAATATTACATTGCATACCTCGAAGCCTGTTAGCAGGCTAGTAAAGGCCTCGTTCAGTCCATTCTTGGCAGACTGAACCTTTTCAACCACCACACCCATTAGGGTGTGGTGCTCCTCCGACATGGAAGCACGTTGCAGTGCCTCCATCAGGGTGTTCGGCACCTCCGGACTAGTGGAGGTTGCTGCAGGAGTTGACACCCCCTCGCTTGAAGGGGGCCGCTTATTCAGTTCCGGAACCGTTTGGGTTTCCGGAACGGGGTTCGGCTGGGGGCCGAACTGATCAAGGCCCCCGCCATCGGTCTTCATGGGGATTGCGCCCCCCATGTTCTCGGCAGCCAAGGCATTACCCTCTAGCACTGTTTTGGCGGTCTCCCATACCGCTCCGCGGCCCGGAGAGGCCCTGTGGGACAACACTTCGGTGTCATCCGTGGCGGTTGGCAAGGAGGCTCGCGGAGGCGACTCGCTCTCCATCATCCCCGGATCTAAAGAATTACCCTCTGATGATTATTGGGGGAGATCGCGGGCCGGACTACACCATACGATGTGTTAGGACCGTAATCATAAAGACCGAACTTATGTAAGGCATCCTTGGATACTTACGATTCGGCGAGGGGCTTCGACCTGGGGCGCCACTCGGGGATGGCTTCGGCCTGAGCCGTCTGGGAGGGATATTTTTCCCCTTTTGGACGCCTCCGCCCCTGGTTCTTCGGAGGCCGCCCTCTTCTTCTTCCTCCCCTTCGGGGAAGGATTGCGTTCTGCGTCCTCCTCCTCTTCATCCTCCTCGGAGGAGTGAGTGTCGGTCTCTTCGGACACCGCGTCCGAAGTACCTTTGCAGCGGAGGCCATCCTTGGATCCTTTGTTCTTCTTCTGGACCTTTTTCTCCGGCGCTTGATAGGGCGCCGGGACCAGCATCCTCATTAGAAGAGGATCTGCTGGGTTTTCGGGCAATGGAGCTGGACATCTGATCCGTTCCGCCTTCTTCATCCAGCTCTATTTTACAGGAGGGAATTCTGAGTACACCCCCTCTTTGATTAATGAACCATGTTATGTTCGGAAAGGTAGCACTTACCGGGGAGGGTGGATGATTGCAGTCAAAGCCGATGTCCTCGGACGTCCCTGGGGACGACTTTTGAGTGTTGAAAAGTAGCTTCCAGATTGCTTCGTGCATGGTGCCGAAGAATCACTTCAGGGTACGGGGCCCTTCCGGATTGAACTCCCACATGCAGAGAGGCCGGCGTTGGCAGGGAAGGGACCGGCGGATGAGCATCACCTGGATCACATCTGTGAGGCTGGTGTTCTTCTCTATGATATTTTTGATGCGCTTCTGCAGCATCAGCACCTTGTCGGATGATCCCCAGTCCAGACCCTTGTTGGTCCATGACGCAAGCCGCAGCGGGGGTCCGGATCTAAATGCAGGGGCGGCCGCCCACTTGGTGCCGCGGGGCTCGGTGATATAAAACAACTCCTGCTGCCATATTTTGATGGTGTCCACAAATGCCCCTTTGGGCCAAATAGCTTTGGGAAGCTTGCTCACCATGGCACCACCACAATCTGCGTGTTGCCCGTCGAGCACCTTCGGCTTCACATTAAAAGTCTTGAGCCACAGGCCGAAGTGTGGAGGGATGCGGAGGAATGCCTCACACATGACGATAAACGCCGAGATGTGGAGGAAGGAGTTCGGGGCCAGATCATGAAAATCTAGCCCGTAATAGAACATGAGACCTCGAACAAAGGGGTGTAGGCTAAACCCTAGTCCGCGGAGAAAGTGAGGGAGGAATACAACCCTCTCACCAGGCTCTGGAGTGGGGATAACCTGCTCTTTGGCAGGGAGTCGGTGTTTGATTTCCGCTGTCAAATACCTCGCCTCCCAAAGCTCCTTGATGTCCTTCTCCGTCACGGAGGAGGCCATCCACTTGCCTTGCGAGCCGGATCTGGAAATGGCGGGAGTGGTTGGTGGCGAGGGGAAAGTTTGGAACTTGGGCGTTGCAGCTCAGGGACGGAAGGGCTGAGGAAGGAGAATGGTGTGGGGTAAAAAGATGGATCCTTATCTTCTCATAAAGGCAGTGAATATCGAGCGTCCCCCCACGAGCCTTAAAACTCGCCTATTCCCAAGGGGTCGTGCAAACGGCACGGTTGGATTACCCAAACCCGTATTGATGAGAATCCCGTAATAAGGGGACATGATCTCTGCTTTGACAAGACGTGTCGATGAGGACCGCGCCTCGAAACGCGAAATGGGAGGCTAAAAAATGGTTCGAAATAATAATCAAGCCGGAACATAATGCCTCGCCGGAAAAGTTGTCAGAAGGCATAACCTATTTTTGTTGAAGTATTTTGCCCTTGTGGTTCAGGGTTGTAACTATTATACAGAGTCGGATATAGTTCTTTTAGTCAACTACTTTGGAATATTCGGAGGAGGAACCCGCCTTGCAATGCCAAAGACAATCTGCGCGCCGGACACATCGTCATTGAAGCCAGGTTCAGGGGCTACTGAGGGAGTCCTGGATTAGGGGGTCCCCGGGTGTCCGGGCTATGTGACGTGGGCCGGACTGGTGGGCCGTGAAGATAGAAGATAGATGGCTTTCCCCCGTGTCCGGATGGGACACTCCTTTGCGTGGATGGCAAGTTTGGCGTTCGGATATGAAGATTCCTTTCTCTGTAAACCGACTCTGTACAACCCTAGGCCCCTCCGGTGTCTATATAAACCGGAGGGTTTAGTCCATAGAGGCAATCACAATCATACAGGCTAGACATCTAGGGTTTAGCCATTACGATCTCGTGGTAGATCAACTCTTGTAACCCCTATACTCATCAAAGTCAATCAAGCAGGAAGTAGGGTATTACCTCCATTAAGAGGGCACGAACCTGGGTAAACATCGTGTCCCCTGCCTCATGTTACCTTTGATCCTTAGACGCACAGTTCGGGACCCCCTACCCAAGATCGGCCGGTTTTGACACCGACAGAGATAGCCAGAGTATAAAGGAAAAAATCAAGCCAAGTACCTGGGGAAGTCTGCTGGGCAGGGATCTTTGTTTCCCCGGCAACAGTCGTTGCCTGGTCGCGAGCTTCTTCCTTTGCCGGGGTAGACTCGGCAGCCTTTTGCGCCATCTCTGCCGTGGAGGATTCCATGGCGACATCTTCGGCTTGGGCAGCAGGAGAGGCGTGCTCCTTAAGGAGTGGATCGCCTTGCGTTACCTCGCCCCCTCCTCCGCGTGAGGGAACGGAAAGGTTGTCTCCGTCATCTCCGACAGGCGGGGTCAAATCTCCGCTCCCTGGCCGAGGGCTGAGCTGGGGGCTCGTCACGGGGTCTTCTGCATCCTTCCCTGCCGAAGCCGAGCCCTCGACGCCCTTCAGCGACCCAAGGCGCCAGAGCCTCTTCCGGGAGTGGTGGACAAGGGCATCCTCCTCCTCCTCCTCCATTTCCCTGCCGATAACAACAAACACAAGAGGTCAGTCGGCAAAAGCATTATAATCTACTTAGGAAGATATCTACCACCAAGAGAAATCTCCCTTACTCTTCCGCAATGAGCATGGAGGTCAAGTTGAACTCCGTGGGAGGAGGGGATTCCCATCCCCTCTTCAGAGATGGAAGGGCGGAGCTTCCCGGAAGCTTCGGTGCCTGCCGCGACTCCAAGGGCTCTGGGGAAGGCGAGATCTGAGAGGAACTCGAGCCAGAGCGGGAGCTGGACTCCTCCTCCGAGGCCGCCGACCGTTTGGTGGAAGATGCCCTGGCCTGGGCTAGACGGGGGGATTGGCGTCACGCCCCCTCGGACTTGTTGGTCTTGGCGGAGGTCTTCTTCACCTTCTTGGCGGATGGCGCTGGGTTGGAGGTCGCCGCTCCCCGGGCTGCAGCACGCCTGCGGGTACGCTGGTCTGGATCCGGTGCGGGAGCTTGCGGTCCTGCCGCAAGCCACTCCTCCTCTTCTGGAGCCGCTGCCGCGCTCCCCTGCCTCTCCACCTCCTCTCCCTCCTGCAGCTCCTTTGCTGCCGTGGCCAGAGCGTCTAACCCGACAAAGCTATCCCCGGCAAGCTCTCCCCCGGCGGTGTCTCTCGTGGCCTGCGCCTCGCTGCCGCCCTAGGAAGAGCTCCCACTCCCAGCCTTCCCTCTGCCCTTCCCGGCCTTTGTGGCCTTCTCCATCTCTGCGCAGCGGGCAGCCTTGTCCTCCGCGACTCTCTTCAGAATTTGCGCTACCTCCGCAGCGGAGGTGCGTTTATACATTTCGCCTTCAGCCCCGGTAGCCTTTTCCACGAAACTGCTTGCCCACTGGAGCTATTTGTTGAGACAAGGGAGCTGCCAAGTGCCCGACACTCCCTCAGTGTTGCAGTCTGTCATCCACTTCAGTATTTGACCCCGGGCAGAGTTGATATTCAGGGGAACAACGGTTGTCGGGAGCTTGAACATCTCAAAGCGGCCGAATAGCTGGTCGCACAACCAAGCATGGCCATAAACTGACAAATTGTTGGCCAGCCACGGCAACAGCCTCATCCTATCTGCGGCGTTGCCGTATTGCCACACAAGCATGTCCCTGTCCTGTAGCGGTGAGATGCGGCGAAGAAGGAAGTCTGCCCCCACATGCTCGACGGTTAACCCGGCAGCCGCTAAGCGCATGATCCTATTGATTGCCGGGCGCAACGTGTCATCAGAGAGACCCTTGGTGCTCCAATCCTTGCCACGCTCGACGCACTCTTTCCTAGCTGTGCAAAACTCAGGGGCTCCTTTGTCCTGGATCCAACACCAATCTCCTCTCCATTCATCCCACCTCTCGCGTTGGAACCCTGGGAGGTAGTTCTTCTTCAACCGCGGTATCTAGCTGATGATCCCAGAGCGGTTAACTCTGCTCTCCACCCGCGGGACGAAGTAATGCCGAAACAGATCCACATTGGGCATCACTCCGACGAAATTCTCGCACAGATGCGCGAAGATGGCCATGGTCGCCATTGCATTTGGCGTGAAATCAAGGAGGTGGAATCTGTAGATGTTCATGATTGCCTCAAAGAACTCAGAAAAGGGAGGGAAGAGGTCACAGATGAAGTAGGCAGCAAAGAACCGATAAGAATCGGGAGGATTTACCTCGCCCGCTTCGTAGACCACGGGCGCCCCATGCCCTTTCTCGACGGGCCGCCCCCACAGATACCCGTACTTCGCTTGAAGGACGGGGCCGCTCAAGTTGGACAGAACGAAGACAACGCCCTCGCTCCGTTTCTTGTTCAGCTCTGCCGACCTCTTATTCTCCTCGACAGCGGTCTCTTTTGCCATGGTCGTCGGCTTCTTCGCGGGTTTCTTCCCCATTGTTGCGTCAACGTAGAGAAGGGGGAAGGGATTCATTGGGTGGCGGCGAAAGGCGAGAGGGGCAAGATGAGAACTCGGGGCTTGGCTTGCGGAGGAAGAAGATGGGAAAGCGGAGTGAGAAACGGATGAATCACGTCGTTCCAATTTTTCCTGCTCTTAAGAGGGGGAAGGTGGGACAGAGGCGCAACGCTTCAGAAAGTTACCATTTTACCTTAACTGCAGTAGTCCCACGACCCCACGGCGCGCAGTAATTATGCGGAAGTGGACGTTGGATTGACTAGTCATTGTGGCGAACCGCTGCGCACAGCCCTCTCCTGCCACGTGTTCGCGCACTATTTGGGACCTAACCCAACGTGCCACGCGACACGTATGGCTCAGGCCCGGGAACTTATGTCGGGGAAATATACAGGGGCAGGCATTTTCCCCTGACTCGTGCACGGACAGGCACAAGGTTGAGACCAAGGCACCAGCTCAAGTCAGAGGTCGAAGAGCCAAGAGACTTGAAGAACCAACATGCAGTCCAGAGAGGCCAAGATCAAACCAAGAGAGCAAGATATCAGCAGAAAGAAGGGCCTCCCTTGCCAGGCAGGCGAGCCCGGCAAGGTGCAAGGCCACCACCAAAAGCAAGCAACCAAGACTCTCTGGCAGAGCCTGCCGGGGATCGCGGGGGCTGAAACACTCTGCCAACCACTCAAGTGCAACCCACGTCGCCAATCAATGCGGTGTCAAGCCGCAAGATGATTAAGTGGCAGCCATTTTTTGACTATGTACTGTGAAGCAAAAGCTCCACAGTCTTTTATTTAATATTAAAAGAACAGAGGTCCACCTATATACAAACTAGAAAGGCAGAAAAGAAACTTACCTACTTACCTATGCTACAAAATACAACAATCTAAGGAAGATTATTAACCCAAGCTAAGAAAGCAGGTTTAACACTCTCCCTCACTCTATGGTACAACAAGTTGATATCATGTACAAATTTACCCCTCCACATGCCAAACGAGGCCCTCTCTGATCTGAAGATCTTCCCATTCCTAGTAGTCCAAATGCACCAGGCCGAAGTGAGCATAACCTCAAAGAAGAATGGTTGATGAAAATTCTTCTTGGTGTGCAAAAGGCAGGAGGTCACATCATGTCTGCCCAACCAATCAATCTGGAGATAAGACCAGACCCGTTGACTGAAATTGCAGTTGAAGAAGAGATGGAACCTATCCTCATGCAGACGGGCATGACAAAGTACACAAAGATTATCCTCTTGATCAGTCCTCCAATGTCTCCTGAGAAGGAGGTCTCGAGTGTTTAGGCGATCAAAAAAGAGCAACCAACCAAAAACCTTGATTTTCATCGTGCATGAACTTCTCCAAAGCCAAACACAAGGCGTAATTGTCGGAAGGTGTGTGTGCATTATGGTGTAAAAGCTCTTAGAAGAGTAACCAGTCTTTGAAGGCCAAGACCACACATCAGGAGCAGTAGCATCTCTTTGCAACATAGTGACCCAAAGAAGGAGGTGATCAAGTTCTGAAGCTGCTGCGCTCGAGATTGGCAAATGAAACATTGATGTCACATCCTCAGAATCCAGAAAATTCATGGCAGAGATCTTGTCATCCTTGACAAAGGAGAATAAGTGAGGCAGCCGGTCCCGAAGTGGTCTGTTTGAATTGTGTAGTATCCAACTGTCAGACCAGAACAAAATAGAATCTCCCTGATTCACAGTGGCTGTAGAGATTGCTCTGTAAGAATCAGCCAACTTGAAAACGTCCCTCCACCAGAAAGAGCCACACAACACCGTGGCCTGGGGTACAACACCATCATAATAAGAGTTCCAGATAAGAGAGACCCAAGGGATGTCATCCTTATTGAAAAACTTATGAAGATGCTTAATGAGTAAGCCTTGGTTCTGAAGGTGCAAGTTAATTATGCCAAGACCACCTTTATCCTTGGGCCTGCAAACCAACTCCCATGCTGCAAGTGACTGTTTGGGTGTGTCTGAATTGCCACGCCAGAGGCATTGTCGGTGAATTCGTTCCAGTTGCTTAATAATGCCAATTGGAATGTCCAATGAACAAAGGAAATAAATGGGCACAGAGGACAACACAGAGGTCAGCAACTGAAGCCGGGAGCCTTGATTCAGCATGGCAGAGCTAGCAGTAAGCCTTCTTTCCATCCTATCAACCAAAGGCAAAAGATCAATAATCCTTGGCTTAGAAGTTCCCATGGGGAGACCTGGGTAAGTGAAAGGAAGCGTCCCCAAAGAGCATCCAAACACAGCCGCAAGCCTAATGGCCTCCTCATTGTCAATGTTAAGGGGCACCATTGTGGATTTCTGGAAATTCACTTTGAGGCCAGTTGAGGCATAGAAAACATCCAACATTTCCTTGAGAGCAATGAGCTGGGAGTCCACTGCAGGTACAATTAATATAGTATCATCGGCATATTGGATGATTGGAAAATGTGGATCATGGGAGGGAATTGGCAGGGTGAGGACTCCATCAACCAGCATTCTGTTGACAACTGATTGCAGAAGATCGGCAGCAATTACAAAGAGCAGAGGAGATAAAGGGTCCCCTTGCCTAACACCACACTTGCACTGAAATTGTTTGCCTGGCACTCCATTTAACAAAACCGAAGAAGAACCAGAAGATAAGATTTCCTTAACCCAAGCTAGCCATTTGACATCAAAGCCCTTCTGCTGCAGGATTAACAATATTGCTTCATGCTCGATCGTGTCAAAAGCCTTGGCAAAATCCAGCGTCAAAATTAGTATAGGCCGCCGAGATTGCTTGCACTGATGAATGTACTCAAAGGCCCATGCCAGACAGTCTTGAATGGACCTTGATTTCAGAAACCCATACTGGTTTTTGTGGATACATTTAAGAATCACTAACTGCAGCCTATTAGCAAGCAACTTAGTTAAGAACTTGAGACATGTGTTGGTCAAGGAGATAGGCCTGAAATCCCCTGGACCCTGAGGAGCAATAATTTTAGGTATAAGAGTTATCAAGGAGCCATTAATGCCTTCCAGGCTCAGCGAGCCAGCAGCAAATTGCTCAATCAGATTCAAAAAATCCTTCTGAATAACAGGCCAGCATTTCTTAACAAAAAAACCATTGAACCCATCAGGCCCAGGGGCCCTGTCCGTAGGCATTTCCTTCAGGACCTTATCAATTTCAGCTTGAGAAAAGGGCCTCGACAGATCATGCAGGCCATCTATGGGCTGAATAAGATCAGCCAAGCAAAAGCCCATCCGGATCCCCCTGGACTGGCCCATCCTTGATTTGAAAGAGTGCCAAAGAACTCCCGCCATTTGGTCATGATCATGAACAGTAACACCATCATCAGACAGCAGACTAGCAATGCTGTTTTTCCTCAGCCTCTCAGATGCCATTGCATGGAAAAAAATTGAATTTTCCTCGCCAACTTTGATCTAACGAATAGTGCAACGCTGCTTCCAGTAAATATACTGCAACCTAAGCAAATCCTCGTGATGGAGCTTAACTATCTTTCTGAAATTGAACTCTGGGGTTGTGAGAGGCCTGCATTCCTCCAGAGTATCCAAAGAAAGAATCACTTTAGAGCAGTTAAGAATAAGCTTCTTTATCGAGGCAAGATTAATATGCCATCTCTTCAGATCACTCCTAAGACGCTTGAACTTCTTTGAAATAACAACAGTTGCCGAGCCCACGCAAGCTAAAGGAGCATTCCATGAGGCCGTGACACAGTCCATAAATCCAGGTAAGTCCACCCAGTAATTTTCAAACCGGAAAACTTTTGCTCTAGGGATGGTGGTGTCAATCGATACCAAACACAGGATATGATCAGAACCCGTGCGAGCGAGGGGGTGCACAACTGTGTTAGGGTATAACGAGATCCAAGAACTAGATGTGAAGAACCAGTCCAACTGTTCAAGGAGAGGTTGTTGCTGCATATTTGACCAGGTATAGGCCCTACCCTTCAACGACAATTCCAATAAACCGAGATGCCCAATAATCTCATTGAACATAAAGATATCATTTACGTCACCACCAGGTAAATTCCCGTTGTCCAAAGATCTGATGAAGTTGAAATCACCCAGCAACAACCAGTTAGCATCAACAGGTATTTGAAGGTGATATAACCATTGAACAAAATCATCTCGCAAAGGGCCGTCGCATGGGCCATACACTGAAACCAGATTCCCAACTTCAGAATTATGAGTTGAAGTAAAGGAAACAACGACAGCAAAACGCTGGATTTCGATGAGACAACCAGAGAAAAAAGTTGAATTCCAAACAACTAGAATGCCCCCAGAGGCCCCATGCGAGGGAGAGAACGCAAAATTATCAAATCTTCGCTGGCAAAATTGTCGGATAAACTTGAGATCGAAAGATTCACATTTTGTTTCTTGTAAACAAACAATGGAGCAGTTACTTTCCTCAATCTTAGCACGGACGTCTCGCTGACGTTTCTCAGAGTTTAAACCATGCACATTCCAGCACAGAACTTTCCAATTACGAAAACGCGGATTATCCATAAAGAAACTCAAGGGGGTAACCAAACATCTCCACTGCATAACAGAGAAGAAAACTGCCAACAGGTTCATACAGGCAAACAGATAATAGGTTTTCAGACTCGGACCCAGTGCTGATAACGCTAAGAACATAAACGGCCCACAACATAAGACCAGAAGTAACAGAGGAAAGTTCAGACTGCCGACACAAAATAACAAGCTGACAGACACAGAAATCATAACAAAAAAGGAATGACAGCGCATTCCCGCCCAACTGACATCTTGAAGCTTCACTTATCATCACGATCATTGTGCTGGTCCTTCTTCTCAGGACTTGCCATAAGCTTGTCCTCGGTGAGCTTCTCTGGTGAGATCCCAAGAGATTCTCCAATACGCTGCGTGAGACTAATTGGCGTAGGTGGTGGAACTGCCGTGCTGTGCTCCCCCGCCGCTGACGAGTTCTCCTCCTGAGAGACAGAACCATACCTAGGCTTCTTAGCACGAGGTCGCCGGAGAGAAGACGGCTTGTTGGGGATTGCAGAAGTAGGTTTGAAACCCGATTTCTTGGCGCAACTGCGGGTCATCCTCCTGGTGGAAAAATCCTCTGGAGAACGAACGAGCTTGGAGCCCTGACGATGGCCACATTTGTGCTTGCCTAACATGGATGGAGTCCTGGACATAAACTCAAAGTCATCAAGCCAAACTGGCTCCGCAGAAAAAACCTCAGACAGAGTTGCAGGTCCATCAAAAACATCCTGATCAACTGGCTCCGCAGATAAACCCTCAGGTAACTCCCTCAGTGAAGCAACTCCTCCAACCGTTCCAGGAGTAGCCTGACCAATTAGAGACAGAAAGGAGCATTCAAACTCCTGGGGCCAAATCCTCATGGGCAAAACCGCAGGTGGAAGCACATGTAGACAGACAGGCCTGTGAATGCTCTGAATTTCAAATTCAGGCAGAAGGTTCTTGAAAGAACGCTCCCACACCATGGCAGGTGGAAGAACCGGACCAAACACAACCCTGACAAGGCCCAGGTGTATTGGGTCAAGGTTAACCACGGGTGGATGAACTGATGGAGGAATGTAGGGAACTAGTGCTCGCTCCAAATTTTCCTGGACCACAATCTGCTGAACCACTTCAACGTCTGCTGGCTGATCGTCAGAGGAGCTGTTGGACCCCAAGGAAGGATTCAACACCATGGAGTTCTGATCTTGGGCTTCTTGAACTGCAAGCTCATGCACTTGAGCGTTCTGTGCAACCACAGCCTCATCCCAAGGGCCCCATCCCTCAGCATTATGTGCTGGCTCTGGCTGCTGTTCAGGTTGATCAACGCCCCAGCCATGAGGTTGCTCCGGTTGATGTTCGCCATTCGCAGGATTAGCATCCCAACCCAAAGCAGGAAACGGTGGCATCCCCCAGAAGGGTTGTGGGGGGACATGCCCTGGCATAGGATGAGGGTTTCCATCCAAGGGCATTGGGTCTTCATCAGCACCCAACATGGCTTCCGCAAAATTATCAGTGAGAATATAGACCGCAGCAGTCCAGGAAACATTAGTACCTCCCCAATTAGCATACTCATGAAATACCACAGAGCGAGGCACCATGATGTTATCCGGGAAAGAAGCATACACCAAAGATCTCACTAATCGCCGATCTGGCTCATCCCAGTAATGAAACTGACCAAAAGTACTGACAACATTAGACATGTATCGGGTATTCCTGTAATCCAACGGTACACCAATGAACATTAACCAACCCGTTCTGTGTCCATGAATAGCCCTAAAACCCTCTCCCTGATTGTGTGGTATGAAACGCACAAAGAACTCATTGCCATCTTCATCTAAACCCATGGGGAAAGGAGGATGTCGAGTAAACCAAGATCGCATCACCGGACTGGCCACTTCAAATAACCCAACCCCCTGGAACCAGGTTTGAGCAGAGCGAATAATCACCTGAAGATCCTCTTGCAAGAAGTTGAGCACTTGCTCCCGTCTGATGGCCACAAGATGAGCCGGCGGCAGCGGCTCGACAATGGCCACCATGAACTGCTCATGGGCTCTTGGAGGGGCCTGCAGCGGGGTGTAGTAGGTTCTTGGCAAACGCTCTGCCTCTCCATCAATGATGTCATGGCCAGTAGGAAGAAATCGCCGAGGGTCAAGCTCATAGACCGCCATGGATGGAGTATCAGCTGCAGCAGGCGATGGTGGAGGCGATTGGGGTTTTTGGGCAGATTGGTTCTGTGGGGAAGTGGTGGAGGTGGGCGGTGAAGGCAGGGAGCCCGAAGCGTCGGGGAGGGGTTCTGTCAAGGCGCGAGGCTCGAAACCTTGCGACGGGACTTTAGGTACCCAAACAGTGGAACCAACATTAATACCCGGGCAGTCTTTCTTAACGTGACCGAACCGAAAACACAATCTGCAGCGTATACGATTCGTGCACGTATCGAACATATGACCCATACCCAAACAGTTATGAAAATCCCAATATTTAACTGCCATATCTTCAATCATCTCATTGAAACTCTGTAACTCATCCACAATTTCCTTCGGTGACGGAAAACAAACCGGAGATGAGGTGTCAAGCGAATCATCATCAAATAATAAAATTGGGCTGGTCAAAGAGGATCCATGGGCCAAATCCAATCCCAGCGGCGGAGTGCGAGGGCTACCAAGGGAGAGACCATGGGCCGAGCCCAAAACAGATGATGGGGTGCTAGGGCTGTCCGAAAGGATATTGACCATTGGACTGGGCCCAGGTGATTTTGAAATCCCAGAAAATCCGGGATTGCCGCTTGACGAACTAACTGGCTCCGGGATGGAGGAAAAGATCCAAACTGAATTGTCACCGGCGGCGATGACGGGCTCGCCGGAGGCGATGTTGCAAGGGGAGAATTGCCCAACGATGTGGAGTCTGAGTTGTCAGGAGAATCAACATCATAACCAGCCTCCCGGATGGTCAAAACTTCAACAGCATTTGGATGATATTGATAACCCTTACAAACATCATACTTCATGAAAGTAGCAAACCTCAAACTCTTAGCAGGTCCCGACCTAGGATTAGTGCGTAAGGAGGACTTGACAGGTGGATTTCGCATGGCTAATAAACCTAGCTTAGCATGACGTTTAGACGGACTGACCACCGTCCACTCCTCATTGCACTCAATCTGCCAGAGACGAAATTCCTTCATCCAATCCGGGCCACCATGACCCCAGAGATGGAAAAAACACTTAAACTGAGGGCAAACGAAGCTACGTTGATGCAGGAAAAAACCCAACTTCTTTGCAGGAGACATGGAAAGAGAAAACCTGATCACGTAGGCAAGAAACCTTGAGCTGATAACAATATCCACCAATAGCAGATTCCAAAGCCAGGGCAACATTCTCAAGAGATAATCTAAAAGAATGCCTGGCAAACGAGACAACCATGATGAAGTGGCCTGAATCTTCTGAAGGATGAAAAGATCGGCGAAAAGAGCGCCAGATCTCCTGAGCCAAGCCCATCCCTGGGTTGAAGTCAAACCCTAGAGAGATGGACGCGTGAACAGCCATTGAGATGACAACCAGAGGCTTCGGGAGAGGACGCCGGAGACGATGAGCGGATCAGATGGCAAAAACCACGGCTAGGCGTGGAGATCACCGGTGGGGTGACGGCGGCTAGGGGTTAGGGTGGGTGGGAGGTGGGAGTCGCCATTTGAATAAGAGTTTTTCAAGTGGCAGCCATTCGCCACATGGCAGGTATTTCTTACAGAAGAAACCCACAGATGACACCCGTCCTGCGACGTGTCAAGGGAACAGGCGCGGAGCTGGCAAGAGATCCCGGCCGGCCTTGCCGGGCAACCAGTGATGTGACGCTAAGCGGTGCATTTAGTGCACCCTATCAACCCGTAGAGTTATGTATGATAGCACTGTTTGCTATCATATCAGTGGATAATGACCACTTTGCCACTGTGGTGACCCCTTAATTTATAAAAGGAGGCCCATGGCACTCACATAAGGGGTTAGGGGGTTGGGAAGTTGACAAGCCCAAGCCACCGCATGCGCGTAGTCACTGCTGCCCCGAGGCAAACCATGCCAGGAAAGTGTACCACGCACCACCGCATTCATTCCACCATCAATCCATCAAAGCAGGAGTAGGGTCTTACGCCTCGCGGCGGCCCAAACCTGGGTAAATTGCTTGTGTGCTCTCTACCATGCTGCCATGCGCTGATCTGCTCTTTCTGCAATGCGACGTCCCCCCGCCGAAGCAGCAAGGGGCCACCCGGTCCCATAGGTGGCCGCGGATATCCCGCGACAGAGACCAATCTGGAATCGAACCAACCAAATGACATTTGTTTTCTAGAAGTTCCCAACTGTACAGGAAACATAGTGTTATAAAAATGTCCCAGAAAAGCGCTAGCATGTGATGAACAAAGAAGTTTACCATACAGTAGGGTCTAAAGAGTTATTCTCCTCCATGGTACAAATAAGATCAAGACAAATAGCAGTATCAATGTAAAGATTAGCTTCCGAAGGAGTGAGATGCATAATTCATTGATATGTCAAAATAAAAGTTCACCAGGAAAATGCAGGAAAATATAAATATAAACATGCAAAGCGCAGTCGGCACCAAGGAAAGGGGCAACAAAGATGTACAGCTGCACAGACAAAAAAAGAAACTATACGACAAATAAGAGCTCCATATTCTACTAAAAAGTAATATCTATATATGCACCAAGGGCAATAGGGTGTTGTTTTAAGCAATGTTCAGAATGAGGTCTCTGATGAAACTTTTGATGCCTACAGCAGACACATCTAAACTGAATTTTGTTTGTTTTTTCTGTAACTAAGAAGTTGGAAATTGGCAATCATGTATATAGATTAAGGAAAGGTAGAGTAAAAAATGGATCACAATTATGCTAGCAGCAAAGCATTCTGGAAATGAAAAACAAAAAGAGTTAGATCATTTCAGTCAAGTGCTGCAAGTATATCTTCCAAGCTTTGAAAAAATAGAAACAGATCAAAAGAGGCTATCGCATCATCCTGGTCATTAACATTAGAACCATAATTGTGGATTTCTGAAGTTGCAAAATACTTTCTGGAAGTTGTTGTATTGTTAATTCACATTTATCCTACAACGTCCATAGATTATACAAAAAAACGGAGAAGGAAAAACAAATGAAAACATACAAATTCACATTAGCAAGACAAGTGCTGAACCTGCTCGAAGGTAATCATCATCAACAATTCTTGCGTCGGTAATGACAACCAACCAGCACATATATCCATCCATTATACATAAAGGGGGGAAGTAAATTACCTTGGATGAGAACAAATGAAATGTCAGGCAGCTGCAGCTGCCAAAAATGCCCCAGCATAATACATGGATTCTGTCAATGCAACTCGCATAGTCACCTGGGTACACAGAAATAGACAAAAATAATGCATCAATTAAAAGGAGCCAAAACAAGCAGAGCAGATCAGCAAATCACGAACAAAAAACAAATGAGGAAAGTCACTGGAATATAAGTAAAATAAAGTAGTTGGCATTCATATAAACAAATCTAAATAGGGATAAAATAAATCATAACATCAAATTGCAGGAACAGATGTGACTTTGCTTGAGAGGCAGAGTGAATTCACCTTATTCTTCTTCACCAAACTCTTCCTTGGGATTCTTCCTCTTCTCTTCTTTCTCAGATCTGCACACATTGTGCTTAGGAAAAAACAAAAAAAACAAAATCAGATTACTGGAGAACTGGGGGAATCAAAAGGGAGAGGAAGATGGAGAGGATTTATATGAGCAGCCTGGAGCTGAATCCTAGCCGCGGGGAAGGGTGGAGACTTTGAGCACCGGATCTGTACGGAGGGTTGGAGGCGCGGATCGTGGGGAGCTCGGGGGCGTGCGGCGGCCGGAGCTTGCCGGTACCGGCCGGCGTGGGTAGGGGCGATGGGGAGAGAGAGGGGTTAGCGAGAGAGAGAGATAGAGAGAGGAGGGTGAACGGGGAGGGGGAGGTGAGTGGGACGGAAGGCGGCTGCGAGGGTTCCACGGCAGCGGCTGTCATTTATACCCCTGCACATGAAAAGACTAAAATGCCCTCGGCGGGGTGCAGAATTTACAGGCGGTGGCACATCACTGTTCATAGCGATTTAGGGGGCGACGTGGAGGGCTTTCTCCTTCCTAGCAGTTTCTTAAGGGTTTATATGTTCAGTGGGTCATATTACAAACCATATATTACCCTAAGCTCTAGCATAACATGGTTCATGCTGTTAAAGCATTAGGTGACGGTGAGCTAGACAGACGGCCGTCGCCCAGAATTCAACGGTTCACAGGGCGGCCAACACGATAAGCGCTTCAGCAGGCCGACGCGTAGCACCACACACTAGTAGAAAAAGGGCCATTTGTCCTGGTTCGTAAGGGCCATTTGTCCCGGTTGTTGAACCGGGACTAAAGGGTCGTTACTAAAGCCCTAGGCCTTTAGTCCCGGTTCTTACACGAACCGGGACTAAAGGGTCGTTACTAAAGCCCTAGGCCTTTACTCCCGGTTCATACACGAACCGGGACAGATGGGCCTCCACGTGGCCAGTGCGGCGAGCCCAGGCAGGAGGCCCTTTGGTCCCGGTTGGTGGCACCAACCGGGACCAATAGGCATCCACGCGTCAGCAGCTGGCGGGAGCTGAGGTTTTTGTTTTTTTCTGAAAGGGGGTGGTTTAGGGGGTAATTTAGGGTGTGTTAGCTAGCTAATAGAGAGAAGTGTCCTCTCTTATCTCTATGCTTGGTTTACCAATGCTACTGCTATGCCTAAACATGGCTTAGATTAAAGTGAAGGCAACATGTGGTGCATGTCGAAAGTAATACTAATCCTAACTTTATCAAGTTTGGATTAGTACTACTTTCGACATGCACCACATGCATGTTGCCTTCACTTCAATCCAATCCATGTTCATTTCACCCACAGATATATAATAACTCTTCATGCTCGCATCATGCATCATCATAATAATAAGTCCTACTAATCATCATCATACAACTTCTACTCGTTATTAATAACAAGTCATATGATCATCATCCTCATAGTCATCGAACCAACCCTACTTAATTGTTCTTAGCACATGATCATCAGTATTAGGTAGGACCTAAATACCCTATTTAAGGTAAAATAGCATAAAACAATATAGACCCTGACTCTCCATTATGGAGAATCGAGATCATCCTATCTCCAATTGTTGTGCTTCGCTTCCTTTTGCTTCCAAGAACCTCCTTGCGACCGTCCATACATTTTTTCCATTCTTTGATTTTCATGTCTCCACTTCTTTTAGAAATCCGGTATGGACAGTTGAGATTCGTAGGATGACCTGGTTGTATGTTCAAAACATGAAGGCTACCATTCTGATACATCAAATGAGGCACACAATCCTCTGGGATTATCTGTTGGAAAACATAGTAATAACTTCATAGTTAGCAATGATGTACTAGTTTTAGAAGTATGCAAAAGATGCACGGATGTCGTAATAGTGAAAAATCTTACCAGGGTATCTCCATAGTAGTTACCGTAGTTCAACACGTGCACTAGTGGCACGTATTGACCATAATGTTGAGGAGTTTGATTGTAGATATTGTAATTCTCAAGATCAGTACAAAATGCGATCAGATGATTTTTCTCCAGATAAGTTAATTTGGAGCCTTCGGTGCAGTAGGTTCTGTCTACCATCTTCCGCACATTATTTGAAGAATGAAAATAAGCTGTCAATGGAAATAAGCTGTCAACTATTTTGAAATGAACAATATAAATTAGCTAATAACTATGTTTGAGAAACTCACATAGCGGTAGAATTGGAGGCGTATCAACAAGGACCCAAATGTCCATATTGTCTTGCTTGATTTAAGGATCACCAAGATCCATGGTGACAAGCATATCCTCATGAAAACCATACATCTTGCAAAGTGCTTCCCATTTTTTGCAACCAAAATGGGCTACGCTCTCAGAATTGTACAACTTTACTTCAAAATCCACACCATGATGGGTCCTTAGGTGAATTTTCTTTGTTTCGAAACTTTCATGGTCTTCAAAAGCCATCCTCTCCAAGACATAGCGTCTTGCATGGCATGGGATAAGCTAGTCGAATTGTAAAAGATGAAAATTACATGTTGAAATAGTTGAAGTCGTGCTTAATTACGAAAAAAACACTTGTCGTCATTGCGTACCGTTTCAACATCGAAGGTCTCCTCCAGCTTAATGTTGAAGCGCCGATCTTCGTCCAGGTGAGGCCTGTCGCACAGACCTCGGTCGTCGTGGCACCAGTCGCACTCCCCCGGGAGACTTTCGTTGTCCGAGTACGACATTTCCTATGTTCATAATTCAAATATTAAACTTGTACAATTAAATATATGTACAAAAAAACCTAAATTAGATCATTATTATTCATCACTAGCTTACTATCGGTCTGTCGAGTCTATTCTTGAAAACTCTCAGCTCACGTGGTGTACATATTCGACCGTCGGTGATGGTAGCTCCTCCTTTCATTCCCGAGTGCATTACACCAAGTTGTCTAGCACACGGGTGTAAGGGCATTTTTATCCCTTAGTTGGTTTTGGTGATTGATGACAATGCTTTTGCGGACTAATCATGTGCATCGAATATTTCAGATATATTGACTAGGCACAAGATGATTGGGTTCCCCTCGAAGGCTATAGAAGACGGTGTTTCCCTTCGGTTCTTTTCGGTGGTATTGAGTCGTAGGGAAGCCGTACTATTAAGAGGGGGTCCGCGTTGGAAAGGTTGGGTGGATTCATCACGTACACATCTTCCCTTGCACCTCCTTTCCTCTAGCTTTTGGAGCATCCTATGTTTTCCTTGTCTATGCAAATATTGCTCTTGTTTGCCAAACTAGGGGGTGCGGTAGTACTGCTCGTTAGAGCGGTAGTACCGCAGGACCTTGCGGTAGTACCGCCCGCTGGTGCGGTAGTACCGCAAGGACCCACGGTAGTACCGCTTCTAGTAAGCGGTAGTACCGTGGTCCCTGCTTAGTTCCGCAAGTACGCGGCAGTAAGGGGCGAATGTAATTTTTTACATCCGCGCCTCGCGCGGTAGTACCGCGGCTAGCTTACGGTACTACCACGTCGGGTTTTTGCATCGACTCCAACTCTGCGGAAATAGCCACGGATGTAATTTTTTATATCCGTGCCTTCCCATCCCTGCACAGCCCTTGCCTTGCGGTAGTACCACAAGGGGGAGCGGTAGTACCGCGCCAGCAGTACTACCGCCCTCTGCCTTAGTGCATGTGTGGCTGTTCTGGTCTCTGCTGCGTGGGCGGTAGTACCGCGGGGCTCTGCGGTAGTACCGCGTGCCCCTGCGGTAGTACCGCGCCTCAGGTGCGGTAGTACCGCGTGCCCCTCCGGTAGTACCGTGCCTCAGGTGCGGTAGTACCGCGCTGCGCAGGCTGAGTTGGTGGATAATGGTTGGATTTGTGCTTCCACTATATAAGGGGTGTCTTCCTCCTCTAGTTGACTACCTCTTTCACCTCCAAGCTCCATTGTTGCTCCAAGCTCCAATTTCGCCCGATCTCCTTCCCTATCCAATCAAACTTGTTGATTCTCTAGGGATTGGTTGAGAAGGCCCCGATCTACACTTCCACCAAGAGATATTTGAATCCCCCCACTAATCCCTTGTGGATCTTGTTACTCTTGGGTGTTTGAGCACCCTAGATGGTTGAGGTCACCGCGGAGCCATAGTCCATTGTGGTAAAGCTTTCTGGTATCATTGGGAGCCTCCAATTAAGTTGTGGAGATTGCCTCAACCTTGTTTGTAAAGGTTCGATCGCCGCCTCCAAGAGCACCAATAGTGGAATCACGGCATCTCGCATTGTGTGAGGGCGTGAGGAGAATACGGTGGCCCTAGTGGCTTCTTGGGGAGCATTGTGCCTCCACACCGCTCCAACGGAGACGTACTTCCTCTCAAAGGGAAGGAACTTCGGTAACACATCCTCGTCTTCACCGGCTCCACTATTGGTTATCTCGTGCCTTTACTTGTGCAAGCTTATTTGTGCCTTATCTCTTGCTTGCGTGTATGCTTATTGTTGTTGCATCATATAGGTTGCTCACCTAGTTGCATATCTAGACAACCTACTTTGATGCAAAGTTTAAATTGGTAAAGAAAAGCCAAAAATTGTTAGTTGCCTATTCACCCCCCCCCCCCTCTAGTCAACTATATCGATCCTTTCAATTGGTATCAGAGCCTCGTCTCTTTATGAAGGACTTTGCCGTCCGAAGAGTATGGTTGACGTCGTAGACGGTGTGGAGGAGCACTCCGGTGTGAATCCGGTCTCGTCTACGGGAGATGGGGGAACCGCGGTCTCTCATGAGGAATTCAATGTGGCGTAGGACACATTGAAAACCTCCATGACGACTGAGGTCGAAAGCATGTTTAATAAATTCTTAGAAGGGCTTAAACTATCCACCGCACCGTTGAAAGTGGGTGATCCCGCTAACAAGGTGATGGATGCTACCTCCGAAAAGGGGGAAGCTACTAGCAAGAAAGCTCCTTCTTCTAGTGGTAAAAATGACACCGGCATCTTTGCCCATGTGGAACCTCCACTTGTCTATGGTGGACCGCTTCCTTCCACTCATTTGAATCATGCCGGCCCGGTCCCTAAGATTGAGAAGAATGTAGAATTTGATTCTTGGGTCTATCGTTTTAAGCGTCATTTAAATCATGTGAACACTAACCTTTGGAGAATCATTGAAGAAGGTTTCTATCCGCATGACCAAAGCAAATTCACTCCTAGAGAAGTCGTGGACCATCAATTCAATGAGAATGCTCTCTTCAACATCCAAGAAGCAATCCCACCCGAAGATCTTCCTCATCTCCGGCCCTACACCATTGCCAAAGATGCTTGGCAACAAGTGATTTCCCTCTACCGGGGAAGCGCAAGCATTCAACGCTCCAACTATGAAGTGGTGCAAGATGAAGCCGATGAGTTTGCAATGAAAGAAGATGAAGAACCTCGTGAGCTTTATCGGAGAGTAACCAAACTCGCGGTCTCTCTCCGAGATCATGGAAGTAAGGACACGGATGACAATTGGATCAAGCGCAAATTCCTCAAGGCAATGATGCCTTACCACAAATCCATGTCCTCCGTCATTCGTCAAAGGCCGGACTTCCACACCTTGTCCTCAAGTGAAGTGTTGGATGAGTTCGTTGCTATGAGCATCTTGGACAAGACCGCTGACAATGCGGTTCTTTGCTCTCAAAGAGTAAAGAAGCTTAACCTTGCGCTAAAGGCCAAGGTGAGAATGGAGGAAGAGGATGAAGAGGAAGAAGAGGAGAGCAACCTCGAAGATACGAAGTATGCCTATCATGAACACATGGCTCTTGCTTCAAGGAAATTTTGGAGCAAGAAGAACTCAAGGCCAAACTTCAACAAGAACAATTCAAGTGGCGCAAAGGGCAAGCAACGAGTGAGGACTTGCTTCGTGAGCCACTTTGTTGCGGAGTGCCCTTACGAGAAGAGGGAAGACAATGGTGGCAAGCTCATCCGAAAGGACAAGGCCAAGTCGTTCCCCAACAAGAGCAACTTCACCAAGAAGACTCCTCCCAAGGCATTGGTGGTACAAGAAGAGTACAATGAGGATGATGACGATGATGAAGATGGTGAGTCGGTCGCCATGGCCTCCGTTGCCATTGCGATGACTCCACGAATGTCTCTCTTCGACTCACCCAATGAGAACATCACCGCCAAGTGCCTCATGGCTAAAGCCACCAACAAGGTAACCCCCAACATCAAAACTACCATCATTAATCATCCTTCTTCGACAGATAGCATTGATGAATATGAGGGGACAAATGTGGAGGAGAATGAGTTTGAGACCTTTATGGGTAAACTCAAGGGTAAATCCAAGAAGCACTTCATTGCTCTCTTGGAACAACTTGGTGAAGCCAATGATATGATCGAGGCTCACGAAGACACCATCTCTAATATGGAGGGGCATAGTCGTGACTATGCCGATGAGATTTTGGATCTTTCCAATGCTCTTGACGAAGAGCGTGGTCTTCGTTTGGCTCTTGAGGAGTCACACAACGATGATCATGCTAAGTTAAAGAAAGATCTTGATCATGCTCTTGTTGTGTCTCGTGTGCTAAACTCCGAGAAGGCAAAGCTTGGGGTTGATCTTGCTAGACTCAAAGAGGAGTTTGACATTCTCGACAAGGCTCACAAAGTCTTGAAGGGTGTTCATGCTAGCCTCAAGGAGTCTCATGATCAACTCCAAGTGAAGCTAACTAAGGAGAAAGCCACCTTTCCTCATATGGTGTTAATTGATAATGCAAATGCTACTAACCCTTGTTGTGAGCATGTGCATCTTGTTGAGGAGAATGCAAAGTTGAAGGAGCAACTTGAGAAAGGCCTTGTGTCATGCAAACAAGGTGAGAAGAACCTCAACGACCTTTTGAGCAATCAAAAGGAAGTTGTGGCCAAGGAGGGGATTGGGTTCGCACCCAATCCCAAGAACAAGAAGAAGAATGACAAGACCAAACGACCTCCTCCTCTCAAGAAAACTTTTGTGAAGGAGGGAGAGGGTGCTTTCAAGGAGAAGAAGAACAATGTGAAGGGTGGTCGTGTCAAGAAGGGCAATGCCACCCCTTCCAACAAAGCTAGCGACTTTAATCCTTCTTATGTGTTATGTCGTGCTAGTGATGGGCATGTTTATGCCAAATTTGTTGGTTCTCCTCATGAGTATATTGAATGGTCTATTTGGGTTCCTAAGACCCTTGTCACTAACATCAAAGGACCCATTACAAAATGGGTACCTAAAACCAAGCATTGATCTCTTGTAGGTGTTTGCTTCCGGTGGGGGATCATGGTTGCTCGATAGTGGAGCTACAAATCATATGACCGGAAGCAAGGACTTGGTGGTGGACGTGCACAAGATTCCATCTATGCCCACCAATGTCGAGTGGGGTGATGCCTCGTCTTCTAAGGTATTGGGACTCGGCAAAGTTGTCATTTCTCATGATCTCACGATCGAGAAGGTCATGCTTGTTGAGTCCCTTGCATACAATTTACTTTCCGTTCGTCAACTTGCAATCATGGGCTTTGCCACTTTCTTTGATATTGATATCGTGGCCCTCTTGTGGAGCAAGACTCTTAAAGTAGCCTTTGTTGGGCATGTCGAGAACGGTCTCTATGTGATTAACTTTTCGGAGCGACCCACTAAGACCGCGACATGCCTAATGGCTAAAGTTGACGTGGGATGGCTTTGGCATCGCCGTTTAGCCCATGTCAATATGAGATCTTTGCAAAGTCTTCTCAAGGGGGGACCATGTCCGTGGACTAACGAATGTTAGTTTTGCTAAAGATCGTGCTTGTAGTGCTTGTATCGAAGGAAAGCTACATGAGAAGGCTCACCCTCCCACGACTATCATTTACTCGAAGAGGCCTTTGGAGCTCCTTCATTTGGATCTCTTTGGGCCTCCATCTTTTGATAGTCTTGGGGGTAGGAAGTATTGCTTGGTGATTGTGGATGACTATTCAAGATACAGTTGGGTGTATTTCTTCAAGAGGAAGAGCGAGACCCAACAAACCGTCATTGACTTTGCAAATGAAGCCCAACGTCAACACAATGCAAAGATCTTGACAATAAGAAGTGACAACGGCACCGAGTTCAAGAACTACACCTTGGATGAGTTTCTTAGTGATGAGGGGATCAAGCATCAATATTCCGCACCTTACACCCCTCAACAAAATGGTGTTGTGGAGAGGAAGAACCGGACGTTGATGGATGCGGCAAGGACCATGATGGCGGAGTTCAAGTCTCCATACAACTTTTGGGCCGAAGCCATCAACACTGCGTGTCATGCATCCAATCGGCTCTACCTCCGCAAGGGCTTGAACAAGACTCCATATGAGATACTCACCGGTAACAAGCCCAACCTCAAGTATTTTTGCGTGTTCGGGTGTAAGTGTTTCATTCTCAAGAAAGGTGTTCGGTTGTCTAAATTTGAGGCTAGAGCTTATGAGGGCATATTTGTTGGTTATGCTACAAACTCTCATGCTTACCGTGTCCTCAATAAATCCACGGGACTTATTGAGGAGACGTGTAACGTGGAGTTTGATGAGAACAACGGCTCCCAAGTGGAGCAAAGTGGCACTTGTGATGTAGGTGATGAAATTCCTCCTCAAGCCATAAGAAGAATGGGTGTTGGTTTTATCCTACCCATTGAGGAACCCCTTGTGGCTGAAGGAGAAGGACAATGCTCCACTCAAGTGGAGCTATCACCAACCCAAGGCCCACACGCTTCCGAAGAACAAAGTGAAGGCCCTCAACCTCATGAACAAGACCAAGGGCAAGATCATGCTCAAGACGGTGTTGACACACCAAGTGATGCCCAAGGTCAAGTTCTCTCCTCCAAACAAGTTCAAGATCAAGAACAAGCTCAAGACGACGCTCAAGATGATCAAGTGACCGCTCCTCAACTCACCACCGAGGAGGAATTGGAGCGTCGTGCCGCCAAGATTGCATCCAAGCTCTCCACCAAGGGTCATCTCATGAAGAATGTGCTTGGAAGCATTCAAAAGGGGGTAAGCACTCGTAGACAATTGGCAAACTATTGTGAACATCACGCGTTTGTCTCTTGTGTTGAACCCCATAAGGTATATGAAGCACTCGAAGATCCGGATTGGCTTAATGCCATGCATGAAGAACTCAACAAGTTCGAGTACAACAAGGTGTGGAGATTAGTGCCGAGGCCAACGGGGAACCACAATGTCATTGGAACCAAGTGGATATTCAAGAACAAGCAAGATGCTCATGGGACCATCATTCGCAACAAGGCACGATTGGTGGCACAAGGCTACTCCCCAGTCGAGGGTATCGACTACGGTGAAACCTTTGCTCCCGTTGCTCGCCTTGAATCTATTTGTTTGTTGATTGCTTATGCTTCTCATCACAACTTTAAGTTGCAACAAATGGATGTGAAGAGTGCTTTTCTTAATGGTCCTATTAATGAGTTGGTTTATGTCAAGCAACCCCCCGGGTTCGAGGATCCCTACTTTCCCGATCATGTGTATCAACTTGATAAGGCACTCTATGGCCTTAAACAAGCCCCATGTGCGTGGTATGACCACCTTACCGAGTTGTTACAAGATCGTGGGTTTGAAGTTGGGCTAATCGACCCCACTCTTTTTACTAAGAAGGTCAAAGGGGAGTTGTTTGTATGCCAACTATATGTTGATGACATTATCTTTGGTTCCCCTAACAAAGCTTTCAATGAGGAATTTTCCGCACTCATGACCTCAAAGTTCAAGATGTCTTCCATGGGAGAGTTGAAGTTCTTTCTCGGTTTCAAAGTAAAGCAAAGAAGAGAAGGAACCTTCATCAACCAAGCCAAATACACTCAAGACATGCTCAAGAGATTCAAGCTAAGTGATGTCAAGCCGGCGTCCACTCCAATGCCCACCAAGTACCAACTTGACATCGATCCCAATGGTAAAGCAGTGGATCAAAAGGTATATCGCTCCATGATTGGTTCCTTGCTTTACCTTTGTGCATCTAGACCGGATATCATGTTGAGTGTGGGAATTTGTGCATGGTTTCAATCCGCACCTAAGGAAAGCCACTTTGTGGCGGTCAAGCGAATCTTTCGATATTTGGCTCATACCCCAAACTTTGGCTTATTGTACCCAAGAGGAGCAAACTTCAAGCTTGTAGGATATTCGGACTCCGATTGGGCGGGAGACAAAGTGGATAGGAAGTCCACTTCCGGAGGGTGCCAATTCCTTGGTTGCTCTTTGGTAAGTTGGTCTTCGAAAAAGCAAAGTTGTGTGTCTCTCTCGTCCACCGAAGCGGAGTATGTGGCGGCCGGGAGTTGTTGTGCACAACTCTTATGGATGAGGCAAACTTTAAAGGATTACGGTGTCATTTGTGACAAAGTGCCTCTTTGGTGTGATAATGAAAGTGCCATCAAGATTTCTCTCAACCCCGTGTACCACTTCAAGACGAAGCATATTGAGATTCGGTATCACTTCATCCGAGATCACATTAGGCGAGGGGAGATCGAGCTCAACTACGTCAACACCCATGATAACCTTGCAGATATTTTCACGAAGCCTTTGGATGAAGCAAGATTTCGCGAGTTAAGGCATGAGCTAAATATCATTGATTCGAGCAATGTTGCTTGAACCCTTGCACACCCCACCACACTCAACTTGTTGTCTAATCTAGGTGTAGGCATGGACATAGGGGGAGTGTTGTTCACTCAATGAACTCTCCCTCCCCCATTATGCATAAAGTGATCAACTCTTTCACATTAGCCGTTTTTGATGGTACTTGTGCTTCAAAGACGAGTTTTGGTCATGGGCCCAAGGATAATTCTTCGCGGTGCCATACCAATTGACTCAAACATAGGTGGCTCGGGCCACCGCCCTCTCCTTGGAGAGTTTGTGTCTCGTTTTTGGTCTGTGTTGTCTCTTGCCTCTCTTCCTTCGTGCCGAGCTTGTGCTTGTGGTGTCTAGTATGTTAGCTCTTTGGTGTGTTCTCTCGCTTGAAGGTTCCGTGCTTCGGTGTCCTCTCTTTTGGTTGAAACTATCTTTCTTGAGCTCACGGTACTACCACGGCCTGCCACGGTACTACCGCAAGGGGGGGCGCGCGGTACTTCCGCACCCAGCGCGGCAGTAATTTTTTACTGCCGCCTGGAAGAGCGGTACTACGGCCTCGGTGCGGTACTTCCGCCCGGGCGGTACTACCGCAATGACGTGCGGTACTACCGCGTAAGGAGCACACGGTACTTCCGCACCTAGCGCGGCAGTAATTTGTTACTGCCGCCTGGAAGAGCGGTACTACGGCCTAGGTGCGGTACTTCCGCCCGGGGCGGTACTACCGCAATGACGTGCGGTACTACCGCGTGAGGAGCACACCGTACTACCGCACCCAGCGCGGCAGTAATCTTTTACTGCCGCCTGGGGGAGCGGTACTATAGTCACGGTGCGGTACTTCCGCCCGGGGCGGTAGTACTGCGATGACTTGCGGTACTACCGTGCGGTCGAGGGCGTGTGGGGGTTAAACACGGGCAGGGGGAGTTCTAACTCCCCCATACCCATTCGTCTCTCTCCCCACTCCGTCTCTCTCTCTCTCAAGAACGGTGCCGGAGGTCCTCGCCGGATCTCCGTCTCCGGCCGCTCTCCTCGGATTCCAACCGGTGGGATCGTTCCCCACCACTCCCTCTTGCCATGGAACAAGGTTTCTCCCCAATCCCTCCCTTTTTCTTGTTCGTCTTGTTGTTTTAAGGTTTTTGGGAGATGCAAGTTGTTCTTGAGATTTTAGGCAAAATCTAAGAGTAGGATGTAGGAGAGTAGTTTTGTGTAGTGATGGTACTTGCTATGGTTGTCCCGTGATGGATTTGATCGACCGTAGTACCATGTGTTGACACGGTTGTGCTCAGATCTCCATGGCTGTTTCAGATCTGCACCGTGCGATACTACCGCTCCTCAGGTGCGGTACTACCGCACGTCCGGTACTACCGCTCCTTGGAGCGGTACTACCGCACGTGGCGCAACACACGTTTCTACCGCTGTCTCAAATCCCTCTTGTGGCACTTCTCACGTGCCATGTCTATTTGTTTCTCCTGCTTTGCTGTGGTCTTTGCATTGATCCTTCTCGCGTTTCGTGCGTGTTTGTTTTGTGGTGTGTGTTTAGGTAGTGGCTCGGGTGCTCCGGCTCGCCGCTCCAATCCAAGCCGTGACACGGGATCCAAGCGTATGCGCAACACAGAGGAAGCAGAGGGCTCCAATGCCCCCCAACGCAGAACCAAGACCACTACCACCAAAGAGAAGGAACCCGCCAAGGGTATGGATGAGATACCGCTTGCTGAGTTCATCTCTCGGAGGAAGATCAATCCGTATGGAAATCCTCGTGCTAATGTTTGAGGGAATGATCTATTCTGGACCAAGCAGCAGAATCTCATTTATCTGGATGTCATCAAGGCCAAGCAAAATACCCATGTGGAGGTGAAGTGGATCAACATGCATCACATGCGCAAAGAGGCGCACCGGGAATACTTTGGTGAGGCTTTGGACCTAGTGGAGCAATTTGGCATTGAGCATATCATCTCATTCCACAAAGACTATGATCCTGAGATCATTGCTCAGTTCCTTGCCTCAGTGCATTTTCATCCCAATGAGGAAAGGACCATGACTTGGATGACCAATGGCCGGCAGCTGACTGCCACTTGGAAGGAATTCATGACCTTGCTTGGGGTTCCGGATGAGGGGCTCGCCACACCCCAAGGTGTTCGCCCTCATGCCAATCCCGAGTTTACCAACAAGAACAAGCTCATGCCCTACTATGTGGAGAAGAGGCTCTCCAATGGCAAGTCATCTTGGGTTCTCAACTCCTTTCTTGACATCATGCACCGGATCTTCCGCAACACTCTCTTCCCATGCATTGGGGACAAGGACAAGGTGCATGCCTATCTAGTGGATATGATGCTCATGTGTGAAGATGGTCGCAACTCTCAGACACTGCCACTTGATGTCTCACATATCATGTGGCATGAGCTTCGGTTTGCGGTCTACAACCGCAAGGTCCCCATCTATGGACCTTATTTGTTTCAGTTGATCTCGGCTACTTGGGAGCGGGTCTACCCTCAGGATGAGATTGAGGCCCCTAGTTGGATCCAGCATGAGCCCATCAACCTCCGTATCAAGCCTCAGTGGGCCAACACTACCTCTCGTGCTGATAATGCGGCTGCCATGGACGTGGATGCAGATGAGGATGAGGAGGAGGCAGCAGACGAGGACAACTCTAAGGGTTACATCCCTCCCACCTCTGAGCCTTCTTGGGCTAAGCGACTGAAGAACAAGATGAAGATGTTGTTCTGTATGCAAGCAAAGGGGCAGTACCAGACCCATGTGGCTTCCAAGGAGACTCGCCGCCGCGACAAGCGGATTTTCAGGACCTTTGGCGAGAACATATCTAGCGGGTCAGAGGTGAACATCACCCCAGAGGCAGAATGGCTGCACAAGCAGGGCTATCGGTGGACCGAGTCTGAGGAGGAGTCCGTCCCAGCTGCAGAGTCTGACGAGGAGTGTGCAAGTGACTACTCCGCTTGAGCCACCACTATTGCTGTAGGTGTCCTCTCTGCCTTTTTGGCGTCTCGATGCCAAAGGGGGAGAGAGTGTAGGATTTGCGAGTTGTGTCGTGTTTGGGTCAGTTGAACTTCGTTTATTTCGTTTGCTTTGGTTTGCTTTGGTTTGTGCTTGTGAGACCTTCTATCATATGGTGTAAGACATATGCACTCTATCGTACCGTAGTGAGCTTATTCTATCTTGTGCTTATTACATTATGCTCCTGTCTATCTTGCTTAGCTTTAGCCTTATTGCAAGATTTGCCATGTCTATAAAATATAGGGGGAGTGTTGATCCTAGTATGTGCGCCATGCAGTCCAAAGCACTCATCGAGATAGCACACATCTAGGGGGAGCCCGTCTATATTTTAGAGACTTGGGGTTTGCCCTTGCTCTTTGCGTTATACCCTCGTGCAAATCCCGTGTTGTCATCAATCCACCAAAAGGGGGAGATTGTAAGGGCATTTTTATCCCTTAGTTGGTTTTGGTGATTGATGACAATGCTTTTGCGGACTAATCATGTGCATCGAATATTTCAGATATATTGACTAGGCACAAGATGATTGGGTTCCCCTCGAAGGCTATAGACGATGGCGTTTCTCTTCGGTTCTTTTCGGTGGTATTGAGTCGCAGGGAAGGGAAGCCGTACTATTAAGAGGGGGTCCGCGTTGGAAAGGTTGGGTGGATTCATCACCTACACATCTTCCCTGGCACCTCCTTTCCTCTAGCTTTTGGAGCATCCTATGTTTTCCTTGTCTATGCAAATATTGATCTTGTTTGCCGAACTAGGGGGTGCGGTAGTACTGCTCGTTAGAGCGGTAGTACCGCAGGACCTTGCGGTAGTACCACCCGCTGGTGCGGTAGTACCGCAAGGACCCACAGTAGTACCGCTTCTGGTAAGCGGTAGTACCGTGGTCCCTGCTTAGTTCTGCAAGTACGCGGCAGTAAGGGGCGGATGTAATTTTTTACATCCGTGCCTCGCGCGGTAGTACCGCGGCTGGCTTACGGTACTACCGCGTCGGGTTTTTGCATCGACTCCAACTCTACGGAAGTAGCCACGGATGTAATTTTTTATATCCATGCCTTCCCATCCATGGACAGCCCTTGCCTTGCGGTAGTACCGCAAGGGGGAGCGGTAGTACCACGCCAGCAGTACTACCGCCCTCTGCCTTAGTGCATGTGTGGCTGTTCTGGTCTCTGCTGCGTGGGCGGTAGTACCGCATGCCCCTGCGGTAGTACCGCGCCTCAGGTGCGGTAGTACCGCGTGCCCCTGCGGTAGTACCGCGCCTCAGGTGCGGTAGTACCGCGTGCCCCTGCGGTAGTACCGCGCCTCCGGTGCGGTAGTACCGCGCTGCGCAGGCTGAGTTGGTGGATAACGGTTGGATTTGTTCTTCCACTATATAAGGGGTGTCTTCCTCCTCTAGTTGACTACCTCTTTCACCTCCAAGCTCCATTGTTGCTCCAAGCTCCAATTTCGCCCGATCTCCTTCCCTATCCAATCAAACTTGTTGATTCTCTAGGGATTGGTTGAGAAGGCCCCGATCTACACTTCCACCAAGAGATATTTGAATCCCCCCACTAATCCCTTGTGGATCTTGTTACTCTTGGGTGTTTGAGCACCCTAGACGGTTGAGGTCACCGCGGAGCCATAGTCCATTGTGGTGAAGCTTCGTGGTATCATTGGGAGCCTCCAATTAAGTTGTGGAGATTGCCTCAACCTTGTTTGTAAAGGTTCGGTCGCCGCCTCCAAGAGCACCAATAGTGGAATCACGGCATCTCGCATTGTGTTAGGGCGTGAGGAGAATACGGTGGCCCTAGTGGCTTCTTGGGGAGCATTGTGCCTCCACACCGCTCCAACGGAGACGTACTTCCTCTCAAAGGGAAGGAACTTCGGTAACACATCCTCGTCTTCACCGGCTCCACTATTGGTTATCTCGTGCCTTTACTTGTGCAAGCTTATTTGTGCCTTATCTCTTGCTTGCGTGTATGCTTATTGTTGTTGCATCATATAGGTTGCTCACCTAGTTGCATATCTAGACAACCTACTTTGATGCAAAGTTTAAATTGGTAAAGAAAAGCTAAAAATTGTTAGTTGCCTATTCACCCCCCCCCCTCTAGTCAACTATATCGATCCTTTCAACGGGGATGAAGGAGAAGCTACCCCCATGACAACAGTCGGGATTCTTCGTCCTCTCATATATATATATGGTGGAGACTCTCCCTCACTGATTCCTCTCTGACATTTGCGACCGTCGGTGATGGTAGCTCCTCCTTTCGTTCCTGAGTGCATTACACCAAATTGTCTAGCACACGGGAACGAAGGAGAAGCTACCCCCACGACAACAATCGGGATTCTTCGTCCTCTCATATATGGTGGAGACTCGACAGACTTAAAGTCAACCCGAAATATCGTTTAATTATCTTTCTAAAAAAAGGACATATCGAGCGCCTGAAATTTACCGGAACGGAAATATACATGTTTTTATCTACATCATATGAGCATTCAAACTTGATGGCCATTACATTTCAATGGTTCAAAATATGAGGAAAAACATTTCAAAATATCTTATAGGACTCGTATTGACATGCATGGAGATTTGGCTGGTCTCACCTCGAGGTCGGAGGGGGGTCGGTGACGGGGACGACGGCGGGGATGATGTAGGGGGCTCCTAGATTTCTGCAAAAACGAAAACCCTATAAGCTATCAACTAATCAAATGCATATGCCTTGCATAGTGCTCTCCAATTTTAGCATTCAAAGTAGGAGTAGTTTTCCAATTTGAGCATTCAATAAGCAAAACCAATTCGTAAAATAAAGTAGTATTCAAATTAGCATGCATTCAATTATAAGCAAAACTACATCATCTCTTGCGTCCGTACATCATCGTATATTATCACTAATACACCTCGAATACTATCATACATATAGCATCGCTAATACAACTAGAACCGTAGCGCCCGACGGGTATCGGCGCGGGCGGTGGACACCCAAAGAGAAGGAACCATCACAGGATCGTAGCTCCAGTGAGATCCCTGAAGAACCTGCCAGGTATTGTCAAACCTGCCCTCCAACGCAACCATGTAGTGACGGACGTGCTCGTCCTCCTCGCTGACACGGTGACGTACCACCTCCGCGGTGTCCGGAAGCCTCCGCACCGTCACTGGCCCACGCGACCGCCACCAAACAAGGATCGGGTTAACGACGGGCTGGCTCCTCACCAACCTACGCCCCCCGGAAGGTAGCACCTCCCAATACCAGCCCGGCGGAGCCCAGTCCCGGACATGGCCCCGCTGATCAAGCCGGCCTCCTCCACCGAGTCGATGACGAGGATGCGGGATAGGCATCATCGAAGTCGATGCGGGAATAATTGCTTGAACTAAAAAAATAAACTAGTTCTATTAATTTTCTTGCTAAAAATAAACTACTTCTATAGTAAAATAAAGTAGTTTTATTAAATCAACTAGTTCAACTACTAAGCACTTACTATAAATAAAATAAAGTAGTACTTACTAAAAATAAACTACTTCTATAGTAAAATAAAGTAGTTCTATTAAATCAACTAGTTCAACTACTAAGCACTTACTGTAAATAAAATACACTAGTACTTACTAAAAGTAAGCTACTTCCATAGTAAAATAAAGTAGTTCTATTAAATCAACTAGTTCAACTACTAAGCACTTACTATAAATAAAATAAAGTAGTACTTACTAAAAATAAACTACTTCTATAGTAAAATAAAGTAGTTCTATTAAATCAACTAGTTCAACTACTAAGCACTTACTAGAAATAAACTTGTTTAACTAGTTCTATTATTTATCGACCCCCCCCCCCTCATGTCGAAGTTATCGGGGAGGGGTATATCGACAATGACATACCCGATAAAAAATAAGAAGAGGAAGAAGAAGAAAAAAAAGGAGAAGAAGAAAGGAATAGAGGAGAAGATCGAAGAAAAAAAAGAAGAAAAAAAGAGGAGAAGAAGAAAGGAATAGATGCTTTTTCTTCTTTTTTCCTCTTCTTATTTATTTCACCACTTCTTCCTCTCCTCTTCTTCTCCTTCTTATTCTCCTTCTTCCTCTTCTTATTTTCCTTTTTCCTCTCCCCCCTCATCACATGTCCGAGGAGAAGAAGAAAAAAAAGGAGAAGAAGAAGGAATAGAGGAGAAGAAGAAAAAATAGATTTTAATCTATTTTTTTATTCTCCTCTATTCATTCTCCTTCTCCTCTTTTTTTCTTCTTCCTCTTCTTATTTTTCTTCTTCTTCATTCTTCCTCTTTTCTTCTTTCCTTAATTTCCTTCCTCGACGACCCTAACCCTAAACAGTACAACTAACTACAACGACTTCGCTTGCATACATATGAACAAATATGATCGATCATCTATGAACAATATAAAAACATCATATGATATATGAACAAAAAAATCATCTAATCATATATTTTTTAAGGCGGCACCGGCGGGGGGGGCAGGGCATGGGCCGGGGCTCACTGGGGGCGGCGTCGGCGACGGGGCAGGGGCGACGCGCGGCGACGGCATTGGGGCAGGGGGCGCGCGGCCTTCGATGAGAACTGGCATCATATTGAACTTCCGCTTCATGCACATCCAAGGAGGAAGGTTATACGTACATAGAGTCATGGGCCACGTGCTGTGATTGCTGCTCTGCTCCCCGAATGGATTAATGCCATCCGCGCTTAAACCAAACCATACGTTCCTTGGGTCACCTGCAAACTCAGCCCAGTACTGTCTCTCGATTTTTCTCCACTGCGACCCGTCAGCAGGTGCTCTCAACTTCCCGTCTTTCTTACGGCCCTCACTGTGCCATCGCATCAACTTGGCATGCTCTTTGTTTCTGAACAGTCGTTTCAACCGTGGTATTATAGGAGCATACCACATCACCTTCACAGGAACCATCTTCCTGTTGGGATTCGTAGCATAATTTTAAAATTTTCCTACGCTCACCAAGATGCATCTATGGAGTCTACTAGCAACGAGGGGAAAGGAGTGCATCTACATACCCTTGTAGATCGCGAGTGGAAGCGTTCCAATGAACGTGGATGACGGAGTCGTACTCGCCGTGATCCAAATCACCGATGACCGAGTGCCGAACGGACGGCACCTCCGCGTTCAACACACGTACGGTGCAGCGACGTCTCCTCCTTCTTGATCCAGCAAGGGGGAAGGAGAGGTTGATGGAGATCCAGCAGCACGACGGCGTGGTGGTGGATGTAGCGGGTCTCCGGCAGGGCTTCGCAAGCTTCTGCGCGAGAGAGAGAGGTGTTGCAGGGGGAGAGGGAGGCGCCCAAGGCTGTTCTTTGCTGCCCTCCCCCCCCTTTATATAGGCCCCTGGGGGGGTGCGCCAGCCCTGGAGATGAGATCCAAGGGGGGGCGGCGGCCACAAGGGGGGGAAGGGGTTGCCTTGCCCCCCAAGGCAAGGGGGAACTCCCCCCTAGGGTTCCCAACCCTAGGCGCATGGGGGGAGGCCCAAGGGGGCGCCCTAGCCCACTAAGGGCTGGTTCCCTTCCACTTTCAGCCCACGGGGCCCTCCGGGATAGGTGGCCCCACCCGGTGGACCCCCGGGACCCTTCCGGTGGTCCCGGTACAATACCGGTAACCCCCGAAACTTTCCCGGTGGCCGAAACTGGACTTCCTATATATAATTCTTCACCTCCGCACCATTCCGGAACCTCTCGCGACGTCCGGGATCTCATCCGGGACTCCGAACAACTTTCGTGTTTCCGCATACATATATCTCTACAACCCTAGCGTCACCGGACCTTAAGTGTGTAGACCCTACGGGTTCGGGAGACATGCAGACATGACCGAGACGCTTCTCCGGTCAATAACCAACAGCGGGATCTGGATACCCATGTTGGCTCCCACATGTTCCACGATGATCTCATCGGATGAACCACGGTGTCGAGGATTCAGTCAATCCCGTATGCAATTCCCTTTGTCAATCGGTATGTTACTTGCCCGAGATTCGATCGTCGGTATCCCAATACCTTGTTCAATCTCGTTACCGGCAAGTCTCTTTACTCGTACCGCAATGCATGATCCCGTGACTAACGCCTTAGTCACATTGAGCTCATTATGATGATGCATTACCGAGTGGGCCCAGAGATACCTCTCCGTCACACGGAGTGACAAATCCCAGTCTCGATCCGTGCCAACCCAACAGACACTTTCGGAGATACCCGTAGTGCACCTTTATAGTCACCCAGTTACGTTGTGACGTTTGGCACACCCAAAGCACTCCTACGGTATCCGGGAGTTGCACGATCTCATGGTCTAAGGAAAAGATACTTGACATTGGAAAAGCTCTAGCAAACGAAACTACACGATCTTTTATGCTATGCTTAGGATTGGGTCTTGTCCATCACATCATTCTCCTAATGATGTGATCCCATTCTCAATGACATCCAATGTCCATAGTCAGGAAACCATGACTATCTGTTGATCAACGAGCTAGTCAACTAGAGGCTTACTAGGGACAGGTTGTGGTCTATGTATTCACACATGTATTACGATTTCCGGACAATACAATTATAGCATGAATAATAGACAATTACCATGAACAAAGAAATATAATAATAACCATTTATTATTGCCTCTAGGGCATATTTCCAACAGTCTCCCACTTGCACTAGAGTCAATAATCTAGTTCACATCACCATGTGATTAACACTCACTGGTCACATCACCATGTGACCAACATCTAAAGAGTTTACTAGAGTCAACAATCTAGTTCACATCACTATGTGATTATCACTCAATGTGTTCTGGTTTGGTCATGTTATGCTTGTGAGAGAGGTTATTAGTCAACGGGTCTGAACCTTTTAGAACCGTGTGCTTTACGAATATCTATGTCATCTTGTGGATGCTACCACGCGCTATTTGGAGCCATTTCAAATAATTGCTCTACTATACGAATCCGGTTTACTACTCAGTCATCCGGATTAGTGTCAAAGTTCGCATCGACGTAACCCTTTACGACGAACTCCTTTCCACCTCCATAATCAAGAAAATTCCTTAATCCACTAGGTACTAAGGATAAGTTTGACCGCTGTCATGAGATCCTTTCCCGGATCACCATTGTACCCTCTTGACCAACTCATGGCAAGGCACACTACATGTGCGGTACACAGCATAGCATACTATAGAGCCTATGTCTAAAGCATAGGGGACGACCTTCGTCCTTTCTCTATCTTCTGCTGTGGTCAGGTCTTGAGTCTCACTCAATACTCACACCTTGTAACACAGCCAAGAACTCCTTCTTTGCTGATCTATTTTGAACTCTTTCAAAATCATGTCAAGGTGTGCTGTCTTTTGAAAGTATCATCGGGCGTCTTGATCTATCTCTATGGATCTTGATGCCCAATATGTAAGTAGCTTTATCCAGGTCTTCCTTTGAAAAACTCCTTTCAAACAACCCTTTATGCTTTCCAGAAATTTTACATCATTTCGGATCAACAATATGTCATTCACATATACTTATCAGAAATGTTGTAGCGCTCCCACTCACTTTGTTGTAAATACAAGTTTCTAACAAACTTTGTATAAACCCAAAAACTTTGATCACTCCATCAAAGCGTATATTCTGACTCCGAGATGCTTGCTCTAATCCATGGAAGGATCGCTGGAGCTAGCATACCTTTTAACATCCTTAGGATCGACAAAACCTTTCTGATTGTATCACATACAATCTTTCCTTACGAAAACTGGTAAGGAAACTTGTTTTGACATCCATCTGCCAGATTTCATAAATGTAGCTAATGCTAACATGATTCCGACGGACCTAAGCATCGCTACGGATGAGAAAAACTCATCGTAGTCAACTCCTTGAACTTGTGAAAATACTCTTTGCCACAAGTCGAGCTTCATAGACGGTAACATTACCGTCCATGTCCGTCTTCTTCTTAAAGATCCATTTATCTCAATGGCTTGCCAATCATCGGGCAAGTTCACCAAAGTCCATGCTTTGTTCTGATACATGGATTCTATCTCGGATTTCACGGCCTCGAGCCATTCGTCGGAATATGGGCCCACCATCGCTTCTCCATAGCTCGTAGGTTCATAGTTGTCTAGCAACATGACTTCCAAGACAGGATCACGCATTACTCTGAAGTAGTGCGCATCCTTGTCGTCCTACGAGGTTTGGTAGTGACTTGATCCGAAGTTTCATGATCACTATCATAAGCTTCCACTTCAATTGGTGTAGGTGCCACAGGAACAACTTCCTGTGCCCTGCTACACACTAGTTGAAGTGACGGTTCAATAACCTTATCAAGTCTCCACCATCTTCCCACTCAATTCTTTCGAGAGAAACTTTTCCTCGAGAAAGGACTCGTTTCTAGAAGCAATTACTTTTGCTTCCAGATTTGAAATAGGAGGTATACCCAACTGTTTTTGGGTATTCTATGAAGATGCATTTATCCGCTTTGGGTTCGAGCTTATCAGCCTGAAACTTTTTCACATAAGCATCGCAACCCCAAACTTTTAAGAAACGACAACTTAGGTTTCTCTAAACGGTGTCGTCTCAACGGAATTGCGTGGTGCCCCTTTTAAAGTAAATGCGGTTGTCTCTAATGCCTAACCCATAAACGATAGTGGTTTTGATAAGAAACATCATGGTATGCACCATATCCAATAGGGTGCAGTTATGATGTTCGGACACACCATCACACTATGGTGTTCCAGGCGTTATTAATTGTGAAACACTTTCCACAATGTCTCAATTGTGTGCCAAACTCGTATCTCAGATACTCATCTCTATGATCATATCACAGACATTTTATCCTCTTGTCACGACGATCTTCAACTTCACTCTGAAATTACTTGAACCTTTCAATAATTCAGACTTGTGTTTCATCAAGTAAATACACTCAGCATCTACTCAAATCATCTGTGAAGTAAGAACATAACGATATCCACTGCATGCCTCAGCACTCATTGGACTGCATACATCAAAATGTATTACTTCCAATAAGTTGCTCTCTTGTTCCATTTTACTGAAAACGAGGCCTTTCAGTCATCTTGCCCATGTGGTATGATTTGCATGTCTCAAGTGATTCAAAATCAAGTGAGTCCAAACGATCCATCTGCATGGAGTTTCTTCATGCATATATACCAATAGACATGGTTCGCATGTCTCAATCTTTTCAAAAACGACTGAGTCCAAAGATCCACCTACATGGAGCTTCTTCATGCGTTCTACACCAATATGACTCAAGTGGCAGTGCCACAAGTATGTGGTACTATCATTACTATCTTATATCTTTTTGGCATGAACATGTGTATTACTACGATCGAGATTCATTTTAGGTGCAAGACCATTGAAGGTATTATTCAAATAAACAGAGTAACCATTATTCTCCTTAAATGAATAACCGTTTTGCGGTAAACATAATCCAATCATGTTCAACGCAAACACCAAATCTCGATGGTAGAGGGAGCATGCGATGCTTGATCACATCAACCTTGGAAACACTTCCAACACATATCGTCATCTCACCTTTAGCTAGTCTCCATTTATTCCGCAGCTTTTATTTCGAGTTACTAACACTTAGCAACCGAACCGGTATCTAATACCCTGGTGCTGCTAGGAGTACTAGTAAAGTACACATTCATATAACGTATATCCAATATACTTCTGTCGACCTTGCCTGCCTTCTCATCTACCAAGTATCTAGGGTAGTGCTGCTTCAGTGACCGTTCCTCTCATTACAGAAGCACTTAGTCTCGGGTTTGGGTTCAACCTTGGGATTCTTCACTAGAGCAGCAAACGACTTGCTGTTTCATGAAGTATCCCTTTTGCCCTTGCCCTTCTTAAACTAGTGGTTTTATTAACCATCAACAATTGATGCTCCTTCTTGATTTCTACTCTCGCGGTGTCAAACATCGCGAATAGCTCAAGGATCATCATAACCATCCTTGATATGTTATAGTTCATACAAAGCTCTACTAGCTTGGTGGCAGTGACTATGGAGAACTATCACTATCTCATCTGGGAGATTAACTCCCACTCGATTCAAGCGATTGTGGCACTCAGACAATTTGAGCACACGCTCAACGATTGAGCTTTTCTCCCTTAGTTTGCAGGCTTAAGAAACTTGTCAGAGGTCTCATACCTCTTGACGTGGGCACTAGTCTGAAATCCCAATTTCAGTCTTCGGAACATCTCACATGTTCTGCGACGTTTCAAAAACGTCTTTGGTGCCACAATTCTAAACCGCACTGAACTATCACGTAGTCATCAAAACGTGTATGTCAGATGTTTCGTAACATCTACAGACGACGCTGAGGTTCAGCACACCGAGCGGTGCATTAAGGACATAAGCCTTCTGTGCAGCAATGAGGACAATCCTCAGTTTACGGACCCAGTCCGCATAATTGCTACTACCAACTTTCAACTAAATTTTCTCTAGGAACATATCTTAACCAGTAGAACTAAAGCGCAAGCTATGACATAATTTGCAAATACCTTTTTGACTATGTTCATGATAATGAAGTTCATCTGATTATGAACTCCCACTCAGATAGACATCCCTCTAGTCATCTAAGTGAAACATGATCCGAGTTTAACTAGGCCGTGTCCGATCATCACGTGAGACGGACTAGTCAAGATCGGTGAACATCTTCATGTTGATCGTATCTTCTATACGACTCATGCTCGACCTTTCGGTCCTCCGTGTTCCGAGGCCATGTCTGTACATGCTAGGCTCGTCAAGTCAACCTAAGTGTATTGCGTGTGTTCCGAGGCCATGTCTGTACATGCTAGGCTCGTCAACACCCGTTGTATTCGAACGTTAGAATCTATCACACCCGATCATCATGTGGTGCTTCGAAACAACGAACCTTCGCAACGGTGCACAGTTAGGGTGAACACTTTCTTGAAATTATTATAAGGGATCATCTTACTTACTACCGTCGTTCAAAGCAAATAAGATGCAAAAATATGATAAACATCACATGCAATCAAATAGTGACATGATATGGCAAATATCATCATGCTCCTTTGATCTCCATCTTCGGGGCACCATGATCATCTTTGTCACCGGCATGACACCATGATCTCCATCATCATGATCTCCATCATTGTGTCTTCATGAAGTCGTCACGCCAACGATTACTTCTACTTCTATGGCTAACGCGTTTAGCAACAAAGTAAAGTAATTTACATGGCGTTATTCAATGACACGCAGGTCATACAAAATAATAAAGACAACTCATATGGCTCCTGCCGGTTGTCATACTCATCGACATGCAAGTCGTGATTCCTATTACAAGAATATGATCAATCTCATACATCACATATATCATTCATCACATCTTCTGGCCATATCACATCACATAGCACTTGCTGCAAAAACAAGTTAGAAGTCCTCTAATTGTTGTTGCAGGTTTTTACGTGGTTTGTAGGTTTCTAGCAAGAACGTTTCTTACCTACGTATGACCACAACGTGATTTGCCAATTTCTATTTACCCTTCATAAGGACCCTTTTCATCGAATCCGTTCCGACTAAAGTAGGAGAGACAGACACCCGCTAGCCACCTTATGCAACTTGTGCATGTCAGTCGGTGGAACCTGTCTCACGTAAGTGTACGTGTAAGGTCGGTCCGGGCCGCTTCAACCTACAATGCCGCCGAAACAAGAAAAGACTAGTAGCGGCAAGAAGAATTGGCAAACTCAACGCCCACAACTGCTTTGTGTTCTACTCGTGCATAGTAACTACGCAAAGGCCTGGCTCATGATGCCACTGTTGGGATTCGTAGCATAATTTTAAAATTTTCCTACGCTCACCAAGATGCATCTATGGAGTCTACTAGCAACGAGGGGAAAGGAGTGCATCTACATACCCTTGTAGATCGCGAGCGGAAGCGTTCCAATGAACGTGGATGACGGAGTCGTACTCGCCGTGATCCAAATCACCGATGACCGAGTGCGGAACGGACGGCACCTCCGCGTTCAACACACGTACGGTGCAGCGACGTCTCCTCCTTCTTGATCCAGCAAGGGGGAAGGAGAGGTTGATGGAGATCCAGCAGCACGACGGCGTGGTGGTGGATGTAGCGGGTCTCCGGCAGGGCTTCGCAAGCTTCTGCGCGAGAGAGAGAGGTGTTGCAGGGGGAGAGGGAGGCGCCCAAGGCTGTTCTTTGCTGCCCTCCCTCCCCCCCTTTATATAGGCCCCTGGGGGGTGCGCCAGCCCTGGAGATGAGATCCAAGGGGGGGCGGCGGCCACAAGGGGGGGAAGGGGTTGCCTTGCCCCCCAAGGCAAGGGGGAACTCCCCCCCCCTAGGGTTCCCAACCCTAGGCGCATGGGGGGAGGCCCAAGGGGGCGCCCCAGCCCACTAAGGGCTGGTTCCCTTCCACTTTCAGCCCACGGGGCCCTCCGGGATAGGTGGCCCCACCCGGTGGACCCCCGGGACCCTTCCGGTGGTCCCGGTACAATACCGGTAACCCCCGAAACTTTCCCGGTGGCCGAAACTGGACTTCCTATATATAATTCTTCACCTCCGCACCATTCCGGAACCTCTCGCGATGTCCGGGATCTCATCCGGGACTCCGAACAACTTTCGGGTTTCCGCATACATATATCTCTACAACCCTAGCGTCACCGGACCTTAAGTGTGTAGACCCTACGGGTTCGGGAGACATGCAGACATGACCGAGACGCTTCTCCGGTCAATAACCAACAGCGGGATCTGGATACCCATGTTGGCTCCCACATGTTCCACGATGATCTCATCGGATGAACCACGGTGTCGAGGATTCAGTCAATCCCGTATGCAATTCCCTTTGTCAATCGGTATGTTACTTGCCCGAGATTCGATCGTCGGTATCCCAATACCTTGTTCAATCTCGTTACCGGCAAGTCTCTTTACTCGTACCGCAATGCATGATCCCGTGACTAACGCCTTAGTCACATTGAGCTCATTATGATGATGCATTACCGAGTGGGCCCAGAGATACCTCTCCGTCACACGGAGTGACAAATCCCAGTCTCGATCCGTGCCAACCCAACAGACACTTTCGGAGATACCCGTAGTGCACCTTTATAGTCACCCAGTTACGTTGTGACGTTTGGCACACCCAAAGCACTCCTACGGTATCCGGGAGTTGCACGATCTCATGGTCTAAGGAAAAGATACTTGACATTGGAAAAGCTCTAGCAAACGAAACTACACGATCTTTTATGCTATGCTTAGGATTGGGTCTTGTCCATCACATCATTCTCCTAATGATGTGATCCCATTCTCAATGACATCCAATGTCCATAGTCAGGAAACCATGACTATCTGTTGATCAACGAGCTAGTCAACTAGAGGCTTACTAGGGACAGGTTGTGGTCTATGTATTCACACATGTATTACGATTTCCGGACAATACAATTATAGCATGAATAATAGACAATTACCATGAACAAAGAAATATAATAATAACCATTTATTATTGCCTCTAGGGCATATTTCCAACACTTCCTGCGGGGCTTGCCGTCAACATCACCTGGGTCATCTCGTCTGATCTTATACCGCAATGCACCGCATACCGGGCATGCGTTCAAATCTTCATATGCACCGCGGTAGAGGATGCAGTCATTAGGGCATGCATGTATCTTCTGCACCTCCAATCCTAGAGGGCATACGACCTTCTTTGCTGCGTACGTACTGTCGGGCAATTCGTTATCCTTTAGAAGCTTCTTTTTCAATATTTTCAGTAGCTTCTCAACCTTTGTCAGGCACAGCATTCTCTGCCTTCCACTGCAGCAATTCCAGTACGATACCGAGCTTTGTGTTGCCATCTTCGCAATTGGGGTACAACCTTTTTTGTGATCCTCTAACATGCGATCGAACTTCAGCTTCTCCTTTTGACTTTCGCATTGTGTCCTTGCATCGACAATGACCCGGCGGAGCTCATCATCATCGGGTACATCGTCTGGTCCCTCTTGATCTTCAGCAGCTTCCCCCATTGCAGCATCACCGTATTCAGGGGGCACATAGTTGTCATCGTCATCTTCTTCTTCGTTGTCTTCCATCATAACCCCTATTTCTCCGTGCCTCGTCCAAACATTATAGTGTGGCATGAAACCCTTGTAAAGCAGGTGGCTGTGAAGGATTTTCCGGTCAGAGTAAGACTTCGTATTCCCACATTTAGGGCATGGACAACACATAAAACCATTCTGCTTGTTTGCCTCAGCCTTTTCGAGAAAATTATGCACGCCCTTAATGTACTCGGAGGTGTGTCTGTCACCGTACATCCATTGCCAGTTCATCTGCGTGCATTATATAAAATTATGTGTGTCAAAAGTAAGAAAATTAGACAAGTATCTATCTAAAGTAAGAATTTTTCTCTTTCAGAAAGAAGATAAGAACAAGAGGCTCACCACGATGGTGCCGGCGACGAGATCGGTGCGGGCGATCGACGGCGGTGAAGACGGGGACGGGGCGTGACGGACCGCTAAACCTAGACAAATCTCGGGAAAAATGGAGCTCGGAGGTCGAGCTTCGAGAGGAGAAAGCTTAACTAGTGGGGCTCGGGCATTTCATCGAACACCTCATGTGCATAGGAGGTGAGCTAGAGCACCCAAATGCCGTCCCCTCGCAGGCCAGAAAAAACAGAGCACTGTGGAGTGCTCTGCCGCGGCGATGGGGTATATATAGGCAATTTATATGTCCCGGTTCGTGGCTGGAACCGGGACTACAGCTCCCCATTCTGTCCCGGTTCGAGTCATAAACCGGGACCAATGGCTGTGGGCCAGGAGCGCGGCCCATTGGTCCCGGTTCGTGCCTAAAACCGGGACAAATGGGTCCAGACGAACCGGGACCAATGCCCACGAGGCCCCGGCCGGCCCCCTGGGCTCATGAGCCGGGATGAATGCCCCCATGGGTCCCGGTTCGTACAGAACCGGGACTAATGGGCTGGCCAGGCCCGAACCAAAGCCCTGTTTTCTACTAGTGACACTATGCCATAGGTCATAGGTATCTTTTTTTACAGGTAGTATGCGATAGGTGTGGGCGGGCGTGGGTAATCTCACGTAAACTTCGGTTTCATATTGCTCCACCCGTGCAAAGCTGGAAATGTACATTTGTTTTTTGACACCATTTGTGTCGTTCCATCCAACGGCTGAACGAAGGCATATTTTCATCCGACGGTTCCGCTGGACCTTGGTGGAGACCATAATTGAGAGCGTCTACGGCTGGACTTAGCAAATCTGGCCTCAAGTGCTGGTGTGTCCACATGCACTGAGTGGTTACAGTTTATTTTTTTCTCACAACCGGATACCTTAATTAGCATACCTCAAATCCATACAAAGTCATTCAACGTAAACGTAAACGAAGCAACACACATCGTCTAGCTAGTACATCAGGACATGTCACCGGACTATCAAAATTTGACATGTTCTGCCTACATACTAGCTATGGAGAAGATCATCAATGACTGCCCTTGTCCTTCTCGACGTCCTTGCCATCCTTCTCGCGGAAGTAGCGGCCGAAAACACAATATGGATCAAGCCAGATCTGCTCTTCGCTGGAGCTGTCCGACCTATCGCTCCCCTCGTTCTCGTCCTTGGGGCGCAGTCCGGCCATGACACGGACAACTCGATTCTGCTCCAGGGCGAGGGTAGCGTGTTCCTCCGTTGCTGCTTCTTTAAGATGCGGGCGCAAATGGCTTCCTCCTCTATGGCAGCGCGCGTTGCCGCATCCGCCGCCTTCGTCATCGCTATGTCGGCAGCGAGGCGGGCCTCGGTCACCCTCATCGTCTCCTTCCCACGGCGGACACATCAGTCTCGGCGGCGGGCACATCAGTCCCGATAGCACTCATACTCCGCCGGACCGGTGATGGGGAAAGAGAGATTGGAACGCTCCCGGGATGTCCGTGATGATCCAGCCCCGAAGAATGCGAACTCCCGATGCGTCGACGCAATGGACTCACGCCAGACAAATCCCACGGTCGGTCGGGCGTAGTCTTCCCGGGAGCGACGGAAGGTAATTCAGACGGCCATTGCCTCCTCCAACCTGCACGGGGCGACACCACAGTCGATGGATCCGGACTGGTCGGAACCAGAACCGCTACCCGCCATGTTGGGGAAGACCGGAGATTGCTGGACGGGAGTTTGGGGTGCCGGAATGGACTGGACTGGACTAAAGTGGAGTGGCTAGGGTTTGGTCCGGAGATGAAGGGGACAAGTATATGTGGGGTCGGATGGGCCAGCATGGGCCGGGTCCAACGTGGCGGACACGCCCGGGCGACCCTTATCCGCCCCCAGATTTGGGCTGGATATGAGGGGTGCCGGTCAGTCCGGGCATTTGAAGCTGGTCTGAGACGTCTGGTTGAATTGTTTTTTTTTACCGATCAGTAACTGAGCCGTTCTTCCGTGCTCGTTTTAGGGGTTGTTTGGTTCCTAGCCATATATTGCCACAGTTTACCTTAGGCAAGTTTGACCAAATTAGGTGGGTGTTTGGTTCTCGCCACACTTAAGATAAGAATTTTTTATGAACAGTGAACCTCACATGATATAGACATAAAAAAGTGTGGCAAAAATTTCTTAGGCAAGCCAAAATTTGACTAACAATTTAAGCATAAATGTGATAATATGTGACAAAGATAATCACAATCCAAGCAGCCTGTTAGGATGGTTTGAGACGCCGGCTCTCACGTTGGCGTGCCAGCAAAATGGTTGCACCGGTATCGGACAAGGGTTAGCGCCAGCATCACTGATTACGAAGCGCAGACGGGCTGCTGAGCTCGATCGCCCAGACATGCATGTCTGCTCCGCTAGCCGGGCCGTTACCACCGAACGCTAGCGGACAGCGCTGGCTCCATGTCCATGCATGCACGGCACGGGCAGAGCCAGAGCCAGAGCGGCCGGTCGGCACGCTCGCCACCAGACACGACGCAGCAGTTTTCGGCTGGGACGGGGGCATGTCATGGTATTCATGCCCGTCCCCGCGCCACCGGCCGCGGCGCAAGACGATGCGAGTAGGTGCGCGGGATCCCGTGGCCGTACGTACCTGCCACGCGAGCGCCGCCGAGCACATCGCTTCGACCGGACCGGCCCGCACTCTCCTCCCGCGCGCGGGTGGTACTGTTGCTGCTTGCTTTCTACTACTCCTACACTACTCGTAGTAGCTTCGATCGGCTCGGTATTAATTTATCAAGAAAGATCCCCACGGACCTTTTCTATTCATCAGTTTCAAGTGAGCATTCAGATTTCAGAAGCGCTGCGGCACCACGTGAGAGAAAGACGAGGCGGGCAGAGAGGAACGAGTGAGTAGCACTCGTACTAGCAGTGCTGGCACAGGGGTAGACTAGTGTGTAGTAGACTACGCTTGCGCATAGAGCTACTGCGTGTGCACAGGGTGCCAGTGTGGCGCCACGTGGTGGTGTCTCCCGAGGTACAAAAGAGCTTAGGATCCGTTCGACGTCGACCTCGTAGTGATGGACGGATCGATGGAGCTTTTCTTTTCTCTTCTGCATGCATGGCCTCTTTTGCTTTCTACCCACTCTCACACTATGTGCTGTGCATTTCTCCTCTCGCTTCTTTAATAAGGTGCCGTGCTACTGTCACTGCATGCTAACCATGCCGCCACATACTTTTTCCTTCTCTTCTCTCACTCGACTAAACCCTAAATAAAGCCACACATAATTGAAGTACAACTGTCAATTTTGTTTGTAAACCAACATAAGATTGAAGTCGTTTACAGCGCACGCATGTCCCAGAGGAGAGTGGATATAGTAAACTTGATATTTCTTACGCTTCCAAAGCCATTGTTTTTTTGTAGCAGCAACTAGCAGAATGGAAGAGGAAATTGCTGTACACGCACGCGTCCTGTGGAAGCTTTAGGTGTTGATCCACAGAGGCCGCCCGGGCACTGGGTCGTATCTTGAGACTTTAGTATATTTACAGGCCGGAGGTGTAAACTTGAAGCTAAAGCAACGGGGAAAAAACAATTGTAGAGATGCATGTCTCATCATGATGCTGGAAAACTCGATACTCTCCCTTTTTACCATGTGATGCATCTGCCCAGCAGAGCAGAGCACCACTCGCCGGCCCCAAAATTCACCGACCAAACGGGAGAGATTTTTTCTACAGGGACTAAAAAAAGACTCTACTAGAGAATCTTTTTTGATTAGTCCCTGTGACTAGAAAAAGTCCTAGGACTTCTGAACCAAACACCCTCTATCATCGCCAAGTTCCTGTTCCACCTCGAGATGCATGCATGATCATTCAGACTATTACTCGTTAATCCCCACTCCACCCGGCTTTGGCTAGTTCTACTCCGCTCTGTGACACACCGTACTTGCCTGCCGTTCAAATTAATGTCAGGTTAATTACTCACTGCTTGCGGCAGCGCAGCAGCTGCATGCTGCGGCCTGCTCCCGAGCAAGGTGGCTCAGCTAGCTAGGCTAGGCTTCCACTGCTGCAGAGTGCAGTTTAGCTCGTGTACGTCCTTCAGCTTTTGTCCCGTCTCTTCTAACAAAGCGCAAGCTGAGGAGTTACCTAAATTACCCTCGGTATTATTAGGGCCGATGCTGTGGACACCGGGGGTGACGCTGTCATTGCGCGCGTCCTCTTCGCCAATTATAATGCCCCCCACGCTAACACAGCACGCGGGTCTAGTGCAGCTACCTCTCTCAACTTGGACATTCACGAGTCAAGACTCAAGACGCGATGCAGCCGACGGAGTCCGCCCAACGCCGGGCCTCGTCCACGGCGCCCCGGCGGAGCATCGGGTGCATGGCCGGCCTCCTCCGCCTGCTCTCCCCGTACCATCGCCACCGGAAGCGCCTCACCGCCAAGAACGCCACGCCCGAGGCCTCCCTACCGCCGCCGTCTCCACCGCCCATGAAGAAGCCGGCAGCGTCGCCGTCACTGACGCAGGCCCCAGGGAAGCCGCAGACGCAGACAGCTGTCCGGCGGCGGCGTTCATGCGAAGCGCCTCGGAGCCCGACGATCGCTCCGGAGTACCGCCGGGCCAGCTGTGACAGCCCCAGGCCGCCGCCGCCAGCCATCGTCGCGCGCCTAATGGGCCTGGAGGAGTCCGCGCCGGCTTCCCCCGCCACGACCCCGCGGCCACGACCGCTGCCAACCCGCCCTCCTCCTCCCCCGCCACCAGAGATGGCTGCGGAGAAGCGACGCAAGCTGCTGGGCGCGCTGGAGAAATGCGACGACGACCTCCAGACACTGCGGCGGATCATCGCGGCCGTCCGGGCTGCCGAGCTGCGGTCGGCCGCTGCGTCCGACGTCTCGCCGGCTCCGGCAGGGGAAGGCAAGGGCGCCAAGTGGATGGACGGCTCGCCGGCGCTGCAGCAGAAGCCGCGGGCCGAGGCGCAGTATCCCAGCCCGGACTCGGTGCTGGACGCCATCACCTCACCGAGATTTCCATGCAGGAAGCGGCCGTCTCCATGCACACATATCGATGCAGACAGCAAGCCCGAGATTACCCGTTGCAGTAACGACGCACTCATAGTACGATCCAAGATCGTGAAGCCCTCCCGAACACTTGTTTTCTCCGGTACGTGGTGGCATCTCTGATTCTCTGTCGTTCAAATACACAGTTCTCCATATAACTCACGTATACGTGCACGCATTTTATAGTACTCTGATGATCTGCACCGTGTTAGTTTCTCCAGATTAATTAAGCTTAAGTTTAGGGGTTTACGTGCCACATCAAATTTGCCAGTTGTCACTATCTTCTGTCGTGAAAAATATGCAGCAGGCTTCACGGTAACACGTGTGGTTTCTCGTCTCGTTCATGCAGGGGACTACTGCAAGATCAAGCAATACTGCAACGAGCTGCACGCCATGGCCATCTACCACCACCCGGCGACGGTGGCGGCCGTCGAGGGAATACCGCGGTGGACGCCGTCAGTAGCCGAGGCGCAGGGCTGGCAGCATCGGCGACGGTGGGGGCTGCAGGGCCGAGAGCGGAGCCGCGCGATGGTGGAGAGCGTGGGGGAGGTGTGGGGGCAGGGCGCCGGCGAGGAGCGGTGGGAGGCCGGCCTCGTCGGCGCCGCGCTGGAGCGCGCCATCCTGCAGGAACTGGTCTTGGACGTCGTGACGGAGCTGCTCGCGTACTCCGGGCGGGAAGCGCAGGCACCGTTCGGCCAGTTTGGCCGCGGGCACGACCACGGCGGCGGTGCCATGTGCCGGAAGAGGCTCTGTTTCTGAGCGATTTCGGGTGCTCTGTTCCGGCTTCATGCGTACGTACGAGTGGAGCAAGCCACGCACGTACGGTACGTACTCCAAGGGATGGATGTCGGTGACTGACCCCATGATGTTGGTGGTGGTCGTATTGAAAGATCGGATACGCTGTGGCGCCGTTGTAGGTGAGGGCAATAAAGTGACGCGTCGCTTTAGAATGTCGGAGGCGATGAAGTGAGCACAGTGAGACTGACTCTGCTTTGCGATCATGAGGTCGGCTCCACGCGCAGCCTTGCGTTGCGCCCACAAGGACACCAACACAAGGCGTTGAGTTAAGCTTGCATACGATATAGAGAAGGATGCGTTTCCAGTTCCATGGATCATCTAGTTGTATAGTGCTAGTAGTACATTTTTTTCTTTCTGGATTTACGAGTTTATGTGGACCGTTGTGACCATTTACGTCATTCTTGTTCTGGATACTGATTAATACCGGCTAATTATTTTTCTTAACCTTGAAACTTTTCCAAAATAGTATAGAGTAGTGCCTTCTTGCTCGCCTTGTATCCCGCCTAGGTCCATTGGAAAAAAATTATCATTCGAAATGGGCGGGAGGTGTTCGAACGAGGTCGAGGATTGATGGTTCATAGAACTTGAAAATCAGAAAAAGGTGACATTTTCTCTTTCAAAATGATGAACCTCTCCACCGCTAAAAGAAAATCATTGAAGAAACCGTCATAGGATCAACAACGAAGTGGCTAATCACTTTTTTCTCGCTCTCTGGGATTATTCTCGTTGGCCGAAATTATGGGTAGGAAGCAGGAGCAGTGGAGCATGCTTGGGATCCAGTGAGAACGCAGGCAGGGCAGGGCGAGCCCAACAATGCTACATTCACGGACTAACACAGGGGCGGGCCCGCTATGCGTGCGTAGGCTTGCTGATTGAAAATCCTACAGCACGTAGTACTTGGAGCGAAAATTCTAAACGCACCGACTAATACGGGGAGTTTACGGACTCCTTCGTTAACTAATCTTCGCCCCCTGATTTTCAGAGGGTGTGGGCCCCTTACACTTATTTCTCCCAATCATGTTATTCCAGCTAAGCCACCCTATGAATACAGTAAAAATTAGGACGCCGATAACTGCCACACGTGTGGTGTATCAGGTGGTTGTACCGTACGCCCTGTGTGGCATGGAGACAACCCCGCCCGCACGACAGCGTCCGGGCGCACCCCCCATCACAGCCCACACGTTCGGTGCAGCGCAATCGCCCCGCACGAGCACGTCCGGGCAGCGAGCACGCGGCCCGCACAACCCCGTCTCGGCCGTCGCCCCTCCCCGCCTGCGAGCCACCTGCCCCGCGTGGCAGTAACCACGCGTCCCGCCGCGATTGCCATGGTCCGGACCCTCTTCAGTTGCCATGTTGCTGAATTGCAGTTGCCATGTTGCTGAACTACAGTTGCCATGTCGGACAACTACAGTTGCCATGGTTGCTCAAATGCAGTTGCCATCTTAGGTCAAGTGCCGGATGCCATTTTTGGGCAACTGCAGCTGTTGCCATGTATGGTCTGGTCTACTACAGTTACCATGATTTGAAAAACTTTAGGGGTTGCCACCTACTAACACTGGACAGTTGCCATGTAGCACTAAAAAAACATGGCAAAAAACATGTTTCGGGTAAAAGAGAGAGTTGACATCTGCTTACAAGCACGCTAGGGCAGTTGCCATGTACCCTGCAAAAACACATGGCAACTGATAGCTTTTGGTGTGTGGGAGAGGAGACGGGCATGTGGGCGACGGTGGTATCTTTAGGAGTTGCCACCTACTAACACTAGACAGTTGCCATGTAGCGCAACAAAAAGACGTGGCAATAAATAACACGTTCGGGTAAAAGAGAGTTGCCATCTGCTTACAATCACAAATATGGCAGTTGCCATGTACCCTTCAAAAACATGGCAAATGACAGCTTGGGTGTGGGGAGTGGGAGAATGGGCAGTCGTGGGAGACGGGGAACAGAAGTGGTGCGCGGCGTGCGGGCGCGACAGCAGTTTCATCGCATGCCCCGACTGGCGACCGTTGACCGCAGAGAGAAAACCGGCGTGCGGGCGAACTCCCTCACACGCCACACGCACGAGTTGTCCTACGTGGCACACAAAACAACCTTTTCATGCCAAGATTCATGCAAAAGACGCTGGACGACGATGAAGGCGTGTGGGCGAGTTGGCTAACGCTCACACGTATGGGCATTAGTGTTTTCGAAAAATTATGCCCGTACTTGGTGTCTCATCGTCCTTGGCCTCCTAGTCAAGCGTTTGCACTCAAGTTTGCACGACATCCTTCTATTCACAGACTACATTTTACCGTGCCTTTGCCGCCAAAACAGCTGCTCGTACGTATGCGCGTCGCATCGGGTGAAGTAGTTAATCGCCATTACCAAAATAAAGCGGTGTAAATACGACAAATATTATTCTCGAAAACATGACATATTTGCATACGGATCAAGCATTTTTGTTTGAACAAGGACCATGCATAATCAAAGCATTGTCAAAACAAACTTAGAATTATGCACCTGTTAGGGCATCAACAATGTAGAGCGCTCACGGAGGCGCTTAAGCGAGCTTTTTTTTATTTTGGAAAACATCAATGACTTTATAAATTAGAAACAATGGTTACGTCATCTATTAGAAGGGGTACAATATTTCTCATTGGCTCCTTGAACCAATCCCTTGTCATCGAACTTTTTGCTAATCTAACGAGCTCATGAGCTAAATTATTCGCTTACAACGTTCAAACCTAGTAAGAGGAAAATCACAAGCCAAAAACAATCATAAAAACTGCTGCCGCTGCTCCTGCAGAATGTCCTTCGTTGTTCATTGTGTCAATGAATTACATGTTGTCACTATTAATAACGAGACGGTTGCAGCCCGCCTTTCATGCCAACAATAATCCAAACCTCAGCGCCAACGCTTCCGCTATCAGAACATCCGCGCACCATTCCATCTTCCAATTTGTGCCAACAACGAAATTTCCTTTGTCATCCCTAAGAACAGGCCCCCCAGTGCCCCTTAGCAGGTCGTGATCAAAAGAAGCATCCACACACAACTTGACGAACCCCATATAAGAGGTCTGCTCCATCCTTCATTTTTCCTATTTGCATTAGGTGAGTGGGCATTTACATAGTTTGCCGTTACAATGCGAATCCCCATCGAGGTTTGGTACGCCTCTTGAGACTTCCCCTCGTGAATCAAATTCCGTCTATTCCACCATAAATACCATGCGGCTATAGCAATGAGCTCCCATGCCTTCTGGGGGCCCAATATAGATAGTTCTTGATTTGTCATGAGGAGTAAAAATTCAAGAACTGCCTCACCCGCACGATCAGCATTTTTAACCGCTTCATACAACCTCAACTTATCCCACACCTCTGTAGCCTTTTGGCACAGAAACAACACGTATTTTGTCGAGCATGATGGGCAAATGGGCGAAGTTTTCATGTGTCTATTAGCCAACGTAACACGGACGGGAGGGTCCCATGTAACATACACCAGATAAAGATTTTTACCTTCGTCGGACAAGCTAATTTCCGTATCTTACCCCAAATAGGATTGACCTTACTTCTGCCCATACCGTTTGTGTATCCCATTTTTCTCCTGTGTTGCTTATCCCATTCCTCCAAATAAGCTGATGAAAAGTGAACAAACCATTTTCTGTATAGCTCCCAGCAATGAAATCCGGCATATTATGGATAGGGAGCGGGATCGTCAGGACTCGCTGGGCATCAATTTGCCACAATGTCTGTCTCACCAAATCTTCATCCCAAACATTCATGTCTGGATCAAAAAAATCAACAACTTTTGAAAGAAGATGCCCTTGTCTGGGGGCAATAATTTTTCTATTTGCACTACTCGAGATCCATGCATCTCCCCATATATCAATATTTTGCCCATTTCCAACTCGCCATATATAACCATTTCTAAGAGAGTCTACTCCCTCCATAATGCTTTGCCAAGTAAAAGAGGAGCCCTTCTATAAAATTGCTTTCATCAAATCACTATCTGGGAAGTACTTGTCTTGTAAGATAGTGGCACATAGGGATCAACATTATCAACGAGACGACAAGCTTGTCTGGCTAACAAAGCCAGATTAAAACAGTGTATGTCTCGAAAACCCATTCCTCCTTGGCCTTTCGGAACACACATCTTCCACCACGCCATCCAATGCATCCTTTTCTGGTTGTCCTCGTCATCCCACCAAGAAAGCGACATCGCGTCAAATGATTCCTTTACAATTTATTTAGTAATTTTAAAGACGGACATGGCATAAGTTGGAATAGCTTGAACAACATATTTGAGAAAAAATATCTTTCCTCCAGTAGATTTTTCTTTTCTTTCCATCCACTAATTTTCATAATAATTCGACCAATCAGGAATTGAAAACAATCATTTTTGTCCATACCCACATTGGCACGTAAACCCAAATATTTGTCATTGAGTGCTTCAGTCATAATATTCATAATAGTACAAATTTGCACCTTGTTTTCCAGTTTTATATTGGGGCTGAAGAATATGCTAGATTTTTCGACACTCACCATTTGCCCCGAGGTAGCACAATAAGAATTTAGTACTGATTTCAAAGCCTCCACATTCATGGCATTTGCTCGCATAAAGATCAAAGAATAATTGGCAAAGAGGAGATTGGAAATGGAAGGGCTTATCTTGTAACCTTAATACCGGAAATATTGCCCATCTCGTCTGCGTTTGCTAAGAGGGCAGTTAAGCACTCGGCAGTTTTACCCCTAGTTTCCGAAAATCCTCATTCCTGCCCAAACCACTTTGCTTCTCTTATGCTTTCGCCCTTTGACTGTTTGACCATCACTTTGAAAAAATCATAACAAATTAATACTAACTCAGAAAAATGCAAATAAGATATCAAAATGTTAAGAAAAACATCAAATATATGTGCATGTGATTTGCACTCATGAAACAAATATTGGGAAGTCCCCATCTCAGTTTGAGCCCATATGATATCAACACGAATAGTAAAATCTGAAGAAAATGAAAAACAATTGAAAAAAAATTCAATTTTTTATGGCGAACATTGGCCAATGTTTGGAGTGGTTACCTAGTTTCATCACGGAATGACATTCATGGAAATCGTGGCAAAAAAACAAAATTAGCACTCCAAAATGCTTTTGGTTTGGAGCATCACTTTTGTTTTTTTTCACCACGACTTCCACAAATGTCATTCCCATACTAAAATTGTCAAGACCTCAAAACATTGGTCATTGTTTGCCACAATTTTTTTTTAGAATTTTAGATTTGTTTTCATTTTTTGGATTTGACTGTTTATGCTGAGATTATAGGAGCTCAAACTGAGATGGGGACCTTCTAACACATTTTTCATGAATGCAAATGACATGCACATATAGGTGATGTTTTTATGAGCATTTTGATATCTTATTCACATTTTTCGGAGTTAGTACGAATTTGTTATGATTTTTTCAAAGTGACGGTCAAATGGTCAAAGGGCAAAAGCGTAAGACGAGCAAACTACTTTGGGTAGGAAAGATGGTTTTCATAAACTAGGGGTAAACCTGCCGAGGGGGTCACAACTAAGGGCACATAATTAATTATCCTTTTTTTGGAAAACATCAATAACTTTATGAATTAGAAACAATGGTTACATTGTCTATTAGAAGGGGTACAATATTTCTCATTGGCTCCTTGAACCAATCCCTTGTCATCGAACTTTTTGCTAATCTAGCAAGCTCATGAGCTACTTTATTCGCTTACAATGTTCAAACCAAGTAAGAGGAAAATCACAAGCCAAAAAATAGCAAACATAAAAAACTGCTGCTGCTGCTCCTGCAGAATGTCCTTCGTTGTTCATTGTGTCAATGAATTACATGTTGTCAGAATTAATAACGAGACGATTGCAGCCCGCCTTTCATGCCAAGAATAATCCAAACCTCATGCCAACACTTCCACTATCAGAACGTCCGCGCACCATTCTATCTTCCAATTTGTGCCAACGATGAAATTTCCTTTGTCATCCCTAAGAACAGGCCCCCAGTGCCCCTTAGCAGGTCGTTATCAAAAGAAGCATCCACATTCAACTTGACGAACCCCATGAAGGAGGTCTGCTCCATCCTTCATTTTTCCTATTTGCATTAGGTGAGTGGGCATTTACATAGTTTGCCGTTACAACACGAATCCCCATTGAGGTTTGGTACGCCTCTTGAGACTTCCCATTGTGAGTCAAATTCCGTCTATTCCACCATAAATACCATGTGGCTATAGCAATGAGCTCCCATGCCTTCTGGGGGCCCAATATAGATAGTTGTTGATCTGTCAGGAGGAGTAAAAATTCAAGAACTGCCTCTCCCGCACGATCAACAACACAAGCATTTTTAACCGCTTCATACATCCTCAACTTATCCCACACCTCTGCAGCCTTTTGGCATAGAAACAACATGTATTTTGTATCCTCTGGCCCATTCAAGCATGTATTTTGTATCCGATGTTGATCATTGATCGGAAGGGGTTCCGGGTCATGTCTATACTTCACCGAACCTATAGGGTCACACGCTTAAGGGTCATCTATCTGCTGACTACTAGACAGGGAGTCTGAGAGAAAATCACCGAAAAAGTTTCGGACACCGAAAAGTTTCGGACAGCGGAATCGTACCGCCGAGAGAGGTCATCGGATAAGTTTCGATGATACCGAAAAGTTGTTTCGGGATACACCATTAAGTCAAATTGGTTTCGGCACATCCCTGATAATTCTTGGAGGATGCCAGAATCATTCTGGAAGCTTTTTGGAATTTTCTGAGATAAAAACCGGAAATGTTCCGGAGCTGCCGGAGCCACTTCAGATGCGTTTCGCAGATGAAAATCACTAAAACCGGAATTGTTTCGGAACGCGTTGAAAATCATTTTAGTGGGTATTGGAAATGTTCTTAGCCCACATAAATATTTTCAGTTCGATCAGACGCTGAAAAATGTCGTCGTGAATAGTGAAAATCAGCTTTATGGTTACTTTATGGAAAGCCACCTTTTGGGGCTTTGCTCCAAAAGATCTTGGGGATGACATGGATGGATAGGAGCCATTTTTTGGGCCCCTCATGGGGGTGTGGCCGGCCACATGGGGTATCCCCCCTTGGGGACCCTCTTGTTCCTTGGTTTCACTCCTAGGTCCTTGTGGAAGGACTTCATTCATGTGCATTTTGGGTTTTTTGTGAAACTACCCTACCCCCTTGGGATTTCCTATAAATAGAGGTGGAGGGGCAGCCCTCCAAAATCATCCCTTGCTCTCATACACATGCCATGCATTATCTGGCTTCTTCTCTCCCTCCCACGAAAAGAGTTTCGTAGAGCCGTAAGGCTGTCTGGGTTCCGGCAGGAACTAGTTCTGGACGGCGAAGCCCTGCCGGATAGATGACACCGTATGTGTGCAACTCTGTAGAGAGATCGTAGTTTCGGTCTTAGTTCGTGAGTGCCTCCCGAAGGGCTGTCCGTGTGACCGTCCGAGTTTCGAAGGTCCTCCCGGAGGGCTGTCCGAGTGACCGTTCGAGTTTCGAAGGTCCTCCCGAAGGGCTGTCCGCGACACCGTTCGGGAGGCTGTTCGACCGCCTCCCGGAGGGCTGTCTGAGGAGCAGATGAGGGTATACATCCTCGCGGTTGGGAGGTTGTAAATCCTAGCTGCGGGGATCTGCACCGCCGATCGTCATCGACTCTACTTCCCGCTGCGCTACGAGTCGGTAACGAAAAAGATCAAACCATGTATGCAGTCTCCATAGTGGTCCTGGGCTGGTGCGTAGGTCGGAATTTTTTTGTTTTCTGTCGCGTTCCCCTACAGTGGCATCAAGAGCCGTGCTATGCGTAGATGCAGGTTTCGATCTAGAATACATGGAGATGTATGGGTATTGCATAATATAATTAGGTAGTAGATGAGATCTATTGCTGAAAATTATTTATGCGGGTGACAGATGAAATATGTTACCCGACGTTCTTGTTGCTTCCCTAGAATTTGCGTTTGCTCAATCTCGAGACAGCATGGTGGAATTTGACAAAGTTCTGGCAATCCGTGATCCTGATTGATCATGGAAGTGCTATCAGTTCTTTGGGTTCTGCCGTAGTCAAAAGAAAGATGAAATTCGCAGATGAAAGGGCATTGCAGATATTATCTGCACGGGGGTCATGCGTATGACGAAGTTTAGTATGGGGCTCGAGATTTAATTATCTCGTGTTTCATACACCCCGAGATGTTAATCTAGCAACTTGAATAATCATACTTGATGATAAACGTTGGTAGCTGCGGTTTAAGTCAAAACCTTAGAAGCCACGTAAAATAAAATTTTGCATAAACCGATTAGAGGTGTCTAACTTGGTTTTGCAGGATGTGCATGTGATGTGGTATAGCAGTGCTCATACTAATTCGATTATGTATGATATGACTATATGATGTAATTTGATTACATGACCTGCGTGTCATGGTTCGGCATGATGGCTGGAGCCATATGATTGCACTTTAATGACCTGCGTGTCAACCTTAAGTAATGCATTAATTTTATACGCTATGGAGATAGCAATATTATCTGGTGCATCGACAAGGTGGTGGCAATCTTCGCGAAGGTGAACACCAACACGAATGCCGAAGACGAAGAAATGAAATACTTCTCCGTCAGAAAGGGCTATACCATATCATGCTATTATGAATTGCCTGAGATGTTTATCCCTTATGTTGCACCCTTCTTGATTGCGCGGTAGTCACTTTTTATTAGGGTGATCTCTCACAAAAATACCAAGTAGTTAGTGTTCTCCCAAGTGTAGCACCGTCATGGCACCTATCTTTTCGGGGTGCGCCGTGTCACACGGGTACGAACGATTAGAGAAGTGTGAGGCGGGTGAGTTGAGACCTCGCAGCAAGATCACTTGGTTGTCTTGACGTTCAGGCATGACCGTCATGAGCTCGGAACACACGCATCGAAAGATGAACAAGAGTCACATAGAGATGTGATTGGCAAGTTGGCCTACCGGTTGAGATTTTTCATCATCAGTGGTGTTACACCAATGGCGGACAATTGAAATGTGGGTCTTGTATCACTCACAATCAATTTTGAGAGATATTGATTTGAGTGGGAGCGCACTGTTGAATTAACATGTTTAATTCTCAGTGCAATTAATTATGAACACTGTCTAAGTGTTTCTTGCAAAATAGTTGTAGAATAATGGCTCGCGTTTCCACCTTCCCTATTAAAATTGAATATCTGTTAAATATCTGGTTAAAACTTTACGATTGGTAACGTAATATGAGGATTGTCCTCAAAAGTGCCGAGAAGGACTTTGTCCTATCGCATGCTTTCCGTATCCTCCCGCTAATGCTATGGATCATGTGACTCTCGCCCTTCGATCCAAAAGCTATAATTCCGTTTCTGTCAAGTGCAATATGTTTGCTTCCATGAAACCCAAACTTTGAAAGTTGGGATAGTTATATGATATTCATGGAACCGGAAATTATTTTCAGATGCAAACAAAGCAATGTTTGTTTGCAAGTATTAGTAAAAGTGTTTACTATGCATTTGACTGTTGGGAAAGGGATCCAGAAGAACGCCTGTCATATAATGAAAGGTGAATAAAACAACAACTTAAAGAGAAAGGAAGTGTCCAAAGGGTGTTAGTATGACTTACACGCCTAGGAAGTCCGGGGCTAACGCCACTCTTAAGTTGGGTGCTTCTTTTGCGAGTAGGAGAAATACTAAAAGTTAAACTGTTAGAAGTATAAAGGCAGAAAGAAAGATGACTGGAATATCCAGCTCATGTATGAATGTCATACAAGTTTTTGATGTATAGTAGGCTGGTCAAAGATATAGTTCTTGGGAATTATGGTTAAACATGTTAATCACTAATTCTTGGGTATTGTGAGTTAATCACAAAGATACCCGCTCGATTGCATTCAATTGCAAATCACTGTAAGAGCTACTATGGCCTAAAAAGACTAGCCAGAAATGAGGTTAAGGTATACACAGGGAACATAGTAAATGTTACTATACCTTCCATCGGTGTATTGCCGTCTGTATTTATTTTCATAATTCATTTAGAGTTTTACAAACTCTCGCCCATTGCATAAGGTATCTTGCAAGAAGGTTGTTCATAAGAGAACCTTTTATGTTCGATGTTATGAATAACACAAGGGCCATACTTTCATTATGAATGAGATGTATGTTATGAATATTGATAATAATACAATACCTCTGGGTTTACTTTCATAATTCATTTTAGAGTTTCATACACTCTAGCCCATTGCACAATGTTTGTTGCAAAAGAGTTGTTCATAAAAACAACAATTGTTGTTAAGTATTATGAATAACATGAAGGGCCATGCTTCCATCCAAGATGGGACGTATGTTATGAATATTGAGGGTAATATGATACATCCATAACACTGACGCTAAATGTCGCAAGACTAAAAGAATACCACACAAGTGTGGCACTACATTTGGTCACATTGGAGAAACCCGCATGGAAAATTCCATTATGATGGATTTTGAAGTCTTTTTGATTTTGAATCATCTGACACTTGCAACTTTCCTCCGAAAAGTGAAGTGACTAAAATACCGTTCACAGGCCATAAGGAACGAACAACAAACTTATTAGTGATCATACATTTGATGTGTGTAGTCCGATAAGTGTTGTTAGTGGTGGATTTATTTATCTTCAGAAATGACTCAAGTAGATATATGGATATTTACTTGATGAGACGTAAGTCTGGATCTTTTGAAATCATTCGAAAGGTTTTCAAAAATGAAGTAGAAGTTATTGTAACAAGAAAATTATCTTTCTGCAATTTGATTGCACAAAGGAATATTTGAGTTACATGTTTAGCGAATGTCTGATGAGTTGTGAAAGGGGTTTCATAACTTGCACCTCCCGGAACACCACTGCAAGTGAAAAGTCCGTGGAGATGTAATCTAACCATTTATGACATGGTAAGGTCAAAGATGACATAAATAAATTTGCCATTATCCTTTTTAAAGTGATGCTTTAGAGACTGCGGCTTTTACACTGAAAAGAGCTACATCGGGTCTGTTGAAATGAAGCCATGGTATGGTACGCCCAACCATGTTGTATCTTTTCTTAACATTTGGAATATGGGGCTTGTGAAAAAGGTTACAAACCTAGTCCAAATCAGACAAGTGCTACTTTGTAGGTTATCCCAAGTCATTGGGTATTCCTCCCTCACTATACCGAGGCAAATATGTTTGCCACAAAGAACGGTATGCTTTTAAAGAGAATGGTTCTTTCTAAAAGGTGAGTGGGAAAATAGTGCAACTCGACGAGATAAACAGTATCTTCATCAGATCAAAGGAAAGAGACCTTGGAAGTAATTCCAGAGTTTCCTACTGCGACTGATACGGAAGTCTCTACAATAAAATGTATGAACTTCGGTCGAACTTGCAGCTGAACCACGTAGGCAAGGCTCGTGAAAACCTCTCAGGTGCGCAAACGAGATATTGTTGTTAGACAACATTATACCTACGATACACAAGGAAGCGTTGATGGGCCCTGACTCCAGAATTGGCTAAATGCCAATACAACCCGAGTTAGTTTCCATATAAGTGATTCAAGATTAAAACCTTGATACACCTTTCGGAAGACTTAGAGTCTAATGAATATTTATGGAACTTAAAACTGATACGGATAAAAATGTTTTATCCATAAAGCTCGACTTGTTGAAATAACAAGTTCAAGAGTTGACTACGATGAGGTTGTTTTCATCGTAGCGATGCTTAAAGTCGGTTCGGGTTGAACTAGCAATTAATACATATTTCAATCATGAGATATGAAACATGGATGATAAAAGGATTTCAATCTGATGGAAATGAAAGCTAGGACTTGTATATGATACAGTCCAAAGTAATTTGTCGATCCAGAGGATGCTAGTAGGTATGCAAACTTCAGAGATCCAGCAATGGACAGAAGAGAGAAAAATGGAGTTGGAATCTTCGTGTTTTGATGAAATGGTCAAAGGGGTTTTGACTTCATCAATGAGTAAACGAAGATGCTTGTAATTCAAGAAAGTAAGTGGGAGCGTAATAATATTTCTAAAAACCTTATGTGCTTGGCAGATTGGTAATTGGAAATAAATTTCTTGACACAAATTAGGACTTCGTTTGAAAATAGTTTTTCGATGAAGTGCTTAGGCTAAATAGCCTCAATATTAGGCATGATGATCTATGGAGATAGATTTACCTAATGGGGCTAAGCAATGAATACATATTGACAAGATGCTAAAACCTTTTAGCATTTAAAACGCCAAGGAGTGATTCTTGCCAAAGTCACATGGAAAGAGTTTTTGCAAGACTCGGTGTCCCAAAACACTGATGAGTAAAATACATGATGCAGATTCCACACACTTTTGTGTTTGTATTAATCATGTATTCCATGGTATGTAAAACAACCAGATATGTCCGATACTCCCAAGGTGTTGCGAGTATGGATACCAAAGTGATCAAATTACTGATCATGGGACAACAGTGAAAGATGTCACACAGTACTAGAGTAAGTACTGATGACATGGTTTTCTCGCAAGCAGAGATCATGAAGAGTTCATTGTAAAATGTTACGTCGATACAATCTTCATCTTTTCTCCATGCGATTTTCGATTTAAATTAAGGGTTTTGTGTAACACACAATGTGGTGGCACAGTTAGTTGGAATTTGTTCAAACTAGTTACTGTGGCGAATTCTATAACAAGGGCTAAGTATGTTGACGCTTTAGAAGCGACAAAGAAGATGTTGAATCATATAGTTCATTCATGAACTTAGTATAGTTCCAAGATGGCTTTTGACAATGGGACACTACTGCAGGTACTTGCTCCATAACTCAGTCTGAGGAATCCAGGTTTGACCTGTGATTCACATACATACAAAGCCAAGTCCACACAAAATATGAATTTTGTGAAAACGCAAGGACATGCAAAGATACACACGGAACTAAAGTCGTCAGATCCATTGGACATCAGGCTATACCACAAGCGAAGCATATTTACACCGGTGTGCCACAGGTGTGAAGTGCATTAGCATAAGCTAGATTATTGTCTCTAGTGCAAGTGGGAGTCTGTAGGAGATATGCCCTAGAGGCAATAATAAATGTTATTGATTATCTCCCTGTTCATAATTATGTTTATGTTCCATGCTATAACTGCTGTGGTTCCCGAGCCCGTATATCCATAAAGGCTCTGGGGAGAACCCATATGCACGTGTGGAATAATAAACGATAAAATGTATTCCTAGTCATGCCTCTAAGACTAGCTCAAGTGTTGCATGATGATTATGTTTTCCCAATCATGGGCATGTCTATGCCAAGCAACTTTGAGGGCACAATGTCAGGAAGGACATTTGTGTTGAATCGACCCGAATTGATGTTATGCTATGAGATACATTCGTCACAAGTTTATTGGTACATAACACAGAGATGGTTAACGTTTGCATGATTCCTTAGACCATGAGAGTATCGAGTTTCTTCATGCTTGCTTCATGAACTTTGGGGTTTGTTAAACGTCATCCGTAAATGGGTGGCTATTACGGCGGCTTACGGGTTCATGGAAAAGTGTGTCAAGTAACTTGATAGATCAAGATTGGGATTTGCTCCTCCAACGATGGAGAGATATCTCTGGGCCCTCTCGGTGTTACGGTATCCATCATCATCTGGCCAGACACTTTGTGATTTGATCACGGGGATGCCGGAACACGATAACGAGAAAAGAGAACAATACCGGTAACGAGGTAACTAGCATAGTGGACAAGTTGTTGATCCACGGGAATGCCAACATGTCTCACCTCGGGTATTTGTAACATATCGCGAAGCAACAGGAATAGCACACGGCAACTGGAGGTTCACTCGAATATTTATTCGTGTGGGTATAGGGGTCAATATGGGTGTCCACGGCTCCGATGTTCATCATTGATCGGAAGGGGTTCCGGGTCATGTCTATACTTCACCGAACCTATAGGGTCACACGCTTAAGGGTCATCTATCTGCTGACTACTAGACAGGGAGTCTGAGAGAAAATCACCGAAAAAGTTTCGGACACCGAAAAGTTTCGGACAGCGGAATCGTACCGCTAAGAGAGGTCATCGGATAAGTTTCGATGATACCGAAAAGTTGTTTCGGGATACACCATTAAGTCAAATTGGTTTCGGCACATGCCTGATAATTCTTGGAGGATGCCAGAATCATTCTGGAAGCTTTTTGGAATTTTCTGAGATAAAAACCGGAAATGTTCCGGAGCTGCCGGAGCCACTTCAGATGCGTTTCGCAGATGAAAATCACTAAAACCGGAATTGTTTCGGAACGCGTTGAAAATCATTTTAGTGGGTATTGGAAATGTTCTTAGCCCACATAAATATTTTCAGTTCGATCAGACGCTGAAAAATGTCGTCGTGAATAGTGAAAATCAGCTTTATGGTTACTTTATGGAAAGCCACCTTTTGGGGCTTTGCTCCAAAAGATCTTGGGGATGACATGGATGGATAGGAGCCATTTTTTGGGCCCCTCATGGGGGTGTGGCCGGCCACATGGGGTATCCCCCCTTGGGGACCCTCTTGTTCCTTGGTTTCACTCCTAGGTCCTTGTGGAAGGACTTCATTCATGTGCATTTTGGGTTTTTTGTGAAACTACCCTACCCCCTTGGGATTTCCTATAAATAGAGGTGGAGAGGCAGCCCTCCACAATCATCCCTTGCTCTCATACACATGCCATGCATTATCTGGCTTCTTCTCTCCCTCCCACGAAAAGAGTTTCGTAGAGCCGTAAGGCTGTCTGGGTTCCGGCAGGAACTAGTTCTGGACGGCGAAGCCCTGCCGGATAGATGACACCGTATGTGTGCAACTCTGTAGAGAGATCGTAGTTTCGGTCTTAGTTCGTGAGTGCCTCCCGAAGGGCTGTCCGTGTTACCGTCCGAGTTTCGAAGGTCCTCCCGGAGGGCTGTCCGAGTGACCGTTCGAGTTTCGAAGGTCCTCCCGAAGGGCTGTCCGCGACACCGTTCGGTGGGCTGTTCGACCGCCTCCCGGAGGGCTGTCTGAGGAGCAGATGAGGGTATACATCCTCGCGGTTGGGAGGTTGTAAATCCTAGCTGCGGGGATCTGCACCGCCGATCGTCATCGACTCTACTTCCCGCTGCGCTACGAGTCGGTAACGAAAAAGATCAAACCATGTATGCAGTCTCCATAGTGGTCCTGGGCTGGTGCGTAGGTCGGAAATTTTTTGTTTTCTGTCGCGTTCCCCTACAACCATTTCTAAGAGAGTCTACTCCCTCCATAATGTTTTGCCAAGTAAAAGAGGAGCCCTTCTATAAAATTGATTTCATCAAATCACTATCTGGGAAGTACTTGGCTTGTAAGATTGTGGCACATAGGGAATCAACATTATGAATGAGACGACAAGCTTGTGTGGCTAACAAAGCCAGATTAAAATAGTGTATGTCTCGAAAACCCATTCCTCCTTGGCCTTTCGGAACACACATCTTCCACCACGCCATCCAATGCATCCTTTTCTGGTTGTCCTCGTCATCCCACCAAAAAAGCGACATCGCGTCAAATGATTCCTTTACAAATTTTTTTAGGAATTTTAAAGACTTACATGGCATAAGTTCGAATAGCTTGAACAACATATTTGAGCAAAAATTCTTTCCTCCATTAGATTTTTTTCTTTCCATCCACTAATTTTCATAATAATTCAACCAATCAGGAACTGAAAACAATCATGTTTGTCCATACCCACATTGGCAGGTAAACCCAAATATTTGTCATTGAGTGCTTCAGTCATAATATTGAAAATAGTACAAATTTGCACCTTGTTTTCCACTTTTATATTGGGGCTGAAGAATATGCTAGATTTTTCGACACTCACCATTTGCCCCGAGACAGCACAATAAGAATTTAGAACTGATCTCAAAGCCTCCGCATTCATGGCATTTGCTTGCATAAAGATTAAAGAATCATCGGCAAAGAGGAGATTGGAGACAGAAGGGGCTTATCTTGTAACCTTAATACCGGAAATATTGCCCATCTCGTCTGCGTTTGCTAAGAGGGCACTTAAGCACTCGACATTTTTACCCCTAGTTTCTGAAAATCCTCATTCCTGCCCAAACCACTTTGCTTCTCTTATGCTTTCGCCCTTTGACTGTTTGACCATCACTTTGAAAATTCATATTAATACTAACTCGAAAAAATGCGAATAAGATATCAAAATGTTTAGAAAAACATCAACTATATGTGCATGTGATTTGCACTCATGAAAAAATGTTGGGAAGTCCCCATCTCAGTTTGAGCCCATATGATCTCAACACGAAATGTAAAATCTGAAGAAAATGAAAAACAATTGAAAAAATTCTTCAATTGTTTTGTGGCAAACATTGGCCAATGTTTAGAGTGGTTACCAAGTTTCATCAGTGAATGACATTCATGTAAATCGTGGCGAAAAAACAAAATTAGCACTCCAAAATGCTTTTGGTTTGGTGCATAAATTTTGTTTTTTTTCACCATGACATCCACTAATGTCATTCCCATACTAAAATTGTCAAGACCTAAAAAAATTGGTCATTGTTTGCCACCAATTTGTTTTTAGAATTTTTTAGATTTGTTTTCATTTCTTTGGATTTGACTGTTCATTCTGAGATCATAGGAGCTCATTCTGAGATGGGGACCTTCGAACACATTTGTCATGAATGCAAATGACATGCACATATAGGTGATGTTGTTATGAGCATTTTGATATCTTATTCACATTTTTCGGAGTTAGTATGAATTTGTTATGATTTTTTCAAAGTGACGGTCAAATGCTCAAAGGGCAAAAGCATAAGACGAGCAAACTGGTTTGGGTAGGAACGAGGGTTTTCAGAAACTAGGGGTAAACTTACCGAGGGGGACACAACTAAGGGCACAGAATTAATTATCCCATTTTTTTTGAAAAACATCAATAACTTTATGAATTAGAAACAATTGTTACATCGTCTATTAGAAGGGGTACAATATTTCTCATTGGCTCCTTGAACCAATCCCTTGTCATCGAACTTTTTGCTAATCTAGCGAGCTCATGAGCTACTTTATTCGCTTACAATGTTCAAACCTAGTAAGAGGAAAATCACAAGCCAAAAAATAGCAATCATAAAAAACTGCTGCTGCTGCTCGTGCAGAATGACCTTCGTTGTTCATTGTGTCAATGAATTATATGTTGTCGGAATTAATAAGGAGACGATTGCAGCCCGCCTTTCACGCCAATAATAATCCAAACCTCGCGCCATCGCTTCCGCTATCAGAACATCCGCGCACCATTCTATCTTCTAATTTGTGCCAACGATGAAATTTCCTTTGCCATCCCTAAGAACAGGCCCCCAGTGCCCCTTAGGAGGTCTTTATCAAAAGAAGCATCCACATTCAATTTGACGAACCCCATGAAGGAGGTCTGCTCCATCCTTCATTTTTCCTATTTGCATTAGGTGAGTGGGCATTTACATAGTTTGCCGTTAGAACACGAATCCCCATTGAGGTTTGGTACGCCTCTTGAGACTTCCCATCGTGAGTCAAATTCCGTCTATTCCACCATAAATACCATGCGGCTATAGCAATGAGCTCCCATGCCTTCTGGGGGCCCAATATAGATAGTTGTTGATTTGTCAGGAGGAGTAAAAATTCAAGAACTGCCTCTCCCGCACGATCAACAACACAAGCATTTTTAACCGCTTCATACATCCTCAACTTATCCCACACCTCTGCAGCCTTTTGGCACAGAAGCAACACGTATTTTGTATCCTCTGGCCCATTCGAGCATGATGGGCAAATGGGCAAAGTTTTCATGTGTCTATTGGCCAACATAACACGGACGGGAGGGTCCCATGTAACATACGCCAGATAAAGATTTTTACCTTCATCAGACGAGCTAATTTCCATATCTTACCCCATATAGGATTGACCTTACTTCTGCCCATACCGTTTGTGTATCCCAATTTCTCCTGTGTTGCTTATTCCATTCCTCCAAATAAGCTGATTGAACAGTGAACAAACCATTTTTTGTATAGCTCCTAGCAATGAAATCCGGCATATTATGCGTAGGGAGAGGGATCGTCAGGACTCGCTGGGCATCAATTTGCCACAATGTCTGTCTCACCAAATCTTCATCCCAAACATTCATGTCTGGATCAATAAAATCAACAACTTTTATAAGAAGATGCCCTCGTCTAGGGGTAATAATTTTTCTATTTGCACTACTCGAGATCCATGAATCTCCCCATATATCAATATTTTTCCCATTCCCAACTCGCCATATATAACCATTTGTATGAGAGTCTACTCCCCCTATATATTGATTTGTCAAGTAAAAGAGGAGCCCTTCTTTAAAATTGCTTTCATCAAATCACTATCTGGGAAGTACTTGGCTTGTAAGATTGTGGCACATAGGGAATCAACATTATCAATGAGACGACAAGCTTGTCTGGCTAACATAGCCAGATTAAAATAGTGTATGTCTCGATAACCCATTCCTCCTTGGCCTTTCGGAACACACATCTTCCACGACGCAATCCAATGCATCCTTTTGTGGTTGTCCTCGTCATCCCACCAAAAATGCAACATCGCATCAAATGATTCCTTTACAAATTTTTTAGGAATTTTAAAGACAGGCATGGCATAAGTTGGAATAGCTTGAACAACATATTTGAGAAAAAATTCATTTCCTCGAGTTGATAATTTTTTTCTTTCCATCCACTAATTTTCATAATAATTCGACCAATTAGGAACTGAAAACAATCACTTTTGTCCATACCCACATTGGCAGGTAAACCCAAATATTTGTCATTGAGTGCTTCAGTCATAATATTCAAAATAGTACAAATTTGCACCTTGTTTTCCACTTTTATATTTGGGCTAAAGAATATGCTAGATTTTTCAACACTCACCATTTTCCCCGAGGCAGCACAATACGAATTCAGAACTGATCTCAAAGCCTCCGCATTCATGGCATTTGCTCGCATAAAGATCAAAGAATCATCGGCAAAGGGGAGATTGGAAACAGAAGGGGTTTATCTTGTAACCTTAATACCGGAAATATTGCCCATCTTGTGCGTTTGCTAAGAGGGCAGTTAAGCTCTTCGTACATAACATGGACAAATAAGGAGATAGAGGATCCTGCCTCAGTCTTCTAGTAGGTTAAAAACCCTCCGTATATTCCACATTATAACGAACCCGATACTCCATAGAGGAAGCACATTGCATAATTAGGTTCACCCAATTCTCTTGGAAACCCAGTTTAAAAAAAGATCCTTTAAAAAAGACCATTCCACTCGATGATATGCTTTGCGCATGTCTAGTTTGGTTGCACACAACCTTGTTCACCCGCCATTTTATTTTTTATTGTGTGGAAACACTCTATGCCACTAAAATATTGTCTGCAATCATTCTTCCACGGACAAAAGCACTCTAAGTTGGGCTTATAATATGTGATAGAACTATCTTCAATCGAGCTGCAATCATTTTTGAAATAACCTTATGCACCACATTGCACAACCTGATTGGTCTAAATTGTGTTACCTTTTCCGGAGAGTTAACCTTCACGATCATTACAATTGTAGTATCATTCCATCCTGCCGGTATAGAAGATGTATTCACCGCCTGGAGGACCTCCTCTCTCAGATCTTCTCCCAACATAGACCAAAATATCTTGTAAAAATAGCATGCAGGCCATCTATCCCCGACGCTTTTAAATCACCAATATCAAAAAGGGCCTTACAAACTTCCTCTGCCATATATGGGGCCATAAAAGCATTATTCATATCATTTGTCACTTTCCTTTTGATAAGAGATAGAACTTCCAGATTCGGTTGGGAGATTTCTGATGTAAATACCCTCTAATGTGATCCTTCATTTCCATATCTTGCACCCAAATCCCATTGTCACCAAGTAATTTTTTAATTTATTTCTTTTTTTACTGGCTGTTACCGAATTATGAAAAAAGAAGTGTTACGGTCCCCATGCAATAGCCAGTTTGCATGACCATGTTGGATCCAGTAAATCTCCTCTTGTTTCAAAAAAAATCAATAAGGACAAGAATCTCCTTTTGTCGCGCTAGGGAATCCGTACTCATAGGTCCTCAGTGTAGCTTTTCTAATTCTTTCTTTAATTTATCAATTCTTTTTTGGTCCTTTCAGAGTATTATGGTCCCAACTATGCAGATCCGCCTGTATGGCCGTGTATGCTCAGCGAGAGATGGCCGAATACCCCTCATCTTTGCTTTTTCCCATGTTGAACATACAGTTTCTCCGACTGTCTCTTCCTTAAGCCATCAAGCTTCAAATTGTTTCACTTGTCCCATTGGGCGATTAAAAATATTGCCATCAAAATATTTGGTATCCAGGACAAGGGGACGATGATCAGAGTGAACAGGTTCCTTGTTTATGTTCGCAGCCCGAGGGAATTTATTTGCCCATTCCACATTGCAAACCGCTTGGTCAAGTCTCTCCCTAGTTTCACCTCTCCTCCAGGTGAAAGGCTCACCAATACATCCCATTTCCTCGAGGCCGCACTCCCCTAAAAAATTACAAAAATCTCTCATCATAGCATTAGGTCTCGCATTTCCGCCTTCCTTTTCCGTTGAAAACAAAATTTCATTAAAATGTCCTAAGACCACCCAGGGGTGATTACCCTTATTGTGTAAGTTTCGAATATTATCCCAAGACAAGTTATGCTCACTCCAAGACGGATGACCATAAAAACCTATAAACTGCCACTGTATAGTATCTTCATTCATAAAAAGGATATCAATGAAATGAGGCGACACCTAGTTTTAAATAACTTTATTCATCTTATGATAAAACAAGACTAGGCCACCGGCCTGACCATCACTCTCCTCTACAATCATCGAATCAAAATATAACAAACGACCCAGCTCACGAGCTTTACCTTCATTCAAGTGAGACTCTGAAAGAAAAATCAAATCCGCTTTGATATGCCCTTGGAGCTCCAAGAGCTGGCGAGCTGCTGTGGGGGATTGCATACCACGGAACTTCCATCCTAGGATCTTCATTTGGCCCGGTGGACCTCTTCCTCGGAGGCCGCTGCTGCGCCATCATCTTCAATAGATTCCCTTCTCTGTTGCATGTAGGCTTCCTCCTCCTCTATTTCCTTTACTACATGTGTGATAACCCCATCCACATCCTTCGCAGATTCTACCCTATCCATACATCTTCGCTTTGAGGAAGCACTCACCTCACTATACAACATGTGTTTCGTAGCTATGAATCTCGTTCTCAAAAGAAAAGTGTAAATCGCTACCTGTAGGTGGGGCACCAAAGGAATTTCCCCTTTTTACCTATTATTTCCTTATGTGCGCTCTCTGATCTCTCACACCCTCCCTTCTTTCTACTTTTCCTCTCCTTCCTCTTAGGCTGGCCCTGATTGGGATTTTTTCAGCAGTAAAAAAACACCGCAGTATCATTTGCTATGGCCTGATCAGCCAGCCTAGTAGCAACAACCCCTGACAAGGTCTCCAGCACTCGTGGCTTGAACATCAGCTGGTTTTGGTAGGAAGTAGCTACAACCATAGTAGGGGCAAGGCCAACCACACCCATCGGATGGATCCTCTGGCCCTCCTGGCCAGTAGGATATCCCTGGTGACTGGTAGCGGCAATTAGTGCCTATGAGCGGTTGAAAACTTCTAGGTGCGGCAACTTTTGGCCCTCCTTGCCATGAATCACACGCTGGAGGGTGCGACCCGCGTCCTCCAGCCCTTGGCCCTCCTGGCCAAGGTCAGCAGGGGCCCTGGAGCCAAAGTGTAGTCCTCCTGACCGGTGACAGCACCTGGGGGAGCCGTCGTCTGAGCCGACAGTACCCGGCCCTCCTGGCCGATTACAGCGTCTAGGGGAGACAACATAGGAGCCATCAATGCCTGGCCCTCGTGGCCGGTGACAACGCCTGGGGGAGCCATTGTCTGCGACGCCCGACTTAACCGTGCACTAGTCATACACACAAATGCGCGCGATCAAGATCAGAGACTAAGGGGAAGATACCACAACACAACTCTAAACACAAATTAAAATAATACAAGCTTTATATTTCAAGCCAGGGGCCTCGAGGACTCCAATACATAAGCTCGAGTACACAAGAGTCAGCAGAAGCAACAATATCGAAGTACATACATAAGTAAACAAGTTTGCCTTAAGAAGGATAGCAAAACAAAGGCAACATGGATCGAAAAGGCGCAGGCCTCCTGCATGGGAGCCAGCTATCTACTCCTGGCCGTCGGCGGTCTCCATGTAGTAGTAGGCTCTGTCGGGGTAGTATTAGTCGTCAGCGGGATCAGCTGGCTCCTGGACTCCGTCCTCTGAACACAATAATCAGGTATGGGGGAAAAGAGGTAGTAAAGCAACCGTGAGTTCTCATCCAAAGTACTCGCAAGACTTACATCAGATCTATACTAAGTATGCATCAGTATCAAGGAATGGGGCTATATCTTTGGACTAAACTGCGGAAATGCCAGAAGAGAAGGGAAGGCATAGCCTATCGAAGACTAGCATCTTGAAGCATCTTGTAGCATTATAAGAGTGCATATTAGCATAATATAAGTAGCAAGTATGTTATATTATCGCCCAGAGATCCTTCCTCGACTCCCTGCAAGAAAGCAATCAAGGAGCCATCATATCCATTATTATCTCCAGCATCTGATGTCTACTACACAACCTTCTTCTTGTAGACGTTGTTGGGCCTCCAAGTGCAGAGGTTTGTAGGACAGTAGCAAATTTCCCTCAAGTGGATGACCTAAGGTTTACCAATCCATGGGAGGCGTAGGTTGAAGATGGTCTCTCTCAAACAACCCTGCAACCCAATAACAAAGAGTCTCTTGTGTCCCCAACACACCCAATACAAGGGTAAATTGTATAGGTGCACTAGTTCGGCGAAGAGATGGTGATACAAGTGCAATATGGATGGTAGATATAGGTTTTTGTAATCTGAAAATATAAAAACAGCAAGGTGACAAGCGATAAAAATGAGCGTAAATGGTATTGCAATGCTAGGAAACAAGGCCTAGGGTTCATACTTTCACTAGTGTAAGTTCTGTCAACAATAATAACATAATTGGATCATATAACTATCCCTCAACATGCAACAAAGAGTCACTCCAAAGTCACTAATAGCAGAGAACAAACGAAGAGATTATTGTAGGGTACGAAACCACCTCAAACTTATCCTTTCTGATCGATCTATTCAAGAGTCCATAGTAAATTAACACGAAGCTATTCTTTCCGCCCGCTCTATCATAGAGTTCGTACTAGAATAACACCTTAAGACACAAATCAACCAAAACCCTAATGTCACCTAGAAACTCCAATGTCACCTTAAGTATCCGTAGGTATGATTATACGATATGCATCACACAATCTCAGATTCATCTATTCAACCAACACAAAGAACTTCAAAGAGTGCCCCAAAGTTTCTACCGAAGAGTCAAGACAAAAACGTGTGCCAACCCCTATGCATAAGTTCACAAGGTCACTGAACCCGCAAGTTGATCACCAAAACATACATCAAGTAGATCACGTGAATATCCCATTGTCACCACAGATAAGCACATGCAAGATATACATCAAGTGTTCTCAAATCCTTAAAGACTCAATCCGATAAGATAACTTCAAAGGGAAAACTCAATCCATTACAAGAGAGTAGAGGGGGAGAAACATCATAAGATCCAACTATAATAGCAAAGCTCGTGATACATCAAAATCGTGCCGAATCAAGAACACGAGAGAGAGAGAGAGAGATCAAACACATAGCTACTGGTACATACCCTCAGCCCCGAGGGTGAACTACTCCCTCCTCGTCATGGAGAGCGTCGGGATGATGAAGATGGCCACCGGTGAGGGATCCCCCCTCCGGCAGGGTGCCGGAACAGGGTCCCGATTGGTTTTTGTGGCTACAGAGGCTTGCGGCGGCGGAACTCCCGATCTAGGTTTCTTTTTGGAGGTTCCTGTATATAGAAGAGGTGTTGGCGTCGGGAACAAGTCAGGAGGGTCCCCGAGGCAACCACGAGGTAGGGGGCACGCCCCCACCCTCGTGGTGGCCTCGGGACTCCCCTGGTCCATCTCCGATGCTCCGTGGGCTTCTTCTGGTCCAAAAATAAGTTTCGTGAAGTTTCAGGTCAATTGGACTCCGTTTGGTTTTCCTTTTCTGCGATACTCAAAAACAAGGAAAAAAACAAAAACTGGCACTGGGCTCTAGGTTACTAGGTTAGTCCCAAAAATCATATAAAAATAGCATATAAATGCATATAAAACATCCTAGATGGATAATATAATAGCATGGAGCTATCAAAAACTATAGATACGTTGGAGACGTATCAGCATCCCCAAGCTTAATTCCTGCTCGTCCACGAGTAGGTAAATGATAAAAACGAAATTTTTGATGTGAAATGCTACCTAACATAATTTCCAATGTAATTCTATTTATTCAAACAAGAATATTCAGATCCATAAGATTCAAAACAAAAGTTTAATATTGACATGAAAACAATAATACTTCAAGCATACTAACAAAGCAATCATGTCTTCTCAAAATAACATGGCCAAAGCAAGCTATCCCTACAAAATCATATAGTCTGGCTATGCTCTATCTTCATCACACAAAGTATTTAAATCATGCACAACCCCGATGACAAGCCAAGAAATCGTTCATACTTTTTATGTTCTCAAACTTTTTCAATTTTCACGCAATACATGAGCGTGAGCCATGGACATAGCACTATATGTGCAATAGAATGGTGGTTGTGGAGAAGACAAAAAGGAGAAGATAGTCTCACATCAACTAGGCGTATCAACGGGCTATGGAGATGCCCATCAATAGATATCAATGTAAGTGAGTAGGGATTGCCATGCAACGGATGCACTAGAGCTATAAGTGTATGAAAGCTCAACAAAAGAAACTAAGTGGGTGTGCATCCAACTTGCTTGCTCACGAAGACCTAGGGCATTTTGAGGAAGCCCATCATTGGAATATACAATCCAAGTTCTATAATGTAAAATTCCCACTAGTATATGAAAGTGATAACATAAGAGACTTTCTATCATGAAGATCATGGTGCTAGTTTGAAGCACAAGTGTGGTAAAAGGATAGTAGCATTGTCCCTTCTCTCCTTTTCTCTCATTTTTTTCAATTTTTTTTATTTGGGCCTTTTTTATGGCCTCTTTTTTATCGTCCGGAGTCTCATCCCGACTTGTGGGGGAATCATAGTCTCTATCATCCTTTCCTCACTAGGACAATGCTCTAATAATGATGATCATCACACTTTTATTTACTTACAACTCATGAATTACAACTCGATACTTAGAACAAAATATGACTCTATATGAAGCCTCCGGCGGTGTACCGGGATGTGCAATGAATCAAGAGTGACATGTATGAAAGAATTATGAAGGTGGCTTTGCCACAAATACGATGTCAACTACATGATCATGCAAAGCAATATGACAATGATGGAGCGTGTCATAATAAACGGAACGATGGAAAGTTGCATGGCAATATATCTCGGAATGGCTATGGAAATGCCATAATAGGTAGGTATGGTGACTGAGGGAGTCCTGGACTAAGGGGTCCCCGGGCGTCCGGCCTGTTAACCATGGGCCGGACTGATGGGCTGTGAAGATACGAAGACCGAAGATTGCACCCATGTCCGGATAGGACTCTCCTTGGCGTGGAAGGCAAGCTTGGCGATCGAACGTGTAGATTCCTTCCTCTGTAACCGACCTTGTGTAACCCTAGGTCTCTCCGGTGTCTATATAAACCGGAGAGCTTAGTCCGGATAGGACGAGATTCATTATCATAGTCATACAAGCTAGACCTCTAGGGTTTAGCCATACGATCTCGTGGTAGATCAACTCTTGTAATACTCATATTCATCATGATCAATCAAGCAGGAAATAGGGTATTACCTCCATAGAGAGGGCCCGAACCTGGGCAAACATCGTGTCCCCTGTCTCCTGTTACCATCAACCTTAGACGCACAGTTCGGGACCCCCTACCCGAGATCCGCCGGTTTTGACACCGACATTGGTGCTTTCATTGAGAGTTCCACTGTGCCGTCCCCGAAAAGGTTTCGATGGCCCCTTTAATCGTCAACAATGATGTTGTCCAAGGAGGAACCTTCCTCCCCGGACAGATCTTCGTGTTCGGCGGCTTCACACTGCGGGCTTACTCTCTTGGCCATCTGGAGCGGATCGATAGCTACGCCCCTGGCCATCAGGTCAGATTTGGGAGCTTGAACTACGTCACGGACATCCATGGAGACTTGATCTTCGCCAGATTCGAGACCGCGGCGACTGCTCCTGGTCACCTCTATGAACATGACCTAAATCTGTCATCGGACCGCTTTCAGGAGATAGCTCCTGTAACTGCTCCGGCCTTGGATCCGGAGCATACTGCGCCATCCAAGGACGGGAAGCTCAACCCCGCCACGGAGGCCACGGATCCCACGGCATTGGAGCCGCACATGGACCTAAACTCATGGGACATCTGCGTTACCGGAACTCCGGACTCGTCTCCGGTCATAAGTTCCGAACCATATGAGCCCGCGGACGCCGAACTTGATCGTTTATCGATCTTCGAATTCGGCGTCGCAGACATCTTTTAGCATTCACCTTTGGGCGATGTGCTAAACTCATTAAAAAACCTGTCCTTGGCAGGGGACTCACAGCCGAACTATGTTCGGTCCGAGCTAGGGGCTGATGATGGAGAATCTTGCTTCCCACCCGCCACCCACTTTATAGCCACAGTCGAAGAAGTAACCGACATGCTTGACTACGGCTCCGAAGACATCGACGGTAAGGACGACGATGCCGACGAGGAGCAGGGCCAAAATCCGCCATTTACTGGACGATGGACGGCCACTTCCTCATACGACACATACATGGTTGATATGCCCAAAAATAACAGCAGCGACGACAAGGAAAACCCAACGATGGAGGACCCTCCTAAGGCACAACCAAAACACCGGCGTCAGCGGCGCCGCTCTAAATCGCGCCGCAGCAGAGACAGCAACACCGGCACAGGAAATGACATCACTCCAGATAGCACCAAAGATACAGAGGAACCCAATGAACAAACTGCCGAACGAGACAATCAGGAAGATGGGCAAGTCAGCCCTGACGAACAGGCCAAGGAAGAAGACTCGGAGGACGGTAGTTACCATCCGCCCTCCGAGGAGGAGGTGAGCCTTGGTAATGAAGACTTCATCGTGCCTGAGGAACCTCTCGTGCAGGAGCGGTTTAAGCTTCAGCTAATAGCCACCGCGAGGAGCCTGAAAAAGAAGCAGCAGCAGCTTCAAGCTGATCAAGACCTGCTCAATGACAGATGGACCGATGTCCTGGCAGCAGAGGAATACGGCCTTAAACGCCCAGCCAAAAGTGACCCAAAGCGCAAACTGCTACCTCAGTTCGATGATGACGCGCCAGAGCCCGCACCAGCATCACACAATGCGGTTGATCGGCCACGGCGCGGCCGGGATAAAACGGCAACCCGAGCCGAAAAACATACTGTTCCACCTCGCCGTAAAGGCAGGGATAAGACAGCTCGGGGGTATACATAGGACCTTCGTCAAGACCTAGATAGTAGAGCAGGACATACAAGATTGATCTACGAATCGCGAGGACGTGCCTTGACACGCGACGACGGCTACCTATTCGGAAGTGACAAACCTAGTCACGCCCGGGCCGATAACCATAGACGGACTCCATCGGAGCTACGTCGCGACGCGGCTCGATATAGAGGCGCCACACACCCTCTTTGCTTCACTGATGAAGTAATGGACCATGAATTCCTCGAAGGGTTCAAACCCGTCAATATTGAATCATACGACAGAACAACCGATCCCGCGGTATGGATCGAGGATTTTATTCTCCACATTCACATGGCCCGTGAAGATGACCTCCATGCTATCAAATACCTCCCACTAAAGCTCAAAGGGCCAGCTCGGCATTGTCTTAACAGCCTGCCTGAAAATTCCATCGGCAGCTGGGAGGACTTGGAGGAAGCCTTTCTTGACAACTTCCAAGGAACATATGTCCGGCCACCAGACGTTGATGACTTAAGTCACATAGTCCAACAGCCTGGAGAGTCAGCCAGAAAATACTGGACTAGATTCCTACCTAAAAAGAACCAGATCGTTGACTGTCCGGATGCCGAAGCCCTAGTAGCCTTTAAGCACAGCATCCGTGACGAATGGCTCGCCCGCCACGTCGGCCAAGAAAAACCAAAATCCATGGCAGCCCTCACGGCACTCATGACCCGCTTTTGCGCTGGTGAGGATAGTTGGCTGGCCCCTAGCAAAAACACAGCCAACGAGGCAGGCCCCTCTGAGGTCAAGAACAGCAACGGCAAGCTCCGACGCAACAGACACAAACACCGAAGCAATGGCGACAACACCGATGACACTGCTGTCAACGTCGGATTTAGCGGCTCCAAGTCCGGTCAACGGAAAAAAAGCTGTATATAAGGAACAATTAGGGACCATCCGGCTTGGACTGCATACTCGACCGTCCGTGCCAAATCCATGGCACCCCAGACAAACCAGCCAACCATACCAACAGAGATTGCTGGGTTTTCAAGCAAGCCGGCAAGTTAAATGCCGAGACCAAGAAAAAGGGATCGCAGAGCAAGGACGATGACGAGGAACCCCGATAGACAAACACAGGGGGAAAGAAGAAGTTTCCCCCTCAGGTCAAAACGGTGAACATGATATATGCTACACACATCCCTAAAAGGGAGCGCATGCGCGCACTAAGGGACATTTATGCGATAGAGCCAGTCGCCCCAAAATTCAACCCATGGTCATGGTGCCCGATCACTTTTGATCGTTAGGATCATCCGACCGGTATCTGGCATGGCAGATCAGCCACACTAGTCCTGGACCCAATCATTGACGGATTCCACCTAACGCGAGTCCTCATGGACGGCGGCAGCAGCCTCAATCTGCTCTATCAGGATACAGTGCGCAAAATGGGCATTAACCCATCAAGGATCAAGCCCACACGGACTACCTTTAAAGGAGTCATACCAGGTGTAGAGGCCCACTATACGGGCTCAATCACACTAGAGGTAGTCTTCGGGTCTCCGGACAACTTCCGAAGCGAGGAAGTAATCCTCGATATCGTCCCCTTTCGCAGTGGCTATCACGCACTGCTTGGACGAACCGCATTTGCTCGATTCAATGTGATACCTCACTATGCTTTTCTTAAGCTCAAGATGCCCGGTCCACGTGGCATTATAACGGTCAATGGAAACATGGAACGCTCCCTCCGTACAGAGGAGCACACCGCCGCCCTAGCAGCAGAAGTACAGAGCGGCCTTTTCAAGCAGAACCGTAATCCGGCTGCCGAGCCCCTGGACACCGTTAAAAGAGTCCGGACTATGCTGCAATAGGACATCTCAGCTCGTCAAGAGCTCGATTAGCAATTCGGCCTCCGTCCCAGCCCCGATCAAGTAGTGGCATTCGTACCATGCGTACATAATTACGCACTCGAAATTCCATGGGCATCGACGGAAGCACAGCTAGTTTGTGATCCATAGTTCGGCTCGACTGATCCCGGACACACGTATACTTCCACCATTTCCTTTTTCCTTTTTCAGACTTTCTTTTACATAAGCCTTCTTCGACGGCCGGATTACTGGCCCTGTCAAAGAATGAAATACACCAAGGAAGCAAGGAGCTTTGACGTACAAGGGAGGCCCCAGGTGGTCTCTGCTAACAATCGCTATACCTGTTTTACATACCCGCACGCAGCTTGCTCTTGGTCATGGCATGTTAAATAGCCTTACTCACTTATTGCATTACTTGCACAAGTATGCCTCGACGTATTAATCAAATCACAAGGGAAATTAATTGGTAGTGTCAGCTTATTACCTTTTTTTCCTTGCCTTTGTATTTATTACTCACCGCACTCGTACACCCTGGTACGTATTACTTCGCCAGGGGCTTCATGACGCCCCGCAATGCGGCAAGAAAGTCCGAACATTTTTACAGCACGGTTCGGCACCCCGAACTTATAACATTATATGCATCGGCTCCGAATCATGTCTTTGGTCAATAGTTGGGTTGCCCGGCTCTTGTGCTTACTACCTTACGTTCCGCTATATCGGCTAGGGTAGTAAAGGGAGAACTACTGCGATTGTGCCCTGGTTCTTCCGGACGAGCACCTCAGTAGAGAAAGCCGAAAACTGACTGTCAGCTGTTCGAGAGGTTTCAAATCCTTAGAGATTTTTGCCGCTTTATGCGAGGAATCGGTTTCTATCCGATCAGGCGTGTATAGCGCCCCTGGTTTGGCCTTCCGAATACTAGGGGCTTCGCCAAAATTCTCATTGTCAAACTCCTATGGCTAAGTGAGGGCGATAAAAGCCGTATAGTCTGATTGCCTTGTTCGTTGCGCTAAACACCTCCTTTAAGGACCAGAAGGTGGAGTAAATAGTGTTTAGATTTATCCTAAACACCCCCATAGTATCTACATGGGGGCAGAAGCCGACGACTGGTTAACCCTCAGATTTCATAAACGGCCGCACATGAGGTAAAAAATTTAGAGTCACAAGCATTATATTACATAACGACCTTGTTTCATATTACACGATAGGATAACATGAATGTTTTCATGGGAATATAACATCCTTCACACATTGCTCCGCCACAAGGCGGGATCCCTCCAGGACACTATCAAAATATAGCTCGGGTCGACGGTGCTCTTTTCCCTCAGGCGGCCCCTCGGTCATCAGCTTCTTGGCATCCATCTTCGCCCAGTGCATCTTGGCACGGGCAAAGACCATCCGTGTACCTTCAATGCAAACCGACCGCTTCACGACTTCAAGCCGTGGGCAGGCACTCACAAGCCGCTTCACAAGTCCGAAGTAGCTGCTGGGCATAGGCTCGGCAGGCCATAGCCGAACTATTAGGTCCTTCATGGCTAGCTCGGCCGCCTTGTGCAGCTCGACCAGCTGTTTCAGTTGGTTGCTGAAGGGCACCGGATGTTCTGGTCCGAGGTATTGAGACCAGAGCAGCTTCTCCGTAGAACTCCCTACTTCAGCTCGATAGAACTTGGCAGCATCCGATACGCTGCGCGGCAAATCCGTAAACGCCCCTGGAGAGCTCCAAATTCGGGTAAGTAAAAGGAACGTTTCCTTCACAGACTTGCTTTGCATAATGAAATCCTTACCCGCCACGATCTTCTTGGCCGCCTGGATTTCCTGGAGGGTGCTCTGGGCTTCGGCTCGGGCATCTCGTGCACTCTGGCGGGCCTTCGCAAGTTCGGACCCTTGCGTCTTAGACTCACGCTCCAAGGACTCATACTTCTTGACGGTGTCCTGGAGCTCTTGCTGGACCTCGCTGACCCGGGCCTCATGCTTCTCGCGCGCGGCGCGTTCCTTTGCCGCTTTGTCCTCGGCCTCGACCAACTCCTTCTTGAGGGCTGCCACCTCGGTTGTGGCCCCTAATAAGGTTCATGACACTTTAGTCAGCACGAACCATTCATCCTTTCTAAAAATACACGCAGGTTACTGCATACCTTGGCTATTCTCCAGCTGCTTCTTCACGAGGCCGAGCTCTTCCTCGGCCCGCTCCAGGTTCTGCTTCAGTTCGGAGACCTCCGCAGTATGAGCGGCAGCAGCCAGCAGCGACGCCTCCTTATTCACATAGAAATCTTACGTTAGGCTCCTGCGACAATTGTTTTGACCCTCTGTTCGGCTTTTTCTTCCCGAACACCGAACAAAGCATCAGGGGCTACTGTCTACACTGTGGTATTCTTCCTACAATTACATTACTTGCCTCAAAGCCTGTTAGAAGGCTAGCGCAGGCTTCGGCCAGTCCACTTTTGGTGAACTGAACCTTCTCGATAACTGTACCCATAAGGGTACCGTGTTCATCCACAACGGAAGCGCCTCGCAGCGCTTCCGGCAGACTATCCGGTGCCTATGATTGGACAGAGGCCGCCGGCGGAACAGGCACACCTCCTCCTTTTAGGGAAGGCCGCTCGCCAGACTCCGGAGCCGTGTGGGTCCCCGGAATGGTATCCGGCTGGGGGCCGAATTGAACTTGTGCCCCATCACCAGTCCCCATGGGGGCTTTTTCCCCCATGTGTCCGGCGACCGAGGAATTATCTTTTGGCACCACCTCGACAGCCTCCGGAGCCTCTCCCTGACCTGGGAAGGTCCTTTGGGACACCACCTCTTCATTACCCTTGGCCGGGGGAGAGTGAGCGGGCGGCGGTGACACGCTAGCCATCTCCTTTGAATCTAACGAACCTCCAATTGAGGATCGCGGGGAGCTGTCACAGGCCGGACTGCAATGGCATAATTTAAACATATTAATATTACAAAGCGGAAAGACCAGACGTTGAGACGTGCATAGGGTTTTTGGTACTTACGATGCGGCCTGAGGCTTGGTCCGGGGGGGGGGTCGCTCCGGACTGCTATCGACATCCCACGCGGAGTTACCCGCGAGGGAGCCCTTCCCCCTCTTGGGCGCCTTCGCCTCCAGATTTGTGGAGGCCGCCCTTTTCTTCCATCGCCCCTCAGGTGGGGAGTCGCTTGCCTCCTCCTCCTCGTCGTCTTCGGCGGCCGAAGAGTGAGTCTCGTCTTCAGACGTCACGTCCGAGGCACCTTTTCGGCGAAGGCCACTCCTGGCCCCCTTGGCCATTTTCTTGGCCTTCTTCTCTGGTATCTCATAGGGAGCCGGAAACAACATCTTTGTCAGAAGTGGGAATTCTTGGTCTTCGGGCAGCGGAGCTGGACAGTTAATCCATCCTGCTACCTCGATCCAGGCCTGACGAAATTGATAGGAAGGCTTAGATTCCTTCCTCAAAATATGCCAGTAAAGGGTATACCTTGAAAACATGAAAGCACTTACCGAATTCGCCTGACACTTTAAGCTAAGCCCGCGATCCTCGGTCGTGGGCGGTGGTGTCTTGCTGGCCTTGAAGAGCACTTTCCAGATGTCTTCGTGCGTTGTGCAGAAGAGCTCTAGTAGCGTCTGTTGCTTGGCCGGGTCGAACTCCCACAAATAGCAAGTCTGGCGTTGGCACGGAAGGATCCGGCGAACAAGCATAACCTGGATCACGTTAACAAGCTTGATTTTCTTGGTTATCATGTTCTGGATGCACGTCTGGAGCCCTTCAGCTTGTTCGAGGAACCCCAGGTTAGGCCCCTCTCTTGCCAGGAGGTGAGCCGCATCGGAACTCCGGATCGGAATTCAAGGGCCGCCGCCCAGTTGGTGTCGCGCGACTCGGTGATGTAGAACCACCCCGACCGCCACCCCTTCACCGTCTCCGCAAAGGTGCCCTCGGGCTAGGTGACATTGGGCATCTTGCCCACCATGGCGCCTCCTCACTCTGCTTGTTGGCCGCTCACCACCTTCGGCTTCACATTGAAGGTCTTTAGCCATAGGCCGAAGTGAGGTGGGATGCGGAGAAAGGCCTCGCAAACGACAATAAATGCCGAGATGTTGAGGATAAAGTTGGGGGCTAGATCATGGCAGTCTAACCCGTAGTAAAACATCAGTCCGCGGATGAACGGGTGGAGAGGGAATCCCAGCCCGTGGACGAAATGTGTGAGAAACACAACCTTCTCATTGGGCTCTGGGGTAGGGACGATTTGTCCCTTGGCCGGGAGTCGGTGAACGATCTCCTTGGCCAGGTATCCAGCCTCCCGGAGCTCCTTGATGTCCTTCTTCTTAACGGAGGAAGCCATCCACTTGCCTCCAGCTCCGGATCCGGACATGATTGGAGTGCTTTCTCGGACGGGGGAAGCTAGAACTTGGGCGCTGGAGCTCAAGGATGGAAGGGTAGAGAAGGAGAGAGGGCGTGGGTGAAGAAAGGGAATCCTTATCCCCTTACAAAGGCCATAAATATCAAGCGCCTCCCCACTCGCCTTAAACACGCCTATTCCCAAGGGCCGTGTAAACGACACGGTTGGGTTACCCACGCCCGTAATGATGAGAATCCCACAATAAGGGGACAGGATCTATGCTTTGACAAGACGTGCCAATGGGAACCGCATCTCGAAACATGGAGCGACAGACGAAAAACGGTTCAAAATTATGACCGGGTAGACGTGATGTCATGTTGTAAAAAGTTGTCAGCCGATTGGACTCGTGGAGATTATATTCTCTCTCTGCGGTTGTGTGTGGTGTATGTTACAGGTTCGGATACAACCGTTACGTCTGGAGACTAATTTGGAGTTCGGAAAGGGGAACCCGCCTTGCAATGTCGAAGACAAATCTACGCGCCGGACTCCTCGTCATTGAAGCCAGGTTCAGGGGCTACTGAGGGAGTCCTGGACTAAGGGGTCCCCGGGCGTCCGGCCTGTTAACCATGGGCCGGACTGATGGGTTGTGAAGATACGAAGACCGAAGATTGCACCCGTGTCTGGATAGGACTCTCCTTGGCGTGGAAGGCAAGCTTGGCAATCGAACGTGTAGATTCCTTCCTCTGTAACTGACCTTGTGTAACCCTAGGTCTCTCCGGTGTCTATATAGACCGGAGAGCTTAGTCCGGATAGGACGAGATTCATTATCATAGTCGTACAAGCTAGACCTCTAGGGTTTAGCCATACGATCTCGTGGTAGATCAACTCTTGTAATACTCATATTCATCAAGATCAATCAAGCAGGAAGTAGGGTATTACCTCCATAGAGAGGGCCCGAACCTGGGTAAACATCGTGTCCCCTGTCTCCTGTTACCATCAACCTTAGACGCACAGTTCGGGACCCCCTACCTGAGATCCGCCGGTTTTGACACCGACAGTGGTTGTTTGAAGGAAGGTAATGGTGGGTGTATGGTACCGCCGAAAGTTGCGCGGCACAAGAGAGGCTAGCAATGGTGGAAGGGTGAGAGTGTGTATAATCCATGGACTCAACATTAGTCATAAAGAACTCACATACTTATTGCAAAAATCTATTAGTTATCGAAACAAAGTACTACGCGCATGCTCCTAGGGGGATAGATTGATAGGAAAAGACCATCGCTCGTCCCCGACCGCCACTCATAAGGAAGACAATCAAAAAATAAATCATGCTCCGACTTCATCACATAACGGTTCACCATACGTGCATGCTACGGGAATCACAAACTTTAACACCAGTATTTCTCTAATTCACAACTACTCACTAGCATGACTCTAATATTACCATCCTCATATCTCAAAACAATCATAAAGAATCAAACTTCTTATAGTATTCGATGCACTTTATATGAAGGTTTTTATTATACCCATCTTGGATACCCATCATATTAGGACTAAATTCATAACCCAAGCAAATTACCATGTTGTTCTAAAGACTCTCAAAATAATATAAGTGAAGCATGAGAGTTCATCTATTTCTTCAAAATAAAACCACCGCAGTGCTCTAAAAGGATATAAGTGAAGCACTAGAGCAAATGACAAACTACTCCGAAAGATATAAGTGAAGATCAATGAGTAGTCGAATAATTATGTAACTATGTGGAGACTCTCTAACATTTAAGAATTTCAGATCTTGGGATATTATTCAAACAGAAAGCAAAACTAAAGAAAATAAAATGACGCTCCAAGCAAAACACATATCATGTGGTGAATTAAAATATAGCTCCAAGTAAAGTTATCGATGAACGAAGATGAAAGAGGGGATGCCATCCGGGGCATCCCCATGGCATCCCCAAGCTTAGGACCTTGGTTGTCCTTTAATAGTACCTTGGGGTGCCTTGGACATCCCCAAGCTTAGACTCTTGCCACTCCTTATTCCATAGTCCATCGAATCTTTACCCAAAACTTGAAATCTTCACAACACAAAACTTAACAGAAAACTCGTAAGCTCCGTTAGTATAAGAAAATAAATCACCACGTAGGTACTGTTGTGAACTCATTCTAAATTCATATTGGTGTAATATCTACTGTATTCCAACTTCTCTGTGGTTCATACCCTCCGATACTACTCATAGATTCATCAAAATAAGCAAACAACACATAGAAAACAGAATCTGTCAAAAACAGAACAGTCTGTAGTAATCTGTATCATTCGAATACTTTTGTAACTCCAAAAATTCTGAAATAAATTGGTGGACCTGAGGAATTTGTCTATTAACCATATTCAAAAAGAATCAACCTAAAATCACTCTCCAGTAAAAAATGGAAGCTAATCTCGTGAGCGCAAAAGTTTCTGTTTTTTACAGCAAGATCACAAAGACTTCACCCAAGTCTGCCCAAAGGTTCAACTTGGCACAAACACTAATTAAAACATAAAACAAAATCTAGCCAGAGGCTAGATGAATTATTTATTACTAAACAGGATCAAAAAGCAAAGAACAAAAATAAAAATTGGGTTGCCTTCCAACAAGCGCTAACGTTTAACGCCCCTAGCTAGGCATGATGATTTCAATGATGCTCACATAAAAGATAAGAATTGAAACATAACGGGAGCATCATGAAGAATATGACTAGCACATTTAAGTCTAACCCACTTCCTATGCATAGGGATTTTGTGAGCAAACAACTTATGGGAACATGAAACAACTAGCATAGGAAGGTAAAACAAGCAAATCTTCAAGATTTTCAACACATGGAGAGGAAACTTGATATTATTGCAATATGTAGAAGCATATGATCCTCTCTCATAATAATTTTTAGTAGCATCATGAATAAATTCAACCATATAACCAGCACATAAAGCATTCTTTTCATGATCTACTTGCATAGAAATTTTACTACTCTCCACATAAGCAAATTTATTCTCATCAATAGTAGTGGGAGCAAACTCAACAAAATAACTATCATGCGAAGCATAATCCAATTGAAAATTGAAATCATGATGACAAGTTTCATGGTTATCTTTATTCTTTATAGCATACGTGTCATCACAATAATCATCATAAATAGGAGGCATGCTTTCATCATAATAAATTTGCACATCAAAACTTGGGGGACTAAAAATATCATCTTCATCAAACATAGCATCCCCAAGCTTGTGGCTTTGCATATCATTAGCATCATGGGTATTCAAAGAATTCATACTGACAACATTGCAATCATGCTCATCATTCACATATTTTATGCCAAGCATTATATGTAATTCTTCTTCTAGTACTTGAGCACAATTTTCTTTCCCATCATTTTCACGAAAGACATTGAAAAGATGAAGCATATGAGGAACACTCAATTCCTTTTTTTGTAGTTTTCTTTTATAGACTAAACTAGTGATAAAACAAGAAACTAAAAGATTTGATTACAAGATCTAAAGATATACCTTCAATCACTCACCACCCTGGCAACGGCGCCAGAAAAGAGCTTGATGTCTACTACACAACCTTCTTCTTGTAGACGTTGTTGGGCCTCCAAGTGCAAAGTTTGTAGGACAGTAGCAAATTTCCCTCAAGTGGATGACCTAAGGTTTATCAATCCGTGGGAGGCGTAGGTTGAAGATGGTCTCTCTCAAACAACCCTGCAACCAAATAACAATGAGTCTCTTGTGTCCGCAACACACCCAATACAAGGGTAAATTGTATAGGTGCACTAGTTCGGCGAAGAGATGGTGATAGAAGTGCAATATGGATGGTAGATATATGTTTTTGTAATCTGAAAATATAAAAACAGCAAGGTAACAAGCGATAAAAATGAGCGTAAATGGTATTGCAATGCTAGGAAACAAGGCCTAGGGTTCATACTTTCACTAGTGCAAGTTCTCTCAACAATAATAACATAATTGGATCATATAACTATCCCTCAACATGCAACAAAGAGTCACTCCAAAGTCACTAATAGCGGAGAACAAACGAAGAGATTATTGTAGGGTACGAAACCACCTCAAAGTTATCCTTTCTGATCGATCTATTCAAGAGTCCGTAGTAAAATAACACGAAGCTATTCTTTCCGTTCGATCTATCTTAGATTTCGTACTAGAATAACACCTTAAGACACAAATCAACCAAAACCCTAATGTCACCTAGATACTCCAATGTCACCTCAAGTATCCGTGGGTATGATTATATGATATGCATCACACAATCTCAGATTCATCTATTCAACCAACACAAAGAACTTCAAAGAGTGCCCCAAAGTTTCTACCGGAGAGTCAAGACGAAAACGTGTGCCAACCCCTATGCATAAGTTCACAAGGTCACTGAACCCGCAAGTTGATCACCAAAACATACATCAAGTAGATCACGTGAATATCCCATTGTCAGCACAGATAAGCACATGCAAGACATACATCAAGTGTTCTCAAATCCTTAAAGACTCAATCCGATAAGATAACTTCAAAGGGAAAACTCAATCCATTACAAGAGAGTAGAGGGGGAGAAACATCATAAGATCCAACTATAATAGCAAAGCTCGTGATACATCAAGATCGTGCCGAATCAAGAACACGAGAGAGAGAGAGGTCAAACACATAGCTACTGGTACATACCCTCAGCCTCGGGGGTGAACTACTCCATCCTCGTCATGGAGAGCGCCGAGATGATGAAGATGGCCACCGGTGAGGGATCCCCCCTCCGGCAGGGTGCCGGAATAGGGTCCTGATTGGTTTTTTGTGGCTACAGAGGCTTGCGGCGGCGGAACTCCCGATCTAGGTTTCTTTCTGGAGGTTTCTGTATATATAAGAGGTGTTGGTGTCGGGAACAAGTCCGGAGGGTCCCCGAGGCGGCCACGAGGTAGGGGGCGCGCCCATGGGGGTAGGGCACGCCCCCCACCCTCGTGGTGGCCTCGGGACTCCTCTGGTCCATCTCCGATGCTCCGTGGGCTTCTTCTGGTCCAAAAATAAGTTCCGTGAAGTTTCAGGTCAATTGGACTCCGTTTGGTTTTCCTTTTCTGTGATACTCAAAAACAAGGAAAAAAACAAAAACTGGCACTGGGCTCTAGGTTAATAGGTTAGTCCCAAAAATCATATAAAATAGCATATAAATGCACATAAAACATCTTAGATGGATAATATAATAGCATGGAACAATAAAATATTATAGATACGTTGGAGACGTATCAGCATCCAGTTCTAGTTGTGTAGATCGGGATACAACTCTGAGCATCCGTTACCGTGGACATGGCTATTTGTATAGATTAACTTCCCTACAGGGGTGCACAAACTTACCCAACACGCTCGATTAACTCTGGCCGAACACACTTTCCTGGGTCATGCCCGACCTCGGTTGATCGACACACCATAGTCCTACCTAGGCTCAACAGAGAGGCAAGCACGCGGGTCTACATCCTAAGCGCTCAGGGGTCTTGGGCCCATCGCCCTTTGCACTCCTGCGTGTTGCGTGGATGGCCGGGATCAGTCTCGCTACCTCTTTATACAAAGCAGGTGCTTACGCGAACCACCTGGGTGCGTGCCACTCAATCACTGACGTTCGAAGAGCTTTTGGAGAATCGTATGACGCAGAGTGCCCATGCTTATTCCCGCGTGGTGGTTAGTGTGAAAAAGGCCAGAGGCCTATTCGGATCACATATCCAAACCGTTAGTGTCTTGGGAGCGCACGGAGATGATCAATGATCCACAATCTATGGTCCCGTTGCCCCGTCTTACGGACTTACGACAAAGGGCTAAGAATGCCCGGTCGTACCACGTAATTACTCACGGGTATCCTCTAGATTAACCCGACTCCACATCACTCGCGGGTACCCTCACGGTTAACCCGACTTCACATTTCTCTCGCGGGTACCCCTCGGGGTAGACCCGACTTCATCATGGTTCTGGGGTAAAGTGAAAGTAACCGTGTGTCCATAACATCAAGTGGGAAACCCGAGGAATCACCCTCGATGGATTCCTATTCAATGTAACCGTCAAAGTAAACTCGGGGGAATCACCCTCGTAGGGTTCACACTTGAGGTGTTGCACGCCAGAGTCATTATCGGGAGTGGTGAAGGATAAATCACCCTCCGTAGACCATGACCGATTAGCTACACTACATAGATCTCATCAGAAGTGCTATACGAGGTATCACCCTCGACACTGGATATTAGCTCCGCAGAGTCGTACAAATAAAGGGGTGTGAGGTGATGTGTCGGGCTTTGGACGTCGATCATGTTGATCAAGTCATCGATCATGAAGCGGGGGCAACAGGGACAAGGTGAGGGGTCACTGGTGGATCACTAACCAACCTATACTAAGCATATAGGGTAACAAGTAAGGTAACAATAGCAGGTTACAAAATCAGGCTATGCATCAGAATAGGATCAATTGAATAAAGTAGCAAAATCTAATGCAAGCATGAGAGAGAAGGAAATGGGCGATATAGAATGATCAAGGGGGTTTTGTTTGCCTGGAAGCTCTGCTGTAAGTGGCTGGACGTCAGGGGTGTTGTCGTACATGGGAGCAGTGTCAGTCTCGGTGTCTACCAAAGAAAAGATGATGAAGAAACAGTCAATATAAAGCAATCAAATGTATCACGATGCATGACAGGCAATATGTAGTGCTAGGGGTGACCTAATGTAGTGCTACACGTTATAGACGAAGTGGGATAACATCTGGGAATGTTTTCCCGGCGTTTGGCAATTTTTGGGCAGATGAATCAGAGGGGAAGGATCCATGTTAATCATGTTAGAGGCATGTGACAGATGAATGGATTACATATTTGGATTCGTTATATTTTTCTAAGCAACTTTCATATATAAATTATTTTTATCTCACGTAAGGACTATTTTATATGAATATTTTAAAGTTTAAATGATTTTCTAGAATTACTGGAATTATTTTAATTTTGAAACTAAATGGTCAAATTGTTAGGTGCACACAGAGAAGTGTACACAACAAAGGGCTGTGAGGCTGGCAGTGGGCCCCTGTTAACAGGTCAACTGCCCAGTCAGCATTGTTTGGTCAACAGGTCCAGTGGGGCCCGCGTGTAAGTGACACATAACTTTTAACATGGTTTTTTATTACTTTTAATTAAGTTAGCAAACTGGTGGCCCACGGGTTAGTGGGGTTAGTTTTAAAATAAAAAAAGGATTAGCCCCTAATCTAAATTTAGGTAGGGCCCAGTAGGCAGTGGCACACCCGGCTCTACAGGCTCTGTATGCGGGCACGCATGGCTGAGGGGCGCCGGTGGCTAGAGGCAGCAGCAGCGGTGACCAACGACGGCGAGCGGTGTAGCGTGCGGGGGCGGGGCAAGCTGCAGGAGGCGGCAAGGCAGCGCATAGTGTTGAGGATATAGACCTGGGGGTCACCCGCCAGGAGGGCCGGGTTACTCCAAGGATCATTACCAGAAGCCCGGAGCTAAGTTTCAGGATAATGGGCTAGAGATGGGCTGAGACCCGGATATGGCTTAAATCCCGTAGTTACAATCATTGTTATAGTAGACTTGTAGTGTAAGGCAAGTATTGTTTTAGAGCCCGAGCCGGACACTCTTATGAGCCGGCCGGGACTCTAAGGGCTGCTGGGCGTCAGCCTCCCTATATAAAGGGACGACCCGGCAGCGGTTTGGGGACGACGACAATCTCTCCGAGAGCCGGGCATAGCTGTTTAGCTCCCTGGAGATTGTAACCCTAATCAATAACACCTCAAACTGGACGTAGGCTTTACCTTCACCGTAAGGGGCCGAACCAGTATAAACCCTCGTGTTCCTTGTCCCGCATAACCCCTTCAAGTTTCCTAGCTGCGATGGCTCCACGACTAAGTCCTAGCTCGAGGACATCTGCCGTGACAATTCCACGACAGTTGGCGCCCACCGTGGGGCCAGCGCACGGCGGATTTGAGTTCTTGAAGGGCAGCTTCGAAGGGCTCAAGGGATACGCTGTGAGCCGGATGACCAAGAGTCGTCGCGGCAAGCTCTACGTCGACAATGCGGACTGAGGCCCCGACGCCGGCTCAGCGGAGTACGGGTACCGGGTCCCCTTCGGTGGAATTCATGTCTTCATCGGCAAGATTGGAGAACCGGGCCCCGAGCCGGACCTCCGCGCCGACCTCATCGAAACGGCTCAGGGCGCGCGACCCGCCCGGGCCCGGCCTGCCTTAAAGCGCGCTTTTGTAGGATGCATCCACGGAGGGCCCACGGATCCATCTGGGACTGGGGATGAGGCGGCCGCCGGCTCTGACGGCGAGTTGGCCACGGATGAGTCAAACTCGTTGTACCAACTTCAAGATGGCAGGCTCATGAGTTATTCCGATGGCAACAGTATTCCGGACCTCTTTGAGCCGCCGAGTCAGGTTGGAGTTTTTATGGCTGGTGCACAGCCCGTTCAGAACCCCGCTGCTGGATTGGGAAACCCGGTGCCTTCTCCGGCTCAGGTGCTGATGGATCTCACGGACAAGATGACGGCCCTGTTAACCGCCACGGTGGACCCGGCGGATCAAGCCCAGCATGATGCGGAGGTGGCACAGTTGAAACTAGATTTGATAAGAGCCAAAGAGGATCTTGCAGCAGAAGGAATCAGGCTGGCTGCGGAACGGGCGGCTCTCGATGCCCAGACTCAGCTGATTCAGGCGCAGTCCTTCCAACTCACGATGGATCAGAACGCGGCCAATGAGGTCATGAGAAGGAGGCATCAAAAGGCTCAATCTCGACTCCCGCCGGTCTACGATCCGCGCAACCTCTTCAACACGCCAGGTGCGGGGTCCAGTCACCCACCAAGGGTCGTAACACCCGGGTCTGGACCCCTTGTTCAACCACGAGTGATGGGACCTCCCCAGGGGCCCCCTGCCCCACCTCAGTATGTACCAATACCCCCGGGCCATTACAATAACCCGCTAGAGAACATGATCGCCGCAGCGGCACGGCTGGCGGCTCTGCCCGTCGATGGCGACTCTCCGACGGCTATTGAGACCCGCCGGGTCAGAGAACTCCTGCAGACGGCTCTAGCACAGCAAGAGGCATACTCCTACAGCCGGGACCGGATCCACTCAACTCCTCGCCCAGGCCAGAGCCCGAGTTACAGCCGGCACATGGTCTCGGCGACCGGCTCAAGTAATGTCCGACGCCAAGACCCGCCCCCTGGCCATGGCCCGGCTCATGTTGGAACCTTCTACGCCGCAGACCAAGCACGGCAAGAGGAGGAGCAGGTGCCGCAATTGGCGGCTTATCAGACCCCCCCGACTTATCCAACGGCGTCCATTGATGTGGGTATTTCTACCAGGACCGGGGGTGTCCCTTGTTTGGTGCCGGCCATCCGTAATGAACGTCTACCTAAGGATTTCAAGGGCCCTAGGAAGGTGCCTAATTATACAGCTGACTTACAGCCTGCGGCCTGGATTGAAAGTTATGAGATGGCTATGGAACTGCTAGAGGTCAGCGAGGCGGCCATGGCCAAGTATTTCACCATGATGTTAGATGGAACTGCCCGCACGTGGTTAAAAGGGCTGCCACCGAACTCCATTGGGTCTTGGACTGAGCTGAAGGCCCGGTTCATTCAAAACTTCAAGGATACCTGTAGGCAGTCTATGTCGATTGTGGATTTGACTAACTGTAAGCAGCAGGAGGGTGAGTCCACGACCCATTGGGTTCGCCGGGTCAAGGAGATCATACATTCATCCGATAAGATGGACGCCGGCTCTGCAGTCTTGATGTTAGAACAGAACTGTCGTTTTGTGCCCCTAAAGATGAAGCTTGGGCGGCTTAAACGTGACTGCACGGATATGGGTACACTAATGGCGGCTCTTGTCAAATACGCGGATTCCGATGGTACCAAGGATCCCCCTTCAGATGATGAAAGGACAGGGAAGGGAAAGAAGAACGGCAATGGCAAGGGCCCTCAGTTTAACCCGGGGAATCAAGGAGGAGGCAAGCGCAAGGCCGATGGCAGTCTGGAGTTCGTAGCCAACACCCAAGGCAACAACCAGCGACGCAAGGGGAGGCCCCCTCCCCGAGGCGGCGGGTCAGGACCTTCTCTGGAGCAGCTGTTGAATGAACCTTGTCCGAGACACGGCTCTAGAGAGAAGCCAGCGACTCATCTGTGGAAGGATTGTGCTATCATGAAGGCCTTTAAAAACTACAACGGCCCAGGCGCAGGCGGCCCAGGCGCAGGCGGCTCCGGCGCTGGCGGCTTTCATGGCCCGGGCGGCGGGTCAAATTCCGGTCCCCAGAACGATCAAGGGGGCTTCAATCAACAGTCTGGTCAGGGTCATCAACAGCAACAGGGGGGCTATCAGACCAACCCGAAGCAACTTAGCGGTGGATAGTATCACGTGTTCACCACTAGTTTGTGCAAACGAGACGAGAAGCTTCACAAGAGGGCTGTCAATGCTGTTGAGCCGGCGGTTCCACGCTACTTGCGGAGGTCGGAGCAGCCCGTAGTGTGGAGTAGGGAGGATCACCCTCCCCGAGTGGATAACCCGGGCCACCTGGCCTTAGTAGTGGCTCCTCAAGTGGGAGGCTATAAGTTCACAAAGGTACTCATGGATGGAGGCAGCAGCATCAACATCCTATATTATGAGACTTTCCGTCGTATGGGGCTAGTTGATAAGAACCTCAGCCAGTCAAATACTATCTTCCATGGTGTGGTACCTGGTAAATCGGCTTATCCAGTCGGCAAGATCGAACTGGAAGTGGCCTTCGGTGATGAGAACAACTACAGGGTGGAAAAGTTGACCTTTGAGGTGGTCAAGATAAGAAGTCCATACCATGCTATATTCGGGCGGCCGGCTTACGCCAAGTTCATGGCACGGCCGTGTTATGTGTACTTACAACTCAAGATGTCGGGTCACAACGGGACCATTACGGTTCACGGCAGCCGGAAAGTGGCTCTGGAGTGTGAGGAAGGTGACGCGGCTTATGCAGAGTCTGTTTGTGCCACAGAAGAGTTGAAATTTTATAAAGACAATGTTGACCCAACAGATATGACCTCTCTGAAAAAGCCAACCACGGAGAATGAACCAGCAATGAAGTTTAAATCAGCTGATGAGACTAAACTTGTTGATTTTGTTCCAGGTGACTCGTCTCAGCAGTTCAGCATCAGTGCAAATCTGGACCCGAAATAGGAAGGCGCGCTCATCGAGTTCATCCGTGAGAATAGGGACATCTTTGCATGGAAACCTTCTGACATGCCAGGTGTACCTAGAGAACTCGCTGAGCACACTCTCAATGTTGATCCAAAATTTAAGCCGGTCAGACAGTTCCTTCGACGGTTCAATGAAGAGAGGCGGAAGGCTATTGGTGAAGAAGTGGCCCGGCTTTTGGCGGCCGGGTTCATTGTTGAGGTTTTTCACCCAGAGTGGTTGGCTAACCCGGTGCTTGTACTTAAAAAGAATGGCACCTGGCGGATGTGTGTGGACTACACGGACTTGAACAAGGCGTGCCCGGCTCATCCTTTTGCTCTCCCCCGTATCGATCAAATCATTGATGCTACGGCAGGTTGTGCACGCTTAAGTTTCTTGGATGCTTATTCCGGGTATCATCAGATTAAGATGGCAGTTAAGGACCAGGAGAAGACGGCGTTCATCACTCCCTTTGGAGCCTTCTGCTATGTCTCTATGCCTTTTGGGCTCAAGTGTGCGCAGGCGACTTACCAGCGTTGTGTACAGAATTGTCTCCATAAACAGATCGGGCGCAATGTTCACGCGTACGTGGACGATATTGTGGTTAAGTCCATCAAGGAGGAAACCCTGATAGATGACTTAAGGGAAACCTTCGATAATCTCCGGGTCTACAAGATGATGCTTAACCCGGCCAAATGTGTTTTTGGTGTTCCTGCGGGCAAGCTATTGGGTTTCTTGGTTTCTGACAGAGGCATTGAGGCTAACCCGGAGAAGATCAAGGCCGTCACTTCCTTGGTTAAGCCGGCGTGCATAAATGACGTTCAGCGTTTGGCGGGTCGCATCGCTGCTTTAAGCCGGTTTATAAGTCGGTTGGGTGAGAAGGCTATGCCCTTATATCAGTTGATGAAGAAAACTGACAACTTCATCTGGAATGATGCAGCTAATACCGCTTTTGAGGATTTGAAAAAGCAACTGGCAGAGCCCCCTGTCCTTGCTGCTCCGGTTGATAAGGAGCCCTTGCTGCTGTACGTGGCGGCAAACGCACGAGCCGTCAGCGTGGCTATTGTGGTGGAGCGCAAGGAGGCGGGAAAGGAGCATCCGGTTCAGCGGCCGGTTTATTATATCAGTGAGGTGCTCATTGAGTCCAAGCAGAGGTATCCACATTGGCAGAAGCTCGTGTATGGGGTGTTTATGGCGAGCCAGAAGCTTAAGCATTATTTTCAGGGTCATCCCATTACTGTGGTCAGTTCCGCCCCTCTTGGTGATATTATCCAAAACAGAGAGGCTACAGGGAGAATTGCTAAGTGGGCTATAGAGCTTGGACCTCATGACCTTAAATATGTGCCACGCACTGCTGTCAAGTCTCAGGCCTTGGTGGATTTCATCAATGATTGGACAGAGTCACAAGTACCCGAGCAAAAGCCGGATAACACTTATTGGACTATTCACTTTGATGGGTCCAGGCAGCTGGAGGGCTCGGGGGCTGGTGTTGTCTTGGCTTCCCCTAAAGGTGACAAGTTCCATTATGTGCTACGGTTGATGTTTCCTTGCACTAATAATGCGGCGGAATACGAGGCTTTGCTCCACGGTCTTCGGGTGGCTAAGGAAATGAGCTTAAGCCGGGTGAGGTGTTTTGGTGACTCGGACTTGGTGGCTCAACAAGTATCTGGCACCTGGGATTCTAAGGATCCTCTAATGGCGGCTTATCGCCGCGAGGTTGATGCCATTGCCGGGCACTTCCAGGGATACCAAGTGGAGCATATCGATCGCAGGCGGAACGAGGCGGCTGACGCGTTAAGCCGGCTAGGCTCTCAGCGAAAGCCGGTGCCGCCTAACACTTTCCTGGATGTCCTATGTAACCCTTCGGTTAAGTTGCCTACAGAGGAGGACTTGGCTATCCCTGACCCAGAGGCACGACTGGTGGCGGCTCTGCATATCATACCAGACTGGACAATACCATACCTGGCTTATATAACCCGGGGAGAGTTGCCTGAGGATGAAATTCTGGCCAGGCAAATAACCCGGCGGGCTAAGTCAATGATTGTTATCGATGGCGAGTTGCATCATCGCAGTATTTCAGGGGCATTCCAGCGTTGTATCTCCCCTGAGGAAGGTCAAGAGATCTTGCGCGAAATCCATGAAGGGGATTGTGGCCATCATGCCGGTTCGAAATCTCTTGTGGCCAAGGCTTTCCGTCATGGTTTTTATTGGCTGACGGCTCACGCTGATGCAGAGGACTTGGTCAGTAAATGCGATGGCTGCCAAAGGTTCTCACGACGGGCTCATGTGCCGGCTCAGGAATTGAGGATGATCCCGATCACTTGGCCCTTTGCGGTCTGGGGGCTTGATATGGTCGGGCCTTTTAAACGGTCCAAGGATAAGAAGACCCACCTCTTGGTGGCAGTGGACAAATTCACGAAGTGGGTGGAAGCTGAGCCAGTTAGCAAGTGTGATGCAGCCACGGCGGTTCAGTTTATGAAAAAGGTGATCTTCCGCTTCGGCTTTCCACACAGCATCATAACAGACAATGGCGCTAATCTGTCCAAAGGCGCTATGGAGGAGTTTTGTCACAGAGAGCGTATCCGGCTTGATGTTTCTTCAGTAGCACACCCCCAATCCAATGGTCAAGCTGAGAGAGCTAACCAGGAGATTCTGAAGGGCATTAAACCCCGGCTCTCGGTCCCTTTGCAACGGACGCCGGGTTGTTGGGTGGAGGAGTTGCCCTCCGTCTTGTGGAGCATCAACACTACTCCTAACAGGTCTACAGGTTTCACGCCTTTCTTCATGGTTTATGGAGCAGAAGCAGTTCTCCCCAGCGACATCCGTCATGATTCACCTCGTGTGGCGGCTTATGTTGAGACGGATAATGAACAGGCGCGCCAAGATGCTCTGGACTTGTTGGATGAACAGCGTGATGTGGCAGCCGCCCGTTCAGCGATTTACCAACAGGACCTGCGCCGTTATCATAGCCGCCGGGTCAAATCCCGGGTCTTCCAAGAAGGCGACCTGGTGCTCCGACTCATCCAGGATCAAACAGATGCACACAAGTTATCCCCGCCTTGGGAAGGGCCTTTTGTGGTCAGTAAGAACTTGCACAACGGGTCATATTACCTCATTGATATCCGGGAGCATAAGGACTCGCGTAAATCTGAGGAGGAAACCCGTCGGCCGTGGAACATAGCTCAGCTTCGGCCTTACTACACTTGAGCTACCGGCTCTTGTGATGTACATATTTATCTCAGCCATGTATATATTATGATAAAGTAATAAAGCAGGACCTCTGTCCTTTGCTCTCTCCCAAATATGGGTGTTGTTTTTTACATGCTGACTTACAGAAGATCCGGATTATGATCGTCTTCGAATCTAGCTGTAAGCAATAGAGTCACTTGGGGGCTTCCTGTTCACACATGGGTCGTATTCGAACCAAAGAGAACATAGCTGTCGATACCCATTTGATCGGCAAAGTGCCGAGCTCATTGGGAGGTTGCCTTTGGTCATATTTGAATCATAGTGTAACCCCTCTGAGAACCGACGCGGATCGTATTCGAATCAGCGTCGTTAAACAATTTTCAGAATCACTTGGGGGCTTCCTGTTCAAACATGGGTCGTATTCGAACCCAAGAGAACATAGCTGTCGATACCCTCTTGATTGGCATCGCCGAACCCACTAGGGGCTATATGATCGTATCCGAATCTTAGCTTAACCCCTTTGGACCGAGGTTCTGGTCGTATTCGAACCGGAAGTCCTTAAATTTTTACATTTTATCACAAGTTTACTCTGATCATGTCAAAGTATGTACTGCCGGGCTTCACTTGCCGGCTTAATTTTGGTTTATCTTGTTAGTTGAGCATCATGGATGTCATCAAGACAAGTAAATTCGAGTTCAAATATTAACCGTGCTACCCGGGTTATTTAACCCGGAAGTATGCTTACAAGCTGTTGAGTGTGTTATCACGGCTGTGTTCAGAATATAGTTAAAGACCAGTCTTTTTGGTTTGAATTTCCGGGTTACCCATCTCAGACACCTGATTCTCAGGGCGGTAAGCCGCCTTGTGACGTGTGATTGGCCTTCTTATGCAGATACTTAAAGGTACTTTTTTAAGAAAGGTTGAGAAGTACGAAGGATAATTATAACCCGGAGGAGCATCAAAAAGAATGACTTCAAAGGATTTCAGCATTCATTACGTGCACGAGGGCACGGCAGAGATGAATTGTTGCACCTATTCTATTACAAAAATCTTTCAAAGTTTCAAGGTTGGAGCGTTGTTTGGTGAGCTGCTAGCCGGTTTATGACGCCTGCTGAGTCGAAGTCCCCGGCTTCTTCGTCAATTAACCCGTCTGGGTTAATCTCCGGGGCGAAGGTGTGCTGGCGAGCCGGAGGAATCAGATTGATGGCTTCATAGCGAGGGGTTGGAATCCTCTGATTCTCCGCGTTGTATCCCGGCTGATACTTGGTTAAATCGGTGTCGTTCCCGATGATGGTGGCCACCGGGCGCACAGCCTTCACACAAGCCGCGAAGTCCTTCTGGTCGAACGCTGAGCCGTCTTCTTTCAGGCTGGGATAACCCAGGGCGATGTCTGCCGGGTCTAGCTCCGACAAGAAGGCTTTGGCCCGGCTCAGTGCGGCGATTGCTCCGGATCTCGCGGATGCTCATCGTAGCTCCTGGATCCGCTGCGGCAGAACTGCGAGCCGGCGCAGGACTTCGGCCAGATGAGTCGGCACTTCATTCGACAGGGCCACCACAGCTAAAGCCCGCTGTGACCCGGTGTAGAGCTGTTCCACCAGGGTGTACACGGCCTTTAACTTGGTGACCACGCTCTGGTTCAAGTTGGCGCTTCTGGAACCTGTTTAACAACATCAGATGACCCGGTGGTAAGGATGAGTTAAGAGATGTAAACATTCCAACGTGAATGAAAGCCGGTGAGGCGACTTACCGAAGATGGCAGCTACCATTTGGGACACTTGGCGCTTTAGACCGGAGAGCTCAGCGGTCTTCTCAGTAAGGGCCTTCTCCGCCTGTTCTGCCCGGGTCACCAGTGCAGTTTTCTCCTCAGCCCAGGCCTTCCGCTCAGCGTCGAATTCAGTCTTCAACTTCTCCTGAGCGGCGATGCTGGAGACAAACTTGGCATTTGCCTTCCAGGTCTCCATCTCTTGTGCCTTCAGCCGGCTCTTGAGATCCGCCAGGTCTGACTCTAATTTCTTGCCAACAGCCTGCATATATTTCCGGGTTATTAACAGTCATCCTATAAAGTCCCAAGCGCTTTCCAAGCAAAGACACTTGGCACTTGGGGGCTAATGCATATTGAACGTATCTATCTATGTACGGCCGGCTCAGTTCAGTAAGCCGGAATCTAAAGTCTACAACATATTCAAGTATAAGTCCTAGACTTGGGGGCTAGAATGGCAAGGATCACTATGCGGAAAGTAAGAGAACAGCAGAAGGTTACCTCAGATTTGTGTTGGATCTGGTTGACCATGGCGATCTCGGCGTCCCGGCTCTTGTGAACCTGGCTGATATAGCCTGAGACGAGTTCTCCAATACTTAAGTCGGTGTAGCTGGAGAGATCCAGATTCACCCGGTGGGGTTGTAGCAACTCCCCCCTCGCGGAGCATTTGGCCAGCGCGGTCGGCCTCCCCGGCTCAACAAACTCCGTCCGGGTAATTACCACGTCCGGGTCGTTAGCTGGTGGGGCTGAGCCGGAGGCCTCCGGGTTAGCTAATGTTTCGGTCGTTGTCTTGGTGGTCGGGGCAGGGGCTTCAGGCGCCGTATCCATGGGAATGGTGGCTTCAGGGGCGGAGGCGACTGGCGGCTCTTGAGCCGTCGTCTCCGGCTCAGGCAAGTCGGGCACTCCGGCTGACCTGGTCTTCTTTACTCTTTTGGTGAGCTTTGCCTGGGCACTGAAAAGGCAGAAGTGTTAGGCATACAAAGGGTAAGTACAGACAGATAATGTAAGGAGATTGTTGTTACCCGGGGGCAGTCTTGAAGGCCGGCAGACTTGACTGCATGGAGTCACCCGAGGAGGGGGAGGTCTCCTGGTAATTGGAGTCAGAAGAGTTGAGTGGCTGACGGATGACACCCGCCAACGGATGAAAAGGGTATAGGTGAGAAAAAACCTCAGTGCGGCGTTTTCTCGTTGCGTCGGGTAACCCAGTGGAGAGGTCGGTGTCCTTGCGGGCCCGGGTGTGACGCCGGCTCTCGTGAACCTGCTGCTTCAAAAGAAATTGAGGGTCTCAGTGAGCTAATGGATGGGAAAAGCTTACTTTCCGGGTTACCCTTCGGACTTTCAGCTGTGGTAAAGGCTCCGAGCCGGAGGAAAGTGATGTTACCTCTTCGACCGCCGGGTTACTGGCGCCGGTGTCATCCTGTCAATAAGCAAGTGTTGATAAGGCGGACAGCATCAGACAACATATACTGCAAGAATTTAAAAGATTTAAGGGTTACCTCTGACTCGGAGCTATCGCTTAATTGCAACAGCTCCGAAGCAGTGGGTCTGTTTCCCTTTTTGCGAGGGGCGGCTCTCTTGGCGGCTTTCTTCGCCTTCCTGGCCTTCTTGGCCGCCTCGTGGTCATACTTGACCCGCCAGAATTTATCATCAGCCTGAGAAATACAGTAATGAGTTCTTAGTAAGATGACAGGTAAAACAAAATGGAAAGGTTAAAGTCAGCGGCTTACCGCTGGGGCTGGATTGGTCTTGCAGAACGGGGCTAGCCCGGTTCTTCCACAGTCTGCCAGGCTCTCGTTTAAAAGAGCCTTGGTCTCTTCTTCAGCAACGTCTTCTGGAAGATCATTGCGACTGTGCCTCTGCGGGTCATCCTTTCGCCCGGTGTACTCACACATTAAGCCGGGGCGGCGGCTCAATGGGATCACCCGCCATGAGATCCAGACCCGGACCAGGTCAATTCCGATCAGACCATTGCCTAGCAGGGCTTTGATCTTGTTGATCGTTGGAAGCAGAGGCTGGCGTTCTGCGGCAGTCAGTTTGTCGGATAATGGATGAGTTGGCTCCAGGCGCGTTGGGCGAAAGCCGGGCAGCGGGCTCTCATCAGCCGGGGACGTGTCTTGGCAGTAGAACCAAGTCATGTTCCAGTCCTTGGGGTGACTTGGCGGTTCTGCGTAAGGGAACAGACAATCCCTGCGCCGTTGGATGGAGATGCCGCCTAACTCTAGACTTGGACCGTTTGCGCACTCGGTTTGGCGGTTCAAATAGAACAGCTCTCTGAAGAGCAGCAGACTCGGCTCTTCTCCAAGATATACTTCACAAAAAACTTGGAAGTTGCAGATGTTGGATATGGAATTGGGTCCTATATCCTGAGGCCGAAGATCAAAGAAGTTGAGCACGTCCCGGAAGAATTTTGAGCCGGGCGGTGCGAAGCCCCGGCTCATATGGTCGGCAAAGATCACTACCTCCCCGTCTCTCGGCTGTGGCCTTTCTTCGGACGGGTCAGGGGCACGGTAGGACATCACTTCCTTCTTAGGCAGATATCCGGACTTAACGAAGTTGGCCAGGGTCTCTTCGGTGACGCTGGATTTCATCCAGTTGCAAGTGATGGGAGCCTTGGGAGGCATGGTGACGGTTGGTGGTCTACGAGGAAGAGAAAAGTGTCCGGGTTAATTATAAGCCGGAGTATATCATTCAAGTTACAATGACGGCTTATGAAGGGGACTAATGGTATGTATTGATACGGTGGGTTATCTAAGCCGTCGGGGCTTTTAGGATAAGTTGGTCGTCTACGGCTTACTGCGGTTAAGTCGGAAGATACTACAGAGCATGATTCTCTTTAAACCAGAAAGTTCTACGGTGCGTGTTTTCTCTAAGTCGGAAATATAAGCCGCTAAGATTCAAGGACTGCAGTTTTTACTAAGTGTGGTAAACAGATTTCACATATTACAGTAACTTTTTTGGATCAAAGTAGTCGGAGCGGAGAAAGTTTTCTAGACCTAAAAAACAGAAGCAGGGGAGGTTCTTGAGATGGAACCCAGTCCTTATGCAGTAAAAAGAGGTGTTCTTGCAGAAGAAATGAACCTCAGATATCTACCGCGGTGGTTCTACACAAGCCTAAGGATCAACGGGGGCAGTGGCTACAGGGGTTACCGAAACTTGCGGTAACAGTGATGAACATGAAGAACACAGATGAACTCTGTCCTAGATCTATGCTAGTAAGGCAGAGGGGACTCACCGGAGCTGGAGAAGAGCGGAGGTCGCCGACGTTATCTGGTCCGAGTCAGGTTGATGCAGCGGCCGGGTTGAGGAAGACCAGGGGTGCGACGGCGGCGGCGGCAGAAGCTCGGGCAGAGGAACGGCAGTGCGAGGAAGAAGAAGGAGAATGTGAAGAAGAGAGTGCCGGGCCGGCCTATTTATAAGGCCGAGTCATAAGCGGGCGCGGGATTTGAGGAGGCCACCGCGTGGTTATCTCCCCCCTCACGGCGCCTCGATTCTCGGAAGGTCAGTAAAAGCAAAGATCCGTTGCGGATCTGGCGGAGTAACAAACGGACTTAGTGGAGGATGACGTCACGGCGGATTACCCGGAGTCCGGAGGATGACGTCACTCCGGGTTATGACCTTCACATGAATGATAAGCCGGAGATTTTTTCTGACTGCGGAGCTGAAGATTGACATGAGCCGGCTCAAGTCAATCTGGGGCCTAATGTTGAGGATATAGACCTGGGGGTCACCCGCCAGGAGGGCCGGGTTACTCCAAGGATCATTACCAGAAGCCCGGAGCTAAGTTTCAGGATAATGGGCTAGAGATGGGCTGAGACCCGGATATGGCTTAAATCCCGTAGTTACAATCATTGTTATAGTAGACTTGTAGTGTAAGGCAAGTATTGTTTTAGAGCCCGAGCCGGACACTCTTATGAGCCGGCCGGGACTCTAAGGGCTGCTGGGCGTCAGCCTCCCTATATAAAGGGACGACCCGGCAGCGGTTTGGGGACGACGACAATCTCTCCGAGAGCCGGGCATAGCTGTTTAGCTCCCTGGAGCTTGTAACCCTAATCAATAACACCTCGAACTGGACGTAGGCTTTACCTTCACCGTAAGGGGCCGAACCAGTATAAACCCTCGTGTTCCTTGTCCCGCATAACCACTTCAAGTTTCCTAGCTGCGATGGCTCCACGACTAAGTCCTAGCTCGAGGACATCTGCCGTGACAATTCCACGACACATAGGGCCAGGGGCAGCGGGCGTTGCCAGGTTGTTGACACACGAACACGTCACGTGTACCCTCGACGCCGGGGTTGATGCACCGCAGCTCACGTCGGAGGAGACCCGGCCGACAACGCGATACGCAAGACAGTCGGCGGGCGCTTTTGCAGACCCGAAACCCCACGCACCCGGGAGGGACCCCGTCAGGGAGTGCGGGGGCTATGGGCTGCCCTAGGTCGATCCGCTCGCCCCTAGAGCCTAGGGATTCGCAGCTCTCAAACACGAAGAACAGCGAAGAACGAGAGAGAGAAAACGGTGGAGAGATAAAACGTAGACTGAAAAAGTAGTATATTGATTTGTTCGATTGTGTGTTGTTTAATCGACCATCACCCCCAACATATATAAGAGGCGGATGGACTTCCCGTACAAGTAAAGGATTCATCTAGGCTTTCCTTACAAAAAATTACATCAATTCACGTCCTAGAGTCCTAGTTCTATTCCAACTCGGATTCAGTCTGAATCTGGCCCAACTTCGGTCTTCCTCCTTGCGCAGGACGTTGAGCTTGCATATGGTCTCCGATCAAGACGACCCATATGTCAAACTTGTGTGCCTCGATGAGGCGAACAACTCTCATGTTGATCACTTTTTCAAATAAGGCCATCTTGAATACTTTTCGAGGTCATCTTTACCTTACAGTCGGACTCGGTCTTGCAGCAGACTGGATTATCCGAGTCTCGTGGTGAATTTGCAGGCCATATATTATCTCTGATGATGATGACTCCAAAACCAAATTTTTACCGTTTTGAAGATACGCAGAACTTCTGTATTGAACACTTCTCCATCCGAGGTTATCTTGATAAACTTTCGGGCACATGTTCAGTTTCACTCGGATTCAAGCTTATCCACTCGGATATTAGAGCCTTTCACTCGGATCGTCCGACTGGACTTTTTCACTCGGATGGCAAAATTTTCACTCAGAAGACAATCTTTCACTCGGATGATTATATTTTCACTGAGAAGGCAATATCTTACTTGATCGGCAAGTTTCCATTCCGACGATAATCTTTTCACTCGGAATATTTTCACCTGTAGGACAATTTCACTCGGATGACTATATTTTCACTCGGATGATAATAAGTTCACTCGGATGGCAAACTTTCACTCGATCGGTAAGTTTTCACTTGGATGGTAAGCTTTTCACTCGGATTTCCCGACTGAAAACATAGCCTGATCTTGATTTGTCTCTCTAGGTCTCATACGACCTCGGATTGAGACGAATTATATATGAAAATCGATCGGCTCGACGAGGTGAAACTTTTCTTTGTTGAAGGTGTTTTGATTCAAGGCCTTCTTGAGGTCCGAATTGCTCACGCATTGCATCGGACACTCATCAACATGTGTCTGGTGTCAAGCGTAATATTTTGGTCTCTGGCCGGTCCGGACCGTACTGATTGTAACTTTTGCATATGAACTCGGATTAAGATGATTTATATATGAAAATCAATTTCCTCGATGAGACAAAGACAATTCCTTTAGAGTGCTCCTTCATCCGAGGTAGTCCTGAATGTGTTATCGGCCGAAAAGCACTCGGAATACTAAATTCTGCCACTCGGAGTACAAGTTCGGCCCCTAAGATGAGGCCGGATGTCGATGACTTAAACATCAAAGTTGTTCCACTCGGAGACGTGAAACTTTCCATGCTGAAAACCCTTTCACTCAAAGCCATCTCATTTTCTTTTATGCCATGCCAAAATCTGGTGTCAATACATGCCCCCTGTTTTTCCGCAAAGCTTGCACGCCGAAAAATAATATGCATGGTGTTTGTTCTAAGGAATATGTCAACACTCCATCGGCCATTTATTTTTCTTAGGGCGATAATTATGTATCGGCCATGTTTGTGCTAAGGGGGATAATCGTATATCGGCCATTGCCTACTCAGGCTTCTTGCCACACACTCGGGTGGTATTTCTTCAAGTACTTGCCATTGAGAGCTCGAGGTAACAATGCCCCTTGTACGGATTCCACCAAATATGAGTTCCCGGGAACTACTCTTGTAATCCTAAAAGGACCTTCCCAACTTGGAGACCACTTTCCGAATTTCCTATCTCTCGAACCAATCGGCAGAATCACTTTCCAAACGAGATCACCAACTTGAAAATTCTTCAACTTGACTTTCTTATTGTAAGCCCTTGCGACCCTCAAGTTATCTCTCTCTATGGCCTTCAAAGCAGCCAAACGTTTATCGGCAACCTCATCAATGTTGTCCATCATCAAGTTATAAAAGTCTATTGCCGATAAATCATTTTGTTTGGCTATTCTCAAAGCATTCAAATTTACTTCCACCAGTAAAACAGCCTCCTGACCATATACTAGCTCATATGGAGTCACTTTCGTAGCACCATGCCTTTTGATTCTATGTGCCCATAATGCTTCAGACAACAACTCATGCCATCTTCTCGGATTATCCTCAATCTTCTTCTTGATGAGCTTGATTAAAATTTTATTGCTAGACTCAGCTTGTCCATTAGCTTGGGCATAATACGGAGAGGAATTGAGCAACTTTATGTTATAAGATTCGGCAAGCTCTCTGACTTGGTGTGACATGAAAGATGAACCTCTGTATGTGTCATGTTCTTGAGAGGTACTGCTTCAGACCATTTAGTGAAATAATCAGTTGCCACCAATACGAACCGATGGCCCTTTGAGGAAGATGGATGAATTTGCCCGGTGAAGTCTAATGCCCATCCTCTGAAAGTCCACGGCTTGATAATAGGATGCAACATAGCAGCAGGAGCCAATTGAATATCACCAAATTTTTGACAAGCTTCGCACCCTTTATAATATATGAAGCAATCATTAATCATAGTCGGCCAATAAAACCCAGCACGTCGCAATAACCATTTCATCTTGGTAGCCGACTGGTGAGTGCCACAAATGCCTTCATGTACCTCTCCCATAGCAACTCTTGCTTGGTCCTCATCCAAGCACTTTAAAAGAACATCATCAACTGTTCGGCGATAAAGGTCATCATCCCTCATAGTATATTTAAAAGCCATACGCCGAACAGTCCTGTCCACCCTTTCACTTGGATTGCGCAAGTAAGCAACAATGGGCTTCCTCCAGTCGGAATTGTCATCTGCACTAGATTCTTTGTTAATGACCGAATCAGTGGGTTCTGGTTCGGCCTCTTCTATACTGGTAAGACAAGACATCGGTCTTTGAGAAATATGAAACATGCCATGATCAACATGATATCCAGATGCTTGTTGTGCCAACTCATTTGCTTTCCAATTGTCATGTCTAGATATATGAGCAATGCTAAAACAATCTAAAGTAGAAATTATATCTAGACATTTATCAAGATAAACATTAAGTGATTCGTCCAAACACTGAAAGACTTTGGATATTTGCTGCACCACTAGTAACAAATCACCATAAGCCTCAATATGTGTAACACCTATAGCAAGTAACATCTCTACGCCGAATAATAATGCTTCATATTCGGCTTGATTGTTTGTGCAAAAATATTCTAGGCGGCATGAGGCTTCAAAAACAGCACCATGAGGAGATATGTAAACAATACCAACACCTTGGCCATTGCTACAAACTGAACCATCGAAATATAATCTCCACGGTACTAATGAGACAAGGTTTATATCAACATCATGCTTGTGATCAATTCGATGTTCAACAATAAAATTAGCAATGATTTGGCCTTTCATGGACTTTAGAGATTCATAGGCCAAATCATATTCAATTAAAGCATAAGCCCACTTGCCAATTCTACCACTAAGAATTGGTCTATGCAACATGTACTTAATGACATCGGTTTGACAAGCCACTATGCAAACACTCGGCACTAGGTAATGTCTCAATTTTGTGCAAGCATAATATAAGCATAGACATAACTTTTCAATAAATGTATACCTCGTCTCAGCGTCCAATAAACGGTGGCTCAAATAAGTGACGACATGCTCTTTTCCTTCGTTTTCTTGAGTTAGAACAACACCAATAACTCCTTCCTCTGCTGCAATGTAAAGCCTGAAGGGTTCCCTATGCTTGGGTGCTTTCATCGCCGGAGGAGTGCACAAATAATTCTTGATCATATCAAATGCTTCTTGCTGTTTTACCCCCAAGTGAAATCAGCATCATTCTTTAACCGAAGGATAGGAGTAAACACATCAACCTTCCCTGACAGATTAGCTATGAATCTTCTCAAATAATTGACCTTGCCAAGGAATTTTTGCATATCTCGCTTGCATGTTGGAGCCTCCACTTTCTGTATGGCCTCTATCTTTTTGGGATCAATCTCTATGCCATCTTCATGAATAATGAAACCCAAAAACTTGCCAGCTGACACACCGAATGCACACTTCAAAGGATTCATCTTCAGTCCATACTTTTTCATTCTTTCAAAAGCTAAACACAAATCAGCCAAGTGAGATTCAAAAGCATCCGATTTGACAACAATATCATCAATATAGACTTATGACACCGAGTAAATCATGAAAAATCAAATTCATAGCCCTTTGGTATGTGGCTCCAGCATTTTTTAATCCAAATGTCATCACTGTCCACTCGAATAAACCAAGGAAACCATGGCATCGAAAAGTTGTCTTGGACATGTCCTCTTCGGCCATAAAAATTTGATTGTATCCGGCATTACCATCTAGAAAGCTAATAACCTTATGTCCAGAAGCATCATTAATAAGCATATCGGCTATTGGCATGGGATACTCATCTTTGGGTGTAGCCCTATTCAAATCTCTGAAGTCAATGCACGCCCTCAACTTCCCGGATCCTTTCTTCTCCACTGGGACAATGTTAGAAATCCACTCGGCATACCTGCAAGGTCTGATAAAATTAGCTTTAAGCAAACGACCGATCTCCTCCTTGATCCGGTCATATGTTTTTGGGTTAAACTTCCTGGCCGATTGTTTATATGGTCTAAACCCAGCCTTTATAGGTAATCGATGCTCCACTAGCTCTCGGCTTAAACCTGACATCTCATGATATTCCCATGCAAAGCAATAAACATATTCTTTCAATAGCTCGATTAACTTAGCTTTACAATCTGCTTTCAAATTTTTGTTTACAAACGTCAGTTGAGTGACTGAACCATCTCCAGTATCTATCTCTTCTAATGGATCGGCCGATGTAAAACCTTGTCCAAGTTTATCCATGTCATCCAACTCCTCTATAGACTCATACATATCGTTCTCGCTGGACTGATATTTTACAAGACGTTTTTGTAACCACTCGGAGCTAGAATCCATTTAAACATATCATACCTTGGAGCCGATTGCATTCAGTTGGCTTTAAAGAGATGGGCACGGAACCATTCTTGGTCTCGCCGAGAAAATCAAACTCTGACAAGTCACGCCCGGTCAAGCAAGTAGCATTGGGATGTTGCCAATCCACCGACGCATCGGCCAAAGCAACACAGGCCGAGTTATCCGCATGAATGACTTCCACTTAATCATCAACCCACTGAATCAAAAACTGGTGCATAGTGGATGGCATGCACTGGTTTGCATGAACCCAATCACGGCCTACTATGACGTTGTAGTTACCTTGCACCTCAGCAACAAAGAATGCAGTAGCCAAAGTTTTACTTCCAACTGTAAGCTCCACATACATCACACCTTTGGCTTCAGTTTTCTCTTTGCCTTCAAATCCATTGAGCATCATATTGGTCTTGATTAATTCTTCATCAGGCAAACCCAATTTCTTGAAGACCGAATAGGGCATAAGATTTACCACAGCACCACCATCAACAAGCATCCGAGTGAGCGGTGATCCATTGATATGACCTCTGAGATACAATGGTTTCAGGTGCGTTACTGGTTCTTTTGGCTTCTCGAATATTGCGTTTTTAGGCCCAAAGTCCATCTGAGCTACCTCCCCTTCCTCATCTACAGCACGAAACTCTGCAGGAAAGTAATACACCATATTGATATCCATACCTTCATGAACCGGCGTCGACTCATAATCTAACATATCATCCTCTTCCACAAGTGCATCCACCGATTCGGAAATCGGTTTGAGTGAAGAAGTAAGAAGTGTCGCAGACGATGTGATAGCTGTCGCATCGTCCTCCTTTGGTGATGTAGGTATTTCTGTGATAGACGTAGAAGCTGCTGTGTCTTGTATTTGTTTAGGTCTCCATATTTGCTTTGCTGGAACCATGGGTCAAGTATCATTGAACAACTTATCCCTTTGCTTCTCGGCCTCCTGTTCTGCCATCTCTTGACTCCTTAATCTCCGTAGTTTCCTCTTTTGTGTCTTTGTTAGCCCTAGAGGACGCCACTTTGGCTGCGTTTATTTAGGGTCTCTCGTCTTTACTTGACTGGTGCTTGCTTCATGGTCATTAGCCGAGTGCTTTGGCACGATAGCAAGTATCGGCTCAGTTGAGTCGTTATGCATAGTCGGCTGCTGTATGGGGAATGTTTCGGTGCCCAAGATAAGTGAGTCGACATCCACTTTCTTCTTGCCTTTTCCTGACTCAACTATTGCAACACTTGGTGACTTAACACGCCATTCTTTTCGACTTTCCAGATGCATGAAATTTCCACTCGGGCGCACCTTTTTACTCGGATGGAATCTACGTGGCCACATTTTTTCACTCGGATAGCTTCCACCTGGGTGCTGTCGGATCACGGAATCCGACAAAACCCTCAAGGTTCAAACACTGGGGTGCGCGCGAAGATATCCTCCCTACCGATCCACGCCCTAGCTCTCTAAGATCTCGCGGACGAACTCGACGAACTCACAAGACAAAGACACAAGATTTATACTGGTTCGGGCCACCGTTGTGGTGTAATACCCTAATCCAGTGTGGTGGTGGTGGATTGCCTCTTGGGCTGATGATGAACAGTATAAGGGGAAGAACAGCCTCCTGAGGTTGAGGTGTTCTTGTGCTCGGTGATCTTGTGGGTGAGAGGGTGGAAGATGGAATCGATCCCCCAACTGTGGTGGCTAGTTCTACTTATATAGGCCCTGGTCCTCTTCCCAAATATTGAGCGGGAAGGGAGCCAACAACGGCCAATTTGAAAGGGGACAGTGTGACGCCCCCGATTCAATCGTACACTAATCATGCACGCAAACGTGTATGATCGAGATCAGGGACTCACGGGGAGATATCACAACACAACTCTAAAACATAAATAAGTCATACAAGCATCATAATACAAGCTAGGGGCCTCGAGGGCTTGAATACAAGTGCTCGATCATAGACGAGTCAGCGGAAGCAACAATATCTGAGTACAGACATAAGTTAAACAAGTTGCCATAAGATGGCTAGCACAAACTGGGATACAGATCGAAAGAGGCGCAGGCCTCCTGCCTGGGATCCTCCTAACTACTCCTGGTCGTCGTCAGCAGGCTGCACGTAGTAGTAGGCACCTCCGGTGTAGTAGGAGTCGTCATCGACGGTGGCGTCTGGCTCCTGGGCTCCAGCATCTGGTTGTGACAACCAAGTAGAAAGGAAAGGGGGAAAAGAGGGAGAAAAGCAACCGTGAGTACTCATCCAAAGTACTCGCAAGCAAGGAGCTACACTACATATGCATGGGTATATGTGTAAAGGGCCATATCGGTGGACTGAACTATAGAATACCAGAATAAGAGGGGGATAGCTAATCCTGCCGAAGACTACGCTTCAGGCCACCTCCATCTTGCAGCATGTAGAAGAGAGTAGATGATAAGTTCACCAAGTAGCATCGCATAGCATAATCCTACCCGGCGATCCCCTCCTCGTCGCCCTGTTAGATAGCGATCACCGGGTTATATCTGGCACTTGGAAGGGTGTGTTTTATTAAGTATCCAGTTCTAGTTGTCATAAGGTCAAGGTACAACTCCGGGTCGTCCTTTTACCGAGGGGCACGGCTATTCGAATAGATAAACTTCCCTGCAGGGGTGCACCACATAACCCAACACGCTCGATCCCATTTGGCCGGACACACTTTTCTGGGTCATGCCCGGCCTCGGAAGATCAACACGTCGCAGCCCCACCTAGGCTCAACAGAGAGGTCAGCACGCCGGTCTAAATCCTATGCGCGCAGGGGTCTGGGCCCATCGCCCATTGCACACCTGCACGTTGCGTACGCGACCGGAAGCAGACCTAGCCCCCTTAATACAAGCGTGAGCTTATGGTCCAATGCGGCGCGCGCCACTCAGTTGCTGACCTCAAAAAGAGCTTCGGCTGATACCACGACGCCAAGTGCCCATAACTGTTCCCGCGTAGTTGGTTAGTGCGTATAGACCAAATGGCCAGACTCAGATCAAATACCAAGATCTCGTTAAGCGTGTTAAGTATCCGCGAACGCCGACCAGGGCCAGGCCCACCTCTCTCCTAGGTGGTCTCAACCTGCCCTGTCGCTCCGCCACAAAGTAACAGTCGGGGGCCGTCAGGAACCCAGGCCCACCTCTACCGGGATGGAGCCACCTGTCCTTTCAGCCCCCTCATCAGAATCACTTGCGGGTACTCAACGAGCCGACCCGACTTTAGTCACCACATGTATCATGTATATAAAGTGTATAGTATATACCCGTGATCACCTCCCGAAGTGATCACGGCCCTGTAGTATAGCATGGCAGATGGACAAGAGTGTAGGGCCACGGATGGAACACTAGCATCCTATACTAAGCAGTAGGATAGCAGGTAAGGGTAACAACTGTAGCAACAATGACAGGCTATGCATCAGTATAGGATTAACCAAAAGCAGTAACATGCTACACTACTCTAATGCAAGCAGTATATAGAAGGAATAGGCGATATCTGGTGATCAAGGGGGGGGGGGCTTGCCTGGTTGCTCTGGCAAGAAGGGGTCGTCAACACCGTAGTCGATCACAGGGGTACCGGCAGCGGTCTCGGGGTCTACCGGAAAGAAGTAACGGAGGGGGAACACAATAAATAACAGAGCAATCAAAGCATCACAAAGCATAACATGGCAATACGTGGTGCTAGAGGTGATCTAACGCGGCAGGAGGTAATATCGGCGAAGGGAGGGAACATCCGGGAAAGTATTCCCGGTGTTTCGCGTTTTCGGACAGATGAAACAGAGGGGGAAATTTGCTTGTTTGCTATGCTAGGTATGTGTGGCGGACGAATGGGCTGCGTATCCGGATTCGTCTCGTCGTTCTAAGCAACTTTCATGTACAAAATATTTTCATCTGACTTACGATTTAATTTATATGATTTTCTAAAGTTTAATTGAATTTCTGGAATTACTGGAATTATCTTAATTCGAAAATCATTTTTAATATCTAAATACTACGGCCTACGGGTACCAGAAAGTGTACCCACCATTTTGCACGTGAGGCTGACAGTGGGCCTTGAGTCAAAGTCAACGGCTGACTGTGTGAGCCTTATCCAGATGAACAGTTCACAGGGGCCCCACATGTCATTGGGTGATATACTAAACCGAGTTAAATTTAAACCAGGGACTAATTAAGCGCGGTGGGGCCCGATGTCAGTGGCTGTTTTATTGCTCAATTAGCACCTAATTGGTTTAACACTAATTAACTAGTGTGGGTCCCGCATGGCAGTGTCAGTGGGAGGGGGTTAGCGCTAAATTACTGGGGTTATCCCCTCCAAGTCGACAGAGGGGGTGGCAGGGCTTGCGCGGGCACGCGCCGCCGGCGGCCTCGCTTGGCCGCGACAGGGGCCGGGGAGCAGGGTGTGACCCCGAACGGCGGCGACCCTGACTGTGCGGCCAGGCGCCACGGGGCGGAGGCGACGGTGGCCAGGCGCAAGCAGCGGCGGTGGGTGGAGGCCAGCACGGGGGGGGGGCAAACTGGGGAGATGTCGGGACCAGCAGCGGGCCGCGGCAGCCGTGGGCGCTGCAGGCCGGCGTGGCCGGAGCTGCGGCCGGGCTGGCACGGCCGCGGCAGGCAGCAGATGGAGCAGCGACACGCGGAGAGCAGCAGCGAGCAGTGTTACAAGGAGCAGTAGGTAGCGGCAGAAGCATAAGGGGCAACAGGGGCGTGGCCAGGAGTGGTGGGGGCGCGAACGGGGCGGCCGGGAGGCGCGGGAGCGCGGCCACGGGCGGTGAGCGTGCCGGGAGCAGAGCTCCGACTATGGCGAACACGGACGAGCACGGGAGCGGCGGTAAAACGATACAGATCAGGGATAAGCACGAGAATCGGTCGAGGGGCTCACCCCGGTGCTCGTGGACGAGGTAGGGAGGTCGGGGAAGCTCGGGAGGTGGCAAATCCGACGACGAACGGCGGCGGCCGTGGCAGGGAAGATGGCTCGATCCACGCGTACGGTGCGGCTCCGGTTGAACTGATGCACGCGGATGACGGAGTCGACAACGAGGAAGTCCCTGGACGACCTCCCGGTCGTCGGGGAGGCTAGTGGCCGCAGGGACGGCGACGGCGCGTTCACGACAGCTCGGACACGAGGTTCAGACGAGAAGCGCGAGTTGGAGAGGGGAATTTCGGGGCTAGGTTTCCAGAGGGGTCGCGGGGTTCCTCTTGTAGGCGTCCAGGGGGGAGCTGGATGCTCAGCACATGGAGATCCCCGGCCATGGACGTGCTCAGATCGTCCACGGGGTGTGTTGTGAACAGGAAGAAGAGGATGAGGTGAGTTGGGCTGTGCCTTGTACTATCCATGGTGGGCCAAGTGCAGAGGAGACTTTCTTCTTTCTTTTCTTTTATGTTTTCTATTTCTGTTTTATTTCTAGTTCCTTTTATGTTTAGTTTTATAAAATATAAAAATAGTCTCTAAGTTAGCATTACTAAATATAATACTGCCACTACAATTTGGTTATCCAATAGAAAATAGTTTAACATTTTATTAATTATAAAATGCTTTTAATAATTGTTTTGCTGCTGTTTTATTTATTTTAAAGCATTTAAGCATTTTATAACAATGTGGTTTCTTCACCATATTTACTTATGAATTATTTGGCATAGCCAGAACATTTTAGTTTCAATATTTGAAAACTCTTGTTGTTTGCCTTTAATTAAATTTTGAATTTGTTTCGGTTTTGAATTATCTAGAGTTTACCAACAGTAACCGAGGTGACGCAGCATCATTAGCGGGGGATCACTGTAGCTTAATTGTCCGGGCGTCACAATTCTCCTCCACTACAAGAAATCTTGTCCCGAGATTTAAGAGGTAGAGTAAGGGGGAAAAGTTTGGTTACGAAATTCTAACGGATCTTCTCGGTCTTGGCGGCTCTTGTCGAAGCGGTCGATCCATTATGTTGATGTCTTCATTTCTCTGCTTCAGGTCATCATGATGTAGTTTGTCGTCCTTCCTTCAGGATCTTCACCGTACTTACGAAAGGGTGAGAAGGGAAAACCCTATAAGAACGGATTCTAACAAGATCGAGCATCAGACGGTTAACTCGGGGGAAGAAGCATAAGTATCTCTTGAATTGAAACTTAAGAAGATGTCGAGAACAAAGTAAAAAGGTACCATGAGAAGTTTCAAACCGATAAGCAAGCGTTCGATGCCTATCAGAAGGTGAAAGGGGTTCAGAGCAACGAGAATAAGTATTGCGTTTGATACCCGAATAGATCACTTGGAAGGTGGCCCGTGAGTTAGATAAGAAGTCAAGCGCGAGGAATAACTTTGGAAACCGGGGGTGTACAGGAGAGTCAGGTTTCGATCCTGTGGAACTGTGGGTTATGGGCCCACCATGTGGTTAAAAGTAGGAAAAGCGTTGATATCTTGCACGGTCGTGATAGCAAGACATGTCAGAGGGTAGCCTATCAGTTATGTTGGCAACAATGTCGATACCAAGGGCGAGGGACGAAGAGAACCATTTTCCAGCTCGTTGAACAAGGCAGACCAATAAGGCAAAGTTCTCGTCCAGCGGTGGTTAACCGAATGTCCTCAACAATAGTAACAGGGTCTTACTAACAGAGTGGTACAACGAGGTGTTTACATAAGCAAGGAAATATTATTGCTTATATAATATAGATCACAAGAAGGGTTAAACAAACCAACGGAAAGGAAAAGTGATTATCAGTTTTAAATAGAACAATGGAAAGGAAAATGTGTATACACACATATTTCAGGGGTATATCCTTCCCAAGGACAAGCGGAGCATGATATCCATGACAGGATAGAAAGTAGAAAACCATTGAGGTAAGGGGGAGGAATTTCATGATATTACCCGTACAACGGTGTTTGGATAATTGATAAAGAAAACTTAGCATTATGCTTCAAATGTTCCTATTGATGATAGGAGTACCACATACATTCTTCGAGATTGCATTGACATGGTCTTCAAGCAAAGGTCGGACTTTCGATACACAAGGGATCCATCAGGAACAACTTGTAAAGTATGTCTTACGATTTCCTCATGGAAGAATCGCTAAGCTTGCTAAAAGGAAACTATAACAATAGGTCCTCCGGCCAGGTGTGCTAGGCATGACATAACCTTACCGGGTCATATAAAGACCAACATTATAACTCTTGGAAATATGTTCCAACCATCATATCTGACAGAGATTCAGATCTGATTGGTGTCACGATACCTCAGACTTAGGATGCCTGAGAAGAAAAGGTGCGGCACAATTTGACAAGATGACATTGTAAGATTCTCGGGAAATGAACTATGGAAGCGAGTTCCGAAACAAGAGTTCATCAGTAAACCAACGAGAGGATGAGGAGATGGCTGATGGAATCAGCGACAATTCATCGAGATTAACAAAAGATGGATTTCCACAACTATGTGAACAAGGGGATAACATTTGTCAGATCAAATGGTATAGTGATGTATGCTCGAGGAAAACATACACAATTAAACATTGGTTGAAAGGTGCACCCGAAATATGGGCTGGGTTGCACGACCAACATCCGAATGGTGATTTAATAATCAATAGTCTAAGAATGAACGGCCGACCATTAACTTCAAAGCAATAGGGTTGCTAGAAGGGCAGAATCCAAACAGCACCGCTCACTTGTTGGTACCCCGGTTGGAACCAACACGAGGACCCAAGAAAGAATGGTGATGGTGAAAGGTATCACCATAGCAAGAGTTCTTAAGAGGTGGTGAAATTTCCCACGACATTCTTGACATAAAAGGTGGTAATATCTCAAGGTAAGGAAGAACAATGCTGGGTAGCAAGGAACTCAAGGTACAACACAAAATACGAACAAGTTTGTGTTGGAGGGAAGGCAATAAAGTGGATGATGATAACACAACTCTTTGAGGGCAAGGATGGTATTTCTCTTCATGAATCCGATTGATATCCAGGACGAGCTCATAAGGTTGATGATGACCACGACACATTTGTCGAGAGATTTCAAGAAGATGTAATTAATTAGCGACGACATCAAGTCAAAGGAAAGATGAAGCGAAAGGTTATTGGAACCATGGGTACGACACAAACTCGAAATCAAGCTTGTTGTTCAAGGAGAAATGATATGATGAGGAAGATCGACGTAAGCTTAGCTCATCATCAAAAATGGTGCTCCGGGAAGAAGGACCAGGTAGCACAGTTAAAATTTAGCACGATAAGGAATAGACAATCACGCTAGGAATGACTTGAAGGATTATTAAAGTCATAAGCAACGAAAATTACTTAGAGTTAATGAATCGGGTTACAGACTCGATTCACTATCAGTGTCCCTGAGTGTCTAACAACTCAGAACCCGGGGAAAATTGGAATTGATGAGAAATAATACTTGAAGAAGAACTCATAAGAAGTAATATGGTTCTGTGATACTATCGAGACACCAGGGGGGTAATACTCGACGACAGATCAAAGTCGAGGTTGGAGTGGGGTATTGATCTGCAGAAGACAAATGCTTAAACTTGCCCGAGAAATGTGATCAAACAAGAACAATATGGTCGGAACCATAGCTGCAAGGGATCCAATTTAATGACACCGGAAGAATTGCCCAAAGGATTAAATATTTTGCAAGAAGCTTCCATGATAAGTTCCACATCAGGTCCATGGGCATGAACACAAAGTTCAAGGTCGACTCCAACTTCTTAATGCACAACCTTTCATTCACTTCTCGTCTTCAACGAAGTTGTGGTGTTGAAATTTTATCTGACATAACACCAGTAGAGTATGACCCGTAGTAGTTTCCGGGTTCACACGGATTAGAAAAAGGCATATGTCCAACCCATCGGGGCCTCTTAGGAACATATACCACAAACTTCAAGAGTAAAATAACTCAAGCTCGAATGCAGAGCATGGTTAACAAAAACAGAGGATACAATTTACAAAAGGCATTATATATCAGGGGAAGAACTGACAAGGTTATTGGATATGAAGGACACCGTCGGATAATAACCAAGCAATTGGTCTCGCGGACCACAAGGAATCTGATGTGAGTATCGGTACTCAATCAGAAGGAATTAACAATGCAAAGGCATTGGATTATAAAAACAACTGACTAATCCAGAGCTCAAATGCAAAGGAATTATGATTTTCAAATCAAGGGATCAGAAGCAATGTTCTGATTAGGGATGGATAAGTTGAATAGTCTTAGGGGTACAATCGACGGCAATTGGATTGGTTGAGAACCAGCTCATGTTCAAAATGACATCTGAGCCGGATAGATAATTTAAAAGGATCAACCGATGATTGCGTGCATTCGCACTCATATTGAATCAACAGGATCAAAATGACGGTGTCAAAGGAGACTAATGAATATTGCCAGATATATGGGAAGCATCCATAATGCAAGTAGACAAGTATTTGCAGAGCAATAAAGCTGCTAAGGATTTTCGGAGGATTGAATAGTATTTCAAAGACTTTTGTGAAACACCTGAACAACTGGGGATGAGCGGATACTCGGAAGTGCGAGAAATTATTCTTAGGGGTATTCAAGTGGCAAAAACTGCAAGGCAGTAGGCACAAAATATTCTCGGGGTATCTTGTAATAACAAGATCGACTGGGAATAAAAGTAAGCACGAAAGGTGTAAGTATTTATCCATAGGGATATTTCGGTGGAATGGAATTGCAAAAGCAACGGGCACAAGGTCTCGAGAGAATATCGGAGAGTATCTTCGAAATCTTCTGGTGCAGCCGGCGATCATCTGGACTGAAGGGGCTCTCCGGGAGAAAGTATTTTCGAGAACCTAAAGTTAGATTTTAGTAAAAATCGTTTAACCCGAATAGAAGAGAGTTTAGAATCCCGGAGTAAAGATCGAGGAGTAAAAGATCCTAATACCACCCAATGGCGACGTGGGGTCGTAAGCCGCACATCCATGTTAGTAAAAAATTTGTAAAGTCTAGACTCGACTTCAGCCAAGGAGTGTGGAAGGGGGATTCCTACAGGCAGTCGGCTCTGATACCAACTTGTGACGCCCCCGATTCAATCATACACTAATCATGCACGCAAACGTGTACGATCGAGATCAGGGACTCATGGGGAGATATCACAACACAACTCTAAAACATAAATAAGTCATACAAGCATCATAATACAAGCCAGGGGCTTCGAGGGCTCGAATACAAGTGCTCGATCATAGACGAGTCAGCGGAAGCAACAATATCTGAGTACAGACATAAGTTAAACAAGTTGCCATAAGATGGCTAGCACAACCTGGGATACAGATCGAAAGAGGCGCAGGCCTCCTGCCTGGGATCCTCCTAACTACTCCTGGTCGTCGTCAGCGGGCTGTACGTAGTAGTAGGCACCTCCGGTGTAGTAGGAGTCATCGTCGACGGTGGCGTCTGGCTCCTGGGCTCCAGCATCTGGTTGTGACAACCAGGTAGAAAGGAAAGGGGGAAAAGAGGGAGAAAAGCAACCGTGAGTACTCATCCAAAGTACTCGCAAGCAAGGAGCTACACTACATATGCATGGGTATATGTGTAAAGGGCCATATCGGTGGACTGAACTGCAGAATACCAGAATAAGAGGGGGATAGCTAATCCTGCTGAAGACTACGCTTCAGGCCACCTCCATCTTGCAGCATGTAGAAGAGAGTAGATGATAAGTTCACCAAGTAGCATCGCATAGCATAATCCTACCCGGCGATCCCCTCCTCGTCGCCCTGTTAGAGAACGATCACCGGGTTATATCTGGCACTTGGAAGGGTGTGTTTTATTAAGTATCCAGTTCTAGTTGTCATAAGGTCAAGGGACAACTCCGGGTCGTCCTTTTACCGAGGGACACGGCTATTCGAATAGATAAACTTCCCTGCAGGGGTGCACCACATAACCCAACACGCTCGATCCCATTTGGCCGGACACACTTTTCTGGGTCATGCCCGGCCTCGGAAGATCAACACGTCGCAGCCCCACCTAGGCTCAACAGAGAGGTCAGCACGCCGGTCTAAATCCTATGCGCGCAGGGGTCTGGGCCCATCGCCCATTGCACACCTGCACGTTGCGTACGCGACCGGAAGCAGACCTAGCCCCCTTAATACAAGCGCGAGCTTACGGTCCAATGCGGCGCGCGCCACTCAGTCACTGACGTCAAAAAGAGCTTCGGCTGATACCACGACGCCGAGTGCCCATAACTGTTCCCGCGTAGTTGGTTACTGCGTATAGACCAAATGGCCAGACTCAGATCAAATACCAAGATCTCATTAAGCGTGTTAAGTATCCGCGAACGCCGACCAGGGCCAGGCCCACCTCTCTCCTAGGTGGTCTCAACCTGCCCTGTCGCTCCGCCACAAAGTAACAGTCGGGGGCCGTCAGGAACCCAGGCCCACCTCTACCGGGATGGAGCCACCTGTCCTTTCAGCCCCCTCATCAGAATCACTTGCGGGTACTCAACGAGCCAACCCGACTTTAGTCACCACATGTGTCATGTATATAAAGTATATAGTATATAGTATATACCCGTGATCACCTCCCGAAGTGATCACGGCCCTGTAGTATAGCATGGCAGACGGACAAGAGTGTAGGGCCACTGATGGAACACTAGCATCCTATACTAAGCAGTAGGATAGCAGGTAAGGGTAACAACTGTAGCAACAATGCCAGGCTATGCATCAGTATAGGATTAACCGAAAGCAGTAACATGCTACACTACTCTAATGCAAGGAGTATATAGAAGGAATAGGCGATATCTGGTGATCAAGGGGGGGCTTGCCTGGTTGCTCTGGCAAGAAGGGGTCGTCAACACCGTAGTCGATCACAGGGGTACCCGCAGCGGTCTCGGGGTCTACCGGAAAGAAGTAACGGAGGGGGAACACAATAAATAACAGAGCAATCAAAGCATCACAAAGCATAACATGGCAATACGCGGTGCTAGAGGTGATCTAACGCGGCAGGAGGTGATATCGGCGAAGGGAGGGAACATCCGGGAAAGTATTCCCGGTGTTTCGCGTTTTCGGACAGATGAAACAGAGGGGGAAAGTTGCTTGTTTTCTATGCTAGGGATGTGTGGCGGACGAATGGGCTGCGTATCCGGATTCATCTCATCGTTCTGAGCAACTTTCATGTACAAAATATTTTCATCTGACTTACGGTTTAATTTATATGATTTTCTAAAGTTTAATTGAATTTCTGGAATTACTGGAATTATCTTAATTCGAAAATCATTTTTAATATCTAAATGCTACGGCCTACGGGTACCAGAAAGTGTACCCACCATTTTGCACGTGAGGCTGACAGTGGGCCTTGAGTCAAAGTCAACGGCTGACTGTGTGAGCCTTATCCAAATGAACAATTCACGGGGGCCCCACATGTGCATTGGGTGATATACTAAACCGAGTTAAATTTAAACCAGGGACTAATTAAGCGCGGTGGGGCCCGATGTCAGTGGCTGTTTTAGGGGACAATTAGCACCTAATTGGTTTAACACTAATTAACTAGTGTGGGTCCCGCATGGCAGTGTCAGTGGGGGGGCTAGCGCTAAATTACTGGGGTTATCCCCTCCAAGTTGACAGAGGGGGCGGCAGGGCTCGCGCAGGCACGCGGCGCCGGCGGACTCGCTTGGCCGCGACAGGGGCCGGGGAGCAGGGTGTGACCCCGGACGGCGGCGACCCTGACTGTGCGGCTAGGCGCCACGGGGCGGAGGCGACGGTGGCCAGGCGCAAGCAACGGCGGTGGGTGGAGGCCAGCACGGGGGGGCAAACAGGGGAGTTGCCGGGACCAACAGCGGGCCGCGGCAGCCGTGGGCGTTGCAGGCCGGCGTGGCCGGAGGTGCGGGCGGGCTGGCACGGCCACGGCAGGCAGCAGATGGAGCAGCGACGCACGCAGAGCAGCAGCGAGCAGCGTTACAAGGAGCAGTAGGTAGTGGCAGAAGCATAAGGGGCAGCAGGGGCGTAGCTAGGAGTGGTGGGGGCGCGAACGGGGCGGCCGGGAGGCGCGGGAGCGCGGCCACGGGCGGTGAGCGTGCCGGGAGCAGAGCTCCGACTATGGCGAACACGGACGAGCACGGGAGCGGCGGTAAAACGATACAGGTCGAAGGGATAAGCACGAGAATCGGTCGAGGGGCTCACCCCGGTGCTCGTGGACGAGGTAGGGAGGTCGGGGAAGCTCGGGAGGCGGCGAATCCGACGACGAACGGCGGCGGCCGTGGCAGGGAAGACGGCTCGATCCACGCGTACGGTGCGGCTCTGGTTGAACTGATGCACGCGGATGACGGAGTCGACGACGAGGAAGTCCCTGGACGACCTCCCGGTCGTCAGGGTGGCTAGTGGTCGCACGGACGGCGAGGGCGCGTTGACGACAGCTCGGACACGAGGTTCAGACGAGAAGCGCGAGTTGGAGAGGGGAATTTCGGGGCTAGGGTTCCAGAGGGATCGCGGGGTTCCTCTTGTTGGCGTCCAGGGGGGCTGGATGCTCAGCACGTGGAGATCCCCGGCCATGGACGTGCTCAGATCGTCCACAGGTGTGTTTTGAACAGGAAGAAGAGGATGAGGTGAGTTGGGCTGTGCCTTGTACTATCCATGGTGGGCCAAGTGCACAGGAGACTTTCTTCTTTCTTTTCTTTTATGTTTTCTATTTCTGTTTTATTTCTAGTTCCTTTTATGTTTAGTTTTATAAAATATAAAAATAGTCTCTAAGTTAGCATTACTAAATATAATACTGCCACTACAATTTGGTTATCCAATAGAAAATAGTTTAACATTTTATAAATTATAAAAGGCTTTTAATTATTGTTTTGTTGTTGTTTTATTTATTTTAAAGCATTTAAGCATTTTATAACAATGTGGTTTCTTCACCATATTTACTTATGAATTATTTGGCACAGCCAGAACATTTTAGTTTCAATATTTGAAAACGGTTGTTGTTTGCCTTTAATTAAATTTTGAATTTGTTTCGGTTTTGAATTATCTAGAGTTTACCAATAGTAACCGAGGTGACGCGCCATCATCAGGGGGGATCACTGTAGCTTAATTATCCGAGCGTCACAGACAGCTAGTACAGCTTATCCTGACAAAAGCAGACTTCGCCTGCAAAAGGCTCTCGTGGTGACGCCGTCTTGGGCTCCATGGTGACCTCCGCCTTGCCGTCCCGCTGGTCTTGGTCTCGTTGCACCGATATGGAAACCTTTGCTTGATGCCTCGGTGCTCCGCGCCTGCGCTCCCCCCTTGGCACCAAAGAGGAAATAAGGACGCTGCGCGTGCTGGCGCCCGCCTGGTCACGGTCGTCATGGCTCATGTCACGAGGACCTTGCGAGGTTTGCCTTGCCTTGATCTCTCCGCCCCTCGTGAGCCTGCCTGGCGAGGCCGGTCCTGAGGAGGTATTGCGTCGTCCGCCTCGTGAGGCTTGGCCCTTCACGAGAGTCTTGAATGCCTTGTCGATGAAGATGGGTCGTACGGGCCTGCTAGCTCAGCCACGCCGTGGGCCGCAGGCAGGCAAGTCTGGGGACCCCCGTTCCCAGAACACCGACGGTAGCCCCCGGGCCCAAGACGCGCTCGGGCTTGGCTTCAAGGCGAAGCCAGAGGTCAAGCGCGTAGCGCCGCGAGCCCCAAAAGCCTGCGGCCTCGGTTGACGCATGGCGGTTGATTGGACGTGGGCGTCTCCGCTTCCCCACGTTGCTTCGGCAACTGCCCGACTTGACAAGTCCCTGTGACATGCAAGGAAAACCATCATTACCTGTAATCGTGGGGGGCGCTGGTTGGCCTTCTCCTGCTACAAATGAGGAAGGGGGCGAAGCCCCCGTCGCCCATTTCTTCCCATTCGACTTGCTTCTTCTTCCCCCGCTCTACTGCTAGTAGCAACTTCAATGGCGCCAATCCGAAGGTTCTCACCTGACGAGAAAGGAAAGATTCCCCTCAACACGCCGGCGCTGCTTCCGCCGAAGAAGAGGTCGGTCCACCGTCGCGATGCTGCGGCGATGCAGGTGGTGACGAGGCCTTGGTGTGAGCGGCCTCCTCCTGGGTATCCACTGCCCTTGTACGCCCAAGCCGGGGGCTCGGGAGGAAGGAGCAACGAGCGTCGGCGCGTGCACCGCGGCCAAGGTCGACGCGCTGCGGCGACGAGCGCCGTCGCTCCCGGAGTCCATGTCGCGGACTCCTCACGCGAGCTTGTGCTGTGGGCGGCGATGCCCCCAAGCTCCTGGATCCGCTTCCCGCGCTTCTTCTCTGACGTGATGCCGCTGATGTGTACTACGCAACCTCCTTCTTGTAGACGTTGTTGGGCCTCCAAGTGCAGAGGTTTGTAGGACAGTAGCAAATTTCCCTCAAGTGGATGACCTAAGGTTTATCAATCCGTGGGAGGCGTAGGATGAAGATGGTCTCTCTCAAACAACCCTGCAACCAAATAACAAAGAGTCTCTTGTATCCCCAACACACCGAATACGATGGTAAATTGTATAGGTGCACTAGTTCGGCGAAGAGATGGTGATACAAGTGCAATATGGATGGTAGATATAGGTTTTTGTAATATGAAAATATAAAAACAGCAAGGTAACTAATGATAAAAGTCAGCACAAACGGTATTGCCATGCTAGGAAACAAGGCCTAGGGTTCATACTTTCACTAGTGCAAGTTCTCTCAACAATAATAACATAATTGGATCATATAACTATCCCTCAACATGCAACAAAGAGTCACTCCAAAGTCACTAATAGCGGAGAACAAACGAAGAGATTATTGTAGGGTACGAAACCACCTCAAAGTTATCCTTTCTGATCGATCTATTCAAGAGTCCGTAGTAAAATAACACGAAGCTATTCTTTCCGTTCGATCTATCTTAGATTTCGTACTAGAATAACACCTTAAGACACAAATCAACCAAAACCCTAATGTCACCTAGATACTCCAATGTCACCTCAAGTATCCGTGGGTATGATTATATGATATGCATCACACAATCTCAGATTCATCTATTCAACCAACACAAAGAACTTCAAAGAGTGCCCCAAAGTTTCTACCGGAGAGTCAAGACGAAAACGTGTGCCAACCCCTATGCATAGGTTCATGGGCGGAACCCGCAAGTTGATCACCAAAACATACATCAAGTGGATCACGTGATATCCCATTGTCACCACAGATAAGCATGTGCAAGACATACATCAAGTGTTCTCAAATCCTTAAAGACTCAATCCGATAAGATAACTTCAAAGGGAAAACTCAATCCATTACAAGAGAGTAGAGGGGGAGAAACATCATAAGATCCAACTATAATAGCAAAGCTCGCGATACATCAAGATCGTACCACCTCAAGAACACGAGAGAGAGAGAGAGAGAGAGAGAGATCAAACACATAGCTACTGGTACATACCCTCGGCCCCGAGGGTGAACTACTCCCTCCTCGTCATGGAGAGCACCGGGATGATGAAGATGGCCACCAGTGAGGGATCCCCCCTCCGGCAGGGTGCCGGAACAAGGCCCCGATTGGTTTTTGGTGGCTACAGAGGCTTGCGGCGGCGGAACTCCCGATCTATTCTGTTCCCCGATGGTTTTAGGGTATATGGCTATATAGGCGAAAGAAGTCGGTCAGGGGAGCCACAAGGGGCCCACGAGGGTGGAGGGCACGCCTAGGGGGGTGGGCGCGTCCCCCTGCCTCGTGCCTTCCTCGTTTCTTCCCTTACATACGCTCCAAGTTTTCTGGATTGCTTCCGATCCAAAAATAACTCTCCCGAAGGTTTCATTCCATTTGGACTCTGTTTGATATTCCTTTTCTGCGAAACACTGAAACAAGGAGAAAAACAGAAACTGGCACTGGGCTCTGGGTTAATAAGTTAGTCCGAAAAATAATATAAAAGTGCATAGTAAAGCCCATTAAACATCCAAGATGGATAATATAATAGCATGAATACTTCATAAATTATAGATACGTTGGAGACGTATCAGCATCCCCAAGCTTAATTCCCGCTCATCCTCGAGTAGGTAATGATAAAAGAAAAAATTATGAAGTGTGAATGCTAGCAGGTGCATAAGTTTGATCAATGGTAATTTCAATCACCTGTTCTGGCATCATCATATGTCATAACAGTAGCTCAACTCATAGAACTTTTCATGATCAAGTAACAAACTATTCACATGTTAAAGTATAGATCATAAACTTTCTTGAAAACTAACAAACAGTTCTTAGTCATCAAACAATTGCAATTCATCTTATTTTCAGGAAGAGTCTATGTCAGAGCTTTGATTCAGCAAACTTCACATACTCAACTATCATTTAGTCTTCCATGATTGCTACCACTCAAAGCATATTTTTAGAACAAATAGTATTCATCGAACACAGAGAAAGATAGGGGATTAATGTTTCGCCTCCCAACCTTTTACCTCAAGGGTAATTTCAACAATAATAATTCATGCTCAAATATATTTGAATGGCCATATATGCTTAGATCTTTCTATCACATGCTGCTTGCCAACTAAAGAGTGGGTTGGAATGAGAAGGAATACTACTGACTCTTGCATAAAAGTAAAAGATAGGCCCTTCGCAGAGGGAAGCAGGGATTTGCAGAGGTGCCAGAGCTTGAAGCAAAAACAGAGATGAAAAATAATTTTGAGAGGTATGCTTTCATTGTCAACATAACGACCAAGAGTTCCCAATATCTTCCATACTAGATACATTATAGGCGGTTCCCACGCAGAAAGGTAAAGATTTTACTCCCCCTTCACCAACAATCACACTCCACGGCTTGTCCGAAACAACGGCTGCCGTCCAACTTTCAACAATCCTGGGGGAGTTTTGTTTAAATTATTTGCGAATTTGTTTTTGATCTTTTGATCATAGGACCGGGCATCCCAGTTACCAGCCATTTTCTCGTGAATGATGAGCGGAGTCCACTCATCGTGAGAATAACCCACCTAGCATGCAAGATACTGCTAGCCCCTAGTCGCTATATGAGCGATTCGGGCATACAAAACAGATTATTATTTGAAGGTTTAGAGTTTGGCACATGCAAATTTACTTGGAACGGCAGGTAAATACCGCATATAGGTAGATATGGTGGACACTCATGGAAGAAACTTGGTTCAAGGAATTTGGATGCACAAGCAGTATTCCCGCTTAGTACAGATATTTTGGCTAGCAAAGGATTCTAAATAGCAAGCACCACATGTTAAAGGATCCATAACAATATAATTTCTATACAAATATACCCAAGCATAACTCATTATGTTGTTTTCCTTGTCCAACTTCAACTAATTTGCTCAGGTTTGAAAATAATTAATGGGGCTCACAATCATAGAAGATGTCCAAGATAGTATATTTATATGTTAAATCTCTCTTCCTAAAATATTCTTTCATGAATTGTTCTAGTGACCAATACAATGTTTGCTAACCTTCATAAATTTACCACCTCTACTTCTTATGTGTGAAGGCATTACTCTCCATGGGAAAGGCATATGAAACATGTATAATTTCAGATTTATGACATTCAAATCATTCAACCATTTACTCTTAGGATATAAGTGAAGCACACGAGTAAATGACAAACTACTCCAAAAAGATATGAGTGAAGAACAATGAGTAGTTAAATAATTATGTAGCTTTGTGAAGACTCTCTCTCATTTAAGAATTTCAGATCTTGGTATTTTATTCAAACTGCAAGCAAAGCTAAAGAAAATAAAATGACGCTCCAAGCAAAACACATATCATGTGGTGAATAAAAATATAGCTCCAAGTAAAGTTACCGATGAATGAAGACGAAAGAGGGGATGCCATCCGGGGCATCCCCAAGCTTAGGCTTTTGATTGTCCTTGAATATTACCTTGGGCTGCCTTGGGCATCCCCAAGCTTAGGCTCTTGCCACTCCTTATTCCATAGTCCATCGAATCTTTACCCAAAACTTGAAAACTTCACAACACAAAACTCAACAGAAAACTCGTGAGCTCCATTAGTGAAAGAAAACAAAACATCACTTCAAGGTACTGTAATGAACTCATTCTTTATTTATATTGGTGTTAAACTACTGTATTCCAACTTCTCTATGGTTTATAAACTATTTTACTAGCCATAGATTCATCAAAATAAGCAAACAACACACGAAAATAGAATCTGTCAAAAACAGAACAGTCTGTACTAATCTGTAACTAACGCAAACTTCTGGAACTCCAAAAATTCTACCAAAATAGGACGACCTAGAAAATTTGTTTATTGATCTGCTGTAATTGGAATCAATATTTTATCACGTTCTGGTGATTTTAAACAATTGTTTACGTGAACAGAAAGTTTCTGGCATTTTCAGCAAGATCAAATAACTATCATCCAAGAAGATCCTATAGGTCTTACTTGGCACAAACACTAATTAAAACATAAAACCACATCTAACCAGAGGCTAGATGATTTATTTATTACTAAACAGAACCAAAAAGCAAGAAACTAAACTAAAATTGGGTTGCCTCCCAACAAGCGCTAACGTTTAACGCCCCTAACTAGGCATGATGATTTCAATAATCTCACATAAAAGATAAGTATTGAAACATAAAGAGAGCATCATGAAAAATATGACTAGCACATTTAAGTCTAACCCACTTCCTATGCATAGGGAGTTTTTGAGCAAACAACTTATGGGAACAATAATCAACTAGCATAGGAAGGCAAAATGAGCATAACTTCAAAACTTTAAGCACATAGAGAGAAAACTTGATATTATTGCAATTCCTACAAGCATATATTCCTCCCTCATAATAATTTTCAGTACCATAATGAATGAATTATACAATATAACCAGCACATAAAACATTCTTTTCATGATCTACAAGCATAGAAATTTTATTACTCTCCACATAAGCAATATTCTTCTCATTCGGAATAGTGGGAGTAAACTCAACAAAATAACTATCATGTGCTTGAAAATTAAGATCAAGATGACAAGTTTCATGATTATCATTATTCTTTAAAGTATACGTGCCATTACAATAATCATCATAGATAGGAGGCATGCTTTCATCATAATAAATTTGCTCATCAAAACTTGGGGGACTAAACATCATCTTCATCAAACATAGCATCCCCAAGCTTGTGGCTTTGCATATCATTAGCATCATGGGTATTCAAAGAATTCATACTAACAACATTGCAATCATGCTCATCATTCACATATTTTATGCCAAGCATTCTATGTAATTCTTCTTCTAGTACTTAAGCACAATTTTCCTTCCCATCATTTTCACGAAAGACATTAAAAAGATGGAGCATATGAGGCACCCTTAATTCCATTTTTTTGTAGTTTTCTTTTATAAACTAAACTAGTGATAAAACAAGAAACTAAAAGATTCGATTGCAAGATCTAAAGATATACCTTCAAGCACTCACCTCCCCGGCAACGGCGCCAGAAAAAAGCTTGATATCTACTACGCAGCCTTCTTCTTGTAGACGTTGTTGGGCCTCCAAGTGCAGAGGTTTGTAGGACAGTAGCAAATTTCCCTCAAGTGGATGACCTAAGGTTTATCAATCCGTGGGAGGCGTAGGATGAAGATGGTCTCTCTCAAACAACCCCGCAACCAAATAACAAAGAGTCTCTTGTGTCCCCAACACACCCAATATAATGGTAAGTTGTATAGGTGCACTAGTTCGGCGAAGAGATGGTGATACAAGTGCAATATGGATGGTAGATATAGGTTTTTGTAATATGAAAATATAAAAACAGCAAGGTAACTAATGATAAAAGTCAGCACAAACGGTATTGCCATGCGTTGAAATAAGGCCTAGGGCTCATACTTTCACTAGTGCAAGTTCTCTCAACAATAATAACATAACTAGATCATATAACAATCCCTCAACATGCAACAAAAAGTCACTCCAAAGTCACTAATAGCGGAGAACAAACGAAGAGATTATGGTAGGGTACAAAACCACCTCAAAGTTATCCTTTCTGATCTATGTATTCAAGAGTTCGTAGTAAAATAACACGAAGCTATTCTTTCCGTTCGATCTATCATAGAGTTCGTATTAGAATAACACCTTAAGACACAAATCAACCAAAACCCTAATGTCACCTAGATACTCCAATGTCACCTCAACTATCCGTGGGTATGATTATACGATATGCATCACAAAATCTCAGATTCATCTATTCAACAAACACAAAGAACTTCAAAGAGTGCCCCAAAGTTTTTACCGGAGAGTCAAGACGAAAACGTGTACCAACCCCTATGCATAGTTTCATGGGCGGAACCCGCAAGTTGATCACCAAAACACACATCAAGTGGATCACGTGATATCCCATTGTCACGATAGATAAGCACGTGCAAGACATACATCAAGTGTTCTCAAATCCTTAAAGACTCAATCCGATAAGATAACTTCAAAGGGAAAACTCAATCCATTACAAGAGAGTAGAGGGGTAGAAACATCATAAGATCCAACTATAATAGCAAAGCTCGCGATACATCAAGATCGTACCACCTCAAGAACACGAGAGAGAGAGAGAGAGAGAGATCAAACACATAGCTACTGGTACATACCCTCAGCCCCGAGGGTGAACTACTCCCTCCTTGTCATGGAGAGCGCCGGGATGATGAAGATGGCCACCGGTGAGAGATCCCCCCTCCGACAGGGTGCCGAAACAGGGCCCCGATTGGTTTTTGGTGGCTACAGAGGCTTGCGGCGGCGGAACTCCCGATCTATTCTGTTCCCTGATGATTTTAGGGTATATGGATATATATAGGTGAAAGAAGTCAGTCAGGGAGCCACGAGGGGCCCATGAGCATGGAGGGCGCGCCCAGGGGTGGGTGGGCACGCCCCCCTGCCTCGTGCCTTCCTCGTTTCTTCCCTTACGTACACTCCAAGTCTTCTGGATTGCTTCTAATCCAAAAAATAACTCCCGAAGGTTTCATTCCGTTTGGACTCCGTTTGATATTCCATTTCTGCGAAACACTCAAACAAGGAGAAAAACAGAAACTGGCACTGGGCTCTGGATTAATAAGTTAGTCCAAAAAATAATATAAAAGTGCATAGTAAAGCCCATTAAACATCCAAGATGGATAATATAATAGCATGAATACTTCATAAATTATAGATACGTTGGAGACGTATCAGCATCCCAAAGCTTAATTCCCGCTCATCCTCGAGTAGGTAATGATAAAAGAAAAAATTTATGAAGTGTGAATGCTAGCAGGTGCATAAGTTTGATCAATGGTAATTTCAATCACCTGTTCTAGCATCATCATATGTCATAACAGTAGCTCAACTCATAGCAGCAGCGACTCTTGGGAGCCCAGCGGTTCTCCCGAGCTCTACGATACTCTGGAGATGAGCGACGACAGCTACGTGCCCCCGAGCTCTCGCCGCGCCCGGAGCAGGGCCGCAAAGTCCGGCCGCCGCCACCACTGATCTGGATGGGGTTGGCGCCGGCCTCCCGCGGCCCACTGTTGATGATGGCGTCGGCCGCAGGGGTGTGTAGATAGGATTCTCCTAGGTTCTCGTCTTTTGTTCCCTGCGAGGAATCGAGAAGTACCCCGTGGGGGCGTGTAAAGAGTATGCAATGTCTTTTGTTGATATTATCCTAATTATGGAAGCCTTGTGAGCGCAAGTCCTGTTTAGGCTCGGTCTTCCCTTTCCAATCTCGCGACACCTTGTTGCTCTACGCTGACACGTCCCGGTCCCCAGGCAAGCTTCAGCCATCGCTGGTATGCCAGGTCGCGTGCCGTGGTCAAGGCCAGGAGGTGAGCGGCCCGAGGTCTAGTAAGAGCTCCTGAGGTGCGATGCTCAGGGGGTCCCCTTTAGCGCTCAAGCAGCCGTGGTAAGACAAGAAAGGGAGGCAACGTTGCCGCAACAAGGCTGCGGCGAGCATGTCTCCTAGGTTCCAACGATTAGTTGATCTGAGCTCGTGACTTATCTTGGCGGTCCGGGGTCGATTCTTCGTGATGCGCCAGACCTGCGCGCGAACATCCGCAGCGTAGCTAGATCAGGCCCATATGAGTCCTCCCCCTTCCAATGCTCTCCTTTGTGCTCTACGTCTTCAAGTCCTGGCCCTCGAGCGAGCTCAGCCGCCGCTGGTATGCCAGGTCGCGTGCCGTGGTCAAGGCCAGGGGGTGAGGGCTGGAGAGCCAGTAAGAGCTGCTGAGTCGCGATGCTCAGGAGCCCCCTTTTAACGTGCAAGCGGATTTCTTGGAAGAGGTGGGAGCTCGTGGTGCCGCCTGGTGTTATCCTCGCGAGATTCCTGCGAGCCAGCACAAGGAAGAACACGATTTTGCCGTTATGGTTGCCAGCCTGCCGCTGGTTGCTCCGCGAGGGGGTGAAGGCACTGAGGGCCTGGTGAGGTGACGTGCGAGGAGCGTGCCGTGAGCCAGAGCTCGACTGCTCAGGTTTATCGACGTGGCAGGGACGGACCCGTGCACCAGCGCCGTGCCGGCGTGAGGAGGCCCTGTGGAAGGCGACGGTCGAGCAGGTAGTAATCATAGGCAGGTTAAACATGAAAGTAGCAGGCTTAAGTAAATGCATGGGAGATACCTGCCACTGGGTCAGGCCCGAGCGGCTTGGGGATGATGCAGCCCGAGGGGCGCTCCCAACATGGTTAGCTGAAAACATAAAAAGGGATATATGCCACAGGGACAGACCCACGCGGCCTGGGAATGATGTAGCCCGAGGGGCGCTCCTAGCTAAATGAACTTGGAAAATGTCACCTGGTTCTATTGACGAAGGAGAGTTGGGGCAACTGAAGGTGCGCAGTGAAGGGGTTTCTCCTCACGAGCCACCGGGGCCGTGAGCCTCGGGAGGCTCTGGGGGTCCAGGCGGTTCCTGGAGGACCGTCTCCATCTCCGTCATGACGGCGAGGTGCCTGGCCTCCAGAGTCGCCAGGGTGCACCGCAAGTTGCGCTGGTAGACGAACGTCACGCTCGGCAGGCCAAAAGGCATGCTAACGTAGCTGTGCGGTGGACCCTCGCAGTGTCCCATGCGCGAAGGCTAGAAAAGCTCCTGAGAAGCGACCCTGTTGAGCCCTGGAACGTCGATGCAGACGCGCAGTCCAGCATCCTCGCCTGGATGGGAAGCTGCGCCTTGTGAGTGGCGGTCGCCGCGCATGGCCCTTGCGTCTTGCAATTCCTGGGTGGTCTTGGTGATGAATTCCTGAACGGTGGATGATCCTTGCCCTATGCCCTCCTGAGTGAAACGTGCCGCGAAGCACGCCTCCAAGTGGTGCCCAAGTGCCTCCCTCGTGATGTGGGCAAGGTCTGAGGCCTTCCAGAAGAAAGCCCCCGAGCCCTGCCCGAGAAGGGCGCCGGGCGCACCTTCCTATGCGATGGAGGGAGGCGCCCCTGAAGCGGGCGCTGATCCTGACGAGGCTCCGGCTGCGACGCCACCCTCCTGAGGTCGGCACGGTGCTGCTTCTTCTTCTTGGGGATGACCTCAGGAGGGCCCTCGCCCTTGCTGTCGGGGTCGTCGATTGCTGCAGCTTGGAAGGCACGCTCGAGGAAGCACACCGCATCTCTTTCTTCACATGGGACCGTGATGATCCCGTCGCTTCCCGGCATCTTGAGGACATTGTAGCCGTGATGGGTCACCGCCATGAACTTGGCCAGGGCTGGATACCCGAGGATGGCATTGTACGGCAGACGGATGTGCGCGACGTCGAAGTCGATGAGCTCGGTGCGGTAGTTCTTGCGTTCTCCGAAGGTGACAGGGAGGCGGACCTGCCCTATCGGTGTGGTGTAACCGTCGGTCACTCCTGACAAAGGCTTGGTAGGCTGAAGCTGGTCATATGGCACTTGGAGGTTGTCGAACGTGTCGACGGACAGGACGTTGAGCCCTGCGCCGCCGTCGATGAGGGTCTTGGTAACTTGCACGTTGCTGATGTGGGGAGCAAAGCATCGGGAGGGCGCCAGCGGTAACTGCGCACTTGAGCTGATTTGCCGAGTTGAACGTGACGGGGCACTGGGACCACCTAAGTGGGCGTGTGGCTTCGAGCTTAGGGAGGACTACATTCACTTCACGAGCAAACTGCTTGAAGATACGCTGCGAGGCTGGGGCATGGGCTCCGCCCAAGATGCAAGCGATAGCACGCGGTTCATGGAAGCCCCAAGCCCCCTCGTCTTGATGGTGCTCGTCATTCCTTCTTGGCGGTGGCGGCAGCGGAGGGAGTCCGGCGCTGCCTTGAGGACGATCCTCACGAGGCTGATCCCTCCAGTTGCCCTCGCGAGGCTGATCCTGCCAGCGGTCCTCACGAGGCCGGTCGCGCCACTCCTGGCGCGGGCCACGGTCGTCCCAGCGTCCACCACCACGTCCTCCTCCTCGGCCATAGCCCCGGTCGCCCAAAGCGTCCTTCGCCCGGAGCGTCAACCGAGGCGTCCTTCGCGAATGGCTTTGAGCTTTGACAGTCGCTGGTGTTGTGGGTATTCAGGTTGTGGAAGGCGCAGAACGGACGACTGCTCTTGGACGACTTTGGTTGGTCTCTGCCATGCTTGGTGTCTGGTTCCACTGGGAGCACGGCTGCTCCCTTGCGCTTCACGTCCTTGGCCTTGGCATTCTTCTCCTCCCTGGAAGCTCGAGGAGGGAGAGGCGCCCCTCCTCAGCTCTTGCGCACTTGGTGGCCAGGTTGAACAACTCCAGGGACGTGCACAGCTCCTCGTGGATAGCGAGCTCTTCCTTCATCTTGACGTCGCGGACGCCATCAGAGAACGCAGAGATGATGGCCTCGTCCGTCACCTTGGGGATCTTGAGGCGGACGTTGTTGAAGCGCTGGATGTACTTCTGGAGGGTCTCTCCCGGTTGCTGCTTGATGCGGCGCAGGTCACCCGCAGCCGGCGGGCGGTCGCGAGTGCCTTGGAAGTTGGCAACGAAGCGGTTGCGCATCTCGTCCCAGGAGGAGATCGAGCCTGGTGGCAAGTTCAGGAGCCAGGAGCGGGCGCCATCCTTGAGACCCATGGGAAACCAGTTCGCCATGACTTTCTCGTCGCCGTTGGCCGCTTTGATGCTCAGCTCGTAGAGCTGCAAGAACTCCGCGGGGTCGGGGTGCCGTCGTAGCGAGGAGGCAGATCCGGCTTGAACTTGCCCGGCCAGGCGACGCTACGCAGCTCGGGGATGAAAGCGCGGCAGCCGGCTGTGGTCACCGGGGCCCGCCTTGGGGGTGGAGCTTGATCTTGATGAGTTCTCCGCCCTGCCGCTACAGGTGGCGCGCGGTCTTGCCGCAGCGGCCGGTCCTAGCGCGGTGGTGCAAGGAGCGGTGGAGCGTTTTCTTGCGGCGGAGGGACTTCTTGACAGCTTCTTTCTTCACGCGCGGGCGCGGGACGCGGCGGGTCGCGTCGTGGAGCCGCGCGCCTTGGCGCCAGGGCGCCGTCTTGGGGCAGAGGTGGTGGAGGCACTCCGTGAGCTACGTCGCCCGTAGCTGGCGGTCGGCGAGGCGGAGAGAGGGACGGCGCAGGGGAGCCCCCTGCGGCGCGGAAAAGCTCGGCGATGCGGTCGAGCCAGTCCTCGTAGAGGTCGTCGACCGGTCGGTAGCGCAGGAGCTCGTGCGCCATGAGGAGCGCGGCCCGTGCGTCCATGGGAGGGCGACGTGCATGGGAAGAAGAACCAGCCGGGGTCAGCGATGGAGTGGCGGTGTGGCCGTCCCGCCGCACTGAGGGATGCAGCGAGGATGCTTGCTGCTCGTTCCTCACCGGGATGGTGGCGGCGTTGGCGGCAGGCGACGGGGAACGACGAGGTGGCCCACCGACGGGAGCCGACTGAGCGACGCGGGCAGCGAGGGCAGCCTGGCGCTCAGCACGAGCGCGACGAGCATCCGCCATGGAGACGACGGAGCAACGGGGCACGGAGCGACGGAAGGAAGCTTCGGCACACCCCTACCTGGCGCACCAAATGTCGGATCACGGGTTCCGGCAAAACCCTCAAGGTTCGAACACTGGGGTGCGCGCGAAGATCTCCTCCCTACCGATCCACGCTCTAGCTCTCTAAGATCTCGCGGACGAACTCGACGAACTCACAAGACAAAGACACAAGATTTATACTGGTTCGGGCCACCGTTGTGGTGTAATATCCTACTCCAGTGTGGTGGTGGTGGATTGCCTCTTGGGCTGATGATGAACAGTACAAGGGGAATAACAGTCTCCTGAGGTTGAGGTGTTATTGTGCTCGGTGAGCTTGTGGGTGAGAGGGTGGAAGATGGAATCGATCCCCCTACTGTGGTGGCTAGTTCTACTTATATAGGCCCTGGTCCTCTTCCCAAATATTGAGCGGGAAGGGAGCCAACAACGGCCAATTTAAAAGGGGACAGCTAGTACAACTTATCCTGACAAAAACGGTCTTCGCCTGCAAAAGGCTCTGATGGTGACGCCGTCTTGGGCTCCATGGTGACCTCCGTCTTGCCGTCCCGCTGGTCTTGGTCTCGTTGCACCGATATGGAAACCTTTGCTTGATGCCTCGGTACTCCGCGCCTGCGCTCCCCCCTTGGCACCAAAGAGGAAACAAGGATGCCGCGCGCGCTGGCGCCCGCCTGGTCTCGGTCGTCATGGCTCACGTCACGAGGACCTCGTGAGGTTTGCCTTGCCTTGATCTCTCCGCCCCTCGTGAGCCTGCCTGGCGAGGCCGCTCCTGAGGAGGTCTTGCGTCGTCCACCTCGCGAGGCTTGGCCCCTCGTGAGAGTCTTAAATGCCTTGTCGATGAAGATGGGTCGTACGGGCCTGCTAGCTCAGCCACGCCATGGGCCGCAGGCAGGCAAGTCTAGGGACCCCCGTTCCCAGAACGTGCATTCTTACACTAGGATAGTTTCCACTCGGTCGCATAATTTGACCAGCCGACTGATAGTCACCAATGTTTAGTCAGCCCCTATATGAATAGTCAAGTTGATCCCAAACAGATTGCGTATGCTCTTCTGGAAATGGCACCCTTGGTCCACTCGATTTCATATACTGACTGAACATATCAGCTGATGGTGACCTTGGTCGCTTCAGATGAGTCGGCCGATTAAAGCTAGAATCGGCCGACTGGTTGGCGTACTTGAACAGCAACATATCAAAAGTCAGCTTGATCCGCTTGCGCTGTACTTTAGCTTCATTCCTTTTCCACCTGCCAACTTCTGGACTCTTAGGTTTGACAAATTTAACATGAGTATTTTCTTGCACTTGCGGTTGCCCCCCGAGTGTAGGATTCTTGATGGTGATTTTGATCACTTCCTTGCCATCGGGTTGCTTATCAAGCACAACCTATCTCCCCAAGACCTTGTTGTCCTCCTTGTCTTTCCTGGGCTCACCAACAATGGCATTAGCTTTATTAACAGATTCGGCTGCCTCTGGCCGAATGAGTAGCTTCTTCCCCTCCAAATCCATGGTATTCATTGGAAAAGGCTGTTTATCAACTTGCATCTCAGAAAAGTTCAATCGTCCATCATTAATGGCCGATTGTATCTGTCATCGAAAAACATTGCAATCATTAGTAGCATGAGAAAAAGAATTATGATACTTGCAATAAGCACGCCGTTTCAGCTCTTCAAATGGCGGTAAAGTATGAGATATTCTAATAATCTTAGCCTGCAGCAAACATCAAATATTCTATCACACTTAGCAATGTTAAAAGTAAAATTCATCTCTTCATCACGATTCTTATGAATCGGTTTCAGATCATTGCAAGTAAAGGGTTTGGCTTTAGATGGCCAAACAAATTCAGTAGCAAAAACATCACCCTCATCGTCCGAGTGATCACTATCATATTCGACCATATTCATCTTTGGACGATCAGCTTTGTATCTATGCACTTCTTTGAGATCTTTGCTTCGGCTTTCCTAAGCCAAAGCCCTTTGTAAGACCTGGTTAATATTTAAGAACTCATAGCCTTCTAGCTTTTCTCTAATGGGAGTTCTCAAACCACTCAGCATTAGGTCCGCCAAGTCCCTTTTGGTTATCACCAAACTAAAACACCGGTTTTTGTTTCCCTGAATCTCTTGACGTAATTGGAGACCGATTCGTCATGCTTCTGTTTAACCGATGTTAGATGTGACAACTTGAGTTCATTGTCGCCGCTATAAAAGTGATCATGAAATTTCTGCTCTAGCTGCGACCAAACTCGAATGGAACCATGTGGTAAAGAAGAAAACCATGAAAATGCGGTATCAGTTAATGATAAAGGAAATAAACGCACTTTCAATTCATTCAATGAGCCCGCCTCACCCAATTGTGCTAAATATTGACTAACATGCTCCCATGTGGTTTTTTTGCCTTCTCCATTAAACTTAACAAAATCTGGAATTTTACATCCTGGAGGGCACTGGATGGCATCAAAGTACTCGGGGTACGACTTTTGGTAAATCTGATTCCGAGGTAGCTCAACTCCAAAATTCTCTCGAAGAATCTTAGCCATCTCCTCTCTAAGATTAGCTAGACCATCATCCATAGTGGACGATGCAGCTTGTGGCAGTGGCATAGAAAGAGTAGGGTTACTAGCTATAGGTAGAAACTAGATCATTGATGGTGCGCGTTGCCGCGCCCGTCCATTTTATCAATAGAGTGGTAGGGATTTCAATAATATATATGACACAACAAAACATGATACTCCCTCCAATCCAAATTAATTGACGCTGATTTAAACCAGCATCGATAAACACTATCCAAATCATGAACCCCTCAAACTAAAAGAAGGTACCCAACTGATTATTGTACAGGTTCATTCATTATTTATGATATTGAGTAAGCATGATTTTGATCTCCTCACAAGTTAATTAGTGGATACTTCTAAACATAGCTTTACTATGTTAGAAAATGTAATATATATTTCATCAAACAATCATTGATAATATAAGACAAAAATTTAATTCATCAAACAATCATTGATAATGATATAAATTGCAATATAAGACAGACATTTAATTAGGAAATGTATACCAAATTCTTTGTCATCTTGTTTTTAAGGTCTTGCAAGGTAAGCACAAGAAACACACAAAATATTTCAATTAAGTGTGGTGTTAGTATTGTTTACTAAATTATAAAGTTGCCCAAAACCATCCAGGTATTGAATTACACAAGGATGTTTGCTGATCCCAAAGAACGAAAAAAGAAAGGCCTTCCAGTCAAAATGATGCCTGCATTCAGGTTCATGCACTTTGAATCAAAGTCAAGCTGCATAGTATGTTAAACAACATGTAAAGATGACAAGATCAAAAGCTATAATTTAAATGGAAGATAACAGTAAAGCAGGCGCTACAATTTATTTCCAAATTTATAACCTTCTACAAAAATGTGCCAGTGGCTGTACATTCCTTCTAGGTCCATCTAATCACTCTAAGCAAATATTCATGCTACAAATTATCATATGGGAGATGCAAGGTATAAGTGCCACTGTATGGTGCAGACTTTTCTATTATGTGTCTTTTTCATAGTAGAATTTTTTCTGTAATCTACTACCATATTTAAAGGTAAACTATCCATCCAAATACCATGATTATGTTCTGAATGTACATTCAATTTTCTTGCCAGGAGATGCAAGGGAAATTTCTTCAAATCCAAGAATTCCATTCTGTTTTGTGTAAAGAAGATCAAAGACCACTAAGAACAGGGAAAATGTTGAGGGAAATGCACTATCGTATTAACAGAGATCATATTGTGTACCAGGTATCAACATCATTCCCACATCAATTATTTGCCTATGCACACATATTTATATATCTAATAAAAGAATAATACTGGTCTAAGTAATCAGTCCTAGGCTTAGGTGGAGGTTGTATATAAGAGGTAACTGGATGCCAATGGTTTGGATGTGAGTCGACGTAGGTGGGGATCAGTTTTTGTGAAGATTGTTTTTCATAAGAAACTGGTAGCATGTGGAGTCCTATGACCTTAGTATATATGATCAAGACTTTTAACAAGACAGATAATGTCCCTTCCAGTCCCGGCTATCAAAGCCGGCACGATTCTATGGGCAATTAAATGTCCCAAGAAAGTGGCGGGTACATTTGCTCAAGTAGATCTGGCTTGTTAAATCATCTGTTTGTTAGTATTACATATTACGATATATGTACGTATGTGCCCAAAAAGCGTGCATGATTCTACAATTAGGAAGATGTCTTTGCCATATATTGCTTATGGTTCCTACAGAATGGTAAACAGTGTGTTTTATATCTCCAGGGTCCCAGTAATATGCCAAAAACAAGAGTGGGAGTGACTCCATAGTAATTACATTAGAATGAAAAAAAAACAAAAAGACATTTTTGTACAATACAAACAGAAAATTCCTGTACACACGTGCATTGTGGACTTAATGGATCAGCAAACAAACACTCCTTATTGATCTTGAAAAGCGCCAGCTAAAACTCCTGAACCATCCTAATGCACAAGCATGACAACTCGGATTTTTCATCTCTCATCATATACACAAATATGTACCAATAGAAAATTATTTTACTTTGAACAAGATGGGTGTTTATCCACTAACCCTGTTAATCAGCCTGTCATGTATGACAACACTGTTGATTTCTTGAACACATCGGACGAATCTAGATGGGTTCCTTGCTTTCATCCAGGCAGCGGTGAATCCAGTTGGTGGTCTATGGAGCGGGAACGACGACAGCGGTGCCCTTACGCTGGAGGCTCCACCGCCACTGTCCTGGTTCTCCTGTGCTGACTGCTAGCAGAATTCTGGGCCAACCCTCCATCCAACAACTTGTACATATTTGTATTTTTTATATGTTTCAGCCAAGAATTAATCCCAAACTTCTATATCGTCTTATGGCATCTTGGATTGAAGGATTCACCATAATACATAGATCAATATGGGGAAAAACTTGAAAAAAAGATGCAGGGATCTGAATAGCTGACTGAGCATTTGACAACTGAAGAATGAGATGGCAAGGATGCAAGGCTTTGGGCATGTCTACATTGTCGATACTACTGTTAAATATATATGCAACACAAGCACAAAACGCCGTGACACAAACCCATGAACCTGAGAAACTTGATTAACAAACAGAAGGACTGCCCTTACCATGCAAAATAAAGACTGCCCCTAAACAAAACAAACAAAGGGGAAATTAGCAGGTGACAGTCAGTTGGCAGTTCTCACCGAAGATAGTGCCGACGGGGTTCGTGGCGGCCTGGTTCATGGTCACGTCGCCGATGAGCCACGGCGTCGGTGAAGGTGACGCAGGACGGACTGGTCGTTGGTCGCGATCTCCATGGTGGCCAAGATCCTGATCCTTGGCGAGGTGGTTGCGGCCGTGGCGTATCTGGCCGCCGCCATGGTCGGTGCCTGACCTGGTCGGTCTCCCTCTTCTCTTCTCTTCTCTTCTGATGAGGTAGGAGGAGAGGGTGGGAGACGAGGTCGGTGGCTTTGGGAGAGAGGATAGGAGGGGCGGAGGACGGCGGCGAGGTGGCGTGAGGGCGCGTGACGGGAGGGGTAGCGTGGACGGTGGCGGCGGCGGCGTACCTAGGTTTCTCGAGAGTAGTCGCTCGCCCTTTTCTCTCGTGTAAATTTCTTCGTGGGCTTTGTGGGGCGGCTAGGCCCAATGAACCAGAGTGCTCAAAAATTGCCACCGGAGTAGCTGCCTAGCCCACTTAGCGAGAAAACATGGAATAAAACAGCGAATCCGACGGCCAAAAACGACTAAAAGTGGCGATCTAATGATTAAAACTGCTAATGACCTGAGAGGGCTGGGAGGATGCTCAGTTTTAATATATCTAAATTGTGGCATGTACGTCGACCCATAATTTGGTAGTGATCGAGTGGATGTAGCTGTAGGTAGGGTTTGGTTCGGCGTTGCCACCGAACCTATCATGCTCATAATAGGATTAATGGGTGCAGCCACAATCTAATTTGTTTGGGTAGGATAATAAGTCATCGGCATGGGAGGCGCCGATGAGAGAGGTAATTAAAGCCAGATTAGGGTTTTGCACACTAGCAGCTACACCATCATTACCACTAGTCGATTGAGATATATTCTTCTGAGCATTAATATTTTCTATAAAAGTTTGATAGACTAGATTGTTACCATCAGCAATACGACTCTCAATCTCATCCCACTGCTCAGGAGAAAAGGTAGTACTCACAGAGGGTTTAACCTGCTCGGCTTGAAGAGGAGGGAACATGATTTCTTCAATCGGAGTGATGTTGCCTTGACGATCCTTCTTGAACTTTGCAAGGAACTCCTGCAAGTCCTTCTCCTCGCGCCCCTTCTTGTACTCCTCATAGACTTGGCGATGATCGGCCGATATCTCATCAAGACTGGGCTTGATGATGTTATCGGCGTCTACCTCAGATGGCTTGGGAAGATCGAACATGATGGACGATAACAATTGATCTTCAGTCCCCAGAGGAGTCGCCAAAAAGTGTGTTGACACACGAACACGTCACGTTAACCCTCGACGCCGGGGGTGATGCACCGCAGCTCACGTCGAAGGAGACCCGACCGACAGCGCGATACGCAAGATAGTCGGCGGGCGCTTTTGCAGACTCGAAACCCCGCGCACCCGGGAGGGACCCCGTCAGGGAGTGCGGCGGCTATGGGCTGCCCTAGGTCGATTCTCTCGGCCCTAGAGCCTCGAGATTCGCATCTCTCAAACACGAAGAACAACGAAGAACGAGAGAGAAAAAACGATGGAGAGATAAAACATAGACTGAAAAAGTAGTATATTGATTTGTTCGATTGTGTGTTGTTTAATCGGCCATCACCCCCAACATATATAAGAGGCGGCTGGACTTCCCGTACAAGTAAAGGATTCATCTAGGCTTTCCTTACAAAAAATTACATCAATTCACGTCCTAGAGTCCTAGTTCTATTCCAACTCGGATTCAGTCTGAATCTGGCCCAACTTCGGTCTTCCCCCTTGCGCGGGCTGTTGAGCTTGCATATGATCTCCGATCAAGACGGCCCATATATCAAACTTGTGCGCCTCGATGAGGCGAACAACTCTCATGTTGATCATTTTTTCAAATAAGGCCATCCTGAATACTTTTCGAGGTCATCTTTACCTTCCAGTCGGACTCGGTCTTGCAGCAGACTGGATTATCGGAGTCTCGTAGTGAATTTGCAGGCCATATATTATCTCTGATGATGATTACTCCAAAACCAAATTTTACCATTTTGACGATACGCACAACTTTTGTATTGAACACTTCTCCATCCGAGGTCATCTTGATGAACTTTCGGGCACATGTTTAGTTTCACTCGGATTCAAGCTCATCCACTCGGATATTAGAGTCTTTCACTCGGATCGTCCGACTGGACTTTTTCACTAGGATATTAAAATCTCTCACTCGGATGGCAAAATTTTCACTCGGAAGACAATCTTTCACTCGGATGATTATATTTTCACTCGGAAGGCAATATCTTACTTGATCGGCAAGTTTCCATTCCGACTGTAATCTTTTCACTCATAATATTTTCACCTGGAGGACAATTTCACTCGGATGATTATATTTTCACTCGCATGATAGTAAGTTCACTCGGATGGCGAACTTTCACTCGATCGCTAAGTTTTCACTCGGATGGTAAGCTTTCCACTCGGATTTCCCAACTGGAAACATACCCTGATCTTGATTTGTCTCTCCAGGTCTCATACGACCTCCAATTGAGACGAATTATATATGAAAATCGATCGGCTCGATGAGATGAAACTTTTCCCTGTTGAAGGTTTTTCGATTAAAGGCCTTCCTGAGGGCCAAATTGCTCACGCATTGCATCAGACACTCATCAACATGTGGCTGGTGTCAAGCGTAATATTTTGGTCTCTGGCCGGTCCGGACCGTATTGACTGTAGCTTTTGCATATGAACTCGGATTAAGATGACTTATATATGAAAATCAATTGCCTCGATGAGACGAAGACAATTCCTTTAGAGTGCTCCTTCATCCGATGTAGTCCTGAATGCGTTATTGGTCGAAAAGCACTCAGAATACTAAATTCTACCACTAGGAGTACAATTTCGGCCCCTAAGATGAGGTCGGATGTCGATGACTTAAACATCAAAGTTGTTCCACTCGGAGACGTAAAACTTTCCATGCTGAAAATCCCTTCACTCGAAGCCATCTCATTTTCTTTTATGCCATGCCAAAATCTGGTGTCAACACAGGTGCGGGGCGCGGTCGACGTGGCTCGGCGGCCGGGCGCGTGGAGTGATACGTCTCCATCGTATCTATTTTTCCAAACTCTTTGTCCTTGTTTTGGACTCTAATTTACATGATTTGAATGGAGCTAACCGGACTAACGTTGTTTTCAGCAGAATTGCCATGGTGTTATTTTTGTGCAGAAATAAAAATTCTCGCATTGACCTGAAAATTTGCGGAGAATTTATGTGGAATATATAAAAAATACTGGCGCAAGAAGGTGCTCCACCCATAGGTCACAAGACCTGGGGGAGCCCACCTGGGGTGCGCTCTGCGGGCTTGTGGGCCCGTTGGACCTCCTCCGACCCTAACTCCAACTCTATAAGTACCTATTTGGGTAGAACAAAATTATAGAGAATGATTCATCGCGTTTTACAATACGGAGCCGCCGCCTCCTCCTATTCTCCATCGGGAGGGCTGATCTGGTGTCCATTCGGGGCTCCGAGAACGGGATTCGTCGCCATCATCATCACTAACCTTCCTCCATCACCAATTTCATGATGCTCACCGCCATGCGTGAGTAATTCCATCGTAGGCTTGCTGGACGGTGATGAGTTGGATGAGATTTATCATGTAATCGAGTTAGCTTTGTGAGGGTTTGATCCTTAGTATCCACTACCACTACAAAAAAAATACACTTCCGTGATGATACGTGTTTGTCACAGTAGGTCACCTTTTCTGTCATGTATGTACATCCATGATGATTTTATGACAGAACCAAGATAGTCATACTTGTGTTGTCGTAGAAGTGTTCCAATACCAAAAATATCATCACGGAAGTGTTCACTTCCATGACGATAAATGACGCGTCATGGAAGTGCTTCGTCAAGGGTAACCGACACGTGGCATCCACTGTAACGGGTCGTCGTTAAGCTATCGGGTCCGGTTTCGGATCCGATAACCCGTTAACAGCCCGGACCAATGAGGATTTTCCACGTGTAAAGTTCTAATTGGCCGAAGAAACACGTGCCAGCTTGTCATTGGGTCAGATAGGTGCCTATGATATGTCGACACGTGCGACGGCCCACCACTGGCCCATTTAGCTTACAATGGCCGGCCAGTTTGACTTGGTCAAAAGTTAGCGGGCCGGCCCATGAAAAGCCTGTTAATGGTATGTTCGCAAATAGCCCATTTTACGGCCCGGTAACTCACGTCCAATTAGGGCCTTCCCGAAATCGGCCCAACAACGTCATGTGGGCCGTCGAATATAACACCAGGCCATTTCACTTTCGGCCCATGTATGGCCCACGATGTCTTTCGGCCCATATGAGGCCTTTCGTATCTTTAGGCCCTTTAGTGGCCCACGGTGACTCTAGCCCATAATGAACAGTAAATTTCTTTCTACCCATTAACGGCCCATGATTCACATGGACCGTTTCCAGCCCGTGTTAGCTTTCGGCCTACTGACGGCCCATACGTTCTTGGGCTCCTTTCCGGCCCTCGATTATTTCCGGCCCGGTACTGGCTTGTTACCCTAATGGGCCAAATTCGACCCGTGGCAAGAATCGGCTTGTTTGTGGCCTGTTAACCCGTGGCGCCGTTTCCAGACCGTCCTATATTCTGGCCCATTAATGACCCGTTATGCCTGTGATAGAATTAAGCCTTTGCTGCCCTCCGGCCTGTTAACGGCCCATTACCGTGTTGGGCCAGTACCAATTATGCCCGTTTACGGACCACGTGGGCCCATTTATCCGATGGCCCGAGGCCCACCGATTCTACGGCCTGTTGGATGCCCATTTATCTGACGGCCCATAGGAGGCCCATGGATCCTACGGCCTGTAGCAGGGTCAAGGTTACCACGGTCCGTATATGGCCCATGGTCGTTGCGGCCACTAGCAAACCAGGGAAAAAGAAGACTAGGAAATAAATAAGTCTGAAACTAACGCTAAGCTATTAAGGCGATTGCACAGATTACATCCACTGGGCATCAAAATTCGCCACCAGTGCAAATATAGGGAACACCCTACACTATACAAAAATGGCTTGCTGTTTTCTTCAGCCGGTGGCTGCACGTTAAGAACAAATTTTGTATCACAACAAAACATACAACCATAAAACAAAAGGAAGGTTGGCATAAAAGTTAACAGTCTGGCAGATAAATGCACCACCAGAAGTTCAGAAGCTCAGTTCATTTCACCTGACTGTTACGTTTTCATGTTGTATTGTCCGATGGAGCACCATAACCTTCGCCTTCATTTCTCATAGGCTCCTGAACAACATAGAAAATGTCTGATAGTCTGGTTTTGAAACCATGCATATCTTGACGACATCGAACAATGGTTGTCCTTGTTTCACAAAGGGTCTCTGTTAGGGAATGGACTTGTGTCTGGAGCGCAGATATAACATTGTTTTGAGCCTGCATATCTTGATCATGAGGCAGTTTGGACGACATTGCCTTAACAACCAACCTAGTATTACGCAGGAACATGCTTTTGGCACTGTTAGTGGACAGGTACTGACCCACTGCAGCAAGGGGTGACATTGCGGTTATAGTTGCCTTGTCGCCTTCAAAAGGTGGCGGTTCCACCATTTTTTCCATAGCTTGCTGAAAATTTGAGTTTTTACATTAGTAGTACCAGAACAGAAGATATTAAGGAGGCAACAAAACCAAACAAAATAGCTTTGGTCTATATACAGAACTTATTCTGGTGAACCCATGTAAAATATTAGTTGTATTTTACTGCAAAGTACATAATAAAACCAGGTTCCAAACATATGACCATGTACCATGGCTAATGTATTGTCTATTTCTTCACAATGTATTGACATCTAAGGATAAAGAGACAAAGTTTATAATACGGTAATCATAGTATGACATCATTCATATCACAAAACAACTGAGAACAGACAAATAGGCAATTGTAACATTGTGTGGGCAAGTCCAGCACGGAACTAGATTACAGATCAAGATCAAAGGAACATCACTCCTCTCTTTTAAACCTTGTCAGGTGCAATGATACGCTAAGACAATTGTGTATAAAATTGAAAAGAGTAATAGACATTGGCTGCAAACCATGTCGTTCAATGCACAAGTCAGAGTAAGTAGTAGTTAAAAGGCATGAGGATTAAGGACTTACAATAGCGGCTTTGACTGGTGTAGTCATGCCCTTCGTCTTGCTGGTATGGCAGTACTTGAAGATTTCCACATCATTTGGTTCAGGTACTTTTTGGTCCTTGTGGGCTTTCCTGTGCATTTGGAACAAGTCAATATAAATATGATAATATGGTACAACAAAAAGAGTGAAACAGCAGCTAATTACAAGAGCCTCGCAGTGTGCAATATAGCTACGATATCCTGTCGTGTGTTGGAATTTCACTTTCATACGGTTGGCCTTGTTCTTTGAACAGTTCACCTACAAGAAGATAGATTTGTGAGGCAAATGCGTAAATAGGAGTTCAACATGTGATCTGATCACATATATATAATGTACCTGATACTTTGGATCAGACCAGTGTTTAACGAGGCCTCTCCAGTCTTCATCCGATATATTTTCCACTGGAGATGTTTCGGCAAGTTCACTGTTAGCCTTGCCTTCAAAGTGAGTTTTTCTCAAGTTATATCGATACTGTTGCAGAGCATACTTGAAAACATGGGTGCAAGCTTGTCTGGTTGCATCATCTTGGCTATCCAACTTGAACCTCATCTGTTGAAAATTATGGGAGTCTCATTATCAACAACCTAGAAAGTATGGGACATAGCAAGACGATATTACTAGTTTCCATACATAACCGTACTTAAAGATAAATGGTCGAGGAAGGTGTTGAACTGGGTTTCGTCTTTTTCATTCCTGTACTGAATACATGTTGGGAGGATACGTACATGACACCTAATGGCAAGCGATGCCTCTGATACTAACTTGGCTGACTCTGTAGCATCACGTGGCCTTTTTAAACCTGTCTCAAAACGGATCTCCATTCTCCCTCCTCTAGATTTAGTTAACCTATCAAGCATTATCCCTGATGTTTGTTTCCTCTTGCACCTAGGTGCCAGTCCAACAACAAACATAGGAAGTGTTAGTGTACATCAAACTATGAGACTACATATAAAGAAGCATGCAGCTGTAACTTGACTCCAACAACTACCTTCTTGCTGTTGAAGCTCACAAAGTTCATCTGATCTTGCCAACTCGCCTTGTGTCAAGAGTGCTTTGGAAGTAGTGTCTGGTGGCAAGGGAGCTTGGGAACGTGCTGCTAGCTGAGTTGTCGAACGAGTAACTCGTGCAACTGGTGGTACCATGGAAGGTGTTGCAACAACTAGGGCTGTCTCTGCTTGTTTGGTGGTAGCCATTGGTTTTTGTTTGGCTTGTTCTACAGCTCGTGTAGCACGGGATACCCCGTTTCTACAATTTTCCGCTGGACTTTGACCTTCTATTGCACCACCAGTACCAGCAGAATCTGCAGGATTATTCCGCTTCCATTTTCGTGTGTCATTAGTACTAACACCATCCCTTGTTATTTTGTGTTCCTTTCTGTTTCTCTGTGCCAATGTGAGTCAAGCCGACAAGAAAAGGGAATAACAATTTAGTTCTTCAGAACAAATTGATTTGTGATACAGACGAACTGAACTTTCATGTTAGACAAACACATGATAGGAGGATGTAATATGTACAAAAAACAGGACGGCATGAGATAATCAAAACTATGATGTGTAAACTAAGCAGAAGACATTTCACTAAATTAGAAGCAATGCAATGGAATGTAGACACCATATAAAGATGCTACAAATATCGCTCTGCCAAGTTAACAGTGCCTCGTCATAACTGGCGTTTAAACAAATGTGAAGCAGTACATGAAATAAATCAGATGCAAGATGCAAACAACATCACACTACCAAGTTAAAGGTCTCTCGTCATTAGTGCCATTGCATATTCAGAGCATTGCATATTCACAGCTTATGATGTGAAAACTAAGCAGAAGGCATTTCAACAAATTAGAAGCAATGAAAGCTAGACACCATATGAAAGATGCAACGAATATCACTCTACCAAGTTAAAATTGTCTCATCGTAAGTGCCATTTCAACAAATTAGAAGTAGTACAAGCTAGAAAAGAATGCGAGATGTAAGGAAAACACATGATACCAGGATGGAATATGTACGAAAAACAGGACGACATGGCATATTCACAACTGTTTATGTAAACTAAGCAGAAGCCATTTCAACAAAAAAGAAGCAATGCAAGCTAGACACCGTATGCAACATGCAAGAAAATATCACACTGCCAAGCTAGAGAAAGCACCTAGCATGCCGGTTTCACCGGAAGACCGCCATCAGTCCCTGCCTTATTTTTTTCCTTCCTGCTTCTTAGTTTTATTGCCTTGTCAATTCAAACCCACAAGAAAAATGAATAAAAAATTGCTTTTCGAAACTCATTGATGCAGGATGCTGACGAGCACTACTTTAATGTAAGGCAGTCGCATGATAGGATGATTGAATGTGTAACAAAAAAGGACAACATTGCATATTCACGGCTATGATGTGTAAACTAAGGAGAAGGCATTTCAACAAATTAGAAGCAATGAAAGCTAGACACCATATGAAAGATGCAACGAATATCACTCTACCAAGTTAAAACTGGTTGGCACCACAGATGGAAGAGCTAATATCACGCAATCAAAGTGCCTTCGTTGGTGGGAGATGCATCCAAGATAATTTCGCCTTGGTTCAGAGAGCTGTGAAAACACTCCATCGCAAGAAAATCGAGTCTCTGTTCCTGAAACTAGACGTGGCAAAGGCTTTTGACTCTGTAGCCTGGCCCTTCCTCTTGGAGGTGCTCGGCCGGCGTGGATTTGGGCCTAGGTGGAGGCAATGGATCGACTGCATCCTTTCCACCTCTTCTACGCAGATTCTTATCAATGGCGGCCCTACCGACACGATCTGGCACGCGAGGGGATTCCGGCAGGGCGACCCGATCTCACCCATGTTGTTTATTATTGTCATGGACGCTCTAAGCGTGCTTGTAAGATATGTGGAGAGCGCGGGATTACTGACCACGCTCACGGAGCACGGAATCAAGCACCGGATCTCTCTCTTCGCTGATGATATGGTAATGTTCATCCGCCCCCGGCGTTCGGAGTTGAGAACTGTCGCAGCAGCACTCGATCTATTTGGAGAGGCTTCAGGACTCCGGGTGAATCTTCAGAAGAGCTCTGTTATTCCAATTCGATGTGAGGTGGAGCAGGAGTTCTTGGCAGATCTTCCAGGTACTCTGGGAAGTTTTCCTTGCACATACCTTGGCCTCCCTCTTCGTACGGGAGCACTGACAAAGGAGGATCTCCATGGACTTGTGGATTCTGTGGCTAACCATCTGCCAGCATGGAAGGGGGGCCTTCTGTTTGAAGGAGGGAGAATTATATGATCAAAGGTTGTCCTCACTGCAACCTCAGTGTACCACATGCTATCCCTTGACCTCCCACCCTGGGTCATCAAGAGTATCGAGAAGATATGCAAAGATTTCTTATGGAAAGGAATGGAGGAAGCGAAGGGTGGGGATTGCAAAGTTGCATGGGACATGGTGTGTCGGCCCATTGAATTCGGAGGCTTGGGAATCCATAACCTGAGATTACTAAACGCGGCCCTTAGAGTGCGCTGGCTATGGTTGGAAAGAGTGGACTATGACCGGCCTTGGCAGGGACTTAGAAACTCTGTCTCTCCGGACACATATAACCTGTTCCACGCTTCAACGATCTGCATGGTTGGGGATGGACGGAAGGCTCTATTTTGGCATGATAGATGGATGGACAACAACTCACCAAAGGATATCGCGCCGGAGCTGTTCCATTCTGTTCCACCTGGGAAGCAAGGTGTCTCTGTCCATGATGCACTATGCAATAATGAGTGGACCAAGCATTTCAAAGGAGAATTTTCGCTGACTATGATATACCAATTCTGCATATTGTGGGAGCAGGTCCAGCAACACCGCGGCGAACTATCCAATGCCCCCGATAGCTTCCGATGGATTTGGACAAATTCAGGTATTTACTCTGCAAGCTCGGCTTACAGGGCCTTCTTTGCAGGCAAGACAAGGTTGCCGGGTGCCGAGCAACTATGGTCATCTGTAGCACCTCTGCGGTTGAAATTCTTTGGTTGGCTAGTGCTTCATAACTGATGTTGGACCGCGGACAGGCTGAGCCCTAGAGGCTTACCCAACCAGCAGCTATGCCAACTTTGTAATCAACAGGTGGAGTCAATCAATCATCTGCTCATGCAATGCCCTTTTTCCCGGACGATCTGGCACATGGTGGCCCAGCAGCTGCACCTCTCTCTGCAAACCCCGCGGATTGACTCGGTTCTGGTGGAGTGGTGGGAACAGGCACACAACTCGACGCCAAGGAAGCAGAGACCGGAGCGAAACGCCTTAATCAATCTAGTAATGTTCTACATATGGAAGGAGCGTAACAGCCGAATCTTCGACAAGGTTTCTTCACTTGAGACGGTGATAGTGGACAAGATCAAGATTGAATGGAGGACGTGGAAACAGGCATGGAGTCTTAGAGCTAGGAACGGTCAGCTGGTGGGCGAGACTGAGACGTAGACTCTTGTAATCTCGGTGGTGTTGGGTGGTGTGTGACTACCTGTAACTTGTAATCTGTACTTTCATCATCTCCTCCTTAATGAATCAACACGCAAATCTCATGCGTGTTCCTGGAAAAATCTCCTTAATGAAGTAGTACAAGCTAGAAAAGAATACGAGATGTAACCTATATCACACTCCCACACTGGTGCGCGTCGGTCCTAAACAAACGGGTTTTTACCCCTTTCCATCACGGCATTTGGAACCGTCGCCAAGTGAGTGTGTGTGATAGGGTGTCCTTCCCACACGACCCAGAAATTGTCGGGGATAGGCCCTCCTGGGACCCAGGCTGGGGCCGTGTGCGATCGGGTGAGGCATCGAAACTCAATCATTTCCGTAGGTATGTACATCCCACACGGTAATCCGAGAAAATCATTTCCGTAGGTATGTACATCCCACACGGTAATCCAAGAAAATCATTTCCGTAGGTATGTACATCCCACACGGTGAATCCTAGAAAAACATTTCCGTTCGTATGTATATCACACGCAGTCAATCCAAGGAATACGTTTTCGTTCTTATGTACATCCCAAACAGTCAATCCAGGGAAAACGTTTCTGTTCGGATGTACATCCCACACGGTTTTATGTATACGCTCATGTGTGAAAGGTGTAACTATCACACACGCTCTGCCTTGGTTAACTATTTGCTTTCATTAACTACATCACACACGATTTGATGTAGAAAACTGTGTGGCATTGGGCTATCCATCGCAAGCGCTTTTACTGCTAGAACCGTTTGCAAAGGTCCATGACTGTTTGTTCTATTTTTATTTTTGCCTGTAATTTATTATTCTAATTGGAAATTTTGAAATACGAAACATGCAATTCAAATTCTCAGCACAATGGTTCAACAACGAATCCATAAATAAAATTGTCAGTACAATATGTTTAGTAATTACAGGATTAGGAAGCAATTAACTATGATGAACCGCAGTATTTAAAGGCGGTAAAGGTGAAGACAAGTGTAAATCATTTTGACTACCAACGGTGTTGAAGAAGCGGAATGCCCATAATGTGCCTTCCTGCATGCGATAGGCACGAATCACTTTTGTCCAACCCCTTGTGACAATCACCCGCCCATCCTTCACCGCATTCAGGAAGACTTCTAGAGCATTATCATGGTAGCATGAATTATATACTTTAACCTTAGTTGCCTCCACTCCGGTCATGTAGTTTGCAAGGTAATCATCAGTAAATAGCTTCGGAAACCACTGAAAAGAGAAAAATATCAGATACTGAGGTCTAATAGAGTAACTTGTTGTGGGCAGGGGGAAAAGGCAACACATTACTTACCATCCTAAAGTTCACTGTTGTCTTCGACAAAGTGTAAATAAATAGCTTAATTCCAATCACCCATTTCTTTCGCCTAACAATCTTTCTTAGTTTCCTCACTTGACGCTTGTTCATGAATATCTCATTGCCCCATATGCAAAAGGGATCGAAGCGTGGTTCAGTACCCCTCATATATGTACCTACAAGCAACCAGTAAATGTTAGAAGCTAAACTGAGATTGCACAAATGATGTAAAATACAACTACCTATGTTCCTAAGTACAAGTTTTTTTGAGATTTCAATATGAACTACATACGGATGTATATAGAATTATAGATATAGTTTACATTAGAATCTAGATTCACTCATTTTTCTCCTTATGTGGTCTATATTGGAATCTCTAAAAATACTTATATTTAGGAATAGATAGTGTATAAGACATGGGATGCAGCTAACCTCGACGGCAAACAACAGCATCGCCCATTGTAGCCCTGTGTAAGTACATGGAAAGCCAATGTTAACTACAACAGGGTTAACATCCACCAAAAATAGCAAATGGTAATAAAACGGCAGCATCTGTAGTGATATCTTTATTTCGAAAGAGTAGCACCGTAGCAAAGGGGCAGATTAAAAAATCGATACAACTGTTAATTGCAACAGGCTTAACAACATCCTAATTCATGTTTTGTAAGTTTCTAGCCATTGAAATACAACTCTTTAAAAATGGATACAACTGTTAATTTGCAACAGGCTTAATGGCCATTGAAACCGGTACTGATAAAAATGCAATTGGCAGAGTTAAACATCACAGGGCAGGTGCTGCCAGAGCAGATAATGGCCTAGTTGTCTATAAAAAGGTAGGGAAAATAGCTCAAACGTGTTAGGCATGTTTACTACAACATGCTTAATACATCGACAGTACAAAACATAGCCATTAATTGCAACTGGTATTGGTAAGATTGAACTGGTGGGTACATACTTGGTAAGTCCTAAGAGGTAGTTGCTGGGGCACTTCATCTTGGCCAGAGCCCGCCCAAAGTCAGCGGCGGCGGAGGCGAGCTGTTCCTCTGGGTCGAAGCGTGGATCAGTGCCACTGACATGTGTACCTACAGGCAACCAGTAAATGGTAGAAGTTAAACTGCAATTGCACAAATGACGTGAAATACTGTAAGACATGGAATGCAGCTAACCTTGACGGCAAACAACAGCATCGGTCGTTATGACCCTGCGTAAGTACATGGACAAGCATGTTAAGTACAGCAGGGTTAGCATCCACCAAAAATAGCAAATGGGGCAGCATCTCTAGTATATCTTCATTGCGGAGAGTAGCATGGTAGCAAATGGACAGATTAAAATGGATACAACTGTTAATTGCAACAGGCTTAACACATCCTAAGTCATGTTTTGTAAGTTTGTAGCCATTGAAATGCAACTGTTTAAAAATGGATTCAACTGTTAATTGCAACAGGCTTAATAGACATTGAAACCGGTACTGATAACAATGCAATTGGCATAGTTAAACATCACAAGGCAGGTGCTGCCAGAGCAGAGAATGGCCCAGATGTCTATAAAAAGGTAGGGAAAGTAGCAAAAACATGTTAGGCATGTTTACTAGAACATGCTTAATACATCGACCGTACAGAACATAGCCATTAATTGCAACTGGTATTGGTAAGATTGAACTGGTGAGTACATACTTGGTAAGTCCTGAGAGGTAGTTGTCGTGGCACTTCATCTTGGCCAGAGCTCACCCAAAGTCAGCGACGGCGGAGGCGAGCTGTTCCTCCGGGTCGAAGCATGGATCAGTGCCACTGACATGTGTACCTACAGGCAACCAGTAAATGGGTAGAAGTTAAACTGCAACTGCACAAATTATGTGAAATATTGTAAGACATGGGATGCAGCTCACCTCGACGGCAAACAAAAGCATCGGCCGTTATGACCCTGCGTAAGTACATGGACAGGCATGTTAAGTGCAACATGGTTAGCATCGACTAAAAATAGCAAATGGGCAGAATCTCTAGTGATATCCTGAGTCATGTATTGTAAGTTTGTTTGGTATTGGTGAAATTGAGCTGGACACGGTAATATTTGAACATCACACAGTGTGTAGTACTGAAATAAACAAGGCACGAACATGCTTAAGACATCAACCGTACAAATCATAGCCGTTGCAAGTGGTATTGGTAAGATTTAGCTGGTCAGATCTTACCTGTTAAGTCCCGAGGGGTAGTCGCTAGGAGACTTCATCTGGGCGAGAGCCTGCACCATGTCGGCGGCGGCGGCGGAGGCGAGGTGTTCCTCCGGGTCAACACGCACAGCGGCCATCACGCCATGGACCGCCATCAGCTCCTGGCGGGAGGGGGGGTTTGGAGGCATGAGGATGTTTTGCAGGCGCCATTTAAGCAATCAGGCCGGGGACGTGATAGAGATCGGTGGGTTACCTGACTGGATCCGAGCAGAACGTAGATGTGTTTGAAGCTGTGGTTGCGGCAGCGGCGGTTTGAGATGCCAGTAGGGGGAGGCGCGAGGGAGGGGGGATACTGAGGGGAAGGGGATGTGGTTGGAGGAATAAATTCTGAAATCGCGCGCCTAATGAAAATTCCGGTGCGAAATTTGAAACTTGGGCGGGGGAAACACACAACGCAGACGAAGCGCGTAAATACTCGTGTGCAAGAAAAAACAAAGTTGGCAGATCCCGTCTCCAAAAAATGTACACGTGTACTTGATTTTTTTCGGTCAATGGTACGCCTGGTTTATAAGGAAATATCGCACAGGTAACTGACTTATGGGTCATTAACGCAAAAACGCAGACGGGTACGGCATAGAAACCGTGTGTTTTGTGATCTTCTAATGATTAACGCAAAAACGCACACGGGCACACATGCTAATCAACGCTCAAAGCCCTCAAATGATGCTCTTACCGACATTGTACATTAATACTACAAACTTAAAGTACTACTGGTAATTTGCTCTAATACTACAAACTTAAACTACTTCTCACATGCTGCCATCAGGGCATGCTGGCCAGATGTGGCGTTCTCCTTCCCGGCCTTGTAGGCGGCAGCCCACCGTGCTTCGATCTCCGCCAAGCTCTCCTCACCACGGTGTGCGGCCTCTTCCGCCGCCGAGAAGGGGAAAGCTCAGATGGAGAGGGCAGCGTCGCCTTCGCCGAAGAGAGGGCGAGGCCGTCCCTGCAAGATCACCGCGATGCCAGCGGTGGTTCCTCAGGGGCATGAGCAAGCCCCTGCGGGGGTTCGGATCACCTCCGCTGGCCGCGGCAAGGGTCCCTCCCGCGGGGGCGGCAGCGAAAGCCACGGTGACCATGGTCGCAGAGGGAGATAGGCGACGGCCACCTCGACACCTCGCCCATGAGCCCATGCTGATGCCACGGCCTGCGAGTTTGTGGTGTGGGTGGTGATGCCATCGTGCACCTGGATCCGACTCCCGCGGTCCCTGGCGGAAGAGTAGACGGCGAGGGGACCCGTCGAGCTGTGACTATAGCACGACGGGTGCTGGAACCAGTCCTTGCAAGGGGAGGTCGAGGCCACCTCCTCCGGTGACGTCTTCATGACCCGAGGATGGGGAGCGATTGCCCGCGCCTGTGGCTCGAAGGGGAGGCACGCCCTCCACTTCAAGTATGACAGGCAGCGACGCTCTTCCTCAGGATCTTCGGGGAAGATGGCGAGCGCCTGAGGTGCTGCCTGGTGGGCGGCAATCACGGCGGCGAGGCCCTTAGTGGTGAATTTTCCCTTGGCCTCCCCGCCAATGTCTCCAGCAGCGGTGGCACCCCTTCCGAGAGCATCTCAAGCAACGACGACTACGTGGAACCACCACGCTAGGGTCGAGGAGGACACCGACTAAGTGCCGCGACGCCAGAGCCGGTCTCCTGAGCCTTAGTCTCCTGGGGGCTTTCCTTTTTCTTGATTTCCTGTATCAAGATCATGAAGGGCCCTGCGGGGGTGTGTAAGAATCATGGCGCTTGCGCTTTTATATTAAAGTTTATAGCTCACGCTGCGCTCGCGTTCTTCGCTTGGGCATGGGTCCCTTTTTTGCTCTTGCGGTGGCTCAATGCTCTACGTTGATAGGTACCAGACCCCAGGCGGGCTTCTGTCGTCACTGGTATGCTAGGTCGCGATGCCGTGGTCAAGGCCAGGAGGTGAGTGGCCTGAAGTCCGGTAAGATCCCCTGAGGCGTGATGCTCAGGAGGTCCCCTTTGGCATGCAAGCAGCTCCTGAAAGATTAAAAAAGGGGGAATTCCTTGCCCGAGCGACATTGCGAGAAAACAAAGCACTAGTGGTAAGGCTCATGCTGGCGCGTATAGGATAACTTAGCTTGGCGAGCTCACGGTCCGCGGCGGTCCTTTTGTTAAGAGGGCGAGCTTCCTAGAGCCTTTGATCCTGCGCGTGTTCCCTGTTCTGTAATAAATTAAGGTAAGACCCACCGGGGGCGCATGAGGAAATTGATGCCCATCGTATTCCAAAAAATGCCAGTGGCGTTGGGCCACGCCCCTTTCCCTGTACTCCTCCGCGAGGTTTGCAACCTCCCTTCCCTGCCCACCATTATGCTCTACGTCCTCGGGACCTGGCCTCCGAGCAAAGTTCAGCCGCCGCAGGTATGCCAGGTCGCGATACCGTGGTCAAGACCAGGGGGTGAGGGCTCGAAAGGTGGTAGGGGATCCTGAGGCGCGGTGCTCAAGAGCCCCCTTTAACGTGCAAGTGGTTTGCGTGAAAGAGAGATGGCCCACCTTTCAGAGGCGCTCAGGGGAGGCTATACCCGGTGACGCACGGCGTACGGGGCAATTTTACTTAGACTTTTACGAGCTGGAATGGTGCTTGGTTGTGGTCGGGAATGAGGCGTTGGCGAGGCCACTCGAGGTCCTGTCTCCGGAGGTTCCCGCACATTAATTACTCACGAAATACAAGGGGCAGCCGAGCTTGCTGATCTGCCCGTGATCGTTCCGCGAGAAGACAAAGGCACTAAGGACCTAGTGAGGTGACGTGCGCGGGACTGGCCCGCGAGCTAGAGCTCAGTCTCTTAGATTTATCAACGCTACAGGGATGGACCCAAGCACAGGCGCCGTGCAGGTAGCCCCCTCCGTGAGATGTCCAAGGGGTGGGCTAGCAATGCGCGGAGGCCGCAAAGGTGACTCCAAAGGCAATAAATCGTCAGGCGCAATGTTAACAGCCATGGTAGCTCAAGCAGGCATACCTGGTCCAAAATACACGAATCGAAGCGACGCAGCTACGGGGCAGGCCCTGGCAGCTTGAGGATAATGCAGCCCGAGGGGCGCTCTCAACTGAACAAACCGAAAAGTCACCTGGCACCAGGGCTGTAGACGAGTCGAGGTAGCTGGAGACGCATGTCGTGAAAGTTGCTCCTCATGAGTCGGACGACTCCTGAGGCTTGGGGAGCTCGCACGGATCCGAGGCCTCCTCACACATGACCGCCTGGCATCTGGCCTCGTGAGATGCCATAGCACGATGTGCGAAGAGCTGGTATCAGGCGCCCATGTTCAACAGGCCAAACGGCATGCATACGCAGTTGTAGGGTTAGCCCCCACTCCGACCGACACGGGATGGCCAGAACAGTTCTTGCGAAGCGGCCCTGTTGAGGCCCGGGATGTTGACGCAGACCCGCGACCTGCTGCCTGATACGTCTCCAACGTATCTATAATTATGAAGTATTCATGCTATTATATTATCCTTCTAGGATGTTTTATATGCATTTATATGCTATTTTATATGATTTTTGAGACTAACCTATTAACCTAGAGCCCAGTGCCAGTTTCTGTTTTTTCCTTGTTTCCGAGTATCGCAGAAAAGGAAAACCAAATGGAGTCCAATTGACCTGAAATTCAACGAAGATTGTTTTTGGACTAGAAGAAGCCCACGGAGTACAGGAGATGGGCCAGAAAAGCCCCGAGGCCACCACGAGGGTGGGGGCGCACCCTACCCCCCTGGGCGCGCCCCCTGCCTCGTGGCCGCCTTGGAGACCCCCCTGACTTGTTCCCGACGCCAAAACCTCTTATATATATAGAAACCCCCAGAACATAACCTAGATCGGGAGTTTCGCCGCCACAAGCCTCTGTAGCCACAGAAAACCAATCTAGACCCGTTCCGGCACCTTGCTGGAGGGGGGAACCCTCACCGGTGGCCATCTTCATAATCCCGGCGCTCTCCATGACGAGGAGGGAGTAGTTCACCCTCGGGGCAGAGGGTATGTATCAGTAGCTATGTGTTTGATCTCTCTCTCTCGTGTTCTTGATTTGGCACGATATTGATGCATCGCGAGCTTTGCTATTATAGTTGGATCTTATGATGTTTCTCCCCCTCTACTCTCTTGTAATGGATTGAGTTTTCCCTTTGAAGTTATCTTATCAGATTGAGTCTTTAAGGATTTGAGAACACTTGATGTATGTCTTGCATGTGCTTATCTATGGTGACAATGGGATATCACGTGATTTACTTGATGTACGTTTTGGTGATCAACTTGCGGGTTCCGTGACCTCTTGAACTTATGCATAGGGGTTGGCACACGTATTTGTCTTGGCTCTCCGGTAGAAACTTTGGGCCACTCTTTGAAGTTCTTTGTGTTGGTTGAATAGATGAATTTGAGATTGTGTGATGCATATCGTATAATCATACCCGCGGATACTTGTGGTGACATTGGAGTATCTAGGTGACATTAGGGTTTTGATTGATTTGTGTCTTAAGGTGTTATTCTAGTACGCACTCTATGATAGATCGAACGGAAAGAATAGCTTCGTGTTATTTTACTACGGACTCTTGAATAGATCGGTCAGAAATGATAACTTTGAGGTGGTTTCGTGCCCTACAATAATCTCTTCGTTTGTTCTCTGCTATTAGTGACTTTGGAGTGACTCTTTGTTTCATGTTGAGGGGTAGTTATATGATCCAATTATGTTATCCTTGTTGAGAGAACTTGCACTAGTGAAAGTATGAACCCTAGGCCTTGTTTCCTAGCATTGCAATACCGTTTTCGCTCACTTTTATCATTAGTTACCTTGCTGTTTTTATATTTTCAGATTACAAAAATCTATATCTACCATCCATATTGCACTTGTATAACCATCTCTTCGCCGAACTAGTGCACCTATACAATTTACCATTGTATTGGGTGTGTTGCGGACACAAGAGACTCTTTGTTATTTGGTTGCAGGGTTGTTTGAGAGAGACCATCTTCATCCTACGCCTCCCACGGATTGATAAACCCTAGGTCATCCACTTGAGGGAAATTTGCTACTGTCCTACAAACCTATGGACCTGGAGGCCCAACAACGTCTACAAGAAGAAGGTTGTGTAGTAGACATCAAGCTCTTTTCTGGCGCCGTTGCTGGGGAGGTGAGTGCTTGAAGGTATATCTTTAGATCTTGCAATCGAATCTTTTAGTTTCTTGTTTTATCACTAGTTTATTCTATAAAATAAAACTAAAAAATGGAATTGAGGGTGCCTCATATGCTTCATCTTTTTAATGTCTTCCATGAAAATAAGCATTCCGATAATTGTGCTCAATTGCTAGAGGAAGAATGCATTAAAATGTTTGGCACTAAATCTTTGAATGATGAGCATGATTGTAATGTTGTTAGTATGAATTCTTTGAACATCCATGATGCTAATGATATGCAAAGCCACAAGCTTGGGGAAGCTATGTTTGATGTAGATGATATTTTTTGTCCCCCAAGTTTTGATGAGCAAATTTATTATGATGAAAGCATGCCTCCTATGTATGATGATTATTGTGATGACATGTATGCTATAAAGAATAATGATAAACATGAAACTTATCATCTTGATCCTAATTTTCATTATTTTGTTGAGTTTGCTCCCACTTCTATTCACGAGAAGAAATTTGCTTATGTGGAGAGTAATAAAAATTCTATGCTTGTGCATCATGAAAATAGTGCTTTATGTGATAGTTATATTGTTGAATTCATTCATGATGCTACTGAAAATTATTATGAGGGAGGAATATATGCTTGTAGAAATTGCAATAATATCAAGTTTCCTCTCTATGTGCTTAAAATCTTGAAGTTATGCTTGTTTTGCCTTTCTATGCTAGTTGATTATTGTTCTCATAAGTTGTTTGCTCACAAAATCCCTATGCATAGGAAGTGGGTTAGACATAAATGTGCTAGTCATATTCTTCATGATGCTCTCTTTATGTTTCAATTCTTATCTTTTAGGTGAGCATCATTGAAATCATCATGCCTAGCTAGGGGCGTTAAACGTTAGCGCTTGTTGGGAGGCAACCCAATTTTACTTTTGTCCTTTGATTTTGCTCCTGTTTAGTAATAAATAAATAATCTAGCCTCTGGTTAGATGTGGTTTTATGTTTTAATTAGTGTTTGTGCCAAGTAAGACCTATAGGATCTTCTTGGATGATAATTATTTGATCTTGCTGAAAAAGACAGAAACTTTCTGCTCACGAAAAGAATTGTTAAAAATCACCAGAAATTGATAAAATACTGATTCCAATTGCAATAGAGCAATAATCAAATTATCTAGGTCTTCCTATTTTGGCAGAGTTTTCTGAGTTACATAAATTTGCGTTTGATGCATATTACTACAGGCTGTTCTGTTTTTGACAGATTCTATTTTTCGTGTGTTGTTTGCTTATTTTGATGAACCTATGGCTAGTATCAGAGGGTATGAACCATAGAGAAGTTGGAATACAGTAGGTTTAACACCAGTATAAATAAATAATGAGTTCATTACAGTACCTTTAAGTGGTGGTTTGTTTTCTTTCGCTAACGGAGCTCATGAGATTTTCTGTTGAGTTTTGTGTTGTGAAGTTTTCAAGTTTTGGGTAAAGATTCGATGGACTATGGAATAAGGAGTGGCAAGAGCCTAAGCTTGGGGATGCCCAAGGTACCCCAAGTTAATATTCAAGGACAACCAAGAGCCTAAGCTTGGGGATGCCCCGTATGGCATCCCCTCTTTCTTCTTCGTTCATCGGTAACTTTACTTGGAGCTATATTTTTATTCACCACATGATATGTGTTTTGCTTGGAGCGTCATTTTATTTTGTTAGTATTTGCTTTCTGTTATTTAGAATAATGTTTTGCATCTCTATTTTCAATAAAAATGTCAAGGATAGCCTTTACCATGCTTATTTTGCAAGTATACATGTTGTTGTTTCAAAACAGAAAGTCTATTGCTGTTGCAAAAATTCCCTAGAAAAGCCAGAATATGATAAAATGTTGAATTTTTTTGCATATTGAGCTCTGATAAATTTTCTACAGTGTGGTAGAATTTCATAATGTTTGGAGTTAGGGAAGTATTGATACTCTTGCATTCTTTACAAACTGTACTGTTTTGGCAGATTGCTGTTATGTTTGCATATGTTTGCTTGTTTAATGATTCTATTTGAGGACAGGAGTATTAGATATGCAGAGACATTTAGTATGCAATGTTGAATAATAATTTTAGTGATTTGTTACAGTAGAAAATGATAAGGTTTTTGCATTGGTTTATACTAACTTATCTCACGAGTTCTTGTTAAGTTTGGTGTGGATGAAGCTTTCGAGATTTAGGAAACCGTGATATAAAAGGAATTAAGGAGATGCAAAAGTTCAAGCTTGGGATGCCCAAGGCACCCCAAGATAATATTTCAAGAAGTCTCAAGCATCTAAGCTTGGGGATGCCCCGGTAGGCATCCCACCTTTCTTCTTCAACAATTATCGGTTAGTATCGATTGAGCCTAAAGTTTTTGCTTCTTCACATGATGAGTGCTATCCTTGAAATGTCGTTTTCTTTTGTTTTGCTTGTTTTATGAATAAAATACCAATATCTGAAATTCTTAAATGAGAGAGAGTCTTCACAAAGCTACATAATTATTTAACTACTCATTGATCCTCACTTATATCTTTTTGGAGTAGTTTGTCATTTACTTGTGTGCTTCACTTATATCCTATGAGTAAATGGTTGAATGATTTGAATGTCATAAATCTGAAATTATATATGTTTCATATGCCTTTCCCATGGGGAGTAATGCCTTCACATATAAGAAGTAGAGGTGGTGAATTTTTTGAAGGTTAGCAAACATTGTATTGGTCACTTGAACAATTCATGATTGTGAGCCCCATTAATTATTTTCAAACCTGAGCAAATTAGTTGAAGTTATACAAGGAAGACAACATAATGAGTTATGCTTGGGTATATTTGTATAAGTTATATTGTTATGGATCCTCTAACATGTGGTGCTTGCTATTTAGAATCCTTTGCTAGCCAAAATATTTGTACTAAGCGGGAATACTGCTTGTGCATCCAAATTCCTTGAACCAAGTTTCTTCCATGAGTGTCCACCATATCTACCTATATGCGGTATTTACCTGCGTTCCAAGTAAATTTGCATGTGCCAAACTCTAAACCTCTTATATATACAGAAACCCCCAGAACATAACCTAGATCGGGAGTTCCGCCACCGCAAGCCTCTGTAGCCGCCGAAAACCAATCTAGACCCGTTCCAGCACCCTGCTGGAGGGGGGGAACCCTCACCGGTGGCCATCTTCATCATCCCGACGCTCTCCATGATGAGGAGGGAGTAGTTCACCCTCGGGGCTGAGGGTATGTACCAGTAGCTATGTGTTTGATCTCTCTCTCTCTCTCGTGTTCTTGATTTGGCATGATCTTGATGTATCGTGAGCTTTGCTATTATAGATGGATCTTATGATGTTTCTCCCCCTCTACTCTCTTGTAATGGATTGAGTTTTCCCTTTGAAGTTATCTTATCGGATCGAGTCTTTAAGGATCTGAGAACACTTGATGTATGTCTTGCATGTGCTTATCTGTGGTGACAATGGGATATCACGTGATTTACTTGATGTACGTTTTGGTGATCAACTTGCGGGTTCCGTGACCTCGTGAACTAATGCATAGGGGTTGGCACACGTTTTCGTCTTGGCTCTCCGATAGAAACTTTGGGGCACTCTTTGAAGTTCTTTGTGTTGGTTGAATAGATGAATATGAGATTGTGTGATGCATATCGTATAATCATACCCGCGGATACTTGTGGTGACATTGGAGTATCTAGGTGACATTAGGGTTTTGATTGATTTTTGTCTTAAGGTGTTATTCTAGTACGAACTCTATGATAGATTGAATGGAAAGAACAGCTTCGTGTTATTTTACTACGGACTCTTGAATAGATCGATCGGAAAGGATAACTTTGAGGTGGTTTCGTGCCCTACAATAATCTCTTCGTTTGTTCTCCGCTATTAGTGACTTTGGAGTGACTCTTTGTTGCATGTTTAGGGATATTTATATGATCCAATTATGTTATCCTTGTTGAGAGAACTTGCACTAGTGAAAGTATGAACCCTAGGCCTTGTTTCCTAGCATTGCAATACCGTTTTCGCTCACTTTTATCATTAGTTACCTTGCTGTTTTTATATTTCCAGATTACAAAAATCTATATCTACCATCCATATTGCACTCGTATCACCATCTCTTCGCCGAACTAGTGCACCTATACAATTTACCATCGTATTCGGTGTGTTGGGGACACAAGAGACTCTTTGTTATTTGGTTGCAGGGTTGTTTGAGAGAGACCATCTTCATCCTACGCCTCCCACGGATTGATAAAACTTAGGTCATCCACTTGAGGGAAATTTGCTACTGTCCTACAAACCTCTGCACTTGGAGGCCCAACAACGTCTACAACAAGAAGGTTGTGTAGTAGACATCACTGCCCATGTCGAGGGCTGCAGCTGCTTTGGGTGGCCTTGTAGGGCGACGCTCACCACGCATGGCCCTTGCCTCTTGAAGCTCTTCGATTGCCTTGGTGATGAAATCTCGCGCACCTGGCGCCTCGCACAGTGCGCCTTGCTCGCGGGGACGCGCACTGAAGCACGCCTCCAAGTGGTGCCCGAGCACCTCCCTCGTCTCACCAGTCAGGTCTGAGGCTTTCCAAGTGGAAGCCCCCGAGCCCGGCCTGAGGGAAGTGCTGGGCGCGCCTTCCTATGCGGGGGGAAGGAACGCCCCAGCAGCGAGCGTGGAGCCTGAGGTGCTGCCAGCAGGCCCTCTAGCCTCCGAATGACTCTTGGGGAGGAGCTGCTTCTTCTTCTTGGGGGTGGCCTCGTGGGGCAGAATGGCGCCCTCATCGTCAGAGTTTTCGGCCGCCGTGGCCTGGTAGGTGCGCTCGAGGGAGCACATCACATCTTTCTCATCGCAGGCGACCATGATGACCCTGCCAGGCATCTTGAGGACATTGTAGCCATGGTGGGTTGCTTCCATGAACTTGGCGAGGGCAGGGTACCCGAGGATAGCGTTGTACGGGAGGCTGATGTTTGCAACGTCAAAGTCAATGAGCCCAGTGTGGCAGTTGTCGCGCGCGCCGAAGGTGACGGGGAGGCGTATCTGCCCTAGGGGTATGGCGGAGACATCAGTCACTCCTGAGAAGGGTTTGGTGGGCAGGCGCTGATCATAAGGCACTTGGAGCGTCTCGAATGTCTCGACAGAGAGGACAATTAGCCCTACGCCACCGTCAATGAGGGTCTTGGTGACAAGGACGTTGCTGATGGTGGTCGTGCATTGCATGGGGAGCGCGCCTGAGGCGGCCGAGCACTTAAGGTGGTCCTTGGAGTCGAAGGTGATGGTGCACCGCGACCACTTGAGGGGGCGCACGCCCTCAAGCCTCGGGAGGGCCGCGTTTACTTCATGAGCGAACTGCTTGAAGATGCGATGTGAGGCTGGGTCCTGAGCACCACCCTGGATGCAGGCGATCGCACGAGGTTCTTGGAAGCCCCCATCCCCATCATCATGCCGGTTGTCGTCATTTCTCCTTGGTGAAGGCGGCATTGGAGGGACGCTGACATTGCCATGAGGACGGGCCTCACAAGGCTGATCGCGCCAGGGCCCATCGCGAGGCTCATCACGCCAGCGGTCCTCGCGAGGCTGATGGTGCCAGTCCTGATGAGGGTCATGGTTGTCCCAGCGGCCTCCGCCGCGGCCTCCCCCATGGCCATAGCCACGGTCGCCACGCTCGGGGCGGTGGCCGAGGCGGCCATCACGGAGGGCCCTGACCTCCTGGCAGTCAGTGTTGTGGTTGTGCATGTTGTGGAAGATGCAGAACGGGCGGTTGCCTCTGGGAGGCTCATCGTGGTCACGGCCACGCTTCATCTTGGGCATAGCAGCGAGCACGGCAGGGCCCTTACGCTTTGCCTCCTTAGCCTTGGCCTTCTTGTCTTCAGGGTCGGCCTCCAGGAGCTTGACGAGGGAGAGGCAGCCCTCTTCGGCCCTCGCACACTTGTTCGCCAGGTTGAACATCTCAAGGGTCGAGTATAAGTCCTCGTGGATGGCGAGCTCCTCTTTCATCTTGACTGCCGGCGTCCTGGGAACGGGGGTACCCAGACTTGCCTGCCTGCGGCCCATGGTGTGGCTCCACCAGCGGCCTGGTATGGCCCACCTTCAGCAACAACCACTCAAGACCCTCGCGAGGGGCCCAGCCTCGCGAGGCAGACAACGCAAGACCCCCTCGGGGGCAGCCTTGCTAGGCGGGCTCCCGAGGAGCGGAGATATCAAGGCAAGGGGCACCTCGCGAGGTGCGCGTGATGTGAGCCATGACGACCAAGGCCAGGCGGGCGCCAGCGGGCATAGTGTACCAGTTTCCTCTTTGGTGCTAAAGAGGCAGGCGCAGGCGAGGAGTCCCGAGACATCAGACAAAGGTTTCCATATCGATGCAACGAGACCAAGACCAGTAGGGCGGAGGTCACCACGAAGCCCATAGCAGCGTCACCACCAGAGCCTTTTGCAGGCGAAGACCACCTTTTGTCAGGACAACTTGTACTAGTTGTCTCCCTTCAAAATAGGCTGTTGTGGGATCCCTTCCCGCCTAACATGTGGGAAGAGGACCAGGGCCTCTATAAATAGGACTAGCCACCACCATAGAGGGGGACGGATCATTCAGACCATCCTCACACTCACCAGCTCATCGAGCTTAAGAACACCTCTCCCCAGGAGGTAGTTCATACCTTGTACTAGTTCATCCTCAGCCTACAAGGCAATCCACCACACTACACTGGAGTAGGGTATTACACCGCAACGGTGGCCCGAACCAGTATAAACCCTCGTGTCTCTTGTTCCTTGGGTTCATCGAGGTAGGCCTTGAGATCGTTGCGAGAGCGAGCTAGGAAGAGAGAGTTCTTCGTGCGCACCCCAGTGTTCGAACCTCAAGGGTTTGCCGGAACCCAGAATCCGACATTTGGCACGCCAGGTAGGGGTGCGCTGAAGCTTCGCTCCTCCACTGGCTTCGCCTCTCTGCTCAGCCCCCATGGCCGGCGCTGCTCCTTCGAATGGACCGACGGACGCCCGCGATGGAGCCATGGGGCTCAGGGCCCTCACTCCCGCCTTGCGGCGGGTGCAGTGGCCGCACAAGTTCAGGCCGGAGATGCCGCCCCGCTATGACGGCGCGACATATCCATCGGCCTTCCTGCTGCGTACGAGGAGGCCATTCTAGAGGCTGGAGGCGACGATAAGGTCATGGCCAACTGGTTCCCCATGGCCCTCACCGGAGCGCGCTGCGCCTGGCTGCTCAACCTGCCAGGATCCTCTGTGGCTTCTTGGGAGGAGCTGCGCGGCCTTTTCGTTGCACGCTTCGCGGCGCCGGCACCTATCGCCGTCGCAGCCCTCCTCGGCGGCTCGCAAGCACCGCCCTCGGACCGCCATGTCAAGCAGTTCTTCCGCCAGATTGGCGTCGTCTCTGTGCAGCAGGGAGCCCCTCTAGGATGGGCGGCGCCCAAGGCCGACCACACCTTCGACTCAGGGGACCACCCCGCGACCACTGCTGGCTCATGCGCGCTCCCAATGCTCTGCACACCCACCATCTGCAACGTAGCCGTGACCAAGACCCTCATCGACGGTGGAGCTAGGCTCAACATGCTCTCCGTGGAAGCTTTCAGCTTGCTTCATGTGCCGTACGGCCGGCTCCACCCCACCAAGCCTTTCTCCGGAGTCGGCAGCGGTTCCACCAGCCCCCTGGGGCAAATACGCCTCCCGGCCACCTTCGGTACCCGTGACAACTACCGCACCAAGCTGATCGACTTCGACATCGCCCGCATCGACCTCCCGTACAACGCCATCCTCGGGTACCTTGCCTTGGCGCAGTTCATGGCAGCGACCCATTCGGCCTACAACCTCATGAAGATGCCGGGGAGCAGCAGCGTCCTCACCGTGGCTGGACATACCAAGGAGGCTCTGACGGCTCTCAAGCTCGCCTTCAGGGCCGCCGCGGTAGCACGCCCGGCCGATGAAGCCACCCCAGGGGCTAAGGGGGCCGCGCCGGCGAAAAAGAAGCAGCTGTTCACTCAGGATCGTGCCGAAACGAAGCAAGTGCCGGTCAAGGAGGACGGAGCCTCGGGAGCCACCTTCACCATAGGCGCCAACCACGACCCGGACTAAGAGGAGGCATTGGTGAAGTTCTTGCGCGCGAACAAGGAGGTATTCGCCTAGGAGCCCAAGCAGCTGGTAGGGGTCCCGAGGGGGGTAATCGAACATCACTTGAGGGTGTTCCCCAATGTGCGCCCTGTGAAGCAGAAGGCGCGGCGATAGTCCACGGAGAAGCAGTTCTTCATCATCAAGGAAACTCGCAAGCTACAAGCGGCAGGCGTCATTCGCGAGGTCTGGTACCCAGAGTGGCTGGCGAACCCTGTCGTCGTGCCCAAGATAGGTGGGAAGGAACGCATGTGTGTCGACTTCACCAACCTCAACAAAGCCTGCCCTCAAGACCCGTTCCCACTTCCGCGCATCAACCAGATCGTCGACTCCACCGCCGAGTGCGACCTGCTGTGTTTCTTGGACGCTTTCTCGGGTTACCACCAGATCAAGATGGCGGTGGAGGACATAGAGAAGACGGCCTTCTTGACCCCGTGTGGGGTATACTACTACACCTGCATGCCATTCGGACTGCGCAATGCTGGGGCAACCTTCCAGCGGCTGATGCATATCGCCCTGGGCCAACAGCTAGGGAGAAACGCTGAAACCTACGTCGACGACGTCGTGGTAAAATCTCGGGAGGCTAGGACCCTCATTCAGGACCTAGAAGAGACTTTCGCCAGCCTGCGCCAGGTGGACCTGCGGCTCAACCCGGAGAAGTGCATGTTCGGTGTCCCCTCTGGCAAGCTACCGGGCTTCCTCGTGTCGCACAGGGGGGTCGAGGCTAACCCGGAGAAGGTCAAGGCGATAGAAGACATGATCCCGCCGCAAACTCTCAAGGAAATGCAGAAGCTCGCGGGCTGCATGACCTCGTTGGGGCGTTTCATCTCCAAGCTGGGGGAGCGCGCCCTGCCATTCTTTAAGCTGATGAAGAAGAAGGGCCCGTTCGAGTGGACCCCAGAGGCCGACCTGGCATTTCAAGACCTCAATTGATATTTGACCAGCCCTCCGGTGATGGTAGCGCCTCGTCCCCTCGAGCCCCTGGTGCTCTACCTGGCCGCCACGCCTCACTCCGCCAGCGCGGCGTTGGTGGCTGTCCGGGAGGAGCGCCAGGCCAAGAGCCCGCCGCGTAATGCCACACATTTGGCAGGAACGACGCGGCATCAAGACGGCGCCGCTAAAGCCATGGCGACGCCCGCAGATGATCAAGCCCTACAAGACGGTGTTTCTGGGCCTGCGGAGGCCCCGATGGGTGACCAAGCTCCTGAGGTCCCCCCACCTCAGGAGGCGCCACAACCTCCGGAGGCCGCAGGCTCGACGCTCCCGCCCTCGTTGAGCACCCGGTGTACTTCGTCAGCACGGTGTTACGGGACGCGAGAGCACGATATTCCATGCCATAGAGGCTTTTGCTTGCACTCCTAGTGGCCTCACGCAAGTTGCGTCACTACTTCCAAGGCCACCCAATTAAGGTCGTCTCAGCCTACCCACTGGAGAGGGTGCTCCGGAGCCCCAACGCTGCGGGAAGAGTCGTTGAGTGGAACATTGAACTGCAAGCGTTTCAGCTGGAGTTCAACACAACAGGGTCATCAAGGGAGCCGCCCTTGCCGACTTCATGGCAGAATGGACCAACGCTCCGGAGCCCGAAGCAGGCGAGAGCTGATCCCTCTTGCCAGGAAGTGAAGTGCCAGATGGCTGGGTCATGTACTTCGACGGTGCTTTCACACGCCAAGGCGCGGGGGCTGGTGCCGTGCTCATCTCGCCCACCCAAGACAAGCTATACTACGCCGTGCAGCTCTGCTTCCAGCAGGGCGAGAAGGTCTCCAACAACATCATGGAATACGAGGGTTGATTGCCGGCCTCAAGGCTGCAGCAGCCTTGGGGATGAAGCGTCTCAACATCAAGGGCGACTCTCAGCTCCTCGTCAACTTCTGCAACAAGGTGTACGAGCCAAGGGACGAGCACATGGAGGCGTACCTCGCGGAGGTGCGCAAGATGGAGAAGCAATTCTTGGGCCTGGAACTGCAACATGTGCCACGCGGCACAAACAAGGAAGCTGATGAGATCGCCAAGAGGGAGTCAAGGCGTCAGCCCCAACAGCCTGGTGTCTTCGAAGAGCGACTCTTCAAGCCCTTGGCGGTCCCCTCGGCCGCGGAGCCTGCACCGCCTCAGGAGGAACTCCCCGTCACCAGCCTCGGGAGCCCCCGCCTGCGGCCCGACCTCAGGAGCGCGTATGCTCCTGGCGCTCGAGCCTCAGGAGGGGTGCTGGACCAAGGAATTCATAACATACCTGGTGCAAGGAACGCTACCGGAGAAAGAGGAGGACGCGGAGCGCGTGGCCCGGCAGGCTACGGCATATTGCATCCAGGATGGTGAGCTATACAAAAAACGACCAAATAATGTTTCCTTGCGATGCATCTCCAGGAAGCAGGGGAGCGAGCTGCTAGTTGACATACACAGCGGAGATTGCGGGCATCACTCGTCGTCGCGCACCCTGGTTGGCAAGGCGTTCCGCAGCGGGTTCTACTGGCCCACGATGCTCAACGACGCAACTGAGCTGGTAAGATCCTGCGAGGCCTGCCAGTTCCATGCCAAGAAAATCCACCAGCCGGTCCAGAGCCTCCAGACTATCCCACTCTCGTGGTCGTTCGGCGGTCTGGGGGCTGGATATCCTGGGTCCGTTCCCTCGAGCGCCTGGGGGCTACTGCTACCTCTACGTCGACATCGACAAGTTCACCAAATGGGCAGAGGTGGAAGCCGTCCGCACTATACCAGCCGGGTTGGCAGTTAAGTTCATCAAGGGCCTCGTGAGCTGGTTTGGGGTCCCTAACTGCAGCATCACCGACAACGGTTCGCAGTTCACTAGCAATCTTTTCAAGACATATTGTGCTAACCTTGGAACGCAGATATGCTACGCCTCAGTGGCACACCCCAGGAGCAATGGCCAAGCCGAGTGCGCCAACGCAGAGGTCTTGAGAGGCCTCAAGACCAGGACCTTCAAGAAGAAGCTCGAGGCCTGCGGCAGGGGCTAGCATGATGAGCTCCAGTCCGTACTGTGGTCCATCTGCACCACCTTCACCAAGCCAACGGGCGAGACCCCATTCTTCCTCGTCTATGGAGCCGAAGCAGTTCTCCCTCACGAGGTCAAGCATCACTCCGCGCGGGTCCTGGCGTTTGACGAGGCACGTCAGGACGCCATGCGGGGGATGTACCTCATGCTAGGGGAGGAGCATCGCCGTCAAGCCTCATTCCGGGCGGCAAGATAGCAGCAGGCGCTGCGACGGTATCACTACCGCAGCGTCCGCTCCAGGACGCTCGAGGTGGGCGATCTCGTCCTGAGGTGGGTGCTCTCCAGCGAAGGGCTGCACAAGCTCTCACCAATGTGGGAGGGCCCGTTTAGGATTGCCCGCGTCTCCGGGCCTGGCGCCGTGCACCTGGAGACGCAGGACGGGATCCCCATCCAGAACGCCTAGAACATCCAACACCTCCGGAAGTTCTACCCATGAAGCAAGGCCCAGTGCCTGTGAAGGTCTCCACTCATGACACTCTCACGTAATAATGAGTGGGGCTGTACACGCCCCGGAGTCTTCGGAGAGCCGCCCTCGGGCCTTGGGGGCTCCCTCCCACATCCTAGTGGCAGCACTTAGCTCCGCGCTGGTGAGAAGACTAGACTAGGTGCCGGACACGGCTGTTCATTTGCTTTCTGTAGTTGGCTTGCAACCGTTTTAATGGAATTTGAAGTTCTGGCATTTCTCGACGGCTTGATTGATTCCCTTCTTCTCTCTGTTTCTCCCCTCAGTTCTTTGCTTTGCGCCAGGGAGGGCGACAGTTGCAAGACGCTCTCCCTCGCACGCCTCGCGCGGGGGCTGGATAGTGTGTGCGTGCGTGCTCCCCTGGTCTCTGTGAGGCGCCCTCGATTGAGCTCGTGATCAGCGCACTCCCCTTTTTAAGTCCATGCCCCACGGGTACCGCGACGTGGTGCGCTAGGCCATGATCAGCCCATGCCCGAGGCCTCACGCAAGGAGGGATGGGGATTTCCTAACGAATTTTCGCAGCTTCGCGATGTCTCCTGAGTCAGCAGCAGGGAAGCCTCACCCGATGCCAGGAGGCGCGCGCCCTCACAATGTGGGAGCTACCTCGGATGTATCAAGCTAAGTTATCCCTCTACGCCTACATGAAGCACAGATGCCACAACACAACCCGGAAACAATTAACATAGCATAAAGCAGCATAAGCATTACGGTTCATTACACGCCCTCGTAGGGCCCCATACTTGTTTCTTGCAATACAGGAAGAAAGGAAAGGACAGGCAAAAGCGGCTCCTACGCCCGCGGCTGCTCACGAGGGTCGGCCCCCAGCGCCCCCCGGACTCAGCCGGAGCCATCCTCGCGCTTCACTGGGGCGTTGGCGACCGGACGACCCGCCACCGTCCTCGAAGCAGGATCGACGACGTGGTGGCTGGTCATAGCCGCCGCTACTGGAGCTTTCGCTGGAGGAGGAGCTGCCGCTGCCAGACGAGCCGCGGCCATCGCCGAGGGCGAGTTCGCCCTCATCCACGTCACGACCGTCACCAAGGCTGAGCACTTCGTCACCGTCGTTGTCTTCAGGGCAGCACCCAGCGCGGCAACCGTCTTCCCTGAGCACCCTCACGAAGAGGGTCGCGGCACCGTCATACTTGAAGTGGAGGGTGCATCGCCTGCTCAGACCGCGCGCGCGGGCGAACGTCTGCCAGCCGCGGGCCAGGGCTACATTGCCCGCGATGGAAACCTCCACCGCGACCCACGAGGCCTTGTTGCAGCAGCCGTCGGCCTACAGCCAGAGGCCGCCAGGACCCATGGTCGGAAGCTCGCCGGCAAAGGAGCGCGGAAGTTGAAGCCAGGTGCCGGCCGGGTTCTCCGACCACACGACAAACTCCATCAGCACCTCCGCCGAGTGGAAGCGCGGCCCGGGAGGCCGGGCGACCATGGCGCGCCTCCCTTCATTGGCGGGACTGCCACGCCTCGGGCGGTTTCCGCCACGCGAAGCGACGCCGCCGCGGCCGCTAGGGGCGGCGCCGGACCCTGAAGAAGTTTGTCTGCGCCCAGAGGGGACCACAACGGGGGTTGGGATGTGCTTGCGGGGGCGACCACGCCCCCTCTTAGGCGGTGGTGAGCCGGGCCCCTCCTGGCAAACCTTCCCCTTCTCTACGGCCAAGAACCTCTTCATCGGCGCCATGAGTGTTGCTACAAGGCGGTGGAGCAAAGAGGAAGAAGAAGCGGGCGGAATGGAGGGAGAGATGAGCGACGGGGGCTCCGCCCCTCTCCTTATTTATAGCCAGGAGGAGGCCAACCGCCGACCTCCACGATCGCAGGTAATGATGGTTTTCTTGTGCAGCAGGGTCTCGTCAAGTCGAACGGTTGCCGAGGCAGCGTGGGGAAGCGGAGACGCCCACGTCCCATCAGTCGCCACGCGTCAATCAAGGCTGCATGTGATTAGGGCCCGCAGCGCTCTGCACTTGCCCTTTGGCTTCGCCTCGAAGCCAAGTCCGAGCGCGCCTTGGGCCCGGGGGCTACTGTCGGCGTCCTGGGAACGGGGGTACCCAGACTTACCTGCCTGCGGCCCACGGCGTGGCTCCACTAGTCGCCTGGTACGGCCCACCTTCAGCAACAACCACTCAAGAACCTCGCGAGGGGCCAAGCCTCGCGAGGCAGATGACGCAAGACCCCCTCGGGGGAAGCCTCGCTAGGCGGGCTCCCGAGGAGCAGAGATATCAAGGCAAGGGGGACCTCGCGAGGTGCGCGTGACATGAGCCATGACGACCAAGGCCAGGCGGGCGCCAGCGGGCGCAGTGTACCAGTTTCCTCTTTGGTGTTAAAGACGCAGGCGCAGGCGAGGAGTCCCGAGGCATCAGGCAAAGGTTTCCATATCGGTGCAATAAGACCAAGACCAGAAGGACGACAGGACGGAGGTCACCACGGAGCCCACAACAGCGTCACCACCAGAGCCTTTGGCAGACGAAGACCACCTTTTGTCAGGATAACTTGTACTAGTTGTCTCCCTTCAAAATTGGCCGTTGTGGGATCCCTTCCCGCCTAACATGTGGGAAGAGGACCAGGGCCTCTATAAATAGGACTAGCCACCACCATAGAGGGGGACGGATCATTCAGACCATCCTCACACTCACCAGCTCATCGAGCTCAAGAACACCTCTCCTCAGGAGGTAGTTCATACCGTGTACTAGTTCATCCTCAGCCTACAAGGCAATCCACCACACCACACTGGAGTAGGGTATTACACCGCAACGGTGGCCCGAACCAGTATAAACCCTTGTGTCTCTTGTTCCTTGGGTTCATCGAGCTAGGCATTGAGTTCGTTGTGAGAGCGAGCTAGGAAGAGAGAGTTCTTTGTGCGCACCGCAGTGTTCGAACCTCAAGGGTTTGCCGGAACCCAGAATCCGACATTGACGTCCCGGGCGCCATCAATGAACGCCGAGATGATGGCCTCGTCCGACGCCTTCGGGATCTTGAGGCGAACATTCGTGAAGCGTTGTATGTACTTGTGCAAGGTTTCACCCGGCTGCTACTTCATGCGCCGCAGGTTGGCCACCGCAGGGGCGCAGTCACGGGTGCCCTGGAAGTTGGCGATGAAGCGCTTGCGAAGCTCATCTCAGGAGGAGATCGACCCCTCCAGGAGGTGCAGGAGCCAGGAGCGCGCGCCATCCTTGAGAGCCATGGGAAACCAGTTCGCCATGACCTTTTTGTCGCCGTTTTCCTCCTCGATGCTCAACGAGTAGAGCTAGAGGAACTCCATAGGGTCGGGGGTGCCATCATAGCGTGGAGGCAGGTCTGGTTTAAACTTGCCAGGCCAGACGACGCAGCGCAGCTTCGGGGTGAAGGCGCGGCAGCCCGCCGCACTCAGGGGTGCAGGCCGCATGGGTGGAGCTCGGTCTTGACGCCCATGCGCCACAGCCTCCAGCGGAGGCACAGTAAGCACGCGCGCATCACCTTGCGGCCGCTGCACCACCTGGCAGCTTGCCTCATCACACGCCAATGCCACACGCGGCGGGTCACGCGGTGGCACATCACGCCTGGCCTCACGGTCGGCGCCGCGCAGAGGAGGAGGAGGAGCGTTGTGGGCCACGTTGCCCGCCTAGGATGGTGGGGGATGGAGCGTGTGGGACGGTGCAGGGGCTTCGCCAGCGGCATTGACGAGCTCGGCGTTGCGGCCAAGCCAGTCGTCGGCGGGACGGTAGCACAGCAGCTCGCGCGCCATGAGAAGCGCAACCTGCGTCTTTGCCGGCCCGCAGCGAGCGTGGGAGGACGACGCCATGGCTAGAGTGGGCGACGGAGTGGCGGTGCGGCCGAGGGTGGCAATGATGAGTCCTGCTGCTCGTGAGCAGCAAGATCAGTTGCGACGTTAGCCGCGGGAGAGGCAGAGCGGCGGGGAGCGCCATTGCCTATGGGCGCTGTCTAGGCAACACGAGCGGCCGGACGCTCGGCGCGGACACGGAGTGCGTCGGCCATGGGAGCAACGAAGTGAGGATGAAGCATGGATGAAAGAAGGATTTCGACACGTCCCTACCCGGCGCGCCAAATTTTGGATTCAGGGCCCCGCAGACCCAAGAAGGTTCGAACTCTAGGGCCTGTGCGAAGATGTCAACGTCTCAAGTCTCAAGCTCATGGCCCTACAACCTAGCCTCGTCGGGTGCACGCAGGAGCGGGGAAGAAGATGAACACGGCAGTTTTACCCAGGTTCGGGCCACCTTGCGGTGTAAAACCCTACTCCTGTTTGTGGTGGATTGGCCTCACGAGGGGATGAGGATGAACAAGTACAGAGGATGAACAACATCTCGAGGGCTATAGTGGCGAGGGTGGAAAGGATCTGATCCGGGTCGAACCCTCTCTACGGTGGTGGCTAACCTATATTTATAGTGGCCTCGGTCCTCGTCCCTCAAACTTAGGCGGGAAGGGATCCTACAGTGGCCAATTTGAAAGAGGACAAGAAGTATATCTAATCCTAACGAAAGGTGGTCTTCACCTGCAAAGCTTCTGGTCGTGACGCAGTGGTGGGCTCTGCGATCACATCCGTCCTGCCGAGCTCGTGGTCTTGGTCTTGTAGCACTGGAATGGAAACCTTTGGGGGATTCCTCGGGAACCCGTGCTTGTCCTTGCTCTCTTAGCACCGAAAGGGAAACTATCTCCGCTGCGCCTGCTGGCGCTAGCGTGGCCATGGTCGACTGGGCTCACGTCATCGCAGCCTCGTGAGGCTGGGTACCTGCATAGAAATCTTCGCTCCCCGGGAGGCCACCTGGGGAGGCCGCCCCCTTAGGAGATCTTCGCGTCATCCGCCTCGCGAGGCCAGGGCCCTCGCGAGGGTCTTGTCATGGCGGTCTTGTAGCTGGGCCGTACCATGCCGTCGAGGGAGCCACGCTGTGGGCTGCAGGCACGCAGATCTAGGTACCCTGGTTCCCAGAACACCGACAGATTATACTTGCTTCCTGAAGCTTTAGTATTTCAGTTCTAACCACTTCTTTCATCTTAGGATTCAGACACCGTTGGTGATCAACAATGGGTTTAGCATCAGGTTCCATATTAATCTTATGCTGACATAGAGTAGGGCCAATGCCCTTAAGATCATCAAGAGTATATCCAATAGCAGCTCGGTGCTTCTTCAGAATTTTCAATAATATTTCTTCTTCATGTTCTGAAAGGTTAGCACTAATAATAACATGATATATCTTTTTCTCATCAAGATAAACATACTTCAAAGTGTCTGGCAATTGCTTTAATTCAAACGCAGGATCACCTTTAGGTGGAGGAGGACCTCCTAGAGTTTCAATAGGCAAATGGTGTTTAAGGAGCGGTTGTTGCTCAAAGAAAATTTTAACTATTTCATTTCTTTCTCGCAACTGCATGTCATTTTCATGGTCTAGCAAATATTGTTCTAGTGGATCAGTAGGAGACACAACAATAGAAGCAAGACCAATTATTTCATCCTTACTAGGTAATTCTTTCTTATGAGGTTGTCTACGAAACTAAAACTGACATTTTCTTTCTCACAATCTACTTTAGCATTAACAGTGTTCAAGAAAGGTCTGCCAAAAATAATGGGACAAAAGTCATCCTGTGGGGAACCAAGAATTAGAAAATCAGTAGGGTATTTTATTTTCCCACACAAGACTTCAACATCTCTAAAAATCCCTAGCAGTGTGATGGTATCTCCATTAGCAAGTTTAATAGTAACATCTACGTCTTCTATTTCAGCGCGTGCTATGTCATTCATAATTTCTTGGTATAAGGTAAAAGGAATAACCACTCACACTAGCACCCACATCACGTAAACCATGATAACCAATGATCTCCTATTTTAACTGAGACAACAGGCATTCCAACAACAGGTCTATGCTTATCTTTTTCATCGGGTTTAGCAATTCTAGCAGCTTCATCACAGAAATAAATAACATGCCCATCAATATTTTCTACCAGGAGATCTTTAACCATAGCAACAGTAGGTTCTACTTTGATTTGCTCAGAGGGTTTAGGTGCTTTGATATTACGTTTGTGAACCGCAGTTGATACCTTAGCATGTTCCTTTATCCTAACAGGCAAAGGTGGTTTTTCAAAATGTAGACATAACTGGATCAACATTTTAACTGATAGTTTCATCTTTAGCTTTAACCGGTTCTTTAATTTCTTCTTTAATAGGGGGATGATATTTAAACCACTTCTCCTTAGGGAGATCAACATGAGTAGCAAATGATTCACAAAAAGAGGCTACTATCTCGGAGTCAAGTCCATATTTAGTGCTAAACTTGTGAAAAGCATCGGTATTCATAAATGATTTAACACAATCATACTTCAGCTTAATACCTGACTCCTTACCTTCATCGAGTTCCCAATCTTCAGAGTTGCGGTTAATTCTTTCTAAAAGATCCCACTTGAATTCAATAGTCTTCTTCATATAAGAACCAGTACAAGAAGTATCGAGCATGGATTGATCATCACAAGAAAGCCGAGCATAAAATTTCTAAATAACAATTTCTCTCGGGAGCTCATTATTGGGGAATGAATATAACATTGACTTAAGTCTCCCCAGAGCTAGAGCAATATTTTCTCCTTCACGAGGCCAAAAATTATATATATAATTCTGATCACGATGAACTAGATGCATAAGATATTTTTTTGGTGAAATTCCAATTTCAATCGATTCCAGTTCCAAGAACAAATATCATTGCATAGCCTATACCATGTCAATGCTTTTCCCTTCAAAGATAAAGGGAAAACCTTCTTATTAACTTCATCTTTGGGTAAACCTGCAAGCTTAAATAATCCACACATTTCATCCACATTTATTAGATGCATATCAGGATGTTCTGTTCCATTTCCTGCATAAGGATTAGCTAGCAGTTGTTCTATCATACCCGAAGGAATTTCATAGCCAATATTTTCAGTAGGTGCAGTAGGTTGAGGGGCAACTCTTTGAGTTTCCGGTCGAGGTTAAGATACCCCGAACAAACCCCTCAAAGGATGGTTTTCCATAGTAACAAGTGACAATAAATTTCAGCATGTAGTAATAATTTTTCCTTACCAATTTCCACTTACCAAGAGCGCTTGATACGCCTCCAACGTATCTATAATTTTTTATTGTTCCATGCTATTACCTTATCTGTTTTGGATGTTTTATATGCATTAATATGCTATTTTATATTTTTTTTGGACTAACATATTAACCTAGAGCCCAGTGCCAGTTTCTGTTTTTTCCTTGCTTTTGAGTTTTATAGAAAAGGAATATCAAACGGAGTCCAAACCGAATAAAACTTTTGCGATGATTTTTCTTGGACTAGAAGACACCCAGAAGAGTTGGGGAGGGGGTCATAAGACTCATGAGGAGTCCACAAGCCCTCAAGGCGCGCCCTAGGGGGGGGGCGCTCCGCAGGCTTGTGGGCCCCTCGGGAGTCCCCCAACCCTAATCTTTGCACTATGAATTCCAAAATATTCCCCCAACATCAGAAGCATCCACGAAAATACTTTTCCACCGCCGCACGCCTCTGTTCCTGTGAGATCCTATCTTGGGGCCTTTTCCGGCACCCTATCGGAGGGGGATTCGATCATGGAGGGCCTCTACATCAACCTTGTTGCCCTTCCGTGAAGCGTGAGTAGTTTACCACAGAACTACGGGTCCATAGCTAGTAGCTAGATGGCTTCTTATCTCTCTTTGATCTTCAATACAATGTTCTCCTCGATGTTCATGGAGTTCTATCCGATGAAATATTCTTTTGCGGTGTGTTTGTCGAGATCCGATGAATTGTGGATTTATGATCAGATTATCTATGAATATTGTTTGAGTCTTCTCTGAAATCTTTTAAGCATGATTAAGATATCATTGTATTTCTCTTTGAACTATCGCTTTGGTTAGGCCAACTAGATTGGTTTTTCGTGCAATGGGAGAGGTTCTTAGTTTTGGGTTCAATCTTGCGGTGCCTCACTCAGTAACAGAAGGGGTAGCGAGGCACGTATTGTATTGTTGCCATCAAGGATAAAAAGATGGGGTTTATATCATATCACTACAAAAAAGACATCCGACATTTTGGGCTGAACGAAAAAAATTATGTCATGCTTATGACACTTCTATGACGATAATTGTGACAAAACCCGGTATCATCATAGATATGGTGGGCTCCTACTTCTATGACAAAAACTCATGACAGAAAATGGGATTTTCGTCCTGGGAGGGCTGGAGACGCAGCTGCATGACAAACTTTGGGTTGTCCATGACAGAAAAAATCATGGTAGAAGCGAGGGCGAGGAAAATATCGGGGAGTTCCCGGTTACGGTGGGTGGTCGGGGCCGAGCGATGCACGGAGGTTTGCGCGTTTTCTCTCGCATACATACACGTGTGTGTGCGAGGCGTTGGGATCTAACTGAACTGGAGCGAAGCGTTCGCTTACTGAACCCGAGCGATTGCGCTAGCTACGTTACTGAACCCGAGCGATCAATCCCTTGGCTAATAACTGAACCCGAGCGATTCAATCGCTACTGACTGAACCCAAGCGATTCCTTTGCAGCAGCTGCTAACCGAACCCAAGCGATCGATCCTAGCTGCTGCTTACTGAAGCTGATTGAGCCCCCGTGCGAGATGTAGCTAGCCGGTGTTGGGTTGCCTCTCGATGAACAATGACCGTTGCTTCCGTGTGCGCGGTACGTAGAATGAGTCGAGACGTGGTGAGTCGAGCCGGTTGGTTGGCTGTGGATGAACAGCACCCGTTTGGGGTTGGATGAACATGACCCCGTGGTAGTAGGCCGTTGCCGCGGGATGAACAGGACCCCGAGGAGGCCGCCGCACCCCAGCCGGTTGGGGTGGATGAACAGGACCCCGTGGAGGCTCTATGAACAGTAGCCGGTGGAGGCTGGATCAACAGTAGCCCGTGGAGGCTGCAGGAGGTCACCGGTGGATGAATAGTAGCCCGTGGAGACTGGAATGAGGCAGTAGACGGTGGATGAACGGGACCCCGTTTCGACCGTAGGCGCTCCAACAAAAGTATGTTTCCTCCATTTTGCGGTACGCCACACCCCTCCTGATCAACAGGACCCTGTTTCGACTGTAGGCACTGGAACAGAAGTCTGTTTCCTCCGTTTTGCGGTACGCCAGACCCTTCCCAATGAACAGGACCCTGTTTCAACCGTACGTGGTCGAACAGAAGGCATGTTTCCTCCGTTCTACGGTACACCAGACCTCGTTTTGGCTGTTCCGTCCAAGCCCGTTGGCTCCCGATGAACACGACGTATTCCGACCCAGTCGGTTGCCTCCCGATGAACACGCCGATGTTTCCTCCGTTGCGACCCAGCCGGTTGGCTTCGGATGAACAGGACGACGTCGCTGTACGCGTTCGAGACCCTGCCCGTATGTATGTATGTAGCTGTATTTACTTTCTTGCAGTGTGGCTGTACGTACGTGTACACGATATAGACGGGACTCCATGACATGGTACGTCCGCGCCTCTACTACGACACGTGCCGGTCCTTATTCGGCCACAGTTCATCGCTGCAAAGAGACCGATCGACCAGTATGTACATATACGTTCGCGACAAGACAGACAATGTACGTACGCTTCGACCGGGTGAGTCCCAGCGGTTCCTTGCGTGTGAAGATATAGCTGGTGGGTCCCAGCTGCCAGGGGAAAGAATCTTTTTTTTGCCCGTAGTATGGACGCACTTCCTTGCTTGTGCAGCTGGTGGGTCCTAGCTGTTAGGGGTGAAACGTTTTTTCCAAAATACAGAGTCCCTTCCGGTGGGTCCCTGCTGCGTGGTGGAGGAATAATTATTTTACGCGTAATAGGAGGCACTTCCTTGCTGCAGCCGTGGACCCAACTGTCGGCCTCTCCACGTACAGTCCTCTTCCGATTGAAGTCGTTCCTTGACCACGTTGACCGTGCCGCACCGAGAGCACCAAGGCGGTGGACGACGGCGAGGCCTAGGAAGGGCACGACGCGGAGCCAGGGAAGACGCGGCAGTGGATGCCCAGGCGGAGAGGAGTACGAGGGTTGACTTGTTCGGCTGTGGTGTGAGGCTGCCGTCACCGCAGAATAACAGGGCTTGTGGGTGAGAGGGATAGCCTGGCCAGAGGTTGAAATAGGATGGGGCGGTGAGGCCTCCGTGGCAGCACAACCAGCCACGGGAGGCAGGAGCAGGCAACACGACCTGCGATGGTTTGGACGGCTGGAGTAAGAAGACCAGAGGTTGAAGAAGCACGACAGTCCTTGGATGGACATCGTACGGTCACCGTAGCTACAATCATTTATATTGACTAAGTTGACAAAGCCCTGCATACGTATCAACTTAGTAGGCCCACAAGTCAGACTTCAAATATGGTGGGTCCCACCTAGCAGCTGGGGTATTCATTTTTTGTGCGTAATAAGGAGGCACTTCCTTGCGTGCGAAGATATAGCTGGTGGGTTTGAGCTATCGGCGGGGGAATGTTTTTTTCATGAAATACAGAGGCTCTTCCGGTGGGTCCCCGCTGTCAGGTGGAGGAATCATTATTTTGCGCGTAATAAGGAGGCACTTCCTTGCTACGGCCATGGACCCAGCTGTCAGCCTCTGTACGTACAGTCCTCTTCCAATGAAAGTCGTTCCTTGACCATGTTGACCACGCCACATCGAGAGCACCAAGGCGGGGACGACGGCGAGGCCTAGGAAGGGAATGACCAGGAGCCGGGGAAGACTCGACAGTTGTTTCCCATGCGAAGGGGAGTATGAGGGTTTACTACTTCGGCTGCAGTGTGAGGCTGTCGTCGCCGGAGAATCACAGGAGGTCTGGGTGAGTACAGGGATGGCTAGGCTAGCGATGGGAGTACGGCGGGGAGGTGAGGCCTGCGCGGCAGCACAGCCGACCGCGGGAGGAGGGAGCAGGCAGTCCCACCAGCGCTTGTTTGAGTGGCTGGAGCAAGAAGAGCAGAGATTGAAGAAACATGACAGTCGTTGGATGGACATCCAATAGTCACTGCTCTCGTGTGTTGACTAAGTTGAGACGGCATTGCGTGTGCGTCAATCTTTTTTTAGGAAAGCGTACGCATCAACCTATAGTAGGCGCCCAAGTCAGCCTCAAATCTGTGGAAAACAGCATACACCCCATCTTCCATTATTTCTAATAATTTACAGCCCATTTTCTAATTCTTAAGGATTTTTTTAGAGCCCATATTCTTTTTGTTAGCATTATAGCCCATATTGTGGCCACGGTTAAAAAATTATACGAAATTTTGCATATTTCGGTGCGGTCCCAACTATTTTTAATCCCGAAATTTCGAGTCACATTCAAACTAATGTGAAAAATAAATGTATATCAATATAAAATCAATGGAATTTAAAATCTTGAAATGAAAAAAAAGAAATTTGAAACTAATTGCCGGTTTGATGTGTTTTAAAAATGTACATCCCATTTGTCATTACTGATAGCCCATTTTCTGGGCAAGCCGAATGAAACTCTCCTCATCTTGAAAGATTTGCAGTCCAGCAGGGCTGACAAAGCAAGTAGGCCCCGGTTGGGTATTCTGCAAAAGAACAAAAAAAACTGGGCTAGTGATGCGGCTTGAACTACGTCGGTATTTCCTCAAAGAGGAAGGGATGATGCAGCACAGCTACGGTAGGTATTTCCCTCAGTGATGAGATCAAGGTTATCGAACCAGTAGGAGAACCACGCAACACCACGCAAACAACTCCTGCACACGAAGAACAAATACTTGCAACCCGACGTAAGAGAGGGGTTTTCAATCCCTCATGGGTAAAAAGATAGATAAAATTATAGTAGATTGGATAAATAGATCTCGCGGGAACGCGAGATAAAATAAATAATAATAAGTTGCCGCAAGGTATTTTTGTATTTTTGGATTAATAGATCTAAAAATAAAAACAAATACAAATAGATCACGAAGGCAAATATAATAAAGAAGAGACCAGGGGGCCGTAGATTTCACAAGTGGCTTCTCTCAAGAAAAATAGCATACGGTGAGTAAACAAATTACTGTTGGGCAATTGATAGAAATTCAAATAATCATGACGATATCCAGGCAATGATCATTATATAGGCATCACGTCCAAGATTAGTAGACCGACTCCTGCCTGAATCTACTACTATTACTCCACACATCGACCACTATCCAGCATGCATCTAGTGTATTAAGTTCATGGAGAAATAGAGTGATGCAATAAGAATGATGACACGATGTAGACAAGATCTATTTATGTTGAAATAGACCCCATCTTGTTACCCTTAATAGCGATGATACATATGTGTCGGTTCCCCTTCTATCACTGGGATCAAGCACCGTAAGATCGAACCCATCACAAAGCACCTCTTCCCATGGCAAGAAAAATCGATCTAGTTGGCCTAACTAAACCAAAGATTCGAAGAAGAAATACGAGGCTATAAGTAATCATGCATATAAGAGATCAAAAGACTCAAATAAGTTTCATGGATAAAAACATAGATCTAATCATAAACTCAAAGTTCATCGGATCCCAAGAGTTACATCAAATAGATCTCCAAGAGACCATTGTATTGAGAATAAAAAGAGAGAGGGAGAGCCATCTAGCTACTAACTACGGACCCGTAGGTCTACAATGAGCTACTCACGCATCATCGGAGAGGCACCAATGAGGATGATGAACCCCTCCGTGATGGTGTCTAGATTGGATCTATGGTTTCTGGAACTTGTGGCGGCTGGAATTGATTTTCGTCGACTCCCATAGAGTTTCTGAAATATTGGGGTATTTATAGAGCAAAGAGGCGGTACGGGAGGCCACCGAGGTGGACACAACCCACATGGGCGCGCTTGGGCCCCCAGGCGCGCCCTGGTGGGTTGTGCTCCCCTCGGAGCCCCCCGTAGGTACTTTCTTGGCCCATAGTGTATCTTCTGGTCCAGAAAAAATCACCAAAAAGTTTCGCTGCGTTTGGACTCCATTTGGTATTGATTTTCTATGAAGTAAAAAACAAGCAAAAAACAACAATTAGCACTGGGCGGTATGTCAATAGGTTAGTCCCAAAAAATGATATAAAGTTGCTATAAAATGATTGTAAACATCCAAGATTGATAATATAACAGCATGGAACAATCAAAAATTATAGATACGCTGGAGACGTATCAGCATCCCCAAGCTTAATTCCTGCTCGACCTCGAGTAGATAAATGATAAAAACAGAATTTTTTATGTGGAATGCTGCCTAACATGTTCATCACATATTCTTTTCTTCGTAGCATGGACATTTGGACCTCTATATGATTCAAAGCAATAGTCTAGTTTTGACACGAAGATTTCAATACTCAAACATATCAAGAAGCAACCGTGTCTTTCGAAATATCAATACTAAAGCAAGTTATCCCTAGCCCATTATGCTCAATCACTGATCCATTCATGAAACACACTCGCATATTAGCTATACCCAATGCTCAAGTACGATCATAGTGCCCCTTAGTTGGTGCTTTATTAGAGAAAATGGAGACTCAAATAAAAATAAAAATTGCATAAAGTAATAGAAAGGCAGTTCGCAGAGGGTAGTAGGGATTTGTAGAGGTGCCAAAGCTCAAAGCGAAAAAGATAGAGATAAAACATTTTGGATGGCACACTTTTCCTGTCAATGAAAACGATCGAGTAGTTTCCAATACTTTCCATGCTAGATGTATCATAGGCGGTTTCCAAACAGAAAATAAAGTGTATTCCTTTTTCGACCATACTTTCACTTTCCATGGCTAACCGTATCCACGGGTGCCGGCCATACCAACACTTTTCAAGGAATTTATTATTTGACAACATAAAGTAAATTCATTTTTCATTTCGGGACTAGGCCTCCCTAATACCTTTGTCGTACTCTCGTGCAATGACAAGTGAATAAACACTCATCTTGAGAATAACACATCTAGCATGAAAATATATCAGCCACCCCCTACCGTTTCATGAGCGGTACGAGCACACAAAAGAAAAGTTTATTTTTAAAATTAAAGATGGCATACAAAAATTTGCTTAGAACGGCAAAAGAATACCACATATAGATAGGTATAGTGGACTCATATGGCAAAAATGGGTTTAAGGATTTTGAATGCACAAGTAGTGATCATACTTAGTGCAAAATGAAGGCTAGCAAAAAATTGAGAAGCATCCAACCAAGAAACGAAAAATCTCATAAGCGAGCATTAAGCATAACTAACACCGAATAATGCACCACAAGTAGGATGTAGTTTCATTGCATGACTATTGATTTTCGTGCTTGCATAGGAAATCACAAACCTTAACACCAATATTCTTACAAAAGCACAATTACTCACCAACATGACTCACATATTATACGGACATATCGCAAAACCACAAGGAATCAAGTTTATTTTGTCCAATGATCTTCATGAAAGTTTTTCAATTATATCCCTCTTGAATATCTATCACTTTGGGACTAATTTCATATATTGTTTTTGATAGCTCAAACAAATCTAAGTGAAGAACATGAGCATAAAAATTTTCTTCTCTCAAAATAATCTATTATATAATTAAAACAAGAGACAAACAAGGCATCACATTTATCCACATATGTTAATATTGTTCGAGCCGTTTGATTTGAATAAAAACGGCTGAGTAAAAGATTTTCCGTAACATGCTAATATGTATTATCAGCTTACTGGACCTACACGTTGTCACGTCTATGCGTATGCACCAGACCACGTAAAAGTAAAGAACAGTCCAGACCATGTACGCTCGATCTTGCATATGACACGTTTAGCCATAATCACGTAATAAAAGATACAGAACCTGACGTGCACTTATTCCAAATCGGGCACGTACATGCCAAAAAAGGAGAGACAGGGATAATTCTAATCGGACTCATAGAACTCCATAAGTCTTGATAAAAAGAAACCCAGACATTGAGTCGACCAAGACAACATAATATAGGGCACCCCGCTGGCCACATCCAACACACGCCCAAGATTCTAAATTCCAGTTCTGGATAAAACCAAAGTCTGCAAAACTGCTACCCAACCTGAGCACCACCAACGAAATTGAAGTCGTCTTCAGAAATCTGCTACCCGGCCAGAGCACCACCAACAAAACCAAAGACTGCAGAACAAATCTGCTACCTGAATAGAGCACAAAATCGAAGTCTGCAAATCTGCTACCCAACCTGAGCACCACCAACAAAATCGAAGTCTTCAGAAATCTGCTACCCGGCCAGAGCACCACCAGCAAAATTGAAGACTGCCGGTTCTAGGATGCGAGACAAACATCAAAAATAGCCAAAACTGTGACTGCAACTTGACGCCCGATGAAGTCAGGACAGATCTTCTGAGCTGCCTCTCACCTTAATCATCAGGGTTCATCAATATTATTAATTAATTCACTTATCAGGATAAAAGCTGCGTAGGTAGCTGACTAATAATTTCCGAATCTTTTTGCAGCCAAAAAACCTATGGTGCGCAAGAAGCTTAGTGGTCACCAACAACATGACAAGCTAGAACATTCAAGTGAAAGTACTGAGAATGTGGGATCCCCTCAATCGTACAACCGATCAGCTCATTAGCCTCGAAATGATTTTGATGGATGAAAATGATTATTCATTAAAAATAGTCAATTGCAGATTGTTCTACTATTTTAAACAAACAATTGCTAGTTATATTTTGTTTTCTTTGACATGGAAAAACAATTCATGTTACTATCAACATTGAGAACATCATGCTACGGTCCAAGGAATTTGATACAATTATACTGATGGAAGAAAATGAGAAATCTATTTATGCATATAGTACTTTCAAGGTTATGGAATCCATAAAGTATCACCCAATGTGAAATGAAATTAATTTGTTTCTGCATACAATACAAAGGTAAATGGGGTGAAAGGACTATCAGAATGTTTTCCAGATTACAAACTCCAAGTTTGCCACCGAGGACACGATACAAAAACAGGGAGATGAAGTTAAACAACGCTCAGGTATGTCTATACTCTCAAAGTTTAAAATAATCTAATTAATATTTCTAATGATCTCCAAATTTGCATGTCATTGGCTTATTCACACAAATGAGGCATGTGGAATCAAGAATACCAAAAAGGAATTTACAAACTTCATATTACCACAAGACTGCTTCTAATAGTAGAGCAAGTGCATAATGAATACCCATTACTGAAACCTTAATTGGACATACACCATTGCAGCTAAGACACTTTTTCATCTTGACCTCTTTAGGGGTGATTTAACCAGAGCTAGACTATGGGGAATGTTTGCTTATTTTTCAAATGAGGATGTAGTGATTGTAGCCTACACAACTCTATAGAACTTCAAACAGTAAGTCCAATAATGTTACAAGTCCTTCTGTAATTTGCAAAAAAAAAATATAATAGATTTGTTCATTAATTTAATAGGGTTGTGCATAATGTCAACCAATGCTATAAGAATACATACATACAGATCTACACATAGCCAAGACTCAAGAACTTCCTTCCAGGTATGGAACACTATCTTTTATTATTTCTCAACAAATGAATCGTGCCTCATGTTTATTCACCAATGTAACATAATAATTTACTTCACTAACTCTATACTCAGCAGAAGAAACTTTACCAAAAATGGTCGAGATTGATAACAGTACACAAGGAGACTAGATATATTTTACAAAATGAGAACATTACAAGAACTTACTGGAATGAGGTACTTCTTCTAAGATATGATATCACCACTTCTTGACGAAAACGATACTCTTAGACCTGTAGTGACAATTGAGTCATATCAGTTATAATGGAACCTTATCTGAATTGTTTATGTATCTCAACTTCTTGGGGTGGCAAACTTATAGTTTTTGGGTGTTTTTTTAGGATTTTGCTATTCACGGCAATAGCTATAATAATCTATTACACGATAATATTCTAATGGTCGTGTTGTGATTGGCACAAACTAACTACAAAGCAAACATACAAGTATTGCCGCAACAATTGTTGTACATATCTAGAATAATAACACATGGTAAGCATATTCTACTAATTTGAACAAGATCTTCCATATTACATTTACTCTTCACTAATAACGGTGGTAATGAAAAATTGCTGAACTCATTGGATAGAAAATCTGAGAAGCACCAAGCTAACCATTTATATTTACTGAGAATCTGAGATAGAGAGAGAATACTTGACATTGACCAATATATGTAGGACACTTATTACATAAAGGTCAAATGTTGGCATAGTATTCAGAAGTGCCTAGCAAACAATTTATGTTTACTGATTTTTATGTTCTCGATAACGGCGCTTCTATACTACAGCCTTTTCAGATGAAGAGAACAACGAGAAAAACTCCAGTAAGACATTGCCCACAACAAATGCGAAAATCTATTGCATATCAATTAACACATAATAACCGAATTCAGTTAATACATGCAAACCTTCTTCCTTTGTGTTAAATACATGTATCATTAATATAACTTGCTAATATATGGCAACAACAAATAGAAAGAATACACTTTTATCCAACTACTAAAGGGGGGAAGCATACCTGTGAAGATCAGTCGGTGTGCGGGAAGTAGGAATCATGCAGAGTTGAAGCACATTACATAGGTGGAAGCTGGCAGCAGTAGCAACTAGGAAGCCCACAACTTGCCTCCACCTATGGACTCTCTACAAATGTAAAGAGACCAATCAAATGGTAAGGTAGATTACAATTTCCTAACACTGCTTTCACATATATACATGTTAGCAAGATAATGAAATATTGGAAAAATATAGGTGTTATAAGTAGTATACAAGACAATGAAATATTGAACACTTTTTGCTATAGGATGTGCTGAATAGTCAATCAAAGTTGGGCAGAATGTCAACTGGAAAAATTGTGTAAGTTCAATTCCCTAAAGAAACGCAAGGCACATCAATGGCAAGTAAAATAATTCTATAATTTATATCCTAGAAATGGTCCTTAAATGAACAACAGCAGAATGTACTGAGCTTATCGACTGAATTATATAGTTTACCAGAACAAGAACATAATGTACGAGCTTTATCGTCAGGACACCATCAGCCTCACTAATAAAAAAATATCTCCACGAGCTGCAGCAAGGGGATAACAGGAGACCACGAGACAATTTCTCATAAAGAATCCAAAATCGACGCAATTGCTGGAACCTAGCAGACCAAGCATCTGGGAAGGGAGAAGGAGGGGAAGAGGAGAGATTACCTGGAGGAGAGCCACCACAGAGGTTCAAGGAGGTCGAACTCCACGGCCATGAGGCCATCCAATTGACGGCGGCAGCGAGGAGTAGGCACGTGCGGTCGAGCTGGAGGACATGCCGCCGCCGAGAGCCTTCAACCACCACACTCCGCCTTAAATACCTCTTCTCACCCCGTCCTCCTTCCTTGGCAGGATCTAGCAACGAATTGTGGATGAATCCCTAGATCAGGGAAGGAACAGAGAAAAAGGAATGGGAGGAGAGCAAGAATGGGAAAAGGGATGAATGGTACAACCGTAGCGATGCAAAATGGATAAAAAAAGTGTGAGACTTAACACCGCTTCCCCCAATCCCATCTGTCACGGACTGCTCTCTAGACGTCCTACGAGCGGCCGCCTGGAAGACACGAAAGGCACTTTCTAGCATTTTTTCCGGGTGGGATGGTCGGCTGTAGCTTACATGAAGTGAAAAGAATACCATTAAACATATTCCATTTCATTTATTCACTCCTATATATTAGATGTCCATTTCATTTGTTACACAATTGGGTAAATTAGCTATTCAATATACGGTGGGAAATTAGTTTCAGAATTTTTTTAAAAGCAAAGAAGCTACGGAATTCAGTATTCCATGATGGATTGTTGGGCAATCGCACAAAATAAATGCCGCCAAACTAAAATAATAGGTGGAGATAACTGAAACACAAAGAATCATATGAAGAGGAAGACTGCATATGAAGATCTTCCATACAATGTCATAAAAAATGCAAGTCCATGCGGTTATGCAAAATAGAAAAATAACATTTATTAAAAATATAAAATATATCCATTCTAGCAGTGCAATTGTGCGGGCGGACAAAACAATGTTATTTACATGTTCGATCAAAACAATAATGTCTAACACTTAAAAGTTTCCATGTATAACATATTTTTTTAGGGTCGTATAACATATTAACGTGTATAGGTTAAAAAAAATCATATTAACGTGCATGCACATGTAACACCCCAGATGTAAAACTTCCATATTTGGCAATATATCCATGTTGATCTCCATCCAATTCTTTTCGGGGTTCCATCTTTTGGTCTCATTTTGCTTTGTTATGTTGGTCTACTCATTTCATTGTCATGCTTACCTTGTCATATTGCATTTGTGCTTCTTGTCATATTCCTTTTAGCCATCAAATGTTTGCATCACGTGCATATCAATGTTGTGTTGTGTTTATGTCTACTTGCATTTCCATGATATGCATGCATGATATGTTGTTGCATGACCTATGTGTGATCCATGCATCACCACCTTCATGCATCACCACCTCTCCTTCTCTTTCTTTCTTTTGCAAGTTCCATTTTACCCTCCTCCATTAATGTTCATCTTTTTCCCAATATTTCAAGCATCTCGCCCTAAACCTCTCTGCAAATGTCAGATCTTTTGTAGTTGTTTTGGTTAGGTTCAAAAATACCTCAAGTTTGAATTATATTCAAACTTGTTTTATTTTTCCACCTCCAAAATTGTCCAAGGCAATTATTTCAAATATAACATTATATCAGGAGCATGGGAATATTTTCATATTTCCCAAATCCCTCTTCCTTGTACCTGGCCTTTTTCATTTGGTTTTTCTGTTTGAGGAGATGCAAATAAAAGGAAAAGGCTCACCTGGGCCTCTCTTTCCCCAGCCTAGCGCAGCAGCAGCTCTAGCAGCCGGCCCAGCCAGCCCGCGCGCACGTTGCTTTCCCCCTTTCTCACCCGAGCGCCGCACACCCCTCTCTCTCACTCGATCCACGTGGACAAGCGGGTCCCCCGCGTCAGCGAGAGCGGCAGCCACACCCGCCTCCTTTTCTCCTTCCTCTTCCTCTGTTTTTCGCCGTGCCATGGCCATGGTGGCGAGCCAGCTAGCCGCGCCGCGCCTACTTAAGCCCCTCTCGGCGTCCGCACCTAGCCCCTAGGGTTTCCCTCTCCATCCTTCGCCGCCGCCAGGGGAGAAAAACTCCCCCAGATCCTTCGCTTCCGCCGCTTCCCGAGCGCGCCTGAGAGCGCGTCCACGTCGCCGGCGTGCACTCCGGCCACCTCCGCCTCGCCAAGCACGTCCGTCTTCCTCCACGACGTCGACTACGTCCCCGTCGTCCTCTTCCTCGCCTGGGATCGCCAAGTTCGACTACCTCAGCTACGTCTGCTTCTTCTCTGCTTCTCGGGACAGAGCTCGTCACCTCGTTCGTCAGCTCGCCGTCGTTCCTCCGTCGACACCCCGGCCACATCTACACGTCCTGTGGACGCTAGGTGAGCCGAGCATCTTCCCCGCCATCCTCCTCTCGCGATAGCCTCGCGTAGTCGCCGCTCCGGCCATGTTCGTGTCGTGCTCCCCGCGCTCCAGAGTGTTCTGTAGTGCAGCTGTCGCTCGTAGTTGCAGCGCACGCCCGAGCTCCCGTTGCCGCGCCCCGTTGCTCGCCCGCGCACCCGCAGTGCACAGCCTGCCCGCGCCGCGCCCTGCTGCTTCCCTTGCCTGCCGTGCTCGTCGCATCCCGAGCCGAGCAGATGCTCGAGCTCGAGCACCCCGCGCGCCAACTCCCGCAGTTGCTTCACATGCACGCGCGTTCCCTTCCAGCACCGCGTGCGCATACCGCTCTGGCCTGTCCCGTACCCCCGCCGGTGCCCTTGGTTCCGGTGGTCGTCGTCGTTGCCCGCACGCACCGTCGGCGTCTTCTCTGCTGCAGATGAGAAGGGGCCGGTATAAGCCTCACGTTGCTTCAACTAGAGCCGAGCCCTTACCAAACCAGCAGCCCCGTCCTAGCCCAACTGGTAGCCTGCCCACGTTTGCAACCTGGAGACCTGGGTTCGAATCCCAGGCTCTCCACAGTTTTTTGTGGTTTGTGTTTTTTGTTGTGTCACTGACGCCTGGGTCCCACCGGTCATACACACACCCAGCCATGTGGCCCACGGCCCTACCAGTCAGTCTAATGGTTGGGTATAGCCTGGGTGCATTTAGTTTTCCTTCACGTCTTCTGTTTTATTCCAAATTTGGCACATGCCAGATTTGTCATATGCTGAGGTTTCCATTTTAGGCAGTATTTGTTTTTTTTGCATAAATGTGGGGATTTTTCTACTGCTACCTAGACATATTATATATGTTTTTGGGGTAGAAAAATCCCACCATCCAGTGGTGACATTAGTTTCTGCATTTGAGCAAGTTCACGATCATGTCATTTTACATTCTGTTGCTGTTTTGTCTTGTATGTGTATATTCGTGCAAATATGCTATGTGTTTGTTTTGCACATGGATAGCTTCATTTTCATGTATGCTTCATGCTAGAATTTGTTCCATGCCATGACATGCCTGGTAGTGGGTTAAACAAGCTTGTAAAGATGCCATGTTGAATCCGTTTCTGCTATGTCTAGCAATTTCACCGTCATTGCCCTGCTGATATTTTTATGCCATGTATCCATGTTGCCACAGTGAGATCTATGCTTCCTTTGGGTATGTTCAGTAAGGATGTTTTGGACATATAGATGTGCTCTATCCATCCATGTCCCTGTTTGCATTTATGGAGTGCCCTAGCATGTCTTAATCTTGCTCTACTTTTGCTATAAAATGTTCCTGGCAGAATGTTAGCATGGTATTCAATTTTGCCAAGGTTGTTGTAGTTGATACATACATGCTATGAACTTGCTCTTGCCATGGTTAGCTTCATGAACATGCCATCTTGCTGTAGGTATGCTTGTTTTGTCATGCATTGCTTTGTGATGAGTGAATCGAGCTCACAAAGATGCCTTCATATTTCTGTTAATGCCATGTTCTGTTTTCTGCCAAGTCTGAAACCTGTTAGCGAAACTTGCTATGTTTACATGGGTGCCATCATATCTTCTGATCCTTTTTGGCTCATGGTCACTAAGGGACTTTTGTTCTATGCTTTTAGTAAATTCATGCCATGCCTTGTTTTTCTATGATAAGTTCCTGTAGCATGTGCTTTGCTTACTCTGAACATTGCTACCTGATGCTGTTTCAGCCATGTTCAGTATTTTCACTAAGTCTGGGAAACTGATATCTTTTGCACTTTTGCCATGCTTGTTTGTACCTGTTATTTTGCGATCTAGCCGTAGCTCAGTGTTCATCTTTTGTCAAGCATCTCCTGTAGATCACTGCCATATGATTTATTGCTATGTTGGGGTGTTGTAGCATAGTTACTTGATGTATTCTAAGTGGTATCATGCTGTTAATCGCAGAATTGTGTCATTCTTGTTTTGCGTGCCATTTGCAAACCGTGCATCCGTTTCCGGTGATCTTTATATCGATTTCGACCGAAATCATCTCATCTTTCCAGTGGCATACTTGGTTTGCCAAGTTGATGCCTTGTTCATCTTTTCCCTTCCGGAGCACGCATATGCATTGCATATCACATCTCGCATATCATGCCATGTATTGCATCATGTTGCTTGTGCTTTTCCCGTGATTGATTGTTGGTCCTTTGCTTGTGTTCTTGCTTTGGGTAGAGCCGGGAGATGAGAACGCTTACGAGGAACCTGTTGAGAACGCTTACGAGGATCAAGCTTTCGACAACTCTGAGAACCTTGCAGGCAAGATGACCATACCCTCGAAATCACTTCTATCTTTGCTTTGCTAGTTGTTCGTTCTATTGCTATGCTGCGCTACCTACCACTTGCTATATCATGCTTCCCATGTTGCCATGTCAAGCCTCTAACCATCCTTTCCTAGCAAACCGTTGTTTGGCTAAGTTATCGCTTTTGCTCAGCCCTTCTTATAGCGTTGCTAGTTGCAGGTGAAGTTGAAGTTGGTTCCATGTTGGAACATGGATATTCTGGCATATCACAATATCTCTTATTTAATTAATGCATCTATATATTTGGTAAAGGATGAAAGGCTCGGCCTTATGCCTGGTGTTTTGTTCCACTCTTGCCGCCCTAGTTTTCCGTCATACCGGGATTATGTTCCTTGAGTTTGCGTTCCTTACGCGGTTGGGTGATTTATGGACCCCCTTGATAGTTCGCCTTGAATAAAACTCCTCCAGCAAGGCCCAACCTTGGTTTTACCATTTGCCACCGAAGCCTTTTTCCCTTGGGTTTTCGCGAGCCCGAGGGTCATCTTTATTTTAACCCCCCGGGGTTAGTGCTCCTCTGAGTGTTGGTCCAAACTAGAGCACCGTGCGGGACCGTCCCTTGGCAACTTGGGTTACGTTGGTACCTGTACGCTTCGCTTATCCGGTGTGCCCTGAGAACGAGATATGTGCAGCTCCTATCGGGATTTGTCGGCACAGTCGGGTGGTTTTGCTGGTCTTGTTTTACCATTGTCGAAATGTCTTGTAAACCGGAATTCCGAGACTGATCGGGTCTTCCCGGGAGAAGGTTTATCCTTCGTTGACCGTGAGAGCTTATAATGGGCTAAGTTGGGACACCCCTGCAGGGTATTATCTTTTGAAAGCCGTGCCCGCGGTTATGAGGCAAATGGGAATTTGTTAATGTCCGGTTGTAGAGAACTTGACATTTGACTTAATTAAAATACATCAACCGTGTGTGTAGCCGTGATGGTCTCTTTTCGGCGGAGTCCGGGAAGTGAACACGGTTCGGGTTATGAATGAACGTAAGTAGTTTCAGGATCACTTCTTGATCATTTCTAGCTTCGCGACTGTTGCATTGCTTCTCTGCTCGCTCTCATTTGCGTTTGTTAGCCACCATATATGCTTAGTGCTTGCTGCAGCTACACCTCATTACCCCATCCTTTCCTACAAGCTTAAATAGTCTTGATCTCGCGGCTGTGAGATTGTTGAGTCCTCGTGACTCACAGATTCTACCAAAACAGTTGCAGGTGCCGAGGATACGAGTGCAGATGACGCAACCGAGCTCAAGTGGGAGTTCGACGAGGAGCGTGGTCGTTACTATGTTTCGTTTCCTGATGATCAGTAGTGGAGCCCAGTTGGGACGATCGGGGATCTAGCATTTGGGTTATCTTATTTTCATTTGGATTTGACCGTAGTCGGTCTATGTGTGGATTTTGGATGATGTATGAATTAATTTATGTATTGTGTGAATTGGCGATTGTAAGCCAACTCTCGTTATCCCATTCTTGTTCATTACATGGGATTGTGTGAAGATGACCCTTCTTGCGACAATACCTACAATGCGGTTATGCCTCTAAGTCGTGCCTCGACACGTGGGAGATATAGCCGCATCGTGGGCGTTACAGCACACATGGTATCTTTTTTTTTTTGCCGGGCACACATATGGTAAATTGAACTGATATGTTTGATAAATATAAACAAAAAAGTTCAGATTCTAGCCTAAACTCAGCCTATGTTGCAAAACACGGAAATACATGCAATCATGTACAAAAATTAAATCCGGAGGGACTTCTACACGCCACGTACAAGTAGATAATCAGGCGCAATCCGGTTCCAATAGGCATCCATGACATCACAGTTGATGTCATCAATCAATAATAAGTTATTTGCAAAATCCATAATATTTTCCCAGTAAGGCAATCACGTCCAATACAAATGTTCATAAGAGATCCAACAAAAAGGAAAGCAAAAGAAGAATTTGCACCAACCTAACCGTGCAGGTGCAGGTATACATGCATCTATATCTATATCTATACCTATACCAGTATAAAAAGACTCAAATGGGCAGATCCAATTAATCTCGGCCATCAAATCATGTCAATCTAACGACCTAGACTGCTTCAATGTCGAGCGCTCAACACGTTTAGCGTGCAGTTAATTTCATGCCAAAAATAGTGATAATCACATAATAACACGCAAATAATATCCTACTTAATATCCGCGTGCACTTAATATACTTCCAAATTAATGTGCATTGCACGTATACCTTGACTAGTAATGTAAAGGGGGCTAAACACTACCACGAGGCATGCTAAAAAATGAACCAAGTGGGAGTGCAACTGTGTAAGGAGAATAAAAATCAGATAAAAAGGTACAAATATGTATTTTTGAAAATACCATGTATAGATAATACAGACATATACACACCCATATACATACTCATAAGTCGTCTACATATGTCGCAAGAGCCTGCTTCATGAAATCAGAACTAATGCCTTAGTGTCGACGGCTACATTGCTTTGCACCAATAAATATTTAATATGATAAAACCAATATCAAATATGCCACATCTATTCACTATATGAGCTTGATTAGTAAAAAAACTAGTTACGATCTTGACGTAATGTTGAAAGTTAGATAACACCAAACAAAGCTGGTTGGTTATATTCTATGAATAACATATTTCAGCATTTACTAAATAAGGCTCACTTCAACTAATTTATAGATCCTCTATCACATTCCCCATCATAGCAGACCCTCCTCAGGACCACCATGGTATGGTCATTTGCGATCCCATCCAAAGAATAATAATAAAATTCAGGAGATTGAATTACGATTAGCATATATATGAGTTAAGCAGTACAAAAAATGGGAGGTGGAACTGCATATAACTACAACGCATGTGAATTATTGTTCGTTGACATAATTCACAATAGGAGAAGCATGGCGCACCAGAAAAAAAGTATACACATGCGTGAGGGCCTTCTAGGTACATGCAACATCAGGCACGGATAATCGTGTGACTGGCACCAATATACGATGTGCTGGAGCGAGCATATCATAATAGCAAGCAAAGTAGTGTTGCACAATAGTAACAATATGAAGAAACAAATTATCTCAAGTATGTAATAAGCTACTTTCAATGAATTGGAATGATAAGAAATAACACAATCAGAAGAGTGAGTGGGACTAAATGTTTGAGCGGTTTCCAGTGAATATGAGCTGATAACTACATTGCCTTAGTTGAATAAGTCCACCTATACAACAAGCATAATATAAGAACACAAGGAAGCCTATGAAAGTAGGGCAGTACATCGACCCAAAAATGCAACTACATTGTACTCAATGATGAAACAAGTGAAGGAGCACACATGGTTTATGCATTAAGTCATCAAGGTTCAGTACCAAAGATAGATACCACGGGGATGGAAGAGCAAGAGACATAGATGGAGATTTGGATACAAGTCTATGATTTTGTACGTCATTAACCATGGTCCTTGCGCATAAGTTCCAATCATATTTTAAAGATATGTTGATCTCAACTTTATTATAGTTTGAGTTATGTGTTTTACTAATCAAGAAATGTCTTAAACTGAATAACACATTACGTGATGACAAATACTTGGCAGAAAAAAATATCAAATGATTATTGACAAAATTATCCTATATATATATATATATATATTGTAATGAAACACCAACATCCCAGAGTGAAAACATACAAGACTGTAATGACACACCAACATCCCGAAGTGAAAACATACAAGACTTATCGCACCTAGCCGCGCAAATGCGCGGGTCACACCGCTAGTTTAAGTGAAGCAAGAGAGAATTTCTTAAAAAAATTACTAACTCTCAAATAAACCTAAGTGAAGCATGAGAGCATTTCTTTAAAAAATAATAAAGCACACCGTGCTCAAAAAGACATAAGTGAAGCACTAGAGCAATTCCATAGCTCATAAAGATTTAAGTGAAGCATAGAGAGCAATTCTAACAAGTCATGACATAATTTTGGCTCTCTCAAATAGGTGTGTCCAGCAAGGATTCATGACTAAAACTACAAAGAAAAACAAGCAAAGACTCAAATCATACAAGACGCTCCAAGCAAAACTCATGATATGTGACGAATAAAAATATAGCTCCAAGTAAAATACCGATGGTCGTTAGAAGAAAGATTTTTTCCAGGAAAACTTCTCTCTAAGTGGGAAGGGCCTTACATTGTCGAGGAAGTTTATCGTTTCGGTGCAATCAAGATCAACAACGCCGAAGGCAATAGCCCTAAGGTGGTAAACGGGCAAAGAATCAAACATTATATCTCAGGTACTCCCATAAATGTTTAAACCAATATTATTAATACCATAACACCGGAGGAGTACATAAGGGAAACTTACCAGAGCATTCCAGACTCCCGAAAAGGAATAGGTATGTCATACGGTAAGTAAACCAACTCCAAAAGCTTTCCAATAGCAATTTTACTCCGTTTTGAAATATTTAAAAAAAATAGGAAAACAATACGTAGTTCGAAAAGTGCACGAGGAGGCGACAAGCCTTGGGGGCGCGCCCTACCCCCTGGGTGCGCCTCCCAGGCTTATGGCCACCTCGTGTGCCCTCCGGATCATGTTTTCTTGCAGAATACTTATTGTGGTCGGTAAAAATTCATTATATAATCTCCCGAAGGTTTTGACCACCCTACCACGGCAAAATCCTCTGTTCTTGTTTTGAGTTGTTTTTCTGACAGATCTAGATCGCTATGATGTCCCCAAACGCTCCAAAGGACAAGTTCTTCGAGAAGGTCATCAACCCCTAACATGCGGAGGTGCTGCAACACCCTCAAACCATTGAGATGCGTGAGGGGGTGCTGCACATCCATGATGTTCAAGGGCCAAAGAGGACCGGAAGCGTGCAGACAAGTCTTCAAGTGCCAAGGGATGGTGGAATGCGGACTCAACGCCAATCACTCCATGATCACGGAATTTACCCGTGACCACAAGCTGGACGCCAAGAAAATCGGGGAGGCCAACTTCAAGCTTCATGAGAAAATCGAGCATATCCAAGCCCGGACCTATGACCTGCAAAACCAAAACTGTGAGTATGAATACATATTTAAGAGGATGAGTTTGGATGCAGATTTGAGGATCCCGGAGACTCGTTCATCTTTTTACGATGGTGAACCTATGCCTTGGAAGACGGAGGACAAGCCCACAACATCATCAACCTCATCACCACCATCACCTCCGAAGAAGGAGACATGAGAACATGGGTATGGGCATTCCCCTTGGCTTGTGCCAAGCTTGTGGGAGGTGTCCCGGTATTGTATCATCATCACATATTTACCTTTATCGTTTTTCTTAGTTCGATCCTTTTGGTTAAATCTTGATCTAGTAGAATAATTTTTTTTAGTATGATTTAGTCTTTGAGTTTCGCTTTGTGATCTATCTATGTATCGGGTCCGTGAGTTATATAATAAAGAGTAGTTTTGAGTTGAGGGCTTTTCTTTCTTGCTATGATCCCGAGAAAAGAAAAGAATAAAAAAGTAAAAATATTATATAATGATCTTATGGAGGGTGATGACTTCACATATAAAGAGTATGATTGACTAAAATTTATTGGGAGTTGACAAACATAGTTTTGGTCATTGTTGCAATAATAGGGAGTAATAAATAAAGAGAGGTTTCACATATAAATATACTATCTTGGACATCTTTTGTGATTCTGAGCACTCATTAAAATATTACATGCTAAAAGGTCGATGTTGGACAAGGAAGACAACATAATGGATTATGTTTTCTTATATCCGAATAGAAGTTATATTGTCATGGATCCTCCAACATGTTGAGCTTGCTTCCCCTACTATTCTAGCCAAATCTTTTGCACCAAGTAGAAATACTACTTGTGCATCCAAACATCCCTTAAAACAATTTTACCACGAGAGTCCACTATACCTACCTATGGATTGAGTAAGATCATTCAAGTAAGTTGTCATCGGTGCAAGCAATAAAAATTGCTCTCTAAATATGTATGATCTTTTAGTGTGAAGAAAATAAGATTTATACGAACTTGTGATATGGAAGAAATAAAAGCGACGGACTGCATAATAAAGTTCTTTATCACAAGCGGCAATATAAAGTGACGTTCTTTTGCATTAAGATTTTGTGCATCCAACCATAAAAGCGCATGACAACCTCTGCTTCCCTCTGCGAAGGGTCTATCTTTCACTTTTACTTTCTACCTTTATACAAGAGTCATGGTGATCTTCACCTTTCCTTTTTACACTTTTCCTTTTTGGCAAGCACTATATGTTGGGGAAACATATATATCCACTCGGATGTAGATTATCATAAAGTATTATTGTTGACATTACCCTCAAAGTAAAAGGTTGGGAGGCGAAATTAAAAGCCCCTAACTTTCTGTGTGTCCGATTGAGGCTTTGATCTCATAAGTATCGCATGCGTGTTAGCAATTGTGAAAGACTAAAAGATGGTTGAGTATGTGGGCTTGCTATACAAAAGCTCTTACATTGACTCTTTTCGATATTATGATAAATTGCAATTGCTTCAATGACTGAGATCAAAGCTTGTTAGTTTTCAGTGAAGTTTTTTGATTCATACTTTACCTTGTGAATGAATTCTTACTTTAGCATAAGAAATTATATGACAATATATGTTGTTGTTCTAAAGATGATCATGATGCCCTCATGTCCGTATTTTATTTTATCTACACCTCTATCACTAAACATGTGGACATGATTATCGATTTCTGCTTTCGCTTGAGGACAAGTGAGGTCTAAGCGCCGGGGAGTTGATACGTCCATTTTGCATCATGCTTTTATGTTGATATTTATTGCATTATGGGCTGTTATTACACATTATGGTACAATACTTATGCCTTTTCTCTCTTATTTTACAAGATTTATATGAAGAGGGAGAATACCGGCAGCTGGAATTCTGGAACGAAAAGGAGAAAATCTGAGAGACCTATTCTGTACAACTCCAAAAGTCCTAAAAATTTACGAAGAATTATTTTGGAATATATAAAAAATAATGGGCGAAGAAATACCAGAGGGGGACCCACCAGGTGGCCACAAGCCTGGGGGCGCACTCCTAGGGCTTCTGGGTCCCCTGGCAGGCCCCGGTGTCCATCTTATACTATAAGAAGGGTTTTTACCTGGAAAAAATCATAAGGAAGCTTTCAAGATGAAGCGATGCCGTCTCGAGGCGGAACCTGGGCAAAAGCAATCTAGGGCTCCGGTGGAGCTGTTCTGCCGGGGAAACTTCCCTCCGGGAGGGGGAAATCGAAGCCATCGTCATCAGCAACAATCCTCTCAACGAGAGGGGGTCAATCTCCATCAACATCTTCACCAGCACCATCTCCTCTCAAACCCTAGTTCATCTCTTGTACTCGATCTCTATCTCAAAACCTCAGATTGGTACCTGTGAGTTGCTAGTAGTGTTGATTACTCCTTGTAGTTGATGCTAGTTGGTTTATTTGGTGGAAGATCATATGTTCAGATCCTTAATGATATTCAATACCCCTCTGATCTTGAACTTGAATATGCTTTGTGAGTAGTCACGTTTGTTCCTGAGGACATGGGAGAAGTCTTGTTATAAGTAATCATGTGAATTTGGTATTTGTTCGATATTTTGATGAGATGTATGTTTTCTTTCCTCTAGTGGTGTTATGTGAACGTCGACTAAATGACACTTCACCATGATTTGGGCATAGAGGAAGGCATTGGGAAGTAATAAGTAGATGATGGGTTGCTAGAGTGACACAAACTTAAACCCTAGTTTATGCGTTGCTTCGTAAGGGGCTGATTTGGATCCACATGTTTCATGCTATGGTTAGATTTATCTTAATTCTTCTTTCGTAGTTGCATATGCTTGCAAGAGGGGTTAATCATAAGTGGGAGGCTTGTCCAAGTAAGGACAACACCCAAGCACCGGTCCACCCACATATCAAATTATCAAAGTAACGAACGCGGATCATATGAGCATGATGAAAACTAACTTGACAACAATTCCCATGTGTCCTCGGGAGTGATTTGCTTGATATAAGAGTTCGTCCAGGCTTATACTTTGCTACAAAAAGGATTGGGCCACCTTGATGCACCTTTGTTACACTTGTTACTTGTTACCCGTAAAAATTATCTTATCACAAAACTATCTGTTACCGATAATTTCAGTGCTTGCAGAAAATACCTTGCTGAAAACCGCTTGTCATTTGCTTCTGCTCCTCGTTGGGTTCGACACTCTTACTTATCGAAAGGACTACAATAGAACCCCTATACTTGTGGGTCATCAGTCACCAGGTGGCCCCCCTCTGGTAGTTATTTTCTCTAGTATTTTTCATATATTCAAAAATAATTCTCCGTAAATTTCCAGCTTATTTGGAGATGTGCAGAATAGGTGTCTTGACGTAGCTTTTTCAGGTCCAGAATTCTAGTTGCCGGTATTCTCCCTCTTTGTGTAGACCTTGCATTTATGAGAGAAAAGGCATTAGAATTACTCCATAAGGCATTATTATGCATAAAAACATTATAAATAACAGTAGGAAAACATGATGCAAAATGGACGTATCAGGGGCTGATTTGGCATATTGGGCATGGCTCTTCTGTCAACATCCATCACGAGTATCCCCGCAAAAAAAAACATCCATCACGATAACTGGATCCCGAGGCAAGGGTGCTTAAGGCCACTGGGTCAATCCTTCCTGCAGGGCGTTACCAAGGTGGCTGACCTGCTGACGGGGCAAGTTTTAGGCTGGGATGCGGATAAGATTGCTGCTATGTTCACTCCTTCTGACGCAAGAGATATACTGCAGATTGTTGTTGGTGGTTTGGGTGCTGAAGATTATCTGGCATGGAATTACACTAGGAATGGTGTCTTCAATGTAAAATCAGCATATCACCTGGCGATGTCGATGAAACGTGTGAGGTCTGGACAGCCAGACTCGTCAAGCTCGGTCCAAAAGCATAAGAGATATCTAAATCTTTGGGGCACGAATGCGCCGGGGAAAGCGAAAATTCACATGTGGAGACTAATTCGCAATGGGTTGGCTGTGGGTTCCGAGCTTCACCGCCGTCGGATCAACCCGTGAGTTTTTTGTGTTGCATGTGGAAGTGAAGAGACAATTCTTCACACGTTTTGGGCATGCCAACATTCATCATAGTTCTGGCAACCGCTGCATTCAGAGAAGGGCGTCACGGTGGCAATCCTACTGTTTCCTATGGACTCCCAGAATGAACTCGCTAGCTGGCTACTTGGGTGGTTCGCCGGTGCGACTGATGAGGAAAAAGAGGTGATGGTGCAGGCTACCTGCGGCCTTTGGCTGGCGTGAAATGATGCGAGGGACGGTAGGAAGATTGCCCCCCTCTCCACGTGAAATCATGGAATCAGTCTACTCACATCTGATTGAATGGAGGCACATGAAGCACCGGGAAAGGTTCCTAAGCCAAGGGTTGTACAGAAATGGGAGCCTCCGGCTCAAGGGTGGGTGAAGGTGAACTCAGATGGTGCTGTGGCGAGGAATGGTGAGAAGGCAGGTGGAGGCACAGTACTTAGGGATTGCGGTGGGGCTTTTTTGGCGGGAGCAAGTCAGTATCTTAAATACATGGTTGACCTGAAGGCTGTGGAGATTCTTGTCTGTAGAAGGGGCTTACAGCTTGCGATTGAGCTTGGCTTTCAGAGAATCCATCTTGAGCTCGACAACTCATCAGTTGTGCAAATGTTGAATGATCCTCAGAGGAATTTGGCTGCTGTGGGGCCATGGATCCAAGAGATCAAGGACATGTTGGGTACGCGCACCGAGTATCGCGTGGCCTGAGTTCAGTCATTCTGCTAACGTTGTTGCGCACAAGTTTGCTAAAGTAGGAGTAGGAGATGATTTAAGTAGGGTGTGGTTGGGGTCTCCCCCAGACTTTGTTCTTCTTGTAATTTCTGATGACATTCCCAGCTATGTTGGTTAAATAAGAAGCAGCAACGTTGATCTAAAATTAGATGCCGTGTTTTGAGAAGGCGAGGGGTGCAGTTGGGGGTAATTCGGTCCGCGACGTTAAAGGGGGGCGTGGACGGCGGAACGGACCGGACGGGGTGCGGGCGCGCATAAAGCCCGGCAAAATTCCCCGACGCGAGGCCACAAATCGCTCCCGGCCCCCTCCTTCCTCCTCTCCCCCGCCCGTACGGTCAAACAAGAGACCCCCCGCCCCCCTCTCTCCTCCACCTCCACCTTCAGCGCTCGCCGCGAGAAGCCGAGAGGAGCCTGAGAAGGTAGCATCATGGCGGACCAACTCACCGACGACCAGATCGCCGAGTTCAAGGAAGCCTTCAGCCTATTCGACAAGGACGGCGACGGTAAGTGATTTCTGTCCTTCCCTGTTTTTCTTCTTCTTCTTACGCTGTGATTGTTGTGATCCGTCTCACTCTGGATAGAAGAAGAAACACGAACATCAATTCACCATCGATGTCTACTCTCTGTCTTTGATCTAGCATAGAATTGGGCGCAGGCAGAATGATGGTAGACATCTGATACACTAGATAGATTACTAGAGGCTGAACATTTACGCCCAGGCGTACAGTAGCCGGAATGCAAGATTAAGGATCGCACATATTGCGTCACTCACTCCATGGATCGAAAGCAAAAGCAAATCGCGGCGCGGGCATGCCACCGCCCTACTGTAGTCTCTACTGCCGTATAGTGCACGGCTGCGGGTCACTATCTCGCGTAGTAACTGCTGTGGAAATTATGCCATCAAATCGATGTGATTGGGTCTATCAGATTTGACTTCGTCTCGGATCCAGACGTGGCGAAGCGCTAGATCCTAGTACCCGGATGTGGGTAGTCAGGGCCGTCCAATGTCAGATGCTTAGGTTTGACTTATGTGCAACGGCTGAATCGTACTAGATCGATAGCTTATAGGTTGAACTTGGCCATGGCAGGGGCACCGGGTCTGCTACCATCTCCTTTGTATGCTGCTTTCATTATGCATGGATCCTATCTGCAGATCTGCTGGAAATTCTTAGGGGTTTGAAACCCAGATCCAGCTATATGATAATACAAATTTCAGCACCAGGGAGAATCGTTTGGTGTCGGATGGGGTTGCCCAGACTTTTAATTTGGCCTTCGGTGCATATGGAGTAGTACTTGAATCAATCAATTGTTGTAACAGCGTGGTTTCATCTCTGAATGTACTACAGCAATTGATGAGTAACTTTTGTTTTGGGACCATAGTGGTGAATAGTGTAAGTACTAGTACAGGGACGTTGCAGGTTTGATCCATTGTACATGGTGGTTGCTTCATGCGTGCATGTCTGATTAGCTTTTTTGTGTGTTTAGTATATGCTCACTCTGAATATGCAAATGTGATTACCGACTCAGTCAGAAACATACCTGAAATTGCCCTTGTGTGCTGGACATGGACAGGTTGCATCACAACCAAGGAGCTGGGAACAGTTATGCGTTCGCTGGGGCAGAACCCAACCGAGGCAGAGCTCCAGGACATGATCAACGAGGTCGATGCCGATGGCAACGGCACCATCGACTTCCCAGAGTTCCTCAACCTGATGGCCCGCAAGATGAAGGACACCGACTCGGAGGAAGAGCTCAAGGAGGCCTTCCGGGTGTTCGACAAGGACCAGAACGGCTTCATCTCGGCTGCAGAGCTCCGCCACGTCATGACCAACCTCGGGGAGAAGCTAACGGACGATGAGGTCGACGAGATGATCCGCGAGGCCGACGTCGACGGGGACGGCCAGATCAACTACGAGGAGTTCGTCAAGGTGATGATGGCCAAGTGATCCAGCCGATGTTCATGTCCGGTGGTATTATTATTTTTACCGGGGAGGAGGAAATTGTGCATTGCATATTAGTAGTAAGGAATGCGGCTCTCGTTTCCTTGTCTTTGCCCCGAACCAGAAGAAGCGTACTAGTAGACGTAGTTGCTGAAGAGCACTCATGGAATCCTCCTCCCCTGCTGCTACCCTGTCTCTCTCCCGTGTGTCATTGAAACATCTTTCTTTCTGTGTGAATCTGCAAGACTTGGCCCCTTCGTGATGAACCCTGATTGCAGTTGTATCCGTTTGATCCAAGTTCCCTTCTACTTCTATTTTGTACTGTACGTACCAATCCTCGGCCAGCGGCTCCTTCAGTTGGCAGATGCTGCTGTTGTATTGCTTTGCGATGGATGGAAGTAATATGTTCTTCAGGAAACATTTGACAAAATGCTGGTTGAATGGCCTGGTCGCATGTGAATGTGATGTGGACCTCCGTTGAACTGAAACCAGTGCGCCGTTTGGTGGAGTTTGGCAGGACTAACGGTTGACTGCGGAAGATGCCGTGGCCTGATGTTAGTCCAAGGCGTGTTATCTCCGACAGCTCTATGTGATCGGAAGATATGGCATCAGTGCATCGGAAGCACCGGAAGTGTGGATGCACCAGATACATTCCCGTATCACAAGTGTGAGTGCATCAGATACATTCCTCTAGGTGACTTGATCTTATCGGGCGTTGCCGTCTGCTACTGCATAACCGTGTTGTGCTTGTGCATTGGTGCTGCCCTGGCGAGTTTTGCATCCAGCGGTGTCGCTGTTGTGAAGACATAGTTATGAATTTCTGAAATACTAACCGGCGAACGTTCCCGGGGAGGGGGTGACAAACGAACTTTTTTTGGCGGCATTTTTAGATGATATAGGAGATGACAATTTGTGTCAGTTTCTACCAAAATTAAAAATCTTCCTTCCAGAAAATGTCATGCGTCTCTGAAAAAACTGCCAGCAAAAACGTTCGCGAATGCCACCCATCTTAGCGAACGTTCGATGTCTACTGGCGTCCATGAATTTTTGGATGCGGACTACAATTTCCAACTATGTGAAACGAGTATATTACACAAAACCATCACAATTCAAGCTAGGTTATCATATAACCATCACCTTTGACTAAAATCACGTAAAATCAACACGTTTGAGGCCGGGTTGTAACATATAGCACCGATCGAATAGTTTGCTGCTCAAACAGCAAATATGACTAGCGGGATCTGCATGTCGCGCTGAAGCGGCATGCTTATTATATGGATAATTTACTAATTTAGCCGCCGAGGGGGGGGGGGGGGGCACTTGTCTGGCTGGCAATGGCGATTACTCGGGCGGTTATTGGACTCCCATCCCTGTCCCCGCGACAGTCACCCGTGCCCGTCCCCATACCCACCCGCGGGGATAAAATGTTTCGCATCCCCATCCCCGTAAGGTTTTTTCATCCCCATGAGGAAAACCATACAAGCAATTAACAACAACCTTTTGTAGTATTTAAGTAGAAAAAACAAATTTTAACACAATAAATAATATTTTGTCGCTAGGTTAGCGATTTCATTGGGCTTTTCGAGCCAAAGGGCGGGATTTGTGGAAATTCGGGTGGGTATCGTAGAGAATTACCTGGGGTCTACCAATTTTACGGTCCACATGTAAGCCATTCATGCATTTGGCGAGTAACGGGTATGGGTGATGCTATCCCATCCCTATCCCCATCTTGTGTGCTGGGTAAGATATTTGACCACCAACATCCCTGTGGGCACTAAAACTGGCGCATCCCCATCCCCTAATAGAGTAATTAATTACCCATAGGGATGTGGGTAACGGTTAACCATTGCCAGCTTGAGGCACTTATCAAGCTCCCATCTTCCTTCCCCAAACCCGTTCTTCATCCTCTCTCTTCTTGAATCTTCCCCGCCGACACTTCAATGCTTTCGGCAACCACATTGTTGCATCGCTACTCTTTCTTCTAGGACCCAACCATCGCTTCCCCACTCTGGCACGACAAAAAAGTTGTCGCTGCCATGCCTACAACCAACTTAAGCGAACCTCCTAGTGGCGTTGGCCGCCTGGTCCGACGGGGTCGGCGAGAGCAGGTACTAGTGTGGTGCGCGGATCGGTGGACCTCCCCAAGGCCAATCGCGGCCACCTGCTAAGGACAGATGGAGCCATCACCTTGCCTCCATCTCTCCGCCCTTCTTGGAGCTCGTCCATTCATTGGGTGATCCCTTACTCTCACAATCGAGTGTTTGCTCGTCGCTTAGGTCGGTGAGTTACATTTTTGCTCATTGCAGTCGGACCGCCGGAGCAGCGCCGAGTGACAAAAGGCTATCTGGCGTGACATATTCATACCCTCTTAGCCTTTATGAGTTTGGATGGTTGAGTTGATGAAAATATGCCCAAGATGTAATAATAAAATTGGCATCTTTCCATTTTCCCGTTCATAAATAATTTTATATTTCTATGCTAGAATTGCAATGGTTCTTGAATGTGATATTTGGAAGAAAACCTAGTAGCATGTGTAGCAAGATAAACACAGATCCCTAATAAGGCCTCTGGACTAGCTCATATATTGTTGATGGTTTTGTTTTCCTAACCATGGGCATTGTTATAACAAGGATGCAGCAAATAATAAGAACATGTTGTTAGGGTAACAATGATGTTGGATAGACCCAACTTATGAGATAGTGTGATCACGTCATCAATTAGTTGTCAGTATTTTCTCACAATGGGTATAGGATGGTACAAACTGGCCCAAGTCCACGCAGCATGTTGCCTCAGCAAGAGTCGAGCAGTACGGTACAAACTGGCCCAAGTCCAATGAGATGAACTTTTCGCGTTAGCCTTGCCAGCCCGAGTTAATCCCACCCAGATAGGGGCGCTGGCGAGTCAAATCTGTCTGGCGCGTCCGGTCAACGGACATCCTAATTCGTGACCTACGCGTCTGGAAACGTGGAAACACACAGGGTTGGGGAGTCTCGTGTTGTTAGTTGGTCTGGCTCAAGTCCCGCTGGTTCCCTGTTTTTTTCCCGCTCGTCTGCTCGTGACTCTGGTTCATACGGTTTTTTTTTGAGCGGGGGTTCATACGTTTCAATCATGTATGTTTCATTTCCCCCCAAGAACTATTTTTCTTTTGCTGATTTCTTTTTTGGTTGATGATGAGTTTGAAAGAATAAACAAATTTGATATTCTGTCTTATAACAGGGAAAATGCTCTTGAAAACAAAACTAAAAATAGTTTTGAAGACATTTTCATATTTTGATGAGAAACAATTATGAGCATTTTATAAAAATGATGAACTTTTTTTTATTTGATGAATCTTTTTTGAACTTGATGAATAAAATTTGTATCAAGAACATTTCTTTTGAAAAATTAATGATTTTTTTTTGAATTCAATGAACAAGAATTTGATGAATTATTTTTGAAATCGATGAAAAAAATTTGAATTTGATGAACAAATTTTAAATTTTGATGAACATTTTATGGATCGGTAAGAAAAAAATTGTGACATTAAAAAGAAAATTCGCAAACAAAAGTGGAAAATTAAAGAAGAAAAAAGAGAAAATAAAAAAGAAAAACATAAAAATAAAAAGACAAAAAAGAATGGAAAAAGGGGAAACGGGCCGGCTCATAGTAATGCCCAGCGCGTGAGGGGGCTGCGCGCCAGGTCGCTCGCGGGCGATCTGCACGCCCTATAGAATCCCCTCCGGTCAAGGCCGGGTTTGGAAGTGCCAAAGCGGCACTAACCGGGTCCGGAGAAGATCGGCGCCACGGCGCGAGAGAGCGAATCAAAGCTGAGAAAAATCCGGTCAACCGGCGGGGGCATGGGCGCTGCCGTGGGCGGAAGCAGAGGGAGACATGGCAGCATCGGCGCCCCGGCTCACAACTTGCTAGGCTTTCATCTTTGCCGGCAAATGCGAGAGTTGGTCCGTGGTCCGACTACATTTTTCTGTTCGCAATTTGGAGATTCACACCTACATCGGTTTCATTCTCAGTTTTTACCGAAAAAGACTTTCGCCCCGCTTTATCATTCTCAGTTTTTCACTGGTCAGTTACGATTCCATGAGCTTCCTTCCTCGACACACGCAGCATCGCCGACAAGGATCAGCGGTTTATTTATTTATTATTCCGGCTATAGCTACTACTACAGTACAATGCTAAGTAGAGTAGAGAACAAAGTTCAACACATTGCGCTGTTCAATATAACCTCCTACCAATACAATCTTACAACAATCGGCCTTTCGCCTCTAGCTTTAATCTCCCTCTGGACCATGAATATGTAATAATAAGCAAACTAACGAAGCCATAGATAGGCTCTTCCACAGTGGGCTGCGCGCCCGCTGTTTCATCGGAGCCTATTCATCATCATCATCATCATTAACAAACCAACGAAAGAACTCGATCTGCACAACCCATTCCGCAGCCCACCCGCCATCCATCCCACATATGAACTACAGTAGGGACTATGTACATGGAAAACGTGCTTCATGCCGCGGTGCCGTTATCTTCTACCTCGCCGCCGCACTTCCAAACTACGTCCTTGAGCTGGGTCGACAGAGATCTGTAGAACTGTTTTCACAGTAAAATAAACTCTTGTTACTTGCTTGTCAAAACAATGCTTTGACAGTAGTTAAATTCGCAGAGAATTCGAATAGCAAAGGGGGGATGCTATGGCAGTACCATTTGAAATTCCAGAGTATCCCCCTTCGCCTTTTTCAGCTCAACCACATGTAGGGATGGAGCTACTTGAAACACCTGAAGGTTGCCACATAAAAATATATATACATGAATGGGTAATCCTTCTTTAGTGTTCAAAATAGTTTGTTTGTTTGCGTGGTGTTTTCACTTACCTCGGTTGCAACATTGAGATTGCCTTTTCTACCTGCTTTCGGGTTCTCCATCCGCATCTTGAAATAACAAAATCAAAACTAGTTCAATTTCCTGCCAACTTCGATTATGTGCAACATGTATACAAATATTTAGTTGTAACAGAAGATGTGTGCACATATATAGACAATAATAATATGAATACCTTGTAGTTTTTCTTCTGAATGTCAAAACCAAGTGGCCTTGCAGCTTCTGCAATCTTGCTGATGATTTCTTTTGGAGGGCATTGCGAGGTGAATCGTGTCTCTCTTTTATGCTCCTGCGACATAATTCATACAGATAAGTACATTGCAATGATATGCAGTTTCTAAAGAAAATCATAGGCAACAAACAGGCAATAGACTATGGGAAACCACACATAATAAGACATATAATCGATGTCTGCAGCAGAAATATTTCAGAATTTTCAGTTCTGACCTCCTTTGCCTCGAACAAGTTGTCCAGATTCAGTCCCTGATTCAGTGAAATCAGTTCAAATGCATTCATTGAGGTTGGCTTATGTTCAGTCTCCTCTTTCACATGCTGGTCCTGGTAAATTATTAAGACATGCATATAGTTAATCAACTTATTCCAACCACAAATGTAAGTATTTTAACTATATAGGTCAACTGCCTCACCTCTGAGTCTCCAAATGCAGCATAGACATCATCAAAGCTAGTTTCATACTTATCGTCAAAAACAGGTGGCTTGAATCCCTTTTTGAACCAAGGATCCTCCAGTATCTGAGGAATGGTGATACGCTGTTCAACATTCAACAACAAAAACAGGACAGATGAGTTGGGATTCTATAACTTCTTTTCAGGACTGAGAATGAAATTAAGGACTACTGGTGTTTCTTTTATAGTACTGCTCACAAGTCTGACTCTCTTTTGAAAGGATTATTCTTAGTGATTTCAACAACCATATTCAAAAGTTGTATGCCACTTACAGTTGCAGGATTAGGGTCCAGAATTCTGGTGATCAGCTTCTTAGCTCCAGTAGAAAACCAAGAGGGACATGTGAATTGAGCTTCTGAGATCTGTTATTCCAGAAGGGAGTAAAAATAAATAATAAGCAATAATATCATCTAAGATACTCCCTGAGAAAAGAAGCCTCTGAGATGTTTTTCGCATTTTTGCATCTTTTGAACAGTATTAGTATTACCTTCTTATAAAGGGCGATGATGTTTTCATCCTCGAAAGGTAAAAACCCGGCAAGCAGAATAAAAAGGATTACCCCGCAAGACCAGATATCTGCAGCTGCACCATCATAACCTCTATCCTCAATCACCTGCAGAGAGATCTAAGTTAGACAATAGTTCTAGTGGATTGGACACATGATCTTACTATGATAAGCAAAACAAAATTACCTCAGGAGCAACATAGTTCGGAGTCCCGCATGTTGTGTGCAGCAACCCGTCAGCCTGTAGAGTCGAAGAATTTCAATAACAGTGAGAATCAACAGAAGACAATGATGTGACCAGTTAGAAATTTTTACCCAAAGTAGGAGTATATCTTAAAAATACCTTCACTTGCTCAGTTAAAGCACTTAAACCGAAGTCGGACACTTTGAGGTTTCCAGCAGCATCAAGCAACAAATTTTCTAACTGCAAATGCAGGTTCAACATCATTTTGTCACTTTCCTGTACTTGTATGTGTATAGTTAATCATAGAAGAACACATGACCCAGAAGATAAAGTTTTTACCTTCAAATCTCTGTGATACACACCCCTGCTGTGGCAATAGTCAACGGCATTTATCAGTTGCTGAAAGTATTTGCGTGCCTCCTCTTCTTTCAACCTTCCATTGGTATACTGTGCATAACAGCAAATAAAACAGATTAAAAAGATGATCATGTAACATGAATGAAAATCTGACCGATAATACAACCTCAGCAATTACAGATAGATGGGTGATATATTGGCACTTACAATGGTATCAAAGAGTTCCCCTCCAGTAATGTATTCCAGAACAATGAAAATTCTTGCTTTACTTCCCATCACCTGAGGTACAAAGCAAATATTAGCAAAAAAAGGTAGTAAGACCGCAGCCATGAATAAACACAAATCTACTAAAGTATGGCGATAGATCTTGAATCGCCGATTGATTTTTGGTCTTTACCTCGTGCAGTCGAACAACATTAGGATGCTTTATTAACTTCATAGTACAAATTTCGCGCCTAATCTGCATTGAGTTGAGGATAGTATTAGGACACAGATATCAAATATCACTATATGAGCATGTATGAAACAATATGTTTCAGTTTTGTCAATGTTTTTGTGGCTAACAGAAGTCCTTGTTTGAGGACTGTATGGTTAGAACTTAGAACTTGGAAGATCACCAAAGTATGGTGAAGGCAATTAGATAGAATTGAGGACATGGACACCCGATAGTGCAACAAGGGACACATATGCTGAAGTGCAGGAAATAATTTTGTGTTCAATTTGCACAAAGTTCAGACATCAATTGGAAACTGTACAAGATACTAGGAAAACATAATGAGTTGGTGAGATGACTTCAATTGTAAGAGCACTATGTGGGTAAGATCGCGGGGCTATGTAATGCAAGTATGTAGATACAGAATCATTCTTAACTGAAGTCACACCTTCCTATGCCCCCATGCTGACACGGCAACATCCAGGGAAGCTAGAAATGGTTTCTCCAGTTAGCTTCTTGATATAAAGATGTAAGTTATAATAATGAACTTTATTAACTAGATTTTATAAAAGCTTTATTAACTAGATAAAACCAAAGATCACATCTGTGCATCTCAGAAAAAAGGTAAGAAACATAATCCTTTTGCTGGCTTGGTTATTGGTTACTAACATTCATGAAAATGGCTGTGTGCATCATGAGGATGTAGAGGCCGGGGTCTTCCCCCCTTTTTGGAAAAAAAAACTAGTATTCATAAAAGATGATATGCATGGTTGACTGAACTTTAAAATTTTACCACGTTCATATCATGATCTGATCTGTGACATGATATGTTCAGATAATAAAAGGAACAAGAAGAAACTACCACAACGTCATATGAGGGAATTGTGTGATAATGACCTGTTCAACCAATCTGAGCTTCTGAACCTTCTCCTTGTCGAGGATTTTGATAGCAACAGGCTCCATAGTTTCAGTGTTCTTTGCGAACCTGACCTTTGCAAAGGTCCCTTCCCCGATGGTGCGGCCGAGCTCATACTTGCCGACACGGCGCTTCACCTTTGGTGACAATGCGGCTCTCTTGGCCCGATACATCTTCCAACAGCCGAAGGTTACTTTCAACCTTCAAAATGCTCCTGAACGACCTGCAGTCGCGCAATGAAATCAGGCTTTGGACACTATGAACTTGGTATTGATTTGGTATCATGAGGCAGCCTTTACCATCTTTCCCAAAAAGGATAAAGGAAGAACAGCAGAAGTAGCGTAGATCCTAAAGATCCCAGGAAGACTAAACAACACCTGATCATCATCATCAATATAAAATGACCAGCCTAGTCCAAAACACTCAACCCACTTTGACTTTTACTAATATAAAAGGTGGCATAGACATATCTACAAACAAAAAAAAAGGTGGCGAAGACCATGAGATGCATCATCCCAAACTAAACGCATGTTCCTGCGGCCGAAAGGCAAAAAATTCATGAAAAGTAGTACATGGCAGGTACTACATAGATGGAGGCCACATAGACATAGCATAGGAAGAATCTCCAGTTGGTAACCTATGATCCTACCCGACAGTCACCTAAGATGACAAAACATTTTCAGAAAGCAGGTTACAGATATGTACTGGTTACTGCTGCTTTTTGGAGTAAGGTACATAATCCTCGCTCAAAGAAGTATGTGTACTACTCAAATGAACAGAGCAAAGAGAAATGAGTCGTCGTAAAATCATTCACAGGGCATGAAACCAATGAGCTAGCAAATGCGCATGAAGCTCAGCGCATAATCTGCACACTTACTGCTACCTCCTCGACTAGCACAAGAAATGCAAAATTCGCACACGCACAGTAGGGAACAGATAGATTCAGGGGTAGGCGCTTGCGGCTTACCTTCAACGCGACGAGCTAGCAGACAGCGCGCGGGTGGAGGCGGAGCTTAGCAGCAGATGCAGCTAGGAGGTAGCGAGGGTGGGTCTGAGGAGGAAGAGGAAGCTGTTGCTGTGGATGCAGAGGAGGAAGAGGGAGGTGTCGTGCTAAATAAGGAGGGAGGGAGGAGGTGGGGGTTGACACGTACGTGCTCGCACAGCTAGAGTAGCACCACCACGAGAAAAGGACATGTGGATCGATCGGGATGGATGCGAGCAGAGCAGCCGCTGCTGGCGTACGTAAGTTTGATTGCCGACGCTGCCTTGCCACCCTTTCAGTTCCCAAGGGCTGCATGGCCTATCCTTTTCGTCCCCTTCGTTCTACTGCTGCTTTTCGATTCTACTAGGGGGATACTAGTGGTATTTTCTACTTACTCCAGGAAGAAGAACATCGTGTGCACCAGAGACCAGGCCAGAGTATGTAGATAAGTTTGTGCTCTTATCAGAGCCAACCATGCATGCTAAGGCTCGCGAACTCGCCCTTGGTCACTCGCTCATTTTTCGTATGGTAACCTTTAACTATGCATACAAAACTTTGCACGTATGTATAAGGTATTAAAATTTACAGCCGGTGCAGCAAACCTAAAGCGTACACCACATGTACACGTTTTAGAAGCCGGCAACATCATCGAACCGCAGACCCATCTTCAGTAAAGAGATCCGCGTCATCCTGTCAGTCCGGCCATCGTCCGCCGACGCCACCGCGGCGCCCAACAACACCACCTCCCTGCGTGCAAACTTCTGAACACCTCGCGGTCGCCGCCGGTACACCGCAACACCATACCACCAAGTACCACCAGCCGACACAGCTTGAAGTCTCTAGAAGATCTGTCGTGCGTAGCACCTGCCGAACAGGCATGACACAACATAGCACCTGTCGGTCAGGCATGACTTGACATCTCCACCGAAGCTCCGTGCAAGATGAAGCCGCTCCACCTCTTGCCTCTATTTTCCAGCGCTGCTCCACAAACGATGCTCCCAAGAGAGAAACGACACCGCAGTGCCACCATCGTCCGATCTGGAAGACCAGATCCTAGGGTTTCACCCGGAGCAGCACGAGTGGGTAGACAATAGTTACAGGACGATGCCTTCATCAAGGTAATGTCGCAGAACACCGGCATCGCCCGCCATCAGGTCGGTTTTCATTGACAACTATGTCTCCCCGACTCGCACCTGGGACTAGATGACGGATCTCGAGATCCGACCACCTAGTCTCAGGCCGACCACCTCCGACTTAGGAGATGACCACCACCATGGAGTCTTCGTCTGGAGCTCGCTTCATATCCAGCCGTCTACGCGAGAGGTAAGTTTCCACTTCCTCCTCGCGGCAATTGGTTTTGAAGTTGTGTGGCCTTCAAGGCACCACTAGCGAGTAATCACCCGGTCATTAACGCCACCCACGCTCCCTCAGATTCCAGTCATAGTCCTTCAGATGACTGTCACATATCATCATCTTCCGGCTTGCATGTAAGCACCCCGAGAGGTGTTGTGTGAGCAGACGAGAGGCATGTGAGCGCGCCCACACTTCTCACCAGAAGCACGCAGCTTGATGGCCTCCAGCCATCTGCGACCTCCTCAACTGGCCTCTTAATGGCGATCGTGACAACCTATAAAAGGACATCACGGCCTCCCCTCTCTCCCATTGCCCTCTCCGACGCCTCTCAAATCTCTCTAGCTTAACATCGTTTCACCATTTCCTCTCCAAAACATGTCGCGGAAAACATTGACAGATGCCCTGGTCCCGTTCTAGTAGCATCTGAAAGTGGGCATTGCCGACCTCGTTAGGGATGAGGCGGATTTGGGACCTCCCGCCCTGCCAGCCCCGCCCCCGTTGTGGACGTATGACCGGCCTGGGACAAGCGCTGTCGGTGTCAAAACCGGCCGATCTCAGGTAGGGGGTCCCGAGTTGTGCGTCTGAGGATCGAAGGTAACAGGAGGCAGGGGACACGATGTTTACCCAGGTTCGGGCCTTCTTAATGGAGGTAATACCCTACTTCCTGCTTGATTGACTTTGATGAGTATAGGGGTTACAAGAGTCGATCTACCTCGAGATCGTAATGGCTAAACCCTAGATGTCTAGCCTATATGATTTATCTTAGCCCCCAGCCGGCCCCCAGCCGAATACAACTCTGGAGACCCATACGGCTCCGGAATCGAGCGAGCAGCCCCCTTTAAGGGAGGGGGAGTACCGACTCCACCGGCAACCTCCATCAATCTGGAGGTGCCGGACACTTTCAAGGAAGCACTTCGACGTGCTTCCGTCGTGGAGGAGCACCGTACCCTGATGAGTACGGTGGTTGAGAAGGTTCAGTCCGCCAAAAGCGGACTGAACGAAGCTTTCACTAGCCTGTTAACGGGTTTTGAGGTATAAGACATAATATTCTTAGCCGCTTTTATATGTGCAAAAAGTATGACTGTGTATAGATAGTAGCCCCTGAGATCTGTTCGGTTTTTTGGAAAAAGGGGCCGGACAGAGGATCAAATATTCGCCGGAGATGACACACTTATCTATTTTGATAAACATGCTTCACTATTAGCGGCTTCAGCCAAGGACGCTGAAGTTTTCGAACTCCAGCAGAAACTGAAGCTGGCTGAAGATGAGATCGACCGTGTGAACAAGCAGTTCGATGAGGCCCAAGGTATGCTTTTAAAAGACCCCTTACAAGCCTGAATTGTAATGCAAACTCAGAGTTTAAGATCATGTGCTGCTATGTGTATGATTGTAGGCAGCGCTACCGAGGTCGAGACCCTCAAGAGTGCCCTTGCCGAAGCCAAGGAGGAGGCGAGGGCGAGCAAGGCGGCCGCAGACAAAGCAACTGCGGAATTAAAGGCCGAACAGGTCGCCCGCCGCCAGTATGAGGAGAGGGTGACCGAAGTGGAGCAAGCGCTCCAGGATGCCGCCAACAAGTGTGAGGCCTTGGAGGAGAGTAATAAGGCCCAAGCGGCCGAACTTACCAAGGCTCTTCAAGAGGCAAAAGAGGCGCGGACCGAGTCTAGGGCGGCTCGCGAGGAGATCAGGCAAGCCGAACAGATAGCGGCTGGTAAGCCTTTTCTTTTACAGAGTATATTTGGCGGTCGAAGTATGCTTTGCTAAATCGACTATGGAGTGCTCTAGACTCCTTTGCGGATCTCCCGAGGAGTGCTGCCGACGCCGCTCAGTATTTCCGGGCCCAAGAAGGGAACACGACGGAGAAGCTCTTCCGGTCACAGTACTTGGCGCCGGAGCGGCCAGCGTTGCTAAACAACCAGATGATGCAGCTGGCAGAGCTGCATCGGATGTCTGGTTTGGCCATGAAGGACCTCGTAGTCCGGCTATGGCCAGCCGGACCCATTCCGAGCAGCTACTTCGGCCTAGTCAAGCGGCTCGGCGACGCTTTGCCCCGAGTTGAGGCTGTGAAGTGCTCGGCGTGCATAGAAGGTGCGTGGATGGCCTTTTCCCGTGTCAAGATGCACTGGGCGAAGATAAAAGCCGCCGTCGTGGCAGTTGAAGGTCCGCCCGGCGGCAAGGACCACCGCAAGCTGGAGCGCTATTTTGAAGATGTCCTCGAGGGTGCCTGTTTGATAGAGGGTCAATGCTCGAAGGATATTATGTTCGAGTGAATGTATCCGAACTGCCCCGACCTTGTGTTATAAACGAAGACTTTGTAATGTATTTATGCTTTTATCCGAACTACATACCTCCTGTGTGGTCGTATTTTATTATTCTTGAAAGTTTGCCAGTCATCGGCTTCAGCCCCCACGTAGATGCTGCGGGGGTGTTCATAATAACGTGTAATCACTCTTGACACAATGTCTTGGTCCGTAAAGGAGGTGACTTACGTAACGAACCAGGCAATCAGACTATGCGGCTTTAGCACTTTCACTTAGCCATAGGAGTTTGACCATGGGGCTAAGAACTAGCCCCTGGTGTGCATGCGGCTTTCCGAACTGGGATGCCTTTAGGCGCGTGACCGAACCGAAGTCAGTCCTTCATATAATACGGAAAAAATCGCGAGAGATTTGTATTAAGTCGCCGAATAGCCAACCAACTCCCGCTGTATCATGACAGTCAGTTTTTGGTTTTCTCTACTGAGGTGTTTGACCAGACAAACCAGAAACACAATCGCAGTAGTTCTCCCTTTACTACCTTAGCCGAACAAGCGGAACGTAAGATGGTAACCACAGGAGCCGGGCAACCCAACTATTGACCAAAGACATGATTCGGAACCGATGCATATAATGCGATATTCGGGACGCCGAAGTGTACTATGAAACTGTTTGGACTTTTTTGTTTTTGGACATTTGTGGCCGAATACAGCCCCTGGAAATTAATGTCAATGTGTATATGTCAATCAGTCGTTAAGACGGGATACAGATGACGGATTAGGCCAATACCGAATAAGGTAGGGCAAGAAAATGTTTCTGCTATATTCTGATTCGTACGTCAAACGTACTCTTACAGAGAATGCCATATTTATCGAGGCTATTTTACATGCCAAGAATTTGAGAACAAGAGAAAGCTCTTACGGGTCCTAAAAAAGGGAAGTGATCTAGAAGATCCTTTGGACACTCTGCCGCACGTCTGCGCTGCTTTCCGCCTTGGTGTAGGATCCTTTGAGAGGATCAACGATCGAGTATGCATAAGGGGCCTGAAAAAGGGCCATTGGTACCATCGAAAGGTGATGTGGGTTGTAAAGAACCTGAAAAAAATAAAAATAAGAAGAAAAAAGGAAGGATATGACGGTCCGAATAGGGTCGAGCCGTATTGTGGACTTTGTTTTTAGTGTGCCTCCGTCCTTGCCCATGGTATTTTTAGTGCGTAATTATGGACGCACGGTACATATGCCGCAACCAGGTTAGGTCTTTGACGGAGGCCGAATTGCTAATCTAGCTCTGGACGAGCCGGACTGTTATTCTCCATGGTAGACCGGACTCGTTTGACAGTGTCCGGTGGCTTGACTGCCGATATAGTATTCGACTTGATAAGGCCACCCTGTACTTCGGCTGCGAGGGCCGCGGTATGCTCCTCAGTACGGAGGGAGCGCTCCATGTTTCCATTGACTGTTATAACGCCACGTGATCCTGGCATCTTGAGCTTTAGATAAGCGTAGTGCAGGACTGCATTGAAACGGGTGAAAGCGGTTCGTCTGAGCAGTGCATGATAGCCACTGCGGAAGGGGACGATGTCGAAGATCAAGTCTTCGCTACGGAAATTATCCGGTGAACCGAAGACTACTTCCAGCGTTATGGACCCTGTGCAATAGGCCTCGACGCCGGGTATCACTCCTTTGAAGGTGGTTTTAGTGGGTTTGATTCTTGACGGATCAATACCCATTTTGCGGACAGTGTCCTGATAAAGCAGGTTAAGGCTGCTGCCGCCGTCCATAAGGACTCGCATAAGATGGAATCCGTCGATGATTGGATCGAGGACCAATGCTGCCGAACCTCCGTGGTGGATACTGGTCGGATGGTCTCTGCGATCAAAAGAGATCGGGCAAGCCGACCATGGGTTGAATTTTGGAGCGACTGGCTCTATGGCGTGAACGTCCCTGAGTGCGCGCTTGTGCTCCCTCTTGGGGATATTAATGTCTACTACACAACCTTGTTCTTGTAGAAGTTGTTGGGCCTCCAAGTGCAGAGGTTTGTAGGACAGTAGCAAATTTCCCTCAAGTGGATGACCTAAGGTTTATCAATCCATGGGAGGCGTAGGATGAAGATGGTCTCTTTCAAACAACCCTGCAACCAAATAGCAAAGAGTCTCTTGTGTCCCCAACACACCCAATACAATGGTAAATTGTATAGGTGCACTAGTTCGGCGAAGAGATGGTGATACAGGTGCAATATGGATGGTAGATATAGGTTTTTGTAATCTGAAAATATAAAAACAACAAGGTAACTAGTAATAAAAGTGAGCGAAAACGGTATTGCAATGCGTTGAAACAAGGGCTAAGGTTCATACTTTCACTAGTCAAGTTCTCTCAACAATAATAACATAATTGGATCATATTACTATCCCTCAACATGCAACAAAGAGTCACTCCAAAGTCACAAATAGCGGAGAACAAATGAAGAGATTATGGTAGGGTATGAAACCACCTCAAAGTTATCCTTTCTGACCGATCTATTCAAGAGTCCGTAGTAAAATAACATGAAGCTATTCTTTCCGTTCGATCTATCCCAGAGTTCGTACTAGAATAACACCTTAAGACACAAATCAACCAAAACCCTAATGTCACCTAGATACTCCAATGTCACCTCAAGTATCCACGGGTATGATTATACGATATGCATCACACAATCTCAGATTCATCTATTCAACCAACACAAAGAACTTTAAAGAGTGCCCCAAAGTTTCTACCGGAGAGTCAAGACGAAAACGTGTGCCAACCCCTATGCATAAGTTCACAAGGTCACTGAACCCGCAAGTTGATCACCAAAACATACATCAAGTAGATCATGTGAATATCCCATTGTCACCAGAGATAAGCACATGCAAGACATATATCAAGTGTTCTCAAATCCTTCAAGACTCAATCCGATAAGATAACTTCAAAGGAAAAACTCAATCCATTACAAGAGATAGAGGGGGAGAAACATCATAAGATCCAACTATAATAGCAAAGCTCGCGATACATCAAGATCGTGCCAAATCAAGAACACAAGAGAGAGAGAGAGAGAGAGAGATCAAACACATAGCTACTGGTACATACCCTCAGCCCGGGTGAACTACTCCCTCCTCGTCATGGAGAGTGCCGGGATGATGAAGATGGCCACCGGTGAGGGATCCCCCCTCCGGCAGGGTGTCGGAACAGGATCCCGATTGGTTTTTGGTGGCTACAGAGGCTTGCGGCGGCGGAACTCCCGATCTAGGTTTCTCTTCGGGGGTTTCTATATTTATAGGGATTTTTGGCGTCGGGAACAAGTCAGGGGGGTCTCCGAGCGGCCACGAGGTAGGGGGGCGCGCCCAGAGGGGTCAACCCGCCCCCACCCTCGTGGGTGCCTCGTGACTCTTCTGCCCATCTCCGATACTCCGTGGGCTTCTTCTGGTCCAAAAATAATCTCCGTGAATTTTTAGGTCAATTGGACTCCGTTAGGTTTAACTTTTCTGCGATACTCAAAAACAAGGAAAAAAACAGAAACTGGCACTGGGCTCTAGGTTAATAGGTTAGTCCCAAAAATCATATAAAATAGCATATAAATGCATATAAAACATCCTAGATGGATAATATAATAGCATGGAACAATCAAAATTTATAGATATGTTGGAGACATATCAAGCATCCCCAAGCTTAATTCCTGCTCGTCCTCGAGTAGGTAAATGATAAAAACAGAATTTTTGATGTGGAATGCTACCTAGCATATTTATCAATGCAATTTTCTTTATTGTGGCATGAATGTTCAGATCCGAAAGATTCAAGACAAAAGTTTAATATTGACATAAAAATAATAATACTTCAGGCATACTAACGAAGCAATTATGTCTTCTCAAAATAACATATCCAAAGAAAGCTCATCCCTACAAAATCATATAGTTTGGCCATGCTCCATCTTCGTCGCACAAAATGCTCAAATCATGCACAACCCCGATGACAAGCCAAGCAATTGTTTCATACTTTAGTATTCTCAAACTTTTTCAACTTTCACGCAATACATGAGCGCGAGCCATGGACATAGCACTATAGGTGGAATAGAATATGATGATGGAGGTTATGTGGAGAAGACAAAAAAGGAGAAAGTCTCACATCGACGCGGCTAATCAACGGGCTATGGAGATGCCCATTAATCGATGTCAATGTGAGGAGTAGGGATTGCCATGAAACGGATGCACTAGAGCTATAAATGTATGAAAGCTCAAAAAAAGAAACTAAGTGGGTGTGCATCCAACTTGCTTGCTCACGAAGACCTAGGGCATTTGAGGAAGCCCATTGTTGGAATATACAAGCTAAGTTCTATAATGAAAAATTCCCACTAGTAAATGAAAGTGACAAAATAAGAGACTCTCTATCATGAAGATCATGGTGCTACTTTGAAGCACAAGTGTGGAAAAAGGATAGTAGCATTGTCTCTTCTCTCTTTTTCTCTCATTTTTTTCCTTTTTCCCTTTTTTGGGCCTTCCTTTTTTTATTTGGCCTTTCTCTTTTTGTCCTTTCTCCCTTTTTTTATTTGGCATTTCTCTTTTTTTCCTCACACGGGACAATGCTCTAATAATGATGATCAACACACTTGCATTTATTTACAACTCAAGGATTACAACTCGATACTAGAACAAAATATGACTCTATATGAGTGCCTCCGGCGGTGTACCGGGATAGGCAATGAATCAAGAGTGACATGTATCCTCTGTCCGGTTTTTGCTTTCCGAACACCGGACAGTGTCTCTGGGCTACTGTCTAAATGGGGATTTTCTCCTTTGCGTCGTGTACCTCAAAACCTGTCAGCAGGCCGCTGTAGGCTTCGGTCAGTCCGCTCTTGACGGACTGAACCCTCTCAATCACCGTACCCATAAGGATACGATGTTCTTCCACAATGGAAGCGCCTCGCAGCGCTTCCAGAAGATTGTTCGGTGCCTCTGGTTGAACAGAGGTCACCGGTGGGATAGGCACACCTCCGTCTTTCAAAGGAGGCTGCACACCGGACTCCGGAGCCGTGTAGGTCTCCGGAATCGTATCCGGACGGAGGCCAAACTGAATACGGCCCCCATCGCCAGTCTCCATGGGGGAATGCTCCCCCATGTGTCCGGCGGCCGAGGTTCCACCCCGACTACCTCCCGAGACTCTCCTTGGCCTGGGAAAGTCCTTCGCAACAGCACCTTGGTGTCGCCCTTGGCCGTGGGAGAGTAAGCGGCCGGCGTTGACACGCTGGCCGTCGCCCTTGAATCCAACGAACCTCTTGATGAGGATCGCTGGGAGTTGTCGTGGGCCGGACTGCAATTACACAATTAACCATGTTAATACAATAAGGAGAAAAAGGCCGGATACACGAGAAAGTACGAGTCTGTCAGTACTTACGACGCGGCCAGGGGCTTGCTCCGGGGAGGTCGCTCCGGACTGCCGTCGACGTCCCACGCGGTTTTATCCGCGAGTGAGCCTTTCGCCTTCTTGGGAGCCTCCGCCTCCAGATTTGTGGAGGCCGCCCTCTTCTTCCTCCCCTCTTCAGGGGGAGGGTTGCTTTCCTCCTCTTCCCCTTCGTCATCTTCAGCGGCAGAGGAGTGAGTCTTGTCTTCGGACATCACGACCGAAGTGCCCTTACGGCGGGGGCCACCCCGGCCCCCCTTGGCCTTCTTCTTGGCCTTCTTCTCCGGCGGCTGTTAGGGCGCCGGGACCAGCATCTTCGCCAGGAGCGGGAGGACTGGCTCTTCGGGCAGCGGAACCGAACTGTGAATTCGCTCCGCTTTCTCCGTCCATTCCTGAAAGGATAAATCAGCAAAGTTTAGTTACCCTCCTTGGACAAGCAGGTAGAGAATACGCCTTGGGATGTGAAGGACTTACGGCGCTGGCAGGGTGGGCAAGATCGTGCCCACGATCCGAATCTATGGCCGGCAGCTTCTCGTCGCCCTTGAAGAGCAGCTTCCAGGCGTCTTCGTGGGTGGTGCCGAAGAGCCTCACCAAGGTCTGGTGCTTCTACGAATCGAACTCCCATAGAGGGGAAGTTCGGCTTTGGCAGGGGAGGATTTGGCGAACTAGCATAACCTGGATCACGTCGACAAGCTTGATGTTTTTGTCCACCATGCTTTGGATGCGCGTTTGCAGCGCCATCAGCTCGTCCGACGAAGACCAGTTCGGGCCCTTCTCCATCCAGGAGGTCAGCCGCATTGGAGCCCCGGACTTGAATTCGGGAGCCGCGGCCCAGGTGGCGTCGCGGGGCTCTGTGATATAAAACCACAGCTTCTGCCATTCCTTGACAGTCTCCACAAACGTGCCCTTGGGCCATGTGACGTTGGGCATCTTGCTCACCATGGCTCCTCCGCACTCTGCGTGTTGGCCGTCCACCACCTTCGGCTTCACGTTGAAGATCTTAAGCCACAGGACGAAGTGGGGCCAGACGCGGAGGAAAGCCTCACACACGACAATGAATGCCGAGATGTTGAGGAAAGAGTTCGGGGCTAGATCATGGAAATCTAGCCCGTAATATAACATGAGTCCGCGGACGAAAGGGTGGAGTGGAAACCCTAGTCCGCGGACGAAATGAGGGAGGAATACCTCCCTCTCGTTGGGTTTCGGTGTGGGGACGACTTGTCCCTTGGCCGGAAGCCGGTGGGCGATCTCCTTCACCAGATACCCGGCCTCCCGAAGCTCAGCGATGTCCTTCGCCGTGACAGAAGAAGCCATCCACTTGCCTTGACCTCCGGATCCGGACATGGTTGAGAGTTTGCTCGGAGTGGAAGAAAACGAGAACTTGGGCGCTGGATCTCGAGAATGGAAGGGCAGAGGATAAAGGAAGGCGTGGGTGAAGAAGGGGAATCCTTATCCCCTTATAAAGGCAGTAAAAATCGAACGCCTCCCCACTCGCCTATTCCCAAGGGCTGTGTAAACAGGGCGGTTGGATTACCCACGCCCGTATTGATGAGAATCCCACAATAAGGGGACACGATCTCTGCTTTGATAAGACGTGCCAATGAAAACCACATCTCGAAACGCTGAAGGGCAAAAGAAAACGGTTCGAAATAATGACCGGGCAGGCATGATGTCATCTTGCCAAAAGTTGTCAGCGGAGGGGACTCGTGAAATATTATACTCTCTATGGCAGTGTGTGTGGTACTTGTGTTCCAGATCCAGAAACGTTCGTTGCGTCCGAAGACTATCTTGAAGTATTCGGAAAGGAGAACCCGCCTTGCAATGCCGAAGACAATCTGCGCGCTAGACATCTCGTCATTGAATACTGGTTTAGGGGCTACTGAGGGAGTCCTGGACTAAGGGGTCCTCGGGCGTCTGGCCTGTTGGACATGGGCCGGACTAATGGGCTGAGAAGATACGAGACCGAAGACTTTCTCCCGTGTCCGAATAGGACTCTCCTTGGCATGGAAGGCAAGCTTGGCGACCAAATATGAAGATTCCTTTCTCTGTAACCGACTTTGTACACCCTAGTTCCCTCCCATGTCTATATAAACCGGAGGGCTTAGTTCGTAAACGGATATAGTCATACAGGCTAGACTTCTAGGGTTTAGCAATTACGATCTCGTGGTAGATCAACTCTTGTAATACTCATATTCATTAAGATCAATCAAGCGGGAAGTAGGGTATTACCTCCATAGAGAGGGTCCGAACCTAGGTAAACATTGTGTCCCCCGTCTCCTGTTACCATCGACCTCAGACGCACAGTTCAGGACCCAGTACCCGAGATCCGCCGGTTTTGACACCGACACATGGACAAACTCTTATATAGAGAAAAGCGCTCCCGAGGACACATGGGAATTATTGTCAAGCTAGTCTTTATCACGCTCATATGATTCGCGTTCGTTACTTTGATAATTTGATATGTGGGTGGACCGGTGCTTGGGTACTGCCCTTCCTTGGAGAAGCATCCCACTTATGATTAACCCCTATTGCAAGCATCCGCAACTACAAAAGAAGTATTAAGGTAGACCTAACCATAGCATGAAACATATGGATCCAAATCAGCCCCTTACGAAGCAACGCATAAACTAGGGCTTAAGCTTCTGTCACTCTAGCAGCCCATCATCTACTTAGTACTTCCCAATGCCTTCCTCTAGGCCCAAACAATGGTGAAGTGTCATGTAGTCGACGTTCACATAACAACACTAGAGGAAAGACAACATACATCTCATAAAAATATCGAACGAATACCAAATTCACATGAGTACTTATAGCAAGACTTCTCCCATGTCCTCAGGAACAAACGTAACTACTCACAAATCATATTCATGTTCATAATCAGAGGGGTATTAATATGCATAAAGGATATGAACATATGATGTTCCACCAAATAAACCAACTAGCACCAACTACAAGGAGTAATCAACACTACTAGCAACCCACAAGTACCAATATGAGGTTTTGGGACAAAGATTGGATACAAGAGATGAACTAGGGTTTTAGAAGATATGCTGCTGATGAAGATGTTGATGGAGATTGACCCCCTCCCGATGAGAGGATCGTTGGTGATGATTTCCCCCTCCCGGAGGGATGTTTCCCCGGCAGAGGAGCTACGCTGGAGCCCTAGATTGGTTCCGCCTCGTGGCGGCGGTGTTTCATCCCGAAAGCTTCCTTATTATTTTTTCCAGGGTAAAAGACTTCATATAGCAGAAGATGGACACCGGAGGCCTGCCAGGGGGCCCACGAGGCAGGGGGCGCGTCCAGGGGGTAGGGCACGCCCCCACCCTCATGGATGGTGGGTGTCCCCCCTCTAGTTGATTCTTTCGCCAGTATTTTTTATTAATTCCAAAAACTGCCTCGGTGAAGTTTCAGGACTTTTGGAGTTGTGCAGAATGGGTCTCTAATATTTGCTCCTTTTCCAGCCCAGAATTCCAGCTGTCTGCATTCTCCCTCTTCATGTAAACCTTGTAAAATAAGAGAGAATAGGCATAAGTATCGTGACATAATGTGTAATAACAGCCCATAATGCAATAAATATCGATATAAAAGTATGATGCAAAATGGACGTATCAGCGAGGGGGCGGTTTCTCAACCCGCTGATCGGCTTCTTCGGCGCGGCAGCCGCGTCAATGAGCTGCTAGACGCGCTCTATCATGTAGCGACGCACATCGCCCTCGAGGTGGTCTAGCTCGTCTGCTGCCGCCTGGGCAGCTCGTATGTTTTCCTTGGGTGTGGCATCGACAGGGCGGTCTGCCCCAAACATGCTGGCGATGGCGGCGCCGCGCTGCTGGACCGTGCCAATTCGGCTGGGCCTGCCGGCAGCCAGCGTGCCGCCAACGGCGCGGTCGATCTCGCACTGGTAGGCCTCTGAGAGGCGTCTCATGGTGGCCAGCTTCTTGGCGCTTTCGACGAGCGAGACGCGGTGGGCTTCCAGCGTCTCGGCGTCGGCGTCTTTTGGGATGGGCGCTGACAGGTCCAGTAGGGCCGCCTGCAGCTTGTCTTGAGTGCAACCAGAGGCTCCGTCGTGGCTGATGACGAGCACCTCTGTGATAGTGCTGCCGCTGCTGTCGGCGCGAGGGAGAGGGTCGTCGATGACCACCACGTTGGTGGGGAAGGCGTCAAGCGATGCCATGTCGGAGTCGACAAGCATTGGGTCGGTGGAGCCGATCGGCTCCAGGTTGGAGGCCGGCTCGTTGGTGATGTCGAGCTTGCCAAGGAGGTCGAGGAGGCAGCTCTTTGATCTGGCTGCTCCCGCGTTGGGCGCGGGGTCGTCGGAGAGGCGGACCTCGTCGATGAGGTAGGCGAGGAGGCTCGCCGCGCAGGCGAGCTCAGCGCCTTGCAGCTCATCGGTGCAAGCGCCGTTGGACGTGCCAGGCTGGCAACGCTCGCTAGGTAGGAAGAGGGTTCCCATCCAGAATAGATCTCTAGATGACGGTACACCTAGCCCCACGGTGGGCGCCAAATGTCGGGGGTGTCGTGCGACATATGCCAAAGGATGGCTTATCATGGAGGGGGCTAATAGTACGTCGCCAGTGCCAGGAAACGGGATAAGGCGCAAACATGCACGCCGGCGAACCTTACCCAGGTTCGGGGCTCTCCTAGGATATAACACCCCTAGTCCTGCTCTGCGGGGTCTCCGCATGATCACTCAAGCAACAATGGTGGCTACAAGCTTGCTCCTTGAGCTGTTTCTCTAGAGGGGGAAGAAGAACAAGGCTAGCCCTAGCTTCCTCTCTCTCTATATGTGTGTGTGTGAATGAACTAAGGTCTGAACCCTTTGCATGGGTGCCCTAGGGGGTTTATATAGGCCTACCCCCCAGGGGTACAAAGGTAAACTGGCTGGGTGTAGAACCCGGCTGTCAGTGTCTCTGGCCACTGGCTTCTCCGCTGGCTGATGGGGCCCGCCGCCTGGTGGGCCCTGCCGGCTGTCTCGTACTTGGACGATAGGCCGCGCCCGCCGCTCGCGGGTCTTGTTGGCTGTTCAGCACTGTAGTGATGCTCGTAATGATGTGTGCTTTGTCGGGGAAGGCGTGGCTACAGTACCGCCGCCTAGCGGGCAATCACTGTAGCCGTTCCCCATCTCTCCTGATTAATGGCGCATGGACTTTGAGGGAGGGGGAGGGCTGCCTGCTAGGAGTCGGCTCCCCTCATACCGACTGGTCCTTGCTCGCCGCCTTCTGGCTTCTCACTGACAGGTAAGGCCCACCGCATGTGGGCCGTACCGACAGCCCGTAGTAGAGGCATGGGCGTCTCTGCCATGGGTGATGTCATGGGTGGAGTGGCAACAGTGTCGCGCTGGATGGGAGATCTTCGTCTGGTACGGTGCACTATGGCCACGCTTGGCCCTGGATTTGGGGGTGGCAGGGCGCGCTGTAGCCATGCCCCGTCTCATCGTATTTATGTGGGTGCAGACTCTAAGGATGCTTGGGGCCGCCTGCTAGGAGCCGGCCTCTCTAGAGGCCGCCTGCTAGGAGTCGGTCCACTTTGAGGCCGCCCTCTGGGCATTGCCGTCTTCTGGCAGCCGGCCGCTTGGACCAGCCAACTGCGAGAAGGCGGCGCTTTGGTCTTTAATTCTTGAGGGGCGCAGCCGGCCCCGATGTCTTGAAACGCCATGGGGAGCTGATGAGGCTACCCGTGGCTAATTACTCCGACACAAACAAATAAAGTTTACCTCTTGCCCATTCGTGTTTGTAACCTATGACTTGTGCACTAGAAAACCTCTCCACTCTTCTTTAAAAACTTGGGTGCTCCCATTTTCGGCCCGAGTGCTGCTTCGATCGGAGTGGTCATAGTAGCCCTTCCTGAAAGGAGGTGGACGGGGGGCTGGACCCTTTGACTGTAACCCGGCAGAAATGATTCTCCGACACACGCAAAGGGCGCCGGCAGGGCAGCTTCCCGGGAGGACTCGTTTATTTACATTAAGGAGGCGTTTCACCTCTGCACAAGCATACGCGTGCACGGGTTCCCGGCAAGGCTAGACTTTTTCATTAGCAAAGGGACAAGGTGGGCTCTCCCCGGCAAGAGCCTCGCCGATGCAGCTCACGTAGCCCCAGCAAGAGCCTTGCCGGGGCAACTTGCCCAACACCAGCAAGGCCGCCACCCTTGAGCCTAAGAGTTCCGACACCATCGAGAACATTGGAACCAAGGCTCGGGAGGCGCCTGCATGGTGGCATGCAGATCTTCGTGAAGACCAAGAACATACAAGACTAGATGAGAACCATAAGACGGAAACCCCCGGCAAGATCCTTGCCGGGGACGCTCACAAGTCCCCTGGCAAGACCCTTAGCGGGGACACCTGCGAGACCCCGGCAAGGCCCGACAAGACCCTTGCCGGGGACATCTGCGGGGCCACAGCCAGGCCCCCACCTGCCAAGGCTCCACCGCCATTCCAACACAGCAGTCAACCCGCCAACAAGGCAGGCACCTGCGTGGCGACGTGCAGGTCCGAGGCCAACTCAGCAAGCACCTGTGTGGTGGCATGCAGATCTTCGTGAAGACTCTGCCACCGCACCAACTCAGCAGCCAGCCAGCCAGCGTGGCGCTGCACGCCTAGTTAGCTTGGAGACGCGCATCAGAGCGAGACGAGGCGGCGACGGACGAGACGAGCTTCCTTGCCATCCCCGATTAAGTGAGAGGGCACGTCAGCAGCGCATTAAATACGTTTGTCCTACGGTGCCAGGGGATAGACTTGTGTACAGTACAAACTTTCCACCTCCTGTGTGCCACTTTGGCGACCCCTTTGGCTATAAAAGGAGGCCCGAGGCATACTGGGGAAGGATTCAGACTTTTTGGACCCTGCACGCTTTGTAGCTAGTCCAAGAATACCAGATAAACACAAACCAACAGGAATAGAGTATTACACATCACTTGCGGCCCGAACCTGGATAAATTCCCCTGTGTTGATCTTCCAAACCCGCTTTTTCCACACCCCCGCGCCCGCCAACCGTAGAAGGGATTCCCTGTGATCCCATAGGTGTCGTTTCCACTGACACCTTACTTGGCACAAACACTAATTAAAACACAAAACCACATCTAACCAGAGGCTAGATGAAATATTTATTCAAAATCAGAAAGGAAATATATTGGGTTGTCTCCCAACAAGCGCTTTTCTTTAAAGCCATTAAGCTAGGCATTGATAATTTCAATGATGCTCACATATAAGATAGCAATTGAAACACGGAGAGAGCATCATGTAGCATATGAAAATCAAATCTAAGTCTAACGTACTTCCTATGCATAGGCATTTTATAGGAAAAAAAATTAGCAAGACAAGCAAGATCTAGCATATGCAAGGAAGAAGAAAGAAATAATAACAATCTCAACATAACGAGAGGTAATTTAGTAACATGAAAATTTCTACAACCATATTTCCCTCTCTCATAATAATAACATGTGAGATCATAATCAAATTCAACAATATAACTATCACATAAAATTTTCTCTTCATGATCCACATGCATGCAAAGTTGACACTCTTCCGAAATAGTGGGATTATCATAAAATAAAGTCATGACTTCTCCGAATCCACTTTTATCAAAAATTTCATAAGATTGAGTATTCTCCAAATATGTGGGATCTAATGTCGACACTCTTCCAAACCCACTTTCAATATTATTGCAAACATTATTATCAATCTCATATTCATCATGGGGCTTAAATAAAATTTGAAGATCATAAGAAGAATCACCCCAATCATGATCATTGCAACAAGTAGTAGTCATAGAAAATTAGCATCCCCAAGCTTAGGGTTTTGTATATTATTAGCACAATTGACATTAATAGCATTTATAATAACCTTATTGCAATCATGCTTTTCATTCAAGGAGCTATCGTGAATCACTTTATAAATTTCTTCTTTCAACACTTCATCAACAGACACATGAATTTCAAGCAAAACCTCATAAAGATAATCTAGTGCACTCAACTCACTAGCAATTGGTTCATTATAATTGGATCTCTTAAAAAGATTAGCAAGTGGATGAGGATCCATAAATTCTTTGGTTTCCGATTTGCAATAAATACACAATTATTCCAACCAAACAAGCAAACGAGCCAAGTAATACATAGAGGCAAACGAAAAGACGAACGGAAGAGGGACAAAGAAAGGGAAAATCTTTTCGAAAATCATTTTAGAAGTGGGGGAGAGGAAAATGAGAGGCGAATGGCAAATAATGTAATGTGAGAGATGAGAGTTTATGATGGGTACTTGGTATGTCTTGGCTTGGCGTAGATATCCCCGGCAACGGCGCCGGAAATTGGCAAGTTGACGGGAGATCAAATCTTGACTTGACTTGGCGTAAACCTCCCGGCAACGGCGCTAGAAATTCTTCCTGCTACTTCTTGAGCTTGCGTTGGTTTTTCCCTTGAAGAGGAAAGGGTGATGCAGCAAAGTAGAGTAAGTATTTCCCTCGGTTTTGAGAATCAAGGTATCAATCCAGTAGGAGACAATGCACAAGTCACCGAATACCTGCAAAAACAAAGACCAACTTGCACCCAACACGATACAGGGGTTGTCAATCCCTTCACGGTTATTTGCAAAGTGAGATCTGATAGAGATGGATAAACGGTAAAGTAATATTTTTGGTATTTTTGGTTTATAGAACGGAAAGTAAAAGATTGCAAAGGAAGTAAATAGGAAACTAAAATTGTAGATCGGAAACTTATTTGATGGAAAGTAGACCCGGGGGCCATAGGTTTCACTAGAGGCTTCTCTCAAGATAGAAATTATTACAGTGGGTGATCAAATTACTGCCGAGCAATTGATAGAAAAGCGCAAAGTTATGACGATATCTAAGGCAATGATCATGAATATAGGCATCACGTTCGTATCAAGTAGACCGACTCCTGCATGCATCTACTACTATTACTCCACACATCGACTGACTCCTGCCTGCATCTAGAGTATTAAGTTCATAAGAACAGAGTAACACATTAAGTAAGATGACATGATGTAGCGGGATAAACTCAAGCAATATGATGAAAACCCTATCTTGTTATCCTCGATGGCAACAATACAATATGTGTCGGTTCCCCTTCTGTCACTGGGATCGAGCACCGCAAGATTGAACCCAAAGCTAAGCACTTCTCCCATTGCAAGAAAAACCAATCTAGTTGGCCAAACCAAATCGATAGTTCGAAGAGACTTGCAAAGATATCAAATCATGCATATAAGAATTCAGAGGAGATTCAAATAATATTAATAGATAAGCTGATCATAAATCCACAATTCATCGGATCTCAGAAAACACACCGCAAAAAGAGTATTACATCGAATAGATCTCCAAGAACATTGAGGAGAACATGGTATTGAGAATCAAAGAGATAGAAGAACCATCTGGCTACTAGCTATGGACCCGTAGGTCTGTGGTAAACTACTCACGCTTCATCGGAGAGGCCGTGGTGTTGATGTAGAAGCCCTCCGTGATCGAATCCGCCTCCGACAGGATGCCGGAAAAGGCCCCTAGACGGGATCTAACGGGTACAGAAGGTTGCGGCGGTGGAAAAGTGTTTTCGTGGCTCTCCTGATTGGTTTGGAATATTTGAGAATATATAGGCGGAAGAAATAGGTCGGTGGAGTCACGAGGGGCCCACAAGGGTGGGGGGCGCCCTACCCCCCTCGGCGCGCCCTCCATCCTTGTGGGTGCCTCGTAGCTTCCCTGACGTGTACTCCAAGTCTTCTGGACCAAGAAAAATCATCGCAAAACTTTCATTCCGTTTGGACTCCGTTTGATATTCCTTTCCCGTGAAACTCTAAAACAGGGGAAAAGCAGGAACTGGCACTGGGCTCTAGGTTAATAGGTTAGTCCAAAAAATAATATAAAACAACATAATAATGCATATAGAACATGCAAAACAAATAATATAATAGCATGGAATAAAAAAATTATAGACACGTTGGAGACGTATCATTCCCTGCTACCTCTTGAGCACTACGTTGGTTTTCCCTTGAAGAGGAAAGGGTGATGCAGTAAAGTAGCGTAAGTATTTCCCTCAGTTTCTGAGAACCAAGGTATGAATCCAGTAGGAGACTACGCTCGAGTCCCACGCACCTACACAAACAAATAAGAACCTCGCAACCAACGCGATAAAGGGGTTGTCAATCCCTTCACGGTCACTTACGAGAGTGAGATCTGATAGATATGATAAGATAATATTTTTGGTATTTTTATGATAAAGGGAAAAAGTAAAGAAAGCAAATAAACAGTAATGGAAATAACGGGAGATTAATATGATGGAAAATAGACTCGGGGGCCATAGGTTTTACTAGTGGCTTCTCTCAAGATAGCATAAGTATTACGGTGGGTGAACAAATTACTGTTGAGCAATTGATAGAATTGAGCATAGTTATGAGAATATCTAGGTATGATCATGTATATAGGCATCACGTCCGCAACAAGTAGACCGAAACGATTCTGCATCTACTACTATTACTCCACACATCCACCGCCATCCAGCATGCATCTAGAGTATTAAGTTCATAAGAACAGAGTAATGCTTTAAGCAAGATGACATGATGTAGAGGGATAAACTCATGCAATATGATATAAACCCCATTTTTTATCCTCGATGGCAACAATACAATACGTGCCTTGCTGCCCTGCTGCCACTGGGAAAGGACACCACAAGATTGAACCCAAAGCTAAGCACTTCTCCCATTGCAAGAAAGATCAATCTAGTAGGCCAAACCAAACTGATAATTCAAAGAGACTTGCAAATATAACCAATCATACATAAAAGAATTCAGAGGAGATTCAAATATTGTTAATAGATAAACTTGATCATAAACCCACAATTTACCGGATCTCGACAAACACACCGCAAAAGAAGATTACATCGAATAGATCTCCAAGAAGACCGAGGAGAACTTTGTATTGAGATCCAAAGAGAGAGAAGAAGCCATCTAGCTAATAACTATGGACCCGAAGGTTTGAGGTAAACTACTCATACATCATCGGAGAGGCTATGGTGTTGATGTAGAAGCCCTCCGTGATCAATGCCCCCTCTGGCGGAGCGCCGGAAAAGGCCCCAAGATGGGATCTCACGGGTACAGAAGGTTGCGGCGGTGGAAATAGGGTTTTGGCTCTGTATATGATGTTTCCAGGGTATATGGGTATATATAGGAGGAAGAAGTACGTCGGTGGAGCAACATGGGCCCCACGAGGGTGGAGGGCGCGCCTGGGGGAGGTGGGCGCGCCCCCTGCCTCGTGCTCTCCTCCTTGATTGCTTTACGTAGACTCCAAGTCCTCTGGATCACGTTTGTTCCAAAAATCACGTTCCCGAAGGTTTCATTCCGTTTGGACTCCGTTTGATATCCTTTTTCTTCGAAACACTGAAATAGACAAAAAAACAGCAATTTGGGCTGGGCCGCCGGTTAATAGGTTAGTCCCAAAAATAATATAAAAGTGTATAATAAATCCCAATAAACATCCAAAACAGAATATAATATAGCATGGAAAAATAAAAAATTATAGATACGTTGGAGACGTATCAAGCATCCCCAAGCTTAATTCCTGCTCGTCCTCGAGTAGGTAAATGATAAAAACAGAATTTTTGATGTGGAATGCTACTTAGCATAATTTTCAATGTAACCCTCTTAATTGTGGTATGAATATTTAGATCCGAAAGATTCAAGATAAAAGTTTAATATTGACATAAAAGTAATAATACTTCAAGCATACTAACTAAGCAATTATGTCTTCTCAAAATAACATGGCCAAAGAAAGTTCATCCCTACAAAATCATATAGTTTGGTCATGCTCCATTTTCGTCGCACAAAATGCTCTCATCATGCACAACCCCGATGACAAGCCAAGCAATTGTTTCATACTTTAGTAATCTCAAACGTTTTTCAACTTTCATGCAATACATGAGCGTGAGCCATGGATATAGCACTATGGGTGGAATAGAATATAATGATGGGGGTTATGTGGAGAAGACAAAAAAGGAGAAAGTCTCACATCAACGCGGCTAATCAACGGGCTATGGAGATGCCCATCAATTGATGTTAATGTGAGGAGTAGGTATTGCCATGCAACGGATGCACTAGAGCTATAAATGTATGAAAGCTCAACAAAAGAAACTAAGTGGGTGTGCATCGAACTTGCTTGCTCACGAAGACCTAGGGCATTTGAGGAAGCCCATTGTTGGAATATACAAGCCAAGTTCTATAACAAAAAATTCCCACTAGTATATGAAAGTGACAAAACAAGACTCTCTATCATGAAGATCATGGTGCTACTTTGAAGCACAAGTGTGGAAAAAGGATAGTAGCATTGTCCCTTCTTTTTCTTTTCTTTTTTTGGGCCTTTCTTTTTTTTGGCCTTTCTCTTTTTTTTGGACAATGCTCTATGAATGATGATCATCACACTTCTATTTATTTACAACTAAATGATTACAACTCGATACTAGAACAAAGATGACTCTATATGAATGCCTCCGGCGGTGTACCGGGAAGGGCAATGAATCAAGAGTGACATGTATGAAATAATATGCATGGTGGCTTTGCCGCAAATATGATGTCAACTACATGATCATGCAAGGCAATATGACAATGATGAACGTGTCATGATAAACGGAACGGTGGAAAGTTGCATGGCAATATATCTCGGAATGGCTATGGAAATGCCATACTAGGTAGGTATGGTGGCTGTTTTGAGGAAGATATAAGGATGTTTATGTGTGATAGAGCGTATCGTATCACGGGGTTTGGATGCACCGGCGAAGTTTGCACCAACTCTCAAGGTGAGAAACAGAAATGCACGGTACCGAAGAGGCTAGCAATGATGGAAGGGTAAGAGTGCGTATAATCCATGGACTCAACATTAGTCATAAAGAACTCACATACTTATTTCAAAAATCTACAAGTCATCAAAAACCAAGCACTACGTGCATGCTCCTAGGGGGATAGATTGGTAGGAAAAGACCATCGCTTGTCCCCGACCGCCACTCATAAGGAAGACAATCAAAGAAACACCTCATGCTTCAAATTTGTTACACAACGGTTACCATACGTGCATGCTACGGGACTTGCAAACCTCAACACAAGTATTTTTCAAATTCACAATTACTCAACTAGCATGACTCTAATATCACCATCTTCATATCTCAAAACAATCATCAAGCATCAAACTTCTCATAGTATTCAATGCACTTATATGAAAGTTTTTATTATATCCCTTTTGGATGCCTATCATATTAGGACTAAATTCATAACCAGAGCAAATTACCATGCTGTTCAAGACTCTCAAAATAATATAAGTGAAGCATGAGAGTTCATCAATTTCTTCAAAATAAGACCACCGTCGTGCTCTAAAAGATATAAGTGAAGCACTAGAGCAAATGACAAACTACTCCGAAAGATATAAGTGAAGATCAATGAGTAGTTGAATAATCATGCAACTATGTGAAGACTCTCGAACATTTAAGAATTTCAGATCTTAGTATTTTATTCAAACAGCAAGAAAAAAAATAAAAAAATGACGCTCCAAGAAAAACATACATCATGTGGTGAATAAAAATATAGCTCCAAGTAAAGTTACCGATGAACGAAGATTAAAGAGGGGATGCCATCCGGGGCATCCCCAAGCTTAGGCTCTTGGTTATACTTGAATATTACCTTGGGGTGCCTTGGGTATCCCCAATCTGAGGCTCTTGCCACTCCTTATCCGTAGTCCATCGAATCTTTACCCAAAACTTGAAAACTTCACAACACAAAACTCAATAGAAAACTCGTAAGCTCCGTTAGTATAAGAAAATAAATCACCACTTTTGGTACTGTTGTGAACTCATTCTAAATTCATATTGGTGTAATATCTACTGTATTACAACTTCTCTATGGTTCATACCGTCTGATACTACTCATAGATTCATCAAAATAAGCAAGCAACACAATGAAAACAGAATCTATCAAAAACAGAACAGTCTGTAGTAATCTATATCATTCGAATACTTCTATAACTCTAAAACTTCTAAAATAAATTGGTGGACCTGAGGAATTTGTCTATAAATTATCTGTAAAAAGAATCAACCTAAAAACACTCTCCAATAAAAAATGGCAGCTAATCTCGTGAGCGCAAAAGTTTCTGTTTTTTACAGCAAGATCGCAAAGACTTCACCCAAGCCTTCCCAAAGGTTCTACTTGGCACAAACACTAATTAAAACAATAAAACCACATCTAAACAGAGGCTAGATGAATTATTTATTAATAAACAGGAGCAAAAGTCAAAGCACAAAAATAAAATTGGGTTGCCTCCCAACAAGCGCTAACGTTTAACGCCCCTAGCTAGGCATGATGATTTCAATGATGCTCACATAAAAGATAAGAATTGAAACATAATGGGAGCATCATGAAGAATATGACTAGCACATTGAAGTATAACCCACTTCCTATGCATAGGGATTTTGTGAGCAAACAACTTATGGGAACAATAATCAACTAGCATAGGAAGGCAAAACAAGCAAATCTTCAAGATTTTCAACACATAGAGAGGAAACTTTGATATTATTGCAATATGTAGAAGCATATGATCCTCTCTCATAATATTTTTTAGTAGCATCATGAATGAATTCAACCATATAACCAGCAAATAAAGTATTCTTTTCATGACCTACTTGCATAGAAATTTTACTACTCTCCACATAAGCAAATTTATTCTCATCAATAGTAGTGGGAGCAAACTCAACAAAATAACTATCATGTGAAGCATAATCCAATTGAGAATTAAAATCATGATGACAAGTTTCATGGTTATCATTATTCTTTATAGCATACATGTCATCACAATAATCATCATAAATAGGAAGCATGCTTTCATCATAATAAATTTTCTCATCAAAACTTGGGGGACTAAACATATCATCTTCATCAAACATAGCTTCCCCAAGCTTGTGGCTTTGCATATCATTCGCATCATGGATATTCAAGGAATTCATACTAACAACATTGCAATCATGCTCATCATTCAAATATTTAGTGCCAAACATTTTAATGCATTCTTCTTCTAACATTTTGCACAATTATCGGAATCCTTATTTTCATGAAAGATATTAAAAAGATGAAGCATATGAGGCACCCTCAATTCCATTTTTTTGTAGTTTTCTTTTATAAACTAAACTAGTGATAAAACAAGAAACTAAAAGATTCAATTGCAAGATCTAAAGATATACCTTCAAGCACTCACCTCCCCGGCAACGGCGCCAGAAATTGCTTGATGTCTACTACACAACCTTCTTCTTGTAGACGTTGTTGGGTCTCCAAGTGCAGAGGTTTGTAGGACAGTAGCAAATTTCCCTCAAGTGGATGACCTAAGGTTTATCAATCCGTGGAGGCGTAGGATGAAGATAGTCTCTCTCAAACAACCCTGCAACCAAATAGCAAAGAGTCTCTTGTGTCCCCAACACACCCAATGCAATGGTAAATTGTATAGGTGCACTAGTTCGGCGAAGAGATGGTGATACAAGTGCAATATGGATGGTAGATATAGGTTTTTGTAATATGAAAATATAAAAACAGCAAGGTAACTAGTAATAAAAGTGACCGAAAACGGTATTGCAATGCGTTTAAACAAGGGCTAAGGTTCATACTTTCACTAGTGCAAGTTCTCTCAACAATAATAACATAATTGGATCATATAACTATCCCTCAACATGCAACAAAGAGTCACTCCAAAGTCACTAATAGCGGAGAACAAACGAAGAGATTATGGTAGGGTACGATACCACCTCAAAGTTATCCTTTCTGACCGATCTATTCAAGAGTTCGTAGTAAAATAACATGAAGCTATTCTTTCCGTTCGATCTATCCTAGAGTTCGTACTAGAATAACACCTTAAGACACAAATCAACCAAAACCCTAATGTCACCTAGATACTCCAATGTTACCTCAAGTATTCGCGGGTATGATTATACGATATGCATCACACAATCTCAGATTCATCTATTCAACCAACACAAAGAACTTCAAAGAGTGCCCCAAAGTTTCTACCGGAGAGTCGAGACGAAAACGTGTTCCAACCCCTATGCATAAGTTCACAAGGTCACTGAACCCGCAAGTTGATCACCAAAACATACATCAAGTAGATCACGTGAATATCCCATTGTCACCACAGATAAGCACATGCAAGACATATATCAAGTGTTCTAAAACCCTTAAAGACTCAATCCGATAAGATAACTTCAAAGGGAAAACTCAATCCATTACAAGAGATAGAGGGGGAGAAACATCATAAGATCCAACTATAATAGCAAAGCTCGTGATACATCAAGATCGTGCCAAATCAAGAACACGAGAGAGAGAGAGAGAGAGAGAGAGAGAGAGATCAAACACATAGCTACTGGTACATACCCTCAGCCCCGAGGGTGAGGTACTCCCTCCTCGTCATGGAGAGCACCGGGATGATGAAGATGGCCACCGGTGAGGGATCCCCCTCCGGCAGGGTGCCGGAACAGGATCCCGATTGGTTTTTGGTGGCTACAGAGGCTTGCGGCGGCGGAACTCCTGATCTAGGTTTCTTTTCGGGGGTTTCTATATTTATATGGATTTTTGGCGTCGGGAACAAGTCAGGGGGGTCTCCGAGGCGGCCACGAGATAGGGGGCGCGCCCAGAGGGGTAGGGCGCGCCCCCACCCTGGTGGGTGCCTCGGGACTCTTCTGGCCCATCTTCGATACTCCGTGGGCTTTTTCTGGTCCAGAAATAATCTCCGTGATTTTTCAGGTCAATTGGACTCCGTTTGGTTTTCCTTTTCTGCGATACTCAAAAACAAGGAAAAAACAGAAACTGGCACTGGGCTCTAGGTTAATAGGTTAGTCCCAAAAATCATATAAATAGCATATAAATGCATATAAAACATCCTAGATGGATAATATAATGGCATGGAACAATAAAAAATTATAGATACGTTGGAGACGTATCAGATATGTGTAGCATATATCACATTCACCGTTTTACCTCGGGGGAAAATTTCTTCTGTCCCCCTGTGTTCGGTGGGCGAGGCTCTTCATCGTCGTCCTCGCTGGGTGGCCCTTTCCCTTTATGTTCGGTGTTTAGCTTACCGTCCTGTTTTAAGACCCAAGAATTTCTGTTGGTATGATTGGTAGGCTTGTCAGGGGTGCCATGAATCTGGCAAGGCCGGTCGAGTATTCTGTCCAAACTGGATGGACCATCCTTGTTTCCTTTGAATGGCTTCCTCCGCTGACCAGGTTTAGAGCCATTGAATCCGGCGTTGACCGTCGTGTCTTCGGTATTTTCGTTGTTGCTTCGACGCTTGTGTTTGTTGCGTCGTGGCTTGCCGTTGCCATCTCTGGCTTCGGAGGTGCCAGGGTCGCTGGTGCTGTTGCTTCTACGAGCGAGCCAGCTGTCTTCTCCCATGCAAAAGCGGGTCATGAGTGCAGTAAGGGCTGCCATGGACTTCGGTTTTTCTTGGTCGAGGTGTCGGGCAAGCAACTCGTCTCGGACGTTGTGTTTAAAGGCCGCGAGGGCTTCGGCGTCCGGACAATCCACAATTTGGTTCTTTTTAATTAAGAACCTGGTCCAAAGCTTCCGGGCTGACTCTCTAGGTTGCTGGACTATGTGACTAAGGTCATCGGCGTCTGGAGGCCGAACATAGGTACCTTGGAAGTTGTCTCTAAAGGCATCTTCCAAATCTTCCCAGCTACCAATAGAGTTTTCTTGGAGGCTGTTTAACCAGTGACGAGCTGGTCCCTTTAATTTTAGAGGGAGGTACTTGATGGCATGGAGATCATCACCGCGAGCCATGTGGATATGGAGAAGAAAATCTTCAATCCATACTGCGGGATCTGTCGTTCCGTCGTATGATTCAATGTTGACGGGTTTAAACCCTTCTGGGAACTGGTGCTCCATTACCTCATCGGTGAAGCATAAGGGGTGTGCGGCGCCTCTGTATCGGGCAACGTCGCGACGCAGTTCGGATGGAGTCCGCATGCGGTTTTTGGCCCGAGTGAGGTTGTGCCTGTCGCGCCAGGTCTGATGGTCGTCTTCTCGCATTGGGGGCCGCCCCCTTGATCCATAAATTGATCTGGCTTGGCCTGCTCTATTGTCCAGGTCCTGTCGTAGGTCGTAGGTGTATCCTGGAGCCGCTGTCTCTCTGCCTCTACGGCGAGGTGGTGCGGGTTGGTGTTCGGCATAGGTGGCTGCTTTATCTCGCCCACGTGGTGGTCGGTCTGGTTCATCAGCATGTTCATGTCTTGACGGTATGGGCTCAAGGGCCTCGTCGTCAAATTTTGGTAGTAGCCGACGCTTCGGATAACTCTTTGTTGGGCGTTGAAGGCCATACTCCTCGGCCGCTAGGACCTGGGTCCATCGGTCGTTGAGTGTATCCTGTTCGGCTTGGAGCTGTTGCTGCTTCTTTTTGAGGCTTCTCGCTGTTGCGATTAGCTGGCGCTTGAAGCGCTCTTGCTCGAGGGGTTTCTCTGGCATGATGAAGTCTTCATCGCCGAGGCTCACATCATCCTCGGAGGGTGGTAGATAGTTACTATCCTCCGAGTCCTCGTTCCCGACTGGATCGTCAGGGTTAGCTTGCCCCTCCTTCCAATCATCATGTTCGGATGTTGGCTCGACGGGGGCTTCGGGATCTTCCGCGTTCTCCGGGGTATTATTGTCTCCAGTGCCGGTATTGTTGTCTTTTTCGTGACGAGATTTTGAGCGGCGCCACTGACATCGACGCTTTGGTAGTGCCTCAGAAGGTTTGCCCTCGACTAGATCCTTCCTGCCATCGCTGTCATCTTCTTTGGGCGTGTCCACCATATACACGTCATATGTGGAGGTGGCCGTCCAACGCCCAGTAAAGGGCGGGTCTTGGCCTTGTTCGTCTCCGGCATTGTTGTTCATGTCGTCCATGTCTTCGGAGGCATAGTCCAGCATGTCGGTTAAGTCCTCGACAATGGCTATGAAGTGGGTGGTGGGTGGGACGTAAAATTCCCCGCTCTCAGCCCATTGTCCGGGCTGGGCGTAGTTCAGAAGTGATTCCTCTGTAATGGCGAGGGATCGCATTATGTCGAGAGCCTCGTTTAAGAGCGAGGATCGGACGGGGAGACAAAAGCTTTTGGTGCTAGGCGGGGCGAGAGCCTCCTGGCCGTGCTCACCTGTCGTAAACCTCAAGAGTTTGGAATTAGCGTCCGGGGACGAGTCCGGCTTTCCAATGAGAAGGGGAATCTGGTTTGACTCCGGGCTTGCCAATGACACAGTATCCTCTGGGTCTGCGGTAGTAAGCTCCATAATTGCAGAGAGTCCGGTGGGCTCTAAACTCCCGTCTTCGGACCTGGTGGTTTGCTCCGGATCTAAGGCCAGAGCGGTGATCGGGGCCGCGAACCCTTCGAGGATCAAGTCTCCTCAGATATCAGCGACATAATTCAGATTTCCAAAGCTGATCTGATGACCAGGGGCGTAGCTGTCAATCTGTTCAAGGTGGCCAATCGAGTTGGCACACAGCGCGAAGCCGCCGAACACAAAAATTTGACCGGGGAGAAAAGTCTCCCTCGAAACGGCATCATTGTAGATGATCGAACGAGCCATCGAACCTTCTGTCGACGACACAGTGGAACTCTCAATGAAAGCACCAATGTCGGTGTCAAAACCGGCCGATCTCGGGTAGGGGGTCCCGTACTGTGCGTCTGAGAATCGAAGGTAACAGGAGGTAGGGGACACAACGTTTACCCAGGTTCGGGCCCTCTTAATGGAGGTAATACCCTACTTTCTGCTTGATTGACTTTGATAAGTATAGGGGTTACAAGAGTCGATCTACCTCAATATCGTAGTGGCTAAACCCTAGATGTCTAGCCTATATGATTTGTCTTAACCTCTATGGACTAAACCCTCCGGTTTATATAGACACCGGAGGGGCCTAGGGTTGTACAGAGTCGGTTTACAGAGAAAGGAAACTACATATCCGGACGCCAAGATTACCGTCCACGCAAAGGAGAGTCCCATCCGGACAGGGGAGGCCTTCTATCTTGTATCTTCACGGCCCATCAGTCCGGCCCATGTCACATAGCCCGGACGCCCGGGGACCCCCTAATCCAGGACTCCCTCAAGCGCGCTGATGCCATCTTCCAGTTCATTGAGGCCTGCGATGCCGTCGTGGAAGTATGGCCGCCCTGGGACGTGGTCGCCAAGGCGGGTTTGCAGGCATCGTGTCCCGCATTGCCGCGTCCCACTTGACCTCGACCCCACTCGAACACGACTCGGACCCCACCCCACCGTCTGTGGCCGTGGTTGTGATGGTTGTGGTTGTGGTGGTTATGGAGGCCTCGTCTGGAGCTCGCTTCATATCCAGCCGCCGCAAATATTAGCTAATTAGTCTATGGTTTAACTAAGTATTAGATGTTCTACCAATGTAAGTCGCACTGTGACAAATTTTCGCTCAAAATATTTGAAATGAAGTCTATTTGAATCGAATGTGTTGTGAATTTTCGACTATTGGGAAAGAACTGTTGTAGTCAATGATAAGCGGGGCCTACGCCGAAGAAAAAGACGAAGACTGTCTTTTGACGAATCTAAGTTTACGCTTTGGCTCTACAGTCCTCCATATGTTTCACGAAAGATGTCAATATGACAGACTCCGCTACTCTTCCGCTAGAGCCCGGAGCCGCGCCAGTTCGGACCTGTTTGAGGAAACAAAATCCACCTGTTTGGCGTGGGAACGATATTCTACCATTTTCCGTGGGCTTTCTGGTCACCGGTGTGCGTTGCGTGTAGAGATAAATTAGAAAACACGAGGTGTGCTGTGTTTGGCATGAGAATTTTCTTCACGGCCTGGTACTGTGTACGGCCACGTACACTAATTTGGAATTAAGATGCTGGCCCCCCACCTTACTGTTTTTGGTTGCGGTGGCTGGAAACACGAGGGAGGCAAACGAAAGCAGCGATGGCACAACCACCATTTCAAGTTTTGCGACCTTTAGCTAATGTCGATGGCAGTTAATAGCCTGCCTGCTTCGATGTGGAAATGTGGAGATGTGATCTTTTATAAGCAGGCGAGGCGTGACACGTCCTGATGCCCCGGCCATCTCACGTGTGCATATATTTGGTGAGAAATCTGGCCGCATGCATGCACACACACGAACAAATTAAGCACAAGTAAATTAAATTGCCTTCTTGTGTATTGTAGATATACGTACATAAGCTGGGTCGATAATAACAACGAGTTGAACCTCGGATCTGAATGCGTGCTGCTCTACTGAAGTGTTTCTCCTGACTAGCTAAAGAACAGGCAGGGAACATCTGGTGTGGCGCATGCCAATACCAGCAAACAAAACATTACTGTATAATGGGCATCTTCAACGCTAACCCTCAAAGTATCCATAACTGTCCGGGCCTGATGGTACAAACATATTTTACCATCCAACGTAGGTCTGCATCGGTCAACCGACCGGTACGTACGTATTTTTTCTCGCAAACCGGATACAAACTAGAAGCGTCTGAACCGCTTCAATGCCCGCCTCTGACTAACCTGCCCCACCCAAAACCCCTCCCACGCCCGCGCGTTTCCTGCCCACATTCACGCCGCTCTAGAGTGGCGCTTCGCATCGACGCTGGCCCAGAGCAGACGTGGCCTCTTGCTGGCGCCGGCAATGAAGCGGCTCGCCAGCTGAGGCCGCCGCCTACGCCGCGTCTCCGGTGTCCGCGCCTGTTCAATGCCGTAGTGACTCTAGTGAACCAGATGGGACATATATCTACCACGCCCGTTCAATGTCCGTCCCTTCGTCTGCCGCATTTAAACAGGCTCGCCGGCCGAGAAACCAACTCCGACGCCCACGTATTGACGCACCTAGATGCTTGGCCTCATCGGCATCCACTATTTAAAGGCTGCCACACCTGGCTCACAACACACCATAATCCAGCCGCTCCACATCTCCCCCCCCCCCCCACTCCCGCGCACCACATCTGCCATGATCGTGGAGGGAACGCTTTGTGGGAGAGCATGTCGACGGAGATGTAGCATGATGTGGCCGCCTAGCAGTACCGCCTTGCAAGGAAGGTCGAGGCCGGCATGCCGGCCAGCTCCCCCGAGGTTTCCTACGAGGACGCACCCAAGATGCAGACGGGCTCCCACGATGACTCAACGTCGGACCACGTGCTGGTGCATGTCGGCTTGACCATGGAGCATGCACACTTCAACGCCGCCATGGCGGAGAAGCAACCTGCGCTGGCGCCTATGTCGGTGTTTCGGCAGGCGCAGGAGGAGCAACGGTACAACATGTTCCTCCTCGAGCAGCACCTACTGACAGAGGACCAAACTACGGCGAGCATGCGAGCAAGGAGGCCGTGGCGGCCATGGCCGCGGCGAACCCCAACTTCGTCGCCGAGCAGCGGGCTCTCTACGAGGCCGCCCGCGCTCAAGCCGCCGCTCACAACGCACAACCGGACGCGGAGGCTGCACTGGCTGCGCAGGCAATCGCAAAGAGAACCTCGCCAGCTGCTAGGGCAGCCCCCTCCATTTCCATCATGGACTTCACGTACAACAACCACGGCCAGGTCGCGGACTCCAACGAGGAAGCGTAGGGCATGGGAGGTGGCAGGGCCTTGTGTCCTATATGGGCAACGACACCTTCACTTCATGGTTCTTATCGCCGCCGCTCATGGAGACGACGGATGGAGGACGCGGTCGCCAAAAGGGAACAACAAGAACTTGGACGACGGACGTCGTCGTAGTCCAGGTTTAGGTCCCCCCGGCCCCCTTAATGAAAGTTGTCTGAAATGTGATGAATGTACTCCGGTTTGTATGGATATCATCCGGTTTGCATTAATTTCTAAAGGAAATATGCCCTAGAGGCAATAATAAAGTTATTATTTATTTCCTTATATCATGATAAATGTTTATTATTCATGCTAGAATTGTATTAACCGGAAACATGATACATGTGTGAATACATAGACAAACAGAGTGTCACTAGTATGCCTCTACTTGACTAGCTCGTTGATCAAAGATGGTTATGTTTTCTAGCCATAGACATGAGTTATCATTTGATTAACGGGATCATATCATTAGGAGAATGATGTGATTGACTTGACCCATTCTGTTAGCTTAGCACACGATCGTTTAGTATTCTGCTATTGCTTTCTTCATAATTTATACATGTTCCTATGACTATGAGATTATGCAACTCCCGTTTACCGAAGGAACACTTTGTGTGCTACCAAACATCACAACGTAACTGGGTGATTATAAAGGTGCTCTACAGGTGCTTCCAAAGGTACTTGTTGGGTTGGCGTATTTCGAGATTAGGATTTGTCATTCCGATTGTCGGAGAGGTATCTCTGGGCCCACTCAGTAATGCACATCACTATAAGCCTTGCAAGCATTGGAACTAATGAGTTAGTTGCGGGATGATGTATTACAGAACAAGTAAAGAGACTTGCCGGTAACGAGATTGAACTAGGTATTGAGATACCGACGATCGAATCTCGGGCAAGTAACATACCGATGACAAAGGGAACAACGTATGTTGTTATGCGGTCTGACCGATAAAGATCTTCGTAGAATATGTGGGAGCCAATATGAGCATCCAGGTTCCGCTATTGGTTATTGACCGGAGACGTGTCTCAGTCATGTCTACATAGTTCTCGAACCCATAGGGTCCGCACGCTTAACGTTTCGATGACAATTATATTATGAGTTTATATGTTTTGATGTACCGAAGGTTGTTCGGAGTCCCGGATGTGATCACGGACATGACGAGGAGTCTCGAAATGGTCGAGACATAAAGATTGATATATTGGAAGCCTATATTTGGATATCGGAAGTGTTCCGGGTGAAATCGGGATTTTACCGGAGTACCGGGAGGTTACCGGAACCCCCCCAGCAACATAATGGGCCTTAGTGGGCCTAGGTGGAAGAGAGGAGAGGTGGCTAGGGCTGGGCCACGCGCCCCTCCCCCTAGTCCGAATAGGACAAGGAGAAGGGGGTGGCGCCCCCCTTCCTTCTTCTCCCTCTCCTCTTTCACCCCTCCAAGTCCTAATCCAACTAGGAAAAGGGGGGAGTCCTACTCCCGGTGGGAGTAGGACTCCTCCTGGCGCGCCCCAAGGCTGGCCGCACCTCTCCCCCTTTGCTCCTTTATATACGGGGGCAGGGGCACCCCATAGACACAACAATTGATCTATTGATCTCTTAGCCGTGTGCGGTGCCCCCCTCCACCATATTACACCTCGATAATATCGTAGCGGTGCTTAGGCGAAGCCCTGCGTCGGTAGAACATCATCAGCGTCACCACGCTGTCGTGCTGACTAAACTCTCCCTCAACACTCGGCTGGATCGGAGTTCGAGGGACGTCATCAAGCTGAACGTGTGCTGAACTCGGAGGTGCCGTGCGTTCGGTACTTGATCGGTCGGATCGTGAAGACGTACGACTACATCAACCGCGTTGTGTTAACGCTTCCGCTTTCGGTCTACGAGGGTACGTGGACAACACTCTCCCCTCTCGTTGCTATGCATCACCATGATCTTGCGTGTGCGTAGGATTTTTTTTGAAATTACTACGTTTCCCAACAGTGGTATCAGAGCCTGGTTTTATGCGTAGATGTCATATGCACGAGTAGAACACAAGTGAGTTGTGGGCGATATAAGTCATACTGCTTACCAGCATGTCATACTTTGGTTCGGCGGCATTGTTGGATGAAGCGGCCCGAACCGACATTACGCGTACGCTTATGCGAGACTGGTTTTACCGCCGTGTTATGCACACAGGTGACTAGCGGGTGTCAGTTTCTCCAACTTTAGTTGAACCGAGTGTGGCTACGCCCAGTCCTTGCGAAGGTTAAAACAGCACCAACTTGACAAACTATCGGTGTGGTTTTGATGCGTAGGTGAGAACGGTTCTTGCTAAGCCCATAGCAGCCACGTAAAACTTGCAACAACAAAGTAGAGGACGTTTAACTTGTTTTTGTAGGGCATGTTGTGATGTGATATGGTCAAGACATGATGCTAAATTTTATTGTATGAGATGATCATGTTTTGTAACCGAGTTATCGGCAACTAGCAGGAGCCATATGGTTGTCGCTTTATTGTATGCAATGCAATCGCCCTGTAATGCCTTACTTTATCACTAAGCGGTAGCGATAGTCGTAGAAGCATAAGATTGGCGAGACGACAACGATGCTACGATGGAGATCAAGGTGTCGCGCCGGTGACGATGGTGATCATGACGGTGCTTCGGAGATGGAGATCACAAGCACGAGATGATGATGGCCATATCCTATCACTTATATTGATTGCATGTGATGTTTATTTTTTATGCATCTTATCTTGCTTTGATTGACGGTAGCATTATAAGATGATCTCTCACTAAATTATCAAGGTATAAGTGTTCTCCCTGAGTATGCACCGTTGCGAAAGTTCTTCGTGCTGAGACACCACGTGATGATCGGGTGTGATAGGCTCTACGTTCAAATACAACGGGTGCAAAACAGTTGCACACGCGGAATACTCAGGTTAAGCTTGACGAGCCTAGCATATAACAGATATGGCCTCGGAACACGGAGACCGAAAGGTCGAGCGTGAATCATATGGTAGATATGACCAACATAGTGATGTTCACCGTTGAAACTACTCCATCTCACGTGATGATCGGACATGGTTTAGTTGATATGGATCACGTGATCACTTAGAGGATTAGAGGGATGCCAATCTAAGTGGGAGTTCTTAAGTAATATGATTAATTGAACTTAAATTTATCATGAACTTAGTCCTAATAGTATTTTGCAAATTATGTTGTAGATCAATAGCTCGCGTTGTTGCTTCCCTGTGTTTATTTTTGATGTGTTCCTAGAGAAAAATTATGTTGAAAGATGTTAGTAGCAAAGATGCGGATTGGATCCGTGATCTGAGGATTATCCTCATTGCTACACAGAAGAATTATGTCCTTGATGCACCGCTAGGCGACAGACCTATTGCAGGAGCAGATGCAGACGTTATGAACGTTTGGCTAGCTCAATATGATGACTACTTGATAGTTTAGTGCACCATGCTTAACGGCTTAGAATCGGGACTTCAAAGACGTTTTGAACGTCATGGACCATATGAGATGTTCCAGGAGTTGAAGTTAATATTTCAAGCAAATACCCGAGTTGAGAGATATGAAGTCTCCAACAAGTTCTATAGCTAAAAGATGGAGGAGAATAGCTCAAGCAATGAGCATGTGCTCAGATTGTCTGGGTACTACAATCGCTTGAATCAAGTGGGAGTTAATCTTCCAGATAAAATAGTGATTGACAGAATTCTCTAGTCACCATCACCAAGTTAGTAGAACTTCGTGATGAACTATAGTATGCAAGGGATGACGAAAATAATTCCCAAGCTCTTCGTGGTGCTGAAATCGACGAAGGTAGAAATCAAGAAAAACATCAAGTGTTGATGGTTGACGAGACCACTAGTTTCAAGAAAAGGGCAAAGGGAAGAAGGGGAACTTCAAGAAGAACGACAAGCAAGTTGCTGCTCAAGTCTGGTCCTAAGCCTGAGACTAAGTGTTTCTACTGCAAAGGGACTGGTCACTGGAAGCAGAACTACCCCAACTATTTGGTGGATAAGAAAGGATGGCAAAGTGAACAAAGGTATATTGGATATACATGTTATTGATGTGTACTTTACTAGTGTTTATAGCAACCCCTCGGTATTTGATACTGGTTCAGTTGCTAAGAGTAGTAACTCGAAACGGGAGTTGCAGAATAAACAGAGACTAGTAAAAGGCGAGGTGACGATGTGTGTTGGAAGTAGTTCCAAGATTGATATGATCATCATCGCACACTCCCTATACTTTCGGGATTAGTGTTGAAACTAAATAAGTGTTATTTGGTGTTTGCGTTGAGCATGAATATGATTTGATCATGTTTGTTGCAATACGGTTATTCATTTAAATTAGAGAATAATTGTTGTTCTGTTTACATGAATAAAACCTTCTATGGTCATACACCCAATAAAATGGTTTGTTGGATCTCGATCGTAGTGATACACATATTCATAATAATGAAGCCAAAAGATGCAAAGTTAATAATGATAGTGCAACTTATTTGTGGCACTGCCGTTTAGGTCATATTGGTGTAAAGCGCATGAAGAAACTCCATACTGATGGGATTTTGGAATCACTTGATTATGAATCACTTGATGCTTGCGAACCGTGCCTCATGGGCAAGATGACTAAAACGCCGTTCTCCGGAACTATGGAGAGAGCAACAGAATTGTTGGAAATCATACATACAGATGTATGTGGTCCGATGAATATTGAGGCTCGTAGCAGGTATCATTATTTTCTGACCTTCACAGATGATTTGAGCAGATATGGGTATATCTACTTAATGAAACAGAAGTCTGAAACATTTGAAAAGTTCATATAATTTGAGAGTGAAGTGGAAAATCATCGTGACAAGAAAATAAGGTTTCTACGATCTGATCGCGGAGACAAATATTTGAGTTACGAGTTTGGTCTTCAAATTAAAACAATGTGGAATAGTTTCACAAATTCGCGCCACCTGGAACACCACAGTGTAATGGTGTGTCCGAACATCGTAACCGTACTTTATTAGTATGGTGCAATCTATGATGTCTCTTACCGATTTACCACTATCGTTTTGGGGTTATGCATTAAAGACAGCTGCATTCACGTTAAATAGGGCACCATCAAAATTCGTTGAGATGACGGCTTATGAACTATGGTTTGGCAAGAAACCAAAGTTGTCGTTTCTTAAAGTTTGGGGTTGCGATGCTTATGTGAAAAAACTTCAACCTGATAAGCTCGAACCCAAATCGGAGAAATGTGTCTTCATAGGATACCCAAAGGAGACTGTTGGGTACACCTTCTATCACAGATCCGAAGGCAAAACTTTTGTTGCTAAATTCGGAAATTTTCCTGGAGAAGGAGTTTCTCTCGAAAGAAGTGAGTGGGAGGAAAGTAGAACTTGATGAGGTAACTGTACCTGCTCCCTTATTGGAAAGTAGTTCATCACAGAAACCGGTTTCTGCGACACCTACACCAATTAGTGAGGAAGTAAATGATGATGATCATGAAACTTCAGATCAAGTTATTACTGAACCTCATAGGTCAACCAGAGTAAGATCCGCACCAGAGTGGTACGGTAATCCTGTTCTGGAGGTTATGTTACTAGACCATGACGAACTTACGAACTATGAAGAAGCGATGGTGAGCCCAGATTCCGCAAAATGGCTTGAGGCCATGAAAACTGAGATGAGATCCATGTATGAGAACAAAGTATGGACTTTGATTGACTTGCTCAATGATCGGCGAGCCATTGAGATTAAATGGATCTTCAAGAGGAAGACGGACGCTGATAGTAGTGTTACTATCTACAAAGCTAGAATTGTCGCAAAAGGTTTTCGACAAGTTTAAGGTGTTGACTACGATGAGAGTTTCTCACTCGTATCTATGCTTAAGTCTGTCCGAATCATGTTAGCAATTGCCGCATTTTATGAAATCTGGCAAAACAAAACTGCATTTCTTAATGGATTTATTAAAGAAGAGTTGTATATGATGCAACCAGAAGGTTTTGTCAATCCTAAAGGTGCTAACAAAATATGCAAGCTCCAGCGATCCATCTATGGACTGGTGCAAGCATCTCGGAGTTGGAATATACGCTTTGATTAGTTGATCAAAGGATATAGTTTTATACAGACTTGCGGTGAAGCCTGTATTTACAGGAAAGTGAGTGGGAGCACTACAACATTTCTGATAAGTATATGTGAATGACATATTGTTGATCGGAAATAATGTAGAATTATTCTGCAAAGCATAAAGGAGTGTTTGAAAGGAGTTTTTCAAAGAAAGACCTCGGTGAAGCTGCTTACATATTGAGCATCAAGATCTATAGAGATAGATCAAGACGCTTGATAAGTTTTTTCAATGAGTACATACCTTAACAAGATTTTGAAGTGGTTCAAAATGGAACAGTCAAAGAAAGAGTTTATTGCCTGTGTTACAAGGTGTGAAATTGAGTAAGACTCAAAGCCCGACCACGGCAGAAGATAGAAAAAGAATGAAAGTCATTCCCTATGCCTCGGCCATAGGTTCTATAAAGTATGCCATGCTGTGTACCAGATCTATTGTATACCCTACACTGATTTTGGCAAGGGAGTACAATAGTGATCTAGGAGTAGATCACTAGACATCGGTCAAAATTATCCTTACTGGAATAAGGATATGTTTCTCGATTATGGAAGTGACAAAAGGTTCGTCGTAAAGGGTTACGTCGATGCAAGTTTTGACACTAATCTAGATGACTCTAAGTCTCGGTCTAGATACATATTGAAAGTGGGAGCAATTAGCTAGAGTAGCTCCGTGCAGAGCATTGTAGACATAGAAATTTGCAAAATACTTACGGATCTGAATGTGACAGACCCGTTGACTAAAATTATCTCACAAGCAAAACATGATCACACCTTTGTACTCTTTGGGTGTTAATCACATAGTGATGTGAACTAGATTATTGACTCTAGTAAACCCTTTGGGTGTTGGTCACATAACGATGTGAACTATGGGTGTTAATCACATGGTGATGTGAACTATTGATGTTAAATCACATGGCGATGTGAACTAGATTATTGACTCTAGTGCAAGTGGGAGACTGAAGGAAATATGCCCTAGAGGCAATAATAAAGTTATTATTTATTTCTTTATATCGTGATAAATGTTTATTATTCATGCTAGAATTGTATTAACCGGAAACATGATACATGTGTGAATACATAGACAAACATAGTGTCACTAGTATGCCTCTACTTGACTAGCTCGTTGATCAAAGATGGTTATGTTTTCTAGCCATAGACATGAGTTGTCATTTGATTAACGGGATCATATCATTAGGAGAATGATGTGATTGACTTGACCCATTCCGTTAGCTTAGCACACGATCGTTTAGTATTCTGCTATTGCTTTCTTCATAATTTATACATGTTCCTATGACTATGAGATTATGCAACTCCCGTTTACCGGAGGAACACTTTGTGTGCTACCAAATGTCACAACGTAACTGGGTGATTATAAAGGTGCTCTACAGGTGCTTCCAAAGGTACTTGTTGGGTTGGCGTATTTCGAGATTAGGATTTGTCACTCCGATTGTCGGAGAGGTATCTCTGGGCCCACTCAGTAATGCACATCACTATAAGCCTTGCAAGCATTGTAACTAATGAGTTAGTTGCGGAATGATGTATTACGGAACGAGTAAAGAGACTTGCCGGTAACGAGATTGAACTAGGTATTGAGATACCGACGATCGAATCTCGGGCAAGTAACATACCGATGACAAAGGGAACAACGTATGTTGTTATGCGGTCTGACCGATAAAGATCTTCGTAGAATATGTGGGAGCCAATATGAGCATCCAGGTTCCGCTATTGGTTATTGACCGGAGACGTGTCTCAGTCATGTCTACATAGTTCTCGAACCCGTAGGGTCCGCACGCTTAACGTTTCGATGACAGTTATATTATGAGTTTATATGTTTTGATGTACCGAAGGTTGTTTGGAGTCCCGGATGTGATCACGGACATGACGAGGAGTCTCGAAATGGTCGAGACATAAAGATATATTGGAAGCCTATATTTGGATATCGGAAGTGTTCCGGGTGAAATCGGGATTTTACCGGAGTACCGGGAGGTTACCGGAACCCCCCGGCAACATAATGGGCCTTAGTGGGCCTAGGTGGAAGAGAGGAGAGGCGGCTAGGGCTGGGCCGCGCGCCCCTCCCCCTAGTCCGAATAGGACAAGGAGAAGGGGGCGGCGCCCCCCTTCCTTCTTCTCCCTCTCCACTTTCCCGCCTCCCAAGTCCTAATCCAACTAGGAAAAGGGGTGGGAGTAGGACTCCTCCTGGCGCGCCCCAAGGCTGGCCGCACCTCTCCCCCTTTGCTCCTTTATATACAGGGGCAGGGGGCACCCCATAGACACAACAATTGATCTATTGATCTCTTAGCCGTGTGCGGTGCCCCCCTCCACCATATTACACCTCGATAATATCGTAGTGGTGCTTAGGCGAAGCCCTGCGTTGGTAGAACATCATCATCGTCACCACGCCGTCGTGCTGACGAAACTCTCCCTCAGCACTCGGCTGGATCGGAGTTCGAGGGACGTCATCGAGCTGAACGTGTGCTGAACTCGGAGGTGCCGGGCGTTCGGTACTTGATCGGTCGGATCGTGAAGACGTACGACTACATCAACTGCGTTGTGTTAACGCTTCCGCTTTTGGTCTATGAGGGTACGTGGACAACACTCTCCCCTCTCGTTGCTATGCATCACCATGATCTTGCGTGTGCGTAGGATTTTTTTTGAAATTACTACGTTTCCCAACAATTTCGTCCTTTTTATTTAAACTTGTTTTGAAATGTATGCAAATAGCATTGAATGGTCGACTTCCACATCCGTGTCTACGGTCGAATGCGGTGTTTGATTTGCGGGTCAGTGTTGAAAGTTGCCCTGAAACCTGTAACCACGTAGTACACAATGGCAAGGAGGCCGTGGAACACTACCCTCAGTGAGAGCAAGTATAATAAAATGGTATAAACAGACTATAAGGATTTTCAATATTATATTCTTTTCGAGTTGACGGAGAGAGAAGAGAATAGATGGAGAGAGAAGAGAACAAGTTGACTATATATTAAAATAGTGATCTAAACGCTCTTATAGTTCTTTATATAGAGGAAGTACATAATTGTTGGGTAGAGCCGGCGGTTAGTTTTACTATTAGGCTGGTTGTAATGGGGAGTATCATATAGTAGTGTCATGCATATGATATTAGTGTATGATACTACCTCCCTAATGCATAGTATCATATATTAGTATCATGTAGTACTTTATTTATTGCCATGCATGACACATATTAGCATAGCATTTATTATGATACAGTATCATGATATGATACTCAATGCTCTCTTTCTTCATTTAATTTTATGACAACTCATCAAAATTATCTATTTGGTAGCATGAGTACTAGCTATGATACTATCATTACGACAAGCTTAACCATGAGGACCCAATATCTCACCTGCCACCTGGGACCATAGCCATGTGCACATGAATGCATGGCCATAGTTCTCTCATGCATCCGACTTCACTCCGTGCATTCGGTTTATTCAGTTTATATGGTTCGTTTTATACGGTTTTTGGGTTTGTACAGTATTAATATTTCGGTAAATATGGTATGAGATTAAAATAATGTCCGATTCTGGTATTGTTTGATATATCCATAATAATCAAAGTTGACACGAATTTGAAAATGATGTAATAATAATTTACAATTTTATGACTCAAAACTCAAATAGTATATAAGTATATATATAAGGATATATATATACATGGATTAATTCATATCTTGGTGGTTATGGACGTGCTTAGCATTTTTTAGAAAAAAATGACTATGTTACACGGAAAATGCACGTGCTTATTAGGCAATCTGGCTCATGTACAAGAAATGCGGCAACTCATATGGTTGTTCGCCTCAAAAAATGTAAATATATCTTTTATTTCGGTTTATTTGATTAACCGTTTGGTTTTTCGATATATACTATAAAAATGGAAGTTCAAAACGGTATGAAAAAATTATACCACACATAAAAACCGTAAAATTGGTTTGGTTTATTTTGGTATGGTTTTTCGGTTCGGTTTCAAAATGCACAGAGTGAATCCGGTTGCACGCCTTCAGTTCCGTTAGCATTGCGCTTGCGTTTTTCCCCGGGAAGAAGGTACATATGTTTATGTTCGAACGAGGATTTGCGGCACGCAGGTGCGTGGCCACTCAGGTCTTGTTGCCGGTTTTTTATTTTGGCTTTCAATTTTTGAAGTTTTATATCTTATAAAAAAATAAAATTAAGTTATGTTTTCATATTCGTGTTTCTCGTGACCAGCACTTTGAACTAAGATCCATTTTAAATAGTATATTTTGACGACTTTTTACAAAAAATGTGAAGTTTCAATGTTGAAACTTAGTATGAGGGTCCGATAAAATTATTTTGTGTCTATGGCCAACAGAAAAATTGCTTTATATCTCTAAAACTTGTTGAAATTTTGCATTTTTACATGCAAAAACCGTAAGTTTCATTGTTGGAACTTAAAGCTTTTTGAGGAATTTCCTTTCTTATTGTGCCCTCCCGCAGGATTCAACTGCTTCGCGAATCGCGAGGCAAATCAAGCGGGCGGCAGGCCTTGGAAGGCGAGTGCCCCTGCACTCGCCTGCCCTGCGAATTTCCGGTTTGTATTCGCCTATATCCGGAGTGCTATGCTGATTCAGTGCACACATGTTCAGGTGAGTCCATGCGTGTATTCCCCTACATTTTTCTCTCTAGTGGCGTCGCTCTATCCTGGCTCAGTTCCTAAATATATAAGTCTTTTTAGATATCTCAATATGGACTACACACGTTTATATACATTCGTATGTAGTCCGTAGTGAAATCTCTTAAAGGTCTTATATTTAGAAACGAAAGGGAGTATATGTGTTCGGTGTTTGTTCTTTTTCACCCCTTTTTTTTCTGAAAACTGGAAAGAGGCAACTATGTTTTTGTTAAAGGAAAGGAGGCAACTATGTTGGTTGGACGGATCAAGTGGTAATGCCTTTTTGTTCCCGTTTCTGTATTATTAATTCCGGTATGCGCGCTGTGAAGCTTTTTGTAGCCATGAGTATGTGGACGTCGACCTTTTTCTCCTCGGCGGCTCAAGACAAGAATGGCCACCTGCGCAAGCAAGATTCTGTGTAGGCTTTTGGCATTGCATCGATGTAAAGAGAATGGATGATCGGTTTTTTATTGCGCTAGCTTGGGTGGCTGCTTTCTTCTATCATTGCCTCCATGTCTGCTATGGTAGGCTGTCGGAGTTCAAAATTTTACAGGTAGCTGTTGTAGTTGCTGACCATAAAATTGGTCGACTTGTTGGAGTGGCGAGGGGCCAGGAGATTCACCCGTGTCACTTGCGTGTGCCCTGCGAAGAAGGAAGCTTCGTGGCAGCTGCGTGCATGGCCTTGGATGGAACTTGGGAATGCGTGGACGTGGTCGACGAGTGAAATCCATGCTAATTCTGGCCACAGATCCAAGAGAGGACTATCGATCACCCGTAACAAACTGCGAATGCACAGCGCGGGCTTCTCTACCCGTCGAGCGTAGATTGATAGTATGAGGTGCCTGTTTGATCATTTAATTTTAATCTCTCGAAAAAAAAACCGTGTGATGGGGCGCGTGAGGCCATGCATGGGATGGGAGGAGCTACTACACAGAAATTTGGTACGAGCTTGCCGTCCAACTTAACTCGCGGCCGTTGTCACGACGCGCATCAGCATCGGCAGTAGCAAAGATGAGATAGCGCCCACAGAGAGAGAAGATGACGGTCGACGACGGAAGACGCCAGATCCGGCACGCAAGATCAGCATCGGACTCCTCAGTCGATCGACCAGCCAGCCATGTACGCTGCTCTGCTGCAAGAGCTATCCTGGGTTGCTTTCGCGTATGGCTGCCCCTTTTAATTAGCTGCCATGCCATGCCATGCCAGTGCGGCTAGCAGGGTGGCCACGCAGCGTAGAACGCACCCGCAAACGTAAACCGAGCAGCAACCAACGGGACATCGCGGGGGCCGCGGCGAGGGGGCGATGGGGATGGACGAAGCTTCCTGGCAGCTGCGCGGAACGGACAAAGGGTCACCACACGAGCCAGCATTGAAAAGGACCTGGACCTGGCCCCGGCCCCGCGCCGCTCGTGGCCCACGCGCGCCCCGATCAATGGATCTCGGTCCCGCCCGCCCGCCCGTCTATCATATTCCTACCTACCGTCGACAGATATCCGTACGGATCCGGCGTCGTGGAGGGCCTTCTCGCTTCGCATGGCGGTCAGATCCAGTGCCTTATCGAGCCCCGTTGTGCTTATCTATCTATCTCGAGGCGGCCAACCGGCCGGGCTCGTGTTAAACCTTCACTGGCTGGACTGGAGTTGATCCAGAGTGTGCGTGCGGCCGGCTGCGGTCAAAACTTGCGGGCTGACTGACTGACTGACGCACGGCCGTCCTGTATGTTCGGCCGACGGGGATATATGCCGTCTCGGGCGAAAATGGACCCAGTGAGTGAATTTGCATTTGAGTTTTGCCCGCTTCGTAGAGCGTACAGTACGTCTTCGTACGAGACTCGTCGATTGGCTGTGCGATGGAGGAATTTGATGATTTTGCATCGTCGTACTACGAACAACCTGGTACCCGTCGCTGGCTGCTACCCGGCTCTTCTTCTCCATGCACATGCATGCAACCGGCCCGGAAGAAGGGGAGATTTCCGACTCATCATGGAGTGTCAGATTAGATTGTCACACCAGTCACCAGATTATCTTAAAATAGATTATCACCAAAGAGAGTGAGTACAGTACTACTAGTACCGATTGCCAGCCATGGACCCTGGCATATTCATGGACTGTACCTCCTGCCAACTGACGCGCACTGACGTGGTGAGCAGCCTTTTCTCTCTCTTTTTTACATCGTACTCCGGCTTTATTTCTAGTCAGCACCATCAGGCATCTCCAACCCGCCGACCCTCTGAGCAACCTCAACCTATTTATCCTTTTTTTTTTGTCAATTTGAGTCTGCCGCACGGACATATTTGTCCCTTTTTTATTTGGGTCAACCAGTGCGCCTAACGATAGTCAAGCCCATTTTTGACATGCCTGGACATTTTCTCAAACATGTAGCACGTAGGGGAGCTTGCAGCGCGCGAGGAGGCGATGCGACGGCTGCAGCAACACCAGCCTAGCGCGGGTGCGAGGCGAGGCCGGATGCAGCGGGCGACGCCGGGCGCGGCGAGCGCGACGGGGTGCAGCAGGGCGCGGCGGGGCGAGGCCAGGCTGATGAGCGCGACGGGGCCGGACGCTGCGGAGTGGGGCAAGGCGCGAGGCGAAGCCGGCGCGGGCAAGCCACGTCGAGGCGACCGATACCTCTCCAAAGTATCTATAATTTTTTATTATTTCATGCTATTATATTATCTGTTTTGAATGTTTTATATGCATTAATATGATATTTTATACTATTTTTGGGACTAACTTATTAACCTAGAGCCTAGTGTCAGTTTCTGTTTTTTCTTGTTTTTGAGTTTCGCAGAAAAGTAATACCAAACGGAGTCCAAACGGAATGAAAACTTCACGATGATTTTTCTTGGACCAGGAGACTTGGAGATGAAGTCGGAGGAGCCACGAGGCGGCCACAAAGACATAGGGCGCGCCCCCACCCTTGTGGGCCCCTCGTGCCTCTCCCGACCTAATTCTTTTGCCTATATATTGCCAAATATCCCCAAACCACCAGGGGAGTCCACGAAAACACTTTTCCACTGTCGCAACCTTCTGTACCCGTGAGATCCCATCCAGGGACCTTTTCCGGCACCCTGCCGGAGGGGGATTCGATCACGGAGGGCTTCTATATCAACCCTATTGCCCTTCCGATGAAGCGTGAGTAGTTTACCACAGACCTACGGGTCCATAGCTTGTAGCTAGATGACTTCTTCTCTCTCTTTGATTCTCAATACCATGTTCTCCTCGATGTTCTTGGAGAATACTTTTGTGCGGTGTGTTTGCCGAGATCTGATGAATTGTGGATTTATGATCAGCTTATCTATGAATATTATTTGAATCTTCTCTGAATTCTTTTATGCATGATTTGATATCTTTGTAATTCTCTTCGAACTATCGGTTTGGTTTGGCCAACTAGATTGGTTTTTCTTGCAATGGGAGAAGTGCTTAGCTTTGGGTTCAATCTCGCGATGTCCTTTCCAAGTGAAAGTAGGGGCAGCAAGGCACATATTGTATTGTTGCCATCGAGGATAAAAACATGGGGTTTTCATCATATTGCTTGCGTTAATTCCTTTACATCATGTCATCTTACTTAATGCGTTACTCCGTTCTTTATGAACTTAATACTCTAGATGCATACTGGATAGCGGTCGATGTGTGGAGTAATAGTAGTAGATGCAGAATCGTTTCGGTCTACTTGACACAGACGTGATGCCTATATTCATGATCATTGCCCTAGATATCGTCATAACTTTGCGCTTTTCTATCTATTGCTCGGCAGTAATTTGTTCACCCACTGTATTATTTGCTATTTTGAGAGAAGCCTCTAGTGAAACTTATGGCCCCGGGTCTATTTTCCATCATATAAGTTTCCGATCTATTATTTTGCAATCTTTTACTTTCCGTTCTATAAACCAAAAATACCAAAAATATTTACTTTATCGTTTGTTACTTTCATCTATCTCTATCAGATCTCACTTTTGCAAGTAGCCGTGAAGGGATTGACAACCCCTTTTTGCGTTGGGTGCAAGTTGTTTGATTGTTTGTGCAGGTATCGGTGATTTGTGCGTTGTCTCCTAGTGGATTGATACCTTGTTTCTCAAATTGAGAGAAATACTTATCTCTACATTGCTGCATCACCCTTTGCTCTTCAAGGGGAAAAGCAACGCAAGCTCAAGAAGTAGCAGGAACAATTTCTAGCGCCGTTGCCGGGGAGATCTTCACCAAGTTAAGACATATCAAGTACCCATCATAAACTCTCATCTCTTGCATTACATTATTCGTCATTTGCCTCTCGTTTTTCTCTCCCCACTTCTAAATCGATTTTTGAAAAGATTTGCCTTTTTCTTCGCCCTCCTTTTCGTATGCCTTTTTGCTTGTTAGCTATCTTTGCTTGTGTTGCCATGTGCCTTGTATTTGCTTGCATCTTCGCTTGCTAAAAATCTATTGATATGGATCCTCATCCCCTTGCTAATATTTTTACAAGACCCAATCATGATGAACCAATTGATAGTGATTTGAGTGCACTAGATTATCTTTATGAAGTTTGCTTGAAATTCGTGAATCTGAAAGTTGTGATGAAGTGTTAAAAGAAGAAATTTATGAAGTGATTCACGATAGCTCCTTGAATATAAAGCATGATTGCAATGATGTTATTAGAAATTTTGTTAATGTCAATTATGTTAATGATATGCAAAACCCTAAGCTTGAGGATGCTAATTTTGCTATGTCTACTACTTGTTGCAATGATCATGATTGCGGTGATTTTCTTATGATCTTGAAAATTTATTTAAGCCCCATGATGAATATGAGATTGATAATAATGTTTGCAATAATATTGAAAGTGGATTTGGAAGAGTGTCGAATTTAGATCCCACATATTTGGAGAATATTCAATCTTCTGAATTTTTGATAAAAGTAGGTTTGGAAAGGTCATGACTTTAGTTAATGATAATCCCACTATTTTGGAAGAGTGTCAACTTTGCATGCATGTGGTTCATGTTGAAAATAGTTTATATGATAACTATATTGTTGAATTTGAAAATGATCCCACATGTAATTATTATGAGAGAGGGAAACATGGTTGTAGAAATTTTCATGTTACTAAATTACCTCTCGTTATGTTGAGATTGCTATTGTTTCCTTCCTCTTCCTTGCTGATACGTCCATTTTGCATCATGTTTTCTTACTATTATTTATAATGTTTTTATCCATAATAATGCTTTTTGGAGTAATTCTAATGCATTTTCTCTCATAATATGCAAGGTACACACCAAGAGGGAGAATTCCAACAGCTGGAAATCTAGACCTCAAAAAGCTACGTCAGGCTACCTATTCTGCACAACTCCAAATGGGCTGAAACTTCATGAGGATTTTTTATGGAATATATAATAATTATTGGAGCAAATAACTACCAGAGGGGGCCCACCAGGTGGGCACAACCCACCTGGGCGCGCCAGGGAGCCCAGGCGTGCCCTGGTGGGTTGTGCTCACCCAGGCCCACCTCCGGTGCCCATCTTCTGGTATATAGGTCATTTTGACCTAGAAAAAATAAGGAGGAGACTTTCGGGATGAAGCGCCACCATCTCGAGGCGAAACTTGGGCAGGAGCACTTTTGCCCTCCGGCGGAGCGATTCCGCCGGGGGAACTTCCCTCCCGGAGGGAGAAATCGCCGTCCTCATCATCACCAACAACTCTCCCATCTTGGGAAGGCCAATCTCCATCAACATATTCAACAACACCATCTCATCTCAAACCCTAGTTCATCTCTTGTGTTCAATCTTGTTACCAGAACTATAGATTGGTGCTTGTGGGTGACTAGTAGTGTTGATTACATCTTGTAGTTAATTACTATATGGTTTATTTGGTGGAAGATTATATGTTCACATCCATTATGCTATTTAATACTCCTCTGATCATGAGCATGTTTATCATTTGTGAGTAGTTACTTTTGTTCTTGAGGTCACGGGAGAAATCATGTTGCAAATAATCATGTGAATTTGATATGTGTTCGATATTTTGATAGTATGTATGTTGTGATTCCCTTAGTGGTGTCATGTGAACGTCGACTACATGACACTTCACCATATTCGGGCCCAAGGGAATGCATTGTGGAGTAGCAATTAGATGATGGGTTGCGAGAGTGACAGAAGCTTAAACCCCAGTTTATGCGCTATTCCGTAAGGGACCGATTGGATCCAAAAGTTTAATGCTATGGTTAGAATTTATTCTTAATACTTTTCTCGTAGTTGCAGATGCTTGCGGGAGGGTTAATCATAAGTAGGAGGTTTGTTCAAGTAAGAATAGCACCTAAGCACCGGTCCACCCACATATCAAATGATCAAAGTATCGAACACAAATCGAACCAACGTGATGAAAGTGACTAGATGAAATTCCCGTATACCCTCAAGAACGCTTTGCTTATCATAAGAGACTGTTTTGGCCTGTCCTTTGCCTCAAAAGGATTGGGATACTTGCTGCACTTTTGTTTCTACTACCGTTACTTGCTCGTTAGAAATTATCTTGCTATCAAACTACTCCGCTACTTACAATTTCAGCACTTGCAGACATTACCTTGCTGCAAACCACTTGTCATTTCCTTCTACTCCTCGTTGGGTTCGACACTCTTACTTATCGAAAAGAGCTAAAATTGATCCCCCATACTTGTGGGTCATCAAGGCTATTTTCTGGCGCCATTGTCGGGGAGTGAAGCGCCTTTGGTAAGGAAACATTTATATAGTGTGCTGAAATTTATTGTCACTTGTTACTATGGAAAACAATCCTTTGAGGGGTTTGTTCGGGGTATCTTCACCTCGTCCGGAACCACAATTAGCTACCCCTCAACCTACTGCACCTACTGAAAACATTGAATATGAAATTCCTTTGGGTATGATAGAACAACTGCTAGCTAATCCTTATGCAGGAGATGGAACCGAACATCCTGATATGCACTTGATATATGTGGAACAAATTTGTGGATTGTTTAAGCTTGCAGGTTTACCCGGAAATGAGGTGATGAAAAAGGTTTTCCCTTTATCTTTGAAGGGAAAAGCATTGGCGTGGTATAGGCTATGCGATGATATTGGATCATGGAATTGGAGTCGTCTGAAATTGGAGTTCCACCAAAAAAAATTATCCTATGCATCTAGTTCATCGTGATCGGAATTATATATATAATTTTTGGCCTCGTGAAGGAGAAAGTACCGCTCTAGCACTGGGAGGCTTAAGTCAATGTTATATTCATGCCCCAATCATGAGCTCTCAAGAGAAATTATTATCCAGAATTTTTATGCTCGACTTTCTCGTAATGATCAAACCATGCTTGATACTTCTTGTGCTGGTTCTTTTATGAAGAAGACTATTGAATTCTGGTGGGATCTTTTGGAAAGAATTAAACGCAACTCTGAAGATTGAGAACTCGATGAAGGTAAAGAGTCATGTATTAAACTTAAGTATGATTGTGCTAAATCTTTTATGGATACCGATGCTTTTCAAAAGTTTAGCACTAAATATGGATTTGACTCAGAGATAGTAGCCTCCGTTTGTGAATCATTTGCTCATGTTAAACTCCCTAAAGAGAAGTGGTTTAAATACGACCCACCTATTAAAGAAGAAATTAAAGAACCGATACCAGTTAAATAAGAAACTACACTTTATAATGTTGATCCAGTTGTTCCTTCTGCTTATATAGAGAAACCACCTTTCCTTGTTAGGATAAAGGAACGTGCTAAAGTTTCAACTGTGGTTAACAAAAGCTATATTAGAACACCTAAACCTGATGAACAAATTAAAGTAGAACCTAGCATTGCTATGGTTAAAGATCTCTTAGAAGAAGATATAGATGGGCATGTTATTTACTTCTGTGAAGAAGTTGCTAGAATTGCCAAACCTGATAAAAAGGACAAACATAGACCTGTTGTTGGCATGCCTATCATCTCAGTTAAAATAGGAGATCACTGTTATGATGGTTTATGTGACATAGGTGCTAGTGTGAGTGCTATTCCTTACACCTTATATCAAGAAATTATGAATGACATAGCACCCGCAGAGATAGAAGACATAGATGCTACTATTAAACTTGCTAATAGAGACACTATATCGCCAATTGGGATTGTTAGAGATGTTGAAGTCTTGTGTGGAAAAATAAAATACCCTACTGATTTTCTTGTTCTTAGTTCCCCACAAGATGACTTTTGTCCCATTATCTTTGGTAGACCTTTCTTGAATACAGTTAATGGTAAGATAGACTGTAAGAAACAAACTGTTGGTGTTAGCTTTGGTGATGAGTCTCATGAGTTTAATTTTTCCAAGTTTGGTAGAAAGTTTCATGAAAAAGAATTTCCTAGTAAGGATGAATTAATTGGTCTTCCTTCTACTGCTGTACCACCTACTGATCCTTTAGAACAATATTTGCTAGACCATGAAAATGATTTACATATGCATGAAACAAATGAAATAGATAAGATTTTCTTTGAACAACATCCTCTACTTAAACACAATTTGCCTATTGAAACTCTAAGAGGTCCTCCTCCACCTAAAGGTGATCCTGTGTTTGAATTAAAACAATTGCCAGACACTTTGAAATATGCTTATCTTGATGAAAAGAAGATATATCCTGTTATTATCAGTGCTAAAATTTCAGAACATGAAGAAGAAAGATGATTGAAAGTTCTAAGGAAGCACCGAGCTGCTATTGGATATACTCTTGATGATTTAAAGGGCATTAGTCCCACTCTATGTCAGCATAGAATTAATATGGAACCTGATGCTAAACCCGTTGTTGATCACCAACGTCGGTTAAATCCGAAGATGAAAGAAGTGGTAAGAACGGAATTATATCCAAGAGTTGGGATGACTCCGTTAGTTTCGGTCGGGAGCCGGACGGTAATGGACCTACAACCCTTGCTTGTGGACTAGCTGCAGAGCTAAAGTTAAAACTTTTGGAAGCAGGTATAATCTATCCTATAGCTGATAGTAGATGGGTAAGTCATGTTCATTGTGTTCCTAAGAAAGGAGGTATAACTGTTGTTCCTAATGATAAGAATGAACTTATTATGCAAAGAATTGTTACATGCTATAGAATGGTAATTAATTTTAGAAAATTAAACAAAGCAACTAGAAAAGATCATTATCCTTTGCCTTTTATTCATCAAATGCTTGAAAGATTATCTAAGCACACACATTTTTGCATCCTTGATGGATATTCTGGTTTTTGACAAGTACCTGTTTCTCAACCTGATCAAGAAAATACCACTTTTACTTGTCCCTTTGGAACCTATGCTTATAGACGTATGCCTTTTGGTTTATGTAATGCACCTGCTACCTTTCAAAGATGTATGACTGCTATATTCTCTAACTTTTGTGAAAAGATTGTTGAGGTTTTCATGGATGACTTTTCTGTTTATGAGAAGTCTTTTGATGATTGTTTAAGCAATCTTGATCAAGTTTTGAAGAGATGTGAACAAACAAATCTTGTCTTGAATTGGGAGAAGTGCCACTTTATGGTTAATGAAGGCATTGTTTTGGGTCTTAAAATTTCTTAAAGAGGTATTGAAGTGGACCTAGCTAAGGTTGATGCAATTGATAAAATGCTATGTCCTAAAGATATAAAAGGTATTCGTAGTTTCTTAGGTCATGTTGGTTTCTATAGGAGATTTATCAAAGACTTTTCTAAAATTTCTAGGCCTCTCACTAGTCTCTTGCAAAAGGATATTCCCCTTGTTTTTGATGATGATTGTTTATAAGCCTTTGAAACACTAAAGAAAGCCTTAATTTCTGCACCTATTGTTCAACCACCTGATTGGAACTTGCCTTTTGAAATTATGTGTGATGCTAGTGATTATGCTGTTGGTGCTGTTCAGGACAAATAGTTGATAAGAAATTGAATGTTATCCATTATGCTAGCAAAACTCTAGACAGTGCTCAACGAAATTATGCTACCACTAAAAAAGAATTCTTAGCAGTAGTGTTTGCTTGTGATAAATTTAGACCTTATATTGTTGATTCAAAAGTAACTGTTCACACACACCATGCTGCTATTAAATATCTTATGGAAAAGAAAGATGCTAAACCTAGACTTATTCGATGGGTCCTCTTGTTACAAGAATTTGATTTACATATCATTGATAGAAAAGGAGCTGAGAACCCAGTAGCTGATAATTTGTCTAGGCTTGAAAATTTGCCTGATGACCCACTACCTATTGATGATAGTTTCCCTGATGAGCAGTTAGCTGCAATAAATGTTGCTCATAATACTCCTTGGTATGCTGATTATGCTAATTACATTGTTGCTAAATATTTACCACCTAGCTTTACATACCAACGAAAGAAAAAAAATTCTTCTATGTTTTAAGACATTACTTTTGGGATGACCCACATCTTTATAAAGAAGGAGTAGAGCATGAACAGGGACAAATCCTACGGAAATGTCACTCCGAAGCTTATGGAGGGCATCATGCTAGAGATTGAATTGCTCACAAGGTATTGCAATCTGGATTTTATTGGCCTACTCTCTTCAAGGATGCTCGTAAGTTTGTCTTATCTTGTGATGAATGCCAAAGAATAGGTAATATCGGTAAGCGTCAAGAAATGCCTATGAATTATTCACTTGCTGTTGAACCATTTGATGTTTGGGGATTTGATTACATGGGACCTTTTGCTTCCTCTAATGGGTATACACATATTTTGGTTGATGTTGATTATGTTACTAAATGGGTAGAAGCTATTCCAACCAGTAGTGCTGATCACAACACCTCTATTAAAATGCTGAAGGAAGTTATTTTCCCAAGGTTTGGAGTCCCTAGATATTTAATGACTGATGGTGGTTCACATTTTATTCATGGTAGTTTCCGTAAAATGCTTGCCAAGTGTGATGTTAACCATAGAATTGCATCACCTTATCATCCTCAGTCTAGTGGTCAAGTTGAACTTAGAAATAGAGAAATAAAATTAATTTTGCAAAAGACTGTCAATAGGTGCAGGAAGAATTGGTCTAAGAAATTAGATGATGCACTTTGGGCTTATAGAACATCTTATAAAAATCCTATGGGCATGTCTCCATATAAAATGGTTTATGGAAAAGTTTGTCATTTGCCTCTTGAGTTAGAAGATAAAGCATATTGGGCCATCAAAGAGCTCGATTATGATTTCAAACTTGCTGGTGAAAAGAGGTTATTTGATATTAGCTCATTAGATGAGTGGAGAACCCAAGCTTATGAAAATGCAAAATTATTCAAAGAAAAAGTTAAAATATGGCATGACAAAAGAATCAAAAGCGTGAGTTTAAAGTCGGAGAATATGTTCTTTTGTACAACTCTCACTTTAGATTCTTTGCAGGAAAACTCCTCTCAAAATGGGAAGGCCCATATGTCATCAAGGAGGTTTATCGGTCTGGAGCCATCAAAATAAATAATCCATAAGGTACTAACCCGAAGGTTGTCAATGGGCAACGAATAAAGCATTATATCTCAGGTACGCCCATTAATGTTGAAAGTAATATTATCCAAACTTTGACACCGGAAGAACACATAAAAGAGTCCTTCGGGAACACTCCAGAATCGTGAAAATAAGGAGGTACGTGATACGGTAAGTAAACGGACTCCGAAAAATCCACAAAAATATTTTTTATCAGTTTTGGAATATTTAAGAATTTAGGAAATAAAGAAACTTACAGGAAGCGTTCCCTGGTGGGTACAAGACACCAGGGCGCGCTAGGCAAGCCTGGCGCGCCCAGGTGGGTTGTGCCCACCTGGGACAGCTTCCAGACTCCGTTTTTCTTCCGCATGCTTGTCCTCCAAGATAAAAAAAATCTATATATACTTCCTGAAACTGTTAACCACCGTTTCGCGGAGAAATCCTCTGTTCTCTTTTCCTTGTTGTTTTCTGTCAGATCCCATCTACCATGGCCTCTTCAAGCTCCTCCAAGGACAAGTTCTTCAAGAACGTCATCAACCCATATCTTCGCAAGGTGGTGCAACACCCTCAAACCATCCAGATGCATGAGGGGGTGCTTCACCTCCGCGATGTGCCATGTCCCAAGGGGACGGGAACCGTGGAGGCCAGGCTTGAAGCTATGGAGCAAGATGTCTTCCAGTGCAAGGGGATGGTGGAGCGTGGACTCAATGCCAATCACCTCATGATCACGGACCTTTCCCGTGATCTCAAGGTGGATGGCAAGCCCATGAAGGACATCATCTTCACCCTCTATGAGCAAATCAACTTTCTCCAAAGCCAGATCTATGATCTTCAAAACGAAGTCTTTGAATATGAGGCAAGGTTTAAAGGTATGAGTTTGGCTGCTAGTTGCAGGACCCGTGAGACTCAGTCCTCCTCTTATGATGGTGGACCACTGCCATGGAAATCCGAGGACAAGATCCCTTCTTCATCACCACCATCACCTTCTTCACCACCAAATGAGAATTGAGTATCGGGTATGGGCACTCCCCTTGGCTTCCGCCAAGCTTGGGGGAGGTGCCCCGGTATCGTATCACCCCACTATCTTATTACTTTTACTTATTTTAGTTCGATCTTTTTGCTTTATTAGAATAAAAGTTAGTTCGATCATTTCTTCTTTGAGAGTTTGTTTAGTGATCTATCCTTGTAATCGTGTGCAAGTTATAAAATAAAAGTTTAGTTTGAGTTTTTGCTTTCTTTACTCTCATGTTGCAAATAAATAAAGAAATAAGAAAAGAAAAAGAGAAAGGAAATAAATAATGAAAAGATCATATACTAATCCTATGGTAGGTGATGGCACCACATAAGGAAAAGTATAAGTAGAAAATTTTATTAGAGATTGACAAACATAGCATTAGTCAATGATGCAACTAATGAAAGAATTAATAAGGGAAGAGAAGATTCACATAGAAATATACTATCCTAGAAATCTTTTGTGATTGTGAGCCCTCATCAAATTATTATATGCCAAAATGGTTGACGTTGGACAAGGAAGACAACTTAATGGTTTATGTTTGTTTATATTCACATAGAAGTCATATTATCATAGATCCTTCAACATGTGGTGCTTGCCCCTATCTTTGCTAGACAAAAAATTCCGCACTAAGTAGAGATACTACTTGTGCATCCAAAAACCCTTAAACCCAAATCTTATTTTCAAGCGTCCACCATGCCTACCTAGGGATTGAGCAAGATCCCTCAAGTAAGTTGTCATCGGTGCAAAAAGGCAATAAAAATTGCTTCTAAAAGTGTGAGATCATTTAGTGTAAGAGAAAATTGAGCGTTGCATGAACTTGTGATGGTGAATAATAAAAGCAATAGACTCCAGAATAAAGGTCGCTATCACAAGGGACAATGTAATGTGACGTTCTTTTGCATTAAGGGGTTGAGCATACAAACAAATAAGCGCATGGCAACCTCTGCTTCTCTCTGCGAAGGGCCTATCCTTTACTTTTATGCAAAGAGTCAAAGTTTTTCTTCTATTCCTTTTTATTTTTCTCCTTTGGCAAGCATCATGTGGTGAGGAAAGATCTAGGCACATATGTCCAGTTGAATATAGATAGCATGAGTTATTATTGTTGACATCACCCTTGAGGTGAGTACGTTGGGAGGCGAAACTATAAGCCCCTATCTTTCTATGTGTCCGGTTGAAACGTTTTGCTCATGTGTACGCAGTGAGTGTTAGCAATCATAGAAGACTATATGATGGTTGCATATGTGGACTTGCCTAAAGGCTCTGATACGTGACCCTTCCTGAAAAGATGATGAATTGTAGTTGCAAAGTTGATTGAGAACATAGTTTGTTGGTTTCTAATAGAGTTTTTGCTTTATACTTCGATTGTGTGATGAACTATTACTTATTCATGAGAACTATATGATAAAAGTTCTATGATAAAAGTCTTATGTTTAATTTTGTTGCTGTTATAATAATCAACATGATGCTTCTATGTCCGTATTTTGTTTTTATCAACACCTCTCTCTCAAAGCATGTGGACATGATTTTCGATTTCGGTTTTCGCTTGAGGACAAGAGAGGACTAAGCTCGGGGGAGTTGATACGTCCATTTTGCATCATGTTTTCTTACTGTTATTTATAATTTTTTATCCATAATAATGCCTTTTGGTGTAATTCTAATGCCTTTTCTCTCATAATATGCAAGGTACACACCAAGAGGGAGAATTCCGGCAGCTGGAAATCTGGACCTGAAAAAGCAACGTCAGGCTACCTATTCTGCACAACTCCAAATGAGCAGAAACTTCACGAGGATTTTTTATGGAATATATAAGAATTATTGGAGCAAATAACTACCAGAGGGGGCCCACCAGGTGGGCACAACCCACCTGGGCGCGCCAGGGAGCCCAGGCACGCCCTGGTGGGTTGTGCTCACCCAGGCCCACCTCTGGTGCCCATCTTCTGGTATATAGGTCATTTTGACCTAGAAAAAATAAGGAGGAGACTTTCGGGACGAAGCGCCGCCGTCTCGAGGCGGAACTTGGGCAGGAGCACTTTTGCCCTCCGGCGGAGCGATTCCGCCGAGGGAACTTCCCTCCCGGAGGGAGAAATCGCCGTCCTCATCATCACCAACAACTCTCCCATCTTGGGGAGGGCAATCTTCATCAACATCTTCAATAGCACCATCTCATCTCAAACCCTAGTTCATCTCTTGTGTTCAATCTTGTTACCGGAATTATAGATTGGTGCTTGTGGGTGACTAGTAGTGTTGATTACATCTTGTAGTTAATTACTATATGGTTTATTTGGTGGAAGATTATATGTTCAGATCCACTATGCTATTTAATACTCCTCTGATCATGAGCATGTTTATCATTTGTGAGTAGTTACTTTTGTTCTTGAGGTCACGGGAGAAATCATGTTGCAAAAAATCATGTGAATTTGATATGTGTTCGATATTTTGATAGTATGTATGTTGTGATTCCCTTAGTGGTGTCATGTGAACGTCGACTACATGACAGTTCACCATATTTGGGCCTAAGGGAATGCATTGTGGAGTAGCAATTAGATGATGGGTTGCGAGAGTGACAGAAGCTTAAACCCCAGTTTATGCGCTATTCCGTAAGGGACCGATTGGATCCAAAAGTTTAATGCTATGGTTAGAATTTATTCTTAATACTTTTGTCGTAGTTATGGATGCTTGCGGGAGGGTTAATCATAAGTAGGAGGTTTGTTCAAGTAAGAGCAACACCTAAGCACCAACCCAAATATCAAATTATGATTGTTTTGAGATATGAAGATGGTGATATTAGAGTCATGCTAGTGAGTAATTGTGAATTTGAGAAATACTTGTGTCAAAGTTTGTGATTCCCGTAGCATGCACGTATGGTGAACCGTTATGTGATGAAGTCAGAGAATTATTTATTTATTGATTTTCTTCCTTATCAATGGCGGCCGGGGACGAGCGATGGTCTTTTCCTACCAATCTATCCCCCTAGGAGCATGCGTGTAGTACTTTGTTTCGATAACTAATAGATTTTTGCAATAAGTATGTGAGTTCTTTATGACTAATGTTGAGCCCATGGATTATACGCACTCTCATCCTTCCACCATTCTTATCCTCTCTAGTACCGCGCAACTTTTGCCGGTACCATACACCCACCATATACCTTCCTCAAAATAGCCACCATACCTACCTATTATGGCATTTCTATAGCCATTCCGAGATATATTGCCATGCAACTTTGCACCGTTCCGTTCATTATGACACACTTCATCATTGTCATATTGCTTTGTATGATCATGTAGTTGACATCGTATTTGTGGCAAAGCCACCATTCATAATTCTTTCATACATGTCACTCTTGATTCATTGCACATCCCAGTACACCGCCGGAGGCATTCATATAGAGTCATATTTTGTTCTAAGTATCGAGTTGTAATTCTTGAGTTGTAAGTAAATAAAAGTGTGATGATCTTCATTATTAGAGCATTGTCCCATGTGAGGAAAGGATGATGGAGACTGTGATTCCCTGCTACTTCTTAAGCTTGCGTTGGTTTTTTCCTTGAAGAGAAAGGGTGATGCAGCAAAGTAGAGTAAGTATTTCCCTCAGTTTTGAGAACCAAGGTATCAATCCAGTAGGAGACAACACACAAGTCACTGAATACCTGCACAAACAAACACCAACTTGCACCCAACGCGATAAAGGGGTTGTCAATCCCTTCACAGTTATTTGCAAAGTGAGATCTGATAGAGATGGATAAACGGTAAAGTAATATTTTTGGTATTTTTGGTTTATGGGACGGAAAGTAAAAGATTGCAAAGGAAGTAAATAGGAAACTAAAATTGTAGATCTGAAACTTATATGATGGAAAGTAGACCCGGGGCCATATGTTTCACTAGAGGCTTCTCTCAAGATAGAAATTATTATGGTGGATGAACAAATTACTGTCGAGCAATTGATAGAAAAGCGCAAAGTTATGACGATCTCTAAGGCAATGATCATGAATATAGGCATCGCGTCCGTATCAAGTAGACCGACTCCTGCCTGCATCTACTACTATTACTCCTCACATCGACCGACTCCTGCCTGCATCTAGAGTATTAAGCTCATAAGAATAGAGTAACGCATTAAGTAAGATGACATGATGTAGCGGGATAAACTCAAGCAATATGATAACAACCCCATATTGTTATCCTCGATGGCAAAAATACAATACGTGTCGGTTCCCCTTTCGGCACTGGGATCGAGCACCGCAAGATTGAACCCAAAGCTAAGCACTTCTCCCGTTGCAAGAAAAACCAATCTAGTTGGCCAAACCAAATCGATAGTTCGAAGATACTTGCAAAGATATCAAATCATGCATATAAGAATTCAGAGGAGATTCAAGTAATACTCATAGATAAGCTGATCATAAATCCACAATTCATCGGATCTCGGCAAACACACCACAGAAAGAGAATTACATCAAATAGATCTCCAAGAACATCGAGGAGAACATGGTATTGAGAATCAAAGAGAGAGAAGAAGCCATCTAGCTACTAGCTATGGACCCGTAGGTCTGTGGTAAACTACTCACGCTTCAACGGAGAGGCAATGGTGTTGATGTAGAAGCCCTCCGTGATCGAATCCCCCTCCGGCAGGGCGCCGGAAAAGGCCGCTAGATGGGATCTCACGGCTACAGAAGGTTGTGGCGATGGAATTTTTTTTTCGTGGCTCTCCTGATTGGTTTTGGAATATTTGAGAATATATAGGCGGAAGAAATAGGTCGGTGGAGTCACGAGGGGCCCAAATGGGTGGGGGCGCGATCTACCCCCCGGGCGCGCCTGAGGGAGTCTTGGATTAGGGGGTCCTCGGGTGTCCGGGCTATGTGATATGGGCCGGACTGATGGGCCGTGAAGATACAAGGTAGAAGACCTTCCCCCGTGTCCGGATAGGACCCTCCTATGCGTCGATGGCAAGATTGGCGTCCGGATATGTAATTTCCTTCTTCTGCAAGCCGACTCTGTACAACCCCAGGCCCCTCCGATGTCTATATAAACCGGAAGGTTTAGTCCGTAGAGGCTATCAGAATTCATATAAGCTAGACTTCTAGGGTTTAGCCATTACGATCTCGAGGTAGATCAACTCTTGTAACCCATATACTCATCAAATACAATCAAGCAGGAAGTAGGGTTTTACCTCCATTAAGAGGGCCTGAACCTGTGTAAACATCGTGTTCCCTGTGTCCCTTGTTACCTTCGATCCTCAGATGCACAGTTCGGGACCCCCTACCCGAGATCGGCCGGTTTTGACACCGACATTGGTGCTTTCATTGAGAGTTCCACTGTGTCGTCGCCACAAGGTTCGATGGCTCGTTCGATCATCGACAACAATGCTGTTTCCTGGGAAACCTTCCTTCCCGAGCAACTTTTCATGTTTGGCGGCTTCGCTCTGCGTGCCAATTCAATTGGCCACCTTGAACAGATCAATAGCTATGCCCCTGGTCATCAGATCAGGTTCGGAAATCTAAACTATGTCGCCGATATCCGAGGAGACTTGATCTTCAAAGGGTTCACGGCCTCGACCGCTATCCCTCATCCTCGGTAAGGAAACTGCAACTGTTTTGGTAGAATCTGTGAGTCACGAGGACTCAGCAATCTCACACCCGCGAGATCAAGACTATTTAAGCTTATAGGAAAGGATGGTGTAATGAGGTGGAGCTGCAGCAGGCACTAAGCATATATGGTGGCTAACATACGCAAATGAGAGCGAGAAGAGAAGCAACGCAATGGTCGCGAAGCTAGAAATGATCAAGAAGTGATCCTGAAACTACTTACGTTCATGCATAACTCAAACCGTGTTTACTTCCCGGACTCCGTCGAGAAGAGACCATCACGGCTACACACACGGTTGGTGTATTTTAATTAAGTCAAGTGTCAAATTCTCTACAACCGGACATTAACAAATTCCCATCTGCCTAATAACCGCGGGCACGGCTTTCGAAAGATAATACCCTGCAGGGGTGTCCCAACTTAGCCCATTATAAGCTCTCACGGTCAACGAAGGATAAACCTTCTCCCAGAAAGACCCGATCAGTCTCGGAATCCCTGTTTGCAAGACATTTCGACAATGGTAAAACAAGACCAGCAAAGCCGCCCGATGTGCCGACAAATCCCGATAGGAGCTGCACATATCTCGTTCTCAGGGCACAATGGATGAGACATCCTACGAGTAAAACCAGGCCTCAAATTTCCCCGAGGTGGCCCCGCAGTCTACTCGTTTCGGACCAACACTCAAGGAGCACTGGCCCGGGGGGGGGGTTAAAATAAAGATGACCCTCGGGCTCGCGAAAACCCAAGGGAAAAGGCTTAGGTGGCAAATGGTAAAACCAAGGTTGGGCCTTGCTGGAGGAGTTTTATTCAAGGCGAACTGTCAAGGGGGTCCCATAAATCACCAAACTGCGTAACGAAAGCAAACTCAAGGAACATAATACCGGTATGATGGAAACTAGGGCGGCAAGAGTGGAACGAAACACCAGGCATAAGGCCGAGCCTTCCACCCTTTACCAAATATATAGATGCATTAATATAATAAGAGATATTGTGATATTCCGAAAATATCCATGTTCCAACATGGAACCAACTTCAACTTTACCTGCAACTAGCAACGCCATAAGAAGGGCTGAGCAAAAGCGGTAACTTAGCCAAACAACGGTTTGCTAGGAAAGGATAGTTAGAGGCTTGACATGGCAAATATGGGAGGCATGATATAGCAAGTGGTAGGTAGCGCAGCATGGCAAAGAACGAACAACTAGCAAAGCAAAGATAGAAGTGATTTCGAGGGTATGGTCATCTTGCCTGCAAGGTTCTCAGAGTTGTCGAAAGCTTGATCCTCGTAAGCATACTCAACAGGTCCCTCGTTCATGAACTCATCACCCGGATCTACCCACAGCAAGAACACAAGCAATGGAACCACAATCAATCACGGGAAATGCATAAGCAACAGGATGCAAAACATGCATGATATGCGGGATATGATATGCGATGCATATGCGTGCTCCGGAAGAAAAAGGATGAACAAGGCAGTAACTTGGCAAACCAAGTATGCCACTGGAAAGATGAGATGATTTCGGTCGAAATCGATATAAAGATCACCGGAAACGGATGCACGGTTTGCAAATGGCAAGCAAAACAAGAATGACACGACTCTGTGATAAATTTCGGGGGGAGGTGTTTATATAGATAGAGGGAGCTAGGAGACTCCAAATGGAGTGCGGTTTTCGCCCACATGATCGTGCTCGAACGACCGAGAGCATGGAGGTGACTTAGAGGGGTTTTGAGCTGTTTGGAGGGGGTTTTTGCTGCAACACACAAAAGGACTTTGCGGTTACCCGGTTAACCGTTGGAGCATCAAACGACCTCCAAATGGAACGAAACTTGACAGGTGGTCTACCGGTGGTATACCAAGGCCACTTGGCAAACCTCAGTCCATTCCGAGAACGTTTAACACCCGCTCACGAAAAGAAATAAGAGGGGGTGCGCCGGTGCATGTGGGAGTGCCAGATTGCAAAACGGACAACGGGGAAAATGCTCGGATACATGAGACGAACATGTATGCAAATGAGATGCACCTGATGACATGATAAGAGATGCATGACATGAACAAAATGCAAAACGAAAGACAAAACCCGACCACGGAGGGAATATCATAACACATAGCCAAAAATGGCAAGAGTTGGAGTTACAAATATGGAAAGTTACATCCGGGGTGTTACAACACTCCACCACTACGAGAGGATCTCGTCCCGAGATCTAGGACTGAAAGAACTCCGGATATTCGGAACGGAGGTGGTCCTCGCGCTCCCAGGTGGCTTCTCGGTCGGAATGGTGCGACCACTTCACTTTTAGGAATTTGATTGACTTGTTGCGAGTCTTGCGCTCAGTTTCTTCAAGAATAGCAACGGGGTGCTCATGATAAGACAGATCTTCTTGGAGATCAATCTCTTTGAAGTTGATGGTGCGCTCAGGCGTCTTGAAGCACTTGCGAAGCTGTGACACATGGAACACATCATGCACGTTCGCGAAGTTGGAGGGAAGCTCAAGTTGATAGGCAAGGTCGCCTCTTTTGCCAATGATCTTGAAAGGACCCACGTATCTAGGGGCAAGCTTCCCTTTGATACCGAAGCGATGAGTGCCTTTCATTGGAGAGACGCGGAGGTAGACATGGTATCCGATCTCGAAAGCCAAATCACGGTGCGTACTATCATAGTAACTCTTCTGGCGCGATTGCGCGGCTTTGAGATTTTCATGGATGACTTTACACATTTCTTCAGCCTCTGTGATTAAGTCATTGCCAAGAAGTTGGCGTTCACCAGTCTCTGACCAATTAAGAGGAGTACGACACTTTCTGCCATAGAGAATCTCGAATGGGGCCTTGCCCGAACTCGCTTGGAAGCTGTTGTTGTAGGAGAACTCGGCATATGGAAGACAATCTTCCCATTTCATTCCAAAGGAAATGACACAAGCCCTGAGCATATCTTCAAGGATTTGATTTACTCGCTCAACTTGGCCACTAGTTTGAGGATGGAAAGCTGTGCTGAAGCGAATGTTGGTGCCCATGGCCTTCTGGAAGGAGTCCCAGAACTTAGAAGTGAAGATGCTTCCACGATCTGAAGAAATCAATTGTGGAATGCCGTGCAAGGAGACAATCCTGGAGGTGTATAGCTCTGCCAACTGAGCTGCTGTGATAGATTCTTTGATTGGAAGGAAATGAGCCACTTTAGTAAGCTTGTCAATGACAACGAAGATAGCATCATTTCCACGCGTGGACTTTGGAAATCCAGTCACGAAGTCCATTTCGATATGATCAAACTTCCATTCAGGGATAGCAAGAGGTTGGAGGAGACCAGCTGGTCGTTGGTGTTCTGCTTTCACCCTTCGATAGACATCACATTCATTCATGAATTGAGTGATTTCTCGCTCCATTCGAGTCCACCAATACGACTGCTTGAGGTCATGGTACATCTTCATACTTCCAGGATGAATGGAAAGAAGAGAATTATGCGCCTCGTTCATAATGACTTTCCTTAGATCACCTTTAGGAACCACAATCCGGTCCTCGAAGAATAAAGTGTCTCTGTCATCAATGCGATAGCACTTGTATTTGGAAAGACCCTTGTCGATACCACGCTTCACCTTCTTCACCATGGTATCCAGGAGTTGTGTCTCACGAATTTGATCTTACAAAGTAGGAGAGACTATTAGGTTGGCAAGAAAGCCTTGAGGAACAACTTGGAGATTCAGCTTGCGGAAAGCTTCACAAAGATCCGGTTGGAATGGCTTGAGGATTAAGCTGTTGCAATAAGCCTTCCTGCTCAAAGCATCTGCAATGACATTGGCTTTGCCTGGAGTATATTCAATACTCGGATTGTACTCTTGAATCATCTCGACCCATCGAGTTTGCCTGAGGTTGAGGTTGGGCTGAGTGAAGATGTATTTGAGACTCTTGTGATCGGTGAATATGTCCACTTTTCTTCCCAACAAGAGATGTCTCCATGTTATTAATGCATGGACAACTGCCACCAACTCAAGATCATGAGTGGGATAGTTCTTTTCGTTGGGCTTCAACTGACGAGATGTATAGGCCACAACTTTCTTCTCTTGCATTAACACAACACCGAGACCTTGAAGAGAAGCATCACAGAAAACTTCAAATGGCTTGGATTCGTCAGGAGGAGTTAAGACAGGAGCTGTGACGAGTTTCTCTTTGAGAGTGTTGAAAGCAACGTCACACTCAGGAGACCAGACATACTTCACATGCTTCTGGAGGAGGTTGGAAAGAGGCTTTGCAATCTTAGAGAAATTCTCAACGAATCTTCGGCAATAGCTTGCAAGACCAAGAAAACTGCGAAGCTGCTTGACATTCTGAGGAGGTTCCCAATTCACAATTGCAGACACCTTCTCGGGATTAACAGTGATGCCCTTGGCAGAGATGATATGACCAAGGTAAAGAACTTCATCAAGCCAAAACTCACATTTGGAAAACTTCGCATAGAATTGATACTCTCTGAGCTTGTCGAGCACCAATCGCAAATGTTTGGCATGATCCTTCTTATTCTAGGAGAAGACCAAGATATCATCGAGATGCACCAGGACGAATTCATTGGTATAGGGGTTGAAGATGAAATTCATCATTCGAGAGAATGTTGGAGGAGCATTGACAAGGCCGAAAGACATGACAGTATATTCATAAGAACCAAAGCTTGTTCTGAATGCTGTCTTGGGAATATCCTCTTCACGAATGCGAATCTGATGATAACCCATACGAAGGTCAAGCTTGGAGAATACTTTAGCACCTTTGAGTTGCTCGAATAGCTCATTGATGTTGGGAAGTGGATACTTGTTCTTGATTGTCTTCTTGTTCAATGGACGGTAGTCGACACAAAGTCGGTCCATGCCATCCTTCTTCTGGACAAAAAGAACACCACAACCCCATGGAGATGAACTCGGTCTGATCAAACCCAGACACTCTTGTTCATCGAGTTGTTTCTTCAATTCCTTCAGCTCCTTGGGTCCAAGCTTGTATGGACGCTTGCAAACGGGTTCCATGCCAGGCTCAAAATCAATAACGAACTCAACTGGCCGGTGAGGAGGCATACCCGGAAGCTCTTCTGGAAAGACATCTTGGTACTCACAAACGACTGGAATATGAGAGATGGCATTCAACTCGCCCTTCTCATTGAGAGAAAACAACCGAATGGTTTCATCATGAGCGGCATAAATAATCACATCCTCAGAAGAGTGTGTCAATTGAATTTCCCTGGCAGCACAATCAAGTTGAGCCTTGTGCTTAGAAAGCCAGTCCATCCCGAGAATTAGATCAATATCCGAGTCACCAAGAACAATTGGTTTGGCCAGAAATTTATAGTTTCTCATCTTGATGGAAACATCGGGAGCAACCAAATTAGAAGTCATAAGCTTTCCCGGAGAAACAACTTGCATAACTTTGGATAAAATCTCTGTGTCAACATTGTGCTTCGATGCAAATGGGTAAGACATGAAAGAATGCGATGCACCAGTATCAAATAAGACTTTTGCAGGAATATCATTAACTGAGAGATTACCCATTATCACATCAGTAGATTCCTCCGCTTGAGCTGCATTCATCATGTTCACATTTGCAGACTTGGGATTATGCTTGACCACTGCATTGCTAGAAGATCTCACAGGAGGAGGAGGCGGAAGGCGCCTTTGGTTGAAGCATTTGTTAGCATAGTGACCTTTCTGCTGACACTTGTTGCAAGTCACCTCTGAGAGTGGACGATGATAAGGAGCATTCGACTTTGGAGCTTGATTCTGAGACTTGTTCTGATAGCCAGAGTTGGGAGAGTGGGAAGATCCATGGCCACCTTTGTTCTTCTGCTGGTAAGGCTGACGAAACGGAGGAGGAGGAGGCAACCAGAACTTCTGTTGCTTAGCAGCCACTAGTGAGGAAGAAGAAGACTGAACTGCGTCCCTGACTCTCTTATTAGAAGCCTCACACTTGAGCTGAGCAGCCTCTTGCTTCAGAGCCATATTGTAGAAATCATCATACTTGGTCGGCTCAAAAAGCACGAGAGGTAATTGCAGATCTTCTCTGAGGCCACCTCTGAATTGATAGATCATGCTCTTTTCATCAGGAACCTCTTGCTTAGTGAAGCGAGCGAGTTTCTGAAACTGAGTATTGTATTGATACACGGACATGCTGCCTTGCTTGAGATTGCGGAACTCCTTACGCTTGCTCTCAACAACACTTTGTGGAATGTAGTGAGCTTTGAAGTCTCTGCGGAAATCATCCCAGGTAATCACACGACCTCCCCTGGAATCTTTGTATTGTTGATACCACTCGGCAGCTTGATCCTTGAGTTGAAAAGAAGCGAACTTGACAAAATCCTCAGGCCTGACATTGCTACATTCAAAATGCTTGTTGATGTCCACGAGCCAATCATCGGCATCTGTGGCCTCGGCACAGTAGCTGAAAGACTTCGGCTGATTTGCGAGAAACTGGTTGAGGGTAGTGAAGTGAGGCTGATTGTTGCCTTGGCCTTGATTTCCTTGATTGCCTTGCTCTTGGGTGTTCTTGAAAGAGTTGCAAAACCATCTGAGCATTGGCGTTGGTGGCTGCCATGATAGCTTGCCATGCCTCCGGAGGCGGAGGTGGTGGCGGAGGGTTCGCCTGACTCCCTTCATTGCGTTCCGGATTCTGACGCGTTGGCGGAGCCATCCTGAAGAGGGTGACATCCGTAAGCATCTTGATAGACAAATAGACAAGTTGAATCAACGGATAGATCCCAATAAACATTCAAACAAGGATGAACGAATGAATTCCATAGTAAATCATCACACTTCCATTAAGGTGAGAAGCCACTTGATAAGAGATTGATGAATAAAATGAAAAGGTACGAGTGGAACAAATAAGTGGTAAGGATTACCCAATCACAAACCAAATATCTGCGGGAAGAAATGCTAAGAGCTACATGAATCCCACCTATAAACTCCCGAAACTTTCTGGTTATGCAATCTGGTGTTGGGGATACAGGGGACACAAAATATATCACCCAAACTAACAATCCCTCATCCTCGGTAAGGAAACTGCAACTGTTTTGGTAGAATCTGTGAGTCACGAGGACTCAGCAATCTCACACCCGCGAGATCAAGACTATTTAAGCTTATAGGAAAGGATGGTGTAATGAGGTGGAGCTGCAGCAGGCACTAAGCATATATGGTGGCTAACATACGCAAATGAGAGCGAGAAGAGAAGCAACGCAACGGTCGCGAAGCTAGAAATGATCAAGAAGTGATCCTAAAACTACTTACGTTCATGCATAACTCAAACCGTGTTTACTTCCCGGACTCCGCCGGGAAGAGACCATCACGGCTACACACACGGTTGGTGTATTTTAATTAAGTCAAGTGTCAAATTCTCTACAACCGGACATTAACAAATTCCCATCTGCCTAATAACCGCGGGCACGGCTTTCGAAAGATAATACCCTGCAGGGGTGTCCCAACTTAGCCCATTATAAGCTCTCACGGTCAACGAAGGATAAACCTTCTCCCAGAAAGACCCGATCAGTCTCAGAATCCCGGTTTGCAAGACATTTCGACAATGGTAAAACAAGACCAGCAAAGCCGCCCGATGTGCCGACAAATCCCGATAGGAGCTGCACATATCTCGTTCTCAGGGCACAATGGATGAGACATCCTACGAGTAAAACCAGGCCTCAAGTTTCCCCGAGGTGGCCCCGCAGTCTACTCGTTTCGGACCAACACTCAAGGAGCACTGGCCCGGGGGGGGGGGGGTTAAAATAAAGATGACCCTCGGGCTCGCGAAAACCCAAGGGAAAAGGCTTAGGTGGCAAATGGTAAAACCAAGGTTGGGCCTTGCTGGAGGAGTTTTATTCAAGGCGAACTGTCAAGGGGGTCCCACAAATTACCCAACTGCGTAAGGAACGCAAACTCAAGGAACATAATACCGGTATGACGGAAACTAGGGCGGCAAGAGTGGAACAAAACACCGGGCATAAGGCCGAGCCTTCCACCCTTTACCAAATATATAGATGCATTAATATAATAAGAGATATTGTGATATTCCGAAAATATCCATGTTCCAACATGGAACCAACTTCAACTTCACCTGCAACTAGCAACGCTATAGGAAGGGCTGAGCAAAAGCGGTAACTTAGCCAAACAACGGTTTGCTAGGAAAGGATAGTTAGAGGCTTGACATGGCAAATATGGGAGGCATGATATAGCAAGTGGTAGGTAGCGCAGCATGGCAAAGAACGAACAACTAGCAAAGCAAAGATAGAAGTGATTTCGAGGGTATGGTCATCTTGCCTGCAAGGTTCTCAGAGTTGTCGAAAGCTTGATCCTCGTAAGCATACTCAACAGGTCCCTCGTTCACGAACTCGTCACCCGGATCTACCCACAGCAAGAACACAAGCAATGGAACCACAATCAATCACGGGAAATGCATAAGCAACATGATGCAAAACATGCATGATATGCGGGATATGATATGCGATGCATATGCGTGCTCCGGAAGAAAAAGGATGAAGAAGGCAGTAACTTGGCAAACCAAGTATGCCACTGGAAAGATGAGATGATTTCGGTCGAAATCGATATAAGGATCACCGGAAACGGATGCACGGTTTGCAAATGGCAAGCAAAACAAGAATGACACGACTCTGCGATAAATTTCGGGGGGAGGTGTTTATATAGCTAGAGGGAGCTAGGAGACTCCAAATGGAGTGCAGTTTTCGCCCACACGATCGTGATCGAACGACCGAGAGCATGGAGGTGACTTAGAGGGGTTTTGAGCTGTTTGGAGGGGGGTTTTGCTGCAACACACAAAAGGACTTTGCGGTTACCCGGTTAACCGTTGGAGCATCAAACGACCTCCAAATGGAACGAAACTTGACAGGTGGTCTACCAAGGCCACTTGGCAAACCTCGGTCCATTCCGAGAACATTTAACACCCGCTCATGAAAAGAAACAAGAGGGGGTGCGCCGGTGCATGTGGGAGTGCCAGATTGCAAAACGGACAACGGGGAAAATGCTCGGATACATGAGACGAAGACGTATGCAAATGAGATGCACCTGATGACATGATAAGAGATGCATGACATGAAAAAAATGCAAAACGAAAGACAAAACCCGACCACAGAGGGAATATCATAACACATAGCCGAAAATGGCAAGAGTTGGAGTTACAAATATGGAAAGTTACATCCGGGGTGTTACATCCCTGCCCTGGCCTTAGATCTAGAGCAGACCACCTCGTTCGAAGATGGGAGTTTGAAACCCAACGAACTCTCTCCTACTACGGAGCTCTTTGCCGGGGACCCATAGGCGACTATACCTTCGGCAAGCTTGGAATCAAGCAGGACTCTCCCTGTCATCAGAGAGCCGAACTCACCCCTGGAAGCTAGCTCCGAACTCTCCAGGTATGCGCCCATTGAGCATGACCAGGTGTCATGTACCATACTCAGCTCCGCAGGACCTCGGTTCCCCGTCCGGCCTGCGCTCCTAAGCGAGGCCTTGGACTTAATGGGCTCTCTTGCCATTACGGAAGTATCACCTCCGAACCGCGCCCAGCCCGGATTAGGGGCTGAGAGCGGGGAATTTTACGTCCCACCTACCACGCACTTAATAGCCACTGTCAAGGACTTGACCAACATGCTAGATTACACCTCCGAAGACATCAACGGTATGGACGACGATGCCGGAGACGAACCAGGCCGGAATCCGGCCATCACCGGGCGTTGGACGGCCACCTCCACATATGATGTGTATATGGTGGATACACTGAAAAAAGGACGACAACGACGACAGCAAGGATCCGATCGAGGACAAGCCCGTCGAGGCACCATCAAAACGTTGACGTCAGCGGCGCCGCTCAAAATCGCGCCGCGAAAAGGAAAGCAACACGGGCACTGGAGACAACAAAACTCTGGAGGAGGCCGAAGATCCCGAAGACCCCGCCGAGCCTGCGTCCGAGCAGGATGAATGGGAGGAGGGACAAGTTAACCCCGACGAGCCAGTCGGGAATGAGGATTCAGAGGATAGTAACTATCTACCGATCTCCGAGGAGGATGTTAGCCTCGGGAACCAAGACTTCATCGTGCTAGAGGAACCCCTCGAGCAAGAGGGCTTTAAGCGACAGCTCATCGCAACTGCAAGGAGCCTAAAAAAGAAACAACAACAGCTTCAAGCCGAACAGAATACACTCAACGACAGATGGACCCATGTCCTAGCTGCCGAGGAATATGGCCTCGAGCGCCCAACAAAGAGTTATCTGAAGCGTCGGCTACTACCACAATTTGATGACGAGGCCCTTGAGCCAATACCGTCAAGATATAATCGTGCTGATGAACCAGAACGACCACCACGTGGGCGAGACAAAGCGGCTGCTTATTGCGAACACTAGCCCGCACCACCTCTCCGTCAAGGCAAAGAGGTAGTGGCTCCGGGCTACACCTACGACTTACGCCAGGACCTGGACAATAGAGTCGGTCAGGCCAGATCAATCTATGGATCAAGGGGGTGTGCTCCAACGCGAGATGACGGCCATCAAGCCTGGCGAGAAGCATAACCTCACCCGGGCTGAAAGCCGAAGACAGATGTCATCCGAACTCCGTTGTGATGTTGCCCGATACAGAGGCGCCGCACACCCCTTATGCTTTACCGATGAAGTAATGCAGCACCAGTTCCCAGAAGGGTTCAAACCCGTAAACATTGAAGCATACGATGGAACGACAGATCCCGCAGTATGGATTGAAGACTTCCTTCTCCATATTCACATGGCACGCGGTGACGATCTCCACGCCATTAAATACTTCCACTAAAACTAAAGGGACCAACACGGCAGTGGCTAAATAGCCTCCCAGAGAACTCTATTGGCACCTGGGAAGATTTGGTGGATGCATTTCAAGACAACTTCCAAGGTACCTATGTCCGGCCACCGGACGCAGATGACCTTAGTCACATAGCCCTGCAACCGGAGAGTTAGCCTGCAAACTCTAGACTCAATTCTTAATTAAAAAGAACCAAATCATCGATTGTCCAGACGCTGAAGCCCTAGCGGCCTTTAAACATAGCATCCACGATGAATGGCTTGCCCGACACCTCGCCCAAGAAAAGCCGAAGTCTATGGCAGCTCTTACCGCACTCATGACCCGCTTCTGCGCGGGAGAAGACAGCTGGTTAGCTCGTAGAAGCAACAGTACCAGCGACCCCGGCACCCCCGAAACCAGGGACGGCAACGGACGACCACGACGTAACAAGCACAAGCGTCGGAACAACAATGAAGAAACCGAAGATACAGCGGTCAATGCCGGATTCAGCGGCTCTAAACCCGGTCAGTGGAAGAAGCCATTCAAAGGAAACAGGGACGGCCCATCCAATTTAGACAAAATACTCGATCGGCCTTGCCAGATTCATGGTACCCCCGACAAGCCTGTAAAACATTCCAACAGAAACTGTTGGGTCTTCAAACATGCCGGTAAGTTAAATACCGAACATAAGGGGAAAGGGCCGCCAAGCGAGGACGACGATGAGCCCCGCCCACCGAACACAGGGGGGCAGAAGAAATTCCCCCCTGAGGTAAAAACTGTGAACATGCTATACGTCACTCATATCGCCAAGAGGGAGCGCAAGCGCGCACTAAGGTAAGTCTACGCCGTCGAGCCGGTCGCCCCAAAATTCAACCCTTGGTCGGCTTGTCCGATCACCTTCGATTGCAGAGACCACCCAACCAGTATCTGTCATGGAGGTTCAGCATCCCTAGTCCTCGATCTAATCATCACTGGATTCCATCTCACTCGAGTCGTTATGGACGGCGGCAGCAGTCTTAACTTGATTTATCAAGACACTGTTCGTAAATTGGGTATTGACCCGTCAAGAATCAAGCATAGTAACACCACCTTTAAAGGAGTGATACCCGGCATCGAGGCCCGCTGCACGGGTTCATTAACATTGGAAGTAGTCTTTGGTTCACCGGATAACTTCCAAAGCGAAGACTTGATCTTCGACATTGTCCCCTTTCGCAGTGGTTATCACGCACTGCTCGGACGAACCGCCTTCACCCGCTTCAATGCAGTCCCGCACTATGCTTACTTAAAGCTCAAGATGCCCGGACCACGTGGCGTTATAACGGTTAATGGAAATATGGAGCGCTCCCTCCGTACTAAGGAGCATACCGTGGCCCTCGCAGCCGAGGTACAGAGCGGCCTTATCAAACCGAACACTACATCGGCCATCAAGCCCCCAGACACTGTTAAACGAGTATGACCTACTCTGCAGAACGACAGCTTGGTAAATCCAGAGCTGGACTAGCAGTTCCGCCTCCGTCAATCGCCCCATCTAACCGCGGCATATGTACCACGTGTGCATAATTACGCACTTAAAATACCTTGGGCAACGACGGAGGCACATTACGGACGAGGTTCATAGTGTGGCTCGACCCTATTTGGACCTTAACCTTTTTCCCCTTCCTTTTTTTCCTCATATTACAGGGTCATTAAAACCTAATCACTTCACGACCGTACAAGGGCTCTTTCACATGCCCCCTCTATACACGCGACCGTCGATTTCTCCTTTTAAAGGATTCGGCACCAAGGCGACAGCGACGCAGACGTGCGGTAGGGCGTCAAGGGAATCTTCAAGAATGCCTTTTCTTATTTCGGCCCTGTATACAGCTTCCCCTTGTGTACAAATTCTCGGCATGTAAAATAGCCTTGATCTTTATGGCATTATCTGTAATAGAACGTTTTGACGTATCAATCAGATTATAATGGAAACAGTTTCTCTCCAGCCCCTGTTCGGTATTGGTTTATTTCATAAATCTGTATTCCTTATTTTCATCAGATTGCCATATATACTTTGGTACGGCTTAAATGCCAGGGGCTCTATTCGGCCACACATATTCTCAAAAAAGTCCGAATACTTCTGGAGTATACTTCTGCGTCCCGAATATTGCATTATATGCATCAGCTCCGAATCATGTCTTCGGTCAATAGTTGGGTTGCCCGGCTCCTGTGAACTACCTTAGGTTCCGCTTGTTCAGCTAGGGTAGTAAAGGAAGAACTACTGCGATTGTGTTTCTGGTTCGTCCGGTCAAGCACCTCAGTAGAGAAAGCCGAAAACTGACTGTTATGATATGGCGAGAGCTGGTCGGCGATTCGGCGACTTGCTATAAATCTCTTGCGATTTCTTCCGTATTATACGAAGGACTGGCCTTCGTTCGGTCACGCACCTAAGGCATCCCAGTTCGGATAGCCGCATACGCACTAGGGGCTAGTATCTAGTCCCACCGTCAAACTCCTATGGCTAAGTGAAAGTGGTAAAGCCGCATAGTCTGATTGCCTGGTTCGCCGCGCAGACACCTCCTTTATGGACCAAGACGTTGGGTCAAGTGTGATCGTGCGCCATTCCGAACACCCCCGTAGCATCTACGTGGGGGATGAACCGACGACTGGCAAACTCCCAGAATTAAAAACGGCCACACAGGAGGAAAGTAATTTCAGATAAAAGCATACATATATTACAGGCCCTGGTTCATAACACAAAGTCTGGATAAATATATTACATACACTCAAACATAATATCCTTTGAGCATTGGCCCTCTACTATTCCGGCACCCTCCAGGACGTCTTCAAAATACCGCTCCTGTTTGCGGTGGTCCTTGCCTTTGGGTGGGCCCTCGGTTGCCACGACGGTGGCCTTCACCTTCGCCCAGTGCATCTTGACACGGGCAAAGGCCATCCGCGTAGCCTCAATGCACGCCGAGCGCTTTACAGCTTCAACTCGGGGCAGTGCGTCGGCGAGTCGCTTCACCAGGCCGAAGTAGTTGCTAGGAATGGGTTCGGTTGGCCAAAGCCGGACTATGACGTCCTTCATGGCCAAACCGGACATCCAATGCAACTCCGCCAGTTGCATCATCTAGTTGTTCAACAGCGTCGGACGCTCCGGCGCCAGGAACTGTGACCAGAAGAGCTTCTCCGTTGTGTTCCCCTCCTGGGCCCGGAAGAACTGCGCGGCATCGGCAGCACTCTTCGGAAGATCCGCAAAGGCGTCTAGAGAATTCCACAGTCGAGTGAGCAAGGCATATCTTTGACCATCGAATATACTCTACAAAAGAAAGGGCTTACTAGCCGCAATCTGTTCGGCCTGTCGGATCTCCTCGTGAGCTGCCCGGGACTCGGTCCGCGCCTCTTTGGCCTCTTGGAGGGCCTTGGCGAGATTGACCGCCTGGGCCGCACTCTTCTCCTCCAAGGCCTCGCACTTGCCGATGGCATCCTTCAGCTCTTGCTCTACCTCGGCCACCCTCTCCTCGTGCTGGCGGCGGGCGACCTGTTCGGCCTTTAAATCTGCAGCCGCTTTATCAGCGGCCGCTTTGCTTGCCTTTGCCTGCTCTTTAGCTTGGGCAAGGGCGCTCTTGAGGGTCTCAACCTCGGCTGCGCTACCTGCAATCATATCCATAGCAGTGTATGAGCTTAACTCTGTATTTGTTTATAACTTCAGACATATAAGAGCTCTTTTAAACATACCTTGCGCCTCATCGAACCGCTTGTTAATGCGGATGATCTCCTCATCAGCCAGCTCCAGCTTCCGATTGAGTTTGGAAACTTCAGCTGCCTGGGCGGTTGCCGCCAACAGGGGAGCCTGTTATAAAATAGAAAAGTCCGTCACCTCTTCCGAATAATATGTGATCCTCTGTTCGGCTTTTTTCAAAGCCAAACACAGTCTGAGGGGCTGCTATCTATATACAGGCATACTTCCTTCATATGAAAAGCGTCCAAGGGTATTACGTCGCATACCTCGAAGCATGTTAGCAGGCTGGTGAAGGCTTCATTCAACCCGCTCTTGGCGGACTAAACCTTCTCAACCACCACACCCATCAGGGTGCGGTGCTCCTCCACGATGGAAGCACGTCGTAGTGCCTCCACCAGAGCGTTCGGCGCCTCCGGATTAGTGGAGGTCGACGCTCCCCCCTCCTTCAAAGGGGGTTCCTCGCTCGATTCCGGAGCCATATGGGTCTCCAGAATAGTGTTTGGCTAGGGGCCAGACTGGTCAGGGCCCCCGTTGTCAGTCTCCATGGGGGTTGCACCCCCATGTTCTCGGCAGCCGAGGCATCACACTCTGACGCCGTCTTGGCGGCCTCCCTCACCTCTCTGTGGCTCGAAGAGGCCTTTCGGGACAACACCTTGGTGTCATCCACGGTGGTTGGCGGAGAGGCTCGCGGAGGTGTCTCGCTCTCCACCATCTCTGGCGCCAGCGAGCTCCCCTCAGATATCGATGGATTGGGGAGGTTGCGGGCAGGACTGAAATACACACAGCATAATATGTTATATTGAAAACATAAAGGGCCTCATATTTGTAAAGTATCCTTTGATACTTATGTTGCGGCCAGCGCCTTTGCCCTGGGGTGCCTCTTGGGGATGGGTTCGGCATCTGAATCCGAACCATCCGAGAGGGTTATCTTCCCCCTCTTGGACACCCCCTCCTCCAGGTCTACGGAGGCTGTCCTTTTCTTCTTCCTCCCCTTGAGGGGAGAGTCACTTTTTGCATCCTCCTCCTCTTCGTCTTCATCTCCCTCATGGGAGGAGAGGGCTTTGGTCTCTCCGGACACTGCGTCCGAAGTACCCTTACGACGGAGGCCGCCCATGACCTCCTTGCTCTTCTTCTTGGCCTTCTTCTCCGGCGCCTGATAGGGCACCGGAACCAGCATCTTCGTAAGCTGGGGAGTGCCCGGATCTTCAAGCAGCGGTGCCGGACACTTGATCCGCTCCGCTTTCGCTGTTCTGCCCTGTGAGTGGGACGGAAAACTCATTATGCCTATAATTTATGGACCAAGTGTGTGTTCGAATAACACACTTACCGGAGTGGCCGGATCCGTGCTGTCGAGGCTGATGTCTTCGGTCTTATTCGGCCACGTCTTCTGGGCCTTGAAGAGCAACTTCCAGATCTCTTTGTGCGTTGTGCCGAAGAAGCCCCGCAGGGTCCGCGAACCCTCCGGATTGAACTCCCACATTTGGAGAGGCCGGAGGTGGCAGGGGAGGATCCGGCAGAAGAGCATCACCTGAATCATGTTAGTGAGACTGGTGTTCTTGCTTATCATGTTTTTGATGCACTTTTGCAGTGTCATCACTTCCGCGGTCGACCCCCAATCCAGACCTTTGTTGCTCCATGACACGGGCCGCATAGGGGGTCCGGATCTGAACTCCGGAGTGGCTGCCCACCTGGCGCCCCAGGGTTCGGTGATGTAGAACCACTCCTACTGCCACACCTTGACGGTCTCTACGAAGTGGTGTTGGGGAGCTTGCTCACCATGGAGCCACCGCAGTCTGCATGCTGCCCGTCGACCACCTTCCGCTTCACATTGAAGAGTTTTAGCCATAGGCCGAAGTGTGGGGGGATGCGGAGTAGCGCCTCGTGCACGACGATAAACACCGAGATGTGGAGGAAAGAATTTGGGGGCTAGATCATGGAAATCTAGCCCGTAATAGAACATGAGGCCACGGACAAAGGGGTGAAGGGGGAACCCTAGTCAGCGAAGGAAGTGAGGGATGAACACAACCGTCTTGCCAGGCTCCGGGGTGGGGATGACTTGCTCCTTGGCAGGGAGCCTGTGCGCGATGTCCGCAGGCAGGTATCCCGCCTCCCGGAGATCCTTTACGTCCTTCTCCGTGACGGAGGAGGCCTCCCACTTTCCCTTCGGGGCAGATCCGGACATGGCTGGAGAGGTTGGCGGCGGTGGGAAGGATCGAAGCTTGGGCGCTGGAGCTTGAAGATGGGAAAGCAGGAGAAGGAAGAAGGCGTGGGGAGAAAAGAGGGATATTTATCCACTTATATAGGTAATGAATATCAAGCGCCCCCCTCAAGCCTTAAAACTTGCCTGTTCCCAAGGGGTCGTGCGAATGACACAGTTGGATTACCCAAAACCGTATTGATGAGGATCCCGCAATAAGCGGACACAATCTCTGTGTTGAAAAGACGTATCAATGGAGGCCGCGCCTCGAAACGTGAAGCGGGAGGCGGAAAACGATTCAAAATGTTAAAGAGGCCAAACGTGGCGTTTCACCGAAAAAGTTGTCAGTTGACAGGCATTATTTTGATTAAACATTTTGCCTACGTGGTTGAGGGTTGTGACTGTCATGCAGAGCCAGATACAGTTCTTTTATTCAGAAGATTACAATGAAGTATTTGGGAGGAGGAACCCGCCTTGCAATGCCGAAGACAATCTGCGTGCCGAACATATCGTCATTGAAGACTGGTTCAGGGGCTACTGAGGGAGTCCTGGATTAGGGGGTCCTCGGGTGTCCGGGCTATGTGATATGGGCCGGGCTGATGGGCCATGAAGATACAAGGTAGAAGACCTTCCCCCGTGTCTGGGTAGGACTCTCCCATGCGTGGATGGCAAGATTGGCATCCGGATATGTAATTTCCTTCTTCTGTAAGCCGAATCTGTACAACCCTAGGCCCCTCCGGTGTCTATATAAACCAGAGGTTTTAGTCTATAGAGGCTATCAGAATTCATATAAGGTAGACTTCTAGGGTTTAGCCATTACGGTCTTGAGGTAGATCAACTCATGTAACCCCTATACTCATCAAAGACAGTCAAGCAGGAAGTAGGGTTTTTACCTCCATTAAGAGGGCCCGAACCAGGGTAAACATCGTGTTCCCTGTGTCCCTTGTTACTTTCGATCCTCAGACGCACAGTTCGGGACCCCCTACTCGAGATCGGCCGGTTTTGACACCGACAACGCCCTCCGTCCTTGTGGGTGCCTTGTAGCTTCCGTGACGTGTAGTCCAAGTCCTCTGGATGTTTTCTGGTCCAAGAAAAATCATAGCAAAAGTTTCATTCTATTTGGATTCCGTTTGACATTCCATTTCTGTGAAACTCTAAAACAAGGAAAACAGGAACGGGCACTAGGCTCTAGGTTAATAGGTTAGTCCCAAAACTAATATAAAATAGCATAATAATGCATGTAGAACATCCAAAACAGATAATATAATAGCATGGAACAATAAAAAATTATAGATACGTTGGAGACGTATCAAGCATCCCCAAGCTTAATTCCTGCTCGTCCTCGAGTAGGTAAATGATAAAAACAGAATTTTCGATGTGGAATGCTACCTAACATATTTATCCATGTAATTATCTCTATTGTGGCATGAATGTTCAGATCCGTATGATTCAAAACAAAAGTTTAATATTGACATAAAAGTAATAATACTTCAAGCATACTAACAAAATAATTATGTCTTCTCAGAATAACAAGGCCAAAGAAAGCTTATCCCTACAAAATCATATAGTCTGGCTATGCTCCATCTTCATCACACAAAATATTCAAATCATGCACAACCCCGATGACAAGCCAAGCAATTGTTTCATGATTTTAATGTTCTCAAGCCTTTTCAACTTTCACACAATACATGAGCGTGAGCCATGGACATAGCACTATAGGTGGAGTAGAAGGTGGTTGTGGAGAAGACAAAAAGAGGGAGATACTCTCACATCAACTAGGCATATTAACAGGCTATGGAGATGCCCATCAATAGATATGAATGTGAGTGAGTAGGGATTGCCATGCAACGGATGCACTAGAGCTATAAGTTTATGAAAGCTCAAAAAGAAAACTAAGTGGGTGTGCATCCCAACTTGCTTGCTCATGAAGACCTAGGGCATTTTGAGGACGCCCATCGTTGAATATACAAGCCAAGTTCTATAATGAAAAAATTCCCACTAGTATATGAAAGTGATAACATAGGAGACTCTCTATCATGAAGATCAAGGTGCTACTTTGAAGGACAAGTATGCAAAAGGATAGTAACATTGCCCCTTCTCTCTTTTTATCTCATTTTTTTCTTTCTTTGTCCCCTTTTTTCTTTCTCTTTTTTTCTTTCTTTCTCCTCTTTTTTTATTTTCCCTTTTTCTTTCTTCTTTTATTTCCTCACATGACACACTGCTCTTAAAAGGAAGATCAACATACTTCTATTTACTTACAACTCAAAAATTACAACTCGGTACTAGAACAAGATATGACTCTATCTGAATGCCTCCGGCGATTTTCCGGGATGTGCAATGAATCAAGAGCGACATGTATAAAAAAGATGAACAGTGGCTTTGCCACAAATACGATGTCAACTACATGATCATGCAAAGCAATATGACAATGATGATGCGTGTCATAATAAACGGAACGGTGGAAAGTTGCATGGCAATATATCTTGGAATGGCTATGGAAATGCCATAATAGGTAGGTATGGTGGCTGTTTTGAGGAAGGTATATGGTGGATTTATGGTACCGGCGAAAGTTGCGCGGTACAAGAGAGGCTAGCAATGGCGCAAGGGTGAGTGTGCGTATAATCCATGGACTCAACATTAGTCATAAAGAACTCACATACTTATTGCAAAAATCTATTAGACATCAAAACAAAGTACTATGCGCATGCTCCTAGGGGGATAGATTGGTAGGAAAAGACCATCGCTCGTCCCCGACCGCCACTCATAAGGAAGACAATCAAAAAATATCTCATGATCCAACTTCGTGACATAACGGTTCACCATATGTGCATGCTACGGGACTCACAAAGCTTAACACAAGTATTTCTCAAATTCACAACTACTTACTAGCATGACTCTAATATCACCATCTTCATATCTCAAAACAATCATAAGAATCAAACTTCTCATATTATTCAATGCACTTTATATGAAAGTTTTTATTATATCCCTCTTGGATGCCTATCATATTAGGACTAATTTTATAACCAAAGCAAATTACCATGCTGTTTAGAGACTCTCAAAATAATATAAGTGAAGTATGAGAGTTCATCAATTTCTATAAAATAAAACCACCGCCGTGCTCTAAAAAGATATAAGCGAAGCACTAGAGCAAAATTGCCTAGCTCAAAAGATATAAGTGAAGCACATAGAGTATTCTAATAAATCACGATTCATGCGTGTCTCTCTCAAAAGGTGTGTACAGCAAGGATGATTGTGGAAAACTAAAAAGCAAAGACTGAAATCATACAAGACGCTCCAAGAAACACACATATCATGTGGTGAATAAAAATATAGCCTCAAGTAAAGTTACCGATGGACGAAGACGAAAGAGGGGATGCCTTCCGGGGCATCCCCAAGCTTAGGCTCTTGGTTGTCCTTGAATATTACCTTGGGGTGCCTTGGGAATCCCCAAGCTTAGGCTCTTGCCACTCTTTATTCCATAGTTAATCAAATCCTTACCCAGAACTTGAAAACTTCACAGCACAAAACTCAACAGAAAATCTCGTAAGCTCCGTTAGTATAAGAAAATAAATCACCACTTTTGGTACTGTTGTGAACTCATTCTTTATTTATATTGGTGTAATATCTACTGTATTCTAACTTTTCATAGTTCATACGCCCCGATACGAGCCATAGATTCATCAAAATAAGCAAACAACACATAGAAAACAGAATTTGTCAAAAACAAAACAGTCTCTAGCAATCTTGATATTTCGAATACTTTTGTAACTCCAAAAATTCTGAAATGTGAGGAAGACCTAAGCAATTTGTTTATTAATCTTCTGCAAAAAGAATCTACTAAAAATCACTCTTCTTTTAAAAATGAGAATTATTTTTGTGACCGCAAAAGTTTCTGTTTTCAGAAAGATCAAATCAACTATCACCGTAAGCTATACCAAAGGTCTTATGTCGGTGTACAAAAGTAGGGGTCCTTTTTGTACCCCTTTACTTCTGAGCGGGCAGTCGCAGCCACACGCCTGCGGCCACGCTTGGCGGAACAGAAGAGGAAGCAAAGACACAAGACTACCAGAGCAACACCAAGACAGAGGCGCGAGGAGCGAAGGGACAAGGTGGGCTCTTCCCGGCAAGAGCCTCGCCGGGGCAGCTCACGTAGCCCCGGCAAGAGCATTGCCGGGGCAACTTGCCCAACACCAGCAAGGCCGCCACCCTTGAGCCTAAGAGTTTCGACACCATCGACAACATTGGAACCAAGGCTCGGGAGGTGCCTGCATGGTGGCATGCAGATCTTCGTGAAGACCAAGAACATACAAGACTAGATGAGAACCAGAAGACGAAAACCCCCGGCAAGATCTTTGCCGGGGACGCTCACAAGACCCTCGGGAAGACCCTTGCCGGGGACACCTGCGAGACCCTGGCAAGACCCTTGGCAGGGCCCCTTGCCGGGGACATCTGCGGGGCCGCAGCCAGGCCCCCACCTGCCAAGGCTCCACCGCCGTTCCAACACAGCAGTCAACCCGCCAACAAGGCAGGCACCTGCGTGGCGACGTGTAGCTTCCAGGCCAACTCAGCAAGTACCTGCATGGTGGCATGCAGATCTTTGTGAAGACTCTGCTACCGCACCAACTCAGCAGCCAGCCAGCCAGCGTGGCGCTGCACGCCTAGTTAGCTTGGACGCGCGTCAGAGCAAGACGAGGCGGCGACGGATGAGACGAGCTTCCTTGCCGTCCCCGATAAAGTGAGAGGGCACGTCGGCAGCACATTAAATGTGTTTGTCCTACGGTGCCAGAGGATAGACTTGTATACAGTACAAACTTTCCACCTCCCGTGTGCCACTGTGGCGACCCCTTTGGCTATAAAAGGAGGCCCGAGGCATACCGGAGAAGGATTCAGACTTTTTGGACCCTGCACACTTTGTAGCTAGTCCAAGAACACCAGATAAACACAAACCAGCAGGAGTAGGGTATAGCACATCACTTGCGGCCCGAACCTAGATAAATTCCCCCGTGTTGATCTTCCAAACCCACTCTTTCCACAGCCCCGCGCCCGCCAACCGTAGAAGGGATTCCCAGTTATCTCATAGGTGTCGTTTCCACCGACATCTTTGGCGTGCCATGTCGGTGGGTGCAAGCTGTGAAAATCCGGTTTGGAAGTTAGCGCATCGACTTCGTCATCACCATGGCCCCCAAGAAGGGGATCACAGCGATCGGGTCGTCCGGAGCCAACCCGTCCGCGCCAGCGCGGGCAGGCGATCGGGTGGCCATGGATGGTGCCGGAGACATGGCCCGCGAGCATCCACGACATTCTGGCAATCAGAGCCAGGCGAGCGGCGTCATTCGAGTCCAAGACGACGAGCCACACGCCGTTGGGTCTGGGGGCGGGGCCGTGCTGCCCACGTTCGGCGCGACAACCTCTATGGCACCCCAGCTGGCGGCCGTGCGCGATGAGCAACACCGCGACGTCGGAGCTCCCAGCCACCGCCGCGGGAAGAGCCCTGTGCGCCACTCTCAGGACGCGCCAGGCCGGCATGCGCACCTGGACGCCGGCGGAAGCGGCGTGCGACCGCGGGACAGTGACAGAGCTCCTTCTAACTTGGTTAGAAGTCGGAGCGCGTCACGGTCCACGCAGCTTTCGCTACTGCCCACGCCAGCAGAAGTGTTGGCGTGCGTGCAACTGCTCCTCGACTTTCCCCCTGTTGCGGAGAAGCTCGACGAGTGGAGGGCCACCATACGAAGCCTCATCAGCTTCGCCAAAAAAGACGAGCCACTCCGACCGGGACGCTCATGCCGGCGTTCTGTCGAGCCGGTGCACGCCGGCGGTTGGAGGACTGGGGATGCTGCGACCACGGTGCACTCGCCTCCTCCCCGGCCGCGACGGCAGCCACCGTGACAACATTTCCACAGCGTCGTCCGACCCGCGAACCCGCTGCGACCAACGTCAAGTTCTTCGAGAGCGAGCTCAGGAAGACGCTCGAACTACCATCGAGCGACGGCGGGTGGCGCGCCATCAGTCGGATCGGCGTGCGGGGCCTACTATGGACCACCCAGCGCCGGTGGGCTCTGGCGACCTGCCTTACGTGGTGCGTTGTCCGGCCTTTACCCGAGAGCTCCGGCAGTTCCAGTGGCCCTCCCACCGCACATTCAAGCCTGATGTTGGGGAAAAGTACAACGGCAAGACTCACCCGTCGGAGTTCCTCAGCATCTACACCATCGCAATGCAAGCCGCCGGGGCTCGCGACGACAAGGTGCTCGCCAACTACTTTCCATTGGCGCTCAAGCCCAACGTCATGTTGTGGTTAATGCACCTGCCAGTGGATTCCATCTCTTCCTGGTCGGATCTGTACCCCGAGTTTGTTGGCGCCTTTACCGAAGGCCACCAAGCTCCTGGCCAGGCAAGTGACTTGCATGTCACCCCCCAGAAGGATGGCGAGTCCCTGCGTAAGTACATACAAAGATTCAGCCATGTGCAGTACACCATCCCAGATGTTCATCCCGCCGCTGTCATCAGTGCGTTCCATCAGAACGTACGCAACCATAAGATGCGTGAAGAGCTGGCGATGAACAAGGTCAAGGATGTAGTCGAACTTTATGTTCTGGTTGATAGATGTGCTCAGGCTGAGGAAGGAAGGAAGTACCCCGGCGAGGACGCCGGCGCGGAAACCGACTCCACGGACAAAGACGCCGCCGCCCCGACGAAGAAGGGTCGGCGCCGCAACAGGAAGCATAAGGGCAAGACTGTGCTTGCCGTTGAGGGATCCAGCGACCCCGGCGCTGCCAAGAAGGCCAAGGCTGACGACCCCGGCAAGAAGGTTGCCGGGTGCGCCGCTTGCCGGGCCCTGGCGGCCGCCGACAAGCCAGGAGGCTCCGACAAGTAGTACTGCAAGTTCCACCATACCAAGGGCCATGACCTCCAGAACTGCTGACGGGTTGAGCTGCTTGCAGAAAAGCAGAAAGCTGAATATGAAAGGTGGGACAAGGCGAAGGGTCAGGATGGTGCTGAGGGGTCCGGCAAGAAGCATGGCGACCAAGGAGGTCGTCGTGGCAAAGATAATCAACAAGAGAGGCCCACTCGAGGCCGCGATAAGGAGGAAGATGATGATCATGACGAGGACGACGAGTCCAGCGAGCACGAATTCCAGAAAGCTACAGAGGCCATGTGGGTCGACGGTGGCGCCTCGCTGCACACCTCTCACCGCCAACTGAAGCATTGGGCATGTGAGGTCACTGCGGCAGAGCCATCGTTCGATGCCCAGAAGCCACTGAAGTGGTCCCGCACACCCATTATTTTTGACACCGAGGATCGCCCTGATCGCACAACTGCGGTCGGGTGTTTGCCGTTGTTGGTCTCACCAACAATACGCAACCTCAAGGTGACAAAAGTGTTGGTTGACGGTGGGGCCGGTCTAAATTTGATCTCGCCCACTGTGATCAAGAAGCTGCAGATTTCTGATCGAGATCTCGAGGAGACGGGCACGTTTCAAGGGGTCAACCCGGGAAGGAGTCAGCTTAAAGGTAAAATCACACTGCTCGTTACGTTTGGGGGCGAGCTGAACTATAGGACGGAGAAGATCGTTTTTGATGTCACCGAGATCCCCTTGCCGTACAACGGGATCCTTGGCCGCCCAACGCTGGCCAAGTTCATGGCGGCGTCACACTACGCCTACAACACATTGAAGATGTCGGGGCCGCTGACCATCATCAACGTCCCCTCTAACAAGCAAGACGCGCTCATCTGCGCCGACCAACTCTACCGAGAGGCAGTTGCAGCAACTGCCACCAAGGCACTTGCTCCTACCGCTGAAGCCCCGAGAAGGAATAAGGCCAGCAAGACCTCTGCCGGCAAGACCCCTTCTGGGGAGACCTCTTCCGGCAAGACCTCTTGCACCCAATCCGGCAAGCGTGCCTCTTCAGAGTGCCGCGCTCCCGTTGAGGACGTGCCAGAGAGCTCCACCAGGAAGGGCAAGAAGTCCAAGGCTGTACCACCAGAAACCAAGAAGGTGTCCGTCAAGGAGGACGGCACGGACAGGGCTTTCACTATAAGCTCCACCCTCGATAGCAAATAGGAAAGCGCGCTCATCGCCTTCCTGCGGGCAAATGTCGATGTGTTTGCATGGCAAGCATGCGACATCCCCGGCGTTCCCAGGGAGGTGATTGAGCACCATCTTGCTGTCTGTCCTCATACGCGGCCCGCCAAGCAAAAGGTCAGGAAGCAAGCTTTGGAGCGACAAGAATTCATTATCGAGGAGATCAGGAAGTTAGAGGCGGCAGGCCTGGTTAGAGGAGTGCTCCACCCCACATGGTTTGCCAATCCAGTGGTGGTGCGTAAGGCAAATGGGAAATGGAGGCTATGTATTGACTACACAGATATCAATAAAGCCTGTCCAAAGGATCCTTTCCCTCTGCCACGCATCGACCAGATTGTGGACTCCACTGCCGGGTGCGACCTACTATCATTCCTCGATGCTTATTCAGGATACCACCAGATTTTCATGATGAAGGAAGACGAAGAAAAAACCGCGTTCATCACCCCATGTGGTACGTACTGTTTTGTACGAATGCCTTTTGGGTTGAAGAGCACCGGTTCAACGTTTACCCGAGCAGTCCAGATTGGTTTTGAGCCCCAACTACATAGAAATATGGAAGCTTATATGGACGACATAGTGGTCAAAACCAAGGACATGGCCACGCTCGTGCAAGATTTAGAAGAAACATTTGCAAATCTGCGCAAGATCAACCTCAAGCTCAACCCAGAGAAGTGCGTGTTCGGTGTCCCCTCGGGAAAACTTCTTGGGTTCTTTGTGTCTCAACGCGGAATCGAAGCAAATCCCGACAAGATCAAGGCAATCGAGCAGATTCAGGTGCCAAAACGGGTCAAAGACGTCCGTAGGCTCGCCGGCTGCATTGCTACCCTGAGTAGGTTCATCTCCAAATCTGCTGAGCACGCCCTCCTCTTTTTCAAAGTTTTGAAAAAGGCGGGTCCAGTAAAGTGGACTCCGGAGGCAGAGGCAGCGCTGCAAGATTTGAAGAGGTACCTCTCCTCCACGCCAATACTGGTCGCGCCTAAACCACAAGAGCCGTTGCTGCTATACTTAGCAGCAACGAATCAAGTGGTCAGTGATGCGCTTGTGATGCAGAGGGAACTTGAGGAAGAAACAACAGTAGCAGCAGAGCCGTCGGATGATGGGCCGGAGCCCTCCCCGGCAGAGCCTAATGCCGGCAGGACGGAACCCCCGGCAAGGCCCTGTCCCGGCAAGACAGAGTCTGAGCAGATGGGCGAAGTGGGACAGAAGAAGAAGGTGGTGCAACACCCCGTTTATTTTGTCAGTTCCCTCTTGAAAGGGGCTAGATAAAGATATTATGGTATGTAGAAGCTTCTTTTCGGCCTCCTTATGGGCTCGAGAAAGCTGCGTCACTATTTCCAAGCGCATGAGATCACCGTTGTCACGCGCCTCCCTTTGCAACGGATTTTGCACAACCCAGATGCGACAGGGAGGATTGTGGAGTGGGCATTGGAGTTGTCGAGCTTTGGCCTCAAGTTTGAAAGTACTTCAACGATCAATAGCCGAGCCTTGGCAGAATTCATAGCGGAATGGACTGCAACGCCCGACGAAGAGGTTCAAGAAACCACCCTTCCCGGCAAGGAGACCTGCCGCGATTGGGTTATGTACTTTAATGGTACTTTCTCGCTGCAAGGTGCTGGTGCCGGCGTACTACTCGTCGTGCCCACCGGAGAGCACCTCAAGTACGTAGTCCAGATGCACTTTCCCCGGGAAAAATCAACGAATAGCATGGCGGAGTACGAGGGATTGCTTGCCGGTCTCATGATCGCAGTAGACCTCAGAATCAGGAAGCTCATCATCAGAGGTGATTCACAGCTTGTCGTTAAGCAAGTCAACAAGGATTACCAGAGCCTGTTGATGGAGGCCTACGTGGATGAAGTGAGGAAGTTGGAAGAGCGTTTTGACGGATTGCAAGCAAAGCTTGTTCCCCGAGCAGAGAACGACATTGCTGACAACCTGTCGAAGCGCGCTGCCCTGAAGTTGCCTGTGGAACCAGGTACATTTGTTCTTCAATTAACTCAACCATCCGTCGAGCCATCAACAGGACAGAATAAGCGAAGGAAGGCAGGCCCTGGCAAGTACTTTCCCGCTGAGCTCCCAGGAGCCACCGGCAAGGATGTTGCCGGGTGCCCCGAGCTTGCCGGAGAGCAGCAACCCCTGGCAGAGCCTCAAGCTCTGACCGTAGAGGTAGCTGCCCTTACGACCGAAGATGTGCCTTTAATCCTTGCCGTCGAGCCTCAGGCTCCGGCATGGGCACAGCACACCGTCTGTTTCCTCCAAACAGGGGAGCTCCCCGAGGAACAAGAAGAAGCAGAGAAAGTAGCCTGTCGGTCTAGCATGTACCAGTTTGTGGATGATGCCCTATACAGAAGGAGACCGAACGGCGTGAAGTTGAAGTGCATTCCTCGGGAAGACTGACTAAGGCTTTTGGTAGAGATACATGGAGGCATGTGTGGCTCCCACATAGGGTCAAGAGCCCTTGCCGGCAAATCATTCCGGCAAGGTTTCTTCTGGCCCACCGCTCTCCAGGATGCAACTGCCCTAGTAACCAAGTGTGAAGCGTGCCAGTTCCATTCAAAGAAGCTTCATCAACCAGTCCAAGCTCTTCACACAATCCTTCTTTCTTGGCCATTTTCGGTCTGGGGGCTCGACATACTGGGCCCCTTTCCCCGCGCTGTCGGGGCCTTTGAGTACTTGTACGTCGCGATCGACAAGTTCACAAAGTGGCCGGAAGTGGAACCAGTGAGAAAGGTGACAGCACAGTCAGCCGTCAAGTTCTTCAAGGGGGTAGTCTGCCGTTTTGGTGTGCCCAACAGACTCATCACCGACAACGGCACGCAGTTCACGAGCCGCACCTTCATGCAGTACATTCAAGACCTCGGCAGCAAGGTCTGTTTTGCTTCTATTGCTCATCCCAGAAGTAACGGCCTGGCCGAGAGGGCGAATGCAGAAGTGCTGCGAGGCCTCAAGACTAGGACTTTTGACAAGCTACACAAGTCCGGAAGGCGTTGGGTTGATGAGTTGCCAACAGTTCTTTGGTCGATCAGAACGACACCAAATCGAGCTACTGGCCAGACACCCTTTGCCCTGGTTTACGGGGCAGAAGCAGTTCTCCCCACGGAACTCATATACGGGTCACCTCGAGTGCTCGCTTATGATGAGCTTGAGCAAGAGCAGTTGCGCCAAGAGGATGTGACGCTTCGGGCTGCTGTGTGAGCCGCTCGCTACCAGCAAGCCTTGCGCCACTATCATAGCCGCAAGGTTCACGCCCGAAGCCTTGAGGAAGGCGACCTTGTTCTTCGGCGGATTCAATCCGCCAAGAATTCAAACAAGTTGACGCCGAAGTGGGAGGGCCCTTATCGGGTAATACGAGTCACCAGGCCCGGCGCAGTCCGCCTAGAGACCGAAGATGGCATTCTGGTGAGCAATTCCTGGAATATCAACCATCTTCGCAAGTTTTACCCCTAAGGCGCGGTTGCCGGGAGCCCCGGCAACCCCCATTTTGTACTAGCCTTGCCGACAAGGCATGTAACCCTATGTACAGAGCCAGGCGCAGACCCTGTGCGTAGTCAGGGAAAGGAATCCCTTAGTATGTATAGTTTCCTGTCGATTTCCATGTTTATGTGTATACGTATATGCATGCTTGTCCAGGGTACTGTGCTGCTTTTTGATTCCAATAAATGTTAGTGGACCATCGAGGTTCCATGCTCTTGCCCTCTCTTCTTTCCAGCCACGGCAAGGACGCGCGATCCCGCCAAGGGCCAAGCTCCGGCAAGAAGTCAAGAAGACCGCCCGGCACGGCGATCCCCGACAAACCAAACTGTCGGGGGTGTCATGCTACATATGCCAAAGGATGGCTTATCATGGAGTGGGCTAATAGTACGTCGCTGGTGCCAGGAAACGGGATAAGGTGCAAACATGCACGCCGGAGAATCTTACCCAGGTTCAGGGCTCTCCTAGGATATAACACCCCTAGTCCCGCTATGCGGGGTCTCCGCATGATCAGTCAAGCAACAATGGTGGCTACAAGCTTGCTCCTTGAGCTGTTTCTCTAGAGGGGAAGAATAACAAGGCTAGCCCTAGCTTCCTCTCTCTATATATGTGTGTGTGAATGAACTAAGGTCTGAACCCTTTGCCTGGGTGCCCTAGGGAGTTTATATAGGCCTACTCCGAGGGGTACAAAGGTAAATTGGCTGGGTGTAGGACCCGACTATCAGTGTCTCTGGCCACCAGCTTCTCCGCTGGCTATTGGGCCCGCCGCCTGGTGGGCCCTGCCGACTGTCTCGTACTTGGCCGACAGGCCGCGCCCGCCGCTCGCGGGTCTTGCTGGCTGTTCAGCACTGTAGCGATGCTCGTAATGATGCATGCTTTGTTGGGGGAGGCGTGGCTACAGTACCACCGCCTAGCGGGCGATCACTGTAGCCATTCCCCATCTCTCCTGATTAATGGCGCACGGACTTTGAGGGAGGGGGAGGGCCGCCTGCTAGGAGTCGGCCTCCCCTCATACTGACTGGTCCGTGCTCGCCGCCTTCTGGCTTCTCACTGACATGTAAGGCCCACTGCCTGTGGGCCGTACCGACAGCCCGTAGTGGAGGCATGGCCTTCTTTGCCATGGGTGATGTCATGGCGGAGTGGCAATAGTGCCACGCCGGATGGGAGATCTTCGTCTGGTACGGTGCACTGTGGCCACGCTTGGCCTTGGATTTGGGGGTGGCGGGCGCGCTGTAGCCACGCCCCGTCTCATCGTATTTATGTGGGTGCAGACTCTGAGAATGCTTGGGGCCGCCTGCTAGGAGCTGGCCTCTCTAGAGGCCGCCTGCTAGAGTCGGTTCACTTTGAGGCCACCCTCAGGGCCTTGCCGTCTTCTTGCAGCCGGCCGCTTGGACCAGCCGGCTGCGAGAAGGCGGCGCTTTGGTCTTTGATTCTTGAGGGGCGCAGCCGCCCCCGATGTCTTGAAACGCCATGGGGAGCTGATGAGGCTACCCATGGCTAATTACTCCGACAGTAGTCCCCGAAGCTGGTGGGGCGCCGCGACTGAAAGAGGCAAGGGGGTTCAGTAGCTTCCTACCCTGAGTGCTTCATAGATCTTGCTTCATCCGTCTTCCGGAACGCCGACTGCCTGGAGCCGGACACGACCAGGCGGGCCGCCTGGTGGTTTTGGAAATGTTGCGGCGGGAGCCAGGTGGCGCGCCAGCCGAGCGCCAGGCTCGCCGCCAGCTATCTGCGCGCCATGTGGCGCCAGCCGGCCAGGCCGCCTGCCAGCCCACGCGCGTGATGGGACATCGCCGCAGGTCGGGGCCCACCACTACCGGGCCTCGGCACGCGCGTGGATCCACTGTGGCCGAGGCAGACGGTTGGGATTCCGTGGCGTGATTACTCCACGCCGTTACTGCGCGGTTAATGCGGGGTCGTGGGGTTGTGGGCATAGTTAATCCCACGATCCCCATACCCGTCCCCTCGGCTTCACAGCCCAAGGCTATAAGTAGGGGGAGGAGGGGGCGGCTCTGGCTCGCGCGCCCTCCTCTCCCTTCGCTCTACTCTTCCTTTTCTCTCTTTCTGCCGCCGCCGCACTCCCGTAACACGCCGAAGTGCCACCGCGGCCGTCGTCACCGAGCCCAGCCTATCCGCTGCGCCGTTGCTCCGTCAACCTCGAGCTTCCATGGCGCGAGCGCGAGCCGGCGACTGGGATGGCTCAAATGTTATTGAAGACCACATCACCTACCTCCGCAACACGTGGCGGTTGCCCGGCGAGGGCTACGTCAAGGCGCGTGTCCCGCCGGAGGAGGAGATCTCGCCGGCGCCGGAAGAAGGCGAGCGCGTCACCTTTCGCTTGCATTTCCTCTGGGGCTTCAGCCTGCCGGCGAGCGGCTTCCTCCGCTCCTTTCTCCAATTTTACCATCTCCAGCCGCACCACCTCACACCAAATACGGTGGTGCTGCTGTCGGCCTTCGTCACACTGTGCGAAGGCTACCTCGGCGTTCTCCCCACACTCGAGCTGTGGGGGGAGTTCTTCTACACCAAACTCGGCGTCTCCACCAAGGACGAGGCGGCTCAGTGCGGCGCCTTCGTCGCGGTACGGCGGCCAGGAGCCAGCAACCGCTTCCCGTCCATCACCTTGACCCAGTCCGTCAAGCTGTGGCAAAAGTCGTACTTCTATGTGAAGAACGTCAACCCGGCACTGGACTTCTTCAACCTGCCGGCCTACGAAGCCGGCCCACCGGCTGAGCCGCGCACCAACTGGACCTTCAAGCCGAAGCATCTGTCGCCCGCCTCCACCGCCGCCGTCGCCAGGCTTAAGGAGATGAAGGACTCGGAGCGCCTCATGGCGTCCGACTTGTTGACCGCCTTCGTGGTGCGCCGGGTTCTCCCTCTCCAAGGTCGGCCTCACATGATCAGTGAGATGAGTGGGCACTGTGACCCGTGCCGGCTGTCCACCCGGAGATGCCGGCCACAGAGGTGGCCCGCATGGTGAACGAGATCGTGAACTGCAAGCTCTCGGAGTCGGACTGGCAGTTCGGCAAGCGGCCGTACTCCCGTGCGCATCCGCCTCCTGCCGTAAGCTCCCGAATCTCCTTTCTTTTCTAGGTCTTTTATTCTTCTGCCGAGTTCTGCTTTGCCGACTGATCAGTCGGACGTGTCGCAGTTCCTCACGACCTAGTCGGCAGCCGACTCTCCGGCGCAAGGCCAGGAGTTCCTGCCGGACCGAGCGGTGAGTGACGTGGACGACCCTGACTTGGGGGCGGCCGCTTTGGAGGAAGACGACGCCACATGCGGTGGTGATAGGGCAGGCGGCTCTGGTGGAGGAGGTGGCGTTGAGACGTGGCCGGATGACGAGGAGGAGGAGGCCGAGCCGCGCCGCCCGTCGGTTACTAACAGGGCGGGGGCGAGCTCCTCAGTGGCGCCACCCGCACCAGGCGGCACACCGAAGCGTCGAGCCAGCACGCAGTTGCAAGGCGGCCGGCCGAAGAAGCCCAAGGGCTCGGCCGCAACGACCAGGCAGGAGGAGGCTACCGCAAAGGCAGCCCGGTTCCAGAGGGCCTTGAAGCAGCCGCGGACAGTGTCCGCGTAAGAGCATATCTTCCCTTGTGTCTTCCTCTGTCCTTTCTGTGTCTTTTCGTAAATCCTCTCTGAATTCTTCTTGTCTTGTGTGAACAGAGCCCCGCTCTCTCTTGAGCGGTCGGCCTCCGCCTCCATCATCGGGGGGATGGAGGGCTCTGCCAACACCCGCCGCATAGACCCGCTCGCCGACCTCCAGGAGGCGACGGAGAAGAACGCGCGGGAGGCGCGCGAGGAGAAGGAGAGGGCGGAGCAGGCGAAGGTTGATGCGGCCAAGGCGGCGCAGGAGGAGGCAAATGCGGTGGCTAAGGCCCAGGCCGATGCCGCGGCCAAGGCCCAGGAGGAGGTGGTGATCAAGGCCTAGGCGGTCGCGGCCGCCAAGGCACAAGCGGGAGCAGCCGTGGGTGGCCAGGCTCCACAGCTAGTCATTCTGCTGCGCTCCATGCCGCCGGCGACAGGGATCCTGGCGCCGACTGGAGGAGCCGGCAGCGACCAGCCGGTCATGGAGAGAGAGGGAGGCGACGCTGTCATCCCGAGAACGGAGGTGTCTCAGCAGACGCCGACTGCCGAGGCTCAGGGCAGTCGGCCTGACGAGCCTTCGGCGCCTCGAGTCAGCGGCGAGCTGGTGGTGGGGGCGACTCCCGTTGTCCGCACTCCGACGCGCCGGCGTGTGACGAAGGCGACTTCAGCGCCGCGGCCTCAGGAAGTCGGAGCCTCGAGCTCCTCGGCCCCGGAGGTGCAGGCCACTAGTGCCGTCCCGTGGGAGTGGACGTCTGGGGGCAGGACGGGCGTCCTGAACAAGGCTGCACAGGAAGTCCACTCCCTGCTTCAGGCCCAAGGCGACGCCCTCCAGGACTATACGAAGAAGTTCTTGGCGTCGCGAGCCGCCGTCCGGGTATGCTCCTTATGCTCTTGCTTTCAATCTTTGCAATCTTCTACGAGGGCGCGCCAGCGCACCCACTGGGTGTAGCCCCCAAGTTCCGGGCCGGCTGCTGAGCAGGTGGCTCAGAACTTAAAGGCAACTTCCAAGTGCTGACCCTTTCTTCTCTTCTGTTGATTCTGTTGCAGGACTACCACAACATTCGAGCGGCCGCCTACAACTCCCAAGTCCAGGAGCTGGCTAAGCAGACCGCCGAGCTGACAGACAGCTAGAGTAAGCACTCTATTCTTTATTCTCGCGGGGACGCGCCAGCGCACCCGCGGGGTGTAGCCCCCGAGATTCGGGCCGACTGCTGAGCAGTCGGGTCAGATCTTCCGGCAACTACCTTTTCTTATTTCTTTCATTGAATTGCTCAATCCTTAGTCTCACGGGGGCACGCCAGCGCACCCGCGGGGTGTAGCCCCCCAAGATTTGGGCCGACTGCTGAGCAGTCGGGTCGGATCTTCCGGCGCCTACTTCTTTCCTTGTTGATTCGCTGACCTCTTCTCACCCTTTTCTTCTGCAGGAGCCAATGCCGCCTTGCGGCAGCAAATGGGCGAAGCCCAAACTGCACTGCATGCCAAGGAGGAGGAGCGCCTCAAGATGGAGCAGGAGCGAGACCGTCTGGCCAAGTAGCTGGCTGACCAGGCGGACAAGCACCAGGCGGAGCTGCATAAGTTCAAGGACGCAGAGGAGGCCCTTTAGGCCGAGTTCGAGACTCAGTGCTCGAACTGGGTCGAGAAGGAGAAGGCCTTGTCGGACGGCTACGACGAAATCGAGGACCTACTCGATGGTGAGTCGTCCTTCTTTTTCTTCCGCCTGCCGTCTTGTCGTATGAGCCGGGTTCTGGTCTCATACTTCTTTTTTTCTTTTTATGCAGAGTATTTCCCTGGTTACTCTGTCGTCGCCAGCCAAGCCGTCTAGGCTCGCCATGACGAGCGGAGGCTGGATGGTGCAATAATCGCACCCAACGCCCCTCGGACCCTCGCCGAGCAGATGCTCGCCATCCAGGCTCTTCTCCAACCGAGGCATCGGGCCCTCCGCCGTCTTCAGCGCACCGGAGCCCATGTGGTTCCCGCCCTCTGGCCGGGTACTCCCATTCTGCGCACCGCCAGTTGGACCTCCGACTGGTTGGAGGTGGCCATCGGTCGCCTCGAGGCGTGGAAGGGCTCCTCCGCCCAGGCGGGTGCGCGCCGAGCCTTGGAATTCGTCAAGGGGTGGTACCCTGGGCTAAACTTAGACTAGCTGGCCACGCTCCATGCTGAAGCCGGCAAGGAACTGGAAGCGGTGGCGTCCGAGCTATATCACCGTGCCGCGGCGATCGCCGAGTACACAGACACCAGCGTCTTCCTCCTCGAGCTGGACGAAGCGAGCGCCGAGGTGCCACCCAACTGGTTCGGGCTGAACCCAGAAGGCGGCAAGGACTCAGTGGTGGAGATCGCCTCCAGTGATGAAGGCGAGGAGGATGAAGATGAGGATGAGGACGGTGAAGACGATGCGCCGGATGGTGGAGACGGCAACCGGCCTCATCCTGACCAGGTTTCGACCAACGGCCGGCACGCCGGCGAGCCGACTGCTGCTGACACCAACCAAGATGAGACCAACCAGACGACCGTTCCACCACCCGGGAGCCTCGACCTCCGACGACCCTTCTGATCCGGCTGCTGCTCCTCTGGCCTAGGCGGCCAAGTTATCTTTCTTTCCTGTTTTGTAATCCATTCGAACAAATTTGTTAGACTTGCGCAGTTCCACCCGCTGGGGGTGTATTCAAACTCTGTTGAATGCCGGCCAAGGGCCTTTTTTTGTGTAAATTGTCGTTGCCGATTTCTGACTTGTCTTACTTTTTACTCCCTTGCCTTTTCCCTTTGCCGCCTTCCCTTGGCTGCCGACTTGCCAGCCAGATAGCCGCTCTGCGGTCTGTGGCTGGGTCAAGTACTTGGGCGCTTTGGGAAGGCAAGTACTTTAGCCATTGGTAGAGTGTTGCAATTAAAGTTAGAAACCGGCCGACCGGCTGCTAAGTAGTCGGTCGGCGAGGCGAGGAGCCGGCTCGGCCTATGAAAATACTTTAGTCCTTAGCCATTTTTCGTGTGGGCACCGTTTCCTGCCTTTAACTCTTGCCGGCCGAACAGTCACTCTGCGAGCTGCGGCTTGTGGCAACAGAGGGCTTAGGTGTCGGCACACTACTTTTCCGACTGCAGGTAGCATTCACATAGTACAAGGCGGCAAGCCCCCCGGGACGACTGGTCGAACCCGGTGCTAGGCAGAATAATGAAATAACGTATTCATAGGCATATAACTTATCATATAGATAAAGAGGGTAGCCCCCGAGTGCTCCTCGAGGTACCCGATGTCTTAGTACTTAATACAAAAGGTAGCGTGGTACATACTGAATCAACTGTAAAATCTTCGAAGGAGATTTGCGTTCCATGGGCGCTCTGATTCCTTGCCCGAATCGTCTCTCTTGCGTGCTCGGGGCTTCTGCGCGTCGATGAGGTAGTCGGAGTCGTTGCCCAGTGCTTTGCTGATGATGAAGGGGCCTTCCCAAGGGGCCGAGAGCTTGTGCTGGCCGGCGGTTCGCTGGATCAGCTGGAGCACAAGGTCTCCCTCTTGCAAGGATCTTGGCTTGACCTTCCGACTGTGGTAGCGGTGCAGACTCTGCTGGTAGATGGCGGACCGGCTGAGTGCCAGCAGCCGGCCCTCTTCCAGCAGATCGACGCCGTCTTCTCGCGCCTCTTTCGCCTCCGCCTCCGTGTACATGGTGACGTGAGGTGATTCGACGGCCTCAGCACCGTACACGAGGAAGAATGGAGTGAAGCCGGTTGATTTGTTCGGAGTGGTACGGAAGCTCCAGGGGACAGCCGGCAGCTTGTCGATCCAGCAGCCAGCCGACCGCTCCAGTGGCTCGACCAGTCGGGGCTTGATGCCGGAGAGGATGAGGCCGTTTGCTTGCTCGACTTGGCCGTTTTACTGCGGATGGGCAATGGACGCTAAGTTCAGTCGGATGCCCTGTGTCACGCAGAAACAGGTCAAGGCTCCCTTGGCAAAGTTCATGCCATTGTCGGTGATGATGCTGTGTGGTACTCCGTACCGGGTGGTGATGTCTGCAATAAAGGTTAGAGCAGTTGGGCCATTCAACTTCTTGATTAGCTTTGCTTCAATCCACTTGGTGAACTTGTCCACGACAACGAGCAGATGGGTCATGCCGCCGCGTGCTGTCTTGAATGGTCCCACCATGTCCAACCCCCAGACGGCAAAAGGCCAGACCACATGGATGGTCTTGAGTGCAGAGGCCGGTAGATGCTGCTGGGAGCTGAACTTTTGACACCCTTTGCAATGTTTGACCAACTCCTTGGCATCCTCCAAAGCATTCGGCCAGAATAAACCATGGCGGAAAGCTTTGGCGACAAGAGATCTGGAAGCCGCTTGGTGGCCGCACTCGCCTTGGTGGATATCTTTGAGGATTGCTTGGCCCTGCTCTGGTTCTACGCAGCGCTGGAAGACTCCAGCCACACTGCGTCTGACAAGATCTCGGTATACTATCGTGTAGGCTCCTGCTCGGCGCTGCACTTGCCGGGCCAAGATCTCATCGGTCGGCAGCTCTCTGTTCACCAGAAACTTGAGAATGGGCTCCGCCCATGATGGTGCTTGAATTTATTCTACTGCCACTAGAGCCACCTGTACTAGGGCGGCGGGGCTTGGAGGTGGCGGGTTGGAGTTGGTTGCCACCTGTTGCATCATTGAAGTCTCCGGGCCAACTGCTGCAGCCCCCGGGCCGGGTTGTGAAGTCCCCGGGCCGGGTGCGACTGCTGCAGTCCCCGAGCCATTTGGTGAAGTCCCCGAGTTGACTGCTGCAGCCCCCGGGCCGGGTTGTGAAGTCCCCGGGCTGGGTGCGACTGCTGCAGTCCCCGTGCCGCCTGCCGAAGTCCCCGTGCCGCCTGCTGCAGCCCTCGAGTCGGATCCGACTGCCTCGGGAGGAGTTGGCACGAAGATGGACTCAGACTCTGGAGAAGGCTTGATCGATGGCTTGCGGAGGCACTGAAGGGAAACGCCGGCTAGTATTGCTTGACGGGTTGAGCCGATCCGTGCCAAGGCGTCCGCCTGCTCGTTGTCGTTTCATGGCACATGGAGGAACTCACACCCTTCAAAGTATCCGCTGAGTTGCTGGACGAGGAAGAGGTACCTCACCATGTTTGCATCCTTGGCGTCCCAGTCGCCAGACGACTGTTGGACCACCAAGTCGGAGTCGCCGTAGCACAGGATCCGGTGGATGCTGATCTCTTTGGCCAACCGGAGGCCGTGTATTAGTGCTTCATACTCGGCTACATTGTTGGAGGCGGCGAAGTGGATTTGCAATGTGTATCTGAGCTTGTCTCCTTTGGGAGAGGTGAGAACAACGCCGGCTCCCAAACCGGTGCGCATCTTCGAGCCATCAAAGTGCATTCGCCCATGAGTGGAGTCCGAAGCTGGCGGCAGGTACTAGGTCTTGGCCAAGTCGACAAGGAAGTCGGACAGTGCTTGGGACTTGATGGCGGTGCGTGGCTGGTAGAAGATGGTGTAGGGGGCCAACTCGATGGCCCATTTCGCCACTCGGCCAGATGCATCTCTGTTGCCAATGATCTCAGCAAGTGGGGCAGTGCAGACAACCGTGATTGGGTGCTCTTGAAAGTATGGCTTCAGCTTCTTGGCGGCAAAGTGCACGCCGTAGCACATCTTCTGGTAGTGAGGGTAGTTCTGCTTCGAGATTGACAGCACCTCGCTCAAATAGTACACAAGCCTCTGGACTGTCTGTGCTCTGCCGTGTTCTGGGCGCTCTACCACCATGACTGTGCTGACCACCTGGCTGGTGGCGGCGATGTAGAGGTACATGGGCTCTTTAGCAGTCGGAGCCGCCAGGACAGGCGGCGTGTTCAACATCTTCTTTAACTGGAGAAAAGCTTCATCCGCCTTGTCATTCCACTCAAAAAGAGTGGTCTTCTTCATGAGCTGTTACAGGGGAAGAGCCTTCTCGCCCAGCCGACTGATGAAACGACTGATGGATGCCAAAACACAGATGAACTTCTGGACGTCTCTCAGGCGGGTGGGTTTCTCCATCCTCTCGATGGCCTTGATCTTCACAGGGTTGCACTCTATGCCAAGCTCTGAGACCAGGAAGCCAAGGAGCTGGCCGGCTAGTACTCCAAAGACGCATTTCTCTGGGTTGAGCTTGATCTGAAACCGGCGCAGATTTTCAAAAGTTTCCTTGAGATCTTCCAAGAGGGTACCGCGTTTCTCCGTCTTCACCACAATATCGTCTACATAGACGTGGGCATTTCTGCCGAGCTGCTTGAGGAGGCACTTCTGCATGCAACGCTGAAATGTGGCACCGGCATTTCTCAGGCCGAATGTCATGGTCAGGTAGTAGAAGGCTCCGAATGGTGTGATGAAGGCGGTCTTCAGGCGGTCTGCCGAGTTCAACTTGATCTAGTGGTAACTTGAGTAGGCATCCAAGAAACTCAACAACTCGCATCCGGCCGTGGAGTCTATCACTTGGTCAATCCAGGGTAATGCAAATGGATCCTGGGGTAGGCTTTGCTAAGACTGGTGTAATCAATGCACATGCGCCACTTGTTATTCTTCTTTAGTACAAGGACTGGGTTGGCGAGCCACTCTAGGAAGAAAACTTCCATGATGAAACCGGCTGCCAACAGGCGAGCGATCTCTTCTCCAACAATTCTTCTCTTCTCCTCCGACAGTCGGGGGAGGGGTTGCTTGACTGGCTTGGCATCTGCTTTGACATGTAGCTTGTGCTTGGCAAAATCTGTCAGAACACCCGACATGTCTTTGGGGGACCATGCAAAGATGTCTCGATTCTCATGGAGGAAATCGACGAGCTCGGTTTCCTATTTGCTATCAAGGTTGGCACCTATGACAGCGTGCTTCTCCGGGTGCTCAGGGTCCAAGGGAATCTTCTTTGTCTCTTTAGACGGCTGGAAGGAGCCCTGGGTCTCTGACTCTGTGTTCTGGGGACATGTCCGGCTGCTTGCCGGCCATGGCCACCACCCGTTCCAGGAGCTTTTTCTCAGCAGCAATCACACGGGACTCGGCCAGCCAGCTGCTGGCTGCAGCATAGGCGGACGACTTCTCATAGTCTCCGCTGATCGTGATAATGCCCTTGGTTCCTGGCATCTTCATCTTGAGGTAGGCATAATGAGGCACTGCCATGAACTTGGCTAAAGCAGGCCGGCCTAGGAGCACATGGTAAGGGCTCTCCAGGTCAACCACCTCAAACCAAATCGCTTCTCGGCGGAAATGATCCTTGTCTCCGAAGAGGACATCTATCTTGATTTTGCCGATTGGTGAGCAGGACAAGCCGGGCACAATGCCATGAAACACAGTCCGACTGGGTAGTAGCTACTTCTCTTTGATCTTCAACTTCTCCATGGTGTCGCGGTAAAGGATGTTGATGCTGCTACCGCCATCTATCAGAATCCGGGAGAACCAAGCAGCTCGCCTCTCTGTTGCAAGGGTAGCATCCAACACCAGGGCATAGGAACCTGGAGAAGGCATCACTTCCGGGTGGTCAGCACGGCTCCAGCTGATAGGCTTCTCAGACCAATGCATGAACTCTGGAGCAATTGAGGCAACTGCATTCACTGCACGGTGCTACTGACGTCGGCTGTGCCTATCGCTGGCCACACTGGTGAAGACAACGTAGGCACCATGTTCTTCAAGGTAATCATCTTGGATCACACCGACTGCTGGATGGGTGGTCGGCTGCTGAGGAGGCGAAGCCGGTGGGCCAGCAGGCGGAGGTGGCAGTCCTTCTCCCTTGGTGATGCGGACAAGCCAGTGGCACTTCTGAGTTGTATGGTTGGACGGCTTCGCACCGCTGTGGAACTTGGAGGGGGCATCGAGGGTCTGCTCAAAGGAGAAAGCAGGCACCCAAGCCGGCTTGCTACCTTTCTGACGCTTGGGGGGTGGCTGCCCTTCAGGTTGTTGATCCTCAACTGTCGCCACCTGCTGGCTGGTGGAAGCCGGCTGGGGGGCTTTGCGCTTGTTATTGTTTGGCTGCTGGCGCCGACTATTGTCTCCAGCCAGCGTTCGAGGAGTCGGAGGGAGCACCTTCCCAGAAGTGTCCACTCGAAGCTCCGACTTCATGGAGGAGTCGGTGTTTGAGTAAGGTGCCCTCTCGGCACCCGGCAGTGAAGTATTCGATGGCTTGGACCTCATGCACCCCTTCGCAGGACCTTGGATGCACAGTGAAAGCTGGCGAGGCTTGGGAGGCCGCTTGTAGGTGCTGGTGAAGTTGCGGACGAAGACCTCAGTGAAATCTACCCAGCTATTGAAGCTGCAGGGCTTCAGGCTGTTCAGCCATGTCTGGGGTGTGCCTTGGAGCATGGCGGAACATACTTCATGGCAACACACTTGTTGCCATTTTCTATGATGACGACCATGTAGTTGTCGACCAGCCAGTCTTCCGGCTTCACAGAGCTGTTGTACTTGGGCGTATCCCGTGGAAGCGTGACCCCTTTGGGAAAGGGCTCGTCGCGGGTGCGGGGGCCGAAACAAGGCGGGCCCAATGCGTCTTCTTCTTCTAGTGCCCGGGATTGATTGAGACGGTCGATCCGATGGCGGGCATCATTCTTTCTGATTCCTTCTCGGTGGCCCAGCCGGTCACCGAGAGTTGGGTGGTCAACAGGCGGCGGGGAAGCACACCTCTCCCTCCGAGAAGGAGGAGGAGGCGGACAATCGTCCCATCGTTCCACTGCTCGAGGACGACCATCTTAGTCGTGCTCGATGGTGAGGCGTGTGCGGCTGCGACTAGCAGCCGGCTCTTTGTCTCGTCTGTCGCGGACGCCACCAGTCGGCGTCCGGGAGGTCGCGCCTTCCTCTCGGCGAGTGGTGACTCACAAGTGTAGGGTATCTATCGTAGTGCTTTCGATAAGTAAGAGTGTCGAACCCAACGAGGAGCAGAAGGAAATGACAAGCAGTTTTCAGTAAGGTATTCTCTGCAAGCACTAAAATTATCGGTAACAGATAGTTTTGTGATAAGGTAGTTTGTAACGGGTAACAAGTAATGAAAGTAAATAAGGTGCAGCAAGATGGCCCAATCCTTTTTGTAGCAAAGGATAAGCCTGGACAAACTCTTATACAGAGGAAAGCGCTCCCGAGGACACATGGGAATTATCGTCAAGCTAGTTTTCATCACGCTCATATGATTCGCGTTTGTTACTTTGATAATTTGATATGTGGGTGGACCGGTGCTTGGGTACTGCCCTTCCTTGGACAAGCATCACACTTATGATTAACCCCTATTGCAAGCATCCGCAATTACAAAAGGAGTATTAAGGCAAACCTAACCATAGCATGAAACATATGGATCCAAATCAGCCCCTTACGAAGCAACGCATAAACTTGGGTTTAAGCTTCTTTCACTCTAGCAACCCATCATCTACTTATTACTTCCCAATGCCTTCCTCTAGGCCCAAACAATGGTCAAGTGTCATGTAGTCGACGTCCACATAACACCACTAGAGGAAAGACAACATACATCTCATCAAAATATCGAACGAATACCAAATTCACATGACTACTTATAGCAAGACTTCTCCCATGTCCTCAGGAACAAACGTAACTACTCACAAATCATATTCATGTTCATAATCAGAGGGGTATTAATATGCATAAAGGATTTGAACATATGATCTTCCACCAAATAAACCAACTAGCATCAACTACAAGGAGTAATCAACACTAGTAGCAACCCACAGGTACCAATCTGAGGTTTTGGGACAAAGATTGGATACAAGAGATGAACCAGGGTTTTAGAGGAGATGGTGCTGATGAAGATGTTGATGGAGATTGACCCCCACCCGATGAGAGGATCATTGGTGGTGACGATGGTGATGATTTCCCCCTCCCGGAGGGATCTTTCCCCGGCAGAGCAGCTCGCCGGAGCCCTAGATTGGTTCCGCCAAGGTTCCGCCTCGTGGCGGCGGTGTTTCGTCCCGAAAGCTTCCTTATTATTTTTCCAGGGTAAAAGACTTCATATAGCAGAAGATGGACACCGGAGGCCTGCCAAGGGCCCACGAGGCAGGGGGCCGTGCCCAGGGGGGTAGGGCGCGCCCCCACCCTCATGGATGGTGGGTGTCCCCCCTCTGGTTGATTCTTTCGCTAGTATTTTTTATTAATTCCAAAAACTGCCTCGGTGAAGCTTCAAGACTTTTGGAGTTGTGCAGAATGGGTCTCTAATATTTGCTCCTTTTCCAGCCCAGAATTCCAGCTGCCGGCATTCTCCCTCTTCATGTAAACCTTGTAAAATAAGAGAGAACACACATAAGTATCATGACATAACGTGTAATAACATCCCATAATGCAATAAATATCGATATAAAAGCATGATGCAAAATGGACGTATCAACTCCCCCAAGCTTAGACATCGCTTGTCCTCAAGCGGAAGCCGATATCGAAAAATATGTCCACATGTTTAGAGATAGAGGTTTCGATAAAATAAAATACGGACATGCGGGCATCATGATCATTCTTATAACAACAACATATATAAATATTGTCATATGATCTCTTATGCTCAAGTAATAATCTATTCACAATGTCAAGTATTAATCAGAAACTTCATTGAAAATCAACAAACTATAATCTCGGTCATTGAAGCAATTGCAATTTATCATAACACTGGAAAGAGTCAATATAAGAGCTTTTCAGCAAGTCCACATACTCAACTATCATTTAGTCTTGCACAATTGCTAACACTCACGCAATACTTATGGCTATGGAGTTTTAATCGGACACAGAGAAAGATTGGGGCTTATAGTGTTGCCTCCCAACCTTTTACCTCAAGGGTAATGTCAACAATAATAGTTCATGCTAACTTACATCCAACTGGATATATATATCAGGATCTTTCCAACATAATGTGTTTGCCAAAGGATAAAATATAAAAAAGAAAGGTGAAGATCACCATGACTCTTGTATAAGATATAAGACAAGAATGAAAGATAGGCCCTTCACAGAGAGAAGCAGAGGTTGTCATGTGCCGTTATGGTTGGATGCACAAAATCTTAATGTGGAACGTCACTTATATTGCCACTTGTGATATGGACCTTTATTATGCACTCCGTCGCTTTTATTTCTTCCATATCACAAGATCGTATAAAGCTTATTTTCTCCACACTAATAAATCATACATATTTAGAGAGCAATTTTTATTGCATGCAACAATGACAACTTACTTCAAGGATCAAACTCAATCCATAGGTAGATATGGTGGACACTCATTGCAAAACTGGGTTTAAGGATATTCGGAAGCACAAGTAGTATCTCTACTTGGTGCAAAGAATTTGGCTAGCATGAGGGGGAAAGGCAAGCTCAACATGTTGGATGATCCATGACAATATACTCAGATATAAGAAAACATAACCCATTATGTTGTCTTCCTTGTCCAATATCAACTCTTCAGCATGTCGCATTTTAATGAGTGCTCACAATCATAAAAGATGTCCAAGATAGTATATTTATATGTGAAAACCTCTCTTTCTTTATTACTTCCTATTAATTGCAACGATGACCAAAACTATGTTTGTCAACTCTCAACAACTTTTATTCATCATACTCTTTATATGTGAAGTCATTACTCTCCATAAGATCAATATGATCTCTTTATTTCTTTTTATTCTTTCTCTTTTCTTTTATTCCCTCAAGATCATAGCAAGATAACCAAGCCCTTGACTCGGAACTAATCTTTATTATATATAGCTCATGGACTCGATAACATAGAAGGATCATAAGTCAAAACTCAAAACTAGATCGTACTAAAACTTTATTCTACTAGATCAAGATATTACTAAAAGGATCGAACTAAGAAAAATGGTAAAGATAGGAGTGTGATGGTGATACGATACCGGGGCACCTCCCCCAAGCTTGGCAGTTGCCAAGGGGAGTGTCCATACCCATATGATTATATCTCTTTCCTCGGGGGTGGTGATGATGGAGTTGTTGATGATGTAGGCTTGTCGTCCATCATAGAAGGATGATCGAGTCTCCGGAATCCTCAAATCTGCAGCCAAACTCATCCTCTTGAGTCTATATTCATACTCACAGTTTTGGTTTTGCATGTCATAGATCTGGGCTTGGAGGCGCTCAATTTTCTCGTGAAGCTTGAAGATGGCCTCCCCAATGTTCTTGGCATCCAGCTTGCGATTGTTGGTGAACTCCGTGACCATTACATGATTGGCGTCGAGTCCACGTTCCACCATCTCCTGGCACTTGAAAACTTGTTGCTCCATTGCCTCGAGCCTTGTCTCCACGCTTCCGGTCCTACTTGGTCCCTCAACATCGCGGATGTGCAGCAACCCCTCACGCATCTCAATGGTTTGAGGATGTTGCAGCACTTCCGCGAGGTAGGGGTTGATGACCTTCTGGAAGAACTTGTCCTTGGTGGCACTTGGAGACGTCATGGCGATCTAGATCTATCAGAAAAACAGCTTGAAACAAAAACAGAGGATATTTGTGTGGTACGGTGGTCAAAACCTTCGGGAGATTATATAATGAATTTTTACAGACCAAAAGAAGTATCGTGCGAGAAAACGGAGTCCGGAGGGCACACGAGGTGCCCACAAGGCAGGGGGCACGCCCTCCACCCTCGTGGACGCCTCGTGTCCTTCCCGGACTACTTCTTATTTTCCTATTTTCTTAAATATTCAAAAACGGAGAAAAATTACCATTAGAACTGTTTTGGAGTCGGTTTACTTACCGTACCACGTACCTATTCCTTTTCAGAGTCTGAAACATTCTGGAAGGTGTCCCTTATGTATTCCTCTGGGGTTATGGTTTCAATAACATTAGTTTCAACATTTATAGGATTACCTGAGATATAATGTTTGATTCTTTGACCGTTCACCACCTTCGGATTTGTGCGTTCGAAGTTGTTGATTTTTATGGCACCGAAACGATAGACCTCCTCGATAACATAAGGCCCTTCCCATTTAGAGAGAAGTTTTCCTGCAAAAAATCTTAAATGAGAGTTGAATAGCAACACATAATCACCTACAATAAACTCACGCTTTTGTGTCCTTTTGTCATGCCATCTTTTAACCTTTTCTTTAAACAGTTTGGCATTCTCATAGGCATGGGTTCTCCATTCATCAAGTGAGCTTATGTCAAATAACCTCTTCTCACCGGCAACTTTGACATCATAATTGAGCTCTTTAATGGCCCAATATGCCTTATGTTCTAGTTCGAGAGGTAAGTGACAAGTTTTTCCATAAACCATTTTATACGGAGACATACCCATAGGATTTTTATATGCAGTTCTATAGGCCCATACTGCATCATCAAGTTTCTTAGACCAATTCTTTCTAGATCTATTAATAGTCTTTTGCAAAATTAATTTAAGCTCTCTATTAGTCATCTCTACTTGACCACTAGACTGCGGATGATATGGAGATGCAATTCTATGTTTAACATCGTACTTAGCAAGCATTCTACGAAAAGCACCATTAATAAAATGTGAACCACCATCAGTCATTAAGTATCTAGGGACTCCAAACCTCAGAAAAATAACTTCTTTAAGCATCTTAATAGAGGTGTTATGATCAGCACTACTAGTTGGAATTGCTTCTACCCACTTAATAACGTAATCAATAACAACTAAAATATGTGTATAGCCATTAGAGGAAGGAAACGGTCCCATATAATCAAAGCCCCAAACATCAATTGGTTCAATAACAAGTGAATAGTTCATAGGCATTTCTTGACGTCTACTTATATTACCAATTCTTTCACATTCATCACAAGACAAGACAAACTTACGAGCATCTTTGAAGAGAGTAGGCCAATAAAAACCGGATTGCAATACCTTATGTGCGGTTCTATCTCCAGCGTGGTGTCCTCCATAAGCCTCGGAGTGACACTTGCGTAGGATCTGTTCCTGTTCATGCTCAGGTACACAACGTCTAATAACACCATCTACTCCTTCTTTATAAAGGTGTGGGTCATCCCAAAAGTAATGTCTTAAATAATAGAAAAACTTTTTCTTTTGCTGGTATGTGAAACTAGGTGGTATAAATTTAGCAACAATGTAATTAGCATAATCAACATACCATGGAGCAGTACGAGAAGCATTTATGATAGCTAATTGTTCATCAGGAAAGCTATCATCAATAGGTAGTGGTGAGGGAGTCCTGGATTAGGGGGTCCTCGGACAGCCGGACTATATCCTTTGGCTGGACTGTTGGACTATGAAGATACATGATTGAAGACTTCGTCCCGTGTCCGGGTGGGACTCTCCTTGGCGTGGAAGGCAAGCTTGGCAATACGGATATGTAGATCTCCTCCCTTGTAACTGACTCTGTGTAACCCTAGCCCCCTGCGGTGTCTATATAAACCGGAGGGTTTAGTCCGTAGGACAACAACAATCATACCGTAGGCTAGCTTCTAGGGTTTAGCCTCTACGATCTCGTGGTAGTTCAACTCTTGTAATACTCATATCATCAAGATCAATCAAGCAAGAAGTAGGGTATTACCTCCATCGAGAGGGCCCAAACCTGGGTAAACATCGTGTCCCCCGCCTCCTGTTACCATCCGCCTTAGACGCATAGTTCGGGACCCCCTACCCGAGATCCGCCGGTTTTGACACCGACATTGGTGCTTTCATTGAGAGTTCCACTGTGCCGTCGCCATAAGGCTTGATGGCTCCTTTGATCATCGACAACGATGCGATCCGGGGCGAGGTTTTCCTCCCCGGACAGATCTTCGTATTCGGCGGCTTCGTACTGCGGGCCAACTCGCTCGGCCACCTGGAGCAGATCCAAAGTTACGCCCCTGGCTATCAGGTCAGGTTTGGAAACTTGAACTATACTGCCAACATCCGCGGAGACTTGATCTTCGATGGATCCGAGCCCATGTCAGGTGCGCCGCACAGTCACGACAGGCATGACTTAGCTCTGCCGTCGGACAGTGTTCGGGAGATCACACCTGCAACTACTCCGGCCCTCAATCCGGAGCAGATTGCGCCGTCCGAGGACGGGTGGATGGACCCCGCCACAAAGGCCGCGCACTCAGCGGCGATAGAGCCGAATGCTGACTTCACTTCCTATGAGACCCATGTTGCCGGACACCTGGATTCGTCCCCGGCCACGGTCTCTGAGCCGCCTGCGTCTGTGCCTATCGAATCCGATTGGGCACCGATTATGGAGTTTTCCTCCGCGGATATCTTTCAGCACTCACCACTGGACGACGTGCTAAACTCATTGAGGTCTCTCTCCTTGTCAGGAGACCCTTGGCCGAACTATGTCCGGCTAGAATGGGAGGCGGACGACGAAGAAATTCGCTCCCCACCCACCACCCACTTAGTAGCCACTGTCGACGATTTAACCGACATGCTCGATTTCTGCTCCGAAGACATCGACGGTATGGACGACGATGCAGGAGACGAACAGGAACCACCGCTCACAGGGCGCTGGACTGTCACCTCATCATATGATATATACATGGTGGACACCCCCAAAGAAGGCGATGGCGATAAGATAACGGAGGATAATCCCTCCAAGAAGCAATCCGAGCACCGACGTCAGCGGCGCCGCTCTAAGTACCGCCATAGCAAAAGCAGCGATATTGGCACAGGAGACAATAACGCTCCGGATAGTGCCGAAGACGATGACAATCCCCTCCAGCCAGACCTCGAGCGGGAGGATGAACAAGCTAGCCCTCCGGAACAGGCAGCAGACGGAGAATCAGAGGATGACAACTACATGCCTCTCTCCGAAGACGAGGTGAGCCTCGGCGACAAAGAATTTATCATGCCTGAGGATCCCGTCGAGCAGGAGCGCTTCGAGCGCCGGCTTATAGCCACAGCAAACAGCCTGAAGAAAAAGCAACAACAGTTTTGAGCTGACCAAGATCTGCTAGCGGATAGATGGACTGATGTCCTAGCGGCCGAGGAATACGAACTCGAGCGCCCAACCAAGAGTTACCCAAAGCGCAGGTTGCAACCCCAACTCGAGGAGGAAGCATTAAAACCTACATCAACAATGTATGATGCGGCTGATCGGCCACCTCGTGGCCGAGACAGAGGGGCATATCAGCCCGAAGTCTAGCCCGCACCCCGCCGCCATTCAAACAAAAACACCAAGGCCCGGGGCAACATGGGGGACCTGCGAGATGTATTGGAAAACAAAGTAGGACATGCAAGATCGATCTACGGATGACGGGGGCGCGCCCCAACGCGTGACGATGACCGTCACGCCGGATATACTCAAAGCAAATCCGTCCGGGCCGAATACAGCAGACTAGACTTGTATGAACTGCGTCGTGACATAGCCCGGCACAAAGGCGCCGCACACCCCCTATGCTTCACCGATGAAGTAATGGATCATGAATTCCCAGAAGGATTCAAACCCATGAACATTGAGTCATACGATGGCACAACAGACCCCGCGGTATGGATCGAGGATTTCCTCCTCCACATCCACATGGACCGCGGTGACGATCTACATGCCATCAAGTACCTCCCACTAAAACTCAAAGGACCAGCTCGGCATTGGCTGAATAGCCTGCCAGCAAACTCCATTGGCAGTTGGGAGAATTTGGAAGATGCATTCCTTGACAAATTCTAGGGCACTTATGTGCGACCACCAAATGCTGATGACTTGAGCCACATAACCCAACAGCCAGGGGAATCGGCCAGAAAATTCTGGACTCGGTTCCTAACTAAAAAGAACCAAATTGTCGACTGTCCGGATGCCGAGCCCTTAGCGGCATTTAAACATAACATCCGGGACGAGTGGCTCGCCCGACACCTCGGCCAAGAGAAGCCGAAGTCCATCGCAGCCCTCACGACACTCATGACCTGCTTTTGCGAGGGCGAGGACAGCTGGCTGGCTCGCAGCAACAACGCATCAAGAAATACTGGCAATTCAGATGCCAAAGACACTACCGGCAGACCACGTCGCAACAGACACAAGCGCCGCAACAACGGCGACAATGCCGAAGACACGGCAGTCAATGCCGGATTCAGTGGCTCTAAATCCGGTCAGCGAAAAAAGCCGTTTAAAAGAAGCAATCCAGGCCCGTCTAGTTTGGACCGCATACTCGATCGCTCGTGTCAAATTCACGGCACCCCCGATAAGCCAGCCAATTACACCAACAGAGAATGCTGGGTGTTCAAGCAGGTCGGCAAGTTGAACGCCGAAAACATGGACAAGGGGCTGCATAGCAACGACGAGGAGGAGCCTCGGCCGCCGAACACAGGAGGACAGAAGAGGTTCCCTCCACAAGTGAAAACGGTGAACATGATATACGCCACCCATATTCCCAAGAGGGAACAGAAGCGTGCACTAAGGGACGTCTATGCGATGGAGCCAGTCGCCCCAAACTTCAACCCATGGTCCTCTTGTCCGATCACCTTCGATCGCAGGGACCACCCCACTAGTATCCGTCATGGCGGATCTGCCGCATTGGTCCTTGACCCCATCATTGACGGATTTCACCTTACTCGAGTCCTTATGGACGGTAGCAGCAGCCTGAACCTGCTCTATCAGGATACAGTGCGCAAAATGGGCATAGACCCCTCGAGGATCAACCCACCAAAACCACCTTTAAAGGTGTAATCCCAGGTGTAGAGGCATGTTGCACGGGCTCAATCACACTAGAAGTGGTCTTCGGATCTCCGGACAACTTTCGAAGCGAGGAGTTAATCTTCGACATCGTCCCCTTTCGCAGCGGCTATCACGCACTGCTCGGAAGAACCGCATTTGCCAGATTCAATGCGGTACCGCATTATGCACACCTCAAACTCAAAATGCCAGGACCAGGCGGGGTTATAACAGTTAATGGAAACATAGAGCGCTCACTCCGCACGGAGGAGCACACTGCGGCCCTCGCAGGAGAAGCGCAAAGCAGCCTTATGAGGCAAACTGCCAATTCGGCGAAAAAGACCCCAGACACCTTCAAGCGAGTCCGGAGTACCCCGCAGAAGGATCGCCAGGCACGTTTTGAGCTCGCCTAGCAATTCGGCCTCCGTCCTAGTCCCAGTCAAGTGGCGAAATTTGTGCCGCACGTACATAACTACGCACTCAAGATACCATGGGCATAGGCGGAGGCACCGCTACGACACGTCCCACAATGCGGCTCAACCGCCCCAGGGGCCATATAACTTTATCATTTTCTCTCTTTCAGGACCTTACTCTCTGGAAGCCCTTTCCGACAGTCTAATTGTTGGACCCATCTAGGTAAGGAAATGCCAAGGAAGCAAGACGCTCTGACGTACAAGGGAATCCCCAGGTGATCTCTAATAACGGTCGAAATACCCGTTTTAAATACCCATACGCAACTTGCACTTGGATAGGACATGTCAAATAGTCCTATTTTTTGCTTATTGCACTACTTGTATCCGTACGCTTTGACGTATTATTTAATAACAATGCATAGCGTTAGTCTATGATTGCATTCCCCTTTCTTTTTTTTTTGTATGCTTATTTACGACAAATTGCACCCGTACATTCTGGTACGAATAGTGCGCCAGGGGCTTCAGTATACCCAGTAATACAACATGAGAAGTCCGAACACTTTCGACAGTGCGGCACCCCGAACTTATAGCATTATATGTGTCGGGTGGTTGGTGCGACATACGCCAAAGGATGGCTTATCATTGTGGGAGCCAATAATACGTCGCCGGTGCCTGGAAACGGGATGAGGCGAAGACATGCACGCCGGCGAATCTTACCAAGGTTCGGGGCTCTCCGAGGAGATAACACCCCTGGTCCTGCTCTGCGGGGTCTCCGCATGATCACTAGCTCGATTAAGAGTAGCTACAATCGCTCCTAGAGCTGTTGGGATCAGGGGAGAAGAAGAACAAGGCTAGCTCTTGCTTCTCTCTATCTATGGTGTGTGTGCGTGTGCTATGCTTGGAAGCCAAACATGCAGAGGTGCCAACTATGCTTGGGTGCGAACTATGCTCAGTGGCCAACCCTTTGCATGGGTGCTCCGGGGGGTTTATATAGGCCTACCCCCCAGGGGTACAATGGTAATCTGACTGGGAACTGGCCCCAGCCGTCAGTGTCTACGCCTGCCGGCTTCTCCGCCGGCCGCTGGGTCCCGCCGGCTGCCGGCTACTCGGTCGACAGGCCGGCCCCACCGCCTAGGGTCTTGTCGGCGGCTGCTTACTGTAGCCGCGCCTCTGATGATGAGGGCTTTGTCGAGGTGAGCATGGCTACAGTGGGCCGCCTCGGGGGCTATCACTGTAGCCTCACCTCGTCTTGTCTCCTTAATGGGGCTCCTGCTTCGAGGAAGGGAGTGGCCGGCTTCCGGAGGCCGGCTATGCTCCCGGCCGACTATGGAAAGCCAGGCCGCCTTCACGCCTCTCTCTGGCTGAAGGGCCCCGCAGTCCTTGGGCCTTACAGGAGGGGGTCGCGGATGACGTCGTAGCTGGCGTGGCTACAGTGCCGGGCCGCACGGGAGACATCCCTCCCGTACGGCCTCCTGTAGCCCTGCCCGCCTCGGGCTTCGGGGGTCGTGGGCCGCACTGTGGCCATGCCCCATCAGGTCGTCGTTATGTAGGGGCGGTTGTGGCCTCGGCCGGCTTCTAGGAGTCGGCGTTTCTCTTGGCCGGCTTCTTGGAGTCGGTGAGGCTGGGTCGCCTTCCGGGAGTCGGCTTTAGTGGTAGCCGGCCCGGGAAGGCGGCCCAAATGCTTGGAGTGCTTGAAGGCCCAAAGGCCTGATAAATTTTCTGAAGAGCCAGGGGTAGCCAGTTTGGCTACCCGTGGCCACTTACTCCGACAGTAGTCCCCGAAGCTGATCGGGCTTCGAGGTGGAGTAGGGTTCGAGAAGCTCGAACAGCTTCCCATCGTGACAAGCCGGCAGCTGGGAGCCGGCCTTGGTCAGGCACGTCGCCTGAGCCGAAATCTTCTGGAGTCGGAGGGCGGGAACCCGCTGGCATGCGAGCCGGGCCGCGGGCCGGCCGCGGGCCGACGGCGCGCCACGTAGCCGGAAAGCCTGCCAGCCCACGCGCGAGACGGGACGTTGCCGCAGAGAGGGGGCCCGCCACGTCCGCGCCCCAGCCCAGGTGCGGATCTTTTGTATCCCGGAACCGCCCGCACGTTCCGTGCGGCAGTTTCGGCTCGCACTTATGCGTAATAAACGCGAGACGTGGGGGGAGCGGGCGCAGTTAATCCCACGTCTCCCCCCCACGTCCGGCCTCTTCGGCCGCGTGAGGCTATAAGTAGGGGGAGGTGGAGGGCGGCAGACCCTCGCACGCTCCTCCTACTCCCTTCATCTTCTTGCCTTGCTCATTCTCGCAACAGCGCCTCGCCGCCGCGCTCTTCCTCCGCACGCTCCTCCGCCGCCGTGCTAGCTTCCGCCATGCCTCCCCACGTAGAGCAGCGTGGCGGGGATTGGGATGGCTCCATCGTCCACAACGACCACATCGACTTCCTCCGCGACACACGGCGTCTGCCCAGTGCGGACAAAGTGGAGGTTCGCCTCGCGCCGGAGAAAGAAATCAGGCCGGCGCCGCGGGATGGCGAGCGGGTGGTCTTCCGCTCGCACTTCCTGCGCGGCTTCGGCTTGCCAGTGAGCGCCTTCTTCCACACCTGGCTGGACTTCTATCAGCTCCAGCCGCACCACCTCACCCCCAACGCGGTGGTGCTGCTGTCGGCCTTCGTCACCCTGTGCGAGGGCTATCTCGGCGTCCTCCCCACCCTTGAGCTCTGGGGGGAGTTCTTCCAGTCGAAGCTGGGTACGCGCAGCCAGGGCGTGCCGGCCCACACTGGCGCCTTCATCGCATCGCGGAGATCGGGCGCCGACAACCCCTTCCCCGTCATCACGCTGATCCAATCGGTGAAGAAGTGGCAGAAATCATACTTCTACGTGTGGAACATCGCTCCATGGGGCGACTACGTCAACCTGCCGGCTTACGTAGCCGGCCCGCCGGCGGGGAGGCTGCCCCAGTGGTCCTTCCGGGCGGTGACGCTGTCGCAGGGAGGAAACGCCGCCATCGCCCGCCTGCGGGTGATGGTCCAGACGGAGGGCCTGACGGGGCCCGACCTCCTGGCCGCGTTCGTCATGCGCCGGGTCCTCCCGCTCCAGAGCCGGCCTCATCTGATCTGTCAGATGAGTGGCCAGCTCGACCCGAGCCGGATGTGCACCAAGGAGATGCCGCAGGCCGACGCGGCCGACATGGTGAACTACCTCGCCAACTGCCAGCTTCCCGACGACTGGCAATTCGGCAAGGAGCCATACAGCCGCGCCAATCCTCCGCCTACGGTATGCTCCCCTTCTCTTTTTCTATCTTTCTCTCTCAGCTTTGTCGCCGAGTTCCTCCGGGCCGACTCTAACTCAGTCGGCTCGCTCTTTTGATAGAATCCTCTGCTTCGGCCGGCCAGCGGGGTGGACGTGGAGCGCCGTTTCGTCCCCGACCGGACCGAGCACGACCAGGAGGACCCCGATCTGGGGACGGTCCATATGGAGGAAGCCGCCGAGCCGGCTGGTGGCCAAGCCGGCGGCGAGGCAGGCGGCGCCGGGTTCTCCGCGACCTTCGACGATTGGCCGGACGAGGACGAAGCCGAAGTCGTCCCGCCCCGCCAGCCAGCCTCCGGACGCGGCGCGGGCTCCTCCGGCGCGCAGCCTGCTCGGGGTAGAGGTCAGAAACGTCGCGCCACCCAAGGCATGTTCGGTAGCCGGACGAAGAAGCCGAGGGGTGGGGCGGCAGCCACCAGGCGGGAAGAAGCGGCCGCGAAGGCGGCTCGCTTCCGCAAAGTGGTGAAGCAGCCGCAGGCTGTGTCAGCGTAAGCTTTCTTTCTTTCTGTGTATTCTCCTTCTTTCTTTTCTTGGGTGGTCTTCTGAACCTTTGTCTTCTTTTCTTTGATCAGAGCTCCACTGTCACTCGAGCGGGCGGCTGCCGGCTCCGTTGTCGAGTCGCCAGGGGGCTCTGGGAGCACCACCCGCCGCGTAGATCCCCGCGCCGCCCTCCTGGAGGCGACGGAAAGGAACGCGCGGGAGGTACGGGAGGAGCACGAAGCGCGGGAGGCGGAGGCACGGAAGGCAGCCGCCGCCCAGGCAGCTCGGGACGAGGAGGCGGCGAAGGCGCTCGCCGAGGCTGCAGCCAAGGCCCAGGCAGAGGCCGAGGCCCAAGCGGCGGCAGGGGAGGCCTTGATGGTCACCCCCCTGCGCGCCATGGCGCCCGGGGACGCGGATCCCTCGCCAGGGGGGCCAGCGGTTCCCAGCCGGGTCTGGGCGGGAGCGGCGACGACGTCATCTTTGTGAGGGAGGCGCCGGGGCCGACTCCTCCGACTGGGGCGGCCCAAGGCGGTCAGACCGAGCCTGCGCCCGCACAGTCGGCGGAAGGCGAGCCGGCCGCGGGAGCTGCGGTGGCGGTCCGGGTTCCGCCAAGCCGGCGCGCAGGGAAGGCCGCGTCGGAGCCGCAGAAAGCGGCATCGGAGCCACGGCCGGCCGTGGGCTCCAGCTCGTCGGCCCGAGACGCGGAGGCGCCCAGCGCTACCTCCGGGTGGACGCCAGGCGGAGGGTCAGCCGTAGTGAACATCGCCGCGCAAGACGTCCGGACCCGGCTCCAGGGCCAAGCCGCGGTAGTTCACCGACGAATTCCTCGCCACGCGGGCTGCCATCCGGGTTAGTATTCTCATCTTCTTCTTGATTTCTCTCGTGGGGGCGCGTCAGCGCACCCACTGGGTGTAGTCCCCGAGATTCGGGCCGACTGCTGAGCAGTCGGCTCGGATCTTCCTTGATGATTTCTCATCGTTGTTTTCCTTCTTACTTCGGTCTTCTGTCCATCTTGCAGGACTACCACAACCTCCGAGCGGCCGCCTTCAACTCCCAGGCTCGGGAGCTGACGCAGAAGACCGCCGATCTCACTGAAAGCCGAGGTATGTGACTTGATCTCTATCTCATGTGGGGGCGCGTCAGCGCACCCACTGGGTGTAGTCCCCGAGATTCGGGCCGACTGCTGAGCAGTCGGCTCGGATCTTCCTTGCTGATTTCTCATTGTTCTTCTATCTCTGCAGCGGCCAACGCCAGTCTGAGGGCACAGCTGGGGGAGTCCCAGACTGCTCTTTGTGCCAAGGACGCGGAGCTCGCCGCCTTGGTGCAGGAGCGCGACCGCCTGGTCAAGAAGCTGGCCGACCAGGAGGAAAGCCACAAGGCGGCGCTGAAGGCCGCGCAGGACCGCGAAGCCGCCCTCCAGGCCGAGTTCGAGACGGAGGCGGCCGCTTGGGACGAAGCCAGGCAGACTCTGGTCTCCGGCTATGGCCAGATTGAGGATCTGGTTGACGGTAAGTCGTCTACCCCTTCGTCCTTTCTTGCCATCTGTCATTTTGACTTGTTTTTCTGACTTGGGGTTCTTCTTTTCTTTTCTGTGCAGAGTACTTCCCCGGCTATTCCACTGCCGCCAACCAGGCCATCGAAGCTCGTCGCCAGGCGAAGAGGCAAGCCGGCTTCGAGATTTCGCCGACTGCCGGCCGCTCGCTGGCGGAGCAGCTCCTGGCGATCCAGGCTCGTATCCAGCCGGCTCACAGGCTGCTCCGCCGGCTTCAGCGTGCCGGGTCACAGGTCCTGGCCGCCCTCTGGCCCGGCCAAGTGATCCCGCGCACTCCCAGTCGGACCGCCGACTGGCTGGAGGTGGCCGTCGGGCGCTTCGAGGCTTGGAAGGCGTCAGCGGCTCGCTCCGGCGCCGGGCGGGCGCTGGAGTTCGTCAAGGCCTGGTACCCAGGCCTGAATCTGTACCAGCTGGCCACCTGGCGGCAGCAAGCCGACGCGGAGCTGGAGCCGGCGCGACCAACCATCATTCGACGGGCTTCGGCAATCGCCGACTACACCGACACCAACGTCTTCGCCCCCGAGGTGGACGACAATGGAGTCGCCCAGCCGGAAAATTGGTTCGGGCTGGACCCGGCGTACGGCGAGGACTCGGCGGAGGAGATCGACTCCAGCGACGAGGGCGAAGAGGGGGAGGAGGAGGGTGAAGACGTCGAGCCGGCTGGTGGAGCAGCCGGCCAGCCTGACCGCGGCTCCAGCACTACGCTGCGTGCGAGTGCGTCTCCTGTTGCGGGAGGCGGTCAAGCCGGGACCAGCTAGGCGGCCACTCCTTCAGCCGGCGAGGTGCCTTCACCGACCAACTCGGCCTTCGCGCCTTTGTCTTCTTTCTTTTGTTTCCTGTCTTGTTACTTTTGAACAATGTTTTTGGTTAAGTCTGCGCAGTTCCACCCACTGGGTGTATTCAAACTTAATTCTGTTGCCAGCCTTTAGGCGGCTTTTATGTATATAAGTTATGCAATCGGCTTTTCCTTGTACTTTCACTTTTTGTCCTTCTGCTTTTTTCCTTTGCCACCCTCCCTTGGTTGCCGCCTCCCTAGTCAAAGAGTTGCTCTGCGATCTATAGCCGGGGAGTGCCTGGCCGATTGGGGAGGGGGAAGTATTTTTAGCTCGGTCGGACTTAAGCTAAGTTTTTAGGAAGCCGGCCAGCCGGCTGCTGTGACAGCCGGCAGGCATATATGGAGGCCGTCTTTTTGCTATATAGGTTAGTTGTTCCTTAGCCGTTTTCGTGTGGGCGTCCTTTCTGTCTTCTCTCTTGCTAGTCGGACAGTCAGTTCTTTGAGCTGCGACTTTCAACAAGAGAGGACTGGGGAGCCGGCGCACTACTTTGCTGACTTCGGGAAGAACTTATAATATAGCTTAAGGCGGCCAGTCCCCGGGCCGACTAGTCGGACCCGGTGCCGGACAAGAATTCAAAATGTAATAAGACATTCATGGATATGACACTCGTCATCCATAGATAAATAAAAGGCAGTCCCCGAGTACTGTTCGGGGGCCTGTTGGTTTGTAACTTAATACAAAAGGGGTAGCGTGATACATACTGCTTTTCAGCAGTAAAATCGTCTTAGGAGGTTTGCGTTCCATGGTCGCTCCGACTCCTTGCCGGAGTCGTCTCTCTTGCGTGCTCTTGGCTTTTGTGCGTCGATCAAGTAGTAGGAGTCATTGCCGAGTGCCTTGCTGACGACGAAGGGGCCTTCCCAAGGGGCCAAGAGCTTGTGCTGGCTGGCTGTTCGCTGGATCAGCCGGAGCACAAGGTTGCCCTCTTGGAAGGATCTTGGCTTGACCTTGCGGTTGTAGTAACGGCGCAGGCCTTGCTGGTAGATGGCGGACCGGCTGAGGGCTAACAGCCGGCCTTCTTCCAGTAGGTCGACGCCGTCTTCTCTTGCTTCTTTGGCTTCCTCCTCCGTGTACATGGTGATCCGAGGTGAGTCGAACTCGATGTCTGTTGGGATGACAGCCTCGGCACCGTACACGAGGAAGAATGGAGTGAAGCCGGTTGACTTGTTGGGTGTAGTGCGCAGACTCCAGAGGACAGCCGGCAGCTCTTCCAGCCAGCAGCCGGCCGATCGCTCTAGTGGTACAACCAGTCGGGGCTTGATGCCGGAGAGGATAAGTCCATTTGCTCGCTCCACCTGGCCGTTTGACTGCGGGTGGGCAACGGACGCTAAGTCCAGTCGGATGCCCTGTGTCGCGCAGAAACGTGCCAGTGCGCCTTTGGCGAAGTTCGTGCCGTTGTCGGTGAGGATGCTGTGCGGCACGTCGTACCGAGTAGTGATGTCGGTGATGAATGTCACGGCAGTCGGCCCGTTCAGCTTCTTGATGGGCTTGGCTTCGATCCACTTTGTGAACTTGTCCACCGCAACGAGCAGGTGTGTGAAGCCACCGCGGGCCGTCTTGAAAGGGCCCACCATGTCCAGTCCCCAGACGGCGAAAGGCCAGGTGAGGGGAATGGTCTTGAGGGCAGAAGCCGGCAGGTGTTGTTTGGAACTGAAGACTTGACATCCTCTGCAGGTCTTGACTATTTCTTTAGCATCCTCCAAGGCAGTCGGCCAGAAGAACCCATGGCGGAAAGCCTTGGCCACGAGGGATCTTGAGGCGGCGTGGTGGCCGCATTCGCCTTGGTGGATGTCTTTGAGGATTGCCACTCCTTTTTCTGGCTCGACGCAACGCTGGAAGACTCCAGTAACGCTGCGCTTCACCAGCTCCCTGTTGATTATTGCGTATGCTGCGGCTCGTCGTTGCACTATTCTTGCTGCGATCTCATCAGTCGGCAGCTCTCTGCTGACTAGGAACTTGAGGATGGGCTGGGCCCATGAGGGAGCTGTGACTTCTTCTGCTGTTAATGTGGCCACCATGACTCGGGTGGGTGGGTTGGGTGTTGCGTTGGGGTCGACCACCACTTCTTGCGTCGTTGCAGTCCCCGGGCCGACTGCTGCAGTCCCCGGGCCGGGCTCTGAGGTCCCTGGGCCGGGTGCGACTACGTCAGTTCCCGGGGCAGTCGTCGGAGTCCCCGTGCCGCCTGCAGGATTTCTTGAGCCGGATCCGGCTGTTTCTGGCGCAGGCGGTACGAAGATGGAATCCGACTCTGGAGACGGCTTGATGGACGGCTTGAGGAGGCGCTGGAGGGAGACGCCAGTCGGTATGGCTTGTCGGGTGGAGCCGATCCGTGCTAGGGCATCTGCTTGGTCGTTGTCGGCCCTTGGCACGTGAAGGAACTCGCACCCTTCGAAGTATCCGCTCATCTGCTGGACGAGGAAGCGGTAGCTCGCCATGTTCGCGTCCTTGGCGTCCCAATCGCCAGATGATTGCTGGACCACTAAGTCGGAGTCGCCGTAGCACAGGATCCGGCGTATGCCGAGCTCTTTGGCTAGCTGGAGCCCATGTACGAGCGCCTCGTACTCGGCCACGTTGTTGGAGGCGGCGAAGTGGATCTGCAGCGTGTACTTGAGCTTGTCGCCTTTGGGAGAGGTGAGGACGATGCCGGCTCCCAAGCCGGTGCGCATCTTGGACCCGTCAAAGTGCATCCGCCAATGGGTAGAGTCGGGAGCCGGCGGTAAGTACTGGGTCTCGGCCCAGTCGACGAGGAAGTCGGCCAATGCTTGCGACTTGATGGCGGTGCGGGGTTGATAGAAGATCGTATAGGGCGCCAAGGCAATGGCCCATTTGGCCACCCGGCCGGATGCATCCCGGCTGCCTATGATCTCGGCGAGCGGGGCAGTGCACACGACCGTGATGGGGTGCTCTTGGAAGTAGGGCTTCAATTTCTTGGCAGCGAAGTACACCCCATAGCACATCTTCTGGTAGTGCGGGTAGTTTTGCTTTGAGCTGGATAGTACTTCGCTGAGATAGTAGACCGGCCTCTGGACCAGCTGGGCTCGGCCTTCCTCCGGGCGCTGGACCACAACAACAGTGCTGACGACTCGGCTTGTCGCGGCGATGTAGAGGAGCATGGGCTCCTTCTCAGTCGGCGCGGCCAGGACAGGCGGAGTGGTCAACATTTTCTTCAACTCATGGAAGGCTTGGTCGGCTTGATCATTCCACTCAAAGTGAGTGGACTTCTTCATGAGTCGGTACAGGGGGAGGGCCTTCTCTCCTAGTCGGCTGATAAAACGATTCAGGGAGGCTAAGGAGCCAGTGAACTTCTGCACATCTCGCAGCTTGGTGGGTATCTCCATCCTCTCGATGGCCTTGATCTTGACAGGGTTGCACTCAATGCCGCGTTCGGAGACCAGGAAGCCTAGCAGCTGGCCGGCTGGTACTCCGAACACGCACTTCTCGGGGTTGAGCTTGATCTGGAATCGGCGCAAGTTGGCAAATGTTTCCTTCAGGTCTTCCAGCAAGGTACCGCGCTTCTCTGTCTTCACCACAATGTCATCTACGTAGACGTGGGCATTTCTGCCGAGTTGTTTCAAGAGACATTTCTGCATGCAACGCTGAAAAGTGGCACCGGCGTTTCTCAAGCCGAATGTCATAGTCAGTTAGCAGAAAGCTCCAAAGGGTGTGATGAAGGCAGTCTTCAGGCGGTCAGCTGGGTCCAACTTGATCTGATGATACCCTGAGTATGCATCCAAAAAACACAACAGCTCGCATCCGGCTGTAGAGTCTATCACTTGGTCAATCCGTGGCAAAGCAAACGGATCCTTTGGGCAGGCCTTGTTCGGACTTGTGTAGTCTATACACATGCGCCACTTGTTATTCTTCTTCAAAACCAGAACTGGATTGGCAAGCCATTCTGGAAAGAACACTTCCATGATGAAGCCGGCTGCAAGGAGCCGGGCTATCTCTTCTCCCACGATTCTTCGCTTCTCTTCTGATAGTCGGCGGAGGGGTTGCTTGACCGGCTTTGCATCAGCTCGGACATGTAATTTGTGTTCGGCGAAATCCTTCGGGACACCCGGCATGTCCTTTGGGGATCATGCAAAGATGTCTCGATTCTCACGGAGGTAGTCGGCGAGCTCGCCTTCCTATTTACTCTCCAAGTTCGCCCCAATCACGGCGAACCTCTCCGGGTGCTCCGGGTCTAGAGGTATCTTCTTCGTCTCTTTCGCAGGCTGGAAGGAGCCCTGCGCGTCACAGTCCTTGGGGTTGGGGGACAAGGTCGGCTGCTTGCCGGCCATGGCCACAACCCGTTCCAGCATCTTCTTCTCTTCCGCCACCACGAGGGACTCGGCCAGCCGGCTGCTGGCCATGGCACACTCGATGGACTTCTTGTAGTCGCCGGCTACCGTGATGATCCCCTTCGAGCTCGGCATCTTCATCTTCAGATAGGCATAGTGGGGCACAGCCATGAACTTGGCCAAAGCAGGTCGGCCAAGCAGTGCATGATAGGGGCTTTCCAGATCCACCACCTCGAACCATATTGCATCCCGGCGAAAATGATCTTTGTCTCCGAAGAGAACATCCATCTTGATCTTGCCGATTGGAGAGCAAGATAGGCCGGGTACGATGCCATGGAAGACTGTGCAGCTCGGCATGAGCTGCTTCGCTTTGATGTTCAGCTTGTCCATGGTGTCGCGGTACAGTATGTTGATACTGCTTCCGCCATCTATCAGGACGCGGGAAAATCTGGCAGCTCGCCTCTCCGTCGCAAGGGTGACGTCCAAGACCATAGCATAGGAGCCAGGCGAAGGCATCACCTCTGGGTGGTCGGCCTGGCTCCAGCTGATGGGCTTTTCCGACCAATGCATGAACTCGGCGGTGCTAGAGGCGACTGCGTTTACTTCTTGGTGTTGCCGGCGTCGGCTGCGCTTGTCGTCGACTTGACTCGTGAAGACGACGTAGGCGTCGTGCGCTTCGGGGAACTCGTCTTGGATGGCGCCGACCGCCGGCCGGGCCGCCGGCTGCTGGGGAGCTGGAGGCGGCGGGCCGGGAGGCGGAGGCGGCACTATCCCTTCGCCCTTGGTGATGCGGATGAGCCAGTGGCATTTCCGCGTTGTATGGATGGACGGCTTCGCGCCGCTGTGGAACTTGCAGGGGGCATCGAGTGCTTGTTCGTAGGAGAAGGACGGCTGCCAGGGCGGCCGGCCTCCCTTCTTCTTGGGAGCAGGCCGCTCTTCGGGCTGCTCGTCTTCAATGGTGGCCACCTGCCGACTGGAGGAAGCCGGCATGGGGCCCTTGCGCTTGTGGTCGTTCTGGTAGGGGCGCCGGTTGGGGTCGCCAGCCGGCTGCTTGGGAGCCGGGGCGACCACTTTCCCCGAGGCGTCCACTCGGAGCTCGGCCTTCATGGAGGAGTCGGCAGTAGCGTATTTGTCGGCGATGACGAGTAGCTCGTCGAGGGTGGCGGGCTCGTCGCAGAGGAGTCGGTGCTTGAGGAGGGTGCCCTCTCGGCACCCAGCAGTGAAGTACTCGATGGCCTGGACCTCATGCACTCCCTCGCAGGAGTTGCGGAGCTCGGCCCATCGCGTGAGGTAGTCGCGGGTCGACTCATTGGGCCCTTGGACGCAGAGGGAGAGCTGGCGAGGCTTGGGAGGCCGCTTGTAGGTGCTAGTGAAGTTGCGGACGAAAACCTCGGTGAAGTCCAGCCGGCTGTTGATGCTGTATGGCTTGAGGCTGTTGAGCCATGTGCGCGCCGTGCCCTGCAGCATCAGGGGGACGTACTTCACGGCAACGCGCCGGTTGCCGTTGGCGATGCTGACGGCTATGGAGTAGTCGATGAGCCAATCTTCCGGCTTCACCGAGCCGTTGTACTTGGGCGTGTCTCTGGGGAGCGAGAACCCTTTGGGAAAGGGCTCGTCGCGGATGCGGGGGCCAAAGCATGGCGGGCCGACATCGTCTTCTTCTTCTAACGCCAGGGACCGAGCAAGGCGGTCGATCCTGTGGCGGGCGTCACTCTCGCCGACTCCTTCTCGGCGGCCGAGTCGGTCGCCAAGAGTCGGATGTGTGATGGGCGGCGGAGTGAGGCGTCTTTCTCTTCGAGGCGGGGGAGGCAGCAGGTTTCCTTGGTGTTCGACCGCCCGAGGGCGGCCTTCCGCGTCGCGCTCGATAGTGATGCGGGTCCGGCTGCGGCTGGCAGCTGGCTCCTTGTCTTTCTTCTGGCGCGTGCCGCTCGCAGTCGGCGAGCGGGACGTCGCGGCGTGCTCCCGGCGCGGGGGATGGCTATCAGCTCAGGCGCCGGCTTCGTGCCGTTTTGCAGCCGCGTCGATCAGCTGCTGGATCCGTCTTGTCATGTAGGGGAGCTCATCGGCTCCCAGCCCATTGAGCTCCTCTGCTGCCGCCTGAGCGGCTCGCAGATTCTCGAGCGGGGTGGCGTAGACGGGGCGATCTGCGCCCAGCATGCTGGCAACGGCTGCGCCGCGCTTCTGGACGAAGCCGGCTCGGCTCGGGCCGCTCGGAGGCGGCGTCCCGAAGGCGGCGCGGTCGACTTCGCGCTGGTGGGCCTCGATGAGGCGTCTCATCGAGGCTATCTTCTTGCTCTCCGTGATGAGGGCAAGACGGCGTGCCTCCAGGGTCTCGGCGTCGGCGTCGGCCGGGAGGGGGATGGAGAGGTCGTGCATCGCTGCTTGCTGAGCGTCGCGGGCGCTCCCGCCCGAGTTGGAGACGTGGCTGATGACCAGCACTTCGGTGATAGCGCTGCTGCCGCTGTCAGCTCGAGGGAGTGGGTCATCGAAGACCACCACATCGGAGGGGTAGGCGTCGAGCGACGCGGTGTCGGAGTCGATGAGCATCGGGTCGGTGGAGCCGACAGACTCCATGTCCGCAGCAGGCTCGCTGGAGACGTGAAGTTGGTCGAGGAGGCTGACGAGGCGGCTCTCGGGGTAGTCGGTGCCTGCGTCGGACGCAGGCTCGTCGGAGATGCGAGTCTCGCCGAGCGGATCGGCGAGGCGGCTCGCTGCGCAGGCGTCGTCGACGCCTTGCAGCGCGTCGGGGCAAGCGCCATCGGGCGCAGCAGGCTGGCTGCGCTCGCGGGGAAGGAAGAAGGTTCCCGTCCAGAACAGGTCTCCGGACGACGGTGCACCTGGCCCCACGGTGGGTGCCAAATGTCGGGTGGTTGGTGCGACATACGCCAAAGGATGGCTTATCATTGTGGGAGCCAATAATACGTCGCCGGTGCCTGGAAACGGGATGAGGCGAAGACATGCACGCCGGCGAATCTTACCCAGGTTCGGGGCTCTCCGAGGAGATAACACCCCTAGTCCTGCTCTGCGGGGTCTCCGCATGATCACTAGCTCGATTAAGAGTAGCTACAATCGCTCCTAGAGCTGTTGGGATCAGGGGAGAAGAAGAACAAGGCTAGCTCTTGCTTCTCTCTATCTATGGTGTGTGTGCGTGTGCTATGCTTGGAAGCCAAAGACGCAGAGGTGCCAACTATGCTTGGGTGCGAACTATGCTCAGTGGCCAACCCTTTGCATGGGTGCTCCCGGGGGGTTTATATAGGCCTACCCCCCGGGGGTACAATGGTAATCCGACTGGGAACTGGCCCCAGCCGTCAGTGTCTACGCCTGCCGGCTTCTCCGCCGGCCGCTGGGTCCCGCCGGCTGCCGGCTACTCGGTCGACAGGCCGGCCCCACCGCCTAGGGTCTTGTCGGCGGCTGCTTACTGTAGCCGCGCCTCTGATGATGAGGGCTTTGTCGAGGTGAGCATGGCTACAGTGGGCCGCCTCGGGGGCTATCACTGTAGCCTCACCTCGTCTTGTCTCCTTAATGGGGCTCCTGCTTCGAGGAAGGGAGTGGCCGGCTTCCGAAGGCCGGCTATGCTCCCGGCCGACTATGGAAAGCCAGGCCGCCTTCACGCCTCTCTCTGGCTGAAGGGGCCCGCAATCCTTGGGCCGTACAGGAGGGGGTCGCGGATGACGTCGTAGCTGGCGTGGCTACAGTGCCGGGCCGCACGGGAGACATCCCTCCCGTACGGCCTCTTGTAGCCATGCCCGCCTCGGGCTTCGGGGGTCGTGTGCCGCACTGTGGCCATGCCCCATCAGGTCGTCGTTATGTAGGGGCGGTTGTGGCCTCGGCCGGCTTCTAGGAGTCGGCGTTTCTCTTGGCCGGCTTCTTGGAGTCGGTGAGGCTGGGTCGCCTTCCGGGAGTCGGCTTTAGTGGTAGCCGGCCCGGGAAGGCGGCCCAAATGCTTGGAGTGCTTGAAGGCCCAAAGGCCTGATAAATTTTCTGAAGAGCCAGGGGTAGCCGGTTTGGCTACCCGTGGCCACTTACTCCGACAATATGCATCAGCTCCGAATCATGTCTTGGGTCAATAGTTGGGTTTGCCCGGCTCCCATGTTTTGGTACCTTATGTTCCACAATATCGGCTAAGGCAGCACTGGGAGAACTACTGCGATTGTGTCCCGGTTCTTCCGGACGAGCACCTTAGTAGAGAAAGCCGAAAACTGACTGTCATGATAAGGCGAGAGCTGGTCGCTGTTCGAGAGGTCTCAAGTCCTTAAAGACTTTTTATGCTTCGGGCGAGGAGTCGGCCTTGCCCGACTTAGGCGTATATAGCGCCCCAAATTCGGTCCTCCAAATACTAGGGGCTTCGCCAAAATTTAAAATTGTAGACTTCTATGGCTAAGTGAGAGTGATAAAGCTTTATAGTCCGATTGCCTGGTTTGTTGTGCTGAACACCTCCTTCGAAGGACCCAAAATTGGGATAAAGAGTGCTCAGGTTTATCCCGAACACCTCAGTACTAGTTACATGGGGGCAGAAGCCGACGACTGGCCAACTCTCAGATTTTATAAATGGCCGCACAGAAGGTAATATTTTAAATTAACAAGCGTTGCATAGCGCAAATGAACTCGTTTCATATTACAGGATCACATGAGTACATTTATTCAAATATTACATCCTTAGCAGATTCCTCCGCCACAATGCGAGCACCCTTCAGGACACTTTCATAATACTTTTCGAGGTGGCGATGCTCCTTGCCCTCCGGCGGCCCCTCCTTCACCAGCTTTTCGGCGTCCAGCTTCGACTAGTGCACCTTCGCCCGGGCAAAAGCCCTGCTTGGACCCTCGATGCAGACGGACCGCTTTATGACTTCAAACCGTGGGCAAGCATTTACAAGCCACCTCACCAGACCGAAGTAGCTACCGGGCAGGGGCTCGCCAGGCCACATCTGGATTATAAGACCCTTCATGGCCTGTTCGGCCGCCTTGTGAAGCTCGACCAGTTGCTTCAACTGGTCCCTCAAGGGCATTCGGTGTTCGGTCCCAGTATACTGAGACCAGAACAACTTCTCCGTCGAGCTCCCCTCCTCGACCCGGTAGAACTCCGCGGCATCCGACAAACTGCAGGGTAGATCTGCGAACGCTCCTGGAGAGCTCCGAACTCGGGTAAGTAAAAAGAAAGTTTCCTTCACATGCTTGCTTTGCATAATGAATGCCTTACCCGCCGCTATCTTCTTAACCGCCTCAATTTCCTGGAGGGCCTTTTGGGCTTCGGCCTTGGCATGTTGTGCGCTTTTGAGGGCCTTCGCAAGCTCGGACCCTTGCGTCTTAGAGTCAAGCTCCAAGGACTCGTGTTTCTTGACGAGAGCCTGGAGCTCTTGCTGCACCTCGCCTACTCGGGCCTCTTGCTTCTCTCGCTCGATGCGCTCCTTGGCCGCTTTGTCTTCGGCCTCGGCTAGCACCTTCTGCAGGGCCGCCACTTCGGTCGTGGCCCCTAGCAAAATTCATGACGATCCTATTATTCTAAAACCAAATTTTTCTTTATCAATATTCAGACGGGGTGTCACTTACCTTTGTTCTCTTCGAGCTGCCTCTTGGTAAGGCCGAGCTCTTCCTTGGACAGCTCAAGGTCCCGCTTCAGTGCGGCGACCTCCGCAGTATGAGCGGCGGCGGCCAGCAGTGAAGCCTGCTTATTCACATAGACACATTCTGATTAGACTCCTGCAATTATTATTTGATCCTCTATTTGGCCTTTCTTCGCGAACGCCAAACAGAGCATCAGGGGCTACTGTCTATGCTGTAACATTTTCTTACAATTTGATTACTTACCTCAAAGCCGGTTAGGAGGCTGGCGCATGCTTCAGTCAGTCCGCTCTTAGCGGACTGAACCTTCTTGACTACCGCACTCATAGTAGTGCGGTGCTCTTCGTCAATGGAAGCGCCGCGAAGCCCCTCCAATAAGTTGTCCGATGCCTCTTGATGGACAGAGGCCATCGGCACAGACAGCTTGCCCCCCTTACCGAGGGGTTGCCTGACAGAATCCGGAACCACTTGAGGTTCCGGCGCCGTATTCGGCTTGGGGCTAGACTTGTTGCCCCCGGCGTTGGGGCCCAGGGGAGTCTTGCCCCTCGTATTCCCAGCACCTGGAATGTCGCCTTGGGGCGCCTCCGGAACTATCTCCCCTTGGTTCTGTTCCCGTTGAGACAACACCTCGGCGTCGTCCGTTGGGCGGGGGAAGGAGGAGATCAGGAGGGAATCGTTGTTCATATCTGACGGGCCCAAAGAATCATTCGACGAAGACACGTCAATATGGGCTCGGGATGGACTGCATAATCATGCGTGGCGTGATAAGAAATAGTACAATAAGACATACCAAGAATTATTATGGTATCCAGATACTCACGACTTCGCCAGGGGCTTGTCCCTGGGTAACCACTCCTCGTCGCTGAAAGCGGCCGTCGTGGAGCAGTCCGGGAGGAGGGTCCTTCCCTTCTTGGACCCTTCGGCCTCCCCTGATGGGGCGGCCTTCCTTTTCCTGTCCCCCCGGCTGGGGGGAGAACTTTCCTCTTCCTCCTCCTCGTTTTCGTGGGAGGAGTGAGCCTCAGTGTTTTCGGATGATGAGTCTGATATAACCTTGCGCCGGAGACCCTTCCTGGTCCCCGTGGCCTTCTTCTTGGTCTTCTTCTCTGGCACCTCATAAGGCGCCGGAACCAGCATCTCCGTTAGGAGAGCGTCTGCTGGATCTTCGAGCAGGGGAGCCGGACAATCGATCTGCTCCGCTGTCGCTACCCAATCCTGTTAAATGGCGTGGAGGCTTAGATCCCGCGCGTGGTTATATTGGGGAAAAGAACATCTTATGAGATATAAAAGACTTACCAGATTGGCAGGGCGCTTTGTGCTGAGCCCGCGGTCCTCGGTAAGGGGAGGAGGTACCTCGGCGCCCTTGAACAGCACCCTCCAGACGTCCATGTGCGTCGTGTCGAAGAGCTCTCGCAGTGTCTGGTGCTCGGCCGGGTCGAACTCCCACAAATTGAATGCCTGTCTTTGACACGGGAGGATCCGGCGGAGGAGCATGACTTGGACCACGTTGACGAGCTTGATTTTCTTGCTCATCATGTTTTTGACGCATGTCTGGAGTCCGGTCAGCTCTACCGAGGAACCCCAGGATAGGCCCTTCTCTTTCCAGGAGGTGAGCAGCATGGGGATTCCGGAACGAAATTCGGGGGCCGCCACCCAGTTGGTGTCGCGCGGCTCGGTGATGTAGAACCACCCCGATTGCCACCCCTTTACGGTCTCCACATAGGAGCCTTCGAGCCAGGTGACGTTGTGCATCTTGCCCACCATGGCGCCTCCGCACTCCACTTGCTGGCCGACCACCACCTTCGGTTTAACGTTGAAGGTCTTCAGGCACAGGCTAAAGTGGGGCTTGATGTGGAGGAAGGCCTTGCACACGACGATAAACACCGAGATGTTGAGGATGAAATTGGGGGCCAGATCGTGAAAGTCCAGCCCGTAGTAGAACATGAGCCCGCGGACAAATGGGTGGAGGGGAAATCCAAGTCCGCGGACGAAGTGGGTAAGAAATACCACCCTCTCATGGGGTTCTGGAGTAGGGACGATCTGCCCCGCATCTGGCAGCCGGTGCGCGATATCCGCGGCCAGGTATCCGGCTCCCCGTAGCTTTGTGATGTCCTCCTCCGTAACGGAGGAGACCATCCACTTGCCTCCCGCTCCGGACATGCTTGGAGTGGTTTGAGGAGGAAAACGCGAACTTGGGTGCTGGAGCTCGAGTGCGCAAGAATGGATGAGCCAGGAGGAAGAAGGCGTGGGTGAAAAAGATGAATCCTTGTCCCTTTAGAAGGGCGGAAGAAACTATGCGCCTCCCCACCTACCTGGTAAACTCGCTTATTCCCCAAGCGCCGTAATTGATGGCGCGGTTGGGTTACCGACACCCATATTGATGAGAATCCCGTGATAAGGGGACACGATCTGTGCTTCGACAAGACGTGCCAAGAAAACCGCCTCGCAATATGTGAGTGGCTGGTTGTGAAAAACGGTTCGAATAATGACTGGGCCATGGTGTGGTGTCATGCTGCAGAATGTGTCAGCAGATTAGATTTGTGGAAATATTATTCTCTCTACGGTGGTATGTGGAATTTGTTTTGCAGAGCCGGACACTATCCTTGTGTTCAAAATCTTCTATGGAGTATTCGGAGGAAGAACCCACCTTGCAATGCTGAAGACAATCTGCGCGCCGGACTCACCGTCATTGAAGCCTAGTTAAGGGGCTACTGAGGGAGTCCTGGATTAGGGGGTCCTCGGACAGCCGGACTATATCCTTTGGCTGGACTATTGGACTATGAAGATACAAGATTGAAGACTTTGTCCCGTGTCCGGGTGGGACTCTCCTTGGCGTGGAAGGCAAGCTTGGCAATACGGATATGTAGATCTCCTCCCTTGTAACCGACTCTGTGTAACCCTAGCCCCCTCCGGTGTCTATATAAACCGGAGGGTTTAGTCCATAGGACAACAACAATCATACCATAGGCTAGCTTCTAGGGTTTAGCCTCTACGATCTCGTGGTAGATCAACTCTTGTAATACTCATATCATCAAGATCAATCAAGTAGGAAGTAGGGTATTACCTCCATCGAGAGGTCCCGAACCTGGGTCAACATCGTGTCCCCCGCCTCCTGTTACCATCCGCCTTAGACGCATAGTTCGGGACCCCCTACCCGAGATCCGCCGGTTTTGACACCGACAAGTGGGTCATCAAGAACATTCTCTAACTTAGACAAATTGTCTGCAACGGGGTTCTCAGCTCCCTTTCTATCAATAATATGCAAATCAAATTCTTTTAGCAAGAGAACCCATCTAATAAGTCTAGGTTTAGCATCTTTCTTTTCCATAAGATATTTAATAGCAGCATGATCCGTGTGAACAGTTACTTTAGAATCAACAATATAAGGTCTCGACTTATGACAAGCAAATACAACTGATAAAAATTCTTTTTCAGTAGTAGCATAATTTCTCTGGGCACTGTCTAGATTTTTACTGGCATATTGGATAACATTTAATTTCTTATCAACCCTTTGTCCTAGAACAGCACCTACAGCATAATCACTAGCATCACACATAATTTCAAAGGGTAAATTCCAATCAGGTGGCTGAACCATAGGTGCAGAAATAAAGGCTTTCTTAAGTATTTCAAATGCTTCTACACAATCATCATCAAAGACAAAAGGAACATCTTTTTGTAAGAGATTAGTCAGAGGCCTAGAAATTTTAGACAAGTCCTTAATGAACCTCCTATAAAAACCAGCATGACCAAGGAAACTTCTTAAACATTTAATGTCCTTGGGACACGACATCTTTTCAAGAGCATCAACTTTAGCTTTATCAACTTCAATACCTCTTTCAGAAATTTTATGCCCCAAGACAATACCTTCATTAACCATAAAGTGGCACTTTTCCCAATTCAAGACAAGATTAGTTTCTTCACATCTCTGCAAAACTCAATCAAGGTTGCTTAAGCAATCATGAAAAGAAGTTTCGTAAACGGAGAAATCATCCATGAAAACCTCAACAATCTTTTCACAAAAATCGGAGAATATAGCCATCATACATCTTTGAAAGGTAGCAGGTGCATTACATAAACCAAAAGGCATACGTCTATAAGCAAAGGTATCGAAAGGGCAAGTAAAAGTGGTCTTTTCTTGATCCTCTTTTGACACAGGTATTTGAGAGAAACCAGAATAACCATCTACAAAGCAAAAATGCGTATGTTTGGATAATCTTTCTAGCATTTGATCAATAAAAGGTAAATGGTAATGATCCTTTTTAGTAGCTTTATTTAGTTTGCGGAAATCAATTACCATTCTATAACCTGTAACGATTCTTTGTGGGATCAATTCATCTTTATCATTAGGAACAACAGTAATACCTCCCTTCTTAGGGACACAATGGACAGGACTTAGCCACTGACTATCAGCAATGGGATAAATTATACTTTAGTATTTCTTTTCTTACCACTTCTTTCATCTTAGGATTTAACCGTCATTGGTGATCAACAACTGGTTTAGCATCTTTCTCCAATTTTATTTTGTGCTGACATAGAGTGGGACTAATGCCCTTAAGATCATCAAGAGTATATCCAATAGCAGCACGGTGCTTCTTCAGAGTTTTCAATAATCTGTTTTCTTCACGCTCTGAAAGGTTAGCACTAATAATAATAGGATATATCTTTTTCTCATCAAGATAAGCATATTTAAGAGTATCAGGTAATGGTTTAAGCTCAAACACGGGATCACCCTTGGGTGGAGGAGGATCCCCTAGGATTTCAACATGCAAGTTGTGTTTCAAAATAGGTCCCTGCTTAAAGAATACTTCATCTATTTCCCTTCTTCCATTCATAAACATATCATTTTCATGGTCGAGCAAATATTGTTCTAAAGGATCATTAGGAGGCACGGCAATAGAAGCAAGACCAATAATTTCATCTTTACTAGGCAATTCTTTATCATAGGGTTGCCTACGAAATTTAGAAAAATTAAACTCATGAGAGATATCCCCCAAACCAATAGTAACAACATCTTTTTTGCAGTCTATCCTAGCATTAACAGTATTCAAGAAGGGTCTACCAAATATAATGGGACAAAAGTCATCTTGTGGGGAATGAAGAACAAGAAAATCAACAGGGTATTTAACTTTCCCAGACAAGACTTCAACGTCTCTAACAATCCCAACTGGTGAAATAGTGTCTCTATTGGCAAGCTTAATTGTAACATCAATTTCCTCTATCTCAGCAGGTGCAATATCATGCATAATTGCTTTGTATAAGGAATGAGGTATTGCACTTGCACTAGCACGCATATCGCATAAGTCATGATAGCAATGATCTCCTATTTTAACAAGAATAATAGGCATGCCTACAACAGGTCTATGTTTATTTTTAGTGTTAGGTCTAGCATAGCACCTTCATCACAGAAGTAAATAACATGCCCATCAATATTATCGGCCAAGAGATCTTTAACCATAGAAATACTATGTTCAACTTTAATTTGCTCAGGGGGTGTAGGTGTTCTAGTATTACTCTTACGAACCACAGTTGAAGCTTTAGCATGATCACTTATTCTAACAGGGAAAGGTGGTTTCTCAATATAAGCAGTAGGAACAACAGGATCAACATTATAAGTGATAGTCTTTTCTTCAACTTTAATAGGTGCAACTACTTTTACTTCAATGGGAGGATTATATTTAAACCACTTCTCCTTAGGGAGATCAACATGAGTAGCAAAGGATTCACAGAAAGAAGCTACTATCTCATAGTCAAGTCCATATTTAGTGCTAAATTCACGGAAAACATCGGTATCCATAAAAGATTTAGTACAATCAAACTTAGGTGTTATACCTGACTCCTTACCTTGGTCGAGATCCCAATCTTCAGAGTTGCGTTTAATTCTTTCCAATAAATCCCATTTGAATTCAATAGTCTTCATCATAAAAGAACCAATACAAGAAGTATCGAGCATGGAGCGATTATTGAGAGAAAGCCGAGCATAAAAATTTTGAATAATAATTTCTCTTGAGAGCTCATGATTGGGGCATGAATATAACATTGACTTAAGCCTCCCCCAAGCTTGAGTGATGCTTTCTCCTCCGCGAGGCCAAAAATTATATATATACTTACGATCACGATGAACAAGATGCATAGGATAAAACTTCTGATGAAATTCCAATTTCAATCAGTTGTAGTTCCATGATCCCATATCATCACATAGCCTAAACCATGTCAATGCCTTTCCCTTCAAAGATAAAGGCAGGACCTTCTTCTTGATAACATCCTTGGGCATACATGCAAGCTTAAATAATCCACAAACTTCATCCACATAGATTAGGTGCAAATCGGGATGTAATGTTCCATCACCTATGAAAGGATTAGCTAGCAGTTTCTCTATTCACTACAAAAAAAGACACATCCGTGACATTTTGGGCCGAACAAAAAATTTTCTGTCATACATATGACCCTTCTATGACGATAATTGTGACAAAACCCGGTATCATCATAGATGTGGTGGGCTCCTACTTCTATGACAAAAAATCATGACAGAAAATGGGCTTTTCGTCCTGGGCGGGCCGGAGACGCAGCTGCAGGACATTCTTTGGGCCGTCCATGACGGAAAAAACCGTGGTAGAAGCGAGGGGGAGGAAAATTTCGGGGAGTTCCCGGTTACGGTGGGAGGTCGGGGGCCGAGCGATGCGCGTTTCTCTCGTACACGTACGCGCGTGTGTGCGAGGCGTTGGCTCTAACTGAACCTGAGCGAGGCGTTCGGCTCTAACTGAACCCGAGCGATTGCACTGCAGGCTACACGTTACTGAACCCGAGCGATCGATCGATGGCTGTTAACTGAACCCGATCGAGCGATTCCTTCGCTACTGCTGCTAACTGAAGCCGATCGATTGGATGAACAGTGAGCGTTGCGGGGGGGGGGGGGGGGGTGGATGAACAGTGAGCGGTGGCGTTGCCTCTGGATGAACAGGACCCTGTGGTGTGGAGGGCTGGATGAATAGTAGACGGTGGAGGGGTGCCCGAGGAGGGGTGGTGGAACAGGACCCCGTGGTGTGGAGGGCTGGATGAACAGTAGACGGTGGAGGGGTGCTCGTGGAGGGGTGGTTAAACAGGACCCCTTGGTGTGGAGGGCTGGATGAACAGTAGACGGTGGAGGGGTGCCCGTGGAGGGGTGGTTGAACAGTAGCCGGTGGAGTAGCGCGCGGTGGAGGCTGGATGAACAGGAGCCCGTGGAGGCTGGAGGAGGTCGACGGTAGCCCGTGGAGGCTGGAGGAGGTCGACGGTGGAGATGAACAGTATCCCGTGGAGTCCCGTTTCTCGGTACGCCACACCCCTCCCGATCAACAGGACCCCCGTTTCGACCATAGCACTCCAACACAAGTCTGTTTCCTCCGTTTTGCGGTATGCCACACCCCTCCCGATCAACAGGACCCCTGTTTCGACCGTAGGAGGTCCGTTTCCTCCGTTTTGCGGTACGCCAGACCCCTCCCGATGAACAGGATCCCGTTTCGAACGTGGCCGGTCGAACACAAGGCCGTTTCCTCCGTTTTGCGGTACGCCAGGCCTCGTTTCCATCACCTGTTCCGTCCAAGCCCTCCCGATGAACACGACCACGCATTCCGTTCCGACCCAGCCGGTTGGCTCCCACGCGTTCCGTTGCCTCCCGATGAACACAACGCATTCCGTTGCCTCCCCATGAACATGACGCATTCCGTTGCCTCCCCATGAACACGACGACGACGCTGTTTCTCCGTTCCGACCCTGCCATGTACACGAGCCCTGGCCGTATGTATGCGCGAGTAGGCGTTCGAGACCCTGCCTGTATGTACGTACGTGGCCGTATTTTCTTTCTTGCACCCTGGCCGCTGTACGTACATGTACATGCTACGTGCGCGCCTCTACTACGACACGTACGCGCCTTTACTTCGACACGTGCGCGCCTCTACATCGACCAGTATATATGTACATAAACGTTCGCGACCAGAATGACAACGCTACGTACGCTTTGACCAGGTGGGTCCCGACTGTCAGGCACTTCCTTGCCTGCGAAGATGTAGCTGGTGGGTCCCAGCAGTCAGGGCGCGAATCGTTTTTTTTTTGCCCGGGCGCACTTCCTCGCGTGCGAAGGTGTAGCTGCTGGGTCCCAGCAGTCAGGGGGGCATCGTTTTGTTTTTTTGCCCGGACGCACTTCCTTGCGTGCGAAGATGTAGTTGGTGGGTCCCAGCAGTCAGGGGGGCGAATCGTTTTTTCAGACGAACTTCCTTGCGTGCGAAGATGTAGCTGGTGGGTCCCAGCAGTCAGGGGAAAACGTGTTTTTCGCGAAATACGGTGGCCCGTCCGGTGGGTCCCCGCTGTCAGATGGAGGAATAATTATTTTGCGCGTAATAAGGAGGCACTTCCTTGTTGCGGCCATGGACCCAGCTGTCAGCCTCTCCACGTAGAGTCCATGTCCGATGGAAGCCATTCCTTGACCACGTTGACCACGCTGCGCCGAGAGCACCAGGGCGGTGGACGACTGCGAGGCCTAGGAAGGGGACGACGCGGAGCCGGGGAAGACGCGGCAGTGGATGCCCACGCGTAGAGGAGTATGAGGGTTCACTCGTTCGGCTACGGTGTGAGGCTGCCGTCGCCGTAGAATAACAAGGGGTGTGGGTGCGTAGAGGGTTGGCCTGGCCAGCGGTGGGAGTTGTAGGGGGCGGTGAGGCCTCCGCGGCATCACAGCCGGCCACGGGCGGCAGGAGCAGGCGGCACGACCGGCGCTGCTTTGGGCGGCTGGAGCAAGAAGACCAGAGGTTGAAGAAGCACTACGGCCGTTGGATGGACATCGTACGGTCACTGGATCTAGAATCGTTCATATATTGACTAAAGTTGACAAAGGCCTCCGTCCCAGTCAACTTAGTAGGCCCACAAGTCAGCCTCCCACCAAGGTGCATCCCAGCTAGCAGGGGGGTATTCATTTTTGTGTGCGTAATAAGGAGGCACTTCCGGTGGGTCCGAGCAGACAGCGGGGGGAACGTTTTTTTTGAGAAATACGGTGGCCCGTCCTGTGGGTCCCAGCAGTCAGGGGGATTTTTTTTCGCGAAATACTGGTGGCCCGTCCGGTGGGTCCCTGCTGTCAGGTGGAGGAATAATTATTTTCCGCGTAATAAGGAGGCACTTCCTTGCGGCTGCCGTGGACCCAGCTGTCAGCCTCTCCACGTACTGTACTCTTCCGATGGAAGTCGGTCGTTGACCACATTGACCAGCCGCGCCAAGAGCACCACGGCGGTGGACGACGGCGAGGCCTAGGAAGGGGCGACGCGGAGCCGGGGAAGACGCGGCAGTGGAAGCCCGCGCGGAGAGGAGTACGAGGGTTCACCGGTTCGGCTGCGGTGTGAGGCTGCCGTCGCCGCAGAATAACAGGGGGTGTGGGTGAGTAGAGGGATGCCCTGGCCAGTGGTGGGAGTAGTAGGGGGCGCTGAGGCCTGCGCGGCAGCACAGCCGACCACGGGAGGCGGGAGTAGGCGGTCCCGCCGGCGCTGCTTTGGCGGCTGGAGCAAGAAGATCAGAGATTGAAGAAACACGACGGCCGTTGGATTGACATCCAATGGTTACGTCTGCAAGAATCGTTTGTTGACGTATATAATAACTAAAAAAATCTTGCATACGCGTCAACTAAACAGGCCCACAAGTCAGACCACTCCCTCTTTTTTTAATAATTTATATATAGCTCATGGCAACTTCTTATGCAATTTATTGCAGTCATTTTTTTGGTTGGCCAGGGCCAATTTCGCATATTTCTGTGGGTTCCAAACTATTTTTATACCGAAATGTCAAGCCAGATTTAAAGTACTTTGAAGATATATTTAAATTAGGTTAATGCCGAGTGAAATAGGAATCTGAAAATGTGAAAAAATTCAGAAATTATAAAGTAATTGCCAATTTGTCATCTGTTTTTATATTTACAACCCATTTCATATTACTTTCAAGATTTGCAGGCGTCTTCAAAGAGTTGCAACCCATCAGGGCGTAGAAAAATAAATAGGCCTGGATTGGGTATTCTTCAGAAAAAATAAACTGGGCTCATTTTCACAAAGAAAAAATAGCTGGGCTGGTCACATGGTGAACATAAAATATAAGCCTGGGCTAGACGGGCCACAGCCTAGTTCAAACCCTGCTCCGTCTCAACAATACCAAACAAAAAAAATACTGCTCGAGTAGCTACGTCCCAGGTGTCAGCCGATCTTGTGCTGTTCTCTTGTCTATTGACTATATACGCTCACAATGTCGTGGGTCCCAGATGTCAGGAAAACATTAGGAAGAAGCATTTTATTTTTCCATACGCTGACGTGGTGGGCCCCTACTGTCATCCTCTCCACGTACTTCTGCCGATTCCTGTTGTTTGTTGACCATGTTGACAACGCGAGAGGGCGGCGCCGCGGCGAGTGCACCAAAGCGCGCGGAGGACGTCGGCGTTAACGATTTAGGAGACGGTGGGGCGGCGATGCGTGCGCTGAGGCGCAGCCAGCCGTGGGAGGCGGAAGCAGGCGGCCCCGCCGGCGCTGGTTTGGTTTTGGCGGCTGGAGGAAGACAGGATTGAAGAAACACGACAGACTGTAAAAGCAGCAGGAGTACTTAACAACCTTAACTGAAACCAGCAGGGGCACTTAACAACCAAAGCTGAAAGCAACGTGGTCAATAAACAGGATATTTGCTTTAGAGCCATGGAAAAGCATGAACATAATCTTCTGTCCTATTCTCCAAGATGGACGGGCCTTCATTATTTGAGACCACCCATGAATAAGTATCTTTTCACCTCCAAGGGGAATTGAGTAGGCCGACATAAACATCATGTTGTGACCAAGCGTAAGTCTGACCCGACCATGGTCAGGCATCTGTATAGGAACAATAGAACTCTGCAGTTCCTGTTTCAAGAAGATCACAACTGTAAAACTGTGTATAAGCAATAGTTTATGAACAACATATATAACAGAAAACAACTCGTACCATAAGTTTCTCGACACAGTTGGACCTGTTCAACGAGTGCAGCAGTGGCACACATATGCCACGTGGCCTTCCACCATTGAAACACCCCACAAGGACCTCAAGACGATCAATAAAGTGTAGGAACTTGTGGATGTCGATCCAGTCAACTTCAGTGCCATTAGTAACAGCCGAGTTATTACAGAGTAACAAACGAGCAGACTGCTTAACTCTGAAAAAACCTACATGTGCCACCAATTATAAGAAAATATTAGTTAGAAGTAGCATCTTCGTGAGAGATTCGTTGCTACTTCTAAAGTTAAATTGTGATTAGTTAGACATAATAGGTGGATTAAGAGGTAATCGAGGCAACAAGCAAGAACCAGATACAAAACTAACATGGATGAACAATTGGAACGACATCGGGGTGGAAGATCGCAGTGAAGATGAGACTAGGTTCTCCTATTTCCATCAACATTCCTGTGCCAACTTTCAGTCCGTAACACTTGAGAAAGTTTATCCAAGTTCGGCCATAAAAAAGCAGCGATCTTCTTGGTTCATGAACCCAACTCGGAACTTATATCCATGGCTTGTCTTCACTGTGCCCATTAAACTAGTGTATTCAGTTATGTCAAGGCCGAGCATCTTGAGTACATGTGTTCTGGCAGAGCAAATAATACACTGCAGGAAAAATAATATGAGAACACAGCATGTTCAAAAAAACCCCACCCTCCCGGATGGAAAAGAGGATTCTAGGAACATACTATGCGCGTTTCAAAATGCTGTGTTAGGATGAGAAGGAACAAGTGTGGCGTCTCGCCGAGGGCGCAGAAACCTGTAGGGTACTCGCACTTTGGGCACTGCAAATGAAACACACTAGATTCAGTAGGAAGAAAAATGCATCAACGGCAGCGGCTGCCATCCTAGGATTACCTGCGACCAAGGGACTTGGATTTATCGGGGATGGATGAAGAATTCGTACCTGGTTCTCCATGAGAAAACCCTATGCAATCGCCGAGAGGGGGTTTTCTCTGAACAAGCAGACGAGGGAGAAGGGGATTCAGGCCCAGTGAAATATTGCCGCTTCGTCCGTCCAGCTTACTACTAAAGCTGGAAAGGGGGGCTTGTGATTTGATGGCTCATTGGGCATTACTGTGGCGCTACGACCGGGGTGTATCTACCGTGAAGTTGTGCACTCTAATTTGTGCATATGGCACGTGGACCCTGTTGCCGGTTGCCCCACATATCAGCGAAAGGAAGTAGAAAGACAGGAGTAACTAGTTACACATAAATATATATTTTGACAGAGAGATACTCCCTCTGTAAAGAAATATACAAATCTTTTATATCACAGGCTCACCTTGCCGAGAAATATACTCCCTCTGCAACGCACGGGCATTATGGGGGTTCAGCTTTTTTATGGGGGTTCAGCTGAGAATATAATACTCAGATAGGCTCACGGTTCTGGACTTTGGGCCGCAGGCCGACCCTGCATGTTTGGGGGCCCATGTGCTCTACCTCAGCGCTTTTCATATTGCAAGCGATCGGTACGGCGCTGGTTTTAGATCCTGTCGCAAGGCGAATACACAAAATTGAATAAAGCACGGCAGCTGTTGGAATGAAATCGAATGACAGTTCCTAACTAGCAATCAGAGTTGCAATTCTATCAATGATATACCATGTGATAAATAATACTGTCGTACTACTTATACACACAGGACACTTGTTTCACCATGCCAGATTATTACATCAAAATCTCTCGGAGGATAGATCAGTTCGGCAGTTGCGTGCTGCTACTGAAGAATTTCAAAATTGATTTGGACCAGCTCTCCTTGCCGAGAAAGTTTGATTTTGACATCATCCCCTACCGCAAGATATGATTTAGATTTGAACCTTGACCATCCTTTAGCATCAATCATCATGCGACCATCCTTTGTACTTACGGTATATTGAGCAGGTTCATTCACACCAAGGCTGCGCATGGTAAGAGAAACTTGGCCGCGGTCACCTGGATTGTTGAACGACTCCCTCGTTGCTCTAGGAATTCTCTGTTTGCAAACAAGAAGACATACCCAAACAGTTAGATCAACACAGTGAATCATGTGAAACAACATGGAAAGAAAAAAGAACGAAGCACTTGGGCGGCCAATGCTTACCAAGAAGGTGGACATGTCGGTTTTTGTAAGGACTTGGTATATGAACTGCGAACTGCAGCCCAGTCTGTTGCCGGTGCAACTACACGGGCCGGAGCAGATGCAAGTGCAAGTGTTAGTGCAGGTGCCGAAGCCGCTGCTGCTGCCGGAGATGGTGCTCCTTGTAGAGCTGGTGCCGGTGTCGGAGCAGGTGCCGGTGTCGATGCCCGATCCTCCGGTAGATCAGACTGATCCGCTGACGCGGTCGGTGCCCAATCCTCAGCTGGATCAGACTGAGATGCTGCCGCTGTCAGAGCTAGAGCAACTGCCGGTGCTCGATCTGTGCGAGACAGCGACGATCGTGTCTGGTCTGCTATGATCAGCTTTCTAACTTGACTAGGATCCGTGACCGTGATCCAGTTTTTTTTCATTTCTTTTAAACGCGAGAAGGACTAATCGTGGCGTTTTTGTTAAACCAAACTGCAGTTCATCATAGGGATTCAGCTTGTACTCAGACAACAGACTGATCCAATTTTTTCTAGTAATATAAGTGATGGACAGTGCGTTCGTTACTAACACGACATGAGAAGTGAAACCTGCAAAAATAGCCATCGTAGAGCAAACCAAACGGTTTATTCTGTGATGAATGTCACATGGCAAAACCTGCATCGTAAAATTGCAGGAAAAGAAAGAAAACATGACATTAAATCAATAAGATTTAGACAGTAAATCAATAAGATTTACTTGATGTGACACGAGTGAATCCTTACCAGGAAATCACTATGTTGAAGTACTAAAGAGAAGATTGATCGTCCAACTACACGTGGCATGCAGGGGCCCAGCCTACTCCCACAAGCAGGACAGTCCAAAGGTCGTGACAAATCGTATGGACCGAACATCCATGGGACTGGAAATCCTGGTGGGTGCGATAAACCCTGCAATGCATACAGATATTGGAGTGTAACCATAATTGATAAACCGTCCTCACAAAACATATGATCTGGATACTTCAAAATATACAGACTGAATTGAGTGGACAGACATTAACATAGACATTAACATAGACCGTTCACACACCAAAAGCGGCAGTACTAATAAACAATACAGCGTTCACAAACACAAATCAAATACTGAACAATAGTACTTACTACAGACAAGCAAAGTTGCACTAACTAAACTCTGCAGACTATTTCTTGCCACCGACCTACGGGATGAACCCCGCATAACTGACTAGGCCATGGACTTCGTGTGAGATGTCTACATGCACCATCACCATCTTGTCAACCTTGGAGAACCTAATAGAGTGGTCTTTCCACTCATAAACATGATGATGAAGACAGGCTGCATCAGATTTGTTGGGAAGCTTTACAAGAACCACACCCTTCATAATCGAAGGCACAGCCAGGAAATTGTTGTGGTCAAGTACAGCCTCGAGAACACGCCTGACAACAATGCTACAGGAAAACACTAGTTCAGGACACGTGGTGACAAGGACACATCAGCTAGATAGTTCAGCAGTAGAACTCATCATCAGGTTTTCCAGTTCACACGACATGACTTTGAGAACTTCATCTCCACCGCGGACCTGGTTCTAATTCAAACAGAAACCATATTTTATTACTACCTCCGTTCAGAAATATAAGATGATTTTTGATATTATAGTCCATATATGACTACATATACGCACATAAATGAGTGAACAAAGACACTATAACATGTCTTCAAAGGCATGAGAGCAGAAGGATTACATGCAATATCCATAACACAAGTTACTGAGGTAAATATACCCTCTTAAAAGGTAGCATTGATGTTCATAAAGTACTCCCTCCGTCCCAAAATTCTTGTCTTAGATTTGTCTAGATACGGATGTATCAAGTCACATTTTAGTATTAGATACATCCGTATCTAGACAAATATAAGACAAGAAATTTGGGACAGAGGGAGTAGTTGAAAGTAATCTATAAGAAATCAGTGTCTACCTCTCGCATGTTTTGGTCAAAAGAGGAATTTAGAACCGTCATTTGGCACAGTAAAATCACATGCAAGATCACCCAGAAAGTTGTACTACCAGTACTAGTACTGCGTGTTAGATGCAAAAACACGATCAAGATCGAGAAAAAGATCGTCAACAAGAGACATTACCTGGACTTGCTTAATGAGGGATCCCGGAGAGGGGGGCTTGGACAGGGCGATGGCTTTGAGCTTTTCTGCGGTAGTCTCGGTGGGGTGCTTGCGCTTCTTCGTACCATGAGCCTCGACGGTTTTGGCCAGAGCCACAGACATCACGTCGGCCGGTGCTCCAGCGTCCATCCAAGAGAGGAAGCTGAGAGAGAAGAGTGAAAGAAGGAACGAGATGAGGGAGAAGCGAAGCGAGTGGGGGTTTTCTTCAAGAGAGGAAGCTGAGAGAGAAGAGTGAAATGATGGTTGCTCCGTCCCTCCAACTTACTGCTGGAAAGGAGGGGGTTTTGTGATTTGACGGCTCATTGGGCATTACTGCGGAGGTTCGATCGGGGTAGTCCATCGTCACTCTACTATGGAGTAATTTAGTGCATGGCTGGTGGACCCAGGTGCTGGCTGTCCCACACGTCGGCGAAAGTGAGTAATTTAGTGCGTGGCTGGAGGAGGATCCGCACGGTAGACCGTGTCCACTGTTTTTCTGAAGAAAAAAAATGATTACAGCAAGCGTTTCCACTCTTACTACTAGGCATGTGCAGTGGTTCATACGTCAGTACTACACAATCTTGTTGCTAGTGTAGTAAGATATGAGGATAACAAATGATGTTGTGCGCATGTCAACTACTCCTATATGTAACATAGTACCGCTTTTTCGACTGTCCGGTCAAGAATGTACGGTGAGATCAATGTTAACAGAACTAGGTCCACAGCGCACGGAGAGTACGGTGCTACAGTACTCCACGAAACATGAACCATATGAAGCACGAATAGTGTTAGGCAGGGTGTATGAAGGGTGCACGGGATGGGAGCAAAAGTTCCCTTCTCGACCCACTTTTGGGTGTTTGACAGAGTGCATGAAGGGTGCATGAGTCCACACTAGTAGGTTGACAAAAATACACGAAGAGGAAACAACTATATTGAGATGAGAATGCAGCCAAACACACCCACACGCTTTGTGCTACAGTGACTGATCTGCACCGTGTGAGTTTGATCCAACGGTCATGTTGCGCCAAGACATGGACATGCCCATGCAGAGGGCGCCTAAACACCACCGAAGTCCCTCTGCTTCTCGAGGCGCACGACGTTGGTGATGCAGGGTGCAACCGCCCGCAGAGCCCGCTCCCAGTCGACGGGAGCCAGCTCGTCAAAGACGGCGTCCAATGGCATGAATGGATTCCGGTGACGGAGCCCTGAAAGGATTCGCCCGGCAACGGCGACGGCAGCCCGCAACCCCTCTTTGTCCAGCTCACCCCCACCATCGCGCGGAGACGGCTCAGTTCCTCGGAGATATAGGTGAAGAAGGAGACCGGGTCAGGAAGCCGCAGCTCGTTGCAGTCGACCGGGTGGTCGAACGGGTTTAGCCCGACGGCCGGCATCATCGTGCTGGCATGACGGTAGGCATCGCGCAGCCGCAACACGTGCGTGGCAACTTGGTTCACCAAGTGGCTGAGGCGATCCTGGACCTCGTCACGATCGGCCCGCTCGCGCTCCAGCCGGCTCCCCTGATGGCCTATCGTATCTCCCGCTTTCTGCAGCAACGCCGCCGACGCCTCGAGCATCTTTCTGGTGGACGCCTGCCGCTTTTGAAGCTCCGTGAACTCCCGCACATAACGGAGGAGCATGGCACTCCTCTCCTCCTTGAGCTCACGGAGCTCCACGTCTTTGGCCCTGAGCTCCGCATCCTTCGCATGGAGCTCCTGCGTCAGGTGAAGGAAATATGCCCTAGAGGCAATAATAAAGTATTATATATTTCCTTATATCATGATAAATGTTTATTATTCATGCTAGAATTGTATTAACCGGAAACATAATACATGTGTGAATACATAGACAAACAGAGTGTCACTAGTATGCCTCTACTTGACTAGCTCGTTAATCAAAGATGGTTCTGTTTCCTAGCCATAGACATGAGTTGTCATTTGATTAACGAGATCACCTCATTAGGAGAATGACATGATTGACTTGACCCATTCCGTTAGCTTAGCACCCGATCGTTTAGTATGTTGCTATTGCTTTCTTCATGACTTATACATGTTCCTATGACTATGAGATTATGCAACTCCCGTTTACCGGAGGAACACTTTGTGTGCTACCAAATGTCACAACGTAAATGGGTGATTATAAAGGTGCTCTACAGGTGTCTCCAAAGGTACTTGTTGGGTTGGCGTATTTCGAGATTAGGATTTGTCACTCCGATTGTCAGAGAGGTATCTCTCGGCCCACTCGGTAATACACATCACTATAAGCCTTGCAAGCATTGTAACTAATGAGTTAGTTGCGGGATGATGTATTACGGAACGAGTAAAGTGACTTGCCGGTAACGAGATTGAACTAGGTATCGAGATACCGACGATCGAATCTCGGGCAAGTAACATACCGATGACAAAGGGAACAACATATGTTGTTATGCGGTCTGACCGATAAAGATTTCGTAGAATATGTGGGAGCCAATATGGGCATCCAGGTCCCGCTATTGGTTATTGACCGGAGAGGTGTCTCGGTCATGTCTACATAGTTCTCGAACCCGTAGGGTCCGCACGCTTAACGTTACGATGACAGTTTTATTGAGTTTTGATGTACCGAAGGAGTTCGGAGTCCTGGATGAGATCAGGGACATGACGAGGAGTCTCGAAATGGCCGAGACGTAAAAATCGATATATTTGACGACTATATTCGGACTTCGGAAAGGTTCCGAGTGATTCGGGTATTTTTCGAGTACCGGAGAGTTACGGGAATTCGTATTGGGCCTTAATGGGCCATACGGGAAAGGAGAGAAAGGCCTCAAAAGGTGGCCGTGCCCCTCCCCATGATTTGGTCCGAATTGGACTAGGGAAGGGGGGCTCCCCTTCCTTCTTTCTCCTTCTCCTTTCCCTTCTCTTATTCCAACAAGGAAAGGAGGAGTCCTACTCCCGGTGGGAGTAGGACTCCCCCTTCTGGTGCGCCTCTCCTCCCTAGGCCGGCGGCCTCCCCCTTGCTCCTTTATATACGTGGGCAGGGGCGCACCCCATGGACACACTTGATATACGATATTTTAGCCGTGTGCGGTGCCCCCCTTCACCATATTACACCTCGATAATACCGTTGCGGAGCTTAGGCGAAGCCCTGCGTCGGTGGAACATCATCATCGTCACCACGCCGTCGTGCTAACGAAACTCTCCCTCAACACTCGACTGGATCGGAGTTCGAGGGACGTCATCGAGCTGAACGTGTGTAGAACTCGGAGGTGCCGTGCGTTCGGTACTTGATCGGTCGGATCGTGAAGACGTACGACTACATCAACCGCGTTGTGATAACGCTTCCGCTGTCGGTCTACGAGGGTACGTGGACAACACTCTCCCCTCTCGTTGCTATGCATCACCATGATCTTGCGTGTGCGTAGGAAATTTTTTGAAATTACTACGTTCCCCAACATCAGGCGCCTCACCTCGGACTCCGTGATCTGCTGCGCCGCCATGGCACCAGGTAGAAGCAATGGGGAGAGGAAGCAAAGGGGGCGAAAGGGCTGAAAGGCAATGCAATCTACGGGAAGGCGGAGGGAGCGGGGAATCTTTTGGTTTTCACCACGGTAAAACACCAGCCGACGACTTCTCACATCAGGGAGCAGTGGGTTTTTATAGGCGGAGTCATCGTGACTAATTGATGCGCGCCTGCTCCCGTCAATCAAAAAATTAAAAATCCTGTCGCGCCTGCTCCCGTCAATCAAAAAATTAAAAATCCTACCGCACCCAAATACCAGAGCAACGCCGTAGTGGATATTTAAATTTACCTGCCGGCAAGTAGATAAAAAAAGGGGTGAAAAAACAAATGTGGTGGCGGCCTAGCTAATCGGTCGAACTAGCCCAACTAGCTAGCCACCGTGCTTCACTGATGTACTCGGCGGGAAAGGTGGTCTTTCGTGATTTCACGACTCATTTACTTGCTTCGGCGCTACGACCGAGGAGGACCCAGAAAACGCGTGGTAGGGCGTCCCACGTCAGGAAGAATATATGCGTGCACCACCTGGGAGGACCCCGAAACCGCGTGGTAGGGTGTGCCACGTCTCGGCACGGAGGAAAAATGTGCGTGTAAAAAAATACTGTATCAGACGTAGTACCTATGGTTCGACCTCGGGACCCAGACAGTCAGTCGAAAACACCCCACTAGCCACACAGCTTCATCATGCAAACGTGGCACGAAGGATAGATGTGGTTAGCTCCGTCTCGCCAGCCACAACGTCTCTTGTTCTAGGCGATTCTTCTATTTTCCAAGCTTTTTTTAGTTGTAATAACACCACGGCAAGCTAGCGCCGCTCTTCGTGTGTGCCCGTGCAAAGGTTACACGATGGAGAGAAGAGAGATTGAGATCGCAGACCTGGGACCCACCAGTAAGTGAGACAACGGTCATGCACCTGTTGACGAGGCACTCCCTCTACTCTACTCAACGCAAGTACTGTATAAAATCAAGTGATGGGACAAAGCCAACAACCATTCGTTTTTTCAGGCTATCGAGTTACGCTTTGTAGTCCAGGTTGCAAGTTCGAATCTCGTCTTTCTGATTTGTTAGTTTTAGGTCCAAATTTTATTAATGACAAGTGGGACCCCCGTGTGTTGTTCCGATATTTCAGTGTAGGATGTTTTTTTGAACAAACACTTTGCGCGGTTAGACAAGTAACGGCACGAGTTACACGTATTTTGCAAGTTTACGAACAAAAATGACAGCGTCATAGAATATCACATCCACCCCGCAGCTTAGATACTATGGTGATACGAGTTTTTACACCGTTGGAAGTGAGATCCAATGGCTTGGGAGTAGTCTTTGTAATTATGCGCAATTTCCAAACTCTCCAAAGGTTTTTTTGCAAATAAAACATTCAGGCCTCGTGTGTGCCACTGCATCTTCGATCCAACGGCTCCCCGGTGCTCATATTAGGTGCTCCCCGTAGCTTAATTACCCGCTACGGTGATATGAGCATCTAGGTCGTATGATCAGTGATCAGATGGCACATGCGTAGTACTTGTACTTTCTGCGCATTTGCCAAAATCTATCAGCCGTATATTGCAAAAACATTCAAACCTCCTACTGTGGGCCGTTAGATCTCAGTGAACTCGTATCACCATAGAATCTACGGTGCGGGAGCACCTCATACTCTCCTGTGCGAGAAAACATAAGGTGCTATCGCAGCTTGGATGCTACGGTGATACGAGCTTGGAGGTCGTTTGATCTGAGATCCAATGGCATCTGACCAGTCTTTGTGCTTGTAAGCAGGGGCTGAACTCTTTTGGGGCTTTTCTGCAAAAACCATTCGAACCACCGAGGAGGTGTTGGGTCACAAATGCAACGCCTCCGAAGATCTTGAATCACCAAAGCATCTAAGGTGTGGTAGCACATGATATTCTTACATACAGGAGAATATGATGTCTTCCTTCATCTTAGATGCTACGGTGATACGAGCTTCGAGGTCGTTGGATATGGGATCAAAGGGCATCTAAGTAGTTTTTGTACAAATTGTGTGCAATTCTCAAACTCATCAAGGTTTCCTGCAAAAATATTAAGACACATCATGTGAGCTGCTATATCTCAGATCTACAAGCTCCAAGCAACTCGTATCGGCATATAGCATCTAAGGTATGGGGGCACATGATATTCTCCCGGGGAGGAGGGGTGGGGGTGCACAACCAATCGGTGGATGGGAGGGTGGGGACAAATATAATCTAAACAACCCTAAACAGAGCTCCACAATTTTATCTAAGGTCGAGGGGTTGACCCATGACAATCATAGCTCCGCCTAAACACAACATATGCATGTACTGTAGTACTAGACTTAATATTCATGTTTCAGTTTCATGTTCATTTTAAATATTGAACTGAGGACCATGGATGTCTTACATTTTACTCCCTTCATTCCTAAATAATAGTCTTTTTAGAGGCTTCAAATGGACTGGCACATACAGATGTATATAGACATATTTTAGAGTCTAGATTCACTCATTTTGCTCCGTATGTAGTCACTTGTTGAACTCTCTAAAAGACTAATATTTAGGAATAGAAGGAGTATTTTTGAATTTGTGTCATACATGCATGGTTTGGAAAAATAGATGCACTATACTTATTGGATTGTTGTTGTGTTCGTGCGTGTGTGTCTCTCTGTGTGTGTGTGTGGTCATATGCTTGATACATACAAAGTTTTCTCACCTCCATATTGTTCATCTTTTAAATTTGAATTTGCATTGGAAAACTTACTAGGGATACCATGAAATGTGAAATCCACGTTGAGATCACTATATCACAAACTCACTCTAATTCAACAACTCGTCATAAATCAATTACCACGTAGAGATTAGTATTTGCATGGAAAATATGGGTATTGTAATACACATAGATTCGTTCGGCAATTTAAAAGGTTCCTTTCGTATTCTCGAATGGTAGGACCCAACGGCGTGCCAGCCAGACCTTGGCTCGTGTTGATCCTAAAAAAACCGGGCTCGTGTCCTTTGGTGGCGTGCGTGGTACGCACATTAGGCAACCCCAACCAGTCGAGCCTCAGCGTTTCAAGTCGAAATATCCGGCGGCCAGAATTCCAGCCCTAGGAAATTCCCCTCATGTCCCCGGTCCATAATGACTACCGATGAACAACGGAGGGATGCTTTAGTAACTAGACAACGTAACCTACCGTGCCGAGCACGGTTCAATTCCCTCGGTCGCCGCTCGTCAAGGTCACCCGTCAACTGCATTGCCTAGTACTACTACTAGTACACCAGGATGAGCACAGAATTGAGCCTGTTTGTTCGTGCCTAGTACTTGAGTTAATATATCAGGCAATGCACTGGTACGGAGGGATTATCCTTTTACTCTGCATATATAACTTGTGTGAAGTCTAACTAAGCAAAATGTTTGACCAAATCCTTTCTTAAGAAATACAACAGGACAGATGTACGGCTTGAAAATTTATTGCATGATGCAGGTTATGATATTGTTTCGAATCCTGGATCTTAAATTTCAGAAAATCCAAAAGTGAGCATAAATTCTTGAAACTAAGCATGGTCACGTGATATGGCACAAATATTACTTCGTAAGTTTTTTCTTCAATTTGAGACAAGCTGCTTATGACAAGTTGCACAAATGAAGAGCCAAGGTATTTTGGAACAAAGACCTGTCACGTTAAGGCGAACGCTTTCACTATTGAAACCGTGGGCGTTTACGTGCCGCCACGAGTCCTCGCTTCTCATCGGCAGGTGCCGTCCGAGCAAGCGTGTGAGTCGACGGGAGGCGTACGAGCAGACCGCCGCGCCGGCTGTCAGGGAGGCGTGCGAGCAGACCGCTGTGCACGCTCACCGGGAGGCGAGCTCTTTGACCAGGCTCCGCCGCCCACCGTTGTCCCAACTGCTCCCACTTTTAATGTCACCGGCACCGCAGTTTAAAATCAACCCCGCACTACCCGGTATCACTACAATCCTCTCTCTTCCTCTTCGGTTCTCCTGTTGTCTACCTCCAACTAGCCTGACCTAAATGTACGCCATGCCGCATCACGATGGTCTGCCCTTAGTGTACCAGTTTCCCGAGGAAGACACCCAGCCGGAGTCTCAAGAACATAAGGCGCTTTGGGACGAGCTTGAACTGGCCTTGCGGGAAGACGCCGCGCCTGTCCCCGCTCCCGTTCCGGCTCCCGTCGCCCCGACTGCGCCAACGCCCATCCCCATGGCATTGATGGGCTGGGAGCCGCACATTGTCGCCGAGCTTGATCCCACGGGGTTCCACGAGGTCCCCGCTGACTTTCACGCGCCCGTGCACCTGCCAGCGCATGCGCCTGCGCGTGCACTGACGCGCGCGCCCGTGCCGGTGCCCGTGCACCTGCCAGCGCATGCGCCTGCACGTGCATTGACGTGCGTGCCCGTGCCGGTGCCCGTGCACACGAATGTCTCCGCCGCGCCGTTGACAGCGCCTGTCCCCGCGCGGGTGCCAGTGCCCCCCTCAGCGGCATGGATGGCCGCCGTCGACCGCTTCCTTGCACCAACACCAGTCGCCTCCTCCCGCCAGTTGACTCGCTCCGAAGTCCAGAACATTTTGGCCTTCCTTGAAGCTAGGCCAACGTCCAGGAGTACGCCAACAACGGCGCAAGACGCCGCCGTCGCCGTCGGTCAGTGGCCCGACTACACACTGAGCACGGCAGAGGATCCGCTTCCAACAGCGAGGCGCCCCCGCCGCCGCCGCGTAATCTAAATTTGCCATGAAAAACGTTCGGATTGCCATGCTTAAAATCCGAACGTTTATCATTTCCGTTTATTTTATATCGATCGTCGCATAATTTAAAGTCGGAGTCAGACTGAACGAAATGTATGGTTTGATCGATTGAATGTTCTGCTAGAGCCGTATCAAATTAAATATAAAACGTCATCAAGCCACATGTATTCCTTGTCATCCAACGACCTAGATTGCTTCAATGTCGAGCGCTCAACACGTTTAGCCTGCCGTTAATTTCATGCCAAAAATAGTGCTAATCACATGACAACACGCAAATAATATCCTAGTAGTAAATATCCGCATGCACTTAATATGCTTCCAAATTAACGTGCATTGCACGTACACACTGACTAGTGCTGGTAGTACGTGAAACTGGTGCCGTGACTTGTGAACGCGTCCAGATATGGTCAACGGCAACATCGCCCGCGAGTCCTTCCTGTTTGCCCGTGCGTCTAAACGCAGAAGGGGAGGAGAGAGAGAGAGCACACATGGAACCCACCAGTAAGTGAAGGCGAATAATACTAAAAATAATATTACATGTTATCCATTAATTAGGCTGTGTAATATAAAAACATTATGTGAACAAAGGGGGTACAACAAACATTGCTATTCTACGTATGTTGCCTATTGACGTGCGGCTTGAAGGCCCGGTCGCTTGTTTGATCCTCATCCTTTATTTTTTAATTTGTATATGGGTCCAAATTTGTTTCATGACATATGGGCCCCTCGGTGTGTAGTTTGTAGCACTTTAATTTGTGGGTCGAAATTTGTTCCATTCCAAGTGGACTATCGGTGTGTAGTTTTGTACCTTATTTATAATAATTAAAGAGAACAACATAGTTTTTTCAATAATACCATGGTGCGATGTTGAAGGCGAGAAAGGACGTGCGAGAGAGCGATGACCGAGCCAGAGGGAAATCAACTAGGGGAGTTGCGTGGGTTGCAACGGTGTTTGGAGTAGTTGTGGGCCGAATGCTACGAAAATATAATCTAAACCGACCGGAATAAATGCCTACACAAATTAATCCAAGGTTGGAGTGCCCCTCGCAATGTAAATAGCTCCGGCTTTGCGAGGGATGGAGAGGTAGTAGCTTCAACGCGTGGAAGATACGGTGTGAGAAAGCGAGGTCAATCGAGAGACATATAGATAGAGAGACAAAGTGAGTGTGGTCCGACATTCATTGAACAAATATATATGCTCTGGAGAGATATTGTCCGATTGAGCTTTTTGGCAAGGGTGAGGGCTGTAAGATAGAGCTTGAGAGATGATCCAGTCACAGACGTGTAGATATATTTTGTGCGTGGGAGGAAGCAAGGTCAACCGATCACATAGGGTCGCCGTGCGATCGAAAGAGTGAGACGGGTTGGAGAGAGTGACCAAGATAGACGATGTGCGTGAGAGAGTATACAATGTGAATAGGTCGAATTGGGCTCAAACATGGTGATATATCGTTTTTGTCCGAGAAAGAGCGAGGTGAATCGAGACATACGGAGAGAGAGAGAGAGAGAGAGAGAGAGAGAGAGATAGAGAGAGATAGATTCAGTGATCGTGGCCCACCATGAGGTCGAAAGAGTGGCGGCGGCTTGGATGGACTGACCTAGATAGACAATCTGCGTGAGAGAGTATAGAGTGTGTCGATCGAGGCCCGAACAGGGAGATATATCATTTTTGTGTGAAAGAAAACGAGGTTAAACGAGACTCATATAAAGAGAGCGAGATTGAGCGAGTGTGGCCCGCCGTGCGGAAGAAAGAGTGAGACAGTCTCGAGGGAGTGACCTAGATATACAACGTGCGTGCGTGCGCACGAGAGGTTGGGGGGGCTAGATAGGCAATGCATGTATTTAGCGCGAGAGGGTGAGAGGGAGAGGGGGGAGAGAGAGAGCTCGGCATGGGGTGCAATGGCGGGTGTGTGAGGTAAATACATTTGGTAACAGAGTGGAAAAAGGGGTTGTGTAGTTGAGAGACTTAGAGATCGAAACATGGAGAGAAAGAATGAACGTGTGTTGGAAACCGATAGCTTCCTAAGGTGGTTAGGAGAGGAAGATTGACCGATACAGGAAGTATGTAGCGTTTGTGCGGGGGGGGGGGCTTAAAACAACATTTGAATGTACATAGTACGAGACTTAATATCGATGTTTCAATTCGGTGTACATTGTAAGATTTGAACCAAGGACCAGGCATACGGGTAATTATTTCGAATTCGTGCCATACTAAGTTTCGAAAAGTTGACATTGACTCAGTTTGTTGTGCTATTTTGTAGGTCATATGTTTGAATCCATCCAAAAGTTTTCTCACTACCATGGTGTTCATCATATACATATGAATTTGTATTAAAAAAGTAGCGTGGATACAGTGAAATGCGAAATCCACGTTAGAATTGAAGATCGCTACGTGACACACACTCTAATTCAAATAACTAACTATGTGACACACACTCTAATTAAAATAACTAATTATGTGACACACACTCTAATCCACGTTAGCGTGGGTATCATTTTGATTTTTTTTCAAATAACTCCTCATTAATTAATTTATAGTACTCCCTCTGTTCACTTTTATAAGACCTTGAAGACATTTCTGACAATGTGCAAAACAGTTCATTTTAAGTTGTCCGAAACGACTTACAAAAGTGAACGGATGGAGTATCTCGTTTCGAATGACTAATTATTGCAAGGAAAACACGGGCATGGTAATACATACAGATTCGCTTGCAAATGAAAGAAGATTCGTTTGCATTCTCAAATGTAGGTGCACCAGGCAGACCAGGGTCGTGTCGGGGTGGACGCTGCTTCGGTGCCTTAAAGGCAACTGCCTTTGGGTCACTGACATGTGGGCCAGCCACCTGTTGGGCCCACATGTCATGGACACAAAGGCAGGTGCCTTAAGGCACTGAAGCATAGTCCTGTCAGGGTGGTCGCGTGTGTCGGACGGACGCGTAGCACCCAGCCACCCACCCCCTCCCCCCCCCCAAAAAGGACGACGACAATATAAGTTCGCGCTTCCACGTTTCGGATTGAAATATCTAGAGGCCCCAATTCCAGCCCTGCAAAATCTCTCTTCTCCATCGTCCCCTTCCGCGCCCTGATTGCTCAAATCCCTAATTCGCCGCCAACCCTCGAATCGCCCCTCGTCTCGTCTCTTTCCCCACCGTTCCCCACCTCTGTGCCGGAAGACGATGACGAAGACGACGGTCGCGCTTCACCACCGCACCGGAGCTACCTCATCTACGCCCTCGTCCACCACACCGGGTGGTCCACCGACAACGTTGGCCGCCGCAACCGATGTGCCTCACAGATACCGAGTTCCACCGCATCAGGTGCGCTTCACCGACGCTGTCTCCCAGCTCACCGGGGCTACTTCACCGAGCACATCATCGCACCTCCGCCCCCCGAGGCCGTTGGGGCTTCACCAATGGTCTCGTCCACCGCATCATAGCGTTGCGCTGCTACTCAAGATCTGCATCCGTGCGCGGCCAGCCAACGCCAGCGCATCACCCTCAACGGCTCTGAAGTGACCCGCACTCTAGCTAGGCGAGCATGCCCAAACGCCGGCCCGAACTAGGTATCCACACATCACTCCCTTGTGCACTGTTCCGACGATATTTGGATATCCTTTCACTGCTCTCTTAGCTTACACGCCTATGCAACTCTGACTTTAACTCTTATTTCTTCTGGAGATATCATCTGAAACAAGCAAATCCATTTTTAGCAAAGCATGACGGCGCTACGGGATCTGGTACACATCCTGCACACCCGTATAACCTTGTAAGTATCTGTCCTCCGGTACAACATCAAGCTCGATTCCTCTTATTTGATCAACCATTCGCCGTGTAAAAAATGCAGAGGGGGATGCAAGGAGCACAAGGCCTGCACATCCAAGCAAGTGGTAACATGGACTTGTACATGGAACATCCCAAGCGCAAGCAAAGCTGCAGTGAGCCTGTACAACGAGCTAGCGTAAGTCCCTGCATTTCATTTAATTCATACTGGCATTCATGTATGATTTGTGTGCAGTGGCTGATCCACGAATTCAAGTTACCAGGGGCAAACATTTAACTTAAAAAATACGAAGGCACTTGCACTCCGGAAATCAACATAACTTGAGAAATGTGAAGCTACATGCACTTTGAAAACCAGCTAATGATCCAAAGTAGTTCAGATTATAAACACTAAATGATGCAAGCACCAAAAAACACAAAGTGCAACATGGTGTACAAGGACTACAAACATGGTCTGTACCTGCTTGAATTATTCGTTCTCTGGCTGAAAATATCGAAGTGTAATTGCACGTATAACCAGTGCGCAAACTGCATATCAATATATCTATCCTGCACAAGTATGGCAATAGTTTCAAACAACAGATTAGAAAAGTATTTATGCTATGTTGTCATGATACGGGGACTTTCTGGTAGATGGCCTCGACGTTTCCTCAAGCTATGAAAATGCACTATAATTTGCTTGTCATCAATGCCTGCAAATCTCTGTCTCTCTCAACATAGTAGATCATCATTAGACACTAAATCCTTCAATGAGCTTGCAAAATGCTTGCATTAGATCCCTCATTAGACACTATATGTTCATCACCAGGAGCATGTAAAATGTTTGCATCAAATCTTTCATTAGCGGTCTGTTCATTAGACACTTCAGGCTCAAGAACAACATGAGCTTCTATGTTTGCACCGGAAACTTGATTAGATACATCAGATTCAGTCAGTTCAGTATTGATTGGGGGAGTTATAAAATAAGTAGAAATAGGTTTCATTTTCTCATAGATTCCCTACATACAACCAGTTTTACAACACCGTCAGGTTTAACTATTGGCCAGAAATTGAAGAGTTGAATTAGATATAATCAGGGATGTAATGTACCTGCTCGTTGCGCATGCTACTCTTGCAAGCTGCGACTATCCGTTTGCGCAAGCTCGATGCCATGCCCGTGCTGCCGCCGCTGCCTCCCACGCATGCTACACCCAGGGTTGGATCTTCATCTTCTTGTCCTTCCGTTCGCTTGAAGCCCGGCGACCACCCTCCGACGAGGGCGCGAGGAAGTGTTGTGTCGGTCTTTCCAGCGGCGACTAGGTTAGGAGCGAACCAGACTGGAGGCTGGAGTGAATGAATTGGGATTTTTCCTGCTGCCGATTGATATGGGAGGCGCTCGTTTGGGCCGCGAGCCTGCTATAGGGCCTGCCTTGCACTAATGTTATTGGCCCATCCAAATTGAAACATTTTTCTTCATTTTTTACATTGCCTGCTCGTGCATTGGGACGAACAAAACTAGCGTGGGCCAACCTGGACGACTCAAACTAGGTGCACACTTTCCAGCTACCTGAGGCGGCCGCCCATACCAGCCCCTATGGTGGCGTCGCCCCTTTTTGCGTGTATGATTGGATAGTGAAAAATATTCCAGTGACGCTTTTGATTTACCCACAGAATGGTTGAATTGCTTGTTTCTATGAACTGAGTTCGCCAATAATGTGAAGGATGCCAGTCTTTCCATCCTATTGTAGATTGCTTAGATCTCGATATGCCAAAAGTAATCACATGAAACATACAGTAAAAGCCAGTGTGATGTGTTTGGCTACAACTAGTCTGACTACACGTCCTCATATAACATATCAAGGACGCACCATCTTACCAGATTAGCCATTCACCTTACCCATGCAGTGTGGGAAGAAAGAAGTATTGGGACTGCGTATCCAGGCAATTGATGCCATGGACTCCTTCGTACAACCTTGTAAGCGAAAAAGAAGTTGCAGTGTGCCTGTACAAAGAACTAGCGTAAGTTTAGTTACCTGCTTCTCGGAATTTTAGTTAGCCACTTATTGCAAAATTGTTCAATTACGTTGCTTGGCTTAATTTAGTTTGCTACTGATTACATAATGGCACAGCCTCTTAATCATATTGTAGACTGCGCCTATCTATGTGTTTGATACTTACTGTTAAGAATTACCTGTTTGCCTTAACTTAAATATCTACTTGTTTGTTTAACTACTTTGCTGCTGCAACAGCGGGTTACAATGATGTTAATAACTACTTTTTAGCATCCAATTGAAACTCTTTAATTCCTTTTTGTTTAACTGGTTTGCTGTTATAACTCCCAGTTGAGATGTTTTGCTAACTTCAACTTTTCTAAATCCAATTGGAACTTTATTGGCAAAACAGGTTAGCCCGATATCAAAGAGAGAGGTCCCCATGGACGTTGCATCATCCCACAGCAGTGGCACCGGCCCAATCGTGCATTATGAATTGCCAACTGCTGATGCTCTAGAGGCTAAACTAGTGGTAGAAAGAGATTCTGCTTCTGCACTTAGAGATGAAGTTGACATGTTGAGGAAGCAAACAGCACAATCACAAGCAGTACTCAAGACAACCATTAAATATTTGGTGGATTTCAAAACGAAGCAAGCTGAGACTGGCCAGATTGTTAAGGTCCTGAAGGAAAAAAGGAAATTAAATTCCTACTTGGTAAATCATAGGTGAAATGTTATTTCCATAGTTGAATAACCTTTGTGTTGTCTGTTCATGTAATCAATCAAACCATTTGTTTTAGAGATCATGTAATAATTGTTTTTTTTGTTTTTTGTTTGTAATTTTATTTGAGCACAAGTCTGTATTAATTGATAAGACTCGGAGACATTTCATTTGGATTGCCGTGCCAGACCTACAAATATGCCAATCGGGCTGAATGTGCATTCAGCAATAGTAGTAGTATAGATGGACCATAAGTGGCATGCATCGAAAAGGGCCAAGATGCTGGCTAAAAAAAGGATGCTGTTGTAGCCAAAAAAAGTACAGCGGCCTGGCTTATGTATGTTAGTTGATATTATTGATCCATATACTCTATAAGTGTTTATATGTCTGTTAGTTCTGTACATTCTTGGTTGATTGACTCGGAATTTGAATCTTGATATGTGTACATATCTAAATGGGAGTACACATTATGCTGCGTGTGACATTTGAGTTGGACATGAAGTGTTCCAAATATTCGAATTCACCTTAAACTGGATTCTAGTTTCTGAATTTGAGTATCGGCATTTGTAAACCATATTCATATATGACAGTGGAATACATCTTTGTCGTCCTTTTGAAGATATACAAAAACACATAGAATGATTTATAAAGATTCATATAGGAATACAAAATGGATTCGAATTTAGTTGCCAGGGTAAACGTGGATGCTTATTGTCCCAAAATTCGAAAGAAGCAGCAAAATGTCCACTCACACGTCGGCTGCCCGAAGCCAAGTGTTTGGGAGATGGAAATTACTGTCTACCCATTACACGGACAATCCATCGGCCCGATTTCCACTGCTCTAAATAGGGGTAGGTTAGTAACTTCAATTAGACGTGACACGACCGCCTCTGAGCCCATTCCGACACGGTGGGCGTCAACCATGGGCAGGAAAACTCATTTGATTCAAGCTCGTCCGAAATACCTCTGTTTCTCCCTCCATTCCCCATTCATACACGGTGGGCGGCAAAACAAACTCGACTCGGCTGAAATCGATGTAGGCAAATATATTCAATAGGGGCAGGTTTGTAACTTCACTCAGACGTGACACAATCGCCCTAATTGTCAGCCCCGTTCATACACCGTGGGCGCCAACCATGGGCGCCAACCACCCTCTCCTCGCCCGAAATCGATCTGGGAAATATTGGCGAGATGCGAGATTACCGTCCCATCCCCAACCGACGACACGTCCAAATTTTAAACGGGGGCTAAGTTCGTAACTTTCCCATATTTCAGACAGGCGCGTCCCAAAAACATGGTTCCCTGTACCTCTCCCTCCATTTTCCCATTCATACACCGTCCGCGCTAGAACACCCCATCCCCACACCAGCCTCCGTCCGCCACCGCCACCCCATCCATCGCCGCCGTCCTCCACCACATCCATCGCCACCGTCCTCCACCATGCCGGAGCGCCTACCAAGACCGCGTCGTCCACTGCTAGAGATGGACGTTTCTCATCCACAGCGACGGACCAATAGCCTTGCATCGCGTCCTCTCGCTTCATCGGCGCCGTCGTCCTCTTTGCCGGGGCCGCTCACACGACCTTCTCTTCCACCGGAACGGGACTTATCCCCTGATGCACCCGTCTACCATCGCAGATCTGCCTCAACGCCACTGACAGCCACCGCACTCCCGATGCCTACACGGCGCCGCAAGAGAGGTGGTACTTCATATCTCCTCAACTTTTTGATCTCAACCAGAAAATTGATCTTAACTTGGTTACTCTACTTTCTTTTCAGCTCTTAGAATTTAGTTCTTAGTTCGAAGAAAACAATGGATGCTAAATATCATTTCTCCGGTTTGCAGCTTCAAATCTGCCATGGCACAGCCATAATACGGTTTAATTGATCATGCTTAGGGTTTAATTGATCATGTTGGTTCCGTGGTGGTTTCTTTAATAGAAATCGAAGGGGAAACCCTCTTTTGCTAAAAAAATATGCTTAGAGTTTCCCCCTTTTATGATCACTATACGATCAGAATACGTGCTTCGTGTCATAATAACACCGCTCCACCCATCAAGCTAAACAAGCTTAGTTGTTCAAATACGAATCTGATATTATTAAAACACAGTTCTTTAATTGGTCAGCTAAATGTTCCTAAATTAGTTTCGAAAATGCATGTTCGCCGCTCGGGTGTGTATCTCTACAGGGTGCCCACGGTGGGCCGGCCCACCCTGGGATGTTGGGTCGTCCCAGGCCCCGATTCCCCTCTGTTCTGCTGCGCGCTTCCGATCTCTACTCTCCCCCAGCTGCCTGCCTCGCTGGCGAGTTGCCGTCCCCGGACGGCATGACTCTAGGAGGAGACGCCGGACTAATAGGAGGCCAGCAGCCGCTCGCCCAACAGCGTCACGGCTGCCCAGGCGCGCCGCCGTGCCTACCTTCCCAGTCCGTTCAGGGCTCAGGCATGTAGCACCCACCAAGCCAACCAGATTTATCCTGAGATACGTCCTCAACACTCAGCAGCCACTCCTCATCGCCCATTTTCTAATTGATTCATTACTCATTAGGCAGGACTGCCATTAGGGTTTGTTGTGTGCTCAGTGCTACCTACACTTAATGGTTCATATGTATTTCGGTAATCTTTAGTACTTCTAAAGTTCACAGGGTTTTCAAAATTCCGGCCCTCGGAACAGAAACTAGTCATTTTGGATTGTTGGTCGTAGTGACATTGACCCAGATTACTACTGCAAGCCAGGTTTGTTGACAATTTTACTTGTCTTTCTTACTCATTCGATATAATATCCAATTATTCACGTCGATTAGTTGCAAACAATAAGTGCTAGACAAACTTGTTCATTCAAATTTTGGACGGTCTCTTACTGCAGTTACAATTCTGCATACTTGTCCTAGTAAGCTCACAAGTAAATGATTGATTCACTACATCTATGCTTGCCTTGTCATATTTGTTGTCAATATTCTTTTAGGGTGGACCACCCTGTTTCTAAATACTGGAACCGTAGACATGAGTGAATAGTATTTCTCTATGTGATCTCTTCCATCATGTGTGGGTAACGAACACTGCATTATATAGAAAGAAAGTGTCATTTCCAACTTTTACATAGGTTTCGATCTTTTACATGGAATACAATCTGCCTACTTGCTTTGTGTCGCACTACCAACACTCCACCCTTGAAGCTAAACATTACGCCACTCATAATTGCTTAGTTTATTTGTTCAAATACGAATTTCATATGATTCTAATGTTCCTACTTCAGTTTTGAAATGTGTGTCTGCCTGTTATAGAGACATAATGGGTTTGTATTTCTGTGTGTGGTCTGGTCAGCACGGTTGGGGAGGTGAACTTTGCATATGCAGGGGTTTATAGGGAGACACTCTCTGAGTTGAATCCGCAATGCATTCCATAGATAATCTGACTACTTTTTATGTTTTCATGAATCTCAGATTCTGAACAGCATCATAATGATTATGAGCTTGCGCGCATGAAAAGAATAGCAGAACAATGCCATGGCTGTCAAACTTGGCATTAAGGGACTGAAATCAAGTCTGGATGCAATGCAATGCAAACGCTCTCCACCTACAGATTCATGCTCAGAATATGATCCTAACAGTGATTCTGAGCTAGAGGGAGACCTAAGTCAATGTAGCTCCCTAGTGGAGGAGTCAGAGGAAGATGCCCTATCTTATTCACCCATCAAGGTACTTGCTCTAACTTTCCAAGGTTACATTGCTCACACATATCTTGCAACTGATGCTTTGCATTGCTTCTACTTTGTTGAACTGCCATTAGCTTAGTTTACACATCGTGTATGTGAATACGCCCTGCCTATCCATTTTCAGTACATATTCCATCTGTCATCAAACCATATCTATCCATTCAAATGTTGTTCTTGTGTATCAGACGTTCAAAAGGAAGAGGGCGATTTCTGATCGTGGAGGAGCACAAGCAAAGTATTTGGAAAAGGTAGTGGCACCTGATAAATCAAATAGCCCATTAGGTGTAGTTGCAATATCACCTGACCCACAAAATACCCCAACTCTAGCAGACTCTAGCCCTACTACACTGGTCATTTCTGATGCCCCAACTCAGCAGACCCCAACTGCAACAAACAGTATGATTATGCCAGTTGACATAGCACCAGCTGTACGACGCAAAACCCCCATTCCAGCAAAGAGTACACCGAATCCAGTTGCCAAATCCCTTTTCGAACCAGAGAGAGCCCCAATTGCAGCAAATAGGACCCCTGTTCCATTTCTTCCCAGTTTAGAAGACGAAGCTTATGTTGTTGTCAGGAACTTGGTGCGCATCTTTCCTTCATGGAAAGATTATACCGCAGACACTGAACAATTTCCAGTCTTCCTCCACAACTTACGCGTAAGTAATGTACTAATGTTATTCATGGTCATTACTGCATATGTATCTGCTGACAGAAGACACAAGATTTCATTCTTTTAAATAGGCGAGGAGCAAACTGGATTGTGATGACGAGCAAGGGTTGGTTGCGCTTTTCAAGCACTCGTTGATGAAGTATCGTTCCTACATGAGGCAAGCGCACTTCGATGGCAAGCTTCTGAAGGGAATTTCTGTAAAGTCTCCGGTGCTACATTTATCCGACGGTGACTGGAATAATCTTGTTACACATTGGTTTTGGCTGCAGCGTAAGGTACTGTCTATGATATCACATCACAATTTGAACTACATTTCTGCATTTGCCTTAATGTCTCACTTGTACGAAAACTGTTAGCAGAAGAACATTCGTTCTCAAGGGACCGCAGAATCTCGCAACTATACTGCACACTGCATTGCTCTTGTGAGTACCTCTTGCCCTGTATGACCATACTTACTTTCATAGCTGTTTGATTATGTAGCATCACTGCACATGTTAGCCTCGTAATCGTCCATTTGGTGGACATTACAAGATCCGTATGGACTCTTACATAAATTTAGAATCAACCCAATGCTTTTGAAGAGGTTTAGCTCTGCAGTCCTCTTGTAAGGACTGAACGTGGTCTATCACTCAACTTACATTAACAACTACTCCCTCCATCCCATAATATAAGAACGTTTTGTACAGTACACCAGTGTTCAAAACACTCTTGTATTATGGGAAGAGGGATTGGTTCATTTTGTAGCATTCTGCATCTTATCTCCCTCGCCCACCATTTACTAAAAAAGATCAGATCTATATTTAATCTTACCAACAAGTAGAATACACAGACAATGCCAGTGCAGAAGTGTAGCCCATTGCTCTTGTCAGTACATTTTGTCCTATAACGCTTGTACTTCTAGGGATTGGTAGTTGATTATGTAGCATCAATCTGCATCTTATCTTCATTATCCTCTATCCCTTCCAGTATTATCATATCTATAATTACTCTCTACAAAATGTAGAGTACAGGCAATGCTTATGAAGAAGATTCTGTGCTGAAATTCTTTAGTTATCCTTCCCTTGACATGGAGAAGGGCATTATAAAGCCGGTGTTAACTGTTAATGTAAGTCAGTCCTTCTAAAGCCTTTATCCTCAACTGCTGTTTAATTTGCTCATACTCCCTATCGTTTACTGCTGTTTAGTTTGCTGTTTCTACCAAAATGCATGTTCGTAAGAACCGTAAGTTCTAAGTTTTACTTGTAAAACCAAATTCCTTATTCATACCATGCACATTACTTAATACTCCCTATATGTATGCTTGTTTTTGTGGATCTATAATCCAATGTGTGGTGAAGCAGCCCACGTTTGCACCTTGTCATCTCCTGTTTTATCTTACTGATGTGGCTGATGATATGAACAACATGCCATGCACATTATCCAAAATAGATACAATGATTTTCTTTGCCCTTCATCTATGCTTGTTATGTTGACATGGTAATCCAGTAGTGTGGTGAAGCTCCCCGCATTATGAACAATGCCAAATTATGCTATTGATATTTTGAACTTACTCTTTATTTTCTAATTTGAAATTGGATAGAATTGACAGAATAGTTATCATCTTTGTTTATACACATGCAAAACTTGTCATCTCTCTGCTTTGTTTCAGGGTGATATGCCTGATGGCATGCACAAGTCTGTTGAAGGCTGTGAGACAAACCCAACATATATTGCAGCAAAGAAGGCAAAACATCTTGAAGATAGCGAGACAACCCCAAAGTCTTGTCATGATGCAGTGTTCAAGTTACTTGAGACTAATAGTCAGACAAGCTCACAGAATTCGTTGTCTGAATCAGTTCGACTTCTTCAGTCCCAAGTTCTTGCAGAAAGGCATTCTGCAACTCAACTTCGACTTGAAGTCCTATCTCTAAGAAAGATTGCGGAGAACACCAATGAGAACCTCATCGCTAAACAGCTAGACCTGGAAGCTATGACCGACATGCTAGGCCGGTCTCACAGCCTTGCTTAGCAGCTTGCGCAGCAGTTCCCCCGCAAGGCTAACCTTTCTTGAACTGTCTTGGAAGTGGTCTCGGTTCAGTATTATTTTGTTACGCTGCAATGGTGCCCAGTTTTCGTAATCTGCTTCTTCGTTGCGCTTTATGATCACTGGTGGCGAACTTTGGTGCCCAGTGGATGTAATATGTGTAATAGCCGTGATAGCCTAGCATAAGTTGCTTGCTTATTTATTTCCTTGTTGTCTTGTTTATTTGTTTGCTTGTAGTCAATGTAGTTCTTTTTCCGCGGTTTGCTAGTGGCTGCAATAACCTATTTTTAAAAACTAGGCCACAATAACCATGGGCTAATATTTACTGTAGTGACACTGGGCCTCCTACGGGCCGTAGAAACAGTGGGCCTTCTACGGGCCGTAGAAACAGTAGGCCTTCTACGGGCCGTAGAAACAATGGGCCTTCTATGGGCTGTAGAAACAATGGGCCTTCTACGGTCCGTATCATCAATGGGCCTTATACGGGCCGTATGATCGATTGGCCAAACATTGGCCAATAACAGGCCGCATTATGGCCGTAAACGGGCTAGAGTTGGAATCGTCCGTTCATGGGCCGACCATAACGGGCCATCGTTAATAGGCCGTATTTGATGACGCTATGAAAACGGCCCAACGTATTAACGGACCACAAACGGGCCGACTGTAACCACGGGCTGAATTTGGCCCACAAGCAGAAAATGACAGTAACGGGCCGTAAGTAAACGAATGCTGGAAATGAGCCCAAGAATAAATGGGCTCTGAGAAGGCCGAAAGATAACATGGGCTGGAAATGGCCCAACGGAATAACGGGCCGTTAATGGGTATAAAGTGATACACTGTTCATTACGGGCCAGTTCCACCACGGGCCGTTAATGGGTGTAAAGTGATACATTGTTCATTATGGGCCAGTTTCACCACGGGTCGTTAATAGGCCAAGAGTTACATAGGGCCTCATATGGGCCGAAAGACGTCATGGGCCATACATGGGCCAGAAGTGAAAACGGGCTGGAATCATATTGGATGGCCCAGATGACGCTACTGGGCCTAATTCGGATAGGGCGTAACGGGCCTTGGGTTAGCGGGCAGTAAATGGGCTATATGTGAACATGCCGTTAACAGGCTTTCCATGGGCCGGCCCGCCACCTTTTGACCAAGTCAAACGGGCCGGCCTTTTCACAGGAATGGGCATCTGTTGGGCCGTGCCACGTGTCGACGTATCATAGGCGCCTTCTGTCCAATGAGTGGATGACATCTGTCCCAACGATGAGCCGACACATGTTTCCTCCAGCCAATGATGATTTTACACGTGGAAAATCCCCATTGGTCAGGGCTGTTAACGGGTTATCGGATCCAAAACCCGACCCGATAGCTTAACAACGTTCCGTTACGGTGGATGCCACGTGTCGGCCACCCTTGACGAAAGCACTTCTGTGACGCGCGATTTATCGTCATGGAAGTGGACACTTCCGTGATGATAATTTTGGTAATGTAATGGAACACTTCTACGACAGCACAGGTCTGACTATCTTGATTCTGTCATAAATTTGTCATGGATGTACATGCATGACAAAAAACGCGACCTACTATGACAAACACGTATCATCACGGAAGTGTATTTTTTTTGTAGTGATCATACCCGAAGGAATTTCAAAGTAAACATTTTCAGTAGGTTGAGGAGAAACTCTTTGCTCTACTGGTCGGGGTGAAGATACCCCGAACAAGCCCCTCAAAGGATTACTTTCCATAGTAACAAGTGACAGTAAATTTCAGCACACTATATAAAATTTTCCTTACCAAATTCCACTTACCAAAGGCGCTTCACTCCCCGGCAACGGCGCCAGAAAAGAGTCTTGATGACCCACAAGGGTAGGGGATCTATCGTAGTCCTTTCGATAAGTAAGAGTGTCGAACCCAACGAGGAGCAGAAGGAAATGACAAGCGGTTTTCATTAAGGTATTCTCTACAAGCACTAAAATTAACGGTAACCGATAGTTTTGTGATAAGGTAATTTGTAACGGGTAACAAGTAATGAAAGTAAATGAGGTGAAGCAAGATGGCCCAATCCTTTTTGTAGCAAAGGACAGCCTGGTGAGGGAGTCCTGGACTAAGGGGTCCTCGGGCGTCTGGCCTGTTGGACATGGGTCGGACTAATGGGCAGAGAAGATACGAGACCCGAAGACTTTCTCCCATGTCCGGATAGGACTCTCCTTGGCATGGAAGGCAATCTTGGCGACCAAATATGAAGATTCCTTTCTCTGCAACCGACTTTGTACAACCCTAGTTCCCTCCGGTGTCTATATAAACCGGAGGGCTTAGTCCGGAAACGGATATAGTCATACATGCTAGACTTCTAGGGTTTAGCTATTACGATCTCGTGGTAGATCAACTCTTGTAATACTCATATTCATCAAGATCAATCAAGCATTAAATAGGGTATTACATCCAGAGAGAGGGCCCGAACCTGGGTAAACATTGTGTCCCCCGTCTCCTATTACCCTCGACCTCAGACGCACAGTTTGGGACCCCCTACCCGAGATCCTCCGGTTTTGACACCGACATTGGTGCTTTCATTGAGAGTTCCACTGTGCCGTCCCCAAAAGGTTCGATGGCTCCTTCAATCATTAACAGCGATACTGTCCAAGGGGAAACCTTCCTCCCCGGACAGATCTTCGTGTTCGGCGGCTTCGCCCTGCGGGCCAACTCGCTTGGCCATCTGGATCGGATTGATAGCTATGCCCCTGGCCATCTGGTCAGATTTGGGAGCTTGAACTACGTCGCGGACATCCGTGGAGACTTGATCTTCGACGGCTTTGAGATCTCGGCGGCGGCTCCCTGTCCCTACGGTGAACATGACTTAAATCTGTCACCAGTCCGTACTCAGGAAATTGCACCTGTAACTACACTGGCCCTAGATCCGGAGCAGATCGCGACATCTGAGGACGGGAAGCTCAACCCCGCCACGGAAGCCGCAGGCTCCGCGGCATTGGAGCCGCACACAGACCCAACCTCGGGTGATATCTGTGTCCCCGGAACCTCGAACTTGTTTCCGGTGATAAGTTCCGAACCATGTGCGTCCACTTACGTCGAGCGGGATCATTCATCGATCACCGAATTCAGTGCGGCGGACATCTTCTGGCACTCGCCTTTAGGCGACGTGCTGAACTCATTAAGAAACCTATCCCTAGCGGGGGACTCATAGCCGAACTATATCCGGTTTGAACTGGAGGCAGGAATTTCGCTTCCCACCCGCCACCCACTACATAGCCACTGTCAAGGATTTAACCGACATGCTCGATTACGTCTCTGAAGACATCGACGATATGGACGACGATGCAGACGAGGAGCATGGCCAAAACCCGCCGTTTACCGGACGTTCGACGGCCACTTCGTCGTATGACGTATACATGGTGGATACACCCAAAGAGAATAGCGCTGAGGACAAGGAAAGGCCAGTTGAGGATGAGCCTCCCAAGACACAACCAAAGCGCCGGCGTCAACGGCGCCGCTCTAAATCTCGCCGCAGCAAGGACAGCAACACCGGCACAGGAGACGATCACACTCCGGATGGTGCCGAAGATAGAGAAGATCCCGACGAGTAAATGGCCGAACAGGACGATCGGGAAGATGGGCAAGTCAGCCATGATGAACAGGCCATAGACGACGGCTCGAAGGGCAGCACTTATCTTCCACCCTCCGACGATGAGGCGAGCCTTGGCAACGAGGATTTCATCATGCCTGAGGAAACTCTCGAGCAAGAACGCTTTAGGCGTCAGCTAATAGCCACTGCAAGAAGCCTGAAAAAGAAGCAGCAGCAGCTTCAAGCTGATCAAGATCTGCTCAACGACTGATGGACTGATGTCCTGGCAGCCGAAGAATACGGCCTTAAACGCCTAGCCAAAAGTTACCCGAAGCGCAAATTGCTACCTCAGTTAAATGACGAGGCGCTAGAGCATGTACCATCATCGCGCAATGCGCCTGACCGACCACCACGTGGTCGAGATAAAGCGGTAACTCAAGCCGAACACCAGACCGGCCCACCTCGCCGTAAAGGCAAGGATAAAACAGCTTCGGGTTACACATATGACCTTCGGCAGGACCTGGACAGCAGAGCAGGACATACAATATCAATCTATGGATCACGGGGGTGTGCCTTGACATGCGACGACGGCTACCTATTTGGACGAGACAAACCTAGTCACGTCCGGGCCGAAAACCACAGACGGACTCCATCGGAGCTACGTCGTGATGCGGCCCGATATAGAGGCGCCGCACACCCTCTCTGCTTCACTGACGAAGTAATGGATCATGAATTCCCAGAAGGGTTTAAACCCGTGAACATCGAATCATACGATGGGACAACCGATCCCGCGGTATGGATCGAGGATTTTATTCTCCACATCCATATGGCTTGCAGAGATGATCCCCACGCCATCAAATACTTCCCATTAAAACTCAAAGGGCCGGCTCAGCACTGGCTAAACAGTCTACCTGAGAATTCTATTGGCAGCTGGGAGGACCTGGAAGAAGCCTTCCTTGACAACTTCCAAGGTACATATGTCCGACCACCAGATGCCGATGACCTAATCCACATAGTTCAACAGCCTGGAGAGTCAGCCAGGAAATTCTGGACTAGGTTCCTAACTAAAAAGAACCAGATCGTCGACTGTCCGGATGCCGAAGCCCTAGCGACCTTTTAACATAGCATCCGTGATGAATGGCTCGCCCGCCACCTCGGCCAGGAAAAGCCAAAGTCCATGGCAGCCCTCACGGCACTCATGACCGATTTTGTGCGGGAGAGGATAGTTAGCTGGCCCGTAGCAAAAATACAGAAAGCAAAACGGGCACCCCCGTGGCCAAAAATAGCAACGGCAAGCTCCGACGCAGCAGACACAAACGCCGAAGCAATGGTGACAACACCGACGACACGACAGTCAATGCCGGATTCAGTGGTTCCAAGTCCGGTCAGCGGAAGAAGCCATATAAAAGAAACAATCAGGGACCATCCAGCTTGGACCGCATACTCGATCATCCGTGCCAAATCCATGGCACCCCTGACAAACCAGCCAATCATACCAACAGAGATTGTTGCATTTTTAAACAGGCCGGCAAGTTAAATGCCGAAAACAAGGAAAAGGGATCGCAAAGCAAGGACGATGACGTGGAGCCCCGGCAGCCGAACACAAAGGGACAAAAGAAGTTTCCCCCCAGGTCAAAACGGTGAACATGATATATGCTACGCACATCCCCAAGAGGGAGCGCAAGCGCGCGCTCAGGGACGTCTACGCGATAGAGCCAGTCGGTGCAAAATTTAATCCATGGTCATCATGCTCGATCACTTTTGATCGACGGGATCACCCGACCAGTATCTGTCATGGTGGTTCAGCCACATTGGTCCTTGACCCAATAATTGACGGATTCTACCTGACGCGAGTCCTTATGGACGGTGGCAGCAGCCTGAACCTGCTCTATCAGGATACAGTGTGCAAAATGGGCATTAACCCAACGGATCAAGCCCACAAAGACTACCTTTAAAGGAATCATACCAGGTGTAGAGGCCCGTTGCACGGGCTCAATTACGCTAGAGGTCGTCTTTTTCGGATCTCGGGACAACTTCCGAAGCGAAGAGCTGATCTTCGATATCGTCCCTTTTCGCAGCGGCTACCACGCACTGCTTGGACGAACCACATTTGCTCGGTTCAACGCGGTGCCACACTATGCTTATATCAAGCTCAAGATGCTTGGTCCACGCAGCGTCATAACAGTCAATGGCAACAGGGAATGCTCCTTCCGTACAGAAGAGCACACCGCTGCCTTAGCAGCAGAAGTACAGAGAGGCCTTCTCAAGCAGAACCTTAATTCGGCTGCCGAGCCCCCAGACACCGTTAAGAGGGTCCGGACTATTCTGCAGCGGGACAGCTTGGCTCGTCAGGAGCTCGACTAGCAACTCGGCCCTCGTCCCAGTCCCAATCAAGTCATGGCATTGGTACCGCGCGTACATAACTACGCACTCAAAATACCATGGGCACAGACGGAGGCATACCTACCTTGTGATCCACAATACGGGTTGACCGCTCCCGGACATATTTACTTTCACTGTTTCCTTTTTCCTTTTCAGGTTCCTTTTCCACAGGCCTTCCCTGATGGCTTGATCGAACTTCCTTTCAAAGGACAAATACACCAAGACGGCAGTCAGCCTCGACGTAGAGGGGAATTTCTAGGTGGTCTCTTTAACGACCACTCTACCTGTTTTTAGGGCCCACACACATCTCTCCCTTGGTGATGGCATGTTAAATAGCCCGTTTCTTATTTCACTATTTGTATCCATGCGCCTTGACGTATTAATCAAATTATAATGGAAACAGCTTGCGGCCCAAATTTTAGGCCCCTACTTTATGCTTTTGCTCCTTTTCTGTTTTCCTCCTTTTTATTATTATTAATAAGCTTATCAGATAGCACCCGTACACTATGGTACACCTCAATTTGCCAGGGGCTTCATAGCGCCCCGCTCTATGGCAACAAAAGTCCAAACACATTTTACAGTATAGTTCGGCACCCCGAATTTAGCACTATATGCATTGGCTCCGAATCATGTCTTTGGTCAATAGTTGGGTTGCCCGGCTCCTGTGCTTGCTACCTTACGTTCCGCTATATCGGCTAAGGTAGCAAAGGGAGCACTACTGTGATTGTGCCCTGGTTTACCCGAAGGAGCACCTCAGTAGAGAAAGTCGAAAACTGACTGTCATGATGTGGCGAGAGCCGGTCAGCTCTTCAGAGGTTTCAAATCGATAGAGATTTTTTCCGCATTACGCGAACGATCGTACTTACCCGGTCTGGTGCTTATAGCATTCTAGTCCGGATACTAGGGGCTGCGCCCACACTTTTTGTCAAACTCCTATGGCTAAGTGAGAGTACTAAAGCCGTATAGTCTGATTGCCTGGTTCATTGCGCTAAACACCTCCTTCAAGGACCTAACAATTGGATCAAGAGTGTTTAGATTCCATCCCGAATACCCCCGTACTACCTATGTGGGGGCAGAAGCCGACGACTGGCCAACTCTCAGATTTCATTCAAAACGGCCGCACAGGAGATAAAACTTTTTAATAACAAAAATTATATTACATAACAACTTTATTTCATATTACAAGGCACAGACAACTCAGATATATTCATTCGAAGATAATATCTTGCGAACACTGCATCGCTACAAGGCGAGACCCCTCCAGGACGTCTCCAAAATACCACTCGGGCGTGTGGTGCTCCTTGCCCTCGGGCGGGCCCTCGGTCACAAGCTTGGCGTCCATCTTCGCCCACCATGCCTTGACTCGTGCGAAGGCCATCCGCGCTCCCTTGACGCAGACCGATCGCTTGATGACGTCCAGCCGAGGGCAGACGTTCACCAGCCGCTTCACGAGGCCGAAGTAACTGCCGGGTATAGCTTCGGCGGGCCACAGCTGGATTATCAAATCCTTCATGGCCAGTTTGGCCACCCTATGCAGCTCGACCAGCTGTTTCAGCTGATCGATGAAGGGCACGGGATGCTCTGGCGCAAGGTATTGCGACTAGAACAGCTTCTCCGTTAAGCTCCCCTCTTCGGCTCGGAAGAACTCTGCAGCGTCTGACACACTACGCGGCAGGTCCGCAAACGCCCCTGGAGAACTCTGAATCCGGGTTAGTAAGGCATACTTCTTCTTCACATACTTGCTTTGCATACTAAATGCCTTACCCGCCGCGATCTTCTTGGCCTCCTGGATCTCCTGGAGGGCGCCCTGGGCCTCAACCCGGGCTTCTTCTGCGCTCTGGCGGGCCTTGGCGAGTTCGGCCTCTCGGGTCGAAAAATTGCACTCCAAGGCCTCGCACTTCTTCACAGCGTCCTGGAGCTCTTGTTGGACCTCGTTGACCCTGGCCTTGAGCTTCTTGCGGGCGGCTTGCTCCTTGGCAGCTTTCTCCTTGGCTTTGGCCAGGGCCTTTTTAAGGGCCTCGACCTCGGTTGTTTCTCCTGCACATATCATAAACGCTATGGTCAATACACACCATTTATTCTTTCTGAATATATAGCGACTCATTAATTACCTTGCTGGTCTGCTAGCTCCTTCCTCGCTTGGCCGAGCTCCTCCTCGGCCCGCTCCAGTTTCTGCTTTAGTCCGGAGACTTTGGCAGCGTGTGAGGTCGCAGCCAGCAACGATGCCTGCTCATTAATACAAGACACACTTAGTTAGTTTCCTGCAAAAACGAATTGATCCTCTGTCCAGTTTTTGCTTTCCGAACACCGGACAGTGTCTTAGGGGCTACCGTCTATATGGGGATTTTCTCCTTTGCCTCGTGTACCTCAAAACCTGTCAGCAGGCCGCTGTAGGCTTCGGTCAGTCCGCTCTTGACGGACTGAACCCTCTCAATCACCGTACCCATAAGGATATGGTGTTCTTCCACAATGGAAGCGTCTCTCAGTGCTTCCAGAAGATTGTCCGGTGCCTCTGGTTGAACAGAGGTCACCGGTGGGATAGGCACACCTCTGTCTTTCAAAGGAGGCTGCACACCGGACTCCGGAGCCGTGTAGGTCTCCGGAATCGTATCCGGACGGGGGTCGAACTGAATACGGCGCCCATCGCCAGTCTCCATGGGGGACTGCTCCCCCATGTGTCCGGCGGCCGAGGTTTTGCCCTCTAGCGCCACCCCGACTACCTCCCGAGACTCTCCTTGGCCTGGGAAAGTCCGTCGCAACAGCACCTCGGCGTCGCCCTTGGCCCTGGGAGAGTAAGCGGCCGGCGGTGACACGCTGGCCATCGCCCTTGAATCCAACTAACCTCTTGATGAGGATCGCTGGGAGTTGTCGTGGGCCGGACTGCAATTACACAATTAACCATGTTAATACAATAAGGAGAAAAAGGCCGGATACACGAGTAAGTACGAGTCTGTCAGTAGTTACGACGCGGCCAGGGGCTTGCTCCGGGGAGGTCACTCCGGACTGCCGTTGACGTCCCACATGGTTTTATCCGCGAGTGAGCCTTTCCCCTTCTTGGGAGCCTCGGCCTCCAGATTTGTGGAGGCTGCCCTCTTCTTCCTCCCCCCTTCAAGGGGAGGGTTGCTTTCCTCCTCCTCCTCTTCCTTATCTTCGGCAGCAGAGGAGTGAGTCTTGTCTTCGGACATCACGTCCGAAGTGCCCTTACGGCGGGGGCCACCCCGGCCCTCCTTGGCCTTCTTCTCCGGCGGCTGTTAGGGCACCGGGACCAGCATCTTCGCCAGGAGCGGGATGACTGGCTCTTCGGGCAGCGGAACCGAACTATGAATTCGCTCCGCTTTCTCCGTCCATTCCTGAAAGGATAAATTAGCAAAGTTTAGTTACCCTCCTTGGACAACCAGGTAGAGAATACGCCTTGAGATGTGAAGGACTTACGGCGCTGGCAGGGTGAGCAAGATCGTGCCCACGATCCGAATCTATGGCCGGCAGCTTCTCGTCGCCCTTGAAGAGCAGCTTCCAGGCGTCTTCGTGGGTGGTGCCGAAGAGCCTCACCAAGGTCTGGTGCTTCTCCAAATCGTACTCCCATAGAGGGGAAGTTCGGCTTTGGCAGGGGAGGATTTGGCGAACTAGCATAACCTGTATCACGTCGACAAGCTTAATGTTTCTGTCCACCATGCTTTGGATGCGCGTTTGCAGCGCCATCAGCTCGTCCGACGAAGACCAATTCGGGCCCTTCTCCATCCAGGAGGTCAGCCGCATTGGAGCCCCGGACTTGAATTCGGGAGCCGCGACCCAGGTGGCGTCGCGGGGCTCTGTGATATAAAACCACAGCTTCTGCCATTCCTTGACAGTCTCCACAAACGTGCCCTTGGGCCATGTGACGTTGGGCATCTTGCTCACCATGGCTCCTCCGCACTCCGCGTGTTGGCCGTCCACCACCTTCGGCTTCACGTTGAAGATCTTAAGCCACAGGTCGAAGTGGGGCCGGACGCGGAGGAAAGCCTCGCACACGACAATGAATGCCGAGATGTTGAGGAAAGAGTTCGGGGCTAGATCATGGAAATCTAGCCCGTAATATAACATGAGTCCGCGGACGAAAGGGTGGAGTGGAAACCCTAGTCCGCGGACGAAATGAGGGAGGAATACCACCCTCTCGTTGGGTTTCGGTGTGGGGACGACTTGTCCCTTGGCCGGAAGCCGGTGGGCGATCTCCTTCGCCAGATACCCGGCCTCCCGAAGCTCGGCAATGTCCTTCGCCGTGACATAAGAGGCCATCCACTTGCCTTGACCTCCGGATCCGGACATGGTTGAGAGCTTGCTCAGAGTGGAAGAAAACAAGAACTTGGGCGCTGGAGCTCAAGAATGGAAGGGCAGAGGATAAAGCAAGGCGTGGGTGAAGAAGGGGAATCCTTATCCCCTTATAAAGGCAGTAAAAATCGAACGCCTCCCCACTCGCCTATTCCCAAGGGCTGTGTAAACAGGGCGGTTGGATTACCCACACCCGTATTGATGAGAATCCTGCAATAAGGGGACACGATCTCTGCTTTGACAAGACGTGCCAATGGAAACCGCATCTCAAAACGCTGAACGGCAAAAGAAAACGGTTCGAAATAATGACCGGGCAGGCGTGATGTCATCTTGCGAAAAGTTGTCAGCGGAGGGGACTCGTGAAATATTATACTCTCTATGGCAGTGTGTGTGGTACTTGTGTTTCAAATCCGGAAACGTTCGTTGCGTCCGAAGACTATCTTGAAGTATTCGGAAAGGAGAACCCGCCTTGCAATGCCGAAGACAATCTGCGCGCCAGACATCTCGTCATTGAAGCCTGGTTCAGGGGCTACTGAGGGAGTCCTGGACTAAGGGGTCCTCGGGCGTCTGGCCTGTTGCAGATGAGCCGGACTAATGGGCTGAGAAGATACGAGACCGAAGACTTTCTCCCGTGTCCGGATAGGACTCTCCTTGGCGTGGAAGGCAAGCTTGGCGACCAAATATGAAGATTCCTTTCTCTGTAACCGACTTTGTACACCCTAGTTCCCTCCTGTGTCTATATAAACCGGAGGGCTTAGTCCGGAAACGGATATAGTCATACAGGCTAGACTTCTAGGGTTTAGCTATTACGATCTCGTGGTAGATCAACTCTTGTAATACTCATATTCATCAAGATCAATCAAGCGGGAAGTAGGGTATTACCTCCATAGAGAGGGCTCGAACCTGGGTAAACATTGTGTCCCCCGTCTCCTGTTACCATCGACCTCAGATGCACAGTTCAGGACCCCGTACCCGTGATCCGCCGGTTTTGACACCGACACCTGGACAAACTCTTATATAGAGAAAAGCGCTCCCGAGGACACATGGGAATTATCGTCAAGCTAGTTTTCATCACGCTCATATGATTCACGTTCGTTACTTTGATAATTTGATATGTGGGTGGACCGGTGCTTGGGTACTGCCCTTCCTTGGACAAGCATCCCACTTATGATTAACCCCTATTGCAAGCATCCGCAACTACAAAAGAAGTATTAAGGTGGACCTAACCATAGCATGAAACATATGGATCCAAATCAGCCCCTTACGAAGCAACGCATAAACTAGGGTTTAAGCTTCTGTCACTCTAGCAACCCATCATCTACTTATTACTTCCCAATGCCTTCCTCTAGGCCCAAACAATGGTGAAGTGTCATGTAGTCGACATTCACATAACACCACTAGAGGAAAGACAACATACATCTCATCAAAATATCGAACGAATACCAAATTCACATGACTACTTATAGCAAGACTTCTCCCATGTCCTCAGGAACAAACATAACTACTCACAAATCATATTCATTTTCATAATCAGAGGGGTATTAATATGCATAAAGGATCTGAACATATGATGTTCCACCAAATAAACCAACTAGCATCAACTACAAGGAGTAATCAACACTACTAGCAACCCACAGGTACCAATATGAGGTTTTGGGACAAAGATTGGATACAAGAGATGAACTAGGGTTTTAGAAGAGATGGTGCTCATGAAGATGTTGATGGAGATTGACCCCCTCCCGATGAGAGGATCGTTGGTGATGACGATGGTGATGATTTCCCCCTCCCGGAGGGATGTTTCCCCGGCAGAGCAGCTCCGCTGGAGCCCTAGATTGGTTCCGCCAAGGTTCCGCCTCGTGGCGGCGGTGTTTCGTCCCGAAAGCTTCCTTATTATTTTTTGCAAGGTAAAAGACTTCATATAGCAGAAGATGGACACCGGAGGCCTGCCAGGGGGCCCACGAGGCAGGGGCGCGTCCAGGGGGGTAGGGCACGCCCCACCCTCATGGATGGTGGGTATCCCCCCTCTGGTTAATTCCAAAAACTGCCTCGGTGAAGTTTCAGGACTTTTGGAGTTGTGTAGAATGGGTCTCTAATATTTGCTCCTTTTCCAGCCCAGAATTGCAGCTGCCGGCATTCTCCCTCTTCATGTAAACCTTGTAAAATAAGAGAGAATAGGCATAAGTATCGTGACATAACGTGTAATAACAGCCCATAATGCAATAAATATCGATATAAAAGCATGATGCAAAATGGACGTATCCGCGAGGGGGAGGGTTCTCAACCCGCTGATCGGCTTCTTCGGCGCGGCAGCCGCGTCAATGAGCTGCTAGACGCGCTCTGTCATGTAGCGACGCTCATCGCCCTCGAGGTGGTCTAGCTCGTCTGCTGCCGCCTGGGCAGCTCGTATGTTTTCCTTGGGCGTGGCATTGACAGGGCGGTCTGCCCCAAACATGCTGGCGATGGCGGCGCCGCGCTGTTGGACCGTGCCAATTCGGCTGGGCCCGCCGGCAGCCGGCGTGCCGCCAACGGCGCGGTCGATCTCACGCTGGTAGGCCTCTGAGAGGCGTCTCATGGTGGCCAACTTCTTGGCGCTTTCGACGAGCACGACGCGGTGGGCTTCTAGTGTCTCGGCGTCGGCGTCTTTTGGGATTGGCGCTGACAGGTCCCGTAGGGCCGCCTGCAGCTTGTCTTGAGTACCACCAGAGGCTCCGTCGTGGCTGATGACGAGCACCTCCGTGACGGTGCTGCCGCTGCTGTCGGCGCGAGGGAGAGGGTCGTCGATGACCACCACGTTGGTGGGGAAGGCGTCAAGCGATGCCGTGTCGGAATCGACAAGCATCGGGTCAGTGGAGCCGATCGACTCCAGGTTGGAGGCCGGCTCGTTGGTGATGTCGAGCTTTCCAAGGAGGTCGAGGAGGCAGCTCTCTGAGCTGGCTGCTCCCGCGTCGGGCGCGGGGTCATCGGAGAGGCGGACCTCGCTGATGAGGTCGGCGAGGCGGCTCACCGCGCAGGTGAGCTCAGCGCCTTGCAGCTCCTCAGTGCAAGCGCCGTTGGACGTGCTAGGCTGGCAACGCTCGCTAGGGAGGAAGAGGGTTCCCGTCCAGAACAGATCTCCAGACGAAAGTACACCTAGCCCCACGGTGGGCGCCAAATGTCGGGGGTGTCGTGCGACATATGCCAAAGGATGGCTTATCATGGAGGGGGCTAATAGTACGTCGTCGGTGTCAGGAAACGGGATAAGGCGCAAACATGCACGCCGGCGAATCTTACCCAGGTTCGGGGCTCTCCTAGGAGATAACACCCCTAGTCCTGCTCTGCAGGGTCTCCGCATGATCACTCAAGCAACAATGGTGGCTACAAGCTTGCTCCTTGAGCTGTTTCTCTAGAGTGGGAAGAAAAACAAGGCTAGCCCTAGCTTCCTCTCTCTATATGTGTGTGTGAATGAACTAAGGTCTGGACCCTTTGCATGGGTGCCCTGGGGGGTTTATATAGGCCTACCCCCAGGGGTACAAAGGTAAACTGGTTGGGTGTAGAACCCGGCTGTCGGTGTCTTTGGCCACCGCCTTCTCCGCTGGCTGATGGGGCCCGCCGCCTGGTGGGCCCTTCTGGCTGTCTCGTACTTGGACGATAGGCCGCGCCCGCCGCTCGTGGGTCTTGCTTACTGTTCAGCACTGTAGAGATGCTCGTAATGATGTGTGCTTTGTCAGGGAGGCGTGGCTACAGTATCGCCGCCTAGCGGGCGATCACTGTAGCCGTTCCCCATCTCTCCTGATTAATGGCGCATGGACTTTGAGGGAGGGGGATGGCCGCCTGCTAGGAGTCGGCTCCCCTCATACCGACTGGTCCTTGCTCGCCGCCTTCTGGCTTCTCACTGATAGGTAAGGCCCACCGCATGTGGGCTGTACGGACAGCCCGTAGTAGAGGCATGGCCTTCTCTGCCATGGGTGATGTCATGGGCGGAGTGGCAACAGTGCCGCGCCGGACGGGAGATCTTCGTCTGGTACGGTGCACTGTGGCCATGCTTGGCCCTGGATTTGGGGGTGGCAGGGCGCGCTGTAGCCATGCCCGGTCTCATCGTATTTATGTGGGTGCAGACTCTGAGGATGCTTGGGGCCGCCTACTAGGATTCGGCCTCTCTAGAGGCCGCGTGCTAGGAGTCGGTCCACTTTGAGGCCGCCCTATGGGCCTTGCCGTCTTCTGGCAGCCGGCCGCTTGGACCAGCCGGCTGCGAGAGGGCGGCGCTTTGGTCTTTAATTCTTGAGGGGCGCAGCTGGCCCCGATGTCTTGAAACGCCATGGGGAGCTGATGAGGCTACCCGTGGCTAATTACTCCGACACAAACAAATAAAGTTTACCTCTTGCCCATTCGTGTTTGTAACCTATGACTTGTGCACTAGAAAACCTCGCCACTCTTCTTTAAAAACTCGGGTGCTCCCATTTCCGGCCCGAGCGTTGCTTCGATCGGAGTGGTCGTAGTAGCCCTTGCTGAAAGGAGGTGGACGGGGGGCTGGACCCTTTGACTGTAACCCGGCAGAAATGATTCTCCGGCAGGCGCAAAGGGCGCCGGCAGGGCAGCTTGCCGGGAGGGCTCGTTTATTTACATTAAGGATGCATTGCTCCTCTGCACGAGCATACGCGTGCACGGGTTCCCGGCAAGGCTAGACTTTTTCATAAGCAAAGGGACACGGTGGGCTCTCCCCGGCAAGAGCCTCGCCAGGGCAGCTCACGTAGCCCCGGCAAGAGCCTTGCCGGGGCAACTTGCCCAACACCAGCAAGGCCGCCACCCTTGAGCCTAAGAGTTCCGACACCATCGACAACATTGGAACCAAGGCTTGGGAGGCGCCTGCATGGTGGCATGCAGATCTTCGTGAAGACCAAGAACATACAAGACTAGATGAGAACCAGATGACGGAAACCCCCGGCAAGATCCTTGCCGGGGATGCTCACAAGTCCCCCGGCAAGACCCTTAGCGGGGACACCTGCGAGACCCCGGCAATGCCCGGCAAGACCCTTGCCGGGGACATCTGCGGGGCCATAGCCAAGCCCCCACCTGCCAAGGCTCCACCGCCGTTCCAACACAGCAGTCAACCCGCCAACAAGGCAGGCACCTGCGTGGCGATATGCAGCTCCGAGGCCAACTCAGCAAGCACCTGCGTGGTGGCATGCAGATCTTCGTGAAGACTCTGCCATCGGACCAACTCAGCAGCCAGCCAGCCAGCGTGGCGCTGCACGCCTAGTTAGCTTGGACGCGCGTCAGAGCGAGGCGAGGCGGCGACAGACGAGACGAGCTTCCTTGCCGTCCCCGATTAAGTGAGAGGGCACATCAGCAGCGCATTAAATGCGTTTGTCCTACGGTGCCAGGGGCTAGACTTGTATACAGTACAAACTTTCCACCTCCTGTGTGCCACTGTGGCATACTGGGGAAGGATTCAGACTTTTTGGACCCTGCACGCTTTGTAGATAGTCCAAGAACACCAGATAAACACAAACCAACAGGAGTAGAGTATTACGCATCACTTGCGGCCCGAACCTGGATAAATTCCCCCGTGTTGATCTTCCAAACCCGCTCTTTCCACACCCCCGCGCCCGCCAACTGTAGAAGGGATTCCCTGTGATCCCATAGGTGTCGTTTCCACCGACATCTTACTTGCACAAACACTAATTAAAACACAAAACCACATCTAACCAGAGGCTAGATGAAATATTTATTCAAAATCAGAAAGGAAATATATTGGGTTGTCTCCCAACAAGCGCTTTTCTTTAAAGCCATTAAGCTATGCATTGATAATTTCAATGATGCTCACACACATGAAGAGAGCATCATGTAGCATATGAAAATCACATCTAAGTCTAACGTACTTCCTATGCATAGGCATTTTATAGGAAAAAAATTAGCAAGACAATCAAGATCTAGCATATGCAAGGAAGAAGAAAGAAACAATAGCAATTTCAACATAACGAGAGGTAATTTAGTAACATGAAAATTTCTACAACCATATTTCCCTCTCTCATAATAATTACATGTGAGATCATAATCAAATTCAACAATATAACTATCACATAAAATTTTCTCTTCATGATCCACATGCATGCAAAGTTGACACTCTTCCGAAATAGTGGGATTATCATAAAAATAAAGTCATGACTTCTCCGAATCCACTTTTATCAAAAATTTCATAAGATTGAGTATTCTCAAAATATGTGGGATCTAAAGTTGACACTCTTCCAACCCACTTTCAATATTATTGCAAAATATGTGTTATCTAAAGTCGACACTCTTCCAACACTTTCAATATTATTGCAAACATTATTATCAATCTCATATTCATCATGGGGCTTACATAAATTTTGAAGATCATAAGAAGAATCACCCCAATCATGATCATTGCAACAAGTAGTAGTCATAGAAAATTAGCATCCCCAAGCTTAGGGTTTTGCATATTATTAGCACAATTGACATTAATAGCATTTATAATAACCTTATTGCAATCATGCTTTTCATTCAAGGAGCTATCGTGAATCACTTTATAATTTTCTTCTTTCAACACTTCATAAATTTCAGATACATGAATTTCAAGCAAAACCTCATAAAGATAATCTAGTGCACTCAACTCACTAGCAATTGGTTCATTATAATTGGATCTCTTAAAAATATTAGCAAGTGGATGAGGATCCATAAATTCTTTGGTTTCTGATTTGTAATAAATACACAATTATTCCAACCAAACAAGCAAACGAGCCAAGTAAGACATAGAGGCAAATGAAAAGACGAACGGAAGAGGGACAAAGAAAGGGAAAAATCTTTTCAAAAATCATTTTAGAAGTGGGGGAGAGGAAAATGAGAGGCGAATGGAAAATAATGTAATGCGAGAGATGAGAGTTTATGATGGGTACTTGGTATGTCTTGGCTTGGAGTAGATATCCCCGGCAACGGTGCCGGAAATTGGCAAGTTGACGGGAGATCAAATCTTGACTTGACTTGGCGTAAACCTCCCCGGCAACGGCGCCAGAAATTCTTCCTGCTACTTCTTGAGCTTGCGTTGGTTTTTCCCTTGAAGACGAAAAGGTGATGCAGCAAAGTAGAGTAAGTATTTCCCTCAGTTTTGAGAACCAAGGTATCAATCCAGTAGGAGACAACACACAAGTCACCGAATACCTGCAAAAACAAAGACCAACTTGCACCCAACATGATAAAGGGGTTGTCAATCCCTTCATTGTTACTTGCAAAGTGAGATCTGATAGAGATGGATAAACGGAAAAGTAATATTTTTGGTATTTTTGGTTTATAGAATGGAAAGTAAAAGATTGCAAAGGAAGTAAATAGGAAACTAAAATTGTAGATCGGAAACTTATTTGATGGAAAGTAGACCCGGGGGCCATAGGTTTCACTAGAGGCTTCTCTCAAGATAGAAATTATTACAGTGGGTGATCAAATTACTGCCGAGCAATTGATAGAAAAGCGCAAAGTTATGACGATATCTAAGGAAATGATCATGAATATAGGCATCACGGCCATATCAAGTAGAACGACTCCTGCACGCATCTACTACTATTACTCCACACATCGACTGACTCCTGCCTGCATCTAGAGTATTAAGTTCATAAGAACAGAGTAACGCATTAAGTAAGATGAGATGATGTAGCGGGATAAACTAAAGCAATATGATGAAAACCCTATCTTGTTATCCTCGGTGGCAACAATACAATATCTGTCGGTTCCCCTTCTGTCACTGGGATCGAGCACCGCAAGATTGAACCCAAAGCTAAGCACTTCTCCCATTGCAAGCAAAACCTATCTAGTTGGCCAAACCAAATCGATAGTTCGAAGAGACTTTCAAAGATATCAAATCATGAATATAAGAATTCAGAGGAGATTCAAATAATATTAACAGATAAGCTAATCATAAATCCACAATTCATCGGATCTCAGCAAACACACCGCAAAAGAGTATTACATCGAATATATCTCCAAGAACATCGAGGAGAACATGGTATTGAGAATCAAAGAGAGAGAAGAAGCCATCTAGCTACTAGCTATGGACCCGTAGGTCTGTGGTAAACTACTCACGCTTCATCGGAGAGGCCATGGTGTTGATGTAGAAGCCCTCCGTGATCGAATCCGCCTCCGACAGGACGCCGGAAAAGGCCCCTAGATGGGATTTCACGGGTACAGAAGGTTGCGGCGGTGGAAAAGTGTTTTCGTGGCTCTCCTGATTGGTTTTGGAATATTTGAGAATATATAGGCGGAAGAAATAAGTCGGTGGAGTCACGAGGGGCCCACAAGGGTGGGGGCGCGCCCTCCGTCCTTGCGGGTGCCTCCTAGCTTCCCTGGCGTGTACTCCAAGTCTTATGGATGTCTTCTGGTCCAAGAAAAATCACCGCAAAAGTTTCATTCCGTTTGGACTCCGTTTGATATTCCTTTCCCGTGAAACTCTAAAACAGGGAAAAAGCAGGAACTGGCACTAGGCTCTAGGTTAATAGGCTAGTCCCAAAAATAATATAAAACAGCATAATAATGCATATAGAACATGCAAAACAAATAATATAATAGCATGGAATAATAAAAAATTATAGATACGTTGGAGACGTATCATTCCCTGCTACCTCTTGAGCACTGCGTTGGTTTTCCCTTAAAGAGGAAAGGGTGATGCAGTAAAGTAGCGTAAGTATTTCCCTCAGTTTCTGAGAACCAAGGTATCAATCCAGTAGGAGACTACGCTCGAGTCCCACGCACCTACACAAACAAATAAGAACCTCGCAACCAACGCGATAAAGGGGTTGTCAATCCCTTCACGGTCACTAACGAGAGTGAGATCTGATATATATGATAAGATAATATTTTTGGTATTTTTATGATAAAGAGAAAAAGTAAAGAAAGCAAATAAACAGTAATCAAAATAACGGGAGATTAATATGATGGAAAATACACCTGGGGGCCATAGGTTCACTAGTGGCTTCTCTCAAGATAGCATAAGTATTACGGTGGGTGAACAAATTACTATCGAGCAATTGATAGAATTGAGCATAGTTATGAGAATATCTAGGTATGATCATGTATATAGGCATCACGTCCGCAACAAGTAGACCAAAACGATTCTGCATCTACTACTATTACTCCACACATCGACCGCTATCCAACATGCATCTAGAGTATTAAGTTCATAAGAACAGAGTAATGCTTTAAGCAAGATGACATGATGTAGACGGCTAAACTCATGCAATATGATATAAACCCCATCTTTTTATCCTCGATGGTACCAATACAATACGTGCCTTGCTGCCCCTGCTGTCATTGGGAAAGGACACCGCAAGATTGAACCCAAAGCTAAGCACTTCTCCCATTGCAAGAAAGACCAATCTAGTAGGCCAAACCAAACTGATAATTCAAAGAGACTTGCAAAGATAACCAATCATACATAAAAGAATTCAGAGGAGATTCAAATATTGTTCATAGATAAACTTGATCATAAACCCACAACTTATCGGATCTTGACAAACACACCGCAAAAGAAGATTACATCGAATAGATCTCCAAGAAGACCGAGGAGAACTTTGTATTGAGATCCAAAGAGAGAGAACAAGTCATCTAGCTAATAACTATGGACCCGAAGGTCTGAGGTAAACTACTCACACATCATCGGAGAGGCTATGGTGTTGATGTAGAAGCCCTCCGTGATCAATGCCCCCTCTGGCGGAGTGCCGGAAAAGGCCCCAAGATGGGATCTCACGGGTATAGAAGGTTGCGGCGGTGGAAATAGGGTTTTGGCTCGGTATATGTTGTTTCCAGGGTATATGGGTATATATAGGAGGAAGAAGTATGTCGGTGGAGCAATGTGGGCCCCACGAGGGTGGAGGGCGCGCCCCCTGCCTCGTGCTCTCCTCGTTGATTGCTTTACGTAGACTCCAAGTCCTCTGGATCACGTTCGTTCCGAAAATCACGTTCCCGAAGGTTTCATTCCGTTTGGACTCCGTTTGATATCCTTTTTCTTCGAAACACAGAAATAGGCAAAAAAACAGCAATTTGGGCTGGGCCTCCGGTTAATAGGTTAGTCCCAAAAATAATATAAAAGTGTATAATAAAGCCCAATAAACATCCAAAACAGAATATAATATAGCATGGAACAATAAAAAATTATAGATACGTTGGAGACATATCAAGCATCCCCAAGCTTAATTCCTTCTCGTCCTCGAGTAGGTAAATGATAAAAACAGAATTTTTGATGTGGAATGCTACTTAGCATAATTTTCAATGTAACCCTTTTAATTGTGGTATGAATATTCAGATCCGAAAGATTCAAGATAAAAGTTTAATATTGACATAAAAGTAATAATACTTCAAGCATACTAACTAAGCAATTATGTCTTCTCAAAACAACATGGCCAAAGAAAGTTCATCCCTACAAAATCATATAGTTTGGTCATGCTCCATTTTCGTCACACAAGAATGCTCTCATCATGCACAACCCCGATGACAAGCCAAGCAATTGTTTCATATGCTAGGCTCGTCACGTGAGATGGAGTAGTTTTCAATGGTGTACATCACTATGTTGATCATATCTACTATATGATTCACGTTCGACCTTTCGGTCTCAGTGTTCCGAGGCCATATCTGCATATGCTAGGCTCGTCAAATTTAACCCGAGTATTCTGCGCGTGCAAAACTGGCTTGCACCCGTTGTATGTGAATGTAGAGCTTATCACACCTGATCATCACGTGGTGTCTCGGCACGACGAACTGTAGCAACGGTGCATACTCAAGGAGAACACTTATACCTTGAAATTTTAGTGAGGGGTCATCTTATAATGCTACCGCCGTACTAAGAAAAATAAGATGCATAAAGGATAAACATCACATGCAATCAAAATATGTGACATGATATGGCCATCATCATCTTGTGCCTTTGATCTCCATCTCCAAAGCACTGTCATGATCTCCATCGTCACCGGCTTGACAACTTGATCTCCATTGTAGCATCGTTGTCATCTCGCCAACTATTGCTTCCATGACTATCGCTACTGCTTAGTGATAAAGTAAAGCAATTACATGGCGATTGCATTTCGTACAATAAAGAGACAACCATAAGGCTCCTGCCAGTTGCCGATAACTTTTACAAAACATGATTATCTCATACAACAATTTATATATCATCACGTCTTGACCATATCACATCACAACATGACCTGCAAAAACAAGTTAGACGTCCTCTACTTTGTTGTTGCAAGTTTTACGTGGCTGCTACAGGCTTCTAGCAAGAACCGTTCTTACCTACGCATCAAAACCACAACGATTTTTCGTCAAGTGTGTTGTTTTAACCTTCAACAAGGATCGGCCGTAGTCAAACTGGATTCAACTAAAGTTGGAGAAACAGACACCCGCCAGCCACCTGTGTGCGAAGCACGTCGGTAGAACCAGTCTCATGAAAGCGGTCATGTAATGTCGGTCCGGGCCGCTTCATCCAACAATACCGCTGAATCAAAGTAAGACGTTGGTGGTCAGCAGTATGACTATTATCGCCCACAACCCATTGTGTTCTACTCGTGCATATAACATCTATGCATAGACCTGGCTCAGATGCCACTCTTGGGGAACGCAATATTTCAAAAAATTTACCTACGATCACGCAAGATCTATCTAGGAGATGCACAACAACGAGCGGGGAGAGTGTGTCCACCTACCCTCGTAGACCGAAAGCGGATGCGTTTAGTAACGCGGTTGATGTTGTCGAACGTCTTCGTGATCCAACCGATCCAAGTACCAAACATACGGCACCTCCGTGTTCAGCACACGTTCAGCACGATGACGTCCGAGCTCTTGATCCAGTTGAGGATGAGGGAGAGTTCCGTCAGCACGACGACGTGGCGACGGTGATGATGAAGTTACCAGCGCAGGGCTTCACCTAAGCACTATGACGATATGACCGAGGTGTGTAACTGTGGAGGGGGGCACCGCACACGGCTAAGAGAAGACTTGGTGTGTCTTTGGGGTGCCCCCTCCCCTGTATATAAAGGAGGGGAGGAGGAGGCCGGTGGCCTAGGAGGGGCGCGCCATAGGGGAGTCCAACTAGGATTCCCAATCCTAGTTGGAGTCCCCTTCCTTTCCAAGAGAGGGAGAGAGGGAAGGAGGAGGAAGGGGAGAAGGAAAGAGGGGGGCGCCGCCCCCTCCCTAGTCCAATTCGGACTTGCCATGGGGGGGCTCCCTTGCGGCCCTCCTCTCCTTTCCACTAAGGCCCGTGAAGGCCCACTACTTCCCCGCGGGGGGGGGGGGGGGGGGTGGGGTGGTCCGGTAACCTCCCGGTACTCCAAAAAATACCCGAATCATTATGGAACATTCCGGTGTCTGAATATAACCTTCCAATATATCAATCTTTAACCTCTCGACCATTTCAAGACTCCTCATCATGTCCGTGATCTCATCCAGGACTCCGAACAAACTTTAGTCATAAAATATCATAACTCATAATACAAATCGTCATCGAACGTTAAGCGTGCGGACCCTACGGGTTCGAGAACTATGTAGACATGACTGAGACACATATCCAGTCAATAACCAATTGCGGAACCTGGATGCTCATATTGGTTCCTACATATTCTACGAAGATCTTTATCGGTCAAACCGCATAACAACATACGTCATTCCCTTTGTCATCGGTATGTTACTTGCCCGAGATTCGATCGTCGGTATCATCATACCTAGTTCAATCTCGTTACCGGCAAGTCTCTTCACTCGTTCCATAATGCATCATCCCGCAAATAACTAATTAGTCACATTGCTTGCAAGGCTTATAGTGATGTGCATTACCGAGAGGGCCCAGAGATACCTCTCCGATACTCGGAGTGACATCCTAATCTCGATCTATGCCAACTCAACAAACACCATCGGAGACACCTGTAGAGCATCTTTATAATCACCCAGTTACGTTATGACGTTTGATAGCACACAAAGTGTTCCTCCGGTATTCAGGAGTTGCATAATCTCATAGTTAGAGGAATATGTATAAGTCACGAAGAAAGCAATAGCAATAAAACTAAATGGCCATTATGCTAAGCTAACGGATGGGCATTGTCCATCACATCATTCTCTAATGATGTGACCCCGTTCATCAAGTGACAACACATGTCTATGGTTAGGAAACTTAACCATCTTTGATTAATGAGCTAGTCAAGTAGAGGCATACTAGGGACACTCTGTTTGTCTATGTATTCACACATGTACTAAGTTTCCAGTTAATACAATTCTAGCATGAATAATAAACATTTATCATGACATAAGGAAATATAAATAACAACTTTATTATTGCCTCTAGGGCATATTTCCTTCACAGACGTGCAACGACGCTAGTCCTTAACAATTGCCAAACCAACTCTGAGAGGTTATTGACCATGCCGGAGAGCACGATCAACCTGACCACGAAGGTCAATTCCTGCAAGCAATCAAAGAACAAGCAAGAATATGATAAAGCAATCGAAATATTGTGTATATATATGAAATGTGGATAAAAGTGGGGTTCTAGAAGCGGTCTTGGTCTAGTCGTTGGACACAAACAAAGTACACGAAGTTGCAGCAATGGCTAACTTTTAACTAATTCAAACCCAAGTCTAAATGGTGCCCTAAGGGCTGTATTTATAGGGAAAAAGATAGGGGATTTCGTCCACCCTTGGCAAGGTGGGACTAAAACACCTCCTAAGTCATTTCCCCTACAATATGGACTCTAAAAATAGCCAAACGAGAGGTATTTTGAAAATACATGGGCCTAGCCCGAAACTAAGGTGACACAACACCAATAATAAGCTATGGACAAAATTTGTGAAAGACATGTTGTATATTTCGTCCATCTTCTTGTATGTCATCATGGTGGCTTCAAAGTGCGGAAATCTCCTCCGGAAACTTCGTTCTTGTTTCCTCAAAAGTCATGAAATATAAACTCAATATATTAACACAAGAAGTCAAAGGCATGAAAATATTGCAACTCAGTTTGCACATATAAGTGAAGCTCTTAATCGTAACAAAATATTGGCAATGCTCATCATTAAACCATCCCAACCTTGATGAACCATCACCAAGTTTAGAGGTCATATCAAAATGATTAAACATTGGCACAACTATTTTCAAACGTATTTGATACAAATATGATTTATTCCCTGATTCACATGGTTCTTCCGCATCAATAGTTAATTCAATGGGTTCACTCAAAAGTGTTTGATCACATGGAAAAGTCAAATCATGAACATAGTCCTCTAAAATAGCTGGTGTGATCAAAGTAGTGGGTAGCTCATCGCATGGTTCAATTAATTTGACAAGGGATTCATCATACTCATGTGGAGGTGGAAGATTGGTACCTTTGTCATTACCTCTTATGATCAACTCAGATGATGTAGGCACTCTCGGAGGTGATATGTCACATGGTGGAGGTGATGTAGTCCTCACAACCACGGATGTGGTTGTCATAGTATGCCTAGTAGTTGAAGGAACAACCGTATCATCTCTTGGAATGTTCACCTTAATATTATTCTCCTTGTGAGCAACACGTTGTTTTATTTCCTGTTCAGCTTTGTAAGTAAGATGAAACAAATGGTCCATAGGATAACACTCTTCATGCATTAGTATCTCCTGAATATCATGGTTTAACCCTCCCCAAAATCTATCCATAAAATCATCTTCAGTTTCCTCTAAAAAGGAGTGCAACAAGGTAGTTTGTAAATCATCATAATATTTTGTTACGGTGTCACTACCTTGTTTTAAATGTTGTAGTTTTGTAATCATGCCATGAGTATAATATACATCGACAAATCTATCTCTCATGACAAGTTTTAAATCATCCCAAGTATTAGGTACATAATCAGGGTATAAATCATCCCACGCCCGAGACCAGGCCACCGTCCCGTGCCCGAGAGCCCATGCCCGTGGGGTCCCTCGTCCCCCAGGCCGCCTCAATCTCCGGCCACACCTCCGACAGTCGCCGCCGGCGGCCACAGGTCCAGCGCCATGCCCCACCTCCTTCCCTCGTTCTTCCTCCTCCCTCTGTATTCATCTCTCTCTTAGGGATCTCTCTACCTTGGACAGGAACCTCCTGCTCTCCTTCTTCTCAGGGAACTCGTCGGAGCTCCCATGGCCGATGCCTCGAAGCTGCAGCGTCACCGTCGAGTCGCCATGGCCTCGAACTCTGCCGCCTCCGCGCCGCCCTTTCCCGTCCGCCACCAAAACCGGCCGGATCCGGATGAACTCGAGCTCCACCGCCCGAATCTGTGCCTCCCCTTCCGCCGGCCTTCGCACCTCCTTCCTCTGCATCTCTGCGCGCCGCCCTCTGCTTCACCCTGTATCAAACGATAGGAGCTGGTGCCTCGACCGCTCGCGTTGACCGACTCCAGATCGACCGCACACACCTGGGCCACCTCCCCTTCGCCGTTGGCTACGGCCCAGCTCCCACCTCCACCAATCTAGGCCGAGCCCAGCTAGGTGAGCAGCCCAACGCCCAACAGATTCAACCCAGTAGTGGTTTTTGTCAGTCTGTGTGATTTTAGGAATTTCCAGGAGATTACTGTTTTACAGAAAAGTCATTGCACATCATGCATATAATAACTCATTAACCGTGCATCGGTTTAAAATGTTTTAAATATGTAAACTGCTTAGAATTTCATCTAGTTTCATAATATGCTATTTTCATCCATGTTTGAAATGTTTAAACTTGCTGTTTGTTTAATTTTGCATAAATGCCATGTTAAAATGATTTATTTCATAACTAAATAACTGTAGCTCAGAATTTAATAAACTTTATATGTAAATGGGGTGGAATAGTGCATAGATTAACTTGGTGCACTTTGTTTTACTATTTAACAACATTAAAATATGTTTTAGGGCAGAACAATACCAAATTCGAAATATGGGCACGAGGATTTTCCGGAATTGTTGTTTGTTGTTCCGGCCTCATTTAAACTTGCCTAGATAGGTAGTTTTCATATGCTTCACCCCTTGCCATGTTTAATAACATTTTAATATTATTGGGTACATAAACGGGAGAGAACTAAATAATTGATGTGGTGTTTCGTCAACATGCAACTCGTTGCATATTGAGCTCCACTTAATTTGTAGTATTGGTTGTGCACTTTGCCATGCCATGCCTCATTAAACCGGACATGCATCATACTTGTTTGTGCATCATGCCATGTTTATGCTTGTGTGTTTACCATGTTGTTTGCTTCTTTCCGGTTGTGCTCCTTTTCGATAGTTTCGGTTTCGTTCCGGAGTTGTGAGGATCCGTTCAACTACGTTCATTTGTCTTCTTCATGGACTCGTTCTTCTTCCTTGCGGGATCTCAGGCAAGATGACCATTACCCTCAATATCACTTCTATCTTTGCTTGCTAGTTGTTCGTTATATCGCTATGTCGCGCTACCTACCACTTGTTTTTCATGCCTCCCATATTGCCATGTCAAGCCTCTAACCCACCTTCCTAGCAAACCGTTGTTTGACTATGTTACCGCTTTTGCTCAGCCCCTCTTATAGCGTTGTTAGTTGTAGGTGAAGTTGAAGATTGCTCCATGTTGGAACATGATTATGTTGGGATATCACAATATCTTTATTTTAAATTAATGCATCTATATACTTGGTAAAGGGTGGAAGGCTCGGCCTTATGCCTGGTGTTTTGTTCCACTTTTTCCGCCCTAGTTTCCGTCATACCGGTGTTATGTTCCTTGATTTTGCATTCCTTACGCGGTTGGGGTTATGGGACCCCCTTGACAGTTCGCCTTGAATAAAACTCCTCCAGCAAGGCCCAACCTTAGTTTTACCATTTGCCTACCTACCACCTATACCTTTCCCTTGGGTTCTGCAGACTCAAGGGTCATCTTTATTTTAAACCCCCCCGGGCCAGTGCTCCTCTGAGTGTTGGTCCGAACCGGGCAGCCTGCGGGGCCACCTCGGGGAAACTTTAGGGCTGGTTTTACTCGTAGCTTGACCTATCCAGTGTGCCCTGAGAACGAGATATGTGCAGCTCCTATCGGGATTTGTCGGCACATTCGGGTGTACTTGCTGGACTTGTTTTACCATTGTCGAAATGTCTTGTAACCGGGATTCCAAGTCTGATCGGGTTGTTCCGGGAGAAGGAATATCCTTCGTTGATCGTGAGAGCTTGTGATGGGCTAAGTTGTAACACTCCTATAGGGTATAAACTTTTGAGAGTCGTGCCCGCGGTTATGTGGCAGATGGGAATTTGTTAATATCCGGTTGTAGAGAACTTGACACTTGACTTAATTAAAATGAATCAACCGCGTGCGTAGCCGTGATGGTCTCTTTTCGGCGGAGTCCGGGAAGTGAACACGGTTTTGGGTTATGTATGAACGTAAGTAGTTTCAGGATCACTTCTTGATCACTTCTAGCTTCACGACCGTTGCATAGTTTCTCATCTTACTCTTTTACTCGTATGTTAGCCACCATTTTTGCTTAGCGCTTGCTGCAACTCCACCTCATTACCACATCCTACCCATAAGCTTAAATAGTCTTGATCTCGCGGGTTTTGAGATTGCCGAGTGCTCGTGACTCACAAAATACTACCAAAACAGATGCAGGTGCCGATGATGCCAGTGCAGGTGATGCTACCGAACTCAAGTGGGAGTTCGATGAGGACTTGGTCTTTACTATGTTTCGTTTCTAGATGATCAGTAGTGGAGCCCAGTTGGGACGATCGGGGATCTAGCATTTGGTGTTGTCTTCTTTTCTTTTGGTTCCGTAGCCGGACCTATGTGTGTACTCTGATGGTGTATGAATTATATGTTTATTGTGTGAAGTGGCGATTGTAAGCCAACTCTATTTATCCCTTTCTTGTTCATTACATGGGATTGTGTGAGGATGACCTTTCTTGCGACAAAACCACAATGCGGTTATGCCTCTAAGTCGTGCCTCGACACGTGGGAGATATAGCCGCATCGTGGGCGTTACAAGTTGGTAATCAGAGCCATCCCCGACTTAGGAGCCCCTGCTTGATCGAATCGCTGACGTTGTTGAGTCTAGAACAAAAATGTTTGGAGTCTTAGGATTATATATATCGGAGAGTAGGATTCTTTTTACTCCTGAGTCCCTTCATCGCTCTGGTGAGGCCTCCCGACGTAGATGTTTTGTCTTTCCTCTCCTCATTTTCACTAATATTTTTTAGGATCACACGGGTATCTTGGGATCATTCCGATATTCTTGTGACGAGAACATTGTTCTTGGTGCCTCCTGACATTTAGGGGTTGTGGCAGTGTCCCGGGGAGTTGAGCTCCGAGGTGTTGTCGTCACAATTTTATCGTTGCAGTTCTGGAATACCTGAGTTTCACCGACATCGAAAATCTCTTTTATGCAGTTGTTGGTGAGATAACCTCGACACCACCAAGTACTGGGGCGGGAGTTCGGGAGTATTGCCATAACTCGTATAACGGATGCTTTTAGAAGGTTGAGGTACACGATTTCCGGAGTTTTCTTGGTTATGTGTTGACGGATGGATACAGCTGGATGTAGGGATTGTTAGTTTGGGTGAGATATATTGCTTCCCTTGTATCCCCAACACCAGACTGCATAACCAGAAAGTTTCGGGAGTTTTTAGGTGGGAATTCAAGTATCTCGTAGGTTATCTTTCCAACAGACGCATGATACAATATGGGGTCTATCATATGTTTGTTCCGGCTTATTCTGCAAGCCAAATCTTTGTTTGGTTTTGAGTTGTGGTATTCGAGTTGCTTCGATGTCAAGTGTTGATCCATACCTTCCCTGAATGGTGTTCTCATATTTCTATGTGGATACTAATCCTTCTTGATCATCGGATAATAGACTTGAAGCTCCGTTAGTATCTTCCTGAGAATCAACGGATAAGAACATTGACGGGAAAGAATGGAGAAACTTCACATCCATAAGATGGATACATGATTAAGAAATATGAGTCCTTGAAGAAAAAGGGTGGGAGGGCGGGAAAACAAAGGCAACTTGGGGATGGATGAAACAGACACCGTTGGGAAAACTTAGAATTGATCTTGCGGATGTTGAAATGATTGGATCCACTTGAAGATAAGCACGCCGGTTGGAAAAGAATTAACATGACAACCTCGATGATCAAGAAGGATTAGTATCCACATAGAAATATGAGAACACCATTCAGGGAAGGTATGGATCAACACTTGACATCGAAGCAACTCGAATACCACAACTCAAAACCAAACAAAGATTTGGCTTGCAGAATAAGCCGGAACAAACATATGATAGACCCCATATTGTATCATGCGTCTGTTGGAAAGATAACCTACGAGATACTTGAATTCCCACATAAAAACTCCCGAAACTTTCTGGTTATGCAGTCTGGTGTTGGGGATACAAGGGAAGCAATATATCTCACCCAAACTAACAATCCCTACATCCAGCTGTATCCATCCGTCAACACATAACCAAGAAAACTCCGGAAATCGTGTACCTCAACCTTCTAAAAGCATCCGTTATACGAGTTATGGCAATACTCCCGAACTCCCGCCCCAGTACTTGGTGGTGTCGAGGTTATCTCACCAACAACTGCATAAAAGAGATTTTCGATGTCGGTGAAACTCAGGTATTCCAGAACTGCAACGATAAAATTGTGACGACAACACCTCGGAGCTCAACTCCCCGGGACACTGCCACAACCCCTAAATGTCAGGAGGCACCAAGAACAATGTTCTCGTCACAAGAATATCGGAATGATCCCAAGATACCCGCGTGATCCTAAAAAATATTAGTGAAAATGAGGAGAGGAAAGACAAAACATCTACGTCGGGAGGCCTCATCAGAGCGATGAAGGGACTCAGGAGTAAAAAGAATCCTACTCTCCGATATATATAATCCTAAGACTCCAAACATTTTTGTTCTAGACTCAACAACGTCAGCGATTCGATCAAGCAGGGGCTCCTAAGTCGGGGATGGCTCTGATTACCAACTTGTAACGCCCACGATGCGGCTATATCTCCCACGTGTCGAGGCACGACTTAGAGGCATAACCGCATTGTGGTTTTGTCGCAAGAAAGGTCATCCTCACACAATCCCATGTAATGAACAAGAAAGGGATAAATAGAGTTGGCTTACAATCGCCACTTCACACAATAAACATATAATTCATACACCATCAGAGTACACACATAGGTCCGGCTACGGAACCAAAAGAAAAGAAGACAACACCAAATGCTAGATCCCCGATCGTCCCAACTGGGCTCCACTACTGATCATCTAGAAACGAAACATAGTAAAGTCCAAGTCCTCATCGAACTCCCACTTGAGTTCGGTAGCATCACCTGCACTGGCATCATCGGCACCTGCATCTGTTTTGGTAGTATTTTGTGAGTCACGAGCACTCAGCAATCTCAAAACCCGCGAGATCAAGACTATTTAAGCTTATGGGTAGGATGTGGTAATGAGGTGGAGTTGCAGCAAGCGCTAAGCAAAAATGGTGGCTAACATACGAGTAAAAGAGTAAGATGAGAAACTATGCAACGGTCGTGAAGCTAGAAGTGATCAAGAAGTGATCCTGAAACTACTTACGTTCATACATAACCCAAAACCGTGTTCACTTCCCGGACTCCGCCGAAAAGAGACCATCACGGCTACGCACGCGGTTGATTCATTTTAATTAAGTCAAGTGTCAAGTTCTCTACAACCGGATATTAACAAATTCCCATCTGCCACATAACCGCGGGCACGACTCTCAAAAGTTTATACCCTATAGGAGTGTTACAACTTAGCCCATCACAAGCTCTCACGATCAACGAAGGATATTCCTTCTCCCGGAACAACCCGATCAGACTTGGAATCCCGGTTACAAGACATTTCGACAATGGTAAAACAAGTCCAGCAAGTACACCCGAATGTGCCGACAAATCCCGATAGGAGCTGCACATATCTCGTTCTCAGGGCACACTGGATAGGTCAAGCTACGAGTAAAACCAGCCCTAAAGTTTCCCCGAGGTGGCCCCGCAGGCTGCCCGGTTCGGACCAACACTCAGAGGAGCACTGGCCCGGGGGGTTTAAAATAAAGATGACCCTTGAGTCTGCAGAACCCAAGGGAAAGGTATAGGTGGTAGGTAGGCAAATGGTAAAACCAAGGTTGGGCCTTGCTGGAGGAGTTTTATTCAAGGCGAACTGTCAAGGGGGTCCCATAACCCCAACCGCGTAAGGAATGCAAAATCAAGGAACATAACACCGGTATGACGGAAACTAGGGCGGCAAAAGTGGAACAAAACACCAGGCATAAGGCCGAGCCTTCCACCCTTTACCAAGTATATAGATGCATTAATTTAAAATAAAGATATTGTGATATCCCAACATAATCATGTTCCAACATGGAGCAATCTTCAACTTCACCTACAACTAACAACGCTATAAGAGGGGCTGAGCAAAAGCGGTAACATAGTCAAACAACGGTTTGCTAGGAAGGTGGGTTAGAGGCTTGACATGGCAATATGGGAGGCATGAAAAACAAGTGGTAGGTAGCGCGACATAGCGATATAACGAACAACTAGCAAGCAAAGATAGAAGTGATATTGAGGGTAATGGTCATCTTGCCTGAGATCCCGCAAGGAAGAAGAACGAGTCCATGAAGAAGACAAATGAACGTAGTTGAACGGATCCTCACAACTCCGGAACGAAACCGAAACTATCGAAAAGGAGCACAACCGGAAAGAAGCAAACAACATGGTAAACACACAAGCATAAACATGGCATGATGCACAAACAAGTATGATGCATGTCCGGTTTAATGAGGCATGGCATGGCAAAGTGCACAACCAATACTACAAATTAAGTGGAGCTCAATATGCAACGAGTTGCATGTTGACGAAACACCACATCAATTATTTAGTTCTCTCCCGTTTATGTACCCAATAATATTAAAATGTTATTAAACATGGCAAGGGGTGAAGCATATGAAAACTACCTATCTAGGCAAGTTTAAATGAGGCCGGAACAACAAACAACAATTCCGGAAAATCCTCGTGCCCATATTTCGAATTTGGTATTGTTCTGCCCTAAAACATATTTTAATGTTGTTAAATAGTAAAACAAAGTGCACCAAGTTAATCTATGCACTATTCCACCCCATTTACATATAAAGTTTATTAAATTCTGAGCTACAGTTATTTAGTTATGAAATAAATCATTTTAACATGGCATTTATGCAAAATTAAACAAACAGCAAGTTTAAACATTTCAAACATGGATGAAAATAGCATATTATGAAACTAGATGAAATTCTAAGCAGTTTACATATTTAAAACATTTTAAACCGATGCACGGTTAATGAGTTATTATATGCATGATGTGCAATGACTTTTCTGTAAAACAGTAATCTCCTGGAAATTCCTAAAATCACACAGACTGACAAAAACCACTACTGGGTTGAATCTGTTGGGCGTTGGGCTGCTCACCTAGCTGGGCTCGGCCTAGATTGGTGGAGGTGGGAGCTGGGCCGTAGCCAACGGCGAAGGGGAGGTGGCCCAGGTGTGTGCGGTCGATCTGGAGTCGGTCAACGCGAGCGGTCGAGGCACCAGCTCCTATCGTTTGATACAGGGTGAAGCAGAGGGCGGCGCGCAGAGATGCAGAGGAAGGAGGTGCGAAGGCCGGCGGAAGGGGAGGCACAGATTCGGGCGGTGGAGCTCGAGTTCATCCGGATCCGGCCGGTTTTGGTGGCGGACGGGAAAGGGCGGCGCGGAGGCGGCAGAGTTCGAGGCCATGGCGACTCGACGGTGACGCTGCAGCTTCGAGGCATCGGCCATGGGAGCTCCGACGAGTTCCCTGAGAAGAAGGAGAGCAGGAGGTTCCTGTCCAAGGTAGAGAGATCCCTAAGAGAGAGATGAATACAGAGGGAGGAGGAAGAACGAGGGAAGGAGGTGGGGCATGGCGCTGGACCTGTGGCCGCCGGCGGCGACTGTCGAAGGTGTGGCCGGAGATTGAGGCGGCCTGGGGGACGAGGGACCCCACGAGCATGGGCTCTCGGGCACGGGACGGTGGCCTGGTCTCGGGCGTGGGATGATTTATACCCTGATTATGTACCTAATACTTGGGATGATTTAAAACTTGTCATGAGAGATAGATTTGTCGATGTATATTATACTCATGGCATGATTACAAAACTACAACATTTAAAACAAGGTAGTGACACCGTAACAAAATATTATGATGATTTACAAACTACCTTGTTGCACTCCTTTTTAGAGGAAACTGAAGATGATTTTATGGATAGATTTTGGGGAGGGTTAAACCATGATATTCAGGAGATACTAATGCATGAAGAGTGTTATCCTATGGACCATTTGTTTCATCTTACTTACAAAGCTGAACAGGAAATAAAACAACGTGTTGCTCACAAGGAGAATAATATTAAGGTGAACATTCCAAGAGATGATACGGTTGTTCCTTCAACTACTAGGCATACTATGACAACCACATCCGTGGTTGTGAGGACTACATCACCTCCACCATGTGACATATCACCTCCGAGAGTGCCTACATCATCTGAGTTGATCATAAGAGGTAATGACAAAGGTACCAATCTTCCACCTCCACATGAGTATGATGAATCCCTTGTCAAATTAATTGAACCATGCGATGAGCTACCCACTACTTTGATCACACCAGCTATTTTAGAGGACTATGTTCATGATTTGACTTTTCCATGTGATCAAACACTTTTGAGTGAACCCATTGAATTAACTATTGATGCGGAAGAACCATGTGAATCAGGGAATAAATCATATTTGTATCAAATACGTTTGAAAATAGTTGTGCCAATGTTTAATCATTTTGATATGACCTCTAAACTTGGTGATGGTTCATCAAGGTTGGGATGGTTTAATGATGAGCATTGCCAATATTTTGTTACGATTAAGAGCTTCACTTATATGTGCAAACTGAGTTGCAATATTTTCATGCCTTTGACTTCTTGTGTTAATATATTGAGTTTATATTTCATGACTTTTGAGGAAACAAGAACGAAGTTTCCGGAGGAGATTTCCGCACTTTGAAGCCACCATGATGACATACAAGAAGATGGACGAAATATACAACATGTCTTTCACAAATTTTGTCCATAGCTTATTATTGGTGTTGTGTCACCTTAGTTTCGGGCTAGGCCCATGTATTTTCAAAATACCTCTCGTTTGGCTATTTTTAGAGTCCATATTGTAGGGGAAATGACTTAGGAGGTGTTTTAGTCCCACCTTGCCAAGGGTGGACGAAATCCCCTATCTTTTTCCCTATAAATACAGCCCTTAGGGCACCATTTAGACTTGGGTTTGAATTAGTTAAAAGTTAGCCATTGCTGCAACTTCGTGTACTTTGTTTGTGTCCAACGACTAGACCAAGACCGCTTCTAGAACCCCACTTTTATCCACATTTCATATATATACACAATATTTCGATTGCTTTATCATATTCTTGCTTGTTCTTTGATTGCTTGCAGGAATTGACCTTCGTGGTCAGGTTGATCGTGCTCTCCGGCATGGTCAATAACCTCTCAGAGTTGGTTTGGCAATTGTTAAGGACTAGCGTCGTTGCACGTCTGTGAAGGAAATATGCCCTAGAGGCAATAATAAAGTTGTTATTTATATTTCCTTATGTCATGATAAATGTTTATTATTCATGCTAGAATTGTATTAACTGGAAACTTAGTACATGTGTGAATACATAGACAAACAGAGTGTCCCTAGTATGCCTCTACTTGACTAGCTCATTAATCAAAGATGGTTAAGTTTCCTAACCATAGACATGTGTTGTCACTTGATGAACGGGGTCACATCATTAGAGAATGATGTGATGGACAATGCCCATCCGTTAGCTTAGCATAATGGCCATTTAGTTTTATTGCTATTGCTTTCTTCGTGACTTATACATATTCCTCTAACTATGAGATTATGCAACTCCTGAATACCGGAGGAACACTTTGTGTGCTATCAAACGTCATAACGTAACTGGGTGATTATAAAGATGCTCTACAGGTGTCTCCGATGGTGTTTGTTGAGTTGGCATAGATCGAGATTAGGATGTCACTCCGAGTATCGGAGAGGTATCTCTGGGCCCTCTCGGTAATGCACATCACTATAAGCCTTGCAAGCAATGTGACTAATTAGTTATTTGCGGGATGATGCATTATGGAACGAGTGAAGAGACTTGCCGGTAACGAGATTGAACTAGGTATGATGATACCGACGATCGAATCTCGGGCAAGTAACATACCGATGACAAAGGGAATGACGTATGTTGTTATGCGGTTTGACCGATAAAGATCTTCGTAGAATATGTAGGAACCAATATGAGCATCCAGGTTCCGCAATTGGTTATTGACTGGATATGTGTCTCAGTCATGTCTACATAGTTCTCGAACCCGTAGGGTCCGCACGCTTAACGTTCGATGACGATTTGTATTATGAGTTATGATATTTTATGACTAAAGTTTGTTCGGAGTCCTGGATGAGATCACGGACATGATGAGGAGTCTTGAAATGGTCGAGAGGTTAAAGATTGATATATTGGAAGGTTATATTCAGACACCGGAATGTTCCATAATGATTCGGGTATTTTTTGGAGTACCGGGAGGTTACCGGACCACCCCACCCCCCCCCCCCCCCCCGCGGGGAAGTAGTGGGCCTTCACGGGCCTTAGTGGAAAGGAGAGGAGGGCCGCAAGGGAGCCCCCCCATGGCAAGTCCGAATTGGACTAGGGAGGGGGCGGCGCCCCCCTCTTTCCTTCTCCCCTTCCTCCTCCTTCCCTCTCTCCCTCTCTTGGAAAGGAAGGGGACTCCAACTAGGATTGGGAATCCTAGTTGGACTCCCCTATGGCGCGCCCCTCCTAGGCCACCGGCCTCCTCCTCCCCTCCTTTATATACAGGGGAGGGGGCACCCCAAAGACACACCAAGTCTTCTCTTAGCCGTGTGCGGTGCCCCCCTCCACAGTTACACACCTCGGTCATATCGTCATAGTGCTTAGGTGAAGCCCTGCGCTGGTAACTTCATCATCACCGTCGCCACGTCGTCGTGCTGACGGAACTCTCCCTCATCCTCAACTGGATCAAGAGCTCGGACGTCATCGTGCTGAACGTGTGCTGAACACGGAGGTGCCGTATGTTTGGTACTTGGATCGGTTGGATCACGAAGACGTTCGACAACATCAACCGCGTTACTAAACGCATCCGCTTTCGGTCTACGAGGGTAGGTGGACACACTCTCCCCGCTCGTTGTTGTGCATCTCCTAGATAGATCTTGCGTGATCGTAGGTAAATTTTTTGAAATATTGCGTTCCCCAAGAGTGGCATCTGAGCCAGGTCTATGCATAGATGTTATATGCACGAGTAGAACACAATGGGTTGTGGGCGATAATAGTCATACTGCTGACCACCAACGTCTTACTTTGATTCAGCGGTATTGTTGGATGAAGCGGCCCGGACCGACATTACATGACCGCTTTCATGAGACTGGTTCTACCGACGTGCTTCGCACACAGGTGGCTGGCGGGTGTCTGTTTCTCCAACTTTAGTTGAATCCAGTTTGACTACGGCCGATCCTTGTTGAAGGTTAAAACAACACACTTGACGAAAAATCGTTGTGGTTTTGATGCGTAGGTAAGAACGGTTCTTGCTAGAAGCCTGTAGCAGCCACGTAAAACTTGCAACAACAAAGTAGAGGACGTCTAACTTGTTTTTGCAGGTCATGTTGTGATGTGATATGGTCAAGACGTGATGATATATAAATTGTTGTATGAGATAATCATGTTTTGTAAAAGTTATCGGCAACTGGCAGGAGCCTTATGGTTGTCTCTTTATTGTACGAAATGCAATCGCCATGTAATTGCTTTACTTTATCACTAAGCAGTAGCGATAGTCATGGAAGCAATAGTTGGCGAGATGACAACGATGCTACAATGGAGATCAAGTTGTCAAGCCGGTGACGATGGAGATCATGACAGTGCTTTGGAGATGGAGATCAAAGGCACAAGATGATGATGGCCATATCATGTCACATATTTTGATTGCATGTGATGTTTATCCTTTATGCATCTTATTTTTCTTAGTACGGCGGTAGCATTATAAGATGACCCCTCACTAAAATTTCAAGGTATAAGTGTTCTCCATGAGTATGCACTGTTGCTACAGTTCGTCGTGCCGAGACACCACGTGATGATCAGGTGTGATAAGCTCTACATTCACATACAACGGGTGCAAGCCAGTTTTGCACGCGCAGAATACTCGGGTTAAATTTGACGAGCCTAGCATATGCAGATATGGCCTCGGAACACTGAGACCGAAAGGTCAAACGTGAATCATATAGTAGATATGATCAACATAGTGATGTACACCATTGAAAACTACTCCACCTCACATAGACACACTCTCCTCCTCGTTGCTATGCATCTTCTAGATAGATCTTTTGTGAGCATAGGAATTTTTTTAAAATTGCATGCTACGTTTCCCAACAGATTGAAATTAAAAATGAAGACCTCAACAAAAACAAATTGGAGACAGAAGAAACCATCTATAACCATGCATGCCCGTCGGCGAGAGTGGGAAGAAGGATAAACATCAAGACTGATAAGATGCTATGTTGAAATAAAGGACATGGATCAGTTGGGGTATTGAGTCATGGTTATTCTATTAGGGGCATGTGGTATTTTTATCTCTCGTTGCAATGCACAAGATCTTTTGCTAGTTCCTACCTATCGTGCGACCATGTACACGGCACGGCCCATCGTGCTTATCTATGCCGCGGCGGCCAACCAGCGGTGCCGGCGTACGTCACCGCATTGGGTGTTAGAGCATCTACAGCCACGATGGGCCAATTCGGCCTCTCTAAACACCCGCGGATGTGCCTGGGCGCATCCGCGTGCACTGACCGGGCGCGCCTCACATTTCCCTCTCCAGATCCGCGTATCTCATATCCGGCATCCTATATCCATACAACGCATGCAACATGATGAACTACTCTACGTGATCAAACAACGGACAAAGAAATCGACATCAAACGGACAATGAAATGCACAAACCCACTTTACACCATCCAAAAGATCACCACAGTTCATCGCCGGACAAGTTCAACTACTAAAAACGATAGTTAAACATAAGAGGGAGCTTCTTCACCACTTCCTCGCCCTCCTTTCCCCTTCTGTTCGTCGGCGTAGTTGTAGGTGTCCACGGCTAGTGGAGAATCTTGGTTGTTGGAGGAGGTGCAGCTGCCATCGGAGTCGGGGTCGAAGGAGGACAGGACCACTAGCCCCTTCATCCGATGGATGGCCTTGTCCTGCTGCCGTTTCAGCTTGGCGACCCAAGCCGCCTCTGCCGCTGCCTCCTTCGTCTCCTGCTCTGACTGCTCTATGGCTAGCCAGAGGGCCGTTGCGTTCTTCCGCCGGAGGTGGCGAGCGTCTGTCTCCACCGTCATGAGCGACCGACTGTAGACCTCGGCGAGGAGCCGCTCCTCCTCATTGGGCTCTGCCGGCATCCCGCGTCGACGGCGCACGACCGCTCCGCCGCTTCCCTCTCCCTTGCCCGCTGCCTCTCACGGCGGGTGTCCCCGATTCCGGAGTGCATGTGCTGGTCGGTGGTGCAGGGATTAGCACCCACCGCTGCCCGAGCGGAGGGGCGACGACGGGGGAAGGGGACGGTGAGGGGGCGGTGCGGACTGCGCTGTCCTACCGGAGCTCAGTGCGGGCCGAGAGGGTCTAGCTCTGGTGTTTGCACTGCAGTGGCGTGAGAGCTACAGCGACGCTGCAGATCCGGAGCTTCCCCCGGTGTCCATCTTGGATCGCTCCAAGGCAATGCGGATGGCCAGCTCCTTGTCGATGTCGAGGTCGGAGCCGGAGTCGCTGCTGGAGCTGGACATTGCGCCGGGGTGAATCGAAAATAGAGAGGGGGGAGGAGAGGACGGAGCGACGAAGGGGAGTGAGTGAACTAGGGTTCCGAGCGAGGAGCTGGATGGTTTTTATTGTGGGGCAACTATGTGGCCCGTGGTGGGCTGGGCCTGTCAGCTCATATTTGGGCTGGATATGAGGGATGCCAAACAGCCTGAACGTTTGAGGTCGGTTTGAGGCGTTCGTCTGGATCAATTTTTCATGACTGATTAGTGACCGGGCAGACAGCCCGGCCATTTGAGGCCGGTTTGGGGCGCCGACTCTAGATGCTATTAACATTGTTCACTTCACTTCATTGCGCGCGGCTGCGGTCTAAGGCCAACTCCAGCACAAGACCCTATCTTGTCTGTCGGACGCAGTTTGTGTCAAATGAACAAAAAAACTGGCCCAGCGGAAGGCCTCATTTTATTTTTTTCATCTGTTTCGTGTCTATTTTACTTCATCCCTGGACCAAAGTTGGTCTCGCTTTGGGGCCAAAGCGGACAGAAAACGGACACAGCGGCCTCGGCCTCGTCCGCTCGTGTCTGGCCGGGCCCATATGTCAACCTCCCTCCCACCTACCCCACTTTTCTCTCTCTCTCCTCTCTCTCTCGCCCCCGACCCGCGTCCCTCGGCATCCCGGCGACGCAGCAGCAGGAGCGGGTGCGGCGACAGGTAGAGGCGTCGGCGGCGAGCTCGGCGCGGGCGCATGGATAGGGCAGCCCGGCGCAGCGCGGGCACGCGTAGAGGCCGCCCGGCACGACGCGGGAGGGCAGCGCAGGCGCAGCCCGAGCGCGGCGAGCTCGGATGCGGGGGCGGGGGGCGAGGCGAGCGGGCGGGGGCGGCGAGGGCTCGGTGTCCGGGGCGCGCAGTGGGGCCGAGGCCGGGCGACGAGCGCAACCAGGCGGGCGCGCGCGGGCGACGCGAGCGGCGAAGCCGAGCGAGCGGGCGCGGCGAGGTCGCGGGGGCGGGTGCGCACGTCGCGCGGCAGGGCGAGCGAGCGGGCGTGGCGAGGTCGCGGCGACGAAAGCATGCGGTGCGTGCGAGTGCGGCAGACGCGTGTCAGACAGGTAAGCGAGCGTGCGTACCTGCGGGCTAGCTAGCTAGCTTCAGGCATGCGAGCGTGTGTGCATGCCGGCGGGCTTGCTCGCTAGCTAGCCGCTGTGGCCGTGTGCGCGTCCGCTTGTGGGCTAGCTAGCCAGCCGCTGCCGCCGTGTGCGCGTGCGGGCTCCTGCGGGCGGTGGGCAGCACGGCGAGCGGCGAGCGCCGCGTGCGGCACGGCAAGCGGCGGGCGGTCGAGCTGCGACGCTTGCGCGGTCTATTGCTGGCGGCTAGCACGACGCGCGGGCAGCCGCGGTCTGCCTGGCAAGCGGTGGCCGCTTCGGAAGGTGACGCCGGCGGTCCTTGATGTGTTTGAAGAAATGACCGAGCCGGACAATATTTGAGATGGATGTGCTGCGTTGGCGCTGACCGACGCAACCCAAATCCGGACGGACACGATTTCATTGGCACCCTTAAACGAATAAAATCTGAATAAAGTGGATATCCACTTAGGATCGTGCGCTCGAGTTGGCCTAAACTTGTGGGCTGTGGCAGACGCACAGCGACTCGGCTGGTGTGTGCCGCCGTCCTGTACGGCCGACGGATACGATATAATCATGCATGACATCGTACTGCTAGTCATGGACCGAGTGTCCGGAGTAGAATTCTCATCTGAGTTCTGTCCGCTTCATAGAGCATAACCTACGACTACGATCGACCTGTCGTCGTTGTCGAGTAGCTGTGCGATGGAGGAATTCCCGAATGCCTGCGCGCAGGCTCAGCACCTTTTTAAGCTTTGGGATGTTTGATTTTGCATCAACATGGAGGACCATCTCCATGTGCGATTCCCAGCTCATCATAGAGTATTAGATTAGACTGTCAGATCATATATTACCTAAAAATAGATTATCACCAAGGAGTGTGCTATGTCTAGCGATTGCCCGCCCGGGACATTCATGGACTTGACTGGACGTCCTGACAACTGACGCACACTAGCGTGCCGCGCAGCCTTTTCTTTCTCTCTCAAGAAAAAAAAAGTACTATACATCGTACTCCAGCTTTTATTTCTAGTCAGGACCATGATATACGAGCCGTGAATTGGAGGTTCCAGCTGCTTCAGTGATCGGGCAAGCATGTGCAAGCATTTTAACACAATCCAACATTCCATTTCTTTCTCAATCATTTTTTTCCTCAAGCAACATGTCTCGATCGCGTCCAAAGCATATTCGTAAAGCATAAACAGATCCGATCCACGATTTGGAGACTCAGTTTATTTTATTTTTGGCGGGTTGGAGACTCCATAGCTTTAATGATATAAATGCAGCGGCAATAGCAAGTAGATGCATGCGCAAGATAACGATCATGTCTTTTTTGTAAAGTAATACTAATGATAATGATCATGTCAGGATGATACCGAGCTGGGCCTTCTCCCATTTTTTTATTTCTCTACAAGTTATGTTTCTATTTTCATTTCTGTATTGCTTGTTATATTATTGGAACCGCTTGATATTAATCTCACACCAGAAAAGAAAACGAAAGAAAAGGTACATATGTTTTTTAGACACAGAAAAGGTACAGATGAAAAAGCAACGAGAGACCAAATTAATACGAGCGTAGTGGGTCTGCATTGGGCCACCAGTAGCAGGGAGAAGGACGTTAAATACCAACAAGGGGCCGCATGCATGCCTCTCTGTAGACAGACAGAAAACATAGCACATGGACCTGGACCACAAGAACGGGCCCATTACACGTCCCTTGCAGCCCCCAATCTGAAGCGGGGAATTCTTTTCTGCTATTCCGGCGTTAAACTCCAGCTCCATGTTCTAAGTACAAATACACAAAGGAGCTAGTTAACTAAAGAAAGACAAATAGATACAGGAGCTACTAATTCCAGCTCTTTCTTTCTTAACCCTGTATGAACAAAATCATACAATATTTTTGGTCGAGCAGTATATACCAAAATCGTTGTACAAATATATATGGGTAATTCAACCCGAACGAACCAACTGGATGCTATAGAAGTATTTCTACATAAATTAGCGTACATACGGGATAAAGCATGAAAAAATTAGAACGAAACTTTCATAATTGGATGTGTGTGTGGCCATTAATAATTACTAGCCATGCCCGCGCGGCGGCACGCCGCGCTTATTGATACGTTAGGTGAGAAATTCTTTGTATGCTGATATCAAATTTGATTTGTTGATTATTTAATTAATTATCCAGTTTTTGCTTGTTCACTTTAATTTAGTTTAAGTTTCAGTCACTTTTTCCCTACACCCTCAGATTAAGATCCAATGGACAAAAGGGTGTGCTGCCCAGGGTTTGCATGGCACTTCTAATTTTACTTAGAAGTATTCTTCCCAGAATACTGACTGAACTGATCCGACAAGTGAATAGAAAAGAGATATTGCTGAGCGTAAGCAAGTCTAAAGAAGCAAACCACAGCACCGGTAAGCAAGAAACACCTCAGAAGTAGCTTTGGTTTTAGGATTTGAATCATCTTTTGAAATGTTGACATGACCATTCTAGAATAAACAAAGCAAAATCTTCTATCGCCGGATGTAGTCCCATCTTTATGAACTCCTGCACCACCATTTTGCAGGTGCTATAGCATCATTAGGTCCCAATTCTCCCTGGTTGGCATCGAATGAGTTTAGCTCATATTTTTCTCTATCTGCCAAGGTGCTCCAAATTTGTCAGCGGCTTGACAACATTAAACATAGTTGGAAATATGTCACTTTTGTAGAGTATTAGATAAAATAGCCTCTCTGTTGTCCCCTGCTGCCTTTCATGCGGGAATTAAACTTCTCGAACGTAAGCATCAGCCATATCCGACGACAGGAATACCAGCAGTCGATACACATAAACTGTACGTAGGAGTCAGGCGTCGACGCACACCGGCACACGATGTGGAATCCGTGGCCGCACCCTTTCGCGACAGAAAAAGCGGATCTCCTCCTTCCCTCGAACTCCGACAAGCAGATGCCCCACTTCGTCAAGTTCTTCTCCTCATCCACGGCCTCCACGGATGCCAAGGCGCCGTGCGCCATGACGGCCGTCGCCACAACATAGCTCCGTAAACGCCCTAGTTTTGAGCCGCTTGTTTGCCGCTGCCGCGTCAAAAGAGGGAGCCGGCGTAGCTAGTGCCGCCGACGCCGCGCCGAGACACATGCATGGGCCATGCAGGCGAGCACACACGTACAATCTGGAGTAGACGAAGACCTACATTGAATAACGTAGCAGGAAGAACGATCTATTTATAGCCCCTGCAACGTATCTACCGGGTCTCTAGATTGCACCACGAAAGCGGCAGCGATAAGCGGCAAAGTCTGTAGACGCAACGGGGACAGCGGCACTGATCAAAAACAATATAGCAGGCCGTAGACTAAATATAAATTAAATCTAAACTGTCGTAGCAGCACCGATCAATAAGCACTCGAAGGCTGTACGCCAGACGATCGAGTCGGCACCGCCTTCCCAGCGCAAAGCAGTACCGCGTACGCTGACGCAGCCCACCACACGTCGACGAAGGGCGACGCGCAGCCCAGAGAAGGAAGGAGGCCCACCCACGTATACAACCACCGTAGAAAAGCAAGTCAACGGAGCAGGCTGGCCCATGCGCACTCAATTTCGCTAGCCGCACCAATAGAGTAGCTACGCGCGTTGAAAAAAAATTGGTCGAGAGCGTACAGTCACCAGGTAAATTTACACACCAGCGTACCAAAATAATACACGTGCCCTGTACCAATTTATCCAAGGGTCATTTTCATCCAAGTGGGTGAATATTGGAGCGAAAACGTCCCTGGATATAGGAATAATTCTACACCTACGTGAAGTTATGAAAGTTCTACGTAAATCCTTCTCGCTAATTATCTCTGCCCCCCCCCCCCCCCCCCCCCCCCCGATTTTCAGGGGGGTGGGCCCCATCCTCCCCTTAGCTCCAATAGTAATCCTCCACATATGCCTGCCCGTTAGCTTACGTAGAATATCTTCGTAGGTCTAGCATTGCTCCTGGATATAGAGGCTTGGGTATTAGCGTGAAAAAGGAGAACATGGTCCAATTTTCAGGTTAGTTGTCTGATAGCAGCATGGCTGAACTGCAGGGACAGTACACAGGGTAGGCAATGTTGTTTGTCAACATCATCACTGGCCCAACCAGATTTTCTGCACTAGTACCTCTGTTTCAAATCATAAGATGTTTTGGATATTTATGAACTAAAATGAATGAACAAACAAATTAAAATATGTATATATATATATATATATATATCCGATTCAGAAAAAAGTTAGAATATCTTATTTAAGGGGTGGGGGCCGACGACTAGCCGTTTCTGCTGATAACCAAACGATGCAATTTAAGGAAAACTGTAGCAATTTTGTACGTGTTCTGTTAGCTCTACCATATGTACTAAATGGGGCAATGCTAGACCTACGTAATAGTTGTTACGTTCTTTACGTAAATAGCGACGTGGAGTGTTATTAGTGGGTCATTAGGCGCGAAGGGGCCCACCCCCCTGAAAATCAGGGGGCCGAGAAGATTTAGAAAGGCAGGTTACGTAGGTCTTCGTAGCGGTTTACGTAGATGTAGGATTATTGGTACTGAATGCTTTGTTATTCATGTGTATTCACGACTCATATCAACTCGATGGTAAGAGCGTCTACAGCCGTGATGCCAAATTCGGCCTCTCAAACGCCCGCAGACACGCCCGGGTGCGTCTACGGGCGCTGACCGGGCATGCCTCACATTTGGCACTCTGTATCCGCGTATCTCATATACGGCGACTTATATCCATGTTACCCATGCAAACATTGATCTACCCTACGTCATCAAACGACGTATCGAAAAATCGGATGCAAAGAAAGATAAGATCGGCCACAAACGGACATTAACAAACTTCGCCACATCTAAAAGATCATAGTTCGTCATTGGAGAAGTTCTTAAACATCTACAACTAAAAACGATATAAACATTGAGGGGGGGAGGGCATTGGGGGGGATCATCAGTTCCTCGTCGGGCCTTTGTCCTTCCAGTCGTCGGCGGAGCTTTAGGCGTCCATGGCTGGTGGAGGGTCTTGGTCGTCTGACGAGGAGGTGCAGCTATCGCCGTTGTCGGAGTCGGAGAGGACGATGAGCCCCTTCATCCGACGGACCGCCCTGTCCTGCTCCCGCTTCAACCAGGCGACCCGAGCCTTCTCAGTCGCTGCCTCCTTTGCCTCGCGCTTCGACTGCTCAATAGCAAGCCGGAGTGCCTTGGCATTCTCCCATCGTAGGCGGCGAGTGTCCGTCTTCGCCGTCGTCAGGGAGCGGCGGTAGACCCATGTGAGGAGGCACGCGTCCTCATCGAGGTCGGCCTCCGTCCCGCGGCGGCAGCGCACGGACTACTCCGCCACTTCTCTCTCCCGTGCACGCTGCCTCTCGCGCCTCCGACTCCGGAGTGCGCGTGCGGGCCGACCGGCGCGGGCACAAGCACCCAACGCTGGCTGCGTGGAGGAGCGCCCGGTGGGGAAGGATACGACGCTGGGCCTGCGCGGACAATGTTGTCCTTGCGTCGCTGCACGTGGGCCGGCAGGGTCCAGCTCCCGAGTCCGCGCTGCGCGGGAGCTGCGGCGACGCTCCAGATCCGGAGTTGTTGCCGGTCTTCACCTTGGACCGCTCCAGCGCAATGCGGAGGGCCATCTCCTCCCCATAGTCGAGATCCGAGCCGGAGTCCCTGCCGGAGCTGCTCATCATCGTGGATGGGATAGGAATCAAAGAGGAAGGGGAGTGGACGGAGCGAGAGAGGAAAAGAGTGAGCTAGGGTTTGAACTTGCCGTCCAGATTGGGTTTTTTGTGGGGTTGGTGGTGGGCCGGACCTCTCAGGCGGACGCGTTCGGGCATGCCCGGGCCACTCTGGATATGAGGGGTGCCGGTCAGCCTTAGCGTTTATCTGCGGTTTGAGAGATCCGTTTGGGTCAAAAAAATGACTGGTCAGTGATCGGATGGCCTGCCAGAGCGTTTGAGACGGGTATGAGAGGCCCGACTGTAGATGCTCTAACTCCCTGTGTATATTGCCAACGATATTCTAAACTATTTGGTTTTGGGAAACTTTAAGACCTAGACCACACTGCGTTTCCAATCTCGCTATGGAGAATGAGACTTGCGTGACACATTGATAAATTGCAGGATCACAAAATGTCAATTGTCAATCAGTGTGAGACAGGTGACGAGTTCATCAGTCCTGATCGCAATTGAGTAGTATCATCTTCTCCCTACTGTTTCCAAAAAATATGCCTGGAACATTTTAGCACACACTAGTGCAGAACCGGGCTTTAGCATCGGTTCGTAGAGGCCTTTAATGCCGGTTCGGTAACCGGCACTAAAGGATGGGGACTAAAGGTCCCCCCTTTAGTATTGGTTCTGCACGAACCGCCACTAAAGGGCCACCACGTGGCATGAGCCAGGGCCGTGGACGAGGCGACCTTTCGTACCGATTGGTAACACAAACCGGTACTAAAGGTTGGGGGGTTGGTTTTATTTTTTATTTTTCCTTTAATTTTGTGTTTTCCATTTAATTTAGAGATTGTTTTTACATTATAATGAGTTGTTAAATCACTAGGTGGAAGTACCGCGGATTAGTTTGAAGTGGATATGGATCGTCCTAAGTGATCAAGTAATATGGATATGGCATATATTACTTGATGATCACTTAGCTAGCTAGGATCCATCCAGTTGAAACTAATCCGCGGTTTCTTTCATAAATGATATAATAACCCATCATCATCATCGTCATCATCATCATATTAATATAAAAACTCTTGCATCATATCATCATCAACAACATTAGCTAGCTAATAATCATCATAGTCGTCATTACCACTATTTAATCATCATAGTCATTACCGCTATCTAATCACCACCAACACCAGCTTAAAGAAGAAACATTCACTTGTACCAGAAGCAAAGATATCATCGAGTTCAACATGGTCATGATATTATAAGCGTTCATAAGACCACAAAAGCAAATCACTTTGAGATTAAGTTCAGGACGAAGAACACGGACATGAGAGGACAAGTACTAAGAGCGTGAACTATAGCTAATCACTCCTGCTGCTCTTTCTCTCTCTCTAAGGTAAAATAGCATAGAACATGTGTAGAAATCCTGATTCATCATATTGCAGCATGCAGATGAACATGTCTCCTAATCGTGGGCTGCACTTCGTCTGATTCTTGCTGCCCCCTAGTACTTCTCTGCGATCCTTGACAATTTTGCTTCAGTCTTTCACTATTAAGCATTCCTCGGTTTTAGAAATCCTGAATGCACTCATGTGCGTTGTAGGATGTCTTGGCCGTAAGCTAACCATTGACATGCGACCTTTAGTCTCGATCCACTGAGGCACAACTATCATCGAGAGTCCCTTTTGAAGAACATCGTATAGTAACATAATTAGCAATGAAGTTTAGCTTAAAAATAATGTATGCAAAAGATGCACTGAGGACAAATAGTAAAAATCTTACCATCTTGCCTAAATAGATGTGACCGTAGTTCAATACGAACACTACTGGTCGCATGTTTTGAGTACTAAGATTTTCAAATTCAGGAAAATAATTTCTCTTGACAACATCAAGATCCTCAAGCCATGAAACATAATGACCTATCTCCTCGCAGTTTAGTTCAGCCCCGGGACAGTGGACGGTCCTGCCTACCAAGCACTGGACATGTTTACTTGAATGGAAATAAGTTGTTAATAGAAATTAGTTGTCAACTATTTTTGAATAAACAATATCGAAGACATAAATATGGTTGAGAAACTCACATAATGGTAGAACTGGAGGCGTCTGCACATCGATCTAAATGTCTCTATTACCTTCAATATCATCTTCCGAACGAATATCAAAGGTGATAACCACATCAGGCTCAAATGCATAAGCCTTACATAGTGCTTGCCAAGTTTTTCATTCAAAATGGGTGTAGGTTTCTGCATTGTATAATTTGACGTCGAAGGTATAACCATGCTCGGTCTTCAAGTAAACTCTCTTTACCTCCATAGTTTTGTTAGGACTGAAACCTATCTTATCCAAGACAAAAAATTGCATGGCAGGGGATACGCTAGTAGAATAGTGAAAATTTCAAATTATAAGTTGAAGCAAATGAAGCATAAGTCATGCTTAATTACGAAAAAAGACTTGTCGTTGTGACTTACTGTATCCACTTTGAAGGTCTCATCCAGCTTGATGCTGAAGCGCCTATCATCAACTAGGAAATTTCTGTCGCATAGGCCGCGCTCGTCTTCGCAGTATTCCAACATAACGAAATCGTTTTCGTCGTCACACGACATTTCCTATGTTCATAGTTGAAACATTAATTGATAAACACTTACTAATTCTATTAATTCAACTAATTCAACTAGCTAGTTCTATATTAATTCAACTAGTTCTATTAATTCAACTAAGCACTTACTAAAAATAAACTAGTTCTATTAATTTTCTTACTAAAAATAAAGTTGCTAGTTCTATATATAGTAAAATTTTAATTAGATGGTCAAATCTCATATACCTAAATTTAATATATCTAATTTATCTAACATTTGACATTAATATATCTAATTCATCTATAACTAAAAGTATAAAAAAACTAACTCATCTAACATTAATATCTAGCTAATTCATATAATTCATCTAACATTTGACATTAATATCTTACATATATTTCTATCTAACATCTAACGTTTGACATTAATATCTAACATATATATATAATCATCTAACAATTGACATTAATCTAATATTTATATAAACTAAAAGTATAAAAAACTAAAAAACAGAAAACATAAAAAATCATTAAGAAAAATATGTCTCTATTTTCGTGTGTGTGTGTGTGTTGTGTGTGTGAGAGGCCGCCGGCGCGCGGCAGGGGGCGGGCGGTCGATCTCTTACAGCGGGGCGACGGCCGGTGATGCGAGGCGATGGGGCGCGCGCGACGGGGGCGGCGGCGACGGGGACGGGCTGGGGCGCGGCGACGGGACAGCGACGACGGGGACGGGCTGGGGCGCGGCGATGGGGCGGCGACGACAGGGACGGCGACGACGGTGACGGGCTGGGGCGGCGACGACGGGGACGGGGGCGCGACGAAGCAGATGAACTGAAACTAACTCAAATTTTCGTAAGTGCTGTATATATAGGAGAGGCCTTTAGTACCGGTTGGAGCCACCAACCGGTACTAAAGGTCAAATTTGGCCAGGCCAAGCGGCGGGAAGCGACCCCCTTTAGGAGGTAATAAACGTAAGGCTGATGATAGTACGGAGTTTGTGGCTAACACCAACGCGCAGGGTAACAATCACCGACGTAAGGGGAGACCACCTCCCCGGTCTGGCGGGTCAGGCCCAACGCTAGAGCAATTGTTAAATGAGACCTGTCCAAGGCATGGCTATAGGGAGAAGCCAGCCACTCATCTATGGAAAGACTGCGCGATCATGAAAGCTTTCAAGAATTCCAACATCTTCGACGGTAACAATGGGCATGGCGGCGGCTCAGGTGGCGGCGGCTTTCATGGCCCGGGCGGCGGTTCAAATTCCAATTTTCAGAATTCTCAGGGTAATCAAGGTGGTTTTAACCAGCAATCTGGCCAGGGTAATCAGCAGCAGCAGCAGGGGGATACCAGACCCATCCAAAGGAGCTCAATAGTGGACAGTATCATGTGTTTACCACCAGTTTGTGCAAGCGAGACCAGAAGCTTCATAAGAGAGCTGTGAACGCTGTTGAGCCGGCGGTTCCACGTTACTTGCGATGGTCTGAGCAGCCGATTGTATGGAGTAGGGAAGATCACCCTCCCCGGGTTGATAATCCGGGTCACCTGGCCTTGGTGGTGGCTCCTCAGGTTGGTGGGTATAAATTCACTAAGGTACTCATGGACGGAGGTAGTAGCATCAACATCCTCTATTATGAGACCTTCCGTCGTATGGGGTTAACTGATAAAAACCTCAAACAGTCCAACACTGTTTTCCATGGCGTGGTGCCCGGTAAGTCGACATATCCAGTTGGTAAGATCGAGCTGGAAGTAGCCTTCGGAGATGAGTACAACTCCAGGGCGGAAAAACTGACTTTTGAGGTGGTCAAGATCAGAAGCCCGTACCATGCTCTATTTGGGCGGCCGGCTTACGCCAAGTTCATGGCACGGCCGTGTTACGTATATTTGCAGCTCAAGATGCCGGGTGATAACGGGACCATTACTGTTCATGGCAGCCGAAAGATAGCTTTGGAGTGCGAGGAAGGTGACGCTGCTTACGCTGAATCTGTTTGTGTGACAGAGGAATTAAAGTTTTACAAGGATAATGTTGACCCGGCAGATATGACGTCTTTGAAAAAGCCAACCATGGAGCATGAGCTGGTAATGAAATTTAAGTCGGCCGATGAGACTAAGCTTATTGACTTTGTTCCAGGTGACTCATCTAAGCAGTTCAGCATCACTGCCAATCTGGATCCTAAATAGGAAAGCGCGCTCATCGAGTTCATCCGTGAGAACTGGGAGATCTTTGCATGGAAACCTTCTGACATGCCGGGTGTACCGAGAGAACTCGCTGAGCACACTCTTAATATTGATCCAAAATTTAAGCCAATCAAGCAATTTCTCCGGCGGTTTAACAAGGAGAGGCGGATTGGTGAGGAAGTAGCCCGGCTCTTGGCGGCCGGGTTCATCGTCGAAGTCTTTCATCCAGAATGGCTAGCTAACCCGGTGCTCGTGCTCAAGAAGAACGGCACCTGGCGTATGTGTGTGGATTATACGGATTTAAACAAGGCTTGCCCGGCTGATCCTTTTGCTCTCCCCCGTATTGATCAAATTATTGATGCTACGGCGGGTTGTGAGCGTTTGAGTTTTCTGGATGCTTACTCTGGTTACCAGCAGATCAAAATGGAAGTTAAGGACCAAGAGAAGACGGCGTTCATTACTCCCTTTGGAGCCTTCTGTTATGTGTCTATGCCTTTTGGGCTCAAGAGCGCCCAGGCGACTTACCAGCGCTGCGTACAGAATTGTCTTCATAATCAGATTGGGCGCAACGTTCATGCCTATGTGGATGATATTGTGGTAAAATCCAAAGAGAAGGAGACTTTGATAGACGATCTGAGGGAAACCTTTGGTAATCTCCGGGTTTACAAGATGATGCTTAACCCGGCCAAGTGTGTTTTTGGTGTTCCTGCAGGCAAGCTTTTGGGTTTTCTGGTTTCTCACAGAGGCATCGAAGCTAACTCGGAGAAGATCAAGGCAATCACCTCTCTGGCTAAGCCGGCGTGCAAAAATGACGTCCAGCGTCTGGCGGGCCGGATCGCTGCTTTAAGTCGGTTTATAAGCCGGTTGGGCGAAAAGGCAATACCGCTGTATCAGATGATGAAGAAAACAGATGACTTTGTCTGGAGTGATGCTGTTGACGCCGCCTTTGAGGATTTGAAAAGACAGTTAGCTGAACTGCCAGTTCTTGCTGCTCCTGTTGATAAGGAGCCCTTATTATTGTATGTAGCCGCTAACACACGAGCCGTCAGTGTGGCCATCGTGGTGGAGCGCAAGGAGGCGGGTAAGGAACATCCGGTTCAGCGGCCGGTTTACTACGTCAGTGAAGTACTTATTGAGTCCAAGCAACGGTATCCACATTGGCAGAAGCTTGTTTATGGGGTATTCATGGCAAGCCGGAAACTTAAGCAATATTTTCAGGGCCACCCTATCACTGTGGTTAGTTCTGCTCCTTTAGGAGATATCATCCAAAACAGAGAAGCCACAGGAAGAGTCGCTAAGTGGGCCATTGAACTTGGGCCTCATGGTCTAAAGTATGTGCCACGCACGGCTATCAAATCGCAAGCATTGGTAGATTTCATCAACGATTGGACAGAGCTACAGATGCCTGAAGAGAAACCAGATAACACATACTAGACTATTCACTTCGACGGGTCCAGGCAATTGGAGGGCTCGGGGGCTGGAGTCGTGTTAGCTTCCCCTCGAGGTGACAAATTTCGTTAGGTGCTACGGTTGATGTTTCCCTGTACTAACAATGCAGCTGAGTACGAGGCCTTGCTCCATGGTCTTCGGATGGCTAAGGAGATGAGCTTAAGCCGGGTAAGGTGCTTTGGCGACTCAGATTTGGTGGCTCAACAAGTATCAGGCAAGTGGGATTCCAAGGACCCCCTCATGGCGGCTTATCGCCGTGAAGTTGATGCCATTGCCGGACATTTTCAGGGTTACCAAGTAGAGCACATTGACCGCGGAAAGAATGAGGCGGCTGATGCCTTAAGCTGGCTGGGCTCTCAGCGAAAGTCGGTGCCGCCTAATACTTTCTTGGATATTCTGCATAACCCTTTTGTCAAGTTACCTACAGAGGAAGACTTGGCTGTTCCGGACCCAGAAGCATAGTTGGTAGCGGCTCTTCATGTTATCCCAGATTGGACAGTGCCATACTTGGCTTACATGACCCGGGGAGAATTGCCTGAGGATGAAACTTTGGCCAGACAAATAACCCGGCGGTCTAAGTCAATGATAATTGCCAATGGCGAGTTGCATCATCCCAGTGTCACTAGGGCTTTTCAGCGTTGTGTTTCCCCTGAGGAAGATCAAGAAATTTTACATGAGATTCACGAGGGGGATTGTGGCCATCATGCCGGCTCAAAATCCCTTGTGGCCAAAGCTTTTCGTCACGGTTTTTATTGGCTGACGGCTCATGCTGATGCAGAGGACTTAGTCAGTAAATATGACGGTTGTCAGAAGTTCTCAAGACGTGCTCACGTGCCGGCTCAAGAGTTGAGGATGATTCCAATCACTTGGCCGTTTGCAGTCTGGGGCTTGATATGGTTGGACCTTTCGAAAGGTCCAAGGATAAGAAGACCCACCTCTTGGTGGCAGTTGACAAGCTCACAAAGTGGGTTGAGGCAGAGCCAGTTAGTAAGTGTGATGCAGCCACGGCGGTTCAGTTCATGAAAAAGGTGATATTTCGCTTTGGTTTTCCACACAGCATTATAACTGACAATGGTACCAATCTGTCTAAAGGAGCCATGGAAGAATTTTGTCAACAGGAGCATATTCGGCTTGATGTTTCATCGGTGGCTCACCCCCAATCCAATGGCCAAGCTGAGAGAGCCAATCAGGAAATCTTGAAAGGCATCAAGCCCCGGCTTTTGGTCCCTCTGCAGCGGACGCCGGGTTGTTGGGTGGAGGAATTACCCTCTGTGATATGGAGCATCAATACTACTCCTAATAGATCTACAGGTTACACGCCTTTCTTCATGGTTTACGGAGCCGAGGCGGTTCTCCCTAGCGACATCCGTCATGACTCGCCTCGTGTGGCGGCTTATGTTGAGGCGGACAATGAACAAGCGCGTCAGGATGCTCTTGACTTGTTGGACGAACAGCGTGACGTAGCAGCAGCTCGCTCGGCGATTTACCAACAAGACCTGCGCCGCTATCACAGCCGCCGGGTTAAGTCCAGAACCTTTCAGGAAGGTGACTTAGTGCTCCGGCTCATCCAGGATCAAACAGATGCGCACAAGTTATCCCCACCTTGGGAAGGGCCCTTTATGGTCAGCAAGAACTTGCACAATGGGTCATACTACCTCATCGATGTTCGAGAGTACAAAGATTCACGTAAGTCGGAGGAGGAGACCCGCCGGCCGTGGAATATCGCTCATCTTCGGCCTTATTACACTTGAGCCACCGGCTCTCATAATGTACATATTTCCGTGACAATGTATATATTATGATAAATAATAAAGCAGGACCTCTGTCCTTTTTCCCCTGAAAGGTAAATGTGTCATTGTTATTTACATTATGATATCACATGATCACTTGGGGGCTGATCCGGCTTACGATCGTATTCGAATCTAGCCGTTAAATATTATGATCACTAGGGGGCTTCCTGTTCAAACATAGGTCATATTTGAACCAAAGAGAACATAGCTGTCGATACCCTTTTGATCGGCACACTGCCGAGCTCACTGGGGAGTTTCTTGATCATATTTGAATCATAGCTCAACCCCCTTTGGGAACCGACGTGGATCGTATTCGAATCAGCGTCATTAAACAACTCTCAAGGTCATTTGGGGGCTTCCTGTTCAAACATAGGTCGTATTCGAACCAAAGAGGACATAGCTGTCGGTACCCTCTTGACCGGCAACGCCAAAGCCACTGGGGGCTATATGATCGTATTCGAATCTTAGCTTAACCCCTTTGGGACAGTTTTTGGTCGTATTAGAATCAGAAGCCTCCAAATTTTTGAAGTCTCTTTTTGCAAACAATTTTTTGGATTTTATTTGAAGTTCTTTTGATCATGTCTAAAGTGTTTAAGGGTGGTCTCTATTCCACCGGCTTAACCTTGATCAATAAGGTTGATCGCACATAATAAACATCATATTACAGAGTTGGGTTCTCACCCACATTTTTTCTTTTGGGTCACATAAACCGGCAGTGTAATCGAAGGATCATAGATATATGACCCTCCATGCGGTAAGCCGCCAAGGGACTTGTGATCTGTTTTATATGCAGGACAATTTCAAGCAGCTCTTTAAACGTAAGGAAAGCAGAGGATCAATCATAAACCGGGGGAATATAAGAGGGCGGCTTAAACAGTGTTGAGCGCCACACAAGTGCGCGATGGCATGACAAAAATAAGTGTTTTCCTACTCTATTACATGACTCCCCGAGTCCAAATAGTGAAGCATTATTTTTTATCAAGACATAAATATGAGCTGCCTGAGGGATCAAAGGTGTTGTTGGGCTGAGGCTTCCGGTTCATCCCTTTCCGCTCCTCCGGCTGTTTCTCTGTCCTGGAAGGTTGATGATTTCCAGTCAATGCCACTCAAGGCTTCAAATTCAGCTTCATCATCAATTAACCCGGCCGGATCAACTTCAGGGGCGAAGGTATGCTTACGAGTTGGAGGGATCAGACTGATTGCTTCATAATGTGGTGTTGGAATTCTCTGATTCTCGGCGTCATAACCCGGTTGGTATTTGGTAAGATCCGTGTCATTACCGATCAGAGTGGCCACAGGGCGTATGTCCTTCACGCAAGCGGCGAAATCCTTCTGGTTAAATGGGGTGCCGTCCTCCTTCAAGCTGGGATACCCAAGGGCGATGTCGGCCGGGTCTAGCTCCGGTAGCCACGCCTTGGCCCGGCTTAAAGCAGCTATGGCTCCGGCTCTTGCAGAAGCTCGTCTTAATTCCTGGAATCGTTGAGGTAGCATGGCAAGCCGCCTTAGCACATCCGCCAGACGAGTGGGAACTTCATTGGATAGAGCCACGACGACTAAGGCACGTTGTGACCCGGTGTAGAGTTGTTCCACTAGGGTATAAACGGCCTTCAGCTTTGTCAGCATGCTTTGGTCGAGATTGGAACTCCTGGGGCCTGCAGTACAAAGTCAGGTGAGCTGATGACAATTGAGATGCTTGTTGTAAAGGATTTAAACTAGATAACACTTACAGGGTAACTTACCAAAGATTGCTGAGACCATCTGAGATACATGGCGTTTTAAGCCGGATAACTCGGCGGATGTTTCTGCAAGAGTGGCCTCCGCTTGTTCAGCCCGGTTGAGCAAAGCGGTCTTTTCGTCCGCCCAGGCCTTTCTCTCTGCTTTAAACTTCTTTTTCAATTTCTCTTGTGCGGATACACTGAATTCAAACTTGGAATTTGCCTTTTGGGTTTCACTCTCTTGAGTTTTCAGGCGATTCTTCAAGTCAGAGATCTCCGATTCAAATTGCTTAGTGGCGGTCTGTATAAATTCCGGGTTACAGTTAGGGTTATCATAATGCAACATTAAGTCCCAAGCACTTTGCAAGCAAAGATACTTGGCACTTGGGGGCTAATGTATGCTAAAGAGCTCTATTTACAGTGTCGGTTCATGGAAATAAGTCCCAAGCACTTTGCAGGCAAAGGTACTTGGCACTTGGGGGCTAATGCATATTGCTGTTCAAGTACTTGGTTAAAATACGGTAAAGACCGGTTCAAATATGCTGTCTGAGCTGGCCCTTGGGTGCTACCGGATAAGTCAGTTTTCTTGCAGTGATTACTAAGCTGGTGTTAAGTCTACAACATATTTCATCATAAGTAATAGACTTGGGGGCTGGCATAGTAAGGATAACTAAGGAACAAGCAACAAGAGTTATACCTCAGATTTTTGGTGTATTTGTTTCACCATATCAATTTCCAGATCCTGGCTGTTGTGCACTTGGTTTACATAACCAGAGACGATTTCTCCAATACTCAGATGAGCATAATCAGTGACATCCAGCCGGGTTTTGCGGCGTTCCAGAAGTTTTTCTTTGGCGGAGCACTTGGCCAGCGCGGTGGGTCTCCCCGGTTCAACGAAGTCAGTCCGGATGATTTTGACGTCCGAGTCATCCGCCTTGGCCGGGCTAGGGTTCTCCGGGTTCTCAGAACCTTCCATAGCTTGTTCGACGGACGTGAGAGTTGGAGTATCATCGGCTGGTTCAGGCGGCGGCTCATGAGCGGAAGTATCAGGAGCAGCCGCTCTGAGCTCCGGTTCAGCAAAGATTGGCTCTTCGGCCGGCTTGCTTTTCTTCGTCATCTTGCTGGGCTTTACTTGTACACTGAAAATTAAAGGGTCAGTACAAAAACATGAGTAAGATAAGCACAAGATAAACAGATTATCATTACCCTGGAGCGGTTTTGAAAGCCGGCATGCTGGACTGCATTGATTCGCCGGAGGAAGGTGAAGTTCCCTGATAGTTTGAGTCAGAAGAATTGAGTGGTTGACGAGTGAAACCCGCCAAAGGATACAAAGAATATAAATCAGAGATAACCTCAGTCCGGCGTTTTCTTGTTACATCGGGTAAGCCAGAGGAGAGGTCTGCATCTTTACTGGTCCAGGTCTGCCTCCGACTCTCGTGAATCTGTCGCTTCAAAAGAAATTGAGGATCTTGATAAGCTAAAGGATGTGAAAATCTTACTTTCCGGGTTACCCTTCGGACTTTCTGTCTCGGCAAAGGCTCGGAGTCGGAGGAAATTATAGTTACCTCTTCAATTACTGCATGAATTGCTCCTGTATCCTCCTGCTGATAATCAGTGCCAATAAGATGGTTAAAAAAGGAGCCTAAAGAGTCAAGAGTTACCTCTGACTCGGAGGTATCGTCCAGATGAAACATATCTGAGGCGCTAGGTTTGTTCCCCTTTTTACGGGCAGCGGCTTTCCTGGTGGCTTTCTTGGCCTTTCTGGCTTTCTTTGCAGCCTCATGGTCATATTTGACCTTCCAGAATTTATCACCAGCCTATAAAATATAGCAAGAGTTTTTGAGTAAAGATGAAATTGTCAAAGTGGAAAGTAAGATGCTCAAGTTAATGGTTTACCGCTGGAGCCAGTTTAGCCTTGCAGAAAGGACTTAACCGCTTTCCCGCAATCTGCCAGGCTCTCGTTCAGAAGAGACTTGGTCATGTCATCAACGACATCCTCAGGTAAGTCGTCAGGACTGTGCCGTAGAGGATCATTTTTCTGGCCTGTGTAATCGCACATTAAGCCAGGGCGGCGGCTCAAAGGAATCACCCGCCAGGCAATCCAAACCCGGACCAAGTCAATGCCGTTTAGGCCGTTCCCCAGAAGAGCTTTGATCTTGTTTTTGGTGGGGGCAAGTGTTTGACGTTCAGCCGGAGATAATTTATCTGGTAAGGGGTGAGTTGACTCCAGGCGCACGGCGTGAAAGCCAGGCAAAGGGTTCTCATTAGCCGGAGAAGTGTCTTGACAGTAGAACCATGTCTGGTTCCAATCTTTAGGGTGACTCGGCGGCTCGGCATAAGGGAAGAGACAGTCTCTACGTCGCTGGATTGAGATTCCGCCAAGCTCCAAGCTGGGCCCGTGGGCACATTCGTTTTGACGGTTCAGATAAAATAACTCTCTAAAGAGTAGTAAGCTGGGTTCTTCTCCAAGGTACACCTCACAGAATACTTGGAAATTGCAGATGTTTGACACGGAATTGGGTCCGATGTCTTGAGGTCGCAGGTCAAAAAAGTGCAAGACGTCTCTGAAATTTTTTGAGCCGGGTGGAGCAAAGCCCCGGCTCATGTGATCAGTAAAAATGACAACTTCCCCATCCTTGGGTTGAGGCTTTTCTTCTGACGGGTCAGGAGCACGATAAGACATGGTCTCTTTCTTCGGCAGATGACCAGTCTTCACAAAATCGTTTAAGATGCTATCAGTGACGGTGGATCTAACCCAGTTGCATGTGACGGGTGCTTTGGGAGCCTTGGGCGGCATTATGAAGGATGGAAGCCTATGACAAAATAAAAATTTCCGGCTCAAATTTAAGCCAGAGAAAATATTTCAATTCATATTCAAGATGGCGGCTTACGAAGGGGCCTAATGATATATGGCTAACTGTGTCAGATTGTTTAAGCCGCCATGGGCATCATAAGCAATTAAGTTATTTAAATCCACTATGAGTGATCAGGATTATTCATTGAGCATTGCCTCTTTAAGCCGGCTATAAGAGCCACCATGGTTAACGGATACAGTTTTTGCCTAAGTATCGCACAAACAGGTTTCACAGGTTGCAGCTGTTATTTTGGATCAAACGGTCGTTCAGAAAAGAAAATATTCTAGACCTAAAAACTGGTACAGATGAGTTCGTGAGCTATAATGAGGTCTTTTTTCAAGCAAAAGGGATCTGCTAGTATTGAAAATGGACGCAAAACAACTACTGCATGAGTTCTAAACCACTTTTGAATCAAAGGAGACCGCGGTGGAGGAACCACGAAGAAACGATGAAGAACACGGAAGAACTTGAAAACCCTAAATGCAGATCTGAAGTGCGGGAAGGTGAAGACTTACAGCTGTAGATCTACTACGGAGGATGGCCGCCGTTCTCTGGTTGATTTAGGTTGATGCAGCGGCCAAGATCGACGAAGATAAGGTGCTCTGCTGCGGCGGCGGCGGCGGAGTTCGAGCAGCAGCGGAGTCGCGAGAGGAAGAAGACGACAGAAAGGGGGAGAATGAAGAAAGACCTAAAGGTCGTGCTTATTTATAAGGAAAAGACTGACAGAGAGGGCGCGAGAAACAAGGAGGCCAGACGTGGTTATCCAGCTATTCTGACGCCTCGATTTTCGGGATGGTCATTAAGATAAGGATCCGTTGTGATATGACAGAATAAAAAATGAATTTAATGGAAGATGACGTCATGGCGGGTTATCATGAATCCAGAAGATGACGTCATGGCGGGTTATAACTTTTGCACAGACAGAAGCCAGAAGGTTTTTTCTTAAGGTATTGAAGATTGACATGAACCGGTTCAAATCAATCTGGGGCGTAATGTTGGGGATATAACTACTAGTGTAACCCGCCCAGGAGGGGCCGGGTTACGCTATGGCAATTCATCATATGAAGCCCAATATCAAGCTTGAAGATGGCGGTTCAATAAAGGGCCTAAAGCTCGTAGGCGACTTAAGGCCCGTAGTGATAAACCATCGTAATGGCATGACTTGTGTTGTAAGGCAAGATTAACTAGTCACCGAGCCGGACACTGTTTATGAGCCGGCCGGGACTCTGTAGGCCGCGGGGCGTCAACCCGTGTATATAAGGGGACGACCCGCCGGCGGCTTAGGGCAAGAAACATCAGATCGATAGCCAGGCATAGCGGATTCGCTCCCTGGTCATCGAAACCCTAGTAATTCCACCTCTACTGGAGTAGGCTTTTACCTTCACCGTAAGGGGCCGAACCAGTATAACCCTCGTGTCCTTTGTCCCGCTTTAACCCCTTTAAGCTTCCTAGTTGCGATGGCTCCACGACTAAGTCCTTTCACGAGGACATCTGCCGTGACTATTCCACGACAACCCCCCTTTAGTACCGGTTGGAGCCACGAACCGGTACTAAAGGGGGAGCGCTCCCATCCCGCGGTGCACAAAGTTTAGTCCCACCTCGCCGGGCAAAGGGCAACCGCACTGGTTTATAAACCCAACCGCGGCTGCTCCTTCGAGCTCCTCTCTAAAAAATGATTCTGGGCCTAACTTTGGCGCGCTGCCCTGTGAGCCTGCTGGGCCTTATGGGCTTGCATATCCACGCCCAAGGCCGAGCAGGCCCACTGGGCAGCGTGCAAATATTTTTTATGTATAGTTTTTTCTATTCTGCTTTATTTATTTTCTTCTATTTATTTCTGAGTAGTTTTTGCTGTATCTAGAGTTTCTGTGTGAATATTTTTGCTTTAGTTACAAAAAATTACAAACTTTCTGTTAGTGCTAGTAGTTTTCAAATTTAAATAGTTTAAATTTGAATTATTTGAAATTTGTGTGAATCACTAGTTTGTGAATAACTTAACTTTAAAAATAGATTTTTCAGTGATTCTTTTTTCTCATAACTTTAAAAATAGATTTTTCAGTAAAAAATGAAGTGCCTTTGTAACAGATGAGTTTTCGTCCGAAACCCTGATACTTCGAAAGAGAGTGTCCAGTTTGTACACGAAGTGCATCCAGTTTTTTCGTAACCCTCTCTACTTTTTTGCACATGCTATGTGGGTGAAATGATGATACCATGCCAAGTTTCAAGCTTTTCAGAGTTTATTTGTAGTGCTTTTCAATTTCAGGGTCATTTAGCTCAAAACAAATCAGTAAATGCATGAAAAATAGCAAATGAAGGCACAAAGGGTTGAAAGTCGACGACGTTGCTTTGAATGGTGCATAATGAACGCATAAAAAGTCTGGAGTTGTAATAAGTTTAAAAAAATGAAGTGCCTTTGTAACAGATGAGTTTTCGTCTGAAACCCTGATACTTCTAAAGAGAGTGTTCAGTTTGTACACGAAGTGCATCCAATTTTTGCCCTAACCCTCTCCACTTTTTTGCACATGCTATGTGGGTGAAATGATGATACCATGCCAAGTTTCAACCTTTTCAGAATTCATTTGTAGTGCTTTTCAATTTCAGGGTCATTTAGCTCAAAACAAATCAGTAAATGCATGGAAAATAGCAAATGAAGGAACAAAGGGTTGAAAGTTGACAACGTTGCTTTGAATGGTGCATAATGAACGCATAAAAAGTCTGGAGTTGTAATAAGTTTACAAAAATGAAGTGCCTTTGTAACAGATGAGTTTTCGTCCGAAACCCTGATACTTCGAAAGAGAGTGTCCAGTTTGTACACGAAGTGCATCCAGTTTTTGCCCTAACCCTCTCTATTTTTTGCACATGCTATGTGGATGAAATGATGATACCATGCCAAGTTTCAACCTTTTCAGAGTTCATTTGTAGTGCTTTTCAATTTCAGGGTCATTTAGCTCAAAACAAATCAGTAAATGCATGAAAAATAGCAAATGAAGGCACAAAAAGTCCGAAGTTAAAATAAGTTATTAAAAATAAAAGAGAGGCGTAATGCTCACCTGCACGTTGCTTATCTTCAGGCCTTGAGAAAATAGTGTAGACTGCACGGAGCTATGTGTAGTTTTCGTCCGAAACCCTGATAGCTCCGTGCAGTCTACACCACTTCCTCAAGGCCAGAAGCTAAGCAACGTGCAGGTGAGCATTGCGCCTCTCCTTCATCGTCTCTGCACTTAGGGCTTATAAACCGCTGCGAATGCCTCTTGATTGGTGAGGTGGGACTAAAAAACAGCTGCAAAATGAATCAACTAAAAAACCCTAGTACCGGTTCATGCCACGAACCAGTACTTAAGGTGCTGGTGGGGCCCTAGCCTGGGCACAGCCTGCCACAGCCTCTTTAGTACCGGTTCGTGGCACGAACCGATACTAAAGGTTCGCCACAAACTGGTACTAATGAGCTCCGCCCGCCTAGCCGTTCGAACCGGCACTAATGGTCACATTAGTGCCGGTTTTGTTACAAACCGGGACTAATGTGCTTCACATTAGGCCCTTTTTCTACTAGTGACACATCAAGAAATACATACACATTAAGGAGGCTATGTTTAACAAACTCTGCACTCGCGACTGCCTCTCGTGTCGCCCCCCCCCTCACGGGTGACACAGGAGGTCTCGGCCACCGCCGCCTAGCCCTCCCCAATGCTCACCTTCCCATTCGTCGCTACCGGTGATCGGCGCCGGCAAAGCCCTTGCGTGCGATGGCAGCGGCGGAGGGCCTGTCCTCCCTCCCTTGATGGCACGGGCAAAGCCCGTGCGTGCGATGGCGGCACCAGAGAATGTGACTCCGCCTCGCTGACGCTCAACGCTGCGAGGGCTGTCGTCACCTCCCACACCCGGTGCCTCGCACTGCGGGCACGTCGCACCATGTTTGCGTGGATGACACCCATGGTGCGTCATGGCCTCGGCGCGGTAACGGAGGGGTTGCGCCCGTGTTCGGATGCAAGACGGACTGCACTGCCTCCGGTGAGACCGCGACGAAACACCTAGTGCCAGATCCATGTGCCAATTGGGCGAACGCAATGGATTCCCTACGGAAGGAGTCCGAGCGCGGCCTCGCATGGGCCTCCTCCCAGGAGCGGCGAAGCACAAGTCAGGTGACTATCTCCACCTCGGGGCCGCCTGAGATGAGCTCGGAGTCGACGGATCTGGAGGTGAAGGACTAGGATCCGTTGCCCGCCATGCCGGAGATCCCCGGACAGGAGTTTGAGTGGCGGAGGGGAGTGAAGGGAAGTGGCTAGTGTTTGGTCCGACGAGCGGATGAGAAGGAATATATATGAGGCCGGATGGACCAGCGTGAGTCGGGTCCGACGTGGCGTGTCTGGACGCCCATATCCAGCCCAATATGAGGATGTTGGTTAGCCCGGACGTTTGAGGCGTTTGTCTAGATCAATTTTTTGTAACCTGACTGTTTGCCCAATCGTTTGAGACGTGTTTGGCGTGTGTGGCTGCACTTGCTCTAAGAGCATCTACAGCCACATATGACAAATATGGTCCCTCAAAGGGCCGCGGACGCTCCCGGGCGCGTCCGCGATCAGTGACTGGGCATGCCTCGAATTTTACTTGTTGCATCCGGACATCTCATACTCGATTCTTATATCCATAAAAAGATCATGCAAAAGAAGTATAACCTACGTACTACGTCGATCCTAGCTACTTCTCGTTGGAGATCACGACAATCTCCGTGCCCGGCTCCAGCAGCATGGGTGACAACTGCAGCTCCGCTCCGGCCTCCTTCGCCTCTATCTTCGCATCGAGTTCGGCAAAGAGCGCGTCGGACTCCGCCTGCTCCCACTGGAGGAACGCCCGGTTGGCCTCCACATAGGCCTCATCCTAGATGGACTCCAGGATGGCCTGCCGCCCGGCTATCTCATTGGATTGGGCGAGGGCGAACTCCGTCCCCGCCTGCTCCATGTTGACGGCCAACACCTGCTGGTCCGGCTCCTCCGCCTCCTCCACCTCCATCGAAGCCATCTCCTCCTCCTCTTCCCTCGGCTGCTCCTCCTCCTCCTCCTCCTCCGGCTCCGGCGAGTCTGGAGGCAGCCCGACAGCGATGCGGGCAGCGCGCGCGGCTTGCCTTGCCCGGATCTCCTGCTGGATCTCATAGCGGCGCTCTTGCGTCAGCATGGCGTAGTAGGTGATTTTGCTTCGGACCATGACGGAGTGCTGGAGCGTGGGCGTAGCGTCCGACTGTGGGCAGAGCGCCGGAGCAGGAGATAGAGGAGGTGGATGGCCTCGGACTGACGGTGCGGAGAGGGGGGGAGGGAGATGGGTTGGGGTTGCGGGACGCCGGCCGGCTTAAATAGCCAGATTTGGTCTTGGACGGCGAGCCAGAGCGGCGCCACGCGGCGTTCACCCCGCGGTGTCGGACCGCCGGATTTTTGAACATTTCCACGTGGGACCCCGCCGTCATACCGACGTGGCGGGCGCGCCCGGACGCCCCATATCCGCCCTATATTTGGGCTAGATATGGGGTGCCGGTCAGCACGGGCGTTTGAGGCCCATTTAAAACATTCGTCTGGGTCAAAAAAACGTGACCGGACGGCCCGTCCACGCGTATGAGACGGGTTTGAGAGGTTCGGCAGTATATGCTCTAAGAGCATCTCCAGCCGCGCCCCCAACAGGCCCCACATGCGATTTTTTAGCGCCGGCGCCCAAAATCGGCCCAGTCGCATCACCAGGAGCCTTTTTTCGCCGGTTTGGGCCGAAACTGGCGCCAGCGGACCCAGGCCGAACCCGGCGCGCTGGGGGGCGCCCGGGGGCGCCGGGTCAAGCGATTTTGGCGCGAACGAACTGCGGGCCCGCCAAGTCAGCGACCCCCGCCTCGTCGTCCTCACAATGCCTCGGTTTCCCGCGGGGAATCAATGCCAAGGCTGCCGTCGGTCCGCCTTTCATTGATTCCTCATGGGCGGCGTGGCAACGCCCCCCTCCCGCCACGCGTACACACGGCGCCCACCCCCGGCCTCAATATAAAGCAGCGCCTCCCCTCGCCGGTGGCCGCACCCCGCCCACAACCGTCGAGCTCTTCCTCTCTCTCCCCGTGCGCAGCCGCCGCCGACGTTCCTCCCCTCTCTCCCTGTGCCTAGCCGCTACGATGGGCGAGAGGTTCCCCGGCGATGGGGCGGCGGCCAATGGATTCGGCCGCCGCTCGTTGCACGAGTGGGAAGCCCACTTGATGTTCGAGGCCAAAATCCCGGCGCCTCCCGACATGCGCGCACCGGGTCGGTGGAAGCTCAGCATTGGTGGCGTCCCCATCCCCCCCACTGCCCAACGTCACCGTGCAAGCCGACTACTTCGCCGACGAGGTCAACCGCGTGCGGGCGTCGCTGACGGAGGAGCAGCGGGCCCTCCCGCAGTACGCCGCCAGCAACCACGAGGCGTGGGCGGGGACCAAGAACAGCGAAGGCTGCCGCCTGTGGTGGGGCGCCCCGGCCGCACGCTCCACGCCGTCCTCCAGCACCTCGAGGGCGGCAACGAGCCGCCGTTGACGTACCCTGCCGCCCCGGTCGCTCGCCGGATCGGCGGGCAATGGATGCCGAGGAGGGCCGGCTCCTCTTCTTCCTCCTCCTGTTCCTCCTCCCGCTCCTCCTCCCACTCCTCCGGGTCGTCGGCGCTGTTCAGCGTCAAGGCCAAGCCCGAGCCCGCGGCGACGCCGCTCGGCCGGCGCGCCTCCTCCTCGGCTCCCCGCGTCGTCAAGCCCAAGACGGAGTCGGGTCTCGCCGCCGTGAAGACGGAGCCAGGGCTCGCTGCCGTGAAGACGGAGCCAGGGCTCGTCGGCGTGAAGGCGGAGCTCGACGACGCGACGGCCTTGAAGTGGGCGCGCGAAGACTGGGCGCGGACGGAGCTGGAGCGCCAGCACCTCGCCCTAGAGCAGTTCGCCGCTTGGCGCCGTGGCCGCGACGAGGGAGGCGTCGTCCTCCTCAACGATGACAGCGACGACGACGTGCCGCCACCGGTCCGCCAGGGCGACCCCGGGCAGGGGTCCAGCAGGGGCGGCCGCGTGAAGGAGGAGAAGGACGACGAGGACAACGGCGGCGACGACGACGTCAGCGACTTCGCCTCTCTCAGCGCGTTATTCGGCCTGTAGTCGCGGCCTCTTGTGTTTTTTTAAGTATTTTATTTTATCTATGTAAAAAACTATTTCAGTTCGCCGAAGTCTACTGTTTCACCGAATATTTGTCCCGTCCGCCGAATTTTAATCGAATTAATGTTCAAAAAAGTTTAAAATAGACGCCTGGAGGCCGACCCTGGAGCGTCGGGTGGGAACCCGGTCACCTCCAGGCCGATTTTAGCGCCGATTCGCCCACAGGCGACGATTTTTCGAGCCACCTGGGGCCAACGGCTGGAGATGCTCTAACATTCTTCACTTCACTTGCGCGCGGCTGCGGTCAAAACTTGCAGGCTGTGGCAGACGCACCGCGACACGGCCGGCGTGTGCAGACGTCCTGTATTGTACGGCCGACGGAGTTGCCATCTCGGGTGTACTGTATCATGCAGGTCGCTGTACCACTAGCATGGACCGAGTGTCCGTACACGAAGAGCCGGAGCAGAATTCTCATTTGAGTTTTGTCCGCTTCACAGAGCATACCCTGCGAATACGATCGACTTGTCGTCGTTGTCGAGTAGCTGCGCGATGGACAAATTTCCGAATGCCTGCGCGCAGCACCATTTTAAGCTTTGGGATGTACTGTCATCCTCCCTCGACCGTTTGATTTTGCATCATCAGACGAACAACATGGAGGACCATCTCCAGTTAATTGCTGCTCCAAGCACATGCAACCGGACCGGAAGAAGCTGATATTCCCAGCTCATTATAGAGTACTACTTCCTCCTCCTAAATATAAGTATTTTTAAAGATCTCAATATAAAGTAATGCGAAATAAAATGGATGAATTTACACTCTAAAATACATCTAGATATATCCATACATAGTCTATACTAAAATCTTAAAAAAACATATTTACGAATGGAGGGAGTAGCTTAGATTGCCACACCATATTACCTTAGAATATATTATCACCAAGGACTGCAGTACTAGTAGTGTACTCTACGTATGTCCTAGTGATTGCCAGCCCGGGACATTCATGGACTGGACGTCTTGACAACTGACGCGCACTACCGTGCTGCGCAGCCTTTTCTCTCTCTCTCAAGAAAAAAAAAGTACTATACATCGTACTCCAGCTTTTATTTCTAGTCAGGACCATGATATACGAGCCGTGAATTGGAGGTTCCAGCTGCTTCAGTGATCGCGCAAACATGTGCGAGCGTTTTGACACAATCCAACGTTCCATTTCTTTCTCAATCATTTGAGGATTCTTTTGTTTTTCTTTGCGAGGAACCATTTGAGGACGATCTTAATTTGTATTTACTTGAATGATGCTATGAGTCCTGGTCAAAATGAGTTCTATAAATTCTACTCCACATCTTAAAATTGCATCTTGGTCATCCTAAACTGTCAAGCAACATGTCTCGGTCGCATCCAAAGCGTACTCGTCAGCATAAACAGATCCGATCCACGATCTGGAGACTCAATAGCGTCGATGATAAAAATGCAGTGGCAATAGCAAGTAGATGCATGTGCAAGATAACAATCATGCCTTTTTTTTGTAAAATGATAATAATGACGATAATGATCATGTCAGGATGATACCAAGCTGCGCCTTCTCCCATTTTTCTATTTGTGTACAAGTTATGTTTCTATTTGTTGTATTATTGAAACCGCTAGAGAGTAATCTCACACCAAGAAAAGAAAAGAGAAAGTGCAAATGAGAAGCAATGACAGAACAAATTAATAGCACGAGCGTAGTGGGTCTGCATTGGGCCACCAGCAGCAGGAGAAGGACGTTAAACACCTTTTGAAGGGGCCGCATGCCCTCCCTGTAGACAGACAGGAAACATAGCACATGGACCTGGACCACAAGAACGGGCCCATTACACCTTCCCTTGCAGCCCCATTTTGGAGCGGGGAATTCTTTTCTGCTTTAGCTCCAATTTCTAAGTACAAATACACAGAGGAGCTAGTTAACTGAAGAAAGACAAATAAATACAGGAGCTAGTAATTCCAGTTCTTTCTTTCTTAACCCTGCATGAAGAAAATCATAAGTCTACAATATTTTTAGTCGAACAGCATATAGCAAAACCGTTGTACAAATACATATGGATATGGATTATTCAACCCGAATAAACCAATTGGATGGTATAGGAGTATATGGGATAAAGCATGAAATAATTCAAAGGAATCTTCCAGAATTGGATGTGTGTGGGCACTTGATAATTATTAGACTGAAAAAGGAGAACATGGTCGAATTTTCAGGTTAGTAATTGTCTGATAGCAGGATGGCTGAACTGCAGCGACAATACTACAAAAGGTAGTCAGTTGCCAACATCATCACTGGCCCAACCAGATTTTCTATACTAACATCCATCAGTTTTAATTTAGAGAGTTTCTGCTGATAACCAACCGATGCAATTTAAAGAAAACTAGCAGCTGTATAGGTGTTGAAACAGCTGTCATTGTTAGGCTGTTAGCTCCATCATATGTGCTGAATGTTTTGTTATTCATGTGTATTCACCACTCATATAGGAGTATTAACTTATGGTAACTCCCAGCGTATATTGCCAACGATATTCTAAATATAAACTGATTGGTTTTCTAGAAACTAGAGGACCTAGACCACACTGCATTTCCAGTCTCGCTATGTAGAATGAGACTTGCAGGACACACTGATAAATTGTAGGAACACAAAATGTCAATTGTCAGTCAGTGCAAGACAGGTGATGGGTTCAACAGTCTTGATCACAATTGAGTTGTATCATCTCCTCCCTACTGTTTCCCAAAATATGCCTGGAACATTTTAGCACACATAAAAAAAACGTACTCCCTTCGCCCCGAATTACTCGTCTTAGATTTGTCTAGATACGGATGTATCCAACACTAAAAAGTCAAGTAATTTGGAACAGAGGTAATACTCCCTCCGTCCGAAAAAGCTTGACCCTCAAATGGATGTATCTAGCACCAACTTGGTGCTAGACACATCCATTTGAAAGACAAGCTTGGGACAAGCTTTTCCGGACGGAGGGAGTACACATTAAGGAGGCTTCAACATGCTGACAGATGAACATTTTAGAATAATTAATGATAATATGATCTGGAGTTCTTGCTCCAGAAAAAATGGTGGACACCACTCCCACAATAACAATGTTCCTTCTTCTTTCTTTGAAGGAATACTTGAAGGAAAGCCAAATAGAACCTAAATTCAAGTCCATGAGGACTTCAACCCAGGCGCTGGTACTGTATGTACATCCACTCCCCAACCAGGCGATGGCTCGCTTCCTGAAGTCTATTCCTTTTTGTTCTTGTTTTTATCTGCTTCTTGCTCCTTGGTCTTCTTGGGTTTAGTTAAGAAGGTAACCACCCATACTCCTACAAGGGTTGCTTGGAGGGGTGCGAGCCAATATACCAGTAGGTGGTCAAATGATGTGTGATCTCCACGAGCATAGGCCCAAGCAAAGGCCTGCAGAATATAACACAAGTGAATCATTAGATAACTGAAGTTCAATCTCAAGAATTAGATGTAGCAAGCTAAAAATGCATGTCAGGTGTTACTCTACTGTGAATAAAAACACATTCATGGTTTATCACTAAGTTCGATAGCTACTCCCTCCGTCCTTTATATAAGGTGTATTTGTTTTTTCAGAAGTTAAATGAGTGCAAGTTTGACCGTATTTTAATAAAAATATGTCAACATTCACAATACGAAATATATATCACTTGAACCATCATAAAAAGTACTCCGTCCCATAATACAAGAACGTTTTTAAAACTAAAACAGTTTGAAAAACGTTCTTATATTATGGGACGGAGGGAGTAGTTTCATATTTTATCTATTAGGAATTGCGGATATCGTTATTTTATTCTATAATCTTGGTCAAATATTCAAATGGTTGACTTGCACGGAAATCAATACACCTTATATTCTGGAACGGACGGAGTATTTGCTAGCAGTGAACATCTGTCAAACTGTTAGTTGGTGTGATATACCATGACCTTTTTGAAGTAATCGAAAGCATCAATGCAACATCTTTGAGATGACAAGAAAAATGTATGCATGTAAAACCGTTTAGACAACTTACAAACTGTTTGATTTTATGGCCAAAGTTTGATATCACCATGGTACACTTGGATGATATGAACATTTCACATATCAACTGATCACCACACATTGCAGCGGAACATAATATTATGGAGTGCTGGCTAGCAGAAATGTACTGGCAACCAGAACAAAATTAGTGCTGCCATATATGTGTATGCATACTATTTCGATGATTTGTACTAGATTCGTATCGAAGTTATGCACATGTGTTGTACTTCAAGTTCAAGAGGTTAATTTCTACAAGAGTCTCATGACATTAGGTGTAGATAACACTTACAGATGCAGGGTTCATAATTCCTCCAGTCATATCTGAGCTAAGGATATGAATCGTCATTTTCCAAATGCTGGCAATCCATGTCTTCACAAAGAACCCCTGTTCTTTCTTTTTAAGTGTCAATGACACCATAACAACCATTAAGGTTGCCAGTCCTTCAGTTAAAGCCCCATGATGAACACCGACGCTTAACGCAGCTCCTTTACCTACTTTAGGGAATGCAAATCGCATGAGCATCACTCCAATAACCGCCCCAATCACCTGATAACCAAACAACGTCAAATGTTAGACAGACGTGCAGATCCATAAATCAACATGGCTACAAGAAACAGGCAGATCAGCCAAAGAGAAAAATGACCATTTTTCAAAAAAGGAAAGAAGCATCTTTCCCCTCCAAAAGTATGAAACATCTCCAAAGATATCTTCAGGCCTGGAGATATTACATCAAGCAAGATCTCAAGTTGTTGCTATTCAAAATAAAAGAGAAGCATGTTCATGCCTTTCACCAGTGGATATATAGCAACCTGTAAATCATGTTTTTTTTTCCAAGAGCAGGCATTGGCTAGCCCCTAACTCTGTTTTGGCCTCTCAGGCCTTTCTTTTTTTTCCTTTCCCCTTGTAACATACTATTGATAATATATGAAAATTATACCGTAGAACTATTGTTCTACGGTTTGCGGATCAAATAAAAGCATGAAACATCTTTCTTGCAACAGAGAGAGTATGAAACATCTATTGTTCAACATGAATTAAATAGATCTGATGGTTCATCTCTCCCCTCCCATCCGATTTCATCATTTGAACAAAAACAGAAAGTTTCGTAACACATGATATATGCTGTCTCTTGCCCAATCTCTAGAAAATCATCTACTTGCCAATGCCAACACAGATGTTATGTTACGCTATCAATCTATATCACATCTGAAGTGACAAAATTGACCACAGTGTAATAGTACTGCATTAAGCCTTTCTGTTCTTTATAACATTAAATGTATCCACGTGTGCCCATAACATAAAAGCGAAAAATATAGTAGTACTACGTATTAGCTTAGGGCATCCATAATGTGGTCAAATACTGGTGTCATGTTCAGATTCTGGCTTTTTGGCACCACTTGCTATAGCTGCCTGCCCGTTGTAACAAAGCTGTCCAATATCGAACAAATGTGTGTTGATGGTAGCATAGTGTAGCAACGAAAATAACTCATGGATTGGTTATGAGATACTAGTATATTATAAGATCATATGGCCCTCAAATAGGTACTGGTCAGATTGTGATGGCTCCTCTCTTGAAAAGAACAGGTAAATGTTCCTCTCAAGTCTCAAGTATATTAATATTAATATATAGAGAGATAAAAGGACGAGACAGAGCGACTAATCACCTGCGCAGGGACCCGTACGAAGACGGTGAAGAGGTAGAGGGCGATGCCACCGCGGGAGGCCAGGGCGCCGGAGATGGCAGTGAGCGGGTTGTAGGAGGCGCCGCCGGTGGCGGATTCAAGCCAGGCGAAGAGGAACATGTAGACGACAGAGAGCGAGACCTTGGCGGCTTCCCCCTCCGGGCGGCCCCCAAGTCCGAGCACGTTGTACACGGCCAGCTTCACCAGCGCGCCCGCGCACACCCACAGCACCGCCAGGACCAGGTCGCCAACCACCAGCCACGGCCGGATGCGGCCGCTGGACGCCGGAGCCGGAGCCATGGGCGGGCGTTGGGGGGAGCGGGGCAGAGGCGGTGGCTGCCTGCCTGCCTGCCGGTGCTTTGGTGGCCGCGAGGGAAGGATTCTCCTCCTGCCGGGATTAGGAAGGAAGCGAGCGAGAAATTTGTAATTTTAAAATTGGGAGCGGGTTAAGAATAGATTCCCTTATTAGGATGGCCACGAGCACGACTGCCAAGGAAAGAGGAAACCTCTGCCGTAGTGGTGCGCGTCAATGATTGAGAATATTTTCGACATGTTTGTCAATACTGTCGTTTCAAGGACGCAGTTCCTTTCAAAAATATAGGAAATCTTTTTCGCCAAAAACGGTATGAAGCCGCCTCCAAAAAAATTCTGTCGCCGGGACTTGAACCCGGGTCTCTCGGGTGAGAGCCGAGTATCCTAACCACCTAGACTACGACGGAGGATATGTTCTTAAGCTTTAGTCTGAACCATATCGACAATCATAATCACTTGCCCTTTAACCTGCGTGTTAATGTATACATCCACACACGGCCATATTAAGTTTATGTTTAATCCAAATTCATGTTTTGCATTGAGAGACGGCTCTCTCGTCTATCACATTCCTTTCTGTATTCACATACTTGAATGCAAGCTTGACTCCGGGACTGAATGCATCATCTGCAAGCTTGACTTCAGGTCCAAGAGGAGATCAAACGAGGTGAGGGAGTACGGATCCAGTACAAGGCTCATCTCCTCCCTCGCATTGCTTATCGGGCTTTCCACCGGCACCACCTATTGCATGCCAAACAAAAGTTCAAGACAAAGCATTATAAACATTGCAAATTTACAAGCACCACTACAGCTACTAATCTAAGACAGAACAATTCTCGCATCAAATTCAGTTTGCGGTCACCGGAAACAAGTCAATGTAGCATACCTTGTCTGGTTGCTGGAAGGAGTTCTCATCCCGTAGAGAACCAGATGTAAGTACCGTCTTTACGGATCCAAATGTCTGAATCTCATTCTCCAGCCCAGTTATAGAGATACTAAGATCTATAGCCTTGTTGCCGAAATTGAGAACCTGACATAAACGGATTTGGTTATTTCAATTTTCATCAGCTCAGTTTAATTCCCGGACAAGGGAATAAATGCACCTTTATTTTTAGGTAGGTATTTCCATCTTTAGAATTCTGCCACGTGATAGCCGATGCGACCAGTTGGTTATAGTTCGATACTTGAATGGTAGATGGATGAAGTGACGCGCCGCTTGACTCCTTGAAGAAGTGTAACATCCAGTAGTTTGGACATCCATAGTGCTGCCATGAGTTGAAGACTATGGCATCTGGACTCCACCTATTATTAAGCACAAACGTATTTTCATGGATGGCACAGGCATCAGTAGGAAAATTGTAATGATGTACGAGTGTATTTCTCTCTACAGAATTCAAGTCAATGGATTATCCAAAATTTTAGCTTAACTTCACGTAGACAAACTGTGGCACGGTTTCAGAAGTACACTGACTGATTTATTGATTCATAGAGTTGAATCATTTACCTGCGATCATTGTCATTTACGAAGAGTGGAGCACAACTTGCCATTTCAACAGCGTCGCTGCGTAGAAAAAGTTGGTAAAACACACAAGTTCAAAATGACTGCTATCATCGCCATGATGCCAAACCAGAAGTAGAATACAAGGACCTGTTTCTTTCTAATCCAATAAGAAATGCAGCTTCAGCTAAAGCAGCTACTAGTGTTCCTCGGCCAGCATCATTTCCGGTCACAGCATATTCACTAACAATTGCCTAAAATTTACACAGGGTACCGGTTAGTTGTGAGGATGAGAATTGATGTTAATAGAAGCACAGCTCGTACCTTCGGTCCACCTCGGGGTGTGCTGTCAAACATGCTAGATTTGGAAAACATATCACCAGATGAGGTATAGACCTACCACAGAGCGGATGTCAAACATTGCCAACATATTATTCATTTATTTAAAGCTGAATATATATACTTTATCTAAGTGAAGACCAAGCAACAGTCTTTACATGAACATCATACAGATCAGCAGGTTCGACCGGTGAAATGGTAGATCTATCACAGCTGGATATGATTTTGATATCTGGGTAGGATGCTTTTATTGCAGAATAGAACTTGCGGTAATTCTCTAAAAAAAGCAGCTTCGATAAAGGTTGCTTTCCTGTATGGCCATCCATGGAGAAAATGTGAAGAAACCAAGAGATATATAAATTAACCTTTATAGTAGTGCATTGAGCATTCCTGATTTCCCATAGAAATATAATTAAGCTGAAAGGGCTCTGGGTGTCCCATTGCTGCACGAACTGAACCCCATGAAGTCCCAGGGTCTCCCCTCGCAAACTCAATACCGTCAACAACATCCTGCAAAAGCAAAGAAATTCAAATAACAACAATTTCTTACAAATGGAAACAAGTATGTTAAGAAACATCACTTAATCTCGCAATCCTAATTAAGATCATTATGCATGGCACCCTTCAGCTAGGCATGTAAGAAATATGTATTCATGTTGACTTTTGACATATATTTAGTCATTTCCCGGATATTCACGCCAGACTGTAGCCTAGACATTCGAGATTTGTAGTAACAGATAGAATATAGACCAAGTAATTGTTCAATTATGCATCCAAATATAGTAATTAGCCATATGCACTTGTTTCCAAAAAAACATTGCGTAAGCACACATATATGATTATATTTAGCAGATTCCATTCTGACTATTCACCCTAGGGATGCCATTTCTGAATCCTAGTGACAAGATTATGCCTGTATTTGATTTTCTATTCTACTTGGTTCTTTACTGAGATGGCTTTTAAAATAAATGGATCGTTCATTTATCGTGTAATCCTTTCCTTAGTATTGGAGAATAAATTCAGTAAAGAGAGTAAACAGGCATCGTAATTTTTACTTTGTTAGATTAATGCTCAGAAAATAAGAAAACCTACTAAGGGAGGAATAGATATAGACCATGGCACGTGAAAAAATGTATAACAATATTCAAGAACATACCTTTACAAAAGCAGCTATTGTGGCAGATGGCACTTGTTCATTTCGGCTAGCCCCTGCCACAATGAAAAGAATTGATCACATCACCAGATTAGCAAACAATCATTTTTACTTCCTACACATAGTAATTACCATCATTGACCACCCAAACTGGGCAAGCACCAAGGTCTTCTGCTAACTACAGTAATAAAATAACAAATCTCAGCTTTAGACTGTTTGCAATTGTCTGACGATTTCCAGATCGAAGTCAAGCAGTAGGGTTTTTTACTCACTTGAAGGAACTCAAAGAATCCAAGTCCATCATCAGTCCAGTAGCCCCAAACATCATTAAAATGACCAGGTCTCTCCTCCCAGGGTCCAACAGTTTCACTCCAGCGAAATGCATTTGACAGATAGTTTCCCATGACATAGTTTCCACCTAAAACATGTAATCAGCATACTATCAATCTCCAGAAATCAATGTTTAATCATAACTGAGCTTTAACCTATTTTCTTAGTTTTAACCTTATGTTACAAAATCTTTTTATCAGAGCTTACTATACTGACTATTACTACTTGCCACTGAATCATGTTGTTCGACACACAACTTCTTTATACAGTTTATGTTACAAAATCTACCAACCACAGCTACATATACTGAGGGAAAAATCAAATGATTATTTGAAACCTCAAAAACACCTAAGCGCCAATAGCCTGTTTGGTATGCTGCCAGAGCATTTGAAGCAAGAAAACGAAAAAAAAATCTTTCTAGAGTGAACTTTTATCCGCGTAGTAAATCATGTTCATGCAGTTTGTTATGCCAAACCCATAAACTGTGTGTGAAGAAGTTTTGTGTCAACCAAGATGATTCAGTGGCAACTGATAGTATCAGTTGCTTATAATTTTACAAGGTATCTTCGTTCAGTCATAGCACATATAGTGATAGAGAGAAGAATATGTATCTAATATAGTACTCCCTCCGTCCCATAATATAAGACACTTTTGCAAGCTAAAATGGCTTGCAAAAACGTCTTACATTGTGGGACGGAGGAAGTACTAGTTTAGTTCGTTACCACGAGTCTACCCAGTCTAATATTGTACTCTTAAGTGCAGAAATACATGGTTGAGAAAAAAGAACAATTAACATATGTCATTGAATACTTGAACACGTAAGCTGACTTTTAGACATAGAAATTGTACAATATTCACAGTACACTGTACAATCTTGTAGTGCAAAAAATCGTGGAACTTCTACCACATATTAACTACAAGGCATAATATCTTCACCTTTTGATATGAATCACAGATGAAAGATGAAAAGAACAGTGACAAACCTGGGAATTTCAAAATTTTAGGCTTTAGATTTGCCAGCATAGACGCAAGATCTTTACGATAACCATGCCGCTGAAAAGGAAAATGATCGAAAGATACATTGTAATCAACGTTGGAAACTCTAGATAATATTATATGTCATATGCAAATTAAGAACAAATTGATAATGCTACAAAAGATACACAAATAGATAACTCGATATCTTGTGGATATTTCCAGGGGTAAAAGTATCATAAAAGTACACCGTGCAATTTTAATTATGACCAATGCACCTGTATTAAGAAACATTTGAATGCGAACTACTAGAACTGCTTGCTGAACAATACGTATACATGTACGCAAACTAAGTTTAGTGAGAACTCTGGTCTCAGGTTATTAAATGTTTAGATTTATTTATGACATGATAACTGAAACAGCACAACAGAATTTCGTATTTACAGAATCAAAGCTATCCATGGACAAATAACTTAAGTTCATTGAGTCATTAAAAAATATGGATATCTGAAATCATAATTGAAACATAAATAGTTGTTGCATAATCGAATATATATTTACTGCTATGTTGTGTTTCTCAATTCTTGTGGATGCAAGGGAACTTCGCAGTCGAAACATGCCATCTGTTATGATACAAAAGGAAAAGGACGATATCCAGATAATAATTGGAAAATAAATTACCATGTAAGTCTCAGATGGCATAAGTGATACTTGATCAAACCAAACAATGCCACTTGTTCTGGTTGTAAGCTGAAGCCTTGAGTTAGGATTTCTTTCACTTGATTGCAGATCAAACTCAACCTTCGTCCACTCTTTAAAATCTTCCTTATCAGCACTACAGAAGAAAGAATTAGAACAAACATCCATTACACGGAGAGAGCCATAGTTGTAATAATAAATGCTGAACTGTAGGTAAATTAAACCACAATATTGCTTACGTGATGGTATAAGCAGCTAGATTCTGAAGACCATCTGAACTTGTCAAGGAAACTGTTAGATCCATGGAGTCTGATGACATGATGTACATGCTGACTTTATAAACCTTCGCTTCCTCAATATTCTACAACCATGGTAGCGAAAGCAATTCTTATTGTTATACTCGAAACAAACTTATATTGATCACATATAAAAGCCTAAAAGGAAGAAGAAAATAACAGATACTGTATCAACTCTAATGCAGTGAGCAGTGTGTCACTAATGAGTATTGACTGCAAAAGATCTAGGTTTAATGGATCTTAATATCTTGTCTCTTGGTATTAAATAGGTATATGGAAAATGAGAAAAGCTCAAGTCACATGAGGTTCAGAATCCTGAATTTGGATTAGATAAGTAAAAGCCATACCATGCCCCAGAAACCAGGATTATAAATACCGACACCTCCTGGTGGGCAGACATCATTTCCACTAGATTCACAAAGTACTTCCATCCGAAGTGCGATTGGATTAGTTGCAAAACAGGATGAGCGGTCGGTTGCAACAATAATGTTCGATTCATCTCCAATTATCAACCATGGGTCAATGTTTGAAGGCGTATTAGGACCACCAGCTTCAAAACCTGCAACTTAAATTGTTAGAGATTTGCACATAAAACAGAACCAACATAAGGGAACCACACAAATGTAGGACAGAATGTTTAGCTCATTATCTACTTCTAATTGCATGTCCTCTAAACAATTCTTCACCACATACAAGAATTATGTATAAATGATTAGTCGCCGCTAATACCTAATGTTGTAACAGAGCTGTAATTAACAGAATGAGACAGACAATTAGTCAGTAGCTTTTCATTAAACAATTTACAGTTACAAAAGAGATCAGTAGCAGTTAATTCGAGCAAAGAGGATTATGACCCTGCAGTAATTTCCCTGGAAACTAACTATAAGTGAAAATTTTGAACTATGCCAGGTAATACGCAAAGAAGTGCCAAAATGACGAGCACCCACTTCAATCAGACAAGCCAAAGTGCATGTAAATCTTTGACACCTCAGATATCAGAACACATTACCTCTATTATTTACAAGTTCGGCCCACAACCCACCAGCCCCAGCATGGTTAATCTCCTACAAGTAAAACCAATAATAAGCAACAATCCTCAACCAAGTACAAAAACTAAATAACCTCTAACACTATATTACAAGGTTCGGCTTCATGAATTCTTTTAGAGAAATAAGCAGCCAACAGGTTTGCTGGCTAGTCTCGCCACAAATAAATTGTCCCTCAGTTGCAGAAAACAGTCATGGGTAATCACTAATTGAAATCCTGAATTACATCTATTTGTTGCAATTCTACAGCCCGTGAATTATACACGCAAAAGTAACACACAATCATACAAATATGTTATGCGGGCTGCAGTTGGCTATATGTAGCCATCTAACACAGAGTTTGTTGAGTTGGCCAAGTAAATAGTCCAACGTTGTCAAAGCATGCCCCTCTCTGCACAGGCATGGTGTTGATAGGGTATGAGAACGAATTTACTAGTACATGTGGCCCATATAACTACTCAAAATCAATGTATGAATCAACAGTTAAAAATTAACCTGACCTCGAAAAAGATGCCAAACATATTCTCAGGAATCATCTGAGTATTCTGAGGTGAAGCATTCACACTCAACTGTGCTGTTTGACCCGCTGCTGACCGAACAAAAAATATCTGATACATGGCACAAACAAGGCCCAGCACCCAGAACAACCTGCCATCCAAAGACCTTCTTGGGACGGCCATTGCGACCTGTCACAACTGAAACCAAAGCAGTAACTAATTGATCGTGTGCAAATACATATACTGCAACCCCAGAAACACGGAGCATCAAAGTTACAATGGACAGGGAAGAAGCAAGAATATGAAACATTAATTAAGTCAGGGCAGTAATGTAGGAGTAGAAGTGAAGCCAAGAGAAGACCAGAACACAAGTTAGCACCAACAGATTGCGACAGGGGTATTGTATTTTGCAGTTTACTTTGCAGGGCTGCACTTCATCGCGGACAAGCAACACAGAACTGTCATTCTCTTGCCATCCATCAAAGCAATACACATAATGTATACTGAATTAATTACTGTATATGCCCTGAGGGTTTTTTTCCCTAGTAATTGAAACGTTTACTTTTAAGGAATCAATTGAAATGTTTTGGCCCGAATTAAGTTGCGCTAGAGGCCATCCTGAACACTCCTTCCGAAACCAACTTTTTTAGGGAACTTTATGAAAACAAATCGCTACAAATATACAAGGCATAGTGTACCAAAACGATAACTGTGACAATAACCTATGAATTGGGGAATAGTCATCAAATATTTCACTTGGCACTAGTGTACTATTGGTCAGCCGACATGAGAAGCTGTCAGACTTGCAGAGCATACAACAAGGCTTGAAGCAAGCAATGCATGCAGGAACCGGCTTAAAAGAAGCAAAGAATCAGAGTAACAGACAGTACAGTAAGGGGGCATTTCCGCAAAATAGCAACAAAAGCGTGCCACATACACATAGACTGCTTAGAGCAAACATTTCACAGTAAAATCGTACTGCTGTGTAAGTAAAGCAAGTTGGCAACCAAGCAAGTGAACCATCTGCTGATCCCCATCCTAAACATAAACGAACCATTGGCCAACCAAAGCCTAAGCTCTAAACGGTCGAAAGCATCGCAACATTCGCGCAGTAAAGTTAACCACAAAAATAGAGGGTGCGCAAGAAAATCGATCGAGCTGAGACCTTTTCGGGGATTGCGGAAGCTCGCCAATGCCGGATTTGGGGAGGAAGAGGGGGCGGAGGGCGGCATTTCTAGGTCTCCGCCCCCGCATCGACGAGTCGACGTCGCTGTGGAGAGCAGGCGGCCGCGGAGGCGGCGGCCCCGTCGGATCGCGATCGTGTGGACGGGCGCGGAGGTATCGGTTGCGTTGCTTGCGAAGCTAGGCAAGTCGTTGGTCTTGCGTCGAGCTTATCGCGGTGAACAGGTCAACTGGGACCAGACTTCGAGACCATTATCCGGCTGATTGATTTTCTTTTAGTTGCGCACTCAGTTAAATCGAAATACTTTTTTTTAAACAAATAGCATTAAGACACCCTTCTCTAAACACATCGACGAACGCGATAATTGCTTCATCTGCAACAGAACAGGTACAACCCGTGATGGGCAGCGTTGATTACATCTCTTGGAAGAATCTTCGTCATTCATTATCTAGTCGTACAAAAATTGAAGCAAAATTCATCGTAGTAATTTCGCTCGCCATATCCAGCCATAATAAAGGATATGACGGTTATTATTTAAAAAGCTGGCGCTCGCCGACCTCATCCATAGACGGCGTGTCACGTACCATACTTACGCCCACTCAGTTGTACCGTAAGTATGTACCGTTGGCGTGTGGAAGGTCGCAGGCTGTCAGTCATTCAACCACGTCCCCCGATGCAGCGGTTTCCACATGCGTCACTAGTGAGGATTCCGAGGCCCATCAATGGCAGCATTAGTCCCCCACCAGTGTCCACCCACTCCCTCCTCGCCATACCAAGTGTGCCCATCATCTTCACCTGCGCCTACAACAGTAGCCGCCGCCACCTCCCACACCACGCCCAAACCAGCAACCACCGTCCACCTCTCAGTCTCCACGGCGATGATGCACGGTAACCTCATCGCGGAGGAGGTGGGGGTCGCCCACTTAGGCATCGTTGCGCCGCCGAACGCGGGGCTGTCGTTTAGATGGCGCCTGAGCGTTGGCAGCGTTCCATTGGCGATGGGTGCCCCATTCAGATCCATCGACATGACACACGGCATCACCGCGTGTCGCGCGTGACTACAATCGGAGGCGCGGGAGGATCCGACGTATGCCTGATCGCTTGTATCTGCGTTGTTATTTTCCTCGAAGAGGAGAGGATGATGCAGCACAGCAACGGTAAGTATTTCCCTCAGTTATGGGTTTAATGATTTTGGATGCACAAGTAGTATTTCTACTTAGTACAAGTGGAGGCTAGCAAAAAGATTGAGAAGTAACCAATCAAGAAACGAAAAATCACATAAGCGAGCATTAAGCATAATTAACACCGAAATAATGCATCACAAGTAGGATGTAATTTCATTGCATAACTATTGACTTGCATGCTTGCATAGGGAATTGCAAACCTTAACACCAATATTCTTACTAAAGCATAATTACTCACCAACATGACTCACATATTATTATCTTCATATCGCAACTATTACAAAGAATCAAATTTATTTTGTCCAATGATCTTCAAGAAAGTTTTATTATATCCCTCTTGAATATCTATCACTTTGGGACTAATTTAATAAGTTGCAATTGCCTTTGACATGCTCAAGCAAATTTAAGTGAAGAACATGAGCATAAAATTTTCTTCTCTCAAAATAACATAAGTGAAGCATGAGAGAATTTCTTCAAAAATTTACTAACTTTCAAATAAATCTAAGTGAAGCATGAGAGTTTTTCTTGAAAAAAATTAAAGCACACCGTGCTCAAAAAGATATAAGTGAAGCACTAGAGCAAGTGACAAACTACTCCAAAAAGATATAAATGAAGATCAAGCGAGTAGTTAAGTAAATGGGTAGCCATTTGAGGACTCTCTCTTATTTAAAAACTTTTCAGATCTAAGGATTTTATTAAAACAGCAAGAAAAGCAAAATAAAATGACATTCCAGAATAGCACAACTCATGTGAAGAAGCAAAAACTTAGGCTCAACCGATACTAACCGATAATTGTTGAACAAGAAATGTGGGATGCCTACCGGGGCATCCCCAAGCTTAGATGCTTGAGACTTCTTAAAATATTATCTTGGGATGCCTTGGGCATCCCCAAGTTTGCGCTTTTGTGTCTTCTTAATTTCTTTTATATCGCGGTTTCCCTAATTCTTAAAAACTTCATCCACACAAAACTCAACAAGAACTCGTGAGATAAGTTAGTATAAATCAATGCAATAACCTTATCATTCTCTACTGTAGCAAATCACTAAAATTATTATTTAACATTGCATACTAAATGCCTCTGCATATTTAATACTCCTATCCTCAAATAGGATCATTAAACAAGTAAACATATGCGAACAATGCAAACATAACAGCAATCTGCCAAGACAGGACAGTCTGTAAAGGATGCAAGAAGATTCATACTTATTTGACTCCAAAAATTATGAACACTTACCACACTGTAGAAAATTTGTCATAGCTTATTGTGCAAAAAAATTCAACATTTTATCACATTCTGACTTTTTTCAAGAATTCACGCACTAGCGTGCAACTTTCTGTTTTCAAACAGCCACATATAGACTTGCAAAATAAGCATGGCAAAGGCTATACTTGACATTTTTTTTGAAGTGAGAGATGCAAAACATTATTCTAAATAACATCAAGCAAATCAAAACAAAATATAATGAAGCTCCAAGCAATACTCATATCATGTGACGAAAGAAAATATAGCTCCATGTAAGGTTACCGATAATGTTGGAGACGAAAGAGGGGATGCCTTCCGGGGCATCCCCAAGCTTAGTTGCTTGGATCCTCCTTGAATATTACCTTGGTCATCCCCTATCTTAGGGTCTTGTCACTCCCTATTCTCCTCATATCGATATCTCACCCAAAACTTGAAAACTTCAATCACACAAAACTTAATGGAACTTCGTGAGATAGGTTAGTATGATAAAGAGCAAACCATTCACTTTGGTACTGTCAAATACAAGATTCATAATTTTTCTCACACAATGCCTATTGTACCTTATCATTTACACAATTTATATTGAGCAATATAATCCATAGAAACTAGAAAAACAAGCAAACTATGCACTAAAAACAGAATCTGTCAAAAATAGAATAGTCTGTAGTAACCCGAACTTTGACCATACTTATGTAACTCCAAAAATTTAGAAAAATGAGGACAACGTAGGTAATTTGTATATCAATCATCTATAAAAACTTCAGATCAAAAGCACGTTCCAGTGAATTTTTGAAATTCCTGGACCGAGTGCAAAAGTTCCAGTTTTTGCACAGAATCAAGTCAACTATATCCACACTATCCCAAAGACTTTACTTGACACTTTATTGAAACAAAAGATATAAAACATGATTACTACAGTATCCTAATCATGTGAAAGCACAAAAACAGTAGGGGTCAATGTTGGGTTGTCTCCCAACAAGCGCTTTTTCTTTAATGCCTTCTACCTAGGCATGATGATTTCAATGACGCTCGCATAAGAGTAAAGAATTGAAACACAAAGAGAGCATCATGAAGCATATGACTAGCACATTTAAGCCTAACCCACTTCCTATGCATAGGAATTTTGTGAGCAAATAATTTATGGGAGCAAGAATCAACTAGCATAGGAAGGCAAAACAAGTGCAACTTCAAAACTTTCAACATAATGAGAGGAAACTTGATATTTGTGAGAAGCCTACAAGCATATGTTCCTCTCTCATAATAATTTTCAGTATCATCATGAATGAATTCAACAATATAACTGTCACATAAAGCATTCTTTTCATGATCCAAAAGCATAGGAATTTTATTACTCTCCACATAAGCAAATTTATTCTCATGAATAGTAGTGGGAGCAAACTCAACAAAATAACTATCATGTGATTGAAAATTAAAATCATGATGACAAGTTTCATGGTTATCATTATTCTTTATAGCATACATGCCATCACCATAATCATCATAGATAGCAACTTTGTTGTCATAGTCAATTGAAACCTCTTCCGAAATAGTGGATTCATCACTAAATAAAGTCATGACCTCTCCAAATCCACTTTCATCAATATAATCATCATAAATAGGAGGCATGCTTTCATCATAATAAATATTCTCATCAAAACTTGGGGGGCTAAAAATATCATCTTCATCAAATATAGCATCCCCAAGCTTATGGCTTTGCATATCGTTAGCATCATGGATATTCAAAGAATTCATACTAACAGCATTGCAATCATGCTCATTATTCAAAGATTCTATGCAAACCATTTTATTGAATTCTTGTTCTATCGATTGAGCACAATTTTCCTTTCCATCATTTTCATGAAAGACATTATAAAGACGAATAATATGAGGCCACCTCAATTCCATTTTTTTGTATTCTTTTATAAACCAAACTAGTGATAAACAAGAAACTAAAAGATTCAATTGCAAGATCTAAAGATATACCTTCAAGCACTCACCTCCCCGGCAACGGCGCCAGAAAAGAGCTTGATGTCTACTACACAACTTGTTTTTGTAGACTCGTGTTGGGCCTCCAAGCGCAGAGTTTTGTAGGACAGTAGCAAATTTCCATCAAGTGAATGACCTAAGGTTTATTAATTCGTGGGAGGCGTAGAATGAAGATGGTCTCTCTCAAGCAACCCTGAAACCAAAAAATAAAAAGTCTCTTGTGTCCCCAACACACCAAATACAATGGTAAATTGTATAGGTGCACTAGTTTGGCGAAGAGATGGTAATAAAAGTGCAGTAATGATAGTAGATATTGATTTTTGTAATAGGAACTATGTAAAATAGCAAGGTAGAAAGTAACAAAGGTGAGCACAAACGGCATTGCAATGCGTGAAAATGAGGCCTAGGGTTCGTACTTTCACTAGTGCAATCTCTCAACAATGCTAATATAATTGGATCATATAACCATCCCTCAACGTGCGATGAAGAATCACTCCAAAGTTCTTATCTAGCGGAGAACATAAAAAGAAATTGTTTGTAGGGTACGAAACCACCTCAAAGATATTCTTTCCGATCAATCTATCATAGAGTTCGTACTAAAATAACACCAAGCTATTATTTCCGATCGATCTAACCAAGAGTTCGTACTAAAATAACACCATATGATACACATCAACCAACTCTAATGTCACCTAGATACTCCAATGTCACCGTGAGTATTTGTGAGTTGACTATGCGATATGCATCAAACAATTTCAGATTCATAATACTCAATCCAACACAAAGAACCTCAAAGAGTGCCCCAAGATTTCTACCGGAGAAAGAAAGACGAGAATGTGCATCAACCCGTATGCATAGATTACCCCAATGTCACCTTGGGAATCCGCGAGTTGAGTGCCAAAACACATATCAAGTGAACCAATATGATACCCCATTGTCACCACAGGTATTCATAGCAAGACATACATCAAGTGCTCTCAAATCCATAAAAGTAATCAATCTGACAAAACGAAATCTCAAAGGGAAAACTCAATTCATCACAACAAGATAGAGAGGGAGAAACACCATATGATCCAACTATATTAACAAACCTCGTGATACATAAAGAATGTGCCATCAAGAACATGAGAGAGAGAGAGAGAGATTAAACACATAGCTACTGGTACAAACCCTCAGCCCCGAGGGTGGACTACTCCCTCCTCATCATGGTGACCATTGGGATGATGAAGATGGCCTCCAGTGAAGATTTCCCCCTCCGGCAGGGTGCGGGAACGGGGTCTAGATTGGTTTTTCATGGCTACAGAGGCTTGCGGCGGCGGAACTTCCGATCTATCGACTCTCCGAGGTTTTTTGAATATTTGACAATTTATAGGGCGAAGAGGCGGTGCAGGAGGTCACCGAGGGTGGCACAACCCCCCTGGGAGCGCCTGGGCCTCCTGGCGCTCCCTGGTGGGTTGTGCCCACCTTGGGCCTCCCCTCTGGTGCATCTTTGGCCCCACTGGGTGTCTTCCGGTCCATAAAAAATCTCCAAAAAATTTCGCTGCGTTTGGACTCCGTTTGGTACTGATATTCTGCGAAGTAAAAAACAAGCAAAAAACAGCAACTGGCACTGGTGGGTTGTGCCCACCTTGGGCCTCCCCTCTGGTGCATCTTTGGCCCCACTGGGTGTCTTCCGGTCCATAAAAAATCTCCAAAAATTTTCGCTGCGTTTGGACTCCGTTTGGTACTGATATTCTGCGAAGTAAAAAACAAGCAAAAAACAGCAACTGGCACTGGGCACTATGTCAATAGGTTAGTCCCAAAAAATGATATAAAGTTTCTATAAAATGATTGTAAAACATCCAAGAATAATAATATAACAGCAGGGAACAAGAAAAAAATTATAGATACATTGGAGACGTATCACGCATCCCCAAGCTTAGGCTCTTTTCACTCCTTATTCCTTCATCCATCGTGACCTCACCCAAAACTTGAAAATTTCAATCACACAAAAATCAACAAAAGTCTTCATGAGATTCGTTAGTATAATAAAGCAAATCACCACTTTAAGTACTGTTGCAAACCCATTCATATTTTATTATTGCATTATACCTAATGTATTCTAACTTTAACATGGCTTATACCCCCCGATATAGTCCATAGATTCATTATAATAAGCATACAATGCAACAATAATAGAATCTGTCAAAAACAGAACAGTTTGTAGTAATCTGGACTGTGATTTTTAACAATTCTGCTACTAGGCGCAAATGTTTCTGGTTTCCAACAAGATCAAATCAACTATCACCCAACATGATCCTAAAGGATTTACTTGGCACAGACACTAAGTAAAACATAAAAAACGCAATCATAACAGTAGAATAGTTGTGCAAACACTCAAGAACAGAAAGAAAAAGACAAAAATAAAATTTATTCATTGGGTTGCCTCCCAACAAGCGCTATTCTTTTATGCCCCCTAGCTAGGCATAATGCACAGATTCAAATATTGTCTTCTTTGGTTTTTGCTCCATAAGTTGCCCTCATAATTGATTCATATGGTGGCTTAATTTTAGTTCTAGGGAAGTGTTCCATACCCTTCTTTAAAGGAAACTGAAATTTAATATTCCCTTCTTTCATATCAATCACGACACCAATAGTTCGTAAAAATGGTCTACCAAGTATTATAGGATGATACGTCTCCAACGTATCTATAATTTTTGATTGTTCCATGTTGTTATATTATCATTCTTGGATGTTTTACAATCATTTTATAGTCGTTTTATATCATTTTTGGTACTAACCTATTGACATAGTGCCCAGTGCCAGTTGCTGTTCTCTGCATGTTTTTTACATCACAGGAAATCAATACCAAACGGAGTCCAAACGCAGTGAAATTTTTTGTGGATTTTTTTGGACCAGAAGACATCTAGTGGGCCAAAGAAGTACCGAAGAGGGAGCCCGAGGTGACCACAAGACACCAGGGCGCGTCTAAAGGCCCAGGCGCGCCCTGGTGGGTTGTGCCCACCTCGGTGGCCTCCCGAACCGCCTCTTTGCTCTATAAATACCCCAATATTCCAGAAACCCTAAGGGAGTCGACGAAAATCAATTCCAGCCACCGCAAGTTCCAGAACCACCAGATCCAATCTAGACACCATCACGGAGGGGTTCATCATGTCTATTGGTGCCTCTTCGATGATGCGTGAGTAGTCTTTTGTAGACCTTCGGGTCTGTAGTTAGTAGCTAGATGGCTTCCTCTCTCTCTTTTGATTCTCAATACAATGGTCTCTTGGAGATCCATATGATGTAACTCTTTTTGCGGTGTGTTTGTTGGGATCCGATGAACTTTGAGTTTATGATCAGATCTATCTTTTTATCCATGAAAGTTATTTGAGTCTTCTTTGATCTCTTATATGCATGATTGCTTATAGCCTCGTATTTCTTCTCCGATATTTGGGTTTTGTTTGGCCAACTTGATCTATTTATCTTGCAATGGGAAGAGGTGCTTTCTTATGGGTTCGATCTTACGGTGCTTGATCCCAGTGACAAAAGGGGAACCGACACGTATGTATCATTTCCATTAAGGATACCAAGATGGGGTCTATTTCTACATAAATAGATCTTGTCTACATCATGTCACCGTTCTTATTGCATTACTCCGTTTCTCCATAAACTTAATACACTAGATGCATGCTGGATAGCGGTCGATGTGTGGAGTAATAGTAGTAGATGCAGGCAGGAGTCGGTCTACTAACCTTGGACGTGATGCCTATATAATGATCATTTCCTGGATATCGTCATGATTATTTGAAGTTTTATCAATTGCTTAACAGTAATTCGTTTACCCACCGTTTGCTATTTTTCTCGAGAGAAGCCACTAGTGAAATCTACGGCCCCCGGGTTTCTTCTTTATTATATTTGCCTTCGCGGTCTATTTTTATTTTCTTTTATTTTCAGATCTATTAAACCAAAAATACAAAAATACCTTGCTGCACTTTATTTTATTTGGCGATCTATCTATCAATTTATTACAACTTTCTCACGTCCACTTGCCAACTTCTGGAGCCGTTGCCCGAAAGGGATTGACAACCCCTTTAATACGTCGGGTTGTGAGTATTTGTTATTTGTGTGCAGGTGCCATTCACGTAGTGTTGCGTGGTTCTCCTACTGGTTCGATAACCTTGGTCTCATCACTGAGGAAAATACCTACCATTGCTGTGCTATATCATCCCTTCCTCTTTGGGGAAATACCGACGTAGTTCAAGCAAACATCATAGGACAAGACGGATTGCAATTGATATCAAGCACAATAAATTCTATGGGCACATAATTCATATTTGCAAGAATAAGAACATCATTAATTCTTCCCAAAAGCTTTTTAATAGTAGAATCCGCCAAGTGCAAATTAAGAGAGAATTCTTCAATATTGGTAAGACCAAGCACATCACATACATATTTCGGAATTGTGGAAATACTAGCACCTAAATCACATAAAGCATTGCACTCATAATTTTTAATCTTGACTTTGATGGTGGGTTCCCATTCATCATATAATTTTCTAGGAATTGAAATCCCTAACTCCAATTTTTCTTCTAAAGCCTTTAGCATTGTCGTGGGAACGAGTCTGACAGTAAGAGTAGGGGGTATGTAGGAGAGGGCAGTGTCCTAGCTACGACAAGGTTGTACGCACAGATTTACGAGTTCGGGCCCCTCTCGAAGGAGGTAACAGCCCTACGTCTCGGTGCCATGGAGGCTTGTCAATTGGATGTGTGCAATAGTTACAGGGGGTGCGAACCCTTGTGCCAGAGGGGAGGGGTGGCTTATATAGAGTGCACCTGGCCCCTCGCAGCCCTCAGTTACATTGGGGTTCAGTGAGAGTTATGTCCTAAACGTTACTGGTAATGCCCGCAATAAATGGTATTTATGACGACGGAGTGAATGCCTGACCGTTGCCATCGTAGGGTGACTTTAGGCCTTCTGTACTCTGAGTGGGTTCTTGTATGGTCGAGTGAAGTTATCATGGTCGAGTGTAATTGGGATATCCGAGTGGGATCTTCCGTCAAGTGGATTGCACTTTAGGACGATTTCAGTCGGTATCTTCTGTTGAACCTTGTAGGCCTTTGACTCTAGGGTAGTGTCCTTGGGTAGCGCGTCTAGGTTAGGCCTAAGACCCTACCCTAAGTACATGTCATCGTCATTAGCCCCCGAATGGATTAAGGACCGAGTGAAGAAGGGTTGAAGTTGGTTCTGACCCGATTCAATGTCTCGGATACATTTCCTCAGGGGCCTGAAAGCATGCTAGTACTTTAACTCTTCGTCAGTTGCCTTGATCGATTCTTGCTTCTGGAATTTCCGAGTGAATTATGTTGCATATCTTCGAGTAGATTGGATTGGGATATCTTTGGTGTGATCGACTGCTCTGCGGTTCCCGGATCTCGCGGGTTTCGAAATTTGGAGAAGCGTGCGGGATGGGACGCGGCGCAGCGCGGTAAGCGGAGCAGGTGGATAGGGACTCCTCGATCCTCACGCCACATTTTCCGCCACGTATCGGGTCGGCGTCTGTTACGGGATGCGCGCTAAGAAGGCAACGGCCAAGGGCAAGAAGGCGGCGAAGGGGTCAACGTCGCAGTCCGGTCTGCCGCCTGGTTGGATCCAGGGAGACTGGATCCGCTCCACCATCGCGGAGGAAGATTTGGAGAACCTCGCCGCTGACGGCCTGATTGCGCATGGATCCTGGAGGTTGCCGGAGGGGGAGATCGAACCCGAGCCGCGTGAGGGTGAGCGCGTTCTCCTCACTACTCACGTCAATCGAGGTTTCTCTTTGCCTCCCCACCCGTTCTTCCGTGGTTTTTTGAACTTCTTCGGTGCTCAGATCCACCATTTTCCTCCAAACACCATCTCTTATCTTGCTGCATTCATTTCGATGTGCAAAAACTTCCTGGGGTGCCACCCACACTGGGCATTGTTTAAGCATATCTTCACTTGCCGATCTCAGACGGTGAAGAAAGCTAATCCTACTGATGAGAAGACGCATGTGATTCAGATGTGTGGGCGGTTAGGGATTGAGATGAGAGGTAGGAGCACTTTTCCCCCATGACTTTTACTGAATCGGTTAGGGGATGGAAGTCGACCTGGTTTTACTGCAAAGATGTCCCGACTCTGAGTCAGTCGACTGGCCTCCCTCCTTTCTCTCTGGAGAGACTCCACACACCTCGTTCGCTGACCGTAGAGGAGGGGGAGAAGGGTGAGGTAGCAATTTTGGTCGACGCGGTCGTTGCGTTAGTCCAGGGTTGAGTGACTGGCATGGATCTGTTGGAGGTGTTCCTCGGTCGACGCATCCAACCCCTCCAAGCTCATGACTGAAGGAAATATTCCCTAGAAGGAATAATTAAGTTATTATTTATTTCCTTATATCATTATAAATGTTTATTATTCATGCTAGAATTGTATTAACCGGAAACATAATACTTGTGTGAATACATAGACAAACAGAGTGTCACTAGTATGCCTCTACTTGACTAGCTCGTTGATCGAAGATGGTTATGTTTCCTAGCCATTGACATGAGTTGTCATTTGATTAACGGGATCACATCATTAGGAGAATGATGTGATTGACTTGACCCATTCCGTTAGCTTAGCACTCGATCGTTTAGTATGTTGCTATTGCTTTCTTCATGACTTATACATGTTCCTATGACTATGAGATTATGCAACTCCCGTTTACCGGAGGAACACTTTGTGTGCTACCAAACGTCACAACGTAACTGGGTGATTATAAAGGTGCTCTACAGGTGTCTCCAAAGGTACTTGTTGGGTTGGCGTATTTCGAGATTAGGATTTGTCACTCCGATTGTCGGAGAGGTATCTCTGGGCCCACTCGGTAATGCACATCACTTAAGCCTTGCAAGCATTGCAACTAATGAGTTAGTTGTGGGATGATGTATTACGGAATGAGTAAAGAGACTTGACGGTAACGAGATTGAACTAGGTATTGAGATACCGACGATCGAATCTCTGTCAAGTAACATACCAATGACAAAGGGAACAACGTGTGTTGTTATGCGGTCTGACCGATAAAGATCTTCGTAGAATATGTGGGAGCCAATATGAGCATCCAGGTTCCACTATTGGTTTGACCGGAGACGTGTCTCGGTCATGTCTACATAGTTCTCGAACCCGTAGGGTCCGCACGCTTAAAGTTTCGATGACGGTTATATTATGAGTTTATATGTTTTGATGTACCGAAGGTTGTTCGGAGTCCCGGATGTGATCACGGACATGACGAGGAGTCTCGAAATGGTCGAGACATGAAGATTGATATATTGGAAGCCTATATTTGGATATCCGAAGTGTTCGGGGTGAAATCGGGATTTTACCGGAGTACCGGGGGTTACCGGAACCCCCCCAGGGGTTTAATGGGCCATAGTGGGCCTTAGTGGAGAAGAGGAGAGGCGGCTAGGGCAGGGCCGCACGCCCCTCCCCCTCTAGTCCGAATAGGACAAGGAGAGGGGGGTGGCGCCCCCCTTTCCTTCCTCTCTCCTTCCTCTTTCCCCCTTCTCCTAATCCAACAAGGAAGGGAGGGAGTCCTACTCCCGGTGGGAGTAGGACTCCTCCTGGCGCGCCTCCTCCTGGCCGGCCGTACCTCCCCCCTTGCTCCTTTATATACGGGGGCAGGGGGGCACCCCAAAGACACAACAATTGATTCGATCTTTTAGCCGTGTGCGGTGCCCCCCTCCACCATAGTCCACCTCGATAATACTGTAGCGGTGCTTAGGCGAAGCCCTGCGTCGGTAGAACATCATCATCGTCACCACGCCGTCATGCTGACGAAACTCTCCCTCAACACTCGGCTGGATCGGAGTTCGAGGGACGTCATCGGGCTGAACGTGTGCTGAACTCGGAGGTGCCGTGCGTTCGGTACTTGATCGGTCGGATCATGAAGACGTATGACTACATCAACCGCGTTGTGCTAACGCTTCCGCTTTCGGTCTATGAGGGTACGTGGACAACACTCTCCCCTCTTGTTGCTATGCGTCACCATGATCTTGCGTGTGCGTAGGATTTTTTTTGAAATTACTACGTTTCCCAACAGTGGTATCAGAGCCTGGTTTTATGCGTAGATGTCATATGCACGAGTAGAACACAAGTGAGTTGTGGGCGATATAAGTCATACTGCTTACCAGCATGCCATACTTTGGTTCGGCGGTATTGTTGGATGAAGCGGCCCGGACCGACATTACGCGTACGCTTATGCGAGACTGGTTCTACCGACGTGCTTTGCACACAGGTGGCTGGCGGGTGTCAGTTTCTCCAACTTTAGTTGAACCGAGTGTGGCTACGCCCGGTCCTTGCGAAGGTTAAAACAGCACCAACTTGACAAACTATCGTTGTGGTCTTGATGCGTAGGTAAGAACGGTTCTTGCTCAGCCCGTAGCAGCCACGTAAAACTTGCAACAACAAAGTAGATGACGTCTAACTTGTTTTTGCAGGGCATGTTGTGATGTGATATGGTCAAAGCATGATGCTAAATTTTATTGTATGAAATGATCATGTTTTGTAACCGAGTTATCGGCAACTGGCAGGAGCCATATGGTTGTCGCTTTATTGTATGCAATGCAATCGCCCTGTAATGCTTTACTTTATCACTAAGCGGTAGCGATAGTCGTAGAAGCATAAGATTGGAGAGACGACAACGATGCTACGATGGAGATCAAGGTGTCGCGCTGGTGACGATGGTGATCATGACGGTGCTTCGGAGATGGAGATCATAAGCACAAGATGATGATGGCCATATCATATCACTTATATTGATTGCATGTGATGTTTATCTTTTATGCATCTTATCTTGCTTTGATTGACGGTAGCATTATAAGATGATCTCTCACTAAATTTCAAGATAAAAGTGTTCTCCCTGAGTATGCACCGTTGCCAAAGTTCGTCGTGCCCAGACACCACGTGATGATCGGGTGTGATAAGCTCTACGTCCATCTACAACGGGTGCAAGCCAGTTTTGCACACGCAGAATACCCATGTTAAACTTGACGAGCCTAGCATATGCAGATATGGCCTCGGAACACTGAGACCGAAAGGTCGAGTGTGAATCATATAGTAGATATGATCAACATAGTGATGTTCACCATTGAAAGCTACTCCATTTCACGTGATGATCGGTTATGGTTTAGTTGATATGGATCACGTGATCACTTAGAGGATTAGAGGGATGTCTATCTAAGTGGGAGTTCTTAAGTAATATGATTAAATTGAACTTAAATTTATCATGAACTTAGTACCTGATAGTATCTTGCTTATCTATGTTGATTGTAGATAGATGGACCGTGTTGTTGTTCCATTGAATTTTAATGCGTTCCTTGAGAAAGCAAAGTTGAAAGATGATGGTAGCAATTACACGGACTGGGTCCGTAACTTGAGGATTATCCTCATTGCTGCACAGAAGAATTACATCCTGGAAGCACCGCTAGGTGCCAAACCTGCTGCAGGAGCAACACCAGATGTTATGAACGTCTGGCAGAGCAAAGCTGATGACTACTCGATAGTTCAGTGTGCCATGCTTTACGTCTTAGAACCGGGACTTCAACGACGTTTTGAATGTCATGGAGCATATGAGATGTTCCAGGAGTTGAAGTTAATATTTCAAGCAAATGCCCGGATTGAGAGATATGAAGTCTCCAATAAGTTCTACAACTGCAAGATGGAGGAGAATAGTTCTGTCAGTGAGCATATACTCAGAATGTCTGGGTATAACAATCACTTGATTCAACTGGGAGTTAATCTTTCGGATGATAGCGGCATTGACAGAATTCTTCAATCACTGCCACCAAGCTACAAGAGCTTCGTGATGAACTATAACATGCAAGGGATGGATAAGACGATTCCCGAGCTCTTTGCAATGCTAAAAGCTACGGAGGTAGAAATCAAGAAGGAGCATCAAGTGTTGATGGTTAATAAGACCACTAGTTTCAAGAAAAAGGGCAAAGGGAAGAAGAAGGGGAACTTCAAGAAGAACAACAAGCAAGTTGCTGCTCAAGAGAAGAAACCCAAGTCTGGACCCAAGCCTGAGACTGAGTGCTTCTACTGCAAGCAGACTGGTCACTGGAAGCAGAACTGCCCCAAGTATTTGGCGGATAAGAAGGATGGCAAGGTGAACAAAGGTATATGTGATATACATGTTATTGATGTGTACCTTACCAGAGCTCGCAGTAGCACCTGGGTATTTGATACTGGTTCTGTTGCTAATATTTGCAACTCAAAACAGGGACTACGGATTAAGCGAACACTGGCCAAGGACGAGGTGACGATGCGCGTGGGAAACGGTTCCAACGTCGATGTGATCGCCGTCGGCGCGCTACCTCTACATCTACCTTTGGGATTAGTATTAGACCTAAATAATTGTTATTTGGTGCCAGCGTTGAGCATGAACATTATATCGGGATCTTGTTTGATGCGAGGCGGTTATTCATTTAAATCAGAGAATAATGGTTGTTCTATTTATATGAGTAATATCTTTTATGGTCATGCACCCTTAAAGAGTGGTCTATTTTTGATGAATCTCGATAATAGTGATACACATATTCATAATGTTGAAGCCAAAAGATGCAGAGTTGATAATGATAGTGCAACTTATTTGTGGCACTGCCTTTTAGGTCATATCGGTGTAAAGCGCATGAAGAAACTCCATACTGATGGACTTTTGGAACCACTTGATTATGGATCACTTGGTACTTGCGAACCGTGCCTCATGGGCAAGATGACTAAAACGCCGTTCTCCGGAACTATGGAGCGAGCAACAGATTTGTTGGAAATCATACATACAGATGTATGTGGTCCGATGAATGTTGAGGCTCGCGGCGGGTATCGTTATTTTCTCACCTTCACAGATGATTTAAGCAGATATGGGTATATCTACTTAATGAAACATAAGTCTGAAACATTTGAAAAGTTCAAAGAATTTTAGAGTGAAGTTGAAAATCATCGTAACAAGAAAATAAAGTTTCTACGATCTGATCATGGAGGAGAATATTTGAGTTACGAGTTTGGTCTACATTTGAAACAATGCGGAATAGTTTTGCAACTCACGCCACCCGGAACACCACAGCGTAATGGTGTGTCCGAACATCGTAATCGTACTTTACTGGATATGGTGCAATCTATGGTGTCTCTTACCGATTTACCGCTATCATTTTGGGGTTATGCTTTAGAGACGGCTGCATTCACGTTAAATAGGCCACCATCAAAATCCGTTGAGACGACGCCTTATGAACTGTGGTTTGGCAAGAAACCAAAGTTGTCGTTTCTTAAAGTTTGGGGCTGCGATGCTTATGTGAAAAAGCTTCAACCTGATAAGCTCGAACCCAAATAAGAGAAATGTGTCTTCATAGGATACCCAAAGGAGACTGTTGGGTACACCTTCTATCACAAATCCGAAGGCAAGACATTCGTTGCTAAGAATGGATCCTTTCTAGAGAAGGAGTTTCTCTCGAAAGAAGTGAGTGGGAGGAAAGTAGAACTTGATGAGGTAACCGTACCTGCTCCCTTATTGGAAAGTAGTTCATCACAGAAACCGGTTCCTGTGACGTCTATACCAATTAGTGAGGAAGTTAATGATGATGATCATGGAACTTCAGATCAAGTTGTTACTGAACCTCGTATGTCAACCAGAGTAAGATCCGCACCAGAGTGGTACGGTAATCCTGTTCTGGAGGTTATGTTACTAGACCATGACGAACCTACGAACTATGAAGAAGCGATGGTGAGCCCAGATTCCGCAAAATGGCTTGAGGCCATGAAATCTGAGATGGGATCCATGTATGAGAACAAAGTGTGGACTTTGGTTGACTTGCCCGATGATCGGCAAGCCATTGAGAATAAATGGATCTTCAAGAAGAAGACTGACACTGACGGTAATGTTACTGTCTATAAAGCTCGACTTGTTGCGAAAGGTTTTCGACAAGTTCAAGGGATTGACTACGATGAGACCTTCTCACCCGTAGCGATGCTTAAGTCCGTCCGAATCATGTTAGCAATTGCCGCATTTTATGATTATGAAATTTGGCAAATGGATGTAAAAACTGCATTCCTAAATGGATTTCTGGAAGAAGAGTTGTATATGATGCAACCGGAAGGTTTTGTCGATCCAAAGGGAGCTAACAAAGTGTGCAAGCTCCAGCGATCCATTTATGGACTGGTGCAAGCCTCTTGGAGTTGGAATAAACGCTTTGATAATGTGATCAAAGCATTTGGTTTTGTACAGACTTTTGGAGAAGCCTGTATTTACAAGAAAGTGAGTGGGAGCTCTGTAGCATTTCTGATATTATATGTGGATGACATATTGTTGATTGGAAATGATATAGAATTTCTGGATAGCATAAGGGATACTTGAATAAGAGTTTTTCAATGAAAGACCTCAGTGAAGCTGCTTATATATTGGGCATCAAGATCTATAGAGATAGATCAAGACGCTCAATTGGACATTCACAAAGCACATACCTTGACAAAGTTTTGAAGAAGTTCAAAATGGATCAAGCAAAGAAAGGGTTCTTGCCTGTGTTACAAGGTGTGAAGTTGAGTAAGACTCAATGCCCGACCACTGCAGAAGATAGAGAGAAGATGAAAGATGTTCCCTATGCTTCAGCCATAGGCTCTATCATGTATGCAATGCTGTGTACCAGACCTGATGTGTGCCTTGCTATAAGTTTAGCAGGGAGGTACCAAAGTAATCCAGGAGTGGATCACTGGACAACGGTCAAGAACATACTGAAATACCTAAAAAGGACTAAGGATATGTTTCTCGTTTATGGAGGTGACAAAGAGCTAGTCGTAAATGGTTACGTCGATGCAAGCTTTGACACTAATCCGGACGATTCTAAATCGCAAACCGGATACGTGTTTACATTGAACGGTGGAGCTGTCAGTTGGTGCAGTTCTAAACAAAGCGTCGTGGCGGGATCTACGTGTGAAGCGGAGTACATAGCTGCTTCGGAAGCAGCAAATGAAGGAGTCTGGATGAAGGAGTTCATATCCGATCTAGGTGTTATACCTAGTGCATCGGGTCCAATAAAAATCTTTTATGACAATACTGGTGCAATTGCCTTGGCGAAGGAATCCAGATTTCACAAGAGAACCAAGCACATCAAGAGATGCTTCTATTCCATCCGGGATTTAGTCCAGGTGGGAGACATAGAAATTTGCAAGATACATACAGATCTGAATGTTGCAGACCCGTTGACTAAGCCTCTTCCATGAGCAAAACATGATCAGCACCAAGTCTCCATGGGTGTTAGAATCATTACTATGTAATCTAGATTATTGACTCTAGTGCAAGTGGGAGACTGAAGGAAATATGCCCTAGAGGCAATAATAAAGTTATTATTTATTTCCTTATATCATGATAAATGTTTATTATTCATGCTAGAATTGTATTAACCGGAAACATAATACTTGTGTGAATACATAGACAAACAGAGTGTCACTAGTATGCCTCTACTTGACTAGCTCGTTGATCGAAGATGGTTATGTTTCCTAGCCATTGACATGAGTTGTCATTTGATTAACGGGATCACATCATTAGGAGAATGATGTGATTGACTTGACCCATTCCGTTAGCTTAGCACTCGATCGTTTAGTATGTTGCTATTGCTTTCTTCATGACTTACACATGTTCCTATGACTATGAGATTATGCAACTCCCGTTTACCGGAGGAACACTTTGTGTGCTACCAAACGTCACAACGTAACTGGGTGATTATAAAGGTGCTCTACAGGTGCCTCCGAAGGTACTTGTTGGGTTGGCGTATTTAGAGATTAGGATTTGTCACTCCGATTGCCAGAGAGGTATCTCTGGGCCCACTTGGTAATGCACATCACTTAATCCTTGCAACTAATGAGTTAGTTGCGGGATGATGTATTACGGAACGAGTAAAGAGACTTGCTGGTAACGAGATTGAACTAGGTATTGAGATACCGACGATCGAATCTCGGGCAAGTAACATACCGATGACAAAGGGAACAACATATGTTGTTATGCGGTCTGACCGATAAAGATCTTCGTAGAATATGTGGGAGCCAATATGAGCATCCAGGTTCCGCTATTGGTTATTGACCGGAGACGTGTCTCGGTCATGTCTACATAGTTCTCGAACCTGTAGGGTCCGCACGCTTAAAGTTTCGATGACGGTTATATTATGAGTTTATACGTTTTGATGTACCGAAGGTTGTTCGGAGTCCCGGATGTGATCATGGACATGACGAGGAGTCTCGAAATGGTCGAGACATGATGATTGATATATTGGAAGCCTATATTTGGATATCGGAAGTGTTCTAGGTGAAATCGGGATTTTACCGGAGTACCGGGGGTTACCGGAACCCCCCGGGGGTTTAATGGGCCATAGTGGGCCTTAGTGGAGAAGAGGAGAGGCGGCTAGGGCAGGGCCGCGCGCCCCTCCCCCTCTAGTCCGAATAGGACAAGGAGAGGGGGGCAGCGCCCCCTTTCCTTCCTCTCTTCCTCCTCTTTCCCCCCTTCTCCTAATCCAACAAGGAAGGGAGGGAGTCCTACTCCCGGTGAGAGTAGGACTCCTCCTGGCGCGCCTGCTCCTGGCCGACCGCACCTCCCCCTTGCACCTTTATATACGGGGGCAGGGGGCACCCCAAAGACACAACAATTGATTTGGTCTTTTAGCCGTGTGCGGTGCCCCCCTCCACCATAGTCCACCTCGATAATACTGTAGCGGTGCTTAGGCGAAGCCCTACATCAGTAGAACATCATCATCGTCACCACGCCATCGTGCTGACGAAACTCTCACTCAACACTCGGCTGGATCGGAGTTCGAGGGACGTCATCGGGCTGAACGTGTGCTGAACTCGAAGGTGCCGTGCGTTCGGTACTTGATCGGTCGGATCGTGAAGACGTACGACTACATCAACCGCGTTGTGCTAACGCTTCCGCTTTCGTTCTACGAGGGTACGTGGACAACACTCTTCCCTCTCGTTGCTATGCATCACCATGATCTTGCGTGTGCGTAGGATTTTTTTTGAAATTACTACGTTCCCCAGTAGTGACCACCCAATGTGGATGTATTCGGGCCCAGAAGACACTGCTCGGGTCCACCCTGAGGAGGTCGCCGAGGAGACGGTGGCTCAGTGGTTGCGAAGCATCACTGGCAACAAGGACAACCCCCGCGGAGCCAGGAGGATCTTGCCATTCGACGCCAATAACGCCCCAGGAGAGGTCAGGCTCGATTTGCTGAGTGTTTATGTCTTGTATCCTCCAATATGCAATCATTCTTGAAACCAACTGATGTCTGCGGCTTGTGACTTGCAGGTTTTCACGAAGATGTATTCCATGCCGAACGAAGTTGTAACACCCCGCATGTAACTTGCCATATTTGTAACTCCGACTCTTGCCATTTCCGGCTATGCGATATGTTTTTCCCTCTGTTGTCGGGTTTTGTCTTTCGTTTTGTATTTTGTCATGTCATGCATTTTCGTATCATGTCATCATGTGCATTGCATTCGCATACGTGTTCGTCTTATGCATCCGAGCATTTTCCCCGTTGTCCGTTTTCCAATCCGGCGCTCCTATCTCCTCCGGTGCACCCCTCTAGTTTTCTTTCGTGTGCGTGTGTCAAACTTTCTCGGAATGGACCGAGGCTTGTCAAGTGGTCTTATTATACCACACGGAGACTACCGGTCAAGTTTCGTTCCATTCGGAGGTCGTTTGGTACTCCAACGGTTAACCGGGCCTCCGCAATGTCCATTTGAGTATCTAGCAAAAAACCCCTCCAAAACCAACCCAAAGCCCACCAAACTCTCTTCCATGCTCTAGGTCGTTCGATCATGATCGTGTGGGCGAAAACCGCACCTCATTTGGAGCCTCCTAGCTCCCTCTACCTATTTATAAGTGGGCATCCCGAAAACGGAATCGCAGTCTAACCCTAGCAAAATCCCTCGCGCCGCCGGACAACGTCCGCCCGCGCCGGCGGACGAATCGCGCGCCGCCACGTTAGCCCGCTCGCCGCCATCACCGCCGGCCGGCCCCGCCGCCGCCGCCATCGCCGCCGGCCGGTCCCGCCATCGCCGGCGCCCTCGCCTACGGCCGCCGCCGGCGCCGTGCCCCGCCGCCCGAGGCCCGCCGCCTCCGGCCTCCTTCTCCTCCTCCGGCATCCCTCGCCGCCGCCCTTCTTCCTCCCGCCGGCGACTGCCATCGGCCGGAGCCTCGAGCTCGAGGATCGCTCGATCCAGATCCAGTACGTACGGTAGCCCGTTGACTTCCCTCGCTCCGATTTTTTTTCTAGGTCTGAGAATTCTATCCGCAAGTGCTCCTGTTCCCGATGCGATAACTTTGTGCACGTAGCTCCGATTCGCACGTATAATATGTCAAATTGTTCGCCTCGTGATGCTCTACATTTTGTTCAATTGCACCATTTTCATTAGAGATCATCTTGATGCCCAAATCTTCGTTGGAAGAGGGCTAGTTGCTGTTATTCTCTGGTTCTTAGCAGAACTTGGAGATTTGTCATTTTTGTATCATTTATTCTGTGCACCTTTTGAGCATGATCTCTACATGTGTTTTGAATTATGCCATGCCATCTTTCCAGTGGTATAGTCCATGTATTTTTGTGATCTCTGTGGTGACTAGCACAAGCATGCAAAGTAGGTCCCGTAATAATTCTGATTTCAGGGACTTGGTGATTTCTCTAAGTTTTTGTCTGCTGTAATTTTGTTGCCATGTAAACTTGATGCTACAGAGAGATCCATGCATATTTTGGAGATGTTCAGTAAGGATGTTTTGTAGCTATAGTTGTAGTTGATCCATTCCTGCAATTGTTTGCAATTTTAGAGTAACATAGCATGACTCAGTCTTGCTCTACGTTTGCTATAAAATATTTCTGGCAGATTCTTAACATGACATGCATTTTTGCCAAGCTTATTGTAGTTGATCCATACATTCTATGCAATTGTTCTTGCCATGGACAGCTTCATAAACATGCCATTTTGCTGTAGGTATGCTTGGTTTGTCATGCATTGCTCTGTAGTGAGTGTATCAAGCTCACAAAGAGGCCTACATATTTATATTTCTGCCATGCTCTGTTTTCTGCTAAGTCTAAAACCTGATAACGAAACTTGCTATGTTTACATGCTTGCCATCATATCTTCTGGTCCTTTTTGGCTTATGGTCAGTAAGGGACTTTTGTCATGTGCATTTAGTAGAACACTACCATGCCTTGTTTTGCTATTTTAAGTTCCTGTAGCATGTTGATTTTGTGCTCTGAACATTGCTACCTGATGCTGATTTCTGCAATGTCCAGTTTTTCACTAAGTCCGTGAACCTGTAATCTTTTGCACTTTTGCCATGCTTGTTTGAGCTTGATATGTTGTGAACTAGCCATAGCTCAGTGTTCATCTTTTGTCAAGCATCTCCTGTAGATTACTGCCATGTGCTTTGTTGCTATGTTGGGGTGCTGTAGCATTGTTACTTGTTGTATTTTAAGTGCTATCTTGCTGTTTATCGCAGATTAGTGTCATTCTTGTTTTGCTTGCCATTTGCAATCCGTGCATCCGATTCCGGTGATCTTTATATCGATTTCGACCGAAATCATCTCATCTTTCTAGCGGCATGCTTGGTTTGCCAAGTTACTGCCATGTTCATCATTTTCCTTCCGGAGCACGCATATGCATCGCATATCATATCTTGCATATCATACATGTTTTGCATCATGTTGCTTGCGCATTTCTCGTTGTTGATTGTGGTTCCGTTTGTTTGTGTTCTTGTCTTGGGTAGAGCCGGGAGACGAGTTCGTGAACGAGGAACCTGTCGAGTACGCTTACGAGGATCAAGCTTTCGACAACTCTGAGAATCTTGCAGGCAAGATGACCACCCCTCGAAATCACTTCTATCTTTGCTATGCTAGTTGTTCGCTCTATTGCCTTGCTCGCTTCCTATCACTTGCTATATCATGTCTCCTATTTCAGCCATGTCAGCCCCTAACCATCCTTTCCTAGCAAACCGTTGTTTGGCTATGTTACCGCTTTTGCTCAGCCCCTCTTATAGCGTTGCTAGTTGCAGGTGAAGTTGAAGTTTGTTCCATGTAGGAACATGGATATGTTGGGATATCACAATATCTCTTATTTAATTAATGCATCTATATATTTTGGTAAAGGGTGGAAGGCTCGGCCTTATGCCTGGTGTTTTGTTCCACTCTTGCCGCCCTAGTTACTGTTATACCGGGATTATGTTCCTTGAGTTTGCGTTCCTTACGCGGTCGGGTGATTTATGGGACCCCCTTGGCAGTTTGCCTTGAATAAAACTCCTCCAGCAAGGCCCAACCTTGGTTTTACCATTTGCGACCTATACCTTTTTCCCCCGGGTTTTCTAGAGCCCGAGGGTCATCTTTATTTTAAACCCCCGGGCCAGTGCTCCTCTGAGTATTGGTCCAAACTGTCAGTCGCCGGTGGCCACCAGGGGCAGCTCTGGTCTGGCCTATCGGAAGCTTGGACAATCCGGTGTGCCCTGAGAACGAGATATGTGCAGCTCCTATCGGGATTTGTCGGCACATTCGGGCGGCTTTGCTGGTCTTGTTTTACCATTGTCGAGATGTCTTGTAAACCGGGATTCCGAGACTGATCGGGTCTTTCCGGGAGAAGGTTTATCCTTCGTTGACCGCGAGAGCTTATGATGGGCTAAGTTGGGACACCCCTGCAGGGTATTATCTTTCGAAAGCCGTGCCCGCGGTTATGAGGCAGATGGGAATTTGTTAATGTCCGGTTGTAGATAACTTGTCACTTGACCCAATTAAAATACACCAAGTGCGTGTGTAGCCGTGATGGTCTCTTCTCGGCGGAGTCCGGGAAGTGAACACGGTCTGTGTTATGTATGACGTAAGTAGGTGTTCAGGACCTCTTCTTGGTCTTTGCTAGATGACGTCCGTTCCTTTGCTTCTCTTCTCGCTCTCATTTGCGCAATATAGCCACCATACATGCTTTTGCCGCTGCAGCTCCACCTCTTTGCACCTCCTTGTCCTATAAGCTTAAATAGTCTTGATCTCGCGGGTGTGAGATTGCTGAGTCCCCGTGACTCACAGATACTTCCAAAACCAGTTGCAGGTGCCGACGATGCCAGTGCAGATGATGGCGTCGATCTCAAGTGGGAGTTCGACGAGGAACGTGGTCGTTATTATGTGTCTTTTCCTGATGATCAGTAGTGGAGCCCAGTTGGGATGATCGGGGATCTAGCATTTGGGGTTGTCTTATTTTCATCTGGATTTTGGCCGTAGCCGGTCTATATGATTGTATTTTGGATGATGTATGATGATATTTATTATGTATTGCGTGAAGTGGCGATTGTAAGCCAACTCTTTATCCCATTCTTGTTCATTACATGGGATTGTGTGAAGATGACCCTTCTTGCGACAAAACCACTATGCGGTTATGCCTCTAAGTCGTGCCCCGACACGTGGGAGATATAGCCGCATCGTGGGCGTTACAAGTTGGTAATCAGAGCCATCCCCGACTTAGGAGCCCCCTGCTTGATCGAATCGCTGACGTTGTTGAGTCTAGAACAAAATGTTTTGAGTCTTAGGATTATATATATCGGAGAGTAGGATTCTTTTTACTCCTCAGTCCCTTCGTCGCTCTGGTGAGGTCTCCTGACGTAGAGTTTTGACTATTCTCTCCTCAAATTTCACTAAATTTTTTTTAGGATCACGCGGTATCTTGGAGTCGTTCCGATGGATTTGTGACGAGAACATTGTTCTTGGTGCCTCCTGGCATTTAGGGGTTGTGGCAGTGTCCCGGGGAGTTGAGCTCCGAGGTGTTGTCGTCACAATTTTATCGTTGCAGTTCTGGAATACCTGAGTTTCGCCGACATTGAAATCTCTTTTATGCAGTTGTTGGTGAGATCACCTCGACGCCACCCAGTACTGGGGCGGGAGTTCGGGAGTATTGCCATAACTTGTATAACGGATGTTTTTCGAAGGTTGAGGTAAACGATTTCCGAAGGTTTCTTGGTTATGTGTTGACGGATGGATACAACTGGATCTAGGGATTGTTAGTTTGGGTGATATATTTTGTGTCCCCTGTATCCCCTACACCAGATAGCATAACCAGAAAGTTTCGGGAGTTTATAAGTGGGAATTCTAGTAGCCTTAGGATTTCTTTCCGACAGATGCATGATATGAGATTGGGGTTCGACGTCTAGTGGTCCGCCTGTATACGGTTGATTTTACAGTGGTCTCGTTGTGTCTTAAAGAGTCCATGGCTTTGCCGACTCGGGGACGCTTCGTATGTCATGTGCACAGCCTTGTACATGATGGTGCTGTACGATTGAGCCCGTGTGGGCCCCACCACGAAAACTTCGGACGAAACCTCTATCATATGTTTGTTCCGGCTTATTCTGCAAGCCAATACTTTGTTTTATTTTGTATTGTGGTATTCGAGTTGCTTCGAATTCATTTGTTCATTCCATATCTTTTTCAAGTGGCTTCTCAACTTATGGAAGTATGATGATTTACTACGGAACTCATTCGTTCATCTTCGTTCGAATGTTTATTGTGAAGACTATATGTTGCAATTTCTATCCATTGATTCTACTTATCTTTTGTCTATCAAGATGCTAACGGATGTCACCCTCTTCAGGATGGCTCCGCCAACGCGTCAGAATCCGGATCGCAATGAAGGGAGTCAAGCGAACCCTCCGCCACCACCTCCACCTCCGGAGGCATGGCAATCAATCATGGCAGCCACCAACGCCAATGCTCAGATGATTCTGCAACTCTTGCAAGAACGTACTCAAGGGCAAGGCAATCAAGGCAATCAAGGTCAAGGCAACAATCAGTTTCACTTTGCCACTCTCAACCAGTTTCTCGCAAATCAGCCTAAGTCTTTCAGCTACTGTGCCGAGGCCACGGATGCCGATGATTGGCTCGTGGACATCAACAAGCATTTTGAATGTAGCAATGTCAGGCCTGAGGACTTTGTCAAGTTCGCTTCTTTCCAGCTCAAGGACCAAGCTGCTGATTGGTTTCAGCAATACAAAGATTCCAGAGGAGGTCGTGTGATTACTTGGACTGACTTCTGTCGGGACTTCAAAGCGCACCACATTCCACAAAGTGTTGTTGAGAGCAAGCGTGAGGAGTTCCGCAATCTCAAGCAAGGAAACATGTCTGTGTATCAATACAACATTCAGTTTCAGAAACTTGCTCGCTTCGCTAAACAAGACGTTCCTGATGAAAAGAGCATGATCTATCACTTCAGAGGTGGCCTTAAAGAGGATCTGCAGTTAGCTCTCGTTCTTGTTGAGCCTACTCAGTTTGATCAATTCTACAATATGGCACTGAAGCAAGAGGCTGCTCAGCTCAAGTGTGAGGCTTCTAAGAAAAGAGTCAGGGACGCAGTTCAGTCTTCTTCTTCCTCACTTGTGACAGCTAAGCAACAGAAGTTCTGGTTGCCTCCTCCTCCTCCGTTTCGTCAGCCTTACCAGCAGAAGAACAAACGTGGCCAGGGTTCTTCAAACTCTTCCAACTCTGGCTATCAGAACAAGTCTCAGAATCAAGCCCCAAAGTCCAATGCTCCTTATCACCGTCCACTCTCAGAGGTGACTTGCAACAAATGTCAGCAGAAAGGTCACTATGCTAACAAGTGCTTCAACCAGAGGCGTCTTCCTCCTCCTCCTCCTGTCAGATCTTCCAGCAATGCAGTGGTCAAGCATAATCCAAAGTTTGCAAAGGTGAACATGATGAATGCAGCTCAAGCGGAGGAATCTACTGATGTGATAATGGGTAATCTTCCTGTTAATGATATTCCTGCAAAAGTTCTTTTTGATACTGGTGCATCTCTTTCTTTCATTTCAAGACCTTTTGCATCCAAGCATGAATTGCATTTCCAAGGATTGCCTAGGCCATTAGCAGTTGTCTCTCCGGGAAAATGCATGAATGCAAGTTCCATGGTTCCGAATGTTACCATCAAGTTGGGCGATTATGCATTCCAGTCTTCTCCAATTGTTCTTGGTGACTCGGATATTGATCTTATTATCGGGATGGACTGGCTTTCTAAGCACAAGGCTCGACTTGATTGTGCTGCCAGAGAAATTCAATTGACACACTCGTCTGAGGATGTGATTGTTTTTGCCGCTCGTAATGAAACCATTCGGTTTTTCTCTCTCAATGAGAAGGGCGAATTGGATGCCATCTCTCAAATTCCAGTCGTTTGCGAGTATCAAGATGTCTTTCCAGAAGAGCTTCCGGGTATGCCTCCTCATCGGCCAGTTGAGTTCGTTATCGAACTAGAGCCTGGTACTGTACCCGTTTGCAAGCGTCCATACAAGCTTGGACCTAACGAGCTGAAGGAATTGAAGAAGCAGCTCGATGAACAAGAACGTCTGGGTTTGATCAGACCGAGTTCTTCTCCATGGGGTTGTGGTGTTCTTTTTGTCAAGAAGAAGGATGGCACGGACCGACTTTGTGTCGACTACCGCCCATTGAACAAGAAGACAATCAAGAACAAGTATCCGCTTCCCAACATCAATGAGCTATTTGAGCAACTCAAAGGCGCTAAAGTATTCTCGAAGCTTGACCTTCGTATGGGTTATCATCAGATTCGCATTCGTGAAGAAGATATTCCCAAGACAGCTTTCAGAACAAGCTTTGGTTCTTATGAATATACTGTCGTGTCTTTCGGCCTTGTCAATGCTCCTCCGGTGTTCTCTCGGATGATGAATTTCATCTTCAACCCCTATACCAATGAATTTGTTTTGGTGTATCTCGATGATATCTTGGTCTTCTCCAAGAATAAGCAGGATCATGCCAAACATTTGCGATTGGTGCTCGACAAGCTCAGAGAGTATCAATTCTATGCGAAGTTCTCCAAATGTGAGTTTTGGCTCGATGAAGTTCTTTTCCTTGGTCACATCATCTCTGCCAAGGGCATCGCTGTTAACCCCGAGAAGGTGTCCGCAGTTCTGGATTGGGAACCTCCTCAAAATGTCAAGCAGCTCCGCAGTTTCCTGGGTCTTGCAAGCTATTGCCGAAGATTCGTTGAGAATTTCTCCAAGATTGCAAAACCTCTTTCCAACCTCCTGCAGAAGCATGTGAAGTATGTCTGGTCTCCTGAGTGTGAAGTTGCTTTCAACACTCTCAAACAGAAACTAGTCACAGCTCCTGTCTTGACTCCTCCTGATGAATCCAAGCCGTATGAAGTTTTCTGTGATGCTTCTCTCCAAGGTCTCGGTGCTGTGTTAATGCAAGAGAAGAAAGTTGTGGTTTATACCTCTCGGCAGTTGAAGCCCAACGAGAAGAACTACCCCACTCACGATCTTGAGTTGGCGGCAGTTGTCCATGCTTTGGTTACGTGGAGACATCTCTTGTTGGGAAGACAAGTGGACATTTTCACTGATCACAAGAGTCTCAAGTATATTTTCACTCAGCCCAACCTCAACCTCAGGCAGACTCGATGGGTCGAAATGATTCAAGAGTACAATCCGAGTATTGAATATACTCCAGGCAAGGCTAATGTCATTGCAGATGCTTTAAGCAGGAAAGCTTATTGCAACAGCTTAATCCTCAAGCCTTTCCAACCGGATCTTTGTGAAGCTTTCCGCAAGCTGAATCTCCAAGTTGTTCCTCAAGGCGTTCTTGCCAACCTCATAGTATCTCCTACTTTGGAAGATCAAATTCGTGAGGCACAACTCCTTGATGCCATGGTGAAGAAGGTGAAACGTGGTATCGACAAGGGTCTTTCCAAATACAAGTGCTATCGTATTGATGACAAAGACACTTTGTTCTTCGAGGACCGGATTGTGGTTCCGAAAGGTGATCTAAGGAAAGTCATAATGAACGAGGCGCACAATTCTCTCCTTTCCATTCATCCTGGAAGTACGAAGATGTATCATGATCTAAAGCAGTCGTATTGGTGGACTCGAATGAAGCGAGAAATTGCTCAATTCGTGAATGAATGTGATGTCTGCCGAAGAGTGAAAGCAGAACACCAACGACCAGCTGGTCTCCTCCAACCTCTCGCTATTCCAGAATGGAAGTTTGATCATATCGAAATGGACTTCGTGACTGGATTTCCAAAGTCCAAGCGCGGAAATGACGCTATCTTTGTTGTCATCGACAAGCTCTCTAAAGTGGCTCATTTCCTTCCTATCAAAGAATCCATCACAGCAGCTCAGCTGGCAGAGCTCTACACCTCCAGAATTGTCTCCTTGCACGGCATTCCATAATTGATTTCTTCAGATCGTGGAAGCATCTTCACCTCTAAGTTCTGGGACTCCTTCCAGAAGGCCATGGGCACTAACATTCGCTTCAGCACAGCTTTTCACCCTCAAACTAGTGGCCAAGTCGAGCGAGTCAATCAAATTCTTGAAGATATGCTCAGGGCTTGTGTCGTGGAATTGTCACGGCAGATGTCCTTGGGCTAGGACTTAGTCGTGGAACCATCGCAACTAGGAAGCTTGAAGGGGTTATGTGGGACAAGGAACACGAGGGTTTATACTGGTTCGGCCCCTTACGGTGAAGGTAAAAGCCTACGTCCAGTTCGAGGTGTTATTGATTAGGGTTACGATCGCCAGGGAGCTAAACACTTATCCCGGCTCTCGGAGAGATTGTTGTCGCCCCAAAACCGCTGCCGGGTCGTCCCTTTATATAGGGAGGCTGACGCCCAACAGCCCTTAGAGTCCCGGCCGGCTCATAAGAGTGTCCGGCTCGGGCTCTAAAACAATACTTGCCTTACACTACAAGTCTACTATAACAATGATTGTAACTATGGGCTTTAAGCCATATCCGGGTCTCAGCCCATCTCTAGCCCATTATCCTGAAACTTAGCTCCGGGCTTCTGGTAATGATCCTTGGAGTAACCCGGCCCTCCTGGCGGGTGACCCCCAGGTCTATATCCTCAACATTAGGCCCCAGATTGACTTGAGCCCTTCGAAGCTGCCCTTCAAGAACTCAAATCCACCGTGCGCTCGCCCCACGGTGGGCGCCAACTGTCGTGGAATTGTCACGGCAGATGTCCTTGGGCTAGGACTTAGTCGTGGAGCCATCACAACTAGGAAGCTTGAAGGGGTTATGCGGGACAAGGAACACGAGGGTTTATACTGGTTCGGCCCCTTACGGTGAAGGTAAAAGCCTACGTCCAGTTCGAGGTGTTATTGATTAGGGTTACGATCGCCAGGGAGCTAAACACTTATCCCGGCTCTCGGAGAGATTGTTGTCGCCCCAAAACCGCTGCCGGGTCGTCCCTTTATATAGGGAGGCTGACGCCCAGCAGCCCTTAGAGTCCCGGCCGGCTCATAAGAGTGTCCGGCTCGGGCTCTAAAACAATACTTGCCTTACACTACAAGTCTACTATAACAATGATTGTAACTACGGGCTTTAAGCCATATCCGGGTCTCAGCCCATCTCTAGCCCATTATCCTGAAACTTAGCTCCGGGCTTCTGGTAATGATCCTTGGAGTAACCCGGCCCTCCTGGCGGGTGACCCCCAGGTCTATATCCTCAACAGCTTGTGTCATTTCCTTCGGCATGAGATGGGAAGATTGTCTTCCTTATGCTGAATTCTCCTACAACAACAGCTTCCAAGCGAGTTCGGGCAAGGCCCCATTCGAGATTCTCTATGGCAGAAAGTGCCGTACTCCTCTCAATTGGTCAGAGACTGGTGAACGCCAACTTCTTGGCAATGACTTAATCACTGAAGCTGAAGAAATGTGTAAAGTCATCCGTGATAATCTCAAAGCCGCGCAATCGCGTCAGAAGAGTTACTATGATAGTAAGCATCGTGATTTGGCTTTCGAGATCGGAGACCATGTCTACCTCCGCGTCTCTCCAATGAAAGGCACTCGTCGCTTCGGTATCAAAGGGAAGCTTGCCCCTAGATACGTGGGTCCTTTCAAGATCATTGGCAAACGAGGCGACCTCGCCTATCAACTTGAGCTTCCTTCCAACTTCGCGAACGTGCACGATGTGTTCCACGTGTCACAGCTCCGCAAGTGCTTCAAGACGCCTGAGCGCACTATCGACTTCGAAGAGATTGACCTCCAAGAAGACTTGTCTTATCATGAGCACCCAGTTGCTATTCTTGAAGAAACTGAGCGCAAGACTCGCAACAAGTCTATCAAATTCCTCAAAGTGAAGTGGTCGCACCATTCCGACCGGGAAGCCACCTGGGAACGCGAGGACCATCTCCGTTCCGAATATCCGGAGTTCTTTCAGTCCTAGATCTCGGGACGAGATCCCCTCGTAGTGGAGGAGTGTTGTAACACCCCGCATGTAACTTGCCATATTTGTAACTCCGACTCTTGCCATTTCCGGCTATGCGATATGTTTTTCCCTCCGTTGTCGGGTTTTGTCTTTCGTTTTGTATTTTGTCATGTCATGCATTTTCGTATCATGTCATTATGTGCATTGCATTCGCATACGTGTTCGTCTTATGCATCCGAGCATTTTCCCCGTTGTCCGTTTTCCAATCCGGCGCTCCTATCTCCTCCGGTGCACCCCTCTAGTTTTCTTTCGTGTGCATGTGTCAAACTTTCTCGGAATGGACCGAGGCTTGTCAAGTGGTCTTATTATACCACACGGAGACCACCGGTCAAGTTTCGTTCCATTCGGAGGTCTTTTGGTACTCCAACGGTTAACCGGGCCTCCGCAATGTCCATTTGAGTATCCAGATAAAACCCCCTCCAAAACCAGCCCAAAGCCCACCAAACTCTCTTCCATGCTCTAGGTCGTTCGATCATGATCGTGTGGGCGAAAACCGCACCTCATTTGGAGCCTCCTAGCTCCCTCTACCTATTTATAAGTGGGCATCCCGAAAACGGAATCGCAGTCTAACCCTAGCAAAATCCCTCGCGCCGCCGGACACGTCCGCCCGCGCCGGCGGACGAATCGCGCGCCGCCACGTCAGCCCGCTCGCCGCCATCACCGCCGGCCGGCCCCGCCGCCGCCGCCATCGCCGGCGCCCTCGCCTGCGGCCGCCGCCGGCGCCGTGCCCCGCCGCCCGAGGCCCGCCGCCTCCGGCCTCCTTCTCCTCCTCCGGCATCCCTCGCCGCCGCCCTTCTTCCTCCCGCCGGCGACTGCCATCGGCCGGAGCCTCGAGCTCGAGGATCGCTCGATCCAGATCCAGTACGTACGGTAGCCCGTTGACTTCCCTCGCTCCGATTTTTTTTCTAGGTCTGAGAATTCTATCCGCAAGTGCTCCTGTTCCCGATGCGATAACTTTGTGCACGTAGCTCCGATTCGCACGTATAATATGTCAAATTGTTCGCCTCGTGATGCTCTACATTTTGTTCAATTGCACCATTTTCATTAGAGGTCATCTTGATGCCCAAATCTTCGTTGGAAGAGGGCTAGTTGCTGTTATTCTCTGGTTCTTAGCAGAACTTGGAGATTTGTCATTTTTGTATCATTTATTCTGTGCACCTTTTGAGCATGATCTCTACATGTGTTTTGAAGTATGCCATGCCATCTTTCCAGTGGTATAGTCCATGTATTTTTGTGATCTCTGTGGTGACTAGCACAAGCATGCAAAGTAGGTCCCGTAATAATTCTGATTTCAGGGACTTGGTGATTTCTCTAAGTTTTTGTCTGCTGTAATTTTGTTGCCATGTAAACTTGATGCTACAGAGAGATCCATGCATATTTTGGAGATGTTCAGTAAGGATGTTTTGTAGCTATAGTTGTAGTTGATCCATTCCTGCAATTGTTTGCAATTTTAGAGTAACATAGCATGACTCAGTCTTGCTCTACGTTTGCTATAAAATATTTCTGGCAGATTCTTAACATGACATGCATTTTTGCCAAGCTTATTGTAGTTGATCCATACATGCTATGCAATTGTTCTTGCCATGGACAGCTTCATAAACATGCCATTTTGCTGTAGGTATGCTTGGTTTGTCATGCATTGCTCTGTAGTGAGTGTATCAAGCTCACAAAGAGGCCTACATATTTATATTTCTGCCATGCTCTGTTTTCTGCTAAGTCTAAAACCTGATAACGAAACTTGCTATGTTTACATGCTTGCCATCATATCTTCTGGTCCTTTTTGGCTTATGGTCAGTAAGGGACTTTTGTCATGTGCATTTAGTAGAACACTACCATGCCTTGTTTTGCTATTTTAAGTTCCTGTAGCATGTTGATTTTGTGCTCTGAACATTGCTACCTGATGCTGATTTCTGCAATGTCCAGTTTTTCACTAAGTCCGTGAACCTGTAATCTTTTGCACTTTTGCCATGCTTGTTTGAGCTTGATATGTTGTGAACTAGCCATAGCTCAGTGTTCATCTTTTGTCAAGCATCTCCTGTAGATTACTGCCATGTGCTTTGTTGCTATGTTGGGGTGCTGTAGCATTGTTACTTGTTGTATTTTAAGTGCTATCTTGCTGTTTATCGCAGATTAGTGTCATTCTTGTTTTGCTTGCCATTTGCAATCCGTGCATCCGATTCCGGTGATCTTTATATCGATTTCGACCGAAATCATCTCATCTTTCTAGCGGCATGCTTGGTTTGCCAAGTTACTGCCATGTTCATCATTTTCCTTCCGGAGCACGCATATGCATCGCATATCATATCTTGCATATCATACATGTTTTGCATCATGTTGCTTGCGCATTTCTCGTTGTTGATTGTGGTTCCGTTTGTTTGTGTTCTTGTCTTGGGTAGAGCCGGGAGACGAGTTCGTGAACGAGGAACCTGTCGAGTACGCTTACGAGGATCAAGCTTTCGACAACTCTGAGAATCTTGCAGGCAAGATGACCACCCCTCGAAATCACTTCTATCTTTGCTATGCTAGTTGTTCGCTCTATTGCCTTGCTCGCTTCCTATCACTTGCTATATCATGTCTCCTATTTCAGCCATGTCAGCCCCTAACCATCCTTTCCTAGCAAACCGTTGTTTGGCTATGTTACCGCTTTTGCTCAGCCCCTCTTATAGCGTTGCTAGTTGCAGGTGAAGTTGAAGTTTGTTCCATGTAGGAACATGGATATGTTGGGATATCACAATATCTCTTATTTAATTAATGCATCTATATATTTTGGTAAAGGGTGGAAGGCTCGGCCTTATGCCTGGTGTTTTGTTCCACTCTTGCCGCCCTAGTTACTGTTATACCGGGATTATGTTCCTTGAGTTTGCGTTCCTTACGCGGTCGGGTGATTTATGGGACCCCCTTGGCAGTTTGCCTTGAATAAAACTCCTCCAGCAAGGCCCAACCTTGGTTTTACCATTTGCGACCTATACCTTTTTCCCCCGGGTTTTCTAGAGCCCGAGGGTCATCTTTATTTTAAACCCCCGGGCCAGTGCTCCTCTGAGTATTGGTCCAAACTGTCAGTCGCCGGTGGCCACCAGGGGCAGCTCTGGTCTGGCCTATCGGAAGCTTGGACAATCCGGTGTGCCCTGAGAACGAGATATGTGCAGCTCCTATCGGGATTTGTCGGCACATTCGGGCGGCTTTGCTGGTCTTGTTTTACCATTGTCGAGATGTCTTGTAAACCGGGATTCCGAGACTGATCGGGTCTTTCCGGGAGAAGGTTTATCCTTCGTTGACCGCGAGAGCTTATGATGGGCTAAGTTGGGACACCCCTGCAGGGTATTATCTTTCGAAAGCCGTGCCCGCGGTTATGAGGCAGATGGGAATTTGTTAATGTCCGGTTGTAGATAACTTGTCACTTGACCCAATTAAAATACACCAAGTGCGTGTGTAGCCGTGATGGTCTCTTCTCGGCGGAGTCCGGGAAGTGAACACGGTCTGTGTTATGTATGACGTAAGTAGGTGTTCAGGACCTCTTCTTGGTCTTTGCTAGATGACGTCCGTTCCTTTGCTTCTCTTCTCGCTCTCATTTGCGCAATATAGCCACCATACATGCTTTTGCCGCTGCAGCTCCACCTCTTTGCACCTCCTTGTCCTATAAGCTTAAATAGTCTTGATCTCGCGGGTGTGAGATTGCTGAGTCCCCGTGACTCACAGATACTTCCAAAACCAGTTGCAGGTGCCGACGATGCCAGTGCAGATGATGGCGTCGATCTCAAGTGGGAGTTCGACGAGGAACGTGGTCGTTATTATGTGTCTTTTCCTGATGATCAGTAGTGGAGCCCAGTTGGGATGATCGGGGATCTAGCATTTGGGGTTGTCTTATTTTCATCTGGATTTTGGCCGTAGCCGGTCTATATGATTGTATTTTGGATGATGTATGATGATATTTATTATGTATTGCGTGAAGTGGCGATTGTAAGCCAACTCTTTATCTCATTCTTGTTCATTACATGGGATTGTGTGAAGATGACCCTTCTTGCGACAAAACCACTATGCGGTTATGCCTCTAAGTCGTGCCCCGACACGTGGGAGATATAGCCGCATCGTGGGCGTTACAGAAGTACAGCATCTTGGAGAAGGAGAAAGCGAAGGCGGGAGCGCCGATATTGAGTATGCAGATAACAGCGAGAACAACAGCGAAGACTCTGATGACAACTCAGAGGTCGAATCACCTCCACGCTCTGAGAGACGATCCAAGCAGTCACAAGATCCCGTGGGCGGCCACGGCAAGGCAGCAGTGTCGAGTGCAAGGATTCCAAAGCGCACTCGCACGTCAACCCCAGAACCGATTGAGAAGACTGCAAAACAGGCCAAAGTCGCCTCACCCAAGCCTCGGAAGGCTCTGCCCAGGATCAAGGTGGTTGTGCCTATTGCTTTGGCGTAAGCGCTTCTTTCCCTTGTCTTTCATCGCTGTAATGGACTTCTTTACTTGTCTGACCGAGTGAAATTTAGGACCTCCAGGGCTGCTACTTCTGCAACATCCATGGACTTTGACGAGGAGAGGGCTGACGCATAGACCGCGGATGTGGCCACCTCTAGAGCAGGTATGATATTGGAGACATGTTTACGCCCTGTCAATTGCTTTGATGGTCGACCGGATCTTAGTGTCGAGTGATTTCAGCGCCAACAGACGTTATCCAGCTTCCTGACAACGACGACGAGGAGGATGAACCCCAGAGGAGTGCGGGAAGGAGGGGCAGGGCTTTGAGCAAAAGGGCGCCTTCCAGCCGAACGTCTCGCCTGCCGTCCGAGCCTGTTGTTCAAGAGCTTGGTGACCTGTCACGGGCTACTGTTTCTTTTGTCGTTCCCTTGTCGATTGATCAACCTTCAACGTCGACTGTGCAGACTTCTGGTCCGACTACACAACCCCAGGCTCCGACCTCGCTAGCTGCGTCATCGACTCCATCGTCAACTCCATTTGTTCTGCATCACATCCCGGAGGACCAAACAGGAGCCGCCAAGGAAGCAATGATCCAAGCTGGTCTGATGATGGACCGACTAAAAGTGGTGTATGAGACTAGCAAAGCCGCTTATGACGCCAGTTCTACCCTCCAGACCAATGTTCGAGTAAATGCGATTGTAAGTTGATTTCCGATTGGTTTTGCCTCAGCTTGAACCTTGCTCTGCTAGGACATGCTACTTGAAAACTGTTGCTTTATTATTCGTAAGATGTCCGTGGATGAGCATTTTGGAACCTTTAATGTGCATCTATCATGGGTCTGTGTATTGCACCTGTACACCCACTGGGTGTTTTATTCTTCTGTATAGTCCTTCCACTCGAATCGGTCAGGTCGTGTCGAGTGGGTTCCTGGTCCAGTGGGGGCATGCTGAGTGCACCCACTGGGTGTAGTCCCCGAGACCGCTGACGACTGAGGGCAGTCGGCGGGGGTCTTCAGAATATGTTGGTTTGTTGTTCGTCGCTCGAGTCGGTCAGGCCGTGTCGAGTGAGCTCCAAGTCCAGTGGGGGCACGCTAAGTGCACCCACTAGGTGTAATCCCCGAGACCGCTGTCGACTGTGTGCGGTTGGCGGGGGTCTGAGAACAAGGATTTTTTTCTCCACTCGGTCCAGACAGGCCATACTGAGTGGGAAATCAAACCAGTGGGGGCACGCTGAGTGCACCCACTGGGTGTAGTCCCCGAGACCACCGTCGGATGTTTGATTCGGCGGTGGTCTTAGAAATTCTTTAACACCAGCAATCTGAACTTGCTCTTCTTGACTCGGAAGTAAAGGAACTTTCTAGTCATCAACTGAATTATCTTTTTGTTGATTGCAGAAATCTTGTGAACTTGGGACCCAGTATGCTGCCTTGGAGAAGGAGAAGATCCAAGTCAAGCTTGATCTGGAGCTCGCCAAGAAGAACTAGAAGGCTGCCCAGGATGAAGTAGCAGCCATGGGAGGTAACAACTCGCTGACTATATGCTTTGATATTTATGTCAGGACCCCAATTCCAAGTCACATCGATCTAGCCGGTAACACCTCATATCACTTTGCGGCCTCACGCACAGTATTCCCACGGGTGTCGCCTTACCATGGCCCGGGACCGTTTGCGCCTTTTGGCTCACGTATATGATAGTGTCGCTAGCATCCATATGACAGAGAACCCGGGCCGACATGACTAGTCATGAACCCAAAGTGGCACTAACTTACGGGGACAGGCATACATGAATCAACATCGAGCATGTCGGTCAGCAGCGTGCGAATCCAGGTTGTAGCACTGGGCTAACAGGACTCCGGTGAACCGGGCTGTAGCAGGCTAGGCAGGACTGCGTGACATTTCCCCGAAGGGACAGACACAGGAACGAATTGAATCACATGCCGGCCAGTCAAGTGTTCCGGAGCAGTAGTGCTGGGCTAGCAGGACTCCGGTGAACCGGGCTGTAGCGGACTACTATGGCTCATGGAAGCACAAGACTACATTTCCCCATAAGAGAGGCTACCAAGGATAAACAACTAGGTTGTCGGATCCCACACATACCAAGCATTTCAATCATACACACAATATGCTCGATATGTGTAAATACAACATGGCATCACAACAAAACTCTACGACTCAAAGTATTTATTCAATAGGCTCCGAGGAGCGAGATATTACAAACATGGGTCTCATGACCCAACATTCATAGCATACAAGTCAAAGCACACGCGGAAGCTTAACATGTCTAAGTACATACATCTACAAATGAAAAAGGCTGAGAAGCCTGACTATCTATCAGATCCTGCTGAGGGCACAAGATCGTAGCTGAGGTAACAAGCTAAACGTTGAAGTCCATGCGGAACTACTAACGAGACTGAAGTCTCTCTGCAAAAACATAAATTAAGCAAACGTGAGTACAAATGTACCCAGCAAGACTTACATCAGAACTAGCTACATATGCATCGGTATCAACAAATGGGTGATGGAGTTTGACTGCAGCAAGCCAGCTTTGACTCAGTGGCTAACCTAAACTACGACTGCAAGTAACTCTTTTGAGGCGGCGCACTCGAGTCCACATATTCACCATATCAATACACCACTATGGATCCGCTCCCGTCTCCCTACGAGAAGGCCATCCATAGCACTCACGCTTATGTTGCGAGTTTTAGAGTATCCACTTTCACTTGTCTATGAACTGTACAGGCAACCCAGAAGTCCTTTATCGCGGACACGGCTATTCGAATAGATCATTTATAACCCTGCAGGGGTGTACTTCTTCACACATGCTCTCGCCACTTACCACCATGTACACGTCGTGTATCTCGGCAACCTTCAAGCGGAAGCCTGGCGAGGGAGTCGGCCACGGCCTACCTAAACACTCAAGTCTCTAGTCCAGGTTTATCGCCTATTCAGGTTCCATCCGCAGGGAGTCCAGCCGAAGTTTCCACATACGGCCCCGAACGATGTGAGCAGGGTTCCCGAGACACCAAACAGGCGCCCGGTACACCGTGCCACATGCCTACCGCATCACAACCCACCCCGCGGGTCAGTGCTGCGCACGGCCTCCAGCATACTACAAACACCATAAACTACTTGCAACTCCTGGACAGAGGACAAGGGTGGTTAAGCCGAGAGAGTCAATTAAGGATCCCAATGTGTGGTAGTAGCTGTTCATGGATCACAAACACAGAACTCAGTTCCTGAGGACGGTTTCAATGAGACAACCCACCATGTAATCCTACATGGACTCTCACCGCTACCTTTACCAAATCGTGTTCACACACTTAGCTCACACACAGTAGGACATGTCCATCACCATTCCAATTCATTCCTGATGAATCAGACCTGACTCAACTCTAAGCAGTAGCAGGCATGACAAACAAGCATGAATGAGTAGGCACATCAGGGCTCAAACAACTCCTACTCATGCTAGTGGGTTTCATCTATTTACTGTGGCAATGACAGGTCATGCAGAGGAAAAGGGGTTCAACTACCGCAGCAAGTAACAGATGAATCGTTGTTGTCCTAATGCAGTAAAAGAGAGCAGGAGTGAGAGAGTGGGATTGTATCGGAATGAATAAGGGGTTTTTGCTTGCCTGGCACTTCTGAAGATAGTATAACTCTTCATCGCTGTCATCGATCTCATCGTCGGAACCACGTCTACTAAGAGGGGACAAGTACCGGCAACAGAGAAGGAACACAATCAATGCAATGCAACAATATGATGCATGATCATGACATGGCAATATGTTGTGGTTTGAGCTAATGCAACTATAACCAGATGGGTTTGGGTCATTTTGAACCAAAGGTTCAAATTCAAATTCAAACTAAGAACTTATAAAGTGCATTATCATGTTTTGGTCTAAACAGCAAGGTTAAGTTGTTTAAACATGCATGAAACCAGTGCAGATGGATAGATTGGATTCTTCTGATCATTTTTCATATATAATTTATTTCATTTGGAGTTATGGTTGAATTTCTATGAATTTTAGAAGTTTTGGGCATTTTCTGGAATTTCCTGAATAAGAACAAATCGAGAAAAAGGTTAAATGCGTCAGCATGACATCGGGGTGACGTCAGCATGTCAAAGGCGCCAGCCCAGGTCAAACCTGACCAGTGGGGCCCACTGGTCAGTGACTCAGTCTGAGTTAATTAGGGTTAAACTAAATCTAATAAAAATGTCAGCAGGGCTGGGCCCACATGTCAATGGCTCAGGGTTAGTTTAGCGAGGGGATTAACACCTAACAGTGGTGATTAGCACTAACTAACACCTAACTAATCCAGTTAGGGCCGGCCCCACATGTCAGGACTCGGGTGGGGCCCAGCCGGGCTCAAAGTGGGTCAAGCCCACCGGCGTTAAGCCGCCGGCGAGGCCAGACGCGGCGGAGGGCGTCGGGATTCCTCCTCCGGCGACCAAATGGCCGGCGAGGGCATCTACGTGCTACTGGTGAACTCGCGCGCCGAGTGGAGCAAGTGGTGTGTGCGGGGGTGGCCGGAGATGACGCCGGTGTCGATCCAGGCGGCGGCCGGAGTTTGGGCGTGCACGGAAACGGCGTTAGGAGGCACAGCAGGGGGCGCAGAGGGATGCTACGGCCTCCTGGGGGTGCACTGAGCACGGTGGCACGCTCAGTTGCGGCTATAGGTGACGGTGGCCACGGCGGCGACATGGCCGGCGGAGCCAAGCTCCCGGCCATGATGGCCAACGGGGTTAGGGGCAGCTAGGGTGACGTGGCTAGGGGGAGAAGGAAGAGAAGCTCACGGGGAGTGCAGGAGTGGCCTCGGCGTGCTCGGGGAAGCACCAGAGCGAGCAGAGCGGCGAGGGGGATCTCCGGCGGCCGGCGACGAAGATGATGAAGATGGCGACGATACAGGGCCTCCAGCGGGGCTTGGCTGGACAGAGAGGACGAGGGAGGCGCGGCAACGCTTGTGGACACGTCGGGGAGGCGAGGGGTGCACGGAGGCTGCGGCTACGGCGAGCAGCGGCGACGAACCCGTTCGGGCATGAGAGGGAGAGAGCGCAGAGGAGGGGGAAGAGCTCGAGAGGGCGAGAGGGGGATCCAGACGGCTCCAGGGGTCGCGTGGCATCTCCAGGGCATCGAGGGGGAAGCGGCAGGAAGCAGGAGGTGGCGCAGCGCATGGCTGCGCGCGCCGGGCACGCGCCCCTGCCTACTGGCGCGAGGAGGAAGGCGACAGAGGGGCTGCGGTGGTGGGCTGGGCTGACTTTGCCCAGCTGGGCTGCTACAGTGGTTGGACGGTTGGGGTGCGAGGTAAGTTCTCTCTCTTTCTCTTTAATTCCTGTTTTCTATTTTTTTGCAACTTTGTGGCTTTATTATAAATAATAAATCAATCCCAAAAATCATGAAACTGCTCATGACCACTGTTGGAAATATATCCTACAGTAAACATTTCAGTTTATGATTATTTGGGCATTTAAATGCCCAAATGCAAATACTAAATGATTTAATTCAGTGGCCCTCTATTGTCCTAGAAAAATGTGCACCATCTTTGTCAGAGGTTCTAGACCAAGGCAAAGATGATGAACATTTTAGAAGGGCATTTCAGGTTCATTGAAAATAATTTTAGTAAACCCTAGTTGGTTTCAGGGGGGCTGGGGGTTCTACCATCCCCATTTCAACTTTCTGTGAAAAGTAAACATGATGCAACACCAGATGCTAGAACTAGGCATTACCAGAACTAGGGCTGTGACAACTTATTCTTTTTCCATCCTTTGAAATGAGTGACTTCACTCGAACAGATGTGCGTAGTGAAAACCGTCAACTCCAAGCTCGATTGAGAAATGTTATTTCTTTAGACACCATGAAGCAGGCACTGGAGAAGAAGTACACTGATCTTGCGGGGGCGCAGAAGGTGGCGCGTGAGAAGACTGAACTAGCTGAGAGAAAGATAGCTTCAGTCGGCAAATTGGAGGAGGAGAATGCCAATCTGAAGACTGTTGTCGATGAGGCGAAGAAAGAAGCTGCACATCTGAAGGAAGAGAAGGTGGTCTTGGCTGACAAGGTGGATGAGCTCACTCGGAAGAGGGACGAGATGGAGGCTTATTTGGGAGGTCTTGCCAAGAAGTTGTACATCAAGCTTGAAGGTACATTTCTCCATCTGAGTGAATCCAGAAGGCTTTTATATAACTCTGCTATCGACTCATTCTTCTCCCTTGTGCAGAATTCTGTCAGGACTTCGAGCAGGAGACCGAGCGGTTCGAACCAGGCCTGGACCCCACGAAGTCGCTCGTCAAAGATGAAGCCGCCATGAAAGTGGTGCGACTTGAGGCTCGTATTAACAGTGTTTTGGGGTACATCACCTGATTGAAGGTTGCATTGTCCAAGATAGACCAAGAGCTGTGGCCAGAAGGCAGACTCCAGAATGACCTTGAGTCACTGATGGTTCGGCTTAATGACATCCCTAGTCGAGTGCAGGCGTGGAAGAAGTCAGCTGCTCGTTGTGGAGCCGACGTGGCTCTTTCACTCGTCAGATTCCATTGCAGGGACGCCAAGGAGGATAAACTGAAGGCTCTCCAGGTGGCAAACACGAAGAAGCTCCAGTTCCAATCCTTCATGGAGACCTTTATTGAAGCAGCCACTCGCATAGTGACGGCACCGACTTGGACATCTTTGTCGAGCCAGCGAGTCCTCCTCCCGCTGAGTGAAGGAAAAAAATTAATGATCTGAACTTATTTGCCTCGGAATGCCGAGTGATGGTGTAACCGTTAAAACTCTTTCGGGCCTGGCGCCCGAGTACTTTTGCTTGTGGTTCTGAATCTTGCCGGATTTATCCGAACTTGGTGGCTTTATCCGAATGCTGCTTTCTTCCTTCCGGAATGTTTTGTGTGATCGGATCTTTTGACTTAGGCGAAGCTGATTCATAGCTAAGCCCCCGAGTGGGAGGATTGCTCTCCACTCAGAGTAGATTTTAACTTAGGCAAGTACGGGATCGCAGCTAAGCCCCCGAGTGAGACGATTGCTCTCCACTCGGGGTAGATTTTAACTTAGGCGAGTACGGGATCACAGCTAAGTCCCCGAGTGAGAGGATTTCTCTCCACTCGGAGTAGATTTTAACTTACGCGAGTACGGGATCGCAGCTAAGTCTTCGAGTGGGAGGATTGCTCTCCACTCTGAGTAGTTTTAACTTAGGCGAGTACAGGATCGCAGGTAAGTCTCTGAGTGGGAGGATTCCTCTCCACCCGGAGTAGTTTTAACTTAGGAGAGTACGGGATCGCAGCTAAGTCTCCGAGTGGGAGGATTGCTCTCCACTCGGAGTAGTTTTAACTTAGGTGACTACAGGATTGCAGCTAAGCCCCCGAGTGGGAGGATTGCTCTCTACTCGGAGTAGTTTTGTAACTTAGGCAATTACGGGATCGCAGCTAAGCCTTCGAGTGGGAGGATTGCTCGCCACTCGGAGTAGTTTTTTTAACTTAGGCGAAAACAGGTTCGCAGCTAAGCCCCCCGAGTGGGAGGATTGCTCGCCACTCGGAGTAGTTTTCTAACTTAGGCGAAAACAGGTTCGTAGCTAAGTCCCCGAGTGGGAGGATCGCTCTCCACTCGGAGTAGTTTTGAAACTTAGGCGAAAACAGGTTCGCAGCTAAGCCCCCGAGTGGGAGGATCGCTCTCCACTCGGAGTAGTTTTGAAACTTAGGCGAAAAAAGGTTCGCGGCTAAGCCCCCCGAGTGGGAGGATTGCTCGCCACTCGGAGTAGTTTTTTAACTTAGGCAAAAATAGGTTCGCGGCTAAGACCCCTAGTGGGAGGATTGCTCGCCACTCAGATTCGTCTTTTAACTTAGGCGAAAACAGGTTCGTGGCTAAGCCCCCAAATGGGAGGATTGCTTGCCACTTAGAGTAAATTTTTAACTTAGACGAAAACAAGTTCACGGCTATGCCCCTGAGTGGGAGGATTGCTCTCCACTCGGAGTAGTTTTTTAACTTAGGCAAAAACAGATTCGCGGCTAAGCCACCCACTGGGGGGATTTGAACACATATTTATGCGAGAACAATCATTAAAAGACTGCTGGAATCATGTCTTGATAAATAATCCAAAAGTATTCTTATTACATCTCGACTATCCGAGTGTTAATTATGAAAATCGGCGGAGCAGATCCGCATTCCAAGTGCGCGGCTCATCTTTATTCTGAGCCAAGTTGTAAAGATGATATGCCCCATTGTGAAGCACCTTGGTGACGACAAAAGGGCCTTCCCATGCAGGGGCGAGCTTATGAGGTCGTTGCTGATCCACTCGGAGCACAAGGTATCCTTCTTGAAATGCTCGACCTTTGACGTTTTTGCGTGGAATCAACGAAGGTCTTGCTGATAAATAGTTGACCGTATCAAAGCCATCTCTTGCTCTTCTTCCAAAAGATCTACAGCATCCTGACATGATTGTTCTGCCTCAGCCTCTGAAAAAAGTTCCACTCGGGGTGCATTGTGGAGCAAGTCACTAGGAAGCACGGCTTTAGCCCCGTATACCATGAAGAAAGGGGTTCGATCAGTGGATCTGTTTGGAGTTGTCCTCAATCCACACAAGACAGACGGCAACTCAGTCACCCAAGCCCCGACTGCATGCTTGACGTCGCGCATCTATCGGGGTTTCAGCCCTTGGAGGATCAAACGGGTTGCTCTTTCAGCTCTCCCATTCGACTGCGGGTGCGTAACGGATGCGTAGTCGACCCGAGTGCCTTGGGAAGCACAGAATGCTCTGAACTCTTTCGAGTCAAAGTTTGAACCGTTGTCTGTGATGATGCTGTGCGGAACCCCATATCAGAATACCAACTCTCTGATGAAACTGATGGCTGTGCTTGAGTCTAAGTTCTTGATGGACTTGGCCTCAATCCACTTGGTGAACTTGTCGACTGCCACGAGCAGATGAGTGAAGCCACTTCGGCTAGTCCTTAGCGGCCCAATCATCTACAACCCCCACACAGCAAATGGCCAGACGAGTGGAATAGTCTTTAAAGCAGATGCGGGCTTGTGAGACATGTTTGAGTAAAACTGGCAACCTTCACACTTCTCAACGATCTCTTTCACTGCTTCATTGGCCCGTGGCCAGTAGAATCCTGCTCAGTATGCTTTGGCCACGATGGTCCGGGAGGACGCATGGTGACCATAGGTCCCCGAGTGGATCTCATCCAAGATCAGTCGACCCTCTTCTGGAGAGATACATCGCTGAGCTATGCTAGTAACACTTTCTCGGTAGAGCTGTCCACCGATTACCCTGAAGGCCTTGGACCTGTGGACGACCTGACGTGCTTCAACTTCATCCTCTGGAAGCTCTTGCCTGAGCAGATATGCAATATACGACACTGTCCAGTCGGGGGTGATTACCAAAATCTCCATTATTAGGTTGACAACCGCTGGCACCTCGACTTCAGTCGGATTGGTAGAACTTATTGGTTGGGGAGGTTCCTCAGTAAAGGGATCCTCTTGTACTGACGGGGTATGGAGATGCTCCAAGAACACATTACTGGGGATAGGCTTCCGAGTGGAACCTATTTTCACTAGATCATCAGCTGCTTGATTCTTTATTCGGGGTATGAGGTGGAACTCCAATCCTTCAAACTTCTATTCCAACTTCCTTACTGCATTGCAGTATCCAGTCATGGCAGGGTTCCTGGCATCCCAGTCCTTCATCACTTGATTAACTACCAAATCGGAGTCACCGTAGACCATCAGGCGACGGACACCGAGTGAGATGGCCATACGCAACCCATAGAGAAGTGCTTCGTATTCAGCTTCATTGTTGGAGGAATCGAAGTGAACCTGGAGGACATAACTGAGTTTGTCATTTCTTGGGGACACTAGGACCACTTCGGCACCACAACCATTTAACATCTCAGATCCATAAAAAAACATGGTCCAATGTTCCGAGTGAACTTGAGTCGGCTGCTGTTGCTCAATCCACTCGGCCAAAAAATCTGCGATTGCTTGAGACTTGATCGCCTTCTTTGCTTCAAACTTGATATCAAGAGGAAGAAGTTCAATTGACCACTTAGCCACTCGACTAGTTGCATCACAATTGTTCAAGATTTCAGACAATGGAGTGTCGCTGACGACTGAAACCGACTGAGACTAATCTTGGAAGTAATGTGCAACTTTCTTCGTAGTCAAATAGATTCCATAGACAAGCTTCTGGTAATGTGGATACCTTTGCTTGGACGGAGTCAAGACTTCGGAAATGTAATACACTGGGCGTTGAACTTTATAGGCCTTGCCTTCTTCTTCTCGCTCGACTGTGAGCACTGTGCTGACAACCTGACCAGTGGCTGCAATGTATAACAATAGAGGCTCTTTGCTGACCAGAGCAGCAAGCACCGGCTAGGTGGAAAGCAGGGATTTGAGCTCTACAAACGTTGCTTCAGCTTCAAGAGTCCACTCGAATGTATCAGACTTTTTCATCAGTCAGTAAAGAGGCAATGCCTTTTCACCGAGACGAGAAATGAATCGACTTAATGTAGCAGGACAACCTGTAAGCTTCTAGACGTCATGCACACGCACAGGGCGTTTCATTCGGAGAATTGCACCAATCTTTTTAGGATTTGCATCTATCCCTCGTTCGGAAACGAGAACCGAGCAGCTTTCCACCAGGAACTCCGAATGTGCACTTAGACGGATTCAGCTTGATGTCATATCTTCTCAGATTGGCAAAGGTTTCAGTGAGGTCGGTCAGCAGGTCGAAACTCTTGCGTGACTTGACCACGATATCATCCATATATGCTTCCACATTCTGACTGATCTGAGTAAGCAGACACTTCTGGATCATGCGCATGAATGTGGCACCATCATTCTTGAGACTGAAAGGCATGGTGACATAGCAAAAACACCCGAATGGGGTGATGAAGGCTGTTTTTATTTCATTGGGCCCATATAGTTGGATCTGATGGTACCCGGAATATGCATCCAGAAAAGACAAATGCTCACACCCCGCAGTCGAGTCGACAATCTGATCAATGTGGGGGAGAGGGAAATGATCTTTCAGGCATGCCCGATTGATATGCTTGAAATCTATACACATACAAAGTGAATCATCCTTCTTAGGGACCATGACGACATTGGCGAGCCACTCAGAGTGGTATATCTCGCGGATGAACTCAGCTGCGAGGAGCCGAGCCACCTCCTCACCAATCGCCTTCCTTTTTTCCATGGTGGAACGATGGAGATGCTCTTTAACAAGTTTTGCTTTTAGGTCGACATGCAAACGGTGCTCAGCCAGCCCGTACACCTGGCATGTCTGATGGTTTCCATGCAAAGATGTCCCAGTTCTCACGGAGGAACTGGATGAGCGCGGCTTCCTATTTGCTGTCGAGTGTCGTTGAGATGTGGGTCGGAGCAGCAGTTGGTTCTTTCGGGTGAATGTAGACTGGCTTTGTCTCACCGGCCGACTGAAATGCGGATTCTGAAGCAGGCTTCTTGGCTCACAACAAATCACTCGGGTCAGCATTTTTCTTGTACTCCTCCAGTTCCACCACCGCCATTTTCTCATCAGCAATCTTGGAACACATCTGGAGGCACTTCTCTGCTCTCTGCCTATTTCCCATGACTGTGATCACAGCTTTGGGTCTGGGCATCTTCAACTTAAGATACACGTAACATGGACGGGCCATGAAACGAGCATATGCAGGCCTGCCCAGAATAGCATGATAGGCACTATGGAAATCCACTACCTCGAACGTCAACTCCTTGTGGAAATTCTTGGAATCACCGAAAACCACGTCAAGAGCAACCTGACCGAGTGACTTTGCTTTATTTCCTGGAATGACTCCATGGAACGACATGTTGCTCTCACTGAGTTTGGACATCAGAATGCCCATCCCTTGGAGGGTCTCAGCATAAAGAATGTTCAGACCACTGCCGCCATCCATGAGAACTTTAGTCAGTCGGGTGCCCCCAACGACTGGGTCGACCACCAACGCTTGCCGCCATGGGGTAGTAACATGCGCGGGGTGATCTGATTGGTCGAATGTAATTGGAGTTTTCGACCACTTTAGGTACATCGTAGTTGCCGGAGCAACCATGTTCACTTCTTTGTTTATGACTTTTTAGTCAACTTTTGCTCTCGACATCAGCAAAAATCACCAAGGTAGCATTGACCTTCGGGTAACCATCATCCTTTTCCTCATCTTCATCCTTATCAGAGTCCTTTTCACTGGGCTGATGATAACCCATAAGTATAGGGGATCGCAACAGTTTTCGAGGGTAGAGTATTCAACCCAAATTTATAGATTCAACACAAGGGGACCCAAAGAATATTTGCAAGTATTAGCAGCCGAGTTGTCAATTCAACCACACCTAGAGATTAATTATCTGCAGCAACGTGATCAATAGCAAAGTAATATGATAGTTTTGATAATAGTAGCAGTAGCAATGGTAATGGTAACAGTGATAGCAGTGATTTTGTAGCAAGTGCAACAGTGACAAAAGCAGTAGTAACTTAGCAAGAACAATATAAGATAAATTCATAGGCATTGTATCGGTTATTTGTTGGATGATATTCATCATGTGACAGTCATAACCTAGGGTGATACGGCACTAGCTCCAGTTCATAAATATAATTTAGGCATGTATTCCGTAAATAGTCATACGTGCTTATGGAAAGAACTTGCATGGCATCTTTTGTCCTACCCTCCCATGGCAGCGGGGTCTAATTGGAAACTAAGGGATATTAAAGCCTCCTTTTAATAGAGAACCAGAACAAAGCATTAACACACGGTGAATACATGAACTCCTCAAACTACGGTCATCACCGGGAGTGGTCCCGAGTATTGTCACGCCGGGGTTGCCGGATCATAACACGTAGTAGGTGACTATAACTTGCAAGATCGGATCTAGAACATGGATATAATGGTGATAACATAAACGGTTCAGATCTAAAATCATGGCACCCGGGCCCAAAGTGACAAGAATTAAGCATGGCAAAGTCATAGCAACATCAATCTCAGAACATAGTGGATACTAGGGATCAAGCCCTAACAAAACTAACTAGATTACATGATGAATCTCATCCAACTCCTCACCGACCAGCGAGCCTACGAAGGAATTACTCACTCCCGGTGGGGAGCATCATGAAATTGGCGATGGAGAAGGGTTGGTGATGACGAAGAACGAAGATTCCCCTCTCCGGAGCCCCAAACGGGCTCCAGATCTGGCCTCCCGATGAAGAACATGAGGTGATGTCGGCTCCATCTCGTGGATCGTGATAATTCTTTCTCCCTGATTTTTTCTGGAAAAATAGGATTTTATAGCGTCTGTTTTAGGGTCCGCGGGGCCACCAGGTGGGGACAACCCACCTGGGTGCGCTTGGGGGGGGGGGCAGATGCGCCCTGGTGGGTTGTGCCCACCCAGGTGCCCCCCTCCGGTGGTTCTCAGCTCCATAAATTCTCTTTTATTGTATAAAAAATCCTCGCAAAGTTTTGTTCATTTCAATAACTTTTATTTCTGCACGAAAACAACACCATGGTAGTTCTGCTGAAAACAGCGTCAGTCCGGGGTTAGTTTCATTCAAATCATGCAAATTAGAGTCCAAAACAAGAGGAAAAGCATTAGGAAAAGTAGATACGTTGGAGACGTATCAACTCCCCCAAGCTTAAACCTTTGCTTGTCCTCAAGCAATTTAGTTGATATACTGAAGTGAAAAAGAAAAACTTTTACGAACTCTTTTGCTCTTGTTTGCATAAATAACCTTAAACAACACCCAGGTTTTCAGCTAACATCATAACTAACCATGCCGACAATAACTCTTAAAAATTACATTAACTCATATCAATGACATAATCAGCTAGCGAGCAATAATAAGATATCTCAAACAACAACATGTTATCAGAACAACCATGATATAATATGACAATAGTGGTATCTCGCCAGCCCTTTCTGAGACCGCAAAACATAAATGCAGATCACCTCCAAAGTTCAAGCAGCATCTAAACATTGTAATTCATGGTAGAAAAGATCCAGTAATGATGCACCCAACATTAGCTACACACAATGCATCAGCATGACAACAGTGCTCTTAGGTTCTAGCGCTTATTTTAGAGGGTGATGACACAACATAAAAGTAAATAGATAGTCCCTTCGCAGAGGGAAGCAGTGATTTGCAGCGGTGCCAGAGCTCAAGTTTTTAAAACAGAGGTAAATGATATTTTGAGACATGCACCCTTCTTGTTTACTTCACGACCATCAGTTATCAATATCTTCCATGCTAAGCACGCTAGTGGCGGTTCCCAAGCGATAAAAGTAAAGGTTTACTCCCCCTCCACCAACAATCACACTCCACGGCTTGTCCGAAACAACGGGTGCCGTCCATACCAACAATAGTCCCGGGGGAGTTTTGTTTAATTATTTGCATTTTTTGAGTTCGGGAATGGGAATCCCTATTACCGCCCTTTTCTCGTGCGATGGTGAGTGAATAAACACTCATCCTGAGAATAACCCGCTTAGCATGTAAGATACCGACTACATCCAATCGTTCCACGAACGATCCAGACACACAAAAAGGATATTTATTTGAAGTTTTTTAGAGACGACACATGCAAATTTACTTAGGGCGGCAGGGTAATACCGCATATAGGTAGGTATGGTGGACTCACCTGGAATAACTTGGGTTCAAGGTTTTTGATGTACAAGCAGAATTCCCACTTAGTACAGGCGAAGGCTAGCAATTAGGTTGAGAAGTGGCCAGCTAGAGAGCAACAACGGTCATGAACATGCATTATGCATAAGTAACATTGAACACTAGCATGATTAGGATATGAACACGATGAACATAAATATCATAGAGGCTATGTTGGTTTTGATTCAACTACATGCATGAACATGTGCCAAGTCAAGCCACTCGAACATTCAGAGGAGGATACCATATCATCAAACTACATCACAATCATTTTAACACAATGTTGATATCCAAGATAAATCATTATCCACCCCTAGCTACTTATGCATGGTATGAGAAACTATAATCTCTAATTGTCATTGCAAACATGTTTAATCATAATGGGCTGAATCATGGTACTAGGTTAAACATATTTACAAAAATAGAACAAGTCAAGTTCATACCCGTTTCTCTCTGCCATGGTCAGTTCATCAAATATCGTCATTATTGCCTTCCACTTACACGACCGAACGATATGGAAATAATAATAGTGCAAGAGTGTCGTGGACTAAGCTGGAATCTACAAACATTTTATTCAACAGGAGAAGACAAGGTAATATGGGCTCTTTGTTAGATCAACAATTATGCATATGAGAGCCACTCAACATTTTCATCGTGGTCTTCTCCTTGGTACGACTCGAATAAAAAGAAAAGAAATTCAGAGAAACACACTGAAATATTTTTGGAGTTTTTGGTTTTCTTGAACAAGCAAATAAAAGGGAAAAGCAAAAATGAAAAAATTATTTACACGGGAAAGCTCCCAACAAGCAAAAGAAGAACAAGGAAATATTTTTGGATTTTCTTTTTTGCTACAGCTAACTACTCTAGAAAGAAAAATAAAAAGAAGTAGGAAATATTTTTGTATTTTCTCAAAGTTTTTCAAACACACAAGAAGAAACTGAGAAAATAAATTTAACATGGATAATACAATTGAAAAGTGTGGACACTAACAACTGGAATGAAATGTGTGAACATGAATGTAATGTCGGTGGAAAACACGTACTCCCCCAAGCTTAGGCTTTTGGCCTAACTTGGTAATCAATCAATAGTCTGGATAATAGTCGGGGTGCTGAGGAGCAGGCACCCACGGATCCAACTGCTGAGGCTCCTCCTCTGCTGCAGCCTGGTTGTTCCGGTAGGCGATGATCTCCGCAGGCATAATCCTGTATTCGCCCTTGGCAACAGGATCAAACAAAGCAGGTGCATGCGATGGAATAATATCACGAGTATTAACACTGAAAACTAGGTTATAAGGAATAGGAATGTTAGGGTAATCGCGTGCAATAAACTGGTGGTGTTCCATGGCTGCGCGATCTAGGTAAACCTTGGGCAAAGGATAATCATGAAGGCGTATCTCAACATCGAAGCGAGCCGCCAAACGAGTAGCGTAAATACCACCATGTATTTTACCCTTGGATTTATTAAGGTGAAGATGACGTGCCACAATAGCACCCAAGCTATAAGTGTTGTCGCCCTCAAGTGCATGACATAAAACAGCAAGGTCTGGGGCACTGAGTGCACCCACCTTCTCTCTGGCAAGCAAGCATTTTGCAATGAAAAGAGTGAAATAATGAACAACGGCAAAATGCAAGCCAGCGGCGGTGATACTCGACACCCCTCTCTCATCACCCACTGTCAGAGTACGATAGGAACTCTCAAACTCCATAGGACTAGGCTCTACCAAACCACCATCAGAAGGAAGCAAGCATATTTCACAGAACTCAGTAAGCGGTATCTGATGGGGCTTAGCGTATAAATTAAACTGCACCTCAGGAGGATTATTCCTAGGAAAGGAAATTAAAACTTTGAACAAAGGTGTTTGTGAGGAGATGATACTGTTCACATTCAGCTACGATGAAGTCGGTGAGGCCGGCATTAGCAGCATATTGTGCAAACTCTTGAAGGATTCCAGCCCCTTCCATGAACAGGATATGCGGGCATTCGCACGGTTGTACTTCCGCCAACCTCCGGGTATGGAGATCACTGTCAGACGACTCCCCAATAACTCCCTTGGACTTCCTCTTGGAAGCAAACTTCCTAAAGATATTCATCTTTTTCCTATGTGTCGGCGTTCTGGGAACGGGGGTCCCCAGACTTGCCTGCCTACGGCCCACAGCATGGCTAAGCAGCAGGCCGTACGGCCCATCTTCGTCAACAAGGCACCCAAGACCCTCGCGAGGGTCCAAGCCTTGTGAGGCGGACGACGCAAGACCTCCTCTGGAGTGTCCTAGCCAAGCAGGCTCACGAGGAGCGGAGATATCAAGGCGAGGCAAACCTCACGAGGCTTTCGTGACGTGAGCCATGACGAATGGTACCAGGCGGGTGCCAGGCGGGCGCCAGTGCGCGCAGCGTCCTTGTTTCCTCTTTGGTGCTAAGAAGGCCAGCGCAGGCGAAGAGTACCGAGGCATCAGGAAAAGGTTGCTATATTGGTGCAACGAGACCAAGACTAGGAGGACGGCAAGGCGGAGGTCATCGTGGAGCCCAAGACGGCGTCACTCCAGAGCTTTTCGCAGGCGAAGACCGCTTTTGTCAGGATAGCTTGTACTAGCTGCCCCCCTTCAAATTTGCCCGCCGTTGTTGGCTCCCTTCCCGCTCGATGTTTGGGAAGAGGACCAGGGCCTCTATAAATAGGGCTAGCCACCACAGTAGGAGGCAACTGATCCCGAACTAGTTCAGATCAAATCCTCACGCCACAAGTTCATACGCACAAGAACACCTCAACCTCAGGAGGCTATTCTTCCCTTGTACTGTTCATCATCAGCCCAAGAGGCAATCCACCACCACCACACTGGAGTAGGGTATTACACCACAACGGTGGCCCGAACCAGTATAAACCCCGTGTCTTTCTGTGTTGCAAGTTCGTCGAGTTCATCTGCGAGATCTTAGCGAGCTAGAGCGTAGATCGGTAGGAGGGAGAGACTTCGCGCGCACCCTAGTGTTCGAACCTTAAGGGTTTGCCGGAACCCCACATCCGACACTATGAACAAAATTCTGAAATTTTTAGTCCACAAAATTTTCTCAACAAAACTTTACAAGATTGATAGCAACTACTCATAGGGATACATAGAGGCCATAGCAAGCATTCAAACTACTTAGAACTCTAAGAATTCAACATGCAAGCTCATCTACAACAGCACCAAGAGTAGCTAATTATTCAAAATATAAACCACTAAAGCAAAAACTAATTGGACAAACGGAGGAGTCACATACCAAGCAACAATCCCCTGACATGGTTTCGGAAATGGAGCTTCGAGCAAAGAGATCAAAATCCGCGGGTTTGAGAGCAAGAACACGAGAGAGAGAGAGAGAGAAAGAGAGAGAGAGAGAGAGAGAGCAAAGGTGAATTTTTTCTGGAGGTAGGTGGTGATGTGGGATGAAGAGATAAGTAAGGGGCCCACGTGGGGACCACAACCCACCAGTGCGCACCTGGGGGTCCTGGCGCGCCTAGGTGGGTTGTGCCCACCTGGTGCACCTCCCTATGATGTTATTTGCACCAGAAATTCTTAAAAATTCAGAAAAAATCATATTAAATTTTCAGGGAATTCCGAGAACTTTTATTTTTTGGGATTTTTACATTTGTGCCCCTGGTTCCTTAGCTCTACTCATTCATCCCCGCGCTCTTAACTTTTGCTCAATTTTCCCCACTCCCTTGCCAGAAACCCTCATAACTGGGCACAACAGACGTTGCCGTCGGGTCAAAGGCTTGACCGTTAACTCTGACTAGTGGGGCCACGCTGGACTGTGCCGCGTTGGGTGGTGTCGCTGTTCGACCATTGGGCCGTGGTTTTGTTGGGCCGTCCCTTGCATTAAACGTCTGTGCGCGCCGCCAGGACAGAAGCCTGCTATGCATGCACCCAGCAAACCCTGCCTGCATGCGTCGATCGAGCCTGCATGCGCCGATGCCAATATGTAGCTTAAATAGCCGTAGTGCTATGTGTTATTTGGCCGTGGCAATAACGGGGTCAAATGTGAAGTTAGTAGCCCGTTTTAAAACCCACCGCAGCATCGGGAGTATACACGCGTGGGAAACAGTGGTTTGAAAAGAAGAAGAAAAAGAAGCTAATTGCACGCGTGGGAATCTGTGGTCATACCCTATATTATATGAACAAAAGGAGACAATTTTTGAAGAGCTTGTGGCCATTTTGGATGATAAAAATAATTTTGGCCCTTAAAAATTTGGTCATTTTGCATGATAAAAAGAGATAGAGGGCTTGTGGCCATTATACAAATGCAAAATGACCCATTTTTGATAGTTTGTGGCCATTTTACATGATAAAAATAAATTTAGCCCTTATAAATTTGGTCATTTTACATTTTTATAGAACAAAAAGAACGATGCAAAAAACAGAGCAAATGATGCAAAAAATGATGCAAAAATACAGAGTCAGCACGTTCACAAAAAACAGAGCAAACGATGCAAAAAAACGACGCAATTCGACGGCCCAGAGCTTGGTTTCCTTTTGGGCCCAATTACAACCTTTTTTCACGGAGTCAGTGGTGGGCGAGCAGCCGAGCACAACCAATAGGATCGCCTCTCGTGGATCGCCCCACGATCCAACGATGCGGAGCCGTCATTGTGATCCAACGGCGCGGAGCTTGCACACGGCCAGCCCACCTAGTTCCTTCTAGAAGGCCAGATCTGAGGGCTGTGGCTTGGCGCGAGGGTATGATCGGACGGCTGACGTTGGGAGCTAGGGTTAGGCGAAACCCCGCAGGGTTTAGAGGGGTTTTGAGCTGGTCAACGGGGTTTTGAAGGCTTTGACTGAGCATAACTAATTTTAAAAAAATCGAAAAATATGAAACCTTCGCCGTTCGTCGTTTTATAAGACAAACTAACGAGTAAAAATACTAAACAAAACCGTAGCTGGGACGATCGAGGTCAAATGAGCACCATTAATTTTTAAAAAATAAAAAATATATATATATAACCTACGCACAATGTTGTCTTATGTGACATGTTACGAACCAAAAATCATAAACTTGCTCTATGGTCATTTTCATGAGAAAACCTTCACACATATGAGCTATCATATACATGATTTCATAGAGTTCAAGGAGAGGATGTGGTGTTACCTTCTGTTTTTGAAAAATAAAAAAAATCAAAAAATAGTGAGACTTCGAATCTACACTATGGAAAGTGAATATGTGTTAATAAACATTTGGCTCATTTAGAGTAGGTTCAAAAAAACTTGATTACAAATGGGCTGTTTACCCTAGCCTGGGAGCTCATTTGGAGCACATTTTCTCAAATTCAAATTTATTTGACCTCCTCTAAATCACTTCAAATTTGCGCCCCAAATGCGTCGGCGCGGACGTCGAATGGACGCCACCCGCGCCTTCTCGTTGTTCGCCGCGTCCCCACCTGGCGGCCAGCTTAATTTATGACCACGGGCCCACGCGTCAGCGACGGCGGTCGCCCTTTTTTAAGCCGACCGTGTGGCGGGGCCATCCTCATCCAAACTCGCCGTCCCCATCTAGGCAAGCTCACTCCCCCGTCGCCGGCAAACCCTAGCCAACCCTAGCCAAATGGGGCTCTTCTCCGGTGCTGGCAGCAGCAAGTCCAAGGGCAAGGCCCCCGCCGTCCCTTTCCCCTCTGAGTTCGTACCGCCTCCGCCGACGTCGGCTCGCCGGTAGAGGGTGCGAGTGAGCGTTCCAAGGCACCAGGCAGAGTGGCACTAGCAGCACCGCGTCCCTCTGCCGTACCCCGACGTCACCCTGCCGCACGACTGGCATCTGGATCAAGAGAGGATCCCAGTGCCGGCGGCGCCGCGGTCGACTAGGGCGCACGCGGAGGAGGTGCGGCGCCGGCGGGCAATGCTGACACCGAAGCAGCGCCGCGACGCCACCTACGCCACCGACTCGCCTAACTGGGCGAGGTGGTTCGCCTTCGAGCACGAGGAGGCGAGGCGATGTGGCATGTGGGAGGTCGACCGCGGCATGCCGCCGCCCCCGCTCGTCGTCTGGGAGGAAGACCAGGCGGCCCTTGAGGCGGTCTACCGCGAGAGCGAGGAGGACGAGCAGCGCAGGGTGGAGGTGGTGGAGGAAGAGGAGGCTCGCTACGAGGCGGCCATGGCGCAGGCCCTCGCCCTCTCCACGGCCGGCGATTGCGTCGTGCCACCGGTGGCCCCGCCGTCCCCTCCCCGACGGCTCGTCAAGGCCGACCCGGAGCCGCAGCCGGAGCCCATCGCGCGCTTCTCTTGGACTGGAGTGGTGCACGAGTGGGTGTCCGCACCACCGGCTTGGATGGGGGTGACCCTGGAGCAGGAGGCGGCGTACCTCGAGATGTGGCGCCAGCGACGGCTCGCCGACGAGCGCCATCACGGCGAGTATGAGGAGATGCTCGAGCGCGACCTCGAGGAGGAGGCGCGCGAGGCTGAGGTGGAGGCACGCCAAGCCGCGGCTGCACAGGCGGCCGCACAGCCCCCCGCGCCGGCACTGCCCCCGCCCGAATAGCTGCCCGCGGCGGACATCGCCATCGCTTGGAACACGGCGTTCCCCTGGGCCAGCCCTGCGCCGATGCTCATCGACCTCACCCACCCTAAGGACGATGACGACGATGCCTAGGGCGCGCTGGGCAACGCGCCGCTTCGTGGTAGGTTGTTTTTAATTTCTTTTAATGCTAATGTGGACGCGTGGACTCGCGCCGGCCTTCCTAAGGCCGGCTTTAATGTTTAATTAAGTTGTTTTTATTTTAAATATGCATGCACAGTTTTTTTGTCGGCGCCGTTAAAATGGGTTGGGCCAGCGTTGGGCGCACGAGCCAACCCAAACGCGTTGGGCGCAGCGAGGGGATTTGAGGAAAATGGTAGGGGCGATGGAGGTGGTTGCCCTCTTTATATGATGTGCTACCCCACGACCGTGGTCTTGCATGCGCCCACGTATACGCGGCCCCACTCGTCAGCTAACAGTCAAAGCCTTTGACCCGACGGCAACGTCCATTGTGCCCAGTTATGAGGGTTTCTGGCAAGGGAGTGGGGAAAATGAGCAAAAGTTAACAGAGTGGGGATGAATGAGTAGAGCTAAGGAACCAGGAGCACAAAAATAAAAATCCCTTATTTTTTTGGTCATTTTCTATTGCACGAGAAATTCAGAAAACAGACAAAACATGGCACTTTATTTTATTTAACTAATAAAAACAGAAAACAAAAGGTAGGGACAGAAGGTAGTGCTTACTAAATTCATCAACTTCATTCCTCTCAAAAAATGATCCATTAATAAGGTTGATCAAGTCTTATTAACAACCACTTTCAATTAGCATGAAACCAAAGAACTTTCGTAAATCACTAAGTTACCTCAACGGGGATATGAATGTCCCCAACAATAAACATTTCATATTTCTTTTAACAGTAGGTAGAGGTAGTTGAAAACTTCCAATAGTGATTGTCGGAGATTTTTCAATAACATCAATACCATTCACTTGGAATTGTTTCTTCGAAAAGTGCACCGTATGCTCATTAGCATTGATATGAAAAGTGATCTTGCTTTTATTGCAATCAATAACAGCCCCTGCAGTATTCAAGAAGGGTCTACCAATGATAATCGACATGTTGTCGTCCTCGGGCATCTCAAGTATAACTAAGTCAGTCAAAATAGTTACATTAGCAACAACAACGGGCACATCCTCACAGATACCGATAGGTATGGCAGTTGATTTGTCAGCCATTTGGAAAGATATTTCAGTAGGTGTGAGTTTATTCAAATCAAGTCTTTTATATAAATAGAAAGGCATAACACTAACACTGGGTCCTAAATCACGTAAAGCAGTTTTCACATAATTTCTTTTGATGGAGCAAGGTATAGTTGATATTCCTAGATCTCCAAGTTTCTTAGGTACTCCATCTTTAAAAGTATAATTCGCAAGCATGGTGGAGATTTCAGCTTCCGGTATTTTTCTCTTATTAGTGATGATGTCTTTCATGTACTTTGCATAAGGAGGCATTTTAAGGATATGAGTCAAGCGAGTACGCAAAAAGACTGGCCTCGGCATTTCATCAAAGCGTTCAAATTCTTCATCATCTTTCTTTGTAGTTGAATTAGGTGGAAAGGGCATAGGTTTTTGAACCCACGGTTCCCTTTCTTTACCGTGTTTTCTAGCAATAAAATCTCTTTTTATCATATCGTGTATTCTTGGGTTGTGGGTTATCAAGATCAACCGCAGGTTCTTTCTCAACATCATTGTCTGGTTCTTTACTATTTGTTTGAGTGTCTTCATGAACCTCATCATTATCTTTTTCATTATCAGAAGGTGAGTGTTCATTATCAGACTGAGTTTCAGCAGAGATAGAAATTTCATTATCATTATCATGAGGTTTTTCTACTTCAGGTTCACTAGAGGCATGCAACGTCCTATCATTTTTCTTCTTCTTTTCCTTTTTAGAAGGACTACGTGTGTCAGTGTTAACTCTTTGAGAGTCTTGTTCAATTCTTTTTGGGTGTCCCTCAGGATAAAGTGGTTCCTGAGTCATTTTACCTCCTTTAGTTGCTACTCTAACAGTAAAGTCACTTATATTATTATTCATTTCATCAAGAAACTCTCTTTGAGATTTAGCAGCTTGTTCTAACTGAGTTTGAACTATAGAAGCATGCTTTCCCACACCTCTAACATCATTTGAAATTCTAAATAACAAGTCACGCTCAAGCGAGCAATCATATCAGAATTATATTTCAATTGTTTCATAACATTTGCATTGAAGTGATCTTGCTTTCTAATGTAGGTTTCAAACTCATAAAGGCATTGGCTAGGGTGCATATTGTGAGGATTGTCATTATTATTGAATTTCATTAGAGAATTTACCTCTACCACCTTAGGTGGTGGTGTATCAAGCCCATGTATTTCTTCAATGGGAGGTAAATTTTTGACATCCTCAGCTTTAATACCTTTTTCCTTCATAGATTTCTTTGCCTCTTGCATATCTTCAGGACTGAGATATAATATACCCCTCTTCTTCGGAGTGGGTTTAGGCGGTGGTCCAGGAAGAGTCCAATCATCATAATTTTTCAATATGTTATTCAATAATTCTTCAGCTTGCCCAATGGTTCGTTCCCTGAAAACACAACTAGCACAACTATCTAGGAAATCCCTAGAAGCATCGGTTAGTCCATTATAGAAGATATCAAGTATTTCATTTTTCTTAAGAGGACGGTTAGGCAAAGCATTAAGCAATTGGCAAAGTCTCCCCCAAGCTTGTGGGAGACTCTCTTCTTTAATTTGCACAAAGTTAAATATTTCCTGTAAGGCAGCTTGTTTCTTATGAGCAGGGAAATATTTTTTAGAGAAGTAATAAATCATATCCTGGGGACTACGCACACAACCAGGAGCAAGAGTATTGTACCAAAATTTAGCATCACCTTTTAATGAGAACGGAAATAATTTGAGAATATAGTAATAGCGAGTTTTCTCATCATGAGTAAAAAGGGTGGCTATGTGATTCAACTTAGTAAGATGTGCCACAACAGTTTCAGTTTCATAACCATGGAAAGGATCAGATTCAACCAAAGTAATTAACTCTGGGTCGACAAAGAATTCATAATCCTTATCATCAATAAAGATAGGTGAAGTAGCAAACTTAGGATCATATTTCATTCTAGCATTTAGAGATTTTTCCTTATACTTGCATAATAATTTCTCTAGATCATCTCTATCCTTACAAGCAAGAATGTCTCTAGTTGTCTCCTCATTCATAACATAACCTTCTGGTACCTTTGGCAATTCATATCTAGGAGGGCTAGTTCTAGTAGGTGTTTCAAGATTTTCAGTTTCAAGCTCATCATCAGTTTCAACAACATCATGTTGTCTTACTCTAGCAATTTGTTCATCAAGAAAGTCAATTAGTGGCACATCATCATCATCATCAAGCAAGGTACTAGCATCATCATAAGTATTATTCATAGCAGAAGTAGCATCATCAATAACTTGCGACATATCAGGATTAATAGAATGTGGTGGTGTTGCAAGTTTATTTATAACAGAAGGTGAATCTAAAGCAGAGCTGGATGGCAGTTCCTTACCTCCCCTCGTCTTAGAGGGATAAATCTTAGTCTTAGCATCCTTCAGATTTTTCATAGTGATAAATTGATAATAATCTCAAGTGACTCAACAAATATAGCTATGCTCCCCGGCAACGGTGCCCGAAAAAGGTCTTGATAACCCACAAGTATAGGGGATCGCAACAGTTTTCGAGGGTAGAGTATTCAACCCAGATTTATAGATTCGACACAAGGGGAACCAAAGAATATTTGCAAGTATTAGCAGCTGAGTTTTCAATTCTACCACAACTGGAGATTAATTATCTGCAGCAACGTGATCAGCAGCAAAGTAATATGATAGTTTTGATAATAGTAGAAGCAACAATGGTAACGGTAACAGTGATAGAAGTGATTTTGTAGCAAGTGCAACAGTGACAAAAACAATAGTAACTTAGCAAGAACAATATAAGATAAATTCGTAGGCATTGGATCGGTAATTTGTTGGATGATATTCATCATGTGACAGTCATAACCTAGGGCGATACGGCACTAGCTCCAGTTCATAAATATAATGTAGGCATGTATTTCGTACATAGTCATACGTGCTTATGGAAAGAACTTGCATGACATCTTTTCTCCTACCCTCCCATGGCAGCGGGGTCCAATTGGAAACTAAGGGATATTAAGGCCTCCTTTTAATAAAGAACCGGAAGAAAGCATTAACACACGGTGAATACATGAACTCCTCAAACTACGGTCATCACCGGGAGTGGTCCCGACTATTATCACTCCGGGGTTGCCGGATCATAACACGTAGTAGGTGACTATAACTTGCAAGATCGGATCTAGAACATGGATATAATGGTGATAACATAAATGGTTCATATCTGAATCATGGCACCCGTGCCCAAAGTGACAAGCATTAAGCATGGCAAAGTCATAGCAACATCAATCTCAGAACATAGTGGATACTAGGGATCAAGCCCTAACATAACTAACTAGATTACATGATGAATCTCATCCAACTCCTCAATGACCAGCGAGCCTACGAAGGAATTACTCACTCCTGGTGGGGAGCATCATGGAATTGGCGATGGAGAAGGGTTGGTGATGACGAAGAACGAAGATTCCCCTCTCCGGAGCCCCAAATGGGCTCCAGATCTGGCCTCCCGATGAAGAACAGGAGGTGACGGCGGCTCCGTCTCATGGATCGTGATAATTCTTTCTCCCTGATTTTTTCTGGAAAAATAGGATTTTATAGCGTCGGTTTTAGGGTCTGCGGGGCCACCAGGTGGGGACAACCCACCTGGGCGCGCTTGGGGGGGGGGGGTAGCCCCGCCCTGATGGGTTGTGCCCACCCAGGTGCCCCCCTCCGGTGGTTCTCAGCTCCAGAAATTCTCTTTTATTGTATAAAAAATCCTCGCAAAGTTTCGTTCCATTCCGAGAACTTTTATTTCTACACAAAAACAATACCATGGTAGTTCTGCTGAAAACAATGTCAGTCCGGGGTTAGTTTCATTCAAATTAGAGTCCAAAACAAGAGGAAAAGCATTAGGAAAAGTAGATACGTTGGAGACGTATCAACTGACCCTCTCTGAACTGCTGAATCAGGAGTCTACTCTTTCGAGTGGTATGCTTGTGCAGAATCAAGTTACCCGCTTCATCCTTCTTCGTGGAATGTGACACGACAAATCCAGGACGTCCTGGCCGGACTGATCCTTCAACTTTTTGGGTACCCACGGCCCCTTGGGGTTTCCTTTAAATTTTCCTTGGTATTCACTACTATTGCCTCAGCCTGACAAGTGGTTTCAGCCTTGCGTTTCTGTTTCCGACTGTTTCCGCCTCCGGTGTCCTGGTCGACTGGCTTCCCCTTGACATTGGAGAGTCAGCCCTCCTCTTCACCATTCGCATACCGAATGGCTATCTCCATCATCTAATTGAGAGACATGGCCCTGGAGCAACCGAATTTCAGCATGAGCTCTCTGTACCGTACACCTTCCTTGAAAGCGCAAACGGCCTGGTGCTCTGAAACATTCGCAACCTGGTGATGAAGTGTAGTCCACCGCTGGATGTACTCCCTCTGGGTTTCATTCGGTTTCTGAACACAGTGCTACAACTCAGACAGCAAAGCGGGACGCTTGCAAGTGCCTTCGAATGTCTTGATAAACACTCGGGCTAGGTCTTCCCAACAGAATATGCTTCCAGGAGCCAACTGATTCAACCAAGCTGTGGCCGAACCTTCAAGCATCAAGGGGAGGTGCTTCATGGCTATGTGATCGTTGCCTCCACCAATATGCAGCGCCACTCGGTAATTATGACGATATCCAAGGCAATGATCATGTATATAGGCATCACGTCCAAGATTAGTAGACTGACTCCTGCCTGCATCTACTACTATTACTCCACACATCAACTGCTATCTAGCATGCATCTAGTGTATTAAGTTCATGAAGATGTAGACAAGGTCTATTCATGTAGGAATAGACCCCATCTTTTTATCCTTAATGGCAACAATACAAATACGTTCCTCGCTACCCCTTCTGTCTCTGGGTGAGGACACCGCAAGATTGAACCCATCACAAAGCACTGATACGTCTCCAACGTAACTATACTTTTTTATTGTTCCATGCTATTATATTATCTATCTTGGGTGTTGTATATGCATTTATATGCTATTTGATATCATTTTTTGGGACTAACCTATTAACCTAGTGCCCAGTGCCATTTGCTGTTTTTTCCTTGTTTTTGACTTTTATAGAAAATCAATACCAAACGGAGTCCAAACGGAATGAACTTTTTGATGATTTTTCTTGGACAACAAGACACCCACGAAGCTTTGGGAGGAGGCCAGAAGACCCACGAGGGGGCCACAAGCCCTGGGGGTGCGGCCAAGGGGCTTGTGGGACCACCATGCTCTCCTAACCCTAACTCCGCTTCTATAAATACCCAAATATTCCCCTTACACCAGAGGGCACACCAAAAATACTTTTCCACCGCCGCAAGCTTCTGTTCTCGTGAGATCCCATCTTGGGGCCTTTTCCGGCACTCATCCGTAGGGGGATTTGATCACGGAGGGCCTCTACACCAACATTGCTGCTCGTCCGATGATGTGTGAGTAGTTTACCATAGACTTACGGGTCCATAGCTAGTAGCTAGATGGCTTCTTCTCTTTCTTTCATCTTCAATACAATGTTCTCCTTGATGTTCTTGGAGATCTATTCGATGTAATCTAATTTTGTGGTGCGTTTGTTGAGATCTGATGAATTGTGGATCTATGATCAGATTATCTATGAATTTTATTTGAGTCTTTTTTGAACTCTTTTATGCATGATTAAGATAGCTTTGTATTTCTCTCTGATCTATCGATTTGGTTTGGCCTACTAGATTGGTTTGTCTTGCAATGGGAGAGGTGCTTTGTGATGGGTTCAATCTTGCGGTGTCCTCACCCAGTGACAGTAGGGGTAGCGAGGCATGTATTTGTAGTGTTTCCTTTAAGGATAAAAAGATGGGGTTTATATCATATTGCTTAAGTTTATCCCTATACATCATGTCATCTTGCTTAAGGCGTTACTCCGTTCTTGTTAACTTCTTCGAAAAGGGACGCTTTATTATTTAAAATATTTAAGCATTACACCCGGCCTCTGCATAACTAAGAGGCACACAGCCAAATAAGGTCCTCTCACACAAACGAAAAAAAGGCAAAATACAAAGAAACTTAGAGTCTGTATAACACCTAAAGCGGAGGGGGGCCAATCCTAAGATCATACTGCCACCCATGTTGGGTAAAAGTATCCCTTGCCGTATCCTCCAATAGTGTGCACACCTCCATAAAAAGGTCTCGGTTCTCCACGCGTTGTAGAGAGGACCATAAACGAAGAGTCCCGGTACATCCGTAGATAACCTGCAACAGAGAAGTACTTTTATCATTAAAAACCTTATCATCTATACATAGCCAAAGCGACCAAATAATGGCAAGCGCTCCCACCCTAGGAAGAGTTCTAAACTTGTGATCAATCACATGTAATCAGTTGCCAAATACATTAGCAACACTACAGGGAGGATACAAGCTAGAAGCTATTTGGATGACTGACCATATAGAATGAGCTAATATGCATTGGAAGAATAAATGTTTTATTGTCTCCTCATGGTGACAAAAGACACACTGCGGACTTCCATGCCAATTTCTCTTAATAAGGTTATCTTCAGTAAGAATGACTCTGCGACGAAGATACCATGCTTAAGTGGTCTTCATCTTCCAGATCTTCTTGTTATTACCAACTGGCACGTCAGACTGGATTAACGCTCTATACATAGACTCCGCTGAGAATTGTCCATTCCCATGGAGGTTCCATCGGAATACATCAGACCCATGTGACAATTGCACCATGGACAACCGCTGAAGCAGAATGTTCTATGATTGTAGTCTCGGTCCAATTAAATCTCTTCTGAATGTCACATTTGGTGGAAATGATTCCATCACTATGGCGATAGTATCACCCTTGTGGCGCACAATGTTGTATAGAGCCGGATATTGTTCCTAGAGTGTGGCATTTCCTAGCCACTTGTCCTCCCAGAATCTAATTTCCTGTGACAGCCTGGTTTTTGCCCTCTTTTCTTTTTCTGATTTTTCTTGCCATTTGATTTGAATTTGGGTTTTGAATCAACTCACTTGGACTTGATCACTTGGGCATGTCCTTGATTTTCACCCAAGTGACCCATCTCTCTCCCAAACACATCATTTCCTCTCTGAAATATCCCAAAATGGCCCTAGGAATATTTTTCATAAATGAAAAATATTCATTTTCACTTCAAAACCTCACTTCAGAAACATATGCTCCAAAGCAACCCTCATTTTTCTTGCCCACAAAAACCTGAGAAAATTCTCAAATATTCTTTGAACCTTGGCACACCCCCCTGAGCAAAAATATTGCATAGGTTTTTGGAATATTTTTGCTACAGAAAATCATTTCTATTCTGGTCAGAAAATGCAGTTTCTACAGGAAGTGCATTTTTCCTTGATCCAATGGAGCTGAAATTTTTAGGGCTTCATTACCCTCCTAAGAAACTACTAACCACCAAAAATCAGCCCTAAACTCTTTCTGGATCTCTCTCAGTTAACCTCACAAGTTTCTGTCCAGAAACTTGCTAGGAAGAAACCCACTCGCAGAGCTCACCTGTGACCAACTCAAACCATCAAGGACTACACGCCAGACATGAATTTAAGGCACGACGTGGCTCTATGCCAAAGTTCACGCGGTGACCACGCGTGTGCACCGTGCCAACCTGCGTGTCGATGCGCTCTGGATGCTGCCGACGGCTCTGTTTCGCGCATGCTCGCTTCCCACCTCGCCGCGCCTTGCCAAACCTGGCCAGAATCACTGTCCCGACGCCCTTAACTCCCCCTGGCACTCGCCGACGCCGGAGCTCGCCACTGCGAGCACGGACACAACGCGGCCAAGCCAACAGTGCGCTCGTCCGACCGTGCTCGTCGCCACCCGAGCTTTGTGCTCGTCTCCGCTCGCCCACAGTGGCCGCGTGATCTGATACGTCCATTTTGCATCATGTTTTCTTACTATTATTTTAATGTTTTTATCCATAATAATGCTTTTTGGAGTAATTCTAATGCCTTTTCTCTCTTAATATGCAAGGTATACACAAAGAGGGAGAATTCCGGCAGCTGGAAATCTGGACCTGAAAAAGCTACGTCAGGCTACCTATTCTGCACAACTCCAAATGAGCTAAAACTTCACGAGGAATTTTTATGGAATATATAAGAATTATTGGAGCGAATAACTACCAGAGGGGGCCCACCAGGTGGGCACAACCCACCTGGGCATGCTAGGGAGGCCAGGCGCGCCCTGTTGCGTTGTGCTCACCCAGGCCCACCTCCGGTGCCCATCTTCTGGTATATAGGTCATTTTGACCTAGAAAAAAAATAAGCAGAGGACTTTCAGGACGGAGCGCCTCCTCCTCGAGGCGGAACTTGGGCAGGACCACTTTTGCCCTCCGGCGGAGCGATTCCGCCGGGGGAACTTCCCTCCCGGAGGGGGCAATCATCATCATCATCATCACCACCAACAACTCTCCCATTTTGGGGAGGGCAATCTCCATCAACATCTTCAACAACACCATCTCATCTCAAACCCTAGTTCATCTCTTGTGTTCAATCTTGTTACCGGAACTATAGATTGGTGCTTGTGGGTAACTAGTAGTGTTGATTACATCTTGTAGTTGATTACTATATGGTTTATTTGGTGGAAGATTATATGTTCGGATCCAATATGCTATTTAATACTCCTCTAATCATGAGCATGTTTATCATTTGTGAGTAGTTACTTTTTTTTCTTGAGGTCACGGGAGAAATCATGTTGCAAGTAATCATGTGAACTTGATATGTGTTCGATAGTTTGATAGTATGTATGTTGCGATTCCCTTAGTGGTGTCATGTGAACGTCGACTACATGACACTTCACCATATTTGGGCCTAAGGGAATGCATTGTGGAGTAGCAATTAGATGATGGGTTGCGAGAGTGACAGAAGCTTAAACCCCAGTTTATGCGCTATTCCGTAAGGGACCGATTGGATCCAGTTTAATGCTATGGTTAGAATTTATTCTTAATACTTTTCTTGTAGTTGCGGATGCTTGCGGGAGGGTTAATCACAAGTAGGAGGTTTGTTCAAGTAAGAAAAACACCTAAGCACTGGTCCACCCACATATCAAATTATCAGAGTAGCGAACACAGATCGAACCAACATGATGAAAGTGACTAAATGAAATTCCCGTGTACCCTCAAGAACACTTTGCTTATCATAAGAGACCGTTTTGGCCTATCCTTTGACTCAAAAGGATTGGGCTAGCTTGCTGCACTTTTTTTTACTACTATCGTTACTTGCTCGTTACAAATTACCTTGCTATCAAACTACGCCGCTACTTGCAATTTCAGCACTTGCAGACATTACCTTACTGAAACCTACTTGTCATTTCCTTCTACTCCTCGTCGGGTTCGACACTCTTACTTATCGAAAAGAGCTACAATGTATCCCCTATACTTGTGGGTCATCGAGGCTATTTTCTGGCGCCGTTGCCGGGGAGTGAAGCGCCTTTGGTAAGTGGAATTTGGTAAGGAAACATTTATATAGTGTGCTGAAATTTATTGTCACTTGTTACTATGGAAAACAATCCTTTGAGGGGTTTGTTCGGGGTATCTTCACCTCGTCCGGAACCACAATTAGCTACCCCTCAACCTACTGCACCTACTGAAAATTTTGAATATGAAATTCCTTCGGGTATGTGTCGGATCTCGGGTTCCGGCAAAACCCTAAAGGTTTGAACTCTCGGATGCGCGCGAAGTTCTCCCCCTACCGATCCATGTCCTAGCTTTGCTAAGATCTCAAGGTCTAACTCGACGAACTCGCAACACAAAGAACACAATATTTATACTGGTTCGGGCCACCGTTGTGGTGTAATACCATACTCCAGTGTGGTGGTGGATTGCCTCTTGGGCTGAGGATGAACAGTTACAAGGGGAAGAACAGCCTCTTGAGGTTGAGGTGTTCTTGTGCTCGGTGTGTAGCTAGGGATTGGCTCAAGATCAGATGCCTGAGGCTTCGTCTCCTCCTACTGTGGTGGCTAGTCCTATTTATAGAGGCCCTGGTCCTCTTCCCAAATATTGAGCGGGAAGGGATTCCACAACGGCCAGTTTGAAGGGAGACAACTAGTACAAGCTATCCTGACAAAAGTAGTCTTCGCCTGCCAAAGGCTCTGGTGGTGACGCCGCCTTAGGCTCCACGGTGACCTCTATCTTGCCGTCCTGCTGGTCTTGGTCTCGTTGCACTGATATGGAAACCTTTGCTTGACGCCTCGGTACTCCGCGCCTGCGCTTGCCTCCTTAGCACCAAAGAGGAAACAAGGACACTGTGCGCGCTGGCACCCGCCTGGCGCCCACCTGGTCTCCGTCGTCATGGCTCACGTCACGAGAACCTCGCGAGGTTTGCCTTGCCTTGATCTCTCCGCCCCTCGCGAGCCAACCTGGTGAGGCCGCTCCTGAGGAAGTCTTGTGTCGTCCGCCTCGCGAGGCTTGGCCCCTTGCGAGGGTCTTGAATGCTTGTTGGTGAAGATCGGCCGTATGGGCCCACTTGCAGAGCCACGCCGCGGGCCGCAGGCAGGCAAGTCTGGGGACCCCCATTCCCAGAACGCTGACAGTAGCCCCCGGGCCCAAGGCATGCTCGGGCTTGGCTTCGAGGCGAAGCCAAAGGTCAAGTGCGGAGCGCCGCGGGCCCCAATAGCCTGCGGCCTTGGTCTACGCGTGGTGGTTGATTGGACGTGGGCGTCTTCACTTCCCACGCAGCCTTGGAATCCGCCTGGCTATGCGGCCACCGCAACCTACATAGTTATTCTTCCATTGCCCGCGCCATACTTCCCTGGTTCCTCTGCTCCTCCGAGACTCTGCTCCTCTTTCCAATCTGACCTGAGCTCTGCCCTCTCCATCGTCATGGCGCCGAAACAAGCAGATAAGGGGAATAAACCTCTGCCTTTGGCTAGCGCGCCTCCGGTCGCCGAGCCCGCAGTTGGCCGGTCGCTGGTGCTCAACGATGAGGCCATGGGCAAGGTGCGTCCCATGCTCGCCTCCAGCTTCAATGAGTGGGGAAAGACGGTGGCTTGGCCTGCGTCTCGTGCTCGCATTGACCGGGCTGCCATCGAGGTCCCAATCTTCATCGATGCTCTTTGGGCTGGCCTGGTCCCTCCTTTCTCCGCCTTCTCCAACGCGGTGCTTGAACATTACCAGATCCACATGCTGCATCTCAACCCCAAATCTGTGACTCTTCTTGCCGTCTTCGCCTTCGTTTGCGAGGCCATGGTGGGCATTGCCCCTTCCGTGGCCCTTCTCCATCACTTCTTCTTGTTGCATCTGGTGGATCCCCGGCAGAGCTCGGGGTGCGTGAGCTTCCATGCCGTGGCCGATACAGCCGGCTCGGGGATTGATTTTTACCTCCCACCGCCCGCGGGCAGATTTCGGACGCACTGGGTGTATGTGGACGTAGGGGTGCTCAGCCCCCTGCTCTTGCCTCCGTCGTCGCCTGTCGTCCCCAACTCTGGCTGGGGCCATGAGAAGCTCGCGAGCCCTTGTCTTGTCCCCATCTGGCTCAGGCTGAAGAAGCTAAAAGACCTTGGTGTGACAGCGCCTATGGTGGTGAAGGAGTTCGTCAGGCGCCGGGTCGCTCCACTCCAGTGCCATTCTCGACCGATGTGGGCCTTGCTCAACAGCAAGGACCATATGAGGCTTCAGGAGTCCGGGCTCCCTCCTGAGACGCGACAGATGGTGCTTGAGGTTTTGGCGGGCGTTCCGTTTCCAAACGACATGCCTGGGAAGAGTTTCTTGTTGTACCGCTGCTCGAACAAGGAGGAATTCGCAGAGCACATGCCTTCTTTTGACGAGTGGGGGCTGCGCCCAGACGGCCTGGTGGGGCCCCGCGAGAACCCCGTCAACATGGTTTCCCTCTTTGTTGTGGGTGCCGAGCTCACCCCGAGTGTGGAAGCAGGGGGCGAGCACCATCCGGGGCCGGTGACCCCAGCACCGAGGTGCTAATGCCGCCTGGGGCTCCTGAAGCGTCATCCTCGGAGCCCGTGATTCTTGTTCGGGGGCGGCAGTTGCAGGGCGACGCAACGCATGTCTCCTGAGGCCAAAGCTCTTGAGACCTCGGCAGGTCGCCGCGAGGTGGCGCCGGCAATTCTCTTCGGCTCGGCGCCCCTGAGGATGCCCCCTTAAGCGCTTCTCCTGCTGCACCTCGTGCTGGCCGCCATGTCCAACGCTTTGGTCGGCTCTGCATGGACTTCGAGGAGCTCCGGAAGAGGAAGAGGTCCCCGAGCGGCAGCGGTGGCATCTTCGGGCCGTTGAAGCGGAGGAAGTACATCGCCATTGACGAGTAAGTGTTGTATGTTTGTGGCTTCTTAAGTGCTGCCTTCCTTCCCGACGTTGGTTCTTCAGGGTTCCTTCCACCACAGCCGCTGAGTCTTCCGAGAAGCAGTCTCCTCCCTCTTCGACTCCCTCGATGGCCTTGAGCACCCTGAGCCCGCACGCCGCTCCTGGTGCGGGGTGGGTTTGGGAGGCGCGCTCGCCTCCATGGCGCCTTGAGCCCGCGGCCTCGTCGCCCCTCCTTTGCGGCCTTGCTTGGAGCTTAGAGGGCGTGCCCAGGACTCCTTCTCTGGTCATGGACGGTGGCTGGTTGGCTTCGGTCTTCGGCCCCTCTTCAAGTAGCGGGCCCCATCTAGTTCGGCCCCCCCGCGAGGCCTGGCTGGCGCCTGGGGCAGCGCGAGCCCCCAGCCCCCTGCCGAGAGGGGGCGCGCTGCTTCAGGCCTCGCCGGCAGCCCCCGTGGTGGAGGACGAGATGGGTCGTGCGCTTGAGTTTGAGCACGAACGGAGCGTTGCTCGCCACGAGCTCTTCCAGGAGGCGATGGGCGCGATGAACCAGCTCGGCGGTGAACTCGCGGATGTTGACGCGCGCCTCAAGGCTGAGTGTCTTCGGCTGGCGGAGGAACGGCGTAAGCTGAAGGTGGCTATCAACCTTGGTCGCCATCAGCGCGATCTTGACAACGCGAAGGCCAAGGCATCTCTTGAGGTCTCTCGTGAGGCTTGCTCCCGAGCTTTGGAGGAGGCTCGCGAGGCTGACCGCTGTTGCAAAGCTGCGGAGAAGCACGCGTGGGAGCTCCAGGCCTGGAGTGCATCCCTGGAGCAGCAGGTGGAGGCGCGCAAAGCCGCCCTTGCGTCGCTGAGGGGGACGCCCGCCGAAGAAGAAGAGATCCGGAGGCGCGAGGAGGCGTTGGCACTGGAAGCCGTAGAGCGTAGCCTCGAGCTTGAGTGGTTGGATACGAGTGAGCGTCAAGTTGCCCAAGCGGAAGATGCCGTTGGTGCACGCGAGGCCAAGGCTCAGGAGGAGGTCGATCGCTGGGTGGCCGAGGTTTGCGTGGGTCTCGAGGGCAGGCATGACCTGAAACTGCAGCTTGTGGAGACGGAGGCTGCAGGTAGGGACGCTACCCTTAGGCCCAGGCTAGCTGAGGAAGAGAGGCGTGAGGAGGCCATGGCAGCCGCCCTGGTTACGGCGCAGGCGGATCTGGCCTCCGCCCGTGCTGAGCTGCTCTCTCTTCAGAAGCGGGTTGCCGACGCCGAGGCCATCGCGCAGCAGAACAGGGAGGAGGTGCTTCAGCGGTGGACATTGGAGCGCGAGCACGCCCCCATGCTTCAGAGTCTCAGGAACAGGGCCAACACCGCGCTGGGCCATGTCTGCGACGAGAATGCCCCTCATCCTCATACGGACAACTACGCCAGCCACCTTCGCTTCTTCTCCGACGTGGTGACGCGCCTGGAAGCTCGCTCCAATAAAGCCCGCCAGCTCGTGGACGAGAGGAGCCGTGGCCTGCTCGGGCGCGCGTTCTCCCGCGTCTTCATCCATCTTCAGAACACTTTCCCCGACTTCGACTTCGCCACCGCCATTGCCCCCGTACCCGCAGTCATCCGGGGCGACCTCGCACGGTGGGTGGAGGACAACGTGGATGCGCTGGTCAGGGCCTTCGCCTCTGAAAATGACCCGGTGGTAGTCGCGGTAGACGAAGGTGACGTGGTTGACGACGGCGATGTCGGAGCCGGCGAAGGTGGAGGCAACGCTAGTGATGGCGGCCGCGATGCCAGCGGTGCGTCTGAAGATGACCTGGGGGACACGGCGAGCGACATATCCGGCTGACTCCATGTTCCTCTGCTGTTTTACCCTGTATGCAAGAACTCGGGCGTGGCCCCTAAAGATTGTAAGAGCATTTTGGGAGGGGGAGGCCCTCATGTAAACAAATCGCAGTTTTATTCTTCTATGCCAAACTGAGTGTGCGCCTTTGTAGGTCCATGAGTCTGGTGGCAAGTTTTGCTGTTGCGGCTTACCTTAGCCGAGGCAAGCCCCGAACCAGATCGTGAGGTCGTGAGTTCCCGCGGAGCTCCTGAAGGGTCTGCTGACTCGCCCGAGAGGGCCTTGCGAGGATCAAGTGCCGATCGGCGCGCGCGGTGCGTGTGCCGCGCCCAGCCCCGTTCGTGAGGGGGCCGCGAGGGGGAGGCAGCGAGTGAGAGCTTCGGAATAAGGCAAGAACCAGATAGCAAGAAATCGCTTGAACGAGAAAAGGCACCCCTCGCGCGCATCAATGAAAATTCAACTTCGACTTAAATCCAAATACAGAAGGCAAGGCTACAGAAAAGGGATCCAAAGCAAATGGCCGCGTCCGGCACCTAGTCTAGTCTTCTTGTCTTCGAGTCTTCTCACCAGCGCGGAGCTAAGTGCTGCCACTAGGACGTGGGAGGGAGCCCCCGAGGCCCGAGGGCGGCACTCCTTAGACTCCGGGGCGTGTACAGCCCCACTCGTTATTATGTGAGAGTGTCACGGGCAGCGATCTTCACAGGCGTGAGCCTTACGTCATATCACCAGACGAGGGCCCCACCTTGCGCCTCCCTCGGCCACCGTTGGGGGCAACCGGAAACTAGGATGCCACCAAAGGGACAAAGGGGACGCCAGCGGCGCCCTTGGCGACGACGGGTCCTCTGCCGGGGTAGGGCTCGCCGGCGCCTCCCCGGCAGAGGGCCTACCTCCGGGTAACGCCTTGCTCCATGCGACGCGGGGAGGGGCCTTGCTCCTGGCTCCTCCCGCGCAGCCCCCAGTGAGTCTCTCCTGATGGGGCGGACATCGCCGTGCCGGAATCATTGCCTGGTGCTGTGACCTAGTTCACCTATGACTCATGGTTAGCGTAAGATTGCCCCTGAGGAATTAGTGATACCCTGTATCTATTGTCGACGGCGCGGTTGGTGGGGCTCTCTGGCGGCTCCTGGAAGGCTTCAGCTCCTAACGCCTCCTCCTCCCAACCTGGCCCGAGGAATGAGCTGGGGTCGTCCTCCGGCGTGTACTCTTGGTCCATCATGCGGGGCACGTAGGCCTCCGAGGCCGCTGCCCCGAAGACCTCGCCGAAGTGCCCCACGCTCCATGTCGCCCGCCGTGTCACGCCGTCTTGAGGATGGCAGGGCAGTGCTCCGATGGGGCCGTATGCGACAACTCTCGTCCCCGCACCCATCTGGGGTGGCGCGGGCGCGACAAGGCGCCCTCCACCATGGATCGTGTTGATGTTGATGAGGCCCCAGGGCGCGCCCGGGAGCATACGGGCGCGACGAGGCCCGCCGTGGGACCCAATCGCCACCTGAGGCGTGAGTTGAGAGCAGAAGGGCGGTGCTCCCGTGGCTGCTTCGTCCAGTAGCTCGGCGACGCGTTCCAGCAGCGCATCCCGGCTGCTGTCCATCAGTCGGCATCGCAGCAGCTCCTGTGCCACTGTGAGTGCGGCCCGCATGTTCGCCTGCTCCCTTCGGGTGTGTGGCGCCGTTGCCGCGGTGTGGCTTGCGGCCCTTGCAGCGGCTTCCACTTGTCGTGGAGTAAGGGCAGACAGTGCCTGGCTGCGCCGCCCGTGTCCAGCAACGTTAGGTGGCGCCCGTGCCGCCTGGAGCGCGGGGTTGAGGTCTTCCTGGGCAGGCGGCGCCGTCCAGGCGGGCCAGGCTGCCCAGCGGTTGGCGTCAGCCCTCAGGTCGCCGGACATCGGAACCGCGGAGCGTCGGTGATCAGCTGATGGGGAAGAGGCTCCGGCGCACCCTACCTGGCGCGCCAAATGTCGGATCTCGGGTTCCGGCAAAATCCTTAAGGTTCGAACTCTGGGGTGCGCGCGAAGTTCTCCCCCTACCGATCCACGTCCTAGCTTTGCTAATATCTCAAGGGCTAACTCGACGAACTCGCAACACAAAGAACACAAGATTTATACTGGTTCGGGCCACCGTTGTGGTGTAATACCCTACTCCAGTGTGGTGGTGGTGGATTGCCTCTTGGGCTGAGGATGATCAGTTACAAGGGGAAGAACAGCCTCTTGAGGTTGAGGTGTTATTTTGCTCGGTGTGTAGCTAGGGATTGGATCAAGATCAGATGCCTGAGGCTTCGTCTCCTCCTACTGTGCTGGCTAGTCCTATTTATAGAGGCCCTGGTCCTCTTCCAAAATATTGAGCGGGAAGGGATTCCACAACGGCCAGTTTGAAGGGAGACAACTAGTACAAGCTATCCTGACAAAAGTAGTCTTCGCCTGCCAAAGGCTCTGGTGGTGACGCCGTCTTGGGCTCCACGGTGACCTCCGTCTTGCCGTCCTGCTGGTCTTGGTCTCGTTGCACAAATATGGAAACCTTTGCTTGACGCCTCGGTACTCCACGCCTGTGCTTGCCTCCTTAGCACCAAAGAGGAAACAAGGACACTATGCGCGCTGGCACCCGCCTGGCGCCCGCCTGGTCTCGGTCATCATGGATCACGTCACGAGAACCTCGCGAGGTTTGCCTTGCCTTGATCTCTTAGCCCCTCACGAGCCAACCTGGTGAGGCCGCTCCTGAGGAGGTCTTGTGTCATCCGCCTCGCGAGGCTTGGCCCCTCGCGAGGGTCTTGAATGCTTGTTGGTGAAGATGGGCCGTACGGGCCCACTTGCAGAGCCACGCCACGGGCCGCAGGCAGGCAAGTCTGGGGACCCCCGTTCCCAGAATGTCGACAGTATGATAGAACAACTGCCAGCTAATCCTTATGTAGGAGATGGAACCGAACATCCTGATATGCACTTGATATATGTAGAACAAATTTGTGGATTGTTCAAGCTTGCAGGTTTTCTCGAAGATCAAGTTATGAAGAAGGTTTTCCCTTTATCTTTGAAGGGAAAAGCATTGACATGGTATAGGCTATGCGATGATATTGGATCTTGGAATTGGAATCGATTGAAATTGGAGTTCCACCAAAAATTTTATGCTATGCATCTAGTTCATCGTGATCAGAATTATATATAATTTTTGGCCTCGTGAAGGAGAAAGTATCGCTCTAGCTTGGGGGAGTCTTAAGTCAATGTTATATTCATGCCCCAATCATGAGCTCTCAAGAGAAATTATTATCCAGAATTTTTATGCTCGGCTTTCTCGTAATGATCAAACCATGCTTGATACTTCTTGTGCTAGTTATTTTATGAAGAAGACTATTGAATTCCAGTGGGATCTTTTGGAAAGAATTAAACGCAACTCTGAAGATTGGGAACTCGATGAAGGTAAAGAGTCAGGTATTAAACTTAAATATGATTGTGTTAAATCTTTTATGGATACCGATGCTTTTCAAAAGTTTAGCACTAAATATGGACTTGACTATGAGATAGTAGCCTCCTTTTGTGAATCATTTGCTACCATGTTGATCTCCCTAAAGAGAAGTGGTTTAAATATCACCCACCTATTAAAGAAGAAATTAAAGAACCGGTACCAATTAAAGAAGAAACTATACTTTACAATGTTGATCCAGTTGTTCCTTCTACTTATATTGAGAAACCACCTTTCCCTGTTAGGATAAAGGAACATGCTAAAGTTTCAACTGTGGTTAACAAAAGCTATATTAAAACACCTAAACCTGATGAACAAATTAAAGTTGAACCTAGTATTTCTATGGTTAAAGATCTCTTGGAAGAAGATATGGATGGGCATGTTATTTACTTCTGTGAAGAAGCTGCTAGAATTGCCAAACCTGATAAAAAGGATAAACATAGACCTATTGTTGGCATGCCCGTCATCTCAGTTAAAATAGGAGATCACTGTTAACATGGTTTATGTGACATAGGTGCTAGTGTGAGTGCTATTCCTTACACTTTATATCAAGAAATTATGAAAGACATAGCACCCGCAGAGATAGAAGACATAGCTGTTACTATTAAACTTGCGAATAGAGACACTATATCACCGATTGGGATTGTTAGAGATGTTGAAGTCTTGTGTGGGAAAATAAAATATCCTACTGATTTTCTTGTTCTTGGTTCCCCACAAGATGACTTTTGTCCCATTATCTTTGGTAGACCTTTCTTGAACACCGTTAATGCTAAGATAGATTGCAAGAAACAAACTGTCAGTGTTAGTTTTGGTGATGAGTCTCATGAGTTTAATTTTTCCAAGTTTAGTAGAAAGCTTCATGAAAAAGAATTTCCTAGTAAAGATGAATTAATTGGTCTTGCTTCTATTGCTGTACCACCTACTGATCCTTTAGAACAATATTTTCTAGGCCATGAAAATGATTTTCACATGCATGAAAGAAATGAAATAGATAAGATTTTCTTTGAACAACGTCCTCTACTTAAACACAATTTGCATTGAAACTCTAAGAGGTCCTCCTCCACCTAAAGGTGATCCTGTGTTTGAATTAAAACAATTGCTAGACACTTTGAAATATGCTTATCTTGATGAAAAGAAGATATATCTTGTTATTATTAGTGCTAACCTTTCAGAACATGAAGAAGAAAGATTATTGAAAGTTCTGACGAAGCACCGAGCTGCTATCGGATATACTCTTGATGATTTAAAGGGCATTAGTCCCACTCTATGTTGTGGGCGTTCTGGGACCGGGTGTGCCCAGACTTGCCTGCCTGCGGGCTTGTGCGTGGCTCCACCAGCGGCCTGGTACGACCCATCTTCAACAGCAACCACCCAAGACCCTCGCGAGGGGCCAAGCCTCGTGAGGCGTACGACACCAAACCTTCTCGGGGGCAGCCGCACTAGGCTGGCTCTCGAGGAGCGGAGATCTCTATGCAAGGGGCACCTCGCGAGGTTCACGTGACGTGAGCCATGAGGACCAAGGCCAGGTGGGCGCCAGCGGGCGCAGTGTACCAGTTTCCTCTTTGGTGCTAAAGAGGCAAGCGCAGGCGAGGAGTCCCGAGGTGTCAGGCAAAGGTTTCCATATCAGTGCAACGAGATCAGGACCAGCAGGACGGAGGTCATTGCGGAGCCCACGGTAGCGTCACCACCAGAGCCTTTGACAGGCGAAGACCACCTTTTGTCAGGATAGCTTGTACTAGTTGTCCCCCCTTCAAACTTGGACGTTGTGGGATCCCTTCCCGCCTAACATTTGGGAAGAGGACCAAAGCCTCTATAAATAGGACTCACTACTGCAGGAGACTGCTAACGCGACACTACGATCAGAGACCCTTTGCCGAAACTGTGTGCGATGCAATAATCGCAAACAGTGGTGTAAAAAACCGTCAAAAAAGGTGCAAAACGTTTGCGATGATGTATGCATCAAACACGGTTCAGGTTTTAGTTGCGTGTGCGATGAAGGGCATACGGTTAATCCATTCAAACTGTCTGCGATGAGGTAGAACAATAGAAACAGGCAGCCATAACAATGTGTGTGCGATGCAGGACACATGGTTAATCCATTCGAACTGTTTGCGATGAGGTAGAACAACAGAAATGGGCAGCCATATCAATGTGTGTGCGATATACGGCATACTGTTAACTCGGATGAACTATTTTCGATTAGGAACACAACAGAAATGGTTCAACTTAACAAGATGTGTGTGATATGCAGCATACAGTTCACATGGATGAACTGTTTGCGATAAGCCAAAAGAACACAAACGAGTCGTGTGAACAAGATGTGTGTGATACGTGGCAAACAGGCGACTCGGATGAACTGTTTGTGATGAGAAATTACAACACAGACGATCAATACAGTTACTTCGTGTGTGATTCTGTGTGTAAAAAAAACTTTGGAAAATGCAAACTAGTTGCTTGCGGTGGATAAGAGTATCGCACATGATGCGTCTGCGAGTACTCGTGTGCGATGATTAGTATGTTACACATACGTTTCCTTATGTGAACATGTGTGTGAATTTGCAATATGGATAGTTAATATGCAAATGCCTTTTGGACATCGGGCACACGCTTAAACTCAATGAACTGTGTACGATACTAATACTTTCCATGAAAATTTATGAACTTGGGTAACAACATTTGAGTAACATATATATAGTGGTTACACTATTTGACAAAAGGAGGATCTTCGTAACACGGTTTTGACAACCATATGGTCCATATCTACATACTTAACATAGTAACAACTATCACATTTTAAGAGGCTAAGGGCCAACAACCATATGGTCCATATCAATACTTAACATATATAGTAACAACTAGCACATTTTAAGAGGCTGAGGGCCAACAACCACAACTATCCACTGGAAGCAGCTTGATCACGGCGACTCAACATCTCGTCAATGAAAAGGAAGAGCCCTCCTATGCCTTGGTAGAGCAGGAGTAGAACAGTGTCTCCAATTTTCCAATATGGATGCGTTGCCACGAGAAGCGAGAACTTGTTGATTTAAATGGTTCCATTTTTGCGGGAAATGCAGTACCTTGCAATCACTTTGCTGTTATTAGCAGGCACAAGTGTAATTCGACCATGCCGGGAAATCGATCTAGGAACGGCTACAGGGGGCAATTTCTGTTGACATGTAGAATAAAAAACAATTGTAACATATCGTTGAAGATATATATATATAGTTTATGAGCATCAACATTAAAATAAGACTTTTTACCAGCGCTTTGTGCATACAATTGGTCTTGTTCAGTGTGTGCACCATAGGTCTAATTAATCCCATCCAAAATCCAGCGTTCATACGATGTGCTATCTCTGTCAGATTATCAGCAAAGTTATGACATGCTTCAAGTCCTTCCAGTGTAATTTGGTACGCTTAGTAACATACAGATCGTTCATTATGCATCCAACATATCCTGCTTAAAAGGTGGAAAGGTATTATTTATTCAGAACATGGCAGAAGAATATATAGTGCGCATAAATTGGTAAACAAAATTTGTTACTGCCTAGGAACGGAGTCAGAATATGATATCACAATTGGTTGCTTAAATAGTGATCAATTGGTTGCTTAAATAGTAATATGACAGCATGGAGAAAGTTGAAAGGACACTAACCTCGATCAGACTTTGATCGGCTGATGACGTTGGGGAAGTAAACATCCATGTTAATTAGACCAGGCTGTGGTGCACGCACTAGAATTTTATTGCCAGCTTTCAGTTCATAACACTTAGACATTTTTCTCCAAAGGTCCGCATTAAAATAGGAGTGACCATCTTTATCAAGTATTACGCTAACCGTCATTGTAAACCCATGTTGCATTGTCAATATGACATCCTGGGAGTCATCAGCAAAGTAAAGCCCAAGATTTCCTTCTACTCCTGTTCTTGCAAAGCAAGGGATGTACTGCTTGAAATGAAAATTAAGATCGTAAATTAGATATATTGAAATAACCGAGCAAGATGCAAATATGGGAGTAACTGATAGAACATATCCATATATAGATGCAAGCAAAGTACAAAAATATAGAATTAAAAATAGATAATGTAACAAAGATTTGATGCAAATATATAGATAATGTAGCAACAGACGGTATATGTTCACAAATTTAGGCCATGCCGACCGTGGTAGGTTGAGATTGAACATACCGAGCGCTCCCTGAAGTCATCCGAAATGGTGAGATAGAACTTCGTTTTCGACTGGCCACGACCACAGTTGCCCGATTTGTGCTTGCACTATGCACACATGAATGAACACCCACGAATCAGCTAGAACAAAAATGATTCCACGGCGATTTCCGCCGGTTGATTAACAGCGACGGACGGACTGCGATAAGAGATGAGTGAATATTTCGCTAATTAAGTTGATTACCTTCTCCATGAGGAAAATCCCCGGCCCAATCCCGCAGAAAACCCCAGTCGACCAGAGTCTAGAATGTCGGTGCAGATAGGCGGCGAAAAGCGGTGGAGGCGAAATTCGGTGCCGTTTGGAGCGCGACCTACGGCCGCCACCAAGAGCCGTCGAGCTTAGGGTGCAGAGTTGAGGAGGAGTCCACGGCGAATGTGTGGGGGGATGAAGTGGGCGAGGGTTTCCTTTTCCTTTTGCATGTGTGAGTGAACACACACGGTTCGCAGAGGCGACGGAGATGAATCGTGTGTGATAGTAAATCACCGAGATTGAATGGGAATCCAAATTTCCTTTGTCTTTCATCCATGAGTTTTTTTCTACGATGAACATAAACCCTACTAATTACCGTGTTCAAATTTGACACGTTTCCTGGTTCATTTACAATATTTAGGGGATCATGTGCATTTTGTAGGCATTAATGCACGTAATTCAAATTCAAACAATTGGTGCATGAAAGGGTGCACAAGAACGGTCTAGAAAAACCATACTCGTGGTATTTAGTAATTTCTCAAGCCTTTTACAAGGAATGGGCAGATATTTCAATGGAGTCAACCACAAACGCGTCATTTACCGGGTTATCAACTATAGAACAATGAAATATGTGCTTGAAAAACATGAAGGCTGGCATGGTGCCATGGTATGGCCTCACCGTGCCCTGGTTAAAAGCTGAGAAGGTTTGATTTATCTCGTCATGCACACCCTTCATAAATCGAACCATCACCGAGGAAGTTCAATGCTTTTGAGAGGGAAATCACCAAGATTGAAGGGGAATCCAAATTTCCGTCCTAGTTTGTCCTTCAGTTTTTTTTCAACGATCAACATACCGCCTCGAATGAAACATGTTCAAATTTGACATTTTTCCGAACTCATTTACCATATTTAGGGGATTGTGTGCATTTTCTAGGCATTAATTATGCACATAATTCAAATTCGAACAATCGGTGCATGAAAAGGTGCACAAGAACGGTTTGGAAAACCATGCTCATGCTATACAAAAAATGAAACACATGGTTGGAAAACATGACGCCTGGTGTGGTGCCATGGTATGGCCTCACCATGCCCCTGGTAAAAATTGGAGAATGTTTTCCTTATGTCGTGATGCACGCCTTTCATAAATTGAACCATCACCGAGGAAGTTTCATGGTTTCAAGGGGGAAATCACCAAGATTGAAGGGGGGGGGTCCAAATTTCCTTTGTCCTTTGTCCACGAGTTTTTTCTACGATGAACATACAACCTGCAAATCACCCTGTTCAAATTTGGCACTTTTCTGGGTTCATTTGCCATATTTAGGGGATTATGTGCATTTCCTAGGCATTAATGCGCATAATTCAAGTTCAAACAATCGATGCATGAAAGGGTCCACAAGAACGGCCTAGAAAACCATGCTTGTGCCATTTAGTAAATTCTCATGCCTTTTACAAGGAATGGACATATATTTCGATGAAATGTGTGGCAACAATCAACCACAAATGTCTGTTTGTTGGGTTTTCAACTATAAAAAATATGAAATAAATGCTTAAAAACATGACGCCTGGCATGGTGCCATGGTATGACCTCATCATGCCTTGGTAAAAATTTGAGAAGGTTTGGCTATGTTGTCATGCACGCCTTTCATAAATCGAACCATCACCGAGGAAGTTCCATGCTTTCGAAAGGGAAATCCTCAAGATTGAAGGGGAATCCAAATTTTCTTTGTTCTTTGCCCTAGAGTTTTTTTCTACGATGAACATACACCCTGCAAATCACCGTGTTCAAATTTGGCATTTTTCCGGGCTCATTTACCATATTTAGGGGATTATGTGCATTTCTAGGCATTAATGGACATAATTCAAATTCGAACAATCGGTGCATGAAAAGGTGCACATGAACGGTCTGGAAAACCATGCTCGTGTTATTTAGAACATTCTCGTGCCTTTTACAACGAATGGGCAGATATTTCAAGGAAATGTGTGGCAATAGTCAACCATAAACGCGTCATTTACTCGGTTAACAACTATACAAAAAATGAAACACATGGTTCGAAAACATGACGCCTGGCTTGGTGCCATGGTATGGCCTCACCATGCCCTGGTAAAAATTGGAGAATGTTTTCCTTATGTCGTGATGAGCGCCTTTCATAAATCAAACCATCATCGAGGAAGTTTCATGGTTTCAAGGGGGAAATCACCAAGATTGAAGGGGGGGTCCAAATTTCCTTTGTCCTTTGTCCACGAGTTTTTTCTACGATGAACATACAACCTGCAAATCACCGTGTTCAAATTTGGCACTTTTCTGTGTTCATTTGCCATATTTAGGGGATTATGTGCATTTCCTAGGCATTAATGCGCATAATTTAAGTTCAAACAATCGATGCATGAAATGGTCCACAAGAATGGCCTAGAAAACCATGCTCGTGCCATTTAGTAAATTATCATGCCTTTTACAAGGAATGGAGAGATATTTCGATGAAATGTGTGACAATAGTCAACCACAAATGTCTGTTTGTTGGGTTTTCAACTATAAAAAATGAAATAAATGCTTAAAAAACATGACGCTTGGCATGGTGCCATGGTATGACCTCACCATGCCTTGGTAAAAAATTGAGAAGGTTTGGCTTATGTTGTCATGCACGCCCTTCATAAATCGAACCATGACCGAGGAGGTTCCATGCTTTCGAAAGGGAAATCCTCAAGATTGAAGGGAAATCCAAATTTTCTTTGTTCTTTGCCCTGGAGTTTTTTCTACGACGAACATACACCCTGCAAATCACCGTGTTCAAATTTGGCATTTTTCCTGGCTCATTTACTATATTTAAGGGATTATGTGCATTTTTAGGCATTTAGCGCATATAAATCCAATCCTGCTACAGGTGCACGGGTGTGATGTGAGGGACGTGGATTGCCGTTCGATCGCGGCGCATCCAGCAGTGCACATGTGCGATCCGCGTGGCCGGGGTTCCAGCCAATCATAAGGCAACACACAATAGGCTCAGCGCACACTGTTTCCGGAAGCGACGGAGATAAATCGTGTGCGATAATGAACGAGCAAAATTGTAAGGGAAGCCAAATTTCTATTGTCGTTTGTGGTTGAGCTCTTGAATACCACCGCACTGTACGGATGCCCGGTCCCTCCGTCCCAGAGCTCTCTCCAGGCGTCGTCCATGGCACCGTGGCGCACAGTAAGTGGTAAGGAACCGATGGCATCCCGCCGCGCCGCGTTCCTCGCCACCCGCGACCGCGCACATGGTAAGGAAGCGATGGCATCTCGCCGCGCTGAGTTCATCGCCGCCGGCGGCCAGACAGTTACATGGGCGGACTTTGAGGCTGCCATGGCCAAATGGGTGGTGTATCTAGAGGCGGCCAAAGCCGCACAGAAGGAGCGGAAAAGGCAGAAAGCAGTCAAGAAAAGAGAGTCCCGCCGCCGCAAGAAAAAAGAGGCTGCACGCCATGGTGAGGAGAGCTTGGCGGAGGTCGAAGCATGGTGGGCTGCTGCCTACAAGGACGGGAAGGAGAACGCCGACGTCTGGCCAGCATGCCCTGATGGCAGCATGTGAGAAGTAGTTTAAGTTTGTAGTATTAGAGGAATTACCAGTAGTACTTTAAGTTTGTAGTATTAACGTACAATGTTGGTAAGAGCATCCTTTGAGGGCTTTGAGCGTTGATTAGCATGTGTGACCGTGTGCATTTTTTCCGTTAATCATTAGAAGATCACAAAACACACGGTTTCTATGCCGTACCCGTCTACGTTTTTGCGTTAATGACCCATAAGTCAGTTACCTGTGCGATATTTCCTAATAAACCAGGCGTACCATTGACCGAAAAAAATCAAGTACACGTGTACATTTTTTTGGAGACGGGATCTGCCAACTTTCTTTTTTTCTCGCACACGAGTATTTTACGCGCTTCGTCTGTGTTGTGTGTTTCCCCCGCCCAAGTTTCAAATTTCGCACCCAAATTTTCATTAGGCGCGCGATTTCAGAATTTATTCCTCCAACACATCCCCTTCCCCTCAGTATCCTCCCTCACTCGCGCCTCCCCTACCGGCATCTCAAACCGCCGCCGCCGCAATCACAACTTCAACCACATCTATGTTCTGCTCGGATCCAGTTAGGTAACCCACCGATCTCTATCACGTCCCTGGCCTGATTGCTTAAATGGCACCTGCAAAACATCCTCATGCCTCCAAATCCCCCCTGCCAGGAGCTGATGGCGGTCCATGGCGTGATGGCCGCTGTGCGTGTTGACCCGGAGGAACACCTCGCCTCCGCCGCCGCTGCCGACATGGTGCAGGCTCTGGCCCAGATGAAGTCCCCCAGCGACAACCCCCCAGGACTTAACAGGTAAGATCGGACCAGCTAAATCTTACCACTACCACTTGCAACGGCTATGATTTGTACGGTTGATGTATTAAGCATGTTCGTGCCTTGTTTATTTCAGTACTACACACTGTGTGATGTTCAAATATTACCGTGTCCAGCTCAATTTCACCAATACCAGCAACAAACTTACAATACATGACTCAGGATATCACTAGAGATGCTGCCCATTTGCTATTTTTAGTGGATGCTAACCCTATTGCACTTAACATGCCTGTCCATGTACTTACGCAGGGTCATAACGGCCGATGCTTTTGTTTGCAGTCGAGGTGAGCTGCATCCCATGTCTTACAGTATTTCACATAATTTGTGCAATTGCAGTTTAACTTCTACCCATTTACTGGTTGCCTGTAGGTACACATGTCAGTGGCACTGATCCATGCTTCGACCCGGAGGAACATCTCGCCTCCGCCGTCGCTGACTTTGGGCGAGCTCTGGCCAAGATGAAGTGCCCCAGCAACTACCTCCCAGGACTTACCAAGTATGTACTCACCAGTTCAATCTTACCAATACCAGTTGCAATTAATGGCTATGTTTTGTACTGTTCTAGTAAACATGCCTAACACATTTTTGCTACTATCCCGACCTTTTTATAGACATCTGGGCCATTCTCTGCTCTGGCAGCACCTGCCTTGTGATGTTTAACTATGCCAATTGCATTTTTATCAGTACCGGTTTCAATGTCTATTAAGCCTGTTGCAATTAATAGTTGAATCCATTTTTAAACAGTTGCATTTCAATGGCTACAAACTTACAAAACATGACTTGTGATGTTTAACTATGCCATTTGCTATTTTTGGTGGATGCTAACCTGTTGTACTTAACATGCTTGTCCATGTACTTACGTAGGGTCATAACGGCCGATGCTGTTGTTTGCCATCAAGGTTAGCTGCATCCCATGTCTTACAGTATTTCACATCATTTGTGCAATTGCAGTTTAACTTCTACCATTTACTGGTTGCCTGTAGGTACACATGTCAGTGGCACTGATCCATGCTTCGACCCAGAGGAACAGCTCGCCTCCACCGCCGCTGACTTTGGGCGGGCTCTGGCCAAGATGAAGTGCCCCAGCAACTACCTCTCAGGACTTACCAAGTATGTACCCACCAGTTCAATCTTACCAGTACCAGTTGTAATTAATGGCTATGTTTTGTACTGTTGATGTATTAAGCATGTTGTAGTAAACATGCCTAACACATTTGAGGTATTTCCCTACCTTTTTATAGACAACTCGGCCATTATCTGCTCTGGCAGCACCTGCCCTGTGATGTTTAACTCAGCCAATTGCATTTTTATCAGTACCGGTTTCAGTGGCCATTAAGCATGTTGCAATTAACAGTTGTATCCATTTTTAAAGAGTTGTATTTCACTGGCTACAAACTAAAACATGAATTAGGATGTTGTTAAGCCTGTTGCAATTAACTGTTGTATCCATTTTTTAATCCGTCCCTTTGCTACCGTGCTACTCTTTCGAAATGAAGATATCACTATAGATTCTGCCGTTTTATTACCATTTGCTATTTTTGGTGGATGTTAACCCTGTTGTAGTTAACATTGGCTTTCCATGTACTTACACATGGCTACAATGGGCGATGCTGTTGTTTGCCATCGAGGTTAGTTGCATCCCATGTCTTATACACCATCTATTCCTAAATATAAGTATTTTTAGAGATACCAATATAGACTACATAAGGAGCAAAATTAGTGAATCTAGATTCTGATCTAAACTATATCTATAATTCTATACATCCGTATATAGTTCATATTGAAATCTCAAAAAAAAATACTTGTACTTAGGAACATAGGTAGTTGTATTTTACATCATTTGTGCAATCTCAATTTAGCTTCTAACATTTACTGGTTGCTTGTAGGTACAATTATGAGGGGTACTGATCCACGCTTCAATCCCTTTTGCATATGGGGCAATGAGATATTCATGAACAAGCGTCAAGTGAGGAAACTAAGAAAGATTGTTAGGCGAAAGAAACAGGTGATTGTAATTAAGCTCTTTATTTACACTTTGTCGAAGACAACAGTGAACTTTAGGATGGTAAGTAATGTGTTGCCTTTTCCCCCTGCCCACAACAAGTTACTCTATTAGACCTCAGTATCTGATATTTTTCTCTTTTCAGTGGTTTCCGCAGCTATTTACTGATGATTACCTTGCAAACTACATGACCGGAGTGGAGGCAACTAAGGTTAAAGTATATAATTCATGCTACCATGATAATGCTCTAGAAGTCTTCCTGAAGGCGGTGAAGGATGGGCGGGTGATCGCCACAAGGGGTTGGACAAAAGTGGTTCGTGCCTATGGCATGCAGGAAGGCACATTATGGGCATTCCGCTTCTTCAACACCGTCAGCAGTCAAAATGATTTGCACTTGTCTCTTCACCTTTACCGCCTTTAAATACTACGGTTCATCATAGTTAATTGCTGCCTAATCCTGTAATTACTGAACATATTGTACTGGAAATTTTATTTATGGATTCGTTGTTGAACCATTGTGCTGAGAATTTGAATTGCACATTTCGTATTTCAAAATTTCCAATTAGAATAATAAATTACAGCCAAAAATAAAAATAGAACAGACGGTCATGGACCTTTGCAAACGGTTCTAGCAGTAAAAGCGCTTGCGATGGATAGCCCAATGCCACACAATTTTCTACATCAAATCGTGTGTGATGTAGTTAATGAAAGCAAACAGTTAACCAAGGCAGAGCGTTTGTGATAGTTACACCTTTCACGCACGAGCGTATACATATAACCATGTGGGATGTACATCCGAATGGAAACGTTTTCCCTGGATTGACTGTGTGGGATGTACATAAGGACGGAAATGTATTCCTTGGATTGACTGTGTGTGATATACATACGAACGGAAATGTTTTTCTGGGATTCACCGCGTGGGATGTACATACCTACGGAAATGATTTCTGGGATTCACCATGTGGGATGTACATACCTATGGAAATGATTTCTGGGATTCACCGTGTGGGATGTACATACCTACGGAAATGATTGGGTTTCGATGCCTCGCCCGATCACACACGGCCCCAGTCTGGGCCCCAGAGGGCCTATCCCCGACGATTTCTGGGTCATGTGGGAAGGACACCCTATCGCACACACTCTCTTGGTGACGGTTCCAAATGCCGTCGCAGAAAGGGGGTTTAAACCGTTTGTTTAGGACCGACGCGGACCAGTGACTAGCCACCACCAGGAGGGGAGGACGGAGAGGAGATGGATTCCACCCTGGCGAGTTCACCAGCTCATCGAGCCCTAGAACACCTCACCTCCTGACGCTGTTCACCCATTGTACTAGTTCATCCTCAGCCCCTCGAGGCAATCCACCACCACACTGGAGTAGGGTATTACACCGCAAGGTGGCCCGAACCAGTATAAACCCTTGTGGCTCTTGTTCTTTGGGTTCGTCGAGCTAGGCTGTGAGATCGTTGAGCGAGCAAGCTAGGAAGAGAGTGTTCTTCGTGGGCACCCCAGAGTTCGAACCTCACAAGGGTTTGCCGAAACCCGTAATCTGACATTTGGCGCGCCAGGTAGGGGTGCGTCGCCTCTCCGTCCGGCTCCCATGGCGGGTGCCACTCCTTCGACTGGATCGACGGGCACGCGCGGAGGCGCCATGGGCCTCCGGGACATCACCCCCGCCTTGCGGCAGGTGCGGTGGCCACACAAGTTCAAGCCGGAGATGCCGCCTCGCTATGACGGCGCAGCGGATCCAACGGCCTTCCTGCTGGCGTACGAGGAGGCTGTTCTCGAAGCCGGAGGCGACGACCAGGTCATGGCCAACTAGTTCCCCATGGCCCTTGCTGGCGTGTCGCGCGCCTGGTTGCTCAACCTGCCGGGGTCCTCTGTGGCCTTCTGGGAGGGGCTGCGCAGCCTCTTCATCACGCGCTTCGCAGCACCGGCGCCCCCCACCGTAGCAGCCCTCCTTGGTGGTTCACAGGCGCCGCCCTCGGATCGCCACGTCAAGCAGTTCGTCCGCCAGATGGGCGCCGCCCGCGTACAACAGGGGGCTCCCCCGGGATGGGCGGCGCCCCAGGCCGACCTCACCTTCGACTCGGGGGACCATCCAGCAATGACCGTGGGCTCGGGCGCGCTCCCGATGCTCTGCACGCCCACCATCTGCAACGTAGCAGTCACCAAGACCCTCATTGATGGAGGGGCATGCCTCAATGTGCTCTCGTGGAAGCCTTCAGCTTGCTCCATGTGCCGCTCGGCCGGCTCCGCCACACCAAGCCCTTCTCCGGAGTTTGTGGTGGTTCCACCAGCCCCCTAGGGCAGATCCGCCCCCCCGTTAGCTTCGGCACCCGTGACAACTACCACACCGAGCTCATCGACTTCGACATCGCTTGCATCGGCCTCCCGTACAACGCCATCCTCGGGTACCCTGCCCTGGCTCAGTTCATGGCGGCAACCCATCCCGCCTACAACCTCATGAAGATGCCGGGGAGCAGCGGTGTTCTCACCGTGGCCAGGGACACCAAGGAGGCCCCGGCGGCCCTATGGCTCGCCTTCAGGGCCGCAGTGGAAGCTCGCCCCACTGACAAAGCAGTATCTGAGGCCCAGGGGGCTGCGCCGGTGAAGAAGAGGCAATTGTTCTCTCAAGATCGGGCCAAGACGAAGCAAGTGCCGGTCGATGATGATGGGACCTCGGGAGCCACCTTCACCATAGGTGCCAACCTCGACCCAGACCAAGAAGAGGCACTGGTGAAGTTCCTGCGCATGAACAAGGAGGTATTCGCCTGGGAGCCCAAGCAGCTGGTGGGAGTCCCAAGGGGAGTGATCGAGCACCACTTGAGGGTGTGCCCTAATGTGCGCCCGGTAAAGCAGAAGGCATGAGGCAGTCTACAAAGAAGCAGTCCTTCATCGTCCAGGAAACCTGCAAGCTACAGGCAGCGGGTGTCATCCGCGAAGTCCGATATCCGGAGTGGCTGGTGAACCCCGTCGTCATGCCTAAGAAGGGCGGGAAGGAACACATGTGCGTCGACTTCACCAACCTCAATAAAGCCTGCCCTCAGGACCCATTCCCACTCCCGCGCATCGATCAGATCGTCGACTCCACCGCTGAGTGTGACTTGTTGTGTTTCCTAGATGCCTTCTTTGGTTACCACCAGATCAAGATGGCGGTGGAGGACGTGGAGAAGATGGCCTTCTTAACCCCGTGCGGAGTGTACTGCTACACCTGCATGCTGTTCGGGCTGCGTAACGCTGGGGCAACCTTCCAGTGGTTGATGCACATCACTCTGGGTCAACAGCTCGGGAGGAATGCAGAGGCTTACGTCGACGACATTGTGGTAAAATCTCAGGAGGCAAGGACCCTCATTTAGGATCTGGAGGAAACCTTTGCCAGCCTGCACACGATAGATCTGTGGCTCAACCCGGAGAAATGCGTGTTCGGCGTCCCCTCCAGCAAGCTGCTGGGTTTCCTCGTGTTACACAGGAGGATCGAGGCGAACCCGGAGAAGGTCAAGGCGATAGAATACATGAGCCTGCCGCAGACTCTCAAGGAAATGCAAAAGCTCGCGGGCCGTGTGACCTCGTTGTGGCGCTTCATCTCCAAGCTGGGGGAGCGTGCCCTCCCATTCTTCAAGCTGATGAAGAAGAAGGGCTCGTTCGACTGGACTCGGAGGCCGACACGGCGTTCCAAGACCTCAAGAGGTACCTAACCAGCCCACCGGTGATGGTGGCACCACGCCCCCTCGAGCCCCTGGTGCTTTACCTGGCCGCCACGCCCCATTCCGCTAGCGCGGCGTTGGTAGCTGTCCGGGAGGAGCGTCAAGCCAAGAGTCCGCCGCACGAGGCCACACATTCGGCTGGAATGATGCATCACTAAGACGGCGCCACTGAAGCCGCGGCAGCACCGACAGGCGACCAACCTCCCGAGGGCCCCCAGCATCAGGAAGCGCCCCAGCCTCAGGAGATTTCGGACCCAGCAATGCTCCCATCCTCGTTGAACACCTAGTGTACTTCTTCAACACGGTGCTACGAGACGCGCGAGCGCGCTACCCCATGCCGCAGAAGCTTCTGCTCGCGCTCCTCATGGCCTCGCGCAAGTTACGCCACTACTTTCAAGGCCACCCAATCAAGGTCGTCTCGGCGTGCCCACTGGAGAGGGTACTCTGGGAGCCCCAATGCTGCGGGGAGGGTCGCCAAATGGAACATCGAGTTGCAGGCATTCCAGTGGAGTTCAGCACCACCAGGGTCATCAAGGGAGCCGCACTCGCCGACTTCGTGGTAGAATGGGCCAACGCTCCGAGGCCCGAAGCAGGCGAGGAACAATCTCTCTCGCCAGGAAGCGGAGCACCCGATGGCTGGGTCATGTACTTTGACGGTGCTTTCGCGCGCCAGGGCGCGGGAGCTGGCGCCATGCTCATCTCGCCCACCCAAGACAAGCTCTACTACACCATGCAGCTCTGCTTCCAGCGGGGCGAGAAGGTCTCCAACAACATCACGGAGTACGAAGGTTTGCTCGCTAGCCTCAGGGCTGCGGTGGCCTTGGGGGTGAAGCGCCTCACCATCAAGGGTGACTCGCAGCTCCTCGTCAACTTCTCCAGCAAGGTGTACAAACCGAAGGACGAGCACATGGAGGCGTACTTCGCGGAGGTACACAAAATGGAGAAGCAATTTTTGGGCCTGGAGCTGTAGCATGTGCCCCGCGGCACGAACAAGGAAGCTGACGATATCGCCAAGAGGGAGTCCAAGCATCAGCCACAGGAACCTGACATTTTCGAGGAGCGGCTCTTCAAGCCTTCAGCGGCCCCTCCGGCTGCGGAGCCAGCACCGTCTCAAGAGGAGCTTCCCCCGCCACCAGCCTCAGGAGCCCCCTCCTGCGGCCCGACCTCAGGAGCACGCCTGCTCCTCGCGCTCGAGCCTCATGAGGGGTGTTGGATCAAAGAATTCAAGACATACTTGCTGCGATGGGCCCTGCCGGAGAAGGAGGAGGATGCGGAACACGTGGCTCGGCATGCTACAGCCTACTGCATCCAGGACGGTGAGCTATACCGAAAACAACCGAATGATGTTTCCTTGCGATGCATCTCCAGGGAACAGGGATGCGAACTGCTACCTGACATACATGGCGGAGACTGCGGGCATCACTCATCGTCACGCACCCTGGTGGGCAAGGCGTTCCGCAGCGGGTCCTACTGGCCCACGGCACTCAACGACGCAACCGAGCTAGTGAGATCCTACAAGGCCTGCCAGTTCCATGCCAAGCAAATCCACCAGCCCGCTTAGGGCATCCAGACTATCCCGCTCTCGTGGCTGTTTGCAGTCTGGGGGCTGGACATCCTCGGCCCGTTCCCTCGAGCGCCCGCGGGCTACCGCTACCTCTACGTCGCCATCGACAAGTTCACCAAATGGGCAGAGGTGGAAGCCGTACGCACCATCCCAGCCGGCTCCGCGGTCAAGTTCATCAAGGGCCTAGTGAGCCGTTTCGAGGTCCCTAACCGCATCAGCACCTACAATAGCTCGCAGTTCACTAGCAATCTCTTCAAAACATATTGTGCTAATCTTGGAACGCAGATATGCTACACCTCAGTGGCACACCCCAGAAGCAACGGCCAGGCCGAGTGCGCTAACGCGGAGGTCTTGAGGGGTCTCAAGACAAGGACCTTCAAGAAGAAGCTCGAGGCCTGCAGCAGGGGCTGGTACGACGAGCTCTAGTCCGTGCTTTGGTCCATCCGCACCACCGCCACCAAGCCGACAGGCGAGACTCCATTCTTCCTCGTCTACGGAGCCGAAGCGGTTCTCCCTCATGAGGTCAGGCATCGCTCCGCGCGGGTCCTGGCATTTGATGAGGCACGTCAGGACGCCATGTGGGGGATGGACCTCGTGCTGGGGGAGGAACGCCGCCGCCAAGCCTCGCTCCGTGCGGCAAGGTACCAGCAGGCGCTGCGGCGGTATCACTGCCGCAGCGTCCTCTCCAGGACGCTCGAGGTGGGCGATCTCGTCCTAAGGCGGGTGCTCTCCAGGGAAGGGCCGCATAAGCTCTCACCCATGTGGGAGGGCCTGTTTAGGATTGCCCGCGTCTCCAGGCCTGGCGCTGTGCGCCTGGAGACGCAGGACGGGATCCCCATCCAGAACGCCTGGAACATCCAACACCTTCGGAAGTTCTACCCATGAAGCAAGGCCCAGTGCCTGTGAAGGTCTCCGCCCCTGACACTCTCACGTAATAATTAGTGGGGCTGTACACGCCCCGGAGTCTCCGGAGTGCCGCCCTCAGGCCTCGGGGGCTCCCTCCCACGTCGTAGTGGCAGCACTTAGCTCCGCGCTGGTGAGAACACTAGACTAGGTCGGACGTGGCTGTTCATTTGCTTTCTATAGTTGGTTTGCAACCTTTTAATGAAATTTGGAGTTCTAGCATTTCTCGATTGCTTGCTTGAGTTCCCCTCTCTTTTACTTCTTCGCTCGCTTCTTTGTCTTGCGCCAGGGAGGACGACAGTTGCTCGACGATCTCCCTCGTGCGCCTCGCGCGGGGGTTGGGCAGGTGTGTACGTGCGCTGGGTTGGCCTAAACCACAGACACACCTCGCCAAAGCCCTGCCACCCCAGAGCTTCGGCTCCCATGATCTTCGTGAGACGTCCTCGATCGAGCTCGCGATTGGCGCATCCCCCTAAGTCCGTGCCCCACGGTGTCGGTGTTCTGGGAATAGGGGTCCCCAGACTTGCCTGCCTGCGGCCCACGGCGTGGCTCCACTCGCGGCCCAGTACGGCCCGTCTTCACCAGCAAATACTCAAGACCCTCGCGAGGGGCCAAGCCTCGCGAGGCGGACGACACAAGACCTCCTCGGGAGCGGCCTCACCCGGCTGGCTCGCGAGGGGCGGAGAGATCAAGGCAAGGCAAACCTCGCGAGGTTCTCGTGACGCAAGCCATGACGACCGCGAGCAGGCGGGCGCCAGCGCGCGCAGTGTCCTTGTGTCCTCTTTGGTGCTAAAGGAGCAAGCGCCGGTGAGGAGTCCCGAGGCATCAGGCAAAGCTTTCCATATCGGTGCAACGAGACCAAGACCAGCATGACGGCAGGACGGAGGTCACCGTGGAGCCCAAGACGGCGTCACCACCAGAGCCTTTGGCAATCGAAGACCACTTTTGTCAGGATAAGGTGTACTAGCTGTCCCCCTTCAAACTTGGCCGTTGTGGGATCCCTTCCCGCTCAATATTTGGGAAGAGGACCCGAGCCTGTATAAATAGGACTAGCCACCTCCATGGCGAGGGGGATCGACCACCAGCTCACCAAGCACAAGAACACCTCACCTCAAGAGGTTGTTCTTCCCTTGTAACTGTTCACCCTCAGCCCGAGAGGCAATCCAGCACACCACACTGGAGTAGGGTATTACACCACAATGGTGGCCCGAACCAGTATAAATCTCGTGTCCATCTGCTCTTTGAGTTCGTCGAGCTAGACCGTGAGATCCTTGAGCGAGCTAACCATCAAGGGAGAGAGAGATCTTCGTGCGCACCCCAGTGTTCGAACCTCAAGGGTTTTGCCAGAACCCGAAATCCGACATTTGGCGCGCCAGGTAGGGGTGCGCCGGAGCCTCTCCTCCGCCGGTTGATCCGCCGAGACTCCGCGGTTCCGATGTCCGACGACCCGAGAACCAATGCCGACCGCTGGGCAGCTTGGCCAGCCCGGGCGGCGTCGTCCACCCAGGAAGACCTCAACCCCGCGCTCCAGGCGGCACGCGTGCCGCCAAACGCTACGGAGCGTGGACGGCGTGGCCAGGCGCCATCCACCCTTACTCCGCTACAGGCGTGGGCCACCGCAAGGGCCCGAAGCCACGCTGTGGCAACGGCGCCGCACACCCGGTGGGAACAGGCGAACATGAGGGCTGCACTCACAGTGGCACAGGAGCTGCTACGGTGCCGACTGATGGAGAGCAGCCGGGATGCACTGCCGGAACACGTCGCCAAGCTGCTGGACGCGGCGGCCATGGGAGCGCCACCCTTCTGCTACCAGCTTACGTCTCAAGCCACGACCGGATCCCACGGCAGGCCTTGCCGCGCCCGCGTGCCCCCTAGCGCGCCTGGGGGTTTCATCGACACCGGGGTGACCCACGGCGCCGGGCGCCCCATCGCACCCGCGCCACCTCCGATGGGTGTGGGCACGTGCATTGCCGCAGACGGCCCCTGCAGGGCACTACCCTACCATCCCCAGGACGGCGCGATGGGCCGGGCGACATGGAGCGTGGGGCACTTCGGCGAGGTCTTCGGGGCGACGACCTCGGAGGCCTACGTCCCCCGCATGATGAACCAGGAGTACACGCCGGAAGATGACCCCGGCTCGTTCCTCGAGCCAGGCTGGGAAGAGGAGGCGCTAGGAGCTGAGGCCTTCCAGGAGCCGCCCGAGAGCCCCGCCAACCACGCCGTCGACAACAGCTACAGGGTACCACTAATCTCCCAGGAGCAGGCTTACGCTAACCATGGGTCACAAGTGAATCAGGTCACAGCACCAGGCAACGGCCCCAGCGCGGCGCTACCCCTTCCACCAGGAGAGGCGCACTGGGGGCTGCGTGGGAAGAGCCAGGAGCAAGGCCCCTCCCCGCGTCGCACGGAGCAAGGCGTTTCCCGGAGGTAGGCCCTCTGCCGGGGAGGCGCCGGCGAGCCTTCCCCCCGGCAGAGGACCCGTGGTAGCCAAGGGCACCGCTGGTGTCCCCTTTGCCCCTTGGCGTCGTCCTGGTTTCCGGTCGTCCCAACGGTGGTAGAGGGTGGCGCAAGGCGGGGCCCTCGTCTGGCGATATGAAGTAAGGCTCACGCCTGTGAAGGTCTCCGCTCGTGACACTCTCACGTAATAATGAGTGGGGCTGTACATGCCCCGGAGTCTCAGGAGTGCCGCCCTCGGGCCTCGGGGGCTCCCTCCCACGTCCTAGTGGCAGCACTTAGCTCCGCGCTGGTGAGAAGACTCGAAGACAAGAAGACTAGACTAGGTGCCCGACGCGGCCATTTGCTTTTGACCTCTTTTTCTGTAGCCCCGTTTTCTGGCTCTGGATTTAAGTTTGGAGTTGAGTTTTCATTCGCATGCGCGAGGGGTGTCTTTACTCGTTGGAGCGATTTCTTGCTGTTTGGTTCCTTGCCTTAACGTCTGGAGTTCGCACCTACTGCCTCCCCCTCACGAGCCCCTCGCTAGCGGGGGCTGGGCGCGGCACACGCGCGCATCCTGCCATGGCTGGCGCTCGCTCCTCGCGAGGCCCTCTCGGACGGATCGGCAGGCCCCTCAGGAGCTCACGACCTCACGAGCAGGTTCGGGACTTGATTCTAGCTAAGGTAAATCGCAGTGGCAAGCCTGCGGCAGGACTCGCAGGCCCGTAAAAACGCATTTCCGGCTTGACTTAAGAAATAGAAGCAGTAATCTATTTACACGAGGGGCTTCCCCTCCTCAAAATACTCTTACAACTTTCTGGGCCGAGTCTAAGCTTTCGCATGCAGGGCCACTAGCAGGGAGGCACGAACTCAGTCGGACATGTCGCTCACTGCATCCTCCGGCTCGCCCTCAGGTGCGTCGCTGGCGTCGCTGTCGCCGTCACTGCCATCACACTCATCATGGCCGGCGTTGCCCTCAACATCGTCGACCACGCCACCTTCATCCGCCGCGACCACCACCGCGTCGTCATCAGAAGCGAAGGCCCTGACCAGCACATCCACGTTATCTTCCACCCTTCGCGCCAGGTCGCCCCGGATGGCTGCGGGTACGGGAGCAATGGCGGTGTTCTGGAGATGGCTAACTCACGCCTTGTCTTTGTCTGGCTCCGGCTGAAGAGGCTGAAGGATCTTGGTGTGACTACGCCAATGGTGGTGAAGGAGTTCATCCGGCGCCGAGTCGCTCCGCTCCAGTGCCATTCTCGACCGATGTGGGCCTTGCTCAACAGCAAGGACCGCATGAGACTTCAGGAGTCCGGGCTCCCCCTTGAGGTGCGGTGAAGGTGCTCGAGGTCCCGACAGGCATCCCGTTGCCAGATGACATGCCAGAGAAGAGTTGTCTCTTGTACAACTGCTTGAATAAGGTGGAATTTGTGGACCAGATGCCCCCTTTCGACGAGTGGGGGATGCGTCCCGCTGGCCTTGAAGGGCCTCGCGAGAACCCTGTCTCCGTGGTCCCCCTCCTCACCACTAGCTCCGAACTCACCCCGGGAGTGGATGCAGAGGGGCGAGCACCGCTGGAGGCCAGGGGCGTTGGTGTCGACGTGTCGGAGCTGTACGAGGCCCCCGAGGTGCCATCCTCCGAAGCCCGTGGCTCTTGCCCTGTGGCGGCAGCTGAGGGGGCGTCGCCATCCGCTGCTCCTGAGGTCGGGGCTTCTGAGGCCTCGGCAGGTCGTCGTGAGGCGAAGCCCGATAGCTCTCTCCAGCCTGGCGCTCCTGAGGTCGTCTCCTTGGTGTAAGTGCATCTAGTGCCCCTTAGTGATTTTGGTGTATTGAAGACTTATAGGTTAAGGGACTAATGTGTTTATGAGTGTACACAAGTCTATAAGTCTATGAGGAGTTTGATATTTACAGAGAAAGTCGACCCCTAAAAATGAAGTTCTTCAACTGAAGACTTTGGATTTCTGAAGACTTTGAAAGTGAAGAAATTGGTGTGACCTTGAAGACTTGGTATTCATTCGAGGAATATCAAGCGTGAAGACTTTTGTTTTCGTAGTTTCATTTTCTCTTTCTTGAGTCATAGGAAACACCGTACTATCAAAGGGGGTCGAGGAAATACTAAGGAAAAATTTCCATGTGATGCTCAACTCAAAATCCTACACCTACCAATCCCTTCGAGTGAAGCCATTGGAAATCTCATACAGTTCAGTCATATTCTTCAGTGACAGAGACGAAGTTCTTCTGGTCTCTGAGGAATTTGTTCTGACTGAGGAGTTAGGAATTCGGCAGTGCGGATTGCCTACACAGTGAGGAACACGATAGCCCTGAGGAATTTGAGCCTCAAATATCCGACCGTTGCTGTGCTACGCGCCAGCTGTCCCAAAATATCTACCCACCTAACGGTCATATTATTGAAGGGCATTTATGTCTTATCATGCCGGGCTGCTCCCTAGGCTATAAATTGCCCCCCTACAACCACTAGCTGGTTGGCTGCTCCGAGAGAAACTGACACTTGTCATTTGAGAGCATCCCATCCTCCGAGGACTTTGAGCGAAAATCATCGAGTGAGGAAAACCCAAACCCGAACACCTACAAACCCAAAGTGATTGAGCATCACTGAAGAGATTGATCCTGCATGGATCCGATGGTTGTTACCTTCGAAGACTGTGCTTCCTCCAGACGGTTAGGCGTCATGGTCTAGAGCATCCAAGAGGAATTGTGGATCGCCGAGTGACCGAGTTTGTGAAGGTTCGGAAGTCACCTGAAGACTTACCACAAGTGATTGGGCGAGGTCTGTGTGACCTTAGCTCAAGGAGAATACGGTGAGGACCGTGTGTCCGGGACTGTGTGTCCTCAGGTTTAAATACCTAGCCGCTCCAACCAGATGTACAACTGAGACAGCAGTTGGAACTGGTCTACCAAATCGTTGTCTTCACCAAGCTTACTGGTTCTATTTCCTCAACTCTTTCATTTCCTCATTACAGTTGTTGTGTGCTTGTTCATACCTGTTTGAAGACTTTGACTGAAGACTTTCTCAATTTCCTCAGTTCAATTTCTTTAGTCTGTTTGTCTTCATCCTGTGTTATCCTGTGTTTACACTTTCTGTACTCTATGCTTGTCTTCATTTCATCATGATGACCATGCTTGTGTTCTGCTATGTTTACTTTTGAGTACTTATTCCGCTGCAAGTAGTTCTTCGCTAAGGAATTTCCTCACCCGCAAATTCCTCAGTGAAGAATTCATAAAAATTGCCTATTCACCCCCCTCTAGTCGATATAACGCACTTTCAATTGGTATCAGAGCAAGGTACTCCCTTGTTCTGTGTGATTTTGGTTTAACCGCCTGGAGTTTTAGTTATGTCGACCACAAGAATGAAGACTGTGTCATGCCCCATCTTTGACGGTCACGAGTATCCCAAGTGGAAGGCCATGATGAAGAAGCGCCTCATGGCGATGAACAGCGAACTGTGGACCATCACTGAGATTGGTCTTCCCGATCTGTGCAAGATGGCGGAAGCTAATGACATTCGCAAGTACACTCTTCTCAACCTCACGGCGAAGGACGTCATCTGCTCCTGTCTGTCTCAAAATCAGTTTAGGAACATCATGCATCTCGATCATGCGAAGCTTATCTGGGACCGACTCCCTGAGGTCTATGAAGGTCATCGAACCCGTCATGATCCTTGGTTTGAGGACTTCAAAGTATCTCTCAAAGCGATGACATTCGAACCAGAATCATCATCCTCTTCATCATGCCTTATGGCAAAAAGTGCTGAGGTAACTGAATGCTACCTATCCGAGTCTAGTGATGAATTTGGACCCAGCTATGTCAAACTTGCTTCCCTTGCCACTAAACAACAAAGAGCTTTTGAAAAAGTTCAATACATGCTAAATAGGAGCGATGATATGTTGGGTGAAGAAATGGATCAGTCAAAAGCTTTGGCCAAAAGTCTTTAGAGACTTCATACTAAGTATGACACCCTTCAAGATCAACATAACACTCTCTTATCTGATCATGAGAAGCTTTCTTATGAATTTCTTCAAAGAAAGCAAGATCTTGAAAGGCTAAGAGTGAGTTATGAAGATCTTCAGAAGGAGCGCGATTCATTACTTGCTCAACAAATCAGCGCTTCTCAGGAAGAATTTGTTCCTCCATGTTTGAAATGCATTGAACGTGAATCTGCTAATTCTTCACCTGAATGTTCAAATGCTTCTAATGTTACAAATTCTTCACATGTCTCTGCTATCACTAATTCCTCATCTGGGGACATTGCTAGTATCACTGACGATGCAGGGCTGTAGGAATTGTACATGACAGGCATGTACAAAAGCCTCAAAGGGCATCAGACTCTTTGTGATGTGCTTAAAAAGCAGATCCTCAACAGGAACCCTAGGAAAGAGGGTATTTCCTTTGAGAGGAAACTCAATGCTGATGGTACATATTGGAAGCTTGAGTAGTACCCCAAAACCTCATGGGTTGCTGCAAAGGGACCTCTAGTTGATCCATCTAATCTATCTGGCTTTACATGTGAATCTTCTCATTCTTCTGATGAGTCATTTGACTCCAACTATAAACTGTTCAAAAATCAGAATGGTGAAGTATTTGCTAGATATGTTGGTACTAACTGCAGGAACGGTTCCCCTATGAAGAAAATCTGGGTTCCCAAAAGGTGCCTTGAAAGTCTTCAGGTGAATGTCCTCATGACACCACCTGTGAAGAATAGGAACCCCAGATCAAATTCTTCATATGGACCAAATTCTTCATATGGATCCAAGTCCTCATACGGACCAAATTCCTCACGTGGATTATATTCCTCAAAAGGATCAAAGTCCTCATATGATTATCATTGTGCTAATACCTCTGTTTCGCAGGGAAGATCTAAGGGCTATGAATATGAGCATTATTCTTCTAACCATTATGTTCATAAGTCCTCAAAGAATTTCTCTGCTTATTCATATGCTTACCCTAACTTCTCTTATGTGAAACGAAATGGGCTGGCTTCTATGCCACCTTTCTCGTATGGAGCTCGCAGAGTGATGAACTCTTTGCCACCCCTTCAGATGTGGGTGGTGAAGAAAAAGAACTAATCTCTTCTGCAGGGTCAGGTCTCCAGACGTGCTTAAACGTCTGAAGAATTTGCTGGAGACCTGAGATTGCCTGAAAGGACGCAGGCTAATCATGAAGAAATGAACTTTCATTTCGCACGTCCTCCTACTGCTTTATCTATTCTGTTGCTTGATGAAATTGATCTGATGAAGTGTGATGTCATATTCTTCACTATTGAAGTATATGAAGTTCGTAAGTTGCACTAATTCATCTGCAGGATGATCAACCCAAAGCCACTGAGTGGGTCCTCGATAGTGGATGTACAAATCACATGACTGGTGACAAGAATCTATTGATGGATGCTCCCTTATCACCATCCCATCTGAAGCATATCATCTTCGCTGACAAAGGCAAAAGTCAGGTATTGGGTCTAGGTAAGGTTGCGATCACAAAGGATCGACACATGGACAAAGTCATGCTTGTCGAGTCCTTAGGATACAACCTCATGTCCGTCTCAATGCTTTGTGATCTTGATATGGTTGTTGTCTTTGGCAAGTATCGTTGTGTTGTGGTTATGGAAGCTAACAATTCCAAAGTCTTCGAAGGCTTTAGGAGAGGAGACTTGTATATTGTTGATTTCTCTACAGGACCACAACCAGCCGTGTGCCTACATGCAAAAGCTTCAGAAGGCTGGCTATGGCATCGACGACTTGGTCATGCAGGCATGAGGAATTTGCACACGCTTGCAAAGAAGAAGCATGTCATTGGCATTGAGAATGTCAAATTCCTCAAGGATCACTTATGTGGAGCTTGTGAAGCTGGAAAGATGACCAAGGCTAAGCATCCAGCGAAGACTATCATGACCACTACTCGACCATTTGAATTGCTTCACATGGATCTCTTCGGTCCTAACCATTATTCTGCAGTTTCAAATGATGCATCTCAATATGGCTTTGTTATTGTTGATGATTACTCTCGATACACGTGGGTACACATTGTTACTTACAAACATGAAGTGCAGGAAGTCTTCAAACGATTTTCCTCGAGGGCTTCAACCAACTTTGGTGTGAAGATCAAGCACATCAGAAGTGACAATGGAACTGAGTTCAAGAATTCTGGTCTTGATGACTATCTTGATGAACTTGGTATTACTCATGAGTTATCTGCTCCTTATACTCCTCAGCAGAACGGCGTCGTGGAGCGCAAGAACAGGAGTCTTGCTGAGATGGCTCACACTATGCTTGATGAATACAAAACGCCTCGTCATTTCTGGATTGATGCAATTGATACTGCGTGCCACATCATCAACAGAGTATATCTTCACAAATTCTTCAAGAAGACTGCCTATGAACTCCTCAGTGACAAGAAACCCAATGTGAGTTATTTCAAAGTCTTCGGTGCTAAATGCTGGATTAGAGATCCTCATCACAACTCTAAATTTGCACAGAATGCACATGAAGGTTTCATGCTTGGTTACGGAAAGGACTCGCACACCTACAGAGTCTTCAACAACGTTCTTCACAAGGTTGTTGAAACTGTAGATGTGCGGTTCGATGAAACTAATGGCTCGCAAAGAGAGCACCTACCTTCTGTGATAGATGAACCAGCACTTCAGGAAACTATCAAGTTCAAGGCTACTGAAGATGTCATTCCTACCGAAGAATCTGCTGAAGAATTCATTCCAGAACGTGAAGAGCGTCGAGCTAATGCACCTAAAGAAAATGCTGAAGAAAATGGTGCTGAAAAAAATGTTGCGGAACGTAGCAATAATTCAAAATTTTCCTACGTGTCACCAAGATCAATCTAGGAGATGCTAGCAACGAGAGAGAGAGAGAGAGAGAGTGCATCTTCATACCCTTGAAGATTGCTAAGCGGAAGCGTTACAAGAACGCGGTTGACGGAGTCGTACTCGAGGCGATTCAAATCGCGGAAGATCCGATCTAGCGCCGAACGGACGGCGCCTCCGCGTTCAACACACGTACAGCCCGGGGACGTCTCCTCCTTCTTGATCCAGCAAGGGGAGAGGAGAAGTTGAGGGAGAACTCCAGCAGCACGACGGCATGGTGGCAATGGAGCTCGTGGTTCTCCGGCACGGCTTCGCCAAGCACTACGAAGGAGGAGGAGATGTATGAGGAGGAAGGGGCTGTGCCAAGGGAAGGGTGTGGCTGCCCTCCCACCCCCTCACTATATATAGGGGGAAGGGGAGAGGGGGGCGGCCCCTCTAGATGGATCTAGAGGAGGAGGCGGCGGCCAGGGGAAACCCTAGATGGGTTTGGGCGCCCCCACCCCCTAGCAAACTTGCCCCCCAAGCCGGGAGGGGCGGCTGCCCTAGGGGTGGCGCCCCCACCTCTCCTGGTTACGTGAGAGGGGTTGGGAGGGGCGCACAGCACCTTAGTGGGCTTGCCGGGGCCTCCGAAACCCCTTTCGGACATGCTGGCCATAGCCTGGTACCCCCAGAACAATTCCGGACTCCAATACCCTTCGTCCAATATACCGATCTTCACCTCCGGACCATTCCAGAACTCCTCGTGATGTCCGGGATCTCACCCGGGACTCCGAACAACCTTCGGTAACCACATACTATTTCCCATAACAACTCTAGCGTCACCGAACCTTAAGTGTGTAGACACTACGGGTTCGGGAACCATGCAGACATGACCGAGACACCTCTCCGGCCAATAACCAATAGCGGGATCTGGATACCCATATTGGCTCCCACATGTTCCACGATGATCTCATCGGATGAACCACGATGTCGGGGATTCAATAAATCCCGTATACAATTCCCTTTGTCCATCGGTATGTTACTTGCCCGAGATTTGATCGTCGGTATCCCTATACCTTGTTCAATCTCGTTACCGGCAAGTCTCTTTACTCATTCCGTAACGCATGATCCCGTGGCTAACTCATTAGTCACATTGAGCTCATTATGATGATGCATTACCGAGTGGGCCCAGAGATACCTCTCCGTCATACGGAGTGACAAATCCCAGTCTCGATTCATGCCAACCCAACAGACACTTTCGGAGATACCTGTAGTGCACCTTTATAGCCACCCAGTTATGTTGTGACGTTTGGTACACCCAAAGCATTCCTACGGTATCCGGGAGTTGCACAATCTCATGGTCTAAGGAAACGATACTTGACATTAGAAAAGCTCTTAGCAAACGAACTACACGATCTTGTGCTATGCTTAGGATTGGGTCTTGTCCATCACATCATTCTCCTAATGATGTGATCCCATTATCAATGACATCCAATGTCCATGGTCAGGAAACCATAACCATCTATTAATCAACGAGCTAGTCAACTAGAGGCTTACTAGGGACATGTTGTGGTCTATGTATTCACACATGTATTACGGTTTCCAGTTAATACAATTATAGCATGAACAATAGACAATTATCATGAACAAGGAAATACAATAATGACCATTTTATTCCTCTAGGGCATATTTCCAACAGTCTCCCACTTGCACTAGAGTCAATAATCTAGTTCACATCACTATGTGATTGTAATGAATCCAACACCCATGGGGTTTGTTCATATCTCGCTTGTGAGAGAGGTTATTAGTCAACGGGTCTGAACCTTTTAGATCCGTGTGTGCTTTAGAAATCTCTATGTCATCTTGTAGATGCAGCTACCACGCGCTACTTGGAGCTATTCCAAATAACTGCTCTACTATACGAATCCAGTTTACTACTCAGAGTCATCCGGATTAGTGTCAAAGTTTGCATCGACGTAACCCTTTACGACGAACTCCTTTTCCACCTCCATAATCGAGAAAATTCCTTAGTCCACTAGATACTAAGGATAAGTTCAAACGCTGTCATGTGATCCCTTCCTGGATCACTATTGTACCCCTTGACTAACTCATGGCAAGGCACACTTCAGGTGCGGTACACAGCATAGCATACTGTAGAGCCTACGTCTAAAGCATAGGGGACGACCTTCGTCCTTTCTCTCTCTTCTGCCGTGGTCAGGTCTTGAGTCTTACTCAATACTCACACCTTGTAACACAGCCAAGAACTCCTTCTTTGCTGATCTATTTTGAACTCCTTCAAAATCTTGTCACGGTATGTATTCATTTGAAAGTACTATTAAGCGTTTTTGATCTATCCTTATAGATCTTGATGCTCAATGTTCAAGTAGCTTAATCCAGGTTTCCATTGAAAAACACTTTTCAAATAACCATGTATGCTTTCCAGAAATTCTACATCATTTCTGATCAACAATATGTTAACAACATATACTCATCAAAAATCTATAGTGCTCCCACTCACTTCGTTGGAAATACAAGTTTCTCATAAACTTTGTATAAACCCAAAATCTTTAATCATCTCATCAAAGCGTACATTCCAACTCCGAGATGCTTACTCCAGTCCTTAGAAGGATTGCTGGAGCTTTGCATACTTGTTAGCATCTTTCAGGATTGACAAAACCTTCTGGTTGTATCACATACAACCTTTCCTCAAGAAAATTGTTGAGGAAACAATGTTTTGACATCCTATCTGCAAGATTTCATAAATAATGCAGTAACTGCTAATATAATTCCAACAGACTCTTAGCATCGCTACGAGTGAGAAAGTCTCATCGCAGTCAACTCCTTGAACTTGTTGGAAAACATCTTAACGACAAGTCGAGCTTTCTTAATGGTGACACTTACCATCATTGTCTATCTTCCTTTTTAAAATCCATCTGCACCCAACAGCCTTACGACCACCAAGTAGTTCTTCCAAAGTCTATACTTTGTTTTTTATACATGGATCCTCTCTCAGATTTTATGGCCTCGAGCCATTCGTCGGAATCTGGGCCCACCATCGCTTCTCCATAGCTCGTAGGTTCATTGTTGTCTAGCAACATGACTTCCAAGACAGGATTACGTACCACTCTAAAGTAGTACGCATCCTTGTCGTCCTACGAGGTTTGGTAGTGACTTGATCCGAAGTTTCATGATCACTATCATAAGCTTCCACTTTAATTGGTGTAGGTGCCACAGGAACAACTTCTTGTGCCCTGCTACACACTAGTTGAAGTGACGGTTCAATAACCTCATCAAGTCTCCACCATCCTCCCACTCAATTCTTTCGAGAGAAACTTTTCCTCGAGAAAGGACCCGTTTCTAGAAACAATCACTTTTGCTTCCAGATCTGAAATAGGAGGTATACACAACTGTTTTGGGTATTCTATGAAGATGCATTTATCCGCTTTGGGTTCGAGCTTATCAGCCTGAAATTTTTTCACATAAGCGTCGCAGCCCCAAACTTTTAAGAAACGACATCTTAGGTTTCTCTAAACCATAGTTCATACGGTGTCGTCTCAACGGAATTGCGTGGTGCCCTATTTAAAGTGAATGCGGTTGTCTCTAATGCCTAACCCATAAACGATAGTGGTAATTTGATAAGAGACATCATGGTATGCACCATATCCAATAGGGTGCAGTTATGATGTTCAGACACACCATCACACTATGGTGTTCCAGGCGGTATTAGTTGTGAAACAATTTCCACAATGTCTTAATTGTGTGCCAAACTCGTAACTCAGATATTCATCTCTATGATCATATCACAGACATTTTATCCTCTTGTCACGACAATCTTCAACTTCACTCTAAAATTACTTGAACCTTTCAATAATTCAGACTTGTGTTTCATCAAGTAAATATACTCAGCATCTACTCAAATCATCTGTGAAGTAAGAACATAACGATATCCACTACATGCCTCAGCACTCATTGGACTGCACACATCAAAATGTATTACTTCCAACAAGTTGCTTTCTTGTTTCATCTTACTGAAAACGAGGCCTTTCAGTCATCTTGCCCATGTGTTATGATTTGCATGTCTCAAGTGATTCAAAATCAAGTGAGTCCAAACGATCCATCTGTATGGAGTTTCTTCATGCATATCTACCAATAGACATGGTTCGCATGTCTCAATCTTTTCAAAAATGAGTGAGTCCAAAGATCCATCAACATGGAGCTTCTTCATGCGTTTTATACCAATATGACTCAAATGGACGTGCCACAAGTATGTCGTACTATCATTACTATTTTATATCTTTTGGCATGAACATGTGTATCACTACGATCGAGATTCAATAAACCATTCATTTTAGGTGCAAGACCATTGAAGGTATTATTCAAATAAACAGAGTAACCATTATTCTCCTTAAATGAATAACCGTATTGCGATAAACATAATCCAATCATGTCTATGCTCAACGCAAACACCAAATAACAATTATTTAGGTTTAATACCAATCCCGATGGTAGAGGGAGCGTACGATGTTTGATTACATCAACCTTGGAAACACTTCCAACACATATCGTCATCTCACCTTTAGCTAGTCTCCGTTTATTCCGTAGCCTTTTATTTCGAGTTACCAACACTTAGCAACCGAACCGGTATCTAATACCCTAGTGCTACTAGGAGTACTAGTAAAGTACACATTAATATAATGTATATCCAATATACTTCTGTCGACCTTGCCTGCCTTCTCATCTACCAAGTATCTAGGGTAGTTCTGCTTTAGTGACCGTTCCCCTCATTACATAAGCACTTAGTCTCGGGTTTGGGTTCAACCTTGGGTTTCTTCACTAGAGCAGCAACTGATTTGCCGTTTCATGAAGTATCCCTTCTTTCCCTTGCCCTTCTTGAAACTAGTGGTTTTACTAACCATCAACAATTGATGCTCCTACTTGATTTCTACTTTCGCGGTGTCAAACATCGCGAGTTGCTCAAGGATCATCATGTCTATCCCTGATATGTTATAGTTCATCACGAAGCTCTAAATAGCTTGGTGGCAGTGACTATGGAGAACCATCACTATCTCATCTGGAAGATTAACTCCCACTCGATTCAAGCGATTGTAGTACTCAGAAAATCTGAGCACATGCTCAACGATTGAGCTTTTCTCCCTTAGTTTGCAGGCTTAAGAAACTTGTCAGAGGTCTCATACCTCTTGACTTGGGCACTAGTCTGAAATCCCAATTTCAGTCTTTGGAACATCTCATATGTTCTGCCACGTTTCAAAACCGTCTTTGGTGCCACAATTTTATTACGCACTGAACTATCACGTAGTCATCAAAACGTGTATGTCAGATGTTCGCAACATCCACAGACGACGCTCGAGGTTCACACACCGAGCGGTGCATTAAGGACATAAGCCTTCTGCGTAGCAATGAGGATAATCCTCAGTTTACGGACCCAGTCCGCATAATTTCTACTATCAACTTTCAACTAAATTTTCTCTAGGAACATATCTTAAACAGTAGAACCAAAGCGTAAGCTACGACATAATTTGCAAAGACCTTTTGACTATGTTCATGATAATTAAGTTCATCTGATTATTTAATGAACTCCCACTTAGATAGACATCCCTCTGGTCATCTAAGTGATACATGATTCGAATCGACTAGACCGTGTCCGATCATCACGTGAGACGGACTAGTCATCAACGGTGAACATCTCCATGTTGATCGTATCTACTATACGACTCATGTTCGACCTTTCGGTCTCTTGTGTTCCGAGGCCATGTCTGTACATGCTAGGCTTGTCAAGTCAACCTAAGTGTTTCGCATGTGTAAATCTGGCTTACACCCGTTGTATGCGAACGTTAGAATCTATCACACCCGATCATCACGTGGTGCTTCGAAACAACAAACCTTCGCAACGGTGCACAGTTAGGGGGAACACTTTCTTGAAATTTTAGCGAGGGATGATCTTATTTATGCTACCGTCGTTCTAAGCAAATAAGATGTAAACATGACAAACATCACATGCAAATCATAAAGTGACATGATATGGCCAATATCATCTTGCGCCTTTTGATCTCCATATTCGAGGCACGACATGATCACCTTCGTCACCGGCATGACACCATGATCTCCATCATCATGATCTCCATCATCGTGTCTTCATGAAGTTGTCTCGCCAACTATTACTTCTACTACTATGGCTAACGGTTAGCAATAAAGTAAAGTAATTACATGGCGTTTTTCATTGACACGCAGGTCATACAATAAATTAAGACAACTCTTATGGCTCCTGTCGGTTGTCATACTCATCAACATGAAAGTCGTGATTCCTATTACAAGAACATGATCAATCTCATACATCACATATATATATATAATTCATCACATCCTTTTGGCCATATCACATCACATAGCATACCCTGCAAAAACAAGTTAGACGTCCTCTAATTGTTGTTGCATGTTTTACGTGGCTGCTATGGGTTTCTAGCAAGAACGTTTCTTACCTACGGAAAAGCCACAACGGTGATATGCCAATTGCTATTTACCCTTCATAAGGACCCTCTTCATCGAATCCGATCCGACTAAAGTGGGAGAGACAGACACCCGCTAGCCACCTTATGCATCAAGTGCATGTCAGTCGGTGGAACCTGTCTCACGTAAGAGTACGTGTAAGGTCGGTCCGGACCGCTTCATCCCACAATGCCGCCGAATCAACATAAGACTAGTAACGGTAAGCAAATTGAACAAATCATCGCCCACAACTACTTTGTGTTCTACTCGTGCATAGAATCTACGCATAGACCTAGCTCATGATGCCACTGTTGGGGAACGTAGCAATAATTCAAAATTTTCCTACGTGTCACCAAGATCAATCTAGGAGATGCTAGCAACAAGATAGAGAGAGAGTGCATCTTCATACCCTTGAAGATTGCTAAGCGGAAGCGTTACAAGAACGCGGTTGATGGAGTCGTACTCGCGGCGATTCAAATCGCGGAAGATCCGATCTAGCGCCAAACGGACGGCGCCTCCGCGTTCAACACACGTACAGCCCGGGGACGTCTCCTCCTTCTTGATCCAGCAAGGGGAGAGGAGAAGTTGAGGGAGAACTCCAGCAGCACGACGACATGGTGGCAATGGAGCTCGTGGTTCTCCGGCAGGGCTTCGCCAAGCACTACGGAGGAGGAGGAGATGTATGAGGAGGAAGGGGGTTGCGCCAAGGGAATGGTGTGGCTGCCCTCCCACCCCCTCACTATATATAGGGGGAAGGGGAGAGGGGGCCGGCCCCTCTAGATGGATCTAGAGGAGGAGGCGGCGGCCAGGGGAAACCCTAGATGGGTTTGGGCGCCCCCACCCCCTAGGAAACTTGCCCCCAAGCCGGGAGGGCGGCTGCCCTAGGGGTGGCACCCCCACCTCTCCTGGTTACGTGAGAGGGGTTGGGAGGGGCGCACAGCCCCTTAGTGGGCTGGTTTGCCCCTTCCCGTTGGCCCATAAGGCCCCCCAACGCTTGCCGGGGCCTCCGAAACCCCTTTCGGACATGCTGGCCATAGCCTGGTACCCCGGAACAATTCCGGACTCCAATACCCTTCGTCCAATATACCGATCTTCACCTCCGGACCATTACGGAACTCCTCGTGATGTCCGGGATCTCATCCGGGACTCCGAACAACCTTCGGTAACCACATGCTATTTCCCATAACAACTCTAGCTTCACCGAACCTTAAGTGTGTAGACCCTACGGGTTCGGGAACCATGCAGACATGACCGAGACACCTCTCCGGCCAATAACCAATAGCGGGATCTGGATACCCATATTGGCTCCCACATGTTCCACGATGATCTCATCGGATGAACCACGATGTTGGGGATTCAATCAATACCGTATACAATTCCCTTTGTCCATCGGTATGTTACTTGCCCGAGATTCGATCGTCGGTATCCCTATACCTTGTTCAATCTCGTTACCGGCAAGTCTCTTTACTCGTTCCGTAACGCATGATCCCGTGGCTAACTCATTAGTCACATTGAGCTCATTATAATGATGCATTACCGAGTGGGCCCAGAGATACCTCTCCGTCATACAGAGTGACAAATCCCAGTCTCGATTCTTGCCAACCCAACAGACACTTTTGGAGATACCTATAGTGCACCTTTATAGCCACCCAGTTACGTTGTGATGTTTGGTACACCCAAAGCATTCCTACGGTATCCGGGAGTTGCACAATCTCATGGTCTAAGGAAACGATACTTGACATTAGAAAAGCTCTTAGCAAACGAACTACACGATCTTGTGCTATGCTTAGGATTGGGTCTTGTCCATCACATCATTCTCCTAATGATGTGATCCCATTATCAATGACTGTCAGGACCCTGATTCTAAGTCACACCGATCTAGCCTGTAACACCTCATATCACATTGTGGCCTCACGCACGGTACTCCCACGGGTGTCGCCTTACCATGGCCCGGGACCGTTTGCGCCTTTTGGCTCAAGTATATGACAATGTCGCTAGCATCCATATGACAGAGAACCCGGGCTGACATGGCTAGTCGTGAACCCAAAGCGGCACTAACGTATGGGGACAGGTATACATGAAACAACATCGAACGTGTCGGTCAGCAGCGTGTGAATCCGGGCTGTAGCACTGGGCTAACTGGACTCCGGGAACCCGGGCTGTAGCAGGCTAGGCAGGACTCCGGATGTCACCGCGTGACATTTCCCCGAAGGGACAGACACAGGAACGATATGAAACACATGTCGGCCAGTCAAGTGTCCAGAGCAGTAGTGCTGGGCTAACAGGACTCCGGTGAACCGGGCTGTAGCGGACTACTATGGCTCAAAGAGGCACTAGACTACATTTCCCCATAAGAGAGGCTGCCAAGGATAAACAACTAGATTGTCGGATCCCACACATACCAAGCATTTCAATCATACACACAATATGCTCGATATGTGCAAATACAACATGGCATCACAACAAAACTCTACAACTCAAAGTACTTTATTTAAAGGGCTCCGGAGAGCCTTACATAACTTGTTCATACAGATAGGGGTCACATGACCCGACACTCAAGTCATACAATCATACAAACACATGCGGAAGCAACTTGTCTGGGTACAGACACTAGAAAGAAAGAAGGCTTGACGAAGCCTGTCTATCTACGTAGGCCCTTCACAAGCCTAGATCACCACCTGGGTGGCAAGTCACTCGTCGTCGTCGAGTTCTACATAGAACCCATCGGAAGGGGCGGTGTTGTCGTCTGAAAACAGTAATTGAAGCAACATGAGTACAAAGGTACTCAGCAAGTCTTACAACAGATCCTACCATACATGTTCATTCTCAAGAAGGTAGTGGAGTTATTGCAGCAAGCCAGCTTTGACTCTTGGCTAAGCTATCCTACGAGACACCACTTGTGAAATAGTTTTCGCACACGAGTCCACTAATCACCATCTCAATACTCCACCGTGGATCCTCCCTCGTCATCCCACAAGAGAGCCATCCGCGGTACTCACACTTATCTTGAGGCTTTTAATAGTATCCATTTACTTGTCTATGAACTGCATAAGCGACCAAGTATTCCTTTACCGCGGACGCGGCTATTCGAATAGTTTTATACCCTGCAGGGGTGTACTTCGTCACACACGCTCTCACCACTTACCGTCGCTACACGACGTGTACTCGGCAACCTTCAAGCGGAAGCCCAACGTGGGTGTCGGCCACAGCCTACCTAAACACTCAAGTCTCTAGTCCAGGTTTATCGCCTATTTAGGTTCCATCCGCAGGGAGTCCGGCCGAGGTTTCCACATACGGCCCCAAACGATGTGTGCAGGGTTCCCGGACACCAAACGGGCGACTCGGTACACCGTGCCACGAGCCTACCGCATCACAGCCCACCCCTTGGTCAGCGCTGTCCACGGCCTCCAGCTTACTACAAACACCAGAAACTACGTGCAACTCCTGGACAGAGGGCAAGGGTGATTAAGAAGCCGAGGGGGTCCATTGGTTTTGGGCCCAATGCGTGGTAGTAGCTGAATCTTAAATCACGCATACAGATCTCAGTTCTTAGGGACGGTCTCAATGAAACAACCCACCATGTACTCCTACATGGCCTCCCATCGATACCTTTACCAAATCGTATTCAACACCTCACTCTCATTACCGACACACGCTTTCACTCTAGTTCATCACCCTGATGAGCCAGACCTGACACGACTCTAAGCGTAGCAAGCATAGCATTGTAGCAACACAACATGGCTCAATCAACTCCTACACATGCTAGTGGGTTTCATCTAGTTACTGTGGCAATGACAGGTCATGCAAAGGAAAGTGGGTTCAACTACCGCAACACACAGCAGTTTGAATCGCGTTGTCTTAATGCAGTAAATGAGAGCAGAAGCGAGAAGATGGGTTTGTATCAAAATGATCAATGGGTTGCTTGCCTGACGGAGTGGTGGTGGAATACTGCCCTTCAGTTGGATACTCGTGAATATCCTCGGAGGCAGGACCTACCACAATGAACACATCGAAGCACAATCAACACCAAGCAAGTGCAACAATATGATGCATGCATGAGACATGGCAAAATGGATGTATTGGGCTAATGCAACTAAGACCAGATGGGTTTGGACTATTTTGAATCAAAGATTCAAATTCCAAGTTCATAAATGGCCCATGTTAGTGCTTTATCTTGTTCTGCATTAAACAGTAGGTTAACTTGCTTAAACATGCATGAAACCAGTACAGATGGATAGAATAGATTTTCTGATCATTTTTCATATATAAATCTTTTCATTCTGAGCTATAGATTATTTTCTATGATTTTTTGAAGTTTGTGATAATTTCTGGAATTTCCTGTATAAGAATAATTCCGGTAATTAAGTTACTTATTACGTCAGCAGTGTGTCATGATGATGTCAGCGGTCAGCGGGGTCGTCCAGGTCAAACCTGACGTGTGGGTCCCCTATGTCAGTGTCACTGTTAGGTAATTAAACTAATTAGAATTAACTTAAACCTAACCCAGGTTAATTAGCAGGCGGGCCCCACTTGTCAGTGACTCTGGGGAGTCAACCCGTGGTCAAACCACGCTGACTCGCCGGCGTTTAGCCGCCGGCGACGTCCAGACGCGGCGGTGGAGTGCGGGATTCCTCCTCCGGCGACCAAATGGACGGCGGAGAGCACCTACGTGTAGCTGGGAGCAAACCGCATCGACTAGTGGTGGTGGTGGAGCTCGGGGTCGCCGGAATCGACGCCGGCGATGAGCCGTGTGGCTGCCGGGGTACGGGTGTAGTCGAACCCGTCGCTAGAGAGCACGGCGAGGGGCGTGCGATGGTGCTACGGGCTCCTGGCGATGCAGTGGAGCTAACGACCATGGTGGTGCGACCGTTGGATGGCCGGAGCCTCGTCGGCGACGAGCTCGTGCGGCGGCGCGTGCGGGTGAGCTACGTGTAGTGGCTACGGAGCTCGAGAGGGAGAATGGAGAGGATAGGAAGGTGGCCAGGCTCACGGTGGTTGCGACGGAGCGGACGGCGAGGTCGGGGGCGAACTGCTGCGGTGGTGACGGCGGAGGGGATCTCCGACGGTGAGCGGCGAAGGCGAGGTCGGAGCAGTGGCTTCGGGGCAAGCGAGCGCTCGGGGCTCGACCTGCTCGAAGGAGAAGGCGATGGCGGAGCTGCTGGACACGATGGGGCGGCGCGAGGATGACGGTGGCTACGGCTACTCCGGAGAGGTGGCAGCGGCTGCGTCGGCAATGGTGGGGGAAGGCGAGGGAGAGGCGATGGGGGAGAAAGGGGGTGTCCAGGGGCTCGGGGGCGCATCATGGAGGTCGTCCAGCTCGTCCACGGGCGAGGCGGCAAGCAGGTGGCGCCGTGGCGAGCTCGCGCACGCCGGCGTCACCTCTGTGCCTGCTCTGGCGGGAGCAAGCAGCTGACTGGCCATGGGCCAGCACCGTGCTGGGCCGCTAGGTGGGCTGCCAGGTAAGTCCTTCTCTGCTTTCTGTTTTTCTCTTTTTATTTATTTCTGTTCTGTGTTTTGAAATAGTAGTAATACTATTTCATTTAGGAAAATCCTGGAAATATTCAGAGGCACATTTGAAATTATTCTCAACAGCCTAAAAATACCTTCAAGATTATTTGGGCATTTTAAAATATTTGTAGGATTTAAATTGCCCAAATGCAAATACTTATGGCTTGGTGCAAAAATCCAGAATGACCTCCAAAAATATGAAACCATTTTTGGCAGAGGTTTTAGCCAGGACCAAAGATGGTGAACATTTATGGAGGGCATTTCAGGTTCATTGAAAAGGATTTTAGTAAACCCTAGTTGTGTTCAGGGGGGTGCTGGGGGTTTCTGGCATCCCCATTTCAAGTTTCTGTGAAAAGTAGACATGATGCAACACTCTAATGCATGAACTAGCTAGGATGTGACAACTCGCCCCCACTCAAAAGAATCTCGTCCCGAGATTTAGGATCCGTTGGGAAGAAGGTGGGGTACTCAAGTCGAAGACGATCCTCCCTTTCCCAAGTGGCTTCTTTCTCGGAATGGTGTGACCATTAAACCTTGAGAAACTTGATGTTTTGGCGTCGAGTGGTACGCTCGGCTTGATCAAGGATTCGAATGGGATATTCCCGATATGTGAGATTATCTTGGAGATCAAGCGTTTCGTGGTCCACTCCACGGATAGGATCCGAGAAGCAACGCCTGAGTTGAGAAACGTGGAAGACGTCATGAACCTTGGAAAGATGCGGAGGTAGTTCCAATTGGTAGGCAACTTCTCCTCGCTTGTCAAGAATGCGAAAGGGTCCAATGTAACGAGGAGCCAATTTGCCTTTCATACCGAATCGATGGGTTCCCTTTAAAGGAGTAACCCGAAGGTAAGCCTTCTCGTCAACCTCAAAAGTCATAGCCTTATGTTTGCGATCATAATGGCTCTTTTGGCGAGATTGGGCTGTTTTCAATTTCTCACGAATAATGCGAACCTGCTCTTCTGCTTCCTGAATCATATCCAGGCCAAAGAGTTGTCTTTCCCCGGTTTCCGACCAGTTAAGAGGCGTTCGACATTTTCGTCCATAGAGAACCTCGAAAGGAGCTTTGCCCAAGCTAGCTTGATAGCTATTGTTATAAGCGAACTCGGCGAATGGGAGGCATTTCTCCCAATCCATGCCGAAAGAGTTGACAGAAGCTCGGAGCATATCCTCCAGAATTTGATTAACTCGTTCTACCTGACCACTTGATTGAGGGTGGAAGGCGGTGCTAAAGGAGAGACGAGTTCCCATAGCATTTTGGAAACTTTCCCAAAATCGAGAGGTGAAGAGACTTCCACGGTCTGAGTTAATTTCCAATGGAACACCATGAAGAGACACTATTCGGGAGATGTACAAGTCAGCTAGCTGGCTCGCGGTTATACTCTCACGAACAGGTAGGAAGTGGGCTACTTTGGAAAGACGATCGACAACAACGAAGATAGCATTATTCCCTCTCTTGGTCCTGGGAAACCCGGTAATAAAATCCGTACCGATTTTATCCCATTTCCATTCAGGAATAGCCAAAGGTTGAAGGGTGCCAGCAGGCCGTTGATGCTCTGCTTTAACACGACGGCAGACGTCGCAATTAGCAATGTATTGAACAATTTCTCTCTTCATCCTAGTCCACCAAAACCTCTGGCGTAGGTCTTGATACATTTTAGTACTACCGGGATGAATGGTGAGAGGAGATTCATGAGCTTCCTTAAGGATCAATCGCCTCAGGTTGCGTACCTTGGGAACCACTAGACGGTCTCCAAAGAACACAACACCTTGGTCATCAATGGAGAAACAATCCGCAACTCCTTTTTTGACGTTTCGCTTAATACGGGAGATTCCCGGATCTACCTTCTGAGCTTTAATGATCTGATCCGTAAGGGTAGGTTTCGCCACCAGGGTGGATAGAAATCCTCGAGGAACAATGTGAAGGTTAAGCTTACAGAATTCCTCGTGGAGAAGTGGTTGACTTTGTTGTAACATCAAGTTGTTACAGTAAGATTTACGGCTTAGCGCATCGGCCATGACGTTGGCTTTGTCCGGGGTGTAAGTTATTCCTAAGTCGTAATCTGTGATCAACTCGACCCAACGTATTTGCCTGAGATTCAAATCCTGTTGGGTGAAGATGTATTTCAGACTTTGGTGATTAGTGAAAATCTCGCAACGATTACCGAGAAGGTAATGTCGCCATGTTTTGAGTGCATGGACTACGGCTGCAAGCTCTAGATCATGTGTGGGATAATTTTCCTCATGTGGACGCAACTGTCGGGAAGCGTAGGCAATCACGTGACGATCTTGCATGAGTATGCAACCTAGTCCTTGTCGCGAGGCGTCGCAATAGATAACAAAGTCCTTAGAAAAATCTGGTGGTATGAGTACGGGGGCAGATGTCAGGCGTCTTTTCAGTTCCTGAAAGCTGAACTCGCACTGTGGGGTCCACTCGTACCTTTTATCTTTCTTAAGGAGTTCAGTTAGAGGTTTAGCAACCTTGGAGAAATTCTCGACGAAGCGGCGACAATAGCTCGCTAAGCCAAGGAAACTCCGAACTTGCTTGACCGTTTCAGGTGGAGTCCAGTCAAGGATGGCTTGAACTCGCTCGGGATTGACAGCAATACCCTTACCAGAGATTACATGGCCTAGATAGGTCACTTTTGGCAACCAGAATTCACACTTAGAGAATTTAGCATAAAGGCGATGCTCTCGAAGTTTCGTCAATACTAGCCTTAGATGCTCGGCATGTTCTTCCTCATTCTTGGAGTAGATGAGTATATCATCGAGGTATACTACGATGAATTTATCCAAATACTCCATGAAGATTGAGTTCATTAACCGAGAGAAGGTGGCTGGAGCATTGGTTAAACCGAAGGACATGACGGTATACTCGTATTGGCCATAACGAGTAACAAAGGTCGTTTTAGGGATGTCCCCGTTCCTGATTTTGATTTGATGGTAGCCCAACCTCAAATCCATTTTAGAGAAAACTGAGGATCCAGCAAGCTGATCATACAGGTCGTTGATCCTGGGAAGCGGATACTTGTTCTTGATAGTGACTAGGTTGACAGGTCGGTAATCTAAAACCATCCGATCCGTACCATCCTTCTTCTTGACGAAGAGGACGGGGCAAGCCCATGGAGAAGAACTAGGACGGATGAAACCCTTTTTCAAGGACTCATCGAGTTGTTTCTTAAGCTCGGCTAGCTCTAGGGGTGCCATCTTATAAGGTCTTCTAGAGATTGGGACGGTTCCTGGAACAAGGTCTATCACGAACTCGACATCCCTGTCAAGTGGAATACCTGGCAGTTCTTCTGGGAAGACATCCGGGAAGTCACGGACTACCGGAACATCTTCAAGGTCTGGAAGAGGGTTGGCATTTAATGAGTAAAGCTGACGCTTAGACACCCGGGTCAAAACATTGACTGTCTTGCCCGACGGATGGGTGAGTTGAATAGTTCTAGTAGAGCAATCAATCTTAGCATAATGAGCTGACATCCAGTCCATACCCAAGATGATGTTTATGTCCGAGGACTTGAGAGCTATTAGTGATGCAAGGAAGACCAATCTGTCGACAAGAATTTCATTTCCATGGCTTATCCTAGAGGTTTGCCACTTAGAACCAGGGGTTTGGATTACCATGGAGGTGGGCATGTCACAAAATGTGGTGTTGTGCAATCGAGCATAGCTCTCAGAGATAAATGAATGAGAAGCTCCAATATCGAAAAGAACAGTTGCCGGATGGCAATTAACAAGGAGCGTACCAAGGACGACGTTGGGATCCTCATGAGTTTCTTCAGCTGAAACATAGTTGACATGGCCACGTGCAGTGGTGGCTGGCTTGGCGTAGTAAGTCTTTCCTGCTGGCTTACCACGGCCAACGGATTGTCCAGGTTGATTGGGGTTGTTTCGGGGGCACTCGCGCAAATAGTGACCTGTTTCTCCACACTTGAAGCATGTCACAACATTGGGGCGTGGAGCAGCATTAGCAGCGGGGCCACCATAGACCTTGGGCGGTGCATACTGCTGGTTGGGGCGAGGCGCCTCGAAGGATGGCCTCGGAGTGAACCTAGGTGGCAGAGCAGTGTTTGGAATCCAGACCCGGCGCTTCTGAGATCCGGAGCCGGATGAGGAACCAAAATCGCGAGAGTGCTTGCGTGTAGCGTCATAGTCAGTCTGTCCTATCTCAGCACTGATGGCCTTATTGACCAATTTCTGGAAAGAGGTGCACTCGTGCAGACGAAGATCACGGCGAAGCTCGGGGCTAAGTCCCTTGCGGAACCTTGCCTGCTTCTTGGCGTCGGTGGATACCTCTTCAGGAGCATAGCGTGCTAGATTTCCAAACTCACGGCTGTATGCATCCACGGTCAGTCTGCCTTGGGTGAAGTTGTAGAATTCTTCCCGCTTACGATCTATGAGACCCTCCGGAATGTGATGCTCACGGAAAGCCTCACTGAATTCAGCCCAAGTAGTGATTTGACCGGCTGGGCGCATAGCCTCAAAGTTTTCCCACCAAAGGCTAGCAGGGCCTTCGAGGTGATAGGCAGCGTAGGTAACCTTATCGGCTTCGGCTACGTTGGCAGAACGTAGCTTATGGGTGATGATGCGAAGCCAATCATCTGCATCGAGGGGCTCGACGGAATGGTTAAACTTCGGTGGGTACAACTTGATAAAGTCATTGATGGACACCAAGTCGTTCCTCTGATGACGCGCGGTATTCTGCTCAATTCGCTCTAGCAAGCGGTTAGTCTCACGCTTGTTTCTTTCTGCCTCCAGCATGACTTCGGCCAGAGAAGGCGGTTGAGGCAGATTCTCCCCCCTAGCTGCATTGGCCTCACCCTGCGCCTGGATAGCAGGGTTGTTGCGGGTGTTAACCATCCTAGGAGAAACAAAACAACAGTTTAGACAAGGATGGCTAAATCTTGGCAGGGAAATGCGGAATGTAATGGATAACACGGAATGCAGAGATGATCATCAGTATGACATGGTAATATAGAAACTGACATATATATATATACCAACGGTCATACACACCATACATAGTTTAGTACAAGCCCAGGCTAGAGTACAACTATGATGAAAGACGATACATCTCATCAGAGGCATTCCAAGCTCCTATACATTATTTTTCTACACCTCCGGAACGTGATGCACACCAAGTCGTATCCCACAAGACACGCAGGACTGTGGGGAATACAATTGTTACAATACTAGCGGATCTACTACCAACTCAGACGTCTCCGTAGTAATCTTCATAGAAGTCACCACCATGTCCTGGGAGCTGAACATGATCATCTGGAAACAGTCGGTCCTGTGGAGCTTGCGGTCCATAAGGACTCGGGTGTGGCCTTGGTCCAACAAACGGTGGCAGACGGGGTCCACGAGGAGGGGTGATGCCTCCTACATCACGCCATTCCATACACTCTGGCAGACCAGACCGCACGGGGTACAAGTCCCTCATGTCCATATACCCAGCCTGCACGACAGGTGCAAACCGTGTCAGAGTGGCCCAGTGATCAGAACGGGCATTAAAGAGCTCCATTCGCAAGGCACGATTCTCACGGTCCTTGTCCTCAAGCATCTCGGTGGTGGTGCGGAGTAGTGAATCCTCATGGGTAGGATCACAGTAGGTAGCCTGATAGTACCCCTGTGCCCCAGGGAGTGATCCTGGCATATAGCGGAAATCAGTGTTCTGAAGCAAGGCAGTTCTGGCTCGCATCATAGTCATCATCGAGTAAGCTGCGTCCTGCACGGACATCTCGATGGTAACCCCAAGTCCATAAGAGGAATTGAGGGGTTCAGTAGCTCCAGGATAGGAAGGGTAAATCCTAACTGTGCAAAAATATTGGCTTCGAAACTGCTCCTCGACGGTATACTCGGGATACCAACGATAGCCTGTCTCAACCATCACTCGGACCAGCATGGCCGTGTGACCAGGTACATCGAGGCACCGGGTCAGATGAACCACTTGATTCTGGGAACGGGTGGCCATCTGAAAGCATGGAATAATGCAAGGCATTAGTATTTCTAGGAAAATTCGGACAGCATAACGGCTGTAAATGCTCGGAAAAAGATTTGAGACATTCGCAACAGTTTGCAAGACCACTCAACAACATCATGTCAAGGTTCTGGTTCAACCGACAACATACTAAGGTAGTAGAAACTAAACCGAAGCATGGAACCAACAATCCTATAAGTTACTACGGATTAGTAACACGTGAACCTGATAGAGAGAAGAGAGCCTAGTCCTTTACCCACGTAGAATGAGAAGAGAATGACTCAGATCAGAGGGTATAAGGTTAAGGAGTAAAAGCGCCTTACGTTCCCTCCCACAATCAATTCCCCTACATATAACTAAAGCATTTCTAGACTCGACATCGACTAGTTTGGCTTAACGCACCTACAGGCAGTCCGGCTCTGATGCCAACGCTGTCAGGACCCCGATTCTAAGTCACACTGATCTAGCCTGTAACACCTCATATCACATTGCGGCCTCACGCACGGTACTCCCACGGGTGTCGCCTTACCATGGCCCGGGACCGTTTGCGCCTTTTGGCTCACGTATATGACAATGTCGCTAGCATCCATATGACAGAGAACCCGGGCCGACATGGCTAGTCGTGAACCCAAAGCGGCACTAACGTATGGGGACAGGCATACATGAATCAACATCGAACGTGTCGGTCAGCAGCGCGTGAATCCGGGCTGTAGCAGGCTAGGCAGGACTCCGGATGTCACCGCGTGACATTTCCCCGAAGGGACAGACACATGAACGATATGAAACACATGTCGGCCAGTCAAGTGTCCAGAGCAGTAGTGCTGGGCTAGCAGGACTCCGGTGAACCGGGCTGTAGCGGACTACTATGGCTCAAAGAGGCACTAGACTACATTTCCCCATAAGAGAGGCTGCCAAGGATAAACAACTAGATTGTCGGATCCCACACATACCAAGCATTTCAATCATACACACAATATGCTCGATATGTGCAAATACAACATGGCATCACAACAAAACTCTACAACTCAAAGTACTTTATTTAAAGGGCTCCGGAGAGCCTTACATAACTTGTTCATACAGATAGGGGTCACATGACCCGACACTCAAGTCATACAATCATACAAACACATGCGGAAGCAACTTGTCTGGGTACAGACACTAGAAAGAAAGAAGGCTTGACGAAGCCTGTCTATCTACGTAGGCCCTTCACAAGCCTAGATCACCACCTGGGTGGCAAGTCACTCGTCGTCGTCAAGTTCTACATAGAACCCATCGGAAGGGGCGGTGTTGTCGTCTGAAAACAGTAATTGAAGCAACATGAGTACAAAGGTACTCAGCAAGTCTTACAACAGATCCTACCATACATGTTCATTCTCAAGAAGGTAGTGGAGTTATTGCAGCAAGCCAGCTTTGACTCTTGGCTAAGCTATCCTACGAGACACCACTTGTGAAATAGTTTTCGCACACGAGTCCACTAATCACCATCTCAATACTCCACCGTGGATCCTCCCTCGTCATCCCACAAGAGAGCCATCCGCGGTACTCACACTTATCTTGAGGCTTTTAATAGTATCCATTTACTTGTCTATGAACTGCATAAGCGACCAAGTATTCCTTTACCGCGGACGCGGCTATTCGAATAGTTTTATACCCTGCAGGGGTGTACTTCGTCACACACGCTCTCACCACTTACCGTCGCTACACGACGTGTACTCGGCAACCTTCAAGCGGAAGCCCAACGTGGGTGTCGGCCACAGCCTACCTAAACACTCAAGTCTCTAGTCCAGGTTTATCGCCTATTTAGGTTCCATCCGCAGGGAGTCCGGCCGAGGTTTCCACATACGGCCCCAAACGATGTGTGCAGGGTTCCCGGACACCAAACGGGCGACTCGGTACACCGTGCCACGAGCCTACCGCATCACAGCCCACCCCTTGGTCAGCGCTGTCCACGGCCTCCAGCTTACTACAAACACCAGAAACTACGTGCAACTCCTGGCCAGAGGGCATGGGTGATTAAGAAGCCGAGGGGGTCCATTGGTTTCGGGCCCAATGCACGGTAGTAGCTGAATCTTAAATCACGCATACAGATCTCAGTTCTTAGGGACGGTCTCAATGAAACAACCCACCATGTACTCCTACATGGCCTCCCATCGATACCTTTACCAAATCGTATTCAACACCTCACTCTCATTACCGACACACGCTTTCACTCTAGTTCATCACCCTGATGAGCCAGACCTGACACGACTCTAAGCGTAGCAAGCATAGCATTGTAGGAACACAACATGGCTCAATCAACTCCTACACATGCTAGTGGGTTTCATCTAGTTACTGTGGCAATGACAGGTCATGCAAAGGAAAGTGGGTTCAACTACCGCAACACACAGCAGTTTGAATCGCGTTGTCTTAATGCAGTAAATGAGAGCAGAAGCGAGAAGATGGGTTTGTATCAAAATGATCAATGGGTTGCTTGCCTGACGGAGTGGTGGTGGAATACTGCCCTTCAGTTGGATACTCGTGAATATCCTCGGAGGCAGGACCTACCACAATGAACACATCGAAGCACAATCAACACCAAGCAAGTGCAACAATATGATGCATGCATGAGACATGGCAAAATGGATGTATTGGGCTAATGCAACTAAGACCAGATGGGTTTGGACTATTTTGAATCAAAGATTCAAATTCCAAGTTCATAAATGGCCCATGTTAGTGCTTTATCTTGTTCTGCATTAAACAGTAGGTTAACTTGCTTAAACATGCATGAAACCAGTACAAATGGATAGAATGGATTTTCTGATCATTTTTCATATATAAATCTTTTCATTCTGAGCTATAGATTATTTTCTATGATTTTTTGAAGTTTGTGATAATTTCTGGAATTTCCTGTATAAGAATAATTCCGGTAATTAAGTTACTTATTACGTCAGCAGTGTGTCATGATGACGTCAGCGGTCAGCGGGGTCGTCCAGGTCAAACCTGACGTGTGGGTCCCCTGTGTCAGTGTCACTGTTAGGTAATTAAACTAATTAGAATTAACTTAAACCTAACCCAGGTTAATTAGCAGGCGGGCCCCACTTGTCAGTGACTCTGGGGAGTCAACCCGTGGTCAAACCATGCTGACTCGCCGGCGTTTAGCCGCCGGCGACGTCCAGTCGCGGCGGTGGAGTGCGGGATTCCTCCTCCGGCGACCAAATGGACGACGGAGAGCACCTACGTGTAGCTGGGAGCAAACCGCATCGACTAGTGGTGGTGGTGGAGCTCGGGGTCGCCGGAATCGACACCGGCGATGAGCCGTGCGGCTGCCGGGGTACGGGTGTAGTCGAACCCGTCGCTAGAGAGCACGGCGAGGGGCGTGCGATGGTGCTACGGGCTCCTGGCGATGCAGTGGAGCTAACGACCATGGTGGTGCGACCGTTGGATGGCCGGAGCCTCGTCGGCGACGAGCTCGTGCGGCGGCGCGTGCGGGTGAGCTACGTGCAGTGGCTATGGAGCTTGAGAGGGAGAATGGAGAGGATAGGAAGGTGGCCACGCTCATGGTGGTTGCGACGGAGCGGACGGCGAGGTCGGGGGCGAACTGCTGCGGTGGTGACGGCGGAGGGGATCTCCGACGGTGAGCGGCGAAGGCGAGGTCGGAGCAGTGGCTTCGGGGCAAGCGAGCGCTCGGGGCTCGACCTGCTCGAAGGAGAAGGCGATGGCGGAGCTGCTGGACATGATGGGGCGGCGCGAGGACGACGGTGGCTACGGCTACTCCGGCGAGGTGGCAGCGGCTGCGTCGGCCATGGTGGGGGAAGGCGAGGGAGAGGCGATGGGGGAGAAAGGGGGTGTCCAGGGGCTCGGGGGCGCGTCGTGGAGGTCGTCCAGCTCGTCCACGGGCGAGGCGGCAAGCAGGTGGCGCCATGGCGAGCTCGCGCACGCCGGCGTCACCTCTGTGCCTGCTCTGGCGGGAGCAAGCAGCTGACTGGCCATGGGCCAGCACAGTGCTGGGCCGCTAGGTGAGCTGCCAGGTAAGTCCTTCTCTGCTTTTTGTTTTTCTCTTTTTATTTATTTCTGTTCTGTGTTTTGAAATAGTAGTAATACTATTTCATTTAGGAAAATCCTGGAAATATTCAGAGGCACATTTGAAATTATTCTCAACAGCCTAAAAATACCTTCAAGATTATTTGGGCATTTTAAAATATTTGTAGGATTTCAATTGCCCAAATGCAAATACTTATGGCTTGGTGCAAAAATCCAGAATGGCCTCCAAAAATATGAAACCATTTTTGGCAGAGGTTTTAGCCAGGACCAAAGATGGTGAACATTTATGGAGGGCATTTCAGGTTCATTGAAAAGGATTTTAGTAAACCCTAGTTGTGTTCAGGGGGGTGCTGGGGGTTTCTGGCATCCCCATTTCAAGTTTCTGTGAAAAGTAGACATGATGCAACACTCTAATGCATGAACTAGCTAGGATGTGACAATGACATCCAATGTCCATGGTGAGGAAACCATAACCATCTATTGATCAACGAGCTAGTCAACTAGAGGCTTACTAGGGACATGTTGTGGTCTATGTATTCACACATGTATTACGGTTTCCAGTTAATACAATTATAGCATGAACAATAGACAATTATCATGAACAAGTAAATACAATAATAACCATTTTATTATTGCCTCTAGGGCATATTTCCAACAGAAAATGCTGATCAAATTCCTCGACGACAACCAGCTCATCCTCGCGTTGCAGAAGAAGTGCAAGTTGAAAAGATCATCAATGACATTGAAGCACCAGGTCCTCTCACACGCTCAAAAGCTTCACATTTATCTAACTTTTGTGGGCACTATGCTTTTGTCTCTATTACAGAGCCCACTAAGGTAGATGAAGCATTTCTGGAGCCTGAGTGGATTCAGGCCATGCAAGAAGAATTACATCAGTTCGAGCTCAACAACGTCTGGGAACTGGTCAAACGTCCAGATCCTCGCAAGCACAATATCATTGGAACAAAGTGGATCTACCGCAACAAGCAAGATGAAAATGGCCTTGTGGTGAGGAATAAGGCACGGCTTGTAGCTCAAGGCTACACACAGGTTGAAGGAATTGACTTCGATGAAACTTTTGCACCTGTTGCTAGACTTGAGGCTATTCGCATATTACTTGCTTATGCTAACCATCATGATATCACTTTATATCAAATGGATGTGAAAAGTGCATTCCTCAATGGTAAGCTTGAGGAAGAAGTATATGTTGCTCAACCCCCAGGTTTTGAAGATCCAAAGTATCCTGACAAAGTCTTCAGACTCAATAAGGCCCTCTATGGCCTCAAGCAGGCCCCTCGGGCATGGTATGATACTTTGAAGGAATTCCTCATGAAGAAAGGCTTCAAACCCGGTTCACTCGACCCTACTCTTTTCACTAAATCTTATGATGGTGAACTGTTTGGGTGCCAAATATATGTTGATGATATAATCTTTGGCTGTACTGACCAACGTTATAGTGATGAATTTGCCTATATGATGAGTGAAGAATATCAAATGTCTATGATGGGAGAATTGAAATTCTTCTTAGGTCTTCAAATTCGTCAACAACGCAATGGCATATTCATATCTAAGGAGAAATACCTCAAGGATGTACTGAGGAAATTTGACATGCAAGATTGCAAAGGCGTCAAAATTCCTATGCCCACAAATGGCCATCTGTGCACTGATGAAAATGGTATTGACTTCGGTCATAAGGTATACCGCTCCATGATTGGTTCTTTATTGTATTTATGTGCATCTAGGCCAGATATTATGCTTAGTTTTTGCATGTGTGACCGATTTCAAGCTACACCGAAGGAATCACACCATAAGGCTATGAAGCATATTCTTCGATATCTAGCTCACACACCAACACTTGGATTATGGTACCCCAAGGGCTCGGCTTTTGATCTCATTGGATATTCTGACTCTGACTATGCTGGTGATCGTGTGGACCGCAAGTCAACATCTGGCACATGCCATTTCCTCGGAAGATCTTTGCTCTGTTGGTCCTCGAAGAAACAGAACTGCGTATCACTGTCTACTGCTGAAGCTGAGTACATTGGTGCTGGTTCTTGCTGTGCTCAATTGCTGTGGATGAAGCAAACTCTCAAGGACTACACCGTCAATGTGAAGAATGTGCCTCTCTTCTGTGACAATGAGAGTGCCATCAAGATTGCTCACAACCCAGTTCAGCACTCGAAGACAAAGCACATTCAGATCCGTCATCATTTTCTTCGTGATCATGTGTTGAAGGGCGACATTTCTATTGAGCATGTGAAGACTGAAGAACAGCTAGCCGATATCTTCACAAAGCCCTTGGATGAGAAGAGATTTAGCAAGTTGCGGTGTGAGCTAAATATCTTAGAATCTTCGAATGTTCTTTGAAAAGGACACTCATCCTAACACTTATGCAAAATTGATGACTTAGATGTGCAACACATGAAGAACGTTTTTCTTCAATCAATGAAGAATAACACTCTAAGTGTGAAGAAATTAACGAAGAATTTGATTCTCAGAACCCTACGACAATTGTACGCAGTGTCTGAAATCATCATTCTTATACGGTGGGTCACGGCACTACCAAAAGTTGAAAATCTTCAATTCGAGTTTTTCCTCAGTTTTGAAATTCCTCAGTTGTTCATTTTCTTCAACTTTGCATTGTCTTCACTGTTCCCGTCATTTTTCTTCATTGGCTATATATATATATGAGTTTATGTCCTCTACAGCATTCACTTATTGCTATTTCTTCAAGTTGTTTTCTCTGCTAAGTGAATGTGATCGGACCCTACCCCCTCTATGCTAAACTCAACCCAATCTATTCACAAATTCTTCATGTGCGTTCTATTTGAAACTCGTTCAAAATCTTCACTGTGTCCTTGTCAGCTGAAGAATTTACGAACGGAACGTTAAAACTTATCTTATCCAAACTTTCGGCTTTGCCGCTCAAACCGTTCCGCATCCCACGAAATACTTATCTATTCACCCACGATCTCACACGATCTCCACTTCTCAGTACGTGGGTGACACATGTCAAGCGAATGAGAAGGGTCAGGGGCACGTTCGTCCAAATTCTTCGGGCGAACAGTTTTTCACCGTGGCTATAAATACCCCCTCCCCTTCCTCACTTCACTTTTACTCCGCTCGTTCTCTCGCCAGCTCGAGCTTCTCAAACCCTAGCGCCGCCACTACTTCATCGTCGCCGATGAGGAAGAGCTTCAATGCCTCGACCTCGTCGCCGTCGTACTCGCGCCGGCCGCGGATTTCTTCACTCCGCCGCCGCCGTAGCTGTCTTCCTCCGCCAAGTTAGGGCGTGGAAGATCTGCACTGACGAACTTCACATCTCCACATCCCAGTTTGTCGTGTTCTTTGTTCAGGGTAATTAAAAGTTACTTTTACTGCCCTCTTTGATTCGAATGATTTCTACAAAATCCTCAAAGGTGTTTATTCTTCAAGTTCTTCACACACTAAGCACCTCACATGTCATCTGATCTTGATTCATTTCTCTAGGCTATAATTTCTCTTCAAGATTCCTCAATTGTGCGGATTTCTTATCTGTACAACTCTGGAACCTAAGACTAAGATCGCTTAGTGAAAATCTTCAAGACTCGTCTGGTCAAATTCCTCAAACTTGCTCTTTCTACAAAACCTTCTGAGAATGCATATGACCTCTCCAAATTCCTCGCAACTATACTCTGTTCACAGGTACTCATGTCCGCTGCTGAATCACTAGGTTCTCATCAACTTAACTCATTTGCAGCGTTCCTCGAAGAAAAGTTGCATAGATCTTCAGAGAATTCAATTGTTCAAATTCCTCAACTGAAGAAAATGGCTGATGGTAAGAAGCCATAGAAAGGAGGAAAGAGGCCTGAAATCAATACTGCCTTTGAGATCCCTGATGACATATACAAAGACTATTGCACTCCTGATGAGGCCAAGTTTGGTAAGGAGGACAAGAATCAGCGCAAGGTGCGCATACAGAGGATAGAGAGGAGATGGGCAAGAGAGTGGAGGGAGTACAGATATGTTACTCCCAAATACATGAAGAAATTCACACTCAATCCTCCATGCCCAAGACCTCCATTGGCACCTGGCCAAATAGCTGATCCCACCAACCTCAAGCGCGGTGAGGATTATCCTGATGAATGGGCCAAGCGCCAGGCCAAGTTGGCTAGACAAGCCAGAGAAGCAGTGAGGAAATTCTACGAAGACTCTGCTGCTGCTGATGCCGTTGAGGCCTCTGTAAAACCGAAGAAGGCCATGTTAAAGAAGCCTGCTCACAAGCCAAGTGCTTCTTCTTCAATGCCCTTACAGCCGAGTTCCTCAGCTATGCCCTCACGGCCAGAATCCTCAAAGCCCTCACGGCCAATTCCTCACGCTGCTCCTGCTCCTCCAAAGTCCTCAGCTCCTCCGCCAAAGTCCTCAGCTGCTCCGACCAAATCCTCTGCACCTGTGCATCTTGCCACGTGCCAAAGGATGACAGGCATCTCTATTGCCTCAGCAGCTTCTGCTAGTTCCTCAGCTGCACCAAATTCTTCAATGGGACCCTCTCTACTGAAGACAAAGGCCACTGCTGGACGAGGTTCTCGCCCAAGTCCTCACAAGAAGCAGGTCGCCTTCCAAGTGCCGTCTGATGAAGACGAAGCTGATGATGAGGAACTTGCCGAAATCATCAGAGATAGACAAGTCAGGGTCGCTAGAGCCAAGGGCACAAATGTGCCTCTGCTTTTGGATCCAAAGTTGATCCTCGACTACATTGACCTCTGGCACAAGGACCCAAACACTCCTTTGCCTGATTTCAAGTTGACTCCTGGCCAAAGTCATATGCTGACGGCCTTCATACAAGAAGAAAAATGGAAATTTGAACAGGCCAGGCGGATCAAGAAAGCGCAGTACAAGAAGGAGCGTTTTCTGAAGAAACACGTTGTCTCTATGACAACTGAAGAACTTGTCAACATTCAATCTGAGATCAAGAAACTCAGTGATGAATTTGATGTATACCATGCTGACTGGCTTGGAGCCAAAGTCCGTTTTGTGAAGCTAACAGAAAAGTTCACTCCAAATGTTGCAGCTCCATTGCAACAAGAAATTCCTCAGGCTGAAGCATCTGCTCAGCCGACTGAAGAACATGCCAGCACCGCTTATGACATTCAGGTTGCTGAAGAAAATGTGAGTTCCAGGGCTGATGACTGCATTCCAGCCGCCGATGAAATTGCCAAGGCATCCACTAGTGGTGCGCTTGAAGAAAATGAAGAGGTCAGGGCAACTGCATCAGTTGTGCCTGAAGAAATTCAACCAAATTCCTCTGCTCCTGCTGCGCCTACCCCAACTCCGATCCTTCCATCCACTTCAGATGTGAAGAAGACTAAAGCTGCAGAGCGTGCAGCAGTGAAGAAAAGGAAGGCGTCAACTTCATCAGATTCTTCAGCTCCGAAGAAGATGAAGTCTTTGACTAGCTCGTTTGCAAACCCCATTGATGCTGTTCCTATCTCAACCATGCCATTAAAGGACCTTGTTCCTTATGATGAAGAATATGTGACTCCTAGCAAATCCGATGAAGAAAATCCTTCTGTTGCTTCGTCAGAGCAGATGGATGAAGAAATTGAAGTGGATGCAATCCCTTCAACACCAGTTGTCTCCTCGCCTATGCCTCAGTTTACTGCTGAAGGCCGGCGTTGAAGAAATGGAAGATGAAGATGTGGACATTGGCTGTACCACCCCCGTGCTAAATGATGACTTTTGGGAAAGTCAGCACCCCAACTCTCTACTCTTCACACCATTGCAACAAATTTCTCAGTCCCCAGTGACTACAATACAAATGGGATCTGATGAACCACATGCCACACCGTCTGTCCATGAAGAAATTACATCCACTAGTGCTGAAGAAAATGTAAATGAAGAATTGAAGACCCAGGCTGTCACTGTAGAAGAAGCTGGAATTCCTCAGCCTGTGGAGCCTGAGATTGTGATCCCTGAGGTAATAATGCAATTGACTGACACTCCTCAGCCCAAGCCAAAGGATCCATTCTCAAAGAAGCATAAATTCAAGGCTGATGATTTCTTCGGCGAGCATGTGTTCTTCACTGACTACAATCCCTATGATTCTACTCGTCTTAGAAGGAAGCGCTTCTGGACCGCCAGCCAGGCCAACTTCTATTCTTCACTACTCTTCAACAAGGACAAAGTCTTCGACCATGAGCATATTCCTGATGTGGACATGGAATCACTGCCATGCTTCACACCTGTCCTCAGTATGCTTCATGACACAGGCCTCCTCAACTTTTGCACAGACATAGTTGATTGGAATGAAGAGCTCATTCTTCAATTCTACGCAACACTGCACATCACAGGAGATGCTGACGATGTGAACTCCTGGGTTTTGGACTGGATGACGGAAAACACTCACTACAAAGCACCGGCCTCTGAATTACTTCACGCCCTGCCCATCAGTCCTCCACCTGAAGGAGCTCGTTGCATGTACCAAGATCCTGAGCTTACAGATCACTATATGCAAGTGCTGATGAAGCCATTAAAACCTGGTCAAGCCTCAAGGACAAAATTCCTCGTGAAGGAATTGCAGTATGTACCAAGAACAGTCTATCGCATTCTGACGAAGACTATGAGTCCAATCAAAGGCCACGACTCATCTGATGAGGAAATTATTGGCATCATGAAGAATCTGGTAATCAACATCATTCATGGCATACCCGTCAACTATCATGATTTCTTCATGAGGGCTCTCGCAAATGTTGCACTTTCTTCGTTTGAGCTGAAGCCTTATGCTCCCTGGATCATGAGATTCCTCATAACAAGGTCTTCACTCAACTACAAGGCTGATTTTCAGAATCACCTCAGCTACTTGCCCCCGATTGAAGTCCTCAAGCGGACCTACTCCTTAGCTGATGAAAAGGGCAAGGCTCCTGCTGTCATTGATGAAGGCATTCGTCCATTGGATGGTCAGTTTCGCAAGGCTGCATCTGATTCTACCAATGATGACTCTGCCACTCATGATTCTGCTTCCCATGCATCCAAGCCAAATCCTCAAGCCACTGCTCCTCATGTGATGACTGACCGTGAGCTTCTGCTAAGTCTTCACCAGAAGGTGGATCGAAACCATAAATGGGTTAAGCGTCAGTTTGGTTCAATTCTTCACAACATGACTGCTACACATAATGCAGTGAAGAAAAACCATTACTACCTCCATGAAGTCTTCGATCGCACCTGGGCTATTCTGTCACATGTATATGGTGAAGAAGATCTGAAGAACATGGGTCTCAACGAAGAGTTTGACTGGTCTGCTCCTCCACCGAAGAAATACAAGAAGGTCAAGGTTCCTTCCTTGGTGGCCAGCTCATATTCTTCATCGCGCGACACCGATGAGCATGAAGACTTGGACGACACTGCGGGAGGCCCTACTATGACCAACGACCCCAACAACGCTGGCGCTCCTTCATCAACTTGATATTCTTCAGGGGCGTTTGTCCTCATTTTCGATCCTTTTGGTCATTCGATGACAAAGGGGGAGAAATTTGAGTTAGTCTTCAAGCGGGTCTATCATATATGGGCGTTTTTTTGCTAAGTTACAACTCTCGTTCTTCTGATGACTTTGCTGGATCGAGTTGTAAACTTAAACTCTATGGCGACCTGATACTTTTGCTATAGTTTTTCTGCATGCTTATTCCTCATTAATATTTATGCACGCATGCTGAATTACATCAGTCACCATATTTCATCATGCATTTCAAATTCTTCATATACTATGTCAAATGCGTGTATGAATTACAAGATATAGGGGGAGATCTCCATGATTCAACTCTTTAAGTGTGCATTGCTTCAAAATCAAATTCCTCACTATGCACATCTTCAGGGGGAGTTCTTCTATATCTTGCAATCAAAATTCCTCAATATCAGTATTTACACTTCATATGTTTATCCCTGTTGAAAACTTAACCTATATTGTCATCAATCATCAAAAAGGGGGAGATTGTAAGTGCATCTAGTGCCCCTTAGTGATTTTGGTGTATTGAAGACTTATAGGTTAAGGGACTAATGTGTTTATGAGTGTACACAGGTCTATAAGTCTATGAGGAGTTTGATATTTACAGAGAAAGTCGACCCCTAAAAATGAAGTTCTTCAACTAAAGACTTTGGATTTCTGAAGACTTTCTGAAGACTTTGAAAGTGAAGAAATTGGTGTGACCTTGAAGACTCGGTATTCATTCGAGGAACATGAAGCGTGAAGACTTTTGTTTTCATAGTTTCATTTCCTCTTTCTTGAGTCATAGGAAACACCGTACTGCTAAGGGGGGTCGAGGAAATACTAAGGAAAAATTTCCATGTGATGCTCAACTCAAAATCCTACACCTACCAATCCCTTCGAGTGAAGCCATTGGAAATATCATACAGTTTAGTCATATTCTTCAGTGACAGAGACGAAGTTCTTCTGGTCTCTGAGGAATTTGTTCTGACTGAGGAGTTAAGAATTCGCTAGTGCGGATTGCCTACACAGTGAGGAACATGATAGCCCTGAGGAATTTGAGCCTCAAATATCCGGCCGTTGCTGTGCTACGCGCCAGCTGTCCCAAAATATCTACCCACCTAACGGTCATATTATTGAATGGCATTTATGTCTTATCATGTCGGGCTGCTCCCTAGGCTATAAATAGCCGCCCCCTACAACCACTAGCTGGTTGTCTGCTCCGAGAGAAACTGACACTTTTCATTTGAGAGCATCCCATCCTCCGAGGACTTTGAGCGAAAATCATCGAGTGAGGAAAACCCAAACCCAAACACCTACAAACCCAAAGTGATTGAGCATCACTAAAGAGATTGATCCTGCGTGGATCCGCGCTTGTTACCTTTGAAGACTGTGCTTCTTCCAGACGGTTAGGCGACATGGTCTAGAGCATCCAAGAGGAATTGTGGATCGCCGAGTGACCGAGTTTGTGAAGGTTCAGAAGTCACCTGAAGACTTACCACGAGTGATTGGGCGAGGTCTGTGTGACCTTAGCTCAAGGAGAATACGGTGAGGACTGTGTGTCCGGGACTGTGTGTCCTCAGGTTTAAATACCTAGCCGCTCCAACCAGATGTACAACTGAGACAGCAGTTGGAACTGGTCTAGCAAATCATTGTCTTCACCAAGCTTACTGGTTCTATTTCCTCAACTCTTTCATTTCCTCATTATAGTTGTTGTGTGCTTGTTCATATCTGTTTGAAGACTTTGACTGAAGACTTTCTCAATTTCCTTGGTTCAATTTCTTCAGTCTGTTTTTCTTCATCCTGTGTTATCCTGTGTTTACGCTTTCTGTACTCTGTGCTTGTCTTCATTTCATCATGATGACCATGCTTGTGTTCTGCTATGTTTACTTTTGAGTACTTATTCCGCTGCAAGTAGTTCTTCGCTAAGGAATTTCCTCACCCGCAAATTCCTCAGTGAAGAATTCATAAAAATCGCCTATTCACCCCCCCTCTAGTCGATATAACGCACTTTCACTTGGGTGCTTCACCAATCGCGCACCGCGCTGGTCGCCACGTACAACGCTTGGGCCGGTTTCGCGTGGACTTCACGGCGCTCCGCAAGAGGAAGGGGTCTCCAAGTTGCAGTAGTGGCACCATCCGTGTCGGTGTTCTGGGAACGGGGGTCCCCAGACTTGCCTGCCTGCAGCCCACGGCGTGGCTCCACCAGCGGGCCCATACGGCCCATCTTCACCAGCAAGCACTCAAGACCCTCACGAGGGGCCAAGCCTCGTGAGGCGGATGACACAAGACCTCCTCAGGAGCGGCCTCACCAGGATGGCTCGTGAGGAGCGGAGATATCTATGCAAGGGACACCTCGCGAGGTTCCGATGACGCAAGCAATGACGACCACAACCAGGTGGGCGCCCGCACGCGCAGTGTCCTTGCTCCCTCTTTGGTGCTAAAGGGGCAAGCGCATGCACGGAGTCCCGAGGCATCAGGAAAAGATTTCCATATTGGTGCAACGAGACCAAGACCAGCAGGACGGCAGGACGGAGGTCACTGTGGAGCCCAAGACGGCGTCACCACTAGAGCCTTTGGCAGGCGAAGACCGCTTTTGTCAGGATAAGCTGTACTAGTTGTTCCCCTTCAAACTTGGCCGTTCTGGGATCCCTTCCCGCTCAATATTTTGGAAGAGGACCCGGGCCTCTATAAATAGGACTAGCCACCACCGTAGGGCGGGGATCATCTCATCTTGGATCTGATCCATTCCATCCAGCTAGCCCACCAGCACAAGAACACCTCGCCTCAGGAGGCTGTTCTTCTCATTGTACTGTTCATCCCCAGCCCAAGAGGCAATCCACCACACCACACTGGAGTAGGGTATTACACCGCGTCGGTGGCCCGAACCAGTATAAATCTTGTGTCTCAGTGTTCTTTGGGTTCGGCGAGTTAGTCCGCTAGATCGTGGAGTGCGAGAGCTTGGGAGAGGAGAGATCTTCGCGCGCACCCCAGTATTCGAACCTTGAGGGTTTTGCCAGAACCCGCGATCTGACATTTGGTGCGCCAGGTAGGGGTGCGCCGGAGCTTCGCTCCCTCGACGGCTTCGCATCCCCGACCGACTCTCATGGACGGTGCCGCTTCTCCGGCTGGATCGACGGGCGCCCCAAGCAGCCCCGTGGGGCTCCGGGCCCTCACCCCCGCCTTGAGGCGGGTGCAGTGGCCGACCAAGTTCAGGCCGGAGATGCCGCCCCGCTACGACAGTGCGGCAGATCCGGTGGCCTTCCTGCTGGCGTACGAGGAGGCCGTTCTGAATGCCGGCGGCAACGACAAGGTCATGGCCAACTGGCTCCCCATGGCCCTCACCGGCGTGCCGCGTGCTTGGCCCCTCCATCTGCCGGGATCTTTTGTGGCCTCCTGGGAGGAGCTGCGCGACCTCTTTATCGCGTGCTTCAGGGGACCAGCACCCCCGGTCATCGTGACCCTCTTCCACGGCTCGCAAGCGCCGCCCTCGGATCATCACGCCAAGCCATTCTTTCGCCAAATCGGCCCGGGTTGGGCAGCACCCAAGGCCGACCTGATCTTCGACTTAGAGGATCACCCTGCGACCACCATCGGCTCCGGCGTACTCCCGATGCTTTGCACCCCCACCATCTGCAGCGTGGCCGTCACCAAGACCCTCATCGATGGCGGTGCCGGCCTGAACGTGCTCTCTGTGGAGGCTTTTAGCCTCCTCCACGTACCACTCGAGCAGCTCCGCCCCAGCAAGCCCTTCTCCAGGGTCGGCGGCGGCTCCGCCCACCCCCTGGGGCAGATCCGTCTTCCAGTAACCTTTGGCACGTGCGACAACTACCGCACCGAGCTAATCAACTTCGACATCGCCCGCATCGACCTCCCATACAATGCCATCCTCGTGTACCCGGCGCTGGCCCAACTAATGGCAGCTACCCATCCTGCCTACAACCTCATGAAGATGCCGGGGAGCAAGGGTGTCCTCACTATGGCCGGGGACACCAAGGAAGCCTTGGCGGCCCTCAAACTGGCTTTCAAGACCACTGCATCAGCTTGCCTGGCCGCAAGGTCGAACCCGGAGTCAAAGGGGCTGCACCAACCAAGAAGAAACAGCATTTCACTCAAGGCCAAGCCAAGACGAAGCAAATACCGGTCAACGAGGACGGGGCCTCCGGTGCTACCTTTACCATAGGCGCGGACTATGGTAAACAAGAAAAGGCGCTGGTGGACTTCCTAAGGGCAAACAAGGAAGTGTTCGCCTGGGAGCCCAAGCAGCTAGTTGGGGTCCCGAGAGGAGTAATTGAGCACCATCTGAAGGTGTGCCCCAACATGCGCCCTGTAAAGCAGAGAGCACGGCGGCAGTCCACGGAGAAGCAGGCCTTCATCATGTAGGAAACCCGCAAGCTGGAGGCAGCGGGTGTCATTCGCGAGGTTCGGTACCCAGAATGGCTGGCGAACCCTGTCGCCGTTCCGAAGAAAGGAGGCAAGGAGTGTATGTGCGTCGACTTCACCAACGTCAACAAGGCCTGTCCTCAAGACCCGTTCCCGCTACCACGTATTGACCAGATTGTTGACTCCACCGCAGAGTGCGACCTGCTTTGCTTCCTGGATGCATTCTCAGGGTATCACCAGATCAAGATGGCAGTGGAAGACGTGGAGAAGACGTCCTTCCTGACCCCGTGTGGGGTGTACTGCTACACCTGCATGCCGTTCGGACTGTGCAACGTTGGAGCAACCTTCCAGCGGCTGATGCACATCGCCTTGGGGAGGCAGCTCGGGAGAAACGCTGAGGCTTATGTTGACGACATCGTGGTGAAGTCTCGGGAGGCGAGAACTTTGATTCAGGACCTGGAGGAGACCTTCGCAAGCCTGCACCAGGTAGACTTACGGCTCAACCCGGAGAAGTGTGTGTTTGGTGTCCCTTCAGGCAAGCTGCTAGGTTTCCTCGTGTCACACCGAGGGATCGAGGCCAACCCGGAGAAGATCAAGGCGATTGAAGACACGAGCCCACCGCAAACCCTGAGGGAGATGTAGAAGCTAGCCAGCTGCGTGACCTCGCTGGGGCGCTTCATCTCCAAGTTGGGAGAGCGTGCCCTGCCATTGTTCAAGCTGATGAAGAAGAAAGGCCCGTTCGAATGGACCCCTGAGGCCGACCTGGCATTTCAAGACCTCAAGAGATACCTGACCAACCCGCCGGTGATGGTAGCACCTCGCCCTCTCGGGCCTTTGGTGCTCTACCTATCTGCCACACCCCACTCTGCCAGTGCAGTGTTGGTGGCCATCAGAGAGGAGCGTCAAGTCAAGGGCCCTCCAAGTGGAGCCACCGAGCCAAGTAAGGCCGTGCAAGACCAAGGCGACGCTCCTGAGGCAGTGGTTGCTCCGGCAGATTGTCAAGCTCCTGACGCTGGAGATCCGCGAGAAACACCTCAGTCTCCCGAGGCCGAAGACTCCACTAACTCCCCCGCCCTCGTTGAGCATGCGGTATACTTCGTCAGCACCATGCTGCGAGATGCGAGAGCGCGATACCCCATGCCTCAGAAGCTCTTTCTCGCGCTCCTGTTGGCCTCGCGCAAGCTGCGCCACTAATTCCAGGGTCACCCCATCAAAGTCGTCTCGGCTTTCCCGCTGGAGAGGGTGCTCAGGAGCCCCAACACTGCTGGACGGTTTGCTGAATGGAACATCGAGATGCAAGCGTTTGACTTGGAGTTCAGCATGACCAGGGTCATCAAGGGGGCTGCGCTCGCAGATTTTGTGGCAGAATGGACCGACGCCCCGGAGACCGACGCAGGCGAGAGCCAATCCCTCTCACCAGGAAGTGAAGCGCCAGATGGCTGGGTCATGTACTTCGACGGCGCGTTATCGCGCCATGGCGCGGGGGCTGGAGCAATGCTCATTTCGCCCACCCAGGACAAGCTCTACTACGTCGTGCAGCTCTGCTTCCAGCAGGGTGAGAAGGTCTCCAACAACATTGCTGAGTACAAGGGGTTGATCGCTGGCATCATGGCAGCGGTGGCCTTAGGAGTGAAGCGCCTCGCCATCAAGGGGGACTCTCAGCTCCTCTTCAACTTCTCCAACAAGGTGTACGAGCCAAGGGACGAGCATATGGAAGCATACCTCGCGGAGGTACGCAAAATGGAGAAGCAGTTCCTGGGTCTGGAGTTGCAGCATGTGCCCCGCGGCACAAACAAGGAGGATGAAGAGATCGCCAAGAGGCATCAAAGCGTTAGCCCCAGGAACCAGGAGTCTTCGAGGAGTGTCTCTTCAAGCCCTCAGCAGCCCCACCAACCGCTAAACCTGCGCCACCTCGGGAGGAGCTTCCCTCGCCACCAACTTCAGGAGCCCCTGCCTGCGGCACGACCTCGGGAGCACGTCTGCTCCTGGAGCTCGAGCCTCAGGAGGGGTGCTGGACCAGGGAATTCAAGGAATACCTGACGCAAGGGACGCTGCCAGAGGAGGAGGACGCTGTCGGATCACGGGTTCCGACAAAACCCTTAAGGTTCGAACTCTGGGGTGCGCGCGAAGTTCTTTCCGTCCTACCGATCCACGCCTTAGCTTGCTTAGATCTCATGGACGAACTCGCAACACAAAGGAAACAGGGTTTATACTGGTTCGGGCCATTGTTGTAGTGTAATACCCTACTCCAGTGTGGTGGTGGTGGATTGCCTCTTGGGCTGATGATGAACAGTACAAGGGGAAGAACAGCCTCCTGAGGTTGAGGTGTTCTTGTGCTTGGTGTGTGGGTAAGGATCAGATGAGATGCCTCTCTATCAGTTGTCCCCTACGGTGGTGGCTAGTTCTACTTATATAGGCCCTAGTCCTCTTCCCAAATATTGAGCGGGAAGGGAGCAAACAACGACCAATTTGAAAGGGGACAGCTAGTACAACTTATCCTGAATAAATCGCTCTTCGCCTGCAAAAGGCTCTGGTGGTGACGCCGCCTTGGGCTCCATGGTGACCTCCGTCTTGCCGTCCTGCTGGTCTTGGTCTCGTTGCACTGATATGGAAACCTTTGCTTGACGCCTCGGTACTCCGCGCCTGCGCTTGCCATCTTAGCACCAAAGAGGAAACTAGGACGCTGCACGCGCTGGCGCCCGCCTGATCTTGATCGTCATGGCTCACGTCACGAGAACCCACGAGGTTTGCCTTGCCTTGATCTCTCCGCCCCTCACGAGCCAACCTGGTGAGGCCGCTCCTGAGGAGGTCTTGTGTCATCCGCCTCGCGAGGGTCTTGAATGCCTTGTTGATGAAGATGGGCCGTACGGGCCTGCTAGCTGAGCCACGCCATGGGCCGCAGGCAGGCAAGTCTGGGGACCCCCGTTCCCAGAACGCCGACAGTAGCCCCCGGGCCCAAGGCGCGCTCGGGCTTGGCTTCGAGGCGAAGCCAAAGGTCAAGTGCGGAGCGCCACGGGCCCCAATACCTTGCGGCCCTGGTCGACGCGTGGCGGTTGATTGGACGTGGGTGTCTCCGCTTCCCCACGCTGCCTCGGCAACTGCCCGTCTTGACAAGGGCTGGCACAGACAGTGCTCGCCTTTACTGCTCCCTTTCGCCTTGCTCCAGATCCCCTTTCTCGCTCCTTACTACCGAAACCTCCAGATCTGCTTCCATCCTCCTTCGCTCCAGCAACCGATGGCGCCGTGCAAGGTCAAGCCCTCCTAGTCGCCGGCCTGGTACGAACCCGCTCTTGACGGGCCTAATGTCTCGGAGAAGAACCTCACCACCACGCGCTTGCTGACGGCGGGGGAGAGCAACAAGAGGGGGAAGACGGAGCTCCGGCTTGCCTCCGATGTGCCGGCGCCCAAGGGAAGCGCGTTCTTCCCCTTCTTCATTAGCAGCATCACCGCGGGGTTGGTTCCCCCCTTCTCTGACTTCTTCTATGAGGTCCTCGGCCATTACAGGCTGCAGGCGTTGCATCTTCATCCCAACTCCATCCTTCTCCTGTCCATCTTCGCCTACTATTGTGAGGCGTATCTGGGCGTGATGCCTTCCGTGGCTCTGCTGCGCCACTTCTTCTTCCTCCGCCTCAACGAGGGCCATACCTCCGGGTGCGCCAATTTCATTGCGGCCGGCAAGGCCAACTCGATCTCGAACACCGGGAAGAAGGCCGACAACCTCAGGGCCAAATGGGTCATGATGGGCGCCAAGTGCGTCCACCCACGCTTGGCCCTGCCGATGGAGATGCCCCAGTCCGACAAGGGGTGGTCTCGTGCAGAGCTTACTGCCGAGCGGGCATCATCGGTGTTGGAGCAGATGAAGGCCGACCTGAAGCCGGGAAATGCGAGGGAGGCCAAGGTGACGGGGGCCAGGCTCCTGAGGGAATTCTTGATGCTGCGTGTCGCTCCTCTTCAGGCGCATGCGCGCCCCTTGTGGAGGCTCGGGGATGAAGAGGACAAGAGTCGCCTGAGCCCGGAGCCCTTGCCTGACGATGTGCTGTCTGAAGTTTTGCACCTCTTGGTCGGGGACAACCAAGAGTACCCTCCGAGCGCCTTTGTTCCTCTGTTCCGCCGCACGGACTGGGACCAGGTCGTGGCCGCTAGGCCTACCTTCGATGGGCGCGGGCTGGTGCCGCCGGCGCCTACTGGGGCCCCTGCGGCGCCGAAGCCGGTGGAGCTGTCTTCTGACGAGTCCCGTGGGAAGGAAGAAGAAGAGGTGGACTCGGAGGCGACCCCCGAGGAGATGGGGGAAACTTCCCCATTGAGCAAAGCTGACATCCTCCGCGCCCTGCCAGACGACGCCGAGACCGACGCCCGCTCGGAGGAGGGGGAGCTGCCCGTCATCCCGACAAGGGGCAGATCATCGCTGGTCTCCCGAGACGCTGCCCCCGCCTTGACGCCCGAAGCTACCTCCGGCCCTTCTGCTGCGCGTCCTCTGCTTCTGGAGCTGGCGCACCCGCGCCTCAAGCCTCGAGGCTCTCGGGCTTCAAGCTTCCCAAGCGGAGGGTGGACTATGCTGCGGTGGACCAGTAAGTGCTTGAGCTTCATCTTGTTTATGCTTATACTGCTGCCTCCTAACGTCCGTCCTTGGCTGGCCAGGCCGCTGCCTTCGGCGAAGAAGAGGAAGGAGGATGCAGCGGCCGCACCCCCTTCCATGAGGAAAGGGGGTGACGACACTCGCACCTCCCTGGCCCGGTTGCCCTCGCAAGACCAGGAGGAGCATCGTCACAAGGAGTCAGCCCCCCAAGGCCCCGCTGGCTCCGGAAGTGCCGATGTCCGGCTCGGCCGCTGAGGCCGCAAAGGCTCAGGAGCCCTTGGACTCCCAGGCCCTGGTGACGTGTCGCCTCCTTCTCCTGCCGCACCATTGTTCTCAGGTTCTTCTTCCTCCTCTGCTGTCTTGGAGCGTGCCCTTTCAGAGATGACCCAGTTGCAGGAAGATCTCCGGGGCGCGGATCCGCGCCTGGTGGCCGGGCGCCTGGAGCTGGCATCCGGCTGGCTTCAATCTGATGCGGCGGTCCGAGCGACGCTGAACCAGGCCGCAACGGCCTCCGAGAAGGAGAAGCGAGCTGCCGCGCAGGCTATGGCCGATCGCGAGGCGGCGCCGAAGGACGCCAAGGCCGCCCACGACCGCTGCCGGGCGTTGGAGAAAGAGCTGAAGGGCCTGCGCGACGAGCACGCAGAAGAAGCTCGTGGCCGCCGGGCAAAGGAGGAGGAGATGAGGGCTTGGGAGGACACCATCAAGAACTGCGACGCCGAGCTAGGGGAGCTGGAGAAGATGCAGGCCGCTGAACGCGGCCGGCTGGAGAAGCTGGAGCGGAAGGTGGAGGCGGAGAAGGTCGATCTTGACGCCAGGGCGAAGGTCCTGGCTGAAGACCGTGCGGCTTTCTCGCTCCTTGAGGAGAGGTCCCGCGTGGCGCTGAAGTCACTGTACGAGAAGGGCTTGGAGAAGCCGCTGACCACCGACAAGGATGGCCCTGCTCAGCTGCTTCCCTTCTTGGTGAAGGCGCTCGAGGAAGTCGTGGAGGGCATCGGTACCATGGCGGAGGCAGAGGCTCGCGTCCTTTCTTCAGCCGCGCTGACGCGGGTCTTCAGCCACCTGCACCTTCGTGACCCCAGCGCTCGTCTTGACGAGCTGCTGGAGCCTGTAGTTGATGAACACTGCGCGGCTGCCGCCGCAGCCGTGAAAGGCCAGGTGGAGGCCCTACTGAAGAAGTTCCGCGGCTTCACCCCCGCGCCTTCGACCGGTAGTGCCACCGATCCCATGGCTCCGGCTGGTGGTGCAGGTGAAGGCGATGCCACCAAGGAAGGAGCACCTCTTGTGGGTGACGGCGGTGTCCAGGGGTGACCTGCGGCTGCTTTTCTGTTTTATTCCTGCAACATGCACCATGCCTCGTGGAGGCGTTAAACTCGCGTTTGATATTGTGAGAACAATATGTCTTGTAATATTTGCTTTGAGATTTTGCGATTTTCTTCCTATTTGCTTTATGTTCTGCGTCGGCAGAGCCCGGTCCCGCGCATACCTCAACCGCCGTTGGGCCGACCGGAGACCAGGACGGACCAAGGAGTGAGGGGCTACGTGACCAGTTAGGCTCCTGAGTCGCGATGCTCAGGAGTCCCCCTTGACGCGCAAACAGCTAATAGGAAGGAGACGTGGGGATAGGTTAATGTTCTACGTCGGCAAGGCCCGGCCCCGCGCATACCTCAACCGCCGTTGAGCTGACCGGAGACCAGGACGGACCAAGGAGTGAGGGGCTACGTGACCAGTTAGGCTCCTGAGTCACGATGCTCAGGAGTCCCCCTTGACGTGCAAATAATCTCCATACCTTAGCCCTCGCCAAGGCTCGGCTCGGGAGGTGTAACACCCACGATGCGGCTATATCTCCACTACAACAGGAACCCACCTTCAGCAACGCATCCATGCGTTGTCGTATGTCCATATGTGCGTTGCTAAGGTCTACACCAACAGATTATCATGTGTTGCCGTTGGTGGTGTTGCAAGGGTCTACAACAACGTATATACATCCGTTGGTAAACCACGTGCAGAAGTGTTGCAAAATAGCAACGTATAGAGCTAAAGCATAACAACGCTTCATATGCGTTGGTGGCTACCACACACAAACGAGTTTCAAATGGACATACCATATCATTTCCACGACTAGATGCTTTGACATATATGAACAACTTAATGGTATTTTATATACTATGAACCAAAATTATTATTCCAATGCCAATGGATAGGAGCGACAATACAATAAGTAGGAATCCTTATAATATATTAAACAAGATGTATTGCATTACAAAGAACACGATACAAATATTACATATGTGAAACCATCTAGTACTGGCCTAATTCTTGATCATTCAATCAACTATAGTGTTTGAAACATTACACTACATTCTAATTATCTAGTAAAATCGCCATTCTTGACCTTGCAATCAACATCCATGCATCTTGAATTTATCTTGGCAGTCTAGAACAACAAAGGAATGAGATTAGTAACCTATGATAGAGAATTACAACAAAGCAGAAAGTTATGGAGGAACCAAAGAAAGGTTGAGGGTCATGACATTAGTAGCTCTGTATGTAGAAAAGGGGAGTACTAGCCTACATATGACAATCACTATTGATCCTTGTTTTCATATGAACAAAATGCTATGTGTCGATTGAGTAACATAATCCTCAAAAGCATACTAAGACATGAGGTCCCCCCTTGGAAATAAAATCATGTAATGACATACCACACATCTTTCGTTTGCTAAGAAAGATCTACAGTTCTCCACAAAATAAAAGTAGATGCAAGATTTCAACAAATCAAAAATAATGTAGTTAAATAAAGTAATTCGCACCAGGCTAAATTTAGCTGTGTCTAAATTAGGTATTGTGATACATGCTCACAAATATGACTTACCAAGACATTGATTTATATATACATGTGGGGCTAACTAATAATGTGAATACAAAACTTTTTCAACAGGAGTTTATTAGTAAAAATGCAGATGCAACCTATATCTGTGTACTAATTTTTTAGTTTTTTTGCATCTGGCATCAACTTACTATATGAATCATCATAATAAACACTAGCAGAAGGGACATCACCATGCTATGAAGTACAAACATAGAGACTTGAAGTCTTGAACATTTCTGTAAACTGACAACATTCTATTCTCTCAATTGCGGCTTGCACAAGTTCTGAATACCCACAGCTCGTTCAGCTCAGAATCTGCATAGTAAAACACTGAGATCTTTGAACAATTGCATGGGGCTATTAATTTTGAACCATCAGCATGTATTTACTATAGTAATGATTATCCAAACATTATATATATTAACAATGATATGAATTCTGGAACCAACTGAGTGACAATAGGTAACCAATAATCTTGATTATATATAGTTGAATATTTCAATTTCCTAAAGGCTTCAAATTCTTTTTTAGGGCCTCTTTATGTAAGTGTTGATTTTTATATCTCCTAATTGCAGTATGCACAAGTCCAGAAGATATACCTGTTAAGATAAAGAACAAACAAACACATGTTGGCTGAAGCACATAGTCAACTTCAGAACCCTGTGAGGGAAGATGAAACTAAAGATTATACAATAAAAAGAAATATTACGAGATATAGATGCATGTGGGCTTATTCCTATAGTACTACAGAAGCGTGTGGCAGAAATCAGTAAGGATTCATAACACTGGTAAGGAGATTTTTTATCTCTTGAAAATCATGATGTTATACATAATAGTGCTCACCTATTAACTGATACTTGAAAAAATGTTCTCTGATGACATGGTCATAGGCTATTAACTAGGATATCTGCAGGTACTATCGACTTATTTAACTAATCTACCATGATCCTCCTCACAAAAATATTGATTAATTATCCACACACGTAGAATCAAGAAAATTAGAGCCTAATGCATCACAAGAAAGAACTATTGATGAAAAGCTACAAAATTTATTCCTGAATGAACAGGTACAGAGTACAGGCAAATGGTGAATCGCTCAACCACAGAAGAAAAAATTCTACATATGAACATCTAAAACTGGGGTGACAATATGCTTCTAGATGTTACATTGATGATTGATTGCAAATTGTTGTAATTGTCTGCAATTAGAGAAGAACTCTGGTGCAACATAAAGGTAGCAGATATAGTAATAACACAAGGGATCTTACAGGTGGTAATTTTGAGCCTGTAACCACATAAGCGTTGTTGTCTCTGCAGGCTGCAGATAAACCCATTGGAATGTGAACTTCCTACATAAAACTTACCGTGTTATAATCTTTAGGAAATAGGGTAAATTTTTCAAAAATATGCTGAAAATGAAAGAAGTCGTCGATAAGTACAAATGATGTATGCTGCTTCAAAATGATTTTTTGATTCGGGACAGTTCCCATTATCTCGTCATTGTACAAACATTATTCGAAGGAGGAGGGCCTTATTGAACCATCTGGCATCGGTCGAGAAGTCGAGGACTCGATGTGGAACAACACGGTCTAGCCTGAGCGGGCAGCCGCGCGCGCGCATACGCGGGGTAGTGGGCAGACAAACGAGAGGAGACGTGGGAGCCGCGCTAGCAAACCGTGGCGGCTAGGGTTCCTGCGGGGGCGCGTACAGGGGCGTGGATGATGTCGCCACGGCAATGGATCGGACAAGAGCAGTGAGGGGTTCCTGAGACCATGAGCGGGTGCGCAGGGGAGCGGAGGACATCGCGGCGGTTGGGGATCGGAGGAGAGCAGTAAGGAGGAGCCGGGAGGTTGGGTGGTGGCGCGGAGGAACTCGCCGTGGCAAAGGAACAGAGGAAAACAGTAAGCGGGGATGGGCTGGTGAGTGGCGGCGCAGAAGAGCACTGGATCTAGCCGGAGTCCGCGATTGTGGCGGCAGCTTTGTGGTCACGAAGCTCATGAGAGAGGTGTTGATATAATAAGAGATTAAACTCTTTTTTTGTCACCCGCAAAGAAAAACTCTTTTTTGTTGCGTGATATTTGGGCGGGGTGGTACTTCCAGATAACGTGGAGATGAGTACGGGGAGGTTACCTCTTCGAAGGAGGTGGGAGGTGGACCACCAACAACACATGTTATCTTTCGTTGCTACATATCCGTTGTTAAAAGTGGGTTTTTGTTGTAGTGCTCCCACGTGTCGAGGCACGACTTAGAGGCATAACCGCATGGTGGTTTAGTCGCAAGAAGGGTCATCTTCACACAATCCCATGTAATGAACAAGAATGGGATAAAGAGTTGGCTTACAATCGCCACTTCACACAATACATAAATAAATTCATACATCATTCAAGATACACACATAGACCGACTACGGTCAAATCCAAATAAAAAGAAGATAACCCCAATGCTAGATCCCCGATCGTCCCAACTAGGCTCCACTACTGATCATCAGGAAACGAAAGATAGTAACGACCAAGGTCCTCGTCGAACTCCCACTTGAGGTCGGTTGCGTCACCTGCACTGGTATCAACGGCACCTGCAACTGTTTTGGTAGTATATGTGAGTCACGAGGACTCAGCAATCTCAAAACCCGCGAGATCAAGACTATTTAAGCTTATAGGAAGGATGGGGTAATAAGGTGGAGCTGCAGCAAGCACTAAGCAAATATGGTGGCTAACATACGCAAATAAGAGCGAGAAGAGAAGCAATGCAACGGTCGAGAAGCTAGAAGTGATCAAGAAGTGATCCTGAAACTACTTACGCACAACCATAACACAAGAACCGTTTTCACTTCCCGGACTCCGCCGAAAAGAGACCATCACGGCTACACATGCGGTGGATGTATTTTAATTGAGTCAACTTCGAGTCTTCGACAACCGGATATTAACAAATTCCCATCTGCCACATAACCGCGGGAACGACTTTCGAAAGATCAAACCCTCAGGGGTGTCCCAACTTAGCCCCATCACAAGCTCTCACGGTCAACGAAGGATATTCCGTCTCCCGGGAAGACCCGATCAGGCTCGGAATCCCGGTTACAAGACTTTTTGACAATGGTAAAACAAGACCAGCAAAGCCACCCGATGTGCCGACAAATCCCGATAGGAGTCGCACGTATCTCGTTCTCAGGGCACACCGGATGGGCCAGACGTCGGGTTGGCATAGACCCTGGTTGCCCAGGGGGCGCCGGACATTGCCCGGTTTGGACCAGCACTCAGAGGAACACTGGCCCGGGGGATTAAAATAAAGATGACCCTTGAGTCTGCAGAACCCAAGGGAAAAAGGCTTAGGTAGCAAATGTTGTAACCAAGGTTGGGCCTTGCTGGAGGAGTTTTATTCAAAGCGAACCTTCAAGGGGGTCCCATAAATCCCCAACCGCGTAAGGAACGCAAAATCAAGGAACATAACACTGGTATGACGGAAACTAGGGCGGCAAGCGTGGAACAAAACACCAGGCATAAGGCCGAGCCTTCCACCCTTTAGCAAGTATATAGATGCATTAATTAAATAAGAGATATTGTGATATCCCAGATAAACAGGTTCCAACATGGAGCAATCTTCAACTTCAACTAACAACGCTATAAGACGGGCTGAGCAAAAGCGGTAACATAGCCAAACAACGGTTTGCTAGGAAGGTGGGTTAGAGGCTTGACATGGCAATATGGGAGGCATGATAAACAAGTGGTAGGTAGCGCGACATAGCGATAGAGCGAACAACTAGCAAGCAAAGATAGAAGTGATATCGAGGGTATGGTCATCTTGCCTGAGATCCCACAAGGAAGGAGAACGAGTCCATGAAGAAGACAAACGGACGTAGTCGAACGAATCCTCACAACTCCGGAACGAAACCGAAGCTAACGAGAGAAGCCACCGGAAAGAAGCAAGCAACATAGTAAACAACCATCACATAAACATGGCATGATGCGCAACCAAGTATGATGCATATCCGGTTTAAAGAGGCATGGCATGGCAAAGTGCACAAACAATACTACAAGTTAAGTGGAGCACAATATGCAACGAGTTGCATATTGACGAAACACCACATTTCAAACATTTAGTTCACTCTCGTTTATGTACCCAAAAATATTAAATGTTGTCAAACATGGCAAGAGGTGACGCATAATTAAACTAAATATTTAGGCAAGTTTAAATGAGGCCGGAAATAAGAAACAACAATTCCGGAAAATCCTCATGTGCATAATTTTGATTTGGTACTGTTCTTCCCTAAACCATATTTTAGAGTTGTTAAACATGCAAAGGAATGCCACCATGTTAAACTAGACATTTTTCTACCCCATTTACATATAAAGTTTATTTAAAATGGAGCTACGGTTATTTAGTTATGAAATAAAGCATTTTAACATGGCATTTATACAAATTAAACAAACAACAAGTTTAAACATTTTAAACATGGATGAAAGTTGCATATTAAGAAACTACATGAAAATCTAAGCATTTTTCATATATAAAGTTTTTATATGTGATGCACAGGCTGTGATTTATTAAATGCATGAACCTGAGGGTTTTTCTGAAAAACAGCAGTCTATTGAATAATTCTAATATCGCAACAAGGAAAAAAACAGGCATTGGGCCGAAATTGGCCAGCCCAACAGTGCATAGGAGGGGTTTGGCGGCTGCTCACATTGGGCCAACAGGTCGGCTGGCTTGGGGCTGGGCCTTGGAGGCCGCTGGAGGCGCGGTCAACGCGCTCGGGAGCGATGCAGGCGCGTGAGGTCGCAGCGTGCAGGGGAAGCAGAGGATGCAGCAGCGCGGCAGAACTTGGGGGCGCCGGCGACAGTGGCGCTTGGCACGATGCAGGGCTTCGGCAGGCGTCGGGGAGGCTGGCAGGAGGCGGGACGAGCAGTGCGACGGGGATCCTGTCGATCCCCACCTAAATCGAAGACTGGCGGAGTGTTCGGCGGGGAACCTGCAGGGCCATGGCGAGGCAATAAATTCAGAGAAGTGGCAGAGAGGGACGGGCAGAGGGAGGCGGACCCGATGGAACTCGCGCTCCGGCGAGCTACTGCTCGTTGCCGGCCGGACGGAGACGGGTGGCCTCGGGACGACGGGGACTCGTCGGGGCAGGGAGGTGCGGAGCGGTGCTCGAGCAGCAAGGCGGGACGATGGAGACTGGCCGACCAGGCACGGCCGGGGAAGGAAGCGCGAGGCAATGGCGAGCACGGGAGGTGCAGAAGCTTGCACCCGCGGTGATGGCAGCAGGGGCGAGCCCCGTTCGTTTCTTGGCAGAGAAGAAAACAAACGAGGAAGGGAGAGAGATTAGAGGAGGAAGGAGAAAGGCAGGGAGCGAAAGGGTCTCCCGGGGACTCATCTCCGGCGAGGCGACGAGGAGGAGGCACGGCTACGGTCCGGTTGCCTGCTCCGGCGAGGAGCTGCAGGCGTGGGCGACGAGCTCGGGCAGGGAACATCGGAGGAGCTCGGGGAGAAGGGGAGAAGGGGCTCGGGCTCCTGTTGGTGGGTGGAGGAAAACAAGGAGAACGGGATCCTGAGGGGATTTGGTGGAATGGCGGCGGCGGAGGGATTGGATGGATGGATGGGACAGGATCCCTAGTTTCTAGGGTTGCCCACTATTTATATTGCAATGAGATTAGGGTAGGGGCTATCACGTCAATACGATCGTAAACGGACGGCTGAGAAAATATAGGTTAGGAAGTCCAATGGAGAAACGAAGATATTTTAGGAATGTTTGGGGATGATCCGAATCCAACGGTAACGAAAGTCCGGTTCGGGTTCGGGGAAGTTTTCAGACGCGCATGTGAGGGGGTCTGAGAGAGATCGACAAAGATAAAGGGGTCTCACCAAAGGTCAACGGAGACAACGGGATTTGATGGGTTCAGAGAAGAGAGAGAAGAGAGCGGTCCAGTTGATCTGAGAGGAGGTCAATAGAGACAAGAGGCGGCAACTACGCGGCAACTACGAGCGGATGCAAGCTTTGAAAACATGACGGCAATGGAGTGCTGATGCAATGCGAAAGATGCGATGATGAATGCAACAAACAAACAAATAACACAGCTGACACGCAAAACAAGGAAGACATCTGGAGCGTCGGTCTTGGGGCGTCACAACACTCCTCCACTTACAAGAGATCTCGTCCCGAGATCTAGGGATGGCACCGGAGAGAAACGGAAGAGAAAAAGGTAAAACAAAGTTGCTTCTTTGACAAACGAGTGAAATCACGAGCCTTAAGAGGTTGAACAAATTGAAAGAAAGAATACAACGAAGATGAACAAAGTTGAAAACACTCCGTTAGAAAAGAGGAACAAGGAACATTACGAGAACCTTGTAGGTTAAAAGATATAAGAAAAGGGTTAGAATGGACAAGAAGTACATGCAAGCAGTCCGGTTGAAACGAGATGTACAAGGAACGATAAGGATCAATTACGACAACACTTTGGTTGGAAATGGAAGGCATAGAATATGAACTTGGCAAAAAGAAAGCACTAGGATGAGACTCCGGTTAAAAGAGGAATGATAGCCACAACACTCCAGTTAAAATGGATAAGCAATAAAAGAACATGATCCTGACAAAACAAGATGATGGGTCGAAGAGAGCAACATCACAATGCCTCCGGAACGAAAGAATAGAAGCTAGATTGTTGGAATAAGAGAACGGAGGAGGAAATGACAACTTCTCCCACAATTGAATTGGAAAACACCCTTGCAAGAAGATTAGAACGGGGTTGTTGGAAAACCAACAACGAAAAGGGATAAGCTTGTTGTGGGCTTATGGAAAACAACTCAAAACTTGAGTTGAAATTCTGCCACCCACGAAAACAATGATTGATTGAGATCAATGAAGAGACGAAAACTTCTTCCACCAAGAGGATAAAGAGCAAGCTTGGGTCATTCATAATCACCACAAATAGGAACAACACTTAAGGAAAGGCTTTAGGTGAAATATAACCCAAGATAACTCCAAGGAAGAAAATGATGGGTTTAAATATCTCATCCTTGATAACATGTGAATCATGAAACATGACGAAAAATTGCCAAGGATGACATACCACCACCTCAATGATAAGGTAGAAAGAATTGCACTTCGGAATGCAAGATGAAGAATGCTTGAACTCCTCAAAACAAGACATGTGTTGAGCACCATGTTTATCTTTGACTATAGCTTGCCGGATGTTAACTCCGAGAGAAATCTTGACGAACAATTGAAGAATGAAAGGAATCCTTGATGAACCACCACGTAGAGCCTCCATGAAGAACTCCGGTAATAAAAGGATGATAAAAAGAAAGAGAAGTTGAGAACACAAGGTGAAGCCTTGCGATGATTTAGATGGAGCTTCGCGACGAGGTAATGCGGAAAACTTGGAACTCCGGATAAGAAAAGATAAAGGATCTCGGACCGAGAATGTAACATGATGAACAACTCTGGAAAGAAGAAATTAGATCACTTGGATGAAACAATAATAAGAATTACGTTATGCGTATCCTTCACCAATATAAATTGATGACAAGCAACGGATTTGGCATACTACTTATTCTCGTACAAAGGATTAAAAGAGATATAGCGTAAACTTGGTAAGGTCTTCAACGAACCACCGGTAGGACTTGAAAAGAACAAACGAATTGATATGATAAAGATGAGAGGAATCTTGAACAAAACGAACAAAGAAAAGATAGCGAAACACCGGGAAGAATTAGAAACGAATGAAAATACTTGAGGGAATTTGATACAATAGAACAAAGAGATCACGAGCTGATTAGAGAATACTTGAATGATGCACCGGTAAGATTTGGAGAACGAGAGCTGAAAGCTAGAATGAATAATTCTGAGATGATGGGCTCCGGAGAATCAAACTGAAAAGACTCCTGAATTGCTCCGGATGGGTGAAATTTTTTTCTCACAATCGAAAACCATTATGAGAGGATGGCATCAAGCTAGAACCATGAATCTTCAAGAGAACAAATATGATTGAAGAGAAACTCTTCTTCGGTCTTCAAATCCGAGAATGACGACGAGAAACACCATCAATAATTGTTGAGGCACTCCCGAATAATGAAGAATATAAAGGTTGAATCAACAATGAAAAGAATTTGAAATATCTTGGAGAAGGACATATGATTGATGATAATTCATTCTTACGCCAACTTTGAAAGAATTTGAGAAGCTCCGGGAAAATAGAAGAGTCAGGTAAGATCCTGGGAAAAGACCTGTGGGTTAGGGCCCACTCAAAAGAAACACCGTTGAACGATTTAAAAGATAGATTGCGCCGGTTGAATTAAATGGCTTGAATAAGGTAAGACCTCGAAATAGCTTGAAAGGATTACGAATAGAAACTTGAATCTTCTGGGATATCTTCAGCACTCCAGATAACATGAATAGCAAGAGGTGGATGATTAAGAGATGCACCGACATGAGAAAGCATTTGGAACGAGGAAAGAAATACGATGAACACTGAAAGCTTGAATTGAATCCACCGGAAAAGAATACAAGAATGAAGAATGATAAACTTGAAGCTTCCTGAGAATCACCGGATAAGAACATTGACGGAAAAGAATGGAGAGACATCGCATCAATAAAATGGATACTTGATTAAGAAATCTGAGCCCTTGAAGAAAGAGGGTGGGAGGGCGGGAAAACAAAGGTAACTTGGGGCAGATGGAATAAACACCGTTGAGAAAACTTATAATTGATCTTGCGGATTGGGAGAATGATGGGATCATCTCGAAGAGAAATGCACCGGTTGGAAATAGAATTAAGATGGCAATCTCGATAATCAAGAAGGATTAGTATCCACATAGGAATATGAGAACACCACTTAGAAAAGGTATGGAATCCACATTTGACTTCGAAGCAACTAGAATACCACAACTTAAAACAAAACAAAGGATTTGGCTTGCGGAATAAGCCGGAACAAACATATGATAGACCCCATATCGTATCATGTGTCTGTTGGAAAGATATCCTACGAGCTACTTGAATTCCCACCTATAAACTCCCGAAACTTTCTGGTTATGCAATCTGGTGTTGGGGATACAGGGGAAGCAATATATCTCACCCAAACTAACAATCCCTACATCCAGCTGTATCCATCCGTCAACACGTAACCAAGAAAACTCCGGAAATCGTGTACCTCAACCTTCGAAAAGCATCCGTTATACGAGTTATGGCAATACTCCTGAACTCCCGCCCTAGTACTGGGTGGCGTCGAGGTTATCTGACCAACAACTGCATAAAAGAGATTTTTGATGTCGGCGAAACTCAGGTATTCCGGAACTGCAACGTTAAATTCTGACGATAACACCTCGGAGCTCAACTCCCCGGGACACTCCCACAACCCCTAAATGTCAGGAGGCACCAAGAACAATGTTCTCGTCACAAGAATATCAGAACGATCCCAAGATACCCGCGTGATCCTAAAAAAATTTAGTGAAATTTGAGGAGAGGAAAGTCAAAACATCTACGTCAGGAGACCTCACCAGAGCGACGAAGGGACTGAGGAGTAAAAAGAATCCTACTCTCCGATATATATAATCCTAAGACTCAAAACAGTTTTGTTCTAGCCTCAACAACGTCAGTGATTCGATCAAGCAGGGGGCTCCTAAGTCGGGGATGGCTCTGATTACCAACTTGTAACACCCACGATGCGGCTATATCTCCCACGTGTCGAGGCACGACTTGGAGGCATAACCGCATGGTGGTTTAGTCGCAAGAAGGGTCATCTTCACACAATCCCATGTAACGAACAAGAATGGGATAAAGAGTTGGCTTACAATCGCCACTTCACACAATACATAAATAAATTCATACATCATTCAAGATACACACATAGACCGACTACGGTCAAATCCAAATAAAAAGAAGATAACCCCAATGCTAGATCCCCGATCGTCCCAACTAGGCTCCACTACTGATCATCAGGAAACGAAAGATAGTAACGACCAAGGTCCTCGTCGAACTCCCACTTGAGGTCGGTTGCGTCACCTGCACTGGTATCAACGGCACCTGCAACTGTTTTGGTAGTATATGTGAGTCACGAGGACTAAGCAATCTCAAAACCCGCGAGATCAAGACTATTTAAGCTTATAGGAAGGATGGGGTAATGAGGTGGAGCTGCAGCAAGCACTAAGCAAATATGGTGGCTAACATACGCAAATAAGAGCGAGAAGAGAAGCAATGCAACGGTCGAGAAGCTAGAAGTGATCAAGAAGTGATCCTGAAACTACTTACGCACAACCATAACACAAGAACCGTTTTCACTTCCCGGACTCCGCCGAAAAGAGACCATCACGGCTACACATGCGGTGGATGTATTTTAATTGAGTCAACTTCGAGTCTTCGACAACCGGATATTAACAAATTCCCATCTGCCACATAACCACGGGCACGGCTTTCGAAAGATCAAACCCTGCAGGGGTATCCCAACTTAGCCCATCACAAGCTCTCACGGTCAACGAAGGATATTCCTTCTCCCGGGAAGACCCGATCAGGCTCGGAATCCCGGTTACAAGACTTTTCGTCAATGGTAAAACAAGACCAGCAAAGCCACCCGATGTGCCGACAAATCCCGATAGGAGTCGCACGTGTCTCGTTCTCAGGGCACACCGGATGGGCCAGACGTCGGGTTGGCATAGACACTGGTTGCCCAGGGGGCGCCGGACATCGCCCTGTTTGGACCAGCACTCAGAGGAACACTGGCCCGGGGGGTTAAAATAAAGATGACCCTTGAGTCTGCAGTACCAAAGGGAAAAAGGCTTAGGTGGCAAATGTTAAAACCAAGGTTGGGCCTTGCTGGAGGAGTTTTATTCAAAGCGAACCATCAAGGGGGTCCCATAAATCCCCAACCGCGTAAGGAACGCAAAATCAAGGAACATAACACCGGTATGACGGAAACTAGGGCGGCAAGAGTGGAACAAAACACCAGGCATAAGGCCGAGCCTTCCACCCTTTAGCAAGTATATAGATGCATTAATTAAATAAGAGATATTGTGATATCCCAGATAAACAGGTTCCAACATGGAGCAATCTTCAACTTCAACTAACAACGCTATAAGACGGGCTGAGCAAAAGCGGTAACATAGCCAAACAACGGTTTGCTAGGAAGGTGGGTTAGAGGCTTGACATGGCAATATGGGAGGCATGATAAACAAGTGGTAGGTAGCGCGACATAGCGATAGAGCAAACAACTAGCAAGCAAAGATAGAAGTGATATCGAGGGTAATGGTCATCTTGCCTGAGATCCCGCAAGGAAGAAGAACGAGTCCATGAAGAAGACAAACGGACATAGTCGAACGAATCCTCACAACTCCGGAACGAAACCGAAGCTAACGAGAGAAGCCACCCAGAAAGAAGCAAGCAACATAGTAAACAACCATCACATTAACATGGCATGATGCGCAACCAAGTATGATGCATATCCGGTTTAAAGAGGCATGGCATGGCAAAGTGCACAAACAATACTACAAGTTAAGTGGAGCACAATATGCAACGAATTGCATATTGACGAAACACCACATTTCAAACATTTAGTTGACTCTCGTTTATGTACCCAACAATATTAAATGTTTTTAAACATGGCAAGAGGTGAAGCATAATTAAACTGACTATTTAGGCAAGTTTAAATGAGGCCGGAAATAAGAAACAACAATTCCGGAAAATCCTCATGTGCATAATTTTGATTTGGTACTGTTCTGCCCTAAACCATATTTTAGAGTTGTTAAAGATGCAAAGTAATGCCACCATGTTGAACTAGACATTTTTCTACCCCATTTACATATAAAGTTTATTTAAAATGGAGCTACGGTTATTTAGTTATGAAATAAAGCATTTTAACATGGCATTTATACAAATTAAACAAACAGCAAGTTTAAACATTTTAAACATGGATGAAAGTTGCATATTAAGAAACTACGTGAAAATCTAAGCATTTTTCATATATAAAGTTTTTATATGTGATGCACAGGCTGTGATTTATTAAATGCATGAACCTGAAGGTTTTTCTGAAAAACAACAGTCTCTAGAATAATTCTAAAATCGAACACAGGAAAAAAAACACGCATCGGGCCGAAACTGGCCAGCCCAACAGTGCACAGAAGGGTTTGGCGGCTGCTCACATTGGGCCAACAGGCCGGCTGGCTTGGGGCTGGGCTTTGGAGGCCGCTGGAGGCGTGGTTAACGCGCTCGGGAGCGATGTAGGCGCGCGAGGTCGCAGCGCGCAGGGGAAGCAGAGGATGCAGCGGCGCGGCGGAACTTGGGGGCGCTGGCGACGGCGGCGCTTGGCGCGATGCAGGGCTCCGGCAGGCGTCGGTGAGGCTGGCAGGAGGCGGGACGAGCAGGGCGACGCGGATCCCGTCGATCCCCACCGAAATCGAAGACTGGCGGAGTGTTCGGCGGGGAACCTGCAGGGCCATGGCGAGGCAATAAATTCAGAGAAGTGGCGGGGAGGGAGGCTAGAAATAGGAGAAGGAGAGGGACGGGCAGAGGGAGGCGGAGTCGATGGAACTCGCGCTCCGGCGAGCTACTGCTCGTTGCCGGCCGGACGGAGACGGGTGGCCTCGGGACGACGGGGACTCATCGGGGCAGGGAGGTGCGGAGCGGCGCTCGAGCAGCAAGGCGGGACGATGGAGACTAACCGACCAGGCACGGCCGGGGAAGGAAGCGCGAGGCGATGGCGAGCACGGGAGGTGCAGAAGCTTGCACCGGCGGTGATGGCAGCAGGGGCGAGCCCCGTTCGTTTCTTGGCAGAGAAGGAAACAAACGAGGAAGGGAGAGAGATTAGAGGAGGAAGGATAAAGGCAGGGAGCGAAAGGGTCTCCCAGGGACTCATCTCCGGTGAGGCGATGGGGAGGAGGCACGGCTGCGGTCTGGTTGCCTGCTCCGGCGAGGAGCTGCAGGCGTGGGCGACAAGCTCGGGCATGGAACAATGGAAGATCTCGGGGAGAAGGGGAGAAGGGGCTCGGGCTCCTGTTGGTGGGTGGAGGAAAACAAGGAGAAGGGGATCCCGAGGGGATTTGGTGGAACGGCGGCGGCGGAGGGACTGGATGGATGGATGGAACAGGATCCCTAGTTTCTAGGGTTGCCCACTATTTATATTGCAATGAGATTAGGGTAGGGGCTATCACATCAATACGATCGTAAACGGACGGCTGAGAAAATATAGGTTAGGAAGTCCAATGGAGAAACGAAGATATTTTAGGAATGTTTGGGGATGATCCGAATCCAACGGTAATGAAAGTCCGGTTCGGGTTCGGGGAAGTTTTCAGACGCGCATGCGAGGGGGTCTGAGAGAGATCGACAAAGATAAAGGGGTCTCACCAAAGGTCAACGGAGACAACGGGATTTGATGGGTTCAGAGAAGAGAGAGAAGAGAGTGGTCCAGTTGATCTGAGAGGAGGTCAATAGAGACAAGAAGCGGCAACTACGAGCGGATGCAAGCTTTGAAAACATGACGGCAACAGAGTGCCGATGCAATGCGAAAGATGCGATGATGAATGCAACAAACAAACAAATAACAAAGCTGACACGCAAAACAAGACATTTGGAGCGTCGGTCTTGGGGCATCACAGGAGGGGCGTGTGACGACCAGGTCCGAGGGGCCTGGCTTGGGTGGCGTACGCTTGGGCGTGACCCGAGCGCAGCCCCCGTGCCCAGCCCCCTCGCGCGATTCTCCCGAGGGGAGGCGTTGCGGTGAGGCCGGACACTGAGCTCTGGGATCCCTGAGGTTGATACGGCCGTGGGGCCGCCCTCAGTTGTTTTATCACCAGCGCGGAGTATAGTGCTTCCGCTTGTGCACGGGCATAGCCGCTCCTCGGCAGTGTCGACGGCCAGCGTGGAGCATGGTGCTTCCACTTGTGCGTGGGAGGGGGGCTCCCTACTGCAGAGAGCCCCTGGGGCGTGTACAGCCCCGCCCTGACACGTGGCTTGCACGGCAGGGCTAGACGAGGTGTATCTGGGCACTCGTGAGCTAGCGCGGGACTCATGAGGCCCTACCTCAAGGCGGGTTGCGCCTGGTCTTGGTTCTTGTTCGCTGTGCTGGTCCTGCAAGGTGGTCAGACAACCTGCGCCGAATGAGTCTCCTGAGGTTATCCCGTGAGAGGGCCAAGCACCAACGGCCCCAGGAGGTGACGTGAATGGGGCCAGCCCGCCAGACAGAGCTCAGCCGTAGGATTTATCGATGCTGCAGGGACGGGCCCGAGCACAGACGTCGTGCCTAGCCTACTCACGCGAAGGATCCCGAAGAAAGACGGCCGGCGCGCGGCTCCCATGATGGGTGACGATCGAGCAGGTAATAGTCATAGATAGGTTAAGCATGGGAAGCAAACTAGCTCAAGTAAATGCGGGGAGATACGTGCCACTGGGTCAGGCCTGAGCGGCTTGGGGATGATGCAGCCCGAGGGGCGCCCCCAGCAAGGTAAGCTAAAGACATAAGAAAAAAGGGGTACATGCCACAGGGACGAACCCACGCGACCTGGGAATGATGCAGCCCGGGGGGTGCTCCCAGCTAAACAAACTTGGAAAATGTCACCTGGTTCTGTCGATGAAGGGGTGTCGGGGCAGCTGAAGGTACGCGACGAAGGAATTGCTCCTCATGAGCCACCGGGGCCCTGAGCCTGGGGAGGCTCTGGGGGTCCAGGTGGTTCCCTGAGGATCGTCTACATCTCCGTCAGGACGGCGTGATGCCTGGCCTCCTGAGCTGCCAGGACACGCCGCAAGTTGCGCTGATAGGCGGACGACACGCTCGGCAGGCCAGAAGGCATGCGAATGTAGCTGTGCGGTGGACCCTCGCAGCGGCCCACACGCGAAGGCCATAAGGGATCCTTAGATGCGGCCCTGTTGAGCCCTAGGACATCGATGCAGACGCGCAGCCCAGCATCCTCGCCTGGATGGGGAGCTGCCCCTCGCGAGCGGCGGTCGCCGCGCATGGCCCTTGCGTCTTGCAGTTCTTGAGTGGTCTTGGTGATGAACTCCTGAGTGGTGGGCGCTCCTTGCCCTGTGTTCTCCTGAGGGAGACGTGCCGTGAAGCACCCTCCAGGTGGTGCCCGAGCGCCTCCCTCGTGATGTTGGCAAGGTCTGAGGCCCTCCAGAAGAGAACCCCCGAGCCCTGCCCGAGAAAGATGCCGGGCGCTCCTTCCTATGCGATGGAGGGAGGCGCCCCTGACGAGGGCACTGATCCTGACGAGGTTCCTGTCGTGAGGCCATCCTCCTGAGGTCCTGCATGGCGCAACTGCTTCTTCTTCTTGGGGGTGGCCTCAGGAGGGCGCTCGCCCTTGCTGTCGGGGTCGTCGATTGCTGCAGCTTGGAAGGCACGCTCAAGGGAGCACACCGCATCTCTTTCTTCGCATGGGACCGTGATGATTCCGCCGCTTCCTGGCATCTTGAGGACATTGTAGCCTTGATGGGTCACTGCCATGAACTTGGCCAGGGCTGGATACCCGAGGATGGCATTGTACGGCAGACGGATGTGGGCGACGTCGAAGTCGATGAGCTCGGTGCAGTAGTTCTTGCGTTCTCCGAAGGTGACAGGGAGGCGGACCTGCCCTATCGGTGTTGTGGAACCGTCGGTCACTCCTGAGAAAGGCTTGGTAGGCTGAAGCTGGTCATATGGCACTTGGAGGTTGTCGAACGTGTCGACGGACATGACGTTGAGCCCTGCGCCGCCGTCGATGAGGGTCTTGGTAACTTGCACGTTGCTGATGACTGGGGAGCAAAGCATCGGGAGGGCGCCTGTGGTAGCCGCGCACTTGAGCTGATATGCCGAACTGAAGGTGATGGCGCACTTGGACCACCTGAACTGCATTCACTTCGTGAGAAAACTGTTTGAAGATACGCTCCGAGGCTGGGGCTTGAGCTCCGCCCAAGATGCAGGCGATTGCGCGCGGCTCCTGGAAGCCCCCAGCCCCCTCGTCTTGATGGTGGTCATCATTCCTTCTTGGCGGCGGCGGTAGTGGGGGAAGACCGGCGTTGCGCTGAGGACGATCCTCACGAGGCTGGCCCCTCCAGGCGCCTTCGCGAGGCTGATCCTACCAATGGTCCTCACGAGGCCGGTCGCGCCACTCCTGGCGCGGGCCACGGTCGTCCCAGCGTCCGCCACCACATCCTCCCCCTCGGCCGCAGCCCCGGTCGCTGCGCTGGGGGCATCGACCGAAGCGTCCTTCTCGAATGGCTCTGAGCTCTTGACAGTCGCTGGTGTTGTGGGTATGCAGGTTATGGAAGGCGTAGAACGGTCGGCTGCTCTTGGATGACTCGGGCTGATCTCTGCCGCGCTTGGTGTCCGGTTCCGCCGCGAGCACGGCTGCTCCCTTGCGCTTCACATCCTTGGCCTTGGCTTTCCTCTCTTCCGGGTCCGCAGCCAGAAGCTCAAGGAGGGAGAGGCGTCCTTCCTCAGCTCTTGCGCACTTGGTCGCCAGGTTGAACAGCTCCAAGGACGTGCATAGCTCCTCGTGGATGGCGAGCTCCTCCTTCATCTTGACGTCACGGACGCCACCAGAGAACGAGGAGATGATGGCCTTTTCCGGCAACTTGGGGATCTTGAGACGAACGTTGTCGAAGCGCTGGATGTACTTCTGGAGGGTCTCTCCTGGTTGTTGCTTGACGCGACGCAGGTCACCCGCGGCCGGGGGGCGGTCGCGAGTGCCCTGGAAGTTGGCGACGACGCGTTCGCGCATCTCGTCCCAGGAGGAGATCGAGCCCGGAGGCAGGTTCAGGAGCCACGAACGGGTGCCGTCTTTGAGCGCCTTGGGGAACCAGTTCGCCATGACTTTCTCGTCGCCGTTGGCCGCCTCGATGCTCAACTCGTAGAGCTGCAGGAACTCCGCGGGGTCGGGATGTCGTCGTAGCGAGGAGGCAGATCTGGCTTGAACTTTCTCGGCCAGGCGACGCTATGCAGCTCGGGGGTGAAAGCGCGGCAGCCGGTTGTGGTCACCGGGGCCCGTCTTGGAGGTGGAGCTTGGTCTTGACGCCCGCGCGCCGCTACGGCGAGCGGCGCGGGGCCTTTCCACGGCAAACAATCCTGGCGCGGCGGTGCGAGGAGTGGCGGAGCGTTCTCTTGCGGTCGAGGGACTTCTTGACAACTTCTTTCTTCATGCGCGGGCGCCGGACACGGTGGGTCGCGCCGTGGAGCCGCGCGCCGTGGAGCCGCGCGCCTTGGCGCCAGGGCACCGTCTTGGTGCAGAGGTGGTGGAGATGCTCCGTGAGCTACGTCGCCCGTAGCTGGCGGAGGGCGAGGTAGAGACAGGGATGGCACAGGGGAGCCCCCTGCGGCACGGACAAGCTCGGCGATGTGGTCGAGCCAGTTCTCGTAGAGGTCATCGACCGGACAGTAGCGCAGGAGCTCGTGCACCATGAGGAGCGCGGCCTGTGCGTCCATGGGAGCGCGATGAGCGTGAGACGACGAACCAGCGGGAGTCGGCGATGGAGTGGCGGTGTTACCGTCCCGCCGCACCAAGGGGTGCAGCGAGGACGCTTGCTGCTCGTTCCCCGCCGGGCCGGTGGCAGCGTTGGCGGAAGGCGACGGAGAACGACGGGGTGGCGCACCGACAGGGGCCATCTGAGCGACGCGGGTGGCGAGGGCAGCCCGGCGCTCAGCGCGGGCGCGGCGTGCGTCCGCCATGGGGACGATGAAGCGACGTGACGCGGAACGACGGAAGGGAAGCTTCGGCGCACGCCTACCTGGGGCGCCAAATGTCGGATCACGGGTTCCGGCAAAAGCCTTAAGGTTCGAACTTTGGGGTGCGCGCGAAGTTCTTTCCCTCCTACCGATCCACGCCCTAGCTTGCAAATATCTCACGGACGAACTTGACGAACTCGAAACACAAAGGACACAGGGTTTATACTGGTTCGGGCCACCGTTGTAGTGTAATACCCTACTCCAGTGTGGTGGTGGTGGATTGCCTCTTGGGCTGATGATGAACAGTACAAGGGGAAGAACAGCCTCCTGAGGTTGAGGTGTTCTTGTGCTTGGTGTGTGGGTAAGGATCAGATGAGATGCCTCTCTATCAGTTGTCCCCTACGGTGGTGGCTAGTTCTACTTATATAGGCCCTGGTCCTCTTCCCAAATATTGAGCGGGAAGGGAGCCAACAACGGCCAATTTGAAAGGGGACAACTACAGCTTATCCTGACAAAAGCGGTCTTCGCGTGCAAAAGGCTCTGGTGGTGACGCGGCCTTGGGCTCCATGGTGACCTCCGTCTTGCCGTCCTGCTGGTCTTGGTCTCGTTGCACCGATATGATAACCTTTGCTTGACGCCTCGATACTCCGCGCCTGCGCTTGCCTCCTTAGGACCAAAGAGGAAACTAGGACGCTGCGCACTGGCGCCCGCCTGGCGCCCGCCTGATCTTGATCGTCATGGCTCACGTCAGGAGAACCTCGTGAGGTTTGCCTTGCCTTGATCTCTCCGCCCCTCACGAGCCAACCTGGTGAGGCCGCTCCTGAGGAGGTCTTGTGTCGTCCGCCTCGCGAGGCTTGGCCCCTCGCGAGGGTCTTGAATGCCTTGTTGATGAAGATGGGCCGTATGGGCCTGCTAGCTGAGCCACGCCGTGGGCCACAGGCAGGCAATTCTGGGGACCCCCGTTCCCAGAACGCCGACAGACGCGGAGCATGTGGCCCAGCATGCCACGGCGTACTGCATCCAGGACGGTGAGTTATACAGGAGACGCCCGAATGATGTTTCCTTGTGTTGCATCTCCAGGGAGCAGGGGAAAGAGCTGCTTGCCGACATACACGGCGGGGATTGCGGGCATCACTCGTCGTCATGAACTCTCGTCGGGAAGGTGTTTCGCAGCAGATTCTACTGGCCCACGACACTCAACGACGCGGCCGAGCCGGTGAAGTCCTGCGAGGCCTGTCAATTCCACGCCAAGCAGATCCATCAGCCAGCTCAGGGCCTCCAGACTATCCCGCTCTCGTGGCCATTTGCGGTCTGGGGGCTTGATATCTTAGGCCCATTCCCTCGAGCACCAGGGGGCTACCGCTACCTCTACGTCGCCATCGACAAGTTCACCAAATGGGCAGAAGTGGAAGCAGTCCGCACCATCCTAGCTGGGTCAGCGATCAAGTTCATCAAGGGCCTTGTAAGCCGCTTTGGAGTCCCCAACCGCATCATCACCAACAATGGCTCACAATTCACTAGCAATCTCTTCAAAACATATTGTGCTAACCTTGGAACGCAGATCTACTACGCTTCCGTGGCACACCCCAGGAGCAATGGCCAAGCAGAGCGTGCCAACGCGGAATTCTTGAGGGGCCTCAAGACCAGGACCTTCAAGAAGAAGCTCGAGGCCTGCGGCAGGGGCTGGCATGACAAGCTCCAGTGCGTGCTGTGGTCCATCTGCACCACCGTCACCAAGCCTACAGGCAAGACACCGTTCTTCCTCGTCTACGGAGCAGAAGCGGTTCTCCCACACGAGGTCAGGCATCGCTCCACGCGGGTCCTGGCGTTTGATGAAACGCAACAGGACTCCATGCGGGGGATGGATCTTGTGCTGGGGGAGGAACGCCGCCGTGAAGCCTCGCTCCGAGCTGCGAGGTACCAGCAGGCGCTGCGGTGGTACCACTGCGGCAGCGTCCGCTCCAGGACGCTCGAGGTGGGTGATCTTGTCCTGAGGCGGGTGCTCTCTAGGGAAGGGCTACACAAGCTCTCACCCATGTGGGAGGGCCCATTTCAGGTCGCCCATGTCTCCAGGCCTTGCGCCGCGCGCCTGGAGACGCAGGACGGGATCCCCATCCAGAATGCCTGGAACATCCAGCACCTCCGGAAGTTCTACCCATGAAGAAAGGCCCAGCGCCTGTGAAGAAGGCCCAGTGCCTGTGAAGGTCTCCGCTCGTGACACTCTCACGTAATAATGAGTGGGGTTGTACACGCCTCGGAGTCTCAGGAGAGCCGCCCTCGGGCCTCTAGGGCTCCCTCCCACGTCCTAGTGGCAGCTGAGGGAGTCCTGGACTAAGGGGTCCTCGGGCGTCCGGCCTGTTAGCCATGGGCCGGACTGATGGGCTGTGAAGATACGAAGACCGAAGACTGCACCCGTGTCCGGATGGGACTCTCCTTGGTGTGGAAGGCAAGCTTGCCGACCGAATATGTAGATTCTTTTCCTTTGTAACCGACCTTGTGTAACCCTAGATCCTCCCGGTGCTTATATAAACCGGAGGACTTAGTCCGAAAAGGACAGATACTCATTACCATAGTCATACAGGCTAGACTTCTAGGGTTTAGCCATTACGATCTCGTGGTAGATCAACTCTTGTAATACTCATATTCATCAAGATCAATCAAGCAGGAAGTAGGGTATTACCTCCATAGAGAGGGCCTGAACCTAGGTAAACACCGCGTCCCCTGTTAACATCGACCTTAGACGCACAGTTCGGGACCCCCTACCTGAGATCCGCCGGTTTTGACACTGACAGCAGCACTTAGCTCCGCGCTGGTGAGAAGACAAGAAGACTAGACTAGGTGCCGGACGTGGCTTCATTTGCTTTCCGTAGTTGGCTTGCTCTTCTTTAATCGAAATTTGCCTTCCGATGTTGCTTGCCGATCTGATTCTATTGCCTTGAGCCTCCTTTCTCCGTCCTCGCTTCCTCGTTTTGGCCCGTACTCTCCCTCGAATGCCTCACGAGGGGGCTGGATGGGCGCCCTCGTGAGCGTTTTTCCTGTTCTTCACGAGGCACCCTCACTCGAGCTCACAAACTGGCACACCTCCCTCAAGTCCGTACCCCTCGGGAACCATGATGCGGATCGCTGGGCCGTGGCTGGCTGCGCCTACGACCAGGGCTCGGCGAATAAGAATTTCCTAGCGAATTTTTGCAGTCCCCAGACGCCTCCCGAGCCCCGGAAACCTCGTGAAGCGCGTAGCTACTACTTCAAGCGTGTTAAGCTAAGTTATTCCTACATGCCCATATAAAATATTGATATTGCAACACAACTCAGGAACAATAAGCATAGCGTAACAACTGGGAAATCATAGTCTGTTGCACACCCCACGGGGCTCCATACTTGTCTCTCTCTCAGTGCAGGAAGGAAAGGAAGGACGAAACAAAAGCGATGCTTGCATCCCCAGCAGCTCGCGAGGACGGGCCCATGGCGCTTTACCGGGCTCAGCCAGACCCCTCCTCGCGCTTCACCGGGGCGCGACGACGAGACGACCCGCTACCGCCCTCGAGGCGGGCGCGCCGGCGAGGAGGCTGGTCGTAGCCGCCGCTGCTAGAGCCGTCGCCGGAGGAAGAGCCACCGTAGCTGGACGAACTGTGACGGGCACCAAGGGTGAGCTCGCCCTCACCTTCGTCACGGCCGTCGCCAAGGCCGAGCACCTCATCGCTGTCGTTGTCCTCGGGGCAGCACCCGGCGCGGCGACCATCTTCCCCAAACACCCTCACAAAGAGGGTCGCGTCGCCGTCATACTTGAAGTGGAGGGTGCACAGCCTGCCCAGGCCTTGCGCGCGGGAAAACGTCTGCCAGCCATGAGCCAGGGTTATGTTGCCCGCGGCGGAGACCTCAACCGCGACCCAGGAAGCCCTGCTGCAGCAGCCGTCTGTCTGCAGCCAAAGCCCGCCTGGACTGACGGCCGGCAGCTCGTCGGCGAAGAAGCGCGGGAGCTGAAGCTAGTTTCCGGCCGGGTTCTCCGACCGCACGAGGAACTCCGGCAGCACCTCCATCGAGTGGAAGCGCGGCCGGGAAGGCCGCGCGACCACGGCACGTCTTCCTTCACCAACAGGGCTGCCACGACCAGGGCGACCCCCACCACGCGAAGCGGCACCACCGCGGCCGCGGGGGGCCATGGCAGGGGTTGCGGTGTGCTTAAAAGGATGGCCACGTCCATGCTTGGGTGCCGGAGAGCCGGGCTCCTCTCGGCGAGCCTTCCCCTTCTCCACGGCTGAGAACCTCTTCGCAGGCGCCATGAATGTCGCTACTGGCAATGGGGCAAGGAATAAGAAGCGAGCGGAGCAGGAAGGGATGAGCGACATGGGCTCTACCCCCTCCTCATTTATAGCGAGGGAAGGCCAAACGGCGACCCCCACGATCACAGGTAATGATGATTTTTCTCTGCATGCAGCGGGGACTCGCCAAGTCGGGCAGTTGCCAAGGCAGCATGGGGAAGCGGAGACGCCCACGTCCAATCAATCGCCATGCGTCCACCAAGGCCACATGATGTTGGGGCGCGCGAAGCTTCGTACTTGCCCTTTGGCTTCGCCTCGAAGCCAAGCCCGAGCGCGACTTGGGCCCGGGGGCTACTGTCGGCATTCTGGGAACGGGGGTCCCCAGACTTGCCTGCCTGCAGCCCACGACGTGGCTCCACCAGCGGGCCCGTATGGCCCATCTTCACTAGCAAGCACTCAAGACCCTCGCGAGGGGCCAAGCCTCGCGAGGCAGACGACACAAGACCTCCTTAGGAGCGGCCTCACTAGGCTGGCTCACAAGGAGCGGAGAGATCAAGGCAAGGAGAACCTCGCGAGGTTCCAATGACGCAAGCAATGATGACCGCAACCAGGCGGGCGCCCGCGCGCAGTGTCCTTGCTCCCTCTTTGGTGCTAAAGGGGCAAGCGTAGGTGCGGAGTCCCGAGGCATCAAGCAAAGATTTCCATATTGGTGCAATGAGACCAAGACCAGCAGGACAGCAGGACGGAGGTCACTGTGGAGCCCAAGACGGCGTCACCACCAGAGCCTTTGCCAGGCGAAGACCACTTTTGTTAGGATAAGCTCTACTAGTTGTTCCCCTTCAAACTTGGCCATTGTGGGATCCCTTCCCGCTCAATATTTGGGAAGAGGACCCGGGCCTCTATAAATAGGACTAGCCACCACCATAGGGCGGGGATCATCTCATCTTGGATCTGATCCATTCCATCCAGCTAGCCCACCAGCACAAGAACACCTCGCCTCAGGAGGCTGTTCTTTTCCTTGTACTGTTCATCCCCAGCCCAAGAGGCAATCCACCACACCACAGTGGAGTAGGGTATTACACCGCATCGGTGGCCCGAACCAGTATAAATCTTGTGTCTCAGTGTTCTTTGGGTTCGGCGAGTTAGTCCGCTAGATCGTGGAGTGTGAGATCTTGGGAGAGGAGAGATCTTTGCGCGCACCCCAGTGTTCGAACCTTGAGGGTTTTGTCGGAACCCGCGATCCGACAGTCCGGCCGTTGAAACATAGGAAGTACATCGCCATAGATGAGTAAGTAGCTTATCTTTGTAATTCCTCGAGTGCCGCTTCCCTTCCTGACGGTGGCTCTTTAGGATCCCTTCCGCCAAGGCCGTGGAGTCTCCTGAGGAGCAACCTCCTCCTGCCTCAACTCCTCCGCTAGTCTTGAGAACCACAAACCTGCGCGCCGCCCCTGGCGCGGGGTCGGCTGGAGAAGTGAGCCTGCCTACAACGCGACTCGAGCCCGTGCCTTCGCCATCTCCCCCTTGCCGCCTTGCTTGGAGTGCGGCCGGCGTGCCAAGGGCAACTCCTCTGATTGTGGACGGTGGTTGGTGCTACCTCTTGAGCACTGCGTTGGTTTTCCCTTGAAGAGGAAAGGGTGATGCAGCAAGGTAGCGTAAGTATTTCCCTCAGTTTTTGAGAACCAAGGTATCAATCCAGTAGGAGGCTACACGCGAGTCCCTCGCACCTACACAAACAAATAAATCCTCGCAACCAACGCGATAAGGGGTTGTCAATCCCTACACGGTCACTTACGAGAGTAAGATCTGATAGATATGATAGGATAATATTTTTGGTATTTTTATGATAAAGATGCAAAGTAAAATAAAAGCAAAGTAAAAAGCAACGGAAATAACCAAGTGTTGGAAGATTAATATGATGGAAATAGACCCGGGGGCCATAGGTTTCACTAGTGGCTTCTCTCAAGAGCATAAGTATTTTTACGGTGGGTGAACAAATTACTGTTGAGCAATTGACAGAATTGAGCATAGTTATGAGAATATCTAGGTATGATCATGTATATAGGCATCACGTCCGAGACAAGTAGACCGACTCCTGCCTACATCTACTACTATTACTCCACACATCGACCGCTATCCAACATGCATCTAGAGTATTAAGTTCATAAGAACATAGTAACGCCTTAAGCAAGATGACATGATGTAGAGGGATAAATTCATGCATTATGATAAAAACCCCATCTTGTTATCCTCGACGGCAAAAATACAATACGTGCCTTGCTGCCCCTACTGTCACTGGGAAAGGACACCGCAAGATTGAACCCAAAGCTAAGCACTTCTCCCATTGCAAGAAAGATCAATCTAGTAGGCCAAACCAAACTGATAATTCGAAGAGACTTGCAAAGATAACCAATCATACATAAAAGAATTCAGAAGATCCAAATATTGTTCATAGATAAACTTGATCATAAACCCACAATTCATCGGTCTCAACAAACACACCGCAAAAGAAGATTACATCGAATAAATCTCCATGAGAGAGGGGGAGAACATTGTATTGAGATCCAAAAAGAGAGAAGAAGCCATCTAGCTAATAACTATGGACCCGAAGGTCTGAGGTAAACTACTCACACTTCATCGGAGAGGCTATGGTGTTGATGTAGAAGCCCTCCGTGATGGATGCCCCATCCCGCAGAGCTCCGGAACAGGCCCCAAGATGGGATCTCGTGGGTACAGAAGGTTGCGGCGGTGGAATTAGGTCTTTGGCTCCGTATCTGATCGTTTGGGGCTACGTAGGTATATATAGGAGGAAGGAGTACGTCGGTGGAGCAACATGGGGCCCACGAGGGTGGAGGGCGCGCCCAGGGGGGTAGGCGCGCGCCCCTACCTTGTGGCTTCCTGGAAGCTTCCTTGACGTAGGGTCCAAGTCTCCTGGATCATGTTCGTTCCGAAAATCACGTTCCCGAAGGTTTCATTCCATTTGGACTCCATTTGATATTCTTTTTTTGCGAAACTCTGAAATAGGCAAAAAACAGCAATTCTGGGATGGGCCTCCGGTTAATAGGTTAGTCCCAAAAATAATATAAAAGGGAATAATAAAGCCCAATAGTGTCCAAAACAGAAGATAATATAGCATGGAGCAATCAAAAATTATAGATACGTTGGAGACGTATCAAGTATCCCCAAGCTTAATTCCTGCTCGTCCTCGAGTAGGTAAATGATAAAAACAGAATTTTTGATGCGGAATGCTACTTGGCATAATTTCAATGTAATTCTTCTTAATTGTGGTGTGAATATTCAGATCCGAAAGATTCAAGATAAAAGTTCATATTGACATAAAAATAATAATACTTCAAGCATACTAACTAAGCAATTATGTCCTCTCAAAATAACATGGCCAAAGAAAGTTCATCCCTACAAAATCATATAGTTTAGTCATGCTCCATTTTCGTCACACAAGAATGCTCTCATCATGCACAACCCCGATGACAAGCCAAGAATTTTTTTCATACTTTAGTAATCTGAAACTTTTTCAACCTTCACGCAATACATGAGCGTGAGCCATGGATATAGCACTATGGGTGGAATAGAATATGATGATGGGGGTTATGTGGAGAAGACAAAAAAAGAGAAAGTCTCACATCAACGAGGCTAATCAATGAGCTATGAAGATGCCCATCGATTGATGTTAATGCAAGGAGTAGGGATTGCCATGCAACGGATGCACTAGAGCTATAAATATATGAAAGCTCAACAAAAGAAACTAAGTGGGTGTGCATCCAACTTGCTTGCTCACGAAGACCTAGGGCGCTTGAGGAGGCCCATTGTTGGAATATACAAGCCAAGTTCTATAATGAAAAATTCCCACTAGTATATGAAAGTGACAAAACAAGAGACTCTCTATCATGAAGATTATGGTGCTACTTTGAAGCACAAGTGTGGTAAAAGGATAGTAACATTGTCCCTTCTCTCTTTTTCTCTCATTTTTTGGGCCTTCTCTTTTTTATGGCCTTTCTCTCTCTCTTTTTTTATTCCTCACTTGGGACAATGCTCTAGAAAAATGATGATCATCACACTTCTATTTATTTACAACTCAATGATTACAACTCGATACTAGAACAAAGTATGAATCTATATGAATGCCTCCGACGGTGTACCGGGATATGCGATGAACCAAGAGTGACATGTATGAAAGAATTATGAACGGTGGCTTTGCCACAAATACTATGTCAACTACATGATCATGGAAAGCAATATGACAATGATGAACGTGTCATGATAAACGGAATGGTGGAAAGTTGCATGGCAATATATCTCGGAATGGCTATGGAAATGCCATAATAGGTAGGTATGGTGGCTGTTTTGAGGAAGATATAAGGAGGTTTATGTGTGAAAGAGCGTATCATATCACGGGGTTTGGATTCACCGGCGAAGTTTGCACCAACTCTAAATGTGAGAAAGGGCAATGCACGGTACCGAAGAGGCTGGCAATGGTGGAAAGGTGAGAGTGCGTATAATCCATGGACTCAACATTAGGCATAAAGAACTCACATACTTATTGCAAAAATCTACAATTCATCAAAAACCAAGCACTACGCGCATGCTCCTATGGGGATAGATTGGTAGGAAAAGACCATCGCTCGTCCCCGACCGCCACTCATAAGGAGGACAATCAAAGAACACCTCATGTTTCAAATTTGTTACATAACGTTTACCATACGTGCATGCTACGGGACTTGCAAACTTCAACACAACTATTTCTCAAATTCACAACTACTCAACTAGCACAACTTTAATATCACTACCTCCATATCTCAAAACAATCATCAAGCATCAAACTTCTCTTAGTATTCAAAACACTCATAAGAAAGTTTTTACTAATCTTGAATACCTAGCATATTAGGATTTTTAAGCAAATAACCATGCTATTTAAGACTCTCAAAATAATCTAAGAGAAGCATGAGAGATCAATAGTTTCTATTAAACAAATCCACCACCATGCTCTAAAAGATATAAGTGAAGTACTAGAGCAAAAACTATATAACTCAAAAGATATAAGTGAAGCACATAGAGTATTCTAATAATCTCCGAATCATGTGTGTCTCTCTCGAAAGGTGTGTACAGGAAGGATGATTGTGGTAAACTAAAAATCAAAGACTCCAATCATACAAGACACTCCAAGCAAAACACATATCATGTGGTGAATAAAAATATAGCTCCAAGTAAAGTTACCGATGGAAGTAGACGAAAGAGGGGATGCCTTCCGAGGCATCCCCAAGCTTTGGCTTTTTGGTGTCCTTAGATTATCTTGGGGGTGCCATGGGCATACCCAAGCTTAGCCTCTTGCCACTCCTTGTTCCATAATCCATCAAATCTTTCACCCAAAACTTGAAAACTTCACAACACAAAACTCAGCAGAAAATCTCGTGAGCTCCGTTAGCGAAAGAAGACAAAAGACCACTTCAAGGTACTGTAATGAACTCATTATTTATTTATATTGGTGTTAAAACTACTGTATTCCAACTTCTCTATGGTTTAGAAACTCTTTTACTAGCCATAGATTCATCAAAATAAGTAAACAACACACGAAAAACAGAACAGTCTGTAGTAATCTGTAACTAACACAAACTTCTGGAACTCCAAAACATCAGCCAAAATAGGAAGACCTAGACAATTTGTTCATTGATCATCAGAAATTGGAATGAATATTTTATCACATTCTGGTGATTTTTAACAATTGTTTTCGTGAACAGAAAGTTTCTGGAATTTTCTGCAAGATCAAATAACTATCATCCAAGAAGATCCTATAGGTTTAACTTGGCACAAACACTAATTAAAAATAAAAACACATCTAACCAGAGGCTAGAACAAATATTTATTCCTAAACAGAAGCAATAAGCAAAAAACTAAAAAATAAAATTGGGTTGCCTCCCAACAAGCGCTATCGTTTAACGCCCCTAGCTAGGCATAATAGCAAGGATAGATCTAGGTATTGCCATCTTTGGTTGGCAATCCATAAGTGGCTCTCATAATAGATTCATATGGTAGTTTTATTTCCTTCCTAGTGAAGTGTTCCATGCCTTTCTTTAATGGAAATTGGAATCTAATATTCCCTTCCTTCATATCAATAATTGCACCAATCGTTCTAAGGAAAGGTCTACCAAGAATAATAGGACATGAAGGATTGCAATCTATATCAAGAACCATAAAATCTACGGGCACATAGTTCCTATTTGCAACAATAAGAACATCATTAATTCTTCCCATAGGTTTCTTAATAGTGGAATCCGCAAGGTGCAAGTTTAAAGAGCAATCATCAAAATCACGGAAACCTAGCAAATCGCACAAAGTTTTTGGAATTGTGGAAACACTAGCACCCAAATCACACAAAGCATAGCATTCATGATCTTTAATCTTAATTTCAATAGTAGGTTACCACTCATCATAAAGTTTTCTAGGGATAGAAACTTCCAACTCAAGCATTTCTTCATAAGATTGCATCAAGGCATCAACGATATGTTTGGTAAAAGCTTTATTTTGACTATAAGCATGAGGAGAATTTAGCACGGATTGCAACAAGGAAATACAATCTATCAAAGAGCAATTATCATAATTAAATTCCTTGAAATCCAAAATAGTGGGTTTATTAATATCTAGGGTTTTGTTCTCTTCAATCCCACTTTTATCAATTTTAGCATCAAGATCTAGAAACTCCGAATTTTTGGAACGCCTTCTAGGTAAGGGTGGATCATATTCAGTCCCATCATTGTCAAGATTCATATTGCAAAACAAGGATTTAATAGGGGACACATCAATAACTTTTAGATCTTCATCTTTATTTTCATAGAAATTTGAAGAACACGCTTTCATAAAGCAATCTTTCTTAGCACGCATCCTAGCGGTTCTTTCTTTGCACTCATCAATGGAAATTCTCATGGCTTTGAGAGACTCATTGATATCATGCTTAGGAGGAATAGATCTCAGTTTTAAAGAATCAACATCAAGAGAAATTCTATCAACGTTCCTAGCCAATTCATCAACTTTAAGCAATTTTTTTGCGAATTCATAAACTCTTTAACACTAGTCTCAAATTCAGAGGGCATCTTATTAAATTTTCCATAAGAATTGTTGTAGGAATTACCATAATTATTAGAGGAATTGCTAGGATAAGGCCTAGGATTAAAGTTTCCTCTATACGCGTTGTTACCAAAATTATTCCTAGCAACAAAATTCACATCCATAGATTCATTATTATTCTCAATTAAAGTAGACAAAGGCATATCATTGGGATCAGAAGAAACACTCTTAGTAGCAAATAATTTCATAAGTTCATCCATCTTTCCACTCAAAACATTAATTTCTTCTATCGCATGCACTTTTTTATTAGTAGATCTTTCAGTGTGCCATTGAGAATAATTAACCATAATATTATCTAGGAGTTTAGTAGCTTCTCCTAAAGTGATTTCCGTAAAAGTGCCTCCCACGGCCAAATCTAAAAGATTTCTAGAAGCAAAATTCAATCCGGCATAATTTTTTTGTATAATCATCCACAAATTCAAACCATGAGTAGGGCAATTACGTATCATTAATTTCATCCTCTCCCAAGCTTGTGCAACCTGTTCATGATCAAGTTGCTTAAAATTCATAATATCATTTCTAAGAGAGATAATCTTAGCGGGAGGAAAATACTTAGAGATAAAAGCATCTTTGCACTTGTTCCAAGAATCAATACAATTTTTAGGCAAAGACGAAAACCAAGCTTTAGCACGATCTCTAAGCAGAAAAGGAAATAGCTTCAGTTTAACAATATCATTGTCAACATCTTTCTTCTTTTGCATATCACACAAATCAACGAAGCTATTTAGATGAGTAGCGGCATCTTCACTAGGAAGGCCGGCGAATTGATCTTTCATGACAAGATTCAACAAAGCAGCATTCATTTCACAAGATTCAGTATCGGTAAGAGGAGCAATCGGACTGGTAAGGAAATCATTATTGTTGGTATTGGTAAAGTCACATAATTTGGTATTATCTTGAGCCATCATGACAAACAAGCAATCCAACACACGAGCAAACAAGGAGCAAGCAAAAAAGAGGCGAACGGAAAAGAGAGGGCGAATAAAACGGCAAGGGTGAAGTGGGGGAGAGGAAAACGAGAAGCAAATGGCAAATAATGTAATGAGGGAGATAAGGGTTTGTGATGGGTACTTGGTATGTTGACTTTTGGGTAGACCTCCCCGGCAACGGCGCCAGAAATCCTTCTTGCTACCTCTTGAGCACTGCGTTGGTTTTCCCTTGAAGAGGAAAGGGTGATGCAACAAAGTAGCGTAAGTATTTCCCTCAGTTTTTGAGAACCAAGGTATCAATCCAGTAGGAGGCTACGCGCGAGTCCCTCGCACCTACACAAACAAATAAATCCTCGCAACCAACGCGATAAGGGGTTGTCAATCCCTACACGGTCACTTACGAGAGTGAGATCTGATAGATATGATAGGATAATATTTTTGGTATTTTTATGATAAAGATGCAAAGTAAAATAAAGGCAAAGTAAAAAGCAACGGAAATAACCAAGTGTTGGAAGATTAATATGATGGAAATAGACCCGGGGGCCATAGGTTTCACTAGTGGCTTCTCTCAAGAGCATAAGTATTTTTACGGTGGGTGAAAAAAATTACTGTTGAGCAATTGACAGAATTGAGCATAGTTATGAGAATATCTAGGTATGATCATGTATATAGGCATCACATCCGAGACAAGTAGACCGACTCCTGCCTGCATCTACTACTATTACTCCACACATCGACCGCTATCCAGCATGCATCTAGAGTATTAAGTTCATCAGAACAGAGTAACACCTTAAGCAAGATGACATGATGTAGAGGGATAAATTCATGCAATATGACAAAAACCCGATCATGTTATCCTCGATGGCAACAATACAATACGTGCCTTGCTGGCCCTACTGTCACTGGGAAAGGACACCGTAAGATTGAACCCAAAGCTAAGCACTTCTCCAATTGCAAGAAAGATCAATCTAGTAGGCCAAACCAAACTAATAATTCGAAGAGACTTGCAAAGATAACCAATCATACATAAAAGAATTCAGAAGATTCAAATATTGTTCATAGATAAACTTGATCATAAACCCACAATTCATCGGTCTCAACAAACACACCGCAAAAGAAGATTACATCGAATAGATCTCCACGAGAGAGGGGGAAACATTGTATTGAGATCCAAAAAGAGAGAAGAAGCCATCTAGCTAATAACTATGGACCCGAAGCTCTGAGGTAAACTACTCACACTTCATCGGAGAGGCTACGGTGTTGATGTAGAAGCCCTCCATGATGGATGCCCCCTCCGGCGGAGCTCCGGAACAGGCCCCAAGATGGGATCTCATGGGTACAGAAGGTTGCGGCGGTGGAATTAGGTTTTTGGCTTCATATCTGATCGTTTGGGGGTACGTAGGTATATATAGGAGGAAGGAGTACGTCGGTGGAGCACCGTGGGGCCCACGAGGGTGGAGGGCGCGCCCAGGGGGTAGGCGCGCCCCCTACCTCGTGGCTTCCTAGAAGCTTCCTTGACGTAGGGTCCAAGTCTCCTGGATCATGTTCATTCCGAAAATCACGTTCCCGAAGGTTTCATTCCATTTGGACTCCGTTTGATATTCTTTTTCTGCGAAACTCTGAAATAGGCAAAAAAACAGCAATTCTGGGCTGGGCCTCCGGTTAATAGGTTAGTCCCAAAAATAATATTAAAGTGAATAATAAAGCCCAATAATGTCCAAAACAGAAGATAACATAGCATGGAGCAATCAAAAATTATAGATACGTTGGAGACATATCAGTTAGATGACTTCAATCCTGGCCTCCTCTTCGAGCAGCGGGCCTTCACCCATCCAGGCTTCCGCCGTGGCCCGGATGGTGGTCGGGGAAGCGCCAGCCCCCAGCCCCCTGCTGGGAGGGCATACGCCGCTTCGGGCCCCTTCAGCAACTCCTGCCGCGGGAGGTGGGCCTGACCGCGCATTCAAACTTGAGCGCGAGCGAAGTGTCGTCCGCCACGAACTCTTTCAGGAGGCGATGAGCGCGATGAGCCGGCTCGGAGGAGAGCTTGCGGATGTAGATGCACGCCTCGAGGCCGAGGGCCTTCGGTTGGTGGAGGAGCGTCATAAACTGAAGGTGGCCATCAACCTCGGGCGCCACCAGCGCGAGCTTGACAATGCGAAGGCCGAGGCATCCCTCGCGACCTCGCGCGAGGCTTGCTCCCAAGTTTTGGAAGAAGCCCGGGAAGCTGACCGCCACCGCGAGATCGCAGAGAAGCGTACGTGGGAGCTCCAAGCCTGGAGCGCCTCCTTGGAGCAGCAGGTGGAGGCGCGCCAAGCCGCCCTTGCGTCGATGAGGGGGACGCCTGCCGAGGAGGAAGAGATCCTGAAGCGCGAGGAAGCGCTGGCACTGGAAGCCATGGAGCACAGCCTTGAGCTTGAGAGGTTGGAGACGAGGGAGCGCCAGGTTGCTCAAGCGGAGGATGCCGCTAACGCGCGCGAGGCGAGGATCCAGAAGGAGGTCGACAGCAGGGTGGCCACGGCGCGCGTGGATCTTGTCGGCAGGTATGACCTGAAGCTGGAGCTTGTGGAGGCCGAAGCCGTGGGCCAGACTACTGCCCTCAGGACAGAGTTGGCTGAGGTGGAGCGACGCGAGAAGGCCGCCACGGCCGCCCTGATCTCGACGCAGGCCGAGCTGGCCTCCGCCCGCGCCGAGCTGCTTTCTCTTCAACAGCGGGTCCCCAATGCCGAGTCCATCGCGCAGCAGAGCAGGGAGGAAGTGCTTCAACGGCGGACGCTGGAGCGTGTGCACGCCCCCATCCTCCAAGACCTCAGGAACAGGGCCAACACGGCGCTGGGCTTCATCTGCGACAAAAACTCTCCTCATCCCCAGTCACCTCCGCTTCTTCACTGACGTGGTGACACGCCTGGAGAATCGCTCCGAGAGGGCTCGCTAGCTTGTTGAAGAGAGGAGCCGTGGCCTGCTCGAGCGCGCATTCTCTCGTGTCTTCAGCCATCTCCAGAACACCTACCCGGACTTTGATTTTGACGGCCGGACGGTGCCACTGCTGCAGCTTGGAGACCCCTTCCACTTGCGGAGCGCCGCGAAGTCCACGCGAAACCGGCCCAAGCATTGTACGTGGCGACCAGCGCGGTGCACGACTGGTGAAGCACCCAAGGAGACGACCTCAGGAGCGCCAGGCTGGAGAGAGCTACCGGGCTCCGCCTCGCGATGACCTGCCGAGGCCTCAGAAGCCCCGATCTCAGGAGGAGAGGATGGCGACACCCCCTCAGCTGTCGCCGTAGGGCAAGAGCCACGGGCTCCGGAGGATGGCATCTCGGGGGCCTCGTACAGCTCCGACGCGTCGGCACCAACGCCCCTGGCCTCCAGCGGTGCTCGCCCCTCTGCATCTACTCCCGGGGTGAGTTCGGCGCTGGTGGCGAGGAGGGGGACCACGGAGACAGGGTTCTCGCGAGGCCCTTCAAGGCTAGCGGGACGCAACCCCCACTCGTTGAAAGGGGGCATGTGCTCCACAAATTCCACTTTGTTCAAGCAATGGTACAAGAGACAACTCTTCTCTGGCATGTCATCTGGCAACGGAACGCCCGTCAGGACCTCGAGCACCGTTTGCCGCGCCTCAAGGGGGAGCTCAGACTCCTGAAGTCTCATGCGGTCCTTGCTGTTGAGCAAGGCCCACATCGGTCGAGAATGGCGCTGAAGCAGAGCGACTCGGCGCCGGATGAACTCCTTCACCACCATTGGCGCAGTCACGCCAAGATCCTTCAGCCTCTTCAGCTGGAGCCAGACAAAGACAAGGCATGAGTCAGCGAGCTTCTCGTGGCGCCAACCGGAGTTGGGAATGGAGGGCGCCGACGGAGAAGAGAGCAGGGGGCTGGGCACTCCGACATCGACAAACACCCATCGTGTCCGAAACCTGCTCGTGGACGGCGGAAGCTCGAAGTCAATCCCCGAGCCGGCCGTCTCCGCCACGGCCTGGAAGCTCAGGCATCCCGAGCTCTGCCGGGGATCAATGAGGTGCAACGAGAAGAAATGGCGGAGAAGGGCCACAGAAGGAGCAATGCCCACCATGGCCTTGCAAACAAAGGCGAAGACGGCAAGAAGGGCCACGGATTGGGGATCAAGGTGCAGCATATGGATCTGATAATGGGAAAGCACGGAGTTGAAGAAGGAGGAGAAGGGAGGAACCAGCCAGCCCACAGGGCGTCGAGCAAGAATCGGACCTTGGTGGTTGTCCTGTCGACACGAGCTCGAGACGCCGGCCAGGCCACCGTCCCTCCCCACTCGTTGAAGCCGATGGCGAGCGCGGGGCACACCTTGTCCATGGCTTCCCAGTTGAGCACCAGCGACCGGCCAATAGCAGGCTCAATGGCCGGAGGTGGTTCAGCGGAGGACAGGGACTTCTTCCCTTTCTCTGTTCGATCCGGCCCCATGGCGATGGGAAGGACTGAGCTCAGATCGGATTGAGAGAAGGGGCTGAGCTTCAAGGAAGCAGAAGAATTGGGGGAGCGTGCCACAACAATGAGAGGGAAACTATGTAGACCACGGTGGCCGCCTAGCCAGGCGGATATCGGGGGTGCGTGGGGAAGTGGAGGCGCCCACGTCCAATCAATCGCCACGCGTCGACCAAGGCCGCAGGCTGTTGGGGCCCGCGGCGCTCCGCACTTGCCCTTTGGCTTTGCCTAGAAGCCAAGTCCGAGTGCGCCTTGGGCCCGGGGGCTACTGTCGGCGTTCTAGGAACGGGGGTCCACAGACTTGCCTGCCTACGGCCCACCGCGTGGCTCCACTCGCGGCCCAGTATGACCCGTCTTCACCAGCAAATAATCAGGACCCTCGCGAGGGGCCAAGCCTCGCGAGGCGGACGACACAAGGCCTCCTCGGGAGCGGCCTCACCAGGCTGGCTCACGAGGGGCGGAGAGATCAAGGCAAGGCAAACCTCGCGAGGTTCCCATGACGCAAGCCATGACAACCGCGACCAGGCGGGCGTCCGCGCGCGCAGTGTCCTTGTTTCCTCTTTGGTGCTAAAGGGGCAAGCGCAGGCGAGGAGTACCGAGGCATCAGGCAAAGCTTTCCATATCGGTGCAACGAGACCAAGACCAGCACGACGCCAGGACGGAGGTCACCGTGGAGCCCAAGACGGCGTCACCACCACAGCCTTTGGCAGGCAAAGACCACTTTTGTCAGGATAAGCTGTACTAGCTGTCCCCCTTCAAACTTGGTCGTTGTGGGATCCCTTCCCGCTCAATATTTGGGAAGAGGACCCGGGCCTCTATAAATAGGACTAGCCACCTCCATAGCGAAGGGGTCGACCACCAGCTCACCAAGCACAAGAACACCTCACCTCAGGAGGCTGTTCTTCCCTTGTAACTGTTCATCCTCAGCCCGAGAGGCAATCCACCACACCACACTGGAGTAGGGTATTAGACGACAACGGTGGCCCGAACCAGTATAAATCTCGTGTCCCTCTGTTCTTTGAGTTCGTCGAGCTAGGCCGTGAGATCCTAGAGCGAGCTAACCATCGAGGGAGAGAGAGATCTTCGTGCGCACCCTAGTGTTCGAACCTCAAGTGTTTTGCCGGAACCCGAAATCCGACACACGGGCACCGCGACGCGGAGCACTATGCCATGATTAGCCCATGCCTGAGGGCTTGCGCAAGGAAGAACAAGGCACCCAACAAATGTCCTAACAATTTTTTGCAGCTTCGGGGGTGCCTCCCGAGGTCAGCGGCTCCCGAGTCAGCAGCAAGGAAACCTCACATGATGCCAGGAGGCGCGCCCTCACGAGATGGAAACCAACCCCAAGCGCGAACAACGTCGGAACAACAAGCATAACATAATAGCATAAAGACCACAGTTCATTACACGCCCCAGCAGGGCCATCTACCCTTTTTCAAAACGCGGGAAGGAGGGAAAAGTCAAACAAAAGCGGCCCGCATGACCGTGGCGGCTCATGAGGCCCGGCACCGAAGGCCTCCCGGACTCAGCTCAGTCCGAGCCCCTCTCGCGCTTCACCGCCACGTGGCGGCGGGACGACTCGCCACCGTCCTCAAAGTGAGCCCGGCGGCGAGGCGGCTGATCGTAGCCGCCGCTGCTGGTGCTCTCGCTGGCGGAGAAGCTGCCGCCGCTGGACGAACCGCGGATGTCGCCAAAGGCGAGCTCGCCCCCGACCTCGTCACGGTCGTCGCCCAGACCGAGCTCGTCGTCGCCGCCGCTGTCCTCAAGGCAGCACCCTGCGCGGCGACCATCTTCCCCGAAAACCCTCATAAATAGGGTCGCAGCTCCGTCATACTTGAAGTGGATGGTGCACCACCCGCTCAAGCCGCGCGCGCGGGCAAACGTCTGCCAGCTGCGGGCCAGGGCCATGTTGCCCGCGACGGAGGTCTCCACCGCGACCCACGAGGCCTGGCTGCAGCAACCGTCGGCTTGAAGCCAGAGGCCGCTAGGACCCCGAACCGGCAGCTCACCGGCAAAGGAGCGCGGGACCTGAAGCCAGGTGCCTGCAGGACTCTCCGACCACACCACGAACTCCGGGAGCACCTCCGCCGAGTGAAGGCGCGGCCGAGGAGGCTGGGCGACCACGACACGCCTACCCTCAGCACAAGGGCTACTCCTCCTAGAGTGGCCCCCGCCGTGTGAGGAGACACCGCTGCAGCCACCGAGGATGACACCGGCCCCCGAAGGGGTGCGACCGCGCCCCCGAGGAGCCATGGCAGGGGTCACAGCATGCTTGCGGGGGTGTCCTTGCCCCCTTTTGGGCGGTGGCGAGCCGGGCCCTTCCTAGCGAGCCTTCCCTTTCTCCGCAGCCGAGAACCTCTTGGTCGGTGCCATGGGAATGCAGCAAGACGACAAAACAGGGAGGAAGAAGAAGAAGCAGGCGGCATGGAGAAGGAGATGAGCAACGGGGGCTCCGCCCCTCTCCTCATTTATAGCCAGGAGGAGTCCAACCGCCGGCCTCCACGATCACAAGTAATGATGGTTTTCTTCCGCATGCAGCAGGGCCTCGTCAAGTCGAACGGTTGCCGAGGAAGCATGGGGAAGCGGAGACGCCCACGTCCCATCAATCACCACGCGTCAATCAAGGTCGTAGGCGGTTGGGGCTCGCGGCGCTCCGCACTTGCCCTTTGGCTTCGCCTTGAAGCCAAGTCCGAGCGCGCCTTGGGCCCGGGGGCTACTGTCGGCGTTCTGGGACCGGGGGTGCCCAGACTTGCCTGCCTGCGGGCTTGTGCGTGGCTCCACCAGCGGCCTGGTACGTCCCATCTTCAGCAGCAACCACCCAAGACCCTCGCGAGGGGCCAAGCCTCGCGAGGCGGATGACACCAAGACCTCCTCAGGGGCAGCCTCACTAGGTTGGCTCCCGAGGAGCGGAGATCTCTATGCAAGGGGCACCTCGCGAGGTTCATGTGACGTGAGCCACGACGACCAAGGCCAGCCGGGCGCCAGCGGGCGCAGTGTACTAGTTTCCTCTTTGGTGCTAAAGAGGCAAGCGTAGGCGAGGAGTCCCGAGGCATTAGGCAAAGGTTTCCATATCAGTGCAACGAGACCAGGACCAGCAGGACGGAGGTCATCGCGGAGCCCACGGCAGCGTCACCACCAGAGCCTTTGACAGGCAAAGACCACCTTTTCTCAGGATAGCTTGTACTAGTTGTCCCCCTTCAAACTTGGCCGTTGTGGGATCCCTTCCCGCCTAACGTTTGGGAAGAGGACCAGGGCCTCTATAAATAGGACTAGCCACCACCAAGAGGGGAGGACGGAGAGGAGATCGATTCTGTCGGATTTCGGGTTCCGGCAAAACCCTCGAGGTTCGAACACTGGGGTGCGCTCGAAGATCTCTCCCTTCCCTAGCTCACCCACTCCCCACGATCCCAAGGCTCAGCACATCGAACTCACAGAACATAGGACACAGGGTTTATACTAGTTCGGGCCACCGATGTGGTGTAATACCCTACTCCAGTGTGGTGTGGTGGATTGCCTCTTGGGCTGAGGATGAACAAGTACAAGGGAAGAACAGCCTCCTGAGGAGTGGTGTTCTTGAGCTCGGTGAGCTTGTGTGGTTGAGGATGATCTGAATGATCCAAGATCAGTTGCCTCCTACTGTGGTGGATAGTCCTATTTAGAGAGGCCCTGGTCCTCTTCCCAAATGTAGGCGGGAAGGGATCCAACAACGGCCAAATTCGAAGGGAGACAACCAGTACAAGTTATCCTGACTAAAGGTGGTCTTCGCCTGCCAAAGGCTCTGGTGGTGACACCGTCCTGGGCTCCATGGTGACCCCCGTCCTGCTGGTCTTGGTCTTGTTGCACCGATATGGAACCTTTGCCTGATGCCTCGGGACTCCTCGCCTGCGCTTGCCTCTTTAGCACCAAAGAGGAACCGAGTACACTGCGCGCGCTGGCGCCCGCCTGGCCTTGGTTGTCATGGCTTGCATCATAGGGACCTCGCGAGGTGCCCTTGCCTTGATCTCTCCGCCCCTCGCGAGCCAGCCTAGTGAGGCCGCCCCCGATGAGGTCTTGCATCGTTCGCCTCGCGAGGCTTGACCCCTCGCGAGGGTCTTGAGTGTTTGCTGATGAAGATGGGCCATACAAGACCGCTGGTGGAGCCACGTCGTGGGCCGCAGGCAGGCAAGTCTGGGGACCACCGTTCCCAGGACGCCGACAGTAGCCCCCGGGCCCAAGGCGCGCTCGGACTTGGCTTCGAGGCGAAGCCAAGGGGCAAGTGTGGAGCGCCGTGGGCCCCAACAGCCTGCGGCCTCGGTTGACGCGTGGCGATTGATGGGACGTGGGTGTCTCCGCTTCCCAACGCTGCCTCGGCAACTGCCTGACTTGACGAGTCCCTGGTGCATGCAGAGAAAACCATCATTACCTGTGATCGTGAGGGTCGCCGGTTGGCCTTCCCCTACTATAAATGAGGAGGGGGGCAGAGCCCCCGTCGCCCATCTATTTCTGCTCCACTCGCTTCTTCTCCCTTGCTTCATCGCTCGCAGCGACTCCCATGGCACCTATTCAGAGATTCTCAGCCGCGGAAAAGGGAAAAGCCCCCCGCGACGAGCTAGGGCCGCTTTTGCCGAAGAAGAGGCTGGCCCGCTGCCGCGATGTAGTTGTGAGGCCGGAGGTGTCGAGGCCTTGGTGTGAGCAGCCTCCCCCCGGGTATCCGCTGCCCTTGTATGCCCAGGCCGAGGGCTCCGGAGGCAGAGGCAGCGACCAACGCCGTCCACGTCGCGGCCGTGGTCGCCGCGCCGTGGTGGCGCGCACCATGGCCCCAGGAACCCACGCCGAGGGCTCCTCACGCGAACTCGTGATGTGGGCGGCAATGCCTCCGCGCACTTGGATTCGCTTCCCGCAGTTCTTCTCCGCCGAGATGCCGCCGAGGGGTCCCCTCGAGCTTTGGCAGCAGCACGCCAACGGAGGTTGAGGTCGTCTCCCCAGGCAAGATCTTCATGACTCGCGGCTGGGGTGAGGTCGCCCCAGTTTGCCGTACGGAGGGCGCCCTCGCCATCCACTTCGAGTACGACGGTGCCTCCACGATGTTCTTCAAGGTCTTCGATGAGGAAGGCCGCCGCTTTGAGTGCTGCCCTGGAGAGGGTCGTCGAGACGGCGCTGCGGCAGGAGCCAGGCCTGCCGCTGGCCTCACCAGCGGTTCCTCCAGCAGCAACGGTGGCGCTTGGGAGTCCAGCGACTCTCCTGAGCCCGACGAGGCTCTGGAGACGAGCGACGATAGCTACGTGCCCTGATAACCCACACGTATAGGGGATCGCAAAAGTTTTCGAGGGTAGAGTATTCAACCCAAATTTATTGATTCGACACGAGGGGAGCCAAAGAATATTCTCAAGTATTAGCAGTTGAGTTGTCAATTCAACCACACCTGGATAACTTAATATCCGCAGCAAAGTATTTAGTAGCAAAGTAGTATGGAAGTAACGGTAACGCTAGCAAAAGTAATGGTAGTAGTTTTGTAGTAATTGTGACAGTGGCAACGGAAAAGTAACTAAGCGGAGAACAATATGTGAAAAGCTCGTAGGCATTGGATCGGTGATGGAGAATTATGCAACAGTTATAACATAGGGTGACACAGAACTAGCTCCAATTCATCAATGTAATGTAGGCATGTATTCTGAATATAGTCATACGTGCTTATGGAAAAGAACTTGCATGACATCTTTTGTCCTACCCTCCCGTGGCAGCGGGGTCCTATTGGAAACTAAGGGATATTAAGGCCTCCTTTTAATAGAGTACCGGACCAAAACATTAACACATAGTGAATACATGAACTCCTCAAACTATGGTCATCACCGGGAGTGGTCCCGATTATTGTCACTTCGGGGTTGCCGGATCATAACACAGAGTAGGTGACTATAGACTTGCTTGATAGGATCAAGAACTCACATATATTCATGAAAACATAATAGGTTCAGATCTGAAATCATGGCACTCGGGCCCTAGTGACAAGCATTAAGCATAGCACACTACTACAAAAACAGCTATAGCCAATATGGACACTAATGGCGCACTGTACATGTGGTGCGCCATTACTAAATACTAATGGCGCACCATGTGTTGGTGCACCATTAGTGTGCAAATACTAATGGCGCACCACATCCACGGTGCGCCATTAGTAATTTTTTTATTTTTTCAAAACTACTAATGGCGCACTATGGGATGGTGCGCCATTACTAGTTGAACTAGTAATGGCGCACCACTCCCACGGTGCGCCATTAGTAATTATGTTTCAAAAAAAATTCAATTTTTATTTTTATTTTTTAAACTACTAATGGCGCACCGTGGGAGTGGTGCGCCATTACTAGTTGAACTAGTAATGGCGCACCATCCCTGTCACGACCGGTTTTCCAATAAAAATATTTATTGAGAAACCGATCCCTTTTACGGACCAGTAGAGAAGAATCCTCCTCACTGGTAGACAATTTCTTGATCACAGAAGAAAAACCAGGAGTACTAAAAATATTACAAGGTTGAGCGGAGACTGCTCAACAATTTATTACAAGCACGCCGATAATACATAAAGGCGGATAGGGTGGCATAACTAGTAACTCGTAATAAAAACGGTGGTGGATATATCACAGTGAAGTGGGTGACATGACTCCTAAATCTTACAGCTCATCGAGCGTCGGAGTGAGGCTCGATGATATTTATTGTGGGTGGCGGAAGCGTATATAATAAAAGTGACCAAAATCCAGGATCGCACGGGACTGACTGGGATTCCTCTAGGCGTCGGACTCACTATCAAACTCTTCATCCATGAGATCGCCTTCGTCAACATCTGGCCAAATCAACAAGCCAGGTGAGTACTATGAAAGTACTCGCAAGGCAGTTCGGACATAAGATATAACAAATGTAAACATGATGCAAATGAACAGATTTAATAAAGCGCACTCAGAGAATGAGATAGCAATGCATGGGAAAATAAAAGGAAAGTCGGGCGGTAGTCCTCCCGAAAATCCCAATGTAGTACTGAAGGCCAATCGAGTGTCTGAATGACTCCTCGAAAAGATACAAATGAAATAACAATGCCGCAGTCGGGCGTCAAGGCGACACCACATAAAGGGCTTATAATGGAAAATAAATAACAGTGCGTGCCACAGTCGGACGTCTGAGCGACATCGCGTAAAGGGCTTATATCAAAAGTAAATAACGGGCGTGCCACAGTCGGACGTCTGAGCGACATCACATAAAGGGCTTATTTTGAAAGTAAATGACAAGAGTGCCACAGTCGGACGTCTAAGCGACATCACATAAAGGGCTTATATTGAACGTAAAAGACAGGAGTGCCACAGTCGGACGTCTAAGCGACATCACATAAAGGGCTTATATTCCATAACTTAATGTTTCAGTAGCTCATGAATTTAAATCATTGCAAGGGAATATTCAGATACGGGATAAATAAAAGGTTAGTCCATCCACAGGAATAACAATTCAACCGGGTTTACCACTCAAGCTTGTTCACCGGGGATTTACCATGAGGACTGACATAGATATGGATATACTGGCCATGATCCTTGACCGTGGACACGATGATTCGGAAGGGTTTGACTCTGCAGAGTTTGTACTATTTACCCACAGCCAACGGATTTCAGTAGTCACAAGGGACTAGTTCCGTTTACGGTGTTTTAGGAGAAACGCATCTAACCAGTACACACCCATTCAACATTCCGATGCCAGGAATCACCCTCGGCAACGTTCAAGAATAACTTTGAAATGGGGAGGCTACAACCTCGCGTAGCATGGGATCAAATTTATACCGCGCGCTCTAAGGGGTGCCCCCCTCTCGGTCCCAACCGGAAACACCCATGCCCCCTGACCGGATGACTGGCTTTAATCCAGGGCCATGGAACCCTCATCCCGGCCCCTCTATTTGGTGTGTACAAGGAAAGAGGTTAACAACTTACTAAACCGCATTCTTTGCAGAAAACATGTGGCAGCACGAAAGGGGAAGAACGGTAACGTGACTCAGTCCACGTTAACGTCGGAGTTTTATCGGATGATGTAAGGCTGGCATGCTACAACAATACCACCTTACTGCCTTTCATGTCACCACATGATCAGGCCATCTCTCATCAGAGATCACAGTAACTCCGGAACCCAGGGTTAGTTGCCTTGCATGCAACGTGATACTCACCGATGCTCATATGCCATGCACAAACCATTCAGGCAAACATGCAAAAAACCCATCATATCAAAGGTTCAAACGTGCTTGCCTGGTTCAGAGAAGTCGGAGTCTAGCTCAGCGAAGTTCGCGGCTCCGTCACCTCCTCCGGAACCTACGGTATAACGAAACCGTACACTAACGTGAAAATCGTCGCGTGCATAAAAATTGTTCCAAATTTTTTCCAAATAAATACTATAAAAAACTAGACAAAAATACAAGACTGACAGAAAAAGAATCAATCAAAAATCATCTTTTATTAAAAAGATATAAGGGTTTTAGTCCAGGGACTGATCTGTGATGAAACCGAAAAGATCCAGGGACTTGTTTGAGAAAACAGAAAACGGTTCGGAAAGAAATGCGCCAGCCCAAAGAGAAAACGCATTTTGCCCGAAGGCGCTATCAGAAAACGGTTCGAGGGGGGGGGAAGAAGAGAGGCTGACGGGGGGGGTCCCACCCGTCAGGTTTTAAACTCCAACGACGCTCGCCGGCGCCCGAAGGCTACGGTGGTCGCCGGCGTTGAACCACGGCGAGGCAGAGAGATCAGAGGGTACCAATAGGTTCAGGGTGATCTTCCGTGTCGGTGGGTGGTGGACTTGGCCGTCGGAGAGCACCACGTCGACGGCGACACTTTCTCCGGCGGACGGTGGTTCGGGCGATGGTGGAGTACTCCGGTGGGTGCTGCAAACTCCAAATTGACGCGCGGGTCAGAAGAGTGGGTGTACTAGAAGGTTACTAGCAAGAGCTGAGGGGTAGGGGTGCACGCACGGGGGTGAATCGAGCTGGATCCCGTGGTGGGTCGAGGCGGCCGGAGTTGGGGAAGAAGACTCCCTCGGGGCTCTTCCAGTGGCTTGGCGTGGTATTGGTGGTGTGTAGAGGTGGTGTGGGTTCGAGTTCAAGCACGGGACCTCCTTTTATAGGCGATCCGAGGGGGTGGCCGTGAACGGGATAGCTCCGGGGAGCGATTACGGCGAGGCGGAGGTTGGGCAGGGGATTTAGGAGGCTAGGCACCATCAGGGAGGATCACTGGTGCCGTTCCCCCGCTAAACCTCGGTCGGGCTAGGCGTAATGCGCCGATCCTCGACGGGGCGGCCGTACGGACACGGCGGCGGCAGAGAGCGCGCTCCGCGCCTACCAGTTCACGACGACTGACTGCAGCGTGCACGGGTGAGTGGATGGCCACGTGGTGGCCTCCGGTGGCTTGGGCGGCGCTGGACGGCGCCGTCCAACGCTGCGCCTCTCTGGCGGCCGCAAAAGCCGCCGCTGCCGTCGCTCACGGGGTGGCGCACCTCCTCCTGCTCGTCGCCGACGCCCGCAAGTCTCCAGGTGATCGTGCGGCGCAGGGATAAGAAGGAGGGAACAGGGAGCAAGGTGCCAACGAGGCTACTGGCGAGATCGAGGAAAGGTTTTGAAGAAAACGACAGTGCTCACTGAAACTGTAACTCTGAATGTCTGAACTTGACAGTGACAGTGCCCTTCAGGTGTTCGACGAAATGATTTGGCATGAAGAATTTTTTTTTCTGGAGCTGGGACTTGGTGAGGTGACCTCTCAATGCATCCAGCGGCTGCCTGAATTTTCTCAGATTTTTAGGAGGAGAAAACAATTCAATTTCATCAAATTTGGCAAATATGGTCCAAACTTGCAGCAAGCACAATTTGAAATTTTTGAACTGGAGACCAGTGGATCATCATGGATCTTGGTTAAGGGCTCTAAGGACTAGCCAGGGAAAAAGGTTTGGAGGCAAAACTCAAAGGAGAAAAGGTAGTTCCTTTGTAAATCTCCAAGAGCTAAAGTAGAAGGCAGAAATTATTTTTGATAAGAAATGAATGGAAAAAAGATTCATGGGGAGGTTCAACTTGCTGGATTTGAAGTATAGCTTGACACAAAGATGAGGAATGGCTTTTGGGAGGGGATTTCCACTCATGTCATGGCAAGAGTGGATTTTTCAAAAGGGGAATAGATCACTCCAAATGCCATAGGGTTATTTAAAAGATTTTCAAATACTTTTCCCAAATGAACAAAACATTTGAGCCAACATGAGATGAAAAACCTCCAAGACCAAAGACCAAGTCTTGGATGAAACCAAACAAAAAAATATTTGTCACAGAAGAATTTTTTTGAGAGGGAGAGTTCTTTAGAAGAAAATTTTGAATAACCTCCCTCAAATCAAATAAAAGTTTGAAAAAGCCAAATAAATTTTTTTGGGGTGTCCCATCCCACGGTGCGCCATTAGTAACTTGGCCACCGCTTCCACCGAATGCACCCCCCCCCTCCCCGTGGACCGCCTTCTCAGTTTTAAAAAAAATAAAAAAATGATGGAAATGTCAAAAAATAAAAGAAAATAAGTTTCCCATGTGATATGTGGTCTAGTTGTTGTGAAAATTTACAAATATGAATTTCGACTTTATTTGCAAAATCTCTCGAGAAAAATGGGCATAACTTTTGCATACGAATTCGGATGAAAAAGTTTTTTATATGAAAAATCATCTACTCGAAAAGTTACATCCGAATTTAATCAGGGGAACCCCGTTAAACATTTTCAAAATCCTCAAAAACCTAACAGAAAAAAGATACGGGGCTTTTAAGATCTGGAGAGGCAAAAAAATTCAAAAAAATTCAAACTTACTAATGGCGCACCTGCCCATGGTGCGCCATTACTATCTTCCCGCCTTCAAAATTCAAAATAAGTCAAAAAAATAAAAAAAAAGTTACTAATGGCGCACCTACCCATGGTGCGCCATTACTATCTTCCCGCCTTCAAAATTCAAAATAAGTAAAATAAAAAATAAAAAATAAAGTTACTAATGGCGCACCTGCCCATGGTGCGCCATTAGTATCTTCCCGCCTTCAAAATTCAAAATAAATAAAATAAATAAAAAAAAGTTAGTAATGGCGCACCTGCCCACGGTGCACCATTACTATGCCGTATATATGGCTGGGCGTGGTCCTCTCCTCCTTACCTCTTCATTCTTCACCTCCACTCCACCTCTCCTCCACTCCATCTCCTCCTCTCCTCCACTCCATCTTCCCTTCTCTCCTCCACCATACTACCCTCCTCCTCTCCGGCGACCTACTCCTCCTCCTCTCCGGCGACCTCCTCCTCCCTCCTCTCCTCCCCTCCCCTCCCCTCACGGTTTCTCCTCCCTCCTCTCCGGTGAGCTCCTCCTCCCTCCTCTCCTCCCATCCCCTCATGGTTTCTCCTTCCTCCTCTCCGATGCTCCGGTGAACTCCTCTCCGGCGACCTCCTCCTCTCCGGCGATGTAGGCGAGCGCCTCTCCGGTGACCTCCTCCTCCTCCTCTCCGGCGAACTCCTCTCCGGCAAAAGAACACGGCAAAAGAACATACAAGATCCAAAAACAGGAACAAAATTTGAAATAATATCGTGCAAAAAAACGAGCAAAAAAAAGAGCAAAAAATGGGCAAAAAAAATCGCGATCCAGATCCAAATTCAAAATTCAAAAATAGCAATGGCGCACGGTGGGGGTTAGACGGTGTGCCACTACTATTTTCCCGCCTTCAAAATTCAAAAATACTAATGGCGCACCGTGGCCTATACTAATGGCGCACCAGTGGCCTATACTAATGGCGCACCGTGGCCTATACTAATGGTGCACCGTGGCCTATACTAATGGCGCACCAGTGGTGCGCCATTAGTATACCAGATACTAATGGCGCACCACTGGTGCGCCATTAGTGAAAAATACTAGTGGCGTGGTACTAGTGGCGCACCAGTAGTGCGCCATTAGTAGGCAAAACTGGTGCGCCACTAGTAGGCCTTTTCCTAGTAGTGGCAAAGTCATAGCAATATCAATCTCAGAACATAGTGGATACTAGGGATCAAACCCTAACAAAACTAACTCGATTACATGATAAATCTCATCCAACCCATCACCATCCAGCAAGCCTACGATGGAATTACTCACGCACGGCGGTGAGCATCATGAAATTGGTGATGGAGGAAGGTTGATGATGACTGATATGTCTCCGTCGTATCTACTTTTCCAAACACTTTTGCCCTTGTTTTGGACTCTAACTTGCATGATTTGAACGGAACTAACCCGGACTGACGCTGTTTTCAGCAGAATTGCCATGGTGTTATCTTTGTGGAGAAACAAAAGTTCTCGGAATGACCTGAAACTTCACGGAGATTATTTTTGGAAATAATAAAAAATATTGGTGAAAGAATCAAGGCCAGGAGGCCCACACCCTGTCCACAAGGGTAGGAGGCGCGCCTGCCCCCCCAGGGCGCGCCCTGCCTCGTGGGCCCTCTGGTGCTCCACCGACCTCAACTCCAACTCCATATATTCGTGTTCGGGAAGAAAAAAATCAGAGAGAAAGATTCATCGCGTTTTACGATACGGAGCCGCCGCCAAGCCCTAAACTCTCTCGGGAGGGCTGATCTGGAGTCCGTTCGGGGCTCCGGAGAGGCGAATCCGTCGCCATCGTCATCATCAACCATCCTCCATCACCAATTTCATGGTGCTCACCGTCATGCGTGAGTAATTCCATCGTAGGCTTGCTGGACGGTGATGGGTTGGATAAGATTTATCATGTAATCGAGTTAGTTTTGTTAGGTTTTGATCTCTAGTATCCACTATGTTCTGAGATTGATGTTGCTATGACTTTGCTATGCTTAATGCTTGTCACTAGGGCCCGAGTGCCATGATTTCAGATCTGAACCTATTATGTTTTCTTGAATATATGTGAGTTCTTGATCCTATCTTGCATGTCTATATTCACCTACTATGTGTTATGATCCGGCAACCCCGAAGTGACAATAATCGGGACCACTCCCGGTGATGACCGTAGTTTGAGGAGTTCATGTATTCACTATGTGTTAATGCTTTGGTCAGGTACTCTATTAAAAGGAGGCCTTAATATCCCTTAGTTTCCAATAGGACCCCGCTGCCACGGGAGGGTAGGACAAAAGATGTCATACAAGTTCTTTTCCGTAAGCACGTATGACTATATTCGGAATGCATGCCTACATTACATTGATGAATTGGAGCTAGTTCTGTGTCACCCTATGTTATGACTGTTACATGATGAACCGCATCCGGCATAATTCTCCATCACTAATCCAATGCCTACCAGCTTTTCACATATTGTTCTTCGCTTATTTACTTTTCCGTTGCTACTGCTACAATTACTACAAAACCCAAAAATATTACTTTTGCTACCGTTACCGTTACTTCCATACTACTTTGCTACTAAATACTTTGCTGCAGATATTAAGTTATCCAGGTGTGGTTGAATTGACAACTCAACTGCTAATACTTGAGAATATTCTTTGGCTCCCCTTGTGTCGAATCAATAAATTTGGGTTGAATACTCTACCCTCGAAAACTGTTGCGATCCCCTATACTTGTGGGTTATCAAGACTATTTTCTGGCGCCGTTGCCGGGGAGCATAGCTCTATTTTTTGAGTCACTTGGGATTTATATCTGCTGGTCACTATGAAGAACTTGAAAGACGAGAAAACTAAAATTTATCCCTCAACTACGAGGGGAGGTAAGGAACTGCCATCTAACTCTGCACTTGATTCACCTTCTGTTTTCAGTAAGCTTGCGACACCTAAACCTGCTATGCATGATATGTTGCATGTTATTGATGATGCCACTTCTGCTATGCATGATACTTATGATGAAACTACTTCTATGCTCGATACTACTATGCCACTTGGTGAATTTCTTGATGAACAACTTGCTAGGGCTAGAGAGAATGAAATTATTGAAATTGATAATATTGATGAAAGTGATGATGAAGATTCTCCCCCTAGATATGAATTGCCTGTTATGCCTGAGGGCTATGTTATGGATGAAGAAACTGCTAGAGACTTTCTTGCTTGCAATGATAGAAGTGATCTTAAGAAATTATTAGCTAAGCTGAAACAAAAAACTTTGAATGCTAGAATGAAATATGATCCTGCTTATGCTACTTCACCTATCTTTGTTACTGATAAGGATTATGAATTCTCTGTCGACCCTGATATAATTACTTTGGTTGAATCTGATCGTTTCTATGGCTATGAATCTGAAACTGTTGTGGCACATCTTACTAAATTAAATGATATAGCCACCCTGTTCACTAATGATGAGAAAACTCGCTACTATTATATCCTTAAAATATTTCCGTTCTCATTAAAGGGTGATGCTAAGACATGGTTTAACTCTCTTGATCCTGGTTGTGTGCGTAGTCCCCAGGATATGATTTATTACTTCTCTGCTAAATATTTCCCTGCTCATAAGAAACAAGCTGCTTTAAGGGAAATATATAATTTTGTGCAAATTGAGGAAGAGAGTCTCCCACAAGCTTGGGGGAGGCTTCTCCAATTACTTAATGCTTTGCCTGATCATCCTCTTAAGAAAAATGAAATACTTGATATCTTTTATAATGGACTAACCGATGCTTCCAGAGACCACCTGGATAGTTGTGCTGGTTGTGTTTTCAGGGAAAGAACTGTTGATCAAGCTGAAATTTTATTGAATAATATGCTGACCAATGAAAATAATTGGACACTTCCTGAACCAACTCCTAAGCCAACTCCGAAGAAAAGGGGTGTTCTATTTCTCAGTCCTGAAGATATGCAAGAGGCAAAGAAATCTATGAAAGAAAAAGGTATAAAAGCTGAAGATGTTAAGAATTTACCTCCTATTGAAGAAATACATGGTCTTAATTTACCACCTGTTGGAGAAATATATGATCTTAATTCATCACCTATTGAAGAAACACATGGTCTTGATAACCCGACACAGGTAGTAAAGGTAAATTATCTCTATAGATATGATAAAGCTGAAATCCCTCCTACTAAGTTTGTTAGCCAATGCTTATATGAGTTTGATGATTTTATGGTTAAGAAAGAAGATTTCAATGCTTATTTTGGTAGAGAATTAAAACGCAATGCTTATATGATTGAACACTTGAGTGATTATATGTCTAGAGTTAAGGGTGAACTTAAGCTCATTAGTAAACATGCTTCTATGGTTACCACGCAAGTAGAACAAGTACTTAAAGCTCAGAATGATTTGCTCAATGAATTGAATAGTAAGAATGATGATTTTGCTGTTAGAGTGGCTACTAGAACTAGTAAAATGACTCAGGAACCTTTGTATCCTGAAGGCCATCCTAAGAGAATTGAGAAAGATTCTCAGAGAAATAATGTAGATGCACCTAGTCCTTCTAAGAGGAAGAAAAAGAAAAATGATAGGACTTTGCATGCTTCTAGTGAACCTGTTGCTGACACACCCGAGAATCCCAATGATATTTCTATTTCTGATGCTGAAACACAATCTGGTGATGAACATGAACCTAGTGATAATGTTAATGATAATGTTCATGTTGATGCTCAACCTAGTAATGATAATGATGTAGGGATTGGACCTGCTGTTGATCTTGATAACCCACAATCAAAGAATCAACGTTATGATAAGAGAGACTTTGTTGCTAGGAAGCACGGTAAGGAAAGAGAACCATGCATTCAGAAACCCATGCCTTTTCCTCCCAAACCATCCAAGAAAACGGATGATGAGGATTTCGAGCGCTTTGCTGAAATGATTAGACCTATCTTTTTGCGTATGCGTTTAACTGATATGCTCAAGATGAATCCTTATGCTAAGTATATGAAAGAAATTGTTACAAATAAAAGAAAGATACCGGAAGCTGAAATTTCCACCATGCTTGCTAATTACACTTTTAAGGGTGGAATACCTAAGAAGTTAGGAGATCCAGGAGTACCCACTATACCATGCTCCATTAAAAAAAACTATGTTAGAACTGCTTTATGTGATCTTGGAGCCGGTGTTAGTGTTATGCCTCTCTCTTTATATTGTAGACTTGATTTAAATAAGTTGACACCTACTGAAATATCTTTGCAAATGGCTGATAAATCAACAGCTATGCCTGTCGGTATTTGTGAGGATGTGCCTGTTGTGGTTGCAAACGTTACTATTTTAATGGACTTTGTTATTCTTAATATTCCCGAGGACGATATTATGTCTATTATTCTTGGAAGACCCTTTTTGAATACTGCAGGGGCTGTTATTGATTGCAACAAAGCCAATGTCACTTTTCATGTTAATGGTAATGAGCATACGGTACACTTTCCGAGGAAACAACCTCAAGTCCACAGTATCAATTCTATTGGAAAATTTCCATCGATTATTTTTGGAGGTTTTGAATTTCCTCTACATAGTGTCAAGAAGAAATATGATATTCTTATTATTGGGGATGTGCATATCCCCGTTGAGGTAACATAGTGTTATTCGAAATTTCTCCGGTTTCATGTTATTCGAAAGGAGTTTGTTAACAAGACCTGATCAACCTTGTTAGTGGATTCCTTTTGATGAGCATGAAATGGATGAAGTTAGAAGGCACAACCTTCTGTACCCTCCTTTTACTTTCTGTTATTTAGTTGAAATAAAGTAAAAAATAATTTTTTTCTGTCTGTTTTCTGATTTATCCGTGCAATAAAAAATACCCCGAAAATAAAAGTTCTCCAAATGCCCCGAAATTGAAATATGATTTTTATGGAATATTTGAGAATATCTGGCACTGAGAACACAGCAGGGGCGCAAGCACCTGGCCACGAGGGTCCAGGGCGCGCCCCCTGCCTCGTGGGCCCATGGTGGCTCCCCTCCACTTATTCCAGCCACCACACACTCCTTCTTCCTCCCAAAAAATCACCAACCAACTCAAGCACGAGTTCTAGCTCATTTTGCTGCGATTTTCGATCTCCTTGCTCAAAGCACCTCTCACAAAACTACTTTGGGGGATTGTTCCTTGGTATGTGACTCCTCCAATGGTCCAATTAGTTTTTGTTCTAGTGCCTTATTCATTGCAAATTTTTGCTGCCTAGGTGACCATGTTCTTGAGCTTGCATGTCAAATTTATATGGTCCCAAGTAATTCTAATGCATGATATAGTCTCTAGGCACTTGTAGGTGTAGTTGCTATCAATTTTGTTGAGTTTGGTTCACTTTTATTTGAAGTTACTAAAATTTTCAGAGGAAGAAATATGGTTAGGAAAATGTACCAAGGTGGTCCTTCAAGGAAGTAAGGACCCAGGCTCGCAATGCGCGATGCCGACAATGAACCACCAAGGGATGCTCAAGTGCGGGCTTGCGAATGGCCTTCAGAGGACTTCATGGATCGAGCAGGAATCAAGGAAAAATTTAACGCATATGTGCGTAACGCTGATCTTGTGAGTTTCGAGGCAGATAAGTGCCGTCAATACCACTATCTCCCTGATTCCTTTGTGAGGAGGTTTGAATTTTCATCATCACGCAATTCTCAAACTGTCCTGTTTGATCTTTATGAAAATTCTTATACTATGGACTTAGAGGATTTTAATACTGCTTGCAAACTTCCACAATGGGCTAGTCCTAGTGAACCTCGCAAATCTGAATTTGGAGATTTTCTTGCTAGTATAACTGTGGGGGAATCTAGAGACATAACACAAGCTACCATAGGGAGCATTCATTTTCCTGCTATACATTATTTTTCTCTCTTCATAGGTAGGTGCATAAATGGTAAGGATGAAGCATGCCACATGTGTGTCCCTGATCTCAGTGTTCTCAGGAGTTCGGCACTAGGAGATAAACATTATAATTTGGGAGCCATTGTTGCACGTAGGTTGCATAATAATAGATTTAATGGAGATTTCTTTGGTGGAATTTATGCAACCCATTTAGCTAATTTTCTTAATATACCCATTCGTGATTATGATATGGAATTGCCTCCTTCTTATCTAGATTTTAATGCCATGGTTCACCATCGATTTGTTGAGAGGGATGAACCGCCTCTCCAGTACCGACTAATCTTTGACAGGCGTCACGCCGTCAATATTGTCCTCCCTGCTCCTACTCTCTTTAACTTTCAGGCAAAGGGGAGATATTTTATAACCAGGGAGGAGGCAAATGAGTACGAGAGGAGGACGAGGGCAGCTCGCCTCCAAGCTGCAGCCCATGATGCAATAGCCGCTGCATCTCATACGACCCCAGCTATCACTTTGGATATCCGCCAGGCTAGCCGTGGCAATAGACCAACTTAGGCCAAAAGCCTAAGCTTGGGGGAGCACATATTTCTCACCGACATTACATTTAGGTTCACACACTCATTGCTAGTTGTCGGTGCTCATACTTTTTCATTGTAATATCCATGCTAGTTTATTTTCCTTTTATTGCTTTCTTCTTGTGTGTTTGAAAAACCTTAAGAAAACAAAAAAAAATTAGTTGTAGCATTTAGCTAGTTTACTTTCTTGCTTGTAGTAGCAGTAATTAAAAAGAAAACCCAAAAATATTTCATGTTCTTCTTTTGCTTGTTGGGAGCTTTCCCATGTAAATAGTTTTATTTTTTTTCTTTTCTTTGGGGGTCGATAGGAGAAGACCATAATGAAAATGTTGAAGTGGCTCTTATATGCATTATTGTTGATTTAACCAAGAGCCCATATTGCCTTGTCTTCTCCTGTTTATTGAATGCTTGCAGATTCCAGCTTAGTCCAATGCACGTGCACTATTATTATTATTCACATCGTTCGGTCGTGCAAGTGAAAGGCAATTATGATGATATATGATGGACTGATTGAGATGAGAGAAGCTGGTATGAACTCAACCTCTCTTGTTTTTGTAAATATGATTAGTTCATCATTCCTGATTCAGCCTATTATGAATAAACATGTTTGTAATGACAATTAGACATTATAGTTACTTATGCCATGCTTAATTAGCTAGGAGTTTGTAATGGTTTACCTTGCGTGCCAACATGCTATTAAAATGGTTGTAATGTGGTATGATAGGGTGGTATCCTCCTTTGAATGATTCAAGTGACTTGACTTGGCACATGTTCACACATGTAGTTGAAACAAATCAACATAGCCTCCACGATATTTATGTTCATGGTGGATTATATCCTACTCATGCTTGCACTCAATGTTTATTAATTTTAATGCATGTTCATGACTGTTGTCACTCTCTAGTTGGTCGCTTCCTAGTCTTTTTCTAGCCTTCACTTGTACTAAGCGGGAATACTGCTTGTGCATCCAATCCCTTAAATCCCAAAGTTATTCCATATGAGTCCACTATACCTTCCTATATGCGGTATCTACCTGCCGTTCCAAATAAATTTGTATGTGCCAAACTCCAAACCTTCAAATGAAATTCTGTTTTGTATGCTCGAATAGCTCATGTATCAACTAGGGCTGTCTATATCTTCCATGCTAGGCAGGTTATTCTCAAGAGGAGTGGACTCCGCTCCTCACTCACGAGAAAATGGCTGGTCACCGGGATGCCCAGTCCCATGCTTTATGCAAATCAAATCAAAATAATTGCAAACAAAACTCCCCCAGGACTGTTGTTAGTTGGAGGCACTCGTTGTTTCGAGCAAGCCATGGATTGATGCTTGTCGGTGGAGGGGGAGTATAAACTTTACCATTCTGTTTGGGAACCTCCTATAATGTGTGTAGCATGGAAGATATCGCCATCTCTTGGTTGTTATGTTGACAATGAAAGTATGCCGCTCAAAATATTATTTATCTCTATTTCAAAAACCGAGCTCTGGCACCTCTAGAAATCCCTGCTTACCTCTGTGAAGGGCCTATCTATTTACTTTTATGTTGAGTCATCACCCTCTTATTAAAAAGCACCAGCTGGAGAGCACCACTGTCATTTGCATCCATTACTATTAATTTATATTGGGTATGACTATGACTGGATCTCTTTTACCATGAATTACAATGTTTAGTCAGTCCTTGATCTTTAAAGGTGCTCTGCATTTATGTTTTGCGGTCTCAGAAAGGGCTAGCGAGATACCATCTTGTTATATCATATTATGATTGTTTTGAGAAAGTGTTGTCATCCAAGATTTATTATTATTGCTCGCTAGTTGATTATGCCATTGATATGAGTAAACATGAGACCTAAATGTTATTGTGAATGTGGTTAGTCATAATCTTTGCTGAAAACTTGAATGCAGGCTTTACATATTTACAACAACAAGAGCAAACAGAGTTTGTAAAAGTTTTTCTTTATCACTTTCAGTTTATCAACTGAATTGCTTAAGGACAAGCAAAGGTTTAAGCTTGGGGGAGTTGATACGTCTCCGCCGTATCTACTTTTCCAAACACTTTTGCCCTTGTTTTGGACTCTAACTTGCATGATTTGAATGGAACTAACCCGGACTAACACTGTTTTCAGCAGAATTTCCATGGTGTTATCTTTGTGCAGAAACAAAAGTTCTCGGAATGACCTGAAACTTCACGGAGATTATTTTTGAATAATAAAAAATATATGCGAAAGAATCAAGGCCAGGGGGCCCACACCCTGTCTACGAGGGTGGGAGGCGCGCCTGCCCCTCCAGGGCGCGCCCCCATGCCTCGTGGGCCCCCTGGTGGTCCACCGACCTCAACTCCAACTCCATATATTCGTGTTCGGGGAGAAAAAATCAAAGAGAAAGATTCATCACGTTTTATGATACGGAGCCGCCGCCAAGCCCTAAATTCTCTCGGGAGGGCTGATCTGGAGTCCGTTCGGGGCTCCGGAGAGGGGAATCCATCGCCATCGTCATCATCAACCATCCTCCATCACCAATTTCATGATGCTCACCGCCATGCGTGAGTAATTCCATCGTAGGCTTGCTGGACGATGATGGGTTGGATGAGATTTATCATGTAATCAAGTTAGTTTTGTTAGGGTTTGATCCCTAGTATCCACTATGTTCTGAGATTGATGTTGCTATGACTTTGCTATGCTTAATGCTTGTCACTAGGGCCCGAGTGCCATGATTTCAGATCTGAACCTATTATGTTTTCTTGAATATATGTGAGTTCTTGATCCTATCTTGCAAGTCTATAGTCACCTACTATGTGTTATGATCCGGCAACCCCGAAGTGACAATAATCGGGACCACTCCCGGTGATGACCGTAGTTTGAGGAGTTCATGTATTCACTATGTGTTAATGCTTTGGTCAGGTACTCTATTAAAAGGAGGCCTTAATATCCCTTAGTTTCCAATAGGACCCCGCTGCCATGGGAGGGTAGGACAAAAGATGTCATGCAAGTTCTTTTCCATAAGCACGTATGACTATATTCGGAATACATGCCTACATTACATTGATGAATTGGAGCTAGTTTTGTGTCACCCTATGTTATGACTGTTACATGATGAACCACATCCCGCATAATTCTCCATCACTGATCCAATGCCTACGAGCTTTTCACATATTGTTCTTCGCTTATTTACTTTTCCGTTGCTACTCTTACAATTACTAAAAAACCCAAAAATATTACTTTTGCTACCGTTACCGTTACTTCCATACTACTTTGCTACTAAATACTTTGTTGCAGATATTAAGTTATCCATGAGTGGTTGAATTGAAAACTCAACTGCTAATACTTGAGGATATTCTTTGGCACCCCTTGTGTCGAATCAATAAATTTGGGTTGAATACTCTACCCTCGAAAACTGTTGCGATCCCCTATACTTGTGGGTTATCAATGACGATGGCGATGGATTCCCCTCTTCGGAGCCCCGAACGGACTCTAGATCAACCCTCCCGAGAGAGTTTAGGGCTTGGTGGCGGCTCCGTATCGTAAAACGTGATGAATCCTTCTCTCTGATTTTTTTCTCCCCGAACGTGAATATATAGATTTGGAGTTGAGGTCGGTGGAGCTCTAGGGGGCCCACGAGGCAGGGGGCGCGCACAGGGGGCAGGCGCGCCCCCACCCTCGTGGACAGGGTGTGGGCCCCTGGCCTTGATTCTTTCACCAGTATTTTTTATTATTTACAAAAATAATCTACGTGAAGTTTCAGGTCATTCCGAGAACTTCTATTTCTACACAAAAATAACACCATGGCAATTCTGCTGAAAACAGCGTCAGTCCGGGTTAGTTCCATTCAAATCATGCAAGTTAGAGTCCAAAACAAGGGCAAAAGTGTTTGGAAAAGTAGATACGACGGAGACGTATCAGCCCCTGAGCTCGCGCCGTGCCCGGAGCGCAGCCGCAGCGTCCGACCGCCGCCGTCGCTGATCTGGATGGGGTTGGCGCCGGCCTCCCGTGGCCCACTGTTGATGATGGCGTCGGTGGCGTTGGCGCATGTAGATAGGGCTCCTAGAAACCTCCTTCTTGTGTTCCCTGCGAGGAATCGAGACGGACCCCTGGGGGCGTGTAAAGGGTCTATAATGCCTTTTGTTGATATCATCCTTATTATGAAGATTTACGAATGCATGTCCTGCTTCGGCTTGGTCTCCCCTTTCCAACTTTGCGGTAGCTTGGTGCTCTACGCCGATAGGTCCCGGTCCCCAGGCAGGCTGCAGCCTTCGCTGGTATGCCAGGTCGCGATGTCGTGGTCAAGGCCAGGAGGTGAGCGGCCCGAGGTCCAGTAAGAGCTCCCGTGGCGCGATGCTCAAGAGGTCCCCTTTAGCGTGCAAGCAGCTACCTAAAGGTGGGAAAGGGAGGCGACGTCGCCATAACAGGGCTGCAAGAGGTGGGAATCCTATGCCGCAGCACTCGGCTGACCCGGGTGCGAAACTCATCTTAGTGGTCCAGAGTCGGTTCCATGCGTAGCGCCAGATTCCTTGTGCGTCGGCGACCGTAGTGTAGCCAGGTTAGGCCCGTGCGAGTCTATCCATCTTCTCAACGCTCTTCCATGTGCTCTACGTCCTTGGGTCCCGACCCTCGAGTGAGCTCAGCCGCCGCTGGTATGCCAGGTCGCGATGTCGTCGTCAAGGCCAGGGGTGAGGGCTAGAGAGCCAGTAAGAGCTCCTGAGCCGCGATGCTCAGGAGCCCCCCTTTCAACGCGCAAGCGAGTTGCATGGGAAAGGAAGGAGCCTGATACGTCTCCAACGTATCTATACTTTTGATTGTTCCATGCTATTATATTATCTGTTTTGGATGTTTAATGGGCCTTATTATGCACTTTTATATTATTTTTGGGACTAACCTATTAACCGAAGGCCCAATGCAAATTGCTGTTTTTTTCCTATTTCGGTGTTTCGCAGAAAAGGAATATCAAACGGAATCCAAACGGAATGAGACCTTCGCGAGGATCGTTTTTGGAACAAACGTAATCCAGGAGACTTGGAGTGGACGTCAAGGAAGCAACGAGGCGTCCAAGAGGTAGGAGGGCGTGCCCAGGGGGGTAGGCGCGCCCCCACCCTCGTGGCTCCACCGACCTACTTCTTTCACCTATATATACTCATATACCCTGAAAACATCCAGGAGCACCACAAAACCCTATTTCCACCGCCGCAACCTTCTGTACCCGTGAGATCCCATCTAGGGGCCTTTTCCGGCGCTCCGCCGGAGGGGGAATCGATCACGGAGGGCTTCTACATCAACACCATAGCCTCTCTGATGATGTGTGAGTAGTTTACCACAGACCTTCGGGTCCATAGTTATTAGCTAGATGGCTTCTTCTCTCTCTTTGGATCTCAATACAAAGTTCTCCTCGAACTTCTTGGAGATCTATTCGATGTAATTCTTTTTTCGGTGTGTTTGTCGAGATCCGATGAATTGTGGGTTTATGATCAAGATTATCTATGAACAATATTTGATTATTCTCTGAATTCTTATATGCATGATTTAATATGTTTGCAAGTCTCTTCGAATTATGAGTTTGGTTTGGCCTACTAGATTGATCTTTCTTGCAATGGGAGAAGTGCTTAGCTTTGGGTTCAATCTTGCGGTGTCCTTTCCCAGTGACAGCAGGGGCAGCAAGGCACGTATTGTATTGTTGCCATCGAGGATAAAAAGATGGGGTTTATATCATATTGCTTGAGTTTATCCCTCTACATCATGTCATCTTGCCTAATGCGTTACTCTGTTCTTATGAACTTAATACTCTAGATGCATGCTGGATAGCGGTCGATGTGTGGAGTAATAGCAGTAGATGCAGAATCGTTTCGGTCTACTTGTCACGGACGTGATGCCTATATACATGATCATGCCTAGATATTCTCATAACTATGCGCTTTCTATCAATTGCTCGACAGTAATTTGTTCACCCACCGTAGAATATGCTATCTTGAGAGAAGCCACTAGTGAAACCTATGGCCCCGGGTCTATCTTCCATCATATAATTTTCCTATCAACTAGCTATTTCTATCATTGTTTATTTTTGCAATCTTTACTTTTAAATCTATACAACAAAAATACGAAAAATATTTATCTTATTATCTATATCAGATCTCACTTTTGCAAGTGGTCGTGAAGGGATTGACAACCCATTTATCGCGTTGGTTGCAAGGTTCTTGATTGTTTGTGCAGGTACTAGGGATTTGATTGTAGTCTCCTACTGGATTGATACCTTGGTTCTCAAAAACAGAGGGAAATACTTACGCTACTTTGCTGCATCACCCTTTCCTCTTCAAGGGAAAACCAGTGCATGCTCAAGAGGTAGCAAGAAGGATTTCTGGCGCCGTTGCCGGGGAGATCTACGCACAAGTCAAGACATACCAAGTACCCATCACAAACTCTTCTCCCTCGCATTACATTATTTTCCATTTGCCTCTCATTTTCCTCTCCCCCACTTCACCTTTGCTATTTTATTCGCCCTTTTCCGTTTGTTTCTTTTTGCTTGCCTCTTGTTTGCTTGTGTGTTGGATTGATTGATTGTCACGATGGCTCAAGACAATACTAAATTGTGTGACTTTTCCAATACCAACAACGATGATTTTATTAGCACTCCGATTTCTCCTATTACCGATGCTGAATCTTGTGATATTAATGCTGCTTTGTTGAATCTTGTCATGAAAGATCAATTTTCTGGCCTTCGTAGTGAAGATGCCGCTACCCATCTAAACAACTTCGTTGATTTGTGTGATATGCAAAGGAAGAAAGATGTGGATAATGATAATGTTAAATTGAAGCTATTTCCGTTTTCGCTTAGAGATCGTGCTAAAACTTGGTTCTCTTCCTTGCCTAAAAATAGTATTGATTCAAGGAATAAGTGCAAAGATGCTTTTATCTCTAAGTATTTTCCTCCCGCTAAGATCATCTCTCTTAGAAACAATATTATGAATTTTGAGCAACTTGATCATGAACATGTTGCACAATCTTGGGAGAGGATGAAATTAATGATACGTAATTGCCCTACACATGGCTTGAATTTATGGATGATTATACAGAAATTTTATGCTGGATTGAATTTTGCTTCTAGAAATCTTTTAGATTCGGCCGCGGGAGGCACTTTTATGGAAATCACTTTAGGAGAAGCTACTAAACTCCTAGACAATATTATAGTTAATTATTCTCAATGGCACACCGAAAGATCTACTAGTAAAAAGGTTCATATGATAGAAGAGATTAATGTTTTGAGTGGAAAGATGGATGAACTTATGAAATTGTTTGCTGATATGAGTGTTTCTTCTGATCCTAAGGTTATGCCTTTGTCTACTTTGATTGAGAATAATAATGAATCTATGGATGTGAATTCTGTTGGTAGGAACAATTTTGGTAACAACACGTATAGAGGAAACTTTAATTCTAGGCCATTCCCTAGTAATTCCTCTAACAATTATGGTAACTCCTACAACAACTCTTATGGAAATTTTAATAAGATGCCCTCTGATTTTGAGACTAGTGTTAAAGAATTTATGATTTCGCAAAAGAATTTCAATGCCTTGCTTGAAGAAAAATTTCCTAAGATTGATGAGTTGGCTAGGAACGTGGATAGAATTTCTCTTGATGTTGATTCTTTGAAACTTAGATCTATTCCACCTAAGCATGATATCAACGAGTGTCGGTATCCTAGGAACGGGGGTCCCCAGACTTGACTGCCTGCGGCCCACGGCGTGGCCCCACCAGCAGCCCTGTACGGCCCATCTTCACCGGCAAACACTCAAGACCCTCGCGAGGGGCCAAGCCTCGTGAGGCGGACGACGCAAGACCTCCTCGGGGGCGGCCTCACCAGGCTGGCTCACGAGGGGCGGAGATATCAAGGCAAGGGGCACCTCGCGAGGTTCCTATGACGCAAGCCATGACGACCGGGGCCAGGCGGGCGCCAGTGCGCGGAGTGTCCTCGTTTCCTCTTTGGTGCTAAAGAGGCAAGCGCTGGCGAGGAGTCCCGAGGCATCGGGCAAAGGTTTCAATATCGGTGCAACGAGACCAAGACCAGCAGGATGACTGGACGGAGGTCACCGTGGAGCCCAAGACGGCGTCACCACCAGAGCCTTTGGCAGGCGAAGACCACCTTTGGTCAGGATAACTTGTACTAGTTGTCTCCCTTCAAATTTGGCCGTTGTGGGATCCCTTCCCGCCTAACATTTGGGGAGAGGACCAGGGCCTTTATAAATAAGACTAGTCACCACAGTAGGAGGCAACTGATCTTGGGCTATTCAGATCATCCTCACCCACACAAGCTCACCAAGCACAAGAGCGCCTCTCCTCAGGAGGCTGTTCTTCCCTTGTAACTGTTCATCCTCAGCCCAAGAGGCAATCCACCACACCACACTGGAGTAGGGTATTACACCACATCGGTGGCCCGAACCAGTATAAACCTTGTGTCCCTTTGTTCTGCGAGTTCGACGCGTTGAGCCTTGAGATTGCGGTGAGGGCGAGTGCTAGGGGGAGGAGAGATCTTCGTGCGCACCACAGTGATCGAACCTCAAGGGTTTTGCCGGAACCCAAAATCCGACATTTGGCGCGCCAGGTAGGGGTGCGCTGAATTCTTCCTCCTGCCGATCCACATCCCATCGCTCCATCGCATCCATGGCAGATGCGCGTCGAGCCCGCGCTGAGCGCCGGGCTGCCCTCGCCGCCTGTGTCGCTCAGACAGCCCCTGTCGGCGGGCCTCCCCGTTGTTCCCCGTCGCCCGCCACCAACGCCGCCACCGGTCCTGCGGGAAACAAGCAACAAGTGTCCTCGCTGCACCCCTCGGTGCGGCGGGATGGCCGTACCGCCACCCCGTCGCTGACCCCAGCCGGCTCATCGTCTCACGCTCGTCGCGCTCCCACGAACGCGCATGCTACGCTGCTCATGGCACGCGAGCTCCTGCGCTACGGCCCGGTCGACGACCTCTATGAGGACTGGTTGGACCGCATCGCCGAGCTCGTCAGCACCGCTGGGGGCTCCCCCGCACCATCCCTTTCGCTGCCTCGCCCTCCACCAGCTGCGGGCGACGTGGCTCACGGAGCACCTCCACCACCTCTACATCAAGACGGCACTCTGGAGCCGAGGCGCGCGGCCCCCCGGCGTGACCTGCTGCGCCGGGTGCTCGCGCGATAAGAAGGAAGCTGCCAAGAATTTCCCCAGCCGCAAGAAAATGCTCCCGCACTCCCAGCGCCACCGCGACAAGACCACGTGCCGCCTGCAGTGGTGGCGCGCGGACATCAGGGGCAGGCTCCGCATGAGCAAAGGGCCCCGGTGGCCATGGCAGGCTGTCACGCCTTCACTCCTGAGCTGCGTAGCATCGTCTGGCTAGGCAAGTTCAAGCTAGACCTGCCTCCTCGCTACGACGGCACCCCCGACCCTGCGGAGTTCTTGCAGCTCTACGAGCTGAGCATCGAGGCGGCCAACGGCGATGAGAAAGTCATGGCGAACTGGTTCCCGATGGCTCTCAAGGATGGTGCCGCTCGTGGCTCCTGAGCCTGCCCCCGGGCTCGATCTCCTCATGGGATGAGATGCACGACCACTTCGTCGCCAACTTCCAGGGCACTCGTGACCGCCCTTCGACAGCGGGTGACCTGCACCACATCAAGCAGCAGCCAGGAGAGACCCTGCAGAAGTACATCCAGCGCTTTAACAACGTTCGTCTCAAGATCCCCAAGGTGACGGATGAGGCCATCATTTCGGCGTTTTCCGATGGCGTCCGCGACATCAATATGAAGGAGGAGCTCGCTATCCACGGGGAGCTATGCACGGCTCTGGAGCTGTTCAATATGGCAACCAAGTGCGCGAGAGACGAGGAGGGGCGCCTTTCCCTCCTCGAGCTCCCTGCTACCGATCCGGAGGAGAAGATAGCCAAGGCCAAGGATGTGAAGCGCAAGGGAGTGGCTGTGCTCGTAGCGGAGCCACACATGAAGCGTGTCTGGGACCAACCCGAGTCGTCCAAGGGCAGCCGACCGTTCTGCGCCTTCCACAACATACACAGCCACAACACCAACGACTGTCAAGAGCTCAGGGCCATTCGAGATGGACGCTTCGGTTGACGCCCCGAGCGCAATGACTGAGGCTATGGCCGAGGAGGAGGTCGAGGCGGAGGACGTTGGGACGATCATGGCCCCTGTCAAGAGTGGCGCAACCGGCCTCGCGAGGACCGCTGGCAGGAACAACCTCGTGAGGGCGCCTGCAGGGATCAGCCTCGCGAGGACCGCTCTCAGGGCAACGCCGGTCTTCCTCCGCTGCCGCCACCACCAAGAAGGAACGACGATCACCATCAAGGCGAGGGGGCTGGGGGCTTCCAGGAACCGCGTGCCATCGCCTGCATCTTGGGCGGAGTTCAGGCCCCAGCATCCCAGCGTATCTTCAAGCAGTTTGCTCGCGAGGTGAACGCAACCCTTCCTAGGCTTGAGGCCACGCACCCGCTCAGGTGGTCCAAGTGTGCCATCACTTTTAGCTCGGCGGACCAGCTCAAGTGCGCGGCCACTACCGGCGCCCTCCCGATGCTCTGCTCACCCGTCATCAGCAACGTACAAGTCACCAAGACCCTCATCGACGGCGGCGCATGGCTTAAAGTCCTGTCCGTCGAGACATTCGACAACCTCCAAGTGCCATACGATCAGCTTCAGCCCACCAAGCCCTTCTCTGGAGTGACTGACGGCTCCACCACCCCGATAGGGCAGGTCCGCCTCCCTGTCACCTTTGGCTAGCGCGACAACTGTCGCATCTAGCTCATCGACTTTGATGTCGCCCACATCCGTCTTCCGTACAACGCCATCCTTGGATACCCAACATTTGCCAAGTTCATGGCAGTGACCCACCATGGCTACAATGTCCTCAAGATGCCAGGAAGCAGCGGGATCATCACATTCCCCTGCAAAGAAAGAGATGCGGTGTGCTCCCTCGAGCGTGCCTTCCAAGCCGCAACAATTGAAGACCCTGACAGCAAGGGCGAGTACCCTCCTGAGACCACCCCTAAGAAGAAGAAGCAAATACTCCGTACAGGGCCTCAGGGGAGTGGCGCCTCTAGTGGTGCCACGTCAGGATCGACGCCCGCACCTGGGGCGCCTCCCTCCCTCACGTAGGAAGGTGCGTCCGGCGCCCTCCTCGGGCAGGGCTCGGGAGCTCTCTTCTGGAGGGCCTTAGACCTAGCCAACATCACGAGGGAGGCGCTCGGGCACCGTGTGGAGGCGTGCTTCGCGGCAGGTTTCCCTCGGGAAGACACTGAGCGAGGAGCGCTCGACGCTCATGAGTTCATCGCCAAGACCACTCAGGAGCTGCAGGATGCAAGAGCCATGCGCGGCGACCGCCGCCCACCTGGCGCAGCTCCCCATCCAGGCGAGGATGGCGGGCTGCGTGTCTGCATCGACATCCCAGGGCTCAACAGGGCCGCATCTCAGGAGCACTTCTGGCCTTCGCGCGTGGGACGTTGCGAGGGCCCACCTCACAGCTATGTCCGCATGCCATTCAGCCTACCGAGCATGGCGGCCGCCTTCCAAAGCAACCTGCGGAGCGTCCTGGTGACCCAGGAGGCCAGGCATCACGCAATCCTGGCGGAGATGGAGATGGTCCTCAAGGAACCTCCTGGACCCCCAGAGCCTCCCGAGGCTCAGGGCCACGGTGGCTCATGAGGTGTAACCCCTTCGCCACGCATCTTCAGCTACCCCAACATCCCCTTGACAACGGAACCAGGTGACATTTTCCAAGTTTATTTAGCTGGGAGCGCCCCCCGGGCTGCATCATTCCTAGGCCGTGTGGGCCTGTCCCTGTGGCATGTATCCTTTTACGTCTTTAGCTTACCCTGCTGGGGGCGCCCCTTGGGCTGCATCATCCCCAGGCTGCTCGGGTTCGACCCAGTGGCATGTATCGTTCTTGCATTTACCTAAGCTAGTTCACTTTTCGTGCATAAGCTATCTATGGTTATCACCTGCTTGATTGTCACCCATCGTGACCGCCCGCGTCGCCTGTCTGCCCCATGCTCATCCCGCAACGGGAGCTACTCACGTTGGCACGACGCTTGTGCTCGGGTCCGTCCCTGCAACGCCGACAAACCTGAGCGGCCGAGCTCTGACTCGCGGCACACCCCGCGCACGTCACCTCACCAGCCCCTCAGTGCCTTCATCTTCTTGCGGAGCGAACAACGGCAATCCAGCAATCGTAGTGGCAATCTGTGTCCCTCCTCGCGCTAACCTGCACGAACCTCCTGAGGACAACAGCAGGCGGTACCGCGGGCTCCCTCTTCTCCCATGCAATTCGCTTGCGCGTTAAAAGGGGGGCCCCTGAGCATCGTGACTCAGGAGCTCTTACTAGCTCTCTAGCCCTCACCCCCTGGCCTTGACCACGGCACCACGACCTGGCATACCAGCGGCGGCTGAGCTCGCTCGAGGGCCGGGACCTGAGGACGTAGAGCACATAGAAGAGCGGAGAGAAGAGGGGGAGGCTCGCACGGGCCCAACCTAGCTACGCTACAGCCGTCGACGCATGAGTCTGGTGCAGCTCAAGGGACCAACTCTGGACTGCCAAGATAAGTTTCGCGCCCGGGTCGACCAAGCGTTACGGCATAGGATTCTCACTTGTTGCAGCCTTGTTACGGCAACGTCGCCTCCCTTTCCTACCTCTTGGTGGCTGCTTGCGCGCTAAAGGGGACCTCTTGAGCATCGTGCCTCAGGAGCTCTTACTGGACCTCGGGCCGCTCACCTCCTGGCCTTGACCATGGCATTGCGACCTGGCATACCAGCGACGGCTGCAGCCTGCCTGGGGACCGGGACCTGTCGGCGTAGAGCACCAAGCTACCGTGGGGTTGGAAAGGGGAGACCGAGCCGAAACAGGATATGTGTTCGCAAATTTTCATAATGAGGATAATATCAACAAAAGACATAACAGACCCTTTACACGCCCCCGCGGGGTCCATCTCGATTCCTCGCAGGGAACAAAAGAAGGGAGTTTCTGGGGGCCCTATCTACACGCACCTGCGCGGCTGATGCCATCATCAAAAGTGGGCCATGGGAGGCCGGCGCCAACCCCATCCAGATCAGCGATGGCGGCGGCCGGACGCTGTGGCCTTGCTCCGGGCGCGGCGAGAGCTCGGGGGCACGTAGCTGTCGTCGCTCGTCTCCGGGGTCTCGTAGGGCTCAGGAGAGTCGCTGGACTCCCAAGCGCCGCCGCTACTATTGTAGGACCTGCTGGCGAAGCCAGCGGCAGGCTCGGCGTTGGCCACTGCGCCGTCCTGACGACCCCCTCCTAGACAGCACTCCACGCGGCGGCCTTCCTTGTTGAAGACCTTGAAGAACATGGTGGAGGCGCCGTCATACACAAAATGGATGGCGAGGGCGCCTTCCGCACGGCAGACGCGAGCAACCTCGCCCCAGCCACGGGTCATGAAGATCTTGCCTGGGGAGATGGCTTCAACCTCCGCTCCAGTCGTCGGGGCGTCGCAGTCGGCGTGCTGCAGCCAAAGCTCGAGGGGGCCCCTCGGCGGCTTCTCGGCGGAGAAGAACTACGGAAAGTGAATCCAAGTGCGCGGAGGCATCGCCGCCCACATCACGAGTTCGTGTGAGGAGTCCGCGGCGCGGGCTTTTGGGGCGACGACGTTCGTCACCACGGCGCGGCGACCACGGCCACGGCGTGGGCGGCGCTGCTCGTCGCCTCTCCCTCCGGAGCCCTCGGCTTGGGTGTACAGAGGCAGCGGATACCCGGGAGGAGGCCGCTCGCACCAAGGCCTCGACACCTCCGGCCTCACGACTACGTCGCGGCGGTGGGCCAGTCTCTTCTTCGGCGGAAGCGGCCCGGGCTCGTCACGCGGTTTTTTCCCTTCTCTGCGGCCGAGAACCTCTGAATCGGCGCCATGGGAGTCGCTACTAGCAATGAAGCAGGGGAAAGGAGCAAGCGGAGCAGGAAGAGATGAGCGGCGGGGGCTCCGCCCCCTCCTCATTTATAGCAAGAGAAGGCCAACCGGCGATCCCCATGATCATAGGTAATGATGATTTTTCTCTGCATGCGGCAGGGACTCGTCAAGTCGGGCAGTTGCCGAGACAGCATGGGGAAGCAGAGACGCCCACGTCCCATCAATCGCCACACGTCAACCAAGGCCGCAGGCTCTTGGGGCCCGCGGCGCTCCGCACTTGCCCCTTGGCTTCGCCTCGAAGCCAAGTCCGAGCGCGCCTTGGGCCCGGGGGCTACTGTCGGCGTCCTAGGAACGGGGGTCCCCGGACTTGCCTGCCTGCGGCCCACGGCGTGGCCCGACCAGTGGCCCTGTACGGCCCATCTTCCCCGGCAAACACTCAAGACCCTCGCGAGGGGCCAAGCCTCGCGAGGCGGACGACACAAGACCTCCTCGGGGGCGGCCTCACCAGGCTGGCTCGCGAGGGGCGGAGAGATCAAGGCAAGGGGCACCTCGCGAGATTCCTATGCCGCAAGCCAGGTGGGCGCCAGCGCGCAGTGTCCTCATTTCCTCTTTGGTCCTAAAGAGGCAAGCGCATGCGAGGAGTCCCGACGCATGAGGCAAAGGTTTCCATATCGGTGCAACGAGACCAAGACCAGCAGGACGACAGGACGAAGGTCACCGTGGAGCCCAAGACGGCGCCACCACCAGAGACTTTGGCAGGCGAAGACCACCTTTAGTCAGGATAACTTGTACTAGTTGTCTCCCTTCAAATTTGGCCGTTGTGGGATCCCTTCCCACCTAGCATTTGGGGAGAGGACCAAGGCCTCTATAAATAGGACTAGCCACCGCAGTAGGAGGCAACTGATCTTGGGCTATTCAGATCATCCTCACCCACACAAGCTCACCAAACACAAGAGCACCTCTCCTCAGGAGGCTGTTCTTCCCTTGTAAATGTTCATCCTCAGCCCAAGAGGCAATCCACCACACCACACTGGAGTAGGGTAGTACACCACATCGGTGGCCCGAACTAGTATAAACCTTGTGTCCCTTTGTTCTGCGAGTTCGACGCGTTGAGCCTAGAGATTGCGGTGAGGGCGAGTGCTAGGGGGAGGAGAGATCTTCGTGCGCACCCCAGTGTTCGAACCTCAAGGGTTTTGCTAGAACCTGAAATCCGACAACGAGTCTCTCAAATCTATGAGAATTTCCATTGATGAGTGCAAATAAAGATCCGCTAGGATGCGTGCTAAAAAGGATTGCTTTGTGAAAGCGTGTTCTTCTAGTTACCATGATAATAATGATGAAGGTCTAAAAGTGATTGATGTGTCTCCTATTAAATCTTTGTTTTCCAGTATGAATCTTGATAAAGATGGGACTGGAGATGAGTCAACTTTAGTTAAAAGGCGTGCCAATGATTCGGAGTTTTTATATCTTGATGCAAAAATTAGTAAAAGTGGGATTGAAGAGGTCAAAACTTTACATAGCAATGAACCCACTATTTTGGATTTCAAGGAATTTAATTATGATATTTGTTCTTTAATAGATTGTACTTCCTTCTTGTAATCCATGTTAAATTCTCCTCATGCTTATAGTCAAAATAAAGCTTTTACCAAACATATCATTGATGCTTTAATGCAATCCTATGAAGAAAAGCTTGAATTGGAAGTTTATATCCCTAGAAAACTCTATGATGAGTGGGAACCTACTATTAAAATTAAGATTAAAGATCATGAATGCTATGCTTTATGTGATTTGGGTGCTAGTGTTTCCACGATTCCAAAAACTTTGTGTGATGTGTTAGGTTTCCGTGAATTTGATGATTGTTCTTTAAATTTGCATCTTGCGGATTCCACCATTAAGAAACCTATGAGAATGATTAATGATGTTCTTATTGTTGCAAATAGGAATTATGTGCCCGTAGATTTCATTATTCTTGATATATATTGCAATCCTACATGTCCTATTATACTTGGTAGACCTTTCCTTGGAACGATTGGTGCAATTATTGATATTAAAGAGGAAATATTAGATTCCAATTTCCATTAAGGAATGGCATGGAACACTTTTCTAGGAAGAAAATTAAATTACCTTATGAATTGCATACCAAAGATGGTAATACCTAGATCTATTCTTGCTTTTATGCCTAGCTAGGGGCGTTAAACGACATCGCTTGTTGGGAGGCAACCCAATTTTATTTTTGTTTCTGTTTAGTAATAAATAATTTATCTAGCTTCTGTTAAGATGTGGTTTTTATGTTTTTAATTAGTGTTTGTGCCATATAGAACCAATAGGATCTTCTTGGGTGATAGTTGTTTGATCTTGCTGAAAAACACAGAAACTTTGCGCTCACAAAAATAATTGTTAAAATTCACCAGAATGTGATAAATTGCTAATTCTTTTTGCAGTAGATCAATATACAAATTTTCCAGGTTGTACTAGTTTTTCAGAATTTTTGGAGTTCCCGAAGTATTCGAACAAATCATATTGCTACAGAATGTTCTGTTTTTGACAAATTCTATTTTGTGTGTGTTGTTTGCTTATTTTAATGAATCTATGGCTAGTATCGGGGGGTATGAACCATAGAGAAGTTAGAATACAGTAGGTTTAACACCAATATAAATAAAGAATGAGTTCATTACAAGACCTTAAAGTTGTGGTTTGTTTTCTTATACTAACGGAGCTCATGAGATTTTCTGTTGAGTTTTGTGTTGTGAAGTTTTCAAGTTTTTGGGTAAAGATTTGATGGATTTTGGAATAAGGAGTGGCAAGAGCCTAAGCTTGGGGATGCCCAAGGCACCCCAAGGTAAAATTCAAGGACAACGAAAAGCCTAAGCTTGGGTATGCCCCGGAAGGCATCCCCTCTTTCGTCTTCGTCCATCTGTAACTTTACTTGAGGCTATATTTTTATTCACCACATGATATGTGTTTTGCTTGGAGCGTCTTGTATGATTTGAGTCTTTGATTTTTAGTTCACCACAATCATCCTTGCCGTACACACCTTTTGGAGAGACACACATGAATCGGAATTTATTAGAATACTCTATGTACTTCACTTATATCTTTTGAGCTAAATAATTTTGCTCTAGTGCTTCGCTTATATCTTTTAGAGCATTGTGGTGGTTTATTTTATAGAAATTATTGATCTCTCATGCTTCACTTATATTATTTTGAGAGTCCTTTAGAACAACATGGTAATTTGCTTTGGCTATAAAATTAGTCTTAATATGATAGGCATCCAAGATGGGTATAATAAAAACTTTCATATATAGTGCATTGAATACTATGAGAAGTTTGATACTTGATTATTGTTTTGAGATATGAAGATGGTAATATTAAAGTCATGCTAGTTGAGTAGTTGTGAATTTGATAAATACTTGTGTTAAAGTTTGCAAGTCCGGTAGCATGCACGTATGGTAACCGTTGTGTGACAAATTTGAAACATGAGGTGTTCTTTGATTGTCATCCTTATGAGTGGCGGTCGGGGACGAGCGATGGTCTTTTCCTACCAATCTATCCCCCTAGGAGCATGCGTGTAATGCTTGGTTTTTGATGACTTGTAGATTTTTGTGATAAGTATGTGAGTTCTTTATGACTAATGCTGAGTCCATGGATTATACGCACTCTCACCTTTCCATCATTGCTAGCCTCTTCGGTACCGTGCATTGCCCTTTCTCACCTTGAGAGTTGGTGCAAACTTCACCGGTGCATCCAACCCCCGTGATATGATATGCTCTATCACACATAAACCTCCTTATATCTTCCTCAAAACAGCCACCATACCTACCTATTATGGCATTTCCATAGCCATTCCGAGATATATTGCCATGCAACTTTCCACCGTTTCATTTATCATGACACGCTTCATCATTGTCATATTGCTTTGCATGATCATGTAGTTAACATCGTATTTGTGGCAAAGCCACCATGCATAATTCATACATGTCACTCTTGATTCATTGCCCATCCCGGTACACCGCCGGAGGCACTCATATAGAGTCATATTTTGTTCTAGTATCGAGTTGTAATCATTGAGTTGTAAATAAATAGAAGTGTGATGATCATCATTAATAGAGCATTGTCCCAAAAAAAGAGAAAGGCCAAAAAAAGGGAAAGGCCCAAAAAAAAGAAATAAAAGGGACAATGCTACTATCCTCTTGTGCTTCAAAGTAGCACCATGATCTTTATGATAGAGAGTCTCTTATTTTTTCACTTTCATATAATAGTGGGAATTTTTCATTATAGAACTTGGCTTGTATATTCCAATAATGGGCATCCTCAAATGCCCTAGGTCTTCGTGAGCAAGCAAGTTGGATGCACACCCACTTAGTTTCTTTTGTTGAGCTTTCATACATTTATACCTCTAGTGCATCCGTTGCATGGCAATCCCTACTCCTTGCATTGACATCAATTGATGGGCATCTCCCTAGCCCGTTGATTAGCCGCGTCAATGTGAGACTTTCTCCTTTTTTGTCTTCTCCACACAACCCCCATCATTATATTCTATTCCACCCATAGTGCTATGTCCATGGCTCACGCTCATGTATTGCGTGAAAGTTGAAAAAAGTTTGAAATTACTAAAGTATGAAACAATTGCTTCGCTTGTCATCGGGGTTGTGCATGATGAGAGCATTTTTGTGTGACGAAAATGAAGCATAGCCAAACTATATGATTTTGTAGGGATAAGCTTTCTTTGGCCATGTTATTTTGAGAAGACATAATTTCTTAGTTAGTATGCTTGAAGTATTGTTATTTTTATGTCAATATTAAACCTTTATCTTGAATCTTTCGGATCGGAACATTCATGCCACAATAAAGAGAATTACTTTGAAAATTATGTTAGGTAGCATTCCACATCAAAAATTCTGTTTTTATCATTTACCTAGTCGAGGACGAGCAGGAATTAAGCTTGGGGATGCTTGATACGTCTCCAACGTATCTGTAATTTTTGATTGTTCCATGCTATTATATTATCTTTTTTGGATGTTTAATGGGCTTTATTATGCACTTTTATATTATTTTTGGGACTAACCTATTAACAGAAGGCCCAGTGCAAATTGATGTTTTTTTTGCCTATTTCAGTGTTTCGCAGAAAAGGAATATCAAACGGAATCCAAAGGGAATGAAACCTTCGCGAGGACCGTTTTTGGAACAAACGCAATCCAGGAGACTTGGAGTGGACGTCAAGGAAGCAACGAGGCGGCCACGAGGTAGGAGGGCGCGCCCAGGGGGTAGGCGCGCCCCCCGCCCTCGTGGGCCCCTCATGGCTCCACCGGCCTACTTCTTTCGCCTATATATACTCATATACCCTGAAAACATCCAGGAGCACCATGAAACCCTATTTCCGCCACCGCAACCTTCTGTACCCGTGAGATCCCATGTTGGGGCCTTTTCCGGCGCTCCGCCGGAGGGGGAATCGATCACGGAGGGCTTCTACATCAACACCATAGCCTCTCCGATGATGTGTGAGTAGTTTACCACAGACCTTCGGGTCCATAGTTATTAGCTAGATGGCTTCTTCTCTCTCTCTTTGGATCTCAATACAAAGTTCTCCTCAAACTTCTTGGAGATCTATTCGATGTAATTCTTTCTGCGGTGTGTTTGTCGAGATCCGATGAATTGTGGGTTTATGATCAAGATTATCTATGTACAATATTTGATTCCTCTCTGAATTCTTATATGCATGATTTAATATCTTTGAAAGTCTCTTCGAATTATCATTTTGGTTTGGCCTACTAGATTGATCTTTCTTGCAATGGGAGAAGTGCTTAGCTTTGGGTTCAATCTTGCGGTGTCCTTTCCCAGTGATAGCAGGGGCAGCAAGGCACGTATTGTATTGTTGCCATCGAGGATAAAAAGATGGGGTTTATATCATATTGCTTGAGTTTATCCCTCTGCATCATGTCATCTTGCCTAATGCGTTACTCTATTCTTATGAACTTAATACTCTAGATGCATGCTGGATAGCGCTCGATGTGTGGAGTAATAGTAGTAGATGCAGAATCGTTTCGGTCTACTAGTCTCGGACGTGATGCCTATATACATGATCATGCCTAGATATTCTCATAACTATGCACTTTTCTATCTATTTCTCGACAGTAATTTGTTGACCCACCATAGAATATGCTATCTTGAGAGAAGCCACTAGTGAAACCTATGGCCCCCGGGTCAATCTTCCATCATATTATTTTCCTATCAACTAGCTATTTCTATCATTGTTTATTTTTGCAATCTTTACTTTTCAATCTATACAACAAAGATACCAAAAATATTTATCTTATTATCTCTATCAGATCTCACTTTTGCAAGTGGCCGTGAAGGGATTGACAACCCCTTTATCGCGTTGGTTGCAAGGTTCTTGATTATTTGTGCAGGTACTAGGGATTTGAGTGTAGTCTCCTACTGGGTTGATACCTTGGTTCTCAAAAACTGAGGGAAATACTTACGCTACTTTGCTGCATCACCATTTCCTCTTCAAGGGAAAATCAACGCATGCTCAAGAGGTAGTAGAGCCCACGGTGCCGCCTGCTATCACCCTCGGGAGGTTCCCGCAGGTTAGCATGAGGAGGGGTACAAATTGCAACCACGCTTGCCGGTCTACCACTGGTCGTTCCGCAAGAAGATGAAGGCAGTGAGGGTCTGGTGAGGTGGCATGCGCGGGCGTGCCGCGAGCCAGAGCTCAACCGCTCAGATTTGTCAGCGTTGCAAGGACGGATTCGAGCACAAGCGTCGTGCCAGCATGAGTAGCCCCCGTTGCGGGATGAGCAAGGGGCCGATCGGCGACGCGGGCGGCCGCGGTGAGTGACAGTCAAGCAAGTGACGACTATAAACAACTCATGCATGGGAACCAGCTAGCTCAGATAGATGCGAGAACGATACATGCCACCGGGATGGACCCGAGCGGCCTGGGGATGATGCAGCCCAAGGGGCGTCCCCAGTAGAGTAAGCTAGAAATGCGAAAGGATACATGCCGCAGGGACAGGCCCACGCGACCTGGGAATGATGCAGCCCGAGGGGAGCTCCCGGCTAAGTAAACTTGGAAAATGTCACCTGGTTCCGCTGTCGAAGGAGTGTCGGGGTAGTTGAAGGTGCGCGCTGAAGAGGCCGCTCCTCATGAGCCGCCAAGACCCTGATCCTCGGGAGGCTCTGGGGGCTCAAGTGGTTCCTTGAGGACCGTCTCCATCTCCGCCAGGACTGCGTGATGCCTGGCCTCCTAAGCTGCCAGGATGCTCCGTAGGTTGCGCTGGAAGGCGGCTGCCACGCTCGGCAGGCCAAACGGCATGCGGACATAACAGTGAGGTGGACCCTCGCACCGCCCAACGCGCGAAGGCCAGAAGCGCTCCTGAGATGCGGCCCCGTTGAGCCCCGGGATGTCGATGCAGACGCGTAGCCCGCCATCCTTGCCAGGATGGGGAGCTGCACCAGGTGGGCGGCGCTCGCCGCGCATGGTCCTTGCTTCATGAAGCTCCTGGGTGGCCTTGACGATGAACTCCTGAGCGACGGGCGCTCCTCGCCCGGTGCCCTCCTGAGGGAAACATGCCGCAAAGCACGCCTCCAGGTGGTGCCTGAGCGCCTCCCTTGTGATGTTGGCTAGGTCTGAGGCCCTCCAGAAGAGAGCCCCCGAGCCTCGCCCGAGGAGGGTGCCGGGCGCGCCTTCCTATGCGAGGGAGGAAGGCGCCCCAGGTGCAGGCACTGATCCTGAGGCGGCACCACCGGAGATGCTGCTCTCCTAAGGCCCTGTGCGGAGTAGTTGCTTCTTCTTCTTGGGGATGGCCTTAGGAGGGTACTAGATGCCCTCGCTGTCGGGGTCTCCGATTGCTGCGGCTTGGAAGGCGCGCTCCAGGGAGCACACCGCATCTCTTTCTTCACAGGGGACCGTGATGATTCCGCCGCTTCCTGGCATCTTGAGGACGTTGTAGCCGTGGTTGGTCACTGCCATGAATTTGGCTAATGCTGGGTACCCAGGGATGGCGTTGTACGGCAGACGAATGTGGGCGACGTCGAAGTCGATGAGCTCGGTGCAGTAGTTGTCGCGCTGGCCGAAGGTGACAGGGAGGCGGACTTGCCCTATTGGGGTGGTGGAGCCGTCGGTAACTCCTGAGAAGGGCTTGGTCGGCTTTTGCTGATCGTATGTCACTTGGAGGCTGTCGAATGTCTCGACGGACAGGATGTTAAGCCCTGCGCCGCCGTTGCTGAGGGTCTTGGTGACTTGGACGTTGCTGATGACAGGCGAGCAAAGCATCGGGAGAGCGCCGGCGGTCGCCGCGCACTTGTGCTGGTCTGACAAGCTGAAGGTGATGGCGCACTTGGACCACCTGAGCGGGTGCGTGGCCTCGAGCCTGGGAAGATCCGTGTTCACCTCGCGAGCAAACTGCTTGAAGACGTGCTGGGATGCTGGGGTCTGAGCTCCGCCCAAGATGCAAGTGATAGCACGTGGTTCCTGGAAGCCCCCAGCCCCTCGTCCTTATGGTGGTCGTCATTCCTTCTTGGTGGTGGCGGCAGTGGAGGGAGACCAACATTGCCCTGAGGGCAGTCCTCGCGAGGCTGGTCCCTCCATGCGCCCTCACGAGGCTGGTCCTGCCAGCGGTCCTCACGAGGCCGGTCGTGCCACTCCTGGCGGGGGTCGCGATCGTCCCAGCGTCCTCCACCTCGTCCTCCTCCTCGGCCGTAGCCCCGGTCGTTGCACTCGGGGCTTCGACCAAAGTGTCCATCTCGAATGGCCCTGAGCTCTTGACAATCATTGGTGTTGTGGCTGTGCATGTTGTGGAAGGCGTAGAACGGACGGATACTCTTGGACGACTCGGGGTGGTCACGGCCGCGCTTCGTGTGTGGCTCCGCCGCGAGCACGACCACCCCCTTGTGCTTCACGTCCTTGGCCTTGGCTTTCTTCTCCTCTGGGTCGGTAGCCGGGAGCTCGAGGAGGGAAAGGCACCCTTCCTCGGCTCTTGCGCACTTGGTCGCCATGTTGAACAGCTCCAGAGCCGTGCATAGCTCCTCATGGATGGCGAGCTCCTCCTTCATCTTGACGTCGCGGACGCCATCGGAAAATGCTGAAATGATGGCCTCATCCATCACCTTGGGGATCTTGAGGCAAACGCTGTTGAGGCGCAAGGTCTCTCCTGGCTGCTGCTTGATGCGGCGTAGGTCACCCGCGGCCGGCGGGCGGTCGCGAGTGCCCTGGAAGTTGGCGACGAAGCGGTCGCGCATCTCACCCCAGGAGGAGATCGAGCCCGGGGCCAGGTTCAGGAGCCACGAGTGAGCACCATCCTTGAGATCCATGGGGAACCAGTTCGCCATGACTTTCTCGTCGCCGTTGGCCGCATCGATGCTTAGCTCGTAGAGGTGGAAGAACTCCACAGGGTCGGGGGTGCCGTCGTAGCGAGGAGGCAGGTCCGGCTTGAACTTGCCCAGACAAACGATGCTACGCAGCACTGGAGTGAAGGCGCGGCAGCCTGCTGTGGCCACCAGGGCCCTTTGCAGAGGTGGAGCCTGCCCGTGATGTCCGTGCGCTGCCACCGCAGGCGGCACGCGGTCTTGTCGTGGTGGCGCTGGGAGCGCTGGAGCATTTTCTTGCGGCAGCTTTCTTCTTCTCGCGCGGGCGCCCGGCACGGTGGGTCGCGCCGGGGGGCCGCGCGCCTTAGCGCCAAGGCACCGTCTTGGTGTGGAGGTGGCGGAGGCGCCCCGTGCGCTACGTCACCCGCGGCTGAGGGAGGGCGAGGTAGTGAGAGAGACGGGACAGGCGAGCCCCCAGCGGCGCTGATGAGCTCAGCGATGCGGTCCAGCCAGTCCTCGTAGAGGTCGTCGACTGGGCGGTAGCGCAGGAGCTCGCGTGCCATGAGCAGCGCAGCCTGCGCATCCATGGGCGCGCGACGAGCGTGAGACGATGAGCCAGCTGGAGTTAGCGATGGAGTGGCAGTGCAGCTGTCCCGCCGCACGGAGGGGTGCGGCGAGGACGCTTGCTGCTCGTTTCCCACCAGGCCGATGGCGGCGTTGGCGGCGGGCAACGGAGAACGACGGGGAGGCCCACCGACAGGGGCTGTCTAAGCGACACGGGCGGCGAGTGCGGCCCGGCGCTCGGCGCGGGCTCGACGCGCGTCTGCCATGGATGCGGTGGAACGATGGAACGTGGATCGACGGAAGGAAAGCTTCAGCGCACCTCTACCTGGCGCGCCAAATGTCGGATTTCGGATTCCGGCAAAACCCTCGAGGTTCGAACACTAGGGTGCGCTCGAAGATCTCTCCCTTCCCTAGCTCACCCACTCCCCACGATCCCAAGGCTCAGCACATCGAACTCGCAGAACAAAGGACACATGGTTTATACTGGTTCGGGCCACCGATGTGGTGTAATACCCTACTCCAGTGTGGTGTGGTGGATTGCCTCTTGGGCTGAGGATGAACATGTACAAGGGAAGAACAACCTCCTGAGGAGAGGTGTTCTTTAGCTCGGTGAGCTTGTGTGGTTGAGGATGATCTGAATGATCCAAGATTAGTTGCCTCCTACTGTGGTGGCTAGTTCTATTTATTGAGGCCCTGGTCCTCTTCCCAAATGTAGGCGGGAAGGGATCAAACAACGGCCAAATTCAAAGGGAGACAACCAGTACAAGTTATCCTGACTAAAGGTGGTCTTCGCCTGCCAAAGGCTCTGGTGGTGTCGCCGTCCTGGGCTCCATGGTGACCTCCGTCCTGCCGTCCTGCTAGTCTTGGTCTTGTTGCACCGATATGGAAACCTTTGCCTGATGCCTCAGGACTCCTCGCCTGCGCTTGCCTCTTTAGCACCAAAGAGGAACCGAGTACACTGCGCGCGCTGGCGCCCGCCTGGCCTTGGTTGTCATGGCTTGCGTCATAGGGACCTCACGAAGTGCCCCTTGCCTTGATCTCTCCGCCCCTCGCGAGCCAGCCTAGTGAGGCCGCCCCCGAGGAGGTCTTGCGTCGTCTGCCTCGCAAGGCTTGGGCCCTCGCGAGGGTCTTGAGTGTTCACGAATGAAGATGGGCCGTACAGGGCCGCTGGTGGAGCCATGCCGTGGGCCGTAGGCAGGCAAGTCTGGGGACCCCCGTTCCCAGGACGCCGATAGATTCCACCCTGGCGAGTTCACCAGCTCATCGAGCCCTAGAACACCTCACCTCCCGAGGCTCTTCATGCATTGTACTAGTTCATCCTCAGCCCCTCGAGGCAATCCACCACCACACTGGAGTAGGGTATTACACCGCAAGGTGGCCCGAACCAGTATAAACCCTTGTGTCTCTTGTTCTTTGGGTTCGTCGAGCTAGGCTGTGAGATCGTTGAGCGAGCGAGCTAGGAAGAGAGTGTTCTTCGTGCGCACCCCAGAGTTCGAACCTCACAAGGGTTTGCCGGAACCCATAATCCGACATATGTCAGCACAAAATTAATATGGAACCTGATGCTAAACCCGTTGTTGATCATCAACGTCGGTTAAATCCGAAGATGAAGGAAGTGGTAAGAACGGAAATATTAAAACTTCTGGAAGTAGGTATAATCTATCCTATAGCTGATAGTAGATGGTAAGTCCTGTTCATTGTGTCCCTAAGAAAGGAGGTATAACTGTTGTTCCTAATGATAAGAATGAACTTATTACACAAAGAATTGTTACAGGCTATAGGATGGTAATTGATTATAGAAAATTAAGTAAAGCAACTAGAAAAGATCATTACCCTCTGCCTTTTATTGACAAATGCTTGAAAGATTATCTAAGCACACACACTTTTGCTTCCTTGATGGATATTCTGGCTTTTCACAAATACCTGTTTCTCAACCTGATCAAGAAAATACCACTTTTACATGCCCCTTTGGAACCTATGCTTATAGGCGTATGCCTTTTGGTTTATGTAATGCACCTTCTACCTTTCAAAGATGTATGACTGCTATATTCTCTAACTTTTGTGAAAAGATTGTTGAGGTTTTCATGGATCACTTTTCTATTTATGGGAAGTCTTTTGATGATTGCTTAAGCAATCTTGATCGAGTTTTGTAGAGATGTGAACAAACAAATCTTGTCTTGAATTGGGAGAAGTGTCACTTTATGGTTAAAGGCATTGTCTTGGGTCATAAAATTTCTGAAAGAGGTATTGAAGTGGACCAAGCTAAGGTTGATGCAATGGAGAAAATGACATATCCTAAAGATATAAAAGGTATTCATAGTTTCTTAGGTCATGCTGGTTTCTATAGGAGATTTATTAAAGACTTCTCTAAAATTTCTAGGCCTCTTACGAATATTTTGCAAAAGTATATCCCTTTTGTTTTTTATGATGATTGTTTAGAAGCCTTTGAAACACTCAAGAAAGCCTTAATTTCTGCACCTATTGTTCAACCACCTGATTGGAACTTGCCTTTTGAAATTATTTGTGATGCTAGTGATTATGCTGTTGGTGCTGTTCTAGGACAAAGAGTTGATAAGAAATTGAATGTTATTCATTATGCTAGTAAAACTCTAGACAGTGCTCAAAGAAATTATGCTACTACTGAAAAAGAATTCTTAGCAGTGGTGTTTGCTTGTGATAAATTTAGACCTTATATTGTTGATTCAAAAGTAACTGTTCACACAGACCATGCTGCTATTAAATATCTTATGGAAAAGAAAGATGCTAAACCTAGACTGATTCGATGGGTTCTCTTGTTACAAGGGTTTGACTTACATATCATTGATAGAAAAGGAGCTGAGAACCCAGTAGCTGATAATTTATCTAGGCTTGAAAATTTGCCTGATGAACCACTACCTATTGATGCTAGTTTTCCTGATGAGTAGTTAGCTGTAATAAATTTTGCTCATAATACTCCTTGGCATGCTGATTATGCTAATTACATTGTTGCTAAATATTTACCAGCTAGTTTTGCATACCAACAAAAGAAAAAAAATTCTTCTATGATTTAAGACATTACTTCTGGGATGACCCACATCTTTATAAAGAAGGAGTAGATGGTATTATTAGACGTTGTGTACCTGATCATGAACAGGGACAAATCCTATGGAAATGTCACTCCGAAGCTTATGGAGGACATCATGTTGGAGATATAACTGCTCACAAGGTATTGCAATCTGTATTTTATTGGCCTACTCTCTTCAAGGATGCTCGTAAGTTCGTCTTATCTTGTGATGAATGCCAAAGAATAGGTAATATCGGTAAGCGTCAAGAAATGCCTATGAGTTATTCACTTGTTGTTGAACCATTCGATGTTTGGGGATTTGATTACATGAATCCTCAGTCTAGTGGTCAAGTTAAACTTAGCAATAGAGAAATAAAATTAATTTTGCAAAAGACTGTTAATAGGTCCAGGAAGAATTGGTCTAATAAATTAGATGATGCACTTTGGGCTTATAGAACAGCATATAAAAATCCTATGGGTATGTCTCCATATAAAATGGTTTATGGAAAAGCTTGTCATTTGCCTCTTGAGTTAGAACATAAAGCATATTGGGCCATCAAAGAGCTCAATTATGATTCCAAACTCGCTGGTGAAAAGCGGTTATTTGATATTAGCTCATTAGATGAGTGGACAATCCAAGCTTATGAAAATGCAAAATTATTGAAAGAAAAAGTAAAAATATGGCATGACAAAAGAATCCAAAAGCGTGAGTTTAAAGTCGGAGAATATGTTCTTTTGTACAACTCCCATTTCAGATTCTTTGCAGGAAAACTCCTCTCAAAATGGGAAGGCCCCTATGTTATCGAGGAGGTTTACCGGTCTGGAGCCATGAAAATAAATAATTCTGAGGGTACTAACCCGAAGGTTGTTAATGGGAAACGAATAAAGCATTATATCTTAGGTACGCCCATTAATATTGAAAGTAATGTTATCCAAACTTTGACACCGGAAGAACATATAAAAGAGTCCTTTCGGAACACTCCAGAATCGTGAAAATAAGTTGGTACGTGATACGGTAAGTAAACGGACTCCGAAAAATCCGCAAAAATATTTTTTATCAGTTTTGGAATATTTTTTTGGAAATAAAGGAACTTCCACGAAGCGTCCCCTCGTGGGCACAAGACACCAGGGCGCGCCAGGCCTGGCGTGCCCAGGTGGGTTGTGCCCACCTGCGACACCTTCCGGACTCCGTTTTACTATCGTATGCTTGTCCCCCAAGATAAAAAATCTATATATACTTCCCGAACCTGTTGATCACTATATCGCGGAGAAATCCTCTGTTCTCTTTTCCTTGCTATTTTTTGTCAGATCCCATCTACCATGGCCTCTTCAAGCTCCTCCAAGGACAAGTTCTTCAAGAACTTCATCAACCCATATCTGTGGGAGGTGGTGCAGCACCCTTAGGTCATCGAGATGCATAAGGGGGTGCTTCACCTCCGCGACGTGCCATGTCCCAAGGGGACGAGAACCGTGGAGGACGGGCTTGAAGCTGTGGAGCAAGACGTCTTCCGGTGCAAGGGGATGGTGGAGCGTGGACTCAACGCCAATCACCATATGATCACGGACCTCTCCCGTGATCTCAAGGTGGATGGCAAGCCCATGAAGGACATCGTCTTCACCCTCAACGAGCAAATCAACTTCCTCCAAAGCCAGATCTATGATCTCCAAAACCAAGTCTTTGAATATGAGGCAAGGTTTAATGGTATGAGTTTGGCTGCTAGTTGCAGGACCCATGAGACTCACTCCTCCTCTTATGATGGTGGACCACTGCCATGGAAATCCGAGGACAAGATCTCTCCTTCTCCACCATCATCTTCTTCACCACCAAAAGTGAACTGAATATTGGGTATGGGCACCCCCCTTGGCTTCCGCCAAGCTTGGGGGAGGTGCCCTGATATCGTATCATCCCACTATCTTTTTGCCTTTACTTATTTTAGTTCGATCCTTTTCTTTAGATGAATAAAAGTTTAGTTCGATCCTTTCTTCTTTGAGAGTTTGCTTAGTGATCTATCCTTGTAATCATGTGCAAGTTATATAATAAAGTTTAGTTTGCGTTTTTGCTTTCTTTACTTTCATGTTGCAAATAAAAGAAAAGGGATAAGAAAGAAAAAGAGAAAGGAAATAAATAAAAGAAAGGAAAGGAATAATGAAAATATCATATACTAATCCTATGGTAGGTGATGACACCACATAAGGAAAAGTATAAGTAGAAAATTTTATTAGAGATTGACAAACATAACATTAGTCAATGATGCAACTCATGAAAGAATTAATAAGGGAAGAGAAGATTCACATATAAATATACTATCCTAGAAATCTTTTGTGATTGTGAGCCCTCATCAAAATATTATATGCCAAAATTGTTGACGTTGGACAGGGAAGACAACTTAATGGTTTATGTTTGTTTATATTCACATAGAAGTCATATTGTCATAGATCCTTCAACATGTGGTGCTTGCCCCCTATCTTTGCTAGCCGAAAATTCTGCACTAAGTAGAGATACTACTTGTGCATCCAAAAACCCTTAACCCAAATCTTATTTTCAAGTGTCCACCATACCTACCTAGGGATTGAGCAAGATCCCTCAAGTAAGTTGTCATCGGTGCAAAAAGGCAATAAAAATTGCTTCTAAAAGTGTGAGATCATTTAGTGTAAGAGAAAATTGAGCGTTGCACGAACTTGTGATGGTGAAGAATAAAGCGAGAGACTGCATAATAAAGGTCGCTATCACAAGGGGCAATGCAACGTGACGTTCTTTTGCACTAAGGGGTTGAGCATACAAACAAATAAGCGCGTGGCAACCTCTGGTTCCCTCTGCGAAGGGCCTATCTTTTACATTTATGTATTTACTTTCATGCAAAGATTCAAAGTTTTCCTTCTATTCCTTTTTATTTTTCTCCTTTGGCAAGCATCATGTGGTGAGGAAAGATCTAGGCACATATGTCCAGTTGAATATAGATAGCATGAATTATTATTATTGACATCACCCTTGAGGTGAATTCATTGGGAGGCAAAACTATAAGCCCCTATCTTTCTATGTGTCCGGTTGAAACATTTTGCTCATGTGTACGCGGTGAGTGTTAGCAATCATAGAAGAATATATGATGGTCGAGTATGTGGACTTGCCTAAAGGCTCCGATACAGGACCCTTCCTGAAAAGATGATGAATTGTAGTTGCAAAGTTGACTAAGAACATAGTTTGTTGGTTTTTAATAGAGTTTTTGCTTTATACTTCGATTGTGTGATGAATTGTTACTTATTCATGAGAAGTATAGGATAGAAGTTCTATGATAAAAGTCTTATGCTTAATTTTGTTGCTGTTATAATAATCAACATGATGCTTCTATGTCCGTATTTTGTTTTTATCGACACCTCTCTCTCAAAGCATGTGGACATGTTTTTCGATTTCGGTTTTCGCTTGAGGACAAGCGAGGTCAAACTTGGGGGAGTTGATACGTCCATTTTGCATCATGTTTTCTTACTGCTATTTATAATGTTTTTATCCATAATAATGCTTTTTGGAGTAATTCTAATGCCTTTTCTCTCATAATATGCAAGGTATACACAAAGAGGGAGAATTCCGGCAGGTGGAAATCTGGACCTTAAAAAGCTACGTCAGGCTACCTATTCTGCACAACTCCAAATGAGTTGAAACTTCATGAGTATTTTTTATGGAATATATAAGAATCATTGGAGCAAATAACTACCAGAGGGGGCCCACCAGGTGGGAACCTGGGCGCACCAGGGAGCCCAGGCGCGCCCTGGTGCGTTGTGCTCACCCAGGCCCACCTCCGGTGCCCATCTTATGGTATATAGGTCATTTTGACCTAGAGAAAATAAGGAGAGGACTTTCGGGACGGAGCTCCACCGCCTCGAGGTGGAACTTGGGCAGGAGCACTTTTGCCCTCCGGCGGAGTGATTCCGCCGGGGGAACTTCCCTCCTGGAGGGGGAAATCATCGTCATCATCCTCACCAACAACTCTCCCATCTTGGGGAGGGCAATCTCCATCAACATCTTCAACAACACCATCTCATCTCAAACCCTAGTTCATCTCTTGTGTTCAATCTTGTTACCGATACTATAGATTGGTGCTTGTGGGTGACTAGTGATTACATCTTGTAGTTGATTACTATATGGTTTATTTGGTGGAAGATTATATGTTCAGATCCAATATGCTAATTAATACTCCTCTAATCATGAGCATGTTTATCATTTGTGATTATTTACTTTTGTTCTTGAGGTCACGGGAAAATCATGTCATGTGAACTTGATATGTGTTTGATATTTTGATAGCATGTATGTTGTGATTCCCTTAGTGGTGTCATGTGAACGTTGACTACATGACACTTCACCATATTTGGGCCTAAGGGAATGCATTGTGGAGTAGCAATTAGATGATGGGTTGCGAGAGTGACAGAATCTTAAACCCCAGTTTATGCGCTATTCCATAAGGGACCGATTGGATCCAAAAGTTTAATGCTATTAGAATTTATTATTAATACTTTTCTCGTAGTTGCGGATGCTTGCGGGAGGGTTAATCATAAGAAGGAGGTTTGTTCAAGTAAGAACATCACTTGAACACCGGTCCACCCACATATCAAATTATCAGAGTAGCGAACACAAATCGAACCAACATGATGAAAGTGACTAGATGAAATTCCCGTGTACCCTCAAGAACACTTTGCTTATCATAAGAGACCGTTTTGGCCTGTCCTTTGCCTCAAAAGGATTGGTCTACCTTGCTGCCGTTTTGTTACTACTATCGTTACTTGCTCATTACAAATTACCTTGCTATCAAACTACTCTGGTACTTACAATTTCAGCACTTGTAGACATTACCTTACTGAAAACTACTTGTCATTTCCTTCTGCTCCTCGTTGGGTTCGACACTCTTACTTATCGAAAATAGCTACAATTGATCACCTATACTTGTGGGTCATCATGATCCACGGCATCTTCTCCCCCTCTCACTGACGCCGCTTGTCGTCGGGCGCCGCTTCCAGAGAACTCTGGCGGAGCCCGAGCCCTCTCCTCCCTCGCCTAAATACGGCCCTCCCCCCTCTCCGAGCATCACCACACACTCACACATCCACCACAACACTGTAGCTAGCCGCAGCCCGGCCGAGCAGGCCTCGGACCACCGTCCTCGAGCTCGAGCTCGCCGACGATCCCCTCTGCTTGCCCCCACCCATCCAGCCCCTCTCGAGCTCGTGCCACTTCTCCGGTGACTCCCTGGTGCTTCACTAGTGCCTGCTGACCCGGTTGGAGCCCCTGGAACCGCCTCCATCCATCGTCTTCTTCAACTGTAGCGAGACCCGACGGCAGCCGCCGCTTGGGAGGAAGATTCCGGGCTACTCCGGCCACCTCTCGACGTGCCACGGGTATAGGCAGGTGCGCCCTGACCCCCTCTTGCTTTCTATCTCTCTCAAATTGGCCGTAAAGCCCTCACTGCCAGTGTGAGCTCCGGTGAAGCACGGCCACCTCTCTTCCGCCCCCCCTCTCTCTCTCTCTCTTTCTCCAAACCTGATAGTGGGGGCCCACTTTCAGCCTCACGGCCGCACCCGAAGCGGTATAAGTGAAGGCGCTTGATACGTCTCCAACGTATCTATAATTTTTGCTTGTTCCATGCTGTTATATTATCAATCTTGGATGTTTTATAATCATTTTATAGTCATTTTATATCTTTTTTGGTACTAACCTATTGACACAGTGCCAAGTGCCAGTTGCTGTTTTCTGCATGTTTTTTGCATCGCAGGAAATCAATATCAGACGGAGTCCAAACGCAACGAAATTTTACGGAGATTTTTTTTGGACCAGAAGGAATGTAATGGGCCCTGACTACGCCTGGCAGGTGCCTCGAGGAGGGCACAACCCACCAGGGCACGCCAGGAGGCCCAGGTGCTCCCTGGTGGGTTGTGCCCACTTCGGGTGCCCCTCGGACGGCCTCTTTGCTCTATAAATACCCCAATATTCCAGAAACCCTAAAGGCATTGACGAAATATTCATCCAGCCGCCGCAGAGTCCAGAACCACCAGATCCAATCTAGAAACCATCTCGGATGGGGTTCACCACCTCCATTGGGTCCGTAGTTAGTAGCTAGATGGCTTCATCTCTCTCTCTCTGAATTCCCAATACAATGGTCTCTTGGAGATCCATATGATGTAACTCTTTTGCGGTGTGTTTGTTGGGATCGATGAACTTTGAGTTTATGACGAGATCTATCTTTTTATATCCATGGAAGTATTTGAGTTTCTTTGATCTCTTTTATTCATGATCTCTTATAGCCTCGTCTTTCTTCTCCGATATGTCGGTTTTGTTTGGCCAACTTGATCTATTTATCTTGCAATGGGAAGATGTACTTTGTAGTGGGTTCGATCTTAAGGTGCTTGATCCCATTGACAGAAAGGGAACCGACACATATGTATCGTTGCTACTAAGGAAAAAACGATGGGGTGTATCTCTACATAGATAGATCTTGTCTCCATCATGTCATCGTTCTTATTGCATTACTCTGTTTTTTAACTTAATACACTAGATGCATGCTGGATAGCGGTCGATGTGTGGAGTAATAGTAGTAGATGCAGGCAGGAGTCGGTCTACTAATCTTGGACGTGATGCCTATATAATGATCATTACCTGGATATCGTCATGAGTATTTGAAGTTCTAATAATTGCCCAACAGTAATTTTTTCACCTACCGTTTGCTATTTTTCTCGAGAGAAGCCACTAGTGAAACCTACGCCCTCTGGGGTCTCTCATATATTTGCCTTTGCGATCTACTTTTCCTTTGCATTTATTTTTAGATCTATTAAACCAAAAATACAAAAATACCTTGCTGCAATTTATTCTTATTTATTTTATTTGGCGTTCAATCTATCAGTTTACTACAAATTTATCTCATGTCCGTTTGCCTATCTTGAGGCGCCGTACCCCAGAAGGGATTGACACCCCCTTTAACATGTCGAGTTGCGAGGATTTGTTATCTTTGTGCATGGGCTGTTTATGTTGTGTTGCTTGGTTCTCCTACTGGTTCGATAACCTTGGTTTCATATCTGAGGGAAATACCTACTGCCGCTGTGCTGCATCATCCCTTCCTCTTTGGGGAAATACCGACGTAGCTTCCGGTGACATCAAAAGGAATTTCTGGCGCCGTTGCCGGGGAGGATCTTCAACATATACCAGGTTCCTAATCACATATCACATCTCCTTGCAATTTACAATATTTTCCATTTGCCTCGTTTTCCTCTCCCCCACTTCACAAAAAATTGCCGTTTTATTCGCCTCTCTTTTCCGTTCGCCGTTTTCTTGCCGAATCTGTTTTTGAGTGCAATCTTGTTGTGTAGTCATCATGACTCAAGAGAACACCAAGTTGTGTGATTTCTGAAATACGAACAACAATGATTTTATTGGCAATTCGATTGCTCCTCCCGCCACTAGTGCGGAGTCTCGTGATATTAATACTGCTTTGTTGAATCTTGTTATGAAAGATCAATTTTCCGGTACTCCTAATGAGGATGCCGCGTTCCATCTTAATACCTTCATGGAATTATGCGATATGCAAAAGAAAAAAGATGCGGACAATGATGTGGTGAAGATGAAATTATTTCCGTTTTCTTTGCGTGATTCCGCAAAAATTTGGTTCTCTTGTTTGCCTCGCAATAGTATCGATTCTTGGAATAAGTGCAAAGATGCTTTTATCACTAAGTATTTTCCTCCCGCAAAAATTATTTCCCTTAGAACCCAGATCATGAATTTCAAGCAACTTCAACATTATCATGTTCCACAATCTTGGGAAAGGATGAAAATGATGCTAAGGAATTGCCCAACTCATGGGTTAAATCTTTGGATGATCATGCAAAAAAATTATGCAGGATTGAATTTTGTTTCTCGTAATCTTTTAGATTCCGCCGCGGGTGGTACTTTTATGGAAAATACTTTGGGTGAAGCCACCAAATTGCTTGATAATATCATGGCAAATTATTCACAATGGCATACCGAAAGAGCTCCTACTAGTAGAAAACTTATTTCGGTTGAAGAAATTTCTTCTTTGAGTGAAAGTTGATGCTCTTATGAAATTGGTTGCTAGTAAAAGTGCTCCTATTGATTTTAATGATATGCCTTTGTCTACTTTGATTGAGCAAAATAGTGATGCCATAGATGTGAATTTTATCTCTCGAAATAATTTCAATAACAATGCTTATAGAGGTAATTTTAATCCTAGGCCTTTTCCTAGTAATTCCTCTAATAATTATGGCAATTCCTATGGAAACCAATCTTATAATAATAATAGGAACACCTCTGATCTTGAGAATAATATTCAAAAAATTATCAACAAGCAAAAAGTTTTCAACACTTCCATAGAAGAAAAGTTGAGTAAGGTTGATGATTTGTCTAGAAGTGTTGATAGAATTGCTCATGATGTGGAAAATCTCAAGATGAAATTTTTTGTGCCTAAAGTAGATGAGTCAATTAAAGCTCTTTATGTTTCTATGGATGAAAGTAAGAGAAGAACCGCTATGCTTAGAGCTAAAATAGAATTGTTAGAAAACACGTTCGACGTAGCTTCAAGCGACATCAGCGCCCTGCTGAAATACGCCTTCGACGTCACCCCCTGGATTTTCTTTTTATTTGAATTTAATTCAAATTTTGACCGGAAACATTGACCAGCCATAACTTTTAAACCATAAGTCCAAATGAATTGGTTCTTTTTGCATTGTGTTTATTTTGAAAAGTTCTAGCAGCACACCAAAATGGAGATTTTTCTTTGCTGTATAGAATTCTGGTGATTTTTAGAATGATTCTTGATATTTTCTTTCTCTGTTTTTAAATATTTTCAGGGGGAGAAGCTTGTCTTGAGGATAACCAGGAGGAATGCGAACCTCCTCTGCACTAAGGCAAGCCACAACAACTTTTGCATGGTGTCATTTCAATATTTATGATTTTTCCAACTTAAATATGAGTTCTTTCATGCATTGAATTATTTAAATGGATATTGCTTATGCTAGTTACTTGTTATGATTGAAATGCCTAGTTTACAGTAGTGTGAGAATATCTAAGTTACTATGAGTTAGTAGAATTATTTTTTGATTGTGTGATTATGACATGGTTAGGATATGACTAGCATCGGTATTACTTTTTTCATATGCAAGAAGTGGATTTTAATAAGATAGTATCATGACTAAAATGATGATTATTGAAACCAGTGAAGTAGAATCAGTATGGTTTGATGATGACTAGTGCCAGTAGAAGCTTTGGTGATGTTGATCCGTTTACTCCTAGAGTTATGTGACGCATGTTGTATGGTTGCATATTCATGGCATATCGTGACACCAACTATTTTGTTTCAAGTTAAACCTGATGTTAATTCAACTTGAACATAACGTTGATCGAGTCATGGTGCCACTGAATCGAGTTTTTCCTAGTGCAACCACATTTGCCTTTATGAGAAGGCCTTTATTCGGTCCGTTGTCATACCTCTGGTCGGTACCTCCAACGAGGGAAGGTTATGGGCATGCGGTACCCAGGCCTGGTAAGCAGACATAACCTTGTGTGCCCGTTTGTTGTTATGGTACCTTGTCCCCATTTGGGACCGTTTATGTTTTGCCACGACGGTGGCCGCTGTTGCCTTTGGTAGGCACGGGGCCACCATGACTTAGCCCAGTGGGGAGTTGGTCGGAGTGGTCGGGAGAGTGTCATGGCAATGGGAGGGTTCTGTCGGAATGTCGTTGGTCCACCCGAATGGGAGTGCGAGGCCATGGATTCTGTGATCTGGGTATAGTGTGCTAACCTCTGCAGAGTGTTATTTAATCTATCGGTAGCCGCGTCCTCGGTTACAGACATAACTCGTGAGTAGGTCACACCATGGATCAACATTTATAAGTAATCATGCACACTAATTATATATACTTGGGACTGGTTGAGAGATGATGGATGAGAAATTATGATGATTGTGGGAACCAAAGTGTTGGTTTCGTTTGTGATCTAGGTAAGACCACCGCTTGGTTACGAGGTAACCCGTTCGGTAAGAAAGTCCGAGGGACTTGGCAAACAAGTTTTTTTCACTACATCAGTAGTGTGTCTTTGCATTGCACTTAATTTGATTAAATATCATGATATTGTTTGCCATTATGTTTATGCTTGTTGTGAGCTTGCAAGTACATTCAATGTACTGACCTGGCGTGTCAGGCCAGATTTCAGGAAAGTCTTACTGGATCGAAGTGCTGCCTGTGTCTAGATCGTGTCCACATCAGTGTCCCTGTGCTATGGGGTTCCGCTTCGTCGTCGTTCCCCTGCCGCGTAGTTGTTGTGATCGAGGCCCTTTATGTTCACTAAATAATGTACATATTGTTCAGACGCACCGTGTGGGCTGCATGGCCTCGCTACTTGATGTAATATCAAACTATGTTCCACTAGTATCAATAAAGCGGTTGTTTTCTGTACCAAGATGTTGTGTGTTGCCAGAAGACTTTATCTCTGGGCTGGCAATGCAAGGCAAACCGGTTGATCTGATCCGGGGTGCCACAACTCTTGGTATCAGAGCCGCGCTGACTGTAGAACACGTTAGACCACCACGTGTTAGTTGAACGTTAGTTAGGTTATAGACCAGGTACAATTTGCTGTGGGTACAATTTTGTATTGTTATGCATGTGACACCAATCAAACTTGGATGTGCTCAATACATATTCTACTGATAGTATGGCAACTCTCAGTTAACCTGATCAAGATCTTCCTTATGTGTGTTGCAGGGAAACAATGGGAGACACTGCGGTTTACCATCGAGGTTTGTTCAAGCAGGGTCCTTTGGCTAATAGTACATTATTGTGCAGTTGCAGGAATCATTCTAATATTTAGGTTTCTTACAATTTGGTCTTGCACATGTAGGTCCTGTTGTCAGAGGCTTAGACTCACTGTTCGACCCATTTTGCATATGGGGAAATGAGATATCCATGAATATCAATCAAGTCAAGAAACTCAGAAAGATTGTTAGGATGAAGAACCTTGCGACGAATACCAGCAAGATCTTTGTTTGCACAATGAAGAAGACATCAGTCAACTATAGGATGGTACCAACTCTCTTACCTTGTTTTTACCCCTTGCGGCATTTCAAAATTTACAACAACGATTTATGCATAGCTTTGTTTTCAGTACTTTTCAAAGCAGTTCACCGATGATTACCTCTCAAACCACCTGCATGGTCAAGAGGCGAGGAAGGTATTCATTCAACACCCACGGTACAATATTGAAGTCTTGCTGAAGAGGACGAAGGTTGGGCGGGCAATTATTCATAGCCACTGGCCTAAAGTTGCAAGGACATTCAACATCACTGAAGGCTCAATATTTGCCTTCCGCTTCTGCAGTTCCCCAGACGAGATTCATCTGTCTATTTACCGTGTATGATGCTACTTTCCAAAGGTTTTTGATGCTGCATGTGAAACTTGGTGCTATTGTGTAATGGCGTAACTGAGTGCCGAAGCTATGTGATGTAATTCGATTTTGAAATCCTGGTTGCTTTTATAGGGATATGAAATATCTGGCGTGTTTTATAAGAAATATCAGTTTGATTAGTACATGGATTATCAATAATATGCTAATTACCCTGCTTATTGGGGTTTTCTATTACAAACGGTTACTCATACAGCACCGTGGGCGATGAACTCAAACAACCCGCATAGTTTCTAGAAAGTAGGCGTGTTCGATCAACTAACAATCACACATGGCTTCCGGCAGCGAACTGTTTCGTTAGGCCACCTTGCACAAACATTTCCACACAAAGAACTATGTGTGATATACATACCTACGGAAATGTTTTTCTAGGATTCACCGTGTGGGATGTACATACCTATGGAAATGATTTTCTGGGATTCACCGTGTGGGATGTACATACCTACGGAAATGATTTTCTGGGATTCACCGTGTGGGATGTACATACCTACGGAAATGATTTTCTGGGATTCACCGTGTGGGATGTACATACCTACGGAAATGATTGGGTTTCGATGCCTTACCCGATCGCACACGGCCCCAGCCTAGGTCCCAGGAGGGCTTACCCCGACGATTTCTAGATCATGTGGGAAGGATACCCTATCGCACACACTCACTTGGCGACGGTTCCAAATGCCATCGCGGAAAGGGGTTAAAACCGTTTGTTTAGCACGTCGATGTACCAGTGTCTCTCTCCACACCTGACAGTGGGGGGCCACTGTCAGCCTCACGACCGCGTGTGAAGCGGTATAAGTGAAGGCGCCCAACTGAAATACGCCTTCAACATCACCCCCCTAGATTTTCTTTTTATTTGAATTTAATTCAAATTTTGACCAAAAACTTTGACCAACCAAAACTTTTAAACCATAAGTCCAAATGAATTGATTCTTTCTGCATTGTGTTTATTTTGAAAATTTCTAGCAGCACACAAAAATGGAGATTTTTCTCTGCTGTCTAGAAGTTATGGTGATTTTCAGAATGATTCTTGATATTTTCTTTCTCTGTTTTTAAATATTTTCAGAGGGAGAAGCTTGTCTTGAGGATAACCAGGAGGAGTGTGAACCTCCTCTGCAATAAGGCAAGCGACAACAACATTTGCATGGTGTCATTTTAATATTTATGTTTTTTGCAACTTAAATATGAGTTCTTTCATGCATTTAATTATTTAAATGAATATTGCTTATGCTACTTACTTGTTATGATTGAAATGCTTAGTTTACAGTAGTGTGAGAATATCTAAGTTAGTATGAGTTAGTAGAAGTAATTTTTCATTGTGTGATTATGACATGGTTAGGATATGACTAGCATCGGTATTTTTTTCATATGCAAGAAGTGGATTTTAATAAGATAGTATCATGACTAAAAATGATGATTATTGAGAACCAGTGAAGTAGAATCAGTATGTTTGATGATGACTAGTGCTAGTAGAAGATTTGGTGATGTTGATCCGTTTACTCCTAGGGTTATGTGATGCATGTTGTATGGTTACATATTCATGGCATATCGTGACACCAACTATTTTATTTCAAGTTAAGCCTGATGTTAATTCAACTTGAACATAACGCTGATCGAGTCATGGTGCCACTGAATCGAGTTTTTGCCAGTGCAACCACATTTGCCTTTATGGGAAGGCCTTTATTCGGTCCGTTGTCATGCCTCTGGTCGGTACCTCCAACGAGGGGAGGTTATGGGCATGCGGTACGTTGGCCCGGTAAGCAGACATAACCTTGTGTGCCCGTTTGTTGTTATGGTACCTTGTCCCGTTTGGGATAGTTTATGTTTTGCCACGACGGTGGTTGTTGTTGCCTTTGGTAGGCACGTGGCCACCCATGACTTAGCCCAGTGGGGAGTTGGTCGGAGTGGCCCGGAGAGTGTCATGGAAATGGGAGGGTTCTGTCGGAATGCCGTTGGTCCACCTGAATGGGAGTGCGAGGCCATGGATTCCGTGATGTGGGTACAATGTGCTAACCTCTGCAGAGTGTTATTTAATCTATCGATAGCCGCGTCCTCTATTACGGACATAACTCGTGAGTAGGTCACACCTGCCAAAGCAAGACGCGCAATCACAAGTTTCACGATAGGGATAACATTGATGCAAGAGCGTTACATATTCTTTACACCCCCACGGGGTTCACCTTGATTCCTCGCAGGGAACAAAAGAAGGAGGTTTCTAAGAATCATATCTACAGATGTCGCCGCCGACGCCATCATCAACAGTGGGCCACGAGGGGCCGACACCGATCCCACCCAGATCAATGACGGCGGCGAGCGGACGCTGCTGCTGCGCTCCGGGCACGGTGAGAGCTTGGGGGACATAGCTGTCGTCGCTCATCTCTGGAGTCTCGTCTAGCTCAGGAGAGTCGCTGGACTCCCAGGCGCCATCACTGCTGCTAGAGGAGCTGTCGGCAGGGCCAAGGGCGGGCTCAGCACCAGCCGCTACGCTGTCCTAGCGCCCCCCTCCACGGCAGCACTCCAGCTGACGGCCTTCCTCATCGAAGACCTTGAAGAATAGCGTGGAGGCGCCATCATAATCGAAATTGATGGTGAGGGCCCCCTCTGCGCGGCAGGCGCGGGTGACCTCGCCCCATCCGCGGGTCATGAGGATCTTGCCAGGGGAGACAACCTCGACCTCCGCTCCCGTTGCCGGGGTGCTGCACTTGGCATGCTGCAGCCACAGCTCGAGCGGCCCCCTCGGCGGCATCTCTTCGGCAAAGAACTGCGGGAATCTGATCCACGTGCGCTGTGGCATCGCCGCCCACACCACGAGCTCGCGTGAGGAGCCCTCGGCGTGAGTTCGTGGGCCAGCGGCACGTGCCACCACGGCCTGGCCACCGCAGCCGCGGCACGGGCCGCTGCCTCCTCCTCTGGAGCCTTGCGCCTGGGCGTACAAGGGCAACGGGTAGCCAGGAGGAGACCGCTCGTACCAAGGCCTCATCACCTCCTGCCTCACGACGACGTCGCGGGGGCGGGCCAACCTTTTCTTCGGCGGAAGTGGCCCCTGCTCTTCACGGGGGGTCTTTCCTTTCTCAGTGGCGGAGAACCTCCTTATCAGTGTCATGGGTGTCGCAGCAAGATGGTGGAGCAAGGAGGAAGAAGAAGAAGCAAACAGAGTGGAGAAAGAGATGAGCAACGGGGGCTCCGCCCCTCTCCTCATTTATAGCCAGAAGGAGGCCAACCGCCGGCCTCCACGATCGCAGGTAAGATGGTTTTCTTCTGCATGCAGCAGGGGCTCGTCAAGTCGGATGGTTGCCGAGGCAGCGTGGGGAAGCGGAGACGCCCACGTCCCGTCAATCTTCACGCATCAATCAAGGCTGCAGATGGTTGGGGCCCGCGGCGCTCCGCACTTGCCCTTTGGCTTCGCCTCGAAGCCAAGTCTGAGCGCGCCTTGGGCCCGGGGGCTACTGTCGGCGTCCTGGGAATGGGGGTACCCAGACCTGCCTGCCTGCGGCCCATGGCATGGCTCCATCAACGGCTTGGTACGGCCCATCTTCAATAGCAACCACTCAAGACCCTTGCGAGGGGCCAAGCCTCGCGAGGCGAACGACACCAAGACCTCCTCAGGGGCAACCTCTCTAGGATGGCTCCCGAGGAGCGGAGATATCTATGCAAGGGGCACCTCGCGAGGTTCATGTGACGTGAGCCATGACGACCAAGGCCAGGCGGGCGCCAGCGGGCGTAGTGTACCAGTTTCTTCTTTGGTGCTAAAGAGGCAGGCGCAGGCGAGGAGCCCGAGGCATCAGGAAAAGGTTTCCATATCGGTGCAACGAGACCAAGACTAGCAGGACAGCAGGACGGAGGTTATCACGGAGCCCACAACTGCATCACCACCAGAGCCTTTGGCAGGCGAAGACCACCTTTTGTTAGGATAGTTTGTACTAGTTGTCTCTGTCGGATCACGGGTTCCGGCAAAACCCTCAAGGTTCGAACACTGGGGTGCGCGCGGAGATTTCCTCCCTACCGATCTACGCCCTAGCTCGCTAAGATCTCGCGGATGAACTCGACGAACTCGCAACACAAAGACACAAGATTTATACTGGTTCGGGCCACTGTTGTGGTGTAATACCCTACTCCAGTGTGGTGGTGGTGGATTGCCTCTTGGGCTGATGATGAACAGTACAAGGGGAAGAACAGCCTCCTGAGGTTGGGGTGTTCTTGTGCTCGGTGTGTGGCTAAGGATTGGCTCTCGATCAGATGAGATCAAGCTGCTCCCTATTGTGGTGGCTAGTTCTACTTATATAGGCCCTGGTCCTCTCCCCAAATATCGAGCGGGAAGGTAGCCAACAACGGCCAATTTGAAAGGGGACAACTAGTACAGCTTATCCTGACAAAAGCGGTGTTCGCCTGAGGAAAGCTCTGGTAGTGACGCCTCTCGGGCTCCACGGTGACCTCCGTCCTGCCGTTTGGCTGGTCTTGGTCTTGTTGCACTGATATGGAAACCTTTGCCTGATGCCTCGGTACTCCGCGCCTGCGCTGGCCTCCTTAGCACCAAAGAGGAAACAATGACGTTGCGCGCGCTGGCGCCCTCCTGGCGCCTGCCTGATCTTGATCGTCATGGCTCATGTCAAGAGAGCCTCGCGAGGTTTGCCCTGCCTTGATATCTCCGCTCCTTGCGAGGCAGCCTAGGGAGGCCGCTCCTGAGAAGGTCTTGCGTCGTCCCCCTCGCAAGGGTCTTGATTGCCTTGTTGATGAAGATGGGCCGTACAGGCCTGCTACCGCAGCCACGCTGCAGGCCGTAGGCAGGCAAGTCTGGGGACCCCCATTCCCAGAAGCTGACAGTAGCCCCCGGGCCCAAGGTGCGCTCGGGCTTGGCTTCGCGGCGAAGCCAAAGGTCAAGCGCGGAGCGCCGCGGGCCCCAAAAGCCTGCGGCCTTGGTCGACGCGTGGCGGTTGATTGGACGTGGGCGTCTCCATTTCCCCATGCTGCCTCGGCAATTGCTCGACTTGACAAAAGGCTGGCGCAGGCAGCGCTTGCCTTCACTGTTCCCCTTCGCCTAGCCTCAGATCCCCTTTCTCGCTCCTTGCTGCCATTACCTCCAGATCTGCTCCAATTTTGCTCCGCACCCGCGACTGATGGCGCCGCGCAAGGTCAAGCCCTCCTTAGCACCGACTTGGTACGAGCCGGCTCTTGGAGCGCCCAACATTACGGAGAAGAGCCTCGCCTCCACGCGCTTGCTGACGGCGGGGGATAGCAATGAATGGGGGAAGACGGAGGTCCGGCTTGCCTCTGACGCGCCGGAGCCTGAGGGAAGCGCCTTCTTCCCCTTCTTCTTGAGCAGCATCTCCGCCGGGTTGGTTCCTCCCTTCTCCGATTTCTTTTTCGAGGTCCTCGACCACTTCGGGCTGCAGGCGCTGCATCTTCATCCCAACTGTATCCTCCTCCTGTCCATCTTTGCCTACTACTGCAAGGCGTATCTGGGCTTGATGCCGTCCGTGGCTCTCCTGCGCCACTTCTTCTTCCTTCGCGTCAGCGATGGTCACATCTCTGGGTGCGCCAACTTCATGGCATCTGGCAAGGCCAACTCGATCTCGAACATCGGGAAGAGAGCCGACAACATCCGGGCCAAATGGGTCATGATGGATGCCAAGCGTGTCTACCGGCGCTTGGCATTGCCGACGGAGGCACCCCAGTTTAACAAGGGGTGGACTCGCGCAGAGCTTGCTGACGAGCGGGCATCGTCAGTGTTGGCGCAGATGCAGTCCGACCTGAAGCCGGCCAACGCGAAGGCGGCGAAGGTCACAGGGGCCATACTCCTGAGGGAATTCCTGATGTTGCGCGTTGCCTCGCTCGAGGCGCGTGCGCGCCTGTCGGTGTACAAAAAGAGGGGTGCGATTTTGTACCCCTATACCTGTGAATGGGCAGTCGGAGCCGTGCCCACGGTCACACCAAGCAGAGTAGGGGAGGTGAGCCAAGGTAAGAACGAAGCCCAAGATAAGCAGAGCAACGCCAAGGCCACAAAGAGCAGAGGGACGAAGCAGGTTCCCCCAACAAGACCCTTGCCGGGGCAGCTTGCCCCACACCAATAGAGCGAGCCACCCTTGAGCCCACGGTCCCCAACACCATCATCCACGTGGGGCCAGGGCTCGGGAGGCACCTCTGTGGTGGTATGCAGATCTTTGTGAAGACATACTCAAGATCAGATGAGGATTAGAAGACGACGATCCTCGACAAGATCCTTGCCGAGGAAGGCCACCAGACCCCCGGCAAGGCCCTTGCCGGGGACGACAACGCGCCACGGCAAGACCCTTGCCGGGCCACCCGGCAAGGCCCTCGCCAAGGACGCCAGCCGGGCCACCGCCAGGCCCATGCCAAACAAGCTTCCACCGCCCGTTCACATGCAGCTGCCAGCCCAACCAGCTGGGCGGGCACCTGCGTGACAACATGCAGCTCCTAGGCCAACTCATCAATCGCCTACGTGGCGGCATGCAGATCTTCGTGAAGACCCTACTACCGCGCCACCTCAGCTGCCTTCCTGCCTACATGGCGCCGCACGCATCGCTGGCCAGGGCGCGTGTCGAAGCAAGGAGGAGCGGCGACGGACGGGACGGGCCTCACCCTCGTCCTCGATAAAGCTAGGGGACACCTCAGCGGCGCATTAAATGCGTCTTGTCCTGTAATACGAGCGATAAGCTCATAGAACTGTGCGCATTTCCACCACCTGTGTGCCACTGTGGTAGCCCCTTTCGACTATAAAAGGAGGCCCATGGCATACTGGAGAAGGATTTGGCTCTTTCGAACCACACACTGACCACAGCTAGTTCGAGAGCTCAGGAACTCTCTGAAATACACCCACCAAAGCAGGACTAAGGTTTTACACATCCTCACGGCCCGAACCTGGGTAAACGATCCTTGTGCTGTCTACTAGCCCTGCTCTTCTTGCAACCCCGCGCCCCGGCAACCGTAGTAGGGATTCTTGTGATCCCATAGGTGTCGTTCCACACCGACATCTTTGGCGCGCCAGGCAGGGGGCGCAATTGTGAGAATCTGGTCTAGTAGTTAGGCTAGCAGTTCTTCATCGCCTTTAGCTCCTGAGAAGAAGGCGGCCGGAGGAACGACGCCGGCTTGGCAACAGAAAAGCTAAGTCATTCAGAGCTTTGAGTTATTTCCTCCTATACATAAGGTTATCGTCCTCGGAGATCTCGCCTATGTATGAGAAACCTACATGCAAAAGGGCCCTCCCGCAATTGGCAACGTCCTTGTTCTGTTACGAGTCCGCTCAACAGCTCAAAGTGGCCGTGTCGAGAGTGGCGGGGTAGCCTTCCGCACTTGGCAACGCTCCTGACTCTGACTCGAGTCAAGCTCGACAGTTCGGGCGGCTGCGCTAAGGGCGGCAAGATGGTTTGCCCCGCAGCAAGCACACCCGGCAGGCCAATGGGGATCCATCCCCAAGACGGCGCCTTGGGTTTACGCGCCGGCGAGCCTACCCAGTAACATAGGGAGGACATACAAAGGAAAATCGAACAGGAAAATAACATGCATAATACTGAAAGTGCTGCAGAGTTATATTACATCGAATTGTTGCTGCGGTTCTAACTAGAGATAGCGATTGTCTTGGTTGCGAACCTGCAGCGGCGATAAAAGAACGGGATGCCTAATCCCGGCGCTGGCCCTCCACCCTCTGGATTTCGCCGACTCGGCTGATGATGGGCTTGATGCACTCCCTGAGCGGCGCGAGGTCAGTACCCTCCGGCAAGCTCTTCAGCGCGTGGTCGAAGTCGAGGTCAGGGTACCAGTGCGCCACCTTGGTGAGAACCTTGGTCATGGGACCCTGGCAAAGCCTCCGGGACTCGTCGGCTAGTGAGGCCGCCCGGTTGGCGTGGAGCCGCTCCAGAGCGCCGATGACCTTCTCAAAGAACATGGTCAGGCTGCAATTGGTGCTCATGCTCCGCTCCGGGATATAGCTCACGCCCGGCATCCCCATGATGGCCAGCTGCGCGGCGGCCTGGTTGGCAACGGTGGCGAGGCGATCGAGCCAACGGTTCTCGCCCCCCATGTGATCCGCGAAGTTGAGGCCCTCGTTCTTCCGCAACTGCTTCTCGGCCTCCAGCTCCTTGGCCAGTGTCCCCTCTCGGGTTTTGGCCTCCGACAACACCTTCTCGAGACCCTCCAGCTTCAGCTTGAGGTCTTTGATGGAGTTGTTGGCCTCGGAGAGCTCCCCAGCCTTGTTGACAACCGCGCCCTGCGCCTCTACCAGGGCACTGTTAAGTGTGTCCTTCTCCTGGGACAGCTTCAGGGCCTGCTCCTTCAGCCCGTCGCGCTCCGTCTCCAGCTCCTCCACCTTGCCGGCGTGAACCTGGCCCTGGGCATTGAGTGCCTCTTTGTGCCTCTGCTCCAGCTCACTGGTCCGCTGCAAGACAAGCTTCTCAACCTCTGCATCCTTGCCACGAAGCATGGCGGCAAGCTTCTCCTCGCGTGCAGCAAGGTCCTCCTCCTGGGAGTTCAGCGCGGCCTCGTGCTGGGTTCGGGAGGCTTCGGCGGCCGCGGCCAAGTTCCTCGCCATCTCTTGAGCTTTCTCGACGTCGGCGAGCTTCATGGTGAGCTCCACGCCGCGCTTGGCCAGCTCGCCCTGGGCAGCCTTGAGCTCCTTGTGGGCCTCGCGGAACCAGTCCTGCGTCTCGGCAACGCGCTTCTCGAGGTCCGCCTCTGCCTTCTCCACCATCACCGTCCTGGACTTAGCCTTGTCCAGGCAGGCGCGGTGGAGCGGCTGGAGCTTCCGGAAGCTGGCGCCCATGGCGTGGAGGAGCCGCTCTTCCTGCAAACCGTCGCCACCAATGATCGGCTCGTCGACTACTTCAAGCCCGGCAGCGGCAAGCACTTCGTCGTCAAACACCTCCCCCTCAACGGGTGTCCTGGTGCTCGACGCGCCTGGAAGGTGGACTAACAAGTCGTCGCTCACCCTCAGGTACTTGCCGGAGCCGGAAGCAGCAAAAGAGGAAGGCTGGTCATCAGCCACCTCCTCCTCCTCCTCCTCGGCAGCGGCCCCGCCGGCCTCTCTGGCAGGCCCCTTGCCGGTCTCCTCAGCGGCAGCCTTGCCGGCCTCCCCGGTAGGCCCCTCGGCGACGTCCTCGACAGCACCCTTGGCGGCCTCCTCGGCGGCAATCTTCTTGGCGTCCGCCTCGGCGGCCCTGGCGACATCCTCGATGACGGCGTTCACGTCCTCTGGGTTCACCGAGGAGGAATCTGGACGCCGAAGAAGGGGGTGAGGCAAGGCCAGGACCAAGAGCCGGAAAGAAAAAGAAGCAGGGACGAACGGCGAACGACTTACCTGTGCCAATACCTGGCTGGGAAACGGAAGTCCCCTCCCTGCCGACATTTGGCGTCAAGGCAAAGCCACCGGCGCCCAGGTTCTCCTCCTCCTCCTCCATGTGCGTGGGCCCGGTGCCTGGCGCCCTTGCCGGGGACGCCCCTCGGGGCGGCGTGGTCGATGGGGGCGGCGTGTTGGGAGTAGCCCTCTGTGGCTCCTCCTGCTGCTGCTCTCCTCCTGCATACCTGGCAAGGTCAGCACCAAAGTGTCGTGCCCCTGACACATGTCAACTGGGGAAGAGTGATGAACTTACGCTGGGGGCTATGCCGGGGGCTGCTGTCCGGGCTGCTCAACACCACCAGTGGCACCCCCGAAGTACCAACTGGGGGCTGGCCACCCGCCGAGACCTTGGCCCTCTTCACTCTCTAGGCCAGCGTCTCCACATCCCTACAAAGATGAAGACAAGTCAAGACGAGCAACACAGATTGAGAAGGCAGAGATAACGAAAAGGAACCAGATACTTACTCGTCGTCCGCCTCCTCCTCTGCCGTTTTCCTCTTCCTCCTTGGGCTGAGGGATCCATAATCAAAAGTAACCTCCGTGTCAACATCCGCCGGAGGAGGAGAAGGAGGTGGCATCTGGACACGCGTGGACGAAGAAGGGGCGGCTGTCTTCTTCTTCACCGCGGCCTTCGTCGGCTTCTTTGCCGCCGCGACCCTCATGTGGCGCCCGGACCCCTCCAAGGTCAGCTGTGGCCGCGCAGCCCTGCCAGGCTGGACCGGCTCGCCGGAACTGGCCCACCGCAGGACTCGCCCTCTCCCCATAGCCGGCGTCAGGCCTGCGGTCTCGGCCTCCTCCTCCGACGAGTCGCCGGTCACGTCTTCAACCAGAGGAGCCTCGGTGCCGGCGCTGCTGGCTCCCCCGGCGGCCGCCGCCCACCGGGCAAGCTCCTCCTCCTCCGCGGCCGTCGCGGCCCTGTCCTCCACGCCGCCGGTGCTGCCGGCCTCCTTGGCAAGCTGTGCCTCCCTCGCCCTGGTGGCGATGTAGTCCAGCTCCGCCTGGGTGGTGTCCTGGACAAGCAGCCGCTCGGCGTCGGCGTTGACGTACCCTTCATGCAGAGTGTCAAAGAACTGCTGCACCTCAGCGTCCTCCGGCTCCTTCCAGCTCGGGTCGGGGCCATGCGCGTTGCAATCCGGCATCATGGCAATGATATCGGATCGGCGCGAGTTATTGCACAACGGGACCACCCTTGTCGGCAGCTTGAACAGAGGCCCCTTGAGGACCTTGCCGGCCTTCGCGACGGCCCTCGCGACCTTGCCGGTCCGCTCGACCTCGCCGTCGCGGCCCACGTCAAGCTGGAAGAGCCGCTGGCAGAAATGGGTGTGCCCCATCACTCTGAAATTCTGGTCGAGGCCGGGACGAAGCCGCATGATGTCGGCGGGGTTCGTGAAGAGCCAGGCTGGCCTCCCCTTGTTATGTAGTGGAGCAATCCGGCGGCGGATGAAGTCCGCCCCGATCATCTCAAGGGTGAGGCCGGCCTCGGTGAGCCGGAGGATCCTGCTGGTGGCGATCGTGAGCTTCTTGTCGTCAGCATCGACGTCACTCCAATTGCTTCTGCGGACCAGCGGCGCCCGGCGAACTTCGCAGAACGCCGGCGGGTCCTTCTCCTCGATCCAGCACCACCGGCCCCGCCATTCTTCCCACCTCTCCTTCATGGTGCCCTCCGGATACGCCCCCTTGGATCTTGAGACCCAGGCAATGCAACCGGAGATGGTGCCCCCTGGTTGGATCTGAGGGGAGAAGTAATGGTGGAAGAGCGCCGTGTTGGGGTGCACCCCGGCGAAGCCCTCGCAGAGATGCGCGAAAATGGCCATGCACGCCACCGCATTCGGAGTAAAATCCAGGAGGCGGAAGCCAAAGGTATGCATGACATCGCTGAAGAAATCGGAGAAGGGAGAACAGAGCCCGCAGGAAAAATAATCGACAAAGAAGGGGTACCGATTTGGGGCAGCCTTGGCGCAGTCGGCGGGGATGACGCGCGTGGCTGGATGCCCCGAATTCCCCCCCCCCCCCCCCCCGTCTTCACTCCCCACAGGGGCCTGAAGGAGTCCCGAAGCTCGAACACGTCAACTGTCAAGGGGAAGAAGGCGGACTACGTCCGCTGCACCGCCAGCGCACTCTCCGGCGGCTCCGCGGCTCTGGCGTCCTTGGCCACTCCCTTGCCCTTGGTGGATTTTGGTGCCATGGCGGCTGGGGGAGGAGGGCAGGACAGAGGGCGGCGGAAGCGCAACAGCAGCAAGCAGGAACGAAACTTAGAGAAGAAGAGGAAGGAAGACGGAGGTTTCCAAGATTGGGGTTGCGCGAAGGGTAAAAGGAGCACTGCGCCCGCGGTTTTCCCTTTTTTGGGGAAGCCGCAGGGCGCACTGCCCATTTACTGCGATGTGACGCATGCGTGTGGGAACCGCCCCACGCATGCCGCCCACGTCACGCACACCCCTCCACGCCGCACCGCGCGCGCGAGTCGTGGGAAGCGCAACGCGCAAAAAGTTTTACCACAGTAAAAACCGCCCCGCCTGCCCGCGCACCGTTTTGGGCCTGGCCCAACAATGTGTCGCGCTTATGTGTGGCCCAGGCCCGGGGGCTCCTGTCGGTGTACAAAAAGAGGGGTGCGTTTTTGTACCCCTATACCTGTGCACGTGCAGTCGGAGCCGCGCCCACGATCACACCAAGCAGAGCAGGGGAGGTGAGCCAAGGTAAGAACGATGCCCAAGATAACCAGAGCAACGCCAAGGCCAAGGCCACAAAGAGTAGAGGGATGAAGCAGGTTCGCCCGGCAAGACCCTTGCCGGGGCAGCCTCAGCAGCCCCGACAAGACCCTTGCCGGGGAAGCTTGCCCCACACCAACAGAGCGAGCCACCCTTGAGCCCACAGTCCCCAACACCATCATCCACGTGGGGCCAGGGCTCGGGAGGAACCTCTGTGGTGGTATGCAGATCTTCGTGAAGTCATACTCAAGATCAGATGAGGATTAGAAGACGACGATCCTCGGCAAGATCCTTGCTGAGGAAGGCCACCAGACCCCCGGCAAGGCCTTTGCCGGGGACGACAGCGCGCCACGGCAAGACCATTGCTGGGCCACACGGCAAGACCCTTGTCGGGCCACCCGGCAAGGCCCTTGCAAATGGTTGTTTAAATTACTAACAGAGTAATTCTACCTATCCGTTTGGACCGGCATCATAGAGAGAATAATGGGCTAAATGATTGAATTTATGTAGATACTCATTGATAGACAGGCTTCCTGAAGGAAATATGCCCTAGAGGCAATAATAAAGTTGTTATTTTATTTCCTTATATCATGATAAATGTTTATCGTTCATGCTAGCTAGAATCGTATTAACCGGAAACTTAGTACATGTGCGAATACATAGACAAAATAGAGTGTCCCTAGTATGCCTCTACTTGACTAGCTCGTTAATCAAAGATGGTTAATTTTCCTAACCATAGACATGTGTTGTCATTTGATGAACGGGATCACAACATTTGAGAATGATGTGATGGACAAGACCCATCCGTTAGCTTAGCATAATGATCGTTTAGTTTTATTGCTATTGCTTTCTTCATGACTTATACATATTCCTCCGACTATGAGATTATGCAACTCCCGAATACCGGAGGAACACTTTGTGTGCTATCAAACGTCACAATGTAACTGGGTGATTATAAAGATTCTCTACAGGTGTCTCCGATGGTGTTTTTTGAGATGGCATAGATCGAGATTAGGATTTGTCACTCCGAGTATTGGAGAGGTATCTCTGGGCCCTCTCGGTAATGCACATCACTATAATCCTTGCAAGCAATGTGACTAATAAGAGACTTGCCGGTAACGAGATTGAACTACGTATGATGATACCGACGATCGAATATTGGGCAAGTAACATACCGATGACAAAGGGAATACCATATGTGGTTATGCGGTTTGACCGATAAAGATCTTCGTAGAATATGTATGAGCCAATATGAACATCCAGGTTCCGCTATTGGTTATTGACCAGAGATGTGTCTCGATCATGTCTACATACTTCTCGAACCCATAGGGTCCACACGCTTAACATTCGATGACGATTGTATTATGAGTTATGTGTTTTGGTGACCGAAGGTTGTTCGGAGTCCCGGATAAGATCACGGACATGACGAGGAGTCTCGAAATGGTCGAGAGGTAAAGATTGATATATTGGAAGGTAGTATTCGGACACCAGAAGGGTTCCGGAGTGTATCGGGTACATATCAGAGTACCGGAGGGGTTACCGGAACCCCCCGGGGAGAGATATGGGCCATAGGAGGGAGGCCAACCAGCCCATAAGGGGCTGGTGCGCCCCCCACAAGGGAGGAGGCTGAATTGGACTAGGGAAGGGGGCGCCACCCCCCTTTCCTTCCCCTACTCCCTCTCCTTTCCCCCTTTCCCCCTCCGGAAGAAGGAAAAAGGGGGGGCGAATCCTACTAGGACTGGAGTCCTAGTAGGACTCCCCTCTCCCTGGCGCGCCCCTTGTTGGCCGGCCTCCTACTCCCCTCCTTTATATACGGGGTTAGGGGGCACCCCAAAGCACATGAATTATTCTCTTAGACGTGTGCGGTGCCCCCCTCCACAGTTTACTCCTCCGATTATAGCGTCGTAGTGCTTAGGCGAAGCCCTGCGCGGATCACATCACCATCACCGTCACCACGCCATCATGTTAACGGAACTCTCCCTCAACCCTCTGCTGGATCAAGAGTTCGAGGGACGTCATCGAGCTGAACGTGTGCAGAACTCGGAGGTGCCGTACGTTCGGTGCTTGATCAGTTGGATCGCGAAGACGTTCGACTACATCAACCACGTTGAGCTAACGCTTCCGCTTTCGATTTACAAGGGTACGTGGACACACTCTCCCCTTCTCGTTGCTATGCATCTCCTAGATAGATCTTGCGTGTTCGTAGGAATTTTTTTGAAATTGCATGCTATGTCCCCCAACAGAGGCATCCGAGCCAGGTCTATGCGTAGATGTTATATGCATGAGTAGAACACAAAGAGTTGTGGGCGATAATAGTCATACTGCTTACCACCAACGATTTACTTTGATTCGGCGGTGTTGTTGGATGAAGCGGCCCAGACCGACATTACATGGCCGCATTCATGAGACTGGTTCTACCGACGTGCTTCGCACACAGGTGGCTGGCGGGTGTCTGTTTCTCCAACTTTAGTTGAATCGAGTTTGACTACGACCGGTCCTTGTTGAAGGTTAAAACAGCACACTTGACGAAAAATCATTGTGGTTTTGATGCATAGGTAAGAACGGTTCTTGCTAGAAGCCCGTAGCAGCCACGTAAAACTTGCAACAACAAAGTAGAGGACGTCTAACTTGTTTTTGCAGGGCATGTTATGATGTGATATGGTCAAAACGTGATAAGATATAAATTGTTGTATGAGATGATCATGTTTTGTAAAAGTTATCGGCAACTGGCAGGAGCCTTATGGTAGTCGCTTTATTGTATGAAATGCAATTGCCATGTAATTGCTTTACTTTATCACTAAGCGATAGCGATAGTCGTGGAAGAAACAGTTGGCGAGATGACAACTAAGCTACGATGGAGATCAAGGTGTCAAGCCGGTGACGATGGAGATCATGACGGTGCTTTGGAGATGGAGAACAAAGGCACAAGATGATGATGGCCATATCATGTCACATATTTTGATTGCATGTGATGTTTATCCTTTATGCATCTTATTTTGCTTAGTACGGTGGTAGCATTATAAGATGATCCCTCACTAAATTTTTAGGTACAAGTGTTCTCCCTGAGTATGCACCGTTGCTACAGTTTGTCGTGCCGAGATACCACGTGATGATTGGGTGTGATAAGTTCTACGTTCACATACAACGGGTGCAAGCCAGTTTTGCACGTGCAGAATACTCATGTTAAACATGACGAGCCGAGCATATGCAAATATGGCCTCGGAACACTGAGACCGAAAGGTCGAACGTGAATCATATAGTAGATATGATCAACATAGTGATGCTCACCATTGAAAACTACTCCATCTCACGTGATGATCAGACATGGTTTAGTTGATATGGATCACGTGATCATTTAGATGACTAGAGGGATGTCTATCTAAGTGGTAGTTCTTAAGTAATATGATTAATTGAACTTTAATTTATCATGAACTTAGTCCTGATAGTTTCTGCATATCTATGTTGTAGATCAATAGCTCGCGTATAGCTCCCCTGTTTTATTTTTTGATATGTTCCTAGAGAAAAATAAGTTGAAAGATGACAGTAGCAATGATGCGGACTGGGTCTGTGATCTGAGGATTATCCTCATTGCTGCACAGAAGAATTATGTCCTTGATGCACCGCTAGGTGACGGACCTACTGAAGGAGCAGATGCAGACGTTATGAATGTTTGGCAAGCTCGGTATGATGACTACTTGATAGTTTAGTGCGCCATGCTCTAAGGCTTAGAACCGGGACTTAAAAAACATTTTGAAAGCCAAGGAGCATATAAGATGTTCCAAGAGCTGAAATTGGTGTTTCAGACTCATGCCTGAGTCGAGAGGTATGAGACCTCTAACAAGTATTTTGCCTATAAGATGGAGCAGAATAGCTCAACCAGTAGGCATGTGCTCAGAATGTCTGAGTACTACAATTGCTAGAATCAAGTGGGAGTTAATCTTCCAGATAAGATAGTGATTGACAGAGTTCTCTAGTCACTATCACCAAGTTACTTGAAATTCGTGATGAACTATAATATGTAAGGGATGACGAAAACGATTCCCCGAGATCTTCGCGATGCTGAAATCGGCGAAGGTAGAAATCAAGAAAAGCATCAAGTGTTGATGGTTGACAAGGCCACTAGTTTCAAGTAAAAGGGCAAGGGAAAGAAAGGGAACTTCAATAAGAATGGCAAGCAAGTTGCCACTCCTATGAAGAAGCCCAAAGCTAGACCCAAGCCTGAAACTGAGTGCTTCTACTGCAAAGGAAATGTTCACTTGAAGCAGAACTGCCCCAAACATTTTGCGGATAAGAAGGATGGCAAAGTGAACATATGTATATTTGTTATACATGTTATTGATGTGTAATTTACTAGTGTTTATAGCAACCCCTCGCACTACAAAAAAAAGACACATCCGTGACATTTTGGGCCGAACGAATTTTTTTTCTGTCATACATATGACACTTCTATGACGATAATTGTGACAAAACCCGGTATCATCATAGATGTGGTGGGCTCCTACTTCTATGACAAAAAATCATGACAGAAAATGGGCTTTTCGTCCTGGGCGGGCCGGAGACGCAGCTGCATGACATTCTTTGGGCCGTCCATGACGGAAAAAACCGTGGTAGAAGCGAGGGCGAGGAAAATTTCGGGGAGTTCCCGGTTACGGTGGGAGGTCGGGGGCCGAGCGATGCGCGTTTTCTCTCGTACACGTACGCGTGTGTGTGCGAGGCGTTGGCTCTAACTGAACCCGAGCGAGGCGTTGGGCTCTAACTGAACCCAAGTGATTGCACTGCAGGCTACGCGTTACTGAACCCGAGCGATCGATCGATGGCTGTTAACAGAACCCGATCGAGCGATTCCTTCGCTACTGCTCCTAACTGAAGCCGATCGATGCTGCCTCTGGATGAACAGTGAGCGTTGCTAGGGGGGTTTGGATGAACAGTTCCTGGTGGGGGTGGATGAACAGGACCCCGTGGTGTTGCCTCTGGATGAACAGGACCCCGATTGATCGAGCCGGTTGGGGCTGGATGAACAGGACCCCGTGGAGGGCAGGATGAACAGGACCACCCCGTGGAGGGTAGAATGAATAGTAGACGGTGGAGGGCTGGATGAACAGTAGCCCGTGGAGGGGTGGTTGAATAGGAGCTCGTGGAGAGGGCTGGTTGAACAGTAGCTGGTGGAGTAGCGCGTGGTGGAGGCTGGATGAACAGGAGCCCGTGGATGAACAGTCGCAGGTGGAGGCTGGAGGAGGTCGACGGTGGATGAACAGTAGCCCGTGGAGGCTGGAGGGGGTCGACGGTGGAGATGAAAAGTATCCCGTGGAGTCCCGTTTTGCGGTACGCCACACCCCTCCTGATGAACAGGACCCCCGTTTCGACCGTAGCGCTCCAACACAAGTCTGTTTCCTCCGTTTTGCGGTACGCCACACCCCTCCCGATCAACAGGACCCCCGTTTCGACCATAGGAGGTCCGTTTCCTCCGTTTTGCGGTACGCCAGACCCCTCCCGATGAATAGGATCCCGTTTAAAACATGGCCCGTCGAACACAAGGCCGTTTCCTCCGTTCTGCAGTACGCCAGGCCTCGTTTCCATCGGCTGTTCCGTCCAAGCCCTCCCGATGAACACGACGACGCATTCCGTTCCGACCCAGCCGGTTGGCTCCCCATGAACACGACGACGACGCTGTTTCTCCGTTCCGACCTAGCCATGTACACGAGCCCTGGCCGTACGTATGCGCGAGTAGGCGTTCGAGACCCTGCCCGTATGTACATACGTGGCCGTATTTTCTTTCTTGCACACTGGCCGCTGTACGTACGTGTACGTGCTACGTGCGCGCCTCTACTACGACAAGTGCGCGCCTCTACATCGACCAGTATGTACGTACACATTCGCGACCAGAATGACAATGCTACGCATGCTATGACCAGGTGGGTCCCAATTGTCAGGCACTTCGTTGCCTGCGAAGATGTAGCTGGTGGGTCCCAGCAGTCAGGGGGCGAATCGTTTTTTTTGCCCGGACGCACTTCCTTGCGTGCGAAGATGTAGCTTGTGGGTCCCAGCAGTCAGGGGGAAATGTTTTTTTCGCGAAATACAGTGGCCCGTCCGGTGGGTCCCAGCTGTCAGGTGGAGGAATCATTATTTTCCACGTAATAAGGAGGCACTTCCTTGCTGCGGCCGTGGACCCAGCTGTCAGCCTCTCCACGTACAGTCCATGTCCGATAGAAGTCGTTCCATGACCACATTGACCACGCTGCGCCGAGAGCACCAGGGCGGTGGACGACGGCAAGGCCTAGGAAGGGGTCGATGGGGATCCGGGGAAGACGCGGCAGTGGAAGCCCGTGCGGGGAGGAGTACGAGGGTTCATTGGTTCGGCTGCGGTGTGAGGCTGCCATCGCCGCAGGGCCTGGCCAGCGGTGGGAATAGTAGGGGGCGGTGAGGCCTCCGCGGCAGCACAACCGGCCACGGGAGGCAGGAGCATGCGGCACGACCGGCGCTGCTTTGGGCGGCTGGAGCAAGAAGACCAGAGGTTGAAGAAGCACTACGGCCGTTGGATGGACATCGTACGATCACTGGAGCTAGAATCGTTCATATTGACTAAAGTTGACAAAGGCCCCCATCCCAGTCAACTTAGTAGGCCCACAAGTCAGCCTCCCACCATGGTGGGTCCCAGCTAGCAGGGGGAGTATTCATTTTTTTTGTGCGTAATAAGGAGGCACTTCCTTGCGTGCGAAGATATAGCTGGTGGGTCCGAGCTGTCAGTGGCGGTAACTTTTTTTCGCGAAATACAGAGGCCCTTTCGGTGGGTCCCTGATGTCAGGTGGAGGAATCATTATTTTGCGCGTAATAAGGAGGCATTTCCTTGCGTGCGGCCGTGGACCCAGCTGTCGGCCTCTCCACGTACAGTCCACTTCAGATGCATGTCGGTCGTTGACCACGTTGACCAGGCCGCGCCGAGAGCACCAGGGCGGTGGACGACGGCGAGGCCTAGGAAGGAATGACACGGAGGAGGGAGGACTCGGCAGTTGTTTCCCACGCGGAGGGGAGTACGACTGTACGAGGGTTTATTGGTTTGTGTGCCGTCGCCGTAGAATAACAGCAGGTGTGGGTGAGTAGAGGGATGGCTAGGCCAGCGATGGGAGTACGGTGGGGCGGTGAGGCCTGCGCGGCAGCAGAGCCGGCCGCGGGGAGGAGGCAGCAGGCAGTCCCGCCGACGCTTGTTTGAGCGGCTGGAGCAGGAACAACAGAGATTGAAGAAGCACGACGGCCGTTGGATGGCCATCCAACAGTCATTGCTTGTGCGTCAACCTTTTTTTAGGAAAGCCTCAAATCTGTGGAAAACAACATACAGCCCATCTGCCATTATTTCTAATAATTTACAGCCCATTTGCTAATTATTAAGGTTTTTTTGGAGCCCATATTCTTTTTGTTAGCATTACAGCCCATATTGTGGCCACGGTTAAACAATTATACGAAATTTTGCATATTTCGGTGCGGTCCGAACTGTTTTTAATCCCGAAATTTCGACTCACATTCAAACTGATTTTAAAAATAAATGTATATCAATATAAAATCCAACAAATTCTCCACGCATAAAAATTAATGTAATTTAAAATCTCGAAATGAAAAAAAAAGATATTTGAAACTAATTGCCGGTTTGATGTGTTTTAAAAATGTAGAACCCATTTCTCATTACTGATGGGCCATTTTCTCAGCCAGCCGAATGAAAGCTCTCCTTGTCTTGAAAGATTTGCAGCCCAACAGGCCTGACAAAGCGACTTACTTGGCAAATCACAAAAAACTGGGCTGTGGCCGTGGACCCAGCTGTCGGCCTCTCCATGTACAGTACTCTTCCGATGGAAGTCGTTCCTTGACCACGTTCACCACGCCGCGCGGAGAGCACCACGGTGGTGGACGACGGCGAGGCCTAGGAAGGGGACGACGTGAAGCCAGGGAAGACGCGGCAGTGGAAGGCCGCGCGGAGAGGAGTACGAGGGTTCACTGGTTCGGCTGCGGTGTGAGGCTGCCGTCGCCGCAGGGCCTGGCCAGCGGTGGGAATAGTAGGGGGCGGTGAGGCCTCCGCGGCAGCACAGCCGGCCATGGGAGGCAGGAGCATGCGGCACGACCGGCGCTGCTTTGGGCGGCTAGAGCAAGAAGACCAGAGGTTGAAGAAGCACTACGACCGTTGGATGGACATCGTACGGTCACTGGAGCTAGAATCGTTCATATTGACTAAAGTTGACAAAGGCCATGTCCCAGGCAAATTACTAGGCCCATGAGTCAGCCTCCCACCATGGTGGGTCCCAGCTAGCAGGGGGACTATTCATTTTTTTGTGCGTAATAAGGAGGCACTTTCTTGCGTGCGAAGATATAGCTGGTGGGTCCGACCTGTCAGCGGCGGTAACTTTTTTTCGCGAAATACAGAGGCCCTTTCGGTGGGTCCCTGATGTTAGGTGGAGGAACCATTATTTTGCACGTAATAAGGAGGCATTTCCTTGCGTGCGGCCGTGGACCCAGCTGTTGGCCTCTCCACGTACAGTCCACTTCATATGCATGTCAGTCATTGACCACGTTGACCAGGCCGCGCCGAGAGCACCAGGGCGGTGGACGACGGCGAGGCCTTGGAAGGGAACGACATGGAGGCAGGGAAGACTCGGCAGTTGTTTCCCACGCGGAGGGGAGTACGACTGTACGAGGGTTTACTGGTTCGTCTACCGTCGCCTGAGAATAACAACAGGTGTGGGTGAGTAGAGGGATGGCTAGGCCAGCGATGGGAGTACGGTGGGTCGGTGAGGCCTGCACGGCAGCAGAGCCGGCCGCGGGGAGGAGGGAGCAGGCAGTCCCGCCGGCGCTTGTTTGAGCGGCTGGAGCAGGAAGAGCAGAGATTGAAGACGCACGACGGCCGTTGGATGGCCATCCAATAGTCACTGCTTGTGCGTCAACCTTTTTTTTAGGAAAGCCTCAAATCTGTGGAAAACAGCATACAGCCCATCTGCCATTATTTCTAATAATTTACAGCCCATTTGCTAATTATTAAGGATTTTTGGAGCCCATATTCTTTTTGTTAGCATTACAGCCCATATTGTGCCCACGGTTAAAAAATTATACGAAATTTTGCATATTTCGGTGCGGTCCGAACTGTTTTTAATCCCGAAATTTCGACTCACATTCAAACTGATTTTAAAAATAAATGTATATCAATATAAAATCCAACAAATTCTCCATGCATAAAAATTAATGTAATTTAAAATCTCGAAATGAAAAAAAAAAGATATTTGAAACTAATTGCCGGTTTGATGTGTTTTAAAAATGTACAGCCCATTTCTCATTACTGATGGGCCATTTTCTCGGCCAACCGAATGAAAGCTCTCCTTGTCTTGAAAGATTTGCAGCCCAACAGGCCTGACAAAGCGACTTACTTGGCAAATCACAAAAAACTGGGCTGTGGCCGTGGACCCAGCTGTCGGCCTCTCCATGTACAGTACTCTTCCGATGGAAGTCGTTCCTTGACCACGTTCACCACGCCGCGCGGAGAGCACCACGGTGGTGGACGACGGCGAGGCCTAGGAAGGGGACGACGTGAAGCCAGGGAAGACGCGGCAGTGGAAGGCCGCGCGGAGAGGAGTACGAGGGTTCACTGGTTCGGCTGCGGTGTGAGGCTGCCGTCGTCGCAGGGCCTGGCCAGCGGTGGGAATAGTAGGGGGCGGTGAGGCCTCCGCGGCAGCACAGCCGGCCATGGGAGGCAGGAGCATGCGGCACGACCGGCGCTGCTTTGGGCGGCTAGAGCAAGAAGACCAGAGGTTGAAGAAGCACTACGACCGTTGGATGGACATCGTACGGTCACTGGAGCTAGAATCGTTCATATTGACTAAAGTTGACAAAGGCCCCCGTCCCAGGCAACTTACTAGGCCCATGAGTCAGCCTCCCACCATGGTGGGTCCCAGCTAGCAGGGGGACTATTCATTTTTTTGTGCGTAATAAGGAGGCACTTTCTTGCGTGCGAAGATATAGCTGGTGGGTCCGACCTGTCAGCGGCGGTAACTTTTTTTCGCGAAATACAGAGGCCCTTTCGGTGGGTCCCTGATGTTAGGTGGAGGAACCATTATTTTGCACGTAATAAGGAGGCATTTCCTTGCGTGCGGCCGTGGACCCAGCTGTTGGCCTCTCCACGTACAGTCCACTTCATATGCATGTCAGTCATTGACCACGTTGACCAGGCCGCGCCGAGAGCACCAGGGCGGTGGACGACGGCGAGGCCTTGGAAGGGAACGACATGGAGGCAGGGAAGACTCGGCAGTTGTTTCCCACACGGAGGGGAGTACGACTGTACGAGGGTTTACTGGTTCGTCTGCCGTCGCCTGAGAATAACAACAGGTGTGGGTGAGTAGAGGGATGGCTAGGCCAGCGATGGGAGTACGGTGGGTCGGTGAGGCCTGCACGGCAGCAGAGCCGGCCGCGGGGAGGAGGGAGCAGGCAGTCCCGCCGGCGCTTGTTTGAGCGGCTGGAGCAGGAAGAGCAGAGATTGAAGAAGCACGACGGCCGTTGGATGGCCATCCAATAGTCACTGCTTGTGCGTCAACCTTTTTTTTAGGAAAGCCTCAAATCTGTGGAAAACAGCATACAGCCCATCTGCCATTATTTCTAATAATTTACAGCCCATTTGCTAATTATTAAGGATTTTTGGAGCCCATATTCTTTTTGTTAGCATTACAGCCCATATTGTGCCCACGGTTAAAAAATTATACGAAATTTTGCATATTTCGGTGCGGTCCGAACTGTTTTTAATCCCGAAATTTCGACTCACATTCAAACTGATTTTAAAAATAAATGTATATCAATATAAAATCCAACAAATTCTCCATGCATAAAAATTAATGTAATTTAAAATCTCGAAATGAAAAAAAAAGATATTTGAAACTAATTGCCGGTTTGATGTGTTTTAAAAATGTACAGCCCATTTCTCATTACTGATGGGCCATTTTCTCGGCCAACCGAATGAAAGCTCTCCTCGTCTTGAAAGATTTGCAGCCCAACAGGCTTGACAAAGCGGCTTACTTGGCAAATCACAAAAAAACTGGGCTGTGGCCGTGGACCCAGCTGTCAGCCTCTCCACGTACAGTACTCTTCCGATGGAAGTCGTTTCTTGACCACGTTGACCACGCCGCGCGGAGAGCACCACGGCGGTGGACGACGGCGAGGCCTAGAAAGAGGATGACACGGAGCCGGGGAAGATGCAGCAGTGGAAGGCCACGCGGAGAGGAGTACGAGGGTTCACTGGTTCGGCTGCGGTGTGAGGCTGCCGTCGCCGCAGGGCCTGGCCAGCGGTGGGAATAGTAGGGGGCGGTGAGGCCTCCGCGGCAGCACAGCCAGCCACGGGAGGCAGGAGCATGCGGCACGACCGGCGCTGCTTTCGGCGGCTGGAGCAAGAAGACCAGAGGTTGAAGAAGCACTACGGCCGTTGGATGGACATCGTACAGTCACTGGAGCTAGAATCGTTCCTATTGACTAAGTTGACAAAGCCCTTCATCCCCGTCAACTTAGTAGGCCCACAAGTCAGCCTCCCACCAAGGTGGGTCCCAGCTAGCCGGGGGAGTATTCATTTTTTTGTGCGTAATAAGGAGGCACTTCTGGTGGGTCCGAGCTACCAGCAGGGGGACGTTTTTTCACGAAATACGTTGGCCCGTCAGGTGGGTCCCAGCAGTCAGGGGGCAAACGTTTTTTTCGCAAAATACGGTGGCCCGTCCAGTGGGTCCCTGCGGTCAGTTGGAGGAATCATTATTTTCCGCGTAATAAGGAGGCACTTACTTGCTGCGGCCGTGGACCCAGCTGAGACTCTCCACGTACAGTATACTTCCAATGGAAGTCGTTCCTTGACCACGTTGACCTCGCCGCGTCCCAGTGCATGGATGCGTCCATGGGCGTGGTGCGTCCCCACTGTCAGCCTCTAACGTACAGTCATCTTCCGATGACTCTCGGTTGTTGACCACACCGTGCCGAGCGCACCCAGACTGGAACGACCCGGAGATGGGGAAGACGGGGTAGTGGAGTCACAGATGGAGAGGAGTGGAAACTTCACTGGTTCGGGTGCGCAGCAGCACAGCCGCGGTGCCGCCCACGGGAGACAGGAGCAAGAACAGAGGTTGAAGAAGGAGCACGGCTGTTGGATTAACATCCAACGGTCCAGCTACTAGAATCATTTGTTGATTAAGTTGACAAAGCCGTGCGTACACGTCCGCTTAGTAGGCCCACAAGTCAGTCACCAAATCTGACGGGTCCCAGCTGTCAACGGGATGAATAATTTTTTTTGCAAAACAAGGAGGCACTTCCTTCCGTGCGAAGATACAGCCGGTGGGTCCCAGCTGTCAGGTGCAGGAAACATTTTTTCAGCTTAATAAGGAGGAACTTTCCTTGCGTGCGACCATGGACCTCGTGGGTCCCAGCCGTCAGGCTCTCCACGTACAGTCCTCTTCTGAAGACTCTCGTTTGTTGACCATGCCGCACCGAACGCAGTGAGGCGGTGGACGATGGCGAGGCCCCGGACGGGAACGACTTGGAGATGGGAAAACGCGGCAGTGGAGTCATAGATTGAGAGGAGGAGAAGGGTTATAACTGGTTCTGTTGCGGCGTGGGGCTGTAGTCTCTGGAGAATAACAGGAGGTGTCGAGGGGTGGAGGGATAGCCTGGCCGGCGGTGGGGTAGCGCTTCGCAGCGATGCGTGCTAAGCAGAGCCGCTAGCCGCCGGAGGCTGGACCAGGCGGTCCCGGCGACGCTGGAGGAAGAAGACGAGAAATTGAAGGTGCATGCCGGCCGTTGGATATAAATCCAATGGCTGTGGATGACACAATCATTTGTTGACCAAGTTGACAATGCCCTGTGTAGGCTTCGACCTATTGGCCCACATGTCAGCCTGCAAAAATGTGGCATATATTTAACCCATGTTTTCTAGAATGTACAGTCCATTTGCTGGGCTAGGTGAACAAATAATTTCGTGTCAATCAGGCCCATTTATATTTTCTAAGAAAACCCAGCCCATTTGCACTTCCTTGAAATACACGTATTAGGTGGGCTCGTTATATATATAATGTTATGTTAGAAGGAACAATTAATATCAAAGAATAAACCGGAGAGGCACATTATATATATATAATTAAGAAATTAGCGAGTTATTGCTCAAAATAAAAATGAGCGCGTTATTATTAAATTGGTCCTTAAAATCTTAGCAAGCTTTTGTACACAATCACCAGGATTTTCCTTGCCTGTGAGTCAAAAACAACCAGGATTTTCCTTGCCAACTTCCGTTAGACATTTACTTTTATAAGTTAATAACACGTGGGATGTTTTTATAATGTATATATAAGTCTCTATAAAATATACGATAATAGTAATAATATAAATATATATAATGTGGTTAGAAGGGAAAACATAAATTGGACACAGCATTACTTTTATAAGAGACCTGCGTTTTATACCCCACAGGAGGCATACTAACAAGTTCACACACAAATACAACAGAAAAGGTAAACATTCATATCAAACTCAGGTTCTTAGGGCACATTCATATTCATAGCCAACATTCACTATCAACAACTCAAAAGATTCATATATACACAAGCTCAGCATATTTATGCATCCAAATGATTGATAGATCACACGACAATATTCATACATAATTCACAAAAAGATTCAGATATACACATGTTTAGTATGTTATGCATCCAAATGATTGAGATCACAGCCAATATGATCCATGGACAAACTTTAATTACCTAGGGTACAGACTGGTAAATGGTGTTCAATCGGAGGTACTTCTTGCTAAAATTAGTTCTTGTACGAGTAAACTTTCGAGTACATAAGAGGCAGCACAGACAATCTGAACTTTGCTTGTAGGTTTATCCTCAAATAGTGGCCTCGTGCCGAGGGAGGTTTGAGCAACTTGGCCACTAATTTCATCCAACTAGTTTACTGGCTCATCTTGGTCCTGTATCTCGCCAAAATTCTACATTGCGGACGAGAAAGGAGGCGGTTGAGAAAATGAACCACCCAAATTTTTTGTGCAGTTCAACTAAAATGGAGCATCCTTGGCGTGCAGACTGATTAGGTGCCAGATGAATATACGCGTCAACCAACTTGTCTGGAATCTTTAGACTCCATGCCATATAGTTCGCTACCATATGTGCCGATAACCAAAAGGCACAAGTTGGGACCAAAGACTGGACTGCGTTTTTCTGGGCTATGCACCAAGCAATTATTTTGGCGTTCACTCTCCTAATACTTGGAGTTTGACAATTGGTTGACGCCGGTTGATACTCGAATGAATATAGGCACTTCTTGTCAACATCGATGCTTGTCTGAGTCAACTTTGGAGTACATAGCAGCAGCATAAGTACCTGTCCATCTGATCATTTTGTGCAGTTCTACTGAAATCACCCGATGTAATGATTTGCCTGCGAGTTCAGGCTCCAAATTACTCCTTTATGAAATCGGCAAACAGTAGCACAATACCAAATTACCAATACATATGACAAGCACAATAATCAGGATAAAGACCAGTACCAACCTGTGTGAGGTAGCATATCAATTACTATTTCCTTTGACTGGAAGCCGAGATAAGCCAAGCGACTGACAGCAAAGGAAGAAAGCAAGCGGAGATTAGCGACTCACAGGAAAGGACGGAAGCTGTCGAGGCAATGAAGCACCCAAAGTTTTTGTGCAGTTCCACCAAAATCGAGCATCCCTGTTGGCACATATATTGAGAGAGTGAGATTACTGTAATAGTGGGACTAGTTGATGAAACATACACTAAAAAATAGAAGCACCCTCATTATCTTAATGGGTAAAGTTAGCAACATAGTAGTCTTGCTTAAAGAGAGGTATTAGTTTATTTAATCAGTGCCAATTAGCTCAACTCAACACTCAAAGCATTGCCATTTATCATAGGTTGCAAAACTTTAACGTGCAAAGATAAAGGAGTTTCTCATGGCAGTAGCACGATACAAATAGAGATGACAGCAAACTAATATGGATGAAGGCCTTAGGCCCGTACCAACCTGAGAAAAAAAATCTTATTCATGTAGTCCCATAAGAGATGATAAAGCACTCACTAGAATCACACAATAGTATATATTTTTGTGCACTTCAAATGTATGGTTGAAATCACTCTTGTTTACCAGTGCTGAGATTATATCGAAAGATTATCAAGAACTTCCAGCAGAGTTAAAGCACTGGCTGGGATATAGTTCATTGTATTGTCTTGTGTAGTTCCACTAAAATGTATGATTGGCACAACATGATCCCTGTTTGCACAAGTAGGAACAAGGTGAAACCTTCATTAGCTTAGTGAGAAACGATAGGAAGACATTAGCATATTACTCAAACAGTAGCATCAAATTCATGATGGACAATACGCAAAACATTGCCTCATTGAACCAATGGCAATAAATTGACATGCAAAACAATAGCACTATTATGTCATGACACTAATAATATTCCCTCCCTGCTCCACCACATGATTCACCTCCATAGACAAACATACACACATACATGATTCAGCATGGGGTCCTACTAAAGATTTGTTTAACTCCAACAGGAAAATTAGGCAGTAATAAATTAGTGGTACTTAAGTACTCCTAATTAATTAAGTGAGACAGCAGAAGTGGAAGGGCTCCCTGGAGGATCGTCTCACATGTAAGGTAGTCGTTGCCGGAGCCCTTGAATGGCCTCGACTGAGGCCTCTGGCTTCAGCAAGATCGCCTTGGCACTGTTTATTCTTCTTCTTCTTCCTCTTCATGCTCTGTTTCTCTTTCTCCTCACCAGTTGGTGAAACCAAGTACATGATTGGCCTTCTCATTCAGAATTGGTTTTGTCAGTGAGGGAGTACAAGTGTACTAGTAAAAAAGCATTATTTTCTCATGGCAGTCGGAAAATAGAGATGAACACATGCATTAAATATCATTCTTACATAAAGGAAGATTATGGTGCCAATATGGATGATGAGGATTAGAACACTGATCTCCCTTTGTGCAGTTCCACCAAAATGAACCAACTGTTCCATTCTGACATTCTAGTTAAACAGCACAAAAGTCACTTCTTTTAAGAAGAGTTTTGTGCAGTGCACCAGAAGGTCACAACAGCAACCAGGTGAATTGGATATCCCTGTTTGCACAAAAAGGCACAGAGGAAACAGTCAGAGTCTCAAACAATTACAGGCAAAAACATTTGGCTAAACTTGTCATGGCTTATAACAGTGGCATGGCTTCATTTTTACCAGGGACATTAGATAAGAACAACTAAGGCTGCGTTCGGTTCACAGGTTTGGTGCAGGATTTTCGTAGGAACACAATTCCTACGGTATTCTTTCCCTTCCAACCGTTCGGAACACGGGAAAGGTGAATAGTGTTTCATAGGAAAGCTGGTCTGGTAGTACTGATTCCATAGGATTAGAAACATCCACGCGCTGCTCATTTTTTGGGCGGAAGCCCGAGGCAGGTGCTCGCTGCCATGCGTTAGACAGGTTGCTGTGCTGTGTTGCCGGAATAAAAAAATCAACCTATGTGTGGTGCGTGAGGTGAGGACAAGAGTAGTCACTGTGCAGCTGAATAAACAAATAGCTTCTCATACTGTCAAGCATGCTACTCTAAAAAAACAAATCTGTACATTTCGTAGTCCATCCGAACACATTCTCTTGAGAGTTTCCTCCGGTTCGCTGTTCCATAGTTTTATACCTACATTCCTTTCCTAGTCCTCTATTTTCATCAAGACCTATGTTTTCTGCCCCTTTATTCCGAACGGAGCCTAAATATTTGGTATAAGGGCATGGGACAGTGGGTGCACCAGCAGTCCAACACCATGTACGTAAACAGGGGCATAAAGTGGTGATTCACAGTTTGTTGCCCCGAGAAACAAACATCCAAGAAACATATCTGGGTTGGTCCCATTTTTGTTCACTCTAGCCACCTACTCCTATGTGTGGATAGCAAGTCTAGTCCTGGTCATACCACTGTGTACAGCGTTATATTTCCCTTTTCGACCAAGAGACCGGTTGGATGACCAGTCTGTACTACTTTCACTCCCTTTCCTTCCTGTTTGTACCAAGTTCTATGTACATACTAAATTCCCCCACCCCCACTTTATTTCTTGTTTGAACCAAGTACTCCCTCCGTCCGGAATTACTTGTCATCAAAATGGATGTGTCTAGAACTAAAATACATCTAGATACATCCATTTCAATGACAAGTATTTTTGGATGGAGGGAGTACAAGATTCGACTCCATGAAGTAGCTTTACCTCTAACAATAGAAGAAAAAAATATGTGACGTTGGACCATCCGATCGAGAGGGGCTGAGAGGTAGAAAATGATGCACATGCAGCGACGTAGTGAGCTGGGGAAGTAGAGCTAAGGCGGTTTCGAACGAAGATATACCTGAAGGTCGTCGGGGTGTGGATAGGTGGGCGGCGGGAGGCCGGATCCGCCCATAGGCAACGACGAAGGGATCTGAGGACCTCCCGCGCCGGCGGGCGGCCAGAGATAACGGTGCGGCCGGCAGTGGGTCTCCTCCCTCGCTGTCGACGGCGGCCTAAACGCTGCCCCTCCTCCCCTTCACCGGCGGAGGGGGATACGTCCAGATCTGTAACCAGCGGTGAGGATAGAAAGCCAGTGTTTTTTGAAGGGAGAAAGACAGTGTTACTACCCCTATCTTGTTTAGATCTGGAGAGGATGAGAGTGTGTGAATAGGGCAACCCTAGCAAGCAAGCGCGGAGGCTCCGGCCTATATATACGTAGTGGGGTAGTTTTCCTTTTTCACTCCATCAAAACAATCGTTTAAAATTGTGTACTACTACATGCCAGGTCGCGGTTTTTTTAGTTGTTGATTGTTTTTGGAGATAGCTACCCGCTTGTTCCAAGTGGTGTTACGGTGTGCCAGGTTGCACTTTGTATCGTTCAAGTCTGGTACTACAAGTCCCTCCATTAAATGAACAACCAACCCCTCGTAAAAATTGTGAACAAGCCCACGGCTAAAATTAGCGGAAACGTGGGTTGCCCCAACATGCATTATTATTTATATTTTCTACTCCCTCCGTTCCTAAATATAAGTCTTTTTTATAAGCCACACCTAAGACAAGAATTTTTTTATTAGCAGTGAACCCCACATGTCATAGACACAAAAATTGTGGCAAGATTCCCTTAGGCAAGCGAAAGTGTGTCTAACAATTTGAGCAACTCAGGTTAGGCAAGTGTGGGAAAAATAATGTGGCAACATAAGACAAACATAGTCACAATCCAAACAGCCCCGTAATTTTTTTTGACATGCATGAAAATTTGGTTAGTTAAATTTATAGTCAAAATTTGGCAAGGTGCATCAAATCAACACATGCAAGTATCAAAAGGAAAGTCACGGCATGCATGCATGCGTTGTACTCCCTCCGTTTCCAAATATAAGTCTTTTTAGAGATTGCAACAAGTGACTACATACGAAGCAGAATATGTCTACTCCTACATACGAAGTAGCCCATTTTAAATGTGTAAAAAGACTTATATCGAGTGCAGTGCTTTGATGTGTCGTGTCAACTCGTACAAGACCGAGAAATTTGATTACTACAACGCCCTCTCCCTCGCGGACTGAGCTCCGGTGCCTTAACTGCATCTGCCTTTGGCTGCATGATAGGAGGGCCAACCACCTGTTGGGCCCACCTGTCATTGACGCAAAGGCAGGAGCAGTAAGTAGAAGCTTTCGCTACACGCTATCCCTCCCACACGAGGTGGACGGACATGCAGCAGTGGATTCGATACTGTAGAAGTAGGAGTAACATCATTTTTCGTCTTCTCGAAGAGGCGAAGAGCCAAGCGCAACCCGAACATGGCAGTTGCGAACGCTCGCGTGGTGCGGTTCCTTGGAGTACTACCCAGGCTCTTGCATGAGACAAAATTGCTATTGTTTAACAATTAAACTCCATTATCCATTGGTTGATACTCATTCTGCATAGGTCCACGCGCTTAGCACCGTTTCCTCCTAGGGTCACCAATGTTTATTTGCTAATTAATAGCATTGCATGCAATGAATGTGGGGACCCCGACTCATAAGTCGTGATCACCGAATGCACGTGTACAGTGATCCTAGAGATCAATGTTTATTGAACACATAGAAGCTGTATAAGAAGAGTCTTACATCCATTCATACTGTCTTACATAAATTATGACCATTATGGTCAACTCTTGAGTATAACTTTGCAGCGGAATTCTTCGTCGATAACTTGGACCCATGCCATCTGCCTTAACCCTACAGGCATTCTGACTGGGAAGCATCCTAGCTCGCATGATCGTCACCAAAGAACTCTTCAATATATCTTGTCTCTCATGCCTGGCCAATAAAATAACCAGTGGCAAGCCAATGAGTACTTTGAATGTACTCGCAAGCAACCCGTGTTTTGAGAAGAAGGTACAACAATGCATGATATAGGTAAATTTTTGTAGAAAGCTAGTTTTGTTGTGCTATGACATGTTCAACAATTGGCAAAACATGCATCCTACGAATTCAAGTAACCATAGTGACTGGTTACAGATATCAACATAAATGGAGTGGGCATCAACCCAACTCAATCATGTCATGTCCTTTGACTTGACCCAAGTAGTTCTTCCCACTTATCCAAACACACTCACCAGGTTTCGTAAACATGTGGATGTAGCCCAAGAGCGGTTACCCAACTGTCCTTCACCGTGGACACGGCTATTCGAATAGTTTTACACTCCGCAGAGGTTGCACACTTTACCCACAAGATCCGGGGAACTTCCGTGTCATCCACGACCCGCGGTACCTCAAGTACCCGGGGTAAGCACCCGATCACTATCTTTCCCTAGACGACACTAACATGGAGTCCACTCGATTGGTAGTAACCCCCCGTGCCCAACATTTCACATCTTAAAATTGTGGAGCCTCGCTCCCATATTTATCACATACCACTGGCACGGGGTACCAACGGTGTGTCCGGTGCCCCATAAAAATGTTCATGGCCGCCCTACCTAGCACGACCCCGTCCCGAGAGAGCGCAACAATAACTCTCCCGTCACTAGTAATGAGGGCTCCAAGCTAGTACCGGCCTAGGTAATCAATAATGCCCTTTCCCATATAAGGGTAGAGTGGTTGCGCATGAAGGTTGGAATAACGGTCGCAACTTAAACCAATCCGTTTTTGAAACCACACTCACATATCCTTCTCCGGTACACCACTTCTTTGTCAAGTGGTTACCTAGCTCAACATCTCCCTCGGGCATTAGTGGCACCCGACGGGGTTTTCAAAAAGTCTTTGGGAGCATACTTGCCTCCATCACCATGCATATACCCGTCCCATTTGCGTAGCATCTACTTTAGCATCCTATCTACTCCCACTGGCATAACCCTCATAAGGAGGTAGGATCATGCACAATGCAAGTATCAACGAGGAAGTAATGGAGGCAAACCATCAAAGTGGTTCCACCTCATCATGATTCCATTGCAACAACAATATGGTGCTATATGTCATGCATAAAAAGGGTTTCATAGACATGGTCAAAGGGCTTCTTGCCTGTTTTAACAAAGTCTTCGAGGTCTTCAAATATCTTTGGTCCAACTCCAAGCATTTCGTCTACTTCGTCAACTATCGTCGAAAGCAACCATAATAAGCAACACAGCAAGGCAGAAAATAAAAGTGATCTAAAAATATTAATTTGACTTTTCTAGGATATCTCTAGTTATATGAAAAATAACCAGGGTGGTTTCATTCGGATTGGATCAATGGGTATTTCTGAACATTTCAATATGGTGGAATCAAGGGGTTTATATATTTGCAAGAAGTGTAAAGAAATATATTTTTGAAAAATGAGCAAATGCACCCATTTAACAAATCATGATTTTAGAAACATCTAGGAGTTGGTTTCACTGGATTTGGAGTTCAAATGAATATCCTATGATTTTGCAAAGTTGGCTATACATGAAGAAATAGACCATTATTTGAGGTGATACAGAAAGTATTAGTAAAAATGTTCAAAAACTAAGTTTTGAACTTATAGACATCTAGGATTTTGAATCATGCAATTTGGATCAAAAATGGGCTCTCTGTGATTTTCTGAAGTTCATTACAGAAATGGAAAAACAAGATTTGATAAATGTTTGTGAAGAAAAAGTCTCTGGAAGAATGTGCATGTTGCACCAACAGGTAGATCATGATTTATGGAGTCACTAGAAATTTGAATCATCAAATTTTGAGTTAGTTTGAATTATTTGTGGATTTTACAAATTGTACAGAAAAGAAAAAGGAAAAAGGATTTTACCCAATAAGGGCTGGAACTGGGCGGGACCGCGTGCACTGAGCGAGACATAGCGGGGCAACGCACTGGGCCTGGCCCAGCCGCACGACCGCACGGGGCGACAGCGATGACGTCGAAGGCACCCGCCCAGAATACGCCTTGGCCTTGGGGAGACGGCTCCCGAAGAAACCATGTACACTTAACTTGCGGGCCCGGCCCTCAGGGTCGCCGACACGCGGGACCCATCTGTCGGGTTCATCCCCAACCTCCCGCTCGAACAGAGCAGGGGCAGGGGCGGTGTCGACGGTGGCTTGCCGGTGCCACAGGCCACCGTTTCCGGTGAGCTGACCACCGGCGTGCTCAGGGGACCCGGCCGCGTCCAACCGTGGGTGGCACGGTCGCCCAGGGGCACTGGGTTGAGCAGGGCGTCGGCCGCGGCGGACGAGGCTGGCGGTGACGTTGGAACTCGACGGCACGACCACGGGGAGGAGAGGGAGAAGCGCGGGAGGGGCTCGCGGTGATGGTGGAGGTGCTCTAGTGCGTCCAAGAGGGGAGGAGGAGGAGCGGTGGGTGCAAATTTAGGCGGAGTCCGGCGGCTCGGCTCCGGCCATGGGGAGCGACGGAGGGCACCGGGAGAGGTTTGGATTCGTCCAGTGGGTCGCTGGGAGGGAAAGAGGGCGAAGGGGATCCAGAGGGAGGCCTGGGGAGGCTCTATATGGCGAAGCCACGGTTCACCGTGGACGCGGCGCACGGGTGGTCGCGGCAACGGCTCGGGCGGCCAGGAGAGAGGGCGAGGGACTGTTTGAGGCATTTGTGGGCGTGGTGCTGGGTGTAGGGAAGGGATAGAGAGAGCGGGCGAGCTGCTGGCGGAGCCACGGGCTCGCGCGAGCATTGGCCGAGCGGGCGGCGCTCTAACGCGGGCTGCAGAGGAGAGAGGAGGGCGCGGGAGCAAGTGGGAGACCTGCTGGCGTGATGCGGACACCGAGGCGCGTCGACTGGCGCGCTCAGGCGGGCCGAGGTGGACGGGAGTGTGGCGTCAACGGTCGGGTGCACGGTAGCGTGCTCAAGAGCGAGTCTTTGGCCGGCATGTGCGGCTTTTTCCCGCGTCCTCACGTAGCCACTTGCGTCTGGGGGCTCTGGGAGGGAGTAAACATAGTGGCAAGGGCATTGGATGCCTTGGGGAGCCAGTAGAGGAGGGGAGGGGTGGAGAGAGAGTGAAAATGCTGCTGTCCAGAGAAGAAAAGTGGATCCCTGCCCCCCTTCATCATTGCCTCTCGGGCAGGGAAGCACACTAGAGGTAGAGGGGAACTAGTAGGGGTGGTGGTAAAAAGTAGAACTCATGGAGATTAGTGGAAGTGGTCAAATTGGTGTTTTTAGAAAAATGGTAGAAGGTGTTTGATGCTTGTTTGGTTAAGCAAATGATCTACATTTGGCATGAGACTCCACAGGGTGAAATGTCACATATAATTAGGTCCTTCAACCAATTTTGAGCTCATTTTGGCAAAGTTGCCAATGCAACTTTTGTAAACCCTAGAAATTAGCAGAAATGGAGTTTTCACGATTTAGTCATGAAAATCTATTCTCCTTGATGCACCACTTGGTGTAGTGTCATCATTTGAGGTTCTGAACATGTCCACAAAAATTGAGATCAAAAGGAGAAAGTTTCCAATGTAGAGTTGTTCAAATTTGGTTCTGGACAGGAAGGGTTTTGGGGCACTTTGATCAAGATAACATTCTCTCCAACTTGTGCTATTTTGTCTAGATGAATAAATAGACCATTTGAGAATGTTCACAAGGTTTGAGAACATTTGGACATGTTTGGCAATGTAAAGTTGCTCAAACTTCAAAATGGACAAAAATAGTTTTGAGGGGATTTGATGATGTTATATTGTTCTCCAAGACATAAGACTTGGCAAGATTATCAAACATTTCATATGTGACATGCTAGAATTTTCTTGGAATTTTTGGGGAATATTTCCCTTGTAAATATTTCAAAAGCTTGAAATATCCAGAAAGGGTTTTTAAGGGATTTGACCAATATTTTGAACATGACCATGTGTGGAAACTCTTATATATGGACAATATATGTCCACTGAGTTTCCCTAGGTTTTTCCCAAATATTTTGAAAGCATTAAAATAATTTTAACCTATTAAATACCATTTCTGGACTTAAGAAAAAGCCTTTAAATAAAATAGGAAAATAACTTTTAAATTATATTTTTGTGGTTTCTGGGTGTCCTATATCTAATAGGAGTCAAATATATTTTTGGAAGGATTTTTACTGCCCTTAATTAAGTACTTGCAGTGCAAATCTCAATTCAGGGGGTTTTTTTGGAAAAATAATTTTTGAAAATACTATTTGGCCAAATTATTTTTGCAAGAAATCATTTTTATGTCCTACACACATGGCATGATCATTGGGCAAGGTTTTTGGATCAAGGAGGAGTATAAGAGTTGGATAATTTAATCCATATTTTTAGAGCACTTGCAAACAGCAGTCAACATTCAATCAAAGCAAAGACAAAACACTCAAAAGTTTTTGTCAAACCACATTTTAGCATGATTTATTGACTTAAGTGTAGTGGCATGAAAATCAGGGTGTGACAGACCTACCCCCTTACAAGAATCTCGTCCCCGAGATTCCCAGACTAGGTGCGGAAAGGAGTATGGAAACTTGGATCTGGGGTAGTCTTCATGTCCTCATACTGCTTCTGCTTTCGAGTGGTGTTCCCTTGAACCTTGAAGTACTTGATGGTGTGGCTTCGTGTATGATGTTCTGCTTGCTCCAGGTTGCTAAGGGGTTTCTCACGTAGGTCAGGTTGGGCTGGAGTTCGGTGGCTTGACGATCGATGTCCTTGTAGAGATCGGGCTAGTTAGGAAGTTGGAAACACTTTCGGGGTGTGTCGCGTGGAAAAATGTTGTGCACAGTGGGTAACTCAGGTGGTAACTCCAGCTGGTAACTGTCTTCTCTTCGTCTCGTAGCGATCTCAGAGGGGGTTGTTAAATCTTGGAGTGATCTCGAAGAGGGCCGATGAATCTTGGTGTGGGTTTCTTTGTCATGGAAATGCTTGGTTCCTTAGAGAGGAGGGGCTTGTAGATACACCTGGTCTTCGATGTGGAAGTTTACTTCTTGGCGATGGTGGTTGGTATAGTTCTTCCTCCTTGACATGGCGGTCTTCAGATGTTCCCTAACCAGCTGAACGACTCTTCTTCCGTCTTCAGGTGGACATGCATGTCCTCAAATAAAGATGATAACTAACTTGCCCAAGTACTCTATGAAGTATATGGGGTATGTAGAGTGCGCTGAGGCAGTGGTGGTGGTCACGGTTGAGTATTGGGCGAAGTCTTCTTGTCCTATGTCCAAAGCCCATGGTCATGATCCGACCATATGGTGGCTTGGTAAGGCTTAAGGGTTTCAAGGATTCTAGGGTGCGAGTGAATGTTTATCATCTTATCCTTAAGCACGATTTCTGAGAGGCCAATTGTTCTATCTAGTCCTTTAAACAAATAACCTTATACCACCGAAAGCATCAACTCTTGTAGGTCAGCTCCAATCATCACTCATGCTATTATTATGCTCAGGACTTCCGAGAGGAGGTTTAACAGGATCATACATGTCTACGATCCCCAAAACTCGTATGTATGTCTACCCCTATCCATGGGCATATAAGCTACTAAGCTTGAACGTGACAATCCAATTGCTCAGCCTACTCTTCCAAGGTCTAAGGCATTTCTACCCTAAGGAAACACGTCGTATGCCACTCCAAGATCTTGTTTCCTTCCTATGGATACTCTTTAACAGCCCATTATCTACCATCAATCATCACATGATCCATTAATTCTACAAATCCAATGTTTATGGTGTTCCACACGATCTCCTAATGTCCTATAATCCCCAGATACTTGAAAGGGCTATCTTTGCTATAGTTAGTCCACCGATTCCCATTATCGGGGTCGAGTAAACTCCAAGGTCAGGCTTATATAGAATCCTAAATCAACTCCGACAATTAACCCAATCTCCTAGTTTATCGTCCACCGAGAAACATGGTATCATGATCGAGATCTTCAGTCTAAATCCAATTTACTCCGAACCATGTAGACTTACTCAGCATCTATACTCAACTAAGATCACCTACTTAAATCCAAATCTCACTCCAACGAGAATTCCTATATGTTTACCCCAAGTCATTATCGTAACAACTATCTCCTATCAATATCCCCTGGATAAGTCAAATCCTTATACTTCGAAGAATTTTTAGCTTTCGGTCATAATTGTCCTACTGAATCAAATTTATTCAGGGGCAATGAGAGTCATGCTACTCTATTAACTGATCCCACCAAGTTCATCTACCAACATGAAAGCCTTATAATCCACCGAAGAGTCTCAAATAATTCCTCAAGGTCACTGATATAAACTCATCAAGTCATTTGTCCTCTGTTCCTATATCCTCAATTTGGTTCCTGCTATGGCATCGTTAGTTTTGGTGCTATCTTAGGATGAAATTGTGCTCGTTCACTAGTTCCATAATGAACCCAGTGATGTGCAAGGTTACAGAGGCTTAACTGGTCCGCTTGCAATTTCTGTGGGTTAAGCACATGGTTAAGGACTCGAGCTGGGGTATCTTGTGAAGTCTCGAAGGGTCTAGGGATGGGTTTCTAATCTGGAGGGTTAAACTTAACTCTACAGGGTTGCACCTGGTCGAGGAGGCGGTAGCAAAAAGTCTTCATTGCTAGTTGGTTGCCGAGGTAAAATCCTTGGTATATCTTGTCTTGCTGGTCTTCAGTCGAGGAGGGAGGTGAGAGGGAAAAGTAGCATAGAGGAGGGGAATGCCTAAAGGGGGTTCTATAGTGCAGGTGCAAACAAACAAGTGCCAAAAGAGCCACGCACAAGCATCAAGATAAGCAAGGTGATATTGTCGCGTACTTGTTGCCTAGGGCAAAAAGAGCGACTGATATCAAAACACAAACAAATAAAAACAAGCAAAACACAGTCATGGTTCTATTCGAACCATCATACGAACTCGACTGCACATAGGGGGTACACGACTCATCCTACCCTAGGGGTTCTCGGACTAAGTAGTCGTGCTTTACTCCGTGCCTCGTGCAGTCTTCTGGGTTTTCCCCAGGTGTTGCTACGTCTCCTGTAGTTGTTCGATGAAACGATCCGGGTTGAGCCTGAAGAATCTTCAACAACTTCTCTCCTGTTGAAGTGATGGGGTGAAGGTGGCTCCTCGTAGCTGGCATTGACTTGGTCTTCTCTTGTCTTCTTAGTCATGACGATCCATTTCTGTCTTTTAAGGCGTCGATGGTACTAGGTAGGTAATACTTTATGCAATGACCTTAACAAGGCATAGTAGAGGTCCAACATGTCGGTTACGTTGATGACAACATCGACACCGAGAGTGGGGATGAAGAGAACCGTTTTCCTGCTCACTATAGTGAGGCGGACCTAATGGCGAGGTTCTCATCCACCGGTGGTTGCCGATACAAAAACGATAAGGACAGGGTTGCTCTATTAGCGATGTATATCATTATCTTGCATATCCTATGCCCTGATCATCGTAGGCCAAGGTTGCATCATCCTGGGGCAAATTCAAAGGTATCACCATCCTCTGGGTCTTCATGTCCTCATTCCTCGAAGACGTATCTTCTGTTGGCATCGTTTGCTCGGGTGTCGCCAATCTTGTGTTCAGAAGAGGTGGGTGAGTGTTTGGCAAGGTGTACTCTTCGAGGATTACAAGGAATCCTGTGGTCAGGGGCATAAGGGTAGTAGCGACCAAAAGTTTTGAAGGGGAAGAGATCAATAAGGAAAATATACCTTAGTTTTTGAAAAACTGAGAAGGGAAGATAAGTATAGATAGTTTTGAAAACTAGTAATAGTTTTAGAAATAGTTTTACCCTAACTAACGACCATGCTAACTAAGGCTTCCTACAGTCAGGATGGCTCTGATACCAGCTCTGTGGGGACCCCGACTCATAAGTCGTGATCACCGAATGCACGTGTGCAGTGATCCCAGAGATCAATGCTCACTGAACACACAAAAGCTGTATAACAAGAGTCTTACATCCATTCATACCGTGTTACATAAATTATGACCATTATGGTCAAGTCTTGAGTGTAACTTTGCAGCGGAATTCTTCGTCGATAACTTGGACCCATGCCATCTGCCTTAACCCTACAGGCATTCTGACTGGGAAGCGTCCTAGCTCGCACGACCGTCACCAAAGAACTCTTCAATATATCTTGTCTCTCATGCCTGGCCAATAAAATAACCAGTGGCAAGCCAATGAGTACTTTGAATGTACTCGCAAGCAACCCGTGTTTTGAGAAGAAGGTACAACAATGCATGATATAGGTAAATTTTTGTAGAAATCTAGTTTTGTTGTGCTATGACATGTTCAACAATTGGCAAAACATGCATCATACGAATTCAAGTAACCATAGTGACTGGTTACAGATATCAACATAAATGGAGTGGGCATCAACCCAACTCAATCATGTCAAGTCCTTTGACTTGACCCAAGTAGTTCTTCCCACTTATCCAAACACACTCACCAGGTTTCGTAAACATGTGGATGTAGCCCAAGAGCGGTTACCCAACTGTCCTTCACCGTGGACACGGCTATTCGAATAGTTTTACACTCTGCAGAGGTTGCACACTTTACCCACAAGATCCGGGGAACTTCCGTGTCATCCACGACCCGCGGTACCTCAAGTACCCGGGGTAAGCACCCGATCACTATCTTTCCCTAGACGACAATAACATGGAGTCCACTCGATTGGTAGTAACCCCCCGTGCCCAACATTTCACATCTTAAAATTGTGGAGCCTCGCTCCCATATTTATCTCATACCACTGGCACGGGGTACCAACGGTGTGTCCGGTGCCCCATAAAAATGTTCTTGGCCGCCCTACCTGGCACGACCCCGTCCCGAGAGAGCGCAACAACAACTCTCCCGTCACTAGTAATGCGGGCTCCAAGCTAGTATCGGCCTAGGTAATCAATAATGCCCTTTCCCATATAAGGGTAGAGTGGTTGCGCATGTAAGGTTGGAATAACGGTCGCAACTTAAACCAATCCATTTTTGAAACCACACTCACATATCCTTCTCCGGTACACCACTTCTTTGTCAAGTGGTTACCTAGCTCAACATCTCCCTCGGGCATTAGTGGCACCCGACAGGGTTTTCAAAAAGTCTTTGGGAGCATACTTGCCTCCATCACCATGCATATACCCGTCCCATTTGCGTAGCATCTACTTTAGCATCCTATCTACTCCCACCGGCATAACCCTCATAAGGAGGTAGTGTCATGCACAATGCAAGTATCAACGAGGAAGTAACGGAGGCATACCATCAAAGTGGTTCCACCTCATCATGATTCCGTTGCAACAACAATATGGTGCTATATGTCATGCATAAAAAGGGTTTCATAGACATGGTCAAAGGGCTGCTTGCCTGTTTTAACAAAGTCTTCGAGGTCTTCAAATATCTCTGGTCCAACTCCAAGCATTTCGTCTACTTCGTCAACTATCATCGAAAGCAACCATAATAAGCAACACAGCAAGGCAGAAAATAAAAGTGATCTAAAAATATTAATTTGACTTTTCTAGGATATCTCTAGTTATATGAAAAATAACCAGGGTGGTTTCATTCGGATTGGATCAATGGGTATTTCTGAACATTTCAATATGTTGGAATCAAGGGGTTTATATATTTGCAAGAAGTTTACAGAAATATATTTTTGAAAAATGAGCAAATGCACCCATTTAACAAATCATGATTTTAGAAACATCTAGGAGTTGGTTTCACTGGATTTGGAGTTCAAATGAATATCCTATGATTTTGCAAAGTTGGCTATACATGAAGAAATAGACCATTATTTGAGGTGATACAGAAAGTATTAGTAAAAATGTTCAAAAACTAAGTTTTGAACTTATAGACATCTAGGATTTTGAATCATGCAATTTGGATCAAAAATGGGCTCTCTGTGATTTTCTGAAGTTCATTACAGAAATGGAAAAACAAGATTTGATAAATGTTTGTGAAGAAAAAGTCTCTGGAAGAATGTGCATGTTGCACCAACAGGTAGATCATGATTTATGGAGTCACTAGAAATATGAATCATCAAATTTGGAGTTAGTTTGAATTATTTGTGGATTTTACAAATTGTACAGAAAATAAAAAGGAAAAATGATTTTACCCAAACGGGCTGGATCTGGGCAGCGACCGCGTGCACTGAGCGAGACATAGCGGGGCAACACAGTGGGCCTGGCCCAGCCGCACGACCGCACGGGGCGACAGCGATGACGTTGAAGACGCCCGCCCAGAATACGCCTTGGCCTCGGGGAGACGGCTCCCGAAGAAACCGTGTCCACTTAACCTGCGGGCCCGGCCCTCAGGGTCGCCGACACGCGGGACCCATCTGTCGGGTTCATCCCCAACCTCCCGCTCGAACAGAGCCGGGGCTGGGGCGGGGTCGACGGCGGCTTGCCGGTGCCACAGGCCACCGTTTTCGGTGAGCTGACCACCGGCGTGCTCAGGGGACCCGGCCGCGTCCAATTGTGGGTGGCACGGTCGCCCAGGGGCACTGGGTTGAGCAGGGCGTCGGCCGCGGCGGACGAGGCTGGCGGTGACGATGGAACTCGACGGCACGACCATGGGGAGGAGAGGGAGAAGCGCAGGAGGGGCTCGCGTTGATGGTGGAGGTGCTCTAGTGCGTCCGAGAGGGGAGGAGGAGGAGCGGTGGGTGCAAATTTAGGCGGAGTCCGGCGGCTCGGCTCCGGCCATGGGGAGCGACGGAGGGCACCCGGAGAGGTTTGGGTTCGTCCAGTGGGTAGCTGGGAGGGAAAGAGGGCGAAGGGGATCCAGAGGGAGGCCTGGGGAGGCTCTATATGGCGAAGCCATGGCTCACCGTGGACGCGGCGCACGGGTGGCCGCGGCAACGGCTCGGGCGGCCAGGAGAGAGGGCGAGGGACTGTCTGAGGCGTTTGTGGGCGTGGTGTTGGGTGCAGGGAAGGGATAGAGAGAGCGGGCGAGCTGCTGGCGGAGCCACGGGCTCGCGCAAGCGTTTGCCGAGCGGGCGGCGCTCTGACGCGGGCTGCAGAGGAGAGAGGAGGGCGCGGGAGCAAGTGGGAGACCTGCTGGCGTGATGCGGACGCCGAGGCGCGTCGACTGGCGCGCTCAGGCGGCCCGAGGTGGACGGGAGCATGGTGTCAACGGTCGGGTGCTCGGTAGCGTGCTCAAGAGCGAGTCTTTGGCCGGCATGTGCGGCTTTTTCCCGCGTCCTCACGTAGCCACTTGCGTCTGGGGGCTTTGGGAGGGAGTAAACAAAGTGGCAAGGGCATTGGATGCCTTGGGGAGCCAGTAGAGGAGGGGAGGGGTGGAGAGAGAGTGAAAATGCTGCTGTCTAGAGAAGAAAAGTGGATCCCTGCCCCCTTCATCATTGCCTCCCGGGCAGGGAAGCACACCAGAGGTAGAGGGGAACTAGTAGGGGTGGTGGTCAAAAGTAGAACTCATGGAGATTAGTGGAAGTGGTCAAATTGGTGTTTTTAGAAAAATGGCAGAAGGTGTTTGATGCTTGTTTGGTTAAGCAAATGATCTACATTTGGCATGAGACTCCACAGGGTGAAATGTCACATATAATTAGGTCCTTCAACCAATTTTGAGCTCATTTGGGTAAAGTTACCAATGCAACTTTTGTAAACCCTAGAAATAGCAGAAATGGAGTTTTCAAGATTTAGTCATGAAAATCTATTCTCCTTGATGCACAACTTGGTGTAGTGTCATCATTTGAGGTTCTGAACATGTCCACAAAAGTTGAGATGAAAAGGAGAAAGTTTCCAATGTAGAGTTGTTCAAATTTGGTTCTGGACAGGAAGGGTTTTGGGGCACTTTGATCGAGATAACATTCTCTCCAACTTGTGCTATTTGGTCTAGATGAATAAATAGACCATTTGAGCATGTTCACAAGGTTTGAGAACATTTGGACATGTTTGGCAATGTAAAGTTGCTCAAACTTCAAAATGGACAGAAATGGTTTTGAGGGGATTTGATGATGTTATATTGTTCTCCAAGACATAAGACTTGGCAAGATCATCAAACATTTCATATGTGACATGCTAGAATTTTATTGGAATTTTTGGGGAATATTTCCCTTGTAAATATTTCAAAAGCTTGAAATATCCAGGATGGGTTTTTGAGGGATTTGACCAATATTTTGAACATGACCATGTGTTGAAACTCTTATATATGGACAATATATGTCCACTGAGTTTCCCTAGGTTTTTTCCAAATATTTTTAAAGCATTAAAATAATTTTAACCTATTAAAGACCATTTCTGTACTTAAGAAAAAGCCTTTAAACAAAATAGGAAAATAACTTTTAAAATTATATTTTTGTGGTTTCTGGGTGTCCTATATCTAATAGGAGTCAAATATATTTTTGGAAGGATTTTTACTGCCATTAATTAAGTACTTGCAGTGCAAATCTCAATTCAGGTTTTTTTTGAAAAACTAATTTTTGATAATACTATTTGGCCAAATTATGTTTGCAAGAAATCATTTTTATGTCCTACACACATGGCATGATCATTGGGCAAGGTTTTTGGATCAAGGAGAAGGAGTACAAGAGTTGGAGAATTTAATCCATATTTTTAGAGCACTTGCAAACAACAGTCAACATTCAATCAAAGCAAAGATAAAACACTCAAAAGTTTTTGTCTAACCACATTTTAGCATGATTTATTGACTTAAGTGTAGTGGCATGAAAATCAAGGTGTGACAATGAACTAGCCATTGCAAGTCATTAAAAGCATGCACACCTCTCATCTCTTATTGGTTGATATGTCAAGAAACAAGAAACAAGGTAGAAGTTAATGCACCGCGCCTAAGTGTTTTGGGACTGTTTGGTTTTCATAAGATGACTTACACACCTAGACGGAGGGAGTAGTATAGCCCTGTAAACCGGAAAGGAGTACACACCTAGACAGAGGGACTAGACTCCACCGTGTGCAGTACTCCCTCCATTCCGGTTTATAGGGCTCAAATCTCATGAACCAAGGCATTTTGCGATTGGAGGAATGTATCTCGTACTTTACAAAACTACCCTAATTAAACTCATGCATTAATTACATAGTTCTCTCGTTTTCCTCTCCGCCTTGGTCGCGGTGCACAATATTGAGCACTCCTATATGACTAGCCACTCTATCTACATGCGGGACATTTCAAAGCATCCGGGCCCGCGTGCCATCCACCAAATCACAGCGAGGTGCTACAGTCGAGACTCACCTGTCACCCCGGTGTGGCCGTCATGACCCGTCATATCACAAAACCCACACCTTTACCAGCAGTGGTAAGGTGGCCTCCAAGTTGGACTGGACGAAGCAACCATCATTTCACTGGAACGCTCGTTCAAGCCCTTTCTTCCCTTTCTTGAAGAAAACCTCACTCCAGGCTACTCACTTCTGCCATTTTTCTTCTGTACCGACGAAGGAAAGGTGGGCGAATTAGTTATGCTGCTATATTTTCATTCCAAGAATCTTCTTTTTGCGAAGCACCGACCGATTCTCACATCCTATTCTTTTCCCGTTTTCATTGCGATTGTGGTTTCCTTTCGATTGCTTTTTGTTTGTTAGTTCATTGATGGATCCTGGAGCACTAGGCAAAGAGTTGCCGGCGGACAACCCACTGGAGATAGCGATCTCCAGGAAGCGAGCACCGACCAACGAATTGACCATGTTGGTGGGCCAACCCATGGAGACGAAGAACTCCAAGAAACAAGCACTGGCCAAAGAGTTGAGGACGTTGGCGGACGAACTCCTCAAAGAAAGTTGGAAGAACAACAAGGGCCCCACCGTGCCTACCCCAGGAACTCTGATTGCCACCTATGTGAGGCTCAAGACCGAGTTTGAGGAGATAGTCGCCGTTGAGAAGCAATATTCCCCTGGCAAGGTGATGGCCCCCATCGAGGACGAGGAGATGGCCCCTGGAGGGATGAGATCCCCCGGTGAGCTGCACAAGGTAAAAATAATGGCTTATTACCATATTTGTGGTTTTTGATTATTTGCAATGTGCTTGCTAATATGTTAGGGTTGTGCAGGTGCCGGTGGACATCCTTGATGATTCCGATGTCGTGGCCCGTTCTGTTGGCATCGCCCCGGAGATCGATTCCGATGCCGCTGTCCATCCTGTGGACATCGCCCCAGAGATCGATTCCGATGTCGCGGTCAGTCCTGTGGACATCGCCCCAAAAATCGATTCCCATGCCGATGTCCGTGCTGTGGTCATTACCCGAGAGATCGATGACAAGAAATAGTTGGTCGCGCTAATCCTTCAGGGTAGTTTGCATTGCCCTGTGTTTAATTAGCAGAACGATGCGTGTTATCAAACCATCTTAGGGCTAGTGCACTGTCTTGTGTGGGCGGATCTTGCTACTTTTGTTTGATAGTGAATCATGCGAACCCTCTCCGAGTTATGGAAACAGATGTATCCTCACCAGCTTTTAATGTAATATATGGCATGCTTAGATGTAAGTTTGAACTGTTTATCATATCAGCAGGGCTTGTTTGATGATTCTTGGTGTTAGTAGGCTAGCTACTGTGCGAGCTATAGTACTTGCAAAACACTCACCGAAGAGAAACGTTGGGGCTGATGAGCTTGTGGTACGCTTATACTTATCCCTCGTCGATCGACCAATAGCCCTAGCTCCTAAAATTGTAGGCTTAGCGATCGATCAGACAATAGTCGACATACATTCAGGCCTCATTTGGTTCATAGGGTAGGAAAATCGTAGCAAAAGTACAGAGAACATGCAATACAAAATCATAGCAGTGCAGAGACGTACTCCCTCCATTCCAAAATAGATGACCTAGGCGGGCTAGTTTGGCCTAGTGGGTTTCAGTGATATGACGTGGTACAGTGCCGTCCAGTCTTCGCGTGTGGTAGCAGTATTGCGGGTATAGTAAGTTTTCTTGAAGAAGCGGAATTCAACGAAGTCATGATGGTTCCTTCGTCCGAACAACTTACAGTGGGAAAGGTTGGGCCTACGATACGACCGGGGTAGACCAGGATAATTTTGTGCATGGCAGGTGGACCAGGATGGTCGACGTCCCACATGTCGGCGAATGAAAGTATTCTTTCCGATATAGAGGACGAGCAACGAGTATTCATTGTTTATTTTTGATGAAAGCTATTGTCTCCACTGTTACGACGGAGGAGTGTGAAACACGGCAGCCCAGTGAACTTGGCATGCGCACCACTCCCTCCTTCCTCATATAATGCCCAGGTTACAGCTTTTCTCACTTTCTCTCTATCTATTTCCTCTCAAATGTTTTTTACCTTTATTTTTTTAAGACACAATTGTTTTTATGCCTTTTTTAGAATTATTTTTTTATACCTAGGAGCACGTGTAGAGACGGGCTCTTGCAGAGCCCAATCCTTGACTTTGTCAATGCCTCTCTCTCCTCCACATAAGGAGTACTGCTTGCTATGCATGCATGCGACGGGCAGCTGGCGTCTTGAGGGGCCAGGGCGGTGAGAGCGGGCTCCGAAAGCGGTCCGTACTCCAGCATGGCCCACCTCACATTATCACCATATATTTCTTGGAGTCCATGCGCGGCGGGCGGGCGATCTCTTCTCCCTCCCCCATTTCTCTCTTCTCAGCCGACGCCCGCCGAGCGATTAGATTTCGGCTATCGACGGTTTATTCAATTACGGTCCCACATGTCAGTGAAATTGCAAGACAACGCGTGTCCCCTCTGGTGAGCGGCGTGCGAGCCGGACGTCGGGGTTGCGACGCGTACGAGTCGTAAGTGTGTCGCCTTTTCCTTTAGAACTTGCGAAGCATAACATTTTCGCGCGATCGATCGATAGAAATCCAGAACAAAATGACGAGGGCGGTGCTTTCCCGCTCGTTAGGCGGGCTAGTTCGAGTGATATGACGTGCTACAGTGCCGTCCACTTGCTCCATTTTTATGTAAGCAAGAGTTTACACTCTTACACGGGAGGAGTGTGAAACACCGCGGATCTGATTTTGATCGAGGGATAACTGTTCCCTGCCAAATAATGGAGGATTGTTAGCGATTATAGCATGATATTTAGGGAATCTCCAGCGCTGGCCCACAAATTTACACCGGCATCTGTCCGAGGACACTGATGGATGCCATCCGATGCTGCCCGCATACCTTTCGACAACCGGACAAAATTCGTGCAAACAAAGCAAATTTCAAATTAACTGGATGAAATTCATTACATTTCGAAAACTTTTCCTACAAACTGGATGAAATTCATTACATATTTCGCACAAACCGTACTAAAACCTACTGTAAACCTAATCTAAACGATCGTCGGCGCCCGACCACCATGTCCGGCCATGAACCCGAGAAAGCCGGCCATTGCCTTTGCCTCCTCCTCATCCACCTCGATAACCTCCTCCTCCAGAGCGCGGCGACCTATCGTGTACTACTCTTCCTCGCTGCCGGGTGCGCCCGCGCACGCGCGCCGACTTCGTGGTCGTGGCGGCAGAGGGTGGCCGGGGGGGTGCCGGCGATCTCCTTCGTTTGCTCCTGCGACAGTACGTCAAAGAGAGCTTTGGAGCACGCCCGGAGCGGAGCCGCCGATGTCCCTCGTCTGCTCCTGCGACAGTACGTCCAAGAGAGCTTCGGAGCGCCAGGAGGCCATGGTTGAAGTGGTGCCGACAGAAGGAAGGGACCGGAGGAGAATAAGTGTGGGTCTTTGGCTATGACTGGGAGCTGGGGCTCAAGTTAATATAGCGGGCGAATGGCAATGAGCCGCAGCAGACGGATGGACAACTGGCGCCGGAGTAGGTTCGTCGGGCGTGAATGCGGACGCTGCTTCAGTGACTTAACTGCAGATGTGTTTGGGTTACTGACATGTGGGCCCAACGGGCATCTGGCCCGCATGTCAGTGACACACCAATTGCACCTGCAGTTAAGTCCGGTGAATGCGGCATTGACATTCTGGAGAGACGGTGACCGTTTCAGGCGGGAAGCGCGCGCTAGCGATGGAAGGGGTTTCGATGTGCAGTGGCACTAAGATCGGTCGCTCACGATAGTACATACTCCGTACCATACTACCATAGTACCCTCTCTAGCTTAGGCTGTTTTATAGATTGTCGTTGTGATGGACGATATACATGAGCAAGGCGGTCCGAGTATGATCGTTGGTGTTGAGCCAGGTGAATACATGCTCGGCGTTCGCGTAGGCCTCCATCAAACGTCTAAACAGTAATGTCAGGCACCGCCGGGGCGCGCAGGTGATGGGCTCGCCGTTTGCGTTGCGCCATGAGCAGGACTTTGATTTAGAGGGCGACGTGCATGCATTAGCATGCTTTGACAGCGTGAGCGTGAGTGTCTGACGCGAAGTATTTCATTTTCATTTGGCTGACGAGGGTGCGTTGCAGCGATGAGTCCGTGGTTTGATTCCCCACATACGCATAATTTTGGTTTTTACATTATTTCTTTCTCCATTGACAGGTAGGCCCACGTAGATAGATAAAGAACACGAGCTGATGAGGCGCATGCGGACTGTTTGACTGGTCAACCCGACAAATACGGAGCTATACGCTGAGCCAGTGACCGTATAATCACCATATCTCGTATACAATGATCAAAGTGAGCTATCAAGACAAGTTCAATGACCGCCAATGCATTTTACTCGGTAATAAATGACCAGGGTTGAAGGGGAATCCAAATTTGCTTCGTCTTCTGTCCTTGAGCTCTTGACAAACCAATGCACTATACGGTTGTTCGGCCACTCCACCCCAGAGCTCTCACCAAGCGTCGTTCATGCCACCGCGCCGCACACTAACCGGTAAGGCAGCGATGGCATCCCGCCGCGCTGAGTTCCTCGCCGCCCACGACCGCACACAAAATGGTAGGGAAGCGATGGCATCCCGCCGTTCCGAGTTCATCGCCACTCGCGACCTCACGACTATGTGGGAGGAATTTGAAGATGCCAAGGCCGAATGGGCGGTAGAGCAAGAGGCGGCCAAAGCCGCACAGAGGGAGCGGAAAAGTTAGAAAGCACTCAAGAAAATAGAGGCCCGCCGCCGCAAGAAAGAAAAGGACGCACGCGCTGCTACGGAGAGGTCTGCGGAGATCCAAGCACGGTGGGGTGTCACCGACAAAGCCGGGAAGGAGAACGACGGCGTCTGGCCAGCATGTGAGAAGTAGTAGTACTAGTAGTTAGTGTGTGTGTGTCTGTGTCTGAGTACGAGCATGTACCAATACTACTAGTTACTACTGTATTTTTAGAGCAAATTACCAGTACATTAGCCTAGACTAAATGGAAAAATTCCTATCCTAAGCATCAAATGGCATCTCTTTCTCTGTAGGGATTGAGATGCATGTCATCTCACTTCCTATGATTTTCATATTCCTATCCTATGAACGAAAGGAGGCCTCTGTTGGAGTAACTACTGTAGCTAGCAGTACTGCTGGTACAGTAGTTTTCTTCCAGAAGCGGAATTCAACGAAGTCATGATGGTTCCTTCGTCCGAGCAACTTCAAAGTGGGAGGTGGGCCTGTGATTTGACGACTCATTAGTCATTGTTACTGCGGCGCGACGTCCCACATGTTGGCGAACGGAAGTATTCTTTCCGATATCGAGGAGCAAGGAAACCGCATGGAGTTCTGCGTGCATGGCAAGTGGACCAGGATGGTCGACGTCCCACATGTTGGCGAACGGAAGTATTCTTTCCGATATCGAGGAGCAAGGAAACCGCGTGGTATAGTATCACTGCTGATTGGTTCGCAAAAAAAGTATCACTGCCGATTTATAATTATTTTTTATTTCTGATGAATGCTAGCGTTTCAACTCTTACGACGAAGGGTTCCAAACACGGCACGTGCTGGATGTCCCACACGTCAGCGAAAGGAGTGGGACATGAACAACGTGGTAGAGCCCAGCGTAAAAAAACAGCGTGGTAGAGCGTCTCCACTTCTTCCACTTCTGGGTCAGAGACCACACGTAGTAGTACTTAGTGGTATGAACTATACAAGGTGCGACCTGGAGAGAAAGACACGTCTAGTTGGAAGGTCTCGGGGCATACACGTAAACAAATATAAAAGTTAATATGTGCCTCCAACTAATATAGTAGTAGTAGAGTACTTAGGCATGTACTCCATAACATCACCGTGCAATTCACATACAACATTTAGTGGTAGTACGTAGTAAGAGACAAATGCCGCCCAAGAGTTCCCTTCTCGACCTACTTTTGGGTGTTTGGTAGAGTGTATGGAGGGTGCATGAGTCCACACTAGTTTAGCACAAATACACTAGAAGCATGCATGAAGAGAGCATGCATTAAGAGGGGTGTTGAGTTGAGCATGCATGAAGAGGGAACAACTATGCTGAGACGAGAACGCAACCAAACACACCCTATATGCCACGCATGTTCATACCATTTGTGCCTTTCTACTTCACTTACTGCGCTACATTACTCAGGTTCGTACGTCCACTCCTGGGTACATGTCCGTCTCGTAGTTCCAGTCCCACGTGTTCTTCATATAGATGGAACGATCCTTGCATAACACGCGCACCTTGATGCTAGATGTCTCGCGTGTTGGCAAAAGGATGAACAAAGCTCACGTAAAAAAATAGAGTGCAAGAACATAGATTCCGGACGACCGAGAAGGAGCAAGGAACCTTGTGGTGGAGCGTCTGCACACATAATATTTAATATTATTCAGCGATATAAAATTAACCAATCATCTCCACAGTGGACTGGAAGAGTACGAAACACGGCAGCCCAGTGTAGTTACATCATACTAGTACATGGCTAACCCACGCTATCACCATATTTCTTGGCTTCCGTGCGACACCTATCTCTAGTAATCCAGCAGCCTGTATCGCTTCTCCCTCCTCGTCTATATCAAAGTGCGGCGGGCTGGTGTTTCTGCCGTCTATTGAGGTCAGTTAACTATCACATGTTAGCGACATGCCAAGAGCATTCTAAAAAAAATCCTTTCAAGTTCCGTTTTCAAAAATAAAAAAAATCCTTTCACGTACGAATTTGCCTGTATGCTTTGAGCAACTTGAATGTCCTATACTGCTCCTGTTTGATACTCTAACTTAGCTAGAGGTTAGACTAACTCATGACTAACCCTGAACTAACTGTAGCCAAAGAGGTGTTTGCGTGACAGGGTTAGATTGACAATAAATGCACTTCATGGAGAGAGAAAAGTGATTTTTCTGTGGTCCCAATGAGAACTATCTCCAGTTAGCACCTCTTGGGTGGGATAGTTTTTTTTTGGTGGGTTCGGTGCAACTTGCTCCAATTTAAACCCTCATGCTTGGATACTTTAGGGCTATATGAGCCCCAACTAGCTCAAACTAACTCTAACCCATGGATCCAAACAGGGCCTATGGCCAGTCTCGACGCGGAGCAGTCGCGTGCACCGGGAAGCGGCGCTCTCTCGGCCGTCGCGCCACTTCAAAGCCGGCGCCAGTGAGAGGTCACCTCCGCTCTGGCCGGGCATTAATGCGGCACTGACGCTCCAGGGCAACGCCGACCGTTTCACGCGGGAAGCGCGCACTGGCAAGGGAGTATAGGTTTTGAACCGTTTCAGGTGTAGTACTGGTAGTTTGCAAGACTACTCAATTATTGCACTCAGTTTCCTAAGAAATTGTGGTAAAAAACATTACTACACAGCCCGCTTCCCTTCTCCTTCCTCTTCCACCGCCCGCGCACGTCCGCGGGAAGCGACCGGTCAACCCTTATATAGGAGTGCTAGCACAAAAAGATGCATGCATGACCACTAAAATTTCCATATTAAAGCGCCACTCCGGCGGGAGTATGGCGTATGTTGTTACCTTCGGTCGGCCCATGGCTACCGGGCAACGGCGACCAGAGAAGAGGAGGCGGGAGGGGAATGAATGCAGCTACTGTTTGGGTTCGCCTTCTGGCTTAAATAAATGCACAGCATCACGTGTACCCGCGGGTGCACAAATTGTAACATACGTGTCTGCTTAAGTGGGCGTCACGTAACTGGTGTGTGTGTTCGAGAGATTCTGAGAGACAGAGTGCGTGTGTGCGACTCTACTCTTCGGACATGTACTCAACCTTTTGCATCGGGATGTAAGTATAATGGTATTTACTTTAGCTAGTGATTTACGTGGCCATGTTAACGTGGTTGTGTCAAAAAAATGTCACTTCCTGCTCGTGATTTGCGTTATATAATTACAAGCAAGATTCTCGTGCATTGCACGGAACATCAATATGCAATTTTTTACAGAACACCTGTTGTGATTGACCCATGCAGGAGTAATCCCATGTGTAAAAACTAATGATATCTCGAGAATTTTATCGGAAAACTGGTATCTCGAGAATGTCATCGAAAAAATGAAAGATGAGAGATAAGGCGAGGAGGAGTGGAGCGTGGTGGTGACTGGTGGTCGGAATGGGCGGAGGCATGGGGATGGACGGCGCCGGCAGGTGGCAGCGGCCACCATGCATGCTAGATTGTTCCAGAGACTTATTCCTTTTTTAATTGCTGAGCAATGAGGTTGCGGGAGATAATGATGTGGAGAGAGGTGCGGGTATCTTTTGTAAAATTATCATAGTTTGCTTTCTATCCTCAGATATAGATCATACGGTCTGTATTACAAGATGGCAGGCACACCATCACCTCCAACTCGTTTTTTTATAAGGGTACAGATGATAAGTTTGTTGACTACTAAAGTAAAGTGGAATTTGACCATGTTATGCAAGTAAATAAAGGTGATCGTTTATCATACGGGTAAGGTTGGATGAAGGGTGGTAGGAAAAAATGCTCCGCCTAGAGCATGTGTGTGTGAGATGGAGTCTTAGTGTGTGCGTGGGGTGTGTGTGTGTGTGAGAGAGAGAGAGGAGAGAGATGGAGTCTTAGTTTGTGTGTGTGAGAGAGAGAGATGGAGTCTTAGTGTGTGTGGGGGGGTGCGTGCGTGCGTGTGTGTGTGTGTTTGTGTGTGTGTGTGAGAGAGAGAGAGATGGAGTCTTAGTGTGTGTGTGGGGGGGTGCGTGCGTGTGTGTGTGTCGCGGGGTCCTCTGTGGCGGATGTAATTTAAGTGTGCATGGCTTAATCATAGAGAGGTGATGTGTATGGCAGATGCCACCAACGATGGGGTGCGAGAGAGAAAATGCCCGTAGAGAGGGAAGAGAAGGTGTGTGCGCGTGAGAGGAGTCGACATCGAGAGAACGTGTTTGTTCGAGAGACACCGAGGAAGACTACTATATATGGATGGTGCATGTAGGCGGGAATTAAACAAAGGGATGGTCTTATTGGTTTCCGGGATATAGGGGAAGAGTGAGAGGCGGGGGGGGGGGGGGGGGGTAGTTAGAAGGAGATTGTTAAGTGTGAGTGTGTGTTTTACCCATCCAGGCGGAAGTTATGTGCACAAAAGAGGAGAACGATTCGATGTGGCGTTAGGATTGAGGGTAATTAACTACGTATGGAGACATAGAGACCTTGAACGTGCATGTGTGAGAGGTATACATGTATACGTGGGATGTGTGTGTGCGCGCGCGTGCATGATCGAGATAAAAGAAAGAAGACATAAGTCATAAGATCAACGACATGGGAGAGACGGATCGGTATGACAATATGCATGCATGTGAGAATGCAGGGAAGAAGGCCCGACAATTGAGCATGTGTTTTTGTCTTTAAGAGATAGTGGCGTGGGCTGGAGCATGCATCTATGGCGAGCAGAGGGAGTGAGGCGCAACGATTGTGCAAAAGAGACCAACCTATAAATGCATATGTATGGAGAGACATATATAGTGTGGGTGATAGGAAGCAAGACTCCATGCGAGAAAGAAATGTTGATGGAGAAACTACAGATAGATACAGAGATGGAGATGCTAGCTAGAGGGACATCCGCTAGTTTGGGTGTTGGAGATGACCGTCGGGTGGTTCAAAGGGTGAAGTTATATATGTGTGTGAGAGGGCACTTGACTGCATGTAGAGAGAAACATGTGTAGTGTGCGTGATAGGAATCAAGAGTGAGGGCGAGAAAGAAGGTTGATGGAGAAAAAGATAAATAGAAAGATAAAGATGCTAGCTAGTGTGTGTTAGAGATAGGAGTCGAGTGGATCAGAAGGCTGGGTTATGTGTGTGGGTGTGAGAGAGATAGAGAGGGTGCATGTGAGTCACATACAAACAGATATCAGAGAGAAATGAAATCCAGAGAGACGGAGTTTTGTGTCTGCGAGAGAGAAAGATATTTCACAACGAGAGTGATAACTAGAGAGACATACGAGGGAACGCAAGATATCTCTAGGGAGAGAGGGTGTGTGTGAGCGACATACAAGAGAACAATGGAGAAATATGAGACCCTGGGAGACAGAGTCTGTGTTTGTGTGTGAGAAAGAGACATTGAAGAGGAAGAGTCGTAGGTTCTCATATCTAAGGAGTGAAAGACATCTCTGTATGAGGGGTGTGCGAGTGGCACACATGGGAATAGTAGAGAGAAATGAGACCCCGGGAGACAAAGTTTTGTGTTTGTGTGAGAGAAAGAGATTCCACATGGAGAATCATAGTTAGAGACACATAGCAGGGAGCGAGATATACTTAGAGAGAGATAGAGTGATGAAGGTCGAGGGAGAGAGTACCGTCAGTGTGTTACGAAGATAAAAGATCATTGTCGACATACAGGTAGCACGAGAGATACCTGAGAGACGATGAACGCGTATAGGTCCAGAGAGATAGTCCTATATAAGCATGAGTGATAGCTATATGAGATGAATATCTGGATTAAAGGGGATTCAAATATTTAAACTGGAGATCACGACATCGATAATATCATAACGCAAATTGGTGTATCAAACATGCATATTCATTTGAATTTGGGCACACGTGTAATGTTATATAGTTTATCAATATTGGTGATCCATAGATTTTTCAATTACAAACAATGCAGGGTTTATATGCAATTAATGTCTAAACGGGATTGCACTATATGTTGCGTGTGTGAAACACATTATACATGTTTGAGAAGTAAAAAAACCCGCATGAAACACACATTAATTGGAGACAGTTAGCGAGGAATGCATACATTGGATTTCAACATAAAGTGGTTTCAAATATTTGAAAATCCAAATTGATGGATACAACCTTGTGAATCTGAGATCATGCCATTTGTAAACCATATTTATGTATAAATGGTGTTGTGCTTTTGAAAGTATATATAAAAAAATGATGTATATAGAATGTAATTCCAATTGAAAATGGATCCCGCCCGAAAAAAAGAGAATACAAACGGGATTCGAATTGAGTTGGCACGGTAAACGTGCACTCTGCAAAATTTGAACGAAGCGGGGAAAGTCGCAGTAACCGCCCGAAACCAAAATTTGCGAGATGGAAATCACTACTGCCTATCCCTGCCACGCAAAGCCTATCTGCTGGATTTCTATAGGTTTCGATAGGGGTAGGTTTGTAATTTCACCCAAACGTGACGTAACCGCCTCTCACCCGGATTCATACACGATGGGCGCCAAAACACAGTGTGTCCTCGGCCGAAATCGACTCTCTCCCCGATTCATATTCATACACGGTGGGCGCCAAAAACAAACTCTCGTCGGCAAATATTCGGTGTATGCGAGATTACCGTCCTATCCCCAACCGACTAATGTTGCTGTGATGTAGTAGAAATTTGAAACGGGGGCTAAGTTTGTAAATTTCCTCGCATTTGAGACAAGCGCGCCCTGAATACATGGTTCCCCCCTTCCTCTCTACCTCCCTTTTCCCCATTCGTACTCCGTGGGCACCAAAACACCCTCTCCACCCCACCCTCCTCCGTCCGCTGCCGTCCGCCACCCCATCCACCGCCGTCCTCCTCCACCATGCCAGAGCTGATACCCCAACGTCGCCATCCATTACAAGAGATTGACCTCTCTCATCCACGGCTTCGGACCGGGATCCTTGCATCCCGTCCTCTCGCTTCATCCCCGCCGTCGTCCACCTTGCCGGCGCCGCTCCTACGACCGTCTCGTCCACCGCGCCCCACTGCCACCGGCTACCCTCCTAGATCTGCTTCCACGCCGCCGACAGCCATCGCTACCGCAGCACCGTCAAATTCTCAGCAGATGCGTACACGGCGCCGCACCAGAGGCGGTACTCTTTCGTATATGCTCAACTTATTTATCGCAGCAAGAAAATAGATCGCCACTGCTTTACTCTGATTTCTTGTCTTGGTTGCGAAGTTGCCTTTGTCCGGTTTGCACGTTCAGATCCGCCATGGCACGCTCAACACTATACTCCCAATGCTTATGGTTTTCCCCTTTCATATTCCACACTAGTTAAATCACAGTAGACTAAATTTCAAAATTGGGTCAGTCGATTTTTCAGAGCTTGCCGGAGTTCGCCGGTGCGAACGAAGGGGCTCGGGTGGTTGTGGGGCCTAGCCGAACGAAGAAAACTCGACGCGGGTGGGGGTTGGGGCGGGGGTGGAGGGTGGGGGTGGCGGAGGAACACAGGCGCCGGGGGCCGGTGGTCCGGCCGGCAGCCCGTGCGGTGTTCTGTATGGGAAGAATCAGAGACGAGGAAGAAGATGGGTTAGGAGACATAGGATCTTCATCCAACCGCCTGAAATGGTCGAGAGACAGCTGGGAGTTGCTTTCTTAATGCGCTCTGGTTCATCATGTGTGGGCACTGCACAACCAACATTTTATTATCCAAAATCTGCTTGCTCTTCTTTACCATGTTCCTCTTCCGTTCTTCTTTAATATGTACTCTCTCCGTTCCTAAATACAAGTCTTTGTATAGATTCCACCATGGACTACATATGGAGCAAAATGAGTGAATCTACACTCTAAAATGTATCTGGATACATCTGTATGTGATCCATAGTGGAAATCTCTACCAAGACTTATATTTTGGAACGGAGGGAGTATGATAGTAGTACAATATGTTCCTTGTACTGAAGATGAGCAGGGACATTTGTAGTGTAGAGGTCTATACGGTCGGTTGTGATGGACACTTTGAGCCTCTTTGATTCGTAGGATCTTGTAAACATAGGAATAGGATTTGTAGTGGCCTGCCCACTTGAATCCTATAAGAATAGCAAGGATATGCGGGGAGTTGTGTCGCCTTTGAGAGTAACACTGATATTAACAGTACCGCACCTTCACTTGAAGAGAGCTGGTATCCGAAGCCTTTCTAGCCGTACCGGCAATACTAGCACATATATTCCAGCAAGTTCCACTTTGCTGATTTTACTCTGATGCTTACAGTTTTCCCCGTTATATCTACACTATGATCTATGTAGCTGCTTTGTGTCGCACTAGCAGCAGTCCACTCTTGAAGCTAAACACTGCAATGACTTACAAAATTGGCACCAAGGCATTGAGTGCCATTCTGGATGCAATGAAACTCATACGCTCCCCACCTGTTGATTCTTGTTCAGAATATGATCCTAATGACTCTTGTTCAAAATTGCCACATATAGAGAGACAGCATGGAATTGCATTTCTTTGGGCGCTGTGATTCATCATGAGTGGGCAACCAACATTGTATGCAATGAAGCGGAACCTCAAGAATATGCTTCCTCTTCTGTTCTTTAACATGTTCCTCTTTGTTTATTCTGTATTTAGTACGTATAGTATGTTCCTTGTCAGGAAGGGGCGCAGGGACATCTGCAGTCAATAGCTGATAGAGCTAGCCTGTACGTGATCGATAGGCTTTCAATTACTAGCGGCAATACAACACCGTATTTTCAAGCCAGTTCCACTTTCCCGATTTATATATCGTGGTTATGGTGTACCCCTGTTATGTACACTATGATCTGCCTAGTTGTTGTGTGGTCTTGTTATCATGGTTTGGCAATAAACTCTCTATATAGTATATTATGAACCTATCATCTGCCAGCTATCCTTACTTATGGAGCCTATTTTTTTGTGTACTTGTGCCAGATTATATAAATGCACGCACCATATTGCAGCACACATGAGCTCTCTCATCAGAATCCAGTGATAGCACACAAGTGTTTACAGGGGTGCCCCTATATTAGAATATCATCTGCATTACAAAGATAATCTCACAACTATTTATGTTTTCATGGTTCTCAGATATTATACGCAATTACAGTGAATATCAGAATCCGCGCATCAGAAGAATATTTTGGAACACTGCAATGACTTACAAAATTAGCACCAAGGCATTGAGTGCCATTCTGGAAGCAATGAAACTCACACGCTCCCCACCTGTTGATTCTTGTTCAGAATATCATCCTAATGACTATTCTAACCTCGAGGAGTCAAAGGCAGATGGCCTGTCCTGTTTACCCATCAAGGTGCCTGTTCTAATTTGGCAAGGTTTTATTGATTGCGCGTATCTTGCATATGCTGTCTTGCATTTCTTCTACTTTGTTGCACCGCCATCTGCTTAGTTTACTCATCATATAACTCGAGATGCCATGCCCATCCATTATCAATACATATTCCATCTGTCATCATACCATGTTTTTCCACTCAAATGATGTTCTTGTGCATCAGACATCAAAAAGGATGAGGGTGATTGCCGAACCTGAAGGAGCACCAGCAAAGTCCTTGAAAAACGTGGTGGTGCCGGAGAAATCAGACATCGCCCCACTTATATTGGCTGTACAACTAGTGACACTAAATGTAGGACCGACTCCAGCAGACTGTACCCATACTTCACTGGCCATGCCACTAGCCCCACCACACAGGACCTGCACTCCCGCAAAAGGTATACCGATTTCATTTGCCATAGCACCAGCTGTACCACAGAAAAATCCCACTCCAGCAAAAAGTACAGCAAATCCACCGGCCGAAGACCTATCCCAACTGCAGAGACAGCCAATTCCAGCAGATTGGAACCCCATTCCATTTATTCCCAGTTTAAAAGACAATGCTTTCAATGTTGTTAGGGACTACGTGCATATATTCCCATCATGGGAAGATTATAGTGAAGACAAACACCAGTTTCACATCTTCCTGTCCAACTTACGTGTAAGTGCTATTATTCATGGTTATTATTTTCCTGTTTTCTGCTGATCGAATACATCAATGATTTACATTACATTGTTGTAACTAGGTGAGGGTCAATCTGGATAGTCATGACGAGCAAAGCTTGCTTGTGCTTTTCAAGGAAGCATTGCAGCAGTATCGGTGTTACGTGAGGAAATCACACTTTGATGGCAAATCTATAAACGAATTTCAGGTGAAGTCTCCTGTGCTAAATTTAGAAGACATTGAATGGAAAAACCTTGTTATGCACTGATCTCGTTCCCAGGATGAGGTACTGTCTATGAAATCAAATGACAATTTGAACTTCTACTTTTCCGCATGTGCCTTACGGATCTTTTTTGCAGGAAATCTTCTCGAAGAAGAATTCCGGTTTGAAAAGAACGACATGATATCGCAAATATGCTGCCCGCTGCTTTGCTCTTGTTAGTACCTGTTGTCCTGTATCACTGTACTTGCATACATACCTTGTTCATTATGTGACAGCAGTATGCATGATAGCTTGCTTATCAATTGTTCGCTCCAAATTATCTGATCTGTATGAATGGTTACATTAGTGTAGAATATATCCAATGCCAATGATTTTTTAGCTCTGCATTGTTCTTGTAAGTACATGCTGTCCTTTACCAGTGTACTTATATTGACAGGTAGTTGTTCATGTACCATCACTCTGCAACTTATTTTCCGTTGCCCTCCATTTTCTACACATCAGATCTATATTTACTCTTACCATAAGGTTGGTACTGAAGATGTTTAGCTGTGCATTGCTCTTGGCTGTGCCCTTTGCCTGTATTGCTGCACATACATTTATAGCTACTTGGTTATGTAGCATCACTCTTCATCTTATCTTAAATATTCTCCATTTTTTCGTATATTATCACATCTATATTTACTCTTAACAAAATGTAGAATAAAGGCAATGCTTATGAAGAAGATTCTGTGGTAAACTTCTTGAATTGCCCCCCCCATCAGCATGGACAAGGGCTTTATAGAGCCTGTCTTCACCAGTAATGTAAGTTTGTCCTTCTCAAGCCTTCAAACTTTGTTGTGTATATTTGGTTAGGCATGACTGCAACAGCTGTTTATTTTTGGTGTTTGCATCAAATTGCATGTTTAAAGTTTATTATGTAGTTCATAAACAAAAGTTTGTCCTTCTCAATTTAAGTTTTCAGTTGTACAACCAAGTTCCTTCTTCATACCATGTAAATTAAACTATACAGAGCAAGTGATCTTCTTTTGCACTGCATGTATGCTTCTGTTCTTCATCCGTAATCCAGTGGTGTGGTGAACCTACCCACTACAACACAATGTCATATTCTGCAATGTCTTAACTATGAACAATGTCGTATCATTCTACTATTATTTAAACTGTCTCTTTATTTGCCAATCTGAAATGGGATAAATTGACAGCACACTAACCATTGATACTTCTGAGTTCTTGATCTGTAATCCAGTGGTGTCGTGAAGCTGCCAACTCCTTCACAATGTCATTTCCTGCCATGTCTTGACCTGAACAATACCATATTGTGTTAATGCAATTTTAAACTGTGTCACTTTATTCGTCAGTAAGAAATGTGATGAATTGTCAGCACTGATACTTTAATGTGCAAAACCTGTCATCTGTCTGCTTGTTTATCTTTCAGAGTGAGGAAGATATAAGTGTTGAACAAGCGCAGTCTCATCATCTTGCTCAGGTGGTTGCGCTGCAGCTCGCCAGCAGGGCTAACCTTTCTTGAACTCTATTGAAGTGCTGTCGGTTTTGTATATTATTTTGTCGGCGTGTTTATTTGCACTGGTGGCGATCTTTGATGCCCAGTGTATGTAATCTGCTGTCTGCTTGTGCTTTATTATCATAGTGGCGAACTTTGATGCCCAGTGGATGTAATATGCTGTAATTTCTTTATTGTATAGTCTAGGTTTTTTCTTATTCATGATGCTGCAGTTATTTTACTGTATATATATCTTGTCTTCGCAGTAAACCGGCCATACCGTAAAATTACGGTACATAATCGGGCCGTCATGCAATCACGATGTATGATCTGCATCATGGGCCTCGTCAAACTGGCCCACTAGTAGATTCGGTCCTTTAATAGGCCGAGTAACCCCCGGCCCTCTTTTCGCAAGAAAACTCAATGGGCTTTTAGGAGGCGGAGAAGTAGGTTGGGCCTGAAACGTGCCGAACAACTCACGGGCCGGCAGCAGCCCGAAATGGACCCCGGCCCATGATTGTGCGAATCAAATCACGGGCTTTTAACAGGCCAAAATTGTCTCGGTCCTTGTTTGGCCCAATCAGATATCGGCTGCGAGCAGGCCGGATGCAAACCGGGCCGTAGTTAGGCCCGACTATATGACGGGCTTTTAACAGGCCGAAATCAATATAGGGCCGAAATGTTAAACGGGCCCATAACAGGCCGAAACTAATATCAAGCCGAATTACTAAATGGGCCTTTAGCAAGTGGGCCCAAAAGCATAGCGTCCAGTTAACGGGCCCAATCTGATATGGGCCATAATTGAGGCCAAAGCCTCTTAAAGGGTCGGACCTGATCTGGGCCGTGATTTGGCCCAGAATGTGGGAGGCTTTTAACGGGCCGGATCTCATATGGGCCATTATTAGGCCCGGAACGTGGCAGGCCATTAATGGACCGGATCAAATATGGGCCGGCATTTGGCCCAAAACATGGCAGCCAGTTAATGGGCCGGCCTACTAGGGTCCTCAAAATCTTGTGGGCCTATAGCTAGGCCGGCCCATTAGTGTCGGCGAAATCTCGTGGGCCTTTAGCTGGGCCGGCCAATTATGATCCGCAAGAATTTTGTGGGCCTTTACCTGGGCCGGCCCATTATAGCACACAAAAATCTTGTGGGCCTTTACCTGGGTCGGCCCATTATGGCCCGCGAAATCTTGTGGGCCTTTAGCTGGGCCGGCCCATTATGGTCCGCAAAATCTCGTGGGCCTTAGCTGGGCCGGCCCATTATGGTCCGCAAAATCTTGTGGGCCTTTAGTTGGGCCGGCCCATTTAAACTTGATGGGCCGTGCCACGTGTCGACGTATCATAGGCGCCTTCTATCCAATGAGTGGATGACATCTGTCCCAACGATGAGCCGACACGTGTTTCCTCCAGCCAATGATGATTTTACACGTGGAAAATCCCCATTGGTCGCGACTGTTAACAGGTTATCGGATCCAAAACCCGACCCGATAGCTTAACGGCGTTCCGTTACGGTGGATGCCACGTGTCGGTCACCCTTGACGAAAGCACTTCTGTGACGCGCGATTTATCGTCATGGAAGTGGACACTTCCGTGATGATAATTTTGGTAATGTCATGGAACACTTCTACGACAGCACAGGTATGACTATCTTGATTCTGTCATAAATTTGTCATGGATGTACATGCATGACAAAAAACGCGACCTACTGTGACAAACACGTATCATCACGGAAGTGTATTTTTTTGTAGTGTCGGTATTGATACTGGTTCAGTTGCTAAGAGTAGTAACTCGAAAACAGGAGTTGCAAGATAAACAGAGACTAGTTAAGGACGAGGTGACGATGTGTATTGGAAATGACTCCAAGGTTGATAAGATCACCATCGCACACTCCTTTTACCTTCGGGATTAGTGTTAAACGTAAAATAAATGTTATTTGGTGTTTGCGTTGAGCATGAATATGATTGGATCATGTTTATTGCAATACGGTTATTCATTTAAGTCAAAGAATAATTGTTGTTTTGTTTACATGAATAAAACCTTCTATGGTCATACACTTAATATAAATGGTTTATTGAATCTCGATCGTAGTGATACACATATTCATAATATTGATGCCAAAAGTTGCAAAGTTGATAATGATAGTGCAACATACTTGTGGCACCGCCGTTTAGGTCATATTGGTGTAAAGCGCATGAAGAAACTCCATGCAGATGGACTTTTGTAATCACTAGATTATGAATCATTTGATGCTTGCGAACCATGCCTCATTGGCAAGATGACTAAGACTCCGTTCTCCGGAACAATGGAGCGAGCCACTGACTTATTGGAAATAATACATACCGATGTATGCGGTTCGATGAGTGTTGAGGCTCACGACGGGTATCGCTATTTTCTAACCTTCACAAATGATTTGAGCAGATATGGGTATATCTACTTAATGAAACACAAGTCTGAAACATTTGAAAAGTTCAAAGAAATTCAGAGTGAAGTGGAAAATCATCGTAACAGGAAAATAAAATTTCTACGATCTGATCGTGGAGGTGAATATTTGAGTTATGAGTTTGGCCTTTATCTAAAAAAACAATGTGGAATAAGTTTCACAACTCACGCCACCTGGAACACCACAGCATAATGGTGTGTCTGAACGTCATAACCGTACTTTATTAGATATGGTGCGATCTATGAAGTCTCTTACCGATTTACCACTATCGTTTTGGGGTTATGCATTAGAGACAGCTGCATTCACGTTAAATAGGGCACCATCTAAATCCATTGAGATGACACCATATGAACTGTGGTTTAGCAAAAACCTAAGCTATCGTTTCTTAAAGTTTGGGGCTGTGATGCTTATGTGAAAAAGCTTCAACATGATAAGCTCAAACCCGAATCGGAGAAATGCGTCTTCATAGGATACCCAAAGGAAACTGTTGGGTACACCTTCTATCACAGATCCGAAGGCAAGATATTCATTGCTAAGAATGGATCCTTTCTAGAGAAGAAGCTTCTCTCGAAAGAAGTGAGTGGGAGGAATGTAAAACTTGATGAGGAAATTGTACCTTCTACCGAATTGGAAAGTAGTTCATCACAGAAATCAATTCCAGTGATTCCTACACCAGTTAGTGAGGAAGCTAATGATGATGATCATGAAACTTCAGATCAAGTTACTACCAAACCTCGTAGGTCAACCAGAGTACGGTCAGCACCAGATTGGTACGGTAATCCTGTTCTAGAAGTCATGTTACTAGACCATAACGAATCTACGAACTATGAGGAAGCGATGATGAGCCCAGATTCCTCGACATGGCTTGAGGCCATGAAATCTGAGATGGGATCCATGTATGAGAACAAAGTATGGACTTTGATTGACTTGCCCGACGATCGGCGGGCCATTGAGAATAAATGGATCTTCAAGAGGAAGACGTTGATCGTAGTGTTACTATCTACAAAGCTCGAATTGTCGCAAAAAGTTTTCGACAAGTTCAAGGTGTTAACTACATAAGATTTTCTCACTCGTAGCGATGCTTAAGTCTGTCCGAATCATGTTAGCAATTGCCGCATTTTATGAAATCTGGCAAATGGATGTCAAAAACATCATTCCTTAATGGATTTCTTAAAGAAGAGTTGTATATGATGCAACCAGAAGGTTTTGTCAATCTTAAAGGTGCTAAAAAATGTGCAAGCTCAAGCGATCCATCTATGGACTGGTGCAAACATCTCGGAGTTGGAACATATGCTTTGATGAGTTGATCAAAGCATATAAGCTTTATACAAACTTGTGGTGAAGCTTGTATTTACAAGAAAGTGAGTGGGAGCACTACAGTCTTTATGATAAGTATATGTGAATGACATATTGTTGATCGGAAATGATGTAAATTTTTCTGGAAAGCATACAGGAGTGTTTGAAAGGAGTTTTTCAAAGAAAGACCTCGGTGAAGCTACTTACATATTGAGCATCAAGATCTATAGAGATAGATCAAGATGATTGATAAGATTATTCAATGAGTACATACCTTGACAAGATTTTTAAGTAGCTCAAAATGGAATAGTCAAAGAAGGAGTTCTTGCCTGTGTTGCAAGGTGTCAAGTTGAGTAAGACTCAAAACCCGACCACGACAGAAAATAGAAAGAGAATGAAAGTCATTCCCTATGCCTCAGTCATAGGTTCTATAAAGTATGTTATGTTGTGTACCAGACCTATTGTGTACCTCACCATGAGTTTGGCAAGAGGGTACAATAGTGATCCAGGAGTGGATCACTGGACAGCGGTCAAAATTATCCCTAGTGGAATAAGGATATGTTTCTCGATTATGGAGATGACAAAGAGTTCGTCGTAAAGGGTTACGTCGATGCAAGCTTTGACATTGATCCGGATGACTCTGAGTCTCAATCTGGATACATATTGAAAGTGGGAGCAATTAGCTAGGGTAGCTCCGCGGAGAGCATTGTAGACATAGAAATTTGCAAAATACATACGGATCTAAATGTGGCAGACCCGTTGACTAAACTTCTCTCAAAGCAAAACATGATCACAACTTAGTACTCTTTTGGTGTTAACCACATGGCGATGTGAAATAGATTATTGACTCTAGTAAACCCTTTGGGTATTGGTCACATGGTGATGTGGACTATAGGGTGTTAATCACATGACGATGTGAACTATTGGTGTTAAAACACAAGGCGATGTGAACTAGATTATTGACTCTAGTGCAAGTGGCAGACTGAAGGAAATATGCCCTAGAGGCAATAATAAAGTTGTTATTTTATTTCCTTATATCATGATAAATGTTTATTATGCATGCTAGAATTTTATTAACCGGAAACTTTGTACATGTATGAATACATAGACAAAACAGAGTGTCCCTAGTATGCCTCTACTTGACTAGCTCGTTAATCAAAGATGGTTAAGTTTCCTGACCATAGATATGTGTTGTCATTTGATGAACGGGATCACATCATTAGAGAATGTTGTGATGGACAAGACCCATCCGTTAGCTTAGCATAATGATCGTTTAGTTTTATTGCTATTGCTTTCTTCATGACTTATACATATTCCTATGACTATGAGATTATGCAACTCCCGAATACCAGAGGAACAGTTCATGTGCTATCAAATGTCACAACGTAACTGGGTGATTATAAAGATGCTCTACAGGTGTCTCTGATGGTGTTTGTTGAGATGGCATAGATCGAGATTAGGATTTGTCACTCCGAGTATCGGAGAGGTATCTCTGGGCCCTCTCGGTAAGGCAACACACTATAAGCCTTGCAAGCAATGTGACTATTGAGTTAGTTACGGGATGATGCATTACGGAACGAGTAAAGAGACTTGCCGGTAATGAGGTTGAACTAGGTATGATGATACCGACGATCGAATCTTGGGCAAGTAACATACCGATGACAAAGGGAATAACATATGTTGTTATGTGGTTTGGCCGACAAAGATCTTCGTAGAATATGTAGGAGCCAATATGAGCATCCAGGTTCCGCTATTGGTTATTGACCAGAGATGTGTCTCGGTCATGTCTACATAGTTCTCGAACCCGTAGGGTCTGCACGCTTAACGTTCGATGACGATTTGTATTATGAGTTATGTGTTTTGGTGACCGAAGGTTGTTCGGAGTCCCGTATGAGATCACGGACATGACGAGGAGTCTCGAAATGGTCAAGAGGTAAAGATTAATATATTGGGAGGTAGTATTCAGACACCGGAAGGGTTCCGGAGTGTGTCGGGTACACACCGGAGTACCAGAGGGGTTACCGGAACCCCCGGGGAAAGATATGGGCCATATGGGCCATAGGAGGGAGGCTAACCAGCCCACAAGGGGCTGGTGCGCCCCCCACAAGGGAGGAGGCCGAATTGGACTAGGGAAGGTGGCGCCACCCCCTTTCCTTCCCCTACTTCCTCTCCTTTCCTCCTTTCCCCCTCCGGAAGAAGTAAAAAGGGGGCGAATCCTACTAGGACTGGAGTCCTAGTAGGACTCCCCTCTCCCTGGCGCGCCCCTTGTTGGCCGGGCTCCTCCTCCCCTCCTTTATATACGGGGGCAGGGGCACCCCAAAGCACATCAGTTATTCTCTTAGCCGTGTGCGGTGCCCCCCTCCATAGTTTACTCCTCCGGTCATAGCATCGTAGTGCTTAGGTGAAGCCCTGCACGGATCACATCACCATCACCGTCACCACGCCGTCGTGCCGAGGGAACTCTCCATCAACCCTCTACTGGATCAAGAGTTCGAGGGACGTCATCGAGCTGAACATGTGCAGAACTCGGAGGTGCCGTACGTTCGGTGTTTGGTGGGTTGGATCGCGAAGACGTTCAACTACATCAGCTGCGTTGAGCTAACGCTTCCGCTTTTGGTCTACGAGGGTACGTGGACACACTCTCCCCCTCTCGTTGCTATGCATCTCCTAGATAGATCTTGCGTGTTCGTAGGAATTTTTTTGAAATTGCATGCTACGTTCCCCAACACTTCCTTGTGTGAGCGCGAGGAATTCACGCCGCTTGACCTTCATAATACCAGCAGGAATATGATACTTGCGGAAATGGTCCTTGAATTTAGTCCAAGTAATTTCTTCGTCTGCAGGCCACATGGCTTTAGCTTTATCCCACCATATAGCGGCAGCTCCTTTAAGGTAATGCGTAGCGAATGGAACGTTGTCATCTTCTTCAGTACGAGCAATCTCAAGCTTTTTCTCAATGGTCCTTAACCAATCATCGGCTTCCAAGGGATCGATAACTTGACTAAAACTGGGAGGCTTGGTTCTCTAAAAATCTAACACCTTGGAGTGATGACCATTCTGATTTCCATTCCGCCCAACCATAGCTTGTACACTTTTCAATAATTCAATCAGATCGTTGTTCCTTCTTTCTTCAAACATTCACATAATTTGTTCAATGGAGGGCGGATGTGGCGGTGGTGGAAAATACGGCTCGGGGGAATGTCTGCCTGTCGTGCTGAGCGACGAACAGGGGCATCCTCACAAGCGTGGCTGCTGCTACCTCCCCACGTCATCCTATTGTTTGTTTTTCCCAATAGAAAGCAACCATGATGAGCAACATCCAAAATGGAAAGAAACGCCAGCGACAAACTCGAGAGAAAGAAAGAAAACAGCGAGAAACAAAGCGAATAATAAAAAGTTCCCACATAATTATACATAGACTCATACATGAAAAATAAACATCATGACTGGTCGACTACTCTCATACATGAAACGAAACATCATGACTGGTACGACTACATGCGTACATCAACATGACAACTGCGGATACTCAGACGCTCTAGTGCTCTGCCGGTCCTGCTGGGTCCTCTCCTGAAGCGGACTCAGATCCTGAACTGACGATGTTAACCGAGACCTACAGGTTAAAGGTAACACGACGACGCTGCCTCGAGGGCTCTCCCTCAGGGGCAGGTGCGGGATGAGGCTGGAGCATAGGGGCTGCAGGGGTAGCGAGAAGGGAAGCCCACTCGGCAGGGGCGCTGTGGCGAGTCACGGTCGAGGTGCCCGAGCTACTCGGAGGAGTAACCGGGGGAACAGGTGAGCTTGAACCGGGTGCAATATAAGGAGTAAATCCCATGGAGGGGGGAGTGGGATAGGACCTAGTGGCTACTAAAGCAGTGCGAGCACGAGCCAGCTCTCGAGCCAACTCGTGAATCAGAAGATAACTAGCAGTGATGTAGCGAGAAAGGTGGCTAGTAGCGCTATCGGCCGCTGGATCAATGATAGGAAAATGTACACGACCATCGTCGTACAGGGATGGATAGTAGTAGAAACCTGGGTGGGTCTGCATCTGGATCTTGTTATAGCGTAGCTCAACGAGGACCTCTAATGCAACAAACTGGACAGCCTGAGCGGCGGTGGAAGCGAAACCACTCTTAGAGGTACAAGTGTAAGAGCCTGATGCTGAACTGGCGCGCAGAGTAACCACTGCGGAATACTCGTATACTGAGTCTGCTAGACGCTCCCGGTACACCCGATACACTGGGTCGTCACCGTGAGGTAGAGTCGGCGCCATACATTCCGAAAAAGGTGCGGCGACGTGTATGGTAGCAGCTCCAACTGGCATGCGTACGACACTGGAGCCATCTACACTCACAACCATTAGTTGGTTAGAAATAATAATAACCAAGTGCATGCAATGCAGCAAGCAGGTGCAAACACTACCGGCACTCAATCTATAACCTAACTAACGTTCAACTAACGCGTCGGTGGTCTAACGTGTCCTATAGTCAGCTCAGCTCTGATACCAAGCGTTGTGGCACCCCGGCTCAGAGCAACCGGTTTAGCTTGCATTGCCAGCCCAGAGATAAAGTCTTCTGGCAACACACAACATCTTGGTACAGAAAACAACCGCTTTATTGATACTAGCGGAACATAGTTTGATATTACATCAAGTAGCGAGGCCAAGCGGCACACACGGTGTGGCTGAACAATATGTACATTATTTAGTGAACATAAAGGGGCCTCGATCACGACAACTACGCGGCAGCGGAACGACGACAAAGTGGAACTCCATAGCACAGGGACACCGATGTGGACACGATCTAGACACGAGCATCACTTCGATCCAGTAAGACTTTCCTGAAATCTGGCATGACACGCCAGGTCAGTACACTGAATGTACTTGCGAGCTCACAGCAAGCATAAACATAATGGCAAACAATATCATGATATTTAATCAAATTAAGTGCAATGCAAAGACACACTACTGATGCAGTGAAAACAACTTGTGCACCAAGTCCCTCGAACTTTCTTACCGAACGGGTTACCTCGTAACCAAATGGTGATCTTACCCAGATCACAAACGAAACCAACACTTTGGTTCCCACAATCATCATAATTTCTCATCCATCATCTCTCAACTAGTGCCAAGTATATCTTTACTTATAAATGTTGATCGTCCCCCCTTTTCGTCCTCGCGGTAGCTTAGCGCGCTACACCGACAGGTCCCAGTCCTTAGGCATGCGTCAGCCGTCGCTGGTATGCTAGGCAGTGGCGGAGCTAGCATTTGAGAACAGGGTGGTCCGCACATATTTTTTTTCTTGATAAGAAATATGACATGTGAAAATTCTAACTAATTACCAATATTATATAGAAATAGATCAATATGGTCTTACAAACACACTAAAATTCTCAATTAAGTCTAAATTTGCATAAAGAAACCTACATAGTACATATTACATAGACCATATATACATAGTACATACCTTGAGATATTATTCAACAATTCTGCAGTAAATATTATTTTCAATTAATAGAGCTATTTGGGGCAGATGATATGCAAAATTATGCATTTGTTTGGTTCATCTACTCGATAGCATAGCACAAAAAAATACTAATCAGAAATTGGTTATTTGATACCTTAAATTAGGCTGACTTGCTTAGTTGCTATCGTTGGACTGGGCAGTGGGGCACTGCGCGGCCGCCACCGGTCTTTGCAGGGGGTCAGATGGCCGGAGAGTTAGGGGTGCAGCTGCACAACACAGGGCAGGGCGAGAGATGCGCAACACAGGGCAGGGGCGGGGCCGCGGGAAGGAGAGGCGGGATCCTCCTCGGCGGCTGGGATCCAGCCGGCGAGGGCGGCGAGACGGCTATGGAGAGGGTGTCAGGACTCAGGATGAGGCAGCTGGAGGGCTGGTTCTGCTTGATGCAGGCAACTCGATGATGAGGGCGTGGCTGCTGCGTTCGTTCTGGATCAACATGTAAGTGCTATTTGGTTATTTTTTCTCTAGACCATTTCGTGATCCATAGGTATATAGGCTTATCAGAAATCACAGGGTGGGCCGCAGCCCACCCTGGCCACCCTGTAGCTCCGCCCCTGATGCCAGGCCGTGATGTCGTGGTCAAGGCCAGGAGGTTAGCGGCCCAAGGTCCGGTAAGAGCTCCTGAGGCGCAATGCTCAAGAGGTCCCCCTTGGCATGCAAGCAGCTCCCTAAAGGCAGAAAAGGAAGGCGGCATTGCCGGAGCAAGGCCGCGGGAGCCTAAAATCCTAAGTCACGGTACTAGGCTACTTGGATATGTTACTTATCTTATCCATCCTGAGGCAATTTCCTTGCGCCGCACCTGATTCGTTCGTCAGCAATGGAGGTATGGCTGGGTTGGGCCCGTGCCAGCTTCCCTCCCTTTTTCACGCTCTTCTAGGTGCTCTGTGTCCTCGGGTCCCGACCCTCGAGCGAGCTCAGCCGCCGCTGGTATGCCAGGTCCCGATGCCATGGTCAAGGCCAGGGGTGAGGGCTGGAGAGTCACTAGGAGCTCCTAAGACGCGATGGTCAGGAGCCCCCCCTTTAACGCGCAAGCGAATTGCGCGAGGAAAGGAAGGAGCTTGCCATGTCGCTCGCAGTTAGGCTCCAGAGATTCCTGCAGGTTAGCGCAAGGGGAGAATGCAGCTTGCAATCACGTTCGCTGGCCTGCCGCTGGTCTTTTCGCAAGATGATGAAGGCACTGAGGGCCTGGTGAGGTGACGTGCGCGGGGCGCGCCGCGAGCCAGAGCTCGACCACTCAGGTTTGTCAGCGTTGCAAGGACGGACCCGAGCACAAGCGCTGTGCCACATGTGTAGCCCCCGTTGCAGGATGCGCAGGAGGCCGGTCAGCAATGCGGCTGGCCGCGAGGGGTCACGGGCAAGCAGGTGATGATCATAAGGTAAATCATGCAAGGAGGCAAGCTAGTTTAGATAGAAGCAAGAATGATACATGCCACAGGGATGGACCCACACGGCCTGGGGATGATGCAGCCCGAGGGGCGCCCAAAACAGAGTAAGCTAAAAATGCAAAAAGATACATGTTGCTGGTACAGGCCCGTGCGACTTGGGGATAATGCTGCCCGAGGGGCGCCCCCAACTGAATGAACCAGAAAGAGTCACCTGGTACCGTTGCTGGAGAGGTGTTGGGGTAGCTGAAGGCGCGTGCTGAAGAGGTCGTTCCTCACGGGCCGCCAGGGTCCTGAGCCTCAGGAGGCTCTGGGGGCCCGGGTGGCTCTTAAAGAACTGTCGTCATCTCTGCCAGGACAGCGTGATGCCTGGCCTCCTGAGCCACCAGAATGCTCTGCAAGTGGCGCTGGAAGGTGACAGCCGCGTTCGGCAAGCCGAATGGCATGCGACCATAGTTGTGAGGTGGACCCTCGCACCGACCAACGCACGAAGGCCAGAAACGCCCCTGAGATGCGACCCTGTTGAGCCCTGGAATGTCGACGCAGACGCGCAGCTCGTCGTCCTCGCCAGGACGAGGGGCTACGCCAGCAGGTGAGCGGCGGTCGCCGCGCATGGCTCTTGCCTCTTGAAGCTCCTGGGTTGTCTTGGTGATGAACTCCTGAGCACTAGGCAGTCCACGCCTTGCGCCCTCTTGAGGAAAACGTGTGGCGAAGCACGCCTCCACGTGGTGCCCGAGCGCCTCCCTCATGACATGGGCTAGGTCAGAGGCCCTCCAGAAGAGAGCCCCCGAGCCCAACTTGAGGAGGGCGCCGGGCGCACCTTCCTATGCGAGGGAGGGTGGCGCCCCGTCTGCGGACACAGGTCCTGAGGTGGTGCCACAGGAAATGCCGCTCTCCTGAGTCCCTTGGTGGAGCAGCAACTTCTTCTTCTTGGGGACGGCCTCAGGAGGGTACACGGCGCCTTCTTATCTGGGTCTTCGGCTGCTGCAACTTGGTAAGCACGCTCGAGGGAGCACACCACGTCCTTCTCTTCGCAAGCAACCATGATGACGCCGCAGCTCCCGGGCATCTTGAGGACGTTGTAACCGTGATGGGTCACTGCCATAAACTTGGCCAGGGCTGGGTACCCGAGGATGGCGTTGTACGGCAGGCGGATGTGGGCGACGTCAAAGTCAATGAGCTCGGTGCGGTAGTTGTCGCGCCTGCCGAAGGTGACAGGAAGGCGGACCTGCCTGATCGAGGTGGTGGAGCCGTCGGTCACTTCTGAGAAGGGCTTGGTGGGGTATAGTTGATCGTATGGCACTTGGAGGCGGTCGAACATTTCGACGGACAGGACATTGAGCCATGCGCCACCGTCGATGAGGGTCTTGGTGACTTGGACATTGCTGATGATGGGTGAGCAGAGCATCGGGAGGGCGCCGGCAGTTGCTGCACACTTGAGTTGATCGGAGGAGCTGAAGGTGATGGCGCACTTGGACCACCTGAGCGGGCGTGTGGCCTCGAGCCTGGGAAGGGCCGCGTTCTCCTCGCGAGCAAACTGCTTGAAGATATGCTGAGAGGCTAGAGCCTGAGCGCCACCCAAGATGCAAGCAATGGCGCGAGGCTCCTGGAAGCCCCCGGCCCTCTCGTCCTAATGATGGTCGTCGTTCCTTCTTGGTGGTGGTGGCAGCGGTGGGAGGCCAGCGTTTCCCTGGGGGCTCTCCTCACGAGGCTGGTCTCTCCAGGCGCCCTCGCGAGGCTGGTCTTGCCAGCGGTCCTCGCGAGGTCGGTCGCGCCACTCCTGACGGGGACCGCGGTCGTCCCAGCGGCCTCCACTGCGGCCTCCCCCACGGCCGTAGCCTCAGTCGTTGCGCTCGGGGCGTCGACCGAAGCGCCCATCATTGATAGCCCTGAGCTCCTGACAGTCGTTGGTGTTGTGGTTGTGCACGTTGTGGAAAGCGCAGAATGAGCGGTTGGCCTTGGACGACTCGGGGTGGTCACGGCCGCGCTTCATCTCCAGCTCCGCCGCGAGCACGACTGCCCCCTTGCGCTTCACGTCCTTGGCCTTGGCCTTCTTGTCTTCCTGGTCAGCGGCTGGGAGCTCGAGGTGGGAAAGGCGTCCCTCCTCAGCCCTTGCGCACTTGGTCGCCATGTTGAACATCTCCAGAGCCGTGCACAGGTCCTCGTGTATGGCGAGCTCCTCCTTCATCTTGACATCACGGACGCCATCGGAGAATGCTGAGATAATGGCCTCGTCCGTCACCTTGGGGATCTTGAGGCGAACGCTGTTAAAGCATTGGATGTACTTCTGCAGGGTCTCTCCTGGCTGCTGCTTGATGCGCCGCAGGTCACCAGCGGTAGGCGGGCAGTCGCGAGTGCCCTGGAAGTTGGCGATGAAGCGCTCGCGCATCTCGCCCCAGGAGGAGATCGATCCCACGGGCAGGTTCAGGAGCCACGAGAGCGCGCTGTCCTTGAGGGCCATGGGAAACCAGTTTGCCATAACCATCTCGTCGCCGTTAGCCGCCTCGATGCTCAGCTCATAGAGCTATAGGAACTCAGTAGGGTCGAGGGTGCCGTTGTAGCGCGGAGGCAGGTCGGGCTTGAACTTGCTGGGCTAGACGACGCTGCGCAGCTCGGGGGTGAAGGCGCGGCAGCCCGCCGTGGTCACTAGAGCCCGTGGTGGAGGCGGCGCCCGGTCCTAGTACCCTCGCGCCGCCGCCGTAGGTGGCGCGCGGTCTTGACGTGGTGGTGCTCGGAGCGAGGGAGCTTTTTCTTGCGGCCGAGGGATTTCTTGACAGCTTGCTTCTTCGCTCGCGGGTGCCCTACACGATGGGTCGCGCCTCCTGGGGCAAGGGCGGTGTCTTAATGCGGAGGTGGTGGAGGCGCTCCATGGGCTATGTCGCCCGCAGCTGGAGGTGGGCGAGGCAGCGAGAGAGACGGTGCAGGAGAGCCCCCAGCGTTGTTGATAAGCTCGATGATGCGGTCCAGCCAGTCTTCGTAGAGGTCGTCGATCGGGCGGTAACGCAGGAGCTCGCATGCCATGAGCAGTGCGGCATGCTCGTTCGTGGGTGCGCGACGAGCGTGGGACGACGAGCCGGCTGGGCCAGTGGCGGCGTTGGCGGCGCGTTATGGAGAATGGCGGGGAGGTCTGCCAACGGGCGCCGTCTGAGCGACGCAAGCGGCAAGGGCGGCCCGGTGATCAGCAAAAGCTCGGTGAGCGTGAGCCAGGGATGCGGCGGAGCAGTGGTGCGTCGATCGACGGGAGAAAGGCTTCAACGCAGCCCCTACCTGGTGCGCCAAATGTCGGATTCTGGGTTCAGGCAAACCCTTGAGGTTTGAACTCTGGGGTGCGCACTGATACATCTCCAACGTATCTATAATTTTTTATTGCTCCATGCTATATTATCTTCTGTTTTGGATATTATTGGGCTTTATTATACACTTTTATATTATTTTTGGGACTAACCTATTAACCGGAGGCCCAGCCCAGAATTGCTGTTTTTTTGCCTACTCAGAGTTTCGTAAAAAAAGAATATCAAACGGAGTCCAAACGGAATGAAACCTTCGGGAACGTGATTTTCGAAACAGACGTGATCCAGAGGACTTGGACCCTACATCAAGAAAGCTACCAGGAAGCCACGAGGTAGGGGGGCGCGCCTACCCCCATGGGCGCGCCCTCCACCCTCGTGGGCCCCATGTTGCTCCACCGACGTACTCCTTCCTCCTATATATACCTACGTACCCCCCAAACTACCAGATACGGAGCCAAAAACCTAATTCCACCGCCACAACCTTCTGTACCCATGAGATCCCATCTTGGGGCCTGTTCCGGAGCTCCGCCGGAGGGGGCATCGATCACGGAGGGCTTCTACATCAACACCATAGCCTCTCCGATGAAGTGTGAGTAGTTTACCTCAGACCTTCTGGTCCATAGTTATTAGCTAGATGGCTTCCTCTCTCTTTTTGGATCTCAATACAATGTTCTCCCCCTCTCTTGTCGAGATCTATTCGATGTAATCTTCTTTTGCGGTGTGTTTGTTGAGACCGATGAATTGTGGGTTGATGATCAAGTTTATCTATGAACAATATTTGAATCTTCTGAATTCTTTTATGTATGATTGGTTATCTTTGCAAGTCTCTTCGAATTATCAGTTTGGTTTGGCCTACTAGATTGATCTTTCTTGCAATGGGAGAAGTGCTTAGCTTTGGGTTCAATCTTGCGGTGTCCTTTCCCTGTGACAGTAGGGGTAGCAAGGCACGTATTGAATTGTTGCCATCGAGGATAACAAGATGGGGTTTATATCATATTGCATGAGTTTATCCCTCTACATCATGTCATCTTGCTTAAAGCGTTACTCTGTTCTTATGAACTTAATACTCTAGATGCATGCTGGATAGCGGTCGATGTGTGGAGTAATAGTAGTAGATGCAGGCAGGAGTCGGTCTACTTGTCTCGGACATGATGCCTATATACATGATCATGCCTAGATATTCTCATAACTATGCTCAGTTCTGTCAATTGCTCAACAATAATTTGTTCACCCACCGTAAATACTTATGTTCTCGAGAGAAGCCACTAGTGAAACCTATGGTCCCCGGGTCTATTTTCCATCATATTAATCTTCCAACACTTAGCTATTTCCGTTGCCTTTTCTTTTGCTTTTATTTTACTTTGCATCTTTATCACAAAAATACCAAAAATATTGTCTTATCATATCTATCAGATCTCACTCTCGTAAGTGACCGTGTAGGGATTGACAACCCCTTATCGCGTTGTTTGCGAGGATTTATTTTTTTGTGTAGGTGAGAGGGACTCATGTGTAGCCTCCTACTGGATTGATACCTTGGTTCTCAAAAACTGAGGGAAATACTTACGCTACTTTGCTGCATCACCCTTTCCTCTTCAAGGCAAAACCAACGCAGTGCTCAAGAGGTAGCAAGAAGAATTTCTGGCGCCGTTGCCGGGGAGGCTTACGCGATGTCAAGTCAAGATTTGACTCCCGACAACGAGCCATTTCTGGCGCCGTTGCCGGGGAGGTCTACGCAAAAGTCAACATACCAAGTACCCATCACAAACCCTTATCTCCCGCATTACATTATTTGCCGTTTGCCTCTTGTTTTCCTCTCCCCCACTTCACCCTTGCCGTTTTATTCGCCCTCTCTTTTTCGCTTGCTTCTTGTTTGCTCGTGTGTTGGATTACTTGCTTGTCACGATGGCTCAAGATAATACCAAATTATGTGACTTTACCAATACCAACAATAATGATTTCCTTAGCACTCCGATTGCTCCTCTTACCGATACTGAATCTTGTGAAATCAATGCTGCTTTGTTGAATCTTGTCATGAAAGATCAATTCGCCGGCCTTCCTAGTGAAGATGCCGCTACTCATCTAAATAGCTTCGTTGATTTGTGTGGTATGCAAAAGAAGAAAGATGTTGACAATGATATTGTTAAATTGAAGCTATTTCCTTTTTCGCTTAGAGATCGTGCTAAAGCTTGGTTTTCGTCTTTGCCTAAAAATAGTATTGATTCTTGGAATAAGTGCAAAGATGCTTTTATCTCTAAGTATTTTCCTCCTGCTAAGATTATCTCTCCTAGAATGATATTATGAATTTTAAGCAACTTGATCATGAACATGTTGCACAAGCTTGGGAGAGGATGAAATTAATGATACGTAATTGCCCCACGCATGGTTTGAATTTGTTGATGATTATACAAAAAATTTATGCCGGATTGAATTTTGCTTCTAGAAATCTTTTAGATTCGGCCGCGGGAGGCACTTTTATGGAAATCACTTTAGGATAAGCTACTAAACTCCTAGATAATATTATGGTTAATTATTCTCAATGGCACACTGAAAAATCTACTAATAAAAAAGTGCATGTGATAGAAGAAATTAATGTTTGAGTGGAAAGATGGATGAACTTATGAAATTATTTGCTACTAAGAGTGTTTCTTCTGATCCTAATGATATGCCTTTGTCTACTTTGATTAAGAATAATAATGAATCTATGGATGTGAATTTTGTTGGTAGGAATAATTTTGGTAACAACGCGTATAGGGGAAACTTTAATCCTAGGCCTTATCCTAGTAATTCCTCTAATAATTATGGTAATTCCTACAACAATTCTTATGGAAACTTTAATAAGATGCCCTCTGAATTTGAGACTAGTGTTAAGGAATTTATGAATGCGCAAAAGAATTTTAATGCTTTTCTTGAAGAAAAATTGCTTAAAGTTGATGAACTGGCTAGGAACGTTGATAGAATTTCTCTTGATGTTGTTTCCTTGAAACTTAGATCTATTCCACCTAAGCATGATATCGATGAGTCTCTCAAAGCCATGAGAATTTCCATTGATGAGTGCAAAGAAAGAACTGCTAGGATGCGTGCTAAGAAAGATTGCTTTATAAAAGCGTGTTCTTCTAATTTTTATGAAAACAAAGATGAAGATCTAAAAGTTATTGATGTGTCCCCTATTAAATCTTTGTTTTGCAATATGAATCTTGATAATGATGGGACTGAATATGATCCACCTTTACCTAGAAGGCGTTCCAGAAATTCGGAGTTTTTAGATCTTGATGCTAAAATCGATAAAAGTGGGATTGAAGAGATCAAAACATTAGATATTAATGAAACCACTATTTTGGATTTCAAGGAATTTAATTATGATAGCTGCTCTTTGATAGATTGTATTTCCTTGTTGCAATCCGTGCTAAATTCTCCTCATGCTTATAGTCAAAATAAAGCCTTTACTAAACATATCGTTGATGCTTTGATGCAATCTTATGAAGAAAAACTTGAGTTGGAAGTTTCTATCCCTAGAAAACTTTATGATGAGTGGGAACCTACTATTAAAATTAAGATTAAATATCATGAATGCTATGCTTTGTGTCATTTGGGTGCTAGTGTTTCCACGATTCCAAAAACTTTGTGTGATTTGCTAGGTTTCCGTGATTTTGATGATTGCTCTTTAAACTTGCACCTTGCGGATTCCACTATTAAGAAACCCATGGGAAGAATTAATGATGTTCTTATTGTTGCAAATAGGAACTATGTGCCCGTAGATTTTATCGTTCTTGACATAGATTGCAATCCTTCATGTCCTATTATTCTTGGTAGACCTTTCCTTAGAACAATTGGTGCAATCATTGATACGAAGGAAGGGAATATTAGATTCCAATTTCCATTAAAGAAAGGCATGGAACACTTCCCTAGGAAGAAAATAAAATTACCATATGAATCTATTATGAGAGCCACTTATGGATTGCCTATCAAAGATGGCAATACCTAGATCTATCCTTGCTATTATGCCTAGCTAGGGGCGTTAAACGATAACGCTTGTTGGGAGGCAACCCAATTTTATTTTTAGTTTTTTGCTTTTTGCTTCTGTTTAGGAATAAATATTTGTTCTATCCTCCGGTTAGATGTGTTTTTATGTTTTAATTAGTGTTTGTGCCAAGTTAAACCTATAGGATCTTCTTGGATGATAGTAATTTGATCTTGCAGAAAATTCCAGAAACTTTCTGTTCACGAAAATAATTGTTAAAAATCACCAGAACGTAATAAAATATTGATTCCAATTGCTGATGATCAATAAACAAATTGTCTAGGTCGTCCTATTTTGGCTGATTTTTTGGAGTTCCGGAAGTTTGCGTTAGTTACAGATTACTACAGACTGTTCTGTTTTTGACATATTTTGTTTTTCGTGTGTTGTTTGGTTATTTTGATGAATCTATGGCTAGTAGAAGATTTTGTAAACCATAGAGAAGTTGGAATACATTAGGTTTAACACCAATATAAATAAAGAATGAGTTCATTACAGTACCTTGAAGTGGTCTTTTGTTTTCTTTCACTAACGGAGCTCACGAGATTTTCTGCTGAGTTTTGTGTTGTGAAGTTTTCAAGTTTTGGGTGAAAGCTTTGATGGATTATGGAACAAGGAGTGGCAAGAGCCTAAGCTTGGGGATTCCCATGGCACCCCCAAGATAATCTAAGGACACCTAAAAGCCAAAGCTTGGGGATGCCCCGGATGGCATCCCCTCTTTCGTCTACTTCCATTGGTAACTTTACTTGGAGCTATATTTTTATTCACCACATGATATGTGCTTTGCTTGGAGCGTCTTGTATGATTTGAGTCTTTGCTTTTTAGTTTACCACAATCATGTTTTCTGTACACACCTTTTGAGAGAGACACACATGATTCGGAAATTATTAGAATACTCTATGTGCTTCACTTATATCTTTTGAGTTATATAGTTTTGTTCTAGTACTTCACTTATATCTTTTAGAGCACGGTGGTGGATTTGTTTTACAGAAACAATTGATCTCTCATGCTTCACTTAGATTATTTTGGGAGTCTTAAATAGCATGGTAATTTGCTTAAATAATCCTAATATGCTAGGTATTCAAGATTAGTAAAAACTTTCTTATGAGTGCATTGAATACTAAGAGAAGTTTGATGCTTGATGATTGTTTTGAGACATGGAGGTAGTAATATTAAAGTTGTGCTAGTTGAGTAGTTGTGAATTTGACAAATACTTGTGTTGAAGTTTGCAAGTCCCGTAGCATGCACGTATGGTAAACGTTATGTAACAAATTTGAAACATGAGGTGTTCTTTGATTGTCCTCCTTATGAGTGGCGGCCGGGGACGAGCGATGGTCTTTTCCTACCAATCTATCCCCCTAGAAGATGCGCGTAGTGCTTGGTTTTTGATGACTTGTAGATTTTCGCAATAAGTATGTGAGTTCTTTTTGACTAATGTTGAGTCCATGGATTATACGCACTCTCACCTTTCCACCATTGCTAGCCTCTTCGGTACCATGCATTGCCCTTTCTCACATTGAGAGTTGGTGCAAACTTCCGGTGCATCCAGACCCCGTGATATGATACGCTCTTTCACACATAAACCTCCTTATATCTTCCTCAAAACAGCAACCATACCAACCTATTATGGCATTTCCATAGCCATTCCGAGATATATTGCCATGCAACTTTCCACCATTACTTTTATCATGACACGTTCATCATTGTCATATTGCTTTGCATGATCATGTAGTTGACATAGTATTTGTGGCAAAGCCACCATTCATAATTCTTTCATACATGTGACTCTTGGTTCATTGCATATCCCGGTACACCGCCGGGGGCATTCATATAGAGTCATACTTTGTTCTAGTATCGAGTTGTAATCATTGAGTTGTAAGTAAATAGAAGCGTGATGATCATCATTTTCTAGAGCATTGTCCCAAGTGAGGAATAAAAAAAGGCCAAAAAAAGGGAGAAAGGCCAAAAAAAGAGAGAAGGCCCAAAAAAATGAGAGAAAAAGAGAGAAGGGACAATGTTACTATCCTTTTACCACACTTGTGCTTCAAAGTAGCACCATGATCTTCATAATAGAGAGTCTCTTGTTTTGTCACTTTCATATACTAGTGGGAATTTTTCATTATAGAACTTGGCTTGTATATTCCAACAATGGGCCACCTCAAGTGCCCTAGGTCTTCATGAGCAAGCAAGTTGGATGCACACCCACTTAGTTTCTTTTGTTGAGCTTTCATATATTTATAGCTCTAGTGCATCCGTTGCATGGCAATCCCTACTCCTTGCATTAACATTAATCGATGGGCATCTCCATAGCTCATTGATTAGCCTCGTTGATGTGAGACTTTCTCCCTTTTTGTCTTCTCCACATAACCCCCATTATCATGTTCTATTCCACCCATAGTGCTATATCCGTGGCTCACGCTCATGTATTGCGTGAAGGTTGAAAAAGTTTGAGATTACTAAAGTATGAAACAATTGCTTGGCTTGTCATCGGGGTTGTGCATGATGAGAGCATTCTTTTGAAATTAAAATGGAGCATGACTAATCTATACGATTTGTAGGGATGAACTTTCTTTGGCCATGTTATTTTCAGAGGACATAATTGCTTAGTTAGTATGCTTGAAGTATTATTATTTTTATGTCAATATTGAACTTTTATCTTGAATCTTTCTGATCTGAATATTCATACCGCAATTAAGAAGAATTACATTGAAATTATGCCAAGTAGCATTCCACATCAAAAATTCTGTTTTTATCATGTACCTACTCGAGGACGAGCAGGTATTAAGCTTGGGGATGCTTGATACATCTCCAACGTATCTATAATTTTTGATTGCTCCATGCTATATTATCTTCTGTTGTGGACATTATTGGGCTTTATTATACACTTTTATATTATTTTTGGGACTAACCTATTAACCGGAGGCCCAGCCCAGAATTGCTGTTTTTTTGCCTATTTCAGAGTTTCGTAGAAAAAGAATATCAAACGGAGTCCAAACGGAATGAAACCTTCGAGAACGTGATTTTCTGAACGAACGTGATCTAGAGGACTTGGACCCTACGTCAAGAAAGCTACCAGGAAGCCACGAGGTAGGGGGGCGCGCCTACCCCCATGGGCGCGCCCTCCACCCTCGTGGGCCCCACATTGCTCCACCGACGTACTCCTTCCTCCTATATATACCTACATACCCCCCAAACTACCAGATACGGAGCCAAAAACCTAATTCCACCGCCGCAACCTTCTGTACCCGTGAGATCCCATCTTGGGGCCTGTTCCGGAGCTCCGCCGGAGGGGGCATCGATCACGGAGGGCTTCTACATCAACACCATAGACTCTCCGATGAAGTGTGAGTAGTTTACCTCAGACCTTCGGGTCCATAGTTATTAGCTAGATGGCTTCCTCTCTCTTTTTGGATCTCAATACAATGTTCTCCCCCTCTCTTGTGGAGATCTATTCGATGTAATCTTCTTTTGCGGTGTGTTTGTTGAGACCGATGAATTGTGGGTTTATGATCAAGTTTATCTATGAACAATATTTGAATCTTCTGTATTCTTTTATGTATGATTGGTTATCTTTGCAAGTCTCTCCGAATTATCAGTTTGGTTTGGCCTACTAGATTGATCTTTCTTGCAATGGGAGAAGTGCTTAGCTTTGGGTTCAATCTTGGGGTGTCCTTTCCCAGTGACAGTAGGGGTAGCAAGGCATGTATTGAATTGTTGCCATCGAGGATAACAAGATGGGGTTTATATCATATTGCATGAGTTTATCCCTCTACATCATGTCATCTTGCTTAAAGCGTTACTCTGTTCTTATGAACTTAATACTCTAGATGCATGCTGGATAGCGGTCGATGTGTGGAGTAATAGTAGTAGATGCAGGCAGGAGTCGGTCTACTTGTCTCGGACGTGATGCCTATATACATGATCATGCCTAGATATTCTCATAACTATGCTCAGTTATGTCAATTGCTCAACAGTAATTTGTTCACTCACCGTAAATACTTATGCTCTCGAGAGAAGCCACTAGTGAAACCTATGGCCTCCGGGTCTATTTTCCATCATATTAATCTTCCAACACTTAGCTATTTTCGTTGCCTTTTATTTTGCTTTTATTTTACTTTGCATCTTTATCATAAAAATACCAAAAATATTATCTTATCATATCTATCAGATCTCAGTCTCGTAAGTGACCGTATAGGGATTGACAACCCCTTATTGCGTTGGTTGCGAGGATTTATTTGTTTGTGTAGGTGCGAGGGACTCGTGTGTAGCCTCCTACTGGATTGATACCTTGGTTCTCAAAAATTGAGGGAAATACTTACGCTACTTTGCTGCATCACCCTTTCCTCTTCAAGGGAAAACCAACGCAGTGCTCAAGAGGTAGCACGCACAAAGAACTCTCTCTCCCTGGCTCGCTCGCACGACGATCTCATGGCCTAGCTCGACGAACCCAAAGAACACGGGACATAGAGGTTTATACTGGTTTGGGCCACCGTTGTGGTGTAATACCCTACTCAAGTGTGGTGTGGTGGATTGCCTCTTAGGCTGAGGATGAACAAGTACAAGGTATCAACAGCCTCCTGAGGAGAGGTGTCCTTGAGCTCGGTGAGCTGACGCGTGAGAGGGTGGTCTGAATGATCCGTCCTTCCTATGGTGGTGGCTAGTCCTATTTATAGAGGCCCTGGTCCTCTTCCCAAATGTAGGCGGGAAGGGATCCCACCCCGGCCAATTTTGAAGGTAGATAACTAGTACACGCTATCCTAGCAAAAGGCGGTTTTCGCCTGCCAAAGGCTCTGGTGGTGATGCAGCTGTGGGCTCCAAGATGACCTCTGTCCTGCTGTCCTGCTGGTCTTGGTCTCGTTGCACCAATATGGAAACCTTTGCCTGATGCCTCGGGACTCCTCGCCTGCGCCTGCCTCTTTAGCACCAAAGAGGAAACTGGTACACTGCGCCCGCTGGCGCCCACCTGGCCTTGGTCATCATGGCTCACGTCACATGAACCTCGCGATGGGCCCCTTGCATGGATATCTCTGCTCCCCGGGAGCCAGCCTATAGAGGCTGCCCCTGAGGAGGTCTTGGTGTCGTCCGCCTCACGAGGCTTGGCCCCTCGCAAGGGTCTTGAGTGGTTGCTGCTGAAGATGGGCCGTACCAGGCCGTTGATGGAGCCACACCATGGGCCGAAGGCAGGCAGGTCTGGGTACCCCCGTTCCCAAGACGCCGACAAACACTACCTCCAAAAATGAAGCTATGGATCATAGTGCGCTGCTACCTCTTGAGCTTGCGTTGGTTTTTCCCTTGAAGAGGAAACGGTGATTCAGCAAAGTAGAGTAGGTATTTCCCTCAGTTTTGAGAACCAAGGTATCAATCCAGTAGGAGACAACACGCAAGCCACCGAATACCTGCACAAACAAACACCAACCTTGCACCCAACACGATAATGGTTATTTGCAACGTGAGATATGATAAAGATGGATAAAAGGTTAAGTAATATTTTTGGTATTTTTGGTTTATGGAACGGAAAGTAAAAGATTGCAAAGAAAGCAAATAGGAAACTAGAATTGTAGATCAGAAACATATATGATGGAAAATTGACCCGGGGGCCATAGGTTTCACTAGAGGCTTCTCCCAAGAAAGGAATTATTACGGTGGGTGAACAAATTACTGTCGACCAATTGATAGAAAAGCGCAAAGTTATGACGATATCTAAGTCAACGATCATGAACATAGGCATCACGTCCGTCTCAAGTAGACCGAAACGATTCTGCATCTACTACTATTACTCCACACATCGGCAGCTATCCAGCATGCATCTAGAGTATTAAGTTCATAAAGAACAGAGTAACGCCTTAAGCAAGATGACATGACGTAGACGAATTAACTCAAGCAATATGATGAAAACCCCATATTTTTACCCTCGATGGCAACAATACAATACGTGCCTTGTTGCCCCTGTTGTCACTGGGAAAGGACACCGCAAGATTGAACCCAAAGCTAAGCACTTCTGCCATTGCAAGAAAAACCAATCTAGTTGGCCAAACCAAATCGATAGTTCGAAGAGACTTGCAAATATATCAAATCATGCATAAAAGAATTCAGAGGATATTCAAATAATATTCATAGATAAGCTGATCATAAATCCACAATTCATCGGATCTCGGCAAACACACCGCAAAAGAGTATTACATGGAATAGATCTCCAAGAACATCGAGGAGAACTTTGTATTGAGAATCAAAGAGAGAGAGAAGAAGCCATCTAGCTACTAGCTATGGACCCGTAGGTCTGTGGTATACTACTCACGCTTCATCGGAGAGGCAATGGTGTTATTGTAGAAGCCCTCCGTGATCGAATCCTCCTCCGGCAGGATGCCGGAAAAGGCCCCAAGATGGGATCTCACGGGTACAGAAGGTTGCGGTGGTGGAAAAGTTGTTTCGTGGCTCCCCTGGAAGTTTTTGGGGCATATGAGAATATATAGGAGGAAGATCTAGGTCATGGGGTCACCGAGGGGCCCACAAGGTCGGGGGCACACCCTCCACCCTTGTGGCCGCCTCGTGGCTCTTCTGACTTGCACTCCAAGTCTCCTGGGTGTCTTCTGGTACAAAAAAATCATCACGGAAGTTTTATTCCATTTGGACTCCATTTGGTATTCCTTTTCTGCGAAACTCTAAAACAAGGAAAAAAACAAAAACTGGCACTGGGCTCTAGGTTAATAGGTTAGTCCCAAAAATCATATAAAATAGCATATTAATGCATATAAAACATCCAATATAGATAATATAATAGCATGGAACAATAAAAAATTATAGATACGTTGGAGATGTATCAAGCATCCCCAAGCTTAATTCCTGCTCGTCCTCGAGTAGGTAAATGATACAAACAGAATCTTTGATGTGGAATGCTACCTAACATATTTATCCATGTAATTCTCTTTATTGTGGCAAGAATGTTCAGATCCGTAAGATTCAAAACAAAAGTTTAATATTGACATAAAAACAATAATACTTCAAGCATACTAACAAAATAATTATGCCTTCTTAAAATAACATGGCCAAAGAAAGCTTATCCCTACAAAATCATATAGTCTGGCTATGCTCCATCTTCATCACACAAAATATTCAAATCATGCACAACCCCGATGACAAGCCAAGCAATTGTTTCATACTTTTGATGTCCTCAAACCTTTTCAACTTTCACGCAATACATGAGCGTGAGCCATGGATATAGCACTATAGGTGGAATAGACGTTGGTTGTGGAGAAGACAAAAAGAAGGAGATAGTCTCACATCAACTAGGCATTACAACAGGCTATGGAGATTCCCATTAATAGATATCAATGTGAGTGAGTAGGGATTGCCATGCAATCGATGCACTAGAGCTATAAGTTTATGAAAGCTAAAAAAGAAGCTAAGTGGGTGTGCATCCAACTTGCTTACTCACGAAGACCTAGGGCATTTTGAGGAAGCCCATCATTGGAATATACAAGCCAAGTTCTATAATTAAAAATTCCCACTAGTATATGAAAGTGATATCATAGGAGACTCTCTATCATGAAGATCAGGGTGCTACTTTGAAGCACAAGTGTGGCAAAAGGATAGTAACATTGTCCCTTCCCTCTTTTTCTCTCATTTTTTTGTTGGGCCTTCTCTCAGTTTTTTGGCCTCTTTTATTTATTTTTATTTTTATTTTTTGTCCGGAGTCTCATCCCGACTTGTGGGAGAATCATAGTCTCCATCATCCTTTCCTAACACTACTGGAATCAGCTAATTTGCCATTTGCCGGCTCTTTGCCGTCTGCTAGCTGACGGCAAAGAAGCTCTTTGCCATCAGCTACCCAAAAGCAGACGGCAAAGAAACGGCAGATGGCAAAGAAGCTCTTTGCCATCTGCGAGCTCTTTGCCGTCAGCCAGCAGACGGCAAAGAGTGAGGTGGCCCCACCCCCGCCCGTTTAGAAAAAACCTAACGGCCCACCTCTTTGCCGTCCGCCAGCAGACGGCAAAGAGGCAAAAAGGGCGGACGGCAAAGAGGGCACTACCTAACGGCCCGTACCCCCCCGCCCGTTACTCACTTCTTCTCTCCTCGCCGTTCTCTCCTCCCACCCCGCCGCCGCCGCCCGCCCGCCCCGCCCCGGCCCCCCGCCGCCCCGGCCCGACCTCCACCGCACCCTCGCCACCTTGACCTCCACCGCACCCTCGCCGCCTCTTCCACATCGCCCCGCCCACACCAGCCCGTGCCGCCGCCGACCCCGTCCGGCTTAGCCGGCCTCCCCGCCGCCCCGCACCCCTCCCCAACCTCCATCACGGCCCCGCCGCTCCTTCCACGTCGGCCAGCCGCGCCGCGGCCGTCCAAGCCCCGTACCGCCGCGCCCGTCCCCGCCCCCGACGCCCAACCAACCGCCGCTGCCGCTGCAGACGCGGGTCGACCGCCCCTCGAGGAGCGCCGCCCATCGCTGCCCCTCCCCTCCCCATCGCTGCGCCGCCTTGCTGCCGCCCCGTCGCCGCCCCCTTCCCGACCCGTCGCCGCCCCCCACGGTGAGCCCCTGCCGCCCCCCTGTGTCCTATTTTTTTGTTTTTCTTTTCTGTTTAATTAAGGTTTTTAGTTTAGGTTTAGGTTATATAGTTAGCTAGATTAGATTAATTAGATTGGATTATATTAGACTAGCGTTAGCTTGTAGTTAAATAGTCATAATTAAAGGAAGTGAAAAAAGATGAAAAAAGAAGACGAAAAGTAGAATAAGTAGAAGGGGGAAGAAGAAGAAGAAGAAGAAGAGGAGGAGGAGGAGGAGGAGAAAGAAGAAGAAGAAGAAGAAGAAGAAGAAGAAGAAGAAGAAGAAGAAGAAGAAGAAAAGAAGTAGAAGACGGGGGATGAGAAGAAGTAGAAGAATGAGAAGAAGTAGAAGTAGAAGAATGAGAAGACCCCCTGACCCCCCAACCCCGACACCACACCCCGACACCCGACCCCGACTCCACCCCGACACCCGACCCCCTAACCCCCTGACCCCGACACGACACCCCGACCCCCCGACCCCGAAACAGCACCCCGACCCCGACACGACACCCCGACCCCCGACACGACACCCCCGACAACCCGACCCCGAGACCCCGACCCCGACCCCGACACCCCGACCCCGAGCCTGACCCGACACCCCGACCCCGACACCGACACGGCACCCCGACCCCGACCCGGCACCCCGACCCGACACCCCGACCCCGAGACCCCGACCCCGACACGGCACCCCGACACCGACATGACACCCCGACCCCCGACACCTCCCGAAAAGGTGTTCTTTGGCCTTCCAGAGGCCGACGGGGTCATATATTTGTGAATTATTAGTTAGGTCATATATTTTTCGATTTTGTTATGAAAAACATCATATATAATTGTGTTGATCGGGTAGTTTTAAATGTGCAGTTGTTTCATCGCTGCGAGGTTTGGTGTTCGACGACCTCGCCGTGCGTTTGACGAGCTCTGCCCCTTCGTTCGTGGGTGAGCACAAATGACATGTCCTCCTCCCCCATTAATTATTTGATCTATTCCGATGAAACTTGATAGCTAGCTATATATGTGTCTTGAATCATCAGTATGCGTAACCAATATGTGTCTCCCGTTCGAAAGCGTCATAGTTATAAATATGCATGCATTTGCATATTTATAACCTTGATTCTTTCGAATTGTCCAACGCTATCCATGGACAGCCCGAGTATGTTTAGATTGGGTTCGTTTTCCCATATGCTTTGCTCCGGATCCGACGCATAAATTTCGTCAGTGCCTCCCCTGACGAACCCGAGTATGTTTATCGGATGGATTGTTGGGAGGTGTTGGTCGATGAGTGGTGCTCAAAAGAATGGCTAGCCCTCCACAACGAGGCCAAGGACAAACGTGCCCAAATGGAAGGTGTGCCACACCATCAAGGCAGCTCCAACTTATATCAGTTCGGGCGCAACTGGGTATGTGGTTTGCTTCATGATTCATGCAATTCATTCATCATGCTAGCTTGAGCCCTTTAATTACTAATTTTCATTGTTTCTCTCTTTCAGGCACGCTACAATAAGGTGGATAAGGTGCCAGAGGTGTACGACCTGTATGCCATGGCCCACACTGGCTCTTTCAAGAAAGTCAAGGCTTTCTCTCAGTCTGACCTCGATGATGCAAACAACTTCACCAACATCTCCTCCCACAACAAGCTCGTGAGATATAGAGATGAGGGGAAGGCGAGGAAAGGGGAGGACTTTAACCCGAGCCAGGGTCCCATTGATCCAGAGCTGGTGATGATATCTGGTGGCGGGAGGTCCCATGGCTCCATAGCCATTGGAGATGGACTTATCCGTTGTCCTAGCACTCTCCCGGAGATCAGGGCGCGCCAGTCGAGCTCCGCTCCTGAGATAAGGCCTCGTGAACGGCCAGTGCAACTCGCCATCAAGGTTAGTGATACGTACTCAGTTATCTTTCTCCATTACATTGTGTGCGCTTCCATCAATGATTACAAATGGTCATGTGAGTGGTGTTGCAGGCTGCTATACAGACTGAGAGAGATAGAACGGAGAAACTTCTGGTGGAGGCGGCGGAGAGGCAGCGGGAGATGGAGGAGAGGACGAGAAAGATGATGGGGGAGGAGAGGGCACGGAATGACATGCAGGCAAGGGCCATGTACGAGCTCCTTGTGGTAAGTTTCTTCTGCAGATTACTTGCTAGTCTTAACATTTGAGTCTCATTACTAACTAGTATGACTCTGTTCTGAAAACCAAATGTGCAGTCTGTGTGCGAGAAGTCCGGTCAGCCCGCTCCGCCAATGCCAGTGATTGCTCCTGGGAGCACGGTGAGTTTAATTTGAATGGACATTACTTGCTAGTCTTAACATTTGAGTGTCGTAATGCTAACGAGACATTGGAAATGATCTTTGGTGCAGCTTAACTCCAGAAACGCATCGCACGATCCTTCTCCAGGTAGCGGCACTAGCCACCCCGCTCCTACACCTCCCTGATCACGGTAAGTTTCTCTAGTGTTTTGCTTAACAAATGCATAAAGACCTAGACTTAGCTTTATTTCCTCCAATATGCTTACCATAATGACCTAGAGTTAGCTTCTTTTCCTCCAAAATTACTTAACAAGCTTACTGACCTCATAAACCATCCATTTTGTCAAAAATTGCATAATTAGCTCATAAACGACCCATTTCACCTAGGTTAGCTCATAAACGACCCATTTCACCTAGGTTAGCTCATAAACGATCCATTTCACCTAGGTTAGCTCCTAAACGACCCATTTCACCTAGGTTAGCTCATAAACGATCCATTTCACCTAGGTTAGCTCATAAACGATCCATTTCACCTAACTTAGCTCATAAACGATCCATTTAACCTAAGATAGCTCATAAACGACCCATTTCACCTAGGTTAGCTCATAAATGATCCATTTCACCTAGGTTAGCTCATAAACGACCCATTTCACCTAGGTTGGCTCATAAACGATCCATTTCACCTAGGTTAGCTCATAAACGATCCATTTCACCTAGGTTAGCTCATAAACAGCGGGCGCTGACGCATTGCTGACGTCAACTGGCGGACGGCAAAGAGGCGCTCAAATTTGCCGTCCGCTGGCCAACGGCAAAGGCCGCCGTTAGCCGCCTAACGGACTAACGCTGGCGGACGTCCAGTATTTTTGCCGTCCGCCCTCTTTGCCGTCCGCCGCTGTAGGCAAAGGACTCTTTGCCGTCCGCCATAAAAAGCAGACGGCAAAGGACCTGTTTACCGTAGCCTACTTTGCCGGAGCCTTTTGCCGTCCGCGGCTGACGGCAAAGGCCTTTGCCGTCCGCCGTTCGAGCCTTTGCCGTCCGCCGTGGCAGACGGCAAAATAGCTGTTTCCTGTAGTGTAACTTGGGACAATGCTCTAATATTGAAGATCATCACACTTTTATTTACTTACAACTCAAAAATTACAATTCGATACTTAGAACAAAATATGACTATATGTGAATGCCTCCGGCGGTGTACCGGGATGTGCAATGAATCAAGAGCGACATGTATAAAAAATGATGAATGGTGGCTTTGCCACAAATACGATGTCAACTACATAATCATGCAAAGCAATATGACAATGATGGAGCGTGTCATAATAAACGGAACGGTGGAAAGTTGCATGGCAATATATCTCGGAATGGCTATGGAAATGCCATAATAGGTAGGTATGGTGGCTGTTTTGAGGAAGGTATATGGTGTGTTTGTGGTACCGGCGAAAGTTGCGCGGTACTAGAGAGGCTAGCAAAGGCGGAAAGGTGAGAGTGCGTATAATCCATGATCTCAACATTAGTCATAAAGAACTCACATACTTATTGCATATTAGTCATCAAAGCAAAGTACTACGCACATGCCCCTAGCGGGATAGATTGGTAGGAAAAGACCATCACGCGTCCCCAACCGCCACTCATAAGGAAAACAATCGATAAATAAATCATGCTCCGACTTCATCACTTAACGGTTCAACATACGTGCATGCTATGAGACTCGCAAACTTTAACACAAGTATTTCTCAAATTCACAACTACTAACTAGCATGACTCTAATATCACCATCTTCATATCTCAAAACAATCATAAGGAATCAAACATCTCATAGTATTCAATGCACTTTATATGAAATTTTTTATTATATCTCTTTTGGATGCCTATCATATTAGGACTAATTTTATAACCAAAGCAAATTACCATGCTGTTCTAAAGATTCTCAAAATAATATAAGTCAAGTACGAGAGTTCATCAATTTCTATAAAATAAAACCACTGCCGTGCTCTAAAAAGGTATAAGTGAAGCACTAGAGCAAAATTGACTAGCTCAAAAGTTATAAGTGAAGCACACAAAGCATTCTAATAATTCACGATCCATGCGTATCTCCCCCAAAAGGTGTGTACAGAAAGGATGATTGTGGCAAACTAAAAAGCAAAGACTCAAATCATACAAGACGCTCCAAGCAAAACACATATCATGTGGTGAATAAAAATATAGCCTCAAGTAAAGTTACCGATAAACGAAGACGAAAGAGGGGATGCCTTCCCGGGGCATCCCCAAGCTTAGGATCTTTGGCCTCCTTGAATATTATCCTGGGGTGCCTTGGGCATCCCCAGGCTTAGGCTCTTGCCACTCCTTATTCCATAGTCCATCAAATCCTTAGCCAAAACTTGAAAACTTCACAACACAAAACTACAACAGAAAATCTCGTAAGCTCCGTTAGTATAAGAAAATAAATCACCACTTTTGGTACTGTTGTGAACTCATTCATTATTTATATTGGTGTAATATCTACTGTATTAAAACTTTTCCATGGTTCATACCCCCCGATACTAGCCATAGATTCATCAAAGTAAGCAAACAACACACGAAAAACAGAATCTGTCAAAAACAAAACAGTCTGTAGCAATCTGGATATTTCGAATACTTCCGTAACTTTAAAAATCCCGAGAAATAATTAAGTCCTATATAATTTGTCTATTAACCTTCTGCAAAAATAATCAACTAAAAATCTCTCTACAGCTAAAAATGAGAATTGTTTTCATGAGCGCAAAAGTTTCTAGTTTTCAGCAAGATCAAATTAATTATCACCGTAGGCTATCCCAAAGGTCTTACTTGGCACAAACACTAATTAAAACACAAAACCACATCTAACCAGAGGCTAGATGAAATCTTTATTGCAAAACAGAACCTGAAAAGCAAAAACAAAAATAAATAGGGTTGCCGCCCAACAAGCGCTATTGTTTAACACCCTTAGCTAGGCATTAAACATGGATATATGTAAGTATTATCATCTTTGGCATGCAATCCATAAGTGGCTCTCATAATAGACTCATAAGGCAATTTAATTTTCTTTCTAGGGACGTGTTCCATGCCTTTCCTTAATGGAAATTGAAATTTAATGTTTCCTACTTTCATGTCAATAATTGCACCAATCGTTCTAAGGAAAGGTTTACCAAGAATAATAGGACATGTAGGACTGCAATCTATATCAAGAACAATGAAATCTACAGGCACATAATTCCTATTTGCAAAAATAAGAACATCATTAATCCTTCCCATAGGCTTCTTAATATTGGAATCCGCAAGATGCAAATTTAAGGAACAATCATCAAATTCATGGAAACCTAACACATCACATAAAGTTTTCGGAATTGTGGAAACACTAGCACCCAAATCACACAAAGCATAGCACTCATAATCTGTAATTTTAATCTTAATAGTAGGTTCCCACTCAGTTTTCTAGGGATAGAAACTTCCAATTCAAGCTTTTCTTCAAAAGATTGCATCATAGCATCAACGATATGTTTAGTAAAAGCTTTGTTTTGATTATAACATGGATTGCAACAAAGAAATACAATCTATTAAAGAACAATTATCATAATTAAATTCCTTGAAATCCAAAAGAGTGGGCTCACTGCTACTTAAAGTTTTGAACTCTCCAATCCCACTTTTATCAATTTTTGCATCAAGATCTAAAAACTCCGAATCATTGGGACGCCTTCTAACTAAAGTTGACTCATCTCCAGTCCCATATTTATCAAGATTTACATTGGAAAACAAAGATTCAATAGGAGTCACATCAATTACTTTAAGATCTTCATTATTATTTTCAGCCTCGGGTTTGGCGGCCATTTTGTTCACTAGAGTAGCTTGTTTATCAGAAATGTGTCCTACCAAATTTTCAAGATGCGCAAAATGAGATCTCAAATCATAAAATTGTTTAGACATATCATCCAGCTCTTTATTCATGTATTCCATAAAACTTTTTTGCTCCTTGAAATCGTTTCTACAGAAATTGTTATGCTCAAATTGCAAAGACATGAAGCTTCTAACATTATTTTCAATTTGGTCTAACCTCCGAAGGTGAGGGTCAATTATCTTTGGAGGAGCCATGAAGACTAGGCAAGCAACACACGAGCACACAAAAAGCAAACGAAGAAGACAAACGGAGAGGGGTGAAGAAAAGGTGAATCTTTTCGAAAATCGTTTTAGAAGTGGGGGAGAGGAAAACGAGAGGCGAATGGCGAATAATGTAATGCGAGGGATGAGAGTTTATGATGGGTACTTGGTATGTCTTGGCTTGGCATAGATCTCCCCGGCAACGGTGCCAAAAATTCTTCCTACCACCTCTTGAGCTTGTGTTGGTTTTTCCCTTGGAAGAGGAAAGGGTGATGCTACAAAGTAGAGTAAGTATTTCCCTCAGTTTTGAGAACCAAGGTATCAATCCAGTAGGAGACAACGCGCAAGCCACCGAATACCTGAACAAACAAACACCAAACTTGCACCCAACGCAATAAAGGGGTTGTCAATCCCTTCACGGTTATTTGCAACGTGAGATCTGATAGAGAAGGATAAATGGTAAAGTAATGTTTTTGGTATTTTTGGTTCATGGAAAAGAAAGTAAAAAATTGCAAAGAAAGTAAATAGGAAACTAGAATTGTAGATCAGAAACTTATATGATGGAAAATTTACCTGAGGGCCATAGGTTTCACTAGAGGCTTCTCTCAAGAAAGGAATTATTACGATGGGTGAACAAATTACTGCCGAGCAATTGATAGAAAAGCGCAAAGTTATGACGATATCTAAGGCAATGATCATGAACATAGTCATCACGTCCGTGTCAAGTAGACCGAAACGATTCTGCATCTACTACTATTACTCCACACATCGACCGCTATCCAGCATGCGTCTAGAGCATTAAGTTCATAAAGAACGGACTAACGCCTTAAGCAAGATGACATGATGCAGAGGAATTAACTCAAGCAATATGATGAAAACCCCATCTTTTTACCCTCGATGGCAACAATACAATACGTGCCTTGCTGCCCCTGCTGTCACTGGGAAAGGACACCACAAGACTGAACCCAAAGCTAAGCACTTCTCCCATTTCAAGAAAAACCAATCTAGTTGGCCAAACCAAATCGATAGTTCGAAGAGAAATGCAAAGATATCAAATCATGCAAAAAAAGAATTCAGAGGAGATTCAAATAATATTCATAGATAAGCCGATCATAAATCCACAATTCATCGGATCTCGGCAAACACACCGCAAAAGAGTATTACATCGAATAGATCTCCAAGAACATCGAGGAGAACTTTGTATTGAGAATCAAAGAGAGAGAAGAAGCCATCTAGCTACTAGCTATGGACCCGTAGGTCTGTGGTAAAATACTCACGCTTCATCGGAGAGGCAATGGTGTTGATGTAGAAGCCCTCCATGATCGAATCCCCCTCCGGCAGGATGCCGGAAAAGGCCCCAAGATGGGATCTCACAGGTACAGAAGGTTGCAGCGGTGGAAAGTTGTTTCGTGGCTCCCCTGGAAGTTTTTGGGGTATATGAGAATATATAGGAGGAAGATCTAGGTCAGGGGGTCACCGAGGGGCCCACATGGTCATGGGGCGCGCCCTCCACTCTTGCGTCGGTGTACTAAAGTTTCGGCCCTTTGGTACCCCTTACTTGTGCACGGGCAGTTGCAGCCGCACCCGCGACAAGGTTTGACGGGGGCAGCTGGGGACAAAAGACAAGACAACAAAGACGGCATCTGAGCCAGTAACCAGAGAGTAGAAGACAAGATGACCCTTGGCAAGATCCTTGTCGGGGCGTCTCGGGAAGCCCCGGCAAGATCCTTGTCGGGACGGCTTGCGAAGCACTAACAAGAACACCACCCTTGAGGTTGAGAGTTCTGACACCATCGACAATGTCAAGACCAAGGCCCAGGGGCGCACGCGTAGTGGCATGCAGATCTTTGTGAAGATTGGTGGCATGCAGATCTTTGTGAAGACCAGATGACAAAGTTCCTGGCAAGACCCTTGTCGGGGACGTTTGCGAGGCCCCGGCAAGATCCTTGCCGGAGACATTTGTGAGGCGACAGCCAGGCTCCGCCACCCCGCCGCCGCTACAGCACAGCGGCTGGCCTGCCAGCCTGGCAAGCACCTGCGCGGTGGCATGCACATCTTCGTGAAGATCCTGCGACCGCTCCAGCACAGGGGCTAGCCAGCCAGCCTGGCATTGCATGCCTCGCCAGCTAGGATGCGTGTCAAGACGGGGTGAGGCAGCGACGGACGGACGGGCTCTATTTCCGTCCACGATAAAGTTAGGGGCACGTAACCAGCGCATTTAATGCGTTTGTCCTCGGACATCAGTGATAAGCATAGCTACTTTACACCTCCTGTGTGCCACTGTGGAACCCATTTAACGTATAAAAGGATGCCCAAGGCGTACGGTAGGATGATTCAGATTTTTTTAGACTTTTAGGCCCAGCTTGTATGCGGAGCAGCTAGCCGAAGCTCAAGAACGCAGAATATACACCTAGAGAAGGACTAGGGTTTTACGCTCCTCAGCGGCCCGAATCTGGATAAAAATCCATCGTGTTGATCGTTAGATCTGCTCTTTGTGCTCCACTCTTCCCTGCCAAACCGTAGAAGGGATCCACGCGATCCCGTAGGCGTCATTTCTTCGACATCTTTGGTGCGCCAGGTAGGGGGCTGGAGAGGTTGTGCAAACCTGATCTAGCAGTTAGCGCGTCGTTTCCTTGATCACCATGGCTCCCAAGAAGAAGGCGATCACGGCGATCGGCTCGTCTAGAGCCGATCCACCAATGCCAGCACGGACGGGCGATGGGGTAGTCGCGAATGGTGGTAGAGGTGCGGATCACGAGCATCCACGACATTCTGGCAACCGAAGCCAGGCAAGCGGCATCGTTCGTGCCTGCGATGATGAGCCGTGCGCCGTTGGGTCTAGGGACGGACCCGTGCTGCCTGCAGGCGGCGGGGCGACCTCCAAGACACCCCCGCCGGCGCCTGCTGCACGGCCTTCCCAGGCCGTGCGCGACGAGCGGTGCCACGACGTTGGAGACCACGGGTGTCCCCACGGAAAGAGCCCTCGGTATCACTCTCAAGATGCGCAGGGCCGGCATGCACGCCATGTTGCTGGTGGAAACGGCGCACGGCCGTGGAACCATGAGGGGGCTCCTTCTAACATGGTTAGAAGTCTGAGCACCTCCCGTTCCTCGCGCTTGAAGCTGCCACCTATGCCAGCAGAAGCGTTAGCACGAGCGCAGCTACTCCTCAACTTTCCTCCTGCTGCGGAGAAGCAAGAAGAGTGGAGGACTTCTATCCAGAGCCTTATTGGCCATGCCAATAAAGATGGATACTAGGAGGCGGGCCCTTTGCCATGTCGGTCCACTGAGCCGGCGCGTGCCAACGGCGGAAGGGCCGGAGGCGCCACAACCACGGTGCACTCGCCTCCACCATGCCAGCAACGGTCGCCAGCTTGGCGGGTTGATGCCCGTGAGGATGGACCCACGGCGTTGTCCTATCCACGAGCTCGTCGCGACCAACGTCAAGTTCTTCAGGAGCGGGTTAAAGAGGACGCTCGAACTACCATCGAGCGGCGCTGAGAAGCACACCATCAATCTGATAGGCGTGCAGGGCCCACTACGTATAGGCCTGCGCCGGGGGATTCTGGTGACTTGCCTTATGAGGTAGGTTGTCCAGCTTTTACCCGTGAGCTGCGGCAGTTCCAGTGGCCCACTACCCGCACATTCGAACCAGAGGTCCTGGAGAAGTACGACGACAAGACTGATCCATCCGAATTCCTAAGCGTTTACACCATCACGATGCAAGCTGCTGGGGCTCGGGACGGAAAGGTGCTTGCCAACTACTTCTCGTTGGTGCTCAAGCCCAACGTCAGGTCGTGGTTGATGCACCTCCCAGTAGATTCTATCTCCTCTTGGTTGGATCTGTGCCACGAGTTTGTTGGCGCCTTTACTGGAGGCCACACGGCTCCTGGCCAGGCAAGCAATTTGCATCTCATTCCCTAGAAGGATGGTGAATGCTTGCGCAAATACATCCAGAGATTCAGCCGTGTGCAGTACAACATCCGAAATGTTCATCCCACCGCTGTCATCAGCGCGTTCCATCAGAATGTGTGCAACTGCAAGATGCGTGAAGAGCTGGCGATGAACAAGATTACAGATTTCGCCGAGCTTTATGTTTTGGCTGACAGATGTGCTTGGGCTGAAGAAGGAAGAAAGTACCCCGGCGAAGATGCCGGCGTGGGAAGTGACTCTGGAGGCGAAGACATCGTCGCCCCAGCAAAGAAGGGTCGACGGTGCAACAGGAAGCATAAGGGCAAGACCATGCTTGCCGTCGAGGAATCTGGCAACCCTGGCACCGCCAAGAAGGCCAAGGTTGATGACCCCGGCAAGGAGGTTGCCGGGTGGCGCCACCTGCCAGGCCTTAGCGGCTGCCGACAAGCAATACTGCAAGATCCATCGCACCAAGGGCCATGACCTCCAGAACTGCCGGCAAGTTGAGCAGCTTGTGGAGAGGCAGAAAGCCGAGTATGAAAGGCGAGACAAAGAGAAGGGCCAAGATGGTGCTGACGGGTCCGGCAAGAAGCGTGGTGGCCGAGGTGGGGGTGCCACGGCAAGGAAAAGCAACAAGAGAGGCCTACTCGAGGCCGCGACAAGAAAGAAGGAGATGATGACCGTGAAGAGGACGACGACTCCAGCGAGCATGAGTTTCAAAAAGCCACATAAACCATGTGCATCGATGGTGGCGCCTCATTGCATTCTTCTCACCGCCAACTTAAACAGTGGGCACGTGAGATCAATGCGACGGAGCCATCGATCGATGCCTAGAAGCCACTGGAATGGTCCAACACGCCTATCATTTTTTACGCCGAGGATCACTCTGATCACACAACCGCGGTCGGGTGCTTGTCGTTGTTGGTTTCACCCACAATTCGCAACCTCAAGGTGACGAAAATGTTAGTGGACGGTGGGGCTGGTCTGAACTTGATCTTGCCCAAGGTGATCAAGACGTTGCAAATCCCTGATGGAGATCCTGAAGAGGCGGGCACATATCAAGGGATCAATCCAGGGAGAAGCCAGCCCAAGGGTAAGATTACACTACCAGTCACATTTGGTGGTGAGTTGAACTACAGGACACAGATGATCGTTTTTGATGTCGCCAAGATCTCGTTGCCGTATAACAGGATCCTTGGTCGTCCAACACTGGCCAAGTTTATGGCAGCGTCACACTACGCGTACAACACACTGAAGATGCCCGGCCCGATGAGCATCATCACTGTTGGCTCCGACAAGAAAGATGCGCTCATCTGCGCCGACCAACTCTACCGAGAAGCAGTTGTGGCACCTGCCGCCAAGGCACTTGCTCCTGCCACTGGAGCTCCCGAGGGGAAGAAGACCGGCAAGACCTCAGTCGCCGGCAAGACCTCTGGCCCCGGCAATGCCTCTTGCACCCACTCCGGAAAATGCGCCTCCCCGGGGTGCTGCGTTCCCGTTGAGGATGTGCCAGAGAGCTCCACCGGCAAGAGCAAGAAATCCAAGGCAGCACCACCAGAGACCAAGAAGGTGCCCGTCAAGGAGGACGGCACGACCGGAGCTTTCACTATAAGCTCCACCCTCGACAGCAAATAGGAAAGCGCGCTCGTCGCCTTCCTGCAGGCGAATGTCGATGTGTTTGCATGGCAAGCATCTGACATCCCCGACGTTCCCAGGGAGGTGACTGAGCACCACCTTGCTGTCTGTCCTCATGCACGGCCCATCAAGCAGAAGGTCAGGAAGCAAGATTTGGAGCGGTAAGAGTTTATCATCAAAGAGATTAGGAAGTTGGAAGCGGCAGATTTGGTCAGAGGAGTGCTCCATCGAACATGGTTGGCCAATCCGGTGGTGGTGCGCAAGGCAAACGGGAAATGGAGGCTATGCATTGATTATATAGATATCAATAAAGCCTATCCGAAGGATCATTTCCCTTTGTCGCGCATTGACCAGATCGTGGACTCAACTGCCGGGTGTGACTTGCTGTCGTTCCTTGACGCTTACTCAGGATACCACCAAATCTTCATGATGAAGGAAGATGAAGAGAATACCGCGTTTATCACCCCATGTGGTACGTATTGTTTTATACGAATGCCTTTCGGGTTGAAAAGCTCTGGTTCAACGTTTGCAAGAGCAATTCAAACTGGTTTTGAGCCCCAGCTGCATAGAAATATGAAAGCGTATATGGATGACATAGTCGTCAAAACCAAGGACAAGGCAACACTCGTACAAGATTTGGAAGAAACATTTACAAATTTGCACAAGATCAACCTCAAGCTCAACCCTGAGAAGTGTGTGTTCGATGTCCCATCTGGCAAACTTCTCGGGTTCTTTGTGTCTCAGCGTGGGATCGAAGAAAATCCCGACAGGATCAAGGCGGTTGAGCAGATTGAAGCACCACGATGAGTCAAAGATGTGCGTCGGCTTGCTGGCTGTTGTGTTGCTTTGAGTAGGTTCATCTCCAAATCTGCTGAGCGCGCCCTACCCTTTTTCAAGATTTTGAAAAAGGCTGGACCAATGAAATGGACTCCAGAGGCCGAGGCAGTGCTGCAAGATTTGAAGAGGTACGTCTCCTCTATGCCAATACTAGTCGTGCCTAAACCGCAAGAGTCGTTGCTGCTATATCTAGCGGCAACGAATCAAGTGGTTAGTGCTGTGCTAGTGGCGTAGAGGGAAGTTGATGAAGAAGCAGTAGCAATGGTGAGACCGTCGGATGGCGAGCCAGAGCTCTCCCCGACAGGGTCTGGTGCCGGCAAGGCAGGACCCCCGATAGAGTCTGGTCCCGGCAGGACAGAGTCTGGTGCCGGCAAGGCAGGATCTGCGCAAGCGAACGAAGTGATACAGAAGAAGAAGATGATGCAACACCCGGTTTATTTTGTCAGCTCCCTCTTGCAGGGGGCTAGGTCAAGATACTCTGGTGTACAGAAGTTGCTCTTCAGCCTCCTTATGGCCTCGAGGAAGCTGTGTCATTATTTTCAAGCACATGAGATCACCGTCATCATTCGCTTCCCATTGCAACGGATCTTGCACAACCCAGATGCAACCGGAAGGATTGTGGAGTGGGCGTTGGAACTGTCAAGCTTTGGTCTCAGGTTTGAAAGCACTTTGACAATCCAGAGCAGAGCCTTGGCAGATTTCATTGCAGAATGGACCTGAACGGCTGGCGAAGAAATTCAAGAGACCACTCTCCCCGGCAAGGAAACGAGCCGCAGCTGGATTATGTACTTTGACGGAGATTTTTTGCTGCAAGGCACCGGTGCTGGTGTGTTGCTTGTCTCACCCATCGGAGAGCACCTCAAGTACGTGGTCCAAATGCACTTTCCCCAGGAGAGATCAATAAACAACACTTCAGAGTATGAGGGACTGCTTGCCGGTCTCAGGATCGCAGCAGACCTTGGGATCAGGAAGTTGATCGTCCGTGGAGATTCGCAACTTGTAGTGAAGCAAGTAAACAAGGATTATCAAAGCCTGTTGATGGAAGCTTATGTAGATGAAGTGAGGAAGTTGGAAGAGCGTTTCGACGGTCTACAAGTGGAGCATGTTCCTCGAGCAGAGAACAACATTGCTGATGACCTGTCAAAACGTGCTGCCCTCAAGTTACATGTGGAACCAGGGACCTTTGTGCTCCAATTAACTCAGCCATCTGTTGAACCATCGGCAGGACAGAATAAGTGAAGGAAATTAGGCCCTGGCAAGTACTATCCCACTGAGCTCCCAGGGGCTGCCGGCGAGGGAGTTACCGGGGATGCCAAGCTTGCCGGGGAGCGACAGTCTCCGACAGGGCCTCAAGCCCTTGCCGTAGAGACAACTGCTCCCACGGCAGAAGACACGCCGTTAGTCCTTGCCGTCGAGCCTCAGGCTCCGGCATGAGCACAACATACCGTTCGATTCCTCCAAACAAGGGAACTCCCTGACGAACAGGAAGAAGCAGAGAAAGTAGCCCGTCGGTCTAGCATGTACCAGTTTGTGGACGATGTCCCATACAGGAAAAGACCGAACGGCGTGAAATTGAAGTGCATTCCCCAGGAGGACGGACTGGAGCTGTTGGCAGAGATACATGGAGGCATATGTGGCTCTCACATAGGATCAAGTGCTCTTGCCGGCAAAGAGTTATGGCAAGGTTTCTTTTGGCCCACTGCTCTCCAGGATGCAACTGCACTAGTAACCAAGTGTGAAGCATGCCAGTTCCATTCAAAGACGCTCCATCAGCCAACTCAAGCTCTTCAGATGATCCGTCTTTCCTGGCCATTTTCGGTCTGGGGGCTCGACATACTGGGCCCCTTTCCCTGTGCTGTCGGGGGCTTTGAGTACTTGTACGTCACAGTCGACAAGTTCACAAAGTGGCCAGAAGTGGAAGCAGTGAGAAAGGTGACAACACAATAACCCGTCAAGTTCTTCAAGGGACTAGTTTGCCTTTTTGGTGTGCCAAAGAGAGTCATCACCGACAACGGCACGCAGTTCACGAGCCGCACCTTCATGCAGTACATCCAGGACCTCGGCAACAAAATTTGTTTTGCTTCTGTTGCACATCCGTGAAGTAATGGCCGGGCAGAAAGGGCAAATGCTAAAGTGCCGCGAGGCCTCAAAACAAGAACTTTTGACAGGCTGCACAAGTGCGGAAGACGCTGGATTGATGAGTTGCCAGCGGTTCTTTGGTCAATCAGGACGACACCGAATCGAGCCACTGACCAGATGTCCTTCTCCCTCGTGTACGGGGCAGAAGCAGTTCTCCCCACAGAACTCATATACGGATCACCTCGAGTGCTCGCTTATGATGAGCTTGAGCAAGAGCAGTTGCACCAAGATGATGCTACGCTCCTTGAGGAGGATCGTCTTCAGGCTGCTGTGCGAGCTACGCGCTACCAGCAAGCCTTGCGCCGCTACCATAGCCGCTGTCAGGAGTATGCAACTTGATATTATTAGGAGGCCAAAGCCATCATATATATATGTACAAGAGAATGCCAAGAAGCTAGAATACAAAAGGCCAAAGGCCATCATCAATATAACTCTAACACCCCCCCCCCTCAAACTCATGGTGGATCCACAACACTGAGTTTGGAGAGATGAAATCCATCCCGCGCTCTAGTCTAGGCCTTCGTGAAGAAGTCTGCTAGTTGTAACTCAGAAGGCACATCTGAAGACCAATAACATAATCCTGCACATCAGCACGCACAAAAAAGGCATCCACACCAATATGCTTGGTCAGCTCATGCTTCACCGGGTCCCGCGCAATACTGATAGCACCTGTACTGTCTGACAAGAGGGTGGTAGGTGTAGTAACAGAAACACTAAAATCCTCCAGTAACCATCGTAACCAAGTCACCTCTATCGTCAGAAGAGCCATAGCTCGTAACTCGTCCTCTACACTCGAACGAGAAATTGCAGCTTGTTTCTTCGTCTTCCAGGCAATAAGAGAACCACCAAGAAAAACACAGTAAGCGGAAAGTGAACGGCGGTCCGAAGGATCACTAGCCCACGTAGCATCTGAATAGGCCCGGAGCTGTAACGAGCTGGAACGGGGGAAAAAGACGACGAGAGATTGTGCCACGAAGATAGTGTAGAACACGAAGAAGGTGACTATAGTGAACAGAAGTGGGAGCAGAAACAAACTGACTCAGAATATGGACAGGATACGAGATATCCGGACGTGTGACAGCAAGATAGACAAGACTCCCAACAAGATGACGATAACGCGTCGCATCAGACAAGGGCTCGCCATCAGAAGCATGAAGGTGAAGATTGAGCTCCATAGGAGTCTCAACAGTGTGCTCATCACTAATAGCCGCATGAGTAAGAAGATCTTGGATATACTTTTCTTGGGAAATATAAAAGCCATCAGAGGTGGATGAAACCTCAATCCCAAGAAAGTAACGAAGAGGACAAAGATCAGACATAAGGAACTGCTCAGTGAGGCGGGCCTTGACAAAGGCAATGTACTCAGAATCGTCGCCGGTGATGATCATGTCATCAACATATAGAAGAAGAAGAGTCCTACCACGAGCAGAAAGGTGTACAAACAATGCTGGATCATGAGCACTGGGCAAAAACCAGCAACAGTCACCACAGAAGCGAAGCGCTCAAACCAAGCACCGGGGGCTTGCTTAAGGCCATAAAGAGAGCGGCGAAGACGACAAACCATGCCATCAGGAACAGAATACCCAGGTGGCGGTTGCATATAAACCTCCTCGCGCAACTCACCATTTAAATAGGCATTCTTCACATCAAGTTGAGACACGGACCAATGGCGAACAGAGGCCACGGAAAGAAGTGTACGAACAATGGTCATATGGGCCACAGGAGCAAAAGTCTCATCGTAATCACGACCATGCTGTTGCTGAAAGCCACGAGCCACAAGACGAGCTTTATAACACTCAAGAGAACCATCAGAGCGAGTCTTTATCTTATAGACCCACTTACAAGTGATGGGACAAACACCGGGAGGAAGAGAAACCAGATCCCATGTGCCGGTGCGCTCAAGAGCAGCAATCTCCTCTACCATCGCAAACTGCCATTCAGGATGCACAATAGCATCTCGATAAGAAGTCGGCTCATGAACGGTCGAAAGACCATAGCGAGAAGGAGAATATCGATAAGGGGGCGGACAAGGCCGAGAACGAAGACCATAAGTCGGCTGAGAGGAGGAAGACGACACACTAGAAGTAGAGGGCACATCAGTGGACTCGTCCACAATACGTGGACGTCGAGTATAATGAAAAGGAAAGTAGGGAAGAGGTGGAATCACTGAAGATGGAGACGGGGAATGTATCGATGAAGGTGGAGAAGGGGAAGGTATCGGTGATGAAGGTGGAGAAGGTGAAGGTGTCGATGATGAAGGTGGAGAGTCATGTGATGAGGGAGGAGAAGAAACCGTAGGAGAGGACGGTGTCGAATCTACAACAGCAGGACGAGGAGTAGGAATACTGGGCACAGGGGAAGGTGTATCCGGAAATGTAAGAAAAGAGATATCCTCTGTGGAAAAGGCCGAGGAGGATGGACGCGGGTAGAAGGGACGAGACTCATCAAAGGTCACAACCCGAGAAATACGCATCTAATGACCGATGGGATCCCAACACCGATAGCCCTTATGCTCATCACTGTATCGGAGAAAGACACACTCAACAGACTGAGCGGTCAGTTTGGTGCGTTCACGAGGGGCAAGCAAAACATAGCAAACGCAACCAAACAAGCAAAGCACCGAATAATCAGGAGAGCGACCAGAAAGATGCTCGAGAGGAATGCCCCCCTGTAGAGCAGCAGATGGCTGAATGTTAATAAGATACATGGAAGTGGTAATAGCCTCAGCCCAGAAGTGAGGCGGAAGAGAAGCAGCAATCATCATCGCACGCGCCGTCTCAAGAAGGTGACGATGCTTGCGCTCAGCCACACCATTCTGAGCATGAGCACCAGGGCAAGAGAACCGAGGAAGAGTACCTTGCTCAGCAGGGAATCCTCGCAGCGCATGGGAGATATACTCACCAGCTGAATCTGCGCGAAAAACACGAATAGGAGTGGAAAACTGGGTTTGAACCATGGCAGCAAATTTTTTGTATATAGATAAGACCTCACTACGAGAAGACATGAAATAGATCCAAGTGTACCACGAAAGATCATCTATAAAGATAATATAGTAGCGATGACCCCCTTTTGAAGCAAAGGGAGCTGGACCCCAAACATCAGAGTGAACAAGGTCAAAAGGGCGCTCAGACACCGACTCACTGTGAGGATAGGGTAGCTGAATCTGCTTACCTAGGCTACAACCCAGACAATCCAATGAAGCGTTACAGGAGACAGATCCCAGAACACCGCGATGAACCAAAGACGAGAGACGAGAACCACATAAATGGCCAAGACGATGATGCCACTGCTAAAAGAGCTGGTAGATGCAGCAACAGGGGTTACGAGACTGGCAGCGGAGGCAGCGGAAGGAAGACATAGCCAGTCAAGCTCCCAGAGGCCATCAGAGCGTCGAGGGCTAGCACCAAGTAGAGCACCCGTGCGACAATCCTGGACAGAACACGAATCAAAGCCGAGGATGACCCTACAATTAGAATCAACAATCTGACCACCAGATATGAGCTGCACGGTAAGTCGAGGAACATGAGCGACAGAGGGAACATGAAATGAAGAAGTGCTAAGAGTGCCTCGACTAGCTACAGGGAGGGGAGTTCCATTAGCCGTAATAACACGAACATGAGACTCAACAGGTCGAACGGAGGTCAAAGTGGAAGAATCATAGGTCATATGAAAAGATGCTCCAGTATCAAGAATCCATGGGGATGTACCTGAATGAGTAGAAGGTGGTTTCTTATTGCCAGAAGAGTCAGTCACGGAACCTGCAGAACTTGTCGGTGAAGAATCCCAAGTAGCAAGTAGAGACTGCAGCTGCACAATCTCACGAGGAGACAGGGACATGGCGGAAGGGGTCGAGGTAGAAACCTCTGCCGATAATAAGCAGACTCCACCACCCGTGGAAGCCACATGTAGAGTCGGCCGAGAGTAGCGAGTCGACATAGAGCCGGATGTGGAAGCCACTTGGAGAGCTGACATAGAGTGATCACCGTCGTGCGCGGAAGCCGTGAGAGTCGATGTAGAGCGGTCACCGCGCGTGGAAGCCGTGAGAGGAGTCAACGTAGAGCGGCCACCACCGCGCGCGGAAGCCGCGGGAGGAGTTGGCGTAGAGCGACCACCACCGCGCGCGGAAGCCGCGGGAGGAGTCGGCGTAGAGTGACCACCATCGCGCGTGAAAGCCGCGGGAGGAGTCGGCGTAGAGCGATCACCACCGCATGCGAAAGCCGCGAGAGAAGTCGACGTTGAGCAGGCACCATATCGTGCGAAGGCCGCAAAGGAAGTCGATGAAGAGCGGCTACTGCCATCCGAGAAATTCGGAGTAACAGACAACAACACCCGAGGAGGGGCACCGAGCAAAGATGGAAGCTACCTCTGTGAGCTGACGACCGAAGGACAACCAGCGACTAAAGAAAATGACATAGTACTCCTTTTTTTATGGAAAGAAACAGGCCAATTCTAATCAGCCAAGGGCCAAGCCAGCCTGCTTCGCGGAAGGCCAAACCACACGATGCAATTCAGCCTCCGTGACAGTAGAACAACGCGATATGGCGGCGGTGCACAGAAGGTAGCGGAAACGGCGGAGCTGGTGCGACGGCCGGCAAGAAGATCAGCGACGACGGCGGAAGCCAGGGATCCGCGGCGGAGGCAGTGGGATTGAAGGACGGACGAGCACCGCGACCGAAGATTGTAGTTGAGGCGGATCCGCGCCGGACTTCAGCGGCCGGCCCGAAGAGCAAACAGCGGCCGGAGCTAGCAGGGCGGCGGCAGGAGGTGCCTCCGGTGGAGGAGCTGGGGCGCCAGGAGGGAGCAGCGATCAAGCCTATAGGCTGCCAGACCCAGCCTCTTCGATCTAGACCGGGAGGCGAGCCCTTCATCGATCTGGACCAGTGTGGAGAGAAACGACACAAGCAGGGGCCTGAGAAGGCAGCGCCCCGCACACCCACTCGAGGACGGTCCCGGAGAACGGCGACTACCAGATCAGCGAGTGGAGGGCGGTGGCAACTGAAGTTGGGGATGAGATGGCCGCTGATTGATTCAGCACGAGTTGCAAACGTGCGAAAAAAAGAACCTAGGCTCTAATACCATGTCAGGAATATGCAACTTGATATTATTAGGAGGCCAAAGCCATCATATATACATGTACAAGAGAATGCAAAGAAGCTAGAATACAAAAGGCCAAAGGCCATCATCAATATAACTCTAACAACTGCAAGGTTCACGCCCAAAGCCTTGAGGAAGGCGACCTTGTTTTTTGGCGCGTTCAATCAGCCAAGAACTCCAACAAGTTGACGCCAAAGTGGGAAGGCCCTTATCGGGTAATACGAGTCACCAGGCCCGGCGCAGTCCGCCTGGAGACCGAAGATGGTCTCCCAGTGAGTAACTCCTGGAATATCGAACATCTTCGCAAGTTTTACCCATGAGGCGCAGTTGCCGGGAACCCCGGCAACCCCCTTTTTGTACTAGCCTTGCCGGCAAGGCATATAAACCTATGTACAGAGCCAGGCGCAGACCCTGTGCGCAGTTGAATAAGCTTCAGTATGTACATTTCGTGTTGATTTCCATGTTTATATATATATATGCATGCATGCTTGTCCAGGATATCGTACTACATTTGCTTCCAGCTAGTACTGACGAACCGCCAAGTTTCCATGTTCCTATTTTCTCTTCTTTCTTTTTCTCAAAGGACAGAAGGTTCCCTCATGCACAAGTTTGCCGGGGGGATAGAGAGTGTCGGCACCGACAGGCGACATCCGAAGTGACGGCTTGCGGAAAAGAACACAGCGGCGAAAGCTAAGTCACGAAACCTCGAGCGAATTTTCTTTTAAATGTAAGTTTATTTTCCTCGAATGGTTTCAGTTCTTTGTATGGAAAACCTGCACATGAAGGAACTTTGTCGGGATTGGTTGCGCCCTTGCTCTGTTTCGAGTCTGCTCAATGGTTCAAGTGGTTGTGCCAAGAGCGGCAAGGTGCCTTGCCGGCCGCGGCACCCCCAGCAGGCCGCTAAGGACCCGTCCTCAAAGCGCACGCGGCAAGGGTGCGTGCACCGGCAAGCTTTTCCCCATAACGAGTAGGGTGTGCTCCATACAAAGAGGGATCAAACAAGGAAGATAAACGTGCATTCAATCCAAAACACAAGAAGTTATATTACATCAATAGCTGTCGTAGTTCTAACTTAAGATAAATTGTCTTGGGTAAAAGTTCATGACGGCAAGAAGGAGCGAAGCGGCTACTCCCGGCGCTGGCCTTCCACCCTCTTGACTTGGTCGACCAAGTCGACGATGGGCGCGACGAGCTCTTCAAGCGCTACCTAATACATTGGTGAGGTTGAGGTCGGGGTTCCTTAACACCACCTTGGTGAGCACCTTGAGGAGGACGCCCCGGCAGAGCTTGCAGGTTTTCTTGGCCAATTGGGTCACTCGGCTGTCGTGGAGTAGCTTCAGGGCATCAAGGATGGCCTCGAAGAACATGGTCAGCCTGGTGCTCTCAGTCACCCCCTCATCGTGGGAGAACCTGAAGTTTCACATGCCCATGATGGACAGTTGCGTGGTGAGCCTCTCCGCGACATCGACAAGGCGCTCAGTCCAGATCCCCACGCCCTACACGTAATTGTTGTGGGTGTCAGTGGCACTCTGAAGCAGTAGCTTTTCGTCCTTGAGGTCCTTGGCCAGGGTCTTCTCACAAGCCCTGCTGCCCTTGAGGGACTCCTCCAGAGTGGTCAGCTTCAGTGCCAGGTTAGCAATGGAGTCGTTGGCTTCGGAGAGCAGCTTGGTCTTATCAGATATGGTGACCTGCAACTCCGCCAAGGTGTAGGTAGTTTCGTCTCTGTCGCTCTTGAGCGTCAAGACCTCCTTGCTATATTTCTCTAGCTCCACCTCCAGTTTCTCCACCTTGCCGGCCAGCTCATTCTTGGCGGCCTCTACGGCTTCAGCGGCGCCGACGGCCTCCTTCAGCGCTCCGGCATGATCCAGGACCAGAGTGTCGAGTGTGTCCTTATGTTTCTACCGCAGCTCATGGGTCTGCTGCGCGACAAGCTTCTCAATTTCTTCATCCTTGCCGCGGAGCTTGGCGGCAAGCGCCTCTTCGCGAGCGGTAAGGTCCTCCTCTTGGGCGTCAAGCAGAATGCGACACTCCCTTACTTGACCGTCGTCCTTGGCGGCCTGTGCAGCGGCCTCCTCCTGGGCCTTCTCAACGTCAGACTGCTTCAGGAGGAGCTCGTTCTAGCACTCGCTCAGCTGCTCCTGGCTGGTCTTCAGCTCCTACCGGGCCTCAGCAAACCAGATCTGCATCTGCTCGACGCGCTTCTGGAAGTCCGCCTCTGCCGCGTCGACGATCGCCGTCCTGGAGTTTAGCTTCTCCTTGCGGGCACGATGAAGCGCCTGGAGCTTCTGGAAGTTGCTGCTCATAGCTTGGAGGAGCTGGTCCTCCTTGGAACTACTGCCGCTGGCGCTCGGCTTGTCGACAACTGCGAGCCCCGCAGCGGCAATGACTTCTTCGTCAAAAACCGCCCCACGGCTGGCGCCCCGGTGCTTGCCGTCCCCAGGATACTGACGAACAGATCGTCGCCGATCTTCAAATATTTGCTTTGGGTGGGGGCTTCGGAGGTTGATAGTTGCTCTTCGACCATCGACTCCCCGGCAGCTGAGGAATCTAGGACCAATGTAGCGCCAGGCGCTCCTGTGGCAGGGTTGCCGTCAGTACGGTCGCCGGTCTCCTTGCCGGCCTCCCCGGCGGACCCCTTGGCGGCCTCTTCATGCGCTGTCGGATCACGAGTTCTGGCAAAACCCTCAAGGTTCGAACACTGGGGTGCGCACGAAGATCTCCCCCTACCGATCCACGTCCTAGCTTCGCTAAGATCTCAAGGCCTAACTCGACGAACTCGCAACACAAGGGACACAAGATTTATACTGGTTCGGGCCACCGTTGTGGTGTAATACCCTACTCTAGTGTGGAGGTGGTGGATTGCCTCTTGCGCTGAGGACGAACAGTACAAGGGGAAGAACAGCCTCCTGAGGCGAGGTGTTCTTGTGTTTGGTGGATGAGGATTGCTCTAGATGAGATGAGATACCTCTGAATGAGTTCTCCCCTACGGTGGTGGCTACTCCTATTTATATAGGCCCTGGTCCTCTTCCATAATATTGAGCGGGAAGGGAGCCAACAATGGCCAATTTGAAAGGGGACAACTAGTACAGCTTATCCTGAAAAAAGTAGTCTTCGCCTACAAAAGGCTCTGATGGTGACGCCGCCTTGGGCTCTATGGTGACCTCCGCCTTGCTGTCCTGCTGTTCTTGATCTCATTGCACTCATATGGAAACCTTTGCTTGAAGCCTCGGTACTCCGCGCCTGCGCTTGCCTCCTTTGCACCAAAGAGGAAACAAGTACACTATGCGCACTGGCGCCCGCCTGGTCTCGATCGTCATGGCTCACGTCAAGAGAACCTCGCGAGGTTTGCCTTGCCTTGATCTCTCCACCCCTCGTGAGCCAACCTGGTGAGGCCGCTCCTGAGGGGGTCTTGCACCGTCCGCCTCGCGAGGCTTGGCCCCTCGTGAGGGTCTTGAGTGCTTGTTGGTGAAGATGGGCCGTACGGGCCCGCTCGCAGAGCCACGCGGTGGGCTGCAGGCAGGCAAGTCTGGGGTCCCCCGTTCCCAGGACGCCGACAGTAGCCCCCGGGCCCAAGGCACACTCGGACTTGGCTTCGAGGTGAAGCCAAAGGTCAAGTGTGGAGCGCCGCGGGCCCCAATAGCCTGCGGCCTTGGTCGACGCGTGGCGGTTGACAAGTCCCTGCGACATGCAAGGAAAAATCATCATTACCTGTGATCGTGGGGGCGCTGGTTGGCCTTCTTATGCTATAAATGGGGAGGGGGGCCGAAGCCCCCGTCGCCCATCTCTTCCCATTCCGCTTGCTTCTCCTCCTCTGCTCCATCACCGACACCAATGGTGCCCATCCGAAGGTTTTCCGCTGCGGAGAAAGGAAAGACTCCCCTCGACGGGCTTGTGCCGCTCCCGCCGAAGAAGAGGCCGGTCCACCGCCGTGACGCGGCGACGATGCAGGTGGTGACGAGGCCTTGGTGCGAGCGGCCTCCTCCTGGGTATCCGTTACCCCTGTACGCCCAAGCCGGGGGCTCAGGAGGGAGAGGCGACGAGCGTCGGCGCGCGCGCCCTGGCCATGGTCACCGTGCCGCGGTGGCGCGCGTTGCCGCTCCTGGGGTCCACGCCGCGGACTCCTCGCGCGAGTTTGTGCTGTGGGTGGCGATGCCCCCGAGCACTTGGATCCGCTTCCCTTCCTTCTTCTCAGCTGAGATGCCGCCGAGGGGGGCCCTCGAGCTTTGGCTGCAGCACGCTGACTGCGACACGCCGGCGACTGGAGTGGAGGTTGAGGCCGTCTCCTCGGGGAAGATCTTCATGACCCGAGGCTGGGGTGAGGTCGCCCGAGTGTGTCGCGCGGAGGGCGCCCTCGCGATCCATTTCATGTACGACGGAGCCTCCATGCTATTCTTCAAGGTCTTCGACGCAGAAGGCCGCCGTCTGGAGTGTTGTCCCAGGTGGAGTCATGAGGCTGGCGCCGTAGCTGGGGCCGGGTCTGCTGCCTACATAGCCAGTGGCTCCTCTGGAAGCCGCAGTGACACTTGGGAGTCCAGTGATTCTCCCAAGCTCTACGAGACCATGGAGACGAGCGACGACAGCTACGTGCCCCCAAGCTCTCGCCGAGCCCGGAGCAGGGTTATAGCGTCTGGCCGCCGCCGATCTGGATGAGGTTGGCGCCGAGCACTGGTGGCCCACTGTTGATGATGGCGTCGTCCACAGGGGCGCATGTAGATAGATTTCCCTAAGTTCTTGCCTTTTGTTCCCAGCGAGGAATCAATAAGTGCCCCGTAAGGGTGTGTAAAGGTTTTGTAATGTCTCTTGTCAATATTGTCCTTATTATGAACTTGTGCGAGCGTGAGTCCTGCTTCAGCTCGGTCTCCTTTCCGGCCTCGCGGCGACTTGGTGCTCTACGCTGACAGGTCCCGGTCCCTAGGCAGGCTGCAGCAGTCGCTGGTATGCCAGGTCGCGTGTCGTGGTCAAGGCCAGGAGGTGAGCGGCCCGAGGTCCAGTAAGAGTTCCTGAGGCGCGATGCTCAGGAGGCCCCCTTTAGCGCTCAAGCTGCCGTCGAGAGGTAAGAAAGGGGGGTGACGTTGCTGCAGCAGGGCTGCGGTTAGTATGGTTCATGATCCTTAGCGGTTTAGCGAACCTGGGCTCGGGCCTTATCTTGACGGTCCGGGGTCGATTCCTCATGATGCGCCAGATTCATGCATAGGCGTCCGAAGCACAGCTAAGCCTGGTCCATGCGAGCCTCCCCCTTTCTCCACGCTCTCCTTTGTGCTCTACCTCCTCAGGTCCCGGCCCTCGAGCGAGCTTAGCCGCCGCTGGTATGCCAGGTCGCGTGCCGTGGTCAAGGCCAGGGGGTGAGGGCTGGAGAGCCAGTAGGAGCTCCTGAGTCGCGATGCTCAGGAGCCCCCCTTTTAACGCGCAAGCGGATTGCATGGGAGAAGAGGGAGCTCGCAGTTCCGCCTGCCGGCATCTTCAGGAGGTTCGTGCGAGCCAGCACAAGGAGAGACACAGTTTGCCATTATGGTTGCCGGTCTGCCACCGGTTGCTCCGCGGAGAGACGAAGGCACTGTGGGCCTGGTGAGGTGACGTGTGCGGGGCGTGCCGCGAGTCAGAGCTCGACCGCTCAGGTTTGTCGACGTTGCAGGGACGGACCCGAGCACAAGCGTCATGCCAGCGTGAGTATCCCCTGTGGCGGGTGAGAATCAAGCAGGTGATAGTCGTAGGCAGATTAAGCATGGAAAGCTTACTGGCTTAAGTAAATGCAGGGAAGATACATGCCACCGGGTCAGGCCCGAGCGGCTTGGGGATGATGCAGCCCGAGGGGCGCCCCCAGCAAGGTAAGCTAAAGACATGAAAAGGGATACATGCCATAGGGACGGACCCACGCGGCCTGGGAATGACGCAGCACGGGGGGCGCTCCCAGCTAAATAAACTTGGAAAATGTCACCTGGTTCTGTTGATGAAGGGATGTTGGGGCAGCTGAAGGTACGCGGCGAAGGGGTCGCTCCTCACGAGCCACCGGGGCCCTGAGCCTCGGGAGGCTCTGGGGGTCCAGGCGGTTCCTTGAGGACCGTCCCCATCTCCGCCAGGACGGCATGGTGCCTGGCCTCCTGAGTTGGGAGGGCGCACCGCAAGTTACGCTGATAGGCGGACGCCACGCTCGGCAGGCCAAAAGGCATGCGAACATAACTGTGCGGTGGGCCCTCGCAGTGTCCCACGCGCGAAGTCCAGAAGGGCTCCTGAGACACGGCTCTATTGAGCCCTGGGATGTCGATGCAGATGCGCAGCCCGGCATCCTCGCCTGGATGGGAGGCTGCACCAGGTGAACGGCGATTGCCGCGCATGGCCCTCGCATTCTGCAGTTCCTGGGTGGTCTTGGTAATGAACTCCTGAGCACTCGACGCTCCCCGTCTTGTGTCCTCCTGAGGGTGACGTGCCACGAAGCACGCCTCCAGATGGTGCCCAAGCGCCTCCCTCGTGATGTTGGCAAGGTTTGAGGCCCTCCAGAAGAGAGCCCCCGAGCCCTGCCCGAGAAGGGCGCCGGGCGCGCTTTCCTATGCGATGGAGGGAGGCGCCCCAGGTGCGGGCACCGATCCAGACGTGGTGCCGCTTGCCTGGGGCCCTGCGTGGAGCAGCTGCTTCTTATTCTTGGGGTGGCCTCAGGAGGGCACTCGCCCTTGCTGTTGGGGTCGTCGATTGCTGCAGCTTGGAAGGCACGCTCAAGGGAGCACACCGCGTCTCTTTCTTCGCACGGGACTGTGATGATTCCGCCGCTTCCGGGCATCTTGAGGACATTGTAGCCGTGATGGGTAACCGCCATGAACTTGGCCAGGGCTGGGTACCCGAGGATCGCATTATATGGCAGGCGGATGTGGGCGACGTCAAAGTCGATGAGCTCGGTGCGGTAGTTGTCGTGCTGTCCGAAGGTGACGGGAAGGTGGACCTGCCCGATTGGGGTAGTGGAGCCGTTGGTCACTCCTGAGAAAGGCTTGGTGGGCTGAAGCTGATCATACGGCACTTGGAGGTTGTCAAACGTGTCGACGGATAGGACGTTGAGCCCCGCGCCGCCATCGATGAGGGTCTTGGTGACTTCCACGTTGCTGATGACTGGTGAACAAAGCATCAGGAGGGCGCCAGCAGTAGCCGTGCACTTGAGCTAATCTACCGAGCTGAATGGGATAGCACACTTGGACCATCTGAGCGGGCGCGTGGCCTCGAGCTTGGGGAGGACTGCATTCACTTCACGAGCAAACTGTTTGAAGATACGCTGCGAGGCTGGGGCTTGAGCTCCGCCCAAGATCCAGGCGATAGCACGCGGCTCCTGGAAGCCCCCAGCCCCCTCGTCTTGATGGTGGTCGTCATTCCTTCTTGGTGGTGGCGGTAGTGGAGGAAGACCAGTGTTGCCCTGAGGACGATCCTCACGAGGCTGATCCCTCTAGGCGCCCTCGCGGGGCTGATCCTACCAGCGGTCCTCACGAGGCCGGTCGCGCCACTCCTGGCGCGGGCCACAGTCATCCCAGCGTCCGCCACCACGTCCTCCTCCTCGGCCGTAGCCCCGGTCGCTGCGCTCGGAGCGTCGACCTAAGCGTCCTTCTCGAATGGCTCTGCGCTCTTGACAGTCGCTGGTGTTGTGGTTATGCAGGTTATGGAAGGCGCAGAACGGTCGGCTGCTCTTGGATGACTCAGGCTGGTCTCTGCCGTGCTTGGTGTCTGGCTCCGCCGCGAGGACGGCTGCTCCCTTGCGCTTCACGTCCTTGGCCTTGGCTTTCTTCTCCTCCGGGTCCGCAGTCGGGAGCTCGAGGAAGGAGAGGCGCCCCTCCTTAGCTCTTGCGCACTTGGTCGCCAGGTTGAACATCTCCAGAGACGTGCACAGCTCCTCATGGATGGCGAGCTCCTCCTTCATCCTAACGTCGCGGACGCCATCAGAGAACGCGGAGATGATGGCCGTGTCCGTCACCTTGGGGATCTTGAGGCGAACGTTGTTAAAGCGCTGGATGTACTTCTGGAGGGTCTCACCTGGTTGTTGCTTGATGCAGCGTAGGTCACCCGCGGCCGGTGGGCGGTCGCGAGTGCCCTGGAAGTTGGCAACAAAACGGCCGCGCATCTCGTTCCAGGAGGAGATCGAGCCTGGAGGCAGGTTTAGGAGCCAGGAGCGGGCACCATCCTTGAGAGCCATGGGGAACCAGTTTGCCATGACTTTCTCATCGCCGTTGGCCGCCTCGCTGCTCAGGTCGTAGAGCTGCAGGAACTCCGCGGGGTCGGGGGTGCTGTCGTAGTGAGGAGGCAGATCCGCCTTGAACTTGCCCGGCCAGGCGACTCTACGCAGCTCAGGGGTGAAGGCGCGGCAGCCTGCCGTGGTCACCGGGACTCGGTGCTGGTGGGGAACTTGTCCTTGATGGGGTCCGCGCACCGCCATTGCAGGCGGCACGCGGTCTTGCCGTGGTGGCGCAGGGAGCGCGGGGGCGTTTTCTCGTGGCCGAGGGACTTCTTGGCAGCTTCTCTCTTCTTGCGCGGGCGCCAGACGCGGCAGGTCGCACCGTGGGGCCACGCGCCTTGGCGCCAAGACTCCGTCTTGGGGCAGAGGTGGTGGAGGCGCTCCATGGGCCACGCCACCCGCGGCTGGCGGAGGGCGAGGCAGCGAGAGGGACGGCGCAGGGGAGCCCCCTGCGGCGCTGACAACCTCGGTGATGCGGTCAAGCCAGTCCTCATAGAAGTCGTCGACGGGGCGGTAGCGCAGGAGCTCGCGCGCCATGCACAGCGCGGCCTGCGCGTCCATAGGAGCGTGACGAATGTGGGATGACGAACAGGCCGGGGTCGGCGATGGAGTGGTGGTGTGATACGTCTCCAACGTATCTATAATTTATGAAGTATTCATCCTATTATATTATCTGTTTTGGATGTTTATGGGCTTTATTTTACACTTTTATATTATTTTTGGGACTAACCTATTAACCCAGAGCCCAGTGCCAGTTCCTCTTTTTCCCTTGTTTCAGTGTTTCGAAGAAAAGGAATATCAAACGGGGTCCAAACGGAATGAAACCTCCGGGAGAGTTATTTTTGGAACGGAAGCAATCCAGAAGACTTGGAGTGTACGTAAGGGAAGCAACAAGGAAGGCACTAGGCAGGGGGCGCGCCCACCACCCTCGTGGGCCCCTTGTGGTTCCCCTGACCGACTTCTCTCGCCTATATATATCCACATACCCTAAAACCATCGGGGAACATAATAGATCGGGAGTTCCGCCGGAGGGGGGGAACCCTCACCGGTGGCCATCTTCATCATCCCGACGCTCTCCATGACGAGGAGGGAGTAGTTCACCCTCGGGGCTGAGGGTATGTACCAGTAGCTATGTGTTTGATCTCTCTCTCTCTCGTGTTCTTGAGGTGATACGATCTTGATGTATCGCGAGCTTTGCTATTATAGTTGGATCTTATGATGTTTCTCCCCCTCTACTCTCTTGTAATGGATTGAGTTTTCCCTTTGAAGTTATCTTATCGGATTGAATTTTTAAGGATTTGAGAACACTTGATGTATGTCTTGCATGTGCGTATCTGTGGTGCCAATGGGATATCACGTGATCCACTTGATGTATGTTTTGGTGATCAACTTGCGGATTCCTCCCATGAACCTATGCATAGGGGTTGGCACACATTTTCGTCTTGACTCTCCGGTAGAAACTTTGGGGCACTGTTTGAAATTCTTTGTGTTGGTTGAATAGATGAATCTGAGATTGTGTGATGCATATCATATAACGGATACTTGAGGTGACATTGAAGTATCTAGGTGACATTAGGGTTTTGGCTGATATGTGTCTTAAGGTGTTATTCTAGTACGAAATCTTGAATAGATCGATCCAAAAGAATAACTTTGAGGTGGTTTCATACCCTACCATAATCTCTTCGTTTGTTCTCCTCTATTAGTGACTTTGGAGTGACTCTTTGTTGCATGTTGAGGTATAGTTATATGATCCAATTATGTTATTATTGTTGAGAGAACTTGCACTAGTGAAAGTATGAACCCTAGGCCTTGTTTCAACGCATTGCAATACCGTTTACGCTCACTTTTATAATTAGTTACCTTGCTGTTTTTATATTTTCAGATTACAAAAACCTTTATCTACCATCCATATTGCACTTGTATCACCATCTCTTCGCCGAACTAGTGCACCTATACAATTTACCATTGTATTGGGTGTGTTGGGGACACAAGAGACTCTTTGCTATTTGGTTGCAGGGTTGTTTGAGAGAGACCATCTTCATCCTACACCTCCCACGGATTGATAAACCTTAGGTCATCCACTTGAGGGAAATTTGCTACTGTCCTACAAACCTCTGCACTTGGAGGCCCAACAACGTCTACAAGAATAAGGTTGTGTAGTAGACATCAAGCTCTTTTCTGGCGCCGTTGCCGGGGAGGTGAGTGCTTGAAGGTATATCTTTAGATCTTGCAATCGAATCTTTTAGTTTCTTGTTTTATCACTAGTTTAGTTTATAAAAGAAAACTACAAAAAATGGAATTAAGGTTGCCTCATATGCTTCATCTTTTTAATGTCTTCCGTGAAAATAAGGATTCCGATAATTGTGCTCAATTGCTAGAGGTAGAATGCATTAAAATGTTTGGCACTAAATTTTTGAATGATGCGCATTATTGCAATGTTGTTAGTATGAATTCCTTGAATACCCATGATGCTAATGATATGCAAAGCCACAAGCTTGGGGAAGCTATGTTTGATGAAGGTGATATTTTTTGTCCCCCAAGTTTTGATGAGCAAATTTATTATGATAAAATCATGCCTCCTATTTATGATGATTATTGTGATGACACGTATGCTATAAAGAATAAAGATAACCATGAAACTTGTCATCATGATTTTAATTTTCAATTGGATTATGCTTCACATGATAGTTATTTTGTTGAGTTTGCTCCCACTACTATTGATGAGAATAAATTTGCTTATGTGGAGAGTAGTAAAAATTATATGCTTGTAGATCATGAAAAGAATGCTTTATGTGCTGGTTATATTGTTGAATTCATTCATGATGCTACTGAAAATTATTATGAGGGAGGAATATATGCTTGTAGGAGTTGCAATAATATCAAGTTTCCTCTCTATGTGCTTAAAGTTTTAAAGTTATGCTTGTTTTGCCTTCCTATGCTAGTTGATTATTGTTCCCATAAGTTGTTTGCTCACAAAATACCTATGCATAGGAAGTGGGTTAGACTTAAATGTGCTAGTCATTTTCTTCATGATGCTCTCTTTATGTTTCAATTCTTATCTTTTATGTGAGCATCATTGAAATCATCATGCCTAGCTAGGGGCGTTAAACGTTAGCGCTTGTTGGGAGGCAACCCAATTTTATTTTAGTTTCTTGCTTTTTGGTTCTGTTTAGGAATAAATAATCTATCTAGCCTCTGGTTAGATGTGGTTTGATGTTTTAATTAGTGTTTGTGCCAAGTAAGACCTATAGGATCTTCTTGGATGATAGTTATTTGATCTTGCTGAAAATTCCAGAAACTTTCTGTTCACGAAAACAATTGTTTAAAATCACCAGAACGTGATAAAATACTGATTCCAATTTCAGCAGATCAATAATCAAATTATCTAGGTCGTCCTATTTTGGTAGAATTTTTTGAGTTCCAGAAGTTTGCGTTAGTTACAGATTACTACAGACTGTTCTGTTTTTCACAGATTCTGTTTTCTATGTGCTGTTTGCTTATTTTGATGAATCTATGATTAGTATCGGAGGGTATGAACCATAGAGAAGTTGGAATACATTAGATTTAACACCAATACAAATAAATAATGAGTCCATTACAGTACCTTGAAGTGGTGTTTTGTTTTCTTTCGCTAACGGAGCTCACGAGATTTTCTGTTAAGTTTTGTGTTGTGAAGTTTTCAAGTTTTGGGTAAAGATTCGATGGACTATGGAATAAGGAGTGGAAATAGACTCAGCTTGGGGATGCCCAACGCACCCCAAGGTAATATTCAAGGACATCCAAGAGCCTAAGCTTGGGGATGCCCCGGATGGCATCCCCTCTTTCGTCTTCGTTCATCGGTAACTTTACTTGGTGCTATATTTTTGTTCACCACATGATATGTGTTTTGCTTGGAGCGTCATTTTATTTTGTTAGTATTTGCTTGATGTTATTTAGAATAATGTTTTGAATCTCTATTTTCAATAAAAATGTCAAGGATAGCCTTTACCATGCTTATTTTGCAAGTATACATGTTGCTGTTTCAAAACAGAAAGTTTACCGCTGTTGCAAAAATTCCCTAGAAAAGTAAGAATATGATAAAATGTTGAAACTTTTTGCATAATAAGCTCTGATAAATTTACTACAGTCGGAATTTTCTTTCATAATTTTTGGAGCTAGGGAAGTATGGATCTTGCTGCATTCTTTACAGACTGTCCTGTTTAGGCAGATTGCTGTTATGTTTGCATTGTTTGCATATGTTTGCTTGTTTAATGATTCTATTTGAGGATAGGACTATTAAATATGCAGAGGCATTTAGTATGCAATGTTGAATAATAATTTTAGTGATTTTCTACAGTAGAGTATGATAAGGTTTTGCATTGGTTTATACTAACTTATCTCACGAGTCCTTGTTGAGTTTTGTGTGGATGAAGCTTTTGAGATTTAGGGAGACCGTGATATGAGAGGAATTAAGGAGACACAAAAGCTCAAGCTTGGGGATGCCCAAGGCATCCCAAGATAATATTTCAAGAAGTCTCTAGCGTCTAAGCTTGGGGATGCCCCGGTTGGCATCCCACCTTTCTTCTTCGACAACTATCGGTTAGTATCGGTTGATTCTAAGTTTTTGCTTCTTCACGTGATGAGTGCTATCCTTGAAATGTCATTTTCTTTTGTTTTGCTTGCTGTATGAATAAAATACCAAGATCTGAAATTCTTAAATGAGAGAGAGTCTTCACATAGCTACATAATTATTTAACTACTCATTGATCTTCACTTATATCTTTTTGGAGTAGTTTGTCATTTACTCGTGTGCTTCACTTATATCCTAAGAGTAAATGGTTGAATGATTTGAATGTCATAAATCTGTAATTATATATGTTTCTTATGCCTTTCCCATGGGGAGTAATGACTCCACATATAATAAGTAGAGGTGGTAAATTTATTGAAGGTTGGCAAACATTGTATTGGTCACTTGAACAATTCATGAAAGAATATTGAAGGAAGAGAGATTTCACATATAAATATACTATCTTGGACATCTTCTATGATTGTGAGCCCTATTAATTATTTTCAAACCTGAGCAAATTAGTTCAAGTTGGACAGGGAAGACAACATAATGATTTATGCTTGGGTATATTTGTATAGAAGTTATATTGCTATGGATCTTCTAACATGTGGTGCTTGCTATTTAGAATCCTTTGCTAGCCAAAATATCTGTACTAAGCGGGAATACTGCTTGTGCATCCAAAATCCTTGAACCAAGTTCCTTCCATGAGTGTCCACCATGTCTACCTATATGCGGTATTTGCCTGCCGTTCCAAGTAAATTTGCATGTGCCAAACTCTAAACCTTCAAATAATAATCTGTTTTGTATGCCCGAATCGCTCATGTAGTGACTAGGGGCTGTCAGTATCTTCCATGCTATGTGGGTTATTCTCACGATGAGTGGACTCCGCTCATCATTAACGAGAAAATGGCTGGTAACTGGGATGCCTAGTCCTATGATCAAAAGATCAAAAACAAAATCGCACATAATTTAAACAAACTCCCCCAGGAATGTTGATAGTTGGACGGCACCCGTTGTTTCGGACAAGCCGTGGAGTGTGAATGTTGGTGGAGGGGGTGAATGTTGGTGGAGGGGGAGTAAAAACTTTACCTTTCTGCATGGGAACCGCCTATAATGTATGTAGTATGGAAGATATTGGGAACTCTTGGTCGTTATGTTGACAATCAAAGCATACCTCTCAAAATTATTTTCATCTCTGTTTTTGCTTCGAGCTCTGGCACCTCTGCAAATCCGTGCTTCCCTCTGCGAAGGGCCTATCTTTCACTTTTATGCAAGAGTCGGTAGTATTCCTTCTCATTCCAACCTACTCCTTAGTTGGCAAGCATCATGTGATGGAAAGATCTAAGCATATATGGCCATTCAAATATATTTGAGCATGAATTATTATTGTTGACATTACCCTTGAGGTAAAAGGTTGGGAGGCGAAACATTAAGCCCCTATCTTTCTCAGTGTTCGGTGAATACTATTTGTTCTAAAAATATGCTTTGAGTGGTAGCAATCATGGAGGACTAAATGATAGTTGAGTATGTGAAGTTTGCGGAATCGAAGCTCTGACATAGACTCTTCCTGAAGATAAGATGAATTGTAATTGTTTGATGACTAATAACACGGTTTGTTAGTTTTCAAGAAAGTTTATGATCTATACTTTAACATGTGAATAGTTTGTTACTTGATCATGCAAAGTTTTATGATATGAGCTACTGTTATGACATATAATGATGCTAGAAAAATTGATTGAAATTATCATTGATCAAACTTGTGCACCTGCTAGCATTCACACTTCATAAATTCTTTCTTTTATCATTTACCTACTCGAGGACGAGTAGGAATTAAGCTTGGGGATGCTGATACGTCTCCAACGTATCTATAATTTATGAAGTATTCATGCTATTATATTATCTGTTTTGGATGTTTACGGGCTTTATTTTACACTTTTATATTATTTTTGGGACTAACCTATTAACCCAGAGCCGAGTGCCAGTTCCTATTTTTCCCTTGTTTCAGTGTATCGAAGAAAAGGAATATCAAACGAAGTCCAAACGGAATGAAACCTTCGGGAGAGTTATTTTTGGAACGGAAGCAATCCAGAAGACTTGGAGTGTACGTAAGGGAAACAACGAGGAAGGTACGAGGCAGGGGGGCGCGCCCACCCCCCTAGGCACGCCCTCCACCCTCATGGGCCCCTTGTGGCTCCCCTGACCGACTTCTTTCGCCTATATATATCCATATACCCTAAAACCATCGGGGAACATAATAGATCGGGAGTTCCGCTGCCGCAAGCCTCTGTAGCCACCAAAAGCCAATCGGGACACTGTTCCGGCACCCTGCCGGAGGGGGGAACCCTCACCGGTGGCCATCTTCATCATCCCGGCGCTCTCCATGACGAGGAGGGAGTAGTTCACCCTCGGGGCTGAGGGTATGTACCAGTAGCTATGTGTTTGATCTCTCTCTCTCTCTCTCTCTCTCTCTCTCTCATGTTCTTGAGGTGATAAGATCTTGATGTATCGCGAGCTTTCCTATTATAGTTGGATCTTATGATGTTTCTCCCCCTCTACTCTCTTGTAATGTATTGAGTTTTCCCTTTGAAGTTATCTTATCGGATTGAGTTTTTAAGGATTTGAGAACACTTGATGTATGTCTTGCATCTGCGTATCTGTGGTGACAATGGGATATCACGTGATCCACTTGATGTATGTTTTGGTGATCAACTTGCAGGTTCCGCCCATGAACCTATGCATAGGGGTTGGCACACGTTTTCTTCTTGCCTCTCCGGTAGAAACTTTAGGGCACTCTTTGAAGTTCTTTGTGTTGGTTGAATAGATGAATCTGAGATTGTGTGATGCATATCGTATAATCATACCCACGGATACTGGAGGTGACATTGGAGTATCTAGGTGACATTAGGGTTTTGGTTCATATGTCTTAAGGTGTTATTCTAGTACGAACTCTTGAATAGATCGATCGGAAAGAATAACTTTGAGGTGGTTTCGTACCCTACCATAATCTCTTCGTTTGTTATCCTCTATTAGTGACTTTGGAGTGACTCTTTGTTGCATGTTGAGGTATAGTTATATGATCCAATTATGTTATTATTGTTTAGAGAACTTGCACTAGTGAAAGTATGAACCCTAGGCCTTGTTTCAACGCATTGCAATACCGTTTACGCTCACTTTTATCATTAGTTACCTTGCTGTTTTTATATTTTCAGATTACAAAAACCTTTATCTACCTTCCATATTGCCCTTGTATCACCATCTCTTCGCCGAACTAGTGCACCTATACAATTTACCATTGTATTGGGTGTGTTGGGGACACAAGAGACTCTTTGCTATTTGGTTGCAGGGTGGTTTGAGAGAGACCATCTTCATCCTACACCTCCCACGGATTGATAAACCTTAGGTCATGCACTTGAGGGAAATTTGCTAATGTCCTACAAACCTCTGCACTTGGAGGCCCAACAACGTCTACAAGAAGAAGGTTGTGTAGTAAACATCACGGTGCGACCGTCCCACTGCACCGAGGGGTGTAGCGAGGATGCTTGCTGCTCGTTCCCCGCCGGGCCGGTGGCGGCGTTGGTGGCAGGTGCCGGAGAACGACGGGGTGGCCCGCTGACGGGAGCCGTCTGAGCAACGCGGGCGGTGACGGTAGCCCGGCGCTCAGCGCGAGCACGTCGTGCGTCCGCCATGGAGACGATGAAGCAGCGGGACGCGGGGCGATGGAAGGGAAGCTTCGGCGCACCCGTACCTGGCGCGCCAAATGTCGGATCACGGGTTCCGGCAAAACCCTCAAGGTTCGAACACTGGGGTGCGCACGAAGATCTCCCCCTACCGATCCACGTCCTAGCTTCGCTAAGATCTCAAGGGATAACTCGACGAATTCACAACACAAGGGGCACAAGATTTATACTGGTTCGGTCCACCGTTGTGGTGTAATACCCTACTCCAGTGTGGTGGTGTTGGATTGCCTCTCTGGCTGAGGACGAACATTACAAGGGGATGAACAGCCTCCTGAGGTGAGGTGTTCTTGTGTTTGGTGGATGAGGATTGCTCTAGATGAGATGAGATGCCTCTGAATGAGTTCTCCCCTACGGTGGTGGCTAGTCCTATTTATATAGGCCATGGTCCTCTTCCCAAATATTGAGCGGGAAGGGAGCCAACAACGGCCAAGTTGAAAGGGGACAACTAGTACAGCTTATCCTGACAAAAGTAGTTTTCGCCTGCAAAAGGCTCTGGTGGTGACGCCGCCTTGGGCTCCATGGTGACCTCCGTCTTGCTGTCCTGCTGGTCTTGGTCTCGTTGCACTGATATGGAAACCTTTGCTTGATGCCTCGGTACTCCGCGCCTGCGCTTGCCTCCTTTGCACCAAAGAGGAAACAAGTACACTGTGCGCACTGGCGCCCGCCTGGTCTCGATCATAATGGCTCACGCCATGAGAACCTCGCGAGGTTTGCCTTGCCTTGATCTCTCCGCCCCTCGCGAGCCAACCTGGTGTGGCTGCTCCCGAGGGGGTCTTGCGCCGTCCGCCTCGCGAGGCTTGGCCCCTCGCAAGGGTCTTGAGTGCTTGTTGGTGAAGATGGGCCGTACGGGCCTGCTCGCAGAGCCACGCCGTGGGCCGCAGGCAGGCAAGTCTGGGGACCCCTGTTCCCACGACGCCAACATGCGCGCCCTTGGCGGCCTCGGCGGCAGCATCCTTGGCGGTTTCCTTGATGGTGGCATCGACATCCATATGATTCACCAAGGAGGGATCTGAAGACCAAGAAGGAGAAACAAGATGAAACCAAGATTGAAACTAAAAACAGATCGCATTGAAGAAGTAGCAAAGGCCAGGAGGTGGGCGGCTTACCTGTGACGAGTTGTGGAGGGGTAGTTCCCTCCCTGACAATGCTCGTTGCTGGGATGGAGCTGCTGGTGCCTATGCTTGCCGGTTCTTCCTCCGCGCACTTGGGCTCATCGGTAGAAGCCCTTGCCAGGGATCTCTCCCTTGGCGGCATGGGCTCGTTGGTGGAGGTCCTTGCCGGGGACCCCTCCTTGGGTGGTGTGGTTGATGGAGGAGGCATATTGGGGGTGGCCCTTAACGGCTCCTCCTGTTGTCGCTCCTCTCCTGCAAACCCGTCAAGGTTAGCGGTAAAGATACACACCCCGACGCTCGCCAGCGGAAAGTGAGTAAAGGGCTCACGCTGGAGGCTGAGTCGGGGGCTGCGACGTGGGCTGGGGTCTAGGCTGATCGTGATCGTCTCCGGCGCACTAGAAGTGCCTGCCGGGGGCTCGCCGCCCGTCGAGGTCTTGGCCCTCTTCGCCATCCTCTGCGCCAGCGTTTCCATGTCTCCGCGGAGACAAGCCAAAACAAGATCAAATCAGATAAGACGATCAAAACACAGACTCAAAAGATGAAGACAGCAGTGAGGCACTTACTCGTCTTCTACTTCTGGTTCCTTCGCCCTGCTCGGGCTAAAAGAGGAGAGGTCAAAGTCGGCCTCTGGAATGGAGTCCGGGGTAGGGGGCGGAGATGGAGATGGAGACCTAGGGCGCTTGGCCGAGGCAGAAGCGGCGGCCCCTGCTTCCCTTGCCGCTGCGGCCATGCGCCTCATCTGGTGCACAGGTTGCGGCTGGGCCTCTTGCCGTTGCGTGGCCTTGCCGGCCGCTCCCTTGACGGGGCCCTCTTCGCTTGAAGAGGCTTGCCAGACTGGCTCGTTGTACATACCCGCGGAAGGACACGTTTCTTCTTCCCCGGGACTGGGGGCTCATCGTGTGGCTCCTCCTCATCTGCCCTTTCAGCTGCCTCTTCAGCTGTCCCCTCGGCAGAGGGGCCCCCGGCAGCGGCGCTGTTGTGCTCCCTGGCAAGCTCCTGCTGCCGGCCTCCTCGGCAAGGGCTGCCTCTTCGCCCTGTTGGTGATGTACGCCACCTCTTCATCGGTGGTGTCGCGGATGAGCTGCGGTTCCTCGCGGATGGGCCTCTCCGACAAGTTGTCGAAGAACTCTTGGACCCGCACCACGTCTGGCTCGGCCTAGGTCTGGTCAAGGCCATGGGTGTTGAACACCGGCATCATGGCAATGATGGAGGTCCGAGCGGAGATGTTGCACAGGGGGACCATGGCCGCCGGCAACTTGAACGGCTTGTCGGCCTTCTCGGCCTTGCCGGCCTTGCTGGTCTTGTCGGCCTTGAGTTGGAACAGCCTTTGGCAGAGCGCTGCATGCTGCATCACCGTCAGATTGTTATTTTGGCCGGGGCGTAGCCTCATGATGTTTGCCGTGTTCCGAAACTCCCAAACCGGCCTCCCTTGGTTCTGTAGAGGGGCGGTGCGGCGGCGGAGGAAATCGGCCCCAATCATCTCAAGAGTAAGCCCGGCGGCCTTGAGGCGATGAATTTTGGTGGTTGCGACTGTGAGCTTCTCGTCTTGAGGGTCGAGGTCGCCCAGTTGCTGCCGCGGACCACTTGTGCTTGCCGGGGCATACATAACGGCTGCGGCTCCTTCTCCATGATCCAGCACCACCTTTGCCGCCATTCGTCCCACTTCTCCTCGTGGGTCCCGCCTGGATACGTATTCTTGCTCAAGGCCCTCGGGATCTAGGTGACGCAGTCAGACAGGGCCCCTCCTGGCTGGATGCGGGGGACGAAGTAGTGGCGGAAGAGCATCGTGTTGGGGACCAGCCCGGTTGAGGGAGTCCTGGATTAGGGGGTCCTCGGACAGCCGGACTATATCCTTTGGCCGGACTGTTGGACTATGAAGATACAAGATTGAAGACTTCGTCCCGTGTCCGGGTGGGACTCTCCTTGGCGTGGAAGGCAAGCTTGGCAATACGGATATGTAGATCTCCTCCCTTGTAACCGACTCAGTGTAACCCTAGCCCCCTCCGGTGTCTATATAAACCGGAGGGTTTAGTCCGTAGGACAACAACAATCATACCATAGGCTAGCTTCTAGAGTTTAGCCTCTACGATCTCGTGGTAGATCAACTCTTGTAATACTCATATCATCAAGATCAATCAAGCAGGAAGTAGGGTATTACCTCCATCGAGAGGGCCCAAACCTGGGTAAACATCGTGTCCCCTGCCTCCTGTTACCATCCGCCTTAGACGCACAGTTCGGGACCCCCTACCCGAGATCCGTCGGTTTTGACACCGACATTGGTGCTTTCATTGAGAGTTCCACTGTGTCGTCGCGATAAAGGCTTGATGGCTCCTTCGATCACCGCCAACGATGCGATCCAGGGTGAGGTTTTCCTCCCCGGACAGATCTTCGTATTCGGCGGCTTCGCACTGCGGGCCAACTCACTTGGCCATCTGGAGCAGATCGAGAGCTATGCCCCTGGCCGTCAGGTCAGCTTTGGAAATTTAAACTACACTGCCGACATCCGCGGAGACTTGATCTTTGACGGATTCGAGCCCATCTCAGGTGCGCCACACAGTCATGACGAGCACGACTTAGCTCTGCCGCCGGACGGTGTTCGGGAGATCACACCTATGCCTACGCCGGCCCTAGATCCGGAGTCGATTGCGCCGTCCGAGGACGGGTGGATGGACCCCGCCTCGGAGGCCACACACTCAGTGGCGATAGAGCCGAATACTGACATCACCACCTATGAGACCTGCGTCGCCGGATCCTCAGATTCATCCCCGGCCACATGCCCTGAACCGCCTGCGTCCATGCCTATCGAATCTGATTGGGCGCCGATCATGGAGTTTACCTCCGCGGATATCTTTCAGCACTCGCCTTTTGGCGATGTGCTAAATTCATTAAGGTCTCTCTCCTTGTCAGGAGGCCCGTGGCCGAACTATGTCCGGCTCGAACGGGAAGCGGACGACGAAGAAATCCGTTCCCCACCCACCACCCACTTAATAGCCACTGTCGACGATTTAACCGACATGCTCGATTTCGACTCCGAAGACATCGCCGGTATGGACGACGATGCAGGAGAGGTACAGGAACCACCTCCCACAGGGCGCTGGACAGCCACTTCATCACACGATATATATATGGTGGATACACCTAAAGAGAACAATGACGAGGAACAGAAGGATGCAGCGAAGGATAGCTCCCTCGAGAAGCAACCAAAGCGACGGCGTAGGCACCGCTCCAAATCCCGCCTCGGCAAAAACAGCGATAACAGCGCAAGAAAAAATAATACCCCGGTCGACTCCAGAGGAAACAACGACCACACGGACCCAGCGACAGAGCAGGATGAACCAGTGGATGGCGAACATAGTACGGGGCCGCTGTCCGATCATGGCGACGCCGAGGATAAAGCTCATCAACCTCTCTCCGGAGAGGAAAATAGTCCAGACGTCGATGCACACATCATCCCGGAAAGGCACTTGGAACAAGAGAACCTCCGTAGAAGGCTTATTGCCACCGCGAGGAGTCTGAAGAAGCAGAAGCAAAGGCTTAAGGCCGCACAGAATACGCTCAACAGTAGATGGAACAAAGTGCTCGACACTGAAGAAAAGTATGGTGGTAGTCGCCACACAAAGAGCTATCCAAAGCGCAAGCTGTTGCCTGAATTCGATGATGAGGCCTTAGAGCCTACACAGCCGAAAAATAAAACGGCCGACCGATCGGATCGACCACCTCGTGGCCGCGATAGGGCGGCTAACGAGGCCGCACATAAGTCAGCACACGATCCACGCGAGGACTTGCATCAAAAGGCCGGCGTGACCAGATCCATCTACGTATCTAGAAAGCGCGCTCCAGCGCATAATCAAAACCGAACACTACAACCATTAGAATGCCATGACACATCCAAATACAGGGGTGCCACGCACCCCCTATGTTTCACCGATGAGGTGCTGGATCACGAATTTCCAGAGGGATTCAAACCCATGAACATAGAGGCGTACGCCGGAACGATAGACCCTGGGGTCTGGATTGAGGACTTCATCCTCCATATCCATATGCTCGCGGAGACGATCTCCACGCCATCAAGTACTTGCCCCTCAAGCTGAAAGGACCAGCTCGACACTGGCTGAAGAGCCTCCCTGAAAATTCAATTGGAAGTTGGGAGGAGCTTGAGGATGCTTGCAGGGCTAACTTTCAAGGGACCTATGTCCGACCTCCGGATGCAGACGATTTAAGTCATATAATTCAACAGCCCGGAGAGTCAGCCCGAAAGCTTTGGAACAGATTTCTCACTAAGAAGAACCAAATCATCGACTGCCCGGACGCCGAAGCTTTAGCAGCTTTCAAACACAGCGTCCGAGACGAATGGCTCGCCAGACACCTCGGCCAAGAAAAGTCGAGAACAATGGCAGCCCTGACAAGCCTTATGACCCGCTTTTTCGCGGGCGAAGATAGCTGGCTGGCCCGTAGTAGCACCAGCGACCCAGGCACATCTGAAGTCAGGGATGGCAATGGAAAACCACGACGCAGTAAAAGCAAGCGTCGAAATAACGAAGACAGCCCAGAGAACACGGCTGTAAACGCCGGATTTAGGGGCTCTCGACCCGGTCAACAGAAAAAGCCTTTCAAAGGCAATGGAGATGGACCGTCCAGCCTCAACAAGATTCTAGACAAATTATGGCAGATTCACGGCACCTTCAATAAACCTGCAAATCACACCCACAGAGAATGCTGGGTCTTCAAGTAGGCCGGTAAGCTAAACGCCGAACACAGGGGGAGGGAGACACCAAGTGAAGACGAGGATGAGCCTCGTCAGCAAAACAGTGGCGGACAGAAAAAGTTCCCACCAGAGGTCAAAACAGTGAACATGATTCACATGACGAAGGGGAGGAGCAAACACGCACTCCGAGACGTATGCGCCGTAGAGCCCGTCACCTCCAAGTTCAACCCTTGGTTGACCTGCCCGAGCACTTTTGATCGCAGGGATAGCCCGACCAATGTCCGGCACGGAGGATCGGCTGCCTTGGTGCTCGACCCAATAATCAACGGATACCATCTCACCCAAGTCCTCATGGACGGTGGCAGTAGTCTTAATCTGATATATCAGGACACAGTCCGCAAAATGGGGATAGACCCAACGAGAATTAGCCAAAGCAATACTACCTTTAAAGGAGTAATACCAGTCCCAGAGGCCACCTGCACGGGCTCTCTCGTACTAGTGGTTGTATTCGGTACCCCCGACAACTTTCGAAGTGAAAAGTTAACCTTCGACATCGCTCCATTCCGAAGCAGCTATCAAGCACTACTTGGAAGAACGGCCTTTGCTCGTTTTAATGCAGTACCGCATTATGCTTATCTTAAGCTCAAGATGCCCAGTCCACGCGGCATCATCATAGTTAGCGGAAACACTGAGCGTTCCTTACGCGCGGAAGAATGTGCGACAGCTTTAGCAGCCGAACACTAAATGGCCTCTCCAACTAGCATAAACGATCGGTCGTCAAGACCGCGGACACGGCTAGACGAGTCCGGCGCACCACTAGCTGTAACAGCTTAGATAGACCTAAGATGGGGTTGATGAATATACCCCCGTAGACGGTGCTAGGGGATTCCCGCATGTAAAAAACAAAGTCTACAGTTCGGCTCGACCTTATTTCGAATTTTAATGGTTTATTAAGAATAACCATTTTTTCGCACGACAAATTTCATCTAAGTTCTTCTCTTTTAACAGATGATAATCGTGCTACACCCTTCCAGGATACGGCACAACGGAGACACAGGCGCAGACGTGCAGCAGGACCCTGCTCAAAGGTTTCTTTTTAGATTAAGACCCTGTGTAAACCTTTCTTACTGTCTCTTGTTGCTTCACACCCTCCGGATGCTCAACACAACCGAGAGGGATGCTGGCGTTATTGGCATTTCACCACGTCAGACTAATGCACGTACCTGGAAATTCAGGGTTCAAGGGCGTTACCCAGCCCGGTATATGTTGTAAAGACAGAATACCTTAGGGAGTGTTCGGCGTCGCGAGTATGGCCTTATATGCATCAGTTCCGAATCATGTCTTTGGTCTAATGTTGGGTTTGCCCGGCTCCCGTGTTTTGCTACCTTACGTTCCGCTCTATCGGCTAAGGTGGCACCGGGAGAACTATTGCGATTGTGCCCTGGTTCATCTGGACGAGCACCTCAGTAGAGAAAGCCGAAAATTGACTGTCATGATAAAGCACGAGACTGGTCAACCACTCGATGACTCATCGGAATCTTCGGGATTCCTCCGCATTAACGAAGGACCGGTTTTCCCGGTCATGTACGTACGCGCACCGTATTCGGATAGACGCGGAAATACCAGGGGCTATATAGTAGCCCCACTGTCAAACTCCTATGGTTAAGTGAAAGTGTTAAAGCAATATAGTCAGATTGCCTCGTTCACCGTGCTACCACCTCCTTAATGGACCAAGACATTGGATCAAGTGTGAACACGCTGTTGGGTGGTAGGTGCGACATGTGCCAACGGGTGGCTTATCATGGTGGGAGCCAGTAAGACGTCGCCGGTGCCTGGAAACGGGATGAGGCGAAGACATGCACGCCGGCGAATCTTACCCAGGTTCGGGGCTCTCCGTGGAGATAACACCCCTAGTCCTGCTCTGCGGGGTCTCCGCATGATCACTAGATCAGAAAGAGTAGCTACAAATGCTCCTAGAGCTGTTGGGTTCAAGGGAGAAGAAGAGCAAGGCTAGCTCTCACTTCCCTCTCTATATGGTATGTGTGTAACTCTAAGAAGCCAACCCTTTGCATGGGTGCCCCGGGGGGTTTATATAGGCCTACCCCCGGGGGTACAATTGTAATCCGGTTGGGCGCAGGTCCCAGTCGTCAGTGTCTGTACTCGCCGGCTTCTCCGCCGGCCGTTGGGGCTCGCCGACTGGTGGGTCCCGCCGGCTGCCGGCCTCTTGGTCGACAGGCCGGCCCCACTGCCTAGGGGTCTTGTCGGCGGCTGCTTACTGTAGCCTCGTCCCTGATGACGAGGGCTTGGTCAAGGTAAGCATGGCTACAGTGTGCCACCTCGAGGGCTCTCACTGTAGCCTTACCTCGTCTTGTCTCCTTAATGTGGCACATGCTTCAAGGGAGGGGGGTAGCCGGCTTCTGGGGGCCGGCTACGCCCCTGGCCAACTGGGGGAGGCCGGGCCGCCTTCGCGCCTCTCTCTGGCTCAAGGGGCCCGCCGCCCGTGGGCCGTACTGGCGCCCGTCGTGGATGACGTTGAGGCCAGCATGGCTACTGTGCCGAGCCGGACGGGAGATGGCCGACCCGTACGGCGTCCTATGGCCATTCCTGCCTCGGGCTTCGGGGGTAGTGGGCCGCACTGTGGCCACACCCCGTCTTGTCACCGTTATGTGGGTATAGTTTTGGTGGGTGCGGTCCTGGCCGGCTTCTTGGAGTCGGCGCTCTTCGTGGCCGGCTCTGGGGAGTCGGCGTTCTTCATGGCCGGCTTTGGGGAGTCGGCATCCTCTATGGCCGGCTTCCTGGAGTCGGCCATCCCGTGGTTATCTTGGGGGGAGGTTGCTGAGGCTGGGTCGCCTTCTGAGAGTCGGCTTCAGAGGTAGCCGACCGGGGAAGGCGGCCCAATGCTTGAATGCTTGAAGGCTCAAATGGCCTGATAATCTTTGAAGAGCCAGGGGCAGTCGGTTAGGCTACCCGTGGCCATTTACTCCGACACACGCGCTTTTGCGAACACCCCCGCATTATATGCGTGGGGGCTGAAGCCGACGGCTGCAAACTTTCAGGTTATATATATATACATAAACGACCGCACAGGAAGCATAATAATACTTTCAGGCAAAAGTATAAACACAGCCTTTATAACTCAAATAACATTGTTCTTACAATTGGGATACATGTCACTAGAACATGATACTCTTTGAGCACTGAGCCTCTATTAAACGAGCGCCTTCTAGGACTTCTTCAAAATAGTGCTCGGCCGATACCCAGCCTACGACCGAACTCTGGGTTGCAATAGCGTTGGCCTCCATCTCTGCCCAGTATGTCTTGACACGGGCAAGAGCCATCCGCGCACCCTCTATGCACGCCGACCTCTTCACTGCGTCGATATGCGGCACAGCACCAAGGAATCATTGCACTAAGCCAAAATAACTATTCAGCCTTGGTCCTTCCGGCCAAAGATGATCCACAACAGACCTCATGCCAAGCCCGGACAACCTATGGAGCTCGGCCCACTCGGCCATTTTCTCATTTAACAGCAGCGGACGCACTGGAACATTGAACTGCGACCAGAACAGCTTTTCCACTTTGTGATCTTTTTTATCTTTGAAAAACTCGGTCGCATCAGTAGCACTCGCTGCCAAATCTAAGTACGCGTCTGCAGAACTCCATAATTGATCCAGAAGGGCATACTTAGGATCTCCGAACTTCGTCCGCAACAAAAAGGGCTTCCCAGCCGCGATATCTCCGGCTTGACGTAGCTCCTCCTTCGCCGCTCTGATTTTAGAGCGGGCTTCCTTGGCTGCTACCATGGCTTTCTCCAGGTCCGCCGTCTTCGTTTGGCTTTCCTTTTCAAGAAGCTCATAACGGTCGGCGGCATCTTTCAACTCGACAGCCATCTTGGCTATTTTCTCTTTGCTCGGGCAATGCGCAGCCTGTTCGGCTCTTAGCTCTTCGACCGCCTTCAGGGCGGCCGCATCACTCTTCCTGTCTTGTTCCTTGGCTCGGGCAAGTTCCGCCCGAAGGGTCTCCACGGCGGCAGCTCCATCTGCAGTCACAGCATATTACAGATACTAGCATCATGCTCCTCTTAATATCTGTTGATCACCGGAGAATACATACCCTGTGCCTCGTCAAGCGGCTTGTTTACAAGCACGATGTCGGCATCTGCCGCATCAAGTTGCCGCTTCAGTTCAGCAAACTCACCAGTCCGGCTAGCCACCGGACCCTCAGGCGCCTGCACATGAAAGCAGCACGGTTATTACCTGGGACTATGATCCTCTGTTTGCCACCTTTTTCGACAGGAACCAGAGTCTCAGGGGATACTATCTGCATAGGGCACACCTAGCGTGTGCGGTACCGTCAAAAAATATATATTACTTTGCGAACCTCAAAGCCTCTCAGCAGGCTCATAAAAGCTTCATGCAATCCGCTTTTGGCGGATGAAATCCTCTCAACCACCGTACCCATTAGCGTACGATGCGCTTCTGAGATAGCCGTTTGCTCCAGAAGATTCATCAGTGCGTCTGGTCGCGCACCGGACAGTCCCGGACTCTTTCTGTTGCTCTCCTTAGGAGCCAAATACTCCGGACTTTGGGTGGCCGAAGGGTTACCTTCTGGCCTTGGCGGATCAGGAGAAATCCTCCGTGACGACACCTCAGGGTCGTCCGATTCACGAGGTGGGGAGACATGGGGAGGCGTTTCGCTCTCCATCATCTCCGGAAGAAGATCCCCCAAAGACGAACTCTGTCGAGAAGGGCTATGATCCGAACTACAAGACATACGTCTTGGTTATTGTTCTCAGAAATGAAGCAGGGTATATTTACTATAAAGTACTTTTGTTTACTTATAGCTCGGTGGAGGGCTGGTCCCCTTGCGGGTACTGTGCGGTAAGGACGCCCTCCAGGGTAGGGCCCCCTGACAAAGGTTTCTTCCCTCGTTCGAAAACCATTGTTTCCAAGTCTTCAGAGGCGGCCCTCTTCCTTCCTTGGGGAGAGGGAATTTTGGATTCTTCTCCCCGGTTATCCTCCTTCGCGGAGGCACGAATTCCCCCGGTTTGGATGAATAATGAGTGAGGCTCGCTTTCGGCTTCTTTGTTCCTCCCTTTATCTTCCCCTGATGGCACTTGATAAGGCGCAAGCTCAAGCATCCTGGTTAGTACAGGATCCAGTGAGCCTTCGGGAAGGGGGCCGAACACCTGATCATCTTCGCCTTTTTTATCCAGTCCTGGTCAAAAGGCGACTTTTCAGAATGATGTTGTGATAAATTAAAAGACAACATGTTCGGCCACGAAATTACTTACTTGGGTGTCTGGACGATTGCAGTTCATACCCGCATCCTCGGTGGTGTCCGGACACTTTATTCGTGATCCGAAGTATAATCCATACATCTCTTCGAGCGTCGCGCGCGAAGAATTGCTGAATAGTTCGTGGTCCTTCCCGGTTGAACTCCCACATACGGAGAGGTCGACGTTGGCATGGCAGGACCCGACGAACTAGCATGATTTGCATTACCTTGACAAGGCTGACATCTCCCTTGAAGAGATCTCGGATGCGGCTCTGCAATATCGGCACATCATTAGCTGGCCCCCAGTCCAGCCCTTTGTTGACCCATGACGCCAATTGTGGCAGAGGGCCCGGACGGAAGGCGGGGGCAGCTACCCACTTAGCGCTTCGGGGAGCGGTGATGTAAAACCACTCCCGCTGCCATAACTTGGATGTCTCCGGGAAGGAACCCTCTGGCCATGGAGCATCGGCACCTTTGTTTATTATGGCGCCTCCGCACTCTGCGTGTCGCCCCTCAGTCATCTTCGGCTTCACATTGAAGGTCTTGAGCCATAAGCCGAAGTGTGGGGTGATGCGGAGGAAGGCTTCACACACGACGATGAACGATGAGATGTGAAGGATGGAATCCGGAGCCAGATCATGGAAATCAAGCCCGTAGTAGAACATAAGCCCTCTAACGATGGGATCAAGACTAAAGCCTAGCCCTCGGAGGAAGTGGGAAATAAATACGACACTCTCGTTGGGTTCGGGAGTGGGGATGACCTGCCCTTGAGCAGGCAGCCTGTGCGAGATTTCGGCGGTCAGATACCTGGCTTCTCCTAGCTTCTTGATGTCCTCCTCTGTGACAGAGGAGGCCATCCACCGGCCTTGAAGGTTGGATCCAGACATGATTGAAGGTCCGAAGCACTTAGCCTGAGCCTTGAGTGTTGGAATTCAAGGTGGGGGAAGGGAAGGATCGAGCGCGAGAAGAAAAGGACAGGCCTTGGCCCCTTTCCGCGTGGCCGTTTGGAACTTGCCTAAAATCGAGGAGTCATACCAGCAGGCACGATTGGGTTACCCACACCCGTATTGATGATAATCCCGTGAAAAGAGGGACACGATCTCTGCTTCGACAGGATGTTCCAATAAAACCGCCTCGCAACACGTGCAGTGGCAGGCACGGAAAAACGGTTCGTCATGACCAGACCATGGCAGAACGTCACGTTATGAAAAGCTGTCAGCAGATTAGATTTGTGGAAATATTATTTTCTCTACGGTGGTATGTGGAATTTGTTTTGCAGAGCCGGACACTATCCTTGTGTTCAAAATCTTCTATGGAATATTCGGAGGAGGAACCAGCCTTGCAATGCCGAAGAAAATCTGCGCACCGGACTCATCGTCATTGAAGCCTGGTTCAGGGACTACTGAGGGAGTCCTGGATTAGGGGGGTCCTCGGACAGCCGGACTATATCCTTTGGCCGGACTGTTGGACTATGAAGATACAAGATTGAAGACTTCGTCCCGTGTCCGGGTGGGACTCTCCTTGGCATGGAAGGCAAGCTTGGCAACACGGATATGTAGATCTCCTCCCTTGTAACTGACTCGGTGTAACCCTAGCCCCCTCCGGTGTCTATATAAACCGGAGGGTTTAGTCCGTAGGACAACAACAATCATACCATAGGCTAGCTTCTAGGGTTTAGCCTCTACGATCTCGTGGTAGATCAACTCTTGTAATACTCATATCATCAAGATCAGTCAAGCAGGAAGTAGGGTATTACCTCCATCGAGAGGGCCCGAACCTGGGTAAACATCGTGTCCCCCGCCTCCTGTTACCATCTGCCTTAGACGCACAGTTCGGGACCCCCTAACCGAGATCCGCCGGTTTTGACACCGACACCGGTGATGTTCTCGTAGAGGTGGGCGAAGATGGCCATACACGCCATGGCGTTCGGTGTGAAGTCTAAGAGATGGAGCCGAAGGTGTACATGACGTCGTTGAATAAATCCGAGAATGGGGGGCAGAGCCTGCAGTAGAGGTAATCAACAAAGAAAGGAAATTTATCTGGAGCGGGCGCGGTGCAAGAAGCAGGGATGACGCGGGTGGCAGGATGCCCCGTCGTCGCTCTCCCCCACATGCACTAATACCGGTCCCTGAGCGCGCGTGCATCAACCGTTGGAGCGAAGACGACGTGCTCCTTCTGCATCTTCACTACCTCGTTCCCCGGCACATCTTCCCCCTCACTCGCCTTGGACGCCCCCTTGCCTTTGCTCGTTTTGGGCGCCATAGTAGCTGACAGAGGACGAGGGACCGAAAGTGGTGGGGGCGCGGCGGCAGCAGGCGGAGGAGCAAGCTCTAGATTGGGATCAAGGAAGAAGGAGACGGCGGTTTCCTAGACTAGAATGGGTGAAAGGGGTAATTAAGCAGCGCCCCTGCGGATTCCTCTTTTTATGGGGAAGGCGCGGGGCTGCCTCGTTACTGTTCGATGTGAAGGCGTATGCGCAGGCGCAGGCGTGCTGCGACCGCTCCATGCACAACCCCCACGCCGTGCACTCAATGTGGATCGTGGGGAAGTGTAGTAGACGAGAAGATTACAGCAGTGAACCCCTGCCACACATACCCGCGCACCATTTTGGGCCTGGCCCAACGACGCTTCGCACTCGTGTGTGGCCCAGGCCCGGGGGCTCCTGTCGGTGTACTAAAGTTTGGGCACTTTGGTACCCCCTACTTGTGCATGGGCAGTTGCAGCCCCACCCGCGGCAAGGCTTGACAGGGGCAGCTGGGGACAAAAGACAAGACAACAAAGACGGCGTCCAAGCCTGTAACCAGAGAGCAGAAGAAAAGCTGGACCCCTGGCAGGATCCTTGCCGGGGCGGGTCGCGAAGCCCCGGCAAGATCCTTGCCGGGACGACTTGCGAAGCACTCAAGAACACCAGCCTTGAGGTTGAGAGCTCTGACACCATCGACAATGTCAAGACCAAGGCCCAGGGGTGCATTGCTACCTCTTGAGCACTGCGTTGGTTTGCCCTTGAAGAGGAAAGGGTGATGCAGTAAAGTAGCATAAGTATTTCTCTCAGTTTTTTAGAACCAAGGTATCAATCCAGTAGGAGATCACGCTCGAGTCCCATGCACCTACACAAACAAATAAGAACCTCGCAACCAATGCGATAAAGGGGTTGTCAATCCCTTCACGGTCACTTACGAGAGTGAGATCTGATAGATATGATAAGATAATATTTTTTGGTATTTTTATGATAAAGAGAAATAAAGATGCAAAGTAAAATAAACGACAATAGAAATAGCTAAGTGTTGGAAGATTAATATGATGGAAAATAGACCCGGGGGCCATAGGTTTCACTAGTGGCTTCTCTCAAGAGCATAAGTATTATAGTGGGTAAACGAATTACTGTCGATCAATAGATAGAATTGAGCATAGTTATGAGAATATCTAGGTATGATCATGTATATAGGCATCACGTCCGTGACAAGTAGACCGACTCTTGCCTGCATCTACTACTATTACTCCACACATCGACCGCTATCCAGCATGCATCTAGAGTATTAAGTTCATAAGAACGGAGTAACGCTTTAAGCAAGATGACATGATGTAGAGGGATAAACTCATGCAATATGATATAAACCCCATCTTTTTATCCTCGATGGCAACAATACAATACGTGTCGTTTCCCTTTCTGTCACTGGGATCGAGCACCGCAAGATTGAACCCAAAGCTAAGGACTTCTCCCATTGCAAGAAAGATCAATCTAGTAGGCCAAACCAAACTGATAATTCGAAGAGACTTGCAAAGATAACCAATCATACATAAAAGAATTCAGATGAGATTCAAATATTGTTCATAGATAATCTTGATCATAAACCCACAATTCATCGGATCTCGACAAACACACCGCAAAAAGAAGAGTTACATCAAATAGATCTCCAAGAGAATCGAGGAGAACTTTGTATTGAGATCCAAAGAGAGAGAAGAAGCCATCTAGCTAATAACTATGGACCCGAAGGTCTGAGGTAAACTATTCACACATCATCGGAGAGGCTATGGTGTTGATGTAGAAGCCCTCCATGATCAATGCCCCCTCCGGCAGAGCGCCGGAAAAGGCCCCAAGATGGGATCTCACGGGTATAGAAGGTTGTGGCGGTGGAAATAGAGTTTTGGCTGCGGCTGTGATGTTTCCAGGGTACATGGGTATATATAGGAGGAAGAAGTACGTCGGTGGAGCAACATGGGCCCCATGAGGGTGGAGGGCGCGCCGGGAGGGGGGTAGGCACGCCCCCCTGCCTCGTGCTCTCCTTGTTGATTGCTTTACGTAGACTCCAAGTCCTCTGGATCACGTTTGTTCCGAAAATCATGTTCCCGAAGGTTTCATTACGTTTGGACTCCATTTGATATTCTTTTTCTGCGGAACACTGAAATAGGCAAAAAAACAGCAATTCGGGCTGGGCCTCCGGTTAATAGGTTAGTCCCAAAAATAATATAGAAGTGTATAATAAAGCCCATTAAACATCCAAAGAAGAATATAATATAGCATGGAACAATAAAAAATTATAGATACATTGGAGACGTATCAAGCATCCCCAAGCTTAATTCCTACTCGTCCTCGAGTAGGTAAATGATAAAAACAGAATTTTTGATGTGGAATGCTACTTGGCATAATTTTCAATGTAATTCTCTTATTTGTGGTATGAATATTCAGATCCGAAAGATTCAAGACGAAAGTTTAATATTGACATAAAAATAATAATACTTCAAGCATACTAACTAAGCAATTATGTCTTCTCAAAATAACATGGCCAAAGAAATTTATCCCTACAAAATCATATAGTCTGGCTATGCTCTATCTTCATCACACAAAGTATTTAATCATGCACAATCCCGATGACAAGCCAAGCAATTGTTTCATACTTTTGGTGTTCTCAAACTTTTCAATCTTCACGCAATACATGAGCGTGAGCCATGGACATAGCACTATATGTGGAATAGAGTGGTGGTTGTGGAGAAGACAAAAAAGGAAAAGATAGTCTCACATCAACTAGGCGTATCAACAGGCTATGGAGATGCCCATTAATAGGTATTAATGTGAGTGAGTAGGGATTGCCATGCAACGGATGCACTAGAGCTATGAGTGTATGAAAGCTGAGTAAAATAAACTAAGTGGGTGTGCATCCAACTTGCTTGCTCACGAAGACCTAGGGCTTTTTGAGGAAGCCCATCATTGGAATATACAAGCCAAGTTCTATAATGTAAAATTCCCACTAGTAAATGAAAGTGATAACATAGGAGACTTTCTATCATGAAGATCAGGGTGCTACTTTTGAAGCACAAGTGTGGTAAAAGGATAGTAACATTGTCCCTTCTCTCTTTTTCTCTCATTTTTTATTTTTTTTATTTGGGCCTTTTCTCTTTTTTATGGCCTCTTTTTTTGTTTTTTTGTTTTTTTTTCTATTTTTCGTCCAGAGTCTCATCCCGACTTATGGGGGAATCATAGTCTCCATCATCCTTTCCTCACTTGAGACAATGCTCTAATAATGATGATCATCACACTTTTATTTTCTTTAAAACTCAAGAATTACAACTCAAAACTTAGAACAAGATATGACTCTATGTGGATGCCTCCGGCGGTGTACCGGGATATGCAATGAATCAAGAGTGACATGTATGAAAGAATTATGAACGGTGGCTTTGCCACAAATACGATGTCAACTACATGATCATGCAAAGCAATATGACAATGATGAAGCGTGTCATAGTAAACGAAACGGTGGTAAGTTGCATGCAATATATCTCGGAATGACTATGGAAATGCCATGATAGGTACGTATGGTGGCTGTTTTGAGGAAGGTATATGGTGGGTGTATGATACCGGCGAAAAGTGAGCGGTATTAGAGAGGCTAGCAATGGTGGAAGGATGAGAGTGCGTATAATCCATGGACTCAACATTAGTCATAAAGAACTCATATACTTGTTGCAAAAATCTACAAGTTATTAAAGCAAAGTATTACGCGCATGCTCCTAGGGGGATAGATTGGTAGGAAAAGACCATCGCTCGTCCCCGACCGCCACTCATAAGGAAGACAATCAATAAATAAATCATGCTCCAACTTCATCACATAACGGTTCACCATATGTGCATGCTACGGGAATCACAAACTTTAACACAAGTATTTCTCAAATTCACAACTACTCAACTAGCATGACTCTAATATCACCATCTTCATATCTCAAAACAATTATCAAGCGTCAAACTTCTCATAGTATTCAACACACTCATAAGATTTTATTTTACTAATCTTGGATGCCTATCATAATTAAAGAAAATTACCATGCTGTTTTGTAGGACTCTCAAAATAATATAAGTGAAGCATGAGAGAACAATAGTTTCTATAAAACAAATCCACCACCGTGCTCTAAAAGATATAAGTGAAGCACTAGAGCAAAAACTATATAACTCAAAAGATATAAGTGAAGCACATAGAGTATTCTAATAAATTCCGAATCATGTGTGTCTCTCTCAAAATGTGTGTACAGCAAGGATGATTGTGGTAAACTAAAAAGCAAAGACTCAAATTATACAAGACGCTCCAAGCAAAACACATATCATGTGGTGAATAAAAATATAACTCCAAGTAAAGTTACCGATGGACGAAGACGAAAGATGGGATGCCTTCCGGGGCATCCCCAAGCTTTGGCTTTTTGGTGTCCTTAGATTATCTTGGGGTGCCATGGGCATCCCCAAGCTTAGGCTCTTGCCACTCCTTGTTCCATAATCCATCAAATCTTTACCCAAAACTTGAAAACTTCACAACACAAAACTTAGCAGAAAATCTCGTGAGCTCCGTTAGCGAAAGAAAAGAAAACACCACTTCAAGATACTGTAATGAAATCATTCTTTATTTATATTGGTGTTAAACCTACTCTATTCCAACTTCTCTATGGTTTATAAACTCTTTTACTAGCCATAGATTCATCAAAATAAGGAAACAACACACAAAAAACAGAATCTGTCAAAAACAGAACAGTCTGTAGTAATCTGTAACTAACGCAAACTTCTGGAACTCAAAAACATCTACCAAAATAGGACGACCTCGAATTGTTTTATTGATCTACTGCAATTGGAATCAGTATTTTATCACGTTCTGGTTATTTTTAACAATTGTTTTCGTGAACAGAAAGTTTTTGGAATTTTCAGCAAGATCAAATAACTATCATCCAAGAAGATCCTATAGGTTTAACTTGGCACAAACACTAACTAAAACATAAAAACAAATCTAACCAGAGGATAGATCAAATATTTATTCCTAAACAGAAGCAAAAAGCAAAAAACTAAAATAAAATTGGGTTGCCTCCCAACAAGCGCTATCGTTTAACGCCCCTAGCTAGGCATAAAAGCAAGGATAGATCTAGGTATTGACATCTTTGGTAGGCAATCCATAAGTGGCTCTCATAATGGATTCATAAGGTAATTTTATTTTCTTTCTAGGGAAGTGTTCCATGCCTTTCCTTAACGGAAATTGGAATCTAATATTCCCTTCCTTCATATCAATAATTGCACCAATCGTTCTAAGGAAAGGTCTACCAAGAATAATAGGACATGAAGGATTGCAATCTATATCAAGAACAATGAAATCTACGGGCACATAGTTCCAATTTGCAACAATAAGAACATCATTAATTCTTCCCATCTTAATAGTGGAAACCGCGAGGTACAAGTTTAAAGAACAATCATCAAATTCACGAAAACCTAGCAAATCACTCAAAGTTTTTGGGATCGTGGAAACACTAGCACCCAAATCACACAAAGCATAGCATTCATGATCTTTAATTTTAATTTTAATAGTAGGTTCCCACTCATCATAAAGTTTTCTAGGGATAGAAACTTCCAACTCAAGTTTTTTTTCATAAGATTGCATCAAAGCATCAACGATATGTTTAGTAAAAGCTTTATTTTGACTATAAGCATGAGGAGAATTTAGCATGGATCGCAACAAGGAAATACAATCTATCAAAGAGCAATTATCATAATTAAATTCCTTGAAATCCAAGATAGTGGGTTCATTGATATCTAAAGTTTTGACTTCTTCAATCCCACTTTTACCAAATTTCGCATCAAGATTTAACGACTCCGATTTTTTGGAACGCCTTCTAGGTAAAGGTGGCTCATATTCAGTCCCATCATTATCAAGATTCATATTGCAAAACAAAGATTTAATAGGGGACACATCAATAACTTTTAGATCTTCATCTTTATTTTCATAGAAACTAGAGGAACACGCTTTCACAAAGCAATCTTTCTTAGCACGCATCCTAGCGGTTCTTTCTTTGCACTCATCAATGGAAATTATCATGGCTTTGAGAGACTCATTGATATCATGCTTAGGTGGAATAGATCTAAGTTTCAAAGAATCAACATCAAGAGAAATTCTATCAACGTTCCTAGCCAATTCATCAACCTTAAGCAATTTTACTTCAAGCAAAGCATTGAAATTCATTTGTGAATTCATAAACTCCTTAACACTAGTCTCAAATTAAGAGGGTATATTATTAAAATTTCCGTAAGAAGTTTTGTAGGAATTACCATAATTATTAGAGGATTACTAGGGAATGGCCTAGGATTAAAGTTTCCTCTGTACGCGTTGTTACCAAAATTATTCCTACCAAAAAATTCACATCCATAGATTCGTTATTATTCTCAATCAAAGTAGACAAAGGCATATCATTAGGATCAGAAGAAAAACTTTTAGTACCAAATAATTTCATAAGTTCATCCATCTTTCCACTCAAAACATTAATTTCTTCTATCGCATGCACTTTTTTATTAGTAGAACTTTCGGTGTGCCATTGAGAATAATTAACCATAATATTATCTAGGAGTTTAGTAGCTTCTCCTAAAGTGATTTCCATAAAAGTGCTTCCCGCGGCCGAATCTAAAAGATTTCTGGAAGCAAAATTCAATCTGGCAATTTTTTTTGTATAATCATCCAAAGATTCCAACCATGTGTAGGGCAATTACGTATCATTAATTTCATCCTCTCCCAAGCTTGTGCAACATGTTCATGATCAAGTTGCTTAAAATTATGATATTGTTTCTAAGAGAGATGATTTTAGCCGGAGGAAAATACTTAGAGATAAAAGCATCTTTGCACTTATTCCAAGAATCAATACTATTTTTAGGCAAAGATGAAAACCAAGCTTTAGCGCGATCTCTAAGCGAAAAAGGAAATAGCTTCAGTTTAACAATATCATTGTGCACATCTTTCTTCTTTTGCATATCACACAAATCAACGAAGCTATTTAGATGGGTAGCAACATCTTCACTAGGAAGGCCGGCGAATTGATCTTTCATGACAAGATTCAATAAAGCAGCATTAATTTCGCAAGATTCAGCATTGGTAAGCGGAGCAATCAGAGTGCTAAGAAAATCACTGTTGTTGGTATTGGTAAAGTCACACAATTTAGTATTTCCCTCAGTTTAATCTTGACTTGACTTGGCGCGAATCTCCCCGGCAACGGCGCCAGAAATCCTTCTTGCTACCTCTTGAGTACCGCGTTGGTTTTCCATTGAAGAGGAAAGGGTGATGCAGTAAAGTAGCGTAAGTATTTCCCTCAGTTTTTGAGAACTAGGGTATCAATCCAGTAGGAGATCATGCTCGAGTCCCACGCACCTTCAGAAACAAATAAGAACCTCGCAACCAACGCGATAAAGGGGTTGTCAATCCCTTCACAGTCACTTACGAGAGTGAGATCTGATAGATATGATAAGATAATATTTTTTTGGTATTTTTATGATAAAGAGAAATAAAGATGCAAAGTAAAATAAACGACAATAGAAATAGCTAAGTGTTGGAAGATTAATATGATGGAAAATAGACCCGGGGGCCATAGGTTTCACTAGTGGCTTCTCTCAAGAGCATAAGTATTACGGTGGGTAAACGAATTACTGTCGAGCAATTGATAGAATGGAGCATAGTTGCGAGAATATCTAGGTATGATCATGTATATAGGCATCACGTCCGTGACAAGTAGACCGACTCCTGCCTGCATCTACTACTATTACTCCACACATCGACCGCTATCCAGCATGCATCTAGAGTATTAAGTTCATAAGAACGGAGTAACGCTTTAAGCAAGATGACATGATGTAGAGGGATAAACTCATGCAATATGATATAAACCCCATCTTTTTATCCTCGATGGCAACAATACAATACGTGTCGTTTCCCTTTCTGTCACTGGGATCGAGCACCGCAAGATTGAACCCAAACCTAAGCACTTCTCCCATTGCAAGAAAGATCAATCTAGTAGGCCAAACCAAACTGATAATTCGAAGAGACTTGCAAAGATAACCAATCATACATAAAAGAATTCAGAGGAGATTCAAATATTGTTCATAGATAATCTTGATCATAAACCCACAATTCATCGGATCTCGACAAACACACCGCAAAGAGAAGAGTTACATCAAATAGATCTCCAAGAGAATCGAGGAGAACTTTGTATTGAGATCCAAAGAGAGAGAAAAAGCCATCTAGATAATAACTATGGACCCGAATGTCTGATGTAAACTACTCGCACATCATCGGAGAGGCTATGGTGTTGATGTAGAAGCCCTCCGTGATCAACGCCCCCTCCGGCGGAGCGCCGGAAAAGGCCCCAAGATGGGATCTCACAGGTACAGAAGGTTGCGCCGGTGGAAATAGGGTTTTTGCTCCGTCTCTGATATTTCCAGGGTTGATTGCTTTACGTAGACTCCAAGTCCTCTGGATCACGTTTGTTCCGAAAATCACGTTCCCGAAGGTTTCATTCTGTTCGGACTCCGTTTGATATCCTTTTTCTGCGAAACACTGAAATAGGCAAAAAAACGCAATTCGGGCTGGGCCTCCGGTTAATAGGTTAGTCTCAAAAATAATATATAAGTGTATAATAAAGCCCATTAAACATCCAAAACAGAATATAATATAGCATGGAACAACCAAAAATTATAGATACGTTGGAGATGTATCATGCATGCGTAGTGGCATGCAGATCTTTGTGAAGACTGGTGGAACGCAGATCTTCGTGAAGACTAGATGACAAAGTTCCTAGCAAGACCCTTGTCGGGGATGTTTGCGAGGCCCCGGCAAGATCCTTGCTCGGGACATTTGTGAGGCCACAGCCAGGCTCTGCCACCTCGTCGCCGCTACAGCACAGCAACTAGCCTGCCAGCCTGGCAAGCACCTGCGTGGTGGCATGCAGATCTTCGTGAAGATCCTGCCACCGCTCCAGCACAGTTGCTAGCCAGCCAGCGTGGCATTGCATGCCTCGTCAGCTTGGATGCGTGTCAAGATGGGGTGAGGCGGCGACGGACGGGACGGGCTCTATTTCTGTCCCCGATAAAGTTAGGGGCACGTAACCAGCGCATTGCGTTTGTCCTCGAATGTCTGTGATAAGCATAGCTACTTTACACCTCCCATGTGCCACTGTGGCAACCCCTTTAGACATATAAAAGGAGGCCCAAGGCATACGGGAGGAGGATTCGGATTTTTTAGACTTTCCGGCCCACCTTGCATGCGGAGCAGCTAGCCGAAGCTCAAGAACACAGAATATACACTCAGAGCAGGACTAGGGTTTACGCTCCTCAGCGGCCCGAACCTGGGTAAAAATCCATCATGTTGATCATTAGATCTGCTCTTTGTGCTCCACTTTTCCCTGCCAAACCGTAGAAGGGATCCACGTGATCCCGTAGGTGTCATTTCTCTGACACCTTGTGGCCGCCTCGTGGCTCTTCTGACTGGCATTCCAAGTCTCCTGGGTGTCTTCTGGTCCAAGAAACATCACGAAAGTTTTATTCCGTTTGGACTCCGTTTGGTATTCCTTTTCAGCGAAACTCTAAAACAAGGAAAAAACAGAAACTGGCACTGAGCTCTAGGTTAGTATGTTAGTCCCAAAAATCATATAAAATAGCATATTCATGCATATAAAACATCCAAAACAGATAATATAATAGCATGGAACAATAAAAAATTATAGATACGTTGGAGACGTATCACGCGCCACTTTGCAGAAAATCCTTTCATTCTAAGAGACTGTTGAAGAAAGGGCCACTTGACTTTTTCATAAGCCTTTTCAAAGTCTATTTTGAGTACCACCCCATTCAACTTTTTTCGGTGTAATTCATGGACTGTTTCATGAAGGATAACAACTCCATCTAGGGTGTGTCTGCCTTGCATAAAAGTTGTCTATGAAGGCCGAACCACATGTTCAGCAACCGAATTTAGCCCAATAGTCGCAACCGTCATGAATATTTTAAAACTAACATTAAGGAGGAAAATAGGTCTATATTGTTGTATCCTTTCAGCCTCATTAACCTTAGGTAATAAAATAATCTCACCGAAGTTTAAGCGAAACAATTCTAGTTGGCCAGCATGTAGGTCGCTAAACAAAAGTAGGAGATCCTGTTTGATGACTTCCCAGAAGTTCTGATAGAACTCAGTGGGAAAACCATCTGGACCTGGGGCTTTGTTATGCTCCATTAGGAAAACCTCCTTTCTAACTTCCTCCTCGAAGTATGGGGCTGTTAGAAGGTTGTTTTCCTCATCAGAGACTTGGGGGATGTCATCTGTTCATGACTCATCCATCATGAAGTTTCCTTCCTCCAGCACTCTGAACATATTTTTATAATAATTAGTGTTATAAGATTTAAGTTGCTCATGCCCCTCAATCGCGCCCTCATCCTGTTGTAGGGAATGAATAATTTTCTTCCGGTGTCTGCCATTGGCGACTCCATGGAAATATCTAGTATTCGAATCACCTTTCAGGATAAATTGAGAGTTAGAATGTTGGTACCATTTGAGTTCCTCTTCACGCAACATGTTAGCTATCTGTGCATTCGAATGATTCTTGATCTCGATTACATGCTCAGATAAAGGTCTAACCTCTGGCAAAGCTTCTAATTCATCAATGATAGATGAAAGATGAAGCTTTTCCTTTTTGAGGATACCCACCGTATGCCTAGCCCAACCACCAAGGAATTTACGTAATGAACGCATTTTGTTATTCCATCTATGTATTGGGGTAGGCCCGACCATTGGTTTCTCCCACGCCTCCTTGACCATGTCATGGAAGCCATCCCGAAGCAACCACCGAAGTTCAAACTTGAACTTGTGTCTATGTTGTGGTCGTGGCAACCCAGTAGTTAGGCGAATGGGTGTGTGGTATGATATAACCTCGATACAAGGTAGAGCATGAACAAACACCATAGGAAATTTAGATTCCCAGTCAGTATCCATTAAAATGTGATCTAGTTTCTCATATGTCGGCTCGGGAAGACTGTTCGCCCAAGTGAATTGTCTTCCAATCATGGAAAACTCTCGCAGATCTAGACTGTCGATGACAGCATTGAAAAGGAAAGGCCAATGATTATCAAACCTACCGCGACTTTTCTCATTTGGAAATCGAAGCAAATTGAAACCCCCACCTATAAGAATGGGATAGGGATTATCTTTTGCCATATTAACCAATTCACGGAGAAAATCGGCCTTGAACTCATCCTGGGCTGCCCCATACACGGCGACAAGGGTCCATGTGAAGTTGTCGGCCTTGTTGCGAATATGGAGTTTAACGTGAAACTCACCATCCGAACTAGCCAACACATCCATAGTCCCTGTATTTACGCCAAGTAAAATGCCCCAGAATGACCTCTAGGCGGTCATGAAACCCAAGTAAAGTCTATCCCGCCAGAAAGACGGTTAAGCAGACTTACTGAGAAATCACGTCTCCCCGTTTCAGAAATAGCCAAAAAATCTAAATTGTATTCTCTATTACATTTCGCAATGAATAAATGTTTAGCTAAGTCACGAACATCTCTCCTATTAAAAAACGTTCCATTCATGAGGAAACAATAGGAGATTTAGAACACTTCGCCCTCTTATGGGACTTACTATCTTTTTTCGAATGTGCGGTCTTTGATTTACATCCGGATGTTGTAAGCTCAATCAATGAACTGGGCCCGGGTTCATCTAGACCCACGTCCAAAGCCGCTCCTACTAAATGAGAGAGTAGCCGACCATCTGATGTGGCATGCAGCTTCCCCTCATCAGTATGGGAGGCATAAGACTTGCTAGAAACACGCGGAGTTACTTTTAATCGGTCATATTCCAAACGTTTCAAAGCGTTAGTCGAAAATGAAATATCCTTATCATTCTTTCCAATACTAACACCAACATTATGCAACTTAGAAACAATGGCAGCATCAAAAAAGCTAAAAATGATTTGGATGACGACGTTATACCTTGGTTGTCGAGGTTGTGCGCTGCTTTACGCTGCATAGCCTTGGCCAAGGAGTCCTCATCAGTGTCCGCAGAACCGTCGTCGGCAACCGTATGCCGACAACTACGATGTGTAGGAGTCACCCCCAGCTGTGCTTGCGACGTCGGCTCTGCTACGGGAGGACGGGAAGATGGTGAAGTAGCAACCCCCTCCCCGACAGTCTCAACCGCCGGCTCTGGCGACGAGGCCACCGTCAAAAGCGTGTCACAGACCGATGTTGCCTCAAACGATGGTTGTTGCGTGTGCGTGGTTGCCGATGGAGGGGGTGGCGGTGGTGTAGAAATCCCCTCTCCAACAGTAACCGTCAAAGACGTGAATGTCGGTGTCGTAGCGGTCGATGTCACTACAAAAAAAAGACACATCTGTGACATTTTTGGCCGAATGAAAAAATATTCTGTCATACTTATGACACTTCTATGACGATAAGTGTGACAAAACCCGGTATCATCATAGATGTGGTGGGCTCCTATTTCTATGACAAAAAAATCATGACAGAAAATGGGTTTTTCATCCTGGGCGGGCCGGAGACACAGCTGCATGACATTCTTTGGGCCGTCCATGACAGAAAAAACCGTGGTAGAAGCGAGGGCGAGGAAAATATCGGGGGGTTCCCGGTTACGGTGGGTGGTCGGGGCCGAGCGATGCACGTTTCTCTCGTACACGCACGCGCGTGGGTGCGAGGCGTTGGGCTCTAACTGAACCTGAGCGAGGTGTTGGGCTCTAACTGAACCCGAGCGATTGCACTGCAGGCTACGCGTTACTGAACTCGAGCGATCGATCGATGGCTGTTAACTGAACCCGATCGAGCGGTTCCTTCGCTATTGCTGCTAACTGATGCCAATCGATGCTGCCTCTGGATGAACAGTGAGCGTTGCTGGGGGTTTGGATGAACAGTTCCCGGTGGGGGTGGATGAACAGGACCCCGTGGTGTTGCCTCTGGATGAACAGGACCCCGATCAATCGAGTCAGTTGGGGCTGGATGAACAGGACCCCGTGGAGGGCAGGACGAACAGGACCACCCCGTGGAGGGCTGGATGAACAGTAGACGGTAGAGGGCTGGATGAACAGTAGCCCATGGAGGGGTGGTTGAATAGGAGCCCGTGGAGAGGGCTGGTTGAACAGTAGCCAGTGGAGTAGCGCGCGGTGGAGGCTGGATGAACAGGAGCCCTTGGATGAACAGTCGCAGGTTGAGGCTGGAGAAGGTCGACGGTGGATGAACAGTAGCCCGTGGAGGCTGGAGGGGGTCGATGGTGGAGATGAACAGTATACCGTGGAGTCCCGTTTTGCGGTACGCCACACCCCTCCCGATGAACAGGACCCCCATTTCGATAGTAGCGCTCCAACACAAGTCTGTTTCCTCCGTTTTGCGGTATGCCACACCCCTCCCGATCAACAGGACCCCCGTTTCGACCGTAGGAGGTCCATTTCCTCCGTTTTGTGGTACGCCAGACCCCTCCCGATGAACAGGATCCCGTTTCGACCGTGGCCGGTCGAACACAAGGCCGTTTCCTCCGTTCTGCAGTACGCTAGGCCTCGTTTACATCGGCTGTTCCATCCAAGCCCTCCCGATGAACACGACGACGCATTCCGTTCCGACCTAGCCGGTTGGCTCCCCATGAACACGACGACGACGCTGTTTCTCCGTTCCGACCCAGCCATGTACACGAGCCCTGGCCGTACGTATGCGCGAGTAGGCGTTCGAGACCCCGCCCGTATATACGTACTGGCCGTATTTACTTTCTTGCACCTTGGCCGTTGTACGTACGTGTACATGCTACGTGCGCGCCTCTACTACGACACGTGCGCGCCTCTACATCGACCAGTATGTACGTACACATTCGCAACCAGAATGACAATGCTACGTACGCTTCGACCAGGTGGGTCCTGACTGTCAAGCACTTCCTTGCGTGCAAAGATGTAGCTGGTGGGTCCCAGCAGTCAGGGGGCGAATCGTTATTTTTTTGCCCGGACGGACTTCCTTGCGTGCGAAGATGTAGCTGGTGGGTCCCAGCAGTCAGGGGGAAATGTTTTTTGCGTGAAATACGGTGGCACGTCCGGTGGGTCCCCGCTGTCAGGTGGAGGAATAATTATTTTGTGCGTAATAAGGAGGCACTTCCTTGCTGCGGCCGTGGACCTAGCTGTCAGCCTCTCCACGTACAGTCCACATCCGATGGAAGCCGTTCCTTGACCACGTTGACCATGCCGCGTCGAGAGCACCAGGGCGGTGGACGAAGGTGAGGCCTAGGAAGGGGACGACGTGGAGCTGGGGAAGACATGGCAGTGGATGCCCACGCGTAGAGGAGTATGAGGGTTCACGGGTTCGCTGCGGTGTGAGGTTGCTGTCGCTGTAGAATAACAGGGGGTGTGGGTGAGTAGAGGGATGGCCTAGCCAGCGGTGGGAGTAGTAGGGGCGGTGAGGCCTCCGCCGCATCGCAGCCGGCCACAGGAGGCAGGAGCACAAGGCACGACCGGCGCTGGTTTGGGCGGCTGGAGCAAGAAGACCAGAGGTTGAAGAAGCACTACGGCCGTTGGATGGACATCGTACGGTCACTGGAGCTAGAATCATGCATATTGACTAAGTTGACAAATCCCTCCGTCCCCATCAACTTAGTAGGCCCACAAGTCAGCCTGCCACTATACTGGGTCCCAGCTAGCAGGGGAGTATTCATTTTTTTTGTGCGTAATAAGGAGGCACTTCCTTGCGTGCAAAGATATAAATGATGGGTCCAAGCTGTCAGCGGCGGTAACGTTTTTTTAGCAAAATACAAAGGCCCTTTCGTTGGGTCCCAGATGTCAGGTGGAGGAATCATTATTTTGCGCGTAATAAGGAGGCATTTCCTTGCGTGCGGCAGTGGACCCAGCTGTTAGCCTCTCCACGTACAGTCCACTTCAGATGCATGTTGGTTGTTGACCACGTTGACCAGGCCGCCCCGAGAGCACCAGGGCGGTGGACGACGGCGAGGCCTAGGAAGGGAACGACACGGAGGCAGGGAAGACTTGGCAGTTGTTTCCCACATGGAGGGGAGTACGACTGTACGAGGGTTTATTGGTTCGTCTGCCGTCGCCGGAGAATAACAACAAGTGTGGGTGAGTAGAGGGATGGCTAGGCCCGTGATGGGAGTACGGTGGGGCGGTGAGGGCTGCGCGGCAGCACAGCCGGCCGCGGGGAGGAGGGAGCAGGCAGTCCCGCCGGCGCTTGTTTGAGCGGCTGGAGCAGGAAGTGCAGAGATTGAAGAAGCACGACGGTCGTTGGATGGAAATCCAACAGTCACTGCTTGTGCGTCAACCTTTTTTTAGGAAAGCCTCAAATCTGTGGAAAACAGCATACAACCCATCTGCCATTATTTCTAATAATTTACAACCCATTTGCTAATTCTTAAGGTTTTTTTTTGGAGCCCATATTCTTTTGGTTAGCATTACAGCCCATATTGTGGCCATGGTTAAAAAATTATACGAAATTTTGCATATTTCGGTGCGGTCCGAACTGTTTTTAATCCCGAAATTTCGACTCACATTCAAACTGATTTTAAAAATAAATGTATATCAATATAAAATCCAACAAATTGTCCACGCATAAAAATCAATGAAATTTAAAATCTCAAAATGAAAAAAAAAGAAATTTGAAACTAATTGCCGGTTTGATGTGTTTTAAAAATGTACAGCCCATTTCTCATTACTGATAGGCCATTTTCTCGGCCAGCCGAATGAAGCTCTCCTCGTCTTGAAAGATTTGCAGCCCAACAGGCCTGACAAAGCGACTTACATGGCAAATCACAAAAAAACTGGGCTGTGGCCGTGGACCCAGCTGCGGCCGTGGACCCAGCTGTCAGCCTCTCCACGTACAGTACTCTTCCGATGGAAGTCGGTCGTTGACCACATTAACCACGCCGCGCCGAGAGCACCAAGGCGGTGGACGACGGCGAGGCCTAGGAAGGGGACGACGTAGAGCCGGGGAAGACGCGGTAGTGGATGCCCACGCGTAGAGGAGTACGAGGGTTCACTGGTTTGGCTGCGGCGTGCGTGTGCCGTTGCTGCAGAATAATAGGGGTGTGGGTGAGTAGAGGGATGCTGGCCCTGGCCAGCGGTAGGAGTAGTAGGGGGCGGTGAGGCCTCCGCGGCATCACAGCCGGCCACGGGAGGTAGGAGCACGCGGCACGACCGACACTGCTTTGGGTGGCTGGAGCAAGAAGACCAGAGGTTGAAGAAGCACTATGGCCGTTGGATGGACATCGTATGGTCACTGGAGCTAGAATCGTTCATATTGACTAAGTTGACAAAGCCCTCCGTCCCCGTCAACTTAGTAGGCCCACAAGTCAGCCACCCACTATAGTGGGTCCCAGCTAGCAGGGGGTATTCATTTTTTTGTGCGTAATAAGGAGGCACTTCCTTGCGTGCGAAGATATAGCTGGTGGGTCCGACCTGTCAGCGGGGGGAACTTTTTTTCATGAAATACAGAAGCCCTTCCCACGTACAGTCCACGTACAGTGCGTAATAAGGAGGAACTTTCCTTGCGTGCGACCATGGACCTCGTGGGTCCCAGCTGTCAGGCTCTCCATGTACAGTCCTCTTCCGATGACTCTCGTATGTTGACCATGCCGCGCCGAGCGCACCGAGGCGGTGGACGACGGCGAGGCCCCAGATTGGAATGACCCGGAGATGGGGAAGACGCGGCAGTGGAGTTGCAGATGGAGAGGAGTGGGAAACTTGACTGGTTCGGGTGCGGGGTGGGCCTCCACTCGGCAGAGAATAACAGGAGGTGCGGAGTGGAGGGATGGCCTGGCCATCGGTGAGGTAGCGTTTCACTGAGGAGCGCAAAACAACGCCGCTGGACGCCGAAGGCTGGAGCAGGCGGTCCCGGCAGCGCTGAGGGAAGAAGGCGAGATATTGAAGAAGAATGCCGGCTGTTGGATGTAAATCCAACGCCTTCTTAGGCTTCGACCTACTGGCCCACATGTCAGCCAGACCATTCGTTTTTTTAGTCCATTTGGTGGGCTGGGTGAAACAATGATGTAGCATCTATGCAATCCGTTTATATATATGGTAGAATTTGAAGCCCATTTGCATTTTTCTCGAAATCCACGGACTTGCTGGGCTGGGTGAAAATATCATGTTGGGCTAGACGGAGAAATGTTATAAAAACATAAACACATGATTGCACGTCTATTACTGCATTGGTCAGTAAAATCTTTGCAAGCTTATGTACGCAATCACTAGGAGTTAACTTGCCAAGTAATATATAAACAATTATTATTATTATTATTTTGTAAGAACTTTCAACTTATGAAATAAAATATCATTTAAATTTGATGAGTTAATAGTACGTGGGGTATTATTATTTTATAGGCTAGACGTGGGACAGTTGAGTTGGTTCTAGGGAAAAGTACTAGGAGAAAACTCAGTTTACATCGAAAAAGAAAGTGGGAGAAAATTCAGATATAGGATTAATGAAAACGAAAAATAGAACTGAGTTGTGCATCGTCTTGAAAAAACAAACATAAGTTGGGCTACTGATGTTATAGACAAGCTAGGTTGGGAGGCCCAGAGGCCGCTTGATACCTGCTGGATCCAAAAAATGTTGAAACATGTCATGGGCTGCCCATGTTAAACAACAAAACCTAGGCCATAGACCTGGTGAGCCCGGGACTGTCAGCCTCTCGACGAACAGTTGTCTCCCGATTCCTCTTGTTTTGCTGACCATGTTGGGAACGACAGACGGCGGCGCTGTCGATGTCAAAACCGGCGGATCTCGGGTAGGGGGTCCCGAACTGTGCGTCTAAGGCAGATGGTAACAGGAGGCGGGGGACACAATGTTTACCCAGGTTCAGGCCCTCTCGATGGAGGTAATACCCTACTTCCTACTTGATTGATCTTGACGATATGAGTATTACAAGAGTTGATCTACCACGAGATCGTAGAGGCTAAACCCTAGAAGCTAGCCTATGATTATGATTGTTGTTGTCCTACGGACTAAACCCTCCGGTTTATATAGACACCGGAGGGGGCTAGGGTTACACAGAGTCGGTTACAAGGGAGGAGATCTACATATCCGTATCGCCAAGCTTGCCTTCCACGCAAAGGAGAGTCCCACCCGGACATGGGACGAAGTCTTGAATCTTGTATCTTCATAGTCCAACAGTCCGGCGGAAGTATATAGTCCGGCTGTCCGAGGACCCCCTAATCCAGGACTCCCTCAGTAGCCCCCGAACCAGGCTTCAATGACGATGAGTCCGGCGCACAAATTGTCTTCGGCATTGCAAGGTGGGTTCTTCTCCAAATTCTGAGTACCTGTCGAGTAGTGTCCGGCTTCCCATAAATGTTGCGCTCCTTGGCTTCCGTGCCTAATAATGGCTATCTTCCACGTGTCGAGCGAATGCGAGAAGTCGAGGCATTTTTACACTTGCCACCCTAACCATGTGAGTAAATCGTCTATTTAAGGGACCGGGGATCCTTAGATCCAGATCACACCATCCTCCCTCAGCGAGTATCCATCGGAGCGCGCCCAAAAAAATCCATCCCATCATGGCCGGCCATCGCAGCTCCTCCTCTCGCTCCCGTAGCCCTAAGCCAGCCACTTGGAAGAAGTGTTCCGTCTCCCACAGACATTTAGTAGAGTTACAGACCCAGGGTTTCTCCCTCCTGCTTATATGGTCCCCGTCCGAGCCGGACTAGCCACTTACAATGGCGGGGAGCAAGCGGAGAGCTTTCCCAATCCATCTATGGGGGAGCGGGTATGCCTTGTCCCTTACTTATTAAGGGGACTTGGATTTCCAATCCATCCGTTCCACCGCGGGCTCCTGGAGTTCTACGGCCTCCAGCTGCATAATTTTACTCCCGCCTGCATATTACCCATCCCTGGCTATGTCGCCCTTTGCGAGCTGTTTTTGGGCTGCGAAGCTCATTTTGAGCTATGGAAGAGGCTATTCTGCCTCGTACCCCGTACACAAGAGGGGTCAATATATCAAGTGGGCGGAGCCGAGATATAGCGCATCGCCGGGACCGGATACCTGTCCGGTACTCCGAAGAAGACATCCGAAGACTGGCCTTCGGAGTGGTTTTATATGGAGGACGTCCCCCTTTCGGACCCTGTTCGGATGGGCCTTCCTGAGTTTAATAACGCCCCTTTGAAGAAACGCCACAGCTGGCGCCCTCGGAGCCCCTAGGAGGAAGATAACAGAGAGGTACTTTACCTGATGGGCCGGATACAAATGCTGGCCAAATCAGGATTGACTATAATCGAGGTTATGTCAATATGTATAATGCGGGGGGTGCAGCCACTTCAATATCGGGGACAACCAATGTGGCTCTTCAATGGAGAAGACGATGCCACCCGCTGCGGTCGTAAAGGTTCGGACTCCGTCGCTGCTCTAGCAAAAATACTATCCGATTTATATAAAGGAGAGGAAGAGGAGTTCATCCGCATCAAGCCGCGGGATGGATTCTCCATGTACAACCCCCCAAACTGGGTGAGCTGCTACTTTTTACTCAAGACCTTCCCGCATTCTTTGTCACAAATATTTACCTTGCTATTTCATAGCAGGAACTACGAAAAGCTGTGAGGGAGGTCCACAGCCCGTCTCCACAACTAGAGGACCCTGACCGGGCCCTCGACCCCGGACTCGAAGAAGATCCGGACACATTTGTGGAGCTCATCGACAGGACGTTCTATCAGTTAAGCTGCGACGGTGTCTTGGTGGCCATCATAGCCGATTATCCCGGACTGCTCCCTGCATCGCATGTAAGTAAAACCGGAGTCCCAACTTCCGAGAAGGTTCTCGTTTTATGCACTTCACCTACCGCACACATTTGGTGTCTTACAGGGAAGGCCCTCGGGACGCCATGCCGAACCCGCAGTGACTCACCAACAAGGGGCACCGAAACTGGGTAGGCTTAAAAGGAAGGCGGTCAGGACTGAGACGCCGTCGCAGAGGTATGAAAAAGGACCCTGCTCCGTGGTTGTCGTCTTTAAAATATAATAACATCCATGGTTCCTAGCAGAAAAAATGCTCGCCGGACTATATCCGGAGAGCCTGCCGGCCACGCCTCCACTAGCCAGGCTTCAAAGCCGGACCCAAAGGCAGATGGCAATGTGAGGACAACGCCGGATGTTCCTCCTACAGAGGATGTGGATAGGTTGTCCGCTACAAATTCCGAAGTGGAGAGTGGCATGAATCACAGGCGTCGCCGGGCCGTACTCCGCTACGCTTGTTTCTCTCAAGAGGCATTCGATGCCTTCAACTCAGGAGACGCGTACATCCGAGCTGCTCAAAATGGTCTTTCCAGAGCCACAGACCAGTATGTAAAGGATATACGGGTGAGAAAATCTGATAATTATGTATATCAGTAGCCCCTGAGACTTGAAACAGTTGACACAACTGATTTAAGGATCATTATTTGTTTAGGTTCTTACGAAGAAGAATACCTAGTTGTCTCAAGAGCTGGAGGAGTGCAAAGCCCAGCTACAGGCCGCAGTTGTCGCGATGAAGGAGCCTGAGAAGGCCCCCTCTGGTAACACTTGTTTCTATCAAAAAGAATGACATGTACCGGCATGTATGCGAATCTAACAATAGATTCTGCAGATGATCCCGAAATGAATTCGGAGGTCGTGCGAGGGGATGAGCAACATGCTCAACGACAGTTAAAGGCTGGCGAGCGCGTGCTTAAGCAGGTTAGGCGGGAGAAAAACGATCTCCAAGATGCCAATATCCGGCTGAGTGTTGAACTGAAAGATGTTCGGGCCCAGCTTGCTGACTCCGTGAAGGAGAATAAGATGCTTCGACACGGCATTTTTAGTAAGTGCTTAAACGAACTTTTATAGAGTTCAGTGAAGAAACCGGCTAACAGAGTTATATCTGTAGGTATGCTGACGGGTCGTCCCATAGAAGAGATGCCCGGGTCTGCAGGTGATCTTCTTCCCGAGCTCTCACAACTGCATGAACAAGTTCGGCAGGTGATGCAGGGCATTGCCCAGGCCTTGTGTCCATCCGCCTCCCTGCCAGGAGGCATGGGGGAGCTCGTAGAGATGCTCAAGGAAGCACGGCGGCGCTTCCGATTATGGAAGATATCTGCCTGCCGAGAAGGTGCAAGGGAAGCCTGGGCCATGGTGAAGACTCGATATACCAAGGCTGACCCGAACCATATGGCCGAAGTCGAACCTGTGGGGTCTGATGGGAAAGAAATCCCCGTCAGTTTAGTGTATGACCAGGTGAAATTAGCCGCAAAGTATTCCCAACAGTATTGTAGGCTAGACAGCATGTTGGATGGTATAGAAGAAGAATTTAGTCAGTCTAAGTGACTGTGTACTTCAATTGACATATATTGTCCCTAGCCGGATTGTAAACCATTTGTCATGGCGGACCTTTTCGCTTCGATCTCCGGACCCGACAGTCCGGAGTGTATCCGAATACCCGCTCAGTTATGTAAAAACCGGGGTACGCGTGGAAACCAGGCGTAGGGGTCATAAGTGCTTGAACAGACAAGTACCCAACTAGCTATGTTATATTACATGGATAGTAAGAAACATCTTCCAGGGAGAATAGTTTTGTTAAGGGTTCCTTTCCCTGGGTACGCATGCATTAATGTGCATGTCTGGACTGCGAAAAGAGACGCAGGATATAAACATATGGGGGCATGTATTACAATAAGTAAAAGTCATCTTTTGTACACCGACCGAGTATTCCCTTAAGAACGCTAGCTTTCGGCTTCACCCAGTCTGACGTACACATCCGGCTGACCCGGCAGTAACAATCGCAGAGGTGCTCCCCTTATGCCCTAGCCGAATTAACGGGAACGTAGGGCATAAACACAAGAGCCAGGCAACCCAGCTTGGCCAAAACTTAAGTCATGTCGATGCATATAATGGCGAAGAAAAGGTACATGTGGAAAAGTAACACATGTGCGGGGGCATAGAGCCCGGAACATAGTTATATTAAGCTTCTGTATAAGAAGCCCCCAGGTATAATGAGCATGCCTAGCGCGTCAAGATTGTGTAGTCAAGACACATTTTAACCTTTTAAGGCCGTGAAAAATAAAAAGGGAGAAAAGAAAGAAAGAAAAGACAGATAACAGATATATAAAAAATTGACGGAGGTAAGGAGGCGAACAGAGAGTCCGGTACTAGGCGTAAAACCTTCGGAGTCTGGCCGCGTTCCATGGGTTTGGCTTGAGTCGATTGTCCGATGCATCCCGCAGACGGTACGCTCCACCGGTCAGAACTTTGTCAATAATGAAGGGACCTTCCCATTTGGGCTCAAGTTTGTTCTTTTTCTTCTCTGGTAGGCGTAGAACTAGTTCGCCAACATTATAAGTTTTGGCCCATACTTCTCTGCTTTCATACCGTCGAGCCTGTTGCTGATATAATGCGAAGCGGCCTTTTGCCACGTCACGCTCCTCCTCCAGGGCGTCCAAGCTGTCCTGCCGATCAAGCTCGGCTTCTTTCTCTTCGTACATGCGCACCCGAGGTGAGTCATGAATGATGTCGCGGGGCAGTACCGCCTCTGCGCCGTACACCATGAAAAACGGTGTGTATCCAGTAGTGCGATTCGGCGTGGTCCGCAGCCCCCACAGTACGGAGTCGAGCTCCTCTACCCAGTGCGTATCTGATTCCTTTAAGGATTGCACTAATCTGGGTTTAATGCCGCTCATGATAAGACCATTTGCCCACTCGACCTGACCGTTTGTTTGGGGGTGATAGACGGAGGCATAATCGAGCATAATGCCCATGTTGCCGCACCAAGTTCTTACCTCGTCGGCTGTAAAGATCGAGCCGTTATCGGTGATGATGCTATGGGGGACGCCGTAACGGTGTACAACCCCGGATATGAAGTCTATCACCGGTCCGGATTCGGCCGTTTTAACTGGTTTGGCCTCTATCCAGTTGGAGAATTTATCCACCATGACCAATAGGTACTTTTTCTTATGGCTTCCTCCTTTAAGGGGTCCAACCATATCCAGCCCCCAGACCGCGAAGGGCCAAGTAATGGGGATTGTTTGGAGAGTGGTAGGTGGCATATGGCTTTGGTTTTCAAAAAGCTGGCACCCGACGCAATGTTGGACGAGGTCCTGTGCGTCTGCTCGGGCCGTCGGCCAGTAAAAGCCTGTACGGAAGGCCTTGCTTACAAGGGCCCGTGCTGCGGCGTGATGGCCGCCAAGTCCAGCATGAATTTCTGCCAATAGTTGTCGTCCTTCCTCTTCGGAGATGCACCTTTGAAGTACTCCGGTAGCGCTTTTCTTATAAAGCTCTCCCTCGTGGACCTTGTAGGCTTTAGATCGCCGCACAATGCAACGTGCCTCGTATGGGTCCTCGGGGAGTTCTTGCCTAGTTAGGTAAGCCAAGAAGGGTTCTGTCCACGGGGCGATGACAGCCATAATCACATGGGCCGAAGGTGTTATTTCGGTGGCGGAGCCTCCGATTACGTTAGAGTGTTCGGGATCTGGCGTTGTGACCGGGTCCGGACTATTGTTGCCGGTCTCTCCTTCCCATACCACGGATGGCTTAAACAGCCTTTCCAAGAAGATATTAGGTGGGACAGGGTCGCGCTTAGCGCCGATGCGGGCGAGGATATCCGCCGCTTGGTTGTTTTCCCGGGCCACATGGTGGAATTCAAGCCCCTCGAACCGAGCTGACATCTTGAGGACGGCGTTGCGGTAAGCCGCCATTTTCGGATCCTTGGTGTCGATGTCTCCATTTATTTGAGATATTGCAAGGTTCGAATCCCCACGCACCTCCAGGCGTTGAATGCCCATGGAGACTGCCATCCAGAGACCATGTAACATGCCCTCATACTCGTTGCGTTGTTGGAGTCTGTGTATAGTATTTGGAGTACGTATTGGACTGTATCTCCGGTGGGGGATGTCAGGACGACACCAGCCCCCAGACCAGCTAGCATTTTAGAGCCGTCAAAGTGCATGATCCAATTGGAGTACGCGTCGTACTCTTTAGGGAGTTCGGCTTCTGTCCATTCGGCGACGAAATCAGCCAGTACTTGTGACATAATGGCTCATCGTGGTTTGTATATTATGTCGAACGGGAGGAGCTCAATAGCCCATTTAGCAATCCGGCCCGTGGCATCGCGGTTGTTTATTATGTCGTTGAGTGGTACTTCAGAGGCCACCGTGATTGAACACTCTTGAAAGTAGTGTCGTAGTTTCCGTGATGCCAAGAAGACCGCGTATGCTATCTTTTGATAATGTGGGTACCGTGATTTGCATCGAGTGAGGACGGTGGATACATAGTATACCGGCTTTTGAAGCGGGAACTTATGTCCATCCGTCTCTCGTTCGACGACGAGCACTGCGCTTACAACTTGGTGTGTTGCCGCTATACATAACAGCATTGGTTCGCCGACATTTGGCGTGGCCAAGATTGGGTTGGTGACCAAAACGGCTTTTATTTCTTCCAATCCGGCTGTGGCCGCATCCATCCACTCGAAGTGTTCGGTGCGTCAAAGAAGGCGATAAAGAGGTAGTGCCTTTTCTCCTAATCGGGAGACAAAGCGGCTTAAGGCAGCCACACATCCAGTTAGTTTCTGGATTTGCTTGAGGTCTGTTGGGATAGCCAACTGTGACAGAGCTCGGATTTTAGTCGGATTTGCTTCAATTCCTCTATTGGAGACAATGAAGCCCAAGAGCTTTCCGGCGGGCACGCCGAAGACGCATTTTTCCGGATTGAGCTTGATGTCGTATGTTCGGAGATTGTCGAACGTGAGCCTCAGATCGTCTATTAAGGATTCGACGTGTCTGGTTTTAATGACCAAATCGTCTATGTATGCCTCCACTGTTTTGCCGATCTGTGTTTCCAAGCATGTCTGAATCATACGTTGATAGGTTGCACCGGTGTTTTTGAGCGCGAAAGGCATGGTGTTAAAACAGAAGGGGCCGTATCGGGTGATAAATGCCGTTGCGGCTTGATCGGACTCCGCCATCTTAATTTGATGGTATCTGAAGTATGCGTCAAGGAAACGCAATGAATCGTGTCCTGCGGTAGCGTCGATAATTTGGTCGATGCGGGGGAGGGGGAAGGGATCCTTGGGGCAAGCCTTGTTAAGGTCCTTGAAATCGACACATAGGAGCCAGGATTTGTCCTTCTTTGGTACCATCACCAGGTTTGATAGCCAGTCCGGATGTTTATTTCTCTGATGAATCTGGCCTCAAGTAACTTGGCTAGATCTTCTCCCATGGCTTGTCGCTTAGGCTCAGAGAAACACCGGAGAGTCTGCTTGACCGGCTTGAACCCCTTTAGAATATTAAGGCTGTGCTCGGCCAGCCTACGTGGGATTCCTGGCATGTCTGAAGGATGCCAGGCGAATTGTCCCAGTTCTCGCGCAAGAACTCCCGCAGTGCGGCGTCTGTTGTGGGGTTCAGCTGTGCCCCGATGGATGCTGTTTTTGTAGGGTCCGTTGGGTGGACCTGGAATTTGACTATTTCATCCGCTGGTTTAAAAGAGGTGGACTTGGGTCTTTTGTCGAGTATCACGTCGTCCTTGTTCACTGTGGAGCGCAGCGCGGTTAGTTCTTCGGTCGCAAGGGCTTTGGGTAACGCTTCGAGGGCTCGTGCGGCGGTTTTATTTTCGGCGCGGAGTGCTATGTCTGGATCACTAGCTAGAGTGATGATTCCATTGGGCCCGGGCATTTTGAGCTTCATGTACCCGTAATGGGGTATAGCTTGGAAGATCGTGAATGCCTCCCGCCCTAAAAGGGCGTGGTATCCACTACTGAACGGGGCCACTTGGAATGTGATTTCTTCGGACCTATAATTCTCCAGCGTGCCGAATACCACATCTTGTGTGATTTTTCCCGCACATCGTGCCTCCCAACTAGGGATGATTCCTCTGAAGGTCGTCCTGCTTTGCTCAATGCGGCTCTTGTCTATTTCCATTTTGTTAACAGTCTCCTCGTAGATGAGGTTTAATCCGCTGCCACCGTCCATGAGCACTTTAGTAAGCCGGAAGCCGTCCACAATTGGACTAAGGACCAAGGCGGCTGGTGCTCGGGCTGTTCGGAATTGAGGTTCATCACTGGCATTGAAGGTTATGGCCGTGTCGTTCCATGGATTTATTGCTGCAACGTGGCAGACTTCGGCGAGGCTACGGAGTGCTCGCTTGCGCCTATTGTTTGAGGCGAAGGTCTCGAAGACTGTTAATACTGTATTGTTATTTTCCATGGGATGGTGCTCTGTGGTATTGTTGATGAGGAGATCCTCACCACTCTTAGCCACCTGCCGGAGTATCCAACATGCTCTAAGGCTGTGTGTTGGTATGGTATCCGGTGTACTGTGAATTTTGCATGGCCCATTGAGCCATCCCTCCAATATAGTTCCACGCCCCGTAGTGGGCTTTGGTTTCTTTGTAATTGGATCGGGTGACTTACAAGAGTACACCCTTTTAATTCGGACGGGGTTTCTAGTGAGAGCCGGGGGATCCCAGAATTTTGCTTGGGTTTTCCAGGCGCTTTCCATCGCACAGTACTTCCGTACTATGGCCGCCAAGTCAGCGAAGTGTGCTATGTCATGGCGACTTATGGCGTTGAGGATTCCCTTGTCCGTGCAATTTTTGCAAAAGAATGAGATTGCGTCTTTCTCGCGACAGTCCTTGACCTTGTTCATTACAAGGAGGAATCTGGCCCAATAGTGATGTACTGTCTCTTGGGGCTCTTGTCTAATGTGGGAAAGATCACTTATGTCTGGGTGGGTGGGTAGATTTAGGTCCAAACCCTGACCCGATCTGGAACCCAGGGGCGGAGGAGTTTCCGAGCTTGGAAGTTCGGGCTCCGGGATGTTGCCCAATAGTTCTGGCCCCATGCCTGATTCTAAGTTCGAAGCTTGGGCCATGTCCTCCCGTAGACGGGTATCCGGCTCGGAGAGCTCGGGAATCCGGACATAGTTCGTCCTCGAAATAGAGGAAGAATCGCTACATTGCTCCTCCACCACCGCTATCTGATGGGTGACTGGCGGAGAGTTAATCTCCCTTTGGTCGGGTTTGAGCCCAATCCGATCATAGTCCGTTTAAAAAAGCGACTCCCAGGGTGGCGATGCGATCCAAGAGCTTGTTCAAAGAAGAGAGCTCCATTGGGTCCATCTGCTCGGCGAATTCCGAGCCGACGTGGAGGCTGTTTTTGATGACCCGAGAAGTCATTGTCGGCGCGACGGCCGAACGGGCGGTCATGACGAAGCCGCCTAGTCGGAGAGTTTGGCCTGCGGCCAGGGCTCCCCCGGAGGTAATGCTGTCCTTGACGACAAGGCGAGCCATCAAGCCTTATCGTGATGGCACAGTGGAACTCTCAATGAAAGCACCAATGTCGGTGTCAAAACCGGCGGATCTCGGGTAGGGGGTCCCGAACTGTGCGTCTAAGGCGGATGGTAACAACAGGCGGGGGACACAATGTTTACCCAGGTTCGGGCCCTCTCGATGGAGGTAATACCCTACTTCCTGCTTGATTGATCTTGATGATATGAGTATTACAAGAGTTGATCTACCACGAGATCGTAGAGGCTAAACCCTAGAAGCTAGCCTATGATTATGATTGTTGTTGTCCTAAGGACTAAACCCTCCAGTTTATATAGACACCGGAGGGGGCTAGGGTTACACAGAGTCGGTTACACGGGAGGAGATCTACATATCCATATCGCAAAGCTTGCCTTCCACGCAAAGGAGAGTCCCACCCGGACACGGGACGAAGTCTTGAATCTTGTATCTCCATAGTCCAACAGTCCGGCGGAAGTATATAGTCCGACTGTTCGAGGACCCCCTAATCCAGGACTCCCTCAGGCGCCGCGGCTAGAGCACCAAGGCGGAGGACGACGTCAAGACCTCGGACCAAACGAACCGGAGCGGGGGAAGACGCGGGCGGAGGGGAGTACGAGGGTTGACTTGTTCGGGTGTAGGGTGGGCCGGTGGAGCTGCCGCTGCCGGACAATGTGTGGTAGTAGAGGGATGGCCTGGGCAACACCATAGGCTATGATGGCCAGCCGCTGTATAGGAAGAGGACGAAAGATTGAACAAAATAAAGAAATACAAATGGATAGGTGGTTGGTCCCATATGTCTGTGTACGAGACCTGCTGGGTCCACCTGAGGAGAGTAATATGTTGGGAGGAAGGAGATTCAAAGCACGGCAGCCGAGTGAACTAGTTTTTTTAACGGACAAGTGAACTAGTTACATAAATAAGCAAATGGCCACTAAAAAAAGCAAACAGGTTAATGGGTTCTTAAAAGAAATATTTCAGACAAAACAGGTAATTACGACACATAGGCTAATGCATGAAACACTCAGATGATAAAGGTGCTTATAAACAGATAAAGTACAACATCTAGACCTTCCTGGCACGCTTGATCATGACGCTGCGGCTGTCCGTGTACTCGTTGGTTACGGGAAGCAGACACGCCCTCATGTCCAAGATCTGCCTATACATGTCGTAGCATGCGCATGCGTCCTTGGCCGCGTAGGTTATGTAGGCTAGATTCAGAGGTACCTCCCACGTGTTCAGGTCCTTGGTATCGTTGTCTTCTTTCATGTTGGCGTATCAGGGGTCGATGATGGTCTCGGCGAGGTCAACCACGGATTCCTTCTCCTGTCTGTTGCTGATGATCTTGTATTGCTTCTGGATGTCGACAAGCTTGTTGCACTAGATGGCCGAATCGTCGCGTTCTTCCTTCTCTCCACCGTAGCGAAGGTGCAGTCGGCGCTGCCGATGAAATGGGCGATTGCTCCAGAATCTCTGATAGCCCTATAGAAGTGGTAGATGAGAACCTCGTCCCGCACACATACCTGGGCTCCGGCGATCCGCTGGTCCCTGTCAGGAGAAGAATGGATGGGCACAAGGTCTAGTCCTACAACCTTGTGATTTCTCGTCCTGTAGGTACTGCTTGAACTCGGCGAGGCAGAGCTTCACCAAGTCCGGATCGTTGGTGTACATCACATTCAACTTGGTGCAGCCATAGGACTGAACGGCGAACTCAAAGGGGAACTCCTTGCTGAAGTCCATATCCAGCAGGCTCACCCCTCGGATCGCCATTGGAGTCTCTTGAAGTGAACGAGTGTGTAGGCGGCGGCAGCAGTTCGTTTTTCAGCTCTTGGGGAACTGGATTCAACAGTAAACTGAGTGTGTACAGGCGACAACAGTTACTACCCCTCCTTTGTCCGCTGCACGGCCGGCAGAAGATGCACCCTCGGCGCATTCAAACGCCCCCATTAAGAAACCTACTCCGGCCACACGTCGGTTCACGAGCGGGTCTGTATTGGTACTGTAATAACATGAGTTAGTGGTCACTTTACTTAAATTTACTTAGCTTTAATAGAAATTTATACTTAAAACAAGTAATGCATTGGCTCGTTCTATCAGTGCCACAGGATCAACATGCACAACAACTAGAATTATTATTCTTAGGACGCACACAATCAGCACATTTGTCGCACTTTCACAAAGATAATACTACCAAGTTTGAACTGTTTGTTATGGTTGTTGTCCTCTGCATCATCATGCCGTGTTTTCTAGCTTGCAAGATTCAGAACCAACAAATAAGATCCAAATAATAAGTACAACAAAGATGCCTACACATCTCATTGATTCCCAGCTTGGAAGATTCAGAACCAACAAATAAGATCCAAATAATAAGTACAACAAAGATGCCTACACATCTCATTGATTCCCAGCTTGCAAGATTCAGAACCAACAAATAAGATTCAAATAATAAGTACATCAAAGATGCCTACACATCTCATTGATTCCCAGCTTGCAAGATTCAGAACCAACCCATTAGAGCCTTTTGATAAAGTGAATATCAGGATTAAATCCATCTTGGCTAGCCATGTCATACAATCGAAGAACTTGGCGAATGCTCTTGACCGTCACAACATCTGTAGTTGAGTATTCCTGTTTGCACAGCACAAACAAGAAGAGCATGATTTCACTTTAATAGTGGCCTCCTTGAACTCAACCTGCAGCTCCCCTCGGATGAGGCTTGCTTGGAGTTCCATGATTCAATTCATGCGCCTTTTTCTGCAGTTCACCTGAAATGAAGCAAAGATTGCATCATTCAGCTAGCAAGAAGTACTTGCTCTCGTGAGCTCGCAGGTTCTTCTTTAGTAGTTGCACTAAAATTGAGGAACATTAAGGTTGGCTGTCCAGCTCATGTAAGGTGCAACTATAATTTTCTTATCCTTTTGTGCAGTTCCACTAAAATAAAGTGCCATTGTGGTGACAGTGACGGCTCACCTTGCAAAGGCTAATAAAATATTGCACGAGATTACCAGCAGAACTTGACGGAGATTTTGGAAACTCCAATCACCATTTTGTACAGTTCCACCAAAATTGAGAGATGTTGCCCACGTGACATTTTAGTTGAACTGCACAAGACACTCATTCCAAAAAAAGTGTTTTGTGCAGTTCACCAAAAGGTCACAATAGCAACAAGGTGAAATGGATATCCCTATCTGCACAAAAAGATAGAAAGTAAATAGTTGCTGGTCAATAAGAATATACGAAACATATACGTAATGAAAAGAAGCATCTTAATTATGTTCATGGAATTCACGCAAGGACAGTAGAAGTTTTAAAACATCAGCAATGCTTCATGTTACCAGAAGCATTACAATCAACAATGAGATTCCTCAAATATGGGATTACTTTAATGGTGGCATTGCTTGTTTACCAGATACACTAAATCGACAACAGCTAAAGAGTTGGTTTAAGGGCAGGGACACCAGGACACTCAGCAGCGTAAAGGAGCAACTTACTTATCATACCGGGGAAAACAGTAGGAGTGCCATTTGTAACACAGTTTAATTGCATCTTATCACTTGAGGCATTAGATTAACAATAACACTGGTTAGACATGTCCCTAAGGTAACAGTGTGATCGCTTCATTTTACATGCGCCCTTACATTAACAACAGCAAAAGGTTGGTATAAGGACATGCGATAGTGGACGCATCAGCACAATGTACCCACAAGGAGGCATAAAGTGGTGATGCCGAGTTTGTTCATGCTATGTGAGGGCAGCAAATCTAATCCTGGAGACCTTTTACTATGTGAGGGCAGCAAACCTAATCCTGGAGACCTTGTACTATGTGAGGACATCAAATCTAATCTTGAAGACCTTTTACTATGTGAGGGCAACAAATCTAATCCTGGAGACCTTTTACTATGTGAGGGCAGCAAATCTAATCCTGAGACCTTTTACTATGTGAGGGCAGCAATTCTAATCCTGGAGACCTTTTACTATGTGAGGGCAACAAATCTAATCCTGGACATACTCTGTTGACTTCTCCACCAGCCGCCACTTTCTATCCTTTTTTCAACCAATATTAGATCTGTTCCTTATCCAGTTTGTACTGCGTTTTCCCATTATTTCCCTTTTCAACCAAGAGACCGGTTGGGTATGCAGTCTCTACTACTTTCACCATATTATTTCCTCTTTGAATCAAGTCATAGATTCATGCTACAACTTTCCCCCTTTCTTCGTTGTTTGAACAAAGCCCTAGATTCGAATGCATGAAGTAGCTTTACCTCTAATAATACTAAAAATTTAGGTGGCTTTGGAAGAGCTGATGTGAGTAGAAAAAGATGCACATGCAGACACGTGGGGAGCTGGGGCAGTAGAGCAAGGCCGCTTTCGAAGAACTTATACCTGAGGGTCATCGGGATGTCGGCAGTGGCAGGTCGGATCTGCGGACAATACGGCAGGGAGGAAGAAGGGTCGGAGGACCTCCCGAGCTGGTGCTGTGTCGGAGAGAACGGCACGGGCAGAGGATCGGGCCCCTCCGGCAGCTGTGGGTTTCCTCCCTCACCGGCGATGACCGCGTGAACGATGCACCTAGTCCTCTACACACACCAGCCGAAGGGATCCGGCCGGATCTGTGAGCAGCGGTTAGCAGAGAGAAAATGTCGCTACCGCTGTCTTGTTTATATCTGGAGAGGATGAGAGAATGAAGAGAGCAACCCTAGTAAAGCAAGCGCTCAGGCCCCTGCGTACATATATAGTGGAGTGATTATCTTTTTCTCTCCACAACAAGTGTTTCAATTTGTGTACGTGGCATTAAAGAAAAGAAACTCTCTATTTAAGGTGACTACCTGTACGACGCCTACTTACTACTACTAGTAGTAGTATTGTTCACTTGTGCTCCCGGGCCCTCCATTCACTGAACAACCCCACGGGTGAATAAACATACAGTACTAGTATTTATATAGAATGAACAAGCTCGAACTATTTTCGCGTAGTTAAAAGTTGAGGGCGGGGCTTTTCCCCGGCAGTACGCGCGGCAGTTTTCACGTATGCGGTTTGACAGACAGGCGGGGAGGGTGAGGGAGTAGCGGATTCAACTTACTTACTGCTGGAAAGGTCGGGATGTGCGATTTGACGGCGCATTACTGTTTGGATCCATGTGTTAGAGTTAGTTTGGGTTAGTTTGAACTCAACTGACCCAAAAATATCCAAACAGGAGGGTTAGTTTGGGTTACTGTTTGGATCCATGTGTTAGAGTTAGTTTGGGTTAGTTTGAACTCAACTAACCCAAAAAAAATCTAACCCACCCAAGAGGTGCTTATTTGGGTTAGTTCTTCTCGGGACACTAAAAAACACATTTTTCTCTCGCTCTCCCTGCAGCAGATCCCTCCCCACTTCCTCGAAGCTTCTCGTCCTCTCCCTCCCTCCCTCTCGCACCGCCCATGAAGGCACCTCGCCGTATCCGCGCTCCATCTAACCCTGTCATCCAAACACCTCTTTCACTAGAGTTACTTCAGGGTTAGTTCAAGATTAGAATCTAACTCTAACCTTTAACTGAGTTAGAGTATCCAAACAGGGCCAGGTTGTCGGATCACGGGTTCCGGAAAAACCCTTTAGGTTCGAACACTGGGGTACGCTTGAAGATTTCCTCCCTACCGATCTACGCCCTAGCGCACTAAGATCTCGCGGACGAACTCGACGAACTCGCAACACAAAGACACAAGATTTATACTGGTTCGGGCCACCGTTGTGGTGTAATACCCTACTCCATTGTGGTGGTGGTGGATTGCCTCTTGGGCTGATGAACAACAGTACAAGGGGAAGAACAACCTCCTGAGGTTGAGGTGTTCTTGTGCTCGGTGGGTGGCTCAGGATTGGCTCAAGGCTAGTTCTACTTATATAGGCCCTGGTCCTCTCCCCAAATATTGAGCGGGAAGGGAGCCAACAACTGTGGCCAATTTGAAAGGGGACAGCTAGTACAGCTTATCCTGACAAAAGCGGTCTTCGCCTGCAAAAGGCTCTGGTGATGACGCCATCTTGGGCTCCACGGTGACCTCCGTCCTGCCGTCCTGCTGGTCTTGGTCTCATTGCACCGATATGGAAACCTTTGCCTGATGCCTCGGTACTCCGCGCCTGCGCTTTCCCCCTTAGCACCGAAGAGGAAACAAGGACGCTGCATGCGCTGGCGCCCGCCTGGCCTTGATCGTCATGGCTCACGTCACGAGAGCCTCGCGAGGTTTGTCCCGCCTTGATTTCTCCGCTCCTCGCGAGGCAGCCTGGTGAGGCCGCTCCTGAGGAGGTCTTGTGTCGTCCGCCTCGCGAGGCTTGGCCCCTCGGGAGGGTCTTGATTGTCTCTTTGATGAAGTTGGGCCATACAGGCCTACAGCACAGCCACGCCATGGGCCGCAGGCAGGCAAGTCTGGGGACCCCCGTTCCCAGAACACCGACACAGGTGGTACGACCGGGGTGATGCCCTCCTTCCGTTCCGCACTCTAATCTGGTGCATGACCCGTATTACATCGACCCAGATGCTGCTGGCTGTCCCACATGTCGGCGAAGTAGTACGTAGTAGTAAGAAGAAGTAAAGAATCATGCGGTATAAGTCTTTCTAGAGATCCCAACAAGTGACTAGACTACACGCATGCAGTATCTCAAATCTCAAATCTCCCTTTCGGTTTATAGGGCTCAAATCTCATCAACCAAGGCATTTTTCGATTGGAGGAATGTATCTCGTACTTTACAAAACTACCCTAATTAAACTCATGCATTAATTACGTAGTTCTCTCATTTTCCTCTCCGCCTTGGTCACGGTGCACAATATTGACCACTCCTATATGACTAGCCGCTCTATCTACATGCGGCACATCAAAGTATCCGGGCCCGCGTGCCATCCACCAAATCACAGCGAGGTGCTACAGTCGAAACTCACCGGTCACCCCGGTGTGGCCGTCATGACCCGTCATATCACAAAACCCACACCTTTACCAGCAGTGGTAAAGTGGCCTCGAAGTTGGACTGGAAGAAGCAACCATCATTTCACTGGAACGCTCGTTGAAGCCCTTTCTCCCCTTTCTTGAAGAAAACCTCACTCCAGGCTACTCACTTCTGCCATTGTACCGATGAAGGAAAGGTGGGCGAATCAGTGATTCTGCTATATTTTCATTCCAAGAATCTTCTTTTTGCGAAGCACCGACCGATTCTCACAGCCTATTCTTTTCCCATTTTCATTGCGATTGTGGTTTCCTTTCGATTGCTTTTTGTTTGTCAGTTCATTGATGGATCCTGCAGCACTAGGCAAAGAGTTGCCGGCGGACAACCCACTAGAGACATCGATCTCCAGGAAGCGAGCACCGGCCAATGAGTTGACCATGTTGGCGGGCCAACCCATGGAGACGAAGAACTCCAAGAAACAAGCACTGGCCAAAGAGTTGACGGTGTTGGCGGACGAACTCCTCAAAGAAAGTTGGAAGAACAGCAAGGGCCCCACCGTGCCTACCCCAGAAACTCTGATGGCCACCTATCCGAGGCTCAAGGCCGAGTTGGAGGAGATAGTCTCCGTTGAGAAGCAGTATTCCCCTGGCAAGGTGATGGCCCCCATCGAGGACGAGGAGATGGCCCCAGGAGGGATGGGATCCCCCGGTGAGCTGCATAAGGTAAAAAAAGGAATTATTACCGAAAGTTGTGGATTTTGATTATTTGCAATGTGCTTGCTAATATGTTAGGGTTGTGCAGGTGCTGGTGGACGTCCTTGATGATTCTGATGTCGCGGCCCGTCCTGTGGACAACGCCCCAGAGATCGTTTTCGATGCCGCGGTCCGTCCTGTTGGCATCGCCCCGGAGATCGATTCTGATGCCGCTGTCCATGCTGTGGACATCGCCCCAGAGGTCGATTCTGATGCCGCGGTCAATCCTGTGGACATAGCCCCAGAGATCGATTCCCATGTCGCTGTCAGTGTTGTGGTCATTGCCGAGAGATCAATGACAAGAAATAGTTGGTCATGCTAATCCTTCAGGGTAGTTTGCATTACCCTGTGTTTAATTACCAGAATGATGCGTGTTATCAAACCATCTTAGGGCTAGTGCACTGTCTTATGTGGGCGGTACTTGCTACTTTTGTCTGATAGTGAATCATGTGAACCCTCTCCGAGTTATGGAAACAGATGTATCCTCACCAGCTTTTGATGTAATATATGGCATGCTTAGATGTAAGTTTGAACTATTTATCATATCAGCAGGGCTTATTTGATGATTCTTGGTGTTAGTAGGCTAGCTACTGTGCGAGCTATAGTACTTGCAAAACACTCACCGAAGAGAAATGTTGGGGCTGATGAGCTCGTGGTACGCTTATACCGATCCGTCGTCGATCGGCCAATATCCCAAGCTCCTAAAATTGTAGGCTTAGTGATCGATCAGACAATAGTCAACACGGATACATTCAGGCCTCATTTGGTTCATAGGGTAGGAAAATCGTAGCAAAAGTACAGAGACGTAAAACACAAAATCATAGCAGTACAGAGACGTCCCTCCATTCCAAAATAGATGAGTCAACTTTGTACTACTAACTTTGAAATGGAGGGAGTACAGATCCTAGGCGGGCTAGTTTGGCCTAGTGGGTTTTAGAGATATGACGTGGTACAGTGCCATCCAGTCTTCGCATGTGGTAGCAGTACTGCAGGTAGAGTAAGTTTTCATGAAGAAGTGGAATTCAACGAAGTGATGATGGTTCTTTCGTCCGACTAACTTTGTGCATGGCAGGTGGACCAGGATAATTTTGTGCATGGCAGGTGGACCAGGATGGTCGACGTCCCACATGTCGGCGAATGAAAGTATTCTTTCCGATATAGTGGACGAGCAACGAGTATTCATTGTTTATTTTTGATGAAACCTATTGTCTCCACTGTTACGATGGAGGAGTGTGAAACACGGCAGCCCAGTGAACTTGGCATGTGCACCACTCCCTCCTTCCTCATGTAATACTACCATAGTGTTGACTATAAGGTTACAAATTTTTCTCACTCTCTCTCTATCTATTTCCTCTCAAATGTTTTTTACCTTACTTTTTTAGACACAATTGTTTTTTATGCCTCTTTTTTAGAATTGATTTTTTATACCTAGGAGCACGTGTAGAGACGGGCTCCTGCAGATCCCACTCCTTGACTTTGTCAATGCCTCTCTCTCCTCCACATAAGCGGGCTTGTCGAGAAGACAAGAGATGATCTCTTAGCACAATATGTTTCACCATGTTTTTAGGAATAACTAGTTATTGAAGATAAGGCTAAGAGATGATCCATTGTACACATGTTTTTTTGTCATCTCTAAATTACATGCAAGACTTATGATAAGACTATCTTATCAACCATTGTACATGCCCTTTATAGCCCAGAATTTTACCGGTACTACTTGCTATGAATGCGGGCAGCCGGCCTCTGAGGGGGGAGCGCGCGCGGGGAGGTGGTGGGGTGGGGGAGGAGTTCTGGTGGGCCAGGACGGTAAGAAGCGGGCTTGGAAGTGGTGCGGACTCCCGCATGGCCCACCTCACATTATCACCACATATTTCTTGGAGTCCGTGCACGACGGGTGGGAGATCTCTTCTCCCTCCCCCGTCTCTCTCCTCTCAGCCGACGCCTGCCGAGCGATTAGATTTCGGCTATCAAAAGTTTATTCAATTACAGTCCCACATGTTAGTGAAAATGCAAGACAACGCGTGTCCCCTCTGGTGAGCGGCGTGCGAGCCGGACTGTCGGGGGTGCGACGTGAATGCGACGCGTACGAGTTGTAAGTGTGCCGCCTTTTCCTTTTGAACTTGCAAAGCGTAACATTTTCATGCGATCGATTAATAGAAATCCAGAACAAAATGATGAGGGTGGTGCTTTCCCACGCGTTAGGCGGGCTAGTTTGAGTGATATGACGTGCTACAGTGCCGTCTACTTGCTCCGTTTTTATGTAAGCAAGAGTCTACACTCTTACGTGGGAGGAGTGCGAAACACGGCGGATCTGATTTTGATCGAGGGATAACTGTTCCCTGCGAAATAATGGAGCATTGTTAGCGATTATAGCATGATAGTTAGGGCATCTCCAGCGCTGGCCCTCAAATTTACACCGGCATCTGTCCGAGGACACTGATGGATGCCATCCAATGCTGCCCGCATACCTTTCGACAACTATATGAACTAACCAGACGAAATTCGTGCAAACAAAGCAAATTTCCAATTGATCGGATGAAATTCATTACATTTCGAGAACTTTTCCTATAAACTGGATGAAATTCATTACATATTTCGCACAAACCGTACTAAAACCTACTGTAAACCTAATCTAAACGATCGTCGGGCCTCGACCACCATGTCCGGCAATGAACCCGAGAGGGCCGGCCATTGCCTTTGCCTCCTCCTTATCCGCCTCGATAACCTCCTCCTCCAGAGCACAAGGTTATGAAGATTTCCATCTCCACGTCGCTGTCAAGTGGCTAATCGGCCGCCGATTTTTATCCCACCAAGCTTGGCGTCGACTGAGTGGAGGAGCGGTGGCCTTCCTGGGACCAGAGCGGTGGCGACCTACCGTGTACTACTCTTCCTCGCTGTCGGCTGCGCCCGCGCACGCGCGTTGGCTTCGTGGTCGTGGCGGCGGAGGGCGGCCCGGGGGGGAGCCGGTGATCTCCTTCGTCTGCTCGTGCGAGAGTACGTCCAACAGAGCATGGGAGCGCGCCCGGAGTGGAGCCACCGATGTCCTTCGTCTGCTCCTACGAGAGTACATCCAAGAGAGCTTTGGTGTGCCCGGAGGCCATGGTTGGAGTGGTGCCAACAGAAGGAAGGGACCAGAGGAGAATGAGTGTGGGTCTTTGGCTATGGCTGGGAGCTGGGGCTCAAGTTAATATAGCGGGCGAATGGCAATGATCCGCGGCATACGGATGGACGGCTGGCACCGGAGTAGGTTCGTCGGCAGCCGTGGTGTCATTAACGTGGAGCAGTCGCTTGCACCGGGATGCCGCGCAGGTGGTGCTCTCTCGGTCGTCGCGCTGCTGCAATGCTGGCGCCAGTTAGAGGTCGCGTCGGGCGTGAATACAGACGCTGCTTCAGTGACTTAACCGCAGGTGCGTTGTCTCACTGACATGTGGGCCCAACGGGCATCAGGCCCGCATGTCAGTGACACACCAACTGCACCTGCAGTTAAGGCTGTTGAATGCGGCATTGACGTTCTGGAGAGATGGTGATCGTTTCAGGCGGGAAGCGCGCGCTAGCGATGGAAGGGGTTTCGGTAGGCCAGGGCGGTCAGACGCTCGCGTGGTGGTAAAATGTGAACTCATGGATGACGAGCCTTTGAAGCGTATGCGGCACATATTGACAACCAGGCATCCATGCAACCGCTCTTGTCGCCAGCTAGCATTCGACGACCACCATTAGACACCACACAACCATACATAACTTACGAATAATGGACGAATCGACCAGACACACAATCGTGTGCAGTGGCACTATGATCGGTTGCTCACGATAGTACATGGAGTACTCCGCACCATAGTACCCTCGTTAGCTAGGCTGTTTTATAGATTGTCATTGTGATGGACGATATACATGAGTAAGGCGCCGAGTCACGAGTATGACCGTTGGTGTTGAGCCAGGTGAATACATGCTCGGTGTTTGCGGAGGCCTCCAGCAAACGTCTAAACAGTAATGTCACATACGCATAATTTTGGTTTTTATTTCTTTCTCCACTGATAGGTAGGCCCGCATAGATAGATAGATAAAAACACGAGCTGATGAGGCGCATGCGGACTGTTTGACTGGTCAACCAGACAAATACGGAGCTATACACTGAGCCAGTGACCGTATAATCACCATATCTCGTATACAATGATCAAAGTGAGCTATCAAGACAAGTTCAATGACCGCCAATGCATTTTACTCGGTAATAAATGACCAGGATTGAAGGGGAATCCAAATTTCCTTCGTCTTCTGTCCTTGAGCTCTTGACAAACCAATGCACTTTACGGTTGTCCGGCCACTCCACCCCAGAGCTGTCACCAAGCGTCGTTCATGCCACCGTGCCGCACACTAACCGGTAAGGAAGCGATGGCATCCCGCCGCCCCGAGTTCCTCGCCACCCACGACTGCACACAGAATGGTAGGCAAGTGGTGGCATCCCACCGTGCCGAGTTCATCGCCGCTCGCGACCTCACACCTATGTGAGCGGAATTTGGAGCTGCCAAGGCCGAATGGGCGGTAGAGCAAGAGGCGGCCAAAGCTGCACAGAGGGAGGGGAAAAGTCAGAAAGAACACAAGAAAAGAGAGTCCTGCCGCCGCAAGAAAGAAGAGGACGCACGTGCTGCTACGGAGAGGTCGGCGGAGATCCAAGAACGGTGGGGTGTCACCGACAAAGCCGGGAAGGAGAATGACGGCGTCTGGCCAGCATGTGAGAATTAGTAGTACTAGTAGTTAGTGTGTGTGTCTGTGTCGCCCGTACGTTTGTTTAATTAATTACGAGCATGTAACAGTACTACTAGTTACTACTGTAGTTTTTAGAGCAAATTACCAGTACATTAGCCTAGACTCAATGGAAAAATTCCTATCCTATGCATCAAATGGCATCTCTTTCTCTATAGGAATTGAGATGCATGTCATCTCACTTCCTATGATTTTCATATTCCTATAAAATTCCTATCCTATGAACCAAAGGAGGCCTCTGCTGGAGTAACTACTGTAGCTAGCAGTACTACTGGTACAGTAGTTTTCTTCAAGAAGCAGAATTCAACGAAGTCATGATGGTTCGTTCGTCCGAGCAACTTCACAGTGGGTAAGGTTGGGCCTGTGATTTGACGGCTCATTAGTAATTACTGTGGCGCGACGACTGGGGTGACTCTCCCTTGGAGTTCTGCGGGCATGGCAAGTGGACCAGGATGGTCGACGTCCCACATGTCGGCGAGCGGAAGTATTCTTTCGGATATCGAGGAGCCAGGAAACCGCGTGGTATAGTATCAATGATGATTTATATTTAGTTTTTTATTTCTAATGAAAGCTAGCGTTTCAACTCTTACGACGAAGGAGTGCCAAACACACGGCACGTGCTGGATGTCGCACACGTCAGCGAAAGGAGTGGGACATGAACAGCGTGGTAGAGCATCTCCACTTCTGGGTCGGAGACCACACGTAGTAGTACTACTGTACTAGTGGTATGAATGATACAAAGTGCGACCCGGAGAGAAAGACACGTCTAGTTGGAAGGTCTCGGGGAATACACGTAAACAAATATAAAACCTAATATGTGCCTCCAATTAATATAGTAGTAGTAGAGTACTTAGTCACGTACTCCATAACATCACCGGGCATTGCACGTACAACATTTAGTGGTAGTAAGAGACAAATGCCTATATGCCACACATGTTCATACTATTTGTGCCTTTCTACTTCACTTACTGCGCTACGTTACATAGGTTCGCATGTCCACTCCTGGGTACATGTCCGTCTCGTAGTTCCAGTCCCACGTGTTCTTCATATAGATGGAACGATCCTTGCATGACACGTGCACCTTGATGCTAGATGTGTCGCGTGTTGGCAAAAGGATGAACAAATCTCACGTAAAAAAACAGAGTGGAAGAACATAGATTCCCGACGACCGAGAAGGAGCAAGGAACCTCGGGGCGGAGCGTCTGCACTCATAATATTTTATATTATTCAGCGATATAAAATCAACCAATCATCTCCACAGTGGACTGGAAGAGTACTAAACACGGCAGCCCAGTGTAGTTACATCATACTAGTACATGGCTAACCCACGCTATCACCATATTTCTTGGCTTCCGTGCGACACCTATCTCTAGTAATCCAGCAGCCCGTATTGCTTCTCCCTCCTCGTCTCTCTCAAAGTGCAGCGGGCTGGCGTTTTTGCCGTCTATTGAGGTCGGTTAACTCATCACATGTTAGCGACATGCCAAGAGCATTCTAAAAAAAATTCCTTCCACGTTCCGTTTTCAAAAAGAAAAAAATCCTTTCACGTACGAATTTGACTAACTCATGACTAACCCTGAACTAACTGTAGCCAAAGAGGTGTTTGGGTGACTGGGTTAGATTGACAATAAATGCACTTGATGGAGAGAGAGAAGTGATTTTTCAGTGGTTCCAATGAGAACTATCTCCAGTTAGCACCTCTTGGGTGGGATACTTTTTTTTGGTGGGTTCGGTGCAACTTGCTCCAATTTAAACCCTCATGCTTGGATACTTTAGGGCTATTTGAGCCCCAACTAGCTCAAACTAACTCTAACCCATGGATCCAAACAGGGCCTATGGCCAGCCCCGACGCGGAGCAGTCGGTGCACCGGGAAGCGGCGCTCTCTCGGCCGTCACACCGCTTAAAAGCCGGCGCCCGTGAGAGGTCGCCTTCGCTCTGACCGGGCATTAATGCGGCACTGACGCTCCAGGGCGACGCTGACCGTTTCATGCGGGAAGCGCGCGCTGGCAAGGGAGTATAGGTTTTGAATCGTTTCATGTGTAGTACTGGTAGTTTGCAAAACTACTCAATTATTGCACTCAGTTTCCTAAGAAATTGTGGTAAAAAACGTTACTCCATAGCCCGCTTTCCTTCTCCTTCCTCTTCCACCACCCGCGCACGTCCGCGGAAGCGACCGGTCAACCCTTATATAGGAGTGCTAGCACAAAAAGATGCATGCATGACCACTAAAATTTCCAGATTAAAGAGCCGCTCTGGCGGGAGTATGGCGTATGTTGTTACCTACGGCCGGGCCATGGCTAGCGGGCGACGGCGACCAGAGAAGAGGCGGCTGGAGGGGAATGAATGCAGCTACTATTTGGGTTCGCCGTCCGGCTTAAATAAATGCGCTTTATCACGTGTACCCGCGGGTGCACGAATTGTAACATACGTGTCTGCTTAAGTGGGCGTCACGTAACTGGTGTGTGTGTGAGACTCTGAGAGACAGAGTGTGTGTGTGTGCGACTCTACTCTTCGGACATGTACTCAACGTTTTGCATCGGGATATAAGTATAATGGTATTTGCTTTAGCTAGTGATTTACGTGGCCATGTTAACGTGGTTGTGTAAAAAAATGTCATTTCCTGCTCTTGATTTGCATTATATAATTACAAGCAAGATGCTCGTGCATTGCACGGAACATCAATATGCATTTTTTTACAAAACACATGTTGTGATTTACCCATGCAGGAGTAATCCCATGTGTAAAAACTAATGATATTTCGAGAATTTTATCGGAAAACTGGTATCTCGAGAATGTCATCGAAAAAATGAAAGATGAGAGATAAGGTGAGGAGGAGTGGAGCGTGGTGGTGACTGGTGGTCGGAATGGGCGGGGGCATGGGGATGGATGGCGCCGGCAAGCGGCAGCGGCCACCATGCTAGATTGTTCCAGAGACTTTCTTTTTTAATTGCTCAGCAATGAGGTGTGGGAGATAAGGATGTGGAGAGATGTGCGGCTATCTTTTTTAAAATTATCATAGTTTGCTTTCCATCCATCAGATATAGATCAGACAGTCTATATTACAAGATGGCAGGCACACCATCATCACCAACTCGGTTTTTTATAAGGGTACAAATGATAAGTTTGCTAACTACTAAAGTAAAGTGGAATTTGTCCATGTTATACAAGTAAATTAAGGTGATTGTTTATCATACGGGTAAGGGTGGATGAAGGGTGGTAGGAACAAATGCTCCGCCTAGAGCATGTGTGTGTGAGATAGAGTCTCTGTGTGTGGGGGGGAGAGAGAGATGGAGTCTTAGTGTGTGTGTGTGTGTGATGGAGTCTTACTGTGTGTGTGCGTGTTTGTGTGGGTGGGTGTGTGTGTGTGTGTGTTTGTGTGTGTGTGGGTGTGTGTGTGTGTGCCGCAGGCTCCTCGATGGCAGATGTAATTTAAGTGTGCATGGCTTCATCATAGAGAGGTGATGTGTATGGCAGAGGCCACCAACGATGGGGTGCGAGAGAGAAAATGCCCGTAGAGAGGGAAGAGAAGGTGTCTGTGCGTGAGAGTAGTCGACATCGAGAGAACGTGTTTGTTCGAGAGACACCGAGGAAGACTACTATATATCGATGGTGCATGTAGGCGGGAATTAAACGAAGGGATGGTCTTATTGGTTTCGGGGATATAGGGGAAGAGTGAGAGGGGGGGTAGCTACAAGGAGATTGTTATGTGTGAGTGTGTGTTTTACCCATCCAGGCGGAAGTGATGTGCACACAAGAAGAGAACGATTCAATGTGGCGTTAGGGTTGAGGGTAATTAACTATGTATAGAGACATCAAGACCTTCAACGTGCATTTGTGAGAGGTATACATGTATACGTGGGATGTGTGTGTGCGCGCGCATGATCGAAATAATAGAAAGAAGACATAAGTCATAAGCTAAGATCAACGACATGGGAGACACGGGTCGGTATGACAATATGCATGCATGCGAGAATGCAGGGAAGAAGGCCCGACAATTGAGCATGTGTTTTTGTCTTTAAGAGATAGTGGCGTGGGCTGGAGCATGCATCTATGGCAAGCAGAGGGAGTGAGGCACAACGATTGTGCAAAAGAGATCAACCTATAAATGAAAGAAGGTTGATGGAGAAACAGATAAATAGAAAGATAAAGATGCTAGCTAGTGTGCGTTAGAGATAGGAGTCGAGTGGATCAGAAGGCTGAGTTATGGGTGTGGGTGTGAGAGAGATGAAGAAAGGGTGCATGTGACTCACAAAGAAACAAATATCGGAGAGAAATGAGATCCCGAGAGACGGAGTTTTGTGTCTGCGAGAGAGAAAGATATTTCAAAACGAGAGTGATAGCAAGAGAAACATATAAGGGAACGCAAGATATCTCCAGGGAGAGAGAGTGTGTGTGAGCGACATACAAGAGAACAGTGGAGAAATATGAGACCCTCGGAGACAGAGCTTGTGTTTGTGTGTGAGAATGAGATATTTAGGAGGAAGAGTCGTAGGTTCTCATACCTAAGGAGCGAAAGACATCTCTGTATGAGGGGCGTGCGAGTGGCACACAGGGGAATAGTAGAGGAAATGAGACCCCAGAAGACAAAGTTTTGTGTTTGTGTGAGAGAAAGAGATTCCACATGGAGAATCATAGTTAGAGACACATAGCAGGGAGCGAGATATACTTACAGAGAGATAGAGTGATGAAGGTCGAGGGAGAGAGTACCGTCAGTGTGTTACGAAGATAAAAGATCATTGTCGACTGCTACCTCTTGAGCACTGCGTTGGTTTTCCCTTGAAGAGGAAAGGGTGATGCAGTAAAGCAGCGTAAGTATTTCCCTCAGTTTTTGAGAACCAAGGTATCAATCCAGTAGGAGGCCACGCATGAGTCCCTCGCACCTACACAAACAAATAAAATCCTCGCAACCAACGCAATAAAGGGGTTGACAATCCCTTCACGGTCACTTACGAAAGTGAGATATGATAGATATGATAAGATAATATTTTTGGTATTTTCATGATAAAGATGCAAAGTAAAGAAAGCAAAATAAAAATGGCGCCAGAAATAGCTTGTTGATGGGAGATTAAATATGATAGAAAATAGACCTGGGGGCCATAGGTTTCACTAGTGGCTTCTCTCGATAGCATAAGTATTACGGTGGGTAAACAAATTACTGTTGAGCAATTGACAAAATTGAGCATAGTTATGAGAATATCTAGGTATGATCATGTATATAGGCATCACGTCCGTGACAAGTAGACCGACTCCTGCCTGTATCTACTACTATTACTCCACACATCGACCGCTATCCAGCATGCATCTAGAGTCTTAAGTTCAAAAGAACAGAGTAACGCTTTAAGTAAGATGACATGATGTAGAGGGATAAACTCATGCAATATGATATAAACCCCATCTTGTTATCCTCGATGGCAACAATACATACGTGCCTTGCTGCCCCTACTGTCACTGGGAAAGGACACCGCAAGATTGAACTCAAAGCTAAGCACTTCTCCCATTGCAAGAAAGATCAATCTAGTAGGCCAAACCAAGCTGATAATTCGAAGAGACTTGCAAAGATAACCAATCATACATAAAATAATTCAGAGAAGATTCAAATATTGTTCATAGATAAACTTGATCATAAACCCACAATTCACCGGTCTCAACAAACACACTGCAAAAGAAGATTACATCGAATAGATCTCCACGAGAACCGTGGAGAACTTTGTATTGAGATCCAAAGAGAGAGAAGAAGCCATCTAGCTAATAACTATGGACCCGAAGGTCTGAGGTAAACTACTCATGCATCATCGGAGAGGCTATGGTGTTAATGTAGAAGCCCTCCATGATCAATGCCCCCTCCGGCGGAGCTCCGGAAAAGGCCCCAAGATGGGATCTCACGGGTACAGAAGGTTGCGGCGGTGGAATTAGGTTTTTTGGCTCCGTATCTGGTAGTTTGGGGGCTCGTAGGTATATAGGAGGAAGAAGTACGTCAGTGGAGCAACGTGGGCCCCACGAGGGTGGAGGGCGCGCCCCCTACCTCGTGCCCTCCTGGTTGCTTTCTTGACGTAGGGTCCAAGTCCTCTGGGTCACGTTCATTCCAAAAATCACGTTCCCGAAGGTTTCATTCCGTTTGGACTCCGTTTGATATTCTTTTTCTGTGAAACTCTGAAATAGGAAAAAAAACAGCAATTCTGGGCTGGGCCTCCGGTTAATAGGTTAGTCCCAAAAATAATATAAAAGTGTATAATAAAGCCCATTAATGTCCAAAACAGAATATAATATAGCATGGAACAATAAAAAATTATAGATACGTTGGAGACGTATCAAGCATCCCCAAGCTTAATTCTTGCTCGTCCTCGAGTAGGTAAATGATAAAAAACATAATTTTTGTTGTGGAATGCTACTTGGTATAATTTCAATGTAACTCTCTTAATTGTGGTATGAATATTCAGATCTGAAAGATTCAAGACAAAAGTTTAATATTGACATAGAAATAATAATACTTCAAGCATACTAACTAAGCAATTATGTCATCTCAAAATAATATGGCCAAAGAAAGTTATCCCTACAAAATCATATAGTCTGGCTATGCTCTATCTTCACCACACAAAGTATTTAAATCATGCACAACCCCGATGACAAGCCAAGCAATTGTTTCATACTTTTGATGTTCTCAAACTTTTTCAATCTTCACGCAATACATGAGCATGAGCCATGGACATAGCACTATATGTGGCATAGAATGGTGGTTGTGGAGAAGACAAAAAAGGAGAAGATAGTCTCACATCAACTAGGCGTATCAACGGGCTATGGAGATGCCCATTAATAGATATCAATGTGAGTGAGTAGGGATTGCCATGCAACGGATGCACTAGAGCTATAAGTATATGAAAGTTCAACAAAAGAAACTAAGTGGGTGTGCATCCAACTCGCTTGCTCACGAAGACCTAGGGCATTTTGAGGAAGCCCATCATTGGAATATACAAGCCAAGTTCTATAATGAAAAATTTCCCACTAGTATATGAAAGTGATATCATAGGAGACTCTCTATCATGAAGATCATGGTGCTACTTTGAAGCACAAGCGTGGTAAAAGGATAGTGACATTGTCCCTTCTCTCTTTTTCTCTCATTTTTTTATTTGGGCCTTTTCTCTTTTTTTATGGCCTTTTTTTATTTAGTCCGGAGTCTCATCCCGACTTGTGGGGGAATCATAGTCTCCATCATCCTTTCCTCACTCTAGACAATGCTCTAAAAATGATGATCATCACACTTTTATTTACTTACAAATCAACAATTACAACTCAATACTTAGAACAAAATATGACTCTATGTGAATGCCTTCGGCGGTATACCGGGATATGCAATGAATCAAAAGTGACATGTATGAAAGAATTATGAATGGTGGCTTTGCCACAAATACAATGTCAACTACATGATCATGCAAAGAAATATGACAATGATGGAGCGTGTCATAATAAACTGAATGGTGGTAAGTTGCATGGCAATATATCTCGGAATGGCTATGGAAATGCCATGGTAGGTAGGTATTGTGGCTGTTTTGAGGAAGGTATGTGGTGGGTGTATGATACCGGCGAAAAGTGCGCGGTATTAGAGAGTCTAGCAATGGTGGAAGGAATAAAGTGCGTATAATCCATGGACTCAACATTAGTCATAAAGAACTCATATACTTATTGCAAAAATCTACAAGTTATCGAAGCAAAGTATTACGCGCATGCTCCTAGGGGGATAGATTGGTAGGAAACACTACAAAAAAATACACTTCCATGATGATACGTGTTTGTCACAGTAGGTCGCGTTTTTTGTCATGCATGTACATCCAGGACAAATTTATGACAGAATCAAGATAGTCATACCTGTGCTGTCGTAGAAGTGTTCCATGACATTACCAAAATTATCATCACAGAAGTGTCCACTTCCATGATGATAAATCGCGCGTCACAGAAGTGCTTTCGTCAAGGGTGACCGACACGTGGCATCCACCGTAACGGAACACCGTTAAGCTATCAGGTCGGGTTTTGGATCTGATAACCCGTTAACAGCCCCGACCAATGGGGATTTTCCACATGTAAAATCATCATTGGCTGGAGGAAACACGTGTCGGCTCACCGTTGGGACAGATGTCATCCTCTCATTGGACCGAAGGCGCCTATGATACGGCGACATGTGGCACGGCCCAACAGAGGCCCATTCCTGTGAAAAGGCCGGCCCGTTTGACTTGGTCAAAAGGTGGCGGGGCGGCCCACGGAAAGCCTGTTAACGGCCTGTTCGCATATAGCCCATTTACAGCCCGCTAACCCAGGGCCCGTTACGCCCTATCCAAATTAGGCCCAGTAGCGTCATGTGGGCCGTCCAATATGATTCCGCCCGTTTTAACTTCCGGCCCATGTGTGGCCCATGACTTCTTTCGGCCCATATGAGGACCTTTGTAACTCTTGGCCCATTAACGACCCGTGGTGAAACTCGCCCGTAATGAACAGTGTATCACTTTATACCCATTAACGGCCCGTTATTCCATTGGGCCATTTCCAGCCCAAGTTATCTTTCGGCCTTCTCAGGGCCCATTGATTCTTGGGCTCATTTGCAGCATTTGGTTACATACGGCCCGTTACTGTCATTTTCTGCTTGTGGGCCAAATTCAGCGTGTCATTACAGTCGGCCCGTTTGCGGACCGTTAATACGTTGGGCCGTTTTCATGTCAAAAAAACCCGTTGGGATGTTTTCATAGAGTTATCAAATACGGCCTATTAACGGCCCGTTATGGTCCATGAATAGTACGGCCCATGATTGGCGAAATGATGATACACCCCATAGAAGGCCCATGGATCCTACGGCCGGTATGAGGCCCATGGATAGTACAGCCTGTAGAAGGCCCATGGATCGTACGGCCCGAAGAAGGCCCATGGACCCTACGGCCCGTAGAAGGCCCATGGACCCTAAGGCCCGTATAGAAAGCCGATGGATCCTACGGCCGGACGAAGGCCCATGGATCATACGGCCTGAGGAGGCCCATGGTTACAACAGTCTGTGTGTTGCCACGATTATTTTGGCCTAGTTACCAAAATAGGCTATTGTGGCCACTAGAAAAAAACAGAAAAAGAACTGCAGTGACTACAAGCAAACAACTAAACAAGACAATAAGGAAATAAATAAGCAAGCAATTAACGCTAGCCTATTACCGCTATTACACATATTACATCCACTGGGCATCAAAGTTCACCACCAGTGCAAATATAGGGAACAAAGCAGCACATTACATACACTGGCCGTCAAAATTGGCCACTAGTGCAAATAAACGCGGCAGCAAAACCAGAGCATAACTGAAACAACTTCAGAAGAGCTCAAGAAACATTATCCTCGGTATCCACCATGCTGGCAATAAGCTTAGCAAGCTGATTAGCTTTGTCCTGTTTGGCGCTAAAATCCTCCAACGCTTGCTGTTGCACCAGAAAGTATGCATCTGAATGCTCCAGGGACTTCCGCAGTCCTTCCGCTTCTTGTCGCAGCACAGCTGATCGATGTCTTTCAGCTTGTAGTTGAGACTCAATAAACCGAACTGATTCAGACAGTGAGTTTGAATAGCTTGTGCAAGCAGTAGTGGCCAGTAACTCGAACACTAAACCAAGACAGGACTTTGGGGTTGTCTCGCTGTCTTCAAGATAGTCTTCCTTAGCTGTTTTATCAGCTTTGTTGGAGACCAACAAGGATGTGTCACTATCCTGAACCTTATCTGCATTACTTCCTTTACCATTGCTTGATAAGGCACTCTTCCCCAATATTCTGTCAGCATTCTAAAAGAAGAAACAAGCAGACACATAACAAGTTTAGCATGTACTAGTATATGAAACTCATTTCGGTGAACCAGTTCATTAGTAAGGTGGACAGGATTAAACTACCAAGTCTTCTATTGCCAAGTACTAGTACATAATAAAAGCATCAAACAAACATATATCTATGTCCTATGGTCACTGCATTGTCTTGCCAAATCAAAATAGAGACACGGTTCAAATCATATCAGTTCAAGACAAAGCAGCAGTGAAAGAATACAAAGCATGGGAAACTACACGGCACAACAAGATTTCAGATGGGTACCACAGGTCTACATGTACAACAACACTATTGGCTCTGTTGTGATGCTAGTAATGTGCATGATATGAAAGTCAACTGTATACACAATTGAAATTGAAATCAACAGAGCTATTGATAAGAGCAAACCTGTTAAAGAAACATGCGTGAACATACTTGCTGTGCCATTGGAGTTTCGATTGGATCCTTCAATTTAAAAATAAGTTTGTATGAGTAAACCTAAAGTTCCTTCTGGTGTGATCACATTGGAATACTTGTGGCAACAAATCATAGTTGCACCATATTTTAGGTGGCTCTAGGTGCCACACACCAAGCAAACAAACAAACCTCAAATCAGAAACTAAGGGTGTAGTGTCGTAAAATCAATTTACTTTGTATGCAAATCAGAATGTATAGTTTGCCTTTCCGCAAAAAAGAAAAGGAAAAGACGGGTATAGTTTGCCTCTTATGACAGATTCCATAAGCAATATGCATGCCTTGTTGTTTTCTCAAATTAAACTAATTCGAGTGTTGCTGATTGATGAATTTGAATATATGCAAAGGAATTTGAGGAAAGCTTTTGCTCTTCTCACTATTAGTTTCATAATCTTTTATACAACCCCTTCAAGGAGTCTATGGATATGTGTATTACATTCTCTATTGGAAATGCATTTGAATTCATTTATCACAAATACTAATTCTAAAGTTTAACTCTGATGATACGGTTGCCACGTACCTACCAAGACATGCCATTTTTTCTTTCTTGTATACAAAAGAACTCGTGCACTAATATTTACTTCACTGAAAGATTTTTCACTTTGAAGGGAAATAGTTTTTGTTCCATCATCTATTAATAATATAAAAATAATAATTCATTATATGCCAATGAGTTGAGAAATCTGGCACTACATTATTTAAATGACACATAAAAAGCATAATGTACAAAAAATTGATCATGCATAACTAAACACTGCGGATCAATAATAGTATAGAAGATGATCTAACTAATAAGACTACTAGTGAGAATTGAGATTATACACAATTATAGTAGAGAAGATTCTATCTATGCTCTAAACCTAAACTAAAGTAAACCTAAACTAGACCAAACCTAAAATAAACCTAAACTAAACTTAAAATACAGAAACAAAAACAGAAAAAAATACAAGAGGTCTCATCGGGTGAAGGAGGGGGCACCGGAGGGGTGGGGCGGCCGCGGTGGTGGAGGAGAGGGGCGCCGGGGCGGCCGGGTGGAGGAGGGGGCGCCGGAGCGGCGGGGAGGCCGCGGTGGTGGAGAAGAGGGGCGCCGTGGCCGCCGGGTGGAGGAGGGAGCGCCAGAGCGGCCGCGGTGGTGGAGCAGAGGGGCGCCGGGGCCACCGGGTGGAGGAGGGAGCGCCGGAGCGGCGGGGCGACCGCGGTGGTGGAGCAGAGGGGCGCCGGGGCTGCCGGGGTGGATGAGGGGGTGCCGCGGCGACGTGGGTGGCGTGGGGCGGCGGCGGCTCGGGCACGGGGTGGCGCGGCGCGACGACGGGGATGGCGCGAGGCGGGGAAGGGGTCACCGGGGCTGCTGGGGCGGCGCGACGACGGGGGTGGCGCGGGGCGGGGGCGGCACGGAGGCGGCGGCTCGGGCACGGGCGGAGAGAGAGGGGACAGATGGGGGGAGCGGGCGGGCGTTGATATGGATTTTAGTTAGGTCACGGTTCTTTGCCGTCCGCCAGCAGACGGCAAAGATCCTAGCTAACGGACGTTAGCTTGGTCACTTTCTTTGCTGTCTGCTAGCGGACGGCAAAGACAATGTCCGTTAGGTGGTTCTCGGTAGTGGGCCACCCTCATTCTTTGCCGTCCGCTAGCGGACGGCAAAGACTATATGTCGTCTGCTGGCAGACGGCAAAGACTTGGCTGACGGCAAACATGGTCTTTGTCGTCAGCTTCTATTGAGCTGATGGCAAAAAAGGTCTTTTCTTTGCCGTCAGCTAGCTGACGGCAAAGATCCTGATTCCAGTAGTGTATATTGTTGAATTTGATTATGATCCTACATGTAATTATTATGAGAGAGGAAAATATGGTTGTAGAAATTTTCATGTCACTAAATTACCTCTCGTTATGTTGAGATTGCTATTGTTTCTTTCTTCTTCCTTGCATATGCTAGTTTTTTCTTGTCTTGAGAACTTGTTTGCTTATAAAATTCCTATGCATAGGAAGTATGTTAGACTTAAACTTGTTTTCCACAGGCCACATGATGCTCTCTTCGTGTTTCAATTGCTATCTTTCATGTGAGCATCATTAAAATTATCAATGCCTAGCTAAAAGGCTTAAAAAAGCGCTTGATGGGAGAAAACCCAATATTTTTCTTTTCTGTTTTTATGTCAATACACAATATTACTTCTGTAGTAATTGTGTTTTAGTGTTTTAATTAGTGTTTGAGCAAGTAAGACCTTTAGGATGATCTATGGTGATAGTTGATTTCATCTTGCTGAAAAACAGAAACTTTTGCGCTCATTGCCAGAATTTTCAAAAAAATCACAGAAGTGTGCTTTTGATCTAAACTTTTTACACAAGATTAATATACAAATTGCCTAAGCTGTCCTAGTTTTTCAGAATTATTGGAGTTACAGAAGTATACGAAATTTCTAGATTACTACAAACTGTTCTGTTTTTGACAGATTCAGTTTTTGATGTGTTGTTTGCTTATTTTGATGAATCTATGGGTAGTATCGGGGGGTATGAACCATGGAGAATGTAAAATACAGTAGATATAATGCAAATATAAAATTGGAATTAGTTCACAACAGTACCTAAAAGTGAAGATTTGTTTTATCATACTAACGGATCTCACGAGTTTTTTGTTGAGTTTTGTGTTGTGAAGTTTTCTAGTTTTGGGTGAAGTTTTGATGGACTACGGAATAAGGAGCGGCAAGAGCCTAAGCTTGGGGATTCCCAAGGCACCCCAAGGTAATATTCAACGACAACCAAGCATCTAAGCTTGGGGCTGCCCCGGATGGCATCCCCTCTTTTTTCTCCCATCCATCGGTAAAATTACTTGAGGCTATATTTTTGTTCACCACATGATATGTGTTTTACTTGGAGCGTCTTGTATTATATGAGTCTTTGCTTTTTATTTTGCCATAATCATGCTTGCTGTACACACAATTTGAGAGGGACACCCATTAATCGTGAATTTATTAGAATACTCTTTGTGGTTCACTTGTATCTTTTGAGCTAGGTAGTTGCTCTAGTACTTCACTTATATCTTTTTAGATCACGGTGGTGGTTTTATTTTGAAGAAATTGATGAACTATCATACTTCACTATTATTATTTTGGGAGTCTTAAAAATAGTATGGCAATTTTCTTAGGTTATATATTTGGTCCTAATATGATGGGTATTCAAGAGGGATATAATAAACACTCTCATGAAAGATCATTGAATATATGAAAAGTTTGATTCCTTGTATTTGTCTTGAGATATGAAGATGGTAATATTAGAGTCATGCTAGTTGGTAATTCTGGATTAGTAAAAATACTTGTGTTAAGGTTTGTAATTCCTGAAGCATGCACGTATGGTCTATCGTTATGTGATGAAGTTCGAGCATGATTTATTTTTGATTGTCTTCCTTATGAGTGGCGGTCGGGGACGAGTGATGGTCTTTTCCTACCAATCTAACCCCCTAGGAGCATGCGTATTAGTACTTTGATTTGATGGCTAATAAATTTTTGCAATAAGTATGTGAGTTCTTTATGACTAATGTTGAGTCCATGGATTATACGCACTCTCACCCTTCCACCATTGCTAGCCTCGCTAGTACCGCGCAACTTTCGCCGATGCATTAAACCCACCATATACCCTTCCTCAAAACAACCACCATACCTACCTATTATGGCATTTCCATAGCCATTCCGGGATATATTGCCATGCAACTTCCACCGTTCCGTTTATAATGACACATACCATCATTGCCATTGAGGGAGTCATGGACTAAGGGGTCCTCTGGGCGACGACCCATTGAGTATGGGCTGGACTGGTGGAGCCGTATAGTGATGGGAGATCTATGAAGCCGTGGTGTGCCCTCCAAGTCAAGAAGGCGGAGGATCTCTTTAATCCCTTATTGTAATCTATCTCCGGTAACCCTAACCCTATCGGTGTCTCTATAAACCGAGGGTTGTAGTCTTTAGGGCCAAGAGCTACATTCATTACCTCATCTCCTTAGGGTTTAGCACATGCTGATCTCGAGGTAGATCTACTCTGTAAACCAGATTATACATCCAATACAATCAAGCAGGACGTAGGGTATTACCTCTTCGAGAGGGCCCAAAGCTGGGTAAACACTGTGGTCGTCATCCCTTGTTCCCCATCGATCCTAGATCCACGGCTCGGGACCCCCTACCCCGAGGTGTGCCGGTTTTGACACCGACATTGGTTCTTTCATTGAGAGTTCCGCCGTTGGATCACCAGAAAAATCAATGGCTCAACCGGTCGTTGGAGACCATACCCGCGCCGAGGGCTTCCTCGCCCCTAGTCATCTCCTCGTCTTCGGTAGCATATTAGTGCGCGCCGATCCCACTAGTCGCCTCGACCAGATCGAAGGCTTCACCCTCGTCGAAGGGTTCATTGGTTTAGGGGCATCGACCCCAGGACTAGCAGACTCACAAAAATACGGTGTCTCTCAAAGTCTGGCCCTGAAGCCCGACTCTGACAAACCGCCCACAAGATCTTCCGCTAAGTCGCTGGAGTGTCTGGCACCGCCATGTGCCCAGTCGGCAGACCACTTGGAAAGTTTGTTCTATGCAATGGGAATCTCTGTTATCAAGCCCACGGCCTACGATCGGATCGGGCTTAAACCGGATGTCTGAGAAATCAACACCCCTCCGGTCACGCACCTCGTCGCCACGGTCGAAGAGGCCTAGGAGGGGCTACAGCCTTGCAAGCTAAGAACGGTGTACACTCGAATCTCTAGCTCGGAGTCAGACACTAGCACAGATGTACGTCTGGACTTGATACCCAACGCGAGACCCATTATTGATCCTATCCAGCCGCACACTAGTCCGGATCCGAGCCCTGTGTGATCAGAACCGGATGTGACTCGGCTACCCATTGAAGATAGTCCGGGTCCGCTGCAGGAGGGAATCCTGGAATTTTTACCACCCACCCACCATACGGAATGCTCCCCGGATTCGGGAAACCCGGACATATGGGATCTCATGTATGTCAAACAACTGCCAAATGAGACATTTCATCATTATGGGGCTAGATTTCTTCTGGCGAAGAACAAGATGGCGCCTAGCTGTGAAAAGGACATAATTAAAGCCTTCCAGTTCAACTGAAAGGACGAGGGCCTCTTGAACGCCCTCGCTCGTCGCCGAATTCAAAGCTTCAACAAACTATCAGACATGGTATGCAAGTATTGAGCCATGGAGAACACGTGGAGGGCACAACAGATGAATATGGGTGTTGCGGCTTGAAGCTACGTTGGTATTTACCCAAAGAGGAAGGGATGATGCAGCACAGCAACGGTAGGTATTTCCCTCAGTGATGAAACCAAGGTTATCGAACCAGTAGGAGAACCAAGCAACACTACGTAAACAACACCTGCACACAAATAACAAATACTCACAACCCGACGTGTAAAAGGGGTTGTCAATCCCTTTCGGGTAGAGGCGCCAGAAATTGGCAAACAGACGTGAGAGAGTAGTAAATATTGATAGATCGAACGCCAAATAAAATTAAGTGCAGCAAGGTATTTTTGTATTTTTGGTTTAATAGATCTGAAAATAAATGCAAAGGAAAATAGATTGCAAAGGCAAATAATATGAGAAAGAGACCTGGGGGTCGTAGGTTTCACTAGTGGCTTCTCTCGAGAAAAATAGCAAATGGCGGGTGAACAAGTTACTGTTGGGCAATTGATAGAACTTGAAATAATCACGACGATATCCAGGCAATGATCATTATATAGGAATCACGTCCAAGATTAGTAGACCAACTCCTGCCTGCATCTACTACTATTACTCCACACATCGACCGCTATCCAGCATGAATCTATTGTATTAAGTTCATGGAGAAATGGAGTAACACTGGTGCGCGTCGGTCCTAAACAAATGGTTTTTAACCCCTTTCCGCGACGGCATTTGGAACCGTCGCCAAGTGAGTGTGGGCGATAGGGGGGTCCTTCCCACATGAACCAGAAACCGTCGGGGATATGCCCTCCTGGCACACACGTTCGGCAAAATAAGGTCGTGTGCGACTGGCGAGCGCTCAAATACGGAAATACGTATAGTAGAGCTAAAAATACAATTATACGGCGAAATTGTTTCCGGTCGCAAGTACATCCCACACAGTCAGTCCCCGCTAAACGTTTCTGTTCGTATGTACATCCCACATAGTCGCTCCAAGGAAAACGTTTTCGTTCACAGGTACATCACACACATTTTTTCCATTAAATCGTTTGTGATAGCGTTGCTATTGCACACGATATTAATAATTTTATCGTTTGCGTTATTGAATGCATCACACACGGTGCGTAGAAGAAACTGTGTGGCAAAGGTTGTCCATCACACACACTTTTTATGTGATAAACGTTTGCGCAAGGTTGCCTAATGCAAACAGTTTTCAAGAGAAAGTCGTGTGTGCAGTGGAGATTGATCGCACATGTAGTGGATCCTAGAAACGTTTCTGATCTCCACGTATATCGCAAACGTTTCTCTTTTGTAAACCGTGTGCAGTGTAATCCCTATTTAATACATAAATAATCCAATCAATCCCTAATTTAAAAATCACATGTTATGAATTTGAAAGTAGGGAATCACTTATTTCATATCCAACCATGTTTATTACAAATATAGGTTCAACCACGAATCCATAATTCAATGCACAGGTACATATACTGAAGAACTACAGAAGCACCAAGTGAAGAATGATGAACCACAGTTGTACTAAAGACTGTAAACAGAGAGGTGAAAGACATTCTGGTTGCTGGAGAAGGTGAAGCGGAATGCCCATATTGTGCCCTCCTCCATGCGTAAGGCACGCACGACTCTAGGCCAACCCCTTGTGATGGCTGCCCGTCCATCCTTTGTGGGAGATATGCCCTAGAGGCAATCATGTATGATGATATTTCCTATGTGTTTATGAATAAAGATAGTCCTTGGACATTATCAATGATGTGTATCAGCGAGTACGTGACTTGTTTGTGGGACTATGCATTGCATGATGACTGTCCTAAAAGGTCCCTAGTCGAAAGGGCTGCGTGGACGCGCAACCGACTAGACTAGCATATGACACGGTCGATGGCTTGGTCTCACTAGCCATGGAACATTGGAAAGGTCTGGTCGGATTCGACGTAGCCGGATCCGAGTCGAGATAAGGGCCGAGTCGGATAGACTCAACTATGAGACGCAGTGATATGTCATCTGTGAGTCTCTAGTACAACATATGTTCTATGTCCTAAGACCTAAGCTGACGCATGTACTCGGGATGGTGATAGACTTGCTTTGGGCCGACCTAACGCTACTCCGTAACTATGTAGTTACAAAGGTAGGTTTCGGGTTTGTCCAGACCCATGTTGCGAGACGTGGTCGAGCAAGATGGGATTTGCCCCTCCAATCAGGAGAGATATACTCTGGGCCCCTCATGTGATCTGACCAAGATAAGCATGACCATGCGATTAGGATGATGAGATAATCTGGTTTGTGGTCGGCATCACTAGAACGAGAAAGAGGTCGGGCTAGCAAAAGGATGACAATCTCGCCTTGAGCCCGACAACATATATCGTGTGGCGAAGGGAATAGAAGTGTGACATGTTGTACAGGATCACCTAACCAGCTTCATAGTCTACTTGCTGTTCGGCATGCCTTGCTAGAGGCCGCTACCAACCGTGCAGTTTGGAGGTGATCCGAACTGCGACCAAGCCGACTTGAACCTAAGGGGTCGCGCGCTTAAGGGAAGGAACCTACGAGGTCGGATCCAAGGACACTGGTCAGATGTGATCCGAGCTGTATTCGGATTGTGGCCGAGTAGACTTATGGGCTTTAGGGTCCGTGTGAGGCCCAAGTGTTTAGACCGCGACGGACGCCTATATAAAGTGGGGTGCGGCACACTCATGCGGTTGATCGCTTCGGCGTTGTCACTAGGGTTTGCATGTGTTGCGAATAGATACCTCCACTCGCCGCCGATTGTATGACGGACCTAGCAGTCCGCCGCACGGTGTTCCTCCTGCACGCACGGATATCGTTAGAGGCGGTGCACCTGCGCCGCTCCGGCGAACTTGTACGTGGGATCCGACGACCGGCTATTCGACGGAAATCGGACGAGGAGGAGACGATCCACGCGGATGCGCTACGCCAACTCTTCTTCTGCTGCACGGCACTGTGTGTCTAGTGGTAACGAACTGTGATCCATCTCCCGTAGCATATTCTTGGTTGTTCTGCGCGTAGGAAATTTTAATTTGCAGTCGACGCACCCTACCGTAGAACCCAACATCCTTAACTGTCTTCATTAGGACTTCTCGATGCTCATTGTAGTCTGGATGAAATACTTTAACCTTCATTGCGTCTCCACCAATCATGTACTTTGCGAGGTAATCTTGAGTGAACTGCTTCGGGAACCACTAGGAACGAAAAAGATTCAGACATTGTTGTCTAACAACTCATTATGGGCTATGAAAAGAGAAGGCTGCAGAATTTGTAGTTACCATCCTACAGCTCACTGTTGTGTTGGATAGAGCATAAACAAATAATGTGCTCGCCACCATTCGTATCTTTTTGCTAATAATCCTTATCAGTTTCCTCACTTGATGCTTGTTCATCAATATCTCATTGCCCAATACGCAAAAAGGGTCGATGCGTGGATCCTTGCCAAGGGCATATGTAAATACAAGCAACAAGTTAATATTGGAAGCTAACTAGTGTCCAGGCCTGGATCTATATGCACTACATTATGGAACGACGGGGGGAGTACAAGCCGAGGGATGAAGCTAACCTCGGCGGAAAATGGTGGCCACTCCCGTTGTTGTCCTGCATAAGTAGTGGAAAGGCATGGTAAGTACAGCAATCTTAACATCAAACAAATATAGCATAGGTAAACAACATCATCTCCAAATGATAGCTTGAATGTGTTGGTTTCAGCATGCTGTTAAAGCAGATATAAAATGGAAGGTAATGTTACCGACAGCAGGCTTAACAGCCATCAAATACTGCAATTCAAACTGGTATTGTTGAAAATGAATAGAACGTAGGCAATATTTAAACATCACACTGGATAAATGTGTAAAACTGAAATAAAGGGCATGTGTTAACTACACCAGGAATAACTGGAACCAAATATAGCCGTTCAAACTGGTATTGATGTAGTCGAGCGGCACAGTTCCGACTTGCACATAATGAACCACACATTGTGAATGACTGAAATAAACAAGACATAAATGACCAGTATAACAACCAAATATAGCCATTGAAAACTGGACAGAGTCTCACTGCAACCAACCTAACAAGCAAATACAGATAAACATGGCATATGCTTGAAAACTGGACAAATGCTCACTACAAACAACCTAACAAGCAGAAAAAGATAAACAAGGCATCTGCTTGATAACTGGAGAAATGCTAAAAAAAGCAACCTAACAATCAAATACAGATAAACAAGGCATCTGCTTGATAACTGGACAAATGCTAAAAAAAGCAACCTAACAACCAAATACAGATAAACAAGGCATCTCCTTGATAACTGGACAAATACTCACTGGAACCAAACTAAGAACCAAATACAGATAAACAAGGCATCTGCTCAATAACTGAAAAAATGCTCACTCCAACCAACCTAACAACCAAATACAGATAAACACGACATCTACTCACTATAAACAACCAAATATAGCCATTCGTGAAACTAAAGTGGACAATTCATACTTAAACATCACATAGACCTATTGAACAATATATTTTTGCATAACTAAAATAATTAAACACGGCACAGTTAAAGCACTGCACGGCAAATGCTACTACAACAAAGGGTACGGGTTGGCAAGCTAGAAAAGGTAATATTTGCTGATAGAATGTTGCCTCACATTTCATGGACGGGATCCTTCTAGTTGGAAGAGCACAAACCCATGGTGCGCTCTTTGATGTCACAGATGGGCAGTTTCACCTTGGAAGAACCTTCGTGGGTGCCCTCCTCGTGATCGTGGTTGTGGTCGATGAGATCTGACTTGGCAATTGAGGATCCCAAGCCGCCGCCGTAGAACATGTCCTTCAGAAGTGACAAAATGGGCTCGACGGCGTATAAAGCTCGCAAATCCTTGACCACTTGGCGAAGGAGATCAGCGACAGGGCCGGCGAAGAGATCGACGGTGGTTGAACCAGAGGGGTTGGGGATGGACCACTTAACCTGTGACATGGCCCGCGTGAAGCCGTCGGTGTGGATGAGCTTGATGTCATAGCAAGCTTTCCCGAGATACAGTAATACGCTAGCCCGCTGACATGAAGCCTTCGGCATGGCAACGTAGTCAACAGGTCCATCAAGGAATTGCTTCGAAAGTGAAGCAAGATGGAAAACAGAGAGCAGGGTAAAACGGTCGGAATGGCAACTTTGGAAGCTCATCTTCCTTGCGCTGTGCATTTGAGAAAAAATATATAATAATTGGTAAGAAGCAATTGCTGTGACGATTGATCGAAAGTGAAGCAAGATGGAAAAACAGAGGGCCGAGTAAAAGGGAAATAATAAGACAACAACACTAAAAATATCATGTGAGTATGTCGGCAGATTGTTTCGTGAACAATTAATCAGTACAAATGTGTGCGCATGTGTATGTTGAAACATAAATGGAAAATTAGCATATGTTGTTTCCACATGCAAATTAAATAAAAGAAACTGAACGATTTATTGAACAAAAAATGAGGTTCATGGCATTCTCATTGACAGTTGGATTTCTAATGAACCTATGTAATTGGCAAATGGAAAGGAAAGAAAAAAGAAAAGAGAATTATTAGCATATGGTAATTAGTTGAAAGTCTCTGAATAATAAAATGAGCTACGATCAGTTGTATACAATCTATCATGATACACACAAGAAGTCATAAGAAATGAGCTCCTAAATGTAAATAATCAGAATCACAACTAAAAGCAAGATAGTTAGTCTGACACTTGGCTAGACTCATAAAAAAACTACTGCCGACACATGACACCTCATCTGAGAAATCATTTCTTAGCCTGGATTAGCAACGTTTCCTATATTAGCTTCTTCATTAAAAAAACAAGCTTTTATCATTTGGGTGTGGAGGGATTCAGCTTGAACAGCCAACTCCTTGATGAACCTGTGAAAGCTACTGAAACGGCGGCCATGCCAACGGTGTGGATTAGCGATGTGTTGCTCCGGGATCGACATGTCGGGGCGAACGGCGGCCACCTCGCCAACGTTCGCCGGAGAGGCCATGATAAACCTTGTCGGTGTACAAAAGTAGGGGCCTTCTGTACCCCTTTTACTTGTGCACGGGCAGTCGCAGCCACGCTTGCGGATGCGCTTGGCAGAGCAGAAGAGGAAGCAAAGACACAGGACTACCAGAGCAGTGCTCAAGACCAGAAGCATGAAGAGCAGAAGGGCGAGGTGAAACTCCCCCAGCAACGCCCTTGCCGGGGCGGCCTTCACGGCCCCGGCAAGAGCCTTGCTGGCACGACCTGCCCAACACCAATGAGGCCGCCACCCTTGAGCCTGAGAGTTCCGACACCATCGACACATTGGAACCAAGGCTCAGGAGGAGCCTCCATGGTGGCATGGAGATCTTTGTGAAGGCCAAGAGCATACAAGACTAGATGAGAACCAGAAGACGAAGACCTCCGGCAAGATCCTTGCCGGAGACGCCCACAAGACCCCCGGCAAGACCCTTGCCGGGGACGCCTGCAAGACCCCGACAAGATCCTTGCCGGGGCCCAGCAAGGCTCTTGCCGAGGACATCTACGAGGCCGCAGCCAGGCCCGCGCCAAGGCTCCACCGCCGTTCCCACACAGCTGCCGGCCCGCCAACTAGGCAGGCACCTGCGTGGCGGCATGCAGCTCCCAAGTCAACTCAGCAAGCACCTGCGTGGTGGCATGCAGATCTTCGTGAAGACTCTACCACCACACCAACTCAGCAGCCAGCCAGCGTGGCGCTACACGCCTCGTCAGCCTGGATGCGTGTCGAAGCAAGGCGAGGCGGCGACAGGTGGGACGAGCTTCCTTGCCGTCCCCGATAAAGCAAGAGGGCACGTCGGCATCGCATTAAATGCATTTTGTCCTATGGTGCTAGGAATAAAATCGACTATTGTACAACTTTCCACCTCCTGTGTGCCACTGTGGCAGCCCCTTTGACTATAAAAGGAGGTCCGCGGCGTACCGAGAGAGGATTCGAACTTTTTGGACCCTGCACGCTCTGTAGCAAGTCCAAGGACACCAGATAAACATACACCAGCAGGAGTAGGGTATTACGCAACGCTTGCGGCCCAAACCTGGATAAACTCCCCTGCGTTGATCTTCTAATCACGCTCTTCCCACAGCCCCGCGCCCTGTCAACCGTAGAAGGGATTCTTTGTGATCCCATATCTGTCGTTTCCCCGACATCTTTGGCGCGCCAGGTAGGGGGAGCGAGCTGTGAGAAATCCGGTTTTGAAGCCGACGCCTCGACTTCGTTATCACGATGGCCCCCAAGAAGAAGGGGATGGCAGCGATCGGGTCGTCTGGAGCAGGCCCGTCCGCACCAGCGCGGGCGGGCGATGGGGTGGCCACGGATGGCGCCGGACGCACCGCCCATGAGCATCCACGACACTCTGGCACACGGATCCAAACGAGCGACGTCGTACGGGCCCAAGACGACGAGCCACACGCCGCTGGGCCCGGGGACGGGGCTGTGCTGCCCACGGGAGGAGCGGCGACCTCCCGGACGCCCCTGCCCGTGCCGCGACCTTCCCAGGCCGCGCGCGATGAGCAACACCGCGACGTCGGCGCCCCCGGGCGCCAACGCGGGAAGATCCTTGTGCGTCACTCTCAGGATGCATCGGGCCAGCATGCGCACCGGGACACTGGCGGAAGCGACGCGCGACCGCGAGACCGTCATAGAGCTCCTTCTAACGTGATTAGTAGTCGGAGCGCATCATGGTCCACGCAGCTTTCGTCGCCACCCACGCTAGCAGAAGCGCTGGCGCGCGTACAATTGCTCCTCGACTTCCTGCCCGCTGCAGAGAAGCTCGACGAGTGGAGAGCCACCATTCGAAGCCTCGTCAGCTTCGCCAACAAAGATGAGCCACTCCCAGCGGGACCCTCGTATCGGCGTTCTGTCGAGCCGATGTGTGACGGCGATGGGAGGACCGGGGATGCTGCGATCACGGTGCACTCTCCTCCCCCGCGGCCGCGACAGCAGTCGCTGGCTCACCGGGCCGACGTCCGCGACGACGTTTCTACGGCGTCATCCGACCCGCGAGCCCGCCGCGACCAATGCCAAGTCCTTCAGGAGCGAGCCCAGGAAGATGCTCGAACCACCATCGAACATCGACGGGAGACGCGCCATCAGTCATATCGGCGTGCGGGGCCTACTATGGACCACCCGGCGCCGGGGGGCTCCGACGACCTGCCTTACGAGGTGGGTTGTCCAGCCTTTACCCGAGAGCCGCGGCAGTTCCAGTGGCCCTCCCACCGCACGTTCAAGCCTGATGTTGGCGAGAAGTACAACGGCAAGACTCACCCGTCGGAGTCGTCAGCATCTACACCATCGCGATGCAAGCTACCGGAGCTCGCGACGACAAGGTGCTTGCCAATTACTTCCCGTTGGCACTCAAACCCAACGTCATGTCATGGTTGATGCATTTGCCAGTGGATTCCATTTCTTCTTGGTCAGATTTGTGTCATGAGTTTGTTGGCGCCTTCACTGGAGGCCACCAAGCTCATGGCCAGGAAAGCGATTTGCATATGATCCCCTAGAAAGAAGGCGAAAACCTGCACAAGTACATACAGAGGTTCAGCCGGGCGCAGTACAACATCCCAGATGTTCATCCCGCCGTTGTCATCAGCGCATTCCACCAGAGTGTGCGCAACTGCAAGATGCGTGAAGAGTTGGCGATGAACAAGGTCAAGGATGTGGCCGAACTTTATGTTCTGGCTGATAGATGTGCTCGAGCTGAAGAGGGGAGGAAGTACCCCGGCGAAGATGCTGGTGCGGAAACTGACTCCACAGACGAAGACACCGCCGCCCCGACAAAGAAGGGCCGATGCCGCAACAAGAAGCGTAAGGGCGAGACTGTGCTTGCCGTTGAGAGATCCAGCGACCCCGGCACCGCCAAGAAGGCCAAGGCCGACGACCCCAGCAAGGAGGTTGCCGGGTGCGCCGCCTGCCGGGCCTTGGCGGCGGCCGACAAGCCAGGAGGCTCCGACAAGCAGTACTGCAGGATCCACCGCACCATGGGCCATGACCTCCAGAACTGCCAATAGGTTGAGCTGCTCACAGAAAAGCAGAAGGCTGAATATGAAAGGCGAGACAAGGAGAAGGGTCAGGGTGGCGCTAAGGGGCCCGGCAAGAAGCTTGGCGGCCAAGGAGGTCGCCGCGGCAAAGATAGTCAACAAGAGAGGCCCGCTCGGGGCCGCAATAAGAAGGAGGAAGATGATGATCATGACGAGGATGACGAGTCCGGCGAGCACGAGTTCCAGAAAGCTACAGAGGCCATGTGCGTTGATGGTGGCGCCTCGTTGCACACCTCACACCGCCAACTGAAGCAGTGGGCGCGTGAGGTCACTGCGGCGGAGCCGTCGTTCGATGCCCAGAAGCCACTGAAGTGGTCCCGCATGCCCATCATTTTTGACACCGAGGATCACCCTGATCACACAACTGCGGTCGGGTGTTTGCCGTTGTTGGTTTCACCAACTATACACAACCTCAAGGTGACAAAAGTGCTGGTTGACGGTGGGGCCGGACTGAATTTGATCTCGCCCGATGTGATCTAGAGGTTGCAGATTCCTGATGGAGATCTCGAGGAGACGAGCACGTTTCAAGGGGTAAAATCACGCTGCCTATTACGTTTGGGGGCGAGCTGAACTATAGGACGGAGAAGATCGTTTTCGATGTCTCCGAGATCCCCCTTGCCATACAACGCGATCCATGGCCGCCCAGCGCTGGCCAAGTTCATGGCGGCGTCACATTATGCCTATAATAGATTGAAGATGCCGGGGCCGCTGATCATCATCACCGTCCCCTCTGACAAGAAAGACGCGCTCATCTGCGCTGACCAACTCTACCGAGAGGCAGTGCAGCAACTGCCGCCAAGGCACTTGCTCCTGCCGCTGAAGACCCAAGAAGGAAGAAGGCTGGCAAGACCTCTGCCGGCGAGACCCCTTCCGGCGAGACCTCTTCCGGCAAGACCTCCGGCACCCACCCCGGCAAGTGCACCTCTTCAGAGTGCAGTGCTCCCGTCGAGGACGTGCCAGAGAGCTCCACCGGCAAGAGCAAGAAATCCAAGGCTGCACCACTGGAAACCAAGAACGTGTCCGTCAAGGAGGACGGCACGGGCGGGGATTTTACTATAAGCTCCACCCTCGACAACAAATAGGAAAGCGCGCTCGTCGCCTTCCTGCGGGCGAATGTCGATGTATTTGCATGGCAAGCATCTGACATCCCCGGCGTTCCCAGGGAGGTGATTGAGCACCATCTTGCTGTCTGTCCTCATGCACGGCCTGTCAAGCAGAAGGTCAGGAAGCAAGCTTTGGAGCGACAAGAGGTCATCATTGAAGAGATCAAGAAGCTGGAGGCGGCAGGCCTGGTTAGAGGAGTACTCCACCCCATGTGGTTGGCCAATCCGGTGGTGGTGTGTAAGGCGAATGGGAAGTGGAGGCTATGTATTGACTACACAGATATCAATAAAGCCTGTCCAAAGGATCCTTTCCCTCTGCCACGCATCGACCATATTATAAACTCCACTGCCGGGTGTGACCTGCTGTCATTCCTCGATGCCTATTCAGGATACCACCAGATCTTCATGATGAAGGAAGACGAAGAGAAGACCGCGTTTAATAATAATGGATGCAAATGACAGCGGTGCTCTCCAACTGGTGCTTTTAATAAGAGGATGATGACTCAACATAAAAGTAAATAGATAGGCCCTTCGCAGAGGGAAACATGGATTTGTAGAGGTGCCAGAGCTCGATTTTGAAATAGAGATAAATAATATTTTGAGTGGCATACTTTCATTGTCAACATAACAACCGAGAGATCTCGATATCTTCCATGCTACACACATTATAGGCGGTTCCCAAGCAGAATGGTAAAGTTTATACTCCCCACCACCAACAAGCATCAACCCATGGCTTGCCCGAAACAACGGGTGCCTCCAACTAACAACAGTCCTGGGGGAGTTTTGTTTGGAATTATTTTGATTTGTTTAAGCATGGGACTGGGCATCCCGGTGACCAGCCATTTTCTCGTGAATGAGGAGCGGAGTCCACTCCTCTTGAGAATAACCCGCCTAGCATGGAAGATACAGACAGCCCTAGTTGATACATGAGCTATTCGAGCATATCAGACAGAATTTCATTTGAAGGTTTAGAGTTTGGCACATACAAATTTACTTGGAATGGCAGGTAGATACCGTATATAGGAAGGTATAGTGGACTCATATGGAATAACTTTGGGGTTTATGGAAGTGGATGCACAAGCTGTATTCCCGCTTAGTACAAGTGAAGGCTAGAAAAAGACCGGGAAGCGACCAGCTAGAGAGCGACAATAGTCATGAACATGCATTAAAATTAATAAACATTGAGTGCAAGCATGAGTAGGATATAATCCACCATGAACATAAATATCGTGAAGGCTATGTTGATTTTTGTTTCAACTACACGTGTGAACATGTGCCAAGTCAAGTCACTTGAATCGTTCAAAGGAGGATACCACCCTATCATACCACATCACAACCATTTTAATAGCATGTTGGCATGCAAGGTAAACCATTATAAACTCCTAGCTAATTAAGCATGGCATAAGCAACTATGATCTCTAATAGTCATTGCAAACATGTTTCATTCATAATAGGCTGAATCAGGAACGATGAACTAATCATATATACAAAAACAAGAGAGGTCGAGTTCATACCAGCTTTTCTTATCTCAATTAGTCCATCATATATCGTCATTATTGCCTTTCACTTGCATGACCGAACGGTGTGTGTAATAATAATAGTGCATGTGCATTGGACTAAGCTGGAATCTGCAAGCATTTAGTACACAGGAGAAGACAAGGTAATATGGGCTCTTTGTTAAATCAACAATAATGCATATAAGAGCCACTTCAACATTTTCATCATGGTCTTCTCCTCTCGACCCCCAAAGAAAAAGAAATAAAATAAAACTATTTACACGGGAAAACTCCCAACAAGCAAAAGAAGAACGAGAAATCTTTTTGGGTTTTCTTTTAATTACACTACTACAGGCATGAAAAGTAAACTAACTAAAAGCTACAACTAATTTTTTTGGTTTTTCTTAAGATTTTTGAAACACACAAGAAGAAAGCATAAAAAGGAAAATAAACTAGCATGGATAGTAGAATGAAAGAGTGTGAGCACCGACAACTAGAATGAGTGTGTGAACATGAATGTAATGTTGGTGAAGAATACGTACTCCCCCAAGATTAGGCTTTTGGCCTAAGTTGGTGTAGGCCCATGGCTCAAAGTTGTAGCTGGGGTCGTACTAAGATGCAGCAGCTATTGCCTCATGAGCTGCAGCTTGGAGGCGAGCTTCCTCCGTCCTCCTCTCGTACTCGGTCGCCTCCTCCCTGGTTATAATATATCTCCCTTTTGCCTGAAAGTCAAAGAAAGTAGGAGCAGGGAGAGCAACATGGACAGTGCGGCGCCTGTCGAACATTAGTCAGTACTGGAGAGGCTGTTCATTCCTCTCAATAAACTGATGGCGAACCATAGCATTATAATCTAAATAAGCGGGAGGCAATTCCATATCATTTTCATGTATGGGTATCTCAAGAAAATTTGCCACACGAGTTGCATAAATCCCACCAAACAAGTCTCCACTTAAACTATTATTATGCAACCTACGTGCAATAATGGCCCCCAAGTTATATTGTTTTTCTCCTAATACAACACTCTTGAGAACACTAAGATCAGGAACACACATGTGACATGCCTCGTCCTTGCCGTTAATGCATCTACCTATAAAGAGAGCAAAATAATGTATAGCAGGAAAATGAATGCTCCCTATGGTAGCTTGTGTTATTTCTCTAGATTCCCCCATAGCGATACTAGCAAGAAAATCTTAAAACTCAGATTTGCGGTGTTCACTAGCACTACCCCATTGCGGGAGTTTACAAGCAGTATTAAAATCCTCTAAGTCCACGGTATAAGATTTATTATAAAGATCAAACAGGACCATGTGAGAATTGTGTGATGAAGTAAATTTAAATCTTCTCACAAAGGAATCAGTGAGGTGGTGGTATTGAGGGCACTTATCTAGCATGAAGCCCTCCAGTTCAGCATTACGCACATATGCGTCAAATTCCTACTCGGATCATGAAATCCTCCGACGGCCATTCACACGGCCGCACTGGAGCTTCTCTTGGTAGCTCATGGTCCGGCTCACGTATTGTGGGCCTGGGTCCTTGCTTCCTTGAAGAACCACCTTGGTACATTTTCCTAAACATATTTCTTCCTCTGCAAAATTTCTGAAAATTTTAGTAACTCAAAATAAAAGTGAACCAAACTCAACAAAATTGATAGCAACTACTCCCACAAGTGCCTAGAGACTACATCATGCATTAGAACTACTTGGGACCATATAAATTTGACATGCAAGCTCAAGAACAGGGTCACCTAGGCAGCAAAATTTGCAATGAATAAAGCACTAGAACAAAAACTAATTGGACCATTGGAGGAGTCACATACCGAAGAACAATCCCCCAAAGGAGTTTTGTGAGTGGAGCTTTGAGCAAGGAGATCGAAAATGGCAGCAATATGAGCTAGAACTCGTGCTTAAGCTGGTTGGTGGTTTTTTTTGGGGGAAGAAGGAGTGTGTGGGTGCTGGAATAAGTGGAGGGGGCCACCAGGGGCCCACAAGTCAGTGGGCGCGCCCAGGGGGTGGGCGCGCCCTGGACCCTCGTGGCCAGGTGCTAGCTCCCCCTGCTGAATTCTCTTAGGATGGCCTTCAGGATACAAAGGTTCCTGAGTCACTTTACCCCCTCTCGTTGCAACTCTAACAGAAAAGTCATTATTCTTACTATTCAATTCATTGAGCAAATCATTCTGAGCCTTAAGTACTTGTTCTACTTGAGTGGTAACCATAGAAGCATGTTTACTAATGAGTTTAAGTTCACCTTTAACTCTAGACATATAATCACTCAAGTGTTCAATCATATAAGCATTGCGTTTTAATTCTCTACCAAAATAAGCATCCAAGAAAAAGGATGATGAGGATTTTGAGCGCTTTGCTGAAATGATTAGACCTATCTTTTTGCGTATGCGTTTAACTGATATGCTCAAAATGAATCCTTATGCTAAGTACATGAAAGATTGTTACAAATAAAAGAAAGATACCGGAAGCTGAAATTTCCACCATGCTTGCTAATTATACTTTTAAGGGTGGAATACCAAAGAAACTAGGAGACCCAGGAGTACCCACTATACCATGCTCCATTAAAAGAAATTATGTTAGAACTGCTTTATGTGATCTTGGAGCCGGTGTTAGTGTTATGCCTCTCTCTTTATATCATAGACTTGATTTGAATAAGTTGACACCTACTGAAATATCTTTGCAAATGGCTGATAAATCAACTGCCATACCTGTCGGTATTTGTGAGGATGTGCCTGTTGTAGTTGCAAATGTTACTATTTTAACAGACTTTGTTATTCTTGATATTCCCGAGGACGATAGTATGTCTATCATTCTTGGAAGATCCTTTTTGAATACTGCAGGGGCTGCTATTGATTGCAACAAAGGCAATGTCACTTTTCATGTTAATGGTAATGAGCATACGGTACACTTTCCGAGGAATAAACCTCAAGTCCACAGTATCAATTCTATTGGAAAAATTCCATCGATTATTTTTGGAGCTTTTGAATTTCCTCTACCTACTGCCAAGAAGAAATATGATATTCTTATTGTTGGGGACGTGCATATCCCCGTTGAGGTAACATAGTGTTATTCGAAATTTCTCCGGTTCGATGTTATTCGGAATGAGTTTGTTAACAAGACTTGATCAACCTTGTTAGTGGATTCCTTTTGATGAGCATGAGATGGATGAAGTTAGAAAGCACAACCTTCTGTACCCTCCTTTTACTTTCTGTTATTTAGTTGAAGTAAAGTAAAAATAGTATTTTCTGTCAGTTTTCTGAATTATCCGTGCAATAAAAAATACCCCAAAAATAAAAGTTCTCCAAATGCCCCGAAATTGAAATATGATTTTTTTGGAATATTTGAGAATATCCAGCACTGAGAACACAGCAGGGGGAGGAAGCACCTGGCCACGAGGGTCCAGGGTGCGCCCACCCCTACAGGGCGCGCCCCCCTGCCTTGTGGGCTCATGGTGGCTCCCCTCCAGTTATTCATGCACCCACACACTCCTTCCTCCCAAAAAAATCACCAACCAGCTCAATCACGAGTTCTAGCTCATTTTGCTGTGATTTTCGATCTCCTTGCTCAAAGCACCTCTCACAAAACTGCTTTGGGGGATTGTTCCATGGTATGTGACTCCTCCAATGGTCCAATTAGTTTTTGTTCTAGTGCTTTATTCATTGCAACTTTGTGCTACCTAGGTGACCATGTTCTTGAGCTTGCATGTCAAATTTATATGGTCCCAAGTAGTTCTAATGCATGATATAGTCTCTAGGCACTTGTGGGAGTAGTTGCTATCAATTTTGTTGAGTTTGGCTCACTTTTATTTGAAGTTACTAAAATTTTCAGAAATTTTTCAGAGGAAGAAACATGTTTAGGAAAATGTACCAAGGTGGCCCTTCAAGGAAGCAAGGACCCAGGCTCGCAAATGTGCGATGCCGACGATGAACCACCAAGGGACGCTCAAGTGCGGGCTTGTGAATGGCCTTCAGAGGACTTCATGGATCGAGCAGGAATCAAGGAAGAATTTAACGCATATGTGTGTAATGCTGATCTTGTAAGCTTCAAGGCAGATAAGTGCCGTTAGTACCACTATCTCACTGATTCCTTTGTGAGGAGGTTTGAATTTTCATCGTCACGCAATTCTCAAACTGTCCTGTTTGATCTTTATGAAAGTTCTTATACTATGGACTTAGAGGATTTTAATACTGCTTGCAAACTTCCACAATGGGGTAGTCCTAGTGAACCTCGCAAATCTGAATTTAGAGATTTTCTTGCAAGTATAACTGTGGGGGACTCTAGAGACATAACACAAGCTACCATAGGGAGCATTCATTTTCCTGCTATACATTATTTTGCTCTCTTCATAGGTAGGTGCATAAATGGTAAGGATGAAGCATGCCACATGTGTGTCCCTGATCTCAGTGTTCTCAGGAGTGCTGTATTAGGAGATAAACATTACAATTTGGGAGCCTTTGTTGCACGTAGGTTGCATAATAGTAGATTTAATGGAGATTTCTTCGGTGGAATTTATGCAACCCGTTTAGCTAATTTTCTTAATATACCCATTCGTGATTATGATATGGAATTGCCTCCTTCTTATCTAGATTTTAATGCCATGGTTCACCATCGATTTGTTGAGAGGGATGAACCGCCTCTCCAGTACCGACTAATCTTTGACATGCGTCACGCCATCAAGATTGTCCTCCCTGCTCCTACTCTCTTTGACTTTCAGGCAAAGGGGAGATATTTTATAACCAGGGAGGAGGCAAATGGGCATGAGAGGAGGACGAGGGCAGCTCGCCTCCAAGCTGCAGCCCACGATGCGATAGCCACTGCATCTCAGTACGACCCCAACTATAACTTTGGATATCCGCCTGGCCAGCCGTGGCAATAGACCAACTTAGGCCAAAAGCCTAAGCTTGGGGGAGTACATATTTCTCACTGACATTACATTTATGTCCACACACTCATGCTAGTTGTCGGTGCTCATACTCTTTCATTGTACTATCCATGCTAGTTTATTTCCTTTTTCTTGCTTTCTTCTTGTGTGTTTGAAAAACCTTAAGAAAACCAAAAAATTAGTTGTAGCGTTTAGCTAGTTTACTTTCTTGCTTGTAGTAGTAGTAATTAAAAAGAAAACCCAAAAATATTTCCTGTTCTTCTTTTGCTTGTTGGGAGCTTTCCCGTGTAAATAGTTTTATTTCTTTTCTTTTCTTTGGGGGTCGAGAGGAGAAGACCATAATGAAATTGTTGAAGTGGCTCTTTTATGCATTATTGTTGATTTAACCAAGAGCCTATATTGTCTTGTCTTCTCCTGTTTATTGAATGCTTGCAGATTCCAGCTTAGTCCAATGCACGTGCACTATTATTATTATTCACATCGTTCGGTCGTGCAAGTGAAAGGCAATTATGACGATATATGATGGACTGATTGAGATGAGAGAAGCTGGTATGAACTCGATCTCTCTTGTTTTTGTAAATATGATTAGTTCATCGTTCCTGATTTAGCCTATTATGAATAAACATGTTTGCGATGACAATTAGAGATTATAGTTGTTTATGGCATGCTTAATTAGCTAGGAGCTTATAATGGTTTACCTTGCGTGCCAACATGCTATTAAAATGGTTGTGATGTGGTATGATAGGGTGGTATCCTCCTTTGAATGATTCAAGTGACTTGACTTGGCACATGTTCACGCATGTAGTTGAAACAAATCAACATAGCCTTCACGATATTTATGTTCATGGTGGATTATATCCTACTCATGCTTGCACTCAATGTTTATTAATTTTAATGCATGTTCATAACTGTTGTCGCTCTCTAGTTGGTCGCTTCCCAGTCTTTTTCTAGCCTTCACTTGTACTAAGCAGGAATACTGCTTGTGCATCCAATCCCTTAAACCCCAAAAATATTCCATATGAGTCCACCATACCTTCCTATGTGTGTGGTATCTACCTGTCGTTCCAAGTAAATTTGTATGTGCCAAACTCCAAACCTTCAAATGAAATTCTGTTTTGTGTGCTCGAATAGCTCATGTATCAACTAGGGATGTATGTATCTTCCATGATAGGCGGGTTATTCTCAAGAGGAGTGGACTCCGCTCCTCACTCACGAGAAAATGGCTGGTCACCAGGATGCCCAGTCCCATGCTTTATGCAAATCAAATCAAAATAATTGCAAACAAAACACCCCCGGGACTGTTGTTAGTTGGAGGCACTCGTTGTTTCGAGCAAGCCATGGATTGATGCTTGTTGGTGGAGGGGGAGTATAAACTTTACCATTCTGTTTGGGAACCGCCTATAATGTGTGTAGCATGGAAGATATCGCCATCTCTTGGTTGTTATGTTGACAATCAAAGTATGCCGCTCAAAATATTATTTATCTCTATTTCAAAATCGAGCACTCGCACCTCTACAAATCCATGCTTCCCTCTACGAAGGGCCTATCTATTTACTTTTATGTTGAGTCATCACCCTCTTATTAAAAAGCATCAGCTGGAGAGCACCGCTGTCATTTGCATCCATTACTGTTAATTTATATTGGGTGTGACTATGACTGGATCTCTTTTACCATGAATTACAATGTCTAGTCAGTCCTTGATCTTTAAAGGTGCTCTGCATTTATGTTTTGCTGTCTCAGAAAGGGCTAGCGAGATACCATCTTGTTATATCATATTATGATTGTTTTGAGAAAGTGTTGTCATCCGAGATTTATTATTATTGCTCGCTAGTTGATTATGCCATTGACATGAGTAAACATGAGACCTAAGTGTTATTGCGAATATGGTTAGTCATAATCTTTGCTGAAAACTTGAATGCCGGCTTTACATATTTACAATAACAAGAGCAAACAGAGTTTGTAAAAGTTTTTCTTTATCACTTTCAGCTTATCAACTGAATTGCTTGAGGACAAGCAAAGGTTTAACCTTGGGGGAGTTGATACGTCTCCGTCGTATCTACTTCTCCAAACACTTTTGCCCTTGTTTTGGACTCTAACTTGCATGATTTGAATGGAACTAACCCGGACTGACCCTTTTTTCATCAGAATTGCCATGGTGTTATCTTTGTGCAGAAACAAAAGTTCTCGGAATGACCTGAAACTTCACAGAGATTATTTTTAGAAATAGTTAAAAATACTGGCGAAAGAATCAAGCCAAGGGGCCCCACACCCTGTCCACGAGGGTGGGAGGCGCGCCTGCCCCCCTAGGGCACGCCCCCCTGCCTCGTGAGTCCCCTGGAGCTCCACCGACCTCAACGCCAACTCCATATATTCGTGTTCGGGGAGAAAAAATCTAGAGAAAAAGATTCATCGCGTTTTACGATACGGAGCCGCCGCCAAGCCCTAAACTCTCTCTGGAGGGCTGATCTCGAGTCCGTTCGGGGCTCCGGAGAGGGGAATCCGTCGCCATCGTTATCATCAACCATCCTCCATCACCAATTTCAGGATGCCCACCGCCGTGCGTGAGTAATTCCATCGTAGGCTTGCTGGACGGTGATGGGTTGGATGAGATTTATCATGTAATCGAATTAGTTATGTTAGGGTTTGATCTCTAGTATCCCCTATGTTCTGAGATTGATGTTGCTATGACTTTGCTATGCTTAATGCTTGTCACTAGGGCCCGAGTGCCATGATTTCAGATCTGAACCTATTATGTTTTCATGAATATATGTGAGTTCTTGATCCTATCTTCCAAGTCTATAGTCACCTTCTATGTGTTATGATCCGGCAACCCCGAAGTGACAATAATCGGGACCACTCCCGGTGATGACCGTAGTTTGAGGAGTTCATGTATTCACTATCTGTTAATGCTTTGGTCCGGTACTCTATTAAAAGGAGGCCTTAATATCCCTTAGTTTCCATTAGGACCCCGCTGCCACGGGAGAGTAGGACAAAAGATGTCATGCAAGTTCTTTTCCATAAGCACGTATGACTATATTCAGAATACATGCCTACATTACATTGATGAATTGGAGCTAGTTCTGTGTCACCCTATGTTATGACTATTACATGATGAACCGCATCCAATATAATTCTCCATCACCGATCCAATGCCTATGAGCTTTTCACATATTGTTCTTCGCTTATTTACTTTTCCGTTGCTACTGTTACAATCACTCCAAAACCCAAAAATATTACTTTTGCTACCGTTATGTTTACTTCCATACTACTTTGCTACTAAATACTTTGCTGCAGATATTAAGTTATCCAAGTGTGGTTGAATTGACAACTCAACTGCTAATACTTGAGAATATTCTTTGGCTCCCCTTGTGTCGAATCAATAAATTTGGGTTGAATACTCTACCCTCGAAAACTGTTGCGATCCCCTATACTTGTGGGTTATCAAGACTATTTTCTGGCGCCGTTGCCGGGGAGCATAGCTATATTCTTTGAGTCACTTGGGATTTATATCTGCTGGTCACTTCCGTGATGATACGTGTTTGTCACAGTAGGTCACATTTTTTGTCATGCATGTACATCCATGACAATTTTATGACAGAATCAAGATAGTCATACATGTGCTGTCGTAGAATTGTTCCATGACATTACCAAAATTATCATCACGGAAGTGTCCACTTCCATGACGATAAATCGCGCGTCACAGAAGTGCTTTCGTCAAGGGTGTCCGACACGTGGCATCCACCGTAACGGAATGCCGTTAAGCTATCGGGTCCGGTTTTGGATCGGATAACCCGCTAACAGCCCCGACCAATGGGGATTTCCACGTGTAAAATCATCATTGGCTGGAGGAAACACGTGTCGGCTCACCGTTGGGACGGATGTCATCCACTCATTGGACAGAAGGCGCCTATGATACGTCGACACATGGCACGGCCCAACAAAGGCCCATTCTTGTGAAAAGGCCGGCCCGTTTGACTTGGTCAAAAGGTGGCGAGCTGGCCCACGAAAAGCCTGTTAACGGCCTGTTCGCATATAGCCCATTTACAGCCCGCTAAACCAGGGCCCGTTACGACCTATCCGAATTAGGCCCAGTAATGTCATCTGGGCCGTCCAATATGATTCCAGCCCATTTTAAGTTCCGGCCCATGTATGGCCCATGACGTCTTTCGGCCCAGATGAGGCCCTTTGTAACTCTTGGCCCATTAACGGCCCGTGGTGAAACTGGCCCGTAATGAACAGTGTATCACTTTATACCCATTAACGGCCCATTAATCCATTGGGCCGTTTGCAGCCCATGTTATCTTTCGGCCTTCTCAGGGCCCATTTATTCTTGGGCTCATTTCCAGCATTCGGTTACTTACGGCCCGTTACTGCCATTTTCTGCCTGTGGGCAAAATTCAGCCCGTGGTTACAATCGGCCCGTTTGTGGCCCGTTAATACGTTGGGCCGTTTTCATAGTGTCATCAAATACAGCCTATTAACAACGACCCGTTATGGTCGGTCCATGAACGGACGACTCCAACTCTAGCCCGTTTACGGCCATAATGCGGTCTGTTTTTGGTCCATGTTTGGCCAGTCGATCATACAGCCCGTCTAAGGCCCATTGATGATATGGCCCGTAGAAGGCCCATTGTTTCTACGGCCCGTAGAAGGCCCATTGTTTCTATGGCCCGTAGGAAGCCCAGTGTCACTACAGTAAATATGTAGCCCATGGCCTGTTAAAGGCGGGAAACTAATATAGGTTTAGACCTGCTAATGGCCGAAGCTGATTATAGGCCCACATTTTGGCCCATATGAGTAACGAGCCGCCCTGAAGACCGACAACGCTGAGATCCACTGAGCCTTCCGGCCTAAATTACAGCATACCGACCAAAGAATAAACCTAGACTATACAACAAAGAAATTACGGCATATTAGGAATCAAAGTTCGCTACCCGATGATAATAAAGCGCAACATGACCGCGGATTACATACACTGGGCATCAAAGTTCGCCACTAGTGCATATAAACGCGCCGACAAAAGAATATACAAAACTGAGAGCACTTCAGAAGGCACTAGACCTGGCAAGCTCGAGCCCCCACAAGCAGCCGAACAAGCTGATGAGACCTCAGTTGTGTCAACGATAGATGCTTCATCCCTAGCTGTATGGCACCATAGTGCACAAGGCAGTCCCCTGACATCTTCATTACATCTTTGAATTCAAGTCAGAGCTGAGCTGAAGCAAGCCTTTCCGCTTTAAGTTGAGACTGAAGAAGTCGACCTGATTGAGGCAGCGACTGCACAGAGGTTGTCTCACACCTGCTAGTGAGTAGCTTCAACTCACTGTCTTCATCAAGACAGGACCTTGGGGTATTCTCGCTGTCCTCAAGATGGTTTGGCTCACTATCTTTCCTAAAGTTCTGCCTGGCATAAGAGATACGACTCTGAAAGAGAAACAAGGAGACACGTAACAGGTTTCACAATTATATAAGCGAATAAATGGATCTGTTCTGCATAAGGAACATGTTTTTACAACTACAATTTAAAACTGGTAGTTGTTGCAAACATCCAATCAGATGTAAACAGTAGTGGAGGAAATGATGCCTATCCAAATCTATACTAGAACAAAGTTTGAAGGCTTGAGAAGAATGAACTTACATTACATGTTAACACGGGCTGGACAAAGCCCTTCTCCATGTTGATGGAAAGATAATTCAATAAATTCCCCAAAGAAAATTCTTTATAAGCGTTGCCATTATTCTACATTTTGCAAAGAGTAAATATAGATCAAATAATATTGGAAGAAATAGAGGATAATGAAGCTCAGGTGCAGACTAATGATACATAATGAAATAGCAATTAATTAAGTACATCGTTACAAAGCAAAAGGTACTGACAAGAGGAATGCAGACATCAACGTGTGCAGTGGCATTGGCTTTATTCAACATTTTGGTAAGAGTAAATGTAGATATGATAATTTGGAGAAAGTGGAGGGCAGGGCAGATAAGATGCAGACTAATGCTAGACAATCAACTATCTCGCGATGCATGTACAGTAATACCACCACCGTCCGTTATTAGTTGTCGCTCAAATGGATGTATCTAGCACTATTAAGTTCTAAATACATCCAATTGATCAACGATTAATTCGATACAGAGGGAGTACATGAAAATAGGTACTTACATCAGCAATCCAAAACTTCATAACCATTGTGTTAATTCTACATTTATCTAAGAGTAAATATAGATCTTATAATTTCAAGCAAAGGAAGGATAAAGAAGCGAACATTTACAGTGATGCTACATAATCAAACAGCAATGAGTGTAAGTATGCTAGCAAAGGGCAAGAGGTACTAATAAGAGCAATGCAGAGCCCAGTATTGTCGTGAGATCCTATGATCCTTTGAGTAAGGAGATTCATCTGAAATTAGTTTTCATACAAGAGAGAAGGTAAGGCACATGCAGAAATTTAGGAGTTCAAATTTTGAATTGATATCATAGATAGTACGTGACGCTGGGCTGTCAGCAGTTCTAATAGGGGTTTGGCCACTGGAGTAGGGGTAAAGTATGTTACAGTTGGGCCTGTGTTTTCTGTGGCTGCTGATCTATCTGATTTAACAGGTATCACTACCTTTTCCAAATACCTAGTTTGTACTCCTTGAGGATCTGCAATCACCCTCTTCCTTTTGGACATCTATTACGAAAGAACAACATTTGACTGGAAAAACATAGTATGATGACACATGGAATAGGTACAGAAAATGGATAGGTATGGCATATACTCATATATGATGCTTAAACTAAGCAGAGGGTGTAACAAAGTAGAAGTAATGCAAGAGGTCAGATGCAAAATATGTGCGACTAATACAACCTTGCCAAGTTAGAGCATGCACCTTGATGGGTGAATAAGATAGGTCATCCTCCACCATGCCAAGTTTGTTAGCCAGTGGACCGTTCCGCAATATTCCTCTCGTGCACCCATTCTCATATTTTTTGATAATGTTCAATACCTGACATGCATGAAAACATAAAAACAAGTGAGATTATCTTTGTAATGCAGAAGTGATTCTAATCCAATACTTCCTCCATGTAAACCCCTTTGTGCTATCTCTGCAACTTCTAAGAGGTGCCATGCATGCTGTAATTTGGTGTGTGCATTAATATAATGTGGCCTACTACTCAAAATATGAGAGCTCCAGAAGTGATGATACTTCGCAGATGACAGCTTCTACATATAGTAAAGAAGAACAAGTCGACCTGACCTGACAGATTCAAAATATACTAAGGGAGAATAACTCGACCTGACCAGTCGACCGCAAGAGAAGAAGATCATCTTAAAGAAGAGCAGAAGAGCAAGCATATTGAAGATATTACAAGTCTTTCTATACAATGTCAGTTCGCCACCCATGATGAACCAGAGCGCACAGAGAAATACTATTCCTTCTGGTCTCTCCATATGTGGCTCACATGCATTTCAAAACTAATGTAGGAACATTTAGCTCACCAATTAAACATCTCTCAGTTTTACTAATATCAGCATAATATCATATTTGAATTTGTACAACTAAGCTTGTTTAGCTCGATGGGTGGAGCAGTGCTATTACGACATGAACCACATAGGCTGATCATGGTCATCATAAAATGGGGAAACCATAAGCATGATGAGTATAGTGTTGACCGTGGTAGTGGGATGGCAGATCTGAAGCTGCAAACCGCGCAAAGGGTAGTTAGCAACCGATATTTGCTTTGAAATAACAACTAAGATTTGGTATGAACAAGAAAGTACAGTCAACAAGTGACAAAGAAATGCAATTCTGCTGTCTCTCTATATGTCATGACATGCATTTTGAAACTCAAGTGGGACCTTTAGATAACCAATTAAATGTGTCTGTTAACTAATATCAGTATCATATCACAATCATATTTGAAAAACTAAGCTTTGGAATTTTGAGTGTTGTGTTGTTTAGCTTGAAGGGTGGAGTAATGCTAGTATGACAGAAAGCACCTACGCAGATCATAGTAGAGTAGATAAAAGGGGAAAACCCTAAGCATCAAGAGTAAAATCAGGAAAGTGGAACTAGCTGGACCAGTGGGTGGCGCACATGCTTTTTGAAACGAATATAGGAACATTAGGTGACCAATTAAACGTTCTCTATTTTAGTAATATGAGCATCATATCAGATTCGTATTTCAACACGTAAGCTTTGGAATTATGAGTGGCATGTTGTTTCACTTGATGGGTTGAGGTCTTGAGGAGCAGTGCTAGCACAACACGAAGCAGGGAAGCACCTACGATGATGGTAGTGAATATAAAGGGGGGAAACCATAAGCTTTACGAGTATAGTGACCGTGACATGGCGGATCTGAAGGTGCAAACCGGACAAAGCTACTTCGCAACCAATGTTTGCATTCAACTAGCCACTACGATTTGGTACGGACAAGAAAAGTACAGTAAACAATTTAAGATCTATTTTCCGGGTGAGATCAATAACTTAAGCACATATGGAGGAGTACCACCTCTCTTGCGACGCCGTGTAGGCCCCTGCTGATACGTTGAGGGTGATGCGAGTGCGATGGCTGTCGGCGGCGGGGAAGAAGACTTTAGATGGAAGACGGCCGGGTTGGGGGATAAATCCTGTTGCCATGGACGAGGCGGTCGTAGGAGTGGCAACGGCAAAGTGGACGACGACGCCGATGAAGCGAGACGACGCAGTGAAAGGATCCTGGTCCGGCGCCGTGGATGAGAGACGTCCATCTCTTGCAGTGGACGACGGGGTAGGGGTAGCGGCTCCGGCAAGGTGGAGGATGGGGTGGCGGACGGAGGAGGCTGGCCGCAGTGGGGAGGTTGTCGTGGCGCCGACGGTGTATGAATGGGGAAATGGAGGGGGAGGGGGGATCTCAAACTTTGGGACGCGCTTGTCTGAAATGTGGGAAAGTTATAAACTTATCCCCCGTTTAAAAGTTCAGACATCACATCAGTTGGGGACAGGACGGTAATCTCGCATCTCCCAAATATTTGCCGGTAACGATTTCAGGCGAGGAGAGGGTGTTCTTCCGCCCACGGTTGGCGCCCACGGTGTATGAATGGGGCTGACAGGTAGGGCGGTTGTGTCACGTCTGAGGGAAGTTACACATCTGCCCCTATTTAAAATATTAGCCTACATCGATTTCGGATGAGGAGAGTTTGTTTTGCCGCCCACCGTGGATGAATGGGGAAATGGAGGGAGAGACACATGTCTTTCGGACGAGCTTGAATCAAATGTGTTTTGCCGCCCATGTTTGGCGCCCACCGTGTCTGAATCGGCCCATGTTTGCCGCTCAGAGGCCGTCGTGTCACGTCTGGTTGAATTTACTAGTCTACCCCTATCAACAGCAGTGTAAATCTGGTCGATAAGGATGTCAAGTGTCAAGGGTAGACAGTAATTCCCATCTTGCAAACACTTCCTTCGGGCGGCCCACAAATGATAGTGGGTGTTTAGCCGCTTCGTTCAAAACTTGGGAGAATTAGCATTCACGTTTGCCCTGGGCCCTGGCAACTAAATCCAAATCCAATTTTTATTCGATTACGAATATCCACAGATAATTCTACGTTTTGTTATTTATTTCTTCAAAACCACAACAAAGATTTATTCCACCTTTATATATGATTATGATTTAGAAATGCCGTGATCTTCGAATTCAGTAGGTTGGATACACTTTGAGTCAAACAGTTATTTCATCCAATACAATATGCTCACATGAAAAATAGTTCACCCTATGTCAATCATACAAGTACTGAGGATTACCTCGCCTAAAAAATTCGAATCATTACAACACATGGGCAACATAGGGGGTCTTACAACATAATCCATTCAGAGACATGAGACAACATGCAAGTACAATAATCTAATGACAATTTCAACTGCTATCTAAAGAAGAACTGGGATTACCCTGGGCTTCAGATAGCAGAAGCAGCAGGACCTCCTCCGTCTTCAAATGCAACATTATTACTTCCTCCAATTCTTGGGTTGCTTGCATAATGCGTGCAGCTAATTATATAATTTCCAGCTTCAAGATCAAGATTACCTCATTCATGGCAGCCACACCATCTCTTTCTGCCTCTAGTAGAGCCTCAATAACTATAATATATGTGCTCAAACTGCTCTCCGGCGGTGTTGCCTCTGAACTGCTACCATCTGGTAACATGGATGGCGCACTGCTTCCACAAATAGATTCTGGGGTTGTACATTGTGTCCTAGTGTGAACGGCATCCTGAAAGGTTTCCACTGGACATAAGTAAGAGATAGTTATCGCATGATCCAGGCAGTAAGCTTACATGGTAAACGACATACGAATTATTGCCGAGCATGGCAAGCTATATTTAAATGGCTCGAAGCAGCATCAGCCGAAAAGAAATTAAAATGGTAAGATGAAACTAGGGATGTAAGTGGCAAATAAACATCCGCCAGTCCCATCTAGTTAGTTTTTGCTAGCTCCCTGGTTCATTTTCCTCAAAAAACAAAAACTCTTTTGAACTATCATACCACTAGTGGACTTTAATCGGGATTAAACGGGACCCAGTTGACATCCCTAGTTGAAAGGGAATGTACCACCGCTAAGTTGCCAAGGCATCTAAGTAGTTGAAATAATCTGAGAAAGCACTTAACAGTGTGGCCTCATATAAACTACGAAGATAGTCTTGTGATGAAGTTCAGAGGAAAAGTTAAGGACTCAAATGAACTAGGCATGCATTTCTTTATGATAGTACAGCAGGCACTGCTGACATATTGGCCAACTCAGGTATAGCGTAACAAGTAACAAACAAGCATTTGAATCAAGCAATACAGCAAAGCAGACAACTGAACTATTTGTTATTCTGTAGGATTACAGGTTGAGGGCATAAGCCAAGAAAGCAGCCCACACGCATTACATTTCACATGTACTAAAACACACTAGCTTACCATATGTTGCTGTGAAGCCTCGCTGTTGTTGCAATGTTCTTTGAAGATATCGTCAGCATCACGTGGTTGCAAATCTACTTGTTGTAGTTTATTCTGCACCCTCTATTTAGGTAAAATTAATTTTAATCGCATGCACTGGTTCGAATTGATCATCAATGGTTCATCTAAACTAATGAAAGAAGGGTGTGTGCATACACGACAATATATCTGCTTCCCTCTATTTTTATGCTTGTTCGAGGTGCCAACCCCAAAAGAACAAATATTTTGCTTGATGGGGTTGGCAGTTCCATAATTAATAGAAGCATCAAATTAGTCATGCAACTTGGGAAGATCAAGAACACACAAAAAAGTAATGAACAGAGGCTCGTAGCAGTGATGTAATAGCTAGCATCAAAATATGTAGGGTAAAACGAACAAAAACCAGCGGAACCAAATGCTAGTTTGCAGATGTGTAATTAAGCATAGAGAACATGAAGCAGTCTGATGGAACCAACAGGTGGCATCAGAACAACACCATTATCATAAATATAGCATGCAAGAAGTAAAATAGTAGGCAGTGATATCCAGGAAGTACAGTAATACTTAGGACAAAACTAAAGCATATTAACTATATGTGCACTAGTATGTAATTTAGCACATGTAACATGTTCACTGCCAGAAGTATGGCCCTACAGGTGCAAGCAGAATAACGTGTCTCATGAAAAACTGAATGATGCCCTGAAGAAATTCAAAGGTGCGGTGCTTATGCTAAGAAAGTGAACGTAGGCGCCGGACGTTGGATAATAGTACCTGATTCTCGGCGGCGTATGGGTATCTTTGGCATACTTGATAGCTAAGAATCGTCGATGGTGCTCGTGTTGCGGTTGAGTTTGGGTCGGCTGTCGCCGTTGCTGAAGCGGCTCCGGTGCTACGGTTGCGGCGCCTACCGACATACAAGAAAGCTCATCTGTGGTAAGTGAACAGTTGCACTATAAAGAGAAAAACCGAAGGAGTACAGATCGAAATAACCTGATGAGGCTGCGGCGTCGGTAAAGCAGGGCCGGTAGAGTTGAATATGGCGTCCGTGGAGCGGGTCCGGTGCAGTGGACGAAGGCTTCGGCGGGCGCGTTGTACAGTGCTTTCGGTGAGGCGGTTCTGTTGCGGCGGACGAGGGCTTGTATGAAGGGCCAGCGAAGGGACGAACGAGGGAGTCAGTGAAGGGCCTACACTGTGGTGGACGAGGGTGCCGGTTAAGCAGATCCAGTGCAGTGGACCATGATGGCGGTGAAGGAGATCTGGAGCGGTGTACAAGCCAGTCGCTGAAGCGGCTCCGGTGAAGTGGTGAGTTGGCAGTTGGGGGTTCCAAGGTGCGGAAGGTAGATCCGTCAGGGTGTGAGGTCCACCGCTGCGGCGGAGGACTAGATTCGGCGACTTGCCGTGGTTGGGGGGTCGGGGAGGGGCTCTGGGGAAGAATGTTGGGGGCAAAGAGGGGAAAACAATGGAGTTACCAAAGCAGCCCTTTTCCGTTCATGTGGTAGGGGTAAAACAGGAATATCGCAGGGCTAAACTTTTGGGCGCGAGATATTTCGATGTGAGCGGGAAGTTTGAAAGCTTTTGGCGCCTGAAATTACATTCTGCGCTTGTACGGTCGACTATGATATCATGGCCGAGACTTTGTTTGTTTTGCACGCAAAAAAAAGGTGCAAGTTTTGAAAATCAATGTCTCCAACTCGAAACTTAGATTGTCCATTCAATTCAAATATGGATCATTGAGCTACTACAAGCAAATACCATCATATGGTCCAATTCAAATGAAATTCCAAATGTGTTTATCCTAAATATGATGACAAAAGCAAAAATGTGTATGTGTATGAATAAAGTGGATGATTATAAAGTTTGAACATGCCCGTATGTTATATCTCTAGGTTTGATATATGAATTTGAAATCACGAAATCCCGTCTTAAAAATGTACCTCCTTTTAAATGAATTACAAAAGCTGATGATGGAGTCGAATTCCAAAATTCCAATCTTAGGTTTGTAATTCTGGTACATCAAAGTATATCACGCATGTTCAAAAGTATCGTTATCTCATAGTCCAAACTGTGAAACAAATTGATCAACCTTCAGTGCACACACTATTGACCATGTATATCTCAATTACGCTAAAGTCCCTCAAATATAGACACCTCGCTATTTATCTGAAGCAACCCCCCCCCCTCGTCGCCCACCCCCCCCCCCCCCCCACACACACACATAAGTCGTTCTCTCCCCAAACACCAACACACGAGCACATTAACACCCCTCTCTCTTCTAAAGTCCGGACCCCAATATAGGTCTCTATCACTTTATCTCTTGGGCATGCACACATCTCTTCCCCCACTCTCTAGCTAGGTCTCCCGGCATCTCTCTTTCCCAAGCACACGCACTATGTAGAGTGTATCTTTCCCATACACACAAAACGTCGCCCCAAACGTCTATCTCCCTAGTTATGTGGTTCTCGCACACTCACCTCACACACCACCCCCACTGCAAAACAAGCACACTTTGTCTCCTTGTGCACCACTCTCCTCTTTCTATCTCTCCCACATGCGGACCCGCCCCAGCTCCTCCCTGTATACATATATGTCGTGACTCTTTCCATAGCTCCCAAATGTATCATCATTCTCGATCTCGCACATTGTTCTCTACACCATCTATTCTAGATCTCTCATGAAGTCCCTATGACACACACGATGACTCGCTTCCCTTGCGTCTCCATACATAGGCCAATTTCAAACAACATCAACATTGTCTCCCTATCTATATGCCATTTATGGACACAAACGCCCCCTCTCTCGCCCCCTCTCTTCCTCTCTCCCTCTCTCCGTCGCTAGCTCTCTCTCTCTCTCTCTCTCTCTCTCTCTCTCGCTCTCACACCCCTCTCCCACAGACAATCGATGTCTCTTCCAAAAAGTCTGTTCCCCCCGCCCGCACCCATGCTATCCCGCTACTACACATGTCACACCATTCCCCCTTCCCTTATACTAGGTTTACATCATTAGTGGTCTCTGTACTCCACATACACACACTCCCTCTCACACACAAACGTGCGCACAAACACACACAGACACGCACAAACACCCATTAATCTAGATCATCATCTCTCCCCATGTCCGCATGTGTATCTCGCACACTCACTCTCTAATTATGTATATGTGTCTCCACGTCAACACAAAGCCCCATGTACATGTCTCTCTCTATCCTCCACACACATAGACACAAAGAATCTGTTATCATTGCCTCAGTCTCTAGACAAATCACACACACACACTGTCTCTCTCTCTTGCAAACACGCTCAACAAGGGTTTCCCCGTGAATAACTTACCGTCTATTCATCAACGGTCGTGGCAGTACGGCGAACACGAGACGTGAAAAAAGAATAAATATACACGTGCTTAGACCACCTAGTATGACTACTAGGACTAGAGCAAGCCAAAAAGCGTGCCGCCGTCACCCCCTCCTTATCGGCGACGGGAAAACCTTTGTTTTACACAGTCGAGAAGTCATTGTGCTAAGGCCTCACATGCTGAGGCGTTGAATAGAATGTAGATGCTAGTTTACGGAAACAAGTACCGATAATACGTTCCTATCTCCATACTTATATTTCTTCTCTTATAAAAAACCGAGTTGGTGATGATGGTACGCGTGCCATCTTGCAATATAGACCGTCCGATCTATATCTGGCTGATGGAAATTAAACTAAAAGATACCCGCACCCCTCTCCACATTTGCAGACAAGGCCTTCCCTCGTTCATCCTTATCTCCAACAACCTCATTGTTGAGCAATTAAGAAAGGAAGCCTCTGGAACAAACTGGCCTAGTGGCCGCTGCCGACGTCATCAATCCCCATGCCTCCGCTCAGTCCGACCACTGATCACAACCACGCCCCACTCCTCTTCACCTTATCTCCTATTTCTCGAGATATCATTAGTTTTTACACATGGGATTACTCGCGCATGGGTCAATCACAACGAGTGTTTTTATTAAAAAATGCATCTTGATGTTCCGTGCAATGCACGGATCTTGCTAGTACTCCTACAGAAGACTAAGTTGGTGATGATGGTGTGTCTGCCATCCGTCGTTTGTGACCATTAGATCTACATCTAACGACTGTGAGGTAAGTTGTTGCCTTTTCTCACAAACATCCCACTTGTCTACCAATTTGCAGAAAAAACCCATAATTAGTATCTTAAAACCAACCACATCCCTCCATGACCTCACCAAAACAGCCCAAGGAATATATTCTAATTGAAACATAATATATCTCTAGTGATATATGTATATCACAATTAGAGTGTTTTGTATCAAGTTTGTGAATAAGTATTATTCTAATTATGATTCGTTGCAACGCACATGAACATTGCTAGTATTTCCAACCATGCAAATGTTTCCCTAGTATTCCATAGTTTCGAGTTTTCCATCAAGATATTAGTCACTCATGGTTGATATTTACTTTGAATCATGTACACATATGCACTATGTAACTAGCCTTGCTTATTGTGTTCCAAAGCTTAAATTTCACTCCTACTTACAATATATAGAGTATTTAACAAAAAACCACCACTTTCAACCAGCCCTAGGAAGAATCTATTGTACAAAAAATAGCAAAAACATACCCAATATTTCTTAATCCACGCAAAAAACTACTACATACCGATTAGGTTAGTTTAAACCCGTTTATGACAGGGTTGGCCCACACGTCCGTGCTGACGAGGCAGCTTAAACCAACACATTTTGTTTGACCGTTGACACGAGGGACCCACATCTGACCTTCTATCCTGTTATTCCCCCTCAAATCATTATTTTTCCTGAACATTACTTCAAACAGTGCTGATGCGTGTTCGTTGGCGCCGGTGATGAGCGAGTTGGCCGCCGCTCCGCCGGACGGGCCGGACGCCGCTCTGGCCTCCGCACGGGTTGGCAGGCTGGCCCGAGCGTGACTCACGAGCGAGCAAGCCGCCGCGCTGGCCTTCGCTCGTGCCAGATGGCTGGCCTTAGCGCGGCGCGCACGAGCAAGCCGCCGCGCCGCCGTGCCAATCTAGCTAGCAAACCTTGCAGACAAGCAGCTGGACGGAGCTATCTTGGCTAGCTAGCGGCCGCGAGCGCCGGACGAAGCTGGCATCCGGGCTGCCGCAAGATGGGCTCCGCACCGCCGGCGGTTTTGACCTCGCCTTCTGCCGGCGGTGGTAGCTGCATCCCATGGCCGAGGATGACTAGGTGGACGAGCCGGAGGTAGGAGATCACTCGGGGATCTTTGTGCAGACTGACATGTAGGTCCCACAAGTCATAACGCCCGGTCGAATAGAAGGCGTTGACTTAATGGGCGACACGGGCCCTGTTTGGATACTCTAAGTCAGAGGTTAGATTCTAACCCTGAAGTAACTCTAACCAAAGTGGTGTTTGGATGGCAGGGTTAGATTGACAACAAATGTATCCAAACAGTGCCATGGGTTGAAACGTGCCTATAAGGGCACATTGTAGAGTAGTCGTTTCTTGGTAGGGCTGGTTGGTTAGAGCATGTAACATGGTTGATAAGGTAGTCTTATCTTAAGTCTGCCACGTATGCAAGTGGTAGTAGTTTCTTGAAATTATTAGTGGTTTCTTGCATTATTAGGGGTTTCTTGTAAGGAACAATGTACTACTAGCGACAAAAGGCTATTCTAGGTTGCGTTGTACTCCAATGAGTACTACTAGTGGTTGCGGGAGTGTATACCTCGTTTTGTGGGTTCGATCCCGGCCGAACGCACGACGGCCTTTTTTCTAATATTTTACACGGGTAGTTTGAGTTTTGAAGTCAAACGGACATGCGGCACCACAATCTAGGTGCACTGGATAGCCTAGCCACGTGAACAGGTTTTCCTTCCCAGCATCTTGTGGCTCGCGTGCTCGCCCTAGACGCACCTCGCTTGCAGCTTTCTCATCAGCTAGTAGCATATTTAAACTAGCGCCTCCCAATTAAGCCCGAGGAGGCGGAAAAGCCTGGCAGGGCATTGGGAACTGTGCAATATGGCTCTGTACGTAAAGTGCTCTACTACTACTCTGTAGCTTGTGGCGTTGCACGCATGGACTTCACTCCATTATCGGCTCTACTATAAAAGAAATTCCTCTTGATGTGTTTTTTTTTGAAACGGAGGCAAAAGCTTTGCTTCATCTCATTCATAAAGAAGGAACTACTAACAAAGTTCGACGAGATCCATTACACCTCCACAAATGGAAGCGAAAAGCCTAGTCTGGCTGTATCAAATAACTCAAATGTTCTGCCCCCGCAGTAACCGTCGCTGATAAACAGGCTGCTAGTGTGTGCGTGAGAGGAGCGGCTGAGTAGGCCAGCTACGTGAGAGGAGCGGCTGAATAGAGCACCGAGAGTACCCACTAGGCCACTACACAGGTGTACTTTCCCTGCATTGATAGTACAGCGATGGTTCTAGAGAACAGTAGTACCCTCCACTTCCAACTGTAGCTCCTTGGCCCTGAGATTCAAGAGTTCAAAACTGGTGCACTATACTAGAAGTACAGTACATAGCACTAGTAGTACCCTCGCACTACTAGTTGAGAAAGTAGTACTAGTCCTGCTACAGTACAAGTACATACTCCTCCGTCACATAATGTAAGACGTTTTTTGACACTAGTTGGCGTGTACAAAAAATAGCAAAAACATGCCCAAAATTTCTTAATCCATGCCAAAAACTACTAGCTAGTGCCAAAAATTTCTTACTAGTGCTATTATTTACAGTATAATGCAATCCCATAACATCCCATAATGCTAGTACTAGTAGTAAATAATAGCCTCACCCCTTCGCTACAGTTGGAAGGAACGATCTACAGTTGGAAGGGACGAGGACCTGCGGTTACTACGCTCTTATCTCCTCCTCGCCAGTTCCCCTCCCCCCGAAGAGAAGGCAGTTCGTCGCTGCTCCCATGGATTCGCCAGGCGGTTCTCCTCCTCGTCGAGGCTGGGAGACCTTGGACGACGATCCTCTGGGAGAAATCGCCCGCCGCTCTGACGTCCTCACCGCCGCAAGACTCCGTGCTTCCTGCACCAACTATTTCAAGACGGTGCTTAAAATGGCTTGGGAAGAGGCCATCCTTGTTGGTCTTCCATGCGTCCTCGAGGAGAAGGTTCTTCTATGGGACAATCCTTCAAACAGTCCACCGCTCCCTGGCCATGGTTGCACGTTGACTCCGCTAGAGTTGCCGACGTTGAGAGGTAGTCAGATTTTGTCCGATGAGCAGGTCAGTAATGGAGTTTGATCAGGTAGTACTTAGTTATTCCATTTCCATCCCGTAATTTCCCCGTTGCCCACCGTCTTATATATAGGTCTGGGTTGGTGCCAACGAAGATTGGCTTGCATACCTCCGGCCAGATACCACCATCATTTTGCACAACATCCACAGCAGTGCGGCCGTTCCGGTAGACCCCTTCTCCACCATTGGGATCGGCCTTCCGGACTGGCTGGGCTTGAATACGTATGATGATGTGTACATGAGATTGAAGAAGATAGCAATTGCGGACCCGCCGACAAAGCGACGCGGCTACGACGATTACTATCTCATCGCGGTGTTCGACATAAGGATTGCCATCAATGCAAGAGGCAGTAACGGCAGAGGCTGGCGCATGTTGGCGGCGGCAGATTTGTACCCCTACACGTTCGAAGATGCCGTGCGCCATCTAGGCCGCATCTTCGCGGTGACAAGCCAGGGGACTTGTTTCATCTGGTTGCCATCCTACGGTACGGGAGATTACAAACGGAATGCAAAAACCATCATTTGCATCCCTAACGGTACTCCATTATTTTGCAGGGACCAGTCATCCCGCAATCAAAATAAGATCGCCGACCCTGGATGTGCATTTGCATCCGCGATTTGGTCTAACCTGGAACCTTGTAGCTGACTTTGGCATATTGGGATCAACTATCTTAGCAGTCGTTACCCATGGTACCACTGATGTGCAACATGGTCACACAATCTACCACGATCGGACCGTCACCATCTACCCAGGTACTCCATTTTTTAACCCTCTCGCCTTCTCTTTCATTGTTGTACTAGTACTCTACTTACGTACTAGTAGGAGTACTTTTTACCTTGGAGGACGCGTATAGCTAGCTAGGCCCTTGAAGACTTGAACCCACTAGCTGCACCATTTTTGTTTTTCCCTGTCTTACTATCTCATCCATGTAGCCAACAGTGGCTATATATAATAAGCCGGTTATTTTACTTCCTCTATACCGGAGTAGTACTATTTGCTGCACAGTATTACTGATCGCCATATCTGAGCACAACATTATTATGCATGGACCTTGACTATGTGTGTCACCATATGTCCAGATATGAGATGCCGTGTGTACCAGATGAACGGCGCCGAGTTCGACCCCCGTGATGCTACGTGGGTGCCGAGGAACACTCTTGGAGAGTACTCGCTTTTCATTGGGGACAGCTACCCCATTGTGAAGAGGATGCCACCTTCCGTGCACGACACGGAAGGCCTGCCGTTCATGAAGCATGGTTGTGTCTTCCGTGCGCACCGTCGGATGAACGACATGCTGGGACAAGCTATCCCTGATTTATGCCGCTTCAGCTTGGATGAGTCTCCATCGTGTGGAACCGGACTAGAAAGCTGCAACAATGATTCCCATTGCCCACCGCTATGGATCGTGCCATCCATGAAGAACACCTGGGACTGGAACCTGGAGGAGGACATGTAGCCCATCTATAACGTGTAAGTGGAGTACGTTAAATTGTGAACGGTAGCGCTGTGAATATATGTAGACTAGTCGTGCACAAATTTATCACATGAATTGGAGATGAACTTGTGTGGCATACTGGCATTTGTCCTCTAGAATTTATTACTAGTAAATGTGTTATGTGTACGTGCAACTTGTGTGGTTGTTGCACGGGCTCCAACACGCTCTTTGAGAAAAAAAGGTGGCACAGTTTTGGATATACGTGACGTGGCGGCATCATACAGTAGCATCGTTCGCTATAGTTGTAGTACGCTCCTACTAGGATGACAACTCCTATAAAACCTTGCGCTTGGCTCTTTGCCTCTTCGGGAGGTTCAACAGTTCGTAGTCGTGTGAACCTTGCACTTGGCTCTTCGCCTCTTCGGAAGGTCCAACAATGATGATACTACAGTACACATTATGCTTCTGGCAATCTGACACCAATTGAACTACTGCACATCCACCGCGAGGGCGAGGGCGAGGGAGAGGGAGAGGGCGCGCTGTAGTCAAAACCCTCTCCTCGTCCTGCGAACCACCGCGCGCGTGGGCGAGGGAGGGGCGTAGTAAGCAAGCTTCTCCTCGTTTGGCGAGTTGATGGGACACATCAAAGCAGTACTAGTACTAGTCCATACTACGTCCTTTCCGGTTAATATGGCTTAATTTGAAACGAGAAAAAACACTGGCGGTCAACATATGTAACAATACGCTCTTTACGGTCACTATATATAGTTTTGCGGTGATTATACGATCACTAGCTCATCGTAGAGCACCGTATTGCACCCTACTGACCGGCCACATAGTCGACGTGGCACTTTGTTGACTGGTTAAATTGTCACCTGGTTTCTGGGTCCCACCTGTCAGTTGGCAGAGCAAAGAAATCAACTAAAAAACAAAGAGTGTAGTACATCTACACTTCCAATGCATTTAGCCTTTAATCTAAATCGATATTGATTGACTAATGCACCAACTTGTGCTCTAGGTATAGGCTACATGTCTATCCTTAATTGCAGCATGCAACGACCTTCATTTAATCTTCTTCTCTCAATGGTCGCATGCACACATAACTTTTGGGCGTTAATTATTCCCTGGTCAATGTGTAAATCTCTAAATGTACAGTCTTTCACGGACGTAGGGAGTAGGTTGAGCACTTGAGCGTGAGCGTGTGTGTTGCGTCGTGTGCTGTGTGCCGCATGGGTGTGTGAGTGTTGCGTGCATCCATGTGTACGTGTGAGTGTTGCATGTTGCATGCATGCATGCATGCATGGGGCTTACTCCCTCCCATTGACATGTTCATATTTCAAGCTTCCTCTGTTCCCTCCATATGAGGATACTCCCTCTGTTCCCAAATACGGAGTAAAATCCTCCCTCTGTTCCCAAATACGGAGTAAAATCCTCCCTTTGTTCCCAAATACGGAGTATTTGTCTTTCTAGAGATTTCAACAAGTGACTACGTACAGAGCAAAATGAGTGAAGTGAGCGTAGATGCATAGGGATAATGTAGAAAGGAAGTCTTCACGATCCATTATTCCGCATCTCGGTCAGAGAACTATTCAACTAGTCTTTGCAGTGAAGTGACAATACACGCTGCAGCTGATGGGGCACTTAATTAATAAGCTGAACCAGCGTGTTGGTGTTACTAAATCAGCCTTACCTAGTACTGCCATCATGTTTGCCAGTAGAGCACGCTTCTGTCCTCCATTAACTGACATATGGGCCCTCTTGTGGTAGACCCACATGTCATCAGTGTAACTATTTACAATCCGAAGGACGGTATATCCTGGTAGTAGTAGTAGAATTGAGATTTAATGCACTTTCTTCCCCGTCTTCCACTCTTCTTCCTCCTCTCTTCTTCTTCCTCCTCTCTTCCCCATCGTCGGCCGCACACCATTTCCCCCCGCTCACTGCTCGCCCGCCCACGCTATCTTCCTTGGTAGCTCGCACGTACCATATCCCCCCGCTCACTGCTTGGCCACATGAGGAGAAGCTTCTTCGCTCGCCCGCCCGAATCCACTTCCCCGCTGGCTCACAGGCACCGAAAACCCCAATCGCAAAACCGACTAACACGCAGAGCCGCGATCGGAATTCCCTCCCCGATGTTCTCTTGGAGCAGATCTGTAATCGTATGGACCTACTTAGCACCGTCCGTCTGGCCGCATGCTCGTTGTCTTTGTACCATCTACTCGTCTGCAACCGGCCGGCTCTTTTCAAGACACCCTGCTTGCTGATGCCCGATCCTCGCAGGTGGCCCAGACACCAACTTGACGATCCTACGGAGGGTGCCGTGGTGCCCCTCGACATGCTACCACTACCCGTCCACCTGCCCTTCATGCGCGATCACTACTGGGCGGGCATGAAGGCCAACTGGATCGTCCTCATCCACCAATCCGGTAGTCCGTGGCGTCTCGTGGATATCTACACCCAGCGAGAGATCACCCTTCCATCTTTGGATACCGCCGCCATCGAGCCTCGCGGCCCGCCGGACACACCTGCGTACTACGCACGAGACACGTCGAGCTTTTGGCTCGACCTCTGTTTGCTGAAGGTTGTAATCTGCGAAGTGCCCACACCATCAGAAGACTACATGGATTACAAGCTATTGCCGTGTTCAACATGGGATTAGTCTATGTGGAATCCGGTCACCATACATGGTTATGGCTCATCGTTGATCCTCTTCACCCAACACTTCTGTCTGATGCTATAGTGCATGATGGCATCGTTTATGCGGTCGAAGCACAGATTGGCAGCCTATACTGGTGGAATCTGTCGTCGTGTAATTGTTCTATCTCATCTCATCTTTACCTTAAGAATACGACTGCCTATTCATTGTTACAAATTTAGAATATATAGTATGTCTATAACCACATCATTGCTATATGTTCCTCTCATTTCCTAGATTTTATGACCACACATGTTATTGTTAGAGTTGATATGAGAACAATTGGTATCTAATGATTGTTAGAATAGATATTATGAGTATAACCTCATGATTGCTATATGTTACTCTCATTTCCAGGATTTTTATAACAACGCGTGTTATTGCTTAGTTGAAATGGTAACTGTAGTAAGTGCTATGGTAGAATATGAGTAGGCTCTGTCATATCTGTTTTCCTCTCATTGTTACATGATGTTTGAACCATGATATATTGCTAGAATATGAAAGCCATTGGCTTATGTTTTTTTAACTTGGGGTATGATTATGACCACGACATTGCAATTCTCTGTCTATGATATGTGTCACTGTTATAATAATCTTAATTCCACACATACTCTGAACATGATTGTTTATTTTTGTCCTTTTGGTCTCCAATTTGAATTATTGCAGCAGGCGCAAATGCGCTGGCCTTCATGATTCCAGGAACTGGAATCATACCAGCCGATGGGTGTGTTGGAAATATGCCCTAGAGGCAATAATAAATTGGTTATTATTATATTTCCTTGTTCATGATAATCGTTTATTATCCATGCTAGAATTGTATTGATAGGAAACTCAGATACATGTGTGGATACATAGACAACACCATGTCCCTAGTAAGCCTCTAGTTGACTAGCTCGTTGATCAATAGATGGTTACAGTTTCCTGACCATGGACATTGGATGTCGTTGATAACGGGATCACATCATTAGGAGAATGATGTGATGGACAAGACCCAATCCTAAGCCTAGCACAAGATCGTGTAGTTCGTTTGCTCAGAGCTTTTCTAATGTCAAGTATCATTTCCTTAGACCATGAGATTGTGCAACTCCCGGATACCGTAGGAATGCTTTGGGTGTACCAAACGTCACAACGTAACTGGGTGGCTATAAAGGTGCACTACAGGTATCTCCGAAAGTGTCTGTTGGGTTGGCACGAATCGAGACTGGGATTTGTCACTCCGTGTAAACGGAGAGGTATCTCTGGGCCCACTCGGTAGGACATCATCATAATATGCACAATGTGACCAAGGAGTTGATCACGGGATGATGTGAGTTACGGAACGAGTAAAGAGACTTTCCGGTAACGAGATTGAACAAGGTATAGGGATACCGACGATCGAATCTCGGGCAAGTAACATACCGATGGACAAAGGGAATTGCATACGGGATTGATTGAATCCCCGACATCGTGGTTCATCCGATGAGATCATCGTGGAACATGTGGGAGCCAACATGGGTATCCAGATCCCGCTGTTGGTTATTGACCGAAGAACGTCTCGGTCATGTCTGCATGGTTCCCGAACCCGTAGGGTCTACACACTTAAGGTTCGATGACGCTAGGGTTATAGGGAAAGTATGTACGTGGTTACCGAATGTTGTTCGGAGTCCCGGATGAGATCCCGGACGTCACGAGGAGTTCCGGAATGGTCCGGAGGTAAAGATTTATATATGGGAAGTCCTGTATTGGTCACCGGAAAAGTTTCGGGTGTTATCGGTAATGTACCGGGACCACCAGGAGGGTCCCGGGGGTCCACCAAGTGGGGCCACCAGCCCCAGAAGGCTGCCTGGGCCAACTGTGGGAGGGGACCAGCCCCAGGTGGGCTGGTGCACCCCCCCCCACCAAGGCCCAAGGCGCATGGGAGAGTGGGAGGGGGCAAACCCTAGGTCCAGATGGGCCTTAAGGCCCACCCTAGTGGCGCCCCCCCCTCTCCTCCCCTTGGCCGCCCCCCTAGATGGGATCTAGGGCTGGCCGCCACCCCTTGGGGTGGGAACCCTAGAGGGGGCGCAGCCCCCCCCCCCTATATATAGTTGAGGTTTGGGGCTGCCCATAGACACGAGAACGTCTCTCTTTCGGCGCAGCCCTACCCCTCTCCCTCCTCCTCCTCTCCCGCGGTGCTTGGCGAAGCCCTACGGGATTGCCACGCTCCTCCATCACCACCACGCCATCGTGCTGCTGCTGGATGGAGTCTTCCCCAACCTCTCCCTCTCTCCTTGCTGGATCAAGGCGTGGGAGACGTCACCGGGCTGCACGTGTGTTGAACGCGGAGGCGCCGTGGTTCGGCGCTTAGATCGGAATCAACCGCGATATGAATCGCTACGAGTACGACTCCCTCATCTGAGTTCTTGCAACGCTTCCACATCGCGATCTACAAGGGTATGTAGATGCACTCCCCTTCCCCTCGTTGCTAGAGTACTCCATAGATTGATCTTGGTGATGCGTAGAAAATTTTGAATTTCTGCTAAGTTCCCCAACAGGGTGGTGGTTTATCGCTCGTTCAGCTGACGGTGGTCAATTGATGCTCATTTGCACGTACCAAATTGACCAAACCATTTCATCAAACCACATGCAGTACAATGCTTGGGGCGTTCGTGACATTGATGGCTATGGCTGCTTCGTGTTCGAGAAAGATCCCAGCTCCGTTGGGCCAGGCGTATTCAACTGGAGGCGGGTTTACAGCCTCGGCAACAACTCCATGTTCCTCGGGCTCAATTATCCGATCATCCAACCAATCATCAATCATATCACCGGCGATGATTACCGTGCTATGCAACTTCCATTCGCCAGGGGGGACTGTGTTTACACATCATACCATGGGTTCCATGAATCACCATATCCAGAGATTCGTCGACACAGATTGTTGCGAGATAATCTTCAGTGTGTGAAAAGCATCAAGCTTCCATGCGATGGATGGCTTTTGCAAACCCGACACACGGCGATGTGGTTCATGCCAACAGCAAATATGCACAACTTGATAAGTACTGATATGTAGACTAAGCCATGTATTCTGCTGCTGTAGCACGACCCTCTTTTGTTGGACTGTTGTTAGTTTGAATCACTCCTCTGGTTTGAAGGATAGATACCTTTCTGGGATCAAGTGCATCCTAACTCACCTGCGCAGGATGTACTGATAATGATGATGGAGATGCTGTGCAGTATATATATATATATATATCACTTAGGCTTCAAGTGCGTACTTTTTAGTTAAAGCTATGGTTAAAATGTGACACTAAATACGACTAGTAAGTAGTACAGTAGCAGTACTAGTATACGTCGGTCAAATTATTCATCATGTCCACACATTGAATTGACGTGACAACACGCTGCGCGTGAGGTGACACAAGAATCTCGGCGGTGTGTTCGGGTATTCTGGACTTCAGATTTGGAGTACCACTTATCTGTCGAAATCTTTCATCATTCACTTAAAACAGTCGATTGATCATACATTGAGTACCATATAACTGGAATTAACCGAAGAAGGATTGGTCGGTGCTGCCGGCTGGCGTCAAGTTCGATCCCACGGATCAGGAGCTGATCGAGCACCTTGAGGCCAAAGTGAGTGATGACAGCGCGAGATCTCACCCTCTCATCGATTTGTTCATACCAACCATCGACAACGAGCACGGCATATGCTACACCCATCCTGAGAAATTTCCAGGTAAGACACCGATCGGCCGTCTACTTGCACAAACATATTCCTTTGTTTATAGCTCTATTTTTCTTTTTAGACGCAGACCTGGTGAAGCAATTACAATTTGACAGTTAATAAAAAGTGAAACAAGTGACTGCAACTTGCCAAAGATGTTATGAAAATGCCAACTATGTACACTAAAACCTGTATTCGACAATACTGCAGGTATCACACTGAGTGGCCTAAGCAAGCATTTCTTCCAGCGCAATTCCAGGGCATTCAAAAGGGGTACATGGACGCGTCGCAAGATACAGTCGGAGTGCGGCATGCACGCGATGTTGCACAACACCGGCAATACCTTGCCGCTGATGGTCAACGGCCGGCAGATGGGCAGCAAAAAGGTTCTGGTGCTTCACACCAACAAGAACTTCGACCAGCAGAGGACCAACTAGGTGATGCACCAGTACCACCTTGGGGACCTGGAGCAAGAGAAGGAGCGGGAGCTGGTCCTCTGCAAGATTTTCTACCAGACGAACACTAGGGCCAGGAGTAAAAAGATTATAAGTTAGTTTGGTATTGGTACTTGTACTACCTTGTCGTCCGCAAGTTGGTATTGTTGTTAATGATCTTTTGGTATGAACTTGGCATTTGCTTCCAACCATCATGCCGAGGGTCGACGTGGATATAAAGCCGATTCATTTGTTTCGAAACGAATTTTCAGGCACCTGATTTTTATTTGATGGGTAGCATAAGCACCTGCCGTTCGAATTCCCAGTTCTCCAAAAATTTTGAAACAAGTGCATGCTCTTATTATCACGATGAAAAAACAATATCCCTGTTGCATCCCAGTTATCAGTCTGTACTTGCAGAATTCTCTCGTTTATTGAGCACGTATATTGTTTTTTCAGGTCGAGCAAGTTTCAACTGGGCTGTAGACTACCCAGGCTTGGTTTTGTTTTTAACAAGCCCAGCCCATGACGACAACCGGGCACAAAGATCCAGCAGGTATCTACTGGCCTCTGGCCCTCCAGCGTTAGTTATATTTTGTCTTACAACATCCGCAGGCACTTTTTTTACTGAATCAAACACACTTCCCATTTATATTTTCCTCTTCAAACGCATGTCCAACATCCGTTTTCAATCTCTACCTATAGTTTTACTAGTTCATATACACGTATCATTATATTGAAAATACATAAAATTCACTTTTCATATTTACATCCTTATTTTTGTTGTTGTTTTCCCTCCCAGCGCTGATTTTTTTACCACTGGTTTTCCCTTAAACCAACTCAATTGTCCCACGTCTTATTTGCTTACAAAAACAAAACGGTTTTTTTTTGGCAAATCAATAAGTTCTTAAAAAAATGTGTATCATTTCGGGATTACAAAAGTTCGGACTCCACCGAAATATGCAAAATAAGGTTGAACTTTTTGACTGTGGTCCGGGGTAGAAAATGGGCTGTAATAAATTAATTAAGAATTAGCAAATGGGCTGCAAATTATTAAAAATAGCAAATGGGCTCTATGTTGTCTGCCACAGATTTGGAGGCTGACTTGTGGGCCTACTAAGTTCATGCGTACACAAGGTTTATCAAAAAAGAAACTTAGTCAACAATCAACTCTACCAGCGTCAGACCGTTAGATGTCAATCTAACAGCAATCGTGCTTCTTCAGTCTCTGATCTTCCTGCCCCAGCCGCCCAAACCAACGCCATCGGAACTGCCTGCTCCCTCCTCCCTTGGCCGGCTGTGCTGCCGGGCAGGCCTCATGGCCCCATCATATACTCGCATCCCTGGCCTGTCTATCCCTCTACTCACACACACCTCCTGTTATTTTCCAGCGACGGCAGTCGAACCAGTCAACCCTCGTACTCTCCACCGCGTGGGCAGCCACTGCCGTGTCTTCCCCGGCTTCGTGTCGTTCCCTTCGTCGGCCTCGTCGTCGTCCACCGCCCTGGTGCTCTCGGCGCGGCGTGGTCAACATGGTCAACGAACGACATCCATCGGAAGTGGACTGTACGTGGAGAGGCTGACAGCTGGGTCCACGGCCGCACACAAGGAAATGCCTCCTTATTACACGCAAAATAATGATTCCTCCACTTGACATCTGGGACCCCCCGGAAGGGCCTCTGTATTTCGCGAAAAAAATGTTCCCTCCGCTGACAGGTCGGACCCACCAACTATATCTTCGCACGCAAGGAAGTGCCTCCTTATTGCGCACAAAAAAATGAATACCCCCCTGCCAGTTGGGACCCACCACAGTGGGAGGCCGACTTGTGGGCCTACTAAGATGACGGGACGGAGGGCTTTGTCAACTTAGTCAATATGAACGATTCTAGCTCCAGTGACCGTACAATGTCCATCCAACGGACTTAGTGCTTCTTCAACCTCTGGTCTTCTTTCTCCAGCCGCCCAAAGCAGCGTCGGTCGTGTCGCATGCTCCTGCCTCCCATGGCCGGCTGTGCTGCCGCGGAGGCCTCACCGCCCCTTACTATTCCCACCACTGGCCAGGCCCTGCGGCGACGGCAACCTCACACCGCTGCCGAACCAGTGAACCCTCGTACTCCTCTCCGCGCGGGCTTCCACTGTCGCGTCTTCCCCGGCTCCGCGTCATCCCCTTCCTAGGCCTCGCCGTCGTCCACCGCCCTGGTGCTCTCGGCGCGGCGTGGTCAACGTGGTCAAGGAACGGCTTCTATCGGACGTGGACTGTACGTGGAGAGGCTGACAGCTGGGTCCACAGCCGCAGCAAGGAAGTGCCTCCTTATTATGTGCAAAATAATTATTCCTCCACCTGACAGCAGGGACCCATCGGACGGGCCACCGTATTTCGCGAAAAAAACGTTTCCCCCTGACTGCTGGGACCCACCAGCTACATCTTCGCACGCAAGGAAGTGCGTCCAGGCAAAAAAAACGATTCGCCCCCCTGACTGCTGGGACCCACCAGCTACATCTTCGCAGGCAAGGAAGTGCCTGACAGTCGGGACCCACCTGGTCGAAGCGTACGTAGCGTTGTCATTCTGGTCGCGAACGTGTACGTACATACTGGTCGATGTAGAGGCGCGCACGTGTCGTAGTAGAGGCGCGCACGTAGCATGTACACGTACGTACAGCGGCCAGTGTGCAAGAAAGAAAATACGGCCACGTACGTACATACGGGCAGGGTCTCGAACGCCTACTCGCGCATACGTATGGCCAGGGCTCGTGTACATGGCTGGATCATAACGGAGAAACAACGTCGTCGTCGTGTTCATGGGGAGCCAACCGGCTGGGTCAGAATGGAATGCGTCGTCGTGTTCATCGGGAGGGCTTGGACGGAACAGCCGATGGAAACGAGGCCTGGCGTACCGCAGAACGGAGGAAACGGCCTTGTGTTCGACCGGCCACGTTCCAAACGGGATCCTGTTCATCGGGAGGGGTCTGTCGTACCGCAAAATGGAGGAAACGGACCTCCTACGGTCGAAACAGGGTTCCTGTTGATCGGGAGGGGTGTGGCGTACCGCAAAACGGAGGAAACATACTTGTGTTGGAGCGCTACGGTCGAAACGGGGGTCCTGTTCATCGGGAGGGGTGTGACATACCGCAAAACGGGACTCCACGGGATACTGTTCATCTCCACCGTCGACCCCCTCCAGCCTCCACGGGCTACTATTCATAAACCGTCGACCTCCTCCAGCCTCCACCTGCGACTGTTCATCCACAGGCTCCTATTCATCCAGCCTCCACCACGCGCTACTCCATCGGCTACTGTTCAACCAGCCCTCTCCACGGGCTCCTGTTCAACCACCCCTCCAAGGGCCACTGTTCATCCAACCCTCCACCGTCTACTATTCATCCTGCCCTCCACGGGGTGGTCCTGTTCATCCTGCCCTCCACGGGGTCCTGTTCATCCAGCCCTCCACGGGGTCCTGTTCATCCAGCCCTCCACGGGGTCCTGTTCATCCAGCCCCAACCGGCTCGAACGATCGGGATCCTGTTCATCCACCCCCACTGGGAACTGTTCATCCAAACCCCCAGCAACGCTCACTGTTCATCCAGAGGCAACGCCACGGGGTCCTGTTCATCCACCCCCCACCGGGAACTGTTCATCCAAACCCCCCCAGCAACGCTCACTGTTCATCCAGAGGCAGCCTCGATCGGCTTCAGTTAGCAGCAGTAGCGAAGGAATCGCTCGATCGGGTTCAGTTAACAGCCATCGATCGAACGCTCGGGTTCAGTAACGCGTAGCCTGCAGCGCAATTGCTCGGGTTCAGTTAGAGCCCAACGCCTCACTCGGGTTCAGTTAGAGCCCAATACCTCGCACCCACGCGCGTGCGTGTACGAGAGAAACGCACATCGCTCGGCCCCGACCACCCACCGTAACAGGGAACACCCCGATATTTTCCTCGCCCTCGCTTCTACCATGGTTTTTTCCGTCATGGACGGCCCAAAGAATGTCATGCAGCTGCGTCTCCGGCCCGCCCAGGACGAAAAGCCCATTTTCTGTCATGATTTTTTGTCATAGAAGTAGGACCCCACCACATCTATGATGATACCGTGTTTTGTCACAATTATCGTCATAGAAGTGTCATAAGTATGACAGAAAAAAATTTCGTTCGGCCCAAAATGTCACGGATGTGTCTTTTTTTGTAGTGCCCTGAGCATAAATAAATGAAGCGCTGGCGCCCTAAGTTTTAGCATGCATGCTAGGTTGAGTCTCTCTCTTTGTTAGGGTCGATAGTGCTTAGTGGCGACTAACCCCTAGCATAGAGGTTGAGTGTGCGTCTCTCTGTTTCTTTCCGTCCTTTCTTTTAGTTCGCAAGATGCGCGGGCGTTTTTGCTGAGCTGTTTGGGGGAAAGGAAACATGCCGACGCCCCAACCCCGGCAAGCCAAGGTTGCCGGGGGCTGCAGATCCAGAGATCCGACCATGGAAAGCCAAGGTTGCCAGGGCTGCAGAATCAGATAAGTCTTTCATCCCCCACTCTACACTTTCGTATGGAACTTGAACGTACGAAGCTTCGCTCACTCTTATACCGCCGTGCTCCCTCTTTCCCGTGTCCAAGAACCTTTCTTTGGGCCGGAACTTGGTTGTAGTGCGATGGAAAGGGAACAAACGAAGGGCCTAAACCTACTTTGCCCTACCTCCGCCAAGGGCGTGAGTGTAGTCAAGCTATAGAGCAGGAGGACGGCAAGGTCTGTTGCCGGGCAATGATGTTTATTTTAAGATAACAAGGATTCGATCCTTGGTGTGGGCCTCGCTCGCGCACAAAAGAACCCGGCAAACACCCCTTATCTTCATTAATACGTTGTTAAAAAGTACAATTCATACGGAGTGTGAGCTTGAGCAAGGGGATTACAAAGTCTAAAATTCAACTAGTGCCCGAAGGCTTAAAAACTAAAAAAAGGATAAGATGTTCGTAACCCCTTTCTTGTCCCTCTCCTAAGGAAGCAGATTGGGATGGCAGGGGGGCAAAAGGAGCGCCTAGGCGAGGTGCGAGCAGCAGAAGACACCATGAGAACGTCCCCGTGGCCGCCCAGAAGAAGGCTGGTGATGACGGTGCCGGGGAAGAGGCCGAAAGATGAGGTAGCGGGCCGGCAATACGCGACGAAGGCGTCGACGCCATCGTACTCCGACTTGCCGGCCCGCCACCCTCCTTCTTCGTCTTCTCCAGCCCTCCAGTGCCGGCCGCCAGAGTGACGGCCCCGAGAAGTTCAAGGAGCTGGCTCGAGGAGCCACCACCAAGAACTGCCTCCCCCCGGCAAACTTCTTGCCGGGGAGAGGGCTAGGTGCGGTGCTGCTGCCGGCTCCGCCTAGGGATGGGGCGTCCGACGCCTAGTCAGACCCGTCCCCGTTGTCCTCCCCGCTGGTTCCCTCCTCGTCGCTGCTCGAGGAGGAGCTCTCGTCGTCGGTCGAGCTCTCCGCGCAGCACCCTAGCCGGTGTCCCGAGCGCCCGAAGACCTTGACGGAGAGCAAGTCGCTCTCCACTAGTTTGAAGAGGAGAACATGCCCCTTCATCAAGCAGTGGGCACGTGCGAAGGTCTTCCAACCCCGTCGAAGGAACATCACATGAGGGGCGGGGAACCCCGTGTTTTTCACCCACATATCGCCATTGCAACACCCCTTCATGTGAAGCCTTATACTCGGCCGCTGGTCAATCTCCAGCACCCTCGCGAACACCTCGGGAAGGCGAAGGCGGCTACGCGGTGGCTCACGCAGCTGCAGGATGAACTCCAGTGTTGTGTCCCCAACATGGCCGCTCGACGAAGCAGGAGGAGAGGGTGGCGGAGATGGTGACGGAGATGGCGATGACGCAGGTGTTCCCCTTCCGCGACCGCCGCTGCCTCGACCGCCTCGCCGACCGCGGCCCCGTCCGGCACGTCCACCTCAAGCATGGCCTTCGCCTTGCATGGCTAGGTCTTCCTTGACCGCCGCGGTTCTCTGGCGGGAGGAAGACCTAGTCGCCTCCGCAGGAGAACGGCTGCGACCACGCCCTCTCGCCATGGCAGTAAATGGAAGATGGAGGCGAAGGGAAGGCGCGAGAAGATGCCTCCCCTCCTCCTCCCGAGACCCTTTTTATAGCCAAGCGGGGAAGGCTAAAGACCGGCTCTACGCTTCTGAAGAGCCCGTGCAAATCCGGCTCATTAAGTTGGCAGTGAGCAGGGTCATCGACCGCCCTCCACACCCAATCAAAGGCGCATAAGTATCGGCCATCGCGCATCTCCTCATATCTCGCGCATCCGTCACCTACTCCGCACCGTACATGCGGCATACGTGGCGAAGAGGGCGGGCGCGATGGGAAACGTGGAACGGCGGTTCCAAGGCTGAGAGAGTAAATGAGCAGTGGCCCTGCAGCTTTCCCTCTTTTTTAGGGAAAACGCGGGCCGCCTCTTTACTATTCACTATGGGATGACGCAAGCATGCTGCGGTCATTCCACGCATGACCCCCACGTCACGCATTCAACGCGGGTCATGGGGAAGTGCAATGAGCAAGGGAGTTACTGCGATAAGACTCTGCCATGCATGCCCGTGCACCGTTTTGGGCCTAGCCCAATAACGCTCCACGCTTATATGTGGCCCAGGCCCGGGGGCTCCTGTAGGTGTATGAAAGTAGGCTCCTTCTGTACCCCTTTTACTTGTGCACGGGCAGTCACAGCCACGCTTGCGGCCGCGCTTGGCAGAGCAGAAGAGGAAGCAAAGACGCAGGACTAGCAGAGCAGTTCTCAAGACCAGAAGCATGAAGAGCAGAAGGGCGAGGTGAAACTCCCCCGGCAAGGCCCTTGCTGGGGCGGCCTTCACGGCCCCGGCAAGAGCCTTGCCGGCGCGACCTGCCCAACACCAATGAGGCCGCCACCCTTGAGCCTGAGAGTTCCGACACCATCGACACATTGGAACCAAGGCTCAGGAGGCGCCTCCATGGTGGCATGCAGATCTTTGTGAAGGCCAAGAGCATACAAGACTAGATGAGAACCAGAAGACGAAGACCTCCGGCAAGATCCTTGCCGGAGACGCCCACAAGGCCCCCGGCAAGACCCTTGCCGGGGACGCCTGCAAGACCCCGGCAAGATCCTTGCCGGGGCCCCGGAAAGGCTCTTGCCGAGGACATCTACGAGGCTGCAGCCAGGCCCGTGCCAAGCCTCCACGGCTGTTCCCACATAGCTGCCGGCCCGCCAACAAGGCAGGCACCTACGTGGCGGCATGCAACTCCCACGTCAACTCAGCAAGCACCTGCGTGGTGGCATGCATATCTTCGTGAAGACTCTACCACCACACCAACTTAGCAGCCAGCCAGCCAGCGTGGCGCTACATGCCTTGTCAGCCTGGACGCGTGTCGAAGCAAGGCAAGGCGGCGACAGGTGGGACGAGCTTCCTTGCCGTCCCCGATAAAGCAAGAAGGGCACGTCGGCAGCGCATTAAATGTGTTTTGTCCTACGGTGCCAGGGATAAACTCGACTACTGTACAACTTTCCACCTCCTGTGTGCCACTGTGGCAGCCCCTTTGACTATAAAAGGAGGCCCGGGCATACTGAGAGAGGATTCAAACTTTTTGGACCCTGCACGCTCTGTAGCAAGTCCAAGAACAATAGATAAACATACACCAGCAGGAGTGGGGTATTACGCATCGCTTGTGGCCCGAACCTGGATAAACTCCCCCGCGTTGATCTTCTAATCCCGCTCTTCCCGCAGCCTCGCGCCCTGTCAACCGTAGAAGGGATTCTTTGTGATCCGATAGGTGTCGTTTACCCGACAAACCTCTTCTTGGCCGAATGCTCGGTCGGGCTCCCCGGGATACGTGGTCGAGCTTAGGCTGCGACATTCTGGAGCAGGGGATGTGGATCTAGCGGGGAGGGACACCGCAGGCCTCATCTACAAACTCAGGGGAGTGGGGCGACGGTATGGGAATCGCTGGATAACCTAAACTTTATTATCTAAGCTAGGAGGAACGGGCAGACCGGCAGGGTTGGCGGCGGCGGCGGCGGCGGCCGCGAGCTAGGGTTCGAAGGGGAGGAGGGGCGGGTGGGGGATTGTGGAGGGGGGTGGTGTTTGAGGATACGTCGCGGCTACTGAAAATTTTAGTAATGGTGGGTGGAGATGGTGGTGGACGAGGGAGGGCGACGGTTCAAATGCCTCGCCTGCTAAAATTTTACTATAAGGTCGATGCTGGAGGAGTGTGGGCGACGGTTGAAGTACGACGGCTACTAAAATTTGGGTAAAGGAATTGATGCGGGGCGGGAGTGCCCAAGATCGCACACGGTCCAATAACAATATGCTTGTATGATAATAAGGAAAAGTGGCGCAGATCCACCGATTTTTGCAACGCTCAAGGCGTGTAGTTTGTTTTTTATATTTCTAGCTAGCTGGTCTATCGCACACGGTTCGTCCTAATTTCCAAATAAACTTACCCGCCTTTAGCTTCCATAGGTGGTGGTTTTACAGTGCACTTGCATCGCACACGGTTAAGCCAGTACCTCCACCCTTCGCTCGCGCTTGCGCGGTCGTGGTGATTTCAACGCACTTGCATCGCACACGGTTGAGCCAGTACCTCCACCCTTTGCTCGTGCCTGCGCGGTCATGGTGATTTTGGCGCACTTGCATCGCACACGGTTGAGCTAGTACCTCCATCATTTTCTCGCGCTTGCGCGGTCGTGGTGATTTCAACGCACTTGCATCGCACATGGTTGAGCCAGTACCTCCACCTTAATTTGCTCGCGCTTGCGCGGTCGTGGTGATTCACATCGCACTTGTATCGCACACGGTTTAGATATTATACCCCGTGTCCGTTGAGGATCATCAGAGTCTTTGCAGCAAGAAATAATGTTAGGGAGGGTCAAAAAGACAGCCACACCAACATGTGGCCCAAATATATACGAGTGAAAAGGGTGGTATGTGATGCTCAAAATTCCAATGCACAACTTTGACCCCGCGGGCCCACGGTTGGGCGCATCATTGAAGATAGATGAGAGGGGCTAGAAGTCAAGAACCGCCTGGAAGTGGCCAAATATATGTACGAATATTGGGATGTTTAAAACTTTAAATACACAATGCATAACTTTGGTGGCACCTGCCTCGCAAACTCGAAAGCACCCTAACAACCACCTAGCTAGGATATATATAATGACATAATGTCGTACCTAGCTAGGATGCTTGGCCCACCACCTCCCACTTCGTGTCAGCAGGGCGGATGCACGTAATGATCGATACTTTGGCCATACATGCATGTCGCCATGACCTACCATAAGACAAACCAATGAATCTTTCGTTTGGTCACATGACAGTTGTTGTTGTCGATAAACCGCTTGCGCCAATAGATTGAACCATCATAAACATCGCACGAGAGGGACCACAAAACCAGCACCTCTTGCATGCGGCCCAAAATGATGTACGTTGGGAAGGGGTGATGTGTGTTTTCAATATAGAATAATGTACAATTTAGATGTGGTGCCTACCTCTTGATACAGACAAAAAACATGAAGGCAAGGTAGTTAAGGACGAGATACGGACGCAGGGTTTGATGTAGGTCGAACCCAGCAATCCGAGCATCTGGGAGGGAATCCTGACAACGCATGAGCTCGAGCTTTGGTTGACCGACATTTGACGGGGACCGGCCCTAACTTGAACTAGGAGGAATCCATTCATGGCCAACACATACCCCTCATTATCGGTCAAAGGGGTGATATATATACATCCGGGGAGCCCACAGATATCTATGTCGTCACAAAAAACCGCACAAGGGAGACGTGGTCGATCAGAAGACCCCGTATACACTGCATGCGGCCCGAAAATATGTATGGGTACGATGGTGTATGATGTGTTTAAACCCCAAATGCACAACTTCGATGGGCCACGCCAAGTACATTACAAACCGAACACCGTACCCAACTCCAAGCCTGGTTCAATACCTATGATGTCAGTTTCCCAACTTTGAGGCGGCAGCGCGGGGGGGGGGGGGGGGGGGGGGGAGGGGTCGTCCCACGCATGCACTCAAACTTTATTTTGTCTAGCATGAGACACATATATATACTAGTACACGACACGTGCTTTGCACGTTATAGCAAAATAAAATGGGCAAGAATATTACATACTGCATAATGAAGAGCGATTAGCTATCTCAAAACCCATAATGGGGCATTGTATGTATTTACACTACTACCGCCGTTGTTGTTTTCACTAAATTTCTTTAACACAAATATCATGTGTCCTTGTCTAGGGTTTTTATCTATTAGTAGTTTATAACCAGAATTTATTAAAAGCTCGTCCAAATTAAAAAATAACTTAACACTGTCAAATTTCTATAAATTGATACGAAACGGTTGAATTTATAATAAACAAATGAAAGTTTATAATTTGTAATCATTGTATTAGCTCTAATTGGCAATTGTTTATAAGGGGCCAATCTTGTAAATAAGCAAACGTTCTTACAAAGGGTTACAACAGCCATAGAGCTACTTTCATTTTCATTTTGTCTTTTAAGAGTGATACATTATTTTATTTTATTTAGAAGGGTCAGGATTCTTCCATTTATTTGGAGGGCCAATCATGTACTGTAGGTAGTAGTCTTCCCGACTCTTCTAGGCGGGCCTACGCCATGGGCCAGTCCAGGTCGTTTTCTTTTACAAGATTTTCATCTCGTTCTTGACTCCTGATCCATCCAGTGAAGAGGCAAAATCAATGGCTTGCCTTCTTCTCTCGTCGGCCATCCTTGCTCCAGTCTTCTGCCTGCTGCTGCCTCGCTTCCTCCGTCTGTCATCTTCTTGCTAGGGCGTTTCCCTCACACTCCCACAGGTCGTACTAATCTTCCTCTCTACCTGGTCCATCTCGAGGAAAGACCCGTTGGAGCGAGGGGGCAGAAGTTGGCGCAGCTCTATGTGGAGTTTAAGTGCTTCAAGGCACCACGGAGTGACAAGAAATGGTGTCGCTGGAGCGAGGGTGCCGAGGGCTTAGAAGTTTTTGCTGGAGCAATAAAGAAGGAAATTGGAAGGTGCTTTATTCTTTAGGCCGTCGTCGTGCAAAATTTTCTTAATGCTTTTCTTTCATGATGCAGTTTGCATGTTCCTTTGATGCTGAATCATTACAGTTACTCTATCATTTGTTTCCAAAGTTCGGAGTTTACTATTTTCAATTTAATATCCGTTCTAATTTTACATAGACCGAGTTGGCTCAGGTTCTTGGTTTTGTAGGCGGATCAATGGATTTCAAGTTCAGTATGGCCAGAGGGATGGATTAGGACCAGGTAGAATGGATCTGCAAAGATGTTACCTGACTCTCGGTCAAAGAGAAGAGGGGAGAACCAGGACGCTTTGGGTTGGGTCGCGAGAGACAGACATCTCAGAGAACAGAGGCCAGCGGCTGCTGGGCACGCGGGTGCGATCGAAGTTTCTAGAGCTGAACTCCAATAGAGTGTGCACTGTTCGATTCAATGTATCTACGGCTTAAAATGCAGGGATTTGCCCATGCCTCTACCGTTGGATGCAGCAGTATCAACGGCTAGCATTCAAACTTATTCCTACACTATATAGGAGTATATATATATATATACACACACACATCTATACACCTATATAGTGTGCGAATAACTATGAAAGTTGCTCGTTGGATGAAGTCAATCCGACGGTACAGAGATGGAAAATCCGAGCATTACTGGTCGTTGGATATCATCTACATTCCATCAGATTCTACCAAATGTACAATCTAGAAGACTCCATGGTTGAACTTAAGCATAATGCACAAACCTTAAAACACAAGCACTTCTCCTTTGTTTTCTAGAATCTTCCATATCTTAATTGCCCAAACCTTTTTTTTTCTAAATGAATTGTCACTTTTTGTTTTACCTTTACAATGCACAATTCCATGAATCTTAAAATAGTTTTTTATAAAACTAATTGAATTTGGATGAGATGAACTATAAGAATTAAACGAACATCTACATCATGCATATCTGGGAGAAGAGGCGGGAAACCGATGAGGGAAGTGGAGAGAAACGGTAGCCTGTTTTGAATTAAAACCTAGTAGAGAAGGAAGCGTGAGCTACACGACATATGCGCACAGTGCTTACCCATGTTCTACATGTGCTGTCGAAAGGGCTCAGGGTTGCCGTTCGATCTGGGAGCATCCAACGGAGGACACGTACGATCCGTGGGGTTTGGGTTCTGGCCAGTCAGAACACAGGACTCAGATCGCGCGCGCAGCGAGGGGGATATCATACGGAAACCAACATTCGGTGGAAACCGGTGAAAACCACGAGAAAAAGATGTTCTGAAGTTTCAAAAAAATTTCAAAAAATGCAGGATGTTAAGAGGATGATGTTTTATTGGCACACAAAATTTCAAGTTAAAACACATTAAGAGATGTGAGCTATGAAAAAGACAAAATCAGTGTTGAATAGTGCCGAATAGTAATGTCACTATTCAGGGCGGAATTTGACTTTTTCATAGCTCACATCCGTAATGTTTTTCAACTTGAAATTTTGTGTCGCAATAAAACATCACCTTCTTAACATCCCACATTTTTTAGATTTTTATGAAACTTTAAAATATGGTTTCCACGAAGTTTTCATTGAATATCGGCTTTCGTCAGTGAACCGTGTGCTATTTAAAAACATTTCGTGAGAAGAATCTCGGTTTTTAAATCCTCGTAAATCCAAAACAAAGCTGAAAATCGTGAAACCTGCCATGGTGTCACGACATCGCACTTATATGTTGAGGAATTCTTTTCGTCCATTGTGGCGCAAGTTTTATTACAAGCCTCTTACAAACCGGAGCTTCTCTCAAAGAAGCCTCGTGGTTCCGATAGGGAAACGTGTCCCCCTTGTGGGCGAAACGTAATCACTGCCTCTTTTCACCTTGTATTTTCTTTTATGGGCAACATGGAACGACAGGATACCCGTGCTGAAATTTAAACTTATTCACAGTTCGTTTGGCCTTTTTATACACTAATTGAGTTTCCTAGGCATTTAATGTCCATAATTCAAATATGAACTACAAATACATGCTCCAGTTCACCAAAATGGCTAGAAAAATTGTACATGTGTCCTTGGGTGCATGTTTAGGTCCCATGCCAGGAATGGGAACGAATTACAACCGTACTGGTGTGATGGCTCGTACTCAAACATTTCGAATCTCGGTTTTTAAGTCCCCATAAATCCTAAACTCACCAAAAAGTCATCAAAGGTGGCATGGTGTCACGTCATGGCACATATATGTCGTCGTAAAAACATTGTCCAATTTGGGCCAAGTTTTATTACAAACCTCCTACAAAAACTAGAGCTTCTCTCAAAGGAGCCTCGTGGTTCCGATAGGGAAACATGTTCCCCTTGTGGGTGAAACGTAGTCACTGCCTCTTTTCGCCTTGTATTTTCTTCCACGGGCAACATGGAACCACAGGATATCCGTGCTGAAATTTAAACTTATTCAGGGTTCGTTTGGCCTTTTTATACACTAATTGCGTTTCCTAGGCATTTAATGTCCATAATTCAAATCTGAACTACAAATACATGCTCCAGTTCACCAAAATGGCTAGAAAAATTATACATGTGTCCTTGGGTGCATGTTTAGGTCTCATGCCAGGAATGGGAACAAATTACAACTGTACCGGTGTCCTGGCTCTTCCTCAAACATTTCAAAAATCAGTTTTGAAGTCCCCATAAATCCTAAACTCGCCAGAAAGTCATCAAAGGTGGCATGGTGTCATGGCACATATATGTCGTGGTAAAAACATTGCCAATTTGGGCCAAGCTTTATTACAAACCTCTTACAAACCGGAGCCTGTCACAAGAACCCTCGTGTTTCGATAGGGAAATGTGTCCCCTTGTGGGCCAAACGATAATCACTCCCTCTTCTAGCCTCGTATTTTCTTCTACACACGACACGGAACAACTGGAGATTCGCGCTGAACTTTGAAATTATTCAGGGTTCGTTTGACCTTTTTTATTCATTAATTGAGTTTCTAGGCATTTAATGTCCATCATTCAAATCCGAACAACAAATACATGCTCCAGTGCACCAAAATGGCTAGAAAAAACATACATGTTTCCTTGGGGTGCATGTTTAGGTCCCATGGAACAAATGGGAACAAATTCAACCGTCTCTTCGTCCTGGCCTGGCCACAAACATTGTGAATCTCGATTTTTAAATGTCTGTAAATCCAAAACTCACCAGGAAATCATGAAACTTGGGATGGTGTCACTACATGGTATATATAATTGTCCAATTTGGGCAAAACTATATTACAAGCCCTTTACAAACCGGAGCCTGTCGCAACCCTCGTGGTTCCGGTAGGGAAACATGCCCCTCTTGTGGGTGGAACGATAATCGATGCCTCTTCTCGCCTCGAACTTTCTTTTCTAGAGGCAACATAGAATAACAGGAGTGTCGGGCTGAAATTTGAAATTGTTCAGGATTCGTTTGGCCATTGTATATATTACTAATTACTAAGTTTTCTATGCATTTAATGTATTTCATAATTCAAATTACAACCACATGCTCCAGTGAAGAAAAATGGGTGGGAAATCGTACATGTGTCATTGGGTGCATGTTTAGGTCTCGTTTAAGGAATGAGAATGAATTAAAAACTTGTCGTCGTCCTGAAACAATGAGAATCTCGGTTTTTAAATCACAGTAAATAAAAAAGTGACCCAAAAAACATGAAACTTGGCATGGTTTCATGACATGGCACATATAAAAATCGTCCAGTTTGAGAAGAGGCGCACACATTAGTAGCCAACGAAGTCCTTTTTGAAACAAAAAGCTGACACGTTAATATCGCACACGGTTGTATTATATTTACCGTGTTGAAATTTAACCATACTCGGTGGTGTGCATGCAGCTATTTGATTAGACGGGACGAGCGCAAGAAGTCCGCCGTGCAGGTTCGATGGGACGCGTGCGAGCAGTCCGCCGCGCAGGCTCGACGGGACGCGTGCATCCTGTCCACCTCGCAGGCTTGACGGGACACGTGCGAGCAGCAAGGCCGCCCATGCTCACCGGGAAGCGAGCTCTTTGACCTCCATGCACCAGCCGCCGCCCGCCTCGCTCACAACTTCTCCATTAATGGGTTAATTAAAGCACCTGGACGGAGAGTGTTTGCTTGTGATCCCATGGCAGCATTTGATTCGATCGTGTTTTCAACTCGTATTCCGCCCTAATTTAAATTGCCACATAGGGCAACGGATAATACGACCACAAATAAAATGGCAACGGATAATACGACGACAAATTTACAATGGCGCAGATAATAATTGTCTTACATATTCCGGATAATTTAAAATGCCACATGCGGCAAAGCCCGGAAGACACGGGGGCAAGAGAAGAAGGAAATTGCAGACAACGATCTGGGTCGCTACTGTCTCTACTCGTTGATGGATCGCCGGGCGGCGAAATCCTCCAACTCCTTCTTCAATTCCTCACGACTTTGCTTGAAAGCAGCCACAGATTCCTCCACCTCCTGCTCACACTCGATCCGTAGCTTCCTCAAGCCATCAATCAGTTCCTCGATGACTGCTTTCAGCGTCATCTCCGAGGCACTGCTCTGCTCATGCAGCATCTTCCAGCCGGCGGCCTCCTCCTCCCTCTCGGCGACCAACTTGTGGAGCTTCGCACTGTCATCCATGAGTTGCTCGACGAGGCCGGTCGCCTTGTCAACCAAGCCATCGCGGATCTTGAGCAGCGTCATCAAGTCGTCGACCAGCTCTTGTTGCGTAGTGACGCCAGCGAGAATGTCGTCGTCGCCGGCGAAGGACTTCAGGAACGCCGGCTCGTCGCGATGGCCGACACCGCGAATGCGCTTGTGAGAGCCCTCGCATGCCCGTGAGAGCTCGTTCGAGGGCTCCACGGTGCGCCGGGACATCCCTGCTGCGGCTGCGGCTTTGTGGCGGGACCTCTCTAGTGCTTCCGCGGCCTTGGTCTTTGCTGCCTGGTTATATGTCCACCCTAAACTCCTCCTACCGGTCATGGTGGAACGACTTGACAGAAAAAACCAGTTTTGTGGGTGATGAGGAGAGGAACTATGAAGTAATTTTCGAGTGGGTAGTTTCTATAGCCCGGTGCTAAGTGTGAACACTTATTAGTTTGATAGGTGTGAACAGATTTGCAATTACTTATTGTGTTGTAATCAGCAATGTGACGAGAAACAAGGTCAAAATTTATTGATGGCAGAAGGTTGACCACGTGGTTGCTCGCCGTTGAGGCGGCCGCGGCGCGCTCCGCTCTCGCGTCCCTGCGTGTGCTCTGCTCGCCGTTGAGGCAATGTTACAATGGCAACTGTTAATAATTCTTAATAATTGTCTTACATATTCAGGATAAATTAAAATGCCAAATGCAGCAAGGCCCAGAACACTCACGACCTACATATGCATACAATTATAATAAAATATAAGCTAAAAGTCTGAGCTGGCGGCCTACCGACGATGGTCTTCTCGGACTCCATGATCAGCATAGCACCCTTGCGGCCGTTCATTCCGAGTATCCTGACCCGCCTCCGCCTACAGAGCTGCTGGCGCTGGGAGGCTCTTGGGGCTGCTGGGCCTCTTCCAGAAGAGCTTGACAGCATGCAATCGCGCGCATGACAACTCTGCGGAACCGCTCCATTTCCATGTCTCTGGCCTGGTAGCAAATTCCGTCGATCACCTGCATCCTCAAGATATCACGTTGGCGATGTTCTACTTCGTCGGGGACGTCAACTCCGCCAAGGATGCGCTCGAGCCTGGCCACCACATCATCTGGATCGAGGTTGACACGGCCGCCGCGGGCAATGATGAAGCCATAGGCTGCCTTTGTCTTGACTGAATCACAGAGGTCCTCTGCCCATTCCTTGCGGGGCATCAGACTCTCGATGAGCAGTGGTGATGGCGGCTCTTCGGGTGGGTCGTCGATCATGCCGCCGAGCAGCTCTGGATCTTTTGCACGGTGGATGGCAAACTGCTCATCACACCTCCTCTGCAATATGTCGATTGTGCTCCCAAGGACTGTGACGCCGATATCGCTGTCGATGGGCCATGGTGCCTGCACCGGCCGATGAAGCTCTTGCTCCCCGACCTGCTCCGGCTCGTTCTCCTCGCCGAAGATGTAACGCAGGGAGGCGCCGACATCGAAGCTTTGGTCGTTGCCTGGAATGCTTGGAATAACAAATGGTAGATGTGTGAGGACTAGATCTTTGCAGAGTGTCGAGACGGTGCGTCGCCGCCTGGGTTATATGCAACAAGCCGTTAGTTGGTGGCGGGGAACCGGTGAGGGAATAGGCGTGGATTTTACAATTCATCCATGTGGAGCGCGGGAAGCATTCGCTGGAGCGCGGGAAGACTAAGTGGAGCACACACACAACCCGAATACCGTATCCGATGCCACGTGTTATTTATCACACAAGTGTTAACATAAGGAAACGTATGTTTAACTTAATAATCATCGCACACGAGTACTCACAGACGCATCGTGCGCGATACTCCTAGCCACCACAAGCAACTAGTTTGCATTTTCAGAGTTTTTTGTACACATAGAATCGCACACAAACTAACTGTATTAACCGTCTGTGTTGTAATTTCTCATCGCAAACAGTTCATCCGAGTCGGCTGTTTGCCACGTATCACACACATCTTGTTAAGTTGAACCATTTCTCTTGCGTTCGCTAATCGAAAACAGTTCGTCCGAGTGAACCGTATGCCCTATATCACACACACCTTGATCTGGCTAACCATTTATGTTGCACTCCCTAATAACAAACGGTTCCTCGGAGCAAACTGTATGCCGTATATCGCACACACATTGATATGGATGCCCGTTTCTGTTGTTCTGCCTCATCGCAAACAATTCGAACGGGTTAACCGTGTGGCCTGAATTGCACACGCAACTAAAATCTGAACCGTGTTTGATGGCTCCGCCGTCGCAAACATTTTGCACCTTTTTGACGTTTTTTTTACATCCCCGTTTGTGATTAATGCATCGCACACAGTTTCATCAAAGTGTGTCTGATCATAGTGTCGCGTTAGCAGCATCCTGCAGTAGTGTAATGCAATAAGAATGATGACATGATGTAGACAAGATCCATTTATTTTGAAATAGACCCCATCGTTTTATCCTTAGTAGCCACGGTACATACGTGCCGGTTCCCCTTCTGTCACTGGGATCAAGCAAGATCGAACCCACTACAAAGCACCTCTTCCCATTGCAAGATAAATAGATCAAGTTTGCCAAACAAAACCCAAATATCAGAGAAGAAATATGAGGCTATAAGCAACCATGCATATAAGCGATCAAAGAAACTCAAATAACTTTCATGGATAAAAAGCTAATCTCATAATAAACTCAAAGTTCATCCGATCCCAAAAAACACACCGCAAAAAGAGTTACATCATATGGATCTCCAAGAGACCATTGCATTGAGAATCAAATGTGAGAGAGGAAGCCATCTAGCTACTAACTACGGACCCGAAGGTCTACAAAGAACTACTCACGCATCATCGGAGAGGCACCAATGGAAGTGGTGAACCCCTCCGTGATGGTGTCTAGATTGGATCTGGTGGTTCTGGACTTTGCGGCGGCTGGAATTGATTTTCGTCGACTCCCCTAGGGTTTCTGGAATATTGGGGTATTTATAGAGCAAAGAGTCGGTTCAGGGGGGCACCCGAGGTGGGCACAACCCACCAGGGCGCGCCTGGGCCTCCAGGCGCGCCCTGGTGGGTTTTTCTCCCCTCGGAGCACCCCCCAGGCACTTCTCCAACCCACTAGATGTCTTCTGGTCCAAAAAAATTCACAAAAAGTTTCGCTGCGTTTGGATTCCGTTTGGTATTGATTTCCTGCCATGTAAAAAACATGCAGAAAACAACAACTGGCACTTGGCACTATGTCAATAGGTTAGTACCAAAAAATTATATAAAATGATTATAAAACATCCAAGAATGATAATATAATAGCATGGAACAATAAAAAATTATAGATACGTTAGAGACGTATCAGCATCCCCAAGCTTAATTCCTGCTCGTCCTCGAGTAGGTAAATGATAAAAACAGAATTTTTTGTGTGGAATGCTGCCTAACATGCCATCTCATATTCTTTTCTTTCCATGGCTAACCGTATCCACGGGTGCCTTCCATACCAACACTTTCCAAGGAATTTATTATTTGACAACATAAAGTAAATTCATTTTTCATTTCGGGACTGGTCATCCCTAATACCTTTGCCTTACTCTCGTGCAATAACAAGTGAATAAACACTCATCATGAGAATGACACATCTAGCATGGAAAATATTAGCCACCCCTCACCACCTCGCGAGCGGCACGAGAACATAAAAGAGAAATTTATTTTGAAAATTAGAGATGGCACATACAAATTTGCTTAGAACCGCAAAAGAATACCGCATATAGGTAGGTATAGTGGACTCATGTGGCAAAACTGGTTTAAAGGATTTTGGATGCACAAGTAGTGATCATACTTAGTGCAAAAGGAAGGCTAGCAAAAGATTGAGAAGTGACCAACCAAGAAATGAATCATCTCATAAGCGAGCATTAAGCATAATTAACACCGAATAATGCACCCCAAGTAGGATATAATTTCATTGCATAACTATTGACTTTCGTGCTTGCATAGGGAATCACAAACCTTAACACCAATATTCTTACTAAAGCATAATTACACATCAACATGACTAACATATCACATCATCATATCTCAAAACTATTACTAAGAATCAAGCTTATTTTGTCCAATAATCATCATGAATGTTTTTATTATATCCTTCTTGGATATCTATAACCATGATGAGTCACTGCCATGAACTTGGCCAGGGCCAGGTACCCAAGGATGGCGTTGTATGGAAGACGGATGTGGGAGACATCGAAGTCGATGAGCTCTGTGCGGTAGTTGTCGCACTGGCGGAAGGTGACATGGAGGAGGATCTGCCCTATCGGGGTGGTGGAGCTGTCGGTCACTCCTGAGAAAGGGTTTGGTGGGCTGCAGCTGGTCATAGGGCACTAGGAGTCGGTCGAATGTTTCGATAGACAGAACATTGAGTCCTGCACCGCCATCGATGAGGGTTTTGGTGACGAGGACGTTGCTGATGACGGGTGAGCAGAGCATCGGGAGGGCGTCGGCAGTTGCCGCGCACTTGAGTTGGTCGGACAAGCTGAAGGTGATGGTGCACTTGGACCACCTGAGCGGACGCGTAGCCTCAAGCTTGGGAAGGGCCGCATTCACCTCGCGGTCAAACTTCTTGAAGATGCGATTAGAGGCTGGGGCCTGGGCGCCGCCCAGGATGCAGGCTACGACACGAGGCTCCTGGAGGCCCCCGGGCCCCTCGTCCTGGTGGTGGTCGTCGTTCCTTCTTGGCGCTGGTGCCAGTGGAGGGAGACCAGCGTTGCCCTGAGGATGGTCCTCACGGGGCTGGTCCCTCCAGGGGCCCTCGCGAGGCTGGCCCTGCCAGCGTTCGTCACGAGGCTGATCACGCCACTCCTGGCGGGGGCTGCGGTCGTCCCAGCGTCCTCCACTTCGGCCTCCTCCACGGTTGTAGCCTCGATCGCTGCGCTCGGGGCGACAACCGAGGCGCCCGTCGCGGATGGCCCTGAGCCCCTGACAGTCGTTCGTGTTGTGGCTTTGCACGTTGTGGAAGACGCATAATGGACGGCTGCCCTTGGATGACTCCGGGTGGTCGCAGCCGCGCTTCATTTCTGGTTCAGCAGCGAGCACGGCCACCCCCTTGCGGTTCACATCCTTGGCCTTGGCCTTCTTGTCCTCTGGGTTTGTCTCTGGGAGCTCGAGGAGGGAGAGGCGTCCTTCCTCGGCTCTCGCGCACTTGGTTGCCATGTTGAACATCTCTAGAGCCATGCACAGGTCCTCATGTATGGCGAGCTCTTCCTTCATCTTGACGTTCCGGACACCATCGATGAATGTGGAGATGATGGCCTCGTCCGACACCATGGGGATCTTGAGACGAACGGTGTTGAAGCAATGGATGTACTTCTGCAGGCTCTCCCCTGGCTGCTGCTTGATGTGCCGCAAGTCACCCGCAGCAGGCGGGCGGTCGCGAGTACCCTGGAAGTTGGCGACGAAATGCTCGCGCATCTCGCCCCAGGAGGAGATCGATCCCACGGGCAGGTTCAGGAGCCAAGAATGTGCCCCATCCTTGAGGGCCATGGGAAACCAGTTCACCATAACCTTCTCGTTGCCGTTGGCCGCCTTGATGCTCAGCTCGTAGAGCTGCAAGAACTCAGCAGGGTCGGGGGTGCCGTCGTAGCATGGAGGCAGGTCGGGCTTGAACTTCCCCGGCCAGACAACGCTGCATAGCTCTGGAGTGAACGCGCGGCAGCCCGCCGTGATCACGGGCGCTCGTTGTGGGTGTGGAGCTTGATCTTGGGGCTCGCGCTCCATAACGGCAGGTGGCACGCAGTCCTGATGTGGCGTTGCTGGGTGCGCACGTGCCTCTGCTTGCGGCCGCTAGACCACCTGGCAGCTTTCTTCTTCCTGCGCAGGCGCCGGGCCCGGTGGGTCACGCCTTGGGGCCTCGTGCCTTGGCTCGATGATGGCATCTTGACGGGGAGGTGGAGGAGGCGCTCCGTGGGCTACGTCACCCGCAGCAGGCGGCTGGCGAGGCAGCGGGAGAGACAGTGCAGGAGAGCCCCCGGCGGCGCTGACGAGCTCGGCGCTGCGGTCCAGCCAATCTTCGTAAAGTTCATCGACGGGGCGATAACGCAGGAGCTCGCGCACCATGAGCAAAGTGGCCTGCGCGTTCGTTGGGCCGTGACGAGCGTGGGACGACGAACCAGCCGAGGTCAGCGACGGGGTGGCGGTGCGCCCATCACGCCGCACAGAGGGGTGCAACGACGAAGCTTGCACTACAAAAAAATACACTTCCGTGATGATACGTGTTTGTCACAGTAGGTCATGTTTTCTTTCATGCATGTACATCCATGACGATTTTATGACGGAATCAAGATAGTCATACATGTGCTGTCGTACAAGTGCTCCATGACATTACCAAAATTATCATCACAGAAGTGTCTACTTCCATGATGATAAATGCAGCGTCATGGAAGTGCTTTCGTCAAGGGTGACCGACACGTGGCATCCACCGTAACGGGTCGCCGTTAAGCTATTGGGTCCGAATTTGGATCCGATAACCCGCTAACAGCCACGACCAATGTCGATTTTCCACGTGTAAAATTCTCATTGGTTGACGGAACCACGTGTCAGCTCCGCGTTGGCACAGGTGTCACTTATCCAATGGGCGAGATGCGCCTATGATATGTTGACACGTGGACCAGCCCAAAAGTGGCCCATAAAGATTAAATGGGCCGGCCCAGCTAAAGGCCCACAAGATTTAGTGGACCATAATGGGCCGGCCCAGCTAAAGGCCCACAAGATTTTGCAGACCATAATGGGCCGGCCCAGCTAAAGGCCCAACATTCTCAGTTAAGGCCCGTACGGCTAGTGTCAAATCGGCCCGTCAACGGCCCTTCCTAAACTTGTCATCATCGCGGCCCATGGTCACTTCTGGCCCGTTAATAGTCCATTAAGTATTTGGGCCGAATTACGGCTCGACGTGTTTCCGTCCTGTTAAAGGTCCTGCTTCCTTTGGGCCCATTTATAGGCCATTGAACTTTCAGCCCATAAACGACCGTGAAGGATTTGGGCCATATTCGGCCATGTCTGACAATCGGCCTGTTAGAGGCCCACTATAGATTTGGGCCACTTTTAGCCTGTTGTGACTTTCAGCCTGTTAACGTCGGACGAAATCCATGGGCCATATGTGGCCCAACGTCACATCAGGCCTACTAACGGCCCATATAAAAATGACACTAATCAAGCCCGACCGAACTTCCAGCCTGTTAAAGGCCCGTGTAGTAGGTCGGTGCATTTACGGCCCGTCTGAATTTCCGCATGTGAACGATCCGCATTGTAAATGGGCCACCATTTTGGCCTGCTAAGACCAGTGGGTTATTTGGCACAATCAGGGCCCAATCTCACTTTCGGCCTATTAAAGGCCCATGTTTTTTGTGGGCTCGAGATATTTACACCTGTAAATGGCCTATTGTTACTGAGGGCCCAAATTGTGTTTAGGCCTGTTAAAGGCCCACTATGGGCATAGGCCTACCAAAAAAATATGAAAGCTTATGCTGATTTAGGCCCAGATATTTTTAGTGGGCTACATGCAAATTTCGGCCCATAATCATTTTTAGCCCAATTGAATGGGCCTGATGAATGTTAGCATGTTGGGCTCCTATGAAGCTTTCGGCCAAAATACATTACTAAGATAAACCTACACTACAAAAATAGCGTCGTAATTACTGTAGCCTTTGGTAGCGTCATAAATGTTGTATCGCAACAAAATAAATTCCAACCATACAACAAAAGGCAAGTTTACAGTCCTTGCAGATAAAAGCACCATCAGATGTATAGAAGCACAGATCATTTGACCCGAGTGCTAATGTTTCAGGCTATACAATCTGATGGAGCAGCACGATCTTCCCCTTTTTTCTGCCATTGCTCTTGAACAACGAAGCAAATGTCTGATAGTCTGGTTTCAAAACCATTCATATCTTGACGACATTTGTCAACCACTATTCTTGTTTCCGAAACAACGTCCATTAGGGATTGGACTTGTGTCTGGAGCACAGATATATCACTCTTTCTAGCCGGAAGATTTTGTTCAGTCGGCGATTTGGACGAGGTTACCTTGACAACCAACCTAGATTATGCAGGAAGGTGCTTTTTGCACTGTTAGTGGAGAGATACTGACGCACTGCAGCAAGAGGTGACATTGTGCCTGTGGTAGCCTCGTCACCTCCAGGTGGTTGTGGCTGTTCAATCATTTGTTCCATAGCTTGCTGAAAGTTTGAACTTGTAGATTAGTGTACCACATAAGTTACTAATGAGACAAAAAACAAACAAAGTAGGTTTCACATTTATACATAACTTATTTTGGTGAACTACTGTAATACATTAGCATGTATTGTAGTGCCAACTACATAATTAAATCACTTTCGAAACATATGTCCGTGTAGCATGCCTACTGTATTGTCTATTTCCTCACATTCGTTGACATCTAAGGATAAAGAGACATGGTTTGAAGTAGGATGAACATAGTATGACATCATTCATATCATGGGCAAACAGATATAAAACAAACAGGCTATTGTATCATTGTATGCGCACGTGAACATCACAACTATATTACATATCAAGACCAAAAGAATATCCTTCATCTCTTATAAACCATGTAAGGTGAAATGATACGTTAAGACAACTGTGTATAGAAGTGAATAGAGTAATTGACATTGGCAGCAAACCAAGCAGTTAAATAAAAACATCACAGTACCAATCAGTTCAAAGGCAGGAGGAGTAAGGACTTACAACAACGGTTTGAACTGGTGTGCTCATGCCCTTCATCTTGCTGGTGTGGCAATCCTTGAAGATTTGCACTGCATTCGGTTCAGGTTCTTTTTGGTCCGCACGGGCTTTCCTATGTATTTGGAACAAGTCAATATAGATATGATATATGGCACAGAAAAAAGAAGGAACTAGCAGCTATTTACAAGAGCCTCGTGCTACCACTTGAGCACTGCGTTGGTTTTCCCTTGAAGAGGAAAGGGTGATGCAGCAAAGTAGCGTAAGTATTTCCCTCAGTTTTTGAGAACCAAGGTATCAATCCAGTAGGAGGCCACACACGAGTCCCTCGCACCTACACAAACAAACAAATCCTCGCAACCAACGCAATAAAGGGGTTGTCAATCCCTTCACGGTCACTTACGAGAGTGAGATTTGATAGATATGATAAGATAATATTTTTGGTATTTTTATGATAAAGATGCAAAGTAAAGAAAGGAAAATAAAAACGACGCTAGAAATAACTTGTTGACAGGAGATTAATATGATGGAAAATAGACCCGAGGGCCATAGGTTTCACTAGTGGCTTCTCTCAAGAGCATAAGTATTACGGTGGGTGAACAAATTACTGTTGAGCAATTGATAGAATTGAGCATAGTTATGAGAATATCTAGGTACGATCATGTATATAGGCATCATGTCCGAGACAAGTAGACCGACTCCTGCCTGCATCTACTACTATTACTCCACACATCGACCGCTATCCAGCATGCATCTAGAGTATTAAGTTCATAAGAACAGAGTAACGCTTTAAGTAAGATGACATGATGTAGAGGGATAAACTCATGCAATATGATATAAACCCCATCTTGTTATCCTCGATGGCAACAATACAATACGTGCCTTGCTGCCCCTACTGTCACTGGGAAAGGACACCGCAAGATTGAACCCAAAGCTAAGCACTTCTCCCATTACAAGAAAGATCAATCTAGTAGGCCAAACCAAACTGATAATTCAAAGAGACTTGCAAAGATAACCAATCATACATAAAAGAATTCAGAGAAGATTCAAATATTGTTCATAGATAAACTTGATCATAAACCCACAATTCATCGGTCTTAACAAACACACCGCAAAAGAAGATTACATCGAATAGATCTCCACAAGAGAGGGGGAGAACATTGTATTGAGATCCAAAAACAGAGAAGAAGCCATCTAGCTAATAACTATGGACCCGAAGGTCTGAGGTAAACTACTCACGCATCATCGGAGAGGCTATGGTGTTGATGTAGAAGCCCTCCATGATCGATGCCCCCTCCGGCGGAGCTCCGTAAAAGGCCCCAGGATGGGATCTCACGGGTACAGAAGGTTGCGGCGGTGGAATTAGGTTTTTGGCACCGTATCTGGTAGTTTGGGGGTACGTAGGTATATATAGGAGGAAGAAGTACGCCGGTGGAGCAACGTGGGGCCCACGAGGGTGGAGGGCGCGCCTAGTGGGGTAGGCGTGCCCCCCTACCTCGTGCCCTCCTGGTTGATGTCTTGACGTAGGGTCCAAGTCCTCTGGATCACGTTCGTTCCGAAAATCACGTTCCCGAAGGTTTCATTCCGTTTGGACTCCGTTTGATATTCTTTTTCTGCGAAACTCTGAAATAGGAAAAAACAGAAATTCTGGGCTGGGCCTCCGGTTAATAGGTTAGTCCCAAAAATAATATATAAGTGTATAATAAAGCCCATTAATTTCCAAAATAGAATATAATATAGCATGCAACAATAAAAAATTATAGATACGTTGGAGACGTATCACCTCGCAATGTGCAATATAGCTTCGAGATCCTATTGTCTATTGGAATTTCACTTTAGAACGGTTGGTCATGTTCTTCAAACAGTTAGCCTAGAAGAAGATACACTTGTAAGGTACATACATAAATACAAGTTCAATATGTGGTTTGATCAAATACATATACCCTACCTGGTACTTTGGATCATACCAGTGTTTAACAAGGGTTGTCCAGTCTTCATCTGTAATATATTCCACTGGAGATGTTTGGGCGATTTCATTGTTAGCCTTGCCTTCAAAGTGAGATTTTCTAAGGTGGTACCAATACTGTCGCAGAGCAGACTGAAAAACATGAGTGCATGCTTGTTTAGTTGCCTCATCTTTCGGATCCAACTTGAACCTCATCTGTTAAAAAAGAATGTGAGTCTTATTAGGAGGAAGTTAGAAAGTATGGGATAGAGCAAGACAATATTACAAATTGCGATGAATAACATTACTTATGGATAAATGGTCAAGGAAGGTGTTAAACTTGGTATTGTCTTTCTCATTCCTGTACTGGATCCATGTTGGGAGAATACGTGCATGACACCTAACGGCAACGGCAACCTCTGATACTAACTTGGCTGACTCTGTAGCATCACGTGGCCTTTTTAAACCTGCCTCAAAATGGATCTCCATTCTTCCTCCTTTAGATTTTGTTAATCTGTCAAGCATTATCCCTGATGTCTGTTTCCGGTTGCGCCGTAGTGCTAGTTCAACAACGAATATGGAAAGTGTTAGTGCACATCAAACTATGAGAGTACATATAAAGGAGCATGCAACTGCAACTTGACTCGGTCAGGTACCGTCTTGGTGTTGATGCTCATGAGGTTCATCTGATCTTGCCAAGTCCTATTGTGTCAGTAGTGCTTCGGAAGTAGTGTTAGGTGTGAAGGCAGCTTGGGAACTGGCCAGTTCTGGAGCAAACGAACGAGTAACTCGTTGAGATGCTGGTACAATTGAAGAGGATGCTGCAGCTGGTGGAGCAGGTGATACTGTGTTTTTAGATTTAGCCGGTGGACTTGGACCTTCTATTGCACTATAAGTACCAGCAGAATCTCGAGGGCAAATCCTTTTCTGTTTCACCCGACGAGTAACACCATTCCCTACTATATTCTTTTCCTTGCTCTTTTTTGACTTTGCCATGTCAAGCCGTACCCGCAACACAAAAGAAAAAAATCGCACTTTAGAACTCGTTGATGCATGATGCAGACAAGCAATACTTTGATGTAAGACAACCATATGAGGATGGAATATGTAAGAAAAACAGGACGACGTGACATATTCATAGCTACGATGTGTAAACTAAGCAGAGGATTTTCAAGAAAATAGAAGTAATGCAAGCTAGACACCATATGAAGGATGCAACCAATATCACTCTGCCAAGTTAAAAGTGTCTTGTCATAAGTGGCATTTCAAAAAATTAGAAGCAGTACAACATAGAAATCAATGCAAGATGCAACCACTATCAAATTGCCATGTATAAGCGTCCAATCATGAGTGACTGATGCGGGATACACAACATCAGTACTTTGATGTAAGATAATGGTATGATTGATAGATGGAGTGTATTCTAGACACAGAAAGGCATGTCATATACACATGTATAACGTATAAACTCAGCAGGTGCAATTTAATCAAAATAGAAGAAATACAAGCTAGACAACATATGCAACATGAAACCAATTATCACACTGTCAACTTAGAGCAAGCACCTGCGATGGTGGAGTACGGGAGATGAACTCATCATGTAGACTTGAGTCTTCAACTTCATTAGCAGTAGCAGTGGCAAATCTAGAGAGTGTCTGTTTGCATCGGTCCGGAGGACCACCAACATCCCCTAACTTACTATTTTCCTTCCTATTTTCTGATTGCCTTATGAAGTCAAAACCACAAGAAGATGGGTTGATGTATGATACAGACGAACACTACTTTGATGTAGGGCAAGCGCATGATAGGAGGATGGAATATATACAAAAAAAGACAACATTGCATATTCACATGTACGATAGGAGGACGGAATATGTATGAAAAACAGTAAGCAGAAGGCATTTCAACAAAATTAGAAGAAATGAAAGCTAGGCACCATATGAACATGCAACCAATATCACTCTATCAGGTAAAAAGTGTCTCGTCGTAAGTGCAATTTCAAGAAATTAGAAGCAGTACAAGCTAGAAGACAATGCAAGATGCAACCTACGTCACACTCCCAAGTTAAATGTGTCTTATGGGTAAGTGATCATTGCAGGTATAAGTTGTAAGCTACGCAGATGCAATTCAAGAAAATCAGAAGCAATACAAACTAGACATCATACGAAACACGCAACCACATATAACAGTTCCAAGTTAGAGCAAGCACCTGTGATGGTGGAGTAGGGGAGATGTGCTCATCATCTACATGTATGTTCTAGAAATAGGAATAGGTGTCATATTCACAGGCATTATGTTTAAAGTAAGTAGATGCAATTCAATAAAGTTAGAAGCAATACAAGCTAGACATCATACGCAACATGCAACCACATATAATAGTGCCAAGTTAGAGCAAGCACCTGTGATGGTGGAGTAGGGGCGCTGTGCTCATCATCTACACAGCTACGTTGATTGTCCAGCCTTGTGTTGTCTTGCGAATCTTGTTGGGAGGATGGCGGAGTAGAATCTGTAGAGACCCTCTGTTTGAGTTGCTCCGAAGGACCACCATCATCCACTACTGGACTAATTTCCTTCAGCTGTATTGATTTTGCATTGTGAAGTCAAACTGATAAGAAAAAGGAATAAAATTCGCTCTTCAGAACTCATTCATGCATGATACTGACGAACAATATTCGAATGAAAGGAAAACACATGATACGAGGATGGAATATGTATGAAAAACAGGACAGCGTGACATATTCACACCTATGATGTGGTAATTAAGCAGAAGGCATTTCAACACATTAGAAGCACTGCAAGCTAGACACCATATGAAAGGTGCAACCAATATCACTCTGCCAAGTTCAAACTGTCTGGTGTTTCAACAAATTAGAAGCAGTACATGCTAGAAATCATATGCAAGACACAACCAATATCACAATGGCGACTTAAAGGTGCCTTATCATAAGTGACTGATGCGGGATATGCAAGAAAAGTAGTCTGATGCAAGAACATGGTGTGATCAGATATAATATGTTCTAGAAACAGGAACATGTGTCATATTCACAGGCATTATGTGTAAAGTAAGAAGATGCAATTCAACAAAGTTAGAAGCAGTACAAGCTAGACATCATACGCAACATGCAACCACATATAATAGTGCCAAGTTAGAGGAAGCACCTGTGATGGTGGAGTAGGGGAGATGTGCTCATCATCTACACAGCTACGTTGATTGTCTAGCCTTCCGTTGTCTTGCGAATCTTGTTGGGAGGATGGCGGAGTATAATCTATAGAGACCCTCCGTTTCAGTTGCTCGGAAGGACCACCATCATCCAATGCCTTAGCTATTTCCTTCTGCTTTATTGATTTTGCATTGTGAGGTCAAACCGACAAAAAAAGGAATAAAATTCGCTCTTCAGAACTCATTCATGCATGATACTAACGAACACTACTCTTATGAAAGGCAAAGTCATGATACGAGGATGGAATATGTACGAAAAACTGGACGGCTTGACATATTCACACCTATGATGTGGTAACTAAGCAGAAGGCACTTCAACAAATTAGAAGCACTGCAAGCTAGACACCATACGGAAGGTGCAATCAATATCACTTTGCCAAGTTAAAAATGTCTCGTCATAGGTGGCGTTCATCAAACTAGAAGCACTACATGCTAGAAATCATATTCAAGACACAAACCAATATCACACTGCCAACTTAAACGTGTCCCATCATAAGTAACTGATGCAGGATACACAAGAAGAGTAGTTTCATGTAAGAACATGGTGTGATAAACAGATATAGTATGCACCAAAAATAGGAAAGCATGTCATATTCACACGTATCATGTGTAAGCTAAGCAAATGCAGTTTACACTAATTAGGAGCAATATAAGCTAGACACCATATGCAACATGCAACCAGATATCACACTGCCAAGTTAGAGCAAGCACCGTGGATGGTGGAGTAGGGGAGCGGAGACTTGGAACTTGTAATGCACTAGCAGTACAAGGAGAATCCGTACAGATGCTCCGTTTACGTTGCTGTAGAGGACCACCATCATAGCCTTCCTTACTCTTTTCCTTCCTCTTTTTTGATTTTTCCTTGTCAAGTCAAACCCACAAGAAAAAGGAATAAATTTTGCTCTCCAGAACTCAGTGATGCATGATACTGACGAACACTACTTTCATGTAAGGTAGCCGCATGATAGGAAGATGGAATATGTATGAAAAACAGGACGACATGGCGTATTGACATGTATGATGTATAAAGTGTAAACTAAGCACAAGGTGTTTGAACTAGTTAGAAGCAATGCAAGCTAGAAACCATATAAAAGATGAAACCAATATCACTCTACCAAATTAAAAGGGTGGCCTAACAAATGTATTTGACCAAATTAGAAGCAATACATGGCAACGGGCTAGAAATAATATGCAATATGCAACAAATAAAAGTGTCTCATCGTAAGTCATTGATGCAGGATACATAAGAGAGGTAGTTTCATGTAAGAACATGGTTAACACATAGATGTAGTGTGTACCAAAAATAGGAAGGCATGTCATATTCACAGGTATAATGTGTAAACTAAGCAGATGCAATTTACCCTAATTAGAAGCATTACAAGTTAGACACCGTATGCAACATGCAACCACATATCACACTGCGAAGTTAGAGCAAACACCTGCGATGGTGGTGTAGGGGAAGTGCGGTCTTCAAGTACAGAGCTATGTTCAATATCTTCATTTAGGCTTGCTGTTTCTTGAGAATCATGTGGACAGGATGAAACTACACTCTTTATAAGAGTAGCGCGTCTCATACTAACCCACGGGCGTGACTGTCTCATCATAAGCGATAGATACAGGATACACAAGAATACTAGTTTGATGTAAGAACATGGTGTGATAAGAAGATGTAGTATGTACCAAAAACAGGAAGGCGTGTCATATTCACATGTATAATGTGTAAGCTAAGGAGATGCAAATTAACAAATTAGGAGCAATACATGCTAGGCACCATATGCAACATGCAACCAGATATCACACTGCCATGTTAGAGCAAGCACCTGGGGTTGTGGAGTAGGGGAGATGAGATTTGGAACTTGCACTGTAGTAGGAGTAGCAGGAGAATCTGCAGAGATCATCTGTTTCGTTGCTCCAGAGGACCACCATCATTTCGTGCCTTCGACGTTTTAGATTTTGTCTTGTAAAGGAAACACACAAGAAAAAGGAATGAAATTCACACTTCCAAAGTCGTTGATGCATGATACTGACGAACACAACTTTTATGTATGGCAACCACATTGTAGGAGGATGGAATATGTACGAAAAACACGAAGCAGAAGGCATTTCAACAAATTGGAAGCAATGCAATCTAGACACCATATGAAAGATCCAACCAAAATCACTCTACCAAGTTAGATGTGTCTCATTATAAGTGGCACTTCAGCAAATTAGAGGCAATATATGTTTGAAATGATATGCAAGATGCAACCAATATTACACTGTCAACTTGAAGGTGTCTCGTCAGAAGTGATTGATGAGGGATACACAAGAACAGTAGTTTGATGTACGAACATGGTTAATAGAAAGACGTAGTATGTACCAAAAATAGGAAGGCATGTCATATTCATAGGTATAATGTGTTAATTAAGCAGATGCAATTTACCCTAATTAGAAGCATTACAAGGTAGCCACCATATGCAACATGCAACCACATATCACACTGCCAAGTAAGAGCAAGCACCTGCGATGGTGGTGTGGGGGAATTACGGTCATCAACTAGAGAGCTACGTTGACTATCTTCATTTAGCCTTGCTGTTTCTTGAGAATCATGTGGGGGGGATGACACTGCACTCTTTAAATGAGTAGCGCGTCTCACAGTAACCCACTGGGGTGAGTGTCTCATCATAAGTTATTGATGAGGGATACAAAAGAGCATTAGTTTGATGTACGAACATGGTTAATAGACATATGTAGTATGTATCAAAAACAGGAAGGCATGTCATTATCAAAGGTATAATGTGTAAAGTAAGCAGATGCAATTTAACCAAATTGGAAGCAATACAAGCTAGACACCATATGCAACATGCAACCACATTTGATAGCGTGAAGTTAAAGCAAGCACCTGGGATGGTTGTGTGTGGCAATTGAGATCATCACCTGCAGAGCTACGTTTACTGTCTCCATCTACTGACACTTCACCCTTTAGAGCGTTGAAACGCTTAGTGCTTATCTTCTAATTACACTGGAGCAACTTCTGTCTTTTCTTTTTTGTATTCATCAACACTGCGTCAAAGTCTGAAATACCCATGCATAAAAAACAATAGCGTGAGTATGGGTGAAGTCTATGCACAAGTAGTACAGTGTAAAGGTAGCAGATAGCAGGTCGGTGAGAAATAAATGACGGGAGACATATGATAGCTCTACAACATGCATGGCACACGAAATTACTAGATTCTAGGATTTTGAAATATGAGCACAGGGATGGCTGGGAAACGCAGATGCTCCTCCAGCACACCACAAGGTGTGGTCCTATGTAAATAACAGTCGACTGAAAACAAATAGGTCAGTCCATTTTTGCTGCACCGTCCGATGTACAAAGAACGGGCAGATCGCCTTCATCTACCTCCAGCCAGTCAGTGTTACGATCTTCCTTGAAACGCCAGCGACCACCGGCCCGGTCCCTTGCCTCCGCCCTCCCCTCAACCTCACCGCACCGCCGTGCGTGGCACCGCCCCCCGGCCATCCCTTCAAGCCCCGCCGACCTCCAGATCGGGCGCAAGTAGCTCCTGCACCCCCACACCCCTATGATAGACACCAATGTGCCGCTTCCCCGGCGAACAGGCGGACTAGGTGCTCCGCGCGCCTAAGCGGGTGCTGCTTCTTTTAATTGTGATTCAACTGACCCTGAATTGAAATCCAGGCGAGCTACTGACCTCTAGCCAAGGTGAAATAGTAAATGGGAGGAAACCTTGTGCATTTAGTATCACGAAGAAGATGCAGTAAGAAGCGCTCAACTAGTTTCTTTCGTTGGATGAATACGGTGTGAGCATAGACGTAAGATTTGCACGAATAAGGGAAGAGGAGTACCTCTTTCTGCTGGCAGTGCTGTGTCCTCCTTCTGTTTTTCCAAGATCTTCTTGTGGTTCGCTAGAAACGAGAAGTTATGGAGGACGGTGGAGCCTTGGACGAACCCATGGCCAAGTTGTTGAGTGTGGTGCGGTGGCCGTCTGTCGGCGGTGGGGAACCAGATCCGAGGTGGCGAACGATGGCTAGCAGGAACAGCTCCAGTGCGGTAGACGGTTGGGACAGTGGAGCGGCAGCGGTGAGGCGCAGGAAAATGTGGTCGAAGTGGTTCTGGTATGGCACACATCGGCATCGGCGTCGTGGAGGCAGCTCTGCCTCGGCTTCAGCTGCTAAGTTCTTGAGGGCATTGCTCTTGCGGTTGCTTTGGACGATGATGTCAGGGTACCGGCTCCGGCGTGATGGAGGAGGGCGGCGGTGGATTGGGCGCGATGGGGTGGAGGACGGAGGAGGCTGGGGTTTCGCGGCCGGTGCAGAGGGTGTTTTGGTGCCCACGGAGTATGAATGGGGAAACGGAGGGAGGGGGAACTAAGGGGGAACAATGTTTCGGTTTGGGACATGCTTGTTTGAAATTTGGGGAAAGTTACAAACTTTGCCCCCATCTAAAATTTCGGACATATTGCGGGTTGGGGGTAGGACAGTAATCTTAGGTGTCTCAAATGGTGGGCGGGATAGATTTCGGCCGAGCGCATGGGTGTTTAGGCGCCCATGGCGTATGAATGCTTCTCGGAGGCGGTTGAGCCTGGTGTCTTGGTGAATTTACAAACCTACCCCGGTTTAGACCTTTGGACATTGGGCCGATAGGCTACACGGGCGAGAGTCAGGACAGTAATTTCCTACCACAAAACACTAGTCTCGCGCGGTTTCGGGTGACCAGAGGCTTATTTGGCGCTTCGTTCAATATTTGGGAGCAGAAGCATTAACGTTTTCGGTTCTCTTGAATTGAACTTTCAGGATTTGTCAAACTTCACAAATCTTTACTCTTGAAAATCCTAAAACTATGATTATTTTGGAATGGAGGGGATACATTTGAAAATACATTGTACACGAGTATATATAAAAAAATATGCAACTTACCTCAGTTCATGCATGGTTCCAGATATAATCTCCTTGGTTGCAAAAAAATAGTTAGACATGCGTATGAATATATAGCATGTTCAAACGCACAACAACGATTGATGCCCCCTTTTAGATCTGATTTACAAATGCCATTATCTCGGATTCAAATAGATGAATGCACTTCCTATGAATTCGAATCTTCGAAACCCCCTTTATGTTGAATTCAACATGTATTCTATTTCGTAGCTAGCAATTTGGAATGTATCCATGTAAGTGACAAATGTATAAAGTGCTTCACACTAACAACATGGAGTGCACTGTTTAATGTTTATATATGAATTGCAAAAGCAATGCATTGCCTGTATTTCAAACCGCTCTCACTCTATGGATCAATAATATCAAATAAACACATGCACATGCCAGAATTCAATAGAGTATGGGTGTCTGATAGACCAATTTTCGTTCATACGCAAATTGCAAAATTCATGATCTCATCCAAAAATAATAATGCCATTTATATTTTCATTTAATGCGTAGAACCGCCTTTTACACGTAGATGCACTATGCCTCGGCCCGTTCTCACACACGCACTATATATCTCTCTATCTAACGCATAAGTGCACACACTTTATATACATCGGCATTTCTCTTTCACACATGCTCACAATCTCTCCCGGGTGTCGGGGTGTCTCACGCACACACTCTCTCTATATCTCCCTCTCTCTTTCTGACTACTATGTACCACTCTTTTCACTAATCTCAGTTGGAAAACACTATTTCTCTCACATGCATATATGCACACGCATGGTCTCTACTAGCCCTCTATACGCACATATATGTGCCTACGTGTCTCCCGCACGCACATTATCTTTAGGCCTCTCTCGCACACATTGCCCCCCCACAGACACACCTCTTTCTTAGTAGTTGGCAGATATGATTCCATCAGATCATTCGGTAGGATATCCCTGACTGTTAGGCTAGATGGTAATACGAGGCAAAGTTTTACCCAAGTCCGAACCCTTGCAGTTGAGGAAAAAGCCTACTCCTGGTACTGTATATTAGTGATAGGGGTGTGTACAAATTACACGTGAATACCAGGCATTGTGCGTGTGTGTATACTATCGACGAACTAGCCCCCAGGCTTCTATAACATACTCGGGGCCTAGGGTTACAAATCATATATAGTCGGCTTATCACCAGTGGGGATAGAGTCCTCCACTACTCTGGTAGCTTCGTGTTGTACGCCGAGTCCTCCACGTGGGTCTTCGTATAATGCGTCTCGGTCCAACCTATGTGGCGTAGGATGGAACCGACCCATGAGTCCTCATGTTCACCCACCACAACTACAAATGATGTGCCCACCCCAACTAGAAATGATGTGCCCACCCCAACTAGAAATGATGTGCCCACCACACCACACACGCAATCGGCCACTAAGAAAATAAGGATATACAATAGTACAATGTTATACATGAAAGTTAATTGCATGGTGCGTCCAAAAATATTTGTTTTGCATTGTGAATGTTTATATTTTCTCCTAAAATATTAGTCACAGGAAAGAGAAACGAAGGGCATATCTCTCCTTGTCTCCACCAGACACCCCCTCTTTCTACACCACTTTCACGTACACACACAAACTATCTCTCGGCCCTCTAAAAGTACGCATGCCCCTGACACATTCACGCGTGACGGTCACTGTATTTCAAGCGAAAGTCTTATATGGTCACTGGACTTCAGAATATGCTCATTACGGTCACCGTATACATTCTCGTGGTGATCATACGGTATCTAGCTCATGATATGTCTCCGTATTTTGTTGATGACACTGACGGACACTGTATTTGATGCGTGCTCCATATTTTGTTGACGACACTTACGGTCATTGTATTTCAAGCAAAAGCACGATATGGTCACTGGACTTCAGAATAAGCACATCACGGTCACCACATACATTTTGTGGTGCTAACCAACCTGTGGTTGGATGGTTAGGAGGACAATGGTTTCCGAAGCCCACCAGGGTTAAAGTGCTGGTGCTCGCATTTATCCTGGGTTAATTTCAATATTTTCCGGCGATGTGCGTTTAGTGGGAGGAGACGTTCCACTCGACTACGAGGCACCTATGGTGACTTCGCAAAATCTCAAGATCACATGCTGGCTCACTCTCTCGAAGGTGCTCATAGGGGTAGGGTCTGCGTGTGTGCGCTTATAGCGGTGAGTGCTTGCGCGTATTTATGAGCGCTTGCGTCTCTCCCGTGTTAAAAAATACATGTCGTGATTATACGGTCATTGGCTCACCCGTACAACTCCGTATTTTGTTGATGACACAATCAATTGACCAGTCAAACGTTCCACGTGGCACAACTAGTGTTGCACCATCGGGGCGCGTAACCGTGGGGCCCACCTGTCAGCGCGTATATGAAAGAAATAAATGGTAGTTTGAGTCTGTACTGTGTTAATAAAATACATTTTAGGGTGATCATACGGTCACTGGCTCACCATACAGCTCCGTAATTTGTTGATGACACGATCAATTGATCAGTCAAACGGTCCACATTCAGCAGCGCACATTACCATAGGGCCCACCCGTCAGCGCGTATATGAAGGACAGAAATGGTAATAAATTAGTGGTCGGTGGGGATTCGAAGTCGTGAGACCTCTGGTTGGCAGTCGCCGGCGGTGGGGACGCGGTGATTGGACGGTGGCGTGGGGATCGCCGGAGAAAAAGCTCGGTGCGGGGGGGCTAGAGGGATGGCCGGGGCGGCGGCGGACTGGCGGTGGGGAGTGGTTTCGGGGCGGGCGGGGCGGCGTGGCGGCGCGGGCGGGGCGGCGTGGCGGCGCGGGGCGGCGTGGCGGCGCGGGCCGGCCGCGGGCGGCGGGGGCTGGTGGTTCGACCAGTGGTGGTTGGCGGCTCCGTGGGGTGGAGGTTGAAGATAAACTACATGCCCTTGATTTCCTATCCAACGGCTGGAAAATCTACTGACCAGAGATGAGAAACTCAGTCGACTAACATGTAGCCTCACCCCGCACGTACACATGCATGCACACAACACTCGCATGAACACACGCATGCATGCAGACATGCAACACTGACACGTACACATAACGAACACACGCACGCATGCAGGCGTGCAACACTAACACGTACACATGCACTCACGAACACATGCACGTACGCACACATGCATGCAACACTGAAACGTATACATGCACGCACGCAACACTCGCACGCCTGCATGCACACAGCACACGACGCAAGATACACGCTCAACCTATACGTGCATGCACCCTTTGTTAAGGACATGGATTGCTACGGGTATGAATCAATCTTATCTGTGATAAGCAGAACATTGATGTTTGCAGCGGTCTTTATGAATCACAACGTATCGAACGGGCTATCAACGTATATATGAAATTTTAAAATTCTCTTGCATTATATAGTAGACTTATCTACATGAAATAGATGACGCCACACTCAATGAACAATCATCGGTTTATGAAATGCCCGCTTCTGATCATCGGTTTATGAAATGCCCGCTTATGACCGCCCTGGCCCACCAAAAGTTCCTCTATCGTGTGCTGCCTACGTTGGGTCACTGACATGCAGGCCATGTACCCAAAGAGCCCACACGCCAGTGGAAGAATGGCACGGTGTCGTACGTCAGAGTCGAGGGCGCCACTCGCTGCACGCCCGGCTGAACACGCCTCCTTGCCGCATTCAAATGCCTCCATGAAACCCGTGTGGAAGCCGAGAAACCCACACTGGACACACGTCCATTCATGACTGGGCCGGCATTAAACGCAACACCGGCTGAGCTCCTCCTGTCCGCCGTCTATTTAATCTCCTATTTAAACGAGGCCAGACGCCGGCCAAGAATTGCACACCTCCGCCGCTCCCCTATCTCCTCCTTCACCATTTTTTCCACTCTTACAATGGCTTACGAAGAGTAGTTATCCCGCATCCAAGCCAGCTGGGTGGCCTACCGAGCCAGGGGGATACGAGCTATACAGCTCGCTGATCCACCTCCCTCCCCTTGCCCGATGGAGCCAGTTTCCACCTCAAGTTGGTGCGTGGTTCAGCAACTCTCCGCTCTAGGCCAGCTCGACGACGAGCGGCGCACGGGCGCCGTCGCTATTGTCGACGGCGCCGCCTCGTACCGCGCCTCCCGTGTCTGCGACCGCGTCTCCCGTTTATGTGGCCGAGACTCCCATGCCGACAGCCACGCCATGCAAGCAGAGACAGAAGCCGGGTGAGCGGAGAGCGACGATTCGGTGGCCAGCGCCTCCGCGTCCAACGCCATCATCGAGGAGAAGTAGATCATGGGAGGCCACCGCCGCTTGGGTCCCATGAAGGCCACCGCAGAGGCGACGTCGGCGTACACAACAGGTGTCTTGCCGGATCCTTTTGTTGCGAGGACCTTCGTTGACCCCACATGGGCTCCACGGAAGCGGAGAAGCCCCCTTCCACCTTCATCTTGGGCATCAGCCAACAATATCAGTTGGGCAGTGGGGAAGCGAGCCGTCCTTTGGGCTAAAGCATATACCTCCGGGGCTCCCGGCAGTCCAGTGATCGTGCTGCCGGACATAAGGAACACAAATGGATCGGTGGGTGACCATTTAGGCCAGGTATTATATACTTGTGCTGTGCAGAACTAGCACCGCTTAGTTGATTTGAATGTAATGAAATATGTCATGTTTGTATGAAAATCTGGTATTTTACATGAATTCCGTCATTATTTATATGAAATATCGCCGTGTTTGCATGAATTTAATCCGGTTGGCTGAGTTGCTGTCAGAATGTGTGCGGCTACGGTTGGATGGCGTAATTTGCGGGTCGCCGGTCGGTCTGCAGCCGGCTCGGGCGGCGTGGTGGGACAAAAAAAGCACAACTCGTGCGAGCTCGTCTCCAACGTGCGCGCTGGAGGATGCATGAGCACCCGAGCCATTCCTCGTTCAACGGTGGCAAAGGCACCGGTGGACAAAAGGGTCGCCAATATTTTGGCTACCCCGGGCAAGATCCAAACAGCCCCTCCCAGCACATTCAAATCCCTCGTTCGCCGTGAAATTTTGCCATGTGTTGTTTTCATGGACTAGCAAGATGCCCGTGCATTACACGGAACATCAAGATGCATTTTTTTACAAAACACCTGTTGTGATTGACCCATGCAGGAGTAATCCCATGTCTAAAAACTAACGACATCACGAGAATTTTATCTGAAAAATGCTATCTCGAGAATTTCATCGAAAAAATGATATCTCAAGAAAGATGAGAGATAAGGTAAGGAGGAGTGGGGCGTGGTGGTGACTGGTGGTCGTACTGGGCGGAGGCATGGGGATGGACAGCGCATTATGTCTAGGTTTGTATCTCTCTCACACACACCCACGTAGGTGGGGGACGTGCACGAAGAGAATAGGTGCACACACGCCACACGTAATCCCGTATCTTTCCCAAGCACACCTGCGCGGGTACACGGTGGAGCTCATTTCTGTACGAAAAGGCAACCCACGTGGTAATTTGACATGTGTACTGGTTGTCCACTTGATGGATGATCGTCTACCACGGGTGAACAAACAAATTGTGACTTGACGCGTTATGTTAAAAAAGAGGCAAACCATGTGGGGCCTACCTTAGAGGCAAGGCTCTATACACTGGAGTACTTTTGATGTGTCCCGTCTACTCGTAGAACGAGGAGAAGCTTGCTTAGTACGCCGTATCCCCCACCCACGGGTGCGGTGGGTCGCAGGAGATGAAGCTTGTTTACTAGTACTCCCTCCGTTTACTCCTCGTCCCTACCTTGGTTAGGGAGATTATCATATTGTTTGAAATATATGTATTTTAATAGTAGGAGTAGTACAGTGGTATATAGGAGTAGTACTACTACATCAATTTCCTTGGAGTCCGTGGTGCAGCAACCTACCCTAGGCTATGTTACTACTCCCTCCTTTCCGGTTTATGGCTCAATTTCAAAATCTCTCCAACCAAGGTAGACGGTGAGTGGTGGAATTAATTTCGTAGTTTGCACAAGTAATTAGTATGCTTGTTTTTCTCAAGAAGTTATGTTTACCGAGGCATTAATTAGAACGAATGCATGCATGACCACTAAATTTCCATGAACTTCTACATGCATTGGGGAGTTTTCTCTTGACATTGCTTGCATCGGGTGATTTAACGCACCTCGAAATCCAAACATGTGATGGTAGTACTACTACTAGTAGAATTGAGACTTATAAAACAAAAAAAGATTTTTTTTTAGATGAGCCCTATAAACCAGAAAGGAGGAAGTAGTAAGTAGTACTACCTCCATAGTGGGTACGTACTCCGTAAAATCAGATTTTCCCAAAACTAAGTCGCTCAACCTTTATTTGCTTGTTTCCCTTCCTGCCTCGTTGCCTCAAACAGACTATGCCAAACTCCCCTGCCTGCCGCGTGGGAAAAGACTTGCCCTCGCCTTTTTTTAGTCCGGGTTTGTATCGATGGATCGTGAGAAGCAGCAAAAACCAAGTTGTGTCTTATACTCCTCCGTCGACGCTCGCTTTCATGAATTCTGTACTTCCTCTCACCGACATGTGAGATATATAGCAACCGGGTCGACGTGTCATGCACCAAATAACAGTGCAGAACGGCAGGGGGGACGCACCCCAGTCGTACTACCCCAGTAGTAGTAATGAGCAATGAGACGTCAAATCACAATGCCGTACCTTCCCAGATAGACGAAGCAACCATTATTTCACACTTCGCTTCGCCATCATCTCCTTCAAGAAAACCACGTAGTATTGCTTCTGCCATTGTTCTGCCTCAAGAGGGACGTGCATCGCCTTGGTACATCATGACAGGTGGGACCGCATGACAGGCCATGCTCCCCCGCCCATCGCTCGGTAAAATCACCTCATTTTTACTACTCCCTCTGTATCGGTTTACAGGGCATGCAGGTCATTCTAGGTAGAGAATTTAACTGGCTATATATGTGATGAACATTATATGTTTACAAACTACATCCGCTTAAGAATCTAATGATATACTTTTTGTGACATAGTAACTCATATTTAGTTAGTCAAATGGATGACCTAGAACTACGTGCACACCATATAAACCAAGACGGAGACGGTAGTACAATATCTTTTTAGATCAATATAGTCGGGATTCACCAAGGAGCAAAACCAAGTGGTAGGCTGCTCCTGTCGTGTTGGCGTAGCAACTCAAGCAGGGTCAGTCCGCACACGAAATGGAGACCCACTTAACAGGACCCCTTTGGCCGACATGTGGCTCATCCACCGTCTTGTTCCACGTGCGATGCACCAAATTACAGTTCGGAGCAGCGGTTGGACTTGGAGGCACCCCGGTCGTAGCGCCGCAGTAGTAGTAAATGAGCGATGAGGGGTCAAACCACAAAGCCCCACCTTTCCCGCATTAAGCTGGACAGACGAAGCAACCATCATTTCACTCTAGGGCGCAAGAGCATAAAAAAAGAGAGAACCAATGATGCGTGCGGCAGCTACCTAGGGCAACCAAGGGTAGGGGCATCCACTAAAAATCCTTTTTTTAAGCACCTCCACTATAAATCTGCTTCTCCCTCGCCCTCTTGAAGAAAACCGATGATGCGCGCGGTGGTAGGGTTTGTAGGAGTACAACGGCGTGCGGGGCCACTGTTGGGGAACGCAGTAATTTCAAAAAAAATCCTACGCACACGCAAGATCATGGTGATGCATAGCAACGAGAGGGGAGAGTGTTGTCCACGTACCCTCGTAGACCGAAAGTGAAAGTGTTAGCACAACGCGGTTGATGTAGTCGTACGTCTCCACGATCCGACCGATCCAAGTACCGAACATACGGCACCTCCGAGTTCAGCACACGTTCAGCTCGATGACGTCCCGCGAACTCCGATCCAGTAGAGCTTCACGGGAGAGTTCCGTCAGCACGACGGCGTGATGACGGTGATGATGTTGCTACCGACGCAGCGCTTCGCCTAAGCACCGCTATGATATGATCGAGGTGGAATATGGTGGAGGGGGGCACCGCACACGACTGGGAGAGATCAACAGATCAACTTGTGTGTCTAGAAGTGCCCCCTGCCCCCGTATATAAAGGAGCAAGGGGGGAGAGGCGGCCGGCCAAGGAGGGCGCGCCAAGGGGGTGGGAGTAGGACTCCTCCTTTCCTTGTTGGAGTAGGAGAAGGGAAGGAAGGGAGAGAGGAGGAGAAGGAAAAAGGGGGGCGGCGCCCCCCCTCCTTGTCCAATTCGGACTAGAGGGGGAGGGGGCGCACGGCTGCCATGGCCGCCCCTCCTCTTCTCCCACTAAGGCCCATTAGGCCCAATATACTCCCCGGGGGGTTCCGGTAACCCCCGGTACTCCGGTAAATGTCTGAAACCTCCCGAAACACTTCCGGTGTCTGAACATAGTCATCCAATATATCGATCCTTACGTCTCAACCATTTTGAGACTCCACGTCATGTCCGTGATCATATCCGGGACTCCGAACTACCTTCGGTACATCAAAACACAAAAACTCATAATACCGATCGTCACCAAACTTTAAGCGTGCGGACCCTACGGGTTTGAGAACTATGTAGACATGACCGAGACATGTCTCCGCTCAATAACCAATAGCGGAACCTGGATGCTCATATTGGCTCCCACATATTCTACGAAGATCTTTATTGGTCAAACCGCATAACAACATACGATGTTCCCTTTGTCATCGGTATGTTACTTGCCCGAGATTCGGTCGTCGGTATCTCAATACCTAGTTCAATCTCGTTACCGGCAAGTCTCTTTACTCCTTATGTAATGCATCATCCCGCAACTAACTCATTAGTCACATTGCTTGCAAGGCTTATAGTGATGTGCATTACCGAGAGGGCCCAGAGATACCTCTCCGACAATCGGAGTGACAAATCCTAATCTCGAAATACGCCAACTCAACAAGTACCTTTGGAGACACCTGTAGAGCACCTTTATGATCACCCAGTTATGTTGTGACGTTTGGTAGCACACAAAGTGTTCCGGTAAACGGGAGTTGCATAATCTCATAGTCATAGGAACTTGTATAAGTCATGAAGAAAGCAATATCAACATACTAAACGATCAAGTGCTAAGCTAACGGAATGGGTCAAGTCAATCACATCATTCTCCTAATGATGTGATCCCGTTAATCAAATGACAACTCATGTCCCTGGCTAGGAAAATCAACCATCTTCGATTAACGAGCTAGTCAAGTAGAGGCATACTAGTGACACTATGTTTGTCTATGTATTCACACATGTATGTTTGTCTATGTATTCACACATGTATTATGTTTCCGGTTAATAGAATTCTAGCATGAATAATAAACATTTATCATGATATGAGGAAATAAATGATAACTTTATTATTGCCACTAGGGCATATTTCCTTCAGTCTCCCACTTGCACTAGAGTTAATAATCTAGATTACACAATAATGATTCTAACACCCATGGAGTTTTGGTGCTGATGATGTTTTGCTCGTGGAAGAGGCTTAGTCAACGGGTCTACAACATTCAGATCCGCATGTATCTTGCAAATCTCTATGTCTCCCACCTGGACTTGGTCCCAGATGGAATTGAAGCGTCTCTTGATGTGCTTGGTTCTCTTGTGAAATCTGGATTCCTTTGCCAAGGCAATTGCACCAGTATTGTCACAAAAGATTTTCATTGGATCCAATGCACTAGGTATGACACCTAGATCGGATATAAACTCCTTCATCCAGACTCGTTCATTTGCTGCTTCTGAAGCAGCTATGTACTCCGCTTCACACGTAGATCCCGCCACAACGCTTTGTTTAGAACTGCACCAACTAATAGCTCCACCGTTCAATGTAAACACGTATCCGGTTTGCGATTTAGAATCGTCCAGATCAGTGTCAAAGCTTGCATCGACGTAACCATTTACGACTAGCTCTTTGTCACCTCCATAAAAGAGAAACATATCCTTAGTCCTTTTCAGGTATTTCAAGATGTTCTTGACCGCTGTCCAGTGATCCACTCCTGGATTACTTTGGTACCTCCCTGCTAAGCTAATAGCAAGGCACACATCAGGTCTGGTACACAGCATTGCATACATGATAGAGCCTATGGCTGAAGCATAGGGAACATCTTTCATTTTCTCTCTATCTTCTGCAGTGGTCGGGCATTGAGTCTGACTCAACTTCACACCTTGTAACATAGGCAGGAACCCTTTCTTTGCTTGATCCATTTTGAACTTTTTCAAAACTTTGTCAAGGTATGTGCTTTGTGAAAGTCCTATCAAGCGTCTTGATCTATCTCTATAGATCTTGATGCCCAATAGGTAAGCAGCTTCACCGAGGTCTTTCATTGAAAAACTCTTATTCAAGTATCCTTTTATGCTATCCAGAAATTCTATATCATTTCCAATCAGTAATATGTCGTCCACATATAATATTAGAAATGCTATAGAGCTCCCACTCACTTTCTTGTAAATACAGGCTTCTCCAAAAGTCTGTATAAAACCATATGCTTTGATCACACTATCAAAATGTTTATTCCAACTCCGAGAGGCTTGCACCAGTCCATAAATGGATCGTTGGAGCTTGCACACTTTGTTAGCTCCCTTTGGATCGACAAAACCTTCCGGTTGCATCATATACAACTCTTCTTCCAGAAATCCATTCAGGAATGCAGTTTTGACATCCATTTGCCAAATTTCATAATCATAAAATGCGGCAATTGCAACATGATTCGGACAGACTTAAGCATCGCTACAGGTGAGAAAGTCTCATCGTAGTCAACTCCTTGAACTTGTCGAAAACCTTTTGCAACAAGTCGAGCTTTGTAGACAGTAACATTATCGTCAGCGTCAGTCTTCTTCTTGAAGATCCATTTATTCTCTATGGCTTGCCGATCATTGGGCAAGTCAACCAAAGTCCACACTTTGTTCTCATACATGGATCCCATCTCAGATTTCATGGCCTCAAGCCATTTTGTGGAATCTGGGCTCACTATCACTTCTTCATAGTTCGTAGGTTCGCCTTGGTCAAGTAACATGACCTCCATAATAGGATTACCGTACCACTCTGGTGCGGATCTTACTCTGGTTGACCTACGAGGTTCGGTAGTAACTTGATCTGAAGTTATATGATCATCATCATTAGCTTCCTCACTAATTGGTGTAGGAGTCACAGAAACAGATTTCTGTGATGAACTACTTTCCAATAAGGGAGCAGGTACAGTTACCTCAGCAAGTTCTACTTTCCTCCCACTCACTTCTTTCGAGAGAAAGTCCTTCTCTAGAAAGGATCCATTCTTAGCAACGAATGTCTTGCCTTCGGATCTGTGATAGAAGGTGTACCCAACAGTTTCCTTAGGGTATCCTATGAAGACACATTTCTCCGATTTGGGTTCGAGCTTATCAGGTTGAAGCTTTTTCACATAAGCATCGCAGCCCCAAACTTTAAGAAACGACAACTTTGGTTTCTTGCCAAACCACAGTTCATAAGGCGTTGTCTCAACGGATTTCGATGGTGCCCTATTTAACGTGAATGCAGCCGTCTCTAAAGCATAACCCCAAAATGATAGCGGTAACTCTGTAAGAGACATCATAGATCGCACCATATCTAGTGAAGTACGATTATGACGTTCGGACACACCATTACGCTGTGGTGTTCCGGGTGGCATGAGTTGCGAAACTATTCCGCACTGTTTCAAATGTAGACCAAACTCGTAACTCAAATATTCTCCTCCATGATGAGATCGTAGAAACTTTATTTTTTGTTACGATGATTTTCCACTTCACTATGAAATTCTTTGAACTTTTCAAATGTTTCAGATTTATGTTTCATTAAGTAGATATACCCATATCTGCTCAAATCATCTGTGAAGGTGAGAAAATAACGATACCCGCCGCGAGCCTCAATATTCATCGGACCACATACATCAGTATGTATGATCTCCAACAAATCTGTTGCTCGCTCCATTGTTCCGGAGAACGGCGTTTTAGTCATCTTGCCTGTAAGGCATGGTTCGCAAGTACCAAGTGATTCCAAAAGTCCATCAGTATGGAGTTTCTTCATGCGCTTTACACCAATATGACCCAAACGGCAGTGCCACAAATAAGTTGCACTATCATTATCAACTCTGCATCTTTTGGCTTCAACATTATGAATATGTGTATCACTACTATCGAGATTCAACAAAAATAGACCACTCTTCAAGGGTGCATGACCACAAAAGATATTACTCATATAAATAGAACAGCCATTATTCTCAGATTTAAATGAATAACCGTCTCACATCAAACAAGATCCAGATATAATGTTCATGCTCAACGCTGGCACCAAATAAGAATTATTTAGGTCTAAAACTAATCCCGAAGGTAGATGTAGAGGTAGCGTGCCGACGGTGATCACATCGACTTTGGAACCATTTCCCACGCGCATCGTCACCTCGTCCTTAGCCAGTCTTCGCTTAATCCATAGTCCCTATTTCGAGTTGCAAATATTAGCAACAGAACCAGTATCAAATACCCAGGTGCTACTGCGAGCTCTAGTAAGGTACACATCAATAACATGTATATCACATATACCTTTGTTCACCTTGCCATCCTTCTTATCCGCCAAATACTTGGGGCAGTTCCGCTTCTAGTGACCAGTCTGCTTGCAGTAGAAGCACTCAGTCTCAGGCTTAGGTCCAGACTTGGGTTTCTTCTCTTGAGCAGCAACTTGTTTGTCGTTCTTCTTGAAGTTCCCCTTCTTCTTCCCTTTACCCTTTTTCTTGAAACTGGTGGTCTTGTTGACCATCAACACTTGATGCTCCTTCTTGATTTCTACCTCCGCAGCCTTTAGCATTGCGAAGAGCTCGGGAATTGTCTTATCCATCCCTTGCATATTATAGTTCATCATGAAGCTCTTGTAGCTTGGTGGTAGTGATTGAAGAATTCTGTCAATGACACTATCATCCGGAAGATTAACTCCCAGTTGAATCAAGTGATTGTTATACCCAGACATTTTGAGTATATGTTCACTGACAGAACTATTCTCATCCATCTTGCAACTGTAGAACTTATTGGAGACTTCATATCTCTCAATCCGGGAATTTGCTTGAAATATTAACTTCAACTCCTGGAACATCTCATATGCTCCATGACGTTCAAAACGTCGTTGAAGTCCCGGTTCTAAGCCGTAAAGCATGGCACACTGAACTATCGAGTAGTCATCAGCTTTGCTCTCCCAGACGTTCTTAACGTTGTCAGTTGCATCTGTAGCAAGCCTGGCACCCAGCGGTGCTTCCAGGACGTAATTCTTCTGTCCAGCAATGAGGATAATCCTCAAGTTACGGACCCAGTCCGTGTAATTGCTACCATCATCTTTCAACTTTGCTTTCTCAAGGAACGCATTAAAATTCAACGGAATAACAACACGGGCCATCTATCTACAACAACATAGACAAGCAAAATACTATCAGGTACTAAGTTCATGATAAATTTAAGTTCAATTAATCATATTACTTAAGAACTCCCACTTAGATAGACATCCCTCTAATCATCTAAGTGATCACGTGATCCAAATCAACTAAACCATGTCCGATCATCACATGAGATGGAGTAGTTTTCAATGGTGAACATCACTATGTTGTTCATATCTACTATATGATTCACGCTCGTCCTTTCGGTCTCAGTGTTCCGAGGCCATATCTGCATATGCTAGGCTCGCCAAGTTTAACCCGAGTATTTTGCGTGTGCAAAACTGGCTTGCACCCGTTGTAGATGAACGTAGAGCTTATCACACCCGATCATCACATGGTGTCTCGGCACGATGAACTTTGGCAACGGTGCATACTCGGGGAGAACACTTTTATCTTCAAATTTAGTGAGAGATCATCTTATAATGCTACCGTCAATCAAAGCAAAATAAGATGCATAAAGGATAAACATGACATGCAATTAATATAAGTGATATGATATGGCCATCATCATCTTGTGCTTGTGATCTCCATCTCTGAAGCACCGTCATGATCACCATCGTCAATGGCGCGACACCTTGATCTCCATCGTAGCATCATTGTCGCCTCGCCAACTATTGCTTCTACAACTATCGCTACTGCTTAGTGATAAAGTAAAGCAATTACAGGGCGATTGCATTGCATACAATAAGGCGACAACCATATGGCTCCTGCCAGTTGCCGATAACTTGGTTACAAAACATGATCATCTCATACAATAAAATATAGCATCATGCCTTGACCATATCACATCACAACATGCCCTGCAAAAACAAGTTAGACGTCCTCTACTTTGTTGTTGCAAGTTTTACGTGGCTGCTACGGGCTGAGCAAGAACCGTTCTTACCTATGCATCAAAACCACAATGATAGTTCGTCAAGTTAATGTTGTTTTAGCCTTCTCAAGGACCGGGCGTAGTCACACTCGGTTCAACTAAAGTTGGAGAAACTGACACCCGCCAGCCACCTGTGTGCAAAGCACGTCAGTAGAACTAGTCTCGCGTAAGCGTACGCGTAATGTCGGTCCGGGCCGCTTCATCCAACAATACCGCCGAACCAAAGTATGACATGATGGTAAGCAGTATGACTTGTATCTCCCACAACTCACTTGGGTTCTACTCGTGCATATAACATCTACGCATAAACCTGGCTCGGATGCCATTGTTGGGGAACATAGTAATTTCAAAAAAATTCCTACGCACACGCAAGATCATGGTGATGCATAGCAACGAGAGGGGAGAGTGTTTTCCACGTACCCTCATAGACCGAAAGCGGAAGCGATAGCACAATGCGGTTGATGTAGTCGTACGTCTCCATGATCCGACCGATCCAAGTACCGAACGTACGGCACTTCCGAGTTCAGCACACGTTCAGCTCGATGACGTCCCGCGAACTCCGATCCAGCAGAGCTTCACGGGAGAGTTCCGTCAGCACGACGGCGTGATGACGGTGATGATGTTGCTGCCGACGCAGGGCTTCGCCTAAACACCGCTACGATATGATCGCGGTGGAATATGGTGGAGGGGGGCACCGCACACGGCTGGGAGAGATCAACAGATCAACTTGTGTGTCTAGAGGTGCCCCCTGCCCCTGTATATAAAGGAGCAAGGGGGGAGAGGCGGCCGGCCAAGGAGGGCACGCCAAGGGGGGTGGGAGTAGGACTCCTCCTTTCCTTGTTGGAGTAGGAGAAGGGAAGGAAGGGAGAGAGGGGGAGAAGGAAAAAGGGGGGCGCCCCCCCTCCTTGTCCAATTCGGACTAGAGGGGAAGGGGCGCGCGGCTGCCCTGGCCGCCCCTCCTCTTCTCCCACTAAGGCCCATTAGGCCCGATATACTCCCCTGGGGTTCCGGTAACCCCCCGGTACTCCGGTAAATGTCCGAACCCTCCTGAAACACTTCCGGTGTCCGAACATAGTCATCCAATATATCGATCTTTATGTCTCGACCATTTCGAGACTCCACGTCATGTCCGTGATCATATCCGGGACTCTGAACTACCTTCGGTACATCAAAACACAAAAACTCATAATACCGATCGTCACCAAACTTTAAGCGTGCGGACCCTACGGGTTCGAGAACTATGTAGACATGACCGAGACACGTCTCCGGTAAATAACCAATAGCGGAACCTGGATGCCCATATTGGCTCCCACATATTCTACGAAGATCATTATCGGTCAGACCGCATAACAACATACGTTTTTCCTTTGTCATCGGTATGTTACTTGCCCGAGATTCGATCGTCGGTATCTCAATAACTAGTTCAATCTTGTTATCGGCAAGTCTCTTTACTCATTATGTAATGCATCATCCCGCAACTAACTCATTAGTCACATTGCTTGCAAGGCTTATAGTGATGTGCATTACCGAGAGGGCCCAGAGATACCTCTCCAACAATCGGAGTGATAAATCCTAATCTCGAAATACGCCAACTCAACAAGTACCTTTGGAGACACCTGTAGAGTACCTTTATAATCACCCAGTTACGTTGTGACGTTTGGTAGCACACAAAGTGTTCGTCCGGTAAACGGGAGTTGCATAATCTCATAGTCATAGGAACTTGTATAAGTCATGAAGAAAGCAATATCAACATACTAAACGATCAAGTGCTAAGCTAACGGAATGGGTCAAGTCAATCACATCATTCTCCTAATGATGTGATCCCGTTAATCAAATGACAACTCATGTCCCTGGCTAGGAAAATTAACCATCTTCGATTAACGAGCTAGTCAAGTAGAGGCATACTAGTGACACTATGTTTGTCTATGTATTCACACATGTATGTTTGTCTATGTATTCACACATGTATTATGTTTCCGGTTAATACAATTCTAGCATGAATAATAAACATTTATCATGATATGAGGAAATAAATGATAACTTTATTATTGCCTCAAGGGCATATTTCCTTCAGTCTCCCACTTGCACTAGAGTCAATAATCTAGATTACACAATAATGATTCTAACACCCATGGAGTTTTGGTGCTGATCATGTTTTGCTCGTGGAAGAGGCTTAGTCAACGGGTCTGCAACATTCAGATCCGCATGTATCTTGCAAATCTCTATGTCTCCCACCTGGACTTGGTCCCAGATGGAATTGAAGCGTCTCTTGATGTGCTTGGTTCTCTTGTGAAATCTGGATTCCTTTGCCAAGGCAATTGCACCAGTATTGTCACAAAAGATTTTCATTGGATCCAATGCACTAGGTATGACACCTAGATCGGATATAAACTCCTTCATCCAGACTCGTTCATTTGCTGCTTCTGAAGCAGCTATGTACTCCGCTTCACACGTAGATCCCGCCACAACGCTTTGTTTAGAACTGCACCAACTAACAGCTCCACCGTTCAATGTAAACACGTATCCGGTTTGCGATTTAGAATCGTCCGGATCAGTGTCAAAGCTTGCATCGACGTAACCATTTACGACTAGCTCTTTGTCACCTCCATAAAAGAGAAACATATCCTTAGTCCTTTTCAGGTATTTCAAGATGTTCTTGACCGCTGTCCAGTGATCCACTCCTGGATTACTTTGGTACCTCCCTGCTAAGCTAATAGCAAGGCACACATCAGGTCTGGTACATAGCATTGCATACATGATAGAGCCTATGGCTGAAGCATAGGGAACATCTTTCATTTTCTCTCTATCTTCTGCAGTGGTCGGGCATTGAGTCTGACTCAACTTCACACCTTGTAACATAGGCAGGAACCCTTTCTTTGCTTGATCCATTTTGAACTTTTTCAAAACTTTGTCAAGGTATGTGCTTTGTGAAAGTCCTATCAAGCGTCTTGATCTATCTCTATAGATCTTGATGCCCAATAGGTAAGCAGCTTCACCGAGGTCTTTCATTGAAAAACTCTTATTCAAGTATCCTTTTATGCTATCCAGAAATTCTATATCATTTCCAATCAGTAATATGTCGTCCACATATAATATTAGAAATGCTATAGAGCTCCCACTCACTTTCTTGTAAATACAGGCTTCTCCAAAAGTCTGTATAAAACCATATGCTTTGATCACACTATCAAAATGTTTATTCCAACTCTGAGAGGCTTGCACCAGTCCATAAATGGATCGTTGGAGCTTGCACACTTTGTTGGCTCCCTTTGGATCGACAAAACCTTCCGGTTGCATCATATACAACTCTTCTTCCAGAAATCCATTCAGGAATGCAGTTTTGACATCCATTTGCCAAATTTCATAATCATAAAATGCGGCAATTGCAACATGATTCGGACAGACTTAAGCATCGCTACAGGTGAGAAAGTCTCATCGTAGTCAACTCCTTGAACTTGTCGAAAACCTTTTGCAACAAGTCGAGCTTTGTAGACAGTAACATTATCGTCAGCGTCAGTCTTCTTCTTGAAGATCCATTTATTCTCTATGGCTTGCCGATCATTGGGCAAGTCAACCAAAGTCCAAACTTTGTTCTCATACATGGATCCCATCTCAGATTTCATGGCCTCAAGCCATTTTGTGGAATCTGGGCTCACTATCACTTCTTCATAGTTCGTAGGTTCGCCTTGGTCAAGTAACATGACCTCCATAATAGGATTACCGTACCACTCTGGTGCGGATCTTACTCTGGTTGACCTACGAGGTTTGGTAGTAACTTGATCTGAAGTTATATGATCATCATCATTAGCTTCCTCACTAATTGGTGTAGGAGTCACAGAAACAGATTTCTATGATGAACTACTTTCCAATAAGGGAGCAGGTACAGTTACCTCAGCAAGTTCTACTTTCCTCCCACTCACTTCTTTCGAGAGAAAGTCCTTCTCTAGAAAGGATCCATTCTTAGCAACGAATGTCTTGCCTTCGGATCTGTGATAGAAGGTGTACCCAACAGTTTCCTTAGGGTATCCTATGAAGACACATTTCTCCGATTTGGGTTCGAGCTTATCAGGTTGAAGCTTTTTCACATAAGCATCGCAGCCCCAAACTTTAAGAAACGACAACTTTGGTTTCTTGCCAAACCACAGTTCATAAGGCGTTGTCTCAACGGATTTCGATGGTGCCCTATTTAACGTGAATGCAGCCGTCTCTAAAGCATAACCCCAAAATGATAGCGGTAACTCTGTAAGAGACATCATAGATCGCACCATATCTAGTGAAGTACGATTATGACGTTCGGACACACCATTACGCTGTGGTGTTCCGGGTGGCCTGAGTTGCGAAACTATTCCGCACTGTTTCAAATGTAGACCAAACTCGTAACTCAAATATTCTCCTCCATGATGAGATCGTAGAAACTTTATTTTCTTGTTACGATGATTTTCCACTTCACTATGAAATTCTTTGAACTTTTCAAATGTTTCAGATTTATGTTTCATTAAGTAGATATACCCATATCTGCTCAAATCATCTGTGAAGGTGAGAAAATAACGATACCCGCCGCGAGCCTCAATATTCATCGGACCACATACATCAGTATGTATGATCTCCAACAAATCTGTTGCTCGCTCCATTGTTCCGGAGAACGGCGTTTTAGTCATCTTGCCTGTAAGGCATGGTTCGCAAGTACCAAGTGATTCCAAAAGTCCATCAGTATGGAGTTTCTTCATGCGCTTTACACCAATATGACCCAAACGGCAGTGCCACAAATAAGTTGCACTATCATTATCAACTCTGCATCTTTTGGCTTCAACATTATGAATATGTGTATCACTACTATCGAGATTCAACAAAAATAGACCACTCTTCAAGGGTGCATGACCACAAAAGATATTACTCATATAAATAGAACAGCCATTATTCTCAGATTTAAATGAATAACCGTCTCACATCAAACAAGATCCAGATATAATGTTCATGCTCAACGCTGGCACCAAATAAGAATTATTTAGGTCTAAAACTAATCCCGAAGGTAGATGTAGAGGTAGCGTGCCGACGGTGATCACATCGACTTTGGAACCATTTCCCACGCGCATCGTCACCTCGTCCTTAGCCAGTCTTCGCTTAATCCATAGTCCCTATTTCGAGTTGCAAATATTAGCAACAGAACCAGTATCAAATACCCAGGTGCTACTGCGAGCTCTAGTAAGGTACACATCAATAACATGTATATCACATATACCTTTGTTCACCTTGCCATCCTTCTTATCCGCCAAATACTTGGGGCAGTTCCGCTTCTAGTGACCAGTCTGCTTGCAGTAGAAGCACTCAGTCTCAGGCTTAGGTCCAGACTTGGGTTTCTTCTCTTGAGCAGCAACTTGTTTGTCGTTCTTCTTGAAGTTCCCCTTCTTCTTCCCTTTACCCTTTTTCTTGAAACTGGTGGTCTTGTTGACCATCAACACTTGATGCTCCTTCTTGATTTCTACCTCCGCAGCCTTTAGCATTGCGAAGAGCTCGGGAATTGTCTTATCCATCCCTTGCATATTATAGTTCATCATGAAGCTCTTGTAGCTTGGTGGTAGTGATTGAAGAATTCTGTCAATGACACTATCATCCGGAAGATTAACTCCCAGTTGAATCAAGTGATTGTTATACCCAGACATTTTGAGTATATGTTCACTGACAGAACTATTCTCATCCATCTTGCAACTGTAGAACTTATTGGAGACTTCATATCTCTCAATCTGGGAATTTGCTTGAAATATTAACTTCAACTCCTGGAACATCTCATATGCTCCATGACGTTCAAAACGTCGTTGAAGTTCCGGTTCTAAGCCGTAAAGCATGGCACACTGAACTATCGAGTAGTCATCAGCTTTGCTCTCCCAGACGTTCTTAACGTTGTCAGTTGCATCTGTAGCAAGCCTGGCACCCAGCGGTGCTTCCAGGACGTAATTCTTCTGTCCAGCAATGAGGATAATCCTCAAGTTACGGACCCAGTCCGTGTAATTGCTACCATCATCTTTCAACTTTGCTTTCTCAAGGAACGCATTAAAATTCAACGGAATAACAACACGGGCCATCTATCTACAACAACATAGACAAGCAAAATACTATCAGGTACTAAGTTCATGATAAATTTAAGTTCAATTAATCATATTACTTAAGAACTCCCACTTAGATAGACATCCCTCTAATCATCTAAGTGATCACGTGATCCAAATCAACTAAACCATGTCCGATCATCACATGAGATGGAGTAGTTTTCAATGGTGAACATCACTATGTTGTTCATATCTACTATATGATTCACGCTCGTCCTTTTGGACTTGGAGGCACCCCGGTCGTAGCGCCGCAGTAGTAGTAAATGAGCGACGAGGGGTCAAACCACAAAGCCCCACCTTTCCCGCATTAAGCTGGACAGACGAAGCAACCATCATTTCACTCTAGGGCGCAAGAGCATAAAAAAAGAGAGAACCAATGATGCGTGCGGCAGCTACCTAGGGCACCAAAGGGTAGGGGCATCCACTAAAAATCCTTTTTTAAGCACCTCCACTATAAATCCGCTTCTCCCTCGCCCTCTTGAAGAAAACCGATGATGCGCGAGGTGGTAGGGTTTGTAGGAGTACTACGGCGTGCGGGGCCACTGTTGGGGAACACAGTAATTTCAAAAAAATTCCTACGCACACGCAAGATCATGGTGATGCATAGCAACGAGAGGGGAGAGTGTTGTCCACGTACCCTCGTAGACCGAAAGCGGAAGTGTTAGCACAATGCGGTTGATGTAGTCATACGTCTCCACGATCCGACCGATCCAAGTACCGAACATACGGCACCTCCGAGTTCAGCACACGTTCAGCTCGATGACGTCCCGCGAACTCCGATCCAGTAGAGCTTCACGGGAGAGTTCCGTCAGCACGACGGCGTGATGACGGTGATGATGTTGCTACCGACGCAGCGCTTCGCCTAAGCACCGCTATGATATGATCGAGGTGGAATATGGTGGAGGGGGCACCGCACACGGCTGGGAGAGATCAACAGATCAACTTGTGTGTCTAGAAGTGCCCCTGCCCCCATATATAAAGGAGCAGGGGGGAGAGGCGGCCGGCCAAGGAGGGCGCGCCAAGGGGGTGGGAGTAGGACTCCTCCTTTCCTTGTTGGAGTAGGAGAAGGGAAGGAAGGGAGAGAGGAGGAGAAGGAAAAAGGGGGGCGGCGCCCCCCCCCTCCTTGTCCAATTCGGACTAGAGGGGGAGGGGGCGCGCGGCTGCCATGGCCGCCCCTCCTCTTCTCCCACTAAGGCCCATTAGGCCCAATATACTCCCCGGGGGGTTCCGGTAACCCCCGGTACTCTGGTAAATGTTTGAAACCTCCCAAAACACTTCCGGTGTCCGAACATAGTCATCCAATATATCGATCCTTACGTCTCGACCATTTTGAGACTCCACGTCATGTCCGTGATCATATCCAGGACTCTGAACTACCTTCGGTACATCAAAACACAAAAACTCATAATACCTATCGTCACCAAACTTTAAGCGTGCGGACCCTACGGGTTCGAGAACTATGTAGACATGACCGAGACATGTCTCCGCTCAATAACCAATAGCGGAACCTGGATGCTCATATTGGCTCCCACATATTCTACGAAGATCTTTATCGGTCAAACCGCATAACAACATACGATGTTCCCTTTGTCATCGGTATGTTACTTGCCCGAGATTCGGTCGTCGGTATCTCAATACCTAGTTCAATCTCGTTACCGGCAAGTCTCTTTACTCCTTAAGTAATGCATCATCCCGCAACTAACTCATTAGTCACATTGCTTGCAAGGCTTATAGTGATGTGCATTACCGAGAGGGCCCAGAGATACCTCTCCGACAATCGGAGTGACAAATCCTAATCTCGAAATATGCCAACTCAACAAGTACCTTTGGAGACACCTGTAGAGCACCTTTATGATCACCCAGTTATGTTGTGACGTTTGGTAGCACACAAAGTGTTCCGGTAAACGGGAGTTGCATAATCTCATAGTCATAGGAACATGTATAAGTCATGAAGAAAGCAATAGCAACATACTAAACGATCAAGTGCTAAGCTAACGGAATGGGTCAAGTCAATCACGTCATTCTCCTAATGATGTGATCCCATTAATAAAATTACAACTCATGTCCATGGCTAGGAAACTCAACCATCTTCGATTAACGAGCTAGTCAAGTAGAGGCATACTAGTGACACTATGTTTGTCTATGTATTAACACATGTATTATGTTTCCGGTTAATACAATTCTAGCATGAATAATAAACATTTATCATGATATGAGGAAATAAATAATAAGTTTATTATTGCCTCTAGGGCATATTTCCTTCAGCCACGTCATAGTAAACGGGAGAGGGATTGAGTTTGAGTCGACGCCTTAATATGTGTGGGCCGCTTGGTTTTACGGGAACGAGGCAGCATTTTGGGTTCGGGGACCAGCGGAGATATACGTACAAAAAATTGTGGATGTAGGTTCGACCGAAAGGCAATGATGCATGGGCCCTGCATTTTTATATACCCGCGGCCACGTGAAATTTGCTACTCTACTCAAAACTAGTAAGGTACACATGCATTGAACGCATGAGATTTGGAAACCAAACTATGAATAAATACACACTATAGCATGTAAGCTTTGAGTCATATATGCATGATGTAGATGTTTGTTTAGTTCTTATAGTTCATCTCATTCAAAATCAATTAGTTTTATAAAAAGGTTAAGGTTCATGGGATTGTGCATTGTAAAGCACAAAGTAAAAAACAAATAATGGCAATTCACTTAGAAAAAAAAGTGTGGGCAATTATGATACGGAAGATTCTAGAACAAAGGAGAAGTGCTTGTGTTTTGAGGTTTGTGCATTATGCTTAAGTTCAACCATGGAGTGTTCTTGATTGTACATGTGGCAGAATCTGGTGGAATGTTGATGATATCCAACGGCCAGTAATGCTCGGATTTGCCATCTCTGCACTGTCGGATTAGCTTCATCCAACGATCATCTTTCAAAGTTTTTCGCACGCTATATAGGGGTATAGATAATGCATAAAAGTTCCTCAAAAACATCTATAACTAATGGGAAGTGGATGTATGCTTAAAATGAAAATGTAATACTCCCTCCGTCTAGGTGTATAAGTCATCTTAGTTTTTTTGCTAGTTAATAGCATTCCATGCAATGAATTAACCACTGCATGTCATGTTTGAAAGTCTCAAGCCATTGAAAGCATGCACGGCCCACATCTCTTATTGGTTGATATGTCACGAAACAAGAAACAATGAGGGCGTTAATGTATCGTGCCTGAGTGTTTTGGGATTATTTGGTTTTTGGAAGGTGACTTACACACCTAGAAGGAGGGAGTACAAAGAGAAAAAATGAATTGCAGTTAAAAGAATGACATTTCTAACAAAAATGTGAATGTGAACTACACATGTGTGCATGTGACTAGCACATACATTGTCAATACAAAATTTAATGCAAGAAATAACTTATGGGTAACATGCATGAATTGATGATGTGGTGCTTGCATGCATAGAGTACAAAAACAATGTGATTTATGACTTGCATGCATGACGTGTTCTTGTGCGATAGTTGCATGTCTAGGAAAATAGCTATAGTGGGTTGTACTAGCTATTTAGGAATAGGAGATGTATACATGGAAGTTATAGGGAAAGATATGACATGTATCTCAATACCTATGAGTAGGGATTGGAAAAGAGATGTCATCTGGTTCACATCATAGGAACTTTTCTATTGAATCTAGAGACGACATGTATCTCAATTCCTATGAGGAGGGATTAGAAAAGAGATGTCATTTGCTTCACATCATAGGAACTTTTCTATTGAATATACGCTAATTTTTATTTTACTTTGAAATTATGGGAGTATAGGAATCCATTCATATGAACCAAGTGGCTCTAAAGCTATAAAAATGATATCATGTTTATTTCCTTTGAAATGTGGAGTGTATGAATCTATTCATATGAACCAATTGGCTCTAAAGGAAAAAAATCCTATAAAAATCATATCATATAGAGTTCCTATGATATTCCTCCACACCAAAGGATGGTTGAAATTGCTACAGGTGATACGACGGTCTTTCTTTGTAGACTCCTCCCCCATCTTTATAGTTACCTCTCGAAGATGAATGAAATGATAGATACTGGGTATTCTATATGTGCATTTTGGTACATGAAAGATCGGTAAAAGTATGTGCCGGGGATATACCTCGCGGCGTAAACCGGCCGGAAGTATAACCCGGCCGGACTTGGCGGTTTACTTTAGACCCGGCTGAGACTTGACGATTCACTGGCGACCCGTTTGGACCTGGCGGTTTACGATTCATTGGTAATCCGGCAGGCGGGTCAGAGGAGCGACAAGACCCGGTGGCCCAACGGGCGGTTCATGAAGGCCGGTTCATACTATGGTGGGCCGGTTTAAGAGGAAAGGCATGAGGAATATTTACCTTACAAGGAGTTAAGACCAGGAATTGTATCCAGTTTGTATTAGAGATAGACTAGTCCTAATCCTAGTAGGACTCCACATGTAACCGCCCCTTCAACTTATATAAGGAGGGGCAGGGCTCCCCAAAGAGGGACAAGAGACAAGCAAGAAGAAACAATCTCTAGGGCTAGACACAGAGAGCAGGCTTACCGGCGACTCCCTCATGATGATAATGAGACCTAGCCACAAACAGCATGTAGGGCTATTCCGGATGATGTTTCCCGGGGCCCGAAGCTGTCTAAATCCTTGTCTTGTGTTGCGTCTCTCGATTCCGCTCAACCCCTCTCAAGCTACTACATCGATGCGTTGGCCTCACGACTAAGTCCTCACGCTAAGGACATCTGCCGTGACAATTCCACGACAATTGGCGCCCACCGTGGGGCCTGCACACGGTGGTGTTAAGTTCTTCAAGGGATCTCTCCAAGGGATCGAGGAGTTCGCAATTTCTAAATGAAGAAGAACGAGTTTTGGAAAGATCTACATCGTCTCCATGGCAATCAGCCGGAACGACATATACGGGATTTAAGGTTCAAGAAAAAATTAGGGTTATGATTTGTCCGTCGCTGTCACTGGGCGATCTGCTGAGTCAAAACGGCAAACAGGTGTTTAATCCTTGCGTCACTGTGCAATGGGTTGGACACGATCAGCTTTCTCGGCGGCTGTTGTGCACGGCATATAGGAATCCGTCAAGCCGTCAAATCACCAAGTGGCTGAAACCGTCAACTTACGTTGAAATCTGATTGGGCATACTACTCGGATCGTCTACTCGTAGCTGATGTTGTTACTTCCTTCAATATACAATGATCCGAAGCTAGATCGATGTTGGATGCACTGCTTGGAAGAGGATGAGACCGATAGGAATTCTGTACGTGCATAACTCGCCGAGATTTCTGCTCTACTGTCCTGTATACTTTCCTGCCATCAATACATTGACCAAGGCCAAAGTACCACGTTTGTGTTGTTGCTCTCCACGTCATCACAAAAAGAAATCAACAGTGAAGGAAAAAGCCCACGGTTGGCAGCATCTCCTGCGTGCAAAGACGGGAGTACATAGACTGTTGAAAAAAAGGATGGTCAAACCAGCCATGACCCGGTGGGAGAGTTGGTCGTGGGCACGGACTCGCACTGTCTCCGAGCCACCGGAGCAAGCTTCGGATCGCCGCAGGCCACTTCAACCGCTGCTGATGCGCTGTCGCCTCTGGACCTCTGTCAACCACCGCCGCTGCCGTCTTGCACTGCCACACCTCAACCCGCCGTTGCGGCGTGAGCCGCCTCTGCCATGGCCCGCTCACCTGCAAAGCCGCCGACGGCACCGCCATGGGTGCCAAGCTGCTGCTCTGAATCACCTGGAGCCTCCCTCGCGGGCCCGACTGCCTTTGCCTCTGCCACAGCACCGCCCGTGTTTGACCCGCCAAGCAACAGTCGTTGCCTTCGCCACTGACCTCGAGCGCCATGTCCTCACCTCTGTGCAAGCCGCCGCGCTGGGCCACCCCTACTACAAGTCGGCCCTGCCTCACCGACCTCCGCATGCGCCGCCGGCGAGTCACCTTGAGCTGCCACTATGGCCAGGGACCCGCTTCGTGTCGCTACTTCCCACCTCGAGCAGATTTCGTCGCTGCGGTTTCGTGGCCGGCCTCCGCTATCGGTTCCCACGCCGCAAGTCGCTGTTTGGCCTCCGAGCCGCTGCCTCCAGCGGCCATCTTCGACCCGGCCTACCTGCAGTGCTGCGAGCCGCTTTGAACCGCAATGGCCTCGTTTTTTCTTCGCCGGCTCGCCCTCACTGCTTCATTTCGTTGTTCTCCTCCATTGATTTGCTTGCTCTTAACAATAGAGACAAACTGAGTTTCTTTAGGGAAACACCGGCGGTGCAGCCATGGATGGCATTTGATTTTCTTGCAATGGAGCACCGCAGCTAATAGAAGAACCAGCAAAGGTCACAACAGTCACGAGTGCTAGTTGAAAGTACTGTTGCTGCTATTTTTTATTGGAGCACGTCTAGCATCACGTGGGTGCTAGTGCTACATTAGATGTGCATTTGTCCAGCTATTTTTTATTCGAGCACGTCCAGCATTATCCACACCAGCATCCGTAATCATCCGACAAAAAATTCCAGGTGATACCCATCTCAATCTGTGTTATTAGCACATATTGTTTTCATCAAAGAACGATTACTCTGGTTCATGATATTTTTTCGCAGGACCATCATTCATTACACGCGATTGACTTATTGTCCACGCCCATGGCCAACTCTCTCGTCCGCACCAGCTTACAATGCCGCGGCCGACTCTCTCGTCCGCACCGGCTAACAACACCGCGGCCGACTCTCCCAGTCCGCGCCGGTTTACAATGATGCGACCAGCTTATTTGTCTGCTCCCGCGGCCGGCTCAGCTGTGATTGATTTCAGCTTCACCATGGTGATCATCAACTCCGCGGTGGATAATTACTGGCCTGACATATCAGGTGAAATTCATCCAGTATATTTTTTTTACATATTGCTTTCTTTAAAAGAGCAATTACTCTGGCTTGTGATGTTTTCTATGCAGGACAATTATTCACTGAAAGGATGATTGTTATGTCACGGATATGAAGCTCACGCCAATATTATTAAGCGCCAGCATCCAACCATACTGCATTGTTCAACAAATGTGTATGCAAACCGCTGCCTCTGCGGACCCGGTCTACATTAACTCGCCCGTCCGTGCCGGTTTACAACACCGGTGCTGATTTTCCCCATCCGCACCGGCTTGCAATGCCGTGACATGCGGCCGACTCATCTGTCCGAGCTGCCTCTGATGCTGCGGTCATATTTGTTGTCCATCTCTCGCGGCCTAGTCTACATCAACATACCGGGCCGCACCTGTCTGCATGAGCTGTTTATTGAGTATGAGTAAGTCACAGCTTGGGTAGCCCGGTTTTCTTTCAAACAAAATGGAGGCAAATTATCATATACTATCAACGCCGTTTGCACTGGGTGGCCCAACGGGCAAGCGCACAAGTCGCCGCCACTATAGTTTGGTTAACTTCAAATCGCCAGTTGGAAGGAACCATTGGCCGAGTTGCTGACACGGCTCATACGGGATCATTTATAACCCGCCGCAGTCACCTCAACCTTCTGTGGATTCACATCGTGCTATCAACACCAATAATATACAACTTATGCCGGTTTATATCACGGTCAAATATGGAGAATCTCAAGCCAACTCCTCGAGTCGCCTTGAAACTCGGGGGCTACAATGATACGACTTAGAAAATGTTGCCGGTTTTCAGTGAATTTAAGAACCCCAAGACGTTGGAGGGAAAGGTAACCCGGTCCCGGAGGCTACTACCATACTGATGAAAATTTAAAGGCCGTCAGAAAATTTCCAGTTCAAAATGAAGATTTGGTTTAAAATCCGGTTCAAGGGAAATTTGTTCTTTCAACAAAAGCTCGGAAGCTCTCAAATCCGGTTTAAGAATTTCCGGTTCAAAAAGGAATTTACTTCTCGCAAGTTCGAGTTTAAAAGTCGTCAGAAAATTTCCGGCTGAAAATGAAGATTCCGGTTTAAAGTCCGGTTCAAGGGAAAGATGTCTCCCACAAAGCTTTGAAGCTCTCAATATCCGGTTAAAAATCCCGGTTCAAGAAGAATTTATCTCTTGCAAAAAGTTAAAGGTTGCCAAAGAGGACCTGCTACCATGATGCGCGGTTCAAACATGGGTATCCTACCTTATTGGCTTATCATATTATTGATCACGTGGGGGCTTCTGTTATAAAGCGGCGCCCTGTTTGCTCATTGATCCGGCTTATAAAGTCATATATGAAGAATCACTTGGGGGTTTGGTCGTATCCGAACCATAGCTACACCTCTTGATCGGCGCAATGCCACAACATCACTTCGGGGCTTGGTCGTATCCAAACCATAGTCACACCTCTTGATCGGCTCAAAGCCAAATTACTCAGGGGCCAAAGAGAGTGTTGTAAAACAACAAACTCAAACATAGGCACCCACTGAGCACAGCTCAAAATGTTACTTGGGGATTCTTTGCTGTCGAAATGAACAAAGAATCTACACTTGTAATAGGCTATCGAGCCATGGCTTGGAAGCCTGGTGTATACACCTAAAACCCCGGGTTAGCCTGCCTTTTTAAGTAAGTTACTCCGCCCAGGTAAACCTGGTATGACCCTTCGAACTTTGACAAGTTACTCCAAAAAAGGACCCTGAACTTGTCAAGTTAAAATGATGATTGGTTAAGGATTGAGGACCATCTTAAAAGGCTTTGTGAAATGGTTTAGCTCACTGGCCTGGCAGCCCATGAAAGCCTCGAATTTGGGGCCTGGCAGCCCGTGAAAAGCCTCGACTACAAGTTTTCATTTGCTTTTTGCCAAGTTTTTTCTCTCTTTTGACAAAACTTATGACGTTTTCTGTTAAACCGGTGTTCATTAACCCGGCTACGTTTTCAACTACAAGTTGTCAGTATATGATCAGTCATAATCCGGAGATTATCAACCCGGTCTGGTTTTGACTACAAGTCGCCAGTATTATATATGGTTAATCCGGTGTTTATCACAACCCGGCACGGTTTTATCATAAACCGGCGCAATATGGAAGGAGTTATTAGTACTCAAGATTGGGGTTATCACCTTTACTACAATAAAGTTGGCCAACCAATGATGTGATTTAATGTCACAGGTATGATATATTTCATATTTGATTATTCTTAAGAGCAGCCTTGGTTATCAACCCAGGTTATATGTTGGGCATTATGATCCGTCCGGCGGTAAACCGCCAGGACACTTTAAACTTGCTGTATGTAGAAACAGGTTGAATAAAGCATAATTATAAATCATCGGTGTTTATTAACCCGGCCTGGCTTTAAGACGATAAGTCGCCAGTGTATGATGAGAAATTATCCGGTGTTTGTTAACCCGGCCTGGCTTTGGACTATAAGTCGCCAGTATCTATTTGGATTGCGCCATTGGAATCATGCGCTTATGAATCATTGGGTATATTATTCAAATCTCCAAATAGCCAACATGGCTAGATTTTATTATGGTTATCAGCAACCAGTATTATGATTAAGGTTTTCAAAGTCGCTTTAGCTCAATGGCTATTATATTATCAATGGATATGATTTATTCTACAATTGAAGGAATAGTCTCGAGTCGCTGCAGGCTTACGACCCGGCACTTGGGGGCTACATTATTTAAATTGAGATTATATCAAATATGCAAGTCTCATGTCGCTGCAAGCATGCACCATGACACTTGGGGGCTAATGCAAAGTCAAATTTTTTTGCTCATCTTATTAAAGACCCGACTCATCACATCATAATGAACCGGCCCTTGGGGGCTACACATCACTACTCAAGTTTACATGATTATATTTACAAAGTCCCTGCTCATTATTGCATAACCCAGCCCTTGGGAGCTACACTGATTGAAGTTTTTATAAGCAATTACAAGTCCCAGGTTGCTGCAAGCATGACAACCCGGTACTTGGGGGCTACATATATGGAGTATTCAGTTTTTACTAGAGATGAACAACATGGATTTCTTCAAAGTGGCAGTAATTATATGGAAACAAATCTCAAATCATCACTTTGTTTTGTTCAAGACTTGGGGGCTACAGGTAATATGGATATAAGGGAGAAATATCTTCCGATTTTCAGTTTTGAGCAAACCAGATTGACCCGGCATCACCAATCATTATGACCCGGTGTCTGCAACAATCATAACCCGGCGTCATCAATAATCATGAACCGCCGTTGGCAACAATCATGAACCGGCGTTGGAAACAATCATGACCCGAAATTATCAGTTTTTATAACCCGGCAATTTTGGTAATAGTAAACCAGCAAGTTTTACATCTTCAAACCGGCTGAATATCAGATGAGTATTTCAAGACCCATATTTCTTAAACCGGCGCTTTGGAAGCCGACTCAAGTGGATTATTCTTCACAATATTTCTCTGTGTGAAACCAATGTCAGCAAATTGAGTATGAAGCTGGCTTGTTGACCCGGATTTTCTAGAAGGGAGGAAATGACAAGGACTTAAGGATGATCAGATGCCGGTTTACAAGAATTCTTCACCCGGAGCATAATCTGTCAAATTTGTTCTTGTGTTTGTTTTACAGGATCAGTTTAACATGGATAAATCCAAATTAAACTGGGGGCTAATGTCGGGGATATACCCCGCGCCGTAAACCGGCCGAAAGTATAACCCGGCCGGACTTGGCGGTTTACTTTAGACCCGACTGAGACTTGACGATTCACTGGCGACCCGTTTGAACCTGGCGGTTTATGATTCATTGGTAATCCGGCAGGCGGGTCAGAGGAGTGACAAGACCCGGTGGCCCAACGGGCGGTTCATGAAGGCCGGTTCATACTATGGTGGGCCGGTTTAAGAGGAAAGGCATGAGGAATATTTACCTTACAAGGAGTTAAGATCAGGACTTATATCCAGTTTGTATTAGAGATAGACTAGTCCTAATCCTAGTAGGACTCCACATGTAACCCGCCCCTTCAACTTATATAAGGAGGGGCAGGGCTCCCCAAAGAGGGACAAGAGACAAGCAAGAAGAAACAATCTCTAGGGCTAGACACAGAGAGCTGGCTTACCGGCGACTCCCTCGTGATGATAATGAGACCTAGCCACAAACAGCATGTAGGGCTATTCCGGATGATGTTTCCCGGGGCCCGAAGCTGTCTAAATCCTTGTCTTGAGTTGCGTCTCTCGATTCCGCTCAACCCCTATCAAGCTACTACATAGATGCGTTGGCCTCACGACTAAGTCCTCACGCTAAGGACATCTGCCGTGACAATTCCACGACAGTATGCGAGGTTCGAATTTTCAATAAAGCTATATGCACTGCATTTTGGAACGGAGGGAGGAGCATACGACAGTTGCTAACACTCACGTGAAGATTTGTGTGTAGGAGGAGTGGTTGTTCTGTTAAATGACATGGAAAAACTGACATTGTCAGATGCCGATCTAACGGTTCTTACGGCGTTTGTCAGGAAACGGCTTGTGGCGAACGTTTGTCGGATAATGATTTAAGGACACATGCATTGCATTGATACGTGCCCCCTCTCTCTCACGCACACCCGCACCCTCACGAGTCACGACTCTCTCGAGTCCTCTCGCACCAACCGTCTATCTACAGGTAGATGTCACACACATATGTGCTCTTCACACCCTACCCTCAGAACTTCTAAAAAACCAAAGACGTAGCGCACCTTTTATTTTAGCTCACACGTCACACACTTATACTATTACTCTTGTGGCGAACGTTCTTTGGGCATAGTATATTGTACTCTCACGAAGAGAAGCGGTGCACGCACGCACTAGTTCTCTCACACCCACTCGCGGGTACACATAGGAGCGCATTTTTTGAAGCTGATACAACAAAATCACTCCACTATATATATAAGCAGGAGCCTTAGCGCGTGCTTTACTAGGGTTCCTCTCTTTCACTGTCTCATGCTCTCTAGATATAAGCAAGACATAGGTGGCCACACTCTCTCTATGCTCACGGCTGGTCACAAATCCGGCCGGACCACCTCGACCGGGGCAGGGTGTAGGTGCATCGTTCACGCTGTCGTCGGCGGCGAGGGAGGAGACCAACGGCTGCCCGCGCGTCCCGATCGGCGGTCGTGCCGTTCTCTCCGAGAGAGCGCCGGCTCGGGAGGACCTCTGACCCCTTCTTCCTCCCTACGGTATTGTGGCCAAGATGTTGCCTCCCGACGCCGTCTTTGCCACATGCCGACGACCCTCAAGTATATTCCTTTGAAACCTGGCTTGCTCTACTGCCCCAGCTCCCCACGTGGCTGCGTGTGGATCTTTTTCTACTTCTGTCGGCTGTTCCAAATCCACCTAGACTTTTACTATTATTAGAGGTAAAGCTAGTTCACAGTCGAATCTAAGAGTTGGTTCAAACAGGGAAGAAAGTGGGAAAGTTGTAGCATGAATCTAGGACTTGGTTCTAAGTGGAAACGGGGGAAAGTAGTAGATACTTGCTACCCAACCGGTCTCTTGGTTGATAAGGCAAAGAAAGCATGGTGGATGGCGAAGGGTGGGGGGAAGTGGACCTGTCTCTTGGTCGAAAAAAGGAAAGAAAGTGAGGGGTGTTGGGGGACAACACAAATGAGAATGAGCAGGTCTAGATTTCCTGTGCTCACATACGAAAATGTCACCGAGGAGATAAAAAATGGGACAAATGCAGACAGGCTGCCTGAGTGTTTGCCGCTCTCGGCACCCACATCTGCCTCACCACTTTATGCCCCTGCTGTCCCTACGCCCATATCGCTACCGTTAATGTAAAATCACATGACGCATTAAGCAATGCCACCTAATGTCACTATAAGTAATGGTCTAGTGCCGTCAATAAATTGAAGCAATGCCACCACCATTTTATGAAGTGCTTCCATCTTGCTTTATTCCCACGAATTGTGTTTTTGCAGTTACACTTAAATCTCACACCGCTAACATTGATCCATCCTAGTGGAACTGCACAAATTTGATTGCTCATGTACTGACCATGTGCTACTCTCATGACAGTAATACTAATGCTATTGTCCTGCATGTTAATCTAGTGGCAGTGTTGATGTGATGTGATGCTACTTACTTAAGGGCACTTTCATACTATCAATGTAGTGCCAATTATAACACAATAGATGTTGCTATTAATCATATACGCCACTGCAAATATCTGTCACTATTTAAATAATCGTATTTCGTATTTGCGCAAACAGGGATGTCTGTCTCCATATCGTTTCTATCTGCGCAATCAAAAGTACACACCTTAGTTTTAGTACAACTGCACAAAATGAGATGGCTATTCCTAGCTACCGTCCTCTAACCACCAGTGTTCCAGGTATTCCTACATTGGTAGTAACTACGTAGAATGACCAACACAATCTAAAAGAAGCTGATTCGTACATTTTACTTCCTGATTACAGTGCAGGGACGAGCGAAAACAACTGCATCCTAGTCCGGAATGCACTTTCTACCAGTTCATCCATGGACTGAGGACTAGCTGGAACGGCTGCACGGAGGTTTTTGGGACAAGTGCGCGGACAAGAGGCATTGTGGTTGATACGTCCATTTTGCATCATGCTTTTATATCGATATTTATTGCATTATAGGCTATTATTACACATTATGTCACAATACTTATGCCTATTCTCTCTTATTTACAAGGTTTACATAAGGAGGGTGAATGCCGGCAGCTGGAATTCTGGGCTGGAAAAGGAGCAAATATTAGAGACCTATTCTGCTCAACTCCAAAAGTCCTGAAACTCCATGGAAGTTGTTTTTGGAAATAATAAAAAATACTGAGCGAAGAAAATACCAGAGGGGGCCCACACCCTGGCCACGAGGGTGGGGGCCGCGCCCTACCCCCCTGGGCGCGCCCCCCTGCCTCGTGGGCTCCCTGGTGGCCCTCCGGTGCCCATCTTCTTCTATATGAAGTCTTTCATCCGAGAAAAAATCATAAGCAAGCTTTCGGGACGAGACTCGGCCGCCACGAGGCGGAACCTTGGCGGAACCAATCTAGGGCTCTGGCGGAGCTGTTCTGCCGGGGAAACTTCCCTCTGGGAGGGGGAAATCATCGCCATCGTCATCACCAACGCTCCTCTCATCGGGAGGGACTCCATCAACATCTTCACCAGCACCATCTCCTCTCAAACCCTAGTTCATCTCTTGTATCCAATTCTTGTCTCAAGTCTGGGATTGGTACCTGTAGGTTGCTAGTAGTGTTCATTACTCCTTGTAGTTGATGCTAGTTGGTTTATTTGGTGGAAGATCATATGTTCAGATCCTATATGCATATTAATACTCCTCTGATTATGAATATGAATATGCTTTGTGAGTAGTTACGTTTGTTCCTGAGGACATGGGAGAAGTCTTGCTATTAGTAGTCATGTGAATTTGGTATTCGTTCGATATTTTGATGAGATGTATGTTGTCTCTCCTCTTGTGGTGTTACGTGAACGTCGACTACATGACACTTCACCATTATTTGGGCCTAGAGGAAGGCATTGGGAAGTAATAAGTAGATGATGGGTTGCTAGAGTGACAGAAGCTTAAACCCTAGTTTATGCGTTGCTTCGTAAGGGGCTGATTTGGATCCATATGTTTCATGCTATGGTTAGGTTTACCTTAATACTTCTTTTGTAGTTGCGGATGCTTGCAATAGGAGTTAATCATAAGTGGGATGCTTGTCCAAGTAAGGACAACACCCAAGCACCGGTCCACCCACATATCAAATTATCAAAGTACCGAACGCGAATCATATGAACGTGATGACAACTAGCTTGACAATAATTCCCATGTGTCCTCGGGGGCGCTTTCCTTTATATAAGAGTTTGTCCAGGCTTGTCCTTTGCTAGAAAAAGGATTGGGCCACCTTGCTGCACTTTATTTACATATTTTACTTGTTGCTCGTTACAAATTATCTTATCACAAAACTATCTGTTACCGAGAATTTCAGTGCTTGCAGAGAATACCTTGCTGAAAACTGCTTATCATTTCTTCTGCTCCTCGTTGGGTTCGACACTCTTACTTATCGATAGGACTAGATAGATCCCCTATACTTGTGGGTCATCAAGACTCTTTTCTGGCGCCGTTGCCGGGGAGTGAAGCGCCTTTGGTAGGTGGAATTTCGTAAGGAAAAATTTATATAGTGTGCTGAAATTTACTGTCACTTGTTACTATGGAAAGTAACCCTCTGAGGGTTTGTTCGGGGTATCTTCACCCCGACCAGTAGAGCAAAGAGTTGCTCCTCAACCCACTGAACCTACTGAAAATGAAAATGTCTACTTTGAAATTCCTTTGGGTATGATAGAAAAACTGCTAGCTAATCCTTTTGCCGGAGATGGAACATTACATCCTGATGAGCACCTAATCTATGTGGATGAAGTTTGTGGATTATTTGAGCTTGCAGGTATGCCCGATGATGTTATCAAGAAGAAGGTTTTCCCTTTATCTTTGAAGGGAGATGCATTGACATGGTACAGGCTATGTAATGATATGGTATCATGGAACTACAAACGATTCAAATTGGAATTTCATCAGAAGTTTTATCCTATGCATCTTATTCATCGTGATCGTAATTATATATATAATTTGTGGCCTCGCGAAGGAGAAAGCATCGCTCAAGCTTGGGGGAGGCTTAAGTCAATGTTATATTCATGCCCCAATCATGAGCTCTCAAGAGAAATGATTATTCAAAATGTTTATGCTCGGCTTTCTAACAACAATCGCACCATGCTCGATACTTCTTGTGTTGGCTCTTTTATGATGAAGACTATTGAATTCAAATGGGATTTATTGGAAAGAATTAAATGCAACTCTGAAGATTGGGACCTCGGCGAAGGTAAGGAGTCAGGTATAACACCTAAGTTTGATTGTGTTAAATCTTTTATGGAGACCGATGTTTTCCGTAAATTTAGCACTAAATATGGAATTGACTCTGAGATAGTAGCTTCTTTTTGTGAATCTTTTGCTGCTCACGTTGATCTCCCTAAGGAGAAGTGGTTTAAATATCATCCTCCCATAGAAGTAAAAGTAGTTGAACCTATTAAAGTTGAAGAAAAGACTATTACTTATAATGATCCCATTGTTCCTACTGCTTATGTTGAGAAACCACCTTTCCCTGTTAGGATAAAGGATCATGCTAAAGCTTCAACTGTGGTTCGTAAAAGCAATATTAGAACCTATACTCCTCCTGAGCAAATTAAAGTTGAACCTAATATTGCTATTGTTAAAGATCTCTTGGCTCATAATATTGATGGGCATGTTATTTATTTCTGTGATGAAACTGCTAGAATTGCTAAACCTTGTGCTAAAGATAAACATAGACCTGTGGTAGGCATGCCTGTTATTTTTGTTAAAATAGGAGATCATTGTTATCATGGCTTATGTGACATGGGTGCTAGTGCTAGTGCCATACCTATTGACTTATACAGAGAAATTATGCATGATATTGCACCTACTGAGTTAGAAGAAATTGATGTTACAATTAAACTTGCCAATAGAGATACTATATCACCAATTGGAATTGTTAGAGATGTTGAAGTTTTGTGTGGGAAAACTAAATATCCTGCTGATTTTCTTGTTCTTGGTTCCCCACAAGATACCTTTTGTCCCATTATATTTGGTAGACCCTTCTTAAACACTGTTAATGCTAAGATAGACTGCGAAAAGGATGTTGTTACCATTGTTCTAGGTGATATGTCTCATGAGTTTAATTTCTCTAAATTTCGTAGGCAACACCGTGAAGAGGAATTGCCTAATAAAGATGAAATTATTGGTCTTGCTTCTATTGCCGTACCTCCTAGTGATCCTTTAGAACAATATTTGCTAGACCATGAAAATGATATGTTTATGAATGAAAGAAGGGAAATAGATGAAGTATTCTTTAAACAGGGACCTATTCTGAAACACAACTTGCCTGTTGAAATCTTAGGGGATCCTCCTCCACCCAAGGGTGATCCCGTGTTTGAGCTTAGACCATTACCTGATACTCTTAAATATGCTTATCTTGATGAAAAGAAGATATATCCTGTTATTATTAGTGCTAACCTTTCAGAGAAGGAGGAAGAAAAATTATTGAAAACTCTGAAGAAGCACCGTGCTGCTATTGGATATACTCTTGATGATCTTAAGGGCATTAGTCCCACTCTATGTCAACATAAAATAAATTTGGAGAAAGACGCCAAACCATTTATTGATCACCAATGATGCCTGAATCCTAAGATGAAAGAAGTGGTAAGAAAGGAAATACTAAAGCTGCTTGAGGAAGGTATAATCTATCCTGTTGTTGATAGTCAGTGGGTAAGTCCTGTCCATTGTGTCCCTAAGAAGGGAGGTATTACTGTCGTTCCTAATGATAAAGATGAATTGATTCCGCAAAGAATTATTACAGGTTATAGGATGGTAATTGATTTCCGCAAATTAAATAAAGCTACTAAAAAAGATCATTACCCCTTACCTTTTATTGATCAAATTCTAGAAAGACTATCCAAACATACACATTTTTGCTTTCTAGATGGTTATTCTGGTTTCTCTCAAATACCTGTGTCAGCTGATGATCAAGCTAAGACCACTTTTACTTGCCCTTTCGGTACTTTTGCTTATAGACGTATGCCTTTTGGTTTATGTAATGCACGTGCTACCTTTCAAAGGTGCATGATGGCTATATTCTCTGATTTTTGTGAAAAGATTTGTGAGGTTTTCATGGACGATTTCTCCGTCTATGGATCCTCTTTTGATGATTGCTTGAGCAACCTTGATCGAGTTTTGCAGAGATGTGAAGAAACTAACTTTGTCTTGAACTGGGAAAAGTGCCACTTTATGGTTAATGAAGGTATTGTCTTGGGGTACAAAATTTCTGAAAGAGGTATTGAAGTTGATAAAGCTAAAGTTGATGCTATTGAAAAGATGCCCTGTCCCAAGGACATCAAAGGTATAAGAAGATTCCTTGGTCATGCTGGATTTTATAGGAGGTTCATTAAGGACTTCTCAAAAAATTCTTGGCCTCTGACTAATTTATTACAAAAAGATATACCATTTCTCTTTGATGATGATTGTGTAGAAGCATTTGAAATACTTAAGAAAGCATTGATTTCTGCAGCTATTGTTCAGCCACCTGATTGGAATTTACCCTTTGAAATTATGTGTGATGCTAGCGATTATGCTCTAGGTGTTGTTCTAGGGCAAAGAGTTGATAAGAAATTATAAGTTATTCAATATGCTAGTAAAACTCTAGACAATGCCCAGAGAAATTATTCTACTACTGAAAAGGAATTCTTAGCAGTTGTATTTGCTTGTGATAAGTTTAGACCTTATATTGTTGATTCTAAAGTAACTATTCACACTGATCATGCTGCTATTAAATATCTTATAGAAAAGAAAGATGCTAAACCTAGACTTATCAGATGGGTTCTCTTGCTACAAGAATTTGATTTGCGTATTATTGATAGAAAGGGAGCTGAGAACCCTGCTGCAGACAACTTGTCTAGGTTAGAAAATGTTCTTGATGACCCACTACCTATTGATGATAGCTTTCCTGATGAACAATTAAATGTCATAAATGCTTCTCGTACTACTCCTTGGTATGCTGATTATGCTAATTACATTATTGCTAAATTTATACCACCTAGTTTCACATACCAGCAAAAGAAAAAGTTTTTCTATGATTTGAGACATTACTTCTGGGATGACCCACATGTTTATAAAGAAGTAGATGGTGTTATTAGACGTTGTGTGCCTGAGCATGAACAGGAACAGATCCTACGCAAGTGGCAATCCGAGGCTTATGGAGGACACCACGTTGGAGATAGAACTGCACATAAGGTATTGCAATCCGGTTTTTATTGGCCTACTCTCTTCAAGGATGCCCGTAAGTTTGTCTTATCTTGTGATGAATGTCAAAGAATTGGTAATATTAGTAGACGTAAAGAAATGCCTATGAATTATTCACTTGTTATTGAACCATTTGATGTTTGGGGCTTTGATTATATGGGACCGTTTCCTGCCTCTAATGGGTATACTCATATTTTAGTTGCTGTTGATTACGTTACTATGTGGGTAGAAGCTATTCCAACTAGTAGTGTTGATCATATCACTTCTATTAAGATGCTTAAAGAAGTTTATTTTCCGAGGTTTGGAGTCTCTAGATATTTAATGACTGATGGTGGTTCACATTTTATTCATGGTGCTTTTTCGTAAAATTCTTGTTAAGTATGATGTTAATCATAGAATTGCATATCCTTATCACCCACAGTCTAGTGGTCAAGTAGAATTGAGTAATAGAGAGCTTAAATTAATTTTGCAAAAGACTGTTAATAGATCTAGAAAGAATTGGTCCAAGAAACTTGCTGATGCATTATGGGCCTATAGAACTGTATATAAAAATCCTATGGGTATGTCTCCATATAAAATGGTTTATGGAGAAGCATGTTACTTACCTCTTGAACTAGAACATAAGGCATATTGGGCTATTAAAGAGCTCAACTATGATTTCAAACTTGCTGGTGAGGTTATTTGACATTAGCTCACTTGATGAATGGAGAACCCAAGCCTGTGAAAATGCCAAGTTGTTTAAAGAAAAAGTTAAAAGATGGCATGACAAAAGGATACAAAAGCGTGAGTTTAATGTAGGTGATTATGTATTGCTATACAACTCTTGTTTAAGATTTTTTGCAGGAAAACTTGTCTCTAAATGGGAAGGTCCATACGTCATCGAGGAGGTCTATCGTTCCGGTGCCATAAAAATCAACAACTTTGAAGGCACAAATCCGAAGGTGGTGAATGGTCAAAGAATCAAACACTATATCTCAGGTAATCCTATAAATGTTGAAACTAATGTTATCGAAACCGTAACACCGAAGGAATACATAAGAGACACTTTCCAGAATGTTTCAGACTCCGAAAAGGAATAGGTATGTGGTACGGTAAGTAAACCGACTCCAAAACAGTTCTAATGGCAATTTTTCTCCGTTTTGGAATATTTAGAAAAATAGAAAAATAAGAAGCAGTCCGGGAAGGACACGAGGGCTCCACGAGGGTGGAGGGCGCGCCCCCTGCCTCGTGGGCACCTCGTGCGCTCTCCGGACTCCGTTTTCTTGCACGATACGTATTTTGGTCGGTAAAAATTCATTATATAATCTCTCGAAGGTTTTGACTCCTGTACCACGCAAATATCCTCTGTTTTCGTTTCGAGCTGTTTCTGTAGAAGATTTGGAGCAAGATGTCATCTCAGGATTCCGACGGAGAGAGCTATGTCTCACACCTCATTGCTGACCCAAAGACCTATGAGGATCTATCTCCTTGTGGTCGAACTACGGATGAGGAGGAGGATGCCCATTTGATGAGGATTAACGATTCAAGCTCAGAGGAGGAGGATGTCCCTCTACCTCAACCTGGGGATATGCATGTGAAGTTCAAGAAGTCTAGTCTCCCTAAGAGGGCTAAACTATCTAACAATCGATCTATTCCTTCTCGTTTTCGACAGAAAAGCAAAGGAGATTTATGTGACAAGATCTTGAAGCTGGAATCGGAGGTCGATGATTTAAAGGAGGAAATTGCTCTCCTCAATTACAATATGGAGAAGCTGAAAGCACAATTTACATCATCAACAACCCCATCATCACCACCTCCGAAGAAAGAGACATAATCACATGGCTATGGGCACTCCCCTTGGCAACTGCCAAGCTTGGGGGGTGCCTCGGTATCGTGTCACCATCACATCTCTATCTTTACCGTTTTTCTTAGTTTGATCCTTTTAGTAATATCTTGATCTAGTAGAATAAAGCTTTTGGTACGATCTAGATTTGAGTTTTGCTTTATGATCCCTCTATGTAATCGAGTCCGTGAGCTATATAATAAAGACTAGTGTTGAGTCAAGGGCTTGATTATTTTGCTATGATCTTGAGGGAATAAAAGAAAAGAGAAAGAATATAAAAAAGGGGGGAAATAAAAAGAGATCATATTGATCTTATGGAGAGTAATGACTTCACATAGAAAGAGTATTATGATTAAAAATTGTTGAGGGTTGACAAACATAGCTTTGTCGTCGCAATTAATAGGAAGTAATAAAGAAAGAGAGGTTTCACATATAAATATACTATCTTGGACATCTTTAATGATTGTGAGCACTCATTAAAATATGACATGCTAAAGAGTTGATGTTGGACAAGGAAGACAACGTAATGGGTTATGTTTTCTTATATCTGAAACAAAGTATATTGTCATGGATCATCCAACATGTTGAGCTTGCCTTTCCCCCTCATGCTAGCCAAAATTCTTTGCACCAACTAGAGATACTACTTGTGCTTCCAAATATCCTTAAACCCAGTTTTGCCATGAGAGTCCACCATATCTACCTATGGATTGAGTAAGATCCTTCAAGTAAGTTGTCATCGGTGCAAGCAATAAAAATTGCTCTCTAAATATGTATGATTGATTAGTGTGGAGGAAATAAGCTTTATACGATCTTGTGATGTGGAAGAAATAAAAGCGACGGACTTCATAATAAAGGTCCATATCACAAGTGGCAATGTAAAGTGACGTTCTTTCGCATTAAGATTTTGTGCATCCAACCGTAAAAGTGCATGGCAACCTCTGCTTCCCTCTGCGAAGGGCCTGTCTTTTACTTTTATCTCTTACCCTTATGCAAGAGTCATGGTGATCTTCACCTTTCCTTTTACATTTTATCCTTTGGCAAGCACAGTGTGTTGGAAAGATCCTGACATATATATCTAATTGGATGTAAGTTAGCATGAACTATTATTGTTGACATTACCCTTGAGGTAAAAGGTTGGGAGGCGAAACTATAAGCCCCTATCTTTCTCTGTGTCCGGTTAAAACTCCGTACCACAAGTATTGCATGAGTGTTAGCAATTGTGGAAGGTTAAATGATAGTTGAGTATGTGGGCTTGCTAAAAAGCTCTGACATAGACTCTTTCTGATGTTATGATAAATTGCAATTGCTTCAATGACTGAGATTATAGTTTGTTGGTTCTCAATGAAGTTTCGGATTCATACTTGACATTGTGAATAGATTATTACTTGAGCATAAGAAATCATATGACAATATCTACATATGTTGCTGTTATAAAAATGATCATGATGCCCTCATGTCTGTATTTTATTTTATCGACACCTCCACCACTAAACATGTGGACATATTTATCGTTATCGGCTTCCTCTTGAGGACAAGCGAGGTCTAAGCTTGGGGGAGTTGATACGTCCATTTTCCATCATGCTTTTATATCGATATTTATTGCATTATAGGCTGTTATTACACATTATGTCACAATACTTATGCCAATTCTCTCTTATTTTACAAGGTTTACATAAGGAGGGAGAATGCCGGCAGCTGGAATTCTGGGCTGCAAAAGGAGCAAATATTAGAGACCTATTCTGCACAACTCCAAAAGTCCTGAAAGAAAAACGGAAGTTGTTTTTGGAAATAAATAAAAATACTGAGCGAAGAAAATACCAGAGGGGGCCTACACCCTGGCCACGAGGGTGGGGGACGCGCACTACCCCCCTGGGTGCGCCCCCCTGCCTCGTGGGCCCCCTGGTGGCCCTCCGGTGCCCATCTTATGCCATATGAAGTCTTTCGTCTGAGAAAAAATCATATGCAAGCTTTCGGGACGAGACTCCGCCGCCACGACGCGGAACCTTGGCGGAACCAATCTAGGGCTCCGGCGGAGCTGTTCTGCCGGGGAAACTTCCCTTCGGGAGGGGGAAATCATCGCCATCGTCATCACCAACGCTCCTCTCATCGGCAGGTGGCCAATCTCCATCAACATCTTCACCAGCACCATCTCCTCTCAAACCCTAGTTCATCTCTTGTATCCAATTCTTGTCTCTAAGTCTGGGATTGGTACCTGTAGGTTGCTAGTAGTGTTGATTACTCCTTGTAGTTGATGCTAGTTGGTTTATTTGGTGGAAGATCATATGTTCAGATCCTATATGCATATTAATACTCCTCTGATTATGAACATGAATATGCTTTGTGAGTAGTTACGTTTGTTCCTGAGGACATGGGAGAAGTCTTGCTATTAGTAGTCATGTGAATTTGGTATTCGTTCGATATTTTGATGAGATGTATGTTGTCTCTCCTCTAGTGGTGTTATATGAACGTCGACTACATGACACTTCACCATTATTTGGGCCTAGAGGAAGGCATTGGGAAGTAATAAGTAGATGCTAGAGTAACAGAAGCTTAAACCCTAGTTTATGCGTTCCTTCGTAAGGGGCTGATTTGGATCCATATGTTTCATGCTATGGTTAGGTTTACCTTGATACTTCTTTTGTAGTTGCGGATGCTTGCAATAGGAGTTAATCATAAGTGGGATGCTTGTCCAAGTAAGTACAGCACCCAAGCACCGGTCCACCCACATATCAAATTATCAAAGTACCGAACGCGAATCATATGAACGTGATGAAAACTAGCTTGACGATAATTCCCATGTGTCCTTGGGAGCGCTTTCCTTTATATAAGAGTTTGTCCAGGCTTGTCCTTTGCTACAAAAAGTATTGGGCCACCTTGCTGCACTTTATTTACTTTTGTTACTTGTTGCTCGTTACAAATTATCTTATCACAAAACTATCGGTTACCGATAATTTCAGTGCTTGCAGAGAATACCTTGCTGAAAACCGCTTATCATTTCCTTCTGCTCCTCGTTGGGTTCGACACTCTTACTTATTGAAAGGACTATGATAGATCCCCTATACTTGTGGGTCATCAGTGGTCTGCTAATTTCTGCAAATAGCTGTGCTTAAATTTAGTGGAATGCACAAGAATTTTAGCTGGTCAGTACACTACATGGTTCAGTTCAGCATTCCAGCTGAGAACACAATTATAATTGGTTATTCTGGAATGAGAGAACCTAACCCTGGATGGTGGCAACAAGAAAAAAACATAGTGAACTCCAGGAAATTTAAGCGTGCCGGGAGGCCCTTTGCTCAGAGAAGCCTTGCTTGATTTTTCCTGATTTGTAAACCTTCTCACAACTTTGTCTTTTGCTGTGAACTAGTATATGTTTGTTATGCTCTATGAATCATTGAGATGTATAAAATTGGTTAACTTATGCTTTTCAAGTTTTTTATGAAGCTGAGTTTAATGTGAGTGTTCCACATGAACGCTGGACTAGCATGTGAACGTTTGGAATTTACATTGTGGCCTCAGTTAACTACATGAACCACTGTAACAAGATACGTAGTTGCTTATATGTCAGACAGCAGATTATTGATTATTAGCTAGTCGATAGCCTAGTGCTGAAGCGAGTTGAGCCAATGTGACGTGTTTTGCACAACTGCTTACAAGTGGGGTAGCACCAACAGTGTTTACAAGTACTTATGTATACGTCAGCGCACAGTTCTCGAACGAGTACTCTATTTCATCAGACACACACTGCTCGTATGATAAACCATGACAACTTATGTCTTACCATGCCATATTCATGAAAAAACTAGTGAGGACGCATCTATTTCGACAACAATTACGATGGTTCTCACATGATTCACGGGCACACAAAAGTAGCAGCAGTTCCCATAGAAGGATTCAAACAGAGTACTAGCCCCAGAGGGCTCGATAATAGGCAAGGTTCGGATAATTAGACACAATCCAAACTACTATTAAACACTAGTTGGGGCAACTATTTCATGCCTCGATCTAATTTGGATTGGACACAAGACAGACCTTGCCATGAACATCATCGAGGACGTCCGGCAGCAGCTCAATCCTGTGAACCTTCATGAAGATAACCTTGTGGCCTTGTCACTCATAAACTTGTTTGTGGAGGCATGCCATGTCATCTTCCTGCGTAAGCTTGACAAGAACAGTATGCCTCACAAACGAAGGAGTAGATTTGAACTTCTTGTGCTTCAGTACACCCTGGACAACACGCCTGACAACAGTGAGGCTGGAATACAACTCGACATCGGTATAAGCGCAAATGGCTTCCAGGATCCAACAGCCTAAGAACTTTGTTTTCCCAGTGCGTATATTTAGGTCATCCACCTCATAGCGAGTGACATGTACAACCACACAATCCTTGTCTGCATCAGGGCTCTAATTGAAACAAAAACAAATTCTGAATTACTTTCCAGTATAAGAAACACAAGTTATTTAAACCACTATGTATAGCATGGCATCGAAGCTAATAGAATTTTGCATTATTCATCACCACATACTTAGATGAAAAACCACAATCGAGATCGGCAAAGAAGAAAATCACCTTGGGAAGCTCAGCGGGGGGGACACATCCTCAGAGGGGGAAAACTGCTCCTACAGGGCCACGGGGGCTGTAACCTCAAACGGGGCGTTGACCATCTCAGTAGTGGTCTCGTATCTGGGGTCGGCTCGGTGGCTACCTCCATCTTCTTGGAGCTCTCTGTCTCGTGGGGATCAGCCTCCCGCGTCTGCTCCAATATCAGCAGATCTTTGCCTGGTTCTCCTTGGTCCATCATGTCATGAAACTGGCGAATACTAGGAGACCACTAAAAGGAAAACACAATCGCAATGACAATGAAACAAAAAAGAGAGTGAGGATCGGTTACTGCTTTGCAAAAGTTTTTTTTCTTTGAACGAAAATATACCAAAATCACGGATCCGCTTACCTTCCCTTCGTTGGGAGAGAAGAATAGTGGCAGATGCGAGTGTTGGCTTTCTTGAAGACGGTGAGGGAGAAGGGGATTCAGCGAAGAGTGAAATGATGGTTGCTTCATCCGTTAAACTTAGACCGCGAGGAGGTGGGGTTTTGTGATACGATGGCTCGTTACTGCCGCGCTACGACCGGGGTGACTCTCCGCCTGCATACTGCCTTCTAATTTGGTGGATGGCATTTGGGCCCACGCACTGCATGGCCTGCATGTCGATGAACGAAAGTAAAATGGCATTCAGTAGAGGGAGACGTTTTGATGACCTAGGAGGAGCCAGAAGCGATAGTGTATCCACTTTACTAGTAGTAATTGTTTTTCTGGGTAGCTGTAGAGTGTCTCCACTGTACTAGTAGTAATTATTTTCTCTGGGCCCAAGACAAAACAGCCCATCCACCCTAGTAAAAAATAAAATCAATTCAAAATCCCATATATTTACTTAATGAGAGGCGCTACCCGCACCCAGCACACCGGCTCCCAAAAAACCCTGGGTGCTCTTCTTCCTCCTTACTCCCACCCACCTCACGTCAGCTCGCTCCACTCGTACCCCCAAATTCCTCACCTCACTCCTACAGAAAACCCCAGCTCCCCTTCTTCCTCACTACTATAGAAAACCCAGCTCCCCTTCTTCTTCACTCGCACTACAACTAGGCTCGTCATTCGTTACTCTGCTCAAATCCGTGAGCATGACGCGACGCCCTCGAGGAACATGGAGTCGGCTGACCCCAGCACCAAGAAGATGAGGCTCCCGCCAGCGGCGACGCCTATTGTAGATCCCGCACCCGGCAGCACGGGGAGAAGCGGCGACCCCACCTACACCAGATCCAAGGAACCCATAGAATCTCGGGTGGACCGCATCAGCGATCTCCCGGACGCCGTCCTTGGGGAGATCATCTCGGTTCTCCCCACCAAGGATTGCTGCTGCACCCAAGTCCTCTCAGTTCGGTGGCGCCCTCTATGGTGCACCGTGCCCCTTAATCTCGACTGTCGTCAGCTATCTCTATTCAATGATTTCAAAATCCCCAGAGCCATCATCTCCTCTCACCAAGGCTCCGTTCAAAGCCTCTGTATCCCGTCATGCTACCTGAGCAAGCATACCATGCCCTGCACGGTGGACGCCTGGCTGAAATCTCCTGAATTCACAAAACTTCATCTGCTTGAGTTCTACTATTCCCCTAGAACTCACCTACCAGATACTGAACGCCATGTACTTGTGCCCTCAGCACCGATGTCCATCTCGCAGTTTTCCTCCTCTCTCCACACCGCCACCTTTGCACTATGCTACCTACCAGACAATCTGGTACTAAACCTTCGACTCCCATTTCTCAAGAAACTTTCACTTGTGCGGGTTCGTATATCGGAGGACTCATTGCATAGCATCATCCACTCCAGTTGCCCTGCCCTAGAGTGCTTGGTGCTTGTTTTCACAGTTAGAATCGGTTGTCTCCAAATAAAGTCGCCTAACCTTGTAAGAATTGGAATTTCTTTTGACGGAAGGCAACTCATCATCCAAGATGCCCCTTCACTTCAAAGGTTGATCCTTGATTCTAGTTATTCACCATCGCAAATAACCGTCCTCTCTGCGCCTAAACTAGAGACCTTGGGTGTAATACATGATCTCTGCGCTCATTTCAAGATGGTGTTTGGCTCCACAGTTCTTCATGTACTTTATATTATCATCTACACTTGTAACCATAAGCTGCATTTTAAATTTCTGTGCATAAGTTATATATCATCTTGGAGTACACATTTTGTACTAATACTATGTTCTATGCTCAATGAAGAGTTTCTCCATGGATAGCCTATCAATGGTGCTGGATTCTGTCAAGATCTTATATATCCAAATGAATAGTTTTGATCTGAACATGATTATTGGCTTGCTGCAATGCATTCCATGTCTGGAGAAGTTGTATATAAAGGTGATAATTTCACGCACATTGGAAGCCCGCATATAGTGTACTAGAATTAACCGTTCAGCTGTTGCACTTTCGACACTCTTTTTTTAGACCTGAACTGTTTTCAATCTTGATGTCTATTTAGGCAACAGGACGGGGTAAGAAAGTTATAACCAATCGATGGATTCGTAAGCACCGGGATTTTCTCACTTCTCATGACATTCGATTGAAGACAATAACGCTAGAACGATATGTAGCCAACCATGCAAACACTAGATTTGTCACATTCTTCCTGCTGAATGCGAGGTTACTATTGTCCATCAGGCTTAAGTTTATCAGCAGCATGGTTTTGACGGATGGGTATGTCGAAGAGCAAAAAAAGGAGTTTCAGGTGGACAAAAGAGCTTCTGAATGTGTCGGGCTTCTATTTACAACATGCTGCGGTCATAATCCAGTAAATTTTACGACCCAGGATGTTCATTCTATGGACCTGGCTGATCCATTTGACTGTGACTGTCGAAAACAGTGCTGGAGTTAGATGTTGTTTCCCTTTTCAACCTAGGTTTTGTCTAAACCTGATGAACAATTAACCCTCGTGCTTTTGTACAGTTTGTAAGCTGGAGTTAGATGTTCTTGCCCTTTTCAACTCGGATGTGACTGTCATATTTTCTTTGAAACAAGGCAAATGGTTTGCCATTCGTTTAATTTAGAGTGAAATATTGTAACAAATCCCAACCAAGGGGAATAAAATCACTCTCACCGGCTGCTTGAGCTCACTGTGCATTACAGAAGCCAAGTGATTAGCCCCCACCAGCACCCACAAACTTATTTTTAACTAGCACACCAAATGGGCTGTAAATTTTCATAGGAAAGGCTCCATGACCGTGACAGATTTGGATTCTGACATTTGGGACCCACGAGGAAATAGCCTATCCAAGGTGGTGTCGACTTACTAGCTAGTCAACAAACGATTCTGCCTACCAGCCATTGGATTGACATCCAACATCTGTCGTGTATCTTCTATCTCTTGTCTTCTTCCTCCAGCCGCCCAAACGAAACCACTCCGTCAGCTCCGCCTGCTCCCGCCTCCCATGGCTGGCTACGCCTCCGCCGCCCTACTGTACCCTCCAATGTTGGCCAGTCCCTCCCTCTATTCCCCCACACGTCCTGTTATTATCCGGCGATGTCAGCCCCAACACGCACCTGCACCCGAACCAATCAACCCTCATACTCCCCTCCACCTGCGACTGGACCGACGCATCTTCCACGGCTCCTGTTCGTTCCGTCCGAGGCCTCGCCATCGTCCTCCGCCTTGGTTCGCTCACCATGCGCGGTGCGCCGCCCTCTTGCGTTGTCAACGTCGTCAACAACCGAGAGGAACAAGGAGATGACTGTACGTGGAGAGGATGATAGTAGGGACCCACCAGCGTCATGGCAGTACGCAAGCAAGTGCCTCGTTATTACAAGCCCAAAAAAATGGTTCCTCCTAATGGTTGGACATCTAGGGCTCACGCCATTGTCAACGTAATCAATAAACGAGAGAATTACACAACGAGCGGCTGGCACCAGGGACCCAGCAGGTCGCGCAGTTGTTATGTACTTTTTTTAGGAACAAGCAGTTGTTATTTATACTAGTTTTAGCGATGGATCAGGGTAACAACGGGGCTGTGCGGGGGCTGTGGCCCGTCTAGCCAGAGTTTTATTTATGTTTACCACATCATGAGCCCAGTTGTGTTTTTTTCTTGCTGAAAATGTCTAGCTCAGTTCTATTTTTTTTAAGAAATACCCAAACAAGGCCTACTTGCTTTATCAGCCCTGCTGGGCTGCAAATCTTTCGAGACGACGAGAGTTTCATTCGGTTTGCCCAGAAATAGGCTGTACATTTTTAAAACACATCAAACCGGGAATTAGTTTCAATTTTTTTCATTACAAGATTTTAAATTCCATTGATTTTTATGTGTGGACAATTATTTGGATTTTATATTTATATAAATCATTTTTCAAAATAGTTTGAATGTGACTCGATATTTCGGGATTAAAAACAGTTGACCGCACTGAAATATGCAAAATTTCGTATAATTTTTAACCGTGGCCACAATATGGGGTGTAATGCTAACAAAAACAAGATTGGCTCCAAAAAAATTCTTAAGAATTAGCAAATGGGCTGTAAATTATTAGAAATAATGGCAGATGGGTTGTATGCTGTTTTCCACATATTTGAGGCTAACTTGTGCGCCTACTACAGGTTGACGCGTATGCTTTCCTAAAAAAAGGTTGACGCACATGCAACGCCGTGTCAACTTAGTCAACACACGAGAGCAGTGATTGTTGGATGTCCATCCAACGACCATCGTGCTTCTTCAATCTCTGCTCTTCCTGCTCCGGCTGCTCAAACAAGCACCGGCGGGACTGCCTGCTCCCTCCTCTCGCAGCCGGCTGTGCTGCCGCGCAGGCCTCACCGCCCCACTGTACTCACATCGCTGGCCTAGCCATCCCTCTACTCACCCACACCTGCTGTTATTCTCCAGTGCCGGCAGACGAACCAGTAAACCCTCGTACTCCCCTCCGCGTGGGAAACAACTGCCGAGTCTTCCTTGGCTCCATGTCGTTCCCTTCCTAGGCCTCGCCGTCGTCCACTGCCCTGGTGCTCTCGGCGCGACGTGGTCAACAAACGACATCCATCAGAAGTGGATTGTACGTGGAGAGGCTGACAGCTGGGTCCATGGCCGCACACAAGGAAATGCCTCCTTATTACGCGCAAAATAATGATTCCTCCACCTGACAGCTGGGACCCACCGGAAGGGCCTCTGTATTTCGTGAAAAAAATGTCCCCCCGCTGTCAGCTCGGACCCACCAGCTATATCTTCACACGCAAGGAAGTTCCTCCTTATTACACACAAAAACATGAATACTCCCCCTGCTAGCTGGGACCCACCATAGTGTGAGGTTGACTTGTGGGCTTACTAAGTTGACGCGAACTGAGGGCTTTGTCAACTTAGTCAATATGAATGATTCTAGCTCCAGTGACCGTACGATGTCCATCCAACGGCCGTAGTGCTTCTTCAACCTCTGGTCTTATTGCTCCAGCTGCCCAAAGCAGCGCCGGTCGTGCCGCCTTCTCCTGCCTCCCGTGGCCGGCTGTGCTGCCGCGGAGGCCTCACTCCTCCCTACTACTCCCACCGCTGGACAGTCCATCCCTCTACTCACCCACACCCCCTATTATTCTGCGGCGACGGCAGCCTCACACCGAAGCCGAACTAGTGAACCCTCGTACTCCTCTCCCTGTGGGCATCCACTGTTGCGTCTTCCCCAGCTCCGCGTACCGCAAAACGGAGGAAACGGACTTGTGTTGGAGCACTACGGTTGAAACTGGGGTCCTGTTCATTGGGAGGGGTCTGGCGTACCGCAAAACGGGACTCCACGGGATACTGTTCATCTCCACCGTCGACCTCCTCCAGCCTCCACGGGCTACTGTTCATCCACCGTCGACCTCCTCTAGCCTCCACCTGCGCCTGTTCATCCACGGGCTCCTATTCATCGAGCCTCCACCGCTCCTCCACCGGCTACTGTTCAACTAGCCCTCTCCACGGGGTCCTGTTCAACCACCCCTCCACGGGCTACTGTTCATCCAGCCCTCCACGGGCTACTGTTCAACCAGCCCTCCACGGGGTCCTGTTCATCCACCCCTCCACGGGGTCCTGTTCATCCACCCCCAACCGGCTCGATCGGGGTCCTGTTCATCCAGCAGCAATGACCTCTACTAGCACGGGGTCCTATTCATCCACCCCCACCCACTGGGAACTGTTCATCCACCCCCCCCCCCAACAACGCTCACTGTTCATCAAGAGGCAGCATCGACCGGCTTTAGTTAGCAGCAGTAGCGAAGGAATCACTCGGGTTCAGTTAACGGCAAGGGATCAATCGGGGTTTAGTAAAGTAGCTAGTGCAATCGCTCGGGTTCAGTTAGAGCACAACGCCTCGCACACACGCACGTACGTGTACGAGAGAAACGTGCAAACCTCCATGCATCGCTCGGCCCCGACCACCCACCGTAACCGGGAACTCCCCGATATTTTCCTCGCTCTCGCTTCTACCATGGTTTTTTCCGTCATGGGCAGCCCAAAGAATGTCATTCGGCTGCGTCTCCGGCCCGCCCAGCACGAAAAGCCCATTTTCTGTCATGATTTTTTGTCACAGAAGTAGGAACCCACCACATCTATGATGATACCGGGTTTTCTAACGATGTTTCACTCTCCAGCGCCCCCGCACCTAGCTCCAGCGCCCCCGCGCCGGCGGCCACTCCGGCCCCCGGCGGCCACCCCAACCCGGCGCATGCCACTCCGGCCCCACCGTCCACCCAAGGCCATGTCCTCCCCTCCTCCGTCGACCGTGGGTCGCTCGTGCGAGACCCGCTGGTTGGAGTCCAGCCCCTCCTCCAGCGGCTCGGCCGGCTCCCTGCCCGCCAGCTACCGCAAGGCCCTCTGCCGGTGCTCGGCGCCCTCTCCGGTTGCCTCCCCGGACGGCTCTGGTCCCTCACCGTCACCCGCTACGCCCTCGTCACCGCCCGCGCGACCCGCCATCCGCTCCGAGATTTGCCGCTCGGCGGACGAGCTCCCTGTTCAGCAGCCGGCCTGGCAGGTTGCTCGGGCGCGGAAACGGCCCCGCCAGCGCGCACCCCGCCGCCCGAGGCACGGGCCCGGCGACGGTCCTCGCCAGCGTCCCTCCTGGCTCCGCGACGGGGAGTGCCCCCGGTGCTTCAGCACTGCCCACCCGCGCTCTGAGTGCCGCCGCGAGATCTGTTGTGCGCGCTGCCGCTTCTTTGGCCACAAGGCCAAGGAGTGCACTCCCAGGCTCTCTGCCGCCTCTTCCACCTCGTCGGACGGCTCGTCACCCCCACCACTGCACCGCCGTGTCCACTTGCCGGTCGGCGCCCTTGGCATGCACTCCGAAGCCTCCACTCGCTCCACCCCTGACCCGCCGACGCCCCGGTCCTTCGGGTTCGCGGCCTCCACTCGCTCGGCCTCTGGGCTGCCGAAGCCCGTGTTCATCGGGCCGGTGACAGATGTGCTTCGGGCGAGCTCCAGCCCCGCCGCGCCTGTGTCCTCCAGGCCCGCGACCTCCTCACGCTCCGTGTCTCCGGCGGGCTCAGCCTCCTCCCGCGCCACACCGTTCTCACGGCACCCTGCACGCCGCCCTGCGGCCACCATTGCTACCTCTTGAGCACTGCGTTGGTTTTCCCTTGAAGAGGAAAGGGTGATGCAGCAAAGTAGCGTAAGTATTACCCTCAGTTTTTTAGAACCAAGCTATCAATCCAGTAGGAGGCTACGTGTGAGTCCCTCGCACCTACACAAAACAAATAAATCCTCGCAACCAACGTGATAAGGGGTTGTCAATCCCTACACGGTCACTTACGAGAGTGAGATCTGATAGATATGATAGGATAATATTTTCGGTATTTTTGTGATAAATATGCAAAGTAAAATAAAAGCAAAGTAAAAAAGCAAAGGAAATAACTAAGTGTTGGAAGATTAATATGATGAAGATAGACCCGGGGGCCATAGATTTCACTAGTGGCTTCTCTCGAGAGCATAAGTATTTTACGGTGGGTGAACAAATTACTGTTGAGCAATTCACAGAATTGAGCATAGTTATGAGAATATCTAGGTATGATCATGTATATAGGCATCACGTCCGAGACAAGTAGACCGACTCCTGCCTGCATCTACTACTATTACTCCACTCATCGACCGCTATCTAGCATGCATCTAGAGTATTAAGTTCATAAAAATAGAGTAACGCCTTAAGCAAGATGACATGATGTAGAGGGATAAATTCATGCAATATGATAAAAACCCCATCTTGTTATCCTCGATGGCAACAATACTATACGTGCCTTGCTGCCCCTACTGTCACTGGGAAAGGACACCCCAAGATTGAACCCAAAGCTAAGCACTTCTCCCATTGCAAGAAAGATCAATCTAGTAGGCCAAACCAAACTGATAATTCAAAGCGACTTGCAAAGATAACCAATCATACATAAAATAATTCATAGAAGATTCAAATATTGTTCATAGATAAACTTGATCATAAACCCACAATTCATCGGTCTCAACAAACACACCGCAAAAGAATATTACATCGAATAGATCTCCACGAGAGAGGGGGAGAACATTGTATTGAGATCCAAAAAGAGAGAAGAAGCCATCTAGCTACTAACTATGGACCCGAAGGTCTGAAGTAAACTACTCACACTTCATCGGAAGGGCTATGGTGATGCTGTAGAAGCCCTCCGTGATCGATGCCCCCTCCGGCGGAGCTCCGGAATAGGCACCAAGATGCGATCTCGTGGGTACATAAGGTTGCGGCGGTGGAATTAGGTTTTTGGCTTTGTATCTTATCGTTTGGGGGTACGTAGGTATATATAGGAGGAAGGAGTGCGTTGGTGGAGCAACAGGGGGCCAACGAGGGTGGAGGGCGCGCCCCCTACCTCTTGGCCTCCTCCTTTATTTCTTGACATAGGGTCCAAGTCTCCTGGATCTTGTTCGTTCTGAAAATCACGTTCCCGAAGGTTTCATTCCGTTTGGACTCCGTTTGATATTCCTTTTCTGCGAAACTCTGAAATAGGCAAAAAACACCAATTCTGGGTTGGGCCTCCGGTTAATAGGTTAGTCCCAAAAATAATATAAAAGTGAATAATAAAGCCCAATAATGTCCAAAACAGTAGATAATATAGCATGGAGCAATCAAAAATTATACATACGTTGGAGACGTATCAAGCATCCCCAAGCTTAATTCCTGCTCGTCCCCGAGTAGGTAAATGATAAAAATAGAATTTTTGATGCGGAGTGATACTTGGCATAATTTCAAAGTAATTCTTCTTAATTGTGGTATGAATATTCAGATCCGGAAGATTCAAGAACAAAGTTTAATATTGACATAAAAATAATAATACTTCAAGCATACTAACAAAGCAATTATGTCTTCTCAAAATAACATGGCCAAAGAAAGTTATCCCTACAAAATCATATAGTCTGGCTATGCTCTATCTTCACCACACAAAGTATTTAAATCATGCACAACCCCGATGACAAGCCAAGCAATTGTTTCATACTTTTGACATTCTCAAACTTTTTCAATCTTCACGCAATACATGGGCGTGAGCCCTGGACATAGCACTATATGTGGAATAGAATGGTGGTTGTGGAGAAGACAAAAAGGGAGAAGATAGTCTCACATCAACTAGGCGTATCAACGGGCTATGGAGATGCCCATCAGTAGATGTCAATGTGAGTGAGTAGGGATTGCCTTGCAACGGATGTACTAGAGCTATAAGTATATGAAAGCTCAACAAAAGAAACTAAGTGGGTGTGCATCCAACTCGCTTGCTCACGAAGACCTAGGGCATTTTGAGGAAGCCCATCATTGGAATATACAAGCCAAGTTCTATAATGAAAAATTCCCACTAGTATATGAACATGACAAAATGAGAGACTCTCTATCATGAAGATCATGGTGCTACTTTGAAGCACAAGTGTGGTAAAAGGATAGTAACATTGTCCCTTCTCTCTTTTTCTCTCTATTTTTTTTGGGCCTTTCCCTTTTTTTATGGCCTCTTTTTTTCGTCCGGAGTCTCATCCCGACTTGTGGGGCAATCATAGTCTCCATCATCCTTTTCCTCACTTGGGACAATGCTCTAAAAATGAAGATCATCACACTTTTATTTTCTTACAACTCAACAATTACAACTCGATACTTAGAACAAAATATGACTCTATATGAATGCCTCCGGCGGTGTACCGGGATATGCAATGAATCAAGAGTGACACGTATGAAAGAATTATGAACGGTGGCTTTGCCACAAATACGATGTCAACTACATGATCATGCAAAGCAATATGACAATGATGGAGCGTGTCATAATAAACGGAACGGTGGAAAGTTGCATGGCAATATATTTCGGAATGGCTATGGAAATGCCATGATAGGTAGGTATGGTGGCTATTTTGAGGAAGGTATATGGTGGGTGAATGATACCGACGTAAAGTGCGTGGTATTAGAGAGGCTAGCAATGGTGGGAGGAAGAAAAGTGCGTATAATCCATGGACTCAACATTAGTCATAAAGAACTCATATACTTATTGCAAAAATCTATAAGTTATCAAAGCAAAGTATTACGCGCATGCTCCTAGGGGGGTAGATTGGTAGGAAAAGACCATCGCTCGTCCCCGACCGCCACTCATAAGGAAGACAATCAATAAATAAATTATGCTCCGACTTCATCACATAACGGTTCACCATACGTGCATGCTACGGGAATCACAAACTTTAACACAAGTATCTCTCAAATTCACTACTACTCAACTAGCATGACTCTAATATCACCATCTTCATATCTCAAAACAATTATCAAGCATCAAACTTCTCATAGTATTCAACACACTCATAAGAATTTTTACTATTCTTGAATACCTAGCATATTATGATTATTTAAGCAAATTACCATGCTATTTAAGACTCTCAAAATAATCTAAGTGAATCATGAGAGATCAATAGTTTCTATAAAACAAATCCACAACCGTGCTCTAAAAGATATAAGTGAAGCACTAGAGCAAAACTATATAACTCAAAAGATATAAGCGAAGCACATAGAGTATTCTAACAAATTCCAAATCATGTATGGCTCTCTCAAAAGGTGTGTACAGCAAGGATGATTGTGGTAAACTAAAAAGCAAAGACTCAAATCATACAAGATGCTCCAAGAAAAACACATATCATGTGGTGAATAAAAATATAGCTCCAAGTAAAGTTACCGATGGAAGTAGACGAAAGAGGGGATGCCTTCCGGGGCATCCCCAAGCTTTCACTTTTTGGTGTCCTTAGATTATCTTGGGGGTGCCATGGGCATCCCAAATCTTAGGCTCTTGCCACTCCTTGTTCCATAATCCATCTAATCTTTCACCCAAAACTTGAAAACTTCACAACACAAAACTCAACAGAAAATCTCGTGAGATCCGTTAGCGAAAGAAAACAAAAGGCCACTTGAAGGTACTGTAATGAACTCATTCTTTATTTATATTTGTGTTAAACCTACTGTATTCCAACTTCTCTATGGTTTATAAACTATTTTACTAGCCATAGATTCATCAAAATAAGCAAACAATACACGAAAAACAGAATCTGTCAAAAACAGAACAGTCTGTAGTAATCTGTAACTAATGCAAACTTATGGAACTCCAAAAAATCAGCCAAACTAGGACGACATAGACAATTTGTTTATTGATCAGCAGCAATTGGAATCAGTATTTTATCACGTTCTGGTGATTTTTAATAATTGTTTTCGTGAACAGAAAGTTTCTGGAAATTTCTGCAAGATCAAATAACTATCATCCAAGAAGATCCTATAGGTTTAACTTGGCACAAACACTAATTAAAACATAAAAACACATCTAACCAGAGGATAGAACAAATATTTATTCCTAAACAGAAGCAAAAGGCAAAAAAAGCTAAAAATAAAATTGGGTTGCCTCCCAACAAGCGCTATCGTTTAACGCCCTAGCTAGGCATAAAAGCAAGGATAGATCTAGGTATTGTCATCTTTGGTAGGCAATCCATAAGTGGCTCTCATGATAGATTCATATGGTAACTTTATTTTCTTCCTAGGGAAGTGTTCCATGACTTTCTTTAATGGAAATTGGAATCTAATATTCCCTTCCTTCATATCAATAATTGCACCAATCGTTCTAAGGAAAGGTCTACCAAGATTAATAGGACATGAAGGATTGCAATCTATATCGAGAACAATAAAATCTACAGGCACATAGTTCCTATTTGCAACAATAAGAACATCATTAATTCTTTCCATAGGTTTCTTAATAGTGGAATCCGCAAGGTGCAAGTTTAGAGAGCAATCATCAAAATCACGGAAATCTAGCAAATCACACAAAGTTTGGGGGATAGTGGAAACACTAGCACCCAAATCACATAAAGCATAGAACTCATGATCCTTAATCTTAATTTTAATAGTAGGTTCCCACTCATCATAAAGTTTTCTAGGGATAGAAACTTCCAACTCAAGTTTTTCTTCATAAGATTGCATCAAGGCATCAACGATATGTTTGGTAAAAGCTTTATTTTGACTATAAGCAAGAGGAGAATTTAGCACGGATTGCAACAAGGAAATACAATCTATCAAAGAGAAATTATCATAATTAAATTCCTTGAAATCCAAAATAGTGGGTTTATTAACATCTAGGGTTTTGATTTCTTCAATCCCACTTTTATCAATTTTAGCATCAAGATCTAAAAACTCCGAATTTTTGGAACGCCTTCTAGGTAAAGGTGGATCATATTCAGTCTCATCATTATCAAGATTCATATTGCAAAACAAGGATTTAATAGGAGACACATCAATAACTTTTAGATCTTCATCTTTATTTTCATAGAAATTCGAAGAACACGCTTTCATAAAGCAATCTTTCATAGCACGCATCCTAGTGGTTATTTCTTTGCACTCATCAATGGAAATTCTCATGGCTTTGAGAGACTCATTGATATCATGCTTAGGAGGAATAGATCTAAGTTTTAAAGAATCAACATCAAGAGAAATTCTATCAACGTTCCTAGCCAATTCATCAACTTTAAGCAATTTCTCTTCAAGCAAAGCATTGAAATTCTTTTGTGAATTCATAAACTCTTTAACACTAGTCTCAAATTCAGAGGGCATCTTATTAAAATTTACATAAGAGTTGTTGTAGGAATTACCATAATTATTAGAGGAATTACTAGGATAAGGCCTAGGATTAAAGTTTCCTCTATACGCGTTGTTACCAAAATTATTCCTACCAACAAAATTCACATCCATAGATTCATTATTATTATAAATCAAAGTAGACTAAGGCATATCATTAGGATCAGAAGAAACACTCTTAGTAGCAAATAATTTCGTAAGTTCGTCCATCTTTCCACTTAAAACATTAATTTCTTCTATCGCATGCACTTTTTTATTAGTAGATCTTTCAGTGTGCCATTGAGAATAATTAACCATAATATTATCTAGGAGTTTAGTAGCTTCGCCTAAAGTGATTTCCATAAAAGTGCCTCCCGCGGCCGAATCTAAAAGATTTCTAGAAGCAAAATTCAAGCCGGCATAAAAGTTTTGTATAATCATCCACAAATTCAAACCATGAATAGGGCAATTACGTATCATTAATTTCATCCTCTCCCAAGCTTGTGCAACATGTTCATGATCAAGTTGCTTAAAATTCATAATATCGTTTCTAAGAGAGATGATCTTAGCAGGAGGAAAATATTTAGAGATAAAAGCATCTTTGCACTTATTCCATGAATCAATACTATTTTTAGGCAAAGACGAAAACCAAGCTTTAGCACGATCACTAAGCGAAAAAGGAAATAGCTTAAATTTAACAATATCGTTGTCCACATCTTTCTTCTTTTGCATATCACACAAATCAACGAAGCTATTTAGATGAGTAGCGGCATCTTCACTAGGAAGGCCGGCGAATTGATCTTTCATGACAAGATTAAACAAAGCAGCATTAATTTCACAAGATTCAGTATTGGTAAGAGGAGCAATCGGAGTGCTAAGGAAATCATTATTCTTGGTATTGGTAAAGTCACATAATTTGGTATTATCTTGAGCCATCATGACAAGCAAGCAATCCAACACATGAGCAAACAAAAAGCGAGCGAAAAAGAGGCAAACGGAAAAGAGAGGGTGAATAAAACGGCAAGGGTGAAGTGGGGGAGAGGAAAACGAGAGGCAAATGGAAACAATGTAATGCGGGAGATAAGGGTTTGTGATGGGTACTTGGTATGTTGACTTTTGCGTAGACCTCCCCAGCAACGGCGCCAGAAATCCTTCTTGCTACCTCTTGAGCACTGCGTTGGTTTTCCCTTGAAGAGGAAAGGGTGATGCAGCAAAGTAGCGTAAGTATTTCCCTCAGTTTTTGAGAACCAAGGTATCAATCCAGTAGGAGGCTACGCGTGAGTCCCTCGCACCTACACAAAACAAATAAATCCTCGCAACCAACGCGATAAGGGGTTGTCAATCCCTACATGGTCACTTACGAGAGTGAGATCTGATAGATATGATAGGATAATATTTTTGGTATTTTTGTGATAAAGATGCAAAGTAAAATAAAAGCAAAGTAAGAAAGCAAAGGAAATAACGAAGTGTTGGAAGATTAATATTATGAAGATAGACCCGGGGGCCATAGGTTTCACAAGTGGCTTCTCTCGAGAGCATAAGTATTTTACAGTGGGTGAACAAATTACTGTTGAGCAATTGATAGAATTGAGCATAGTTATGAGAATATCTAGGTATGATCATGTATATAGGCATCACGTCCGAGACAAGTAGACCGACTCCTGCCTGCATCTACTACTATTACTCCACTCATCGACCGCTATCCAGCATGCATCTAGAGTATTAAGTTCATAAAAACAGAGTAACGCCTTAAGCAAGATGACATGATGTAGAGGGATAAATTCATGCAATATGATAAAAACCCCATCTTGTTATCCTCGATGGCAACAATACTATACGTGCCTCGCTGCCCCTACTGTCACTGGGAAAGGACACCGCAAGATTGAACCCGAAGCTAAGCACTTCTCCCATTGCAAGAAAGATCAATCTAGTAGGCCAAACCAAACTGATAATTCGAAGAGACTTGCAAAGATAACCAATCATACATAAAATAATTCAGAGAAGATTCAAATATTGTTCATAGATAAACTTGATCATAAACCCACAATTCATCGGTCTCAACAAACACACCGCAAAATAAGATTACATCGAATAGATCTCCACGAGAGAGGGGGAGAACATTGTATTGAGATCCAAAAAGAGAGAAGAAGCCATCTAGCTACTAACTATGGACACGAAGGTCTGAAGTAAACTACTCACACTTCATCGGAAGGGCTATGGTGATGATGTAGAAGCCCTCCATGATCGATGCCCCCTCCGGCGGAGCTCCGGAATAGGCCCCAAGATGGGATCTCGTGTGTACAGAAGATTGCGGCGGTGGAATTAGGTTTTTGGCTCCGTATCTGATCGTTTGGGGGTACGTAGGTATATATAGGAGGAAGGAGTAAGTCGGTGGAGCAATAGGGGGCCCACGAGGGTGGAGGGCACGCCCTGGGGGGGTAGGAGCGCCCCCCTACCTCATGGCCTCCTCCTTTATTTCTTGACGTAGGGTCCAAGTCTCCTGGATCTTGTTCGTTCTGAAAATCACGTTCCCGAAGGTTTCATTCCGTTTGGACTCCGTTTGATATTCCTTTTCTGTGAAACTCTAAAATAGGCAAAAAAACAGCAATTCTGGGTTGGGCCTCCGGTTAATAGGTTAGTCCCAAAAATAATATAAAAGTGAATAATAAAGCCCGATAATGTCCAAAACAGTAGATAATATAGCATGGAGCAATCAAAAATTATACATACTTTGGAGACGTATCAGCCATCTGCTACCTCCCCCGCTGCGTGGAGATGATTGCGGCGGAGCGGGCGCTTGGCCTCGCCCTCCTCGCCACGGTGGCCGGCTGCCGCTCTGGCATCTCCTGCGACGACGTGGCTGCGGTCCTTCGCGTGAGGTTCGACCTCCCTCCACGCGGTTTCTCCGTGCACAAGCATGCGCCCGAAGAGTTCCTCGTCCATTTCTCGAGCCTGGACTTCACGCGAGTGTTGCCACCGCTGGCCGGGCACGTACTTCCCGGTTCCGGCTCATCTTCCACCCTTGGGGCAGGACGGCGGGCTCCGAGCCGATGTCGGCTCAGTTCCTCCTCTCCATCGAGCTCTATGGCATCCCCGATCATGCGTGGCATCGTTCCTCCGCCGAGTTCGTGCTCTCGCCGTTCTGCAGGGCCGAGAACCTGGCGCCGGAGACTCGGTCCATGGCGGACATGTCGGTCTTCAGGCTCACCGCGTGGACTACTAACACAGATGGCATTCCGCGCTCTTCTGAGCTCCTCATCCCCGACGATGATGCGGTCTCCCACGACACCGACCCGAACCGCGCCGAGCGGCTCACCCTCGGCCTCGCGCGCTTCCCTGTTCGCATCCATATCACGACGTGCGATGACTTCCGCCGCCCTCCACCGCCTCCTCCGCGGCCTCCGGCTAGTGATACGTCCATTTTGCATCATGCTTTTATATCGATATTTATTGCATTATGGACTGTTATTACACGTTATGTTACAATACTTATGCCTATTCTCTCTTATTTTACAAGGTTTACATGAAGAGGGAGAATGCCGGCAGCTGGAATTTTGGGCTGGAAAAGGAGCAAATATTAGAGACCTATTCTGCACAACTCCAAAAGTCCTGAAACTCCATGGAAGTCATTTTTGGAAATAATAAAAAATACTGAGCGAAGAAAATACCAGAGGGGCCCACACCCTGGCCACGAGGGTGGGGGCGCGCCCCCTGCCTCGTGGGCCCCCTGGCAGGCCTCGGTGCCCATCTTCTGCTATATGAAGTCTTTTGTCCAAGAAAAATCATAGGCAAGCTTTCGGGAACCAATCTAGGGCTCCAGCAGAGTTGTTCTGCCGGGGAAACTTCCCTCCGGGAGGGGGAAATCATCGCCATCGTCATCACCAACGATCCTCCGGGAGGGGGTCAATCTCCATCAACATCTTCACTAGCACCATCTCCTCTAAAACCCTAGTTCATCTCTTGTATCCAATCTTTGTCCCAAAGCCTGAGATTGATACCTGTGGGTTGCTAGTAGTGTTGATTACTCCTTGTAGTTGATGCTAGTTGGTTTATTTGGTGAAAGATCATATGTTCAGATCCTATATGCATATTAATACCCCTCTGATTATGAACATGAATATGCTTTGTGAGTAGTTACGTTTGTTCCTGAGGACATGGGAGAAGTCTTGCTATTAGTAGTCATGTGAATTTGGTATTCGTTCGATATTTTGATGAGATGTATGTTGTCTCTCCTCTAGTGGTGTTATGTGAACGTCGACTACATGACACTTCACCATTATTTGGGCCTAGAGGAAGGCATTGGGAAGTAATAAGTAGATGATGGGTTGCTAGAGTAACAGAAGCTTAAACCCTAGTTTATGCGTTGCTTCGTAAGGGGCTGATTTGGATCCATATGTTTCATGCTATGGTTAGGTTTACCTTACTACTTCTTTTGTAGTTCTGGATGCTTGCAATAGGAGTTAATCATAAGTGGGATGCTTGTCCAAGTAAGGACAGCACCGGTCCACCCACATATCAAATTATCAAAGTACCGAACGCGAATCATATGAGCGTGATGAAAACTAGCTTGACGATAATTCCCATGTGTCCTCGGGAGCGTTTTCCTTCATATAAGAAATTGTCCAGGCTTGTCCTTTGCTACAAAAAGGATTGGGCCACCTTGCTGCACTTTATTTACACTTGTTACTTGTTACTCGTTATAAATTACCTTATCACAAAACTATTTGTTACCTATAATTCCAGTGCTTGCAGGGAATACCTTACTGGAAACCGCTGTTCATTTTCCTTCTGTCCTCGTTGGGTTCGACACTCTTACTTATCGAAAGGACTACGATAGATCCCCTATACTTGTGGGTCATCAGCCGGTGAGGACGCCGGCCCGAACCTGGACTCGCCCCCGCTCCCCCCTTGATGGCCGCAACACCATGATTTCCCCCTGCAGACCCATCGCCACCTAACCCGCCAGCCAGCCGTGCTGGTCGCCGGCGGCACCGTCGCCGCCGCGTGCACGCCCTGCCCCACATGCCATGCCTGGGAGGGCATCCTTGGGCCCCACCCGGGTGCCGTTGCTGCCGACCGGATCCCTGCAAAGGAGCGCCTAGGCCCGTTGTCTCTGCACGCTTTGGATAAAGCTGCGCCACCCCTCGTCACCGCTCCGGAGACCGCTTTGGCGTGTTCTACCCCGCCAACCGTCCTCCCGCCTGTGATCGCCCAGGCTTCAAAATCGAATGTGGTTGCCATCGACGTGGCTGCTTCCGAGGCACGCACTGAAGCCCCGCCCCTCCCTCCACCCGAGGCGCGCGGAGACCAGCTCGTCATTTGCGACAACCCACTATTGGTCCCCACTGCTGATGCCCACCCTGTCGCTGTCCCTGATCACCTCCCGAGCCAATCTCCTGCTCCGGCCAATGGTGAGGCGTCAGAGCCCTCCCAAGCTGCTAACACACCGGATCCGATGCCCTAGGGGCCACCTGCTTCTCCAGCTGTCACCTCGGATCCGTTGCTCGCGGGGCCCTCCACTTCTCAGCCAGCGCGGGACCCCCACCTGCCTCTAGATGCTCGTCACCTGGACGGCCCCACCCCGCCGGTGCATGCGGCACCGATCCCGCCAATCGCGGCAGCCGCTCCTGTAGGCGCAGATTGCAATGCCATGCATGGCTCTTCACCTCCCGCCAATCGTGACATGCAAAACTCTGTTTGCACTGATCTTGTGATCAGCTCGGGCCCGACTTCTCACGTCGATGCCGATAGGGGCGCCCTGGCCGAGTTCGCCGACACGTTGGAAGTCCGTACCCAGCCCATCCTGCCCACCCCTCCAGCTCGACGTAGACGGAAGGAGATCCCCGCCAATTTCACCCCTCCCCACAGCTTCCGAATTGCGAAGGCCGGTCGTGGTTTGGGATCCGAGATGAAAGCCAAGAGAGTGCTCCTCCGTCGCCTCGGGCTGATCAGTGATGACACTGCGCCTATCTCCGAAGAGATGCTTGCCAAGTATGCGCTACTCTTCGAGTGGCCTCTCATTGAGGATGTCATCGAGGCATTCGCCGATTTCTTCGGCTGGAGCTTGCCCCGGCCCTCGTCAACCACGGTGCCAAGCTCCCCCGCCACGCCTTGCCGCATTGAGGCATAGGCCGCATCGTTTTGTTTCACATCGCACCCCTCCCCCCCACCCCTCTTCATGGAGTGTAACCTAAAGATTCTATTCTGGAATGTGCGTGGTTTGAACAATGGTGCCAAACACACTGCTGTCTATAGCGTGATCACCGCTGCTTCGCCCTCTATCGTGTGCCTGCAAGGGACCAAACTCGCGGTCGTCACGGATTCCCTTGTTCTGGACACTCTCGGCCCTCTCTACGAGGATTTCTACTCCCTCCCCGCAATCGGCACCCGCGGCGGCATGATCCTTGCATGGCGTAGACCCGACGTCTCCATCTCGAACCCCCTTATCGGAGATCACCATATCATGGCTCTCGTCACCCCGTTAGATGGTAGTGTCCACTGGTGGCTTACCGGGGTGTATGGCCCGCAAGAGGACGCGGCCAAGCTCGACTTCATCAGTGACCTACGCGACGTGTGTGCATCCCGCATCGGTCTGTGGCTTCTTGGGGGAGACTTCATCGTGATTGTTGCGCCCGATGAGAAGAACAACCCTCATGTCAATCACCGTTGCATGAACAGATTCCGGCGGTTCATCGCTGACGAGGAGCTTCGTGACCTTTACCTCCACGGACGCCGATATACTTGGTCTAGCGAGCGCGACGCTCTGACCCTAGTCAGCATTGATCGCGTGCTTTGCACCTCCTGTTGGGAGATCGCTCATCCCAACTGCCTGCTCCAGTGCCTTTCCTCAGCAGCCTCCGATCGCTTCCCCCTGCTCATGGATTGTGTCTCTCGCCCGCCCGGCGCTCGCCGCTTCCACTTCGACCGCTTCTGGCCGAAGCTCGACGGGTTCCACCAAGTCGTCTCCGAGGCGTGGAACTCTATCCATCCTGACCCGATCCCTACCAGCGCATCATGGCACGTCTCAAGGTCACCGTTCGTCGCCTCCAATCTTCGAGTGCACGCACCATCGGCAACGTCTCCCTCCAGCTCAAAGTCGCTTGTGAGATTATCGCTAGGCTCGACGCCGCCCAGGACTTTTGGCCGCTCAGCCACGACGAGGCTTGGCTGCGGCGGAAGCTCAAGAGCTCCTACCTCGGGCGGGCCTCCCTTGAGCGCTCCATTGCACGTCAGCGGGTCCGTCTTGCTTGGCTTCGCAGCGACGACGTGGCCGTCTCCTACCTCAAGATTCACGCCTCTCACAGGAAGCAGCGGAGCATCATTACCTCCCTCCGGGTCGGGGATCAACTTGTCACTGGCCACGACGCCATGGCCGAGGCTGCCTTCCACCACTTCTCTAACGTCCTTGGCACGACTAAGGTGCACGAGTTCTCGATCGATCAGTCACTCCTTCAGCAGAACGCCTTCCCCCTTGATGACCTTGATGAGCCTTTCTCCGAAGAGGAAATTTGGCGCGCAGTCAAGTGCTTGCCTTCCGGCAAAGCGCCAGGACCAGATGGCTTCATGGCAGAGTGCTACCTCTTGAGCACTACGTTGGTTTTCCCTTGAAGAGGAAAGGGTGATGCAGTAAAGTAGCGTAAGTATTTCCCTCAGTTTTGAGAACCAAGGTATCAATCCAGTAGGAGGCCATGCTCAAGTCCCTTGCACCTACACAAACAAATAAAAACCTCGCAACCAACGCAATAAAGGGGTTGTCAATCCCTTCACGGTCACTTACGAAAGTGAGATCTGATAGATATGATAAGATAATATTTTTGGTATTTTTATAATAAAGATGCAAAGTAAAATAAAAGGCAATAAAAATAGCTAAGTGTTGGAAGATTAATATGATGGAAAATAGACCCGGGGGCCATAGGTTTCACTAGTGGCTTCTCTCAAGAACATAAGTATTACGGTGGGTGAACAAATTACTATTGAGCAATTGATAGAATTGAGCATAGTTATGAGAATATCTCGGTATGATCATGTATATAGGCATCACGTCTGTGACAAGTAGACTGACTCCTGCCTGCATCTACTACTATTACTCCACACATCGACCACTATCCAGCATGCATATAGAGTATTAAGTTCAAAAGAACAGAGTAACGCTTTAAGTAAGATGACATGATGTAGAGGGATAAACTCATGCAATATGATATAAACCCCATCTTGTTATCCTCGATGGCAACAATACAATACGTGCCTTGCTGCCCCTACTGTCACTGGGAAAGGACACCACAATATTGAACCCAAAGCTAAGCACTTCCCCATTCCAAGAAAGATCAATCTAGTAGGCCAAACCAAACTGATAATTCGAAGAGACTTGCAAAGATAACCAATCATACATAAAAGAATTCAGAGGAGATTCAAATATTGTTCATAGATAAACTTGATCATAAACCCACAATTCATCGGTCTCAACAAACACACCGCAAAAGAAGATTACATCGAATAGATCTCCACGAGAATCATGGAGAACTTTGTATTGAGATCCAAAAAGAGAGAAGAAGCCATCTAGCTAATAACTATGGACCCGAAGGTCTGAGGTAAACTACTCACACATCATCGGAGAGGCTATGGTGTTGATGTAGAAGCCCTCGTGATCAACGCCCCCTCCGGCGGGACGCCGGAAAAGGCCCCAAGATGGGATCTCACGGGTACAGAAGGTTGCGGCTGTGGAATTAGGTTTTCGTGGATGCTTCTATTGGTTTGGGGGTACGTAGGTATATATAGGAGGAAGAAGTACGTCGATGGAGCAACGTGGGCCCCATGAGGGTGGAGGGCGCGCCAGGGGGTAGGCACGCCCCCCTGCCTCGTGCTCTCCTGGTTCCTTTCTTGGCGTAGGGTCCAAGTCCTCTGGATCACGTTCGTTCTGAAAATCACGTTCCCGAAGGTTTCATTCCGTTTGGACTCCGTTTGATATTCTTTTTCTGTGAAACTCTAAAATAGGCAAAAAACAGCAATTTGGGTTGGGCCTCCGGTTAATAGGTTAGTCCCAAAAATAATATAAAAGTGTATAATAAAGCCCGTTAAACATCCAAAACAGAATATAAAATAGCATGAAGCAATAAAAAATTATAGATACGTTGGAGACGTATCAAGCATCCCCAAGCTTAATTCCTGCTCGTCCTCGAGTAGGTAAATGATAAAAACAGAATTTTTGATGCGGAATGCTACTTGGCATAATTTCAATGTAATTCTCTTAATTGTGGTATGAATGTTCAGATCCGAAAGATTCAAGACAAAAGTTTAATATTGATATAAAAATAATAATACTTCAAGCATACTAACTAAGCAATTATGTCTTCTCAAAATAACATGGCCAAAGAAAGTTATCCCTACAATATCATATAGTCTGGCTATGCTCTATCTTCACCACACAAAGTATTTAAATCATGCACAACCCTGATGACAAGCCAAGCAATTGTTTCATACTTTTGGTGTTCTCAAACTTTTACAATCTTCACGCAATACATGAGCGTGATCCATGGACATAGCACTATATGTGGAATAGAATGGTGGTTGTGGAGAAGACAAAAAGGGAGAAGATAGTCTCACATCAACTAGGCGTATCAACGGGCTATGGAGATGCCCATTAATAGATATCAATGTGAGTGAGTAGGGATTGCCATGCAACGGATGCACTAGAGCTATAAGTATATGAAAGCTCAACAAAAGAAACTAAGTGGGTGTGCATCCAACTTGCTTGCTCACGAAGACCTAGGGCATTTTGAGGAAGCCCATCATTGGAATATACAAGCCAAGTTCTGTAATGAAAAATTCCCACTAGTATATGAAAGTGATATCATAGGAGACTCTCTATCATGAAGATCATGGTGCTACTTTGAAGCACAAGTGTGGTAAAAGGATAGTAACATTGTCCCTTCTCTCTTTTTCTCTCATTATTTTTTATTTGGGCCTTTTATCTTTCTTTTTTATGGCCTTTTTTTTAGTCCGGAGTCTCATCCCGACTTGTGGGGGAATCATGGTCTCCATCATCCTTTCCTCACTTGGGACAATGCTCTAAAAATGATGATCATCACACTTTTATTTACTTACAACTCAACAATTACAACTCAATACTTAGAACAAAATATGACTCTATGTGAATGCCTCCGGCGTGTACCGGGATATGCAATGAATCAAGAGTGACATGTATGAAAGAATTATGAACGGTGGCTTTGCCACAAATACGATGTCAACTACATGATCATGCGAGGCAATATGACAATGATGGAGCTTGTCATAATAAATGGAATGGTGGTGAGGTGCATGGCAATATATCTGGGAATGGCTATGGAAATGCCATGATAGGTAGGTATGGTGGCTGTTTTGAGGAAGGTATATGGTGGGTGTATGATACGGGCGAAAAGTGCGCGGTATTACAGAGGCTAGCAATGGTGGAAGGAAGAGAGTGCTTATAATCCATGGACTCAACATTAGTCATAAAGAACTCATATATTATTGCAAAAATCTACAAGTTATCAAAGCAAAGTATTACGCGCATGCTCCTAGGGGGATAGATTGGTAGGAAAAGACCATCGCTCGTCCCTGACCGCCACTCATAAGGAAGACAATCAATAAATAAATCATGCTCCGACTTCATCACATAACGGTTCACCATACGTGCATGCTACGGGAATCACAAACTTTAACACAAGTATTCCTCAAATCCACAACTACTCAACTAGCATGACTCTAATATCACCATCTTTATATCTCAAAACAATTATCAAGCATCAAACTTCTCATAGTATTCAACACACTCATAAGATTTTTTTACTAATCTTGAATGCCTATCATAATTAAAGCAAATTACCACGCTGTTTTGTAGGACTCTCAAAATAATCTAAGTGAATCATGAGAGAACAATAGTTTCTATAAAACAAATCCACCACCGTGCTCTAAAAGATATAAGTGAAGCACTAGAGCAAAAACTATATAGCTCAAAAGATATAAGTGAAGCACATAGAGTATTCTAATAAATTCCGAATCATGCGTGTCTCTCTCAAAAGGTGTGTACAGCAAGGATGATTGTGGAAAACTAACAAATAAATACTTAATCATACAAGACGCTCCAAGCAAAACACATATCATGTGGTGAATAAAAATATAGCTCCAAGTAAAGTTGTCGATGGAAGTAGACGAAAGAGGGGATGCCTTCCGGGGCATCCCCAAGCTTTGGCTTTTTGGTGTCCTTAGATTATCTTGGGGTCCCATGGGCATCCCCAATCTTAGGCTCTTGCCACTCCTTGTTCCATAATCCATCAAATCTTTTACCCAAAACTTGAAAACTTCACAACACAAAACTTAACAGAAAATCTCGTGAGCTCCGTTAGCGAAAGAACAAAACACCACTTCAAGGTACTGTAATGAACTCATTATTTATTTATATTGGTGTTAAACCTACTTTATTGCAACTTCTCTATGGTTTATAAACTATTTTACTAGCCATAGATTCATCAAAATAAGCAAACAACACACGAAAAACAGAATCTGTCAAAAACAGAACAGTCTGTAGTAATCTGTAACTAACGCAAACTTCTGGAACTCAAAAAAATCTACCAAAATAGGAAGACCTATAAAATTTGTTTATTGATCATCACCAATTGGAATCAGTATTTTATCACGTTCTGGTGATTTTTAACAATTTTTTTCGTGAACAGAAGGTTTCTGGAATTTTCAGCAAGATCAAATAATTATCGTCCAAGAAGATCCTATAGGTTTAACTTGGCACAAACACTAATTAAAACATAAAAACACATATAACCAGAGGCTATATCAAAAATTTATTCCTAAACAGGAGCAAAAAGCAAAAAACTAAAATAAAATTTGGGCTGCCTCCCAACAAGCGCTTTTCTTTAAAGCCTTTTAGCTAGGCATTGATAACTTTAATTATGCTCACATGAAAGACAAGAATTGAAGCGCAAAGAGAGCATCATAAAACACATGACAAACACATCTAAGTCTAACATACTTCCTATGCATAGGCATATTATAAGCAAACAAATTTGCAAGGCAAGCAAAAACTAGCATATGCAAGGAAGAAGAAAGTGACGATAGCAATCTCAACATGAACAGAGGTAATTTAGTAACATGAAAATTTCTACAACCATATTTTTCCCCTCTCATAATAATTACATGTAGGATCATAAGCAAATTCAAGAATATAGATATCACAAAACATATTCTCAACACGATCCACATGCATGCAAAGTTGACACTCTTCCGAAATAGTGGGATTAACATTAACTAAAGTCATGACCTCTCCAAACCCACTTTTCTCAAAAATTTCATAAGATTGAACATTCTCCAAACATGTGGGATCTAAAGTCGACACTCTTCCAAACCCACTTTCAATATTATTGCAAACATTATTATCAATCTCATATTCATCATGGGGCTTAAATAAAATTTCAAGATCATAAGAAGAATCACCCCAATCATGATCATTGCAACAAGTGGTAGACATAGAAAAACTAGCATCCCCAAGCTTAGGGTTTTGCATATTATTAGAACAATTGACATCAAGAGAATTTATAGTAAAATCATTGAAATCATGTTTTTTATTCACGGAGCTATCGTGAATCTTTTCATAAATTTCTTCATCACAATTTTCAGATTCATGAATTTCAAGCAAAACCTCATAAAGATAATCTAGTGCACTCAACTCACTAGCAATAGGTTCATCATAATTGGATCTCTTAAAAAGATTAGCAAGTGGATGGGGATCCATAAACTCTTAGCAAGCAAAGATGCAAGCAAAAAAGAAGGCACATGGTAACACAAGATCGAATGGAAGAAGGGCGAATAAAACGGCAAAGGTGAAGTGGGGGAGAGGAAAACGAGAGGCAAATGGAAAATAATGTAATGTGAGGGATAAGGGTTTGTGATGGGTACTTGGTATGTTGACTTTTGCGTAGACTCCCCGACAACGGCGCCAGAAATGGCTCGTTGCTGGGAGTCAAATCTTGACTTGACTTGGCGTGAATCTCCCCGGCAACGGCGCCAGAAATCCTTCTTGCTACCTCTTGAGCACTGCGTTGGTTTTCCCTTGAAGAGGAAAGGGTGATGCAGTAAAGTAGTGTAAGTATTTCCCTCAGTTTTGAGAACCAAGGTATCAATCCAGTAGGAGGCCACGCTCAAGTCCCTCGCACCTACACAAACAAATAAAAACCTCGCAACCAACACAATAAAGGGGTTGCCAATCCCTTCACGGTCACTTACGAAAGTGAGATCTGATAGATATGATAAGATAATATGTTTGGTATTTTTATAATAAAGATGCAAAGTAAAAAAAGGCAATAAAAATAGCTAAGTATTGGAAGATTAATATGATGGAAAATAGACCCGGGGGCCATAGGTTTCACTAGTGGCTTCTCTCAAGAACATAAGTATTACGGTGGGTGAACAAATTACTATTGAGCAATTGATAGAATTGAGCATAGTTATGAGAATATCTAGGTATGATCATGTATATAGGCATCACGTCCGTGACAAGTAGACCGACTCCTGCCTGCATCTACTACTATTACTCCACACATCGATCGCTATCCAGCATGCATCTAGAGTATTAAGTTCAAAAGAATAGAGTAACGCTTTAAGTAAGATGACATGATGTAGAGGGATAAACTCATGCAATATGATATAAACCCCATCTTGTTATCCTCGATGGCAACAATACAATACGTGCCTTGCTGCCCCTACTGTCACTGGGAAAGGACACCGCAAGATTGAACCCCAAGCTAAGCACTTCTCCCATTGCAAGAAAGATCAATCTAGTAGGCAAAACCAAACTGATAATTTGAAGAGACTTGCAAAGATAACCAATCATACATAAAAGAATTCAGAGGAGATTCAAATATTGTTCATAGATAAACTTGATCATAAACCCACAATTCATCGGTCTCAACAAACACGCCTCAAAAGAAGATTACATCGAATAGATCTCCACGAGAATCGTGCAGAACTTTGTATTGAGATCCAAAAAGAGAGAAGAAGCCATCTAGCTAATAACTATGGACCCGAAGGTCTGAGGTAAACTACTCACACATCATCGGAGAGGCTATGGTGTTGATGTAGAAGCCCTCCGTGATCAATGCCCCCTCCGGCAGGACGCCGGAAAGGGCCCCAAGATGGGATATCACGGGTATAGAAGGTTGCGGTGGTGGAATTAGGTTTTCGTGGATGCTTCTGTTGGTTTGGGGGTACGTAGGAATATATAGGAGGAAGAAGTACATCGGTGGAGCAATGTGGGCCCCGCGAGGGTGGAGGGCGCGCCCAGGGGGGTAGGCGTGCCCCCTGCCTCGTGCTCTCCTGGTTTCTTTCTTGACGTAGGGTCCAAGTCCTCTGGATCACGTTCATTCCGAAAATCACGTTCCCGAAGGTTTCATTCCGTTTGGACTCCGTTTAATATTCTTTTTCTGCGAAACTCTGAAATAGGCAAAAAAACAATTTGGGCTGGGCCTCCGGTTAATAGGTTCATCCCAAAAATAATATAAAAGTGTATAATAAATCCCGTTAAACATCCAAAACAGAATATAATATAGCATGAAGCAATCAAAAATTATAGATACGTTGGAGACGTATCACAGAGTTTCTTCGGGCTTCCTGGGACATCATCAAGCAAGATATTTGCGACGTGTTCAACAAGTTCCACACCGCCAATGGGCGTGGCTTCCAAAAACTCAACGAGGCCCTCCTCACCTTGCTCCCCAAGCGTGCGGATCCAGCGGCGCTCTCTGATTACCGTCCCATTAGCCTCATCCACCTCATCGCCAAACTCTTTGCGAAGGTGCTATCGCTCCGGCTCGCACCAAAGCTCGGCGCCATGGTTTTGACTAACCAAAGTACATTCATCGCCGGGAGATGCTTCCACGACAATTTCCTCCTGGTCTAGCAAACGGCCCGCCTCCTTCACAACCTCAAGTCGTCGCGCATGTTGCTCAAGCTCGACATTGCTAGGGCCTTCGATAGCGTCTCTTGGCCTTTTCTTCTGGAGACGCTGCGACACCTCGGCTTCGGGAACCGTTGGAGGGACTGGATCTCGATCCTTCTCTCTACCGCCTCCACTAGGGTCTTGATCAACGGGCAACCAGGGCCGCCCATCGACCACGCTTGCGGACTACGGCAGGGAGATCCAGTCTCGCCTATGCTATTCACGATCGTCATCGACATCCTCAACTCCATGCTTCTTCGTGCGGTTGATCTCGGGCTCCTCCAACGGCTCACGCCCAGGCATGCCAGTTCCAGCATCTCGCTTTATGCGGATGACGTCGTCATCTTCCGCCACCCCGATCGCCACGACATGACGGCTATCCGGGAGATCTTGCGCGTTTTTGGCGTCGCGTCCCGCCTGCGAACAAATTTCGCAAAATGCTCTGCCACTCCGATCCGGTGCACCGACGAGCATGCGGCCCTCATCACCGATGAAATGCACTGCCCCGTCACGCAGTTCCCTGTGCAGTACCTGGGCCTACCTCTCTCCATCCGAAAGCCGTCTTCATCCAGCTAGCTGCCCATCGTGTACAAGCTCGAGCCGAAACTATCTACATGGCGCGCCTCCATGCTCTCTCGCGGCGACCGGCTGGCCCTCGTACGCCACGTCCTATGTGCCATCCCTACTCACTTCCTCACGGCCATCGCCTTCAACCAGACCATTCTCAAGAAGGTAATCGCATCATCCGTGGTTTTCTCTGGGCCGGATGCAAGGAGGCCAATGGTGGACAATGTATGGTCAACTAGCAGCGGGTTTGTCGGTCTCTCCATCTAGGCGGGCTCGGCATCCGCGAACTTCAGCGCGCGGGCATCGCCCTCCGTACCCGCTGGCTCTGGCTTCAGCGCACCGATCCCTCGCGCCCCTGGAGCCACTTGCACATCCCGCACGATGCCAATGTCAGCGCCATCTTTCGCGCCTCTACCACCTGGAGCGTTGGCAGTGGCGACAAGTGCAAGTTCTGGACCGACCACTGGATTGACGGTCGATTGGTGGCCGAAGTCGCTCCTCAACTCTTTCAATTGATCCCGAAGAGACGACGAAAGATTCGCACGGTCCGGGATGGTCTCTCCCAGCGCTCTTGGGTGCAAGACATCCATGGTGCTCTCGGCCCGGAAGCCATGGTGCAATACGTGCAGCTCTGGCGGGCGATTCGGCACTTCCAGCTTACCGACTCTTCGGACACCATCCGATGGCGCTGTACTTCTTCAGGCACCTACTCTGCCAGCTCTTACTACCAGGCCCTCTTCCTTGGGGCCTGTGAGGAACCGCACTGGAAGCTCACATGGAAATGTTGGGCACTACTTCGCGTCAAGTTTTTCATCTGGCTCGCTCTTCAGGACAGGTGCTGGACGGCCGAGCGTCTCGCGAGACACGGCCTGCCCCATGAGTCAGCTTGTGCCCTCTGCGACCAGGAGCATGAAACGATGCAGCACCTGCTGGCTGGCTGCTCCTTCTCCCGCCAGGTGTGGCATGATATACTTGCTTGGGCTTGTTCTCCTACAGATCTGCCGACCGGAGACACCAACTTCCTTGCTTGGTGGGCTTCTTCTTGCGCTCTCGCGCCCGCTGCCACACGTAAAGGTATGTCTTCCTCATCATCCTCACTGCTTGGTGGATTTGGAAGTACCGGAACAGCTGCACCTTCGATGGGGACCGACCCTCTGTCTCCCACCTGTGCTCCACCATCAAGGACGAAGCCCACCTCTGGGCTCAGGCCGGCGCCGCCGCGATTACTAACATCATCCCGGAGCGCTAGGTTAGGATAGTCTTGGAGATGAGCAACCCCGTCTGTTTGCTCGACGCCCAGTTCCATGCCTTTCTCTTGTGTACATGGCATAGTGTGTCGTCCTAATCCCATGATGTAAACATTCTCCTTCTATCAATAGAAAGATACGCATCCTTAGCGTATTCGCGAAAAAAAGATACTGGGTTTTGTCACAATTATCGTCATAGAAGTGTCATAAGCATGAACGAATTTTTTTCGTTCGGCCCAAAATGTCACGGATGTGTCTTTTTTTGTAGTGTTGCTGCTCGTGCCCCGCCGGGCCGGTGGCGGCGTTGGCGGTGGGCGACGGGGAACAACGGGGAGGCCCGCCAGTAGGCGCCGTCTGGGCGATGCGAGTGGCGAGGGAGGCCCGATGCTCAGCACGGGCTCGATGGGCGTCGGCCATGGAAGTGGTGGAGAAGTGGCGAATCGGTCGGTGGAAGAGAGGCTCCGGCGCACCCCTACCTGGCGCGCCAAATGTCAGATTCGGGGTTCCGCAGACCCTTGAGAGGTTTGAACTCTGGGGTGCCTGCGAAGGACTCGTACTCCCCAGTCCGCCTGCTCGCTGATCCCACGACCTAGCTCGATGAACCAAATGGACAAGAGACACAGCAGTTTACCCAGGTTCGGGCCACCTTGGGGTGTAAAACCCTACTCCTGCTTTGTGGTGGATTGGCCTCGAGGGGCTGTGGATGAACTAATACAATGGTAGAACAGCCTCAGGAGTCGAGGTGTTCTTGCGCTCGATGAACTGGTGTGTTGGTCGGGGTGGAATGGATCCGATCCCCTCTATGGTGGTGGCTAGGCCCAATTTATAGCGATCTTGGTCCTCTTAACAAATGTAGGCGGGAAGGGATGCCACAAAGTCCAAAATCAAAGGGAGACAACTAGTACATGCTATCCTGACAAAAGTAGACTTCCCCTGCAAAAGCATCTGGTGGTGACGCCGCGGTGGGCTCCGCGATGACCTCCGTCATGCCGTACTGGCGGTCTTGGTCTTGTTGCACCGGAATGGAAACCTTAGCTGATTCCTCGGGACTCCGCGCCTGCGCTTGCTAGCACCAAAAAGGAAGCTGGTACATTGCGCCCGCTGGCACCCGCCTGGCCTTGGTCGTCATGGCTCACGTCATATGAACCTCACGAGATGCACCTTGCATAGATATCTCCGCTCCTTGGGAGCCAGCCTGGTGAGGCCGCCCCCAGGGAGGTCTTGGTGTCGTCCGCCTCGCGAGGGTCTTGAGTTGTCATTGCCGTAGCTGGGTCATACTGGGTCGTCAACGGAGCCACACCATGGGCCGCAGGCAGGCAAGTCTGGGTACCCCCGTTCCCAGAACGCCGACAGAGTCCGCCGGAGGCGCGCCGGCCGCCCCGTGTTCGGAGAAGGCTCTTGCTGGTGCCGAAGACTTGGGACCGGAGCTGCGATTAGGTGCATCCGGGAAATCTTTGGATTGGTGCAGAGGCATTCGCCTTCTACAAAATTGAGCAAGCTTTAATAAAAGAGTGCTAAAGGCAACCCTCGCTGCAATTCCGAAATACGTTACCTCTAGGCCGAGGGGGCAGGTGCTTCCACTTCGGCGGAGGCTTTCTGCTTTGGTCTCCCATTATGGGCCGAAGCTGGCGCGGTCCGCGCTCCTCCCAAGATAGTCTTACGCGTAGTGCGGCGACCCTTGGGAGCAGAAGTCAGCACGTGGGGAATAGCGCGAGATAAGCGCCATGTTCGGGAGAGGGTCTTCTTTTCACTTACTGTGGAAGAGGGAAGAGCCCCGGGGTGATCAGCTGTCACAGCAACCTTGACGCCATCAAGGCTCTCCTGATAGAACACCCCATCTTCAAAATCAATTGGCGTCTCTGGGTCGTCATGATACCCCAGATCGTCATCACAGGAATGATCCTCCGGTTGAGGAGGAGGGCAATTAATGGACGCAACCTGTCGCCTCCAACCTTGTTCAAATACAACCAGTTAGAGTTCGGGCATAATCCATGAGCTCAAAACAGTGGATCGTGGCTTACCCAGTCCGCCAGATTGTATCTGGAGCAACCTTCCCCGATACTCATCCGAGCAAAATCCGCTTCCTCTCCCTTGAAGAGCTCGGCCAATATCTTGGCTAGAGCCGCCTTATTGTCTGGCCCTTGTCGCTGGTAGCGGGTTACGTTGATGGTCCCGTTGTAGCACCATAAGGGATGACCCCTTTGCTGCAGGGGTTGCACACATTGGGTAATAGTTATGGTCATTACTTCAACCATGGTCAGCTTACTGCTGGTTAGCAGCCTGATCTTGGCCGCCAGTGCACGCACCTCTTCACTGTCCTGTTGGGAAGGGCCTCTAGGCCGCCAGTTGAACCGCTTTATAGGCGGGTCGTTTGAATATTCGGGCAACCCTTGTTGAATTGGATCGATGAGGGGAACGTCTTCAATATAAAACCACTCTGAAGTCCATCCTTCGGGATCTTTCTATGGGGTCACAATTGGGTACCATGTCCCAGCTATCCTCCATACTTCGACGCCGCCCACTCGAATATGTATCCCTCCCATAGGCGAGGGACAAGACAAAAATACTTCCTCCACAAGTTAAAGTGGGCCTTGCAATTCAAAAATATCTCGCACAAGTACAAAGCCAGAGATGTGCAATATGGACCTAGGGGTGAGGTTGTGGAGTTGGATCCCATAGAACTCCAACAAACCCCGTAAAAAGGGATGAATAGGAAAACCCAAACCACTTAGAAGGAAGGGCACGAGACATACCCTCTCCTCCTTGCTTGGGGTGGGGGAGTTCTCGGCAAGGGTGCAGCCATCGACGGAGATGAGACCGGTGGGGACTGGGACCAAATCAGCCGGAGGGAGGAAGCACTGCATCTGCAAGCGCCTCAGATGGAGGTGCGAAACTGAACAACTCGACCAATCGCCTGGGAGTGGGCCGTGGGGGCGCGAGGATGAACCTGGGAGGTTGGCCATGGCGTCGGGGAAGTTCTTCGGTGTCCTTCTTTGCGAAAGGGGGAGGTAACTGTTCCCAACACCTTTGGATCTATAAATAAGCGTCTCACCATGAAGCTGAAAGGACGGGCTCATGGAAGGACGACATTGGGTCGCACGCCCTCTGAAAAGGTGTGCGAAGCCCTTGCCCCGAGGAATGGCATTAAACTCTGACGGTCCCACCTCAATCTCGAGATATCTTCGGATCCCAGAATCTTGAAACTGTCCGGGCCCAAGTATATTAGAGCGGGCTATGGATAGTGTTCAGCGAGATTGACACGGCTTCAAACTAAATGAAGGAATGGAAGAACTCATCTCGCAAGCCGATGATGTGAAGATTCTAGAGGACGATCCCCGGCGTTGCAGGTAAGTTCAGGGGCTACTGAGGGAGTCATGGACTAAGGGGTCCTTGGGGCGATGGCCCATTGAGTATGGGCGGGACTGGTGCAGCCGTATAGTGACGGGAGATCTATGAAGCTGCGGTGTGCCCTCCAAGTCAATAAGGCGGAGGATCTCTTTAATCCCTTATTGTAATCTATCTCTGGTAACCCTAACCCTATTGGTGTCTATATAAACCGAGGGTTGTAGTCTTTAGGGCTACATTCATCACCTTATCTCCTTAGGGTTTAGCTCATGCTGATCTCGAGGTAGATCTACTCTGTAAACCATACTATACATCCAATACAATCAAGCAGGACGTAGAGTATTACCTCTTCGAGAGGGCCCGAACCTGGGTAAACACTGTGTTCGTCATCCCTTGCTCCCCATTGATCCTAGATCCACAACTCGGGACCCCCTACCCCGAGGTCTGCCGCTTTTGACACCGATAGCCATATTGCTTTGCATGATCATATAGTTGACCTATTTGTGGCTTGGCCATCGTTCATATTTTTTATACATGTCACACTAGATCATTGCACATCTCGGTGTACCGCCGGAGGCATTCATATAGAGTCACATCTTTGTTCTAGTATCGAGTTGTAATTCTCGAGTTGTAAGTAAATAAAAGTGTGATGATCATGATTATTAGAGCATTGTCCCATGTGAGGAAAGAATGATGGAGGCTATGATTCCCCCACAAGTCGGGATGAGGCTCCAGGCAAAAAAGAGAGAGGCAAAAGAGCCCAAAAGAAAGAAAAATAAATAAATAAAAAGAAATGAGAGAAAAAGAGAGAAGGGACAATGCTACTATCCTTTTACCACACTTGTGCTTCAGAGTAGCACCATGTTCTTCATGATAGAGAGTCTCCTATTTTATCACTTCCATATACTAGTGGGAATTTTTCCTTATAGAACTTGGCTTCTATATTCCAATGATGGGCTTCCTCAAATTGCCCTAGGTCTTCATGAGCAAGCAAGTTGGATGCACACCCACTTAGGTTTCTTTTGAGCTTTCATACACTTATAGCTCTAGTGCATCCGTTGCATGGCAATCCCTACTCACTTGCATCGATATCTATTGATGGGCATCTCCATAGCCCATTAATTTGCCTAGTTGATGTGAGATTTTCTCCTTTTTGTCTTCTCCTCACAACCTCCACCATACTCTATTCCATCCACAGTGCTATATCCATGGCTCACACTCATGTATTGTGTGAAAGTTGAAAAAGCTTGAGAACATTAAAAGTATGAAACAATTGCTTGGCTTGTCATCGGAGTTGTGCATGATAAATACTTTGTGTGATGAAGATAGAGCATGACAAGATTATATGATTTTGTAGGGATAACTTTCTTTAGCCATGATATTTTGAGAAGACATGATTGCTTTATTAGTATGCTTGAAGTATTATTGTCTTTATGTCAACATTAAACTTTTATTTTGAATCTTATGGATCTGAATATCCATGCCAGAATAAGGAAAATTACATTGATAAATATGTTAGGTAGCATTCCACATCAAAAATTCTGTTTTTATCATTTACCTACTCGAGGACGAGCATGAATTAAGCTTGGGGATGCTTGATACGTCTCCAACGTATCTATAATTTTTGATTGTTCCATGCTATTATATTATCTATCTTGGATGTTTTATATGCATTTATATGCTATTTTATATCATTTTTTGGGACTAACCTATTAACCTAGTGCCCAGTGCTAGTTGCTGTTTTTTCCTTGTTTTTGACTTTTACAAAAAATAATACCAAATGGAGTCCAAATGGAATGTAACTTTTTGATGATTTTTCTTGGACAACAAGACACCCACGAAGCTTCGGGAGGAGGCCAAAAGACCCACGAGGGGGCCATAAGCCCTGGGGGCGCGGCCAGGGGGCTTGTGGGCCCACCGTGGCTCTCCTAACCCTAACTCTGCTTCTATAAATACCCAAATATCCCCCCTACACCAGAGGGCACAAGCTTCTGTTCTCGTGAGATCCTATCTTGGGGCCTTTTCCGCAATCCGTCGGAGGGGAATTTGATCACGGAGGGCCTCTACACCAACCTTGTTGCCTGTCCGATGATGTGTGAGTAGTTTACCATAGACCTACGGGTGCATAGCTAGTAGCTAGATGTCTTATTCTCTCTCTTTGATCTTCAATACAATGTTCTCCTCGATGTTCTTGGAGATCTATACGATGTAATCTTTTTTTGCGGTGCATCTGTTGAGATCCGATGAATTGTGGAGTTATGATCAGATTATCTATGATTATTATTTGAGTCTTTTCTGAACTATTTTATGCATGATTAAGATAGCTTTGTATTTCTCTCCGATCTATCGATTTGATTTGGCCTACTAGATTGATTTTTCTTGCAATGGGAGATGTGCTTTGTGACGGGTTCAATCTTGTGGTGGCCTCACCCAGTGACAATAGGGGTAGCAAGGCATGTATTTGTATAGTTGCCATTAAGGATAAAAAGATGGGGTTATATCATATTGCTTGAGTTTATCCATCTACATCATGTCATCTTGCTTAAGGTGTTACTCCGTTCTTGTTAACTTAATACACTAGATGCATGCTGGATAGCGGTCGATGTGTGGAGTAACAGTAGTAGATGCAGGCAGGAGTCAGTCTACTTGTCACGGACGTGATGCCTATATTCATGATCATTACCTTGGATATCGTCATAACTATGTGCTTTTCTATCAATTTCTCAACAATAATTTGTTTACCCACCATATGCTTTCTTCAAAAGAGAAGCCTCTAGTGAAACCTATGGCCCCCGAGTCTATTTTCCATCATATATTTCCGATCTATAAAACCAAAAACCCAAAAATACCTTGCTGCAATTTGATTTTTACTTTATTTTTGCCTTTTATTTATCTTTTATATCTATCTATATTAGATCTCACTCTTGCAAGTGACCTTGAAGGGATTGACAACCCCTTTTTCGCGTTGTGTGCAAGTGTTTCTTAGTTTGTGCAGGTGCATCTATTGGGGACTTGCTTGTGCCTCCTACTGGATTGATACATTGGTTCTTAACTGAGGGAAATATGTATCTCTATTTTGATGCATCACCCTTTCCTCTTCAAGGGAAAAATCAACGCAAGCTCACGAAGTAGCAAACACCTCTTCCCATGGCAAGAAAAATCAATCTAGTTGGCCAAACCAAACCAAAGTTTCGGAGAAGAAATATGAGGCTATAACAATCATGCATAAAAGAGTTGAACAAAGACTCAAATAATATTCATAGATAGATCTGATCATAAACTGACAATTCATCAGATCCCAACAAACACATCGCAAAAAAGAGTTACATCAAATAGATCTCTAAGAACATCGAGGAGAACATTGTATTGAAGATCAAAAAGAGAGAAGAAGCCATCTAGCTACTGCCTACGGACCCGTAGGTCTGTGGTAAACTACTCATGCATCATCGGAGGGGCAAGGGTGTTGAAGAAGAACCCCTCTGTGATCGTTGACCCCTCTGGCAGAGTGACGGAAAAGGCCTCTAGATTGGATCTCGTGGTTCTAGAACTTGCGGAGGTGGAAACTCTGATCTCTCGACTCCCCTAGGGTTTTTGGGATTTTAGACTATTTATAGAGCTGATAAGCGGTGGAGAGGGGGCCTGTGGGCCCCACTACCCACCAGGGCGCTCCCTGGTGCCTTGTGGGACCCACATGCCTCCTCTCGGGCACTTCCTTAGCTCCCAAATTGTTTTCTGTCCAGAAAAAAATTATCAAAAAGTTTCATGGCATTTAGACTTCATTTGGTACTGATATTTCGTGAAGTAAAAAACAAGCAAAAAACAACAACTAGCACTGGGCACTATTGTATCAATCATAAAAATTGTCATGGCAACCTTAATTAAAATTGCATGGTGATTTGACCTTTTGCTTCAGCTCTTCTTCAATGGCGGTCCTGCTATTCTTGTATATTAAAAGCCATGGTGAACTCTCGTGTACCTTTTCTTAAAGAGCTGAAATGAAATTAGGCACCTGTTGGTGCCTTGCTTTGTTCGAAAAAAGGCCACGCTTGGTATGGATGTATTTGAATACAGGTGTAATTTATTTACAGGCGTAACTTACCGACCAAGAGCTATTTCCGGCCGGAAAGTAAAACGACGGGCGGAGGTCTATAAGTTTTACAAGGGTATTTGAAATGGAAACGATAAACGAAATAGAGCCTAAGTTGAAGCAGCGAGTGTAACCGGTGAACTACCTAAGTTGAAGCACCGAGTGCAACCGGCGAGGAGACCAAGGATGTCAGGAGCCCTCCCCTGGCAAGTACATGGGCCTGGCCCATCGAGAGATCATCGAGCGCCGCAGACTACAAGTACCAGGGAGAAGGCAACGCTCTGCTCATCCAGTGGATCACGGACGGCTCGGCTGCGGCTACCTTCCTCTCTTCCCCCTACCTCCAGTTCTTCCCTGTTCCTCCCCAATTCGCTTGTAACCTCGGGTTGTAATTGCTACTCTGTATCAAACCTTCCTAAGAGAGAGATTACTAGCAAGACTATAGCTAGTCCCTTACATCTGGTATACAGAGCCAGGCACCACCCTTCCCCAAATTCTTCCCCCAAATTTTTTCCACCACCACCATCCGATGGAATCGACCATGGATCTGTTGCTCTAGGAGTATCTCGAGCGGCTCGGCGCCAGGCTCGATGCCTACACCAACGCCACCAGGGCCCTCGCCGAGAAACTGAACGCCCTTGACGTCAGTTGGGCCACCAGTTCACCCGCCGTCGTCCACAACCCACCATCAGCGACAACTACGCCGGAGAGCACAACCAACACGTCGGCGCCCGTCCCGGACGTCTCCGGCTCCACCACCAAGGCCCAGGAGATTCCCACGGTCGCCCATGATGCAGCCCCGGTGTGCATCACGATGGTGCCCGTCACCTGTTCGACGGAGTGCTCGACCCAGGTTGACACCATCGACAGCGTCGACGAGGTCCATGACGCCGCTACCGCCGTCCACCTGGAGCCCATGATCGACCCCATCCACAAAGCAGTCGAGCAGCACGTGCCGGTGCAGGCAACGGCCTCCATCGGCACCAACACTCCCTCTTGTGCCGAGGCCGTTTCTCCCGTGACGACCACCACCGACGTCGACCCCAAGGCCGGCGTGCAGGAGCTCAATGCCCTCTCTGTCGACAGCTCCACTCAAGTGATGAGCAAGGCGGACCACGACCTCGCCCTCATCATCCCTAGCGACCCTGCTCCACCGGTGCGGACCATGTGTTCGACAGATTGTCTAGTCCAGGATGGCGACTGGGTGCAGCCTGTTCATCTTGTGGACAAGAGCAAAACTTGGTCCCTGCCACCAGTACGGAAGTGGATCAAGCAGCAACCATGGCCGCCTCCAATTCGAGTGCAGATTGCAATGGACGATAATATTCAGGTCGTTGGCATAGTTGCGAATGATGATACTGGCTATGTGTGGTGGCCACCTGACTATCAGCCAATGGTATGGAGCAAAGTGCAAAAATGGTTACTCCCAGTACCAAGATGTTTGACGGATTTCGCTACCTGTTTTGCTACTGGTCCGGTTATGATCTTTCTTGACAAGGGGATAGCAGATTCTCAAGTACTACTGAAGTGTAATTTGGCTCTCCATGCTGGGTCCCTTGATAGTCTCTGCAACACAACTACTTCTCTGCCTGCATACAAGACACTTCAATGGTTTGTTAATTCCTTCCATTTTCCTGGTTGCATTGGTATATCTGCTTTTCATAGTCCTATTGCTATGTGGTGCTCGGACGCGAGGAGTTTGAGTGACCACCGTGCCTCAGCAACCATCCCTTCATTGGCCGATTATTTGAAGGGTGGAAATCTTGCATCAAATCTTGCATCACATATTATTTCGGATGTAGTCATTGCCTATTTCAATCACGGTCATCGACACGCCTTTATTCAGTGGCCTACGTCTGCATATTTGGGCACCTATTTTGCATATTGTTGATTCATTGATTCGTTGGAGTGGTCAACGTATAAGCATGGAAAGGGCTACCAAATTCAATGGCAATTACACGCAGTCCACAAAACTTTTCTGTTTTCCCTTGCCATGCTTCCTGAGAATCATGATTGGTATATTCTTAAGTTGATGGAGATACAACAAAGGATTCTAATCAGGCTGTACATTATGGACTGTACTGCCGGTACTGAAGCATTGGGAAAATATGGTTGCCAGTATCTTATATCAAGCAAGGCTAGTAATCTATTGCAGGACAAGAGATGCTTTAATTGTCACATGGTTCGTAGAGAGATCGATTCAAAAATGCGGATCATGAAAATGTCAGTGCAGTGGCAAATTTTGAGTCGAGAGAAATTTGAAAGCAGTGATGGTTTTGCTAAAGAATGCAGTTATGAACAAGAGGGTACACGCTGGCAGTCTTTGTGTCTACTGGAACAGGGAACATCTAATGTTAAACTCTCTAGTCCAGAATGTTGCAGCCGAATACTGGTCCAGAAACCATTGACTCCGGAACATGTTGCTGTAGGTAGTATGCCTAGCGGTGACAAATTGCAGAGGACAATTCAGATTGTGAGCATGGCAGGCTTGGAGTCCGAATTTGCTATCTATTTGGAGTCGCTGCATTCTGATCTTGCTCATGTCTATCCCTTTAGTGCTTTTGGTTGCCCATGGGATCCAGGTGAGGAGCAATGGAATTCAGTGGGCATTCCTAAACAATATGATCATGTTTGGGCGTGCAGTTCTGAACAAGATGATATTCTCTCTGTCAGTGACACGTCCCAGGTGGCTTTCAGTACAGCAGGCGCACCTGTCCACTCTTGCTCAGCGGCTCAACAAGATCGTTGTCATTTAGATTATTCTTGAGCTATCTGTGAACAAGATCATTGTCATTCGGACGTCAAGGATTTTTATCAGCTGTCTAGCGCCAATGGTTGTCTGACGAGTGAACTTCCAGTACGGCATGTGTCATATGAGCTTCTACTATTCCTGACCTGTCAGCTGGTCATTTCCAACACGCAACTTGATGCCTACAACAGCATGTGCTTCCTGTTTTGGCTTTGTTCAGTTTCTCAACGCACCTGTAACATTGGTATGATGAAATCTGACTTGGGCTTGTACCAGCGGGGCTGTTCTTGGGATCTTGGAGGACTGGCATTGCGGTTGTCAATGGAAGTGGCTCACCGAGTGGTCTTCTCAGGAGCGGTGTGTGTCATCATCTTGGTGGTCCACTACCTCATCCACGCCAGTGATATTTCACTTCATCAACTGCCTGGATTCCAATCGACTCAAGGTACAACAAGTTTCATGAGATCATGGTGGTGTGAGTCTCTCAAGTGTTCTACAACAACATTGGCCGTGAGGGACCTAGTGCCTTCTACCTGCTACAATCAAGGGCATTTTCAAGAAGCGAGGGGTACCATCACCATTGCTGTCGTCTTCGTGCAAGGCTCTGTCAACCATGAGTACTACTTTCTCAGCTTCGACCACGACTGTGCTGAAAATGACTACTTCCTGGACACCTTCGGCGGGGCTCCCATCGGCCGCAACTACCGTTCCTACTTCGTTGAAGTCCTCTCTGGCTTCGATCGTGACGACAACCAAGTCAAGCATCATCAAGTGCAATGGGATCCGGGCGGTTCTAGATGGTGTCGGCTGGGGTCAAGCCGAAGTCAAGAAGGGAGGGATGTCAGGAGCCCTCCCCTGGCAGGTACATGGGCTTGCCCCTGGACCGGTACATGGGTCTGGCCCATCGAGAGATCATCGAGCGCCGCAGACTACAAGTACCAGGGAGAAGGCAACGCTCTGCTCATCCAGTGGATCACGGACGGCTCGGCGGCGGCTACCTTCCTCTCTTCCCCCTACCTCCAGTTCTTCCCTGTTCTTCCCCAATTCGCTTGTAACCTCTGGTTGTAATTGCTACCCTGTATCAAACCTTCCTGAGAGAGAGATTACTAGCAAGACTACAGCTAGTCCCTTACAAAGGAGCACATGGAACTTTCATATTAGCACAGTTCGCTGCATTCCTACACTGCTAGTGCGTGCTATACTGGTAGTCTGGTGGTACTCGCACTTGCATACAGCACTACTACAGTACATCTCTAATCCTCTCCTACTGCTCTGCAACGACCAAAGGGAGCAATACATCACAGGCCAGACGCAACGGCGCCTTCATCTTGCTGCATGATGTTTATACAGAGCATAGAGCTTCAATTTCGACCCAAGTCACCTACTTCTTGTCGTACATGACGTTCCACGAGTCCAGCGTCGGGAAGCACGGCTGCTCCGCCGCCGCCGCCGGAAGGGCGTACGCGGCGACTTGGGCCGCGGCCGCCGCAGGGTCTGACGGCAGCAAGTGATCAAAGTCGAAGGGCGACAGGAGGACACCGAGGCTGGCGTCGGCGTCGACCTGCGGGTCGGCCTCGGCGCCCGTGACGTGGTGCACCATGAGACGGAAGGTGGCCGCGTCGGTGCTTATGTACGTGGTGGGCACGCGCTTGGACGGCCGCGGCCGCCGCTTCCCAGCGCGGCCGCCCGCGGGTCCCAGCCTGCAACGCGCGGACGGTGCCGCCGGGGGAAGCATCGCCACCGGGCCGCAGGAGGAGGGCGAGGCCGTCGTGGCTGCCGCGCTGCAGGCGCCGAGATCGGCGACGGTGGACGGCTCCGGGACGGAGGAGGAACCGGCCGAGAGGGAGAAGTGGAGCGCGCGCGCGATGGCCGCGTCCGCAAAGGACCGGGAGAGCATCGCAGGCGGCGTAAAGCAGGAGAGGGCGTCCATACTTGAGTGAGTTCCTTCCTGCAACGCAGGAGCCTGAGATGCACGAGCCGGAGAATAGGGTTGGCTAGCTGGTGATGCGAATGGAAATGGGAATGGCTGAGGAGGCAGTTGCCGTTATAAAAGGAGGCGGCTGGGCTGGCACGCCCACGGGAAAACGCGTAGGGTTGCCGTCTTGCCTGGCAAATTTGACAATTTTGACCTCGAAACGAAATCAATTTACAGAATGAACTGCCCGTAAAACTATTTCACATCCCTGACCTTTTGTGTAGCGCCCGCCACGCCGGCGCCACACCCTACGGTGCAGCGCCTAGCTCTGGGGCGTTGCACCTCTGTCCATCGTGGCAGCCCATGGGCCCGCACCCAGCAGTGCAACGCCTCCGAGCTAGGCGCACATTGACTTAGATGCAACCGCGCCAGCCCTCTCCTCCCCCACCCACCCCATTGCCAGTTACAGAACAAACAGGGCGGCGGCCCTCTCCACTCCCCCTCTCAATCCCCTCTCCCAGATCCTTCCGATCCGACGATTTGGTCCGTGTATTTCTTCACCAATCCATCGTAGAAGGTACTCTCCTCCGATCCCCTTCTTTCTATCCATAGAAAATATGATATTTTGAAGATTTGGGGAACCCTTGTTTGAATCTTGCATGTATTAGATTTGGGGAACTTTTGTTTGAATCTTGCATATATTAGATTTGGGGAACCCTTGTTAGATTAGAATGTGGTTTGGATAGATAGGTTGACATGTTATTTATATAGTTTGGATACATAGATTGACATGTTATTTCTATGGAAAAGTTATTTGTATGAAGTAGGCCTAGTTTAGTTTATTTGTACTGAAATTATGCTCGTATTGAGAAAAATGCTTTGGATACATATGCTTTGAATCTTGCATGTAGTAGGCCTACTTTAGTTTTTTTGAATTGAAAAGATAATCGTGTTGACAAGAATGCTTTGTTGAAATTGTTAGGATGGTTTGGCTTCTCGATGATCATTGGGACAAACAACACCGGTCGTACGCTATGTCGGTGCAGCAGCGGGTAATACTGAAAGTGGCCGGTGTTATGAATTTCGTATTTTTTTCAAACACAAATGCCCCATATGTAATGTTATGATTTGTTTGTTTGTAGGAGCTTGCACCTCTGAAGCTTCGGTCTCACGGGATCAGCCTTGGAGGGATGCGCTATGATGAGCGGTACACACCGTATGTCAGGGAGGCAGGACTTCTCCCTTTCATTCAGTTGGTCCGCCGGTCGACGCCACCCAACAATGCTGCAGCACTCACCGCGCTTATTGATCATTGGAGGCCGGAGACACACACTTTCCATCTTCGGACCGGGGAGATGACCGTGACGCTGCAGGATATTGCTATGATCACCGGTCTTCCTATCGATGGCAATCCTTTATGTATGAACACCGATTCTGATGGGTGGCGCGCGCAGATGCAAGCCCTTATCGGTATGGTTTCTCCGGAGCCTCGGGAACCAGAAGCAGAAGATAAGAAGAAGGAAAGAGTCGCAGCGGGCGCTACTTTCACGTGGATATCATCGAACTTCTGTCATTGCCCTGATGATGCTAATGAGGACATGGTGAAGACATATGCTCGTGTCTACATGTGGTACGTGATATCCAGGACAATGTTTGCTGATGGCATAGGCAAGAATGCTCCATGGATGTGGCTGAAGGCGTTGACCGTCTTTGATAGCAAATGGAGTTGGGGTTCGGCGACACTGGCTTACTTGTATCGACAGGTATGAAGTTGTTTCCTTTTCACTTCATTGATACATTATCAATGCGCTCTTGCGGCAAATTTGACCATGTTCTCTTTTATGTGCAGTTGGACGAAGCCTGTTGTAGGCACACTGGAGGTATTGGTGGTTGTCTGCTCGCACTTTCCATATGGAGCTGGGAGCGTTTGCCGGTTGGACGACCGAAGACCATGAAGTACGAGGATTGAGACGATAAAGACGACCCACTACGGCTCCCCACTTGAACTTACAAGTGGGATGTGTTAAATGAGACGACGGATGATCCCTCGGTAATGTACAAGTTGTACAAGAGCGAGCTGGACGCGATCACGCCTGAGCAGGTGAACCGACATTGCATAAGTGATTATCATGCTTGTATCGTAACTCGATATCAATTTTGCATTCAATCCAATTTTGCAGGTGGAATGGGAGCCGTATGGAAAAGGAGAGAGTTTTGGTAACCCTATAGAGTTCACGCTGAATCCGATGTGCATTAGGGATAGGGATCTCTGGCATATGCGGTGCCCACTGATATGCAACTGGGCGGTTGAGCTTCACCTGCCACATCGGGTGTTCCGCCAGTTTGGTTTGTTCCAGCCACACCCGCCGGAGTGGGAGGACACGGACAAGTTGCTACACGCGTAAGATATAATTAACCTTGAGCACTTAGCAGCTTCTCGACGGTTTCGATGATGCTAATATTCTGTTTCTAACTTGCAGGTTGGATAGGAAAAAGCAGCGGAAGATCAAGGATTGGGCCAAGCATCACAGGAAGTATGTCGTGCAGTTCGCTCTTAGTGTGGAGCAAGCAAGGGCTGGAAAACGAGCCCAGCTTCATGAGCACTGCCCGATCGCGTTCAACAACTATCTCACATGGTTTCTTGCAAGTACCCACGTGGAGGTATGCCAGCCGGCGTATGCTGAGGAGATTCTGGAAGAACCCACCGTTTTTGATGAGGTAGCCCAGCACCAGTACAACGCATTAGTCAGGAAAGGCAACTCAGTGATCCCTTCAGCTCCAATGATGAACTTTGTGGTTAGCCCTTTTTGCTTTTCCATTCGCACTATTCACATCTTCTAGGGCCTTACACTTTGATACAGTTTCTGTTCATAGCGTGCCCAGATCAAGAAAGCAGTTGATGAGACCGAGACTATTCTGGAAACAACCCCGGCTGGCAAAAGCGATGGGGAAGGTGCACTTCGAGCATTCATTAAGGTTCACATCTCCTTCAAACTAGCACTTAACATTTGTTGGTACGTTCCATGTCTCATTCACTTGTATATGTTGCAGTGTCAGGGCCAAAAGTTAAGGCGGCTATCAAACCTTTTCGGTTGTCGTGACCCCGAGTATGTATCACCAGAACGGTCTAGGTCGGCGACACCATCAGATCCCGCTTCGGGGCAGAGCCATGGTGAACCTTTCGAGGATGAGGATGTGGGTGTGGTCACCCAAGAGGTATGTCATGACGATATATATCCATTTGTTGATGCATTGCTAACTATATCCTCACACACGGTCTTTCCATATCTTTTGTTGATGCATAGGTTGCTGATGATATGACCTTGGGGACGTACCAGGCTCGGTCTGCATACGAGTTGAAGCCTAGGAAGGGAATCAACAAGTACACACCTGAAGACTTCACCCAAAGAGGCAAAAGGACGGTCGGCACCTCGCGGATGGCGACTTTGGATGACTATTTGGATGACGATGTCGAACCAGAGCCGGAGCCGGAGCCGGAGCCAGAGCGGGTTCCTCTTCCTAGGAAGGTGAATAAGATAAGCGTCAAGAGGGGGGAGGAGCCAGCAAGCGTGGAAAGCACTAGTCATCGTCATTTTTTTATAATGTAGAACTTAGGGTGGAATTTGTTATGTCGTTGAACTTGGAGTGGTCGTACCTGTAATGTGGAATTTGTTATGTCGTTGAACTTGGAGTGGTGGTAGCTCTATGTTAAATTTGAACTTATTGTGATGGTCCTTTCTAAGAAATGATGTCTGTGGTGAATCCTTTTTGAACCTTAATGTTTCTTATACGAATTGTTGAACTGTGGCTGAAAATGACCCAGTGGAGGGGGGGAGGAGGCACAGAAGGTAGGCCTCCAATTTGAGGCAAAAAATTTGCTAAGTGTTTGTGCAGCGCCTAGCCCGGGGGCGCCACACTATACGGTGCAACGCCTAGCTCGCAGGCGCTGCACTGTATAGTATGGCGCCTCCAAGCTAGGCGTTGCACAGGTTTGTAACTTGCCATACCTTCTGTTGCTGTCTGGATAGCTACAGACCCGTGCAGCGCCTAGCTTGGAGGCGCCACACTCTACAGTGCAACGCCTAGCTCACAGGCGCTGCAGTGTACAGTGTGGCGCCTCCAAGCTAGGCGCTGCACAGGTCTGTAGCTATCCAGAGAACCACAGAAGGTAGGCCTCCAGTTTGAGGCAAAAAATTTGCCAAGTGTTTGTGCAGCGCCTAGCCTGCGGGCGCCACACTCTACAGTGCAACGCCTAGCTCGCAGGCGCTGCACTGTACAGTGTGGCGCCTCCGAGCTAGGCGCTGCACAGGTCTGTAACTTGCCATACCTTCTGTTGCTCTCTGGATAGCTACAGACCTGTGCAGCGCCTAGCTTGGAGGCGCCACACTCTACAGTGCAGCGCCTGCGAGCTAGGCATTGCACTGTAGAGTGTGGCGCCTCCAGGCTAGACGCTGCACAGGTCTGTAGCTATCCAGAGAGCAACAGAAGGTAGGCCTCCAGTTTGAGGCAAAAATTCGCTAAGTGTTTGTACAACGCCTAGCTTGGAGGCGCCACACTCTACAGTGCAACGCCTAGCTCGCAGGCGCTGCACTATACAGTGTGGCGCCTCCAAGCTAGGCGCTGCACAGGTCTGTAGCTATGCAGACACAACAGAAGGTAGGCCTACAGTTTGAGGCACTTGGACTTGGACTTAGTGAATTTTTTAGCTATCCAGAGAGCCACAGCAGCTAGGCGCCACACGGTAGATTGCAGCGCCCAGATGCTAGGCGTTGCACTTTGACTTAGTGAATTTTTTAGCATATGCAAACATAGTAAGTAACAACTGTAGATTGCAGCGCCCAGATGTGAAGTAGGATTGATACATAGCAAGCAAACAACTGTGAAAAGAACATATGCACGAAGTACTTCACGACACATAGTAGTTCATAACACATAGTACTTCACGACACATAGTAGTTCTTACAACCAAATCGAGGAGGAGACATAGTAGTTCACCGCACATAGTAGTTCTTACAACCAAATCGAGGAGGAGACATAGTAGTTCACGGCACATAGTAGTTCACAACCAAATCGAAGAGGAGACATAGTAGTTCACAACCAAATCGAAGAGGATGACATAGCTCTATTGCGTAGAGCAAGGCCCCTTTCCCTTCTTCTTCTTCCTCTCTTCTTCCTCTTCCTCCTCCCTTTTTCTTATGAGGTGAGCCTCCTTAACCACCCTCTCCACGAATATCTGATTGTCCCTCTCTTCTTTTTCAGCTGCAATTGCCCAAAGCTTCATGGTTCTTTCTTCAAAATCCTGTTGACGCTTCTTCTGTGCCTCCTCAACTTTCCTCATCAACGCTTGCTCCCTAGCGCGCATCGCATTTACCACAGTCTGTTTTCGCTTCCTCTCCTTCTCAAGCTCCTCTTCCTTCTTCTTCTTTAGCTTCGCTGCATCCTCCTCTCTAAGCTTCTTCATAGCCTTCTCCCACCATCCCGCCATCTCATCTTCGCCATCCTCCTTCATCGTTGGTTTGTTGGGTTGGGAAGCCGCCATACCTACAATGAGTGAAACATAATGGTTAGTAAGGACAATAAGAACAAATGGAAGCACATATGAAAAAGAAGAACATATGAAAAAACAAGAACATATGATACATTATAGTTAGTGAGGAACATATGGAAACGGTCCATCTAGGTATCCAAACATTCCTCTATAACGAACTTGCGCTTGTCCATCACCACGGCCAAGTCCACCACCAAGGCCAAGACCATCACCAAGGCCGAGACCATCACCACGGCCATTACCACCACGTCGAGCTCTACCACCACCACGGCCTAGACCACCACCACCACCTCTACCACCACCACGGCCTCTTGTAAGTCCAAGTTGCCGACCTCTTTGTTGCCTAGATCCTCTTTGGCTAACACTTGGTTGGCTAGGCACTTGTTGGCTACCACTTGGTTGCCTTGGCACTTGTTGGCTACCACTAGGTTGGCTACCACTTGGTTGGCTTGGCACTTGTTGGCTACCACTAGGTTGGCTACCACTAGGTTGGCTTGGCACTTGTTGGCTACCACTAGGTTGGCTACCACTAGGTTGGCTTGGCACTTGTTGGCTACCACTAGGTTGGCTACCACTAGGTTGGCTACCTTATGTAGCTCCTTGTTGGCTTGTGCTTGCATCATTTTTCTTGGACCTTTTCCTTGGTTTCGTACATTTTCTTTTATTGTGGCCATGACCTTTGCACTCCCCACAACGGGAGCTCTCACGAGGCTCTTGGAATTGGTCGTTGCCTGCTTCGCGGCGCCCACCATGGCCCCATCCGTCCATGTCGCCTCTAAGACGCTTTGTCTTACGTCTACCCCGTTTAACAACCTTCAACTCCGGATCCGGCCATAGTTGAACTCCATGATACTCCGGCCATTGTGATTGGTCAAAGTATGGGTGAAAGCGGGGAGCCCATGTTTTCTTGACCGTCATGATTGAGAACTCCGACTCCCTCACGGTGCGTGGGTGATTGATGTCCACATTCCTAACGCGACCGGCGGCATACAAATGTGAGCATGGGAGATGAAGCAACAATGGCCTCCCGCAAGTGCAATCACATTGTGTTAACGACACCTTGAAAGCCCGACCTCCATGTTGCCGCCCATCGTTTGTGGTTCCTCCTGGCTCTTTCACTTCGTACTTCCACTCTTCGTTGTCATATAATATAGCTTCTTCTAAGTCCGCCTTCCGTGATTGAAATACCAACCATTCATCAACTTTGGGTGGGAACTTGTACTTGTACTTCCGTGGGTTCTCACCCGCTATCTGTGCATCGGTTTCCATCGAGTACTTTACAAAGTGCGCATTCATCTTGTCAAATGTGTATTGAACTATTTCCGTCACGGGTAATCCACGTGCACCTTTGAGCACCCTATTGAAGCATTCGGCCATATTGCTTGTCATTTGACCGTATCTACGGCCATCTTCATCAAAAGCACGTGCCCACTTGTTCCGGTATTGAATGTGCCTATTGAGAAAATCTTGACCCCCGGGATCAAGTTTTTTGTGTGCGAGCAATTTGTTGTACAAAGTGGCGAAGCGCTTATCGGAGAAAGCGAGACAACAATCTTGAAGATCATCGGCCAACTCCTTAAGGCCACATGCCCTATAGAAGTTCGAACAAAAGTGCCTCATGCACCATCGATGGTGCAACGGAGCATGCCCGGGAATGTCAATCTCCACAGCGTTAAGAATTCCTTGATTCTGATCCGATATGACACAAATTTTCCTTTGAGCGGGTAACACCTTCGTCCTCAAAAGATGCAGAAACCACTCCCAGTTGTCATTGTTTTCCACCTCAACCAAAGCAAATGCCAATGGCAACACCCGGTTATTGGCATCACTTGCTATCGCAACCAACAAGGTGCCCTTGTATTGTCCGGTCAAGAACGTGCCATCAATTGCGATGACCGGCCTACAATGTTCGAAAGCCCTCACACATTGCTCGAACGCCCAAAAAGCATGGCCAAATACTCTGACTTTCCTTCCTTCATGAACCGTTGTTTGGTGCCCATGAGGCTCGACCACATGAACCATGCCCGGGTTTGTCGCGGCCATGGCTAACAACAACCTAGGGATTCGGTTGTATGCTTCCTCCCATGTACCATACAACATCTTAAATGCGGCTTGCTTCGCCTTCCATGCCTTGCCGTATTTCACCTTGTAATGAAAGATGGCTTTCACAAGGTCAATGACATGTTGGACGCTCATTGTTGGAAGTGTGGATATTGAGTTGGAGAGCCTGTAAGCGATGAACTCGGACGTGAGTTGTTTGTGGTCTTCGGACACAATCTTGCCATCCACCCTTTTGCCTTGGCACATGTGAGTTGGCACACAACTCACTACATGCCAAGTTGGACCTCCTTTCCATGGTCTTGCACGCACAATCCACGGACAACCGCCACGGCGTCTTGCCACTCCTTGTTGGACCTCCTTTCCACGAGCTCTACCACCACCACGGCCTCTTGTAAGTCCAAGTTGGACCTCCTTTTCATCTTCACATGCACATGCAACCGTGTAGCGCACATTGACGTCCGAGTTCACCACCTTGTGTGGACGATAATGCGTAACCGAGTAGTTGTCGAGCCACATCTTCAAATCCAACAAGCTGTCGAACTTAGAACCTTTAGCAATCCGGTTCTTGTCGTCTACCAAATCATGGTGAGAGCTTGTCCTAACCCCAAGAGGTACACATTGGCCACCATCTACCACGGCTTCATCCGCGAGACTAACATCCTTGAACAATGTAGTCCGATGATCCCGACCAAATACCTTCTCGAAAGCTTCGGCCTCCTTCACCGTGAACCCCTCCGCATCAACTTGTTCATCGGGACCATCGTCATCCGAGTCCGATGCATATGCACGGGAAAAAGGGATGGAATGGTCCATTGTCTCTTGCAAATGATATTTGTCGAGATCACCCACATTGTTGTCCTGGAGATCAACTTCATTGTCATCGTCCGCATACTCATCATTGTCCTCTTGCAAAGATTCATCTTGGTTGTTTGTATACGGGCTCAATGTTGGCCTCACTTCTTGGGTCAAAAGAGGTTCAACAATTTCATCTCGCTTCAAGGGTGGGGGGCTACTAGCAACCAAAGGGGAGGGGTTCCGGTTCAAGTCCAAATGCAAACTTGAATCAACCTTCTTCGTTGCAAATAACTCAAGAGCCTTGTCTAGTGATTCGGCCACCGTCTCCTTGTATGCAACCCAACGTTGCTCCGAGTTGACACGCATTGTCTTCCAACGGATGTGCATTCCAAAACCAACATTATGCCTTCCCTCCAACTCAATGATATCACTAGGGTCCATCCAATTCAAATCTTTCCTAACTTGTTGCAAGAGCTCCGCATAGCTAGGACTACTATCAAACACCATGTCAAGCTCATCCGGGTCCGGTTCTTTATTGCCTTTCAAAAAGGCGTCTTTGTCCCCATGATGAACAAACACACATGTTCTTCCCATCCCTATAAGCATTCAAAGAACACAAGGTAACATTGCTTCCATGAGTACTAATACATGGATTAACACGGAATACAAACCCTAATATATATATGAAACAACAACCCTAACCCTAACCATAACCCTAACCCTAACCATAACCATAACCCTAACCATAACCCTAGCCCTAAACCTAACCCTAGCACCAACATAAGAACACCCATAAGAATAACCCTAGCATACTAACAAAGCCTAATCATAGAAATTGGCTAACAAACATCTCACATCTCCATGCAAATCTCTAGATCCAAACAAAACTAGGGTTTCCCCAAACTAGCAACAAATGAGCAATGGGAGAACTTTACTTGGATCAAAACAAGGGGATCGGAGATTATTACCTTGAGGGAGGGTTTGACTTCGAAATCCACGGACAAATTCTTCAAATTTGCAAGATTTGGAAGAAGATTTGAGAGGGGGAGAGAGTGGGAGAGGGGGCAAAGCTCGGGGAGAGAGTGTGTGGTGGGGGGGGGGGGGGTGGGGGAGGGGGGCCCAACCAAGTGGCTGGATAAGTCAGTGCAGCGCCTAGCCGCTAGGCGCTGCACATTACATGTGTGCCGCCTAGCACACTGGCGCTGCACTGCTGGGTGCGGGCCCAGGGGCTGCCACGGTGGACAGGAGTGCAACGCCGCCGCGCTAGGCGCTGCACAGTAGGGTGTGGCGCCGGCGTGGCAGACGCTACACAAAAAGGTCAGGGAATTGAAATAGTTTCGCACCCAGTTCATTCTGTGAAATGATTTCGTCGCGAAGTCAAAATTGTCAAATTTGCCCTGCGACATAGCCAAGCTAACCAAACAGGCTGAGGACTGACACGAGTGTGTGTATGCGTGGTGCTTGTGCACGGCATGGCGGCACGGGCTTTCATGTGCTTGCCCTTCGATTGGTGCACGCAGCCGCACCGTACAGCGCCCCCATCTAGAACAGTCAACCCGAGTGGACTACGGCCCAACTGTTGTCTACCGATCAATCGAGGTAGGTGTGTGCGTTTGACCTTGCGACCAGAATCAGGTACAGCTTATTTTCTTCGACACATCTAGAGGGGTAGCAAGTCCAGTCACGAGGATATGCTTACGACTCCCTTTTTCATGGCTAACCAAAGTCTGCTGCATGCTGCTACCTCTTTTATAGTATTAAATAAACTATATAATGATTCGCCACGTGTTGGCTGCAAGAATAACTCGCAATATATTTTAATGAGATTTAATTATAATATGAACATTAATATTTTAATTAACAACATACTAACTAAAACTAAAAATATCTATAATTGTTGTATAATTATAAAATATTTATTCATCGTAATATAATCAAAACATTTGAGCCTTTTGCATACCTTGTTGCATGTTGAAATGGGTCTTTTTATCCCCTGCAAAAAAAGAAGTGGGTCTTCCTATGAAAAATGGTTGCATGATGAGCTGATATTGTTGCATGTGGAGATAAATATATTAATGAGAATCATCTACTTAATTATATTATATATAGGATACTACTGCACACTTTTTCTTTGGGAATATTGATCGGCTTTCAAATGAAAAATGACTTTTCTTCTTGAGAAAATAACATAGATGAACTAGTTGCATGGTCGATGCTCAGTCAGCCATAACAAGTGCGCTGCTCTTGTTGTCATTACAACCATGAAATGCGAGCGCGAAGAGTTCAACAAAAATCTAGAAGTGATCTTTCTTTCTTTTGGACAACTTGTAGTGCGTTTTAATCGCCCTTTCAAGATGCCCAAGCCTTCTTATTACATTTGGTATGCACTTGTGCGTGTCTTTGTCTCCCAACATCGCATCGCATAGTATCGTAAGTACCTAACCTCACTAAGAGCAACTCTAGCACATCATTATACCTACATGATCGCCAAAATAACAGTTATTATGACAATTTTGGCCCCAAAAGGCACTCTACAGGAGTTGTCTCCTGCCCTGCATTGCCATAATTTTTGGAGCGCGCTCTAAAAACGCATCCATGCGGCTCCATATTTGGCGTCTAGGGTGGCAGGGGGGTCCATCGCCTTCCCTCTCTCGCTATAGCGCCACCTTTCATCGCTTCCTAACATCTCCAATTCTTCGCCTTCAACGACATGGACGATGCCTCGGCCCTCATGTTTGGTTCTGTCGTTTTGAAGTTGGATACCACACCTTCGATGATCGGCCACCGTCACCTAGGCCAACACCTCGTCCACGTTGTCTCGGAAGAACCCGATCTAGAGGTGGTAAAGCCTATGGCGCAACGTGGAGGCGGTGGCCTCCGCCCGTCGATGCCGAAGTGATAGAAGAAGAAAAGGGGGAAATTAGGTGCCTGTGGGCCTCCCCCACCTCGCTTCGTCCCGATGGTGGGAAAAACTAGGGCAGCTTCCGAGTCGTCGCCGGATTTGGAACGGCGCTGAGGTAAAAAAAAAGGCATCATATGCCTTGTATTTGGTTTTTGTTTGAATGAATGCGAGATGACCGTGCAAACTACTGGAAAGCGTGCAATGTTCATGATTTAGCGATGATTGCCAAATTATGACAGTTCTCTGAGATATTTTGCTCGGTTTTATGCGGGGTTAGCCGGATTTCACTTTTTCCCTAACGATAATCTATCAAAAACAGGGAAATGTTTTTTCCTTACTTGTTGTGTAAGTTTGTTCACTTTTGGAAGGTATAAAAGTTATATGAGGATGATTGAGGAGGAAATGGACAACATCCCTGTTGTAGAAAACTCCATCAGGTGCATCCAGAAGAGAGGGGAGTGTGTGGTATGAGCAAAGACGCTCGTACCACTAAACCAGCCGCCATCACGTTCCTCCCATTTATACAAGCCACTTTCGTGTCGGCAACCAGAGAAGACGACGAGCAGAACACCTCCAAACCGTAACAGAACGTTGGAAAAGAAATCTGGGGGAGGATTTTACTTAAATCTATTCCGTCTTCCTCTTCATCATGGTCCTTCATCCATTCATCGACAACACCGTCGTAGATGGAGTTTCCAACTTGTAAGCCTGGGGTTTGTAAACTCTATTCATACTTGATCGATATTGAGACAGGTTCAATCATCCATCTTATTGTGGCAAACTATGGTATTATCGAGTTGTTTTCCTTATACATAATGTTTCTATTTGGTTGTTATTCCTCCTTCGTGCATGATTACTTCCCCTAGGTGTGGGGGATTTAATGGATTGGTGAGATTTGTGTGTACCTAATCGGTATGCTGATATTTGTGAGACTATCCCTATGATCAATTATTAGGTTGATTATTTGGTGTAAGTGTAATGCTTGTTCTCTAATATAGGGGCTCATGTAGCGTGATCCGAAGATCTACAAAGGTAACCACCTATTGTTTGGTAACTCTGTGACCTTCAAGTTAGAAGTGTTGGTATCAATGAGGAGCGAAGACAACATGAAGATAACAAGAAGACACGATGCATAAAGCATTGGTCCGGTCCAATGATCTTAACTGTTGAGTCGACCATGGTATATGGTAACGGAATGCAAGACAATAGATTCAAAAAAAATCTTGTTAGGAGTAGCTTGACTACCAAAGGGTAACTCACCTACATAACGTGGAATACAAGAGGTAAAATCACATGAATAGGTAATTATAAGTTACCGTTGCACTGGCACATCCGATATTCACCATGAACTAAATCTCTTTGCACCTAAATTCCCCATTGTAGGATAAGTGTAGTTTATGTTTCGTCTCTACCTTCATGCTCTTTAGTAAAATGTATAGTTTTAGCGATTTTATTTCACCTGTCAATTACTTGTCTTCCACCATAATCATAACTAGCGGGGTGAACGGCGCATTTGCATGACTAGATTAGTTTGTAACGTTTTGATACTTTTTTTGTTCAAAATAATGGGTTATGCAATAGCCTATCATTCCAAACATAGTTAAAAATGAGTCTTGTGAAAACATGCCTTTATTTTGGTTGCATTGTTTCATCAAGTTTATTATGGCTTTGGTAAGTAGCGAACGTAAGACCGACATCTCTAGAGTGTTCGGCTTGACTTGTAAGACCATGTACTTCTATAAACACGTATGTTTCTTTTTCCATATTCTGCTCCACGTGTCCTTTCATACGGATATTATTTTGGAAATTTCATCAGAAACAGTTGCTCTAAAACATTGATTGATAGCTCATATCTAAACCGAGAGACTGCATTGTCTACTACCTTCTTGGTAGTTCTAGTGTGGTGTACTTTCTATTGGTCCAACACCATGTCTCTATATACTTCCATACTGTGCTATTGCCATGATTTATTGATTTCAGATTACATTGTTGTGGACAAGCATAAAACAACTAAATTCCAATCAAACTCCCATGGTACAACTCACAACATATTATACTGAACTGCATGCCAGTTTGGCTCTCTCTCTCTCTCTCCTAGCTAGTGCTTTCCCATTAAGGCAATGTAAATAGGCAAATTTTAACATACTCCCTCTTACCCCCTCTTTTTATATGTGAGGTAAGAAGGTAAGAGTTAATCAGACAACTAATTAATGAGATCAATGGCTCAGATATATTATATATTCTTACCTATATCATGTGAAAAGAGGAAGTAAGAGGGAGCATGCTAAAATTGCTCATGTAAATGTTAGATTATATTCATAAAATCACTAAAACAATCTATTCATCAATCTTGTGAAAGCTTGAAAGATGAAAAATGCGTTATGAATGAACGATGTACTTTGGGAAGAGTGACACATATTTTTGGGTTGTAAGTACAATGCCATGGAAACATATCTTACAATCACACCCGTTCTTATCAATGTATGCGTTTATGCTTCTAGACAGATGGCTAGAAAACTGAAGTATAAACTCGTTGACATGATGCTTTATAAGTATCAACTCCATAAACTTCAACCAAGAATGAAATCTAAACATCATGTTCTCTTAATCCACATGCCTCATCATTAGCGGTACTAAAATTGCATTATTTAATATGTGAGGTACCACATTTGCTCATCTTGACATGATTTCCTAAATCACTCTCTTGCTTGAATATTTTCTTATTTTGTGAATGGTGTTTGCGCCGATTTGTATTAGTTATCACAACTAAATTGAATTGTTACATACTTGCCATAATACGTGCTTCCATCCTTTATTGCTGTTGTCCAATATAATATTCTTTATCTTGCATTATATGCTAGTTCAGACATATCGCACATTGGCATCAACCTATCATTTCTTCTTACATTATGACATGCATGCCCCTGTATGACATGTACACATTTTCCGTGGGGTACTACGTGATATGTATACGTGCATATTATCTTCCGTACTTCTTATTTCTATCACTTTTTAGTTACTTGTAGTCACGATGAACATCAGGAGATGCAACACATGTTATGTTTTAATTCCATGTTCTTTTGCAGGATGAATTTCATATATATATATATATATATATATATATATATATATATATATATATATATATATATTTTACTTATCATCGAAAACTCTATACATATTGTTCTTCAGAAATAAAAACATCCTTTTACCTCCTTCTATTTCTCACACTTATTTTTAACTGCTTTTATTTAAATCCAGGTTTTATATGTTGAAAGTAGTTGTGTTCGACCCAACTAGAACTTTTTAATACACACTATATTTTTTTATTTAACTATTTATGCATTTTGCATAATTTGTGTAAAAAAATTGTTGTTCATAGCCCACCACAATGTCACATGCAATCTTATTGTGGTGTTAGAGTTGTTTGAATTATCAGTAGTTTAATATTTCGCACATAGTTCTCTCCCTTTCATAATTAATTAAGGTGTATTACAGCGAAGCGGATTATAGGCATATGTGATGGATTTTTAATATGAAAGTTGTATATATTTTAAGTCTTTGCTTCTCAATATATCGTGATATGGTTAATGCATATGTACATACAGAGATTAATTCCAATTGATATGCATAAATGCACTCCAAACACCATCACCCTCATAGATGTTATGCTTATCATGCATATAGATATACGTAGATGATGTAACTCGGTCGAGCTAAGAAAAAGCTGATGAAATACAGTCTACTTGGGAAATTAGAAAAATTCTTTTTTGTTTTAGAAGAAAAATTGATTAGGAAAAAGTTAGTCTGGACAAAAAGAGGAAAAAGTGATTAGGAAAAAAATTAATGTATGCAATTTTTTTCTAACCATTCGTCGTGTGTTTATTGGACTCATATGTTCAATCCTACCAACGTGTGACATGGATATCCACGTATAGGAGATGGAGCCCACATACAGGCGATGGAGCGGGGCTCCATTGCTGACTCGTACATATGAGATTGACTCCTTTTTTATAGCTCCTCACCGGTACGAGCCATAACATGGCATATTTTGGTTGTTATGTTTTTTAGTCTAGAGGGCTCCTTTTTGTAGCTCTATGAGATGGATTCGTACTCCTTTGTTGGTCATATCTACGGACGTGCATGCACCGTGACATGGAGTTTGATCAATTTCTCCGTGTACAGGCCATAACATGCATGTTTAGGCTATAATATATTTTAATCTAGATCATCAGTATTTACCTTTCAACTTTTATTAACGTGCCTTGTATGTGTCATAACTCATCTATTCTTTCCAACTTTTCATCAACACATCTTATACGTGTCTGTTCAATATACATATCTTTAGCACGTAACGTAATATCTTTAAATCTCAGCCGTAAAATATTACTAATCAACGATGCATATTATTTTAGCGCATGTGGAAGAACTTGATGTCTCATTTGACTTCTGTCTTAAGTATATAATAGATAGATAGAACATCCTTGTAGATACCAAAATAGTCAATTCACACGAGACATGTGACAACTATTGTGTGATAGAAACACTCGCAATAACAATCACCTCCTGACCTCAATTGTGAATGGTACTCTATTGGGATATTACGAGAGGGCGACGAGGCGCGTCGATGGGTGGTGGCTCCGGCAATGGGGGGCACCAGAATTGAGCCCGTCTATGAGGGTTTGTGGCAGCACCGTCGGGCGTGAGCGGGACCGATGTTCTACAGCAAGGAAAGGTGATCCAAGGACATGTGCATCCTCTCGGAGATCCCCCGAGCATGATGGTGTGTTTGACGGGGACGATCATGACCTGAGAAGGCGGAGAGCGAGCTTAGCAGTGTCTTCATGGCCACGGCTCCATGGCTAGTTATGGTGCGGGAATAAAGTGGGAAAGAGGGGGGAGGGTTTGCAGCTGCACTCATGAAGAGGTTGTTTCTATAACCGAACTGGATCGCGGATCATCATTGACAAAAAATTTGAGCAGCGATGGAGAACGGCCGAGGAGGCCATCGCAGACTAAAGCAACACCTCAAAGCCCTCCTGGTTCAATTCCGTCGTTTTGGAGTAAGAGGAAAAAGAGGCGGGGTTCCTGGACTGGACGACGAGGCCTGCGGTGCCAAAGTATCAAGGTAAGTCTTGAGCTAGAACATCATAAGGGAGAAGGGTTTAGATATTCACCATTTAATAAAAATGGCAAATAGGGTTCAATAAAATATCAAAATTAATCCTTAATGAGATGCAATATGATTCTTATGTAATGCTAATGAGATGAACATGATGCATTGTTGGTCCTGGGCCATGTCATGGCGGAGCAAGTTAGAGCATCTCCAATCAGACTAGGAAAATTTGGCCGCTAGACGTCCGCGAGTGCGTTTGGATGTGTCCTCGGATAGCGCCGTATCACCCCTCATTTGTCCGCCTGGCAACTACACCCTCATATTCAAACACTCATTTTCATTGAAACTCATGCACATAGATCATATATCACGTAACCAATTCAACAATTCAACACAAGACCAAAATAAACTAGGATTAAATAGTTCAACACAAACAAAGTAAATTGAAAAATTCATAAATATTCGATACATCAATGAATCAATCGCCTCCCTTGTTGCGCCTTGTCGGTCTCCTACTTCTTGTTGAGGAATCTCTTCTTTCTTTCATCATCCAAGAGTGCAGTATCCTTCAACATGATCCCTGACTCCTCCATGATCCTCTCAAGCCTCACCTCCTCTTCCTCAAGGTCAATTGTCTCCAATGTCTTCGCCTTATCAAGGTGCTATCTTGCTCATTTCGCTTGCTTCTCCATGTATATTCTTTCCCTCTCAATGATAAACCTCTATTGCACCCTTTCACAGTCGAATTCTATCATGTCTCTTTGCACATCCAAGAAGATCTTGTACCCATTTCCCTTCTTCTACTTACTTTCCTTTTCCATTTTCATAAATATCTCGCCCCTGGTGGAAAATATGTACATCCATGTGGCAGACATTTTGCTTCTTGCGCCATCACGCGCGAGCCTATCCTTCTCCTACTTCTTCTACATCACGTGTATATTTATGTTTGGCCCGGTCTTTTGTCCATTCGCACCTCCACTTGGCTTCATCATCATCTAATCTGATAGCTTGTTGAGAGATTGAGCAACCGTTATTGTTCATCTTCTTTGTGGGGTTATTGAGATGGGATGCACCACTTTGGTTGCCCATTCGACACCAGCCAACAGTGGGATAAAGTGACTAATTTTTTCTTAACTTGAAGGTACAAATTGGAGGTGAACTCCATCTAGCAAGAAAATATCACATGTCAACATAATGGCAAAGCAGACATCAACAAAAAACATGAATGTGTGAAGCAAGCAAAGCTTGCATGGTTTTCGATTCGAATGCCACTTTGATGCCGATTCTCCAGTTGTGCATAGAAACTGCAAAAATCCTTCACTGACTCTTGGATAGTGACCCGTCTATGTTGGAGAGATCCTTCACCGTAGGTGCTATGGATAGGATTCGCCTCCACATAGTGCTTGTGTTCATGGTACCAAGCATGGATATTTTTTCCCAATACTTCGAGCCCTTTTACTCAATTAAACAAATAGGATTCATGCATGTGGTCAACAAATCATCACACAAAAAGACATCCTCATGGGTTGAGAATGTCGTATCTCTTATCTTCGGACTCTTCTTTTTTTAGTGTCGTATGATTGTTCAACATTATAGAAAGAGCAATTGACATCACTCATTTCATAAGTTGAAGGATCTTGATCATCATTTATCATATCTATCATGAATGAGTCCTTAATATGCATCACAATGAAACCACTGTCCTAAAATTGATCTACAAATGCATATGGTGCAAGAAAAAACAAGGAAATTTTGGTCCAGACGTCCCTCAAACTGTTGTTGGGCATGTCCAACGGCGGAGATGCCCAACATTGTCCACGACTGTTGGAGTTGTAATGACTCATACTTCGTCTCCAAGGAGGCATCCTCTTCTACCCACATGAAAGCATGCGTCCCCCTCCATTACAAAGGGAATGATGTTGAACGCAAGTGTGGCAGATGGCGCTGAAGCAGATGCATCGAACAACATCTGGACATCATCCTTCTTCGCCTTCTCAGCAACTTCCTTCTCCGCCTTCTCCCAGGACCACTGCCCCACATGCTGCACCCTCCAGGTATGATCTCTGCCTTTTACGCGATGCTAGGGGTCCCATGGACTCTGCCGAGCGATGCTGTCACGCCCAATATGCGATACTATCCTAAAGAGACTCGAAGGCCCCACCAAGGATATAACCGCATATTGAAACGCTTTGCAAGGGGGATATCATTACATCAACATTACATAATATTTGGGGATACATACAAGGCATACAAATGCCGCAAGAATACATCAATACAACATACATAAGATCAACATCCGACTACGGATGAAACATAAACAGAAACTCAACGACATCCACCCTGCTAGCCCAGGCTGCCGACCTGGAACCTATCCCCTGAACGAAGAAGAAGCAGAAGAAGAACTCCAAAACAAGAAACATCGCTCTCGCGTCATGAGCATCGCACAACCTGTACCTGCAACTGGTGGTGTAGTAATCTGTGAGCCACGAGGACTCAGCAATCCCATTACCATGGGTATCAAGACTAGCAAAGCTTAAAGGGGTAAGGAAGGGGTGAAGTGGTGAGGTTGCAGCACCGACTAAGCATGATATGGTGGCTAACTTACGCAAACAAGAGCGAGAAGAGAAGCAAAGGAACGGTCGTGAAACTAGCAATGATCAAGAAGTGATCATGAACTCCTACTTACGTCAAGCATAACCCAGAAACCGTGTTCACTTCCCGGACTCCGCCGAGAAGAGACCATCACGGCTACACACGCGGTTGATGCGTTTTAATTAAGGTCAAGTGTCAAGTTATCTACAACCGGATATTAACAAATTCCCATCTGCCACATAACCGCGGGCACGGCTTTCGAAAGATAATACCCTGCAGGGGTGTCCCAACTTAGCCCATGATAAGCTCTCACGGTCAACGAAGGATATTCCTTCTCCCGGGAAGACCCGATCAGTCTCGGAATCCCAGTTACAAGACTTTTCGACAATGGTAAAACAAAACCAGCAAAGCCGCTCGATGCGCCGACATCCCGATAGGAGCTGCACATATCTCGTTCTCAGGGCAACACCGGATGAGCAATCCGTACAACTAAAACCAGACCTCAAGTTTCCCCGAGGTGGCGCTGCAAGGGGCTCTAGTTCGGACCAACACTTAGAGAAGCACTGGCCCGGGGGGGTTAAAATAAGATGACCCTCGAGAGAGCGACTCCCTAGGGAAAAGAAATAGGCTGGACAAATGGTAAAACCAAGGTTGGGCCTTGCTGGAAGAGTTTTATTCAAAGCGAACTGTCAAGGGGGTCCCATAAATCACCCAACCGTGTAAGGAACGCAAAATCCGGGAACATAACACCGGTATGACGGAAACTAGGGCGGCAAGAGTGGAACAAAACACCAGGCATAAGGCCGATCCTTCCACCCTTTATCAAATATATAGATGCATTAATAATGTAAGAGATATTGTGATAACCCAACAAAACATAATCCAACATGGAGCAATCTTCATCTTCACCTGCAACTAGCAACGCTATAAGAGGGGCTGAGCAAAGCGGTAACATAGCCAAACAATGGTTTGCTAGGAAGGGTGACGAAGGTTAGAGGTTCATGGCAATTTGGGAGGCTTGAAGGACAAGTGAATAGGTAGCGCAGCATAGCGATAGAACGAAGCAACTAGCATAGCAATGATAGTAATGAGATCCAAGGTGACGGTCATCTTGCCTGAAATCCCGCTAGGAAGAAGAACGAATCCATGAAGAAGATGAAGCCACGCAGACGAACGAATCCTCACGATCGCAACGACACGGGAACTATCGAGAAGAGGCACACAACAAGGTAAACACACCACACAAGAACAAGGCATGATGCTCAACCAAGAATGATGCATGACAAGGCCAAACAAAGCTACTCATGACAAGAGATGATGCATACGAGAACAACACATCAAGGCAAGTTTAAATGAGGCCGGAAACAACCTATAACAATTCCGGTAAGTCCTCATATGCAAAGTTTCGAAATTAGTACAGAACTGAATAAATATTAAGTTGAAGTTGTTAAACAGCAAGTTAAAGGGCACCATGATGATCTACACGAAATTCTAGTCAAGTTACATATAAAGTTCATTAGATTCGGAGCTACGGCCTAGAAGATATGAGCAAGACAAGATAAACATGGCATTGATGCAAAATGGATACAAACATCAAGCAAACACCTCAAAACAAGGATGCAACATGATAATATGGAACTACATACAAAACTAAGCAAGTTTCATATAGAGCATGCTCAAAACGGAGCAACGGTGCAACACATACACTCCAAACAAGACATAGCAACAATCTGTCCAAAACAGCAACTAGGCATCTAGCAAACATCAAAACAATATGCTACAGCAACTCAACATGAAAACAAAAGGCATGGACATGAAGTACAGGTAAAGCACAACAAAACATGAACACTGAGCTATCTCCAGGAATCACTAGAACATGCTCAAAAGGACATGGCAAGATTACAAATAATAACAGGTTCACAGACTTGGCAGAAATACTGGACATGACAGAAACAGCATCAGGTTGCAATGTTCAGAGCATGAAATCAACATATTACAGGACATTAACATGGCAAAGCAAGGCATGGCAGTGTTCTACTAAATGCACATGACAAAAGTCCCTTACTGACCATAAGCCAAAAAGGACCAGAAGATATGATGGCAAGCATGTAAACATAGCAAGTTTCGTTATCAGGTTTCAGACTTAGCAGAAAAACAGAGCATGGCAGAAATAATAATATGTAGGCCTCTTTGTGAGCTTGATGCACTCACTACAGAGCAATGCATGACAAAACAAGCATACCTACAGCAAGATGGCATGTTTATGAAGCTAACCATGGCAAGAACAAAAGCATAGCATGTATGGATCAACTATAACAAGCTTGGCAAAAATGAATATCATGTTAAGAAACTGCCAGGAATATTTTATAGCAAAAGTAGAGCAAGATTGAGTCATGCTATGGCACTCCATAATTGCAAACAAGGGCAGGAATGGATCAATTACAACTATAGCTACAAAACATCCTTACTGAACATCTCCAAAATATGCATGGATCTCTCTGTAGCATCAAGTTTACATGGCAACAAAATAACAGCAGACAAGGACTTAGAGAAATCACCAAGTCCCTGAAATCAGAAACATTACGGGGCCTACTTTGCATGCTTGTGCTAGTCACCACAGAGATCACAAAAAATACATGGACTACACCACTGGAAAGATGGCATGGCATACTTCAAAACACATGTAGAGCTCATGCCCAAAAGATGCACAGATTAAATGATACAAAAATGACAAATCTCCAAGTTCTGTTAAGAACCAGAGAATAACAGCAACTAGCCCTCTTGCAATGATGATTAGGGTATCAAGATGGACTCAAATGAACATGGTGCAATGGAACAAAATGAAGAGCATCACGAGACGAACAATTTGACATATCACACGCGCGAATCGGAGCTACATGCATGAAGTTACACACAGTTGAACATGCACACATATTAATAAAAACTGGGGACTTCTAGGAATAATTCGGGGGTGAGGGAAAAAGTCAACGTACGGGAAACGAGGTTCGCCGGCGCGGGGCTCGCCGGAGATGGCGGGGAAGGAGGCGGGGCTCGCCGGAGATGGCGGATCCGGCCGGATCTCGCCGGATCCGGGCGCGGACGTCGAGGGGACGACGCTGGGCGGCGAGACGGGGCGCGGGAGGCGGCGGTGGGAGACGGGGGCCGGCGGGGCGCGCGGCTCCGGCGCGGCGGCTCCGGCCAAGGCGGCGGGCGACGCACGGGCCGGGGAGGCCTCGGGCGCGGAGGCGGGGTGACGTGGCGAAGGGCGACGGAGGAGGGCGGCACCGGCGGCGGAGGGTGCGAGGCACGGTCGCAGGCGGCGGCGAGGTCCGGCGATGGCGGCGGAGGACGGCGGCGGCGGGGTGCGAGGCGCAGGCGGCGGCGGACGCACGGGAGGCGAGCGGCGGCGGATGGGCCTCGCGGGCCCGCTGCGGGCTCGCGGGCCGGCGGCGGAGAACGGCGGCGGGTGCCACATGGCACGCCCGGATTGGCGCGGACGGCGGCGGCGACTGTGTCCGGTGGAGTCGGACATGTCCGGCGCGGAGAGGGGAGATTTTAGGGTTTTGGACTGCGGGATTTCGGGGAAGAGGCATATATATAGGCAGAGGGAGCTAGGAGAGTCCAAACGGGGTGCGGTTTTCGCCCACGCGATCGTGATCGAACGACCGAGAGCATGGCGGAGACTTAGAGGGGTTTTGGGACTGTTTGGAGGGGGGGTTTTGCTGGACACTCAAACGGACTTTGCGGATGCCCGGTTAACCGTTGGAGTACCAAACGACCTCCGAATGGAACGAAACTTGACCGGTGGTCTCCCGGTGGTATACCAAGGCCACTTGACAAGACTCGGTCCATTCCGAGAAAGTTTGACACACGCACACGAAAGAAAACAAGAGAGGTGCACCGGAGGAGATAGGAGCGCCGGATTGCAAAACGGACAACGGGGAAAATGCTCGGATGCAAGAGACGAACACGTATGCAAATGCAATGCCCATGATGACATGATATGAAATGCAGATGATGACATGGCAAAATGCAACACGCAAGCAAATGACATGGCAACGACAGCGAATAACTGGCAGACACCTGGCGCAACGGATCCGGGGCGTTACAGATGCTCCACGATGCGGTTAGCCGGCGAAGCAGGCATCAACGGCTAGGTTGGAAGAGGAAATTGGCAGCGCAGACGCGGAGTAAGGGCAACGACACGGATGCGGGCAGGGAGAACAAACCCGAGAGGAACTGATGGTAAATTTGGTTGATTTGGTCCATTTGAAGGGTCTTGGGTGGGTTTGGCCTATTAGATTCGACGTGGTAGACCCGTTCAGGAGCTTCCGCGCGGCTCCAAATCCGCCACACATATGAGATGGATTTGAGCGCTGTCAGACAACCCGGGCGTATGAGCTGAATTTGGAGGGTCCAATTAGATGGCATTTTTTCGCTCGGGGCTTATAGGGAAGAAGTGGGGGTCCGGTTGAAGATGCTATTACTCAAGTTGAAATGGCGGGAAGGCGCAATCGGGGAGATAGGTGGGCTAGCAGGGCCTGCCCCCCTAACATCATAAATTTGGTATTAATTTACTCGCGAACAATGCATAATTATTAATTATCTGGTGCTAAAAGTCTATTTCTCTATGCTTTGGTCCTCCCTAGTTTATTTTAGGGTGATGCTAGGGGTCGATCGATGGGCCCAATTTCGGCTAGTTCTTGCGCGTGCGTCAGATTTGGCGGGCTCCAACCGCTGGATCCCGCATCGTACAACATCTTCCTCCCTCGTTCCCCTTCATCGTCGGGGTTCCCTCATGTTGTCATCACCACGTTTGACGGTGATGCATGTGTTGGAAATATGCCCTAGAGGCAATAATAAATTGGTTATTATTATATTTCTTTGTTCATGATAATCGTTTATTATCCATGCTAGAATTGTATTGGTAGGAAACTCAGATACATGTGTGGATACATAGACAACACCATGTCCCTAGTAAGCCTCTAGTTGACTAGCTCGTTGATCAATAGATGGTTACGGTTTCCTGACCATGGACATTGGATGTCGTTGATAACGGGATCACATCATTAGGAGAATGATGTGATGGACGAGACCCAATCTTAAGCCTAGCACAAGATCGTGTAGTTCGTTTGCTCAGAGCTTTTCTAATGTCAAGTATCATTTCCTTAGACCATGAGATTGTGCAACTCCCGGATACCGTAGGAATGCTTTGGGTGTACCAAACGTCACAACGTAACTGGGTGGCTATAAAGGTGCACTACAGGTATCTCCGAAAGTGTCTGTTGGGTTGGCACGAATCGAGACTGGGATTTGTCACTCCGTGTAAACGGAGAGGTATCTCTGGGCCCACTCGGTAGGACATCATCATAATGTGCACAATGTGACCAAGGAGTTGATCACGGGATGATGTGAGTTACGGAACGAGTAAAGAGACTTGCCGGTAACAAGATTGAACAAGGTATAGGGATACCGACGATCGAATCTCAGGCAAGTAACATATCGATAGACAAAGGGAATTGCATACGGGATTGATTGAATCCCCGACATCGTGGTTCATCCGATGAGATCATCGTGGAACATGTGGGATCCAACATGGGTATCCAGATCCCGCTGTTGGTTATTGACCGGAGAACGTCTCGGTCATGTCTGCATGGTTCCCGAACCCGTAGGGTCTACACACTTAAGGTTCGATGATGCTAGGGTTATAGGGAAAGTGTGTACGTGGTTACCGAATGTTGTTCGGAGTCCCGGATGAGATCCCGGACGTCACGAGGAGTTCCGGAATGGTCCGGAGGTAAAGATTTATATATGGAAAGTTGTTGTTCGGGTTCCGGGAAAAGTTCGGGTTTTTCGGTATTGTACCGGGAAGCTTCCAGAAGGTTCCGGAGGATTCCGGAGGGGTCCGGAGGTCCGGAAAATGTTCCACCATGTCCAATACAGCAGCATGGGCTGTAAGGGGGCGCCCTAGCCTTAATGGGCCAAGGGCACCAGCCCCCCCAAGGCCCATGCGCATGGGAGAGGGGAAACCCTAAGGGGGAGGGCCTCCACTTGACTTGAGAGGCACTCCTCCCCCCTTTGGCCGCCCCCCAAGCCCCATCTAGGGCTGGCCGCATCCCTTGGGGGGGAGGGAACCCTAGATGGGGGCGCAGCCCTCCCCCTCCCCTATATATACTTGAGGTTTGGGGCTGCCATACGGACACGAGAACGTCTCTCTTTCGGCGCAGCCATACCCCTCTCCCTCCTCCTCTCCCGCGGTGCTTGGCGAAGCCCTGCGGGATTGCCACGCTCCTCCACCACCACCACGCCGTCGTGCTGCTGCTAGACGGAGTCTTCCCCAACCTCTCCCTCTCACCTTGCTGGATCAAGGCGTGGGAGACGTCACCGGGCTGCACGTGTGTTGAACGCGGAGGCACCGTTCTTCGGTGCTTAGATCGGAACCAACCGCGATCTGAATCGCTACGAGTTCGACTCCTTCATCCGCGTTCTTGCAACGCTTCCGCATCGCGATCTACAAGGGTATGTAGATGCACTCTCCTTCCCCTCGTTGCTAGATTACTCCATAGATTGATCTTGGTGATGCGTAGAAAATTTTGAATTTCTGCTACGTTACCCAACAGTGGCATCATGAGCTAGGTCTATGCGTAGTTTCTATGCACGAGTAGAACACAAAGTAGTTGTGGGCGTCGATTTTGTCAATTTTCTTGCCGTTACTAGTCTTATCTTGATTCAGCGGCATCGTGGGATGAACCGGCCCGGACCGACCTTACACGTACTCTTACGTGAGACAGGTTCCACCGACTGACATGCACTAGTTGCATAAGGTGGCTAGCGGGTGTCTGTCTCTCCCACTTTAGTCGGATCGGATTCGATGAAAAGGGTCCTTATGAAGGGTAAATAGAAATTGGCATATCACGTTGTGGCTTTTGCGTAGGTAAGAAACGTTCTTGCTAGAATCCCATAGCAGCCACGTAAAACATGCAACAACAATTAGAGGACGTCTAACTTGTTTTTGCAGGGTATGCTATGTGATGTGATATGGCCAAAAGGATGTGATGAGTGATATATGTGATGTATGAGATTGATCATGTTCCTGTAATAGGAATCACGACTTGCATGTCGATGAGTATGACAACCGGCAGGAGCCATAGGAGTTGTCTTTATTTTTTGTATGACCTGCGTGTCATTGAATAACGCCATGTAAATTAGTTTACTTTATTGCTAAGCGCGTTAGCCATAGAAGTAGAAGTAATCGTTGGCGTGACAACTTCATGAAGACACAATGATGGAGATCATGATGATGGAGATCATGGTGTCATGCCGGTGACAAAGATGATCATGGTGCCCCAAAGATGGAGATCAAAGGAGCAAAATGATATTGGCCATATCATGTCACTATTTGATTGCATGTGATGTTTATCATGTTATGCATCTTATTTGCTTAGAACGACGGTAGTAAGTAAGATGATCCCTCACTAAAATTTCAAGAGACGTGTTCCCCCTAACTGTGCACCATTGCGAAGGTTCGTTGTTTCGAAGCACCACGTGATGATCGGGTGTGATAGATTCTAACGTTCGAATACAACGGGTGTTGACGAGCCTAGCATGTACTGGCATGGCCTCAGAACACATGCGAAACACTTAGGTTGACTTGACGAGCCTAGCATGTACAGACATGGCCTCGGAACACAAGAGATCGAAAGGTCGAACATGAGTTGTATAGTAGATGCGATCAACATGGAGATGTTCACCGATGATGACTAGTCTGTCTCACGTGATGATCGGACACGGCCTAGTTTGACTCGGATCATGTATCACTTAGATGACTGGAGGGATGTCTATCTGAGTGGGAGTCCATTAATCAGATGAACTTCATTATTATGAACATAGTCAAAAGGTCTTTGCAAATTATGTCATACGCTTTAGTTCTACTGTTTAAGATATGTTCCTAGAGAAAATTTAGTTGAAAGTTGGTAGTAGCAATTATGCGGACTGGGTCCGTAAACTGAGGATTGTCCTCATTGCTGCACAGAAGGCTTATGTCCTTAATGCACCGCTCGGTGTGCTGAACCTCAGCGTCATCTGTAGATGTTGCGAAACATCTGACATACACGTTTTGATGACTACGTGATAGTTCTAATGGTTTAGAATTGTGGCACCAAAGACGTTTGTGAAACATCGCAGAACATATGAGATGTTCCGAAGACTGAAATTGGGATTTCAGACTAGTGCCCACGTCAAGAGGTATGAGACCTCTGACAAGTTTCTTAAGCCTGCAAACTAAGGGAGAAAAGCTCAATCGTTGAGCATGTGCTCAGATTGTCTGAGTACCACAATCGCTTGAATCGAGTGGGAGTTAATTTCTCAGATGAGATAGTGATAGTTCTCCATAGTCACTGCCACCAAGCTAGTAGAGCTTCGTGATGAACTATAACATATCAGGGATAGTTATGATGATCCTTGAGCTATTCGCGATGTTTGACACCACGAGAGTAGAAATTAAGAAGGAGCATCAATTGTTGATGGTTAGTAAAACCACTAGTTTAAGAAGGGCAAGGGCAAAAGGGATACTTCATGAAACAGCAAGTCGTTTGCTGCTCCAGTGCAGAATCCCAAGGTTGAACCCAAACCCGAGACTAAGTGCTTCTGTAATGAGGGGAACGGTCACTGAAGCGGAACTACCCTAGATACTTGGTAGATGAGAAGGCGGGCAAGGTCGACAGAAGTATATTGGATATACGTTATATGAATGTGTACTTTACTAGTACTCCTAGAAGCACTAGGGTATTAGATACCGGTTCGGTTGCTAAGTGTTAGTAACTCGAAATAAAAGCTGCGGAATAAACGGAGACTAGCTAAAGGTGAGATGACGATATGTGTTGGAAGTGTTTCCAAGGTTGATGTGATCAAGCATCGCATGCTCCCTCTACCATCGAGATTTGGTGTTTGCGTTGAGCATGATTGGATTATGTTTATCGCAATACGGTTATTCATTTAAGGAGAATAATAGTTACTCTGTTTATTTGAATAATACCTTCAATGGTCTTGCACCTAAAATGAATCTCGATCGTAGTGATACACATGTTCATGCCAAAAGATATAAGATAGTAATGATAGTACCACATACTTGTGGCACTGCCACTTGAGTCATATTGGTATAGAACGCATGAAGAAGCTCCATGTAGATGGATCTTTGGACTCACTCGTTTTTGAAAAGAATGAGACATGCGAACCATGTCTATTGGTATATATGCATGAAGAAACTCCATGCAGATGGATCGTTTGGACTCACTTGATTTTGAATCACTTGAGACATGCAAATCATACCACATGGGCAAGATGACTGAAAGGCCTCGTTTTCAGTAAGATGGAACAAGAGAGCAACTTATTGGAAGTAATACATTTTGATGTATGCAGTCCAATGAGTGCTGAGGCATGCAGTGGATATCGTTATGTTCTTACTTCAGAGATGATTTGAGTAGATGCTGAGTGTATTTACTTGATAAAACACAAGTCTGAATTATTGAAAGGTTCAAGTAATTTCAGAGTGAAGTTGAAGATCGTCGTGACAAGAGGATAAAATGTATGTGATATAATCATAGAGATGAGTATCTGAGTTACGAGTTTGGCACACAATTAAGACATTGTGGAAAGTGTTTCACAATTAATACCGCCTGGAACACCATAGTGTGATGGTGTGTCCGAACATCATAACTGCACCCTATTGGATATGGTGCATACCATGATGTTTCTTATCAAATTACCACTATCGTTTATGGGTTAGGCATTAGAGACAACCGCATTCACTTTAAAAGGGGCACCACGCAATTCCGTTGAGACGACACCGTTTAGTGAAACCTAAGTTGTCGTTTCTTAAAAGTTTGGGGCTGCGATGCTTATGTGAAAAAAGTTTCAGGCTGATAAGCTCGAACCCAAAGCGGATAAATGCGTCTTCATAGAATACCCAAAACAGTTGGGTATACCTCCTATTTCAGATCTGGAAGCAAAAGTAATTGCTTCTAGAAACGAGTCCTTTCTCGAGGAAAAGTTTCTCTCGAAAGAATTGAGTGGGAGGATGGTGGAGACTTGATAAGGTTATTGAACCGTCACTTCAACTAGTGTGTAGCAGGGCACAGGAAGTTGTTCCTGTGGCACCTACACCAATTTAAGTGGAAGCTTATGATAGTGATCATGAAACTTCGGATCAAGTCACTACCAAACCTCGTAGGACGAAGAGGATGCGTACTACTTCAGAGTAATGCGTAATCCTGTCTTGGAAGTCATGTTGTTGGACAACGATGAACCTACGAGCTATGGAGAAGCGATGGTGGGACCATATTCTGACGAATGGCTCGAAGCCATGAAATCCGAGATAAATGGATCTTTAAGAAGAAGACGGACATGGACGGTAATGTTACCGTCTATGATGCTCGACTTGTGGCAAAGGGTATTTTCACAAGTTCAAGGAGTTGACTACGATGAGATTTTCTCATCCGTAGCGATGCTTAAGTCCGTCGGAATCATGTTAGCATTAGCTGCATTTATGAAATCTGGCAGATGGATGTCAAAACAAGTTCCCTTACCAGTTTTCGTAAGGAAAGGTTGTATGTGATACAATCAGAAAGGTTTTGTCGATCTTAAGGATGCTAAAAGGTATGCTAGCTCCAGTGATCCTTCCATGGATTAGAGCAAGCATCTCGGAGTCAGAATATACGCTTTGATGGAGTGATCAAAGTTTTTGGGTTTATACAAAGTTTGTTAGAAACTTGTATTTACAATAAAGTGAGTGGGAGCGCTACAACATTTTTGATAAGTATATGTGAATGACATATTGTTGATCTGAAATGATGTAAAAATTTCTGGAAAGCATAAAGGGTTGTTTGAAAGGAGTTTTTCAAAGGAAGACCTGGATAAAGCTGCTTACATATTGGGCATCAAGATCTATAGAGATAGATCAAGACGCCTGATGATACTTTCAAAGAACGCACACCTTGACATGATTTTGAAAGAGTTCAAAATAGATCAGCAAAGAAGGAGTTCTTGGCTGTGTTACAAGGTGTGAGTATTGAGTAAGACTCAAGACCTGACCACAGCAGAAGAGAAAGAAAGGACGAAGGTCGTCCCCTATGCTTTAGACATAGGTTCTATAGTATTCTATGCTGTGTATCGCACATGTAATGTGCCTTGCCATGAGTTGGTCAAGGGGTACAATAGTGATCCGGGAATGGATCACATGACAGCGGTCGAACTCATCCTTAGTATCTAGTGGACTAAGGAATTTTCTCGATTATGGAGGTGAAAAGGAGTTCGTCGTAAAGGGTTACGTCGATGCGAACTTTGACACTAATCCGGATGACTCTGAGTAGTAAACCGGATTCGTATAGTAGAGCAATTATTTGAAATGGCTCCAAATAGTGCGTGGTAGCATCCACAAGATGACATAGATATTCGTAAAGCACACACGGATCTGAAAGGTTCAGACCCGTTGATTAATAACCTCTCTCACAAGCATAACATGATCAAACCAGAACTCATTGAGTGTTAATCACATAGTGATGTGAACTAGATTGTTGACTCTAGTAAACTCTTTGGATGTTGGTCACATGGTGATGTGACCTGTCAGTGTTAATCACGTGGTGATGTGAACTAGATTATTGACTCTAGTGCAAGTGGGAGACTGTTGGAAATATGCCCTAGAGGCAATAATAAATTGGTTATTATTATATTTCCTTGTTCATGATAATCGTTTATTATCCATGCTAGAATTGTATTGATAGGAAACTCAGATACATGTGTGGATACATAGACAACACCATGTCCCTAGTAAGCCTCTAGTTGACTAGCTCGTTGATCAATAGATGGTTACGGTTTCCTGACCATGGACATTGGATGTCGTTGATAACGGGATCACATCATTAGGAGAATGATGTGATGGACGAGACCCAATCCTAAGCCTAGCACAAGATCGTGTAGTTTGTTTGCTCAGAGCTTTTCTAATGTCAAGTATCATTTCCTTAGACCATGAGATTGTGCAACTCCCGGATACCGTAGGAATGCTTTGGGTGTACCAAACGTCACAACGTAACTGGGTGGCTATAAAGGTGCACTACAGGTATCTCCGAAAGTGTCTGTTGGGTTGGCACGAATCGAGACTGGGATTTGTCACTCCGTGTAAACGGAGAGGTATCTCTGGGCCCACTCGGTAGGACATCATCATAATGTGCACAATGTGACCAAGGAGTTGATCACGGGATGATGTGAGTTACGGAACGAGTAAAGAGACTTGCCGGTAACGAGATTGAACAAGGTATAGGGATACCGACGATCGAATCTCAAGCAAGTAACATATCGATAGACAAAGGGAATTGCATACGGGATTGATTGAATCCCCGACATCGTGGTTCATCCGATGAGATCATCGTGGAACATGTGGGAGCCAACATGGGTATCCAGATCCCGCTGTTGGTTATTGACCGGAGAACGTCTCGGTCATGTCTGCATGGTTCCCGAACCCGTAGGGTCTACACACTTAAGGTTCGATGATGCTAGGGTTATAGGGAAAGTGTGTACGTGGTTACCGAATGTTGTTCGGAGTCCCGGATGAGATCCCGGACGTCACGAGGAGTTCCGGAATGGTCCGGAGGTAAAGATTTATATATGGAAAGTTGTTGTTCGGGTTCCAAGAAAAGTTCGGGTTTTTCGGTATTGTACCGGGAAGCTTCCAGAAGGTTCCGGAGGATTCCGGAGGGGTCCGGAGGTCCGGAAAATGTTCCACCACGTCCAATACAGCAGCATGGGCTGTAAGGGGGCGCCCTAGCCTTAATGGGCCAAGGGCACCAGCCCCCCCAAGGCCCATGCGCATGGGAGAGGGGAAACCCTAAGGGGGAGGGCCTCCACTTGACTTGAGAGGCACTCCTCCCCCCTTTGGCCGCCCCCCAAGCCCCATCTAGGGCTGGCCGCACCCCTTGGGGGGGGGGGAACCCTAGATGGGGGCGCAGCCCTCCCCCTCCCCTATATATACTTGAGGTTTGGGGCTGCCATACGGACACGAGAACGTCTCTCTTTCGGCGCAGCCATACCCCTCTCCCTCCTCCTCTCCCGCGGTGCTTGGCGAAGCCCTGCGGGATTGCCACGCTCCTCCACCACCACCACGCCGTCGTGCTGCTGCTGGATGGAGTCTTCCCCAACCTCTCCCTCTCACCTTGCTGGATCAAGGCGTGGGAGACGTCACCGGGCTGCACGTGTGTTGAACGCGGAGGCACCGTTCTTCGGTGCTTAGATCGGAACCAACCGCGATCTGAATCGCTACGAGTACGACTCCTTCATCCGCGTTCTTGCAACGCTTCCGCATCACGATCTACAAGGGTATGTAGATGCACTCTCCTTCCCCTCGTTGCTAGATTACTCCATAGATTGATCTTGGTGATGCGTAGAAAATTTTGAATTTCTGCTACGTTACCCAACAGCATGTGTGGTCCACTTGGAAGCATCGGCGGCCGCTGGTTATAGCAACTCACATTGTCTTTTCCAGCAAAATCACGTCGCCGATCTGCCCCTGCACAATAACCGTCGAAGGAACACTGTCGCAACAAAAGAAATCATGCAAATATTCCTTGTCATGCTTCCAGTATGCCAGCAGCCAGTTCTAGCTTTGTCCCGTGCTGGTTGCAGCACCGTTGCTGGCGACCATCGCAGCTCCCAGTGGCGCTATCGCTAGCTCACTATGTTGGTTGCAGCATCTCCACACAGTAATCCCAACATTCGACCGTGCTGGTTCCAGCATCGACACGATCTCGCGGCCCTGGTCGCATGAAGCGACCCGACCTTAGACGGTCAAGTCTCTGTGCTTAAGTGTCATCCCTGGATTGGTATGCTGACACACACAGTACTTGAGGATTTATAACAGAGGTAAATCACATGTATAAAATAACGTAAATACTATTACCTCAATCCAAATAGCGAAAGTAACAAGGTTGTGGATTCCCATCAACACCAACGGCAAAGTTGAGTGTAGAAATCGTAACCCTAACGTATCACTTACTCGTCGTAAGAATCCTGCAACATGAGACGTTGCAGCCACAAAGGGTCAGTACATTGAATGTACTGGCAAATTCACACCATAGGATAATTATGAATGATAACTATCACTACATGCATATTTGGCTGGTGGAAAGCTCTATGGTTATAAGGTTTTTGCGAAAAGCCAATTTTTCCCTACTGCAAAGGAATATATTTTATTTAACTACAAAGTTTGTTGAAAACATTGAGAATGGTAAACCCCATCTCAATCCCAATTAAAGGTAATTAACAACCCAACAAATTAATTATATAGAGTGATGAGATCAACATGATAATCCAAAACCAGATACTCAATATGTCCATAACCGGGGACACGACTAATCATGATTAGTTTGTACACTCTGTAGAGGTTTGCGCACTTTTCCCACAAGACTCGATCTCCTCCGTTGGATTTCTCGCACTACATAATGTTTGAGAAACGGATGACCGAGACACAATCTTTCCGAAGAGGTCTCCTTAACCGATAGATAGGCATGTACACCTACAATCCCTACATCTGCTAGCCCATCATGGAAAGGTTTCCCACAACTTACTCAACTATGCCAGAGCCCATAATGGCATGTGGCTGCACACGGAAGTTTCTAGTATGAATAATCTTATGATCCCTTTGAGCCTGGGTGGCAGTCCATTGGAGAATCACACGGTACCCCGGGATTTCCAAAAAATACAGGCAATCACTGGATACTCCAGGTGCCTCAATCCGCCCAGATGTGTATTAAAGTTGCCACCTTAAGTTAACCATTAATTAAGAATACTCACATCTGTCATGAATACACTCAAACCCAAACCACGTCTACGAGCATAGCATAGCAATGTAAGCAACGTAAAAGTAACTCCCAAGGTTTGAATGCAGGGCAATAGGTTCCTACCTCATCAACTACTTCCCAATACCCACCTGTTATCAATCCTACTCATGCAATGTTTGAGGGTGAAACTAATGCATAAGAACTGGGTATGAAAGGGATATGATCAAAGTGTGAACTTGCCTGTACTGTTGATGAAGATGATTCGCACTCAACACTCTTGATAGTTCTACTCGTCACACTCCGGTCAATCTATCGTAAGCAAGCAATAGTAACCACACATAAGCAATCACTCAAAAGATCGGAAAGAACGAAAAGACAATTCGGAAAACATCAAAACCAAGCAAATAAATCTTGCAACATAAAACAATTTCTAACAGTACCAAAATTAGGTGAATTTGGCCTTATCAGAAAGTTTAGGTCAAGAGCTTTAATTTGCAAAAAGGATCAATTAAACCGGAGTTATAAAACTCAAGTTATGATCAAACGAAGTTCAAATACAAAACTGTTTGAGTTAAAATTTTAAAACTTTCAAAAATATGTTTAAGTTGGATTACTGGATAGAGGAGATCATAACGAAGAAGTGAGCGTTGAGTTCGTTGAATTTGGATAAATGGGTAAAAAGACGTGGTCGTTTGAAGTACAGGGACTAATCTGTGAAGAAATTTATCACGTATAGGTCCCTGGCCGAAAACTAAAATAAAAAGAAAAATCCTATCGAACGAACGTTCGCTAAACAGATCTACAGAAAGAAAACGTTCACTAAAACTAACTAAACAGAAAACGTTCGTTGCTTAACAAAAAATAAAAAAACAGGTTTTAAACAAAACCGAAAAAACCTAAACCTAAAAGAAAACCGGTGAACCGGGGACGGTTTTATACCGGACCGGGAGAAACCGGCGGGTCGAGCGGCGGATCGGGCGGCGGCGGTTCCGGCGATCTCCGGCGACGGTGGGCAGCAGCTCCGGCGGCGGCAAGCTCGGCGACGGCGGCTAGGCGGCGCGGCGGTGGCGGGAGGCGGCGCGGGGCGGCGTGGGCAAGGCGGCGGCGGCTGATGCAGCGCTCGGCGGCGAGGAAGTGCGGCGGCGAGATGCGAGGGCGGCGAGATGCGGCAGCAGCGACTCCGAGGAGGAGAGGGAGAGCTTATAAAGGGGCCAGGGGCAGGGAGACTTGGCGGAGGGGCAAGGCGGCGCGGAGGTGGCCGGGTTGGCCACGGCGACGGCCGGCGAGGCATGCGGGCGACGGACTCCCGCTCGGGAGGGAGACGGTGCGGCGAGGCTGGGCTTCGGCCTGGCCCAGTTGGAGCTGGGCCGGCCCAGTCGGCGAAGGAAAGAGTTTTTTTAAAACACAACAAAAATAGAATAAAAGCGAAATAAAATAAAATAGAACCTAGGCATATTTTAAATCAAAAATTTCAGAAAATTATTTTCTACAACATGAATATTTTACTAACGTCAAATAAAATACACACTATTTTGAATAATTCAAACAGTGCTCCTGCTCTACTATAATCCAATAAAAATCATTTTAGAAATACCAAAATTATTTCAAATTTATTTCTCTCCAATTTTCTGATGTAGGAAATCATTTGACCCTAATTTCCATATATTTTATTTTTGGAGAAAAATATTTCGAATAAAATCCAAATAACTCCAAATTGAAAATAATTTCAAAATAACTTTGAATTTAATTCTTTTAGAACTTCCAACTCATATTTCATATATTTTGAAGTCATATTATCTTCTCTTATGAAAATCATTGAGTTGCTTAAAGTTTCTGAATTTGAAAAATAGTTCCAAATGAAATTCAAATATTTTCAAATACCCTTTTCATTTATTTAAATGGAAGAAGTCATGTCATCTTCTCTCTAGGGTTTTGTATTTGAAAAGAATTTGAATGCACGGAGATCATAAAAACAAAAATGAAAGTTTGGGAAAGTCCTTTTATTCCCTCTCATTTAACTTTCAAAAAGTTTCGAATTTCACACACTTTCAGTCAATCAATCAAAAAATCAATCAAATCTATCTATTTAGTATAACATTCCAAAATTTAGAATTTTGGGATGTTACAAACCTACCACCCTTAAAATGAATCTCGTCCTCGAGATTCGGAGAGGCTAGAAAGAAATAGGTTAGGTTTGGGGGTCTTCTCAAAATCCATCGATCGTCACAGGGGGCCTGGGGTGCTATCACCCTTAGAACCATCGTTACGGTCTCATCAATACTCATATACTTCATCCTTATTGTTGACAGTGTCGGTCTTCTCAGATCTTCAGGATAATTCCTTCTCTGGGTTCTTCCGGTAGTGGCATAACCTTTACCACAATTCTTCTGTCATTTCATCTTGGTAAGGTTATTCCGAGATTGGGTCTTCTTAGCTGACGGGTCTGGCGCCAATACTAATCAACTATCGATATCTCATGGTGGTCATCAATTTATGGTTTCTCCTGCAGGAAATGGGTCTGAGTTGATCCTCACCGTATAACCTACGGTTGGCAAAAGCTGCCTTGTACAAGGGAAAAATTGCTATACCATTCTAAGGTTTAAACAAGGTTTAATATCGTCGTCTCTCTACTATAGGTATGTCACTTAGATTTACCATCCCATATAGCAAGGCGAATAATAAGAGTAAGTCGGTATGGTGATCAATCCATCCCGCACCCAAATCATTACCTTGTATATGACTTAGCGAATCTCGCATTATAACACTTGGTCATCCTCACCAGCATTGCAGAATTTCTCTTGTCGACGAACCAAGTTCGGATAAATCCATTAATTCTGCAAGCCAAACAAACATCTATCGTTCCTTCACGACTCTCAGGTTTTGCCTTACTCCTATAAGATCGTCTATCGATAAAATCGTAACCTCTTCCAGGGTTTTTCCTTCAGCAAGAATGTGCTTGCTTCTTGGCAGGTCCTGGGGCTTGTGGATTATGGCCCATCTCATCACTTGTAAACCTTGAACTCATCATCGGGGCCAACTGATCATTATCTCAACATCTAACTTCCTAGCATTCTTAATTCCATCCAATTGTACTGTCCTTCTTCCTTCTATTGGTACCAACTCAGACGCGATTACTCAGGCTCATCATGGAGTTACTAGTACTTCATATTACCAACATTGAACCTCCTTTATATCCAACAGTACTTCATCCCTTCATATTCTTGGGGTATCCCACATATCAGGATAAAACTTATACTTATGGAATCCACTCCGTGGAACACCATTATCCTTTCCAGGGATCAAATCTCCTCACAGGGTACTACCACCCTTAAAATGCACAAATTCATCCATAGACCATGTTTCTCATATCCTCGAAAATGGTCAAAATCTTTCTTCATAGAGTAACCACTCATAAAATCCATATCAGTACCAACGATGCTAACTTTATTGATTTTCCAATGATTACAATCTCTTGCATTTCCATTACATGCCTCAACTCAACACCTCAATATAAAGGAAAATGTTCTCACTACTACTATTATATTTCTCACAGTCTCAGCTATTTAGCCCAAGCCTCCTTCTCTTTGGTACAATCCCTGGCAAAGTGCCCTGCTTCATTACAACAGAAACATACTACTTCTGACAAATCTCGTGGTTTCCTTATGATTACATAGCCTCTTTGGGTTCTCGGCTTCCTTTTTAGGCAATCGCTGCAGTAGTGCCCTGACTCCTTGCACCTAAAACAGGTGATATGACTCAGGTCCTTCCTGGATTCCAATCTATTTCTCTTCCTGGACTGTTCCGTTCCAATCAGGGCTTATATTTCCTGTGGGTCATACTCTACTTCCTCTGTCGGGAATTTTACTAGGTCCACATTCATACAATTCTGGGAGATGTGTCCTTCTTCTCCACATGAATAGCATGACTTGGTGCAGGGTTTAATTGGGTCTTCTTTGGGTGTGTCCTCCACCTCTTCATTCATCCCAGGTTCTTCTGAAATTTCCATGAGGGCTCCTTTCATTGTTTCTTTCTTCTGCTGGATGGTTTTTCGAACTATGGGGTAAATGTGACACTGAGCAGGGTAGTGGGTAGTCCCTTCACACAAGAAACAAGTGATCTGCCTAGTTGGGCATTCTTCAGTTGGGTGACTTCCTTCACAATTTGGACATTCATCCTTGTGTTCTTTATGGGTGTGTCCCATTTCTCCACAAATCTTACATGCACAAGGCTTCTTCTCTTTAGGTTCACATGGCTTTCAGGTAAGACGGGACCTCAGTAGAATCGTCTTGAATTCATCCCAAGCATTGGCTCCATTCCATCCTTGTATGGCTTGGTGTATCTCTCGCCATTTTGCAGCACCTTGTGTGATCTTTCGTAGGGTGTATGGAACCATATACTCTCCTTCAATACCGTGCTCCTTCATGCGATCTTCCATGTTCCGTATCCGGTGTGCTACCTCCGGTTGTGTCATGAATCTCGGAAATACTCGTCCATCTCCATTCGTCATCTTTTGGGATCCAAGGGTCTTGGGGTGAGATAAGAGAGATAGAGAGGGATACACACAATACAAGGAAAAGTTTTGAAAAGGCAGATTTTTATTGTGGCTGTCGGAAAAACAACAAACAAATGACAGCTCACAAACGTCGCATCTAATGTAGGTATATAACAGGGGTTTGGTATTCTAAAGGTCAATAAATCTTCAAAATCGCCAAACTCTTCAAGTCTTGTTCATGTCTTCGATGGCTTCTTCTGATCGTGCTTGACCTTCTCAAGTTCTTTTGCCAGATCATCTCTGTTGTCGCAAAGTCTATCGTGACGTCCTTTAATATTTCTGGAGTTGCGTTCCAGACTTCTGGGTTTCATCAACCTCGACATGAACCATGATCCTACTGTCCTTCAGCTCCTGACGAATCTTTGATGTCTCAAGGTTTTGCTCCTCTAGCTTGGCTACTTTCAGCTTCTGGGTCCTGAGTTCTTCACGAAATGCTTCCTTATCAAATACTGCTTCTTGTAGGTCCATCTTAACTTCTTGATGTAACACTCCAGATCCTGGCGATACACCAGCTAAGGTTAAAACTGCATCCTTTGTTGATAGGTGCTCCATCAGCCTTCTACCATCCAATCCTTCCATGCATATGCATGCTTAACTCAGCACGGTGACAATAGCATAAGTGGGCAATAACATCATGGATTGCCGTGTTTCTGCTCTTGTCATTTCCATGAGCTATCACTCCATAGTTGATATCTCCTGCATTAGGGTTTTCTTGACAAAACTTTGAGTTCTAAAGCTCCATGATCCGGTCTTTCTCCGATACACCTTGATCTCAGGTATTGACAGCTTCTATAGTCTGCCAAGTTCCATCAAGGGAGCCTTACTAGGTCATACAATATCTGGAAATTCTTCATAGCCTCCAAATTCTCCTAGTCTTCGGAGTCTTCAACTGTTGTAGTTTCCATTATTCAGACGCACGGTAAAATCTCCTTCATTCCGTAGTGGTCATGGTTCTCCGATATCTTGTACTTATTGGAATGGTCTCATCAGTCGAATCTTTGAGTGGTCAAAAGGGGAAAGGGATATAGTCTAACTAAAAGGGAATATTTTGATAAAGCTCAGAAAAGAAGAGAGGTAAAAGATCTTTTTGAAAAAGAAAGTTTTAGAGAAAATCCTTCCTATGGGCTTGCCAGTTTCTAGGGGTCACGTCCTACAGTCAACATGTGCTCTGATACCATCTTGAAGCGACCCGACCTTAGACGGTCAAGTCTCTGTGCTTAAGTGTCATCCCTGGATTGGTATGCTGACACACACAGTACTCGAGGATTTATAACAGAGGTAAATCACATGTATAAAATAACGTAAATACTATTACCTTAATCCAAATAGTGGAAGTAACAAGGTTGTGGATTCCCATCAACACCAACGGCAAAGTTGAGTGTAGAAATCGTAACCCTAACGTATCACTTACTCGTCGTAAGAATCCTGCAACATGAGACGTTGCAGCCACAAAGGGTCAGTACATTGAATGTACTGGCAAATTCACACCATAGGATAATTATGAATGATAACTATCACTACATGCATATTTGGCTGGTGGAAAGCTCTATGGTTATAAGGTTTTTGCGAAAAGCCAATTTTTCCCTACTGCAAAGGAATATATTTTATTTAACTACAAAGTTTGTTGAAAACATTGAGAATGGTAAACCCCATCTCAATCCCAATTAAAGGTAATTAACAACCCAACAAATTAATTATATAGAGTGATGAGATCAACATGATAATCCAAAACCAGATACTCAATATGTCCATAACCGGGGACACGACTAATCATGATTAGTTTGTACACTCTGTAGAGGTTTGCGCACTTTTCCCACAAGACTCGATCTCCTCCGTTGGATTTCTCGCACTACATAATGTTTGAGAAACGGATGACCGAGACACAATCTTTCCGAAGAGGTCTCCTTAACCGATAGATAGGCATGTACACCTACAATCCCTACATCTGCTAGCCCATCATGGAAAGGTTTCCCACAACTTACTCAACTATGCCAGAGCCCATAATGGCATGTGGCTGCACACGGAAGTTTCTAGTATGAATAATCTTATGATCCCTTTGAGCCTGGGTGGCAGTCCATTGGAGAATCACACGGTACCCCGGGATTTCCAAAAAATACAGGCAATCACTGGATACTTCAGGTGCCTCAATCCGCCCAGATGTGTATTAAAGTTGCCACCTTAAGTTAACCATTAATTAAGAATACTCACATCTGTCATGAATACACTCAAACCCAAACCACGTCTACGAGCATAGCATAGCAATGTAAGCAACGTAAAAGTAACTCCCAAGGTTTGAATGCAGGGCAATAGGTTCCTACCTCATCAACTACTTCCCAATACCCACCTGTTATCAATCCTACTCATGCAATGTTTGAGAGTGAAACTAATGCATAAAAACTGGGTATGAAAGGGATATGATCAAAGTGTGAACTTGCCTGTACTGTTGATGAAGATGATTCACACTCAACACTCTTGATAGTTCTACACGTCACACTCCGGTCAATCTATTGTAAGCAAGCAATAGTAACCACACATAAGCAATCACTCAAAAGATCGGAAAGAACGAAAAGACAGTTCGGAAAACATCAAAACCAAGCAAATAACTCGTGCAACATAAAACAATTTCTATCAGTACCAAAATTAGGTGAATTTGGCCTTATCAGAAAGTTTAGGTCAAGAGCTTTAATTTGCAAAAAGGATCAATTAAACCGGAGTTATAAAACTCAAGTTATGATCAAACGAAGCTCAAATACAAAACTGTTTGAATTAAAATTTTAAAACTTTCAAAAATATGTTTAAGTTGGATTACTGGATAGAGGAGATCATAACGAAGAAGTGAGCGTTGATTTCGTTGAATTTGGATAAACGAGTAAAAAGACGTGGTCGTTTGAAGTACAAGGACTAATCTGTGAAGAAATTTATCACGTATAGGTCCCTGGCCGAAAACTAAAATAAAAAGAAAAATCCTATCAAACGAACGTTCGCTAAACAGATCTACAGAAAGAAAACGTTCACTAAAACTAACTAAACAGGAAACGTTCGTTACTTAACAAAAAATAAAAAAACTGGTTTTAAACAAAACCGAAAAAACGTAAACCTAAAAGAAAACCGGCGAACCGGGGACGGATTTATACCGGACTGGGAGAAACCGGCGGGTCGGGCGGCGGATCAGGCGGCGGCGGTTCCGGCGATCTCCGGCGACGGTGGGCAGCAGCTTCGGTGGCGGCGGGCTCAGCGGTGACGGCGACTAGGCGGCGCGAGGCGGCGCGGCAGCGGCGGGAGGCGGCGCAGGGCAGCGTGGGCGAGGCGGCGGCGGCTGATGCGGAGCTCGGCCGCGAGGAAGTGCGGCGGCGCGGCGGCGAGATGCGAGGGCGGCGAGATGCGGCAGCGGCGATTGCGAGGAGGAGAAGGAGAGCTTATAAAGGGGCCAGGGGCAGGGAGACTTGGCGGAGGGGGCAAGGCGGCGCGGAGGTGGCCGGGTTGGCCACGGCGGCGGCCGGCGAGGCGTGCGGGCGGCGGACTCCTGCTCGGGAGGGAGATGGCGCGGCGAGGCTGGGCTTCGGCCTGGCCCGGTTGGAGCTGGGCCGGCCGAGTCGGCGAAGGAAAGAGTTTTTTTTTAACACAACGAAAATAGAATAAGAGCGAAATAAAATAAAATAGAACCTAGGCATATTTTATATCAAAATTTTCAGAAAATTATTTTCTACAACATGAACATTTTACTAACGCCAAATAAAATACACACAATTTTAAATAATTAAAACAGTGCTCCTGCTCTACTATAATCCAATAAAAAATCATTTTAGAAATACCAAAATTATTTCAAAATTATTTCTCTCCAATTTTCTGATGTAGGGAATCATTTTATCCTAATTTCCATATATTTTATTTTTGGAGAAAAATAATTTGAATAAAATCCAAATAACTCCAAATTGAAAATAATTTCAAAATAACTTTGAATTTAATTCTTTGAAAACTTCCAAATCATATTTCATATATTTTGAAGAAGTCATATTATCTTCTCTCATGAAAATCATTGAGTTGCTTAAAGTTTCTGAATTTGAAAAATAGTTCCAAATAAAATTCAAATATTTTCAAATACCCTTTTCATTTATTTAAATGAAAGAAGTCATGTCATCTTCTCTCTAGGGTTTTGTATTTGAAAAGAATTTGAATTCACGGAGATCATAAAAACAAAAAATGAAAGTTTGGGAAAGTCCTTTTATTCCCTCTCATTTAACTTTCAAAAAGTTTCGAATTTCACTCACTTTCAGTCAATCAATCAAAAAATCAATCAAATCTATCTATTTAGTATAACATTCCAAAATTTAGAATTTTGTGATGTTACATCGCAGCATCTCCGCACGCCTGTTCCAGCATCCCGCGGGCCAATTCCAGCATAAGCATGCACCGGGTCCAGTATCGAACGCCAGTTTGTTGCATCGTCGCGCTCGCCGTTTGCAACACATCATGCGGCGGTTGTAGCATCCCTGTGCGCCGCTCCCAGCACCGCATCTCGCTAGTTGTAGCACCCAAAAAATGGCATGCTAGTGTCACCCGCCGGTGAGCTGCCGCTCGTGGGAGTGCACGGTGTCATTGCCCCCGTAGCAGCTCACAACACGTCGTCGTCGTCGACTGACCGCCGCACGGCTGGCCTGGCTTGCCGTAGTCGTGGAATCAGGATCGCCATTGCCCCGACAGGAAGGGCATCGGCCTGATCGTTGCCATGCAACCCCGCCCCATAGCACCGGAATCAAGGAGATCGCACGCGTCCTTTTTAATTCTTCTGCGGGACATCTAGCAACAATGTATAGTTGCTCACACACAGTCGGGTTGAGGACGACGCCACAACATGCGAGATCACGAGATGGCCATGGTCGCACAAGGGAGAAAGGGGATGTGAAGGAGAACGATAGGCTCACATGCTCGATCGTGAAAAAGATAAGGCAAAAAAGAGGAAAGCGGTGGTGCAAGCCCCACAAGACACGCGCATCATGGGAGGCGACAGGCGCAACGCTTGGCCGGTCGGTCGGAGCAAATTTTTACTATTCTATATATCTAAATAGTTAATCTTCACTGTCTCTATTATCTTAACGTGCACAAATGTCACCTCATCAAAAACCCGTCACAACATGAATAAAAAGTTTCTCATTCTATTCTCATGCGCACATCCCTCCTCACCACACATGTCACCACATCAAAGATTCACTTAACATGCATGGGATTTATTTCATTATATTATGCCACTTATATTCAAAATATTTTTGGACTACACAATAATCAAATGCAATACATAAAACTTATTTTAAATTTTAATTCATATTTATTAATTCAATTATGTGTGATTTATAAATATATTGTAATCGCTTCCCTAGTTTTAACAGCACTCGGCCCCGATCTAACTTTTGGGCTCCGCCAATTGGGAGGCGACCGGGGCTTTGAACGGGCACTAGGACCCCCCATGCGAGCGGAGCGGATGCAAGCGCGAGGAAACGGGGAGGGACGTTGGAGTGGAGACCAGAGAGAAGTGAGAGCGCCTTTAACCGCCACCAGTCAACCCAACTACCAGAGCAGTTAACACGATCCTGTTATTCGGATAACCGAAAGCTGTGACGATCCGCGCATTGTTCTCTCTTTCACCTCTCATCAGCAGCTATGCCCTCCCTTCTATTTAAACGCGTTGGTTTCTGGCGTTGAGATCTAGGGTGACAATACTGTGAGTTCCGGGCAAAAAGAATCTCCCTTTTGACATTCCACATTCAGTACACTCCTGGAGTGTTAGATATGGATAGGAGACAGGCAACCACGTGCATCCTCTTACTAATCGTGTTACTTGGTAATTTTGCTTCCGCGGCAGGTTCGTGTTCCGGATCTCCGTTTATCTGACTATACAGTGTTATTACGGTGTGTTTATTTGATCACAAAGTAGAGGCGCATGGTAGAATTTGAGTATTTGACGTGATTTTCTTCTTCCCCTCTGTTAAATTCCTGTCGTTCTTATCACCGTGTGTGTGTGAATTTGCTTGCGCAGACGACGACTATTGCTGGGAAGAATACAATGAGAGCGCATTATGCTTTGGTTTCGTCTGCAAGGCAGAGTGCTGGCTGAACGCGAAACTGGAATATGCGGGCACAAAACCAAGTGTCAAGGGATACAAGTGTACGGGATCAAAACTGAAACACCGTTGTCACTGCTATTATTGTGTACCGTGGTCCAACTAGAAAGATAATGGGAAAACTTTGTTTTTGCCACTCTAACTTTTGCCCACTTTGCTTATGCCACTCTAGGATTTAACAATTCACTTTTGCCACTCTTAGTTTTTGACAATATATCAATTTTGCCATTCAGTGGCAAAAGCAAAATTTTCAAGTGGCAATTATGATACATTGCAAAACCTAATAGTGGCAAAAGTGAAATGAAAAAATATTGTTTTTGCCACTGAATGGTATTTGTGATGTATTGTCAAAAGTTAAGAGTGGCAAAAGTGAGATGTCAAATTCTAGAGTGGCATAAGCAAAGTTGGCAAAAACTAGAACGGCAAAAATAAAGTTTTCCGAAAGATAATCTCACGTTCTTTGTTTTTTCAATCTTAGCATCATGTTTACCAGCATGTATCACCGTGGACAGTGTATTTAGTTCTGTCTCGGTAGGTATAATCAATAGAAGTTAGTAGTTCATCCGTTATTACTCTATATATTTGCCAGTTGTCCTTTTGTGCTTCGGTGCTACCACTAATAATTTAGTTTTGCTTTGACTAATATATACACAATGGGATTGTCGTTCCTCTGCTTCGGATCTCATTAACTTTAATGACATTGAGTTACTTGCTCTATATAATCGGACATGCGACGTTTTTCATCTAATTTGTGTACCAGGTTAAAGCATCTCCAACTGGACTGTGCAAATACCCCCTCCTTGTTAGACCTCCAACGTATCCGCGGACAAGAAACGGCCACCTCTATATGACAGCCCGTGCAATTGCACACCCACCATTGCAGACCTTAGATGCATGCAAATAGATGCATGTATCGATCATTCGTTGACAGAAATACACGTAATAATAAATGTAAACGCGCAAATAAAATTTATTCAAATATAACATACATAGTTCAAACATAAAATTTATTCGAAGTGCATAATTCAAATATAAAATTCAATGTTTTCCAATGTGGGCTCAAATATGCTCCACAACTTGTCGGTACTTGCGCATGTGACTGTGTATCTCGAATTTGTGTATGCATCTCTACAAAGTTCACAACATGTTATGCATCTTGTTCCAGCAGGTGGACATGTACTCCGGGCCTCTCAAAATAATTTGTGCAGGCTGCCTTGTCTCCTTCATATACCACAATCATGTTGTGCAAGATTACACAACAAGTCATCTCTGGCACTTTGTATCCGGATACTACATCGTTGCAGCTCCACTAACAGTATCCAACGATCTTTGAGCACTCCAAGTGCCCTCTCCACATCCTTCTTTGCAGCTTCTTACATTTGTGCAAAGAGACATCTTTTGTTACCTTGGGGCTCTGGGATAGTCTTCACAAACACCGCCCACTGAAGATATATGCCATCAACAAGGTAGTAGTGCTTGGTGTAGTCCTGTCCATTGACAGTGTACTTGCCCATCGAAGCATCTCCATCACAAAGTCTCCTCAACGGCGGAGACCGTTGAAGCACATTGATATCGTTGTGAGAACCGAGAATACCAAAGAAAGCATGTTAAATCCACAAGTCTTATGATGCCACTGCTTCAAATATGGTGGTGGTCTCTTTTGTGTGACCTTGGTATTGCCCGCACAAACCTATCGGACAATTCTTTCATTGACAATGCATGTAGTCGACTAAACCGATGATACTTGGAAAAACCTCTCGATTCTCCAGTTGCAAATACCTCCTCGGCATTTAATTCTGCCATGTAAGTTGGCCCAAACATTTTCACCACAACACATGGAAATCGCATCATTGCATCAAAGACGTGCTCTCCTCAATCAGGACGATCGCATCAACGACACCTCCCATGCGAGAGAAAAACTCGGATCAAGGATCGAAAAAAAAGCTCTCTAGGGCAGCCGATCAACTAGATCGGCGAACGAACCCTAGTTACGGGCGGTGCGGCCCCTGGTGGCGATCATAGAGATCGACCGCCCCGGGGGCGGCGCTGTGCAGAAGCGGCGGCGGCGGCTAGGGTTTGGACTGCGGTTAGCCTGATACCATGTAGAAGGAACAGAGAGGAATTTTATGAAATCGATGTTTATTGCTTGAGCCTCGTGTGCATATATATATATATATATAGGAGTAAATCATCAACTTGTAGAAATAAATCCTAATCTACTTTATAGTACTTTTTAATAGTCACGATACTCAACAGGAGGAATAGCCTGCAGCTCTTATGTGTGTTGTCACGCAGCTGGACAATCGAAACTCTCGAAGACGTTTGAAAATGGTTTAGTTGTTTCCACGACGCCGCAGGCTTGCCGCTTGCAGGCATGCATGGCCGCGCAGAAGCTTGCACATGGAGAGAGGAGATCGATGATCGTGAGAGCTGAAACGGGTTTGACGATTCCGGACGCTCGTGACTCGTGATCGTTGAAAACTTTTTTTTTTGAACTGGTGAGCGTTGAAAACTTTGCCCAACTGCTCCATGCTGATCTGCTCCATCTCAAGCCCTAGTTAGAAGGACATGCTGGAAGAAACTATTGCGGCCATCATGGTTCCTTCAGGCCTATGTCAATGATGGATACTAGTAGTGTCATACATAATCCTGATGTGTTCTAGTTTAATCATTAGCATCCCATCAGCCTTTCATTCCCTTGTAGTGGAGAGAATGTAAAGGGGTGCTTCATAGACTTTGGATACCACAGCACTTGATCACTCCCTCCCACTAACACACCTACTGCACTAATCAGGTTCTAGATCAGCGTGCACTTATAGGTGTGACAACTTTGACACAAGAAGTTTTCCAGCAGTCAGCGACAAATCCTGAAATTCTTACGAGCCAATGACCGAAGAAACATGGAAGTGCAGTACACATCATGTACAGTACCAAATGGGAACGCAACCTAATTAAGGATCGGCCCTAGGAACTTGGATGTACTTTTCATTTTTCAGCGATGTCAGCACTGCTGGTTTGATCAATAGGTTTGAGACTTTTTTCTTAAAAAATAATACAGAGGTGAGAACGCAATAATAATAATAAAGCAATAGAGTGCGGTGTGCTCTATTATTATGAAGGCATCGTGATATCATTATGTACTCCTATTTGATAACAACCACTATCACAGCATGATTGTTTACTTGAATTTTCAGCCACGTCAGGTACCACCCTGTTATAATACTCCTCATGTGGTACTCCCTGCTTTGACTTGCTGTGTCTAATTCTCGTCCACTTGGCCCTTTCTAACAGCACTTCGAATAGAATATGAACGTGCCGATGGATGTAGTTGAAATGCTGTTTCAAAATAGTATTATCTGACAATAAATAAAGTGTAAGTATGGATAATACTGTATCTGTCTCAGCCTCCTTTCTAAGAAAAAAAGGTCTATGTCCCTTTTGCTTTGCTATGTCTTGGCTAATTAAGAACACACTACACTTATTCCTTAGGACAATGGCTATTTAACCTTAAAAAAAAGGACAATGGCTATTTGGCACTAGACCGGTTCAAACCTAGGGTCGGGCCGGGATCCGGGCTAGGCTTGTCAAAGCCTGAAGACAAAATCCCAAGCCCGAGACCGGCCTGGCCCGGCCTGAAACTTGTGAACAGTGCACTTTTTCCATTAAAATAATCAATTTTGTGGTATTTGAATATATTATAGTATACCTATTTAAATTAAATAATTATTTTAATGACTTTCAGGCTTAGTTCAGGCTTTTTGGGAGGAAAAACTGAACTTGAGCCCGGCCCGGATGCTAGGATTTCAGACTCGGGCCGCCAAGCCGGGCTGTGCATGCACATGTCTATTTGACGCGTAACATAAAAGTCAAGAATGAGAGAAATTAATTAACGAGCACTCCTTCGGAAGCCTCGCAACAATCAGCGTCACTTGGCGCGTTCTCAGCCATTCACCACGTGTCGCGCTCTCGACGCTTCCTCCGGATTTTGGTTTTTTATTTCTCCGCACGCGTTTTCGGCTTTTTTAACGGTTTTTTCCTGGGTTTTTTTGACGTTTTGGTTTTCCACCGGTCTTCCTTAGCTTTTTGATCAAAAAAAATTGCGCAAAAAAATGCGTTTTTTTCCTTTCGCGAGAGTCATGGTTTTGCTTCCACGAGAGGCACGATTTTGCTTTCGCGAGAGTCACGCCCGTGCCTCTTGGAAACGAAAAAAAAACGCGTTTTCTGTTTGTTTTTTCGTTTCGCAAGAGTCACAGTTTTGCTTCTGCGAGAGGCATGGTTGTGCTTTCGCGAGAGTCACGGCTGTGCCTCTCGGAAACGAAAAAAAATGTGTTTTCTGTTTTTTTTTTCTTTCGCGAGAGTCACGGTTTTGCTTCCCCGCAAGGCATGGTTGTGCTTTTGCGAGAGTCATGGCCGTACCTCTCGGAAACGAAAAAAACACGTTTTCTGTTTTTTTTCTTTCGCGAGAGTCACGGTTTTGCTTCCGCGAGAGGCACGGTTGTGCTTTCGCGAGAGTCACGGCCGTGCCTCCTCGGAAACAGAAAAAAAAACGCGTTTTCTCTTCTTTTTTTCTTCCGCGAGAGTCACGGTTTTGCTCCCGCGGTAGGTACGGTTGTGATTTCGTGAGAGGCACGGGCATGCCTCTTTCGGAAAGAGAAAAAACCCGTGCTCCCGGTTCGGTTTTTACGTCCGTTTTTTCATGAAAAAAAGTTCATTAAAACCTATCAACATGGGATCTAGTTTTGAAGATCTCGACGCGAGGAATCCAACGATGAAAGTGGTTCGAGATTTGGATGCACGGTTTAAGAGATAAAACGTTTTGAATAAACGGATCTACGAAAAAAGGGAAAACTTCCGGGTTGCGACAAGTGGCACATACGCAGCGCCACTTGTCGCAACCTGGGGAGGTTGGAGTGACCTTGGCAACGAATACTCCTCAACTAGTGATTTCGGACTTTAAGTCTTTCAGCCGGCAACTCAGAAAGAAATGAAAGCCTTTCCATGGACATCCTTTAGCATGCTCATATGAGCAAAGAATGTCCAAAATGCAAGTAAGTTCATATGAAAGTAAGTCTACTTTAGCATGCTCATATGAGCAAAGAATTCACACATCAAACTTGCGATGACTGGATAGCAAATGATACAAGTTATACCAAGAGACTAAACTCGCTCAGAACAAAATGCAAGTAAAATTATTATCTAAGGAAGAATATTACTCAATAATAACGGATGCAAGGAACAAAAAAAGGACTCCATGGACTAAGGCCAGACATATTTTCTCTCAAACTGATGTTTGAAAACGCCTCGGGCCCTCACACTGCCAATGAACAACGACCTAATTGGTAATACAATTGCTATATGAATAATCAGTACTATAGTGTAACAAATTTACCAACACAAGGAGCACCGAAAACTGGAATCAAAGCTAAGTCTTATTCTTCTTACTCTCTTCAGCACAAAATTACATAAACACTAAAAACTGGTTAATGTTGGGTATGTCGAGTGTTAGAATACGTAATAGGCCTAATGTGTCTGGGCTGGCGGTATAGCCCGTTAGTCTTAGGGTTAATTAGAGATAAGGATCGCTTGCTTAGAGGTCAAGTAAGCCTTGCTTGGGAGTCAAGTAAACCTCTCTATATAAAAAGAGGAGATGTATCAATCTAATCAAGCAAGAATTAAGAAGGAAATCCCTTCCATCTTGCCCGGCCGTGGGCAAAAGGCCCCCGGCCGGCCCTCTCGCGCCCTCCTTTTAGCAGCGCCATAACAATTTGGTATCAGCTAGCTTCGGTTCGATCATGTCTTCACCGCTGCCCAACCCGTCTCTTCCGCTGTCGGGATCCTCCATCGCGCCCGCCCCCGCCGTCCTCACCCGAAGGAGGTGTCCGGGCGCTGCGGGACCTAACCCAGGCGGTCCAGGAGATCCGCCTGTTCTTGGCCGGCTCCTACGGGCCGCACCCAGCTACATCGCCCATCACCGCCACCGCGCCGCCGTGGCTGCCGCTGCACCAAGCGGCCTCCGCCGCGCTCGCCGGGCCGCTGCAGCAGCCGCAGCCGCTGCCGCTGCCATCCACCGCCCCGCCCTGTCTGTAGTGGCAGCCACCGCTCCTGGCGGCCTCCGCCGCGCCCGGCACTCCGCCGCAGCAGCCGCTGCCCCAAGGCGTCCCCGCCACGCTCGCCGGGCCACTGCAGCTGCCATCCACCGCCACCACCGCCCCGCCCTGGCTACAGTGGTAGTCGCCGCTCCTGGCGGCCTCCGCCGCGCCCGGTGCTCCGCTGCAGCAGCCACCGCCGGTCAGCTCCGGCCCCGCATCGACCGCGCCAGCAGGAGTCCCGATCCACCAGATCAAGTTCCCGTCGTCGCCATTACCGCTTCCCCAGGGCGTTCCCATCCAGCAGTCAAGTTCCCGCCGTCACCGTCACCGCTTCCAGCTTTGATCACTACCTGCCACGTGTCGGCGACGGTGAGGTTGCAGGCTGCTGTGCGCGGCCTCCTTGCGCGTCGGCGTGTGCGGGAGATGCGTGGTCTGCAGCTGCTGCTCCTCCCAGCTACGCTTCGCTGCGCAAAGGACCTCGATCTCGTCCGCTGCGTCGGGGATCTTGGGCATGCTGTTTTCCCCGCGGGCAGCGACCTCAAAGTCTGCGACATCGGCGGTTGGGGGGCGCACCCCTCCTCGTCATTCTCCATCCACAACCCTCCACTCTTCTCTGTGCGGTGCCGACCAACAGCCGTTCGGCGGCGCATGGTGTCACCGACAGGAGCGCACCACGTAGCACCACTGCATTCCGCCGCCGGCCGCCACGAGGGCACCTCTGCTGGTCGCTCTTGCGACCACTTCCAGGTGGCCATACACATGCACTCCTTTTGTCCAGATGGCATGGGATCCAGGTGGCTGTACACGTGCACGTCGTGACGTGCGGATGGTGTCCACTTTATGTTCAGGGGTCCAAAATAAAGCGTTCCAGTCCATTTCAGGTTGAGAGTAATAAAACAAGCCGAGATGTAAAAGGCTTGTTTTTAGGTGTTAGGTTTGTGTTGTGTCGAGTCAGGGTTATAAGTTGGTTAGGCTGCAGCTCGAGGACAAGCTGCATGTCCAGGTGGGGTGTAGTGTTAGAGTACGTAATAGGCCTAATGTGCCTGGACTGGCGGTATAGCCCGTTAGTCTTAGGGTTAATTAGAGATAAGGGTCGCTTGCTTAGAGGTCAAGTAAGCCTTGGGAGTCAAGTAAACCTCTCTATATAAAGAGAGGAGATGTATCAATCTAATCAAGCAAGAATTAAAATGAAAATCCCTTCCATCTTGCCCGGCCGTGGGCAAAAGGCTCCCGGCCGGCCCTCTCGCGCCCTCCTTCTAACAGCGCCATAACATCAAGGAAGAGAAAAAAACTATACTATAGTCGATAGCAGATATAGTTGAACGCAGTGCTACATGATTAAAAAAACGTGTATCCATCTAGATCTCTATATATATTTGCTAAAATTCAAACTAATGGTCACTAAAGGCAAAATTCTCCCTTCCAGATAGAAATGGTTTAAAAGAAATTTTCTTAAAAACGTAACCTGCAGGCTAAAAATGTTACTTTTAGAATTGAAGCATACTACAAATTGTCTGTTTATTTCAAACAATCAAGTGGCAACTACCGATTGTTTTGTATATAGCGAATTGTACAACATTTTTTTTTCTAAATTCGGAGGAACACAGTCCTTGGTATGGCGAGTATATAATGTGGATTATCGAGTTGGAGTTTGTCAACTTACTTTCATATGTGCCATAGTGTTGGTCGTTGGTAATGGAGGAGGTCAGGAGTGCAGGTTCCAACGATGGCAGAAATAGGATCTGTAGAATGGAAAAAAGTCAGACTAATGTGTTTAATGGAGCAATGGTAAGAAATAAAACCAAGACCTTAACTGGCAATAACAAACTACACCATCTGTGTGCTTAGAATAGAATTCAGCTATAATTTTAATGTAGATAACAGCAACATGGATGCAACTATGTGTTCGAAATTTATAGTCTTATGAAAATGTATGTCAGTGGCTGTAAATTTTCTTTAGGTCCATGTAATCACAGATTCATACAACAAATTAGCGAGGGCAGATCCATCTAATCTTTCAATGACAATTAAACAGTGCAACCTTTTCTGATTTTGGGCTATCACAGGATAAAGCCATGCGCTAGTTGGTGCCGCAAAGCGACATGACAGAAGAAACATTGATCACACATGTAAAATCAGATAAATAAATCAGCAATCTAATGTAAAAAAAAAAATCTATTCGGAAGCATGAGAAATTTATGTTCTTTGGGCCACACAAAAATGAGCTAAAAGGAAGAGCATTGAGCAATATCCGTAAGAATACAAAGAGCTGCCACGACCTTGTTATGTTTGTGATATTTTTTCTGGTCAGCTGGTGATGCAGGGTAGTAATGAAAACAAATTGATATACTGAAAGAGCGAACCTCTAGTCCAAACAGTAACTCTGTCATAGCCAGAATCTCTCATTTCTATGTACAATTTATTTGTCAGGCAAGATAAACACACATGATATCAGGTCAGATGATCTGATTTGCTAAGATTTTGGTCTAAATCACATTTAATGCGTACACCATAGAGCAAATTCTATTTCTAGAGCAGGCATGTGAGAGAGGTTCTGTCCAATAATATTCTTATGGATCAATGCAAACAAGAAGGCATGACAGAATTGATCATTATTAAAAAAAAGCAGTACCTAGAGGTCTTCGACGTTGACACAAAGATCGGCAGAGTCCTTTTGGTTGCACAATGACACATCAAGTCGTCCGATTATTAAGCTATCACTGTGGAGTTGCTCAACTGAATCCTATAACATAGCTCACCATCAGTTAAGCAACCTATCTTTCATGCCAGCATAATTTCAAGAAGAAATAGAAAGTATATGTTAGTTGAGAGGTTGAAATACATACCTTCGCAAGAAGTACTGACCAATACGAATAATGACATTGTTCACAGCCTACCAAAAGATGACACGTTTCTTCAGTTAATTGGGATATCCACCTAATAAATAAAGCACACATATGTACCGGTTGTTAATTAAAAACATCATGCCACAAGTTCAAAGAAATCTATGACAGTTATGAGTACTTTACATTATTAAAATACCAGCTATCTCAAAATAAAATGTACAACCAAACAGCGATTCATTATAACTATAGCACGCCTTCACTCTGAATAGAAAAAATGATTAGTGAACTAACCTTGAGAGCACCTTTGGCAGCGCAATCAGATCCTCCATCTCTTAATTCTCATGTCTCATATATTCCTAAATTCAACGATCCAAATATTGAAAACTGAACAGTCCTGATGGATCTTGAGCCAACTCTATCTCTTTTGAGAAACTTGATTGAACACTGCAAATACAGTTACAATACATCATTTCTCTTCAGTTTATTTCGGGGAAATTTTGGAACTGCCATTTTACTAATTTTATTATTCCGTTAGTATATCAATTCATTTCACTTCAGGACCCGTTCGGTATACGGGAATTTCAGAGGAACATTTGGAGGATTAGTTTCCGTAGGAATTTTCGCCCATATTATGTTCGGTTTGTAGGAATCTAGGACGTGTATTCCACTGGAAAGTCATGCTAGCATGTACTTTTCACACGAAATTAAAACTCCAGTAGAACTTCATGTTCTGGCGGAGGCCCGAGGCTAAGCGCAGAGCTGCAGTGTAGCCGAATAAACAGTGCAGCTGTACAGAGCTGTGAGAGGTCCCATCAACCTTGTTGTGAACAATAAAAAAACTGCTATAAACTAATTAATCAACACTGAATGCCCACCCTCCCATCGTACTGAACAGTGCCAAATTGGGCTGGTCCAAGGCTTTTTTTTCCCTGCAAACCGAACAATCCAATTTTTTGGTTCCTACATTTGAAGGCTCCATAGGTTTCCTGTTCACACACTACTCTACTGCTGTGCAGTTATTTTTTCCATTGTTTTTTCTACCTCTATACCGAACGGAGCCTCATTCTTAGTAGATGTACACTCCCTGCAGATTGTCATATTCATCGGTACAGAAACTGGCATCGATGTAGTTAGCAAGCGGGAGAGAAAGAGAGAGAGAGAGAGCAAATCATTGAACAGCGACAACGGAGAGGGGTGATAGAAGAGGAGAAGAAGCAGATTACCTGCAAAATTGCAGGGTTGTCGCAGAGAATAAGGCAATGCGGGTTGTGCGCCCCTACTTTGGTCTAAACATCAGGCGCCGACGCCGATCACCAATCCATGGTCATGCCATTACTTAGACATGACACCAGCCCAATTGACCACGCACGACGCAAATGGTGAAGGGGGAGCGCCGGGGCCAATCAAGACGACGGGACGCTGCCGCAGCATCAACCCGCGTACCGGGGAGGAAGAAGGCCAGCCCGATGGGTAAGAATGGGACGAGTCGCGCACCAACGTCGCCAGAGATCGCCTGTCGCCATGGATACCCGGAGTTGTCCCTTTCACGCCGTCAGTGGCGCACCTAGTTCTTTCCCTAGGCTGAGGTCGCAAGGGTTCAGGGTAGTACGGGAGGGGAGGGGAGTGCGGCGGGTCAATTGATCATTTGCCCCACCTTTGCCCTGCCCCGGCCGATATGCCCCACCTTACATTGCAATTGATAAAATGCCCCATTTTTGCTCTGCCTCTAGATAAAATGCCCCACACTTAAGTTGATGGTGTATCTTTACCTTATGACAGAAGTAAGAGGGTGGAAAATACCAAAATACCACAGAACAAAAAACAAAATGTTAGCAGCCCATGGAATCTTGTTTGAATGCCCAAAAAATTCAAATTTTGTCCAAAAAACAACATGCCCAGAAAAATCTGAAAAAACAACAGAAAATCACATATATTCATAGTAGTGTACTGTTCAAATTTCAGCCATTTCCGAACAGGGAACATAGAGAAAAACGAGATTTCCAATTTCTGTCCAGATTTGTACAAACATTGGTCGAAAATTTTAAATGCCCAGAAAAATCTGAAAAATTTACAGAAAATCAAGTATATTCATAGTAGTCTGCTGTTAAAATTTCAGCCAATTCCGAACAAGAATCAAAGAGAACAAGCGATTTCAAAATTCTGTCCAGATTTGTTCACATTTTGGGCGAAAATTTGAACTGCCCAGAAACATCTAAAAAATTACAGAAAATCAAGTATATCCATAGTACTATACTGTTCAAATTTCAACCAATTCTAAAGACCTATAATAGAGAAAATGTCATATATACTTGATGTACAACAAGTTTGGCGCATAGTCTATACCAATATAAAAAGACCCAAAGGGGCAGACCCAATTAATCTCGGCCATCAAATCATGTCAATCCAACGACCTAGACTGCTTCAATATCAAGCGCTCAACGCGTTTAGCGTGCAGTTAATTTAATGCCAAATATAGTATTAATTATATAATAACACGTAAATAATATCCTACTTAATATCTGCATGCACTTAATATACTTTCAAATTAACATGCATTGCACATACACATTAACTAGTCATACAAATAGATGAAGTTTTCCATTACATGGGTTTCAATTTTCATTCTACATCACAAAATAGAGCAACACATCACAAATAAAATCTCAACTTCCAACACATAGATGAAGGTTTCAAGTCCCAACACATCATAAAATAGAGCAAATTTCAAGTTCATATGCAAAGCTTCCTCTTCCTTGTGGTTATCTTTTTGAGAGTTGATGTACTTGTTCTCTTGGGAGTGATTTGCGGGACAGGGCCAGCAGCGGCTGCTCGCGGCAGGTGGTGGAGGAGATGCAGACGGGCTGCTTGCTGCGGCGGCTGGAGGCGGCGGCGTACCACGACTGCCCACGGCGGATGCCCACTGGAGGCGGCAGCAGCAGCGGCCCGTGGTTGGAAGTGGTCGGCAGCGGCGGCGGACCACGGCGGCCGGGGGCGGAGGCCCGCGGCTGCGGCTAATAGTCTTGGCCGGCGGCGGCAAGAACCCTAGCTCTGCTGCGTGCTTTCGGGTGTGAGGTTCGTTCGTGAAACGAACAAGTCCTCCGATCCTTCCTTTCGTGGCTTCGTGGATTGCTAAGGGCACTTTTGTCCTTTCCCATCTCTAATTGCAGCGATTAATCAATAATATATGTTTATATTTAATCTGGGGCATTTTATCTAGAGGCAGAGCCAAGATGGGGCATTTTATCAATTGCAATGTAAGGTTGGGCATATCGACCGGGGCAGAGCAAAGGTGGGGTAAATGATCGATTGGCCGGAGTGCGGCTAGGAGGTGGACTCGGATCAGAACCGCGATCGTTCATATAGGATCTCAGGTTAGCCCGTGTCAGTGAATTAGAGGCTTCGGATTCGGCCACGGGAATAGCGGCCCAGGACATACGACCCAGTACCAGCCCACCCCGGAGAAAACAATGTGTTGGACGGCTAGGGATGGCCAAGACACGAGATCCAATGGCTGAAATTAGTGAGGGCGTGAGAGTGTTTGGAAAGGATTCGGTTTTACTGTTTTTAATATGGGATAAGGAGTTTATATGTATTAAATGAGGATGCATGTGGACCTTAAATGGGCTGCGAATACCGTGAACAATTTTGCCCTCGCTATTTTTTTAATTTATTTGTAAAACAAAGTAATAAAGTTATGAGTTTCTAAAAAAAAGTAATGAATTTATGTACAAATATTTGTACATACAATGATTATTGTAAATAAAAACATTTAAATATAAACCTTTGTATTATATATAAAATATTTAGTAGACCATAAGTAATAATTATGTTCAAATATTTGTGTGTTAAAAACATTGTACATTTAGACGATGATTAGTAAAAAATTAAATATAAACTTGTGTTTTATCTATTACATATTTAGTAAAAATAATATAAACCTGAGTATTATATAAACATGTGTGTTATATAAATGCGTGTATTACATATTTGGTTTTTAAATAAAAAATTTAAAAATATTGTTTAATTATACAAACATTTCAATAAGTATAAGCAGATTTGTATAGTTCAATGTTTGTCTAATTATAAATATCATATTTAAAATTTAAACTGTTAATATGAATATATAATCATGGCTAATATTTAAACTGTATAATATTTTTCAATATAAGTCATGAGTAAAAATTATATTCAACTAAATATTCATAAATATTTATTAAATGTTTGTATCATCATTTTGTATAATTTAAATATAAGACGCAAGTATATATACTTTTGGGATCATTAAACATATTTATTTAATAAACATTTCAATGTCTGTTAACTTAATATTTTTGTATAATACACAAGTTTATATTTAAATATTTTTATTTACTAATCATTGTTTGTATGTATACTATTTTTAACAGACAAGTATTTGATATCTTAAATGTTTTAATTACTTATGTTTTACTAAATATTTTATATATGATACACATGTTTATATTTAAATGTTTTTATTTACTAATAATCGCTTGTATGTATAATATTTTTAACACACAAATATTTGAACATAAATATATTCCTTACGTTTGACAAATATCTTACAAAATTGCGCGCAAAATGGGCTGCAATATCCATATCTCATTCAAACTACACGCCAGTCCACATTCAGTACACATAAGTTTGTTATCTGTAAAAGGCATCAGGACGTTATTGGCGTGTTGGCTAGACCGTCTCGTCTAAAGGTCGCAGGTTTGAGTCCTGGCGGACCCTTTTTAGGTGTTAATTTTGAAATATATGTGCAATGCTATGGTCGGGGTATATGTAAATAAACAACTGTGAGGGTTTTTTGTGTTGCGTCGCGGTGGCAGACTTTTTCCATGAATTTTGAGGATGTATTGTGTAAAGATATATCACACTCAATGCCACCACTCACTGACAGGTGGGACCATGCACATGGATACACCCATATACGCATGATGTGACCGTATCTGCACGCTTGAGTCAAGTTAAGTGACCACAAAACCATATTTTCAAAATTCTAGCATCAAACTGAACATGGGACATAAGTTCTATGACTCCCTGTGATATTACCTTTTTGTTTTTAACAATTTTCCTTAGAAAAGAAGGGTCAGATTCTCAATCATCTGGCCCTCCTCCTCTCTTCTTTTGAGGGCCCTTCTCCTCTAAAAGTAACTCTATTAGAGGGAGCAAACTTATGGAGGACGGGGGCATTGGAGGCGTATTTTTTTTCAAATGATTCAAAAATCATATTTCCAAGTTTCAAAAAAATGAAAAAAATCTATGAAAAGATATACATATTCGCAACGGATCTGCAATTTTTTGTTAAAAAATATTATCATTTGCAAGTTGCACAAAAAAATCCCGGCCCAACCACAAAATTTTGTTTGCTCATTTTCATGTACGTATTAGTTTTTTTTCTACGCCACGTATGAGTGTATATTGTTATGAAAATTTTCTTGACCGTGTTATATATGTATTTGTGTCTATACAAAAAATTCATTTTTTTGTGTTGTGGAAATATGTTTTTTAGAAAAGTCGTCGAATGAGCCCATGCACCATCATGCATTTCCGCTCTAGTAGAGTTTTGTAACCGTAGCTTCACTTACATGTATGGAGCATACTTCATAATTTATCATAGACTATGGAGATTGTGCGTAAAACATTATCACAATGCGGCCTTCATAATTTTTCTATTTTCTTCTATCCTATTCTACTACTCTGATTGAAGGAAATATGCCCTAGAGGCAATAATAAAGTTATTATTTATTTCCTTATATCATGATAAATGTTTATTATTCATGCTAGAATTGTATTAACCGGAAACATGATACATGTGTGAATACATAGACAAACAGAGTGTCACTATTATGCCTCTACTTGACTAGCTCGTTAATCAAAGATGGTTATGTTTCCTAACCATGGACAAAGAGTTGTTATTTGATTAACGGGATCACATCATTAGGAGAATGATGTGATTGACTTGACCCATTCCGTTACCTTAGCACTCGATCGTTTAGTATGTTGCTATTGCTTTCTTCATGACTTATACATGTTCCTATGACTATGAGATTATGCAACTCCCGTTTACCGGAGGAACACTTTGTGTGCTACCAAACGTCACAACATAACTGGGTGATTATAAAGGTGCTCTACAGGTGTCTCCGAAGGTACTTGTTGGGTTGGCGTATTTCGAGATTAGGATTTGTCACTCCGATTGTCGGAGAGGAATCTCTGGTCCCTCTCGGTAATGCACATCACTTAAGCCTTGCAAGCATTGCAACTAATGAGTTTGTTGCGAGATGATGTATTACGGAACGAGTAAAGAGACTTGCCGGTAACGAGGTTGAACTAGGTATTAAGATACCGACGATCGAATCTCGGGCAAGTAACATACCGATGACAAAGGGAACAATGTATGTTGTTATGCGGTCTGACCGATAAAGATCTTCGTAGAATATGTGGGAGCCAATATGAGCATCCAGGTTCTGCTATTGGTTATTGACCGGAGACGTGTCTCAGTCATGTCTACATAGTTCTCGAACCCGTAGGATCCGCACACTTAATGTTTCGATGACAGTTATATTATGAGTTTATATGTTTTGATGTACCGAAGGTTGTTCGGAGTCCCGGATGTGATCACGGACATGACGAGGAGTCTCGAAATGGTCGAGACATAAAGATTGATATATTGGAAGCCTATGTTTGAATATCGGAAGTGTTCCGGGTGAAATCGGGATTTTACCGGAGTACCGGGAGGTTACCGGAACCCCCCGGCAACATAATGGGCCTTAGTGGGCCTAGGTGGAAGAGAGGAGAGGCGGCTAGGGCTGGGCCGCACGCCCCTCCCCCCTAGTCCGAATAGGACAAGGAGAAGGGGGCGGCGCCCCCCTTCCTTCTTCTCCCTCTTCTCTTTCCCCCCTCCCAAGTCCTAATCCAACTAGGAAAAGGGGGGAGTCCTACTCCCGGTGGGAGTAGGACTCCTCCTGGCGCGCCCTAAGGCTGGCCGCACCTTCCCCCTTTGCTCCTTTATATACGGGGGCAGGGGGGCACCCCATAGACACAACAATTGATCATTGATCTCTTAGCCGTGTGCGGTGCCCCCCTCCACCATATTACACCTCGATAATATCATAGCGGTGCTTAGGCGAAGCCCTGCGTCGGTAGAACATCATCATCGTCACCACGCCGTCGTGCTGACAAAACTCTCCCTCAACACTCGGCTGGATCGGAGTTCGAGGGACGTCATCGAGCTGAACGTGTGCTGAACTCGGAGGTGCCGTACGTTCGGTACTTGGATCGGTCGGATCGTGAAGACGTACGACTACATCAACCGCGTTGTGATAACGCTTCCGCTTTCGGTCTACGAGGGTACGTGGACAACACTCTCCCCTCTCGTTGCAATGCATCACCATGATCTTGCGTGTGCGTAGGAATTTTTTTGAAATTACTACGTTCCCCAACAGTGGCATCCGAGCCTGGTTTTATGCGTAGATGTCATATGCACGAGTAGAACACAAGTGAGTTGTGGGCGATATAAGTCATACTGCTTACCAGCATGTCATACTTTGGTTCGGCGGTATTGTTGGATGAAGCGGCCCGGACCGACATTACGCGTACGCTTACGCGAGACTGGTTCTTCCGACGTGCTTTGCACAGAGGTGGCTGGCGGGTGTCAGTTTCTCCAACTTTAGGTGAACCGAGTGTGGCTACGCCCGGTCCTTGCGAAGGTTAAAACAGCACCAACTTGACAAACTATCGTTGTGGTTTTGATGCGTAGGTAAGAACGGTTCTTGCTAAGCCCGTAGCAGCCACGTAAAACTTGCAATAACAAAGTAGAGGACGTCTAACTTGTTTTTGCAGGGCATGTTGTGATGTGATATGGTCAAGACATGATGCTAAATTTTATTGTATGAGATGATCATGTTTTGTAACCGAGTTATCGGCAACTAGCAGGAGCCATATGGTTGTCGTTTTATTGTATGCAATGCAATCGCCATGTAATTGTTTTACTTTATCGCTAAGCAGTAGCGATAGTCGTGGAAGCAATAGTTGGCGAGACGACAATGATGCTACGATGGAGATCAAGGTGTCGCACCGGTGACGATGGGGATCATGACGGTGCTTCAGAGATGGAGATCACAAGCACAAGATGATGATGGCCATATCATATCACTTATATTGATTGCATGTGATGTTTATCTTTTTATGCATCTTATCTTGCTTTGATTGACGGTAGCATTATAAGATGATCCCTCACTAAATTATGAAAGTATAAGTGTTCTCCCTGAGTATGCACCGATGCAAAAGTTCTTCGTGCTGAGACACCACGTGATGATCTGGTGTGATAGGCTCTACGTTCAAATACAACGGGTGCAAAACAGTTGCACACGCGGAATACTCAGGTTAAGCTTGACGAGCCTAGCATATAACAGATATGGCCTCGGAACACGGAGACTGAAAGGTCGAGCGTGAATCATATAGTAGATATGATCAACATAGTGATGTTCACCGTTGAAACTATTCCATCTCATGTGATGATCAGACATGGTTTAGTTGATATGGATCACGTGATCACTTAGAGGATTAGAGGGATGTCTATCTAAGTGGGAGTTCTTAAGTAATATGATTAATTGAACTTAAATTTATCATGAACTTAGTCCTGATAATATTTTGCAAATTATGTTGTAGATCAATAGCTCGCGTTGTTGCTTCCCTGTGTTTATTTTTGATATGTTCCTAGAGAAAAATTATGTTGAAAGATGTTAGTAGCAAAGATGCGGATTGGATCCGTGATCTGAGGATTATCCTCATTGCTCCACAGAAGAATTATGTCCTTGATGCACCGTTAGGTGACAGTCCTATTGCAGGAGCAGATGTAGATGTTATGAACGTTTGGCTAGCTCAATATGATGACTACTTGATAGTTTAGTGCACCATGCTTAACGGCTTAGAATCGGGACTTCAAAGACGTTTTGAACATCATGGACCATATGAGATGTTCCAGGAGTTGAAGTTAATATTTCAAGCAAATACCCGAGTTGAGAGATATGAAGTCTCCAACAAGTTCTATAGCTAAAAGATGGAGGAGAATAGCTCAAGCAGTAAGCATATGCTCAGATTGTCTGGGTACTACAATCGCTTGAATCAAGTGGGAGTTAATCTTCCAGATAAGATAGTGATTGGCACAATTCTCAAGTCACCATCACCAAGTTAGTAGAACTTCGTGATGAACTATAATATGCAAGGGATAACGGAAACAATTCCCAAGCTCTTCGTGATGCTGAAATCGACGAAGGTAGAAATCAAGAAAGAGCATCAAGTGTTGATGGTTAACAAGACCACTAGTTTCAAGAAAAGGGCAAAGGGATAGAAGGGGAACTTCAAGAAGAACGGCAAGCAAGTTGCTGCTCAAGTGAAGAAGCCCAAGTCTGGTCCTAAGCCTGAGACTAAGTGCTTCTACTGCAAAGAGACTGGTCACTGGAAGCGGAACTGCCCCAAGTATTTGGTGGATAAGAAGGATGGCAAAAGTGAACAAAGGTATATTTGATATACAGATTATTGATGTGTATTTTACTAGTGTTCGTAGCAACCCCTCGGTATTTGATACTGGTTCAGTTGCTAAAGAGTAGTAACTCGAAACGGGAGTTGCATAATGAACAGAGACTAGTTAAGGGTGAAGTGACGATGTGTGTTGGAAGTGGTTCCAAGATTGATATGATCATCATCGCACGCTCCCTACACTTTCGGGATTAGTGTTGAACCTAAATACGTGTTATTTGGTGTTTGCGTTGAGCATGAATATGATTTGATCATGTTTATTGCAATACGGTTATTCATTTAAGTTAGAGAATAATTGTTGTTCTATTTACATGAATAAAACCTTCTATGGTCATACACCCAATGAAAATGGTTTGTTGGATCTCGATCATAGTGATACACATATTCATAATATTGAAGCCAAAAGATGCAAAGTTAATAATGATAGTGCAACTTATTTGTGGCACTGCTGTTTAGGTCATATTGGTGTAAAGCGCATGAAGAAACTCCATGCTGATGGGATTTTGGAATCACTTGATGCTTGTGAACCATGCCTTATGGGCAAGATGACTAAGACTCCGTTCTCCGGAACAATGGAGCGAGCAACTGACTTATTCGGAAATAATACATACTGATGTATGCGATCCGATGAGTGTTGAGGCTCACGGCGGGTATCGTTATTTTCTGACCTTCACAGATGATTTGAGCAGATATGGGTATATCTACTTGATGAAACATAAGTCTGAAACATTTGAAAAGTTCAAAGAATTTAAGAGTGAAGTGGAAAATCATCGTGACAAGAAAATAAGGTTTCTACGATCTGATTGCGGAGACAAATATTTGAGTTACGAGTTTGGTCTTCAATTAAAACAATGTGGAATAGTTTCACAAATTCGTGCCACCTGGAACACCACAGCTTAATGGTGTGTCTGAACATCATAACCGTACTTTATTGGATATAGTGCAATCTATAATGTTTCTTACCGATTTACCACTACAGTTTTGGGGTTATGCATTAGAGACAGCTGCATTCACGTAAAAAAAGGGGGGCACCATCTAAATCCGTTTGAGACGACATCGTATGAACTGTGGTTTGGCAAGAAACCAAAGTTGTCGTTTCTTAAAGTTTGGGGTTGCGATGCTTATGTGAAAAGTTTCATCCTGATAAGCTCAAACCCAAATCGGAAAAGTGCGTCTTCATAAGATACCCAAAAGTTACTGTTGGGTACACCTTCTGTCACAGATCCGAAGGCAAGATATTCGATGCTAAGAATGGATCCTTTCTAGAGAAGGAGTTTCTCTCGAAAGAAGTGAGTGGGAGGAAAGTAGAACTTGATGAGGTAACTGTACCTTCTTCTGAATTGGAAAGTAGTTCATCACTGAAATCAGTTCCAGTGATGCTTACACCAATTAGTGAGGAAGTTAATGATGATGATCATGAAGGTTCGGATCAAGTTACTACTGAACCTCGTAGGTCAACCAGAGTGAGATCCATACCAGAGTGGTATGGTAATCCTGTTCTGGAGGTCATGTTACTTGACCATGACGAACCTACGAACTATGAGGAAGCGATGGTGAGCCCAGATTCCGCAAAATGGCTTGAGGCCATGAAATCTGAGATGGGATCCATGTATGAGAACAAAGTGTGGACTTTGGTTGACTTGCCCGATGATCGGCAAGCCATAGAAAATAAATGGATCTTCAAGAGGAAGACGGACGCTGATAGTAGTGTTACTATCTACAAAGCTAGACTTGTCGAAAAAGGTTTTTGACAAAGTTCAAGGTGTTGACTACGATGAGATTTTCTCACTCGCAGCGATGCTTAAGTCTGTCCGAATCATGTTAGCAATTGCCGCATTTTATGAAATCTGGCAAATGGATAAACAAAACTGCATTCCTTAATGGATTTATTAAAGAAGAGTTGTATATGATGCAACCAGAAGGTTTTGTCAATCCTAAAGGTGCTAAAAAAATATGCAAGCTCCAGCGATCCACCTATGGACTGGTGCAAGCATCTCGGAGTTGGAATATACGCTTTGATAAGTTGATCAAAGGATATAGTTTTATACAGACTTGCGGTGAAGCCTGTATTTACAAGAAAGTGAGTGGGAGCACTACAACATTTCTGATAAGTATATGTGAATAACATATTGTTGATCGGAAATAATGTAGAATTATTCTGCAAAGCATAAAGGAGTGTTTGAAAGGTATTTTTCAAAGAAAGAGCTCGGTGAAGCTGCTTACATATTGAGCATCAAGATCTATAGAGATAGATCAAAACGCTTGATAAGTTTTTTCAATGAGTACATACCTTGACAATATTTTGAAGTAGTTCAAAATAGAACAGTCAAAGAAAGAGTTCTTTCCTGTGTTACAAGGTGTGAAATTGAGTCAGACTCAAAGCCCGACCACGGCAGAAGATAGAAAGAGAATGAAATTCATTCCCTATGCCTTAGCCATAGGTTCTATAAAGTATGCCATGCTGTGTACCAGATCTATTGTATACCCTACACTGATTTTGGCAAGGGAGTACAATAGTGATCTAGGAGTAGATCACTTGACAGCGGTCAAAATTGTCCTTAGTGGAATAAGGATATGTTTCTCGATTATGGAGGTGACAAAAAGGTTCGTCGTAAAGGGTTACGTCGATGCAAATTTTGACACTGATCTAGATGACTCTAAGTCTCAATCTGGATACATATTGAAAGTGGGAGCAATTACCTAGAGTAGCTCCGTGCAGAGCATTGTTGACATAGAAATTTGCAAAATACATACGGATCTGAATGTGGCAGACCCGTTGACTAAACTTCTCTCACAAGCAAAACATGATCACACCTTAGTACTCTTTGGGTGTTAATCACATAGCGATGTGAACTAGATTATTGACTCTAGTAAACCCTTTGGGTGTTATCACATGACGATGTGAACTATGGGTGTTAATCACATGGTGATGTGAACTATTGGTATTAAATCACATGGTGATGTGAACAAGATTATTGACTCTAGTGCAAGTGGGAGACTGAAGGAAATATGCCCTATAGGCAATAATAAAGTTATTATTTATTTCCTTATATCATGATAAATGTTTATTATTCATGCTAGAATTGTATTAACCGGAAACATGATACATGTCTGAATACATAGACAAACAGAGTGTCACTATTATGCCTCTACTTGACTAGCTCGTTAATCAAAGATGGTTATGTTTCCTAACCATGGACAAAGAGTTGTTATTTGATTAACGGGATCACATCATTAGGAGAATGATGTGATTGACTTGACCCATTCCGTTAACTTAGCACTCGATCGTTTAGTATGTTGCTATTGCTTTCTTCATGACTTATACATGTTCCTATGACTATGAGATTATGCAACTCCCGTTTACCGGAGGAACACTTTGTGTGCTACCAAACGTCACAACGTAACTGGGTGATTATAAAGGTGCTCTACAGGTGTCTCCGAAGGTACTTGTTGGGTTGGCGTATTTCGAGATTAGGATTTGTCACTCCGATTGTCGGAGAGGTATCTCTGGGCCCTCTCGGTAATGCACATCACTTAAGCCTTGCAAGCATTGCAACTAATGAGTTTGTTGCGAGATGATGTATTACGGAACGAGTAAAGAGACTTGCCGGTAACGAGGTTGAACTAGGTATTAAGATACCGACGATCGAATCTCGGGCAAGTAACATACCGATGACAAAGGGAACAACGTATGTTGTTATGCGGTCTGACCGATAAAGATCTTCATAGAATATGTGGGAGCCAATATGAGCATCCAGGTTCCCCTATTGGTTATTGACCGGAGACGTGTCTCAGTCATGTCTACATAGTTCTCGAACCCGTAGGGTCCGCACGCTTAACGTTTCGATGACAGTTATATTATGAGTTTATATGTTTTGATGTACCGAAGGTTGTTCGGAGTCCCGGATGTGATCACAGACATGACGAGGAGTCTCGAAATGGTCGAGACATAAAGGTTGATATATTGGAAGCGTATGTTTGGATATCGGAAGTGTTCCGGGTGAAATCAGGATTTTACCGGAGTACCGGGAGGTTACCGGAACCCCTCCGGCAACATAATCGGCCTTAGTGGGCCTAGGTGGAAGAGAGGAGAGGCGGCTAGGGCTGGGCCGCGCGCCCCTCCCCCCTAGTCCGAATAGGACAAGGAGAAGGGGGCGGCGCCCCCCTTCCTTCTTGTAACACCCTGAGGATCATGCTACAGTAACTCTCTGTGATTAAGCTAATCATGTTGCTAAACAGGGCATGATCACATTTGGAATCACATTTCTTTTCAAACTCCTAATTCAAACTTCAATTAAAATTAAAGTGGAAAATAAAAGTTTTCAAAAATTTAAACAAAAATGTTCAGTGGGTGCCAAATAATACACTGGTAATTATGGTGGAGAAAACACATTTTTATAAAAATACCTAAATACTTTTAAATGAAATAAAACAGAAAATAAAATAAAAAAATAAAAAGAAAATGCAAAAGAACACAGACAAAGAAAAAGAAAAAGGAGAAGGCCCCCCCCCACAGCACCCCTGGCCCAACTTGGCCGACCCCCGGCCCAGCCCACCTCTCCCACTCGCCCCCCTTCCCTGTTCCCCCGACCGGGGTCGGAACAGGGGCAGTCCCCGCCGCACCCCCTCGCCGGCGACGGGGAGGATAAGGTCGCCAGCTCCCCCCGCCTCCTCGGGCCTCTCTCCCACTCACCCCCGCTCACCTCTCGGCCCCTGCGCCTCTCTCTTTCCCCCCCAGATCCGCGCCGCTCTTTCCTTCCCCACGCCCGACGCGGTCGCCGCCGTTCCCGACGTTCACACGGCCACCGTGCCCACCTCGCCGCCCCACGTTGTCTCCAAGGACCGCCGTCGCCCGCTACTTCGTCTGGTGCAGCCCGTTGGAGACCGGAGCCCCTACAACGAGCACACCGAGCTCGTCTTCAACTTCGGACGCCGGCGACCCCCTTCTTCCCCGGCGCCGACCTGCTGCTCCTAAGCCTCTCACCGGCCTCCGTGTGCCGCGCGGTGAGCCTCTCCCCCCTCCTCCCCTATCCTTTCTCTCTCGCGCGCCCCCTAGCTGCTTCCCCACGCGCGCCCGAACGCCGCGCCGCGGAGCTCGCCGCCGGCAAGGCTCCGGTGACCAATTGGTCATGGGCGTAGGCCCGTTAGCTCGACCGCATCGTGCCGCACCCGCCTAGCTAGTTAGTTCGGCCGCTCGCGCGCTCTAACGCCGCACCCGCCCCAGCCCGAAGTACCTCGCCGCCGGCGAGCTCGAAGCGCTCGCCCCCGCCCGTTCCAGCCACTCCGGCCACCCCCGTTGGACGCGCGGCGCCGAGCCGCGTCGAACGCGCCCAGCCACAACCCCGCAGACCCCCTGTGCGCGAAACCCGCGTCCCTCCCGAGCCGCGCCGCCGCGTTCGGCTCGTCGGAGTCGCTCCGGTGCCGGCCGCCGACGTGGCTGGCCTGGGGCCACCCCAGTGCCACTGCCAGTGGGCCCCGTGGGCCCCGTTGACCGGGTCAACCCAGTCAACGTGCTGACTGGGCAGGCCCAGCCACTGACATGCGGGCCCCGCCGCAAAATTAAAAAAAAGAGAAAAGAAAAATGTTTTTATAATTAAAACTAATTAATTAATCTAATCACTCACTGACAGGTGGGCCCAGTAGTTAATTAACTAAAAATTAATTAGTTTAATCTTCTGATTAGCCCACTTTCTATGACAGATGGGGCCCACTGGTCAGTTTGACCTGGTCAGCCGCTCTGTTGACCTGCTGACGTCAGCATTGCCTCATGCTGACGTCATAATTCATTTTTTCTTAATTCAAATAATTCCAGAAATTCAAATAAACTTTGAAAATTCATATCTTTTAAACCGTAACTCGGATGAAAATGTTTTCTATATGAAAGTTGCTCAGAACGACGAGACGAATCCGAATACGCAGTCCGTTCGTCCACCACACCTCCCTAACCTATCGAACTAGCAACTTTCCCCCTCCGGTCCGTCTGTCCGAAAACGCGAAACATCGGGAATACCTCCCGGTTGTTTCCCCCCTTCACCGGTACCACCTACTGTTGCGTTAGGTCACACCTAGCACCGCTCGTTTTCACGTCACGCATCGTCATGCTTATGTTTGCATTGTATTTACTGTTTCTTCCCCCTCTTCTCTCCGGTAGACTACGAGACCGACACTGCTGCTGCCCAGTTCGACTACGGAGTCGACGACCCCTCCTACTTGCCAGAGCAACCAGGCAAGCCCCCCCCTTGATCACCAGATATCGCCTACTCTTCTCTATTCTGCTTGCATTAGAGTAGTGTAGCATGTTACTGCTTTCGATATCCTATCCTGATGCATAGCCTATCCTTCCTACTACTGTTGTTACCTTTACCTGCAATCCTACATGCTTAGTATAGGATGCTAGATTTCCATCAGTGGCCCTACATTCTTGTCCGTCTGCTGTGCTATACTATCGGGCCGTGATCACCTGGGCGTGATCACGGGTATATACTTATATACTATATACATGACACATGAGATGACTAAAGTCGGGTCGGCTCGTAGGAGTACCCGCGAGTGGATCTTTGTGGCGGAGCGACAGGGCAGGTTGAGACTGCCTAGGTGAGAGGTGGGCCTGGCCCTGGTCGGCGTTCGCGGTTACTTAACACGCTTAACGAGATCTTGGTATTTGATCTGAGTCTGGCCATTTGGTCTATACGCACTAACCATCTACGTGGGAGTAGTTATGGGTATCCCGACGTCGTGGTATCAGCCGAAGCTCTTTTGACGTCAGCAACTGAGTGGCGCGCGCCGCATTGGACCGTAAGCTCGCGCTTGTATTAAGGGGGCTAGGTCTGCTTCCGGCCGCGTACGCAACGTGCAGGTGTGCATAGGGCGATGGGCCCAGACCCCTGCGCGCATAGGTTTAGACCGGCGTGCTGACCTCTCTGTTGAGCCTAGGTGGGGCTGCGACGTGTTGATCTTATGAGGCCGGGCATGACCCAGAAAAGTGTGTCCGGCCAACTGGGATCGAGCGTGTTGGGTTATGTGGTGCACCCCTGCAGGGAAGTTTATCTATTCGAATAGCCGTGTCCCTCGGTAAAAGGACGACCCGGAGTTGTACCTTGACCTTATGACAACTAGAACTGGATACTGAATAAAATACACCCTTCCAAGTGCCAGATACAACCCGGTGATCGCTCTCTAACAGGGCGACGAGGAGGGGATCGCCGGGTAGGATTATGCTATGCGATACTACTTGGAGGACTTCAATCTACTCTCTTCTACATGCTGCAAGATGGAGATGACCAGAAGCGTAGTCTTCGACAGGACTAGCTATCCCCCTTTTATTCTGGCATTCTGCAGTTCAGTCCACTGATATGCCCCTTTACACATATACCCATGCATATGTAGTATAGCTCCTTGCTTGCGAGTACTTTGGATGAGTACTCACGGTTGCTTCTCTCCCTCTTTCCCCCTTTCCTATCTATCTGGTTGTCGCAACCAGATGTTGGAGTCCAGGAGCCAGACGCCACCGTCGACGACGACACCTACGACACTGGAGGTGCCTACTACTACGTGCAGGCCGCTGACGACGATCAGGAGTAGTTAGGAGGATCCCAGGCAGGAGGCCTGCGCCTCGTTCGATCTGTACCCCAGTTTGTGCTAGCCTTCTTAAGGCAAACTTGTTTAACTTATGTCTGTACTCAGATATTGTTGCTTCCGCTGACTCGTCTGTGATCGAGCACTTGTATTCGAGCCCTCGAGGCCCCCTGGCTTGTATTATGATGCTTGTATGACTTATTTATGTTTTAGAGTTGTGTTGTGATATCTTCCCGTGAGCCCCTGATCTTGGTCGTACACATTTGCGTGCATGATTAGTGTACGGTCAAATCGGGGGCGTCACAAGTTGGTATCAGAGCCGACCGCCTGTAGGAATCCCCCCTTCCACACTCCTTGGCCGAAGTCGAGTCTAGACATTACAAAACTTTTACTAACATGGCTGTGTGTCTTACGGGCCCACGTCGCCATTGGGTGGTACTAGGATCTTTTACTCCTCGACCTTTACTCTGGGACTCTGAACTCTCTTCTACTCGGGTTAAACGAATTTACTAACTCTAACACTAGGATCCCGTGACCGTATTCACCCCAAAGTTGGATAAGCCATAGTTGTTTCTTAGAATAGTATTTTGAACAATTCACGCACTGTCATTTGACTCCTTTGAAACGTCTTTGCTTTCAGATGGAACCCTCGAGGCAGGTCGTGCGCCACACGACGGCCATTGGTGCCTCGGGATCACCTGCGGTGCTAGCTGAGATGATGACCTATCTGGGTTATCGCTGGCACCCTGAGTACACCGTCTACGAGGAGTACCAGGACTTTAACCAGGAGCAGTACCGTGCCATCGTCCACCTCTACTCTCGGGAGTACGACTCCACTACTGTGCTGCACACCGCACATGGTGTTGGTGTGACCATCGATATGGCTGTCCACGATGCTGCCTATGCTGCTCTGACACGTCTTCATGGAGAGTATCAGGAGTTGGACACCTCCCCTTTCAGGCACATTGCTATCGCATCTGATGTTGGTGCGGAGGGATACTATACTGCTGCCTACTCCACTGTCACCCGAGAGCCCTTCTACCATCAGCACCTTGTTCTGCATGCTGATGGGCTGGATCGAGCTAACCGAGCTCTTCGCCACGAGATGTACACCACCCGTCAGCACCTTTACCGTGCTCTGACGCTGCTGCACCCCTTTGTCCGATCTGGACAGGTACCGCGTACTGCGATCTACCCAGCCAGGACCGTGATGCCCCACGGTGTCGGTTGGCCAGAGGTGGGAGGCTACTCTCCCGCACTTGGCCCTCTTCTGCCACCTGAGCGTCGGGCTCTACACCTGAGTATCCGCGGCCCCCAGTCTGCTGACGTCGAGGGCTATCCGTTGCCTCACTACCAGCTGTCGGGCTACGATTACCTCCACAGTACCTCTTGGGACTGATGTAGGCTTGCTTGTAGTGTTAGATGCATTCGCCGCGAGCCTGTGTGCCGCCTATGATGTTTTAGTCTATGTACTGAACTCTATGCATGACCCCTTTTGTAAGTTATGCCGACTACTATGTAGTAGCTATCGTGCTCCTTTCGTTATGCATGTTTCATCATGAATGATTCTTGTCTTTGCAAATATTTCTCAATGCTGAACTACCCCTGTTATATATTAGCAGGATGGTTAGACCAGGTGGTCGTGGTCGTGGTGGCGATGCCCCACCACCACCTGAGTACATGGCTGGTATGATCCAACAGTTTGAACTGAACCGCCAATTCATGGAAAATATGATGGCTCAGTTTCCTCGCCCCAATATGAACCAGCAGCCAACCCAAGTGACTCTTCAAGATTTCATACGCCTCAACCCAACCATCTACCGCAGCTCAACTCAGCCTCTGGATGCTGATGACTGGCTCCGTGACATCACCTATGAGATTGAGTCTGCTGATGTAGCCCCTGCCAGCTATGTCACCTTTGCTTCCTTCTTCTTGAAGGGACCCGCAGCTCAATGGTGGGACAGCCACAGGCGTACTCTGCCAGCTGGAACAATCATCACATGGCCAGACTTCCAAGCAGCTTTCCGTGCCCGCTTCATTCCTCAGGGAGTCATGGACCGGAAGAAGCGTGAGTTCCGCAACCTCACCCAAGGCAACAAAACTGTTGAAGCTTATCAGCGGGAGTTTCTGGACTTGTCCCGCTATGTTGAAGAGGACATTGCAACTGATGCACGCAGACAGGAGAAGTTCCGTGATGGCCTTCAAGCTGACATCAAGCTCGCACTTCTAGTGCATGACTTTGCTGATTTCGCCACCTTGGTGAACAAGGCCATCAATGTCGAAACTGGTCTGCAGGAATATCAGAGCTCTCACAGACGCAACCGTGACACGGGCTCATCTTCGGGCTCGCCCGCACAGAAGCGTAAGATATGGATCCCGAACAGCATGTACCGTCCAAATGCTTCTGCCCCAAGGCAGACATATGCTACACCTCGTCTGCCTCCACCACCATCTAGGCAGTCAAGACTTCCAGCTCCACCGTCTCAAGCCCCTGTTCCCACTCCCAATAATGGTCTGTGCTACAAGTGTGGACAACCAGGTCACCGTGCCAGGGACTGCCATCAGAATCAGAATCAACTTGCCCTCCCAGCAACGGGCCGTGGTAACAACCAGCCCCGCAACAACAATGCTAAGCCTTATGGTCGTGCTCATGCCAACCACGTTGATCTCAACGAAGCTCAAGACCAGCCTACTACTGTGATGGGTACACTCCTCGTAAATTCAGTACCAGCATCCGTTTTATTTGATACAGGTGCATCGCATTCATTCATGTCAGAAGATTTTGCATACAAGCACGATGTTAAATGTGAGGAGATGAACACCTCTGTATTGGTCAAAACCCCCGTGGGACAGTGTCAAACCTCCTTGGTTGGCATCGATGTCCCCGTGGAAATCGAAGGGCTGGAATTCTATGCCTCTCCCATTATCCTGAAGTCGTCTAACATCGACCTCATTTTGGGTATGGATTGGTTGAAAGCGCATACTGCTTCTATAGTTTGCGCCACTAAGACCGTCCATCTGCTACACCCTTTAGATGAAATAGTTGCTTACCAAGCTCATCTGGTGCAAAATGCCGAGGCAAGGCTCTATGCATTGAATGCATTGAATGCTGCACCACTCGAGGGCATTGAAAACATTCCCGTCGTGCGTGAATTCCTCGACGTCTTCCCTGAAGAACTTCCAGGGATTCCCCCTGCTAGAGCTGTCGAATTCATCATCGACTTGAAACCAGACACCACTCCTATAGCCAAGCGACCCTACAAAATGCCGCCGCATGAACTCCTTGAGCTTAAGGAGGAAATCGACAAATCTCTTCGCAAAGGATTCATTCGCCCAAGTTGCTCTCCTTGGGGAGCACCTTCTCTCTTTGTCAAGAAGAAGGATGGGACTAACCGATTGGTTCAAGACTACCGTCCTATAAACCAAGCTACCATTCAGAATAAATACCCCCTTCCTCGGATCAATGATCTGTATGATCAATTGGCGGGTTCGTCAGTGTTCTCTAAGCTTGACTTGAGGTTGGGCTACCACCAGATCCGTGTTCGAGAAGAGGATATCCCAAAGACCGCCTTCGTGACTCGCTATGGTTCATACGAGTACACCGTCATGTCTTTCGGTTTAACCAATTCTCCAGCCACCTTCTCTCGTCTGATGAACTATATATTCATGGATTACCTCGACAAGTTCGTCGTGGTTTATCTGGATGATATCCTGGTATTTTCCAAGAACGAAGAAGAACATGCCGAACATCTTCGACTTGTGCTGGAAAAGCTACGAGAGCATCAACTATATGCCAAGTTCTCCAAATGTGAATTCTGGCTACCGGAAGTAACCTATCTTGGTCATGTCATCTCTAAGGATGGTATTGCCGTCAACCCCGAGCGAGTTCAGGCTATTCTTGATTGGACTCCTCCCAAGAACGTTAAGCAAGTCAGAAGTTTTCTCGGTCTCGCCAGCTATTGCCGTCGATTTGTCGAGAACTTCTCTAAGATCGCCAGGCCTCTGACTAACCTGTTGCATAAGGGTGTCAAGTTCCAATGGACAGACAAATGTCAGGAAAGTTTCCAGGCACTCAAAGACAAGTTGACTTCTGCTCCAGTTCTAGCTCCACCTGATACTAAGAAGGACTTTGTCATTTACTGCGACGCTTCCCGTCAAGGATTAGGCTGTGTCCTAATGCAAGACCGCAAAGTGATTGCTTATGCCTCTCGGCAATTGCGCCCTCATGAAGAGAACTACCCAGTTCACGACCTCGAACTTGCTGCTGTCATTCATGCGCTGAAGCAGTGGCGACATTACCTTCTCGGTAATCGTTGCGAGATCTTCACTGACCACCAAAGTCTGAAGTATCTGTTTACTCAGCCAGATCTGAACCTCCGTCAGCAGAGATGGATGGAGCTTGTTGCAGACTTTGACTTGGGTATTTCCTACACGCCAGGCAAGGCTAATGTAATGGCTGATGCCTTGAGCCGCAAGTCTTACTGCAACCACCTCCAGGTTCACAAAGTTCAGCCCTCGCTTGTTGAAGAATTCAGGAAGCTGAACCTCCATATTGTTCCTCCGGGTGCACTCGCTCCCCCTCCTAAGGAGTTTGGCAAGGTGAACCTCCACGTTGTTACCCAGGGTTCCCTCAATACTCTAGTTGCTAAACCAGATCTCGAGGACAGCATCAAAAGGCTACAGAAGTATGACTCTGAAGCCCACAAGATTAAGCGCTACCTCGCAGAAGGAAAGCCCTCATTCTTCACCATTGCTGAAGATGGCACCCTATACTTCAAGGGCCGCCTAGTGGTGCCATGTGCAGAGAAAAACCTGGATATGACACAGGAAGTTATGAAAGAAGCTCATGATACGCCTTTATGTATCCATCCTGGTAGTACAAAGATGTACCAAGACATCCGTCAGAGATTCTGGTGGTCTAATATGAAGCAAGCCATTGCTCGTTATGTTGCTGAGTGTGACGTTTGCCGTCGTATCAAAGCAGAACATCAAAGGCCTGCTGGAACTCTGCAACCTATCTCTATTCCTGAATGGAAATGGGACCATGTTGAGATGGACTTCGTCACGGGATTTCCCAAATCACAGAAAGGTAATGATGCTATTCTTGTCGTCATTGACCGGCTTTCCAAAGTTGCACATTTCCTGGCAGTCAAAGAAACGATCACTGCTAGCCAGTTGGCAACGCTCTATATGTCCAGGATTGTTTCACTCCACGGTATTCCATTGGTTATCAGCTCAGACCGTGGCAGCTTATTCACTTCAAGATTCTGGGCAAGTTTCCAAGAAGCGATGGGAACTCATCTGTCATTCAGTACTGCGTTTCATCCTCAATCGCAAGGACAAGTTGAACGCGTCAACCAAGTTCTCGAAGACATGCTTCGGGCTTGCGTTATTTCCTTCGGCAAGAAATGGGAGGAATCTCTCCCGTATGCTGAGTTCTCTTATAATAATAGCTATCAAGCTAGTCTGAAGATGGCCCCCTTCGAAGTGTTATATGGACGAAAGTGCCGAACCCCTCTGAACTGGTCAGAAACTGGGGAACGTCCACTCTTTGGCCCGGATATTATCCAAGATGCCGAAGAACAAGTCCGCATTATTCGCGAGAATCTCAAGACTGCTCAGTCACGTCAGAAGAGTCAGTATGACCGTCATCATAAGGACATGGTCTATCAACCTGGCGAAAAGGCTTATCTTCGAGTCACACCTATGAAGGGTGCTCACCGCTTCGGAATCAAGGGCAAACTAGCTCCTCGCTATATTGGCCCATTCACTATTCTCGAAAGGCGTGGAAAAGTGGCATACCAACTGGAGCTACCGCCGAACCTTTCTCAGGTTCACGATGTGTTCCATGTGTCACAGCTCCGCCGTTGCTTCAAGGATCCAATCCGAGCTGTGGATCATGAAGTGCTCGAATTGCAGCAAGACCTCTCCTATAAGGAGCATCCGGTCCGCATTCTCGACCAAGCTGAACGCCGCACACGTCAGAAGGCGATCAAGTTTCTCAAAGTCCAGTGGTCGCACCATTCTGAAGATGAGGCCACTTGGGAACGAGAGGATCGTCTGCGCGAAGAATACCCCGCACTGTTTCCTTCTACCTCCTAAATCTCGGGACGAGATTTCTTGTAGTGGAGGAGATTTGTAACACCCTGAGGATCATGCTACAGTAACTCTCTGTGATTAAGCTAATCATGTTGCTAAACAGGGCATGATCACATTTGGAATCACATTTCTTTTCAAACTCCTAATTCAAACTTCAATTAAAATTAAAGTGGAAAATAAAAGTTTTCAAAAATTTAAACAAAAATGTTCGGTGGGTGCCAAATAATACACTGGTAATTATGGTGGAGAAAACACATTTTTATAAAAATACCTAAATACTTTTAAATGAAATAAAACAGAAAAGAAAATAAACAAATAAAAAGAAAATGCAAAAGAACACAGACAAAGAAAAAGAAAAAGGAGAAGGCCCCCCCACAGCACCCCTGGCCCAACTGGGCCGACCCCCGGCCCAGCCCACCTCTCCCACTCGCCCCCCTTCCCTGTTCCCCCGACCGGGGTCGGAACAGGGGCAGTCCCCGCCGCACCCCCTCGCCGGCGATGGGGAGGATAAGGTCGCCAGCTCCCCCCCGCCTCCTCGGGCCTCTCTCCCACTCACCCCCGCTCACCTCTCGGCCCCTGCGCCTCTCTCTTTCCCCCCCAGATCCGCGCCGCTCTTTCCTTCCCCACGCCCGACGCGGTCGCCGCCGTTCCCGACGTTCACACGGCCACCGTGCCCACCTCGCCGCCCCACGTTGTCTCCAAGGACCGCCGTCGCCCGCTGCTTCGTCTGGTGCAGCCCGTTGGAGACCGGAGCCCCTACAACGAGCACACCGAGCTCGTCTTCAACTTCGGACGCCGGCGACCCCCTTCTTCCCCGGCGCCGACCTGCTGCTCCTAAGCCTCTCACCGGCCTCCGTGTGCCGCGCGGTGAGCCTCTCCCCCCTCCTCCCCTATCCTTTCTCTCTCGCGCGCCCCCTAGCTGCTTCCCCACGCGCGCCCGAACGCCGCGCCGCGGAGCTCGCCGCCGGCAAGGCTCCGGTGACCAATTGGTCATGGGCGTAGGCCCGTTAGCTCGACCGCATCGTGCCGCACCCGCCTAGCTAGTTAGTTCGGCCGCTCGCGCGCTCTAACGCCGCACCCGCCCCAGCCCGAAGTACCTCGCCGCCGGCGAGCTCGAAGCGCTCGCCCCCGCCCGTTCCAGCCACTCCGGCCACCCCCGTTGGACGCGCGGCGCCGAGCCGCGTCGAACGCGCCCAGCCACAACCCCGCAGACCCCCTGTGCGCGAAACCCGCGTCCCTCCCGAGCCGCGCCGCCGCGTTTGGCTTGTCGGAGTCGCTCCGGCGCCGGCCGCCGACGTGGCTGGCCTGGGGCCACCCCAGTGCCACTGCCAGTGGGCCCCGTGGGCCCCGTTGACTGGGTCAACCCAGTCAACGTGCTGACTGGGCAGGCCCAGCCACTGACATGCGGGCCCCGCCGCAAAATTAAAAAAAAAGAGAAAAGAAAAATGTTTTTATAATTAAAACTAATTAATGAATCTAATCACTCACTGACAGGTGGGCCCAGTAGTTAATTAACTAAAAATTAATTAGTTTAATCTTCTGATTAGCCCACTTTCTATGACAGATGGGGCCCACTGGTCAGTTTGACCTGGTCAGCCGCTCTGTTGACCTGCTGACGTCAGCATTGCCTCATGCTGACGTCATAATTCATTTTTGCTTAATTCAAATAATTCCAGAAATTCAAATAAACTTTGAAAATTCATATCTTTTAAACCGTAACTCGGATGAAAATGTTTTCTATATGAAAGTTGCTCAGAACGACGAGACGAATCCGAATACGCAGTCCGTTCGTCCACCACACCTCCCTAACCTATCGAACTAGAAACTTTCCCCCTCCGGTCCGTCTGTCCGAAAACGCGAAACATCGGGAATACCTCCCGGTTGTTTCCCCCCTTCACCGGTACCACCTACTGTCGCGTTAGGTCACACCTAGCACCGCTCGTTTTCATGTCACGCATCGTCATGCTTATGTTTGCATTGTATTTACTGTTTCTTCCCCCTCTTCTCTCCGGTAGACTACGAGACCGACACTGCTGCTGCCCAGTTCGACTACGGAGTCGACGACCCCTCCTACTTGCCAGAGCAACCAGGCAAGCCCCCCCCTTGATCACCAGATATCGCCTACTCTTCTCTATTCTGCTTGCATTAGAGTAGTGTAGCATGTTACTGCTTTCGATATCCTATCCTGATGCATAGCCTATCCTTGCTACTACTGTTGTTACCTTTACCTGCAATCCTACATGCTTAGTATAGGATGCTAGATTTCCATCAGTGGCCCTACATTCTTGTCCGTCTGCTGTGCTATACTATCGGGCCGTGATCACCTGGGCGTGATCACGGGTATATACTTATATACTATATACATGACACATGAGATGACTAAAGTCGGGTCGGCTCGTAGGAGTACCCGCGAGTGGATCTTTGTGGCGGAGCGACAGGGCAGGTTGAGACTGCCTAGGTGAGAGGTGGGCCTGGCCCTGGTCGGCGTTCGCGGTTACTTAACACGCTTAACGAGATCTTGGTATTTGATCTGAGTCTGGCCATTTGGTCTATACGCACTAACCATCTACGTGGGAGTAGTTATGGGTATCCCGACGTCGTGGTATCAGCCGAAGCTCTTTTGACGTCAGCAACTGAGTGGCGTGCGCCGCATTGGACCGTAAGCTCGCGCTTGTATTAAGGGGGCTAGGTCTGCTTCCGGCCGCGTACGCAACGTGCAGGTGTGCATAGGGCGATGGGCCCAGACCCCTGCGCGCATAGGTTTAGACCGGCGTGCTGACCTCTCTGTTGAGCCTAGGTGGGGCTGCGACGTGTTGATCTTACGAGGCCGGGCATGACCCAGAAAAGTGTGTCCGGCCAACTGGGATCGAGCGTGTTGGGTTATGTGGTGCACCCCTGCAGGGAAGTTTATCTATTCGAATAGCCGTGTCCCTCGGTAAAAGGACGACCCGGAGTTGTACCTTGACCTTATGACAACTAGAACTAGATACTGAATAAAATACACCCTTCCAAGTGCCAGATACAACCCGGTGATCGCTCTCTAACAGGGCGACGAGGAGGGGATCGCCGGGTAGGATTATGCTATGCGATACTACTTGGAGGACTTCAATCTACTCTCTTCTACATGCTGCAAGATGGAGATGACCAGAAGCGTAGTCTTCGACAGGACTAGCTATCCCCCTTTTATTCTGGCATTCTGCAGTTCAGTCCACTGATATGCCCCTTTACACATATACCCATGCATATGTAGTATAGCTCCTTGCTTGCGAGTACTTTGGATGAGTACTCACGGTTGCTTCTCTCCCTCTTTCCCCCTTTCCTATCTATCTGGTTGTCGCAACCAGATGTTGGAGTCCAGGAGCCAGACGCCACCGTCGATGATGACACCTACGACACTGGAGGTGCCTACTACTACGTGTAGGCCGCTGACGACGATCAGGAGTAGTTAGGAGGATCCCAGGCAGGAGGCCTGCGCCTCATTCGATCTGTACCCCAGTTTGTGCTAGCCTTCTTAAGGCAAACTTGTTTAACTTATGTCTGTACTCAGATATTGTTGCTTCCGCTGACTCGTCTGTGATCGAGCACTTGTATTCGAGCCCTCGAGGCCCCCTGGCTTGTATTATGATGCTTGTATGACTTATTTATGTTTTAGAGTTGTGTTGTGATATCTTCCCGTGAGCCCTTGATCTTGGTCGTACACATTTGCGTGCATGATTAGTGTACGGTCAAATCGGGGGCGTCACAAGTTGGTCTTCTCCCTCTTCTCTTTCCCCCCTCCCAAGTCCTAACCCAACTAGGAAAAGGGGGGGAGTCCTACTCCTGGTGGGAGTAGGACTCCTCCTGGCGCGCCCCAAGGCTGTCCGCACCTCCCCCCTTTGCTCCTTTATATACGGGGCAGGGGGCACCCCATAGACACAACAATTGATCATTGATCTCTTAGCCGTGTGCGGTGCCCCCCTCCACCATATTACACCTCGATAATATCGTAGTGGTGCTTAGGCGAAGCCCTGCGTCGGTAGAACATCATCATCGTCACCACGCCGTCGTGCTGACGAAACTCTCCCTCAACACTCGGCTGGATCGGAGTTCGAGGGACGTCATCGAGCTGAACGTGTGCTGAACTCGGAGGTGCCGTACGTTCGGTACTTGGATCGGTCGGATCGTGAAGACGTACGACTACATCAACCGCGTTGTGATAATGCTTTCGCTTTCGGTCTACGAGGGTACGTGGACAACACTCTCCCCTCTCATTGCTATGCATCACCATGATCTTGCGTGTGCGTAGGAATTTTTTTGAAATTACTACGTTCCCCAACACTGATTTAGATCAATTCATGTAACAAATAATTTTACAAACTATAAACTTGAATACAACAAATAATCCAACGAAACAGAAATTTCAAGTACTAATAAATGAAATATAAACACACTATATCTCAGCTAGCTTCCATTAACGCCTCATGAGGTCTTCAAGCATCTCATCACGAGATGACCGGTCTTCAATCTTTCGGTACACCTCAAGAAATGCTTGAATGCGATATGTGTGTATGAGAGGCTTGGCAGTTGTGCCAACATTTTCGTACACCATGGGGCTTGTCATATTCCTCGTATCCTGGATGATCATGTTGTGTAGGATCATCCTACATTTCATGATTTCTGCCAAGAGTCCGTTGTTCCAATACCCAGGATGATCGCGAATGATTGCAAATCTAGCTTGCAACACTCCAAACGTTCTCTCAATGTCCTTCCATGTTGCTTGTTGCACCTTTGAGATGATTATGTTTCTTGGTCACGGGATCTAAAAATATCTTCACAAATGTTGACCAAGATGGGAAGATGCCATCGGTAAATAGTAGACTTGATCATACCGATGGCCATTCACTACTACAGATGTGAACAACACTGGCCCCTCATCAGTGATCGAACAATTTGGGAGAGTCACTAATGAGGGTCCTCAGTGCCCAGCCACTCCAAAGGTGTCGCTGATGACAATCATCATTGCCCTCTCCCCTAGTGTTACAGACAGGTCACTAATTACTCAGTGTCAATGGTAACCCGTTCTGTAACATTTGGTGGGTCATTGATGACACATCATCACTTACCGGCCGGTTTTACAAAGTGGTCATTGTCGACACGTACCGCTGACCAGCCATTTCATATGTGGGGTCATTGATGACACATCAACACTGAACGACCAATCTTAGGGATCGGTCACTTGTTGAGTCATATGTATCACTTACTTTTGGTGAACTTGTTTCAATTGAAAAAAATCCATTTCTAGGATAAGCCCTAAAAATAGACTCAAGAAAAGAAATAAAAAATTCCACTTAATTTTGCCAACATTTTCATGTTGTTGTTTAAATTATAATTATATTCACTAAATGTTTATAAATGCACTGAATGACTTAAATATTACAAACGAACCCTGCAATATGCTAAATTTTGGCATGGAACATGGTGAGTGTATGTTAAGTGTAGAACAAATTTCAATGGCGACAGATGAAAGCGGTCGCTTTGCCTTCAAACCCGATATATTCCCCCTCGAAATCACGATTCTTCCATGTAGATGGACCAGTTTCTAAGAAGTGTACATCATAAATTTTGTGAAACATTCTCAATTTTTACCACAACCTCTAGGCACCATATATTGATACCATGTCAGGTTTGAGACTACATTGCATTTTTTAGAAATTTAAAAATCAAAAACCTTTGTGTTCAGGGTCAAGTTTTTGCACCCTCATGTTTGGCATTACTTTTATTTATTTTATGGCCTAAACATAGATTCAAGAATACAAATAGATTTTTTGAACAAAATTTTGCCAAATTTTTAATGCACTTGCAGTTTAAATTTGAATTATTGCTAAATGCCAAGAAATGCACTAAATGACTTAAATATAGCAAATGAACCCTGGGAAACACCAAAGTTTGGCACGAAACATATAGGACATGTTTGGTTGCCCGCATCCACCCCAACCAGGTCCATGCGGGAAGAATTTGGTCCATTTGGTTAGCCGCGTTCACTGTTTTCCCTGCATAGCACGAACCTTAAAGCACTCACCAGCCAGGCTCACTAGGAATGGCCGAATCAGTTGTTTTTAGTGAGTCGGGCTAAGTCGAGCCACATTGAGCGCATGTGGCGGGTCCTCTTACACGAGAGGATGTGAGCTAGCATTAGTACAGGTGATTGCTATACAAACGGTTTTACCCCCTTTCTGTGATAGAGTTTTAAGGGGGGAGGGGTCCATCCCACATGACCCAGAGATTGTTGGCGATAGGTCCTTCGATCACACATGCGGGGCAAAAAGAGCTCGTGTCAATCAGGCGAGCCATCACAGACAATTATACAAGCCCAATCGTTTCTGTTTGTATGTACATCCCACACAGTGAATCCCACACAAACTTTTCCGTTCGTATGTACATCACACACAATTTTCCATGTCACATCGTCTATGATAGCGTTCCATTGGAGATGATATTTATAATTTTACCCTTTGCTTTATTGAATGCATCATGCATGGTGCCTAGAAATAATTGTGTGGCGTAGGCTGTCCGTCACACACACCTTTTATGTGAAAAAACGTTTGTGTAAGGTGGCCTAACGCAAACAGTTGTCCAGAGAAAGTCGTGTGTGATTGTTCATTGATCCAACACATTTACTTCCTAAAACTTGTGTGGGTTGTCTGAGGTCATCGCCCACGATGTTGTCTGAATAACCATCTGCAATATAAAAACCCAATAAGCAGGCTAATGTTGGTCTATTATTTTTAATCCATTTAGTGATCAAATTGACATTTCATATTAAACACACAATATATTTCATTTTCATATTACGGTAAACATGACTTCATAATTAAAATACATCAGAGTACAACATCATATAGCTTCAGCACTCAGTTACACCATATATGCATATAGCTATCTACCCCATTACACAACAGCACCAAGTTTCACATGCAACATCTAAAACCTTTGAAAATTAGCATCATAGACGATAGATAGACAGATGAATCTCATCTGGAAAACTGTTGAAGCGGAAGGGGAATATCCAGCCTTCAATGATGTTGAAGGTCCGTGCAACTTTTGTGGATGATTGACCGCCCATCCTTCGTCCTCTTGAGGAAGACTTCAATATTGTACCGTGGGTGTTGTATGAACACCTTCCTAGCCTCTTGACCATACAGGTGGTTTGAGAGGTAATTATCAGTGAACTATTTTGGAAAGGCCTAAAAACAAAGATATGCATAAATATCTTCTCTAAATTTTGAAATTGCGCAAAGGAATAAAAAACAAGGTATAAGAGTTAGTATCATCCTGTAGTTCACTGATGTCTTCTTCATTGCGCAGACAAAGATCTTGTTGTTTTTCGTCCTTAGTTTCTTTATCCTAACAATCATTCTGAGTTTCTTGACTTGACTGATATTCATCGACATCTCATTTCCCCATATGCAAAATGGGTCGAACATCGGGTCAAAATCTCTGACAGCGGGACCTACATGTGCAAGACCAAATTGTTAAAAACCTAAATATTAGAATGGTTCCCCCTATTTCACAATAATGTGCTATTAGCCAAAGGACCATGCATGTGCAAACCTTAATGGTAAACCCCAGTGCCTCCCATTGTTTCCCTGCAACACATATAAGGTAGTTATTGATCAGGTTAAGTGAGGGTTGGCATACTATAAAATATGTTGATAACAAATAAACACATTGCAGATTCAGCAGATTAATTCGAGCCACATGGAAAAGCCAGCTATCCAAACCAAGCATGCTTAAGTGTAGCACTTTTGCAGAAGTATCCCAATGAGTAATCGTCCCAACAAAGAGTAGAGGAGAGTATTTATGGAGGCGTTTTTGTCACACACAAGGTGTCACAGCTCTTGTGTGAAGTATTGCTGGCGCTTCTGCAAATATTGTTACTATCCTTGGCAAACGATAAACTAAAAAGGCTAGTAAAAAGAAGGATTTAAAAGTGTCTACTAAAAGATTAATAAAGTAAATAACCAGAGCTTGAAATGTAAATGGTGTTTCCTAGAATGAAGAGATTAGGTGCGGAGAGATTTCAGTTCATGGTAAGAATATATGAATTGTGCCAGTTCGACAGTAATAGTTACCTTGTATTGTATTCATAACATTTGATATAAACTTTCTGTAGGCAGTTCTCCCTAGAGTTATGAAACTCCTCCACTAGGGGTTACATTTCATTCTATGGCCCATCTTCTCCATTGCCACAGAGTGGTTGTTTCCATAATTAAGGTCAAAAGCGGAACCATGCATTAAGTTCAATGGGTCACAGTTGAAGGAAATATGCCCTAGAGGCAATAATAAAGTTGTTATTTATATTTCCTTATATCATGATAAATGTTTATTATTCATGCTAGAATTGTATTAACCAGGAAACTTAGTACATGTGTGAATACATAGACAAACAGAGTGTAACTAGTATGCCTCTACTTGACTAGCTCGTTGAATCAAAGATGGTTAAGTTTCCTAGCCATGGACATGAGTTGTCATTTGATTAATGGGATCACATCATTAGAGAATGATGTGATTGACTTGACCCATTACGTTAGCTTAGCATTTGATCGTTTAGTATGTTGCTATTGCTTTCTTCATGACTTATACATGTTCCTATGACTATGAGATTATGCAACTCCCGAATACCGGAGGAACACTTTGTGTGCTACCAAAGGTCACAATGTAACTGGGTGATTATAAAGGTGCTCTACAGGTGTCTTCGATGGTACTTGTTGAGTTGGCATAGATCAAAATTAGGATTTGTCACTCCGATTGTCGGAGAGGTATCTCTGGGCCCTCTCGGTAATGCACATCACTATAAGCCTTGCAAGCAATGTGACTAATGAGTTAGTTGCGGGATGATGCATTACATAACGAGTAAAGAGACTTGCCGGTAACGAGATTGAACTAGGTATTGAGATACCGACGATCGAATCTCGGGCAAGTAACATACCGATGACAAAGGGAACAACGTATGTTGTTATGCGGTTTGACCGATAAAGATCTTCATGGAATATGTAGGAGCCAATATGATCATCCAGGTTCCGCTATTGGTTATTGACTGGAGACGTGTCTCGGTCATGTCTACATAGTTCTCAAACCCGTAGGGTCCGCACGCTTAACGTTCGGTGATAATCGGTAATATGAGTTTATGTGTTTTGATGTACCGAAGGTAGTTCGAAGTCCCGGATATGATCACGTACATGACGAGGAGTCTCGAAATGGTCGAGACATAAAGATCGATATATTGGATGACTATGTTTGGACATCAGAAGGGTTCCGAGTAAGTTTGGACGAATACCGGAGTGCCGGGGGGTTATCGGAACCCCCCGGGGAGTGTAATGGGCCTCATGGGCCTTGGTGGAGAGAGGAAGGGGCGGCCAGGGCAGGTCGCGCGTCCCTCCCCCTCTAGTCCGAATTGGACTAGGAAGGGGGGCCTTTTTCCTTCCTCCTCTCTCCTCCTTCCTTCCCTCCTACTCCTACTCATGGAAGGGGTGGAATCCTACCCCCGGTGGTAGTAGGACTCCCCTTGCGGCGCGCCTAGGAGGCCGGCCTCCTCCCCCTCTTCCACTCCTTTATATATGGAGGAGGGGGGCACCCCATAGAGACACAAGTTGATCATTGATCTCTTAGCCGTGTGCGGTGCCCCCCTCCACCAAAATCCACCTCGGTCATATCGTCGTAGTGCTTAGGCGAAGCCTTGCGCCGGTAGCTTCATCATCACCGTCATCATGCCGTCGTGCTGACGAAGCTCTCGCTCGACACTCTGCTGGATCGTGAGTTCGTGTGACGTCACCGAGCCGAACGTGTGCAGATCACGGAGGTGCCGTACTTTCGGTACTAGGATCGGTCGATCGTGAAGACGTACGACTACATCAACCTCGTTGTCATAACTCTTCCGCTTACGGTCTACGAGGGTACATAGACAACACTCTCCCCTCTCGTTGCTGTGCATCACTGATACGTCTCCAACGTATATATAATTTATGAAGTATTCATGCTATTATATTATCCATCTTGGATGTTTAATGGGCTTTACTATGCACTTTTATATTATTTTTGGGACTAACCTAATAACCCAGAGCCCAGTGCCAGTTTCTGTTTTTCCCTTGTTTCAGTGTTTCGTAGAAAAGGAATATCAAACGGAGTCCAAACGGAATGAAACCTTCGGGAGAGTTATTTTTGGAACGGAAGCAATCCAGGGGACTTGGAGTGCACGTAAGGGAAGCAACGAGGAAGGCACGAGGCAGGGGGGCGCGCCCATCCCCCTAGGCATGCCCCCCACCCTCGTGGGGCCCTCGTGGCTCCCCTTAGTGACTTCTTTCGCCTATATATCTCCATATACCCTAAAACCATCGGGGAACAGAATAGATCGGGAGTTCCGCCGCCGCAAGCCTCTGTAGCCACCAAAAACCAATCGGGACCCTGTTTCGGCACCCTGCCGGAGGGGGGATCCCTCACCAGTGGCCATCTTCATCATCCCGACGCTCTCCATGACGAGGAGGGAGTAGTTCACCCTCGGGGCTGAGGGTATGTACCAGTAGCTATGTGTTTGATCTCTCTCTCTCTCTCTCTCGTGTTCTTGAGGTGATACGATCTTGATGTATCGCGAGCTTTGCTACTATATTTGGATCTTATGATGTTTCTCCCCCTCTACTCTCTTGTAATGGATTGAGTTTTCCCTTTGAAGTTATCTTATCGGATTGAGTCTTTAAGGATTTGAGAACACTTGATGTATGTCTTGCGTGGGATACCCGTGGTGACAATGGGGTATTCTATTGATTCACTTGATGTATGTTTTGGTGATCAACTTGCGGGTTCCGCCCATGAACCTATGCATAGGGCTTGGCACACATTTTCGTCTTGACTCTCCGGTAGAAACTTTGGGGCACTCTTTGAAGTTCTTTGTGTTGGTTGAATAGATGAATCTGAGATTGTGTGATGCATATCGTATAATCATACCCACGGATACTTGAGGTGACATTGGAGTATCTAGGTGACATTAGGTTTTTGGTTGATTTGTGTCTTAAGGTGTTATTCTAGTACGAATTCTTGAATAGATCGATCAGAAAGAATAACTTTGAGGTGGTTTCGTACCCTACCATAATCTCTTCGTTTTTTCTTTGCTACTAGTGACTTTGGAGTGACTCTTTGTTGCATGTTGAGGGATATTTATATGATCCAATTATGTTATTATTGTTGAGAGGACTTGCACTAGTGAAAGTATGAACCCTAGACCTTGTTTCAACGCATTGGAATACCGTTTGTGCTCACTTTTATTACTTGTTACCTTGCTGTTTTTATATTTTCAGAGTACAAAAACCTATATCTACCATCCATATTGCACTTGTATCACCATCTCTTTGCCGAACTAGTGCACCTATACAATTTACTATTGTATTGGGTGTGTTGGGGACACAAGAGACTCTTTGTTATTTGGTTGCAGGGTTGTTTGAGAGAGACCATCTTCATCCTACACCTCCCACGGATTGATAAACCTTAGGTCATCCACTTGAGGGAAATTTGCTACTGTCCTACAAACCTCTGCACTTGGAGGCCCAACAACGTCTACAAGGAGAAGGTTGCGTAGTAGACATCAAGCTCTTTTCTGGAGCCGTTGCCGGGGAGGTGAGTGCTTGAAGGTATATCTTTAGATCTTGCAATCGAATCTTTTTGTTTCTTGTTTTATCACTAGTTTGGTTTATAAAAGAAAACTACAAAAAAAATGGAATTAAGGGTGCCTCATATGCTTCATCTTTTTAATGCGTTCCGTGAAAATGATGGGAAGGAAAATTGTGCTCAAGTACTAGAAGAAGAATTACATAGAATGCTTGGCATAAAATATGTGAATGATGAGCATGATTGCAATGTTGTTAGTATGAATTCTTTGAATACCCATGATGCTAATGATATGCAAAGCCACAAGCTTGGGGATGCTAGGTTTGATGAAGATGATATGTTTAGTCCCCCAAGTTTTGATGAGCAAATTTATTATGATGAAAGCATGCCTCCTATCTATGATGATTATTGTGATGACATGTATGCTATAAAGAATAATGATATCCATGAAACTTGTCATCATTATTTGAATGATCAAATTGATTATGTGAATGAAGTATCATATGATAGTTATTTTGTTGAATTTGCTCCTCCCACTACTATTCATGAGAAGAAATTTGCTTATGTGGAGAGTAACAAAAATTCTATGCTTGTATGAAAAGAATGCTTTATGTGATGGTTATATTGTTGAATTCATTCATGATGCTACTGAAAATTATTAAGAGGGAGGAACATATGCTTCTAGGAATTGCAATAATATCAAGTTTCCTCTCTATGTGGTTAATGTTTTGAAGTTATGCTTGTTTTACCTTCCTATGCTAGTTGATTATTGTTCCCATAAGTTGTTTGCTCACAAAATCCTTATGCATAGGAAGTGGGTTAGACTTAAATGTGCTAGTCATATTCTTCATGATGCTCTCTTTATGTTTCAATTCTTATCTTTGATGCGAGCATCATTGAAATCATCATGCCTAGCTAGGGGCGTTAAACGTTAGGGCTTGTTGGGAGGCAACCCAACTTTATTTTAGTTTCTTGCTTTTTGGTTCTGTTTAGGAATAAATAAATCATCTAGCCTCTGGTTAGATGTGGTTTTATGTTTTAATTAGTGTTTGTGCCAAGTAGGACCTATAGGATCTTCTTGGATGGTAATTATTTGATCTTGCTGAAAAAGACATAAACTTTCTGCTCACGAAAACAATTGTTAAAAATCGAAAGTGATAAAATACTGATTCTAATTGCAGTAGATCAATAAACAAATTATCTAGATCTTCCTATTTTGTTAGATTTTTCTGAGTTCCAGAAGTTTGCGTTTGATGCAGATTACTACAGACTGTTCTGTTTTTGACAGATTCTGTTTTCTATGTGTTGTTTGCTTATTTTGATGAATCTATGGCTAGTAAAATAGTTTATAAACCATAGAGAAGTTGTAATACAGTAGATTTAACACCAATATAAATAAAGAATGAGTTCATTACAGTACCTTGAAGTGGTGTTTTGTTTTCTTTCGCTAACGGAGCTTATGAGTTTTCTGTTGAGTTTTGTGTTGTGAAGTTTTCAAGTTTTGGGTGAAGATTCGATGGACTATGGAATAAGGAGTGGCAAGAGCCTAAGCTTGGGGATGCCCAAGGCACCCCAAGGTAATATTCAAGTACAACCAAAAGCCTAAGCTTGGGGATGCCGCGGATGGCATCCCCTCTTTCGTCTCCGTTCATCGGTAACTTTACTTGGAGCTATATTTTTATTCACCACATGATATGTGTTTTGCTTGGAGCGTCATTTTATTTTCTTTGGCTTTACTTGCTGTTTGAATAAAATATCAAGATCTGAAATTCTTAAATGAGAGAGAGTCTTCACATAGCTACGTAATTATTTAATTACTCATTGATCTTCATTTATATCTTTTTGGAGTAGTTTGTCATTTACTCATGTACTTCACTTATATCCTATGAGTAAATGGTTGAATGATTTGAATGTCATAAATCTGAAATTATATATGTTCCATATGCCTTTCCCATGGGGAGTAATGACTTCACATATAAGAAGTAGAGGTGGTAAATTTATTGAAGGTTAGCAAACATTGTATTGGTTACTTGAACAATTCATGAAAGAATATTGAAGGAAGAGAGATTTCACATATAATACTATCTTGGACATCTTCTATGATTGTGAGCCCCATTAATTATTTTCAAACTTGAGCAAATTAGTTGAAGTTGGACAAGGAAGACAACATAATGAGTTATGTTTGGGTATATTTGTATAGGTTATATTGTTATGGATCCCTCTAACATGTGGTGCTTGCTATTTAGAATCCTTTGCTAGCCAAAATATCTGTACTAAGCGGGAATATTGCTTGTGCATCCAAATTCTTTGAACCAAGTTTCTTCCATGAGTGTTCACCATATCTACCTATATGCGGTATTTACCTGCCGTTCCAAGTAAATTTGCATGTGCCAAACTCTAAACCTTCAAATAATAATCTGTTTTGTATGCCCGAATCACTCATGTAGCGACTAGGGGCTGTCAGTATCTTCCATGCTAGGTGGGTTATTCTCACGATGAGTGGACTCCGCTCATCATTCACGAGAAAATGGCTGGTAACTGGGATGCCCAGTCCTATGATCAAATGATCAAAAACAAAATCGCAAATAATTTAAACAAAACTCCCCCAGGATGTTGATAGTTGGACGGCACCCGTTGTTTCGGACAAGCCGTGGAGTGTGAATGTTGGTGGAGGGGGAGTAAAAACTTTAACTTTCTGCGTGGGAACCGCCTATAATGTATGTAGTATGGAAGATATTGGGAACTCTTGGTCGTTATGTTGACAATGAAAGCATACCTCTCAAAATTATTTTCATCTCTGTTTTTGCTTCGAGCTCTGGCACCTCTGCAAATCACTGCTTCCCTCTGCGAAGGGCCTATCTTTTACTTTTATGCAAGAGTCAGTAGTATTCCTTCTCATTCCAACCTACTTTTTAGTTGGCAAGCATCATGTGATGGAAAGATCTAAGCTTATATGGCCATTCAAATATATTTGAGCATGAATTATTATTGTTGACATTACCCTTGAGGTAAAAGGTTGGGAGGCGAAACATTAAGCCCCTATCTTTCTCTGTGTTCGATGAATACTATTTGTTCTAAAAATATGCTTTGAGTGGTAGCAATCATGGAAGACTAAATGATAGTTGAGTATGTGAAGTTTGCTGAATCAAAGCTCTGACATAGACTCTTCCTGAAAATAAGATGAATTGTAATTGTTTGATGACTAATAACACGGTTTGTTAGTTTTCAAGAAAGTTTATGATCTATACTTTAACATGTGAATAGTTTGTTACTTGATCATGCGAAGTTCTATGAGTTGAGCTACTGTTATGACATATAATGATGCTAGAAAAGGTGATTTAAATTATCATTGATCAAACATATGCACCTGCTAGCATTCACACTTCATAAATTCTTTCTTTTATCATTTACCTACTCGAGGACGAGCAGGAATTAAGCTTGGGGATGCTGATACGTCTCCAACGTATCTATAATTTATGAAGTATTCATGCTATTATATTATCCATCTTGGATGTTTAATGGGCTTTACTATGCACTTTTATATTATTTTTGGGACTAACCTATTAACCCAGAGCCTAGTGCCAGTTTTTGTTTTTCCCTTGTTTCAGTGTTTCGCAGAAGGAATATCAAACGGAGTCCAAACGGAATGAAACCTTCGGGAGAGTTATTTTTGGAACGGAAGCAATCTAGGGGACTTGGAGTGCACGTAAGGGAAGCAACGAGGAAGGCACGAGGCAGGGGGCGCGCCTACCCCCTGGGCACGCCGTCCACCCTCGTGGGGCCCTCGTGGCTCCCCTTACCGACTTCTTTCGCCTATATATCTCCATATACCCTAAAACCATCGGGGAATAGAATAGATCGGGAGTTCCGCCGCCGCAAGCCTCTGTGGCCATCAAAAACCAATCGGGACCCTGTTCTGGCACCCTGCCGGAGGGGGGATCCCTCACCAGTGGCCATCTTCATCATCCCGACGCTCTCCATGACGAGGAGGGAGTAGTTCACCCTCGAGGCTGAGGGTATGTACCAGTAGCTATGTGTTTGATCTCTCTTTCTCTCTCTCTCGTGTTCTTGAGGTGATACGATCTTGATGTATCGCGAGCTTTGCTACTATATTTGGATCTTATGATGTTTCTCCCTCTCTACTCTCTTGTAATGGATTGAGTTTTCCCTTTGAAGTTATCTTATCGGATTGAGTCTTTAAGGATTTGAGAACACTTGATGTATGTCTTGCGTGGGATACCCGTGGTGACAATGGGGTATTCTATTGATTCACTTGATGTATGTTTTGGTGATCAACTTGCGGGTTCCGCCCATGAACCTATGCATAGGGGTTGGCGCACGTTTTTGTCTTGACTCTCCGGTAGAAACTTTGGGGCACTCTTTGAAGTTCTTTGTGTTGGTTGAATAGATGAATCTGAGATTGTGTGATGCATATCGTATAATCATACCCACGGATACTTGAGGTGAGACATTGGAGTATTGCTACCTCTTGAGCACTGCGTTGGTTTTCCCTTGAAGAGGAAAGGGTGATGCAGCAAAGTAGCATAAGTATTTCCCTCAGTTTTTGAGAACCAAGGTATCAATCCAGTAGGAGGCTACGCGCGAGTCCCTCGCACCTACACAAAACAAATAAATCCTCGCAACCAATGCGATAAGGGGTTGTCAATCCCTACACGGTCACTTACGAGAGTGAGATCTGATAGATATGATAGGATAATATTTTTGGTATTTTTATGATAAAGATGCAAAGTAAAATAAAAGGCAAAGGAAATAACTAAGTGTTGGAAGATTAATATGATGAAAATAGACCCGGGGGCCATAGCTTTCACTAGTGGCTTCTCTCAAGAGCATAAGTATTTTACGGTGGGTGAACAAATTACTGTTGAGCAATTGACAGAATTGAGCATAGTTATGAGAATATCTAGGTATGATCATGTATATAGGCATCACATCCGAGACAAGTAGACCGACTCCTGCCTGCATCTACTATTATTACTCCACACATCGACCGCTATCCAGCATGCATCTAGAGTATTAAGTTCGTAAGAACAGAGTAACGCCTTAAGTAAGATGACATGATGTAGAGGGATACATTCATGCAGTATGATAAAACCCCATCTTGTTATCCTCGATGGCAACAATACAATACGTGCCTTGCTGCCCCTACTGTCACTGGGAAAGGACACCGCAAGAGTGAACCCAAAGCTAAGCACTTCTCCCATTGCAAGAAAGATCAATCTTGTAGGCCAAACCAAACTGATAATTCGAAGAGACTTGCAAAGATAACCAATCATGCATAAAAGAATTTAGAAGATTCAAATATTGTTCATAGATAAACTTGATCATAAATCCACAATTCATCGGTCTCAACAAACACACCACAAAAGAAGATTACATCGAATAGATCTCCACGAGAGAGGGGGAGAACATTGTATTGAGATCCAAAAAGAGAGAGGAAGCCATCTAGCTAATAACTATGGACCCGAAGGTCTGAGGTAAACTACTCACACTTCATCGGAGAGGCTATGGTGTTGATGTAGAAGCCCTCCGTGATGGGTGCCTCCTCCGGCGGAGCTCCGGAACATGCCCCAAGATGGGATCTCGTGGGTACAGAAGGTTGCGGCGGTGGAAGTAGTTTTTTGGCTCCGTATCTGATCGTTTGGGGGTACGTAGGTATATATAGGAGGAAGAAGTACGTCGGTGGAGCAATAGGGGGCCCGCAAGGGTGGAGGGCGCGCCTGGTGATGAGGACATGTACCTAGGGTAGGGTCACAGGCCTAACCTAAATACCCTTCCCAAGGACATCACTCTAAAGCCAGAAGCATTCGAGGGGTATCAGCATCCACTTGACCTGAAACATTTCCACCCGGAGGACTCAAGGTCACTCGACCGAAACAAGAAAAACTTGACGGACAAAAGACCTAAAGTCACTCTACACAACAACAGTCGGGCATTAACTCCTAGACTTAATAGTCACTTATAACACTTTATTACAGACGTTACCTGTAACGCTCCTTCTTGATGAACATGGAACTCCTTGTAACGTGGGCTGGCTGGGGTCCTGGCGCACTCTATATAAGCCACCCCCTCCACTGGCACAAGGGTTCGCACCCCCTGTAACACACACGCATATAATCCAGTCGACCGCCTCCGGGCACCGAGACGTTGGGCTGCTACTTCCTCCGAGAAGGGCCTGAACTCGTAAAACTCGTGCGTACAACTTCTCCATAGCTGAGATCTTGCCTCTACATTCCTACCCCCTATTCTACTGTCAGACTTAGAACCACGACAGTTGGCGCCCACCGTGGGGCAGGTGTCTTAGCGACTTGTTGGAGAAGTTGCAATTTTTCCGATCCCCATCAGCATGGTTTCAGGCGGAGGATTGGCCGAGGGCCGTGAGATCCGTCTCGGCGCGCTCGTGTTCGTCACCGACGACTCCGCTTGGCTCCAAGAGGCTCCACTCGACGTCGAGGTGCTCCCCATCCGCGGGGCAACGCACTTTCACGCGTGCGTCCGCGGCGTCCTCCTGCGGCAGCCGTCGACCCAGTATCGGTCGGTTCCTGTGGCGTCTTCACTCCCTGCTGCCCACCGGCGCAAGCGTTCCGGTCGGTCGAGGCTCCAGCGGTGGGTGAGGCACATGGTGGCTCGCCAGTCGGCCACCCCCCAAGTCGCGGCAATCGAGCCCGACGAAACTCCCTACGGCCTGTTCGACTGGCTCCGTCGAGACTGCATCCGAGTGCGACAGCAGTGACCCCGCGGCGGAAGTCCTGATGGTCAACGGACCGTGCAGTCCCCCTGGCTTTCCCCGCGACGACGGTGGTGATGGCAGAGGCAATCCGTCACGCGTCCACGAGGAGTACCGCCCCGAGCCCCTCTCTTCGCAGCGGAGGGAAGAGCTTCGCCGCCGTAACATGGATGCACTTCACACTCCTATCGTTGGAGAAACCCCCGAGGCCCGAGCCTTGGAAGAGGCGTGCTTGGCCAACTTGGCTGAGCGCACTCGACTGGAGAACCTCCAGCACGCACTCGACGAGCGTGCTCGGCAGCGGGTTCCTGAGTCTAGTCGACGTCAACTTTTTCCACCTCCCACCCAGGTATATCGAACCCCGATCCAGAATCTCATAGCTGCGGCCCGAATAGCAGAGTCGATTCAGCCTTCCCAGTCGGAAGCTGGTAGGGGTTTGATGCAGATCCGGGCTTTGCTCCGGGCGGCGGGGGAGCAGAACACAGCAGTGTCACAGTCTCGGAATATGATTCATAGTAGATCTGTAATGGCAGACACAGTTCAGTCGGCTCACAGCCCAAGATCGCCTCCAAGACGTGAGGGACGTGGAGATCGATAGGATCAGTACAGAAACCGTGAGCAGTATGATCGTTGTCGAGCGCCCACACCTCCCCCAAGGAGTGGGTCGTACACGCCTCGGCAAAACGATGACAGACGCCCTCACAGTGGAGGGTGAAGGATTCCAGTCGACCCCCGGGAGCCGGGCTTTGACGCGAGATCCATTCTCGTTCAAGGTCTGGTTGACAGGAACAGGGCACACAGAGATGGCCACGATAGAGATTACCCGACCTGCAGCAGAGTGCATGTTTCAGGTCCCGAGTGTTTCAGTAGAGCCATCAGAGCAGCAGTGATTCCTCCCAACTTCAGGTTGGCGACTGGAGTCAGCAAATTCACTGGTGAGTCCAAGCATGACACTTGGCTTGAAGGCTACTGAGTAGCTGTGCAAATTGGTGGTGGCAATGATGAAGTGGCCATGAAGCACCTTCCTCTGATGTTGGAGGGCTCGGCCAGAGCGTGGTTGAATCAGTTAGCACCTGGCAGTATTTATAGCTGGGAAGAGCTTGCCCGAGTGTTTGTCAGAACATTTGAAGGTACATGCAAACGGCCAGCAGGGCTAACAGAGCTACAATCTTGTGTGCAGAAGCTGAATGAAACTTTGAGGGATTATATCCAGAGATGGATCACGTTGCACCACACGGTGGAGAATGTGTCTGATCACCAAGCAGTTTGTGCCTTCAAGGAAGGTGTCAAGTATCGAGAATTGAATCTGAAGTTCGGTCGGACCGGAGATATGTCTCTGAGTCGAATGATGGAAATTGCCACCAAGTATGCCAATGGTGAAGAGGAGGATCGGCTCCGGAGTGGCAAGCACAAAACAGTCGCCCACGAAACCGGAGGAGGGAACTCCAGTCGGAAGCAGAAGCGCAAAGCCGAGCCAGCTGCTCCCGGAGAAGCCTTAGCCGTGACTCAAGGAAAGTTCAAGGGGAAGCCCAAAGGGCCATGGAACCCCAAGAAAGTAAAAGATCAAGATGGAAATGATGTGTTGGATTTACCATGCCACATTCACACCAAAAAAGATGAAGAGGGTAATCTCATTTACCCGAAACATACCACTCGACAGTGTCGGCTCCTAATCCAGCAGTTCCGAGAGAAACATCCCAAAGAGAACGAGAAAGAATCGGACAAAGTTGAGGATAAGGAAGAGGACGATGATGGTTACCCCCACGTCAATTCCACTCTGATGACTTTTGCTGATGTTGAGAGCAAAAGTCGACTGAAAGTCATCGACAGAGAAGTGAACATGGTCGCTCCGGCGACGCCCAGTTATTTGAAGTGGTCTCAAATTGCCATTACATTCGACCAGTCTGATCACCCAACACACATAGCCACCCCTGGGAGGCAAGCATTGGTGGTCGACCCAGTCGTCGAAGGCACTCGGTTGACTAAGGTTCTGATGGATGGTGGCAGTGGACTGAATATACTGTATGCGGAGACCTTGAAAGGAATGGGCATTCCGATGTCCAGACTCAGTGAAAGCAATATGAGTTTCCATGGAGTTATTCCTGGCAAGAAGGCTGAGTCACTCGGCCAGATCGCCCTCGATGTGGTTTTTGGTGATTCCAAGAATTACCGCAAAGAAAAGTTGACGTTTGAAGTCGTGGATTTCCAGAGTGCTTATCATGCTATTCTGGGCAGGCCGGCTTATGCACGTTTTATGGCTTGACCATGTTACATGTACCTCAAATTGAAGATGCCTGGTCCTAAAGGAGTGATCACTGGCAATCGGAAGAAGGCAGAAGAGTGCTTCCAGAAGGGCTCAAAGATCGCCGATGCGCAAATGGCAGTAGTGGAATTGTAGGAGTATCAAAAAAATGCAGATCCGAGTGATTTGTTGCGAGCTAAGAAGCCTGCCACGGATTCAGCATTTCAGTCGTCTGGTGAAACGAAGCCGATTCATATTCACCCGACCGATCCCAATGCTGCTCCGACTCACATTTCGATAACACTCGACTCCAAATAGGAAGAAGCGCTCATCCAGTTCCTCCGTGAGAACTGGGACATCTTTGCATGGAAACCTTCTGACATGCCGGGTGTTCTTAGGGGGCTGCCTGAGCACCGTTTGCGAGTCGACCCAAAAGTGAAACCAGTGAAAGAACATCTTCGACGGTCCACCGTACAGAAGAGAAAAGCAATCGGTGAAGAAGTGGCTCGGCTCCTAGAAGCTGAGTTTATCCGAGAGATTTACCACTCCAAGTGGCTAGCCAATGTTTTCATGGTCCCCAAGAAGGACGACTCACTTCGCATGTGCATTGAGTTCAAGCATATCAATCGGGCCTGCCCGAAAGATCACTTTCCTCTCCCCCGCATCGACCAAATAGTTGACTCGACTGCGGGGTGTGAGCGCTTGTCCTTTTTGGATGCTTATTCTGCTTGAAGAACGCTGGAGCCACATTCATGAGGATGATTCAGAAGTGTTTACTCACTCAAATCAGTCGGAATGTGGAAGCATACATGGATGACATTGTGGTCAAGTCACGTAAAGGTTCCGACCTGTTGGCTGACCTTGCTGAAACTTTTGCCAACCTCAGAAGGTATGATATCACGCTTAATCCATCAAAGTGCACATTCGGAGTTCCGGGTGGAAAATTACTCGGCTTCCTCGTTTCCAAACGGGGGATCGACGCTAACCCAGAGAAAGTTGGTGCCATACTTCGGATGAAACGCCCTGTGCGTGTGCACGATGTCCAGAAGCTTACTGGTTGTTTGGCCGCCTTAAGTCGATTCATTTCTCGCCTCGGTGAAAAGGCATTACCTCTTTACCGACTGATGAAAAAGTCTGATAAGTTCGAGGACTCCTGAAGCTGATGCAGCGTTTGTAGAGCTCAAAGCCCTGCTTTCCACCCAGCCGGTGCTTGCTGCCCCCAATCAGCAAAGAGCCTTTACTACTTTACATTGCATCCACTGGACAAGTTGTCAGTACAGTACTTACGGTCGAGCGGGAAGAAGAAGGAAAAGCCTATAAAGTTCAGCGCCCAGTATATTATGTTTCTGAAGTTTTGACTAGATCAAAGCAAAGATATCCACATTATCAGAAGCTTGTTTATGGGATTTATATGACCACGAAGAAGGTTGCACACTATTTCTCTGACCACTCCATTACATTCGTCAGCGACGCTCCATTATCAGAGATTCTGAAAAACAGAGATGCAACTGGTCGAGTGGCAAAGTGGGCGATTGAACTCCTTCCCTTGGATATCAAGTTTGAGGCAAATAAAGCTATCAAGTCCCAAGCAATAGTAGATTTCCTCGCCGAGTGGATCGAACAGCAACTGCCGACTCAAGTCCACTCGGAGCACTGGACCATGTTCTTTGATGGCTCCAAATGTTGAATGGTTCCGGTGCTGGGGTGGTACTGGTATCCCCCCGAGGAGACAAGCTCAGATATGTTCTCCAGATTCACTTTGATTCCTCCAATAACGAAGCGGAATATGGAGCACTCTTATATGGGTTACGTATGGCCATCTCACTCGGCGTCCGTCGCCTCATGGTCTACGGCGACTCAGATTTGGTAGTCAATCAAGTGATGAAGGAGTGGGACGTCAGAAGCCCAGCTATGACTGTTACTGCAATGCGGTGAGGAAGTTGGAAAAGAAGTTTGAGGGAAGCCATGATTTGGCAAAGATAGGTTCCAAGAGGGAAGCCATTCCCAGCAACGTGTTTTTGGAACACATTCATACACCTTCAGTTCAAGAAGATCCTTTCACTGAAGAGCCCCCGAAGCCTAAGAGTGCCACAGATCCGACTGAAGTCGAAGTCCCAGCCGTGGTCGACCTGATCATGGAGGTTTTGGTCATCACTCCCGACCGGACAGTGCCATACATTGCGTATATCCTTAGGAAGGAACTCCCAGAGGATGAAGAAGAGGCTCGATAGATCGTCCGTCAATCCAAAGCCTTTACTGTGATAAGAGGACAACTGTTCACGGAAAGCATAACCGGAGTCAGCCAGAAATGCATAACACCAGAAGAAGGTCGAGTGATCCTCAACGACATCCACTCGAGGACCTGTGGCCATCATGCGTCCTCTCGGACCATTGTGGCCAAAGCATACCGAGCTGGATTTTATTGGCCGCGAGCAAATGAAATGGCAAAAGATATAGTCGACAAATGTGAAGGCTGCCCGTTTTACTCCAATATGTCCCACAAGCCTGCGTCAGCCCTGAAGACCATTCCACTCGTCTGGCCCTTTGCTGTTCGGGGATTGGATATGGTTGGACCCCTGAGGACTGGTAGGAGCGGCTTCACTCATGTGCTTGTAGCAGTCAACAAGTTTACCAAATGGATTGAATCCAAGCCTATCAAGAATCTTGAAGCTAGTACTGCCGTCAGCTTCATCAGAGAATTGACATTCAGATATGGAGTTCTGCACAGCATCATCAATGACAACGGGTCGAACTTCGATTCTGATGAGTTCAGAGCTTTCTGTGCTTCCCAAGGCACACGAGTCGACTATGCTTAAGTTGCCCACCCCCAGTCGAATGGACAAGCAGAAAGAGCAAATGGCTTGATTCTCAAAGGACTGAAACCCCGACTGATGCATGATCTCAAGCACGCAGCAGGCGCCTGGGTCGATGAACTTCCATCAATTCTTTGGGGATTGAGGACAACTCCCAATCGGTCGACTGGCCGAACTCCATTCTTCTTGGTCTATGGAGCTGAAGCTGTTCTACCGAGTGACTTGCTTCACAATGCACCCCGAGTCGAGCTCTTCTCTGAAGATGAAGCAGAACAGGCCCGGCAGGACGCAGTCGATCTCCTAGAGGAGGAAAGAGAGATGGCCTTAATCCGGTCGACCGTTTATCAGCAAGACTTGCGTCGATTCCATGCCAGAAACGTGAGGGGCCGAGCCTTTCAAGAGGGAGACTTGGTTCTTCGAGTGGATCAGCAGAAACCACACAAGCTCGCCCCTGCTTGGGAAGGTCCCTTCATTGTCACCAGAGTTCTCCACAATGGAGCATACCATCTTTACAATGTCGAGCATTAGAAAGACGAGCCACGGGCTTGGAATGCGGAGCTGCTCCGCCCCTTTTATACTTAAGTACTCATTCAGATGAGATGTAATAAGAAATACCTTTGTAGTTTGTTTATCAAAGACAAGAGCTTTACAGTCTTCTTAAACGATTGTTGTTGCTTTTGTTTGCGTCTGAAATCCCCCAATGGGTGACTTTGCCGCGAATCCGTTTCGCCTAAGTCTAAAAAATCCTACCAAGTGGTGAGCAAGCCTCTCACTCAGGGGCTTAACCGCGAATCCGTTTCGCCTAAGTTTAAAAAATCCTACCGAGTGATGAGCAAGCCTCTCACTCGGGGGCTTAGCTGCAGTCCAGTACTCGCCTAAGTTCGAGAAATCCTACCGAGTGATGAGCAAGCCTCTCACTCGGGGGCTTAGCTGCAGTCCAGTACTCGCCTAAGTTTGAAAAATCCTACCGAGTGATGAGCAAGCCTCTCACTCGGGGGCTTAGCTGCAGTCCAGTACTCGCCTAAGTTTGAAAAATCCTACCGAGTGATGAGCAAGCCTCTCACTCGGGGGCTTAGCTGCAGTCCAGTACTCGCCTAAGTTTGAAAAATCCTACCGAGTGATGAGCAAGCCTCTCACTCGGGGGCTTAGCTGCAGTCCAGTGCTCGCCTAAGTTTGAAAAATCCTACCGAGTGGTGAGCAACCCTCCCACTCGGGGGCTTAGCTGTAGTCCAGTGCTTGCCTAAGTTTGAAAAATCCTACCGAGTGGTGAGCAACCCTCCCACTCGGGGGCTTAGTTGCAGCCCAGTGCTCACCTAAGTTTGAAAAATCTTACCGAGTGGTGAGCAACCCTCCCACTTGGGGGCTTAGCTGCAGCCCAGTGCTCGCCTAAGTTTGAAAAATCCTACCGAGTGGTGAGCAACCCTCCCACTCGGGGGCTTAGCTGCAGTCCAGTACTCGCCTAAGTTTGAAAAATCCTACCGAGTGGTGAGCAACCCTCCCACTTGGGGGCTTAGCTGCAGTCCGGTACTCGCCTAAGTTTGAAAAATTCTACCAAGTGGTGAGCAACCCTCCCACTCGGGGGCTTAGCTGCATTCCAGTACTCGCCTAAGTTTGAAACCCATCCCTATCCGCGAGGACGACGAGGTGCAGGTCGACTGCAACCTTCTACTTCGGAGCTGCATCACAAGTACAACGTACGCTCCATCCCTATCCGCAAGGACAACGAGGTACAGGTCGACTGCAACCTTCTCCTTAGGGACTGCGTCACAAGTGCAACGTGCACTCCATCCCTATCTGCAAGGATGACGAGGTGCAGGTCGACTGCAACCTTCTCCTTCAGAGCCGCGTCACAAGTACAACGCGCGCTCCACCCTTATCTGCAAGGACGACGAGGTGCAAGTCGACTGGAGTATCCACCTCAGAGCTGCATCTCAAGCACAAAGATTATTCCATGTGGAGAACAAATTCCACTCGAAGGGAAATGCAAGCATACTCAGAGATAAATCAAGTTCAGATAAATCCTAAAGTTCAAGACCACGGATCAAAGTACTCGGACATTCAGCCCGAAGGAGTTTAACGATTACAAAATCACTCGGCATTCCGAGGCAAATTTAAGGCAGGGCATAAAAGTTTGTTCACTCCGCAGGAGGAGGGCTGGCAGGCTCGACGAATTCGTCCAGGTCGATCCTGTCAGCAATCCGAGTGGCAGCAGCAATGAAAGTCTCCATGAAGGACTGGAAGTCGTGCCTCTTGGTGTTAGCAACTTTAATCGCTGCCAGCTTCTCTTCCCGAGCTTCTCGACAGTGGACGCGAACCAGGGATAGAGCCACATCAGCGCCGCACCGGGCAGAAGACTTCTTCCATTCTTGAATTCGACTGGGAACTTCATTGAGCCAAGCCATCATAGACTCGAGGTCATTCTGAAGTGTTGCCATGGGCCAGAGAGCTGTGTCAATGCACGACATCGCGACTTTCAGTCGGGCAAGATAATCAACAACACCAGTGATGCGGGATTCCAGTCGGAGCACATTCATGGCAGCTTCATCCTTCACTGTAGAGTTGATGGGGTCCAAGCTTGGTTCAATTCGCCCGGTCTCTTCCTCGAAGTCCCGGCAAAACTCTGCATGCGCAATTCAAGGGTGAGTCAATGATCATATGTCGAGTCGACAAGAACAAACCAGTCGGATCGAAGAAAACACCTTCAAGCATGACGAACAACTTCTTAGCAAGGCTTCCCAGATAACTCTCCAGATCGTTCCTCCTGCGGGCAATACCTTCCATCTTCTCGTTCAGATTTTCCTTGTCCTTCTTCAGGCGAGTCGCTTCCTTATTGGCTTCGTTAAGGGCAGTTTTCAGCTTGGAGTTTTCTTCCTCCAATTTGCTGACTGAAGCCAACTTCTGTTCAGCGAGCGCGGTTTTCTCACCAGCTTTTTTCTGCGTGGCCGCCAGATCTTGATCCTTTTTCACCAGAGCTTAGTTCAGTTTCTCTGAAAGAAATAATGCTTGATTCAAAAAAAGCAGAATGAAATCCGGTTCAGGGATAACTCAGTCGACAGGTCTTCCTTACCAGCGACGTCATCCTTGGCTTTCTGCAGTTCTGTCTTGGCTAGCTCCAGATCGAGGTTGAGTTGAATCTGCTGCTTCTCCAGGTCAGCAAAACGAGCTCCAAGATCACAAGATTTCTGCAACCAAAGAACAGGTCAGTCGACAGGTGAAAATATTGGTTATTTCAGAGAGATAAAAGGATAAAGCCAACAAATTCTAAGACTACTGCCGAATCAAACATCCAACAGTAGTCACGGGGACTACACCCAGTGGGTGCACTTAGCGTGCCCCCACTGGTTCAGTTTACACTCGACAAGGCCTGTCCAGCACGAGTGCAAAAAAAGAGAGAAAGCAACAAACAGAGTCTTCAGACCATAGTCGACTGCCAGCATTCGACCACGGTCTCGGGGACTACACCCAGTGGGTGCACTCAGCGTGCCCTCACTGGTTCAAAGTTCCACTTGACATGGCCCGACCAGACCGAGTGAAGAAATTCAAATTCCAAGACTACAATCGACTGCCCGCAGTCCACCATAGTCTCGGGGACTACACCCAGTGGGTGCACTCAGCGTGCCCCCACTGGTTCAAAAATTCAATCGCCGACAACATCGAATTCAGCTCAAAGTACGGATTTGTTCAGTGACAAATCGAAACACCCAGTGGGTGTACAGATGCGAAGCGTAGACAGATGAAAAGATTCTTTGAAAGAAAGTTTTCAGGTACCATATCCTAACAGAACAAGCCAAAAGAGTCGGTAGGCAATCTGCTAACCTGGACGTTGCTCTGGAGAGCGGAGCTGGCATCATAAGCAGCTTGGCTGGCTTCCTGCACCATCTTCACCTTCTCCATCATAATGCCCGCCTGGCGTATAGCCTCTTTGGCAGCACCCACTTGGTCCTCTGGGACATGATGTGTAGCAAAAAGTGAAGGTGGATTGGCGGGAGCCTGTGCAGCTGACGCGGAAGGCCGAACACTCGACAGCGGTCTGGCGAAGGAGACGGAAGTCCGATTGGCATCGCCAACGTCCTGAACTACCGGTTCCGCCACCGGCGTCGACTGGAGCGTCTTGCCAGCGGACGTTTTCCTGTTTCTTCTCCCCAAGGGCCTTTGTGGTTCGTCCTCGTCGTCGTCGGGGAGGTCAATGATGCTGAGAGCTGTAAAAAGATCAGTCGCCAAAATTTCATCACCCGATTGGATATGTCACAGTTCAATCGACAAAGCGAAGACAAAATCATGAAGAGTGTACCCGGATTGGAGGTGACTGCATCTTCCATTTCCTCGTCCTCGTTTTTATAAGCAGAGGTCCCGAAGGTAGCGGCACTGCCAGTTTCAAGATTCATTCCGTCAAACCAAGGGGAAAATAAATATCACAAAATCTCCAGTAAAGACAGAACACTCACGCAGAAGCAACGGGGATGTCGATTTTGATTCGGGGCAGAGTCTTCCGAGACTTTGGTGCCTCAACTTTGGTTTGCTTTGGGGCCTTCTCAGTCGGCGCCGGAGAGGACGTCCGAGGACGCTTGGAAGTTTGCCCAGTCGACCCAGTCGCTTTGCCACGAATACTCACTGAATCATGGGAGTGCTTGGATCGCCTTTCGTTGCGAGGAGGCAAGTCGACTTCCTCACCATCACTTGAGTCGTCGCTCTCCTCGTCTCCTCCTCCGTCAGAATGCCATTCACCGCTCTCGTCCGCACTCGCCTCCCCTTCAGGGTCCTGTTCCTGTTCTCCATTGGGCATCGAATACATCTCAGTGAAGGTCTGGAGAACAAAAAGTAAAACAAATACCAGTCAATCGACAAAAAGCAATTTCATGGTAAATCAAGATAACACTCGGCGATTCAGAATTGGACCTTGTCTGTATCGTACAAATTGTCGAGCGGAGGGATTCTCCTTGACCCCCTGGGGTTGTCCTTGTTGCCTGTGATGCCCCGCAGCCACTTCTCCACCGTATCCTCGTCAAACTCTTCTGGGTGAACCCGAGTGGAATCTTCAATGCCCGAGTACATCCACATCGGATGGTCACGGACTTGAAGTGGCTGAATGCGTCGTCTGAGAAAGACTTCCAGCAGATCCATTCCAGTTACACCCTCACGGATGAGATGGACCACTCGCTCAACCAGCACTTTCACCTCCGCTTTCTCCCCTGGAGTCACTTTCAAGGCAGAGGGCTTCTCTACGTGAGCCATAGAAAAAGGAGGAAGTCCAGTCGACTGACCTGGAGTCGGCTGGTCTTTGCAGTAAACCAGGTCGACTGCCACCCTTGTACCGACTCAGGAAGAATTATGGCTGGGAAAGAGCTCTTACCCCTCATCTGAATCCCAAGACCCCCACACATCTGGATCACTTGGGTCCTCTCGTCACTCGGGTTGGCCTTTTTGACCGATTGGGAGCGACACGTGAAAATGTGCTTGAAGAGACCCTAGTGTGGTCGACAACCCAAGAAATTTTCGCACAGAGACACGAAAGCGGCAAGATACACGATGGTGTTGGGGGAAAAGTGATGAAGTTGTGCTCCAAAGAAATTCAAGAAAGCTCGAAAAAAAGGATGCAGAGGCAAAGAAAATCCACGGTCGATGTGAGTGGCGAGGAGGACGCACTCACCCTCCCGCGGTCAAGGTTCGGTCTCATCCTCCGGGAGCCGCGCTGATCCGTGAGGAATCAGCCCCTCCTTCGCCAGATCGTCGAGGTCGTCCTGGCGGATCGTCGACCGGATCCAGTCGCCCTGGATCCAGCCGCACGGCAAACCGGACCGCGACGAGGATCCGCCCCGGCTGGACTTTTTCCCCTTCGCCTTCTTCGCGCGCTCTAGAGCCACCGTCTTTTCTTTCCGCATCACCACGGACGGAGCTCGAACGGAGCGGCGGTGCTAGAGCAGGAGCAGTAGGAAAAACTGAGAAGGGAGAAGAAGAATGAGGACGCACTGTTCAAAAACCCCGGTCTGGCGCCTTATATGGGGTTACTTCCGAGTGACTGACCTGTAGGCCCGGGCGATCTTATCAAATCCCAACAGTCGCGCGCGCGATACGTGGCAAAAAAGGCGGCGCGGGAATCGAGGCGGCCTTGCCTTATCCAGCCCGATTACTGCGGCCTCCTCTGCCCCGCGCGCTTCCCGAAATTCAAATCCCGCGAGATCCGCGGGCAGGAGAACAACTTGTCAGACGGAAGATCTCCTCCACATTAGCACTCGGACCTCTTCCAGCAAAAGTTCACTCGACAAAACCAGGAATGGATCAAGGCGACTGAAAAAGAAGTTGGTGCCACCACCTCGGTTCGTTGATCCAAAACAAGACACACCTGAAGCACGAAAAATGAGTCGGAAGTATTTTCAACTCCTTCTCCACTCAAACCCTGATCCATTCGGGGGCTAATGATGAGGATATGTACCTAGGGTAGGGTCACAGGCCTGACCTAAATACCCTCCCCAAGGACATCACTCTAAAGCCAGAAGCATTCGAGGGGTATCACCATCCACTCGACCAGAAACATTTCCACTCGGAGGACTCAAGGTCACTCGACCGTAACAAGAAACACTCGACGGACAGAAGACCTAAAGTCACTCTACACAGCAACGGTCGGGCATTAACTCCTAGACTTAATAGTCACTTATAACACTTTATTACAGACGTTACCTGTAACGCTCCTTCTTGATGAACATTGAACTCCTAGTAACGTGGGCTGGCTGGTTCCTGGCGCACTCTATATAAGCCACCCCCTCCACTGGCACAAGGGTTCGCACCCCCTGTAACACACACGCATATAATCCAGTCGACCGCCTCCGGGCACCGAGACGTAGGGCTGTTACTTCCTCCGAGAAGGGCCTGAACTCGTAAAACTCGTGCGTACAACTTCTCCATAGCTGAGATCTTGCCTCTACATTCCTACCCCCTATTCTACTGTCAGACTTAGAACCATGACACCTGGTGGGGGTAGGCGCGCCCCCCTACCTCGTGGCTTCCCTGTTGGTTGCTTGACGTAGGGTCCAAGTCTCCTGGATCATGTTCATTCCGAAAATCATGTTCCCGAAGGTTTCATTCCGTTTGGACTCTGTTTGATATTCTTTTTCTGCGGAACTCTAAAATAGGCAAAAAAAAGCAATTCTGGGCTGGGCCTCCGGTTGGTAGGTTAGTCCCAAAAATAATATAAGAGTGGATAATGATACGTCCATTTTGCATCATGCTTTCATATCGATATTTATTGCAATATGGGCTGTTATTACACATTATGTCACAATACTTATGCCTATTCTCTCTTACTCCCTCCGTTCGGAATTACTTGTCACAGAAATGAATGTATCTAGACGTATTTTAGTTCTAGATACATCCATTTTTAAGACAAGTAGTTCCGAACGGAGGGAGTATTTTACAAGGTTTACATAAGGAGGGAGAATGCTGGCAGCTGGAATTCTGGGCTGGGAAAAGAGCAAATATTAGAGACCTATTCTGCAAAACTCCAAAAGTCCTGAAACTCCACGAAAGTCATTTTTGGAAATAATAAAATATATTGAGCGGAAGAAGTACGTCAGAGGGGCCCCACCTGGCCACGAAGGTGGGGGGCGCGCCCCCCCTGCCTCGTGGGCCCCCTGTTGGCCCCCCGGTGGCCATCTTCTGCTATATGAAGTCTTTCGTCGAGGAAAAAATCATAAGCAACCTTTCGGGACGAGACTCCGCCGCCACGAGGCGGAACCTTGGCGGAACGAATCTAGGGCTCCGGCAGAGCTGTTCTGCCGGGGACACTTCCCTCCGGGAGGGGGAAATCATCGCCATCATCATCACCAACGCTCGTCTCATCGGGAGAGGGAAATCTCCATCAACATCTTCACCAACACCATCTCCTCTCAAAACCCTAGTTCATCTCTTGTATCCAATTCTTGTCTCCAAGTCCGGGATTGGTACTAGTAGGTTGCTAGTAGTGTTGATTACTCCTTGTAGTTGATGCTAGTTGGTTTATTTGGTGGAAGATCATATGTTCAGATCCTATATGCATATTAATACCCCTCTTTATGAACATGAATATGCTTTGTGAGTAGTTACGTTTGTTCCTGAGGACATGGGAGAAGTCTTGCTATTAGTAGTCATGTGAATTTGGTATTCGTTCGATATTTTGATGAGATGTATGTTGTCTATCCTCTAGTGGTGTTATGTGAACGTCGACTACATAACACTTCACCATAATTTGGACCTAGAGGAAGGCATTGGGAAGTAATAAGTAGATGATGGGTTGCTAGAGTGACAGAAGCTTAAACCCTAGTTTAGGCACTACTGTAAGGGGCTGATTTGGATCCATATGTTTCATGCTATGGTTAGGTTCACCTTAATACTTTTGTTGTAGTTGCGGATGCTTGCAATAGAGGTTAATCATAAGTGGGATGCTTGTCCAAGTAAGGGCAGCACCCAAGCACCGGTCCACCCACATATCAAATTATCAAAGTACCGAACGCGAATCATATGAACGTGATGAAAACTAGCTTGACGATAATTCCCATGTGTCCTCGGGAGCGCTTTTCTCTATATAAGAGTTTGTCCAGGCTTGTCCTTTGCTACAAAAAGGATTGGGCCACCTTGCTGCACTTTATTTACTTTTGTTACTTGTTGATCGTTACAAATTATCCTATCACAATACTATCTGTTACCACTTATTTTAGTACCTGCAGAGAATACCTTGCTGAAAACCGCTTATCATTTCCTTTTGCTCCTCGTTGGTTCGACACTCTTACTTATCGAAAGGACTATGATAGATCCCCTACACTTGTGGGTCATCAAGACTCTTTTCTGGCGCCTTTGCCGGGGAGTGAAGCGCCTTTGGTAGGTGGAATTTGGTAAGGAAAAATTTATATAGTGTGCTGAAATTTACTATCACTTGTTACTATGGAAAGTAATCCTCTGAGGGGCTTGTTCGGGGTATCTTCACCCCGACCAGTAGAGCAAAGAGTTGCTCCTCAACCTACTGAACCTACTAAAAAATGAAAATGAAAATGAAAATGTCCACTTTGTGATTCCTTCGGCTATGTTAGAAAAACTGCTAGCTAATCCTTCTGCAGGAGCTGGAACAAAGCATCCTGATGAGCACCTAATATATGTGGATGAAGTTTGTGGATTATTTAAGCTTGTAGGTATACCCGGTGATGTTGTTAAGAGGAAGGTCTTCCCTTTATCTTTGAAGGGAGATGCATCGACATGGTATAGGCTATGTGATGATATGGGGGTCATGGAACTATAAACGATTGAAATTGGAATCTCATCAGAAATTTTATCCTATGCATCTTGTTCATCGTGATCGCAATTATATATATAATTTTTGGCCTCGTGAAGGAGAAATCATCGCTCAAGCTTGGGGGAGGCTTAAATCAATGTTATATTCATGCCCCAATCATGAGCTTCCAAGAGAAATAATTATTCAAAGCTTTTATGCTCGGCTTTCTGAAAACAATTGCACCATGCTCGATACTTCTTGTGCTGGCTCTTTTATGATGAAGACTATTGAATTCAAATGGAATTTATTGGATAGAATTAAACGCAACTCTGAAGATTGGGATCTCGACGAAGGTAAGGAGTCAGGTATGAAACCTAAGTTTGATTGTGTTAAATCTTTTATGGATACCGATGTTTTCCGTAAGTTTAGCACTAAATATGGACTTGACTCTGAGATAGTAGCCTCTTTCTGTGAATCTTTTGCTGCTTATGTTGATCTCCCTAAGGAGAAGTGTTTTAAATATCATCCTCCCATAGAAGTAAAAGTAGCTGCACCTATTAAAGTTGAAGAAAAGACTATCACTTATAATGATCCTATTGTTCCTACTGCCTATGTTGAGAAACCACCGTTCCCTGCTAGAATAAAGGATCATGCTAAAGCTTCAACTGTGGTTCGTAAAAGCAATATTAGAACTTATACACCTCCTGAGCAAGTTAAAGTTGAACCTAATGTTGCTATTGTTAAAGATCTCTTGGCTGATAATATTGATGGGCATGTTATTTATTTCTACGGTGAAACTGCTAGAATTGCCAAACGTTGTGCTAAAGATAAACATAGACCTGTGGTAGGCATGGCTGTTATTTCTGTTAAAATAGGAGATCATTGTTGTCATGGCTTGTGTGATATGGGTGCTAGTGTTAGTGCAATACCTTATGACTTATACAAAGAAATTATGCACGATATTGCACCTGCTGAGATAGAAGATATTGATGTCACAATTAAACTTGCTAATAGAGATACTATTTCACCAATGGGAATTGTAAGAGATGTTGAAGTCTTGTGTGGGAAAACTAAATATCCTGCTGATTTTCTTGTTCTTGGTTCCCCACAAGATAGCTTTTGTCCCATTATATTTGGTAGACCCTTCTTGAACACCGTCAATGCTAGGATAGACTGCGAAAAGGATGTTGTTACTATTGGTTTGGGTGATATGTCTCATGAGTTTAATTTCTCTAAATTTCGTAGACAACACCGTGAAGAAGAATTACCTAGTAAGGATGAAATTATTGGTCTTGCTTCTATTGCCGTACCTCCTAGTGATCCTTTAGAACAATATTTGCTAGACCATGAAAATGATATGTTTATGAATGAAAGAAGGGAAATAGATGAAGTGTTCTTTAAACAGGAACCTATCCTAAAACACAATTTGCCTGTTGAAATCCTAGGGGATCCTCCTCCACCCAAGGGTGATCCCGTGTTTGAGCTCAAACCTTTACCTGATACCCTTAAATATGCTTATCTCGATGAGAAAAAGATATATCCTGTTATTATTAGTGCTAACCTTTCAGAGCATGAAGAAGAGAGACTATTGAAAACTCTGAAGAAGCACCGTGCTGCTATTGGATATACTCTTGATGATCTTAAGGGCATTAGTCCCACTCTATGTCAACATAAAATAAATTTGGAAGAAGATGCCAAACCAGTTCGTGATCATCAACGAAGGCTGAATCCTAAGATGAAAGAAGTGGTAAGAAAAGAAATACTAAAGCTCCTTGAGGCAGGTATAATTTATCCCGTTGCTCATAGTCAGTGGGTAAGTCCTGTCCATCGTGTCCCTAAGAAGGGAGGTAATACCGTCGTTCCTAATGATAAAGATGAATTGATTCTGCAAAGAATTATTACAGGTTATAGGATGGTAATTGATTTCCGCAAATTAAATAAAGCTACTAAGAAAGATCATTACCCCTTACCTTTTATCGATCAAATGCTAGAAAGATTATCCAAACATACACATTTTTGCTTTCTAGATGGTTATTCTAGTTTCTCTCAAATACCCGTGTCAGCCAATGATCAATCAAAGACCACTTTTACTTGCCCTTTTGGTACTTTTGCTTATAGACGTATGCCATTTGGTTTATGTAATGCACCTGCTACCTTTCAAAGATCCATGATGGCTATATTCTCTGACTTTTGTGAAAAGATTTGTGAGGTTTTCATGGACGACTTCTCCGTCTATGGATCCTCTTTTGATGATTGCTTGAGCAACCTTGATCGAGTTTTGCAGAGATGTGAAGAAACTAATCTTGTCTTGAATTGGGAAAAGTGCCACTTTATGGTTAATGAAGGTATTGTCTTGGGGCATAAAGTTTCTGAAAGAGGCATTGAGGTTGATAAAGCCAAGGTTGATGCTATTGAAAAGATGCCATGTCCCAAGGACATCAAAGGTATAAGAAGTTTCCTTGGTCACGCCGGATTTTATAGGAGGTTCATTAAGGACTTCTCAAAAATTTCTCGGCCTCTGACTAATTTATTACAAAAAGATATACCATTTGTCTTTGATGATGATTGTGTAGAAGCATTTGAAATACTTAAGAAAGCATTGATCTCTGCACCTATTGTTCTGCCACCTGATTGGAATTTACCCTTTGAAATTATGTGTGATGCTAGTGATTATGCTGTAGGTGTTGTTCTAGGGCAAAGAGTTGATAAGAAATTAAATGTTATTCAATATGCTAGTAAGACTCTAGACAATGCTCAAAGAAATTATGCTACTACTGAAAAAGAATTCTTAGCAGTTGTATTTGCTTGTGATAAGTTCATACCTTATATTGTTGATTCTAAAGTTACTATTCACATGGATCATTCTTCTATTAAATATCTTATGGAAAAGGAAGATGCTAAACCTAGACTTATTAGATGGGTTCTCCTGCTACAAGAATTTGATTTGCATATTGTTGATAGAAAGGGAGGTGAGAACCCCGTTGCAGATAACTTGTCTAGGTTAGAAAATGTTCTTGATGACCCACTACCTATTGATGATAGCTTTCCTGATGAGCAATTAAATGTCATAAATGCCTCTCGTAGTACTCCGTGGTATGCTGATTATGCTAATTATATCGTGGCTAAATTTATACCACCTAGTTTCACATACCAGCAAAAGAAAAAGTTTTTCTATGATTTGAGACATTACTTTTGGGATGACCCACATCTTTATAAAGAAGGAGTAGATGGTGTTATTAGACGTTGTGTACCTGAGCATGAACAGGAACAGACGCAAGTGTCTCTCCAAGGCTTATGGAGGACACCACGCTGGAGATAGAACTGCACATAAGGTATTGCAATCTGGTTTTTATTAGCCTACTCTCTTCAAGGATGCTCGTAAGTTTGTCATGTCTGTGATGAGTGTCAAAGAATTGGTAATATTAGTAGATGTCAAGAAATGCCTATGAACTATTCACTTGTTATTGAACCATTTGATGTTTGGGGCTTTGATTATATGGGACCTTTTCCTGCCTCTAATGGATATACACATATTTTAGTTGCTGTTGATTACGTTACTAAGTGGGTAGAAGCTATTCCAACTAGTAGTGCTGATCATAACACTTCTATTAAAATGCTCAAAGAAGTTATTTTTCCGAGGTTTGGAGTCCCTAGATATTTAATGACTGATGGTGGTTCACACTTTATTCATGGTGCTTTTCGTAAAATGCTTGCTAAGTATGACTTTAATCATAGAATTGCATCTCCTTATCACCCACAGTCTAGTGGTCAAGTAGAATTGAGTAACAGAGAGCTCAAATTAATTTTGCAAAAGACTGTCAATAGATCTAGGAAGAATTGGTCCAAGAAAATTGATGATGCATTATGGGCCTATAGAACTGCATATAAAAATCCTATGGGTATGTCTCCGTATAAAATGGTTTATGGAAAAGCATGTCACTTATCTCTCGAACTAGAACATAAGGCATATTGGGCTATTAAAGAACTCAATTATGATTTCAAACTTGCCGGTGAGAAGAGGTTATTCGATATTAGCCCACTTGATGAATGGAGAACCCAAGCTTATGAAAATGCCAAGTTGTTTAAAGAAAAAGTTAAAAGATGGCATGACAAAAGGATACAAAAGCGTGAGTTTAATGTAGGTAATTATGTATTGCTATACAACTCTCGTTTAAGATTTTTTGCAGGAAAACTTCTCTCTAAATGGGAAGGCCCCTACGTTATCGAGGAGGTCTATCGTTCCGGTGCCATAAAAATCAACAACTTCGAAGGCACAAATCCGAAGGTGGTGAACGGTCAAAGAATCAAACATTATATCTCAGGTAATCCTATAAATGTTGAAACCAATGTTATTGAAACCGTAACCCCGGAGGAATACATAAGGGACATTTTTCGGAACATTTCAGACTCCGAAAAGGAATAGGTATGTGGTACGGTAAGTAAACCGACTCCAAAACAGTTTTTATGGCAATATTTCTCCGTTTTGGAATATTTAGAAAAATAGAAAAATAAGAAGCAGTCCGGGAAGGACACGAGGCCTCCACGAGGGTGGAGGGCCCGCCCTACCCTACTGGGCATGCCCCCTACCTCGTGGGCACCTCGTGTGCTCTCCGGACTCTGTTTTCTTGCACGTTACGTATTTTGGTCAGTAAAAACTCATTATATAATCTCCCGAAGGTTTTGACCCCGGTATCACGCAAATATCCTCTGCCCTTGTTTCGAGCTGTTTTTCTGACAGATCTAGATTATCATGACGTCTCCAAGTGCCCCCAAGGACAAGTTCTTCGAGAAGGTCATCAATCCTTACCTCGCGGAGGTGCTGCGACACCCTCAAACCATTGAGATGCGTGATGGGTTGCTGCACATCCGCGATGTTGAGGGACCGAAGGGGACCGGAAGCGTGGAGACGAGGCTCGAAGCAATGGAGCAACAAGTTTTCTAGTGCCAGGGGATGGTGGAACGTGGACTCAACTCCAACCACATGATGATCGCGGAGTTCACCAACAACCACAAACTGGATGCCAACAACATTGGGGAGACCATCTTCAAGCTTCACGAGAAGATCGAGCACCTGCAAGCCCAAATCTATGACCTGCAAAACCAAAACTGTGAGTATGAATATAGATTCAAAAGGATGAGTTTGGCTGCAGATTTGAGGATCCCGGAGACTCGATCATCCTTCTACGATGGTGAGCCTATGCCTTGGAAGATGGACGACAAACCCGCATCATCAACAACTCCACCTTCTTCACCAACAAAGGAGACATAATCACATGGGTATGGGCACTCCCCTTGGCAACTGCCAAGCTTGGGGGAGGTGCCCCGGTATTGTATCACCATCACACTCCTATCTTTACCGTTTTTCTTAGTTTGATCCTTTTAGTAGTATCTTGATCTAGTAGAATAAAGTTTTGGTATGATCTAGTTTTGAGTTTTGCTTTAGGATCTCTCTCTGTAATCAAGTCCGTGAGCTATATATAATAAAGATTAGTGTTGAGTCAAGGGCTTGATTATCTTGCTATGATCTTGAGTGAATAAAAGAAAAGAGAAAAGAATAAAAAGAAACAAAGAGATCATATTGATCTTATTGAGAGTAATGACTTCACATAAAAAGAGTATGATGATTAAAAATTGTCGAGAGTTGACAAGCATAGCTTTGGTCATCGTTGCAATTAATAGGAAGTAATAAGGAAAGAGAGGTTTCACATATAAATATACTATCTTGGACATCTTTTATGATTGGGAGCACTCATTAAAATATGACATGCTAAAGAGTTGATGTTGGACAAGGAAGACAACGTAATGAGTTATGTTTTCTTATATCTGAGATAAAGTATATTGTCATGGATCATCCAAAATGTTGAGCTTGCCTTTCCCCCTCATGCTAGCCAAATTCTTTGCACCAAGTAGAGATACTACTTGTGCTTCCAAATACCCTTAAACCAATGCCATGAGAGTCCACCATACCTACCTATGGATTGAGTAAGATCCTTCAAGTAAGTTGTCATCGGTGCAAGCAATAAAAAATGCTCTCTAAATATGTATGATTGATTGGTGTGGAGGAAATAAGCTTTATACAATCTTGTGATGTGGAAGAAATAAAAGCGACGGACTGCATAATAAAGGTTCATATCACAAGTGGCAATATAAAGTGACATTCTTTCGCATTAAGATTTTGTGCATCCAACCCTGAAAGCGCATGGCAACCTCTGCTTCCCTCTGCGAAGGGCCTATATTTTATTATTATCGTCTTCCTTATGCAAGAGTCATTGTGATCTTCACCTTTCCTTTTTACATTTTATCCTTTGGCAAGCACAGGGTGTTGGAAAGATACTGATAGATATATCTAATTGGTTGTAAGTCAGCATGAGCTATTATTGTTGACATTACCCTTGAGGTAAAAGGTTGGGAGGCGAAACTATAAGCCCCTATCTTTCTCTGTGTCAGATTAAAACTCCGTAACCACAAGTATTGCGTGAGTGTTAGCAATTATGAAAGACTAAATGATAGTTGAGTATGTGGACTTGCTAGAAAGCTCTGACATAGACTCTTTCTGATGTTATGATAAATTGCAATTGCTTCGATGACTGAGATTATAGTTTGTTGGTTCTCAATAAAGTTTCTGATTCATACTTTGCATTGTGAATAAATTGTTACTTGAGCATAAGAAATCATATGACAATATCCATTTATGTTGCTATTATGAGAATAATCATGATGCCCTCATGTCCGTATTTTATTTTATCGACACCTCTACCTCTAAACATGTAGACATATTTATCGTTATCGGCTTCCGCTTGAGGACAAGCAAGGTCTAAGCTTGGGGGAGTTGATACGTCCATTTTGCATCTTGCTTTTATATCGATATTTATTGCAATATGGGCTGTTATTACACATTATGTCACAATACTTATGCCTATTCTCTCTTATTTTACAAGGTTTACATAAGGAGGGATAATGCGGGCAGCTGGAATTCTGGGCTGGAAAAGGAGCAAATATTAGAGACCTATTCTGCACAACTCCAAAAGTCCTGAAACTCCACGAAAGTCATTTTTGGAAATAATAAAAAATATTGAGCGGAAGAAGTACGTCAGAGGGGGCCCCACCTGGCCACAAGGGTGGGGGGCGCTCCCCTGCCTCGTGGGCCCCCTGCTGGCCCCCCGGTGGCCATCTTCTGCTATATGAAGTCTTTCGTCGAGGAAAAAATCATAAGTAACCTTTCGGGACAAGACACCGCCGCCACGAGGCGGAACCTTGGCGGAACCAATCTAGGGCTCCGGCAGAGCTGTTCTGCCGGGGACACTTCCCTCCGGGAGGGGGAAATCATTGCCATCGTCATCACCAACACTCCTCTCATCGGGAGAGGGAAATCTCCATCAACATCTTCACCAGTACCATCTCCTTTCAAAACCCTAGTTCATCTCTTGTCTCCAATTCTTGTCTCCAAGTCCGGGATTGGTACTAGTAGGTTGCTAGTAGTGTTGATTACTCCTTGTAGTTGATGCTAGTTGGTTTATTTGGTGGAAGATCATATGTTCAGATCCTATATGCATATTAATACCCCTCTGATTATGAACATGAATATGCTTTGTGAGTCGTTTGTTCCTGAGGACATGGGAGAAGTCTTGCTATTAGTAGTCACGTGAATTTGGTATTCGTTCGATATTTTGATGAGATGTATGTTGTCTATCCTCTAGTGGTGTTATGTGAACGTCGACTACATAACACTTCACCATAATTTGGGCCTAGAGGAAGGCATTGGGAAGTAATAAGTAGATGATGGGTTGCTAGAGTGACAGAAGCTTAAACCCTAGTTTATGCGTTGCTTCGTAAGGGGCTGATTTGGATCCATATGTTTCATGCTATGGTTAGGTTCACCTTAATACTTTTGTTGTAGTTGCGGATGCTTGCAATAGAGGTTAATCATAAGTGGGATGCTTGTCCAAGTAAGGGCAGCACCCAAGCACCGGTCCACCCACATATCAAATTATCAAAGTACCGAACGCGAATCATATGAACGTGATGAAAACTAGCTTGACGATAATTCCCATGTGTCTTCGGGAGCGCTTTTCTCTATATAAGAGTTTGTCCAGGCTTGTCCTTTGCTACAAAAAGGATTGGGCCACCTTGCTGCACTTTATTTACTTTTGTTACTTGTTGCTCGTTACAAATTATCCTATCACAAAACTATCTGTTACCACTTATTTCAGTACTTGCAGAGAATACCTTGCTGAAAACCGCTTATCATTTCCTTCTGCTCCTCGTTGGGTTCGACACTCTTACTCATCGAAAGGACTACGATAGATCCCCTACAACTGTGGGTCATCAGATAATAAAGCCCAATAATGTCCAAAACAGAAGATAATATAGCATGGAGCAATCAAAAATTATAGATACGTTGGAGACGTATCAAGCATCCCCAAGCTTAATTCCTGCTCGTCCTCGAGTAGGTAAATGATAAAAACAGAATTTTTGATGCGGAGTGCTACTAGGCATAATGTCAATGTAATTCTTCTTAATTGTGGTATGAATATTCAGATCCGAAAGATTCAAGATAAAAGTTCATATTGACATAAAAATAATAATACTTCAAGCATACTAACTAAGCAATTATGTCCTCTCAAAATAACATGGCCAAAGAAAGTTCATCCCTACAAAATCATATAGTTTAGTCGTGCTCCATTTTTGTCACACAAGAATGCTCTCATCATGCACAACACCGATGACAAGCCAAGCAATTGTTTCATACTTTAGTAATCTCAAACTTTATAAACCTTCACGCAATACATGAGCGCGAGCCATGGACATAGCACTATGGGTGGAATAGAATATGATGATGGGGGTTATGTGGAGAATACAAAAAAGGAGAAGGTCTCACATCAACGAGGCTAATCAATGACCTATGGAGATGCCCATCGATTTATGTTAATGCAAGGAGTAGGGATTGCCATGCAACGGATGTACTAGAGCTATAAATATATGAAAGCTCAATGAAAGAAACTAAGTGGGTGTGCATCCAACTTGCTTGCTCACGAAGACCTAGGGCACTTGAGGAGGCCCATTGTTGGAATATACAAGCCAAGTTCTATAATGAAAAATTCCCACTAGTATATGAAAGTGACAAAACAAGAGACTCTCTATGATGAAGATTATGGGCTACTTTGAAGCACAAGTGTGGTAAAAGGATAGTAACATTGTCCCTTCTCTCTTTTTCTCTCATTTTTTGGGCCTTCTCTTTTTTTATGGCCTTTCTCTTTTTTATTCCTCAATTGGGACAATGCTCTAGAAAATGATGATTATCACACTTCTATTTATTTACAACTCAATGATTACAACTCGATACTAGAACAAAGTATGACTCTATATGAAGGCCTCCGGCGGTGTACCGGGATATGCAATGAACCAAGAGTGACATGTATGAAAGAATTATGAACGGTGGCTTTGCCACAAATACTATGTCACCTACATGATCATGCAAAGCAATATGACAATGATGAATGTGTCATGATAAACGGAATGGTGGAAAGTTGCATGGCAATATATCTCGGAATGACTATGGAAATGCCATAATAGGTAGGTATGGTGGCTGTTTTGAGGAAGATATAAGGAGGTTTATGTGTGAAAGAGCGTATCATATCACGGGGTTTGGATGCACCGGCAATGTTTGCACCAACTCTCAATGTGAGAAAGGGCAATGCACGGTACCGAAGAGGCTAGCAATGGTGGAAAGGTGAGAGTGCGTATAATCCATGGACTCAACATTAGTCATAAAGAACTCATATACTTATTGCAAAAATCTACAAGTCATCAAAAACCAAGCACTACGCACATGCTCCTAGGGGGATAGATTGGTAGGAAAAGATCATCGCTCGTCCCCGATAGCCACTCATAAGGAGGACAATCAAAGAACACCTCATATTTCAAATTTGTTACATAACGTTTACCATACGTGCATGCTACGGGACTTGCAAACTTCAACACAAGTATTTCTCAAATTCACAACTACTTAACTAGCACGACTTTAATATCACTACCTCCATGTCTCAAAACAATCATCAAGCATCAAACTTCTCTTAGTATTCAACACACTCATAAGAAAGTTTTTACTATTCTTGAATACCTAGCATATTAGGATTATTTAAGCAAATTACCATGCTATTTAAGACTCTCAAAAATAATCTAAGTGAAGCATGAGATATCAATAGTTTCTATAAAACAAATCCACCACCGTGCTCTAAAAGATATAAGTGAAGTACTAGAGCAAAAACTATATAACTCAAAAGATATAAGTGAAGCACATAGAGCATTCTAATAATTTCCGAATCATGTGTGTCTTTGTCAAAAGGTGTGTACAGCAAGGATGATTGTGGTAAACTAAAATCAAAGACTCAAATCATACAAGATGCTCCAAGCAAAACACATATCATGTGGTGAATAAAAATATAGCTCCGAGTAAAGTTACCGATGGAAGTAGACAAAAGAGGGGATGCCTTCCGGGGCATCCCCAAGCTTTGGCTTTTGGGTGTCCTTAGATTATCTTGGGGGTGCCATGGGAATACCCAAGCTTAGGCTCTTGCCACTCCTTGTTCCATAATCCATCAAATCTTTCACCCAAAACTTGAAAACTTCACAACACAAAACTCAGTAGAAAATCTCGTGAGCTCCGTTAGCGAAAGAAAACAAAAGACCACTTCAAGGTACTGTAATGAACTCATTCTTTATTTATATTGGTGTTAAACCTACTGTATTCCAACTTCTCTATGGTTTATAAACTCTTTTACTAGCCATAGATTCATCAAAATAAGCAAACAACACACGAAAAACAGAATCTGTCAAAAACAGAACAGTCTGTAGTAATCTGTAACTAACGCAAACTTCTGGAACTCCAAACAATCAGAAAAAATAGGACGACCTAGACAATTTGTTTATTGATCAGCAGAAATTGGAATCAATATTTTATCACGTTCTGGTGATTTTTAACAATTGTTTTCGTGAACAGAAAGTTTCTGGAATTTTCTGCAAGATCAAATAACTATCATCCAAGAAGATCCTATAGGTTTAACTTGGCACAAACACTAATTAAAACATTAAAACACATATAACCAGAGGCTAGATAAAATATTTATTCCTAAACAGAAGCAAAAAGCAAAAAAAACTAAAAATAAAATTGGGTTGCCTCCCAACAAGCGCTATCGTTTAACGCCCCTAGCTAGGCATAAAAGCAAGGGTAGATCTAGGTATTGCCATCTTTGGTAGGCAATCCATAAGTGGCTCTCATAATAGATTCGTATGGTAGTTTTATTTTCTTCCTAGGGAAGTGTTCCATGCCCTTTCTTTAATGGAAATTGGAATCTAATATTCCCTTCCTTCATATCAATAATTGCACCAATCGTTCTAAGGAAAGGTCTACCAAGAATAATAGGACATGAAGGATTGCAATCTATATCAAGAACGATAAAATCTATGGGCACATAGTTCCTATTTGCAACAATAAGAACATCATTAATTCTTCCCATAGGTTTCTTAATAGTGGAATCCGCAAGGTGCAAGTTTAAAGAGCAATCATCAAAATCACGGAAACCTAGCAAATCGCATAAAGTTTTTGGAATCGTGGAAACACTAGCACCCAAATCACACAAAGCATAGCATTCATGATCTTTAATCTTAATCTTAATAGTAGGTTCCCACTCATCATAAATTCATCAACTTTAAGCAATTTTTCTTCAAGCAAAGCATTGAAATTCTTTTGCGAATTCATAAACTCTTTAACACTAGTCTCAAATTCAGAGGGCATCTTATTAAAATTTCCATAAGAGTTGTTGTAGGAATTACCATAATTATTAGAGGAATTACTAGGATAAGGCCTAGGATTAAAGTTTCCTCTATACGCGTTGTTACCAAAATTATTCCTATCAACAAAATTCACATCCATAGATTCATTATTATTCTCAATCAAAGTAGACAAAGGCATATCATTAGGATCAGAAGAAACACTCTTACTAGCAAATAATTTCATAAGTTCATCCATCTTTCCACTCAAAACATTAATTTCTTCTATCACATGCACTTTTTATTAGTAGATCTTTCAGTGTGCCATTGAGAATAATTAACCATAATATTATATAGGATTTTAGTAGCTTCTCCTAAAGTGATTTCCATAAAAGTGCCTCCCGCGGCCGAATCTAAAAGATTTCTAGAAGCAAAATTCAATCCGGCATAAAATTTTTGTATAATCATCCACAAATTCAAACCATGTGTAGGGCAATTACGTATCATTAATTTCATCCTCTCCCAAGCTTGTGCAACACGTTCATGATCAAGTTGCTTAAAATTCATAATATCGTTTCTAAGAGAGATAATCTTAGCAGGAGGAAAATACTTAGAGATAAAAGCATCTTTGCACTTATTCCAAGAATCAATACTATTTTTAGGCAAAGACGAAAACCAAGCTTTAGCACGATCTCTAAGCGAAAAAGTTAATAGCTTTAGTTTAACAATATCATTATCAACATCTTTCTTCTTTTGCCTATCACACAAATCAACGAAGCTATTTAGATGAGTAGCGGCATCTTCACTAGGAAGGCCGGCGAATTGATCTTTCATGACAAGATTCAACAAAGCAGCATTGATTTCACAAGATTCAGTATTGGTAAGAGGAGCAATCAGAGTGCTAAGGAAATCATTATTGTTGGTATTGGTAAAGTCACCTAATTTGGTATTATCTTGAGCCATCGTGACAAACAGGCAATCCAACACACAAGCAAACAAAAAGCAAGCGAAAAAGAGGCGAACGAAAAAGAGAGGGCAAATAAAACGGCAAGGGTGAAGTGGGGGAGAGCAAAATGAGAGGCAAATGGCAAATAATGTAATGCGGGCGATAAGGGTTTGTGATGGGTACTTGGTATGTTGACTTTTGCGTAGACCTCCCCCCAACGGCGCCAGAAATCCTTCTTGATACCTCTTGAGCACTGTGTTGGTTTTCCCTTGAAGAGGAAAGGGTGATGCAGCAAAGTAGCGTAAGTATTTCCCTCAGTTTTTGAGAACCAAGGTATCAATCCAGTAGGAGGTTACGCGCGAGTCCCTCGCACCTACACAAAACAAATAAATCCTCGCAACCAACGCGATAAGGGGTTGTCAATCCCTACACGGTCACTTACGAGAGTGAGATCTGATAGATATGATAGGATAATATTTTTGGTATTTTTATGATAAAGATGCAAAGTAAAATAAAAGGCAAAGGAAATAACTAAGTGTTGGAAGATTAATATGATGAAGATAGACCCGGGGGCCATAGGTTTCACTAGTGGCTTCTCTCAAGAGCATAAGTATTTTACGGTGGGTGAACAAATTACTGTTGAGCAATTGACAGAATTGAGCATAGTTATGAGAATATCTAGGTATGATCATGTATATAGGCTTCACGTCCGAGACAAGTAGACCGACTCCTGCCTGCATCTACTATTATTACTCCACACATCGACCGCTATCCAGCATGCATCTAGAGTATTAAGTTCATAAGAACAGAGTAACGCCTTAAGCAAGTTGACATGATGTAGAGGGATAAATTCATGCAATATGATGAAAACCCCATCTTGTTATCCTCGATGGCAACAATACAATACATGCCTTGATGCCCCTACTGTCACTGGGAAAGGACACCGCAAGATTGAACCCAAAGCTAAGCACTTCTCCCATTGCAAGAAAGATCAATCTAGTAGGCCAAACCAAACTGATAATTCGAAGCGACTTGCAAAGAAAACCAATCATAGATAAAAGAATTCAGAAGATTCAAATATTGTTCATAGATAAACTTGATCATAAACCCACAATTCATCGGTCTCAACAAACACACCGCAAAAGAAGATTACATCGAATAGATCTCCACGAGAGAGGGGGAGAACATTGTATTGAGATCCAAAAAGAGAGAGGAAGCCATCTAGCTAATAACTATGGACCCGAAGGTCTGAGGTAAACTACTCACACTTCATCGGAGAGGCTATGGTGTTGATGTAGAAGCCCTCCGTGATGGGTGCCTCCTCCGGCGGAGCTCCGGAACCGGCCCCAAGATGGGATCTCGTGGGTACAGAAGGTTGCGGCGGTGGAATTAGGTTTTTGGCTCCGTATCTGATCGTTTGGGGGTACGTAGGTATATATAGGAGGAAGAAGTACGTCGGTGGAGCAACAGGGGGCCCACGAGGGTGGAGGGTGCGCCTGGTGGGACTAGGCGCGCCCCTACCTCGTGGCTTCCGTGTTGGTTGCTTGACGTAGGGTCCAAGTCTCCTGGATCATGTTCGTTCCGAAAATCACGTTCCCGAAGGTTTCATTCCGTTTGGACTCCGTTTGATATTCTTTTTCTGCGAAACTCTGAAATAGGCAAAAAAAACAACAATTCTGGGCTGGGCCTCCGGTTAGTAGGTTAGTCCCAAAAATAATATAAAAGTGGATAATAAAGCCCAATAATGTCCAAAACAGAAGATAATATAGCATGGAGCAATCAAAAATTATAGATACTTTGGAGACGTATCAAGTATCTAGGTGACATTAGGGTTTTGGTTGATTTGTGTCTTAAGGTGTTATTCTAGTACGAACTCTTGAATAGATCGATCAGAAAGAATAACTTTTAGGTGGTTTCGTACCCTACCATAATCTCTTCGTTTGTTCTCCGCTACTAGTGACTTTGGAGTGACTCTTTGTTGCATGTTGAGGGATATTTATACGATCCAATTATGTTATTATTGTTGAGAGAACTTGCACTAGTGAAAGTATGAACCCTAGGCCTTGTTTCAACGCATTGCAATACTGTTTGTGCTCACTTTTATTACTTGTTACCTTGCTGTTTTTATATTTTCAGATTACAAAAACCTATATCTACCATCCATATTGCACTTGTATCACCATCTCTTCGCCGAACTAGTGCACCTATACAATTTACTATTGTATTGGGTCTGTTGGGGACACAACAGACTCTTTGTTATTTGGATGCATGGTTGTTTGAGAGAGACCATCTTCATCCTACACCTCCCACGGATTGATAAACCTTAGGTCATCCACTTGAGGGAAATTTGCTACTGTCCTACAAACCTCTGCACTTGGAGGCCCAACAACGTCTACAAGGAGAAGGTTGCGTAGTAGACATCAAGCTCTTTTCTGGCGCCGTTGCCGGGGAGGTGAGTGCTTGAAGGTATATCTTTAGATCTTGCAATCGAATCTTTTTGTTTCTTGTTTTATCACTAGTTTGGTTTATAAAAGAAAACTACAAAAAATGGAATTAAGGGTGCCTCGTATGCTTCATCTTTTTAATGCCTTTCGTGAAAATGATGGGAAGGAAAATTGTGCTCAAGTACAAGAAGAAGAATTACATAGAATGCTTGGCATAAAATATGTGAATGATGAGCATGATTGCAATGTTATTAGTATGAATTCTTTGAATACCCATGATGCGAATGATATGCAAAGCCACAAGCTTGGTGATGCTAGGTTTGATGAAGATGATATGTTTAGTCCCCCAAGTTTTGATGAGCAAATTTATTATGATGAAAGCATGCCTCCTATCTATGATGATTATTGTGATGACATGTATGCTATAAAGAATAATGATATCCATGAAACTTGTCATCATTATTTGAATGCTCAAATTGATTATGTGAATGAAGTATCATATGATAGTTATTTTGTTGAATTTGCTCCTCCTACTACTATTCATGAGAAGAAATTTGCTTATGTGGAGAGTAACAAAAATTCTATGCTTGTAGATCATGAAAAGAATTCTTTATGTGATGGTTATATTGTTGAATTCATTCATGATGCTACTGAAAATTATTATGAGTGAGGAACATATGCTTGTAGGAATTGCAATAATATCAAGTTTACTCTCTATGTGGTTAACGTTTTGAAGTTATGCTTGTTTTACCTTCCTATGCTAGTTGATTATTGTTCCCAAAAGTTGTTTGCTCACAAAATCCTTATGCATAGGAAGTGGGTTAGACTTAAATGTGCTAGTCATATTCTTCATGATGCTCTCTTTATGTTTCAATTCTTATCTTTTATGCGAGCATCATTGAAATCATCATGCCTAGCTAGGGGCGTTAAACGTTAGCGCTTGTTGGGAGGCAACCCAACTTTATTTTAGTTTCTTGCTTTTTGGTTCTGTTTAGGAATAAATAAATCATCTAGCCTCTGGTTAGATGTGGTTTTATGTTTTAATTAGTGTTTGTGCCAAGTAAGACCTATAGGATCTTCTTGGATAATAATAATTTGATCTTGCTGAAAAAGACAGAAACTTTTTGCTCACGAAAACAATTGTTAAAAATCACCAGAAAGTGATAAAATACTGATTCTTATTGCAGTATATCAATAAACAAAGTATCTAGGTCTTCCTATTTTGTTAGATTTTTCTGACTTCCAGAAGTTTGCGTTTGATGCAGATTACTACAGACTGTTCTGTTTTTGACAGATTCTGTTTTCTATGTGTTGTTTGCTTATTTTGATGAATCTATGGCTAGTAAAATAGTTTATAAACCATAGAGAAGTTGTAATAAAGTATATTTAACACCAATATAAATAAATAATGAGTTCATTACAGTACCTTGAAGTGGTGTTTTCTTTTCTTTCGTTAACGGAGCTTACGAGTTTTCTGTTGAGTTTTGCGTTGTGAAGTTTTCAAGTTTTGGGTGAAGATTCGATGGACTATGATATAAGGAGTGGCAAGAGCCTAAGCTTGGGTATTCCCAAGGCACCCCAAGGTAATATTCAAGTACAACCAAAAGCCTAAGCTTGGGGATGCCCCGAATGGCATCCCCTCTTTCGTCTTCGTTCATCAGTAACTTTACTTGGAGCTATATTTTTATTCACCACATGAGATGTGTTTTGCTTGGAGCGTCATTTTATTTTCTTTGGCATTACTTGCTGTTTGAATAAAATACCAAGATCTGAAATTCTTAAATTAGAGAGAGTCTTCACATAGCTACGTAATTATTTAATTACTCATTGATCTTCATTTATATCTTTTTGGAGTAGTTTGTCATTTACTCATGTGCTTCACTTATATCCTATGAGTAAATGGTAGAATGATTTGAATGTCATAAATCTGAAATTATATATGTTTCATATGCCTTTCCCATGGGGAGTATGACTTCACATATAAGAAGTAGAGGTGGTAAATTTATTGAAGGTTAGCAAACATTGTATTGGTTACTTGAACAATTCATGAAAGAATATTGAAGGAAGAGAGATTTCACATATAATACTATCTTGGACATCTTTTATGATTGTGAGCCCCATTAATTATTTTCAAACCTGAGCAAATTAGTTGAAGTTGGACAAGGAAGACAACATAATGAGTTATGTTTGGGTATATTTGTATAGGTTATATTGTTATGGATCCTCTAACATGTGGTGCTTGCTATTTAGAATCCTTTGCTAGCCAAAATATCTATACTAAGCGGGAATACTACTTGTGCATCCAAATTCCTTGAACCAAGTTTCTTCCATGAGTGTCCACCATATCTACCTATATGCGCTATTTACCTGCCGTTCCAAGTAAATTTGCATGTGCCAAACTCTAAACCTTCAAATAATAATCTGTTTCGTATGCCCGAATCGCTCATGTAGCGACTAGGGGCTGTCAGTATCTTCCATGCTAGGTGGGTTATTCTCACGATGAGTGGACTCCGCTCATCATTCACGAGAAAATGGCTGGTAACTGGGATGCCCAGTCCTATGATCAAAAGATCAAAAACAAAATCGCAAATAATTTAAACAAAACTCCCCCAGGAATGTTGATAGTTGGACGGCACCCGTTGTTTCGAACAAGCCATGGAGTGTGAATGTTGGTGGAGGGGGAGTAAAAACTTTACCTTTCTGCATGGGAACTGCCTATAATGTATGTAGTATGGAAGATATTGGGAACTCTTGGTCGTTATGTTGACAATGAAAGCATACCTCTCAAAATTATTTTCATCTCTGTTTTTGCTTCGAGCTCTGGCACCTCTGCAAATCCCTGCTTCCCTCTGCGAAGGGCCTATCTTTTACTTTTATGCAAGATTCAGTAGTATTCCTTCTCATTCCAACCTACTCTTTAGTTGGCAAGCATCATGTGATGGAAAGATCTAAGCATATATGGCCATTCAAATATATTTGAGCATGACTTATTATTGTTGACATTACCCTTGAGGTAAAAGGTTGGGAGGCGAAACATTAAGCCCCTATCTTTCTCTGTGTTCGATGAATACTATTTGTTCTAAAAATATGCTTTGAGTGGTAGCAATCATGGAAGACTAAATGATAGTTGAGTATGTGAAGTTTGCTGAATCAAAGCTCTGACATAGACTCTTCCTGAAAATAAGATGAATTGTAATTGTTTGATGACTAATAACACGGTTTGTTAGTTTTCAAGAAAGTTTATGATCTATACTTTAACATGTGAATAGTTTGTTACTTGATCATGCAAAGTTCTATGAGTTGAGCTACTGTTATGACATATAATGATGCTAGAAAAGGTGATTTAAATTATCATTGATCAAACTTATGCACCTGCTAGCATTCACACTTCATAAATTCTTTCTTTTATCATTTACCTACTTGAGGACGAGCAGGAATTAAGCTTGGGGATGCTGATACGTCTCCAACGTATCTATAATTTATGAAGTATTCATGCTATTATATTATCCATCTTGGATGTTTAATGGGCTTTACTATGCACTTTTATACTATTTTTGGGACCAACCTATTAACCCAGAGCCCAGTGCCAGTTTTTGTTTTTCCCTTGTTTCAGTGTTTCGCAGAAAAGGAATATCAAACGGAGTCCAAACGGAATGAAACCTTCGGGAGAGTTATTTTTGGAACGGAAGCAATCCAGGGGACTTGGAGTGCACGTAAGGGAAGCAACGAGGAAGGCACGAGGCAGGGGGGCGCGCCCACCCCCTGGGCACGCCCTCCATCCTTGTGGGGCCCTCATGGCTCCCCTTACCGACTTCTTTCGCCTATATATCTCCATATACTCTAAAACCATCGGGGAACAGAATAGATCGGGAGTTCCGCCGCCGCAAGCCTCTGTAGCCACCAAAAACCAATTGGGACCCTGTTCCGGCACCCTGCCGGATGGGGGATCCCTCACCGGTGGCCATCTTCATCATCCCGGTGCTCTCCATGATGAGGAGGGAGTAGTTCATCCTCGGGGCCGAGGGTATGTACCAGTAGCTATGTGTTTGATCTCTCTCTCTCATGTTCTTGAGGTGATACGATCTTGATGTATCGCGAGCTTTGCTACTATATTTGGATCTTATGATGTTTCTCCCCCTCTACTCTCTTGTAATGGATTGAGTTTTCCCTTTGAAGTTATCTTATCGGATTGAGTCTTTAAGGATTTGAGAACACTTGATGTATGTCTTGCGTGGGATACCTATGGTGACAATGGGGTGTTCTATTGATTCACTTGATGTATGTTTTGGTGATCAACTTGCGGGTTCCGCCCATGAACCTATGCATAGGGGTTGGCACACGTTTTCGTCTTGACTCTCCGGTAGAAACTTTGGGGCACTCTTTGAAGTTCTTTGTGTTGGTTGAATAGATGAATCTGAGATTTTGTGATGCATATCATATAATCATACCCATGGATACTTGAGGTGACATTGGAGTATCTAGGTGACATTAGGGTTTTGGTTGATTTGTGTCTTAAGGTGTTATTCTAGTACGAACTCTTGAATAGATCGATCAGAAAGAATAACTTTGAGGTGGTTTCGTACCCTACCATAATCTCTTCGTTTGTTCTCCGCTACTAGTGACTTTGGAGTGACTCTTTGTTGCATGTTGAGGGATATTTATATGATCCAATTATGTTATTATTGTTGAGAGAACTTGCACTAGTGAAAGTATGAACCCTAGGCCTTGTTTCGACGCATTGCAATACCGTTTGTGCTCACTTTTATTAGTTGTTACCTTGCTGTTTTTATATTTTCAGATTACAAAAACCTATATCTACCATTCATATTGCACTTGTATCACCATCTCTTCGCCGAACTAGTGCACCTATACAATTTACTATTGTATTGGGTGTGTTGGGGACACAAGAGACTCTTTGTTATTTGGTTGCAGGGTTGTTTGAGAGAGACCATCTTCATCCTACACCTCCCACGGATTGATAAACCTTAGGTCATCCACTTGAGGGAAATTTGCTACTGTCTTACAAACCTCTGCACTTGGAGGCCCAACAACGTCTACAAGGAGAAGGTTGCGTAGTAGACATCAACCACCATGATCTTGCGTGTGCGTAGGATTTTTTTTCGAAATTACTACGTTCCCCATCAGTGGCATTCGAGCTAGGTTTATGCATAGATGTTATATGCACGAGTAGAACACAAATGAGTTGTGGGCGATAATAGTCATACTGCTTACTAGCATGTCATACTTTGATTCGGCGGTATTGTTGGATGAAGCAGCTCAGACCGACATTACGTGTACGCTTACGCGAGACTGGTTCTGCCAACGTGCTTCGCACACAGGTGGCTGGCGGGTGTCAGTTTCTCCAACTTTAGTTGAATCGAGTGTGGCTACGCCCGGTCCTTGTTGAAGGTTAAAATAGCACATACTTGACGAAAAATCGTTGTGGTTTTGATGCGTAGGTAAGAACGGTTCTTGCTCAGCCCATAGCAGCCACGTAAAACTTGCAACAACAAAGTAGAGGACGTCTAACTTGTTTTTGCAGGGCATGTTGTGATGTGATATGGTCAAGACGTGATGAGATATAAGTTGTTGTATGAGATGATCATGTTTTTTTGAAGTTATCGTCAACTGGCAGAAGCCTTATGGTTGTCTCTTTATTGCATAAGATGCAAGCGCCAAATAATTGCTTTACTTTGTCGCTATGCGATAGCAATAGCTGCAAGAGCAATAGTTGGCGAGACGACCATGTGATGACACGTTGATAGAGATCAAGAAGATCATGGTGTCATGCCGGTGACGATAGAGATCATGACGGTACTTTGGAGATGGAGATCAAAGGCGCCAGATGATCATGGCCATATCATGTCACATATTTTGATTGCATGTGATGTTTATCCTTTATGCATCTTATTTTGCTTAGTTCGACAGTAGCATTATAAGATGATCTCTCACTAAATTTCAAGGTATAAGTGTTCTCCCTGAGTATGCACCATTGCGTCAGTTCGTCGTGCCGAGACACCACGTGATGATCGGGTGTGATAATCTCTATGTTCACATACAACGGGTGCAAGCTAGTTTTGCACACACAGAATACTCGGGTTAAACTTGACGAGCCTAGCATATGCAAATATGGCCTCGACACACTGGAGACCGAAAGGTCGAACGTGAATCATATAGTAGATATGATCAACATTGTAATGTTCACCATTGAAAACTACTCCATCTCACGTGATGATCGGACATGGTTTAGTTGATATGGATCACATGATCATTTAGATGACTCGAGGGATGTCTATCTAAGTGGGAGTTCTTAAGTAATATGATTAATTGAACTTAAATTTATCATGAACTTAGTCCTGATAGTATTTGCATATTTATGTTGTAGATCAATAGCTCGCAGATAGCTTCCCCGTTTTATTTATGATATGTTCCTAGAGAAAACTAAGTTGAAAGATACTAGTAGCAATGATGCAGACTTGGTCCGTGATCTGAGGATTATCCTCATTGCTGCACAGAAGAATTATGTCCTTGATGCACCGCTAGGTGACAGACCTATTGCAGGAGCGGATGTAGACGTTATGAATGTTTGACAAAGCTCGGTATGATGACTACTTGATAGTTTAGTGCACCATGCTTTAAGGCTTAGAACCGGGACTTCAAAAACGTTTTGAACGCCATGGAGCATATAAGATGTTCCAGGAGTTGAAATTGGTATTTCATACTCATGCCCGTGTCAAGAGGTATGAGACCTCTGACAGTACTTTGCCTACAAGATGGAGGAGAATAGCTCAACCAGTGAGCATGTGCTCAGATTGTCTGGGTACTACAATTGCTTGAATCAAGTGGGAGTTAATCTTCCAGATAAGATAATAATTGACAAAGTTCTCTAGTCACTATCACCAAGTTACTAGAACTTCGTGATGAACTATAATATGCAAGGGATGACGAAAGTAATTCCCGAGCTCTTCGCGATGCTGAAATCGGCGAAGGTAGAAATCAAGAAATAGCATCAAGTGTTGATGGTTAACAAGACCACTAGTTTCAAGTAAAGGACAAAGGGAAAGAAAGGGAACTTCAAGCAGAATGGCAAGCAAGTTTCCACTCCCATGAAGAAGCCCAAAGCTAGACCCAAGCCTAAAACTGAGTGCTTCTACTGCAAAGGAAATGGTCACTAGAAGCGGAACTGCCCCAAATACTTGGCGGATAAGAAGGATGGCGAAGTGAACAAACGTATATGTGATATACATGTTATTGATGTGTACTTTACTAGTGTTCATAGTAGCCCCTGGGTATTTGATACTGGTTCAGTTGCTATGATTGGTAACTCGAAACAGGAATTACAAAATGAACAAAGACTAGTTGAGGGCAAGGTGGATGTGTGTTGGAAGAGATTCCAAGGTTGATAAGATCACCATCGCACACTCCCTTTACCTTCAGGATTAGTGTTAAACCTAAAATAAATGTTACTTGGTGTTTGCGTTGAGCATAATATGATTGGATCATGCCTATTGCAATACGGTTATTCATTTAAGTCAAAGAATAATTGTTATTCTGTTTACATGAATAAAACCTTCTGTGGTCATACACCCAAGGTGAATGGTTTGTTGAATCTCGATCGTAGTGATACACATATTCATAATATTGATGCCAAAAGATGCAAAGTTGATAATGATAGTGCAACATATTTGTGCACCGCCGTTTAGGTCATATTGGTGTAAAGCGCATGAAGAAACTCCATGCTGATGGCTTTTGGAATCACTGTATTATGAATCACTTGATACTTGCGAACCATGCCTCATGGGCAAGATGACTAAGACTCCGTTCTCCGGAACAATGGAACGAGCAACTAACTTATTGGAAATGATACATACTGATGTATGCGATCCAATGAGTGTTAAGGCTCGCGGCGGGTATCGTTATTTTTTGACCTTCACAGATGATTTGAGCAGATATGGGTATATCTGCTTGATGAAACATAAGTCTGTAACATTTAAAAAGTTCAAAGAATTTCAGAGTGAAGTGGAAAATCATCGTAACAAGAAAATAAAGTTTCTACGATTTGATCGCAGAGGCGAATATTTGAGTTACAAGTTTGGCCTTCAATTAAAACAATGTGGAATAGTTTCACAAACTCATGCCACCTGGAACACCACAACATAATGGTGTGTCCGAACGTCGTAGCCGTACTTTATTAGATATGGTGCGATCTATGATGTCTCTTACAGATTTACCACTATCGTTTTGGGGTTATGCATTAGAGACAACTTCTTCACGTTAAATAGGGCATCGTCTAAAAATCCGTTGAGACGACACTGTATGAACTGTGGTTTAGCAAGAAACCTAAGTTGTCGTTTCTTAAAGTTTGTGGTTGTGATGCTTATGTGAAAAAGTTTCAGCCTGATAAGCTCAAACCCAAATCAGAAAAATGCATCTTCATAAGGATACCCAAAAGAAACTGTTGGGTACACCTTCTATCATAGATCCGAAGGCAAGATCTTTGTTGCTAAGAGTGGATCCTTTCTAGAGAAGGAGTTTATCTCGAAAGAAGTGAGCAGGAGGAAAGTAGACCTTGATGAGGTAATTGTACCTACTCCCGAATTGGAAAGTGGTTCATCATAGAAATCAGTTCCAGTGATGCCTACACCAACTACTGAGGAAGCTAATGATAATGATCATGAAACTTCGGATCAAGTTACTACCGAACATCGTAGGTCAACCAGAGTAAGATCCGCACTAGAGTGGTACGGTAATCCTATTCTGGAGGTCATGTTAGTTGACCATGACGAACCTACGAACTATGAGGAAGCGATGATGAGCCCAGATTCCGCGAAATGGCTTGAGGCCATGAAATCTGAGATGGGATCCATGTATGAGAACAAAGTATGGACTTTGATTGACTTGCCCGATGATCGGCAAGCCATAGAAAATAAATGGATCTTCAAGAGGAATACGGACGCTGATAGTAGTGTTACTATCTACAAAGCTAGACTTGTCGAAAAAGGTTTTTGAAAAAGTTCAAGGTGTTGACTATGATGAGATTTTCTCACTCATAGCGATGCTTAAGTCTGCCCGAATCATGTTAGCAAATTGCCACATTTTATGAAATCTGGCAAATGGATGTCAAAACTACATTCCTTAATGGATTTCTTAAAGAAGAGTTGTATATGATGCAACCAGAAGGTTTTGTCGATCCTAAAGGTGCTAACAAAATGTGCAAGCTCCAGCGATCCATCCACGGACTGGTGCAAAGCATCTCAGAGTTGGAATATACGCTTTGATGAGTTGATCAAAGCATATAGTTTTATACAGACTTGTGATGAGGCCTGTATTTACAAGAAAGTGAGTGGGAGCACTACAACCTTTCTGATAAGTATATGTGAATGACATTGTTGATCAGAAATGATGTAGAATTTTCTAGAAAGCATAAAAGGAGTGTTTGAAAGGAGTTTTTCAAAGAAAAACCTCGATGAAGCTGCTTACATACTGAGCATCAAGATCTATAGAGATAGATCAAGACGCTCAATAAGTTTTTTCAATGAGTACATACCTTGCCAAGTTTTTGAAGTAGTTTAAAATGGAACAGTCAAAGAAAGAGTTCTTGCTTGTGTAGCAAGGTATGAAGTTGAGTAAGACTCAAAGCCCAACCACGGCAGAAGATAGAGGACTAAGGAAATATTTCTCGATTATGGAGGTGATAAAGAGTTCATCGTAAAGAGTTACGTCGATGCAAAGCTTTGACACCGATCTGGATGAATCTAAGTCACAATCCGGATACATATTGAAAGTGGGAGCAATTAGCTAAAGTAGCTCCGTGGAGAGCATCGTAGACATAGAAATTTGCAAAATACACACGGATCTGAATTTGGTAGACCCATTGACTAAACTTCTCTCACAAGCAAAACATGATCACACCTTAGCATTCTTTGGGTGTTAATCACATGGTGATGTGAATTAGATTACTGACTCTAGTAAACACTTTCAGTGTTGGTCACATGGCGATGTGAACTATCGGTGCTAATCACATGGTGATGTCAACTATTGGTGTTAAATCACATGGCGATGTGAACTAGATTATTGACTCTAGTGCAAGTGGGAGACTGAAGGAAATATGCCCTAGAGGCAATAATAAAGTTGTTATTTATATTTCCTTATATCATGATAAATGTTTACTATTCATGCTAGAATTGTATTAACCAGGAAACTTAGTACATGTGTGAATACATAGACAAACAGAGTGTAACTGGTATGCCTCTACTTGACTAGCTCATTGCATCAAAGATGGTTAAGTTTCCTAGCCATGGACATGAGTTGTCATTTGATTAATGAGATCACATCATTAGAGAATGATGTGATTGACTTGACCCATTCCGTTAGCTTAACATTTGATCGTTTAGTATGTTGCTATTGCTTTCTTCATGACTTATACATGTTCCTATGACTATGAGATTATGCAACTCCCGAATACCGGAGGAACACTTTGTGTGCTACCAAACGTCACAACGTAACTGGGTGATTATAAAGGTGCTCTACAGGTGTCTCTGATGGTACTTGTTGAGTTGGCATAGATCGAAATTAGGATTTGTCACTCCGATTGTCGGAGAGGTATCTCTGGGCCCTCTTGGTAATGCACATCACTATAAGCCTTGCAAGCATTGTAACTAATGAGTTAGTTGCGGGATGATGCATTATGGAACGAGAAAAGAGACTTGCCGGCAACGAGATTGAACTAGGTATTGAGATACCGACGATCGAATCTCGGGCAAGTAACATACCGATGACAAAGGGAACAACGTATGTTGTTATGCGGTTTGACCGATAAAGATCTTCGTAGAATATGTAGGAGCCAATATGAGCATCCAGATTCCGCTATTGGTTATTGACCGGAGACGTGTCTCGGTCATGTCTACATAGTTCTCGAACCCGTAGGCTCCGCACACTTAACGTTCGGTGACGATCGGTAATATGAGTTTATGTGTTTTGATGTACCGAAGGTAGTTCGGAGTCCCGGATATGATCACGGACATGACGAGGAGTCTTGAAATGGTCGAGACATAAAGATCGATATATTGGATGACTATGTTTGGACATCGGAAGGGTTCCGAGTAAGTTTGGACGAATACCGGAGTACACGGGGGTTACCGGAACCCCCCGGGGAGTGTAATGGGCCTCATGGGCCTTGGTGGAGAGAGGAAGGGGCGGCCAGGGCAGGCCGCACACCCCTCCCCCTCTAGTCCGAATTGGACTAGGAAGGGGTGGGGGGGGGGGCGGCGCCCACCTTTTTCCTTCCCCCTCTCTCCTCCTTCCTTCCCTCCTACTCCTACTCATGGAAGGGGTGGAATCCTACTCCCGGTGGTAGTAGGACTCCCCTTGGGGCGTGCCGAGGAGGCCGGCCTCCTCCCCCTCCTCCACTCCTTCATATATGGGGGAGGGGGGCACCCCATAGATACACAAGTTGATCATTGATCTCTTAGCCGTGTGCGGTGCCCCCCTCCACCAAAATCCACCTCGGTCATATCGTCGTAGTGCTTAGGCGAATCCTTGCGCCGGTAGCTTCATCATCACCGTCATCATGCTGTCGTGCTGACGAAGCTCTCCCTCGACACTCTGCTGGATCGTGAGTTCGTGGGACGTCACCGAGCCGAACGTGTGCAGATCGTGGAGGTGCCGTACTTTCGGTACTAGGATCGGTCGATCTTGAAGACATACGACTACATCAACCGCATTGTCATAACGCTTCCGCTTACGGTCTACGAGGGTACATAGACAACACTCTCCCCTCTCGTTGCTATGCATCACCATGATCTTGCGTGTGCGTAGGATTTTTTTGAAATTACTACGTTCCCCAACAACAGTTATATCATATTGTCTTTGCTTCTCATAGATATCTCCACCTGTCATGTTAGAGGTCACAGAGTTCCTAAACAATATGTGTTACCTATGTAGGTCTTGAGATCATGTTTCCTGGGCCCTCAAATTGGACAACACGCATAGGGTTCACCACCGTATAACAACATACTAAATAGATCACACTACTACGAATTCAAGTGACGACATATAGAATGGGCACATATCAGTCTTACCACTTACCTACATCTCCCACACCAAGGGGAATTACTCACACATCATAAGAGGGAACCAATCACAACAGAGAGAAAAACCATGAAAACTGTAGCAATAATATTGACGAGATCCACCATGAGATGAAATGACACTCAAATAGTCTTGATCTCATCTGTAGAGATTACAAGTTCCAATCCCTCTTACAATAGTGAAAGAGATGATGATGATGGAGATGAAAGGACCAAAAACTACGATGATATCTTCTTCTCCTGTTCTGGATGGTGTGGTAGCGGCTAGGGTTCTCTTCCCCTCATGGTCCCTTCAGGAAAGTGTCTTGTATAGATGAGGTGGAGCCGTGGGTGTTGGGAAACATAGTAGAAAACAAAAAATTTGCCCTACGAACACCCAGGAACAATATGAAGATGCATATCGGTTTTAGATCAACAATCGTTACCAACTCCGTAGTGCAGCAGAAGTAGACGAGTCAGTGTAAATCATACTTGAAGGCCCTCGAACATCGATGAAAATCCCGCGAACCACCCTCAAACTATTCCTCGAATGGAAGACCGAAAGCATGGCCTCTCTACTTGGTTGCAAGCGTACGGTCTTCACGATCCGGCAACGTTTCACTGTCCAGAGCTAATCATTGCTGGAGAATTAGAGGGAGGAGATTAGAACCACACGAGGCTTCTAATTATGAGGATTAGAGGTGGCTAGTGCTAGCTATAATAGTCATCTAGGACCAACTAGAACTAAAACTAGATCAACTAGAGGAGGCTCCAAAACTTGTATATCCATAGGGTGGAAATCCTCTAGTATATATAGGTTAGAAGGGAGGGAGAGGGAAACCTCCAAAGGGGGAAAGTCTGCTTTTGGGGAGCCGGCCATAGTGGAGGAGTAGGACTCCTCTCCTACTCCAATTCGCCCCGCACAAGGAAAGGGGGGGGGGCTTCCTACTTGGACCCTTGTGGCCCAAGTTGCCTTCCACCTCTTGGCCTTTTTGGGCCCATTGATATTTAAATTAAATATAAAATGTTCTATATATTTTCAGACCATTATATATATAATTTAAAATCCCCAAAAACATTTTCCACCTATATATATATATATTAATCGGCAATAACCGGTATTGCCCGATATTCACGAAACCCTTCTGGTGACCTCGGAACACTTTCGGAACCTCTCGGAACTATTCCGGATATTAATGAAACAATTCCACAAATATATTCTCATCACTCCCGTCCTACTAACACTCAGCAGATCATGATTACCTTAAGCTTGTGACCCCGTAGGTTCGGTAAATCATAGACATGAACGAAACTCCTTCGTTTAATGTCTGATAGCGGAACCGTGGACTTCCATATCGGTCCCTATGATTACACGAATGATATTCGAGTGAACCTTTGGTTATCATGTGATGTTCCCTTTGCTTCGTGATACTTTACAAAACCCAATGTGCATTGGTATCCTCCTGAGTCATCACCATGCTCACTATACCGTTGCTCTCGTTGCCGTTTTGTTCTTCTTTCTCGTTAACGTGTTCCGGCATCCCCGTGATATAGTCACATGTGTCAGGCTAGACGATGATGGATGTCGTCATAGAGAGAGGGCCCTAAGAATATCTCTCCCTTATTGGAGGAGCAAATCCCACTCTCGAGCTATCCGGTCACTTGTCAAACTATCCGGTGAGCTTGAAAGTTGTCATTATGATCACCTTGTTACATATGACGTTTGAGCAACCACAAAGCCCACCGTCTTGTAGGAAGTGACCGAGACACTCTCATGGTCTGAGGAACTAAAACACATGCTAGCACTCTGTGTTATAATAGATGATTTCAGACGATATAATCACAAAGTATAACAAACAAGTATTGGGTCGATTCAATATTATCGTTCTTCTAACGTCATACCCTCAATGTTGTTTTAGGACTATCGTTACACTTACCGATATCCTAACATCCAGAAAATGTGATCACCAACAACACTTGATCCAGTCTTAGAGGCGAGACCGGGAACCTATTGTTTACCTTTTATCATTTCACAGGTGCTTATGAGTTTTCCACTAAATCATATATTCCAGGATCATAGCAATTATAGCATGAAATATAAACTCGTATTTATGATGGAAATATAATAATACAATATTATTGCCTCTAGGGCATATTTCCAACAGTCTCTCACTTGCACTAGAGTCAATATTCTAGTTAGGACTTCTAACTTTTACACCAATGGCAATCCGGTGTCAGTCCATGCTTTGCTTGTGGTATAGACTTCTTCCTATCATATCTAACAACTTCAGATCCGTGTGTATCATTTGTATTTCAATGCATCCGTCACGCTTTCACATAAATTCATTATTTGTGTGAAACAAGCTTAGTATATATTGAATCATCGGTAAAACCTTTGATTCCTTATATTGAGCTACAGAACCACTATGTGAAAACACTGTTCTTTTGCACAATCATCTAGAAATCCTACCAAGTTCATAAGTGAGCTTTTGATTCATCACCCTCTATTGTTGCTTCTAAAGCGACAATATACTTAACTTTCTGTTATAGAATTCACCACAGTAACTTTGTTGGACCAATTCCAATTTACTGTGCCACCATAAATCTTTTAAATTGAAATTTGCTTGGAGCACCAATTGAAGATTTTTGTCGATGTACTATGTACATCAAGCATGTATTAATATTGATGTAACTCCTTACAACAATTTCTTCATTATCTCCATATGCGAGAAACATTCTGGTAACTTTACTCACAACTTACTTGGAGTATTTGGACATATCTGGTTATTTACATACCATGGAATTAACACAAGTGTATTGAAACCATGTATTTCGCTAATCAGTATTTCAAGATACTGATTCTTGCTAAGAACTCCTTGCACGTGACTTTGACAAGAAAACTCTTCTTGACATTTTTCATACTAAACAACTTTACTACTTTTGTCAATATGTATTTTTGGCTAAGTCTGATTAGACACTACTATCTCCATAGATTATTATGTCTAATACAAGGACAATATTGCCTAAGTACTTTACTAAAAAACTATTTTCAATGAAGTCTTAAGCCGTGTCAAGAAATTTATATAATTTCCAATCACTAATGTGTCATGCACACACAGTGGTTAGAAATATTATCATGCTCCCACTTATTTTATTGTAAATACAAGCATCTTTATTTCTATCGATGAAATCATATTATTTGATCAATTCATCAAAACAAAGATTCCAACTTCACTATGCTTGCTTCAGATCATTATTGGACCTCTTGAAGTTTGCACACTTACTAGCATCATCTGGATCAAGAAAATTACCTTGGACCGTATCAAATATATATCCTTGGTTCTATATCAATCTGTTATATCTCATAACAGAAATATTTAGTAATTACTAGTTTAATCGGAACTGACTTTAAGTATTATTATTATGAGACAATCTCGTCATAATCAACTCCTTGATATTGTCTAAACTATCAACAAGTCAAGCATTATAAAACAAATCTGTCAATTTATAGATCCATCACTACACTTTAGACTTTAAGTCTTTCAGAGGGTCTATCAAGTTCTAAACTTGAATTATGTGTATGAATTCTATCTCAGATTATTTTGGCGTATGGCCAATTCCAGAGTTAGGGCCCATCAACGCTTCTCTGTGTATTTTAGGTTCATTGTTTGTTCCAACAATATTTCGTGTACATACCCTGAAGGTCTGTACAAATTTTCCAACCTATATTGTTTAGCTTCATATTTGACCAAAGTCTCTATATCCTATATAGAGGCTTTTGTATCAGTCGTGGTAAGAAGTTTTAGAACCACTTCTAGCGTCTCTTTTCTTTGACATGATCACGAAGATTCTGTAATCTCGTCGAATTGCACTATCCTCCGACTCACTCTTTTGCAAAAAATATTTTCTTCAAAATTTCCGCACTCTATGACAAAACACTTTTCCTCCGCGTAGTGATAGAGGAATACCCAACCATTTGGGATAACCTACAAAGTAGCACTTATTTCGACAAATTATGATGGCACTCTTTTCAGTGTAAAAGCCACAGTCTCTAAAGCATCACATTAAAAGTATATTGGCGAAATAATTAATGTCATCCTTCACCATGTCATACATAGCTTGATTGCATCTACTTAAAACACTCTACTCTTAGTAGTGTTCTAGGAGTTGCAAGCTATAAAATACTTTTCATAGCTCATCAGACATTCGTTAAACTTGTAACTCAAATATTCTTTTCTGCAATCTAATTAAAGAAACATAATTTTCTTGTTACAATAAATTCTACTTCATTCCGAAAACCTTCTGAAACATTTCAAAATATCCAGTTTTATGTCTCAATAAGTAAATATAAATATCTACTTGAGTCATCCTTGAAGATAGATAAATCCACTGCTTGCAACAACACTTACTGGACTACACACATCGATATGCATATTGCCAATTATTTTGTTGCTTGTTCTCTGTGGCAAGTGAACGGTATTTCAGTTTACTTCACTAATTGGACGAAATTTGCAAGTGTTAGATGATTCTCAATCAGATGACTTCAAAATTCATCACAACGGAATTTCTCCATGCTGGTTTCTCCAATGTGACTAAATGCAGTGCTACACAAATGTGGTATTGATGTGGCTTGAATCTGCGTTGGTATTTCCCCAAAGAGGAAGGGATGATGCAGCACAACTACGACAAGTATTTCCCTAAGTTATGAAATCAAGGTTATCAATCTAGTAGGAGAACCAAGCAACACTATGTAAATGGTATCTGCACGCAAAGAACAAATACTTGCAACCCAACGCGTAAGAGGGGTTGTCAATCCCTCCACGATAAAAAGATAGATTAAATTGTATGAGATTGGATAAATATATCTAGCAAAAACACAAAATAAAATAAGTAAAGAAAAAGTGCAGCAAGGTATTTTTGGGTTTTCAGAATAATAGATCTGAAAACAATATGATAAAAGATAGACCCGGGGCCATAGATTTCACTAGTGGCTTCTCTCGAGAAAATAGCATACGGTGGGTAAAAAAATTACTGTTCGGCAATTGATATAAGAGCAAATAATTCTGACGATATCCAAGGCAATGATCATGAATACATGCATCACGTCCAAGATTAGTAGACTGACTCCTGCCTGCATCTAAAACTATTACTCCACACATCGACCGCCATCCAGCATGCATCTAGTGTATTAAGTTCATGGAGAAATAGAGTAATGCAATAAGAACGATGACATGATGTAGACAAGATCTATTCATGTAGGAACAGACCCCATCTTTTTATCCTTAATAGCAACCCATCACAAAGCACATCTTCCCATTGCAAGAAAAATCAATCTAGTTGGCCAAACCAAACCAAAGTTTCAGAGAAGAAATACGAGGCTATAAATAATCATGCATATAAGAGATCAAAGAAGACTCAAGTAATCACTGGTACGCGTCGGTGCTATACAAACAGGTTTTAACCCCTTTCCGTGAGAGCATTTGGGACCGTCGCCAAGTGAGAGTGGGCGATAGGGTGTCCTTCCCACACTACCCAGAAACCGTTGGGGATATGGAGCAGTGATCCAGAGGCCTTCCAAAACGTAATCGTGTGTGATGCAGCACACACTAAATTCTTTCGCACGTGTGGTATCGGTGATTAAACGTTTCTAATGACGCAATGAAACCATACGGTCTGTCGTAATGAACCGTTTGGGAAAGAGTATGTAAGGCAGACGGGCCAACATATGAACTATGTGCGATTGTGCCCCATCGTACATGAGTTTCCTACGTAACCCGTCTGCCATGCAAGACTCCATCGCACACGTTTCCCAACAATTACCGTCTGTGATAATGTTTTATCACAAATGGTTCAGGAGCCCCTTCACACACATACAAGTGTTGCAGTCCGTTTGTGATTTGTTGGGTATCAGTGACGGTTGCCGCAAGAGTGACATGTGCTTTTCGTTTGGGATCCCACACGTTTCCTGAAAAAATTACGACTGTGATTGTATTTTACATTGGGCACAGTTTACTCCGAGTTCTCGTGTGCGATAACGCGATATCACAAACGGTTCCGGAGACCCTACGCACACGTAGTAGCGCTACAAATCGTTTGTGATCTGATGTGTATCACCGATGGTTCCGCTACGATTGACGTATGCTTTCCGATGTGGATCGCACACACTCATTTAGTTGAACCGTGTGCGGAGCAATTGCCAGGTGAAAACAAAAATATCCCATTTTGAATCGGCATGCAAAAAGCAAATTCGCCACAATATTCAATTGAACAAATAAACAAAAATATCACATTTTGAATCAACACGCAAAAATCAAATTCGCCACAATATTCAATTGAACAAATAAACAAAATATCCCATTTTGAATCGGCAAGCAAAAAGCAAATTCACCACAATATTCAATTGAACAAATAGTGTCCACAGGAAGAACATTCATCAGATTTCGCAACAATTGCAATTGAACATATGGTAGCTAAATTCCAATGATTTGTCCACACATATATATGCATTACATAATTAATCATAGTGTATGAAATACAAAGACCACATCAGATGGAAAACAATGGATCCATGCGTATATGTTTAGCGGCTAACTCTTACTCAATGTTTCAGGAGAAGGCATGCTGGAATCTTCATTATCACCAGTGGGATTGATGTAGTGATCCAGGAAGAAGTCGCTGATAAATCTACGAACCATCTGCAATTCACCAGCCGGGAGCGGTTCAGGGGTCCTCGGTTTTAAGATGAGCTGCAGTATTTTTAAGATCGGAATGTGCCATATGAGTGGAGTAGAATATATTAATTAAGATAGACTTACTGGTACTAATTCACGAGGATCATCACAACTATCAGCAGATTTGCAGATGGAGATCATGTGTCTGCAAACCTAGTATCCACAAAGGTTGGTCCCTGCTTCTTGCTGAGGACACTAATTTTTTTGTACAGAATTAGTCATGTATTTGTCCTGTTAGGAACAACCTAACCGGTGTTTGATGTATTATTTTTTCTTTTACAAAACAGAAAGAGGTTTATTTAGAAGCTTGAACATTTGACTAGCGTAAGGAAAGGTATTTGCAGACTGTTGGATAAATTTTCCGAAAATAACAGATTTCGGTGTGTTACCGAAGAAACGATCTCGTGTTGCACAGGTAGTTCCCTCTTGAACAGGTTCCCTGGTTTAGTTTTCCACAATGCGAGCACACTGAAAATGATGATGAATTTTGACGACATCAATTATTGAACCAGATATGAATGCAAATTAATTTCAACATCATAGAATTCAATACCTATTCATGAATTGCTGAAGATGCGTCAGATCCTGAGCGTTTGTTGACTCTCTGAGAGAATCAATGCTGTAAACTGTGTTCTTGTTTGGAACAATGAATACCAATATCCAGTGATTGGTACATATTAAGAAAGCCATGAACTTACGAATTACGTCGAAATCTGAAAGACAATAAGTGTATGCGTGGTTGTTTACTTGACTTACCGTTCATGATATGGCTAGAGAATTGATTCTGCATGGGATGTGTTTTCGAAGAGACAGACGACCGTGTTAACGGCCCAGTCCCATATGTCCTTACCATGTATTGTTGTGCCATTTGCTAATTTGGGATCTATGAAATACACACTCTCCCTTTTTCTTCTCTACATGTTCAATCCCCTGAGAGGAATAAAATGCAGTTAGCTATTTATCATTTACAGCCTTGTATGGAGAAGTTGATCAGAGTTTGTTAAGTACTTACAAAATGAGGCATCTAACAAGAGTGGCATCGAGCACGTTGAAGTTGAATAGGAGATAGTCCTCAAAACTCACATCGATGGAACCAGCATCGTGTCAGAAATGATCTCTGTTGTAGTGGACTAGCAAACCATGATGACCTACTGACATTAGATCCATGCAATATTCTTGTAACTCGCGGCAACTGGAGCTGCACTCATCAAAGTATTCGCCAACAAGAAATGGCTGGCCATGGACGTAATAGCGTGCTTGAAATATGTCTGCTTTACTTTTAGCAAGCAATAAACGTACTTCTTCATCATCCATGACGTCAGAAATAATATTACTGCCCGATTCGAACAAGCGGCTGTTAATTTGGTTCTGGGCGATGAGTGCTTTAAGTAAGAGGCAATCGTTCTCTTTCCTCTTCACTTTCCCGCCGCGCTTCCTCGGGGGTGTAGCCTTTTTGGCCACTTCCTTCTTGGTACTTGAAGCATCTGGTTGCCTGCAAGGTAGACTGCCGAGCAGACGGTGAAGCTTGGACGGACTGCTTAGCAGACAGTTTATCTATGCCAGACCGCTGAGCTGGCAGTGCTGCTGTGGCAGATTGCTGAGCTGTAGGAGCAGAGGCATCAGACTGCTGACCATGCGTTGAAGCTATGTCGGGTTTCTGCGCAGGTGGTGCCAACTTGTCGGTGTGCTGAGGAGGCCGTGCCAACATGTTGGTTTGCTGAGCAGGAAGTGCAGACGCATTGGTATGCTGTTCACGCGACTGCGGACCGACGGACTGATGAGCAGTCGGTTCTGGATCTATAGACTGCTTAGCAGGCGGTTCTGAAGCATCAAACTGCTTAGCAGTCTGTTCCACCAGGTTGGTCTGCTGAGCATGTGCTGCAGCTGGGTCACCCCCCGCTGCTTCAGCGGCCGACATCTGAACCGGTGGTGCGTCTTTAGCAGTTGTAGGCCTTGCCACTGGCTGCTTTGGGGCGGAGGATGACATGGCCTGTACGCCACAAAGTCGGGCCGGCTTATCACAGGTTGATGCATCAGCTTGCGAGAGCTGCTGTGGGAAGGAGAGCGTCACCGGTTGAGGGGCGATAGTGGTTGCTCTTGGCGGGGCTTCAGGGATCTCATCAATGAACTCTATTTCCTTTCGTGGCCACTGGATGTGATGTAACAATGTTTCTCCCAAGGTCCTTCGCTCATCGAAGTCTCCTAGGACATTCTTCAGGGCAAATTCATTGAATCCAGGCTTTACTTCAGTCACGTGGCACTTCAGACAACCCGGCTTCAATGGCACATTGTCCAACAAGAGGCCATCTTCCAAGAAGTGTGGGCAAACCCAGGCCGTTGCACATTTTAATGTACCTTCATAATGTGTAAGCACGCCCTTCAGTCTGTCTTTCATTCCAGATAGATTAGATATAGCATCATCACGAGCAGCTACAGTCTCAGTGCCCCTAGGGTCAGCTGATGCACAACTACTCTTGTGAAATGTTGTCGCGCAATAAGTAGCATCCTCCATGCCCGCCTCCCCTCCCATCTGCTAGCTATCTGTCAGTGTTAGAGTCTTCTGCATCATCGTTGACTCCTCAACATCCTTTCGAACAGCCGGATAAATCTCCTTCCTCAACCTTTCATACAATGCATTCTGCTTCATTTCACTCCTCGCTTTTTTCATGCTGAGCCTCTCTTCTTTGCTGAGTGTGAAAGCCCTCTTGTGCGGGACATTAACACCTATACCCCTTGCACGGCCAGGGGGCTCTTTTGTTTCCAGAGCAACGGACAGACTGTCACATGGCCCTGAGTTCCTGCAAAACCTTCTAGGGATCTTGGAAGCCTCTAACATCACTTGATACAGTTTGGCGTCACGTGAGTTTTCAAAGTAATAAGTTCCATCATCACACCTCTTTGCACGTGCCCGCAAGTAGTCTCTGGCACGTTCGCCCCTGATTTCACTAATGGCCGGATTCCCACCCGCCGCTACTACTTCTTTGTCCTCCTGGTCCCATATCAGTTTCATGCCGTAGTATCCTGCCACACCCATACGGTGGGGGTGTATGTTCTTCTTCTGAAGTTCCGATTGCGTGAAACTCTTCTCAGCAAACTCTTTAGTTGCCCTGACCCTTTTGAATTCTGCCCAGTCTGCCTTTGTAATTTGGGGGTATGCGGGGATTGGGTCCTTTCCTTCACTCAAGTACTTCTTGTACAGCACGTGCTTCCAGTTTCTCCAAGCATCCCTAGCCTTCTTCAGTGCAGCGTGTTCCACCTGCATTCTCCACTGCTCTGGAGCGTTGAAGTGATCCATGATCTCCCGGACTACTTCGCCGTGTTTCTTTGTTAGCCTTCCGAAACCCCAGCAGATTAATGTTGAGCCTTGCCCTGCCAACAAATCCACACACACTCCTGAACCTCGTGCGTGCTTTATCTGGTTTAGTTGGAGCCCAAGACTTTAAATCAATCTTGGTTACTTCATATACACCTTTAAGCTCGTGTGTGGGCTTCCTTGGAGCGTTCCTCCGTGTCCTGACTGGAAGGGTAATTGCTGCAGCTCTATCCCGTTCAAGATTATTTGATCCCTCACAATCTGCTGAAGACCTAGGGTTGTCCGAATCAGATGAAGATACATCACCTGAAGTATGAGTGATGTCGCTGCTACTCGGCATCTACAAAGAACACATGCGAAACTCAGGAAAGGAGGATAAGCATAAAACTAACAACTTGGTATCAAGCTTTCTAAACATGCCATGCAATAATTTAGAAAATGTACGGCTAATTGTTAAGTTTGTGTGACTCGGGCGCCCGTGATCTATAAATAGGTAGTAACTTATTGGAACAAATACAACTTATATGTAGTAAGGAAGGTAGAAAATGAACATATATATGCTCTCCGTTATTTTATAGCCAATTTGGGAACATACGGAACAAAATTGGAAGAGGGATTGCGAGGAAATATGCCTCACCGCGATGGAGAGCAGTAACTAACAGGCTTCTTAATGCAAACCCGTCCGGACCATAGGAGAGGCGAGGGTTACTGCATCGATATGCTCAAGGGTGGCTGGTGAGCAAACGAAGACGGCGAGGCGCGGGCCACCGCGTGTTGGGAACGGTAGTGGAGGTAGGCTTGACGCCGAAGAGCGGGCACAGGACCAGGGTGAGCACGGCGGCGCCGGAGAGGGTTCTGCTGTGGATCTGGGGGAGGGGGGAGCTAGCGATGGAGATTGAGTGGACTAGTTGAGTGAAACGCGGGCGGACGGTAGGGGGTGTTGGCGGCCAGGTGAAAAGGGTGGAAAATATCCTCGGTTGCCGTGCACGCGGAAAGGCCTATGCAAACGGCTGCCTCTAAGCGCTCGTGTGCACAAACAGAATAATTTCGTTTGAAATGAAGACGTACTAATTTTGAAATAAAGGCGTGAGTTCATCATTTCGCCTCTAAATTTTCCCACGTAAAGCAATTACAATTATACCACGGGTTTGATTTGCTGGCGCATTTCAGGTCTTGTGTGCTATATGTAAGACATTTTTCGGCATTTACAGTGCATTTTGGCATACAAATCAATTCCTAGCCGGACTGCATTTCCTGTCGAAAGGGATGAGGATTGCCGTTTGATCTGGGAGCATCCAACGGTGCAGACGTACGATCCGTGGGGTTTTGGTTCTGGCCAATCAGAACGCACGACTCGGATCGCGCGCCACAAAGGGGGGGCATCGCCATGGTTTGGTAGGCACACGGCTTTTGTGAGTGAACCGTGTGCTATTTGAAAACATTTTTTGGGAGGGGCTATTTGAAAACATTTACATGTGCTGTCGAAAGGGATGAGGATCGTCGTTTGATCAAGGAGAATCCAACAGTGCAGACGTACGAACCGTGGGGTTTGGGTTCTGGGCAATCAGAACGCACAACTCAGATCGCGCACGTGGTAGGGGGGCATCGACCACGGTTTAGTGGACACACGGCTTTCGTGAGTGAACCGGGTGCTATTTGAAAACATTTACATTACCTAACATCATATTTTTGTTCGTATGAAAACATGAGTTCATCGTTTTGCCTCCAATTTTTTTCCACGGCAAGAAATCACGATTGTACCCTATGGTTTGATTTTCTAGTACATTTTACCAGGCGGCAGGCCTCGCTAGCAATCTCAAACTTTGAATATGCAAAAAAAGAGACCGCGTTTGCGTTAGCAACTATACGTGCGTGTTAGCAAGATCATTTGTGTCGCTTTGCAAGTTTTCATCCATTGTGTGAGAAACGGGAAAAAACTTCAAACAGTTCGACCACAGGGTGCGGCCAGAGGCGTAGGCCTTATTGGTATTTTAATTTCAGGAAATGCATATAGAGTCCGGAAAATAATGAAAAAATCATTGTGTCACTGTCGCGTGCTCTCACGATCGCATGGAAATTTTTTGGTAAAGTTTGGCACATGTTTTGGTACTCGCACCTTCCATACCGGAGCATCTCACAAGAAGGATCATAGTTTCCAAAAGGAGATGCGGCACTTCGGACTACAAATCGTCAGTTACTAGCTACATCGTTCTGGCCCATTTCAGGTCGTCTGCTATGTTTAAGTCATTCTTTGCAGTTACCTTGCATTGCATTTTAGTGCATATAATTAATTAAAGTCAAAAACCTACTACAACTACATGTGGGTGTTTTAGTTAGGCTATATATACTTAGGCTACTCATAGTGGAGAGTGTCATATACTAGTATCATGCATATATATATGATACTAGTGTATGATACTACCTTTAATTAATTATAGCGCATAGTATAATACACAGAGTATAGTATCATAGATCATATTTATTGCCATGCATGACACAAATTAGCATCGCATTTAACATGATACGGTATCTACCTATATGTTACTCTAACCCACTCTATATATATTTAATTCTTTTCCACATCAGCATACTTGCTATTTCCGAGTGCATGACATCGTCGGCTATGATACCACCACTATGGCCAGCCTTATATAGTGGGGAGTATCATATACTATATACAGTATCATGCATATGATACTAGTGTATGATACTACGTACGTACCTTCATAGTGCATATATAGTATCATAGAGTAGTATATATCATAGATGACTGTATTTATGGCCATGCATGACACAAATTACTATAGCATTTATTATATATATATGTTACGTTATCTACCTATGTTACTGCTTCTTTGCCACATCATCATATTTGCTATTCCCGAGTGCATGATACCGGCTATGATACCCCCACTATGGCCACCCTAAGGCTGGTCGTAATATGGGAGTATTAAGCGGTATCATGCATGCCAACTAGACTTTTTGGATGATGTGGCACACAGTTAAATGAGGAAAGAGAGGGTGTGGTATCATATCATGATACCGTATCATATTAAATGTTGTACTACTTTGTGTCATGCATGGCAATTAATAAGGCAACCTAAGATACTAACTTATGATACTATGCATGCGCGCATTACAGAGGTATTACCGATCATATACTAGTATCATGCATATATACTCCCTCCTTTCCGGTTTATAGGCTTATCTCAAAATGTTAGTTTTTCCATTTTATAAGGCTCAATTTGGTTGTTCCCCATCACATGTTCAGATTCCAAGGTGCATTAAATCATTGCATGCAAGTATTAAGAGAAAATTGACCAATGCATGTACTTTATGCATGCATGTATTGCAATTAATACATTGGTAAACATAATTTATTGAGGAAAACAAAAGCATTAATTGGGTGTTTTTGCAAACTACAAAAAGTATTCCACCACTCACCATCTACCTTGGTTGGTGAGATTTTTGAATTGAGCCCTATAAACCAGAAAGGAGGGAGTATGATACTAGCTAGTCTATATATGATATACTAGCTACCTCACTAAGAGCCTGGTTAATAATACAGCCAACGGTCGGCTATAAGAAGTTGCCATGTCATATACAGCCAATCTCTTAGCCGGCATGTACAATAATAAGTTTTAAATACGTACTATTTTATCAATAGTTGGCCCACCTTACATCCTCACAAAGTGTCTTGGGTCTCGTGTTGCAGCTGGCTCTACTAACCAAGAGCCCGCTTCTCTTCTCTCTCCTCTTCTCTTTCCTCCAACTAATAAGCACATATATATTATTCTATTCCTTATAGCCTGCTTATGTCACTCTATTGTACTTGCTCTAAGACTAGCCACAATGGAGAGTAACATACACTAGTAACATACACATATCCCTAGACTATGTTACTACCTTTCATAGTGGGTAGTAACATAAGTATGGTAACACGCAAAGCCTCATTTATTAGGTTATAGACTCATATTGCACTGGGACATGCGATGTTACAGTAACTAGCTAAGTTACTCAAACTACCTCTCTCCTCATTAACTCATTGCCACGTAAGCAAATTTGTTGAGTTGGACTCGATGTTACTGCTGAAGTTACTCCCACTATGGATAGTCCAATGCATAGTATCATATGTAGTACTTTATTTATTGTCATGCATGACACATAGTAGCATAGCATTTATTATGATACGGTTTCATGATATGATACTTAACCCTCTCTTTCTTCATTTAATTCTATGACAGCTCATCAAAATTGCCTAGTTGGCATGCATGATACTAGCTATGATACCCCCTTACTATCAGCCTAGCAAAGAAGGTGTACAGATCATTTGTGCGTCGCTTTGTGAGTTTTCATCCGTTTTTTCAAGAAGCGGGGAGAAGTTTCAAACATTTTGGCCGCGAGGTGCGGCCACTGGCGTAGGCCTAGTTGGTATTTTAATTATAGGAAATTCAGATGGAGTTCGGACATCATCAAAATCGATGTGTGCCCGTGGCGTGCTCTCACGACCCCATGGAAAAAATTGGTAAAGTTTGGCACAAGTTTTGATGAACGCTCATTCCAAACCGGAGCATCTCACATGAAGGATCATGGTTTCCAAAAGGAGACGTGTCAATTCAAACTCCTATGGCCGGTGACTTCATCTTTTGGCCTCATAAAAATTTCCATGGTACACAATCACCATTATACCACGGGTTTGATTTTCTGGCGCATTTCAAGTATTGTTAGCTATATTTAAGACATTTTTTGAGATTAACGTGCATTTTGCGCATAAAAATAAAATTACAACCGAAACTGCATGTGCTGTCGAAAGGGATGAGGATCGCCGTTCGATCTGGGAGCATCCAACGGTGTAGACGTACGATCCGTGGGGTTTGGATTCTGGCCAATCGGAAAGCACGACTCAGATCGTGGGCAGGGTTTGGTCGGCACACGACTTTCATCAACGAACCGTGTGCTATTCGCAAACCAAATTGCATATTTTTGTTCACACATACTGTAGTGAGATCAATTGAGTGTGCTACCTCTATGATATAATAATAATAATAACAAAAAACAGTTCATATTCATTGCCTGAGCTGATAGCATATCAAGGTCAACAAATTAATGGTTCTTACATCAAAAGAAAACCGGGCATAACTCACAAATTCAGTACACGCGACAGTTCTAAATTGAACGAATTAAGTTGCAGGGTAGGCATAAAGACTAGTCTTACGACTTAATTCCCATGTACATGGGGGAACTAGGATCATTACGTTGACCCCGAACGAACTTGGGTTTTATGATGATTTTACGCTTCTCTGTTACACGGGTGCGTGATCCCTTGGCTGGCAACTCATCAAATTCATCATACTCGTCCTCATCGGCAACATCGTCAACACCCAGTACCCTTCTCTTCCCATGCATCATTAAATGGCAGTTCTTATGCAAGGGGTCTTCCACAAAGAAAATCTGGGTAGCATCGCTGGCAAGAATGAATGGGTCCATGTGATATGCCATTGTTGTCCTGTTAACACAGGTCTTCCTATACTCATCAATCCTTACCTGACCAGGAGGGATCCATGCGCACATGAATAATGCCACCTTAACATTCACATAGTCAAGCTCCCAAATCTCTTTGATGGTTCCATAGTATACCCTTTTATCAGCTTCATTTACAGTCATGCATTCTATTCGAACATAGTTGTTCTGATATGAGGTCTTCTGATCACGTTCCTCAGTGTATAACGTGTATCCATTTATGTCATATGCTTGGTACGTCAACACTGTAGGTGATGCCTTTTGTGCCACCCACGTAGCAATGTCATCGATGGATCCTTGTGCCAAACGATTCTTCAGCCATTCGGCGTAGTTCTTAGTGTGCTCCTTCATCTCCACATCTGATGAAGGCACCATTGGTAAGAAGCTTTGGCGTTTCTCCGCCAAGTGTTCTTTGTCATAAGCGCTGAGAACTGGGCTGTTAAGCAGTACCGTCAAATGGGCTTTCTCTGCCAGTTCTTCGGGTGTAGCCATTTGTGTGCCAGCAAGGACCGGCTTACCTTTCAGCCTTCCCTCATGGCGAGAGAGGGGCAAACCTATAGGTCTTTGTTTCATGTATTCGGTGCAAAACTCAATCACCTCCTCCGCGGTATAACCTTGTAGGATGCTTGCCTCTGGATGGTTTCGGTTCCGACAAAAGCGCTTCAGTATTCCCATGAACCGCTCGAAGGGATACATGTTGCAAAGAAACACAGGACCACAATACTTTATCTCAGCGACAAGGTGCACAGTGAGATGGACCATGACATCAAAGAATGACGGTGGGAAAAACATCTCTAGGTTGGAAAATATTCTTGCAATATCATCTTGCATATGATCCAACTCTTCAGGATCTACAACTTTCTGCCATAGTTGGTTGAAGAAATCACAGAGGTCAATGAGTGTGTTTCTTATATCTTTGTCCATCAGATTCCTAATGGCCACCGGGAGAATTTGTGTCAACATTACGTGGCAATCATGTGACTTCATGTGTCCCAACTTCATTTTACCCGAGCTCACATCCACGAGACTTCTGATGTTTGCGCAGTAGGAAGAGAGTGTCTTAACTAACAACAAATAGGTGAAGAACAGTGTTGCTTCTTTTGTACTAAAATTGTAACTCTGGCGAGTTTGATGAATTTGTCATCATTTTCTGCTTCACTCTTGCATTTTGATTGATCAGCAAGCATATTGAGCCGTGAACCGTCACCATCCTTTATTTTACCTTTAATCTTGAGCAGAGTACCAAGGATGCTTTCACATACGTTCTTCTCTACGTGCATGACATCGATGCAGTGACGTACACGTAGAATCTCCCAGTAAGGTAATTTCCAGACACCGATTTCTTCTTAAACACTTGACCCTTGGGTGTTTGTTTCACCGTCAAAGGGTGGTTCTTGCCAAGCACAACATTAATATTTTAGCCATCTTGTGGACCACCTCCCCTTCATAGGGTCTTGGGCCCACACCTGCCTCTGCCGTACCATCAAATTCAGCTTTCACCTTGAAGTATGGGTGAGTTTTCCGTAAGAACTTACGATGATGCAAATACACGGTTTTGTGCGAGTTGGGAAGTCTTCTGCTAGCTGTCCTATCCATGCATGTGACACACCCTACATCTCCCTTTGTTTTCTGCCCCGATGTGTTGCCTAATGCCGGCATATCTTGAATGGTGTGCACCAGCATCGCATGTAGATCGAAAATCTCCTTTCTGTAAGCATCATAACATTTTACAGCAGGCGCATCTATCCACACTGTCAGCAGTTCTTCTACCAGTAGCTGGAAGTAAATGTCGATGTCATTTCCAGGTTGCTTCGGGCCTTGGATAATCATTGACATCATAATGTATTTTTTCTTCATACACAACCAAGGAACTAGGTTATATATGCACAGAAGCATTGGCCATGTGCTGTGATTGGTGCTCATATCGCCAAAAGGATTCATCCCATCAGTACACTCCCCGAGCCTTATACTTCTAGGATCCTTGGGAAATTTTTCAAACTTGTTGTCGATTAATTGCCACTGAGCCCCATATTTCGGATGCCTCATAAACTTATCCACAATTCGCTCATCATGATGCTACCGCAACCTCTTTGCCTCTCTAGGGTTTGCAAACAAACGCCTCAACCTTGGAATTAAAGGCAAGTACGAAACAACCTTGAACGGGATTCCTGTCTTGATCTCATCGTCCATTTGTACTTGTCCTTTGCTCTCCTGCGCTTGTATCGTGCATGCTTGCATGTGGGACATGCACGCAAATCTTTGTACTCACCATGGTACAATATACAATCATTCACACAAGCGTGTATCTTCTATACTTCAAGTTCCAATGGGCAAACAATTTTCTTCACTTCATTCGTGCTTCTGGGGAGCACATTATCTTTCGGAAGAATTTCTTTGAAAAGACCTAACATCTCTGTGAAGCCCTTGTTTGATAGACCGTTTGCTGCTTTAAATCTAAGAAGCTACAGGGTGGCACTCAACTTGGAATATTTCTTTTTGCAACCTGGATACAATTCTTTCTTGGAGTCCGCATCAATGGTTGGCAGATCCTTGTACCCAATCATATCCTTTTCTGGGCCCTCGAAATCTGCAATCATAGCAACAAAATCTGGCATATCAAGATCGTCGTCATCTGCGTCGACGTCTTGGTTTTTCCAGTGGGTGTTTCGGCTTTCCGGTGTTCCATTGGTAGCTTGACGCCTCTGCCCCAATGTTAGATTCAACATCCATGTGACGTTGATCGGGGTTTGGCATCTCGCTGCCCTGGGTATCTTCATCCATGACCTCCTCTTCACCGTGTCTGGTCCAACGTGTATATCCATCCATGAATCCCCTAGAGACTAAGTGCAACTGGACATCTGCAGCTTCATGTGACTCTGTATTGGCATAACCAGTACATGGACACAGGATGTAATCCGCATCACCAATTCTCCTCTTTGTACTTTCATCAAAATTCATGAACTCTGTCACGCCACTGATAAAATCTGCGGTTTTTCGATTCTTCATCCATCGAGATCGTTCCATCCGCATCACACGAATGGTAATTAAAAACAAAACAACAACATTAATACACGAATTAACTGTTGCCAAAGATGTGTGCATAAATCACAAGGTTTTATTTTCATAATTACTGAGGGCGCTCCATGTTGTTATCCAGACGTGCAATGACAAAAATTAATGGCCAGTCAATTTACATGCAGAGTACTAGTACAACACTAACCTTAGGAATTGAATACCTTAATTAAGCCACTCACGGAAAGAATACCTTAATTAATTAGCCGCGCGGCGACCTCCACCCAGCAGACAAAGAAGCGCGATGCGGCGGCACGCCGAGACAGCAGGGTCGAGGAGCAAAGCTGAGTGCGGCTGCCGCCTGAAGTTCGACCTCCACTATCCCACCATGGACCGCGATGGATGTGCTCGAATCACGCCGCTGCCGACCTCGATGGTTGAGATCCTCCTATCTCCCGCCGCAGACCGAGGATTGACCTCCTATGACGCCGCCACCGCCCACCGACCGAGGATTGACCTCTTCTCCGGTAGTCGTTGCCTAGGCCGCCGCCGCCATTTCTATACGCAGAGCGGCTGTTTTTTTATGGATATCCGCAGAGCGGCTGTTTACACGGTATCACTATAACTCAATTATATGTACAGGGTAGTACATCACATACGGTTATGTAACAGCAACTGTGTCTAACCTACGTTGTCTTCTCACACGGTTTGGTGTGGAAATCGTGTGTGATGTTGTAATACCTAACATAAACGACATGTATAAACAGTGTGCCGTATACACCATATAGTGCCATAAGTAGTTCCCGACCGTTAGCTTATCCCCATAGTTTCCCCATTTCCCCCAAATCCCTACATAGCCTCCAAATTCCCTCGCGTGGTGCTGACATTGGGGGAATGCGGACGAGTGGTGCTGATGGTTTTGATGCGGCCGCTCCTGCTCGTATCGCCGCCACGACGGCGGTCACCGTCGAGCACTTGCCTAAGGTCATCAGAAGGCAGGTGTACTACGGATCCGAGTCATCCTGTCAGGTTCCAATCTATCCCGATCTTTTTTAGCATGTCCAAAGTATAGCTCCTTGCTCAATCCGTCCTGAATGACACCCCCTCCCCCCAGGAAAGCGATCTGCCGCCAGATCCGGAGCATGACTCCAGACTCCCACAACACGAGTTTGACTCCGAGTTTTGCGCCACCGAGAAGTACCAAAAGCTGAGTTGTGTGCACGGGCACACTCCCGCTCGACGTGTATGCACAGAGGGATTCGACATTGGCAGGCGGTTTCTCAGTTGCCTCTTAGAGGTTAGTGCTAAGTTCATCATTTTACTTCAGTTAATGCCACCGCTCATCCTCAATACTATTTAACATTGGTAGGGATATGAGGCTTGTGCCTTTGTTAACTGGCTGGATGTAGAATGGCATGGCAGGGCTCGGAGTGTTATCACCTGTCGCGTGATATCTGCGGCCACCTATGGGACCGAGCGGCCCCTTACTGGTTCGGTGGGGGACATCGCGTTGCATAAAGAGCAGACCAGCGCACGGCAGCACGGCAGAGAGCACACAAGCAATTTACCCAGGTTCGGGCCACCGCAAGGCGTAAGATCCTACTCCTGCTTTGGTGGATTGATGGTGGAAATGAATGTGGTGGTGCGTGGTACACTTGCCCGGCAAGGCCTGCCTCCGAGCTACGGTGACCACAAGCCTATGGTGGCTTGGGTTTGTCAAGTTTCCAACCCTCTAACCCCCTCCCGCGAATGCCATGGGCCTCCTTTTATAGATTAAGGGGTCACCACAGTGGCAAAACAGTCATTACCCACTGATATGATAGCAAACAGTGCTATCATACCTAACTCTGCGGGCTGTCAGGGTGCATTAAATGCACCGCTCAATGTCACATCACTAGCTGCCCGGCAAGGCCTGCCGGGCTTATCTTGCCAGCTCCGCATCTGTTCTCTTGACACGTCACTGGATGGGTGTCACCTGTGGGTTTCTTCTGTAGGAGATGGCTGCCATGTGGCAAATGCTGCCACTTAATCAGCCTGCGGTTTGACACCACACTGATTGACGACGTGGGTCATACTTGTGCGGTTGGCGGGGTGGTTCAGGCCCCGCAAGCCCCGGCAGGCGCTGCCGGGGAGTCTTGGTTGCTTGCTTATGGTGGTGGCCTGGCCCCTTGCCGGGCTTGCCTGCCTGGCAAGGGAGGCCCTTTCTCTTGCCGATATCCTGCTCCTTCAGCTTGATCTCGATCTCTCTGAGCTGCATGTTGGTTCTTCAAGTCCCTTGGTCCTTCAATCCCTATCTTGAGCTGTTGCTTTAATCTTGATCTTGTGCCTGTGCACAGTTGGGCAACATACCCGGGATCTGTTGCACCGACAGAAGCCCCCGGGCCTGCCCCGATCATGTCGCGGAGCGTCGGCGGGGTAGTGCCTAATAAGTGCACAGGCAGAATTGCTGAAGGGGTTGGTCCCTTGAGGTTTTCCTTTGCTGCTTCATTAGCTTCGATCTTGGGGGCGGTTTTCGATTCCCCCGCGGGTGGTGTAAAGCCAACAGTGGCGGGGTCGCGGTAGTGATGGCCCGTGAATGACTTTAACGCACGGGGTAGAAACCGCCAAATTACTCTTCCCACCGCGCGCTCTTATCCTTAGCCACGTATGCCGCATGCATAGCGCAGGGTAGGTAATGGAGGCGCGTGGTGTGGAAGAGCGTCTTGAAGTGGGTCCGTCCGTTTTGAATTGGCGGAGGAGGGCGGCGGTTGCCTATTGATGGAGCAGCTGCCCTTCCCCGCCCGGCCTTTAAAAGGAGGGGTGGAGGAGGGCGAAGTCATTCATCCCTGCATTCCTCCTCCTCTTCTCTTGATCTCTGATTCCACTGGTAATGCTGAAGAGAAGGGCCTGGGGCCAGCCCCCGGGCTTCTGCTTGGGGTCTCCCTTGGATCTGAAAGGAAGGTTCGGGCGACACGGCGTTGAGGCCGGGAGCGGCAGTCCCGGCGCATATGTCATCGTGTTGCCCGTAGCCTTGACCTTAGTGAGAAGGGACGCGGTCGGCACCATGTCGCGACTTGAGGTGGACATGGCGCGTGGTAGCCGACCGTTCCTCGTTCTTTTTCTTCGGCTGGTGTTGGGGAGGAGTTGTAGGAGTTATTCGCTGCCAACGGGGGCGAACCTGGCTCCTCTGGGGTGTGGTCGCCCCGTCGATCAGGGAGGCTTCTTGTTTTCTCACGCATCTTCAAGACATGCGGTAACTTCAAACGCCAGGGTTCCTGGGGACGACTATGCTCTCTGTGGAAGAATATAGGGAGCATGGCGTCCGGCGTGGTGGGCGCGCCGAGGTATTCGGGTGGTAGTGATGCGAACGGCAGCGGCAACCCACGACGCGTCAAGAACGGGGACGACCGTTCCGCCGAGTCGTGTTTGCCGGTGATTCCGTGCCTCCCATCTGGTCCTCCGGCAGTGTCACCATCCACGCATGCCCTCCGGTTTCTTCCTCCTTGCTGGGGAGCAGCGCCGTCCTCATCCTGGGGAGGCGCCGAATCCCAGCGGTGCCCGCCTCCGGCCCCCTTGATCTTTTCCTACGAGGGATGGACAGAGGCAAAGGTGTAATGGGGCACTTATCTCTTTTCAATCTTAAATCTATAGGCAATCGCCAAATTTCAATTCAAATAATGTAATCTCTCGAGTCCATCTTTGTTTTCTGTAATGCTTGTACTTGTAACTGCATATGAATGAAAAAGATGAATCTTGTCAGGAACTCATGCATGTGTATGTCCATGCAGAGGCAAAGTGCCTCTTTAATAGAATAAACGAACTTTCCCCGGCAATATATCCTGCCGGCGCCCTCTTTTGTCTGCCGGAGAGCTCGGTCTGCCGGGGAACAAACAGAGGGGCCAGCCCCCCGCCAACTCCTTTTTCCCAAAGGCCACTGCGACCACCCTGACTGAAGCAAGGTTCGAGTCATGGATGGGAGCACCTAAGTTTCAAAGAGGGAAGCGAGGTTTTCTCATGCAAAGTTGTAGCTTTACAAAATACTAATGGACAAGAGGTGAACTTATATGTTTGGCTTGCCGGGGATCGTCGTGCCGTGCAATCTTCTCATCCTTTGTCGAAGCTAGGTTCACGGCAAGAACCTGCAACTCCATGTAGATGAGAATGAAAGCAGGATGCAATCCTATCTATATGCATATGCAAATGCTCATGAAGTGCTTATGTAATGATCTGGGTGTGCTTGTGCATGCATGCAATCTTAGTTGGGCCCCCTACAACGCTTCTTTATTTTCTCTTGCACAGGGTCATCGCCCCGGCTTGTACAAGGGGTTACATGCAACTTCGGCAATGCCATGTACAATGGGTGGCTGCCGGGCAGGGCCCGGCAACCTCCGTGCCTTATGGGTAGAACTTACGGAGATGATCAATATTCCATGAGTTTTGCAACGGTGTGCCATCTCCGGTCTCCAGACGGACTGCGCCGGGTCTGGAGACTCGTACCACCCGGTAAGGGCCTTCCCACTTTGGTGATAACTTGTGTGTACCCTTGGCGGATTGAACGCGCATAAGGACAAGATCACCTTCCTCAAAACACCGGGCACGAATCCTGCGGTTGTGATAGCGATGGAGGGCTTGCTGATAGCATGCATCACGCGTAGCGGCCCGGAGACGGTTCTCCTTGAGTAGCACAGCGTTGTCATGCTGGTGCTAATCTTGCGCTACTTCATCGTAGGCAAGCACCCGAGGAGACCCATAAATGAGTTCCATGGGGATAACTACTTCTGCCCCGTAGACCAGGAAGAAGGGATTCTGCCCGGTAGCTCAATTAGGTGTCGTTCTGAGGGACCAGAGAACTACCGACAGCTCCTCGATCCACCGCCTGTCGTGCTCCTCCAGCATATCGAAAGTCCTTGTCTTGAGTCCACGAAGCACTTCAACGTTCGCCCTCTCAGCTTGTCCATTGCTCCGGGGTGTGCCACAGAGGCAAATGAGATCTTGCATCCGAGGGTTTGAACATATTGCATGAAGGCGTTGCTCGTGAATTGGGTGCCGTTGTCAGTGATGATCCTTGTCGGAACTCCAAAATGACACACCAATTCTTTCAAGAACTTGATAGCTATCTGAGCAGTCACCTTCCTCACGGCAGTCACTTCCGACCACTTTGTAAACTTGTCGATGGCAACGGACAAGAATTCAAAGCCCCCGATTGCTCGGCGGAAGGGGCCGAGGATATCGAGCCCCCAGACCGAAAATGGCCATGATAGAGGGATTGTCTGAAGAGCTTGGGCAGGCAGGTGTGTTTTCTTGGAATGGAACTGACAGGCTTCACATGTCGTGACGAGCTCAACTGCGTCTTGGAGGGCTGTGGGCCAATAGAATCCTTGCCGGAATGCTTTCCCAACTAATGCCCTTGATCCAATGTGTGAGCCGTACATTCCTCTAGGAATCTCAGCCAGCAGTTCCTTTCCGTCCTCCTGGCAGATACACTTTAATTTCACACCGTTGGGCCTCCTTCTGTACAGAGTGTTATCGACAAACTGATACATACTGGCCCTCCGGGCTACTTTCTCAGCTTCATCTGGGTCGCCGGGGAGTTCTCCGGTTTGGAGGAAGTGGACGATGTGCCTTTCCCAAGTTGGAGCTTGAGGCTCGGCAACGAGGACTAGCGGCACCTCCTCGGCTGCGGGAGCACCAACCTCGTTCACAGCGTCCATAGGCCCGGCTGGAGGGGGTGGTCCAGCAGGCTGTGAGGAGTTGTTTCCGGCAGGGTCTCTGCCGGGAGCGGATGGCTCGATCGGGAGAGGCTTACCGTAGTCCAACTTTATTCTTTTCTGGGCCATTGTGGTTGGTGATACGGAGGGTTGAGAGAGGTGGAGAACAAAAGTTCCTCGTTCCACAGGAAGCTTCTGCGCAACACACGTTGACAGGTGATCAGCTATGCTGTTTTCCGCATGGGGTACGTGCTTAGTTTGCAACCCGTCAAAGCGCTCCTGTAACCTCCTTACTTCCTCAACGTATGCTTCCATCAATGGGATTTGGTAATCTTTGTTGAATTGTCTCACCACCAACTGTGAATCTCCTCGAATGATCAGCTTCCTGATTCCCAATTCTGTTGCAATCCTGAGCCCGACAAGGAGCCCTTCGTACTCAGCTGTATTGTTGGTGGCTTCTTCCCGGGAAAAGTGCATTTGGATGACGTACTTCAGGTGCTCCCCGGAGGGGGCAACAATAAGCACGTCAGCTCCTGCACCTTGTAGGGAAAAAGCACCATCAAAATACATAATCCATTCTTGGGGGGATTCCTTGCCGGGGAGAGCTGTTTCTGTTGCTTCCTCATCAGGGGTTGGCATCCATTCTATAATAAACTCTGCCAGCACCCTGCTTTGAATGGTTGAAGTGCTCTCAAACTTCAAACCAAAGCTGGATAACTCCAGAGCCCACTCCACTATTCTGCTAGTAGCCTCAGGGTTTCGGAGTATCCTCTGCAATGTAAAACGAGTGACAACCGTGATCTCATGGGCTTGGAAGTAGTGGTGCAGTTTCCTTGAGGCCATGACGAGGCCAAAGATCAACTTTTGCACACCAGAGTACCTCGATCTAGCCCCTTGCAACAAGGAGCTAATGAAGTACACTGGGCGCTGCACCACTTTCTTCCTTGCCGCGTCCTTGGGATTGCACTCGTTGCCGTGGTTACTGCTTTCCTGATCCTCTTCTGACTCTGCGGTCTAGCTGCTCTCTGCTTCATCCACCTCTCACTGTGCTATCAAGGCTGCACTAACCACTTGATTGGTTGCCACTAAGTACAACAACAACGGCTCTTGGGGTTTGGGCGCAACCAAGGTGGGCACAGATGACAGGTAAGCCTTCAACTCTTGCAAGGCTGTATCTGCCTCCGGGGTCCACTTCATTGGTCCTGCCTTCTTTGGACATGAAGATCTGGTGATATCGAGAGTAAGCATCCAAAAAGGAGAGCAGATCGCGGCCTAAGGTAGAATCCACAATATGATCGATGCGCGGCAAGGGGAATGGGTCCTTTGGGCAAGCCTTATTGAGATCTGTGAAATCAATGCAAAGCCTCCATTTCCCATTCGCCTTCTGAACTACCACTGGGTTTGCCAACCATGTAGGGTGCAGTACTCCTCTGACCAATCCAGCTGCTTCTAACTTCTTGATATCTTCGGCAATGAACTGCTGCTGCTCCATGGCTTGCTTCCTAACTTTCTGCTTGACGGGTTGGGCATGTGGGCAGATAGCAAGGTGGTGATCGATTACCTCCCTGGGAACACCGGAGATATCAGATGGTTGCTAGGCAAACACATCGATATTCGCCTGCAGGAAGGCAACGAGCGTGCTTTCCTATTTGTCATCAAGGGTGGCGCTGATGGTGAAAGTACCATCAACACCAGCCAGCCCTGTCGGGACCTTCTTCACTTGGGGTGTTGCAACCTTGGATCTCTTGCTGTTGGAACACTCCGGCACGTCGTCAACGGGGGCCGTGCACTGGGAGGGGGCTCCCGGACTCCTTGCCGGAGGTCCTACAATCCCTCTTCTTTCCTTTGCTTTCCTTGGCGGGGACCGTTGCTGCCGCAGCCTCTGCTGCGACGGCATCCCAATACATCCTGTCCACACGGATAATTGCATCCTTCTCATCTGATGGGATGGTGATGACTCCCAACAGTCCAGGCATCTTCAAAGTGTTGTAAGCATAATGGGATGCTGCCATGAACTTGGCCAAGGCCGGTCGTCCCAGAATCCCATTATACGGCAGGGGGAGCTCAACCACATCAAATACAATCTTCTCAGTCCTATAGTTCAGCTCTCCCCCAAACGTCACCGGCAACGTAATCTTTCCCTTGGGACGGCTCCTGCCAGGATTGACTCCTTGAAACGTGCCGGTAACCTCCAGCTCTTCCTATCCTATCTGAAGCTTGCTAATAACTGCCAGGGAAATAAGATTCAACCCGGCCCCACCATCCACTAACATCTTTGTGACCTTGAGGTTGCGAATTGTTGGGGAGACCAACAACAGCAAACACCCTACCAAGGTGGTGCGGCGAGGGTGGTCCTCCTCATTAAAGATGATGGGCCTGCGGGACCATTTGAGTGGCTGCCAGGCCTTTGGCGCTGGTTCCACAACATTGACCTCCCATGCCCATCGCTTGAGCTGGCGATGGGAGGAGTGCAAAGACGCACCCCCATCAATGCATAGGGCGTTAGTGGCTCTCTGAAATTTCTGCTCACTTGTTTCCTCTTCATTCCCTTCATCACTCAAATCACCACATGTTTCCTTCTCTTGGCCCCTGGCGGGTTTTCCTTGGTTCCGAAAGGGTTTGCCGGGGCGGTTTGCTTCACCGCCTTGGCCCTTTCCGCCAGCAGCATTCTGACCTTTCTCCTTATCACGCTTATCATACTCTGCTCTCTATCTCTTGACAAGCTGCTCAACTTGATAACATTCATGGAGGTCATGGCCCTTGGTCTGGTGGATCTTGCAGTACGGCCCATCACCTTTCCGGGCTTTCTCAGCGGCAGCAGCTTCCCGGCAGGCAATGCACGCGGCAACTTCCTTGCCGGGGGCCTCAGCTTTCGCCTTCTGCCAGTACTAGGCGTGCGAGAACCTTCCACAGTCATCACTGTCTTATCTCTTGGCTTCTTGTTGCGCTTCTTGCCCTTTCTTTGACTGGTTGATTCATCCTCTTCCTCTGAATCAACATTGATGAAAACCTCCTCTCCGGGCAACTTCCTTCCTTCCTCCATCCGAGCACACTTATCCACTAGTGTGTACAGCTCCTTCACAGTCTTGGGCAACCGCACATTCATCTTAGAATGAATGCGACGGTTGCGCACATTGGACTGGAAGGCTGCTATAACAGCTGCAGGATGTATATTCGGAATATTCCTATGGACTTTACTGAATCTTTGTAAATACTTACGGAGAGTTTCTCCTTCTTTCAACTGAAGAAGTTGTAGGTCACTGGGCCTGCCGGGCTCCTGGTGGCCACCGGTGAAGGCACCAATGAACTCGTGGCACATGTCCGCCCATGATGAGATGGAGTTCTCCGGCAGGTGCATGAGCCAAGACCTCACGTTGGACTTGAGAGCCAACGGGAAGTAGTTTGCGAACACCTTCTTGTCTCTTCCCCCGGCAGCCTGAACAACGATGGTGTAGACGCTCAGGAACTCTGCTGGGTTCGGTCTCTCATCGTACTTCTCGGGTATCTCCGGCTTGAACGTGTGGACGGACGGCCAAAGGACTTGCCGCAGCTCACGTGTAAAGGCAGGGCAGCCGACCTCGAAAGGTAGGCTCCCGCCAACACCAAACGCAGGCTCGTCGACATCGAGGCCGCCGCACCTATCGGTCTGGTGGGGGTCGTTGAGAGGCCGCCCCATGATGACGCGCGCGTCTCCCCGCCGCCCATCCTCTGGGGTTCGCCGTTGGCCCGGACGTGCTCGAGGGTCAGAAGAGGCCATCGAGACGTCGTCGGGATCTTGATCTTGTTAGGCCCACGCCTGCTGCCGTGGTGGGGACTGCACGGTGGGGACAACCCCCTCCGTTCGGCTAGCAGTACGGGCAGTCATCGTCACTTGGGGAGGTCGTGATAGGCCAGCACGCCACGAGCCCCAGCCTCAGCGAAACCGAGCAGACTCTGGATGGTGGCATGCCATTCATCCATTTGCTCGGCCGTTGGCGGGAACCTTAGTAGCACCTGGGCTCGCGCCATAGCCTCTGTGGCTGTTCTTGGCATGGAAGTTGATGACCTCGACCGCACCATCGCCTGGCTCCTGATGGTGCCCGCGGCGGCGGCGGCGGCGGTGACACGTCCGTGCTGTGGTGGGGCGGCCACCTAGGTAGCGGGGTCGCGCAGCGATGGCGCTCGAGGGTCCGCGGCTCCATCGGGTGAAGTGGTTGGGTCGGCTCGCTCGGGAGGAGACACGTGTGCCATGAACGCCCCCGTAGCAGGGACAGCCGGAGGACGATGGCTCATCCCGGACCAAGCACCGTTGCTGTGGCTGCGCCCGCTAGTGGGATGAGGGGACGTAAGCGGAGTCACCCTCCCATCCACACCTTTTGGAGTTTGGCCGTCGAAACGCTGCTGAAGCTGTTCTCTTTCGACGCCTTCAGCTCCCGTGTCGGCCACAGGGGGAGTGGCGATGGCGCATCTGCTCCTGCCACACCCCCAGCAGCGCTCACGTCCTCACTTGTCCCTGCATCCCCCACGACATCTGAGACCGCGGGCGGCGGAGCCTTCGAGGTGGATGGCTCGGCCGAAGGGTCGGACTTCTTCTTCTTGGGCGCCATGGTCGATGGCATCGTTGAAGACGAAGATGGCGATGAAGATGATGCGCTGCACACACTTTCAGGTTCGCACAAGCAAGCCCCCTACCTGACGCGACAAGGATGTCGCAGGACATCCGCGACCACCTATGGGACTGGGCGGCCCCTTACTGGTTTGGCGGGGGACGTCGCATTGCACAAAGAGTAGACCAGCGCAAGGCAGCACGGCTGAGAGCACACAAGCAATTTACCCAGGTTCGGGCCGCCGCAAGGCGCAAGACCCTACTCCTACTTTGGTGGATTGGTGGTGGAAATGAATGTGTTGGTGCGTGGTACACTTGCCCCGCAAGGCCTGCCTCCGAGCTACGGTGACCACAAGCGTATGGTGGCTTGGGTTTGTCAAGTTTCCAACCCTCTAACCCCCTCCTACGAATGCCATGGGCCTCCTTTAATAGAATAAGGGGTCACCACAATGGCAAAACAGTCATTACCCACTGATATGATAGCAAATAGTGCTATCATACCTAACTTGCGGGCTGGCAGGGTGCATTAAATGCACCGCTTAGTGTCACATCACTAGCTTCCCGGGTGTCACCTGTGGGTTTCTTCTGTAGGAGATGGCTGCCATGTGGCAAATGCTGCCACTTAATCATCCTGCGGTTTGACACCGCACTGATTGATGACATGGGTCGTACTTGCGCGGTTGGCGGGGTGGTACAAGCCCCGCAAGCCCTGGCAGGCGCTGCCGGGGAGTCTTGGTTGCTTGCTTCTGGTGGTGGCCTGGCCCCTTGCCGGGGTCACCTTCCCGGCAAGGGAGGCCCTTTCTCTTGCAGATATCCTGCTCCTTCGGCTTGATCTCGATCTCTCCAAGCTGCATGTTGGTTCTTCAAGTCCCTTGGTCCTTCAATCCCTATCTTGAGTTGTTGCTTTGATCTTGATCTTGTGCATGTGCACAGTTGGGCAACATACCCGGGGTCTGTTGCACCGACATCGCCAAGCTCGCAGAAGATAACGTAAAGCTGAAGAAGAAACTGACTGATCTGGAATGTACAATCAGTACGATGAAGCAAGAAAGAATCAATTACAGGCAACAGATAAAAGCAAGAGACAAGAAGGAACTAGCACGTGTAGTTCTGGTTGTCGCATTAGCCATGTTCTATGCGCTGTTTGCAATGATGATTAGGGGTTTTGTTTGACAGTATTGCTAAAGCACATCTAGATGTGCTCTAAGTAATGCACATCTAGGTCCTATGCCATTGATGTTACACGAAGATTCGTGCAAATATTTTCATTTGTCTTTTTTTCTTTTCCTTTGTAGTTTGATTATTACTGGCTTTATCAATAAAAAGGGCTCAATGTATTGCTTGCCAACTGTGCTACTCCGTTCGTACTAGTACCGGTGCATAATCCCAAAACTTGTTCCTTCTTTTTCTCCTGAAAAAATAAACCAGCCAATAGGAGTCTTGCGCAACCCCGGGAATTTGGAGCGACTAGGTACAAATAATTGTGGTTGATTATATCAGCGGTTAGATAATACGTCAACCCCCGCTTCAATTGGCATTTCCTTTTCTCTGCATACCCCGCTTAAGTGTCCACCATCTTCATCGTCCCCGGCAGGCCGTGCTACACACCGGCACACACTTTGCAGCCATGTCGAGCGACAGCGAGGACGAAAGTTCGGTCAGCAGTCTGGCGCCCGATGATAAGTCAACATTGGAATCATCCCGCTCATCTTCCATGAGTCCGGCGTTGAGCCCAGAACTCGATTATATCTGGATCATGGAAGGGACGCCACCTTCGGAGTCGTCAGATGACAACCAGATGAACAAGGAGCCGTCGGAGGACGAAGAAGAGGACGATGATGATGAGGAGGAGGAATGGAAGAACAAGGAGGAGGACGGCGACAACAACGACGATGACGACGGCGTCGGCGATGAAAAGCCAACCGTCAGCGGCAAGAAGCGTCATCGCCAAGACGATGTCGCGGGGCCATCCAACAACAACAACAAGAAGAAGAAGTACTAAATTAAGCAGACTGTACATATCTCTGTTTCCGTTCGCTCATATTAATTTGTTATCTCTGTTTATCCTGTCAATCTCATCACAAACGGTTAGTAATAAGTATTCGACAGAGATCTTCTACATTATCACCCACAGGTTGGTTTGTTGAACTGTCTGCCCTAACGAGGACACAATTCACAAAAAAGTCCGTATGGGCTGTCTATAATGATCGCACACAATTCTGATTACCGACCTGTTTGTCGGGTATCACACACATCTTGTTACGCCAAATCGTTTGTGTTCACCTCGATCATCGCAAACAGTTCATCGGAGTGAACTGTATGCCGTATATCGCACACACATTGATATGGCTGCCCGTTTCTGTTGTTCTGTCTAATCACAAACAGTTTGTATGGATCAACCGTATGCCCTGCATCGCACACGCAACTAAAATCTGAACTGTGTTTGATGCATCCTCCATCGCAAACGGTTTGCACCTTTTTTGACGGTTATTTTACACCACCGTTTGCGATTATTGCATCGCACACAGTTTCGTCGAAGGGTCTCTGATCGTAGTGTCGAGTTAGCAGCATCCTGCAGTAGTGAATATTCATGGATATAAATCTGATCATAAACTCGCAATTCATCGGATCCCAACAAACACACCGCAAAAAGTCATTACATCAAATAGATCTCCAAGAACATCGAGGACAACATTGTATTGAAAATCAAAAAGAGAGAAGAAGCCATTTGGCTACTGCCTACGGACCCGTAGGTCTATGGTAAACTACTCACGGATCATCGAAGGAGCACCAATGAGGATGATGAACCCCTCCGTGATTGTGTTCCCCTCCGGCAGAGTGCCGGAATAGGGCTCTAGATTGGATCTCATGGTCCTGGAACTTGCCGCGGCTAGAATTGTGTTTCATCAACTCCCCCAGGGTTTCTGGAATATCTGAGAATTTATAGAGCAGAGGCGGTGGAGGAGACCCCCATGGGCCCCACCACCCACCTGGGCGTGCTAAGGGCCTCTAGCACGCCCTGGTGGGTTGTGGGCCCCATGGGCCTCCCCTCTGGTGCCTCCTTGGCTCCCAAGTTGTCTTCTGCTCCAAAAAAACTCTCCAAAAGGTTCGCTGTGTTTCGAATCCATTTGATAGGGATATTCCGCGAAGTAAAAAAAGCAAAAACAACAACTAGCAATGGACACTATGTTAATAGGTTAGTCCCAAAAAATGATATAAAGTTGGTATAAAATGAATATAAAACATCCAAGAATGATAATATAACAGCATGGAACAATAAAAAATTATAGATACGTTGGAGACGTATTAGGTGTTCTTTTAGTCTTGCGACATTTAGCGTGAGTGTTTTGGATGTTCAGTTTTATTATCAATATTTATGACATACATCTTATTCACAATGGGTGTGTGGAATTTTGTTCGTAGCATTAAACAACTATTGTACTCTCATGAACAACCTGCTTGCAACTTCTATGCAATGGGCTAGAGTGTACAAAACCTCTGAAATGAATTATGATAATAAATATAGAGGAAATACATTGATGGAAATACTGTAACCTTTTAGGATCCATGAAATATTTTAACCTCATTACTTGTTGGTCATTTAGGTCGTTCAAAGTTTCTTGCTATGTTTCGCAATAATATGCAATCGAGTCGATATCCTTGTGATCAACCTTTTAATCACAATACTGAAGAATCAGTTATCAACAAATTGATCATATTTCCGAAGAACTAAACTTTATTTGACCAAACATCTCTACATCTCATAATTCGTATATATTCATACTTGTGTTGGACATTCCAGTCTTCTTTTCTTTCTTCCTTTTACTTTTATAGTTTTACTTCAATATTTCTCTCACTCCCAGAAGAAACATCAAATTTAAGAGTGGCATGAGCCCTTAACTTCCCTAGGCGTGTAAGTCTCATTATATCCTTCAGTTTTGTTCTTTCTCTATAAGTTCTTACCGTCAACACATGACTGGTGTTCTTCTGGGTCTTATGCATTTCAGTTTTAAACATAGTTGAACGCTTCACTAGAACTTGCAAACAAAAAACATCTTTAGATATCACATATATTTTAGCCTTTGTTTGTTTCTGAAAGCAATTTTCAGTTCAAGAATATCACATAACTATCCCAAACATTTTTGAAGTTCGGGTTTCTTGGAAGCAAGCAGACATGTACTGCAGGATGTTGCAAACGCAACACTACAATCAGAGACCCTTCGATGAAACTGTGTGCGATGCAATAATCGCAAGGTGTAAAAAACTGTAAAAAAAGGTGCAAAACGTTTGCGATGGCCGATGCATCAAACACGTTCAGATTTTAGTTGCGTGTGCGAAGTAGGGCATACGGTTGATCCAGACGAGCTGTTTGCGATTAGACAGAACAACAGAAACGGGTAGCCATATCAATGTGTGTGCGATATACGGCATACAGTTCGCTCCGATGAGGAGGAACAAAAGAAACGGGCAGCCAGATGAAGGTGTGTGCGATGGGTTGCAACAATGGCGTCTCCTCCTACCACCTCCACCTCCAACCATGGCGTCTACTGATCTAGGGTTCAATGGAGGGGCTTCTCCATTGGGATTTCTCCCCCAGCCTGGCGGTCGCGGCTCAGGTGCGTCGTCTCTTTGGATCTTCGGTTCACTTCTCCTCCTCAGATCATACCAAGGAATTCTTCTTGGTTGTGCATTTCTCGTCTGCCTCCTTCCTGCTCAATGAGGAATCAGTTGCGGTGGCCCTTCAATGTTGCATTGGTGGTCTCCCCTCTGGTCTCAATGTGGTACATTTGCATGGAAGAAGATTTCGGTTTTCAGTTGCTTCTAATCGGGTTGGTCATTTCATCTATGGCCTTAAGGATTGAATTTGGCCGGACTTCGTCTGTCATTTTATCCTTTACCGTCCTGAGGATGGTGGTAAGAGAGATTCATCTTTGAGCTGGCATCTTGATCAGAAAAATCCAGAGGTTTTGGCTCGTTCTCCCTTGGCGATCAAATCTAAGCTACCATTTACTCAAAAAGGGGATATTTGTGATGATGCTTCTATGGCAGGCCTCTCAAAATTTGGGTTTCTTAATGTCCCTAACGGTGGGGATGACCGGCCGGAATCCTCGTCGGCGGCGGCCTCCCGGCTAGCTTCGGTGACCAGACAGGACGTGCATGGTAAGGAGCAATCCCTGGATTCTAGGGAGCATTCATTACCCGCTAATTTGGCTCTTGGCTGCTTTAATTGCCTCATCAATGCTAAGGATAATGGTGTCTCTAATCATGAGGTTTTACCGGAGACTTTGCCTATGGGTGGTTTCACTATTAATCTTAAAAGGCCGCTTATTGATTATCCTGCGGGTTTCAAGGGGAAATTTGAGGTCATAACTTCAAATATGATGAATGGAAATCACTACCCCCGTTTGTGCTGCTCCATATTTTGGATCATCATCGTGCTGGAATCTCGGAAGACAAGATTGCTTCAATTTGGAAAATTTCCTCTGTCCCGATTCCCGCATTCATCTATGCCACATTAAGGATTTGTTCAAATTATTGGGACAAGGATCATTTGGCTGATAATTGCCCGGGATCTTACTGTTCGGTTTGTGCTGATAGGCCATGCACGTGTGCATGTACTGAGCCAGCTCCAGCCCATGCATGGGCCTGTTTCTCATGTGGTTCCTCCGAACATGTGTTCTTCGATTGCCCGACCCGTTCTAAATGCTCGTCTTGTGGTTGGCTGGGCCATTTAGAAAACCAATGCATTCGGCCCCATGTGCCTCGCTTATGTTGGAGGCCCAAAATCTCGTCCTCGGGTGCATCTACATATATGGGTCCTCCAATGGCCTCAAATAAATCTTATTCCAGCAGGATATTGCAAATTGATTCTGTTAAGTCTCATGTTGGTGGTTTGCCTCCTAATGCTGATTCATTGCCTATTAACCATGAAAGCGATCGGTGTCTACACGGAAAGAGGATGACAAGGGATAATGGGCCTACCATCTATGACAATCAGAGTATACCATTAAATGGAAAGTTTATAAAGACCCCCCTGCTGGACAGGCTACGAGGACCGCCCGATGCTCATCCTGTGGACTACACGGACACGTGGTGGCCGATTGCCAAAAGTGGGTGCACATTGATCGAGGAGTCTGGGTACCCAAGTCTCCCACCCCCGCGGTCGATACGCATTCCGCCTTGCACTCTGCACCAACCTCTGCTCCAGCCTCTGCTCCTCCGCTCTCCCCAGTCATGGCGAACTTCCCCCTCAATGTCGTCCCCTACCTTCCCCAAGGGATGACGATTGAGCTTGGGCCACCGGATCCGAGGGTGCGCAATGATATGGTGATTGGCCCGGTGCCTCCTCTGCGCCATGATTTTCTGGCCATCGCAGAGGCGAACCGCTTTGTCCCTCACCATTGTAAGGCTCAGCTGCGCCACATAGTGGAAGGTTTGCTCCATGAATCCCACATCTTCCCTACTGAAGTTGATGATCATCCTCTTGGCATTGGAATATTTGGATTTGTGGACTCCGTGGTGCGGGATACTGTAGTGGGCACAATGTTTGAACTAGATGAGGATGAGGCTGATGAGCACACTGTTATTTCTTTCGTTCCGCATGATGCTGCTTTGAATATGAGACTCACCACCTTTGGTCCTGAAGTATGGCTGCTTTACATCGGATTTCCGTATGATTACCAAACACAGGATTACATCCACAAATCTGTCGATAAGTTTGGTAGTCTTGTTGAATGGCACAATCCTAGGAATGACAGAAAGTTTGTTCTTGTTAAAGTTCGAGTTATTCATCTGCGACTTGTTCCCAAAAGCCTGGTTATGCGTCAGTTAGGTGTTCCTAGGCAGAGCTGGACAGTTGTTGTTACCATGCTGCGCAGCTCGGACTGGAATGCACATCTGCCCGAGGTCCCTCCGGCGGGAGAAGATCCACCGACTGCTGACGGCATTCCGCATCCTCTATTTGGCAGTGGCTTGACTGCTGAACAAATCTATCAGCAGCAACTACACAACTGGCAACTTCAGAACGCTGCTACTAATGCAAATCATGGAGAAAGCGACAATGAGAACATAGTTGTGGATGAGGGAAATGATGTTGATTTCCACCCTGAATGGGGAGTTTGGCCTCCACCACCACCGCAAGCCCCACCAGTGCTCTATAACTTTCAGGAATGGTTGGCAGGGGAAGGGATCCAAGTGAACCATGGTATTGTACCTCCAAACAATCTCCAAGATAGCCCTGCATCTGCATGGAATGATTCAATCTCTATGTATGGTAGCTCAGACTCCAATGCTACTATCTCTGATTCTTATGTGTTGGTACCTGTCACGTTGATGAACCAATTATGGCCTCAGGAAGCATCCACTTCGGCCAACCAGGCCCTGTCCAGACCTACTGTTCACACTCAGCCAGCCAATGCTTTGGAAATCTCCCTCACTGTGTCAGCAACTGGGATGCAACTAAGTATGGTTGATCAAGGTAATTTCGTTCCAGCTATGCTTCTGAATGAATGTGTGCCAATGTTGAGGTTTAACACTTACCTGAAAGCTGCTGTTATGCCTATCATTGCCTCTTATGGCCCTTGGAGATCCAATTATGGTTTCAAACACAAATGTGTGACTCTCAATTTCACACTCTCTGAGAATGATGGTATCTTGACTGTCACTTCTGCCACTCAGACGATCACACAGCATGATAATACTCCTGCCTTGACTGAAAATTATCCAGGTACAGACAATTGGAGTCTGAACAATGTCGCCTCTGCTGGTAACTTAGTGGATAACATGCCTATGCTGGAGTCTGCATCTGTCATTGAACCAAGCCAGGAGGATCAGCTGACTGTTACCACTGACACTGCAGAAGAGGTTATGATGCAAGAACAACCGGTCAATGCTGACACTGCCCACTCTGAAGAGGTAGAAGCTGTTATCAAACGCAAGGGGAAGGCCGTGGTGCCTGAATGTTCTGTCTCTCTGCGCCGTAGTGCCCGCTCCAATAAATATGATGGATTTCGCATTCATCCAGTTTCTGACACTAAGATGAAGGTCTCCAAGGTTAAGCCCTGGATTGTACCAGTTGCTGTGAGGATCAGTGACAACATTGAAGAACAAGTCCCCCCGCCAACTCCTGTCAATGTTATTCAGCACATTGGCACCAACCTGTGTGCTATCCCAGCTGGTGAGCTCTCTGATGATGCTCTCATGGCTCCTCTAGAGGAGGAGCAGGACGCCTCTACTTAATATTTTATCCTCTTTTACTTAATGCCTCTGTTAGTAAACTGGAATGTTTTATGTTGGAATGTTCGCGGGTTAAACTCTGACGACAAGCAGTTGGCACTCTCCAATGCTGTCAGGTCTAGTGGTTGTGCTGCCTTCTGTTTGCAGGAAACGAAAAAGACCTCTTTTGATCTATCGTTTGTTAAATCTTGTTGCCCGCGTAATGTTGATCAATTTGCTTTCGTCACCTTGCGTGGGGCCTCGGGTGGTATTGCGACAATTTGGAACAACTCGATCTTCTCGGCTGTAACTTTGTTCTCTGAAGATTTTGCACTTGTCACTAGATTCACCTCAACGCAATCTGCACAGCAATGGACACTGGTCAATATTTATGGGCCCTGCCAAGGAGAGCAACGTCAAAAATTCACTCAGTGCCTATTCGATATTGATATCCCTGGTTATTTGTGGGCGACTTCAACTTCATCCGTGCACCTGATAATCGTAATAAACCTGGGGGTAATGTTAATGATATGATAACGTTCAACGATTTCATAAGAACACAGAGTCTCATTGAGTTGCCAATTAAAGGTCGTTCTTTCACCTGGAGCAATATGCAGATAGATCCACTACTCGAACAACTAGATTGGTTCTTCACCAGCAATAACTGGACTATCACATACCCCAAAACCATGGTAAAACCCTTAGGGAAACCTTTCTCGGACCATACTCCATGTGTTGTCACTATTGAAACGACTTTCCCCCGATCCAAGCTTTTCAGATTTGAAACATATTGGATTCATCATCCTGGATTCATGGAGACGGTGGCAAAATCTTGGGCTAAGCAGGTTCAGTCAACAAAGTATGCCACTGTCCTTTGTCGCAAGTTCAAGAACTTACGTCGTGATCTCAAACAATGGAGTAAAGGGATATCCAAACTTTCACTGGCCATCGCAAACTCTACCAAAGCCCTGAATGAACTTGATGAGCTGGAAAACAAGAGAATTCTATCAGTACCAGAAAGAAACTTCAGAAAAATACTGAAAGCCCACATTTTGAGACTCCTTAGATACCAGCAGCTCTACTGGAAAAAACGCTGCATGGTGAGGTGGGTCAAATTTGGAGATGAGAATTCAAAAAAAAATTCAAGCCCTTGCCTCGGAGAGATATAGACGGAATAACATTGCATCTCTAACCACAACCAATGGGGACATGGTTGATGACCACGCAGGCAAAGAATCAGTCATATTTGAAACCTTCAAAGAAAGAATGGGCACCGCCAAACCACACAACATGAAATTTGACTTGTCCCGTATCATTAAGAAATATGAGGGTCTTGATCAACTTACCCTCCCGTTCACACATGATGAGATTGATCAGGTCATTATGGAAATGCCAGTGGACCGTGCACCTGGTCCGGATGGTTTCACCGGAGTTTTCTTGAAACGTTGCTGGCCTATCATCAAAGAGGACTTTTATCGGCTCTGCAACCAATTCCATGAGGGTGGTCTTAATCTGGAGAGTATTAATGATGGATTCATTACTCTAATCCCTAAGATAAAATCTCCAGCCTCAGTTAATGACTTCCGACCGATCACTTTACTTAACTGCTGTTTGAAGGTGGTCACAAAAATCTTGGCGAACCGTCTGCAAAAAGTGATCTTAAAGATAATACATCGCAACCAGTATGGTTTTCTCAAGGGTAGATCCATTCAAGACTGCCTCGCTTGGGCGTATGAATATATTTATCAATGTCAATCTTCAAAAAAGGAAATCATCCTTCTCAAATTAGACTTTGCGAAGGCATTTGATACCATTGAACATGAAGCAATGATTGAAATTATGGCAAGTATGGGCTTCAATGACAAATGGTTGAATTGGATGCGATGCATTTTTTCTTCAGGAAAATCTTCTGTCCTCCTTAATGGCACCCTGGGATGAGAATTCCACTGTAAGTGCGGGGTAAGACAAGGAGATCCGCTGTCCCTGCTTCTCTTTGTCCTCGGAGCTGATCTCCTCCAAGCGGCCATTAATGATGCTTTTGCTCGCAATGAAATTCAGTTGCCTTTTCCTGCACGCAACCAGTCAGATTATCCGGTAATACAATACGCTGATGACACCATCCTGGTGCTACCAGCCCGGCCACAACAAGCGTTGGTTCAGAACAACATCTTAACTGATTACGCCACCTCTGTTGGACTGAAAATAAACTTCCACAAGTCAACCATCATTCCTATCAACTGTGCTGCGGACCGTTGTGATCAGATGGCGCATATTTTTGGATGTGTCATAGGAAAAATGCCGTTTACATATCTCGGGCTGCCACTGGGAACAACACGGCCCACCGTTCAAGACCTTATGCCTCTAGTATGCATGGTAGAAAGAAGGTTATCTGCAACTCTCAATATGATCTCCTACGGAGGAAAGCTCTCGCTTCTCAACTCAGTGATTACCTCTCTAGTCATCTTCGCCCTATGCACTTTGCGCTTGCCAACCAAAATCATTGAGTTGCTGGACAAGATTCGACAGAAATGCCTTTGGACCAAAAAAACTGACCAGGGCGACAAATGTAATTCCTTGGCATCTTGGGACATGGTGTGCAAACCCAAAGCAAGTGGAGGATTGGGAGTCATTGACCTTCGTATTCAAGGAGATGCACTATTGCTCAAATTCCTTCATAAGTTTTACAACAGCTGGGACGTGCCCTGGGTTCAGCTTATTAAAGACACATACTATGACGAACGGATCCCACATGCATCAGACTCTTGCGGCTCGTTCTGGTGGAGGGACGTAACTAAACTCATGCCAGTCTTTCGAGGAATCACAAAGGTCCAAGTAGTGACTGGTAACACTGTCCTGTTCTGGAAAGATGATTGGTGTGATAACATCCTATCCGAGACGTACCCATGTGCTTTTTCATATGCCAATGACGAAGACATCTCGGTTAGGGATTTCTTGGCCATCACGTCACTCCAGGAAGCGTTTCATCTTCCCCTCTCTCCACAAGCACTTGATGAAGTAAGGAAAATCCAGAGGGACACCAGGGAAATTGTTTTGACGAATGCAGCGCTACACAATGACATCTGGACATATACTTGGGGAGACAAGGAATATACCACTCACAAATATTATACTTTCTGCTTTAGAGATATACAAGGGCACCAAGTCTTCCACTGGCTATGGAAATCCAAATCAACCATGAAGATTAAAGTTTTCGGGTGGCTACGACTATCTGACCACTTAAACACAAGGAACATGCTCAAACGGCGGCACTATAACATTGGGAATAATCATGATTGCATACTCTGTGGACAACACATAGATGAAACTTTGGAACATTTGTTCTTTGATTGTCTCATCAGTACACAATGTTGGTCCACACTTGGAATTGGTTGGCACCAGGGGAGGACAAGACTAGACAAGGTTTCAATGGCAAAAGAAGCTTGGGGGATGCCACTTTTCATGGAAGGTTTCCTATTGGCGGCGTGGAGCATATGGAAGGAACGCAACAACAAACACTTTAGGGGGATTGTTCCATCCCGTTTAGCTTGGCTTAACAGATTCAAGTCTGATTTTTCACTCCTAACCTATAGGGTCAAGGAGAAGCATAAATATTTCATCCCTCTACTCTTGTCTTGTCTTCATTATAGTAGCCTTCTGACCTTTTCCCAAAGGGAAAATGGAGATGTAAAGTAAACCATGTTACTTACCACCATTATTAATTTCATTTTTTCACAAAAGGTGTGTGCGATATACAACATACGGTTCACTCGGATGAACTGTTTGTGATTAGGCAACACAAAATAAATGGTCAGCCAGATCAAGGTGTGTGCGATATAGGGCATGCGGTTCACTCGGATGAACTGTTTTCTTTGAGCCAAGAGAACAAAAATGGTTCAACTTAACAAGATGTGTGTGATACGTGGCAAACATGCCCGGAGGTTAATTTGAGAACAAGTACACAGAGGTTAATTTAACACACATGACTTATAAGTTTCACACAAATCATATCACTTTTTTTGGAAAACATTTGATTGCGTTGAATGTATATAGTGCTCTGTCCAATTAGTTGAATTAACCTCGAGGTCCATGTTTTGGAAACATGTCGTAAATGAAGGAAATATGCCCTAGAGCCTTATAACATGATAAATGTTTATTATTCATGCTAGAATTGTATTAACCGGAAACTTGATACATGTGTGAATACATAGACATAACAAAGTGTCCCTAGTATGCGTCTACTTGACTAGCTCGTTAATCAAAGATGGTTAAGTTTCCTAACCATAGACATGTGTTGTCATTTGATGAACGGGATCACATCATTAGGAGAATGATGTGATGGACAAGACCCATCCGTTAGCTTAGCACGATGATCGTTTAGTTTATTGCTATTGCTTTCTTCATGACTTATACATGTTCCTATGACTATGAGATTATGCAACTCCCGAATACCGGAGGAACACTTAGTGTGCTATCAAATGTCACAACGTAACTGGGTGATTATATAGATGCTCTACAGGTGTCTCCGATGGTGTTTGTTGAGTTGGCATGGATCAAGATTAGGATTTGTCACTCCGATTGTCGGAGAGGTATCTCTGGGCCCCCTCGGTAATGCACATCAGTATAAGCCTTGCAAGCAATGTGACTAATGAGTTAGTTGCGGGATGATGCATTACGGAACGAGTAAAGAGACTTGCCGGTAACGAGATTGAACTAGGTATGGTGATACCGACGATCGAATCTCGGGCAAGTAACATACCGATGACAAAGGGAACAACGTATGTTGTTATGCGGTTTGACCGATAAAGATCTTCGTAGAATATGTAGGAGCCAATATGAGCATCCAGATTCCGCTATTGGTTATTGACCGGAGACGTGTCTCGGTCATGTCTACATAGTTCTCAAACCCGTAGGATCCGCACACTTAACGTTCGATGACGATTTGTATTATGATTTTGTGATTTGATGTACCGAAGGTAGTTCGGAGGCCCGGATGAGATCACGGACATGACGAGGAGTCTCGAAATGGTCGAGATGTAAAGATCGATATATTGGAAGGCTATATTCGGACATCGGAAAGGTTCCGAGTGATTCGGTTATTTTTCGGAGTACCGGAGAGTTATGGGAATTCGCTGGGGGGGGGGGGTCAATGGGCCTTCATGGGCCTTAGTGGAAATAGAGGGCAGCAAGGAAATCTGGGGTGCGCCCCCTAGGCCCAAACCGAATTGGTTTAGGGCTTTTGGGGCTGGCCCCCTCTTTCCTTCTCCCCTCCTCCTCTTTCCTTCCCCTCCTAGTTGGACTAGGAAAGGGCGAACCTACTCCTAGTAGGAGTAGGATTCCCTCCTTGGGGCTTACCCTATGAGGCCACCGCCCCCTCCCCTTGCTCCTTTATATACATGGCCAGGGGGCACCCCAAAGATACACAAATTGACATTGTTTAGCCATGTGCGGTGCCCCCTCCACAGATTTCCACCTCGGTCATATCGTTGTAGTGCTTAGGCGAAGCCCTGCGTCGGTAATTTCATCAACACCGTCACCACGTCGTCGTGCTGACGGAACTCTCCCTCGGCCTCAACTGGATCAAGAGTTCGAGGGACGTCACCGAGCTGAACGTGTGCAGATCGCGGAGGTGCCGTACTTTCGGTACTAGGATCGGTTGGATCGCGAAGACGTTCGACTACATCAACCGTGTCACTTGACGCTTCCGCTTTCGGTCTACGAGGGTACGTGGACAACACTCTCCCCTCTCGTTGCTATGCATCACCTAGATGGATATTCCGTGTGCGTAGGAAAATTTTAAAATTACTACGTTCCCCAATAGTGGCATCCGAGCCAGGTCTATGCGTAGATGTTATATGCACGAGTAGAACACAAAGAGTTGTGGGCGATAATAGTCATACTGCTTACCAGCATGTCATACTTTGATTCGGCGGTATTGTTGGATGAAGCGGCCCAGACCGACATTACGCGTACGCTTACGCGAGACTAGTTCTACCGATGTGCTTTGCACACAGGTGGCTGGCGGGTGTCAGTTTCTCCAACTTTAGTTGAATCGAGTGTGACTATGCCCTGTCCTTGTTGAAGGTTAAAACAACACACTTGACAAAAAATCGTTGTGGTTTTGATGCGTAGGTAAGAATGGTTCTTGCTTAGCCCGTAGCAGCAACGTAAAATTTGCAACAACAAAGTAGAGGACGTCTAACTTGTTTTGCAGGGCATGCTGTGATGTGATGTGGTAAAGATGTGATGATATATAAATTGTTGTATGAGATGATCATGTTTTTGAAATTATCGGCAACTGGCAGGGGCCTTATTGTTGTCTCTTTATTGCATAAGATGCAAGCGCCATGTAATTGCTTTACTTTATCGCTATGCGATAGCAATGGTTGCAAAAGCAATAGTTGGCGAGACGACCATATGATGACACGTTGATAGAGATCAAGATGATAGAGATCATGGTGTCATGCCGGTGACGATAGAAATCACGACGGCACTTTAGAGATGGGGATCAAAGGCACAAGATGATGATAGCCATATCATGTCACATATTTTGATTGCATGTGATGTTTATCTTTTATACATCTTATTTTGCTTAGTCCGGTGGTAGCTTTATAAGATGATCCCTTACTAAAATTTCAAGGTATAAGTGTTCTCCCTGAGTATGCACCATTGCGACAGTTCTTCGTGCTGAGACACCACGTGATGATCGGGTGTGATAAGCTCTACGTTCACATACAACGGGTGCAAGCCAGTTTTTCACACGCAGAATACTCAGGTTAAACTTGACGAGCCTAGCATATGCAGATATGGCCTTGGAACACTGAGACCGAAAGATCGAGCGTGAATCATATTGTAGATATGATCAACATAGTGATGTTCACCATTGAAAACTACTCCATCTCACGTGATGATCGGACATGGTTTAGTTGATATGGATCACGTGATCACTTAGATGATTAGAGGGATGTCTATCTAAGTGGGAGTTCTTAAGTAATATGATTATTTGAACTTTAATTTATCATGAACTTAGTCCTGATAGTATTAGCATATCTATGTTGTAGATCAATAGCTCGCGATGTAGCTCCCCGTTTATTTTTTATATATGTTCCTAGAGAAATATAAGTTGAAAGATGATAGTAGCAATGATGCGGACTTGGTCCGTGATCTGAGGATTTTCCTCATTGCTGCACAGAAGAATTATATCCTTGAGGCACCGCTAGGTGACAGAACTATTGCAGGAGCAGATGCAGACGTTATGAATGTTTTGACAAGCTCGGTATGATGACTACTTGATAGTTTAGTGCACCATGCTTTACGTCTTAGAACCAGGACTTCAAAAATGTTTTGATCGCCACAGAGCATATAAGATGTTCCATGAGTTGAAATTGATATTTCATACTCATGCCCGTGTCAAGAGGTATGAGATCTCTGACAGTACTTTGCCTACAAGATGGAGGAGAATAGCTCAACCAGTGAGCATGTGCTCAGATTGTTTGAGTACGGCATTCGCTTGAATCAAGTGGGAGTTAATCTTCCAGATAAAATAGTGATTGACAGAGTTCTCTAGTCACTATCACCAAGTTACTGAAACTTCGTGATGAACTATAATATGCAAGGGATGACGAAAACGATTCCCCGAGCTCTTCGCGATGCTGAAATCGGCGAAGGTAGAAATCAAGAAAAGCATCAAGTGTTGATGGTTGACAAGACCACTAGTTTCAAGTAAAAGGGCAAGGGAAAGAAAGGGAGCTTCAAGAAGAATGGCAAGCAAGTTGCCACTCCCATGAAGAAGCCCAAAGCTAGACCCAAGCCTGAAACTGAGTGCTTCCACTGCAAAGGAAATGGTCACTGGAAGTGGAACTGCCCTAGATACTTGGCGGATAAGAAGGATGGCATAGTGAACAAAGGTATAGTGGATATACATGTTATTGATGTGTACTTTACTACTATTTATAGCAACCCCTCGGTATTTGATACTGGTTCAGTTGCTAAGAGTAGTAAATCGAAACGAGAGTTGCAAAATAAACAGAGACTAGTTAAGGGCGAGGTGATGATGTGTGTTGGAAGTGATTCCAAGGTTGATAAGATCATCATCCGTCGGTGTACAAAAGTAGGGGCTCTCATTTTAACCCCTTTACTTGTGCACGGGCAGTCGGAGCCGTGCCGGCGACCGCACTTAGCAGTGCAGAGGAGGGAAGCCGGAGCACAAGACGGTCAGGGCAATGCCAAGACCAGAAACACCAAAGAGCAAGAGGGCGAGGTGAACTCCCCCGGCAAAGCCCTTGCCGGGGCCGGCAAGAGCCTTGTCGGGGCAACTTGCCCAGTACCAGCCACTACAAAAAAAAGACACATCCGTGACATTTTGGGCCGAATGAATTTTTTTTCTGTCATACTTATGACACTTCTATGACGATAATTGTGACAAAACCCGGTATCATCATAGATGTGGTGGGCTCCTACTTCTATGACAAAAAATCATGACAGAAAATGGGCTTTTCGTCCTGGGCGGGCTGGAGACGCAGCTGCATGACATTCTTTGGGCCGTCCATGATGGAAAAAACCATGATAGAAGCGAGGGCGAGGAAAATATCGGGGTGTTCCCGGTTACGGTGGGTGGTCGGGGCCGAGCGATGCGCGTTTCTCTCGTACACGCACACGCGTGGGTGTGAGGCATTGGGCTCTAACTGAACCCGAGCGAGGCGTTGGGCTCTAACTGAACCCGAGCGATTGCACTACAGGCTACGCGTTACTGAACCCGAGCAATCGATCGATGGCTGTTAACTGAACCCGATCGAGCGATTCCTTCGCTACTGCTGCTAACTGAAGCTGATCGATGCTACCTCTGGATGAACAGTGAGCATTGCTGGGGGGGGGGGGTTGGATGAACAGGACCCCGTGGTGTTGCCTCTGGATGAATAGTGAGCGTTGCTCAGGGGGTTTGGATGAACAGTTCCCAATGGGGGTGGATAAACAAGACCCCGTGGTGTTGCCTCTGGATGAACAGGACCCCGATCGATCGAGCCGGTTCGGGCTGGATGAACAGGACCCCATGGAGGGCTAGATGAACAGGACCACCCCGTGGAGGGGTGGATGAACAGTAGACGGTGGAGGGCTGGATGAACAGTAGGCCGTGGAGGGGTGGTTGAACAGAAGCCCGTGGAGAGGGCTGGTGGAACAGTAGCCGGTGGAGTAGCGCGCGGTGAAGGCTGGATGAACGGGAGCCCGTGGATGAACAGTCGCAGGTGGAGGCTGGAGGAGGTCGACGGTGGATGAACAGTAGTCCATGGAGGCTGGAGGGGGTCGACGGTGGAGATGAACAGTATCCCGTGGAGTCCCGTTTTGCGGTACGCCACACCCCTCCCGATGAACAGGACCCCCGTTTCGACCGTAGCGCTCCAACACAAGTCCGTTTCCTCCGTTTTGCGGTACGCCACACCCCTCCTGATCAACAGGACCCCCGTTTCGACCGTAGGAGGTCCGTTTCCTCCATTTTGCGGTACGCCAGACCCCTCCTGATGAACAGGACCCTGTTTAGAACGTGGCTGGTCAAACTCAAGGCCGTTTCCTCCGTTCTGCGGTACGCCAGGCCTCGTTTCCATCGGCTGTTCCGTCCAAGCCCTCCCAATGAACACAACGACGCATTTCGTTCCGACCCAGCCGGTTGGCTCCCCATGAACACGACAACGATGTTGTTTCTCCGTTCCGACCCAACCATGTACATGAGCCCTGGCCGTACATATGCGCGAGTAGGCGTTCGAGACCCTGCCCGTATGTACGTACGTGGCCGTATTTTCTTTCTTGCACACTGGCCGCTGTACGTATGTGTACATGCTACGTGCTCGCCTCTACTACGACACGTGCGCGCCTCTACATCGACCAGTATGTACGTACATGTTCGCGACCAGAATGACAACGCTACGTACGCTTCGACCAAGTGGGTCCCGACTGTCACGCACTTCCTTGCCTGCGAAGATGTAGCTGGTGGGTCCCATTAGTCAGGGGGCGAATCGTTTTTTTTTGCCCGGATGCACTTCCTTGCATGCGAAGATGTAGTTGGTGGGTCCCAGCAGTCAGGGGGAAACGTTTTTTTCACGAAATATGGTGGCCTGTCTGGTGGGTCCCCGCTGTCAGGTGGAGGAATAATTATTTTGCGCGTAATAAGGAGGCACTTCCTTGCTGCGGCCGTGGACCCAACTATCAGCCTCTCCACGTATAGTACTCTTCCGATGGAAGTCGTTCCTTGACCACGTTGACCACGCCGCGCCGAGAGCACCAGGGCGGTGGACGACGGCGAGGCCTAGGAAGGGGATGACGCGGAGCCGGGGAAGACGCGGCAGTGGAGGCCCGCGCGGAGAGGAGTACGAGGGTTCACTGGTTCGGCTGCGGTGTGAGGCTGCCGTCGCCGCAGGGCTTGGCCAGCGGTGGGAATAGTAGGGGGCGGTGAGGCCTCCACGGCAGCACAGCCTGCCACGGGAGGGAGGAGCATGCGGCACGACCGGCGCTGCTTTGGGCGGCTAGAGCAAGAGGACCAGAGGTTGAAGAAGCACTACAGCCGTTGGATGGACATCGTACGGTCACTGGAGCTAGAATCGTGCATATTGACTAAGTTGACAAAGCCCTCCGTCCCCGTCAACTTAGTAGGCCCACAAGTCAGCCTGCCACTATACTAGGTCCCAGCTAGCAGGGGGAGTATTCATTTTTTTGTGCGTAATAAGGAGGCACTTCCTTGCGTGCGAAGATATAGCTGGTGGGTCCAAGTTGTCTGCGGCGGTAAAGCTTTTTTCACGAAATACAAAGGCCCTTTCGGTGGGTCCCAGATGTCAGGTGGAGGAATCATTATTTTGCACGTAATAAGGAGGCATTTCCTTGCATGCGGCCGTGGACCCAGCTGTCAGCCTCTCCACGTACAGTCCACTTCAGATGCATGTCGGTCGTTGACCATGTTGACCAGGCGGCGCCGAGAGCACCAGGGCGGTGGACGACGGCGAGGCCTAAGAAGGGAACGATACGGAGGCAGAGAAGACTCGGCAGTTGTTTCCCACGCGGAGGGGAGTACGACTGTATGAGGGTTTACTGGTTCGTCTGCCGTCGCCGGAGAATAACAGTAGGTGTGGGTGAGTAGAGGGATGGCTAGGCCAGCGATGGGAGTACGGTGGGGCGGTGAGGCCTGCGCGGCAGCATAGCCGGCCGCGTGGAGGAGAGTGCAGGCAGTCCTGCTGGCGCTTGTTTGAGCGGTTGGAGCAGGAAGAGCAGAGATTGAAGAAGCACGACGGCCGTTGGATGGACATCCAACAGTCACTGCTTGTGTGTCAACCTTTTTTTAGGAAAGCCTCAAATCTGTGGAAAACATCATACAGCTCATCTGCCATTATTTCTAATAATTTACAACCCATTTGCTAATTCTTAAGGTTTTTTTCGGAGCCCATATTATTTTTGTTAGCATTACAGCCCATATTGTGGCCCCGGTTAAAAAATTATACGAAATTTTGCATATTTCGGTGCGGTCCGAACTGTTTTTAATCCTGAAATTTCGAGTCACATTCAAACTGATTTTAAAAATAAATGTATATCAATATAAAATCCAACAAATTGTCCATGCATAAAAATCAATGCAATTTAAAATCTCGAAATGAAAAAAAGGAAATTTGAAACTAATTGCCGGTTTGATGTGTTCTAAAAATGTACAACCCATTTCTCATTACTGATAGGCCATTTTCTCGGCCAGCCGAATGGAGCTCTCCTCGTCTTGAAAGATTTGTAGCCCAACAGGCCTGACAAAGCGACTTACTTGGCAAATCACAAAAAAACTGGGCTGTGGGCGTGGACCCAGCTGCGGCCATGGACCCAGCTGTCAGCCTCTCCACGTACAGTAATAATATGTTTAAGTGTTGTTCTGCTGCTTTCAGTTGCTGATTTTTTTAATAGCTTGGTTGATGATCTTCCTATTTGATTCGTGCAGAAAAGGGAATATTCGTGTGATTTGTATTTCTGGGAAGTTGCTGATGTGGGGGAGTGCAACTACGCTGATTATTTGGTTAGTCGAGGAATCCCAATACCAGCAGGTTGGGATGTTGGACAAGTAACTGAAGGAACAATAGAAGAGGAAGATGCAGAGCAGAAGGTTAAAGATGCAGTTCCTCTGATCATGGCCAAGCAACAGCTGCTGAACGGCCTTGACAGCAATGAGGAGATGAAAGAGCTTGTGAAGATAATGGGCAAAATCGACGTGCTCTGTAGGATGATTGTCTCTTTATTTGCAATGTATGTAGCACTCGTGATGTATTCAGTGGCTATGACATGAGCACTTTGCTGACACTAGTAATGAATGAAACCTGTGTAGCAGGCTGGGCGTAGTGTTGTGAACATCTAATGATTTCTATTAACGGAAATTAGGGGGTATCCCCTTTTGCTCATAAATAAATAGCAGAGGCCCTTTTGGTAATAAATAAATAAATTAGCGGAGGCCCTGTCGGGTCAGCTTTGTTCTCATTCGAAGACGTCGAGCAAATTGTAGTCCAACAGCAAACTATGTCATCAGACTCAAGTTTCACAGCCAAATATGAGTACAACTAAACAACAATGTCGTCATGTTTTAGTCGTCATACAATCACCAAACACAAATCAGCATACATAACAAGTGATGTTCTCATAGGAAAATACTAAACAACATGTTCATCAGGTTTCAGTTGTCATAGCAAACACAATTTCACATTGTAGATAAAAACGTCTTCTGACAGGCAAGTACGACAAAAGCAATGTAATCATCATCCGCAGCAGCAGCGTCAACATCTTCGCCATGTGTATCAGTCTGAATCGTAATTCCCCACGGTGTCATCTTCTTCTTCGTCCTCAACGTCCTCGAACGTTGGCTTCTTCTTGATCAACTCTTGTATGTCCACAGCAGGATAGGCAATCTTTTCGCCGGTGTCATTGACGTGATGGTTCTCAAAGATATTAGGAACATCTATGTTATCTTGTACATCAGGAGCAGTGTAAGCATCATCTTGTTGTGCAACTTCATTAAACGAATTCCTCTGCTCAACCCTTTGCAATACTCTCCAGTCATCGCTACGTGCAAATGTGTCTTCCAAGAAGAATATTTGTGTTGCTTGCCAAAATAAAAGGCTCGTTGGTCTGGTACGCCACCTTGACATTGATGGATTTGAAATAATCATCAGCTCTGGGTTTTGCGATCCTGGAAAACAGGTTATACCAACGACAGCACAACAGAACCACACACCGATGATCCTCGAAATTGGAGATATACAGCAACTAAACAATGTCTGTTATGTTAGCATACATTTCAGTTGTCTCTTTGTCATACATATCCATGCTCATGATGGCACTGTTTTGTGTCTTCCGGCCTTCGTCTCGTGCAAGGGTGTTGTAGCGCACATCTCCAACAACGCAAGATTCATAATGTCTTACCCGAGTATCATGACCAATTGCTAGTGAGTAAAGGGCATCATCAACTGCCTGCCCATCCTCCCGCATCTTCATAACCTATGGTTAGAAAATAGACAAGTTGATCATCTTATGTACTCAATATATTAAAAAAACTGACAGTGCAATTCAAAAGCTTACATGGCTCTTGAACCATTTCGCAAATCTTGCCATAACCAGTTTGTCAATGTTTCTTGGATTTTGCGGCAGTAACTCCTTTTTGTAGATGCTGCACAACATAGTGATCGCGTCAAACATCTAAATATATAAGAATGTGCCGCAAGTTTAGTAGATTATGATGTATAAGCTGCAGTACTTAGCACTTATTTGATATAAGGTAGTATCTCAGGACAGTTATTCAACACATACCAAACCATTTTGTCCAAATCTTTAGGTTTGTCCTCTTATCGACTCTTCCCTGTAACTCGAACAGAATAATCGAAAACATTGAGCCCGTGATTGTCTTCATCCACCTCTTTGCTAAGCTGATCAGTTGTTTCAATGTATTTTGAGCAGAATGTCAATGCTTCTGTAGCAATGTAGGCCTCTGCAATGGGACCCTCGGGTCTAGCTCTGTTCCTAACATAACCCTTGAAAGTGCCTAGCCTCCTTTCAATAGGGTACATCCAGCCATACTGTACTGGACCTCTAAGTAGTGCCTCATCAGGTAGATGAACAGCCAAATGCACCATCACATCAAAGAAGGCTGGAGGATATATCTTCTCAAGGTCGCATAGGATAGTTGGTATCTTGTCTCTAAGACGCTCCAAAGCATCTATCCTGATATTTCTACTACAGAGTTCCCTGAAGAATTGTCCCAACTCTGCAACTGCTCTGTATAAGTCAGGGCGGCCCAATCCTCTAAGGATAACAGGTAAAACCCTTTGAAGTAGGACGTGGCAGTCATGAGTTTTCAACCCTTGTACCTTGTTTCCATCTGCACTGATTCTCCTTTCAGGGTTGGAAGCAAATCCATGTGGGAATCTCACACGTGACAGGACCTCGCAGAATTCTTTTCTTTTTACCTTGTCCAAGACGTACACAACTGGTGCCATATCCCGTGGTTTACCTTCATCTTGCACCTGCAAATCCTGTCTGATACCCAGGTGTGTCAAATAAATCCTAGATTTTAAGGTATCTTTCGTCTTGCCTTCAATATTAAGAAGTGTGCCGATAATGCTGTCACATATATTTTTCTCGATGTGCATCACATCAAGATTATGCCGCAGATCCAAATCTTTCCAATACTCCAAGTCCCACAAAATGGACCTGCGGGTAAACAATAATCTCTCTTCTGCCCTGCCACGCTTCCTTTTCCCGCTACCATTATCAGGATGGTTTCCTGGTGTAATATGCCTGACCTTCTCTAATTCCACTTGCAACTCATCGGCGGTGAGCCTCTTTGGCGCATCACGGTTTTCATGCTTTGCATTGGACACATTTCTTCGGTATTTTCTAGGATGCGGCTTGTCCTTGGCAAGGAAACGACAGTGTCCAATGTAACAGATCTTGCTAAGTATTGCGTATGACAGCGGATTCCTGTCACAGCGAACACATCCATTGTAACTATGTGTCGTTCGCCCTGACATAGTGCCCAAAGCTGGATAATCATGGATGCACCAAAATATAACAGCATGCAGAAAGAAATCAGCTGGTGGGCTGCTATATAGGTCTCGAGTGAGAACACCCCTCCATAGCTGTTGGAGTTCCTCCACAAGAGGCTCCATGAACAAATCGAAATCCTTTCCAGAACTTTTTGGACCTGGGATGAGCAAGGCCATCATGTAGTTTGATTCTTTGGTGCAGACATTTGGAGGCATGTTGTAAGGGAAAACAAGCACTGGCCACATGCTATATGTGGTGCTCTGGTGGCCAAATGGGTTAAATCCATCTGAAGCTAAGCCAAGTCTAATGTTTCTCGGGTCAGCAGCAAACTTTTCGTGTTTCTGATTGAAGCTTTTCCACTCACTACCATGTGATGGATGGCTCATTACATTCTGATCTCTGTACTCCTGGTTCCTAGAATGCCACAGTACATCCTCTCTTGTTTCAGCATCATGAAACAACCTCTGCAAATTGGAAAATGTCTCAGAACATTATGAGGAATCCTCTTCACAACATCGCCATCTTTCCATCTAGATGATTTGCATGTCGGGCATTCACTTAAGTTGGCATAATCCTTCCGGAACAGAACACAATTATTCTTACAAACATGGATCATATCATATCCAATTCCAACTGCACAAATGTCGGCGTTCTGGGAACGGGGGTCTCCAGACTTGCCTGCCTGTGGCCCACGGCGTGGTTGTGCTAGCAGGCCCGTACGACCCATCTTCATCAACAAGGCATCCAAGACCCTCGCGAGGCGGACGACACGAGACCCCCTCAGGAGCGGCCTCACCAGGTTGGCTCGCGAGGGGCGGAGAGATCAAGGCAAGGCAAACCTCGCAAGGTTCTCATGACGTGAGCCATGATGATCGAGACCAGGCGGGCATCAGCGCGCGCAGCGTCCTTGTTTCCTCTTTGGTGCTAAGGAGGCAAGCGCAGGCGCAGAGTACCGAGGCATCAAGCAAAGGTTTCCATATGAGTGCAACGAGACCAAGACCAGCAGGACGGCAAGATGGAGGTCACCATGGAGCCCAAGGCAGCGTCACCACCAGAGCCTTTTGCAGGCGAAGACCGCTTTTGTCAGGATAAGCTGTACTAGTCGTCCCCTTTCAAATTGGCCGTTGTTGGCTCTCTTCCCGCTCAATATTTGGGAAGAGGACCAGGGCCTATATAAGTAGAACTAGCCACCACCGTAGGGGAGAACTGAGAAGGAGGCATCTCATCTGATCCTTAGCCACACAACAAGAACAAGAACACCTCAACCTTAGGAGGCTGTTCTTCCCCTTGTACTGTTCATCATCAGCCCAAGAGGCAATCCACTACCACCTCACTAGAGTAGGGTATTACACCACAACAGTGGCCCAAACCAGTATAAATCTTGTGTCTCTTGTGTTGTCAGTTTGTTGAGTACGTCTTCAAGTCTTAACAAGCTAGGGCGTGGATCGGTAGGGGGGAAAGAACTTTGCACGCACCCCAGAGTTCGAATCTTAAGGGTTTTGCCGGAACCCGTGATACGACATTTGGCGCGCCAGGTAGGGGTGCGCTGAAGCTTCCCTTCCGTCGCTTCGCGTCGCGCCGCTTAGTCGTCTCCATGACGGACGCACGCCGTGCCCGCGCCGAGCGCCGGGCTGCCCTCGCCACCCGCGTTGCTCAGACGGCCCCTGTCGGCGGGCCACCACATCGCTCTCCGTCGCCTTCCGCCAACGCCGCCACCGGCCCGGTGGGGAACGAGCAGCAAGCGTCCTTGTTGCACCCCTCGGAGTGACAGGACGGCCGCACCGTGACTCCATCGCCGACTCCCGCTGGTTCGTCGTCCCATGCTCGTCGCGCTCCCATGGACGCACGGGCCGCGCTCCTCATGGCGCACGAGCTCCTGCGCTACCGCCCGGTCGATGACCTCTACGAGGACTGGCTCGACCACATCGCCGAGCTTGTGCGCGCCACAGGGGGCTCCCCTGCGCCGTCCCTCTCTCTTCCTCGCCCTCCGCCAGCTACGGGCGACCTAGTTCACGGAGCGCCTCCACCACCTCTGCACCAAGACGGCGCCCTGGCGCCAAGGCGTGCGGCTCTGCAGCGCGACCCACCACGTCCGGCGCCCGCGCGTGAAGAAAGAAGGTATCAAGAAGTCCCTCGACCGCAAGAGAACGCTCCACCACTCCTCGCACCGCCGCGCCAGGATCATTTGCTGCGGCAAGGCCCCGCGCTGCTTGCCGTAGCGGCGCGCGGGCGTCAAGACCAAGATCCACCTCCAAGACGGGCCCCGGTGACCACAGCCGGCTGCCGCGCCTTCACCCCCGAGCTGCGTATCGTCGCCTAGCCAGGCAAGTTCAAGCCAGATCTGCCTCCTCGCTATGATGGCACCCCCGACCCCGCGGAGTTCCTGCAGCTCTACGAGCTAAGTATCAAGGCGGCCAACGGCAACGAGAAAGTCATGGCAAACTGGTTCCCTATGGCGCTCAAAGACGGCGCTCGTTCGTGGCTCCTGAACCTGCCTCCGGGCTTGATCTCCTCCTGGGACGAGATGCGCGACCGCTTCATCGCCAACTTCCAGGGCACTCGCGACCGCCCGCCGGCCATGGGTGACCTGCGCGGCGTCAAGCAACAACCAGGAGAGACCCTCCAGAAGTACATCCAGCATTTCAACAATGTTCTTCTCAAGATCCCCAAGGTGATGGACGAGGCCATCATCTCCGCGTTCTCTGATGGCATCCGTGATGTCAAGATGAAGGAGGAGCTCGCTATCCACGAGGAGCTGTGCACACCCCTGGAGCTGTTCAACCTGGCGACCAAGTGCGGAAGAGCTGAGGAAGGGCGCCTCTCCCTCCTTGAGCTCCCGGCTACAGACCCGGAGGAGAAGAAAGCCAAGGCCAAGGACATGAAGCGCAAGGGAGCAGTCGTGCTCGCGGCAGAGCCGGACACCAAGCGCGGCAGAGACCAGCCCGAGTCATCCAAGAGTAGCTGACCGTTCTGCGCCTTTCATAACCTGCATACCCAAAACACCAGCGACTGTCAAGAGCTTAGAGCCATTCGAGAAGGACGCTTCGGTCGACGCCCGGAGCACAACGACCGGGTCTACGACCGAGGAGGAGGACGCGGTGGCGGACGCTGGGACGACCGTGGCCCGCGCCAGGAGTGGCGCGACCGGCCTCGTGAGGACCGCTGGAAGGATTAGCCTCGCGAGGGCGCCTGGAGGGATCAGCCTCGTGAGGATCGTCCTCAAGGCAACGCCGGTCTTCCTGCACTACCACCGCCGCCAAGAAGGAATGACGACCACCATCAAGACGAGGGGAATGGGGGCTTCAAGGAGCCATGTGCTATCGCCTGCATCATTGGCGGAGCTCAGGCCCCAGCCTCGCAACGTATCTTCAAACAGTTTGCTCGTGAAGTGAATGCAGTCCTCCCCAAGCTTGAGGCCACACGCCCGCTCAGGTGGTCCAAGTGCGCCATCACCTTCAGTTCGGCGGATCAGCTCAAGTGTGCGGCTACCGCAGGCGCCCTCCCGATGCTTTGCTCCCCAGTCATCAGCAACGTGCAAGTTACCAAGACCCTCATCGACGGTGGCGCAGGGCTCAACGTCCTGTCCGTCGACACGTTCGACAACCTCCAAGTGCCGTATGATCAGCTTTAGCCCACCAAGACTTTCTCAGGAGTGACCGACGGTTCCACTGCCCCGATCGGGCAGGTCCACCTTACCGTCACCTTCGGAGAACGCAAGAACTACCGCATGGAACTCATCAACTTCAACGTCGCGCACATCCGTCTGCCGTACAATGCCATCCTCGGGTACCCAGCCCCGGCCAAGTTCATGGCAGTGACCCATCACGGCTACAATGTCCTCAAGATGATAGGAAGCGGCGGAATCATCACGGTCCCATGCGAAGAAAGAGATGCGGTGTGCTCCCTTGAGCGTGCCTTTCAAGCTGCAACAATCAATGACCCCAACAGCAAGGGCGAGTGCCCTCCTGAGGCCACCCCCAAGAAGAAGAAGCAGCTGCGCCGTGCAGGACCTCAGGAGGGTGGCGTCGCAACTGGAACCTCGTCAGGTCAGCACCCGCGCCAGGGGCGCCTCCCTCCATCACATAGGAAGGCGCGCCCGGCGCCCTCCTCGGGCAGGGCTCGGGGGCTCTCTTCTGGAGGGCCTCAGACCTTGCCAACATCACGAGGGAGGCGCTCGGGCACCACTTGGAGGCGTGCTTCACGGCACGTTTCCCTTAGGAGAACACAGGGTGAGGAGCGACCACCGCTCAGGAGTTCATCACCAGGACCACTCAGGAACAGCAAGACGCAAGGGCCATGCGCGGGGGCCGCCGCTCACCAGGCGCAGCTCCCCATCCAGGCGAGGATGCCAGGCTGCGCGTCTGCATCGACGTCCCAGGGCTCAATAGGGCCGCATCTCAGGAGCCCTTCTGGCCTTCACGCGTGGGCCGCTACGAGGGTCCACTGCACTGCTACGTTCGCATGCCTTTTGGCCTACCGAGCGTGTCATCCGCCTATCAGCGCAACTTGCGGCACGTCCTGGCAGCTCAGGAGGCCAGGTATCATGCCGTCTTGACGGAGATGGAGACAGTCCTCAAGGAACCGCCCGGACCCCCAAAGCCTCCTGAGGCTCAGGGCCCCGGTGGCTCATGAGGAGCAACTCCTTCGCCGCGCACCTTCAGCTGCCCCAACATCCCTTCATCGTCAAAACCAGGTGACATTTTCCAAGTTTGTTTAGCTGGGAGTGCCCCTCGGGCTGCATCATTCCCAGGCCGCGTGGGTTCGTCCCTGTGGCATGTACCCCTTTTTCTTATGTCTTTAGCTTACCTTGCTGGGGGCGCCCCTCGGGCTGCATCATCCCCAAGCCGCTCGGGCCTGACCCAGTGGCACGTATCTCTTCGCATTTACTTGAGCTAGTTTGCTTCCCATGCTTAACCTATCTATGACTATTACCTGCCCGATCGTCACCCATCATGGGAGCAGCGCGCCGGCCATCTTTCTTCGGGATCCTTCGCGTGAGTAGGCTAACCACGACGTCTGTGCTCAGGCCCCTCCCTGCAGCATCAATAAATCCAATGGCTGAGCTCTGTTTGGCGGGCCGACCCCGTTCACGTCACCTCCTGGGGCCGTTGGTGCTTGGCCCCCTCACGCGATAACCTCAGGAGATTCGTTCGACGCAGGTTGTCTGACCACCTCGCAGGACCAGCACAACAAACAAGAACCAAGACCAGGTGCAACCCGCCTTGAGGTAGGGCCTCGTGAATCCTGCGCTAGCTCACGAGTGCCCATATACACCTCGTCTAGCCCTGCCGTGCAAGCCACGTGTCAGGGCAGGGCTGTACACGCCCCGGGAGCTCTCCGCAGTAGGGAGCCCCCCTCCCACGCACAAGTGGAAGCACCATGCTCCGCGCTGGCCGTCGACACTGCCGAGGAGCGGCTATGCCCATGCACAAGCGGAAGCACTACGCTCCGCGCTGGTGATAAACAACTGAGGGCGGCCTCACGGCCGTACCAACCTCAGGGAGCCCAGAGCTCAGTGTTCGGCCTCACCGCAACGCCTCCCCTCGGGAGAGTCGCGCGAGGGGCCTGGGCACGGGGGCTGCACTCGGGTCACACCCAAGCGCATGCCACCCAAGCCAGGTCCCTCGGAACTGGTCGTCGCACGCCCCTCCCGAGCCGAGCCTCGGCGAGGGCAGGTATGGAGATTGTTTGCACGTCAAGGGGGACTCCTAAGCATCACGACTCAGGAGCCTGATTGGTCACGTAGCCCCTCACTCCTTGGTCTGTCCTGGTCTCCGGTCGGCCAAACGGCGGCTGAGGTATGCGCGGGGCCGGGCTCTGCCGACGTAGAACATCAACCTATCCTCGCGTATTCTTCCTATAAGCCGTTTGCGCGTCAAGGGGGGCTCCTGAGCATCACGTCTCAGGAGCCTAACTGGTCATGTAGCCCCTCACTCCTTGCTCAGTCCTGGTCTTCGGTCGGCCCAACGGCGGTTGAGGTATGCGCGGGGTCGGGCTCTGCTGACGCAGAACACAAAGCAAATAGGAAGAAAATCGCAAAATCTCAAAGCAAATATTACAAGCCATATCGTTCTCCCAAATACTAAGCACGAGTTTAAACGCCTCCACGAGGCATGATACATGTTGCAAGGATAAAACAGGGAAGCAGCCGCAAGCAAGTCACCCCTGGACATCGCCATCACCCGCAGAAGGTGCTCCCCCCTTGGTAGCGTTGCCTTCACCTGCACCGCCAGATGGAGCCGCATGATCAGTGGCATCGCTGGTCGAGGGCGCGAGGACGAAGCCGCAGAACTTCTTCAGCAGGGCCTCCACTTGACCTTTCACGGCTGCGTCGGCAGCCGTGCAGTGTTCATCAGCTACAGGCTCCAGCAGCTCGTCAAGACGAGCACTGGGTCGCGAAGGTACAGATGGCTGAAGACACGCGTCAGTGCAGCTAAAGAAAGGACACGAGCCTACGCCTCAGCCATGGGACCGATGCCCTCCAAGACTTCCTCAAGCGCCTTCACCAAGTGGGGAAGCAGCTGAGCAGGGCCATCCTCGTCGGTGGTCAGTGGCTTATCCAAGCCCTTCTCGTACAGTGACTTCAGTGCCACGCTGGACCTCTCCTCAAGAAGCGAGAATGCCACGCGGTCTTTAGCCAGGACCTTCGCCTTGGCGTCAAGATCAGCCTCCTTCGCCTTCGCCTTCCGCTCCAACTCCTCCAGCCGGCTGCGCTCCATGGCCTGCGCCTTCGCCAGCTCTCCCAACTCGGCGTCGCAGCCCTTGATGGCGTCCTCCCAGGCCCTCATCTCCTCCTCCTTCGCCTGGCAGCCACGTGCTTCTTCTGCGCGCTGGTCGAGCAGGCTCTTCAGCTCGTCCTCCAGCTCTCGGCAGTGGTTGCGGGCGGCCTCGACGTCCTTCAGCACCGCCTCGCAATCGGCTGCAGCTTTGGCGGCGACCTGCTTCTCCTTCTCGGAGGCTGCCGCGGCCTGGCTCAGCGACGCTCGAACCGCCGAGTCAGAGTGAAGCCAGCCAGAGGCCAGCTCCAGGCGCCCGGCTACCAGGCGCGGGTCTGCGCCCAGGAGATCTTCCCGCAGCTGGGCCATCCCCGAAAGGACGCGCTCCAAGGCGGCAGAGGAAGCAGAAGAACCTGGGGCCAGGGGCGCAGCAGGAGGAGGGGGCGGCGTTGTCACCAGAGCCTGGGAGATCAAGGGCTCCTGAGCCTTTGGGACCTCATCAGCCGAGCCAGGCACCAGCACTTCCGGAGCCAGCGGGGCCACGGGGGCTGACTCCTCCCGACGATGCTCCTCTTGGCCTCGCGAGGGCGACCGGGCTGGGGAGGTGCGAGTCATGTCGCCTCCTTTCTCCGTAGAGGGGGGCGCGGCTGTTGTATCCTCCTTCCTTTTCTTCGCCAAAGGCATCGGCTTGATCAACCAAGGGTGAACGTCAGAAAAATAGCAAGTACGAGCAGGAACGAGACGAAGCTCGAAGCACTTAGTGATCCATCGCGACATAATCCACCTTCCGCTTGGGGAGCCTAAAACCCAAAAGCTTCGGAGCCTGAGGAGTGAGCACACGGGCTCCCGGAGCAGAAGACGGCGCAACAGAAGGGCCGGAGGCAGCTCCAGGCGGCGTCAAGGCGGGGGCAGCGTCTCGGGAGACCAGCGATGATCTGCCCCTTGTCGGGATGATGGGCAGCTTCCCCTCCTCCTGGCGGCCGTCGGTCTCGGCGTTGTCTGGCAGGGCGCGGAGGATGTGAGCTTTGCTCAAGGGGGAAGTTTCCCCCATCTCCTCACGGGACTCATTGGAAGACAGCTCCACTGGCTTCGGCGCCGCAGGAGCTCCGAAGGGCGCAGACGGCGCCAGCCCGTGCGCATCAAAAGTCGGCCGGGTGGCCACAATCTGCTCCCAGTCCGTGCGGCGGAACAAAGGAACGAAGGTGCTCGGTGGGTACTCTTGGTTGTCCCCGACCACGAGGCGCAAAACTGCAGACAGCTCGTCGTCGGGCAAGGCCTTCGGGCTCAGGCGAATCTTGTCTTCTTCATCTCCAAGCCTCCACAAGGGGCGCGCGTGTGCCTGAAGAGGAGCAACGCGCAGCGTCAAGAATTCCCTCAGGAGCATGGCCCCTGTCACTTTGGCCGCCCTCGCGTTGCCCGGCTTCAGGTCGGCCTTCATCTGCTCAAACACTGACGACGCCCGCTTGTCAGTAAGCTCTGCACGAGACCACCCCTTGTCAGACTGGGGCATTTCCGTCGGCAGCGCCAAGTGCGGGTGGACACACTTGGCGCCCATCATGACCCATTTGGCCCTGAGGTTGTCGGTGCCGGAGTAAATAGCCACGGGTAGCCTAACCGACTCCCCCTGGCTTCTCAAGAAATTATTAGGCCATTTGAGCCTTCAAGCATTCGAAGCACAGGGCCGCCTTCCCCCGGCCGGCTATCCCAGGGGCCGACTCTCAGAAGGCGACCCATTCCCAGAAACCTTCCCCAAGATATCTACGAGATGGCCGACTCCAGGAAGCCGGCTCCAAAAGGACCGACTCCCAAAAGCCGGCCATGAAGAACACCGACTCCTAAAAGCCGGCCATGAAGAACGCCGACTCCAAGAAGCCGGCCAAGACCGCACCCACCAAAACTATGCCCACATAACGGTGATAAGACGGGGCATGGCCACAGTACAACCCACTACCCCCGAATCCCGAAGCAGGCATGGCCACAGGACGCCGTACGGGTCAGCCATCTCCCGTCCGGCGCGGCACTGTAGCCATGTTGGCCTCGACGTCATCCACGACAGACGCCAGTATGACCGCAGGCGGCGGGCCCCTTTAGCCAGGGAGACGCTCGAAGGCAGCCCGGCCTCCCCTAGTCGGCCAGGGGCGTAGCCGGCCCCCAGAAGCCGGCTATCCCCCTCCCTCGAAACATGTGCCACATTAAGGAGACAAGACGAGGTAAGGCTACAGTGAGAGCCCACAAGGCGGCACACTGTAGCCACGCTTACCTCGACAAAGCCCTCGTCATCAGGGGCGAGGTAACAGTAACCAGCCGCCGACAAGACTCCCAAGAGATGGGGCCGGCCTGTCGACCAAGAGGCCGGCAGCCGGCGGGACCCACCAGTCAGCGGGCCCCAAAGGCCGGCGGAAAAGTCGGCGAACACAGACACTGACGGCTGGGGCCCGCACCCAGCCGGATTACTATTGTACCCCTGGGGGGTAGGCCTATATAAACCCCCCGTGGCACCCATGCAAAGGGTTGGTCTCATAGAGTTACACACACACCATATAGAGAGGAAAGGGAGATCTAGCCTTGCTCTTCTTTTCCCTCGAATCCGACAGCTCAAGGAGCACTTGTAGCTACTCGTTTTGATCTAGTGATCATGCGGAGACCCCGCAGAGCAGGACTAGGGGTGTTATCTCCACGGAGAGCCCCGAACCTGGGTAAGATTCACCGGCGTGCATGTCTTCGCCTCATCCCGTTTCCAGGCACCGGCGGCGTCTTACTGGCTCCCACAATGATAAGCCACGCGTTGGCATATGTCGCACCTACCACCCGACATTTGGCGCCCACCGTGGGGCCAGGTGCACCGTCGTCCGGAGACCTGTTCTGGACGGGAACCCTTTTCCTCCCCCGCGAGCGCAGCCAGCCTGCTGCGCCCGATGGCGTTTGCCCCGACGCGCTGCAAGGCGTCGACGACGCCTACGCAGCGAGCTGCCTCGCCGATCTGCTCGGCGAGACTCGCATCTCCGACGAACCCGCGTCCGACACGGGCACGGACTACCCCGAGAGCCGCCTCGTCAGCCTCCTCGACCAACTTCACGTCTCCAGCGAGCCTGCTGTAGACTTGGAGTCGGCCGGCTCCACTGACCCGATGCTTGTCGATTCCGACACGGCATCGCTCGACGCCTACCCCTCCGACGTGGTCTTCGATGACCCTCTCCCTCGAGCTGACAGCGGCAGCAGCGCTGTCACCGAAGTGTTGGTCATCAGCCACGTCGCCAACTCGGGCGAGAACGCCCGCGACGCCCTGCAAGCAGCGATGCACGACTTATCCGTCCCCATCCCGGCCGACGCCGACGCCGAGACCTTGGAGACACGCCCCCTCGCCCTCATCGCGGAAGGCCAGAAGATAGCCTCCATGAGACGCCTCACCGAGGCTCACCAGCGCGAAGTCGACTGCGCCGCCTTTGGCACACCGCCTCATGGCGGGCCGAGCTGAGCCGGCCTCGTCCAAAAGCGCGGCGCGGCCATCGCCAGCATGCCGGGGGCGGACCGCCCCGTCTACACCACCCCGCTCGAGAATCTGCGAGCCGCTCAGGCGGCCGCTGAAGAGCTAAATGGGCTGGGAGCCGATGAGCTCTCCTACATGACAAGGCGGATCCAGCAGCTGATCGACGCGGCCGCGGAGCGGCACGAAGCCGGCGCCCGCGCTGAGAGTCCTCCCCCGCGCCGGGAGCACGCCGCGACATCCCGGTCGCCGACTGCGAGCGGCGCCCGCGCGAGGAAAGACAAGGAGCCGGCTGCTAGCCGCAGCCGGACTCGTATCACCATCGAGCGCGACGCGGAAGGCCGCCCTCGAGCGGTGGAGCACCAAGGAAATCCGCCTCCTCCCCCGCCTCGAGGGGAGAGATACCCCACCCCGCCGCCTGTCACGTATCCGACTCTTGGTGGCCGACTAGGCCACCGCGAAGGAGTCGGCGAGAACGACGCCTACCACCGGATCGACCGCCTGGCTCGGTCCCTGGTGCTAGAAGAAGAAGATGATGTCGGTCCGCCATGCTTTGGCCCCTGCATCCGCGACGAGCCCTTCCCCAAAGGGTTCTTGCTCCCCAGAGACACGCCTAAGTACAACGGCTCTGTGAAGCCGGAAGATTGGCTCATCGACTACTCTACTGCTGTCAGCATAGCCAACGGCAATCGGCGCGTAGCCGTGAAGTACATCCCCCTCATGCTACAGGGCACGGCGCGCACCTGGCTCAACCGCCTCAAGCCCTACAGCATCAACAGCTGGCTGGACTTCACGGAAGTCTTTGTCCGTAACTTCACCAGCACGTACAAGCGGCCTCCCAAGCCTCGCCAACTCTCCCCATGCGTCCAAGGGCCAAACGAGTCGACCCGCGACTACCTCACGCGGTGGGCCGAGCTCCGCAACTCCTGCGAGGGGGTGCACGAGGTTCAGGCCATCGAGTACTTCACCGCCGGGTGCCGAGAGGGCACCCTCCTCAAGCACCGACTCCTCTGCGACGAGCCGGCTACCCTCGACGAACTGCTGATCATCGCGGACAAGTACGCCACGGCCGACTCCTTGATGAAGACCGAGCTTCGAGTGGATGCCTCTGGGAAGGTGATCGCTCCGGCTCCCAAGACGCCGGCTGGCGACTCCAATCGGCGCCCCTACCAGAACGATCACAAGCGCAAGGCCCCTATGCTGCCCTCCACCAGTCGGCAAGTGGCCATAGTTGAAGCTGAGCAGCCCGAAGAGCGGCCCGCTCCCAAGAAGAAGGGTGGCAGGCCGGCTTGGCAGCCGGCTTTCTCCTACGAGCAGACTCTCGACGCCCCCTGCAAGTTCCACAGCGGCGCGAAGCCGTCCAACCACACGACCCGAAAGTGCCACTGGCTCACACGAATCTCCAAGGGCGAGGGGCTGGTGCCGCCTCCGCCTCCCGGCCCGCCGCCTCCAGCCCCCCAGCAGCCGGCGGCTCGACTAGCAGTCGGAGCCATTCAAGATGAGTTCCCTGAAGAGCACGCCGCCTACGTCGTCTTCACAAGCCAAGTTGAAGACAAGCGTAGTCGGCGCCGACAGCACCAAGAGGTCAACGCAGTCACCTCTAGCACCCCCGTGTTCATGCACTGGTCCGAGAAGCCCATCAACTGGAGCCAGGCCGACCACCCAGAGGTGATGCCATCCCCTGGCTCCTATGCACTAGTCTTGGATGTCACCCTCACGACGGAGAGGCGAGCTGCCCGATTCTCCCGCATGCTGATTGATGGCGGAAGCAGTATCAATATACTGTACCGCGATACCATGGAGAAGCTGAACATCAAGGCAAAGCAGCTCACGCCAAGCCGGACCGTGTTCCATGGCATCGTGCCCGGCTTGTCCTGTTCCCCGATCGGCAAGATCAAGATGGACGTTCTCTTCGGAGACAAGGATCATTTTCGCCGGGAAGCGATCTGGTTTGAGGTAGTGGATCTGGAGAGCCCTTACCATGCTTTGCTTGGCCGACCTGCTCTGGCCAAGTTCATGGCCGTGCCCCACTACGCCTACCTGAAGATGAAGATGCCGAGCTCGAAGGGGATCATCACTGTAGCCAGCGACTACAAGAAGTCCATCGAGTGCGCTATGGCCAGCAGTCGGCTGGCCGAGTCCCTCGTAGTGGCAGAAGAGAAGAAGATACTGGAACGGGTTGTGGCCATGGCCGGCAAGCAGCCGGCCTTGTCCCCCAACCCCAAAGATTATGATGCGCAGGGCTCCTTCCAGCCGGCCAAGGAGACGAAGAAGATACCTCTGGACCCGGAGAATCCGGAAAGGTTTGCTGTCATTGGGGCAAACCTGGACAGTAAATAGGAAGGCGAGCTCGTCGACTTCCTCCGTGAGAATCGAGACATCTTTGCATGGTCCCCAAAGGACATGCCGGACGTCCCGAAGGATTTCGCCGAGCAAAAATTACACGTCCGAGCCGACGCAAAGCCGGTCAAGCAGCCCCTCCGCCGACTGTCAGAAGAGAAGCGAAGAACCGTAGGAGAAGAGATAGCCCGTCGCCGCTGGCTTTATTATGGAAGTATTTTTCCCAGAGTGGCTTGCCAACCCAGTCTTGGTATTGAAGAAGAACAACAAGTGGCGTATGTGTATAGACTACACCAGCCTCAACAAGGCCTTCCCCAAAGATCCGTTTGCTTTGCCACGGATTGACCAAGTGATAGACTCCACGGCCAGATGCGAGCTGTTGAGTTTTTTGGATGCCTACTCAGGGTACCATCAGATCAAGTTGGACCCAGCAGACCGCCTGAAGACTGCCTTCATCACACCATTCGGAGCTTTCTGTTACCTGACTATGACATTCGGCTTAAGGAATGCCAGTGCCACTTTTCAGCGTTGCATGCAGAAATGCCTCCTCAAGCAACTCGGCAGAAATGCCCACGTCTATGTAGACGATATTGTGGTGAAGACCGAAAAGCGCGACACCCTGCTGGAGGACCTCCATGAAACATTTGCCAATTTGCGCCGATTCCAGATCAAGCTCAACCCCGAGAAATGCGTGTTCAGAGTGCCAGCCGGCCAGCTGCTAGGCTTTCTAGTCTCCGAACGCGGCATTGAGTGCAACGCTGTGAAGATCAAGGCCATTGAGAGGATGCAGATTCCCACCAAGTTGCGGGACGTGCAGAAGTTCACTGGGTGCCTGGCCTCCTTGAACCGCTTCATCAGCCGGCTAGGAGAGAAGGCCCTCCCCCTGTACCGACTCATGAAGAAATCCACTCATTTCGAGTGGAATGACCAAGCCGACCAAGCCTTCCATGAGTTGAAGAAAATGCTGACTACTCCAACTGTCCTGGCGGCGCCGACTGAGAAGGAGCCCATGCTCCTTTATATTGCCGCGACTAGCCGAGTGGTCAGTACAGTTGTTGTGGGCTAGCGCCCGGAAGAAGGCCGAACCCAGCTAGTCCAGAGGCCGGTGTATTATCTAAGCGAAGTACTATCCAGCTCAAAGCAAAACTACCCGCACTACCAGAAGATGTGCTATGGGGTGTACTTCGCCGCCAAGAAGCTGAAGCCCTACATCCAACAGCATCCCATCACGGTCGTGTGCACCGCCCCGCTTGCCGAGATCATAGGCAGCCGGGATGCATCCGGCCGGGTGGCTAAATGGGCCATTGCGCTGGCACCATACACAATCTTCTACCAACCCCGCACCGCCATCAAGTCCCAAGCATTGGCCGACTTCCTCGTCGACTGGGCCGAGACCCAGTACCTACCGCCGGCTCCCGACTCTACCCATTGGCGGATGCACTTCGACGGGTCCAAGATGCGCACCGGCTTGGGAGCCGGCATCGTCCTCACCTCTCCCAAAGGCGACAAACTCAGATAGACGCTGCAAATCCACTTCGCTGCCTCCAACAATGTAGCCGAGTACGAGGCGCTCATACATGGGCTCCGGCTAGCCAAAGAACTCGGCATACGCCGGATCCTGTGTTATGGCGACTCAGACTTGGTGGTCCAGCAGTCATCTGGCGACTGGGACGCCAAGGATGCAAACATGGCGAGCTATCGATTCCTCGTCCAGCAGATCAGTGGGTACTTCGAAGGGTGCGAGTTCCTTCACGTACCACGGGCTGGCAACGACCAAGCAGATGCCCTGGCGCGGATCGGCTCCACCCGACAAGCTATACCGACCGGTGTCTCCCTCCAGCGCCTCCTCAAGCCGTCCATCAAGCCGTCTCCAGAGTCGGACTCTATCTTCGTACCACCTGCCCCCAATGCAGCCGGATCCGACTGGAGGAACCCCGCAGGCGGCACAGGGACTTCGACAACCGGCCCGGGGACTGCCATAGTCGCACCCGGCTCGGGGACTTCAGAACCCGGCCCGGGGACTACAGGAGTCGGCCCGGGGACTGCAGCAACACAAGAAGCGGTGGCCGACTCCAATTCCACGCCACCCGACCCACCCACCCGAGTCATGGTGGCCGTACTAACAGTAGAAGAAGTCACAGCTCCATCATGGGCCCAGCCCATCCTCAAATTCCTAGTCAACAGAGAGCTGCCGGCTGATGAGATCTCAGCAAGACTAGTGCAACGACGAGCCGGAGCATATGCAATAATAAACAGAGAGCTTGTCAAGCACAGTGTCACTGGAGTCTTCCAGCGCTGCGTCGAGCCAAAGAAAGGAGTGGCAATCCTCAAGGATATCCATCAAGGCGAATGCGGCCACCACGCAGCCTCAAGATCACTTGTGGCCAAAGCTTTCCGCCACGGTTTCTTTTGGCCGACTGCTTTGGAAGATGCCAAGAGATAGTCAAGAGCTGCAGAGGATGCCAAGTCTTCAGTTCCAAGCAACACCTGCCGGCTTCTGCACTCAAGACCATTCCCCTCACCTGGCCCTTTGCCGTCTGGGGACTGGACATGGTGGGACCATTCAAGACAGCCCGCGGCGGCTTGACACATCTGCTTGTCGTCGTGGACAAGTTTACCAAGTGGATCGAAGCGAAGCCGATCAAGAAGTTGAACGGGCCGACTGCTGTGACGTTCGTCACCGACATCACTACTCGGTACGGCGTACCGCACAGCATCATCACCGACAACGGCACAAACTTTGCCAAAGGAGCACTGGCACGTTTCTGCGCGACGCAGGGTATCCGACTGGACTTAGCGTCCGTTGCCCACCCGCAGTCAAACGGCCAGGTCGAGCGAGTAAATGGAATCATCCTCTCTGGCATCAAGCCCCGACTGGTCGTACCACTGGAGCGATCGGCCGGCTGCTGGCTCCATGAGCTGCCGGCTGTCCTCCGGAGTCTGCGTACTACCCCTAACAAGTCAACCGGCTTCACTCGTTCTTCCTTGTATATGGTGCCGAGGCTGTCATCCCAACCGACATCGAGTTCGACTCGCCTCGGGTCACCATGTACACGGAGGCGGAGGCCAAGGAAGCGCGAGAAGACGGTGTCGACTTGCTGGAAGAAGGCCGGCTGTTAGCACTCAGCCGGTCCGCCATCTACCAGCAGGGGTTGCGTCGTTACCACAACCGCAAGGTCAAGCCAAGATCTTTCCAGGAGGGCGACCTTGTGCTTCGGCTGATCCAGCGAACAGCCGGCCAGCACAAGCTCTCGGCCCCTTGGGAAGGCCCTTTCGTCATCAGCAAGGCACTAGGCAACGACTCCTACTACCTGATCGACGCGCAAAAGCCAAGAGCACGCAAGAGGGATGATTCTGGCAAGGAGTCGGAGCGACCATGGAACGCGAACCTCCTGAGAAGATTTTACAGTTAAAAGCAGTATGTATCATGCTACCCTTTTGTATTAAGTACGAAACAACAGGCCCCCCGAGGGGCACTCGGGGACTGCCTTCCTTTTATCTATGAACGACGAGTGTCATGTTCACGAATGTATTATTACATTTGATTCTTGTCTGGCACCGGGTTCGACTAGTCGGCCCGGGGACTGGCCGCGTTAAGTTATATTAAAGTTCTACCTAAAGTCAGACAAGTAGTGTGCCAGCTCCCAAGTCCTCTCTTGTTGAAAGTCGCAGCTCAAAGAACCGACTGTCCGACTAGCAAGAGCCAAGACAGAAAGGATGCCCACACGAAAAACGGCTAAGGACTAATGAACTTGTATAGCGAAAAGACGGCCTCCAACCACGCTTGCCGGCTGTCAGAACAGCCGGCTGGCCGGCTTCCCAAACACTTCGCTATAATCCAACAAAGCTAGAGTACTTGCCCTCCCAACTGGCCAAGCACTTCTCCAGCCACAGATTGCAAAGCAACTGTCCGACTGGGGAGGCGGCAACCAAGGGAGGGCGGCAAAGGAAACAGCAGAAGGATGAAAAGCAAAGAACAAGGAAAAGCCAAACACATGCATAATCATATCTACATATAAGGCCCCCAACAGGCCGGCAATCAACATAGTTCGATTACACCCCCAGTGGGTGGAATTGTGCAAACTTAACAAAATATTGTTCCAAAAGTGATAAGACAGGAAAATAAAGATAGCAGACTAGACTAAAGGCGCGGTGTGGGAGCCGGGTTGGTCGGTGGAGACGGCGTCACCGGCTGAAGGAGTGGCCGGCTGGCGGGTCTCGGCTTGATAATCGCCGGCGGCAGGCGCAGCACCCGCGCGTGCCGTGTTGTTGGAGGCACGGTCAAGCTGAGGCTGGCCGGCCGCTCCACCATCCGGCCCGGCGTCTTCACCCTCCTACTCCTCCTCTTCGCCCTCGTCGCTGGAGTCAATCTCCTCCGCCGAGTCTTCGCTGTCTGCCGGGTTCAACCCGAACCATTCCTCCGGCTGGGCAACACCGTTGTCGTCCACCTCAGGGGCGAAGGCGCTGGTGTCGGTGTAGTCGGCGATCGCTGAAGCCCACCGGATGATAGCCGGCCGCGCCGGCTCCAGCTCCATGTCGGCCTGCTGCCGCCAGGTGGCCAGCTGGTCCAGACTCAGCCCGGGATACCAGGCCTTGACGAACTCCAGCGCCCGCCTGGCGCCGGACCGAGCCGACGAGGCCTTCCAGGCCTCGAAGCGGCCGACCGCCACCTCCAGCCAGTCGGCAGTCCGACTGGGGGTGCGGGGAATCACTTCACCAGGCCAAAGAGCGGCCAACACCTGCGCCCCGACATGTTGAAGCCAGCGGAGCAGGCGATGAGCCGGCTGGAGGCGAGCCTGGATCGCCAACAGCTGCTCCTCCAGCGACCGGCGAGCGTTTGGCACGATCTCGGCGCCAGCCTGCCTCTGTGCCTCGCGGCGGGCCTCGATGATCTGGTTGGCAGCGGTAGAGTAGCTAGGGAAGTACTCTGCGCAAGAAAGAAAGAGAAAGAAGAGAAAAAACACCAAGTTAGAAAACGAGACAAAACGGCAAGCGGCAAGCAAGGACGAAGAAGAAGGCGGCTTACCGTCAACCAAATCTTCGATCTGGCCATAGCCGTTGATCAGCGTCTGGTTCGCTTCGGCCCAGCTAGCCGCCTGTATCTCGTACTCGGCCTGGAGGGCGGCCTCGCTATCCTGCACCGCCTTCAGGGCCGCCTTGTGGCTCTCCTCCTGGTCGGCCAATCTCTTGGCCAGGCGGTCACGCTCCTGCGCCAAGGCGGCAAACTCGGCCTCCTTAGCGCGGAGGGCGGCCTGAGACCCTCCCAGCTGCTCCCTTAGACTGGCGTTGGCTGCTGCAGGGATGGCAGAGAAAAAAGAAGCAATAAGAAGAAGTCGTCAAGGAAGATCCGACCCGACTGCTCAGCAGTCTGCCCGAATCTCGGGGACTACACCCAGTGGGTGCGCTGACGCGCCCCCACATGAGATAAAGGACGAAGCACTTACCCCGGCTCTCAGATAGATCAACAGTCTTCTGGGTCAGTTCCCGAGCCTGGGAGTTGAAGGCAGCCGCGTGGAGGTTGTGGTAGTCCTACAAGTCAGGCAGAAGAGCGAATGAGAACAAGAATAGCAACACAAGGTCTGCTAGGAAGTTCCAAGCCGCCTGCTCAGCAGCCGACTCGGAACTCGGGGACTACACCCAGTGGGTGCGCTGACGCGCCCCCACGGAAGAAATCAAGATCAAAAAAGCAAAGACAAGAAGACTAACCTAGATGGCCGCCCGCGTCGCAAGGAACTCGTCGTTGTACTTCCTCAGCGCCGTAGCCTGGGCTTGGAGCCGGGTCCGGACGTCCTGCGTGGCCACGTTCATCACGGCCGTCCCTCCACCCGGCGTCCACCCCGAGCTGGCGCTGGCCGCCTCCATATCCTGGGCCGACGAGCTGGAGCCCGCGGCCGGCTGCGGCTCCGATGCAGCCTTCTGCGGCTCTGATGCGGCCTTCCCCGCGCGCTGACGCGACGGCGTCCAGACCACCAGATCAGTCCTCGCGGCCGGCTCGCCCCCGGCCGATTGCATAGTCGGCAGATTAGGCCGGCCGCCTTGAGTTGCCCCAGTCGGCGGGGCCGGTGCCGCCACCCTCTCCAGGACGACGACGTCGTCCTCCCTCTCCAGCCCCGGCTAGTCACCGCCGGCTTCTTCTGGCAAGGGCTCTTGGGCCTCAGGCGCTGCGACACGCAGTGGGGTGACCAGCAAGGCCCCCTCTGCCGTCGCCGCAGCCGCAGCCTCCGCTTGGGCCTTGGCCGCGGCGTCGGCGCGTGCCTTCGCCGCCTCCTCCTCCTGCGCCGCCTTGGCGGCGGCCGCCCTCAATGCCTCCGCCTCCCGCGCCTCCCGCTCCTCCCGTGCCTCCCGCGCGTTCCGCTCCGTCGCCGCCTGAAGATCGGCACGGGGGTCCACGCGGCGAGTAGTGCTCCCAGATCCTCCCGGCGACCCAACGACGGAGGCGGCAGCAGCCCGCTCGAGCGACAATGGGGCCCTGGTTTTTTGAGAAAGGACAAGGACTCAGGAACTACCGGCGAAAAGAAGAAAGAGTACATGAAGGAGTATATACTTACGCCGACACCGTCTGCGGCTGCTTCACCGCCTTGCGGAAGCGGGCCGCCTTCGCGGCCGCCTCTTCCCGCCTGGTCGCCGCTGCCCCGCCTCTGGGCTTGTTCGGCCGACTGCCGAACAAGCCCGGCGCGGCACGACGCTTTTGGCCGCCGCCCCGAGCAGGCGGCGTGGCGGAGGAACCCGCGCCATGGCCAGACGCCGGCTGGCGGCGTGGAACGACTTCCGCCTCGTCGTCGTCCGGCCAATCGTCGAAGCTGACTCCAAGCCCGGAGCCGCCTGCCTCGCCGCCGGCTTGGCCACCGCCCGCCTCGGTGTTGTCATCCATGGCGGCCGCCCCCAAGTCGGGGTCCTCCAGGTCGTGCTCCGTCCGGTCGAGGATGAATCGGCGCTCCGCGTCCGACCCGCCTGCTGGCCGAAGGAGAGGGCTCTGTCGAGACAAGCCGGCTAGTCTGAGTCAGCCAAAAGGAACTCGGCGACAAAACTGAGAGAAGAAAGGGAAAAAAGGGAACATACCATGGGTGGCGGGTGAGCTCGGCAATATGGCTCCTTGCCAAACTGCCACTCTGCGGAGAGCTTGAAGTTCGCAAGGTAGTTCACCATGTGGGCCACTTCGTCGTGCGGCATGTCTTTGGTGCACATAAGACTCGGATCGAGCTAGCCGCTCATCTGACAGATCAGATGAGGGCGGCTCTGGAGCGGAAGCACCCAGCGCGTGACGAAGGCGGCCAGCAGGTCGGGCCCAGATAGGCCCTCCGACTGGATCATCACCCGCAGTCGGGCGACAGCCGCGGCTCCAGCCGGTGTCAATGTCACGGCCCGATAGGACCACTGGGGCCGCCTACCCGCCGGCGGGCCGGCTTCGTAAGCCGGCAGATTGGCGTAGTCGCCTTGTGGGGCGACGTTCTTCACATAGAAGTATGACTTCTGCCATAGCTTCACCGACTGGATCAGCGTGATGACGGGGAAGGGGTTGTCGGCTGTCACCCTCCGCATCGCAATGAAGGCGCCACTCTGAGCCGGCACGCCCTGCATACGCATGCCCAGCTTGGACTGGAAGAACTCACCCCAGAGCTCGAGGGTGGGGAGGACGCCGAGATAGCCTTCGCACAAGGTGACGAAGGCGGACAGCAGCGCCACCGTGTTCGGGGTGAGGTGGTGCTGCTGGAGTTGGTAGAATTCAAGAAAGGAGTGGAAGAAGGCGCTCGCGGGCAAGCCGATGCCGCGCAAGTAATGCGAGTGGAAGACCACCCGCTCGCCCTCCTCCAGCTCCGGCGTGATCTCCCTCGCGGGCGCAAGATGGACCCGCACCTTGTCCGCGCCGGGCAGCCGCCGCGTCTTGCGGAGGAACTCGACGTGGTCCTCATGGACATTGGAGCCGTCCCAATCCCCGCCGTACTGCATCGCGGCGTGAGGCCGGCGAGAATGAGCGCGGCGGCGGAGAAGGGAGTGGTGGAACGGTACGGCAGCGAGACGCTGCTGTGAGGGAGAGCAGAAGGAAGAAGATGGCGGAGAGGAAAGGGGCGTGCGAGCGCCTGCCGCTTCCTCCCCTCCACCTACTTATAGCCTCACGCGGCGAAGCCGAGGAGGCGAGGCGTGGGGTAGGACGTGGGATTAACTGCACCCACTTCCCCACGCCCCGCGATTAACTGCGCCCTAAAGACGTGCCGAAACCGCCGCAGGAAGACGTGCGAGCGACTTTGGGCCGCGGAGGATCCACGCCTGGGCCCGGGCGTAGGAGAGGCGGGCCCCCGGCCTGTGGGACGTGTTGTCGCGTGTGTGGGCTGGCAGGCTTTTTAGCCAAGGGATGCCACGTGGTTCGCAGGCGGCGAGTGGCCGGCCCGCAGCCCGGCGCGCGGGCCGCAGCCCGGCGCGCGGGCCGCAGACTCCCGCCCTCCGACTTCAATTTTTTTCGCCAAGACGGCGCACCCAACCGAAGCCGGCTCCCAGCTGCCGGCTCGTCAAGATAGGAAGCTGACCGAGCTTCTCGACTTCCACCCAACCTCGAAGTTCAATCAGCTTCGGGGACTACTGTCGGAGTAAATAGCCACGGGTAGCCTAACCGACCCCCCTGGCTTCTCAAGAAATTATCAGGCCATTTGAGCCTTCAAGCATTCGAAGCACAGGGCCGCCTTCCCCCGGCCAGCTATCCCAGGGGCCGACTCTCAGAAGGGGACCCATTCCCAGAAACCTTCCCCAAGATAGCTACGAGATGGCCGACTCCAGGAAGCCGGCTCCAAAAGGACCGACTCCCAAAAGCCGGCCATGAAGAACACCGACTCCTAAAAGCCGGCCATGAAGAACGCCGACTCCAAGAAGCCGGCCAAGACCGCACCCACCAAAACTATGCCCACATAATGGTGATAAGACGGGGCGTGGCCACAGTACAGCCCACTACCCTCGAATCCCGAAGCAGGCATGGCCACAGGACGCCGTACGGGTCAGCCATCTCCCGTCCGGCGTGGCACTGTAGCCATGTTGGCCTCGACGTCATCCACGACAGATGCCAGTACGGCCCGCGGGCGGCGGGTCCCTTTAGCCAGAGAGACGCTCGAAGGCAGCCCGGCCTCCCCTAGTCGGCCAGGGGCGTAGCCGGCCCCCAGAAGCCGGCTACCCCCCTCCCTCGAAACATGTGCCACATTAAGGAGACAAGACGAGGTAAGGCTACAGTGAGAGCCCACAAGGCGGCACACTGTAGCCACGCTTACCTCGACAAAGCCCTCGTCATCAGGGGCGAGGTAACAGTAACCAGCCGCCGACAAGACCCCCAAGCAGTGGGGCCGGCCTATCGACAAAGAGGCCGGCAGCCGGCGGGACCCACCAGTCGGCGGGCCCCAAAGGCCGGCGGAGAAGTTGGCGAACACAGACACTGACGGCTGGGGCCCGCACCCAGCCGGATTACTATTGTACCCCTGGGGGGTAGGCCTATATAAACCCCCCGGGGCACCCATGCAAAGGGTTGGTCTCATAGAGTTACACACACACCATATAGAGAGGAAAGGGAGAGCTAGCCTTGCTCTTCTTCTCCCTCGAATCCGACAGCTCAAGGAGCACTTGTAGCTACTCGTTTTGATCTAGTGATCATGCGGAGACCCCGCAGAGCAGGACTAGGGGTGTTATCTCCACGGAGAGCCCCGAACCTGGGTAAGATTCGCCGGCATGCATGTCTTTGCCTCATCCCGTTTCCAGGCACCGGCGACGTCTTACTGGCTCCCACAATGATAAGCCACCCGTTGGCATATGTCGCACCTACCACCCGACAGTCGGCCTTCTTCCCGGTGTTCGAGATCGAGTTGGCCTTGCCGGCCGCAATGAAATTGGCGCACCCGGAGATATGTCCCTCGCTGACACAGAGGAAGAAGAAGTGGCGCAGCAGAGCCACGGACGGCATCACGCCCAGATACGCCTCGCAATAGTAGGCGAAGATGGACATGAGAAGGATGGGGTTGGGATGAAGATGCAGCGCCTGCAGCCTGTAATGGCCAAGGACCTCATAGAAGAAGTCAGAGAAGGGAGGAACCAACCCGGCAGCGATACTGCTCGTGAAGAAGGGGAAGAACGTGCTCCCCTCGGGCTCCGGCACGTCGGAGGCGACCCAGAGCTCCAACTCCCCCCTCTCGTTGCTCTCCCCCGCCATCAGCAAGCACGTGGCGGCGAGGTTCCTCTCTGAGACATTGGGCGCGTCGAGAGCAGGTTCGTACCAAGCCGGCGACGCGGAGGGCTTGACCTTGCGCGGCGCCATTAGTCGCTGGTGCAGGAGAAGATGGAAGCAGATCTGAGGATTTCGGAAGCAGGGCACAAGAAAGGGGATCTGAGCAAGGCGAAGAGAAGCAATGAAGGCAAGCACTGTCTGCGCTAGCCTTTTGTCAAGTCGGGTAGTTGCTGAGGCAACGTGGGGAACCGAAGATGCCCCCGTCCAATCAACAGCCACGCGTCGACCAGGGCCGCAGGCTATTGGGGCCCGCGGCGCTCCGCACTTGACCTTTTGCTTCGCCTCGAAGCCAAGCCCGAGCGCGCCTTGGGCCTGGGGGCTACTGCCGGAGTTCTGGAAACAGGGGTCCCCAGACTTGCCTGCCTGCGGCCCACGGCGTGGCTGTGCTAGCAGGCCCGTACGACCCATCTTCATCATCAAGGCATCCAAGACCCTCGCGAGGGGCCAAGCCTCGCGAGGCGGACGACACAAGACCCCCTCAGGAGTGGCCTCACCAGGTTGGCTCGCGAGGGGCGGAGAGATCAAGGCAAGGCAAACCTCACGAGGTTCTCATGACGTGAGCCATGACGATCGAGACCAGGCGGGCGCCAGGCGGGCGTCAGCGCGCGCAGCGTCCTTGTTTCCTCTTTGGTGCTAAGGAGGCAAGCGTAGGCGCGGAGTACCGAGGCATCAAGCAAAGGTTTCCATATCAGTGCAATGAGACCAAGACCAGCAGGACGGCAAGACGGAGGTCACCATGGAGCCCAAGGCGGCGTCACCACCAGAGCCTTTTGCAGGCGAAGACCTCTTTTGTCAGGATAAGCTGTACTGGCTATCCCCTTTCAAATTGGCCGTTGTTGGCTCCCTTCCCGCTCAATATTTGGGAAGAGGACCAGGGCCTATATAAGTAGAACTAGCCACCACCGTAGGGGAGAACTAAAAAGGAGGCATCTCATCTGATCCTTAGCCACACACCAAGCACAAGAACACCTCAACCTCAGGAGGCTGTTCTTCCCCTTGTACTGTTCATCATCAGCCCAAGAGGCAATCCACCACCACCACACTGGAGTAGGGTATTACACCACAACGGTGGCCCAAACCAGTATAAATCTTGTGTCTCTTGTGTTGTGAGTTCGTTGAGTTCGTCTTGGAGATCTTAGCAAGCTAGGGCGTGGATCGGTAGGGGGGAAAGAACTTCACGCGCACCTAGAGTTCGAACCTTAAGGGTTTTGCCGGAACCCGTGATGCGACAACGAAGGAAATTCTTCATTTTACTGTAGGTGTGTGGCAGCTCAGACGCATCTAGGAAAGCTTTGCGGAATGCAGCCAACATCGCATCGAATGATTTGGTGGTCATCCGCTCAGATGTCTTCACCTGAAGAAAGGTGACCATAGCTGAGCATACTGACAGCTTATTTCCTGGGGTGACAGCCACGTTGCATTGTTCCAACAGGCGGGCCCACCGTTTTTCTTCTGCAGGTGAAAGTTCACAGAATGCACGAGCATTTCATAGCATTGTTTCAATGTTGGTCAAACTCACTGGCTCCGCCACCACCTCCTCCTCCTCCTCCTCTTCCACCTGAGCATCAGGCAGATCAAGATGGTGATCTGTTGCTTCCACGTAGTCAATAACATTGACGTTCACAGCTTCACCATGATGAACCCACCTAGTATATGTGACCGACATCCCATACAAGTGTAGATGATTTTGCATAGTTGAGTGGGGTCTTGTAACTGAATTCATACAACTGCTACAGGGGCAGAGCACATCTGATTTCGGACCACCGTACTCAGCTCTGATAAAGTTCATGAAGTTTTCAACCCCCTCGACATATGCAGCGTAGAATCTTCAAGTCGAAGTTATCCAAGTCCTGTCCATCTGATAAACATACAAATTAGTTCTTCTACTAGATATTGCAGGAAAAACATATATGCTTTTTTATGAAGTCCAGAAGAAAATATCTAGGTCGATGTCTAAAGCTATGGCAAGATATTTGGACGAGCAGATCTAAGTAACGAAATATATGTAAAGCTAATTCAGCAAACAAATTTGAGTGCTAAATTATGGCAGGCTGTTTTAGCAGTCAATGAGGCTGAGAACACAGCCATCAAACCATCGAAGGCCATCACAGCAACAAAGATCGAGTATAAAATGGTGTAGAGCTATTTCACCTAACAGATTGGCTACTAGACCATGGCAATCTACGTCACAATAAATATATGGCAGGATATTTTAGCAACTAATCGGCCTTGGCATGCCATCTCAGCTAAGCAGATTGAGTGCAGAACAGGGCAAGGAAACTTCTTAAGCAGAACATATTGATTGTAAACTACTTCGGCAAACAGTGAGATTAACAGCGTCTATCAGCTAACATTCAGCGCTACACTGACACGCACGGGGCCTCAGTCTAGAATGCGCGTACCGTGGGAGAAGCTGACCACCGTGCGTCTCCACACAAACGTCGCCGGCGGTGGCAGCGCTGACCGCCGTGTGCCTCCACAAGAACGTCGCCAGCGGTGGCGGCGCGGCTAGAGGACGGCAGTCTACGAGAGCGTACTGTGGGAGCGAGAGGATTGCTGTGCCTCCCCTCGACGAACCGCGGCGCTGACGTATCGACATGGCGGGGAGGGCGGCTTTGGCGGAGCGAATGGAGTGGAGGAGGACGAGGGGGAGGGGGGTTTGGGGAATATTATTGGCTAGTTGGCCGAAGGGCGGTTGAATCTAGGATTTGGGGGGAATTTTTGGGTGGGGGAGGATTTTCGTGCGGTGGGCGGGGGGAGTTTGGCGCATGGTCGGTTTCTCCAAGTGCAGTCCCACGTGTCAGTGAAGAGGCAAGCCGAAGCGCGTTCTGTTTGCGTGAGCCGTGTGCAGGACCGAACGTGTGTGGGGTGCAATGCGACCGCGACAGGGGTGCTGTGAGTGTACCGCCTTTTTTTCCTTTTAAACTAGGTGCTTCGCCCCCTCAAAAAAAACTTGTTGCTTCGCGCGATCCATCGATACTACTACTAGTAATCCGGTAATCCCGACTATAATGGCGCGGCCGGGTATTTTCCCGCGCGATATGCTGGGAGGTTGGCTTAGTTGGGTTTTTTAGGATGAGTAATGCTACACCTACGTAGTCCCAGTTACGTAATTAACATAATGTGAAATGCGTGAGCTGTTGATTGTAGATTGGGCGGAGGGAGGGGCCCACCAGCATGAAAATCAGGGGAGGAGAGAGAGAGAGAGAGAGAGGCAATTTACGTTAACCCTTTCGTAGGTTCCCGTAGATGTAGAAAGATGTGAAATGCATGAATGTGAATTTGCAGATAAGGCCTTCCCTCGTTCATCCTTTTCTCCGACAAGATCTTGATCTTCCGTGCAACGCACGGGCATCTTGCTAGTAATCCTACAATATACTATATTATTGTGAAAGTTCATATACACCGGCCGAGATTAATGCAAACACGGCAAATTTTCATTACATTTCGAACTTTTATAGGACAGAAAAATAAAAGAAACCCGACCCTAAACCTATTCTACAGCGGCGACCGACATCCTCCATCTACAATCTCCATGTACGGGGGTGGGGTTCAAGCGCCGTGAAGTGAAGGTGCGGTCTCTGGCGAGGAAAAGTAGAACATGGGAGACGGACTGGCCATTTGGCACACCATGCCCTGCTGCCTCCCATGGCCTACTCATCCTTGGAGGAGTCCCCGACCTCGGCGGTGTCGGACGTTGGACGGCGGCAGGTAGGACGCGTGGCTGACGGTGCTCCCGTCGTCGGCCGCCAGCGTGGCCACCGCTTGTGCGGCGACTTGAGCGAGGGCGGCGACCTCGAGCTTCATCCCCGAAGACAAGCTCTTTCGCAGAGTGTTCGCGCTTGCGGTCATGGCGGATGTGGTGCCTGGTAGGAGGACGATGCGCTATGGTCTGGAGGTTAGCTGGGCGTTGCCGCTTTAAGTACCGCATTCCGGCGAGGCCAAGCGTCCTGGTGCATCATTAAGTCGCCGGAGTTGCTTCCTCGGGCACCGAGCCTCTTAACAACGGCATACGGACGGACGACATGAATGCGGGCAGCTGGCGCCGGTTGGGAACGCACCGCGCGAGGTACGAGGGTTTTTGGTGTGCCAGGGTAGTCAGCTGCGAGCGTGGCAATGTTGGAGATGCCCTTTGCTCACATGCGATCGACGCATGTCATTGAAAAAGCAAGACGACCCGGCATGGTCTTATGTCATGAGGATGCAGTTGGCCGCACTACACGACTACACGGACGCGTCCCAGTGCCCCGTGCATCCTCGACGAGCCGGGTGTTGGGGTGTGTTTGGATTGTGGCCAAAGTGCACCTTACCAGAATTTTGGTCATGACCCAAAGATTGGTCTTTGTTTGGATGGTTGCCATTTTTTGGCATGCCAATGAACTCCAGCCAACTCTAGTTCATTTTTCTTGCCGATGTCGGCCAAATCATGGGCAACCAAAACCTCAGCCAAAATTTTGGCTACCCAATGCTTTGATGGGGCAACCTTGGGCACAAACCAAACATACTGGTGCCACATCACTAACGCCACCCTCGGCACACTGAAACCGACCGTGTCTAGCGACGATGAGCGTGTCGCTCACCGCGGTCGCCGTGTCACAGAGGCGGTGCTGGAGCTGTGCCACATTGTTGGCCCCCACGACCCACATGAACGGTTGCCGGTGGCGAGGAGGTCGTGGGCCAGCTCCTCCATTGGACTAGTTTGCGCTACGTCGTCCCGACAGGTGTGCCCCACATGTCGGTTTCCCTGTTTTCCCGGCCATATTCGAGCGTCACTGCTCCGCGTTGCGCATTAGGCCTTTCACTATGTAGGCCAAGCGAGACAACTTATTGTTTATTTGAGCCGTTCAAGTATAATCATGTGGCGTTTGCTTATTTCTCATTCCTCTCCAACCCTCTTCTCCATCGATCATGTCGCCCTCCGGTCGAGTCCATCCTCCCGCATGCCTCATTTGAACATTCTGCCGAGTATCATTTGCATGTGGGCCTAGACCATGCTTGTATTTCCAATGTTTATTTGTAATTTGTCCGACATGCATACAAACAAACGGTTCGTTTAAAGTTTCACTTTGCCTCCACTACGTGTCGCTTCGCGTCTTAGTTTTGACATCCCATTCGGTTCATGCCCCGACACATGTTGACAAGATCGATCAATGTTCAGAGATCAATTGCGTGTCGTGCAAGGAGATAAAGGTGTGGTTTACTATGATACTCCCTCCTCCCATCTATATAGGGCCTAATGCGTTTTTTAAGACCGCCTTTGACTATTGACAAGATTAATAGTACATGGCATGCACAATGTGAAAATTATATCATTGAAAGCTCCTTTCACACACGAATTTAATGGTGTGCTTTGTGTAAGTTGCATGTCATATATTATTGCTCTAACATTTGGTCAAAGTTAGCCTCGAAAAATGCATTAGGCCCTATATAGATGGAAGGAGGGAGTAGAAATGACCCGCGGGGAGGGGGGGGGGTCTGTGGGGATCAGAGGGAGTATATTGTACGTTCATAAGCGAAACGAACATATTGTACCCACCCTAGTCCTCTTTCAGTCGATCTCCGGACCCCGAGATGAAATCGAGAGAGAACAAGTGGGGGCATGTGTGATACCTAAGGCGGATTCAAAATTTTGAACCGGTGATCATAGCATCCACAAATCATATATAAAGGGTATTCAATGTTCGTTTCATTTTTGAACGTACAATATACTCCCTCCTATCCTTTCTAGTTTACATATAAGTTTTATGTGTAGTCAAAGTATCTCTACTTTTATAAAAAATGTATCAACATTCAACAACGCCCAATCAATATTGTTAGATTCGTACGTACTCCTAGATTTGTACTCGAGATGGTTTCCAATTTGTTTTCAACCACGTGAATGTGCTTGTTCCCGCGCATGCTCTTCCTACTAGGATTTCGCCACGTATAGCTAGTCCAATAGTAACTTTTTTAAGCTCCCTGTCCAATAGTACTAGTGGAGTACTGACAACATCTGTACTAGAGTATGCAGTGCTCATAGTTGTACTCCCTCCTTCCATTTATATAGGGCCTATGTGCAGGAGAGAGATGTGAAAAAGTAAGGGGAGTGAGCTCTCATGCAAGAGCCTAGGTATATACGCATTCCTAGTTAAATACGTACAATAAATATGAAGAAAGAGATGGAGAGGAGATGGAAAAAAGTACTAATACAATATCCAACCTTATAATATTTTTTGCGGGAAATAGCCAACCTTATAGCCCACACTACTGCATGAGTGCATATAATAGATGATGGCTATAGATGACATGGCAGTTCCTTATAGCCATCGACTGGATATATTATTAACCATGCTCTAATGCGTTTTTCAAAACCGCATTTGACTATTGACAAGATTAATAGTACATGAGATGTATAATGTGAAAATTATATCATTGGAAGCTCCTTTCACATACGTATCCCTCCTTACCCTGCCTTTCGGTCACTTACTGGCGGACCCCATGCTTGCTAGGCCCCGCATGTCAGTTACTCAATGGGTTCGGCCACGTTAGGGGATACTCATCCGTAGTATACTCCCTCTGTTTTTATTTACTCCGCATAAAATGACACGGGCGGGGGAGGGGGAGGGACGTCGGTTTGCTCTCAACTACGGTCCCACAAGCGAGCGACAACGCAAGACGAAGCGTGTTCCATTTGATGAGTGACGTGGAGGTTCCAGCATGCCGGGCTGCACGAACGCGACAAGAGCGATGTACAGTCAAAACCGATTGACCGGTCGTCACCGGAACCACTATTCACACCAGAACCTTCGCTGCTCGGCCTACGCCAGCCACTGCCCTAAAACAACACCTAATCTCCAGCCCCTTCCCCCACCTTTTGATCCCCTAGCCCGCATCAAGCATCCCCTAGTTCGCGGAAAAGCCATGGTGCACCGCAAGATCACGTACTACAAGATGCTGACGCCGGAGCACCGCGCAGAAATCGCGGCGGCGGACGGCGCCAGAGACCTCCGTTCCCAAGCTCGCTTTGCGGCGGGCCAATCCTCGAGTTCTCTGGAGCCATGCTATGAGGAGGAGGAAGCCGATCCAGTGTTCATGGCGGAGGTCGCGGCGCAGAAGGCCCCCGATGGGTATGAGACGATGGACATCGACTTCGTGCCGGCGTCCGAGTCCCCCATGGTGCAGGTGGGCCAGCGGTTCAACCTAGCGATACTAAAGGAGGACCGGGAGGTAGAGGCTCAACTCGACGCGGAGCGTGCGCATGCCGCTGCCATCAAGGCTCTCCTGCAGGTGGAACCGGATGTCGTGGATGTGAACCGGGCGGCGGAGGCTCAACTTGAGGCGGAGCGCGCGGATGTCGCTGCCATCGAGGCCCTCCTGCAGGCGAAACCGGACGTCCTGGACTTGAACCGGGCGGCAGAGGCTCAACTCGATGCGGAGCGCGTGGATGCCGCTCTCATCGAGGCCCTCCTGCAGGCGGAACCAGACGTCCTGGACTTGAACCGGGCGGAGGAGGCTTGACTCGACGCGGAGCGCTCGGATGCCACTACCATTGAGGCCCTCCTGCAGGCGGAACCGGACGTCCTCGACTTGAACTGGGCGGTGCTCTCGTCCGTGCAGAGCGCCCGCACGCTCCGCGTGAACGAGTAGCTGGAGGCCGACGATAACCACGGTGCGGAGACACACGTCGGCAGCTACGGCTCATTCTGCGAGTAGTGATAGTTTTTCTTTATGTTGTTGTTTTTATGGATCTTTTGCTGTGTAAAAACATATATAGTTTTGCAAGTCACCTGACTTGGGTCAGTCTACCATTTCAGGCGGTTGGATGAATATCCTACGTCTCCTACCCCTTCTTCCTCACCTCTTGTTCTTCCCCAAAAGACCACCGCACGGGCCGTACGGATACTCCCCAACATGCGGTTGGATAAACATACTCTATGAACGAAAATTATGTGTCAGCGGTAGGATGGCTGAGTTTGGTTTGTTCACATGCGACATCACGTGTCAGTGAGGGTGCGTTCCCTTGGTTGGGTTTGCGGCGTGCAGGAGCGACTGTGCATGTGAGGGTGCGGTGCGACCGCTGCGTGCAGGAGCGACCGTGTGAGGGTGTGGTGCGACCGCGACAGCCGTGCGGAAGTGTACCTCCTTTTCATTTTGAAAACTTTAGGCAAATTTGGCAAAAATGTGTGGCGAAGTATGGCAATGCAAGGCCTAGACCCAAACAGGATAAGTACGTAGTACTACATACTAGGAGTACTAGTGTTAAAAAAGAAAGGCGGGGTTTTCTTTCACGGGATTAATCGATACAAATCATCGTTTCACGTGTCAATTAATGCGTATTTTTCTCCAAAGCCCAAAGAGCTAACCATCTCACTCCTCATCGCTTGATTAATGCAGCGCCATGCAAACCAATTTTCTCACTTCCGCATGCATGCAGGGGATATTAATGTCCTTGGTTGGTTGTACGAGGCAAACCCCATCAATTTTGCCTCGATTAGTGTTAGTGGCCTTTTGCAAATTGTAATTTTGATATACTGGCCTTGTGTACAAAAAAATGGAGGTAGTTACTATATTTGACTTCCTCCCCATTGCGGTGACGTCGACAATATCTCGAACGTTGTGGTTTCGCGAAGTGCGTTTGACAGAGAACACCATTGAGGGAGACCACGGTAAGTCGTCCGCAAGTGCCGCCTGCAAGCCGAGACAACCGCCTTATTTGCATCCAGGAAGTCCATGGAACCAAAGGACGCGTAAATGTACTAGTACTACTCGTAGACAATAGCGTCGTCCGTCCCGCTTAGTGCGGTGAGATGGTTTCTCGAAGAAGACGATGGAGAAGCGGAGTCAGCGAAGAGTGAAATGATGGTTGCTTCGTCCATGCTTTGTGATTTGACGCCTCACTGCTTTGTGATTTGTGATAGAAGGGACAGGGGAGTAGACTCTGTCCTCTATACTGTACGTGCGTCCAAGCACGGGAGGAAGAGGAGAGACGTTGCATTTTTCTATTCCTTCCATCAATCAATCGGGGAGCTTCGGTTCGATCCTTTTGTCTTTGGCAACACCGTCCACAATGGTTCCCACGATGCCAAAAGCTATTTTCACATTTGGCTACACATTATGGATGCCCTTAACCATACCACTTGGTTTTGCTCCTGTGTGCTATCTATACAAATCTCAATTATATTGATCTAAAAAATTATAGAATCAAGATTAGTTAAAAGGAGGTGATTTTGCCGCACGGATGGCAGGGGAGGTTTCTTATTTTTAGAGGACGTTGTCCTGGCGGTTTACTAACATGCGGTCCCACGTGTTAGTGCTTTACCAAGCTGATCCGCTTCCCACATGAGGCAGAACAACGGCAGAAGCAACATGTGGTTAACTTGAAGAAGATGAGGGAGAAGCGGATTCAGCAGCGAGTGAAATGATGGTTGCTTCGTCCCTCCAACTTCTTTTTTAGCATTATTACTTCGTCCCTCCAACTTAACCGCGGGAAAGGTGCAACTTTGTGATTTGACGCCTCATTTCTCATTACTACGCCGGCGCCATGACTGGGTGCGGCACCCCAGCTGCTCTGCACTGTATTCCGGTATGGCACGTGGACCCAGTAGCTTGATGTCCCACATGTCGGCGAAAGGGACTAGAAGATTTATGAAAGCGAGCACTCCACTCTTACGACGGAGGAGTACACGACACGACGACCAAGTGAACTGTCACTTGTATTGTATATAGTACTATAGTTTTGCTATTTCGCAGGATTCATCGATACAAACCAGATTAAACAGGAAAGGGCGGGATTTTTCCCGTGCGGTATATGATATTGGCCATACATTTCAATTGCAATTTTAATGTATGCAAACTGAATAATTAAGTAACAATATAATATCTAGTAAAACTAAAAACACATATGATTTATTGTGTTAGAGTGTAAGAGTAGTGCTGTATGGCATAGTTGTTAGATGTAACATGCGAGAACGTGTAGAGATGTAGTTTTGGAGGGCCTACAGAGAGAAAAGCGTAATACGTTCACCGAACTTCAGAATAAGCTGATTACGGTCACTATATACGTTTTGTGGTGATTATACGGTCACTTGCTCACTGTTCAGCATCGGATTGCACTTTGTTGACCGGCCAAATAGTCTGCGTGGCACCATGTTGACTAGTTAAATTGACCAGGTTCCTTGTGGGTCCCACCTGTCAGTTCGCATAGGGAAAAGGTCAGATATACACAAATTTACGCAGGTGCGACAAGACTCCACCCATTGCGCAGGAATCACCTGGTTGTGTATGTGTCTGTCAGGGCCTGATGTGTGCGCATGCACGTGTAGGTTGAGCACTTGAGCGTGAGAGTGGGTGTTGGTCGTGTGGTGTACTGGTGTGTGCTTGCATGCGTGCGTGTGTGCGTGTGAGTGTTGCGTGCGTGCGTGGCTGCGTGTGTATGTGTGAGTGTTGCGTGCGTGCGTGGGTGCATGTGTTCGTGTGAGTGTTGCGTGCATGCAGTTCGTGTGCATGCGTGTGTGTGTGTATAATCACCACACCAGCTCCTGTGTGTTAAAACAGACGACTCAGCATACCAATACAAGGCCACCTTGTCCGCTGTGCCCGCGGTCATGGCTTCGAACCACCGTCCAATATTTTTTTGTCGTTTGTTTTCATTCTTACTAGCAAGATGCCCGTGCGTTGCATGTAACATCAAGATGCATTTGTATGACTAGTTTATCTTGTGAGAGAAAAAGATGAACGAGGGAAGGCCTTATTTGCAAATGTGGAGAGGTGTGTGGGTACCTTTTTGATAAATTGTCATAGTTTATTTCCTATCCGTCAGATATAAATCGGACGGCCTGTATTGCAGGATGGCAGGCACACCATCATCACCAACTCTGTTTTTTTATAAGAGTGTATTTTATCCCTACTCTTATAAAAAGCATAGTCGGTGATGATCGTGTGCCTGCCATCCTGCAATATAGGCCGTCCGATCTATATCTGACGGATAGGAAGGAAACTATGGCAATTTTGCAAAAAGATACCCACACCCCTCTCCACACTTGCAAATAAGGCCTTCCCTTGTTCATCCTTTTCTCCCATAAGATAAACTACTCATACAAATGCATCTTGATGTTCCGTGCAACGCATGGGCATCTTGCTAGTATTTAATAAGAGTGTAGATGTAGAGTAGATACAAGCCGACAGGTGGGCCCGATGGTAGTGAGATAATGTGATCCAACACTAGAGGTGCCACGTGGAGCGTTTAACTGGTCAACTAGTCGTGTCTTGAGCAAATACAGAGTTGTACGATGAGCCCGTGACTGTATAATAACCACAAAACGTAAATGGTGACCGTAATGAGTGGATTCTGAAGTCCAATGTACGTATCGTGCTTTCGCTTCAAATACAATGATCGTCACTGTATATATCGAGATGAAACATGCGTGAATGTGTTGGGGGCTTAATTTTAGAGGACCTGGAGATAGTTTGTGTGCATACGTGAAAGGGGCGTAGAGTGGGGTATGCGATGGAGAGAGAGATGCTCTTCGTTTCTCTTTATTATGACTAACTTTATATATAGTATAAAAATATACAAATTCACAGTGCAGAATAAATATCATTGTGGGCACCATGCAATGCAAGCATTCATACTTCTCCATTTAACTTTGTAATGTTGTATATATGTAGAAATTCTAAAATATTTTTTTGGCCACACTTTATTCAAAAGGAATGTTGTATGTGAAATAAACGTCAAGAGAGGGCTTTTTAGATCAATGGGGTACATGATGTAACATGTGTGAATGTGTAGTTGATGCATTTGGCAGGGCCTAGAGAAGTATGTGTGTGTATTACATATTCGAGAGAGGCATGGATAGAGGGGCCAGCGGGGTGGGGGGCATGGGAGAGATAGCACGAGAAATGAGAGTGGTCTAGAGAGACAGAGACGAATATGACGTCACGGCGAGCGATTCCCTTAAGTGTGTATATGCAAGGGGGGAGTGGATAGAGGCACCACGAGAATATATTTTGTGTGTGTGGTGTGTGTGTTGGTATGTGTGGGTGTGAGAAGATAACGAGACGTGGGGGCAGAGGGTGTGTCACTATGTGAGGTCCGGTGGGTCGAGGTGAGGCCCTTCGTTCGGTTCCGTCCTGCACCACATTGGTCGGCCCGTGACGCATTTAGGGAGACCCATGGATGACTAGTCGTACAAGACAAAGATAGCATAATTGTGAAGGACTCTATGTCCACTGACAAAGCTGGCTAGGATTTGTAACCCTAGGTTCTCGGACTAAGGTAACCCCTTTATCTCTGATATTACTATTCATCCAACCTAAGTTTAAGGGGCATCATATAGAATGCTCTACTAGAATCATACTCGTCGATTAGGAAGAGAGGTGTGAGACAATGTGTGAGAGACAAGCCTAAAGATAATGTGCATACAGGAGACACGTAGGCAGGTCTATGTATATAGAAAGGGTCGATGGGGATTGTGCGTGTGTATGCTTGCAAGAGGAAGAGTGCTTGTGATAAAGGTTAGTGAAAAGAGTCATAAATGGTTACGAGAGGGAGGGAGGGTTATATCGAGAGCATGTGTGCGAGAAAGACACCTCGGGAGAGAGTGTGTGAGCATGTGTGAGAGACCACCGATGGAGAGTGAAACTACACGTACAAGAGTGCTGTACACATTGATTAAAGATATAAATTGTATCCAAATATTAGGATGGGATCATGATATTTGCAATTCGCGTAAGGAATGGTCATTGATCCATCAGACATCTAGATTCTATTGAATTTGAGCATGTCTATGTTATTATTCGACACAATTGATCCACATAGTTAGTATTTTGAACTCCAGACAATGCATCGCTTTAGCAATCGAATATAAACATGAGTATAGTTCATGTTGTGTGTGTAAAGCACAGTATACATACGAAAGTTACACAATGAACATTATAAATAGCTACCTATGAACTAGCATACATTTGAATTCAACTTAAGGTGGTTTAAAAAAATCGAATTCAACATGAAGTCCATTCAATTATTTGAATTTGATATCATGGCATTTGTAAATCATACCTAAATTATGGGGGCACCAATCTTTGCTCTGATTTTGTACATAATAGCATATATAGTCGTGTACAAAATAGATTCAAATTTAGCTCCTCCATTCCAAAATAATCGTAGTTATAGGATTTTCCAGTGTCAAAATTTCAAAAAGAAGCGGATAATTTAATGAGGTTTTCAAACATACAAGGTCAAATTTAACGTTGTCTATTTAGGTCAATCCTGAAAGTTCAAGAGTACTCTAAACGTGAATGCTTGTGTTTCAAAATTTCGAACGAAGTGCTAAAAGAGCCTCTACTTGCCCGAAACCGCGTGAGACCAATGTTTGGTAGTACAAGGAAATTACCTTTTTAATAACTCCGACCCGTGAAGCCTACCGGCCCGACGTCCAAAGGTCTAAACCGGGGTAGGTTTGTAGCTTCATCTAGACGCCGTGCAACCGCCTCCAAAAATCATTCATACACAATGGCCCCCTAAGCACACATGCGCGTGGCCGAAATCGCTCCCGCCCACTATTTGGGACACCTGGGAGTACCATCCAACCCCCGACCCGTAGTAGGTCCAAAATTTAAGAGGGGGCAAAGTTTGTACTTTCCCCAAATTTCAAACAAGCGCGTCCCATCTTCTGTTAAAAAAAGCCAAAAACAAGCGCGTCCCAGACCGAAACATGGTTCTCCCCCCTCCCCCCACCCACCCGTACGATTCCCCATTCGTACTCCGTGGGCGCAAAAACTACCTCTCCACCAGCCGCGAAACCCCGGCGTCCTCCGTCCGCCACCCAATTCCACCCATCAACCGCCGCCCTCCTCCATCACGCCGGAGCCGATACCCCGACGTCGTCATCCACCGCAACCTCAACCGCAATGCCCTCCACGGCTAGTAGTTGAAGCCGAGGCCGATCCGTCCATACCCGAGCCAGTTCAACCACGCCGTCCTGCGCCTCACCGCTGCCGCTCCAACTTCGCCACCCTCCACCGCACCGGAGCTGTTCCTGCTACGCCATCCTTCGCCGCCTCGGATCTGCTTCCCCTCCGCCGACATACGACCACGGCAACACAGACAACAATTTGGCCATGGGTTCGTCCAAGCCTGCACCCTCCTCCAGAACATCGGTTTCCCTGGCAAAAGGAAGAAGATCGGCGCAACATGTGGAGGCGACCACACCGGCAACCGAAAATGGTACTCCTCTTCCCTTATTCGTGCAAATCTTACGTGTCTGCTTGCATGGTATTCATCCCACAGAAGACACTAGTTGACCGCTTCTTCTTGATACTAGTAACTCGCGATGCACATGGTTTCTCCTCATATACTATTTCACCTTAGCTAGAGGTCCGTCGCCCCCCTGAATTTCAATTGCTGGTCAGTTGATTCCCAATTAACGGAAGCATTCCCCGGTGTAACAGGCGCTAGTCCGCCTATTACACCGGGGAAGCAGCTACTGGCACCCGATCTGGAGGTAGGCCGGGATTAAAGGGATGGCCTGGAGGCGCTACCAAGCACGGCGGTGGTGTGAGGTCGAGGGGAGGGCGGGGCGGCAGAGGCAGGGGTCTGGGCCGGTGGTCGCTGGCGGTTCGAGAAAGATCATCAATAGTGACTGGCGGGAGGTAGACGAAGGCCATCTGCCCGTTCCTTATAGATTGGACGGTTCATTAAAAAATCGACTGATCTATTTATTTTCAGTCGACTGTTATCTTGATATGACCACACGTGGAGGTGTGCTGGAGGAGTACCTGCATTTCCTGTTGTAACGCCCCGAGACCGACGCTCCAGATGTCCTACTTGTTTTGCGTGCCAGCTGTGTTATTTATTTGTTTGTTGCATTTCATCATCGCATCATGTGCATTGCATCCGCATTTGTTTTTTAAAACTTGCATCCGCTCGTAGTTGCCGCTTCTTCCGTTTCTCGGTTGACCTTCTCTCTGATCAACCGGACCGCTCTCTTCTCTCTCTTTTCTGAGATCATCAAACCCCTTGCCTTCGTTGATCGTTCCGAGACCAACCGGGTTTTTCGAGTCCCTCTTGTCTGGCCGCTTAATCTTTCTCCACAGTGCAAAACCCCTTCTCGCACGCGTCCGAAACCTATCCCGAACCCGACCTGCTCGGTCGTGACCGTTGGATTCAGATCATCCCCAAACATCTATAAAACATCTCCGTTTTCTTTTTGGACTCCCTATCTATTTTTCTCGACCGCCCGATTACGATCGGACGGAACGAATTAATCCCTACCCTAATCCCCTACCTATTTAAATAGACCAACCCTAAATTCTAGGGGATTTGTCCCTGCCGCCGCCGCCGCACTCATCTCCCACCTCGAGATCCCCTCGCCCAATCTCCTTGGATCCCCTCGCCCAGCCAACCACCGAGCGACAGCCTCCTCGGATCCGAGGCCTCCCCAAGCCGCTGCCTTGCCTCCACTCTATCAGCACACGCCACCGGAGCCCCGAGCTGCTGCTGCTCCAAGGATGGCCTCCTCTACCCCGGTCTCTTCTCCCATGGATCCCTCCTTCTCCTCGCGTCGAGCACCAGCGCTCCAGGGCCGGCCTTCTGCTGTTCGTCCTCGTCGGTTCTCGCAACACTAGTGCCGCCGGTAGCCGCGCCGCCCGATCCTCCTCACCGACGGCAACTCCAGTAGGTCTCCGCCATGGATGCCAGGAGCGCCCGTGCGCCGCATGCCCGAACCCCTGTCTTGCTCCGCCTCGCGTGGCCGGTGACCGGCAGATGAGCACCTCCGCCCCTCTTCCTTCCCGTCCAACTCTGGTTCTTCCCCCTCTCTCTCTGTACCTCTCCTTCTCTCTCTCACAGGAACCGGAGCGCCGCCTGACTCCCTCGATCTGCGATGGGAAACTCCTCAAGCCGTCACCATCTTCTTCCAGGAGCCCGTCGCCTTCTCTGCTTCCCCTCCTCGTGCCTCGCCGGTAGCAAGCTCCGCAGCGCCAAGTTCCCCTGCTCGGTCCCCTACTTCCTCTGTGTCGAGCAGCAGCTCGACCGCTGCGCTCACTCGCGTGCACCGCCCGCACTTGGCCCACCTGCTCCTCCGCGGACCCAGCAACCGCGCCAGGTCCGTCGCCACGCCTTCGTCTCCTTCAAGCAGCAGCAGCCCCGTGCGCCTTCGACCATGCCTGACCCCGAGCCGCTACCTTCCCCTCGCCTCCCCGTGCAGTCCACCCAAGGCCGTCTCGAGCCCTGCCCAGGGCAGCCAAGCCGCCGGTGAGCTCCTCCACCGCGCGCACCCCCAACTCCTCTCCTTCTCTCTGAATGCACTCCCTCTCTGTCTTTCTTCCACAGGGAACCGACGCCGCCCCTGAGCTCCGCGCACGCCGCCGTTGCCCAGATCCGGCGCCGGCCGACCGGATCCGCCCCATCTCCACCTCGCCGACCTTCCCTGCAGCCGCCGTCACTCCCCTTCAAGTCCCACGCCGTCATTGCTGTCCCCTGCTGCTGCCGCTGTTTCCCCTGTCGAACGAACGAGCACGAAGCCCCAGCGCTCGCGCCTGGGCCACCTCTACTTCGGCCCAGCGGCTCCCCTCCGTCGCGTGTGGCCCAGCGCCCCAAGCTGGCCTCCTCTGCCTCGGCCTTTAGGCCCAGTGTGAGCAGCCCCTCTCTTGTGCACTATTGGCCCAGCCTGCATATTCGGCCCGATATGTTTTTTCCTGGTCCTGCGAATTTTGCCAATTATCCAGAGAACTGCAGTTTTACAGAAAAACCCTCAAACGTCATGCATATAATAACTCTTTAACAGTGCATCATATGTAAAAACTTTATATATGAAAAATGCTCAGAATTTCATCTAGTTTCAAAATATGCTGCTTACATCCTTGTTTAAAATGTTTAAAATGCTTCTTGCATTTATTTTGCTAAATGCCATGCTAAATGCTTTAATTCATAACTAATTAACCGTAACTCGGAATTTAATAAACTTTCTATGTAAATGGGGTAGAAAAATGCCTAGTTTAACATGGTACACTTTATTTTGCTGTTTAACAACATTAAAATTGTGTTTAGGGCAGAACAGTACCAAATCAAAATATGCACAAGAGGATTTTCCGGAATTGTTGTTTGTTATTTCCGGCCTCATTGAAACTTGCCTAAATAGATAGTTTATTTATGCTTCACCCCTTGCCATGTTTAACAACATTTAATATTGTTGGGTACATAAACGGGAGAGAACTATATAATTGATGTGGTGTTTTGCCAATATGCAACTCGTTGCATATTGAGCTCCACTTAACTTGTAGAGTTGTTTGTTGCACTTTTCCATGCCATGCCTCTTCAAATCGAACATGCATCATACTTGATTGTGCATCATGCCATGTTTATGTGGTGGTTGTTTACTATGTTGTTTGTTTCTTTCCGGGTTGCTTCTCTTGTTAGCTTCGGTTTCGTTCCGGAGTTGTGAGGATTCGTTCGACTACGTCCGTTTGTCTTCTTCATGGACTCATTCTTCTTCCTTGCGGGATCTCAGGCAAGATGACCCTACCCTCGAAATCACTTCTATCTTTGCTTGCTAGTTGTTCGCTCTATTGCTATGCCGCGCTACCTACCACTTGCTATATCATGCCTCCCATATTGCCATGTCAAGCCTCTAACCCACCTTTCCAAGCAAACCGTTGTTTGGCTATGTTACCGCTTTTGCTCAGCCCCTAGTATAGCGTTGCTAGTTGCAGGTGAAGATGAAGTTTGTTCCATGTTGGGACATGGATATTGTTGGGATATCACAATATCTCTTATTTTAATTAATGCATTTATATACTTGGTAAAGGGTGGAAGACTCGGCCTTATGCCTGGTATTTTGTTCCACTCTTGCCGCCCTAGTTTCCGTCATACCGGTGTTATGTTCCTTGATTTTGCGTTCCTTACATGGTTGGGTGATTTATGGGACCCCCTTGACAGTTCGCTTTGAATAAAACTCCTCCAGCAAGGCCCAACCTTGGTTTTACCATTTGCTACCACCTATCCCCTTTTCCCTTGGGTTCTACAGACTCATGGGTCATCTTTATTTTAGACCCCCCGGGCCAGTGCTCCTTCGAGTGTTGGTCCGAACTGAGCTGCCTGCGGGGCCACCTTGGGGAAACTTGAGGGCTGGTTTTACTCGTAGCTAGTCTCATCCGGTGTTGCCCTGAGAACGAGATATGTGCAACTCCTATCGGGATTTGTCGGCACATCGGGTGGCTTTGCTGGTCTTGTTTTACCATTGTCGAAATGTCTTGTAAACCGGGATTCCAAGACTGATCGGGTCTTCCCGGGAGAAGGAATATCCTTCGTTGACCGTGAGAGCTTATAATGGGCTAAGTTGGGACACCCCTGCATGGTATTATCTTTCGAAAGCCACGCCCGCGGTTATGTGGCAGATGGGAATTTGTTAATATCCGGTTGTAGAGAACTTGACACCTGACTTAATTAAAAAATACATCAACCGCATGTGTAGCCGTGATGGTCTCTTCTCGGCGGAGTCCGGGAAGTGAACACGGTTCTTGTGTTATGTTTGACGTAAGTAGGGGTTCAGGATTACTTCTTGATCATTGCTAGCTTCACGACCGTTCTGTTGCTTCTCTTCTCGCTCTTATTTGCGTATGTTAGCCACCATATATGCTTAGTGCTTGCTGCAGCTCCACCTCATTACCCTATCCTACCCATAAGCTTAAATAGTCTTGATCTCGCGGGTGTGAGATTGCTGAGTCCTCGTGACTCACAGATACTTCCAAAACAGTTGCAGGTGTCGAGGATACCAGTGCAGGTGACGCAACTGAGCTCAAGTGGGAGCTCGATGAAGATCTTGTTCGTTGTGTTGTTTCGTTTCCTATTGATCAGTAGTGGAGCCCAGTTGGGATGATCAGGGATCTAGCAGTTGGGGTTGTCTTCTTTTATTTTCGTTTCGTAGTCGGACCTATGTGTGTACTCTGATTGATGTATGATTTATTTATGTATTGTGTGAAGTGGCGGTTGTAAGCCAACTCTTTATCCCATTCTTGTTCATTACATGGGATTGTGTGAAGATGACCCTTCTTGCGACAAAACCACAATGCGGTTATGCCTCTAAGTCGTGCCTCGACACGTGGGAGATATAGCCGCATCGTGGTTGTTACAAGTTGGTAATCAGAGCCATCCCTGACTTAGGAGCCCCCTGCTTGATCGAATCGCTGGCGTTGTTGAGTCTAGAACAAAAATGTTTTGAGTCTTAGGATTATATATATCGGAGAGTAGGATTCTTTTTACTCCTCAGTCCCTTCGTCACTCTGGTGAGGCCTCTTGACGTAGAAGTTTTGACTTTTCTCTCCTCAAATTTCACTAAAAAAAATTTAGGATCACGCGGGTATCTTGGAATCGTTCCGGTGGTTTTGTGACGAGAACATTGTTCTTGGTGCCTCCTGACATTTAGGGGTTGTGGCAGTGTCCCGGGGAGTTGAGCTCCGAGGTGTTGTCGTCACAATTTTATCGCTGCAATTCTGGAATACCTGAGTTTCGCCGACATCAAAAATCTCTTTTATGCAGTTGTTGGTGAGATCACCTCGACGCCACCTAGTACTGGGGCGGGAGTTCGGGAGTATTGCCATAACTCGTATAACGGATGCTTTTCGAAGGTTGAGGTACACGATTTCCGAAGGTTTCTTGGTTATGTGTTGAAGGATGGATACAGCTGGATCTAGGTATTGTTAGTTTGGGTGAGATATATTGTGTCCCCTGTATCCCCAACACTAGATTGCGTAACCAGAAAGTTTCGGGAGTTTATAAGTGGGAATTCAAGTATCTCGCAGGATATCTTTCCAACACACACATTATACGATATGGGATCTATCATATGTTTGTTTCCGGCTTATTTTGCAAGCCAATCCTTTGTTTTGTTTTAAGTTGTGGTATTCGAGTTGCTTCATTGTCAGGTTTTGATTACCTACCTTTTCTAAGTGGTGTTCTCATATTGCTATGTGAATACTAATCCTTCTTGATCATCGAGGTTGTCATGTTAATTTTTTTCCAACCGGCGTGCTTCTCTTCAAGTGGATCCGATCATTTCAACATTTGCGAGATCAATTCTAAGTTTTCTCAATGGTGTTCGTTTCATCCGACCCAATTTACCTTTGTTTTCCCACCCTCCCACCCTTTTCTTCAAGGACTCAGATTTCTTAATCAAGTACCCTTTTTATTGATGTGAAGTCTCTTCATTCCTTTCTTTCAATGTTCTTATCCGGTGATTTCCCATGAAGATACTAACGGAGCTTCAAGTCTATTATTCTTCATTTTTTTCTTCTCCGGTGGACTCAAGTCAAGCTTTCAGTGTTGATCGTATTCTTTTCCTTGTTTCAAATGCTTTCTCATGTCGGTGCATCTCTTAATCATCCACCTTTTGCTATTCATGTTATCTGGAGTGCTGAAGATATCTCAGAAGATTCGCATTTCCATTCCCAATCCGTTGAAGCTATCTCGAGGTTGGTATCTCTTTTGAGCCATTTAATTCAACCAGTGCAATCTCCTTTTCAAGTAATCATTTCAACGGTGTTTCTTTTGAGTGGGCCCTAACCCACAGGTCTTTTCCCAGGATCTTACCTGACTCCTCTAATTTTCCCGGAGCTATTCCCAAATTCATTTCAAAGTTTGACGTAAGAATGAGTCATCATCACTCAAATGTCTTTCTCCAAGATCTTCCAAATTCTTTTCATTTTGGTTCAACCTTTCTAATTTTTCATCCCGGAGTATCTCAACAATTCATGGTGGGGTTTCTCATCGTCATTCTCGGATTTTGGAGAACGAAGAAGAATTTCTCTTGAATCTTGGTCCGTTCTCTTGAAGATTCATGGTTCTAACCTGATGCCATCCTCTCATAATTGTTTTCGATTGTGAGATTTCTTCTCATACCCATCCGGAGCATTTCATGACTTGTTTTCGTTTCTTGATCATCCAAAGGCCATCATTTCAGAAGATTTCTTCGTTCTAAGTTTTCAGCCTCGTTCTCCAATTATTCTAAATCGATGTCTCTTTGTTCATCTCCATATTCTTTCGGTGCATCGTTCAAGTATTCTCTAATCAGCTCGTGATCTCTTCGTTCTCGTGTATCAAATTCCCTCAAGTATCTTCATTCGTTCTCTAATTCTTACCGGTGATTCACCCCTTTACTTCGTTCATTTTCAATTCTTACGATGGTTCGTTCAAGAGTTCTCTTCCTTCATTATCATATCAATTTATTCGTTGTTTCAATCCTACCGGTGGTTCGATGAAGACCTTCCCAAGTTTGCACAATATCTATCTTAATCCGTTCTACAAGAATAAGTAGTATGCAAAATCCGTTGCTTGTCATCAATCTAAATTGGTGAAGGATACGCGTAATGGAATTCTTATTCTTGTTTCCTCCAAGTGAGTAATTCCTTCTTCCGGAGTTCGTTCATGAGATCAAATTCTCGGTTCCAAGTTGATTCATTTTTTTGTTTTCTGGAGTTCCAAGCTTTCTACATTATCTCGTCGCGAAGCTCCATCTAAATCATCGCAAGGCTTCACCTAGTGTTCTCAACTTCTCTTTCTTTTTATCATCCTTTTATTACCGAAGTTCTCACGAAGGCTCAACATGGTGGTTCGTCAAGGTTTCCTTTCATTCTTCAATTGTTCTTCAAGATTTTTTCTCGAAGTTAAGATCCGTCAAGCTATACTCTAAAATAAACATGGTGCTCAACACATGTTTGTTTTGAGGAGTTCAAGAATTCTTCAACTCGCATTCCAAAGTGCAATTCTTCCTACCTTATCTTTTGAGGTGGTGTTATGTCCTTCTTGACAATTTCCATCCATGTTCCATGTTTCACATGTTGTCCAGAATGAGATATTTTAAATCCACCAATCTCTTCGTTGGATTTATCTTGTGTCATGTTTCACCTAAAGTCTTCCCTAAGGAATGTTGCTAATTGTGGTGTCTATCAATGATCAAATTTTCTCCTTCTCATCTTGGTGGAAGAAGTTTTTTCATCTCTTTGGTGCTCTCAATCAAATCAATGGTTTCCATTAGTGGCCGGCTGTCACCTCATAGTCTTGAGATGTTTTTCCATAAGTCCACTACAAGCTTACTCGTTTCGTTGTTGGTTTTCCATCAACTCCATTATAACCTTCTTGGAAGGATGCTTTCCAAGCTCATTTGTGGCAGAAGTTGTCATTTTCTTCTCCATTCTTTATTCCAAGGATCTATCTTCTTTTATTTATTTCTTCCGGAGGCATTGTGATGTTGCTCTCTTCACTCATCTTCTCGGTTTGTGAGGACCGTGTTCTTTTTGTGCTTATCCATTTCCAACCGGAGTGTCGTGCCCTCTTTTCAAGTTCTTCCCATTCTGTCAAGTTTTGCCTACCTTCTCAACCGGAGTGCTGTCTGAAATCTTTCTTACCCCTTGTGCCATTCTTTCATTAGTTATGGAGGTAGTGTGTTGTTAAATTCATCGAGTATTCTCTCATCTTGTCAAGATCATGTTCAATTCCTTCCATTTATAGTCGGAGTGCTGCCCAAATTATATCATTATTATTCCTTCCCTATCTTGTGTTAACCGGAGTGGTTTAAATATCTATCGTGTCACTTAACCTCAAGGTTCTCATGGTGTTCCTTGTTTCCGTTTACTACGGAGTGCTCTCAATTCACTTATCTCCGTTGTGTCATTTCTTTCGATTTGTTCAACCCCGCAAGGTTGTTTGGTTTAACTCACTTGTCAAAGAAGCAATTAGTTTTACCTCTTCTCTTCCTCTCCCGCTTCTCTCCGGTGCCATCCTAGATCTCGGGATGAGATCCTCTTGTAGTGGTGGAGTGTTGTAATGCCCTGAGACCGACGCTCCAGATGTCCTCCTTGTTTTGCGTGCCAGCTGTGTTATTTATTTGTTTGTTGCATTTCATCATCACATCATGTGCATTGCATCCGCATTTGTTTTTTAAAACTTGCATCCGCTCGTAGTTGCCGCTTCTTCTGTTTCTCGGTTGACCTTCTCTCTAATCAACCGGACCGCTCTCTTCTCTCCCTTTTCTGAGCTCATCAAACCCCTTGCCTTCGTTGATCGTTCTGAGACCAACCGGGTTTTTCGAGTCCCTCTCGCCTGCCCGCTTAATCTTTCTCCACAGTGCAAAACCCCTTCTCGCGCGCGTCCGAAACCTGTCCCGAACCCGACCCGCTCGGTCGTGACCGTTGGATTCAGATCATCCCCAAACATCTCCGTTTTCTTTTTGGACTCCCTATCTATTTTTCTCGACCGCCCGATTACGATCGGACGGACCGAGTTAATCCCTACCCTAACCCCTACCTATTTAAATAGACCAACCCTAAATTCTAGGGGATTTGTCCCTGCCGCCGCCGCCGCACTCATCTCCCACCTCGGGATCCCCTCGCCCAGCCCAGCCAACCACCGAGCGCCAGCCTCCTCGGATCCGAGGCCTCCCCAAGCCGCTGCCTTGCCTCCACTCTATCAGCACGCGCCACCGGAGCCCCGAGCTGCTGCAGCTCCAAGCGCCTCACCTCTGCACCCGCCCCGATGGCCTCCTCTACCCCGGTCTCTTCTCCCATGGATCCCTCCTTCTCCTCGCGTCGAGCACCAGCGCTCCAGGGCCGGCCTTCTGCTGTTCGTCCTCGTCGGTTCTCGCAACACTAGTGCCGCCGGTAGCCGCGCCGCCCGATCCTCCTCACCGACGGCAACTCCAGTAGGTCTCCGACATGGATGCCAGGAGCGCCCGTGCGCCGCATGCCCGAACCCCTGTCTTGCTCCGCGTCGCGTTTCCGGTGACCGGCAGATGAGCACCTCCGCCCCTCTTTCTTCCTGTCCAACTCTGGTTCTTCCCCCTCTCTCTCTGTTACCTCTCCTTCTCTCTCTCACAGGAACCGGAGCGCCGCCTGACTCCTTCGATCTGCGATGGGAAACTCCTCAAGCCATCACCATCTTCTTCCAGGAGCCCGTGGCCTTCTCTGCTTCCCCTCCTCGTGCCTCGCCGGTAGCAAGCTCCGCAGCGCCAAGTTCCCCTGCTCGGTCCCCTGCTTCCTCTGTGTCGAGCAGCAGCTCGAGCGCTGCGCTCGCTCCCGTGCATCGCCCGCACGTGGGCCACCTGCTCCTCCACGGACCCAGCAACCGCGCCAAGTCCGTCGCCATGCCTTCGTCTCCTTCAAGCAGCAGCAGCCCCATGCGCCTTCGACCATGCCTGACCCCGAGCCGCTGCCTTCCCCTCGCCTCCCCGAGCAGTCCACCCAAGGCCGTCTCGAGCCCTGCCATGGCAGCCAAGCCGCCGGTGAGCTCCTCCACCGCGCACACCCCCAACTCCTCTCCTTCTCTCTAAATGCGCTCCCTCTCTGTCTTTCTTCCACAGGGAACCGATGCCGCCCCTGAGCTCCGCCCGCGCCGCCGTTGCCCAGATCCGGCGCCAGCCGACCGGATGCGTCCCATCTCCACCTCGCCGGCCTTCCCTGCAGCCGCCGTTGCTCCCCTTCAAGTCCCACGCCGTCGTTGATGTCCCCTGCTGCTGCCGCTGTTTCCCCTGTCGAACGAACAAGCACGGCGCCCCAGCGCTCGCGCCTGGGCCTCCTCTGCTTCGGCCCAGCGGCTCCCCTCCGTCGCGTGAGGCCCAGCGCCCCAAGCTGGCCTCCTCTGCCTCGGCCTTTAGGCCCAATGTGAGCAGCCCCTCTCCTGTGCACTATTGGCCCAGCCTGCATATTCGGCCCGATATGTTTTTTCCTGGTCTTGCGAATTTTGCCAATTATCCAGAGAACTGCAGTTTTACAGAAAAACCCTCAAACGTCATGCATATAATAACTCTTTAACAGTGCATCATATGTAAAAACTTTATATATGAAAAATGCTCAGAATTTCATCTAGTTTCATAATATGCTGCTTACATCCTTGTTTAAAATGTTTAAAATGCTGCTTGCATTTATTTTGCTAAATGCCATGCTAAATGCTTTAATTCATAACTAATTAACCGTAACTCAGAATTTAATAAACTTTATATGTAAATGGGGTAGAAAAATGCCTAGTTTAACATGGTACACTTTATTTTTCTGTTTAGCAACATTAAAATTGTGCTTAGGGCAGAACAGTACCAAATCAAAATATGCACATGAGGATTTTCCGGAATTGTTGTTTGTTATTTCCGGCCTCATTTAAACTTGCCTAAATAGATAGTTTATTTATGCTTCACCCCTTGCCATGTTTAAAAACATTTAATATTGTTGGGTACATAAACGGGAGAGAACTATATAATTGATGTGGTGTTTTGCCAATATGCAACTCGTTGCATATTGAGCTCCACTTAACTTGTAGAGTTGTTTGTTGCACTTTGCCATGCCATGCCTCTTTAAATCGGACATGCATCATACTTGATTGTGCATCGTGCCATGTTTATGTGGTGGTTGTTTACTATGTTGTTTGTTTCTTTCCGGGTTGCTTCTCTCGTTAGCTTAAGTTTCGTTCCGGAGTTGTGAGGATTCGTTCGACTATGTCCGTTTGTCTTCTTCATGGACTCGTTCTTCTTCCTTGCGGGATCTCAGGCAAGATGACCCTACCCTCGAAATCACTTCTATCTTTGCTTGCTAGTTGTTCGCTCTATTGCTATGCCGCGCTACCTACCACTTGCTATATCATGCCTCCCATATTGCCATGTCAAACCTCTAACCCACCTTTCCCAGCAAACCGTTGTTTGGCTATGTTACCGCTTTTGCTCAGCCCCTAGTATAGCGTTGCTAGTTGCAGGTGAAGATGAAGTTTGTTCCATGTTGGGACATGGATATTGTTGGGATATCACAATATCTCTTATTTTAATTAATGCATCTATATACTTGGTAAAGGGTGGAAGACTCGGCCTTATGCCTGGTGTTTTGTTCCACTCTTGCCGCCCTAGTTTCCGTCATACCGGTGTTATGTTCCTTGATTTTGCGTTCCTTATGCGGTTGGGTGATTTATGGGACCCCCTTGACAGTTCGCTTTGAATAAAACTCCTCCGGCAAGGCCCAACCTTGGTTTTACCATTTGCTACCACCTATCCCCTTTTCCCTTGGGTTCTGCAGACTCAAGGGTCATCTTTATTTTAGACCCCCCGGGCCAGTGCTCCTTCGAGTGTTGGTCCGAACTGAGCTGCCTGCGGGGCCACCTTGGGGAAACTTGAGGGCTGGTTTCACTCGTAGCTAGTCTCATCCGGTGTTGCCCTGAGAACGAGATATGTGCAGCTCCTATCGGGATTTGTCGGCACATCGGGTGGCTTTGCTGGTCTTGTTTTACGATTGTCAAAATGTCTTGTAAACCGGGATTCCGAGACTGATCGGGTCTTCCCGGGAGAAGGAATATCCTTCGTTGACCGTGAGAGCTTATAATGGGCTAAGTTGGGACACCCCTGCAGGGTATTATCTTTCGAAAGCCGCGCCCGCGGTTATGTGGCAGATGGGAATTTGTTGATATCCGGTTGTAGAGAACTTGACACTTGACTTAATTAAAAAATACATCAACCGCGTGTGTAGCCGTGATGGTCTCTTCTCGGCGGAGTCTGGGAAGTGAACACGGTTCTTGTGTTATGTTTGACGTAAGTAGGAGTTCAGGATCACTTCTTGATCATTGCTATCTTCACGACCGTTCCGTTGCTTCTCTTCTCGCTCTTATTTGCATATGTTAGCCACCATATATGCTTAGTGCTTGCTGCAGCTCCACCTCATTACCCTATCCTACCCATAAGCTTAAATAGTCTTGATCTCGCGGGTGTGAGATTGCTGAGTCCTCGTGACTCACAGATACTTCCAAAACAGTTGCAGGTGTCGAGGATACTAGTGCAGGTGACGCAACTGAGCTCAAGTGGGAGCTCGATGAAGATCTTGTTCGTTGTGTTGTTTCGTTTCCCGTTGATCAGTAGTGGAGCCCAGTTGGGACGATCGGGGATCTAGCATTTGGGGTTGTCTTCTTTTATTTTGGTTCCGTAGTCGGACCTATGTGTGTACTCTGATTGATGTATGATTTATTTATGTATTGTGTGAAGTGGCGATTGTAAGCCAACTCTTTATCCCATTCTTGTTCATTACATGGGATTGTGTGAAGATGACCCTTCTTGCGACAAAACCACAATGCGGTTATGCCTCTAAGTCGTGCCTCGACACGTGGGAGATATAGTCGCATCATGGGTGTTACACCTGTGCTCATATATTACAAAATCATACGGAGTAGAATCTAATTTTGTTTGCCATGCAATGTTGTAGAGCTATCATATGTCTCCTATCATTTATTTTCCAGCCACCTGCTATCTGCTACTTTTACAGTGCACTAGTTCTGCACACACTTCACCCATAATCTCACTATTGTGTTTTTATGCAAGGGTATTTCAGACTCTACTGCTATGAGATAAGCAAAAAAGAAAAGAGAGAAGTCGCTCCAGCGTCGTACGCGGATAGGCCAGACACGTTTCAGCCTTATAAATAGGTGTTGTGTCAGCAGATGGAGACAGTAAACATAGCTCTGGAGTTGATGACCTCGCTCGCAATGAACCACAATCCCAGGTGCTTGCTTTAACTTTGCGGTGTCATATGTGGTTGCATGTTCCATATGGTGTCTAGCTTGTATTCGAAAGGCCAAAGTCGGTCTTTATTATGATAAGGAAAGATATTTTTTACATGAACCACCATCCCGTGAGCACTAGAAGACAAATAGCTAGTCAGGGCACCGGCCGAGCCAGTGACAAGCCCAGCAAAGAGAGGCATCACCTGGAAGCCAACTAAAAAGCCGCGATGGTGGCGAAGCAGTCCGCCTCCCACCAGGCTCTCAGGTCCTAGATGATCATGCTCACCACTCCAGCCGGATGTCTAGCTTGTATTGCTTCCAATTTGGTTAAATTGCATCTACTTAGCTTACACATTATACCTTTGAATATGACATGCCTTTCTGTTTTTTGTACATACTAGTACATCTGTGTATTAACCATGTTCTTACATCAAACTAATGTTCTTTTGTATCCCTCATCAATCACTTATGATGAGGCAGTCAGGCAAGTGGATTACTCCTCATTTAAAGAATGCAGCGTCAGCCTCCTGACATGATTCTCAAGAAACAGCAAGGCTAGATAAAGATAGTGAACGTAGCTCTGTAGTTGATTACTGCATTTCCCCTACACTAGCATCACAGGTGCTTGCTCTAACTTGGCAGCGTGATATGTGGTTGCATGTTGCATATGGTGTCTAGATTGTAATTCTTCCAATCTGGTTAAACTGCATGTGCTATTCTGCTTAGCTTATACATTATACCTGTTAATGTGACATGCCTTCCTGTATTTAGTACATAGTACATCTGTCTATTAAGCATGTCCTTACATAAAACTATTGTTTTTTTGTATCCCGCATCAATCAATATGACGAGAGACCTTTAGTATATGCAGTGCGATATTAGTTGCATCTTTCATATGATTTATAGCATGCGCTGCTTCTAATTGTTGAAATTCCATTTATGATGGGACACTTTTAACTTGGCAGAGTCATATTGGTTGCATCTTTCATGTGGTGTCTAGCTTGCATTGCTTCTTATTTGTTGGAATGGTTTCTGCTTGGTTTACACAAACAATTGTGAACATGCCATGCCGTCCTGTTTTTCGTACATATTCCATCCTGGTATCATGTGTTTGCCTTACATCAAAGTAGTGATTGTCAGTATCATGCATGAATGAGTTCTGAAGAGAGAATTTTATTGCTTTTTCTTGTCGGTTTTACTTGACAATTCAAAATCAATAAAGCGGAAGGAAGTTAGCAAGGCAGCGGATAAAGGTGCTCCTTCCAAACGGAGGGCCTCTACAGTTTCTACTCCTCCATCCCCCCAAGATGATTTCCAAGACAACACATGCATAGACACTCAACGTAGCTGTGTTTATGATGAGCATGTCTCCCCTAGTGCACCATCACCGGTGCTCCCTCTAACTTGGCACTGTTATATCTGGTTGCATGTTATGTGTGATGTCTAGCTTGTATTGCTTCTAATTTTGTTGAATTCCATCTGCTTACTTTACACATTATACTTGAATAAGACACGTGTTCCTGTTTCTAGAACATACAATATCTGTCTATCACACCATGTTCTTACATCAAATTACTACTGTTGTGTAACCTGCAACAATCACTTATCATAAGACACGTTTGACTTCGGAGTGTGATATAGGTTACATCTTGTATTCTTTTCTAGCTTGTACTACTAATTTGTTGAAATGGCACTTATGATGAGACAGTTTTAACTTGGTAGAGTGATATTCGTTGCATCTTTCATATGGTGTCTAGCCTTCATTGCTTCTAATTTGTTGAAATGCCTTCTCCTTAGTTTACACATCATAAGCTGTGAATATGCAATGCTGTGAATATGCAATGTCACTAATGACGAGAGACCTTTAACTTGATAGTGTGATGTTGTTTGCATCTTGCATATGATTTATTTCTTGTACTGCTTCACATTTGTTTAAACGGTATTTATGATGAGACACTGTTAACTTGGCAGAGCGATATTTGTAGCATCTTTCATATGGTGTCTGCCTTCCAGTGCATTGCTTCTAATTTAGTGAAATATCTTCTGCTTAGTTTACACATCATAGTTCTGGTTATCTCATGCCGTCCTGTTTTTCTTACATATTACATCCTCCTATCATGTGGTTGTCTAACATCAAAGTTCAGTTCGTTTGTATCACGCATCAATTTGTTCTGAAGAACTAAATTGTTATTCGTATTTCTTGTCGGCTTGACTTAACATGGCACGGAGAAAGAGGAAGCAAGACAGAACGACGGGGAAAGGGAAGCGGAAGAACCCTGCAGATTCTGTTGGTACTGATGGTGCAATAGAAGGTCAAAGTCCAGCGGAAAATTGTACCGACAGGGTATCCCGTGCTAAACGAGCTGCAGAACAAGCCAAACAGAAACAAATAGCTGCCACCAAACAAGCAGATACAACCCTTGTTGCTGCAACACCTTCCACGGTACCACTAGCTACACGATTTACTCGTTGATCAACTCAGCTAACAACACGTTCCCAAGCTCCCTTGCCACCTAACACTACTTCTGAAGCACTCTTGACACAAGATGAGTTGGCAAGATCAGATGAAATTTGTGAGCTTCAACAACAAGAAGGTAGTTGCTGGAGTCAAGTTACAGTTGCATGCTTCTTTATATGTAGTCTCACAGTTTGATGTACACTAACACTTCCTATGTTTGTTGTTGGACTAGCACCTAGGTGAAAGAGGAAACAAACATCAGGGATAATGCTCGATAGGTTAACTAAATCTAGAGGAGGAAGAATGGAGATCCATTTTGAGGCAGGTTTAAAAAGGCCACGTGATGCTACAGAGTCAGCCAAGTTAGTATCAGAGGCATCGGTTGCTGTTAGGTGTCATGTACGTATCCTCTCAACATGGATTCAGTACAGGAATGACAAAGACAAAACCCAGTTCAACACCTTCCTCGACCATTTATCTGTAACTATGGTTATGTATGGAAACTAGTAATATCGTCTTACTCTGTCCAATACTTTCTAGGTTGCTGATAATGAGACTCCCATAATTTTCAACAAATGAGGTTCAAGTTGGATAGCCAAGATGATGCAACCAGACAAGCTTGCACCCATGTTTTCAAGTCTGCTCTGCGACAGTATCGGTATAACTTGAGGAAAACTCACTTTGAAGGCAAGGCTAACAGTGAACTTGCCCAAACATCTCCAGTGGAAAATATATCGGATGAAGACTGGAGAGGCCTCATTAAACACTGGTCCGATCCGAAGTACCAGATACATTATATATGTGATCAGATCACATGTTGAAGTCCTATTTATGCATGTGCCACACAAATCTATCTTCTTGTAGGTGAACTATTCAAAGAACAAGGCCAACCATATGAAAGTGAAATTCCAACAGACGACAGGATCTCGTAGCTATATTGCACACTGCGAGGCTCTTGTAATTAGCTGCTGTTTCACTCTTTTTGCTGTACCATATTATTAGATCTATATTGACTTGTTCCAAATGCAGAGGAAAGCCCGCAAGGACCAAAAAGTACCTGAACCAAATGTTGTGGAAATCTTCAAGGACTGTCACACCAGCAAGAAGAAGGGCATGACTACACCAGTCAAAGCCGTTGTTGTAAGTCCTCAATCCTCATGCCTTTTGAAAGTGCGTTATATCGCCTAGAGGGGGGGTGAATAGGCGATTTTTATGAATTCTTCACTGAGGAATTTGTGGGTGAGGAAATTCCTTAGCGAAGAACTACTTGCAGCGGAGTAAGTACTCAAAAGTATGCATAGCAGAACACAAGCATGGTCATCATGATGAAATGAAGACAAGCACAGAGTACAAAAAGCGTAAACACAGGATGAAGACAAACAGACTGAAGAAATTGAACTGAGGAAATTGAGAAAGTCTTCAGTCAAAGTCTTCAAACACAGATATGAACAAGCATACAACACAATGATGAGGAAATGAAAGAGTTGAGGAAATAGAACCAGTAAGCTTGGTGAAAACAATGATTTGGTAGACCAGTTCCAACTGCTGTCTCAGTTGTACGTCTGGTTGGAGCGGCTAGGTATTTAAACCTGAGGACACACAGTCCCGGACACATAGTCCTCACCGTATTCTGCTTGAACTAAGGTCACACAGACCTCGTCCAATCACTCGTGGTAAGTCTTCAGGTGACTTCCAAACCTTCACAAACTCGGTCACTCGGCGATCCACAATTTCCTCTTGGATGCTCTAGACCATGACGCCTAACCGTCTGGAAGAAGCACAGTCTTCAAAGGTAACAAGCGTCAGATCCACGCAGGATCAATCTCTTCAGTGATGCTCAATCACTTTGGGTTTGTAGGTGTTTGGTTTTGGGTTTTCCTCACTTGATGATTTTCGCTCAAAGTCCTCGGAGGATGGGATGCTCTCAATTGACAAGTGTCAGTTTCTCTCGGAGCAGCCAACCAGCTAGTGGTTGTAGGGGGCGGCTATTTATAGCCTAGGGAGCAGCCCGTCATGATAAGACATAAATGCCCTTCAATGATATGACCGTTAGGTGGGTAGATATTTTGGGACAGCTGGCGCATAGCACAACAACGGTCGAAAATTTGAGTATCAAATTCCTCAGGGCTATCATGTTCCTCACTGTGTAGGCAATCCGCACTGGCGAATTCCTAACTCCTCAGTCAGAATAAATTCCTCAGAGACCAGAAGAACTTCATCTCTGTCACTGAAGAATATGACTGAACTGTATGAGATTTCCAATGGCTTCACTCGAAGGGATTGGTAGGTGTAGGATTTTGAGTTGAGCATCACATGGAAATTTTTCCTTAGTATTTCCTCGACCCCTTTAACAGTACGGTGTTTCCTATGACTCAAGAAAGAGAAAATGAAACTACGAAAACAAAAGTCTTCACGCTTCATGTTCCTCAAATGAATACCAAGTCTTCAAGGTCACACCAATTTCTTCACTTTCAAAGTTTTCAGAAATCCAAAGTCTTCAGTCGAAGAACTTCATTTTTAGGGGTCGACTTTCACTGTAAATATCAAACTCCTCATAGACTTATAGACCTGTGTACACTCATAAACACATTAGTCCCTTAACCTATAAGTCTTCAATACAGCAAAATCACTAAGGGGCACTAGATGCACTTACAATCTCCCCCTTTTTTGTGATTGATGACAAAATAGGTTAAGTTTTCAACGGGGATAAACATATGAAGTGTAAATACTGATATTGAGGAGTTTGATTGCAAGATATAGAAGAACTCCCCCCTAAAGATGTGCATAGTAAGGAATTTTCTTTTGAAGCAATTCACACTTGAAGAGTTGAATCATGGAGATCTCCCCCTATATCTTGTAATTCATACACGCATTTGACATAATATATGAAGAATTTGAAATGCATGATGAAATATGGTGACTGATGTAATTTAGCATGCGTGCAATAACATTAACAAGGAATAAGCATGCAGAAGAAACAAGAAAAGTATCAGGCCACCATAGAGTTTAAGTTTACAACTCGATCCAACAAAGTCATCAGAAGAACGAGAGTTGTAACTTTAGAAAAAATGCCCATATAAAATAGACCCGCTTGAAGACTAACTCAAATTTCTCCCCCTTCGTCATCAAATGACCAAAAGGGTCGAAAATGAGGACTAACGCCCCTGAAGAATATCAAGGTGATGAAGGAGCGTCAGCGTTGTTGGGGTCGTTTGTTGATGTAGGGCCTGCCGCAGTGTCGTCCAAATCTTCATGTTCATCAGTGTCATGCGATGAAGAGTAGGAGCTGGCCACCAAGGAAGGAACCTTGACCTTCTTGTACTTCTTCGGAGGAGGTGCAACCCAGTCAAGATCTTCCTTGAGACCCATTTTCTTTAGATCTTCTTCACCATATATGTGCGACAGAACAGCCCAGGTGCGGTTGAGGGTTTCATGAAGGTAGTAATGGTTTTTCTTCACTGCATTATGGGTAGCAGTCATGTTGTGAAGAATTGAACCAAACTGACGCTTGACCCATTTATGATTGCGATCAACCTTCTGGTGAAGACTGAGGAGAAGCTCACGGTCAGTCATCACCCTGGGTGCTGTGCCTTGAGGATTTTGCTTGGGTGCATTGGCGACAGAGTCATGGGTGGCAGAGTCATCATTGGTGGAGTAGGATGCAGCCTTGCGAAATTGACCATCCAATGGACGAATGCCTTCATCAATTATAGCAGTAGCCTTGCCCTTTTCATCAGCTGAGGAAAATGTCCTTTTGAGGACTTCAATCGAGGGCAAGTAGCTGCAATGGTTCAGTGTATCAGCTTTGTAGTTGAGTGAAGACCTTGTTCTGATGAATCTCATAATCCACGGTGCATAAGGCTTCAACTCAAATGGTGACATTGCGACATTGGCCAGAGTCCTCATGAAGAAATCATGGAAGTTGACGGGAACGCCATGAATGATATTGAAAAGCAGATTCTTCATGATGCCAACGACTTCTTCGTCATTCGAGTCGTGGCCCTTGATAGGACTCAATGTCTTCGTCAGAATGCGATAGATAGTCCGAGGCACATACAGCAATTCCTTCACAAGGAATTTTGTTCTTGGGGCCTGACCTGGCTTCAAAGGCTTCATCAGCACTTGTATATAGTGATCGATAAGCTCAAGTTCATTGTAGACGCAACAAGCACCTTCAAGGGGCGGACTGAGAGGCAAATCATGAAGCAATTCAGTAGCTGGTGCTTTGTAGTGAGTGTTTTCAGACATCCAGTCCAGCACCCATGAATTAACGTCTTCAGAGTTGCCGGTGATGTGCAGAGTTGCATAAAATTGAAGAATTAGCTCTTCATTCCAATCACATATGTCAGTGCAGAAATTTAATAGTCTAGCGTCGTAGAGAACACCGAGGACTGGCCCGAAGCATGGCAGACATTCCATATCCACATGAGGAATGTGCTCATGATCGAAGACTTTGTCTTTGTTGAACAGCACTGAGGAATAGAAATTTGCCTGGCTGGCAGTCCAGAAACGCCTCTTCCTTATGCGAGCAGAGTCATAAGGGTTGTAATCAGTGAAGAATACGTGCTTGCCAAAGAAATCATCAGCCTTGAATTTTTGCTTCCTTGAGAATGGATCCTTTGGCTTGGGCAGTGGAGTGTCAGTCAGTTGCATGATGACCGCAGGAATCGCAATCTCAGGTTCTTCAGGCTGAGGAATTTCTGGTTCCTCTTCAGTGGCAGCCTGGTTCTGCAATTCTTCATTTTCATTTTCTTCAGCACTAGCGGCTGGAATGTCTTCATGAGCTTCATCAGATCCCATTTGAACTATAGTGGCTAGGGACTAAGGAATTTGCTGCAGTGGAGTGAAGAGTGGAGAATTGGGGTGCTGACTTTCCCAAAAGTCATCATTCATCACTGGTGTGGTACAACCAATGTCCACATCTTTTTCTTCCATTTCTTTAACGCCAGCCTCTTCAGCAGTAAACTGAGGCATAGGCGAGGAAACTGTGGGGGTTGAAGGGATTTTATCCACTTCAATTTCTTCATCCATCTGCTCTGACGTAGCAGCAGAAGGATTTTCTTCATCAGATCCGCTAGGGATCACATATTCTTCATCAAAAGGGATGATTTCCTTTGATGGCATGGAGGAAACTGGAACAACATCAATTGGATGAGCAAATGAGCTTGTCAATTTCTTCATCTTCTTCGGTGCTGAAGAATCTGAAGGAGTTGATGCTTTCCTTTTCTTCACTGCTGCACGCTCTGCAGCCTTCGTCTTCTTCACATCTGATGCAGATGGAAGGATTGGAGTTGGGGTAGGCGCAGAAGGAGCAGAGGAATGTGGTTGATTTTCTTCAGGCACAACTGATGCAGTTGCCCTGACCTCTTCATTTTCTTCAGGCGCACCACTAGTGGGTGCCCTGGCAATTTCTTCAGCGGCTAGAATGCAGTCATCAGCCCTGGAACTCAAATTTTCTTCAGCAGCCTGATTGTCATCAACGATGATGGCATGTTCTTCAGTTGGCTGAGCAGAGGCTTCAGCCTGAGAAATTTCTTGTTGCGATGGGGCTGCAACATTTGAGGTGAACATCTTAGTCTGTTTGACAAACCTGACCTTGGCTCCTTTCCAATCAACATAGTAAGCGTTGAAATCATCGCTGAGGACTTTGATTTCAGACTGGATCTTTACAAGTTCATCAGTTGTCATAGAGACAACGTTGTTCTTCGGGATTTTTTCCTTCCTGTACTGTGCTTTCTTGAGCTGTCTAGCCTTCTCAAATTTCCATTTTTCTTCTTGGATGAAGGCAGTCAGCATATGACTTTGACCAGGAGTCAGCTTGAAGTCAGGCATAGGAGTGTTTGGGTCCTTGTGCCAGAGGTCAATGTAGTCGAGGATCAACTTTGGATCCAAAAGCAGTGGCACATTTGTGCCCTTGGCTCTAGCAGCCCTGACTTGCCTATCTCTGATGATTTCAGCAAGTTCTTCATCATCAGCTTCGTCTTCTTCAGACGGTACTTGGAAGGCAACCTGCTTCTTATGAGGACTTGGGCGAGAGCCTCGTCCAGCAGTGGTCTTTGTCTTCAGCAGAGATGGTCCTGTTGAAGAATTTGGTGCAGCTGAGGAACTAGCTGAAGATCCTGAGGCAATGGAGATGCCTGTAGTCCTTTGGCACGTGGCGAGATGCACAGGTGCTGAGGATTTGGGCGGAGCAACTGAGGACTTTGGAGGAGCAGGAGCGGCTTGAGGAATTGGCCGTGAGGGCTTAGCTGAGGAAATTGGCCGTGAGGGCATTGAAGAAGAGGCACTTGGCTTAAGCGCAGGCTTCTTTGCCAAGGATTTCTTCGGCCTTACAGAGGCCTCAGCAGCAGCAGCAGTAGAGTCTTCGTTGAATTTCTTCACTGCGTCTTTTGCCTGTTTGGCCAACTGGGCCTGGCGCTTGGCCCATTCTTCAGGAAAATCCTCACCGCGCTTGATGCTAGTGGGATCTGCCTCTTGGCCAGGTGCCAATGGTGGTCTTGAGCATGGAGGAGTAACAGCGAATTTCTTCATGTATTTTGGAGGCACATACCTGTACTCCCTCAACTCTTTTGCCCATCTCCTTTCTATCCTCTGAATGCGCACCTTGCGCTGATTTTTATCTTCCTCAGGGGGTGTGCAGTACCCAGCATAAATGTCCTCAGGGATTTCAAAGGCTGTATTCATTTCAGGCCTCTTTCCTCCTTTCTGTGGCTTCTTTCCATCAGCCATTTTCTTCAGTTGAGGAATTTGAACAATTGAACTTTCTGAAGAAGTATGCAACTTTTCTTCGAGGAACGCTGCAAATGAGTTAAGTTGATGAGAACCTAGTGATTCAGCAGCGGACATGAGTACCTGTGAACAGAGTATAGTTGCGAGGAATTTGGAGAGGTCATATGTGTTCTCAGAAGGTTTTCAAAAAGAATAAGTTTGAGGAATTTGACCAGTTGAGTCTTGAAGAATTTCACTAAGCGTTCTTTGTCTTAGGTTCCAGAGTTGTATAGATCGAAGATCCACACAATTGAGGAATCTTGAAGAAAAATGATGCTTAGGGAAACGAATCAAGAATAGATGAGATGTGAGGTGTTTATTGTGTGAAAAATTTGAAGAATAAACACCTTTGAAGATTTTGTAGAAGTCATTTGAATCAAAGAGGGAAGTAAAAGTAACTTTTAATTACCCTAGATGAAGAACACGACGAACTGTGAGGTGGAGAAGTGAAGTTCGTCTGTGCAGATCTTCCATGCCCTAACTTGGCGGAGGAAGACGGCTACGGCGGCGGCGGAGTGAAGATTTCCGCGGCCGGCGCGAGTACGGCGGCAACGAGGTCGAGGCAGTGAAGCTCTTCCTCACCAGCGATGATGAAGTAGCGGCGGTGCTAGGGTTTGAGAAGCTTGAGCTGGAGAGAGGTCGAGCGGAGTAAAAGAAGTGAGGAAGGGGAGAGGGGGTATTTATAGCCACGGTGAAAAATTGTTCGCCCGAAGAAATTGGACGAACATGCCCCTGACCCTTCTCATTCGCTTGACATGTGTCACCCACGTACTGAGAAGTGGAGATCGTGTTAGATCGTGGGTGAATAGATAAGTATATCGTGGGATGCGGAATGATTTGAGCGGCAAAGCCGAAAATTTGGATAAGATAAGTTAAAAGTTCCGTTCGCAAATTCTTCAGCTGACAAGGACACAGTGAAGATTTTCAATGAGTTTCAAATAGAACGCACATGAAGAATTTGTGAATAGATTGGGTTGAGTATAGCAGAGAGGGGGAAGGGTCCGATCACATTCACTTAGCAGAAAAACCAACTTGAAGAATTAGCCATAAGTGAATGCTGTAGAGGACATAAACTCATATATATATATATATATATATATATATATATATATATATATAGCCAATGAAGAAAAACAACAGAAACAGTGAAGACAATGCAAAGTTGAAGAAAATGAACAACTAAGGAATTTCAAAAACTGAGGAAAAACTCAAATTGAAGATTTTCAACTTTTGTGGTGGTGTGACCCACCGTATAAGAATGATGATTTCAGACACCGCGTACAACTGTCGTAGGGTTCTGAGAATCAAATTCTTCATTAATTTCTTCACACTTAGAGTGTTATTCTTCATTGATTGAAGAAAAATGATTATTCATGTGTTGCACATCTAAGTCATCAATTTTGCATAAGTGTTAGGATGAGTGTCCTTTTCAAAGAACATTCAAAGATTCTAGGATATTTAGCTCACACCGCAACTTGCTAAATCTCTTCTCATCCAAGGGCTTTGTGAAGATATCGGCTAGCTGTTCTTCAGTCTTCACGTGCTCAATAGAAATGTCGCCCTTCAACACATGATCGCAAAGAAAATGATGACGGATCTGAATGTGCTTTGTCTTCGAGTGCTGAACTGGGTTGTGAGCAATCTTGATGGCACTCTCATTGTCACAGAAGAGAGGCACATTCTTCACATTGACGCCGTAGTCCTTGAGAGTTTGCCTCATCCACAGCAAGAACCAGCAGCAAATGTACTCAGCTTCAGCAGTAGACAGTGATACGCAGTTCTGTTTCTTCGAGGACCAACAAACCAAAGATCGTCCGAGGAAATGACATGTACCAGATGTTGACTTGCGGTCCACATGATCACCAGCATAGTCAGAGTCAGAATATCCAATGAGATCAAAAGCCGAGCCCTTGGGGTACCACAATCCTAGTGTTGGTGTGTGAGTTCGATATCGAAGAATATGTTTCACAGCCTTATGGTGTGATTCCTTCGGTGTAGCTTGAAATCGGGCACACATGCAAACACTAAGCATAATATCTGGCCTAGATGCACATAAATACAATAAAGAACCAATCATGGAGCGGTATACCTTTTGATCGAAGTCAATACCATTTTCATCAGTGCATAGATGGCCATTTGTGGGCATAGGAATTTGGACGCCTTTGCAATCTTGCATGCCGAATTTCCTCAGTACATCCTTGAGGTATTTCTCCTAAGATATGAATATGCCATTGAGCTGTTGACGAATTTGAAGACCTAAGAAGAATTTCAACTCTCCCATCATAGACATTTGATATTCTTCACTCATCATATAGGCAAATTCATCACTATAACGTTGGTCAGTACAGCCAAAGATGATATCATCAACATATATTTGGCACACACAAAATTCATCATCATATGATTTAGTGAAAAGAGTAGGGTTGAGTGAACCGGGTTTGAAGCCTTTCTTCATGAGGAATTCCTTCAAAGTATCATACCACGCCCGAGGGGCTTGCTTGAGGCCATAGAGGGCCTTATTTAGTCTGAAGACTTTGTTAGGATGCTTAGGATCTTCAAAACCTGGGGGTTGAGCAACATATACTTCTTCCTCAAGCTTACCATTGAGGAATGCACTTTTCACATCCATTTGATATAAAGTGATATCATGATGGTTAGCATAAGCAAGTAATATGCGAATAGCTTCAAGTCTAGCAACAGGTGCAAAATTTTCATCGAAATCAAATCCTTCAACCTGTGTGTAGCCTTGAGCTACTAGCCATGCCTTATTCATCACCACAAGGCCATTTTCATCTTGCTTGTTGCGGTAGATCCACTTTGTGCCAATGATATTGTGTTTGCGAGGATCTGGACGATTGACCAGTTCCCAAACGTTGTTGAGCTCAAACTGATGTAATTCTTCTTGCATGGCCTGAATCCACTCAGGCTCCAGAAATGCTTCATCTGCCTTAGTGGGCTTTGTGATAGAGACAAAAGCATAGTGCCCACAAAATTTAGATAAATGTGAAGCTTTTGAGCGTGTGAGAGGACCTGGTGCTTCAATTTCATCGATGATCTTTTCAACTTGCACTTCTTTTGCAACGCGAGGATGAGTAGGTTGTCGTCGAGGAATTTGATCAGTATTTTCTTCAGCACCATTTTCTTCAGCATTTTCTTCAGGTGCATTAGCTCGACATTCTTCACGTTCTGGAATGAATTCTTCAGCAGATTCTTCGGTAGGAATGACATCCTCAGTAGCCTTGAACTTGATAGTTTCCTCAGGTGCTGGTTCATCTATCACAGAGGGTAGGTGCTCTCTTTGCGAGATTAGTTTCATTGAACCGCACATCTACAGTTTTCAACAACCTTGTGAAGAGCGTTGTTGAAGACTCTGTAGGTGTGCGAGTCCTTTCCATAACCAAGCATAAAACCTTCATGTGCTTTCGGTGCAAATTTAGCATTGTGATGAGGATCTCTAATCCAACATTTAGCACCGAAGACTTTGAAATAACTCACATTGCGTTTCTTGTCAGTGAGGAGTTCATAGACAGTCTTCTTGAAGAATTTGTGAAGATATACCCTGTTGATGATGTGGCACGCAGTATAAATTGCCTCAATCCAGAAGTGTGTACCCATCAAGCATAGTGCGAGCCATCTCAACAAGAGTCATGTTCTTGCGCTCCACGACGCCATTCTGCTGAGGAGTGTATGGAGTAGATAACTCATGAGTAATACCAAGTTCATCAAGATAGTCATCAAGACCAGAATTCTTGAACTTAGTTCCATTGTCACTTTTGATGTGCTTGATCTTCACACCAAAGTTGGTTGAAGCCCTCGAGAAAAATCGTTTGAAGACTTCCTGCACTAATGTTTGTAAGTAACAATGCGTACCCATGTGTAACGAGAGTAATCATCAACAATAACAAGGCCATAGAGAGATGCGTCATTTGTGACAGCTGAGTAATGGTTAGGACCAAAGAGGTCCATGTGAAGCAATTCGAATGGTCGAGTAGTGGTCATGATAGTCTTCGCTGGATGCTTAGCCTTGGTCATCTTTCCAGCTTCACAAGCTCCACACAGGTGATCCTTGAGGAATTTGACATTCTCAATGCCAATGACATGCTTCTTCTTCGCAAGCGTGTGCAAATTACTCATGCCTGCATGACCAAGTCGTCGATGCCATAGCCAACCTTCTGAAGCTTTTGCGAGTAGGCACACGGCTGGTTGCGGTCCTGTAGAGAAATCAACAATATACAAGTCTCCTCTCCTAAAGCCTTCGAAGACTTTGGAATTGTCAGCTTCCATAACCACAACACAACGATACTTGCCAAAGACAACTACCATATCAAGATCACAAAGCATTGAGACAGACATAAGATTGTATCCTAAGGACTCGACAAGCATGACTTTGTCCACGTGTCGATCCTTTGTGATCGCAACCTTACCTAGACCCAATACCTGACTTTTGCCTTTGTCAGCGAAGATGATATGCTTCAGATGCGATGGTGATAAGGGAGCATCCATCAATAGATTCTTGTCACCAGTCATGTGATTTGTACATCCACTATGGAGAACCCACTCAGTGGCTTTGGGTTGATCATCCTGCAGATGAATTAGTGCAGCTTACGAACTTCATATACTTCATCAGTGAAGAATATGACATCACAATTCATCAGACCAATTTCATCAAGCAATGCAACAGTTAAGACAGTATGAGGACATGAGAAATGAAAGTTCATTTCTTCATGATTAGCCTGCGTCCTTTCAGGCACTCTTCAGGTCTCCAACAAATTCTTCAGACGTTAAAGTACGTCTGGAGACCTGACCCTGCATGAAATATTAGTTCTTTTAATTCACCACCCACATCTGAAGGGGTGGCAAAGAGTTCATCACTCTGTGAGCTCCATACGAGAAAGGTGGCATAGAAGCCAATCCATTTCGTTTCACATAAGAGAAGTTAGGGTAAGCATATGAATAAACAGAGAAATTCTTCGAGGACTTATCAACATAATGATTAGAAGAATAATGCTCATATTCATAGCCCTTGGCTCTTCCCCGCGAAACAGAGTTGTTAGCACGATGATGTTCATATGAGGACTTTGATCCTTTTGAGGAATTTGATCCATGTGAGGAATTTGGTCTGTATGAGAACTTGGATCCATATGAAGAATTTGATCTGGGGTTCCTATTATTCATAGGTGGTGTCATGAGGACATTCACCTGAAGACTTTCAAGGCACTTTTTGGGAAACCAGATTTTCTTCATAGGGGAACCGTTCCTGCAGTTAGTGCCAACATATCTAGCAAATACTTCACCATTCTGATTTTTAAACAGATTATAGCTGGAGTCAAATGACTCATCAGAAGAATGAGAAGATTCACATGTAAAGCCAGATAAATTAGATGGATCAACTGGAGGTCCCTTTGCAGCAACCCATGAGGTTTTGGGGTACTGCTCAGGCTTCCAATATGTACCATCAGCATTGAGTTTCCTCTCAAAGGCAATACCCTCTTTCCTAGGGTTCCTGCTGAGGATTTGCTTTTTAAGCACATCACAAAGAGTCTGATGCCCTTTGAGGCTTTTGTACATGCCTGTCATGTACAATTCCTTCAGCCCTGCATCGTCAATGATACTAGCAATGTCCTCAGATGAGGAATTAGTGATAGCAGAGACAGTTGAAGAATTTGTAGCATTAGAAGCATTTGAACATTCAGGTGAAGAATTAGCAGATTCACGTTCAATGCATTTCAAACATGGAGGAACAAATTCTTCCTGAGCAGCACTGATTTGTTGAGCAAGTAATGAATCGCGCTCCTTCTGAAGATCTTCATAACTCACTCTTAGCTTTTCAAGATCTTGCTTTCTTTGAAGAAATTCATAAGAAAGTTTCTCATGATCAGACAAGAGAGTGTTATGATGAACTTGAAGGGTGTCATACTTAGTATGAAGTCTTTGAAGACTTTCAGCCAAAGCTTTTGACTGATCCATTTCTTCACCCAACATATCATCACTCTTACTAAGCATGTTATGAACCTTTTCCAAAGCTCTTTGTTGTTTAGTGGCAAGGGAAGCAAGTTTGACATAACTGGGTCCAAATTCATCATCAGATTCATCATCACTGGATTCAGACAGATAGCATTCAGTTACCTTTTCACCATCTGCCATAAGGCATGGTGAGGAGGATGATGATTCTGGTTCGAATGTCATCGTTTTGAGTGATTCCTTGAAATCCTCAAACCAGGGATCATGACAAGTTCGATGACCTTCATAGACGTCAGAGATGCGGTCCCAGATAAGCTTCGCATTGCAAAGATGCATAATGCGTCTGAATTCATCTCTCGATAGGCAGGAACAGATGAATCCTTCGCCATGATGTCAAGTCGAGTGTACTTGCGAATAACATCAGCGTCCGCCATCTTGCATAGATCAGTAAGACCAATCTCAGTGACGGTCCATAGCTTTCTGTTCATCGCCATGAGGCGCTTCCTCATCATGGCCTTCCACTTGGGATAATCATGACCGTCAAAGATGGGGCATGTCACTTTCTTCATACCTGCGGTCGACATAACTAAAACTCCAGGCGGTTAAACCAAAATCACACAGAACAAGGGAGTACCTTGCTCTGATACCAATTGAAAGTGCGTTATATCGACTAGAGTGGGGTGAATAGGCGATTTTTATGAATTCTTCACTGAGGAATTTGTGGGTGAGGAAATTCCTTAGCGAAGAACTACTTGCAGCGGAATAAGTACTCAAAAGTATGCATAGCAGAACACAAGCATGGTCATCATGATGAAATGAAGAGAAGCACGGAGTACAGAAAGCGTAAACACAGGATGAAGACAAACAGACTGAAGAAATTGAACTGAGGAAATTGGGAAAGTCTTCAGTCAAAGTCTTCAAACACAGATATGAACAAGCATACAACACAGTGACGAGGAAATGAAAGAGTTGAGGAAATAGAACCAGTAAGCTTGGTGAAAACAATGATTTGGTAGACCAGTTCCAACTGCTGTCTCAGTTGTACGTCTGGTTGGAGCGGCTAGGTATTTAAACCTAAGGACACACAGTCCCGGACACACAGTCCTCACCGTATTCTCCTTGAACTAAGGTCACACAGACCTCGTCCAATCACTCGTGGTAAGTCTTCAGGTGAGTTCCAAACCTTCACAAACTCGGTCACTCGGCGATCCACAATTTCCTCTTGGATGCTCTAGACCATGACGCCTAACCGTCTGGAAGAAGCACAGTCTTCAAAGGTAACAAGCGTCGGATCCACGCAGGATCAATCTCTTCAGTGATGCTCAATCACTTTGGGTTTGTAGGTGTTTGGTTTTGGGTTTTCCTCACTTGATGAATTTCGCTCAAAGTCCTCGGAGGATGGGATGCTCTCAATTGACAAGTGTCAGTTTCTCTTGGAGCAGCCAACCAGCTAGTGGTTGTAGGGGGCGGCTATTTATAGCCTAGGGAGTAGCCCGTCATGATAAGACATAAATGCCCTTCAATGATATGACCATTAGGTGGGTAGATATTTTGGGACAGCTGGCGCATAGCACAGCAACGGTCGGAAATTTGAGTATCAAATTCCTCAGGGCTATCATGTTCCTCACTGTGTAGGCAATCAGCACTGGCGAATTCCTAACTCCTTAGTCAGAACAAATTCCTCAGAGACCAGAAGAACTTTGTCTCTGTCACTGAAGAATATGACTGAACTGTATGAGATTTCCAATGGCTTCACTCGAAGGGATTGGTAGGTGTAGGATTTTGAGTTGAGCATCACATGGAAATTTTTCCTTAGTATTTCCTCGACCACCTTTAACAGTACGGTGTTTCCTATGACTCAAGAAAGAGAAAATGAAACTAAGAAAACAAAAGTCTTCACGCTTCATGTTCCTCAAATGAATACCAAGTCTTCAAGGTCACACCAATTTCTTCACTTTCAAAGTCTTCAGAATGTCTTCAGAAATCCAAAGTCTTCATTCGAAGAACTTCATTTTTAGGGGTTGACTTTCACTGTAAATATCAAACTCCTCATAGACTTATAGACCTGTGTACATTCATAAACACATTAGTCTCTTAACCTATAAGTCTTCAATACACCAAAATCACTAAGGGGCACTAGATGCACTTACACCTTTTAACTACTACTTACTCTGAGTTGTGCCTTGAACTGCATGGTTTGCAGCCAATGTCTATTACTCTTTTTAATTTTATACACAATTTTCTTAGCGTATCATTGCACCTTAAAAGGTTTAAAAGAGAGGAGTGATGTTCCTTTGATCTTGACCTGTAATCTAGTTCCATGCTGGACTTTCGCACACAACGTTACAATTGCCTGTTTGTCTGTTCTCAGTTGTTTTGTTATATGAATGATGTCATACTATGCTTACCGTATTATAAAATTCGTCTCTTTATCCTTAGCCCTCAATACAATGTGAAGAAATAGACAATACATTAACGATGGTACATGGTCATATGTTTGGAACCTGGTTTTATTATGTACTTTGCAATAAAATACAACTATTATTTTACATGGGTTCACCAGAATAAGTTCTGTATATAGACCAAAGCTATTTTGTTTGGTTTTGCTGCCTCCTTAATATCTTCTGTTTTGATACTACTAATGTAAAACCTCAAGTTTTCAGCGAGCTATGGAAGAAATGGTGGAACCGCCACCTTCTGAAGGTGGCGAGGCAACTATAACTGCAATGTCAGCTCTTGCTGCAGTGGGTCAGTACCTGTCCACTAGCAGTGCCAAAAGCACGTTCCTGCGTAATACTGGCTTGGTTGTTAAGGCAATCTCGTCCAAACTGCCTCATGATCAAGATACGCAAGCTCAAAACAATGTTGTATCTGCGCTCCAGACACAAGTCCATTCCCTAACAGAGACCCTTTGTGAAACATGGAGAGACATTGTTCGATGTTGTCAAGATATGCATGGTTTTGAAACCAGACAATCAGACATTTGCTATGTTGTTCAGGAGCCTAGGAGAACTGAAGGCGAAGGTTATGGTGCTCCATTGGACAATACAACATGAAAACGTAACAGTCAGGTCAAATGAACTGAGCTTCTGAACTTCTGGTGGTGCATTTATCTGCTAGACTGTTAACTTTTATGCCAACCTTCCTTTTGTATAGTGTTGGGTGTTCCCTGTATTTGCACTGGTGGCGAACTTTGATGCCCAGTGAATGTAATATGCGTAATAGCCGTGATAGCCTAGCGTAAGTTGCTTGCTTATTTATTTCCTTATTGTCTTGTTTATTTGTTTTCTTGTAGTCAGTGCAGTTCTTCTGCGGTTTGCTAGTGGCCGCAATAACCTATTTTTTTAAACTAGGCCACATTAACCATGGGCTACATATTTACTGTAGTTAACATGGGCCTCCTACGGGCCATAGAAACAATGGGCCTTCTAAGGGCCGTAGAAACAATGTGCCTTCTACAGGGCGTAGAAACAATGGGCCTTATACGGGCCGTAGACACAATGGGCCTTCTACGGGACATATCATCAATGGGCCTTCTATGGGCCGTATGATCGGTTGGCCAAACATGGGCCAATAACAGACCACATTATAGCCATAAATGGGCTAGAGTCTAAATCGTCCATTCATGGGCCGACCATAACGGGCTGTCGTTAATCGGCCATATTTGATGACGCTATGAAAACGGCCCAACGTATTAATGGGCCATTATGGGCCAGTTTTACCACGGGCCGTTAATGGGCCAAAGTTACTAAGGGCCTCATATGGGCCGAAAGACGTCATGAGCCATACATGGCCCGGAAGTTAAAATGGGCTGGAATTATATTGGACGGCCCAGATGACGCTACCATGCCTAATTCGGATAGGCCGTAAACGGGCCCTGGGTTAGCGGGCTGTAAATGGGCTATATGCGAACATGCCATTAACAGGCTTGCCGTGGGCCGGCTCGCCACCTTTTGACCAAGTCAAACAGGCCGGACTTTTCACAGGAATGGGCCTCTGTTGGGTCCAATGAGTGGATGACATCTGTCCCAACGGTGAGCCAACACGTGTTTCCTCCAGCCAATGATTATTTTACACGTGGAAAATCCCCATTGGTCGGGGCTGTTAATGGGTTATCGGATCCAAAACTGAACCTGATAGCTTAACGGTGTTCCGTTACGGTGGATGCCACGTGTCGGTCACCGTTGACGAAAGCACTTCTGTGACGCGCGATTTATCGTCATGGAAGTGGACACCTCCGTGATGATAATTTTTGTAATGTCATGGCACACATCTACGACAGCACAGGTATGACTATCTTGATTCTGTCATAAATTTTTCATGGATGTACATGCATGACAGAAAACGTGACCTACTGTGACAAACACGTATCATCACAGAAGTGTATTTTTTTGTAGTGAGCAGAGCGAGCCACCCTCGAGCCCAAGAGTTCCGAACGCCGCCAACGACTGCATTAGAACCAAGGCTCGGGAGGCACCCGTGTGGTGGCATGCATATCTTTGTCAAGATCGTAAATACACAGGATCAGAAGAGGACCAGAAGACGGCGACCCTCGGCGGGATCCTAGCCGAGGAAATCCACAAGACCCCCGACAAGCACCTTGCCGGGGACGACTGCAACGCCACGGCAAGACCTTTGCCGGGCCCCCCGGCAAGACCCTTGCCGAGGGCATCAGCGAGGCCACAGCCAGGCCCACATCAGCCAAGATTCCACCGCCGTTTGCATGCAGCTGCCAGCCCAAACAGCTGGGCAGGCACCTGCGTGGCAACGTGCAGCTTCCAGACCAACTCAGCAAGCACCTGCATGGTGGCATGCAGATCTTCGTGAAGGCCCTGCCACCGCGCCACCTCAGCAGCCTGCTTGCCTACATGGCGCTGCACACATCGCTGGCCTGGGCGCGTGTCGAAGTAAGGCGGAGCGGCGACGGACGGGACGGGCCTCGTTCCCGTCCCCGATAAAGCTAATGGACACCTAAGTAGCGCATTTAATGCGCTAGTGCCGGGCGATAAGCTCGCGCATTGTACACCTTTCCACCTCCTGTGTGCCACTATGGCAACCCCCTTTCAACTATAAAAGGAGGCCCGAGGCATACTGGAGAAGGATTCGGCTCTTTGGAACTACGCAGCCACCCTAGCTAGTTCAAGAGCTCAAGAACACTCTGAAATACACACCAAAGTAGGACTAGGGTATGACACATCCTCGCGGCCCGAACCTGGGTAAACGATATTTGTGCTGGCTCCTAAACCTGCTCTTCTCACAACCCCGCGCCCGCCAACCGTAGAAGGGATTCCAGTGATCCCATAGGTGTCGTTTCCCCGACATCTTTGGCGCGCTAGGTAGGGGTGCGCAGATGTGAGAATCTGGTCTAGTAGTTAGCCTAGCAGTTCTTCATCGCCATGGCTCCCAAGAAGACGATCACGGCGATCGGCTCGTCGGGGGCCGGACGACCCGTGCTAGTGCGGGCGAGCAGCGGGCCGGTCGCGGACAAAACCCGAGCTGCGGCCCGCGAGCACCAGCATCGCTCTGGCAGTCAGAGCCTCGAGCGGCGTCGTTCGTGCGCCAGACGACAGGCCGCACACCGCCAAATCCAAAGACGGGGCTGGGCCCCCCGCAGGCGGCGCGGGGCCCTCTAGGGGTGTCGTTGTGCCCCCTACGGGCAGCACAACAACCTCCAAGACGCCTACGCCGGCTCCCACATCGCACTCTTCCCAGGGTGTGCGCGACGAGCAGCGCCACCACGCTGGAGACCCCGGACGCCGCTGTGGGAAGAGTCCTGTGCATCATCTGCGGGACGAAGGAGGCCAGCATGCCCGCCGAAGTGCTGGCAAAAATCGCTCGCAGCCGCTGGGCCGTGATAGAGCTCCTTCTAACGTGGTTAGACGTCGAAGCGCGCCACGGTCCACGCAGCTCTCGCCGCCACCCACGCCAGCAGAAGCTTTGGCGCGCGCGCGCAGATACTCCTCGACTTCCCTCCTGCTGCGGAAAAGCTCGATCAGTGGAGGGCCACCATCCGGAGCCTTGTCAGCGTCGCCAACCAAGACGAGCCACGACCAGCGGGGCCCTCAGGCCGGCGCTCCGTCGAACCACCGCATGCCAGCGGTGGAGGGGCCGGAGGTGCTGCGGCCATGGTGCACTCTCCTCCTCCACGCCAGCCACCGCGGGTGTCGATCTGTCGTGATGACGCTTGTGATAACATTCCATAGCGTCGTCCGACCCACGGACCCACCGCGACCAGCGCCAAGTTCTTCGGGAGCGACCCATGAAGACGCTTGAACCACCATCGAGCGCCGGTGCGATACACGCCACCAGTCAGATAGGCGGGCGGGGCCCGCTATGGACCACCCAGCACCGGGAGGCTCCGGTGGCCTACCTTATGAGGTGGTTGCCCAGCCTTTACCTGTGAGCTGCGGCACTTCCAGTGGCCGTCCCACCATACGTTCAAGCCCGACGTCGGCGAGAAGTACAACGGCAAGACCCACCCGTCAGAGTTCCTCAGCATCTACACCATCGCGAGGCAAGCCGTTGGAGCTCGCGACGACAAGGTGCTTGCCAATTACTTCCCGTTGGCACTGAAACCCAATGTCATGTCTTGGTTGATGCACTTGCCGGCGGATTTCATTTCTTCTTGGTCGGATCTATGTCATGAGTTCATTGGTGCCTTCACCGGAGGCCACCAAGCTCATGGCCAGGCGAGTGATTTGCATATCATTCCCCAGAAGGAAGGTGAAAACCTGCGCAAGTACATACAGAGGTTCAGCCGGGTGCAATACAACATCCCAGATGTTCATCCAGCCGCCGTGATCAGCGCGTTCCATCAGAATGTGCGCAACCGCAAGATGCGTGAAGAGCTGGCAATGAACAAGGTTAAGGATGTGGCCGAAATCTATGTTTTGGCCGATAGATGCGCCCGGGCTGAAGAGGGGAGGAATTACCCCGGCGAGGACGCCGGCGTGAAAACCGACTCTACCGACGAAGACGCCACCACCCCGACGAAGAAGGGTCGGCGTCGCAACAGGAAACACAAGGCAAGGTCGTGCTTGCCGTCGAGGGATCCGACGACACCGGCGCTGCCAAGAAGGGCAAGGCAGACGACCCCGGCAAGGAGATTGTCGGGTGTGCCGCTTGCCGGTCCTTGGCGATTGCCGACAAGCCAAGAGGCTCTGACAAGCAATACTGCAAGATCCACCGCACCAAGGGCCACGACCTCCAGAACTGCCGACAAGTCGAGCTGCTTGCTGAGAAGCAAAAGGCCGAGTATGAGAGGCAGGACAAGGAGAAGGGTCAGGATGGTGCCGAAGGATCCAGCAAGAAGCGTGGCGGCCAAGGAGCCCGCCGCGGCAAGGATAACCAACAAGAGAGGCCCGCTCGGGGCCGCGACAAGAAGCAGGAAGACGACGATCATGACGAGGATGACGAGTCCGGCGAGCAAGAGTTTCAGAAGGCTACGGAGGCCATCTGCGTCGATGGTGGCACCTCGCTGCACACTTCTCACCGCCAGCTCAAGCAGTGGGCGCGTGAGATCACAGCAGCGGAGCCATCGTTCGACGCTCAGAAGCCGCTGAAGTGGTCCAGCACACCCATCATTTTGACACCGAGGATCACCCAGATCGCACAACTGTGGTCGGGTTCTTGTCGTTGTTGGTTTCACCGATGATACGCAACCTCAAGCTGAACAAGATGCTGGTTGACGGCGGGGCCGGTCTGAACTTGATCTCAACCGTTGTGACCAAAAGGTTGCAAATTCCTGACGGAGACCTCGAGGAGACGGGCACATTTCAAGGGGTCAACCTGGGAAGGAGCAGCCGAAGGGGAAGGTCACGTTGCCTGTGATGTTTGGAGGTGAGTTGAACTACATGACGAAGAGGATTGTCTTTGATGTAGCCGAGATCCCTTTGCCCTACAATGGGATCCTCGGCCGCCCGGCACTAGCCAAGTTTATGGCGGCGGCGCATTACGCCTACAACACGCTGAAGATGCCTGGGCCGACGACCATCATCACCGTTCCCTGCGACAAGAAGGATGCATTGATTTGCGCCGACCTACTCTACCAGGAAGCAGTTGCAGCAGCTGCCGCCAAGGCACTTGCTCCTGCCACTGAAGCCCCGGGAGGGAAGAAGAAGACCGGCAAGACCTCTCGCGCCCACTCCGGCAAGCGCACCTCTTCGGAGTGTTGTGCTACCATCGAGGACGTGCCAGAGAGCTCCATCGGCAAGAGCAAGAAATCCAGAGCTGCGCCACCAGAGACCAAGAAGGTGTCCATCAAGGAGGATGGCACGGGAGGGCTTTCACCATAAGCTCCACCCTCGACGACAAATAGGAAAGCGCGCTCGTCACTTTCCTGCGGGCGAATGTCGATGTGTTTGCATGGCAAGCATCCGACATCCCTGGCGTTCCCAGGGAAGTGATTGAGCACCATCTTGATGTCTGCCCCCATGCGCGACCCGTCAAGCAGAAGGTCAGGAAGCAAGCTTTGGAATGGCAGGAGTTCATCACAGAGGAGATCAGGAAGTTGGAAGCAGCAGGCTTGTTGAGGGGAGTGCTCCATCCGACATGGTTGGCCAATCCGGTGGTGGTGCGCAAGGCAAACGGGAAGTAGAGGTTGTGTATTGACTACACAGATACTAATAAGGCTTGTCCTAAGGACCCCTTCCTGTTGCCGCGCATCGACCAGATTGTTGGCTCCATGGCCGGGTGTGATATGTTATCATTCCTCGACGCCTACTCGGGCTACCACCAGATCTGCATGACAAGAGAAGACGAAGAGAAGACAACATTCATCACCCCATGTGGTACGTATTGCTTTTTATGGATGCCTTTCGGGTTGAAGAGTGCTGGCTCGACGTTCGCGAGGGTGGTCCAAATTGGTTTTGAGCCCCAGCTACATAGAAATATGGAAGCTTACATGGATGACATAGTGGTCAAAACCAAGGACAAGGCAACTCTCGTACAAGACTTAGAAGAGTCATTTGCCAACCTACGCAAGATCAACCTCAAGCTGAACCCTGAGAAGTGTGTCTTCGGCGTTCCGTCTGGCAAACTTCTCGGGTTCTTTGTGTCATAGCGTGGGACCGAGGCAAACCCAGACAAGATCAAGGCTATCGAGCAGATTGAGGCGCCCAAGCGGATCAAGGATGTGCGTCGGCTCACTAGCTGCGTTGCCGCCATGAGCCGATTCATCTCCAAGTCTGCCGAGCGCGCCCTTCCCTTTTCAAGATTTTGAAAAAGGCGGGACCAATGGAGTGGACCCCGGAGGTCGAAGCAGCACTGCAGGATCTGAAGAAGTACCTCTCTTCTACACCAGTACTGGTGGCACCTAAACCGCAAGAGCCGTTTCTGCTGTATCTGGCAGCGACGAATCAAGTGGTCAGCGGCACGCTGGTGGCGCAGAGGGAGGTCGACGAAGGGGCAGTGGCGATGGGAGGACCGGCGGATGGCAAGTCAGAGATTCCCCTGGCAGGGCCTGGTGCCGGCAAGGCAAGGCCCCCGGCGGAGTCTGACGCCATCGGGACAGGGCCCACGTAGCCAAATGAAGTGGTGCAGAAGAAGAAGATGATCCAGCACCCGGTTTACTTTGTCAGCTCCCTCTTGCAGGGGGCTAGGTTAAGGTACTCCGTTGTGCAGAAATTTCTATTCGGCCTCCTTATGGCCTCGAGGAAGCTGCGTCATTACTTCCAAGCCCACGAGATCACTATCGTCACCCGCCTCCTATTGCAACGGATACTGCACAACCCAGATGCAACCAGAAGGATTGTGGAGTGGGCCTTGGAGTTATCAAGCTTTGGGTTGAAGTTTGAAAGTACTTCGACAATCCAGAGCAGAGTCTTGGCGGAGTTCATTGTAGAATGGACCTCAACGCCTGACGAGGAAATCCAGGAGACCACTCTCCCCGGCAAGGAAGCAAGTCACAACTAGATCATGTACTTTGATGGGGCTTTCTCACTGCAAGGCGTCGGTGCTGGTGTGCTGCTCGTCGCACCCACCGGAGAGCACCTCAAGTATGTAATCCAGATGCACTTTCCCAGGGAGATGTCCACCAACAACACTGTTGAGTATGAGGGGTTGCTTGCCGGCCTCAGGATCACGGCAGACCTCGGGGTTAAGAAGCTCATCTTCAGGGGTGATTCGCAGCTTGTCGTCAGACAAGTCAACAAAGATTATCAGAGCCCGCTGATGGAGGCCTACGTAGATGAGGTGAGGAAGCTGGAGGAGCGCTTTGACGGTATACAAGCGGAGCACGTTCCCTGAGCGGAGAACGACATCGCCGACTACCTGTCAAAGTGCGCTGCATTCAAGCTACCTGTGGAACCAGGTACTTTTTTGCTTCGGTTAACTTAACCATCCGTCAAACCATCAACGGTGCAGAACAAACAGAGCAAATCAGGCCCCGGCAAGTACTTTCCCGCTGAGCACCCGGGGACCGCCGGCAAGGGTGTTGCCGTGGATTCTGAGCCTGCCAAGGAGCGACTGACTCCGGCAGGCCGTCAAGCCCTGGCCGTAGAGACGGCCGCCCCCATGGCAGAAGAACTGCCTTTGGTCCTTGCTGTCGAGCCCCAAACTCCGGCATGGGCACAGCATACCATCTGATTCCTCCAAACAGGGGAGCTTCCTGAGGAGCAGGAAGAAGCGGAGAAAGTAGCCCGTCGGTCTACTATGTATCAGTTTGTCGATGACGTTCTGTACAGGAAGAGACCGAACGGTGTGAAATTGAAGTGCATTCCCCGGGAGGAAGGACTGGAGCTGTTGGCGGAGATACACGGAGGCATATGTGGCTCCCACATAGGGTCGAGGGCCCTTGCCGGCAAGGCGTTCCGGCAGGGTTTCTTCTAGCCCACTACCCCCAGGATGCAACGGCACTAGTAACCAAGTGTGAAGCGTGTCAGTTCCATTCGAAGAAGCTTCATCAACCATCTCAAGCCCTTCAAACAATTCCTCTTTCCTGGCCATTCTCGGTCTGGGGGCTTGACATCTTGGGCCCTTTCCCCCACGCTGTCGGGGGCTTTGAGTACTTGTACGTTGCGATCAACAAGTTCACAAAGTGGCCGGAGGTGGAAGCAGTGAGGAAGGTGATAGCACAGTCAACCGTCAAGTTCTTCAAGGGGCTAGTTTGCCGTTTTGGTGTGCCAAACAGAGTCATCACCGACAATGGCACGGAGTTCACAAGCCACACCTTCATGCAATATATCCAAGACCTCGGCAGCAAGGTCTGTTTTGCTTCCATGGCACAACCACGGAGCAACGGCCAGGCGGAGAGGGAAAATGCTGAAGTGTTGCGAGGCCTGAGGACAAAGACTTTTGACAGGCTGCACAAGAGCGGAAGGCGCTGGATTGATGAGTTTCCGGCGGTTCTTTGGTCGATCAGGACGACGCCAAATCGAGCCACCGGCCAGTCACCCTTTGCCCTGGTATACGGGGCAGAAGCAGTTCTCCCCACGGAACTCGTATACGGGTCACCTCGAGTGCTCACTTACGACGAGCTTGAGAAAGAGCAATTGCGGCAAGATGACGCAATGCTCCTTGAGGAAGACCGTCTTCGGGCGGCTGTGAGAGCAGCATGCTACCAGCAAGCCTTGCGCCGCTACCATAGCTGTAGGGTTCATGCCCGAAGCTTTGAGGAAGGCGACCTTGTTCTTCGGCGCGTTCAATCGGCCAGGAATTCCAACAAGTTGACGCCGAAGTGGGAAGGCCCTTATCGGGTAATACGAGTCACCAGGCCCGGCGCAGTCCGCCTGGAGACCGAAGATGCTATTCCAGTGAGCAACTCCTGGAACATTGAACATCTTCGCAAGTTTTACCCATAAGGCGCGGTTGCCGGGCCCCCGGGCAACCCACCTTTTGTAGAAGCCTTGCCGACAAGGCATGTAACCCTCTGTACAAAGCCAGGCGTGGACCCTGAGCATAAATAAATGAAGTGCTGGCGCCCTAAGTTATAACATGCATGCTAGGTTAAGTCTCTTCCTCGGTTAGGGTTGATAGTGCTTAGCGGCGACTAACCCCTAGCATAGAGGTCGAGTGTGCGTCTTTCTGACCTGTTTGGTTCACAGGGCACGTGGACACTTCTGCTGAGCCACTTGGAAGAAAGAGAACGGACCGGCGCTCCGGCTACGGCAAGCCAAGACTACCGGGAGCTGAAGACACAAGGATCCAACCACGACAAGCCAAGGTTGCCGGGGGCTGCGGATTCAAATAAGTCTTTCATCCCCTGTTATGCATTTCCGTATGGAACTGGGACATGTGAAACCTCGTTTAAATTCTGAAGCCACCGTCCTCCCCTTTTCCTGTACCCAAGAGCTATCCCCTGGGTCAGAACTTGGTCGTAGTCGCGGTGGCAAGAAAATGAACAAGGGGCCCAACTCTACTTCGCCCCTGCCTTCGCCAAGAGCGTGAGAATGGTCGACTGAAGTGGGGGGACGGCAAGGCCTGTGCCGGGCGACTATGTTTATCTTAAAAATAACAAGGATTCGTTCCTTGGCATGGGCCTCGCTCACACACAAAGAACCCGGCTAGCACCCTTTTTCATTAAAAACGTCCCGTACAGGTAAAGTTCATACGGGATGAAAAACATGAGCAAGGGGATTACAAGTTTTAAATCTAACATGTGCCCGCAGGCTTACATACTAAAAAAAGATAAGATGCCCGTAATCCCTTTCTTGTCCCTATCCTCAGAAGAAGGAACAAGGTAGCAGGAGGGCGAAAGGAGCGCCTAGGCGAGGTGCGAGAAGCAAAAGGCACCAAGAAAGCATCCCGGTGCCGGGAGAGGAGCTGGAAGATGAGGCAGCGGCCCGACAATACGCGACGAAGGCGTCGGTGCCCGCGTACTCTGACTTGACGGCCGCCACCCACCTTCTTCGCCTTCTCCGGCCCTCCTACGCCAGCCACCCAAAGAGACGATGGTGAACACACGATGGAGAGCTTAACGAGGAAGGCCGTCGGCAGGGCGCGTGGCCGAGGGAGGGGCGACATGGTCAGTCGGAGTCGGGATCGGTGTCCCGCCGCTCGGCGCCCTCGTCGTCGCTATCGCTGTCCTCCTCGTCACTCCCGCTCGAGGAGGAATCTTCATCGTCGGAGGAGCTCTCCACGCAGCACTTCAGGCGAGTTCCAAGATCTCCAAAGACCTTGACGGAGAGCAGGCCGTTCTCCATTAACTTGAAGTAGAAAATGAGCCCCACCGTCAGGCTGTGGACGCGAGCGAAGTTTTCCATCCGCGACGGAGGTCCATGATGTGAGGAGCGGGGAAGTCGACGTCGACCCGCGTGCCGCCGTTCCCACAGCCCCTCATGTGCAACCTGAGGGTTTGGGGAGGATCGAGCTCCATATCCCGAGCAAATGGGGTAGAGAGCTGGAGGCGGCGACGTGGTGGCCAGCGCAGCCTGATGAAGAACTCGCGGGGCTGGTCCCCGACGTGGCCCTCCATCGGGGGAGGCATCGCTGGCGGGGGCGAGGCCAGAGCGCCGCCCCGTCCCCCTCTTCCCCGAGCGCCTCGGCGACCTCGGCCTCGCCCCCTCCCCCTTCCTCTCATGTCCGGCTCCGCCGCCACGAGTTCTTGGGAAGGAGGGATGCGCTGTCAGGCAGCGACCCTCGCCGCCACCGTTGAAGGGCCGGCGCCCCCTCTCGCCATGGCAGACGGAAGAAAGAAGCCGAAGTGAATGGGGATGGATGATGAAAGGATGTGGGATGCCTTCTCCCTCCCCCTTCTTATAAAGGGGTGGGGTCGAGACTCGGCCACCCCGCTCGGCCAATCCGGCCATCAGGGGCGCAGGGAATCAAGACCGACCCGCTGCCCCAATCAGCGACAGCCCGGATTCCCGCCTCCACCGCCTGCCACCTACATGGGGGACATGTGGCGAGCAAGCAGAATTGAGAGGATGGGTGAGGCGACCGTTCCCCACCCCGTGATCATGGAGCACGGACGCCTTGAAGGCCACGACCCGAGTCCGCCCGAGTAAATGAGCCGCGCCTCCCTCTTTTTAGGGGGAAGGCGCGAACCGCCTCTTTACCACGATGTGACACATGCGTGCGGGAATCACCCCACGCATGGCACCCACATCACGCACGACCCTCCACATCGCGCGTTCAACGCGGGTTGTGGGGAAGCGCAGCGGACGAAAAGTTACTGCGGTAAAATCCGCCCCACCTGCCCATGCACCGTTCTGGGCCTAGCCCAACAACGCGTCGCGCTTATGTATGGCCCAGGCCCGGGGGCTCCTGTCGGTGTACAAAAGTAGGGGCTCTCCTTTTAACCCCTTTACTTGTGCACGGGCAGTCGGACCTGCGCCGGCGGCCGCACTTAGCAGGGCAGAGGAGGGAAGCCGGAGGGATGCCGGAGCACAAGACGGTTAGGGCAACGCCAAGACCAGAAACACCAAAGAGCGAGAGGGCGAGGTGGACTCCCCCGGCAAGGCCCTTGCCGGGACGGCCTCCGCGGCCCCGGCAAGAGCCTTGCCGGGGCAACTTGCCCAGTACCAGCAGAGCGAGCCACCCTTGAGCCCAAGAGTTCCAAACGCCGCCAACGACTACGTTGGAACCAAGGCTCGGGAGGCACCCCTGTGGTGGCATGCAGATCTTTGTCAAGATCGTAAATACACAGGATCAGATGAGGACCAGAAGACGGCGACCCTCAGCGGGATCCTAGCCGAGGAAATCCACAAGACCCCCAACAAGCACCTTGTCGGGGACGACTGCAACGCCACGGCAAGACCCTTGCCGAGGGCATCACCGAGGCCACAGCCAGGCCCGTGTCAACCAAGACTCCGCCGCCGTTCGCATGCAGCTGCCATCCCAAACAGCTGGGCAGGCACCTGCGTGGCAACATGTGGCTTCCAGACCAACTCAGCAAGCACCTGCGTGGTGGCATGCAGATCTTCGTGAAGGCCCTGCCACTGTGCCACCTCAGCAGCCTGCCTGCCTACATGGCGCTGCACACATCGCTGGCCTGGGCGCGTGTCGAAGCAAGGCGGAGCGGCGACGGACGGGATGGGCCTCGTTCCCGACCCCGATAAAGCTAATGGACACCTAAGTAGCGCATTTAATGCGCTAGTGCCGGGCGATAAGCTCGCGCACTATACGCCTTTCCACCTCCTGTGTGCCACTGTGGCAACCCCCTTTCGACTATAAAAGGAGGCCCGAGGCATACCGGAGAAGGATTCGGCTCTTTGGAACTACGCAGCCACCGTAGCTAGTTCAAGAGCTTAAGTAAACTCTGAAATACACACCAAAGCAGGACTAGGGTATTACGCATCCTCGCGGCCCGAACCTAGGTAAACGATCTTTGTGCTGGCTCCAAAACCTTCTCTTCTCATAACCCCGCGGCCGCCAATCGTAGAAGGGATTCCAGTGATCCCATAGGTGTCATTTCCCCGACATCATCGCACACTCCCTTTACCTTCGGGATTAGTGTTGAACCTAAAATAAATGTTATTTGGTGTTTGCGTTGAGCATGAATATGATTGGATCATGTTTATTGCAATACGATTATTCATTTAAGTCAAAGAATAATTGTTGTTATATTTACATGAATAAAACCTTCTATGGTCATACACTCAATGTAAATGGTTTATTGAATCTCGGTCGTAGTGATACACATATTCATAATATTGAAGCCAAAAGATGCAAAGTTAATAATGATAGTGCAACTTATTTGTGGCACTGCCATTTAGGTCATATTGGTGTAAAGCGCATGAGGAAACTCCATGCTGATGGGTTTTGGAATCACTTAATTATGAATCACTTGATGCTTGCGAACCATGCCTCATGGGCAAGATGACTAAGACTCCGTTCTCCGGAACAATGGAGCGAGCAACTGACTTATTGGAAATAATACATACCGATGTATGCGGTCTGATGAGTATTGAGGTTCGCGGCGGGTATCGTTATTTTCTAACCTTCACAGATGATTTGAGCAGATATGGGTATATCTACTTGATGAAACATAAGCCTAAAACATTTGAAAAGTTCAAAGAATTTCAGAGTAAAGTGGAAAATCATTGTAATAAGAAAATAAAGTTTCTATGATCTGACCGCGGAGACAAATATTTGAGTTACGAGTTTGGTCTTCAATTAAAACAATGTGGAATAGTTTCACAAACTAATACCACCTGGAACACCACCGCATAATGGTGTGTCCGAACGTCATAACCGTACTTTATTGGATATAGTGCAATCTATGATGTCTCTTACCGATTTACCACTATCGTTTTGGGGTTATGCAATAGAGACAGCTGCATTCACTTAAATAGGGCACCATCTAAATCCGTTGAGACGGCACTGTATGAACTATGGTTTGGCAAGAAACCTAAGCTGTCGTTTCTTGAAGTTTGGGGTTGCGATGCTTATGTGAAAAAGTTTCAACCTGATAAGCTCGAACCCAATCGAAGAAGTGCATCTTCATAGGATACCCAAAATAAAATGTTGGGTACACCTTCTATCATAGATCCAAAGGCAAGACATTCGTTGCTAAGAATGGATCCTTTCTAGAGAAGGAGTTTCTCTCGAAAGAAGTGAGTGGGAGGAAAGTACAACTTGATGAGGTAACCGTACCTGCTCCCGAATTGGAAAGAAGTTCATCAGAGAAATCAGTTCTAGTGATGCCTACACCAATTAGTGCGGAAGTTAATGATGATGATCATGAAACTTCAGATCAAGTTACTACCGAACCTCATAGGTCAGCCAGAGTAAGGTCCGCACCAGAGTACGGTAATCCTGTTCTGGAGGTCATGTTACTTGACCATGACGAACCTACGAACTACGAGGAATCGATGATGAGCCCAGATTCCGTGAAATGGCTTGAGGCCATGAAATCTGAGATGGGATCCATGTATGAGAACAAAGTGTGGACTTTGATTGACTTGCCCGACGATCGGTGAGCCATTAAGAATAAATGGATCTTCAAGAGGAAGACGGACACTAATGGTAGTGTTACTATCTACAAAGCTCGACTTGTCGCAAAAGGTTTTCGACAAGTTCAAGGTGTTGACTACGATGAGATTTTCTCACTCATAGCGATGCTTAAGTCTGTCCGAATCATGTTAGGAATTGCCGCATTTTATGAAATCTGGCAAATGGATAACAAAACTGCACTCCTTAATGGATTTATTAAAGAAGAGTTGTATATGATGCAACCAAAAAGGTTTTGTCAATCCTAAAGGTGCTAACAAAATGTGCAAGCTCCAGCGATCCATCTATGGACTGGTGCAACCATCTCAGAGTTGGAATATACGCTTTGATGAGTTGATCAAAGCATATAGTTTTGTATAGACTTGCGGTGAAGCCTGTATTTACAAGAAAGTGAGTGGGAGCACTACAGCTTTTCTGATAAGTATATGTGTATGAAATATTGTTGATCAGAAATGATGTAGAATTTTTCTGGAAAGCATAAAGGAGTGTTTGAAAGGAGTGTTTTCAAACAAAGACCTCGGTGAAGCTGCTTACATATTGAGCATCAAGATCTATAGAGATAGATCAAGACGCTTGATAAGTTTTTTCAATGAGTACATACCTTGACAAGTTTTTGAAGTAGTTAAAAATGGAACAGTCAAAGAAGGAGTTCTTGCCTATGTTGCAAGGTGTGAAGTTGAGTAAGACTCAAAGCCCGACCACGACAGAAGATAGAGAGAGAATGAAAGTCATTCCCTATGCCCCGGCCATAGGTTCTACAAAGTATGGCATGCTTTGTACCAGACCTATTGTATATCCTGCCCTGAGTTTGGCAAGGGAGTACAATAGTGATCTAGGAGTAGATCACTAGACATTGGTCAAAAATTATCCTTAGAGGACTAAGAAAATATTTCTCGGTTATGGAGGTGATAAAGAGTTCGTCGTAAAGAGTTACGTCGATGCAAGCTTTGACATCGATCTGGATGAATCTAAGTCACAATCCGGATACATATTGAAAGTGGGAGCAATTAGCTAGAGTAGCTCCGTGCAGAGCATTGTAGACATAGAAATTTGCAAAATACATATGGATCTGAATGTGGCAGACCCGTTGACTAAACTTCTCTCACAAGAAAAACATGATCACACATTAGTACTCTTTGGGTGTTAATCACATGGCGATGTGAACTAGATTACTCACTCTAGTAAACCCTTTGGGTGTTGGTCACATAGCGATGTGAACTATGGGTGTTAATCACATGGTGATGTGAACTATTGATATTAAGCCACATGGCGATGTGAACTAGATTATTGACTCTAGTGCAAGTGGGAGATTGAGGGAAATATGCCCTAGAGGCAATAATAAAGTTGTTATTTTATATTTCCTTATAATATGATAAATGTTTATTATTCATGCTAGAATTGTATTAGCCGGAAACTTGATACATGTGTGAATACATAGACAAAACAAAGTGTCCCTAGTATGCGTCTACTTGACTAGCTCGTTAATCAAAGATGGTTAAGTTCCCTAACCATAGACATGTGTTGTCATTTGATGAATGGGATCACATCATTAGGAGAATGATGTGATGGACAAGACCCATCCGTTAGCTTAGCACTATGAGTTTATTGCTATTGCTTTCTTCATGACTTATACATGTTCCTATGACTATGAGATTATGCAACTCCCGAATACCGGAGGAACACTTAGTGTGCTATCAAACGTCACAACGTAACTGGGTGATTATAAAGATGCTCTACAGGTGTCTCCGATGGTGTTTGTTGAGTTGGCATAGATCAATATTAGGATTTGTCACTCCGATTGTCGGAGAGGTATCTCTGGGCCCTCTCGGTAATGCACATTAGTATAAGCCTTGCAAGCAATGTGACTAATGAGTTAGTTGCGGGATGATGCATTACGGAACGAGTAAAGACACTTGCTGGTAACGAGATTGAACTAGGTATGGTGATACCGACGATCGAATCTCGGGAAAGTAACATACCGATGACAAAGGGAACAACATATGTTGTTATGCGGTTTGACCGATAAAGATCTTCGTAGAATATGTAGGAGCCAATATGAGCATCCAGGTTCCGCTATTGGTTATTCACCGGAGACATGTCTCGGTCATGTCTACACAGTTCTCGAACCTGTAGGGTCCGCACGCTTAACGTTCAATGACGATTCATATTATGAGTTATGTGATTTGATGTACCAAAGGTAGTTCGGAGTCCCGGATGAGATCACGGACATGACGAGGAGTCTCGAAATGGTCGAGACGTAAAGATCGATATATTGGAAGGCTATATTCGGACATCGGAAAGGTTCTGAGTGATTCGGGTATGTTTCGGAGTATCGGAGAGTTACCGGAATTCGTCGGGGGGGGGGGGTCAATGGGCCTTCATGGGCCTTAGTGGAAATAGAGGGCAGCAAGGAAATGTGGGGTGCGCCCCCTAGGCCCAAACCGAATTGGTTTAGGGCTTTGGGGGCCGGCCCCCTCTTTCCTTCTCCCCTCCTCCTCTTTCCTTCCCCCTAGTTGGACTAGGAAAGGGGGAACCTACTCCTAGTAGGAGTAGGATTCCCCTCTTGGGGCTTACCCTATGAGGCCGCCGACCCCCTCCCCTTGCTCCTTTATATATGTGGCCAGGGGGCACCCCAAAGACACACAAGTTGACATTGTTTAGCCATGTGCGGTGCCCCCCTCCACAGATTTCCACCTCGGTCATATCGTTATAGTGCTTAGGCGAAGCCCTGCGTCGGTAACTTCATCAACACCGTCAGCACGCCGTCGTGCTGACGGAACTCTACCTCGGCCTCAGCTGGAACAAGAGTTCGAGGGACGTCACCGAGCTGAACGTGTGCAGATCGCGGAGGTGCCGTACTTTCGGTACTAGGATCGGTTGGATCGCGAAGACGTTCGACTACATCAACCGAGTCACTTGACGCTTCCGCTTTCGGTCTACGAGGGTATGTGGACAACACTCTCCCCTCTCATTGCTATGCATCACCTAGATGGATCTTGCGTGTGCGTAGGAAATTTTTAAAATTACTATGTTCCCCAACAGTAAAGTAACGGGATATACCTTCATTCAAGCCGATCAACATGTGTTCAAAAAACAAAAAAATCAAAAAGTAACGAGATAGACCTTCTTCAAGCCAATCAACATGTGTTCGAAAAACAAAAAATGTCAAAAATTAAAAAACAAGGACCTTGAGGTTAATTCAACTAATATAATAAAGCACTATATACATTCAATGCAATTAAATGTTTGAAGCGATCCATCAAATCAGTTAATTTAACATCGAGCCCACTTCCCATCCGATCACCCATCTGATGACTACTCAAGCCTCATCACACGTAACTTTGGAGTTCTGTTAGATGAGCTATCGGCAGGGAAGCTGGTCCTTGCTGCTGTAGGATCCCTCTTTGCATCCTTTATTGCGCACCCGGATGACCGACTGTTGCCGCCCAATGGTCAATGCCACGTCCCCCATGAAAGTACAAGGTCCCTCCATTGGATGAGTGGCAAACGGTTAATCCAGAAGAACTATTTGCGATGATGCAGAACAACAGAAACGGACAACCAGATGAGGTTGTGTGCGATATACGGCATATAGTTTGCTAGGACGAACTTTGTGTGATTAGGCAACACAATGGAAACGGTTCAATTGAACAAGATGTGTGTGATACGCGGCAAACAGGTTCGTAATCAGAAATGTGTGCGAAGACCAATAATAACACAGACGATTGCTGCTAATAAGCCGTGTGATTTGCTTTGTCTAGAGAAGAATAACATGTGTGTGTCTATATATATATATATAAGTGAAATAAACATCCAATTACATAAGTAACTATACAAATCATTCACACACACCTCAATAAACAATTGCATGCGTTCTAAAGTAGGAGAAACGATCGTCTAGTCATCTACTTATTGTGACGCTCCTCCACTGCTCTGTGGCTCGACCCCTCGTCTGGGGTAGGAAGAAGACAGTTCCTCATGTCAACGATCTGCCTGTACATCTCGTAGCTTGTGTAAGTGTCCTTGGCCATGTACTTGATGTGTTGTTCATCCAGTCTCTCATGCCAAACATTGTGCCAGGCGTTCTTGTTCTTCTTGCTCTCATCCTTCATCTTCGTGTAGTAGGGGTCGATGATGGCCAAGGCGAGGCCAACCAGGGAGTTCAATTTGTTGTTGTCCCTGCCCCAGACCTTGTAGTGGTGCTGGATGTTGACAAGATTCGGGCACTTCAAGCCTGAAACCTTGAGCGCTTTTAGATCGTTGGTGGTATCCACCGTAGCGAAACTATAGTCGGAGCTGTTGATAAACGTGGATAAATGCTCGCAAGGCCTTGTGTCCAGGTGGTAGTGGTAGACGAGGACGTCATGTCACACGCACAACTGGGCGACGGTAACCTTCTGATCATGCCCGGCACGACCGATGGTGTACTCGGGGTCGAAGCCGACCACTTGGTACTTGTCCTCGGCAAGGAACTGCTCCATAGTTTGGATGGAGCTCGTCACCGAGACCGGATCATTCGTGTACACCACCGAGAGAGCCTTCCCCCTCACGTGGGTATCCACGACGTGATGCCTGGTGAACTGCCCGCCGTTGTCGTCAGCGGCCGCTGGGAGTGCCATTGGAGCCACAGGGAGAGCCATTGGAACCGCTGGATGTCCTCTCTGTATGTGTCATCGTGGGTGTGCTTATTGTGTCGTGTGACGCGAGAGATGAAGGTAAATGGCCCCGGGAATAAAAGGGGGCTGGGCGGCCTGGATTCTCGGCGCGTCCGCATGGCAGTTTTTGCAGCGGGTAACTGCATCGTCGTGCCGCGCCCGGCGCAACCGCATGCACATGAACGTGCATGATCATGCGCCGGCCCCAAACACTGGTAGCGCGCATGGAGGGACGAGGGCAGAGCACCCGGAGGGACGCGAGAGCAGAGCGCGCGCGGCGGGACACAACCAGAGCGCGCCGCGGCCGCCTCAACCGCAAGCAACCACACACCTAGAGCAGTTGAAGACGTAGGAAATGGTCGCCTATAGCCGGCCGACAATTGGGTCACTGCGTAGAGAGCGGCCGTGTGCTACTACCTCCATCTTGGTCTATAGTCCCCTTTATATTTTGTGCCATACTTTGACCTTAAATTTAACCAACAAAATGTTAATGCATGTTATAAAAATTATATAATTCGAAACTATTTTCAAATACGAATCCAACTATATAATCTTTGGCGACATGCATTCGTATTTTATTAGTTAAATCCTACTTATAAACCAGGACGGGGTATAGTAGGTAATTAAACCGCAAACATTTTTTTGTATTAACCGTATCTGTACGTGGCCTTTCGTCCTCCTCTCGCACGTCTTGTCACCCCGCTGCCGCAGACGGCTTACAGCGCAAGCTTGCGCAGCGCTCGGGGGCATTCTTTTGTCCAAACGGTGGCTCGAAGTGGCGCCAATGAATCGTAGGTGAGCCTGTTCCCACGCAACCTCGCAGGTTCCCACGCAAGCTTCTCACCTGACTCAGTGAAATGCCCCAAAATCCCAATGCTTACCGGCCTGCTATATAAACCCTCACGGCCGGCGAGTCCTGCGTCGCATTTTCCCCTCCTTCCCTGTAGCTTATCTCGTCTGCTTCTCCCACAATCGCCAATGGCACCGTTCCATCATCGTCGCTCAGCCACTCCACCGTCATCAGAGGATAGCTCCAGCTGGGAGGCTACACCACGGCGGCGGCGCAGTCCCCGACGTAGTGTAGTGCGAGTGGCGTCCCTGTTGGGTGTGCGCGGAACACCCACCACACGCTCCGCTGCCGCTGCCCGTTGGAAGCTGTCCCGGCCGCTATTGCCGCCACACCGCCGTGGAAAGCCAGGGCCATCGCCCGCTCTGCCACCGCGGCCCGAAGGCGGGAGGTGGCTGTCATGGCCGCCACCCCACTGCCGGCCATCACCCGCTCCGCCACCGCGGCCCGAAGGCGGGAGGTGGTGGTTGTGGCCGCCACCGCATCATCGGCCATCGTGGACGCCAGCCCACCATCGACCTCCGGGGTCATCACCCGCTCTGCCACCGCCGCCCGAAGGAGGGGAGGCAGAGGTGGAGGCCCGTACGTGCGTCAGTGACCTTGCGCGCTATACCGGGTTCCTGCGGGAGGAGGAGGAGCGCCTCGTCGAGCATGCAAAGAGCCTTACCGCCGCCATGGCCGCAGCACATGCCGCCTCAGAGGTGAGGAATCAGGAGATCTACGAGGAGAACCACCGCTTCAAGAGGGGTCATCTGGAGTGGCAGAGGGCGTTCGAGGTGAGCATCATTGAAGCTGCAGCAGCGGCAGGCACCGTATTGCAGTTGTCCAGCTCGTCGGTAGGCTCCTCCTCCTCTCTCTTACTGAGTGCGCTCGGCAGAGGAGAGGCTGCCGGAAGTAGTACAAAGCCCCTCCGTAGTAGTAGTATTTAGGGGCTATTTTGTTCAGTTCATCTGACTATAGATGTGGTGGAACTGTACAACGTACTTAAAATTAGGTAGTATATATAGTTGAACTAGAGATTTCAGTACGTGGTTGGCAACAATTGGGGAAACGTTTGGTCGGTTCAGCTGTCGAGTTGAACTGTTGTATAAATTAAGGACGACTGCTTAATCTATGAATGAAATCTATGCTTAATTACTGAATATTAGTTGCAAAAATTAGATAGTGCTAGTGATTTTTAGCTGCACATTTTGACAAATCGTAGTGTTACAAGGATTGACAAATGGCAGTGTTACTAGATCAACAAATGTCAATCTTTCTAGTTTGACAAATGGCAACATACCCAATATGACAGATGCAATTTTACCAAATTGTTCGTATGTGGTTGCACACGGGTCATCCAAAACAACCATTTACGTTGAAGGGGTGCACAAATCCCGCGCTACGAATTTTCCCTTGACTTAAGGGGGAAGACCATAGCTCTCACTTTGCATACGAGTGTTCTATCTAAAACGTTTGCGATCAAGAGAAGCTATCGGTTTGCATACGGGTGCACAAACTAAAACGTTTGCGATGAGTGTTTTATATTAAAAACCATTGGCGTTTTTTCAAAAGAAAATCATTTGATAAGTATGTACATTAAGAGAGAAAAATGCAAGTTCATTCAAACCATATCTTTCATTCAGTCACACTGCGGATTTCTATTCGTATGATCGAGAATTCGAGGTACAGTATTAAATCCCCCAAAAAAAACTATTTCCGGCGATGGCGGAGGCCGCGTGCCGCGCCGTCGTTGTCGTTGTCGTCCTCCGGGACGCCGTTGTTGAAGTCTTCAAGGCAGCATAGAATGTTCTTCACTTGTAAATCAAACATCATGTTGTCACGCGATCGACGGGCGGGGAGCGGGAGGACGGAAACTGGTGGCGCTGAGAGGTAGCGGTCGACGGTGGCGTCCCATGCCGCTGAGGGGGGCGCGCGCACGGGCACGGGCGCGGCGGGTATAGCCAAACGCACGGGGACTGGCGCCGCCGTGGGTGGAGGGGCGCGCACGGGCACGGGCACGGTGGGTGCAGCCAAACGCACGAGGACCGGCGCCACGGTGGGTGGAGGGCGCGCATGGGCACGGGCACGGGAGCTGGCGCTGGCATGTACACGAGCTCGCACGGGTCCGTAGAGACCTCGCTGACGCCTGCGGCTTCCAGCTCTGCGATAGTGCTCGGGGACCAGCCCGTCAATGCTACGGGGATGGTCGCTGGCACGGGCGCGGGGATGGGAGCTGGGACGGGAGCGGGGGCAGCAACCGCCGCGGCCAGCTCGTTCTAGGCCATGTCCATGAGGCCCCATTCCTCCTTATTTTCTATCTCCTCCGGCTCGGAGTCGCCTTCACCAAACTTGAAGACTAGTGGCATATGATCATTCTGCGCCATGGCGTTGGTGGAGGTCTGCTTGAGGGAGGGGAATGGGAGGCGAACAGTAAGGCCGCCCATATTAAACAACGGCTCTGGCGCCATTAATGGAGAGGAAGGCGGGCGGGCATGGAAGTCAAAGGGCTCGCTTCCCATGAGCCTACACAACGTATAGCTCGCATGCTTCCCGATGAGCCTGCGCATTGGAGGACAGCTTGCACGCCTCTTGGTCAGCCTGCGCACTGGACTCCGCTCGCACGCCTCACGTTCAGTCAAGCACCTGTCCGCACGGCACCTCCTATAGCCATTAAAACCAAGACACGTGGCGTCACGCGAATGGTTAACAGAACGCACACGATTTGAATTATACAAATGTTTTAGATATTAAAGTGGCAGCTATTTTTTCAAAATGCCTTTGTTGGCTGTTATTCGAGTGCACCTTCTCTCAAAATGGACACGAAAAATACCACAGCATGTCGGGTGCCATTCTGTGATAGCATGCCAAGTTTCATGAATTTCAGATGAGTTTTGAATTTACAAGAATTTTAAAACAAAGTATCTCAACATTTTGCCGGCAATCAACAGTGCCCTGGTATTTGAAATTCATTCCCATTTCTTGCATGTGACCTAAGCATGCACCCAAGGACACATATTTGATTTTTCAACTAATTTATATGCACTGGAGGATGTGCATGTAGTTCAAACTTGAATTATGCACATAAAATGCCTACAAAACCCAGTTAATGTATAAAAATGTCCAAACGAACCCCGAAAAATTCCAAAATTTAACACAACACTCCTGTTGTTCTATGTTGACACTAGAAATTTTTTGAAAGCAATAAGAGGCAACGGATATCGTTTCGTCCCCAAAGGTGGCACGTTCCCTACCGAAACCATCACGCTTGTTGTGAGAAGCTCTGGTTTGTGAGAAGCTTATGCCCAAACCTACCCCGAATGGGACAAATTTTTACCACGGCATATTGATGCCGCTCCATGATAGCATGCCAAGTTTCATGAATTTCAGACGAGTTTTGGATTTACTAGAATTACAAAAGCAGGTACCTCAATGTTTGCCGGAGAGCCGCGATGTCGTGGTGTTCGAAATTCATCCCCATTTCTTGCATGGGATGTTAGCATAAACCCATGGACACATATATGATTTTACAACCCATGTTGGTGCACCAAAGCATGTGCATGTAGTTTAATTTTGAATTGTGCACCTGAAATGGCTAGAAAACCAATTTAATCTATAAAATATCCAAACAAACCCTGAATAATTCCAATTTTTTATGACACACATATAGTTGCATGTTCACTGCAGATAAAAGTTCTAGCAATTCAGACACCATCCATTGCCGCTGTGACCCCATCATGTAATTCAAGTCAAGATGAAAAATCAAGTAGATCCCACACAGTGTATTATCACCAACCGTGTGAGATGCAGTACAAAATATCCTGGAGCACCGTCGGTGTATAGTACGCCTATGGCTTACGCGAGAAGGTGCGTCGGCTATAGTCCACAGCCGACGTGTCAAGCACACTAGCACGCTCCGCAAATATCATTTCGCTGTTTAATCATCGCCGGTGAAAGACGGGGATGTGGACCTGCATCGTGAGGGCAACTTCGGCGGCCCACTCCGATGAGAGCGCGCTCGCAGCCGCCATGCACGTGCTAACAAGGTGCATGAGCACGGCCGCAATCTGCGACCGGGCGGCCAGGGCAGCCCAAATGGCCGATGTTGCTTCTCAGGCGGCAACAACAACATCTGCCTCGGGGATAGCAACTGGCGAGAGCGGCTCAGCAGCTGTTTGTTCCGCAGAGACGGTCTTAGCCCTGATGGAGGCCGCCCACGACCATGTCGAGGCCGCCCACGCCCAGCTCATGGCGGTCACCGCACAAATCGAACGAAGCTTCTCCGACAACGGTCGGCAACCCACGGCCGAAGAGTTGGCAATCGCCGAGAGCGTTCGAGCAGCCGTCCGTTCCTCTACCGCATACCTTGCCATGACAGAGCCCATCCAAGCCCAGATCGCAGCCGCCCACGCCCAGCTCGTGGTGGCCTTTTCCAAAGAGATTGCTGACGCGGATGGCGAGATGCTTGCCGAGTATGGTGTGATCGATGCCATGGAGCCCCTTCCCTAGGAGACCGTCGGGCGCGAGCTGGACATGGAGGCGGCGGCGGAGATCGATGAGCACCAGCTGTAGTAGTAACGTTTGTTTTGTTTAATTAAGAGCGCTGGTCTTTAATTTTTTAGAGTAATGTTTAGGTCAGCTAGCTCTGTTTAATTGCTGAACTTGCTCGATTAAGAAGTGTGGGTGTGCTGTAGTCTCCTTAGTGTACCCAAATTATGCATTGACTTCAATGACCAATGTAACCAGGGAAATTTGAACCAAATTTTTGACATTCAAACTCATCACACATGGGTTAAGCTATCTGAATCGTTTGTGATGTTCACATATCGTACACAGTTCTCAATAAGGGACTGTGTCTGATGACACTTTGCGCGCCAGGTTTTTTGCTGAACCTATTCAGAATTTTCGGCTTCCGCGGAAATATTTACCTCCCCGCCCCTCCCACTTACCAAAAGCCACATTTCCCCTGTTTCTGCCTTCCTTTCCAAGTTGAAACCTTCACTCCTTGCTTGCAGCACTGATACGTCTCCGTCGTATCTACTTTTCTAGACACGTTTGCCCTTGTTTTGGACTCTAACTTGCATGATTTGAATGGAACTAACCCGGACTGACGTTGTTTTTAGCAAAATTGCCATGGTGTTATCTTTGTGCAGAAACAAAAGTTCTCGGAATGACCTGAAAGTTCACGAAGATTATTTTTGGAAATAATAAAAAATATTGGCGAAAGAATCAAGGCCAGGGGCCCACACCCTATCCATGAGGGTGGGAGGCACGCCGGCCCCCCAGGGCGCGCCCCCTGCCTCGTGGGCCCCCTGGTGCTCCACCGACCTCAACTCCAACTCTATATATTCATGTTCGGGGAGAAAAAAAAATCAGAGAGAAGGATTCATCGCATTTTACGATACGGAGCCGCCGCCAAGCCCTAAACTCTCTCGGGAGGGCTGATCTGGAGTCCGTTCGGGGCTTCGGAGAGGGGAATACGTCGCCATCGTCATCATCAACCATCCTCCATCACCAATTTCATGACGCTCACCGCCGTGCGTGAGTAATTCTATCGTAGGCTTGCTGGACGATGATGGGTTGGATGAGATTTATCATGCAATCGAGTTAGTTTTGTTAGGGTTTGATCCCTAGTATCCACTATGTTCTGAGATTAATGTTGCTATGACTTTGCTATGCTTAATGCTTGTCACTAGGGCCCGAGTGCCATGAATTCAGATCTGAACCTATTATGTTTTCATGAATATATGTGAGTTCTTGATCCTATCTTGCAAGTCTATAGTCACCTACTATGTGTTATGATCCGGCAACCCCGAAGTGACAATAATCGGGACCACTCCCGGTGATGACCGTAGTTTGAGGAGTTCATGTATTCACTATGTGTTAATGATTTGGTCCGGTACTCTATTAAAAGGAGGCCTTAATATCCCTTAGTTTCCGCTAGGACCCCGGTGCCATGGGAGGGTAGGACAAAAGATGTCATGCAAGTTCTTTTCCATAAGCACGTATGACTATATTCGGAATACATGCCTACATTACATTGCAGAATTGGAGCTAGTTCTGTGTCACCCTATGTTATGACTGTTACATGATGAACCGCATCCGGCATAATTCTCCATCACCGATCCAATGCCTACGAGCTTTTCACATATTGTTCTTCGCTTATTTACTTTACCGTTGCTACTGTTACAATCACTACAAAACTATTACTGTTACTTTTGCTACCATTACCGTTACTTCCATACTACTTTGCTACTAAATACTTTGCTGCAGATATTAAGTTATCCAGGTGTGGTTGAATTGACAACTCAACTGCGAATACTTGAGAATATTCTTTGGCTCCCCTTGTGTCGAATCAATAAATTTGGGTTGAATATTCTACCCTCGAAAACTGTTGCGATCCCCTATACTTGTGGGTTGTCAAGACTATTTTCTGGCGCCGTTGCCGAGGAGCATAGCTCTATTCTTTGAGTCACTTGGGATTTATATTTGCTGGTTACTATGAAGAACTTGAAAGACGAGAAAACAAAAATTTATCCCTCAACTACGAGGGGAGGTAAGGAACTGCCATCTAGCTCTGCACTTGATTCACCTTCTGTTTTAAGTAAACTTGCGACACCTAAACCTGCTTCTGCTATTAATTCTGATATGTCGCATGTTATTGATGATGCCACTTCTGCTATACATGATACTTATGGTGAAACTACTTCTATGCTTGATACTAGTGTGCCACTTAGTCATTTTCTTGATGAACAACTTGCTAGGGCTAGAGAGAATGAAATTATTGAAACTGATAATATTGATGAAAGTGATTATGAAGATTCTCCCCCTAGATATGAATTGCCTGTTGTGCCTGAGGGCTATGTTATCGATGAAGAAACTGCTAGAGGCTTTCTTGCTTGCAATGATAGAAGTGATCTTAAGAAATTATTAGTTAAGCTGAAACAAAAAACTCTGAATGCTAGAATGAAGTATGATCCTGCTTATGCTACTTCACCTATCTTTGTTACTGATAAGGATTATGAATTCTCTATCGACCCTGATATAATTACTTTGGTTGAATCTGATCCTTTCTATGGCTATGAATCTGAAACTGTTGTGGCACATCTTACTAAATTAAATGATATAGCCACCCTGTTCACTAATGATGAGAAAACTCGCTACTATTATATCCTTAAGATATTTCCGTTCTCATTAAAGGGTGATGCTAAGATATGGTTTAATTCTCTTGATCCTGGCTGTGTGCGCAGTCCCCAGGATATGATTTATTACTTCTCTGCTAAATATTTCCCTACTCATAAGAAACAAGCTGCTTTAAGGGATATATATAATTTTGTGCAAATCAAAGAATAGAGTCTCCCACAAGCTTGGGGGAGGCTTCTCCAATTACTTAATGCTTTGCCTGATCATCCTCTCAAGAAAAATGAAATACTTGATATCTTTTATAATGGACTAACCGATGCTTCCAGAGACCACCTGGATAGTTGTGCTGGTTGTGTTTTCAGGGAAAGAACTGTTGATCAAGCTGAAATTCTCTTGAATAATATGTTGACTAATGAAAACAATTGGACACTTCCTGAACCGACTCCTAAGCCAACTCCGAAGAAAAGGGGTATTCTATTTCTTAGTCCTGAAGATATGCAAGAGGCAAAGAAATCTATGAAGGAAAAAGGTATTAAAGCTGAAGATGTTAAGAATTTACCTCCTGTTGAAGAAATACATGGTCTTAATTCATCACCTATTGAAGAACACATGGTCTTGATAACCCGACACAGGTAGTAAAGGTAAATTCTCTCTATAGATTTGATGAAGGTGATATTCCTCGTTGTAAGTCTGCTAGCCAATGCTTAGATGAGTTTGATAATTTTATTGTCAAACAAGAAAAAATCAATGCTTATGTTGGTAGACAATTAAAACATAATGCTTATATGATTGAACATTTGGGTGATTATATGACTAGAGTTAAAGGTGAACTTAAACTCATTAGTAAACATGCTTCTATGGTTACCACTCAACTAGAACAAGTACTTAAAGCTCAGAATGATTTGTTCAATGAATTGAATAGTAAGAATAATGACTTTGCTGTTAGAGTTGCAACTAGAGGGGGTAAAGTGACTCAGGAACCTTTGTATCCTGAGGGCCACCCTAAGAGAATTGAGCAGGATTCTAAAGGAAATAATATGGATGCACCTAGTCCTACTGAGAGGAAGAAAAAGAAAAATGATAGGACTTTGCATGCTTCTAGTGAACCTGTTGTAATCACTACAAAACTATTACTGTTACTTTTGCTACCGTTACCGTTACTTCCATACTACTTTGCTACTAAATACTTTGCTGCAGATATTAAGTTATCTAGGTGTGGTTGAATTGACAACTCAACTGCGAATACTTGAGAATATTCTTTGGCTCCCCTTGTGTCGACTCAATAAATTTGGGTTGAATACTCTACCCTCGAAAACTGTTGCGATCCCCTATACTTGTGGGTTATCAAGCGCCGCCTCCACGCCAGCGACCCTCCTTCACACTACTCGGCCTCGTCTATCCAGGCAGGTAATCCACACCCGACCCTCATCCTCCTCCTCCTTCCACATCCCATATGCCCCGACCGCCGGCGCGACACCTTCCACCCAAGTCACCGACCCCTCCACCAAATAAGCGCCACCCTAAGCCATGGTGCACGTAGTATAGCCAGGAACTCAAGGAGCATTTGGCAGCGGAGAAGCAAATCACGGCCACACGCGCGGATGAGGTCGCGATGGCTGCCATTCGTGCCGACCCCCAGATCTTGGAGGAGCACCTTGCCATTTTCTAGCTATGTCGGTTAAGCATGCTCGGTGTACCCGTTGCGTGTGCTGCTCCTGCCTTTCCTTAACAAATTCTAGTGCATTGTGCTATATAATTTTACCATGCAATCTATTGCTCTAGTGTATATGTTTTATATGTCATGCAGTGTGGTGCTCACTTATTAACTGTTTGGTTAATTAGTTGTCATCTTTAGTTAATTGTTTGGTTCAATTATGCAAATGTGATGTTCAATTCTTTAGGCTGCAATTTTGTATTGTCTTCCATGTGAGAAATAAATCAAATTTATCTTTACAAAATACATGAGAAACAAATACAATTGCTATATTTCCAAGTTGTCAAGCATGCTTGGTTTGGTTATACATTGTGCAATGTGGTGCTCAGTTAACGTTTGGTTCATTTGTTGTGGTGTTTAGTTAATAGTTTGGTTCAATTCTGCAATGCGATGTTCAATAGTTGTGGGTGCATTCTGTTATTGTATACCATGTGAGAAGTAAATCGAATTTGGCTGTACTAAATACATGAGAAACAAATACACTTGCTATATTTCCAAGTTGTTAAGCATGCTTGGTTTGGTTAACTGTCTGATCTTCTATTGGGAGTATGTTTTATTATGCAATGTGGTGCTCAGTTGACGTTTGGTTCATTTGTTGTGGTGTTTAGTTAACTGTTTGATTCAATTCTGCAATGCAATGTTCAATTTTTGTGGGTGCATTCTGTTATTGTATACCATGTGAGGAATAAATTGAATTTGGCTGTACTAAATACATGAGAAACAAATACAATTGCTATATTTCCTAGTTGTTAAGCATGCTTGGTTCGGTTAACTATCTGATCTTCTATTAGGAGTATGTTATATTGTGCAATGTGGTGCCCAGTTAATGTTTGGTTCACTTATTGTGGTGTTTAGTTAACTGCTTGGTTCAAGTCTGCAATGTGATGTCCAATTGTCGTGAGTAGAATTTTGTATTGTTGTGCATGTGAGGAATAAATCGAATTTGGCTGCACTTAATACATGAGAAACATATACAAGTGCTATATTTCCTAGTTCTTAATCATGCTTGGTTTGGATAAATGGGTTTTCCATGTGGCTTGAATTAATCTGATGAATCTGCAATATGCTTATTTTTCATCAACATATTTTACTGATAGCATGTGAACCCTTACTTAACCTGATGACTAACTACCTTATATGTGTTGCAGGGAAACAATGGGAAACACTGAGGTTTACAATCGAGGTTAGCACGTGCATGCTCCGTTGTCTAATAACACATTATTGTGCAATTGCAGGAACCGTTCAAATATTTAGGTTTTTAACAATTTGGTCTTACACATGTAGGTCCTGGTGTCAGAGGTTTTGTCCCACTATTTGACCCTTTTTGCATATGAGAAAATGAGTTGTCCATGAATATCAGTCAAGTCAAGAAACTCAGAAAGATTGTTAGGATAAAGAAATTAGCGACAAAAAACAACAAGATCTTTGTCTGCACAATGAAGAAGACATCAGTTAATTACAAGATGGTACTAACTATTATACCTTAGCTTTTTTAATCCTTTGTCCCATTTCCAATATAGAGAAGATATTTATGCACATCCTTGTTTTCAGGCCTTTCCAAAGCAGTTCACTGATGATTACCTCTCAAACCACCTCTATGGTCAGGGGGCGGGGAAGGTTTTCATACAACACCCATGGTTCAATATTGAAGTGTTCCTGAAGAGAACGAAGGATGGATGGTCAATCATCCACAGGCACTGGCCTAACGTTGCAAAGACCTTCAACATGAATGAAGGCTCAATATTCGCCTTCCGCTTCAACAGTTTTCCAGATGAGATGCATCTTTCTATGTACCATATATGATGCTAATTTCGAAAGGTTCTAGATGTTGCATGTGAAACTTGGTGCTGGTGCAGTTGTGTAATGGGGTAGCTGAGTGGTGAAGCTATATCATGTTGTACTCTGATGTATTTCAATTATGAAATCCTACTTCCATAATATGGAAATGAAATATATTATGTGCTTAATATGAATGTCAATTAGATTAATAAATGGATTATTAATAACAGGGAAATTATCCTGCTAATGGCCAATTAGCAGGGCCAATTAGCCTGCTAATTGGGTTTTTCTATTGCAAACTGTTATTCAGAAAACACCGAGGGCGATGACCTCAGACAACGCACATAGTTTCTACGAATAAACCGTGTTGGATCATTGAACAATCACACATGACATTCTCTTCAAAACTATTTGCGTTAGGCCACCTTGCGCAAACGTTTACCACATAAAAACTGTGTGTGATGGACAGCCTTTGCCACACAGTTTCTTCTACGCACCATGCGTGATGCATTCAATAACACAAACGCGGCAGCGCTATCTCAGACGATTTAACGGGGAAAATTGTGTGTGATGTACCTGCGAACGGAAACGTTTTCCTTGGAGCGGTTGTGTGGGATGTTCACACGAACGAAAAATTTTAGGGGGGACTGACTGTGTGGGATGTACTTACGAGCGGAAATGATTTCGCATGTATAATTGTATTTTTTTAGCACTACTGTACGTATAACCGTATTTGATCGCTGTCGATCGCACAGGACCTCATTTTGCCGAGCGTGTGTGCCAGGAGGGCATATCCCCGATGGTTTCTGGGTCATGTGGGAAGGACCCCCCTATAGCCCACACTCACTTGGCGACTGTTGCAAATGCCGTCATGGAAAGGGGTTAAAAACCGTTTGTATAGCACCTCATTGGACCAGTGGCAATTCTAGCTTTTGGATCGTGAGTTTTGTCATCCATAGCATCAGCAAGAGAGTATTGTAAACATACAGTCGGACAAAAGAATCCTTGGCAATTTTAGAGGACGATCCTCTCAAAGTTTCAACCAGATAAATGACAGTCAATCAATAACAAAGGTGGAACCGTGAGCCATAATTCTACAACTATAATGCAAAATACACATAGATATTGGTCATAATTATTTGCACTAGTTATTAAACTTAATTAATACATAATTGTGCTCCCACTCAAATCAATATCTCTCATAATTGATAGTGAGTGATTCAAGATCCAAGTCTAGTTCTCGGCCATTGATGTACACATCACTGATGACGAGAATTTTGACCGGTGGGCAAGCTTTTGCCAATCATATCTCCATATGACTATTGTCCATCTTTCGATGCTTCGTGCTCTGAGCTCAGAACGATTCTGCTAGAACTTCAAGACAAACGAGTGCTATCTGCATCCATGATCTGACCATCCCCATCTTACACCTCACGTCCCGTTTGTACTCATGTGGACATGACGTACTCCAAAACGTTACATGTTATAGACAGTTGCAACACTCGAAAGAGCACCTTTTAACTTGATATTTACTGTGAGAGATCACCCTAATAATTGGCTACTGCACAATTAAAGGGAGCAAACAACAAAGGGATAAACATCACTGGCAATTCATAATAGCATGATATGGAATAGCCCTGGGCGCCGGGAGTTCTCCACGATCGTCTTCAATCTCCAGTTGAAGCGAAGTGATGGCCAATATTTTGTTCCCGTGGCAACCATTTCAAAAACATTGCCATCGCGGCGATCTAAAAAATGTCGGCGTGACGACCGTTTCAGAAAACGTTGTCGTGGCACCAAAATACGAAATTCCGTAGTGGCACGAAATTATAGCTCCTCGTCTCGTGCCTGGTACACATTCTCCTCGTCGGGGTCCTCCGTGTATGTCTTGCCACTATCACCTGTAACCTATCTCTACGATATTTACATTAACTTGGAAATCTCATGGCTCCAGCCATCATGCCGTGATGCGCAAGCCAGTTAACATTACAACATATAACTATCTCATACATAAACTCATTATCATGACGAAGGCTATACCACATCATATGCAAACCTTGCAAAACCAACTTAGACGTCCTCTAATCGGTTTGGAAAATTTTAATTACGTGGCTTCTAGAGTTTCCGGATAAACCTAGCTACCTATGTGCACACCATAAAGTGATAATCCTTGTTGCTAGATTAACTTTCGGGGTGTGTGAAAGAAGAGACTTAATTAAGAATCTCGTTCCCCACACTAAAATTCATCTAATCATTACAAAAAAAGACACATCCGTGACATTTAGGGCCGAACGAATTTTTTTGTCATACTTATGACACTTCTATGACGATAATTGTGACAAAACCCGGTATCATCATAGATGTGGTGGGCTCCTACTTCTATGACAAAAATTATGACAGAAAATGGGCTTTTCGTCCTGGGTGGGCCGGAGACGCAGCTGCATGACATTCTTTGGGCCGTCCATGATGGAGAAAGCCGTGGTAGAAGCGAGGGCGAGGAAAATATCGGGGGAGTTCCTGGTTACGGTGGGTGGTCGGGGGCTGAGCGATGCGCGTTTCTCTCGTACGTACGCGTGTGTGTGCGAGGCGTTGCGCTCTAACTGAACTCGAGCGATTGCACTACAGGCTACGCGTTACTGAACCCGAGCGATCGATCGATCCCTTGCTGTTAGTTGAACCTGATCGAGCGATTCCTTCGCTACTGCTGCTAACTGAAGCCGATCAATGCTGCCTCTGGATGAACAGTGAGCGTTGTTGGGGGGTTTGGATGAACAGTTCCCGGTGGGGGTTGGATGAACAGAACACCGTGGTAGTAGAGGCCGTTGCCGCTAGATGAACAGTACCCCGATCGATCGAGCCGGTGGATGAACAGGACCCCGTGGAGGGCTGGATGAACAGGACCCTGTGGAGGGCTGGTTGAACAGTAGCCGGTGGAGGGCTGGTTGAACAGTAGCTGGTGGAGGGCTGGATGAACAGTAGCCCGTGGAGGGGTGGTTGAATAGGACCCCCGTGGAGGGGGCTGGTTGAACAGTAGCCGATGGAGGAGCGCGCGGTGGAGGCTGGATGAACAGGAGCCCGTGGATGAACAGTCGCAGGTGGAGGCTGGAGGAGGTCGATGGTGTATGAACAGTAGCCCGTGAAGGCTGGAGGAGGTCAACGGTGGAGATGAACAGTATCCCGTGGAGTCCCGTTTTGCGGTACGCCACACCCCTCCTGATGAACAGGACCCCCGTTTCGACCGTAGCGCTCCAACACAAGTCCGTTTCCTCTGTATTGCGGTACGCCACACCCCTCCCGATCAACAGGACCCCGTTTCGACCGTAGGAGGTCCGTTTCCGCTGTTTTGCGGTACGCCAGACCCCTCTCGATGAACAGGATCCCGTTTCCACCATGGCCGGTCGAACACAAGGCCATTTTCTCCGTTCTGCGGTACGCTAGGCCTCGTTTCCTTCGCCTGTTCCGTCCAAGCTGGCTGGCTCCCGATGAACAGCACGCGTTCCGTTGCCTCCTAATGAACACGACGCATTCCGTTGCCTCCCCATGAACACGACGACGACGCAGTTTCTCCGTTCCGACCCAGGCATGTACACGAGCCCTGGCCATACGTATGAGCGAGTAGGCGTTCGAGACCCCGCCCGTATGTACGTATGTGGTCGTATTTTCATTCTTGCACCCTGTCCGCTGTGCGTATGTGTACATGCGACACGCGTGCCTCTACTATGACACGTGCGCGCCTCTACCACGACACGTGCCCTTCCTTGCACGGCCACGGTTCATCGCTACAGCCTGCAGACAGACCGATCGACCAGTATGTACGTACACATTCACGACCAGAATGACAACGCTATGTATGATTCGACCGGGTGGGTCCCGACTGTCAGGCACTTCCTTGCGTGCAAAGATGTAGCTGGTGGGTCCCATCAGTCAGGGGGAACATTTTTTCATGAAATATGGTGGCCCATCCGGTGGGTCCCTGCTGTCAGGTGGAGGAATATTTATTTCGCGCATAATAAGGAGGCACTTCCTTGCTGCGACCGTGGACCCAGCTGTCAGCCTCTCCACGTACAGTACTCTTCCGATGGAAGTCGTTCCTTGACCATGCTGACCACGCCGCGGCGAGAGCACCAGGGCGGTGGACGTCGACGAGGCCTAGGAAGGGGACGGCGCGGAGGCGGGGAAGACGCGGCGGTGGATGCCCACACGGAGAGGAGTACGAGGGTTCACTGGTTCGGCTGCGGTGTGAGGCTACCGTCGCCGCAGGGCCTGGCCAACGGTGGGAGTAGTAGGGGGTGGTGAGGCCTCCGCGGCATCATAGCCGGCCATAGGAAGCAGGAGCACGCGGCATGACCGGCGCTGGTTTGGGTGGCTGGAGCAACAAGAGCAGAGGTTGAAGAAGCACTATCACCGTTGGATGGACATCGTACGGTCACTGGAGCTAGAATCGTTCATATTGACTAAGTTGACAAAGCCCTCCATCCCCGTCAACTTAGTAGACCTACAAGTCAGCCTCCCACTATGGTGGGTCCTAGCTAGCAGGGGGTATTCATTTTTTTGCATAATAAGGAGGCACTTCCTTGCGTGCGAAGATATAGCTGGTCGGTCCGACCTGTCAGCGGGGGGAACTTTTTTTCACGAAAAACAGAGGCCCTTCCGGTGGGTCCCAGCTATCAGGTGGAGGAATCATTGTTTTGCGCGTAATAAGGAGGCATTTCCTTGCATGCGGCTATGGACCCAACTGTCAGCCTCTCCACGCACAGTCTACTTCTGATGGATGTCGTTCGTTGACCACGTTGACTACTCCGTGCCGAGCGCATCCAAGGTGGTGGACGACGGTGAGGCCCCGGACAGCAACGAGCTGAAGATGGGAAGACGCGGGAGTAGACTCGCAGACGGAGAGGTGTACGAGGGTTAACTGGTTCTGGTGCGGTGTGGTTCGACAGGCGGTGGAGAAGAACATGAGGTGTGGAGGGGAGGAGGGATGGCCTGGTGAACGGTGGGGTAGCGCTTCACAGTGAAGCGTGCTAAGCAGAGTTGCTAGCAGCAGGAGGCGGGAGCAGGTGGTCCCGGCGGCGCTAGAGGTAGAAGACGAGAGATTGAAGATGTATGCCGGTCGTTGGATGTAAATCCAATGGCTAACGATGTCAGAATCATTTGTTGACTAAGTTGACAACGACTTGCGTTGGCTTCGACCTATTGGCCCACATTTCAGCCTCCAAAAATGTGGCACGTATTCAACCCATTTTTCAGAATTTATAGTCAATTTGATCTCTTTTTTTAGAATTACAATTAATTTGTTGGGCTGGGTGAACAAATAATGTAGCGTCCATACGCCCATTTATTTTTTTCCTAAAAATTACAGGCCATTTGCACTTTCTCGAAATACACGATTTTGCTGGCTGATTCTAATTATAATGTTGGGTTGGGCGTAGCAATGTTATCAAAAAATAAACAGGGGCTGAGCATTGTTATAAATATATTTAAATAATAAGTAATTTATTATTACATTGGTCCTTAAATCTTACCAAGCTTTTGTACACAATCACCAGGATTTTCGTTGCCAAAAAATCCAGGATTTTATTGTTAAGAAATTATTTTTATAAGTTAATAAGATGTGGGATATTGTTTTCTTACATATGTAAGTATATGTTAAATATATGATGAAAATAACAATAATATATAATAACGTATAAAATAATTTGAATATATATAATATAGTTAGAACGGAAACATAAGTTGTACTAGGCGTTCCTATTCTTATATAGAAAAATAGAATAGACCTCTGCGTTTCCTTCAAAAAAAACATAAATTGGGCTGCCGATTTTTCAGGAAAAATAAAACCTCGGATGGGAGGTCCATAGGCCGGTCGGTATATGACGGCCCTCAAAAAAATACAAACCGGCATGACGTGGGATGTGCATGTTAAAAAAGAAATCCTAGACGGGGCAGCCCAAAACCCAGCTGATACTTGCCGCCCTAGTGATAATAAATGATACCTGCCAGCTCCTCGGCTTCATTGTGAATTTATCTCCTATAGTAACTACGTTGAAGCATCTAAAAAATGAAACTATGTTGACAAACCCGTGGCAGCACAGCCGGACACGGGAGGCAGGAGCAGGCGGCACGGCTGACGCTTGTTTAGGCGGCTGGAGCAAGAAGACTAGAGGTAGAAGAAGCACTATGGCCATTGGATGGACATCGTACGGTCACTGGAGCTAGAATCGTCCATATTGACTAAGTTGACAAAGCCCTCCGTCCCCGTCATCTTAGTAGGCCCACAAGTCAGCCTCCCACTATGGTGGGTCCCAGCTAGCAGGGGGGTATTCATTTTTTGTGCGTAATAACGAGGCACTTCCTTGCGGGTGAAGATATAGCTGATGGGTCATACCTGTGTAGCGACCCGACCTCAGACGTTCAAGTCTCTGTGGTTAAGTGTCACCCCTAGATCGGTATGCTGACACACACAGTACTCGAGGATGTATAACAGAGGTAAATCACATGTATAAAGTAACGTAAATACTATTACCTCAATCCAAATAGCGGAAGTAACAACAAGGTTGTGGATTCCCATCAACACCAATAGCAAAGTTGAGTGTAGAAATCGTAACCCTAACGTATCACTTACTCATCATAAGAAGTCCTGTAACATGAGACGTTGCAGCCACAAAGGGTCAGTACCTCCAACTCAATCCCAATTAAAAGTTAACAACCTGACAAATTAATTAAGTAAAGTGCTGAGATCAAATCAATAATTCAAGTACCAGATACTCAGGATGTCCATAACCGGGGAGACGGCTAACCATGATTAGTTTGTACACTCTGCAGAGGTTTGCGCACTTCTCCCCACAAGACTCAATCTCCTCCATTGGATTTCTCGCACTTCATGGTGTTTGAGAAACGGATGACAGAGACACAGTCTTTCAGAAGCATTAACTCTAACCCTGGGTAGACAGTACCAACCTACATCCCTCTACATCTGCTAGCCTACCACTGGAAGAGGTCACGCAACTTCCTCAACTATGCTAGAGCCCTGTAACGCCCCAAGACCGACGCTCCAGAAGACTTCCATATATTTCGTGATCACAGTGTGTTTCTTTTGTGCTTGCTCTTTTATTTTTGCATTGCATCGTGTCATCATGCCATCATGTCATTAATCTTTGCATCTCAACTCAACTAATAAATTGCATAGATGGTTGATCTATTTAAATTGAGGGAAGGGTGACTTCTCTTTATAACATATCCCAATATTAGGGAGCTATATTAAATATTTCTTTAATTTGGACATCACCATAACACACTTGCAAATTATCCCAATGCCTTTGTTATCTTAATTCTTGGTCTCCAACCTTGCCATATATTCTTTCATCATAATCCGGAGCTCCACCAAAATCCGAACATTTTTGGACCTTCCCAACCCTCACTTCCTATTCAAGTAATTTGAATTCAAATCAAATGAGTTTGAATTTAAATCTTTTAATCATGGCCTTTTCTATTTTCTCGGAACAAGCACATTTTTGTGAGTCCGGGAAAATAATCCCCATGTCCAACTTCTTTCCCTAACCCTCTCTTTCTTTTCTTCTCTCTAATTCTTTTCTGTTAAAGAAAGTATGAGAGAGAGACAGCCCAGGCCGGCCCATCCTTCCTCCCAGCAGCCCAGCCGGCGCCCCCACCAGCTCTAACCCTAGCCTCTCTCGATCCCCTCAGCATCTCTCCCTCGATCCCCATCTCCTCCCGCAGCTCCGCCATCTCTCCCTGGTTCTCTCCCTTTCTGTCCCTCACACGACCACACGCACACTATCCCCGCGCCCGATCCCTCTACTAGCGACCTCCACCACCGCGTCTCACCCCTGCCGTCCCCGCGCCCTGCTGCCTCCTAGAGTGCCACGCCATCACCGTTCATCTTCAACCGTGGGAGCACAGTCCTCCTCCAACTCCGTCCCCTGGCTGCCTCTGTCTGCATCGAGCAGCAGCAGCTCGTCGCTCAGCGCCATGGGCTCTGCTTCGCCCCGCTGCTTTGTTCCCGCTGGCTGCCTCCCCCGCGCTGGTGACCAGCTCGCGGGAGCAAGCTGGTCGTCCGACACCTCGTGCCCAAGGACGCACCAGCCTCAACCCCCTTCCCTGCGTGTGAGATGCTCTCCTACGTCAGCCACCTCGCGCCGGCTCCTTCTCCCCCGCGCACGAAGCCTTATCGCTGCATGCGTCCGTCCACCACTTGCAGCTGCCGGAGCAGGACCTCCTCGTCGTGGCTCTGCCTCCACTAGCAGCCTCCTGCTGCCTGTCATCTCCATGGCCTTGATCAGCCCAAGCCGCAGGGCGTTCTGGCCCTTGCACATCACTGTTGACCCGAGGAGACCTCCGCCAAGTCCAAGGACTATCCCCAAAGATTTTGGACGCGCCAAGTTCCTCTTCGGAAGTACTACGTCTACATGACGACCCGCTAAGTATCGTGGCAACGAAGACCTTTGATGCATCAAGTCTCTCTCCGACAATTGTTGGGCTACCATCCCGTGCATTGCACCAAGTACCACGACATTGATGGCCCTACAAGTTCAACTACGGTTGCCGTGTACGACTACCGTCGACCCTCGAAGACTCCGTGGACGTCAAGTTCCTCGCCGTGACACCGAACATCTACTGAATGTGTACGACTACGAAACGTGTACCACTACTTCCACTACTGTCGCGAGAACGACTACTTCCACTACAACCCATGAACGACTACTTCCCTCGACATTTTTGAACCGCCTCGAAACGCACGCTTCAAAGGTATAATGACGAGACGACCGCCGTGGACCGAATGCATGTGTTGTATGAGATGCACCGTTTGCACCGTGTCCGAATTGTCACTCGTTTCCATGCCACTAACCCATGGGAACCCGGTAGTCGGGAGCATCCCACCATCTCTAGCATGTTTCGCACATCCGCACGCTTCCTTTTGCACCGGTATCTCCATGAGCTACCGGAACCGATATGTTGTCGTGCCATAATTTTCGGATTCGCTGCCGTGGCACCCCTTTCATCAACCATGGTGACAAATGCTTCATAACATGCTCATGTCAACATTTTCATAAAAAGGCATAAAACTTGCATTGTCATCCGCATCATGATAACAACATTTAAAAATGTTTATAATTGTTGTTTCCTTTAAATTGCTAAATTTGCATATGGGGATTTTCCGGAATTATTGTTTGTTATTTCCAGCCTCATTTAAACTTGCCTAAATAGTCAGTTTAATTATGCTTCACCTCTTGCCATGTTAACCAACATTTAATCTTGTCTTGTTCCTAAACGAGAGAAAACTGAATAACTTGAATGTGGTGTTTCTTCAATATGCAAGTCGTTGCATATTGAGCTCCACTTAATTTGTTGTATTGTTTGTGCACCTTTCCATGCCTCATTAAACTAGACATGCATCATACTTGATTGTGCATCATGCCATGCTTATGTGTTGGTTGTTTACCATGATGTTTGCTTCTTTCCGGTTGCGCTTCTCCTTGATAGTTTCGGTTACGTTGCGATTGTGAGGATTCGTTCGATTACGTCCGCTTGTCTTCTTCATGGACTCGTTCTTCTTCCTTGCGGGATCTCAGGCAAGATGACCATACCCTCGAAATCACTTCTATCTTTGCTTTCTAGTTGTTCGCTCTATTGCTTTGCCGCGCTACCTACCACTTGCTATATCATGCCTCCCATGTTGCCATGTCAAGCCTCTAACCATCCTTTCCTAGCAAACCGTTGTTTGGCTAAGTTACCGCTTTTGCTCAGCCCTTCTTATAACGTTGCTAGTTGCAGGTGAAGTTGAAGTTGGTTCCATGTTGGAACATGGATATTTTGGCATATCACAATATCTCTTATTTAATTAATGCATCTATATATTTGGTAAAGGGTGGAAGGCCCGGCCTTAAGCCTTGTGTTTTGTTCCACTCTTGCCGCCCTAGTTTCCGTCATACCGGTGTTACGTTCCTTGATTTTGCATTCCTTACACGGTTGGGTGATTTATGGGACCCCCTTGACAGTTCGCCTTGAATAAAACTCCTCCAGCAAGGCCCAACCTTGGTTTTACATTTGCCTACCTAAGCCTTTTTCCCTTGGGTTTTCGCGAGCCCGAGGGTCATCTTATTTAACCCCCCGGGCCAGTGGTCCTCTGAGTGCTGGTCCAAACTAGAGCCCTTTGCAGCGCCACCTCGGGGAAACTTGAGGCCTGGTTTTAGTTGTACGGATTGCTCATCCGTTGTGCCAGAAAGCCGTGCCTGCGGTTATGTGGCAAATGAGAATTTGTTAATGTCCGGTTGTAGAGAACTTGACACTTGACTTAATTAAAATACATCAAACGTGTGTGTAGCCGTGATGGTCTCTTTTCGGCGGAGCCCGGGAAGTGAACACAGTTTGGGTTATGTATGAACGTAAGCAGTTTCAGGATCACTTCTTGATCACTTCTAGCTTCGCGACCGTTGCGTTGCTCCTCTTCTCGCTCTTATTTGCGTATGTTAGCCACCATATATGCTTGCTTGCTGCAGCTCCACCTCATTACCTCATCCTTCCTATAAGCTTAAATAGTCTTGATCTCGCGGGTGTGAGATTGCTGAGTCCTCGTGACTCACAGATTTCTACCAAAACAGTTGCAGGTGCCGACGATACCAGTGCAGGTGACGCAACCGAGCTCAAGTGGGAGTTCGACGAGGAACTTGGTCATTACTATGTTTCGTTTCCTGATGATCAGTAGTGGAGCCCAGTTGGGACGATCGGGGATCTAGCGTTTGGGGTTGTCTTCTTTTATTTTGGTTCCGTAGTCGGACCTTGATTGTACTCTGAATGATGTATGTTTAATTTATGTATTGTGTGAAGTGGCGATTGTAAGCCAACTCTTTATCCCATTCTTGTTCATTACATGGGATTGTGTGAAGATGACCCTTCTTGCGACAAAACCACCATGCGGTTATGCCTCCAAGTCGTGCCTCGACACGTGGGAGATATAGCCGCATCGTGGGCGTTACAAGTTGGTAATCAGAGCCATCCCCGACTTAGGAGCCCCCTGCTTGATCAAATCGCTGGTGTTGTTGAGTCTAGAAAAAAATGTTTGAGTCTTAGGATTATATATATCGGAGAGTAGGATTCTTTTTACTCCTCAGTCCCTTCGTCGCTCTGGTGAGGTCTCCTGACGTAGATGTTTTGCCTTTCCTCTCCTCAAATTTCACAAAAAAAAATTAGGATCACGCGGGTATCTTGGAATTGTTCCGATGGTTTTGTGACGAGAACATTGTTCTTGGTGCCTCCTGACATTTAGGGGTTGTGGCAGTGTCCCGGGGAGTTGAGCTCCGAGGTGTTGTCGTCACAATTTTATCTTTGCAGTTCTGGAATACCTGAGTTTCGCCGACATCAAAAATCTCTTTTATGCAGTTGTTGGTGAGATCACCTCGACGCCACCCAGTACAGGGGCGGGAGTTCGGGAGTATTGCCATAACTCGTATAACGGATGCTTTTTGAAGGTTGAGGAAAATGATTTCTGAAGGTTTCTTGGTTATGTGTTGAAGGATGGATACAGCTGGATCTAGGTATTGTTAGTTTGGGTGAGATATATTGCGTCCCGTGTATCCCCAACACCTGATTGCATAACCAGAAAGTTTCGGGAGTTTATAAGTGGGAATTCAAGTAGCTCCTAGGATATCTTTCCAACAGATGCATGATATGAGATTGGGGTTCGACGTCTAGTGGTCCGCCTATCCACGGTTGGTTTTACAGTGGTCTCGTAGTGTCTTAAAGAGTCCTTGGCTATGTTGACTCGGGGACGCTTCGTAAGTCACGTGCACTGCCTTGTACATGATGGTGTTGTACGATCGAGCCCGTGTGGGCCCCACCACGAAAACTTCGGACGAAATCTCTATCATATGTTTGTTCCGGCTTATTCTGCAAGCCAAATCCTTTGTTTTTGTTTTGTTTTGTGGTATTCGAGTTGCTTAAATGCCAAGTGTTGATTCCATACCTTATTCTAAGCGGTGTTCTCATATTTCTATGTGGATGCTAATCCTTCTTGTTCATCAAGGTTGTCTTTTCAATCCTTTCCAACCGGTGTGCTTCTCTTCAAGTAAATCTGATGATTCCAACATTCGCAAGATCAATTCTAAGCTTTTTCTCAACGGTGTCCATTTCATCCGACCCAAGTTGCTTCTGTTTTCCCACCCTCCCACCCTTTTCTTCAAGGACTCAGATTTCTTAATCAAGTATCCTTTTTATTGATGCGAAGTCTCTTCATTCTTTTCTTTCAATGTTCTTATCCGGTGATTTCCCATGAAGATACTAACGGAGCTTCAAGTTTATTATTATTCGTTCTTTTTCTTCTCCGGTGGATTCAATTCAAACTTTGTCGATCATATCCTTTCCTCGTTTCAAATGTTTTCTCATGCCGGTGCACCTCTTAATCAACCACCTCTTGCGATTCTATGTTTATCTGGAGTGCTGAAGGTATCCCAGAGGATTCATGTTTCTATTCTTAATCCTCTCTAGCTATTTCGAGGTCTTACCTTATTCAAGCCATTTAATTGAACTGGCGCAATCTCTCTTCTAAATCGTTCAACGGTGTATCTTTTGAGTGGGCCCTAACCCACAGGTCTTTTCCCAGGATCTTACCTGACTCTTCTAATTTTCCCGGAGCTATTCTCAAATTCATTTAAAAGTTTGACGTAAGAATAAATTTTCATCAGTCAGATGTCTTTCTCCAAGATCTTTCAAATTCTTTCATCGTTAATTCAACCTTTCTATTCTTCATTGTTCCGGAGTGCCTCAACAAATCATGGTCGTGCTTCTCGTCGTCATTCTCGGATTTTGAAGACTGAAGAAGAGTTCCTCTTATATCCTTACCCGTTCTTCCAAAGATTCATGGTTCTAGCTTGTTGCCATCCTCTCATAATTGTTTTCGATTGTGAGAATTCTTTTCACCCATCTGGTGCAATTCAGGAGTCTTTTCAGTTTGATTCTCCGGAGCCCATCATCTCAGATTTATTCATTCTCAGCTTTCAGCTCTCGTTCTCCAAATCTTACCGGTGCATCGCCCAAGTATTCCCTAGTCAGCTCGTGATCTCTTCATTCTCTTGTATATAAATTTTCCCCAAGTATCTTCGTTAGTTTTCTAATTCTTCCCGGTGAAGTGTGCCTTGCTACGTTCATTTTCAGTTCTTACGGTGGTTCATTCAACATGCCTATTCCTTTATTATCGTATCATTTCATTCGTTCTTTCTAATCCTACCAGTGGTTCGTGGAAGACCTTCTCAAGTTTGCGCTATATCTCTCTTCAATCCTTTTCAAGAAGGATAAGTTGCATGCCAAATCAGTTTGTCATCAATTAAAATTGATGAGGAGAAGCATAACATAATTCTTGTTCTCTTTCATCAAGTTGAGAAATTCTTTTCTTCGGATATTGTTCATGTTGAATAATCTCACGGTTCTACGTTGTTCATCTTTTCTTATCCGGAGTTCCAAGTTTTTCTCGGTTGTCTTGTCGCGAAGCTCAATCTAAATCATCGCAAGACTTTAATCTTACTCATTCATCCTTCAATTTTATCTCATCATCCTTTTGTTACCGGAGCTCTTCATGGTGGTTCATCAAGGATTTAATTCATTCTCGAAGCGTTCTTCAAGATTCTTCCTGGAGGAGCTCAAGCATTCTTCATCTTGCATTCCGAAGTGCAATTCTTTCTCTCTTATCTTTTGAGGTGGTGTTATGTCATTCTTGATAATTTTCTTCATGTTTCATGATTCACAAGTTGTCAAGAATGAGATATTTAACCCATCATATTTTTCTTCGTCCATGAGTTGTTTCAACCCATAATAATCTCTTTGTTGGAGCTATCTTGGTATAGATTTCACCAAAAGCTTTCCCTAAGGAATGTTGCTATTGTGGTGTTATCCCAATGATCCAAGTTATCTCTCTATCACCTTGGTGGGAGAAGTGTTTCATCTCACTGGTGTTATCAATTATATTATTTGTTTTCGTTAGTGGCAGAATTGCAACTCAAATTTTGAGGTCTTTTCCATAAACCCACTACAAGCTTATCCTTTCGTTGTTGGTTTTTCCAACAACTCCGTTCTAACCTTCTTGGAAGGGTGCTTTCCAAGATCATTTGTGGCAGAAGTTGGCATTTTCTTCTCCATTCCTTTATTCCAATGATCTATCTTATATTTCTTCTTACGGAGGCATGGCGATGTTGCTCTCTTCAAACATCATCTTGAATTGTGAGGATCGTGTTCTTTTCTTGCTTATCCATTTAACTGGAGTGGTTTCAATGTCTATGTTGTCACTTAAGCTCTTCTTTCTTGTCGTATTCCTTGTTCCTTGTCCAACAGAGTGTTTTCATTTCGTTCATCTCCATGGTATTCTTTCTTTCAATTTGTTCAACCTCTCAAGGTTCTTTGGTTTCACTCGTTTGTCAAAGAAGCAACTTTGTTTTACCTCTTCCTCTTCCGTTTCTCTCTGGTGCCATCCTAGATCTCGGGACGAGATCCTCTTGTAGTGGTGGAGTGTTGTAACGCCCCAAGACCGATGCTCCAGAAGACTTCCATATATTTCGTGATCACCGTGTGTTTCTTTTGTGCTTGCTCTTTTATTTTTGCACTGCATCGTGTCATCATGCCATCATGTCATTAATCTATGCATCTCAAATCAACTAATAAATTGCATAGATGGTTGATCTATTTAAATCGATGGAAGGGTGACTTCTCTTTATAACATATCCTCCCAATATTAGGGAGCTATATTAAATATTTCTTTAATTTGGAAATCACAATAACACACTTGCAAATTATCCCAATGCCTTTGTATCTTAATTCTTGGTCTCCAACCTTGCCATATATTCTTTCATCATATTCCGGAGCTCCACCAAAATCCGAACAATTTTGGACCTTCCCAACCCTCACTTCCTATTCAAATCATTTGAATTCAAATCAAATGAATTTGAATTTAAATCTTTTAATCATGGCTTTTCTATTTTCTCGGAACAAGCACATTTTTGTGAGTCCGGGAAAATAATCCCCATGTCCAACTTCTTTCCCTAACCCTTTCTTTCTTTTCTTCTCTCTAATTCTTTTCTGTTAAAGAAAGTATGAGAGAAAGACAGCCCAGGCCGGCCCATCCTTCCTCCCAGCAGCCCAGCCGGCGCCCCCACCAGCTCTAACCCTAGCCTCACTCGATCCCCTCAGCATCTCTCCCTCGATCCCCATCTCCTCCCGCAGCGCCGCCATCTCTCCCTGGTTCTCTCCCTTTCTGTCCCTCGCACCACCACACGCACACTATCCCCGCGCCCGATCCCTCTACTAGCGACCTCCACCACCGCGTCTCGCCCTGCCATCCCCGCGCCCTGCTGCCTCCTAGAGTGCCACGCCATCGCCGTTCGTCTTCAACCGCAGGAGCACAGTCGTCCTCCAACTCCGTCCCCTGCTGCCTCTGTCTGCATCGAGCAGCAGCAGCTCGTCGCTCAGCACCATGGGCTCTGCTTCGCCCCGCTGCTTTGTTCCAGCTGGCCGCCTCCCCCGTGCTGGTGACCAGCTCGCCGGAGCAAGCTCGTCGTCCGACACCTCGTGCCCAAGGACGCACCAGCCTCAACCCCCTTCCCCCCGCGTGAGATGCTCTCCTACGCCAGCCACCTCGCGCCGGCTCCTTCTCCCCCGCGCCCGAAGCCTTGTCGCTGCCTGCGTCCGTCCACCACTTGCAGCTGCCGAAGCAGGACCTCCTTGTTGTAGCTCTGCCTCCACTAGCAGCCTCCTGCCGCCTGTCATCTTCATGGCCTTGATCAGCCCAAGCTACCGGGCGTTTTGGCCCTTGCACATCACTGTTGACCCGAGGAGACCACCGCCAAGTCCAAGGACTATCCCCGAAGATTTTGGATGCGCCAAGTTCCTCTTCGGAAGTACTACGTCTACACGACGACCCGCCAAGTATCGTGGCACCGAAGACCTTTGATACGTCAAGTCCCTCTCCGACAATTGTTGGGCTACCATCCCGTGCATTGCACCAAGTACCACGACATTGACGGCCCTACAAGTTCAACTACGGTTGCCGTGTACGTCTACCGTCGACCCTCGAAGACTCCGTGGACGTCAAGTTCCTCGCCGTGACCCCGAACATCTACGGAATGTGTACGACTACGAAACGTGTGCCACTACTTCCACTACTGTCGCGAGAACGACTACTTCCACTACGACCCGTGAACGACTACTTCCCTCGACATTTTTGAACCGCCTCAAAACGCATGCTTCAAAGGTATAATGACGAGACGACCGCCGTGGACCGAATGCATGTGTTGTATGAGATGCACCGTTTGCACCGTGTCCGAATTGTCACTCGTTTCCATGCCACTAACCCGTGGGAACCCGGTAGTCGGGAGCATCCCACCATCTCTAGCATGTTTCGCACATCCGCACGCTTCCTTTTGCACCGGTATCTCCATGAGCTACCGGAACCGATATGTTGCAGTGGCATCATTTTCGGATTCGCTATCGTGGCACCCCTTTCTTCCACCATGGTGACAAATGCTTCATAACATGCTCATGTCAACATTTTCATAAAAAGGCACAAAACTTGCATTGTCATCCGCATCATGATAACAACATTTAAAAATGTTTATAATTGTTGTTTCCTTTAAATTGCTAAATTTGCATATGGGGATTTTTCGGAATTGTTGTTTGTTATTTCCGGCCTCATTTAAACTTGCCTAAATAGTCAGTTTAATTATGCTTCACCTCTTGCCATGTTAACCAACATTTAATCTTGTCTTGTTCCTAAATGAGAGCAAACTGAATAACTTGAATGTGGTGTTTCGTCAATATGCAAGTCGTTGCATATTGAGCTCCACTTAATTTGTAGTATTGTTTGTGCACCTTTCCATGCCTCATTAAACTAGACATGCATCATACTTGATTGTGCATCATGCCATGCTTATGTGTTGGTTGTTTACCATGATGTTTGCTTCTTTCCGGTTGCACTTCTCCTTGATAGTTTCGGTTACGTTGCGATTGTGAGGATTCGTTCGATTACGTCCGCTTGTCTTCTTCATGGACTCGTTCTTCTTCCTTGCGGGATCTCAGGCAAGATGACCATACCCTCGAAATCACTTCTATCTTTGCTTTCTAGTTGTTCGCTCTATTGCTTTGCCGCGCTACCTACCACTTGCTATATCATGCCTCCCATGTTGCCATGTCAAGCCTCTAACCATCCTTTCCTAGCAAACCGTTGTTTGGCTAAGTTACCGCTTTTGCTCAGCCCTTCTTATAACATTGCTAGTTGCAGGTGAAGTTGAAGTTGGTTCCATGTTGGAACATGGATATTTTGGCATATCACAATATCTCTTATTTAATTAATGCATCTATATATTTGGTAAAGGGTGGAAGGCCCGGCCTTATGCCTGGTGTTTTGTTCCACTCTTGCCGCCCTAGTTTCCGTCATACCGGTGTTACGTTCCTTGATTTTGCGTTCCTTACACGGTTGGGTGATTTATGGGACCCCCTTGACAGTTCGCCTTGAATAAAACTCCTCCAACAAGGCCCAACCTTGGTTTTACATTTGCCTACCTAAGCCTTTTTCCCTTGGGTTTTCGCGAGCCCGAGGGTCATCTTATTTAACCCCCCGGGCCAGTGCTCCTTTGAGTGCTGGTCCAAACTAGAACCCTTTGCAGCGCCACCTCGGGGAAACTTGAGGCCTGGTTTTAGTTGTACGGATTGCTCATCCGTTGTGCCCTGAGAATGAGATATGTGCAGCTCCTATCGGGATTTGTCGGCATAGTCAGGTGGTCTTGCTGGTCTTGTTTTACCATTGTCGAAATGTCTTGTAACCGGGATTCCGAGCCTGATCGGGTCTTCCCGGGAGAAGGAATATCCTTCGTTGACCGTGAGAGCTTGTGATGGGCTAAGTTGGGACACCCCCTGCAGGGTATTATCTTTCGAAAGCCGTTCCCGCGGTTATGTGGCAGATGAGAATTTGTTAATGTTCGGTTGTGGAGAACTTGACACTTGACTTAATTGAAATACATCAACCGCGTGTGTAGCCGTGATGGTCTCTTTTCGGCGGAGCCCGGGAAGTGAACACGGTTTGGGTTATGTATGAACGTAAGCAGTTTCAGGATCACTTCTTGATCACTTCTAGCTTCACGACCGTTGCGTTGCTCCTCTTCTCGCTCTTATTTGCGTATGTTAGCCACCATATATGCTTAGTGCTTGCTGCAGCTCCACCTCATTACCTCATCCTTCCTATAAGCTTAAATAGTCTTGATCTCGCGGGTGTGAGATTGCTGAGTCCTCGTGACTCACAGATTCTAGCAAAACAGTTGCAGGTGCCGACGATACCAGTGCAGGTGACGCAACCGAGCTCAAGTGGGAGTTCAACGAGGAACTTGGTCGTTACTATGTTTCGTTTCCTGATGATCAGTAGTGGAGCCCAGTTGGGACGATCGGGGATCTAGCATATGGGGTTATCTTCTTTTATTTTGGTTCCGTAGTCGGACCTTGATTGTACTCTGAATGATGTATGTTTAATTTATGTATTGTGTGAAGTGGCGATTGTAAGCCAACTCTTTATCCCATTCTTGTTCATTACATGGGATTGTGTGAAGATGACCCTTCTTGCGACAAAACCACCATGCGGTTATGCCTCCAAGTCGTGCCTCGACACGTGGGAGATATAGCCGCATCGTGGGCGTTACAAGCCCATAATAGCTTGTGGCTGCACACGGAAGTTTCTAGCATGAAATATCTCAGATCCCTTTGAGCCTGGGTGGCGGACTGTAGGATTATCACACGGGTACTCCGGGATATCCTAGGACAACACTGGATTCTCCAAGTGCCCAAACAAGCAATCCACCCAGATGTGTATTAAAGTTGCCACCTTAAGTTGAACCATTAAATAATCATCTCACATCTGTCATGGATTCACTCACCCAAACCACGTCTACAAGCATAGCATAGCAGTATAAGCATAACGTAGAAGTAGCTCCCAAGGGTTTAATAATAAACAGGGCAATAGGTTCTACCTCATCAACTACTTCCCAATACCCACAAGTTAATCACACCCTAACCATGCAGTGTTTGAGGATTGGAGCTAATGCATAAAAACTGGGTATTAAAGGGATATGATCAAAGTGTGAACTTGCCTTGTACTGTTGATGAAGATGATTCGCACTCAAAACTCTTGATAGTTCTACTCATCACACTCCGGTCAATCTTTCGTAAGCAAGCAATAGTAACCACACATAAGCAATCATGCAAAAGAATCGAAGAAAAGGTCTCGGAAAACTTCGAAAACAAGCAATGAACTCTTGCAACAGAAAACAATTTCTAATAGTACCAAAATTATATGAATTTGGCCTTATCAGAAAGTTTAGGTCAACAGCTTTAATTTGCAAAAAGAATCAACTCAAACGGAGTTGTAAAACTCGAGTTATGATCAAACGAAGTTCCAACCCAAATCTGTTTGAAATCAAATTTTAAAACTTTCAAAAACATGTTCAAGTTGATTATCTGGATAGAGGGGATCATAACGAAGAAGTGGGCGTTGGTTTCGTTGGATTTGGATAAACGGGTAAAAAGATGCGATCGTTTGAAACCGAGGGGCTAGACTGTAAAAGAAATACTACAAATAGGCCCCTGGACAGAAAATAAAAATAAAAGGAAAAACCTAAAGAACGAACGTTCGTTACAGAACGCTAACGAAAGAAAATCGTTCGCCGTGTATACCTAACCAGTGAACATTCGCGAATTAAAATTAACTAAAAAGAAAACCGAAATTAAAAGGAAAAACCGACAAAAACCGGATCAGGCGGCGGTTATACCGGTTCGCGGCGGTTTGGCGGTTTTCGCGAGAAAATCGGCGGCGGCGAGGACGAACTCCGGCGACAGTGGCTGCGGCGGCGAAGTGGCTCCGGCGGGCGAGCGGCGCGGCGCGGAGGCGAGCGCGCGGCGAGGCGGCGTCGCGGTGGTGCGGCACGGCGGCGAGCTTCACGGCGGCGGGGCACAGTGCGGCGGCGGCTAGATGCGGCAGAGGGCGGTGCGGAGATGCGGGGAAGGTGAGGCAAGGCGCAAGGCGGCGGCGGACGGGGTCCAGGGGGGCCCCGGGTGCGGCTTAAATAGAGGGGGGCAGAGCAGGCCGGAGGCGGCACGGCGGGCATGGCGGCCCGGCGGCGGACTCGGGAGGAGTCCCGGCCGGGGACGGGAGGAAGGCGGCGCGCTGGGGGGCTTGGGCCGGCCCGGTCCGAAAGAAGAAAAGAAGTTTTTTTAAACAATTTCCAGGCAAACAAAATAAATAAAAACAAAATAAATAAAAAATAGTATATAGGCATATAATATGTCAAAATTTTCAGAAAAAGATTTCCTACAGCATGAACATTTTTCTAACCTCAAATAAAATCCACAGAAATTCAAACAAAGCAAGGAGTGATACAACTCTAATAAAATCCAATAAAAATCATTTTAAAAATACCAAATAAATTCAAATTTATTTCTCTCCAATTTTCTGATGTAGGGAATCATTTTACCCTATTTTCCATATATTTTATTTTTGGAGAAAAATAATTTGAATAAAACCCAAATAACTCCAAATTGAAAATAATTTCAAAGGGACTTTAAATTTGATTCTTTGAAACTTCCAACTCATATTTCATATGTTTTGAAGAAGTCATTTTATCTTCTCTCATGAAAATCATTGAGTTGCATAAAGTTCCTAAATTTGAAATAGTTCCAAATGAAATTCAAATATTATCAAAAACCGTTTTCATTTATTTAAATGGAAGAAGTCATGTCATCTTCTCTCTAGGGTTTTGTCTTTGAAAATAATTTGAATTCACAGAGATCATAAATGCAAAAAAATATGAAAGTTTGGGAAAGTCCTTTTATTCCCTCTCATTTAACTTTCAAAAAGATTCGAATTTGACTCACTTTCAGTCAATCAATCACACAACAATCAAACAAACAATCAAATCTATTTATTTAATATAACATTCCAAAATTTAGAATTTTGGGATGTTACAAACCTACCACCCTTAAAATGAATCTCATCCTTGAGATTCAGAGAGGCTAGAAAGAAATAGGTTAGGGTCGGGGTCTTCTCAAAATCCATCGATCATCACAAGGGGTCTGGGGTGCTACCACCCTTAGAAGCATCGTTACGGTTAACTCATATACTCCATCCTTATTGTTGACAGGGTCGGTCTTCTCAGATCCTCGGGAAAATTCCTTCTCTGGGCTCTTCCTGTAGTGGCATACCCTTTTCCTCAATTCCTGTGTCCTTTCATCTTGGTAAGGTTATTCCGAGACTGGGTCTCCTTAGCTGACAGGTCTGGCGCCAATACTAAACAACTGTCGATATCTCATGGTGGTAAACCATTTATGGTTTCTCCTACAGGAAATGGGTCTGGGTTGAACCTCACCGTATGACCTACGGTTGGCATAAGCTGCCTTGTAACAAGGAAAATACTTACACCATTCTAAGGTTTAAACAAGGTTTTGATCGTTGTCGCTCTAATATGGGTGAGTCACTCAGATTTACCATCCCATATAGCAAGGCGAATATTAAGAGTAAGTCGGTATGGTGATCAATCCATCCCACACCCAAATCATTACCTTGTATATGGTTTAGCGAATCTCGCATTCTAACACTCGGTCATCCTCACAAGCACTACAGAATTTCTCTTGTCGACGAACCAAGTTCGGATAAATCCATGGATTCTGCAAGCCAAAAGAACATCTATCGTTCCTTCACAACTCTCAGGTTTTGCGTAACTGCTATAAGATCGTCTGTCGATAAAATCATAACTTCTTCCAGGGTTTTTCCTTCAGCAAGAGTGTGCTTGCTTCTTGGCAGGTCCTGGGGCCTGTGGGTTATGACCCATCTCATCACTTACAAACCTTGAACTCATCATGGGGGCCACTGATCATTATTCCAACATCCAGCTTCCTAGCATTCTTAAATCCATCCAATTGTACTGTCTCCCTTCCTTCTATTAGTGCTAAACTAAGACATGATTACTCAGACTCATCATGGAGTTACAATTGCTCCATAACCAACATTGTACCTCCTTTATATCCAATAATACTTCATCCCCTCATACTTCTTGGGTATCCCACGTATAGAGTTAAAACTCATAGTTATTCTGTCCAAAGTCCACTCTGTGGAATGTCGTTATCTTCTCCAGGGGCCAAATGTCCTCGCAGGGTACTACCACCCTTGAAATGCACAAATTCATCCATAGACCATATTTCTCATATCCTCGAAAATGGTCAAAATCTTTCTTCATAGAGTAACAACTCATAAAATCCAAATCAGTACCAACGATGCTAACTTGATTGATCCTCAAATTATTACAATCTCCTACATATCCATTACATGCCTCAACTCAACACCTCACTGATAAAAGTTGTTCCCACTACTACTACTATACTTCTTACAGACACAACTAATTATCACAAGTCTCCTTCTCCTTGGGGCATTCTCTGGCAAAGTGCCCTGCTTCATTACAACGAAAACATCCTACTTCTGACAAGTCTCGAGGTTTCCTTGTTATTACATAGCCTCCTTGGTCCTCGACTTTCTTTTTGGGCAACTGCTGAAGTAGTGCCCTGACTCCTTGCAACTGAAATAGGTGATATGACTCAGGTCCTTCCTGGAATCCAATCTACTTCTCTTCCTGGATTTTTCTGTTCCGGTCAGGGCTTGTATTTCTTTTGGGTCATACTCTACTTCCTCTGTCGGGAATTCTACTAGATCCCCATTCAGACAATTTTGGGAGATGTGTCCTTCTTCTCCACATGAATAGCAAGACTTGGTGCAGGGTTTAGTTGGGTCTTCTTCGGGTGTGTCCTCCACCTCTTCCTTCATCACAGATTCTTCTAAAATTTCCATGAGGGCTCCTTTCATTGCTTCTTTCTTCTGCTGGATGGTTTTTTGTACCATGGGGTAAAGGTGACACCGAGCAGGGTAGTGGGTAGTCCCTTCACACCAGAAACAAGTGATCTGCCTAGTTGGGCATTCTTCAGCTGGGTGACTTCCTTCACAATTAGGGCATTCATCCTTGTGTTCCTTATGGTTGTGTCCTATTTCTCCACAAAGCTTGCATGCACAAGGTTTCTTCACATCATTTACATAAGGCTTCAACTTCTGGGACACCAACCGAGACTTTGGCAGAGTCAACATAAATTCTTTCTAAGTGGTTACTCTTTGCCATCCATTGATGGTTTGGTACATCCTCCACCAAGTAGCAGCACCTCTTTCAAAGCACTGAAGAGCGTGCTGGGTCATATCTTTTCCGACTATAGGGTCATTCTTCATGTGAACCTCCATGTTCTGAATCCATCGGTCTGTCTCCAATTGACTCATCGGTCCAGGAAATATGGGTTCATCTCCATTCATCCTCTATTGGGTCCATGGGTTTGGGGTGGGATAAGAGAGATAGAGAGGGAGAGGGATACACACAATACAAACAATAGTTTTTGAAAAGGCAGATTTTATTTGTGGCTATCCGAAAAACATCAATCAAATGACAGCTCACAATCGTAGCATCTAACGTAGGTATTTAACCGGGGTTTGGTCTTCTAAAGGTCAATAAATCTTCAAAGTCGCCAAACTCTTCAAGCCTTGTTCATGTCTCCGGTGGCTGCTTCTGATCGTGCTTGTCCTTCTCAAGTTTTTTTGCCAGATCAACTCTGTTAACGCGAAGTTTCTCGTGACGTCCTTTAATGTTCTGGAGTTGCGTTCCAAACTTCTGGGTTTCAACATCCTTGGCATGAACCACGTTCCTACTGTCCTTAAGTTTCTGACGAATCTCTGGTATCTCGAGGTTTTACTCCTCTAGCTTGGCTACTTTCAGCTTCTGAGTCCTGAGTTCTTCACAAAGTACATTCCTTGTCAAATACGGCTTCCTGCAGGACCACCCTAAACTTCTTGATGTAATCCTCCAGATCCTGGTGATACACCAGCTAAGATTAAAACTTCATCTCTTGCTGATAGGTGCTCCATCGACCTTCTACCTTCCAATCCTTCTGAAGAAATGCATGCTTATCTCAGCACGGTGACAATAGCATAGGCGGGCGATAACATCATGGATAGCTGTGTTTCTGCCCTTGTCATTACCATGAGCTATCATTCCATAGTTGATATCTCCTCCATTAGGGTTTTCTTGACATAAATCTTTGAGTTCTACTGCTCCATGTTCCGGTCTTTCTTCGACACATCTTGATCTCGGGTACCGACGGCTTCAATGGTCTGACAAACTCCATAAGGGTATCCTTCCTAGGTCACACCAATCTAGAAATTCTGCAGGGACTTCAAATTCTCCTAGTCTTCGGAGTCTTCAACCATTGTAGTTTCAATTAGTCTAATGCACGGAAAAAATCCTCTTCATTCCGAAGTGGTCTTAGTTGTCCGATATCTCGTACTTCTTGGAGTGGTCTCATCAGTCGAATCTTCGTGATCAAAAAGGGGAAAGGGGTAGTCTCACTAAAAGGGAATATTTGAATAAGCTCATAAAAGAGGAGAGGAAAAAGATCCTTTTGAAAGTGAAGTTGTAGAGAAAACCTTTCCTATGGGCTTGCCAGTTTCTATGGTCACGTCCTACAGTCAACATGTGCTCTGATACCATCTTGTAGCGACCCGACCTCAGACGGTCAAGTCTCTATGGTTAAGTGTCATCCCTGGATCGGTATGCTGACACACACAATACTCGAGGATTTATAACAGAGGTAAATCACATGTATAAAGTAACGTAAATACTATTTCCTCAATCCAAATAGCGGAAGTAACAACAAGGTTGTGGATTCCCATCAACACCAACGGCAAAGTTGAGTGTAGAAATCGTAACCCTAACATATCACTTACTCGTCGTAAGAAGGCCTGCAACATGAGATGTTGCAGCCACAAAGGGTCAGTACATTGAATGTACTGGCAAATTCACACCATGGGACAATGATGAATAATAACTATCACTACATGCATATTTGGCTGGTGGAAAGCTCTATGTTTAGTTGTTTTTTTCGAAAATCCAATTTTTTTCTACTGCAAAGGAATATATTTTATTGAAGTACAAAGTTTGTTGAAATATTGAGAAGGTTCCTCCAACTCAATCCCAATGAAAAGTTAACAACCCAACAAATTAATTAAGTAAAGTGATGAGATCAAATCAATAATTCAAGTACCAGATACTCAGGATGTCCATAACCGGGGACACGGCTAACCATGATTAGTTTGTACACTCTGCAGAGGTTTGCGCACTTTTCCCCACAAGACTCGATCTCCTTTGTTGGATTTCTCGCACTTCATGGTGTTTGAGAAACGGATGACCGAGACACAGTCTTTCAGAAGCATTAACTCTAACCCCGGGTAGACAGTACCAACCTACATACCTCTACATCTGCTAGCCTAACACTGGAAGAGGTCACGCAACTTACTCAACTATGCTAGAGCCCATAATAGCTTGTGGTTGCACACGGAAGTTCCTAGCATGAAATATCTCAAATCCCTTTGAGCCTGGGTGGCGGACCGTAGGATTATCACATCGATACTTCGGGATATCCTAGGACAACACGGGATTCTCCAGGTGCCCAAACAAGCAATCCACCCAGATGTGTATTAAAGTTCCCACCTTAAGTTGAACCAGTAAATAATCATCTCACATCTGTCATGGATTCACTGACCCAAACCACGTCTACGAGCATAGCATAGAAGTATAAGTATAACGTAGAAGTAACTCCCAAGGGTTTAACAATAAACAGGGCAATAGGTTCTACCTCATCAACTACTTCCCAATACCCACAAGTTAATCACACCCTAACCATGCAGTGTTTGAGGATTGGAGCTAATGCATAAAAACTGGATATTAAAGGGATATGATCAAAGTGTGAACTTGCCTTGTACTATTGATGAAGATGATTCGCACTCAAAACTCTTGATACTTCTCCTCGTCACACTCCGATCAATCTATCGTAAGCAAGCAATAGTAACCACACATAAGCAATCATGCAAAAGAATCGAAGAAAAGGTCTCGAAAAATTTCGAAAACAAGCAATTAACTCTTGCAACAGAAAACAATTTCTAACAGTACCAAAATTATATTAATTTGACCTTATCAGAAAGTTTAGGTCAAGAGCTTTAATTTGCAAAAAGAATCAACTCAAACGGAGTTGTAAAACTCGAGTTATGATCAAACGAAGTTCCAACACAAATCTGTTTGAAATCAAATTTTAAATCTTTGAAAAACATGTTCAAGTTGATTATCTGGATAGAGGGGATCATAACGAAGAAGTGGCCGTTTGTTTCATTGGATTTGGATAAACGGGTAAAAAGATGTGATCGTTTGAAACCCAGGGGCTAGACTGTAAAAGAAATACTACAAATAGGCCCCTGGACAGAAAATAAAAATAAAAGGAAAAACCTAAAGAACGAACGTTCGTTACAGAACGCTAACGAACGAAAATCGTTCGCCGTGTATACCTAACCAGTGAACGTTCGCAAATGAAAATTAACTAAAAAGAAAACCAAAATTAAAAGCAAAAACCGACAAAAACCGGATCAGGCGACGGTTATACCGGTTCGCGGCGGTTTGGCGGTTTTCGCGAGAAAACCGGCGGCGGCGAGGACGAACTCCAGCAACAGCGGCTGCGGCGGCGAAGCGACTCCGGTGGGCAAGCGGCGCAACGCGGAGGCGAGCGCGCGGCGAGGTGGCGGCATCGCGGTGGTGCGCCGCGGCAGCGAGCTTCGCGGCGGCTGGGCACAGTGCGGCTGCGGCTAGATGTGGCAGAGGGCGGCGACGAGATGCGGGGAAGGCGAGGCAAGGTGCAAGGCGGCGTCGGACGGGGTCCAGGGGGGCCCCGGGTGCAGCTTAAATAGAGGGGGGTAGAGGAGGCTGGAGGCGGCACGGCGGGCATGGCGGCGTGGCGGTGGACTCGGGAGGAGTCCCGGTCGGGGACGGGAGGAAGACGACGCACTGGGTGGGCTTGGGCCGGCCCGGTCCGAAAGAAGAAAATAAGTTTTTTTAAACAATTTCCAGGCAAACAAAATTAATAAAAACAAAATAAATAAAAATATTATATAGGCATATATTATATCAAAATTTTCATAAAAAGATTTCCTACAGCATGAACATTTTTCTAACATCAAATAAAATACCAAAAAAATCATTTTAAAATACCAAAATAAATTCAAATTTATCTCTCTCCAATTTTTTGATGTAGGGAATCATTTTACCCTATTTTCCATATATTGTATTTTTGGAGAAAAATAATTTGAATAAAACCCAAATAACTCCAAATTGAAAATAATTTCAAAGGGACTTTAAATTTGATTCTTTGAAACTTCCAACTCATATTTCATATGTTTTGAAGAAGTCATTTTATCTTCTCTCATGAAAATCATTGAGTTGCATAAAGTTTCTGAATTTGAAATAGTTCCAAATGAAATTCAAATATTTTCAAAAAACCTTTTAATATATTTAAATGGAAGAAGTCATGTCATCTTCTCTCTAGGGTTTTGTATTTGAAAAGAATTTGAATTCGCGGAGATCATAAATGCAAAAAATATATATGAAAGTTTGGGAAAGTCCTTTTATTCCCTCTCATTTAACTTTCAAAAAGTTTCGAATTTCACTCACTTTCAGTCAATCAATCACACAACAATCAAACAAACAATCAAATCTATTTATTTAATATAACATTCCAAAATTTAGAATTTTGGGATGTTACAAACTGTCAGCGGGCGAATGTTTTTTCGCGAAATACTGAGGCCCTTCTGGTGGGTCCCAGCTGTCAGGTGGAGGAATCATTATTTTGCATGAATAAGGAGGCATTTCCTTGCGTGCAGCCGTGGACCCAGCTATTAGCATGTCCACGTACAGTCCCCTTCCGATGCATGTCATTCGTTGACCACGTTGACCATGCCGCGCCGAGAGCACCAGGGCGGTGGACGACTGCGAGGCCTAGGAAGGGAACGACACGGAGCCAGGGAAAACTCGACGGTTGTTTCCCACGCGTAGGGGAGTGCGAGGGTTTACTGGTTCGTCTGCCATCGCCGGAGAATAACAACAGGTATGGGTGAGTAGAGGGATGGCTAGGCCAGCGATGGGAGAATGATGGGGCGGTGAGGCCTGCGCGGCAGCATAGCCGGCCGCGAGAGGAGGGAGTAGGTAGTCCCGCCGGCGCTTGTTTGAGCGGCTGGAGCAGGAAGAGCAGAGATTGAAGAAGCACGACGGCCGTTGGATGGAGATCCAACAGTCACTGCTCTCGTGTGTTGACTAAGTTGACACGGCGTTGCGTGTGCGTCAACCTTATTTTTAGGAAAGCATACGCGTCAACCTGTAGTAGGCGCACAAGTCAGCCTCAAATCTGTGGAAAACAGCATACAACCCATCTGCCATTATTTCTAGTAATTTACAGCCCATTTGCCAATCTTAAGAATATTTTGGAGCCCATCTTCTTTTTGTTAGCATTACACCCCATATTGTGGCCACAGTTAAAAATTATACGAAATTTTGCATATTTCGGTGTGGTCAACTGTTTTTAGTCCTGAAATATCGAGTCACATTCAAACTATTTTGAAAAATAATTTATATAAATATAAAATCCAAATAATTGTCCAGGCATAAAAATCAATGGAATTTAAAATCTTGTAATTAAAAAAATGAAACTAATTCCCGGTTTGATGTGTTTTAAAAATGTACAGCCCATTTCTGGGCAAACCGAATGAAACTCGCTCCTCATCTTGAAAGATTTGCAGCCCAGCAGGGCTAATAAAGCAAGTAGGCCTCGTTTGGGTATTTCTTTAAAAAATAGAACTGGGCTAGCCATTTTCAGCAAGAAAAAAACACAACTGGGCTCATGATGTGGTAAACATAAATAAAACCCTGGCAAGACGGGCCACAGCCCCCGCACAGCCCCGTTGTTACCCTGATTCGTCGCTAAAACTAGTATAAATAACAACTGCTTGTTCCTAAAAAAGTAAATAACAACTGCGTGACCTGCTGGGTCCCTGGTGTCAGCCACTCATTGTGTAATTCTCTCGTTTATTGACTACGTTGACAATGGCGTGAGCCCCAGATGTCCAACCATTAGGAGGAACCATTTTTCGGGGCTTGTAATAACAAAGCACTTGCTTGCGTACTACCATGACGCTGGTGGGTCCCTACTGTCATCCTCTCCACGTACAGTCATATCCTTGTTCCTCTCGGTTGTTGACGGCGTTGACAACGCAAGAGGGCGGCGCACCGCGCACGGCGAGCGAACCAAGGCCGAGGACGACGGCAAGGCCTCGGACGGAACGAACAGGAGCTGTGGAAGATGCGCAGGTCAAGTCGTAGGCGGAGGGGGAGGGGAGTACGAGGGTTGACTGGTTCGGGTGCGGGTACGTGTTGGGGCTGACATCGCCGGAGAATAACAGGACATATGGGGGAATAGAGGGAGGGACTGGCCAATGTTGCAGGGTATGGTAGGGCGGCGGAGGCGCAGCCAGCCATGGGAGGCGAGAGCAGGCGGAGCCGATAGGGTGGTTTGGTTTGGGCGGCTGGAGGAACAAGACCAGAGATAGAAGATACACGACAGATGTTGGATGGCAATCCAACGGCTGGTAGGCAGAAACGTTTGTTGACTAGCTAGTAATTCGACACCACCTTGGATAGGCTATTTCCTCGTGGGTCCCAAATGTTAGAATTCAAATCTGTCATGGTCATGCAGCCTTTCCTATGAAAATTTACAACCCATTTGGTGTGCTAGTTCGAAATAAGTTTGTGGGTGCTGGTGGGGGCTAATCACTAGGCTTCTGTAATGCACAGTGAGCTCAAGCAGCCGGCGAGAGTGATGTTATTTCTCTTGGTTGGGATTTTTTACAATATTTCACTCTAAATTAAACGAATGGCAAGCCATTTGCCTTGTTTCAAAAAAAATATGACAGTCACAGCCGAGTTGAAAAGGGCAAGAACATCTAACTCCAGCTTACAAACTGTACAAAAGCACGAGGGTTAATTGTTCATCAGGTTTAGACAAAACCCAGGTTGAAAAGGGCAACAACATCTAACTCCATCACTGTTTTCGGCAGTCACAGTCAAATGGATCAGTCAGGTCCATAGAATGAACATCCTGGGTCGTAAAATTTACTGGGTTATGACCACAATATGTTGTAAATAGAAGCCCGACATGTTCAGAAACTCTTTTGCCCACCTGAAACTCCTTTTTTTGCTCTTCGACATACCCATCCGTCAAAACCAAGCTGCTGATAAACTTAAGACTGATGGACAATAGTAACCTCGCATTCAGCAGGAAGAATGTGACAAATCTAGTGTTTGCATGGTTGGCTACATATCGTTCTAGCGTTATTGTCTTCAATCGAATGTCATGAGAAGTGAGAAAAATCTCGGTGCTTACGAATCCACCGATTGGTTATAACTTTCTTACCCCGTACTGTTGCCTAAATAGACATGAAGATTGAAAGCAGTTAAGGTCTAAAAAAAGAGTGTGGAAAGAGCAACAGCTGAACGGTTTACTCTAGTACACTATATGCGGGCTTCCAATGTGCGTGAAATTATCACCTTTATATACAACTTCTCTAGACATGGAAAGCATTGCAGCAAGCCAATAATCTTGTTCAGATCAAACTATTCATTTGGATATATAAGATCTTGACAGAATCCAGCACCATTGATAGGCTATCAATGGAGAAACTTTCATTGAGCATAGAACATAATATTAGTACAAAATGTGTACTCCGAGATGATATATAACTTATGCGCAGAAATTTAAAATACAGCTTATGGTTACAAGTGTAGATGATAATATAAATTACCTGAAGAACTGTGGACCCAAACACCATCTTGAAATGAGCACAGAGATCATGTATTACACCCAAGGTCTCCAGTTTAGGCGCAGAGAGGACGGTTATTTGCGACGGTGAATAACTAGAATCAAGGATCAACCTTTAAAGTGAAGGGGCATCTTGTATGATGAGCTGCCTTTCGTCAAAAGAAATTCCAATTCTTACAAGCTTAGGCGAGTTTATTTGGAGACAACCGATTCTAACTATGAAAACAAGCACCAAGCACTCCAGGGTAGGGCAACTAGAGTGAATGATGTTGTGCAATGAGGCCTCCGATATACGAACCCGCACAAGTGAAAGTTTCTTGAGAAATGGGAGTCGAAGGTTTAGTACCAGATTTTCTGGTAGGTCGCACGACGCAAAGGTGGCGGTGTGGAGAGAGGAGGAAAATCGCGAGATGGACATCGGCGCTGAGGGCATAGGTAGATGGCGTTCAGTATCTGGTAGGTGATTTCCAGGGGAATAGTAGAACTCAAGCAGCTGTAGTTCTGTGAATTCAGGGGATTTCAGCCAGGCGTCCACCGTGTAGGGCATGGTATGCTTGCTTAGGTAGCATGACGGGATGCAGAGGCTTTAAACGGAGCCCTGGTGGGAGGAGATGATGGCTCTGGGGATTTCAAAATCATTGAAGAGAGATAGCTCACGACAGTCGAGATTAAGGGGCACGGCGCGCCATGGAGGGCGCCACCGAATTGAGAGGACTTGGGTGTGGCAGCAATCCTTGGTGGGGAGAAGCGAGATGATCTCCCCAAGGACGGCGTCCGGGAGATCGCTGATGCGGTCCACCCGAGATTCTACGGGTTCCTGGGATCCGGTGGGGGCGGGGTCACTGCTTCTCCCCGCGCTGCCGTGTGCGGGATCTACAACAGGCGTTGACGCTGGCGGGAGTCTCATCTTCTTGGCGCTGGGGTCAGCTGACTCCATTTTCCTCGAGGGCGTCGCGTCGCGTCGCGCTCACGGATTTGAGCAGAGTAACGAATGACGAGCCTAGTTGCAGTGCGAGTGAAGAAGAAGGGGAGCTGGGGTTTCTCTGTAGTAGTGAGGAAGAAGGGGAGTTGGGGTTTTCTGTAGGAGTGAGGTGAGGAATTTGGGGGTACGAGTGGAGCGAGCTGACGTGAGGTGGGTGGGAGTGAGGAGGAAGAAGAGCACCCAGATTTTGGGGGGGGGTGTTCTGGTTGTGGGTAGCACCTCTCATTAAGTAAATATATGGGCCTTTGAATTGATTTTATTATTTACTAGGGTGGATGGGCTGTTTTGTCTTGGGCCCAGAGAAAAAATTACTACTAGTACAGTGGAGACACTCTACAGCTACCAGAAAAACCATTACTACTAGTACAGTGGATACACTACCGCTTCTGGCTCCTCCTAGGTCATCGAAACGTCTCCCTCTACTGAATGCTGTTTTACTTTTGTTCACCGACATGCGGGCCATGCCGCGCGCGGGCCCAAATGCCATCCACCAAATTAGAAGGCAGTATGTAGGCGGAGAGTCACCCCGGTCGGTGCGCGGCAGTAACGAGTCGTCGTATCACAAAACCCCACCTCCCCATAGTCTAAGTTTGACGGACGAAGCAACCATCATTTCACTCTTCGCTGAATCCCCTTCTCCCTCACTGTCTTCAAGAAAGCCAACACTCGCATCTGCCACTGTTCTTCTCTCCCAACGAAGGGAAGGTAAGCTGATCCATGATATTGGTATATTTTCGTTCAGAGAAAAAAAAAAAGAACTTTTGCAAAGCAGTAACCGATCCTCACTCTCTCTATTGTTTCATTGTCATTGCGATTGTGGTTTCCCTTCAGTGGTCTCCTAGTATTCGTCAATTCCATGATGGACCAAGGAGAACCAGGCAAAGATCTGCCGATATTGGAGCAGACGCGAGAGGCTGATCCCCACAAGACAGAGAGCTCCAAGAAGATGGAGGCAGCCATCGAGCCGGCCCCAGAAATGCTCACGGCCACTACTGAGATGGTCAATGCCCCGTTTGAGGTTATAGCCCCTATGGCACTGCAGCAGCAGTTTTCCCCCTTCGAGGATGTGCCCTCCCCGTCTTTGGCGATCTCGATTGTGGTTTTTCATCTAAGTATGTGGTGATGAATAATGCAAAATTTTATTACCTTCGATGCCATGCTATACATTGTGGTTTAAATAACTTGTGTTTCTTATACTGGAAAGTAATTCAGAATTTGTTTCTGCTTCAATTAGAGCCTTGATGGAGACAAGGATTGTGTGGTTGTACATGTCACTCGCTATGAGGTGGATGACCTGAATATACGCACTGGGAAAACGGAGTTCTTAGGCTATTGGATCCTGGAAGCTATTTGCGCTTATACCGATGGCGAGTTGTATTCCAGCCTCACTGTTGTCAGGCGTGTTGTCCAGGGTGTACTGAAGCACAAGAAGTTCAAAGCTACTCCTTCGTTTGTGAGGCATACTGTTCTTGTCAAGCTTACGCAGGAAGATGGCGTGGCGTGCCTCCACAAACAAGTTTATGAGTGGCAAGGCCACAAGGTTATCTTCATGAAGGTTCAAAGGATTGAGCTGCTACCAGACGTCCTCGATGATATTCATGGCAAGGTCCGTCTTGCGTCCAGCCCAAATTAGATCGAGGCATGAAATAGTTGCCCCAGCTAGTGTTTGATACTAGTTTGGATTGTGTCTACTTATCCGAACCTTGCCTATTATCAAGCTCTCTGGGGATAGTACTCTGTTTGAATCCGTCTATGGGAACTGCTTCTACTTTTGTGTGCCCGTGAATCATGTGAGAACCATCATAATTGTTGCCGAAACAGATGCGTCCTCACTAGTTTTTGCATGTATATGGCATGGTAAGACATAAGTTGTCACGGTTTATCATACGAGCAGTGTGCTTTTGATGAAATAGAGTACTCGTTCGAGAAATGTGCGCCGACGTATGCATAAGTACTTGTAAACACTGTTGGTGCTACCCCACTTGTAAGCAGTTGTGCAAAACACGGCACATTGGCTCAGCTCGCTTCAACACTAGGCTATCGACCAGCTAACAATCAATAATCTATTGTCTGACATATAAGCAACAACGTATCTTATTACAGTGGTTCATGCAGTTAACTGAGGCCACAATGTAAATTCCAAACGTTCACATGCTAGTCCAGCGTTCATGTGGTACACTGATATTAAACTCGGCTTCATAAAAAGCATAAGTTAAGCAATTTCATACATCTCAATGATTCATAGAACATAACAAACATATACTAGTTCACAGCAAAAGACAAAGTTGTGGGAAGGTTTACAAATCAGGAAAAAAAGCAAGGCTTCTTTGAGCAAAGGGCCTCCCGGCAGGCTTAAATTTCCCGGAGTTCACTCTGGTTTTTTCTTGTTGCCACCATCTAGGGTTAGGTTCTCTCATTCTAGAATAACCAATTATAATTGTGTTCTCAGCTAGAATGCTGAACGGAACCATGTAGTGTACTGACCAGCTGAAAGTCTTGTGCATTCCACTAAATTTAAGCGCCGCTATTGGCAGAAATAAGCAGACCACAATGCCTCTTGTCCGCGCACCTGTCCCAAAAACCTCAGTGCAGCCGTGCCAGCTAGTCCTCGGTCCATGGATGAACTGGAAGAAAGTGCATTCCTGACTAGGATGCAGTTGTTTTCGCTCGTCCCTGCACTACAATCATGAAGTAAAACGTACGAATCAGCTTCTTTTAGATTGCGTTGGTCATTCTACCTAGTTAGAACCAATGTAGGAATACCTGGAACACTGGTGGTTAGAGGACGACAGCTAGGAATAGTCATCTCATTTTGTGCAGTTGTACTAAAACTGAGGTGTGTACTTTTGATTGCAGATAGAAACGATATGGAGACAAACATCCCTGTTTGCGCAAATACGAAATACGGTTATTTAAATAGTGATAGATATTTGCAGTGGCGTATGATTAACAGCAGCATCTATTGTGTTATAATTGGCACTAGATTGACAGTATGAAAGTGCCCTTAAGTAAGTAGCATCACATCACATCAACACTGCCACTAGATTAACATGCATAACAATAGCATTAGTATTACTGTCATGAGAGTAGCACATGGTCAGTAAATGAGCAATCAAATTTGTGCAGTTCCACTAGGATGAAGCAATGTTAGCGGTGTGAGGTTTAAGTGAAACTGCAAAAACACAATTCATGGGAAATAAAGCAAGACGGAAGCACTTCATAAAATGGTGGTGGCATTGCTTCAATTTATGGATGGCACTAGACCATTACTTATAGTGACATTAGGTGGCATTGCCTAATGCTTCATGTGATTTTACATTAACGGTAGCGATATGGGCGTAGGGGCAGCAGGGGCATAAAGTGGTGAGGCAGATGTGGTTGCCGAGAGCGGCAAACACTCAGGCAGCATGTCTGCATTTGTCCCATTTTTTATCACCTCGGCGACATTTTCCTATGTGAGCACAGGAAATCTATACCTGCTCATTCTCATTTGCGTTGTCCCCCAACACCCGTCACTTTCTTTCCTTTTTCAACCAAGAGACAGGTCCACTTCCCCCCAGCCTTCGCCATCCACCATGCTTTCTTCGCCTTTTCAACTAATAGACCGGTTGGGTGGCCAGTATCTACTACTTTCCCCCATTTCATCTTAGAACCAAGTCCTAGATTCATGCTACAGCTTTCCCAGTTTCTTCCCTGTTTGAACCAACTCTTAGATTTGACTGTATGAACTAGCTTTACCTCTAATAATAGTAAAAGTCTAGGTGGCTTTGTAACAGCCGACGGAAGTAGAAAAGATCCACACGCAGCCACATGGGGAGCTGGGGCAGTAGAGCAAGGCAGGTTTCGAAGGAATATATACCTGAGGGTCGTCGGCATGTGGCAAAGATGGCGTTGGGAGGCCGCATCTTGGCTACAATACCGCATGGAGGAAGAAGGGGTTGGAGGCCCTCCCGAGCCGGCGCGGCCGCCGATTGGGACGCGCGGGCAGCCGTTGGTCTCCTCCCTCGGCGCCGACGACAGCGTGAACGATGCACCTACGCCCCTGCCCCGGTCGAGGTGGTCCGGCCGGATTTGTGACCAGCCATGAGCAGAGAGAGAGTGTGGCCACCTATGTCTTTCTTAGATCTGGAGAGCATGAGAGAGTGAAAGAGAGGAACCCTAGTAAAGCAAGCGCTAAGGCTCCTGCTTATATATATAGTGAAGTGATTTTGTTGTACAAGCTTCAAAAAAATGCGCTCCTATGTGTACTCGCGAGTGGGTGTGAGAGTACTAGTGCGTGCGTGCACCGCTTCTTTTTGTGAGAGTACAATATACTATGCCCAAAGAACGTTCGCCACAAGAGTAATAGTATAAGTGTGTGACGTGTGAGATAAAATAAAAGGTGCGCGACGTCTTTTGTTTTTTAGAAGTTCTGAGGGTAGGGTGTGAAGAGCACATATGTGTGTGATGTCTACCTGCAGATAGATGGTGGATGCGAGTGGACTCGGGAGAGTCGTGACTCGTGGGGGTGCGTGTGTGCGTGAGAGAGAGGGGGCACGTATCAATGCAATGCATGTGTCTGTAAATCATTACCCGACAAACGTTCGCCACAAGCCGTTTCCTGACGAACGCCGTAAGAACCGTTAGATCGGCATCCGACGGTGTCAGTTTTGCCATGTCATTTAACAGAGGAGCCACTCCTCCTACACACAAATCTTCCACGTGAGTTTTAGCAAGTGTCGTATGCTCCTCCCTCCGTTCCAAAATGCATTCCATATAGCTTTATTGAAAATTCGAACCTCGCAAACTTTTACCGAGTTTTCATGTACTAAAATGCACATATAGAATACCCAGTATATATCATTTCATTCATCTTCGAGAGGTAACTATAAAGATGGAGGAGGAGTCTACAAAGAAAGACCGTCATATCACCTGCAGCAATTTCAACCATCCTTTGGTGTGGAGGAATATCATAGGAACTCTATATGATATGATTTTTATAGGATTTTTTTATTTAGAGCCAATTGGTTCATAGGAATAGATTCATATACTCCACATTTCAAAGTAAATAAACATGTATCATTTTTATAGCTTTAGAGCCACTTGGTTCATATGAATGGATTCCTATACTCCCATAATTTCAAAGGAAAATAAACATTAGCGTAGATTCAATAGAAAAGTTCCTATGATGTGAACCAAATGACATCTCTTTTCTAATCCCTCCTCATAGGAATTGAGATACATGTCATCTCTAGATTCAATAGAGAAGTTCCTATGATGTGAACCAAATGACATCTCTTTTCCAATCCCTACTCATGGGAATTGAGATACATGTCATCTCTTTCCCTACAACTTCCATGTATACATCTTCTATTCCTAAATAACTAGTACAACCCACTAGTAGATTTTTCCCTAGACATGCAACTATGGCACAAGAACACGTCATGCATGCAAGTCATAAATCACATTGATTTTTCTACTCTATGCATGCAAGCACCACATCGTCAATTTGTGCATGTTACTCATAAGTTATTTCTTGCATTAAATTTTGCATTGACAATGTATGTGATGGTCACGTGCACACATATGTAGTTCACATTCACATTTTTGTTAGAAATGCCATTCTTTTAACTGCAATTCAATTTTTTCTCTTTGTACTCCCTCCGTCTAGGTGTGTAAGTCATCTTCCGAAAACCAAATAATCCCAAAACACTTTGGCACGGTACATTAACTCCCTCCTCGTTTCTTGTTTCGTGACATATCAACCAATAAGAGATGTGGGCCGTGCATGCTTTCCCAAAACACAAGCACTTCTCCTTTGTTCTAGAATCTTCCGTATCATAATTGCCCAAACTTTTTTTCTCTCAATGAATTGCCATTACTTGTTTTTTACTTTATGCTTTACAATGCACAATCCCATGAATCTTAACCTTTTTATAAAACTAATTGATTTTGAATGAGATTAACTATAAGAACTAAACGAACATCTACATTATGCATATATGACTCAAAGCTTTACATGCTATAGTGTGTATTTATTCATAATTTGGTTTCCAAATCTCATGCATTCAATGCATGTACCTTACTAGTTTTAGTAGAGTAGCAAATTTCACGCGGCCACGGGTATATCAAAATGCAGGGCCCATGCATCATTTCGTTTCGATCAAACCTACGTCCACAATTTTTTGTACGTATATCTCCACTAGTCCCCGAACCCAAAATGCTTCCTCGTTCCCGTAAAACTAAGCGGCCCACACATATTAAGGCGTCGTCTCGAACTAATCCCTCTCCCATTTACTATGACGTGGCCCCGCAGCCGTAGTACTCCTACAAACCCTACCGCCGCACGCATCATCGGTTTTCTTCAGGAGGACGAGGGAGAAGCGGATTTGTAGTGGAGGTGCTTTCAAAAAAAAGGATTTGTAGTGGAGGCCCCTACCCTAGGGTGCCCTAGGTAGCTGTCGCAAGCATAATTGGTTTTCTCTTTTCTGTATGCTCTTGCGCCCTAGAGTGAAATGATGGTTGCTTCGTCCGTCCAGCTTAATGCGGGAAAGGTGGGGCTTTGTGATTTGACCCCTCATCGCTCATTACTACTACTGGGCGCTACGACCGGGGTGCCTCCAAGTCCAACCGCTGCTCCAAACTGTAATTTGGTGCATCGCACGTGGAACAAGACGGTGGATGAGCCGCATGTCGGCCAAAGGGGTCTTGTTAAGTGTGTCACCATTTCGTGTGCGGACTGACCCTGCTTGAGTTGCTACGCCAACACGACAGGAGGAGCCTACCACTTGGTTTTTCTCCTCGGTGAATCCCGACTATATTGATCTAAAAAGGTACGTACTGTACTACCCTCTCTGTCTCGGTTTATAGGTCACGCACGTAGTTCTCGGTCATCCATTTGACTAACTAAATATGAGTTACTATGTCACAAAAAGTATATCATTCGATTCTTAAGCGATGTAGTTTCTAAACATATACTGTTCATCACATATATAGCCAGTTAAATTCTCAACCTAGAACGACGTGCATGCCCTGTAAACCGATACAGAAGAAGTAGTAAAAATGAGGTGATTTTACTGAGCGATGGGCGGGGGAGCATGGCCTGTCATGCGGTCTCACGTGTCATGATGCACCAAGGCGATGCGCGTGTCCCTGTTGAGGTAGAACAATGGTAGAAGCAATACTACGTGGTTTTCCTGAAGGAGATGATGGCGAAGTGAAGCATGAAATAATGGTTGCTTCATCCGTCTAGGAAGGTGCGGCATTGTGATTTGACGTCTCATTGCTCATTACTACTACTGGGGCGGTACGACTGGGGTGCGTCTCCCCTGCTGTTCTGCATTGCTAGTTGGTGCATGACACGTCGACCTGGTTGCTATATGTCCCACATGTCAGCGAGAGGAAGTACAAAATTCATGAACGCGAGCGTCGACGGAGGAGTACAAGACACGGCTTGGTTTTTGCTGCTTCGCGCGATCCATCGATACAAACCCGGACTAAAAAAAGGCTAGGGTGGGTCTTTTCCTGCGCGGCAGGCAGGGGAGTTTGGCATAGTCTGTTCGAGGCAACAAGTCAAGAAGGGAAACAAGCAAATAAAGGTTGAGCGACTTAGTTTTGGGAAAATCTGATTTTACGGAGTACGTACCCACTATGGAGGTAGTATACTATGAGTGCTTACTACTCCCTCCTTTCCGGTTTATAGGGCTCGTCTAAAAAATTTGTTTTCCCATTTTATAAGGCTAGTCATAGTGGGAGTAACTTAGGTAGTAACATAACATATCCCAAGACAAAATTGCTTATGTGGCATGAAGTTAATGAGGAGAGAGATGCTTGTGGTAACATAATATGTTACTGTAACATAACACATCCCGAGGTAAAATGAGTCTATATCTCAATTAATGAAGGCTTGCATGTTACCATTCATATGTTACTACTCATTATGAAGGTATTAACATAGACTAGTAACATATGCATGTTACCAATCTAAGTTACTCCCCACTATGACCAGCCTAAGTCTCAATTCTACTCGTAGTAGTAGTACCATCACATGTTGGATTTCGAGGTGCGTTAAATCACCCGATGCAAGCATTGTCAAGAGAAAACTCACCAATCCATGTAGAAGTTCATGGAAATTTAGTGGTCATGCATGCATTCATTCTAATTAATGCCTCGGTAAACATAACTTAGAGAAAAACGACATTACCTGTGCAAACTACAAAATTAATTCCACCACTCACCGTCTACCATGGTTGGAGAGATTTTGAAATTGAGCCATAAACTGGAAAGGAGGGAGTACTAGTAACATAGCCTAGGGTAGCTTGCTGCACCACAGACTCCAAGGAAATTGCTGTAGTAGTACTACTCCTATATACTTCTCCAAGGAAATTGAGCCATAAGCTGGAAAGGAGGGAGTACTACTAAAGGACATATATTCCAAAAAATATGATAATCTCTCTAACCAAGGTAGGGACGAGGAGTGAACGAAGGGAGTAGTAAAATTTTCTCCTCCTCCTGCGAGCCACCGCGCGCGTGGGCGAGGGAGCAGGCGTAAGGCCTACTAAGGAAGCTTCTCCTCGTTCTGCGAGTTTGACGGGACACATCAAAAGTACTCCAGTGTATAGAGTCTTGCCTCTAAGGTAGGCCCCACATGGTTTGCCTCTTTTTTAACATAATGCGTCAAGTTGCAATTTGTTTGTTCACCCGTGGTAGATGATCCTCCATCAAGTGGACAACCAGTACACGTGTCAAATTACCATGTGGGCTGCCTTTTCGTACAGAAATGAGCTCCCCTGTGTACCCGCGCGGGTGTGGTTGGGAAAGAGACGGGAGTACGTGCGCCGTGTGTGCACCTCTTCTCTTCGTGCACGTCCCCCACCTACGTGGGTGTGTGTGAGAGAGATACAAACCTAGAGATAATGCGCCGTTCATCCCCATGCCTCCGCCTAGTCCGACCACCAGTCACCACCACGCCTCACTCCTCCTCACCTTATCTCTCAGCTTTCTCGAGACTAGCAATGAGCCTGTGCGTTGCAACGGATCCAAAGTAGAATAGTACTTGTTCACAAACTTGAAAGAAAACACTCTTGTTTTGATATACATATATACCACTAAAAATATATTACGTTTCACTCAAAATATATTTCTCGGGTTGTTTTGATGAGGCGAGGGAGGGATGTGGTTGCTTTCAATATAATAAGGGGTTTTCTTCAAATTGGAGCAGAGAAGTGGGATATTGTTGCAAAAATGCCACAATTTACCTCACAACCATTAGGTGTAGATCTAATGGTCAGGAATGACGGATGGATGACACACCATCATCACCAACTGAGTCTTTTATAGGAGTAGAGATATCATTTTTTCGACGAAATTCTCAAGATACCATTTTTCCGATAAAATTCTCGAGATACCATTAGTTTTTACACATGGGATTACTCCTGCATGGGTCAATCACAATAGGTGTTTTGTAAAAAATGCATCTTGATGTTCCCTGCAATGCACGGGCATCTTGCTAGTCCATGAAAACAATACATGGCAAAATTTCACGGCGAACAAGGGATTTGAATCTGCTGGGAGGGGCTATTTGGATTTTGCCCGGGGTAGCCAAAATATTGGCGGCCCTTTTGTCCACCGGTGCCTTTGCCACCGATGAACGAGGAATGGCTCGGGTGCTCATGCATCCTCCAGCGCACACGTTGGAGACGAGCTCGCACGAGATGTGCTTTTTTTGTCCCACCACGGCGCCCGAGCCGGCCGTAGACCGACTGGCGACCCGCATATTACGCCATCCAACCGTAGCCGCACACATTCTGACCGCAACTCAACCAACCGGACGAAATTCATGCAAACACGGCGATATTTCTCATAAACAATGATGGAATTCATATAAAATACTGGATTTTCATACAAACATGACGGATTTCATTACATTCAAATCAACTAAGCGGTGCTAGTTCTGGACAACATAGGTATATAATACCTGGCCTAAATGGTCACCCGCCGGTCCATTTGTGTTCCTCATGTCCGGCAGCACGATCATCGGACTGCCGGGAGCCCCGGAGGTATATGCTTCAGCGCGAAGGACGGCTCGCTTCCCCGCTGCCTAACTGATATGGTTGGCTGATGCCCAAGATGATGGTGGAAGGGGGCTTCTCCGCTTCCGTGGAGCCCATGCGGGGTCGACGAAGGTCCTCGCAACAAAAGGATCCGGCAAGACACCTGCTGTGTACGCCGGCGTCGCGTCTGCGGTGGCCTTCATGGGACCCAAGCGGCGGCGGCCTCCCGTGTTCTACTTCTCCTCGATGATGGCAGCGGACGCGGAGGCGCTGGCCACTGACTCATCGCTCTCCGCGCACCTGGCTTCTGTCTCTGCATGCATGCCGCGGCCGCCAGCATGGGAGTCTCGGCCACAGAAACGGGAGACGCGGTCGCAGACACGGGAGGCGCGGTATGAGGTGGCGGCGTGGACGGCAGCGACGACGCCCGTGCACCGCTCCTCGTCGAGCTGGCCTGGAGCGGTGAGTTGCTAAACCACGCGCCAGCTTGAGGCGGCAACTGGCTCCATCGGGCGAGGGAAGGGAGGTGGACCAGCGAGCTGCATACCTCGTATCCGGCGGGCTCGGCGGGCCACTCAGCCGGCTTGGATGCGGGACAACTACTCTTCGTAAGCCATTGTAAGAGTGGACAAAATGATGAAGGAGGAGATAGGGGAGCGGCGGAGGGGTGCGATTCTTGGCCAGCGTTTGGCCTCGTTTAAATAAGAGATTAAATAGATGGGGGACGGGAGGATCTCGGCCGGTGTTGCATTTAATGCCGGCCCGATCATGAACGGACGTGTGTCCAGAGTGGGTTTCTCGGCTTCCACACGGGTTTCATGGAGGCGTTTGAATGCGGCAAGGAGGCGTGTTCAGCCGGGCGTGCATCAAGTGTGGCCCTCGACTCTGACGTATGACACCGCGTCGTTCTTCCACTGACGTGTGGGCTCTTTGGGTACATGGCCTACATGTCAGTGACCCAACGCAGGCAGCGCACGGCAGAGGAACTTTTGGTGGGCCGGGACGGTCAGAAGCGGGCATTTCATAAACCGATGATTGTTCATTGAGTGTGACGTCATCTATTTCATCTAGATAAGCCTACTATATAATGTAAGAGAATTTTCAAATTTTCATCTAGAAGTTGATAGCCCGTTCGATACGTTGTGATTCATAAAGACCACTGCAAACATCAATGTTCTGCTTATCACAGACAAGATTGATTAAAATCTTGCAAAAAAAGATAAGATTGATTAATACCCGTAACAATCCATGTCATTAACAAAGGGTGCATGCACGTATAGGTTGACCGTCTGTCTTGTGTCGTGTGCGATGTGCATGCAGGCGTGCGAGTCTTGCATGCGTGCATGTGTACGTTTCAGTGTTGCATGCATGTCTGCGTACGTGCGTGTGTTCGTGAGTGCACGTGTACGTGTCAGTGTTGCACACCTGCATGCGTGCGTGTGTTTGTTATGTGTACATGTCAATGTTGCACGCCTGCATGCATGCGTGTGTTCGTGCGAGTTTTGCGTGCGTGCATGTGTACGTGCGGGGTGAGGCTACACATCAGTCGACTGACTTTTTCATCTTTGGTGAATAGATTTTCCAGCCGTTGGATACGAAATCAAGGGCCTGCAGTTTATCTTCAACTTCCACCCCGTGAGTCGCCAGCCACCACCGGCCGAACCGCCGGCAGCCCCCGCCCGCGGCCGGCCCGCACGGCCCCGCCGCCCCGTCCGCCCCGAAACCACTTCCCGTCGCCGCCCCGGCCATCCCTCTAGGCCCCCTTTTTCTCCGGCGATCCCCACGCCACCGCCCAATCACCGCGCCCCCCACCGCCGGCGACTGCCAACCACAGGTCTCACGACTTCGAATCCCCACCGACCACTAATTTATTACCATTTCTGTCCTTCATATACGCGCTGACGGGTGGGCCCTATGGTAATGTGCGCTGCTGAATGTGGACCGTTTGACTGGTCAATTGATCGTGTCATCAACAAATTACGGAGCTGTATGGTGAGCCAGTGACCGTATGATCACCCTAAAATGTATTTTATTAACACAGTATAGACTCAAACTATCATTTCTTTCTTTCATATACGCGCTGACAGGTGGGCCCCACGGTTACGTGCCCCGATGGTGCAACACTAGTTGCGCCACGTGGTACGTTTGACTGGTCAATTGATTGTGTCATCAACAAAATACGGAGTTGTACGGGTGACCCAGTGACCGTATAATCACGACATGTATTTTTTTAACACGATACAGACGCAAGCGCTCATATATACGCGCAATCACTCACCGCTATAAGCGCACACACGTAGACCCTACCCCTATGAGCACCTTCGAGAGAGTGAGCCAGCATATGATCTTGAGATTTTATGGAGTCACCATAGGTGCCTCGTAGTCGAGTGGAACGTCTCCTCCCACTGAACGCATATCGCCGGAAAAATACTGAAATTAACCCAGGATAAATGCAAGCACCGGGACTTTAACCCTGGTGGGCTCGAGAAACCACTGACCTCCTAACCATCCAACCACAGGTTGGTTAGCACCACAAAATGTATGTGATGACCGTGATGAGCTTATTCTGAAGTCCAGTGACCATATCGTGCTTTCGCTTCAAATACAATGACCATAAGTGTCGTCCACAAAATACAGAGCACACATCAAATACAATGTCTGTCAGTGTCATCAACAAAATACGGAGACATATCGTGAGCTAGATACCGTATGATCACCACGAGAATATATATGGTGACCGTAATGAGCATATTCTGAAGTCCATCGACCGTATAGTGCTTTCGCTTGAAATACAGTGACCGTCACACGTAAATGTGTCATGGGCATGCATACTTTTAGAGGGCTGAGAGATAGTTTGTGTGTGTACGTGAAAGTGGTGTAGAAAGAGGGGGTGTCCGGTGGAGACAAGGAGAGATATGCCCTTCGTTTCTCTTTCCCGTGACTTATATTTTAGGAGAAAATATAAACATTCACAATGCAAAACAAGAAAATTGGATGCATCATGCAATTAACTTTCATGTATAACATTGTACTATTGTATATGCTTATTTTCTTAGTGGCCGATTGCGTGTGTGGTGTGGTGGGCACATCATTTCTAGCTGGGGTGGGCACATCATTTCTGGTTGTGGTGGGTCAACATGAGGACTCATGGGTCGGTTCCATCCTACGCCACATAGGTTGGACCGAGACGCATTATACGAAGACCCATGTGGAGGACTCGGCGTACAACACGAAGCTACCAGAGTCATGGAGGACTCTATCCCCACTGGTGGTAAGCCGACTATATATGATTTGTAACCCTAGGCCCCGAGTATGTTATAGAAGCCTGGGGGCTAGTTCGTCGATAGTATACACACACGCACAATGCCTGGTATTCACGTGTACTTTGTACACACCCCTATCACTGATATACAGTACCAGGAGTAGGCTTTTTCCTCAACTGCAAGGGTCCGAACTTGGGTAAAACCTTGCCTCGTATTACCATCCAGCCTAACAGTCAGGGATATCCTACCGAATGATCTGATGGAATCATATCTGCCGACTACTAAGAGAGAGGTGTGCCTGGGGGGGATGTGTGCGAGAGAGGTCTAAAGATAATGTGTGTGCGGGAGACACGTAGGCACATATATGTGCGTATAGAGGGCTAGTAGAGACCGTGCGTGTGTATATATGCATGTGAGAGAAATAGTGTTTTCCAACTGAGATCAGTGAAAAGAGTGGTACATAGTAGTTAGAAAGAGAGAGAGAGAGAGAGAGATACACAGAGAGTGTGTGCGTGTGACACCCCGAGAGAGATTGTGAGCATGTGTGAAAGAGAAATGCCGATGTATATAAAGTGTGTGCACTTATGCGTTAGATAGAGAGATATATATCACGTTTGTGAGAACGGGCCGAGGCATAGTGCATCTACGTGTAAAAGGCGGTTCTAAACATTAAATTAAAATATAAATGGCATTATTATTTTTGGATGAGATCATGAATTTTGCAATTTGCGTATGAACGAAAATTGGTCTATCAGACACCCGTACTCTATTGACTTCTAACATGTGCATGTGTTTATTTCATATTATCGATCCATAGAGTGAGAGCGGTTTGAAATACAGGCAATGCATTGCTTTTGCAATTCATATATAAAACATTAATTAGTGCACTCCATGTTGTTAGTGTGAAGCACTTTATACATTTGTCAGTTACATGGATGCATTCCAAATTGCTAGCTACGAAATAGGAACATGTTGAATTCAACATAAAGGGGATTTCAAAGATTCGAATTCATAGGAAGTGCATTCATCCATTTGAACCCGAGATAATGGCATTTGTGAATCAGATCTAAACGGGGCATCAATCTTTGTTGTGCATTTGAACATGCTATATATTCATACGCATGTCTAACTATTTTTTGCAACCAAGGAGATTATATCTGGAACCATGCATGAACTAAGGTGAGTTGCATATTTTTTAATATATACTCGGGTACAATGTATATTCAAATGTACCCCATCATTCGAAAATAATCGTAGTTTTAGTATTTTCAAGAGTAAAGATTTGTGAAGTTTGACAAATCCTGAAAGTTCAATTCAAGAGAACCGAAATCGTTAATGCTTCTGCTCCCAAATATTGAACAAAGCGGCAAATAAGCCTCTTGGTCACCCGAAACAACGCGAGACTAATGTTTGGTGGTAGGAAATTACTGTCCTGACTCTAGCACGTGTAGCCTATCAGCCCGATGTCCAAAGATCTAAATCGGGGTAGGTTTGTAACATCACCAAGACGTCAGTCTCAACCGCCTCCTTGAAGCATTCATACGCCGTGGGTGCCTAAACACCCATGCGCTCGGCCGGAATCTATCCCGCCCACCATTTGGGACACCTGAGATTACTGTCCTACCCCCAACCCGCAATATGTCTGAAATTTTAGATGGGGGCAAAGTTTGTAACTTTCCCCAAATTTCAAACAAGCGCATCCCAAACCGAAACATTGTTCACCCTTAGTCCCCCCTCCCTCCATTTCCCCATTCATACTCCGTGGGCGCCAAAACGCCCTCTCCACCAGCCGCGAAACCCCAGCCTCCTCCGTCCTCCACCCCATCACACCCAATCCACCGCCGCCCTCCTCCATCACGCCGGAGCCGGTACCCCGACATCGTCGTCCAACGCAACCGCAACTGCAATGCCCACAAGGACTTAGCAGCTGAAGCTGAGGCAGAGCTGCCTCCACGACGCCCACGCCGACGTGCGTCGTACCAGAACCACTTCGACCACGCCGTCCTGCGCCTCGCCGGTGCCGCTCCACTGTCGCAACCGTCCACCGCACCGGAGCTGTTCCGCCTACGCCGTCGTTCGCCGCCTCGGATCTGGTTCCGCGCCGCCGACAGACAGCCACGGCACCACACTCAACAACTTGGCCATGGGTTCATCCAAGGCTCCGCCGTCCTCCACAACTTCTCGTTTCCAGCGAACCACAAGAAGATCACTGGAAAAACAGAAGGAGGACCCAACACTGCCAGCAGAAAGAGGTACTCCTCTAAGCTTATTCATGAAAATCTTACGTCTCTGCTCACACCGTATTCATCCCACGAAAGAAACTAGTTGAGCGCTTCGTACTGCATCTTATTCGTGATACTAAATGCACAAGGTTTCCTCCCATTTACTATTTCACCTTTGCTAGGGGTCAGTAGCCCGCCTGGATTTCAATTCAGGGTCAGTCAAATCGCAATTAAAAGAAGCAGCACCCGCTTAGGCGCGTGGAGCACCTAGTCCGCCTATTGGCCGGGAAGCGGTGCAACGGTGTCTATCATAGGGGTGTGGGGCGTAGGAGTTGCTTGCTCCTAATCTGGAGGTCGGCGGGGCTTGAAGGGATGGCCGGGGCGGTGCCAAGCACGGCGGTGCAGTGAGGTCGAGGGGAGGGCGGAGGCAGGGGACTTGGTCGGTGGTCGCTGGCATTTCGAGGAAGATCGTAACACTGACTGGCTGGAGGTAGATGAAGGCGATCTGCCCGTTCTTTGTACATCGGACGGTGCAGAAAAAATGGACTGCCCTATTTGTTTTCAGTGGACTGTTATTTTCATAGGACCACACCTTGTGGTGTGCTGGAGGAGCATCTGCATTTCCCAGCCAACCTTGTGCTCATATTTCAAAATCCTAGAATCTAGTACTAATTTCGTGTGCCATGCATGTTGTAGAGCTATCATATGTCTCCCGTCATTTATTTCTCACCGACCTGCTATCTGCTACCTTTACACTGTACTACTTGTGCACACACTTCATCCATACTCACACTATTGTTTTTTTATGCATGGGTATTTCAGACTCTGACGCAGTGTTGATGAATACAAAAAAGAAAAGGCAGAAGTCGCTCCAGTGTAATTCGAAGATAAGCACTAAGCGTCTCAGCGTTCTAAAGGGTGCAGTGCCAGCAGATGGAGACAGTAAACGTAGCTCTGCTGTTGATGATCTCAATTGTCACACACAATCATCCCAGGTGCTTGCTTTAACTTCACGCTGTCAAATGTGGTTGCATGTTGCATATGGTGTCTAGCTTGTATTGCTTCCAATTTGGTTCAATTGCATCAGCTTACTTTACACATTATACCTTTGATAATGACATGCCTTCCTGTTTTTGATACATACTACATATGTCTATTAACCATGTTCGTACATCAAACTAATGCTCTTCTGTATCCCTCATCAATGACTTATGATGAGACAGTCACCCGAGTTGGTTACCGTGAGACGTGCTACTCGTTTAAAGAGTGCAGTGTTATCCTCCCCACATGATTCTCAAGAAATAGCAAGGCTAAATGAAGATAGTCAACGTAGCTCTCTAGTTGATGACCGCAATTCCCCCACACCACCATCGCATGTGCTTGCTCTTACTTGGCAGTGTGATATGTGGTTGCATGTTGCATATGGTGTCTACCTTGTAATGCTTCTAATTAGGGTAAATTGCATCTACTTAGTTAACACATTATACCTGTGAATATGACATCACTACAACAAAAACCCCCATACCCCAACACATATGTATCAACAAAAGACGACATGTGTTGTTGAGTTAAACAAACCTCCCATCTTCCCCACGAAGGGATAACCTCCCCGTCCCCACATCCACCCCTTTCGTCCAAATATCCCGCAACCAAGCAGAAAAAAAAGAACCCAAATCTTATCTCCCCTTCACCTCTCTCCCCGGATTCATCTCTCTCTCTCATGTGAGCTCTACCATAACGCCGTCGCCGCTGCCTCCGATTCCAGCCAGATTCGGCGCTCCCCTTCACCGCCCCTCACCGGCTCATCTCCCCCTCATTGCCCTCCTTTGATCCGCCATCGTCGCGGCGTCCTCCACACCTCTGCCAGCCCCCAGAGAAACCCTAGGCACCACGGGTCATTCCCGCAGTTGCTGCGCTCGACCCAATGTCCCCACGTCTCCACGTGCGCGGCTGCTGATTAGACTTGATGGTGCTGCTCCGCCTCACCTACCTCGACTCTGATGTTGATATGGTTCAGTAAGGCACTTCTACACACTTCTCCTCTACTCCTACCCTCTGCTCCTACCCTCTATGGTTCAGTAAGGCTAATTCTTTGTATAACATTACGACAATGATTAATGCTATCTCACTCGCCTGATCTACCTTTGTGGGTGCTGGCTTGCAGAGGCAGTCACGACACTCCATGGTCTGTCACTCTGTGTTCCATGTGCAGGGACAGGGAGGGGGAAGCAGGTGCTGCAGACCCCTGCTAGTCGCTCGACCCCCTCAACGAATTTCAGCAGGTAGTTAGAGCGTATGTACATGCTAATGGCTAGCTAGTCGCAACTAATTACTCATTAGGCTATACGTTACTCAACGAGCACCAAATTAGAGAATCCCAACCAGCAGGCACTAGCCCATGAACGTCATGGTTGTCTTATTGTGATCAGATCGTTCAAATTGTGGCCTACGCATATGCATATTCCGCATGTTCAGCACCCGGTCGCCGTCATACTAGATCATAGCAGCAGCTACTGGTGGCGGTCTAGTGCTTGAACACTTGGTGGAGCATCGCAACATTGGTCTTATCGACAGTGTGTTTGCTGCGTGTCGTCGTCCATGATGCATTAATCCTCGGAGACTTTGAACCTGGCGGGAAAACTCATGCGAGTCAATTCTAAACTGAAGGTATATCATTACGAATTTATATTGTTGTTAGACATTTAAAGGTTGTTGGTTAGTGTTTTTGTCAGATCTACTTAAATGTGCTTTCAAGTGCTTATGAATTGAATCCTTTATTTTGTACAGGACCAATATTTCTTTCATATTCATCTTTGGGAGAAAGTTCAGGGTATACATAGCGAGCTACCTATGCGGAGAGAGGTACGACTACATGAATCATGTTGGCTTGTACTATTGTAAGTGATTTAAGTGACATAATCTGCAATGTAACTTAAAAACTCTTGCTGATTTTTTTATGTATTCACTATTCAGATTAGGATCATTGTCAAGCATCTATTTAAATCAAAATCACTAGAAAACACACTTGTTAACATTTAATAGAGCTTCTTGATTTAGCTTTGTGTAAGTTAGTTTTTCTCAACTTCAAGAACTTCTAGAAATTTTGTAATCTCTGCATTTATATGTACTGTTTTGGGAACTATAGATCTGTGTTTGCAATGAAGCATGCTCTATTTGTCTCACATATTTTTGGGGCATGTACCTCGCCGTATCTTCATTATATTGTTTGTAAGCTGTTTATTAAGTCAAGTATATCGATGGTCTGTTCATAAGTCTCTTTTTTCTGTCTATATAGTTATGTGCTATGGCTGGGACTGTTAAGTGTTCAAATGATGATATATCAAAACCCTTCAGAGGTGATGACGTATGTTGGACGATGGAACGCTTATCCTGTTTCCACCGGTTGGTTTGACTTGGGTGTTCAGAGAAGTAAAACTTCAACTAATGTGTTTAGCGAAGCACAATATTGTATCGGAAGTGAAACCTTCTCTATTATATGGAGGTGCGAGCATTAAACTAGCATGCAACTAAAGATAAGGTATGCTCATTTCTCTATTGCTTGGAATTCAGCATGGTTGAGCAAAAGTTTATTATTGATCATACCTTTTTAAATATAAATGGTTATTATATTGCCTGCTTAGTTTGGGAAATCTAAACAAGAAAATTGCTCTTGCTATGCTCCAAATTACACACCTAGAATATACAAAAACTAAGGTTGCTGAACTTGGTAATTGATTCTTGGTTGATACAACCACTAAAACATAACTATTGGTCATATAGCAAGATTAACCATCACATGGCCTTCAACCTTTGTATGTTGCTCTTCGTATATTAACTTGATTTTGTTTGATGGTACCTTATGTTTCTCATTCCTTTGTTGTTGTTGATTGTCCAGATAAATCGGCGATGCATGGCTTAGAAGTTGATTGCAAGATCGAGAAGTTGGCTACTACCAGATAGTTTCGAATTATGTTTTAGAATGTCATTTTTAGCTCAATGTTTCAAACATTATATTTTAAATGTCTGAGACGTTGATTGCAAGGCTGAGAATCATCATACTACTAGATAGTTTCACATATTGTAATCGTTGTATCATGTTCTTTGTAAAGCAACCGAGTTGATTTAATATATATGACCTCTAAGATTATTATGTTTGTGTCTCCTATGCACTATCAGCATTGACATAATAGATAAGAATGTTGATATATAAAATACCATTAATTGTCCAAGCAATGCGACAATGCTTCTAGGCATTACAAGGCTCTTTTTTTGGGCCCTCCAGCAACGCATATTAAATGTTGTTGGCCTCTACCTCTATACATTGCTGTCTTCCAACACATATTCACATCGGTTACCAATGAATGCATATACGTTGTTGTACACATTTGCAACGCCACCAACGGCAACACATATAAATCCATTGGTGTAGACCTTACCAACACTTATATGGACATACGACAACACATCGATGCGTTGCTAAAGGGGGGTTCTTGTTGTAGTGCATGTGTTCCTGTTTTTGGTACATATTACGTCTTTGTATTAACCATGTTCTTAATCAAACTACTTTTCTTGTGTATCCCTCATCAATCACTCCTGACGAGACACCTTCAAGTTGACAATGTAATATTGGTTGCATCTTGCATATCATATCAAACATGTATTGCCTCTAATTTGTTGAAGTGCCACTTATAATGAGACACATCTAACTTGGTAGAGTGATTTTGGTTGGATCTTTCATATGGTGTCTAGATTGCATTGCTTCCAATTTGTTGAAATGCCTTCTGCTTAGCGTTTTTCGGACATATTCCATCCTCCTACAATGTGGTTGCCATACATAAAAGTTGTGTTCGTCAGTATCATGCATCAACGAATTTGGAAGTGTGAATTTCATTCATTTTTCTTGTGTGTTGACTTGACAAGGCAAAATCTAAAAGGAAAAAGGCACGGAATGATGGTGGTCCTCTGGAGCAACCGAAACAGATGACCTCTGCAAATTCTCCTGGTACTCCTACTGCAGTGCAAGTTCCAAATCTCATCTCCCCAACTCCACAACCCCAGGTGTTGGCTCTAACATGGCAGTGTGATATCTGGTTGCATGTTGCATACGGTGCCTAGCCTGTATTGCTCCTAATTTGTTAAATTGCATCTCCTTAGCTTACACATTATACATGTGAATATGACACGCCTTCCTGTTTTTAGTACATACTACATCTGCCTATCACACCATGTTCTTACATCAAACTAGTGTTCTTGTGTATCCTGGATCTATCGCTTATGATGAGATAGTCACGCCCGTGGGTTAGTATGAGACGCGCTACTCTTATAAAGAGTGCAGTTTCATCCTCTCCACATGATTCTCAAGAAACAGCAAGCCTAATTGAAGATATTGAACATAGCTCTGTACTTGAAGACCGCACTTCCCCTACACCACCATCGTAGGTGCTTGCTCTAACTTCGCAGTGTGATATGTGGTTGCATGTTGCATACGGTGTCTAGCTTGTAATGCTTCTAATTAGGGTAAATTGCATCTGCTTAGTTTACACATTATACCTGTGAATATGACATGCCTTCCTATTTTTGGTACATACTACATCTATGTGTTAACCAAGTTCTTACATGAAACTACCTCTCTTCTATATCCTCCATCAATCACTTACGATGAGACACCTTTATTCGTTGCATATTGCATATTATTTCTAGCCTGTTGCGATGTATTACTTCTAATTTGGTCAAATACATTTGTTAGGCCACCCTTTTAATTTGGCAGAGTGATATTGGTTTCATCTTTCATATGGTTTATAGCTTGCATTGCTTCTAACTAGTTCAAACACCTTGTGCTTAGTTTACACTTTATACATCATACATGTCAATATGTCATGCCGTCCTGTTTTTCATACATATTCCATCCTCCCATCATGCGGTTGTATTACATGAAAGTAGTGCTCGTCAGTATCATGCATCAATGAGTTCTGAAGAGCAAATTTTATTCCTTTTTCTTGTGGGTTTGACTTGACAAGGAAAAATCAAAAAAGAGGAAGGAAAAGAGTACGAAAGGCGATGATGGTGGTCTTCTACAGCAACGTAAACGGAGCATCTGTACACATTCTCCTTGTACTGCTAGTGCATTACAAGTTCCAAGTCACCGCTCCCCTACTCCACCATCCAAGGTGTTGCATATGGTGTCTAGCTTGTATTGCTCCTAATTAGTGTAAATCGCATCTACTTAGCTTACACATGATACATGTGAATATGACATGCTTTCCTGTTTTTGGTACATACTATATCTGTCTATCACACCATGTTCTTACATGAAACTACTCTTCTTGTGTATCCTGCATCAGTCACATATGATGGGACACCTTTAAGTTGGCAGTGTGATATTGGTTTGCGTCTTGAATATGATTTCTAGCATGTAGTGCTTCTAGTTTGATTGTCACCTATGACAAAACAGTTTTAACTTGGCAGAGTGATATTGATTGCACCTTCCATATGGTGTCTAGCTTGCAGTGCTTCTAATTTGTTGAAGTGCCTTCTGCTTAGTTACCACATCATAGGTGTGAATATGTCAAGCCGTCTAGTTTTTCGTACATATTCCATCCTCGTATCATGACTTTTCCTTTCATCAGAGTAGTGTTCGTCAGTATCATGCATGAATGAGTTCTGAAGAGCGAATTTTATTCCTTTTTCTTGTCGGTTTGACCTCACAATGCAAAATCAATAAAGCGGAAGGAAATTGGTAAGGCATTGGATGATGGTGGTCGTTTCGAGCAACTGAAATGTAGGGTCTCTACAGATTCTACTCCGCCATCCTCCCAACAAGATTCGCAAGACAACGCAAGGCTAGACAGTCAACGTAGCTGTGTAGATGATGAGCACATCTCCCCTACTCCACCATCACAGGTGCTTGATCTAACTTGGCACTATTATATATGGTTGCATTTTGCGTATGATGTCTACCTTGTATTGCTTCTAACTTTGTTGAATTGCATCTGCTTACTTTACACATAATGCATGTGAATATACACGTGTTCCTATTTCTAGAACATTTTATATCTGATCACACCATGTTCTTACATCAGACTACTCTTCTTGCATATCCGGCATCAGTCACTTATGATAAGGCACCTTTAAGTCACCACTGTGATATTGGTTGTGTCTTGCATATGATTTCTAGCATGTATTGCTTCTAATTTGTTGAAACGCCACACAGTTTGAACTTGGCAGAGTGATATTGGTTGCACCTTTCATATGGTGTCTAGCTTGCAGTGCTTCTAATTTGTTGAAATGCCTTCTGCTTAGTTACCACATCATAGGTGTGAATATGTCACACCGCCCTATTTTTCGTACATATTCCATCCTCGTATCATGTGTTTGCCTTTCATCCGAGTAGTATTCATCAGTATCATGCATGAATGAGTTCTGAAGAGCAAATTTTATTCCCTTTTCTTATCGGTTTGACTTCACAATGCAAAATCAATACAACTGAAGGAAATTAGTCCGGTAGTGGATGATGGTGGTCCTTCGGAGCAACTCGAACAAAGGGTCTCTACAGATTCTACTCCTCCATCCTACCAACAAGATTCGCAAGACAACACAAGGCTGGACAGCCAACGTAGCTGTGTAGGTGATGAGCACATCTCCCCTACTCCACCATCACAGGTGCTTGCTCTAACTTGGCACTATTATATGTGGTTCCATGTTGCGTATGATGTCTAGCTTGTATTGCTTCTAACTTTGTTGAATTGCATCTGCTTACTTTACACATAATGCCAGTGAATATGACACCTGTTCCTGTTTCTAGAACATACGTGTAGATGATGAGCACATCTCCCCTAGTCCACCATCACAGGTGCTTGCTCTATCTTGGAACTGTTATTTGTGGTTGTGTGTTCCATATGATGTCTAGTTTGTATTACTTCTGATTTTGTTGAATTGCATCTGCATAGCTTACAACTTATACCTGCAACGATCCCTTACCCATAAGACACATTTAACTTGGGAGTGTGATGTAGGTTGCATCTTGCATTGTCTTCTAGCTTGTACTGCTTCTAATTTCTTGAAATGGCACTTATGACGAGACACTTTTTACCTGATAGAGTGATATTGGTTGCATGTTCATATGGTGCCTAGCTTTCATTTCTTCTAATTTTGTTGAAATGCCTTCTGCTTACTGTTTTTCATACATATTCCCTCCTCCTATCGTACGTCTGAATATGCAATGCTGTCTTCTTTTTGTATATATTCCATCCTCCTATCCCGCGCTTGCCTTACATCAAAGTAGTGTTCGTTTGTATCATGCATCAACCAGTTATGCAGAGCTAATTTTATTCATCTTCTTTTGGTTTTGACTTCATAAGGCAATATTAGAAAATAGGAAGGAAAAGAGTAAGTTAGGGGATGTTGGTGGTCCTTCGGACCGACGCAAACAGAGACTCTCTAGATTTGCCACTGCTAATGAAGTTGAAGTCCCAAGTCTACATGATGAGTTCATCTCCCGTACTCCACCATCGCAGGTGCTTGCTCTAAGTTGACAGTGTGATAATTGGTTTCATGTTGCATATGTTGTCTAGCCTGTATTTCTTCTATTTTGATTAAAGTGCACCTGCTGAGTTTATACGTTATACATGTGCATATGACATGCCTTTCCATTACAAAAAAAAAGACACATCCGTGACATTTTGGGCCGAACGAATTTTTTTTCTGTCATGCTTATGACACTTCTATGACAATAATTGTGACAAAACATGGTATCATCATAGATGTGGTGGGGTCCTACTTCTATGACAAAAAATGGGCTTTTCGTCCTGGGCGGGCCGGAGATGCAGCTGCATGACATTCTTTGGGCCGTTCATGACGGAAAAAACCGTGGTAGAAGCGAGGGCGAGGAAAATATCGGGGTGTTCCCGGTTACGGTGGGTGGTCGGGGTCGAGCGATGCGTGTTTCTCTCATACACGCACGCGCGTGGGTGCGAGGAATTGGGCTCTAACTGAACCCGAGCGAGGCGTTGGGCTCTAACTGAACCCGAGCGATTGCACTACAGGCTACGCGTTACTGAACCCGAGCGATCGATGGCTGTTAACTGAACCCGATCGAGCGACTCCTTCCCTACTGCTGCTAACTGAAGCCGGTCGATGCTGCCTCTGGATGAACAGTGAGCGTTGCTGGGGGGTTTTGATGAACAGTTCCCGGTGGGGGTGGATGAATAGGACCCCGTGTTGTCGCCTCTGGATGAACAGTGAGCGTTGCTGGGGGGTTTCGATGAAAAGTTCCCGGTGGGGGTGGATGAACAGGACCCCGTGGTGTTGCCTCTGGATGAGCAGGACCCCGATCGATCGAGCCGGTTGGGGCTGGATGAACAGGACCCCGTGGAGGGCTGGATGAAAAGGACCACCCCGTGGAGGGCTGGATGAACAGTAGACGGTGGAGGGCTGGATGAACAGTAGCCCGTGGAGGGGTGGTTGAACAGTAGCCCATGGAGAGGGCTGGTTGAACTGTAGCCGGTGGAGTAGCGTGCGGTGGAGGGTGGATGAACAGGAGCCCCTGGATGAATAGTCGCAGATGGAGGCTAGAGGATGTCGACGGCGGATGAATAGTAGCCCGTGGAGGCTAGAGGGGGTCGACGGTGGAGATGAACAGTATCCCGTGGAGTGCCGTTTTGCGGTACGCCACACCCCTCCCAATGAACAGGACCCCCGTTTCGACCGTAGCGCTCCAACACATGTCCGTTTCCTCAGTTTTGCGGTACGCCACACCCCTCCCGATCAACAGGACCCCCATTTCGACTGTAGGAGGTCAGTTTCCTCCGTTTTGCGGTACGCCATACCCCTCCCGATGAATAGGATCCCGTTTCAAACATGGCCGATCGAACACAAGGTCGTTTCGTCCGTTGTGCGGTACGCCAGGCCACGTTTCGATCAGCTGTTCCGTCCAAGCCCTCCCGATGAACACGACGACGCATTCCATTCCGACCCAGCCAGTTGGCTCCCCATGCACACGACGATGACACTGTTTCTCCGTTCCGACCCAGCCATGTACACGAGCCCTGGCCGTACGTACGCGCGAGTAGGCGTTCGAGACCCCGCCCGTAGTACGTACGTGGTCGTATTTACTTTCTTGCACCTTGGCCGCTGTACGTATGTGTACATGCTATGTGCGCGCCTCTACTACAACACGTTGTAACATCCCAAATTTTCAATTTGGTATGTTATACGTAGAACATCATTGCATATCATATTTTATTGCATTTTGTCAAATCCTCGATAAATCCTAAGCAACTCAAGGACCCTCGGAGAGAGTTGGGGATTTTCTTTAATTTTCATATTTGATTTCCATCAAATAATAAAACGAGGATTTTGGTTTTAATTATTTTCTCTCCGGAAAAATATTTCATTTTAAAAATAAACGAGAGGAGAAAATATGACTTCTCCAAAACAATTGAAATATTGGAGGAAAAGTGTTAAAATCATTTATTGGAATTTATTTGGATTTTATTTGCAATTTTAATGCATTAAAAATATTGCATGTTTTCAAAAAAATTATTTTCGTGTCAAAAAATGTTCACCCTATTCTAGATTTTCTAACTAGACGGGGAAAATTTATTTTATCTTTTTTGGACTTTTATTTATTTTTCTACGAATATTTTTCCGCGGAACGTACTTAAAAAAAACTGCGCGCCGCCCGACAGGGCCGAGGCCCAGCCGCGCGCCGGCCCACACCGCGCCCCGTCTCCTTCCCCAGCACGACGCCGCCGCCACAACGAGTCCGGCACCCGCACGGGACCCCGCCGCCTCTGCCCCTCCTCCAAGCCACCGACCCCCTCCCATATATATGCCGCCGCCCCCCCTCTTCTCACCCCGCCGCCGCCCGCACCTGCCCCGCACCCCGCCGCCGCCGGAGCCGAAGCTCGAGCCGCCGCCGCCGCTCGCCGTTCGCTGCCCCTTGCCACCCCTCGCCACCCCCGCCGCCGCACGCCGCCGCCCTCGCCGGAGCAGCCGGAGCCCGCCTGAGCCCCGCCCCCAACGAGGTACCTCGCCGCCGTTCGTTGCCGGTTTTTGTTTAAAAAAAACCGTTCGTTTAAAAAAAAATCCTAGATCGTTTTTTTTTCGGTTTTGTTATTTTGTGAGCGTTCACCGACACGTTCATTTCAGCGAACGCGTTCGTCGGATTTTCTCTGTTAACGAACGTCCGTTCTTTAACCGTTCGTCCGTTTTTCTTTTTTGTCGGATTTTTCCGCGATTATCTCAGATCTCGATTTCAGATCGAATCTTCGTTTCTGTTTAACTTTTCGCTCGTTTATCGGAATCAGGCGATTCAAGCGCCTAGAGTTTCGTCTCGAAATTCTCTTTCCGTTTAACCTACTCAAACAAGTTTTTGCTACTGTAAAATTTGACCTAGATCCAGATTAGTAAACGAAGCTTGTTCTTTTCGCCGTTTGACTTTCGTTGCTTCGTTCGAGTTGATTCTTTTTGCATACCGGAGTTCTTAAGTTGAACTTTCTGGTTGGATCTTTCATTCGAGTTTTACCTGTGCATTAGTTGAGTACTGATTGTTTGCTTGTTTGTTTGCGATAGAGTACCCGAAGTGCGCCGCTTGTTACTTCGAATCGCTAGGTTTCGCGGATCATCAGCAAGGCAAGTAACACTTTGATCATATACCTTCCATACCCAGTTTTTATTGCATTAGATCTTTTCCTCAAACAATTGCATGATTATGATCTAATTAAATTGTGGGAACTGGGAAGTAGTTGAGGTAGTACCTATTACCTGTGCTTTTATCAAACCCTTGGGAGTTACTTCTACGTTGCTATTATATTGCCATGCTATGCTCGTAGACGTGGATTGGTTTTGAGAGATATTCATGACAGATGTGAGATTATTAATAATGGTTTACCTAAGGTGGCAACTAAAACACACATCTGGGTGGATTGAGGCACCTGGAGAATCCAGTGTTGTCTATTTGTATAAGGACCGCCACCCAGGCTCAAAGGGATCATAAGATTATTCATGCTAGACACTTCCGTGTGCAGCCGCAAGCTATTATGGGCTCTAGCATAGTTGACTAAGTTGTGTGAACTCTTACAGTGGTAGACTAGCAGATGTAGGGGAAAGTAGGTGTAACTGTCTACCCATACGTAAGGTGCAAACACTTCTGAAAGACTGTGTCTCGGTCATCCGTTTCTCAAACATCATGTAGTGCGAGAATCAAGCGGAGGCGATCGAGTCTTGTGGGGAAAAGTGCACAAACCTCTGCAGAGTGTACAAACTAATCATGGTTAGCCGTGTCCCCGGTTATGGACAACTTGAGTATCTAGTACCTGGATTATCATTTGAATCTCATCACCATGTTACTTCTAATAAATTTTGCTGGGTTAATGATGATTCTTAATTGGGATTGAGATGCTGTCAACCATCTCAATGTTTCACAACCACCATGATAGTTAAATAAAATCTATTCCTTTGCAGTAGGGAAAAATTGGCTTTTCGCAAAACTTTAACCATAGAGCTTTCCACCAGCCATATATGCATGTAGTATAGCATTATTATTGTTCATTATTCTCTATGTGTTACTTTGCCAGCATATTCCATGTGCTGACCCGTTTTCGGGCTGCAACGTTTCATGTTGCAGACTTTTCAGACGACGAGTAAGGTGCCTTAGGTCGTGGTCTTATACTCAGTGATGCCGCTGGAGTTGATGGACTCACTTATCTTCCAAGTCTTCCGCTGTTATCGTATTTAGATGGCCTTAAGCCATATTTATCATACTTATTCTCTTTGGAGATATTCGATGTAATAAGTGTGTGATTGCTACTCTGTTATAAATCCTCCATTTGTACTGTGCGTGTCAGCATTATTGATCCAGGGATGACACTGGTGCACAACAGCACAGACCATTTGAGGTCTGGTCGCTACAAAGGTGGTATCAGAGCACACGCTGACTGTAGGACACGACCACTAAGCTTAAGCCCTAGAAAGCTTCTCTCTTCTCATTTCTGACCCCTCTCCACTTTCTACTCTTTTAGGAATGGCGGATGCAAGGAGCAAGTTCATGCAACCAGATGAAGACACGCCTTTTGGTCGACACTTGAAGGAAGTCATCAAGTACTTGAACATAGGAATACCAAGCATCACCGGAACCTACAACGCCACATTACCCGAAGAGGAGAGCTGGAAGATTCAAGTTCACATTCCCGGAAGGACGTTTGTGCCAGTTACTGACCCCATAAGATTGGTTTTCGAAGCACCAACCTGGAGTTTAGGGAAGAGCATGGCCGCACACATCGCCATGGGACGCATTGGAGAAGTCTACCACCAGGAGCTTAAGGATACAATTTATCAGATTTGTGGACGCCGAGGACGCGCAATGGGAGATGATCAGAACCAAGAAGGATGGATCAATTGCAGCTTTCATCCAGGAGCAAAACCAACATATTCGTCGCCAGGAGAACCAGATATGCACGGACAAGGAAGAACTGAAGAAGGCATTAACCAAGATCAAGGAGCTGGAGGAAGAACTCAAGGCTACACGCGAGGATTATTTGGAGGAAATCATCGCACTAGTAGGGAAGAATGACGACCTGGAGAAGAAGATTGGAGTATTCATGGGAAATCCAGTGCCAAAAGCAAAGGATGACGAATGCACTTGTCCGGATAACTACATCATCATCGACGACACCCACTCGGAACCAAGTGAAGATGACTTTGTTGACAAAGCTGGAGCAGACATCATGGAGTCTTCAACTGATCAGAATTTCTAGTAGACCACCATATCAGTAGTAGTTTTCCCCCATTTAATAGTATAGTTCAAGCACTTTGTAACGCTAGTTAGATCGATTGTTATGCCTTGTTTGAATTGATTGAGTGATATTGATTGTATTTGTCTCATGAGCATATGGGTAGTGTTTTCCCTCTAGACCTCATTCTATTCTTAACTCTCATCTTTTCTAACCCATCAGATGCCTCCGAGACGCGACACCGGATTTGTTTTCCCACCGGAGATCACCCAGTTGATTCAGCAACAGAATGCCCTGATGCAAGTGTTAGTGCAGAGCCAAGGCAACAACAACAACAACAACAACAACCCACCGCCACCACCCTGTTGATCACTTAGCCCGTTTCCTAAGGCTAAACCCGCCGGTGTTTTCCAGTAGCACCGAGCCGATTGTTGCAGATGATTGGCTCCGCAAAGTTGGAAGGGAGTTGACCACTGCAGGATGCACAGATGCGGAAAGAGTGCGTTTTGCCGCACATCAGCTTGATGGACCCGCAGCATCATGGTGGGAGAATTATACAGCCACGCACCCTATTGACACTATCACATGGGACCAGTTTCAGCAAGCTTTCCGTACAGCTCATGTTTCAGCAGGAGCTATGGCTATGAAGAAGCGCGAGTTTCGCAACCTACGCCAAGGAGGACGCACCGTAGGCCAATATGTGGAGGATTTCAGTAAGTTAGCACGTTATGCACCAGATGACGTTGCTACAGATGCTGCCAAGTAGGAGAAATTTTTGGAAGGACTGAATGATGAACTGAGTATGCAGTTGATGGTAGCAACCTTCAACAACTACCAGGAGTTGGTAGATAGAGCTCTCATGATTGAAGGAAAGCAACAGCAGATTGAAAACCGTAAGAGGAAGTATGGACAAGGGAAGTATAACTCAGGAGCTCAACAGAAGCCTCGTTTTACCCCGAAGCCGGGAGGACAGTTTCAGCATACCCATGGAGGAGGTAGTTCGCACAACCATAATGGCTCTAAAAATGGTAATGGGAATGGAGGAAGCAACGGACAGAACCGCACCAACCCATCTACCCCAGCCAAGAGGGACCTGAGCCAAGTCACTTGCTTTAAGTGCCAAAAGACTGGACATTATGCCAATGAATGTCCTGAAGCCCAAAATGGAAATGGCAATGGAAGCTCTGGGAAGAAGCCGAACCTGTTCAACAAAGGACATGTGAACCACGTGAGCGTGGAGGAGGTTGAAGCTCAGCCTGATGCAGTAATAGGTAAGTTTTTGGTTAAGTCATTTACTGCAACCATTCTTTTCGATACTGGTGCATCGCATTCATACATATCAAGGGGATTTGTGAATAAGTTTAAGCTGTCCACCAAAGTTCTCAGAACCCCTATGTTAGTAACCTCGCCAGGAGCAGAGTATATGGCCAGCCAAGGATGTTTTCAGATACCATTGGCCATTGGTAGGCATGTTTTCCCCTCAGACCTCATAGTTTTGGAATCACAAGGTTTGGATGTGATTTTCGGAATGGATTGGCTATCGTTGTATGGAGGAAACATCGATTGTGCCAGCAAGACAATTTTGCTTACCACCCCAGAAGGAAAAAGGATTAAGTATGTATCCTGGCATATGCCGAAGAGGACCCAAGTAAATTCCTTATCAGGAGTTGTACAGGAGGAAGTACCAGTGGTGAAGGATTACCCGGATGTATTTCTAGAAGAGTTGCCAGGCATGCCACCGGATAGAGACATTGAGTTCTTGATTGAACTTTTGCCAGGCACAGGGCCAATATCTAAGAGACCATATAGGATGCCCGCAAAAGATTTGGAGGAAATTAAGAAGCAGATCAAGGAGTTACTGGATAAAGGCTATATTCGCCCAAGTTCGTCACCTTGGGGATCACCAGTACTTCTAGTGGAGAAGAAAGATGGATTGCTGAGGATGGTTGTTGATTACCGTGGATTGAATGAAGTAACCATCAAAAACAAGTACCCACTGCCGATGATCAATGATTTGTTTGACCGCCTACAAGGAGCTAAAGTATTTTCCAAGATCGATCTACGATCAGGATACCATCAGTTAAAGATTCGAGAGCAGGATATACCTAAGACGGCTTTTACCACCAGATATGGATTGTATGAGTATACCGTTATGTCGTTTGGTCTGACTAACGCACCTGCCTATTTCATGAACCTGATGAACAAAGTGTTTATGGAGTTTTTGGATAAGTTCGTCGTGGTGTTCATTGACGATATTTTAGTCTTTTCCAAGAATGAGGAAGAGCATGAGGAGCATTTGCGATTGGTACTTGAGAAGCTCAGAGAACATCAGCTATACGCCAAGTTCAGCAAGTGCGAATTTTGGCTGAAGGAAGTTGGATTCCTTGGACATGTTATTTCTGGAGAAGGAGTAGCAGTAGACCCTGCCAAGGTTGATACAGTGACAAGTTGGGAATCACCCACGACAGTCAGAGAAATCCGGAGTTTTCTTGGACTTGCAGGATACTACCGGAGATTCATCGAGAATTTCTCAAAGATTGCTAAGCCCATGACTGAGCTATTGAAGAAGGACACCAAATTCAATTGGACTGAGGAATGTGAAGCTAGTTTCCAAGAGTTGAAGAAACGATTGGTTACATCAACAGTGTTGATTCTGCCAGATCAACGCAAGGATTACGAAGTTTATTGCGACGCTTCTCGTCGAGGACTTGGAGCAGTGCTTATGCAGGAAGGAAGAGTTGTGTCATATGCGTCACGACAACTTAAACCCCATGAGAAGAATTATGCTATGCTTGATTTGGAGTTAGCAGCCGTGGTGCATGCATTGAAGACATGGAGACATTTTCTCATCGGAAACCATTGTGAGGTGTATACGGATCACAAGAGTTTGAAGTATATTTTCACGCAGAAGGAGTTAAATCTCAGACAGAGGAGATGGTTGGAGCTCATTAAGGATTATGATATGAGATTGCATTATCACCCAGGAAAGGCTAACGTAGTAGCAGACGCGTTGAGCCGCAAGAGTCATGTCAACACCCTCATGACAGGAGAGTTACCTCAGGAGTTAGCCGAGGACCTTCGCGAACTATGTTTGGAAATAGTCCCAAGAGGCTATTTAGCGACATTGGAGATTCAGTCTACCTTGATGGAAAGGATCAGAGAAGCTCAGAAGACAGACAAGGAGATTGAAGAGATAAAGGAGAAGATGAGCAAAGGAAAAGCCAAGGGATTTCGTGAGGATGAGCACGATACCTTATGGTTTGAGGACCGCGTATATGTGCCAGATGATCCGGAGATCAGGAAGTTGATTTTGCAAGAAGCCCATGATTCACCGTACTCGATTCACCCAGGGAATACCAAGATGTATTTGGATCTGAAGAATACTTTCTGGTGGACCGGAATGAAGAAGGATATTGCAGAATATGTAGCAGTTTGTGATGTATGTCAGAGAGTGAAGGCAGAGCATCAGAAGCCAGCAGGATTGCTACAACCATTGCCGATACCCGAATGGAAGTGGGATAAAATAGGCATGGATTTTATCATGGGATTACCCAGGACTCGTTCAGGCTATGACTCAATATGGGTTGTAGCCGACCGTTTGACGAAAGTGGCTCATTTCATTCCAGTGAAGAGCACTTACACCAATGCCAAGTTGGCAAAGATATACATGACCAGGATCGTATGTTTGCATGGAGTTCCGAGGACCATTGTATCAGACAGAGGAACCCAGTTTACCTCGAAATTTTGGAAGCAGTTACATGAAACATTGGGAACCAGGCTAGAATTTAGTACAGCTTTTCACCCGCAGACAGATGGACAGACCGAGAGAGTCAACCAGATTTTGGAGGACATGTTGAGAGCTTGTGCACTAGATTATGGATCTAGTTGGGACGACAACTTGCCATATGCGGAGTTTTCTTACAACAACAGTTATCAGACCAGTTTGAAGATGGCCCCTTTCGAAGCCTTGTACGGAAGGAGGTGTAGAACACCGTTGTTATGGGACGAAGTTGGAGACCGTCAGTTGTTTGGACCAGATTTGATTAAGGAGTCTGAACAGAAAGTAAGGTTGATTCGCGATAGGCTCAAGGTAGCCCAGTCCAGACAGAAGAGTTATGCTGATTCTAAACGAAAGGAGACAGTTCACGAAGTCGGAGACCGAGTTTATCTTCGAGTATCACCACTTCGAGGAGTGAAGCGCTTTGGAGTTAAGGGAAAGTTAGCACCCCGTTTTATCGGACCATACAGAGTTTTGGAACGTATGGGAGAGGTTGCCTACAAGCTGGAATTGCCTGAAGGATTATCTAGAGTTCATGATGTATTTCACGTCTCCCAGTTGAAGAAGTGCCACGCAGAGATGGCTGAGATACCACTGAGAGATACTGTGCCACTGGAAGCGATTCAGCTGGAAAGTGATTTGACCTATGAGGAGAAACCAGTTAAGATTCTTGAGTATGCCAGCCGAGTTACCCGCAGTAAGGTTATCAAGTTTTGCAAAGTCCAGTGGAGTCACCACACGGAAGATGAAGCCACCTGGGAGTGAGAGGAAGATCTACGGAAAGACCACTCCCACCTGTTTTCTAGCCAACCCGAATCTCGAGGGAGAGATTCATCTTAAGGGGGGTAGGTTTGTAACATCCCAAATTTTCAATTTGGTATGTTATACGTAGAACATCATTGCATATCATATTTTATTGCATTTTGTCAAATCCTCGATAAATCCTAAGCAACTCAAGGACCCTCGGAGAGAGTTGGGGATTTTCTTGAATTTTCATATTTGATTTCCATCAAATAATAAAACGAGGATTTTGGTTTTAATTATTTTCTCTCCGGAAAAATATTTCATTTTAAAAATAAACGAGAGGAGAAAATGTGACTTCTCCAAAACAATTGAAATATTGGAGGAAAAGTGTTAAAATCATTTATTGGAATTTATTTGGATTTTATTTGCAATTTTAATGCATTAAAAATATTGCATGTTTTCAAAAAAATTATTTTCGTGTCAAAAAAATGTTCACCCTATTCTAGATTTTCTAACTAGACGGGGAAAATTTATTTTATCTTTTTTGGACTTTTATTTATTTTTCTACGAATATTTTTCTGCGGAACGTATTAAAAAAAAACTACGCGCCGCCCGACCGGGCCGAGGCCCGGCCGAGCGCCGGCCCACACCGCGCCCCGTCTCCTTCCCCAGCACGACGCCGCCGCCACGCCGAGTCCGGCACCCGCACGGGATCCCGCCGCCTCTGCCCCTCCTCCAAGCCACCGCCCCCCTCCCATATATATGCCGCCGCCCCCCCCCCTCTTCTCACCCCGCCGCCGCCCGCACCTGCCCCGCACCCCGCCGCCGCCGGAGCCGATGCTCGAGCCGCCGCCGCCGCTCGCCGTTCGCCGCCCCTCGCCGCCCCCTCGCCACCCCGCCGTACCCCGCCGCCCTCGCCGGAGCAGCCGGAGCCCGCCGGAGCCCCGCCCCCGACGAGGTACCTCGCCGCCGTTCGTTGCCGGTTTTTGTTTTAAAAAAAACCGTTCGTTAAAAAAAACCCTAGATCGGTTTTTTTCGGTTTTGTTATTTTGTGAGCGTTCACCGACACGTTCGTTTCAGCGAACGCGTTCGTCGGATTTTCTCTGTTAACGAATGTCCGTTCTTTAACCGTTCGTCCGTTTTTCTTTTTCGTCGGATTTTTCCGCGATTATCTCAGATCTCGATTTCAGATCGAATCTTCGTTTCTGTTTATCTTTTCGCTCGTTTATCGGAATCAGGCGATTCAAGCGCCTAGAGTTTCGTCTCGAAATTCTCTTTCCGATTAACCTACTCAAACAAGTTTTTGCTACTGTAAAATTTGACCTAGATCTAGATTAGTAAACGAAGCTTGTTCTTTTCGCCGTTTGACTTTCGTTGCTTCGTTCGAGTTGATTCTTTTTGCATACCGGAGTTCTTAAGTTGAACTTTCTGGTTGGATCTTTCATTCGAGTTTTACCTGTGCATTAGTTGAGTACTGATTGTTTGCTTGTTTGTTTGCGATAGAGTACCCGGAGTGTGCCGCTTGTTACTTCGAATCGCTAGGTTTCGCGGATCATCAGCAAGGCAAGTAACACTTTGATCATATACCTTCCATACCCAGTTTTTATTGCATTAGATCTTTTCCTCAAACAATTGCATGATTATGATCTAATTAAATTGTGGGAACTGGGAAGTAGTTGAGGTAGTACCTATTACCTGTGCTTTTATCAAACCCTTGGGAGTTACTTCTACGTTGCTATTATATTGCCAAGCTATGCTCGTAGACGTGGATTGGTTTTGAGAGATATTCATGACAGATGTGAGATTGTTAATAATGGTTTACCTAAGGTGGCAACTAAAACTCACATTTGGGTGGATTGAGGCACCTGGAGAATCCAGTGTTGTCTGTTTGTATAAGGACCGCCACCCAGTCTCAAAGGGATCATAAGATTATTCATGCTAGACACTTCCGTGTGCAGCTGCAAGCTATTATGGGCTCTAGCATAGTTGACTAAGTTGTGTGAACTCTTACAGTGGTAGACTAGCAGATGTAGGGGAAAGTAGGTGTAACTGTCTACCCATACGTAAGGTGCAAACACTTCTGAAAGACTGTGTCTCGGTCATCCGTTTCTCAAACATCATGTAGTGCGAGAATCAAGCGGAGGTGATCGAGTCTTGTGGGGAAAAGTGCACAAACCTCTGCAGAGTGTACAAACTAATCATGGTTAGCCGTGTCCCCGGTTATGGACAACTTGAGTATCTAGTACCTGGATTATCATTTGAATCTCATCACCATGTTACTTCTAATAAATTTTGCTGGGTTAATGATGATTCTTAATTGGGATTGAGATGCTTTCAACCATCTCAATGTTTCACAACCACCATGATAGTTAAATAAAATCTATTCCTTTGAAGTAGGGAAAAATTGGCTTTTCACAAAACTTTAACCATAGAGCTTTCCACCAGCCATATATGCATGTAGTATAGTATTATTATTGTTCATTATTCTCTATGTGTTACTTTGCCAGCATATTCCATGTGCTGACCCGTTTTCGGGCTGCAACGTTTCATGTTGCAGACTTTTCAGACGACGAGTAAGGTGCCTTAGGTCGTGGTCTTATACTCAGTGATGCCGCTGGAGTTGATGGACTCACTTATCTTCCAAGTCTTCCGCTGTTATCGTATTTAGATGGCCTTAAGCCATATTTATCATACTTATTCTCTTTGGAGATATTCGATGTAATAAGTGTGTGATTGCTACTCTGTTATAAATCCTCCATTTATACTGTGCGTGTCAGCATTACTGATCCAGGGATGACACTGGTGCACAGTAGCACAGACCATTTGAGGTCCGGTCGCTACACACGTGCACGCCTCTACATCAACCAGTATGTACGTACACGTTCGCGACCAGAATGACAACGCTATGTACGCTTCGACCAGGTGGGTCCCAACTGTCAGGCACTTCCTTGCGTGCGAAGATATAGCTGGTGGGTCCCAGCAGTCAGGGGGTGAATCGTTTTTTTCTTGCCCGGACGCACTTCCTTGCGTGCGAAGATGTAGCTGGTGGGTCCTAGTAGTCAGGGGGGAAACATTTTTTCGCAAAATATGGTGGCCCGTCCGATGGGTCCCCGCTGTCAGGTGCACGAATAATTATTTTGCGCGTAATAAGGAGGCACTTCCTTGCGGCTGCCTGTCACGACCGGTTTTTCAATCAAATATTTATTGAGAGACCAATCCCTTTTACGGACCAGTAAAGAAGAATTCCTTCTCACTGGTAGACAATACCTTGGTCACAGAAGAAAAATACCAGGAGTACTGAATATAATACAAGGTTCAGCGGAGACTGCTCAACAATTTATTACATGCACGCCGATAAAACATAACGGCGGATAGGGTGGCATAACTACTAACTCACGATAACAACGGTGGTGGAAAAAATATCACAGCGGAGTGGGTGATATGACTCCTGAAAACTATAGCTCTTCGAGCGTCGGAGTGAAGCTCGAGGAGATTTATTGCGGGTGGCGGAAGCGTATACGATACAAGTGACCAATATCCAGGATCGCACGGGACTGACTGGGATTCCTCTAGGCGTCGGACTCACTATCAAACTCTTCATCCACGAGATCGCCTTCGTCAACATCTGGCCAAATCAACAAGCCAGGTGAGTACTATGAAAGTACTCGCAAGACAGTTCGGACATAAGATATAACAAATGTAAACATGAAGCGTATGAACAGATTAACAAGTGCACTCAGACATAGAGATAATACTGTACGAAAAATAAAAGAGAAGTCGGGCGGTAGTCCTCCCGAAATCCCAAAATAATATACTGGGTGCCAAACGAGGGTCTGAATGACTCCTCGGGAGGAAAATGCAAGAATAACAATGCCGCAGTCGGGCGTCAAGGCGACACCACATAAAGGGCTTATGATGAAAATAAAGGACAAACATGCCACAGTCGGACGTCTGAGCGACATCACATAAAGGGCTTATATTGAAAATAAAAGACAAACATGCCACAGTCGGACGTCTGAGCGACATCACATAAAGGGCTTATATTGAAAATAAAAGACAAGCATGCCACAGTCGGACGTCTGAGCGACATCACATAAAGGGCTTATATTGAAAATAAAAGACAAACATGCCACAGTCGGACGTCTGAGCAACATCACATAAAGGGCTTATATTGAAAATAAAAGACAAACATGCCACAGTCGGACGTCTGAGCGACATCACATAAAGGGCTTATATTGAAAATAAAAGACAAACATGCCACAGTCGGACGTCTGAGCGACATCACATAAAGGGCTTATATTCATAACTTAGTAGCTCATGAATTTTAAATCATATCAAGAGAATAATCAGGCATGAGATAAACAACAGGGTTAGTCCATCCACAGGAATAACGTTCAGCCAAGTTTACTACTCACGCTCGCTGACCGGAAAGAAAAAAAATATACCACGAGGTTATGACATAGACATGGATACGCTGATCACGTTACTTGACCATGGATACGATGACTCGGAAGGATTTGACTCTGCAGAGTTTGTACTTTAACCACAGCCAACGGATTTCAGTAGTCACGGGGACTAGTTCCGTTTACAGTGTTTTGGAAGAAACACGTCTAACCAGTACACACCCATTCAACATTCCGAAGCCAGGAATCACACTCGGCAATGTTCAAGAAAAACCTTGAGACGGGGAGGCTACAACCTCGCGTAGCATGGGATCAAATTTCTATACGCGCGCTCTAAGGGGTGCCCCCCTCTCGGTCCCAACCGGAAACACCCATGCCCCCTGACCGGATGACTGGCTTTAATCCAGGGCCATGGAACCATCATCCCGGCCCCTCTGTTTGGTGTGTACACGGAAAGAGGTTACCAACTTACTAGACCGTATTCTGGCAGAAAACATGTGGTAGCACGGAAGGGGGAAGAACGATAACGTGACTCCGTCCACGTTAACGTCGGAATTAATCGGATGACGTAAGGCTGGCATGCTACAACAGTACCACCTTACTGCCCTTCATGTCACCACATGACTAGGCCATCTCTCATCAGAGATCACAGTAACTTTGGAACACACGGGTAGTTGCCTCACATGCAACGAGATACTCACCGATACTCATATGCCATGCACAACCCTTCACGCAAACATGCAAAATACCTACCATATCAAAGGTTCAAACATGCTTGCCTGGTTCGGAGAAGTCGGAGTCTAGCTCGGCGAAGTTCGCGGCTCCGTCACCTCTCCCGGAACCTACGGTATATCGGAAATGTATACTAGCGTGAAAACCAAAGCGTGCATAAAAGTTTTTCCAATCTTTTTTCAAATAAATCCCATAAAAAACTAGACAAAATTATAAGACTGTCAGAAAAAGAATCACTCAAAAATAACTTTTCATTAAAAAGTTATAAGGGTTTCTGTCCAGGGACTCATCTGTAATGAAACAGAAAAGTTCCAGGGGCTTAACTGAGAAAACAGGAAATGGTTCGAATAGAAACGCGCCAGCCCACAGAGAAAACGTACTCTAGCCGAAGGCGCCAGCAGAAAACGCTTCGGGGGTGAAAGAAGAGAGGCTGAGGTGGGGGGTCCACATGTCAGGTTTGAAAAACCTCGCCGGCGCCCGAAGGCTGCGGTGGTCGCCGGCGTCGAACCACGGAAAGTCAGGGAGATCGGAGTGTACCAAGAGTATCAGCGTGTCCTTCCGCGTCGATGGGTGGTGGACTTGGGCGTCGGAGAGCACCACGTCGACGGCGACACTTTCTCCAGCGGACGGCGGCTCGGGCGATGGTGGGGAACTCCGGTGGTGTGCTGCAAACTTCGAATTGAAGCGCGGGTCAGAAGGAGGGATGCACTAGAGAGTTACTGGCAAGAGATGGGAGGCAGAGGTGCACGCACGGGAGCGAATCGAGCTGGATCTCGTGGCGGGTCGCGGCGGCCGGAGTTGAGGAAGGAGACTCCCTCGGGGCTCTACCAGTGGCTAGGCGGGGTCTTGGTGGAGTGCAGAGGTGGTGTGGGTACTAGCTGGAGCTCGGGGCCTCTATTTATAGGCGGCTCGAGGGGGTGGCCGTGAACGGAGAATCTCCGGCGAGCGATTACGGCGAGGCAGTGGCTTGGCAGAGGGTTTAGGTGGCCAGGCAGCACCAGTGAGAGTTACTGGTCCCGTTCCACTACTAAACTTGGTCGGGCATGGCGTAATGGCGTCGGTCTTCGTCGGGGTCGTCGTACTGGCACGGCGGCGGCAGAGAGCGCGCTCCGCACCTAGCGGTTCACGACGAGGGTGGCAGCGCGCACGGGGGAGTGGAAGACCACGCGGCGGCCTCCGGTGGCTTGGGCGTCGCTGGTCAGCGCCGTCTAAGCCGTGCTTCTTCCTGGCGGCCGCAAAGCCGCTGCTGGCATCGGTCACGGGGCCGCGCACCTCCTCCTGCTCGTCGCTGACGCCCGCAAGCATCCAGGCGCTCGTGCGGTGCAGAGGACAAGGGGGAGGGGACAGGAAACACGGCGACGCCGGGGCACTGGTGAGATTGGCAACGGACACTGAAGAAACGACAGTGGTTCAGACACTGTTAACTGAATTTGACTGAACATGACATTGACAGTGCTCTGAAGGTGTTCGATGAAATGATTTGGTGTGAAGAAAATTTTGCCTGGAGCTGGGACTTGGTGAGGTGACCTCTCAATGCACCCAGAGGCTGCCTGATTTTTCTTAGAATTTTTGGAGAGGGATTTGAATGAATTTCGTCAAATTTGGAAAATCTGGTCCAAACTTGCAGCAAGTATAGTTTGAAAATTTTGAACTGGAGACCAGTGGATCTTCATGGATCTTGGTTGAGGGTTCAAAGGACTAGGAAGGGAAATTGGTTTGGGGGCAAAAATCAAAACAGAAAGGGTAGCTCCTTTGTAAATCTCCAAGAGCTAGAATAGAAGGCAGAAATTGTTTTTGATAAGAAATAAATGGAAATAAATATATGGAGAGGTTCAACTTGCTGGATTTGAGGTACATCATGATCCAAAGGTGGGGAAAGTTTTGTGGAAGAGGATTTGCACATAGGTCATGGCAAGAGAGATTTGTTGAAAGTGGAAAAGATCATTCCAAAAGCTATAGGGCTTTTCAAAGGAATTGTCAAAAGGCATTTTTTCCAAGAGAGAAGTATTTTGGTTTGAGTCCAAATAAAAGGAAAGAACCTCCAAGACCAAAATCAAGTCTTGGGTGAATCCAAATGAAACGCTTGCCATAAAGGAAAGTTTTTGAGAGGGAGAGTCCTTTAGAAGAAAATTTAAATACCCTCCTCAAATAAAAGTTTTGAAAAAAAATCCAATTAAAATTTTTGGGTGTCACAACACCTACCCCCTTAGGAAAAATCTCGTCCTCGAGATTTCTGCTGATCCTCAAATAGATATGGGTACTCTGCCTGAAGAAAATCTTCCCTTTCCCATGTAGCTTCATCCTCGGTGTGGTTGCTCCACTGAACTTTGAAAAATTTAGTTGTTTTCTGTCGGGTCCTCCGTTCAGATTCTTCCAATATCTTTACTGGTCGTTCTCTTTAGGTGAGATCTGATTGCACATCAATGCTCTCATGGGATACATGCTTCTCCGGGTTACTTATACATTTCCTCAATTGTGAGACGTGGAATACGTCATGGACGTCTGACAGCTCCTTGGGTAGTTCTAGCTGGTAGGCTACGGTTCCTCTTCGTGCAACTATACAGAACGGTCTAGCAGGCCCCTCATAGGAGACACTCGTAGGTATACGGAATCACCGGGTTCAAAACTGACCTCACGATGTTTTTGATCGTAATAGCTCTTTTGTCGGCTTTGCGCTGTCTTGAGTCTGTCCCTGATCTGCTTTACTTTCTCCTCGGCCTCTTTAAGCATGTCTGGGCCGAAGATACGGCTGTCACCTGTTTCTGACCAATTCAGTGGGGTACGACACCTCCGTCCGTAGAATGCTTCAAAAGGTGCCATCTGTAAGCTGGCTTGGTAACTGTTGTTGTAGGCAAACTCGGCATATGGCAAACTCTCTTCCCAACTGGATCCATAGGTGAGCACACAGGCTCTCAGCATGTCCTCTAGGATTTGGTTTACGCGTTCCGTTTGTCCATCAGTCTGAGGGTGGTATGCTGTACTGAAGGCTAGTTGCGTTCCCAGAGCTTGTTGTAAGTGATCCCAAAATTTAGAGACAAATTGAGTGCCTCGGTCGGATATTATAGTCTTTGGGACTCCGTGCAAACGAATTATACGGGAGAGATAAAGCTTGGCTAGCCTTTGTGTGGAGTAGGTTGTCTTCACGGGGATGAAATGAGCAACCTTGGTTAGTCGGTCTGTAATGACCCATATGGCGTCATTACCGCGCTGTGATCGAGGTAGTCCGACGATGAAGTCCATTCCTATTTCATCCCATTTCCACTCCGGTATCCTGTTTGGCTGGAGTAGCCCTGCTGGCTTTTGATGCTCGGCCTTGATGCGCTGACATGAATCACAACAAGCAATAAATGCGGCTATATCTCTTTTCATACCGTGCCACCAAAATCTTTCCTGAATGTCTTTATACATTTTGGTTCCTCCAGGGTGGATTGAATATGGGGCGGTGTGGCTCTCGGTTAGGATTTGTTGCTTGAGTTCCTCAATGTTAGGTACGCAAAGTTTGTCCCCATACCATAATATTCCTTCACTGTCTGCGACGAACTCTGAAGCCTTGCCAAGGCTCATCTTCCTCTTTATTCCTTCGATGCTGGGGTGCCCTTGTTGAGCCTTCTTAATTTGTTCCATGAGGATGGGATGTATCTCCAGATTCGATACGGTGCCCTCAGAGACTAACACCATGTTGAGTCTAGTGAACTCCTGCTGAAACTCAGGCCTCAAGTTTTGTGGATCGTCGTTGTCTGGGCTGGTGTTCCGACTAAGGGCATCTGCCACTACATTTGCTTTCCCTGGATGGTAGTGAATACCGACATCATAGTCCTTGACCAATTCCAACCAGCGTCGTTGGCGCAAGTTTAGCTCTGGTTGCGTGAAAATATATTTAAGGCTCTTATGGTCTGTATATATTTCACAACGATTTCCCAACAGAAAATGTCTCCACTCCTTGAGTGCATGAATGACTGCGGCTAGCTCCAAGTCATGTGTTGGGTAATTTTCCTCATGTTTCCGCAGTTGCCTGGAGGCATACGCGACAACTTTGCCATCCTGCATCAGCACACATCCGAGGCCTTTCCGGGATGCGTCACAATATACTTCAAAACTCTTGTGTATGTCCGGCACGGTTAAGACCGGTGCGGTTGTTAGCTTCTTCTTAAGCTCTTGGAAGCTTCTCTCGCATGCTTCTGTCCATACAAATTTCTTGTCTTTCTTGAGCAACTGGGTCATTGGTTTTGCCACAGTGGAGAATCCTTCAATAAATCTTCTGTAATATCCGGCCATTCCAAGGAAACTCCGCACATCTGTCGTTGGCGGGTGGCTTCCAGTCAAGTATGGCTTTGACTTTTTCTGGGTCGACGGCCACGCCTTCTTGGTTTAATATGTGGCCTAGGAAACCAACTTGCCTTAGCCAAAACTCACACTTGCTAAATTTGGCGTACAACTGATGTTTCCTTAATTCTCCCAAAACAATTCTGAGATGCTCAGCGTGCTCTTCCGGTGTCCTTGAGTAAACTAGAATATCGTCAATGAACACCACAACAAATTTGTCCATGAATTTCATAAACACTTTGTTCATGAGGTGGACGAAATATGCGGGGGCGTTCGTTAGTCCAAAAGGCATCACTGTGAACTCATATAATCCGTATCTGGAGGTAAACGCTGTCTTAGGGATATCTTCTGTCCGTACTTTCAATTGATGATATCCCGACCTCAAATCAATTTTTGAGAACACCTTGGCGTGTGCGAGCTGGTCAAACAAATCATTTATCCGTGGCATCGGATATTTGTTTTTGATGGTGACCATATTGAGAGCTCGATAGACTATACACAATCTCAGTGTCCCATCCTTTTTCTTGGCGAATAATACTGGCGAACCCCAAGGTGAGGAGCTGGCTCGAATAAAACCTTTGTCCAGTAATTCCTTTATCTGCTCCTTCAATTCTACCAATTCTGAGGGTGCCATTCTATAAGGCTTCTTATAGATGGGAGCGGTGCCAGGTGCTAGTTCAATGCTGAACTCTATCTCTCGGTCTGGTGGCATGCCTGGTAGTTCTTCAGGAAATACGTCAGGAAACTCGCATACCACTGGAACTTTTCTTAGTTCTGAAATGTCCACTTTGTTCAATTTTGGTTGCCGTGACCGGGGTCTTTATTGAGCTGTAACCTTTATTGTCTTGCCGTGATGATGGGTGAGGATCACAGTCCGATTGAAACAATCAATAAATCCTTTGTTGGTGGTCAACCAGTCCATCCCTAAGATGACATCCAGTCCTTTATTTTCCAACACGATGAGATTAGCTTGGAACTGTAGTCCTTCGAACTCAATGATCACTCCTTGGCAGTAACTCTGAGCGATCTGTTTATTTCCGGGGGACTTGATGACCATAGACTTTTCCAAGGGAAGTATCGGAAAACCATGTTGCAAAACAAAATTCTTCGAAACGAACGAATGGGAAGCTCCAGAATCAAACAAAACCGTGGCAGGTACTGTGTTGACAGGGAACATACCGAGCACGATGTCTGGGGCATTCTGCGCTTCTTCCCTGGTCACATGGTTTAGGTGACCCTTCCTGTGGTTGTTGTTGGGATTGAAATTGTTGCGCTTGGGGGCTGGATTGTTCCCACCATTATTTGGCTTGGGGGCCGAGTTCCTTGGCTTTGGACACTGTTTAGCATAGTGCCCTTCTTCACCACAAGCATAGCAGGTGACCCCTGGACAGTACGTGAACTCCTTGTCCCTGGAATGAAACTGTCTGACTGTCCTTAGATCAGTAGTCGTGGATTTCCTTGCTTCTGTCCTTGGAACCTCAGTCTTGCTTCGGTTGTTGCGAGCAAGAGTCGTCTTGTCCATCTTTCACTTACGGATATCTTCCAGACTACGGCGCTCATTCTCCAAGGTAATGGCCTTGTCAACCAGAGTTTTAAAATCCGGGAAAGTGTGTACAACCAGTTGGCATCTTAGTGCCGGTGTCAGGCCGTCCAGGAATTTTTCCATCTTTTTGTTCTCAGTCATATGCTCGTCGTAGGCATAACGAGATAGCTGGGTAAACTGACCGTTGTATTCTGTCACTGACATGCCTCTTTGCTTGAGGTCATCAAATTCTCTCTTCTTGATTTTTATGATGCTCCTGGGGATGTGTGCTCCACGAAAGCCTTCCTTGAACTCTTCCCAGGTGATGTTGTGTTCACTGGGATGCATGTGTAGGAAGTTTTCCCACCATGCTGCAGCTGCTCCAGTAAGGTAGTGTGGTGCATAAAGCACCTTCTCATGATCTGAACACTGAGCAATAATCAGCTTCCTTTCGATGTCACGAAGCCAATCATCGGCTTCTAGCGGCCTATCAGTGTGAGCAAACGTTGAAGGGCGAGTCTTCTGTAACTCAGATAACTTGGAGTGTGGCTGGTACGGCTCATGGTGGTTTCCCATATTGATGACGTGGGTCATCATCTCTTGGTGCTGCTGCTGGCTCTGTTCGAAGAGACGACATACTTGAGACAAGGCTGCTTCGCTGTCCTGTTGACTGGACTGTCCCTGAGTGAAGTTGTTGCTAGTCTGTGTCCCATAAACTCCTTCTGGCTGATTGGGCATGGAGCGAGTCCACGGGCGAGACATTTTTCCAGTCTGGGGGTATTATTTTGCAAAACTCATGAGAAGAACTGTGTGACACGCGGAAAATCTTGCAAAGGCAAAAATTTAAAAGACCTCAAGATTTTTCAAGAAAACATGAACGATTTCGTACGGAGAAGAACTGCTTAGCACATAACTTACACGCGAAAAGCAAACACACGATACAGCACTCAGGATGCGCGTACACAATCCTGACATGCTATTAAAGCTAGCACACTCCTCCGGAAAGCAGCGAACACACTAATACAAACTAGCGTACAGATAAAACACATCATACAAGCAGACATAACGCGCGGCTACTCGGCGCTCTCAGTCGGAGATGGTGACGATGTCCTTTCCCTTGCCGAGGGCAAGGCTCAGTGGTGCAGGAGATTCAACCTCCACCTCCTCTCTAGCAGGCTCCTGGCGCGTAGCACTGCGCTGCGGTGACGGCGCGGGTGCGACAGGCGGCAGTGCGGGTGTGGCAGGCGGTGCAGCTCTGACTGGAGTAGGAGAGATGACTCGGTCGAACTCCTCAGTGGTAGGCAGACGGCGAGCAGTGGCCAAAATGGCCAGTGCATAAGATGCTGAGGATGAGACGAATGTCAGTGGTGGTGCCATGTGAAGAAGCTCCTTCCTGCAGGCAGGACCGCCCCGAACTAAGTCCATGCGGGCAGCCACAAGATCGTCCACGAGGTTGTCGAAAGACTCCTCCAGAGCCTTGAGATACTCCACGACCATCTCGATGGCTTCATCCCGCTCTCCCCTATGGCAGGCGAATGCATAGTGACAAGTATATGGCACATGGCATGGGAGGTAGCGGTAGCGACGAGTATTCATCCAAGGAAGAATTTCCCGAAGGCGAGCTATCGCCTCACGGGCAGCCATCTGCATGGCATGCCTCTCCGTAGGCATGGCCCTTCCCACAAAACGGAAGTGGCGAGACGCAGAACGTCCTCCCTTGAATTGCACCACGGCTTGGTGCATAGAAACGTCGTCGCTGAGCTTGTGCTGGTAAAGCGTGAACTCCGGACGAGTCGCTGGCCCGATCGCGAGCTTGGTGATGGAGACGAGGAGTTTGACAAACCCCTCAGGCACGTTAGTGAACACTCGAGTCTCGCAGCTGCTGCCAGCCATCTACAAAAGTAGGCAAAAATTCTGAGTAGTCAAGTCATAAATTTATGATGACTAACAGAAAATAGCTACATTTGCAAATTGCTGAAAAAGCACAAAAGACGCTAATAACCGATTAGCGATCGCACCTAGTGGCTTCCTACAGTCAGCCTGGCTCTGGTACCAAGCTTGTCATGACCGGTTTTTCAATAAAATATTTATTGAGAGACCAATCCCTTTTACGGACCAGTAAAGAAGAATTCCGTCTCACTGGTAGACAATACCTTGGTCACAGAAGAAAAATACCAGGAGTACTGAATATAATACAAGGTTGAGCGGAGACTGCTCAACAATTTATTACATGAACGCCGATAAAACATAACGGCAGATAGGGTGGCATAACTACTAACTCACGATAACAACGGTGGTGGAAAAAATATCACAGCGGAGTGGGTGATATGACTCCTGAAAACTACAGCTCTTCGAGCGTCGGAGTGAAGCTCAAGGAGATTTATTGCGGGTGGCGGAAGCGTATACGATACAAGTGACCAATATCCAGGATCGCACGGGACTGACTGGGATTCCTCTAGGCGTCGGACTCACTATCAAACTCTTCATCCACGAGATCGCCTTCGTCAACATCTGGCCAAATCAACAAGCCAGGTGAGTACTATGAAAGTACTCGCAAGACAGTTCGGACATAAGATATAACAAATGTAAACATGAAGCGTATGAACAGATTAACAAGTGCACTCAGACATAGAGATAATACTGTACGAAAAATAAAAGAGAAGTCGGGCGGTAGTCCTCCCGAAATCCCAAAATAATATACTGGGTGCCAAACGAGGGTCTGAATGACTCCTCGGGAGGAAAATGCAAGAATAACAATGCCGCAGTCGGGCGTCAAGGCGACACCACATAAAGGGCTTATGATGAAAATAAAGGACAAACATGCCACAGTCGGACGTCTGAGCGACATCACATAAAGGGCTTATATTGAAAATAAAAGATAAACATGCCACAGTCGGACGTCTGAGCGACATCACATAAAGGGCTTATATTGAAAATAAAAGACAAGCATGCCACAGTCCGACGTCTGAGCGACATCACATAAAGGGCTTATATTGAAAATAAAAGACAAACATGCCACAGTCGGACGTCTGAGCGACATCACATAAAGGGCTTATATTGAAAATAAAAGACAAACATGCCACAGTCGGACGTCTGAGCGACATCACATAAAGGGCTTATATTGAAAATAAAAGACAAACATGCCACAGTCGGACGTCTGAGCGACATCACATAAAGGGCTTATATTCATAACTTAGTAGCTCATGAATTTTAAATCATATCAAGAGAATAATCAGGCATGAGATAAACAACAGGGTTAGTCCATCCACAGGAATAACGTTCAGCCAAGTTTACTACTCACGCTCGCTGACCGGAAAGAAAAAAATATACCACGAGGTTATGACATAGACATGGATATGCTGATCACGTTACTTGACCATGGATACGATGACTCAGAAGGATTTGACTCTGCAGAGTTTGTACTTTAACCATAGCCAACGGATTTCAGTAGTCACGGGGACTAGTTCTGTTTACGGTGTTTTGGAAGAAACACGTCTAACCAGTACACACCCATTCAACATTCCGAAGCCAGGAATCACCCTCGGCAACGTTCAAGAAAAACCTTGAGACGGGGAGGCTACAACCTCGCGTAGCATGGGATCAAATTTCTATACGCGCGCTCTAAGGGGTGCCCCCCTCTCGGTCCCAACCGGAAACACCCATGCCCCCTGACCGGATGACTGGCTTTAATCCAGGGCCATGGAACCATCATCCCGGCCCCTCTGTTTGGTGTGTACACGGAAAGAGGTTACCAACTTACTAAACCGTATTCTGGCAGAAAACATGTGGTAGCACGGAAGGGGGAAGAACGATAACGTGACTCCGTCCACGTTAACGTCGGAATTAATCGGATGACGTAAGGCTGGCATGCTACAACAGTACCACCTTACTGCCCTTCATGTCACCACATGACTAGGCCATCTCTCATCAGAGATCACAGTAACTTTGGAACACACGGGTAGTTGCCTCACATGCAACGAGATACTCACCGATACTCATATGCCATGCACAACCCTTCACGCAAACATGCAAAACACCTACCATATCAAAGGTTCAAACATGCTTGCCTGGTTCGGAGAAGTCGGAGTCTAGCTCGGCGAAGTTCGCGGCTCCGTCACTTCTCCCGGAACCTACGGTATATCAGAAATGTATACTAGCGTGAAAACCAAAGCGTGCATAAAAGTTGTTCCAAATTTTTTTCAAATAAATCCCATAAAAAACTAGACAAAATTATAAGACTGTCAGAAAAAGAATCACTCAAAAATCACTTTTCATTAAAAAGTTATAAGGATTTCTGTCCAGGGACTCATCTGTAATGAAACAGAAAAGTTCCAGGGGCTTAACTGAGAAAACAGGAAACGGTTCGAATAGAAACGCGCCAGCCCACAGAGAAAACGTACTCTGCCCGAAGGCGCCAACAGAAAACGCTTCGGGGGTGAAAGAAGAGAGGCTGACGTGGGGGGTCCACATGTCAGGTTTGAAAAACCTCGCCGGCGCCCGAAGGCTGCGGTGGTCGCCGGCGTCGAACCATGGCAAGTCAGGGAGATCGGAGTGTACCAAGAGTATCAGCGTGTCCTTCCGCGTCGGTGGGTGGTGGACTTGGGCGTCAGAGAGCACCACGTCGACGACGACACTTTCTCCGGCGGACGGCGGCTCGGGCGATGGTGGGGAACTCCGGTGGTGTGCTGCAAACTTCGAATTGAAGCGCGGGTCAGAAGGAGGGATGCACAAGAGAGTTACTGGCAAGAGATGGGAGGCAGAGGTGCACGCACGGGAGCGAATCGAGCTGGATCCCGTGGCGGGTCGCGGCGGCCGGAGTTGAGGAAGGAGACTCCCTCGGGGCTCTACCAGTGGCTAGGCGGGGTCTTGGTGGAGTGCAGAGGTGGTGTGGGTACTAGCTGGAGCTCGGGGCCTCTATTTATAGGCGGCTCGAGGGGGTGGCCGTGAACGGAGAATCTCCGGCGAGCGATTACGACGAGGCAGTGGCTTGGCAGAGGGTTTAGGTGGCCAGGCAGCACCAGTGAGAGTTACTGGTCCCGTTCCACTACTAAACTTGGTCGGGCATGGCGTAATGGCGTCGGTCTTCGTCGGGGTCGTCGTACTGGCACGGCGGCGGCAGAGAGCGCGCTCCGCGCCTAGCGGTTCACGACGAGGGTGGCAGCGCGCACGGGGGAGTGGAAGACCACGCGGCAGCCTCCGGTGGCGCTGGTCAGCGCCGTCTACGCCGTGCTTCTTCCTGGCGGCTGCAAAGCCGCTGCTGGCGTCGGTCACGGGGCGGCGCACCTCCTCCTGCTCGTCGCCGACGCCCGCAAGCATCCAGGCGCTCGTGCGGTGCAGAGGACAAGGGGGAGGGGACAGGAAACACGGCGACGCCGGGGCACTGGTGAGATTGGCAACGGACACTGAAGAAACGACAGTGGTTCGGACACTGTTAACTGAATTTGACTGAACATGACATTGACAGTGCTCTGAAGGTGTTCGATGAAATGATTGGGTGTGAAGAAAATTTTTCCTGGAGCTGGGACTTGGTGAGGTGACCTCTCAATGCACCCAGAGGCTGCCTGATTCTTCTCAGAATTTTTGGAGAGGGATTTGAATGAATTTCGTCAAATTTGGCAAATCTGGTCCAAACTTGCAGCAAGTATAGTTTGACAAATTTGAACTGGAGACCAGTGGATCTTCATGGATCTTGGTTGAGGGTTCAAAGGACTAGGAAGGGAAATTGGTTTGGGGGCAAAAATCAAAACAGAAAGGGTAGCTCCTTTGTAAATCTCCAAGAGCTAGAATAGAAGGCAGAAATTGTTTTTGATAAGAAATAAATGGAAATAAATATATGGAGAGGTTCAACTTGCTGGATTTGAGGTACATCATGATCCAAAGGTGGGGAAAGGTTTGTGGAAGAGGATTTGCACATAGGTCATGGCAAGAGAGATTTGTTGAAAGTGGAAAAGATCATTCCAAAAGCTATAGGGCTTTTCAAAGGAATTGTCAAAAGGCATTTTTTCCAAGAGAGAAGTATTTTGGTTTGAGTCCAAATAAAAGGAAAGAACCTCCAAGACCAAAATCAAGTCTTGGGTGAATCCAAATGAAACGCTTGCCATAAAGGAAAGTTTTCGAGAGGGAGAGTCCTTTAGAAGAAAATTTAAATACCCTCCTCAAATAAAAGTTTTGAAAAAAAATCCAATTAAAATTTTTGGGTGTCACAACACCTACCCCCTTAGGAAAAATCTCGTCCTCGAGATTTCTGCTGATCCTCAAATAGATATGGGTACTCTGCCTGAAGAAAATCTTCCCTTTCCCATGTAGCTTCATCCTCGGTGTGGTTGCTCCACTGAACTTTGAAAATTTTAGAGGTTGAAGAAGCACTATGGCCGTTGGATGGACATCGTACGGTCACCGGAGCTAGAATCGTTCATATTGACTAAGTTGACAAAGCCCTCTGTCCCCATCAACTTAGTAGGCCCACTAGTCAGCCACCCACTATGGTGGGTCCCAGCTAGTAGGGGGTATTCATTTTTTTGTGCGTCATAAGGACGCACTTCCTTGCGTGCGAAGATATAGCTGGTGGGTCCGACCAGTCAGCGGGGGGAACATTTTTTTCATGAAATACAGAAGCCCTTCCCGTGGGTCCTAGCTGTCAGGTGGAGGAATCGTTATTTTGCGCGTAGTAAGGAGGCATTTCCTTGCATGCGGCCATGGACCCAGCTATCAGCCTCTCCACGTACAGTCCACTTCCGATGGATGTTGTTCATTGACCACGTTGACCAGGCCGCACCGAGAGCACCAGGGCGGTGGACGACGGCGAGGCCTAGGAAGGGAATGACACGGAGCCAGGGAAGACTCGACAGTTCTTTCCCACGCGGAGGAGTACGAGGGTTTACTCGTTCGTCTGCCGTCCCCGGAGAATAACAGCAGGTGTGGGTGAGTAGAGGGATAGCTAGGCTAGTGATGGGAGTACGGTGGGGCGGTGAGGCCTGCGCAGCAGCATAGCCGGCCGCGGGAGGAGGGAGCAGGCAGTCCCGCCGGCGCTTGTTTGAGCGGTTGGAGCAGGAAAATCAGAGATTGAAGAAGCACGGCAGCCGTTGGATGGACATCCAACAGTCACTGCTCTCGTGTGCATTATTTCTAATAATGTACAGCCCATTTGCTAATTCTTAAAAAAAAATTTGGAGCCCATCTTCTTTTTGTTAGCATTACACCCCATATTGTGGCCACGGTTAAAAAGTATATGAATTTTTGCATATTTCGGTGCGGTCAACTGTTTTTAATCCCGAAATATCGATTCACATTCAAACTATTTTGAAAAATAATTTATATAAATATGAAATCCAAATAATTTTCCACGCATAAAAATCAATGGAATTTAAAATCTTGTCATGAAAAAAATTGAAACTAATTCCCGGTTTGATCTGTTTTAAAACTGTACAGCCCATTTCTGGGCAAACCGAATGAAACTCTCCTCATCTTGAAATATTTGCAGCCCAGCAGGGCTGATAAAGTAAGTAGACCTCGTTTGGGTATTTCTTTAAAAAAATAGAACTGTGCTAGCCATTTTTAGCAAGAAAAAAACACAACTGGGCTCATGATGTGGTAAACATAAATAAGACCCTGGCTAGACGGGCCACAGCCCCCGCACAGCCCCGTTGTTACCCTGATCCGTCGCTAAAACTAGTATAAATAATAACTGCTTGTTCCTCAAAAAAAATTGCGCGACCTGCTGGGTCCCTGGTGTCAGCCGCTCGTAGTGTAATTCTCTCGTTTATTGACTACGTTGACAATGGCGTGAGCCCAAGATGTCCAACCATTAGGAGGAACCATATTTTTGGGCTTGTATTATAGAGGCACTTGCTAGCGTACTGCCATGACGCTGGTGGGTCCCTACTGTCATCCTCTCCACGTACAATCATCTCCTTGTTCCTCTCGGTTGTTGATGACGTTGACAACGCAAGAGGGTGGCGCACCGCGCACGGCGAGCGAACCAAGGCCGCAAGGTGGAGGACGATGGCGAAGCCTCAGACGGAACGAACAGGAGCCGTGGAAGATGCGCCGGTCCAGTCGCAGGCGGAGGGGAGTACGAGGGTTGACCGGTTCGGGTGCAGGTGCGTGTTGGGGCTGACGTCACCAGATAATAACAGGACGTGTGGAGGAATAGAGGAAGGGACTAGCCAATGTTGGAGGGTACGTACGGTAGGGCGGCGGAGGCGCAGCCAGCCATGGGAGGCGGGAGCAGGAGGAGCCGACGGGGTGGTTTGGTTTGGGTGGGTGGAGGAAGAAGAAGACAAGAGATAGAAGATACACGACAGATGTTGGATGTCAATCCAACGACTGGTAGGGAGAATCGTTTGTTGACCATCTAGTAAGTCGACACCACCTTGGATAGGCTATTTCCTCGCGGGTCCCAAATGTCAGAATCCAAATCTGTCACGGTCATGCAGTCTTTCCTATGAAAAATTTACAGCCCATTTGATGTGCTAGTTCGAAATAAGTTTGTGGGTGCTGGTGGCAGCTAATCACTTGGCTTCTGTAATGCACAGTGAGCTAAAGCAGCAGGCGAGAGTGATGTTATTTCCCTTGGTTGGGATTTGTTAGTTGTTACAATATTTCACTCTAAATTAAACGACTGGCAAGCCATTTGCCTTGCTTCAAAGAAAATATGACAGTCACAGCCGAGTTGGAAAGGGCAAGAACATCTAACTCCAGCTTACAAACTGTACAAAAGCACGAGGGTTAATTATTCATCAGGTTTACAAAAAAGCCCAGGTTGAAAAGGGCAACAACATCTAACTCCAGCACTGTTTTCGGCAGTCATAGTCAAATGGATCGGTCAGGTTCATAGAATGAACATCCTGGATCGTAAAATTTACTGGATTATGACCACAATATGTTGTAAATAGAAGCCCGACACGTTCAGAAGCTTTTTTGCCCACCTGAAACTCCTTTTTTTGCTCTTCCACATACCCATCCGTCAAAACCATGTTGCTGATAAACTTAAGCCTAATGGACAATAGTAACCTTGCATTCAGCAGGAAGAATGTGACAAATCTAGTGTTTGCACGGTTGGCTACATATCGTTCTAGCGTTATTGTCTTCAATCGAATCTCATGAGAATTGAGAAAATCCCGATGCTTATGAATCCACCGATTGGTTATAACTTTCTTACCCCGTCCTATTGCCTAAATAGACATGATGATTGAAAATAGTTAAGGTCTAAAAAAAGAGTGTCGAAAGAGCAACAGCTGAACGGTTAATTCTAGTACACTATATGCGGGCTTCCAATGTGGGTGAAATTATCACCTTTATATACAACTTCTCCAGACATGGAAAGCATTGCAGCAAGCCAATAATCTTATTCAGATCAAAACTATTCATTTGGATATATAAGATCTTGACAGAATCCAGCACCATTGATAGGCCATCCATGGAGAAACTCTTCATTGAGCATAGAACATAATATTAGTACAAAATGTGTACTCCAACATGACATATAACTTATGCGCAGAAATTTAAAATGCAGCTTATGGTTACAAGTGTAGATGATAATGTAAAGTACCTGAAGAACTGTGGAGCCAAACACCATATTGAAATGAGCACAGAGATCATGTATTACACCCAAGGTCTCCAGTTTAGGCGCATAGAGGACGGTTATTTGCAACGGTGAATAACTAGAATCAAGGATCAACCTTTGAAGTGAAGGGGCATCTTGGATGATGAGCTGCCTTCCATCAAAACAAATTCCAATTCTTACAAGGTTAGGCGACTTTATTTGGAGACAACCGATTCTAACTGTGAAAACAAGCACCAAGCACTCCAGGGCAGGGCAACTGGAGTGGATGATGTTGTGCAATGAGGCCTCCGATATACGAACCCGCACAAGTGAAAGTTTCTTGAGAAATGCGAGTCAAAGGTTTAGTACCAGATTGTTTGGTAGGTTGCACAACGCAAAGGTGGCGGTGTGGAGAGAGGAGTAAAACCGCGAGATGGACATCGGTGCTGAGGGCACAGGTAGATGGCGTTCGGTATCTGGTAGGTGATTTCCAGGGGAATAGTAGAACTCAAGCAGCTGTAGTTCTGTGAATTCGGGGGATTTCAGCCAGGCGTCCACCATGCAGGGCATGGTATGCTTGCTCAGGTAGCATGACGGGATGCAGAGCTTTGAACGGAGCCCTGGTGGTAGGAGGTGATGGCTCTGGGGATTTCAAAATCATTGAAGAGAGATAACTGACGACAGTCGAGATTAAGGGGCACGACGCGCCATAGAGGGCGCCACCGAATTGAGAGGACTTGGGCGCGGCAGCAATCCTTGGTGGGGAGAAGCAAGATGATCTCCCCAAGGACGGCGTCCGGGAGATCGCTGATGCGGTCCACCCGAGATTCTACGGGTTCCTGGGATGCGGTGGGGGCGGGGTCGCCGCTTCTCCCCGCGTTGCCGGGTGCGGGATCTACAACAGACATCACCGCTGGCGGGAGCCTCATCTTCTTGGCGCTGGGGTCAGCCGACTCCATTTTCCTCGAGGGCGTCGCATCGCGCTCACGGATTTGAGCAGAGTAACGAATGACGAGCCTAGTTGTAGTGCGAGTGAAGAAGAAGTGGAGCTGGGGTTTTTCTGTAGTAGTGAGGAAGAAGGGGAGCTGGGGCTTTCTGTAGGAGTGAGGTGAGGAATTTGGGGGTACGAGTGGAGCGAGCTAACGTGAGGTGGGTGGGAGTGAGGAGGAAGAAGAACACCCAGGTTTTTTGGGGGGCGGTGTGCTGGGTGTGGGTAGCGCCTCTCATTCAGTAAATATATGGACTTTTGAATTGATTTTACTATTTACTAGGGTGGATGGGTTGTTTTGTCTTGGGCCCAGAGAAACAATTACTACTAGTACAGTGGAGACACTCTACAGCTACCCAGAAAAACAATTACTACTAAAACAGTGGATACAATACCGCTTCTGGCTCCTCCTAGGTCATCGAAATGTCTCCCTCTACTGAATGCCGGTATACTTTTGTTCACCGACATGCGGGCCATGCAGCGCGCGGGCCCAAATTCCATCCACCAAATTAGAAGGCAGTATGCAGGCGGAGAGTCACCCCGGTCGTAGCGCGGCAATAACGAGCCGTCGTATCACAAAACCCCACCTCCCCGCAGTCTAAGTTTGACGGACGAAGCAACCATCATTTCACTCTTCGATGAATCCCCTTCTCCCTCACCGTCTTCAAGAAAGGCAACACTTGCATCTGCCACTGTTCTTCTCTCCCAACGAAGGGAAGGTAAGCGGATCCGTGATGTTGGTATATTTTCGTTCAGAGAAAAAAAAAGAACTTTTGCAAAGCAGTAACCGATCCTCACTCTTTTTTTTGTTTCATTGTCATTGCGATTGTGTTTTTCTTTCAGTGGTCCCCTAGTATTCGTCAGTTTCATGATGGACCAAGGAGAACCAGGCAAAGATTTGCCGATATTAGAGCAGACGCGGGAGGCTGATCCCCACGAGACAGAGTGCTCCAAGAAGATGGAGGCAGCCACCGAGCCGATCCCAGATACGCTCACGGCCACTACTGAGATGATCAACGCCCCGTTTGAGGTTACAGCCCCCGTGGCACTGCAGGAGTAGTTTTCCCCCTTCGAGGATGTGCCACCCCCCCGCCCGCTGAGCTGCCCAAGGTGATTTTCTTCTTTGCCGATCTCGATTGTGGTTTCTCATCTAAGTATGTGGTGATGAATAATGCAAAATTTTATTAGCTTCGATGCCATACTATACATAGTGGTTTAAATAACTTGTGTTTCTTATACTAGAAAGTAATTCAGAATTTGTTTCTGTTTCAATTAGAGCCCTGCTGCAGACAAGGATTGTGTGGTTGTACATGTCACTTGCTATGAGGCGGATGACCTGAATATACGCACTGGGAAAACAGAGTTTTTAGGCTGTTGGATCTTGGAAGCCATTTGCGCTTATACCAATGAAGAGTTGTATTCCAGCCTCACTACTGTCAGGCGTGTTGTCCAGGGTGTACTGAAGCACAAGAAGTTCAAAGCTACTCCTTCGTTTGTGAGGCATAATGTTCTTGTCAAGCTTACGCAGGAAGATGACGTGGCATGCCTCCACAAACAAGTTTATGAGTGCCAAGGCCACAAAGGTTGTCTTCATGAAGGTTCACATGATTGAGCTGCTGCCGGACGTCCTCGATGATGTTCATGGCAAGGTTCATCTTGTGTCCAGCCCAAATTAGATCGAGGCATGAAATAGTTGCCCCAGCTAGTGTTTAATAGTAGTTTGGATTGTGTCTAATTATCCAAACCTTGCCTGTTATCGAGCCCTCTGGGGTTAGTACTCTGTTTGAATCCATCTATGGGAACTGCTGCTACTTTTGTGTGCCCGTGAATCATCGTAATTGTTGCCAAAATAGATGTGTCTTCACTACTTTTATCATACGAGCAGTGTGTGTTTTGATGAAATAGAGTACTCGTTCGAGAACTGTGCGTCGACGTATACATAAGTACTTGTAAACACTGTTGGTGCTACCCCACTTGTAAGCAGTTGTGCAAAACACGACACATTGGCTCAGCTCGCTTCAACACTAGGCTATTGACCAGCTAACAATCAACAATCTGTTGTCTGACATATAAGCAACTATGTATCTTGTTACAGTGGTTCATGCAGTTAACTAAGGCCACAATGTAAATTCCAAACGTTCACACGCTAGTCCAGCGTTCATGTGGAACACTCACATTAAACTCGGCTTCATAAAAAACTTGAAAAGCATAAGTTAAGCAATTTTATACCTCTCAATGATTCATAGAACATAACAAACATATAATAGTTCACAGCAAAAGACAAAGTTGTGAGAAGGATTACAAATCAGGAAAAAACAAGCAAGGCTTCCCTGAGCAAAGGGCCTCCTGGCAGGCTTAAATTTCCTGGAGTTCACTATATTTTTTTCTTGTTGCCACCATCCAGGGTTAGGTTCTCTCATTCCAGAATAACCAATTATAATTGCGCTGGAATGCTGAACTGAACCATGTAGTGTACTGACCAGCTGAAATTCTTGTGCATTCCACTAAATTTAAGCACCGCTATTTGCATAAATAAACAGACCACAATGCCTCTTGTCCGCGCACCTGTCCAAAAAACCATCGTGCAGCCGTGCCAGCTAGTCCTTGGTCTATGGATGAACTGGTAGAAAGGTGCATTCCGGACTAGCATGCAGTTGTTTTCGCTCGTCCCTAAACTACAATTAGGAAGTAAAACGTACGAATCAACTTCTTTTATATTGCGTTGGTCATTCTACCTAGTAACTACCAATGTAGGAATACCTAGAAGACGGGTTGTAAGACGACGGCAATGAGGGATAGCCATCTCATTTTGCGCAGTTCTACTAAAACTGAGGTTTGTGCTTTTGATTGCGCGGATAGAAACGATACGGAGACAGACATCCCAAAATGATATGGAGACAGACATCCCTATTTGCGCAAATACGAAATACGATTATTTAAATAGTGACAGATATTTGCAGTGGTGTATGATTACCAGCAGCATCTATTGTGTTATAATTGGCACTAGATTGACAGTATGAAAGTGTCCTTAAGTAAGTAGCATCACATCACATCAACACTGCCACTAGATTAACATGCAGAACAATAGCATTAGTATTACTGTCATGAGAGTAGCACATGGTCAGTAAATGCGCAATCAAATTTGTGCAGTTCCACTAGGATGAAGCAATGTTAGCGGTGTGAGATTAAAGTGTAACTGCAAAAACACAATTCATGGGAAATAAACCAAGACGGAAGCACTTCATAAAATGGTGGTGGCATTGCTTCAATTTATCGACGGCACTAGACCATTACTTATAGTGACATTAGGTGGCATTGCTTAATGCTTCATGTGATTTTACATTAACGGTAGCGATATGGGCGTAGGGACAGCAGGGGCATAAAGTGGTGAGGCAGATGTGGTTGCCGAGAGCGGCAAACACTCAGGCAGCATGTCTGCAGTTGTCCCATTTTTATCTCCTCGGCGACATTTTCCTATGTGAGCACAGGAAATCTAGACCTGCTCATTCTCATTTGCGTTGTCCCCCAACACCCGTCACTTTCTTTCCTTTTTCAACCAAGACATAGGTCCACTCCCCCCCACCCTTCGCCATCCACCATGCTTTCTTCGTCTTTTCAACCAAGAGACCGGTTGGGTAGCCAGTATCTACTACTTTCCACTGTTTCCTCTTAGAACCAAGTCCTAGATTCATGCTACAGCTTTCCCACTTTCTTCCCTATTTGAACCAACTCTTATAGTCGACTGTATGAACTAGCTTTACCTCTAATAATAGTAAAAGTCTAGGTGGCTTTGGAACAGCGGACGGAAGTAGAAAAAGATCCACACGAAGCCAAGTGGGGAGCTGGGGCAGTAGAGCAAGGCAGGTTTCGAAGGAATATATACCTGAGGGTCGTCGGAATGTGGCAAACACGGCGTCGGGAGGCCGCATCTTGGCCACAATACCGCAGGGAGGAAGAAGGGGTCGGAGGCCCTCCGGAGCCGGCGGTCTCGCAAAGAGAACGGCACGGCCGCCGATCGGGACGCGCGGGCAGCCGTTGGTCTCCTCCCTCGCCACCGACGACAGCGTGAATGACGCACCTACACCCCTGCCCCGGTCGAGGTTGTCCGGCCAGATTTGTGACCAGCCATGAGCTGAGGGAGAGTGTGGCCACCAATGTCTTGCTTAGGTCTGGAGAGCATGAGAGAGTGAACGAGAGGAACCCTAGTAAAGCACGCGCTAAGGCTCCTGCTTATATATATAGTGGAGTGATTTTGTTGTACCAGCTTCAAAAAAATGCGCTCCTACGTGTACCGGCGAGTGGGTGTGAGAGAACTAGTGCGTGCGTGCACCGCTTCTCTTCGTGAGAGTAAAATATACTATGCCCAAAGAATGTTCGCTACAAGAGTAATAGTGTAAGTGTGTGACGTGTGAGCTAAAATAAAATGTGCGCGACGTCTTTTGTTTTTTAGAAGTTCTGAGGGTAGGGTGTGAAGAGCACATATGTGTGTGACGTCTACCTGCAGATAGACGGTGGGTGCAAGAGGACTCGGGAGGGTGCGTGTGCGTGAGAGAGAGAGGGCACGTATCAATGCAATGCATGTGTCCGTAAATCATTATCCGACAAACGTTCGCCACAAGCCTTTTCCTGACGAACGCCGTTAGAACCGTTAGATCAGCATCCGACAGTGTCAGTTTTGCCATCTCATTTAACAAAACAGCCACTCCTCCTACACACAAATCTTCCACGTGAGTGTTAGCAACTGTCGTATGCTCCCTCCATTCCAAAATGCAGTGCATATAGCTTTATTGAAAATTCGAACCTCGCAAACTTTTACAGAGTTTTAGTGTACCAAATTGCACATGTAGAATACCGCGTATATATCATTTCATTCATCTTCGAGAGATAACTATAAAGATTGGGGAGGAGTCTACAAAGAAAGACCATCGTATCACCTACAGAAATTTCAACCATCCTTTGGTGTGGAGGAATATCATAGGAACTCTATATGATATGATTTTTATAGGATTTTTTCCTTTAGAGCCAATTGGTTCATAGGAATAGATTCATATACTCCACATTTCAAAGGAAATAAACATAATATCATTTCTATAGCTTTAGAGCCACTTGGTTCATATGAATGGATTCCTATACTCCCATAATTTCAAAGGAAAATAAACATTAGCGTATATTCAATAGAAAAGTTCCTATGATATGAACCAAATTACATCTCTTTTCTAATCCCTCCTCATAGGAATTGAGATACATGGCATCTCTAGATTCAATAGAAAAGTTCCTATGATGTCAACCAAATGACATCTCTTTTCCAATCCCTACTCATAGGAATTGAGATACTCCATGTCATCTCTTTCCCTACAGCTTCCATGTATACATCTTCTATTCCTAAATAGCTAGTACAACCCACTAGTTGCTTTTTTCCAAGACATGCAACTATGGCACAAGAACTATATAGTGTTCGAATAACTTGAAAGATGGTCGCTGGATGAAGCTAATCCGATAGTGCAGAGATGGCAAATCCGAGCACTACTGGCCGTTGGATATCGTCAACATTCTACCAGATCTGCCACATGTACAATTTAGAAGACTCCATGGTTGAACTTAAGCATAATGCGCAAACCTCAAAACACAAGCACTTCTCCTTTGTTCTAGAATCTTCCGTATCATAATTGTTTTTTTAAATGAATTGCCATTATTTGTTTTTTACTTTATGCTTTACAATGCACAACCCCATGAATCTTAACATTTTTATAAAACTAATTGATTTTGAATGAGATGAACTATAATAACTAAACGAACATCTACATCAGGCATATATGACTCAAAGCTTTACATGCTATAGTGTGTATTTATTCATAATTTGGTTTCGAAATCTCATGCGTTCAATGCATGTGTACCTTACTAGTTTTGAGTAGAGTAGCAAATTTCACGCGGCCCCGGGTATATCAAAATGCAGGGCCCATGCATCATTGCCTTTCAGTCAAACCTACGTCCACAATTTTTTGTACGTACTATATCTCCACTGGTCCCCGAACCCAAAATGCTGCATCGTTCCCCTAAAACCAAGCGGCCCACACATATTTAAGGCGTTGACTCGAACTCAATCCCTCTCCCGTTTACTACGACGTGGCCATGCACGCCCTAGTAGTACTCCTACAAACCCTACCGCCGCACGCATCATCGGTTTTCTTCAAGAGGACGAGGGAGAAGCCGATTTGTAGTGGAGGCACTTTCAAAAAAAATGATCTGTAGTGGAGACCCCTACCCTAGGGTGCCCTAGGTAGCTGTCGCACGCATCATTGGTTTTCTCTTTTCTTTATGCTCTTGCGCCTTAGAGTGAAATGATGGTTGCTTCGTCCGTCCAGCTTAATGCGGGAAAGGTGGGGCTTTGTGATTTGACCCCTCATCGCTCATTTTCTACTACTGTGGCGCTACGACTGGGGTGCCTCCAATTCCAACCGCTGCTCCGAACTATAATTTGGTGCATCGCACGTGGAACAAGACGGTGGATGAGCCACAGGTCGGCCCAAGGGGTCCTGTTAAGTGTGTCGCCATTTCGTGTGCGGACTGACCCTGCTTGAGTCACTACGCCAACACGACAGGTGCAGCCTACCACTTGGTTTTGCTCCTTGGTGAATCCCGACTATATTGATCTAAAAAGATACGTATTGAACTACCCTCTCCGTCTCGTTTTTTTTAGACATCTCGGTTTATAGGGCGTGCACGTAGTTCTAGGTCATCCATTTGACTAACTAAATCTGAGTTACTATGTCACAAAAAGTATATCATTGGATTATTAAGTGGATGTAGTTTCTAAACATATACTGTTCATCACATATAGCCAGTTAAATTCTCAACCTAGAACGACGTGCATGCCATGTAAACCGATACGGAGGAAGTATAGTAGTAAAAATGAGGTGATTTTACCGAGCGATCGGCGGGGGAGCAAGGCCTGTCATGCGGTCCCACGTGTCATGATGTACCAAGGCGATGCGCGTGTCCCTCTTGAGGCAGAAGCAATACTGCATGGTTTGAGATGATGGCGAACCGAAGTGTGAAATAATGGTTGCTTCGTCCGTCAGGGAAGGTGCGGCATTGTGATTTGACGTCTCATTGCTCATTACTACTACTACTGGGGCGGTACGACTTGGGTGCGTCCCCCCTGCTATTCTGCACTGTTATTTGGTACTTGACACGTCAACCCGGTTACTATATGTCCCACATGTCGGCGACAGGAAGTACATAATTCATGAAAGCGAGCGTCGACGGAGGAGTACAAGACACGGCTTGGGTTGTTGCTGCTTTGCGCGATCCATCGATACAAACCCGGACTAAAAAAAGGCGAGGGCGGGTCTTTTCCCGCGCGGCAGGCAGAGGAGTTTGGCATAGTCTGTTCGAGGCAAGGAGGCAGGAAGGGAAACAAGCAAATAAAGGTTGAGCGACTTAGTTTTGGGAAAATCTGATTTTACGGAGTACGTACCCACTAGGGTTTATAGGGCTCATCTAAAAAACATTAGTTTTTCTGTTTTATAAGTCTCAATTCTACTACTAGTAGTAGTACCATCACATGTTGGATTTTGAGGTGCCTTAGATCACCCGATGCAAGCAGTGTCAAGAGGAAACTCACCAATGCATGTAGAAGTTCATGGAAATTTAGTGGTCATTCATGCATTCGTTCTAATTAATGCCTCGGTAAACATAACTTCTTGAGAAAAACGAGCGTACTAATTACTTGTGCAAACTAGGAGTACGAAATTAATTCGACCACTCACCGTCTACCTTGGTTGGAGAGATTTTTGAAATTGAGCCATAAACTGGAAAGGAGGGAGTAGTAACTTTTGTCTCGATTACTATTTGTGGCCTTGTATAGATGCAAAATGTATTTTTTTATAGTGGCCTTGTATACGTAAATGGAGGGAGTGCTAAAGGACATATATATTCCAAACAATGTGATAATCTCTCTAACCAAGGTAGTAGGGACGCGGAGTAAACGGAGGGACTAGTAAAATTTTCTCCTCGTCCTGCGAGCCACCGCGCGCGTGGGCGAGGGAGCGGGCGTAAGGCATACAGTACTACTACTAGTAAGCAAGCTTCACCTCATCCAGCGAACCACCGCGCCCGTGGGCGGGGGAGACGGCGTACTAAGCAAGCTTCTCCTCGTTCTGCTAGTTGAGGGGACACATCAAAAGTACTCCAGTGTATAGAGCCTTGCCTCTAAGGTAGGCCCCACATGGTTTGCCTCTTTTTTAACATAACGCGTCAAGTCGCAATTTGTTTGTTCACCCATGGTAGACGATCCTCCCTCCATCTAGTGGACAACCAGTACACGTGTCAAATTACCACGTGGGCTGCCTTTTCGTACAGAAATGAGCTCCACCGTGTACCCGCGCGAGTGTGGTTGGGAAAGAGACGGGAGTACGTGCGCCGTGCGTGCACCTCTTCTCTTCATGCACGTCCGCCACCTACGTGGGTGTGTGTGAGAGATACAAACCTAGACAAATGGCTTGTGCAGAATAACTACTCTTCGTAAGCCATTGTAAGAGTGCACAAAATGGTGAAGGAGGAGATAGGGTAGCGGCGGAGGTGTGCGATTCTTGGCCGGAGTTTGGCCTCGTTTAAATAGGAGATTAAATAGACGGCGGACGGGAGGAGCTCGGCCGGCGTTACGTTTAATGCCGGCCCGATCATGAATGGACGTGTGTCCAGAGTGGGTTTCTCGGCTTCCACACGGGCGGGTTTCATGGAGGCGTTTGAATGCGGCAAGGAGGCGTGTTCAGTCGGGCGTGCAGCGAGTGGCGCTCTCGACACTGATGTAGGACACCGCGCTGTTCTTCCACTGACGTGTGGGCTCTTTGGGTACATGGCCTGCATGTCAGTGATCCAACGCAGGCAGCACACAGCAGAGGAACCTTTGGTGGGCCAGGGCGGTCAGAAGCGGGCATTTCATAAACCGATGATTGTTCATTGAGTGTGACGTCATCCTTTTCATGTAGATAAGCCAACTATGTTGATAGCCCGTTTGATACATTGTGATTCATAAAGACTGCTGCAAACATCAATGTTCTGCTTATCACAGATAAGATTGATTAATACCCGTAACAATCCATGTCCTTAACAAAGGGTACATGCACGTATAGGTCGAGCGTGTGTCTTGTGTCGTGTGTTGTGTGCATGCAGGCGTGCGAGTGTTGCGTGCGTGAAAGGGTACGTTTCAGTGTTGCATGCATGTGTGCGTACGTGCGTGTGTTCGTGAGTGCATGTGTACGTGTCAGTGTTGCACGCCTACATGCGTGCGTGTCTTGCGTGCGTGCGTGTGTACGTGCGGGGTGAGGCTACACGTCAGTCGACTGACTTTTTCATCACTGGTCATTAGATTTTCCAGCCGTTGGATACGAAATCAAGGGCCTGTAGTTTATCATCAAACTCCACCCCCCTGAGCCGCCAGCCACCACCGGCCGAACCACCGGCCCCCGCCACCCCGCCCGCCCCGAAACCACTCCCCACCGCCGGTTCGCCGCCGCACCGGCCATCCCTCTAGCCCCCCCGCGCCAAGCGTTTTCTCCGGCGATCCCCAACCCACCGCCCAATCAACGCACCCCCCACCGCCGGCGACTGCCAACCAGAGGTCTCATGACTTCGAGTACCCACCGACCACTAATTTGTTACCATTTCTGTTCTTCATATACGCGCTGACGGGTGGGCCCTATGGTAATGTGCGCTGTTGAACGTGGACCGTTTGACTGGTCAATTGATCGTGTCATCAACAAATTACGGAGCTGTATGGTGAGCCAGTGACCGTATGATCACCCTAAAATGTATTTTATTAACACAGTACAGACTCAAACTACCATTTCTTTCTTTCATATACGGGCTGACGGGTGGGCCCCACGGTTACGCGCCCCGATGATGCAACACTAGTTGCGCCATGTGGGATGTTTGACTGGTAAATTGATTGTGTCATCAACAAAATACGGAGTTGTACGGGTGAGCCAGTGACCGTATAATCAAGACATATATTTTTTAACACGGTACAGACGCAAGGGCTCATATATACGCGCAAGCACTCACCGCTATAAGCGCACACACGCAGACCCTACCCCTATGAGCACCTTTCAGAGAGTGAGCTAGCATATGATCTTGAGATTTTACGAAGTCACCATAGGTGCCTCATAGTCGAGTGGAACGTCTCCTCCCACTGAACGCACATCGCCGGAAAATACTGAAATTAACCCAGGATAAATGCGAGCACCGGGACTTTAACCCTGGTGGGCTCGGGAAACCACTGTCCTCCTAACCATCCAACCACATGTTGGTTAGCACGACAAAATGTATGTGGTTACCGTGATGAGCTTATTCTAAAGTCCAGTGACCATATCATGCTTTCGCTTCAAATACAATGACCGTAAGTGTCGTCAACAAAATACGGAGCACGCATCAAATGCAAAGTCCGCCAGTGTCATCAAGAAAATACGGAGACGTATCGTGAGCTAGATACCGTATGATCACCATGAGAATGTATACGGTGACCGTAATGAGCATATTCTGAACTCCAGTGACCGTATAGTGCTTTAGCTTGAAATACAGTGACCGTCATGCGTGAATGTGTCGTGGGCATGCATACTTTTAGAGGGCCGAGAGATAGTTTGTGTGCGTACGTGAAAGTGGTGTAGAAAGAGGGGTTGTCCAGTGGAGACAAGGAGAGATATGCCCTTCGTTTCTCTTTCCCGTGACTAATATTTTAGGAGAATATATAAACATTCACAATGCAGAACAAATATTTTTGGATGCACCATGCAATTAACTTTCATGTATAACATTGTACTATTGTATATGCTTATTTTCTTAGTGGCCGATTGCGTGTGTGGTGTGGTGGGCACATCATTTCTAGTTGTGGTGGGTCAACATGAGGACTCATGGGTCGGTTCCATCCTACGCCACATAGGTTGGATCGAGACGCCTTATACGAAGACCCATGTGGAGGACTCGGCGTACAACACGTAGCTAGCTACCAGAGTCGCGGAGGAATCTATCCCCACTGGTCATAAGACGAATATATATGATTTGTAACCCTAGGCCCCCAGTATGTTATAGAAGCTTGGGGGCTAGTTCGTCGATAGTATACACAGACGCACAATGCCTGGTATTCACATGTACTTTCTACACACCCCTATCACTAATATACAGTACCAGGAGTAGGCTTTTTCCTCAACTACAAGGGTCCGAACTAGGGTAAAACTTTGCCTCGTATTACCATCCAGCCTAACAGTCAGGGATATCCTACTGAATGATATGATGGAATCATATCTACCAACTACTAAGAGAGAGGTGTGTCTGGGGGGGGGCAATGTGTGCGATAGAGGCCTAAAGATAATGTGCGTGCGGGAGACACGTAGGCACATATATGTGCGTATAGAGGGCTAGTAGAGACCGTGCGTGTGTATATATGCATGTGAGAGAAATAGTGTTTTCCAACTGAGATTAGTGAAAAGAGTGGTACATAGTAGTCAGAAAGAGAGAGAGAGAGAGAGATACAGAGAGAGCATGTGACTGAGACTCCCCGACACCCCGAGAGAGATTGTGAGCATGTGTGAAAGAGAAATGTCGATGCATATAAAGTGTGTGCACTTATGCGGTAGATAGAGAGATATATAGCGCGTTTGTGAGAACGGGCCGAGGCATAGTGCATCTACGTGTAAAAGGCGGTTCTACGCATTAAATTAAAATATAAATGGCATTATTATTTTTGGATGACATCATGAATTTTGCAAATTGCGTATGGACGAAAATCGGTCTATCAGACACCCATACTCTATTGAATTCTAGCATGTGCATGTGTTTATTTAATATTATCGATCCATAGAGTGAGAGCGGTTTGAAATACAGGCAACGGATGCTTTTGCAATTCATATATAAACATTAATTAGTGCACTCCATGTTGTTAGTATGAAGCACTTTATACATTTGTCACTTGCATGGATACATTCCAAATTGCTAGCTACGTAATAGAATACATGTCGAATTCAACATAAAGGGGGTTTCAAAGATTCAAATTCATAGGAAGTGCATTCATCTATTTGAACCCGAGATAATGGCATTTGTAAATCAGATGTAAAAGGGGGCATCAATCTTTGTTGTGCGTTTGAACATGCTATATATATTCATACGCATGTCTAACTTTTTTTGCAACCAAGGAGATTATATCTGGAACCATGCATGAACTGAGGTAAGTTGCATATTTTTTAATATATACTCGTGTACAATGTATATTCAAATGTACCACCTCCATTCCAAAATAATCGTAGCTTTAGGATTTTCAAGAGTAAAGATTTGTGAAGTTTGACAAATCCTGAATGTTCAATTCAAGAGAACCGAAAACGTTAATGCTTCTGCTCCCAAATATAGAACGAAGCGCCAAATAGCATATGGTCACCCGAAACCGCATGAAACTAATGTTTGATGGTAGGAAATTACTGTCCTAACTCTGGCCCGTGTAGCCTATCGGCCCGATGTCCAAAGGTCAAAACCGGGGTAGGTTTGTAACTTCACCAAGACGCCAGTATCTACCACCTCCGAGAGGCATTCATATGCCATGGGCGCCTAAACACCCATTTGCTCGGCCGAAGTCTATCCCGCCCACATTTGGGACAACTGAGATTACTGCCCTACCCCCAACCCGCAATATGTCCGAAATTTTAGATGGGGGCAAAGTTTGTAACTTCCCCAAATTTCAAACAAGCGCGTCCCAAACCGAAACATTGTTTCCCCTTAGTTCCCCGCCTCCCTCCGTTTCCCCATTCATACTCCGTGGGCGCCAAAACGCCCTCTCCAGCAGCCGCGAAACCCCAGCCTCCTCCGTCCTCCACCCCATAGCGCCCAATCCACCGCCGCCCTCCCCCATCACCCCGGAGCCGGTACCCCGACGTCGTTGTCCAACGCAACCGCAACCGCAACGCCCTTAAGGACTTAGCAGCTGAAGCCGAGGTAGAGCTGCCTCCATGACGCCGACACCGATGTGCGCCGTACCAGAACTACTCCGACCACGCCGTCCTGCGCCTCACTGCTGCCGCTCCACTCTGTCGCAACCGTCCACCGCACTGGAGCTGTTCCCGCTACACGTCGTTCGCCGCCTCGGATCAGCTTCCCCGCCGCCGACAGACGGCCACCACACCACACTCAACAAATTGGCCATGGGTTCATCCAAGGCTGCACCGTCCTCCACAACTTCTCGTTTCTAGTGAACCACAAGAAGATCGTCGGAAAAACAGAAGGAGGCCACAGCACTGCCAGCAGAACGAGGTACTCCTCTTCCCTTATTCATGCAAACCTTACGTCTTTGCTCACACCGTATTCATCCCACGAAAGAAAGTAGTTGAGCGCTTCTTACTGCATCTTCTTCATGATACTAAATGCACAAGGTTTCCTCCCCTTACTATTTCACCTTTGCTAGAGGTTAGTAGCCCGCCTGGATTTCAATTCAGGGTCAGTCGAACCACAATTAAAAGAAGCAGCACCCGCTTAGGCGCGTAGAGCACCTAGTCTGCCTGTTCACCGGGAAGTGGCGCACTGGTGTCTATCATAGGGGTGTGGGGCGCAGGAGCTGCTTGCGCCCGATCTGGAGGTCGGTAGGGCTAGAATGGATGGCCGGGGGGCGGTGCCAAGCACGACGGTGCGGTGAGGTCGAGGGGAGGGCGCAGGCAGGGGACTGGGCCGGTGGTCGCTGCCGTTTCGAGGAAGATCATCAATACTAACTGGCTGGAGGTAGATGAAGGCGATCTGCCCGTTCTTTGTACATCGGACGGTGCAGAAAAAATGGACTGACATATTTGTTTTCAGTCGAATGTTATTTTCATAGAATAATGTAGTAATTTAGTGTGCCATGCATGTTGTAGAGCTATCATATTTCTCCCGTCATTTATTTCTCACCGACCTGCTATCTGCTACCTTTACACTGTACTAATTGTGCACACACTTCACCCATACTCACACTATTGTTTTTTATGCATGGGTATTTCAGACTCTGACGCAGTGTTGATGAATGCTGAAAAGAAAAGACAGAAGTCGCTCCAGTATAATTCGAAGATAAGCACTAAGCTTTTCAGCGCTCTAAAGGATGCAGTGTGAGCAGTTGGAGACAGTAAACGTAGCTCTGCAGTTGATGATCTCAATTGTCACACACAACCATCCCAGGTGCTTGCTTTAACTTCGCGCTGTCAAATGTGGTTGCATGTTGCATATGGTGTCTAGCTTGTATTGCTTCCAATTTGGTTAAATTGCATCTGCTTACTTTACAAATTATACCTTTGATAATGACATGCCTTCCTATTTTTCATACATACTACATATGTCTATTAACCATGTTCATATATCAAACTAATGCTCTTCTGTATCCCTCGTCAATCACTTATGATGAGAGAGTCACCCGAGTGGGTTACCGTGAGACGCCATACTCGTTTAAAGAGTGCAGTGTCATCCTCCCCACATGATTCTCAAGAAACAGCAAGGCTAAATGAAGATAGTCAACATAGCTCTCTAGTCGATGACCGCAATTCCCCCACACCACCATCACAAGTGCTTGCTCTAACTTCGCAGTGTGATATGTGGTTGCATGTTGCATACGGTGTCTAGCTTGTAATGCTTCTAATTAGGGTAAATTGCATCTGCTTAGTTTACACATTATACCTGTGAATATGACATGCCTTCCTATTTTTGGTACACACTACATCTATGTGTTAACCTTGTTCTTACATGAAACTACATCTCTTCTGTATCCTGCATCAATCACTTACGATGAGTCACCTTTATTCATTGCATATTGCATATTATTTCTAGCCTGTTGCCATGTATTGCTTCTAGTTTGGTCAAATACATTTGTTAGGGCACCCTTTTAATTTGGCAGAGTGATATTGGTTTCATCTTTCATATGGTTTCTAGCTTGCATTGATTCTAACAAGTTCAAGCACCTTGTGCTTAGTTTACACTTTATACATCAGACATGTCAATATGTCACGCCGTCGTGTTTTTCATTCATATTCCATCCTCCTATCATGCGGCTGCCTTACATGAAAGTAGTGTTCGTCAGTATCATGCATCAATGAGTTCTGACGAGCAAATTTTATTCCTTTTTCTTGTGGGTTTGACTTGACAAGGCAAAATCAAGAATGAGGAAGGAAAAGAGTAAGGAAGACGATGATGGTGGTCCTTTGCAGCAACGTAAACGGAGCATCTGTACCGATTCTCCTTGTACTGATAGTGCATTACAAGGTCCAAGTCTCCGCTCCCCTACTCCACCATCCAAGGTGCTTGCTCTAACTTGGTAGTGTGATATCTGGTTGCATGTTGCATATGGTGTCTAGCTTGTATTGCTCCTAATTAGTGTAAACTGCATCTGCTTAGCTTACACATGATACGTGTGAATATGACACGCTTTCCTGTTTTTGGTACATACTATATCTGTCTATCACACCATGTTCTTACATGAAACTACTCTTCTTGTGTATCCTGCATCAGTCACTTATGATGGAACACCTTTAAGTTGGCAGTGTGATATTGGTTTGCGTCTTGAATATGATTTCTATCATGTATTGCTTCTAGTTTGATGAACGCCACCTATGACGAGACAGTTTTAATTTGGCAGAGTGATATTGATTGCACTTTTCATATGGTGTCTAGTTTGCAGTGCTTCTAATTTGTTGAAGTGCCTTCTGCTTAGTTACCACATCATAGGTGTGAATATGTCAAGCCGTCCATTTTTTCGTACATATTCAATCCTCGTATCATGACTTTGCCTTTCATCAGAGTAGTGTTCGTCAGTATCATGCATGAATGAGTTCTGAAAAGCGAATTATATTCCTTTTTCTTGTCGGTTTGACCTCACAATGCAAAATCAATAAAGCCGAAGGAAATTGGCAAGGCATTGGATGATGGTGGTCCTTCCGAGCAACTGAAACGGAGGTTCTCTACAGATTCTACTCCGCCATCCTCCCAACAAGATTCACAAGACAACGCAAGGCAAGACAGCCAACGTAGTTGTGTAGATGATGAGCACATCTCCCCTACTCCACCATCACAGGTGCTTGCTCTAACTTGGCACTATTATATGTGGTTGCATGTTGCGTATGATGTCTAGCTTGTATTGCTTCTAACTTTGTTGAATTGCATCTGCTTACTTTATACATAATGCCTGTGAATATGACACATGTTCCTGTTTCTAGAACATACGTGTACATGATGAGCACATCCCCCCTACTCCACCATCACAGGTGCTTGCTCTAACTTGGCACTATTATATGTGGTTGCATGTTGCGTATGATGTCTAGCTTGTATTGCTTCTAATTTTGTTGAATTGCATCTGCTTACTTTACACATAATGCCTGTGAATATGACACGTGTTCCTGTTTCTAGAACATACGTGTACATCATGAGCACATCTCCCCTACTCCACCATCACAGGTGCTTGCTCTAACTTGGAACTGTTATATGTGGTTGCATTTTCCGTATGATGTCTAGTTTGTATTGCTTCTGATTATGTTGAATTACATCTGCGTAGCTTACAACTTATAACTGCAACGATCACTTACCCATAAGACACATTTAACTTGGGACTGTGATTTAGGTTGCATCTTGCATTGTCTTCTAGCTTGTACTGCTTCTAATTTCTTGAAATGGCACTTACGACGAGACACTTCTTACCTGATAGAGTGATATTGGTTGCATGTTCATATGGTGCCTAGCTTTCATTTCTTCTAATTTTGTTGAAATGCCTTCCGCTTACTGTTTTTTCATACATATTACATCCTCCTATCGTACGTGTGAATACGAAACGCTGTATTTTTTTGTATATATTCCATCCTCCTATCCTGCGCTTGCCTTACATCAAAGTAGTGTTCGTCTGTATCATGCATCAACCAGTTATGCAGAGCTAATTTTATTCATCTTCTTGTGGTTTTGACTTCATAAGGCAATACCAGAAAATAGGAAGAAAAGAGTAAGTTTGGGGATGTTGGTGGTCCTCCGCACCGACACAAACAGAGACTCTCTACATTTGCCACTGCTACTGCTAATGAAGTTGAAGTCCCAAGTCTACATGATGAGTTCATCTCCCGTACTCCACCATCGCAGGTGCTTGCTCTAAGTTGATAGTGTGATAATTGGTTTCATGTTGCATATGTTGTCTAGCCTGTATTTCTTCTATTTTGATTAAATTGCACCTGCTGAGTTCATACGTTATACATGTGCATATGACATGGTTTTCTGTGTCTAGAATACACTGCATCTATCTATCATATCATGTTCTTACATCAAAGTACTGCTGTTGTGTATCCCGCATCAGTCACTCATGATTGGACACTTTTAACATGGCAGTTTGATAGTGGTTGCATCTTGCATTGATTTCTACGTTGTACTGCTTCTAATTTTTCGAATTGCCACTTATGACAAGACACTTTTAAGTTGGCAGAGTAATATTGGTTGCACCTTTCATATGGTATCTAGCTTGCATTACTTCTATTTTCTTGAAAATCCTTCTGCTTAGTTTACACATCATAGTTGTGAATATGTCATGCCGTCCTGTTTTTCTTACATGTTCCATCCTCATACGGTTGTCTTACATCAAAGTATTGCTTGTCTGTATCATGCATCAATGAGTTCTGAAGAGCGATTTTATTCTTTTGTGTTGTGGGTACGGCATGACATGGCAAAGTCAAGAAAGAGCAAGGAAAATAATATAGTAGGGAGTGGTGTTACTCGTCGGGTGAAACAGAAAAGGATCTGCCGTCCAGATTCTGCTGGTACTTATAGTGCAGTAGAAGGTCCAAGTCCACCGGCTAAATCTATAAACACAGTATCACCTGCTCCACCAGCTACAGCATCCGCTTCAACTGTACCAGCATCTCAACGAGTTACTCGTTCGTTTGCTTCAGAACTGGCCAGTTCCCAAGCTGCCTTCACACCTAACACTACTTCCGAAGCACTGCTGACACAACAGGACTTGGCAAGATCAGATGAACCTCATGAGCATCAACACCAAGACGGTACCTGACCGAGTCAAGTTGCAGTTGCATGCTCCTTTATATGTACTCTCACAGTTTGATGTACACTAACACTTTCCATATTCGTTGTTGAACTAGCACCACGACTCAAGCGGAAACAGACATCAGGGATAATGCTTGACAGATTAACAAAATCTAAAGGAGGAAGAATGGAGATCCATTTTGAGGCAGGTTTAAAAAGGCCACGTGATGCTACAGAGTCAGCCAAGTTAGTATCAGAGGCAGCCCTTGCCGTTAGGTGTCATGCACGTATCCTCCCAATGTGGATCCGGTACAGGAATGAGAAACACAATACCCAGGTTAACACCTTCCTTGACCATTTATCCATAAGTAATGTTATTCATCGCAATTAGTAATATTGTTTTGCTCTGTCCCATACTTTCTAGCTTCCTCCTAATAAGACTCACATTCTATTTCAACAGATGAGGTTCAAGTTGGATCCGAAAGATGATGCAACTAAACAAGCATGCACTCATGTTTTTCAGTCTGCTCTGCGACAGTATCGGTACCACCTTAGAAAATCTCACTTTGAAGGCAAGGCTAACAATGAAATCGCCCAAACATCTCCAGTGGAATATATTACAGATGAAGACTGGACAACCCTCGTTAAACACTGGTCTGATCCAAAGTATCAGGTAGGCTATATGTATTTGATCAGACCACATATTGAACTTGTATTTATGTATGTGCCTTACAAGTGTATCTTCTTCTAGGCTAACTGTTTGAAGAACAAGACCAACCGTTCTAAAGTGAAATTCCAACAGACAACAGGATCTCGTAGCTATATTGCACACTGCGAGGTGCTCTTGTAAATAGCTGCTACTTCCTTCTTTTTTCTGTGCCATATTATCGTATCTGTATTGACTTGTTCCAAATACAGAGGAAAACCCGTGCGGACCAAAAAGAACCTGAACCGAATGCAGTGCAAATCTTCAAGGATTGCCACACCAGCAAGATGAAGGGCATGAGCACAGCAGTTCAGGCCGCTGTTGTAAGTCCTTACTCCTCCTGCCTTTGAACTGATTGGTACTGTGATCTGTTCATTTAACTGCTTGGTTTGCAGCCAATGTCAGTTACTCTGTTCACTTTTATACATAGTTTTCTTAACGTATCATTTCACCTTACATGGTTTAAAAGAGATGAAGGATATTCTTTTGGTCTTGATCTGTAATCTAGTTGTGATGTTCACGTGCGCACACAATGATAGAATAGCATGTTTGTTTTATATCTGTTTGCCCATGATATGAATGATGTCATACTATGTTCATCCTACTTTAAACCATGTCTCTTTATCCTTAGATGTCAACGAATGTGAGGAAATTGACAATACAGTAAGCATGCTACATGTACATATGTTCCGAAAGTGATTTTATTATGTAGTTGGCACTACAATACATGCTAATGTATTACAGTAGTTCGCTAAAATAAGTTATGTATAAACGTGAAACCTACTTTGTTTCTTTTTGTCTCATCAGTAACTTATCTCGTACACTAATCTAAAATTTCAAACTTTCAGCTAGCTATGGAACAAATGATTGAACAACCACAACCACCTGAAGGTGACGAGGCTACCACAGGCACAATGTCACCTCTTGCTGCAGTGCGTCAGTATCTCTCCACTAACAGTGCAAAAAAGCACCTTCCTGCGTAATTCTGGGTTGGTTGTCAAGGTAACCTCGTCCAAATCGCCTACTGAACAAAATCTTCCTGCTAGACAGAGTGATATATCTGTGCTCCAGACACAAGTCCAATCCCTAATGGACGTTGTGTCGGAAACAAAAATAGTGGTTGACAAATGTCGTGAAGATATGAATGGTTTTGAAACCAGACTATCAAACATTTGCTTCGTTGTTCAAGAGCAATGGCGGAAAAAAGGGGAAGATCGTGCTGCTCCATCAGATTCTACAGCCTGAAACATAAGCGCTCAGGTGAAAATGATCTGTGCTTCTATACATCTGATGGTGCTTTTATCTGCAAGGACTGTAAACTTTATGCCAACAGGCCTTTTGTTGTATGGTTGGAATTTATTTTTGTTGTGATACAACATTTATGATGCTGCCAAAGGCTGCAGTAATTACGACGCTATTTTTGTATAGTGTAGGTTTATCTTAGTAATGTATTCGGCCGAAAGCTTCGTAGGAGCCCAACATGCCAACATTCATCGGGCCCATTCCAATTGGGCTAAAAACGATTATGGGCCGAAATTTGCATGTAGCCCACTAAAAATATCTGGGCCTAAATCAGCATAAGATTTCATATTTTTCTGGTAGGCATGTGCCCATAGTGGGCCTTTAACAGGCCTAAACATAATTTGGGCCCTCAGTAACAATAGGCCGTTTACAGGTGTAAATATCTCGAGCCCATAAAAAACATGGGCCTTTAAAAGACCGAAAGTGAGATTGGTCCCTGATTGTGCCAAATAACCCACTGGTCTTAGCAAGCCGAAATGGTTGCCCATTTACGATGGGGATCTATCACAGGCGAAAATTCAGACGGGCCGTAAATGCGTCGACCTAATACACTGGCCTTTAAGAGGCCGGAAGTTCGGTCGGGCTAGATTATTGTCATTTTTATATGGGCCGTTAATGGGCCCGAAGTGATGTTGGGCCACATATGGCCCATGGATTTCGTCCGACGTTAACAGGCCGAAAGTCACAATAGGCTGAAAGTCGCCCAAATCTGCAGCGGGCCTCTAATAGGCCCAATGTCAGACATGGCCGAATATGACCCATATCCTTCACGGTCATCTATGGGCTGAAAGTTTCAATGGCCTATAAATGGGCCCAAATGAAGCAGGACCTTTAACAGGCCGGAAACACACCGGGCCGTAATTCAGCCCAAATTCTTAGCGGCCAGTTAACGGGCCAGAGGTGACCATGGGCCGCGATGATGACAAGTTTAGGACGGGCCATTGACAGGCCGATTTGACACTAGCCGTACGGGCCTTAACTGAGAATGTTGGGCCTTTAGCTGGGTCGGCCCATTATGGTCTGCAAAATCTTGTGGGCCTTTAGCTAGGCCGGCCCATTATGGTCTGCTAAATCTTGTGGGCCATTTGTTGGGCCGGCCCATTATGGCCTGCTAAATTTTGTGGGCCATTTGTTGGGCCGGCCCATTATGGACCGCTAAATTTTGGGGGCCTTTAGTTGGGCCAGCCCATTTAATCTTTATGGGCCACTTTTTGGCCAGTCCACGTGTCAACGTATTATAGGCGCATCTCGCCCATTGGATGAGTGACACCTGTCCCAACGGTGAGCAAACACGTGTTTCCTCCGGCCAATGAGTATTTTACACGTGGAAAATCCCCATTAGTCCATGCTATTAACGGGTTATCGGACCAAAACCGGACCCGATAGCTTAACGGCGTTCCGTTATGGTGGATGCCACGTGTCGGTCACCCTTGACGAAAGCACTTCCATGACGCGGCATTTATCGTCATGGAAGTGAACACTTCCGTGATGATAATTTTGGTAATATCATGGAACACTTCTACGACAGCACAGGTATGACTATCTTGATTCTGTCATAAAATCATCATGGATGTACATGCATGACAGAAAACGTGACCTGCTGTGACAAACACGAATCATCACGCAAGTGTCTTTTTTTGTAGTGAATACGCGTGACCCCTAGAAGATCATCCATCTTCATCGCCCTCTTGCATATGCGATGGTTCACTATTCTTGACTATGGTGAAGCCCAAGGAACTATTAGCAGATCGTCGACAGCCAGAGCCTAGCGATTGTCAGAACCTTGTAAAAAGCGACACCATGCCGTCAATGAACTAAACCGAAGCAACACTCGAGGGAGCATAGCAAGAACATCACCCTCACATCCACATGAGATCTAGATCGCTACCTACATCTACTCATATTACCGCTCATGATGTCACAGTTGGGAAATATAGTAGAAAAAAAAATTCGCCCCACGAACACCGAGGAACAATATGAAGATGCATATCGGTTTTAGATCAACAATCGTTACCGACTCCGGAGTGCAGCGGAAGTAGACAAGTTGGTGTAGATCGTGCTTGGAGTCCCTCGAACATCGATGACGATCCCGCGAACCGCCCTCAAAGGATCCCTCGAATGGAAGACTGAATGCACGGCCTCTCTACTTGGTTGCAAGCATACGGTCTTCACAATCCGACAGCGCTTCACCGTTCAGAGCTAATCGTCGTCGGGGAATTAGAGGGAGGAGATTAGTACCACACGTGGCTTCTAATTATGAGGATTAGAGTTGGCTAGGGCTAGCTCTAATTAGTCAACTAGGACCAACTAGAACTAGAACTAGATCAACTACAGGAGGCTCCAAAACTTGTATATCCATAGGGTGAAAATCCTCTAGTATATATAGGTTAGAGGGGAGGGAGAGGTCTGCCACCAAAGGGGGAAATTCCCCTTTTGGTGCACCGGCCATAGGGGGAGGACTAGGACTCCTCCCCAAGTCCAATTCGCCCCCCCCACAAGGAAAGGGGGCACCTTCCTACTTGGGCCCTTATGGCCCAAGTTGCCTTCCACCTCTTAGCCTTTTAAGGCCCATTGATATTTAAATTAAATAGAAAATGTTATAAATATTTTTAGACCATTATATGTATAACTTAACATCCCCAGAAACATTTTCCATCTCTCTCTATATATATATATTAATCGGTAATACTCGGTAGTACCCGATATTCACCGAAACCCTTCCGGTGCTTCCGGAACCTCTCGGAACTATTCTGGATATTAATAAAACAATTCCACAAATATATTCTCATCACTCCCATCCTACTAACACTCATTAAATCATGATTACCTTAAGCTTGTGAACCTGTAGGTTCGGTAAATCATAGACATGAACGAAACTCCTTCGTTCAGTGACCGATAGCGGAACCATGGACATCCATATCGGTCCCTATGATTACACGAATGATATTCGAGTGAACCTTTGGTTATCATGTGATGTTCCCTTTGCTTCGTGATACTTTACGAAACCCGGCGTGCATCGGTAACCTCCTGAGTCATCACCATGCTCACTATACAATAGCTCCCGTTACCAGTTTTGTTCTTCTCTCTCGTTAACGTGTTCCGGCATCCAGTGCCGTAGTAACCTGTGTCTGGCAGACGATGATGGATGCCATCACACCAAGAGGGCCCTAAGAATATATCTCCTTCGTTGGAGGAGGAAATCCAACTCTCGAGCTATCCAGTCACTTGTCAAACTTTTTGGTAAGCCTGAAAGTTGTCGTTATGATCACCTTGTCACAGATGATGTTCGAGCAACCCCAAAGCCCACCGTCTAGTAGGATGTGACCGAGACACTCTCATCGTCTGAGGAACTAAAACACATGCTAACACCCCATGTTATAACAGATGATTTCAGACGATATAATCACAAAGTATAACAGACAAGTATTGGGTCGATTCAATATGAGTGTTCTTCTAACGTCATACCCTCAATGTTGTTTTAGGACTATCGTTACTGTTAACGATATCCTAAGATCCAGAAAACATGATCACCAACAACACTTGAGCCAGTCTGAGAGGCGAGACCGGGAACTTATTGTTTACCATTTATCATTTCACATGTGCATATGAGTTTTCTAGTGAATCGCGTATTCCAGGATCATAGCAGTTATAGCATGAAATATAAACTCCTATTTATGAATAATGGAAATATAATAATACATTATTATTGCCTCTAGGGCATATTTCCAATAGTGGTAACTCCAAACGAATGCGTGCGGTCGCATGGAACACCGTCTTTCACTCTGGTGTGCATGTTGACAATGCTCTCTTCAGGAAAGTTGCTCCAATTGGCTTGATTTGTAGCAATCTCCTATGGTTTCCTTCCAAATGTGGTATTTCCTGCCATCCAAAGGTAAAATTAGAGTTTCCTCTATTTTTTTGTATTCGAATTAGAAATAACCAAAAAATAACAAAAATCCAATGAAACCAAATGGAAATCACTATGAAAAACATCATAAATTCTCGAGCCATCAACTCCGCCAAGCTTAAGATTTGCTCGTCCGCGAGCAAACAAGAAATCAAGAGAGTGAAAAGGAGGTTGCTTGAGTGGAAAGAACTTTACCGGCTCGAGAAAATATATCATATCCATCCTCTCTTATATTGCAAGATCATTCAAGAAAGTATTTGCAATTGAATAGCTGCACCTAAACTTGTTGCCCAACCATGGATAGTCTCATACCATTAATTATAATTTCTCAAAGCAAATTTTCTTTGCTAACCAAGTGTTTAGGCAAATGAAGGTGTTCACCGGTTAGATGGATATTCAATTTAAGCCCAATCATAAAAATGCATTTAGAAGGTTTGGAAATCAAAGATAGCAAAGTACTCAAGTTCTTCATTAACACCCACTATGCCTCCTAGTCATGGCTTTCAAACACTTCTCTTAGTCATTGTTCTTCGGGATTTCAACTCTAGGTGACGGGGTTATGCTAAAATCCACTATATGTTGGCTTCCGCTATGGCTTAATTTCATGCACTATGGATCAAGAATGGTTGTCTCTTTCGAGCTCAGCGATCAGTGCTTTAATTTACCACTTACACACTCCCTTGGGGAAGGTCGACCATTTACCACACAATCCCCAAATTTGTGACGGAGTTGCAGTTACATGAATTATCTCAACATATATCAACGAGACGTAAAGCTAGCCTAGGTCTAGAGCTCCACGATTTAAGTACTGTGAATGAATTTTGGCATAACCTCAACCACTTCGAATATTCATCCCTCTAAACAACTTCATCAATAGGTGTCATCAAGTCAATAAAAATTAGCATGTGGAGTTGAATTGCTTAAGTACTCGTTCTCTTCAAAAGTTCATGTCCTCTAATTTTTTTCAATTTTTTATTGAAACAAAAACATGCTTTGTCACAAGGTTTGACTAGAAAAATCTGAAATTGGGAGTTATGACTAGATGATATTTAACTAATGGGGGGACTAATTCAGGTGTAGCCAGTCAACTAAAAATTCTTCCTTAAATAATATTACGAGACAAGGGGTTATGTATGTGTTATACCTTCTTGCACTGGCTCATTCTTCCCCTTCATCCAGTCCCAATTCATTTTCTTCATTTCCTCTTGCTACCTAAGAACAAACCTGTAGGCTCAAAGAAAACAAACAAAAAGAACTACAACAGGGCAAAACCAAAGTGTGCTCCTCAATTTATTATGCAAACTGAAAATAAACATGCAAAATACAAAAACAAATCAAAGGAAAATAAATATGCATGCATGGATAACTAGGAGATGAGCTCCCCCAAGCTTAGGCTCTTGGCCTACTCTCTAGTCCATGTCCTCATCATCGTTGCCCCTCGGCCAAAGTGTGGCCACTGAAAGGATGGGCCACTAGAGGACGAACCTCCTGCTCTAGGGTGTGGCTGCTAGAAAGAAAAGACGGACTGCATGTTCCCACTCGGCAGGTTAATGTTGTTGTTGGCCTCACGGAGGTCCGTACGGATCCCTCCTACCTACTACTACAGCTGCTGAAACTCAACCCTGGGCACATAGTCATGTGGCTGCCCAAAGTGGACCTGTGGTGCATATTGTGTGGTGGAAAGTTGGGTGCATGCTGAGGGGCATTGCCCCATGCATCCCAACCGTGGGCAGGGCCTACGGCTGCAGCCTCCCACTCTGGTGCTGGTTTGGGTTGAGCAATGTTCCCGAAACCAGCCACGTGGTGGTACTGTTTGATCTCGTCAATAGAGAGTACCCACATATATATCACGTGTAGAAATAGTAAATGCTTGCGGCAAGGGCAAGTGAACATCAACAGTGTGTGTGTTAGGTAGGGGGATTGGTAGCAACGCTCCCTTTGCACAGGCCCAATGAAGTGAATGTTGGTCATAATCCTATGGTTGAGTGTCGTAGGACCTGGGACATGCTGCATAGCATCAATATCGAGGCCGAAGGGCTCGGCAAGCCGAGTCAACCTCCCGCAACAATAACTCTCCTCGATTGCTTGTGCTGATCGATGAGGTGGTGCATAAGAAAAGCTGCCAAGTTAAGCTTGGGGGTGTAAGCGGGGTGGAGTGTTGCATGGAGCACACACATGTCATAGCTCGACATGCCCCCGATGTTCTCCCTACCAAAAAATAGTGTTGGCAAGAAAGATCATGAAGTAGCGAATAGCGGGGTTTTGGATACTCGATAACATCCTCCCGGAGAGGTCATGTTCATCCTTGTCGGAGATGAGTTTACACAAAGCCAACGCGTCAGCAATCGTTGTGCCCTGTGTCGAGAACTCCCTAGTTCACGAAACCGAAGGCATCGCAATACTGCTCCAACGTCATAGTGCATTGGACTCCTCCGAGCATGAATGAGCAGCTCGGTTCCACCCTCGAGTCATCGAGAGTGTTGTTGAAGGTGGAGATGAGCTCCACGGTGATGTCGCAGTACGTGAGGTAATGGAAGTTACTGAAAACTCCCATCCCGACGTTGTCCACAAGCCATGCGAAGTCATTATGAAGCCCTTGGGACTCCAAGAACACATCACACTTTCCACTTTGTGGGGGTCATCCCCTGGTTGTTCACGCATTGAAAGTCCTTGTTCACAGCAGCACGGAGTTCATCTCCCTCGTTCCGGCACGGTTAGAGTGCGAGCCCATGGCCTTCTTCCCCGCGGCAATCGCCTACCTCATCCTTTTCTACACACAACAAAAATAACAACAGAATAATGTAAGGTTAACGTGGGGATCAAGTTCTAATACTACCTAAGATCGATTCTAACCAATTACTTTGAATCCTAACATGCAAATCGACTCGAAATCAAAAACATTATGCATCTTATCTAGGACATGAACATTGATGAAACCACCACCAAAACTTGCAAATAAACCATGGATCAGAGGGGAAACTCACCGAGGATGAAGATGCACGGATCAGACGAACAAAATTCGTCAAGAAACAAAGGTTTTGAAGGATTTTGGTGAGGGTTTGAGAGAGAGAGACCAGCGCCGACGGCTTAGATTTATGCAAATTTGGACGAAATGCCTAAAAACAAGGATGTGCATAAATATCTTCTCTATATTGGAAATGGGGCAAAGGAATAAAAAAGGCAAGGTATAATAGTTAGTACCATCTTGTAGTGAACTAATGTCTTCTTCATTGTGCAGACAAAGATCATGTTGTTTTTTGTCGCTAATTTCTTTATCCTAACGACCTTTCTGAGTTTCTTGACTTGATTGATATTCATGGACAACTCATTTGCCCATATGCAAAAAGGGTCAAACAGTGGGTCAAAACCTCTAACAGCAGGACCTACATGTACAAGACCAAATTGTTAAAAACCTAAATATTAGAATGGTTCCTGCAATTGCACAATAATGTGCTATTAGACAACGGACCATGTACGTGCTAACCTCAATTGTAAACCTCAGTGCTTCCCATTGTTTCCCTGGAACACATATAAGGTAGTTAGTCATCAGGTTAAGTAAGGGTTCGCATGCTATCAGTAAAATATGTTGATGAAAAATAAGCACATTGCGGATTCATCAGATTAATTCAAGCCACATGGAAAACCCATTTATCCAAACCAAGCATGATTAAGAACTAGGAAATATAGCACTTGTATATATTTCTCATGTATTAAGTGCGGCCAAATTTGATTTATTCCTCACATGCACAACAATACAAAATTCCACCGACGACAATTGGACATCGCATTGCAGAATTAAACCAAGCAGTTAACTAAACACCACAACAAATGAACCAAACATTAACTGAGCACCACATTGCACAATATAACATACTCCTAATAGAAGATCAGACAGTTAACCAAACCAAGCATGCTTAACAACTTGGAAAAATAGCAACTGTATTTGTTTCTCATGTATTTAGTACAGCCAAATTCAATTTATTCCTCACATGGTATACAATAACAGAATGCACCCACAACTATTGAACATCGCATTGCATAATTGAACCAAACAATTAACTAAACACCACAACACAAATGAACCAAACGTTAACTGAGCACCACATTGCACAATGTATAACCAAACGAAGCATGCTTGACAACTTGGAAATATAGCAATTGTATTCGTTTCTCATGTATTTTGTAAAGATAAATTTGATTTAGTTCTCACATGGAAGACAATACAAAATTGCAGCCTGAAGAATTGAACATCACATTTGCAGAATTGAACCGAACAGTTAACTGAAGACGATAACTAATTAACAAAAAAGTTAATAAGTGAGCACCACACTGCACGACATACAGAACATATACACTAGAGCAACATATTGCATGGTAAAATTAGATAGCACAATTCACTAGAATTTGTGAAGGAAAGGCAGGAGCAGCACACGCAACGGGTAAACCGAGCATGCTTAACCGGCGTAGCTAGCAAATGGCAAGGTGCTCCTCCAAGATCTGGGGGTCGGCACGAATGGCAGCCATCGCGACCTCATCCACGCGTGCGGCCGCGATTTGCTTATCCGCTGCCAAATGCTCCTTGAGATCCTGGTTATACTGCGTGCACCATGGCTTAGGGCGGTGCTTATTTGGTGGAGGAGCCGGTGATTTGGGTGGGAGGTGTCGCACCGGCGGTCGGGGCATGTGGGATGTGGAAGGAGGAGGAGGAGGATGGGGGTCGGGTGTGGATTACCTGCCTGGATAGACAAGGCCGGGCAGCGTGAAGGAGGGTTGCCGGCGAGGAGGCGGCGCTACAAGCAAGGAGTGAAGGTTTCAACTTGGAAAGGAAGGCGGAAACAGGGGCAATGTGGCTTTTGGTAAGGGGAGGGGGTGGGGAGGTAGATATTTCCGCGGATGCCGAAAATTTGGAATCGCTTTAGCGAAAAAACTAGCGCGCAAAGTGTCATCAGACATCGTCCCTTATTCAGAACTGTGTACGATATGTGAACATCATAAATGGTTCAGATAGCTTAACCCGTGTGTGATGAGTTTGAACGCCAAAAATTTTGGTTCGAATTTCCCTGGTTATAGTGGTCATCCACGTCATTGCATAATTTGGGAACACAAAGGAGACTACAGCACACCCACACTTCTTAATCGAGCAAGTTCATCAATTAAACAGAGCTAGCTGACCTAAACATTACTCTAACAAATTAAAGACCGGCACTCTTAATTAAACAAAACAAAGAGTACTACTACGGCTGGTGCTCGTCGATCTCCGCCGCTTCCTACATGTCCAGCTCGCGCCCGACGGTCTCTTGGAGAAGGGGCTCCATGGCATCCATCGCACCATACTCGGCAAGCATCTTGCCATCCGCATCCACCATCTCTTTGGAAAAGGCCGCCACGAGCTAGGCGTCGGCGGCCGCGATCTTGGCTTGGACAGGCTCCGTTGTCGCAAGGTATGCGCGCGGAGGAACGAACGGCTGCTCGAACGCTCTCGGCGATTGCCAACTCTTCGGCCGTGGGTTGCCGATCGTTGTCGGAGAAGCTTCGTTCGATTTGTGCGCTGACCGCCACGAGCTGGGCATGGGCGGCCTCGACATGGTCGTGGGCGGCCTCCATCAGGGCTAAGGCCGCCGCTGCGGAACGGACAACTGCTGTGCCGCTCTCGCTAGTTGCTATCCCCGAGGCAGATGATGTTGCTGCCACCTGAGAAGCAACAACGGCCGTTTGGGCTGCCTTGGCCACCCGATCGCAGATTGCAGCCTTGCTCATGCACCTTGTTAGCACGCGCATGGCGGCTGCGGCCGCGCTCTGGCCGGAGTGGGCCACCGAAGTTGCCCTCACAACGCGGGTCCACGTGCCCATCTTTCACCGGCGACGATTGTACAGTGAAATGATATTTGGGGACCAAGCTAGTGTGCTTGAGACGCCAGCTGTGGACTGTAGCCGGCGCACCTTCTCGCATAATCCATAGGCGTACTATACACCGACGGTGCTCCAGGATATTTTGTGCTGCATCTCACACGGTTGGTGATAATAAACTGTGTTGGATCTACTTGATTTTTCATCTTGATTTGAATTACATAATGGGGTCACAACGGCAATGGACGGTGTTTGAATTGCTAGAACTTTTATCTGCAGTGAACATGCAACTATATGTGTGTCATAAAATAATTGGAATTATTCAATGTTTGTTTGAACATTTTATACATTAAATTGGTTTCTAGCCATTTCAGGTGCACAATTCAAAATTAAACTACATGCACATGCTCCGGTGCACCAACATGGGTTGTAAAATCATATATATGTCCATGGGTTTATGCTTATGTCCCATGCAAGAAATGGGGATGAAATTCGAACACCACGGCACCGTGGCTCTCCGGCAAACGTTGACGTACTTTCTTTTGTAATAATAGTAAATCCAAAATTCGTCCGAAATTCATGAAACTTGGGATGCTATCATGGAGCTGCATCAACATGTCGTGGTAAAGTGTTTGTTCCATTCGGGGCAGGTTTGCGTATAAGCTTCTCATAAACCAGAGCTTCTCACAACAAGTGTGATGGTTTCGGTACGCAACGTTTCACCATTCTGGACGAAATGATATCTGTTGCCTCTTCTCGATTTAATTTTTTTCCTAGTGTCAACATAGAACAACAGGAGTGTTGTGTCAATTTTTGGGATTTTTCGGCGTTCGCTTGGACATTTTTATACATTAACTGAGTTTTCTATGCATTCATGAGCATAATTCAAATTTGAACTACAAGCACATGCTCTAATGCATATAAATTAGTTGATATTTCAAATGTGTGTCCTTGGTTGCATGCTTAGGTCCCATGCAAGAAATGGGAATGAATGTCAAACACCCTGCCACCGTCACTCGGCCGCAAACATTGAGATACCTGGTTTTTAAATTCTAGTAAATCCAAAGCTCGTCTGAAATTCATGAAACTTGGCATGGTGTCATGGAGCGGCATCAACATGCCGTGGTAATTTTTTTCCCATTTGGGGCAGGTTTGGGGATATGCTTCTCAAAAACCAGAGCTTCTCAGAACAAGCCTGATGGTTTCGGTAGGGAACATTTCACCTTTCTAGACGAAACGATATCCATTTCCTCTTCTCGATTTCAATTTTTTCCCTAGTCTCAACATAGAACAACTGGAGTTTTGTGTCAATTTCTGGGATTTTTTGGGGTTCGTTTGGACATTTTTATGCATTAATTTAGTTTCAATGCATTTATGTGCATAATTCAAATTTGAACTACATGCACATGCTCTAATGCATATAAATTGGTTGAAAATCCAAATATGTGTCCTTGGTTGCTTGCTTAGGTCCCATGCAAGAAATGGGAATGAATGTCAAACACCTTACCACCATCACTCGGCCGCAAACATTGACATACCTGGTTTTTAAATTCTAGTTCCAAAATTCGTCTGAAATTCATGAAACTTGGCATGCTATCATGAAGCGGCATCAACATGCCGTGGTAAAATTTGTCCTATTTGGGGCAGGTTTCGGTATATGCTTCTCACAAACCAGAGCTTCTCACAACAAGCATGATGGTTTCGGTAGGGAATGTCCCACCTTTGGGGACGAAACAATATCAATTGCATCTTATTGCTTTCAAAAAATTTCTCGTGTCAACATAGAACAACAGGAGTGTTGTCTCAATTTTTGTGACTTTTCGGGGTTCGTTTGGACATTTTTATGCATTAACTGAGTTTTCAATGCATTCATGTGCATAATTCAAATTTGAACTACATGCACATGCTCTAATGCATATAAATTGGTCGAAAATTCAAATTTGTGTCCTTGGTTGCATGCTTAGGTCCCATGTAAGAAATGGGAATGAATGTCAAACACCCTGCCACCGTCACTCGGCCGCAAACATTGAGATACATGGTTTTTAAATTCTAGTAAATCCAAAGCTCGTCTGAAATTCATGAAACTTGGCATGCTGTCATGGAGCGGCATCAACATGCCATGGTAAATTTTTTGTCCCATTTGGGGCAGGTTTGGGGATATGCTTCTCACAAACCAGAGCTTCTCACAACAAGCCTGATGATTTCGGTAGGGAAAGTTTCACCTTTCTGGATGAAACGATATCCATTGCCTCTTCTCGATTTCATTTTTTTCTTGTGTCAACATAGAACAACGGGAGTGTTGTGTTATTTTTTGGGGTTCGTTTGGACATTTTTATGCATTAATTGAGTTTTCAATGCATTTATGGGCATAATTCAAATTTGAACTACATGCACATGCTCTAGTGCATATAAATTGGTTGAAAATTCAAATCTTTGTCCTTGGTTGCATGCTTAGGTCCCATGCAAGAAATGGGAATGAATGTCAAACACCCTGCCACCATCACTCGGCCGCAAACATTGAGATACCTGGTTTTTAAATTGTAGTTCCAAAATTCGTCTGAAATTCATGAAACTTGGCATGCTATCATGGAGCGGCATCAACATGCCGTGGTAAATTTTTTTCCTATTTGGGGCAGGTTTCGGTATATGCTTCTCACAAACCAGAGCTTCTCACAACAAGCATGATGGTTTCGGTAGGGAATGTCCCACCTTTGCGGACGAAACAATATCAATTGCATCTTATTGCTTTCAAAAAAATTCTCGTGTCAACATAGAACAACAGGAGTGTTTTCTCAATTTTTGTGACTTTTCGGGGTTCGTTTGGACATTTTTATGCATTAACTGAGTTTTCAATGCATTCATGTGCATAATTCAAATTTGAACTACATGCACATGCTCTAATGCATATAAATTGGTCGAAAATTCAAATTTGTGTCCTTGGTTGCATGCTTAGGTCCCATGTAAGAAATGGGAATGAATGTCAAACACCCTGCCACCGTGACTCGGCCGCAAACATTGAGATACATGGTTTTTAAATTCTAGTAAATCCAAAGCTCGTCTGAAATTCATGAAACTTGGCATGCTGTCATGGAGCGGCATCAACATGCCATGGTAAATTTTTTGTCCCATTTGGGGTAGGTTTGGGGATATGCTTCTCAGAAACCAGAGCTTCTCACAACAAGCCTGATGATTTCGGTAGGGAACGTTTTCACCTTTCTGGATGAAACGATATCCATTGCCTCTTCTCGATTTCATTATTTTCTAGTGTCAACATAGAACAACAGGAGTGTTGTGTTATTTTTTGGGGTTCGTTTGGACATTTTTATGCATTAATTGAGTTTTCAATGCATTTATGGGCATAATTCAAATTTGAACTACATGCACATGCTCTAGTGCATATAAATTGGTTGAAAATTCAAATCTTTGTCCTTGGTTGCATGCTTAGGTCCCATGCAAGAAATGGGAATGAATGTCAAACACCCTGCCACCGTCACTCGGCCGCAAACATTGAGATACCTTGTATTTAAATTCTAGTAAATCCAAAACTCGCCTGAAATTCATGAAATTTGGCATGCTATCATGGAGCGGCATCAACATATCATGGTAAAAAAATTCCCATTCGGGGCAGGTTTGTGCATATGCTTCTCACAACAAGCATGATGGATTCGGTATGGAACGTCCCACCTTTGGGGATGAAACGGTATCCATTGCCTCTTATTGCTTTCCAAAATTTTGTCGTGTCAACGTAGAACAACAGGAGTGTTGTGTTAATTTTTGTGATTTTTTGGGGTTCGTTTGGACGTTTTTATGCATTAACTGAGTTTTTAATGCATTCATGTGCTTAATTCAAATTTGAACTACATACACATGATCTAATGCATACAAATTGGTTGAAAATTCAAATATGTGTTGTTGGTTGCATGCTTAGGTCCCATGCAAGAAATGGGAATGAATGCAAACACCCTGCCACCGTCACTCAGCCGCAAACATTGAGATACCTGGTTTTTAAATTCTAGTAAACCCAAAACTCGTCTGAAATTCAAGAAACTTGGCATGCTATCATGGAGCGGCATCAACATGTCGTGGTAAAGTTTTTGTCCCATTTAGGGTAGGTTTGGGTCAATGCTTCTCACAAACCAGAGCTTCTCACAACAAGCATGATGGTTTCGGTAGGGAACGTCCCACCTTTGGGGACGAAACGATATCCATTGCCTCTTATTGCTTTCAAAAGATTTCTCGCGTAAACATAGAACAACAGGAGTGTTGTGTCAATTGTTGTGATTTTTCGGGGTTCATTTGGACATTTTTATGCATTAACTGAGTTTTCAATGCATTTATGTGCATAGTTCAAATTTGAACTACATGCACATGCTCCAGTGCATATAAATTGGTTGAAAAATCAAATCTGTGTCCTTGGGTGCATGCTTAGGTCCCATGCAAGAAATGGGAATGAATTTCAAACAACAGGGCACTGTTGATTGCTGGCAAAACATTGAGATACTTTGTTTTTAAATTCTAGTAAATCCAAAACTCGTCTGAAATTCATGAAACTTGGCATGCTATCATGGAATGGCACCTGACATGCTGTGGTATTTTTCGTGTCCATTTTGAGAGAAGGCGCACTCGAATAACAACCAACAAAGGCATTTTGAAAAAATAGCTGCAACTTTAATATCTCAAACGTTTGTACAATTCAAACTGTGTGCATTCTGTTAACCTTTCATGTGACGCCACGTGTCTTGGTTTTAATGGCTATCGGAGGTGCCGTGCGGACAACTGTTTGACCTTGACTGAACGGGAGGCGTGCGAGCGCAGTCCGGTGTGCAGGCTGACCGAGAGGCGTGCAAGCTGTCCTCCAATGCGCAGGCTCACCAGGAAGCGCGCGAGCTGTACGCTGCGTAGGCTCACTGGGAAGCGAGCCCTTTGACTTCCATGGCCGCCCGCCTTCCTCTCCATTAATGGCACCTGAGCCGCTGCTTAATACGGGCGGCCTTACTGTTTGCCTCACATTCCCCTCCCCCCCGCAGACCTCCACCAATGCCATGGCGCAGAAGGATCATCTGCCACTAGTCTTCAAGTTTGGTGAAGTCGACTCCGAGCCGGAGGAGATAGAAAATAAGGAGGAATGGGTGAGGGAGTCCTGGACTAAGGGGTCCTCGGGCATCCGGCCTATTATCCATGGGTCGGACTGATGGGCTGTGAAGATACGAAGGCCGAAGACAATACCCGTGTCTGGATTGGACTCTACTTGGCGTGGAAGGCAAGCTAGGTGACCTATTATGAAGATTCCCTCCTATGTAACCGACCTCATGTAACCCTAGATCTCTTTGGTGTCTATATAAACTGGAGAGCATAGTCTGGATAGGACAGATTCATTACCATATTCACATAGGCTAGACTTCTAGGGTTTAGCCATTATGATCTCGTGGTAGATCAACTCTTGTAACACTCATATTCATCAAGATCAATAAAGCATGAAGTAGGGTATTACCTCCATAGAGAGGGCCCGGACCTGGGTAAACATCGTGTCCCCGTCTCCTGTTACCATCGATCCTAGACGCACAGTTCGGGACCCCCTACCAGAGATCTGCCGGTTTTGACACCGACAATGGGGCCTCATGGACATGGCCCAGAACGAGCTGGCCGCGGCGGTTGCTACCCCCTCTCCCGTCCCAGCTCCCATCCCCGTGCCCGCGCCAGCGACCATCCCCGTAGCATTGACGGGCTGGTTACCGAGCAATATCGCAGAGCTAGAAGCCGCAGGCGTCAGCGAAGTCTCCGTGGACCCGTGCAAGCTCGTGCACATGCCATCACCAGCGCCCATGCCCGTGCCCGTGCACGCCCCTCCACCCACCACGGCGCCGGTCCCCGCGCGTTTGGCTGCACCCGCCGCGCCCGTGCCCATGCGCGTGCCCCCCCCCTCAGCGGCATGGGCCGCCGCCGTCGACCGCTACCTCTCAGCGCCGCCAGCTGTCGTCCTCCCACGCCTCGCCCGTCGATCGCACGATGACATGATGTTTGATTTACATGTGAGGAACATTCTGTGTTGCATTGAAGACTTCAACGACGGCGTCCCGGAGGACGACAACGACAGCGACGGTGCGGCATGCCGCCTCCGCCGCCGCCGGAAATAGTTTTTTCTTGGGTTTAATACTATATCTCGATCATATGAATATAAATTCGCAGTATGACTCAATGAAAGATATGGTTTGAGCGAACTTGCATTTTTCTCTCTTAATGTATAGACTTATCAAACGATTTTGTTTTGAAAAAAACATCAATGCTTTTTAAATATAAAACACTCATCGCAAATGTTTTAGTTAGAACACCCATTTGCAAACCGACAGCTTCCCCGGGAAGCCAAGGGAAAATGTGCTGAGCAGGATTTTTGCGGCTCTTGATCTCAAATGCTTTAGATAGAACACCCGTATGCAAAGTGAGAGAAGGATTTGTGCATCTCTTCAATGCAAACGGTTCTTTTGGATGACCCATGTGCAACCACTTACAAACAATTTGGTAAGATTTGCATCTGTCATATTGGGTATGTTGCCATTTGTCAAACTGGAAAGATTGACATTCCTTGATATAGTAACATTACCATTTGTCAACCTTATAACACTGCGATTTGTCAAAATATGAAGCTAAAAATCACTAGCGGTATCTAATTTTTGCAACTAAAATTCAGTAATTAAGCATAGATTTCATTCATAGATTAAGCAGTCATTCTTAATTTATACAAATAGTTCAACTCGACAGCTGAACCGACCAAACTTTTTCCCAATTGCTGCCAACCACGTACTGAAATAGCTAGTTCAACTATATATGCTAGCTAAGTTTAAGTATGTTGTACAGTTCCACCACATCTATAGTCAGATGAACTGAACAAAATAGCCCCTAAATACTACTACGGAGGGGCTTTGTACTACTTCCGGCTGCCTCTCCTCTGCCAAGCGCGCTCAGTGAGAGGCAGTGGAGGTGGAGCCTAACGACGAGCTGGACAACTCCAATACGGTGCCTGCCGCTGCTACAGCTTCAGCGACGCTCTCCTCGAATGCCCTCTGCCGCTCCAGACGACCCTCTCGAAGTAGTGGTTCTGCTCGTAGATCTCCTAATTCCTCGCCTCTGAGGCGGCGTGTGCCGTGGCAACGGCAGCGGTAAGGCTCTTTGCGTGCTCGACACGGTGCTCCTCCTCCTCCCGCAGGAACTTGGTGTAGCGCGCAAGCTCGCTGACGCACGTGCGGGCATCCACCTCCGCCTCCCGCCTTTGGGCGGCGGTGGCGGAGCGGGTGATGACGCCGGCGGTCGACGGTGGGCTGGCAGCCACGGCGGCCGACGATGGGGTGGCGGCCACGACCACCACCTCCCGCCTTCGGGCCGTGGTGGCGGAGCGGGTGATGGCCACGGTGGCCGGCAGTGGGGTGGCGACCATGACGGCCACCTCCCGCCTTCGGGCCATGGCAGCGGAGCAAGCGATGGCCCTGGCTTTCGTTGGTGGTATGGCGGCAACGGCGGCCCGCAACAGCTGACGACGGGCAGCGGCTGCGGAGCATGTGGTGGGTGTTACGCGCACGCCTAACAGGGACGCCACATGCACTACACTACGTCGGGGACTGTGTCGCCGCCGTGGTGTAGCCTCCTAGCTGGAGCTGTCCTCTCATGACGGTGGAGTGGCTGAGCGACGATGACGGACCGGTGCCATTGGCGATTGTGGGAGAAGCAGACGAGATAAGCTATAGGGAGGGAGGGGAAAATGTGACGCGGGACTCGCCGGCCGTGAGGGTTTATATAGCAGGCCGATAAGCATTGGGATTTTGGGGGATTTCACCGAGTCGGGCGGGAAGCTTGCGCGGGAACCTACGAGGTTGCGCGGGACCGGGCTCACCGACGGTTCATTGGCGCCACTGTTTGGCCAAAAGAATGCCCCCGCGCGCTGCGCAAGCTTGCGCTGCAAGCTGTCTGCGACAGCGGGGTGACAAGACGTGCGAGAGGAGGACGAAAGGCCACGTACACATACGTTTAATAAAAAAACATTTGCGATTTAATTACCTACTATACCCTCGTCCTGGTTTATAAGTATGATTTAACTAATAAAATACGAATGCATGTCGCCAAAGATTATATAGTTGGATTCATATTTGAACATAGTTTCCAATTATATAAATTTTATAACATGCATTAACATTTTGTTGGTTAAATTTGAGGGCAAAGTATGGCACAGAATATAAAGAGGACTATAGACTAGACGGAGGTAGTAGCACACGGCAGCTCTCTATGCAGCGAAGCAACTGTCGGCCGGCTTGTAGGCGACCATTTCCTGCGTGTTCAGCTGCTCTATGCGTGTGGTTGCTTGCGGTTCAGGTGACCGCGGCGCGCTCTGCTCGCGTCCCGTCGCGCGCGTGCTGCTCTCGCGTACCTCCGGGTGCTCTGCCCTCATCCCTCCACGTGCGCTGCCAGTGTTTGGGGCCAGCGCATGATCACGCACGTTCGTGTGCATGCGGTTGCGCCGGGCGCGGCGCGATAATGCATTTACCTACTGCAAAAACTGCCATGCGGACACGCAGAGAATCCAGGCCGCCCGGCCCCTATTTATTCTTGCGGCCATTTACCTTCATCTCTTGCGTCACACGACACAATAAGCACACCCACGACGACACATACAGAGAGGACATCCAGCAGTTCCAATGGCGATCCCCGTGGCTCCAATGGCGCTCCCAGCGGCAGATGACGACAACGGCGGGCAGTTCACCACGCATCACGTAGTGGACACCCACGTGAGGGGAAGGCCCTCTCGATGGTGTACACGAACGATCCAGTCTTGGTGGAGAGCTCCATCCAAACTATGGAGCAGTTCCTTGCCAAGGACAAGTACCAAGTGGTCGGCTTCGACCTCGAGTACACCATCGGTCGTGCCGGGAACGATTAGAAGGTTGCCGTCACCCAGTTGTGCGTGCGACATGACGTCCTCATCTACCACTACCACCTTGCACAAGGCCTTGCGAGCGTTTCTACAGGTTTATCAACAGCTCCGACTATAGTTTCACTACGGTGGACACCACCAACGATCTAAAAGCGCTCAAGGTTTCGGGCTCGAAATGCCCGAATCTTGTCAACATCCAACACCACTACAAGGTCTAGGGCATCAACAAAAACAAACTGAACTCCCTGATTGACCTCGCCTCGGCCATCATCGACCCCTACTACGTGAAGATGAAGAATGAGAGAAAGAAGGACAAGAACGCCTGGCATAGTGTGTAGCATGAGAGACTGGATGAACAACATGTCAAGTACGCGGCCAAGGACGCGTACACAAGCTACGAGATGTACATGCAGATCGTTGACATGAGGAAGTGTCTTCTTACTGCCCCAGACGAGGGATCGAGCCACAGGGCGGTGGCGGGAGCGTCACAAGAAGTAGATGACTAGACGACCGTTTCTCCTACTTTAGAATGCATGCAATTGTTTATTGAGGTGTGTGCGAATGATCTGTATAGTCACTTATGTAATTGGATGTTTATTTCAGTTATATATATACATGTTATTCTTCTGTAGACAGAGAAAATCACACGGATTATTAGCAGCAATCGTCTATGTTATTATTGGTCTTCGCACACATTTATGATTACGAACTTGTTTTCCGCGTATCACACACATCTTGTTCAGTTGAACCGTTTCCATTGTGTTGCCTAATCACACATAGTTCATCCTAGTGAACTGTATGCTATATATCGCACACACCTTCATTTGGCTGCCCGTTTCTTTTGTTCCTCCTCATCCCAAACAGTTAATTGAACTGAACCGTATGCCCTGCATCGCACACGCAACTAAAATCTGAACCGTGTTTGATGCATCCATCATCGCAAACGTTTTGCACCTTTTTGACGGTTTTTTACACCACCGTTTGCGATTATGGCATCGCACACAATTTCGTTGAAGGGTCTCTGAAACGTTTTGCACTTAAAGAAATATCGTGTCCCTAGTAAGCCTCTACTAGACTAGCTCATTGATCAAAGATGGTTAAGGTTTCCTAACCATAGACATGTGTTGTCATTTGATAACGGGATCACATCATTAGGAGAATGATGTGATGGACAAGACCCATCCATTAGCTTAGCATATTGATCGTTCAGTTTATTGATATTGCTTTCTTCATGTCAAATACATATTCGTTCGACTATGAGATCATGCAACTCCCGGATACCGGAGGAATGCCTTGTGTGCTTTGATACGTCCATTTTGCATCATGTTTACCTACTATTATTTATGATGTTTTATTGCATAATAATGCTTTTTCTGTAGTTCTAATGCCTTTTCTCTCATAATATGCAAGGTACACACAAAGAGGGAGAATTCCGGCAGCTGGAAATCTGGACCTGAAAAAGCTACGCCAGGCCACCTATTCTGCACAACTCCAAATGAGCTGAAACTTCACGAGGATTTTTATGGAATAAATAAGAAATAATGGAGCAAATAACCACCGGAGGGGGTCCACCTGGTGAGCACAAGACACCAGGGCGTGCCTGCCCCCCCAGGCACGCCCTGGTGGGTTGTGCTCAGCCCGGCCCACCTCTGGTGCCCATCTTCTGGTATATAAGTCATTTTGACCTAGAAAAAATAAGGAGAGTACTTTCGGGATGGAGCGCCGCCGTCTCGAGGCAGAACTTGGGCAGGAGCACTTTTGCCCTTCGGCGGAGTGATTCCGCCGGGGGAACTTCCCTCCCAGAGGGGGAAATCATCGTCATCACCATCACCAACAACTCTCCCATCTTGGGGAGGGCAATCTCCATCAACATCTTCAATAGCACCATCTCCTCTCAAACCCTAGTTTATCTCTTGTGTTCAATCTTTGTACCGGAATTATAGATTGGTGCTTGTGGGTGACTAGTAGTGTTGATTACATCTTGTAGTTGATTGCTACATGGTTTATTTGGTGGAAGATTATATGTTCAGATCCAATATGCTATTTAATACCCCTCTGATCTTGAGCATGTTTATCACTTATGAGTAGTGACTTCTGTTCTTGAGGTCACGGGAGAAATCATGTTGCAAGTAATCATGTGAACTTGATATGTGTTCAATATTTTGATAGTATGTATGTTGTGATTCCCTTAGTGGTGTCATGTGAACGTCGACTACATGACACTTCACCATATTTGGGCCTAAGGGAATGCATTGTGGAGTTGTAATTAGATGATGGGTTCCGAGAGTGACAGAAGCTTAAACCCTAGTTTATGCGCTATTCTGTAAGGGACCGATTGGATCCAAAAGTTTAATGCTATGGTTAGAATTTATTCTTAAAACTTTTCTCATAGTTGCAGATGCTTGCGTGGGGGTTAATCATAAGTAGGAGGTTTGTTCAAGTAAGAACAGCACCTAAGCACTGGTCCACCCACATATCAAATTATCAAAGTAGCGAACACGAGCGAATCAACATGATGAAAGTGACTAGATGAAATTCCCGTGTACCCTCAAGAACGCTTTGCTTATTATAAGAGACCGTTTTGGCCTGTCCTTTGCCTCAAAAGGATTGGGCTACCTTGCCGCACTTTTTTATTATTACCGTTACTTGCTCGTTAGAAATTATCTTGTTATCAAACTACTATGTTACTTACAATTTTAGCACTTGCAGACATTACCTTGCTGAAAACCACTTGTCATTTCCTTCTGCTCCTCGTTGGATTCGACACTCTTGCTTATCGAAAAAGGCTACAATTGATCCCATACACTTGTGGGTCATCAAGGCTATTTTCTGGCGCCGTTGCCGGGGAGTGAAGTGCTCTTGGTAAGTGGAAATTAGTAAGGAAAAATTATTACTACATGCTGAAATTTATTGTCACTTGTCACTATGGAAAACAATACTTTGAGGGGTTTGTTCAGGGTATCTTCACCTCGACCGGAACCACAATTAGTCACCCCTCAACCCACTGCACCTTCTGATTGAATATGAAATTCCTTCGGGTATGATAGAAGAACTGCTAGCTAATCCTTATGCAGGAGATGGAACCGAACATCCTGATATGCACTTGATATGTGTGGAAGAAATTTGTGGATTGTTTAAGATTGCAGGTTTACCCAGAGACGAAGTTAAGAAGAAGGTTTTCCCTTTATCTATGAAGGGAAAAGCATTGACATGGTATAGGCTATGCGATGATATTGGATCTTGGAATTGGAATCGATTGAAATTAGAGTTTCACCAAAAAAATTATCCTATGCATCTAGTTCATCGTGATTGGAATTATATATATAATTTTTGGCCTCGTGAAGGAGAAAGTATCGCTCTAGCTTGGGGGAGGCTTAAGTCAATGTTATATTCATGCCTCAATCATGAGCTCTCAAGAGAAATTATTATCCAGAATTTTTATGCTCGGATTTCTCATAATGATCGATCCATGCTTGATACTTCTTGTGTTGGTTCTTTTATGAAGAAGACTATTGAATTCCAGTGGGATCTTTTGGAAAGAATTAAACGCAACTCTGAAGATTGGGAACTCGATGATGGTAAAGAGTCAGGTATTAAGCTTAAGTATGATTGTGTTAAATCTTTTGTGAATACTGATGCTTTTCAAAAGTTTAGCACTAAATATGGACTTGACTCTGAGATAGTAGCCTCCTTTTGTGAATCATTTGCTACTCATGTTGATCTCCCAAAGGAGAAGTGGTTTAAATATCACCCACCTATTAAAGAAGAAATTAAAGAACTGGTACTAGCTAAAGAGGAAACTATTATTTATAATGTTGATCCAGTTGTTCCTACTACTTATATTGAGAAACCACCTTCCCCTGTTAGGATCAAGGAACATGCTAAACTAAAGTTATATTAGAACACCTAAACCTGATGAACAAATCAAAGTACAACCTAGTGTTGCTATCATTAAGGATCTCCTAGAAGAAAATATAGATGGGCAAGTTATTTACTTCTGTGAAGAAGCTGCTAGAATTGCCAAACCCGATAAAAAGGATAAACATAGAACTGTTGTTGGCATGACCGTTGTCTCAGTTAAAATAGGAGATCACTGTTATCATGGTTTATGCAACATAGGTGCTAGCGTGAGTACTATTCCATTTACCTTGTATCAAGAAATTATGAAAGACAGCGCCCGCAGAGATAGAAGACATAGATGTTACTATTAAACTTGCTAATAGAGATACTATATCACCAATTGGGATTGTTAGAGATGTTGAAGTCTTGTGTGGGAAAATAAAATACCCTACTGATTTTCTTGTTCTTGGTTCACCACAAGATGATTTTTGTCCCATTATCTTTGGTAGACCTTTCTTGAACACCGTTAATGCTGAAATAGACTGTGAGAAACAAACTGTCGGTGTTAGCTTTGGTGACGAGTCTCATGAGTTTAATTTTTCCAAGTTTAGTAGAAAACCTCATAAAAAATAATTGCCTAGTAAGGATGAAATAATTGGTCTTGCTTCTATTGTTGTGCCTCCTACTGATCCTATAGAACAATATCTGCTAGACCATGAAAATGACTTACATTTGCATGAAAGAAATGAAATAGATAAGATTTTCTTTGAACAACGTCCTCTGCTTAAACACAATTTGCCTATTGAAACTCTAGGAGGTCCTGCTCCACCTAAAGGTGATCCTGTGTTTGATTTAAAACAATTGCCACACACTTTGAAGTATGCTTATCTTGATGAGAAGAAGATATATCATGTTATTGTTAGTGCTAACCTTTAAGAACATGAAGAATAAAGATTATTGGAAGTTCTAAGGAAGCACCGAGCTGCTATTGGATATACTCTTGATGATTTAAAGGGCATTAGTTCCACTCTATGTCAGCACAAGATTAATATGGAACCTGATGCTAAACCCATTGTATATCACCAATGTTGGTTAAAACCAAAGATAAAGGAAGTGGTAAGAACGGAAATATTAAAACTTCTGGAAGCAGGTATAATCTATCCTATAGCTGATAGTAGATGGGTAAGTCCTCTTCATTGTGTCCCTAAGAAATGAGGTATTACTGTTGTTCCTAATGATAAGAATGAACTTATTCCACAAAGAATTGTTACAGGCTATAGAATGGTAATTGATTTTAGAAAATTAAACAAAGCAACTAGAAAAGATCATTACCCTCTGCCTTTTATTGATCAAATGCTAGAAAGACTATCTAAGCACACACATTTTTGCTTCCTTGATGGATACTCTGGTTTTTCACAAATACCTGTTTCTGAACCTGATCAAGAAAAGACCACTTTCACTTGTCCCTTTGGAACTTACGCTTATAGACGTATTCCTTTTGGTTTATGCAATGCACCTGCTACCTTTCAAACATGTAAGATTGCTATATTCTCTGACTTCTGTGAAAAGATTATTGAGGTTTTCATGGATGATTTTTCTGTTTATGGGAAGTCTTTTGATGATTGTTTAAGCAATCTTGATCGAGTTTTATAGAGATGCGAGCAAACAAAACTTGTCTTGAATTGGGAGAAGTGCCACTTTATGGTTAATGTAGGTATTATTTTAGGCCATAAAATTTCTGAAAGAGGTATTGAAGTGGACAAAGATAAGGTTGATGCAATTGAGAAATGCCACGTCCTAAAGATATCAAAGGTATTCGTAGTTTCTTAGGTCATGCTGGTTTCTATAGGAGATTTATCAAAGACTTTTCTAAAATTTCTAGGCCTCTTACAAATCTTTTGCAAAACGATATCCCTTTTGTTTTTGATGATGATTGTTTTGAAGACTTTAAAACACTTAAGAAAGACCTAATTTATGCACCTATTGTTCAACTACCTGATTGGAACTTGCCTTTTGAAATTATGTGTGATGCTAGTGATTATGTTGTTGGTGCTGTTCTAGGACAAAGAGTTGATAAGAAATTAAATGTTATTCATTATGCTAGTAAAACTCTAGACAGTGCTCAAAGAAATTATGCTACTACTGACAAAGAATTTCTAGCAGTGGAAAGTGAAGCATGCAAGTTGCAAGAATGTAAAGGGATGGGATTGGAGTGTGCAAACGCAATTTGGAGACACAGAGATTTTTTATCCGTGGTTCCGATAGGTGGTGCTATCGTACATCCACGTTGTTGGAGACTTCAACCCACGAAGGGTAACGGTTGCGCGAGTCCACGGAGGGCTCCACCCACGAAGGGTCCACGAAGAAGCAACCTTGTCTATCCCACCATGGCCGTCGCCCACGAAGGACTTGCCTCCCTAGGGTAGATCTTCACGAAGTAGGCGATCTCCTTGCCCTTACAAACTCCTTAGTTCAACTCCACAATCTTGACGGAGGCTCCCAAGTGACACCTAGCCAATCTAGGTGACACCACTCTCCAAGAAGTAACAAATGGTGTGTTGATGATGAACTCCTTGCTCTTGTGCTTCAAATGATAGTCTCCCCAACACTCAACTCTCTCTCACAGGATTTGGATTTGCTGGAAAGAAGATTTGAGTGGAAAGCAACTTGGGGAAGGTTAGAGATCAAGATTTATGTGGTTGGAATGGGATATCTTGACCTCAACACAAGTGTAGGTGGTTCTCTCTCAGAAAATATGTGTTGGAAGTGTAGGCATGTTCTGATGGCTCTCTCCACGAATGAAGAGTAGGTGGAGGGGTATATATAGCCTCCACACAAAATCTAACCGTTACACACAAATCACCAAACTCGGTGGGACCGATTCAGAAAACTCGGTCAGACCGATTTGGTTCATAATGTGACCGTTAGGCATTTCGGTGGGACCGAATGGATCAACTCGGTGGGACCGATGTGCTAGGGTTAGGGTAAATCCTCATCTCGATTTGACCAATTACTCAAACTCGGTGGGACCGATTAGGGTAATAAGCGAAACAGAGAGTTGGCCAAGCAAACTCGGTGGGGCCGATTGCATATCTCGGTGGGACCAAAATTATTGCAATAGGCAACAGAGAGTTTGCAAGCCCATCTCGGTGAGACCGAGATCCCATCGGTGAGACTGAATTGATTAGGGTTTCTGGCAGTGGCTATGTCAGCTGATCTCGGTGGCTCCGGATAGAAAGTTTCGGTGGGGCCGAGTTTGACTTTTTGGTTTGGGACATATGTGGATATGAGAAAGTGGTTGAGGGCTTTGGAGCATATCACTAAGAACTTTGAGCAAGCAAGCCATTAAGCAACACCTCATCCCCTCTTAATAGTATTGGCTTCCCTATGGACCCAATGTGATCTTGGATCACTAAAATAGAAAATGTAGAGTCCTGAGCTTTGAGCTTGATCCAATCCTTTGTCTTCAGCATTTTGAAGGGGTTCCACATCCTCTAGTCCATGCCACTCCATTGTTGAACTTATCTGAAACATACTAGGTAGAAGTAGTAGTCCAACAAGAGATATGTTGACATTAATTACCAAAATCACCCAGGGAGCACTTGTGCTTTCAATCTCCCCCTTTTAGGTAATTGATGACAACATACATCAAAGCTTTAGATAAAGATATAGAGAATAACACGTAAAGCTTTGGAAAGACATATAACATGCATAGGCTCCCCCTACATGTATGCAATCATATAAATATGGAATGTAGGAGCATGTGAATGCATAAGCATGACAGAGTAAGCCATGTGTTACATGTATCTTGGCTATATGCATCGGAGCAAATGATGTGAATATAGGAAATGTACCTTCATGCTCATGAGTCCTTCTTGCAAACAGTATATACATCAGCAAGAGATTCTCATGCACATGATTATGATGCATATACTTACCTTGTGGTCTTGAGTTGGCTTAGGAAATAATGAACCTGAGTAAACAAGGTTAGATAACACAGATACATCTACTAGCCAAAGCAACCGAAAGAAACCACAAGAGTACCAAGACTGGGATGACATGTAGAGAGTGAGTACTGAGTACTCTATTGGATATAGACATGTCCCCAAAGGTAAAGATATGCAATGAATTCAAGGATTTCCTTACCTTAGATGTCTTGCTCCCCCTGAATCTTGCATAGGATATTGGGAGAAGATAGGGAATAGAAAATCAGAGAAAAGAAAAGAAACAGAGCTAATGCAAACAATCAAATATGGACATGTATTTCCCCTCTTAAAGACATGTGACTTCTCTCCTCTTGAACACCAAGCATCTGGGGTCTCTTACACTCTCCCCCTGAGTGCTCTCCCCCTATAGAAATAATTAAGCTTTGATGTGATCTCTCTCTCCCCCTTTGACATCAATTTCCAAGAAGGGTTCTCCTGGTTTTTGTCACAATGGGTTTGGTCCTTGAGTTATAAAGCAAAGTAGCATGTCGAATGTGATGCTTGTAGAGGACAAGAATCATTGAGTGGAGCTGGAGCATAAAGAATGCAGGAACAAGTGGCAAGTTGTCTTTCCTGTAGTGGAATCGGTGGCACCGGGTTGTGTGCTTCGGTTGTACCGAAAGAATTCGGTTGGAGCGAAGGAAATAAACCGGTGTGACCGAGTCTATCACAAAGAAAACACTTGTCACCTCAGCTCACTAGGCAATTAAGATCTCACAAGGATTTGCAAGGAATTAGCTGAAAGATTTGCAATGAATTTGATGCAGGGAATGCAGAACAGAACAAAGAAAAGAAAAGAAAAGAAAAGATCTAGATGAAGTTTTTTTTGAAAAGGGGAAACAAATATGCATGAGACAAATGCAAGAGGCACGGAGAAACACAAGAGAACTTCATCTAGAATTGGTCGGCGACAAAGTCACCTATGTTAGAGTATATTGACTTAGGAGTCAAGTGAGGGCACTTGATCATAGGTCATACTCATCGTTTAAGCTCAAAATGGGGTTACCATTTTCCGTTTAAGCATCTTGATGTATTCACATCTTGTTGAGTTGCTTTGACTCATGCCTTTGAGTAAAGCTTCTCTAAGATGGAATAACATACCTTGGGTGGTGGTGATGATCTTGATCATATAGTTGAACTTGTGTAGGTTGCTCAAGGTCGATGTAGCTTATCAAGAATTTGGAGCACCACTTGGAATTTGAGTTCATCTACCTACATGGGTTAGTTTTGCAAGGAAAAGAGCACTTGTGTATCCAAAATGACAATCATAAAGCTTAACATAGAATTTGTCAAAGGATATGTCTTCAACCACCATTGCGTACAGACTTAGTGATGTAGAAATTACTCAATATATGAGTGAGTCGCAATTTCATGGATTTAAATTCATCCAAGTACCTACAAGGGTTAGATAGCATGCAAGGGTGCAAATATAGCCAAGACATATAGATAGCATCATGAGAGAAATATCAAGGATTAGTCAAAGGCTCATGCCTTGCATGTATCCAAATAGAGTTCCTACTCCAAGTTTGAAGCATCAATGATGTTCAATCCACCTCTCAAATGGCAAAAGACTTTATCATCAAGCGGTTTGGTGAATATATCCGCCAATTGCTTATCGGTACGAACATGCTTAAGATCAATGTCCCCTTTGGCAACGTGATCTCGAATGAAATGATGACGAACTTCAATATGCTTAGTTCGAGAATGTCGCACGGGATTGTCAGCAATCTTGATAGCACTTTCATTGTCACAAAGCAATGGAACATATTTCACATATATCCCATAATCTTTAAGAGTTTGGGTCATCCAAAGTAATTGTGCACAACATGAACCAGCGGCAATGTATTCCGCTTCGACGGTGGATAAGGATACCGAGTTTTGTTTCTTGGAGGACCAAGACACAAGAGATCTACCAAGAAATTGACAAGTACCTGAAGTGGACTTTCTATCAACCTTGTCTCCGACATAGTCCGAATCGGAGTAGCCTACATGATCGAAAGAAGACCTCTTGGGATACCAAATGCCAAAATTTGGTGTGTGTATTAAGTATCTCACTATTATTTTCACAGCCTTAAGACGACACTCCTTGGGGCCGCTTGATATCGTGCACATATGCACACACTTAGCATAATATCGGGACGAGAGGCACATAGATATAACAATGAACCAATCATAGAGCGGTAAACCTTTTGATCAACCGATTCACCATCTTTGGTTAATCAATATGTCCACTAGTAGGCATGGGTGTAGTCGTACCTTTGCATTCTTGCATATTGAACTTCTTGAATAAGTCCTTGGTGTACTTTGTTTGAGAGACAAAGGTACCTTCCTTAGTTTGCTTGATTTGCAAACCGAGAAAGAATTTGAGTTCACTCATCATAGACATCTCAAACTTCTCCGACATTAGCTTTCCAAATTTCTCACTAAAATGAGGGTTAGTCAAACCAAATATAATATCATCAACATAAATTTGGCACACAAATAGTTCTCCATTAACCCTTTTAGTAAAAAGAGTAGAATCTATTTTCCCAATTTCAAAGCCTTTTCCAATGAGGAACTTGGTCAAGCATTTATACCACACTCTAGGAGCTTGTTTAAGACCATAAAGAGCTTTGTGAAGTTTGTAAACATGATTAGGTTTCTTAGGATTGACAAAGCCGGGAGGTTGCTTAACACAAACTTCCTCCTCAATTTCACCATTTAGAAAAGCACTTTTAATGTCCATTTGGTACAAGGTGATATCATGGTGATTAGCGTAAGCAAGTATATGCGAATGGACTCAAGTCTAGCAACGGGAGCATATGTGTGACCATAGTCCATACCTTCGACTTGAGTGTAGCCTTGGGCGACTAGACGTGCTTTGTTGTGGACAACTTGACCATCTTCATCTTGCTTGTTGCGAAACACCCATTTGGTACCAATGATGTTGTGGTTGTTGTCGTGCTTTTCAACCAATGTCCACACTTAATTTCTCTCAAAGTTGTGTAGCTCTTCATGCATAGCGTTTATCCAATCCGGATCTTCCAATGCTTCTTCAACCTTCATAGGTTCAATGCTAGAGATGAATGAATAATGTTCACAAAAGTTAGCCAAACGAGTTTTAGAGCGAGTGATTCTCCCGATTTGGATATCATTGTAGATTTGCTCGACGGGACGATCTTTGGCAACTCTTGCTCGAACTCATGGGAGCTTTTGCTTTGATCAGGGTGGAACATCTTCTTCATCTTGTCCTTCTTCTTGGCCTTCTTCATAATTGACATTGTCGTTCTCTTGTCGTGGTGGAGAAGGAGGTTGTTGATGTTCATCTTGGTGTACTTCCTCATTTTCTTCGTCTTGGTGTGTCCCACTTGTGGATGCTTCCGTATCTTCTCTTGGTTCACCTTGTCGTGAGGTGGAAGCTTCCACTTGGACGGACGAGGTATTCTCCTTCACCTCCGTTGGACGAATCTTGCCAATAGACAAGTATTGGATTGCTTCCGAAGGGTCTTTGTCTCCTACATCAATTGGCAATTTCTCTACATGCGAGCCGTTAGATTCATCAAACTTCACATCTACTGTCTCTTCAACCTTTCGGGTGAAATTGTTTTTGACACGGTAAGTGTGAGAGTTTGACCCATAACCAAGTAGGAAACCTTCATGAGATTTAGGAGCAAATTTAGAACGCCGATGCTTATCAAGAATGTAGCACTTTGATCCGAATACTCGAAAGTATCCAACTTGGGGTTTGTTACCGGTGAGGAGCTCGTATGACGTCTTGCCGAGTAGCTTGTGAAGATACAAGCAATTTGTTGCATGACAAGCTGTCTCAACCGCTTCCGCCCAAAAGTGTTTTGGAGTCTTGTACTCATCAAGCATCGTTCTTGCCATCTCAATAAGAGTTCGGTTCTTCCTCTCAACAACTCCATTTTGTTGAGGCGTGTACGTAGCCGAGAACTCGTGTGAAATCCCTTCTTCGTCAAGAAACGTATCCACATTTGCGTTCTTGAACTCCATTCCGTTGTCGCTCCGAACCTTCTTGATCTTCACTTCAAATTGATTTTGGGCCTTCCCAGAGAAGTTTTTGAAGATTTTGGACCTGCGATTTGTCATCAAGAAAGAACACCCACGTAAATCTTGAAAAATCATCAACTATGACTAGACCAAATGAGTTACCACCGAGACTCTTGTAGGCATTGGGACCAAAGAGATCCATGTGAAGTAGCTTGAGTGGTCTTCTCGTGGTCATGATGTTCTTCACGGGGTGACTCCCTCCAACTTGTTTTCCTGCCTGACAAGCACTACAAAGTCTATCCATGTCAAATATAACATCTTTTACTCCAAGGATATGATCACCATTAATAAGCTTATCAATATTTCGCATGCCCACATGACCTAGCCTTCTATGCCACAACCAGCCTTTAGAAGATTTAGCAATTAAGCAAGTTCTAGGTTGGGCCTTTTTAGTGAAATCAACAATGTAAAGATCACCTCTACGTATACCGGTAAAGACCATTTTATGGTTGTCTCTACGAAACACTTGACAATCTACTTCAGTAAATAGGACATTGAAACCGAAATCAGCAAGTCTAGATACTGAAAGTAAATTGTACCCAAGAGATTCAACGAGCATGACATTTTGTATGGAGCTATCATGTGAGATGGCCACCTTACCGAGGCCAACCACCTTACCCTTTGAGTTATCACCAAAGGTGACATACTTTCGAGGGCCGTCGTTTTCAGCAAGCTCACGAAACATATCTTTGTCTCCGGTCATATGATCAGTACATCCACTATCAAGCACCCATTCCTTTCCTCCAGCCATGTAGCCGCGAAGATTTGTCATAAGACCAAAGTGTCTCATTGCGTCATCAAGATCATAGTCACTATCATCATCCTCATCATAGTATCCATGTTCAACATCATCTTGTGATTGATCAACTCCAAGAGAGGGTAATTCATTTTTTTTGACTGGGGAGAGGGCAATTCATTAGATAAATGATCATTCCTATGGTTATCTTTATGAATTCTAATAGTCGGAAATGATGTTGCTAATGATTCCAACATCTCCTTTGGCACGCATGAGATTGGTAAGCTCAAATAGACAATCACCAAAGCTAGGATCACTAGAATTCATCTTACTCAAGGCAATAGACTTATGGAGAATTGCATCTAAATCTTTCAAGGAATAATTTGGAAATCGTTCCTCAAGAAATCTCCACATAGTATAGGCACAATCAAGAGTAGGTAGACTAGCAATCAAATTTTTAGGCAATCCTCTAATGATAAGATTGATAGTTCTAAGATTGCGGATCATGTCAAGATCCTCTTCGGGTGTAGGATGCAAAGGATCAATAATAGGTGCACAAGGGCTAGTAATGTACTTGTTCAAGTAATATTCATTGAAAATCTCAAGCATTTTATTTTTCCACTCATGAAAATATTCTCCATCAAGAATAGGTACTCTACGTCTAAGACTCCCCAACGTAGACTCACCCATCTTCCTCCAACGGTGTTTAAACCAAAGCAATGGAGACCAAAGCTCTGATACCAATTGAAAGGATCGAGAAGAGGCGTCTAGAGGGGGGTGAATAGACTCTAAGAAGAAAAGTTACAGTTTTTAAGTTCTTAGGCTGAAGTAGAGTTGTGGCACAAGTTTAAACATTCACAATAGATATCAAGCAAGCATGCCAAGAGTATATGAGAAGCGGAAAGTGAAGCATGCAAGTTGCAAGAATGTTAAGGGATGGGATTGGAGTGTGCAAACGCAATTTGGAGACACAGAGATTTTTTATCCGTGGTTCCGATAGGTCGTGCTATCGTACATCCACGTTGATGGAGACTTCAACCCACGAAGGGTAACGGTTGCGCGACTCCACGGAGGGCTCCACCCACGAAGGGTCCACGAAGAAGCAACCTTGTCTATCCCACCATGGCCGTCGCCCACGAAGGACTTGCCTCACTAGGGTAGATCTTCATGAAGTAGGCGATCTACTTGCCCTTACAAACTCCTTGGTTCAACTCCACAATCTTGACGGAGGCTCCCAAGTGTCACCTAGCCAATCTAGGAGACACCACTCTCCAAGAAGTAACAAATGGTGTGTTGATGATGAACTCCTTGCTCTTGTGCTTCAAATGATAGTCTCCCCAACACTCAACTCTCTCTCACAGGATTTGAATTTGGTGGAAAGAATATTTGAGTGGAAAGCAACTTGGGGAAGGCTAGAGATCAAGATTTATGTGGTTGGAATGGGATATCTTGACCTCAACACAAGTGTAGGTGGTTCTCTCTCAGAAAATATGTGTTGGAAGTGTAGGCATGTTCTGATGGCTCTCTCCACGAATGAAGAGTAGGTGGAGGGGTATATATAGCCTCCACACAAAATCTAACCGTTACACACAAATCACCAAACTCGGTGGGACTGATTCAGAAAACTCGGTCAGACCGATTTGGTTCATAATGTGACCGTTAGGCATTTCGGTGGGACCGAATGGATCAACTCGGTGGGACCGATGTGCTAGGGTTAGGGTAAATTCTCATCTCAGTTTGACCAATTATTCAAACTCGGTGGGACCGATTTGGGTAATAAGCGAAACAGAGAGTTGACCAAGCAAACTCGGTGGGGCCGATTGCATATCTCGGTGGGACTGAAATTATTGCAATAGGCAACAGAGAGATTGCAAGCCCATCTCGGTGAGACCGAGATCCCATCAGTGAGACCGAATTGATTAGGGTTTCTGGCAGTGGCTATGTCAACTGATCTCGGTGGCTCCAGATAGAAAGTTTCGGTGGGGCCGAGTTTGACTTTTTGGTTTGGGACATATGTGGATATGAGAAAGTGGTTGGGGGCTTTGGAGCATATCACTAAGAACTTTGAGCAAGCAAGCCATTAAGCAACACCTCATCCCCTCTTAATAGTATTGGCTTCCCTATGGACTCAATGTGATCTTGGATCACTAAAATATAAAATGTAGATTCCTGAGCTTTGAGCTTGAGCCAATCCTTTGTCTTCAGCATTTTGAAGGGGTTCCACATCCTCTAGTCCATGCCACTCCATTGTTGAACTTATCTGAAACATACTAGGTAGAAGTATTAGTCCAACAAGAGATATGTTGACATTAATTACCAAAATCACCCAGGGAGCACTTGTGCTTTCAAGTTATTACATTGTTGATTCAAAAGTAATTGTTCACACCGACCATGCTGCTATTAAATATCTTATGCAAAAGAAAGATGCTAAACCTAGGCTTATTCATTGGGTTCTCTTGTTACAAGAATTTGATATGCATATCACTGATAGAAATTGAGAAGAGAACCCCGTAGCTCATAACTTGTCTAGCTTAGAGAATGTCCTTGATGTCCCACTACCTATTGATGATAGTTTTCCTGATGAGCAGTTAGCTGCAATAAATGTTTCTCATAACACTCCTTGGTATGTTGACTATGCTAATTACATTGTTGCAAAATATCTTCCACCTAGTTTCACATACCAACAAAAGAAAAAATTCTTCTATGATTTAAGACGTTACTTTTGGGATGACCCACATCTTTATAAAGAAGGAGTAGATGGTATTATTAGATGTTGTGTACCTGAGCATGAACAGGGACAAATCCTATGGAAATGTCACTCCAATGCTTATGGAGGACATCATGCGGGAGACAGAACTACTCACAAGGTATTGCAATCGGGATTTTATTGGCCTACTCTTTTCGAGGATGCTCGTACGTTTGTCTTATCTTGTGATGAATGTCAAAGAATAGGTAATATCAGTAAGCATCAAGAAAAGACTATGAATTATTCACTTGTTGTTGAACCATTTGATGTTTGGGGTATTGATTACATGGGAACTTTTCCTTCCTCTAATGGGTATACTCATATTTTGGTTGTTGTTGATTATGTTACTAAGTGGGTAGAAGCTATTCCAGCTAGTAGTACTGATCACAACACCTATATTAAAATGCTTAAGGAAGTTATTTTCCCAAGGTTTGGAGTCCCCAGATATTTAATGACTCATGGGGGTTCACACTTTATTCATGGTGCTTTCCGTAAAATGTTTGCCAAGTATGATGTTAACCATAGAATTGCATCACCTTATCATCCTCAGTCTAGTGGTCAAGTTGAACTTAGCAATAGAGAAATAAAATTAATTTTGCAAAAGACTGTCAATAGGTCCCAGAAGAATTGGTCTAAGAAATTAGATGATGCACTTTGGGCTTATAAAACAACATATAAAAATCCCATGGGTATGTCTCCTTATAAAATGGTTTATGGAAAAGCCTGTCATTTGCCTCTTGAGTTAGAACATAAAGCCTATTGGGAAATTAAAGAAGTCAACTATGATTTTAAACATGCCGGTGAAAAGAGGTTATTTGATATTAGCTCATTAGATGAATGGAGAACCCAAGCTTATGAAAATGCCAAGTTATTGAAAGAAAAAGTTAAAATATGGCATGATAAAAGAATCCAAAAGCGTGAGTTTAAAGTTGGAGAATATGTTCTTTTATACAACTCTCATTTCGGATTCTTTGCAGGAAAACTCTTCTCCAAATGGGAACGACCTTACGTTATCGAGGAGGTTTATCGATCTAGAGCCATCACAATAAATAATGCCGAAGGTACTAACCCGAAGGTTGTTAATGGGCAACGCATAAAACATTATATCTCAGGTACGCCCATTAATGTTGAAAGTAATATTATCCAAACTATGACACCAGAAGAGCACATAAAAGAGACCTTCCGGAACACTCCAGAATTGTGAAAAAGAGGAGATACGTGATACGGTAAGTAAACGGACTCCGAAAAATCCGCAAAAATATTTTCTGTCAGTTTTATAAAATAACAAAAATTAGGAAAATAAGAAACAACCAGGAAGGTCACCCTGGTGGGCACAAGAAACCAGGGTGCGCCTGGCCAGGCGCGCCCAGGTGGGTTGTGCCCAACTCGGGTACCTTCCGGACTCCGTTTTTCTTTTGTTTGCTTGTTTCCCAAGATAAAAAATCTTTATATACCCCCGAACCTATTGACCACCGTATCTTGTAGAAATCTTCTGTTCTCTTTTCTTGCTATTTTCGGTCAGATCTGTTGAGCCAGGCATCATGTCTTCTTCTTCCTCCAATAACGTGGAAGAGGATGCTTGGTTGATGTAGATCGAGCTGAAGAGAGAAGAGCCCGTAGAAGACGTCAAAGGGGACAAGGAGACTACCAGAGATCAAGCGCCGGTGGTTGAGCAGGCCTGGCCTGCTGAGGAAGAAGAGGAAGATATCCTTAAACCTCACTATGCTCATCTTACCCCGACTGAGATTTAATCCTTTTGAATCATTGAAACGGTTCATGTGCAAAATAAATATCTCACTCGTGAAAATATTATGCATCAAGAGCACATCATCTTCCTCCAGAGCGTCATCCGTATATTGGAGAATCTCTTGATCATAAAGGGTAGCATCGCCTCTACTTCATCACCACCACCTTCTTCATCACCAAAAGAAAATTGAGTATCGGGTATGGGCACTCCCCTTGGCTTCCGCCGAGCTTGGGGGAGGTGCCCCGGTATCGTATCACCCCCACTATCTTTTGCCTTTACTTATCTTAGTTCGATCCATAGTTATCTTTTGCTTTAGATGAAAAAAAGTTTAGTTCAATCCTTTCTTTTTGAGAGTTTCCTTAGTGATCTATCTTTGTAATCGTGTGCGAGATATATAATAAAGTTTAGTTTGAGTTGTTGCTTATTTACTTTCATGTTCCAATAAAAAGAAACGAAATAAATGAAAAAGATCATATGCTAATATTATGGTAGGTAATGACACCACATAAGGAAAAGTATAATTAGAAAATTTTATTAGAGATTGACAAACACAGCATTGGTCAATGATGCAACTCATGAAAGAATTAATAAGCGAGGTGAAGATTCACATATAAATACACTATCCTGGAAATCTTTTGTGATTGTGAGCCCCCATCAAAATATTATATGCCAAAATTGTTGACGTTGGACAACGAAGACAACGTAATGATTTATGTTTGTTCATATTCACATAGAAGTTATATTGTGATAGATCCTTCAACATGTGGTGCTTGCCCCCATCTTTGCTAGCCAAAAATTCCGCACTAAGTAGATATACTACTTGTGCATCCAAAAACCCTTAAACCCAAATCTTATTTTCAAGAGTCCACCATACCTACCTAAGGATTAAGTAAGATCCTTCAAGTAAGTTGTCATCGATGCATTAAGCCAATACAAATTGCTTCTCAAAGTGTGAGATCATTTAGTGTAAGAGAAAATTGAGAGTTGTACGAACTTGTGATGGTAAAGAATGAAAGAGATAGACTACATAATAAAGGTTGCCATCACAAGGGGAAATATAATGTGACGTTCTTTTGCACTAAGGGTTTGATCATACAAACAAATAAGCGCATGGCAACCTCTGCTTCCCTCTGCGAAGGGCCTATCTTTTACTTTTATGTATTTACTTTTAGGCAAAAGTCAAAGTTTTTCTCTCTATTCCTTTTTATTTTTCTCCTTTGGCAAGCATCATGTGGTGAGGAGAGATCTAGGCACATATGTCCAGTTGAATATGGGTAGCATGAGTTATTATTGTTGACATCACCCTTGAGGTGAATACGTTGGGAGGCGAAACTATAAGCCCCTATCTTTCTATGTGTCCGGTTGAAACGTTTTGCTCATGTGTATGTGGTGACTGTTAGCAATCATAGAAAACTAAATGATGATTGAGTATGTGGACTTGCCTAAAGGCTCCGATACGTGACCCTTCCTGAAAATATGATGAATTGTAGTTGCAAAGTTGACTGAGAATGTTGGTTTCCAATAGAGTTTATGCTTTATACTTCGATAGTGTGATGAATTGTTACTTCTTCATGAGAAGTCTATGATAAAAGTTCTATGATAAAAGTTCTATGATAAAAGTTTTATGTTTAAGTTTGTTGCTGTTACAATAATTCACATGATGCTTCTATGTTCGTATTTTGTTTTTTATCGAACCTCTCTCTCTAAGCATGTGGACATGTTTTTCGATTTTGGTTTTCGCTTGAGGACAAGCGAGGTCTAAGCTTGGGGGAGTTGATACGTCCATTTTGCATCATGTTTACCTACTGTTGTTTATGATGTTTTAATGCATAATAATGATTTTTGGAGTAATTCTAATGCCTTTTCTCTCATAATATGCAAGGTACACACAAAGAGGGAGAATTCCGGCAGCTGGAAATCTGGAACTAAAAAAGCTACGTTAGGCCACCTATTCTGCACAACTCCAAATGAGATGAAACTTCACGAGGATTTTTTATGGAATAAATAAGAAATACCGGAGCAAATAACGACCAGAGGGGGGCACCTGGTGAGCACAAGACACCAGGGCACGCCTGGCCCCCAGGCACGCCCTGGTGGGTTGTGCTCAGCCCGGCCCACCTCTGGTGCCCATCTTCTGGTATATAAGTCATTTTGACCTAGGAAAATAAGGAGAGGACTTTCGGGACAGAGCGCCGCCGTCTCGAGGTGGAACTTGGGCAGGAGCACTTTTGCCCTCCGGCGGAGCGATTCCGCCGGGGGAACTTCCCTCCCGGAGGGGGAAATCATTGTCATCACCATCTCCAACAACTGTCCCATCTTGGGGAGGGAAATCTCCATCAACATCTTCAACAGCACCGTCTCCTCTCAAACCCTAGTTCATCTCTTGTGTTCAATCTTTGTACCCGAACTATAGATTGGTGCTTGTGGGTGATTAGTAGTGTTGATTACATCTTGTAGTTGATTACTATATGGTTTATTTGGTGGAAGATTATATGTTCAGATCCAATATGCTATTTAATACCCCTCTGATCTTGAGCATGTTTATCACTTGTGAGTAGTTACTTCTGTTCTTGAGGTCACAGGAGAAATCATGTTGCAAGTAATCATGTGAACTTGATATGTGTTTGATATTTTCATAGTATGTATGTTGTGATTCCCTTAGTGGTGTCATGTGAACGTCGACTACATGACACTTCACCATTGGGAATAAGGCATTGTGGATTAGTAATTAGATGATGGGTTGCGAGAGTGACAGAAGCTTAAACCCTAGTTTATGCGCTATTCCGTAAGGGACCGATTGGATCCAAAAGTTTAATGCTATGGTTAGAATTTATTCTTAATACTTTTCTCGTAGTTGCAGATGCTTGCGAGCAGGTTAATCATAAGTAGGAGGTTTGTTCAAGTAAGAACATCACCTAAGCACCGCTCCACCCACATATCAAATTATCAAAGTAGCGAACACGAATCGAATCAACATGATGAAAGTGACTAGATGAAATTCCCGTGTACCCTCAAGAACGCTTTGCTTATTATAAGAGATTGTTTTGGCCTGTCATTTTCCTCAAAAGGATTGGGCTACCTTGCTGCACTTTTGTTACTATTATCGTTACTTGCTTGTTACAAATTATCTTGTTATCAAACTACTCTGTTACTTAAATTTTTAGCACTTGCAGACATTACCCTTCTGAAAACCACTTGTCATTTCCTTCTGCTCCTCGTTGGGTTCGACACTCTTCCTTATTGAAAAGGCTACAATTGATGCCATATACTTGTGGGTCTTCACGCTATCGAACGTCACAACGTAACTGGGTGATCATAAAGATGCTCTACAAGTATCTCCGAAGGTGTTTGTTGAGTTGGCATAGATCGAGATTAGGATTTGTCACTCTGAGTATCAGAGAGGTATCTCTGGGCCCTCTCGGTAATACACATCATAAGCTTGCAAGCAAATGACTAATGAGTTGGTCATGAGGTGATGTATTACAAAACGAGTAAAGAGACTTGCCGGTAACAAGATTGAACTAGGTATGACGATACCGACGATCGTATCTCGGGCAAGTAACATACCGATGGACAAAGGGAATTACATATGTTGTCATAACGGTTTGACCAATAAAGATCTTCGTAGAATACGTAGGAGCCAATATGGGCATCCAGGTTCCGCTATTGGTTATTGACCAGAGAGGTGTCTCGGTCATGTCTTCATAGTTCTCGAACCCGTAGTGTCTGCACGCTTAGCGTTCCTTGACGATATAGTGTTATATGAGTTATATGATTTGGTGACCGAATGTTGTTCGGAGTCCCGGATGAGATCTCGAACATCATGAGGAGTCTCGAAATGGTCAAGAGGTAAAGGTTGATATATAGTACGATGGTATTCGAACACTGGAAGTGTTTTGGAGAAAACCGGATAGTCATCAGAGTACCGGAGGGGGTACCGGTCACCCCCGGGAGGGTATTGGGCCTATTGGGCCATAAGAGGGGAGCACACCAGCCCACAAGGGGCTGGCGCACCCCCCATGGCATCCGCCCAAGTGGGGAAAGGAAAGGGGGGAGGATTCGGCCTCCCCTTCCTTCTCTCTTCCCCCCTTTCCTTTCTTCTCCGGCAAATAAGGAAAGAGGGGCGCCACTTGGGGAGGACCCCAAGTAGGATTCAGCCTACTTGGGGTGCCCTCCTGGATGCTTCCTCCTCCCCCTACCTATATATATGTTGGAGGGGGGCGCCTAGCACACCCCAGAGAATTGCCTAGCTATGTGCGGTGCCCCCCTCCACCGTTTACACCCCGCTCATATTTTTGTAGTGCTTAGGCGAAGCCCTGCATAGATCACTTCACCATCACCGTCACCATGCCGCCGTGCTACCGGAACTCATCCACTACCTCGCCGTCTTGCTGGATCAAGAAGGCGGAGGACGGCATCGAGCTGAACGTGTGTTGAACGCGGAGGTGCCGTATGTTCGGTGCTCGATCGGTTGGAACGCGAAGAAGTTCGACTACATCAACCGCGTTGTCAAACGCTTCCGCTTACGGTCTTCGAGTGTACGTAGAAACTCTTCCCTCTCGTTGCTATGCTTCTCCTTGATAGATCTTGCGTGTGCGTAGATTTTTTTGTTTTCCATGCAACGTTCCCCAATAGTGGTATCAGAGCCAGGTTTATGCGTAAATGATATGCACGAGTAGAACACAAAGAGTTGTGGGCGGTGATAGTCATACTGCTTACCACCAACGTCTTATTTTGATTCGACGGAATTGTGGGATGAAACAGCCCGGACCAACCTTACATGTCCACGCACATGAGACCGGTTCCACCGACTGACATGCAACTACTTTTGCATAAAGGTGGCTGGCGGGTGTCTGTTTCTCCTACTTTAGTTGAATCGAATTTGACTACGGTCAGTCCTTGAAGAAGGTTAAAACAACAAACTTGATGAATGATCGTTGTGGTTTTTGTCGTAGGTAAAACGGTTCTTGCTAGAAGCCCATAGTAGCCACGTAAAACTTCCAACAACAAAGTAGATGTTGGCTAACTTGTTTCTGCAGGGCATGTTGTGATGTGATATGGTCAAGACATGATGTGATATACATTATTATATGAGATGATCACGTTTTTTAATTTATCGGCAATAGGCAGGAGCCTTATGGTCGTCTCGTTATTGTATGAAATGGAAACGCCATGTAATTGCTTTACTTTATCGCTATGCGTTAGCAATAGTTGTAGAAGCAATAGTTGGCGAGACGACCACGACGCAACAGTGGAGATCAATGTGTCGAGCTAGTGACGATGGAGATCATGACGATGCTTTGGAGATGGAGATCAAAAAGCACGAGATGATGATGTCCATATCATGTCACATATTTTGATTGCATGTGATGGTTATCTTTTATGCATCTTATTTTGCTTAGAATGGCGGTAGCATTATAAGATGATCCCTTCACTAAATTTCAAGATATAAGTGTTCTCCCCGAGTATGCACTGTTGCTAAAGTTCGTCATTTCGAAGCACCACGTGATGATCGGGTGTGATAGACTCTACGTTCACATACATCGGGTGTAAGACAGTTTTGCACATGCAGCATACTTGGGTTGAACTTGACGAGCCTAGCATGTACAGACATGGTCTCGGAACACTGGAGACCGAAAGTTCAAACGTGAGTCATATAGTAGATATGGTCAACATAGAGATGTTCACCATTGATGACTACCCCATCTCACGTGATGATAGGACATGGGTTAGTTGATTTGGATCACGTATCACTTAGATAAACTTCAGGGATATTTATTTAAGTGGGAGTTCATTAGTAATTTGATTAATTGAAGTTAATTTATCATGCTTAGTCTTAATAGTTTTGCATATCTATGTTGTAGATCAATAGCTTGAGATATAGCTCCCCTACTTTTTGATATGTTCCTAGAGAAAAATAAGTTGAAAGATGATAGTAGCAATGATGCAGACTGAGTCCGTGATCTGAGGATTATCCTCATTGCTGCACAGAAGAATTATGTCCTTGATGCACCGCTAGGTTACAGACCTATTGCAGGAGCAGATGCAGACATTATGAACGTTTGGCAAGCTCGATATGATGACTACTTAATAGTTTAGTGCTCCATGCTTTATGGCTTAGAACCAGGACTTCAAAAACGTTTTGAACACCACGGAGCATATGAGATGTTCCAAGAACTGAAATTGGTATTTCAGACTCATGCCCGTGTCGAGAGGTATGAGACCTCTGACAAGTACTTTGCCTACAAGATGGAGGAGAATAGCTCAACCGTTGAGCATGTGCTCAGAATGTCTGGGTACTACAATCGCTTGAATCAAGTGGGAGTTAATCTTCCAGATAAGATAGTGATTGACAAAGTTCTCTAGTCACTATCACCAAACTACTAGAACTTCGTGATCAACTATAATATGCAAGGGATGGCGAAAATGATTCCCAAGCTCTTCGCGATGCTGAAATCGGCGAAGGTAGAAATCAAGAAAGAGCATCAAGTGTTGATGGTTAACAAGACCACTAGTTTTAAGAAAAAGGGCAAGGGAAAGAAAGGGAACTTAAAGAAGAATGGCAAGCAAGTTTCCGCTCCCGTGAAGAAGCCCAAAGCTAGACCCAAGCCTGAAACTGAGTGCCTCTACTGCAAAGGAAATGGTCACTGGAAGCGGAACTGCCCCAAATACTTGGCAGATAAGAAGGATGACAAAGTGAACAAAGGTATATTTGATATACATGTTATTGACGCGTACCTAACTAGTATTCGTAGTAGCCCCTGGGTATTTGATACTGGTTCAGTTGCTAAGATTAGTAACTCGAAACAGGAGTTGCAGAATAAACAGAGACTAGTTAAAGGCGAGGTGACGATGTGTGTTGGAAGTGTTTCCAAGGTTGATATGATCACCATCACACACTCCCTCTACCTTCGGGATTAGTGTTGAGCCTAAATAAATGTTATTTGTTGTTTTCATTGAGCATGAACATGATTAGATCATGTTTATTGCAATACGGTTATTCATTTAAGTCAGAGAATAATTGTTGTTCTGTTTACATGAATAAAACCTTCAATGGTCATATACCCAATGTAAATGGTTTATTGAATCTCGATCGTAGTGATACACATATTCGTAATATTGATGCCAAAAGATACAAAGTTGATAATGATAGTGCAACATACTTGTGGCACTGCCATTTAGGTCATGTTGGTGTAACGCGCATGAAGAAACTCCATGCGGATGGATTTTTGGAATCACTTGATTATGAATCATTTGATACTTGCGAACCATGCCTCATGGGCAAGATGACTAGAACTCCGTTCTCCGAAACAATGGAGCGAGCTAATGACTTATTGGAAATAATACATACCGATGTATGTGGTCCGATGAGTGTTGAAGCACGCAGCGGGTATCGTTATTTTCTCACCTTCACAGATGATTTGAGTAGGTATGGGTATATCTACTTGATGAAACACAAGTATGAAACATTTGAAAAGTTCAAAGAATTTCAGAGTGAAGTGGAGAATCACCATAACAAGAAAATAAAGTTTCTACGATCTGATCGCGGAGGCAAATATTTGAGTTACGAGTTTGGCCTTCATTTAAAACAATGTGGAATAGTTTCACATCTCACGCCACCTGGAGCACCACAACGTAATGGCGTGTCCAAACGTCATAACCGTACTTTATTAGGTATGGTGCGTTCTATGATGTCTCTTACTGATTTTTCACTACCGTTTTGGGGTTATGCCTTAGAGACAACCGCATTCATGTTAAATAGGGTACCGTCTAAATCCGTTGAGATGACACTGTATGAACTGTGGTTTGGCAAGAAACCTAAGTTGTCATTTCTTAACATTTTGGGGATGCGACACTTATGACAAAAGGCTTCTGCCTGATAAGCTCGAACCCAAAGCAGAGAAGTGTGTCTTCATAGGATACCCAAAAGAAACTATTGGGTATACCTTCTACCACATATCCGAAGGCAAAATCTTTGTTGCTAAGAATGGGTCCTTTCTAGAGAAGGAGTTTCTCTCGAAAGAAGTGAGTGGGAGGAAAGTAGAACTTGATGAGGTAGGTGTACCTTCTCTCGAATTGCAAAGTAGTACATCAGAGAAAGATGTTCTCATGATGCCTACACCAACCAGAGAGGAAGAAAATGATGATGATCACAAAAATTCAGATCAAGTTACTACTGAACCTCATAGGTCGACCCGAACATGTTCCGCACCAGAGTGGTACGGCAATCCTGTCCTGGAAGTCATGTTATTAGACCATGGCGAACCTACGAACTATGAAGAAGCTATGATGAGCCCAGATTCTGATAAATGGCTTCAGGCCATGAAATCTGTGATAGGATCCATGTATGAGAACAAAGTGTGGACTTTGATGGATTTGCCCAATGATCGACAAGCCATTGAGAATAAATGGATTTTCAAGAGGAAGACAAACGCTGATGGTATATCACTATCAACAAAGCTCGACTTGTCACAAAAGTGTTTTCGACAAGTTCAAGGGTTGACTATGATGAGACATTCTCACCCGTAGTGATGCTTAAGTCTGTCCGAGTCATGTTATCAATAGCTGCATTTTATAATTATGAAATCTGGCAAAAGGATGTCAAAAACTGCATTCCTTAATGGATATTAAAGAAGAGTTGTATATGATGCAACTAGAAGGTTTTGTCGATCCTAAAGGTGCTAACAAAGTGTGCAAGCTCCAGCAATCCATCTATGGACTGGTGCAAGCATCTCGGAGTTAGAATATACGCTTTGATGAGGTGATCAAAGCATATGGTTTTATACAGACTTATGGTGAAGCCTGTATTTACAAGAAAGTGAGTGGGAGCTCTGTAGCATTTCTAATATTAAATGTGGATGACATATTGTTGATTGGAAACGATATAGAATTTCTGGATAGCATAAAAAGGATACTTGAATAAGAATTTTTCAATGAAATACCTCGGTGAAGCCACTTATATATTAGGCATCAACATCTGTAGGGATAGATCAAGACGCTTAATAGGACTTTCACAAAGCACATACCTTGACAAGATTTTGAAGAAGTTCAAAATGGATCGGTCAAAGAAAGGGTTCTTGCCTGTGTTACAAGGTGTGAAGTTGAGTAAGATTCAAAGACCGACCACGACAGAAGATAGAGAGAGAATGAAAGTCATTCCCGATGCCTCAGCCATAGGTTCTATAAAGTATGCCATGCTGTGTACCAGACCTGTTGTGTGCCTTACCAATAAGTTCGGCAAGAGGGTACAAGAGTTATCCAGGAGTGGACCACTGGACATCGGTCAAAATTATCCTTAGGTGCCTTAAAGAGGACTAAGGAAATGTTTCTCGGTTACGGAGGTGATAAAGAGTTCGTCGTAAAGAGTTACATCGATGCAAGCTTTGACACTGATCTAGATGACTCCGAGTCTCAATCTGGATATGTATTGAAAGTGGGAGCAATTAGCTAGAGTAGCACCATGCAGAGCATTGTAGACATAGAAATTTGCAAAATACATACAGATCTGAATGTGCCAGACCCGTTGACTAAACTTCTCTCACAAGCAAAACATGATCACACCTTAGTACTCTTTGTGTATTAATCACATGACAATTTGCACTAGATTATTGACTCTAGTAAACTCTGTGGGTGTTAGTCACATGGCGATCTGAATTATGGGTGTTAATCACATGGCGATGTGAACTAGATTATTGACTCTAGTGCAAGTGGGAGACTGAAGGAAATATGCCCTAGAGGCAATAATAAAGTTGTTATTTTATATTTCCTTATTCATGATAAAGGTTTATTATTCATGCTAGAATGTTATTGATCGAAAACTTAAATACATGTGTGAATACATAAACAAATACCATGTCCCTAGTAAGCCTCTACTAGACAAGCTCGTTGATCAAAGATGGTTAAGGTTTCCTAACCTTAGACATGTGTTGTCATTTGATAACGGGATCACATCATTAGGAGAATGATGTGATGGACAAGACCCATCCGTTAGCTTAGCATATTGGTCGTTCAGTTTATTGCTATTGCTTTCTTCATGTCAAATACATATTCCTTCGACTATGAGATTATGCAACTCCCGGATACCGGAGGAATGCCTTGTGTGCTATCAAATGTCACAACGTAACTGGGTGATCATAAAGATCCTCTACAGGTATCTCTGAAGGTGTTTGTTGAGTTGGCATAGATCGAGATTAGGATTTGTTACTACAAGTATGGGAGAGGTATCTCTGGGCCCTCTCGGTAATACACATCAGAAGCTTGCAAGCAAATGACTAAGGAGTTAGTCATGAGGTGATGTATTACGGAACGAGTAAAGAGACTTGCCAGTAACGAGATTGAACTAGGTACGAAGATACTGATGATCGAATCTCGGGCAAGTAACATACCAATGGACAAAGGGAATTACGTATGTTTCATAACCGTTCGACTGATAAAGATCTTCGTAGAATATGTAGGAGCCAATATGGGCATCCAGGTTCCACTATTGGTTATTGTCGTGGGAAACCACGGCTACCTATGGGGCCATGAGCCCCTTTCTGGTTCGACGGGGATGGCACGTTGCACAAAGAGCGGAGGAGCGTGAAAAAGCACGACAGAGATCACACGGGAAGCTTTTACCCAGGTTCGGGCCGCCGCGAGGCGTAAAACCCTACTCCTGCTTTGGTGGATTGATGGAGGACTGTGGTGGAAAACGCAGCGCTCTTTCCCGGTGATACGCCTCCAACGTATCTATAATTTATGAAGTATTCATGCTGTTATATTATCATTCTTGGAAGTTTTACAATCATTTTATAGCAACTTTATATCATTTTTTGGGACTAACCTATTGACCCAGTGCCCAATGCCAATTGCTGTTTTTTGCTTGTTTTTTACATCGCAGGAAATCAATATCAAACAGAGTCCAAACGCCGCGAAACTTTTTATGGATTTTTTATGGACCAGAAGACATCCAATGGGCTAGAGCGGCAGCTGGGGGTGCCCCGAGGGGGGCACAACCCACCAGGGCGCGCCTGGGCCCCCAGGCACGCCCAGGAGGGTTGTGCCCATCTCGGTGGCCTCCCACACCCCCTCTTCGTCCTATAAATCGTCGAATATTCCAAAACCCTTCGGGGTAACCCTAGATCAGAAGTTCCGCCACCGCAAGCCTTTGTATCCATGAAAACCAATCTAGACCCTGTTCTGGCCCCTTGCCGGAGGGGGAGATCATCTTCGGTGGCCATCTTCATCATCCCGGCGGCCACCATGATGAGGAGGGAGTAGTCCACCCTAGGGGCTGAGGGTTTGTACCAGTAGTTATGTGTTTAATCTCTCTCTCTCTCTCTCGTGTTCTTGAGATGTCACGATCTTGATGTATCGCGGGCTTTGTTAATATAGTTGGATCATATAGTGTTTTTGCCTCTCTATCTTGTTGTGATGAATTGAGTTTTCCCTTTGAGATTTCGTTCTTATCGTATTGAATACTTTTATGGATTTGAGAACACTTGATGTATGTCTTGCTATGAATACCCGTGGTGACAATGGGCTATCGTATTGGCTCACTTGATATGTGTTTTGGCACTCAACTCGCGGATTCTCGCAATGACATTGGGGTAATCTATGCATAGGGGTTTATGCACGTTTTTGCCTTTGTTTCTCCGGTAGAAATCTTGGGGCACTCTTTGAGGTTCTTTGTGTTGGATTGTGTATTATGAATCTGAAATTATTTGGTGTTATTTAGTACGAGCTCTTGGATAGATAGATCGGAAAGAATAGCTTCGAGGTGGTTTCGTACCCTGCAGACAATTTCTTCTTATGTTCTCCGCTAGATAGGAACTTCGGAGTGATTCTTCATCGCACTTTGAGGGATGGTTATATGATCCAATTATATTAGCATTGTTGAGAGATTGCACTAGAGAAAGTACGGACCCTAGGCCTCATTTTCAAGCATTGCAATATCGTTTGTGCTCCATTTTATCAATTGCTACCTTGCTGTTTTTTCTTGTTCCTATTACAAAAATCAATATCTACTATCCATACTACACTTTTATTACCATCTCTTTGCCGAACTAGTGCACCTATACAATTTTCCATTGTATTGGGTGTGTTGGGGAGGCAAGAGACTTTTTATTATTTGGTTGCAAGGTTGTTTGAGAGAGACCATCTTCATCCTACACCTCCCACGGATTGATAAAACTTAGGTCATCCACTTGAGGGAAAATTGCTATTGTCCTACAAAACTCTGCGCTTGGAGGCCCAACACAGGTCTACAAGAACAAGTTGCATAGTAGACGTCACCCAGTAGGGTTGCCTCGGGACGAGAACGGCTACGCGCGTATGAGTGTACAAGGGTCCGAATCCTTTTTGTGGTTGCCATGGGCCTCCTTTTATAGATCAAGGGGTTACCACAGTGGCAAATCAGTCATTATGCACTGATTATATAGCAAACAGTGCTATCGTACCTAACTCTGTAGGCTGACAGAGCGCATTAAAGGCGCCACTCAACGTCACATCGTATCTTGCCCGGCAGGCCCTGTCGGGTTGTTTTGCCAGCTGCGCACCTGCTTGCTTGACACGTCTCAGGACGGGTGTCATATGGAGGTGTTTGTTGTAGGAAGTGGCCGCCATGTGGCATATAGCAGCCACTTAGTCACTTTGGAGCTTGACACCACACTGATCGACGACGTGCGTCGTGGTGAGGTGGAGTGGCTCGCCTGCGCTAGCCCCGGCAGGCCTGCCAGGACGATCTGAAGGCTTGCTTCCAAGGGTAACCTCATCCTTGCCAGGCTCGCCTGCCCGGCAAGGGAGGTTTTTACCTTAGCGGTATCTTGCTTCTCTGGCTAGTCTTGGTCTCTTTGTGCTGCACTTGGATCCTTCAAGGGAATTGATCCATCATGCTTGGGTTGATTGTGGTGTCGTAATCTTGTCTCTGGGCCTGTACACAGTCTGGGCAACGAACACATGGTTTGTTGCACCGATAGGAGCCACCGGGCCTGGCATGAACGTGCCGCTGGGCGTCGTCGGGGTAGGCCCTAACCAGTGCGCAGGCAGGAGTGAAGAAGTGGCTCCGTCCTTTGAGATCTTCTTTGCTTCTCCATTAACTTGAGCCCGGGCCAGTTTCCAGTTTTTCCGCATGTCGTGCTGAACGTTACGGAGAAAACCAGATCGTGGCCCACGGACTGCCCACGCCCCACGATCACGGGGCGAAAACTGCCATTCCACTCGTCTCCTGCCCAGGCGCATCCACCACGTCTGCCCCATGCGTTGGATATGGTAGGCGGTAGATGCGGAGTGTGTGGGGACGGGTGCCATGGCAGAAAATCAGGCGTCATTGGTTGGAGTAGAGGGTCGGCTCTAATTCCTCGAGCTGTTGAAGGTGCAGGGAAGCCCTATTGGATGAGCAAGGCGGTAGCCTCCTGGGCAAGAGGCCAGCCGCCCACATCGTCCCTCTATAAAAGAGGGCAGGAACGATGTGTTTGCTCACACACTTCTCTTCTCCTTCTTACGACCTTCCCTGCTCGCCATGGTGAGAGGGTGTGGTCGTGGCAGTGCTGCAGTGGCGGCGATGAGAGCTTCTGCTCGATAGCATGTCCCCCCTCCTCCGGACAACGTGGTGGTGGAATCCGCCGTGAGAGGAGGAGGGAGGGGTGAGGTTGTGGTCGTCGTGGCGCTCGAGGAGGAGGAGGACGGGGAGGCGCTCCGGTTGTGCCCCCGTATGATGCTCCCCCTCTATTGGAGGGCCATGTCGGGGCCCAACCACGGGAGTTCTTCATTAGGCTGTACAAGACTCTGCGTGGTCGCCTCTACCTTTGTACTTCATTCGCAAGGGAGATGGAGCTTGAACAACCGCGAGCGTTGAGGCTGCACATGAGGGGCTGGAGAATGGCAACTTCCGGGTAGACGTAGACTTTCCCACCCCCATGTCATGTACTTCCGCCGAGGCTGGAAGACCTTTGCTCATGCCCATAGCTTGTTGGTAGGACACGTCCTCCATTTTAAGTTAATGGAGGATGATTTCCTGTCCGTCAAAGTTTTTGAAAGCTCGGGTGCTCGCTTAGGGTGCTGCGCGGAGAGCTCAAGCGCCGACGAAAACTCCTCCTCGAGCAATAGCGACGAGGAGGATAGTGAGGGCAATGACGACGGTGCCGCCCAGGAGGGCGATAACTCTGACTCTGGCTGAGCATCAGCCAGACCGTCACCGTCAAGTGGGGGCAGCACCATCATCTGCACCTGCACCCCTTTCCCGACAAGGCGATTTGCCGGGGAGTTGGGATCAGGGGCGGAGGTGCTCCTGCAGTAGCCTTCCAGCTGGACCCCGGTAGGCTTCCTCTCGGGTTGCAGCTCCGTTAGCCCTGCCGCGTCCTGCTGGCCCTGGTGGTGGTGGTTGGCGGGTCGCCTCCGCCATGCTCTCCATCGTCGCCTCCGTCGGTGCCCTCCTTCCCCCGCCAGGCTACCTTTCCTGGAGCCCGACAGGGTCAGGCCGGGCTTCTGCCCAGACACTCCTTTTGCCCTCCTCGCCTTCGACTGCCATGCCTAGAAGGAGAGGGACAAGAAAGGGCATTATGGGGCACTTATCTGTTTTCAATCTTAAATCTGCAGTCACTTGCCAAATTTTAGTTCAAATAATGTAATCTCTTGAATCCATGTCTGTCCTATAAGGTTTGTACTTGTTTGAAGCATATCAATGAAAAAGATGAACCTTGTCGGGGACTCGTGCATGTATATGGCCATGTAGAGGTGGAATGCATCTATATTTTAAAATAAGCGAGTTTTCTCGGTAGGCTATCCTGCCGGTACCCTCTATTTGGCTACCGGGGAGCTAAGCTTGCCAGGCAAAAATTGTAATGAGGGACCAGCCCCCCGCCAATCTTTCTTCATCAAAGGCCACTGCAGCCATCCTGACCGAAGCAACGTTCGAGTCAAAGGATGGGAGCACCTAAGTTTCAAAAAAGCGGCTAGGTTTTCTTATGCACAAGTTTTTACTTACAGAACACGTATGGATAAGAGATATAACTTATCTATTTGGCTTGCCAGAGATTGCGGTGTAGGCTCATCTTTCCATCTCCCCTTAGAGGCCAAGTCTTCGACATGAGCCTGCAGTTTTATGTAGACAGAAATGATGCCAGATGCGATCTTATCTATATGCAGATGCGATGCTCATGATATGCATATGCATGCATGCAACTTGTCGGGGGGCCCCCCGCACTTCATTTATTTCTCTGTTGCTCAGTGTCTGTGCCTAGCTTTGTACAAGGGGTTACATGCAACTAAGGCAAGGCCTGTACAAAAGGGTGGTTGCCGGGCAGGGCCCGTCAGTCGTGCCTTACGGGTAGAACTTGCGGAGATGCTCAATATTCCATGAGTTTTGCAATTGAATGCCAACTGCGGTCTCCAGACGGACTGCGCCAGGTCTGGTGACTCGTACTACCCGGTAAGGGCCTTCCCACTTTGGCGTCAACTTCTTTCCACCCTTGGCGGACTGAACGCGCCTAAGGACAAGGTCGCCTTCCTCAAAACACCGGGCATGAACCCTGCGGCTGTGATAGCGATGCATGGCTTGCAGATAGCATGTAGCACGCGTAGCAGCCCGGAGATGGTTCTCCTCGAGTAGCACAGCATCGTGACGCCGGTGCTGGTCCTGCGCTACTTCATCGTAGGCAAGCACTCGAGGCGACCTGTAAATGAGTTCCGTGGGGATACCTGCTTCTGCCTCGTAGACTAGGGAGAAGGGAGTCTGCCCGGTAGCTCGATTTCGTTCGTTCTGAGGGACCAAAGGACTACCGACAGCTCATCAATCCATCGCCTGCCGCACTTCTGCAGCTTATCAAATGTTCTTGCCTTGAGTCCGCGTAGCACTTCAGCATTCGCCCTCTTAGCTTGTCCATTGCTTCTGGGATGTGCAACAGAGGCAAATGAGATCTTGCTTCCAAGGGCATGAACATATTGCATGAAGGCGTGGCTCGTCAACTGGGTGCCATTGTCGGTGATGATCCGGGCAGGGACCCCGAAATGGCACACCAATCCTTTCAAGAACTTGATAGCTAACTCAGAAGTCACCTTTCTCACGGCATCTACTTTCGGCCACTTTGTAAAGTTGTCGATGGCAACGAACAAGAATTCAAAGCCCCCGGCAGCTCGGGGGAAAGGGCCGAGGATATCAAGCCCCAGGACCGAAAAAAGGCCATGACAAAGGGATTGTCTAAAGAGCTTATGCAGGCAGATGGATGTTCGTGGAATGGAATTGGCAGGCTTCGCACTTGGTGACTAGCTCGACCGCATCTTGGAGGGCTGTGGTCCAATAGAATCCTTGTCGAAATGCTTTCCCAACTAATTCCCTTGATCCAATGTGGGAGCCGCACATGCCTTTGTGTATTTCCGCCAGCAGTTGCTTTCCTTCTTCCCGGCAGATGCACTTCAATTTCACACCATTGGGCCTTATTCTGTACAAAGTGTCATCGAAAAACAGATACATACTGGCCCTTCGGGCTACTCTTTCAGCTTCATCTTGCTCATCGGGAAGTTCTCTGGTTTGGAGGAAGTGGAATATGTGCCTTGCCCAAGTTGGAGCCTGGGGCTCGGCAACTAGGACTAACGGCACCTCCCCCCTCACGGTGGTGCATTCCTCGACCGCGGGGACCAGTGGCCCAGTAGGAGGGTGCAACTCGGCAAGTGATGGGGAGTTGTTTCCCGCAGGGTCCCTGCCAGGAGCCTCGGGAGGCTCTACCGGGAGAGGCTTACCGACGTCCAATTTCCTCCTCTTTTGGTCCATTGTTGCCGGGGATACGGAGGGCTGAGTAAGATGGAGAACAAAAGTTCCTGGTTCCACAGGAAGTTTTTGCGCAGCACACTTTGATAGATGATTAGCTATGTTGTTTTCCGTACGGGGTACGTGCTCCGTTTGCAATCCGTCAAAGCGCTCCTCCAATCTTCTCACTTCCTCAACGTATGCCTCCATCGATGGACTTTGGTAATCCTTATTGACTTGTCTCACCACAAGTTGTGAATCTCCTCGAATGAACTGCTTCTTGATTCCCAATTATGTGGCAATCCTGAGCCCAGCAAGGAGCCCTTCATACTCTGTTGTATTGTTGGTTGCTTCCTCCCGGGGAAAATGCATTTGGACGACGTACTTCAGGTGCTCTCCAGTGGGAGCAACGAGAAGCACGCCAGCCCCTGCACCTTGTAGGGAGAAAGCACCATCGAAATACATGATCCATTCTTGGGGCGCTTCCTTGCCGAGAATAACTGTTTCCATCACTTCTTCGTCAGGGGTTGGTGTCCATTCTGCAATAAACTCTGCCAATGCCCTGCTTTGAATTGTTGATGTGCTCTCAAATCTCAGGCCAAAGTTGGATAACTCCAAAGCCCACTCCACTATTCTGCTGGTAGCCTCAAGGTTCTGGAGCATCCTTTGCAACGGAAAGCTAGTGACAACCATAATCTCATGGGCTTGTAAGTAGTGGCGCGGTTTCCTTGAGGCCATGATGAGGCCAAAAATCAACTTTTCCACACCAGAGTACCTCGATCTAGCCCCCTATAACAAGGAGCTGATGAAGTACACTGGGTGATGCACCACTTTCTTCCTCGCCGCGTCCTTGGGGTTGCCCCTGCTGCCGTGCTCTTCTCTGTCCTGATCCTTATCCGGCCCTGTCGGGCTTTGCTCACTCTCTATTTCCTCTACTTCCCGCTGTGCCACTAGGGCTGCACTAACCACTTGATTAGTTGCAGCTAAGTATAGCAGCAATGACTCTTGTGGTTTGGGAGCAACAAAAGTGGGGACAGAGGACAAGTAGGTCTTCAAATCCTGCAGTGTTGCATCTGCCTCTAGGGTCCACTTCATGGGTTCTGTCTTCTTCAAAATTTTGAAGAACGACAGGGCGCCCTCGGCAGACTTGGAGATGAATCTGCTAAGCGCGGCAACGCACCCTGTCAGATGCCTCACATCTTTGACTGTCCTGGGTGCCTGGATCTGCTTGATATCCTTGATCTTATCTGGATTGGCCTCGATCCCACGAAGGGACACAAAGAAACCAAGTAGCTTGCCGGAGGGAACGCCAAACATGCGTTTCTCTGGGTTCAGCTTCAAGTTGATGTTGTGCAGATTAGCAAATGTCTCTTCTAAATGCAGGATGAGGGTTGATTTGTCCTTGGTCTTGACCACAATATCATCCATATAAGCCTCAATGTTTCTGTGCAACTGTGGTTCGAAACCAATTTGGACTGCCCTTGCAAAAGTGGACCCGGCACTCTTTAACCCAAAAGGCATGCGCACAAAGCAGTACGTACCCCATGGGGTGATGAATAAGGTCTTCTCTTCATATTCCTTGGACATGAAGATCTGATGATATCCAGAGTATGCATCCAAAAAAGAGAGCAAGTCACAACCTGAAGTGGAATCCACAATCTGGTCGATGCGCGGCAAGGGAAATGGATCCTTTGGGCAAGCCTTGTTGAGATATGTGAAATCTATGCAAAGCCTCCATTTTTCGTTGGCCTTCCGCACAGCCACTAGGTTTGCTAACCATGTTGGGTGCAGTACTCCTCTGACTAAACCAGCTGCCTCAAGTTTCTTGATATCCTCGGCAATGAATTGCTGCCGTTCCAAGGACTGCTTCCATACTTTCTACTTGATGGGTCGGGCATGTGGGTAGACAGCAAGGTGGTGCTCGATTACCTCCCTGGGAACACCGGGGATATTAGATGGTTGCCACGCAAACACATCGATATTCGCCCACAGGAAGGCAACGAGCGCGCTTTCCTATTTGTCATCAAGGTTGGTGTTGATCGTGAAGGTACCATCAACGCCAGCCAGCCCTGTCGGGACCTTCTTCACATGTGGTGCAGCAACCTTGGATCTCTTACTGTTGGAACTCCGGCAAGTCATCAACAGGTGCAGCGCACTCCGAAGAGGTATGTTTCCCAGATTCCTTGCTGGTGTCCCTGCTATCCTTCTTCTTTCCTTTGTTCTCCTTGGTGGGAACTGCTGGTGCCGTGGCCTCTGCCGCGACTGCGTCCCGGTACATCTTATCCACACAAATGATTGCATCTTTCTCATCTGACGGGATGGAAATGGCTCCCACTGGCCCTGGCATCTTCAAGGTCTTGTAGGCATAGTGGGATGCCGCCATGAACTTTGCCAGAGTAGGTGGTCCAAGGATCCCATTGTATAGCAGGGGGAGGTCGACCACATCAAACACAACCTTCTCAGTCCGATATTTCAATTCTCCCCCAAATGTCACTGGCAGCGTGATCTTTCCCTTAGGATGACTCCTATCGGGATTGACTCCTTGAAACGTGCCCGTGACTTTTAGTTCTTCCTCTGGTATCTGAAGCTTGCTGATAACCTTTGGGGAAATCAGATTCAACCCGGCCCCGCCGTCAACTAGCATCTTTGTGACTTTGAGATTGCGAATTGTTGGAGAGACCAACAACGGCAAACACCCTACCGCAGTGGTGCGGCCAGGATGGTCCTCTTCGTCAAAGATGATGGGCGTGCGTGAACATTTGAGCGGCTTCCGGGACTCTGCCGCTAGCTCCACGGCATTGACTTCACGCGCCCACCGTTTAAATTGGCGGTGAGAGGAGTGCAAAGATGCACCCCCGTCAATGCACAGGGTGTCACTGGCCTTCTGGAATTCCTGCTATCTGGTTTCCTCTTCATCCCCTCCATCACTCTCATCATTGCAAACTTCTTTCTCTCGGCCCCTGGCTGGCTTTCCTTGGTTCCGAAAAGCCTTGCCGGGGCGATTTGCTTCACCGCCTCGGCCCTTCCCGCCAGTGCCATTCCGACCTTTTTCCTTCTCACGCTTCTCCTATTCAGCCCTCTGCCTCTTGACAAGCTGCTCAACCTGATAACACTCTTGGATACCGTGGCCTTTGGTCTGATGGATCTTGCAGTACGGCCCTGATGTTCACAATGCAACTTGTTCCTGTAGACTTGTGTTGGGCCTCCAAGCGCAGAGTTTTGTAGGACAGTAGCAATTATCCCTGAAGTGGATGACCTAAGGTTTATCAATCCGTGGGAGGTGTAGGATGAAGATGGTCTTTCTCAAACAACCTTGCAACCAAATAATAAAAAGTCTCTTGTGTCCCCAACACACCCAATACAATGTCAAATTGTATAGGTGCACTAGTTCGGCGAAGAGATGGTAATAAAAGTGTAGTATAGTAGATATTGATTTTTGTAATAAGAACAACAAAAAATAGCAAGGAAGCAATTGATAAAATGGAGCACAAACGGTATTGCAATGCTTGAAAACAAGGCCTAGGGTACATACTTTCGCTTGTGCAATCTCTCAACAATGCTAATATAATTGGATCACGTATCCATCCCTCAACGTGCAACGAAGGATCACCATAAAGTTCTTATCTAGCGGAGAACATAAGAAGAAATTGTTTGTAGGGTACGAAACCACCTCAAAGCTATTCTTTCCGATCAATCTATCATAGAGTTCATACTAAAATAACAGCATGCTATTCTTTCCAGTCGATCTAATCAAGAGTTCGTACTAAAATAACACCATATGATACATATCAACCAACTCTAATGTCACCTAGATACCCCATTGTCACCGCGAGTACCGTGACTTAATTATACGATATGCATCAAACAATTTCAGATTCATAATACTCAATCCAACACAAAGAACCTCAAAGAGCGCCCCAAGATTTCTACCGGAGAAACAAAGACAAGAACGTGAATGAACCCCTATGCATAGATTACCCCAATGTCACCTCAGGAATCCGCGAGTTGAATGCCAAAACATATATCAAGTGATCAATATGATACCCCATTGTCACCACGAGTATTCATATGCAAGACATATACCAAGTGCTCTCAAATCCATAAAAGTATTCAATCCGATAAAACGAAATCTCAAATGGAAAACTCAATTCATCACAAGATAGAGAGGGGAAAACACCATGTGATCCAACTATATTAACAAAGCCCGCGATATATCAAGATCGCGACATCTCAAGAACACGAGAGAGAGAGAGATTAAACACATATCTACTATTACAAACCCTCACCCAAGGGTGGACTACTCCCTCCTCATCATGGTGGCCGTCGGGATGATGAAGATGGTCACCGGAGATGATCTCCCCCTTCGGCAGGGTGCCGGAACGGGGTCTAGATTGGTTTTCGTGGATACAGAGGCTTGCGGCGGCAGAACTTCCGATCTAGGGTAACCCCGAGGATTTTTGGAATATTTGGTGATTTATAGGACGAAGAAGGGGTGCGGGAGGCCACCGTGGTGGTCACAACCCACCTGGGCATGCCTGGGGCCCCAGGCGCGCCCTGGTGGGTTATGCCCCCTTCGGGGCACCCCCAAGGTGCTTCTGTGGCCCACTGGATGTCTTCTAGTCCACAAAAATCTCCAAAAAGTTTTGCTGCATTTGGACTCCGTTTGATATTGATTTCTTGCGATGTAAAAAACAACCAAAAAAACAGCAACTGGCACTGGGCACTGGGTCAATATGTTAGTCCCAAAAAAAGATATAAAGTTGCTATAAAATGATTGTAAAACATCCAAGAATGATAATATATTAGCATGAATACTTCATAAATTGTAGATACGTTGGAGACGTATCAGCATCCCCAAGCTTAATTCCTACTCGTCCTCGAGTAGGTAAATGATAAAAGAAATAATTTATAAAGTGTGAAAATGCTAGCAAAGTGCATAAGTTTGATCAATGATAATTTCAATCACTTTCCCTAGCATCATAACAACAATTCTTTCTCATAAAACTCATCATGACAAAGTAGCAACCAATTCACATGTTAAGGTTCAAACAATGAATTCTCTTGAAACTCAACAAACTATGTTCTCAGTCACCAAGCAATTGTAATTCAACTTATTCAACAGAGTTTAAGTAAGAGCTCCACATACTCAACCATCATATAGTCTTCTATGATTGCTAACACTCACCGCGTACACATGACCAAAACGTTTCAACCGGACACATAGAAAGATAGGGGCTTGTAATTTCGCCTCCCAACGTATTCACCTCAAGGGTGATGTCAACATAATAAATAATGCTACCCATATCCAACAGGATATATGTGCCTAGATCTTTCCTCACCACATGATGCTTGCCAAAAGAGAAAAAAAATAAAAAGGAATAGAGAGAAAAACTTTGACTCTTGCATGTAAGTAAATACATAAAAGTAAAAGATAGGCCCTTCGCAGAGGGAACCAGAGGTTGCCATGCACTTTTTGTTTGTATGCTGAATCCCTTAGTGCAAAAGAACGTCACGTTATATTGCCGCTTGTGATAGCAACTTTTATTATGCAGTCTGTCACTTTTATTCTTCGCCATCGCAAGTTCGTACAACTCTCAATTTTCTTTTACACTAAATGATCTAACACTTTTAGAAGCAATTTGTATTGCCTTATTGCAACAATGACAACTTACTTGAAGGGTCTTACTCAATCCTTAGGTAGGTACGGTGGACTCTTGAAAATAAGATTTGGGTTTAAGGGTTTTTGGATGCACAAGTAGTATCTCTACTTGGTGTGGAATTTTTGGCTAGGAAAGATGGGGGCAAGCACCACATGTTGAAGGATCTATGACAATATAACTTCTGTGTGAATATGAACAAACATAAACCATTGTGTTGTCTTCCTTGTCCAACGTCAACAATTTTGGCATATAATATTTTGATGGGGGCTCACAATCACAAAAGATTTCCAAGATAGTGTATTTGCATGTGAAGGTTCTCTTCCGTCTACTAATCATTCATGAATTGCTTGTATGACCAATATTGTGATTGTCAAGCTTCAAAAGATTTCACTTTCTAAACCCAATGTGAAACTACCACTAGGAATAATATGGACATATAATTTGAACTTCATTACATTCAATTTATTCAACAATTTACTCATAGGATATAAGTGGAGCACAAGAATAAATGACAAGCTACACCAAAAAGATATAAGTGAAGATCAAGCGTGTAGTTAACTAAATGGGTAGCTATTTGAACACTCTCGCGTATTTAAAAAATTCAGATCTAAGTATTTTATTAAAACAGCAAGCAAAACAAAACAAAATGACATTCCAATCATAGCACAACTCATGTGAAGAAGCAAAAACTTAGGCTCAACCGATACTAACCGATAATTGTCGAAGAAGAAATGTGGGATTCCTACCGGGGCATCCCCAATCTTATATGCTTGAGACTTCTTGGAATATTAGCTTGGGATGCCTTGGTCATCCCCAAGCTTAAGCTTTTGTGTCTCCTTAATTACTCTTATATCACGGTTTCCCTAAATCTTATAAATTTCATCCACACAAAACTTAACGAAACTTTGTGAGATAGGTTAGTATGATAAAGAGCAAACCATTTCACTTTGGTACTGTCAAAGACACGATTCATAATTGTTTCCACACAATGCCTAATGTAGCATATCATTTCCACAATTTATATTGAGTAATATAAGCCATAGAAACAAGGAAACAAGCAAACTATGCATTGAAAACAGAGTCTATCAAAAACAGAACAGTTTGTAGTAATCTGTACTCCAACCATACTTATGGTACTCCAAAAATTCTGAAAAATTAGGACAACGTAGGGAATTTGTGTACCTATCACCTATAAAAAATTCAGATCAAAAGCACGTTCCAGTGAATTTTGAAAATTCCTGGAATGAGCGCAGAAGTTTCTGTTTTTGCACATATTCAAGTCAACTATCATCCACACTATCCCAAAGGCTTTACTTGCCACTTTATTGAAACAAAAGCAATAAAACATGATTACTACAGTAGCATAATCATGTGAACACACAAAAACATTAGGTAAAAGTGTTGGGTTGTCTCCCAACAAGCGCTTTTCTTTAATGCCTTTTAGCTAGGCATGATGACTTCAATGATGCTTGCATAAAATATCAGAATTGAAACATAAAGAGAGCATCATGAAGCATATGTGTCGTGGAATTGTCACGGCAGATGTCCTAGCAGAAGGACTTAGTCGTGGAGCCATCGCAACTAGGTTAGCTTAAAGGGGTTAAACAGGACAAAGGACACGAGGAGTTTATACTGGCTTATGTCTCGATTACCAGGGAGGGAATACGCTTGACCTAGCTTTCCATGTCTTGTAAAAAATCGGATCAAAATCACGTTCCAGTGAATTTTTAAAATTCCTGGAATGAGCGCAAAAGTTTCTGTTTTTGCACAAATTCAAGTGAACTATCATCCACACTATCCCAAAGGCTTTACTTGCCACTTTATTGAAACAAAAGCAATAAAACATGATTACTATAGTATCATAATCATCTGAACACACAAAAACAATAGGTAAAAGTGCTGGGTTGTCTCCCAACAAGCGCTTTTCTTTAATGCCTTTTGCCTAGGCATGATGACTTCAATGATGCTCGCATAAAATATAAGAATTGAAACATAAAGACAGCATCATGCAGCATATGACTAGCACATTTAAGTCTAACCCACTTCCTATGCATAGGGATTTTGTGAGCAAAAAAATTATGGGAACAAGAATCAATTAGCATAGGAAGGCTAAACAAGCATAACTTCAAAACTTTCAACACATAGGGAGGAAACTTGATATTATTACAATTCCTACAAGCATAAATTGCTCCCTCATAATAATTTTCAGTAGCATCATGAAGAAATTCAACAGTATAACCATCACATAAAGCATTCTTCCCATGACACAAAAGCATAAAAAACTTATTACTATCCACATAAGCAAATTTCTTCTCATCAATAGTAGTGGGAGCAAACTCAACAAAATAACTATCATGAGAGTGAAAATTAAGATCATGATGACAAGTTTCATTGTTATCATTATTCAATATAACATACATTTCATCACCATAATCATCATAGATAGCAACTTTGTTATCATAGTCAATTGAAGTCTCATCCAAAATGGTGGATTCATCACTAAATCAAGTCATGACCTCTCCAAATCCACTTTCATCATTATAATCATCATAAATAGGAGGCATGCAATCATTATAACAAATTTGCACATCAAATCTTGGGGGACTAAAAATATCATCTTCATCAAACATAGCATCCCCAAGCTTATGGCTTTGCATATCATTAGCATCATGGATATTCAAAGAATTTGTACCAACAACATTGCAATCATGCTCATCATTTATACCAAACATTCTGCTGAATTCCTCTTCTATGAATTGAGCATAATTTTCCTTTCCATCATTCTCACGAAATACATTATAAAGATGAATAATATGATGCAACCTCAGTTCCTTTTTTTGTAGTTTTCTTTTACGAACCAAACTAGTGATAAAACAAGAAACTAAAAGATTCAATTGCAAGATCTAAAGATATACCTTCATGCACTCACCTCCCCGGCAACGGCGCCAGAAAAGAGCTTGATGTCTACAACACAACTTGTTCTTGTAGACTTATGTTGGGCCTCCAAGCGCAGAGTTTTGTAGGACAGTAGCAATTTTCCCTCAAGTGGATGACATAAGGTTTATTAATCTGTGGGACGTGTAGGATGAAGATGGTCTCTCTCAAACAACCCTGCAACCAAATAATAAAAAGTCTCTTGTGTCCCCAACACACCCAATACAATGGCAAATTGTATAGGTGCACTAGTTCGGCGAAGAGATGGTAATAAAAGTGTAATATGTATAGTAGAAATTGATTTTTGTAATAAGAATAATAAAAAACAGCAAGGTAGCAATTGATAAGACGAAGCACAAACGGTATAGCAATGCTTGAAAACAAGGCCTAGGGTTCGTACTTTCGCTAGTGCAATCTCTCAACATTGCTAATATAATTGGATCACATAACCATGCCTCAACGTGCAACAAAGGATCACTCCAAAGGTCTTATCTAGCGGAGAACATAAGAAGAAATTGTTTGTAGGTTAAGAAACCACCTCCAAGCTATTCTTTCCGATCAATCAATCCTAGAGTTCATACTAAAATAACAGCAAGCTATTCTTTCTGATCGATCTAATCAAGAGTTCATACTAAAATGACACCATATGATACATATTAACCAACTCTAATGTCACCTAGAAACCCCAATGTCACCGCGAGTACCCATGCGTAAATTATACGATATGCATCAAACAATTTCAGATTCATAATACTTAATCCAACACAAAGTACCTCAAAGAGTGCTCAAAGATATCTACTGAAGAAACAATGACAAGAACGTGCATCAACCCCTATGCATAGATTACCCCAATGTCACCTCAGGAATCTGCGAGTTGAGTGCCAAAACATATATCAAGTGATCAATATGATACCCCATTGTCACCACAAGTATTCATATGCAAGACATATATCAAGTGCTCTCAAATCCATAAAAGTATTCAATCCGATAAAACAAAATCTCAAAGGGAAAACTCAATTCATCACAAGAGAGAGAGGGGGGAAAACACAATATGATCTGACTATATTAACAAAGCCCGCGATATATCAAGATCGTGACATCTCAAGAACACGAGAGAGAGAGAGAGAGAGAGATTAAACACATAGCTACTGGTACAAATCCTCAGCCCCGAGGGTGGACTACTCCCTCCTCATCATGGTGGCTGCCGGGACGATGAAGATGGCCACTGGAGATGATCTCCCCCTCCGGCAGGGTGCCGGAATGGGGTCTAGATTGGTTTTCGTGGATACAGAGGCTTGTGGCGGCGCAACTACCGATCTAGCGTAACCCCGATGGATTTGGAATATTTGGTATTTTATAGGACGAAGAAGGGGTGCGGGAGGCCACCGAGGTGAGCACAACCCACCTGGGCCCCCAGGCGCGCCCTGGTGGGTTGTGCCCCTGATGTCTACTACGCAACCTTCTTCTTGTAGACGTTGTTGGGCCTCCAAGTGCAGAGGTTTGTAGGACAGTAGCAAATTTCCCTCAAGTGGATGACCTAAGGTTTATCAATCCGTGGGAGGCGTAGGATGAAGATGGTCTCTCTCAAGCAACACTGCAACCAAATAACAAAGAGTCTCTTGTGTCCCCAACACACCCAATACAATGGTAAATTGTATGGGTGCACTAGTTCGGCGAAGAGATGGTGATACAAGTGCAATATGGATGGTAGATATAGTTTTTTGTAATCTGAAAATATAAAAACAGAAAGGTAACAAGTGGTAAAAGTGAGCGTAAATGGTATTGCAATGCTAGGAAACAAGGCCTAGGGTTCATACTTTCACTAGTGCAAGTTCTCTCAACAATAATAACATAATTGGATCATATAAATATCCCTCAACATGCAACAAAGAGTCACTCCAAAGTCACTAATAGCGGAGAACTAACGAAGAGATTATGGTTGGGTACGAAACCACCTCAAAGTTATTCTTTCCAATCAATCCGTTGGGCTATTCCTACAAGTGTCACAAACAGCCCTAGAGTTCGCACTAGAATAACACCTTAAGACACAAATCAACCAAAACCCTAATGTCACCTAGATAATCCAATGTCACCTCAAGTATCTGTGGGTATGATTATCCGATATGCATCACACAATCTCAGATTCATCTATTCAACCAACACATAGAACCTCAAAGAGTGCCCGAAAGTTTCTACCGGAGAATCAAGACGAAAACGTGTGCCAACCCCTATGCATAGGTTCATGGGCGGAACCCGCAAGCTGATCACCAAAACATACATCAAGTGAATCACGTGATATACCATTGTCACCACAGATACGCACGGCAAGACATACATCAAGTGTTCTCAAGTCATTAAAGACTCAATCCGATAAGATTACTTCAAAGGGAAAACTCAATCCATTACAAGAGAGTAGAGGGGGAGAAGAAACATAAGATCCAACTATAATAGCAAAGCTCGCGATACATCAAGATCGTACCACCTCAAGAACACGAGAGAGAGGGAGAGAGATCAAACACATAGCTACTGGTACATACCCTCAGCCCCGAGGGTGAACTACTCCATCCTCGTCATGGAGAGCGCCGGGATGATGAAGATGGCCGCCGGTGAGGGTTCCCCCCCTCCGGCAGTGTGCCGGAACAGGGTCCCGAATGGTTTTTGTTGGCTACAGAGGCTTGCGGCGGCGGAACTCCCGATCTATTCTGTCCTCCGAAGGTTTTAGGGTATATGGGTATATATAGGTGAAAGAAGTACGTCAGGGGAGCCACGAGGGGCCCACGAGGGTGGAGGGCGCGCCCCCTGCCTCGTGCCTCCCTCGTTCCTTTCCTGACGTGCACTCCAAGTCTCCCGGGTTGCTTTCCTTCCAAAAATAACTTCTCTAGTTGGTTTCATTCCGTTTCGACTCTGTTTGATATTCCTTTTCTTTGAAACACTAAAACAAGGGAAAAAACAGGAACTGGCACTGGGCTCTGGGTTAATAGGTTAGTCCCAAAAATAATATAAAAGTGTCTTATAAAGCGCATAAACATCCAAAACAGATAATATAATAGCATGGAACAATCAAAAATTATAGATACGTTGGAGACGTATCAGCATCCCCAAGCTTAATTCCTGCTCGTCCTCGAGTAGGTAAATGATAAAAACAGAATTTTTGATGTGGAATGCTACCTAACATATTTCTTAATGTAATTTTCTTTATTGTGGCAAGAATATTCAGATCCATAAGATTCAAGATAAAAGTTTAATATTGACATGAAAACAATAATACTTCAAGCATACTTACAAAGCAATGATGTCTTCTCAAAATAACATGGCCAAAGTAAGCTATCCCTACAAAATCATATAGTCTGGCTATGCTCTATCTTCACCACACAAAGTATTTAAATCATGCACAACCCCGATGACAAGCCAAGCAATTGTTTCATACTTTTGGTGTTCTCAAACTTTTTCAATCTTCACGCAATACATGAGCGTGAGCCATGGACATAGCACTATATGTGGAATAGAATGGTGGTTGTGGAGAAGACAAAAAGGAGGGAGAAGATAGTCTCACATCAACTAGGCGTATCAACGGGCTATGGAGATGCCCATTAATAGATATCAATGTGAGTGAGTAGGGATTGCCATGCAACGGATGCACTAGAGCTATAAGTGTATGAAAGCTCAACAAAATAAACTAAGTGGGTGTGCATCCAACTCGCTTCCTCACGAAGACCTAGGGCATTGTGAGGAAGCCCATCATTGGAATATACAAGCTAAGTTCTATAATGAAAAATTCCCACTAGTATATGAAAGTGACAACATAGGAAACTCTCTATCATGAAGATCATGGTGCTACTTTGAAGCACAAGTCTGGTAAAAGGATAGTAGCATTGCCCCTTCTCTCTTTTTCTCTCATCATTTTTTTGGGGGCCTTCTCTTTTTTATGACCTCTTTTTTCTCTTTTTTTTTTATTTTTCGTCCGGAGTCCCATCCCGACTTGTGGGGGAATCATAGTCTCCATCATCCTTTCCTCAGTGGGACAATGCTCTAATAATGATGATCATCACACTTTTATTTTCTTACAACTCAACAATTACAACTCGATACTTAGAACAAAATATGACTCTATATGAATGCCTCCGGCGGTGTACCGGGATGTGCAATGACTCATGAGTAACATGTATGAAAGAATTATGAATGGTGGCTTTGCCACAAATACAATGTCAACTACATGATCATGCAAAGCAATATGACAATGATGGAGCGTGTCATAATAAACGGAACAGTGGAAAGTTGCATGGCAATATATCTCGGAATGGCTATGGAAATGCCATGATAGGTAGGTATGGTGGCTGTTTTGAGGAAGGTATATGGTGGGTATATGATACCGGCGAAAAGTGCGCGGTATTAGAGAGGCTAGCAATGGTGGAAGGAAGAAGGTGCGTATAATCCATGGACTCAACATTAGTCATAAAGAACTCATATACTTATTGCAAAAATCTACAAGTTATCAAAGCAAAGTATTACGCGCATGCTCCTAGGGGGATAGATTGGTAGGAAAAGACCATCGCTCGTCCCCGACCGCCACTCATAAGGAAGACAATCAATAAACAAATTATGCTCCGACTTCATCACATAACGGTTCACCATACGTGCATGCTACGGGAATCACAAACTTTAACACAAGTATTTCTCAAATTCACAACTACCCAACTAGCATGACTCTAATATTACTACCTCCATATCTCAAAACAATCATCAAGCATCAAACTTCTCTTAGTGTTCAACACACTCATAAGAAAGTTTTTACTATTCTTGAATACCTAGCATATTAGGATTAAACAAATTACCATGATATTTAAGACTCTCAAAATAATATAAGTGAAGAATGAGAGTTCATCTATTTCTTCAAAATAAAACCATCATTGTGCTCTAAAAGATATAAGTAAAGCACTAGAGCAAACAACAAACTACTCTGAAAGATATAAGTGAAGATCAATGAGTAGTTAAATAATTATGTAGCTATGTGAGGACTCTCTCTCATTTAATAATTTCATATCTTGGTATTTTATTCAAACAGCAAGCAAGGCTAAAGAAAATAAAATGACGCTCCAAGCAAAACACATATCATGTGGTGAATAAAAATATAGCTCCAAGTAAAGTTACCGATGAACGAAGACGAAAGAGGGGATGCCATCCGGGGCATCCCCAAGCTTAGGCTCTTGGTTGTCCTTGAATATTACCTTGGGGTGCCTTGGGAATCCCCAAGCTTAGGCTCTTTCCACTCCTTATTCCATAGTCCATCGAATCTTTACCCAAAACTTGAAAACTTCACAACACAAAACTTAACAGAAAATCTCGTGAACTCCGTTAGCGAAAGAAAACAAAACACCACTTCAAGGTACTGTAATGAACTCATTATTTATTTGTATTGGTGTTAAATATACGGTATTCCAACTTCTCTATGGTTTATAAACTATTTTACTAGCCATAGATTCATCAAAATAAGAAAACAACACACGAAAAACAGAATCTGTCAAAAACAGAACAGTCTGTAGTAATCTGTGACTAACTCAAACTTCTGGAACTCCAAAAATTCCAAAGTAAATTGGTGGACCTGAGGAATTTGTCTAGTAATCATCTGCAAAAATAATCAACTAAATAGCACTCTCCAGTAAAAAGTTGAAGCTAATCTCGTGAGCGCTAAAGTTTCTGTTTTTTACAGCATGATCATAAAGACTTCACCCAAATCTTCCCAAAGGTTCTACTTGGCACAAACACTAATTAAAACACAAAACCACATCTAAACAGAAGATAGATGGATTATTTATTCCTAAACAGAACCAAAAAGCAAGAAACTAAAATAAAATTGGGTTGCCTCCCAACAAGCGCTAACGTTTAACGCCCCTAGCTAGGCATGATGATTTCAATGATGCTCGCATAAAAGATAAGAATTGAAACATAAAGAGAGCATCATGAAGAATATGACTAGCACATTTAAGTCTAACCCACTTCCTATGCATAGGGATTTTGTGAGCAAACAACTTATGGGAACAATAATCAACTAGCATAGGAAGGCCAAACAAGCATAACTTCAAAACTTTAAGCACATAGAGAGGAAACTTGATATTATTGCAATTCCTACAAGCATACATTCCTCCCTCATAATAATTTTCAGTAGCATCATGAATGAATTCAATAATATAACCAGCACCTAAAGCATTCTTTTCATGATCTACTTGCATAGAAATTTTACTACTCTCCACATAAGCAAAATTCTTGTCATTCGGAATAGTGGGAGTATCATAAGAGACTTGAATACTATAAATTGTTTCCACATTAAAAGAGTAATGTTCAGAAAAAGGGGAATCATAATCATGAAAAGTTTTATAAATATAATCATCACTACTTTTTATATCATAAGTTTCATCACAATAATCATCATAAGTAGCAACTTTGTTCTCATCATAATCGATTGAAACCTCTTCCAAGATAGTGGACTCATCACTAAATAAAGTCATGACCTCTCCAAATCCACTTTCATAAATATTATAAGATTAGACATCCTCCAAAATAGTGGGATCACTACTTCCTAAAGTTGACACTCTTCCAAACCCACTTTCATCAATATAATCATCATAGGTAGAAGGCATGCTATCATCATAACAACTTTGCATGTCAAAACTTGGGAGGCTAAAAATATCATCTTCATTAAACATAGCATCCCCAAGCTTGGGACAAACATTAATTGCAGCAAATATATTCTCAAAAACATCATCTTCATCAAACATAGCATCCCCAAGCTTGGGCCTTTTCATATCATAAGCATAATCACTCTCATCATTAATAGTATGGATAGCACCAATAGTATAGAAATTATCATATTCTTCCAAGAAAGTGCCAAAAAGATTTTCAAGATCATAAGAAGTATCATTATCTTCCCAATCATAATCATCACAACAAGCAATAGGCATAACGAGATCATCATCAAGTGCATCATCTTCATTTTCATGAGGCAAAACAATAATAGGAGCAACATTATTTGGGAGAGATATCTTTCTACCTCTCCTCCTTTGTCTTTTCTTCTTCTTCACCACATCATGTGTTGGTTCAATCCTCTTTTTGGAGCTCCTTATTAATGGAATTGGTTGAATAGAAGGCTCCTAATCGTTACCTGATTCATCATAAGAAATAATAGGAGGATATTGGGAAGTCTCTTCCCTTTCATTAGTATTCTCTTCATCTTCTATTTGTTTTGTTTTCTTTATGTAGTTGCCAATATAAGGATTTTCAATGCAATTCACCGCGCAATACATATAAATTTCCTCTAGATCAAAATGAAGAACTCTATCAAGGGCAAATTCTGGAATATCCTTAGTTATACGTTTCATTTCTTCATAACCCAAGAGCAAACTAAGTTCATTATGATGTGCAAGGGAAATCAAGTCATCACAATTTTTGGACACGATACGATCATGAAACAATTTGTATTGGGTACTGAAATGATCATGTTCATTGCAAAGTTCACAAGTACAGCTAAGAAAATTTAAATTTCCAGCACAAACATCTAGCCTTTCTTGCAACCATTTAGTATCTAAATGCTTATGCCTCTTGCAATATCTATCTTCCCTATTTGGTCTGTACTTGCAAACCCAACGCACTCCACAAAAATTGACATGTTTATAGGAGACATTTTCATCATAACTAGTGCAATCATCATTAGTACTATGGATATTCAAGGAGTTCATAATAACAACATTGCAATCATGCTCATCGTTCAAAGATTTAGTGCCAAACATTTTAATGCATTCCTCTTCTAACACTTTGGCACAATTTTCTTTTCCATCATACTCACGAAAGATATTAAAAAGATGAAGCGTATGAGGCAAACTCAATTCCATTTTTTGTAATTTTCTTTTATAGACTAAACTAGTGATAAAACAAGAAACTAAAAGATTCAATTGCAAGATCTAAAGATATACCTTCAAGCACTCACCTCCCCGGCAACGCCGCCAGAAAAGAGCTTGATGTCTACTACGCAACCTTCTTCTTGTAGACATTGTTGGGCCTCCAAGTGCAGAGGTTTGTAGGACAGTAGCAAATTTCCCTCAAGTGGATGACCTAAGGTTTATCAATCCGTGGGAGGCGTAGGATGAAGATGGTCTCTCAAGCAACACTGCAACCAAATAACAAAGAGTCTCTTGTGTCCCCAACACACCCAATACAATGGTAAATTGTATGGGTGCACTAGTTCGGCGAAGAGATGGTGATACAAGTGCAATATGGATGGTAGATATAGGTTTTTGTAATCTGAAAATATAAAAACAGAAAGGTAACAAGTGGTAAAAGTGAGCGTAAATGGTATTGCAATGCTAGGAAACAAGGCCTAGGGTTCATACTTTCACTAGTGCAAGTTCTCTCAACAATAATAACATAATTGGATCATATAAATATCCCTCAACATGCAACAAAGAGTCACTCCAAAGTCACTAATAGCGGAGAACTAACGAAGAGATTATGGTTGGGTACGAAACCACCTCAAAGTTATTCTTTCCAATCAATCCGTTGGGCTATTCCTACAAGTGTCACAAACAGCCCTAGAGTTCGCACTAGAATAACACCTTAAGACACAAATCAACCAAAACCCTAATGTCACCTAGATAATCCAATGTCACCTCAAGTATCTGTGGGTATGATTATCCGATATGCATCACACAATCTCAGATTCATCTATTCAACCAACACATAGAACCTCAAAGAGTGCCCGAAAGTTTCTACCGGAGAATCAAGACGAAAACGTGTGCCAACCCCTATGCATAGGTTCATGGGCGGAACCCGCAAGTTGATCACCAAAACATACATCAAGTGAATCACGTGATATCCCATTGTCACCACAGATACGCACGGCAAGAGATACATCAAGTGTTCTCAAATCATTAAAGACTCAATCCGATAAGATTACTTCAAAGGGAAAACTCAATCCATTACAAGAGAGTAGAGGGGGAGAAGAAACATAAGATCCAACTATAATAGCAAAGCTTGCGATACATCAAGATCGTACCACCTCAAGAACACGAGAGAGAGAGAGAGAGATCAAATACATAGCTACTAGTACATACCCTCAGCCCCGAGGGTGAACTACTCCCTCCTCGTCATGGAGAGCGCCAGGATGATGAAGATGGCCACCGGTGAGGGTTCCCCCCTCCGGCAGGGTGCCGGAACAGGGTCCCGATTGGTTTTTGTTGGCTACAGAGGCTTGCGGCGGCGGAACTCCCGATCTATTCTGTTCTCCGAAGGTTTTAGGGTATATGGGTATATATAGGTGAAAGAAGTACGTCAGGGGAGCCACAAGGGGCCCCCGAGGGTGGAGGGCGCGCCCAGGGGGGTGGGTGCGCCCCCTGCCTCGTGCCTCCCTCGTTGCTTTCCTGACGTGCACTCCAAGTCTCCCGGGTTATTTTCCTTCCAAAAATAACATCTCCAGTTGGTTTCATTCCGTTTCGACTCCGTTTGATATTCTTTTTCTTTGAAACACTAAAACAAGGGAAAAAACAGGAACTGGCACTGTACTCTGGGTTAATAGGTTAGTCCCAAAAATAATATAAAAGTGTTTAATAAAGCCCATAAACATCCAAAATAGATAATATAATAGCATGGAACAATCAAAAATTATAGATACGTTGGAGACGTATCAGCCCCCCCCCCCCGGGGGCACCCCCCAGGTGCTTCTCTGGCCCACTAGATGTCTTCAGGTCCAAAAAAATCTTCAAAAAGTTTCGCTGCATTTGGACTCTATTTGATATTGATTTCCTGCGATGTAAAAAACAAGCATAAAAACAGCAACTTGCACTAGGTCAATAGGTTAGTCCCAAAAAAAGATATAAAGTTGCTATAAAATGATTGTAAAACATCCAAGAATGATAATATATTAGCATGAATACTTGATAAATTGTAGATACGTAGGAGACGTATCAGCATCCCCAAGCTTAATTCCTACTCGTCCTCAAGTTGCTAAATGATAAAAGAAATAATTTGTAAAGTGTGAAAATGCTAGCAAAGTGCATAAGTTTGATCAATGATAATTTCAATCACTTTCCCTAGCATCATAACAGCAATTCTTTCTCATAAAACTCATCATGACAAAGTAGCAACCAATTCATATGTTAAGGTTCAAACAATAAATTCTCTTGAAACTCAACAACCTATGTTCCCAGTCACCAAGCAATTGTAATTCAACTTATTCAACATAGTTTAACTAAGAGCTCCACATACTCAACCATCATATAGTCTTCTATGATTGCTAACACTCACCGCGTACACATGACCAAAACGTTTCAACCGGACACATGGAAAGATAGGGGCTTGTAATTTCACCTCCCAACGTATTCACCTCAAGGGTGATGTCAACAATAATAACTCATGCAACCCATATCCAACTGGATATATGTGCCTAGATCTTTCCTCACCACATGATGCTTGCCAAAAGAGAAAAAAATAAAACGGAATAGAGAGAAAAACTTTGACTCTTGCATGAAAGTAAATACATAAAAGTAAAAGGTAGGCCCTTCGCAGAGGGAAGCAGAGGTTGCCATGCGCTTTTTGTTTGTATGCTCAATCCCTTAGTGCAAAACAACGTCACGTTATATTGCCCCTTGTGATAGCAGCTTTTATTATGCAGTCTGTCACTTTTATTCTTCGCCATCGCAAGTTCGTACAACTCTCAATTTTCTTTTACACTAAATGATCTAACACTTTTAGAAGCAATTTGTATTGCCTTATTGCAACAATGACAACTTACTTGAAGGGTCTTACTCAATCCTTAGGTAGGTATGGTGGACTCTTGAAAATAAGATTTGGGTTTAAGGGTTTTTGGATGCACAAGTAGTATCTCTACTTGGTGTGGAATTTTTGGCTAGGAAAGATGGGGGGCAAGCACCACATGTTGAAGGATCTATGACAATATAACTTCTGTGTGAATATGAACAAACATAAACCATTGTGTTGTCTTCCTTGTCCAACGTCAACAATTTTGGCATATAATATTTTGATGGGGGCTCACAATCACAAAAGATTTCCAAGATAGTGTATTTGCATGTGAAGGTTCTGATCCTTGTACTAATCATTCATGAATTGCTTGTATGACCAATATTGTGATTGTCAAGCTTCAAAAGAATTCACTTTCTAAACCCAATGTGAAGCTACCACTAGGCATGATATGGACATATAATTTCAACTTTATTACATTCCATTTATTCAACAATTTACTCATAGGATATAAGTGAAGCACAAGAATAAATGACAAGCTACTCCAAAAAGATATAAGTGAAGATCAAGCGAGTAGTTAAGTAAATGGGTAGCTATTTGAAGACTCTCTTATTTAAAAAATTCAGATCTAAGTATTTTATTAAAACAGCAAGCAGAACAAAACAAAATGACATTCCAAGCATAACACAACTCATGTGAAGAAGCAAAAACTTAGGCTCAACCAATACTAACCGATAATTGTTGAAGAAGAAAGGGGTGATGCCTACCGGGGCATCCGCAAGCTTAGATGCTTCTTCTTGGAATATTAGCTTGGGATGCCTTGGTCATCCGCAAGCTTGAGCTTTTGTGTCTCCTTAATTCCTCTTATATCATGGTTTCGCTAAATCTTAAAAACTTCGTCCACACAAAACTTAACGGAACTTCGTGAGATAGGTTAGTATGATAAAGAGCAAACCATTTCACTTTGGTATTGTAAAAGAAAAGATTCATAATTTTTTCAACAGAATGCCTACTGTAGCATATCATTTCCAAAATTTATATTGAGTAATATAAGCCATAGAAACAAGGAAACAAGCAAACTATGCATTGAAAACAGAGTCTGTCAAAAACAAAACAGTTTGTAGTAATCTGTACTCCAACCATACTTATGGTACTCCAAAAATTCTGAAAAATTAGGACAACGTAGGGAATTTGTGTATCTATCACCTATAAAAAATTCAGATCAAAAGCACGTTCCAGTGAATTTTGAAAATTCCTGGAATGAGCGCAGAAGTTTCTGTTTTTGCACATATTCAAGTCAACTATCATCCACACTATCCCAAAGGCTTTACTTGCCACTTTATTGAAACAAAAGCAATAAAACATGATTACTACAGTAGCATAATCATGTGAACACACAAAAACATTAGGTAAAAGTGTTGGGTTGTCTCCCAACAAGCACTTTTCTTTAATGCCTTTTAGCTAGGCATGATGACTTCAATGATGCTTGCATAAAATATCAGAATTGAAACATAAAGAGAGCATCATGAAGCATATGTGTCGTGGAATTGTCACGGCAGATGTCCTAGCAGAAGGACTTAGTCGTGGAGCCATCGCAACTAGGTTAGCTTAAAGGGGTTAAACAGGACAAAGGACACGAGGAGTTTATACTGGTTTGGCCCCTTGCGGTGAAGGTAAAGGCCTAATCCAGTTTGAGGTGGAATGGCTTATGTCTCGATTACCAGGGAGGGAATACGCTTGACCTAGCTTTCGATGTCTTGTCTCTTGTCCTAAACCGCCGCCGGGTCGTCCCTTTATATACAGAGGTCGACACCCGGCGGCTCACGGAGTCCCGGCCGACTCATACACAACGTGTCCGGCTCGGTGACAAACTATACATGCCTTATAATACAAGTCATACATATATGGCGGTTTACACTTGTTGGGCCTTAAGTCGCCTTTGGGTTTTGGGCCTTTAGTCGCCTGCTTCGTGAACTGCCATCTTCAAAATCCTCATGGGCTTTGTCATAACAAACCACCAGCGGTATAACCCAGCCCCTCCTGGGCGGGTTATACCCAGTAGTTATATCCCCAACAATAGGCCCCACGTTGATTTGAATTTGTTCATATCAATCTTCAATGCTTAGAAAAAATCCTTCTTCATTTATTCTTGCGGGGCCCTGTAACCCGCCGTGACATCATCTTCTAAGATCGTGCTAACCTGTCGTGACGTCACCTGTCATTAATATTACATAAATCCCAAATCTTAATATATCTTCTCTTTTAATGAACCTCCGAAAATCGTGGCGTCCGCGTCGTCACATATCCATTTTTTGGCCTCCTCGATTCCCATGCATGCCATTTATCCTTTCAACATTATAAATAGGGCCAGGGGTCCCTTTCACTTTCCCCCCTTGCCTCTTCGTCTCATTCTTCTTCCTCCCGTCGTCTCAGTGCCCGAGCTCCGCCGCCGTCGACCTTTGCCCCTACTTCGACAACGGCCGCTGCATCAACCTGAATCGATCAGAGTTCATCTGTGCGCCTCCACTGTTCATTAGCTCCGGTGAGTTCTCCTCCTTTGCTTTCCTCCAGATCTCATTAGGGTTTCCTACAAGTTCATCGGAGTTCATCCTCGCTCTTCGCTGTAGCTTGTAACTTTTGATTTAAACTTAGCACCCCTCCTGCGCGGCGGTAGTCGTGGTACTTATTTTTGTTATTAGAGTATCTCCCTTGCATAAGAAAACCAATCTAGACATATGAACTTCTCTCGTACTGCAACTTAGGTCTAAATATTTTCCATTATCTGAAGTGTCGTAGATCCAAAATCATAATATCAATCCCTGAAACCTGTTTTTTCATCACTTAGCAATTTTTCCTTTCTCAGATCTGCAAATCAATAATTATGTGGGCGGCTTAACTTAGAAACCGTAAACCGCCAGGTATCATTAGTTCCCTCTTAAGCCGCCAATAGGTCATCTTTATAACTTCAATGCCATCTTTCGGTTTACCACTTATGCATGCTTCATTGTTATTCACTCTTTAACTCGTCAGCCGACTTAACCATATAATCTTGAACCGGCATGATCTTTCTTTCAGCTCATTGAAAATGGCTAAGACATACACTTCTTGCAACTGGGTCCAATCCCAGGTCACTGAAGAAGACTTGAACAACCACATTGCAACTGGCACTTTAGCCAAAAAAGATGTCATTCACTGGAGGGTCCCTGGTGAAGAAAATCCTCCTAAACCCAAGGACGGAGAGGTGATTGTTTTTACTAATCACCTGAGTCGGGGGTTCAGCCCACCCGGCTCAAAGTTTTTTTGTGATGTGCTTCACTTTTTCCAACTTCACCCTCAAGATATCGGGCCCAACTCCGTGTCCAACATTTGCAATTTCCAAGTATTCTGTGAAGCTTATCTTCAAGAAGAGCCCACAGTTGATTTATTCAGAGAGTTCTATTATTTAAACCGCCAGACTGAGTTTGTTGATGGACTCAACACCAAACTCGGTGGGGTTTCAATTCAAAAGAGGAAAGAAGTCAGCTTTCCCTATGCTAAGCCGCCAAGTCACCCCAAAGACTGGAACCGAACTTGGTTCTACTATCAAGACACATCTCCAGCCGACGAAAATCCTTTACCGGGTTACCGCGATCACTGGCTTAGCAGCACGCATCCACTCCCTTCACGGCTCAGTGCGAAGGATCGAGCCCAATACGCGCCATCATTTTAAAAGCTCAGAGCCCTTATGGCCAATGGTTTAACCGGCGTCAATCTTGTCCGGTGCTGGGTGTCCTGGAGTATCTTGCCATTAAGCCGTTGCCCCGGCTTAATGTGTGAATACACTGGTGATGTGAAAGATCCCCAGTGCCACTGTGACATTCAACTGTCCGATGCAGAAATTAATGAAGCCACCAAGAAACTGCTGAACGAACCTTTTAAAGAATGCAGCAAAATAGGACTTTGTCCTTTTAGCACCTTCAACAAGCCACCAGCCGTAAGTGTTGCACACCTTTTGCTCAATCAGTATTTTCAATAATTATGCCGACTTATGACCTTTTTAATCTTAGCAGGCTGATTCTCCATTTTGGAAGAATAAACCGCAAGATAAGCCGGCCAAACCGGCTCGTACCAAGACTAAGGCCACCAAGAGGCCTGCCAAGAAGAAAACCACTGAACCTGTTGGTTTGAACATTGATGATGATAATGATGATGATGAGCGAGAGGTAGAACTTTACTCCCTTGGCTCATTTTTTGTACATCTCATTGACACTGATTGTTATCAAGACGATGCAGAAGCCAGCCGTGCAGATGACGCCGAGGTAATTACTCTTTCCTCCGGCTCAGAACCTCTGCCAACACAGAAAACCCGACAAGCAAGCCGAAAAGTAAGCTTTTCTCACCCCTAGCTCACTTGGATCCCAACTTTCTTTTGAAGAAACAGCAACACGAAGCTCGCCATACCACCCGGCATAGCGGTGGTGTAATCACTTCATCCGGCTTACCAAACACACCTGTTCACAAACGCCGCTCAGAGGTCTTACCTATTTCTGATATAGTTTATCCCAAGGCGGGTCATTTCTGACAACCTCTTAACCCATCTAATTCAAACTATCAGGGGACTTCTCATTCCTCCTCTGGCAAGTCAATGGGAACTTAAATCCCAACTTTCAAGACTGTACCTGGGTAAGAACATTTTCAACTGTTCAAACCTTATATCCGATCATTACATTGACCTCTTATGTTTTTATTTTTAGGGGCCAGGCCAAACCCAGTAAGAAAGCAAAGCTGAATAAGCCGGCCGACGACGTCATCCTGTCTGAGCCGGAACAACAACAACCAGAACTTTCTCACCCAGCTGCTGAAGATATTATTGATGATCCGCCGCCTCAAGACCATCAAGTCTCCATAGATCACATGGATGCTGAACCGGCTATTTCTAAGCCGCCAAGCCCAGTCAAGCCTCTTGAAGAAAAAACTGATGATGTAGTCGTCACCGGGTTTGGTTTCACAGCACCGGGTCACCCCACTGTTTTGTCTAAGCACAGCGCCAAAGAAGAAATTTCTGCTGAAGATAAAAGCAAGTGGAAGGTGGACTTAGAGAGCTATGCTCAGTTCAGCGCAAAAGACATCCACTCTGGTTATTTAAACCGTCTATACACCAACAGTGATTTTGAAGCCGGCTTGGTTAACTTGATGAAGGAGTGCTATGAGGTAAACGCTGCAACTCCTTTTTATATAAATATACTTCCCTTAGCCGCCAAGTTTATTGGACATGATAGAATAGAATGTACTGTAAACTTCAATATTTGCATAGATCAAATCTAGTAGCCCCCAAGGGCCGGTTTATACTTTCAATATGAACCGGGACTTATAATACCAGTACTTTAGCTTTGCATCCATAGCCCCCACGGGCCGGCTTAATCAGTGATGAATAAGTCCGGACTAATCATCCTGTTTGAAATTAACAACCCAATGTGTAGTCTTTATAAGCCAGACCACATCATTTGTCCGGGTCATGAATTTGTCTTGGAACAGAGCAATAGGCATTACCCCCCAAGTGCCAAGGATAATACTTGTATTGTGCTTGGGACTTTGAAAAAATTGTCTCAAAAAAGAGCAATACGCATTAGCCCCAGAGTGCCAAGAGTAATACTTGTATTGTACTTGGGACTTCAAAGAGTAATCATGATCGTTATCTTGTCTGTGTATGCTTATGTCACAGGCTGAGTTGACTGAAAAAGACTTGCAGCTTAACGATCTTAAAGCCAATATCAAAACACAGCAATCAGAGACATCCAAGGCCAAGTCAGAACTGAAGTCTGCCTTGGAGAATATTGAACAGTTGAAACAGAGCTTCAACTCTGAAAAAGATGGCTGGGAAACTGAAAAGGCGGCTCTACTGAAGAGAGCTGATGATGCTGAATCGACACTTAAGCCGATGACTGAGGAGTTATCCGGCTTAAAGCAACAGATTAATATCATATCATCAGCCATCTTTGGTAAGTAGAAAAAATATGTCTCCTTTGTACCTTTAAGAATCATATTGTAAACATCTGCCGACTTACTCATAACTTTGCTGATGTAGGTTCACGGAGCACTAAGTTGGGCTCAGATATGCGCATCCGGCTTAAGGTTGTCTACACTCTTGTAGAACAGTTATATACTGGTGCTCAACGAACCATTGCTGCTACGCTACACAAGAAGTCTCCCTCAACACTGATCAAAGACACACTGTAGCAATTATTTTTTCTTCCCCGAAGAATTGACGACTTAAAACGGGGAGCTGCCAGAGCCGGCGCCATGACTGCCTTGAGCCAGGCCAAGGCATGGCAAGCAGATCTTGATCCTGAAGATTTGGCCAATGGCTGCCCCAGTGTCAAAGAAGACAGAACTGCCTTCAGTGCTGATGATTTTGTAGAAAGAGCAAGAGCAATGCGCCCCTTAGCAAGTAAGCTGGCTGAGGAAACCAACCTTGCCACATACCAGGCGGCTTATGATGCTGAAAATAAGAAAATGAAAACACCAGTTCATCAGACCTCATCCCGCCGATTCGGAAGCATACCTTCGCTCCTGATATTGATCCATCAAACCTTATTGATCATGAAGCTGTGTTTAGAGTGTTGACCGGTATCAACTGGGCTATGCCTGACTTCCAGCTGATGGATAGGTAAGGAGCTGAGGATGAAGAAGAGGCACAGGATGACCCGGAGACTTCAACCTGCCCATAGCCAGGAGCCGATTTATGAAGCAAAATACTTTGCGGTGTTGACATCTCCAAAATACTTATTCTTATTGGGCCATCAGATGCCTTGTAATAGGCTAGTTAAACCTTCGATTTGCCATGCCATCGTGCATGTTTTATTTTTGCATGATACCGCTGATCCGCTAGTTGAAGATATGCAACTTATGTTTATGATATCGCCATGTGGATCAGTTGTTTATCCCTTTTTCCTGCACATAAACAAATCACAAGTGCCCTGGCGGTTTACCGCAGGGCGGGTCATGATGGCCAGTATGAGTCCACTAGTGACCACATGAGTCCATAACCAGGGCAGGGGGTAATATCCCAAATATCAAACATAGTCAGGGCTGCTTGGCCCGACTTGTGAAAACTATATGGTAATAAAAAGGGGTGATACAAATACAAAACTAATAAAAAATCCAAAAAACACGAGGCTTTCATAGTCCGCCAAGCCAAAATATCTACTTCAATGAAACTAGCATGATGGCCACTGGAGTATCCGCGCTTTCTATGAGCCGGCTCTCACATGACCCAATTGACATTTTAACCCGGATAAGTTCAGGGTCTTTAAAAGATTGACTTATCGAGAGTATGCAGGGTTGGAGTAGCATCGTGCAAAACAAGCCGGTTTCACCAAGTTTCAAGGAAGGCAGCTTAATAGCCTGGGTTTATCCTTGCTTTCCGTAAGCCGGCTCTCTCATAACCCAATCAATGTTTGAACCTTAACAAGTTCAGGGTCTTCTTTAAAAGATTGACTGTTAATAATGTGGCAGGTCATTCAGGATTACCTGATGGAGAAGCATCTGGCATATAGGCAGGATAAACCGGAGTTTTGGTGAATACACCTAGCGTCCAAGCCAATCAAAAGGGTAAATATAGTTGTGTTCATTGAACAGGAAGCCCCCAAGTGATATATTTCTGAGCTATGCTCAGAGGGTCCCTATGTTTGAGCTGTGCTGTGCATCCAACTCTATTTGGTCCCTGTAACTTAGGCATCTAGCCTCTTAAGTGATCATGTGAGATGACAATAAAGACTCATTTTTTAAGAAATGAAAACGATAGAGGCCCTGAATTATTAGGGATGCCGGCTTTATTATACTCATTATAATATATACATCGTCAAAATATGTACATCACAAGAGCCGGTGGCCCAAGTATAGTAAGGCCGAAGATGAGCAATATTCCACGGCCGACAGGTCTCCTCCTCCGATGTGCGTGAGTCCTTGTGGTCTCGAACATCGATAAGATAGTATGACCCATTGTTCAGATTCTTTCTGACCACAAAAGGCCCTTCCCAAGGTGGGGATAGTTTATGCATATCAGTCTGATCCTGGATAAGCCGGAGCACCAAGTCGCCTTCTTGAAAGGTTCTGGTTTTAACCCGGTGGCTGTGATAACGGCGCAGATCTTGCTGGTAAATCGCCGAACGAGCCACCGCAAGGTCACGCTCCTCATCCAACAGGTCAAGTGCATCCTGGCGTGCTTTTTCATTATCAGCTTCAACATAGGCCGCCACACGGGGCGAATCATGACAGATGTCACTAGGGAGAACCGCCTCTGCTCCGTAAACCATGAAGAAAGGTGTGTAACCCGTAGATCTGTTGGGGGTAGTATTGATATTCCATAATACTGAGGGTAACTCCTCCACCCAACAACTCGGCGTCCTTTGGAAAGGGACCATAAGCTGGGGCTTGATGCCTCGCAAAATCTCTTGATTGGCTCTCTCAGCTTGACCATTTGACTGGGGGTGAGCCACTGATGATACATTAAGTCGAATATGCTCTCATTGACAAAACTCTTTCATAGCACCCTTGGACAGATTAGTGCCATTATCAGTTATAATGCTATGGGGAAAGCCAAAATGGAAAATCACCTTTTTGATGAATTGAACCGCCGTCGCTGCGTCACACTTACTAACCGGCTCTGCTATAACACCCCGGATGTAACTTTCCATATTTGTAACTCCAACTCTTGCCATTTTTGGCTATGTGTTATGATATTCCCTCCGTGGTTGGGTTTTGTCTTTCGTTTTGCATTTTGTTCATGTCATGCATCTCATTTCATGTCATCATGTGCATCTCATTTGCATACGTGTTCGTCTCATGCATCCGAGCATTTTCCCCGTTGTCCGTTTTGCAATCCGGCACTCCCACATGCACCGGCGCATCCCTCTTGTTTCTTTTCGTGAGCGGGTGTTAAACGTTCTCGGAATGGACCGAGGTTTGTCAAGTGGCCTTGTTATACCACCGGTAGACCACCTGTCAAGTTTCATTCCATTTGGAGGTCGTTTGATACTCCAACGGTTAACCGGGTAACCGCAAAGTCCTTTTGTGTGTTGCAGCAAAACCCCCCTCCAAACAGCCCAATAACCCATCTAAGCACCCTCCATGCTCTCGGTCGTTCGATCATGATCGTGTGGGCGAAAACCGCACTCCATTTGGAGTCTCCTAGCTCCCTCTACCTATAAATAAGTGATCCCTCTCGGATTTCTCGCGCAGATCAAACCCTAACCCCGCTCCCTTCGCGCGCCGGACACGTCCGGTCCGCGCCGGACAAACCGCGCCGCCGCCCGCAGCCAATCACCGCCCGCCACGTCACCCTCTCCGTCGCCCGCGCCGCCGGCCCGCGAGGCCCGTGCTCGACCCCCGCGGCCCGAGCCGCCGCCGCCCCCGTGCGCGCCTCCTTCCTCCGTGCCGCCCCGCGCCCCGCCGCCTCTTCGCATCGTCGCCGACCTCACCGTCCTTGCCGGAGACCGCGCCCCGTCTCCCCGTCCGCCGCCGCCTCCTCTTCCCCGCGCCCGGATCCAGTGATCCCCTCCAACCCCGGCGCTCCTCCGGCCTCCTCCACTCCATCTCCAGCAAGGAACCGACGAACCTCGGTTCGCGTGCGTGCCCGATCCAGATCTGGGAGAGGTTGACTCTTCCCCCCCCCCAAATCCTCCAAGTCCCAAATATTTTCACATTATGTGCTCATGTTCATTGCATCATAACTCTTTGCATACTTCTCCGTTTAGTGCGTGTAATATGTCGTAATGTTCGTCACGAGATGATCTTCATTTTGCTCCATTGTGCTATGCTCGTTTGAGTCCATCTTGATGCCCCAATCTCTGGTGCAAGAATGCTATATGATGTTTACTGTTGTTACTTATCAGAACTTGGTGTTTTGTTATTTTTGTTGCATTTGATGTGTGCATCTTATGGGCATGAGCTCTACAGGTGTTTTGATCTATGCCATGCCGTCTTTACAGAGGTGTATGCCATGTATTTCTGTGATCTATGTGGTGACTAGAACAAGCATGCAAACTAGGCTTCGTGATGTTTCTTTTTTCAGGGACTTCAAATTTTGCCAAGTCTGTGACTGCTGTTATTTTGTTGCCATGTATCCATGTGTCTAAAGAGAGATCCATGCTTCTTTTGTAGATATAGTTGTGGTCTATCCATCCATGCCCCTGTTTGCAATTATGGAGTGCCCTAGCATGCCTTAAGCTTGCTCTACTTTTGCTATAAAATATTCCTGGCAGATTGTTAACATGATATTCAATTTTGCCAAGGTTGTTGTAGTTGATCCATACATGCTATGAACTTGCTCTTTCCATGGTTAGCTTCATAAACATGCCATCTTGCTGTAGGTATACTTGTTTTTTCATGCGTGCATCGAGCTCACAAAGATGCCTTCATAATGCTGTGAATGCCATGTTCTGTTTTCTGCTAAGTCTGAAACCTGTTAACGGAACTTGCTATGTTTACATGGGTGCCATCATATCTTCTGGTCCTTTTTGGCTCATGGTCAGTAAGGGACTTTTGTTTTATGCATTTAGTAGATTCATGCCATGCATTGTTTTGCTATGTTAAGTTCCTGTAGCATGTTGATTGCTTGCTCTGAACATTGCTACCTGATGCTGTTTCAGCCATGTTCAGTATTTTCACCAAGTCTGTTAAGCTGATATCTTTTGCACTTTTGCCATGCTTGTTTGAACCTGTTATTGGGTGATCTAGCCGTAGCTCAGTGTTCATCTTTTGTTAAGCATCTTCTGTAGATCACTGCCATATGCTTTGTTGCTATGTTCGGGTCCTGTAGCATTGTTACTTGATGTATTCTAAGTGCTATCATGATGTTAATCGCAGAATCGTGTCATTCTTGTTTTGCTTGCCATTTGCAAACCGTGCATCCGTTTCCGGTGATCTTTATATCGATTTCGACCGAAATCATCTCATCTTTCCAGTGGCATACTTGGTTTGCCAAGTTGCTGCCTTGTTCATCCTTTTTTTCAGAGCACGCATACGCATCGCATATCATATCTCGCATATCATGCATGTATTGCATCATGTTGCTTGTGCATTTCCCGTGATTGATTGTGGTTTCATTGCTTGTGTTCTTGCTGTGGGTAGAGCCGGGAGAAGAGTTCGTGAACGAGGAACCTGTTGAGTACGCTTACAAGGATCAAGCTTTCCTCAACTCTGAGAACCTTGCAGGCAAGATGACCATACCCTCGAAATCACTTCTATCTTTGCTTTGCTAGTTGTTCATTATATTACCATGTTTCGCTACCTACCACCTGCTATATCATGCCTCCCATATTGCCATGTCAAGCCTCTAACCATCCTTTCCTAGCAAACCGTTGTTTGGCTAAGTTACCGCTTTTGCTCAGCCCTTCTTATAGTGTTGCTAGTTGCAGGTGAAGTTGAAGTTGGTTCCATGTTGGAACATGGATAATTTGGAATATCACAATATATCTTATCTAATTAATGCATCTATATATTTGGTAAAAGGTGGAAAGCTCGGCCTTATGCCTGGTGTTTTGTTCCACTCTTGCCGCCCTAGTTTCCGTCATACCGGTATTATGTTTCTTGAGTTTGCGTTCCTTACGCGGTTGGGTGATTTATGGGACCCCCTTGACAGTTCGCCTTGAATAAAACTCCTCCAGCAAGGCCCAACCTTGGTTTTACCATTTGCCACCTAAGCCTTTTTCCCTTGGGTTTTCGCGAGCCCGAGGGTCATCTTTATTTTAACCCCTGGGCTAGTGCTCCTCCGAGTGTTGGTCCAAACTAGAGCACCGTGCGGGACCATCCCTTGGCAACTTGGGTTACGTTGGTACTTGTATGCTTAGCTTATCCGGTGTGCCCTGAGAACGAGATATGTGCAGCTCCTATCGGGATTTGTCGGCACAGCGGGTGGTCTTGCTGGTCTTGTTTTACCATTGTCGAAATGTCTTGTAAACCGGGATTCCGAGACTGATCGAGTCTTCCCGGGAGAAGGTTTATCCTTCGTTGACCGTGAGAGCTTATAATGGGCTAAGTTGGGACACCCCTGCAGGGTATTATCTTTCGAAAGCCGTGCCCGCGGTTATGAGGCAGATGGGAATTTGTTAATGTCCGGTTGTAGAGAACTTGACACTTGACTTAATTAAAATACATCAACCATGTGTGTAGCCGTGATGGTCTCTTTTCGGCGGAGTCCGGGAAGTGAACACGGTTAGAGTTATGCATGAATGTAAGTAGTTTCAGGATCACTTCTTGATCATTTCTAGCTTCGCGACCGTTGCGTTGCTTCTCTTCTCGCTCTCATTTGCGTATGTTAGCCACCATATGCTTAGTGCTTGCTGCAGCTCCACCTCATTACATCATCCTTTCCTATAAGCTTAAATAGTCTTGATCTCGCGGGTGTGAGATTGCTGAGTCCTCGTGACTCACAGATTCTACCAAAACAGTTGCAGGTGCCGACGATACGAGTGCAGATGACGCAACCGAGCTCAAGTGGGAGTTCAACGAGGAACGTGGTCGTTACTATGTTTCGTTTCCTGATGATCAGTAGTGGAGCCTAGTTGGGACGATCCGGGATCTAGCATTTGGGGTTATCTTATTTTCATTTGGATTTGACCGTAGTCGGTCTATGTGTGGATTTTGGATGATGTATGAATTAATTTATGTATTGTGTGAAGTGGCGATTGTAAGCCAACTCTCGTTATCCCGTTCTTGTTCATTACATGGGATTGTGTGAAGATGACCCTTCTTGCGACAATACCTACCATGCGGCTATGCCTCTAAGTCGTGCCTCGACACGTGGGAGATATAGCCGCATCGTGGGCGTTACATCTGCTTCAACCAACTTTGTAAATTTGTCAACCGCCACCAAAAGGTGGGTCTTTTTATCCTTGGACCTTTTGAAAGGCCCAACCATACCAAGCCCCCAGGTCGCAAATGGCCAAGCAATTGGAATCATCCTCAATTCTTGAGCCGCCACATGAACTCGTCATGAGAACTTCTGACAACCATCACATTTACTGACTAAATCCTCAACATCAGCATGAGCCGTCAGCCAGTAAAACCCATGACGGAAAGCCTTGGGTACGAGAGACTTAGAACCGGCATGATGACCACAATCTCCTTCATGAATCTCTCGCAGAATCTCACAACCTTCTTCAGGAGAAACACAACGTTGAAAAGCCCCTGTGACACTGCGATGATGCAACTCTCCATTGACAATAGTCATTGACTTAGACCGCCGGGTTATCTGCCTGGCCAAAGTTTCATCCTCAGGTAACTCACCCCGGGTCATGTAAGCCAAATACGGAATTGTCCAATCAGGAATAACATGAAGAGCCGCCACCAGTTGTGCTTCCGAGTTAGGAATAGCAAGGTCTTCCTCTGTAGGCAATTTGGTTGAAGGGTTATGAAGAATATCCAGGAAAGTGTTAGGTGGCACCGGCTTACGCTGGGACCCTAACTGGCTTAAAGCATCAGCCGCCTCATTTTTCCTGTGATCAACATGTTCAATTTGATAACCTTTGAAGTGACCCGCGATAGCATCAACCTCTCAACGATAATCCGCCATGAGTGGATCCTTAGAATCCCAAGTGCCAGAAACTTGTTGAGCTACCAGATCTGAGTCGCTGAAACACCTCACCCGGCTTAAGTTCATCTCCTTAGCCATCCAAAGACCGTGGAGCAAGGCCTCATACTCAGCTACATTGTTAGTACAAGGGAACATCAACCGGAGAACATAAGAAAATTTATCACCTCGTGGGGAAGTCAAGACGACTCCAGCCCCCAAGCCTTCCAACTGCCTGGATCCATCAAAGTGAATAGTCCAATATGTATTATCTGGCTTTTCCTCAGGCAACTGCAACTCTGTCATCATTGATAAAATCCACAAGTGCTTGAGACTTGATGGCCGTGCGAGGCATATACTTCAAACCATGGGGTCCAAGCTCAATGGCCCACTTGGCTAACCGACCTATGGCTTCTCTGTTTTGAATAATATCCCCTAAAGGAGAAAACTAACCACACTGATGGGATGACCCAGAAAATATTGCTTGAGCTTTCGACTAGCCATGAACACCCCATACACAAGTTTCTACCAATGCATATACCTCTGCTTGGACTCAATAAGTACCTCACTAATGTCGTAAACCGGCCGCTGAACTGGATGCTCCTTGCTTGATTCCTTCCTTTCCACCACAATGGCTACACTAACAGCTCGGCTATTGGCAGCCACATATAATAACAAAGGTTCTTTATCAATGGGGCCAGCGAAACCGGTGGCTCGGCATACTGTTTCTTCAAGGCCTCAAACGCCTGATTAGCAGCATCACTCCAAACAAAGTGATATGTGTTCTTCATCATCTGGTAAAGAGGGTGTCGGCGTTCTGGGAACAGGGGTCCCCAGACTTGCATGCCTGCGGCCCACGGCGTGGCTCCACAAGCGGGCCCGTACGGCCCATCTTCACCAACAAGCACTCAAGACCCTCGCGAGGGGCCAAGCCTCGCGAGGCGGATGACACAAGACCTCCTCGGGAGTAGCCTCACCAGGCTGGCTCGCGAGGGGTGAAGAGATCAAGGCAAGGCAAACCTCGCGAGGATCTCATGACGTGAGCCATGACGACCAAGGCCAGGCGGGCGCCAGCGCGCACAGTGTCCTTGCTTCCTCTTTGGTGCTAAGGAGGCAAGCGCGGGCGAGGAGCACTGAAGCGTCAAGCAAAGGTTTCCATATCGGTGGAACGAGACCAAGACCAGCAGGACGGCAAGACGGAGGTCACCGCGGAGCCCAAGACGGCGTCACCACAAGAGCCTTTGGCAGGCGAAGATTACTATTGTCAGGATAAGTTGTACCAGCTGTCCCCTTTCAAATTGGCCGTTGTTGGCTCCCTTCCCGCTCAATATTTGGGAAGAGGACCAGGGCCTCTATAAATAGGGTTAGCCACCATAGTAGGAGGCAACTGAGTCTCAACTCACCTCACCTTGGACTAGATTCAGATCATCCTCACACTCACCGCGCACAAGAACACCTCGCCTCAGGAGGCTGTTCTTCCCCTTGTACTGTTCATCCTCAGCCCGAGAGGGAATCCACCACACCATAGTGGAGTAGGGTATTACACCGCGACGGTGGCCTGAACCAGTATAAATCTTGTGTCTCTTGTGTTGCAAGTTCGTCGAGCTAGCCTGCGAGATCGTGGCGAGGTTGAGGGCGTGATTTGGTAGGAGGAGATCTTCGCGCGCACCCTAGGGTTTTTGCCGGAACCCGAAATCCGACATTTGGCGCGCCAGGTAGGGGTGCGTCGGAGCCTCCCTCCCACCAGTTGATCCACCGACACTCCATGGTTCCGATGTCTGGCGGTCCAAGAACCAACGCCAACCGCTGGGCAGCTTGGCCAGCCCGGGCGGCGTCGTCCACCCAGGAAGATCTCGACCCCGCGCTCCAGGCGGCACGAGCACCACCAAACGCTGCGGGGCGCTAGCGGCGCGGCCAGGCGCCATCCACCCTTACCCCACGACGGGCGTGAGCTTCTGCAAGGGCCGCAAGCCACGCCGCGGCGACGACGCCGCACATCCTGCGGGAGCAGGCGAACATGCGGGCTGCACTCACGGTGGCGCGGGAGCTGCTACGGTGCCGGCTGATGGAGAGCGGCCGGGATGCATTGCTGGAACGCGTCGCCGAGCTACTGGACGCAGCGGCCATGGGAGCGCCGCCCTTCTGCTACCAGCTCACGCCCCAGGCAGCGGCCGGATCCCACGGAGGGCTTCGCCGCGCCCGCGTGCCCCCGATTGCGCCCGGGGGTCTCATCGACGTCAGCGCGACCCTGATGGCTACTGACGGTGTCCTGGATTAGGGGGTACTCACCACGTTGTCTCCCGATCAGTTAGATTGGGCCGAGGACCCCGTGGCCGCATACTCATGGGCCAGTTCGGACAACCCCTGCCGCATACAAGGAAGACTCCACAAGACTTGGCGCCCAAGACAAGGACTCTCCTAAACCCTAGGCCTCCGGTGTCTTATATAAACCGAGGCCAGGCTAGTCAATAGACAATCTCATATTCATTACTACAATCTCGTAGTAGATATGTGTACTTTGTACTACACCCATATGAATACAATCAAAAGCAGCATGTAGGGTATTATCTCATCAAGAGAGCCCGAAGCTGGGTAAAACCCCGTCTCCATGTTACCATTGCTCCAATACGCCTAGCTTAGGACCCCTACTATGAGATACGCCGGATATTGAACCGACAATGGTGCTTTCATTGAGAGCCTCCTAGGTGTCGACACGGATCGATGGCATAAATCAGGTGTTATGATTTCAATTCAATCTATTCCGCCTACATCAGATTTTTCTTTTGCAATTATTGTCTGAAGTATTGCTCTATTTTGTTTACAGACTAGTTTTGATCTCATGCGGCGTTGGGCGATCCGGGTATACTAGGCGAACTGAGGCCACCGCCAGGCAGACGTGCGTCATGCAGCGCTGGCACTGCCTCACTGGAGATCAGGAGATCAGGCAAAAGCGGCATGTCCATACAGATCGACCAGTAGCTGCCCTTGCTAGACATATACGATGATATGTCTGGAGACGTATAAGCCAAGGACAGGCCCATACCAGGCGGTAGAGCCGAGGACGCTCCTGCACGGCAACAACCATCCAAGGAGATTCCCTCCTTTTCCTTTAATTTTTAAGTGTCAAGGCTGCCATGGTCGGGCCATTAATTCCTCTTAACACATACGTGAACAAGTACTAATGCCTTAGTGCTAGTTTTGTCGCGTGCATTATGAGGCCGGCTGCTACTTCTGCTACTTTGTCTACAGCTAGACCGGAGTCAAGAAAATTTCATGCCGGGCTGTACATCGGGTCCGAAGTCTCCTACGACGGACTAGCAACAGGCGCAACTTGTGAGGATGTGTCTCCAGTCGTTGGAGATTCTGACCAGCTGTCGGGTGCGCTCGCACGCAACAGCAAGCTGGATTCGCGCATAGATCGGCGCAAATAGTAAAAAAGAAGGACGCGGTCTGGCCGACGAACGATCACCCTGCGGAGCAGTACGACGACCCGAACTCTGTTCGGTGGTAGCATATATCAGGAAGATTCGTTTCTCTTACTATTTTCAATTTGGCCTCCAGTGGGCCGCGGGATTTTCATTACCTTTTCCAGACATAAGTGCTTAGACCAAAAGTACTGCTAACCTCATTGTGTATTAGTTTGCAGCGGCGGCAGCACGGTACCCAAAGTCTAGTCAATTACTTTATTAAGTTCAACTAGCATCACTCACATATTGGTGAATATTATGGGAAGATCAAAGCGATCTGGTACTAGGCTACTAGTCCAGTATGGATTGGCTCCTTTTATTTTTCTTTTGTCCACCAGAGCCCTGGACTGCTACAGTCATCACAATCAAACAGGTTCTATTTTTCCTTGCTATTTTTTCAAACGTGTAAAATTATTACACGTAGAACATATTCTCTGCCCATTTGTACTGCATTATTTTTGCAGCATTCTAACGACGCTAGACGCCGTCACCTCGGCCAGCCGATAAATTTTTGACCTACGCGTTGGAACTCTGTCGAACCAACCTTGACGCCGAGGCCGTATTTTGCCAGAGTATTCACTTCGCATAAATTAGTTATGCACCTTTTTTCCCCTGTTATTTCTTTCAATTATTATTATTTCTTGCTTGCACTATTTTGTGTGCGCAGGAAATCGATTCCGCTTGGGTCGCGCGGTTGCCTAGGCATGCCGACATCACCATCCTGCCTTCGTTGATTAACTTGTGTGAGCAGTACAGATTGAGAAAATTTTAGCAGCAGCCGCACACCTTAGTATGTCGAATTCAAGGCATAACACGGACTGCGGCAGTACAGGGAGATCAATGGACACTGTCGGCGCGACACGGTCTACGCCATGTATTGAGACTTCGCCACAGCATCGGCGTATCGCCTTGACACCGTCGTCCCTCGAACTCTAACTTATATCGACGCCTCCGTAATTGGCTTCGACTGCATCACGCGGTCACTTCGACATCGCTGACAGAGCTTTACCTCATCGAGTGTTCGTCACACGGGCCATATTCCTTTTATCGCTCACTTTGCATAAATTATTCATTATGCTACAATTTTTTATTATGACTATTATCTCCGGCTTGCACTATTTTCTGTGCACACGTAAATGTTTCGGGTCGGGCAGCACTATCACTTCGGCGTACCGACGTGCTGACGTGGGGTTTCCATCGTCACCTTACCGACCTACCGCGTCACCTCGGCTGGACCGAGGGCTTTGCCATCTCTTCATCAAACCTACTCCGGGGACTCCAGCATCATCAGCCGACCAGCTTCGTCAGCCTGGCTAGACCGGGGGCTGCTCCTCAACACGTCAACCGTGCTATGTCGCCACTTCGTCAAGCCGAGCTCTTTTCTCTGACACTTCGGAACTGGCTTGGGGGCTGGGACCTCGGCCAGGCCGAGGACTATGTCTTCGTCCCACCATAAGTCCGGACCTCATCATCAACACCGAGCACATTAACCAGCTCTGTCGCTTTCATGCTCAAAAACTTTCAGTTTTAAATTTTGTTCGGTTCGACCAAGCATTATACTTTCTTGGTAAAAAGTTGTTTGTGAAAACTTCCTTGTCAAAACTTTGTTTGTGACCCGCAAATTCAAATACCCCGTTTACTTGGGGGCTTCCTTTATGAAGCCTTTCCTCTTGCAAATGATTATACTTGTACGGCTTCGTTCCTTGTTCGTGTATTACGCCACAATATGCACCATGTTGACTTAAGCGATTTGCATGCTGGGTTGCCTCGCTCCTATGTTTACCCCTACGTTCCCGATTGTTCGGCTACGGAGTAAAGGGAGCACCTCTGCGATTGTCACGATCGGGTCATCCGAGCCGGACCTCAGACTGGGTGAAGTCGAAAGCTAGCGCTCTTATTATTTTTAATTATGGTCGGCACACAACGGAACTCATGAGTACAAAAAATCTATTGCACAAGTCTCATAGTAACAATGAGCACCGAAGAAAGGTATGAGTTGGGGTACTATTTTCTTCGAAGATGATTCTTACACTTTGTCAGTAATATAGCATAAGTTCCCTGAGCGCGCTTTGTCTGTTACAGCCTTATGGCCCGATTGCCTGGTTATCGGAAACACCGTCGATATTCTTGACAGGTGGAGTACATAACACTTTTCGGTCCTTGACCGAAGAGGGAGAAGCCGACGGTCGGTTAAGACGCGTTCAAAGTTCGGGTGAACACAGATATGATATAAGTACTTCAGTGCATACAATCATTATACATAAAATTCTTTTACCCAAGTCACGTGGGGGCCCTTAAATTAGTATGAGCGGTTTTTCTTCTTGGTCGTTGCAAAGTCTTTTTTCTATCACTCCTTTCTCGACGCAAGTGTGTGGTCAATAGCCGGATAGCCTTGCTTCTCTCTAAAGCCGCTCGAGTGCAGTTTGCTAAACTAGCCTCGGAGAAGCACCCCGCCTTCGGGATAAGGAGGTTGAAGCCATAGGCTGACCCACTTGAAGTCTTGAGGTCGGACGTGTCCCGTTACAGCACGACAGAAGCGCATGTTTTAAGACCATTTTTCGGATTGGCACCGAACACTTGATCTAGTTCGGACGTCAAGTTTTTACTGATGTTTTTTGGTTTTCCAATCCTATGGCACTTTTAAACTATTTGTGTGTTTTCAGCATAAGTCTTGTAGTACAACGCCGGACACCTTTAGAGATTCGGCAAAAACATTCTCGGATATTGCTATATATGCATCGGTTTCCAATTGTGTCTTCGGTCGATAGTTGGGTTGCCCGTCTCCTGTGCTTGCCTCCTACGTTCCGCTTTGTTCGGCTAGGTGTGCAAAGGGAGAACCACTGCGATTGTGCTTCCAGCTCGCATGGTTAAGCACCTCAGTGGAGAAAGCCGAAAACTGACTGTCACAATGAGCGTAAACTGGTCAGCAATCCGATGACTATGTTAAATGACATGCCATTCATAACATTGGCCGAAGTGTTTACAGCTTGACCTCGGCTAACGTCGAACACTAAACGAGGCTCATAGCTAGCTTCCCCAGTTTAAAGCTCCTATGACTAAGTGAAAGTTATAAAGCCCGCATATCTGATTGCCTCGTTTCCGCTAACACAACCGCCTCCGGGCACCGAGACGTCGGCTAAGGGTTGTGTTCTTATTGCGAAAACACCCTGCGTAGCAGCTACAAAGGGGCGGAAGCTGACGATGGGCCACTTTCAACTGATAAACGGCCGCAACGGAGTCAAAATAGACATATCATCGGTGTTTGTATTTAATATACGAGGGCCGCCTTCCATAATCATTGTTATAAAGCCATACATATGCATCAATTTGACTTAAGATTTTGGCCAAGCTAGGTTACCTGGCTCCTGTGCTTACCCCTACGTTCCCGATTGCTCGGCTAGGTGGTAAAGGGAGCACCTCTGTGATTGTTACTACCGGCTCATCCGAGTTAGTACCTCAGACTGGGTGAAGCCGAAAGCTAGCAATCTTAAAGGATCACATTGGTCGACAACGACGGAAGTAAAAAATTTGGTTCATTAATAGCATAGAGTTCGGGAACTTTTGCCGAACTAAATCCTCAATATTTTCCTCCCACATTGATCGGAGATGAGTTTTCATGATCATGATAAGCATGACGACCCAAAGAAAGGAACCGATAGTAGGACTATTTTCTTTGGAAGATGTTTCTTATGTTAAAACGTAATATAACATATCTCTCGGTGTACCTTTGTTTATAAAACCGTATGGCCGGGTTGCCTTGTTTTCCATAAATCTTTTCCCTTATAACGGCCTTATAAAGTAGGACAAACACTCCCCAGCTACTGGCCGAGGAGGTTGAAGCCGATGGTCGGTCAACAAAGTTTTGTACAATACGGATCTAAGCATTAATGATGTAAAGTACTTGGATACATAGAATCATTACACATAAAAATTGCGAGTAAAATCCATTTACTGCAATCCATCTTTTAAACCCCTTGGGGCCTACCTTGGCGAGCTCGGATTTTGACCAGCTCTAAACTCTTTTAAGAGATATTTATTCTCTTTCCAAGAAGTTTGTGTTAAACACAACAAAATTTTCTGTCAAACGGATATCGATCCTTAGTTCGGCCACCCGTGCCCACATTAAGGCTCGGGGGCTACTTGGCTTTGCGCTCATTATTTACAAATATTAAAGGGGCACATCAATCCCCTAATCTGGTGTTGCCACCCGACCAGTGTCTCGGGGGCTACTGCATTGCCTATTCAATACAGAAAATTCAAAGTGCTCAGTGTTCGGCATAACCGAACTATGGACAAGCGCGTCTTCGGACGACAATAAGTACCATATGGGACTTATCCGGCATCAAGCTGATATATCACGGCGACTTCTCACGACCCTCTCTCAAGGGCCCGTCCGCCGATCACTATTACCTCTAATATATTACATTGCGTTTCTATTCCTATGTATGCTGCCGAGCTAGGAGTTGATCCTCAGGCCGATTTCACGACCTGGGTCTCAGGGGCTACCAGGATCAGTAGTTTTATGTTTTCCTTCAGGTGCATCTCGGATTTTAGGCCGATAGACACCTTGAGGGCTACTGGCAATACATTTCGCCAGCAAATAAATTTATACGCATCGGAAATAAAATCCGCAAATAATCAGTCCATGACCGAGGTGCTGAGCCACCTCGGAAGCAGTTCGGCATATAGCTCGGATGCAAGTGGATGGCTCCTTAGAGGGCATTTCCGGCATTAAGCTCGGCTAAACACTTTTTCGAACCAAGGTGATCTATGACACCTCAGACATAGTCCGGCGTTGGAGCTTGGACATAGTCCGGCGTTGGAGCTCGGATACAGTCCGGCGCTGGAGCTCGGATGCAGTTCGGCATTGGAGCTCGACTATAACAATTCTCTTCAGATACCGTCCGGCATTGGAGCTCGGATACATTCCGGCGTTGGAGCTCGGATACAGACCGGCGTTGGTGCTCAGCTGCAAAAGATACCTCGAATGCAGTCCGGCGTTGGAGCTCGGACGCAAGAGGAAACTGCCACCCGGGAACAACTTCAAACCCGAGGAGTGGCATAAAAATAACAAGGCATTGATAAAGGCCGAAACTTAAAGGGGCTCCTTGGATAACCGACGTGTAAACTCTTCGGATTCGCTTTGGCGATCCTCAAGATCAAAGATGGAAAGATTTGTTGAACCAGTTTTCAAGACCGACGACCGAAGAAGAAGAACAGTTCGGAAGAATCGAGGAGTGTCCCCAACTTGATGATCGGTTCAGGGGGCTACTGACGGTGTCCTCGATTAGGGGGTACTCACCACGTCGTCTCCCGATCAGTTAGATTGGGCCGAGGACCCCGTGGCCGCATACTCATGGGCCAGTTTGGACAACCCCTGCCGCATACAAGGAAGACTCCACAAGACTTGGCGCCCAAGACAAGGACTCTCCTAAACCCTAGGCCTCCGGTGTCTTATATAAACCGAGGCCAGGCTAGTCAATAGACAATCTCATATTCATTACTAAAATCTCGTAGTAGATACGTGTACTCTGTACTACACCCATATGAATACAATCAAAAGCAGCATGTAGGGTATTATCTCATCAAGAGAGCCCGAAGCTGGGTAAAACCCCGTGTCCATGTTACCATCGCTCCAAGACGCCTAGCTTAGGACCCCTACTACGAGATACGCCGGATATTGAACCGACATCTACTACACAACCTTCTTGTAGACGTTGTTGGGCCTCCAAGTGCATAGGTTTGTAGGACAGTAGCAAATTTCCCTCAAGTGGATGACTTAAGGTTTATCAATCCGTGGGAGGCGTAGGATGAAGATGGTCTCTCTCAAGCAACCCTGCAACCAAATAACAAAGAGTCTCTTGTGTCCCCAACACAACCAATACAATGGTAAATTGTATAGGTGCACTAGTTCGGCAAAGAGATGGTGATACAAGTGCAATATAGATAGTAGATATAGGTTTTTGTAATCTGAAAATATAAAAACAGCAAGGTAACTAATGATAAAAGTGAGCGTAAATGGTATTGCAATGCGTTGAAACAAGGTCTAGGGTTCATACTTTCACTAGTGCAAGTTCTCTCAACAATAATAACATAATTGGATCATATAACTATCCCTCAACATGCAACAAAGAGTCACTCCAAAGTCACTAATAGCGGAGAACAAACGAAGAGATTATGGTAGGGTACGAAACCACCTCAGAGTTATTCTTTCTGATCGATCTATTCAAGAGTTCGTACTAGAATAACACCTTAAGATACAAATCAACCAAAACCTTAATGTCACCTAGATACTCCAATGTCACCTCAAGTATCCATGGGTATGATTATACGATATGCATCACACAATCTCAGATTCATCTATTCAACCAACACAAAGAACTTCAAAGAGTGCCCCAAAGTTTCTACCGGAGAGTCAAGACGAAAACGTGTGCCAACCCCTATGCATAAGTTCACAATGTTACGGAACCCGCAAGTTGATCACCAAAACATACATCAAGTAGATCACGTGATATCCCATTGTCACCACAGATAAGCACATGAAAGTCATACATCAAGTGTTCTCAAATCCTTAAAGACTCAATCCGATAAGACAACTTCAAAGGGAAAACTCAATCCATTACAAGAGAGTAGAGGGGGAGAAACATCAAAAGATCCAACTATAATAGCAAAGCTCGCGATACATCAAGATCAGACCACCTCAGGAACACGAGAGAGAGAGAGAGAGAGAGAGAGAGAGAGAGAGAGATCAAACACACAGCTACTGGTACATACCCTCAGCCCCGAGGGTGAACTACTCCCTCCTCGTCATGGAGAGCGCCGGGATGATGAAGATGGCCACCGGTGAGGGATCCCGCCTCCGGCAGGGTGTCGGAACAGGGTCCCGATTGGTTTTTCGTGGCTACAGAGGCTTGCGGTGGCGGAACTCCCAATCTAGGTTATGTTCTGGGGGTTTATGTATATATATAAGAGGTTTTGGCGTCGAGAACAAGTCAGGGGGGTGTCCGGGCTGTCCATGAGGCAGGGGGGCGCGCCCGGGGGGGTGGGCGTGCCTCCCACCCTCGTGGGCAGCCCGGGACTCTTCTGGCCCAACTCTTTTACTCCATGGCCTTCTTCTGGTCCAAAAATAAGCTCCGTCAAGTATCAGGTCAATTGGACTCCGTTTGGTTTTCCTTTTCTGCGATACTCAAAAACAAGGAAAAAACAGTAACTGGCACTGGGCTCTAGGTTAATAGGTTAGTCCCAAAAATCATATAAAATAACATATAAATGCATATAAAACATCCTAGAAGGATAATATAATAGCATGAATACTTCATAAATTATAGATACGTTGGAGACGTATCAGACCCACGGTGCCGACCGCACCATCGCACCCGCACCACCCCCGATGGGTGCGGGCATGAGCGTTGCCGCACACGGCTCCAGCGGGGCACCACCCTACCACCCTCAGGACGACGTGATGGGCCGGGAGACGTGGAGCGTGGGGCACTTCGGCGAGGTCTTCAGGGCAACGGCCTCGGAGGCCTACGTGCCCCGCATGATGAACCAGGAGTACACACCAAGAGATGACCCCGGCTCGTTCCTCGAGCCAGGCTAGGAAGAGGAGGCGCTAGGAGCTGAGGCCTTCCAGGAGCCGCCCGAGAGCCCCACCAACCACGCCGTCGACAACAGCTACCGGATACCACTTATCTCCCAGGAGCGGGCTTACGCTAACCATGAATCGCAAGGGAATCAGGTCACAGCACCAGACGATAGTTCCGGCACGGCGGTACCCGTCCCACGAGGAGAGGCTTACTGGGGGCTGCGTGGGGGGAGCCAGGAGCAAGGCCCCACCCCGCGTCGCAAGGAGCAAGGCGTTACCCGGAGGTAGGCCCTCTGTCGGGGAGGCGCCGGCGAGCCATCCCCCGGCAGAGGACCCGTGGTTGCCGAGGGCGCCGCTAGCGTCCCCTTTGCCCCCTTTGGTGCCGTCCTGGTTTCCGGTCGTCCCAATGGTGGTAGAGGGTGGTGCAAGGCGGGGCCCTCGTCTGGCAATGTGAAGTAAGGCTCACGCCTGGGAAGGTCTCCACTCGTGACACTCTCACGTAATAATGAGTGGGGCTGTACACGCCCCGGAGCCTCAGGAGTGCCGCCCTTGGGCCTCGGGGGCTCCCTCCCACGTCCTAGTGGCAGCACTTAGCTCCGCGCTGGTGAGAAGACTCGAAGTCAAGAAGACTAGACTAGGCGCCGGACGCGGCCATTTGCTTTGGATATGTTTTCTGTAGCCCTGCCTTCTGGATTTGGATTTAAGTTGAAGTTGAATTTTCATTGATGCGCACGGGAGTTGCCTTTTCTCGTTCGAGCGATTTCCTGCTATCTGGTTCTTGCCTTATGTCGGAGTTCGCGCATGTTGCTTCCCCCTCGCGGGCCCCTCGCGAGTGGGGCTAGGCATGGAGCACATGCGCCATGCGCATGTCGCTCCACGGCTGGCGCTTGCTTATCACGCGGCCCCCTCGGGCGTGTCGATAAGCTCCTCAGGAGCTTCCCAGAAGCTCGCAACCTCACGAGCCGGTTCGAGGCTCGTCCAGGCTAAGGTAAGCCGCAACAGCAAACTTGCCCCAGGATTCGTGAGTTCATGAAGGCACATATTCAACTCGATCTAAAAAGATAGAGGCAGTAGTATATTTACATGAGGGGCTTCCCCTCCAAAAATGCTCTTACAACCTCTAGGGCCGCGCCCGAGCTTCTGCGTATTGGACAAATAGCTGGGAAACATGGGATCAATCGGACATGTCGCTCACCGCGTCCCCCAGGTCGCCCTCAGACGCGTCGCTGGCATCGCTGCCACCATCGCTGGCACCACCATCGCCTTCACCAGCGCCGCCATCACCGTCATCGACCACGTCGCCTTCGTCCACCGCGACCACCACCGCATCGTCACCGGAAGTGAAGGCCCTGACCAGCGCGTCCACATTGTCCTCCACCCACCGCGCTAGGTCACCCCGGATGGCCTCCGAAACTGGAGCAATGGCGACGTCAAAGTCAAAGTCCTGATAGGTGTTCTAGAGATGGCTGAAGACACGAGAGAATGCGCGCCCCAGCAGGCCGCGACTCCTCTCTTCCACAAGCAGGTGAGCTCTCTCGGAGCGATTCTCCAGGCGCGTCACCACGTCGGTGAAGAAGCGGAGGTGACTGGCGTAATCGTTCGAGTGGGGATGAGGAGCATTCTTATCGCAGATGTGGCCTAGCGCTGCGTTGGCCCTGTTCCTGAGGCCCTCGAGCATGGTGGCGTGCACGCGCTCCAGCGTTCGCCATTGAAGCACTTCCTCCCTGTTCTGCCACGCGATGGACTCGGCGTTGGCGACCCGCTGCTGGAGAGGAAGCAGCTCGGCGCGGGCAGAGGCCAGCTCAGCCTGCGCCGAGGCCAGGGCGGCTGCGGTGGCCTCCTCGCGTCGTTCCACCTCAGTCAGCCTAGACTTGAGGGAAGTAGTCCTGCCCGTGGCCTCGGCCGCTATGAACTCCAACTTCAGGTCGTACCTGCCCTCAAGATCCACGCGAGCCTCGGCCACCCGGCGATCAACCTCCTCCTGGGCCCTGTCCTTGCGCACGCCAACGGCGTCTTCCGCTTGAGCAACCTGATGCTCCCTCGTCTCCAGTCGCTCGAGCTCAAGGCTACGCTCCACGGCTTCCAGCGCCAACGCCTCCTCGCGCTTCCGGATATCTTCCTCTTCGGCGGGCGTCCCCCTCAACGACGCGAGGGCGGCTCTGCGCGCCTCCACTTGCTGCTCCAAGGAGGCGCTCCAGGCTTGGAGCTCCCACGCGCGCTTCTCCGCGGCCTCGCGACGGCGGTCAACTTCCCGGGCCTCTTCCTAAGCCCGGGAGCAGGCCTCTCACGAGGCTGCGAGGGAAACCTTGGCCTTCGCGTTATCAAGCTCGCACTGGTGTCGCCCAAGGTTGATAGCCACCTTCAGCTTATGCAGCTCCTCCGCCAACCGAAGACCCTCGGTCATGAGGCGCGCATCCACATCCACGAGCTCTTCACCAAGCCGGTTCATCGCGCCCATCGCCTCCTGGAAGAGCTCGTGGCAGACGACGCTCCTTTCTTGCGCCGACTTGAGCATGCTGCTGACTCCGTCACCCACCCGGTTGCCGGCCAGGCCTCACGAGGGGCCCGAGCAAATGGAGACCCGCCGCCTGAAGAGGACCCCAGGATCGAAGCCAACCAGCCGCCGTCCACGATCAGGGGAGGGGCCCTTGGCACACTGGTCGCATCCCAAGCAAGGCCACCAAGAGGAGACGGCCAAGGCATGAGCTCAAGGCACCCAGCTGGCGGGCTAGCTTCCCCGGCTGGTCCCGTGCCGGGGGCAGCGTGCGGGCTTGCAGCGCTTGAGTCTGGCGAAGGAAGCGAAGCGAGAGGAGGTTGCTTCTCGGGAGATTCCGCGGCCTTGGCGGAAGGGATCCTGAAGAGCCATCGTTAGGAAGGGAAGCAACGCTCGAAGAACCACAAAGATAAGGTACTTACTCGTCAATAGCGATGTACTTTCTCCGTTTTAAAGGCCCGAAGGTGGCGCTGCCGCGGCTTGGGGACCCCTTCCTCTTGCGGAGCTCCTCGAAGTCCACACACAGCCGACCGGAGCGCTGAACATGGCGGCCAACACGAGGCGCAACTGGAGAAGCGCTCGAAGGGACAACCTCAGGAGCGCCAAGCTGAGGGGGACTATCGGGCTCCGCCTCGCAGCGACCTGCCGAGGCCTCAGGAGCCTTGGCCTCAGGAGTCGTGGGCTGCATCGGCCCCTCAACTGTCGCCCCAGGGCAAGAATCACGAGTTCCCGAAGACGACGCCTCGGGAGCCCTAGGCGGCATCAGCACCTTGGCACCCGCGCCATCGGCCTCCAACGGCGCTCGCCCCCCTGCATCCACACTTGGGGCGAGCTCGACGCCAACAGCAAGGAGGGGAACCACGTCGACAGGGTTCTCACGGGGCCACACCAAACCGACTAGACGCAGGCCCCACTCATCGAAGGAGGGCATGCGCTCCACAAATTCCACCTTGTTCGAGCAGTGGTACAGCAGGCAACTCCTCCCCGGCATGTCATCTGGCAACGGGACACCTGTCAGGACCTCGAGCATCATTCGTCACGCCTCCAGGGGGAGCCCGGACTCCTGAAGTCTCATGCAGTCCTTGCTGCTAAGCAAGGCCCACATTGGCCGGGAATGGCCCTGAAGCGGAGCAACCCGGCGCCGGATGAACTCCTTCACCACCATAGGCGCAGTCAAGCCAAGGTCTTTCAGCCCCTTCAGCCTGAGCTAGACGGGGACAAGGCGTGGATCGGCGAGCCTTTGATGACACCAACCGAAGTTGGGAATGGCAGGCGCCGACGGAGGATGGAGCAGAGGGTTGAGCACTCCGACATCGACAAATACCCATCGTGTCCGAAACTCGCTCGTGGATGGTGGAAGCTCGAAGTCAATCCCCGTGCCTGCTGTCGCCGCCACAGCCTGGAAGCTCAGGCACCCCGAGCTCTACTGGGGATCAATCAGGTGCAATGAGAAGAAGTGGCGAAGAAGGGCCGCAGAAGGAGCAATGCCCACCATGGCCTCGCAAACAAAGGCGAAGACGGCAAGAAGGATCACAGATTGGGGGTCAAGGTGCAGCATGTGGATCTGATAATGGACAGGCACTGCGTTGAAGAAGGCGGAGAAAGGAGGAACCAGGCCAGCCCAAAGGGCGTCGATGAAGAATGGGACCTCGGTGGCTGTCCGGTCGATACAAGCACGAGACGCAGGCCAGGCCACCGTCCCTCCCCACTCATTGAAGCCGGAGGCGAGCATGGGATGCACCTTTTCCATGGCTTCTTGGTTGATCACCAGCGACCTGCCAACAACAGGCTCAATGGTCAGGCGTGGCTCGGCGGAGGACAGGGGACTCTTCCCTTTCTCCGACTGATCCAGCACCATGGCAATGGGAGGATTGATCTCAGATCGGATCGAGAGAAGAGGCTGATCTTCGAGGAAGCGGAAGGATTGGGGAGTGCGCCGCAAACAACGGGAGGAAAACCATGTAGACCGCGGTGGCCGCCTAGCCCGGCGGGTATCAAGGCAGCGTGGGGAAGCGGAGACGCCCACGTCCAATCAACCGCCACGCGTCGACCAAGGCCGCAGGCTGTTGGGGCCCGCGGCGCTCCGCATTTGCCCTTTGGCTTCGCCTCGAAACCAAGTCCGAGCGCGCCTTGGGCCCGGGGGCTACTGTCGGCGTTCTGGGAATGGGGGTCCCCAGACTTGCCTGCCTGCAGCCCACGACGTGGCTCCACAAGCGGGCCCGTACGGCCCATCTTCACCAAGAAGCACTTACGACCCTCGCGAGGGGCCAAGCCTCGCGAGGTGGACGACACAAGACCTCCTCGGGAGCGGCCTCACCAGGATGGCTCGCGAGGGGCGAAGAGATCAAGGCAAGGCAAACCTCGCGAGGATCTCATGACGTTAGCCATGAAGACCAAGGCCAGGCGGGCGCCAACGCGCACAGTGTCCTTGCTTCGTCTTTGGTGCTAAAGAGGCAAGCGCAGGCGAGGAGTACCGAGGCGTCAAGCAAAGGTTTCCATATCGGTGCAATGAGACCAAGACCAGCAGGACAGCAAGACGGAGGTCACTGTGGAGCCCAAGACGGCTTCACCACAAGAGCCTTTGGCAGGCGAAGACTACTATTGTTAGGATAAGCTGTACTACCTGTCCCCTTTCAAATTGGCCGTTGTTGGCTCCCTTCCCGCTCAATATTTGGGAAGAGGACCAGGGCCTCTATAAATAGGGTTAGCCACCATAGTAGGAGGCAACTGAGTCTCAACTCACCTCACCTTGGACTAGATTCAGATCATCCTCACACTCACCACGCACAAGAACACCTTACCTCAGGAGGCTGTTCTTCCCCTTGTACTGTTCATCCTCAGCCCAAGAGGGAATCCACCACACCACAGTGGAGTAGGGTATTACACCGCGACGGTGGCCCGAACCAGTATAAATCTTGTGTCTCTTGTGTTGCGAGTTCGTTGAGCTAGCCTGTGAGATCGTGGCGAGGTTGAGGGCGTGATTTGGTAGGGGGAGATCTTCGCGCGCACCCCAGTGTTCGAACCTAAAGGGTTTTTGCCGAAACCCGAAATTCGATAGAGGGATGGCCTTCTTACCCAACTGGCTTAAGGCCGTAATACGACCTGCTAAACTCTGAACATCATTGATACACGCCGGCTTAGCTAGAGAGGTGATAGCCTTTATCTTCTCCGAGTTAGCTGCAATACCCCGTTCCGAAACCAGAAAACCCAAGAGCTTGCCGGGTTAAGCATCATCTTGGCTGGGTTAAGCATCATCTTGTAGACCCGGAGATTGTTAAAGGTCTCCTTTAAATAATCTATCAGGGTCTCCTTCTTCCTGGACTTCACCACAATATCATCCACATAAGCGTGACCATTGCGCCCAATTTGATCATGAAGGCGATTTTGCACACACCGCTGGTAAGTCGCCTGGGCACTCTTAAGCCCAAAAGGCATAGACACATAACAGAAGGCTCCAAAGGGAGTGATGAAGGTTGTCTTCTCCTAGTCCTTAACTACCATTTTGATCTGATGATAACCAGAATAGGCATCCAAAAAACTCAAACGCTCACAACCCGCCGTAGCATCAATAATCTGATCAATACGGGGGAGAGCAAAGGGATCAGCCAGACAAGCCTTGTATAAGTCCGTATAATCCACACAGATGCGCCAAGTGCCATTTTTCTTAAGCACCGGGTTAGCCAACCACTCAGGATGAAAAACTTCAACAATGAACCCAGCCGCCAAGAACCGGGCTACCTCCTCACCAATAGCCTTACGCCTCTCTTCATTGAAACGGCGAAGGAATTGCTTGACCGGTTTAAACTTAGGATCAATATTGAGAGTGTGCTCAGCGAGTTCCCTCGGTACACCTGGCATGTCTGAAGGCTTCCATGCAAAGATGTCCTGGTTCTCACGGATGAACACGATGAGCGCGCTTTCCTTTTTTGGATCCAGATTAGCACTGATGCTGAACTGCTTGGATGAGTCACCAGGAACGAAGTCAACTAACTTAGTGTCATCTGCCGACTTAAACTTCAACAAGGGGTCATGCTCTGTGGTTGGCTTCTTCAAAGATGTCATATCCGCCGGGTCAACATTATCCTTATAAAATTTTGATTCCTCTGTTGCACAGACAGATTCAGCGTAAGCAGCATCACCTTCTTCACGCTCCAAAGCTACCTTACGACTTCCATGCACTGTGATGGTGCCCTTGTGACCCGGCATCTTAAGCTATAAGTAAACATAACAAGGCCTTGCCATGAATTTAGCGTAAGCCGGCCGCCCAAACAGAGCATGATACGGGCTCTTGATTTTAACCACTTCAAAGGTCAACGTCTCAGATCTGGAATCATACTCATCTCCAAAGGCAACCTCCAAGCATATTTTACCCACCGGATATGCCGACTTACCAGGCACCACACCGTGAAAAACAGTGTTTGACGACATAAGATTTTTGTCGGTCAATCCCATGCGACGGAAAGTTTCATAGTAAAGGATATTGATGCTGATGCCTCCATCTATGAGTACTTTAGTGAACTTGTATCCTCCAACCTGAGGAGCTACTACCAGCGCCAAGTGACCCGGATTATCAACCCGGAGCGGGTGATCCTCACGGCTCTAGAGAATTGGGTGTTCAGACCATCGTAAGTAACGGGGCACCACCGGTTCAACGGCGTTCACTGCCCTTTTATGGAGCTTCTGATCCCTCTTACATAAACTCGTGGTGAAGATGTGGTACTACCCACTATTCCATTGCTTCGGGTTACTCTGATAACCAGACTGCTGCTGCTGATTCCCCTGATTATTCTGTTGGTTGTAACCACCTTGATTGCCTTGGCCTTGAAAACAGGAATTTGAACCGCCACCTCCATGACCCAGCCCATGAGGGCTGGACCCTGAAGTGCCATTCGGGCCATGGTTGTGCTGGAAAAGATGAGAATCTCTGAACTGTTTCATGATAAAACAATCCTTCCACAAATGGGCAGATGGCTTTTCATGTGTTCCGTGCTTCGGACATGGCTGATTCATTATTGCCTCGAGGTCGAATTTTTTTCCTCCAGATTGAGCCGGCCTCCCCTTACGACGCTGGTTATTATTCCGTCCACCAGTGTTGGCCATGAAGTCATCAGCTCTGCGCTTACCGTTGCCACCCTGACTGGCCGGGTTGTGCTGCTGCCCTTCATACCGCTACTATTCTTTCTCTTTTTCGGCCTTTCATCATCAGACTCGGGGTCCTTGGTACTATTCGAGTCGGCATATTTGACAAGGGCCGCCATGAGCTCCCCCATGTCACTGCAATGGCGCTTAAGCTGCCCAAGATTCTATTTGAGAGGGAGGAAACGGGAATTTTTCTCCAACATTAAAATTGCTGAGCCAACGTTGATATTATCTGACGAGTGTATGATAGTCGAGACCCGACGCACCCAGTTGGTTGTTGACTCGCCCTCATTTTGAACACAAGAAACCAAATCCACGATTGACATTGGCTACTTGCATGTATCTTTGAAATTTTGAATAAAATGGGCCTTCAGCTCCGCCCACGACCCAATGGAGTTGGCGGGCAGCCCCTTCAACCAAGTACGAACCGGCCCTTCCAACATCATGGTGAAATACTTAGCACACGCAGCATCACTAACATCCAGCATCTCCATGGCCATCTCATAACTCCCAACCCAAGCTTCAGGGGGCTGATCTGCTATGTAATTAGGCACCTTACGAGGACCCTTGAAATCCTTGGGCAAACGCTCGTTACGTAAAGCCGCCACTAAACATGGCACACCCAAGGTTCTAGAGGCCATGCATACCTCCACTGAAGTCGTCGGGTAAGCCGAAGCGTGTTGATGAGCCGCTAGCTGAGCCGCTAACTCGGCCTCCCGACGCGCTCTGCCTTGATCCACCAGAGTCTAGGCATTGGCACCACCGCGCGCCAGGTCATGTCCACGGGGCTGGTTACGGTGTTGTTCAGTACTTGAAACCGCTGGTGAGTCAACGTGCCTACTGTAACTCCAGCTTGGATGAGGGGTTGAGTGAATCCGCTCACGACTATAAGAATAAGCGGCTTGCTCCTCTAATGCTGTCTGAAGACGTTCTCTGACCCTCTGCGTTTCAACCACCGTCGGAGACTCGCCTTCAACTGGCAGAGCCGCCAATCGTGTCGCCGCAGCAATCATCTTGTCCAAAGGGTTGGAATAATGACCCAGCGGCGTCAAAACATGCTGAGGCGGGGTATTATTCACACGTGGACAAACTATCACTCCTGGCTGAACTGGTGCTCCACTCCCAGGCACTTCAGCCGTACGGTTTACCACCGACGGGTCACTGGTCCCTGCTCCAGGCGTGTTGAAGAGGTTTCTTGGCTCATAAACCGGGGGTAGATGACTCCGGTGTCTCCTCCTCATAACCTCATTCGAAGCATTCTGATCCAACGTGAGCCGGAAGGAATCTGCTTGGATCCGCTGTGCCTGAGCATCCAGAGCAGCCCGCTCCATGGCCAACCTGGCATTTTCTGCGTTCAGCTCCTCCTTGGCCTGTGCTATCTCGTCACGCAATTTTGCAACCTCCGCGTTATGCTGAGCTTGATTTGCCGGGTTAACCTCTGCTGTTAACAATGTTGTCAGAGTGTCCAACAAGTTGGACAAGACCTGAGCCGGCGGGCGCACAGGGCCTCTTGCCCCGGCCGCTGTTGCCGTTGCTGACCCAGAGATCATTGTTGTTGCAGTCGTAGTTCTGCCCTGGCTGTGTACCGGCCATGAAAATCGTGACCCAATTCGGCGGCTCATAGGGGTCCGGAATACTATCGCCATCGGAATAGCCCCCAAGCCGGCCGTCTTGCAGTTGATACAATGACTCAGTCTCGCCGGTGGATGACTCAGCATCAGAGTAGATGACCGTCTCACCGCCAGACACAGATCTATCTTCAAATTCCGCCCCATGGACGAACCCAATGAAGGCGTATTTCACGGCGGGCTGAACTCGGGCAGGTCGTGGACGCTGAGCCGTCTCGATGATGTCGGTGCAGATGTCTGGCTCAGGGCCCGGTTCGCCGATATTGCCGATGAAGACATGGATTCCTCCGAAGGGGACCCGGTACCCCTACTCGATTGAGCCGGCCTCGGGGCCCCAGCCTGCATTGTCGATGTAGAGCTTGCCGTGAAGACTCTTGGTCATCCGGCCCACAGCGTATCCCTTGATCCCTTCAAAGCTGACTATAAGAACTCGAAACCACCGTGCGCGGGCCGCACAGTGGGCGCCAACTGTCGTGGAATTGTGACGGCAGATGTCCTAGCAGAAGGACATAGTCGTGGAGCCATTGCAACTAGGTTAGCTTAAAGGGGTTAATCAGGACAAAGGACATGAGGAGTTTATACTGGTTCGGCCCCTTGCGGTGAAGGTAAAGGCCTAATCAAGTTTGAGGTGGAATGGCTTATGTCTCGATTACCAGGGAGCAAATACGCTTGACCTAGCTTTCGATGTCTTGTCTCTTGTACTGAACCGCCGCCGGGTCGTCCCTTTATATACACAGGTTGACGCCCGGCGGCTCACGGAGTCCCGGCCAGCTCATACACAACTTGTCCGGCTCGGTGACTAACTATACATGCCTTATAATACAAGTCATACATATATGGCGGTTTACACTTGTTGGACCTTAAGTCGCCTTTGGGTTTTGGGCCTTTAGTAGCCTGCTTCATGAACTGTCATCATCAACATCCTCGTGGGCTTTGTCATAACAAACCACCAGCGGTATAACCCGGCCCCTCCTGGGCGGGTTATACCCAGTAGTTATATCCCCAACAACGTGACTAGCACATTTAAGTCTAACCCACTTCCTATGCATAGGGATTTTGTGAGCAAACAACTTATGGGAACAAGAATCAACTAGCATAGAAAGGCTAAACAAGCATAACTTCAAAACTTTCAACACAAAGAGAGAGGAAACTTGATATTATTGCAATTCCTACAAGCATAAGTTCCTCCCTCATAATAATTTTCAGTAGCATCATGAAGAAATTCAACAATATAACCATCACATAAAGCATTCTTCTCATGACACAAAAGCATAGAAACTTATTACTCTCCACATAAGAAAATTTCTTCTCATCAATAGTAGTGGGAGCAAACTCAACAAAATAAACTACCATGGGAGTGAAAATTAAGATCATGATGACAAGTTTCATGGTTATCATTATTCAAAATAGCATACATGTCATCACCGTAATCATCATAGATAGCAACTTTATTATCATAGTCAATTGAAGCCTCAGCCCAAATGGTGGATTCATCACTAAATAAAGTCATGACCTCTCCAAATCCACTTTCATCATTATAATCATCATGAATAGGAGGCATGCAATCATTATAACAAATTTGCACATGAAATCTTGGGGGACTAAAAATATCATCTTCATCAAACATAGCATCCCCAAACTTATGGCTTTGTATATCATTAGCATAATGGATATTCAAAGAATTCATCCTAACAACATTGCAATCATGCTCATCATTTATACTAAACATTCTATTGAATTCTTCTTCTATCAATTGAGCACAATTTTCCTTTCCATCATTTTCACGAAATACATTATAAAGATGAATAATATGATGCAACCTCAATTCTATTTTTTGTAGTTTTCTTTTACGAATCAAACAAGTGATTAAACAAGAAACTAAAAGATTCAATTGCAAGATATAAAGATATACCTTCATGCACTCACCTCCCTGGCAACGGCGCCAGGAAAGAGCTTGATGTCTACTACGCAACTTGCTCTTGTACACTTGTGTTGGTCCTCCAAGCGCAGAGTTTTGTAGGACAATAGCAGTTTTCCATCAAGTGGATGACCTAAGGTTTATCAATCTGTGGGAGGTGTAGGATGAAGATGGTCTCTCTGAAACAACCCTGCAACCAAATAATAAAAAGTCGCTTGTGTCCCCAACACACCTAATACAATGGCAAATTGTATAGGTGCACTAGTTCGGCGAAGAGATGGTAATAAAAGTGTAGTATGTATAGTAGATATTAATTTTGTTAATAAGAACAATAAAAACATCAAGGTAGCAATTGATAAAATGGAGCACAAATGGTATAGCAATGCTTGAAAACAAGGCCTAGGGTCCGTACTTTCGCTAGTGCAATCTCTCAACAATGCTAATATAATTGGATCACATAACCATCCCTCAACGTGAAACGAAGGGTCACTCCAAAGTTCTTATCTAGCGGAGAACATAATAAGAAATTGTTTGTAGGGTACGAAACCCCTCAAAGCTATTCTTTCCGATCAATCTATCCTAGAGTTCGTACTAAAATAACAGCAAGCTATTCTTTCCGATCGATCTAATCAAGAGTTCGTACTAAAATAACACCATATCATAGATACTAACCAACTCTAATGTCACCTAGATACCCCAATGTCACCGCGAGTACCCGTGAGTTAATTATACGATATGCATCAAACAATTTCAGATTCATAATACTCAATCCAACACAAAGAACCTCAAAGAGTGCCCCAAGATTTCTACCGGAGAAACAAAGACAAGAACGTGCATCAACCATTATGCATAGATTACCCCAATGTCACCTTGGGAATCCGCAAGTTGAGTGCCAAAACATATATCAAGTGATCAATATGATACCCCATTGTCACCACGAGTATTCATATGCAAGGCATATATCAAGTGCTCTCAAATCCATAAAAATATTCAATCCGATAAAATGAAATGTCAAAGGGAAAACTCAAATCATCACAAGATAGAGAGGGCAAAACACCATATGTTCCGACTATATTAACAAAGCCCGCGATATATCAAGATCATGACATCTCAAGAACATGAGAGAAAGAGACAGAGAGATTAAACACATAGCTACTCATACAAACCCTCAGCCCCGAGGGTGGACTACTCCCTCCTCATCATGGTGGCCGCCGGGATGATGAATATGGCCACCGGAGATTATCTCCCACTCCGACAGGGTGCCAGAACAGGGTCTAGATTGGTTTTCGTGGATACAGAGGCTTGCGGTGGCAGAACATCCAATCTAGGGTAACCCCGAGGGTTTTTGGAATATTTGGTGATTTATAGGACGAACAAGGGGTGCGGGAGGCCACCGAGGTGGGCACAACCCACCTGGGCGTGACTGGGCCCCCAGGCGCGCCCTGGTGGGTTATGCCCCACTCGGGGCACCCCCAGGTGCTTCTCTGGCCCACTAGATGTCTTATGGTCCAAAAAAATCTCCAAAAAGTTTCACTGTATTTGGACTCCATTTGATATTGATTTCCTGCGATGTAAAAAACAAGCAAAAAACAGCAACTGGCACTGGGCACTGGGTCAATAGATTAGTCCCAAAAAAGATATAAAGTTGCTATAAAATGATTGTAAAACATCCAAGAATGATAATATATTAGCATGAATACTTCATAAATTATAGATACGTTGGAGATGTATCAGCATCCCCAAGCTTAATTCCTACTCGTCCTCCAGTAGGTAAATGATAAAAGAAATAATTTATGAAGTGTGAAAGCTAGAAAAGTGCATAAGTTTGATCAATGATAATTTCAATCACTTTCCCTAGCATCAAAACAACAATTCTTTCTCATAAAACTCATCATGACAAAGTAGCAACCAATTCACATGTTAAGGTTCAAACAATGAATTCTCTTGAAACTCAACAACCTATGTTCTCAGTCACCAAGCAATTGTAATTCAACTTATTCAACAGAGTTTAAGTAAGAGCTCCACATACTCAACCATCATATAGTCTTCTATGATTGATAACACTCACCGCGTACAAATGACCAAAACGTTTCAACCGGGCACATAGAAAGATCGGGGCTTGTAATTTCGCCTCCCAACGTATTCACCTCAAGGGTGATGTCAACAATAATAACTCATGCTACCCATATCCAACTGGATATATGTGCCTAGATCTTTCCTCACCACATGATGCTTGCCAAAAGGGAAAAAAATAAAAAGGAATAGAGAGAAAAACTTTGACTCTTGCATGAAAGTAAATACATAAAAGTAAAAGATAGGCCCTTCGCAGAGGGAAGCAGAGGTTGCCATGCACTTTTTGTTTATATGCTCAATCCCTTAGTCAAAAAGAACGTCATGTTATATTGCCTCTTGTGATAGCAACCTTTATTATGCAGTCTGTCGCTTTTATTCTTCGCCATCACAAGTTCGTACAACGCTCAATTTTCTTTTACACTAAATGATCTAACACTTTTGGAAGCAATTTTTATTGCCTTATTGCACCGATGACAACTTACTTGAAGGATCTTACTCAATCCTTAAGTAGGTATGGTGGACTCTTGAAAATAAGATGGGTTTAAGGGTTTTTTGGATGCACAAGTAGTATCTCTACTTGGTGCGGAATTTTTGGCTAGCAAAGATGGGGGGAAAAGCACCACCTGTTGAAGGATCTATGACAATATAACTTCTATGTGAATATGAACACACATAAACCATTACGTTGTCTTCCTTGTCCAACGTCAACAATTTTGGCATATAATATTTTGATGGGGGCTCACAATCACAAAAGATTTCCAAGATAGTGTATTTTGCATGTGAAGGTTCTCTTCCTTCTACTAATCATTCATGAATTGCTTGTATGACCAATATTGTGATTGTCAAGCTTCAAAAGATTTCACTTTCTAAACCCAATGTGAAGTTACCACTAGGCATGATATGGACATATCATTTCAACTTCATTACATTCAATTTATTCAACAATTTACTCATAGGATATAAGTGAAGCACAAGAGTAAATGACAAGCTACTCCAAAAAGATATAAGTGAAGATCAGGCGAGTAGTTAAGTAAATGGGTAGCTATTTGAAGACTCTCGCTTATTTAAAAACTTTAGATCTAAGTATTTTATTAAAACAGCAAGCAAAATAAAACAAAATGACATTCCAAGCATAGCACAACTCATGTGAAGAAGCAAAACTTAGGCTCAACCGATACTAACCGATAATTGTTGAAGAAGAAAGGTGGGATTGCTACCGGGGCATCCCCAATCTTAGATGCTTGAGACTTCTTGGAATATTAGCTTGGGATGCCTTGGGCATCCCCAAGCTTGAGCTTTTGTGTCTCCTTAATTACTCTTATATCACGGTTTCCCTAAATCTTTAAAACTTCATCCACACAAAACATAACGGAACTTCGTGAGATAGGTTAGTATGATAAAGAGCAAACCATTTCACTTTGGTAGCATAATTGTTTCCACAATTTATATTGAGCGATATAAGCCATAGAAACTAGAAAACAAGCAAACTATGTATTGAAAACAATATCTGTCAAAAACAGAACAGTTTGTAGTAATCCGTCCTCCAACCATACTTCTGCTACTCCAAAAAATTTGAAAAATTAGGACAACGTAGGGAATTTGTTTATCTATCAACTACAAAAAATTCAGATCAAAAGCACGTTCTAGTGAATTTTCAAAATTCCTGGACTGAGCGCAAAAGTTTATGTTTTTGCACAGATTCAAGTCAACTATCATCCACACTATCCCAAAGGCTTTACTTGGCACTTTATTGAAACAAAAGCAATAAAACATGATTACTAAAGTAGCATAATCATGTGAACACACAAAAACAGTAGGTAAAAGTGTTGGGTTGTCTCCCAACAAGCGCTTTTCTTTAATGCCTTTTAGCTAGGCATGATGAGTTCAATGATGCTCGCATAAAAGATAAGAATTGAAACATAAAGAGAGCATCATGAAGCATATGACTAGCACATTTAAGTCTAACCCACTTCCTATGCATAGGTATTTTGTGAGCAAACAACTTATGGGAACAAGAATCAACTAGCATAGAAAGGCTAAACAAGCATAACTTCAAAACTTTCAACACATAGAGAGGAAACTTGATATTATTGCAATTCCTACAAGCATAAGTTCCTCCCTCATAATAATTTTCAGTAGCATCATGAAGAAATTCAACAATATAACCATCACATAAAGCATTCTTCTCATGACACAAAAGCATAGAAACTTATTACTCTCCACATAAGCAAATTTCTTCTCATCAATAGTAGTGGGAGCAAACTCAACAAAATAACTATCATGGGAGTGAAAATTAAGATCATGATGACAAGTTTCATGGTTATCATTATTCAAAATAGCATACATGTCATCACCGTAATCATCATAGATAGCAACTTTATTATCATAGTCAATTGAAGCCTCAGCCAAAATGGTGGATTCATCACTAAATAAAGTCATGACCTCTCCAAATCCACTTTCATCATTATAATCATCATAAATAGGAGGCATGCAATCATTATAACAAATTTGCACATGAAATCTTGGGGGACTAAAAATATCATCTTCATCAAACATAGCATCCCCAAGCTTATGGCTTTGTATATCATTAGCATAATGGATATTCAAAGAATTCATCCTAACAACATTGCAATCATGCTCATCATTTATACCAAACATTCTATTGAATTCTTCTTATATCAATTGAGCACAATTTTCCTTTCCATCATTTTCACGAAATACATTATAAAGATGAATAATATGACGCTACCCCAATTCCATTTTTTTGTAGTTTTCTTTTACGAACCAAACCAGTGATAAAACAAGAAACTAAAAGATTCAATTGCAAGATCTAAAGATATACATTCATTCCCTCACCTCCCTGGCAACGGCGCCAGAAAAGAGCTTGATGTCTACTATGCAACTTGTCCTTGTATACTTGTGTTGGGCCTCCAAGCGTAGAGTTTTGTAGGACAGTAGCAATTTTCCCTCAAGTGGATGACCTAAGGTTTATCAATCCGTGGGAGTTGTAGGATGAAGATGGTCTCTCTCAAACAACCCTGCAACCAAATAATAAAAAGTCTCTTGTGTCCCCAACACACCCAATACAATGGCAAATTGTATAGGTGCACTAGTTTGGCGAAGAGATGGTAATAAAAGTGTAGTATGCATAGTAGATATTGATTTTTGTAATAAGAACAATAAAAATAGCAAGGTAGCAATTGATAAAATTGAGCACAAACTCTGTAGCAATGCTTGAAAACAAGGCCTACACTACTGCACGATGCTGCTAACGCAACACTATGATCAGAGACCCTTCGAGAAACTGTGTGCGATGCAATAATCGCAAATGGTGTTGTATGAAAACCGTCAGAAATGTGTAAAATGTTTGCGATGACGGATGCATCAAACACGGTTCAGGTCTTAGTTGGGTGTGCGATGAAGGGCATACGATTCAGTTCAATTAACTATTTGCGATGAGGAGGAACAAAAGAAACGGGAAGCCAGATGAAGGCTTGTGCGATACACCGCATACGGTTCACTCAGATGAACTGTTTGTGATTAGGCAACACAAAAGAAATGGTCAGCCAGATCAAAGGTGTGTGCGATATACGGGATGCGGTTCACTCGGATGAACTATTTGCATTGAGACATGAGAACAGAAACAGTTCAAATGAACAAGATGTGTGTGATATGAGGCAAACAGGTCTGTAATCGGAAACATGTGCGAAGACCGATAACAACACAGAAAATTACTGCTAACAAGCCGTGTGTGTTGTGAGCAAATGATTGCTGGTATACAATTGTGAGTGATTGATGAAAACATCACCGACGGGTTCCATTGTTTAGTCCGTGTGCGATGTGATTTTCTTTGTCCGCACAACATGTACGCTCTGTCTACAGAGCATCAACATATATACTTAAAAAGACAGCATTGCATAACCAAATTAAGCATACAATTACACAAGTGACTACACACATAACATTTCCACACACCAAAGAAAGCAATCACATGCGTACTAAAGTAGGAGAACGAGGATCTAATCATCTACTTATTGTTGCGATGACGCTTGCCATTGCTCTGCTTCCGGCTGGATCCCTGGCCGTTTTTGGGAAGGAGGGACTTCCTCATGTCAACGATCCTCCTGTATATGTCGTAGCTCGTGTACGCCTCCTTGGCCGCGTACACGACGTGAGCTTTGTCGAGTTTCTCCATCCAGCTCGAGTGCCAGGCACGCTTGTCCTTGTTGCACGAATCCGTCATGTCTTTGTAGTAGGGGTCGATGATGGCCTCAGCGAGGTGAACCAGTGAGTCCTTCTCATGCTCCTTGCTGCCCCAGATCTTGTATTGGCCCTGGATGTCGACAAGATTCCGACAGGCTATGCCCGAATTCTCGAGCGCCTTTACATCGTTGGTGATGTCCACCGTAGCGAAGATGTAGTGGGGGCTATTGACAAACCTGACGAAACGCTCACAAGGCCTTGTGGCCTGGCAGTAGTGGTAGACGAGGACGTGGTGGCGCACGCACATCTGGGCGACAGCGACCTTGGGACGAGACCCGGCACGAGCGTGGGTGTACTCAAGGTCGAATCCGACCACCTTGTATTTCTCCTCAGCAAGCAACAGCTCCATGATGTGGATGGAGTGCTCCACCCAAACCGGGTCGATGGTGTACACCACCGAGAGGTCCATGAACCTTCTATGGGTGTCCACCACGGCACGCATGGTGAACTGCTGCTCATCGTCGGCAGCCGCTCGGAGCGCCATTGGAGCCGCACAGGATACCCTCTAAGAATTTCTCGTGGTGGGTGTGCTCTTGCAATGGTGGGGCGCAATCGAAAGGTTGAAGAGACACAAGGGTAGGTTAAATGGCCGCTGTAATAAATGGGGGCCGGCCAGCCTGTAATCGTCACGTCTTGTCACGGCGTTCAGAGCAGAGGATTCCAGTGCACTCTTGACAATAGCTCACCGCACGCGTGGGCTCGAAAAGGCGCCAAATGTATCGTCGGTGAGCCTGTTCCCGCGCTACCGCGCTCTTTACCGCGCAAGCTTCCCGCCCGGCTAGTTTGGCCACGCGTCGGCTAGAAGAGGGACAAATCATGGGCATTTATTGGCAAAAAGCTTTGTAAAAATGAAGTGCGTGGAATGACTTCGGTCATAAGTTTACCCTTGGGTGATGAGGTCAAAGTTACACAGAAGGGTGATGATGGACCCTCGAGGGCGATAATTAATTCTGCGCTCTACACTACACACGGTGGAAGAAACCAACTGTGTGCAATAATGTCGAAGATCGCAGTCGAGTTAGCTATACAGATCGTGTGCTGTGAGATCGACAAGGTAAACTGATTCGAGAATGGTTAATAAAATCTAAGACCATTGCATATTAAGGTCAAAATAGTGCTAGCAATATACGAGTCTCATACGATGACATTTCAACGATTGTACCACAAAAGCTCGAAATGTTACAAGCATCAAATTCCCGAGTTATATGGCTCAAATTCAGAGATTACAAGGTTCAAACTGATATTAGAAATGAAAGTCAGCTCATCAGCTGCAAATGCTCGCGCTGATCCGCTAAACATGGATATTAGAGAGGTTCAAACTAATATCACCGCTTCTAAGTCTGGCTTCGAAACCTCACATTTTTTGCAAAGGGGTCAGCCAGTGAGAAGTCATGTATGGGGTTGACACGATGACTTCCAATTACTCTATCATCTGAAGTTCCAAAATGAAATTCAGCATTTTTGGAGCCTACTCCATTCTGCCGCAGGCGCCGGCGCTGATCAACAAACCATTCATTTTTGCGAAAGAAATGTAGGGCAAACCTCATTTCCTTCAGCACCCTTGCTCTGAGAACAAAGAACCTAGCGAATATAATCTTCAGTAAGGTCCCTCGGTAGGAGTTCAAAGTAATTTCTGAGAGATGCAGATCTAGGCATTCGACGTGATTGTTATATTGTACCACATTATCCACCACTGGGCCTAATCTTATCTGCAAAAGAAGAAAATGTGTTAGTGCCTACATGCAGTTTTGAACATTACTACATGCCTAGCTATTTGGTTTGCAGGATTTGTAAAATGCACTAACATGCCATCTTCGATCTGACATGATTAACATGGGCATTTGATGAAAAATGTAGCCTTCTTCACAAGAGGTTGGAGTGGATGAAAAGTTCCCTAAGAAAACTATTACAGATGAATCCAAAAGAGAAATGCTTATTGATTGTAACCATATGGATCAAGCAACCAATATTGAGGGGGGCGACATGTATGTACTGAAATCCTCCAAAAGAACCTTCAGAAATCGTACTACATTGTCATTGTAAACTTGGAAAAAGGTGTCACAAATTGAACTCCCTTATGGTTAACATGTAACAGGAAAGGAACATCACCTCAATATATAGCTTCTCCAGGCACGGAGAGCATCTCAGGAAACTGTCAACTTGCTCCAGGTCGGGCCCAATAGATTCTAGTGCCAAGACCTTCACTGTGCGCAGTTTCGGGGTCAAGCTTGTCGAAATCATTTTCTGAATGACAGACGAATAAAAATCTTCAAAATTAGAAATAATGTTAATTTGTAGAAGGAGAGGTAGAAGGCGGCTGTTGTACCTGAATGGGTGTGGATCCAATAGCAAGTTCGGAGTATTTGTCAGACGAGTAGCCCACCACTGTCAATTTCGGCGCAGAAATGACATTGATTCTTGTTGGACCTTCTTGATCAACTATAAGTAATCTCTCAAGTGCAGGTGTGTCCTGGATGACCATACCGTGGTCCACCTTTTGTGATGTCTTCCTACCGCACCAGCAACACACATAAATAGTCCGGAGAGTCATGGAGGTGATGTGGAAGGTACTCAACCCATTGATCGCCTGAAGACGAAGGTACTCGAGTGCAGTACAGCCACGGAGCAGGCGCTCCATGTCACCCTTTGAGAGGCGGATGGCGACGAGCTCGAGGTGCTTCAGTCGTGGTAGAATAAGAGCAGGCGCGTCATTAAGGGGCAGGAAATTGTAGTTCCTGAACTTGGCGACGCGCAGCGTGGGCGCGAGGCGGAGTGCGGACATTGGCAGCGATGGCATATGCCCATCATCCAAAGTGAGCTCCCCGAGGTGATCTAGGGCGGGGGATCGGAACCAGTCGTCAAGCTTGGCTCGGTCCTTGCCGTTGAAACAGAACTTGCCCATTCTAAGGCCTTTGGTTGGGCCAAGGTGACTGCCGAGGATCTTGGAGAACGCATCCAAGCTTTTGCTATAGCCATGGCAGAGCTCGTGGATGTCGATGAGGTCGAGAGGGCTGGAGTTCCATAGGGGGCGCCACCGCCGGGAAAGGAGGGTTGTCCGCGCCCCATATTTGAATTGGAGGAGGGAGATGATGACTCTCAACATATCATCGGGGAGGTTGCTGATTAAGTCTATGCCTGCTGGAGTCGCTTGCAGTTCTAGCTCGCCCCACCTCTGCTTGTTGGCAGCCCCGTTCTCCACCTCTAGAGTCTCCTTGTCAGCGACGCTTTCTGATAGAAATGGGAGTACAGGGAATATTTAGTTAAAACAGGGCAATAGAAAAGTGTATTGGTAACTAGAAGTTATTAGGTAGGAATATAGTAAGAAAAGGGAATAACAATTGGTTGCTTAAATACTACACAATTCATTTGACATTGCTGGGTAAGTCAATATATGCAGATAGTTGAAAAGAAAACTTACTTCGAACAAAGTCTGGACGGATGATTTTGTCGGGGAAGTTAGCATATATCTCATGACCAGGCCCTTCTATGTGCAGTGCAATTTTAGTGCCAGCTTTTAGTACATAAAACTTTGCAATTTCATTCCAAAAGCCAGTGGCAAAATAGGAGTCACCACGTTCATCAAGTCTTACAGTAGCAACGGTTGTAAATCCATGGTTTGTGTGCAGTATGACATCCGTGGAGCCTTGATTTATGTAAAGGGAAAATTTGTGCACTACATAATCTGTTGCATAGCGAGGGATGTCCTGCAGAAAATGGTAGGATTTTTAAAGAAAATATGGTAACATGCAAATATGGGCCCAAATTGAAATAACTGTACAACAGTTGAAATCGAAGGACAAAAATCTATAATTAAACAGATAGGGTAAACATGATATCATGGAAAAATGAGAGTAATCATAAGAACAATACATCATTAATTTGCCTAATATAGAAAGAAGAGGGGGGGATCCCCTTTGACGTATATGCTGCATGTGGCACCTTTTATCCAAATGTAGCAATATTTAGAATATGCTCAGGAAAGTAGGCCATGCCAACTGATTTAGGGTGACATTGAACATACCGCGTGCGTCATCAAGTTATCTCGTACGATGAGATGGAATCTCTGGCGGCGGTCGCCAAGTCCTAAAGTGTCGGTGCACTGTACATTCTATGAATGAAAGAAATCCCTCAAATCAGCTCGAATAAAAATGAATTCACGACGATTTCCGCCGGGTGATTAAAGGAGGCAGATGAACTGGGATAAGAGATGAGATAATATCTCGTTAAATTAGTTACCATGCCGTCCATGAGAAAGAACCCTCAGTACGGCAGATTCCCCAACTGGGTGGAGCTAGGTCGACCGCGAGCAGCATCAAGAAAGTCGATGGCGATAGGCGGCGGCAAGCGGAAGTGGCGAAATGCGGTGGGCTTTGCCGGCAGCCTGGCGGCGGTGGCAGGCGTCGAGCTAAGTGTTTACCGCCGCGATAGGCGGTGCCATGGCATAGACGCGGAGGAGCTTGTGTAGGTGTGAATGGGGAACGTACTGGAGGGGCCGAGGTGGTGGCGGGCGGGGTGAGGGTTTTTGTGACATGGGGATAGTGAGGGTTTTCTTTTTCTTTTTTGAATTGTGTGGTGAGGGTTTTCTGTCCCACAAAGAATTTTGGGGCGACGGTTTGCTAGAGCGAACCTTGTGTGATTGTCGCAGCAGGCAAAATGAAAGTCATTGCACACGGTTCCAATTTTGGGAACCGTGTGTGATTGACGTACTACCTCCGTCCTAGTTTATTGGTCCCCCATTGTAATTTTTACCAAAATTTGGCGAAATACTTAACATATTCAGGCATAGATAATAAACGTACATGTACATAAGCATAGTTCAACCATAAGTACATTGTTCAACCGTCATTAAGCATACTCATGTGTACATAGTTCGATCCATCCCACATCTCATCTCACATGCGGCCAACACGATCCTGAAGCTTCTCCAGGTACTCGGCGTACGCACCGTGCGCCACCCTGCGAGAATACTTCTGCTTGAAGGAGCCAACGTCCCGTCCTCTTGCATGCGCCAGAACACTTAGATACGCATCATGAATCTTGTGTTTGCCAAATGGGCATCCATAGCTGTCGTTCCAGGAGCTAATACGTCTGTTATGCATTCCCGCATAAAGCTCCCTCAGGATTCGCCTCTTGTACCTCCTCTGGGCATCTTCATCCTTGCTGTCCACATCGTCAGACAACACCTATACAAATAGTAAAACAAATTTGGCGTCAAATCACTGATTACATGTCGTGAAGTAGGATTAGGAATTTATGGCTATTTATTTATACATATTCGGAGATTATGGTTCAATTTTTAAGCACAGTCGTCTATGTACAGACCAATCTTGAAGAAAATAATGGCACAAACATATGTAGGTTATTCAAAATAAATTGTCAAGTCCTGGCTAGGAATTATTAGCACGAACACTAACCCTAGTCGGATTACTAGCAGAAATCATTTGCACAGATGAAACAACTAATCACTTATCACATGTACCATTCAAACAATCAATACACTAGATGGATCTAACGAAACTTACTCAGATTTCATGGATTGGGAGAACATAACCACATGATTTCTATTCCAAAAAGGGGGAGGCAGGAGTAACCAGAGAAACCCTATGATCTATTTGACACATAAATGGGTATAGCTGACTAACCAGCTGTCCTCGTCGTCGGAGTCGTCGCCAGAGTGGTCGTCGGAGTCGTCGACGGAGTGGTCGTCGGAGTCGGTGTGGAACTCCGCCTCCGGCTGTGGAAGCTCGACGCTGTCGACGACGTCAGGGTGCAACGATAACTCATTGGCGGTGACGGCAACCTCTGTCTCCATCTCCACGCCGTGCTCCGGTGCTTTAGCAACCCCGGCGTCGCCACTCCCTCCGATGGGGTGCTTCGGCGGCATCCTCATACACTGATGGCTTTGAGGACTCAGAGCGGCGTCGAGGATGCAAGCGGAGAGAGAGGATTGTATGTGGGTAGGGAGGATGGGGGTGCGGCCGCTCGGGCACACAATTAATATGGAGTAGTGGGAGTTGCGGGAGAGACGCGGGCGGTGGTCAAACCGATGGCTCGCCTCCCGGTGAGCCTGTGCACCGGACTGCTGGCATGCCTACCAAAGTTTCACACAGCTACTCGCACGCCTCCTGATGACACTGCGCAACGAGCACACCTCCGTCAATCACACACCTGCACGCACGCCTCCCCGTCTGCCTGCACGGCGGACTGCTTGCATGTGTCCCGTCAACTCACGCCTGCTCGGATGCCACACGGGTCGCGCGGTGGCACGTATATTGTTTTTCTATTTGGATGGTTAATGCTGCCGCTTTATTGCTTAACCGAAGCATGGCACGTATCCATTGTTGGTCTAACGCTCACGGTTCGAATAAATAATCCGTTTGGGATATTGGTTCCCAGTTATTAATAATCTCCCATCTGTGATTAGATAAAGATTACATCAAAACTAGGCTCAAATTTGACAAAAAAGTACAATGCCACTTTGTATTGGTGTCCATATGACAACACAATAAGTTTCATGAACTTCAAATAAGTTTTGGATGTACTAGAATTTAAAAATGAAGATTCTCAACGTTTGAAATTTGTTGCACGGTGAGTAAACATCCACCCAGTGAGACACATGTGTTTTTGCAATCCATTTAGGTGCACTGTCACGTGTGCATGTAGCTCAAATTTGATTTTTGCACATTATACCCATAGAAAATCAATCAATCAATGTACTAAAACGTCTTAATGATCTCTGTGATTTTTTTGAAATTAAAATGTCCCTCCTTTGGTAACATGTATGTTCACCGCGGGATAATTAATTTAACATGCATCGTAGTTGCGATGGATTCGCGGTGTGTGTGTGGGTGTGTGCGTCTGGGGGTGGCGGGTGGCTCGCAGTACACTACGAGTTGTGAGCCACCGTGTGGGTTGGCCGTTTTGTTAGGCAGGCTGGTGCCACATCAGAGTCGTGAAATCGTTATTTAAAATATTACACAACCCTTCATACATAAATGTTTTGGCCACATGCAGTCGATGGTTGTCCTACATGACACTCGATACTCGCGTGTAACGCTTTCTGTGGGCCCACGAGGTCGTCGTCCATCACTTTGACGAACAGCCGGCAGTGAGGTTAATTTGACCACAAGGTAGAATCTTTTTGTTTGTGTTATGGTGGTATATAGTACGCGTCGAAGAGGTGGGAGGGGACTAGCATATATACTATACGTATGCGTCCGTGAACAAGTACACCTCACTCAGTGTCGAGACTTTTTGGTTACCGAGGCACATGCCACATCAAAATTGTGAAATTGGTTATTCAAACATCACATAACACCTTTTTGGGCCACATGCATGTATATCCTAGCTAGGACACTCACGTGTGACGCTTCCATCTGTGGGCCCACGAGGCCATCGTCGATGCATGCATGCATGCATCACTTTGACCTACATCGGGAGAGGTTAATTAATTTCACCATCGATGAGGATTCTTTTGGGTTGTACATATATTACGACAGGAGCATATAGTATGTGGTGAAGAGGGGGGAAGGGGACCATCATATGTAGTACGCTTCATATGAACCTCGCTCTGTGTGGGTGCATGGTTTACGGTTTTTGAGACACGTGGCACATCAAAGTTGTGCGTTTTGGGTATTCAACATATATATGTTTGGCCCACATGCAAAGCGGTGGTGGTTGTCCTCTCGCACCCACTTAAGCGGTTATCAGCGATATCGATGCTTTCCATTTGTGGGCCCACTTGGTCCATCACTTCTTTTTGCCTGACAACGAGAGAGGTTAATTTGACTTAGGAGGGTATTATTATTTTTGCTCTGGGATGACATGCATGATACACTTTGAGCACACACATGCATGTGTACGCATGAATCCCTCCCATCAAGTTGAAGTGGCTAGTACAACGACACCATCAAGAACCGATCTCGCTCTGTGTGGGGAGCTAGTGTACGATTTTTGACACACACGCGCCAGATCAATGTTGTGTATTCAAACATGCATGCACGCATCACCTCGATACATATGCATGTAGTGGTTGCCTTCGAACGATACACTCCCTCACGTGGTTATCAGCGACAAGCCTATATATTCGTGGGCCCGCGTGGACATCCATGATCACCTTGACCAACAACAAGATAGGTTACCATGGCGGATTCTTCATTTGGTTCGTGTTATCGTAGTATAGGTCATGGTGAGATTCAGACCTAATTAAGTTTGAGCGCATATACTATGCACACATGCATGCATATATGAATCCCCGTCGTTGGCTTGAAGTGTAGTGTAACATACATATGCATCGTCAACCTAACCCTCACTCGGTGTGGGGATTTCTAGTTCGAAATCACGGTGCCACATCAAAGTTGTTCCATTCTTACTCAAAAACACACCTCTCCATACATATGTTTGGGCCACACACATGAAGTGGTTGTCTTCGGGGACTAGCTACTTGCGTGATTATTGGCGAGCTAGCCCATCTCCGGGGTTGCATGGACGGCCATCACTTTGACCAACAACAAGAGAGAGGTTGTACGACCAACGTGGATTATTCTTGGTCCATTTTACGATCCATCTTGGTGAGATATATGCCTCTCTGGCCCGCCGACTGAAAGTGTGTGGGGGGTTGCTACATCGCACTTTGCTAGGTGAACCTCGGTTGGGGTGGGGGGCATGGATTCATAGCTTAATTAGGATTCCCTTCGTGGCGACACGAGGGGGGTGGGGGCTGCTAGCTACTTCGCACTTTGCTAGGTGAACCTCGGTTGGGGGAGGGGGGCATGCTCACAGGTTAGGATTCCCTTCGTGCCAACACGAGGGGGCTGCTAGCTACTTCACACTTTGCTAGGTGAACCTCGGTTGGGGGGGGCATGTGCATTCATAGCTTAGGATTCCCTTCGTGCTGACACAAGGGAGGGGCGGCTGCTAGCTACTTCGCACTTTGCTAGGGTGAACCTTGGTTGGGGGGAGGGCATGCATTCATAGCTTAGGATTCTCTTCTTGCCAACATGAGGGAGAGGGTCTGCTAGCTACTTCGCACTTTGCTAGGTGAGCCTTGGTTGGGGGCATGTGCATTCATAGCTTAGGATTCCCTTCATGCCGACACAAGGGAGGGGTGGCTGCTAGCTACTTTGCACTTTGCTAGGGTGAACCTCGGTTGGGGGGGGGGGAGGGCATGCATTCATAGCTTAGCTAGGATTCCCTTCGTGTCGACACGAGGGAGGGGGGCTGCTAGCTACTTCGCACTTTGCTAGGTGAATCTCGGTTGGGGGGCATGCATTCATAGCTTAGGAATCCCTTCGTGCCGACACGAGGGAGGGGGGCTGCTAGCTACTCGCACTTTGCTAGGTGAACCTCGGTTGGGGGGCATGCATTCATAGCTTAGGAATCCCTTCGTGCCGACACGAGGGAGGGGGGCTGCTAGCTCTACTTCACACTTTGCTAGGTGAACCTCGGTTGGGGCGCATGCATTCATAGCTTAGGATTCCCTTCGTGCCGACACGGGGGAGGGGGCTGCTAGCTACTTCGCACTTTGCTACGGTGAACCTCGGTTGGGGGGCATGCATTCATAGCTTTGGATTCCCTTCGTGCCGCCATGAGGGAGGAGGGGGGCTGCTAGCTACTTCGCACTTTGCTAGGTGAACCTCGGTTGAGGGGGAGGGGGCATGCATTCATAGCTTAGGATTCCCTTCGTGCCGACATGAGGGGGGATGGGGGCAAGCAATACCGTGCGCTTTGCGAGAGAGGTGCCACATCGAAGTTACATTTGGTATTTGAAAATCAAACCACCCTTTTGATACATAAATTTGGTCCACATGCAAGTGTGTTCGTGTTCTGACCCTCTCCCGCGTCATTTTTCGCCAAATTTCTGAACATTAGACAAGTTGGATGACGCAACAGACACGGTTCACTCAAACTAACCGTGTGCCACGCCGGTGCACCTATCACGCACACATCTGCACAGTACATTGGGCTCCACGAGGCTCCCCCTCTAAAAAATATCTGCCCGCCTCGAGGGTTTTTCTGTTTCATAACACACGGTTGTTATCTCCGGACCATTTGCGATGTTTCTTGTTTCCAATCCCGCCTACATCCCTAGAAAATATCTGCCCGCCTCGAGGGTTTTTCTGTTTCATTACACATAGTTGTTATCTCCGGACCGTGTGCGATGCACTATCATCAAAATTTTCAATAGCCCAGCATTTCACTCCCGCGTTTGACTCCCGCGTAGTAAAATTTTCAGTACCCACGTCATTTCCTCAAACACCCCGCGCCCCCCCTCCACACACACACACACCCCAAAACCTCCTCGGGCGTGCGCACACACACACACACCCTCCCTCGCTTGAAACCCTAGCAAAGTCCCCGCCGCCGCTGCTGCTGCCGCCGCCGCAAGGCCTCCATTGTCAACATCTACCGGTTTGCCCATGCAACTTACCCACCGATCTCCATACCCAGGCTGCCCTGAGTTTCTTAGATGACGCCTGCCAAACGCCCCCTTTCCCACAGATCCCCATCCCCATCCCCATCCCTCACTCCAGAGCGTCGCAGCCTAAGCTCGGCTACGCTTCCCGTGGAGCTCGAGGAGCGACTGGCCCAAAAGAGGTGCATAGCGGTCTCTTCGCCCGATGTCGCTGAGGAAGATGACGACCATTACTGGCGGCAGGCACTCAAGCAGCGGGCTAGAGTATGCGGGCATATCTTGTCCGCCGGCTGCGACATCGAGGTCATCGACAGCGACGCCCTGAGGCGGGCTATGTCACGGGTTAAGTGGCCCACCCCCAACCCCTCGGGTTCAACCACCGTCTATCTCATCCATGGCCCCGCCACTGATCTCCTCTGGTTCGCTGTCAACAATTTGCCATTCTACATCGCCATCGAGCCCCTTTTGTCATTTCTGAAGGACACGTTCTGTGATGCTGGCTTGGGATCCACAGCTTCCAAGTCAGACCTCATCAACAGCGACCACGAGGAGGGCACCCTCTCCGGCTCCTCCAAGGGGAAAGAGCCCATCTGCTCTTCCAAGGGGAAAGCGCCCGTCTACGACATCAGGGAAGGCACCCTACAGCTGTGCTCTTCCAAGGGGAAGGATCCCATCTGCGACAACATGGAGCGCATCCAGGGTCCGTGCTCTTCCCACAGGAAGGAGGCCATCTGTGACAAGTGAGGAAACCCATGATTTGTTTTGTCGTGCCTCTTCACAGGGGGAAACCCATGATTTGTTTTGTCGAGTCCCTTTTGTAGTGTAGTGATAATATGTCCAGTTTTAATTGCTATATCTGGTTGTTTGCAGTATGCCTTGTTTATTTCAGTTGTTCACAACGTGATGCTCTATATGTGCAATTATTTACTATGCAGTACATTTCATCAATCCAGTTTTAAACATACCGATAGGAATTCATATATTTGCTTGCTATTAAGCCTGTTATAGCTAGCATATGCCTCCTTTAAAGTTTTTTGATTGTTCGGTTGTTTGTAGTTAGCATATGTTCAGTTTCAAATGCTATCTTTGGTTGTTCGTAGTATGCATTGTTTATTCCAGTTATTCACAACGTGATGTTCTATATGTGCAAGTATGAACTGTGTAGTTCAATTTCATCAGTACCAGTTTCCGCAATACCACTATGAATGACTACATTTGGTTGCTGCATCTTGTAGTTAACACGCCTTTCCATTTTTTATTTAACCATAACCAGTGTACTTAGACCGGCACAATACCAGTTTGAATGACCATGTTTGCTTGTTGTTAAATGTTAGGCCTATTGCAGTTAGCACACCTTTCCACTTGTTTTGCTTTACTAGTGATGACCCACAAGTATAGGGGATCTATCGTAGTCCTTTCGATAAGTAAGAGTGTCGAACCCAACGAGGAGCAGAAGGAAATTATAAGCGGTTTTCAGCAAGGTATTCTCTGCAAGCACTGAAATTATCGACAACAGATAGTTTTGTGATAAGGTAATTTGTAACGGGTAGCAAGTAACAAGTGTAAATAAAGTGCAGCAAGATGGCAAGGACAAGCCTGGACAAACTCTTATATAGAGAAAAGCGCTCCCGAGGACACATGGGAATTATCGTCAAGCTAGTTTTCATCACGTTCATATGATTCACGTTCGGTACTTTGATAATTTGATATGTGGGTGGACCGGTGCTTGGGTGCTGTCTTACTTGGACAATCATCCCACTTATAATTAACTCCTATTGCAAGCATCCACAACTACAAAAGAAGTATTAAGGTAAACCTAACCATAGCATGAAACATATAGATCCAAATCAGCCCCTTACGAAGCAACGCATAAACTAGGGTTTAAGCTTCTGTCACTCTAGCAACCCATCATCTACATATTACTTCCCAATGCCTTCCTCTAGTCCCAAACAATGGTGAAGTGTCATGTAGTCGACGTTCACATAACACCACTAGAGGAGAGACAACATACATCTCATCAAAATATCGAACGAATACCAAATTCACATGACTACTAATAGCAAGACTTCTCCCATGTCCTCAAGAACAAACGTAACTACTCACAAATCATATTCATGTTCATAATCAGAGGGGTATTAATATGCATAATGGATCTGAACATATAATCTTCCACCAAATAAACCAACTAGTATCAACTACAAGGAGTAATCAACACTACTAGCAACCTACAGGTACCAATCTGAGGCTTTGGGACAAAGATTGGATACAAGAGATGAACTAGGGTTTGAAAGGAGATGGTGCTGGTGAAGATGTTGATGGAGATTGGCCCCCTCCCGATGAGAGGAGCGTTGGTGATGACGATGGTGATGATTTCCCCCTCCCGGAGGGAAGTTTCCCCAACAGAATAGCCCTGCCGGAGCCCTAGATTGGTTCCGCCTCGTGGCGGCGGAGTTTCTTCCCGAAAGCTTGCTTATGATTTTTTCTTGGACGAAAGACTTCATATAGCTGAAGATGGGCACCGGAGGCCTGCCAGGGGGCGCACGAGGCTGGGGGGTGCACCCAGGGGGTAGGGCGCGCCCCCCCACCCTCGTGGCCAGGGTGTGGGCCCCCTCTGGTATTTTCCTCGCTCAGTATTTTTATTATTTCCAAAAATGACTTTCGTAGAGTTTCAGGACTTTTGGAGTTGTGCAGAATAGGTCTCTAATATTTGCTCCTTTTCCAGCCCAGAATTCCAGCTTTCGGCATTCTCCCTCCTTATGTAAACCTTGTAAAATAAGAGAGAATAGGCATAAGTATTATGACATAACGTGTAATAACAACCCATAATGCAACAAATATCAATATAAAAGCATGATGCAAAATGGACGTATCAACTCCCCCAAGCTTAGACGTCGCTTGTCCTCAAGCGGAAGCCGATAACGATAAATATGTCCACATTTTTAGAGATATAGGTGTCGATAAAATAAAATACGGACATGAGGGCATCATGATCATTCTTATAACAGCAACATAAATAGATATTGTCATATGATTTCTTATGCTCAAGTAATAATATATTCACAATGTCAAGTATGAATCAGAAACTTCATTGAGAACTAACAAACTATAATCTCAGTCATTGAGGCAATTGCAATTTATCATAACATCAGAAAGAGTCAATATAAGAGCTTTTCAGCAAGTCCACATACTCAACTATCATTTAGTCTTTCACAATTGCTAACACTCACGTAATACTTATGGGTATGGAGTTTTAATCAAACACAGAGAAAGATAGGGGCTTAAAGTTTCGCCTCCCAACCTTTTACCTCAAGGGTAATGTCAACAATAATAGTTCATGCTAACTTACATCCAATTAGATATATATATCAGGATCTTTCCAACACAAGGTGCTTGCCAAAGGATAAAATGTAAAAAGGAAAGGTGAAGATCACCATGACTCTTGCATAAGGGTAAGAGATAAAAGTAAAAGATAGGCCCTTCGCTGAGGGAAGCAGAGGTTGTCATGCGCTTTCATGGTTGGATGCACAAAATCTTAATGCAAAAGAACGTCATTTTATATTGCCACTTGTGATATGGACCTTTATTATGCAGTCCGTCGCTTTTATTTCTTCCACATCACAAGATCTTATAATGCTTATTTTCTCCACACTAATAAATCATACATATTTAGAGAGCAATTTTTATTGCTTGCACTGATGACAACTTACTTGAATGATCTTACTCAATCCATAGGTAGATATGGTGGACTCTCGTGGCAAAACTGGATTTAAGGGTATTTGGAAGCACAAGTAGTATCTCTACTTGGTGCAAAGAATTAGGCTAGCATGAGGGAGAAAGGCAAGCTCAACATGTTGGATGATCCATGACAATATACTTTATTTCAGATATAAGAAAACATAACCCATTACGTTGTCTTCCTTGTCCAACATCAACTCTTTCGCATGTCATATTTTAATGAGTGCTCACAATCATAAAAGATGTCCAAGATAGTATATTCATATGTGAAACCTCTCTTTCTTTATTACTTCCGATTAATTGCAACGATGACCAAAGCTATGTTTGTCAACTCTCAACAACTTTTAATCATCATACTCTTTCTATGTGAAGTCATTACTCTCCATAAGATCAATATGATCTCTTTGTTTCTTTTTATTCTTTCTCTTTTCTTTTTTCTTTCTTTCTTTTATTCCCTCAAGATCATATCAAGATAATCAAGCCCTTGACTCAACACTAATCTTTATTATATATAACTCACGGACTTGATTACATACAAAGATCATAAAGCAAAACTCACAACTAGATCATACGAAAACTTTATTCTACTAGATCAAGATATTACTAAAAGGATCGAACTAAGAAAAAGGTAAAGATAGGAGTGTGATGGTGATATGATACCGGGGCACCTCCCCCAAGCTTGGCAGTTGCCAAGGGGAGTGCCCATACCCATGTGATTATATCTCTTTTGCTGGTGAAGAAGATGGAGGTGATGATGGATAGTCGCACATCGAGCGTAGGAGGTCCTCCAACTTGCGGATAATGCCCTTGAGTGCGATGATATGCTCCTTCAACAAAATATTTTCACGAGTGAGATACTTGTTTTGTATACGAGCTAACTCAATCATCTTGAAAGCTTCAATCTCAGTTGGGGTAAGCAGATTGTGATCAAGTTGAAGGATGTCTTCTGCTGCCGGAACTTGGTCCTCCGTGGCCTTCTTGATCCCTTCCTCCTTGTTGATCTCCATGGGTTCTTCCCTCTTCAGCTCTATCTTCATTAGCCAAGCATTGTTGTCACCATTGTTGGAGGAGGGGGACGACATGATGCTTGGCCTTGACAACTCTGGCAGAAAATAGCTCGAAACAAAAACAGAGGATATTTGCGTGATACGATGGTCAAAATCTTCGGGATATTATTACCGACCAAAAGAAGTATCGTGCAAGAAAACGGAGTCCGGAGAGCACACGAGGTGCCCACGAGGCAGGGGGCGCGCCCAGGGGGTAGGGCGCGCCTCCCACCCTCGTGGAAGCCTCGTGTCCTTCCCGGACTGCTTCTTATTTTCCTAATTTTCTAAATATTCCAAAACGGAGAAAAATTGCCATTAGAACTGTTTTGGAGTCGGTTTACTTACTGTACCACGTACCTATTCCTTTTCGGAGTCTGAAGCATTCTGGAAAGTGTCTCTTATGTATTCCTCCGGGGTCACGGTTTCAATAATATTAGTTTCAACATTTATAGGATTACCTGAGATATAATGTTTGATTCTTTGACCGTTCACCACCTTCGGATTTGTGCCTTCGAAGTTGTTGATTTTTATAGCACCGGAACGATAGACCTCCTCGATAATGTAAGGGCCTTCCCATTTAGAGAGAAGTTTTCTTGCAAAAAATCTTAAACGAGAGTTGTATAGCAACACATAATCATCTACATTAAACTCACGCTTTTTTATCCTTTTGTCATGCCATCTTTTAACTTTTTCTTTAAACAACTTGGCATTCTCATAGGCCTGGGTTCTCCATTCATCAAGTGAGCTAATGTCAAATAACCTCTTCTCACCGGCAAGTTTGAAATCGTAATTGAGCTCTTTAATAGCCCAATATGCCTTATGTTCTAGTTCGAGAGGTAAGTGACATGCTTTTCCATAAACCATTTTATACGGAGACATACCCATAGGATTTTTATATGCAGTTCTATAGGCCCATAATGCATCATCAAGTTTCTTGGACCAATTCTTTCTAGATCTATTAACAGTCTTTTGCAAAATTAATTTGAGCTCTCTGTTACTCAATTCTACTTGACCACTAGACTGTGGGTGATAAGGAGATGCAATTCTATGATTAACATCATACTTAGCAAGCATTTTACAAAAAGCACCATGAATAAAATGTGAACCACCATCAGTCATTAAATATCTAGGGACTCCAAACCTCGGAAAAATAACTTCTTTAAGCGTCTTAATAGAGGTGTTATGATCAGCACTACTACTTGGAATAGCTTCTACCCACTTAGTAACGTAATCAACAACAACTAAAATATGTGTATACCCATTAGAGGAAGGAAACGGTCCCATATAGTCAAAGCCCCAAACATCGAATTGTTCGATAACAAGTGAATAATTCATAGGCATTTCCTGACGTCTACTAATATTACCAATTTTTTGACATTCATCACAAGATAAGACAAACTTACGTGCATCCTTGAAGAGAGTAGGCCAATAAAAATCGGATTGTAATACCTTATGTGCAGTTCTATCTCCAGCGTGGTGTCCTCCATAAGCCTCGGAGTGACACTTGCGTAGGATCTGTTCCTGTTCATGCTCAGGTACACAACGTCTAATAACACCATCTACTCCTTTATAAAGATGTGGGTCATCCCAAGAGTAATGTCTCAAATCATAGAAAAACTTTTTCTTTTGCTGGTATGTGAAACTAGGTGGTACAAATTTATCAACAATGTAATTAGCATAATCAGCATACCATGGAGCAGTACGAGAAGTATTTATGATAGCTAATTGTTCACTAGGAAAGCTATCATCAATAGGTAGTGGGTCATCAAGAACATTCTCTAACCTAGACAAGTTGTCTGCAACGGGGTTCTCAGCTCCCTTTCTATCAATAATATGCAAATCAAATTCTTGTAGCAAGAGAACCCATCTAATAAGTCTAGGTTTAGCATCTTTCTTTTCCATAAGATATTTAATAGCAGCATGATCAGTGTGAATAGTTACTTTAGAATCAACAATATAAGGTCTGAACTTATCAGAGGCAAAAACAACTGCTAAAAATTCTTTTTCAGTAGTAGCATAATTCCTCTAGGCATTGTCTAGAGTTTTACTAGCATATTGAATAACATTTAGTTTCTTATCAACCCTTTTCCCTAGTACAGCACCTACAGCATAATCACTAGCATCACACATAATTTCAAAGGGTAAATTCCAGTCGGGTGGCTGAACAATAGGTGCAGAAATCAATGCTTTCTTAACTATTACAAATGCTTCTACACAATCATCATCGAAAACAAAAGGGATATCTTTTTGTAATAGATTAGTCAGAGGACGAGAAATTTTGAGAAGTCCTTAATGAACCTCCTATAAAAACTGGCATGACCAAGGAAACTTCTTATACCTTTGATGTCCTTGGGACACGGCATCTTTTCAATAGCATCAACTTTAGCTTTATCAACTTCAATACCTCTTTCAGAAATTTTATGTCCCAAGACAATGCCTTCATTAACCATAAAGTGGCATTTTTCCCAATTCAAGACAAGATTAGTTTCTTCACATCTTTGCAAAACTCGATCAAGGTTGCTCAGGAAATCATCAAAAGAGGATCCATAAACGGAGAAGTCATCCATGAAAACCTCACAAATCTTTTCACAAAAATCAGAGAATATAGCCATCATGCATCTTTGAAAGGTAGCAGGTGCATTACATAAACCAAAAGGCATACGTCTATAAGCAAAAGTACCGAAAGGGCAAGTAAAAGTGGTCTTTGCTTGATCATCAGCCAACACATGTATTTGAGAAAAACCAGAGTAACCATCTAGAAAGCAAAAATGTGTGTGTTTGGATAATCCTTCTAGCATTTGATCAATGAAAGGCAAAGGGTAATGATCTTTTTTAGTAGCTTTATTTAGTTTGTAGAAATCAATTACCATCCTATAACCTGTAATAATTCTTTGCATAATCAATTCATCTTTATCATTAGGAACGACAGTAATACCTCCCTTCTTAGGGACACAATGGACAGGACTTACCCACTGACTATCAGCTACGGGATAAATTATACCTGCCTCAAGGAACTTTAATATTTCCTTTCTTGCCACTTCTTTCATCTTAGGATTTGGCCGTCGTTGGTGATCAATAACTGGTTTGGCATCTTTCTCCAATTTTTTTTGTGTTGACATAGAGTGGGACTAATGCCCTTAAGATCATCAAGAGTATATCCAATAGCAGCATGGTGCTTCTTCAGAGTTTTCAATAATTTTTCTTCCTCCTTCTCTGAAAGGTTAGCACTAATAATAACAGGATATATCTTCTTTTCATCAAGATAAGCACCTTTAAGAGTATCAGGTAATGGTTTAAGCTCAAACATGGGATCACCCTTGGGTGGAGGAGGATCCCCTAGGATTTCAACAGGCAAATTGTGTTTCAGAATGGGTCCCTGTTTAAAGAATACTTCATCTATTTCCCTTCTTTCATTCATAAACATATCATTTTCACGGTCTAGCAAATATTTTTCTAAAGGATCACTAGGAGGCACGGCAATAGAAGCAAGACCAATAATTTCATCTTTACTAGGCAATTCCTCATCACGAGGTTGTCTACAAAATTTAGAAAAATTAAACTCATGAGACATATCATCCAAACCAGTGGTAACAATATCCTTTTCGCAGTCTATCCTAGCATTGACAGTATTCAAGAAGGGTCTACCAAATATAATGGGACAAAAGCTATCTTGTGGGGAACCAAGAACAAGAAAATCAGCAGGATATTTAACTTTCCCACACAAGACTTCAACATCTCTAACAATCCCAATCGGTGAAACAGTATCTCTATTGGCAAGTTTAATTGTAACATCTATATCTTCTATCTCAGCAGGTGCAATATCATGCATAATTTCTTGATATAAAGAAATAGGTATTGCACTAGCACTAGCACCCATATCACACAAGCCATGTGTAAGTGCATCTAGTGCCACCCCTAGTTGGTTTTGGAGTATTGACGACAAACCTGGTTGAGGGGCTAATGTGTTTGTGAGAAGTGCAGGATAACACAGGTAGTAGTCCCTCATTAATTCGGTTTACCTACCGGAGATGACCCCTAAAATGTATGAAGACAATGAAGACAATGGTGGTATGTGAAGACAATCACACCGAAGCTTATGACTCGAGAAGACATTCACGTGAAGATTATGGAGTGCGAAGACATAGTTGTTTCATAGTTTCCTTTTCTTCTTTGCTGAGTCATAGGAACCACCGTACTATTAAGTGGGGTCCAAGTGAACAAAGTCAGAGTGACTGAAGTGATGCTCAACCAAATCCTATGTCTTCGAGCGAAGACAATGGGAGCAAATCTTATCCAAAGCTGGATGAGTCAGCTTTACATGTAGCCCAAGTCAAGCTGTCGCGTGTGTTTGAAATCTGACCGTTGGAACACGTGTCAGTTCCTTAGTGACCCAGGGTCATTTCGGACAAATCAGGTCGGGTTGCCTAGTGGCTATAAATAGCCCACCCCCTACACCATAAATTGGTGTCTACTCAGAGTTAGTGCACAGCTTTTGTCGTTTGAGAGCAACCCAGCTCTGAAGCTTTTGAGAGAGAGAAATCCTTGCGAGGACAAAGCCCAAAACACCCAGAGCCAAAGAGTGTCAGGCATCACTGAAGTCTTTCTATCCGCGTGACCTAAAGACTTGTTACACTTGAGGACTGTGAATCCTCTAGCGGGTTAGGCGTCGCGTTCTGAGCATCCAAGAGTCATTTTGGATCGCCGGTGAACGAAGTCTGTGAAGGTTCGGAAGTCTACCTTGAAGACTTACCAGAGTGATTGGGCGAGGACTGGGTGTCCTTAGCTCAAGGGGAATAAGGTGAAGACGTGGTCTTCTGAGTTGAATCTTAGCCTCCCTAACCAGACGTACAGTTGTCACGGCAACTAGAACTGGTCCAATAAATCCTTGTCCGCACCAAGAGACTGGTTATATCTTCTCCCTCTCTTTACTTACAGTTTGTCTTCGTGAAGTCATTGCCTGCTTGCACTATCTGTTTGACTTCACTGTGTAACTACTTGTTCTGATTGGCTTCATACTATCTTCCATCCTGATCATTACTACCTAGTTGCTCATAGTCGTCGTGCTTTCACTTCTTTGAATACTTGACTATGGCTTGCCTAGTGTAGTCTACCTTCCGCTGCATGTTAATAGGTTCATTTCTATTGTTTGTCTTCGAAACTTCCATGTTTTGAAGACTTTCATAAAAATCGCCTATTCACCCCCTCTAGTCGATAACTAGCACTTTCAATTGGTATCAAAGCAAGGTACTCCCTTGTTCTGTGTGATTCGGTTTAACCACCTAGAGTTTTAGCTATGTCGACTGCAGGGATAATCAAAGTCTCTGCTGTGTGCCATGTCTTCGATGGCACTGATTACCCCTACTGGAAGAATAAGATGCGCATGCATCTTGAAGCAATTGATGTCGATCTATGGTATGTCGTCAAGAACGGCGTTCCCAAGACTGGTGAAGGTGTCACCCCTGCTGATGTCAAGAAGTTCGTTCAACTGGATTCTATTGCCAAGAACATCATCTGTAGTCATCTGGCCAAAGGACAGTATGGCCGTGTGAGTGCTCTGGAAACATCGAAGCTAGTCTGGGACTCGCTCTCCAAGGTCAACGAAGGCGTCTAAACCCAGAGAGATCAAAGGATCAGTGTTCTTCACAACCTCTTCAACCGCTTCAAGAGAAACGACAATGAGAATGTCCAGCTCACGTTTGATCGCCTCACTGACATCACAAATGAGCTTCATGCTCTCGGCGCCACTGAGATCACCAAGCGTGAAATCGTCAAGACACTCCTGAGATCACTTGACAGCTCGTTTGACACCCTAGCCCCGATGATTCAAGAACGCCCTGACTTCAAGACACTCGATCCGTCTGACATACTCGAGAGGCTCAACACACATGAGTTTTAGCTATCTGAGAAAAGAGACATCTATGGTCCCAACTATGGCCGAACTTGCGCTTTGAAGGCAAAGGCTGTTTCCTCATCTCAAGAAGAATCTGACTGCAGTTCTGGTGATCCTGAAGACATTGGAATGGAGCTTGCTATGCTTGTGAAGAAGTTCCATAAGTTCACCAAGAAGAAAGGCTTCAGAAAGTCTTCACGATCCAGCTCAAGAAATGATGAAGCTTCTACTCATGACCACAAGAAGAGAACATGCCACAAGTGCAAGAAACCTGGTCACTACATCTCTGAGTGTCCACAGTGGGACAATGAAAACAAGAAGAAGAAAAAGAGCAAGGAATATGATTTTGATGACAAGAAGAAGAAGAAATCCTCAAAGTCTTCTTCCAAATCTTCATCGAATTCTTCATCACACAAGAAGAGCTCATCTGGCAAGGCTTGTGCTTTTGTTGGCAAGGAGATGGATTCAGAGGAGGAGTCTGCTTCTGAGGAGGCGGAGGTGGAGTCTGAGGAGGAGTCCGACTATGGCGTTGCAAGTCTGGCTCTAGCTACATGTAACGCCCCGAGACCGACGCTTCAGAAGACTTCCATATTTCGTGATCGTTGTGTGTTTCATTTGTGCTTGCTCTTTTATTCTTGCATTGCATCATGTCATCATGCCATCATGTCATTAATTTAAAAAGAACTCAACCAAGTAAAATTGCATGGATCTTCGATCCATTTAAATCGAGGGAAATGCACATGGTGATTTCTCTTTATAACATTTATCCTCCCAATATTATTAGGGAGCTATATTAAAATATTCCATTAACTTTGGAATTAATCATAACACACTTGCAATTTAATTCTCATGCCTTTTTGCTTCATGTTTGTTCTCCAAACTTTCTCCATAATTATTATCTCATTTATCAAGGCTCTTCCTAAATTCAACATTTTTGGACACTTCTAAAACCTTGTTCTAGTTCAAACCATTTGAATTAAATTCAAAGAGTTTGAATTTAAACTTCGATCATGCCCACTTCTATTTTTCCTGGATCAAGCTCATTTTTATGAGTCCGGAAAAATTAACCACCCGCGCAAATTCTATCCCTAACACTTCCTTTATTCCCCTTTTCTTCTTTCATATTTTCTGTTTTGGGAAATAAAAGAAGAAGAGTGAGGGAGAGAGAGCTTAGCCAAGCAGGCCACTCAGGCCCAGCAGCAACCAGCCACCAGAAGCCCATCCGGCTCCCCTGTTTTAACCCTAGCTCTCTCACCGATCCGCCACTCCCCCTCGTCCATCCTCCAGCGCCGCCAGTGCCCGATCCCCTCGCCCTCTCCTCGATCCCCTCCTCCCACCTCGCTCCAGACACCGCAGAACCAGGCTGCCGCCCGCTCTTTGGTCCACCATCATCGTCGGAGCCGAGCCCCAAGCGCCGCACCTCGCCTGCGATTTCTCCGCGCCGTCGACCTCCATCGCGCCCCGCCTCGCGGCCTCGGCCTCGCCAAGCTCTCATGTCTCCGCCGCCCTTGTCAGTTCCCAGCCGGACCCCTCCAGCAGGGCCCCATCCCCACCTCTGGCGCGCCAAGCCCGTCGCCTCCCTGCCATGGCCGCGTGTCGCCCCTCTCCTTCGAGCGCCGCCCGGCCTCCCCGTCCTCTGCGTCGCCTTCCTTCCCTTCCTCTGTCGCCGTGTCGTCGTTCTGGCCGTCGAGCCATCTCCTCCGTCCATCCCCATCGCCCCACTGCCGTGCCGTCTTCTTCACCTCCGTGCCTGCTTGCTGCAGCTGCCACGCCCTGCCTCTTGGTGTTCTGCACCACCACCACGTCGTGGCCGTTGTCGTTGCTTCACTGGCGGGCACGAGTTGCCTTGCTGCTACACAAACCAGAGGCCCTTTGTCTTGCTTCGTTTTGGATCGGCCAGTACGAGAGGCCAAGTGCCGCACCGGATGCCAAGTACCTCTACGAACGACACTGGATGTAAACGAACGTGTACAACTTTCATCCCGTGCATGTCTCCAAGTACCACGACATTGACGGCCCTACAAGTTCAACTACGGTTGCCGCGTACGACTACCGTCGACCCTCGAAGACTCCGTGGACGTCAAGTTCCCCGTCGACCCTCGAACCGATATGTTGCCGTGGCACCATTTCCGTTTCACCGCCGTGGCACCATTTTTCTTCCACCACGGCGACAAATGCTTCATAACATGATCATGTCAACATTTTCATAAAATTGCTTAAAACTTGCATATGTCATCCGCATCATGATAACAACATTTAAAATGTCTAAAATTGATGTTTGCATTAAAATTGCTAAATGTCATGGGGATTGTTCGGAATTGTTATTTGTTGTTCCGGCCTCATTTAAACTTGCCTAGATAGGTTGTTTAATTATGCTTCACCCCTTGCCATGTTTAATAACATTTAATATTGTTGGGTACATAACCGAGAGAACTAAACAATTGATGTGGTGTTTCGTCAATATGCAACTCGTTGCATATTGAGCTCCATTTAACTTGTAGTTTTTTTTTGTGCACTTTGCTTTGCCATGCCTATTTAAACCGGACATGCATCATACTTGATTGTGCATCATGCCATGTTTATGTGATGGTTGTTTACTATGTTGTTTGTTTCTTTCCGGTTTGCTTCTCTCGTTAGCTTCGGTTTCGTTCCGGAGTTGTGAGGATTCGTTCGACTTCGTCCATTTGTCTTCTTCTTGGACTCGTTCTTCTTCCTAGCGGGATCTCAGGCAAGATGACCATACCCTTGAAATCACTTCTATCTTTGCTTTGCTAGTTGTTCGCTCTATCGTTATGCTTGCCCTACCTACCACTTGCTTATCAAGCCTCCCAAATTGCCATGAACCTCTAACCTTTGTCACCCTTCCTAGCAAACCGTTGTTTGGCTATGTTACCTCTTTTGCTCAGCCCCTCTTATAGCGTTGCTAGTTGCAGGAGAAGATGACGATTGCTCCATGTTGGATTATGCTTATGTTGGGATATCACAATATCTCTTATTTAATTAATGCATCTATATACTTGGTAAAGGGTGGAAGGCTCGGCCTTATGCCTGGTGTTTTGTTCCACTCTTGCCGCCCTAGTTTCCGTCATACCGGTGTTATGTTCCTTGATTTTGCGTTCCTTACGCGTTTGGGTGATTTATGGGAACCCCTTGACAGTTCACTTTGAATAAAACTCCTCCAGCAAGGCCCAACCTTGGTTTTACCATTTTCCTACCTAAGCCTTTTTCCCTTGGGTTGTGCAGACTCAAGGGTCATCTTTATTTTAACCCCCGGGCCAGTTCTCCTTCGAGTGCTGGTCCAAACCGAGCGATGTCCGGCGCCCCCTGGGCAACCAGGGTCTATGCCAACCCGACGTCTGGCTCATCCGGTGTGCCCTGAGAACGAGATATGTGCAGCTCCTATCGGGATTTGTCGGCACATCCAGGCGGCTTTGCTGGTCTTGTTTTACCATTGTCGAAATGTCTTGTAACCAGGATTCCGAGACTGATCGGGTCTTCCTGGGAGAAGGAATATCCTTCGTTGACCGTGAGAGCTTATAATGGGCTAAGTTGGGACACCCCTGCAGGGTATTATCTTTCGAAAGCCGTGCCCGTGGTTATGTGGCAGATGGGAATTTCTTAATATCCGGTTGTAGAGAACTTGACACTCGACTTAATTAAAATGCATCAACCGCGTGTGTAGCCGTGATGGTCTCTTTTCGGCGGAGTCCGGGAGGTGAACACGGTTTTTGGGTTATGTTTGACGTAAGTAGAAGTTCAGGATCACTTCTTGATCATTACTAGTTGACGACCGTTCCGTTGCTTCTCTTCTCACTCTCGGTTGCGTATGTTAGCCACCATATATGCTTAGTGCTTGCTGCAGCTCCACCTCACTACCCTTTCCTTCCTATAAGCTTAAATAGTCTTGATCTCGCGGGTGTGAGATTGCTGAGTCCTCGTGACTCACAGATACTTCCAAACAGTTGCAGGTGCTGAAGATACCAGTGCGGGTAGCGCAACCGAGCTCAGGGGAGAGCTCGATGAAGCTCTTGTTCGTTGTGTTGTTTCGTTTCCTGTTGATCAGTAGTGGAGCCCAGTTGGGACGATCGGGGATCTAGCAGTTGGGTTGTCTTCTTTTATTTTGGTTCCGTAGTCGGACCTATGTGTGTACCTTGAATGATGTATGAATTCATTTATGTATTGTGTGAAGTGGCGATTGTAAGCCAACTCTTTATCCCATTCTTGTTCATTACATGGGATTGTGTGAAGATGACCCTTCTTGCGACAAAACCACAATGCGGTTATGCCTCTAAGTCGTGCCTCGACACGTGGGAGATATAGCCGCATCGTGGGTGTTACAAGTTGGTAATCAGAGCCATCCCTGACTTAGGAGCCCCCTGCTTGATCGAATCGCTGGCGTTGTTGAGTCTAGAACAAAAATGTTTTCAGTCTTAGGATTATATATATCGGAGAGTAGGATTCTTTTTACTCCTCAGTCCCTTCGTCGCTCTGGTGAGGCCTCCTGACGTAGAAGTTTTGACTTTTCTCTCCTCAAATTTCACTAAATTTTTTTTAGGATCACGCGGGTATCTTGGAATTGTTCCGATGATTTTGTGACGATAACATTGTTCTTGGTGCCTCCTGGCATTTAGGGGTTGTGGCAGTGTCCCGGGGAGTTGAGCTCCGAGGTGTTGTCGTCACAATTTTATCGTTGCAGTTCTGGAATACCTGAGTTTCGCCGACATCGAAAATCTCTTTTATGCAGTTGTTGGTGAGATCACCTCGACGCCACCCAGTACTGGGGCGGGAGTTCGGGAGTATTGCCATAACTCGTATAACGGATGCTTTTCGAAGGTTGAGGTAAATGATTTCCGAAGGTTTCTTGGTTATGTGTTGAAGGATGGATACAGCTGGATCTAGGTATTGTCAGTTTGGGTGATATATTTTGTGTCCCCTGTATCCCCAACACCTGATTGCATAACCAGAAAGTTTCGGGAGTTTATAAGTGGGAATTCAAGTAGCTCCTAGGATATCTTTCCGACAGATGCATGATATGAGATTGGGGTTCGACGTCTAGTGGTCCGCCTTTCCACGGTTGGTTTTACAGTGGTCTCGTAGTGTCTTAAAGAGTCCTTGGCTATGCCGACTCGGGGATGCTTCGTATGTCATGTGCACTGCCTTGTACATGATGGTGTTGTACGATCGAGCCCGTGTGGGCCCCACCACGAAAACTTCGGACGAAATCTCTATCATATGTTTGTTCCGGCTTATTCTGCAAGCCAATCCTTTGTTTTGTTTTGTTTTGTGGTATTCGAGTTGCTTCGAAGTCAAGTGTTGATGCCATACCTTCCTAAGCGGTGTTCTCATATTTCTATGTCGATGCTAATCCTTCTTCATCTTCAAGGTTGTCTTTTCAATTCTTTCCAATCGGCGTGCTTCTCTTCAAGTGGATCCAATCATTCCAACATTCGCAAGATCAATTCTAAGCTTTTCCCAACGGTCTTCTTTTCATCCGACCCAAGTTGCCTTTGTTTTCCCACCCTCCCACCTTTTTCTTCAAGGACTCAGATTTCTTAAAAAATTATCCATTTTATTTATGTGAAGTCCCTTCATTCTTATCAATCAATGTTCTTACCCGGTGGCTCTCATGAAGATGTTCTTCAAGTTTATCATTCTTCATTCTTTTCTTCTCTAGTGGTTTAAACTCAAGCTTTAGCGATCATATCTTTTTCCTCGTTTCAAATGCTTTCGCATGCCGGTGCACCTCTCAATCATTCACCTCTCACTATTTTCATTGGATCCGGAGTGTACAAGATATCTCAGAAGATTCATGTTTTCATTCCTAATCCGTTCAAGCTATTTCGAGGTCTTACCTTTTTCAAGCCATTTAATTCAACCGGCGAAATCTTTCTTTTAAATCGTTCAACCGGTGCTATCTCCTTTTCAAGTAATCATTTGAACGGTGTTTCTTTTGAGTGGGCCCTAACCCACAGGTTTTTTTCCCAGGATCTTACCTAACTCTTCTAATTCTTTCCGGAGGTATTCTCAAATTCATTGCAAAGTTTGACGTAAGAATGAATTTTCATCAGTCATATGTCTTTCTCCAAGATCTTTCAAATTCTTTTCATTGTTGATTCAACCTTTCTATTCTTCATGGTTCCGGAGTGCCTCAATAATTCATGGTGGTGTTTCTTATCATCATTCTCAACATTTGAAGACCGAAGAAGAGTTTCCCTTAAACCTTGTCCATTCTCTTGAGGATTCATGGTTCTAGCTTATGCCATCCTCTCATAATTGTTTTCGATTGTGAGAATTTTTTTCTTACCCATCCGGAGCATTTCAGAGTTGTTTTCATTTCTTGATCATCCAAAGGCCATCTTTTCAAAAGATTTCTTCATTCTAAGTTTTCAGCCTCGTTCTCCAATTATTCTAAATTGATGTCTCTTCTTTCATCTCCATATTCTTCCGGTGCATCGATCAAATATCCTCTAATCAGTTCATGATTTTTTTGTTCTCATGTGTCTAAATTCTGTCAAGTATCTTAATTCGTTTTCTAATTCTTCCCGATGAATTGCGCCTTTGCTACTTTCATTTCCAATTCTTACGGTGGTTCGTTCAAGATTTCTCTTCCTTCGTCACATATCAATTTATTCATTGTTTCAATTCCACCGGTGGTTCCATCAATACCTTCTGAAGTTTGCGCTATATCTCTCTTCAATCCTTTTTTCAACGATAATAAGTAGTATGCCAAATCCGTTGCTTGTCATCAATCTAAATTGGTGAAGGATACGCGTAATGTAATTCTTATTCTTGTTTCATCCAAGTGATTAATTCCTTATTCTGGGGATTCATCAAAATTCTTGATCTCACTTGTTCTTTTTCTTTCTTTCCGGAGCTCCAAGTTATTTCAATTATATCATTTCAAAGCTTCATCTAATCATTGCAAGGCTTCTCCCGGAGTTCTTTTCAACTTTCCCTTTCGCTTGATCGTTCTTTTATTACCGGAGTTCTTCATGGAGGCTCTACATGGTGCTTTGTCAAGGATTCTTTCATTCTTCAATTGTTCGTCAAGAATTCTCTCGGAGTTAAGATCCGCTAAGCCATACTTCAAAATAAACATGGTGCTCCACACATGTTTTGTGTTGAGGAGTTCAAGCATTCTTCATCTTGCATTCCGAAGTGCAATTCTCTCTACCTTATCTTTTGGGATGGTGTTATGTCATTTTTGACAATTTGCTTCATGTTTCATGATTCACAAGTTGTCAGGAATGAGATACTTAAATCCATCATTTTCTCTTCGTTCAAGAGATCTTTTCGTCCAATCAATCTGTTTGTTGGAGTTGTATTGGGTTATATTTCACCTATAGCCTTCCCTAAGGAATGTAGCTATTTGTGGTGTTATCAATGATCCAAGTTTTCTCCTATCCACTTGGTGAAGAAGTTTTCATCTCCTTGTTGATCCCAATTCAATCAATCATTATTTCCGTTAGTGGCAGTTTGTCACCTCATAATGTTGGGATGTTCCGATAAGCCCACTACAAGCTTATTCTTTTCGTTGTTGGTTTTCCAACAACTCTGCTCAACCCTTCTTCGTAAGGATGTTCTCAAATTCATTTCTAGTAGAAGATGTTCTTCTTCTTCGTTCTTTTCACTCCATTATTCTTTCCGGAGGCTTTCGGATATTGCTCTCTTCGAACGATCATCTTTTCATATCAAGATCATGTTTTCTTTTCATTTCTGGCCAATTAACAGGAGTGTCGTGTCCTCCATTCAAGTTCTCTCATCTTAACAAATTTTGCCTCCCTTCCCAACCGGAGTGATGTCTGAAATCTTTCTGACCCATTGTGCCATTCTTTCAATAGTTCCGGAGGCAGTGTGTTGTTAATTTCATCGAGTATCCTCTCATCTTGTCAAGATCATGTTAAATTCCTTCCATTTACAGTCGGAGTGCTGCCCAAATTATATCGTTCTTATTCCTTCCCTATCTTGTTTTAACCGGAGTGGTTTAAATATCTATCGTGTCACTTAACCTCAAGGTTCTCATGGTGTTCCTTGTTTCCGTTTACTACGGAGTGCTCTCAATTCGCTTATCTCCGTTGTGTCATTTCTTTCGATTTGTTCAACCCCGCAAGGTTCTTTGGTTCCACTCATTTGTCAAAGAAGAAATTAGTTTTACCTCTTCTTTTCCTCTCCCGTTTCTCTCCGGTGCCATCCTAGATCTCGGGACGAGATCCTCTTGTAGTGGTGGAGTGTTGTAACGCCCCGAGACCGACGCTTCAGAAGACTTCCATATTTCGTGATCGTTGTGTGTTTCATTTGTGCTTGCTCTTTTATTCTTGCATTGCATCATGTCATCATGCCATCATGTCATTAATTTTAAAAAAAACTCAACAAGTAAAACTGCATGGATCTTCGATCCATTTAAATCGAGGGAAATGCACATGGTGATTTCTCTTTATAACATTTATCCTCCCAATATTATTAGGGAGCTATATTAAAATATTCCATTAACTTTGGAATTAATCATAACACACTTGCAATTTAATTCTCATGCCTTTTTGCTTCATGTTTGTTCTCCAAACTTTCTCCATAATTATTATCTCATTTATCAAGGCTCTTCCTAAATTCAACATTTTTGGACACTTCTAAAACCTTGTTCTAGTTCAAACCATTTGAATTAAATTCAAAGAGTTTGAATTTAAACTTCGATCATGCCCACTTCTATTTTTCCTGGATCAAGCTCATTTTTATGAGTCCGGAAAAATTAACCACCCGCGCAAATTCTATCCCTAACACTTCCTTTATTCCCCTTTTCTTCTTTCATATTTTCTGTTTTGGGAAATAAAAGAAGAAGAGTGAGGGAGAGAGAGCTTAGCCCAGCAGGCCACTCAGGCCCAGCAGCAACCAGCCATCAGAAGCCCATCCGGCTCCCCTGTTTTAACCGTAGCTCTCTCACCGATCCCCCACTCCCCCTCGTCCATCCTCCAGCGCCGCCAGTGCCCGATCCCCTCGCCCTCTCCTCGATCCCCTCCTCCCACCTCGCTCCAGACACAACAGAACCAGGCTGCCGCCCGCTCTCTGGTCCACCATCATCGTCGGAGTTGAGCCCCAAGCGCCGCACCTTGCCTGCGATTTCTCCGCGCCGTCGACCTCCATCGCGCCCCGCCTCGCGGCCTCGGCCTCGCCAAGCTCGCCTGTCTCCGCCGCCCTTGTCAATTCCCTGTCAGACCCCTCCAGCAGGGCCCCGTCCCCACCTCCGGCGCGCCAAGCCCGTCGCCTTCCTGCCATGGCCGCGTGTCGCTCTCTCCTTCGAGTGCCGCCCGGCCTCCCCATCCTCTGCGTCGCCTTCCTTCCCTTCCTCTGTCGTCGTGTCGTCGTTCTGGCCGTCGAGCCATCTCCTCCGCCCATCCCCATCGCCCCGCTACCGCGCCGTCTTCTTCACCTCCGTGCCTGCTTGCTGCAGCTGCCACGCCCTGCCTCTTGGTGTTCTGCACCACCACCACGTCGTGGCCGTTGTCGTTGCTTCACTGTCGGGCACGAGTTGCCTTGCTGCTGCACAAACCAGAGGCCCTTTGTCTTGCTTCGTTTTGGATCGGCCAGTACGAGACACCAAGTGCCGCACCGGACGCCAAGTACCTCTACGAATGACACTGGATGTAAACGAACGTGTACAACTTTCATCCCGTGCATGTCTCCAAGTAACACGACATTGACGGCCCTACAAGTTCAACTACGGTTGCCGCGTACGACTACCGTCGACCCTCGAAGACTCCGTAGACGTCAAGTTCCTCGCCGTGACCCCGAACATCTAGGAATGTGTACGACTACGAAACATGTACCACTACTTCCACTACCGTCGCAAGAACGACTACTTCCCCTACGACACGTGAACAACTACTTCCAATTCGAACGCATTCCGCCCCGAATGCACGCTTCGAAGGTATAACCCCGAGACGACGTCCGAGAACGAATGCTTTGTTGTATGAGATGCTCGTGTTTGCTCCGTGTCCGAGAGAGGTCTTTGCACGTTCCTCGATTGCCATGCCGCCGTACCGTGGGAACCCGGAATCCGGGAGCACCCCACCATCCTTGCATGACACGCTCACGCCCACTTCTTTTGCACCGGTATCTCCGTGAGCTATCGGAACCGATATGTTGCCGTGGCACCATTTCCGTTTCACCGCCGTGGCACCCTTTTTCTTCCACCACGGCGACAAATGCTTCATAACATGCTCTTGTCAACATTTTCATAAAATTGCTTAAAACTTGCATATGTCATCCGCATCATGATAACAACATTTAAAATGTCTAAAATTGATGTTTGCATTAAAATTGCTAAATGTCATGGGGATTGTTCGGAATTGTTATTTGTTGTTCCGGCCTCATTTAAACTTGCCTAGATAGGTTGTTTAATTATGCTTCACCCCTTGCCATGTTTAATAACATTTAATATTGTTGGGTACATAACTGAGAGAACTAAACAATTGATGTGGTGTTTCGTCAATATGCAACTCGTTGCATCTTGAGCTCCATTTAACTTGTAGTTTTGTTTGTGCACTTTGCTTTGCCATGCCTATTTAAACCGGACATGCATCATACTTGATTGTGCATCATGCCATGTTTATGTGATGGTTGTTTACTATGTTGTTTGTTTCTTTCCGGTTTGCTTCTCTCGTTAGCTTCGGTTTTGTTCCGGAGTTGTGAGGATTCGTTCGACTTCGTCCGTTTGTCTTCTTCTTGGACTCGTTCTTCTTCCTAGCGGGATCTCAGGCAAGATGACCATACCCTCGAAATCACTTCTATCTTTGCTTTGCTAGTTGTTCGCTCTATCGCTATGCTTGCGCTACCTACCACTTGCTTATCAAGCCTCCCAAATTGCCATGAACCTCTAACCTTTGTCACCCTTCCTAGCAAACCGTTGTTTGGCTATGTTACCGCTTTTGCTCAGCCCCTCTTATAGCGTTGCTAGTTGCAGGAGAAGATGAAGATTGCTCCATGTTGGATTATGCTTATGTTAGGATATCACAATATCTCTTATTTAATTAATGCATCTATATACTTGGTAAAGGGTGGAAGGCTCGGCCTTATGCCTGGTGTTTTGTTCCACTCTTGCCGCCCTAGTTTCCGTCATGCCGATGTTATGTTCCTTGATTTTGCGTTCCTTACGCGGTTGGGTGATTTATGGGACCCCCTTGACAGTTCGCTTTGAATAAAACTCCTCCAGCAAGGCCCAACCTTGGTTTTACCATTTGCCTACCTAAGCCTTTTTCCCTTGGGTTGTGCAGACTCAAGGGTCATCTTTATTTTAACCCCCGGGCCAGTTCTCCTTCGAGTGCTGGTCCAAACCGAGCGATGTCCGGCGCCCCCTGGGCAACCAAGGTCTATGCCAACCCGACGTCTGGCTCATCCGGTGTGCCCTGAGAACGAGATATGTGCAGCTCCTATCGGGATTTGTCGGCACGTCCGGGCGGCTTTGCTGGTCTTGTTTTACCATTGTCGAAATGTCTTGTAACCAGGATTCCGAGACTGATCGGGTCTTCCTGGGAGAAGGAATATCCTTCGTTGACCGTGAGAGCTTATAATGGGCTAAGTTGGGACACCCCTGCAGGGTATTATCTTTCGAAAGCCGTGCCCGCGGTTATGTGGCAGATGGGAATTTGTTAATATCCGCTTGTAGAGAACTTGACACTCGACTTAATTAAAACGCATCAACCGCGTGTGTAGCCGTGATGGTCTCTTTTCGGCGGAGTCCGGGAGGTGAACACGGTTTTTGGGTTATGTTTGACATAAGTAGGAGTTCAGGATCACTTCTTGATCATTACTAGTTGACGACCGTTCCGTTGCTTCTCTTCTCGCTCTCGGTTGCGTATGTTAGCCAACATATATACTTAGTGCTTGCTGCAGCTCCACATCACTACCCTTTCCTTCCTATAAGCTTAAATAGTCTTGATCTCGCGGGTGTGAGATTGCTGAGTCCTCGTGACTCACAGATACTTCCAAACAGTTGCAGGTGCCGAAGATACCAGTGCAGGTGGCGCAACCGAGCTCAGGGGAGAGCTCGATGAAGCTCTTGTTCGTTGTGTTGTTTCGTTTCCTGTTGATCAGTAGTGGAGCCCAGTTGGGACGATCGGGGATCTAGCAGTTGGGTTGTCTTCTTTTATTTTGGTTCCATAGTTGGACCTATGTGTGTACCTTGAATGATGTATGAATTCATTTATGTATTGTGTGAAGTGGCGATTGTAAGCCAACTCTTTATCCCATTCTTGTTCATTACATGGGATTGTGTGAAGATGACCCTTCTTGCGACAAAACCACAATGCGGTTATGCCTCTAAGTCGTGCCTCGACACGTGGGAGATATAGCCGCATCGTGGGTGTTACACTACAGCCTACGTTGCCAATTCCATCTTCAACACTGAAGACAATGGCTCCATCACCAACGCTGATGATAATGACAAGGACGACTCTGCCCCCACCTACTGCTTCATGGCACGTGGTGCCAAGGTAAACTCACGCGATGCTTACTTTCAAACATCAAGTGAAGATGACTCTGATTGTGAATCCAAACCTAGCTATAGAACACTTGCTAAAATTGCAACTGAACAACAGAAAGCCATGGAACATATTCAAAAACTGTTAGACAAAAGCGATGACCCGTTGGACGCGGAAATGACCCGATCTCAGTCCTTAATTGAAGACATAAAAAATCTTCATGTTAAGTACGAGGAACTTGAAAGTCGTCATGAAACGCTCTCAACAACTCATGAAAAGCTTTCCTACGATTATCTTCAAAGGAAGCAAGAACTTGAGAAATTGGGAGCGGCTCATGAAGATCTTCAAAAAGAGAATGAGTCACTTCGCGCTCAACAGACCAGTTCCGCTCGGGAAGGATTTGAACCACCATGTCTAAAATGCCTTGAGCGTGATAACACTACTTCTGTTGCTGAATGTTCTACTGCTGCTACTTGTGCAATATCTTCAACTGTTGATGTGGTAACTTACCCCTCTACTGAGGATGCCACTACTATTGTTGATGAAAATGCTAGGTTGAAGACATTGCTTGAGACAGGGATGTACAAAAGTCTCAAAGGGCATCAGACACTGTGCGATGTCCTCAAAAAGCAGATTCTGAACCGAAACCCTAGAAAAGAGGGTGTTGGGTTCGAGAGGAAAATGAATGTTGATGGTTCTTACTGGAAGCCTGAGCAGTACCCCAAAACCACATGGGTTGCTACAAAGGGACCTTCAGTGGATCCATCCACCTTATCTGCTTCACTTGTGCTAACTCGATTGTTATTGATGAATCCTTTGATGCAAATTATAAACTGTTCAAGAATCAGAATGGTGAAGTGTTTGCCAGGTACATTGGTACTAACTGCAGGAATGGAACGCCTATGAAGAAGAACTGGGTGCCCAAAAAGTGTCTGGAGAATCTTCCTGTGAATGTTATCATGACACCACAAGGGAAGAAGACAAACCCCAGACCAAAGGCTTCATATGGTCCAAAGGCTTCATGCATACAGGGGACTCACCAGAGTCACCCTAACGCCAACGTTTTGAAGGGAAATCATACTCAGACTTATGAATATGAGCGTGTTTCTTCAAACCGCTATGTTCATAAAACTAAGAACTTTTCTGCTTATTCATATGAGTATCATTCATCTCCTACAAGACTATTTGCTAGGGATCCAAAGCCGAAGTTCTCAGATGTTGCACTTAAACTCATTGCTTCGAAGCCACCCCTGAAAATGTGGGTGATTAAGAAAACTTAACTCTCTTTTGCAGGGAAAGGTCTCCAGCCAAAAATCAAAGGCGTCCGATGCTATTGCTGGGGACCTAAAACATCCTGTGGGGCGCAAGATAGAATGCCCAAATGGTCTTACTATGTATTTTGTTCCTGAATTGCTTGCCAATCATCCTATCAGTCCTAACCTTGATCTGAGCTTTGATAATCCTCTTGTGCGTCGAATGTTTATGCTTCACAATACTCTTGGTGAAGCCTATCCCCCTAACTATACTGTAGGGTATGACACCTCATGCTTCGGAATGGATTATGGACAGCGGATGCACTAATCATATGACTGGTGATCGAAGTCTTCTCATGGACTCAACCTTACGTCCATCTGACAAGAGTCACATCACATTTGCTGACACTGGTAAAAGCAAGGTATTGGGTCTAGGTAGAGTTGCAATCTCAAAGGATCAGCACATGGATAAAGTGATGCTTGTTGAATCCCTTGGTTTCAACTTAATGTCTGTCTCAATGCTTTGTGACTTGAACATGATTGTGATATTTGGAAAATATTGTTGCCTTGTACTAATGGAATCTGACAAGTCTCTAGTCTTTGAAGGGTATCAAAAAGATGATTTGTACATGGTAGATTTCTCAGCAGGACCACAGCTGGCCGTATGTCTTCTAGCAAAGGCTTCAGAGTGCTGGCTCTGGCATCAGAGGCTAGGACATGTGGGCATGAGGAATCTGTACACTCTCGCGAGAAAAAACACGTCATAGGCATCGAGGGCGTCAAGTTTAAGAAGGATCACTTATGCGGTTCCAGCGAAGCTGGAAAGATGACGAGGGCCAAGCACCCCTCGAAGACAATCATGACGACATCTCAACCCTTCGAGCTGCTGCACATGGACTTATTTGGCCCTACTCACTACTCTACTCTCACTACTACTGCTTGTCTCTATGGCTTCGTCATTGTTGATGATTATTCAAGATATACGTGGGTGCATATAATCCTCTACAAGACTGAAGTGCAGGATGTCTTCAGACGCTTCGCCAACCGTGCCATGAATAACTATGGCGTCAAGATCAAGCATATCAGAGCTGACAACAGCACAGAGTTCAAGAACACCGGCCTCGACCTTTACCTGGATACATTGCGCATCACTCATGAGTTCTCCACTCCGTACACTCCTCAGCAGAATGGCATCATGGAGCGCAAGAACCAAACACTCATTGAGATGGCTCGGATGATGCTTGATGAATACAAGACTCCAAGAAAGTTCTGGCCCGAAGCCATTGATATTGCATGCTTCTGAAGAAGACATCCTGTGAACTCCTGACTGGTAAGAAGCCAAATGTCAGTTACTTCAGAGTATTTGGTGCTAGGTGCTGGATCAAGGATCCACATCACACTTCAAAATTTGCACCGAAAGCACATGAAGGTTTTATGCTTGGTTACGGAAAGGATTCGCACTCCTACAGAGTCTTGAACCTCTTTCACTATAAAGTGGTTGAAACTGTAGTTGTGCGGTTTGATGAGACTAATGGCTCACAAAGAGAGCACCTGCCAAATGTGCTAGATGAAGATCCACCAAGTGACTCCATCAAGCTCATGGCAACTGGAGAGATCATACCTTCCGAGGCACAGGCTGAAGAGGAACTCGTCATTTCTGCACCTAATCAACCTGAAGCCAATGTTCAGCCTAAAGACAATCCTCCAAATGATGACAATGATCAGCAAGAGCAAAATCTTCGTCCAGTTCATCCTCGTGTTGCAAATGAAGTACAGATTGAGAAGATAATTGATAGCATCAATGCACCAGGTCCACTCACTCGTTCAAGAGCAACACAGCTAGCAAATTTCTGTGGGCACTTTGCATTTGTCTCAATATCAGAACCCAAGAAAGTTGCTGAAGCCTTCATGGAACCTGAATGGATTCAAGCTATGCAAGAAGAGCTTCAACAGTTCAAGTTGAACAATGTGTGGGAACTAGTCAAGCGTCCTGACCCTCGCAAGCACAACATAATAGGCACCAAATGCATATACCGCAACAAGCAAGATGAGCAAGGTCAAGTTGTCAGAAACAAGGCTCGTCTCGTTGCTCAAGGATACACTCAAGTTGAAGGGATAGACTTCGATGAAACATTTGCTCCTGTGGCTAGGCTTGAAGCCAGTCGCATACTTCTAGCCTATGCAAACCATCATAACATCCTTTTGCATCAGATGGATGTGAAAAGTGCTTTTCTCAATGGCAAGATTGAAGAAGAAGTGTATGTTGCACAACCACTTGGCTTTGAAGATCCAAAACATCCTGATATGGTATACAAGCTTAACAAGGCATTGTATGGCCTCAAACAAGCCCCTCGCGCTTGGTATGACACACTCAAAGACTTCCTGAAGTGCAAAGGCTTCAAACCTGGTTCCCTGGATCCCACACTCTTCACGAAGACATATAATGGTGAACTGTTTGTGTGCCAAATATATGTGGATGACATTATCTTCGGCTGCACTAACCAGAAATACAGTGATGAGTTTGGGCACATGATGCAAGAGCAATATCAGATGTCCATGATGGGTTAATTGAAGTTCTTCCTTGGTCTTAAAATTCGTCAGCAGAGCAACGACATCTTCATATCTCAATAGAAATGCCTCAAAGACTGCCTGAAGAAGTTTGGAATGCAAGACTGCAAAGGTTACACGACGCCAATGCCAACCAAAAGTCATCTGGGTCCTGACGCCAATGGTAAAGAGTTTGATCAAAAGGTATACCGCTCCATGATTGGTTCTTTACTTTATTTATGTGCATCTAGGCCAGATATCATGCTTAGTGTTTGCATGTGTGCCCGATTCCAAGCGGCACCAAAGGAATCGCATCACTTAGCTATGAAGCGAATTCTTCGATATTTGGCTTACACCCCAACACTAGGATTATGGTATCCAAAGGGCTCAGAGTTTGATCTAGTTGGATTCTCGGATGCTGATTATGCTGGTGACAAGGTGGATCGCAAGTCTACATCAGGCACATGTCACTTTCTGGGACAATCACTTGTCTGTTGGTCTTCAAAGAAGCAGAACTGTGTATCTCTCTCCACTGTTGAATCTGAATACATTGCTGCTGGATCTTGCTGCGCTCAGCTTCTATGGATGAAGCAAACACTCAAGGACTATGGCATCCATCTGAAGCAAGTACCACTCTACTGCGACAATGAAAGCGCCATCAAGATTGCCAACAACCCAGTTCAACACTCGAAGACAAAGCACATTGAAATTTGTCATCACTTTCTCAGAGATCATGTCATGAAGGAAGATATTGATATCATTCACGTCAACACTGAAGAGCAATTGGCAGATATCTTCACAAAGCCCTTGGATGAGAAAAGGTTTTGCAAGTTGCCGTGTGAGCTAAATATCTTGGAATCCTTGAATGTCCTGTGATTAGAGCCACATCCTAACACTTATGCATGTTGATGACTTAGATGTGCAACCCACGAAGTAATGTATATCTTCAACCAATGAAGACTTACACTCTGAGTGTGAATACATTAATGCGGAATTTGACTTCGGAGCACAACGATAATTGTGCGTCGTGTCTGGGTCTAATACTTCCTATATGGTGGGTAACGCCACCACCAAACCTTTGTTAGAAGTGTTTCTCTTGGCATTACATTTTGCAAAGTCTTCGCATTCGATTTGTCTTCAACATTGATTTAAGTTCATGATTATCTTCACAATGCTGATTTGGTCTTACTAAGATATATACATATATTTGTGTTCTATCCTCTACAGCATTCACTTATAGCTATGTCTTCTCGTTTGAATCTTTTGAACTAAGTGAATGTGATCGGACCCTAATCTCCTCTATGCTTCTTCCTCAAATTCTATCTATCCAAATCATATGCATTCTATTGAAACCGTCAAATGTCTTCTCTGCGTCCTTGTCAGCAGAAGATACAAAGACAAACATTGAATCCGTTTTAAATGCTCAATCCTTATTGCCTGAAACCTGGAGAAGCCGGAACGACCACCCGACAGTCCAGGCGTGCGCGGGAACATGGAACAACTTCCAATGTGTTGCATGTTCGCCACGTGTCCCTCAGATGTGAACCGCCAGGGGCACCTGCGTAATTGCATTGTGCTGTCACTCTCCTTATAAATGCACATCACATCGTGGTCAAAATCTTTCTTCCACTTCCCCACCTCGACAAACCCTAGCACCACCGCTAGGTCTCGACGACACCGGCGACGAAGCGCTTAGCAGTCGCAACCCCACCGACGCCGTCCTCACGCCGGCCGCGGACCTCGTCTTCTCCGCCGCCGCCGTAGGTTGTCGGATCTCAGGTTCCGGCAAAACCCTTAAGGTTCGAACTCTGGGGTGCGCGTGAAGTTCTTTCCCTCCTACCGATCCACGCCCTAGCTCGCTAAGATCTCATGGATGAACTAGACGAACTCGCAACATAGAAAGACACGAGATTTATACTGGTTCGGGCCACCGATGTGGTGTAATACCCTACTCCAGTGTGTGGTGGCGGATTGCCTCTTGGGCTGATGATGAGCAGTACAAGGGGAAGAACAGCCTCCTGAGGTTGAGGTGTTCTTGTGCTTGGTGAACTTGTGCGGTGAGAGCGTGACTTCTTCTGTCTCTCCCCTCTACTGTGGTGGCTAGCTCTACTTATATAGGCCCTGGTCCTCTCCCCAAATATTGAGCGGGAAGGGAGCCAACAACGACGGGCAAATTTGAAAGGGGACAGTGATACATCCAATTTTCATCATGCTTTTATATCGATATTTATTGCAATATGGGCTGTAATTACACATTATGTCATAATACTTATGCCTATTATCTCTTATTTTACAAGGTTTACATAAGGAGGGAGAATGCCGGCAGCTGGAATTCTGGGCTGGAAAAGGAGCAAATATTAGAGACCTATCTGCACAACTCCAAAAGTCCTGAAACTCTACGAAAGTCATTTTTGGAAATAATAAAAAATACTGAACGGAAGAAATACGTCAGGGGGGCCACCACCTGCCCATGACGGTGGGGGCGCGCCCTACCCCCCAGGGCGTGCCCCTACCTCGTGGGCCCCCTGTTGGCTCTCCGGTGGCCATCTTCTGCTATATGAAGTCTTTTGTCGAGAAAAAATCATAAGCAACCTTTCGGGACGAGACTCCGCCGCCACGAGGCGGAACCATGGCGGAACCAATCTAAGGCTCCGGCAGAGCTGTTCTGTCAGGGACACTTCCCTCCGGGAGGGGGAAATCATCGCCATCGTCGTCACCAACGCTCCTTTCATCGGGAGAGGCCAATCTCCATCAACATCTTCACCAGCACCATCTCCTCTCAAAACCCTAGTTCATCTCTTGTATCCAATTCTTGTCTCCAAGTCCGGGATTGGTACTAGTAGGTTGCTAGTAGTGTTGATTACTCCTTGTAGTTGATGCTAGTTGGTTTATTTGGTGGAAGATCATATGTTCAGATCCTATATGCATATTAATACCCCTCTGATTATGAACATGAATATGCTTTGTGAGTAGTTACGTTTGTTCCTGAGGACATGGGAGAAGTCTTGCTATTAGTAGTCATGTGAATTTGGTATTCGTTCGATATTTTGATGAGATGTATGTTGTCAATCCTCTAGTGGTGTTATGTGAACGTTGACTACATAACACTTCACCATTATTTGGGCCTAGAGGAAGGCATCGGGAAGTAATAAGTAGATGATGGGTTGCTAGAGTGACAAAATCTTAAACCCTAGTTTATGCGTTGCTTCGTAAGGGGCTGATTCGGATCCATATGTTTCATGCTATTGTTAGGTTCACCTTAATACTTTTGTTGTAGTTGCGGATGCTTGCAATAGAGTTTAATCATAAGTGGGATGCTTGTTCAAGTAAGAACAGCACCCAAGCACCGGTCCACCCACATATCAAATTATCAAAGTACTGAACGCGAATCATATGAACGTGATGAAAACTAGCTTGACGATAATTCCCATGTGTCCTCGGGAGCGCTTTTCTCTATATAAGAGTTATTCCAGGCTTGTCCTTTGCTACAAAAAGGATTGGGCCACCTTGCTGCACTTTATTTACTTTTGTTACTTGTTGCTCGTTACAAATTATCCTATCACAAAACTATCTGTTACCTATTATTTCAGTGCTTGCAGAGAATACCTTGCTGAAAACCGCTTATCATTTCCTTCTGCTCCTCGTTGGGTTCGACACTCTTACTTATCGAAAGGACTACGATAGATCCCCTATACTTGTGGGTCATCAAGACTCTTTTCTGGCACCGTTGCCGGGGAGTGAAGCGCCTTTGGTAGGTAGAATTTGGTAAGGAAAAATTTATATAGTGTGCTGAAATTTACTGTCACTTGTTACTATGGAAAGTAATCCTCTGAGGGGCTTGTTCGGGGTATCTTCACCCCGACCAGTAGAGCAAAGAGTTGCTCCTCAACCTACTGAAAATGAAAATGTCCACTTTGAGATTCCTTCGGGTATGTTAGAAAAACTGCTAGCTAATCCATTTGTAGGAGATGGAACAAAGCATCCTGATGAGCACCTAATATATGTGGATGAAGTTTGTGGATTATTTAAGCTTGCAGGTATACCCGGTGATGTTGTTAAGAGGAAGGTCTTCCCTTTATCTTTGAAGGGAGATGCATCGACATGGTATAGGCTATGTGATGATACGGGATCATGGAACTACAAACGATTGAAATTGGAATTTCATCAGAAATTTTATCCTATGCATCTTGTTCATCATGATCGCAATTATATATATAATTTTTGGCCTCGCGAAGGAGAAAGCATCGCTCAAGCTTGGGGGAGGCTTAAATCAATGTTATATTCATGCCCCAATCATGAGCTCTCAAGAGAAATAATTATTCAAAAAAATTATGCTCGGCTTTCTGATAACAATCGCACCATGCTTGATACTTCTTGTGCTGGCTCTTTTATGATGAAGACTATTGAATTCAAATGGAATTTATTGGATAAATTAAACGCAACTCTGAAGATTGGGATCTCGACGAAGGTAAGGAGTCAGGTATGACACCTAAGTTTGATTGTGTTAAATCTTTTATGGATACCGATGTTTTCCATAAATTTAGCACTAAATATGGACTTGACTCTAAGATAGTAGCTTCATTATGTGAATCTTTTGCTACTTATGTTGATCTTCCCAAGGAGAAGTGGTTTAAATATCATCCTCCCATAGAGGTAAAAGTTGAAGAAAAGATTATCACTTATAATGATCCTGTTGTTCCTACTTCTTATGCTGAGAAACCACCTTTCCCTGTTAGGATAAAGGATCATGCTAAAGCTTCAACTGTGGTTCGTAAAAGCAATATTAGAACTTATACACCTCCTGAGCAAATTAAAGTTGAACCTAATATTGCTATTGTTAAAGATCTCTTGTCTGATAATATTGATGGGCATGTTATTCATTTCCGTGATGAAACTGCTAGAATTGCCAAACCTTGTGCTAAAGATAAACATAGACCTGTGGTAGGCATGCCTGTTATTTCTATTAAAATAGGAGATTATTGTTATCATGGCTTATGTGATATGGGTGCTAGTGCTAGTGCCATACCTATTGACTTATACAAAGAAATTAAGCATGATATTGCACCTGCCGAGTTAGAAGATATTGATGTTACAATTAGACTTGCCAATAGAGATACTATTTCACCAATGGGAATTGTTAGAGATGTTGAAGTCTTGTGCGGGAAAACTAAATATCCTGCTGATTTTCTTGTTCTTGGTTCCCCACAAGATAGCTTTTGTCCCATTATATTTGGTAGACCCTTCTTGAACACCGTTAATGCTAAGATAGACTATGAAAAGGATGTTATTACTATTGGTTTGGGTGATATGTCTCATGAGTTTAATTTCTCTAAATTTCGTAGACAACACCGTGAAGAAGAATTACCTAGTAAGGATGAAATTATTGGTCTTGCTTCTATTGCCGTACCTCCTAGTGATCCTTTAGAACAATATTTGCTAGACCATGAAAATGATATGTTTATGAATGAAAGAAGGGAAATAGATGAAGTGTTCTTTAAACAGGAACCTATCCTGAAACACAATTTTCCTGTTGAAATCCTAGGGGATCCTCCTCCACCCAAGGGTGATCCCGTGTTTGAGCTCAAACCTTTACCTGATACTCTTAAATATGCTTATCTCGATGAGAAAAAGATATATCCTGTTATTATTAGTGCTAACCTTTCAGAGCATGAAGAAGAGAGACTATTGAAAACTCCGAAGAAGCACCGTGCTGCTATTGGATATACTCTTGATGATCTTAAGGGCATTAGTCCCACTCTATGTCAACATAAAATAAATTTGGAGGAAGATGCCAAACCAGTTCGTGATCATCAACGACGGCTGAATCATAAGATGAAGGAAGTGGTAAGGAAGGAAATACTAAAGCTCCTTGAGGCGGGTATAATTTATCCCATTGCTGATAGTCAGTGGGTAAGTCTTGTCCATTGTGTCCCTAAGAAGGGAGGTATTACCATCATGCCTAATGATAAAGATGAATTGATTCCGCAAAGAATTATTACAGGTTATAGGATGGTAATTGATTTCCGCAAATTAAATAAGGCCACTAAGAAAGATCATTACCCCTTACCGTTTATCAATCAAATGCTAGAAACATTATCCAAACATACACATTTTTGCTTTCTAGATGGTTATTCTGGTTTCTCTCAAATACCTGTGTCAGCCAACGATCAATCTAAAACTACTTTTACTTGCCCTTTTGGTACTTTGGCTTATAGACGTATGCCTTTTGGTTTATGTAATGCACCTGCTACCTTTCAAAGATGCATGATGGCTATATTCTCTGACTTTTGTGAAAAGATTTGTGAGGTTTTCATGGACGACTTCTCCGTCTATGGATCCTCTTTTGATGATTGCTTGAGCAACCTTGATCGAGTTTTGCAGAGATGTGAAGAAACTAATCTTGTCTTGAATTGGGAAAAGTGCCACTTTATGGTTAATGAAGGTATTGTCTTGGGGCATAAAGTTTCTGAAAGAGGCATTGAGGTTGATAAAGCCAAGGTTGATGCTATTGAAAAGATGCCATGTCCCAAGGACATCAAAGGTATAAGAAGTTTCCTTGGTCACGCCGGATTTTATAGGAGGTTCATTAAGGACTTCTCAAAAATTTCTTGGCCTCTGACTAATTTATTACAAAAAGATATACCATTTGTCTTTGATGATGATTGTGTAGAAGCATTTGAAATACTTAAGAAAGCATTGATCTCTGCACCTATTGTTCAGCCACCTGATTGGAATTTACCCTTTGAAATTATGTGCGATGCTAGTGATTATGTTGTAGGTGTTGTTCTAGGGCAAAGAGTTGATAAGAAATTAAATGTTATTCAATATGCTAGTAAGACTCTAGACAATGCTCAAAGAAATTATGCTACTACTGAAAAAGAATTCTTAGTAGTTGTATTTGCTTGTGATAAGTTCAGACCATATATTGTTGATTCTAAAGTAACTATTCACACGGATCATGCTGCTATTAAATATCTTATGGAAAAGAAAGATGCTAAACCTAGACTTATTAGATGGGTTCTCCGGCTACAAGAATTTGATTTGCATATTGTTGATAGAAAGGGAGATGAGAACCCCGTTGCAGACAACTTGTCTAGGTTAGAAAATGTTCTTGATGACCCACTACCTATTGATGATAGCTTTCCTGATGAGCAATTAAATGTTATAAATGCCTCTCGTAGTACTCCGTGGTATGCTGATTATGCTAATTATATCGTGGCTAAATTTATACCACCTAGTTTCACATACCAGCAAAAGAAAAAGTTTTTCTATGATTTGAGACATTACTTTTGGAATGACCCACATCTTTATAAAGAAGGAGTAGATGGTGTTATTAGACGTTGTGTACCTGAGCATGAACAGGAACAGATCCTACGCAAGTGTCACTCCGAGGCTTATGGAGGACACCACGCTGGAGATAGAACCGCACATAAGGTATTGCAATCTAGTTTTTATTGGCCTACTCTCTTCAAGGATGCCCGTACGTTTGTCTTATCTTGCGATGAATGCCAAAGAATTGGTAACATTAGTAGACGTCAAGAAATGCCTATGAATTATTCACTTGTTATTGAACCATTTGATGTTTGGGGCTTTGATTATATGGGACCTTTTCCTGCCTCTAATGGTTACACACATATTTTAGTTGCTGTTGATTACGTTACTAAGTGGGTAGAAGCTATTCCAACTAGTAGTGCTGATCATAACACTTCTATTAAGATGCTTAAGGAAGTTATTTTTCCGAGGTTTGGAGTCCCTAGATATTTAATGACTGATGGTGGTTCACATTTTATTCATGGTGCTTTCCATAAAATGCTTGCTAAGTATGATGTTAGCCATAGAATTGCATCTCCTTATCACCCGCAGTCTAGTGGTCAAGTAGAATTGAGTAATAGAGAGCTCAAATTAATTTTGCAAAAGACTGTTAATAGATCTAGGAAGAATTGGTCCAAGAAACTTGATGATGCATTATGGGCCTGCAGAACTGCATATAAAAATCCTATGGGTATGTCTCCGTATAAAATGGTTTATGGAAAAGCATGTCACTTACCTCTCGAACTAGAACATAAGGCTTATTGGGCTATTAAATAGCTCAACTATGATTTCAAACTTGCCGGTGAGAAAAGGTTATTTGACATAAGCTCACTTGATGAATGGAGAACCCAAGCTTATGAAAATGCCAAGTTGTTTAAAGAAAAAGTTGAAAGATGGCATGACAAGAGAATACAAAAGCGTGAGTTTAATGTAGGTGAGTATGTATTGCTATACAACTCTCGTTTAAGATTTTTTGCAGGAAAACTTCTCTCTAAATGGGAAGGTCCTTACGTTATCGAGGAGGTCTATCGTTCCGGTGCCATAAAAATCAACAACTTCAAAGGCACAAATCCGAAGGTGGTGAACGGTCAAAGAATCAAACATTATATCTCAGGTAATCCTATAAATGTGGAAACCAATGTTATTGAAACTGTAACCCCGGAGGAATACATAAGGGACACTTTCTGGAACGTTTCAGATTCCGAAAAGGAATAGGTATGTGGTACGGTAAGTAAACCGACTCCAAAACAGTTCTAAAGGCAATATTTCTCCGTTTTGGAATATTTAGAAAAATAGAAAAATAAGAAGCAGTCCGGGAAGGACACGAGGGTGGAGGGCGCGCCCTACCCTACTTGGCGCGCCCCCCTACCTCGTGGGCACCTCGTGTCCTCTCCGGACTCTGTTTTCTTGCACGATACGTATTTTGGTCGGTAAAAATTCATTATATAATCTCCCGAAGGTTTTGACCACCGTATCACGCAATTGCCCTCTGTTCTTGTTTCGAGCTGTTTTCTGTTAGGGTTGTCAATGCTAGGCATCATGTCGTCCCCCTCCTCCAACAATGGTGACAACGATGCTTGGCTAATGAAGATAGAGCTGAAGACAGAAGAACCCATGGAGATCAACAAGGATGAAGGGATCAAGAAAGCCACGGAGGGTCAAGCTCCGGCAGCAGAAGACATCCTTCAACTTGATCACAATCTTCTTACCCCAACTGAGATCGAAGCTTTCAAGATGATTGAGTTAGCTTGTATACAGAACAAGTATCTCACACATGAAAATATTTTGTTGAAGGAGCATATTGTTGCACTCAAGGGCATTATCCGCAAGCTGGAGGACCTCCTACGCTCAATGTGCGACTATCCATCATCACCACCATCCTCTTCACCAGCAAAGGAGATATAATCACATGGGTATGGGAACTCCCCTTGGCAACCGCCATGCTTGGGGGAGATGCCCCGGTATCGTATCACCTTCACACTCCTATCTTTACCGTTTTTTCTTAGTTCGATCCTATTAGTAGAATCTTGATCTAGTAGAATAAAAGTTTTGGTATGATCTAGTTTTGAGTTTTGCTTTATGATCCCTTCTATGTAATCGAGTCCGTGAGCTATATAACAAAGAATAGTGTTGAGTCAAGGGCTTGATTATCTTGCTATGATCTTGAGTGAATAAAAAAAAGAGAAAAAGAATAAAAAGAAATAAAGAGATCATATTGATCTTATTGAGAGTAATGACTTCACATAGAAAGAGTATGATGATTAAAAATTGTTGAGAGTTGACAAGCATAGCTTTGGTCATTGTTACAATTAATAGGAAGTAATAAAGAAAGAGAGGTTTCACATATAAATATACTATCTTGGACATCTTTTATGATTGGGAGCACTCATTAAAATATGACATGCTAAAGAGTTGATGTTGGACAAGGAAGACAACGTAATGGGTTATGTTTTCTTATATCTGAGATAAAGTATATTATCATGGATCATCCAACATGTTGGGCTTGTCTTACCCCCTCATGCTAGCCAAATTCTTTGCACCAAGTAGAGATACTACTTGTGCTTCCAAAAACCCTTAAACCAGTTTTGCCATGAGAGTCCACCATATCTACCTATGGATTGAGTAAGATCCTTCAAGTAAGTTGTCATCGGTGCAAGCAATAAAAATTGCTCTCTAAATATGTAAGATTGATTGGTGTGGAGGAAATAAGCTTTATACAATCTTGTGATGTGGAAGAAATAAAAGCGACGGACTGCATAATAAAGGTTCATATCACAAGTGGCAATATAAAGTGACGTTCTTTCGCATTAAGATTTTGTGCATCCAACCCTGAAAGCGCATGGCAACCTCTGCTTCCCTCTGCGAAGGGCCTATCTTTTATTATATCTTCTTCCTTATGCAAGAGTCATGGTGATCTTCACCTTCCCTTTTTATATTTTATCCTTTGGCAAGCACAGGGTGTTGGAAAGATTCTGATAGATATATCTAATTGGATGTAAGTCACCATGAGCTATTATTGTTGACATTACCCTTGAGGTAAAAGGTTGGGAGGCGAAACTATAAGCCCCTATCTTTCTCTGTGTCCGATTAAAACTCCATGAAAGTCCTGAAACTCCACGAAAGTCATTTTTGGAAATAATAAAAAATACTGAACGGAAGAAATACGTCAGGGGGGCACCACCTGCCCACGAGAGTGGGGGCGCGCCCTACCCCCCAGGGCGCGCCCTGCCTCGTGGGCCCCCTGTTGGCTCTCCGGTGGCCATCTTCTGCTATATGAAGTCTTTCGTCGAGAAAAAAATCATAAGCAACCTTTCGGGACGAGACTCCGCCGCCACGAGCCGGAACCTTGGCGGAACCAATCTAGGGCTCCGGCAGAGCTGTTCTGCTGGGGACACTTCCCTCCGGGAGGGGGAAATCATCGCCATCGTCATCACCAACGCTCCTCTCATCGGGAGAGGGAAATCTCCATCAACATCTTCACCAGCACCATCTCCTCTCAAAACCCTAGTTCATCTCTTGTATCCAATTCTTGTCTCCAAGTCCGGGATTGGTACTAGTAGGTTGCTAGTAGTGTTGATTACTCATTGTAGTTGATGCTAGTTGGTTTATTTGGTGGAAGATCATATGTTCAGATTGTTGGGGAACGTTGTAATAATTCAAAAATTTCCTACGTGTCACCAAGATCAATCTAGGAGATGCTAGCAACGAGAGAGAGGGAGTGCATCTTCATACCCTTGAAGATCACTAAGCGGAAGCGTTACAAGAATGCGGTTGATGGAGTCGTACTCGCGGCGATTCAAATCGCAGAAGATCCGATCTAGCGCCAAACGGACGGCGCCTCCGCGTTCAACACACGTACAGCCCGGGGACGTCTCCTCCTTCTTGATCCAGTAAGGGGAGAGGAGAAGTTGAGGGAGAACTCCAGCAGCACAACGGCATGGTGGCAATGGAGCTCGTGGTTCTCCGGCAGAGCTTCACTAAGCACTACGGAGGAGGAGGAGTTGGAGGAGGAGAGGGCTGCGACTTTCCAGGGGTGCGGCTGCCCTCCCACCCCCTCTATTTATAGGGGCAAGGGAGAGGGGGGCGGCCCCCTCCAGATGGATCTAGAGGGGGGGCGGCGGCCAAGGGGGGAGGCTTGCCCCCCAAGCCAAGGGGGCGCCCCCTTTAGGGTTTCCCCCCAACCCTAGGCGCATGGGCCCTAGGGGGGTTTGGCGCCCAGCCCACCTAGGGGCTGGTTCCCCTCTATATTCGGCCCATAGGGCCCTCCGGGGCAGGTGGACCCCCGGAACCCTTTCGGTGGTCCCGGTACAATACCAATATACCCCCGAACACTTCCGGCAACCGAATAAGGACTTCCCATATATAAATCTTCGTCTCCGGACCATTCCGGAACTCCTCTAGCGTCACCGAACCTTAAGTGTGTAGACCCTACGGGTTCGGGAACCATGCAGACATGACCGAGACACCTCTCCGGCCAATAACCAATAGCGGGATCTGGATACCCATATTGGCTCCCACATGTTCCACGATGATCTCATCGGATGAACCACGATGTCGGGGATTCAATCAATCCCGTATACAATTCCCTTTGTCCATCGGTATGTTACTTGCCCGAGATTCGATCGTCGGTATCCCAATACCTCGTTCAATCTCGTTACCGGCAAGTCTCTTTACTCGTTCCGTACCGCATGATCCCGTGGCTAACTCCTGAGTCACATTGAGCTCATTATGATGATGCATTACCGAGTGGACCCAGAGATACCTCTCCGTCATACGGAGTGACAAATCCCTATCTCGATTCGTGCCAACCCAACAGACACTTTCGGAGATACCTGTAATGCACCTTTATAGCCACCCAGTTACGTTGTGACGTTTGGTACACCCAAAGCATTCCTACGGTATCCGGGAGTTGCACAATCTCATGGTCTAAGGAAACGATACTTGACATTAGAAAAGCTCCTAGCAAACGAACTACACGATCTTGTGCTATGCTTAGGATTGGGTCTTGTCCATCACATCATTCTCCTAATGATGTGATCCCGTTATCAATGACATCCAATGTCCATGGTCAGGAAACTATAACCATCTATTGATCAACGAGCTAGTCAACTAGAGGCTTACTAGGGACACGTTGTGGTCTATGTATTCACACATGTATTACGGTTTCCAGTTAATACAATTATAGCATGAACAATAGACAATTATCATGAACAACGAAATACAATAATAACCATTTTATTATTGCCTCTAGGGCATATTTCCAACAAAGATCCTATATGCATATTAATACCCCTCTGATTATGAACATGAATATGCTTTGTGAGTAGTTACGTTTGTTCCTGAGGACATGGGAGAAGTCTTGCTATTAGTAGTCATGTGAATTTGGTATTCGTTCGATATTTTGATGAGATGTATGTTGTCTATCCTCTAGTGGTGTTATGTGAACCTCGACTACATAACACTTCACCATTATTTGGGCCTAGAGGAAGGCATTGGGAAGTAATAAGTAGATGATGGGTTGCTAGAGTGACAGAAGCTTAAACCCTATTTTATGCGTTGCTTCGTAAGGGGCTGATTTGGATCCATATGTTTCATGCTATGGTTAGGTTTACCTTAATACTTTTGTTGTAGTTGCGGATGCTTGCAATAGAGTCAATAATAAGTGGGATGCTTGTTCAAGTAAGAACAGCACACAAGCACCGGTCCACCCACATATCAAATTATCAAAGTACCGAAAGCGAATCATATGAACGTGATGAAAACTAGCTTGACGATAATTCCCATGTGTCCTCGGGAGCGCTTTTCTCTATATAAGAGTTTGTCCAGGCTTGTCCTTTGCTACAAAAAGGATTGGGCCACCTTGCTGCACTTTATTTACTTTTGTTATTTGTTGCTAGTTACAAATTATCCTATCACAAAACTATCTGTTACCTATTATTTCAGTGCTTGCAGAGAATACCTTGCTGAAAACCGCTTATCATTTCCTTCTGCTCCTCGTTGGGTTCGACACTCTTACTTATCGAAAGGACTATGATAGATCCCCTATACTTGTGGGTCATCAGACAGCTAGTACAAGCTATCCTGACAAAAGCGGTCTTCGCCTGCAAAAGGCTCTGGTGATGACGCCGTCTTGGGCTCCATGGTGACCTCCGTCTTGCCGTCCTGCAGGTCTTGGTCTCATTGCACCGATATGGAAACCTTTGCTTGACGCCTTGGTACTCCGCGCCTGCGCCTGCTTCTTTAGCACCAAAGAGGAAACAAGGACGTTGCGCGCCCTGGCACCTGCCTGGTGTCGATCGTCATGGCTCATGTCACAAGAGCCTCGTGAGGTTTGCCTCGCCTTGATATCTCCGCTCCGCATGAGCCTGCCTGGCTAGGCCGCTCCTGAGGAGGTCTTGCATCGTCCGCCTCGCGAGGCTTGGCCCCTCGCGAAGGTCTTGATTGCCTTGCTGATGAAGATGGGCCATACGGCCCGCTAGCTTAGCCACGCCGTGGGCCGCAGGCAGGCAAGTTTGGGGACCCCCGCTCCCAGAACCCCGACAGTAGCCCCCGGGCCCAAGGCGCGCTCGGGCTTGGCTTTGAGGCGAAGCCAAGGGTCAAGTACGGAGCGCCGCAGGCCCCAAAAGCCTGCGGCCTCGATTGACGCCTGGCGGTTGATTGGACGTGGGTATCTTCGCTTCCCCACGCTGCCTCGGCAACTACCTGAGTTGACAAGTCCCTGCGACATGCAAGGAAAACCATCATTACCTGTGATCGTGAGAGGCGCCGGTTGGCCTCCTTCCGCTATAAATGGGGATGGAGGGGCGGAGCCCCCGTCGCCCATATCTTCCCGGTTCACTTGCTTCTTCCTCCTTGTTTCTCCGCTTGCAACAATGGCGCCCATCCGAAGGTTTTCCGCGGACGAGAAAGGAAAGGCTGCCTGCGACGATCCGGGGCCACTCCCGCCGAAGAAGAGGCTGGTCCATCGCCGTGACAAAATGGGGATGTAGGTGGTGACGAGGCCTTGGTGCGAGCCGCCTCCCCCTGGGTACCCGCTACCTGTGTACACCCGAGCCGAGGGCTCAGGAGGGCGGAGCGACGAGCGGCGCCGCCAGCGCCATGCCGGTGGTTGCCGTCCGGCGGCAACGCGTGCGATCACTCTGGGAGTCCATGCTGCGGACTCTTCGCGCGAGCTCGTGCTATGGGCGCTGATGCCCCCAAGCTCTTGGATCCGCTTCCCGCGGTTCTTCTTCGACGTGATGCCGCCGAGAGGGCCCCTCGAGCTTTGGTTGCAGCACGCCAACTGCGATGCTTCGGCGACCGGAGCAGAGATCGAACCGGTCCCTGCCGGCAAGATCTTCATGACCCGCGGCTGGGGCGAGGTCACGCGTGTTTGTCGTGCGAGGGGTGGCCTTGCGATCCACTTTGAGTACGACGGCGCCACCACACTCTTCTTCAAGGTCTTCGATGCGGAGGGCCACCGCCTGGAGTGTTTCCCTGCAGGGGAGCGCCAGGCTGACGCACGCTCCGCTCGTGGCTACTCCAGCAGCAGTAGCCCCTGGGAGAACAGTAGCTCTCCTGAGCCTTACGAGACTCCGGAGATGAGCGACGACAGCTACGTGCCCCCGAGCTCTCGCCGGGCTCGGAACAGGGCTGCGGCGTCCAGCCGCCGCCGATCTGGATGAGGTTGGTGCCTGCCTCCCGTGGCCCACTGTTGATGATGGCATCCACCACGGGGGGGCGTAGATAGGATTCCTCTTAGTTCTCGTTTCCGTTTCCTGCGGAGAATCATGAGGTACCCCGTGGGGGTGTGTAAGGATCCGTGATGCCCTTTTGTGTATATCTTCCTTATTATGAAAATTTGTGAGCGCATGTCCTGTCAAGGCTCGATCTCCCCTTTCCAACCCCGCGATAGCCTGTTGCTCTACGCTGACAGGTCCCAGTCCCCAGGCAGGCTACAGCCGTCGCTGGTATGCCAGGTCGCATGTCGTGGTCAAGGCCAGGAGGTGTGCGGCCCGAGGTCTGGTAAGAGCCCCTGAGGCGCGATGCTCAGGAGGTCCCCTTTAGCACTCAAGCAGCTACGGCAAGATAAGAAAGGGAGGCGACGTGGCCGCGGCAGAGCTGCGATGACCGCGACCCTAAGGTTCCAACGATTAGCCGATTCGAGTGCGAGACTTATGTCAGTGGCGCGGGGTCGATTCTTCGCGATGCGCCAGGCCTATGCGCAGATCCCCGCAGCGTAGCTAGGTTAGGCCCGCACGAGTCTTCCCCTCCCCATGCTCTCCTTAGTGCTCTACGTCCTCAGATCCCGGCCCTCGAGCAAGCTCAGCCGCCGCTGGTATGCCAGGTCGCGATGCCGAGGTCAAGGCCAGGGGGTGAGGGCTGGAGAGCCAGTAAGAGCTCCTGAGTCGCGATGCTCAGGAGCCCCCCTTTTAACGTGCAAGCGAATTGCACGAAGGAAAAGGAAGCTCGGGGTGCCACCCGCTATCTTCTTCATGAGGTTCCTGCAATCCATCACAAAAGGAGACACGGTTTTGCCGTTATGGTTGCCAGCCTGCCGCTGGTCGCTTGGTGAGGAGACGAATGTACTGAGGGCCTGGTGAGGTGACGTGCGCGAGGCGTGCCGCGAGCCAGAGCTCGACCGCTCAGGTTTGTCGACGTGGCAGGGACGGACCCATGGACCAGCGTCGTGCCAGTGTGAGGAGGCCCCGTGGGGGCGACGACCGAGCAGGTAGCAATCAGGCAGGTTAAGCATGGAAGGCAAACCAGCTTGGGTAAATGCGGAAAGGTACATGCCACTGGGTCAGGCCCGAGCGGCTTGGGGATGATGCAGCCCGAGGAGCGCCCCCAGCAAGGTAAGCTAAAGACATAAGCAAAGGATACACGCCACAGGGACGGACCCACGCGGCCTGGGAATAATGCCGCCCGAGGGGCGCTCCCAGCTAAATGAACTTGGAAAATGTCACCTGGTTCTGTCGACGAAGAAGAGTTGGTGCAGCTGAAGGCGTGCGTCGAAGGAATGGCTCCTCACGAGCCACCGGGGCCCTGAGCCTCGGGAGGCCCTGGGGGCTTAGGTGGTTCCCTGAGGACCATCTCCATCTCCGCCAGGACGGCGTGGTGCTTGGCCTCCTGAGTCGCCATGATGCGCCGCATGTTGCGCTGATAGGCTGACGACATGCTCTGCAGGCCAAAGGGCATGCGAACGTAGCTGTGCGGTGGACCCTCGCAGCACCCCACGCGCGAAGGCCAGAATAGCTCATGTGATGCGGCCCTGTTGAGCCCTGGGACGTCGATGCAGACACGCAGCCCGGCATCCTCGCCTGGATGGGGGGCTGTGCCTCGTGAGCGGCGGTCGCCGCGCATGACCCTTGCGTCTTGCAGTTCCTGAGTGGTCTTGGTGGCGAACTCCTGAGCGATGGGCGCTCCCTTTCCTATGATCTCTTGAGGGAAACGTGTCGCGAAGCACACCTCCAAGTGGTGCCCAAGCGCCTCCCTCATGATGTGGGCAAGGTCCAAGGCCTTCCAGAAGAAAGCCCCCGAGCCCTGCCCGAGGAGGGCGCGCCTTCCTATGCGACGGAGGGAGGCGCCCCTGGAGCGGGCGCTGATCCTGATGAGGTTCCAGCTGCGATGCCACCCTTCTGAGGCCCGGCATGGCGCAGCTGCTTCTTCTTGGGGATGGCCTCCGGAGGGCCCTCACTTCTGCTGTCGGGGTCGTCGATTGCTGCAGCTTGGAAGGCGCGCTCGAGGGAGCACACCGCATCTCTTTCTTCACATGGGACCGTGATGATTCCGCCGCTTCCCGGCATCTTGAGAACGTTGTAGCCGTGGTGGGTGACGGCCATTAACTTGGCCAGGGCTGGATACCCGAGGATGGCATTGTATGGCAGACGGATGTGGGCAACATCAAAGTCGATGAGCTTGGTGCGGTAGTTCTTGCATTCCCCGAAGGTGACAGGGAGGCGGACCTGCCCAATCGGTGTGGTGGAACCGTCGGTCACCCCTGAGAAAGGCTTGGTAGGCTGAAGTTGCTCGTATGGCACTTGGAGGTTGTCGAATGTGTCGACGGACAGGACATTGAGCCCCGCGCCACCATCGATGAGGGTCTTGGTGACTTGTACATTGCTGATGACTGGGGAGCACAGCATCAGGAGGGCGCCAGCAGTGGTTGCGCACTTGAGCTGATCTGCCGAGTTGAAGGTGATGGCGCACTGGGACCACTTGAGCGGGCGCGTGGCCTCGAGCTTGGGTAGGACTGCGTTCACTTCACGAGCAAACTGTTTGAAGATGCGCTGCGAGGCTGGGGCCTGAGCTCCGCCCAAGATACAGGCGATTGCACGCGGCTCCTGGAAGCCCCCATCCCCCTCGTCTTGGTGGTGGTGGTCGTTCCTCCTTGGCGGTGGCGGCAGCGGGGGAAGACCGGCATTGCCCTGAGGGCGGTCCTCGCGAGGCTGGTCTCTTCAGGCGCCCTCGCGAGGATGATCCTGCTAGCGGTCCTCACGAGGACGGTCACGTCACTCCTGGCGTGGGCCACGGTCGTCCCAGCATCCACCGCCACGTCCTCCTGCACGGCCGTAGCCACGGTCGCTGCGTTCGGGGCGCCGACCGAAGCATCCCTCGGGGATGGCTCTGAGCTCTTGACAGTCACTGGTGTTGTGGGTGTTCAGGTTGTGGAAGGCGCAGAACGGCCGGCTGTTCTTGGATGACTCGGGCTGATCTCTGCCCCGTTTGGTGTCGGGCTCTGCTGCGAGCACGACCGCTTCCTTGCGCTTCACGTCCTTGGCCTTGGCCTTCTTTTCCTCTGCGCCCGCAGCTGGCAGCTCAAGGAGGGAAAGGTGCCCCTCCTCAGCTCTTGCGCACTTGGTCACCAGGTTGAACAGCTCCTGAGACGTGCACAGCTCCTCGTGGATACCGAGCTCTTCCTTCATCTTGACGTCATGGACGCCGTCGGAGAACGCGGAGATGATGGCCTCGTCCGTGACCTTGGGGATCCTGATGCGAGTGTTGTTGAAGCGCTGGATGTACTTCTGGAGGGTCTCTCCTGGTTGTTGCTTGATGCGGCGCAGGTCGCCCGTGGCCGGCGGGTGATCACGGGTGCCCTGGAAGTTGGCGACGAAGCGGTTGCGCATCTTGTCCCAGGAGGAGACCGAGCCATGCGGCAGGTTCAGGAGCCAGGAGCGGGCACCATCCTTGAGAGCCATAGGGAACCAGTTCGCCATGACTTTCTCGTCGCCGTTGCCTGCTTTGATGCTCAGCTCGTAGAGCTGCAGGAACTCCGCGGGGTCGGCGGTGCCGTCGTAACGAGGGGGCAGATCTGGCTTGAACTTGCCCGGCCAGGCGACGCTACGCAACTCGGGGGTGAAGGCGCAGCAGCCGGCCGTGGTTGCTGGGGCTCGCCTCAAAGGTGGAGCCTGGTCTTGATGAGGTCCACGCGCCGCCACCGCAGGCAGCGCGCGGTCTTGACAAGGCAGCGCGGGGAGCGCAGGCGCAACATCTCGCGGCCGAGGGATTTCTTGGCAGCTCCTCTCTTCGCGCGCGGGCAACGGGCGTGGTGGATCATGCCGTGGGGCCGCGCGCCTTGGCGCCAAGGCACAGTCTTGGGGCAGAGGTGGTGGAGGCGCGCCATGGGCCACGTCGCCCGTGGCTGGCGGAGGGTGACGCGGGAGAGGGATGGCGCCGGGGAGCCCCCTGCGGCGCGGACGAGCTCGGCGACGCGGTCGAGCCACTCCTCGTAGAGGTCGCCGACCGGGCGGTAGCGCAGGAGCTCGTTTTCCGTGAGGAGCGCGGCCCGTGCATCCATGGGAGCGCGGCGTGCATGAGACGAAGAACCCGCCGGGGTCAGCGACGGAGTGGCGGTGCGGCCGTCCTGCTGCATCGATGGGTGCAGCGAGGACGCTTGCTGCTCGTTCCCCGCTGGACCGGTGGCGGCGTTGGCGGTGAGAGATGGAGAACGACGAGGTGGCCCGCCGACGGGAGCCGTCTGAGCAACGCGGGCGGTGAGCGCAGCCCGGCGCTCAGCTCGAGCGCGGCGAGTGTCCGCCATGGAGACGACGGAGCGACGGAGCGACGAATCGACGAATGGGAAGCTATGGCCCACCCCTACCTGGCGCGCCAAATGTCGGATCTCGGGTTCCGGCAAAACCCTTAAGGTTTGAACTCTGGGGTGCGCGCGAAGTTCTTTCCCTCCTACCGATCCATGCCCTAGCTCGCTAAGATCTCATGGATAAACTAGACGAACTCGCATCACAGAAAGACACGAGATTTATACTGGTTTGGGCCACCGATGTGGTGTAATACCCTACTCGAGTGTGTGGTGGTGGATTGCCTCTTGGGCTGATGATGAGCAGTACAAGGGGAAGAACAGCCTCCTGAGGTTGAGGTGTTCTTGTGCTTGGTGAACTTGTGCGGTGAGAGCGTGACTTCTTCTCTCTCTCCCCTCTACTGTGGTGGCTAGCTCTACTTATATAGGCCCTGGTCCTCTCCCCAAATATTGAGCGGGAAGGGAGCCAACAACGGCGGGCAAATTTGAAAGGGGACAGCTAGTACAAGCTATCCTGACAAAAGCGGTCTTCGCCTACAAAAGGCTCTGGTGATGACGCCGTGTTGGGCTCCATGGTGACCTCCGTCTTGCCGTCCTGCTGGTCTTGGTCTCATTGCACCGATATGGAAACCTTTGCTTGACGCCTCGGTACTCCGCGCCTGCACCTGCTTCTTTAGCACCAAAGAGGAAACAAGGACGCTGCGCACCCTGGCGCCCGCCTGGCGCCTGCCTGGTGTCGATCGTCATGGCTCACGTCACGAGAGCCTCGTGAGGTTTGCCTCGCCTTGATATCTCCGCTCCTTGTGAGCCTGCCTGGCTAGGCCGCTCCTGAGGAGGTCTTGCGTCGTCCGCCTCGCGAGGCTTGGCCCCTCGCGAAGGTCTTGATTGCCTTGTTGATGAAGATGGGCCGTACGGCCCGCTAGCTTAGCCACGCCGTGGGCCGTAGGCAGGCAAGTCTGGGGACCCCCGTTCCCAGAACGCCGATGTAGGTGTCCTCCGTCACCAAGTTAGGGCATGGAAGGTCGAACTGCTCGGCCTCCTCTCTACTCCGTCTAGCAGTTATTCATGTGGTAATTCAAACTCACTTTTTACTGTCTTTTTGATCCGATAGATTCATCTTTCTTCACCAAAAGTGGTTTCTGAGGCCACAAATTTGGATCTATCCTATTTTGCATCTCATAATATGCCTAGTATATTCACTTATGCTTCACACATAGTTAGATTCCTCACTTGTCCCTATTCTTGGATTCGTACAAATCTGGAACCAACTCTCAACATATAAGTGAATGTCTTCGCGCTATGAGGTCAATGTCTTCAAACTGATTTATCTTCAAAATCTTCTGAGAATGCATATGACCTCTTCCCCTTCCCTCGCATCTCTAATGCTGTCACAGGTACATGTCTGTGGGAGAATCCCTTGGTTCTCATAGTCTGCATTCATTTGCAAAGTTCTTACAGCATCACATCAATTCTCCCGAAGCTAGTTCTTGTCTGACCAGCAGACGGAAGACTTTGACAGCTTTTAAGCCATTCAGTCTGAACTTCATGCCACATAAAAGTCTGCAAAGAAGGGCGGTAGGTAGCGCCGTGGGGGCACATCAAGGGATTTGCCACCAGATCTCTATGAGCTATAAAAGACTGATCCAGAAGAGGATTACAATCAGCGCAAAACTCGAATCCAGTGGATTCGAATATATTGGGCCGAGCAATGGTTCAAATACAGGTTGGTGACCCAGGAGTATGCTGAGAAGAATGCCATCAAGTGTCCTTGGGGTGATATTCACTTTCGAAATCTTCAACCCAAGAACAGAGCTGAAGCTATTGCTCAGGGTTTCTACCCCTGTATGGTCCGTGGACCACAGTCTGCCAATGCCGACCCATCATCATTGCTATGGTGTCGTGACGATAATCTTTTCAAGCGCAACTTTCAAACTGCAAAGGCATCGGCCAAAGAGAACAAGAAATCGCTGGGAATAGACTTCAACCCCGGTCCTTCTGCTCCTCGGGTTGATGGCACACGTGATGCCAATCCCAATGTCATCGGCCCCTTCAACAACTTTGATGGTCTCATCTCCTACATCGCGCGCAGAGAGCCACAGTGGATCACTCTGCCGATGACGCTGATTCTGATGAAGCACCTGCTCCGCCAAAACCACAGAAGCAGAAGAAACCCAAGGCTTCAAAGCCCTCCACTGCACCAAGAGCTTCGCATGCGAAGCCTCTAGCGACTGCTCCTCCTGCACCAAGTGTGAATTCTGAAGATCTTTCTCGCATCTCCAAGACTGAGTAGAAGAAGAAGCCCATGCAGATTACTGGTCAAGCACTGACCCCAGCTGCCGTTCTGAGGAATGAGAACGAAGCCATTGATCTGTCAAGTGATGACGATCTTGGCGACGATGCTCTCGAGCTGCTAATAAAGAGCAAGCAAGAGGCGGAAATCTTCAATAATCTTCCCCTTTTCGATGTGGACATCCTGAACAAGTTCATTGATGAGTGGTTTGATAGCCCAAACCTCAGTTTTGATGATCTTCAGCTCCCAATTGGCCTCAACGTGTCTTTCCACGGAGCCATTGCTCCTGAGCTGGCTCTAGCTTAAAAAATTGTTGAACTGAAGAACAAGATCGACTATGAAAAAGCCCAGTTCAAAAAGCATATGGCCAAGCTCAGTGTGACTGATGACCAAAACTTCAAGCAAATGATGCATGAGCTCAAGGAGGCGTTTCACAAGAAACGTGACGAAGCTAAAGGTTCACGTGAGCGCATGAAACTCCTCGCTGTCAAATGTGTTCAAGCTTACAATGAAGCCGAGAAGCGTAAGGCACTTGGACGTCCCCGCATCGACCCCAAGATGGCTGCCAAGAAGAAGAAGAAGCCTACTGTGGACCCAGCTGAAGCATCCAGGTGGGAAGAACCTCGCATTGTCTTCCCCGCCAGTATGACAGGTGTGAAGCCAAAGGTCCCCACAGTAGCTTCAGAACTCAAGTGAGCATCTCAGAGTCTGAAGACAAAGCTGCGGAAGACATTCCGGCTGCATCAGCTGATGAACAAGAAGAACCCCGTCAAGAAGAAGAACGTGTTGCTACACCCCCGTCCAACCAAGAAGTTGTTCTCGAGGAGAACGTGTCCGACCCTCCAGCTACTCAAGTGGAGGTTGATAACATTGAGGCGGCCACCAACACCAATACTGAAGCCAATGACGTTGTCATGGCTGAAGCAAATGTGGCGCTTCAATGTGGCGCCAGAAGTTAATGAGACTGAAGCTTCTAATGCACCTGAAGCCATTATACCACTTGCAGCTCACGTCAATGCCCATGCTCCTGTACCGCCTCCAAGGCCACACACTATCGAGCTGGCATTTGATCGCGGCCAACCTGTCATGGTTCGCTGGCCCATTCTGGTTCCTCCGCCTGCTCCCAGACCTCAATTTGACTATCATGTGGAGCACAGGCCTCAGGTCCAGAAGCCAAATCCAAGGCTACCAAGGTTTCCAGGTACTGCAACTTCTCCAGGATCTTTCAATGTGAATGGCTTCATTGCACACAACACCTTCTTTGACAACGACAAGAACCCATACTCGAAGCCAAGAATTTCATCTGATCGGTTCTGGAGCTATCAGCAACGCAGTTATTACTCTTGTGTTCTTTATGATCAAGGGCGCATCTTCCCCATATGTGTCTAGACTACGAAGCTATTGCTGGCCTGCCCTGCCTAGAAGAAGCCCTTGATTGTTTCCGAAATGCTGGTCTGCTACAATTTGTGACTGATAAAGAGCACTGGAACGAAGAGCTTCTGCTGCAATTCTATGCCACCCTCCACATTCGCGGCTACAACAGGGATCCGAAGACATGGATCCTTGAGTGGGTGACAGGCAATGTACACACGAAGCTAAAGCTCTTGATATTATTGAGCTCACTGGCCTGCCCACTCTAGGTGAACTCTTTGAACCTGGTTGTCAGCTTCACCGCAATGCTTTGGAGAGCATCTTCCAGAAGCCTGAGCCCAACATGAGCCAAATGTTGAGCATGATGAAGCCACTGCCACGCAACGCTGAATATCCAAGGGAATTCTTTGTTGAAGACCTAGAGTATCTGCCCCGCACTATTTATCATATTATCAGGCGAACTCTATGGCCTATCAAGGGACATTCTCCTGCAGTGAAGATTGAAGGAGCAATGAAGACATTGGTTTTCTATATCTTCAATGGCATCAGCTTCAATGCTCAAAGACTTCTTCATCAGGCAAATGGCCGCATTTGGCTCTGATCTCTTTGGTCTGAAGTTCTACGCTCCATGGGTTATGCGCCTTATCAAGCTTCACTCTGCTGTCAACTATCAGCCGTCTGCGCGCAACCATCTGATATTCTTGCCAGAGGTTGATCTGTCTGTCGAAGCCATATACCCAGAGCCTGCCAAGGAGCCCATTTATCTTCACAACACCGATCACCAAAGCTTCACTCAGCCCATTGAAGGAGTTCTGGCTGCCACTCGTGTTTATCCTTTGGCTGGCAATACATGTGCACCTCATCGTGCCCATACTGAAGCCACTAAAAGCACAATTGCTCAAAGGCCTCGAAAGCGTTCTCGTGTTCTCAATGACCGAGAGCTTCTCGTTGCCTTGCATCAAAAGCAAGATAAGCATCACGACTGGCTGAAGCGTCAGTGCAAAGCCTCTTGATGGATGTCAATCGCATTCGCAACCTCGCCACCAAGAATGCCTTTGTCACTCATGAAACCTGTCGGAGGTCGTGGAAGAGTCTGACATTGCTCAGTGTTGAAGCTGATCTTCAAGACGACGGCTTCACAGAGAGATTCAAGTTTGATTCCACTCCTCCCAGGAATGTTGTCTTGCGTCGGACTCCCTCACTTGAAGACTCTGACTATTCTTCCTCAGCTACAATTGTTAATGCCAGAGTCATTGATGACGAAGATGATGCTACATCACCACCTCCAACTTCGGCGCGTATCGACACTGCACCAAGTTCTTCTGCACCACCGAACCTCAACGACGACCCTGCTGCTTCACCTACTCCTCATGGGAACGAGTAGAGGCTCTATGTCTTCAAACCTTTTTGGTCCTTACTGACAAAAGGGGGAGAAGCATATGAGTTGATAGTCTTCAAGCGGGTCCATATGGGTGGTTGCTATACTTTTGCCAAGTGCTTACAACTCTCACTTTTGATACTTCTGGTTCTTTGAGTTGTAACACTTAAACTTGATGGTCATCTGCTAATTTTTCTGCTATTCTGTGATGCCATGATAAATTCCGCATGTGCGATGATAAATCTCGCACGACGTCATATTGGTCCGTTTTTCATTATGCATTTCATTATCTTCATTGTATCTTTTCATGCATGATGAATTGCCTTCATAAGTTGAAGAGGATCTCCACAAGTCCAACCTGCCATGTGCATTTGCATTCCAAAAGCAAAATACTTATATGCACATCTTCAGGGAGAGCCTTTTTCTACTTATGAAGACAATACCTAAATTCCTCACAATTTCACATACTTTTATTTCCGTTGAAAACTTCAACCAGTTTGTCATCAATCACCAAAAAGGGGGAGATTGTAAGTGCATCTAGTGCCACCCCTAGTTGGTTTTGGAGTATTGACGACAAACCTGGTTGAGGGACTAATGTGTTTGTGAGAATTGCAGGATAACACAGGTAGTAGTCCCTCATTAATTCGGTTTACCTACCGAAGATGGCCCCTAAAAGTGTATGAAGACATTGAAGACAATGGTGGTATGTGAAGACAATCACACCGAAGCTTATGACTCGAGAAGACATTCACGTGAAGATTATGGAGTCCAAAGACATAGTTGTTTCGTAGTTTCCTTTTCTTCTTTGTTGAGTCATAGGTACCACCGTACTGTTAAGTGGGGTCCAAGTGAACAAAGTCAGAGTGACTGAAGTGATGCTCAACCAAATCCTATGTCTTCGAGCGAAGACAATGAGAGCAAATCTTATCTAAAGCTGGATGAGTCAGCTTTACTTGTAGCCCAAGTCAAGCTACCGCTTGTGTTTGAAATCTGACCATTGGAACACGTGTCAGTTCCTTAGTGACCATTGGAACACGTGTCAGTTTCGGACAAATCAGGTCGGGTTGCCTAGTTGCTATAAATAGCCCACCCCTACACCATAAATTGGTGGCTGCTCAGAGTTAGTGCACGACTTTTGTCGTTTGAGAGCAACCCACCTCCGAAGCTTTTGAGAGAGAGAAATCCTTGCGAGGACAAAGCCCAAAACACCCAGAGCCAAAGAGTGTTAGGCATCACTGAAGTCTTTCTGTCCGCATGACCTGAAGACTTGTTACACTTGAGGACTGTGAATCCTCCAGCCGGTTAGGCATCGCGTTCTGAGCATCCAAGAGTCATTGTGGATCGCCGGTGAACGAAGTCTGTGAAGGTTCAGAATTCTACCTTGAAGACTTACCAGAGTGATTGGGCGAAGACTGGGTGTCCTTAGCTCAAGGGGAATAAGGTGAAGACGTGGTCTTCTGAGTTGAATCTCACCCCCCTAACCAGACGTGCAGTTGTCACAACAACTAGAACTGGTCCAAAAAATCCTTGTCCGCACCAAGAGACTGGTTATATCTTCTCCCTCTCTTTACTTACAGTTTGTCTTCATGAAGTCATTGCATGCTTGCACTATCTGTTTGACTTCACTGTGTAACTACTTGTTCTGATTGGCTTCATACTATCTTCCATACTGATCATTACTACCTAGTTGCTCCTAGTCGTCGTGCTTTCACTTCTTTGAATACTTGACTATGGCTTGCCTAGTGTAGTCTACCTTCCGCTGCATGTTAATAGGTTCATTTCTATTGTTTGTCTTTGAAACTTCCATGTTTTGGAGACTTTCATAAAAATCGCCTATTCACCCCCCCTCTAGTCGATAACTAGCACTTTCACCATGATAACGATGATCTCCTATTTTAACAGAAATAATAGGCATGCCTACCACAGGTCTATGTTTATCTTTAGCACCGGGTTTAACAATTCTAGCAGTCTCATCACAGAAGTAAATAACATGCCCATCAATATTATCAGCCAAGAGATCTTTAACCATAGCAATATTAGGTTCAACTTTAACTTGCTCAAGGGGTGCATAAGTTCTAATATTACTTTTACAAACCACAGTTGAAGCTTTAGCATGATCCTTTATTCTAATAGGAAAAGGTGGTTTCTCAACATAAGCAGTAGGGACAATAGGATCATTATAAGTGATAGTCTTTTCTTCAACTTTAATAGGTTCAACTACTTTTACTTCTATGGGAGGATGATATTTAAACCACTTCTCCTTAGGGAGATCAACATGAGCAGCAAAAGATTCACAAAAAGAAGCTACTATCTCAGAGTCAAGTCCATATTTAGTGCTAAATTTACGGAAAACGTCGGTATCCATAAAAGATTTAACACAGTCAAACTTAGGTGTTATACCTGACTCCTTACCTTCATCGAGGTCCCAATCTTCAGAGCTGCATTTAATTCTTTCCAATAAATCCCATTTGAATTCAATAGTCTGCATCATAAAAGAACCAGTACAAGAAGTATCGAGCATGGAGCGATTGTTGTCAGAAAGCCGAGCATAAAAATTTTGAATAATCATTTCTCTTGAGAGCTCATGATTGGGGCATGAATATAACATTGACTTAAGCCTCCCCCAAGCTTGAGCGATGCTTTCTCCTTCGCGAGGCCAAAAATTATATATATAATTATGATCACGATGATAAAGATGCATAGGATAAAACTTCTGATGAAATTCCAATTTCAATCGCTTGTAGTCCCATGATCCCATATCATCACATAGCCTATACCATGTCAATGCATCTCCCTTCAAAGATAAGGGGAAGACCTTCTTTTTTATAACATCATCGGACATACCTGCAAGCTTAAATAATCCACAAACTTCATCCACATAGATTAAGTGTAAATAGGGATGCAATGTTCCATCTCCTGCAATAGGATTAGCTAGCAGTTTCTCTATCATACCCGAAGGAATTTCAAAGTAAACATTTTCAATAGGTTCAGTAGGTTGAGGAGCAACTATTTGCTCTACCGGTCGGGGTGAAGATACCCCAAACAAGCCCCTCAAAGGATTACTTTCCATAGTAACAAGTGAAAGTAAATTTCAGCACACTATATAAATTTTTCCTTACCAAATTCCACCTACCAAAGGCGCTTCACTCCCCGGCAATGGCACCAGAAAAGAGTCTTGATGACCCACAAGTATAGGGGATCTATCGTAGTACTTTCTATAAGTAAGAGTGTCAAACCCAATGAGGAGCAGAAGGAAATGATAAGCGGTTTTCAGCAAGGTATTCTCTGCAAGCACTGAAATTATCGGTAACAGATAGTTTTGTGATAAGGTAATTTGTAACGGGTAGCAAGTAACAAATGTAAATAAAGTGCAGCAAGATGGCCCAATCCTTTTTGTAGCAAAGGACAAGCCTGGACAAACTCTTATATAGAGAAAAGCGCTACCGAGGACACATGGGAATTATCGTCAAGCTAGTTTTCATCACGTTCATATGATTCACGTTCGGTACTTTGATAATTTGATATGTGGGTGGACCGGTGCTTGGGTGCTGTCCTTACTTGGACAAGCATCCCACTTATAATTAACTCCTATTGCAAGAATCTGCAACTAGAAAAGAAGTATTAAGGTAAACCTAACCATAGCATGAAACATATGGATCCAAATCAGCCCCTTACGAAACAACGCATAAAATAGGGTTTAAGCTTCTGTCACTCTAGCAACCCATCATCTACTTATTACTTCCCAATGCCTTCCTCTAGGCCCAAACAATGGTGAAGTGTCATCTAGTCGACGTTCACATAACACCACTAGAGGAGAGACAACATACATCTCATCAAAATATCGAACGAATACCAAATTCACATGACTACTAATAGCAAGACTTCTCCCATGTCCTCAGGAACAAACGTAACTACTCACAAATCATATTCATGTTCATAATCAGAGGGGTATTAATATGCATAATGGATCTAAACATATAATCTTCCTCCAAATAAACCAACTAGCATCAACTACAAGGAGTAATCAACACTACTAGCAACCTACAGGTACCAATCTGAGGCTTTGGGGCAAAGATTGGATACAAGAGATGAACTAGGGTTTGAAAGGAGATGGTGCTGGTGAAGATGTTGATGGAGATTGGCCCCCTCCCGATGAGAGGAGCGTTGGTGATGACGATGGCGATGATTTCCCCCTCCCGGAGGGAAGTTTCCCCGGCAGAACAGCTCTGCCAGAGCCCTAGATTGGTTCCGCCAAGGTTCCGCCTCGTGGCGGCGGAGTTTCTTCCCGAAAGCTTGCTTATGATTTTTTCTCGGACGAAAGACATCATATAGCAGAAGATGGGCACTGGAGGCCTGCCAGGGGGCCCACGAGGCAGGGGGGCGCGCCCAGGGGGTAGGGCGCGCCCCCCACCCTCGTGGCCAGGGTGTGGGCCCCTCTGGTATTTTCTTCGCTTAGTATTTTTTATTATTTCCAAAAATGACTTCCGTGGAGTTTCAGGACTTTTGGAGTGTGCAGAATAGGTCTGTAATATTTGCTCCTTTTCCAACCTAGAATTCCAGCTGCCGGCATTCTTCCTCTCCATGTAAACCTTGTAAAATAAGAGAGAATAGGCATAAGTATTGTGACATAATGTGTAATAACAGCCCATAATGCAATAAATATCAATATAAAAGCATGATGCGAAATGGACGTATCAACTAGCGTGCGTAAACTTGTGCACTGAAGCTATCTTTTGGAGATTATTTTGTCTGCCATGTGTAATTTTGGTTGATGTTTAGCCTGTTGTGCTTAACATGGTTCTTGATGTACCTACACAGGACAATTTTGGGAACGACTGATGTTTTCCATCGAGGTTAGTTTCATCCCATGGCTTATATCTGCTCACTGCTCAGGATATCGGTAGCTGGTACCATATAGGCCGGCGGCTGATAAGGGACTAATCGATGAATCGGACTTTTAACTGAATATATATGCAACCCATTTTTCCTTAGGTTAACTAGGGCCCTATGTAATATATCTGAGGCTACATAGCAACATGCACTGTACTTAATGTCTAAATATGCAATCCTAGGCTACATAGCAACAAGGAAGAGTGTTACATTAATGTTCTAATGATGTCTAGATATACGTAGAAGAGCAGCAGCAACAACAACAGCAACAACACAGCCCTATTTGGATACTCAACTTAGCTAGAGGTTAGAGTTACTTTCTAGCTCATTACTAACCCTGAACTAACTCCATCCAAAGAGTTGTTTGGATGGCAGGGTTAGATTGACAATAAATGCACTAGGAGAACTAGCTCCAATTAGCACCTCTTGGGTTGGATACTAGTTTTTTTGTGTGGGTTATAGATGCAACTAGCTCAAACTAGCCCTCATGTTTAGATATACTTTAGGGCTATTTGAGCCCGAACTAGCTCAAACTAACTGTAACCCGTGGATACAGCAGCAGATAATTTGTAAGAATGAACTAAACTCCTTCCGGCCCATAATATAAGATGTTAATTCATCTAATATGTGAGTATATTGGATGTTATAAGATACTCCCTCCGTTCCTAAATATTTGTCTTTTTAGAGATTTCAAATGGACTACCACATACGGATGTATATAGACGTATTATAAAAGAGTTTTGTACTACATCATTGTGCAATTGTTGTTTAGCTTCTAATATTAACTTGGTGCTTTTAGGTACATATGTCATTGGTAAAGATCCGCGTTTCGACCCTTTCTGCTTATGGGGCAATGAGATATCGATGAACCAGCATCAAGTGAGGAAGCTGATAAAGATTGTAGTAAAATGGGTCCAAAGATGGCAATTAAACTATTTGTTTACACTTTATCCAAGACAACAACGAACTGCAGGATGGTAAGTAAGAACTCTGCAGCCTTCTTTTTACTGCCCATAATGAGTTGTGTTAGATGACAATGTCTGAATCTTTTTTCCTTTGCAGTGGTTGCCAAAGCAGTTTACTCAAGATTACCTCTCAAACTACATGATTGGTGGGCATGCAAAGGTTAAAGTATTTCTACCAGAACACGATGATTATCTAGATGTTTTCATGAAGACCGTGAAGGATGGGCGGTCGGCCATCACAAGGGGTTGGACTAGAGTTGTGCGTGCATTCTGCATGGAGGAGGGCACAATATGGGCATTCCGCTTCACCTTGTTCAGCAACTAGAATATATTTCGCCTCTTTCCTTACCGTCTTTAATAGTACAAGTATACAATTGTGGTTCATCATTCTTTATTTGGTTCTTATGTAATTCTTGAACATATGTACCTATGAATCGAATAATGCGTTGGTTGTTTGAACATGATGGATATGAATAAAGTTGTAGCATACATTCAAATTCAAATCCAAATTCGGTACAATTTGGAAAAGCAGCAATTAAATTATGGTGAAATTACTCTCTCCAGGTTGTTACGGCACACACGGTTGGTAAAACACAAACGTTTGCGATATGCACCATAATCGAAGACGGTTCACAGAGAGGAAACGTGTGCAAGCATGCACACAGTTGCCATTTGCAAAGCGTGTGCGATGTCAGACAATATCACAAACGGTGCGGGCAAACTAAACGTTTGTGTCAGTTGCCTTATCGTACACGATTCGCAACCATGAACTGTTTCTGATGAAGTATGCATCGTAAACGTTGCACCACCGAATAGCGTGTGCGATAGTTGTCGTGTACGACGATGTTACGATGGTCCGACGTTTCGTAATCCTGTCCGACACTCATACGACGATTAGCTAATCTTCTTAACGGTGAACCATTTGTGATGGGCCGCGCATCATACACGTTCTATAATAGTGAACCGTTTGTGATGGGCCGTGCATCGTAAACGTAGCACCACAGAATACCGACTGTGATGGCAATGCAAGCAGAAACGAGTAGGAGTACTGTAGGGGCCCTATCCCCGACGGTTTCAGGGTCGTGTGGGAAGGACCCCCCTATCGCCCACACTCAGTTGGCGACGGTTCCAAATGCCGTCGCGGAAAGGGGTTAAAAACCGTTTGTTTAGGACTGACGCGCACCAGTGCAAGGGTCCATACTTTCGCTAGTGCAATCTCTCAACAATGCTAATATAATTGGATCACATAACCATCCCTCAACGTGCAACAAAGGATCACTCCAAAGTTCTTATCTAGCGGAGAACATAAGAAGAAATTGTTTGTAGGGTATGAAACCCCTCAAAGCTATTCTTTCCGATCAATCTATCCTAGAGTTCGTTCTAAAATAACAGCAAGCTATTCTTTCTGATCGATCTAATCAAGAGTTTGTACTAAAATAACACCATATGATACATATCAACCAACTCTAATGTCACCTAGATACCCCCAATGTCACCGCAAGTACCCGTGAGTTAATTATACGATATGCATCAAACAATTTCAGATTCATAATACTCAATCCAACACAAAGAACCTCAAAGAGTGCTCCAAGATTTCTACCGGAGAAACAAAGACAAGAATGTGCATCAACCATTATGCATAGATTACCCCAATGTCACCTTGGGAATCCGCGAGTTGAGTGCCAAAACAGATATCAAGAGATCAGTATGATACCCGATTGTCACCACGAGTATTCATATGCAAGACATATATCAAGTGCTCCCAAATCCATAAAAGTATTCAATCCGATAAAACGAAATCTCAAAGGGAAAACTCAATTCATCACAAGATAAAGAGGGGGAAACACCATATGATCCGACTATATTAACAAAGCCCACGATATATCAAGATTGTGACATCTCAAGAACACGAGAGAGAGAGAGAGAGATTAAACACATAGCTACTGGTACAAACCCTCAGCCCCGAGGGTGGACTACTCCCTCCTCATCATGGTGGCCGCCAGAATGATGAAGATGGCCACCGGAGATGATCTCCCCCTCCGGCAGGGTGCTGGAATGGGGTCTAGATTGGTTTTTGTGGATACAGAGGCTTGCGGCGGCGGAACTTCCGATCTAGGGTAACCCTGAGGGTTTTTGGAATATTTGGTGATTTATAGTACAAAGAAGGGGTGCGGGAGGGCACCGAGGTGGGCACAACCCACCTGGGCGCACCTGGGCCCCCAGGCGTGCCCTGGTGGGTTGTGCCCCCCTCGGGGCACTCCCTAGGTGCTTCTCTGGCCCACTAGATGTCTTCTGGTCCAAAAAAATCTCCAAAAAGTTTTGCTGCATTTGGACTCCGTTTGATATTGATTTCCTGCGATGTAAAAAACAAGCAAAAAAACAGCAACTTGCACTGGGCACTCGGTTAATAGGTTAGTCCCCAAAAAAGATATAAAGTTGCTATAAAATGATTTTGATACATCTAAGAATGATAATATATTAGCATGAATACTTCATAAATTATAGATACGTTGGAAACGTATCAGGCCCGTCACCTTTCCCGGCCCTCTCGGCAGCCGCAGCATCCCGGCAGTCAGCGCACGTGGTAGCTTCCTTGCCGGGGGCCTCGGCCTTAGCCTTCTTGCTAGTACTAAGTGTGGCCGATCCTTCGACGGTCATCACTGCCTTATCCTTGCGCCTCTTTTTGAACTTCTTATTCTTCTTCTTCTGACAGGTGGACTCATCGTCATCCTCCCTAGGGAGTTTTCTTCCCTCTTCCACCCGAGCACACTTGTCCACCAAGGTTTAAATCTCCTTCACAGTCTTGGGAAACTGCACATTCATCTTGGAACGTACCTGCGGTTGCGCACATTGGACTGGAAGGCAGCTGTCACAGCTGCTGGGTGGATATTTGGGATATTTCTATGGACTCTGCTGAATCTCTGCAAATACTTGCGGAGAGTCTCTCCTTCTTTCTGTTGGAGAATCTGCATGTCGCTGGGCCACCCTGGTTCTTGATGGCCACTCGTGAAGGCGCCAATGAACTCATGGCACAGGTCAGCCCATGACGAAATAGAGTTCTCCGGGAGGTGCATCAGCCAAGACCTCACATTGGACTTGAGTGCCAAAGGGAAGTAGTTGGCAAATACCTTCTCATCTCTTTCCCCGGAAGCTTGAACAGCGATGGTGTAGATGCTCAAGAACTCTGCCAGGTTTAGCCTCCCATCGTACTTCTCGGGTACCTCTGGCTTGAACATGCGAGCGGATGGCCAACGGACTTGCCGTAACTCATGAGTAAAGGCGGGGCACCCAGCCTCGAAAGGCAGGCACCCGCCATCCTCGAGCGCAGGCTCATCGACGTCGGGACCATCGCACCCATCGGTCTGGCGGTGGTTGTCGCAGCGTTGCTCGATGATGACATGCGTGCCTCCCCACCGCCTGTCCTCCGGGGCTCGTCGTTGGCTTGGACATGCTCGAGGGTCAGAAGAGGCCATCGAGACATTGTCGGGTTCTTGATTTTGCAGCACCCGCGCTGGCTGCCATGGTGGGGACTGCACAATGGGGGCAGCCCCTTCCGTACGGCTAGCGGCGCGAGCCGCCGCCGTCGCTTAGGGAGGCCGCGGCGGGCTAACTCGCTGTGCGCCCCCAGCCTCGGCAAAGCCAATAAAACTCTAAATGGTGGCTCTCCATTCATCCATCTGATCGCCCGCTGGCGGGAACCTCAACAGCAGCTGGGCCCACGCCATGGCTTCCATAGCGGTGTTTGGCATCGGAGATGATGACGTAGATCGTACCGTCACCCAGCTTCTGACAATGCCGATGGCGACGCCGCCACGCCCTCGCTATTGCGAGCCAGCCACTTGGATGGCACGGTGACATGGTGAAGGCGCTTGAGGGCCAGTGGCTCCATCGGGCACAGTGGCCGGGTCAGCCCGCTCTGGGGAGGTGCGCGCGTTGCGGTCGCGCCCGTGGCAGGGGTGATACGTCTCCAACGTATCTATAATTTATGAAGTATTCATGCTGTTATTTTATCATTCTTGGATGTTTTACAATCATTTTATAGCAACCTTATATCATTTTTTGGGACTAACCTATTGACCCAGTGCCCAGTGCCAGTTGCTGTTTTTTGCTTGTTTTTACATCGCCGGAAATCAATACCAAGCGGAGTCCAAACGCAACAAAAATCCTCGGGGATTTTTTATGGACCAGAAGGAACCCAATGGGCCCGAGCTACACCTGGGGGTGCCTTGAGGGGCCACAACCCACAAGGGCGCGCCAGGCCCACCTAGCGCGCCCAGGTGGGTTGTGCCCACCTCGGTGGCCTCCCGCACCCCTTCTTTGCACTATACATTCCCAAATATTCCGAAACCCTTCGGGGTTAACCTAGATCAGAAGTTCCGCCGCCGCAGGCCTCTGTAGCCACCGAAAACCAATCTAGACCCTGGCACCCTGCCGGAGGGGGGAATCATCTCCGGTGGCCATCTTGATCATCCCGGCGGCCACCACGATGAGGAGGGAGTAGTCCACCCTCGGGGCTGAGGGTTTGTACCAGAAGCTATGTGTTTAATCTCTCTCTCTCTCGTGATCTATATCATGGGCTTTGTTAATATAGTCGGATCATATGATGTTTCTACCCTCTATACTCTTGTTATGATTAATTGAATCTTTACCCTTTGAAGTTTTGTCTTGTCGGATTGGATATTCAGAGATGAAAACACATGATATATGTCTTTGCGGTATGAATACTTGAGGTGACAATTGGGGTATCTTATCGATTCACTTGACATATGTTATGGCATTCAACTCGCGGATTCCCGCGGTGATATTGGGGTAATCTATGCATAGGGGTTGATGCACGTTTTTCTCCGATAGAAACTTCAGGGTCTCTTTATTGTTCTTTGTGTGGATTGAGTATTATTAATATGAATTTTCTTTGGTGTTATTCTAGTACGAACTCTAGGATAGATCGAACGGAAAAATAGCTTTGTGTTATTTTAGTACGAACTTTTGAATAGATCGAACGGAAAGAATAGCTTTGAGGTAGTCTCGTAACCTACAAGCAATATCTATGTTTTGTTCTCCGCTAATAGGAACTCAGGAGTGATTCTTTATTATACTTTGCAGGATAATCATATGATCCAACTATGTTAGCACTGTTGAGAGATTGCACTAGCGAAAGTACGGACCCTAGGCCTCTTTTTTAAGCATTGCAATACAGTTTTTGTGCCCGTTTACTATTTGCTACCTTGCTGTTTTATTTATTCGTATTATAAAAATATATTTCTACCATCAATATTACACTTTTATCACCATCTCTTCGCCGAACTAGTGCACCTATACAATTTGCCATTGTATTGGGTGTGTTGGGGATACAAGATATTTCTTGTATTTGGTTGCAGGGTCGTTGAGAGAGACCATCTTCATCCTACACCTCTCACGGATTGATAAACCTTAGGTCATCCACTTGAGGGAAAATTACTACTATCCTACAAAACTCTGCGCTTGGAGGCCCAACACGTGTCTACAAGAATAAAGTTGCGTAGTAGACATCAAGCTCTTTTCTGGTGCCGTTGTCGGGGAGGTGAGTGCTTGAAGGTATATCTTTAGATCATGCAACTGAATCTTTTAGTTTCTTGTTTTATCACTAGTTTGGTTTATAAAAGAAAACTACATAAAAATGGAATTTAGGTTGCATCATATTATTGATCATCTTTATAATATCTTTCTTGAAAATGATGGTTCGAAAAATTGTGCTCAATTGTTACAAGAAGAAGTCAATGAAATGCTTGGCACAAAATTTTTGAATGATGAGCATGGTTGCAATGTTGTTAATATAAATTCTTTGAATATCAAAAATGTTAATGGTGATTGCACAAGTCATGACAAAAATGTTTCTTATAAGCATGTCACTTTTTGCAGAGTGAATTGGGAGTGCAATTGTGCACCAAACATGGAAGATAGATTTTATAAGAAGCACAAATATTTAAACACGAGAAAGTTGCAAGAGAGGCTAGATGATTGTGCTGAAAGATTCAATTTTTTCGCCATCCTTATGAACTTTGCAATGAACATGGTCATTTAAATCTCCAATGCAAAAAATTTCATGATCAAATCGTGTCCAAACATTGTGATAACTTGATTACGCTTGAGCATCATAAAGTGCTTAGTCTTCTTTTGGGGTATGAAGAAATGAAACGTATAACTAAGAGTATTCCAAAATTTAATCTCGAGAGATTTCTTGATTTTGATCTAGAGGAAATTTATATGTTTTGTGCGGTAAATTGCATTGAGAATCCTTATATTGCCAATTATCTAAAGTCAAGAGAACAAATAGAATATGAAGAGAGCACTATTGAAAGGGAAAATATTTACCAAAACCGTCCTAGTGTTTATTATGATGAAATCAGGTAACGAGGAGGAGCTTCCTATCCAACCAATCTCATCAATAAGAATCTTGAAAAGATTAATTAAATCCACACATGATGTGGTGAAGAAGAAGAAGAAAAGAAGAAAGAAGAGAGGTAAAAAGGTATCTCTCCCAAATAATGTTGCTCCTATTATTTTCGTGCATCATGAAAATGAATCAAAAATAATTGTGGAAGATAATGCACTTGATGATGATATTGCTTCTATATCTTATGGCACAATGACCGAGAGCATTATTTATGATGATTTTGTTATGCCTATTGCTTGTTGTGATGATTATGATTGGAAAGATAATGATACTTCTTATAATACTGAATTTTTTTTGGCACCAACTTGAAAAAATTATGTTGATAGCAATTTTTATACCGTTGGTGCCATTCATACTATTAATGATGAGAATGATTATGCTTATGATATGTCAAGACACAAGCTTGGGGATGCTATGTTTGATGAGAATGACATGTTTGAGAATTTATTTGCTGCAATTAGTGTTTGTCCCAAGCTTGAGATGATATGTTTAATGAAGATGATCTTTTTAGTCCCCCTACTTTGAATGATCAAACCTATCCTATATATTTAAGAAGTTCACCCCCACTACTTGATTTATCTCAACATGCAACATAGACACATCAGCATCCAATCACATGCAGCCACATCACACCTTATGGAGTCCCACTCAAGCCAACCTTATGGAGTCCCACTCAAGCCCACCTCACCAAATATTTTCCCTGAAAGAAAGGAAAAAAAATCTTTCCTAATCGTTCCCCACTGCCCACGCCCGAAGAATCTCCATCGTGAAATTCGTGATTTTTGTACTCGGGCTCCTCCGCCCGGCAGCGACTATGCGCACGCCGCGACGAGGGACCGAACGCCTCGGACCGGGAGAGGCCGTCCCCGCCCCAGTACGAGCAGGTCGCCGGTCTACCACCGCCCCCTCCCCCTGCTTCCTCGCAGCCGCCATGGCCTGAAGCGGGCATCCCCGAGCAGCACCTCCCCTCCGGCCCCTCCTCGCGCTGCCGGCCTCGAGCCGGACGAGGCCGTCCCCGCCGCGGCCGTCTCCGCTCCAGTGGGATTAGCTCAGAGGTGTACCTCGCCGGTCTCATCCGCCTCCTTGCCGTACCTATCAATGCCCCAAGCCGGTGAGCATGTCTCCTTATTGTGATTGGGTTGGTCTATTCTTCCCAAAGACGGTGAACTACAGACGCAACAATTTATGAAGTATTCGTGCTGTTATTTTATCATTCTTGGATGTTTTAGAATCATTTTATAGCAACTTTATATCATTTCTTGGGACTACCCTATTGACCCAGTGCCTAGTGCCACTTGTTGTTTTTTGCTTGTTGTTTACATCGCAGGAAATCAATACCAAACGGAGTCCAAACGCAACGGAACTCCACGGGGATTTTTTATGGACCAGGAGGAACCCAATGGGCCAGAGCTGCACCTGGGGGTGCCCCGATGGGGGCACAACCCACCAGGGCGCGCCAGGCCCACCTGGCGCGCCCAGGTGGGTTCTGCCCACCTCGGTGGCCTCCCGCACCCCTTCTTTGCACTATAAATTCCCAAATATTTTGAAACCCTTCGGGGTTAACCTAGATCAGAAGTTCGGCCGCCGCATGCCTCTGTAGCCACCGAAAAACAATCTAGACCCTTTTTGGCACCCTGCCGAAGGGGGGAATCATCTCCGGTGGCCATCTTGATCATCCCGGCGACCACCATGATGAGGAGGGAGTAGTCCACCCTCGGGGCTGAGGGTTTGTACCAGTAGCTATGTGTTTAATCTCTCTGTCTCTCTCGTGATCTATATCATGGGCTTTGTTAATATAGTCGGATATGATGTTTCTACCCTCTATACTCTTGTTATGATTAATTGAATCTTTACCCCTTGAAGTTTTGTCTTGTCGGATTGAATATTCAGAGATGAAAACACATGATATATGTCTTGCGGTATGAATACTTGAGGCGAAAATTGGGGTATCTTATCGATTCAATTGACATATGTTATGGCATTCAACTCGTGGATTCCCGCGGTGATATTGGGGTAATCTATGCATAGGGGTTGATGCATGTTTTTCTCTAGTAGAAACTTCGGGGTCTCTTTATAGTTCTTTGTGTGGATTGAATATTATTAATATGAATTTGCTTTGGTGTTATTCTAGTACGAACTCTAGGATAGATCGAACGGAAAAATAGCTTTGTGTTATTTTAGTACGAACTCTTGAATAGACCGAACGCAAAGAATAGCTTTGAGGTAGTCTCGTAACCTACAAGCAATATTTATCTTTTGTTCTCCACTAATAGGAACTCAGGAGTGATTCTTTATTACACTTTGAGGGATAATCATATGATCCAACTATGTTACCACTGTTGAGAGATTGCACTAGCGAAAATACGGACCCTAGGCCTCTTTTTTAAGCATTGCAATACCGTTTTTGTGCCCGTTTCCTATTTGCTACCTTGCTGTTTTTATTTATTCAGATTATAAAAATATATTTCTAGCATCAATATTACACTTTTATCACCATCTCTTCGCCGAACTAGTGCACCTATACAATTTTCCATTGTATTGGATGTGTTGGGGACACAAGAGATTTCTTGTATTTGGTTGCAGGGTCATTTGAGAGAGACCATCTTCATCCTACACCTCTCACGGATTGGTAAACCTTAGGTCATCCACTTGAGGGAAAATTGCTACTGTCCTACAAAACTCTGCGCTTGGAGGCCCAACACGTGTCTACAAGAATAAAGTTGCGTAGTAGACATCAGGGGACGGTCGGAGGGCGGCGATTCACCCTAGATCGGGTGCCACCACTGCGGCTGTGCCCTTCGGCGAGGGGGAGAGGTACAGATGGAATAACCCCTTCGTCCGTACCTCGCGGAGCATGACCACTGGGATGTTGCTGATGCTGCTCTCCTCCGGTGCCTCCCGCTCCTGTTTCGGCCATGGGGGAAGGGGTGACAACGCCACCTGCGCCCACATCCTCGCGCGTCTTCGCATTCCCCATGGCGTCAGCAGCCACGGGCGGCCGAGCCTTCGAGGTGGACGGGTGAGCTGCGGCATCGGACTTCTTCTTGGGCGCCATAGTCGATGGAGTCGCCGACGATGAAAACGGCGATGAAGATGACGCACTTCTGACGCTCTTGGTTTCATGCAAGTGATCCCCCTACCTGGCGCGCCAAAGATGTCGTGGGAAACCACGACCACCTATGGGGCCATGAGCCCCTTTCTGGTTCGGTGGGGGGATGACACGTTGCACAAAGAGCGGAGGAGCGTGAGACAGCACGGCAGAGATCACACAGGCAGTTTTAACCCAGGTCCGGGCCGCCACGAGGCGTAAAACCCTACTCCTGCTTTGGTGGATTGATGGTGGACTGTGGTGGGAAACGCAACACTCTTGCCCGGCAGGGTTGCCTCGGGACGAGAACGGCTACGCACGTATGAGTCTACAAGGGTTTGAATCCTTCCTATGGTTGCCATGGGCCTCCTTTTATAGATCAAGGGGTTACCATAGTGGCAAATCAGTCATTATGCATTGATTAGATAGCAAACAGTGCTATCATACCTAACTCTGCAGGCTGACAGAGTGCATTAAATGCACCGCTCAACATCACATCATAGCTTGCTCGGCAGGCCCAGCCGGGCTGTTCTGCCAGCTTCGCACCTGCTTGCTTGACACGTCTCAGGATGGGTGTCATATGGAGGTGTTTGTTGTAGGAAGTGGCCGCCATGTGGCATATAGCAGCCACTTAGTCACTTTGGAGCTTGACACCGCACTGATCGACGACATGCGTCGTGGTGAGGTGGTGCAATGGAGTGGCTTGCCTTTGCTAGCCCCGGCAGGCCTGCCGGGATGATCCGAAGGCTTGCTTCCAAGGGTAACCTCATCCTCGCTAGGCTCGCCTGCCCTGCAGGGGAGGTTTTTTTTCCTTTAGCAGTATCTAGCTTCTCTGGCTAGTCTTGGTCTCTTTGTGCTAGACTTGGATCCTTCAAGGGAATTGATCCATCATGCTTGGGTTGATTGTACTGTCGTAATCTTGTCTTTGTGCCTGTGCACAGTCCGGGCAACAGACCCAGTGTTTGTTGCACCGACAGTTATTGACCGGAGAGGTGTCTTGGTCATGTCTGCATAGTTCTCAAACCCATAGGGTCCGCACGCTTAACGTTCGTTGGCGATATAGTGTTATATGAGTTATATGATCTGGTGACCGAATGTTTCGAAGTCCCGGATGAGATCACGAACATGACGAGGAGTCCCAAAATGTCAAGAGGTAAAGATTGGTATATAGGACGATGGTATTCGGACACCGAAAGTGTTTCGGAGAAAACTGGATAGTCATCGGAGTATCGGAGGGGGTACCGGTCATCCTCGGGAGGGTATTGAGCCGATTGGGCCATAAGAGAGGAGCACACCAGCCCACAAGGGGCTGGCACGCCCCCCATGGCAATCGCCCAAGTGGGGAATGGAAAGGGGGAGGATTCGGCCTCCCCTTCCTTCTCTCTTCCCCCTTTCCTTTCTTCTCCGGCAAATAAGGAAAGGGGGGCACCACTTGGGGAGGACCCCAAGTAGGATTCTGCCTACTTGGGGTGCCCTCCTGGCTGCTCCCTCCTCTCCCCACCTATATATATGTGGGAGGGGTGCCTAGCACACCCCAGACAATTGCCTAGCCGTGTGCGTCGCCCCCCTCCAACGTTTACACCCTCGGTCATATTTTCGTAGTGCTTAGGCGAAGCCCAGCGGAGATCACTTCACCATCACCGTCACCACGCCGTCGTGTTTCCGGAACTCATCCACTACCTCACCGTCTTGCTGGATCAAGACGGCGGAGGACGTCATTGAGCTGAACGTGTGCTGAACGCAGAGGTGCCGTACGTTCGGTGCTCGATCGGTTGGAACGCAAAGAAGTTTGACTACATCAACCTCGTTGTCAAATGCTTCCGCTTACGGTCTACGAGGGTACGTAGACACACTCTCCCCTCTCGTTGCTATGCATCTCCTTGATAGATCTTGCGTGTGCGTATAATTTTTTTTGTTTTCCATGCAACGTTCCCCAACAGGTTCCCCAATGACCCAGGGTCATTTCAGACAAATCATGTCGTGTTGCCCCCTAGCTATAAATAGCCACCCCCTTCCCCCATAAATTGGTGGCTGCTCAGAGTTAGTGCACGGATTTTGTCGTTTGAGAGCAACCCACCTCCGAAGCCTTTGAGATATAATTCTTGCGAGGACAAAACCCAAAACACCCAAAGCCCAAAGAGCGTTTGGCATCACTGAAGTCTTTCTGTCCGCATGATCTCAAGACTTATTACACTTGAAGACTGTGATCTTCCAGTCACTTAGGCGTCGTGTTCTAAGGATCCAAGAGTCATTGTGGATCGCCGGTGAACGAAGTCTGTGAAGGCTTGGAAGTCTACCTTGAAGACTTACCTGAGTGATTGGGCGAGGACTAAGTGACCTTAGTTCAAGGGGAATAAGGTGAAGACATGGTCTTCTGAGTTCAATCTTAGCCTCCCTAACCAGACGTACAGTTGTCACAGCAACTGGAACTGGTCTACCAAATCCTTGTCCTCGTTAAGCAATTGGTCCTATCACTACACCCTATACTTACTGTTTAGCTTCGTGAAGTCATTGCCTGCCTGCTCTCATTGAATTCATTTTGTGAAGACATTCACCCCTGATTGCTTACTTGGCATCATACTATCTTCCTATTCTGGTCTGTTCTACCAAGCTTCTATCTGTCTTTGTGCTTTCTTTGTATTGTTTCTTTGACTATGGCATGGCTAGTGTAGTTTATCTTCCGCTGCATCCCATTTAGGCGTTATTTGTCCGCCCGTCTTCAAAGACATTGTTTGTTTCAAAGACTTTCATAAAAATCACCTATTCACCCCCCTCTAGTCGATAACAAGCACTTTCAATTGGTATCAGAGCAAGGTGCTCCCTTGTTCTGTGTGATTCGGTTTAACCACCTAGAGTTTTAGTTATGTCGACTGCTGGGATAATCAAGGTCTCCGTTGCGTGCCCTGTCTTCCATGGCACTGATTACCCCTATTGGAAGAATAAGATGCGCATGCATCTTGAAGCCATTGATAACGACCTTTGGTATGACGTCAAGATTGGTGTTCGCAAAGTCGGTGAAGGCGTCACCGCTGCTGATGACAAAAGGTCTGCACAATTAGACTCAACTGCCAAGAATATCATCTATGGTCATTTGACCAAAGGACAGTATGGCCGTGTGAGTGCTCTGGAGTCTGCGAAGCTAGTCTGGGACAGGCTGTCTAAGGTCAACGAAGGCGTCTCAACACAAAGAGACTCAAGAATCGATATGCTTCGCAATCTGTTAAACTGCATCAAGAGGCTTGACAATAAGAATGTCCATCTCACCTTCGACCGTCTTACTGATATCACAAATTAGCTTTGTGCACTTGGCGCCACTGAGATCACTAAACATGAAGTCATGAAGAAGCTATTGAGATCACTTGACAACTCATTTGACACCCTATCGCTAATGATCCAAGAACGTCCTGACTTCAAGGATCTTGACCCGTCGGACATACTTGAGAGGCTCAATACACATGAGTTCCAGCTATCTGAGAAGAGAGATATCTATGGTCCTAACTATGGTCGATCACGTGCTTTGAAGGCAAAGGCGGTTTCCTCATCTAAAGACTCTGACTGCAGTTCTAGTGATCCTGAAGATCTTGGCAAGGATCTCACAATGCTTGTGAGAAAATTCCAAAAGTTCTCCGAGTAGAATCGCTTCGGAAAGTCTTCAAAATCTAGCTCCAAGACTGTTGAGGCTTCCACTCGTGGCTACAAGAAGAGAACCTGCCACAAATTTAAGAAACCAAAAAATTACATTTCTGAATGCCCTCGATGGGAAAAGGAAGCCAAGAAAAAGAAGAAGAGCAAGGAATATGATTCTCATGAAAAGAAGAAGAAGAAATCCTCAAAGTCTTCTTCAAACTCTCACGAAAAGAGCAAGAAATATGACTCTTGCGAAAATAAAAAGAAGACGAAGAAGAGCAAGGACGAGGAGATCGACGTCGACGAGTGGAGGAGTGTCTTCCCCAACGACCCCAATGACGACATCGGCCCGGACCCGGCTCGCGGCACACCGTACCTGATGAGGAAGGATTGGCTCGACCTCCACTTCGACCAAAAGTAGTTTAGTTTAAATTTATGTTTTATGTTCGGTTATGCAAAACTATCTATGTTTATGTTTGAATGCATGCTGCTTTCGGTTGAACCTGCTTTGAACTTGATCAAATTGAAGTTTACAATGTTAAGTTTAGGGGACCGACTAGAAACGGCGAAAAATTACTGGAGTATATATATACTCCACTAAGGGGTTTGCTCCGTTAACTTTTAGGGGGTCGGCTAGAGATGGCCTTATGCCTTGTTTATTTCAGATATTCACAATTTGATGCTCTATATGCGCAACTATTTATTGTGTAGATTAATTTCATCAATAACAGTTTCAACAATACCACTATGAATTACGATATTTGGTTGCTGTTAAGGATATTGTCTACCATGGATATATTTGGTTGATGTTTAGCCTATTGTGCTTAACATGCCTTTGGATGTACTCACACATGACAATATTGGGAACAACTGTTGTTTTCCATCGAGGTTAGTTTCATCCCATTGCTTATATATACTCACTGTTCAGGATATTGGTAGCTGGTACCATATAGCCCCGGGGCTGATGAGGGATTAGTCGTCGAATCAGACATTTCACTGAATATATCTGTAACTCATTTATCGATAGGTTAACTAGATCCATATTTAATATATCTGAGGCTACATAGCAACATGCATTGTACTGAATGACTAAATATGCAATCCCCAGCTACATAGCAACAATGAAGAGTGTTACCTTAATGTTCTGATGATGTCTAGATATACATGTAATAAGATCTTATATAATGGGACGGAGGGAGTGTTGTACTACATCATTGTGCAATTGTTGTTTAGCTTCTAATATTAACTTGGTGCTTTTAGGTACATATGTCATTGCCAAAGATCCACGCTTCGATCCTTTCTGCATATGGGGCAATGAGATATTCATGAACCAGCATCAAGTGAGGAAACTGATAAAGATTGTTATTAAAATGGGTCAAAAGATATCAATCGAACTATTTGTTTACACTTTATGCAAGACAATCGTGATCTGCATGATGGTAAGTAAGGACTCTATAGCCTTCTTTTCACTGCCCATAATGAGTTGTGTTAGATGACAATGTCTGGATTTTTTCCTTTGCAGTGGTTCCCGAAGCAGTTTACTCAAGATTACCTCTCAAACTACATGATTGGCAGCCGGTAATGACCCAAAAGTATAGGGGATCAATTGTAGCTCTTTTCGATAAGTAAGAGTGTCGAACCCAACACGAGCAGAAGGAAATGACAAGTGGTTTTCAGCGAGGTAATGTCTGGAAGTGCTGAAATTGTAAGTAGTAGAGTAGTTTGATAGCAAGATAATTTGTAACGAGCAAGTAACGATAATAGTAGCAAAAGTGCAGCAAGGTAGCCCAATCCTTTTGAGGCAAATGACAGGCCAAGATGGTCTCTTATAATAATCAAAGCGTTCTTGAGGGTACACGGGAATTTCATCTAGTCACTTTCATCATGTTGATTCGATTTGTGTTCGCTACTTTGATAATTTGATATGTGGGTGGACCGGTGCTTAGGTGCTATTCTTACTTGAACAAACCTCCTACTTATGATTAACCCTCCCGCAAGTATCCGCAACTACGAGAAAAGTATTAAGAATAAATTCTAACCATAGCATTAAACTTTTGGATCCAATCGGTCTCTTACGGAATAGCACATAAACTGGGGTTTAAGCTTTTGTCACTCTTGCAACCCATCATCTAATTGCTACTCCACAATGCATTCCCTTAGGCCAAATATGGTGAAGTGTCATGTAGTCGACGTTCACATGACACCACTAAGGGAATCACAACATACATACTATCAAAATATCGAAGACATATCAAGTTCACATGATTACTTGCAACATGATTTCTCCCGTGACCTCAAGAACAAAAGTAACTACTCACACATGATAATCATGCTCAAGATAAGAGGGGTATTAAATAGCATAATGGATCTGAACATATAATCTTTCACCAAATAAACCATATAGTAATCAACTACAAGATGTAATCAACACTACTAGTCACCCACAAGCACCAATCTATAGTTCCGATAACAAGATTGAACACAAGAGATGAACTAGGGTTTGAGATGAGATGGTGATGTTGAAGATGTTGATGGAGATAGCCCTCCCCAAGATGGGAGAGTTGTTGGTGATGATGATGACGATGATTTCCCCCTCCGGGAGGGAAGTTCCCCTGGCGCAATCGCTCCGCCGGAGGACAAAAGTGCTCCTGCCCAAGTTCCGCCTCGAGATGGCGGCGCCCCATCCCGAAAGTCCTCCCCTTATTTTTTCTAGGTCAAAATGACTTATATACCAGAAGATGGGCACCGGAGGTGGGCCTGGGTGAGCACAACCCATCAGGGCGCGCCTGGGCTCCCTGTGGCGCCCAGGTGGGTTGTGCCCACCTGGTGGGCCTCCTCTGGTATTTATTTGCTCCAATATTCATCAAATATTCCATAAAAATTCTCCATGAAGTTTCAGCTTGTTTGGAGTTGTGCAGAATAAGTAGTCTGACGTAGCTTTTCCAGGTCGAGATTTCCAGGTGCCGGAATTCTCCCTCTGTGTGTGTACCTTGCAAATTGTGAGAGAAAAGGCATTAGAATTACTCCAAAAAGCATTATTACGCATAAAAACATCATAAATAACAGTATGAAAACATGATGCAAAATGGACATATCAACTCCCCCAGGCTTAGACCTCGCTTGTCCTCAAGCGAAAACCGAAATCGAAAAACATGTCCACATGCTTAGAGAGAGAGGTGTCGATAAAAACAAAATACGGACATAGAAGCATGATGTGAATTATTATAATGGCAACAAACTTAAACATAAGACTCTTATCATAGAACTTTTATCATAGACTACTCATGAATAAGTGACAATTCATCACACTATCGAAGTATAAAGCAAAAACTCTATTAGAAACCAACAAACTATGTTCTCAGTCAACTTTGCAACTACAATTCATCATCTTTTCAGGAAGGGTCACATGTCGGAGCCTTTAGGCAAGTCCACATACTCAACCATCACATAGTCTTTTATGATTGCTAACACTCACCGCATACCCATGAGCAAAACGTTTCAACCGGACACATAGAAAGATGGGGGCTTATAGTTTCGCCTCCCAATGTATTCACCTCAAGGGTGATGTCAACAATAATAACTCATGCTACCCATATTCAACTGGACATATGTGCCTAGATCTTTCCTCACCACTTGATGCTTGCTAAGGGAGAAAAATAAAAGGAATAGAGGGAAAAACTTTGACTCTTTGCATAAAAGTAAATACATAAAAGTAAAAGATAAGCCCTTCGCAGAGGGAAGCAGAGGTTGCCATGCACTTTTCTTTTTGTATGCTCAACCCCTTAGTGCAGAAGAACGTCACGTTGTATTGCTCCTTGTGATGGCAACCTTTATTATGCAGTCTGTCGCTTTTATTCTTTAACATCACAAGTTCGTACAACACTCAATTTTCTCTTACACTAAATGATCTCACACTTTTAGAAGCAATTTTTATTGCCTTATTGCACTGATGACAACTTACTTGAGGGATCTTGCTCAATCCCTAGGTAGGTATGGTGGACTCTTGAAAATAAGATTTGGGTTTAAGAGTTTTTGGATGCACAAGTAGTATCTCTACTTGGTGCGGAATTTTTGGCTAGCAAAGATAGGGGGCAAGCACCACATGTTGAAGGATCTATGACAATATAACTTCTATTTGAATATGAACAAACATAAATCATTAAGTTCTCTTCCTTGTCCAACGTCAACAATTTTGGCATATAATATTTTGATGGGGGCTCACAATCACAAAAGATTTCTAGGATAGTGTATTTATATGTGAATATTCTCTTCCCTTATTAATTCTTTCATGAGTACCATCATTGACTAATGCTATGTTTGTCAATCTCTAATAAATTTTTCTACTTATAATTTTCCTTATGTGGTGTCATCACCTACCATAAGATTAGCATATGATCTTCTTGATTTATTTCCTTTCTTTTTGTTTATTTCCTTTCTTTTTATTGCAACATGAAAGTAAAGAAAGCAAAAACTCAAACTAACTTTATTATATATCTCGCACACGATTACAAGGATATATCACTAGGCAAACTCTCTAAAAGAAAAGATCGAGCTAAACTTTCATTCATCTAAAGCAAAAGATTGAACTAAAATAAGTAAAGGCAAAAGATAGTGGGGATGATACGATACCGGGGCACCTCCCCCAATCTTGGCGGAAGCCAAGGGGAGTGCCCATACCTGATACTCAATTTTCTTTTGGTGATGAAGAATATGGTGGTGGTGATGATGAAGTAGAGGGTTTGGCCTTCTTCCTCAGCTTACGCTTGAGGATAGAATTTTCCTCCTTCAATTCTCCGATCTCCTGTTCAAGCTCCAGTACCTTCTTGCATAAATCTTGCTTACTATCCTGCAAAAGGCGGAAGGGTATAAACTGAACCTTAGGCCTCTTTGGTTTGTTCGGGACGCTTGACTTCTTGAATTCCACATGCATGTCCCCAGGTTGAGGCAGCAGGGTTTCGTCTTCATCTGCTCGTCTCCTCCTTCTCCCTAGGATAATAGTCTTCCTCTTCCTTCATAGTCCAGCCATAGTGCTCCACATCCCCATAGGACTTGGGGTTTGAGATTAAATCAGCAGCATAACTCTCACCCTCGGAGTCTTGGGATGACATATTTTCAGATCTGACAGGAAAACAGCAAGAAAAGAAACCAGAAGATTTCTCCGCAATACGGTGGTCAATAGGTTTGGGGGGTAAAGATTTTTTATCTTGGGAAACAATCAAACGGAAGAAAAACGGAGTACGGAAGGCTGTCGGTGTCAAAACCGGCGGATCTCGGGTAGGGGGTCCCGAACTATGCATCTAAGGTCGATGGTAATAGGAAACAGGGGACACGATGTTTACCCGGGTTCGGACCCTCTCTATGGAGGTAATACCCTACTTCCTGCTTGATTGATCTTGATGAATATGAGTCTTACAAGAGTTGATCTACCACGAGATCGTAATGGCTAAACCCTAGAAGTCTAGCATGTATGACTATGGTAATGAGTATCTCCCCCTCTGGACTAAGTCCTCTGGTTTATATAGATAACGGGAGGATCTAGGGTTACACAAGGTCGGTTAAAAAGGAAAAGAATCTACATATTTGGTCGCCAAGCTTGCCTTCCACGCCAAGGAGAGTCCCATCCGGACACGGGTGCGGTCTTCGGTCTTCGTATCTTCATAGCCCATCAGTCCGGCCCATGGCTAACAGGGCGGACGCCCGTGGACCCCTTAGTCCAGGACTCCCTCAGTAGCCCCCGAACCAGGCTTCAATGACGAGGTATTCGGCGCGCAGATTGTCTTCGGCATTGCAAGGCAGGTTCCTCCGACGACGACTTCCAACTAATGTATTCAGCTTTTAATTCAATGCCGCACCCCTCGGCTTCTGTGCATCTATGACTTCAGCTTCCACGTGTCGGGCGAATGCGGACGGTCAGGGTATTTTTTGCAAATAACACCCCGGCCATGCAAGAAAGAGCGTCTATTTAAAGAGATTGGGTCTTAGATCCATTCGGCACCACGCGGAGAAATTCCTCAGAGATTGCCAGGAAAGACCATTCCAACATGGCTAGCATTCCCACCTCCTCCTCCCGTTCCGACCCAGAGAAAGGCGAGTGGGAGAGGTGTTCTGTGTCCCACAGTCAATTGGAGAAGTTGCAAATGCAGGGATTCCTCCCCCCTGTAGATCTGGTCCCTGTTCGAGCAGGGTTGGCTTCCTTCGACGGCAAAACCCAGGCGGAGGATATCCCCAATCCATCTGCTGGGGAACGAGTATGCTTCGTCCCCTATCTGCTGAGGGGTGTGGGATTTCCAATTCACCCATTCCTCCGAGGGCTTCTGGAGTATTATGGCCTCCAGCTGCACAATTTTACCCCAGCCTCCATCCTGCACATTGCGGGTTATGTCGCTTTATGCGAACTATTCCTGGGTTGTGAGGCCCATATTGATCTGTGGAGAAGGTTGTTTTGTCTTGTCCTGCGCAACCACGAGGGATCGATATTTGAAGTGGGCGGGACCAAAATCTGGCGCATTGCTGAGACCGGATACCTATCCGGCACACCGAAGAAAGCTTCCGAAGAGTGGACCACTGAATGGTTTTACATCGATGACATCGTACTTCCAGATCCGGTCCGGAGGGGTCTCCCCGAGTTTGCAAGTATTCCTCTGAAGAAACGCCATAGTTGGCGCCCTTGGAGCCTCGAGGAGGAAGATAGTGCGGAAGTTCGCTAGCTCTTGAGAAAGATCAGGATGCTTGCCCAGTCCAGATACACAATAGTCGAAGTGATGGCGACCTCCATAGTGCGGGGGGTCCAGCCACTTCAATATAGAGGACTTCCCATGTGGAACTACAATGGGGAAGATGACGCCTCCCGCTGCGGCAGGAAAGTTCCGGACACCCCTGCCGCCCTAGCCAAAATATTGGCCGAACTGTTCATGGGTGAGGAAGAGGAGTTCCTGCGCATCACGCACAGAGAAGGATATTCCATGTATAGTCCTCCTAGTTGGGTAAGCCCCCAACTATTCTGCTCTACTCATTCCACTCCCTGAGCTTCGTTCAATGAATATTAACCCGTCCATTTGTAACAGCACTGAAGAAAGATTTCCGAGGGGCTTCACAACCCCGCCCCGCAGCCCGAGGGCCACAATCGGGACCAAGGTAGTCAGAATCCCGATTCGACTGCTAGAATCCTACGACTTCACGACCCTACGGGAGCATGTCGATCCAAATCCCACTATGAATACGGATCAGGTAGAATCCATGTTGAGTCATGATCCAAGTCATAGAATCCTGTACAAAACTGTACAATCCCAACTATGCTATGGACTACATCCGATTCTACTAACTTATCTAAGCCGTTTGTTTAGTTGTAGCAAAATAGTATGCCATCATCCAAACCCCTTTTCATATACCTCATGGACCTTTATTCCCCTCCTAAGGCCAAATGCTTAGCCGTAGACACCTTTGATCTAGCTCTTAGAAACCCTAGATCGAAATTGAGGATCAGGCTTGTCAACATATGGAATTGGCATGAAAAGGAGGATGCTTCAAGATTAATCGGAGAAGGAGAGAAATAACCTTCAAGGTTTAGCACAGTAGGTCAGATGGACAAGTGAACGACTATTCATGCACTCTAAAAGAACATAAGTAAATTTCGTGCATTGAAGGTTTAAATGTTCTATATATTTCGCTCTCATATATGTTCCATACATGCGAGCTAGATGGTAGGTTAGCCATAAAAAGAAGTGGAGTACAACTAGCATTGATGTGTATGTTCTTTGCTCCATATTTAGTGTCAAAACTCTATAGAACCCATAAATTTCTTGTGTGCATACGAAATATCTTATTTGAGTAAATCTAGTAGAATCTTCGATTCCACGACTCGATCTTATGACTCGATTCTGTTTGAGGAAAACCGATCCGACTCCGAATCCCGACTCTGACTACCTTGATCGGGACCTTGACCCCGGATTCGAAGAGGATCCGGATATATTCATGGTGCTCGAGAATGGTGTGTTTTACCAGGCGAGCTACGACGGCACCGAAGTGGCCATCATCGCCGATTACCCTGGTCTTCTCCCTGCTTCGCACGTAAGTAGTCAGGAGACATCTCCCCCGAAAGGGTTACCTCATTCCGCCTCACCCACCGCACGGTCTCGTGCTTCGAAGGGGAGGCGTTCGACATACCGTGCTACTCCAGGAGCGACTCCGAAGAGAGCGGCTCCCGCACCGGGCAAGCCTTCAAAGAGGAAGGCAAACGAAGACACGGTTGAGCCCTCGTCAAAGAGGTATGGGTTTGCAAATATGGTTTTTTTAATAGTCGCATCCAACTGTAACTTTCATGTTCGTCCCGTATTAGGAAAAGAGTCCGCCGGACTGTGTCCGGGGGTCCGATCAGCAATACTCCCAATAGCCAGGATCCAACCCCAGCCGAGGGGACGGGGGCCGATATGGGAGTGACGCCGGACTGTCCTTCGGCCGAGGGCTCGGAAAATATGTCCGTCACCAACTCGGAAGTGGAAAGTGCCATGAATCATCGACGCCGGAGGGCCATTTTACGAGACCCCAGCTTTTCGGAAGAGGCGTTTAATGCCTTCAGCTCGGCTGATGCACACATCCGAGCTGCTCGAGATGGGCTTGGCAGAGCCACAAAGTAGCATTTAAAAGATGTGCAGGTAAGTTTACTATGTCTCGGTATGATAACCGTATGCTAGTAGCTGTCGGATCTCGGGTTCCGGCAAAACCCTTAAGTTTCGAACTCTGGGGTGCGCGTGAAGTTCTTTCCCTCCTACCGATCCACACCCTAGCTCGCTAAGATCTCACGGACGAACTCGACGAACTCACAACACAGAGAGACACGAGGTTTATACTGGTTCGGGCCACCGTTGTGGTGTAATACCCTACTCAAGTGTGTGGTGGTGGATTGCCTCTTGGGCTGATGATGAATAGTATAAGGGGAAGAACAGCCTCCTGAGGTTGAGGTGTTCTTGTGCTTGGTGAACTTGTGCGGTGAGAGCGTGACTTCTCCCTCACTGTGGTGGCTAGATCTACTTATATAGGCCCTAGTCCTCTCCCCAAATATTGAGCGGGAAGGGAGCCAACAACGGCAGGAAAATTTGAAAGGGGACATCTAGTACAAGCTATCCTGACAAAAGCGGTCTTCGCCTGCAAAAGGCTCTGGTGATGACGCCGTCTTGGGCTCCATGGTGACCTCCGTCTTGCCATCCTGCTGGTCTTGGTCTCGTTGCACCGATATGGAAACCTTTGTCTGATGCCTCGGTACTCCACGCCTGCGCCTGCTTCTTTAGCACCAAAGAGGAAACAAGGACGCTGCGCACGCTGGCGCCTGCCTGGTGTCGATCGTCATGGCTCACGTCACGAGAGCCTTGTGAGGTTTGCCCCACCTTGATATCTCCGCTCCTCGTGAGCCTGCCTAGCTAAGCCGCTCCTGAGGAGGTCTTGCGTCGTCCGCCTCGCGAGGCTTGGCCCCTCGCGAGGGTCTTGAATGCTTTGTTGATGAAGATGGGCCGTACATGCCCGCTAGCATGGCCACGCCGTGGGCCGCAGGCAGGCAAGTCTGGGGACCCTCGTTCCTAGAACGCCAAAACTAGCCCCCGGGCCCAAGGTGCGCTCGGGCTTGGCTTCGAGGCGGAGCCAAGGGTCATGTACGGAGCGCCGCGGGCCTCAAAAGCCTGCGGCCTCGGTTGACGCGTGGCGGTTGATTGGACGTGGGCGTCTCCACTTCCCCACGCTGCCTCGGCAACTGCTCGACTTGACAAGTCCCTGCGACATGCAAGAAAAACCATCATTACCTGTGATCGTGGGAGGCGCCGGTTGGCCTCCTTCCGCTATAAATGGGGAGGGAGGGGCGGAGCCCCCGTCGCCCATCTCTTCCCGGTTCACTTGCTTCTTCCTCCTTGCTTCTCCGCTTGCAACAATGGCGCCCATCCGAAGGTTTTCTGCGGACAAGAAAAGAAAGGCTGCCCGCGACGATCCGAGGCCGCTCCCGCCGAAGAAGAGGACGGTCCATCGCCGCGACGAAATGGCGATGCAGGTGGTGACGAGGCCTTGGTGCGAGCCGCCTCCCCCTGGGTATCCACTTCCTGTGTACGCCTGAGTCGAGGGCTCAGGAGGGCGGAGCGACGAGCGGCGCCGCCCGCGCCTCGCCGGTGGTTGCCGGGCGGCGGCAACGCGTGCAGTCGCTCCCGGAGTCCACGCTGCGGACTCCTCGCGCGAGCTCGTGCTATGGGCGCCGATGCCCCCAAGATCTTGGATCCGCTTCCCGCAGTTCTTCTCCGACGTGATGCCGCCGAGAGGGCCCCTCGAGCTTTGGTTGCAGCACGCCGACTGCGACGCTCCAGCGACCGGAGCAGAGATCTTGCCGGTCCGCGGCTGGGGCGAGGTCGCGTGTGTTTGCCGTGCGAGGGGTGCCCTTGCGATCCACTTCAAGTACGACGGCGCCACCACACTCTTCTTCAAGGTCTTCGATGCGGAGGGCCGCCGCCTGGAGTGTTGCCCTGGAGGGAAGCACCAGGCTGACGCGCGCTCCGCTCGTGGCTTCTCCAGCAGCAGCAACCCCTGGGAATCCAGTAGCTCTCCTGAGCCTTACGAGACTCCGGAGACGAGCGACGACAGCTACGTGCCCCCGAGCTCTCGCCGGGCTCGGAACAAGGCCGCGGCGTCCAGCCGCCGCCGCCGCCGATCTGGATGAGGTTGGCGTCGGCCTCCCGTGGCCCACTGTTGATGATGGCGTCCGCCATGGGGGGTGTAGATAGGATTCCTCTTAGTTCTCGTTTCCGTTTCCTTCGGAGGATCATGAGGAACCCTGTGGGGGCGTGTAAGGATCCGTGATGCCCTTTTGTGTATATCTTCCTTTATTATGAAAGTTTGCGAGCGCATGTCCTGTCAAGGCTCGGTCTCCCCTTTCCAACTCCGCGATAGCTTGTTGCTCTACGCTGACAGGTCCCAGTCACCAGGCAGGCTACAGCCGTTGCTGGTATGCCAGGTCGCGTGCCGTGGCCAAGGCCAGGAGGTGTGCGGCCCGAGGTCCGGTAACAGCCCCTGAGGCGTGATGCTCAGGAGGTCCCCTTTAGCGCTCAAGCAGCTACGGCAAGGTAAGAAAGGGAGGCGATGTGGCCACGGCAGAGCTGCGATGACCGCGACCCTAAGGTTCCAACGATTAGCCGATCCGAGCGCGAGACTTATCTCAGTGGCGCGGGGTCCATTCTTCGCGATGCGCTAGGCCTGTGCGCAGATCCCCGCAGCATAGCTAGGTTAGGCCCGCACGAGTCTTCCCCTCCCCATGCTCTCCTTAGTGCTCTACGTCCTTAGGTCCCAGCCCTCGACTGAGCTCAGCCGCCGCTGGTATGCCAGGTCGCGATGCCGTGGTCAAGGCCAGGGGGTGAGGGTTGGAGAGCCAGTAAGAGCTCCTGAGTCGCGATGCTCAGGAGCCCCCCTTTTAACGCGCAAGCGAATTGCCCGAAGGAAAAGGAAGCTCGGGGTGCCGCCCGCTATCTTCTTCATGAGGTTCCTGTAATCCATCACAAAGGGAGACACGGTTTTGCTGTTATGGTTGCCAGCCTGCCGCTGGTCGCTTGATGAGGAGACGGATGCACTGAGGGCCTGGTGAGGTGACGTGCGCGAGGCGTTCCGTGATCCAGAGCTCGACCGCTCAGGTTTGTCGACGTGGCAGGGACGGACCCATGGACCAGCGCCGTGCCAGTGTGAGGAGGCCCCGTGAGGGCGACGACCGAGCACGTAGCAATCAGGCAGGTTAAGCATGGAAGGAAAACCAGCTTAAGTAAATGCAGAAAGATACATGCCACTGGGTCAGGCCTGAGCGGCTTGGATATGATGCAGCCCGAGGGGCGCCCCCAACAAGGTAAGCAAAAGACATAAGCAAACGGGATACATGCCACAGGGACGGACCCATGCGGCCTGGGAATAATGCAGCCCGAGGGGCGCTCCCAGCAAAATGAACTTGGAAAATGTCACATGGTTCTGTCGACGAAGAAGAGTTGGTGCAGCTGAAGGCGTGCGTCGAAGGAATGGCTGCTCATGAGCCACTGGGGCCCTGAGCCTCGGGAGGCTCTGGGGGCTCAGGTGGTTCCCTGAGGACCATCTCCATCTCCGCCAGGACGGCGTGGTACCTGGCCTCCTGAGCCGCCAGGACACGCCCCATGTCGCGCTGATAGGCTGACGCCACGCTCGGCAAGCTGAAGGGTATACGAACGTAGCTGTGTGGTGGGCCCTCGCAACGGCCCACACACGAAGGCCAGAAAAGCTCCTGAGATGCGGCCCTGTTGAGCCCTGGGACGTCGATGCAGACGCGCAGCCCGGCATCCTCGCCTGGATGGGGAGCTGCGCCTCGTGAGAGGCGGTCGCCACTCATGGCCCTTGCGTCTTGCAGTTCCTGAGTGGTCTTGGTGATGAACTCCTGAGTGGTGGGCACTCCTTGCCCTGTGTTCTCCTGAGGGAAACGTGCCACGAAGCACGCCTCCAAGTGGTGCCCAAGCGCCTCCCTCGTGATGTGGGCAAGGTCCGAGGCCTTCCAGAAGAAAGCCCCCGAGCCCTGCCCGAGGAGGGCGCCGGGCGTGCCTTCCTATGCGATGAAGGGAGGCGCCCCTGGAGCGGGCGCTGATCCTGACGAGGCTCCAGCTGCGTCGCCATCCTCCTGAGATCCTGCACGGCGCAACTGCTTCTTCTTGGGGATGGCCTCCGGAGGGCCCTCACTTCTGCTATCGGGGTCGTCGATTGCTGCATCTTGGAAGGCGCGCTCGATGGAGCACACCGCATCTCTTTCTTCACATGGGACCGTGATGATTCCGCCACTTCCTGGCATCTTGAGGACGTTGTAGCCGTGGTGGGTGACGGCCATGAACTTGGCCAGGGCTGGATACCCGAGGATGGCATTGTACGGCAGACGGATGTGGGCGACGTCGAAGTCAATGAGCTCGGTGCGGTAGTTCTTGCGTTCCCCGAAGGTGACAGTGAGGTGGACCTGCCCAATCGGTGTGGTGGAACCGTCGGTCACCCCTGAGAAAGGCTTGGTAGGCTGAAGTTGCTCGTATGGCACTTGGAGGTTGTCGAATGTGTCGACGGACAGGACATTGAGTCCGGTGCCGCCGTCAATGAGGGTCTTGGTAACTTGCACGTTGCTGATGACTGGGGAACAAAGCATCGGGAGGGCGCCAGCTGTGGCTGCACACTTGAGCTGATCTGCCGAGTTGAAGGTGATGGCGCACTGGGACCACTTGAGCGGGCGCGTGGCCTCGAGCTTGGGGAGGACTGCGTTCACTTCACGAGCAAACTATTTGAAGATGCGCTGCGAGGCTGGGGCCTGAGCTCCGCCCAAGATACAAGCAATTGCACGCGGCTCCTGGAAGCCCCCAGCCCCCTTGTCTTGGTGGTGATCGTCGTTCCTCCTTGGCGGTGGCCGCAGCAGGGGAAGGCCGGCACTGCCCTGAGGGCGGTCCTTGCGAGGCTGGTCTCTCCAGGCGCCCTCGCGAGGATGATCCTGCCAGTGGTCCTCACGAGGACGGTCACGCCACTCCTGGCATGGGCCACGGTCATCCCAGCGTCCACCACCACGGCCGTAGCCACGGTCGCTCCGTTCGGGGCGTCGACCGAAGCGTCCCTCGTGGATGGCTCTGAGCTCTTGACAGTCACTGGTGTTGTAGGTGTTCAGGTTGTGGAAGGCGCAGAACGGCCGGCTGTTCTTGGATGACTCAGGCTGATCTCTGCCCCGCTTGGTGTCGGGCTCCGCTGCGAGCACGGCCGCTTCCTTGCGCTTCACGTCCTTGGCCTTGGCCTTCTTTTCCTCTGCACCCGCAGCTGGTAGCTCGAGGAGGGAAAGGCGCCCCTCCTCAGCTCTTGCGCACTTGGTTGCCAGGTTGAACAACTCCTAAGACATGCACAGCTCCTCGTGGATAGCAAGCTCCTCCTTCATCTTGATGTCGCGGACGCCGCCAGAGAACGCGGAGATGATGGCCTCGTCCGTGACCTTGGGGATCTTGAGGCGAGTGTTGTTGAAGCGCTGGATGTACTTCTGGAGGGTCTCTCCTGGTTGTTGCTTGATGCAGCGCAGGTCACCCGCGGCCGGCGGGCGGTCGCGCGTGCCCTGGAAGTTGGCGATGAAGCGGTCGCGTATCTCATCCCAGGAGGAAATGGAGCTGTGTGGCAGGTTCAGGAGCCACGAACGGGCGCCGTCTTTGAGTGCCATAGGGAACCAGTTCGCCATGACTTTCTCGTCACCGCTGGCTGCTTCGATGCTCAGCTCGTAGAGCTGCAGGAACTCCGCAGGGTCGGCGGTGCCGTCGTAGCGAGGGGGCAGATCCGGCTTGAACTTGCCTGGCCAGGCGACGCTACGCAGCTCGAGGGTGAAGGCGCGGCAGCTGGCCGTGGTTGCCGGGGCCCGTCTTGGAGGTGGCGCTTGGTCTTGACGAGGCCCGCATGCCGCTACCGCAGCGGGCGGTCTTGGCGAGGTGGCGTGGGGAGCGCAGGTGCAGCTTCTCGCGGCAGAGGGATTTCTTGGCAGCTCCTCTCTTCGTATGCGGGCACCGGGCATGGTGGATCGCGCCATGGGGCCGCGCGCCTTGGCGCCAAGGCATAGTCTTGGGGCAGAGGTGGTGGAGGCGCGCCATGGGCCACGTCACCCGTGGCTGGCGGAGGGTGAGACAGAGAGAGGGATGGCGCCGGGGAGCCCCCTGCGGCGCGGACGAGCTCGGCGACGCGGTCGAGCCAGTCCTCATAGAGGTCGTCGACTGGGCGGTAGCGCAGGAGATCGTTTGCCACGAGGAGTGTGGCCCGCGCATCCATGGGAGCGCGGCATGCATGAGGCGAAGAACTGGCCTGGGTCAGCGATGGAGTGGCGGTGCGGCCGTCCTGCCGCACCGATGGGTGCAGCGAGGACGCTTGCTGCTCGTTCCCCACCGGACCGGTGGCGGCGTTGGTGGCGGGAGACAGGTAACAACGAGGTGGCCCGCCGACGGGAGCTGTCTGAGCAACGCGGGCGGTGAGGGCAGCCCGGCGCTCAGCTCGAGCGCGACGAGCGTCCACCATGGAAACGACGGAGCGACGGATCGACGAAAGGGAAGCTATGGCGCACCCCTACGTGGCGCGTCAAATGGCGGATCTCGGGTTCCGGCAAAACCCTTAAGGTTCAAACTCTGGGGTGCGCGCGAAGTTCTTTCCTTCCTACCAATCCACGCCCTATCTCGCTAAGATCTCATGGACGAACTCACAACACAGAGAGACATGAGGTTTATACTGGTTTGGGCCACCATTGTGGTGTAATACCCTACTCCAGTGTGTGGTGGTGGATTGCCTCTTGGGCTGATGATGAACAGTACAAGGGGAAGAACAACCTCCTGAGGTTGAGGTGTTCTTGTGCTTGGTGAACTTGTGCGGTGAGAGCGCGACTTCTTCCTCACTGTGGTGGCTAGCTCTACATATATAGGCGCTGGTCCTCTCCCCAAATATTGAGCGGGAAGGGAGCCAACAACGGCGGGCAAATTTGAAAGGGGACAGCTAGAACAAGCTATCCTGATAAAAGCGGTCTTCGCCTGCAAAAGGCTCTGGTGATGACGCCGTCTTGGGCTCCATGGTGACCTCCGTCTTGCCGTCCTGCTGGTCTTGGTCTCACTGCACCGATATGGAAACCTTTGTCTAATGCCTCGGTACTCCGCGCATGCGCCTGCTTCTTTAGCACCAAAGAGGAAACAAGGACGCTGCGCGCGCTGGCGCCCGCCTGGTGTCGATCGTCATGGCTCACGTCACGAGAGCCTCGTGAGGTTTGCCCCACCTTGATATCTCCGCTCCTCGTGAGCCTGCCTGGCTAGGCCGCTCCTGAGGAGGTCTTGCGTCATCCTCCTCGCGAGGCTTGTGGCGCAGATAGTGTTTGCCTTCATTGTTTCTTCCTCGCCTTGCTCCAGATCCCCTTTCTCGCTCCTCGCTACCTCCACCTCCAGATATGCTACAATCTCGCTCCGCATCTGTGACCCATGGCGCCGCGCAAGGTCAAGACTTCCTCGGCGCCGGCTTGGAGAGGTCGCTGGCCACCGACGAGGACGGCCCCGCCCATCTGCTTCCTCTCTTGGTGAAGGCTCTCGAGGAAGTCGTTGATGGTGTCGGTCCCATGGCGGAGGCAGAAGCTCGCGTCCTGTCTTCAGCTGCATTGACTCGCGTCTTCAGCCATCTGCACCTCCGCGACCCCAACGCTTGTCTTGACGAGCTGCTGGAGCCTGTGGCTGACGATCAATGCGCAGCCGCCACCGCAGCTGTACAAGGTCAAGTGGAGGCCTTGCTGAAGAAGTTCCGCGGCTTTGTCTCCGCTCGTCTGTCCGGTGATGCCGCCGATCCTGCGGCTGGTGGTGGAGGTGAAGACGATGTCACCCACAGAGGAGCACCTTCTGCAGGCGATGGTGGTGTCCAGGGGTGACATATGGCTACTCTCCTGTTTCGTTCCTGTCGCGAGGCGGACGATGCAAGACCTCCTCAGGAGCAGCCTAGCCAGGCAGGCTCATGAGGAGCAGAGATATCAAGGTGGGGCAAACCTCACGAGGCTCTCGTGACGTGAGCCATGACGATCGACACCAGGCGGGCGCCAGCGCGCGCAACGTCCTTGTTTCCTCTTTGGTGCTAAAGAAGCAGGCGCAGGCGCGGAGTACCGAGGCACCAAACAAAGGTTTCCATATCGGTGCAACGAGACCAAGACCAGCAGGACGGCAAGACGGAGGTCACCATGGAGCCCAATACGGCGTCATCACCAGAGCCTTTTGCAGGCGAAGACCGCTTTTGTCAGGATAGCTTGTACTAGTTGCCCCCTTTCAAATTTGCCCGCCGTTGTTGGCTCCCTTCCCGCTCAATATTTGGGGAGAGGACCAGGGCCTATATAAGTAGAGCTGGCCACCACAGTGAGGGAGAAGTCGCGCTCTCACCACACAAGTTCACCAAGCACAAGAACACCTCAACCTCAGGAGGCTGTTGTTCCCCTTGTACAGTTCATCATCAGCCCAAGAGGCAATCCACCACCACACACTGGAGTAGGGTATTATACCACAACGGTGGCCCAAACCAGTATAAATCTCATGTCTCTCTGTGTTGTGAGTTCGTCGAGTTCGTCCGTGAGATCTTAGCGAGCTAGGGTGTGGATCGGTAGGAGGGAAAGAACTTCGCGCGTACCCCAGAGTTTGAACCTTAAGGGTTTTGCCGGAACCCGAGATCCGACAGTAGCCCCCGAGATTTAAAGTAGTTGGAACAATTGATTTGAGGATCGCTGCATAATCAGGTTCTGTCAGAGAAAAACGACGTGCTAGCCCAAGAGCTAGAAAAGTGCCGGACGCAGTTAAACGCAGTGACCACCGAACTGAAAAAATCCAAGGCGGTGTCTTTCGATAATATTTCCCTCCATCGAGAAACAGTTATTGTATAGCGACCGTGTTAACACTGCGACTTTATCTCATAACAGGATCATCGGATCAACTGGAGGAAAAAGAGTCGAAAAGACTGCATGTCGCAGGTGAGCGGGTTTTGACCCATGTCAGACAGGAGAAAAGCAAACTCCAAGATGCAAACACCCTGCTGGGCGAAGAGCTGAAGGATGTGCGGGCCCAGCTAGCCGACTCCGTGAAGGAGAACAAAAAGCTGCGAGGCGGCATATTCAGTATGTGGCTGTATTTACCTCATAACAGTTTGGAAGTAAAAGTAGCTGATATAGCCGTGTTTGCAGGTATGTTGACGGGCCACCCCGAAGAGGAGGTGGTCGGATCATCAAGTGATCTTCTGCAAGGGCTGTCGCAGTTGCATGAGCAAGCTCGGCTGGCAATGCGGAGTGTAGCCAAGGCCTTATGGCCATCCGCCTCCCCTCCAGGGAGTATGGAGAAGCTTGTACAGCTGTTCAAGGGAGCGCGGCGGCGTATCCGACAATGGAAGATATCGGCCTGCCGAGAGGGTGCGCGAGAGGCCTGGTGTCGGATCACGGGTTCCGGCAAAACCCTTAAGGTTCGAACTCTGGGGTGCGCGCGAAGTTCTTTCCCTCCTACCGATCCGTGCCCTAGGTTTGCTAAGATCTTGCGGACGAACTCGACGAACTCACAACATAAAAGACACAAGATTTATACTGGTTCGGGCCACCGTTGTGGTGTGATACCCTACTCCAGTGTGGTGGTGGTGGATTGCCTTTTGCGCTGATGATGAACAGTACAAGGGGAAGAATAGCCTCCTGAGGTTGAGGTGTTCTTGTGCTTGGTGTGTGGCTAAGGATCGGATGAGATGCCTCTGAATGAGTTGGTTCCGGGTCCCTCCTACAGTGGTGGCTAGTTCTACTTATATAGGCCCTGGTCCTCTCCCCAAATATTGAGCGGGAAGGGAGCCAACAACGGCCAATTTGAAAGGGGACAGCTAGTACAGCTTATCCTGACAAAAGCAGTCTTCACCTGCAAAAGGCTCTGGTGATGACGCCGTATTGGGCTCCATGGTGACCTCCGTCTTGCCGTCATGACGGTCTTGGTCTCGTTGCACCGATATGGAAACCTTTGCTTGATGCCTCGGTACTCCGCGCCTGCGCTTGCCTCCTTAGCACCAAAGGGGAAACAAGGACACTGCGCGCGCTGGCGCCCGCCTGGTCTCGATCGTCATGGCTCACGTCACGAGAACCTCGCGAGGTTTGCCTTGGCTTGATTTCTCCACTCCTCGGGAGCCAACCTGGTGAGGCCGCTCCTGAGGAGGTCTTGTGTCGTCCGCCTCGCGATGCTTCGCCCCTCGCGAGGGTCTTGAATGCCTTGCTGATAAAGATGGGCCGTACAGGCCTGCTAGCACAGCCACGCCATGGGCCGCAGGCAGGCAAGTCTGGGGACCCTCGTTCCCAGAATGCCGACAGTAGCCCCCGGGCCCAAGGTGCTCTCGGGCTTGGCTTCGAGGTGAAGCCAAAGGTCAAGTGCGGAGCGCCGCGAGCCCCAAAAGCCTGCGACCTTGGTCGACGCGTGACACTTGATTGGACGTGGGCGTCTGCGCTTCCCCACGCTGCCTCAGCAACTGCCCGACTTGACAAAAGGCTGGTGCAGACAGTGCTTGCCTTCGTTACTTCTCTTCGCCTTGCTCAGACCCCTTTCTTGCGCCCTGCTTCCGAAATCCTCAGATCTGCTTCCATCTTCTCCTGCACCAGCAACTAATGGCGCCGCGCAAGGTCAACCCTCCGCGTCGCCGTCCTGGTACGAACCTGCTCTCGACGCTCCCAATGTCTCGGAGAAGAACCTACCGCCATGCGCTTGCTGACGGCGGGGGAGAGCAATGAGAGGGGGAAGACGGAGCTCCGGGCTGCCTCCGACGTGCTGGAGCCCGAGGGGAGCATGTTCTTCCCCTTCTTCACGAGCAGTATCGCCGCTGGGTTGGTTCCTCCTTTCTCTGATTTCTTCTACGAGGTCCTCGGCCACTACGGGCTGCAGGCGCAGTATCTCCATCCCAACTCCATCCTTCTCTTGTCCATCTTCGCCTATTATTGCGAGGCGTATCTGGGCGTGATGCCGTCCGTGGCTCTGCTGCGCCACTTCTTCTTCCTCCGCGTCAGTGAAGGCCATATCTCCGGGTGCGCCAATTTCATTGCGGCCGGCAAGGCCAACTCGACCTCGAACACCGGGAAGAAAGTCGACAACCTCCAGGCCAAATGGGTCATGATGGGCGCCAAGTGCGTCCACCCACGCTTGGCACTGCCGACAGAGGCACCCCAGTCCGACAAGGGGTGGTCTCGTGTAGAGCTCACTGATGAGCGGGCGTCGTCGGTGTTGGCGCAGATGCAGATTGACTTGAGGCCGGGCAATGCGAGGGCGGCCAAAGTGACAAGGGCCATGCTCCTGAGGGAATTCTTGACGCTGCATGTTTCTCCCCTTCAGGTGAGCATGCGCCCCTTGTGGAGGCTTGGGGATGAAGAAGACAAGATTCGCCTGAGCCCGAAGGCCTTGCCCGACGACGAGTTGTCTGCAGTTTTGCGCCTCTTGGTCGGGGACAACCAAGAGTACCCTCGAGCGCCTTTGTTCCTCTGTTCCACCGCACGGACTGGGACCAGGTCGTGGCCGCCAGGCCTACCTTCGACGGGCGTGGGCTGGTGCCGGCGGCACCTACCGGGGCCCCTGCAGCGCCGAAGCCGGTGGAGCTGTCTTCTGACGAGTCCCGTGGGAAGGAAGAAGAAGAGGTGGACTCGGAGGCGACCCCCGAGGAGATGGGGAAACTTCCCCCTTGAGCAAAGTTGACATCCTCCGCGCCCTGCCAGACGATGCCGAGGCCGATGCCCGCCAGGAGGAGGGGGAGCTGCCCGTCATCCCGACAAGGAGCAGATCATCGCTGGTCTCCTGAGACGCCGCCCCCGCCTTGACGCCGCCTGGAGCTGCCTCCAGCCCTTCTGCTGCGCCGTCTTCTGCTCCCGGAGCCCGTGCGCCCGCTCCTCAGGCTCCGAAGCTTTTGGGATTTAGGCTCCCCAAGCGGAAGGTGGACTACGTCGTGGTAGATCAGTAAGTGCTTCGAGCTTCGTCTTGTTCCTGCTTGTACTTGCTATTTTCTGACGTTCACCCTTGGTTGATCAGGATGATGCCTTCGGCGAAGAAAAGGAAGGAGGATACAGCGGCCGCGCCCTCCTCTGTGGAGAAAGGAGGCGACAACACTAGCACCTCCCCAGCCCGGTCACCCTCGTGAGGCCAAGAGGAGCATCGCCGGGAGGAGTCAGCCCCCGTGGCCCCGCTGGCTCCGAAAGTGCTGGTGCCTGGCTCGTCTGATGAGGTCCCAAAGGCTTTGATCTCCCAGGCTCTAGTGACAACACCGCCCCCTAATACGTCTCCAACGTATCTATAATTTTTGATTTCTTCATGCTATATTATATTCTGTTTTGGATGATTAATGGGCTTTGTTATACACTTTTATATTATTTTTGGGACTAACCTATTAACCGGAGGCCCAACCAAAATTGTTGTTTTTTTGCCTATTTCAGAGTTTCGCAGAAAAAGAATATCAAACGGAGTCCAAACAGAATGAAACCTTCGGAACGTGATTTCCGGAACAAACGTGATCCAGAGGACTTGGAGTCTACATCAAGAAATCAACCAAGAGAGCATGAGGCAGGGGGCGCGCCTACCCCCCTGGGCGCGCCCTCCACCCTCATGGGGCCCATGTGGCTCCACCGACGTACTTCTTCCTCCTATATATACCCACATACCCCCAAACTAATAGAGGCATCCACGAAAACCAAATTCCACCGTCGCAATCATCTGTACCCGTGAGATCCCATCTTGGGGCCTTTTCCGGCGTCCTGCCGGAGGGGGCATTGATCACGGAGGGCTTCTACATCAACACCATAGCCTCTTCGATGATGTGTGAGTAGTTTACCTCAGACCTTCGGGTCCATAGTTATTAGCTAGATGGCTTCTTCTCTCTCTTTGGATCTCAATAAAAAGTTCTCCACGATTCTCGTGGAGATCTATTCGATGTAATATTCTTTTGCGGTGTGTTTGTTGAGACCGATGAATTGTGGGTTTATGATCAAGTTTATCTATGAACAATATTTGAATCTTCTCTAAATTCTTTTCTGTATGATTGGTTATCTTTGCAAGTCTCTTTGAATTATCAGATTGGTTTGGCCTACTAGATTGATCTTTCTTGCAATGGGACAGTGCTTAGCTTTGGGTTCAATCTTGCGGTGTCCTTTCCCAGTGACAGCAGGGGCAGCAAGGCACGTATTGTATTGTTGCCATCGAGGATAACAAGATGGGGTTTATATCATATTGCATGAGTTTATCCCTCTACATCATGTCATCTTACTTAAAGCATTACTCTGTTCTTATGAACTTAATACTCTAGATGCACGTTGGATAGCGGTCGATGTGTGGAGTAATAGTAGTAGATGCAGAATCGTTTCGGTCTACTTGTCACGGATGTGATGCCTATATACATGATCATACCTAGATATTCTCATAACTATGCTCAATTCTATCAATTGCTCAACAGTAATTTGTTCACCCACCGTAATACTTATGCTCTTGAGAGAAGCCACTAGTGAAACCTATGGCCCCCGGGTCTATTTTCCATCATATTAATCTTCCAACACTTAGCTATTTTTTGCCTTTTATTTTACTTTGCATCTTTATTATAAAAATACCAAAAATATTGTCTTATCATATCTATCAGATCTCACTTTCGTAAGTGACCGTGAAGGGATTGACAACCCCTTTATTGCGTTGGTTGCGAGGTTTTTATTTGTTTGTGTAGGTGCGAGGGACTTGAGCGTGGCCTCCTACTAGATTGATACCTTGGTTCTCAAAAACTGAGGGAAATACTTATGCTACTTTACTGCATCACCCTTTCCTCTGCAAGGGAAAACCAACGCAATGCTCAAGAAGTAGTAAGAAGGATTTCTGGCGCCGTTGCCGGGGAGTCTACGCAAAAGTCAACATACCAAGTACCCATCACAAACCCTTATCCCTCGCATTACATTATTTGCCATTGGCCTCTCGTTTTCCTCTCCCCCACTTCACCCTTGTTGTTTTATTCGCCCTCTCTTTTCCGTTCGCCTCTTTTTCGCTTGCTTCTTGTTTGCTCGTGTGTTGGATTGCTTGTTTGTCACGATGGCTCAAGGTAATACTAAATTGTGTGACTTCACCAATACCAACAACAATGATTTTCTTAGCACTCCGATTGCTCCTCTTACCGATACTGAATCTTGTGAAATTAATGTTGATTTGTTGAATCTTGTCATGAAAGATCAATTCGTCGGCCTTCCTAATGAAGATGCCGCTACCCATCTAAATAGCTTTGTTGATTTGTGTGATATGCAAAATAAGAAAGATGTGGACAATGATATTGTTAAATTGAAGCTATTTCCTTTTTCGCTTAGAGATCGTGCTAAAGTTTGGTTTTCGTCTTTGCCTAAAAATAGCATTGATTCTTGGAATAAGTGCAAAGATGCTTTTATCTCTAAGTAATTTCCTGCCACTAAAATTATCTCCCTTAGAAATTATATTATGAATTTTAAGCAACTTGATCATGAACATGTTGCACAAGCTAGGGAGAGGCTGAAATTAATGATACGTAATTGCCCTACACATGGTTTAAATCTGTGGATGATTATACAAATTTTTTATGCCGGATTGAATTTTGCTTCTACAAATCTTTTAGATTCGGCTGCGGGAGGCACTTTTATGGAAATCACTTTAGGAGAAGCTACTAAACTCCTAGATAATATTATGGTTAATTATTCTCAATGGCACACTGAAAGATCTACTAGTAACAAGGTGCATGCGATAGAAGAAATTAATGTTTTGAGTGGAAAGATGGATGAACTTATGAAATTATTTGCTAATAAAAGTGTTTCTTCCGATCCTAATGATATGCCTTTGTCTACTTTGATTGAAAATAATAATGAATCTATGGATGTGAATTTTGTTGGTAGGAATAATTTTGGTAACAACGCGTATAGAGGAAACTTTAATCCTAGGCCATATCCTAGTAATCCCTCTAATAATTATGGTAATTCCTACAACAATTCTTATGGAAATTTTAATAAGATGCCCTCTGAATTTGAGACTAGTGTTAAGGAGTTTATGAATTCGCAAAAGAATTTCAATGCCTTGCTTGAAGAAAAATTTCTTAAGGTTGATGAATTGGCTAGGAACGTTGATAGAATTTATCTTGATGTTGATTCTTTGAAACTTAGATCTATTCCACCTAAGCATGATATCAATGAGTCTCTCAAAGCAATGGGAATTTCCATTGATGAGTGCAAAGAAAGAACCGCTAGGATGCGTGCCAAGAAAGATTGCTTTGTAAAAGCATGTTCTTCTAGTTTTTATGAGAATAAAGATGAAGATCTAAAAGTTATTGATGTGTCCCCTATTAAAACTTTGTTTTGCAATATGAATCTTGATAATGATGGGACTGAATATGAGCCACCTTTACCTAGAAGGCGTTCCAAAAATTTGGAATTTTTAGATCTTGATGCTAAAATTGGTAAAAGTGGGATTGAAGAGATCAAAACTCTAGATATTAATGAAACCACTATTTTGGATTTCAAGGAATTTAATTATGATAATTGCTCTTTGATAGATTGTATTTCCTTGCTGCAATCCATGCTAAATTCTCCACATGCTTATATTCAACATAAAGCTTTTACTAAACATATCGTTGATGCTTTGATGCAATCTTATGAAGAAAAACTTGAGTTAGAAGTTTCTATCTCTAAAAAAATTTATGACGAGTGGGAACCTACTATTAAAATTAAAATTAAAGATCATGAATGCTATGCTTTGTGTGATTTGGGTGCTAGTGTTTCCATGATTCCAAAAACTTTGTGTGATTTGCTAGGATTCCGTGAATTTGATGATTGTTCTTTAAACTTGCACCTTGCGGATTCCACTATTAATAAACCTATGGGAAGAATTAATGATGTTCTTATTGTTGCAAATAGGAATTATTTGCCCGTATATTTTATTGTTCTTGATATAGATTGCAATCCTTCATGTCCTATTATTCTTGGTAGACCTTTCCTTAGAACGATTGGTGCAATCATTGATATGAAGGAAGGGAATATTAGATTCCAATTTCCGTTAAGGAAAGGCATGGAACAATAATAAATTGTCTAGGTCGTCCTATTTTGGTAGTTTTTTTGAGTTCCAGAAGTTTGCGTTAGTTACAGATTACTACAGACTGTTCTGTTTTTGACATATTCTGTTTTTCGTGTGTTGTTTACTTATTTTGATGAATCTATGGCTAGTTAAATAGTTTATAAACCATAGAGAAGTTGGACTAAGGTAGGTTTAACACAAATATAAATAAAGAATGAGTTCATTACAGTACCTTGAAGTGGTGTTTTGTTTTCTTTCGCTAACGGAGCTCACGAGATTTTCTGCTAAGTTTTGTGTTGTGAAGTTTTCAAGTTTTGGGTAAAAGATTTGATGGATTATGGAACAAGGAGTGGCAAGAGCCTAAGCTTGGGGATGCCATGGCACCCCAAGATAATCTAAGGACACCAAAAAGCCAAAGCTTGGGGATGCCCCGGAAGGCATCCCCTCTTTCGTCTACTTCCATCGGTAACTTTACTTGGAGCTATATTTTTATTCACCACATGATATGTGTTTTGCTCGGAGCGTCTTGTATGATTTGAGTCTTTGCTTTTTAGTTTACCACAATCATCTTTGCTGTACACACCTTTTGAAAGAGACACACATGATTCGGAATTTATTAGAATACTCTATGCGCTTCGCTTATATCTTTGAGTTATATAGTTTTTGCTCAAGTGCTTCACTTATATCTTTTAGAGCACGGCGGTGGTTTTGTTTTATAGAAACTATTATTCTCTCATGCTTCACTTATATTATTTTGAGATTCTTAAACAGCATGGTAATTTGCTTAAATTGGGAAATTAATCCTAATATGTTAGGTATTCAAGACTAGTAAAAAACCTTCTTATCAGTGTGTTGAATACTAAGATAAGTTTGATGCTTGATGATTGTTTTGAGATATGGAGGTAGTGATATTAAAGTTGTGCTAGTTGAGTAGTTGTGAAATTGAGAAATAATTGTGTTGAAGTTTGCAAGTCCCGTAGCATGCACGTATGGTAAACGTTATGTAACAAATTTGAAACATGAGGTGTTCTTTGATTGTCTTCCTTATGAGTGGCGGTCGGGGACGAGCGATGGTCTTTTCCTACCAATCTACCCCCCTAGGAGCATGCGCGTAGTACTTTGTTTCGATGACTAATAGATTTTTGCAATAAGTATGTGAGTTCTTTATGACTAATGTTGAGTCCATCGATTATACGCACTCTCACCTTTCCACCATTGCTAGCCTCTTCGGTACCGTGCATTGCCCTTTCTCACATTGAGAGTTGGTGCAAACTTCGCCGGTGCATCCAAACCCCGTGATATGATACGCTCTTTCACACATAAACCTCCTTATATCTTCCCACCATACCTACCTATTATGGCATTTCCATAGCCATTCCGAGATATATTGCCATGCAACTTTCCACCGTTCCGTTTATCATGGCACGTTCATCATTGTCATATTGCTTTGCATGATCATGTAGTTGACATCGTATTTGTGGCAAGGCCACCGTTCATAATTTTTCATACATGTCACTCTTGATTCATTGCCTATCCCGGTATACCGCCGGAGGCATTCATATAGAGTCATACTTTGTTCTAGTATCGAGTTGTAATCATTGAGTTGTAAATAAATAGAAGTATGATGATCATCATTCATAGAGCATTGTCCCAATAAAAAAAAGAAAAAAAAAAGATAAAGGCCAAATAATAAAAAGGGAGGCCCAAAAAAAAGAAAATAAAAAATGGAGAATGCTACTATCCTTTTTCCCACACTTGTGCTTCAAAGTAGCACCATGATCTTCATGATAGAGAGTCTCTTGTTTTGTCACTTTCATATACTAGTGGGAATTTTTCATTATAGAACTTGGCTTGTATATTCCAACAATGGGCTTCCTCAAATGCCCTAGGTCTTCGTGAGCAAGCAAGTTGGATGCACACCCACTTAGTTTCTTTTGTTGAGCTTTCATGCATTTATAGCTCTAGTGCATCCGTTGCATGGCAATCCCCACTCCTTGCATTAACATCAATCGATGGGCATCTCCATAGCCCGTTGATTAGCCGCGTTGATGGAGACTTTCTCCTTTTTTGTCTTCTCCACATAACCCCCATCATTATATTCTATTCCACCCATGGTGTTATATCCATGGCTCACGCTCATGTATTGCGTGAAGGTTGAAAAAGTTTGAGATTACTAAAGTATGAAACAATTGCTTGGCGTGAAGGTTGAAAAAGTTTGAGAGCATTCTTGTGTGACGAAAATGGAGCATGACTAAACTATATGATTTTGTAGGGATGAACTTTCTTTGGCCATGTTATTTTGAGAAGACATAATTGCTTAGTTAGTATGCTTGAAGTATTATTACTTTTATGTCAATATTAAACTTTTATCTTGAATCTTTCGGATGTGAATATTCATACCACAATTAAGAGGGTTACATTAAAAAATTATGCCAAGTAGCATTCCGCATCAAAAATTCTGTTTTTATCATTTACCTACTCGAGGACGAGTAGGAATTAAGCTTGGGGATGCTTGATACGTCTCCAACGTATCTATAATTTTTGATTGCTCCATGCTATATTATATTCTGTTTTGGATGATTAATGGGCTTTGTTATGCACTTTTATATTATTTTTGGGACTAACCTATTAACCGGAGCCCAGCCCAAATTGCTATTTTTTTGCCTATTTCAGAGTTTCGCTGAAAAAGAATATCAAATGGAGTCCAAACAGAATGAAACCTTCGGGAACGTGATTTTCGGAACAAACGTGATCCAGAGGACTTGGAGTCTACGTCAAGAAATCAAGCAGGAGAGCACGAGGCAGGGGGACACGCCTACCCCCCTGGCGCGCCCTCCACCCTCGTGGGGCCCATGTTGCTCCACCGACGTACTTCTTCCTCCTATATATACCTACGTACCCCCAAACCAACAGAGGCATCCACGAAAACCTAATTCCACCGCCGCAACCTTCTATACCCGTGAGATCCCATCTTGGGGCCTTTTCCGGCATCCTGCCGGAGGGGGCATTGATCACGGAGGGCTTCTACATCAACACCATAGCCTCTCCGATGATGTGTGAGTAGTTTACCTCAGACCTTCGGGTCCATAGTTATTAGCTAGATGGCTTCTTCTCTCTCTTTGGATCTCAATACAAAGTTCTCCACGATTCTCATGGAGATCTATTCGATGTAATCTTCTTTTGCGGTTTGTTTGTTGAGACCGATGAATTGTGGGTTTATGATCAAGTTTATCTATGAACAATATTTGAATCTTCTCTGAATTATTTTATGTATGATTGGTTATCTTTGCAAGTCTCTTCGAATTATCAGTTTGGTTTGGCCTACTAGATTGATCTTTCTTGCAATGGGAGAAGTGCTTAGCTTTGGGTTCAATCTTGCGGTGTCCTTTCCCAGTGACAGCAGGGGCAGCAAGGCACGTATTGTATTGTTGCCATTGAGGATAACAAGATGGGGTTTATATCATATTGCATGAGTTTATCCCTCTACATCATGTCATCTTACTTAAAGCATTACTCTGTTCTTATGAACTTAATACTCTAGATGCATGCTGGATAGCGGTCGATGTGTGGAGTAATAGTAGTAGATGCAGAATCGTTTCGGTCTACTTGTCACGGATGTGATGCCTATATACATGATCATACCTAGATATTCTCATAACTATGCTCAATTCTATCAATGGCTCAACAGTAATTTGTTCACCCACCGTAATACTTATGCTCTTGAGAGAAGCCACTAGTGAAACCTATGGCCCCCGGGTCTATTTTCCATCATATTAATCTTCCAACACTTAGCTATTTATTGCCTTTTATTTTACTTTGCATCTTTATTATAAAAATACCAAAAATATTATCTTATCATATCTATCAGATCTCACTTTCGTAAGTGACCGTGAAGGGATTGACAACCCCTTTATTGCGTTGGTTGTCAGGTTTTTATTTGTTTGTGTAGGTGCGAGGGACTTGAGCGTGGCCTCCTACTGGATTGATACCTTGGTTCTCAAAAACTGAGGGAAATACTTATGCTACTTTACTGCATCACCCTTTCCTCTTCAAGGGAAAACCAACACAGTTCTCAAGCGGTAGCACCCCCTCCTCCTTCTGCGCCTCTTGCCCCAGGTTCTTCTGCTTCCTCCGCCGCCTTGGAGCGCGTCCTTTCGGGGATGGCCTAGCTGCAGGAAGATCTCCTGGGTGCGGACCCGTGCCTGGTGGCCGGGCGCCTAGAGCTGGCCTCTGGCTGGCTTCACTCCGACTCGGCGGTTCGAGCATCGCTGAGCCTGGCCGTGGCGGCCTCCGAGAAGGAGAAGCAGGCTGCCGTCAAAGCTGCAGCCGATCGCGAGGCGGCGCTGAAGGCTGCCAAGGCCGCCCGCGACCGCTGCCGAGAGCTGGAGGACGAGCTGAAGAGCCTGCGGGACCAGCACGCAGAAGAAGCACGTGGTCGCCAGGCGAGGGAGGAGGAGATGAGGGCTCGGGAGGACGCCATCAAGGGCCGTGACGTCGAGCTGGGGAAGCTGGCGAAGGCGTAGGCCGCAGAGCGCAGCCGGCTGGAGGAGTTGGAGTGGGAGGCGAAGGTGAGGGAGGCCGATCTTGACGCCAAGGTGAAGGTCCTGGCTGAAGACCGCGTGGCCTTCTCGCTTCTTGAGGAGAGGTCCAGCGTGGCGCTGAAGTCACTGGACGAGAAGGGCTTGGAGAAGCCGCTGACCACTGACGAGGATGGCCCTGCTCAGCTGCTTCCCCACTTGGTGAAGGCGCTTGAGGAAGTCGTGGAGGGCATCGGTCCCATGGCTGAGGCAGAGGCTCGTGTCCTTTCTTTAGCTGCACTAATGCGTGTCTTCAGCCATCTATACCTTCATGACCCCAATGCTCATCTTGACGAGCTGCTGGAGCCTGTAGCTGATGAACACTGCACGGCTGCCGCCGCAGCCGTGAAAGGTCAAGTGGAGGCCCTGCTGAAGAAGTTCCGCAGCTTCGTCCTCGCGCCCTCGACCGGCGATGCCACCGATCCTGCGGCTCCATCTGGCGGTGCAGGTGTTGGCGACGCTACCAAGGGAGGAGCACCTTCTGCGGGTGATGGCGGTGTCCAGGGGTGACTTGCTTGCGGTTGCTTCCCTGTTTTATCCCTGCAATATGTATCATGCCTCGTGGAGGCGTTTAAACTCGTGCTTGGTATTTGGGAGAACGATATGGCTTGTAATATTTGCTTTGAGATTTTGTGATTTTCTTCCTATTTTATTTGTGTTCTGCGTCGGCAGAGCCCGGCCCCGCGCATACCTCAACCGCCGTTGGGCCGACCGGAGACCAGGACGGACCAAGAAGTGAGGGGCTACGTGACCAGTTAGGCTCCTGAGTCGCGATGCTCAGGAGTCCCCCTTGACGCGCAAACGGCTTATAGGAAGAATACACGAGGATAGGTTGATGTTCTACGTCGGCAGAGCCCGGCCCCGCGCATAGCTCAACCGCCGTTGGGCCGACCGGAGACCAGGACGGACCAAGGAGTGAGGGGCTATGTGACCAGTTAGGCTCCTGAGTCGCGATGCTCAGGAGTCCCCCTTGACGTGCAAACAATCTCCATACCTTTGCCCTCCCCGAGGCTTGGCTCGGGAGGGGCGTGCGACGACCAGGTCCGAGGGACCTGGTTTGGGCGGCGTACGCTCGGGCGTGACCCGAGCGCAGCCCCCGTGCCCAGCCCCCTCGCGCGGCTCTCCCGATGGGAGGCATTGCGGTGAGGCCGGACACTGAGCTCTGGGCTCCCTGAGGTTGGTACGGCCGTGAGGCTTCCCTCAGTTGTTTATCACCAGCGCGGAGCGTAGTGCTTTCGCTTGTTCACGGGCATAGCCGCTCCTCGGTAGTGTCGATGGCCAACGCGGAGCATGGTGCTTCCACAGGGCGTGGGAGGGGGGCTCCCTACTGCAGAGAGCCCCCAGGGCATGTACAGCCCCGCCCTGACACGTGGCTTGCACGGGAGGGCTAGACGAGGTGTATCTGGGCACTCGTGAGCCAGCGCGGGACTCACGAGGCCCTACCTCAAGGCGGGTTGCGCCTGGTTTTGGTTCTTGTTTGCTATGCTGGTCCTGCGAGGTGGTCAGACAACCTGCACCGAACGAATCTCCTGAGGTTATCGCGTGAGGGGGCCAAGCACCAACGGCCCCAGGAGGTGACGTGAACGAGGCCGGCCCTCCAGACAGAGCTCAGCCGTTGGATTTATCGGCGCTTCATGGAGGGGCCCGAGCACAGACGCCGTGCCTAGCCTACTCATGCGAAGGATCCCGCAGAAAGACGGCCGGCACGCGGCTCCCATGATGGGTGACGATCGAGCAGGTAATAATCATAGATAGGTTAGGCATGGGAAACAAACTAACTCAAGTAAATGCGGGGGGATACATGCCACTGGGTCAGGCCCGAGCGGCTTGGGGATGATGCAGCCCCAGGGGCGCCCCCAGCAAGGTAAGCTAAAGACATAAAAATGGATACATGCCACAGGGATGGACCCACGCGGCCTGGGAATGATGCAGCCCGAGGGGCGCTCCCAGCTAAATGAACTTGGAAAGTGTCACCTGGTTCTGTTGACAAAGGAGAGTTGGGGCAGCTGAAGGTACGCGGCAAAGGAATTGCTCCTCACGAGCCACCGGGGCACTGAGCCTCGGGAGGCTCTGGGGGTCCAGGTGGTACCCTGAGGATCGTCTCCATCTACGTCAGGACAGCGTGATGCCTGGCCTCCTGAGCTGCCAGGACATGCCGCAAGTTGCGCTGATAGGCGGACGACACGCTCGGCAGGCCAAAAGGCATGCAGACGTAGCTATGCGGTGGACCCTCGCAGCGGCCCACGCGCGAAGGCCAGAAGGGCTCCTGAGATGCGGCCCTATTGAGCCCTGGGACGTCGATGCAGACGTGCAGCCCGACATCCTCGCCTGGATGGGGAGCTGCGCCTGGTGAGCGGCGGCCGCCGCACATGGTCCTTGCGTCTTGCAGTTCCCGAGTGGTCCTCGTGATGAACTCCTGAGCGGTGGGCACTCCTTGCCCTGTGTTCTCCTGAGGGAAACGTGCCGCGAAGCACGTCTCCAAGTGGTGCCCGAGTGCCTCCCCCGTGATGTTGGCAAGGTCGGAGGCCCTCCAGAAGAGAGCCCCCGAGCCCTACCCGAGGAGGGCGCCGGGCGCGCCTTCCTATGCTACGGAGGGAGGCGCCCCTGGTGCGGGCGCTGATCCTTACGAGGTTCCGGTTGTGACGCCACCCTCCTGAGGTCCTGCACGGCGCAGCTACTTCTTCTTCTTGGGGGTGGCCTCAGGAGGGCACTCGCCCTTGCTTTCGAGGTCGTCGATTGCTGCAGCTTGAAAGGCACGCTCAAGGGAGCACATCGCATCTCTTTCTTCGCATAGCACCGTGATGATTCCGCCGCTTCCCGGCATCTTGAGTACATTCTAGCCGTGATGCGTCCCCGCCATGAACTTGGCCAGGGCTCGATACCCGAGGATGGCATTGTACAGCAGGCGGATGTGTGCGACGTCGAAGTCGATGAGCTCGGTGCGGTAGTTCTTGCATTCTCCGAAGGTGACAGGGAGGCGGTCCTGCCCTATCGGTGTGATGGAACCGTCGGTCACTCCTGAGAAAGGCTTGGTAGGCTGAAGCTGGTCATATGGCACTTGGAGGTTGTCGAACATGTCGACGGACAGGACGTTGAGCCCTGCGCCGCCGTCGATGAGGGTCTTGGTGACTTGCACGTTGCTGATGACTGGGGAGCAAAGCATCGGGAGGGTGCCTGCAGTGGCCGCGCACTTGAGCTGATCCGCCAAACTGAAGGTGATGGCGCACTTGGACCACCTGAGCGGGCGTGTGGCCTCGAGCTTGGGGAGGACTGCGTTCAATTCACGAGCAAACTGTTTGAAGATACGTTGCGAGGCTGGGGCCTGAGCTCTGCCCAAGATGCAGGCGATAGCACGCGGCTCTTGGAAGCCCCTAGCCCCCTCATCTTGATGGTGGTCGTCATTCCTTCTTGGTGGTGGCGGTAGTGGGGGAAGACCGGCGTTGCCTTGAGGACGATCCTCATGAGGCTGATCCCTCCAGGCGCCCTCGCGAGGCTGATCCTGCCAGCGGTCCTCACGAGGCCGGTCGCGCCACTCCTGGCGCGGGCCACGGTCGTCCCAGTGTCCGCCACCACGTCCTCCTCCTCGGTTGTAGCCCCGGTCGTTGTGCTTGGGGCGTCGACCGAAGCGTGCTTCTCGAATGGCTCTGAGCTCTTGACAGTCGCTGGTGTTGTGGGTATGCAGGTTATGGAAGGCGCAGAACGGTCGGCTGCTCTTGGATGACTCGGGCTGGTCTCTGCCGCGCTTGGTGTCGCCGCGAGCACGGCTGCTCCCTTGCACTTCACGTCCTTGGCCTTGGCTTTCTTCTCCTCCGGGTCCGTAGCCGGGAGCTCAAGGAGGGAGAGGCGCCCTTCCTCAGCTCTTGCGCACTTGGTCGCCAGGTTGAACATCTCCAGGGATGTGCACAGCTCCTCGTGGATAGCGAGCCCCTCCTTGATCTTGACGTCCCGGACGCCATCAGAGAACGCGGAGATGATGGCCTCGTCCATCACCTTGGGGATCTTGAGACGAACGTTGTTGAAGCGCTGGATGTACTTCTGGAGGGTCTCTCCTGATTGCTGCTTGATGCGGCGCAGGTCACCCGCGGCCGGCGGGCGGTTGCGAGTGCCCTGGAAGTTGGCAACGAAGCGGTTGCGCATCTCGTCCCAGGAGGAGATCGAGCCCGGAGGCAGGTTCAGGAGCCACGAACGAGCGCCATCTTTGAGCTCCATAGGGAACCAATTTGCCATGACTTTCTTGTCGCTGTTGGCCGCCTCGATGCTCAGCTCGTAGAGCTGCAAGAACTCCGCGGGGTCGGGGGTGCCGTCGTAGCGAGGAGGCAGATCTGGCTTGAACTTGCCCAGCCAAGCGACGCTACGGAGCTCGGGGGTGAAGGCGCGGCAGCTGGCTGTGGTCACCAGGGCCCGTCTCGGAGGTGGAGCTTGGTCTTGACGCCCGCGCACCGCTACGGCGAGCGGCGCGGGGCCTTGCCGCGGCAGACGATCCTGGCGCGGTGGTGCGAGGAGTGGCGCAGCGTTCTCTTGCGGTCGAGGGACTTCTTGACAGCTTCTTTCTTCACGCGCGGGCGCCGGACGTGGTGGGTCACGCCGTGGAGGCGCGCGCCTTGGCGCCAGGGCCCCGTCCTGGGGCAGAGGTGGTGGAGGTGCTCCGTGAGCTACGTCGCCCGTAGCTGGCGGAGGTCGAGGCGGAGAGAGGGACGATGCAGGGGAGCCCCCTGCGGCGTGGACAAGCTCGGCGATGAGGTCGAGCTAGTCGTCGTAGAGGTTGTCGACCGGGCGGTAGCGCAGGAGCTTGTGCGCCATGAGGAGCGCGTCCCGTGCGTCCATGGGAGCAGGACGAGCGTGGGACGATGAACCAGCGGGTGTCAGTGATAGAGTGGCAGTGCGGCCATCCCGCCGCACCGAGGGGTGCAGTGAGGACGCTTGCTATTCGTTCCCCGCTGGGCCGGTGGCGGCGTTGGCGGCAGGCGATGGAGAACGACGAGGTGGCCCGCCGACGGGAGCCGTCTGAGCAACGCGGGTGGCAAGGGCAGCCCGGCGTTCGGCGCGGGCGCGGCGTGTGTCCGCCATGGAGATGACGAAGCGACGCGACACGGAGCGACAGAAAGGAAGCTTCAGCGCACCCCTACCTGGCGCGCCAAATGTCGGATCACGGGTTCCGGCAAAACCCTTACGGTTCAAACTTTGGGGTGCGCGCGAAGTTCTTTCCCTCCTACCGATCCACGCCATAGGTTTGCTAAGATCTTGCGGACGAACTCGACGAACTCACAACACAAAAGACATAAGATTTATACTAGTTCGGGCCACCGTTGTGGTGTGATACCCTACTCCAGTGTGGTGGTGGTGGATTGCCTCTTGCGCTGATGATGAACAGTACAAGGGGAAGAACAGCCTCCTGAGGTTGAGGTGTTCTTGTGCTTGGTGTGTGGCTAAGGATCGGATGAGATGCCTCTGAATGAGTTGGTTCCGGGTCCCTCCTGCGGTGGTGGCTAGTTCTACTTATATAGGCACTGGTCCTCTCCCCAAATATTGAGCGGGAAGGGAGCCAACAATGGCCAATTTGAAAGGGGACAGCTAGTACAGCTTATACTGACAAAAGCAGTCTTCACCTGCAAAAGGCTCTGGTGGTGACGCCGCCTTGGGCTCCATGGTGACCTCCGTCTTGCCGTCATGCCGGTCTTGGTCTCGTTGCATCGATATGGAAACCTTTGCTTGATGCCTCGGTACTCCGCGCCTGTGCTTGCCTCCTTAGCACCAGAGGGGAAACAAGGACACTGAGCGCGCTGGCGCCCGCCTGGTCTCGATCGTCATGGCTCACGTCACGAGAACCTCGCGAGGTTTGCCTTGCCTTGATTTCTCCGCTCCTCGCGAGCCAACCTGGTGAGGCCGCTCCTGAAAAGGTCTTGTGTCGTCCGCCTCGCGAGGCTTCGCACATCGCGAGGGTATTGAATGCCTTGCTGATAAAGATGGGCCGTACAGGCCTGCTAGCACAGCCACGCCGTGGGCCGCAGGCAGGCAAGTCTGGGGACCCCCGTTCCCAGAACGCCGACACCTGGGCCATGGTAAAAACACGGTATACCAAGCTGGATCCGAATCACATGGCCTGGGTCTGACCGCTAGGGTCAAATGGGGAAGAAATTCCCGTTAGTTTAGTATATGACCAAGTAGAGGTGGCTGCTAGATATTCCCAACGGGATTGTAAATTAGACCGCCTGTTGGACGGTATAGAGGAGGAAGTTTTTAAGTCCTAAGTGACTATGTGCTTTCCTTCTAGCTGGATTGTAAAACGATTGTCATGGCCGACCTTTCCGCTTTGACCTCTCGACCCAAAGGTGCGGAGAGTTTCTGAATACCTGAGCGGCAAAATAAAACCGGGGTATGCGTGGAAACCAGGCGTAGGGGTCATAGTTGCTTGAACAGACAAGTTGTATCCGGCTAGTTATGTTATATTACATTAAAATTGTAAGAAACATCTTCCAGAGAGAATAGTTCCGTTAAGGGTTCCTTTCCCTGGGTGTGCATGCATCTATGTGCATGTCCGGACTGTGATGAAAAAATCACAGCGTGTATAACTTCTGGGGTTCACAATGGAACGAGTTCAAAAACATCTTTAGTTCACCGACTGAATATTCCCTTAAGAACGCTAGCTTTCGGCTTCACCCAGTCTGAGGTACACATCCGGATGACCCGGCAGTAACAATCGCAGAGGTGCTCCCTTTATGCCCTAGCCGAACTAAGGGGAACGTAGGGCATAAGCACAGGAGCCAGGCAACCCAGCTTGGCCAAAACTTAAGTCATATCGATGCATATAATGGCAAAGAAAAGGTACATATGGGAGAAAATATGTGATGAGCTTGATCCTTGGAAAATAGTAATAGCAAGCTTCTGTCCAAGAAGCCCCCAGGTATAATAGACGTACATACTTGAAGATGTATGCGTCGGGGGTGCACGGTCTAACCGCACGAAAGCTTTTAAGGCTAAAGAGAACAAACGAAAAGAGAGAAAAAATGATGAAAACAATAAGGGAAGGAGACGAACAAAGAGTTCGGCGCTAGGCATAGAATCTTCGGAGTCTGGCCGCGTTCCAGGGGTTCGGCTCTAGTCGATTGTCTGACGCATCACGCAAGTGGTACGCCCCTCCGGTGAGAACTTCGTCGATGATGAAGGGACCCTCCCACTTGGTCTTGAGTTTGTCCTTTTTCTTCTCCGGCAGGCGCAGAACGAGTTCGCCGACGTTGTAAGTTTTGGCCCACACTTCTCTGCTTTGATACCTGCGAGCCTGATGTTGATAAAATGCGGAACGGGCTTTTGCGACGTCGCGCTCCCCCTCCAGGGAATCTAAGCTGTCCTACCGATCGAGCTCGGCCTCTCTCTCTCTTCGTACATGCGCACTCGAGGTGAGTCATGAATAATGTCGCAGGGTAGTACTGCCTCTGCGCCGTACACCATGAAAAAATGTGTGTATCTGGTAGTGCGATTGGGCATGGTCCGCAGCCCCCAGAGTACGGAGTCGAGCTCCTCAACCCAGTGCTTGACTAATTCCATCAAAGACCGCACTAGTCTAGGCTTAATGCCGCTCATAATGAGACCATTGGCTCTTTCGACTTGACCGTTTGTCTGTGGGTGATAGACAGAGGCGTAATCGAGCTTGATGCCCAGATTGGCGCACCAGGTTTTCACTTTGTCAGCTGTGAAGTTGGAGCCGTTATCGGTGATGATACTATGCGGAACACCATAACGGTGCACAACGCCGGATATGAATTCTATCACCGGCCCGGATTCGGCCGTTTTAACTAGTTTGGCCTCTATCCATTTAGTGAATTTATCCACCATGACCAGCAAATATTTTTTCTTATGGCTTCCACCTTTAAGGGGTCCTACCATATCCACTCCCCAGACCGCAAAAGGCCAAGTGATGGGGATTTTTTGTAGGGCAGTGGGGGGCTGATGTCTACTACACAACCCTCTTCTTGTAGACATTGTTGGGCCTCCAAGTGCAGAGGTTTGTAGGACAGTAGCAAATTTCCCTCAAGTGGATGACCTAAGGTTTATCAATCCGTGGGAGGCGTAGGATGAAGATGGTCTCTCTCAAACAACCCTGCAACCAAATAACAAAGAGTCTCTTGTGTCCCCAGCACACCCAATACAATGGTAAATTGTATAGGTGCACTAGTTCGGCGAAGAGATGGTGATACAAGTGCAGTATGGATGGTAGATAAGGGTATTTGTAATCTGAAAATATAAAAACTGCAAACTAACTAATAATAAAAGTGAGCACAAACGGTATTGCAATGCTTCGAAACAAGGCCTAGGGTTCATACTTTCACTTGTGCAAGTTCTCTCAACAATAATAACATAATTGGATCATATAACTATCCCTCAACATGCAACAAAGAGTCACTACAAAGTCACTAATAGCGGAGAACAAACGAAGAGATTATTGTAGGGTATGAAACCACCTCAAAGTTATCCTTTCTGATCAATATATTCAAGAGTCCGTAGTAAAATAACACGAAGCTATTCTTTCCGTTCGATCTATCATAGAGTTCGTACTAGAATAACACCTTAAGACACAAATCAACCAAAACCCTAATGTCACCTAGATACTCCAATGTCACCACAAGTATCCGTGGGTAAGATTATACGATATGCATCAAACAACCTGATATTCCTCTATTCAACCAACACATAGAACTTCAAAGAGTGCCCCAAAGTTTCTACCGGAGAGTCAAGACGAAAACGTGTGCCAACCCCTATGCATAGGTTCATGGGCGGAACCCGCAAGTTGATCACCAAAACATACATCAAGTGGATCACGTGCTATCCCATTGTCACCACAGATAAGCACGGCAAGACATACATCAAGTGTTCTCAAATCCTTAAAGACTCAATCCGATAAGATAACTTCAAAGGGAAAACTCAATCCATTACAAGACAGTAGAGGGGGAGAAGCACCATAAGATCCAACTATAATAGCAAAGCTCGCGATACATCAAGATCATATCACCTCAAGAACACGAGAGAGAGAGAGATCAAACACATAGCTACTGGTACATACCCTCAGCCCCGAGGGTGAACTACTCCCTCCTCGTCATGGAGAGCAGCGGGATGATGAAGATGGCCACCGGTGAGGGATCCCCCCTCCGGCAGGGTGCCGGAACAGGGTCCCGATTGGTTTTTGGTGGCTACAGAGGCTTGCGGCGGCGGAACTCCCGATCTATTGTGTTCCCCGATGGTTTTATGGTATATTGATATATATTGGCAAAAGAAGTCGGTCAGGGGAGCCACGAGGGGCCCACGAGGGTGGAAAGCGCACCCCCTGCCTCGTGCCTTCCATGTTGCTTCCCTTACGTGCACTCCAAGTCCCCTGGATTGCTTCCGTTCCAAAAATAACTCTCCCGAAGGTTTCATTGCGTTTGGACTCCATTTGATATTCCTTTTCTGTGAAACACTGAAACAAGGGAAAAAACAGAAACTGGCACTGGGCTCTGGGTTAATAATTTAGTCCCAAAAAATAATATAAAAGTGCATAGTAAAGCCCATTAGACATCCAAGATGGATAATATAATAGCATGAATACTTCATAAATTATAGATACGTTGGAGACGTATCAGCATCCCCAAGCTTAATTCCTGCTCGTCCTCGAGTAGGTAAATGATAAAAGAAAGAATTTATGAAGTGTGAATGCTAGCAGGTGCATAAGTTTGATCAATGATAATTTCAATCACCTTTTCTAGCATCATTATATGTCATAACAGTAGCTCAACTCATAGAACTTTGCATGATCAAGTAACAAACTATTCACATGTTAAAGTATAAATCATAAACTTTCTTGAAAACTAACAAACCATGTTATTAGTCATCAAACAGTTACAATTCATCTTATTTTCAGGAAGAGTCTATGTCAGAGCTTTGATTTAGCAAACTCCACATACTCAACTATCATTTAGTCTTTCACAATTGCTAACACTCACGCGATATTTATGGGTTCAAAGTTTTAATCAGACACAGAGAAAGATAGGGGCTTATAGATTCGCCTCCCAACCTTTTACCTCAAGGGTAATGTCAACAATAATAGTTCATGATGCCTTACATCCAATTGGATATATATATATATATCAGAATCTTTCCAACACAAGGTGCTTGCCAAAGGATAAAATGTAAAAATTAAAGGTGAAGATCACCATGACTCTTGCATAAGGTAAAAGACAATGATAAAAGATAGGCCCTTCGCAGAGGGAAGCAGAGATTGCCATGCGCTTTTATAGTTGGATGCACAAAATCTTAATGCGAGGGAACGTCACTTTATATTGCCACTTGTGATAGGGACCTTTATTATGCAGTCTGTCGCTTTTATTGCTTCCATATCACAAGATCGTATAAAGCTTATTTTCTCCACACTAAAAGATCATACATATTTAGAGAGCAATTTTTATTGCATGAATCGATGACAACTTACTTGAAGGATCTTACTCAATCCATAGGTAGGTATGGTGGACTCTCATGGCAATACTGGTTTAAGGGATGTTTGGAAGCACAAGTAGTATCTCTACTTGGTGCAAGGAATTTGGCTAGCATGAGGGGGAAAGGCAAGCTCAACGCGTTGGGCGATCCATGACAATATACTTTATTTCGGATATAAGAAAACATAACCCATTACGTTGTCTTCCTTGTCCAACATCAACCTTTTATCATGTCATATTTTAATGAGTGCTCACAATTACAAAAGATGTCCAAGATAGTATATTTATATGTGAAATCTCTCTTCCTTCAATATTCTTTCATGAATTGTTCAAGTGACCAATACAATGTTTGCTAACCTTAAAAAAAATTACCACCTCTACTTCTTATATGTAAAGTCATTACTCCCCATGGGATAAGCATATGAAACATATATAATTTCAGATTTATGATATTCAATTCATTCAACCATTTACTCATAGGGTATAAGTGAAGCACACGAGTAAATGACAAACTACTCCAAAAAGATATAAGTGAAGATTAATGAGTAGTTAAATAATCATGTAGCTAAGTGAAGACTCTCTCTCATTTAAGAATTTCAGATCTTCGTATTTTATTCAAACATCAAGCAAGGCTAAAGAAAATAAAATGACGCTCCAAGCAAAACACATATCATGTGGTGAATAAAAATATAGCTCCAAGTAAAGTTACCGATGAACGAAGACGAAAGAGGGGATGCCATCCGGGGCATCCCCAAGCTTAGGCTCTTGGTTGTCCTTGGATATTACCTTGGGTTGCCTTGGGCATCCCCAAGCTTAGGCTCTTGCCACTCCTTATTCCATAGTCCATCGAATCTTTACCCAAAACTTGAAAACTTCACAACACAAAACTCAACAGAAAACTCGTAAGCTCCGTTAGCGAAAGAAAACAAAACACCACTTCAAGGTACTGTAATGAACTCATTCTTTATTTGTATTGGTTTTAAATCTAATGTATTCCAACTTCTCTATGGTTTATAAACTATTTTACTCGCCATAGATTCATCAAAATAAGCAAACAACACACGAAAAACAGAATCTGTCAAAAACAGAACAGTCTGTAGTAATCTGTATCAAATGTATACTACTGGAACTCCACAAATTCTAAAATAAATTGGTTGACCTGAGGAATTTGTCTAGTAATCATCTGCAAAAAGAATCAACTAAATATAACTCTTCAGTAAAAAGTTTTTTCTAATCTCGTGAGCACTAAAGTTTCTGTTTTTTACAGCATGATCATAAAGACTTCACCCAAGTCTTCCCAAAGGTTCTACTTGGTAAAAACACTAATTAAAACACAAAACCACATCTAAACAGAAGCTATATGGATTATTTATTCCTAAACATAACCAAAAAGCAAAGAACTAAAATAAAATTGGGTTGCCTCCCAACAAGCGACAACGTTTAACGCCCCTAGCTAGGCATGATGATTTCAATGATGCTCACATAAAACATAAGAATTGAAACATAAAGAGAGCATCATGAAGAATATGACTAGCAAATTTAAGTCTAACCCACTTCCTATGCATAGGTATTTTGTGAGCAAACAACTTATGGGAACAAGAATCAACTTGCATAGGAAGGTAAAACAAGCATAACTTCAAGATTTTAAGCACATAGAGAGGAAACTTGATATTATGCAATTCCTACAAGCATACATTCCTCCCTCATAATAACTTTCAGTAGCATCATGAATGAATTCAACGATATAACCAGCACCTAAAGCATTCTTTTCATGATCTACTTGCATAGAAAATTTACTACTCTCCACATAAGCAAAATTCTTCTCATTCGAAATAGTGGGAGTATCATAAGAGACTTGAATACTATAAATTGTTTCCACATTAAAAGAGTAATGTTCAGAAAAAGGGTAATCATAATCATGACAAGTTTTATAAATATAATCATCACTACTTTTTATAGCATAAGTTTCATCACAATAATCATCATAAGTAGCAACTTTGTTCTCATCATAATTGATTGAAACCTCTTCCAAGATAGTGGACTCATCACTAAATAAAGTCATGACCTCTCCAAATCCACTTTCATAAATATTATAAGATTCAACATCCTCCAAAATAGTGGGATCATTACTTCCTAAAGTTGACACTCTTCCAAACCCACTTTCATCAATATAATCATCATAAGTAGGAGGCATGCTATCATCATTATAAATTTGCATATCAAAACTTGGGAGGCTAATCACATCATCTTCATTAAACATAGCATCCCCAAGCTTGGGATAAACATTAATTTCAGCAAATATATTCTCAAATATGTCATCCTCATCAAACATAGCTTCCCCAAGCTTGGGCCTTTTCATATCATAAGCATAATCATTCTCATCATTAATAGTATGGATAGCACCAATAGTATAGCAATTATCATCATCACAATGAGTAGTAGGAGCAACATCATTTGGGAGGGATACCTTTTTACCTTTGCTTCTCCGTTTTTTTTCTTTTTCTTCTTCACATCATGTGCGGGTTTATCCCTCTTTTTTGAGCTCCTTATTGATGAGATTGGTTGAATAGAAAGCTCCTCCTCGTTACCTGATTCATCATAAGAAATAATAGGAGGATATTGGGAAGTCTCTTCCCTTTCATTAGTATTCTCTTCATATTCTATTTCTTTTCTTTTCTTTATGTAATTGGCAATATAAGGATTTTCAATGCAATTCACCGCACAATACATATAAATTTCTTCTAGATCAATATCGAGGAATTTCTCGAGGTTATATTCTGGAATAATCTTTGTTTGAAGTTTCATTTCTTCATAACCCAAAAGCAAACTAAGTTCACTATAATGTGCAAGGGAAATCAAGTCATCACAATTTTTGGACACGATTCGATCATGAAACAATTTGCATTTGATATTTAAATGACCATGTTCATTGCAAAGTTCACTAGTATGGCTAAGAAATTTTAAATTTTCAGCACTGACATTTAGCCTTTCTTGTAACCATTTAGTTTCTAAATGCTTATGCCTCTTGCAATATATATCTTCCCTATTTGGTGTGTACTTGCAAACCCAATGCACTCCACAAAAATTGACATGTTTATAGGAGACATTTTCATCATAACTAGTGCAATCATCATTAGTACTATGGATATTCAAGGAGTTCATACTAACAACATTGCAATCATGCTCATCATTCAAATATTTAGTGCCAAACATTTTAATGCATTCTTCTTCTAACACTTTGGCACAATTTTCCTTCCCATCATACTCACGAAAGATATTAAAAAGATGAAGCGTATGAGGTAAACTCAATTCCATTTTCTTGTAGTTTTCTTTTATAAACTAAACTAGTGCTAAAACAAGAAACTAAAAGATTCAATTGCAAGATCTAAAGATATACCTATAGGAGATATGCCCTAGAGGCAATAATAAATGATATTATTTATCTCCAAGTTCATAATTATGTTTATGTTCCATGCTATAACTGCTATGGTTCTCGAGTCTGCAATAACACGAGGCTCGGAGGAAGACTCATATGCACGTGTGGACTAATAAATGGTAAGAAGTATTCTTAGTCTGGCCTCTAAGACTAGCTCAAGTGTTGCATGATGGTTCTGTTTTCCTGATCATGGGCATGTCAATGCCAGCAACTTTGAGGGCACAATGTTAAGAGAACATTTGTGTTGAATCGACCCGGATTGATGTTATGCTATGAGATACATTCGTCACAAGTTAATGGTTTATAACACAGAGATAGTTAATGTTTGCATAATTCCTTAGACCATGAGAGTATCAAGTTTCTTCATGCTTGCTTCATGAACTTTGGGGTTTGTTAAACGTCATCCGTAACTGGATGGCTATTATGGCGGCTTACGGGTTCATGGGAAAGTATGTTAAGTAACTTGATAGCTCGAGATTGGGATTTGCTCCTCCGACAATGGAGAGATATACTCGGGCCCTCTCGGTGTTACGGTGTCCATCATCGTCTGGCCAGGCACTTTGTGATTTGATCACGGGGATGCCGGAACACGAAACGAGAAAAGAGAACAAAACCGGTAACGAGGTAACTAGCATAGTGGACAAGTTGTTGATCCACGGGAATGCCAACATGTCTCACCTTGGATATTTTTAACATATCGCGAAGCAACAGGAATAGCACACGGCAACTGGAGGTTCACTCGAATATTTATTCGTGTGGGTATAGGGGTCAATATGGGTGTCCACGGCTCCGATGTTGATCATTCATCGGAAGGGGTTCCGGGTCATGTCTATACTTCACCGAACCTATAGGGTCACACGCTTAAGGGTCATCTATCTGCTGAATACTAGACAGGGAGTCTGAGAGAAAATCACCGAAAAAGTATCGGACACCGAAAAGTTTCGGACAGCGGAATCGTACGGCAGAGAGAGGTCATCGGATAAGTTTCGATGATACCGAAAATTTGTTTCGGGATACACCACTAAGTCAAATTGGTTTCGGCACATGCCTGATAATTCTTGGAGGATGCCAGAATCATTCTGGAAGCTTTTTGGAATTTTCTGAGATAAAAACCGGAAATGTTCCGGAGCTGCCGGAGCCACTTCAGATGCGTTTCGCAGATGAAAATCACTAAAACCGGAATTGTTTCAGAACGCATTGAAAATCATTTTAGTGGGTACAGGAAATGTTCTTAGCCCACATAAATATTTTCAGTTCGATCAGACGCTGAAAAATGTCATCGTGAATAGTGAAAATCAGCTTTATGGTTACTTTATGGAAAGCCACCTTTTGGGGCTTTGCTCCAAAAGATCTTGGGATGACATTGATGGATAGGAGCCATTTTTTGGGCCCCTCATGGGGGTGTGGCCGGCCACATGGGGTATCCCCCCTTGGGGACCCTCTTGTTCATTGGTTTCACTCCTAGGTCCTTGTGGAAGGACTTCATTCATGTGCATTTTGGGTTTTTGTGTGAAACTACCCTACCCCTTGGGATTTCCTATAAATAGAGGTGGAGGGGCAGCCCTCCACACTCATCCCTTCTCACATACAAGTGCCATGCATGATCTGGCTTCTCTCTCCCTCCCAGCGAAACAGTTTCGTAGAGCCGAAAGGCTGTCTGGGTTCCGGTGGGAACTACTTCTGGACGGCGAAGCCCTGCCGGATAGATGACACCGTATGTGTGCAACTCTGTAGAGAGATCGTAGTTTCGGTCTTAGTTCGTGAGTGCCTCCCGAAGGGCTGTCCGTGTGACCGTCCGAGTTTCGAAGGTCCTCCCGAAGGGCTGTCCGAGTGACCGTTCGAGTTTCAAAGGTCCTCCCGAAGGGCTGTCCGCGACACCGTCCGGGGGGCTGTTCGACCGCCTCCCGGAGGGCGGCTGTCTGAGGAGCAGATGAGGGTATACATCCTCGCGGTTGGGAGGTTGTAAATCCTAGCTGCGGGCATCTGCACCGCCGATCGTCATCGACTCTACTTCCTGCTGCGCTACGAGTCTGTAACGAAAAAGATCAAACCATGTATGTAGTCTCCATAGTTGTCCTGGGCTGGTGCGTAGGTCGGAAATTTTTTGTTTTCTGTCGCGTTACCCTACAGTGGCATCAAGAGCCGTGCTATGCGTAGATGCAGGTTTCGATCTAGAATACATGGAGATGTATGGGTATTGCATAATATAATTAGGTAGTAGATGAGATCTATTGCTGAAAATTATTTATGCGGGTGACAGATGAAATTTGTTACCCAACGTTCTTGTTGCTTCCCTAGAATTTGTGTTTGCTGAATCTCGAGATAGCATGGTGGAATTTGACAAAGTTCTGGCAATCCGTGATCCTGATTGATCATGGAAGTGCTATCAGTTCTTTGGGTTCTGTCGTAGTCAAAAGAAAGATGAAATTCGCAGATGAAAGGGCATTGCAGATATTATCTGCACGGGAGTCATGCGTATGACGAAGTTTAGTATGGGGCTCGAGATTTAATGATCTCGTGTTTCATACACCCCGAGATGTTAATCTAGCAACTTGAATAATCATACTTGATGATAAAACGTTGGTAGCTGCGGTTTAAGTCAAAACCTTAGAAGCCACGTAAAATAAAATTTTGCATAAACCGATTAGAGGCGTCTAACTTGGTTTTGCAGGATGTGCATGTGATGTGGTATAGCAATGCTCATATTCAATTTGATTATGTATGAGATGACTATATGATGTAATTAACATGGCCTGCGTGTCATGATTCGGCACGATGGCTGGAGCCATATGATTGTCACTTTAATGACCTGCGTGTCAACCTTAAGTAATGCACTTATTTTATTAGCTATAGAGATAGCAATATTATCTGGTGCATCGACAAGGTGGTGGCAATCTTCGTGAAGGTGAACACCGACACGAATGCCGAAGACGAAGAAATGAAAGACTTCTCCGTCAGAAAGGGCTATACCATATCATGCTATTATGAATTGCCTGAGATGTTTATCCCTTATGATGCACCCTTCTTGATTGCGCGGTAGTCGCTTTTTATTAGGGTGATCTCTCACTAAAATATCAAGTAGTTAGTGTTCTCCCAAGTGTAGCACCATCACGGCACCTATCTTTTCGGGGTGCACCATGGATGCATGGGTACGAACGATTAGAGAAGTGTGAGGCGGGTGAGGTCAGACCTCGCAGCAAGATGACTTGGTTGTCTTGACGTTCATGGCAGGATCGTCCTGAGCTCGGAACACACGCATCGAAAGATGAGCAAGAGTCACATAGAGATGTGATCGGCAAGTTGGCCTACCGATTAAAATTCCCGTTATGAGATGATGATTCTATGGCGATGAATTGAAATCTGGATCTTGTATCACTCAAAATTAATTATGAGAGATATTGATTTGAGTGGGAGTGCACTGTTGAATTAACATGTTTAATTCTCAGTGCAATTAATTATGAACATTGTCTAAGTGTTTCTTGCAAAATAGTTGTAGAATAATGGCTCGCGTTTCCACCTTCCCTGTTAAAATTGAATAGCTGTTAAATATCTGGTTAAAACTTTACGATTGGTAACGTAATATGAGGATTGTCCTCAAAAGTGCCGAGAAGGACTTTGTCCTATCGCATGCTTTTCGTATCCTCCCGCTAATGCTATGGATCATGTGACTCTCGTCCTTCGATCCAAAAGCTAGAATTCTATTACGGTCAAGTGGAATATGTTTGCTTCCATGAAACCCAAAGTTTGAAAGTTGGGATAGTTATATGATATTCATGGAACTGAAAATTATTTTCAGATACAAACAAAGCAATGTTTGTTTGCAAGTATTAGTAAAAGTGTTTACTATGCATTTGACTGTTGGGAAAGGGATCCAGAAGAACGCCTGTCATATAATGAAAGGTGAATAAAACAACAACTTAAAGAGAAAGGAAGTGTCCAAAGGGTGTTAGTATGACTTACACGCCTAGGAAGTTCGGGGCTAACGCCACTCTTAAGTTGGGAGCTTCTTTTGCGAGTAGGAGAAATACTAAAAGTTAAACTGTTAGAAGTATAAAGGAAGAAAGAAAGATGACTGGAATATCCAGCTCATGTATGAATGTCATACAAGTTTTTGATGTATAGTAGGTTGGTCAAAGATATAGTTCTTGGGAATTATGGTTAAACATGTTAATCACTAATTCTTGGGTATTGTGAGTTAATCACAAAGATACCCGCTCGATTGCATTCAATTGCGAATCACTGTAAGAGCTACTATGGCCTAAAAAGACTAGCCAGAAATGAGGTTAAGGTATACACAGGGAACATAGTAAATTTTACTATACCTTCCATCGGTGTATTGCCGTCTGTATTTATTTTCATAATTCATTTAGAGTTTTACAAACTCTAGCCCATTGCATAAGGTATCTTGCAAGAAGGTTGTTCATAAGAGAACCTTTTATGTTCGATGTTATGAATAACACAAGGGCCATACTTTCATTATGAATGAGATGTATGTTATGAATATTGATAATAATACAATACCTCTGGGTTTACTTTCATAATTCATTTTAGAGTTTCATACACTCTAGCCCATTGCACAATGTTTGTTGCAAAAGAGTTGTTCATAAAGACAACAATTTTTGTTAAGTATTATGAATAACATGAAGGACCATGCTTCCATCCAAGATGGCATGTATGTTATGAATATTGATGGTAATATGATACATCCATAACACTGACGCTAAATGTCGCAAGACTAAAAGAATACCACACAAGTGTGGCACTACATTTGGTCACATTGGAGAAACCCGCATGGAAAATTCCATTATGATGGATTTTGAAGACTTTTTGATTTTGAATCATCTGACACTTGCAACTTTCCTCCGAAAAGTGAAGTGACTAAAATACCGTTCATAGGCCATAAGGAACGAACAACAAACTTATTAGTGATCATACATTTGATGTGTGTAGTCCGATAAGTGTTGTTAGTGGTGGATTTATTTATCTTCAGAAATGACTCAAGTAGATATATGGATATTTACTTGATGAGACGTAAGTCTGGATCTTTTGAAATCATTCGAAAGGTTTTCAAAAATGAAGTAGAAGTTATTGTAACAAGAAAATTATGTTTCTACAATTCGATTGCAGAAAGGAAAGTTTGAGTTAAAGTTTAGCGAAAGTCTAATGAGTTGTGAAAGGGGTTTCATAAACTTGCACCTCCGGGAACACCACTTCAAGTGGAAAGTCCATGAAGATGTAATCGAACCATTTATGACATGGTAAGATCAAAGATGACATAAATAAATTTGCCATTATCCCTTTTAAAGAGTGATGCTTTAGAGACTACGGCTTTTACACTGAAAAGAGCTTCATCAGGTCTGTTGAAATGAAGCCATGGTATGGTACGCCCAACCATGTTGTATCTTTTCTTAGCATTTGGAATATGGGGCTTGTGTAAAAGGTTACAAACCTATTCCAAATCAGACAAGTGCTACTTTGTAGGTTATCCCAAGTCATTGGGTATTCCTCCCTGTCACGACCGGATTTTCGGGATATTAATTTCCCAGAAAACGGCCTTTGTGCTCACCAGCCCCAGGATTACTGTTAGCTGATGAGGCACCAACTTGATACAAGAATTCCAAGCGAAGTACAAAATATGTAGTACAAGACCATTGTGGCCTAGGAGTACAACACTTGGTTTCTAGTGGTTGATGGCGGAAGCGGTTTGTGGTTCATCTGCATCTATGGGACTCCATTTCCCACAAGAACAGCTGACCAGGATAACTCCTATCTTCGCGAGGCTACTATCACCTTTACATGGGTTCCGGGGCTGTCATCGCAATGCTATCTCCATGCGCGGAATCTGGCCAAGACAATAGCCAGGGACAAGCCAGTGAGTACGTTTGAATGTACTCGCAAACATTAAGAACACGGGTATAATATATCAAAACATGCTCCGAAATATTTTATGAAGACAATGTCTGTCACGAAATAAACGAAAAACCATGATGCACACATGCAGGTAAAGTATGAACATGCAATACGGGAGTAGAAATAGAATGCACTGATCGAGTGTGTGAAATGACTCCTCGAAAAGGGTGCATATAAATTAACACTGTCGTAGTCGGGCGTCTGAGAGACACCACTTAAAGGGCTTATAAAGAAATAAGTAAATAACAAGCATGCCACAGTCGGGCGTCTGAGCGACACCACATAAAGGGCTTATAAAAGATAAATAAATAACAAACATGCCGCAGTCGGGCGTCTGAGCGACGCCACATAAAGGCTTATAAAGGATAAATAAATAACAAACATGCCGCAGTCGGGCGTCTGAGTGACGCCACATAAAGGGCTTATAAAAGAATAATCACAGTGAATATCCAGGAGGTAAAACCGTCCCAGGGATACTCAATAATTCAAATAAAATAAATGGTTAGTCCACAAAAATAATGATCATAATCCATATGTGCCAGAGTCATAAACAATATCTAGTTCAGCCGTTTCTCCATCCGAAGACCATCACTGGGCTCTAATCTAGCCGTTCTCCATCCGAATACCGTTACTGTGATCTAGTCAAGCCGTGTCTCCATCCGAAAACCGATACTATGATCCATCTCAGACTGTAATCCTTACCCATGGACATGGCTATCCGAAGGGATATATCCTCTGTAGAGGGTGTACTCTTTACCCACGAGTAACGGATTTATCTAGTCCATCGGGACTAATTCCGTCTACGGCCTTTTAATTGAAAACACGCCTGACCTGCACACACCAGCTTAACTTACCGGTGTCTGGAATCACCCACGACACCTGTCAAGCAAAACTCTAAGTGGGGAGGCTACAACCTCGACGTAGCATGGGATCAAATTTATATCACGCGCTCTAAGGGGTGCCCCCCTCTCGGTCCCAACCGGAAACACCCATGCCCCCGGACCAGGTGGCATGCCTACCGGATGCATCCGGTATCTTCCACCATGGCCTCTCTGTACGGTGTGTGCCTTGGTAAGGGGTTGACAACTTACTGAACCGTACCCTGTCTGCGACAGGGACAAGTGGTAGTACAAAACAAGTAGGGGAAGTTACTGAACAAGACTCGACCTACGACCGACTCAGGTGGTCCAAGTATTCTCCGAATGATTAGCATATCCAAAAATGTTTCCATTCAACAGACAGAATCACTGCTCATCAAACCTCATCATGCCATACCGGACACACTCGTCTCGACGAGGAACTAGGGACAAGCTCGTGTCGACCCAAGACCACGACTCTCCCGTCTTCCTGCCGGTATGCATGAAAAGCTCGCGAGGATGATCACTATCACCAGCATATCCATTACTAACAGTAAAGCATCTCCAAAACGTACTTATGCGTGTGACTGAATCAATACAATGAAATAATGCATGCTCCAAGTCAAAGTGGTGTCGAAACCGTATCAAAACACCACACAAAAATATTATGCCAGAGTTCAGAATGCTTGCCTTCAAGAGTATGCGAGGGGTGCACTTTTTGAAAGCTTTCTCTTCTCTCCATTTTCCTATTTTGAAAAATATACAAATAACAAATATCTCAAAACCAGTACAAAAAGTGACTAGATGAAATATTTTTAAAGATATAGCCAGTCAAAGTTTGGTCAAATCTCTGTTTTTAAATAAAACCAGAAAAAGGAAAACGTTTCGGGGGAGAATACGCTTTCGCAGCATAGGAGACGTACTCCGGGGTTTTACGCGACCACTTAAGCCAGCGTGGATGGCGCGGGGGGTCACTGACAGTGGGTCCAGGGGGCCCACTTGTCAGGTTTGACTATTCCCCCCCTCTCCCTCCTCTCCTCTGCCCGAACGGGAGCGGGTCTCCGGCGATCGCCATCGATGAACGGCGGCTCCTCGAGGGCACCTGAGGGTAGGGATGGACCCGCCAGACCGGGGCGGTCCTCTCGGTGGTCGTTGGGTCAACGGTGGTGGGAGGAGTCGCCGGCGGCGAGCTCCGCGGCGGAGAGGGCTACGGGAGTGAAGTGGGTTTTGGGCTTCGGTGGTTTCCGATCGAGGCTGAGGCGCTGGGCAGCTCCGCAAGAACAAGGGGAAGCAAGTGGCGGCGTTGGATGGGCGGGGGATAGCCTGGTTGCGGCGAATGGCACCGGAAGGCAGCGGCGGCCGAACCGGCTGGAGGTGGGGAAGATGGCCTTGTCCGGTCAATCCACTGCTTGGGGAGCTCTAGGGGGAAGGCTTGAGGTCGCCTGAGCGCTTGGATGGGCTCGGGGTCTCCTTTTATAGGCGCTCGAGGCTGGTCCCGCGACGGCCGTGGATAAGAACGCCGGCGACCGCGGTGCTGTAGCTGCAGGGCGATGTGGCGGCGACGAGCGCGTGCCGACGAGCTTCAGGATATGCTTGAGCTGTTCACAGGGGCAGCTGGCGCGCGCGGGTGGCTTGGGCGGCGCCGCCCATGGCAGAGGCTCACTGCCGACGCCGGCATGCCGCCAAAAGCTCTGACGGCGGCCCTGTAGTGCGCCAGGGGTGGCGTGGAGAGTGGGCGAGTGTAGTGCGTGGTTCAGCAGGCGAGCAGGGGCCAGGGACGCGACGCGACGAGGGCGGCAGTGCGACGCGGCGGCTCAGTGCACGCGCGTGCAAAACGTGCGCTCTGGGCGCGCCCAGAGCATGCACGGGACATGCTCGACGAAATGCCAGGGCAGCTTAGAGCGCGAGGGGGAGGCTGGCAACTAACAGGGCAGGGATAGGGATAGCTAGGAGCTTAGTGGACATGGTTGCTGGGCCAGAGGATCAAGATCACAGTGCAAACAAAAACTCATGTCAAAACCGACTGTGCACACCAAGTGTTCGACAGAATGCCAAGTGCATTTAGGCAACTCTTGGAGTGGCCAAAATCTCCAGATCAGGGTCTCCCTGGATGTAGGTGAGGATGGCAAGATCATTTGGGCAAAACCAGAAACTTGCTAGTGCAAAATTTGCAAAACTACAGCTTTGGACAGAAAGAAAAAGGTCTCATTGCATGCACTTAAAATCCTCCAATGGGTCCATTCTCCTGGACTTAAGGGTTTTGTAGGGAGGGCTACAAGCAGGAAAAAGCTCAGGGGCACTAGAGCAAGATAAACTAGGGTTGCAGTACAAATCACCAAACTGGACCAGAATGAAAAAGAGGTTGATCCACTCAAATTTTTCAAAGAACACCACTTGGTTGTTGCATGAAGATGAATTATATGCATCTGCTGACCTCTCCAAACTCTTGGAAGAATTTTTAAAGGAATATTTAAATAGGTTGTAGTGCAAAAAGGCCTACTGGACCAGATTTGAAAAGTTGATGTAGAGCTCAAAATCTCCAATAACCAAAAGATATCTTTGCATAAAAGTGATGTGGAAACATCACATGACATCCCCAAATTTTGGTGAAATTTTTGAATGCATTAATCCAATGGTTGCAGTGCAAAACAGGCTCCAAATTTATGAAAGATCATTTTAAAAGAATAAAGCTCAGGGAAAAACAATCTTGTAATTAAATCCACTGATAAAGACTTGTTTCATAGAGAGAGCATACAAACCCAATAATACTTTTGGAAAGTTTCCACTTGAGGTAAAAATCCACAGTAACAAAAGGGTAAATCTAGACAAATGGAAAAGTTTTAATTTCCTGGCAAGATTTTAATTTATAAAATAAGGTCAAAATTTTGGGGTGTCACCCTCCCTCACTATACCGAGGCAAATAGGTTTGCCACAAAGAATGGTATGCTTTAAAAGGAATGGTTCTTTCTAAAAGGTGAGTGGGAGAATAGTGCAACTCGACGAGATAAACAGTATCTTCATCAAATCAAAGGAAAGAGACCTTGGAAGAAATTCCAGAGTTTCCTACTGCGACTGATACGGAAGTCTCTACAATAAAATGTATGAACTTCGGTCGAACTTGCAGCTGAACCACGTAGGCAAGGCTCGTGCAAACCTCTCAGGTGCGCAAACGAAATATTGTTGTTAGACAACATTGTACCTACGATACACAAGGAAGCGTTGATGGGCCCTGACTCCGGAATTGGCTAAATGCCAATACAACCCGAGTTAGTTTCCATATAAGTGATTCAAGATTAAAACCTTGATACACCTTTTGGAAGACTTAGAGTCTAAGGAATATTTATGGAACTTAAACTGATATGGATAAAAAAAATTCCCTAAAGCTCGACTTGTTGAAATGGCAAGTTCAAGAGTTGACTACGATGAGGTTGTTTTCATCGTAGCGATGCTTAAAGTCGGTTCGGGTTGAACTAGGAATTAATACATATTTTAATCATGAGATATGAAACATGGATGACAATAGGATTTCCATCTGATGTAAATGAAACCAAGGACTTGCATGTGTTACAGTCCAAGGCATTTTGTTTATCCAGAGGATGCTAGTAAGGGTGCAAACTTCAGAGTTCCAGCGATGGACAGAGGAGAGCAAAATGGAGTTGGAATCTTCGTGCTTTGATGAAATGGTCAAAGGGGTTTGACTTCATCAATGGGTAACGAAGATGCTTGTAATTCAAGAAAGTAAGTGGGAGCGTAATAATATTTCTAAAAACCTTGTGTGCTTGACACATTGTTAATTGGAAATAAATTTCTTGACACGAATTAGGACTTCATTTGAAAATAGTTTTTTGATGAAGTGCTTAGGCTAAATAGCCTTCATATTAGGCATAATGATCTATGGAGATAGATTTACCTAATAGGGCTAAGCAATGAATACATATTGACAAGGTGCTAAAACCTTTTAGCATTTAAAACCGCAAGGGAGTGATTCTTGCCGGAGTCACATGGAAGAGTTTTTTGCAAGACTCGGTGTCCCAAAACACTGATGAGCAAAATACATGATGCAGATTCCACACACTTTTCTGTTTGGATTAATCATGTATACCATGGTATGTAAAACAACCAGATATGTCCGATACTCCCAAGGTGTTGCGAGTATGGATACCAAAGTGATCAAATTAGTGATCATGGGACAACAGTGAAAGATGTCACAGAGTACTAGAGTAAGTACTGATGACATGGTTTTATCGCAAGCAGAGATCATGAAGAGTTCGTTGTAAAATGTTACATCGATACAGTCTTCATCTTTTCTCCATGAGATTTTCGATTTAAATTAAGGGTTTTGTGTAACACAAAATGAGGTGGCACAGTTAGTTGGAATTTGTTCATACTAGTTACTGTGGCGAATTCTATAACAAGGGCTAAGTATGTTGACGCTTTAGAAGCGACAAAGAAGATGTTGAATCATATAGTTCGTTCATGAACTTAGTATGGTTCCAAGATGGCTTCTGACAATGGGACACTACTGCAGGTAGTTGCTCCATAACTCAGTCTGAGGAATCCAGGTTCGACCTGTGATTCACATACATACAAAGCCAAGTCCACACAAAATATGAATTTTGTGAAAACGTGAAAATGCGAGGACATGCAAAGATACACACGGAACTGAAGTCGTCAGATCCGTTGGACATCAGGCTATACCACAAGCGAAGCATTTACACCGGTGTGCCATAGGTGTGAAGTGCATTAGCATTAACTAGATTATTGACTCTAGTGCAAGTGGGAGTCTGTAGGAGATATGCCCTAGAGGCAATAATAAATGATATTATTTATCTCCAAGTTCATAATTATGTTTATGTTCCATGCTATAACTGCTATGGTTCTCGAGTCTGCAATAACACAAGGCTCGGAGGAAGACTCATATGCACGTGTGGAATAATAAATGGTAAGAAGTATTCTTAGTCTGGCCTCTAAAACTAGCTCAAGTGTTGCATGATGGTTCTGTTTTCCTGATCATGGGCATGTCAATTCCAACAACTTTGAGGGCACAATGTTAAGAGAACATTTGTGTTGAATCGACCCGGATTGATGTTATGCTATGAGATACATTCATCACAAGTTAATGGTTTATAAAACAGAGATAGTTAATGTTTGCATAATTCCTTAGACCATGAGAGTATCGAGTTTCTTCATGCTTGCTTCATGAACTTTGGGATTTATTAAACGTCATCCATAACTGGATGGCTATTACGGCGGCTTACGGGTTCATGGGAAAGTATGTTAAGTAACTTGATAGCTCGAGATTGGGATTTGCTCCTCCGGCGATGGAGAGATATACATGGGCCCTCTCGGTGTTACGGTGTCCATCATCATCTGGCCAGACACTTTGTGATTTGATCACGGGGATGCCGGAACACGAAACGAGAAAAGAGAACAAAATCGGTAACGAGGTAACTAGCATAGTGGACAAGTTGTTGATCCACGGGAATGCCAACATGTCTCACCTCGGGTATTTGTAACATATCGCGAAGCAACAGGAATAGCACACGGCAACTGGAGGTTCACTCGAATATTTATTAATGTGGGTATAGGGGTCAATATGGGTGTCCATGGCTCCGATGTTGATCATTCATCGGAAGGGGTTCCGGGTCATGTCTATACTTCACCAAACCTATAGGGTCACACGCTTAAGGGTCATCTATCTGCTAAATACTAGACAGGGAGTCTGAGAGAAAATCACCGAAAAAGTTTCGGACACCGAAAAGTTTCGGACAGCGGAATCGTACCGCAGAGTGAGGTCATCGGATAAGTTTCGATGATACCGAAAAGTTGTTTCGGGATACACCATTAAGTCAAATTGGTTTCGGCACATGCCTGATAATTCTTGGAGGATGCCAGAATCATTCTGGAAGCTTTTTGGAATTTTCTGAGATAAAAACCGGAAATGTTCCGGAGCTGCCGGAGCCACTTCAGATGCGTTTCGCAGATGAAAATCACTAAAACCGGAATTGTTTCGGAACATGTTGAAAATCATTTTAGTGGGTACTGGAAATGTTCTTAGCCCACATAAATATTTTCAGTTCAATCAGACGCTGAAAAATGTCGTCGTGAATAGTGAAAATCAGCTTTATGGTTACTTTATGGAAAGCCACCTTTTGGGGCTTTGCTCCAAAAGATCTTGGGGATGACATGGATGGATAGGAGCCATTTTTTGGGCCCCTCATGGGGGTGTGGCCGGCCATATGGGGTATCCCCCCTTGGGGACCCTCTTGTTCATTGGTTTCACTCCTAGGTCCTTGTGGAAGGACTTCATTCATGTGCATTTTGGGGTTTTTGTGTGAAACTACCCTACCCCTTGGGATTTCCTATAAATAGAGGTGGAGGGGCAGCCCTCCACACTCATTCCTTCTTACATACAAGTGCCATGCATGATCAGGCTTCTCTCTCCCTCCCAGCGAAACAGTTTCGTAGAGCCGAAAGGCTGTCTAGGTTCCGGTGGGAACTAGTTCTGGACGGCGAAGCCCTGCCGGATAGATGACACTGTATGTGTGCAACTCTGTAGAGAGATCGTAGTTTCGGTCTTAGTTCGTGAGTGCCTCCCGAAGGGCTGTCCGTGTGACCGTCTGAGTTTCGAAGGTCCTCCCGAAGGGCTGTCCGAGTGACCGTTCGAGTTTCGAAGGTCCTCCCGAAGGGCTGTCCGCGACACTGTCCGGGGGGCTGTTCGACCGCCTCCCGGAGGGCTGTCTGAGGAGCAGATGAGGGTATACATCCTCGCGGTTGGGAGGTTGTAAATCCTAGCTGCAGGGATCTGCACCGCCGATTGTCATCGACTCTACTTCCCGCTACGCTACGAGTCGGTAACGAAAAAGATCAAACCATGTATGCAGTCTCCATAGTGGTCCTGGGCTGGTGCGTAGGTCAGAATTTTTTTTTTCTGTCGCGTTACCCTACAATACCTTCAAGCAATCACCTCCCCGGCAACGGCGCCAGAAAAGAGCTTGATGTCTACTACACAACCCTTTTCTTGTAGACGTTGTTGGGCCTCCAAGTGCAGAGGTTTGTAGGAAAGTAGCAAATTTCCCTCAAGTGGATGACCTAAGGTTTATCAATCCGTGGGAGGCGTAGGATGAAGATGGTCTCTCTCAAACAACCTTGCAACCAAATAACAAAGAGTCTCTTGTGTCCCCAACACACCCAATACAATGGTAAATTGTATAGGTGCACTAGTTCGGCGAAGAGATGGTGATACAAGTGCAGTATGGATGGTAGATAAGGGTATTTGTAATCTGAAAATATAAAAACAGCAAAGTAACTAATAATAAAAGTGAGCACAAATGGTATTGCAATGCTTCGAAACAAGGCCTAGGGTTCATACTTTCACTAGTGCAAGTTCTCTCAACAATAATAACATAATTGGATCATATAACTATCCCTCAACATGCAACAAAAAGTCACTCCAAAGTCACTAATAGCGGAGAACAAACGAAGAGATTATTGTAGGGTACGAAACCACCTCAAAGTTATCCTTTCTGATCAATATATTCAAGAGTCCGTAGTAAAATAACACGAAGCTATTCTTTCCGTTCGATCTATCATAGAGTTCGTACTAGAATAACACCTTAAGACACAAATCAACCAAAACCCTAATGTCACCTAGATAATCCAATGTCACCACAAGTATCCGTGGGTAAGATTATCCGATATGCATCAAACAATCTCAGATTCATCTATTCAACCAACACATAGAACTTCAAAGAGTGCCCCAAAGTTTCTACCGGAGAGTCAAGACGAAAACGTGTGCCAACCCCTATGCATAGGTTCATGGGCGGAACCCGCAAGTTGATCACCAAAACATACATCAAGTGGATCACGTGCTATCCCATTGTCACCACAGATAAGCACGGCAAGACATACATCAAGTGTTCTCAAATCCTTAAAGACTCAATCCGATAAGATAACTTCAAAGGGAAAACTCAATCCATTACAAGAGAGTAGAGGGGGAGAAGCATCATAAGATCCCACTATAATAGCAAAGCTCGCGATACATCAAGATCGTATCACCTCAAGAACACGAGAGAGAGAGAGATCAAACACATAGCTACTGGTACATATCCTCAGCCCTGAGGCTGAACTAATCCCTTGTTGTCATGGAGAGCGCCGGGATGATGAAGATGGCCATTGGTGAGGGATCCCCTCTCCGGCAGGGTGCCGAAACAGGGTCCCGATTGGTTTTTGGTGGCTACAGAGGCTTGCGGCGGTGGAACTCCCGATCTATTGTGTTCCCCGATGGTTTTAGGGTATATTGATATATATAGGCGAAAGAAGTCGGTCAGGGGAGCCATGAGGGGCCCACGAGGGTGGAGGGCGCGCCCCCTTGCCTCGTGCCTTCCTTGTTGCTTCCCTTACGTGCACTCCAAGTCCCCTGGATTGCTTCCGTTCCAAAAATAACTCTCTCGAAGGTTTCATTCTGTTTGGACTCCGTTTGATATTCCTTTTCTGCGAAACACTGAAACAAGGGAAATAACAGAAACTGGCACTGGGCTCTGGGTTAATAAGTTAGTCCCAAAAAATAATATAAAAGTGCATAGTAAAGCCCATTAAACATCCAAGATGGATAATATAATAGCATGAATACTTCATAAATTATAGATACGTTGGAGACTTATCAGGGGCATATGGCTTTGGTTGGCGAAGAGTTGGCATCCGACGCAACGTTGGACAAGGCCATGTGCGTCTGCTTGGGCCGTCGGCCAATAATACCATGTACGGAAGGCCTTGCTAACAAGGGCCCGAGCTGTGGCGTGGTGCCCGCCAAGACCGGCGTGAATTTCAGCCAGGAGCTGCCGCCCCTCCTCCTTGGAGATACATCTTTGAAGGACTCCGGTAGCGCTTTTCTTATAGAGTTCTTCGTCGTGAACCTTATAGGCCTTTGAACGCCGGACAATGCAGCGGGCCTCATTTTGATCCTCAGGAAGTTCCTTCCTATTAAGGTAGGCCAAGAAGGGTTCGGTCCATGGGTCCATGTGTTATTTCGGTGGCTGAGCCGCCGATGATATCTGTGTGTTCGGAATCTGGAGTTGTCTTCGGATCCGGACTAGTGTTGACGCTTTCCCCCTGCCACACCATGGATGGCTTAGAAAGTCTTTCCAGAAAGATATTAGGTGGGACGGGGTCGCGCTTGGCGCCAATACGAGCGAGAACGTCCGCCGCTTGATTACTCTCTTTTGCCACGTGATGGAACTCGAGCCCCTCGAACCGAGCCGACATTTTTAGGACGGCATTACGATAAGCTGCCATCTTTGGATCCTTGGCATCGAAATCTCCATTTATTTGAGATATTGCCAGGTTTAAGTCCCTGCGCACCTCCAGGCGTTGTATGCTCATGAAGACAGCCATCCGGAGACCATGCACTAAGGCCTCGTATTCGGCTGCGTTGTTGGAATCTGTGTATAGTATTTGGAGTATGTACCGAACGACGTCTCCAGTAGGGGACGTTAAAACGACGCCCGCTCCTAGCCCTGCCAGCATTTTGGAGCCATCTAAATACATAACCCAATTGGAATATGTGTCGTACTCTTTAGGGAGTTCGGCTTCTGTCCATTCGGCGATGAAGTCAGCCAGTACTTGGGATTTAATAGCTCGACATGGTTTGTATGGAATATCAAATGGAAGGAGCTCAATGGCCCATTTGGCAATCCGGCCCGTCGCATCGCGGTTGTTTTTTAATGTCGTTGAGTGGTACTTCGGAAGCCTCCGTGATCGAACACTCCTGGAAGTAGTGTCGGAGCTTTCGGGATGCCATGAAGACCACGTATGCTATCTTTTGATAATGGGGGTACCGGGATTTGCATGGTGTAAGGACAGTGGATACTTAGTATACTGGCTTCTGGAGCGGGAATTTGTGTCCGTCCTGTTCTCGTTCAACGACGAGCACCGCGCCCACCACCTGATGTGTTGCCGATATGTATAATAATATGGGTTCACCGATGTTTGGCGCGGCCAGGATTGGGTTGCTCGCTAGAAGGGTTTTTATTTCCTCCAGTCCGGCCGTTGCCGCATCCGTCCACTCGAAGTGATCGGTTCGCCGTAGAAGGCGATAGAGTGGCAGTGCCTTTTCTCCCAATCTGGAGATGAAGCGGCATAGAGCTGCCACGCAACCCGCGAGTCTTTGGACTTATTTGAGGTCTGTTGGCGTGGCCAGTTGAGACAGAGCTCGAATTTTGGCTGGATTTGCTTCAATTCCTCTATTGGAAACGATGAAGCCCAGCAGTTTTCCAGCGAGGACGCCGAAAACACACTTTTCCGGATTGAGCTTAATGTCATACGCGCAGAGGTTATCGAATGTGAGACGTAAATCATCTATTAGTGTTTCGACGTGCCTAGTTTTGATTACGACGTCGTCCACATAAGCTTCAACTACCTTGCTGATCTGTTTCTCTAGGCATGTTTGAATCATGCGTTGGTATGTGGCATCGGCGTTCTTGAGCCCGAAGGGCATGGTGTTGAAGCAGAATGGCCCATATGGGGTAATAAATGCTGTTGCAGCTTGATTGGACTCCTTCATTTTGATTTGATGGTATCCGGAATATGCATCGAGGAAACACAGTGAGTCGTGTCCTGCGGTAGCATCGATGATTTGATCAATGCGGGGGGGGGGAGGGATCCTTAGCGCAAGCCATATTGAGGTCTTTAAAATCGACGCACAGGTGCCAGGATTTGTCCTTCTTTGGTACCACCACCAGGTTTGCCGGATGTTTTATTTCTCTGATGAATTCGGCCTCGATTAGCTTGGCCAACTCCTCCCCCATAGCTTGGCGTTTGGGTTCGGAAAAGCGCCGTAGTGCTTGTTTGACTGGTTTGTATTCCTTTAATATATTGAGGCTATGTTTGGCCAGCTCGCGTGGGATTCCAGGCATGTCAGAAGGGTGACAGGCGAATATATCCCGGTTTTCACGAAGGAAATCCCACAGTGTGGCGTCGACCGTTGGGTCTAGTTGTGCTCCAATGGATGCTGTCTTCTTGGGGTCCGTTGGGTGGACCTAGAATTTGACTATTTCTTCTGACGGTTTGAAGGAGGTGGATTTGGGTCGTTTGTCTAAGATCACATCGTCCCTATCCACCGTAGAGCACAGTGCGGTTAATTCTTCGGCCGCGAGGGCTTCAGGTAATGCCTCAAGGGCCAGGGATGCGGTTTTATTTTCGGCGCGGAGTGCTATGTCCGGATCACTGACAAGAGTGATTATGCCGTTTGGTCCGGGCATTTTGAGCTTCATGTACCCGTAATCAGGTATAGCTTGGAAGCGTGTAAAAGCATCTCGCCCCAACAAGGTGTGGTACCCGCTGCTGAAAGGAGCCACTTGGAAGGTGATTTCTTCGGACCGATAATTCTCCGGTGTGCCGAATACCACGTCAAGTGTGATTTTTCTCGCACACCGCGCCTCCCGACTGGGAATGATTCCTCGGAGGTCGTGCTGCTTTGCTCGATGTGGCTTCTGTTTATTTCCATCTTGTGGAGTGTATCCTCATATATGAGGTTTAGTCCGCTGCCGCCGTCCATGAGGACCTTGGTGAGTCGAAAACCGTCCACGATGGGACTAAGGACTAATGCGGTTGGTGCTCAGACTGTCCTGTATTTTGGTTCATCACTGGCATTAAAGGTTATAGACGTGTCGTTCCAAGGGTTTATCGCGGCGATTTGACAAACTTCGGCGAGGTCGCGGAGTGCCCTTTTGCGCTTATTGTTTGAAGCGAATGTCTCGAAGACCGTCAATACTCTGGGGTCGTTGTCTTCTGGAGGGTGTTTCTCTGGGGTGTTTTTGGTAAGGATGTCCTCGCCGCTCTTGGCTACCTGCCGGAGTATCCAACATGCTCTAAGGCTGTGGGTTGGTATGGCGTCCGGTGTTGTGTGTATTTTGCATGGGCCATCGAGCCATCCCTCCAGAACGGTTCTGTGCCGCATAATGGGTTTATATTTCTTGGCTATTGGACTGGGCGTGTCACGGGGATGCGCCCTTTTCGCCTAGACCAGCGATTGAGTTGGGACCGATGGCTCCCAACAAGCTGCCTGATCTCTCCAGACGCTTTCCATTGCGCTGTACTTCTGTACGATAGTTGCCAAGTCAGCGAAGTGTAGTATGCGGTGGCGATTAATGGCGTTGAGGATTCCTTCGTTCGTGCAATTGTTGCAGAACGCTGATACCGCGTCCTCGTCGCGGCAATCTTTAACCTTGTCCTTGACAAGGACGAATCTAGCCCAGAAGTGGTGAACCGTTTCCTAAGATTGTTGTTGTATGCTCATGAGAGCGCTTATGTCTGGGTGGGTTGGCGGAATTGGATTCGGACCCTGACCCGATCGATGATCCGGAGACTGAAGGTTTTCCAGACTTAACAGTCCGGGCCCCGGAGTATCTTCTGGTTGCTTATGCCCGCCGTCCGATCCTATGTTCGGAAGGATGGTCACCTCCTTTTGCTGATGGGTATCCGGCTCTGCAGGGTCGGCGATCCGGACATAGTCTGTTTTCAGTATAGGGGAAGAGTCGTCATTTTGCTCCTCGACTACCGCTATCTGGTGGGTGACCGGTGGAGATTTGATTTCTCTTTGGTCGGGTTTAAGCCTGATCCGATCGTAATCTGTGGCGATTCCCAGGGCGGCGATGCGATCAAGGAGCTTGTTTAAAGACGAAAACTCTGCCGGATCCATCTGCTTGGAGTGTTTGGGGTCGATACGAAGAGGATTTTTGGTGGCCCGAGAGGTCATCGTCGGCTTAACGGCCAAACGGGCGGTCATGGTAAAGCCGCCCAGCCGGAGGGTTTGGCCTGGGGCCAGTTCTCCTCCAGCGGTGATATTGTCTTTAAGGACGAGGCGAGTCGTCGATCCTGTCGTCGACGGCACAGTGGAACTCTCAACGATAGCACCAATGTCGGTGTCAAAACCGGCGGATCTCGGGTAGCGGGTCCCAAATTGTGCGTCTAAGGTCGATGGTAACAGGAGACAGGGGACACGATGTTTACCCAGGTTTGGGCCCTCTCTAAGGAGGTAATACCCTACTTCCTGCTTGATTGATCTTGATGAATATGAGTCTTACAAGAGTTGATCTACCATGAGATCGTAATGGCTAAACCCTAGAAGTCTAGCCTGTATGACTATGGTAATGAGTATCTCCCCCTCCGGACTAAGTCCTCCAGTTTATATAGATACCGAGAGGATCTAGGGTTACACAAGGTCGGTTACGAAGGAAAAGAATCTACATATTTGGTCGCCAAGCTTGCCTTCCACGCCAAGGAGAGTCCCATCCGGACACGGGTGCGGTCTTCGGTCTTCGTATCTTCACAGCTCATCAGTCCGGCCCATGGCTAACAGGTCGGACGCCCGTGGACCCCTTAGTCCAGGACTCCCTCAAAGGCACCCGAGGTGGGCACAACCCACCTGGGCGCGCCTGGCCCAGGCGCGCCCTGGTGTCTTGTGCCCACCAGGGTACGCTTCCTGGAAGTTTCTTATTATCCAAATTTTCTCAATATTCCAAAATAGACAAAAAAATATTTTTGCATATTTATTGGAGTCTGTTTACTTACCTTATCACGTACCTCCTTATTTTCACAATTCTGGAGTGTTCCGGAAGGACTCTTTTATGTGTTCTTCTGGTGTCAAAGTTTGGGTAATATTGCTTTCAACATTAATGGGCGTACCTGAGATATAATGTTTTATTTGTTGCCCATTAACAACCTTCAGGTTAGTACCTTCGGCATTATTTATTTTGATAGCTCCAGACCGATAAACCTTCTCGATAACATTGGGTCCTTCCCATTTTGAGAGGAGTTTTCCTGCAAAGAATCTAAAACGAGAGTTGTACAAAAGAACATATTCTCCAACTTTAAACTCACGCTTTTGGATTCTTTTATCATGCCATCTTTTAACTTTTTCTTTAAACAATTTGGCATTTTCATAAGGTTGGGTTCTCCATTCATCTAATGCGCTAATATCAAATAACCTCTTTTCACCGGTAAGTTTGAAATCATAGTTGAGTTCTTTAATTGCCCAATATGCTTTATGTTCTAACTCAAGAGGCAAATGACAAGCTTTTCCATATACCATTTTATAAGGAGACATACCCATAGGATTTTTATATGTTGTTCTATAAGCCCAAAGTGCATCATCTAATTTCTTAGACCAATTCTTCCGGGACCTATTGACAATCTTTTGCAGTATTAATTTTATTTCTCTATTGCTAAGTTCAACTTGACCACTAGACTGAGGATGATAAGGTGATGCAATTCTATGGTTAACATCATACTTGGCAATCATTTTACGAAAAGCACCACGAATAAAGTGTGAACCACCATCAGTCATTAAATATCTAGGGACTCCAAACCTTAGGGAAATAACTTCCTTAAGCATTTTAATAGAGGTGTTGTGATCAGCACTACTGGTTGGAATAGCTTCTACCCATTTAGTAACATAATCAACAGTGACCAAAATATGTGTATACCCATTAGAGGAAGGAAAAGGTCCCATGTAATCAAATCCCCAAACATCAAATGGTTCAACAGTAAGTGAATAATTCATAGGCATTTCTTGACGCTTACCGATATTACCTATTCTTTGGCATTCATCACAAGATAATACAACTTATGGGCATCCTTGAAGAGAGTAGGCCAATAAAATCTGGATTGCAATACCTTGTGAGCAGTTCTATCTCCAGCATGACGCCCTCCATAAGCTTTGGAGTGACATTTCCGAAGGATTTGTCCCTGTTCATGCTCAGGTACACAATGTCTAATAATACTATCTACTCCTTCTTTACAAAGATGTGGGTCATCCCAAAACTAGTGCCTTAAATCGTAGAAGAATTTTTTCTTTTGTTGATATGTAAAACTAGGTGGTAAATATTTAGCAACAATGTAATTAGCATAGTCAGCATACCAAGGAGTGTTATTAGAAACATTTATTGTGGCTAACTGCTCATCAGGAAAACTATCATCAATAGGTAGTGGGTCATCAAGCACATTTTCAAGCCTAGACAAGTTATCAGCTACGGGGTTCTCAGCTCCTTTTCTATCAGTGATATGCAAATCAAATTCTTGTAGCAAGAGAACCCAACGAATAAGTCTAGGTTTAGCATCCTTCTTTTCCATAAGATATTTTATAGCAGCATGGTCGGTGTGAACAATTACCTTTGAATCAACAATGTAGGATCTAAATTTATGACAAGCAAACACTACTGCTAGAAATTCTTTCTTAGTAGTAGCATAATTTCGTTGAGCACTGTCTAGAGTTTTACTAGCATAATGAATAACATTCAGTTTCTTATCAACTCTTTGTCCTAGAACACCACTAACAACATAATCACTAGCATCACACATAATTTCAAAAGGCAAGTTCCAATCAGGTGGTTGAACAATAGGTGCAGAAATTAAGGCTTTCTTGAGTGTTTCGAGGGCTTCTAAACAATCATCATCAATAACAAAAGGGACATCCTTTTGCAAAAGGTTTGTAAGAGGCCTAGAAATTTTAGAGAAGTCTTTGATAAATCTCCTATAGAAACCAACATGACCTAGGAAACTACGAGCACCTTTGATATCTTTAGGACATGGAATTTTCTCAATTGCATCAACCTTGGCTTTGTCCACTTCAATACCTCTTTCAGAAATTTTATGACCCAAGACAATGCCTTCATTAACCATAAAGTGGCACTTTTCCCAATTCAAGACAAGATTTGTTTGTTCACATCTCTGCAAAACTCGATCAAGATTGCTTAAACAATCATCAAAAGACTTCCCATAAACAGAGAAGTCATCCATGAAAACCTCAACAGTCTTTTCACAAAAGTCAGAGAATATAGAAGTCATACATCTTTGATAGGTAGCAGGTGCATTGCATAAACCAAAAGGCATACGTCTATAAGCATAAGTTCCAAAGGGACAAGTAAAAGTGGCCTTTTCTTGATTAGGTTGAGATACAGGTATTTGTGAAAAACCAGAATATCCATCAAGGAAGCAAAAATGTGTGTGCTTAGATAATCTTTCTATCATTTGATCAATAAAAGGCAGAGGGTAATGATATTTTCTAGTTGCTTTATTGAATTTTCTGAAATCAATTACCATTCTATAGCCTATAACAATTCTTTGTGGTAAGTTCATTCTTATCATTAGGAACAACAGTAATACCTCCTTTGTTAGGGACACAATGAACAGGACTTACCCATCTACTATCAGCTATAGGATAGATTATACATGCTTCCAAAGTTTTAATATTTCCGTTCTTACCACTTCTTTCATCTTGGGATTTAACTGACGTTGATCAACAATGGGTTTAGCATCAGGTTCCATATTGATTTTGTGCTGACATAGAGTGGGACTAATGCCCTTTAAATCATCAAGAGTATATCCAATAGCAGCTCAGTGCTTCCTTATAACTTTCAATAATCTTTCTTGTTCATGTTCTGAAAGGTTAGCATCAATAATAACAGGATATATCTTCTTTTCATCAAGATAAGCATATTTCAAAGTGTCTGGCAATTGTTTTAATTCAAATACAGGATCACCTTTAGGTGGAGGAGGACCTCCTAGAGTCTCAATAGGCAAATTATGTTTAAGCAGAGGACGTTGTTCAAAGAAAATCTTATCTATTTCATTTATTTCATGCATATGTAAATCATTTTCATGGTCTAGCAAATATTGTTCTAGTGGATCAGTAGGAGGCACAGCAATAGAAGCAAGACCAATTATTTTTCATCCTTACTAGGCAATTCTTTTTCATGAAGCTTTCTACTGAACTTGGAAAAATTAAACTCATGAGACTCATCACCAAAACTAACACCGATAGTTTGTTTCTCACAGTCTATCTTAGCATTAATGGTGTTTAAGAAGGGTCTACCAAAGATAATGGGACAAAAGTCATCTTGTGGGGAACCAAGAACAAGAAAACCAGTAGGGTATTTTATTTTCCCACACAAGACTTCAACATCTCTAACAATCCCAAGTGGTGTGATGGTGTCTCTACTAGCAAGTTTAATAGTGGCATCTATTTCTTCTATTTTAGCGGGTGTTATGTAATTCATAATTTCTTGATATAAAGTAAAGGGAATAGCACTCACGCTAGCACCTATGTCACATAAACCATGATAACAGTGATCTCCTATTTTAACTGAGACAACAAGCATGCCAACAACGGGTCTATGTTTTTCCTCCTTATTAGGTTTGGCAATTCTAGTAGCTTCATTGCAGAAGTAAATAACATGCCCACCTATATCCTCTTCTAGGAGATCTTTAACCATAGCAATACTAGGTTCTACTTTGATTTGTTCATCAGGTTTGGGTGTTCTAATATAACTTTTATTAACCACAGTTGAAACCTTAGCATGTTCCTTTATCCTAACAGGGGAAGGTGGTTTCTCAATATAAGCAGTAGGAACAACTAGATCAACATTATAAAGTATAGTTTCTTCTTTAGCTAGTACCGGTTCTTTAATTTCTTCTTTAATAGGTGGGTGATATTTAAACCACTTATCTTTAGGGAGATCAACATGAGTAGCAAATGATTCACAAAAGGAGGCTAATATCTCAGAGTCAAGTCCATATTTAGTGCTAAACTTTTGAAAAGCATCAGTATTCATAAAAGATTTAACACAATCATTCTTAAGCTTGATACCTGACTCTTTACCTTCTCGAGTTCCCAATCTTTGGAGTTGCGTTTAATTCTTTCCAAAAGATCCCACCAGAATTCAATAGTCTTCTTCATAAAAGAACCAGCACAAGAAGTATCAAGCATGGATCGATCATTATGAGAAAGCCGAGCATAAAAATTCTGGATAATAATTTCTCTTGAGAGCTCATGATTGGGGCATGAATATAACATTGACTTCAGCCTCCCCCAAGATACTTTCTCCTTCACGAGGCCAAAAATTATATATGTAATTCCGATCACGATGAACTAGATGCATAGGATAATTTTTTTGGTGGAACTCCAATTTCAATCGATTCCAATTCCAAGATCCAATATCATCGCATAGCCTATACCATGCCAATGCTTTTCCCTTCAAAGATAAAGGGAAAACCTTCTTCTTAACATCATCTCCAGGTAAACCTGCAAGCTTAAACAATCCACAAATTTTTTCCACATATATCAAGTGCATATTAGGATGTTCGGTTCCATCTCCTGCATAAGGATTAGCTAGCAGTTGTTCTATCATACGCGAAGGAATTTCGTATTCAATATTTTCAGTAGGTGCAGTAGGTTGAGGGGTAGCTAATTGTGGCTCTGGTCAAGGTGAATAAACCCCGAACAAACCCCTGAAAGGATTGTTTTCCATAGTAACAAGTGACAGTAAATTTCAGCACACTATATAAATGTTTCCTTACCAAATTCCACTTACCAAAGGCGCTTCACTCCCCGGCAACGGCGCCAGAAAATAGCCTTGATGACCCACAATTATAGAGGATCAATTGTAGCTCTTTTCGATAAGTAAGAGTGTCGAACCCAACGAGGAGCAGAAGGAAATGACAAGTGGTTTTCAGCGAGGTAATGTCTGCAAGTGCTGAAATTGTAAGTAGTAGAGTAGTTTGATAGCAAGATAATTTGTAACGAGCAAGTAACGATAATAGTAGCAAAAGTGCAGCAAGGTAGCACAATCCTTTTGAGGCAAAGGACGGGCCAAAATGGTCTCTTATAATAAGCAAAGCGTTCTTGAGGGTACACAGGAATTTCATCTAGTCACTTTCATCATGTTGATTCGATTTGTGTTCGCTAATTTGATAATTTGACATGTGGGTGAACCGATGCTTAGGTGATGTTCTTACTTGAACAAACCTCCTACTTATGATTAACCCTCCCGCAAGCATCCGCAACTACGAGAAAAGTATTAAGAATAAATTCTAACCATAGCATTAAACTTTTGGATCCAATCGGTCCCTTACGGAATAGCGCATAAACTGGGGTTTAAGCTTCTGTCACCCTCGCAACCCATCATCTAATTGCTACTCCACAATGCATTCCCTTAGGCCCAAATATGGTGAAGTGTCATGTAGTCGACGTTCACATGACACCACTAAGGGAATCACAACATACATACTATCAAAATATCGAACACATATCAAGTTCACATGACTACTTGCAACATGATTTCTCCCATGACCTCAAGAACAAAAGTAACTACTCACAAATGATAATCATGCTCAAGATCAGAGGCGTATTAAATAGCATAATGGATCTGAACATATAATCTTCCACCAAATAAGCCATATAGTAATCAACTATAAGATGTAATCAACACTACTAGTCACCCACAAGCACCAATCTTGGTAACAAGAGTGAACACAAGATATGAACTAGGATTTGAGATGAGATGGTGTTGTTGAAGATATTCGTGGAGATAGCCCTCCCCAAGATGGGAGAGTTGTTGGTAATGATGATGATGATGATTTTCCCCTCCGGGAGGGAAGTTCCCCCGGCGGAATCGCTCTGCCGGAGGGCAAAAGTGTTCCTGCCCAGGTTCCGCGTCGAGACGGCGGCGCTCCATCCCGAAAGTCCTCTCCTTATTTTTTTCTAGGTCAAAATGACTTATATACCAGAAGATGGGCACCGGAGGTGGGCCTGGGTGAGCACAACCCACCAGGGCGCGCCTGGGCTCCCTAGCGCGCTCAGGTGGGTTGTGCCCACCTGGTGGGCCTCCTCTGGTACTTATTTGCTCCAATATTCATCAAATATTCCACAAAAATTCTCCATGAAGTTGTAGCTTGTTTGGAGTTGTGCAGAATAGGTAGTTTGACGTAGCTTTTCCAGGTCCAGATTTCCAACTGTCGGAATTCTCCCTCTTTGTGTGTACCTTGCAAATTACTCCCTCCATTCCGTTATGTAAGGTGTATTATTTTTGGAATCCAATAACTCCCGAACGTTCGGATTTTGAGCAGTTCGTCCCGAACGTTTTTACATGGCAACTTTAGTTGATAGGGGATGGCAACTTTAGTTGATAGGGGATGGCAACTTCGTCCTTTTTCGTTTTTTTGACAGAAAATTGCCATGTTTCTCTAATCTCACGCAAATTAAACTTGCCATCTAAACCCGTTCGGGTTGCCATGCTTAACTCCCGAACATTCGGGAGTTATCATTACTGTTATTTTTGGCACCGTGACCAAGGCATGGAATTATAGACATGTTAGGACGAAATTAGCGTTGGCAAATTTGTTGATTAGTGGTAAATAAATCAATTAGTCCAGGAAAGTAAGAGAAGCATGCAATCAGCAAAGAGATACTTTCCTTCTTTTGCTATAAGGAGAGACACACACAATCAAGAGAGAGATACTTTCCATTTTTCTAAAGGGCTAACAAGGGAATTATGAGGAATTAGAAGAAATGCACCTTACATTCTGGAATTTTATCAAAAAACAAATACACCTTATATAAAGGAACGAAGGGAGTATGAGAGAAAAGGCATTAGAATTACTCCAAAAAGCATTATTATGCATAAAAACATCATAAATAACAGTAGGAAAACATGATGCAAAATGGACGTATCAGCTGGCCATCACAAGGGGTTGGACTAGAGTCATGCTTGCCTTCTACATGGAGGAGAGCACAATAGGGGCATTCCGCTTCACCTTGTTCAGCAACCAGAATGTCTCTCGCCTCTTTCTTTACCATCTTGAATAGTACAAGTATACAACCCTGGTTCATCATTCTTTATTTGGTGCTTATGTAATTCTTGTTTTGATGTAATTCTTGAACATATATACTTGTGAATCGAATAATGCATTGGTTGTTGAACCTGATGGATATGAATGAAGTTATAGCCTACTTTCAAATTGAAATTCAGTACAATTTTAAATAGAGCAATTAAATTAGGGTGAAAATACGTTCTCTAGGTCATTACGGTGCACACGGTCTATAAAGCATAGCGTGTGCGATATACATCATAATCTGACACGGTTCACGGAGAGGAAACATGTGTAACCATGCACACAGTTGACGTTTGCAAAGCGTGTGTGATGTCAGACAATATCACAAATGGTGTGAGAAAACTAAATGTGTGCGATTTTCTCCTTATCGTACATGCATTACAATCATGAACTATTTGTGATGTGGCACGCATCGTAAACGTAGAGCCAGTTTGGTACGTGCCTTGAAAAATCTCGTGCCTGGACTGTGTCTGGACTACACCTGGTATAAGGTAAAACCACAAAAGTCCGACTGCGATGGTAATGAGAGCACAAACGATTAGCAAGGATGGAGTGTTTGGGATACATGCCAGCAACGCATACGCTTAGTTATTGAAAATGTATGCATTGCTACTCCCTATCCCCGACGGTTTCTGGGTCATCCGGGAAGGACCCCCCTATCGCCCACACTCACTAGGCGACGGTTTAAAATGTCATCATGGAAATGGGTTAAAAACCATTTGTATGGCAACTCGCTGTACCAGTGCTGCCACAAATGCAAGAAACCAGGCCATTACATTTCTGAATGTCCTCAATGGGAAAAGGAAGCCAAGAAAAAGAAGAAGAGCAAGGAATATGACTCACACAAAAAGAAGAAGACGAAATCCTCAAAGTCTTCTTCAAACTCTTCCTCTCATAAGAAGAGCTCATCTGGCAAGGCTCATGCTTTCATCGGCAAGGAAATGGATTCAGAGGAGGAGTCTACTTCTGAGGAGTTAGAGGTGGAGTCGGAGGAGGAATCTAATTCTAGCGTTTCAAGTCTGGCTCTAGCTTCGGCATTCGTCGCCAAGTCCATCTTCAGTACTGAACACAATGGTCACGCCACCAATGTTGAAGCCAATGATGATGATGACTCTACTCGTACCTGCTGCTTCATGGCAAGAGGTGCTAAGGGTGCAACTCTGACAGCCACTGAATGGATCATGGATAGTGGCTGCACTAACCACATGACTAGTGATCGAAGTCTTCTCATGGACTATACTCTTCGACCCCCATTTACAAAAAGCCATATCACCTTTGTTGAAACTGGTAAAAGCAAGGTACTAGGTCTAGGTAGGGTTGCTATCTCAAAGGATCAACACATGGATAAAGTGATGCTTGTTAAATCCCTTGGATACAACCTAATGTCTATCTCAATGCTTTGTGATCTTGATATGATTGTGATATTTGAAAAATATTGATGTCTTGTGCCAATGGCTTCCGACAAATCTCAAGTCTTTGAAGGTTATCGAGGAGGTGATCTATATATGGTAGATTTCTCCGCAGGACCATACCTTCTAGCAAAAGCTTCATAGTGCTGGCTTTGGCATCGAAGGCTAGGACATGCGGGCATCAGGAACCTGCACACTCCTGTGAAGAAGAAGCACATCATTGGCACCAAGGGTGTCAAGTTCAAGAAGGACCATCTATGTGGTGCTTGTGAAGCTGGGAAGAAGACTAGGGAAAAACATCCCTCAAAGACAATCATGATGATCTCACGTCCCTTCGAGCTGCTACACATTGACTTATTTGGCCCTACTCACTACTCTACCCTTACTACTACTGCACATCTCTATGGCTTCGTGATTGTTGATGATTATTCTAGATATACTTGGGTGCACATAATTCTCTATAAGACTGAAGTGCAGGATGTCTTCAAATGATTCGCTAATTGTGTCATGACAAACTATGGCATCAAGATCTGGCACATCACGAGTGACAATGGCATTGAATTTAAGAATACTAGCCTCGACACTTATCTTGATACTCTTGGCATCACGCATGAGCTATCTGCTCCATACATCCCTCAGTAGAATGGCATCGTAGAGCGCAAGAATAGGACTCTTATTGAGATGGCATGAACGATGCTTGATGAGTACAAGACTCCGCGAATGTTCTGGCCTGAAGCCATTGATATTGCATGCCACATCATCAACAGAGTATATCTTCAGAAGTTCTTCAAGAAGACATGTTATGAACTACTCACTGATAAGAAGCCAAATGTAAGTTAATTCAAAGTCTTCGGTGCTAGGTGCTGGATAAGAGATCCACGTCACACTTCCAAATTTGCACGAAAGCACATGAGGGTTTTATGCTTGTTTATGGAAAGGATTCGCACACCTACAGAGTCTTCAACCTCTTTCACTATAAATTGGTTGAAACTGTAGGTGTGCGGTTTGATGAGACTAATGGCTCGCAAAGAGAGCACCTGCCAAATGTGCTAGATGAAGTTCCAGCTAGTGAAGCCATCAAGCTAATGGGTACTGGAGAAATCATACCCATTGAGGAACAAGGTGATGATGAAGTTGTGATTCCAGCCCCTGTTCAGCGTGAAGACAATGCTGAGCCTGAAGACAATGCTGAAAATGAAGATAATAATCAGAACCAACAAAGTCTTCGCCCTGATCATCCTCATGTTGCAAATGAAGTTCAGATTGAGAAGATAATTGATAGCATCAATGCACCTGGTCCGTTCACTCGATCAAGAGCTACGCAACTAGCAAACTTCTGTGGGCACTTTGCATTCGTCTCCATATCCGAACCCAAAAAGGTTGATGAAGCTTCCATGGAACCAGAATGGATTCAAGCTATGCAAGAAGAGCTTCAACAATTCAAGCTCAACAATGTGTGGGAGCTAGTCAAGCATCCTGATCCTCGCAAGCACAATATTATTGGCACCAAATGGATCTACCACAACAAGCAAGATGAACATTGCCAAGTCGTCAAAAACATATATAGCTTGTCTCGTTGCTCAACGTTACACACAAGTAGAGGGAATTGACTTCGATGAAACCTTTTCTCCTGTGGCTAGACTTGAAGCCATTCGCATACTTCTAGCCTATGCAAATCACAATGATATCCTTCTGTACCAAATGGATGTGAAGAGCGCTTTCCTCATCAGCAAAATTGAAGACAAAGTCTATGTTGCACAACCACCTAGTTTTGAAGATCCCAAGCATTCGGACATGGTTTACAAGCTCAACAAGGCACTGTATGGCCTCAAACAAGCGCCTCGAGCTTGGTATGACACACTCAAAGAATTCCTGAAGAGCAAAGGCTTCAAACCTGGTTCTCTAGATCCCACTCTCTCCACGAAGACATATGATGGAGAACCGTTTGTATGCCAAATCTATGTGGATGACATTATCTTTGGCTGCACTAACAAAAGATACAATGATGAGTTTAATCACATGATGCAAGAGCAATATCAGATGTCCATGATGTGGGAGCTGAAATTCTTTCTCGGTCTTCAAATCTGCCAACAAAGCAATGGCATCTTCATATCTGTAACTGCATCTAGTGCCACCCCTAGTTGGTTTTGGAGTATTGACGGCAAACGTTGGTGAGGGAGTAATGTGTTTGTGAGATTCATAACAGAACATAGGTAGAAGTCCCTATTGATTCGGTTTACCCATCGAAGATGACCCCTAAAAATGCATGAAGACATTGAAGACATTGGTGGTTGGCGAAGACATTCATGTCGAAGATAATGATACGTGAAGACATTCGCTTGAAGACAAAGGAGTGCGAAGACATAGTTTCTTTCGTAGTTTCATTTTCTTCTTTCTTGAGTCATAGGAACCACTGAACTGTCAAGTGGGGTTCAAGTGAACAAAGTCAAAAAACTGACGTGATGCTCAACCCAAATACTATGTCTTTGAGTGAAGACAATGAGAGAAAAACTTGTCCTGAGTTGGATAAGTCAGCTTTGCTTGTAGCCCAAGTCAAGTTTCCGCGTGTGTTTGAAATCCAACCGTTGGACACGTGTCGGTTCCCCAATGACCCAGGGTCATTTCAGACAAATCATGCCGGCTTGCCCCTGGCTATAAATAGCAACCCCCTTCCACCATAAATTGGTGGCTGCTCAGAGTTAGTGCACAGCTTTTGTCGTTCGAGAGCAACCCACCTCCGAAGCCTTTGAGAGATAATCCTTGCGAGGACAAAACCCAAAACACCCAGAGCCCAAAGAGTGCTTGGCATCACTGAAGTCTTTCTGTCCGCGTGATCTAAGGACTTATTACACTTGAAGACTATGATCTTCCAGTTGGTTAGGCGTCGCAATCTGAGGATCCAAGAGTCATTGTGGATCGTCGGTGAATGAAGTATGTGATGTTTTGGAAGTCTAACTTGAAGAATTACCTGAGTTATTGGGCAAGGACTAAGTGACCTTAGCTCAAGGGGAATAAGGTGAAGACGTGGTCTTCTGAGTTCAATCCCAGCCTCCCTAACCAGACGTATAGTTGTCGTAGCAACTGGAACTTGTCGACCAAATCCTTGTCTTCGTCAAGCAACTGGTTCTATCACTTCACCCCTTTACTTCCAGTTTAGCTTCGTGAAGTCATTGCTTACCTGCTTTGGTTGAATACCTTGTGCGAAGACATGCACCCTGACTGCATATTTGGCTTCACACTATCTTCCTATTCTGATATGTCTACCTAGCTGCTACTTGTCTTCGTGCATTCCATGTATTGTACTTTGACTCTATTGCATGGCCAATATAGTTTAACTTTCGTTGTGTTCTGTTTAGTTGGTGTTTTTAACTGCATGTTTTCAAAGACATTGCATGTCTCGAAGACTTTCATAAAAATCGCCTATTCACCCCCTCTAGTCGATAACTAGCACTTTCAATTGGTATCAAAGCAAGGTGCTCCCTTGTTCTGTGTGATTCGGTTTAACCCCTGGAGTTTTAGCTACGCCGACTACAGGGATAATCAAGGTCTCCGCTGCGTGCCCGTCTTTGCTGGCACTGATTACCCCTACTGGAAGAATAAGATGTGAATGCATCTTGAAGCCATTGACAACCTCTGGTATGTCGTCAAGACTGGCGTTCCCAATGTCGATGAAGGTGTCACCGCTACTTATGTCAAGAGGTTCGCACAACTGGATTCAACTGCCAAGAACATCAACTGCCAACAACCTTTGGATTCAATCTGCGAAGCTAGTCTGGGACTAGTTGTCCAAGGTCAACAAAGGCATCTCAACTCAGAGAGACTCCAGAATCGATGTGCTTCACACTCTCTTCAACCGGTTCAAGAGGCTTGACAATGAGAATGTCCAGCTCACTTTCGACCGTTTTACTGATATCACAAATGAGCTTCGTGCACTTGGCGCCACTGAGATCACTAAGCATGAAGTCCCGAAGAAGCTATTGAGATCACTTGACAGCTCATTTTACACCCTATCACTGATGATCCAAGAACGTCCTGACTTCTAGGATCTTGATCTGTCTGACATACTTGAGAGGCTCAATACACATGAGTTCCAGCTATTTGAGAAGAGAGAGATCTATGGTGCTAACTATGGCCGATCCTGTGCTTTGAAGGCAAAGCTTGTTTCCTCATCTGATGACTCTGACTGCAGATCTGATGATCCTGAAGACTTAGGCAAAGAGCTAGCAATGCATGTGAGAAAATTCCAAAAGTTCTCCAAGAATAATCCCTTCGGGAAGTCTTCAAAATCCAGCTCCAAGAATCCTGAGGCTTCCACTCGTGATTACAAGAAGAGAACCTGTCACAAATGCAGGAAACCAGGCCATTACATATCTGAATGTCCTCAATGGGAAAAGGAAGCAAAGAAAAAGAAGAAGATCAAGGAATATGACTCTGACGAAAATAAGAAGAAGAAATCCTCAAAGTCTTCTTCAAAGTCTTAATCTCACAAGAAGAGCTCATCCAGCAAGGCTCGTGCTTTCATTGGCAAGGAAATGGATTCATAGGAGGAGTCTACTTCTGAGGAGTCAGAGGTGGAGTCGGAGGAGGAATCTAATTCTGGCGTTTCAAGTCTGGCTCTAGCTTCGGCATTCGTCACCAAGTCCATCTTCAGTACTGAAGAAAATGGTCACGTAGCCGACATTGAAGTCAATGATGACAATGACTCTGCTCCCACCTACTGCTTCATGGCAAGAGGTGCTAAGGTAAACTCACACGATGCTTACTTTCAGACCTTTAGTGAAGATGACTCTAAATGTGAATCCAAACCCAGATATAAAACTCCTGCTAAAAATGCAACTGAGCAACAAACTGCTATGGAAAAGATTCAAAAATTGCTAGACAGAAGCGATGACCTATTGGACGAGGAAATGAATCAAACTCAGTCCTTAATCGAAGACATAAAAAAGTCTTTGAGTTAAGTATGAGGAACTTGAGAGTCATCATGAAACCCTCTCAGCTGATCATGAGAAGCTTTCCTATGATTATCTTCAAAGGAAGCAAGATCTAGAAAAGTTGAGAGCATCTCATTAAGATCTTTGAAAAAAACGATTCACTACTCGGTCAACAGATCAATTCCACTCAGGAAGAGTTTGTGCCACCTTGCTTAAAATATCTTGAGCGTGATAATGCTATCTCTACTGCTGAATGTTCAATTGCTTTGAAGTTGCAGTATCTTCGACTGTTGTTGTGGTAACTAACCCCATTTCTGAGGATGCCACTACTATTGCTGATGAGAATGCTAGGTTGAAGACATTGCTTGAAACAGGCATGTACAAAAGCCTCAGAGGGCATCAAACTCCATGTGATGTCCTCAAGAAGCATATTCTGAACCAAAACCCTAGGAAAGAGGGTGTTGGTTTCGAGAGGAAAATGAATGTTGATGGCTCCTACTAGAAGCCTAAGCAGTACCCCAACACTAACTGGGTTGCTGCAAAGGGCCCTTCAGTGGATCCATCCACCTTATCTGGCTTCAATTGTGATAATCCTATCATCATTGATGAGTCCTTTGACCCTAACTATAGACTATTCAAAAATCAGAACGGTGAAGTGTTTGCCAAGTTTATTGGAACTAACTGCAGGAATGGGCCCCCTATGAAGAAGATCTGGGTTCCTGAAAGTCGTCTTGAGAAACTTCCCGTGAATGTCTTCATGATACCACCAGGGAAGAAGACAAACCCCAGACCAAAGGCTTCATACGGCCCAAAGGCTTCATACAGACAGAGGACCACATATGGTCACCCTAGCATCAATGTTTTGCAGGGAAACTATCATCAAGCTCATGAATATGAGCATGTTTCTTCAAACCTCTATGTTCACAAATCGAGTAACTTTTCTGCTTATTCATTTGAGTACAATTCACCTCCTGTAAAACTATTTGCTAGGGCTTCAAAGCCAAAATTCTCAGATGCCACACTTAGACTCATTGCTTCTAAGCCACCCCTCCAGATGTGAGTGCTTAAGAAGAATTAACTTCTCTTGCAGGATCGGGTCTCCAACCGAAAACCATTGAATTCTGAAGACAATGCTGGGGACCTGAAAAATCTTGTTGGGCGCAAGATAAACTGTTGAAATGGTCTTACAATTTATTTTTCCCATGGTTTTCTTGATGATCATCCTACCATATCCTTAAGTATACTTACCTATGATGAACGTCTCTATCGATACATGTTTTTTCTTCACAACACTCTTGGTGAAGACTATCCTACTAACTACTCTGTAGGGTACAACTCCGAAAGCTACTAAATGGATCATGGATAGTGGATACAGTAACCACATGACTGGTGATCGAACTCTTCTCATGGATTCTACTCTTCGACCATCTACAAAAGCCATATCACATTTGCTGACACTGGTAAAAGCAAGGTATTGGGCCTAGGTAGGGTTGCTCTCTCAAAGGATCAACACATGGATAATGTGATGCTTGTTGAATACCTTGGATATGATAACCCACAAGTATAGGGGATCGCAACAGTTTTCAAGGGTAGAGTATTCAACCCAAATTTATAGATTCGACACAAGGGGAGCCAAAGAATATTTTTAAGTATTAGCAGTTGAGTTATCTATTCAACAACACTTGGGGATTAAATATCTGTAGCAAAGTGATTAGTAGCACAATAATATGATAGTTTTGATAGCAGTAGTAATGATAGCAGTGGTAACGGTAACAGCAGTAGCAATTTTGTAGCAGTTGTAACAGTAGCAAGAACAATCTGTGGAAAACTCGTAGGCATTGGATCGGTGAATTTGTTGGATGATATTCATCATATAACAACCATAACCTAGGGCGACACAGAACTAGCTCCAATTCATAAATACAATGTAGGCATGTATTCTGTAAATAGTCATACGTGCTTATGGAAAAGAACTTGCATGACATCTTTTGTCCTACCCTCCCATGGCAGTGGGGTCCATAAGGAAACAAAGGGATATTAAGGCCTCCTTTAGTAGAGAACCGAAACAAAGCTTTAACACATAGTGAATACATGAACTCCTCAAACTACGATCATCACCAGAAAGTATCCCAATTACTGTCACACTGGGGTTTACGGATCATAACACGTAATAGGTACATATGACTTGCAAGAACGGATCTAGAACATATATATAATGGTGAAAACATAAACGGTTCAGATCTGAAATCTTGGCACTCGGGCCCTAGTGACAAGGGATCAAGCCTAACAAAACTAACTCAATTACATGATGAATCTCATCCAACTCCTCACTGACCAGCGAGCCTATGAAGGAATTACTCACTCCCGGTGGGGAGCATCATGGAATTGGTGATGAAGGAGGGTTGGTCATGACGAAGACCGAAGATTACCCTCTCCGTAGCCCCAAACGGGCTCCATTACTGGCCTCTCGATGACTAACAAGAGGCGACGGCGAATCCGTATCGTGAAACATGATGAAACTTCCTCCCCTATTTTTTCTCAAAAAATAGGAATTTATAGTGTTGGAATTAGGGTCAGCAGAGCCCCGAGGGCCCCACAACCCACCAGGGCGTGCCTGGGGGTGGCGCGCCCTGGTGTCTTGTGGCCAGCTAGGGCACCCCCTCCGGTATTTATTGGTTCCAGTATTTTTTATATATTCTGAAATAATTCTCCAAAAAATTTCGTCCAATTCTGAGAACTTTTATTTCTGCACAAAAACAACACCATGGTAGTTCTGCTGAAAACATCATCGGCATCCGTGGCCTCGGCACAGTAGCTGAAAGACTTGGGCTGATTTGCGAGAAACTGGTTGAGTGTAGCGAAGTGAGGCTGATTGTTGCCTTGACCTTGATTGCCTTGCCCTTGGGTGCGTTCTTGCAAGAGTTGCAGAATCATCTGAGCATTGGCGTTGGTGGCTGCCATGATAGCTTGCCATGCCTCCGGAGGTGGAGGTGGTGGCGGAGGGTTCGCTTGACTCCCTTCATTGCGATCCGGATTCTGACGCGTTGGCGGAGCCATCCTGAAGAGGGTGACATCCGTTAGCATCTTGATAGATAAATAGACAAGTAGAATCAACGGATAGAAATTGCAACATATAGTCTTCACAATAAACATTCGAACGAGGATGAACGAATGAATTCCGTAGTAAATCATCACACTTCCATTAATTGAGAAGCCACTTGAAAAAGATATGGAATCAACATATGACTTCGAAGCAACTCGAATACCACAATCCAAAACAAAAACAAAGTATTGGCTTGCAGAATAAGCCGGAACAAACATATGATAGAGATTTCGTCCGAAGTTTTCGTGGTGGGGCCCACACGGGCTCAATCGTACAGCACCATCATGTACAAGGCTGTGCACATGACATACAAAGCGTCCCCGAGTCGGCATAGCCAAGGACTCTTTAAGACACTACGAGACCACTGTAAAACCAACCGTGTACAGGCGGACCACTAGACGTCGAACCCCAATCTCATATCATGCGTCTGTCGGAAAGATATCCTAAGAGCTACTTGAATTCCCACTTATAAACTCCCGAAACTTTCTGGTTATGCAATCTGGTGTTGGGGACACAGGGGACACAAAATATATCACCCAAACTAGCAATCCCTAGATCCAGTTGTATCCATCTGTCAACACATAACCAAGAAACCTTCGGAAATCGTTTACCTCAACCTTCGAAAAACATCCGTTATACGAGTTATGGCAATACTCCCGAACTCCCGCCCCAGTACTGGGTGGCATCGAGGTGATCTCACCAACAACTCATATCAATGGCATAAGCAACTAGCGAGCAATAATAAGATATCTCAAATGCCAACTGATGTAGGGTGGAACCCTAGACGGCCGATCTTTCACGAAAGGAGCGGATCCCAACTAAGAACACGAAGAACACAAGGGGGAAACGAGGGAAAACACAAGAGGAACTCTCAAACCAACAAGATATAGTCACACATATGCTAGATCCTCGAAACACAAGGGGAGATACAAGATCCAAATCCAACAAAGGACGATACAAAGGGTAATCGGTTCTTCTCCGTGAGGAGATCTTGATGGGGCCACCCAAGAGAGGGTCTTGAATCCAACGTGGATCGTCTCCGTAGAGGGGTCGCGGTCTCTCTCGAGGAGCAGATCCGTATGGATGAGCAATGCTCTATCTCACATATGAGCTAAAACCAATGCTAACCCTAGAAAGAGGGAGATGGGAGAGTATATATAGTCTAGGGGGGCGAAAGGGTACATGGGCTTCGGCCCTTTACTGTGCGCAGATAGATGGGGCCGGATGTCCGGGCCTTCCCGAAGGGCCGGATGTCCGGGCTAGGAGGTCGGATGTCCGGGCTGGTGGAGGCAGCTTCTATAGGTTCTGGTGCGTGGCGCCGGATGTCCGGGCTTCTGGCCGGATTTCCGGGCTCGGGCCGGATGTCCAGGGCCTGTAGATGTTGGGCGGCTGGGAGGCTGCTGAGGAGCAAGCTCCAGGGGCCGGATGTCCGGGGTCCTGGCCGGATGTCCGGGGCCTGGGAGGTGTTCTTGACTCTTCCCGTTGGTTCTCTTCATCCATGGATTTGGCAATTTGTCCGTCTTCACGTACATCTCCGGGAGGGTCCTCTTGACACCTAATCATGCATAGCATATCGGACTTAGGTAGTAGCCATGTCTCGAGTGGATCATATGTGATATCACTAAGGAAAGAGGTCACCTCGTTCTCGAGAGCTCTAGCTCGTGCTTGTGTCATAGGTCCTCTTAGCTCTTGGTAAGACGATGGTAGGTCCATGGGGATGACCGTAGGATGCTCCACATCATCTCCCCTCCCTTGGGAAAGATCCGACCTCGGATCAAAATCCTCATCACCATGGTATGAGGAGAGATCTTTGACGTTGAAGATGTCGCTCACAGAGTACTTGTCGCGTGGGATGTCGATCTTGTAGGCGTTGTTGTTGTAGCGTGCAAGCACCTTGAAGGGTCCATCGGCTCGTGGTAGAAGTTTGGACTTGCGTTCGTTGGGGAAGCGGTCCTTACGAAGGTGTAGCCACACAAGATCTCCATTGTTGAATATCATGGGTTGCTTGTTGACGTTGAGCTTGGTCGCGAGTCGTTGTACTTGGCGCCCGATGGTGTGCCTTGTATCTTCATGCATCTTCTTTAGGTAGTTGACTCGGGCACTTGCGTCCATGTTTGTGCGCTCTTGTAGCGGTAGAGGTAGAATGTCCAATGGGGACAACGGGTTGAATCCGTAGATGACCTCGAAGGGGGACTTGCCGGTAGTCGAATGTCTTGCACAGTTGTAGGCGTACTCGGTGATAGGTAGGCACTCCTCCCACTCCTTGATGTTCTTCTTTATCAACATGCGTAGTAGAGAGGTGTAACGCCCACGATGCGGCTATATCTCCCACGTGTCAAGGCATGACTTAGAGGCATAACCGCATAGTGGTTTTGTCGCAAGAAGGGTCATCTTCACACAATCCCATGTAATGAACAAGAATGGGATAAAGAGTTGGCTTACAATCGCCACTTCACACAATACATAAATATATTTCATACATCATCCAAAATACACACATATAGACCGACTACGGTCAAAATCCAGATGAAAATAAGACAACCCCAAATGCTAGATCCCCGATCGTCCCAACTAGGCTCCACTACTGATCATCAGGAAAAGACACATAGTAACGACCACGTTCCTCGTCGAACTCCCACTTGAGATCGACCCCATCATCTGCACTGGCATCGTCGACACCTGCAACTGTTTTGGTAGAATCTGTGAGTCACGAGGACTCAGCAATCTCACGCCCGCGAGATCAAGACTATTTAAGCTTATAGGAAAGGATGGTGTAATGAGGTGGAGCTGCAGCGGCAATAAGCATATATGGTGGCTAACATACGCAAAAGAGAGCGAGGAGAGAAGCAACGGAACGGTCGTCATCTAGAAATGACCAAGAAGTGATCCTGAACTCCTACTTACGTCATCCATAACTCAGACGGTGTTCACTTCCCGGACTCCGCCGAGAAGATACCATCACGGCTACACACGCAGTTGATGTATTTTAACTGGGTCAAGTGACAAGTTCTCTACAGCCGGACATTAACAAATTCCCATCTGCCTCATAACCGCGGGCACGGCTTTCGAAAGATAATACCCTGCAGGGCTGTCCCAACTTAGCCCATCATAAGCTCTCACGGTCAACGAAGGATAAACCTTCTCCCGGAAAGACCCGATCAGTCTCGGAATCCCGGTTTACAAGACATTTCGACAATGGTAAAACAAGACCAGCAAAGCCACCCGAATGTGCCGACAAATCCCGATAGGAGCTGCACATATCTCGTTCTCAGGGCACACCGGATGGGCAAGACGTCGGGTTGGCATAGACCCTGGTTGCCCAGGGGGCGCCGGACATCGCCCAGTTTGGGCCAGCACTCGAAAGAACACTGGTCCGGGGGTTAAAATAAAGATGACCCTCGGGCTCTAGAAAACCCGGGGGAAAAAGGCTTAGGTCGCAAATGGTAAAACCAAGGTTGGGCCTTGCTGGAGGAGTTTTATTCAAGGCGAACTGTCAAGGGGGTCCCATAAATCACCCTACCGCGTAAGGAACGCAAACTCAAGGAACATAATACCGGTATAACAGAAACTAGGGCGGCAATAGTGGAACAAAACACCAGGCATAAGGCCGGGCCTTCCACCCTTTACCAAAATATATAGATGCATTAATTAAATAAGAGATATTGTGATATCCCATCATATCCATGTTCCAACATGGAACCGACTTCAACTTCACCTGCAACTAGCAACGCTATAAGAAGGGCTGAGCAAAAGCGGTAACTTAGCCAAACAATGGTTTGCTAGGAAAGGATGGTTAGGGGCTGACATGGCAATATGGGAGGCATGATATAGCAAGTGATAGGTAGCGTAGCATGGCAATAGAGCGAACAACTAGCAAAGCAAAGATAGAAGTGATTTCGAGGGGTGGTCATCTTGCCTGCAAGGTTCTCAGAGTTGTCGAAAGCTTGATCCTCGTAAGCGTACTCAACAGGTTTTACGAACTCGTCTCCCGGCTCTACCCAAGACAAGAACACAAGTAACGGAACCACAATCAATCACGAGAAATGCACGAGCAATATGATGCAACACATGTATGATATGCAAGATATGATATGCGGTGCGTATGCATGCTCCGGGAGGAAAATGATGAAAAAGGTAGTAACTTGGCAAACCAAGCATGCCACTGGAAAGATGAGATGATTTCGGTCGAAATCGATATAAAGATCACCGGAAACGGATGCACGGTTTGCAAATGGCAAGCAAAACAAGAATGACCCGAATCTGCGATTAACAGCATGATAGCACTTAGAATGCAACAAGCAACAATGCTACAGCACTCCAACATAGCAACAAATCACATGGCAGTAATCTACAGGAGATGCTTGACAAAATATGAACACTGAGCTACTGCTAGTTCACAACATATCAAGCTCAAACAAGCATGGCAAAAGTGCAAAAGATATCAGGTTCACAGACTTAGTGAAAAACTGGACATGGCAGAAAACAGCATCAGGTAGCAATGTTCAGAGCATGAAAACAACATGCTGCAGGAACTTCACATAGCAAATCAAGGCATGGAAGTGTTCTACTAAATGCATACGACAAAAAGACCCTTACTGACCATAAGCCAAAAAGGACCAGAAGATATGATGGCAAGCATGTAAACATAGCAAGTTTCGTTATCAGGTTTCAGACTTAGCAGAAAACAGAGCATGGCAGAAACAATAATATGAAGGCATGTTGGTGAGCTTGGTGCACTCACCACAAAGTAATGCATGACAAAACAAGCATACCTACAGCAATATGGCATGTGTATGAAGCTAACCATGGCAAGAACAAAAGCATAGCATGTATGAAACAACTACAACAAGCTTGGCAAAATTGCATATCATGTTAAGAATCTGCCAGAAATATTTTATAGCAAAAGTAGAGCAAGATTGAGTCATGCTATGGTACTCCATAATTGCAAACAAGGGCAGGAATGGATCAATTACAACAATAGCTACAAAACATCCTTACTGAACATCTCCAAAATATGCATGGATCTCTCTGTAGCATCAAGTTTACATGGCAACAAAATAACAGCAGACAAGGACTTAGAGAAATCACTGTCTCTGAAATCAGAAACATTACGGAGCCTAGTTTGCATGCTTATGCTAGTCACCACAGAGATCACAAAAATACATGGCATACACCACTGGAAAGATGGCATGGCATAAAACAAAACACATGTAGAGCTCATGCCCATAAGATGCACCGATTAATTGATACAAAAATAACAAATCTCCAAATTCTGCTAAGAACCAGCAGATAACAGCAACTAGCACTCTTGCACCAGAGATTTGGGCATCAATATGGACTCTAATGAACATGGTGAAATTGAACAAAATGTAGAGCATCACGAGACGAACAATTTGACATATTACACGTGCGAAATGGAGCTATACACAGTGAGTTATGCAATGAAGAACAAGTGCACATGTTGTAGAACTTGCAGGACAGAAAAAAAAAGAGGAAAATCGGGTCAACCTGGCGACTTTGACCAGATCGGATCGAGGCTCGGTCGAGGTCGGGCTCGCCGGCGACGGGAGAGGAAGGAGAGGAGGCGGCGCCCGCGGGGAAGAGGGGCGGCGCCGGCGACGGGAGGCGGAGGCGCGCCGGCGGAGGCGGCGGCCGCGGGCGGCGGGGCCCGGTCGGCGGTGGGGCGGCGCCGGCCGGCGGTGAAATGCGGCGAGGCGATGGCGTCGGCGGCGATGCAGGCGGCGGCGGGGCACGGCGGAGGCCGGGCGGCGGCCCGGGGAACGGTCGCGCGCGGGCGGGCCGGCCTCGGGCCCGGCGGGCCGCGGCGGCGCGGGAACGGCGGCGGTGACGTGTCACGCCGTGGTTGGTCGGGGCGGCGGAGCGGACATGTCCGTCGGTGGCAGTTTTCGTCCGGCGGCGCACGGTGGAGAATTTTAGGGTTTCATCTGCGATTGATTTTGGGAGAGGAGGCATATAAATAGGTAGAGGGAGCTAGGAGAGTCCAAATGAGGTGCGGTTTTCGCCCACACGATCGTGATCGAACGACCTAGAGCATGGAGATGATTTGGAGGGGTTTTGGGCTGGTTTTTAGGGGGGGGTTTCTGCAACACACAAATGGACTTTGCGGTTACCCGTTTAACTGTTGGAGTACCAAACGACCTCCAAATGGAACGAAATTTGACCGGTGGTCTCCGGGTGGTACACTAAGGCCACTTGACAAGACTCGGTCCATTCCGAGAACGTTCGACACCCACTCACGAAAGAAAACAAGAGGGGTGCACCGGAGGAGATAGAAGCGTCGGATTGCAAAACGGACAACGGGGAAAATGTTCGGATGCAAGAGACGAACACGTATGCAAATGCAATGCACATGATGACATGATATGAAATGCATGACATGAACAAAATGCAAAACGAAAGACAAAACCCGACCACGGAGGGAATATCATAACACATAGCCGAAAATGGCAAGAGTTGGAGTTACAAATATGGAAAGTTACATCCGGGGTGTTACAAGAGGAGAGCGTGCGGTTCGTCACCTCCGTTTGGCTGTCGGTTTGTGGATGGTATGCCGAAGAGAACAAAAGCTTGATTCCGAGCTTGGCACACAAGGTCTTCCAAAAGTAACTCAAGAACTTGACGTCGCGGTCCGAGACAATCGTCTTTTGCACTCCATGAAGGCGCAAGATTTCCCTACAAAACAAATTTGCAACATGTGAAGCATCGTCTATCTTGTTGCAAGGAATGAGATGAGCCATTTTGGAGAATCGGTCCACAAAAACAAAGACGGAATCCTTTCCATTTCTAGTTCTAGGCAAACCAAGTACAAAATCCATGCTAATATCTTCCCATGGTTGATATGGAATTGGAAGTGGCATGTAAAGGCCATGAGATTGAGCTTTAGACTTAGCTTTGCGACATGTAGAGCATCGGTTGGTGAAGCGGTTGACGTCGCGAAACATCTTGGGCCAAAAATAGTTCTTGGAGAGCGTGGCAAATGTCTTGTCGCGTCCAAAATGTCCCATTAGTCCTCCGCCATGAGATTCTTGCAAAAGCAACAAATGAAGAGAAGACTCGGGGATGCATAGCTTGTTAGCTCTCATAAGATAACCATCCTTTAGGTAATATCGATCCCAAGGAGTATGTGTCAAACATTTTGCATAAGGAATAGCAAAAGTAGTATCATGCTCATACAAGTCTTTTATGTGCTCAAATCCAATGACATTCAATTCAAGTTGAGTAACAAGCATGCATATACGGGAAAGCGCATCCACCACAACATTTTCTTTACCTTTAATATACTTGATGACATAAGGAAAAGACTCAATGAACTCACTCCATTTAGCATGACGCTTGTTCAACTTAGTTTGACCCTTAAGATATTTAAGCGTTTCATGATCGGTATGGATGATAAATTCATGAGGGCGAAGGTAATGTTCCCATTCATGCAAAACTCGCACTAAAGCATATAGCTCTTTGTCATAGATGGGGTAATTGAGTTGCGCTCCGGAAAGTTTCTCACTAAAGTATGCTATGGGGCGCTTCTCTTGCGTTAACACACCTCCTATGACATTACCACTAGCATCACAATGAATTTCAAAAGGTTTGTCAAAGTTGGGTAATGCAAGCACGGGAGCATGAGTAAGCAAATTCTTAAGCTCGTTGAATGCGCTATCTTGCAATGGTCCCCAAACAAAGGGTGCATTCTTCTTGCTCAAAGCATGTAAAGGAGATGCAGTGGTGCTAAAATCCTTCACAAAACGACGGTAAAAACATGCTAAACCAAGAAAACTATGCACTTGTTGCAAGTTGGTTGGTTGGGGCCAAGTTTTAATAGCATTGATCTTAGATTCATCAACATGAACACCCTTGGAAGAGACTACAAAACCCAAGAAAACAAGCTTATCAACACCAAAAAGGCATTTTTCCATATTAGCATAAAGTTGCTCTTATCGAAGAGTTTGTAGCACGGTGCGAAGGTGGGTGACATGCTCTTTGAGAGATTTGCTAAAAACAAGGATATTGTCGAAGTAGACAACAACAAATTCACCAATATAAGGGCGAAACACATAATGCATAAGACGCATGAAAGTACTGGGTGCTTCCGATAAACCCATGGGCATGACTAACCACTCATACAAACCAAACTTTGTTTTGAAAGCGGTTTTCCATTCATCACCCTCTTGTATGCGGATTTGATAGTAACACTTTTAAGATCAATTTTGAAAAAATTAATGGCACCGCTAAGTTCATCCAGCATATCGTCAAGGCGTGGAATGGGGTACCTATAGCGAACGGTGATAGCATTGATGGGTCTACAATTGGAACACATGCGAAAGCTACCGTCTCTTTTTGGCACAAGAATCACCGGTACGGCACAAGGACCCAAACTTTCATGCACATGTCCATGATCTATGAGATGCTTTACTTGCCTTTGTATTTCTTTGGTTTCTTTGGGGTTGACTCGGTAGGGGGCTTTGTTTGGAAGTGGTGCTCCGGGGATGAGGTCGATGCGGTGCTCGATGCCTCGTAGTGGAGGGAGACCCAGAGGTAGCTCGTCGGGGAAAACATCTTGGAATTCCTGCAAAAGAGAAGATAACACTAGAGGAAGATTGTGAGAGGTGTTAGCTTTTGGTGCCTCATCTTTGCACAAAAGGACATAGTGCATAACACTTGATGGGTTCTCACACACTTCTCTCATCTCACGTTTGGTGGAAAATAGAACTAAGTTTGTCTTTTCGCTCATCGTGGAGGCACTCAATTTTGGCTTGTGGCGCTCACTCTCTTTTTGGTGGTTCGCTCTCTCACTATTCTCTCCACGATGGGTGGCTTGCTTGTCGGCGATCACTTGGCTTGGAGACATAGGTCGTAGGACATACTCCTTCCCTTTCATCTTGAAGCTATAGTGATTTGTACGCCCATTGTGGATGACACCTCGGTCAAATTGCCATGGTCGTCCAAGAAGGAGGTGGCAAACGGTCATCGGAAGGACATCACACTCCAAAGTGTCTTCATAAGCTCCGATCTTGAAAGAGACTTGTACTCTATGCTCGACTTGGATGGTGCCGTTGTCGCTTAGCCATTGAACTTTGTAAGGGTGCGGGTGCTTCATCTTGACCAATTGGAGTTTGGAACATAGTTCTTCACTTGCTAAGTTATGGCAACTTCCTCCATCGATGATGACCTTGACGGACCTTCCATTAATGCCGGCTTTGGTGTGGAAGATATGGCATCTTTGGTCTTCGTCTGTTGATGTTGAAGAGTCAAGACCTTGGAGACAACAAGAGAGGGGCTTGAATCTTCATCGCAAAAGACTTGATCATCTTCATCTTCATTGTTCACTTGACGATGCATGGCCACTTGATCAAGGGCTTCTATTTCTCCTTCACCCATTGAGTTATAGGTTTTGTCGTCGTTGAGGATCATGGTGTGCTTGTTTGTGCACTCAAAGGACTTGTGGCCTCGGCCTCTGCATGTGAAGCATTTGAAGGAACTTGTCTTGATGGTCTCATCGGTTGGGGTAGATGATGATGAAGCTTTCGGCTTGAAGTTGCTTGTAGTAGGAGGACGACTTGAGCTTGTCGAAGTTTTCTTATAACTTGACTTGTCGCCGTTGCTTGTAGATGGCTTGGTTGAGGTAGAAGGTGTTGGAGTCGTTGACGCTTGAGAGTTGGAGAAACCATATGACTTGGATGAGAACTTGGCATATTTGATGTCATCTTGCACTTGACGTTCCGCTTTGGTAGCTTGGTGCACTAGCTCGATGAGGTTCAAGTATGGTTGGAAGTCGGCGATCTTCTTGATAGAATGATTGAGTCCATTCAATAAACATGCCATAGTTTGCTCATCATCTTCCGTGACATTGGCTCTTATCATGGCAATCTCCATTTCCTTGTAGTACTCTTCAACGCTCTTGGTTCCTTGCTTGAGTAGTTGGAGTTTCTTGAAGAGGTCGCGGTTGTAGTAGTTTGGCATGAAACGTGCTCTCATGACATCCTTCATTTGCGCCCAAGTAGTGATGGGTGGTTCTCCACTTGCCTCTCGGCGCTCAATGACTTGTTCCCACCAAATGAGGACGTAATCTTGGAATTTAAGGGATGCCATCGCTATCTTCTTGTCTTCTTTGTAGTTGTGCAAGTGGAAGATTTTGTCAACCTTCAATGCCCATGATAGGTACTCTTTGGGGTCATTGCTTCCGGTGAACTTGGGCATGGTGAACTTTAGCTTGCCGTATCGTTGCTCTTCATTGTGTTGGGGTCGGGGATGGTGAAGCCCATGTCGGTGAGGATTGACAATCTCATGTTGCTCTTGGCGAGGAGGGTTGTCGGACTCATGTTGCTCTCGTCTTGGAGGAGTTCCATTGTCGTCTTGCTCTCGTCGAACTTGATGTTCTTGGCGAGCTTGTGGAGGATCTTGTCGATGCACACATGCTTGGAAAATCCTCTCTTGAGCTTCATCGCGAAGTGCTTCTTGATGTAGACGAGCTTGTCGGCCTCGGTTGGCTACGGCTCGACTTGAATCTCGAAGAGCACATTGCACCTCAAGTGTTTGAGCTTCACGAAGTTGTTGTTCTTGGCGTTGTGCCTCGGCATATTGTGCATCTTGATGTTGTCGCGCTCGCTCCTCTTGTTCTTGTTGTCATTGGCGTTGCCGTTCTTGTGCTTGCACGAATGTAGCTTGATTTTGACGGTGTCGATGTTCTTGTGTGCGAGCTTGCTCTTGAGAGTCGTTGTCGTGTAGAGGATTGCGGTTTGCTTGACGATCTTGATGCGCGGCACGACAAAGAGTGTTTGATGTCGGGGTACTTGAGCCGGATATAGTGTCGTCGGAGTGTCGACTCGAGCGGCTCCTTCTTGAGTAGACGAAGTGGTAGAAGAGTGGTTGACCAACAAGGCACGAATCTCATCCATTCTTGCGTCATTCTCATGTTTGTGCTCATCGAGCTTGTGGTCGAAGTAGTCTCTTGTGTGTTGCTCGGAGAGTCGCAAGTCGGTGGCGAGGTTGTCGATGCGGTCGCTCATTGCTAGTTGCTCTTCATGCAAGGCTCGTTGTGTACCAAAGAGGTGTAGTTTGGTGACATAGTTGTTCGGGTCGTCATCTTGCTCAAGGAAGAGTGGGTTTGTAGAGGCACTTGGCCTATCCATCATTCCAAACAAAGATATGTGACTAGGAGAAAGAGAAGAACCAATACCAAATGTACCTTGACCGATGTTGAAGATGGATCAAAGATCACTCCAATGTGTAACAAGGAAATAGCACAATTGGTACCAATTCTTGTCGGTTTCTCATACCTACACAAGTAAAAGCTTATGGTGGAGCTCGGTTAGGATGGTGGCACAAAATTTGATGCAATTGTAAGTGAGACTCAATAATGTTGGAAAATATTCACTAATTTGCAAAATGCAACAAGTAGACCAATAGCAAAATGTGGTACACGGAAACACACACGCAAATAGATAGATGGGGTCGTGCAACCAAGGAACGAGCCAAAATGTGGAGTCCACGAAAATGCTCTTATTGCACAACACTAGAGAGACGCTAGCACAATTGCACAATAGGCGGATACGAACTTGTGCACAACCTACTAAGCAAAAATGCAACGACTTCTATCCCAAGTATGCTATATGTATGGTATACCGATGATATGATCCAAGATGATCGAGTATGACAATCTTAATGTTGTATGATGCTATGGTTCCTCCTTATAAGCTCTTTGCTTATCTTTCCTTTTTGCTTAAAAGCTTGTTTGGCTCTTTGTTGTTTGAGCTCTTTTCTCATGCAATGCTTCACGAACCAAGATAGCAATTGTGTATGCGATGACAACTTTGTGACACAAGAGATGATACCAAGATATGCAACACGATATGGTATGTATGCTATGGGAAGTATGATCAATAATGTGCACAAGTCACGTTGCCGGCAATACTCAAAGGCTAGTCTCGACGGGTGAGTGACACAAAAGTAAGGCTATGGGGTTATCAATGCAAATGCAAGAAAGTATGAGGATATCATGATACCAAGGTGAGGTTGATGCCACAATGGTGTAGCCGTTCATAGTAGTCTGTGGCGAAGATGAGCGGTGGTGATGTTGATGTTGAACCGTACCTAAATAGCCGAAACACAATAGGACACAGAAACCACAACTCAAATTGTCAAAGCAAAATGGGTCAAAAATTGTCGGAGTTGGTAGCGGTAAAGGCTATGGTGATGCTATGCGGAAGTGGTGGTGGTATGCGGAAGTGGTGGTGGTATGCGGAAGTGTATGTGGGCACCGGGACAAAATTGGACGAAAGTTAGGCGGGATTGGAGCGGTGGAGGGAAGTGTTGCTGTCGGGGGCCGGATGTCCGGGCTGAGGGCCGGATGTCCGGGCTATGGGGCCGGATGTCCGGGCGCTGGATCCATGGACGAACTCGATGAACACCGCGTGGAGAGGGTAAATCCGGGGCAAAATTCGGAAGATTTTGTGGATGGAAATTGGGGAAAAGATGGGGGAAAGCTAGATCTACCTACAACACACGAAATCCGCGGATCAAATCCAACAAAACTTCATCACACCAACAAATCACAAAAAAAAAATTGGGGGCTATTTTTGTGGGGTAATTATCGAATTAGGGACAAAATCAATAAAACTAGGCTAGAAAACAAAGAGAGGGGGCTCCGAAATCGTGATCAACATGGCTTAGACAGCCGATCTTTCACGAAAGGAGCGGACCCCAACTAAGAACACGAAGAACACAAGGGGAAACGAGGGAAAACACAAGAGGAACTCTCAAACCAACAAGATATAGTCACACATATGCTAGATCCTCGAAACACAAGTGGAGATACAAGATCCAAATCCAACAAAGGACGATACAAAGGGTAACCGGTTCTTCTTCGTGAGGAGGTCTTGATGGGGCCACCCAAGAGGGGGTCTTGAATCCAACATGGATCGTCTCCGTAGAGGGGCCGCGGTCTCTCTCGAGGAGCAGATCCATATGGATGAGCAATGCTCTATCTCACATATGAGCTAAAACCAATGCTAACCCTAGAAAGAGGGAGATGGGAGAGTATATATAGTTTAGGGGGGCGAAAGGGTACATGGGCTTCGGCCCTTTACTGTGCGTAGACAGACGGGCCGGATGTCCGGGCCTTCCCGAAGGGCCGGATGTCCGGGCTGGTGGAGGCAGCTTCTGTAGGTTCTGGTGCGTGGCGCCGGATGTCCGGGCTTCTGGCCGGATTTCCGGGCTCGGGCCGGATATCCGGGGCCTGTAGATGTTGGGCGGCTGGGAGGCTGCTGAGGAGGAAGCTCCAAGGGCCGGATATCCGGGGTCCTGGCCGGATGTCCGGGGCCTGGGAGGTGTTCTTGACTCTTCCCGTTGGTTCTCTTCATCCATGGACTTGGCGACTTGTCTGTCTTCATGTACATCTCCAGGAGGGTCCTCTCGACACCTAATCATGCATAGCATATCAGACTTAGGTAGCAGCCATGTCTCGAGTGGATCATATGTGATATCACTAAGGAAAGAGGTCACCTCGTTCTCGAGAGCTCTAGCTCGTGCTCGTGTCATAGGTCCTCTTGGCTCTTGGTAAGATGATGGTAGGTCCATGGGGATGACTGTAGGATGTTCCGCATCACCAACACTTTGTCAAAACAATCACGATATAATATGACAATAGTGATATCTCACTAGCCCTTTTTGAGACCGCAAAACATAAAGGCAGAGCACCTCCAAAGTTCAAGCAGCGACTAAACATTGCAATTCATGGTAGAAAAGATCTAGTCATGATGCATCCAACATTAACTATACACAATGCATGAGGATGACAGTAGTGCTCTTAGATCTGGCGCTTGTTTGAGAAGGTGATGACTCAACATAAAATTAAATAGATATTCCCATCGCAGAGGGAAGCAGGGATTTGCAGAGGTGCCATAGCTCAAATCTTAAATCAGAGATAAATAAAATTTTGGGAGGCGCACCCTTCCTGTCAACGTTACGACCAAGAGTTAATATCTTCCATGCTAAACATATTAGCGGCGGTTCCCAAGCAATAAAAGTAAAGGTTCACTCCCCCTCCACCAACAAACACAATCCACGGCTAGCCAAATCCACGGGTAACATCCATACCAACAACAATCCCGAGGGAGTTTTGTTTGATTATTTGCAATTTTTGACTTCGGGACTGGGCATCCCTATTACCGCCCCTCTCGTGCAAGGACGAGTGAATAAACACTCATCATGGTAATAACCCACTTAGCATGGAAGATACTGACCACCCCCTATCGCTTCATGAGCGGTCCATGCACACAAAAGAGATGTTCATTTGAAATTTTAGAGGTGGCACATGCAAATTTACTTGGAACGGCAGGGTAATACCGCATATAGGTAGATATAGTGGACTCATCTAGAATAACTTGAGTTTTAAGGATTTCAATGCACAAGCAGTATTCCCACTTAGTACAGGTGAAGGCTAGCAAATAGGTTGAGAAGCGGCCAGCTAGAGAGCGAAAACGGTCATGAACATGCATTATGCATAATCAACATTGAATACTAGCATGAGTAGGATATGAACACCAAGAACATAAATATCATAGAGGCTATGTTGGTTTTGATTCAACTACATGCATGAACATGTGCCAAGTCAAGCCACTTGAAACATTCAGAGGAGGATACCATATCATCATACTACATCACAATCATTTCAATGCATGTTGACATCCAAGATAAATCATTATCCACTCCTAGCTACTTAAGCATGGCATGAGAAACTATAATATGTAATTGTCACTGCAGACATGTTTAATCATAATGTGCTGAATCATGGATACCTAGTTAAACATATTAATAAAAACAAAAACAATTTGAGTTCATGCCCGCTTCTCTCTGCCACAGTCACTTCATCAAATATCGTCATTATTGCCTTTCACTTGCATGACTGAATGGTATGAAAATAATAATAGTGCAAGAATGCCATGGACTAAGCTAGAATATGCAACATTTTATTCAAAAGGAGAAGACAGAATAATGTGGGCTCTTTGTCAGATCAATAGTAATGCATATGAGAGCCACTCAACATTTTAATCATGGTCTTCTCCTTGGTATGACTCAATAAAGAAGAAAAGAAGTTCAGAGAAACACACTGAAATATTTTTTGGAGTTTTTAGTTTTTCTTGAAGAAAGCAAATTAAAGAAGGAAAAACAAAAACGAGAAAAATGATTTACACGGGAGAGCTCCCAACAAGCAAAAGAAGAATAAGGAAATCGTTTTGGGTTTTCTTTTAATACTACAACTAATTAAGCTAGAAAGAAAAACCGAAAAGAAGCAAGAAATATTTTTGGATTTTCTCAAAGTTTTTCAAACACGCAAGAAAGCGAGAAAATAAATCTAGCATGGATAATACAATGAAAAAGTGTGGACACCGACAAATGGAATGAAATGTGTGAACATGAATGTAATGTCGGTGGAAATACGTACTCCCCAAATCTTAGGCTTTTGGCCTATCTTGGTAATCACCATCCGTGGCCTGGATAATAGTCAGAGTGATAGCTCACGTAGGCCCTTGGTGCGGCCTCCTCAGCCTGTCGAGCATCCTCGATCGCTGCGTTGTACCCTCGGGCCTCGCTCTCGAGAACATAATATCTTCTTTTGCTGTGGAAATCAAAGAGAGCAGGCGCAGGCAAAACAATAGGTACAATGGGTTCTTTATTGAACCTCAAGTTGTAAGTATAATTAGTGATTGTGTCCTTAAGGAACTTATGGCGCTTCATAGCCTCAAAGTCTAGGTACAACATTATGTTGCAATCTCCGTGCAATGATTGCTCCAAGATTATAACGTTTAATTCCTGTCAGAGCAGTGTGTATGAGGCTTAAGTCACACAGTGTGCTACAATTTTGCTGGCCCATGATGCATTTGCCATTAAAGAGTGCAAAGTAATGAATGGATGGAAACTGAATACTTTTTATTCTAGCTTGAGACACTCCTCTATCCTCACCATAACAGAGACTAGTCAAAAATGACTCATACTCAGCTCTTGGTGGCTCGTCCAGCGAACCCCAATATGGAATTTTACATGCAGCACTGAAGGCTTCTAGAGAGATGGTAAAGACATTATTATAAAGGTTGAATGAAACTCTAAACTCATGAGGAAAATATTTGAATTTCTTAGTAAACGTTTCTGTGAGGTTGAGATGTTGGATGCACTTATCTTCGATGAATGGGGCAAGCTCGGTGTTGTGAACATGCTGCTCAAATCCTTCCTTGATACCTGCACCAACCATGAACATATTACACGGCCAAAGGCACGATTTGGTGTCGGCATCTCGCGTCGAGCTTGCACTTGGCCCAACATAAGATTGTCGAATCAAACTTCCGCTTGATGATGCCTCTGAGGACCTCCTCCTCGAAGAGCTCCTAAAGAATTGCATTTTTATTTGTGAACAATTTCAAGTAGCAATCCCCCAAAGCAGATTCGAAAATGGAGCTTTGAGAAAACAGATCAAAATCTGTGGGTTTGAGAGCAAGAACACGAGAGAGAGAGAGAGAGAGAGCTATAGTGATTTTTTTCTGGAGGTAGGAGATGACATGGACTAAAGGGATAAGTAAGAGGGGACACGTGGGACCCACAACCCACCAGGGCGCGCCTGGGGTTGCTGGCGCGCCCTGGTGTCTTGTGGGCACCAGGGGCACCCCCCCCCCCTCTGATGTTATTTGTACCAGAGATTCAGAAATATTCGGGAAAACACCGTATGAAAATCTCACGACATTCTGAGAACTTTTATTTTTGGGTCATTTTTTATTGCACAGAAAATTCAGAAAACAAGATAAACATGACATTTTATTTTATTTAAATAAGAAAAACAGAAAGCAAAATGTGGGAGCAGAAGGTTGTGCCTACTAGATTCATCAACTTCATACCTCTAAAAAATGATCCATTAACAAGGTTGATCAAGTCTTATTCACAACCACTTTCGATTAGCATGAAATCGAAGAACTTTTGTAAAACACTAAGTTACCTCAACGGGAATATGCATATCCCCAACAACAAGTATGTCATATTTCTTTTTGGCAGTAGGTAGAGGTAGTTGAAAACTTCCAATAGTAAGTGTCAGAGATTTCTCAATAACATTAGTACCATTGACTTGGAATTGTTTCTTCGGTAAATGCACTGTATGCTTATTATCATCGATATGAAAAGTGACCTTGCTTTTATTGCAATCAATAATAGCCCCTGCAGTATTCAAAAAGGGTCTACCAAGGATAATCGACATATTGTCGTCCTCGGGCATCTCAAGTATAACAAAGTCTGTTAAGATAGTAACATTTGCAACAACAATGGCACATCCTCACAAATACCGATAGGTATGGCAGTTGATTTGTCAGACATTTGCAAAGATATTTCGGTGGGTGTGAGTTTATTCAAATCAAGTCTTTTATATAAAGAGAAAGGCATAACACTAAAACGAGCTCCTAAATCACACAGAGCAGTTTTGACATAATTTCTTTTGATGGAGCATGGTATAGTTGGTATTCCTGGATCTCCAAGTTTTTTAGGTACTCCATCATTAAAAGAATAACTAGCAAGCATGGTGGATATTTCAGCTTCAGGTATTTTTCTTTTATTAGTGAAGATGTCTTTCATGTATTTTGCATAAGGGTCCATCTTTAAAATATCAGTCAAGCGAGTACCCAGAAAGACTGGCCTAAGCATTTCAGCAAAGCGTTCAAATTCTTCACCATCTTTTTTCTTAGAAGGTTTAGGAAGAAAGGCCATGGGTTTCTGAACCCATGGCTCTCTTTGTTTACCATGTTTTCTAGCCACAAAGTCTCTTTTATTATAAAGTTTATTCTTACGTTGTGGGTTATCAAGATCAACAACAGGTTCTATTTCAACATCATTATATGGTTCTTTATCATTGTCTGGTTGGGTATCTTCATGAACATTGTCATTATCATTTTCATTATCACTAGTTGAGTATTCATTACCAGACTGAGTTTCAGCATCAGAAATAGAGACATCATTGTTATCTTCAGGAGGTTTTTCTTTCTCAGGAAGTACTAGGTGTATCAGCATTAATTCTTTGAGAGTCTTGTTAAATTCTTTTAGGGTGCCCTTCAGGATAAAGAGGTTCCTGAGTCATTTTTCCTCCTCTAGTTGCTATACTCTAACAGCAAAATCATTCATATTATTATTCATTTCATTAAGAAATTCTCTAGATGGGTTTGTACCATAGAGGCATGTTTTCCTACACCTCTAACATCATTAGTGATTCTAAATAACAAGTCACTCAAGCGAGCAATCATATCAGAATTATATTTCAATTGTTTCATGACACTGGCATTGAAGTGATCTTGTTTCCTAATGTAATTATCAAATTCATATAAGCATTGACTAGGATGTTTATTGTAAGGGATGTCACCTTCATCAAACTTTAATAAAGAATTTACCTCTACCACCCGTGGAGGTGGTGGTATGTTAAGGCCATGTATTTCTTCAATAGGTGGTAAATTCTTAACATCCTCAGCTTTAATACCTTTTTTCTTCATGCATTACTTTGTCTCTTGCATATCTTCACGAATGAGAAATAAGATACCCCTCTTCTTCGGAGTGGGTTTAGGAAGTGGTTCAGGAAGTGTCCATTCATCATAATTCTTCAATATATTATTCAATAATTCCTCAGCTTGTTCAATGATATGTCTCCAACGTATCTATAATTTTTTATTGTTTCATGCTATATTATATTCTGTTTTGGACATTATTGGGCATTATTATACACTTTTATATTGTTTTTGGGACTAACCTATTAACTGGAGGCCCAGCCCCGAATTGTTGTTTTTTGCCTATTCAGAGTTTCGCAGAAAAAGAATATCAAACAGAGTCCAAACGGAATGAAACCTTCGGGAACGTGATTTTCGGAACGAACGTGATCCGGAGGACTTGGACCCTACGTCAAGACATCAACCAGGAGGGCACGAGGTAGGGGGTGCGCCTACCCCCCTAGGCGCGCCCTCCACCCTCGTGGGCCCCCTGTTGCTCCACCGACGTACTCCCTCCTCCTATATATACCTACGTACCCCCAAACTACCAGATACGGAGCCAAAAACCTAATTCCACCGCCGCAACCTTCTGTACCCGTGAGATCCCATCTTGGGGCCTGTCCGGAGCTCCGCCGGAGGGGGCATCGATCACGGAGGGCTTCTACATCAACACCATAGCCTCTCCGATGATGTGGGAGTAGTTTACCTCAGACCTTCGGGTCCATAGTTATTAGCTAGATGGCTTCTTCTCTCTTTTTGGATCTCAATACAATGTTCTCCCCCTCTCTCGTGGAGATCTATTCGATGTAATCTTCTTTTGCGGTGTGTTTGTTGAGACCGATGAATTGTGGGTTTATGATCAAGTTCATCTATGAAAAATATTTGAATCTTCTCTGAATTCTTTTATGTATGATTGGTTATCTTTGCAAGTCTCTTCGAATTATCAGTTTGGTTTGGCCTACTAGATTGATCTTTCTTGCAATGGGAGAAGTGCTTAGCTTTGGGTTCAATCTTGCGGTGTCCTTTCCCAGTGACAGTAGGGGCAGCAAGGCACGTATTGTATTGTTCCCATCGAGGATAACAAGATGGGGTTTATATCATATTGCATGAGTTTATCCCTCTACATCATGTCATCTTGCTTAAAGCGTTACTCTGTTCTTATGAACTTAATACTCTAGATGCATGCTGGATAGCGGTCGATGTGTGGAGTAATAGTAGTAGATGCAGGCAGGAGTCGGTCTACTTGTCTTGTACGTGATGCCTATATACATGATCATACCTATATATTCTCATAACTATGCTCAATTCTGTCAATTGCTCAACAGTAATTTGTTCACCCACTGTAATACTTATGCTCTTGAGAGAAGCCACTAGTGAAACCTATGGCCCCGGGGTCTATTTTCCATCATATTAATCTCCCATCAACAAGCTTTTTCATTGCCTTTTATTTTGCTTCTATTTTACTTTGCATCTTTATCATGAAAATACCAAAAATATCATCTTATCATATCTATCATATATCACTCTCGTAAGTGACCGTGTAGGGATTGACAACCCCTTATCGCGTTGGTTGCGAGGATTTATTTGTTTGTGTAGGTGCGAGGGACTCGTGTGTGGCCTCCTACTAGATTGATACCTTGGTTCTCAAAAACTGAGGGAAATACTTACGCTACTTTGCTGCATCACCCTTTCCTCTTCAAGGGAAAACCAACGCAGTGCTCAAGAGGTAGCAAGAAGGATTTCTGGCGCCGTTGCCGGGGAGGCTTACACAAGCTCAAGTCAAGATTTGGACTCCCGACAACGAGCCATTTCTGGCGCCGTTGCCGGAGAGTCTACGCAAAATTCAACATACCAAGTACCCATCACAAACCCTTATCTCCCACATTACATTATTTGCCATTTGCCTCTCGTTTTCCTCTCCCCCACTTCACCCTTGCTGTTTTTCGCCCTCTCTTTTCAGTTCGCCTTTTTCGCTCGCTTCTTGTTTGCTCGTGTGTTGAATTGCTTGTTTGTCATGATGGCTCAAGATAATACTAAATTGTGTGACTTCACCAATACCAACAACAATGATTGTCTTAGCACTCCTATTGCTCCTCTTACCGATACTGAATCTTGTGAAATCAATGCTGCTTTGTTGAATCTTGTCATGAAAGATCAATTCGCCGGCCTTTCTAGTGAAGATGCCGCTACCCATCTAAATAGCTTCGTTGATTTGTGTGATATGCAAAAGAAGAAAGATGTGGACAATGATATTGTTAAATTGAAGCTATTTCCTTTTTCGCTTAGAGATCGTGCTAAAGCTTGGTTTTCATCTTTGCCTAAAAATAGTATTGATTCTTGGAATAAGTGCAAAGATTCTTTTATCTCTAAATATTTTCCTCCCGCTAAGATCATCTCTCTTAGAAACGATATTATGAATTTTAACCAACTTGTTCATGAACATGTTGCACAAGCTTGGGAGAGAATGAAATTAATGATACGTAATTGCCCTACGCATGGTTTGAATTTGTGGATGATTATACAAAAAATTTATGCCGGATTGAATTTTGCTTCTAGAAATCTTTTAGATTCGGCCGCGGGAGTCACTTTTATGGAAATCACTTTAGGAGAAGCTACTAAACTCCTAGATAATATTATGGTTAATTATTCTCAATGGCACACTGAAAGATCTACTAATAAAAAAGTGCATGCTATAGAAGAAATTAATGTTTTGAGTGGAAAGATGGATGAACTTATGAAATTATTTGCTACTAAGAGTGTTTCTTCTGATCCTAATGATATGCCTTTGTCTACTTTGATTGAGAATAATAATGAACCTATGGATGTGAATTTTGTTGGTAGGAATAATTTTGGTAACAACGCGTATAGAGGAAACTTTAATCCTAGGCCTTATCCTAGTAATTCCTCTAATAATTATGGTAATTCCTACAACAATTCTTATGGAAACTTTAATAAGATGCCTTCTGAATTCGAGACTAGTGTTAAGGAATTTATGAATTCGCAAAAGAATTTCAATGCTTTGCTTGAAGAAAAATTGCTTAAAGTTGATGAATTGGCTAGGAACGTTGATAGAATTTCTCTTGATGTTGATTCTTTAAAATGTAGATCTATTCCTCCTAAGCATGATATCAATGAGTCTCTCAAAGCCATGATAATTTCCATTGATGAGGGCAAAGAAAGAACCGCTAGGATGCGTGCTAAGAAAGATTGCTTTGTGAAAGCGTGTTCTTCAAATTTCTATGAAAATAAAGATGAAGATCTAAAAGTTATTGATGTGTCCCCTATTAAATCTTTGTTTTGCAATATGAATCTTGATAATGATGGGACTGAATATGATCCACCTTTACCTAGAAGGCGTTCCAGAAATTCGGAGTTTTTAGATCTTCATGCTAAAATTGATAAAAGTGGGATTGAAGAGATCAAAACATTAGATATTAATGAACCCACTATTTTGGATTTCAGGGAATTTAATTATGATAATTGCTCTTTGATAGATTGTATTTCCTTGTTGCAATCCGTGCTAAATTCTCCTCATGCTTATAGTCAAAATAAAACCTTTACCAAACATATCGTTGATGCTTTGATGGAATCTTACGAAGAAAAACTTGAGTTGGAAGTTTCTATCCCTAGAAAACTTTATGATGAGTGGGAACCTACTATTAAAATTAATATTAAAGATCATGAATTCTATGCTTTGTGTGATTTGGGTGCTAGTGTTTCCACGATTCCAAAAACTTTATGTGATTTATTAGGTTTCCGTGAATTTGATGATTGCTCTTTAAACTTGCACCTTGCGGATTCCACTATTACGAAACCTATGGGAAGAATTAATGATGTTCTTATTGTTGCAAATAGGAACTATGTGCCCGTAGACTTTATTGTTCTTGACATAGATTGCAATCCTTCATGTCCTATTATTCTTGGTAGACCTTTCCTTAGAACGATTGGTGCAATTATTGATATGAAGGAAGGAAATATTAGATTCCAATTTCCATTAAAGAAAGGCATGGAACACTTCCCTAGAAATAAAATAAAATTACCTTATGAATCTATTATGAGAGCCACTTATGGATTGCCTACCAAAGATGGCAATGCCTAGATCTATCCTTGCTTTTATGCCTAGCTAGGGGCGTTAAACGATAGCGCTTGTTGGGAGGCAACCAATTTTATTTTTAGTTTTTTGCTTTTTGCTTCTGTTTAGGAATAAATATTTGATCTAGCCTCTGGTTAGATGTGTTTTTATGTTTTAAATAGTGTTTGTGCCAAGTTTAACCTATAGGATCTTCTTGGAGGATAGTTATTTGATCTTGCTGTAAATTCCAGAAACTTTCTGTTCACGAAAATAATTGTTAAAAAAATCACCAGAACGTGATAAAATATTGATTCCAATTGCTTCTGATCAATAAACAAATTGTCTAGGTCGTCCTATTTTGGCTGAATTTTTGGAGTTCCAGAAGTTCGCGTTAGTTACAGATTACTACAGACTGTTCTGTTTTTGACAGATTCTGTTTTTCGTGTGTTGTTTGCTTATTTTGATGAATCTATGGCTAGTAAAATAGTTTATAAACCATAGAGAAGTTGGAATACAGTAGTTTCAACACAAATATAAATAAAGAATGAGTTCATTACAGTACCTTGAAGTGGTGTTTTGTTTTCTTTCGCTAACGGAGCTTACGAGATTTTCTGCTGAGTTTTGTGTTGTGAAGTTTTCAAGTTTTGGGTGAAAGATTTGATGGATTATGGAACAAGGAGTGGAAAGAGCCCAAGCTTGGGGATTCCCATGGCACCCCAAGATAATCTAAGGACACCTAAAAGCCAAAGCTTGGGGATGCCCCGGAAGGCATCCCCTCTTTCGTCTACTTCCATCGGTAACTTTACTTGGAGCTATATTTTTATTCACCACATGATATGTGTTTTGCTTGGAGCGTCTTGTATTATTTGAGTCTTTATTTGTTAGTTTACCACAATCATCCTTACTGTACACACCTTTTGAGAGAGTCACACTTGATTCGGAATTTATTAGAATACTCTATGTGCTTCACTTATATTTTTTGAGCTATATAGTTTTTGCTCTAGTGCTTCACTTATATCTTTTAGAGCACGGTGGTGGATTTGTTTTATAGAAACTATTGATCTCTCATGCTTCACTTATATTATTTTGAGAGTCTTAAAATAGCATGGCAATTTGCTTTAATTAATATCATGAGAAATTTGATGCTTGATAATTGTTTTGAGATATAAAGGTAGTAATATCATAGTTGTGCTAGTTGAGTAATTGTGGAGTTGAAAAATACATGTGTTGGAGTTTGTGATTCCCGTAGCATGCACGTATGGTGAACCGTTATGTAACAAAGTCGGAGCATGAAGTATTTGTTGATTTCCTTCCAGTGTGTGGCGGTCGGGATCGCGCGATGGTTAACTCCTACCAACCCTTCCCCTAGGAGCATGCGTAGTAGTACTTTGCTTAGAGGGCTAATAAATTTTTGCAATAAGTATATGAGTTCTTTATGACTAATGTGAGTCCATGGATTATACGCACACTTACCTTTCCGCAATTTTCTAGCCTCTTCGGTACCGCGCATTGCCCTTTCTCACCTTGAGAGTTGGTGCAAACTTCGCCGGTGCATCCAAACCCCGTGATATGATATGCTCTATCACACATAAACCTCCTTATATCTTCCTCAAAACAGCCACCATACCTACCTATCATGGCATTTTCACAGCCATTCCGAGATACATTGCCATGCAACTTTCCATCATTTCATTTATCATGACATACTCCATTATTGTCATATTGCTTTGCATGATCATGTAGTTGACATTGTATTTGTGGCAAAGCCACCGTTCATAATTCTTTCATACATGTCGCTCTTGATTCATTGCATATCCCGGTACACCGCCGGAGGCATTCATATAGAGTCATATTTTGTTCTAAGTATTGAGTTGTAATTCATGAGTTGTAAGTAAATAAAAGTGTGATGATCATCATTATTAGAGCATTGTCCCAAGTGAGGAAAGGATGATGGAGACTATGATTCCCCCACAAGTCGGGATGAGACTCCGGACTAAATAAAAAAAAGAGGCCATAAAAAAAGAGAAAAGGCCCAAATAAAAAATGATGAGAGAAAAAGAGAGAAGGGACAATGTTACTATCCTTTTACCACACTTGTGCTTCAAAGTAGCACTGTGATCTTCATAATAGAGAGTCTCTCATTTTGTCACTTTCATATACTAGTGGGAAATTTCATTATAGAACTTGGCTTGTATATTCCAATGATGGGCTTCCTCAAATGCCCAAGGTCTTCGTGAGCAAGAAAGTTGGATGCACACCCACTTAGTTTCTTTTTGAGCTTGCATACACTTATAGCTCTAGTGCATCTGTTGCATGGCAATCCCTACTCCTCGCATTAACATCAATTGATGGGCATCTCCATAGCCCGTTGATTAGCCTCGTTGATGTGAGACTTTCTCCTTTTTTGTCTTCCCACATAACCCCTACCATTATACCTTATTCCACCATAGTGCTATATCCATGGCTTGCGCTCATGTATTGCGTAAGAGTTGAAAAGGCTGAAGCGCGTTAAAAGCATGAACCAATTGCTTGGCCAAAACCGGGGTCGTACATGATATGAATATTTTGTGTGGGGAAGATGGAGCATAGCCAGACTATATCATTTTGTAGGGATAACTTGCTTTGGCTATGTTATTTTGATAAGACATAATTGCTTAGTTAGTATGCTTGAAGTATTATTGTTTTTATGTCAACATTAAACTTTTATCTTGAATCATATCAAATCTGAACATTCATGCCACAATAAGAAGAATTATATTGAAATTATGCCAAGTAGCATTCCACATCAAAATTTTTGTTTTTATCATTTACCTACTCGAGGACGAGAAGGAATTAAGCTTGGGGATGCTTGATACGTCTCCAATGTATCTATAATTTTTGATTGTTCCATGCTATATTATATTCTGTTTTGGACATTATTGAGCTTTATTATACACTTTTATATTGTTTTGGGACTAACCTATTAACCGGAGGCCCAGCCCAGAATTGCTGTTTTTGCCTATTTCAGAGTTTTGCAGAAAAAGAATATCAAACGGAGTCCAAACGGAATGAAACCTTCGGGAACGTGATTTTCAGAACGAACGTGATCCGGAGGACTCGGACCCTACGTCAAGACATCAACCAGGAGGGCACGAGGTAGGGGGCGCGCCTACCCCCCTAGGCGCGCCCTCCACCCTCGTGGGCCCCCTGTTGCTCCACCGACGTACTCCTTCCTCCTATATATACCTACGTACCCCCAAACTACCAGATACGGAGCCAAAAACCTAACTCCACCGCCGCAACCTTCTGTACCCGTGAGATCCCATCTTGGGGCCTGTCCGGAGCTCCGCCGGAGGGGGCATCGATCATGGAGGGCTTCTACATCAACACCATAGCCTCTCCGATGATGTGTGAGTAGTTTACCTCAGACCTTCGGGTCCATAGTTATTAGCTAGATGGCTTCTTCTCTCTTTTTGGATCTCAATACAATGTTCTCCCCCTCTCTCGTGGAGATCTATTCGATGTAATCTTCTTTTGCGGTGTGTTTGTTGAGACTGATGAATTGTGGGTTTATGATCAAGTTTATCTATGAACAATATTTGAATCTTCTCGGAATTCTTTTATGTATGATTGGTTATCTTTGCAAGTCTCTTCGAATTATCAGTTTGGTTTGGCCTACTAGATTGATCTTTCTTGCAATGGGACAAGTGCTTAGCTTTGGGTTCAATCTTGTGGTGTCCTTTCCCAGTGACAGTAGGGGCAGCAAGGCACGTATTGTATTGTTGCCATCGAGGATAATAAGATGGGGTTTATATCATATTGCATGAGTTTATCCCTCTACATCATGTCATCTTGCTTAAAGCGTTACTCTATTCTTATGAACTTAATACTCTAGATGCATGCTGGATAGCGGTCGATGTGTGGAGTAATAGTAGTAGATGCAGGCAGGAGTCGGTCTACTTGTCTTGTACGTGATGCCTATATACATGATCATACCTAGATATTCTCATAACTATACTCAATTCTTTCAATTGCTCAACAGTAATTTGTTCACCCACCGTAATACTTATGCTCTTGAGAGAAGCCACTAGTGAAACCTATGGCCCCCGGGTCTATTTTCCATCATATTAATCTCCCATCAACAAGCTTTTTCCATTTCCTTTTATTTTGCTTCTATTTTACTTTGCATCTTTATCATGAAAATACCAAAAATATTATCTTATCATATCTATCGGATCTCACTCTCGTAAGTGACCGTGTAGGGATTGACAACCCCTTATCGCGTTGGTTGCGAGGATTTATTTGTTTGTGTAGGTGCGAGGGACTCGTGCGTGGCCTCCTACTGGATTGATACCTTGGTTCTCAAAAACTGAGGGAAATACTTACGCTACTTTGCTGCACCACCCTTTCCTCTTCAAGGGAAAACCAACACAATGCTCAAGAGGTAGCATTCAACAGTTCGTTCCCTGAAAACACAACTAGCAGAACTATCTAGGAAGTCCCTAGAAGCATCGGTTAGTCCATTATAGAAGATATCAAGTATTTCATTTTTCTTAAGAGGATGATCAGGCAAAGGATTAAGCAGCTGTAGAAGCCTCCCCCAAGCTTGTGGGAGACTCTTTTCTTCAATTTGCACAAAGTTAAATATTTCCAGTAAGGCAACTTGTTTCTTGTGAGCAGGAAAATATTTTTCAGAGAAGTAGTAGATCATATCCTGGGGACTAAGCACACAACCAGGAGCGAGAGTATTGTACCATATCTTAGCATCACCCTTTAATGAGAACGGAAATAATTTGAGAATATAATAGTAGCGAATTTTCTCATCATGAGCAAAAAGGGTGGCTATATCATTTAGTTTAGTAAGATGTGCCACTACAGTTTCAGTTTCATAGCCATGGAAAGGATCAGATTCAACCAGAGTAATTAACTCTGGGTCGACAGAGAATTCATAATCCTTATCAGTAACAAAGATAGGTGAAGTAGCAAACTTAGGATCACATTTCATTCTAGCATTCAAAGACTTCTCTTTCAGTTTGCATAATAATTTCTTAAGATCATCTCTATCATTGCAAGTAAGAAAGTCTCTAGCTATCTCCTCATCCATAACATAACCCTCGGGAATCTTAGGCAATTCAACTCTAGGAGATCTAGGTCTAATAGGTGTTTCATAATTTTCAGTTTCAAAGACTTCATCAGTTTCAGTAATATTCACCAGTTTCAGCATTCTCAATATCTTTAGCTCTAGCAATTTGTTCATCAAGAAATTCACCTAGTGGCATCAAGCATAGTACTAGCATCATCATAAGCATCATCAATAACTTGCGACGTATCATGATTAATAGCATGTGGTGGTGGTGCAAGTTTACTCCAAACAGAAGGTGAATCAAGTGTAGAGTGTGATGGAAAATCCTAACCTCCCCTCGTCTTAGAGGAAACGATCTTGGTTTTGGTACCCTTGAGATTCTTCATAGTGACAAATAGATATTGTCGGATGTGGGGTTCCGGCAAACCCTTAAGGTTCGAACACTGGGGTGCGCGCGAAGTCTCTCCCTCCTACCGATCTACGCTATAGCTCGCTAAGATCTCACAGACGAACTCGCAACACAGAAAGACACGGGGTTTATACTGGTTCGGGCCAGTGTTGTGGTGTAATACCCTACTCCAGTGTGGTGGTGGTGGATTGCCTCTTGGGCTGATGATGAATAGTACAAGGGAAGAACAACCTCCTGAGGTTGAGGTGTTCTTGTGCATATGAACTTGTGGCGTGAGGATTTGATCTGAACTAGTTCGGGATCAGTTGCCTCCTACTGTGGTGGCTAGCCCTATTTATAGAGGCCCTAGTCCTCTTCCCAAATATCGAGCGGGAAGGGAGCCACAACGGCGGGCAAATTTGAAGGGGGACAGCTAATACAAGCTATCCTGACAAAAGCGGTCTTCGCCTGCGAAAAGCTCTGGGGTGACGCCGTCTTAGGCTCCACGATGACCTCCGCCTTGCCGTCCTCCTGGTCTTGGTCTCGTTGCACCAATATAGCAACCTTTGCCTGATGCCTTGGTACTCTTCACCTATGCTGGCCTTCTTAGCACCAAAGAGGAGACAAGGACGCTGCGTGCACTGGCACCCGCCTGGTACCGTTCATCATGGCTCATCTCACGAAAGCCTCGTGAGGTTTGCCTTGCCTTGATATCTCCGCTCCTCGTGAGCCTGCTTGGCTAGGCCACTCCAGAGGAGGTCTTGCGTCGTCCGCCTCGTAAGGCTTAGACCCTCGCGAGTGTCTTGGGTGCCTTCTTGACGAAGATGGGTCGTACGGCCTGCTGCTTAGCCACGCTGTGGGCTGCAGGCAGGCAAGTCTGGGGACCCCCGTTCCCAGAATGCCGACAGTAGCCCCGGGCCCAAGGTGCGCTCAGGCTTGGCTTCGCGGCGAAGCCAAGGGTCAAGTTCGGAGCACCGCGGGCCCCAAAATCCTGCGGCCTCGATTGACGCGTGGCGGTTGATTGGACGTGGGCGGGCTCCGCTTCCCTACGCTGCCTCGGCAGCTGCACGACTTGACAAGTCCCTACGACATGCAAGGAAAATCATCATTACCTGCGATCGTGGGAGACGCCGGTTGGCCTTCTCTTGCTATAAATGGGGAGGGGGGCAGAGCCCCCGTTGCCCATCTCTTCCTCGCTTGCTTGCTTCGTCCTCCTTGCCCCCCTGCTGACAACAATGGTGCCCATTAGAAGGTTTTCCGCCGAAGAGAAAGGAAAAGCTCCCCGTGACGATCCGGGGCCGCTTCCACCAAAGAAGAGGTCGATCCATCACCGTGATGATGCAGCGATGCAGGTGGTGACGAGGCCTTGGTGTGAGCGGCCTCCTCCGGGGTACCCGCTACCCTTGTACGCCCGAGCCGAGGGCTCGGGAGGTTGGAGCGACGAGCAGCGCCGCTCGCGCCGCGTCCCGGGCTGCCGCGCCACGGCGTCACGTGCCGTCGCCCCTGGGGTCCACGCCGCAGACTCCTCGCGCGAGTTAGTGCTGTGGGCGCCGATGCCTCCAAGCTCCTGGATCCGCTTCCCGCGGTTCTTCTCCGACGTGATGCCGCCGAGGGGGCCTCTCGAGCTCTGGCTGCAGCACGCCGACTGCAGCGCTCCGGCGACCGGAGCGGAGATCGAAGCGGTCCCCACCGGCAAGATCTTCATGACTCGTGGCTGGGGCGAGATCGCGCGGGTCTACCGTGCGAGGGGGGCCCTCGCGATCCACTTCGAGTACGACGGCGCCTCCACGCTCTTCTTCAAGGTCTTCGACACCGAGGGCCGCCGCCTGGAGTGCTGCCCTGGGGAGGAGCGCCAGACCGACGCGCGCTCCGCCCGCAGCTACTCCAACAGCAGCAGCCCCTTGGAGTCCAGCAGCTCTCCTGAGCTTTACGAGACTTCGGAGACGAGCGACGACAGCTACGTGCCCCCGAGCTCTCGCCGCGCTCAGAGTAGGGCTGCGGCGTCCGGCCATCGCCGCCGCTGATCTGGATGGGGTTGGCGCCGGCCTCCCATGGCCCGATGATGGCGTCTGCCACGGAAGGGTGTAGATAGGATTCCCCTTAGTATCAGCTTTTGTTTCCCGCGAATGATCATGAATCACCCCGTGGGGGCACGTAAGGGTCTGTAATGTCAATGGTGCTTATCTTCCTTGTTATGAAAACTTGGTGAGTGCATGTCCCGTTAAGGCTTGGTCCCCCCTTTCTTTCCTCGTGATGGCTCATTGCTCTACGCTGACAGGTCCCAGTCCCCAGGCAAGCTACAGCCGTCGCTGGTATGCCAGGTCGCGTGCCATGGTCAAGGCCAGGAGGTGTGCGGCCCGAGGTCCAGTAAGAGCCCCTGAGGCGCGATGCTCAGGAGGTCCCCTTAGCGCTCAAGCAGCCATGGCAAGGGAAGAAACGAAATTGACTTGGCCGCAATGGGGCTGCGACATGGTGTGAGTGACCATTAGGCCAAGATATTTAGCCGATCCTAGGGCGAAACTTATCTTGCTGACTTCGCGGCGATTCCTGATGTCGCGCTTGGGATGTGCGCCAACTCGCGCGGCATAGCCAGGTCGGCCCATACGAGTTCTCCTCCCCTCATGCTCTCCTTAGTGCTCTACGTCCTCAGGTCCCGGCCCTCGAGCAAGCTCAGCCGCCGCTGGTATGCCAGGTCGCGATGCCATGGTCAAGGCCAGGGTGAGGGCTGGAGAGCCAGTAAGAGCTCCTGAGTCGCGATGCTCAGGAGCCCCCCCTTTAACGCGCAAGCGAATTGCACGAGAGAAAAGAGACTCGCAGTGCCGCTAGCTATCCTTCCCTCGGGATCCCTGTGAGCAGGCACAAGAAGAAACATGGTTTGCCGTTACAGCTGTTAGCCTACCGCTGGTTGCCCTGGGTGAGGTGAAGGCACTGAGGGCCTGGTGAGGTGACGTGCGCGGCGCGTGCCGCGAGCCAGAGCTCGACCACTCAGATTTGTCGGTGTGGCAGGGACGGACCCATGCACCAGCGTCGTGCCTATGTGAAGGACCCAGGGGAGGCAATGATCGAGCAGGTGATAGCCATTGGCAGGTTATGCATGAAGAGCAAATCAACTTGGATAAATGCAGGACGATACATGCCACTGGGTCTGGCCCGAGCGGCTTGGGGATGATGCAGCCCGAGGGGTGCCCCCAGCAAAGTAAGCTAAAGACTTAAGCAAAAGGGATACATGCCACAGGGACGGACCCATGTGGCCTGGGAATAATGCAGCCCGAGGGGCACTCCCAGCTTAAACGAACTTGGAAGATATCACCTGGTTCTGTAGACGAAGTAGAGTTGGTGCAGCTGAAGCTGCGCGTTGAAGGAATGGCTCCTCATGAGCCACCGGGACCCTGAGCCTCGGGAGGCTCTGGGGGTTCAGGAGGTTCCCTGAAGACCGTCTCCATTTCCTCCAGGACGGCGTGGTACCTGGCCTCCTGAGCCACCAGGATACGCCGTAGGTTGCACTGATAGGCCGACGCCATGCTCGGCAAGCCGAAGGGCATGCGAACGTAGCTATGTGGTGGGCCCTCGCAGTGGCCCACACGTGATGGCCAGAAGCGCTCCTGAGATGCGGCCCTGTTGAGCCCTGGGACGTCGATGCAGACACGCAGCCCGGCATCCTCGCCTGTATGGGGAGCTGCGCCTTGTGAGCGGCTATGGCCGCGCATGGCTCTTGCGTCTTGCAGTTCCTGGGTGGTCTTGGTGATGAACTCCTGGGTGGTGGGCACTCCTTGCCATGTGCTCTCTTGAGGGAAGTGTGCTGTGAGGCACGCTTCCAAGGGGTGCCCAAGCACCTCCCTCATGAGGTTGGCAAGGTCTGAGGCTCTCCAGAAGAGAGCCCCCGAGCCCTGCCTGAGGAGGGCGCTAGGCGCGCTTTCCTATGCGGTGGAGGGAGGCGCCCCTGGAGCGGGCGCTGATCCTGACGAGGCTCCTGCCGCGACGCCATCCTCCTGAGATCCTGCGCGGCGCGGCTGCTTCTTCTTGGGGATGGTCTCCGGAGGGCCTTCACTTCTGCTGTCGGGGTCGTTGATTGCTGCGGCTTGAAAGGCGCGCTCAAGGGAGCACACTGCATCCCTCTCTTCACACGGGACCGTGATGATTCCTCCACTTCCTGGCATCTTGAGAACGTTGTAGCCATGGTGAGTGACCGCCATGAACTTGGCCAGGGCTGGATACCCGAGGATGGCATTGTACGGCAGGCGGATGTGCGCGACGTCGAAGTCGATGAGCTCGGTGCAATAGTTCTTGCGCTCCCCGAAGGTGACAGGCAGGCGGACCTGCCCTATCGGTGTGGTGGAGCCGTCGGTCACTCCTGAGAAAGGCTTGGTTGGCTGGAGCTGCTCATATGGCACTTGGAGGTTGTCGAACATGTCGACGGACAGGACGTTGAGCCCTGCGCCGCCGTCGATGAGAGTCTTGGTGGCTTGCACATTGCTGATGACTGGGGAGCACAGCATAGGGAGGGCGTCGGCGGTGGTTGCGCACTTGAGCTGATCTGCCGAGTTGAAGGTGATGGCACATTGGGACCACCTGAGCGGGCGCGTGGCCTTGAGCTTGGGGAGCACCGCGTTCACCTCGCGAACGAACTGTTTGAAGATGCACTGAGAGGCTGGGGCCTGGGCACTGCCCAAGATGCAGGCGATCGCACGCGGCTCCTGGAAGCCCCCAGCCCCCTCGTCCTGGTGGTGGTCTTCGTTCCTTCTTGGTGGCGGCAGCAGGGGAAGACCGGCGTTGCCTTGTGGGCGATCCTCACGAGGCGGGTCCCTCCAGGCGCCCCCGCGAGGTTGGTCCTGCCAGCGGTCCTCACGAGGCCGGTCGCGCCACTCCTGGCGCGGGCCACGGTCGTCCCAGCGTCCGCCTCCGCGTCCTCATCCACGGCCGTAGCCCCGGTCGTTGCTCTCGGGGCATCGACCATAGCGTCCTTCCCGAATGGCTCTGAGCTCTTGGCAGTCGCTGGTGTTGTGGGTGTTCAGGTTGTGGAAGGTGCAGAACGGTCAGCCGTTCTTGGATGACTCGGGCTGATCTCTGCCTCGCTTGGTGTCGGGCTCCGCTGCGAGCACTACTGCCTCTTTGTGCTGCACGTCCTTGGCCTTGGCCTTCTTCTCCTCCGCTCTTGCAGCCGGCAGCTCAAGGAGAGAGAGGCGCCCCTCCTCAGCTCTTAGACACTTGGTCGCCAGGTTGAACAGCTCCTGAGATGTGCAAAGCTCCTCGTGGATAGTGAGCTCTTCCTTCATCTTGACATCACGGGCTCCGTCCGAGAATGCGGAGATGATGGCTTCGTCCGTGACCTTGGGGATCTTGAGGCAGGTGTTGTTGAAGCGCTGGATGTACTTCTGGAGGGTCTCTCCTGGTTGTTGCTTGATGCGGCGTAGATCACCCGCGGCCGGTGGGCGATCGCGAGTGCCCTGGAAGTTGGCGACGAAGCGGTCACGCATCTCATCCCAGGAGGAGATCGAGCCATGGTGCAGGTTCAGGAGCCAGGAGCGGGCCCCATCCTTGAGGGCCATGGGAAACCAGTTCGCCATGACTTTTTCGTCGCCGTTGGCCGCTTCGATGCTCAGCTCATAGAGCTGCAGGAACTCCGCGGGGTCGGCGGTGCCGTCGTAGCGAGGAGGCAGATCTGGCTTGAACTTGCCTGGCCAGGCGACGCTACGCAGTTCGAGGGTGAGGGCGCGGCAGCCGGCAGTGGTCGCCGGGGCCCGCTTTTGAGGTGGAGCTTGGTCTTGGCGAGGTCCGTGCTGTGCCACTGCAGGCGGCGCGTGGTCTTGACGAGGTGGCGCGGGGAGCGCCGGTGCAGCTTCTGGCGGCCGCGGGATTTCTTGACAGCTTCTTTCTTCACACGCGGGCGCCGGGCGCGGTGGATCACGCCACGGAGGCGCGCGTCTTGGTGCCAAGGAACCGTATTGGGGTTTAGGTGGTGGAGGCATGCCATGAGCCCCGTCGCCCACGGCTGGTTGAGGGGGAGGCTGAGAGTGGGACGGCGCCGAAAAGCCCCCTGCAGCAAGGACGAGCTCGGCGACGCGGTCGAGCCACTCCTCATAGAGGTCGTCGACGGGGCGGTAACGCAGGAGCTCGTTCACCGCGATGAGCGCGGCCCGTCCCTCCATGGGAGCGCGGTGCGCGTGAGACGAAGAACCGGCAGGGGTAAGTGATGGAGTAGCGGTGCGGCCGTCTTGCCGCACCGAAGGATGCAGCGAGGACGCCTGCTGCTCGTTCCCCGTCGGGCCAGTGGCAGCGTTGGCGGCGGGAGACGGAGAACGACGAGGTGGCCCGCCTACGGGAGCCGTCTGAGCGACGCGGGTGGAGAGGGCAGCTCGACGCTCAGCTCAAGCACGGCGAGCGTCCGCCATGGAAACGATGGAGCGATGGAGAATCGAACTGATGGAAGGGAAACTACGGCGCACCCCTACCTGGCGCGCCAAATGTCGGATGTGGGGTTCCGGCAAACCCTTAAGGTTCAAACACTGGGGTGCGCGCGAAGTCTCTCCCTCCTACCGATCTACGCTCTAGCTTGCTAAGATCTCGCAGACGAACTTGACGAACTCGCAACACAGAAAGACACGGGGTTTATACTGGTTCGGGCAACCGTTGTGGTGTAATACCCTATTCCAGTGTGGTGGTGGTGGTGAATTGCCTCTTGGGCTGATGATGAACAGTACAAGGGAAGAACAGCCTCCTGAGGTTGAGGTGTTCTTGTGCGTATGAACTTGTGGCGTGAGGATTTGATCTGAACTAGTTCGGGATCAGTTGCCTCCTACTGTGGTGGCTAGCCCTATTTATAGAGGCCCTGGTCTTCTTCCCAAATATCGAGCGGGAAGGGAGCCAACAACGGCTGGCAAATTTGAAGGGGGGCAGCTAGTACAAGCTATCCTGAAAAAAGCGGTCTTCGCCTGCGAAAAGCTCTGGGGTGACGCCGTCTTGGGCTCCACGACGACCTCCGCCTAGCCATCCTCCTGGTCTTGGTCTCGTTGCACCAATATAGCAACCTTTGCCTGATGCCTCGGTACTCTTCGCATGCGCTGGCCTTCTGAGCACCAGAGAGGAAACAAGGATGCTGCGCGCACTGGCGCCCGCCTGGCACCCGCCTAGTACCGTTCGTCATGGCTCACACGAAAGCCTCGTGAGGTTTGCCTCGCCTTGATATTCCCGCTCCTCGTGAGCCTGCTTGGATAGACCACTCCAGAGGAGGTCTTGCGTCGTCCGCCTCGCGAGGCTTGGACCCTCGCGAGGCTCTTGAATGCCTTGTTGACGAAGATGGGCCGTACGGCCTGCTGCTTAGCCACGCTGTGGGCCGCAGGCAGGCAAGTCTGGGGATCCCCGTTCCCAGAATGCCGACAGATATAAATCCCAAGTGACTCAACAAATATAGCTATGCTCCCCGGCAACGGTGCCAGAAAAAGGTCTTGATAACCCACAAGTATAGGGGATCGCAACAATTTTCGAGGGTAGAGTATTCAACCCAAATTTATAGATTCGACACAAGGGGAGCCAAAGAATATTTGTAAGTATTAGAAGTTGAGTTGTCAATTCCACCACACCTGAGATTAAATATGTGCAGCAAAGTGATCAGTAGCACAATAATATGATAGTTTTGATAGCAGTAGTAACGATAGCAGTGGTAACGGTAACAACAGTAGCAATTTTGTAGCAGTTGTAACGGTAGCAATAACAATAAATAGCAAATTAGCAAGCACAATCCGTGGAAAACTCGTAGGCATTGGATCGGTGAATTCGCTGGATGATATTCATCATATAACAGTCATAACCTAGGGCGACGCAGAACTAGCTCCAATTCATAAATATAATGTAGGCATGTATTCCATAAATAGTCATACGTGCTTATGGAAAAGAACTTGCATGACATGTTTTGTCCTACACTCCCGTAGTAACGAGGTCCATAAGGAAACTAAGGGATATTAAGGCCTCCTTTTAATAGATAACCGGAACAAAGCATTAACACATAGTGAATACATGAACTCCTCAAACTACGGTCATCACCGGAAAGTATCCCAATTACTGTCACACTGGGGTTTACGGATCATAACACGTAATAGGTGCATATGACTTGCAAGATCAGATCTAAAACATAGATATAATGGTGAAAACATAAACAGTTCAGATCTAAAATCATGGCACTCGGGCCCTAGTGACAAGCATTAAGCATAGCAAAGTCATAGCAACATCAATCTCAGAACATAGTGGATACTAGGGATCAAGCCCTAACAAAACTAACTCTATTACATGATGAATCTCATCCAACTCCTCATCGACCAGCTAGCCTACGAATGAATTACTCACTCCCGGTGGGGAGCATCATGGAATTGGTGATGAAGTAGGGTTGGTCATGACGAAGACCGAAGGTTCCCATCTCCGGAGCCCCAAACGGGCTCTAGATCTGGCCTCTCGATGAAGAATAGGAGGCGGCGGTGACTCTGTATCGTGAAACACGATGAAACTTCCTCCCCTATTTTTTTCTCCACAAATAGCAATTTATAGTGTTGGAATTAGGGTCACCGGAGCCCTGAGGGCCCCACAACCCACCAGGGCGCGCCCTGGTGTCTTATGGCCAGCCAGGGCACCCCCTCCGGTTGTTCTTGGTTCCAATATTTTTTATATATTCTGAAATAATTCTCCAAAAAGTTTCGTCCAATTCCGAGAACTTTTATTTCTGCACAAAACAACACCATGGTAGTTCTGTTGAAAACAACGTTAGTCCGGGTTAGTTTCATTCAAACCATGCAAATTAGAGTCCAAAACAAGAGTGATAACATTAGGAAAACTAGATACGATGGAGATGTATCGGGATCAGCCTAATGTCTGTCTCAATGTTTTGTGATCTTGACATGATTGTGGTATTTGGAAAATATCGATGTCTTTTCTTTAAAGGATGGGTTTCTGAGATCCTTTGCTGGCATCTCGGTGCTGCAAAGGATCTCTATCTTTGCAGATGATGTTGCTCTTTTCTTTAAGCCGATGGCACAAGACCTGAACCTCATTAAGATGGTGTTGGACGCGTTCAGAACTGCTTCTGGCCTAAAGGTCAGTTATCAGAAATCAAAAGCTATTCTCATCAGAGGCACAAAATAGGATGGGCAGCGCGTTGCAAATATTCTGCAATGTGATCTGGGTAGTTTTGCTTGCAAAATACTTGGGACTCCCCCTCATAATTAATAAGCCAAGTGGAGGCGATTGGCAGTCACTCCTTGACAATGTGAAAAGTCTCTTGCCATCCTGGTATGGGGCTTCATCTAGAGATCGGGCCGTCTGGTCTTGGTGCAGTCGGTTTTAACAGCCAGGCCAATCCATCACATGATGATCCTAGATGCTCCAGATTGGGTTTTCGATGAGATAAACGCATTGATGCGGGCTTTCTTCTAGAAGGGTAAAGATAAGATCATTGGGGGCCAATATCTAGTCGCTTGGAACAACATCTGCTAGCCCGCAGACTAAGGCATAGCCTAGTGGTGGGAAGGGGCTGATGCCTTCCCACCCACCCAGGTTCAAGGCATGGTACTTGCAATTTGGGGTTGTTGCGCCAATTATACTGTAGGGGGTTCCCTTATAGTCTTTCTGTCAAAACAACATCTGCTAGCCCAAAATCTATGGTGGCCTCGGGGTTTAAAACCTTAAACTTCAGGCCCTACAGCTACGGGCCTGCTAGGAGTGGTTGCGGCGCACTGACCAATCCACACCGTGGCGGGGCATCTAGTTCATGGTTGACAAGGAAGCAAGGTAAGTTTTCAACAGTTTGGTATGCATCACCGCCGGGTGTGGTAGTGTCGTACTTTTTTGGATGGATCGATGGATTCAGGGCAGCGCTTTCGTGGACATCACGCCTGCCATCTTGGCACTAGTCCCGAAGAGGACGAAGAATTAGCGTACTGTCTAGAAGGCTCTCTCTGACGCCTCCTGGGTGAGAGACATCGAGGGCGAGATCCCTTTCATGGCCTTAATGCAATTTATGCAACTTCAGATGATCATAGCCATGACTGACAGGGATGTGATACGTCTCCAATGTATCTATAATTTATGAAGTATTCATGCTATTATATATTCTGTTTTGGATGTTTAGTGGGCTTTATTATACACTTTTATATTATTTTTGGGACTAACCTATTAACCGGAGGCCCAACCCAAATTGTTGTTTTCTTGCCTATTTCAGTGTTTCGAAGAAAAAGAATATCAAACGGAGTCCAAACGGAATGAAACCTTCGGGAGAGTTATTTTTGCAACGGAAGCAATCCAGGAGACTTGGAGTAGACGTCAGGGAAGCTTCGAGGAAGCCACGAGGCAGGGAGGCGCGCCCTATGTCCTGGGCGCGCCCCCCACCGTCGTGGGCCCCTCGTGGCTCCCCTGACCGACTTCTTTCGCCTATATATGTCCATATACCCTAAAAACATCAGAAGACACAATAAATCGGGAGTTCCGCCGCCGCAAGCCTCTGTAGCCACCGAAAACCAATCTAGACCCGTTCCGGCACCCTGCCGGAGGGGGGAACCCTCACCGGTGGCCATCTTCATCATCCCGGCGCTCTCCATGATGAGGAGGGAGTAGTTCACCCTTGGGGCTGAGGGTATGTACCAGTAGCTATGTGTTTGATCTCTCTCTCTCTCTCGTGTTCTTGATTTGGCACGATCTTGATGTATCGCGAGCTTTGCTATTATAGTTGGATCTTATGATGTTTCTCCCCCTCTACTCTCTTGTAATGGATTGAGTTTTCCCTTTGAAGTTATCTTGTCGGATTGAGTCTTTAAGGATTTGAGAACACTTGATGTATGTCTTGCATGTGCTTATCTGTGGTGACAATGGGATATTCACGTGATCTACTTCATGTATGTTTTGGTGATCAACTTGCGGGTTCCGTAACATTGTGAACTTATGCATAGGGGTTGACGCACGTTTCGTCTTGACTCTCTGGTAGAAATTTTGGGGCACTCTTTGAAGTTCTTTGTGTTGGTTGAATAGATGAATCTGAGATTGTGTGATGCATATCGTATAATCATACCCACGGATAGTTGAGGTGACATTGGAGTATCTAGGTGACAATAGGGTTTTCGTTGGTTTGTATCTTAAGGTGTTATTCTAGTACGAACTCTTGAATAGATCGATCCGAAAGAATAACTTTGAGGTGGTTTCATACCCTACCATAATCTCTTCATTTGTTCTCTGCTATTAGTGACTTTGGAGTGACTCTTTGTTGCATGTTGAGGGATAGTTATATGATCCAATTATGTTATTATTGTTGAGAGAACTTGCACTAGTGAAAGTATGAACCCTAGGCCTTGTTTCAACGCATTGCAATACCGTTTGTGCTCACTTTTATCGCTTGCTACCTTGCTGTTTTTATATTTTCCGATTACAAATATCCATATCTATCATCCATATTGCACTTGTATCACCATCTCTTCGCCGAACTAGTGCACCTATACAATTTACCATTGTATTGGGTGTGTTGGGGACACAAGAGACTCTTTGTTATTTGGTTGCAGGGTTGTTTGAGAGAGACCATCTTCATCCTACGCCTCCCACGGATTGATAAACCTTAGGTTATCCACTTGAGGGAAATTTGCTACTATCCTACAAACCTCTGCACTTGGAGGCCCAACAACGTCTACAAGAAGAAGGTTGTGTAGTAGACATCAAGCTCTTTTCTGGCGCCGTTTCCGGGGAGGTGAGTGCTTGAAGGTATATCTTTAGATCTTGCAATCGAATCTTTTTGTTTCTTGTTTTATCACTAGTGTAGTTTATAAAACAAAACTACAAAAAATGGAATTAAGGGTGCCTCATATGCTTCATCTTTTTAATGTCTTTCATGAAAATAAGAATTCCGATAATTGTGCCAAAGTGTTAGAAGAAGAATGCATTAGAATGTTTGGCACTAAATCTTTGAATGATGAGCATGATTGCAATGTTGTTAGTATGAATTCTTTGAATATCCATAGTACTAATGATGATCGCACTAGTCATGATGAAAATGTCTCTTATAAGCATGTCAAATTTTGTGGAGTGCATAGAGTTTGCAAGTACACACCAAATAGGGAAGATAGATTTTGCCAGAGGCATAAGTATTTAGAAACTAAATGGTTGCAAGAGAGGCTAGATGCTTGTGCTGAAAATTTAAAATTTCTTTGCCATCCTTGTGAACTTTGCAATGAACGTGATCATTTAAATCCCCAATGCAAATTGTTTCATGATCGTATCGTGTCCAAAAATTGTGATGACTTGATTTCCCTTGCACATCATAATGAACTTAGTTTGCTTTTGGGTTATGAAGAAATGAAACGTATAACTAAGGATATGCCAGAATTTGTCCTTGATAAAGTTCTTGATTTTGATCTAGAAGAAATTTTTATGTATTGTGCGGTGAATTGCATTGAAAATCCTTATATTGCCAATTACATAAAGAAAAGAAAACAATAGAAGATGAAGAGAATACTAATGAAAGGGGAGAGATTTCCCAATATCCTCCTATTATTTCTTATGATGAATCAGGTAACGAGGAGGAGCTTTCTATTCAACCAATCTCATTAATAAGGAGCTCAAAAAAGAGGGTTAAACCCACACATGATGTGAAGAAGAAAAAGAAAAGACGGAGAAGCAAAGGTAGAAAGGTATCCCTCCCAAATGATGTTGCTCCTATTACTCATTGTGGTGATGATAATTGCTATACAATTGGTGCTATCCATATTATTAATGATGAGAGTGATTATGCTTATGATATGAAAAGGCCCAAGCTTGGGGATGCCATGTTTGATAAGAATGACAAGTTTGAGAATTTATTTTCTGCAATTAATGATTGTCCCAAGCTTGGGGATGTTATGTTTTATGAAGATGATATGTTTAACCTCCCAAGTTTTGATATGCAAATTTATTATGATGATAGCATGCCTCCTATTTATGACGGTTATATTGATGAAAGTGTGTTTGGAAGAGTGTCAACTTTAGGAAGTAATGATCCCACTATTTTGGAGGGTGTTGAATCTTATAATATTTATGAAAGTGGATTTGGAGAGGTCATGACTTTATTTAGTGATGAATCCACTATTTCGGAAGAGGTTTCAATTGATTATGATGAGAACAAAGTTGCTACATATGATGATTATTGTGATGAAACTTATGCTCTAAAAGGTAGTGATGATTATATTTATAAAACTTGTCATGATTATGATTACCCTTTTTCTGAACATTACTCTTTTAATATGGAAACAATTTATAGTATTCGAGTCTCTTATGATACTCCCACTATTCCGATTGAGAAGAATTTTGCTTATGTAGAGAGTAGTAAAATTTCTATGCTTGTAGATCATGAAAAGAATGCTTTAGGTGCTGGTTATATTGTTGAATTCATTCATGATGCTACTGAAAATTGTTATGAGAGAGGATCATATGCTTCTATATATTGCAACAATACCAAGTTTCCTCTCTATGTGTTAAAAGTTTTAAAGTTATGCTTATTTTGCCTTCCTATGCTAGTTGATTATTGTTCCCATAAGTTGTTTGCTCACAAAACCCCTATGCATAGGAAGTGGGTTAGACTTAAATGTGCTAGTCATATTATTCATGATGCTCTCTTTATGTTTCAATTCTTATCTTTTAGGTGAGCATCATTGAAATCATCATGCCTAGCTAGGGGCGTTAAACGTTAGCGCTTGTTGGGAGACAACCCAATGTTTACCCCTAATGTTTTTGTGTGAGTCACATGATTAAGCTACTTTAGTAATCATGTTTTATAGCTTTTGTTTCAATAAATTGCCAAGTAGAACCTTTGGGAAGACTTGGGTGAAGTCTTTGTGATCTTGCTGTAAAAAACAGAAACTTAGCGCTCACGGATAGCTACAACTTTTTACTGGAGAGTGCTATTAGGTTGATTATTTTTTAAGAAGATTAATAGACAAATTCCTCAGGTCCACCAATTTATTTCAGAATTTTTGGAGTTACATAAGTATAAGTTTGATACAGATTACTACAGACTGTTCTGTTTTTGACAGATTCTGTTTTCTATGTGTTGTTTGCTTATTTTGATGAATCCGTGAGTAGTATCGGAGGGTATGAACCATAGATAAGTTGGAATACAGTAGATATTACACCAATATGAATTTATAATGAGTTCACAACAGTACTTAAATGGTTATTTATTTTCTTATACTAACGGAGCTTACGAGTTTTCTGTTAAGTTTTGTGTTGTGAAGTTTTCAAGTTTTGTGTAAAGATTCGATGGACTATGGAATAAGGAGTGGAAAGAGCCTAAGCTTGGGGATTCCCAAGGCACCCCAAGGTAATATTCAAGGACAACCAAAAGCCTAAGCTTGGGGATGCCCCAGATGGCATCCCCTGTTTCGTCTTCGTTCATCGGTAACTTTACTTGGAGCTATATTTTTATTCACCACATGATATGTGTTTTGCTTGGAGCGTCATTTTATTTCCTTTTGTTTTGCTTGCTGTATGAATAAAATACCAAGATTTGAAATTCTTAAATTAGAGAGAGTCTTCACATAGCTACATAATTATTTAACTACTCATTGATCTTCACTTATATCTTTTTGGAGTAGTTTGTCATTTACTCGTGTGCTTCACTTATATCCTATGAGTAAATGGTTGAATGATTTGAATGTCATAAATTTGAAATTATATATGTTTCATATGCCTTTCCCATGGGGAGTAATGCCTTCACATATAAGAAGTAGAGGTGGTAAATTTTTTGAAGGTTAGCAAACATTGTATTGGTCACTTGAACAATTCATGAAAGAATATTGAAGGAAGAGAGATTTCACATATAAATATACTATCTTGGACATCTTCTATGATTGTGAGCCCCATTAATTATTTTCAAACCTGAGCAAATTAGTTGAAGTTGGACAAGGAAGACACCATAATGAGTTATGCTTGGGTATATTTGTATAGAAGTTATATTGTTATGGATCCTCTAACATGTGGTGCTTGCTATTTAGAATCCTTTGCTAGCCAAAATATCTGTACTAAGTGGGAATAATGCTTGTGCATCCAAATTCCTTGAACCAAGTTTATTCCATGAGTGTCCACCATATCTACCTATATGCGGTATTTACCTGCCGTTCCAAGTAAATTTGCATGTGCCAAACTCTAAACCTTCAAATAATAATCTTTTTTGTATGCCCGAATCGCTCATGTGGCGACTAGGGGCTGCCAGTATCTTCCATGCTAGGTGAGTTATTCTCACGATGAGTGGACTCCGCTCATCATTCACGAGAAAATGGCTAGTAACTGGGATGCCTAGTCCTATGATCAAAAGATCAAAAACAAATTCGCAAATAATTTACACAAAACTCCCCCAGGATTTTTGATAGTTGGACGGCACCCGTTGTTTCGGACAAGCCGTGGAGTGTGATTGTTGGTGGAGGGGGAGTAAAATCTTTACCTTTCTGTTTGGGAACTGCCTATAATGTATCTAGTATGGAAGATATTGGGAACTCTTGGTCGTTATGTTGACAATGAAAGCATACCTCTCAAAATTATTTTCATCTCTGTTTTAGCTTCGAGCTCTGGCACCTTTGCAAATCCCTGCTTCCCTCTGTGAAGGGCCTATCTTTTACTTTTATGCAAGAGTCAGTAGTATTCCTTCTCATTCCAACCTACTTTTTAGTTGGCAAGCATCATGTGGTGGAGAAAGATCTAAGCATATATGGCCATTCAAATATATTTGATCATGAATTATTATTGTTGACAATTATCTATATGATAAATAAGTTGGGAGGCAAAACGTTAAGCCCATATCTTTCTCTGTGTTTGATGGATGCTATTTATTCTAAAAATATGCTTTGAGTGGTAGCAATCATGGAAGACTATATGATAGTTGAGTATGTGGGATTTGCTAAATCAAAGCTCTTACATAGACCCTTCCTGAAAATAAGATGAATTGCAATTGTTTGATGACTGAGAACATAGTTTGTTAGTTTTCAAGAAAGTTTATGGTCTATGCTTTAACATGTGAATAGCTTGTTACTTGATCATGAAAAAATTTATGATATGAGCTACTGTTATGACATATAATGATGCTAGAAAATGTGATTGAAATTATCATTGATCAAACTTGTGCACCTGCTAGCATTCACACTTCATAAATTATTTCTTTTATCATTTACCTACTCGAGGACGAGCAGGAATTAAGCTTGGGGATGTTGATACGTCTCCAACGTATCTATAATTTATGAAGTATTCATGCTATTATATATTCTGTTTTGGATGTTTAATGGTCTTTATTATACACTTTTATTTTATTTTTGGGACTAACCTATTAACCGGAGGCCCAGCCCAAATTGTTGTTTTCTTGCCTATTTCAGTGTTTCGAAGGAAAGGAATATCAAACGGAGTCCAAATGGAATGAAACCTTCGGGAGAGTTATTTTTGGAACGGAAGCAATCTAGGAGACTCGGAGTAGACGTCAGGGAAGCTTCGAGGAAGCCACGAGGCAGGGAGGCGTGCCCCCCACCCTCGTCGGCCCCTCATGGCTCCCCTGACCGACTTCTTTCGCCTATATATGTCCATATACCCTAAAAACATCAGAAGACACAATAAATCGGGAGTTCCGCCGCCGCAAGCCTCTGTAGCCACCGAAAACCAATCTAGACCCGTTCCGGCACCCTGCCGGAGGGGGGAACCCTCACCGGTGGCCATCTTCATCATCCCGGCGCTCTCCATGACGAGGAGGGAGTAGTTCACCCTCGGGGCTATTCTAGTACGAACTCTTGAATAGATCAATCCGAAAGAATAACTTTGAGGTGGTTTCGTACCCTACCATAATCTCTTCGTTTGTTCTCCGCCATTAGTGACTTTGGAGTGACTCTTTGTTGCATGTTGAGGGATAGTTATATGATCCAATTATGTTATTATTGTTGAGAGAACTTGCACTAGTGAAAGTATGAACCCTAGGCCTTGTTTCAACGCATTGCAATACCGTTTGTGCTCACTTTTATCGCTTGCTACCTTGCTGTTTTTATATTTTCAGATTACAAATATCCATATCTATCATCCATATTGCACTTGTATCACCAAAACTTCGCCGAACTTGTGCACCTATACAATTTACCATTGTATTTGGTGTGTTGGGGACACAAGAGACTCTTTGTTATTTGGTTGCAGGGTTGTTTGAGAGAGACCATCTTCATCCTACGCCTCCCACGGATTGATAAACCTTAGGTCATCCACTTGAGGGAAATTTGCTACTGTCCTACAAACCTCTGCACTTGGAGGCCCAACAACATCTACAAGAAGAAGGTTGTGTAGTAGACATCAGGATGCCCACAACCCCGACAAGTTCACCTAGCCATGTGACACCTCAGGCTCTTACACGACACACTCAACCTACCAGAGACTCCGCCTCAGTCTCATACGATCGCCTGTCCACAATTGCATCTGGAAAAGCTGGGCCATCCTCAAGTGTAAGATCTTTGCATGGCTTGTGTTGCAAAGAAGGCTTTGGACATCCGACCAGTGCGCCCGTCATGGCTTGCAAGACCAGACTTCGGCATGTTACACTTGCCTGCAAGAGGAGGACACCATGGATCACATTTTGATCCAACGTGGAAGTCAGCGCCCCTGAACCTCACCACTTGCTCAAAGATTGGTGGTCCTTGGCGAGGCTTAGCCAACCCCGAGCACATACCCATAGCTTTGATACCCTGGTCATCAACATAATCTGGTCACTCCGGAAAACAACGGAACGCGAGAATCTTCGGTAGAATGGACCAACACCGCTCGCCTGCACAACCGGCTTCTCAAGTGCTCGACAAGATTCATGAACGGCACACCGCATGAGTAGGACGCTTAGATCCCTTATGAGAGAGTAGCTTGTGTGCGCTATAGGGATGGGTGTCGGCTACACTGTACAGTGGCGGAGCTTCATGGGGGCCAACCTAGGCGATGCCCCCCCCAGCCCAAGAAAAAAATCACCTACTACACATTAGTTTTTATGCTATATGTTTAGTAAAAATAGGCTAAACCTCATAGTTTTTCCCCTCCTAGCCCATTGCCCCTCCAAAGATTTGGCCCAAGCTCCGCCACTGACACTGTTTGTTCGCATTTGGTGCTAGTCTCTTGTGCATGTCTTGCTTCCTTCCATAAAAATATGGTACGTCATTGGCGTATTCTCAAAAAAAAAGTGCGAGAGAAAGATGACACACATGTGTCATAGGATCTGCCCAGATCCAAAGAAGCGCGTGCGACCGACGCCAGCTTTGGTCGGTCGCACGGAAGCAATTTTAAAAAAAATACACAAATGCAAGACTGGATGTATCGCCGCTGGGCCGCCTGTCCGGCCACTCCCCGACATCCTAAATGCTAGAAAATGCAGCGGCGCTATCTCGTTGTTCCGGGCGTATGCGTGTCAGCCATCGGATGCGGCCATATCTCTTGTATGTGCATGTCCTGACGCATCTGGCTATTTCGCACAGCAGATGATGACAGTGTGTAGGGATCGCGCCCACTTGCATGTGGATCGCCAGCGGCGCGCATGCATGTAATGATGCACCTATTTATTTCGTTTCATTTTATTTCAAAAAGCTATAACTTTTGAACCGAGTGTTGAAACGATGAACCATTTTCACTGTTGGGTTCCTTGTGATGAGCTCTTCAAAACTAGATCCCGTATGAATATGTTTTGATGACTTTCTTCAAAATCAACTTCAATGCTAGACGAGGCAACTTTAGTGTTAAACAGGAGCAACTTTGCTGCAATATGAATTGCACCATGTGTATTAGTGAATTCGCCTAATAGCCTCCTAATTAATTGCATGCATTAGTGTAATAGAGGGTTACCATGGTTGCTAAGTTGTATACAACAGAAATTAAGTTGTAGATATTTTTGATGCCTACAAGACTGTGAAATTTGCTTACAATAGAGTGGAAAGTTGTCGAACATGGGTTTCAAGTTGTCTACCTCAAAAACTAAGTTGCCTACGGATGATCCTTAATTGCCTACAATACTATGGATGTTGTCCATCCAGGGACTAAGTTTTTCACAATATCAAAATGTTTTTGTGGGTTCTATGTTGTCTATCATGATTTTAAATTTTGAAACTATGTGGAGATTGATGGTATGAGAGCCTTGTGTTTTCCTTTATTTGGGGAGTCTGTCCACCAATACTACTGAGCGTGTGGGCATTGGCTAGGCAGGTCATGACGAGCTTTCCAAAACTAGTGATTGTGCTTGATCCTATGACTGAGTACAGGTGCAGTGCATGCACTATTCTTGATTCTGCTTAGAAACATACTCGTGCGTTGTAGAGCTTTTTAAAACTAATCAGGACTTGCCCTTGATGATAGATGAGGGACAGTTTTATTGTGGTATGCTTCATTTTCTTTCTTTTTTAGTTTTCCCACACATGTTTTCATCCTAGGTTAACACAAACATGTCATACTTTTATCCACAGGAGAAAGGGCGTACATGGTCTTAACAAGATCACGATGGACCGACGGAGTTGCAGGGGAGGGGGTAACAAGATCATGTCTTCTTTTGTCTGTGTGCTTTTTCCGGCAGCTAAATTGTTTGGGAAATACACATGAGTTGCACATAAATTAGCTCATAGTTGCTTTCTTTTGTTCTGGTCAAAAACACTTAGAGCTGCTATGTTTTTTTCCTTTTTCTATTTCCTAGTTAACTTGTGCTAGACTGAATACTCTGATTTGCCCTACATAGTTTGCATCCTTTTTATGCACAATACATGAAAGATAACATAGTTGCCCACATTAACCATACAATTGCCTAAAAGCTTGTATCCCATTGCCCAATCCACATGAACAAAAACATTACCAAGAACACGATTTGGCCAACATCTAAAGGTTTTAGATACCTTTCAATTAAGTTTGTGTCATAGTGGTGTGTCAAGAATTTCTTCTCTTCGGGTGGGATCCCTTGGTATGATCGTAAACACTTGGCGAATGATCATAGAGGGTGGTGGGGTGGAGCTAGTCATGGGGACATAACTAAAACCATGGAGTTTTTTATGAGATTAAGTTTATCTATGAATCCCTAAAAAGCAAACATGTGTATGTTCTTTATCCCTTTTCAGGTGTCATAGTTGCCCAAAATCAGCTATACAGTTGCCTAGAACCATGTATCCAGTTGCCCAATCCTCATGAACGGAAATATTACCAAGACCATAATTTTACTTATATGTAAAGGTTTTAGATACCTTTTAATTAAGATTGTGCCATAGAGACACATAAAGAATTTCATCTCCTCGGGGTTCGATCCCTTGGTATGATGGTAAATACAAGGTGAATGATCATAGAGGGGGGGTGTGGAGCTGGTCATGGGGACATAACTAAAATCACAAAGTGTATTTAGGGGATTAAGTTTATTTGTGACCCCCTCCAAAAATGAACATGTGTATGTTCTTTATCCCTTTTTAGGTGTCATAGTTGCCTACAATCAACTGTTATGTTGCCTAACACCATGTATTCAGTTGCCCACAATCAACCGTACAATTGTCTAAAATCATGTATCCAATTGTCCACAATCAACCATACAGTTGTCTTAAACCATGTATCCAGTTGCCCAATCCTCATGAACAGAAATATTACCAAGACCATAATTTGACTAATATGTAAAGGTTTTAGATACCTTTCAAGTTTGTGTCATAGAGATGCATCAAGAATTTATCTCCTAGGAGTGGGATCCATAGTATGATCATAAATACTTGGCGAATAATCATAAAGGGGGAGAAGGGTGGAGTTGGTCATGGGGCGTGACTAAAACCGTGAAGTGTTTTTCGGGGATTAAATTTATCTATGAACCCTTTGAAAATGAATATGTGTATGTTCTTTATCCCTTTTCCAGGTGTCATAGTTGCCCACAATCAACCATACAGTTGCCTAAAACTAAGTATCCAGTTGCCCATGATCAGCAAATAGTTTGCCTACAACCATGTATCCAGTTGCCCAATCCTCATGAACAGAAACATTTATCAAGACCATTATTATTTGGTAAATATCTAAAGGTTTTAGATACATGTAATTAAGTTTGTGTCATAGAGGTGGAGTCAAGATATTCCTCTCCTCGGGTGTAATCTCTTAGTGCGACCGTAAAGGGGAGCGGGTGGAACTGGTCAGGTTTCCTAGCTGGAGATATGAGGCACATGACTATGTGTGTGTGTGCGCGCGCGTGTGTGTGTTTTGTCCTTTGCTACTGCCTAGGTGCCCAAAGAAAACTGTGGAGTTGCTCAAGCTTGGACTACACACGAGTTGCCTGGTGAACTTAATATTTTCTATATGTGGCCGCTTTATCTAGATACCAAGTTAGGATGAGACTACACACGAGTTGTCTGGTGAAGGCATTGGAGTTGCACAAAAACACCCCAAAAGTTGTTGGCTTTTTAAATACAACTCCAGTGCATATAAGTCATATGGTTGTTTTTCTTTTCTACCCCAACGGGCTCTGTTGGGTGAACTTAGTCTTTTTTATATGTTGTTGCGTTTATCAATACCCGAAGTTGTTGTTGCCACCTCTGTGACGCCCCCGATTTGACCATACACTAATCATGCACGCAAACGTGTACGATCAAGATCAGGGACTCACGGGAAGATATCACAACACAACTCTACAACATAAATAAGTCATACAAGCATCATAATACAAGCCAGGGGCCTCGAGGGCTCGAATACAAGTGCTCGATCATAGACGAGTCAGCGGAAACAACAATATCTGAGTACAGACATAAGTTAAACAAGTTTGCCTTAAGAAGGCTAGCACAAACTGGGATACAGATCGAACGAGGCGCAGGCCTCCTGCCTGGGATCCTCCTAACTACTCCTGGTCGTCGTCAGCGGGCTGCACGTAGTAGTAGGCACCTCGACGGTGGCGTCTGGCTCCTGGACTCCAGCATCTGGTTGCGACAACCAGGTAGAAAGGAAAGGGGGAAAAGAGGGAGAGAAGCAACCGTGAGTACTCATCCAAAGTACTCGCAAGCAAGGAGCTACACTACATATGCATGGGTATATGTGTAAAGGACCATATCAGTGAACTAAACTGCAGAATGCCAGATTAAGAGGGGGATAGCTAGTCCTGTCGAAGACTACGCTTCTGGCAGCCTCCATCTTGCAGCATGTAGAAGAGAGTAGATTGAAGTCCTCCAAGTAGCATCGTATAGCATAATCCTACCCGGCGATCCCCTCCTCGTCGCCCTGTTAGAGAGCGATCACCGGGTTGTATCTGGCACTTGAAAGGGTGTGTTTTATTAAGTATCCAGTTCTAGTTGTCATAAGGTCAAGGTACAACTCCGGGTCGTCCTTTTACCGAGGGACACGGCTATTCGAATAGATAAACTTCCCTGCAGGGGTGCACCACATAACCCAACACGCTCGATCCCATTTGGCCGGACACACTTTCCTGGGTCATGCCCGGCCTCGTAAGATCAACAAGTCGCAGCCCCACCTAGGCACAACAGAGAGGTCAGCACGCCGGTCTAAATCCTATGCGCGCGGGGGTCTAGGCCCATCGCCCATTGCACACCTGCACGTTGCGTATGCGGCCAGAAGAAGACCTAGCCTAGTGGCGTTCCAGTCCAATCCGGCGCGCACCGCTCGGTCGCTGACGTCACGAAGGCTTCGGCTGATACCACGACGTCGAGTGCCCATAACTGTTCCCGCGTAGTTGGTTAGCGCGTATAGACCAAATGGCCAGACTCAGATCAAATACCAAGAACTCGTTAAGCGTGTTATTTTGAAGTAACCGCGGACGCCGACCAGGGCCAGGCCCACCTCTCTCCTAGGTGGGCTCAACCTGCCCTGTCGCTCCGCCATAAAGTAATAGTCGGGGGCCGTCAGGAACCCAGGCCCACCTCTACCGGGATGGAGCCACCTGTCCTTTCAACCCCCTCATCAGAATCACCTGCGGGTACTCAACGAGCCGACCCGACTTTAGTCACCACATGTGTCATGTATATAATGTATATAGTATATACCCGTGATCACCTCCCGAAGTGATCACGGCCCAGTAGTATAGCATGGCAGACGGACAAGAGTGTAGGGCCACTGATGGAACACTAGCATCCTATACTAAGCAGTAGGATAGCAGGTAAGGGTAACAACTGTAGCAACAATGACAGGCTATGCAACAGAATAGGATTAACCGAAAGCAGTAACATGCTACACTACTCTAATGCAAGCAGTATAGAGAAGAATAGGCAATATCTGGTGATCAAGGGGGGGCTTGCCTGGTTGCTCAGACAAGGAGGGGTCGTCGGTGACGTAGTCGACCACAGGGGCATCAGCATCGTCACGGGGTCTACCGAAGAGAAGAGGGGGAAGAAACAGTAAATACATAGCAAGCAAGTGCATAACAGGACAACAGGTAGAGCTAGACGTGTTCTAACGCAGTATGAGGTGATACCGGTGAAGGGGGGAAACATCCGGGAAGGTATCCCCGGCGTTTCGCGTTTTTGAATAGATGAACCGGAGGGGGAAAGTTGCGTGTTTGCAATGCTAGGGATGTGTGGCGGATGAACAAGCCGCGTATTCGAATTCGTCTCGTCGTTCTGAGCAACTTTCATGTACAAAGTATTTCCATCCGAGCTACGGATTATTTTATATTAATTTCCAAAGTTTTTTTCATTTTCTAGATTTAAATTAATTCGAATTTAAACAGTGGAATATTCTTTTATACCTAGCAGCAGCTAGCTACTGAGTATGACAGGTGGGGTCCAGAGGCCGAGTCAGCATCCACAGTCAGCAAGTCAAAGGTCAATGTTTGACCAGTCAAACAGGGGGTGGGACCCAGGTGTCATAGGATGTTTTATTAACAGCAGTTTTAATTTGTTACTTTATCAAAAGGGGCCCACTAGTCAGTTGGATATTAGGTAGGGGTTAGGTTAGTGCCTAATTAACAGGGTCGGGCCCACCCGCTAGTTTTAACCAGCGCGTCGGCGGTGGCGTACAGAGGCGACGGGGGCTCGCCGGACTCGCGGCTCCGGCGGCCATTTGGTCAGCCGAGAGCGGTTACGGGGAGAGGGCGACGGCGCGAGTCGGGGAGAGGGGTCACTAGGTGCGGGGGGGTGGCCGGAGCGACGGCTACGACGACTGACGAGCGGCGGTGGCAGCGGAGTTGCGTCGATGACCCGGTACAGGCGACCCCAGTACGCGTGGCGGGGCTCTCTGGAACATCCGCATCGCGGTGCGTCCAGCGGTAGCGGTGGCATGGCCGGAGATGTGCGGCGAGGTCCGTGGCGTAGGAGGCTGCAGTAGGGCGGGCCAGGGCGACGCAGGCATGCGAGGGTGCAGCCTGACGCGCGGGCCGGGCTGCAGCGGCGCCGGGCATCGCGTGGAGGCGGGACTAGCAAGGAGGCGCGGAGCAGAGGGCAGTAGCGAGCAGAGGTGGACGGCGAGGCATGCGTCCGATACGGCGACCGCGCATAGGCGCGTGGTGACCGGGAGGGACGAGGAAAGAGGAGGGGCGCGTGCTCACGTGCGGTGCCGGCGACAGGGGAGAGAAGAGGCCGGGGGCTTGGCCTCACCGTACGGTGTAGGGGAATGGCAGCGGAGTTCGGGGAGGAGGACGGGGACGAGCGACGGAGAGGACGGCGGGGCAGCTCCGGCGAGGTCCAGGCGGCGGTGACGTGGTCCAGCGACGGGATCCGGGGAGGCGTGTCGTCGGGCTTGCGGGGAGGGGCGCCGTTTCCCCCCGATCCAGATCGGGAGAGAGGGAGGAGCGGGGTCGTGGGGGGAAGTGGGGTAGCGGCTAGGGTTTCGGCGTAGTGTGGGCATATGGCGCGGCTGGTGGGCCGTCCTGGTTGGCCTGATGGCCAGCTGGGCCAAGGCCCAGCGGGGGAGGGGGGATATTTCTGTTTTTACTTACCTTTTCTTTTTCTTATTTTATTCTTTATTGTTTAAATCTTATCCTTACATTAATTTTAATTCTAAAATATAGGAGTAGCTCCTAAATTAGTATAACTAAATATACTACTACCACATAAGGTTTAGTCCACAAATAAATTAGTTTAATATTTTATTAATTATAAAAGGCATCTAAATAATTGTTTTTGCTACTGTTTTAATTAGTTTAGCGCATCTAAACATTTTATAAAAATGTGGTTTCCCCACCATTATTCCTTATGATTTATTTGCCACATTTTGAACATCTTAGTTTTTGACATTTAAAAACTTTTAATGTTTGACTTTATTTTAAATTTGATTTTTGAACTGATTTTTGAATCAACGAGAGATTGACAACAGTAATCGAAGTGATGTGGCATCATTAGCAGAGGGTTACTGTAGCTTAATTATTCGGGCGTCACAATTCTCCTCCACTACGAGAAATCTCGTCCCGAGATTTAGGAGGCGGAGTAAGGGGGAAGATCTGGTTACGAATTCTAACAAGTCTTCTTGGTCTTGGTTACTCTTCTCGAAGAGGTCAATTCATTATATTGATGTCTTCATTTCTCTGCTTCGGGAACTCCATCGTACTTACAAAAGAATAAAGGGTGGGTATCCCGGGAGAACGGACCTCTGCAAGGTTGACTATCTGGTCGATAACATCAAGGGAAGGTGGAAAGTAACTCTCGAATTGAAACTTAAGAAAATATCAATAGTAAATAAAGGAGGTATCGTGGGAAGTTTCGAGCGGGCAGGCAATCGCCCGATGCCTGAAACAGAGTGTGAAAGGGGTTCAAAGCAATCGGAATAAGTATTATGTCTGATGCAGTATAGATCAGTAGGACGGTGGTCCGTGAATTACATACGAGGCCACGCGCGATGAATAAATTTGGGAACAGGGGGTGCACAGGAGAGTCATGTTTTGATCCTGTGGAACTGTGGGGTATGGGCCCACCATGTGGTTAAAGTAGGAAGGGCGGTGACATCTTGCACGATCATGATAGCAAGGCATGTCAGAGGGTAGCCTATCAGTTATATGTCAGCAACATCGTCGGTACCAAGGGTGAGGGACGAAGAGAACCATTTTCCTGCTCGTTGAACGAGGCGGACCAATAGGCAAAGTTCTCGTCCATCGGCGGCTACCGGAATGTCATCAACAATAGTAACAGGGTCTTACTGACCACGTGGTACAACAAGGTGCTTACCCAAGCAGGGAATTATCACTGCTCAGTTAAATCATATTACAAGAAAGGTTAAACAAAACAATGGAAAGGAAATATGATTATCAGATTAAACAGAACAATGGAAGGGAAAAATGTGTTTAAACACATATTTCAGGGGTATATCCTTCCCAAGGACAAGCAAGGCATGATATCTGTTGACAAGATATAATGTAGAAAACCCTTTAGGTAAGGGGAGAGAAATTTCATGACATTACCCATACAACGGTGTTTGGATAATTGAGCAAGAAACATTTAGCATTGGGCTTCAAATGTTCTTGTTGAAAATTGGAGTACCACAGACATGCTTCAAGATAGCATTGACATGGTCATTAGGTAAGATCAGGCTATGGATACACAAGGATCCATCAGGAACAACTTATAGAGTAAGTCTTACAATTTCCTCATGGAAGAATAGCTAACCTTGCTAAAAAGGAAAACTTATAACAATAGGTCCAACCGGCCAGATGTGCTAGGCATGACATCACCTTACCGGGTCATATAAAGACCAATGTTATAACTCTTGGAAATATGTTCCAACCATCATATCTGACCGAGATTCAGTTCTGATTGGTGTCAGGATACCTCAGACTTAGGATGCCTGAGAAGAAAAGGTGCGGCACAATTTGACGAGATGACATTGTAAGATTCTCGGGAAATGAACTATGGAAGCGAGTTCCGAAACAAGAGTCCATCAGTAAACCAACGAGAGGATGAGGAGGTGGCTGATGGAATCAGCGAGAATTCATCGAGATTAACAAAAGATGGATTTCCACAACCATGTGAACAAGGAGATAACATTTGTTAGATCAAATGGTATAATGATGTATGCTCGAGGAAAACATACACAATTAAACATTGGTTGAAAGGTGCACCCGAAATATGGGGTTAGGTAGCATGATCAATGTTAGAATGGTGTTAGCAACCGATAGGCTAAGAATGAATTATCGATCATTAACTTCAAAGCAATAGGGTTGCTAGAAGTGCAGAATCCAAACAACACCGTTCACTTGTGGGTACCCCGGTTGGAATCAACACGAGGACCAAGAAAGAATGGTGATGGTGAGAAGTATCATTATAGCAAGAATTCTTAAGAGGTGGAGCAATCCTCACAACATTCTTGACATCAAAGATGGTAATACTCCGCGGTAGAACTTAACATAAGTTGGATAGCAAGGAAATCAAGGTACAACACAAAACACGAACAAGTTTGTGTTGAATGGAAGGCAATAAAATGGTCGATGATAAAACAAATCATCGAGGGCAAGGATGGTATTTCTCATCCAGAATTCGATAGATATCTTGGAAGAGCTTAGGACGTTGATGATGTTCACGACACATTTGTAGCGAGAATTTATGAAGAGGTAATCGATCAGCGATGACATCAAGTCAAAGGAATGATGAAGCGAAAGGTTATTGGAACCAAGGGTACGACACAAACTCGAAATCAAGCTTGTTGTTCAAGGCTAAATGATACGACGAGGAAAATCGACGTAGGCTTAGCTCATCATCGGAAGTGGTGCTCTGGGAATAAGGACCAGGTAGCACAGTTAAAATCATCACGATAATGATATAGACAAACAGGCTAGGAATGACGTGATCGGCTACAAACCCATAAGTAAAGAAGATTTCTAAAAGTTGTTGAACCGTAGTGCGGACTCAGTTCACTATTTGGTGTTCTCAGTTGACAACAACCCAGAACCCAGGAAAATTGGAATCGGAACAGTTGGTGAAGAACCCATAAGAAGTTATGCAGTTCCATGATATTCTCGAGATGCCATAGTGTAATACTCGACGATAGGGCAGAGTAGAGGGTGGACACGTGAAATGATCTGCAGAAGACAAGTACTTAAACTTGCCCGAGAAATGGAATCAAAGAAGAACATATGGTCGGAACCACAATTGCGAAGGATCAATTCACCGATACCAATGGATATTATATCAAGGAAATAGTTATTATTACAAGAAGCTTCCATGATAGGATCTACATCGTGTCCATGGGCATGAACACAAAGGTTCAAGGTCGACTCCCACTTCTTCAATGCATAACCTTCCATTCGCCTCTCGTATTTTGATAATGACATTAGTTGTCGAAAGTTTTACCTGGTGCAATACCAGATAACTATGTCCCGCGAAATCTTTCGGGTTCACACAGATTAAGGAAGGCATAGGTTCAATCCATCGGGGCATCGTAGAAACATATACCACAAGCTTCAATAGTAAATATCACCAGCTCGAAAGCAGAGCATGGTTGGCCAAATCAAGGAATAGGATTTACCAAAGGCATTATGTATCAGGGAAAGAACTACCAAAGTAATTGAATATGAAGGACGTTGTTGGATAAAATCCAACAAGGTTCTGATGGTCCATAAAGGATCTGATGTGAGTATCGGCTCACAATCAGAGAAAGAATCAATGCAAAGACATTGGATTATAGAAACAACTGAGTAACTTAGAGCTCAATTGCAAAGGAATTATGATTTCCAAATCAAGGGATCAGAAGCAATGCTCTGATTAGGGATGGATAAGTTGAATAGCCTTAGGGGTACAATCGACGGCAATTTGATTAGTTGAGAACCAGCTCCTGTTCAAAATGACATCTGAGTCGGAAGGGTGAATTCTAGGATTCGACTGAGGAATGCGAGCATCCTCAACATATTGAATCAACGGACTTAAAATGATAAAGACAAGGGATGCCGATAATATTATGAGACTTATGGGATTAACCATAATGCAAGCAAGCAAGAATTTCAAGAGCAACAGGTTGTTCAGGATTTTCGAAAGATCGAATGGTATTTTGAACACTTTTGTGAAATACTTGAATCAACTGGGGGTGAGCGGATACTCGGTAAGTGCGAGAATTATCCGTAGGGGTATTCAGGTGACAAAGAACAGCAAGGCAGTAAGCTCAAAGGATTCTCGGAACAACAGAGAGAATTTCGGGGTATCTTGTAACAACAAGATCAACTGGGAAACATTGTATGAATGGCGAGTATACGTGGTTATCCATAGGAGTTTATCGATGTAAGGGAATTGCAAAAGCGATGAACACAAGTTCTCGGGTTAACAGCGGAGAGTGTCTTCAGGGTCCTCACGTGCAGCAGACGATCATCAGTAATAAGGGGCTCTCCGGGTGAAAGTGATAATGAGATCCTAATATTAGAATTAGCAAAATTCGTTTAACCCGAATAGAAGAGAGATCAGAGTCCCAGAGTATAGACAAGGAGTAAAAGATCCTAATACCACCCAATGGCGACATGGGCCCGTAAGCCACACAGCTATGTTAGTAAAAGTCTTTCAATGACTAGACTCGACTTCGGCCAAGGAGTTGGAAATGGGGATTCCTACAGGCAGTCGTCTCTGATACCAACTTGTGACGCCCCCGATTTGACCGTACACTAATCATGCACGCAAACATGTACGATCAAGATCAGGGACTCACGGGAAGATATCACAACACAACTCTACAACATAAATAAGTCATACAAGCATCATAATACAAGCCAGGGGCCTCGAGGGCTCGAATACAAGTGCTCGATCATAGACGAGTCAGCGGAAACAACAATATCTGAGTACAGACATAAGTTAAACAAGTTTGCCTTAAGAAGGCTAGCACAAACTGGGATACAGATCGAACGAGGCGCAGGCCTCCTGCCTGGGATCCTCCTAACTACTCCTGGTCGTCGTCAGCGGGCTGCACGTAGTAGTAGGCACCTCGACGGTGGCGTCTGGCTCCTGGACTCTAGCATCTGGTTGCGACAACCAGGTAGAAAGGAAAGGGGGAAAAGAGGGAGAGAAGCAACCGTGAGTACTCATCCAAAGTACTCGCAAGCAAGGAGCTACACTACATATGCATGGGTATATGTGTAAAGGACCATATCAGTGGACTAAACTGCAGAATGCCAGATTAAGAGGGGGATAGCTAGTCATGTCGAAGACTACGCTTCTAGCAGCCTCCATCTTGCAGCATGTAGAAGAGAGTAGATTGAAGTCCTCCAAGTAGCATCGTATAGCATAATCCTACCCGGCGATCCCCTCCTCGTCGCCCTATTAGAGAGCGATCACCGGGTTGTATCTGGCACTTGGAAGGGTGTGTTTTATTAAGTATCCAGTTCTAGTTGTCATAAGGTCAAGGTACAACTCCGGGTCGTCCTTTTACTGAGGGACACGGCTATTCGAATAGATAAACTTCCCTGCAGGGGTGCACCACATAACCCAACACGCTCGATCCCATTTGGCCGGACACACTTTCCTGGGTCATGCCCGGCCTCGTAAGATCAACAAGTCGCAGCCCCACCTAGGCACAACAGAGAGGTCAGCACGCCGGTCTAAATCCTATGCGCGCAGGGGTCTAGGCCCATCGCCCATTGCACACCTGCACGTTGCGTATGCGGCCGCAAGCAGACCTAGCCTAGTGGCGTTCCAGTCCAATCCGGCGCGCGCCGCTCGGTCGCTGACGTCACGAAGGCTTCCGCTGATACCACGACGTCGAGTGCCCATAACTGTTCCCGCGTAGTTGGTTAGTGCGTATAGACCAAATGGCCAGACTCAGATCAAATACCAAGAACTCGTTAAGCATGTTATTTTGAAGTAACCGCGGATGCCGACCAGGGCCAGGCCCACCTCTCTCCTAGGTGGCCGCAACCTGCCCTGTCGCTCCGCCATAAAGTAACAGTCGGGGGCCGTCAGGAACCCAGGCCCACCTCTACCGGGATGGAGCCACCTGTCCTTTCAACCCCCTCATCAGAATCACATGCGGGTACTCAACAAGCCGACCCGACTTTAGTCGCCACATGTGTCATGTATATAATGTATATAGTATATACCCGTGATCACCTCCCGAAGTGATCACGGCCCAGTAGTATGGCATGGCAGACGGACAAGAGTGTAGGGCCACTGATGGAACACTAGCATCCTATACTAAGCAGTAGGATAGCAGGTAAGGGTAACAACTGTAGCAACAATGACAGGCTATGCAACAGAATAGGATTAACCGAAAGCAGTAACATGCTACACTACTCTAATGCAAGCAGTATAGAGAAGAATAGGCAATATCTGGTGATCAAGGGGGGGCTTGCCTGGTTGCTCAGACAAGGAGGGGTCGTCGGTGACGTAGTCGACCACAGGGGCATCAGCATCGTCACGGGGTCTACCGAAGAGAAGAGGGGGAAGAAACAGTAAATACATAGCAAGCAAGTGCATAACAGGACAACGGGTAGAGCTAGACGTGTTCTAACGCAGTATGAGGTGATACCGGTGAAGGGGGGAAACATCCGGGAAGGTATCCCCGGCGTTTCGCGTTTTTGAACAGATGAACCGGAGGGGGAAAGTTGCGTGTTTGCAATGCTAGGGATGTGTGGCGGATGAACAAGCCGCGTATTCGAATTCGTCTCGTCGTTCTGAGCAACTTTCATGTACAAAGTATTTCCATCCGAGCTACGGATTATTTTATATTAATTTCCAAAGTTTTTTTCATTTTCTAGATTTAAATTAATTCGAATTTAAACAGTGGAATATTCTTTTATACCTAGCAGCAGCTAGCTACTGAGTATGACAGGTGGGGTCCAGAGGCTGAGTCAGCATGCACAGTCAGCAAGTCAAAGGTCAATGTTTGACCAGTCAAACAGGGGGTGGGACCCAGGTGTCATAGGATGTTTTATTAACAGCAGTTTTAATTCGTTAGTTTATCAAAAGGGGCCCACTAGTCAGTTGGATATTAGGTAGGGGGTTAGGTTAGTGCCTAATTAACAGGGTCAGGCCCACCCGCTAGTTTTAACCAGCGCGCCGGCGGTTGCGTACAGAGGCGACGGGGGCTCGCCGGACTCGCGGCTCCGGCGGCCATTTGGTCAGCCGAGAGCGGTTACGGGGAGAGGGCGATGGCGCGAGTCGGGGAGAGGGGTCAGTAGGTGCGGGGGGGTGGCCGGAGCGACGGCTACGACGACTCACGAGCGGCGGTGCCAGCGGAGCTGCGTCGAGGACCCGGTACAGGCGACCCCAGTACGCGTGGCGGGGCTCTCTGGAACGTCCGCATCGCGATGCGTCCAGCGGTAGCGGTGGCGTGGCCGGAGATGTGCGGCGAGGTCCGTGGTGTAGGAGGCTGAAGTAGGGCGGGCCAGGCCGACGCAGGCATGCGAGGGTGCAGCCTGACGCGCGGGCCGGGCTGCAGCGGCGCCGGGCATCGCGTGGAGGCGGGGCTAGCAGGGAGGCGCGGAGCAGAGGGCAGTAGCGAGCAGAGGTGGACGGCGAGGCATGCGTCCGACACGGCGACCGCGCATAGGCGCGTGGTGACCGGGAGGGACGAGGAAAGAGGAGGGGCGCGTGCTCACATGCGGTGCCGGCGACAGGGGAGAGAAGAGGCTGGGGGCTTGGCCTCACCGTACGGTGTAGGGGAATGGCAGCGGAGTTCGGGGAGGAGGACGGGGACGAGCGACGGAGAGGACGGCGGGGCAGCTCCGGCGAGGTCCAGGCGGCGGCGACGTGGTCCAGCGACGGGATCCGGGGAGGCGCGGCGTCGGGCTTGCGGGGAGGGGCGTCGTTTCCCCCCGATCCAGATCAGGAGAGAGGGAGGAGCGGGGTCGTGAGGGGAAGTGGGGTAGCGGTTAGGGTTTCAGGGTAGTGTGGGCATATGGCGCGGCTGGTGGGCCGTCCTGGTTGGCCTGATGGCCAGCTGGGCCGAGGCCCAGCGGGGGAGGGGGGATATTTCTGTTTTTACTTACCTTTTCTTTTTCTTATTTTATTCTTTATTGTTTAAATCTTATCCTTACATTAATTTTAATTCTAGAATATAGGAGTAGCTCCTAAATTAGTATAACTAAATATACTACTACCACATAAGGTTTAGTCCACAAATAAATTAGTTTAATATTTTATTAATTATAAAAGGCATTTAAATAATTGTTTTTGCTTCTGTTTTAATTAGTTTAGCACATCTAAACATTTTATAAAAATGTGGTTTCCCCACCATTATTCCTTATGATTTATTTGCCACATTTTGAACTTCTTAGTTTTTGACATTTAAAAACTTTTAATGTTTGACTTTATTTTAAATTTGATTTTTGAACTGATTTTTGAATCAACGAGAGATTGACAACAGTAATCGAAGTGATGTGGCATCATTAGCAGAGGGTTACTGTAGCTTAATTATCCGGGCGTCACAACCTCCTTGTTACAACAGAAATGGTTGGCGCAGTGGGGACGCCGTCTCCTCCTTTATGCGGCATCTAGTTTTGGATGTCGTGTTTGCTTGGGAGCGGCGGAGAGGGCATTGTCAGACAACGGTCGGAGGTTGACCGTTGGGTTAGCATCTCCATTTGTAGTGCGGGTTCTTTCTCCATCACGGGGCCTCGGCTTGGACGTGAGGATTCTGCTCCTCTCGTCGTCCGAGGAGATGGGATCCGGCTTAATATCGGAGGGAGCAATGGACGCTGAGGGGCCTTGAGAACGCCCCGTCGTCGTTCAATTTGGAGGATTTCAGACGTACGAACTTATTCAAACAAATTAGGTGACCATCATTGGATGGTTAAAAGTGTCTAGAGAGGCCAATTCCGACATTTTTTGAGGCAATTTGGTGATCCACGTTGGAGTTGTCCTTACGGTAGGCGATTTAGCAGTGAAGCTAGTCAATTGGTACTCATGGTAACCAACTTAAAAGGATCCTCCATTGATAGGTAGTTATACTAAGGAAAAAAGGCGTTGCTTTTCTATAGCACTAAAGTTGCCTCTGTAGCACACAAAGTTGCTCGAAAAAGGAAATTCATCGAAACCTACTCATATCAGATCTAGTTTTGAAGAACTCGTCACGAGAAACCCAACGGTGAAAACATATTTGAATTTTAACGTTCTAATCAAAAGTTACAATTTTTAAAAGTTTTTGATTCCATAATAAATGCAGATGAGATAATTATGCATGCGCATGAGGAGCGTGCGCTCTGAACAACTAAGAGCATGGTTAATACTATAGCCAACTGCTGGCTATAAGCCATTGCTGTGTCATATACTCCCTCCTTTCCGGTTTATTGGGCTCAATTCAAAAATCTCATCAACCAAGGTAGATGGTGAGTGGTGGAATACTTTTTGTAATTTGCAAAAGCATCCAATTAATGCTCTTATTTTTCTTAAAAATTATGTTTACCAATGTATTAATTGCAATGCATGCATGAATAAAATACATGCATTGGTCAATTTTCTCTTAATACTTGCATGCAATTATTTAATGCACATTGGAATCTGAACTTATGATAGGGAACAACCAAATTGAGTTTTATAAAATGAAAAAAACTAAGATTTTGAGATAAGCCTTATAACCGGAAAGGAGGGAGTATAGCCCATCTTATAGCCAATATGTACAATAGTTGATTAGAAGAGTGTACTACTTTTTTATTATATGACCCACCTTTCACTGTCACAAAGTGCCTAGGAGCACGTGCTAGAGTCGGCTCTTCACCAAGAGCCCGCTTACCTTCTTTCTTCTTTTTTCTTTCCTTCAACTAAGAAAAAAATTATACTAGTCTTTTTTCCCTAATCTCCCTAATAATAAAGCACGGATTGACTTTGTCGGGTTCACCGTCACAGTACGCTTCTTCCCGTAAGTTTACACTTTCACTTTGAATTAAAAACATATACACGAGGTGGTACTAAAACCGCTTGAGATTTTTTAATCAATAGATTTAAGGGTGACGCGTCTGGCCCGGCTGGGCCAAATTCGACCGCGTCCTGTTCGTAAAAGTGTGGATTTTTTGTCTATTCTCGAACTGACGAAAGCCTGGGCAGCCAACAAAAGACTCCCGGCCCAAACCGTGTCCCTCTCCCAAGTGCCAACATGTCGCCCAATCATCCTCCGATTGCTGCCTCCGCGTGCGCTCCAGGCGATGCAGGCCGAGGCAGCCGTCGCCTCCTTCATGCTCCCCTCCGGCCCACGCCCGCTCCTCACTCCAGCGAGTACTCCTCAGCCCCCGTTCCCCCGCCACCTCGCCATCCAGGTTTCCGAGATCGAGGCGACCGTGGTGTCCCGTGCCGCCAAGTCCGAGTTGATCTCTGACCGGGAGTCGGAGACCTCCGTGCTCCGGGATAAGGTTGCCGCCCTCGAGGCCACGCTTAGCGGTTCTTCCTTGCCGAGCTGCCGGAAGCTTTGACGGATGCTGCAGTTGCTGCCACTGGCTGGTCACGTCTCCAACACCGCTGCCGTGGCATATCCCGAGATTCCCGACGAATAGGACTTGGCGAAAGTCCTGGCCTCGGGTCGGTGACTCGCTGGTACTTGGCACAAGGTCGAGGGCCCGTGGCCGTGGAGCAGCAAGGGGGCTTCGGTGGACTTGAAGGTTTTGCTAGAAGGCACAGCACGCGGGCAACCGAGGTCATGGTGATGGCCGGAGCAGCAGCAAGGTGGAGGGAAGCAGCTGACAGAGGTGGCAGGGGACTCATGGCAGAGGCTGGTCGCAGTGGAGGCCTCTGGCAGGAAGACTCAAGGCGAGCTCGGGCGTGGCAATAGAAAAAGGACCAGCGTCCATGGTGGACACAGGAGCAGGGAGGAAGGAGGAGGCTCGTCGGATTGAGGCCGGGGTCCACGGCAAGGTGCAGGCTACGGCGTGGGGCTCGACAGCTGCAGCCATGGTCCAGGCTCGGGAGCAAGGGCAGCGACGACGCGTCTGGGCATGGCGCAGGCGAGGAGAGAAGGATGGAGAGGAGCCTTCAGTGTTCATCTGAATCATCTCGGCAGCAAAGCTCACATGGCGACGGAGGCGCACGTGGTGTTTGCATGTTGCTCATCCCATGGCCTCCCTCCAGGCATATGCTCTCGTGGCCACATGAGCCCCTGGGCGGCGTAAATACACGGCGTGCGTGCATGGAGTATGCACCAAGTACAAGTTTGATGGAGTAGCAGCTCCTTGACTAATCTTTGTCCAAAGTTTCAAAGCAATGATCGGTACGGCAGATAAAATTTGAAGCACAATGCTAAAGTTTCAAATTTTCAATGATCAGTATGGTAGGCGGACAGGCTTTATGAGTGCAAGTGGGCTGGAAAAACACAAAACGGTGTGCTAAATATAGTCCCGTGGAGCAGATGAATATTTTGCATCCCATGGTTTGCCTCCTAGCTACATCATGTGCGACGCACCCATCCCCGCGTCGCCAACCCTAGGCGACACGGGGGGCGACCACGCCGCCGGCCCTAGGCCCCCTCCCCTTGCCTCCTCCGTCATGCCGCCGCCCGAGGTCTCACCGACGAAGCCTGGCCTATGATGGCGGCGGCGGGGCCTTATCCCTCGTGCGGTGGTCGTGTTTTTTCCAGGCGGTGGCGGCGCATCGTTCGACGCAGATCCGGCGGCAAGGAGCGGCGGGATCCCTAGGGCATGCGTGACGGCGGAGTCAGCGGAGGCGCAACCTCCCCGCGGCGGAGTCGCCCCTGTGGCGGCGGCCGAGATCGCCGATCTGGTCTTGCCCAGATGGGCTTGGGCGGGCCGGCGGTTCCGGTGTGCATCTACAGGCGAGCGCGGTGGGCCAGATGGCGCCGGCTGTAGGCACCGTGGTGGTGCCATCGTCGGTCAGGCGGCGGCGGCCTGGATCCCTTTCGTCTGGTCCCCGGCAGAGATGGCGGCAGTCCGTGCACGACATGCTTGAGGGAGGATCTTCGAACCGATCTGGGTGAAAACCTGATCTCGGCTAGCTGTAAGGCCGGCGGTGGAGGCGCTGTCTGCGTCATTCCCTTCTTGAAGGCATCGCCATGGAGAAATTCAAGGCCACTCTATGCTACCTCTGGGGAAACTCTAGATTAGTAGATCAGATGACGGCGGTGCTATGGTGTCGTTTCCCTCTTGGGGGCGTCATTCGTGGAGGTGTACACGGACCGAGGGACCAGTGGAAGGCTTTTTGGTGGAGCGGTGCTTCAACTCACACATTGATGGCGACGGATCTTGGCGGCATGGCGCCATGAAGACTCGACGTCTGATGCGCGGAGATGGACTCGCGCAGGGAGGTGGCGCTGTCTGGCGTCGTGGTGGCGTCGACGGCAGCTAGACCGGGCAAGGTTGATGCAGCAGTACAGCACTGAAGATGGATTGGTGGCAGGTGGCTGTGGCGGCCTCATACCCGGCAGGCGTCCTGGTTGAGAAGTGCGCCGGACTGGTGGGTGCCCCATACCTTGCAGGCGTCCTGGTTGGGACCTCAGGTCTTAGATGGTAGGTTTGGCTGCGAGGTCTATTTTGGTATTAGGCCTAGACTATTAGCATCCCTTCATCAACTGGATAGAAGTAGCAACAAATGTTGCCTAGACGGTGGCTTTAGTCTGACTGTTGTATTACTTTGTAAGGTTTTGTGTGAATAATTAATAAAGTGGCTGCATGCATCGTCCAGATGCAGAGGCCGGGGGTCCTCCTCCATTTCTAAAAAATATGTGCGATGCATGCTGCTTGCTATGGAGGGTCCCTAACATCTGCCAAGTGTGGTAATTTTAAAGCAGTTGATATTTTTCTACTTCATTCTTCCTACACTATTTTTTCCCATATAATCCTTTATTTTTGGTCATGATATAGTAGCATAAAATGAAGCTATTTCGATGTGCTCGGGTTAACATCTTGGTTGGTCATCACATAGATATGCATATTTAATAATTTAATTTATCTAATTTAATTGATGACCTGAAAAATAACTACAATTTGAAAATATATTTGGAGTGGTCTCTGATGTCCAATTTGATGTGTTAATGTTTTAATAGGATATTGCAAACAGATGATGCTTTATAGGGAACATATTTGGAGTTGATATTGCTAATCAAAAGTGCAGCTTGTGATAGTGGTATGTGTGCATAGCAATTTTGCATTAAAATAAAGATATGGAAAGGTAGAAGCATGCGAATTGGAAGCTACAACTCAACAATGCATTATGAAAGATAAACTCTCAAATACCACACAAACCCTTAAATCTATATCTTATACCCGTTGCAACGCACGGGCCTTTTTGCTAGTCTATCCCTCCCTAATAATAATATTAAATAATAAAGCACGGATCGACTTTGTCGGGTTCACCGTCACAATACGCTTTTTCCCGTGATTTTACGCTTTCAGTTTGAATTTTAAAACATATTCGAGGTGGTACTAAATTTTGTCTCTGTTGGGTTCGCCGTCGTTTTCTTACATCTGGTTCACGTGGCTGTGTGTGGGTACGAGCTTCGTGGATGGGCTTGGGCCTTACTAGCGAGAAAAAATACACACGAGCGAGCAGAATTGTAAAAGAAAAACATGCACACACGAACACGAGGGCTCGCCTTCTATCCGTACGAGTACGACGCCGCCGCTGCCGCGGCCGCACGCGACCTCTCCGGCCATCCGCTGATCTCCACCTCCATCGCACCGCCCCACCTCCTGCCACGCCCCGCCCCGCCTCACCGCGCGCTGCCGGCCCCCTGCCCCCCATCGTCGCACGTCGCCGGCCCTCCGCCCCTCTTTGCCGCGCGTCGCCGGACCGTCTACCGTCGCCGCGCGCTGCCACCGCCTACCCCATCAGCGCGTCTACTCCTACCCCAAGTGCCCTCACACCCGCGGCCTACCACCGCCGGCGACCCGCGGCGGCCTTCCACCGCCGGCGCCGCTCGACGCAGCGGCGACGGATCCCCCCGCCTCTGCCACCATGGCGCCATCGGGACTCCTCCTCGCTGCTTCCACCTCCACATTGATTTCCCCAACCCCGCAGGCTTCGCCTCCAGCCACTTCTTCCCGGCGCACTCTGCCCGCCGTCGGACCCATCCGCTGATCTCCACTACCCCAACACCCAATGACGATGCAATCCATGTTGGCAGAGGAGGAGGTCGTTCAATCGCCTCAACTCATGCCAAGAGCAAACTGCAATTCACCTTGGAATATGCAGTGCAAGAGAAGACACATCGAATACAGTTTGAATCAGTTTAGACAGCCAGCCGCCATTGTTGGTGAAGCTTCAGATTGAGCTGCAGTGAAGCTGCCAAGTGAAAGAACTGCAGCAGACTAGCGGCGAAGCTATTCATTTTCTCGGCACCGTGAAGTTTCATTGCCGGTCACCCCTATAGGGGCATAAGTATGTGACCCAGTGTCCAATCTTTATAGATAAGTCACTAGATGATTATACTAGGAATCACTTAGGATATTAGTATATTTTTAGTTATGCTATCATATGGGCTATCCACAGCTTATTGTCAGATCTAATTAAACCAGAAGAAAATCTACTTAATATATGTTTGGCTATGCGATTCCAAATTACTTTGTTTCCGGTAAAAATACCACATTACTAACATATTTTGTGATGTTTCCCATAGTTCTTTTCCTTCATGAAACAACATATGGGTGAGGCAATATATTTTCCTGTCTATATATCGGCGTCTCTGTTTTTAAAAATTGGCATTGAGGATCCCTTTTACATGTTTTTTCTACACCCTGCTGGGAGCTGAATTGCCTTTCCTATATATGAACAGATGGCAAGACATTCAAAGCATGGTTCCTCGCATCTGAGCGACAGTTTTTATGCCCTATGCCCTTGTCCGTCTCACATATCTACCTTGTATCTACAGGAAAATATATATTTTCTTTCTACTGCTAAGGCAATCTATCTACACGTAATCTATGGATTCTTTGTAGTTCAAATGGACTAATCTATATATTATTTATGCAGTACTGTTTATTAAGTTAAAGGTACCCTTTCTAGAGAGTGAAAACTGGTGTAGGGCAGGTTATATGGGTAGCAATGGCTTATATCCCTAATTATATTCGATTTTCTGGTTGTACGCAATTCGCTTTCCTCATAGGCAGAAGTAATGGCTGAGCTAAGTTAACGGCTACATGTTCCAGAACAAATTGGATCTGCAGTGTGTAGATCGATTGATGATATTTATTCTACTTTTAGAGAAAGGACTAAGCCCAACTTTTAATACAAAGCTTTGAAAGATTCTGATATTGCTGGGCCAGAAGCGAACAAGTGCCATGCATGGTGAACTGTCGCTAACTTCAGAAGATGGTAAGGTTGCATATGGCTGGAGCAACCTTCTCTTCAAATTTTCGGAATTATTTACCCTTTTTCTCTGTAGTTTTTATATTCAAATTCTCTTAATTATTCTTCACCCATTTTTTCCTCTGCAGTTTCCATCCTTTTGAAAGCTCCTTTTGTTCTGTATGAGCCTAACCTGAAAATATATACGGTTATATATTGTCAGTATTTTCCTTTTTCCATACCTCATGGTTATTCGCTTCTGTTAGCTAGATGCATGTGCTTCAGTTATAGGAATTGCATGCCTTCTACGATTATGTCGTTGTTATTGGCTTGCGAAACATGCATAAGACTGTACCTATGGATAAAAATTACCCTACAAACTCCAACATTGAAAATACAGACTGGCTGACATGAAAGTTTGAGAAATGCAGCAAGTGAATGACCTTGATTTGCATATTCGAGTGCAGGATTTAGTAGAGCTGGAGGTGTACCAGCTGTTTGAGGGATATCAGGTGTCATCTACTGCATGTGAGGCTGTTTATTTCCTTCATGTCATTCAATTTTGTCACCGGGGCCTCTTACGCCTACTCACTAGGTAAATAACTCTGTATCCTCAAACTCTCTCCTCTATATAATTTAACTCAAATAACCAGTTAAAATAATTGATGTTATGTACACACTTTCATCAAGCTAGATTTGTTGCATGTGTAAGTAAATCGGAATAGACTAACCTTGAATTCTTTCAACAATTTTAGGAATTCAAGTCTTCAACAGGAAAAAAATTCTGATGCACACTGTGGACAATCATGGAGAGCTGATATAGATGATGGTTCATAACATTTACTATTATTATTCTATTTTGCCATATTTTACATTCTCATATAATTTTGTGTGTGAGCCGGTAAAGAAAATAGACCAAGATCTACCAGTCACTCATACAGATGCTTCGCTGTTTGAGAATCACTCGACCAAGCATTCAGCTTAATTTTGTTCTTAGATCTATTTGTCATTTGATGAGTGAGTTGGAAGCCTTTAGGCTATCCATGGCAAGCAAATCAGCACATATATCATGTTGATTCCATGGTATTTTTATAACAGCATTTAGGTGGACCTCTAACTTATACTCAACATGTACGTGCATGAATATGTATTTGGGTGGCCATCTTGATGTGCCTGGGGCCTTGAGATCCTTGCCGCCCCCACGTTGAAAGACCGGCACATCTGCTCCACGCCTCCACCATGGTCACACGTTCTTCCGTGCAGTACTGCTTTCAATGTCTTGAGACGCTGATGTCCATCACAAACGACGACTGCAGCAGCTGCTCCTGTTTCAAGGGAAAGACAGGGCACTGGGAGCAGGTAATCTGATTTGAGATTCAGACAATATGAGCCAGAGGGATCTGACAGTGGTATTGTTGTATTGCAAGGCATGAACCACACATTACGATATATTTCCCATCAACAGTTTGGCTACTGAAAATGCTTACTTAATGCTAATTATGGTTAAGAGACAAGCTTATCTGATTCTGATCCATACTTCCTTCACCTTGTGCAGGCATTTTATCAAGGACCATTTTGTTGCATATGAAATGGGAACAATTTGGTATTAAAGGGGGGTTGGCGATTCACCATCATTATGTTTCCTATGCCATCTACTCCCTCCGTCCCAAAATTCTTGTCTTAGATTTGTCTACATACGGATGTATCTATTCACATTTTAGTGTTAGATACATCCGTATCTAGATAAATTTAAGACAAGAATTTTGAGACGGAGGGAGTACTAGGATCTTCTTTACACCAACTCTACACCAGCCTATTGGCATGTTTATAAACAAAGGAAACTGCTTTGTTCATAACTTTACACCAACCTATTGGCATGTATATTAGCAGCAATGTAACTTAAATGAACAACTCTAGCATATTAATTAAAATTCCTTGCACAATACTTCTCAGTTTCTCAGGTTTAAGAACAATCTATAGCACATTTAATCTCTTCAGTTAGTAGTCATGTTTTCCTATTTAGATATTTATTTTGTGATCTTGACCTTTACTCCACATTAATATAACCTGATTTTAAAATATATTTTTAAAGTTGATTATAAATTATTTTGTTGGATAGTACATCATCTTCATTCCATTGGATAACATTACCATCCCTGGTTACATGAATAAGCAAATGTAGCTATGTCTAAGATTCCAGATTCAGGTTGCAAGGTCCTTTTAGAATCTGCAAAGTAATTTATTTTATCACTTTGTGCTATCAACTTTGGTAATCGCTTACTATTCATCTGCACGTGAACTTGCCTATTTTTAGAAAAGTCACTTTATTGTGAAGTTTGATTATTCTTCTATTTGGGGTTGGCCTAATAGTCGGTTGTCCATATAAGGTCACATGTACATTACTTGTTGGATATTATATGGTTCCAGTTCTCACAAACTTCTCAATAGCTTGCAGATGATTGATTGAATGCTTTTTTCTGATTATTACACATCATCAGTTATGTATCAAAAGGCTGAAGTGCCCTTTGATCAATCTAACATAAAGAAGATTTGTATGAGCTGCATGTAATAGTAACATAGAAATTATGACTGATGGGAGACAAAAAGAGGGCTGTTGTAGTGGTAAAGAAGTCAAAATGACCGTTGTTGAACCTAGCATGTCTACAAATAAGCATATGGCGATGGACATAACTTTCTTATTCACAACTTTCTTATTTGCAACGGCACTGTCCACTGTTTTCTTCATAAAAGTTTATTATTTGGTCTATCAGTGTGGTATGTATTTGCTTGGTTGTGTCCAGTATAAGGGTTAGTTGTTGATAAATGTTAAGGGGTTGGTTTATAACTATTTAATATAAGAAAAGAACACGATGAAGCCATGCTTGTGCATCACCAATAACATTCATTCTGGCCAAGTTAGGAAGAATAATATCTGGGACAATATTTGTGGGAGTGCAACCGAGGAGAAGGATTGATGACGGAGATTTCATTTGTGATGAGCCAAAAGTAGAACGATAGATGGAGAAGAGACAACATGCTTTTTCATGTGGGACAACTCAGAGTTGAACTTACACACGAACGGAGGGTTCGGGGTGGGAGGTAAATGAATTATTTGTACATATATGCCGTATGAGCTATATCTCTTTTTCCGTGGCAACGCACGGGCATTGTCCTATCTCTCCCTAATAATAAAGCACGGATTGGCTTTGTCGGGTTCACCGTCACAATACGCTTTCTTCCTGTGAATTTACGCTTTCAGTTTTTCTTTACCTATATTATTTTCTACATCCGAGGTGGTACTATTCATGTGTCATAATACGCCTCCTGCAAGTCCTAATACACTATCTGTAATCGTTCCACCTAGATTTGTTTCTCCCCGTCCCTCGCGATCGATCCGGTCTCTCCCCAGGATTTGAGTCCCTCATGAGCTGGTCTCTCGCCTGCCTTTGCTAGCCTCTTCCTTAAATACGTTGCCCGAGACAACAGACGGAGCCGCCGGATGAGCAGCATAAACCAAGGCCGATCCCATGGACAATTCATCCAGGTGCGTGCCCTTGCCGAAGCGGACGGTAGCAACAGCCGAAGCCGCCGAAGCGGACGGTAGCAACAGCCGAAGCCGCCGAAGCGGACGGTAGCAACAGCCGAAGCCAACGCGGCAACGCCAACAGGCCCACATCTTTGGGAGGATTCTCGTTCTTTGGATTTGCTGCGCCGGCACGGTCATGGATGATGATCGTTGACAATAATGAGAAGATCTCCAGACACGGCACCCGCGCCCACGTGGTACGGTACGTTAACGACGGCAGGTTCCGTCGGCATGGGCCACCCTGTAGGCATGGTCGTTGATCACGTAAAGCACACGGGCTCATTGACGTGATGGCGGTGCCCGTCACAGAGTGCTGTCGATGGCTAGGAGATGCCGAGCTCGACGGAGTGGAGAGCCGATCATAGGTGCTGGCGGAACCGCGGATGTACGCGTTGCCATCATGTGTCACTGGCTGCGGGGAGGGTTCCGCATACATGGTCACCCCCACATCGTCACCTGATAGTCGCACCGCCAAAACGATGAAGGTCGGGCAGCCCTCCATGAACAAACGCTGAGTTCATGTGGCCGCTCATCCTGATCCTACTCCACCGACCACTGCCTCAACTTTAATCTCGTGAGTGGCCTCTAATATCTTCCCTTTGCTTTGTCAATGCAAACCGCAACAGAGAGCCTGTGGCTGCTGGCCCAATGGCTAATTAGCTCAGATTTTGATCTGATTGGAAGATGGCATGAACGAGCTTGCCTGTGACGACGCCGGGCGGCGGCAGGCCAACAGCAACATGCGAGTCTCTGATTCGGTCAGAACAGGTCAAAGCACTGGATGGTGTTAGGCAAGAACTAAAAGTATAGCGTTGCATGACTTGCTTCTCCTTGCCTAACGAGTATGTTTAGCTCTGGCAATGTCGACGATACAGTGATCAAGCTTTCAAGCAATCCTTCAGTTCATGCCTTTGTTTTTTCGGACTTATTATATGGGGCGTGCTACGCCTTCGCCGAAAGATCGGCTGGATCGCGAGACGTCAGATCTAACGCCATCAAGAGGCTGACCGACACCCTTCACCATTGCAACAAAGCTAATGTTGCGAAAACTAAGTTTTTAGGCAATGACAGTGACGTCGAAATTTGGCTTCATGGCCCATGTGTAAGCAAGGGCGGTGATGCCTTTTACTACACAAGGGGTTCAGAGGAGGTATGTCTATTTTTGTCGAGAGAAAACTATGAAGAAATATCACTCCGTTAGTTTGATAGTATATCAACCATTTTAGTTCACTTTGACCTCTTGAATACAGATTCTTAAAGTTTGTCTTGTGAAGTTGTGATTGTCCGGAACCTGGGGAAAGCTAAGGATTTTTTCAGTGGTAGTGAACATATTTTTATGTCTATTGGCAATGACAAACATGATGAAGATCTTTCCGAGGTACCAAACATGACGAACATTGTTCTAAAGTATAGTTTTGATTAATTATTTATTCTTTGGGCATTCTTCTTCTTCTCTTTAACAAAAGGTGGCTTACGTACACATGTTTTTGGAAGGTGCTTCAAACAATAGGAAGTTGGCGGTGAAAAGACGAGCAACATCTTGGAGAGGAAGCTTCGACGTGAAGGGAAGGGACACGTTGTGAGGAAGCATGGTTTGGTGAGGTCAACCTCTCCCCTCTCCAGCCCTAGCAGCATCGTTGCCCTTACGCTCCCCCTATGCCACCACGCCCACTCTTGCTGTGCACAGCATCACAGGTGGACAAATGTCGTCGCGACCATTCTGTTGACAACTCCTTCGCAGGTTAATTTTTTCACGTTGCAACGCACGGGCACAGGTGCTATCTATATCTATATATATACCTCTATATTCTTCTAAGAAAATCTATACCTCTATATACCTACTAATATTTTATAAAAAAACCCCAATATTTTTGACATTAAACCCGCAGTACATATCAAATGTTTTTTAAAATAATCATATCTTCTTAACCGTAACCCCAAATTTAAAATGTTATATATGAAATTTGGTTAGAAAAATATATAGAATCTTAATATGATGTTATTTTATCTGTTATCCATTAAAAAAAATACTATCTAGGGTACAATCTTAATCAATAGTGCTTTATCCGATCCGGATTGTGGATGAACATCTCAGCAAAATTAGGATCGGAGATGAAATTGAAGATCGCTTGCCCGTTTCTTTGCACGTATTAAATCTACATGCAAGCCGTGTTTAAATAGAAGACATGTGAAATCTTAAACTTGCGCTTTTGTAGGCAAAGACAATCTTTGTTTGGATCGTAGCTACAAATACTCACATTATAGACAATTTTTTGTCTAAGAGGGTGTGGTATTCTTTTCTTCCGTTGCAACGCACGGGCCCTTTTATACTAGTAATAATAAAGCACGGGTTGACTCTCTCGGGTTCACCGTCGTTGCATTTTTGGAAAACAATCCCTGTGGTTTTTTAAAATTGAACCCGCAGTCCGTATTTAAGTGGACAGGGAAAACAATTCGATTTTGCAAATTAACCCCTGCAGTTTGTAAAAATTACGCTGGCGCTCCTTTCTTTATCTTATCCACCGACAGCTCCTAGGACCCGAGCTTCCTTGCCGCCCCGGCTGTGACGGCGGCTTCCTGGAGCAGATAGACGCGTCGCCGCCGCGCCGGGCCGTCGCACCCTCCGCCCCCACGGGGTCAACGAGGTCCTGCCCCGCCGCAGCCGGCGTGGCGCCTCGGGTGACCGCTCGGGGTCACCGTACAACCCAGTCATCGTGCTCCGGCGCTCCGCCGCCCCTCCCTGCGACGAGGCCCCCAGCGCCACCAGCAGCTTCGAGCTCTTCTACGACGACGGCGCCGGATCCGGCCTCCGCCCGCTGCCCGAGACCATGTTTGACTTCCTCATGGGGTCCGGACTCGAGCGGTTCCTCAAGCAGCTCGCCCAGATCGAGGCCGGCGGCTTCGGCGCCGTCCGCCCCTGCGACAACCCTCCGGACTGCAAGGCCGCCATCGAGCCCATGCCCACCGTCGCCGTCGCCGCCTGCCCTGGCCACGTCGGCGTCGACTCCCACTGCTTCGTCTGCAAGGAGGCCTTCGAGCAGGGCGACTAGGCCAGGGAGATGCCCTGCAGCCATATGTACCACCAGGACTGCATCCTGCCGTGGCTCGCGCTGCGTAACTCGTGTATCGTGTGCCGGCACAAGCTGCCCACAGATGTGGCGCGGCCTGCTCTGGTGATTGACCTCGGTGCCGCCGACGACCAGGGCAGCAACACCGGGGCTGAGGCTGCCAGTGAGGAGGAGACGACGGTTGGGTTCACGATTTGGCGGCTCCCTGGTGGAGGCTTTGCTGTTAGGAGGTTCGCTGGTGGCAGGAGGGTCGACGAGAGGGAGCTCCCCTCCCAGTTGTCTACACTGAGGTGGATGGGGGTTTCAACAATGGTGATGCACCGATGAAGATCTCATGGTCATCGAGAGGGAGCCGTTCGTCACAGAGGGGAGTTAGCAGATGCATGTTCGACAACATGTTTGCTTGGTTTGGACACACCCATCCTCGAGGTCGGAGTGGAGCTCGGTTTTCACCCGTGGTCTGAGGAGCCGGAGCACAAGCTGGAGATCCCAGGATAGCCACGCGGATGCGATCGCCAGGTGATGACTGCATCACGCAGTGGGGAATATGACAATTGGATGTTGGAGAGCCGCAGATGTTTGCTTCAGTTTGATGCTTTCTATATGAGTTGAGAGATAAAGAGGATTTGTACGTAGAGCGCAAATTGCGTGCTGTTTTGTACATACAGTAGCAGAACTAGAGATGTTGCAATGGAAATGTCCTCCAGTTTGCGCATTCAGGATGGTCTTCTTGTTGCATGTTGGAGTATGATTCAGCAAGACAAGTTTTGTTACTGATGCACGCATCTGGATAGTGAGCACTTAAATTGTTGGCAGCATTCAATTGTTTCTTCGAATTCCATCTCGCTCAATGCGACGGGGGTTCCTCCATTGTAACCATGACTTGTTGGAAGGTTCAGAGCGTAGCAAAGATTCAATAAAGCATCACTCAAGACATTTTCTGCTCTCCAATTGAATATTTTCTGCTCTTCAATTGGAAAATATGCGGCAAGGAGCAATGGCAAGCAGCAGCAGCGGTGGCAAGCAGAGGCAGGCTGCTGCCGTGTCGTGATTGAGGTTAAGTGTAGAGGGAGATGCAGGGTGGGGTGGGGTCCTAATCATCTGTATCATCAATGCTCTGGCTATCGCCTCACAATTATCGATTGGTGCTCCCGCCTCATCTGTGTTGGTCAATGGCTACGCTAGCAGATTACTAATCATATGAGATTCAGACAAAGTGCATACTACCGATTCCATGGGCTGGAGAAGGACACACACGGCTGCAAGATGCAGAAGAAAGGGAGAATAGCGGCAGATAACTACTCAAGAATTCCAAGTGCAGACCACGTTGGCAGATTACTATCACATTGGCTGATTACTAATACACACAGAAATTACTAGCTACAATTTATCACCAGGCAAAAAAAAAATTGTGTGTGCGCTACTACTGCTTATAGGGAATAGAGAATACAGATAATGTTGCAGATTATATATCAATGAGAATTTTTAATTCTTGCAGTTGCTAATGCACTGGTATTTTAAGTTTGCTTTGGATGTTTCACAAATAACATTCAATTCAGAGAGATGGAGATAGCTAAGGCAACGATGCAGTATCCAAGGAGAGATTCCACTTCATTCAAATTCCTTCTCACTACGATACATTTTTTCGATAAAGGATGGATTTTATTGCCTCAATATGAAGCATCAAGAGGATACAAATACAATGAGCACACACCCAGCCTTTGCATAACTAGGATACACACAGCCAACATCAGCACACACAAGAAAAAAAAACATCGGCAAATAGCAAAGTCATACAAGACCAAAGCTATGCCTATGCATAGAAAAAAAAACCAAAACATCAAATCTGCAATGGACAAACTACGGCACTGACCTTATCCGCACCAACTTTCTCATGACACCACAAGGACGGCAAGGTTCTTCAACAGCAACGCCTTCAAGAAGGAAGCGACGATCAAGCGCCGCCGTCACCGGATCCAACCATCAAAGGCTAGATTCTAGGTTTTCACCTTGAAGAAACGGTCTGACAGTATCCGAGCAATGCCTCCAACAAGGTCACGACGCCAAAACATCGCATTGCTAGGTATAACCAACTTGGCTTAGACCTAGGTTTTCACCTCGAAGCTCAAGACCGGATGCTCAAGTAGCACCACCATCAAAGTCACCATGCGTTGTCACCACCAATTTTCCTCGATCCCAGTAGCTAATGCGTTGTGACCACCGCCGCGCGCCACCATATCCTATGCGTCAAATCATTGATCATAGATTGCATCTCACTGTCAGGACAACCACTAGATCTGGAGAAAGAAATTCTCCGGAAGACCTTTCCGTGGCTACTGCAACCCGCAGCATAGCTGCCACCACGTCGGAGTGGTCACACACGATCCAACACCTATGGCAGAACCACGCCGGAGAGCCCTTTCCAATCCCGTCAACCAGGGCTACCGGATCCACACCGGTGCATCGGACCCGGGCAGCACACCTGGAGGTGCCGCCAGGAAGGAACACCCATGGTGGATCATCGCTGGAGCAGGGACACCGCAGCCCCGCCGGCAACAGCACCCGAGGTCCAAATCCGATGTTCCTAGTGACTCTCACTACGATAGATAAATGGACCTAATCTTTTTCAAATTTTAATTATTATCTTGCGTAGGTGTGGCTCATTGACAGGTGTGCGCAGCCGAAATCACTGCCTCAAGATTGATAACATTCGAACGCATTGTGCTCAGAGGAGAACCTGACCATCGACAACAAGGTGGAAAAAAGGTTAAGTGGTGCACAGGTGCGATGCCGTCTCAAAATAGATGTCGGAGTAATGGGCCACGGGTAGGCTAACCCGAGTCCCCGAACCTTCCAAGACATCGGGGCTGGCTGCGCCCCTCAAGGCATCAAGACGAAGTGCCGCCTTCTGGTGGCCGGCTGGAGGAATAGCCGGCTGCCCGTAGATGGCCGAGTTCCAGAGGCCGGCATCAAGACAATCCGACTCCTAGTGGGCGGCTTCCAGAGAAGCCGGCCCCTAGCAGTCGGCCCGTGGCGCCCACAAAGTCTGCACCCTCATCAAGAAAGACAAGACAGGGAGTGGCTACAGTGTAGCCCATCCCTCCCAAATTCAGGGCCGGGCGTGGCCACAGTGCTCCGTACAGGCGGAGATCTCCGCCCGGCGCGGCACTGTTGCCACTCCGCCCCTGACATCATCCCTGTCAGGCGGAGCCCTGCTCGCACGACCGCCTGTCGGTACGGCCTGAAGACGGCGGGCCCTACCAGGCAGCGGGAGCCCGAAAGACGGCGGAAGCCTAGCTAGTCGGACCCGAGGGAGGCCGGCCTCCAGCAGGCGGCTCGTTCCTTCCTCAGGGCCCCACACGCCATCAACCAGATAAGACGCGGTGTGGCTACAGTGATCTCCCATCAGGCGGCGGGACTGTAGCCACGCCCCCTGACCAAGCCTGCGTCATTAGCATCACGACTACAGTAATCAGCAGCCGACAAGACCCGCGAGCGACAGAGACGGCCTGTCGGCTCCGTACCAGACCAGTTGGCAGGGTCCACCAGGCGGCGGGCCCCAGCAGCCGGCGGAGAAGCCGGCGACCAGAGAGACTGATAGCCGGGTCCTACACCCGGCCGGATTACCATTGTACCCCTGGGGGTAGGCCTATATAAACCCCCAGGGCGCCCATGCAAAGGGTTGGAGCCTGTTAGACTTAGACCAGCACCTAGGGGAGAGGAGAGCAAGCCTTGCCTCCTTCTACCTCTAGCATACAGCTCGAGGAGCACGATTGTACTCACTAGTGCCTTAGTGATCATGCGGAGACCCCGCAGAGCAGGATTAGGGGTGTTATCTTCTAGGAGAGCCCCGAACCTGGGTAAAGTGCGCCGGCGTTCGTTTCTACGCCTCATCCCGCTTCCAGGCACCGGCGACGTTCTACTCGCCCCCACCATGATAAGCCATCCATTGGCATATGTCGCACCCAACCCCCGACATTTGGCGCCCACCATGGGGCCAGGTGCACCGTCGTCCGGAGACCTGTTCCTCCCTGGCGAGCGCAGCCAGCCCGGCACGCCAGACGGAGTCTGCGCCAACGCGCTGCATGGTGCGGAGGTCGCCTGCGCGGCGAGCTGCCTCGCCGATCTTGTTGGCGAGGTTCGCCTCTCCGACGAGCCCGCGTCTGATGCGGGCACCGATGGCCCTGAGAGCCTCCTCGATCAGCTCCACGTCACCAGCAAGCCTGCTGTAGACTTGGAGTCTGTTGGCTCCACCGACCCGATGCTTGTCGACTCCGACACTGCGTCACTTGACGCGTTCCCCACCAACGTGGTGGTCTACGACGAGCCGCTTCCTCGCGCGGAGAGCGGCGGAAGCACCGTCACGGAGGTGCTTGTCATCGGCCACAGCGAGCACTCCGGCGGAGGTGCTCATGACCCGCTCGATGCAGCACTGCAAGACCTGACGGCGCCCATTCCAAAAGACGCCGACGCCGAGATGCTGGAAGCACGCCGCGCCCAGCTCGTCGAGAGCGCCAAGAAGCTGGCCAGCATGAGACGCCTATCGGAGGCCTACCAGCGCGAGATGGCGCTGTGGGTGGCACGCCGGCTCCTGGTGGGCCTAGCCGCATCGGCACGGTCTAGCAATGCGGCGTGGCCATCGCCAGCCTGTTCGGGGCAGATCGCCCCGTCTACGCCATCCCCGCGGAGAACATACGAGCTGCCCAGGCGGCAGCAGAAGAGCTGGACAAGTTCAAGGGCGAAGAGCGTCGCCAGATGGCGGAGCGCGTCCAGCGACTCCCCGACGCGGCTGCTGAGCAGCACGAGGCCGGCTGCCGCACTGAGGCGCCCAACCGGCAAAATGACGATCCGCCTCCCCACCGAGACCAAAGCGCGACATCCCGGACGTCGACTGGTGGCGTCCGCGGAAGAAGAGACAAGGAGCCGGCTGCAAGCCGCAGCCGGACTCGCATCACTATCGAGCGCGACCAAGACGGCCGCCCAAGAGCAGTGGAACGACGGGATGACTGTGATGCCCGGATAATTAAGCTACAGTAAAGCTCTGTTAATGATGCCACGTCACCACGGTTACTGTTGCTAATCTCGCGTTAGTTCGAAACCGATTCAAATTCAAATTCAAAATCAAGTCAAATGGTAAAAAATTTCAAACATTAAAACTAAAATGTTTGAGTTGTGCCAAATAATGCATAGGTATTTATGGTGGAGAAACCACACTTTTATAAAATGTTAGAATACTCTAAAATGATTTGAAAAGTAGCAAGAACAATTATTTAAACGCTTTGAAAATATTAAACAAATGAAAACTATTTTATTTAAAGTTCCCAATTTATTGTGGTTGTGATATAACCAGAACTACCAGTTTAGAATCTATGGCAATAATTATTAAAACTAAATAAACTTAAGAGATAAGTGAAAACAGAAAAGAAATAATAAAAATAAAATTAATAGAAAAGTAAAAGACAAGAAAGACCCCCGAACTAGGCCTCGGCCCAGCAGGCCATCGGGCTCCCAGGCCAGCCCAGTCGCCCCCCTGTATAACCCCCTCCCCACCCGGTCAAACCCTAGTGTCACTCCCACTACCCCCCGAACCACTCGTCTCCACTCCCCCTAACTCCCCCGATTTCCCCTGGATCGGGATCGATCCCGTCGCCGCTCACCACCCTGCTGCCCTCGTCGCCGGCGGCCCAGACGCCGCCCCATCCTCACCTCTCCCTCTCCCCCTTCCCTCTTGATCCCATGTGGATCAGGGAGGGGATCGAGCACGACGCCGCCCTGGACCGCCATTGCCCACCGCTGCCCGGAGTTACCTCGCCGCCGAGTCGCCGCCCCGTCGCCGGCCTCCCCAGGCCTCGCCGCCTACGACCGTTTCACCACCGGCCGCGGCCTTCCTTCGCCCGCCCCTGCCGTTGGCGCCGCCCCGCGGCTCCCTTGGCCGCGCCCGGTCGTGGCCGACGCTCGCCCGCATCTCGTCACCGCCCTGCACGCCTCAACCTTCTCCTCGTCGCTCTGCCATGGCGTTGACGGCCTCCCCGAGCGCTTCCCCGAACCCTGTTCGCTGTGAGCTACTACTGCGCGCCCCCTTCTTCCCCCCTGCTTTACTCGCTGTTCCACCGTCGCTCGCGCGCACCGCGGCCAGACGCCCACAGTCACTGCGGCCATCCCCGTCTGCGCGCGCCTCACCGCGCCTGGCGACAGTCCGCGCCCGCGAGCCTCTGTCTTCGCCACAGCTCGTCGGCGGCCTCGAATCCGGCGGACCCTTGGACCAGCTCCACTCCGAGCAGATGCGCACGTGGACCAACTCTCGAACGAGCCTAAATGTGCTCATTTTGGACCACCGTGGCCTTCTTTTGACAAGGTTCAGTGCGTCGCCGCCGGCGCGCCACCAGTCTTGAACCGGCCTGAGTCACTGACTCATGGGCCCGGTACTGTAGCACTTAGTTTTAGGACTAATTGAACCACTAACTAAAACGTTAGCAGTCACTGACGTGTCGGGCCCACCTTTAATTAACTCTGCTTAATAAAAATAAACCTGATTAGGTCTATTGTGTGTGACATGTGGGTGCATGCCACTATTTAACTGGATAAGGTTGACACGTCAGCCTGCTGACTCAGCAGGGGCCCACCAGTCAGCCTCTGCTGGCTGGTTAGTTAACTCAGTCAACGGACCCACTGGTCAGCCATAGTCGCAACCCTTGGGTACACTTCTGTGTACCCGTAGCAAATACCCCCTTTTTATTTGAATATATATATATATATTCCAAAAATCTTGTAAATTTAGAACTTTGACAATTAATATAAAATAAACCGTACCTCGGATGAAAATACTTTGTACATGAAAGTTGCTCAGAACGACGAGACGAATCCAAATACGCAGTCCGTTTGTCCGCCACACATCCCTAGCATAGCGAACACGCAACTTTCCCCCTTCGATTCATCTACCCGAAAACGCGAAACACCGGGAATACTTTCCCAGATGTTTTCACCCTTTGCCGGTATCACCTACTACCGCGTTAGGCCACCCCTAGCACCGCTCATTACCATGTTATGCTTTGTGATGCTATGTTTGCTTTATATTTACTGTTTCTTCCCCCTCTTCTCTCCGGTAGACCCCGAGACCGATGCTGCCCCTGTGATCGACTACGTCGACAACGACCCCTCCTTGCCAGAGCAACCAGGCAAGCCCCCCCTTGATCACCAGATATCGCCTATTCTTCTCTATACTGCTTGCATTAGAGTAGTGTAGCATGTTACTGCTTTCCGTTAATCCTATCCTGATGCATAGCCTGTCCTTGCTTCTACTGTTGTTACCTTTACCTGCAAGCCTACATGCTTAGTATAGGATGCTAGTTTTCCATCAGTGGCCCTACATTCTTGTCCGTCTGCTGTGCTATACTATCGGGCCGTGATCACTTGGGCGGTGATCACGGGTATATACTTATATACTCTATACATGACACCTGTGGTGACTAAAGTCGGGTCGGCTCAAAGGAGTACCCGTAAGTGGATCTTTGTGGCGGAGCGACAGGGCAGGTTGAGACCACCTAGGCGAGAGGTGGGCCTGGCCCTGGACGGCGTCCGCGGTTACTTCAAAATAACACGCTTAACGAGTTCTTGGTATTTGATCTGAGTCTGGCCATTTGGTCTATACGCACTAACCAACTACGCGGGAACAGTTATGGGCACTCGACGTCGTGGTATCAGCCGAAGCCTTCGTGACGTCAGCGACCGAGCGGCGCGCGCCGGATTGGACTGGAACGCCACTAGGCTAGGTCTGCTTCCGGCCGCGTACGCAATGTGCAGGTGTGCACTGGGCGATGGGCCCAGACCCCTGCGCACATAGGATTTAGACCGGCGTGCTGACCTCTCTGTTGTGCCTAGGTGGGGCTGCGACGTGTTGGTCTTACGAGGCCGGGCATGACCCAGGAAAGTGTGCCCGGCCAAATGGGATCGAGCATGTTGGGTTATGTGGTGCACCCCTGTAGGGAAGTTTATCTATTCGAATAGCCGTGTCCCTCGGTAAAAGGACGACCCGGAGTTGTACCTTGACCTTATGACAACTAGAACTGGATACTTAATAAAACACACCCTTCCAAGTGCCAGATACAACCCGATGATCGCTCTCTAACAGGGCGACGAGGAGGGGATCGCCGGGTAGGATTATGCTATGCGATGCTACTTGGTGAACTTACCATCTACTCTCTTCTACATGCTGCAAGATGGAGGTGGCCAGAAGCGTAGTCTTCGACAGGAGTAGCTATCCCCTTCTTATTCTGGCATTCTGCAGTTCAGTCCACCGATATGGCCCTTTACACATATACCCATGCATATGTAGTGTAGCTCCTTGCTTGCGAGTACTTTGGATGAGTACTCACGGTTGCTTTTCTCCCTCTTTTCCCCTTTCTATACCTGGTTGTCGCAACCAGATGCTAGAGTCCAGGAGCTAGAGATCCCGAGGATGATTCTACATGGAGTTCAGCTTCGAGGAGTAGTTAGGAGGTCCCAGGCAGGAGGCCTTGCCTTTTCGATCGTTGCTACTTTTGTGCTAGCCTTCTTAAGGCAAACTTGTTTAACTTATGTCTGTACTCAGATATTATTGCTTCCACTGACTCGTCTATGATCGAGCACTTGTATTCGAGCCCTCGAGGCCCCTGGCTTGTATTATGATGCTTGTATGACTTATTTATGTTGTAGAGTTGTGTTGTGATATCGTCCCGTGAGTCCCTGATCTTGATCGTACACATTTGCATGCATGATTAGTGTACGATTAAATCGGGGGCGTCACAATGACTGTCCGCCTCCCCCCCCCCCCCCGCGCAGGGAGAGGCACGTCTCCCCGCCACCTGTTGAGCACCCGACACTCGGCGACCGCCTTGGCCGCCAAGAAGGAGTCGGAGAGAACGATGCCCGCCATCGGATCGACCGTCTCAACCGATCCCTGGCGCTAGAAGAAGAAGATGAGTTGGGTCCGCCTTGTTTTGGCCCCGATTCGAAATGAGCCCTTCCCCAAAGGGTTCACGCTCCCGAGAGATACGCCCAAATACACTGGCTCCGTGAAGCCGGAGGACTGGCTAGTCGACTATTCCACAGCTGTCAACATCGCAAACGGCAACAAGCGCGTTGCCGTGAAGTACGTTCCGCTCATGCTCCAGGGCACGGCCCGTGTAGGGTAACACAGCAGAAAACAAAAAATTTCCGACCTACGCACCAGCCCAGGACCACTATGGAGACTGCATACATGGTTTGATCTTTTTCGTTACCGACTCGTAGCGCAGCGGGAAGTAGAGTCGATGACGATCGGCGGCGCAGATCCCCGCAGCTAGGATTTACAACCTCCCAACCGCGAGGATGTATACCCTCATCTGCTCCTCAGACAGCCCTCCGGGAGGCGGTCGAACAGCCCCCCCGGATGGTGTTGCGGACAGCCCTTCGGGAGGACCTTCGAAACTCGAACGGTCACTCGGACAGCCCTTCGGGAGGACCTTCGAAACTCGGACGGTCACACGGACAGCCCTTCGGGAGGCACTCACGAACCAAGACCGAAACTACGATCTCTCTACAGAGTTGCACACATACGGTGTCATCTATCCGGCAGGGCTTCGCCGTCCAGAACTAGTTCCCACCGGAACCCAGACCGCCTTTCGGCTCTACGAAACTATTTCGCTGGGAGGGAGAGAGAAGCCAGATCATGCATGGCACTTGTATGTGAGAAGGGATGATCCTTTAGGCAGCCCCCTCCACCCCTATTTATAGGCCAAGCCCAAGGGTGGCTTCTCCAAGAAGCCAAGGGGGGAAATACCAAAAAGGCCCTCAAGGTGGCTTCTCCAAGAAGCCAAGCAAAAAGCACTTTCACTATTCATGACGACATTTTTCAGCGTCCGTTCGAACTGAAAATATTTATGTGGGCTCAGAAAATTTCCAGTACCCACTAAAATAATTTTCAACGCGTTCCGAAACAATTTCGGTTTAGTGATTTTCATCTGCGAAAAGCAAACAAGAATGCGTTTTCACTATTCATGAAGACAATTTTTCGCGTCCACTAAATCCGAAAATATTTCTGTGGGTCTTAGAATAATTCCAGTACCCACTAAAATGATTTTGGATTCGTTCTGAAACAATTTCAGATTAGTGAATTTCATCTGCGAAAAACAGCCAAAGCGGTACCGGCAGCTCCGAAACATTTTCGGTTTTTATTTCTGAAAATTCCAAAAAGTTGCCAGAATGATTTTGGCACCCTCCAAGAATTATCAGGCATGTGCCGAAACCATTTTGACTTAATGGCATACCCCGAAACAACTTTTTCGGTTTCATCGAAACTCATCCGATGACCTCTTTCTGCGGAACCTTTTCCGCTGTCCGAAACTTTTCCGGTGTCCGAAACTTTTTCGGTGATTTTCTCTCAGACTCCTTGTCTAGTATTCAGCAGATAGATGACCCTTAAGCATGTGACCCTATAGGTTCGGTGAAGTATAGACATGACCCGGAATCCCTACCGATCAATGATCAACATCGGAGCCGTGGACACCCATACTGACCCCTATACCCACACGAATAAATATTCGAGTGAACCTCCAGTTGCGGTGTGCTATTCCTGTTGCTTCACGATATGTTACAAATACCCGAGGTGAGACATGTTGGCATTCCCGTGGATCAACAACTTGTCCACTATGCTAGTTACCTCGTTACCGGTTTTGTTCTCTTTTCTCGTTTCGTGTTCCGGCATCCCCGTGATCAAATCACAAAGTGTCTGGCCAGACGATGATGGACACCGTAACACCGAGAGGGCCCGAGTATATCTCTCCATCGTCGGAGGAGCAAATCCCAATCTCGAGCTATCAAGTCACTTAACATACTTTCCCATGAACCCGTAAGCCGCCGTAATAGCCATCCAGTTACGGATGACGTTTAACAAACCCCAAAGTTCATGAAGCAAGCATGAAGAAACTCGATACTCTCATGGTCCAAGGAATTATGCAAACATTAACTATCTCTGTGTTATAAACCATTAACTTGTGACGAATGTATCTCATGGCATAACATCAATTCGGGTCGATTCAACAGAAATGTCCTTCCTGACATTGTGCCCTCAAAATTGCTTGGCATAGACATGCCCATGATTGGGAAAACATAATCATCATGCAACACTTGAGCTAGTCTTAGAGGCACGACTAGGAATACATTTTACCGTTTATTATTCCACACGTGCATATGGGTTCTCCCCAGAGCCTTTATGGATATACGGGCTCGGGAACCACATCAGTTATAGCATGGAACATTAACATAATTATGAACAGGGAGATAATCAATAACATTTATTATTACCTCTAGGGCATATCTCCTACAGCCCGGACATGGCTGAACAGCCTGAAGCCCCGCAACATCAATAGCTGGGTCGACTTCACCGAAGCCTTCATCCGCAACTTCACCAGCACGTATAAGCGGCCCCCCAAGCCTCGCCAGCTCTCCTTGTGCGTCCAAGGCCCCAACGAGTCGACTCGTGACTACCTCACGCGCTGGGCCGAGCTCCGCAACTCTTGCGAAGGCGTGCACGAGGTGCAGGCCATCGAGTATTTCACCGCCGGGTGCCGAGAGGGCACCCTTCTCAAGCACAGGCTTCTCTGCGATGAGCCGGTGACCCTCGACGAGCTGCTGATCATAGTAGATAAATACGCCACGGCCGACTCCTCCATGAAGACAGAGATCCAAGTTGATGCATCTGACAAAGTGGCTCCTCCAGCTCCTCGGGTCCCGGCTGGTGACACCAGTAGGTGTCAGCAACCCAACGACAACAAACGCAAGGCCAGCCGGCTTCTACAAGCCGGCAGGTGGCGACAGCAAAGACCAGCAGCCAGGAGGGCAGCCTCCATCCAAGCGCCAGAAGGGCGGCAAGCCCAATTGGCTGCCTGCTTTCTCGTATGAGCAGACTCTTGATGCACCCTGCAAATTTCACAGTGGCGCGAAGCCGTCCAACCACACCACTCGAAAGTGCTATTGGCTCACCAGGATCGCCAAGGGTGACGGCCTTCTACCTCCTCCGCCTGCTGGGCAGCCGCCTCCTCCTCCACCCCAGCAGCCGGCAGTTCGACCGGTCGGAGCCATACAAGACGAGTATCCCGAAGAGCACGGAGCTTATGCCGTGTTCACCAGCGTGGCCGACGACAAGCACAGCAGACGGCAACGACAGCAAGAAGTAAATGCAGTGGCATCAGAGACCCCCCGAGTTCATGCATTGGTCCGAGAAGCCCATCAGCTGGAGCAGAGCCGACCACCCGGAAGTAATGCCCAATCCCGGCTCCTATGCCCTGGTTCTGGATGCCACTTTTGCCATAGAGAGGCAAGCTGCTCGTTTTTCCCGAGTTCTGATAGATGGTGGCAGCAGCATCAACATCCTGTACAAGGATACCATGGAGAAGTTAGGAATCAAACAAAGGCAGCTTCAGCTCAGCCGGACCGTATTCCATGGCATAGTTCCTGGCCTTTCCTGCTCACCCATCGGCAAGATCCAGATAGATGTCCTCTTTGGAGGCAAAGATCACTTCCGCCGAGAGCCAGTCTGGTTTGAGGTGGTGGACCTTGAGAGCCCATACCATGCACTACTTGGCCGGCCTGCTCTGGCCAAGTTCATGGCGGTCCACCACTATGCTTACCTCAAGATGAAGATGCCGAGTTCCAAGGGAATTCTGACCATAGCAGGGGATTACAAGAAGTCGTCCACCTGCGCAGCAGATAGCATCCGGCTAGCCGAGTCCCTTGTGATCGCGGCTAAGAAGCGGCTCCTTGACCGGGTTGTGGCGATGGCAGGCAAGCAGCCGGAAATGTCACCCAATCCCAAGGAGTTGGAAGCCGAGGGCTCATTCAAGTCGGCCAAAGAGACAAAGAAGATACCCCTGGACCCGGAGCACCCGGAGAGGTACGCTGTCATAGGTACGAACCTTTACAGCAAATAGGAAGGCGAGCTCGTTGATTTCCTTCGTGAGAATCGGGATATTTTTGCATGGTCTCCCAAAGACATGCCGGGTGTTCCGACGGATTTCGCCGAGCACAAATTACATGTCCGGTCTGATGCCAAGCCAGTCAGGCAGCCCTTGCGCCGCCTGTCAGAAGAGAAGAGAAGAGTCGTTGGAGAAGAGATAGCCCGGCTGCTGGCAGCCGGCTTCATCATGGAAGTGTTCTTTCCAGAGTGGCTGGCCAACCCAGTCCTTGTGCTGAAGAAAAACAAGCAGTGGCGCATGTGTATTGATTATACCAGCCTCAACAAAGCCTGCCCCAAAGACCCATTTGCTTTGCCGAGAATTGACCAAGTGATAGACTCCACGGACGGATGCGAGCTGTTGAGTTTTTTGGACGCATACTCAGGGTATCACCAGATCAAGCTGAACCCGGCCGACAGGCTGAAGACCGCCTTCATCACACCGTTTGGAGCCTTCTGCTACTTGACCATGACGTTCGGCTTGAGGAATGCCGGCGCCACGTTTCAACGTTGCATGCAGAAGTGCCTCCTCAAGCAACTCGGTAGGAACGCCCACGTTTATGTGGACGATGTTGTGGTGAAGACAGAGAAGTGTGGAACGCTGCTAGAAGACCTCAAGGAGACCTTTGAGAACTTGCGCCGATTTCAAATCAAGCTCAACCCGGAGAAATGCGTCTTTGGAGTACCAGCCGGCCAGCTTCTTGGCTTCCTGGTCTCAGAGCGCGGCATAGAATGCAACCCCGTGAAAATCAAGGCCATCGAGAGGATGGAAGGGCCCACCCGACTGCTGGACGTGCAGAAATTCACCGGCTGCTTGGCATCCATCAGCCGCTTCATCAGTCGGCTGGGCGAGAAGGCTCTTCCCTTGTACCAGCTCATGAAGAAGACCACTTTTTTTGAGTGGAACGACAAGGCAGACGAAGCTTTTCTCCAGCTCAAGAAGATGCTGATCACTCCGCCTGTCCTGGCAGCTCCGACTCCTAAGGAACCCATGCTCCTCTACATCGCCGCCACCAGCTGGGTGGTCAGCACAGTCATAGTGGTGGAACGCAAGGAAGAAGGCAAAGCACTACCAGTCCAGAGGCCAGTATATTACCTGAGTGAAGTGTTGTCCGCCTCCAAGCAAAACTACCCCACTATCAGAAGATGTGCTACGGCGTGCACTTTGCCGCCAAGAAATTGAAGCCGTATTTTCAAGAGCACCCAATCACTATGGTCTGCACGGCTCCGCTTGCCGAGATCATTGGAAGCCGAGATGCTTCAGGCCGAGTGGCCAAATGGGCCATAGATTTGGCCCCCTACACCATCTACTACCAGCCTCGCACCGCCATCAAGTCACAAGCACTAGCCGACTTCCTCGTCGACTGGGCCGAGACCCAGTACCTGCCGCCAACGCCGGACTCCACCCATTGACGAATGCACTTTGACGGTTCCAAGATGCGCACCGGTTTGGGAGCCGGCATCGTCCTCACCTCTCCCAAAGGCGACAAACTCAGATATGTGCTGCAAATTCACTTTGCCGCCTCCAACAACGTAGCCGAGTACGAAGCGCTCATACACGGGCTCCGGCTTGCCAAGGAACTCGGCATTCGCTGGATCCTGTGTTATGGAGACTCTGACTTGGTGGTCTAGCAGTCGTCGGGCGACTGGGATGCCAAAGATGCAAACATGGCTAGCTACCGCTTCCTCGTCCAGCAACTCAGCGGATACTTTGAAGGGCGCGGGTTCCTCCATGTGCCAAGAAATGACAATGAGCAAGCAGATGCCTTGGCACGAATCGGCTCCACCCGGCAAGCAATACCAACTGGCGTCACCCTACAACGCCTCCTCAAGCCGTCTGTCAAGCCATCGCCAGAGTCGGATTCCATCTTTGTGCCGGCTCCTCCTGAAGCAGTTGGATCCGACTTGAGGACCCCAGCAGCCGGCATGAGGAATTCGGCAGGCGCCCGGGGACCGCAACAGCCGCACCTGGCCCGGGGACTGTAGCAGTCGGCCCGGGGACTTCATCGACTCAGCAAGCGGCAGCTGACTCCAACCCGCCGCCTCCCGGCCCAACCGCCCTCGTGCAAGTAGCAGTCTTAGCAATCGAAGAAATCGTAGCGCCTTCATGGGCCAAGCCCATCCTCAACTTCCTGGTGAACAAAGAGCTGCCGACTGATGAGATCTCAGCCCGGCAAGTGCAATGCCGGGCAGCAACATACACCATAGTCAACAGAGAGCTTGTAAGGCGCAGTGTCAGTGGTGTCTACCAGCACTGCGTGGAGCCGGAGTAAGGCCAAGCAATCCTCAAAGATATCCATCAAGGCGAGTGCGGTCACCACGCGGCTTCAAGAGCACTTGTTGCCAAAGCTTTTCGCCATGGTGTTTTCTGGCCGACTGCTCTAGAAGACGCCAAAGATTTGGTCCAGAAATGCAAAGGGTGCCAGAAGTTCCGCTCCAAGCCTCATCAGCCGGCTTCTGCACTCAAGACTATCCCCATTGACTGGCCCTTTGCTGTCTGGGGCCTGGACATGGTGGGACCATTCAAAACAGCGCGAGGTGGCATGACTCATCTGCTTGTCGCGGTGGACAAGTTCACCAAGTGGATAGAAGCAAAACCAATCAAGAAATTGAATGGTCCGACTGCTGTGACTTTCATCTCCGACATCACCATCCGGTATGGCATACCACACAGCATCATCATCGACAATGGCACGAACTTTGCCAAAGGTGCCTTGGCCCTTTTCTGCGCGATGCAGGGCATCCGACTGGACTTAGCGTCCGTTGCCCATCCGCAGTCAAACGGCCAAGTAGAGCGAGCAAACGGCCTCATCTTGTCCGGCATCAAGCCCCGACTGGTCGAGCCTCTGGAGCGCTCGGCCGGTTGTTGGCTCGATGAGCTGCCGGCCGTCCTCTGGAGCCTGCGCACAACTCCGAACAAGTCAACCGGCTTCACGCCTTTCTTCCTCGTCTACGGTGCCGAAGCCGTCATCCCGACGGACATAGAATTCGACTCTCCTCGAGTCACTATGTACACCGAAGAGGAGGCAGAAGAAAGGCGACAAGACGGTGTCGATCTGCTGGAAGAGGGCCGGCTGTTGGCACTCAGCCGGTCCAGCATCTACCAGCAGAGCCTGCGTCGATACTAAAACCGGAAGGTCAAGCCGAGATCCTTCCAAGAGGGAGACCTTGTGCTCCGGCTGATCCAGCGAACAGCCGGCCGGCACAAGCTCTCAGCGCCTTGGGAAGGCCCCTTCATCATCAGCAAAGTGTTGGGCAACGACTCCTACTACCTGATCGACGCCCAGAAGCCTCAAGCGCGCAAGAGGGACGACTCCGGCAAGGAGACGGAGCGGCCATGGAATGCAAATCTCCTCCTAAGATTTTACAGTTGATGCAGTATGTACCACGCTACCTTTTGTATTAAAGTACGAAGACTCCGGGTCCCCCGAGAAGAGCTCGGGGACTGCCCTCTTTTATCTATATGATAATAATTATGCCTATGAATGTGTCATTTCCTTTATGTCGCTTGGCACCGGGTCCGACTAGTCGGCCCGGGGACTCGCCGCCTTGTACTATGAAATGCTTCCGGCAGCCGGACAAGTAATGTGTTGGCACTTAAGCCGTCTCCTGCCAGAAGCCGCAGCTCGCAGAGCGACTGCCTGGTGGGCAGGAGAAAGGTAGAAAGGGTGCCCACATGAAAAATGGCTAAGGACCCAAAGCATGTGCATAGTTCAAGCCGGCTTCCCGCCTCTACGACCGGTTGTTGAGCAGCCGGCCGGCCGGCTTCTACTTAACTTGCTAAAACGTTCTAATCGGCTAAGTACTTGCCTTCCCGAAAGTAGCTAAGTACTTGACCCAGCCATAGTCCACAGAGCGGCTGTCAGGCTGGCAAGACGGCAACTAAGGGAGGGCGGCAAAGGAAAAAAGCCAAAGAGCAGCAAGCAAGAAAAGATAGAACTCAGAAAAATATTTACATAGCAAAAGGCCCTTGGCCCACATTCAACGGAAGTTTGAGATACACCCTGCGGGTGGAATTGTGCAAAATTAACAAGTTTGTCGAGACTGATAAGCAGGTAAAGCAAAAGATAAACTGGCGGCCTAGGGAGCGGCAGACGGGTTCGGTGGATCGGAGGAGTCGGTGGCGCCGGTTGGTGGAGCGGCCGGCTGGTCAGTCTCCGCTTGGTCACCTCCAGTGACAGCCAGCTCGCTCGGGCGTGGCTCGTTGCTGGAGGCGCGGTCGAGCTGAGGTTGGTCGTCTGCTCCGACCTCTGGCGCCTCCTCTTCACCTTCCTCTTCCTCCTTGCCTTCTCCCTCGCCGCTGGAGTCGATCACCTCTGCTGAATCCTCGCCGTCCTCCGGGTTCAGCCCGAACCACTCTGGTGGCGCCTCAGCGCCGTTCTCGGCCCGCTTCGGGATGAAGACGCTGGTGTTGGTGTACTCGGCGATTGTCGCCGCGCGTTTGACAAGGTCATCCTCTACTGCCACCAGCTCCTCCTGGGCCTCCTGCCGAAACGTGGTCAACTGGGCTAGATTTAGCCCAGGGTACCACACCTTGACAAACTCCAAGGCCCGGCGCGCTCCAGCTCGGGCCGAGGAGCCCTTCCAGGCCTCAAGATGGCTGGCCGCCACCTCAAGCCAGTCGGCAGTCCGACTGGGGATGCGTGGTGCCGGCATGTCCGGCCACAGGGCGGCGATCGCCTGGGCGCCGACACGCTGAAGACGGCACAGCATCCGGTGAGCCGGCCGAAGACGGGCCTCAATGCTCAGGAGCTGCTCGCTAAGGGTCCGGGGAGCATTGGTAGCAATCTGCGCACCTTCCGCCCTCCGTCCTTCGCGATCAGCTTCGATGGCCAGATTGGCGGCGTCAAAATGACCAGGGAAGAAGTATGCCCAAACAGAAAGCAAAGAGCCAAGGTTAGAGGCGAGAGGCCGGCTCGGTCAGTAGCCGGCAGCTCAAAGAAGGAAAAAGAGGGAAGCTCATCATCGACTATGTCTTCAATCTCACCAAAGGCGGCAGTCAGCATCGCCTCCTTGTCAGTCCAGGCGGAGCGTTCGGTCGCGAACTCGGCAAGGAGGCTGGTCTCCTTGTCCTCCGCCTCCTTCTGAGCCTTCTTGAGAAGCTTCGCCTGCTCCGCCAGTTGTGTGACCAGCCGGTCACGCTCTTCGGCCAGCTTGCTGCACTCCGTCTCCTTGGCACGAAGCATGGTGTTGGCTTCTCCCAGCTACTGCTGCAGGGTGGCATTGGCTCCTGCAAAAGAAGAAGGAGAAAAGGACATCAACAATCAGCGAAGAAAGACGAAGTTGCCAGGAAGATCCGGCCCGACTGCTCAGCAGTCGGCCCGAATCTCAGGGACTACAGCCCGCGGGTGCGCCAGCGCGCCCCCGCAGAGAAAGAAGAAGACTTACTCCGGCTCTCCGACAAGTCGATAGCACGTTGATCCAACTCCTGGACTTTCGAGTTGAAGGCGGCCGCACGGAGGTTATGATAATCCTGCAGCAAGGATATTAGCACTCAGAGCCTGCTGATTAAAGTTCCGAGGCGCCTGCTCAGCAGCGGGCCCGAAACTCGGGGACTACATCCAGTGGGTGCGCTGGCGCGCCCCCATGAAGCAATACAAGAATTGAAAACGAAGAAGCAAGAAGCGTACCCAGATGGCCTCTCGCGATTCCAGGAACGTCTTGTTGCAGTGCTTGAGAGCGTCGGCCTCAGCGTGGAGTTTGGCTTGAACGTCCAGGATCGCCTGGTTCAGAGGGCCCGTCCCGCCTCCCCGCACCCACCCAGTGGGCGCGGCGCTGGACGCCTCGGTATCCGGGATCGAGGAGCTTGTAGCGCCGGTCTCCAGCGAGGGTGGCGCCGAAGCCGCCTTTGCAAGCCGACGGCGCGTTGGTGTGCGGACCTCAGGAGTCGGGCCCGTCACCACCTCGTTTCCGGCTGGCGGCACCGGCGGGTCCGCCGGCTGCTCGCCTTGTGCGTTCCTGGACGGTGGCGGTGGAGGCACGATTATGTCCGGCATGGCGACGTCGCCGCTGTCCCTCTCCATGATAGGGTGCTTGCCGCCGGCTTCCCGAGTCTGTGCCACGAACTCCGGCGGTGGCGGCGCGGAGCTCAGGGGGGTGACGAATATCACCGACTGGCGGCGCGCGGCCTCCTCGGCCTGCTTCTTCACCGCGTCGGCTGCCTCGGCCTCCGCCAGTTTCTTCAGGGCGGCAGCCTCCGCCTTCTCTGCTTTCGCCTTCTCCAGGCGGGCGGCTTCCTGCTCCTCGTGCGCTTCCCGCGCGTTCCGATCCGTCGCCTCCCGGAGGTCGGCGGCCGGATCGATCCGCCGAGTGGTGGTGGAAGTCTCCGCCGACCCCACGATGGAGGCGGCGGCCGTCTTCTCAGACAAGATCAGCAAGGAAGGAGAAAGTACGAGATGAAGGCAGTACTTACGCAGAAACCAGCGGCGGCTCCTTCACTGCCTTGCGAAAGCGGATGGCCTTTGCGGCCGCTTCATCCCGCTTAGTCGCCGCGGCCGAGCCCCTGGCTTCTTCGGCCGGCTGCCGAACAGGCTTGGCGCGGCCCTGCGCTTGTGCGCACCACCTCGGGCTGCCACGCGGCAGATGAGCTCGCGCCTGGCTGGTCGGACCCTGGCTGGTGGCGTGGGGCGACTTCCCCCGCATCGTCGTCGGGCCAGTCCTCGAGGCCGGTTCCGAGCCCTGAGCCGCCTGCTTCGCTGCCTCCTCCCTCGGTGTCGTCCTCCAAGGCCACCACCCCCAAGTCGGGGTCATCCACGTCGCTATCCGCTCGATCGGGGAGGAATTGACGCTCCGGCCCCGCGGCGCCGGCGGCCGGCTGGAGGAGGGGGCTCTGTTTAAAGGCCGATTGGTCAGGTTGGACAGGCAGAACTTGGCAACAAAAAATATAGAGAAAAAGAGAGATGACTTACCATAGGCGGGGGGTCGGTGCATGAATACGGCTCCTTGCCGAACCGCCACTCTTCCGTAAGCTCGCAGTTCGTAAGGTAGTTCACCATATGAGCTACCTCTGCGTGAGGCATCTCCTTGGTGCATAGCCGGCTTGGGTCCCGATGCCCGCTCATCTGACAGATCATGTGAGGGCGGCCCTGGAGCGAGAGCACCCGGCGTGCCACGATGGCAGACAGCAAGTCGGGCCCTGTCAGGCCCTCCGACTGTGTCAACACCCGGAGCCGCGCGATTGCGGCGGCTCCAGAGGGCGACAGTGTCCTGGCCCGGTACGACCAGTTGGGCCGCCTCCCAGCCGGCGGGCCGGCTACGTAAGTCGGCAAGTTGACCCAGTCGCCCTCCGGGAAGACGCTCTTCACGTAAAAGTACGACCGCTGCCACATCTTCACCGACTTAATCAACGTGATGGGAGGAAATGAATTTTCGGTCGCCGGCCTCCGCACCGCAATGAAAGCGCCGCATTGAGCCGGCACGCCCGCGACGAGGGTGCCGAGCTTAGTGTAGAAGAACTCCCCCCAAAGCTCGATGGTGGGGAGGACGCCGAGGAAGCCTTCGCACAGAGTGACGAAGGCGGACAGCAGCACCACCGTGTTCGGGGTGAGGTGGTGCGGCTGAAGATTGTAGAACTCGAGTAAGGACCGAAAGAAGCCGCTCGCCGGCAGGCCGAGGCCGCGCAGGCAGTGCGAGCGGAAGACGACCCGCTCGCCCTCCTCCGGCGCCGGCGAGATCTCCCTCTCCGGCGCGAGGCGGACCTTCATGTAGTCTTTGCCGGGCAGCCTCCGCGTCTGGCGGAGGAAGTCGATGTGGTCTTCATGGACTTCGGAGCCGTCCCATGCCCCGGAGCACGCCATGGGGGGGCGTGAGGTTGACAGACGAGCTCATCGGAGACGAGCAGCGGCAGCGCCCCGGCGTGGCTTGGAGGTGCTACGGCGAAAGGAAGAAGGAGGCAAGAATGGGGTGGAGGGGCACGCGTGCTCCGCCGCTCCTTCTCCTCCCCCTACTTATAGGCCTACGGGCTGCGAAGCCGAGGGGGCGATCGTGGGATTTACTGCGCCCATGACCCCACGCCCCCACGTTTATCGCGCGAGTTACTGCGCGCAGTAACTCCGTGGGAAAACTCAACCGCCCACCTCGGCCGCAGCGGATCCGCTCGCGTGCCGAGGCCCGGTAGTGGCGGGCCCCGCCCGCAGGCGCGTCCCATCATGCGCGTGGGCTGGCAGACCGGCCCGGCCGCTCGACGCCACGTGGCATGCCCACGACGGGCGGCGGCCTGGAAGCTTAGCAAGCACGCCGCCTGGTTCCCGTCGTTGCATTCAAAGTTTTGGATAAGTCAGGCTGGACGAGGCCGACTCTCGCCAGGCGGCTCGGCAGAAGTCGGACGAAGCTCCACCTCAAGCACTCGGAGAAGGAAACTGCTGAGGCACCTCGGCTGCTCAGCCGCGGCACCTCACCAGCTTCGGGGACTACTGTCAGAGTAATGGGCCACGGGTAGGCTAACCGGAGTCCCTAAACCTTCCAAGACATCGGGGCTGGTTGCGGCCCTCAAGGCATCAAGACGAAGTGCCGCCTTCTGGTGGCCGGCTGGAGGAATAACTGGTTGCCGTAGACGGCCGAGTTCCAAAGGCCGGCATCAAGACAAGCCGACTCCTAGTGGGCGGCTTCCAGAGAAGCCGGCCCTAGCAGTCGGCCCGTGGCGCCCACAAAGTCTGCACCCTCATCAAGAAAGACAAGACAGGGAGTGGCTACAGTGTAGCCCATCCCTCCCAAATCCAGGGCCGGCCGTGGCCACAGTGCTCCGTACAGGCGGAGATCTCCGCCCGGCGCGGCACTGTTGCCACTCCGCCCCTAACGTCATCCCTGTCAGGCGGAGCCCTGCTCCCACGACCGCCTGTCGGTACGGCCTGAAGACGGCGGGCCCTACCAGGCAGCGTGAGCTCGGAAGACGACGGAAGCCTGGCCAGTCGGACCCGAGGGAGGCCGGCCTCCAGCAGCCGGCTTGTTCCTTCCTCGGGGCCCCACACGCCATCAACTAGATAAGACGCGGTGTGGCTACAGTGATCTCCCACCAGGCGGCGGGACTGTAGCCACGCCCCCCTGACCAAGCCTGCGTCATTAGCATCACGGCTACAGTAATCAGCAGTCGACAAGACCCGCGAGCGACGGAGGCGGCCTGTCGGCTCTGTACCAGACCAGTCGGCAGGGCCCGCCGCCAGCAGCCGGCGGAGAAGCCGGCGACCAGAGAGACTGACAGCCGGGTCCTACACCCGACCAGATTACCATTGTACCCCTGGGGTAGGCCTATATAAACCCCCAGGGCACCCATGCAAAGGGTTGGAACCCGTTAGACTTAGACCAGCACCTAGGGGAGAGGAGAGCAAGCCTTGCCTCCTTCTACCTCTAGCATACAGCTCGAGGAGCACGATTGTACTCACTAGTGCCTTAGTGATCATGCGGAGACCCCGCAGAGCAGGACTAGGGGTGTTATCTCCTAGGAGAGCCCCGAACCTGGGTAAAGTGCGCCGGCGTTCGTGTCTACGCCTCATCCCGCTTCCAGGCACCGACGACGTTCTACTCGCCCCCACCATGATAAGCCATCCATTGGCATATGTCGCACCTAACCCCCGACAATAGAGGACGTGGATCTGTGAGATCTTGTAGTCATTCGATTTTTTCCCGTTGCAACGCACGAACCCTTTTGCTAATTTATTTCTTATAGCCAGCTGACTCAGCTCTATTGTACTCCCTCTAAGGCCTTCCACTATGTGGGCTAAAAGAGGTGCCAAAACCAGTTTTCCCTCATCTAGCACCGATGCCTTCCATAGCCCAGCCGGTGCCATAAAAATATTCCAGGGAGCCGGAGCAAGTAGCTGCTCCGGTGCCCACTTCAAGCACTACAATAAAATATACTAAAGTATAACTGCCATCTCTACTGGAGCATTCCTACCCAACCACCACCGAGCAACATCATTCAATCCATACCAAACAACACTCAATTCACAGCAAACCAGAGCACTAAAATTTCCAGATGACCGTTGCACTGCAGTAGGAAAATCTGCCCGTTTGGAGAATATGTCTATAAAATGTACAGAACAAGCTCATAGAAGCACAAGAAGATCTTGGAGAAACTCTCCCCCAAAACATGGAGCACTCATCTTCTCAAAGCTTCACAAGCATGATGAACTCCTCCTTCTCACCTTCAGATGCACAGAGCCGAAACAACCTACAAAATCCACAGAGCCCAATTAGTTTGCAGTACAATTCTAGTTTCCATCCCCATCATCCACATATGAATTATCCACCCACACAATATATTCCCAGTTTCCAGCATCAACACCCACACCATGCAAATTTATATGCTCAAGGAGGTTACCAGCAAGTTCCATCCATACCTCTAGGCTACGATGGTGTTGCTTACCAAGGTAACATGGGGCAGTACCCTTCGGGAGCATTTGGAGCAGGCTCAAGTAGCAGTCCAGCTTCTCCTGCTGGATGCATACCTTTTCTTGGATCTGCTAGAGGCACTAGTTCAAGAGGAGTTGAGAACAGTCCAGTTGGATTTAGTTCTCCCATGTCACCTGCATATCAAGTGGATGAAGATCCGGCTGTCAGTAATCAAGATGGCAGTGATAGTAGTCCTGATGAGATTCAGAAAAAAGGAAAAGGCAAGAACTGGAGTAAGCGTGAGGATGAACTTCTCATAGCAGCTTGGGTGCACAATTCATGTGATCCGATTGATGGAAGCTCCAAAAGGGCAGAGACCTATTGGAAGGAAGTCGCAGCAGAGTACAACAAATATGCAACAAAAGAGCAGAAGAAAACAGTTGGGCAATGCAAGAACCACTGGACCAAGACCACAAAGAAGGTTACAAAGTTCAATGGTATCTACAATGTTGAAAAAAGTACATGGCCTAGTGGGAGTGATGACAAGCAACTTATGGAGAGGGTATGTGCCAAATACATGAGTGTTGCCAAGACAAAAAGACCCTTTCCATATGAGCACTGGTGGGAGTACGTGAGGAAATAGGCTAAATGGAGAAGGTCTTATTCAGTTGAAGAGATGAACAAAAGAAACAAGTTGAATGCATCAGGAGCTTATAGTTCTCCAACCCAGGCAATAGATGAGGAAGGTGAACTTCAACGACCCCCGGGACGCAACACTTCAAAAGACGCAAAAGATAAACAGAAGTCATCAAGCAAGTCTAAATGCTCTGGAAGCTTGACAAGTGAGAGTGTGGACAAATTTAATGAGATTCAACTACGAAAATCAATTGCTACAGAGAAAATGGCCGACGCCACCCTTAATCAAGCAGAAGCCACAAAAGTTCAAGCAGAAGCTGAGAAAGAAAGAGTTGAAACTGGGAAGGAGAAGATAAAGGTGGACAAACTGAGCAAATACCTTGATCTTCTTCACAAAAATACTTCAGCTTATGATGATGCCCAAAAGAAAAGACATGAACAAGTTCTAAATTTCTTAGCTAATGATCTGTTCGGTTAAGATTAGATGTATCTTGTAGGTGAATGATGCGCTATGTAAGCAGTTTCATGTGATCGTTGTTTATTAGAACTTTATGAATTAGTATGTAATCACTGGTTGTAAGCATTTTCTGAATTACTATGTAATCATTTGATGAATTACTATGCACTGCATTTAACTTGCTGGAAATATAGCTGTTGAAAACTAGCCGTTGGAAACTATTCCCTATTAATAGAGGCAGCAGCTCCATCCCACCAAGCCCAAACACAACACACCTTCCACTCAAGAGATGTCCACCAATGAGAACCCACAAGCAGAGCAACAAGACAATGTTGATGCAACAATTAGTTTCGAAGCCATGAGTGACTTTTTCTGGGACTTCATGAATAACCCAGTTGAAGCCCAGATTGAAGCAGAAATTCGAGCTCAGATTGCAGCACAACAGATAGGTACGTCCAATGAACACAGAAGACTACCTAGAAGACACCTTGATAGAGATAGGCAAGGTGGTGAGGATAGGCTGATGGCTGATTACTTCTCAGAAAATCCATTATACACTGACAAGCAATTTAGGCGTAGGTTTTGTATGAGGAAGCATTTATTTTTACACATTGTCCAAACTCTTGGCGAGTGGTCTCCATTCTTTACTCAGAGGAGTGATGCATTTGGCAAGCCTGGCTTTTCTCCCTTGCAGAAATGCACTGCTGCTATGCGAGTGCTAGCATTTGGGACACCTGCTGATTTGTTTGATGATAACTTGAGAATGGGTGAAACCACAATCATCAAGTGCATGACCACATTTTGCAAGGGTGTGATGGAGAAGTTTGGTCCAGAATATCTTAGAAGGCCCACTAACGAAGACATACAACGCTTACTTCATGTAGGGGAGGCCCGTGGCTTTCCTGGCATGTTGGGAAGTCTTGATTGCATGCACTGGACATGGAGAAATTGTCCAGTGGCTTGGAAGGGAATGTTCACTCGTGGCGATCATGGAGTTTCCACAGGCATGCTCGAAGCTGTAGCCTCACATGACCTATGGATATGGCATGCATTTTTTGGGGTTGCTGGATCAAGTAATGATATCAATGTCCTAGACCAATCAACTTTGTTTACTCAAGTGCTGCAAGGTACAGCTCCAAAGGTTCACTTTGAAGTCAACCACAATGAGTATAACTTGGGATACTACTTAGTAGATGGCATTTATCCGGAATGGGCGACATTTGTGAAATCAATCCCTATGGCTCAAAGTGAGAAGCACAAGTTATATAAAGCACATCAAGAAGGAGCAAGGAAAGATGTAGAGCGGGCTTTTGGTGTTTTGCAAGCTCGTTTTGCTATAGTTCGTCATCCAGGGCGTATGTTGCAAAGGTGTGCTCTTGCTGAGATCATGTATGCTTGCATTATATTGCATAACATGATCGTTGCAGATGAGAGGCACACCTACAAGTGCTATGACAAATATGACTGTGACTATGAATTGCTACAAGGCGCCCAAATACCATATCTTGAAACTGAACAAGGACCATTTGATGGGTTTGATCTGGTTCTTGAGACAGATGCTGCCATTCGGGATCGATCCACACATCGTCGTCTCAAGGCTGATTTGGTCGAGAATATTTGGCAAAAGTTTGGAGGAAATGGACATTAGCAATTATAAGTTCTACATGAATTCATCTTATTAATTTCTACCCCTTTCTACTTTAGTTTTCCAGTCGAGCATCTCCTTTGTAATTGTGTAATCTAGTTTACAAATTGTGGAATGAGAACATTTTATTATTATTTTTTGTTGCTAATTTTTAAGAACAAAAAAGTAGCATCACTGACATTATTAACTAGTACTACACTACATGCAAGTATAGCACGTCCTAATAGATAGAGCTTCATAGGCCGAACATTACAATGTCTTAACTGAATCCAGTAAAACATTTTTGTTTGCTTCATAGGCTGAACATCACGCATCCTCACCTGTGCTGCTTCGAGACCAGTAGAGGCAGCATAGTAGTAGAAAGTAGTAGAGGCAGCGCAGTAGCCGGCCGTCCAGTAGTCCGGGCAGCGCTAGCCACAACATACTGCTGGCCCGCCTCCGCCTCCTGCTTCCTCCTCCTCGTCCATGGAGCTCGTCCCCCGCCGCACATCACCTCCACTAGCCGCGGAGCCTCGGCGGGCCAACGAACACCTTGCCTGGGGTAGGAGATGCGTGTCGATTTGGCCTAGATCCACGCCGGATCGAGACGAGGAGGTGAGGATGGAGATGGATCTGGTCGGAGGAGAAAGGGGATTTTCTCTGGACAGAGGCGGACGAGAAGGAACTCGCGCGAAGGATCGAGGAGAGGTTGGCTTGCTCGATTTTTTTATGGACGTGTGGGTCCCGCTTTTCTACGGGCTACAAACGCACATTGTGAGGCCGGTACCAAATTCTTTTATAAGGGCATCGATACGCAGTCTGCTATATTTTAGTGCACCGGGCACCGGGCACATAGTGGAAGGCCTAAGAACGGCGCTTTGTAGCCACGTCCCCTCGACATATATCGGGATTGACGTGACACTGACAGTAACGACCCACGCTGCAGTCCATGACAGTTGGACCCCACAAGCGTCATCCGCCTCCCATTCCCGCAGGTCTTCACAGCTCTTCTCTTCCTTGACTTCACACCTCTTCCTTCCCTTCTCCTTCCCCTCACGTTTATAATAAGACGCCGGTGCGCTGCTCCGGTGGCCACCTCGCCCTCGCGCCTCCCTTGTTGCTGTCTCATTTCTGACCACCGACGGGGGAGATGGCGTCGGAGCCGGTGGCGCGGGCCGTGGCGGAGGAGGTGGCACGGTGGGGCGGGATGAGGCAGACAGGTGTCAGCCTGCGCTACATGACGGAGTTCGGGGCGCGCCCCACGGAGCGCAACCTGCTGCTCTCCGCGCAGTTCCTGCACAAGGAGCTCCCCATCCGCATCGCCAGGCGCGCGCTCGACCTCGACTCCCTCCCCTTCGGCCTCTCCCATAAGCCCGCCGTCCTCAAGGTGAATCCCTAACATACGCACGCGATCTTCGTCGTTGCTACTATTACCACTTTTGCCAGAGAGAAGCGCTCGCCACTTGTTTCATAATTCAGGGAAACGGCTTAAGAGTGGGTCAATTTGCTGTGCGGTTTCCCTTTTTGTTCTCAATCTGCTTTGATTCTTGTGGAAAACCAGGGATTATTTTGCCACACTTTGCTTTCCGTTTGGAGTAATCTGAATTGGGCTTTTCTTCAAACAGTTGGTAGTGGAGTATTCGTTCGTTTCAAGTTTTCTCCTATGTGCTTATGTCGGGAACACATAGATAACTACTCTAGATTTTTATTTAATGTGCTAGACAATGCCCGTGCGATGTAAAGGGATATAAATATTCTAGTACGTTAGCTTGTGATTTATCTTAGCATATTAATGTGATTGTATAAATAAATGTTTATCAAATTCTGTCCGTGATTTACATTACATTCTGACAGAAGTTTGGTAAGTAAATTAAAGTGGAATTGGTTTATAAGATAAGTAAATTAAGGCGATTGATTATCATACAGGAAAGGACGAAGGGGTGGTGGGAAGAAAGTGAAACATGGAACCTTACATTTTTTGAGTTTTTAATTTTTTTAATGTAAAGTACATAGACCCAGAAAAAGAAAGAGTCCCTGCTCCTTGTTAGGAATAAACCCCGCAATTAGTTTCTCTGCCATGGCAACGCATTTCATTCCCCTGCCATGGCATGTTTTTTGGCTGACATTGCAGCTGTTTGTTTTTTCTGTTAGCTGTTTTAGCTAGGCTCAACTGATTTGAGCGATTCTTGTGTCGCACTTGATCCATTCGTCGGATGGCATGAACTCTATGGCTCATGGGCGTTGCACGTCCCTTGTAGCCCGAATAAGAGGAGAAAGCATGGTTTTTGAGTCGCTGATTAGTCGCTGTATAGTCGCCGACTAATCGCCAAGTCGTTTTCCAAAAATCAGGGCGACTCGCGACTATACAGCGACTTTCGTCGACTATACGCCGAGCCGCAGGGCTCGCGGCGACTCGCCAAGTCGCGACTCAAAAACCTTGGGAGAAAGTAATCAGAAAGTCGCAATTGCACGTGGCACAAAAATACTCTTGTGTCCAGCTCCTTCTGTTCTTCGTGTTCGTCGAGAGAGTGTGAGCTGGGAGCGAGAGAATTGCCGACACTCCTTTCTTGTATTGGTAGGAGGGACTGGAGTACTAAATTACCTGTTCTCTTTGAACCCGTGGAATTTCACAAAGGACCGAATGTTACTGGCAGTTCTAGGTTAACAGTTGTAATGTCATTTTCTATCTCTTCATTGACTAACATACGTCATGAAAGATTTGATTCTACCACAGCTAGGTTTACAAAATTGAAAACAATTATGATTCAGGTGCTTGTCATTTGAATTATTGGAGACAAGTCTAGCATAGATGTATCCCAGGGTAAGGAATAATTTTTTCCAGATTCCTTCATGACAACATGATTTGATTTTGTTAAGCATATTGGCTTCTTGAACTTCACAGTTCAGATATCGAATCACTTGGACTAGTCAGATAGTAAATATTCTAAGAAGGATTGGTGTAACAGAATCAGCACGTTCTTACCCATGAGAGTGTCTCTTTACAGGACTAACTCTTTTTTATTTGCTGCTGTTAAGGTGAGAGATTGGTACTTGGATTCGTTCCGTGACATCCGGTACTTCCCGGAGGTGAGCAACCAGGACGATGAGCTAGCATTCACCCAGATGATCAAGATGATCAGGGTGCGTCACACAAATGTGGTGCCCACCATGGCATTGGGTGTGCAGCAGCTGAAGAAGGACCTGGGTGGTACAAAGGCATTCCCCTCTGGAATTAATGAGATCCATCAGTTCCTTGATCGCTTCTACATGTCAAGAATTGGGATCCGCATGCTGATAGGTAAGCATACACAGCACCTGCCTGTTTGTTACTAGATTTTAAATCTACAAACTGTTACTAGTGTCCGTCGACAAGTTTCTCTACTCCTATAAAAGACTCAGTTGGTGATGATGGTGTGTCTGCCATCCGTCATTTCTGACCATCAGATTTGCATCCAACGACTGTGAGGTAAGCTGTGGCATTTTTGCAACAAGACCGCACTTCTCTGCTCCAATTTACAGAAAACCCCTTAGTATCCTGAAACCAACCACATCCGCACCTAAAAAAAGCCACGAGGAATATATTTTGAGTGAAACCTAATACGAGTATATTTTTAGTGACACACACACACACACACACACCAAAACTAGAGTGTTTTTCTTTCAAGTTTGTGAACATGTATTGTTCTACTTTGGATCCGTTGCAACGCACAGAACATTGCTAGTAGTTACTAATATGCTTTTAGGTGTTATTAAGCTCCAATTCTAATTCGTAACCGGTGTTTCCGGATTAATAGAAATGCATTCCTTCCAGTGTACTGGCACACTACTCCAACTTAGCATCTGATATGGAAGTTCAAATTTTATTTTATTTTCTGCCTTGCCAAAAAGAACTACCATGAGCCTGCCTTTCTGCTTAAGAGCAGGCTAAAAGTAATTAATTTTTAAAGCATAGGTTTGGAGTAGAAATGAAATTTAATAGTCAGTAATAATTACTTCATTTGGCAGGAGTACTTATTAGTTTGATAAGAACAAAAACTATTGTAAGATACCAGTATGATATCATTTTTCTTAGAAAGTGGTCGTCAGTGGTTATTCATACCCAGTCATTTTATGTTTTCCTGCCAAAAACTACAACTGGTGTAAGATAACCATTTATGAGTACAATGTTTTCATTTGAATCGTGCTACTGAAGATAGATAACACAACGTTCTTGATTTCAGGGCAGCATGTTGCTTTGCATGATCCTGATCCAGAGCCTGGCGTCATAGGGCTCATAAACACAAGATTGTCCCCCATGCTGGTGGCTCGACTTGCTAGTGAAGATGCACGCGCTATTTGCATGCGAGAATATGGATCAGCTCCTGATGTCAACATATATGGGCACCCAGATTTTACGTTTCCGTAAATCCCTGATTTTCAGTCCTCCTATATGCTTCCATTTTGATTTGAACCGATCTTACTGTATTATTCATTTCATCAGTAATATAGTTGAAGTGCATAAAGTATTGAATGAATTTTGCTTTCATTTCTCAATTGCAGATATGTGACAATACATCTACATCTTATGATGTTTGAATTGGTGAAGAATTCTCTTCGTGCAGTACAAGAACGATTTATGAACTCTGATAAACATGCACCTCCTGTTAGGATCATAGTTGCTGATGGAGCAGAGGATGTAACTATCAAGGTTTGTCTCTCCCCATGGCTATACAGTTTATTTTGTGAATCACAAGCTTCTCTGTGTGCAAGAGTTAACCTTGTATGCTTTTATCAATGTACCTCTTTTTTGTTTATATAGCAAATGAAAATGAAAAAAAAGATAATCAAATTTGGCATTTAACGCAAAATCTGATATACAATCGTGTGAAACACTTAGTATTAGTTCTGCAGAGACCAAATTATTGACTAGTAAGCAATGACATACCCAAATCCAGACCATCATGGTTTCTTATACTTATCCAAAGGTGAAATATACCTCAGGACATTTATCTCTCTTGAAAGAGTGGCTCATGTATGCAAGAACAGTGTTGGAGCGGCATATTAAGTTCCACTACATTTTTTGGGAAAGATCAATATTCTGTATCGCATTACAGTGCCATAATTGTTACAGAAAATTTGCTCCTCAATTATGTGCAAGACATCCCATCCTTGTTCCATTTTTCTTCTTCCATGATAACCCTACTGGAAAGTGTTCCTGTAAATAATTTCTTATATGGACCACATACATTAGAACATGTGTTGCTAGTCAGCTTTGATTGATCCAATCCTTAGCCACGTGACTTGCGTTTATAATCTTTCCAATGCAGATTAGTGATGAAGGTGGTGGAATACCAAGAAGTGGCCTCCCAAGAATATTCACCTATCTCTACAGTACAGCAGAACACCCACCTGATCTAGATGGCCATAATGGAGTGACAATGGCTGGGTATGGTTATGGGCTCCCAATTAGTCGTCTTTATGCTCGATATTTTGGCGGGGATCTGCAAATAATTTCTATGGAGGGATATGGTATGTCCATTTTGCACTTCATATGCTTATGTAAAGGAGTGTTGAAGAGTGCCCTTCTTTTTTGCTGAGCTTTCCTCTATATATTAAACTTTTGATTTCCATGAATTTTTGTCTGAAAGTTGACAGAATGTGAAGATTAGAAACCTTGGCACTTACTCCCTCCATCCCAAAAAGCTTGTCTTAGATTTGTCTAGAATCCCTATCTAGACATGCTTTAGTGTTTGATACACACGTATCTAGATAAATGTAAGACAAGCATTTTGGGACGGAGGTAATAGTATTTGGTAGTTAAGCATTAATTGTTTCTTCCACTCCGCGCCTAATAACTACCTAAGTTGGGAATTGCTGCAATATTTCCATTACTACTAAACTTATGATCATCAATGTGTTTGCTCTTTTATGTAGGAACTGATGCTTACCTCCACTTATCACGTCTGGGAGATTCAGAGGAACCCTTGCCCTAAGAGATTCAGAAGGACCCATTACCTCATTGACCTGCTGCTCTGATATCATTGCTGTTATTAGGATGATGTAATTGTTGGCTGGTATGCAAATATCGTTACCAAGGCCAGCCATCAATATATGATTCAGCTGTTCTGCTCTAGTCAGTATATGTGGAATGACACCATAACCAAGGCTCTAGTTTTTTCTTACCGTCATTGGAATTTGGGAAGAATGACGTTGCAGAACTACTTCGAACCAACCCTTGCCTGGTTTATGTTGTCTAAAATTGTTTACTAGAGGCTCAAAACGGGAAGTCCTCACATACTTCCAGTGCGTTTCCTTGGCATCTTTACTAAAAGAAGGATTACTGGCAGGAGTTTCCTTTTGCATTGCCAATCAAGTTAATTTCTATTTTTTACAAGTGATTTGACTTTATTTATTAACCATACACTTAGGCCCCGTTCGGGAACGGACTAGCTGCTCCCCAAAAATGAACTGCGCGCCGCTCCGCTCCACCATTTCAGCTCCACGGAGTTGGGAGCCAGAGTGTTGCCGAACGGGCCTTTAGAATCTACTCCCTCCTTTCCGGTTTATAAGGCTTATCTCAAAATCTTAGTTTTTTTCATTTTATAAGACTCAATTTGGTTGTTCCCCATCATAAGTTTAGATTCCAATGTGCATTAAATAATTGCATGCAAGTATTAAGAGAAAATTGATCAATGCACGTATTTTATTCATGCATGCATTGCAATTAATACATTGATAGACATTCATTTTTGAGGAAAATAAAAGCATTAATTGGATGCTTTTGCAAATTACAAAAAGTATTCCACCACTCACCATCTACCTTGGTTGGTGAGATTTTTGAATTGAGCCCTATAAACCGGAAAGGAGGGAGTATTTCTGCACTGAACTCTTGGAGCGTTTGCCCGCTCTTCTTACTGCTATAGACTGATGGTTCCGTTCTGAATAACTAGTAAAATGCACGTGCTTTGCACGTTGGTATGTAAAAAATGGAGAAACATTTAATCATAATTTTGTTGAATTTTGAACTTGAATAGATGTAGCTATGATTTAATGAATTAGAACTTGGGTTAATTTCTTCATTTATAATTGTTTTGTCACTTCTTATCACATTGTGAGGCATACTCTATGGCCAATCAAAGGGCACTCATCTTCTGCGAAGCTTGAAGGCACCATGAAGACATTGGTCTCTATATTCTCAAGGGCATCCGCTTCAATACGCATGATTTCTTCATCAGGCAACTGACTGCTTCAGGCATTAACCTCTTTGGCCAGAAGTTTTATGCTTCATGGATGATGCGGCTGATTAAGCTACGCACCACCATCAACTATCAAGTTTTAGCTCGCAATCATGTTGTCTTCTTGCCTGAGGTGGATATGTCACATGAAGCCATCTATCCTCAGCCAGCCAAAGAACCACTCCGTAAAGACAATCCTGCCTTTCAGAGCTTCTCTGCTCCTATTGAAGCCACTCATGTTCCAAATCATGTTGCTGTTGGTCCACTTGCAGCTTCGTCTGCTGCATCGTGCTCACACTGATGCGACAACCAGCACAGTTCCTCAGAGGGCTTCGAAGCGTGCTCGAGTACTCAATGATAGAGAACTTTTAGTTTCTCTTCATCAAAAGCATGATAGGCATCATGATTGGATGAAACGCTAGATGCAAAGTCTTCTTGTTGATGTCAATCGTATCTGCAACCTCTCCACCAAGAATTCTTTTGTTGCTCAAGAAGCCTGCCAGCGTGTTTGGAAGAGCCTCACAATGCTCTGTTCTGAAGATGTTCTCATTGCTGATGGCTTCACCGAGCGCTTCAAGTTTGACTCCAAGCCTCCGGAATAGGCCAAGTGGCGTCCTACACGATCCATTGAAGACTCCGACTACTCATGATCCGTCCCAACTGTTATTGCACGCGTGATTGATGAGGAGGACGACACCACTTCACCAGCAATAGCTTCACTGCATCAAGATGCTGCATCAGGCCCTACTGCACCATCCAACTCCAACGTCGACCTGGCTGCAACAACATCTTCACCGCCGCCTCCCGAGAATGCTTAGATGCCCTATGTCTTTGTTCCTTTTTGGTCATTCGATGACAAAAGGGGGAGAAGCATATGTGTTGATAGTCTTCAAGCGGGTTTATTGGGTCAAGTGCTATATTTTTTGTTAAGTTTGCAACTCGTTCATAAACATTTGGTTTTTGAGTTGTAACACTTAAGTCCAGATGGGACGCGTGCTACATTTTATGCTGCTTTGTTATGCGTGGTTGAATTCCTATCTTATGCGCATGAAATCATTCTGCAGATGCCCATTTTTCATTGTGCATGTCATTATCTTCAATACATTTCTGTATGCACTATGATTTGACTTCATGAACAAGAGTGAGTTCTCTACAAAGCAAAACCTGCAATGTGCATTTGCATTCGAAGGCAAATTACTTATATGCACATTTTCAGAGGGAGCCCTTCAACTTCATGAAGCCAATGACCACGTTCTTTAACTTTCACATATTTTTATCCGCGTTGAAAACTTCAACCAGTTTGTCATCAATCACCAAAAAGGGGGAGCTTGTAATTGCATCTAGTGCCACCCCTAGTTGGTTTTGGAGTATTGACGACAAATGTGGTTGACAGACTAATGTGTTTGTGAGATTCACAGGAGAGCACAGGTAGAAGTTCCTATTGATTCGGTTTACCCATCGAAGATGACGCCTAAAAATGTATGAAGACATTGAAGACATTGGTGGTTCACGAAGACAATCGCGTCGAAGATAATGACGCGTGAAGACATTCGCTTGAAGGCAATGGAGTGCGAAGACATAGTTTCTTTCGTACTTTCATTTTCTTCTTTCTTGAGTCATAGGAACCACCGAACTGTCTAGTGGGGTTCAAGTGAACAAAGTCAGAAAACTGACTTGATGTTCAACCCAAATCCTATGCCTTTGAGTGAAGACAATGAGAGAAAAACTTATCCTGAGTTGGATAAGTCAGCTTTGCTTGTAGCCCAAGTCAAGCTATCGCGTGTGTTTGAAATCCGACTGTTGGACACATGTCGGTTTCCCAATGACCCAGGGTCATTTCGGACAAATCATGCCGGGTTTCCCCTGGCTATAAATAGCCACCCCCTTCCACCATAAATTGGTGGCTGGTCAGAGTTAGTGCACGACTTTTGTCGTTTGAGAGCAACCCACCTCCGAAGCCTTTGAGAGAGAATCCTTGCGGGGACAAAACCAAAAACACACAGAGCCCAAAGAGTGCTTGGCATCACTGAAGTCTTTCTGTCCGCGTGATCTGAAGACTTATTACACTTGAAGACTATAATCTTCCAGTCGGTTAGGTGTCGTGTTCTGAGGGTCCAAGAGTCATTGTGGATCGTCAGTGAACGGAGTCTGTGAAGGTTTGGAAGTCTACCTTGAAGACTTACCAGAGTGATTGTGCAAGGACTAAGTGACCTTAGCTCAAGGGGAATAAGGTGAAGACATGGTCTTCTGAGTTTAATCTCAGCTTCCCTAACCAGACGTACAATTGTCACAGCAACTGAAACTGGTCTACCAAATCCTTGTCTTCGTCAAGTAACTGGTTCTATCACTTCACCCCTTTACTTCCAGTTTAGCTTCGTAAAGTCATTGCTTACTTGCTCTGGTTGAATACCTTGTGTGAAGACATTCACCCTGATTGCATATTTGGCTTCACACTATCTTCCTATTCTTATCTGTCTACCTAGCTGCTACTTGTCTTCGTGCATTCCCTGTATTGTACTTTGACTCTATTGCATGGCTAGTGTAGTTTATCTTCCGCTGTGTTATGTTTAGTGGCTGTTTTTAACTGCCTGTCTCGAAGACTTTTATAAAAATCTCCTATTCACCTCCCCTCTAGTCGATAACTAGCACTTTCAGTATCTCAAGAAAAGTATCTCAAAGATTGTGTGAAGAAGTTTGGAATACAAGATCGCAAGGGCTACAAGACGCCAATGCCAACCAACGGTCAATTGGGCTCCGACGATAATGGCAAAGAGTTCGATCAAAAGGTATACCGCTCCATGATTGGTTGTTTATTGTACTTATGTGCATCTAGGCCAGATATAATGGTTAGCGTTTGCATGTGTGCCCGATTCCAAGAAACACCAAAGGAGTCGCATCACCTCATGGTGAAGCGAATACTTTGATATTTGGCTCACACCCCAATGCTAGGATTATGGTATCCAAAGAGCTCAGAGTTTGATCTAGTTGGATTCTCAGATGTTGCTTATGCTGGTGACAAGGTGGATCGCAAGTCTACATCAGGCACATACCACTTTCTTGGTCGACCGCTTGTCTGTTGGTCTTCAAAGAAGCAGAACTATGTGCCACTCTCTACTGCTGAAGCTGGATATATTGCTGCCGGATCTTGCTGCGCTCAGCTTCTCTGCATGAAGTAAACTCTCAAGGACTATGGCATCAACAAGAAGATGGTGCCACTCTATTGTGACAATGAAAGCGCCATCAAGATTGGACACAATCCCGTTCAGCACTTCAAGACCAAGCACATTCAGATTCGTCATCATTTTCTCAGGGATCATGTGCTAAAGGAAGACATTGATATCATTCACGTCAACACCGAAGAGCAATTGGCAGATATCTTCACAAAGCCTTTGGATGAGAAGAGATTTTGCAAGCTGCGGTGTGAGCTAAATATCTTAGAATCCTCAAATGTCCTATGAATGGACACACATCGTAACGCTTATGCATGTTGATGACTTAGGTTCGCAACACACCAAGTAACATATGTCTTCAATTCATGAAGATATACACTCTAAGTGTGAAGACATTAATGTGAAAATTGACTTCAGAGCGCCACGATAATTGTGCGTCGTGTCTGGGTATAATACTTCCTATACGGTGGGTAATGCCACCACCAACTATTCTTGAAGATTTTTATTTGGTGTCAAATACATTGCATTATCTTCATAATTGGTTTGTCTTCCACATTGGATTTATCTTCATGTTCTATTTGATCTCTCTCTCTCTCTCTCTCTCTCTCTCTCTCTCTTATTCCCCGCGGTCATTAAATCGTCTACTCCTGTCGCTCTCTCGCTCGCAACCCTAGCATCGTCGCTAGCCCTCATCGTCGCCCGGGAAGAAGCGCTTCGCTGCTGAAACCTCTCTGTCACCGTACTCACGCCGACCGCGGATATCCTCTCCCTGCCGCCGCCATAGCTGTCTTCCGCTGCCAAGTTAGGGCGTGGGAGATTGAACTGCTCGGCTCCTCTCCAACTCGTCTTGCAGTTCGTTCCCAGTTCTTGAGCAGTAAATAAAATCTCACTTTTTGCCGTTCGTTTGATCCGTTTAACTTTCTATATCTTCAGAAAGTTGTTTTGTCACTTCCAAATCTGGATCTTCTATCTTTTGCATCTCATGATTTGCCAAGTACCTTCACTTATGCTTCATAACTAATGTGATTCCTCACTTGTACTTATTTACGAACTCGTACAAATGTGGAACCAACTTATCCCAATAAGTGAATGTCTTCGCACTATGAGGTCAATATCTTCAAACTGATTTTATCTTCAAAATCCTCTGAGAATGCATATGACCTCTCCTGCTTCCCTCGCATCTCTAATTCTTTCACAGGTACATGTCTGTGGGCGAGTCTCTTGGTTCTCATAGTCTGAATTCATTTGCAGACTTCTTACAGCTTCACCTCGACTCTCCCGAAGCCAGTTCCTATTTGACAAGTAGAGAGAAGCCAGATATTTATGCGAAGCCAATCATTTCTATGAAGCCAGTGACGGGTGGTAAATCCATAAAGAAAGGGGGTAGACAGCATCGTGAGAATACTGCACTGGATCTGCCTCCGGATCTATATGAGATGTACAAATCTAATCCAGAAGAGTCATATGGGGAGCGCAAATCACACGTGCAATGGATTCGCAGGTACTGGGTTGCACAATGGTTTCATTACAAGTTTGTAACCCCAGAGTACGCTGCAAAGAACGCTGTGAGGCCACCGTGGGCCGACATTGTTTATAAGAAGCTTCACCCAAAGACCAAGGCCGAAGCCATTCAGCAAGGCTTCTATCCTTGCATGGTGAGGCGGCCCATGCCTGAAAACCTTGATCTATCAAGCATGTTATGGTGCCGTGACGATGATCTTTTTGAAGCCAACTATCAGTTCTCCAGGGGCTCTGCTACCCAGAACAAGGACTATGGGATTGACTTCAATCCAGGTCCGACCGAACCAAGGCCTGATGGCTCACGCCAGGCTGAAGCCAATCTTGTTGGCCCCTTCAATGACTTTGATGCGTATCTGGCGCATTGTGTTGAACAAAGAGCTAGTGCTGAAGCTGCTCAAGAAGGGGCTCACCAGACTGATGTTCCAGTCCCCGAAGCCGACTAAGAAGGCAAATGCTTCAAAAGCTACATCTGCACCAAAAGCTTCAAGAGTGAAGCCTCTGAAAAATGCACCTCCTGAAACTAGCATGCATTCTGAAGACTTGTCTCGGACTTCTCCGAAGACAAAGAAAATCTCAAGGTTAGGCCTTACACCAGCAAGCATTCTGCGCAATGGTGATGACATCATAGATCTGTCAAGCGATGAAGATCTTGATGATGATGCTCTGGAGCTGTTGATCAAGAACAAGCAGGAAGCTGAAATCTTCAAGGACATACCACTATTGCAGGATGGTCCTAACGCGACACTACGATCAAAGACTCTTCAATGAAACTGTGTGCGATGCATTAGTCGCAAACGGTGGTGTAAGAAAACCGTCAAAAATGAGACAAACTATTTGCGATGGCGGAGACATCAAACATGATTCAGACTATAGTTGCATGTGCAATGCGCGGCATACAGTTCACTCGAATGAACTATTTGCGATGAGCGTAACAACAGAAATGGTCAACTAGATGAAGGTGTGTGCGATATACGGCATACAGTTCACTCGGATGAATTGTTTGTGATTAGGCAACACAACAAAAATGGCTAGCCAGATCAAGGTGTGTGCGATATAGGGCATACAGTTTACTCCGATGAACTGTTTGCGATGAGCCAAGACAACAAAAACGGTTCAACTTAACAAGATGTGTCTGATACGCGACAAACATGCCATTAATCAGGAATGTGTGGGAAGGCTGATAATAACACAGACGATTGCTGCTAATAAGCCGTGTGTGTTGTGGGCAAACGCTTGCTGGTATGCAATTGTCAGTGATTGATGAAATCATCACCGGCAGGTTCCCTAGTTTACTCCGTGTGAGATGTGATTTGCTGTCTTTAGATGAACAACATATATAACCAAAAATAAACATCCAATTACATAAGTGACTATACAAAACATTCACACACACCTCAATAAACAATTACATGCATTCTAAACTAGGAGGAACGGTCATCTAATCATCTACTTCTTCTGAGGCCGCCGCCACTGCTCCGTGGCTCGATCCCTCGTCTGGGGCAGGATGAAGGCACTTCCTCATGTCAATGATCCGCCTGTACATCTCCTAGCTTGTGTACGCGTCCTTGGCCGCGTACTTGACGTGTTCTTCATCCAGTCTCTGCTCCCAGGCACTGTGCCACGCGATCTTGTCCTTGTTGCATGCAGCCTTCATGTTCGTGTAGTAGGGGTCGATGATGGCCGAGGCAAGGTCTGCCCCAGACCCTGTAGTGGTAACGGATGTCGACAAGGTTCTGGCAGGCCAAGCCCGAAACCTCGAGCGCTTTTAGATCATTTATGATGTCCACCGTAGCGAAGCTGTAGTCACGGCTCTTGATAAACCTGGCGAAACACTCGCAAGGCCTTGTGGACAGGCAGTAGTGGTAGACGAGGACGTGATGGCGCATGCACAACTAGGCGACGACAACCTTCTGATCACGCGCGGCACGACTGCCGGTGAACTCGAGGTCGAAGCCGACCACATGTTACTTGTCCTCGGCAAGCAACTGCTCCATAGTTTGGATGGAGCTCTCCACCCAGATCGGCCCGTTCGTGTACACCACCGAGAGGTCCTTCCTCCTCACGTGGGTGTCCACTATGTGAGGCGAGGTGAACTGCCGTCCGTTGTCGTTGTAAGCCATGGGGAGCGCCGTTGGAGCCACGGGGAGCGCCGTTGGAGCCGCTAGATATCCTCTCAGTATGTGTCGTCGTGGGTGTGCTTGATTATTGTGTCGTGGGGCGCGAGAGATGAAGGTAAATGGCCGCAGGAATAAATGGGGGCCGGGCAGCCTGGATTCTCGGCACGTTTGCATGGCAGTTTTTCACTACAAAAAAGACACATCCGTGACATTTTCGGCCGAACGATTTTTTTTCCTGTCATGCTTATGACACTTCTATGACGATAATTGTGACAAAACCCGGTATCATCATAGATGTGGTGGGCTCCTACTTCTATGACAAAAAATCATGATAGAAAATGGGCTTTTCATCCTGGGCGGGCCGGAGCCGCAGCTGCATGACATTCTTTGGGCCATCCATGACGGAAAAAACCATGGTAGAAGCGAGGGTGAGGAAAATATTGGGGAGTTCCCGGTTATGGTGGGTGGCTGGGGCCGAGTGATGCACGGAGGTTTGCGCGTTTCTCTCGTACACGTATGCGCGTGTGTGCGAGGCGTTGCGCTCTAACTGAACCCGAGCGAGGCGTTGGGTTCTAACTGAACCTGAGTGATTGCACTAGCTACGTTACTGAACCCCGATCGATCCCTTGCTGTTAATTGAACCCGAGTGATTCCTTCGCTACTGCTGCTAACTGAAGCCGATCGATGCTGCCTCTTGATGAACAATGAGCATTGTTGGGAGGGGGGGTTTGGATGAACAGTTTCCGGGGGGGGGGGGTGGATGAACAGGACCCCGTGGTAGTAGAGGCCATTGCCGCTGGATGAACAGGACCCTGTGGAGGGCTGGATGAACAGGACCCCGTGGAGGGCTGGTTGAATAGTAGTCGGTGGAGGGCTGGATGAACAGTAGCCCGTGGAGGGGTGGTTGAACAGGACCACGTGGAGAGGGCTGGTTGAATAGTAGTCGGTAGAGGAGCGGTGGAGGCTGGATGAACAGGAGCCCGTGGATGAACAGTCGCACGTGGAGGCTGGAGGAGGTCGACGGTGGATGAACAGTAGCCCCGTGGAGGCTGGAGGAGGTCGACGGTGGAGATGAACAGTAGCCCGTGGAGTCCTGTTTTGCGGTACGCCACACCCCTCCTGATGAACAGGACCCCCTTTTCGACCGTAGCGCTCCAACACAAGTCCATTTCCTCCGTTTTGCGGTATGCCACACCCCTCCCAATCAACAGGACCCCGTTTCGACCGTAGGAGGTCCAAGAGAAGTCTGATTCTTCCGTTTTGCGGTACGCCAGACCCCTCCCGATGAAAATGATCCCGTTTCGACCGTGGCCGGTCGAACACAAGGCCGTTTCCTCCGTTCTGCGGTACGCCAGGCCTCGTTTCGATCGGCTATTCCGTCAAAGCCGGTTGGCTCCCGATGAACACGATGACGCAGTTTCTCCGTTCTGACCCAGCCATGTACACGAGCCCTGGCCGTATGTATGCGCGGGTAGGCGTTCGAGACCCCGCCCATATGTACGTACGTGGCCATATTTACTTTCTTGTACCCTGGCTGTACGTACGTGTACATGCCACGTGCGTGCCTCTACTACGACACGTGCCCTTCCTTACTCGGCCACGGTTCATCGCTGCAGCCTGTAACAGACCGATCGTATGTACGTACACGTTCGCAACCAGAATGAAAACGCTACGTACGCTTCGACTAGGTGGGTCCCGACTGTCAGGCACTTCCTTGCGTGCGAAGATGTAACTGGTGGGCCCCAGCAGTCAGGGGGGAAATGTTTTTTCGTGAAATACGGTGGCTCGTCCGATGGGTCCCTGCTGTCAGGTGGAGGAATCATTATTTTCCGCGTAATGAGGAGGCACTTCCTTTCTGCGGCCATGGACCCAGCTGTCAGCCTCTCCACGTACAGTACTCTTCCTGTGGAAGTCATTCCTTGACCACACTGACCACGCCATGCCGAGAGCACCAAGGCGGTGGACGACGGCGAGGCCTAGGAAGGGTATGACGCGGAGCCTAGGAAGACGCAGTAGTGGATGCCCATGCGGAGAGGAGTACGAGGGTTCACTTGTTTGGCTTCGGTGTGAGGCTACCGTCGCTGCAGAATAACATGGTGTGTGGGTGAGTAGAGGGATGGCCTGGCCAGCGGTGGGAGTAGTAGGGGGTGGTGAGGCCTCCGCGGCAGCACAGCCGGCCATGGGAGGCAGGAGCAGGCGGCACGACCGGTGCTGGTTTGGGCAGCTAGAGCAAGAAGACCAGAGGTTGAAGAAGCACTATGGCCGTTGGAAGGACATCGTACGGTCACTGGAGCTAGAATCATTCATATTGACTAAGTTGACAAAGCCCTCCGTCCACGTCAACTTAGTAGGCCCACAAGTCAGCCTCCCACTATGGTGGGTCCCAGCTAGCAGGGGGAGTATTCATTTTTTTGTGTAATAAGGAGGCACTTCCTTGTGTGCGAAGATATAGCTGGTGGGTCCGAGCTGTCAGCGGGGGGAACATCTTTTTCACAAAATACAGCGCCCCTTCCGGTGGGTCCCAGCTGTCAGGTGGAGGAATCATTATTTTGCGCGTAATAAGGAGGCATTTCCTTGTGTGCGGCCGTGGACCCAGCTGTCAGCCTCTCCACGTATAGTCCACTTCCGATGGATGTCGTTCGTTGACCATGTTGACCACGCCGCGCCGAGAGCACCAGGGCGGTGGACGACGGTGAGGCCTAGGAAGGGAACGACATGGAGCCGGGGAAGATTCGGCAGTGGTTACCCACGCGGTGGGGAGTACGAGGGTTTACTGGTTCGGCTGCCGTCGCCGGAAAATAACAGGAGGTGTGGGTGAGTAGAGGAATGGCCTGGCCAGCAATGGAGTAGGGTGGGGCGGTGCGGCCTGGGCGGCAGCACAGCCGGCCATGGGAGGCGGGAGCAGGCAGTCCCACCGGCGCTGGTTTGGGCGGCTGGAGCAAGAAGACAGATATTGAAGAAGCAGCACGGCCGTTGGATTAACATCCAACGGTCACTGCTGCTAGAAACGTTTGTGGACTAAGTTGACAAAGCCTTTCGTACACGTCAACCTAGTAGACCCACAAGTCAGCCTCCAAATCTATCCCAAACAGCATACAACCCGGAATTTCTAGCCAGATTCAAATTAATTTAAAAACTAAACATACCTTAATTTATATCCAATGGAATTTTACCCGCACAAAAACAATGAAATTTAAAATATCAAAATCCTAAAGGAAAAAGTATTTTGGAACTAATTGCCTGTTTGCTGTTTTTTTTTCATTTTATAGCCCATTTATTATTAGTTATAACCCATTTCTTATTACTTATAGCCCATTTTTTGGGCAAAATGCATCCCTCCTCATCTTGAAAGATTTCCCGCCCAGCAGGGCGTAGAAAAGCAAGTAGGCCTACGTTGGTTATTCTGCAAAAAACAAAATAGCTGGGCTAGCCATTTTCAGAAAGGAAAAAAACAAACTAGGCTGGTCATGTGGTAAACATATGAAATAAAAGCCTGGGCTAGACGGGCCACAGCTCCCGCACAACCCAGTTGATACCCTTCTCCGTCCCGAAAAAACAAAATTACTGCACGCGCTGCTGGGTCCCTACTGTCATCCTCACCATGTATAGTCATCTCCTTATTCCTCTCGGTTGTTGACCATGTTGATGACACCGGAGGGCGGCGCCGCAACGAGCGAACCAAGGCGGAGGACGATGGTGAGGCCTCGGACGGGAACAAATAGGAGCCGGGGAAGATGCGCAGAGTTTTAGGGTGCGATGTGGCCACGATGCATGTGCGGCAGCACAGCCAGCCATGGGAGGCGGGAGCAGGCGGTCCCACCGGCGCTGGTTTGGCTTTAGCGGCTGGAGGAAGAAGAGACTGAAGAAACACGACAGACGTTGAATGTCAATCCAACGGTCGAGGTTGGCACAATCGTTTGTTGACTAAGCCGACACCAAGTAGCATACTTTTTTATATATAGGAAGAAAATAAAAACTGGGGTCGTTCGCCTGATAACATTCCCGAAACTACGACCGTTCGATCTTGCGTCGCAACTAAAGCTGCAAGGAAAATGCGTTTGTCTGCCGTCCTCCTCCCAGGGAGCGTTCGCCACATAAGTGACTAGCACCCTTGGTTTTCAACCGAGAGGTCTTGGGTTCGAGTCCCAGGAACTCTCAATTTTGTCCTCCTTCCTTCCTCGCAAAAAAGAAAGAAAATCAAAGACTTGAGAAGGTGTACAGAACAAGCTAGTGTACCAGTAAAAAGACGTTGCTGAGTTTTAGAAAAAAGAGAGACGTGCTCCTGTAGCTGGTTCGAATCCAAACCTAGACTATGACTATATATGGTGCTATGCTACTCTGCAAGTAATGAAACTGACATATCCAACGTTCACTTCTCCTCTTCTCTACTTGCTCTGCCTAGCATCAGAAGCTCTGGCCGCAGCAACCATGTCCGCTGGCTGCTTGTCCACCTGCTCTTCAGTAGGCAACAACCGGATATGCGCCAAGTTGCCACCCGTACCATCGCATGTGGGTCTCATCACACCCCCACAGGCACACGCACCGAAGCCGGTTTGCTCATTGCAACCCGGTGCCGTAGGTGTGGTGCCACTGCTGCAAATCACGCAGAGTCATCCGTTGCATCTCAACCACAATCCTCAACCCTGGTCGAGTCTTCTACAAATGCCCGAATCATGGGGTAATAATATGTTTAAGTGTTGTTCTGCTGCTTTCAGTTGCTGTTTTTTAATAGTTTGGTTGATGATCTTCCAATTTGATTCATGCAGAAAAGGGAATATTCGTGTGATTTGTATTTCTGGGAAGTTACTGATGTGGGGGAATGCAAGTACGCTGATTATTTGGTTAGCCAAGGAATCCCAACACCAGCAGGTTGGGGTGTTGGACAAGTAATTGAAGGAACGACAGAAGAGGAAGATGCAGAGAAGAAGGTTAAAGATGCAGTTCCTCTGATCATGGCCAAGCAACAACTGCTGAACGGCCTTGATAGCAATGAGGAGATGAAAGAGCTTGTGAAGATAATGGGAAAAATCGAATTGCTCTGTAGGATGATTGTCTCTTTATTTGTAGTGTATGTAGCACTCGTGATGTATTCAGTGGCTATGACATGAGCACTTTGCTGAAACTAGTAATGAATGAAACCTGTGTAGCAGGCTGGGCGTAGTGTTGTGAACATCTAATGATTTCTATTAATGGAAATCGGGGGGTATCCCCTTTTGCTCCTAAATAAATAAATAGCAGAAGCCCTTTTGGTAATAAATAAATAAATTAGCAGAGGCCCTGTCAGGCCAGCTTTGTTCCCATTCGAAGGCGTCGAGCAAATTGCAGTCCAACAGCAAACTATGTCATCAAATTCAAGTTTCACAGCCAAATATGAGTACAACTAAACAACAATGTCATCATGTTTTAGTCATCATACAATCACCAAACACAAATCAATATACATAACAAGTGATTCTCACAACAAAATACTAAACAACACGTTCATCAGGTTTCAGTTGTCATAGCAAATAGAATTTCACATAGTAGATAAAAAACGTCTTCTAACAGGCAAATACAACAAAAGCAATCTAATCATCATCCGCAGTAGCAGCGTCAACATCTTCGTCATGTGTATCAGTCTAAATCGTAATTCCCCACAATGTCATCTCCTTCTTCATCCTCAATGTCCTCGAACGTTGGCTTCTTATTGATCAACTCTTGTATGTCCACAACACGACAGGCAATCTTTTCGCCAGCGTCATTGGCGTGATGGTTCTCAAAGATATTAGGAACATCTGTGGAATCTTGTACATCAGGGGCAGTGTAAGCATCATCTTGTTGTGCAACTTCATTAAACGAATTCCTCTGCTCAAACCTTTGCAATACTCTCCAGTCATCGCTACGTGCAAATGCGTCTTCCAAGAAAAATATCTGTGTTGCTTGATTTGCCAAAATAAAAGGCACGCTGTTCTGGTACGCCGCCTTGACATTGATGGATTTGAAATAATCATCAGCTCTGGGTTTTGCGATCCTGGAAACAGAACCACCCACCGATGATCCTCGAAACTGGAGATATACCGCAACTGAACAATGTCTGTTATGTTAGCATACATTTTAGTTGTCTCTCTGCCATACGTATCCGTGCTCATGATGGCACTGTTTTGTGTCTTCCTGCCTTTGTCGCGTGCAAGGGTGTTGTAGCGCACATCTCCAACAATGCAAGATTCATAATGTCTTACCCGAGTATCAGGACCCATTGCTAGTGCGTAAAGGGCATCATCAACTGCCTACCCATCCTCCCGCATCTTCTTGACCTATGGTTAGAAAATAGAAGGGCTGATCCTCTTATGTACTCAATATATTAAAAAAACTGATAGTGCAATTCAAAAGCTTACATGGCTCTTGAACCATTTCGCAAATCCTGCCATAACCAGTTTGTCAATGTTTCTTGGATTTTGCGGCAGTAACTCCTTTTTGTAGATGCTGCACAACATAGTGATCGCATCAAACATCTAAATATATAAGAATGTGCTGCAAGTTTAGTAGATTACGATGTATAAGCTGCAGTACTTAGCACTTACTTGATATAAGGTAGTATCTCAGGACAGTTATTCAACACATACCAAACCATTTTGTCCAAATCTTTAGGTTTGTCCTCTTGTCGACTCTTCCATGTAACTCGAACAGAATAATCGAAAACATTGAGCCCGGGATTGTCTTCACCCACCTCTTTGCTAAGCTGATCAGCTGTTTCAATGTATTTTGAGCAGAATGTCAACGCTTATGTAGCAATGTAGGCCTCTGCAATGGAACCCTCGGGTCTAGCTCTGTTCCTAACATAGCCCTTGAAAGTGCCTAGCCGCCTTTCAATAGGGTACATCCAGCCATACTGTACTAGACCTCTAAGTAGTGCCTCATCAGGTAGATGAACAGCCAAATGCACCATCACATCAAAGAAGGGTGGAGGATATATCTTCTCAAGGTCGCATAGGATAGTTGGTATCTTGTCTCTAAGACGCTCCAAAGCATCTATCCTGATATTTCTACTACAGAGTTCCCTGAAGAATTGTCCCAACTCTGCAACTACTCTGTATAAGTCAGGGCGGCCCAATCCTCTAAGGATAACATGTAAAACCCTTTGAAGTAGGACGTGGTAGTCATGAGTTTTCAACCCGTGTACCTTGTTTCCATCTGCACTGACTCTCCTTTCAGTGTTGGAAGCAAATCCATGTGGGAATCTCACACGTGACAGGACCTCGCAGAATTCTTTTCTTTCTACCTTGTACAAGACGTACACAGCTGGTGCCATATCCCGTAGTTTACCTTCATCTCCCACCTGCAAATCCTTTCTGATACCCAGGTGTGTCAAATCAATCCTAGATTTTAAGGTATCTTTCGTCTTGCCTTCAATATTAAGAAGTGTGCCGATAATGCTGTCACATATATTTTTCTCGATGTGCATCACATCAAGATTATGCCGCAGATCCAAATCTTTCCAATACTCCAAGTCCCACAAAGTGGACCTACGGGTAAACAATAATCTCTCTTCTGCCCTGCCACACTTCCTTTTCCTGCTACCATTACCAAGATGGTTTCCTGGTGTAATATGCCTGACCTTCTCTAATTCCACTTGCAACTCATCGACGGTGAGCCTCTTTGGCGCATCACGGTTTTCATGCTTTGCATTGAACACATGTCTTCGATATTTTGTAGGACGCGACTTGTCCTTGGCAAGGAAACGAAGGTGTCCAATGTAACAGATCTTGCTAAGTATTGCGTATGACAGCGGATTCTTGTCATAGCGAACACATGCATTGTAACCATGTGTCGTTTGCCTTGACATAGTGCCCAAAGCCGGATAATCATGGATGCACCAAATTATAACAGCACGCAGAAAGAAATCAACTGGTGGGCTGCTATATAGGTCTCAAGTGAGAACACCCCTCCATAGTTGTTGAAGTTCCTCCACAAGAGGCTCCATGAATAAATCAAAATCCTTTCCAGGACTTCTTGGACCTGAGATGAGCAAGGCCATCATGTAGTTTGATTCTTTGGTGCAGACATTTGGAGGCATGTTGTAAGGGATAACAAGCACTAGCCACATGCTATATGTGGCGCTCTGGTGGCCAAATGGGTTAAATCCATCTGAAGCTAAGCCAAGTCTAATGTTTCTCGGGTCAGCAACAAACTTTTTGTGTTTCTGATTGAAGCTTTTCCAGTCACTACCATGAGATGGGTGGCTCATTACATTCTGATCTCTGTACTCCTGGTTCCTAGAATGCCACACTACATCCTCTCTTGTTTCAGCATCATGAAACAACCTCTCCAATCTTGGTATAATTGGAAATTGTCCCAGAACATTATGAGGAATCCTTTTCACAGCATCGCCATCTTTCCATCTTGATGATTTGCATTTCGGGCATTCACTTAAGTTGGCATAATCCTTCCGGAACAAAACACAATTATTCTTACAAACATGGATCATATCATATCCAATTCCAACTGCACGAAGGAAATTCTTCACTTTACTGTAGGTGTGTGGCAGCTCAGACGCATCTGGGAAAGATTTGCGGAAAGCAGCCAACATCGCATCGAATGGTTTGTTGGTCATCCGCTCAGATGTCTTCACCTGAAGAAAGGTGACCATAGCTGAGAATACTGTCAGCTTATTTCCTGGGGTGATAGCCACGTTGCATTGTTCCAACATGCGGGCCCACCATTTTCCTTCTGCAGGTGAAAGTTCACGAAATGCACGAGCATTTCGTAGCATTGTTTCAATGTTGGTCAAAATCATTGGCTCTGCCACTACCACCTCCTCCTCCTCTTCCACCTGAGCATCATGCTGATCAAGATGGTGATCTGCTGCTTCCACATAGTCAGTAACATTGACGTTCACAGCTTCACCATGATGAGCCCACCTAGTATATGTGACCGACATCCCATACAAGTGTAGATGATTTTGCACAGTTGACTGGGGTCTTGTAACAGAATTCATACAACTGCTACACGGGCAGAGCACATATGATTTCGGACCACCGTACTCAGCTCTGATAAAGTTCATGAAGTTTTCAACCCCCTCGACATATGCAGCGGAGAATCTTCGAGCAGAAGTTATCCAAGTCCCGTCCATCTGTTAGACATACAAATTATTTCTTCTACTAGATATCACAGGAAAAACATATATGCTTTTTTATGAAGTCCAGAAAAAAATACCTAGGTCGATGTCTAAAGCTATGGCAAGATATTTGGACGAGCAGATCTAAGTAACAAAATATATGTAAAGCTAATTCAGCAAACAGATTTGAGTGCTAAATTATGGCAGGCTATTTCAGCAGTCAATGAGGCCGAGCACACAGCCATCAAACTATCGAAGGCCATCTCAGCAACAAAGATCGAGTATAAAACGGTGTAGAGCTATTTCACCTAACAGATTGGCTACTAGACCATGGCAATCTACGTCACAATAAATATATGGCAGGATATTTTAGCAACTAATTGGGCTTGGCATGCCATCTCAGCTAAGAAGATTGAGTGCAGAACAGGGCAAGGAAGCTTCTTAAGCATAGCATATTGACTGTAAACTACTTCGGCAAACAGTGAGATTAACAGCGTCTATCAGCTAACATTCAGCGCTACACCGACATGCACGGGGCCTCAATCTAGAATGCGCGTACCGTGGGAGAAGCTGACCACCGTGCATCTCCACACGAACGTCGCCAGCGGTGGCGGCGCTGACCGTCGTGCGTCTCCACAAGAACGTCGCCAGCGGTGGCGGCGCGGCTAGAGGACGGCAGTCTACGAGAGCATACTGTGGGAGCGAGAGGATTGTCATGCGTCCCCTCGATGTACCGCGGCGCCGACGTATCGGCGCGGCGGGGAGGGTGGCTTTGGCGGAGCGAATGGAGTGGAAGGGGACGTGGGGGAGGGGGGTTTGGGGAATATTATTGGCTAGTTGGCCGAAGGGCAGTTGAATTTGGGATTTGGGGGGGGGGGGATTTTCGCGCGGTGGGCAGGGGGAGTTTGGGGCATGGTCGGTTTCTCCAAGGGCAGTCCCACATGTCAGTGAAGAGGCAAGCCGAAGCGCGTTCCATTTGCATGAGCCGTGTGTAGGACCGAATGTGTGTGGGGTGCAATGCGACCGCGACACGGGTGCTGTGAGTGTACCACCTTTTTTCCTTTTAAACTAGGTGCTTCACCCCCTCAAAAAAACTTGGTGCTTCGCGCGATCCATCGATACTACTACTAGTAATCGATAGCCCCGACTAAAACAGCGTGGCCGGGTCTTTTCCCGCGCGATATGCTGGGAGGTTGGCTTAGTTGGGTTTTTTAGGACGAGTAATGCTACACCTACGTAATCCCAGTTATGTAATTAACGTAACATGAAATGTGTGAGCTGTTGATTATAGATTGGGGGGAGGGAGGGGCCCACCACCATGAAAATCAGGGAGGAGAGAGAGAGGCAATTTACGTTAACCCTTTCGTAGGTTCCCGTAGATGTAGAAAGATGTGAAATGCGTGAATGTGTAGTGGACGTACTATTGGAGTGTCTAAGATAAATTGTGTATGTAGACCCTATGTGTTTATTTACTTCGCATGTTAGCTTTGTCTCAGTTCAAACCTTCTAAGTTTATACACAGAAAAACGAATCATCATTCCATATCTATCTACTCTCATACTCTTATAAAAAGCAGAGTTGGTGATGATGGTGTGCCTGCCATCCTGCAATATAGGCCATCCGATCTATATCTAACGGATATGAAGGAAACTATGACAATTTACCTGCACTCCACTCCACATTTGCAGATAAGGCCTTTCCTCATTCATCCTTTTCTCCCACAAGATCTTGATGTTCCGTGCAACGCACGGGCATCTTGCTAGTACTCCTATAATATACTATATTATTGTGAAAGTTCATATACAATGGCCGAGATTAATGCAAACACGACAGATTTTCATTACATTTTGAACTTTTGTAGGAAAGAAAAATAAAAGAAACCCGGCCCTAAACCTATTCTACAGCGGCGACCGACGTCCTCCATCTGCGATCTCCATGTACGGGGGAGGGGTTCAAGACCCGTGAAGTGAAGGTGCGGTCTCCGGCGAGGAAGAGTAGAACACGGGAGACAGACTGGCCAGTTGGCACACCATGCCCTACTTGTCCTCGGAGGAGTCCCCGACCTTGGCGGTGCCGGACGTTGGATGGCGACAAGTAGGACGCGTGGCTGACGGTACTCCCGTCGTCGGCCGCCAGCGTGGCCACCGCTTGTGCGGTCGCGTCCGCGTCCGGCTACGCCGCTATTGGGTCACGAGCAGCAACTTGAGAGAGGGCGGCGACCTCGAGCTTCATCCCCGAAGACAAGCTCTCCCGCAGAGCGTCCGCGCTCGCGGTCATGGCAGATGTGGTGCGAGGTAGCAGGACGATGCGCTATGGTGTGGAGGTTAGCTGGGCGTTGCCGCTTTAAGTAGCGCATTCCGGTGAGGCCAAGCGTCCAGGTGCGTCATTAAGTTGCCGGAGTTGGTTCCTCGGGCACCGAGCGTCTTAACGACGTCATAAGGACGGGCGGCATGAATGCGGGCAGCTAGCGCCGGCTGGGAACGCACCGCACGACGGCGCGAGGGACGAGGGTTTTTGGTGTGCCAGGGTAGTCATCTGTGGTCGTGGCGACGTTGGAGATGCCCTTTGCTCACATGTGATCCCCACATGTCAATGAAAAAGCAAGACGACCCGGCATGGTCTCAGGTCCTGGGGATGCAGTTGGCCGCGCTACACCACTCCGCGAACGCGTCGCGACACATGCGCACTTCGGCGTCCCGTGCATCCTCGATGAGCCGGGTGTTGATCTGCTGGTCGTGCCACAGCGCTAACGCCACCCTCGGCACACTGAAGCCGACCGTGTCAGCGACGATGAGCATGTCGCTCACCGCGGTCGCCGTGTCCAGAGGCGGTGTTGGAGCTGCGCCACGTTGCTAGCCCCCACGACCCACGTGAACGGTTGCCGGTGGCGAGGAGGTCGTGGGCCAGCTCTTCCATTAGGCTAGTCTGCGCCACATTGTCTCGATAGGTGTGCCCCACATGTCGGTTTCCCTGTTTTCCCAGCCAAATTCGAGCGTCAGTGCTCCGCGTTGCGCATTAGGCGTAGAACAGGTGGTTTTTGTGCCCTGGTTCAAATGTGGTACAGTACCAAGTTGTTACCCTAGCCCCAAGTGTGGTGGTTTTGGGTACGGTACCACCCTTTTCCTTTTCAAGTAGTGAAGCGTAACACTTGATTAAGTAGCTGGATGGTGTGCTAAATGTAGGTGTCCGACTGTTTGAAGGAATAACTGAGGTTTGCCCGGTCCGTGCCCGCATTTAGGGGTCCAACTTACCATGTTCTAGCAGTAGTAACTATACTAGTCCTAGCTGCGTACTCCCTCTGTTTTTATTTACTCCACATTTTAGCTTTGCTTAAAGTCAAACTTTGTAAACTTTGACAAAGTTTATAGACAGAAATAATAACATATACAATAACAAATCAATACCATTAGATTCCTTATTGAATATACTTTCACATCATATAGATTTGCTATTGTAAATGTTCATATTTCTACTCTTACTAGCAAGATGCTCGTGCGTTGCACGTAACATCAAGATGCATTTGTATGACTAGTTTATCTTGTGAGAGAAAAGGATGAACGAGGGAAGGCCTTATTTGCAAATGTGGAGAGGTGTGTAGGTAACTTTTGCAAAATTGTCATAGATTCCTTCCTATCCGTCAGATATAAATCGGACGGCCTATATTGCAGGATGGCAGGCACACCATCGTCACCAACTTTTTTTTTATAAGAGTGTAGATAAAAAGCAGAGTTGGTGATGATGGTGTGCCTGTCATCCTGTAATATAGGCCGTCCGATCTATATCTAATGGATATGAAGGAAACTATGAGAATTTACCCGCACTCCTCTCCACATTTGCAGATAAGGCCTTCCCTCATTCATCCTTTCACTACTGCAGGATGCTGCTAATGCGACACTACGATCAGAGACCCTTCGACGAAACTGTGTGTGATGCAATAATCGCAAACGGTGAGAACCGTCAAAAAAGGTGCAAAATGTTTGCAATGGTGGAGCCATCAAACACGGTTCAGATTGTAGTTGTGTGTGCGATCCAGGGCATACGGTTCAGTCCAATGAACTGTTTGCAATGAGGTGGAACAAAAGAAACAGGCAGCTTGATGAAGGCGTGTGTGATATAGAGCATACGGTTCACTCGGATGAACTGTTTGTGATTAGGCAACACAAAAGAAACAGTCAGCCATATCAAGGTGTGTGTGATTGAGGGCATATGCTTCAGAAGGATTAACTGTTTGCGATTAGGCAACAGAACAGAAACGGGTCAGCCAGATCAAAGTGTCTGCGATTGATGGCATACACTTCACATGGATGCTGTTTGCGATTAGCCACAACAAACTGAAACAGTTAGATAGATCAACGTGTGTGCGCTAGACGGGCACACACATTCTAATTAAAAGAAACATGCAGGATGGTAAAAATGAGCACACACGGTTGTTGGAACAAGACGTGTGCTAACATTGCCTATTGCGGTGCACCCTATAGTGCAAACTCCACGTACACGGACGAGAAGGCGTACGTGCCCATGTTACGCTTTCCGGGAATAGTGCCGCACTTATAACCGTCAGTAAATTTTGAGCATGCGTCCCGTCACAATTTTTTAGAAGAACAGGGAGGCCGCGTCCTGTCACATTCCAAATTGAAAACCTGTTCACACTGATCAAAACCTAAACGGTTTCCCACTTAGGAGCGTATTACTACTCGGTTATAAATACTACTACTCCAAGATGACTGCACATTCCTCCTCAACTCCTCATCCACAAAAACAAACAAGTCATTCATCATCGTTCCCTTGCGTCTGCCATGGCCAGTGTGAGTTCTGGATCGAGATATTGCCACCAGGGAGAGGCGAGCCTAGAAGCGGAAGCACGAGAGATGTCCCGCCTCGCTATGAAAGCAGCCAACATGTCCCGCCGCGCGGCCGTAGCAGCAGAGAGGTCCCACCACGCCGCCGAAGCAGCATGGAGGTCCCGCCGCGCTGTCAATGCAGCAGATTGGCCCGGCCACGCCGCGGAAGCAGAAGAGATGTCCCGCCGCACCGTGAATGCAGCAGAGATGTCCTCCCGCGCCGCAGTGGCCTGGGAAAATGTCTCGAGGGCAGGCGAGGACTCTTACAGGTGCATGCGTGCCCTCGTCCTTAGGCAGATGGATCAGATCTCCAGGTGGGCGAGGTTGCAGGATGACCTGAAAGCCTCGTTTGAACAGTCTACCAGCGTCATCCGGCAACTAAATGAGAGCAATGCGAAGCTCCAGGCCGAGCGTGACCTGCTGAGGGCGAAGATCGTCGGAAGTGTGGAGCAGCAGGGGCAGACCACTGCCTTGTTGACAAACTTATGGACGAGAATGCCATGTTGCGCATTGAGCGTAGAAGGCTGGTGGAGGAATCTGTGGATGCTCTCAAGCAGCATCTTGAGGACAAGAAAGAGCTCATCGCCGCCAGTTCCCGCGGCCTGCAGCAACGCATCAAGAAAGTAGAGATCAACGAGCCAGATCGTTGTCTTCCTTCTTCTTTTGCCCTTGTGTATTTCGGGCGTTGCTGCATGTGGCTTTTTTCAATTGTGTTCCTAAATATGTAAGACAATTATTATCCACTGTCATCGTCCTTATATTCATCATGCTTGCTATAAGTCGCAGTCGATACTATATAGGTCCGTTGGATCTTACATCAAGATCCGTGCAAAACTTTCTTTTCAGATTTTCATTTTTCTCTCTTAAATCTCAGTCCAGTGAGACATATAGCCACGCCGTAGAACAGGTGCTCGGGCGCCATTGATGGAGACGTTGGGAGGGAGGTGCGCGGGGGGTAGCGGTCAAAGGGCTCTCCTCCATGACTTTGTTGATTGTTAATGTGTGCGCCATGGCAAATCGGACAGAAAAATTACCACAACATGTTGGTGCCATGTCATGACACCATGCCAAGTTTCATGATTTTCAGGCGTGTTTTGGATTTACAAGAATTAAAAAAACTAAGTTTCTCAATCTTTTCGGCCGAGCCACGACGCCCAGATGTTTGAATTTCATTACCATCTCTTGCATAGGACCTAGAAATTCACCCAAGGACACACATGTGATTTTTCAAACAACTTTGGAGCAATGGAGCTTGTGCTTGTAGTTCAAATTTGAATTATGCACATTAAATGCGCAGAAACTCAATTAATGTATAAAAAGGCCAAACGAACCCGGAATAATTCCAAAGTTTAGCACGATACTTCTATTTGGTCTAATCTGCCTGTGTAAAAAAATTAAGGTGGGAGAAGGCAGTGTACGTATGTCGCTTCGCACACGGAGGTGACACGTTCCCTCTTGGAACCACGAGCCTTCTTGAGGGAAGCTCCGGTTTGCCAGAAGCTTACACCAAAGCTTGTCCCAATTCGGCCAAAAAAATACCGCAGCATGTTGGTGCCATGTAATGACACCATGCCAAGTTTCATGATTTTCAGGCGTGTTTTGGATTTACAGGAATTAAAAAACCAAGTTTCCCAATCTTCTGGCCGAGCCACGACGCCCGGATGTTTGAATTTCACTCCCATCTCTTGCATGGGACCTAGAAATTCACCCAAGGACACACATGTGATCTTTCAAGCAACTTTGGTGCACTGGAGCCTGTGCTTGTATTTCAAATTTGAATTATGCACATTAAATGCGCATAAACTCAATTAATGTATAAAAAGGCCACACGAACCCGGGATAATTTCAAAATTTAGCATGATACTTCTATTTGGTCTAATCTGCGTGTGTAAAAAAATTATGCCGGGAGAAGGCAGTGTACGTATGTCGTTTCGCACACGGAGGTGACACGTTCCCTCTCGGAACCATGAGCCTTCTTGAGGGAAACTCCGGTTTGCAAGAAGCTTACACCAAAGCTTGTCCCAATTCGGCCAAAAAAATTACCGCATCATGTTGGTGCCATGTCATGACACCATGCCAAGTTTCATGATTTTCAGGCGTGTTTTGGATTTACAGGAATTAAAAAAATGAAGTTTCTCAATCTTTCCGGCCGAGCCACGACGCCGAGATGTTTGAATTTCACTCCCATCTCTTGCATGGGACCTAGAAATTCACCCAAGGACACACATGTGATTTTTCAAACAACTTTGGTGCACTGGAGCCTATGCTTGTAGTTCAAATTTGAATTATGCACATTGAATGCGCAGAAACTCAGTTAATGTATAAAAAAGGCCAAACGAACTCGGAATAATTCCAAAATTTAGCCCGATACTTCTATTTGGTCTAATCTGCCTCTGTAAAAAAATTAAGGTGGGAGAAGGTAGTGTACGTATGTCGTTTCATACACGGAGGTGACACGTTCCCTCTCAGAACCACGCGCCTTCTTGAGGGAAGCTCCGGTTTGCAAGAAGCTTACACCAAAGCTTGTCCCAATTCGGCCAAAAAAATACCGCAGCATGTTGGTGCCATGTCATGACACCATGCCAAGTTTCATGATTTTCAGGCGTGTTTTGGATTTACAGGAATTAAAAAACCAAGTTTCTCAATCTTTCCAGCCAAGCCACGACGCCCAGATGTTTGAATTTCATTCCCATTTCTTGCATGGGACCTAGAAATTCACCCAAGGACACACATGTGATTTTTCAACCAACTTCGATGCACTGGAGCATGTGCTTGTAGTTCAAATTTAAATTATACACATTAAATGCCCAGAAACTCAATTAATGTATAAAAAAGGCCAAACGAACCCGGAATAATTCCAAAATTTAGCACGATACTTCTATTTGGTCTAATATGCCTGTGTAAAAAAATTAAGGCGGGAGAAGGCAGTATACGTATCTCGTTTCGCACACGGAGGTGACACATTCCCTCTTGTAACCATGAGCCTTCTTGAGGGAAGCTCCGGTTTGCAAGAAGCTTACACCAAAGCTTGTCCCAATTCGGCCAAAAAAATTACCACAGCATGTTGGTGCCATGTCATGACACCATGACAAGTTTCATGATTTTCAGGCGTGTTTTGGATTTACAGGAATTAGAAAACCAAGTTTCTCAATCTTTCAGGCCGAGCCACGACGCCCAGATGTTTGAATTTCATTCCCATTTCTTGCATGGGACATATAAATTCACCCAAAGACACACATGTGGATTTTCAACAAACTTTGGTGCATTGGAGCATGTGCTTGTAGTTCAAATTTGAATTATGCACATTAAATGCCAGAAACTGAATTAATGCATAAAAATGCCAAACGAGCCCAGAATAATTCCAAATTTAAACACGACACTCATGTACTAGTTGCATGTTCACTGTACGTAAATGTTCTAGCAATTCAAACACCATCCTTTCCCTCCGTAACACCATTTTGTCTTTCAAAACATAATGAAAAAATCAGGTATACCACAAACAATTTACTAGAAAGAATCATGTGGGATGCGATATAAAATATCTTGGCGCACCGTCTTGTCTGGCTTATGCAGGAAGCTTCGTCGTCTACAGTCCACCGCCCCCGCTTGAACCACACTTGCACGCCAGTTTCTCGCGGCACCGAGCGAAATTATTTTGCCACCGCGGAAATATCTATCTCCCCGCCCCCTCCCTCCTACCAAAAGCTACATTTCCACTGTTCCTCCTTGCTTTCCAAGTTCAAACCTTCACTGCTGCTTACTGGCAGCTCAGCCTCCTCGCCGACGACCCTTCTTCTTACAGCGCTGCCTCCTCGTCGGCTACCCTTCTTCTTGCAGCGCCGCCTCCTCGCCAGTGACCCTTCTTCTTGCAGCGCCGACTCCTCGCCGGCGACCCTTCTTCTTGCCGCGCGGCCTCCTCGCTGTTGATCCTTCTTCTTGCTGCGTGGCCTCGTCGATATGGTTAGGTAATCCACACCCCACCCACACCATCCTCCTCCTTTCCTGTCCCACATGCCCCAACCGACGGAGCGACACCTTCCACCGAAATCACTGCCCCCACCTCCATAAGCGCCGCCCACAGCCATTTTGCACGCAGTATAACGTGGAGCTCAGTAGCATGCGGCCGCACACGCAAACGAGGTCGCTATGGCTGCCATGCGTGTCGACCGCCAGAGCTTGGAGGAGCACCTCGTCTTCGAGGCCACCATTGACACCGCCACGCGGTTGTCTACTTTAAAATACAGTTTGTGATGTTTTCTCGAGGCCACCGCCAATGCCTTCTAGTGATTTGTCCTCTGTAATGTTAATATGCAATCTGATGTTCAGTTAACAGTTTGGTCCTCTGAAATGTAATTTTCAGTTAATACTTTGGTCCAACAATTGCTACATTTCACAGTACCGTTCTCAAGCATACTTTGTTTTGTTAACTGTCTTATCTTCTAGTACATGTTTCTATTATGCAATGTCGTGCTCAGTTAACTATTTTGGTTCATTTGGTCTGCTGTCCATTTAACTGTTTGGTTCAGTTCTGCAATTTGATTTTCATTTGCTCTGGGTACAATTTTGTATTGTTATGCATGTGACACCAATCGAATTTGGCTGTACTCAATACATATTCTACTGATAGTATGGCAACTCTCAGTTAACCTGATCAAGATCTTCCTTATGTGTGTTGCAGGGAAACAATGGGAGACACTGCGGTTTACCATCGAGGTTTGTTCAAGCAGGGTCCTTTGGCTGATAACACATTATTGTGCAGTTGCAGGAATCATTCTAATATTTAGGTTTCTTACAATTTGGTCTTGCACATGTAGGTCCTACTGTCAGAGGCTTAGACCCACTATTCGACCCATTTTGCATATGGGGAAATGAGATGTCCATGAATATCAGTCAAGTCAAGAAACTTAGAAAGATTGTTAGGATGAAGAAACTTGCAACGAATAACAACAAGATCTTTGTTTGCACAATGAAGAAGACATCAGTCAACTATAGGATGGTACCAACTCTTTTACCTTGTTTTTACCCCTTGCGCCATTTCAAAATTTACAACAGCGATTTATGCATAGCTTTGTTTTCAGTACTTTTCAAAGCAGTTCACCGATGATTACCTCTCAAACCACCTGCATGGTCAAGAGGCGAGGAAGGTATTCATTCAACACCCATGGTACAATATTGAAGTCTTGCTGAAGAGGACGAAGGTTGGGCGGGCAATTATCCATAGCTACTGGCCTAAAGTTGCAAGGACATTCAACATCACTGAAGGCTCAATATTTGCCTTTCGCTTCTGCAGTTTCCCAGATGAGATTCATCTGTTTATTTACTGTGTATGATGCTACTTTCCAAAGGTTTTTGATGCTGCGTGTGAAACTTGGTGCTGTTGTGTAATGGCGTAACTGAGTGCCGAAGCTGATGTAATTCGATTATGAAATCATGGTTGCTTTTATACAGATATGAAACATCTGGCGTGTTTTATAAGAAATATTAGTTTGATTAGTACATGGATTACCAATAATAGGCTAATTACCCTGCGTATTGGGGTTTTCCATTGCAAACGGTTACTCAGACAGCACCGTGGGCGATGAACTCAAACAACCCGCATGGTTTCTAGAAAGTAGGCGTGTTCGATCAACTAACAATCACACATGGCTTCCGGCAGCGAACTATTTGCGTTAGGCCACCTTGCACAAACGTTTCCACACAAATAACTGTGTGTGATATACATACCTACGGAAATGATTTTCTGGGATTCACTGTGTGGGATGTACATACCTACGGAAATGATTTCCTGGGATTCACCGTGTGAGATGTACATACCTACGGAAATGATTGGGTTCCGGTGCCTCGCCCGATCGCACACGGCCCCAGCCTGGGTCCCAGGAGGGCCTATCCCCGACAATTTCTGGGTTGTGTGGGAAGGACCCCCCTATCACCCACACTCACTTGGCGACGGTTCCAAATGCCGTCGCGGAAAGGGGTTAAAAACCGTTTGTTTAGCACGTCGCTGTACCAGTGTTTTCCCCCACAAGATCTTGATGTTCCGTGCAACGCATGGGCATCTTGCTAGTTTTCTGTAAATTTGGTCAAATTTTATGAAGTTTGACTTTAGTCAAACCTAATATGCAGAGTAAATAAAAACAGAGGGAGTATCTTACTCCGTGACCAAGACGTAAGGGAAAACGAGACAACATCTGTAGTAGAGTACTGACAACATCTGTAGTAGAGTATGCAATGCTCATAGTACTCCCTCCTTCCATTTATATAGGGCCTAAGAGCAAGTACAATAGTGGGCTTATAGCCCGCTTACATGGCACTTTTGCCTATGTGGAGGAGAGAGATGTGAAAAAGTAAGGGGAGTGAGCTCTCATGCAAGAGCCTAGCTATATACGCATTCCTAGGTAAATACAATAAATATGAAGAAAGTGATAGAGAGGAGATGGAAAAAATTACTAATACAATAGCCAACCTTATAGCCCACACTATTGTATGGGTGCATATAGATGATGGCTATAGATGACATGGTAGTTCCTTATAGCCATCGGCTGGCTATATTATTAACCATGCTCTAATGCGTTTTTCAAAACCGCCTTTGACTATTGACGAAATTAATAGTACAAGAGATGTATAATGTGAAAATTATATCATTGGAAGCTCCTTTCACATACAAATATGACCGTATGCTTTGTGTAAGTTGCATGTCATATAATATTACTCTAACATTTGGTCAAAGTTAGCCTCAAAAAACGCATTAGGCCCTGTATAGATGGAAGGAGGGAGTAGTAGTGGAAGTGGATCCTCTGACGTAGGTATCCCTACCTTACCATCCCTTTCGGTCACTTACTGGCGGGCCCCATGCTTTCTAGGCCCTGCATGTCAGTTACTCAATGGGTTCGGCCACGTCAGGGGATCCTCATCCGTAGTATACTCCCTCTGTTTTTATTTACTCCGCATAAAACGGAGGGAGTGGTAGTATAAATGACGCAGGTGGGGGAGGGGGAGGGACGTCGGTTTGCTCTCAACTGCGGTCCCACAAGTGAGCAAAAACGCAAGACGAAGCACGTTCCATTCGGTGAGCGACGTGGAGGTTCCAGCATGACGGGGTGCAATGCGAACGCGACAAGAGAGATGTACAGTCAAAACCGATTGACCTGTCATTACCAGAACCACTATTCACACCAGAACCTTTGCTGCTCGGCCTACGCCAGCCACTGCCCCAAAACCACACCTCCTCTCCATCCCATTCCCTCACCTTTCGATCCCCTAGCCCGCATCAAGCGTCCCCTAGTTCGCTAGAAAGCCATGGTGCACCGCAAGATCACGTACTACAAGATGCTGACGCCGGAGCGCCACGCAGAAATCGCGGCGGCGGTCGGTGCCATAGATCTCCGTTCCCAAGCTCCCTTTGCGGCGGGCCAATCCCCGAGTTCTCTGGAGCCAAGCTACGAGGAGGAGGAAGCCGATCCAATGTTCATGGCGGAGGTCACGACGCAGAAGGCCCCTAATGCGTATGAGACCATGGACGTCGACTTCGTGCCGGCGTCCGGGTCCCCCATGGTGCAGGCGGACCAGCGGTTCAACTTGGCGATACTAAAGGAGGACCGGGAGGCAGAGGCTCAACTCGAGGCGGAGTGTGCGCATGCCGCTGCCATCAAGGCTCTCCTGCAGGTGGAACCGGATGTCATGGATGTGAACCGGGTGGTGGAGGCTCAACTTGACGCGGAGCGCGCGGATGCCGCTGCCATCGAGGCCCTCCTGCGGGCAGAACCGGATGTCCTGGACTTGAACCAGGCGGCGGAGGCTCAACTAGACGCGGAGCGCGCGGATGCCGCTGCCATCGAGGCCCTCCTGCAGGTAGAACCGGACGTCCTGGACTTGAACCAGGTGGCGGAGGCTCAACTCGACATGGAGCGCACGGATGTCGCTGCCATCGAGGCCCTCCTGCAGGCGGAACCGGACGTCCTGGACTTGAACCGGGCGGTGCTCTTGTCCGTGCAGAGCGCCCGCACGCTCCGCGTGAACGAGTAGCTGGAGGCCGAGGACAACCATGGTGCAGAGACACATGTCGGCAGCTACGGCTGGTTCGCGCCGGCAGCTAAAGATGACGAGGCCGTCTTGTTCCGCGAGCAGTGATAGTTTTTCTTTATGTTGTTGTTTTTAGGGATCTTTTGCTGTGTAAAAACATATATTTATGCAAGTCACCTGACTTTCATCATTTGGGCCAGTCGACCATTTCAGGTGGTTGGATGAATATCCTACGTCTCCTAACCCTTCTTCGTCACCTCTTCTTCTTCCCCAACAGACCACCGAAGGGCCGTACGGATCTTCCGCAACATGCGGTTGGATAAACATACTATATGAACAAAAATTATGTGTCAGCGTTAGGATGGCTCAGTTTGGTTTGATCACATGCGGTAGCACGTGTCAGTGAGGGTGCGTTCCCTTGGTTGGGTTTGCGGCGTGCACGAGCGACTGTGTGAGGGTGTGGTGCGACCACGACATGCAGGGGCGACTGTGTGAGGGTGCGATGCGACCGCGACAACCGTGCACAAGTGTACCTCCTTTTCATTTTGAAAACTTTAGGCAAGCTTGGAAAAAATGTGTGGCGAAGTATGGCAATGCAAGGCCTAGACCCCAACAGGATACAAGTACGTGCGTAGGAGTACTAGTGTTAAAAAAGAAAGGCAGGGTTTTCCTTCGCGGGATTAATCGATACAAATCCTCGTTGGACGTGTCAATTAATGAGTATTTTTCTCCAAAGCCCAAAGATCTAACCATCTCACTCCTCATTGCTTGATTAATGTTGCACCATGCAAACCAACCTTCTCACTTCCGCATGCATGCAAGGGTATATTAATGTCCTTGGTTGCTAGTACGAGGCAAACCAAATCAATTTTGCCTCGATTAGTGTTAGTGCCCTTCTACGAATTGTAATTATCATATACTGGCCTTGTGTACAAAAAATGGAGGTAGTAACTATTTGACTTCCTTCCCCATTGCGGTGATGTCGATAATATCTCGAACGTTGTGGTTTGGCGAAGTGCGTTCGACGGAGAACACCATTGAGGGAGACCACGGTAAGTCATTCGCAAGTGCTGCCTGGAAGCCGAGACAACCGCCTTATTTGCATCCAGGAAGTCCGTTGAACCAAAGGACACGTAAATGTACTAGTACTAGTACACAATAGCGTCGTCCGTCCAGCTTAGTGCGGTGAGGTGGTTTCTCGAAGAAGACGATGGAGAAGCGGAGTCAGTGAAGAGTGAAAATGATGGTTGCTTCGTCCGTGCTTTGTGATTTGATGCCTCACTGCTTTGTGATTTGTGATAGAAGGGACAGGGGAGTAGACTCTGTGCTCTATACTGTACATGCATCCAAGCACGTGAGAAAGAGGAGAGACATTGCATTTTTCTATTCCTTCAATCAATCAATCAGGGAGCTTCGATTCCATCTTTTTGGCTTTGGCAGCACCGTCCACAATGGTTCCCATCGATGCCAAAAGCTATTTTCACATTTGGCTACACATTGTGGATGCCCTTAAGCATACCACTTGGTTTTGCTCCTGTGTGCTATCTATACAAATCTCAATTATATTGATCTAAAAAATTATAGAATCAAGATTAGTAAAAAGGAGGTGATTTTGCCGTGCGGATGGAGGGGGAGGTTTCTTATTTTTAGAGGACGTTGGCCTGGCGGTTTGCTAACATGCGGTCCCACGTGTCAGTGCTTTACCAAGCCGATCCGCGTCCCACATGAGGCAGAACAACGGCAGAAGTAACACGTGGTTAACTTGAAGAAGATGAGGGAGAAGCGGATTCAACAACGAGTGAAATGATGGTTGCTTCGTCCCTCCAACTTCTTTTTTTAGCATTATTACTTTGTCCCTCCAACTTAACTGCGGGAAAGGTGCAGCTTTGTGATTTGACGCCTCATTGCTCATTACTATGCCGGCGCCATGACTGGGGTGCTTCACCCCTGCTGCTCTACACTGTATTTTGGTATGGCACATGGACCCGGTAGCTTGATGTCCCACATGTCAGCCAAAGGGACTAGAACATTTATGAAAGCGAGCACTCCACTCTTACGACGGAGGAGTACATGACACGGCGGCCCAGTGAACTGTTACTTGTACTGTAGTACTATAGTACTATAGTTTTGCTGTTTCGCACGATCCATCAATACAAACCCGATTAAACATGAAATGGCGGGATTTTCCCCGCACGGTAGATGATAATGGCCATACATTTCAAAGGCAATTTTAATGTATGCAAACTGAATAATTGAGTAACAATATGATATCTAGTAAAACTAAAAACACATATGATTTATTGTGTTAGAGTGTAGTAGTAGTGCTGTATTGCATAGTTGTTAGATGTAACATGCGAGAACGTGTAGAGATGTAGTTTTGGAGGGCCTACAGAGAGAAAAGCTTAATACAGTCACCGGACTTCAGAATACGCTCATTACGGTCACTATATACATTTTGCGATGATTATACGGTCACTTGCTCACCGTTCAGCATCGGATTGCACTCTGTTGACCGGCCAAATAGTCTGCGTGGCACCATGTTGACTAGTTAAATTAACCACGTTCCTTGTGGGTCCCACCTGTCAGTTCGCATAGGAAAAAGGTCAGATAAATACAAATTTACGCAGGCGCGACAAGACTCCAACCCGTGCGCGGGAACCACCTGGTTGTGTATGTGTCTGTCAGGGCCTGATGTGTGCGCATGCACGTGTAGGTTGAGCACTTGAGCGTGAGTGTGTGTTGGTCGTGTGGTGTGTGCATGCATGCGTGCGTGTGAGTGTTGCGTGCGTGCGTGGCTGTATGTGTACGTGTGAGTGTTGCGTGCGTGGTTGCATGTGTTCGTGTGAGTGTTGCGTGCATGCAGTTCGTGTGCATGCGTGCGTGTGTGTATAATCACCACACCAGCTCCTGTGTTAAAACAGACGGCTCAACATACCAATACAAGGCCAGCTTGTCCGCTGTGCCCGCGGTCATGACTTCGAACCACCGTCCAATATTTTTTTGTCGTTTGTTTTCATTCTTACTAGCAAGATGCCCGTGCGTTGCACGTAACATCAAGATGCATTTGTATGACTAGTTTATCTTGTGAGAGAAAAGGATGAATGAGGGAAGGCCTTATTTGCAAATGTGGAGAGGTGTGTGGGTACCTTTTTGCAAAATTGCCATAGTTTCCTGCCTATCCGTCAGATATAAATCAGACGGCCTATATTGCAGGATGGCAGGCAGACCATCATCACCAACTCTATTTTTTTAAGAGTGTAGAGTAGATACACGCCGACAGGTGGGCCCAATGGTAGTGAGATAATGTGATGCAACACTGGAGGTGCCACATGGAGCGTTTAACTGGTCAACTAGTCGTGTCTTGAGCAAATACAGAGCTGTACGGTGAGCCCGTGACTATATAATAACCACAAAACATAAATGGTGACCATAATGAGTGGATTCTGAAGTCCAATGTACGTATCATGCTTTCGCTTCAAATACAATGATTGTTACTGTATATATCACGATAGAAAGATGAAACATGCGTGAATGTGCTGGGGGCATACTTTTAGAGGACCTGGAGATAGTTTGTGCGCATATGTGAAAGGGGCGTAGAGGGGGTGTATGCGATGTAGAGAGAGATGCTCTTTGTTTCTCTTTATTATGACTAAATTTATATATAGTATAAAAATATAAAAATTCATAGTGCGGAATAAATATCATTGTGGGCACCATGCAATGCAAATTAACGTTCATACTCCTCCATATAACTTTGTAATGTTGTATATATGTAGAAATTCTATAATAATTTTTTGGCCACACTTTATTCAAAAGGAATGTTGTATGCGAAATAAACGTGAAGAGAGGGCTTTTTAGATCAATGGGGTACGTGATGTAACATGTGTGAATGTGTAGTTGATGTATTTGGCAGGGCCTAGAGAGGTATGTGTGTGTATTACGTATTCGAGAGAGGCATGGATAGAGGGGCCGGCGGGGGGAGGGGGGACGTGGGAGAGATAGCACGAGAAGTGAGAGAGGTCTAGAGAGAGACAAATATGATGTCACGGCGAGAGATGCCCTGGAGTGTGTATATGCAAGGGGGGGTGGGGATAGAGGCACGAGGAGAATTTTTTTTGTGTCGTGTCTGTGTTGGTATGTGTGGGTGTGAGAGATAACGAGACCTGGGGGCAGAGGGTGTGTCACCGCATGAGGTCCGGTGGGCCGAGGTGAGGCCCTTGGTTCAGTTCCGTCCTGCACCACATTGGTCGGCCCGTGATGCATTTAGGGAGACCCATGGATGACTAGTCGTACAAGACAAAGATAGCAGAATTGTGAAGGACTCTGTGTCCACTGACAAAGCCGGCTAGGATTTGTAACCCTAGGTCCTCGGACTAAGGTAACCCCTTACATCTGATATTACTATTCATCCAACCTAACTTTAAGGGGCATCCTACAGAATGCTCTGCTAGAATCATACTAGTCGATTAGGAAGAGAGGTGTGAGACAATGCGTGAGAGACAGGCCTAAAGATAATGTGCGTACGGGAGACACGTAGGCAGGTCTATGTATATATAAAGGGTCGATGGGGATTGTGCGTGTGTATGATTGTGAGAGGAAGAGTGCTTGTGATAAAGGTTTGTGAAAACAGTCGTAAATGGTTACGAGAGGGAGGGAGGGTTATATCGAGAGCATGTCTGCGAGAAAGACACCTCAGGAGAGAGTGTGCGAGCATGTGCGAGAGACCACCGATGGAGAGTGAAACTACACGTAAAAGGCTGATGTACACATTGATTAAAAATATAAATTGTATCCAAATATTAGGATGGGATCATGATATTTGCAATTCGCGTAAAGAACGGTCATTGATCCATCAGACATCTAGATTGTATCAAATTTGAGCATGTGTATGTTATTATTCGACATAATTGATCCACATAGTTAGTATTTTGAACTCCAGACAATGCATCGCTTTAGCAATCGAATATAAATGTGAGTATAGTTCATGTTGTGTGTGTAAAGCACATTATACATACAAAAGTTACACAATGAACATTATAAATAGCTAGCTATGAACTAGCATACATTTGAATTCAACTTAAGGTGGTTTAAAAAATTCGAATTCAACATGAAGTCCATTCAATTATTTGAATTCAATATCATGGCATTTGTAAATCATACCTAAATTATGGGGGCACCAATCTTTGCTCTGCTTTTGTACATAATAGCATATATAGTCGTGTACAAAATAGATTCAAATTTAGCTCCTCCATTCCAAAATAATCGTAAGTTATAGGATTTTCAAGTGTCAAAATTTCAAAAAGAAGCGGATAATTTAATGAGGTTTTCAAACATACAAGGTCAAATTTAACGTTGTCTATTTAGGTCAATCCTCAAAGTTCAAGAGTACTCTAAACGTGAATGCCTCTGTTTCAAAATTTCGAACGAAGCGCCAAAAGAGCCTCTACTCGCCCGAAACCGCGTGAGACCAATGTTTGGTAGTAGAAGGAAATTACTTTTCTAACTCCGACCCGTGAAACCTACCGGCCCGACGTCCAAAGGTCTAAACCGGGGTAGGTTTGTAGCTTCATCTAGACGCCATGCAACCACTTCCGAAAAACATTCATACACAATGGCTGCCTAAGCACACATGCGCGCGCCCGAAATCGCTCCCGCCCACTATTTGGGACACCTGGGATTACCATCCTACCCCCGACCCGCAGTAGGTCCGAAATTTAAGAGGGGGGCAAGTTTGTACTTTCCCCAAATTTCAAACAAGCGCGTCCCATCTATTCAAAAAAGCCAAAAACAAGCGTGTCCCAGACCGAAACATGGTTCTCCCTTAGCTCCCCCCACCCCCGCCCCCCCGTCCGATTCCCCATTCGTACTCCGTGGGCGCCAAAACTACCTCTCCACCAGCCGTGAAACCCCGACGTCCTCCGTCTGCCACCCCATCCCACCCATCAACCACCGCACTCCTCCATCACGCCGGAGCCGATACCCCGACGTCGTCGTCCACCGCAACCTCAACCGCAACGCCCTCCATGGCTAGTAGTTGAAGCCGAGGCCGAGCTGTCCGTACCCGAGCCAGTTCAACCACGCCATCCTGCGCCTCACCGCTGCCGCTCCAACTTCGCCACCGTCCACCGCACCGGAGCTGTTCCTGCTACGCCTTCCTTCGCCGCCTCGGATCTGCTCCCCCTCCGCCGACATACGGCCATGGCAACACAGTCAACAATTTGGCCATGGGTTCATCCAAGGCTGCACCCTCCTCCAAAACATCGGTTCCCCCGGCAAAAAGAAGAAAATCGCCGCGACATACGGAGGACACAATACTGGCAACCGGAAATGGTAGTCCTCTTCACTTATTCGTGCAAATCTTATGTCGGTGTACAAAAAGAGGGCTGCATTTTTGTACCCCTATACGTGTGGACGTGCAGTCGGAGCTGCGCCCGCGGTCACACCAAGCAGAGCAGGGGATGTGAGCCAAGGTAAGAACGAAGCCCCAGATAACCAGAGTAACGCCAAGGCCAAGACCACAAAGAGCAGAGGGACGAAGCAGGTTCCCCCGACAAGACCCTTGCCGGGGCAGCCTCAGCAGCCCCGACAAGACCCTTGCCGGGGCAGCTCACTCCAGACCAACAGAGCGAGCCATCCTTGAGCCCACGGTCCCCAACACCATCATCCACGTGGGGCCAGGGCTCGGGAGGCACCTCTGTGGTGGTATGCAGATCTTTGTGAAGACATACTCAAGATCACATCAGGATTAGAAGACGACGATCCTCAGCAAGATCCTTGCCGAGGAAGGCCACCAGACCCCCGGCAAGGCCCTTGCCGGGGACGACAGCGCGCCACGGCAAGACCCTTGCTGGGCCACACGTCAAGACCCTTGCTGGGCCACCCGGCAAGGCCCTCGCCAAGGACGCCAGCAGGGCCACCGCCAGGCCCACGCCAAACAAGCTTCCACCGCCGTTCACATGCAGTTGCCAGCCCAACCAGCTGGGTGGGCACCTGCGTGGCAACATGCAGCTCCCAGGCCAACTCATCAAGCGCCTACGTGGCGGCATGCAGATCTTCATGAAGACCCTACTACCGCGCCACCTCAGCTGCCTGCCTGCCTACATGGCTTCGCACGCATCGCTGGCCAGGGCGCGTGTCGAAGCAAGGAGGAGCGGCGACGGACGGGACGGGCCTCACCCCCGTCCCCGATAAAGCTAGGGGACACCTCAGCGGCGCATTAAATGCGTCTTGTCCTGTAATACGAGCGATAAGCTCATAGCACTGTGCGCCTTTCCACCTCCCGTGTGCCACTGTGGTAGCCCCTTTCGACTATAAAAGGAGGCCCATGGCATACTGGAGAAGGATTCGGCTCTTTCGAACCACACACTGACCACCGCTAGTTCGAGAGCTCAAGAACTCTCTAAAATACACCCACCAAAGCAGGACTAGGGTTTTACGCATCCTCGCTGCCCGAACCTGGGTAAACGATCCTTGTGCTGTCTACTAGCCCTGCTCTTCTTGCAACCCCGCGCCCTGGCAACCGTAGTAGGGATTCTTGTGATCCCATAGGTGTCGTTGCACACCCACATCTTTGGAGCGCTAGGTAGGGGGCGCAATTGTGAGAATCTGGTCTAGTAGTTAGCCTAGCGGTTCTTCGCCGCCATGGCTCCCAAGAAGAAGACGGCCACAGCGATCGGCTCATTGGGAGCCGAACGCCCGTGCCGGTGCGCACGAGCAGTGGACCGGTCGCGGACAGGACCTGAGCCGCGGTCCGCGAGTACCAGCATCGCCCTGGCAGTCAGAGCCTGGCGAGCGGCATCGTTCGCGCCCCAGATGACCGGCCGCACGTCGCTAGATCCAAAGATGGAGTTGGGCCCTCCAGGGGTGTCGTTGTGCCACCTCCGGGCGGCGCAGTGACCTCCAAGACGCCCACGCCGGCGGCCACTGCGTGCTCTTCCCATGGTGTGCGCGCCGAGCAGCGTCACCACGCTGGTGACCCTGGGCACCGCTGTGGGAAGAGCCCTGTGCGTCATCTGCGGGATGAAGGGGTTCAGCATGCCCGCCGAAGCGCTGGCGAAAATGGCACGCAGCCGCTGGGTCGTAACAGAGCTCCTTCTAACATAGTTAGAAGTCGAAGCGCGCCGCGATCCACGCAGCTGTCGCCGCCGCCCACGCCAGCAGAAGCTTTGGCGCGCGCACAGCTGCTCCTCGACTTCCCTCCTTCTGTAGAGAAGCTCGATGAGTGGAGGGCCACCATCCGGAGCCTCGTCGCCGTCGCCAACAAAGACGATCCACGACTAGCGGGGCCCTCTGGTCGGCGCTCCACCGAGCCACCACATGCTGGCACTGGGAGGACCGGGGGAGCTGCGGCCATGGTGCACTCTCCTCCTCCTCGCCAGCCGCCGCGGGCGTCTGCCCGTCGTGACGACGCTTGTGATAACATCTCTATAGCATCGTCCGACCCGCGGACCCACCGCGACCAGCGCCAAGTTCTTCGAGAACGAGCTCATGAAGATGCTTGGACCACCATCGCGCGTCGGCGCGATACACGCCACCAGTCGGACAAGCGAGCGGGACCCGCTATGGACCACCCAGCACCGGGGGGCTCCGGCGGCCTACCTTATGAGGTGGGCTGCCCGACCTTCACCCGTGAGCTGCGGCAGTTCCAGTGGCCGTCCCACCGCACATTCAAGCCCGACGTCGGCGAGAAGTACAATGGAAAGACCCATCCGTCCGAGTTCCTCAGCATCTACACCATCGCGACGCAGGCTGCTGGAGCTCGCGACGACAAGGTGCTTGCCAACTATTTCCCGCTGGCACTGAAGCCCAATGTTAGGTCCTGGTTGATGCACTTGCCGGCGGATTCCATTTCTTCTTGGTCGGATCTGTGCCATGAGTTCTTTGAAGCCTTCACATGAGGCCACCAAGCTCATGGCCAGGCCAGTGATCTGCATATCATTCCCCAGAAGGAAGGGGAAATCCTGCGCAAGTACATCCAGAGATTCAGCCGGGTGCAGTACAACATCCCCGACGTTCATCCCGCCGCTGTGATCAGCGCGTTCCATCAGAACGTGCGCAACCGCAAGATGCGCGAAGAGCTGGCGATGACCAAGGTTAAGGATGTGGCCGAGCTCTACGTTCTGGCCGATAGGTGCGCCCGGGCTGAAGAGGGAAGGAAGTACCCCGGCGAAGACGCCGGTGCGGAAACCGACTCTACCGACGAAGACGCCGCCACCCCGACAAAGAATGGACGGCATCACAACAGGAAACGCAAAGGCAAGGCCGTGCTTGCCGTTGAAGGATCTGACGACACCGGCGCTGCTAAGAAGGTCAAGGCAGACGCCCCTAGCAAGGAGATTGCCGGGTGCGCCGCCTGCCGAGCCTTGGCGGCTACCGACAAGCCAGGAAGCTCAGGCAAGCAATATTGCAAGATCCACCGCACCAAGGGCCACGACCTCCAGAACTGTCGACAAGTCGAGCTGCTTGCTGAGAAGCAAAAAACTGAGTACGAGAGGCGGGACAAGGAGAAGGACCTGGATGGTGCCGAGGGATCCGGCAAGAAGCGTGGCGGCCAAGGAGGCCGCCCCGGCAAGGACAACCAGCAAGAGAGGCCCGCCCGGGGCCGCGACAAGAAACAAGAAGACGATGATCACGACGAGGACGACGAGTCCGGTGAGCAAGGGTTCCAGAAGGCTACAGAGGCCATGTGCGTCGATGGCGGCGCCTCGCTGCATACCTCTCACCGCCAGCTCAAGCAGTGGGCGCATGAGATTACAGCAGTAGAGCCGTCGTTTGACACTCAGAAGCCGCTGAAGTGGTCCAGCACGCCCCTCATCTTTGATGCCGAGGACCACCCTGACCGCACTACCGCGGTCGGGTGTTTGCCATTGTTGGTCTCACCAACGATACGCAACCTCAGGGTGAACAAGATGTTGGTTGACGGCGGGGCCGGCCTGAACCTGATCTCACCTGTCGTGATCAAAAGGTTGCAAATCCTTGATGGAGACCTCGAGGAAACGGGTACGTTTCAAGGGGTCAATCCGGGGAGGAGCCAGCCGAAGGGAAAGGTCACACTGCCCGTGACATTTGGAGGAGAGTTGAACCAGGACGGAGAGGACCGTCTTCGACGTGGCCGAGATCCCCTTGCCCTACAACGGGATCCTCGGCCGCCCAGCACTAGCCAAGTTCATGGCGGCGTCACACTACGCCTACAACATGCTAAAGATGCCCGGGCCGTTGACCATCATCTCCGTCCCCTTCGACAAGAAGGACGCGCTGATTTGCGCCGACCAACTCTACCAGGAGGTAGTTGCAGCAGCTGCCGCCAAGGCACCTGCTCCTACCGCTGAAGCCCCGGGAGGGAGGAAGAAGCCCGGCAAGACCTCTCGCACCCACTCCGGCAAGCGCACCTCTTCAGAGTGTTGTGATGTCGTCGAGGACATGCCAGAGAGCTCTACCGACAAGAGCAAGAGATCCAGAGCCGAGCCACCGCAAACCAAGAAGGTGTCCGCCAGGGGGGATGGCACGGGAGGGGCCTTCACCATAGGCTCCACCCTCGACAGCAAATAGGAAGGCGCGCTTGTCACCTTCCTGCGGGCGAATGTCGACGTGTTTGTGTGGCAAGCATCCGACATCCCCGGTGTTCCCAGGGAGGTGATTGAGCACCACCTAGCTGTCTGCCCTCATGCGCGGCCCGTCAAGCAGAAGGTCAGAAAGCAGGCTCTAGAGAGGCAGGAGTTCATCACGGAGGAGATCAGGAAGTTGGAGGCGGCAGGTTTGGTGAGAGGAGTGCTCCACCCGACGTGGTTGGCCAATCCGGTGGTGGTGCGCAAGGCGAATGGGAAGTGGAGGCTGTGTATTGATTACACAGATATCAATAAGGCTTGTCCTAAGGACCCCTTCCCGTTGCTGCGCATCGACCAGATTGTTGACTCCACAGCCGGGTGTGATCAGTTATCATTCCTCGACGCATACTCGGGCTACCACCAAATCTTTATGACAAGAGAGGATGAAGAAAAGATAACATTCATCACCCCGTGTGGTACGTATTGCTTTTTACGGATGCCTTTTGGGTTGAAGAGTGCTGGCTTGACGTTCGCAAGAGCAGTCCAAATTGGTTTTGAACCTCAGCTCCATAGAAATATGGAGGCATACATGGATGACATAGTGGTGAAAACCAAGGACGGGCCAACTCCTGTGCAAGATCTGGAAGAGACATTTACCAACCTGCGCAAGATTAACCTCAAGCTGAACCCTGAGAAGTGTGTCTTCGGCGTTCCGTCCGGCAATCTTCTCGGGTTCTTTGTGTCATAGCACGGGATCGAGGCAAACTTAGACAAAATCAAGGCTATTGAGCAGATTGAGGTGCCCAAGCGGATCAAAGATGTGCGTCGGCTCACCGGTTGCGTCGCCGCCATGAGCCGATTCATCTCCAAGTCCGCTGAGCGCGCCCTTCCTTTCTTCGAAATCTTGAAGAAGGCGGGCCCAATGGAGTGGACCCCAGAAGCTGAGGCAGCATTGCAAGATCTGAAGAAATACCTTTCATCCACGCCAATACTGGTTGCGCCTAAACCACAAGAGCCGTTGCTGCTATATCTGGCGGCGACGAATCAAGTGGTCAGCACCGCACTGGTGGCACAGAGGGAGGTCAACGAGGAGGCAGTGACGGCGGCAGAACTAGCGGATGGCAAGCCGAAGATTCCCCCGGCAGGGCCTGTTGCCGGCAAGGCGAGGCCCCTGGCAGAGTCTGATGCCACCGAGGCAGTGCCCGCACAGACAAGTGAGGTGGTGCAGAAGAAGAAGATGATGCAGCACCCGATTTACTTTGTCAGCTCCCTCTTGCAGGGAGCTAGATCGAGGTACTCCGGTGTGCAGAAATTGCTCTTCAGCCTCCTTATGGCCTCGAGGAAGCTGCGTCATTACTTCCAAGCCCACGAGATCACTGTCGTCACCCGCCTCCCTTTGCAATGGATATTGCGTAACCCAGATGCAATCGGAAGGATTGTGGAATGGGCCTTGGAGCTATCAAGTTTCGGTTTGAAGTTTGAAAGTACCTCGACAATCCAGAGCAGAGTCTTGGCAGAGTTCATTGCAGAATGGACCTCAACGCCTGACGAAGAAATCCAGGAGACCACTCTCCCCGGCAAGGAAGCAGACCGCGACTGGATCATGTACTTTGATGGGGCTTTCTCGCTCCAAGGCGCCGATGCCGGTGTGCTGCTCGTCGCGCCCACTAGAGAGCACCTCAAGTACGTGATCCAGATGCACTTCCCCAGGGAGATGTCCACCAATAACACTGCTGAGTACGAGGGATTGCTCGCCGATCTCAGGATCACGGCAGACCTCGGGGTTAAGAAGCTCATCGTCAGGGGTGACTCGCAGCTAGTTGTTAGGAAGGTCAACAAGGATTACCAGAGCCCATTGATGGAGGCCTACGTAGATGAGGTGAGGAAGTTGGAGGAACGCTTTGATGGTATCCAAGCAGAGCACGCCCCCCGAATGGAGAACGACATTGCCGATTACCTGTCAAAGCGTGCTGCATTCAAGCTACCTGTGGAACCAGGTACCTTTTTGCTCTATTTAACTCAACCATCCATCGAGCCATCAATAGGGAAAAACAAGCGGAAGAAGTCAGGTCCCGGCAAGTACTTTCCTACCGAGCCCCTGGGGCCGCCGGCAAGGGTGCTGCCGCGGACGCTGGGCCTGCCCAAGAGCAACTGGCTCCGGCAGGGCGTCAAGCCCTGGCCGTAGAGACAACCGCTCCCATGGCGGAAGAGATGCCTTTGGTCCTTGCCGTCGAGCCCCAGGCTCTGGCATGGGCGCAGCATACCGTCCAATTCCTCCAAACAGGGAGCTTGCAGAGGAGCAGGAAGAAGCGGAGAAAGTAGCCCGTCGGTCCGCCCTGTACCAGTTCGTCGATCACGTCCTGTACAGGAGAAGGCCGAACGGTGTGAAACTAAAGTGCATCCCCCGGGAGGAAGGACTGGAGCTGTTGGCGGAGATACATGGAGGCATATGTGGCTCCCACGTAGGGTCGAGGGCCCTTGCCAGAAAGGCGTTTCGGCAAGGTTTCTTCTGGCCTACCGCCCTCCAGGATGCGACGGCACTAGTAACCAAGTGTGAAGCGTGTCAGTTCCATTCAAAGAAGCTTCATCAACCAGCTCAAGCCCTTCAAACAATCCCTCTCTCCTGGCCATTCTCGGTCTGGGGGCTCGATATACTGGTCCCTTTCCCCCGCGCTGTCGGGGGCTTTGAGTACTTGTACGTTGCAATCGACAAGTTCACAAAGTGGCCAGAAGTGGAAGCAGTGAGAAAGGTGACTGCTCAGTCAGCCGTCAAGTTCTTCAAGGGACTGGTCTGCCATTTTGGTGTGCCAAACAGAGTCATCACCGACAATGGCACGCAGTTCACAAGCAACACCTTCATGCAATACATTCAAGACCTCGGTAGCAAGGTCTGTTTTGCTTCCGTGGCACACCCACGGAGCAACGGCCAAGCGGAGAGGGCAAATGCTGAAGTGTTGCGAGGCCTGAGAACGAAGACCTTTGACAAGCTGCACAAGAGTGGAAGGCGCTGGATTGATGAGTTGCCGGCGGTTCTTTGGTCGATCAGGACGACGCCAAATTGAGCCACCAGCCAGACACCTTTTGCCCTGGTATACGGGGGAGAAGCAGTTCTCCCCACGGAACTCATATACGGGTCACCTCGAGTGCTCGCTTATGATGAGCTTGAGCAAGAGCAGTTGCGCCAAGATGACGCGACGCTCCTTGAGGAAGATCGTCTTCGGGCGGCTGTGAGAGTAGCACGCTACCAGCAAGCCTTGCGCCGCTACCATAGCCGCAAGGTTCATGCCTGAAGCTTTGAGGAAGGCGACCTTGTTCTTCGGCGCGTTCAGTCAGCCAAGAATTCCAACAAGTTGACGCCGAAGTGGGAAGGCCCTTATCGGGTAATGCGAGTCACCAGGCCCGGCGCAGTCCGCCTGGAGACTGAAGATGCTGTCCCAGTGAGCAACTCCTGGAACATCGAGCATCTTCGCAAGTTTTACCCGTAAGGCGCGGCTTGCCGGGCCTCCCCGGCAAGCCACCTTTTGTACAAGCTTTGCCGGCAAGGCATGTGACCCTTTGTACAAAGCCAGGCGCAGACCCTGAGCATAAATAAATGAAGCGTTGGCGCCCTAAGTCATAGCATGCATGCTAGGTCGAGTCTCTTCCTTGGTTAGGGTTGATAGTGCTCAGCAGCGACTAACCCCTAGCTTAGAGGTCGAGTGCGCGTCCATCTATTTCTCTTCTGTCCTCCTTTGGTTCGCAGGGCACATGAGCACTTCTGCCAAGCTACTTGGAAGAAAGAAAACGGACCGGCGTCCCGACCCCGGCAAACCAGAGTTGCCGGGGGCTGCAAGCACAAGGATCCAACCGCGGCAAGATGAGATTGCCGGGGGCTGCAGATCCAGATAAGTCTTTTATCCTCTGTCATGCATTTCGGAACCGGACTGGGGCATGTGAAACCTCGTTTTTATCTCTAGGCTGCCGTGCTCCCCTTTTTCCTATACCTAAGGATTATTTCCTGGGTCCGGATTTGGTTGTAGCCACAGCGGCAAGGAGGTAGAACGAGGAGCCTAAAGCCCATTTGATCCCTGCCTCCGCCAAGAGCGCGAGAACGGTCGAGTGGAGTGGGGGGACGGCAAGGCCTGTTGCCGGGCGAAAAACGTTTATCTTAAACAATAACAAGAATTCGCTCCTTGTCGCGGGATTTACCCACGAACAAAAAACCCGGCAAGCATCCCTTTTTCATTAAAAACATCCCATACAGGTATAGTTTGTACGAAATGAAAAACATGAGCAAGGGGATTACAAGTTCTAAATTTAACAAAGGCCCGCAGGCGTACAGACTAAAAAAGAGATAAGATGCCCGTAATCCCTTTCTTGTCCCTCTCCTCAGGAGGCAGGTCAAGAAGGCTAAAGGGCAAAAGGGGTGCCTAGGCAAGCTACGAGCAGCAGAAGGCACCAAGAGAACACCTCGGTGGCCGCCCACGGGCGGGCCGGTGATGAAGGTGCCGGGAAAGGAGCTGAAAGACGAGGCGGCAGGACCGGCAATACGCGATGAAGGCGTTGGTGCCCGTGTACTCCGAGTTGACGGCCTTGCCGCCCGCCCTCTTCCTCTTCCGCAGCCTCCCGACGCCAGCCGCCCAAGGAGACGGCCCCTAGAAGTTCAAGGAGCTGGCCCCATCCCCGGCAAAACTCTGCCGGAGGAGCGGCCAGGTGCAGATGCTGCTGCTGGCGCACCCGCCTAGGCGCGGGGCGTCAGGGCTCTCCCCCCCGCTCAGCCAATCCAGCCACCGGAGGCGCAGGGAATCAGGACCGACCCTCTGCCCCAACCAGCGATGACCCGGTTTCCCGCCTCCACCACTTGCCACCCCAAGCGTATGAAGGACGCGTGGCGGACGTGCAGAACTGAGGGGACGGGTGAAGCGACCTCTCCCCACCCCGTGATCGTGGGGAGTGGACGCCTTGAAGACCGCGACCCAGCCCCGTCCAGTAAATGAGCCGCGCCTCCACACCTCCCTCTTTTTACGGGGAAGGCGCGAGCCGCCTCTTTACTGCGATATGACGCATGCATGTGGAAACCGCCCCACGCATGCCGCCCACGTCACGCACACCCCTCCACACCGCGCGCGCGAGTCGTGGGAAGTGCAACGCGCGAAAAGTTTTACCGCGGTAAAAACCGCCCCGCCTGCCCGCGCACCGTTTTAGGCCTGGCCCAACAACGTGTCGCGCTTATGTGTGGCCCAGGCCCGGGGGCTCCTTTCGGTGTACAAAAAGAGGGGTGCATTTTTGTACCCCTATACCTATGCATGGGCAGTCGGAGCCACGCCCACGGTCACACCAAGCAGAGCAGGGGAGGTGAGCCAAGGTAAGAACGAAGCCCAAGATAACCAGAGCAATGCCAAGGCCAAGACCACAAAGAGCAGAGGGACGAAGCAGGTTCCCCCGGCAAGACCCTTGTCGGGGCAGCCTCAGCAGCCCCGACAAGACCCTTGCCGGGGCAGCTCGCCCCACACCAACAGAGCGAGCCACCCTTGAGCCCACGGTCCCCAACACCATCATCCACGTGGGGCCAGGGCTCGGGAGGCACCTCTATGGTGGTATGCAGATCTTTGTGAAGACATACTCAAGATCAGATGAGGATTAGAAGACGACGATCCTCAGCAAGATCCTTGCCGAGGAAGGCCACCAGACCCCCGGCAAGGCCCTTGCCGGGGACGACAGTGCGCCACCGCAAGACCCTTGCCGGGCCACACGGCAAGACGCTTGCCGGGCCACCCGGCAAGGCCCTCGCCAAGGACGCCAGCAGGGCCACCGCCAGTCCCACGCCAAACAAGCTTCCACCGCCGTTCACATGCAGCTGCCAGCCCAACCAGCTGGGCGGGCACCTGCGTGGCAACATGCAGCTCCCAGGCCAACTCATCAAGCGCCTGCGTGGCGGTATGCAGATCTTCGTGAAGACCCTACTACCGCACCACCTCAGCTGCCTGCCTGCCTACATGGCGCCGCACGCATCGCTGGCCAGGGCGTGTGTCGAAGCAAGGAGGAGCGGCGACGGACGGGACGGGCCTCACCCCCGTCCCCGATAAAGCTATGGGACACCTCAGCGGTGCATTAAATGTGTCTTGTCCTGTAATACAAGCGATAAGCTCATAGCACCGTGCGCCTTTCCACCTCCCGTGTGCCACTGTGGCAGCCCCTTTCGACTATAAAAGGAGGCCCATGGCATACTGGAGAAGGATTCGGCTCTTTCGATCCACACACTGACCACAGCTAGTTCGAGAGCTCAAGAGCTCTCTGAAATACACCCACCAAAGCAGGACTAGGGTTTTACGCATCTCGTGGCCGGAACCTCGGTAAACGATCCTTGTGCTGTCTACTAGCCCTGCTCTTCTTGCAACCCCGTGCCCCGTCAACCGTAGTAGGGATTCTTGTGATCCCATAGGTGTCGTTCCACACCGACATCTTACGTGTCTGCTTACACGGTATTCATCCCGTAGAGGACACTAGTTGACCGCTTCTTCTTGATACTAGATGTTCCTAGTAACTCGTGATGCACAAGTTTTCTCCTCATATACTATTTCACCTTAGCTAGAGGTCCGTTGCCCCCTGGATTTCAATTCCTGGTTAGTTGATTCCCGATTAACGGAAGCATTCCCCGGCGTAACAGGCGCTAGTTGAGGGAGTCCTGGGTTATGGGGTCCTCAGGTATCTGGGCTGTGTGATATGGGTCAGACTGATGGGCCGTTGTCGGTGTAAAAACCGGCGGATCTCGGGTAGGGGGTCCCGAACTGTGCGTCTAAGGCGGATGGTAACAGGAGGGGGGGGGCACGATGTTTACCCAGGTTCGGGCCCTCTCAATGGAGGTAATACCCTACTTCTGCTTGATTGATCTTGATGATATGAGTATTACAAGAGTTGATCTAGCACGAGATCGTAGAGGCTAAACCCTAGAAGCTAGCCTATGGTTATGATTGTTTTTGTCCTACGGACTAAACCCTCCGGTTTATATAGACACCGGAGGGGGCTAGGGTTGCACAGAGTCGGTTACAAAGGAGGAGATCTACATATCCGTATTGCCAAGCTTGCCTTCCACGCAAAGGAGAGTCCCACCCGAACACGGGATGAAGTCTTCAATCTTGTATCTTCATAGCCCAACAGTCCGACAGAAGTATATAGTCCGACAGTCCGAGGACCCCCTAATCCAGGACTCCCTCAGTAGCCCCCGAACCAGGCTTCAATGACGATGAGTCCGGCGCGCTGATTGTCTTCGGCATTGCAAGGCGGGTTCTTCTCCAAATTCTGAGTACCGTTCGAGTGGTGTCCGGCTTCCCATGAATGGTGCACTCCTTGGCTTCTGCGCCTAATAATGGCTATCCTCCACGTGTCGAGCGAATGCGAGAAGTCGGGGCATTTTTACACTTGCCACCCTAACCATGTAAGTAAATCGTCTACTTAAAGAGGCGGGGATCCTCAGATCCAGATCACACCGTCCTCCCACAGCGAGTATCCATCGGAGCGCACCTGGAAAAGTCCATCCCATCATGGCCGGCCATTGCAGCTCCTCCTCTCGCTCCCGTAGCCCTAAGCCAGGCAATTGGAAGAAGTGTTCCGTCCCTCACAGCCAATTAGTAGAGTTACAGACCCAGGGATTCCTCCCTCCAGCGTATATGGTCCCCGTTCGAGTCGGACTCGCCACCTACAACGGCGGGGAGCAAGCGGAGAGCTTTCCCAACCCATCCATGGGGGAGCGGGTATGCCTTGTCCCTTACTTATTAAGGGGGCTCGGATTTCCAATCCATCCGTTCCTCCACGGGCTCCTGGAGTTCTATGGCCTCCAGTTGCATAATTTTACCCCCGCCTCCATATTACACATCGCTGGCTATGTTGCCCTTTGCGAGCTGTTTGTGGGCTGCGAAACTCATTTCGAGCTATGGAAGAGGCTATTCTGCCTCGTACCACGTACATAGGAGGGGTCAATATATCAAGTGGGCAGAGCCGAAATATGGCGCATCGTCAGGGCCGGATACCTGTCCGGTACTCCGAAGAAAACCTCCGAAGACTGGCCTTCGGAGTGGTTTTATATGGAGGACGTCCCCCTTCCGGAACCTATTCGGATGGGCCTTCCTGAGTTCGACAACGCTCCCTTGAAGAAATGCCGCAGCTGGCGCCCTCGGAGCCCCCAGGAGGAGGATAACGGAGAAGTCCTTTACCTGATGGGCCGGATAAAAATGCTGGCCAAATCAGGATTGACAATAACCGAGGTTATTTCAATATGTATAATGCGGGGGGTGCAGCCACTTCAATATCAGGGACAACCCATGTGGCACTTCAATGGAGAAGATGATGCCACCCGCTGCGGTCATAAGGGACCAGACTCAGTCGCTGCTCTAGCGAAAATTCTGTCTGATTTGTACAAAGGAGAGGAAGAGGAGTTCATCCGCATTAAGCGACGGGATGGATTCTCCATGTACAACCCCCCAAGCTGGGTGAGCTGCTACTTTTTACTTCAAACCTTCACGCATTCCTCGTCATAAGTATTTACCTTGCCATTTCATAGCAGGAACTGCGAAAAGCTGTGAGGGAGGTCCATAGCCCGCCTCCACAACCAGAGGACCCTGACCGGGCCCTCGACCCCGGACTTGAAGAAGATCCGGACACATTTGTGGAGCTTATTGACAGGACGTTCTATCAATTAAGCTGCGATAGTGCCATGGTGGCCATCGTAGCCGATTATCCTGGACTACTCCCTGCATCGCATGTAAGTGAAACCGGAGTCCCAACTTCCGAGAAGGATCCCTTTTTCTGCACTTCACCTACCGCACACATATGGTGTCTTACAGGGAAGGCCCTTGGGACGCCATGCCGAACCTGCAGTGACTCACCAACAAGGGGCACCGAAGCCGGGTAGGCTTAAAAGGAAGGCGGTCAGGACTGAGACGCCGTCGCAGAGGTATAAAAAAGAACACTGCTCCGTGGTTGTCGTATTTTAAAATATAATAATGCCCATGTTTCCTAGTAGGAAAAACGCTCACCGGACTATATCCGGAGAGGTTGCCGGCCATGCCTCCACCAGTCGGGCTCCAGAGCCGGACTTAGAGGCGGACGCTAACATGGGGCCAACACCGGATGTTCCTCCTACAGAGGATGCGGATAGGCTGTCTGCTACAAATTCCGAAGTGGAGAGCGCCATGAATCACAGGCGTCGTCGGGCTGTACTCCGCGACGCTTGTTTCTCCCAAGAGGCATTCGATGCCTTCAACTCAGGAGACGCGTACATCCGAGCTGCTCAAAATGGTCTTGCCAGAGCCACGGACCAGTATGTAAAGGATATACGAGTAAGAAAATCTAATAATTATGTATATCAGTAGCCCCTGAGACTTGAAACAGTTGACACAACTGATTTACGGATCATTATTCGTGTAGGTTCTTACGGAGAAGAATACCCAGTTGTCTCAAGAGCTGGAAGAGTGCAAAGCCCAGCTTCAGGCCGCAGTTGCCGCAGTGAAGGAGTCCGAGAAGGCCCCATCTGGTAACACTTGTTTCTATTGCAAAGAATGACATGTACCAGGTAGAATGCGACATGTATGCAAATCTAACAATAGATTTCGCAGATGAACCCGGAGTGAATCCGGAGGCCGTACAAGGCGATGAGCCACATGCTCAACGACAGCTAAAGGCTGGTGAGCGCGTGCTTAAGAAGGTTAGGCAGGAGAAAAACGATCTCCAAGATGCCAATATCTGGCTGAGTGTTGAACTGAAAGATGTTCGGGCCCAGCTTGCTGACTCCGTAAAGGAGAATAAGAGGCTTCGACGCGGCATTTTCAGTAAGTGCTTGAATGAACTTTTATAGAGTTCGGCGAAGAAACCGATTAACAGAGTTATATCTTTAGGTATGCTGACGGGTCATCCCGCAGAAGAGATGCCCGGGTCTGCAGGTGATCTTCTGCCCGAGCTCTCACGACTGCACGAACAAGTTTGGCAGGTGAAGCAGGGCATTGCCCAGGCCTTGTGGCCATCCGCCTCCCTGCCGGGAGGCATGGGGGAGCTCGCAGAGATGCTCAAGGGAGCGCGGCGGCGCTTCCGATTATGGAAGATATCTGCCTGCCGACAAGGTGCGAGGGAAGCCTGGGCCATGGTGAAGACTCGATATACCAAGGCTGACCCGAACCATATGGCCGAAGTCGGACCTGTGGGGTCTGATGGGAAAGAAATCCCCGTCAGTTTGGTGTATGACCAGGTGAAATTAGCCACAAAGTATTCCCAACAGGATTGTCGGCTAGACAACCTGTTGGATGGTATAGAAGAAGAATTTAGTCAGTCTAAGTGACTGTGTACTTCAATTGACATATATTGTCCCTAGCCGGATTGTAAATCATTTGTCATGGCGGACCTTTTCGCTTTGACCTCCGGACCCGATAGTTCGGAGTGAATCCGAATACCCGCTTAGTTATGTAAAAACCGGGGTATGCGTGGAAACCAGGCGTAGGGGTCATAAGTGCTTGAACAGACAAGTACCCAACTAGCTATGTTATATTACATGGTTAGTAAGAAACATCTTCCAGGGAGAATAGTTCCGTTAAGGGTTCCTTTCCCTGGGTACGCATGCATTAATGTGCATGTCCGAATTGCGAAAGGAGACGCGGGATATAAACATCTAGGGGCATGTATTACAATAAATAAAAGCCGTCTTTTGTTCACCGGGCGAATATTCCCTTAAGAACGCTAGCTTTCGGCTTCACCCAGTTTGAGGCACACATCCGGCTAACCCGGCAGCAACAATCGCAGAGGTGCTCCTCTTATGCCCTAGACGAATTAACGGGAACGTAGGGCATAAACACAAGAGCCAGGCAACCCAGCTTGGCCAAAACTTAAGTCATATCGATGCATATAATGGCGAAGAAAAGGTACATGTGGAAAAGTAACACATGTGCGGGGGGCATAAAGCCCGGAACATACTTATATTAAGCTTCTGTATAAGAAGCCCCGAGGTATAATGAGCACGCCTAGCGCGTCAAGATTGTGTAGTCAAGACACACTTTAATCTTGTAAGGCTGTGAAGAAAAAAGGGAAGAAAGAAAGAAAAGACAGATAGCTGATATATAAAAAATTGATGGAGGTAAGGAGACAAATGCATAGTCCGGAACTAGGTGTAGAACCTTCGGAGTTTGGCTGTGTTCCATGGGTTTGGCTCGAGTCGATTGTCCGATGCATCCCGCAGACGGTACGCTCCACCGGTCAGAACTTGGTCGATAACGAAGGGACCTTCCCATTTGGGCTCGAGTTTGTTCTTTTTCTTCTCTGGTAGGCATAGAACTAGTTTGCCAACATTATAAGTTTTGGCCCGTACTTCTCTGCTTTGATACTGTCGAGCCTGTTGCTGATAGAATGCGGAGCGGGCTTTTGCCACGTCACGCTCCTCCTCCAGGGCGTCCAAACTGTCATGCCGATCAAGCTCGGCTTCTTTCTCTTCATACATGCGCACTCGAGGTGAGTCATGAATGATGTCGCAGGGCAGTACCGCCTTTGCGCCGTACACCATGAAAAACGGTGTGTATCCGGTGGTGCGATTCGGCATGGTCCGCAGCCCCCATAGTACGGAGTCGAGCTCCTCTACCCAGTGCGTATCTAATTCCTTTAAGGATCGCACTAATCTGGGTTTAATGCCGCTCATGATAAGTCCATTTGCCCGTTTGACCTGACCGTTTGTTTGGGGGTGATAGACGGAGGCATAATCGAGCTTAATGCCCATGTTGCTGCACCAAGTTTTTACTTCTTCGGCTGTAAAGTTCGAGCCGTTATCGGTGATGTTGCTGTGGGGGATGCCGTAACGGTGTACAACCCCGGATATGAAGTCTATCTCTGGTCCGGATTCGACCGTTTTAACTGGTTTGGCTTCTATCCATTTGGTGAATTTATCCACCATGACCAATAGGTATTTTTTTCTTATGGCTTCCCCCTTTAAGGGGTCCGACCATATCAAGCCCCCAGACCGCAAAGGGCCAAGTAATGGGGATTGTTTGGAGAGCGGTAGGTGGCATATGGCTTTGGTTTGCAAAAAGCTGGCAGCCAACGCAACGTTGAACGAGGTCCTGTGCGTCTGCTCCGGCCGTCGGCCAGTAAAAACCTGTTCGGAAGGCCTTGCTTACTAGGGCCCGGGCTGCGGCGTGATGGCCGCCAAGTCCAGCATGAATTTCTGCCAATAGCTGCCGTCCTTCCTCTTTGGAGATGCACCTTTGAAGTACTCCGGTAGCGCTTTTCTTATAAAGCTCTCCCTCGTGGACCTTGTAGGCTTTAGACCGCCGCACAATGCAACATGCCTCGTTTGGGTCCTCGGGGAGTTCTTGCCTAGTTAGGTAAGCCAAGAAGGGTTCTGTCCACGGGGCGATGACGGCCATAATCACGTGGGCCGAAGGTGTTATTTTGGTGGCTGAGCCTCCGATTACGTCAGAGTGTCCGGGATCTGGTGTTGTGGCCGGGTCCGGACTATTGTTGCCGGTCTCTCCTTCCCATACCACGGATGGCTTAAACAGCCTTTCCAAGAAGATATTAGGTGGGACAGGGTCGCGCTTATCGCCGATGCGGGCGAGGATATCCGCCGCCTAATTGTTTTCCCGGACCACATGGTGAAATTCAAGGCCCTCGAACCGAGCTGACATCCTGAGGACGGCGGTGCGGTAAGTCGCCATTTTCAGATCCTTGGCGTCGAAGTTTCCATTTATTTGAGATATTGCGAGGTTCGAATCCCCACACACCTCTAGGCGTTGAATGCCCATGGAGACTGCCATCCGGAGACCATGTAACAGGGCCTCATATTCTGCTGCGTTGTTGGAGTCTGTGTATAGTATTTGGAGTACGTATTGGACTGTATCTCCGGTGGGGGATGTCAAGACGACACCAGCCCCCAGACCAGCCAGCATTTTAGAGCCGTCAAAGTGCATGATCCAATTGGAGTATGCGCCGTACTCTTTAGGGAGTTCGGCTTCTGTCCATTCGGCGACGAAATCAGCCAGTACTTGTGACTTAATGGCTCGCCGTGGTTTGTATATTATGTCGAACGGGAGGAGCTCAATAGCCCATTTGGCAATCCGGCCCATGGCATCGCGGTTGTTTATTATGTCGTTGAGTGGTACTTCAGAGGCCACCGTAATTGAACACTCTTGAAAGTAGTGTCATAGTTTCCGGGAGGCCATGAAGACCGCGTATGCTATCTTTTGATAATGTGGGTACCGCGATTTGCATGGAGTGAGGACAGTGGATACGTAGTATACCGGCTTTTGAAGCGGGAACTTATGTCCTTCCGTCTCTCGTTCGACGACGAGCACTGCGCTTACAACTTGGTGTGTTGCCGCTATATATAACAACATTGGTTCGCCGACATTTGGCATGGCCAAGATTGGGTTGGTGGCCAGGATGGCTTTTATTTCTTCCAATCCGGCCGTGGCCGCATCCGTCCACTCGAAGTGTTCGATGCGTCGAAGAAGGCGATAAAGGGGTAGTGCCTTTTCTCCTAATAGGGAGATAAAGCGGCTTAAGGCAGCCACGCATCCAGTTAATTTCTGGATTTGCTTGAGGTCTGTTGGGATGGCCAACTATGACAGAGCTCGGATTTTAGCTGGATTTGCTTCAATTCCTCTACTGGAGACGATGAAGCCCAGGAGCTTTCCGGCGGGCACGCCGAAAACACATTTTTCCGGATTGAGCTTGATGTCGTATGTTCGGAGATTGTCGAACGTGAGCCTCAAGTCGTTTATTAATGATTCGACGTGTCTGGTTTTGATGACCATGTCGTCTACGTATGCCTCCACTGTCATGCCAATTTGTGTTTCCAGGCATGTCTGAATCATGCGGTGATAGGTTGCACCGGCGTTTTTGAGCCCGAAGGGCATGGTGTTGAAACAGAAGGGGCTGTATGGAGTGATAAATGCCGTTGCGGCTTGATCGGACTCCGCCATCTTAATTTGATGGTATCCGGAGTATGCGTCGAGGAAACACAATCAGTCGTGTCCTGTGGTAGCGTCGATAATTTGATCGATGCGAGGGAGGGGGAAGGGATCCTTGGGGCAAGCCTTGTTAAGGTCCTTGAAATCGACGCATAGGCGCCAGGATTTGTCATTCTTTGGTACCATCACCAGGTTTGCTAGCTAGTCCAGATGTTTTATTTCTCGAATGAATCCGGCCTCAAGTAACTTGGTTAGCTCCTCTCCCATGGCTTGTCGCTTAGGCTCAGAGAAACGCCGAAGAGTTTGCTTGACTGGATTGAACCCTTTTAAAATGTTGAGGCTATGCTCGGCCAGCCTGCGTGGGATTCCTGGCATGTCTGAAGGATGCCAGGCGAAGATGTCCCAATTCTCGTGCAAGAACTTCCGTAGTGCGGCGTCTACTGTGGGGTTTAACTGTGCCCCGATGGATGCTGTTTTTGTACGGTCCGTTGGGGGACTTGGAATTTGACTATTTCGTCCGCTGGTTTAAAAGAGGTGGACTTGGGTCTTTTGTCGAGTATCACGTCGTCCCTGTCCACTATGGAGCGCAGCGCGGTTAGTTCTTCGGCCGCAAGGGCTTCGGATAACGCCTCGAGGGCTTGTGCGGCGGTTTTATTTTCGGCGCGGAGTGCTATGTCCGGGTCACTAGCTAGAGTGATGATTCCATTAGGACCGGACATTTTGAGCTTCATGTACCCGTAATGGGGTATAGCTTGGAAGATCGTGAATGCCTCCCGCCCTAGAAGGGCGTGGTGATGAGGACATAGACCTAGGGTAGGGTAATAGGCCTGACTTATAAGTCCTACCTAAGGTCCTTGTCCTAGAAGCAAAGAAGTTCAAGAGTAAATAGGGAGGGCCCAACAAAGGTGTCGAGTGCAACCCACTCGACCTACCATTCACTCGGAGACCCCTCCTTCTTTAGGTCACTCGACCACTCAACCATTCGACGTGCAGAAGACCTAAAGCCACTCCGCGCAGCAACGGTCGGGCATTTACCCTCAGACTTAATAGTCATTTATATCACTTTACTACGGACGTTACCTGTAACGCTCCTTCCTTATGAACATTGAATCCTGTGTAACGGAGGGGAGCTGGGGTCCTGGCGCACTCTATATAAGCCACCCCCTCCTCTGAGACAAGGGTTCGCACCCCCTGTAACACACACACACACACGCATATAAGCCAGTCGACCGCCTCCGGGCTCCGAGACGTAGGGCTGTTATTTCCTCCGAGAAGGGTCTGAACTCGTAAAACTCGCACGTACAGCTTCTCCATAGCTAGGATCTTGCCTCTACATCCCTACCCCCCATTGTACTGTCAGACTTAGAACCACGACAGTTGGCGCCCACCTTGGGGCCGGTGTCTTAGCGACTTGTTGGAGAAGTTGCAATTTTTTCGATCCCCATCAGCATGGTTTCAGGCGGAGGATTGGCCGAGGGCCGCGAGATCCGTCTCGGTGCACTCGTGTTCATCGCTGACGACTCCGCTTGGCTCCAAGAAGCTCCACTCGACGTCGAGGCGCTCCCCGTCTGCGGGGCAACGCATTTTCGTGCGTGCGTCCGCGGCGTCCTCCTGCGGCAGCCGTCGACTCAGTATCGGTCGGCTCCGGTGGCGCCTTCACTCCCTGCTGCCCGCCGGCACAAGCGTTCAGGTCGGTCGAGGCTCCAGTGGTGGGTGAGGCACGCGGTGGCTCGCCAATCGGCCACCCCCCAAGTCGCGGCAATCGAGCCCGACGAAACTCTCTACGGCCTGTTCGACTGGCTCCGTTGAGACTGCGTCCGAGTGTGACAGCAGTGACCCCGCGGCGGAAGTCCTGATGGTCAATGGACCGCGCAGTCCTCCTGGCTTCCCCCGCGACGATGGTGGTGATGGAGGAGGCGATCCGTCGCGTGCCCACGAGTAGTACCGCCCCGAGCCCCTCTCTTTGCAGCAGAGGGAAGAGCTTCGCCGCCGTAACATGGATGCACTTCACACTCCTATCGTTGGAGAAACCCCCGAGGCCCGGGCCTTGGAGGAGGTGCGCCTGGCCAACTTGGCTGAGCGCACTCGACTGGAGAATCTCCAGCACGCACTCGATGAGCGTGCTCGGCAGCGAGTTCCTGAATCCAGTCGGCGACAACTTCTTCCGCCTCGAACACAGGTATATCGAACTCCGATCCAGAATCTCACAGCCGCTACCTGAATAGCAGAGTCGATTCAGCCTTCCCAGTCGGAGGCTGGTAGAGGCTTGATGCAGATCCGGACTTTGCTTCGGGCGGCGGGGGAGCAGAACACAGCAGTGTCACAGTCTCGGAATAGGATTCATAGTAGATCCGTAATGGCAGACACAGTTCAGTCGGCTCACAGCCTAAGATCACCTCCAAGGCATGAGGGACATGGAGATCGACATGATCAGTACAGAAACCGTGAGCAGTATGATCGTCGTCGAGCACCCACGCCTCCCCCAAGGAGTGGGTCATACGCGCCTCGGCAACACGATGACAGGCGCCCTCACAGTGGTGGGCGAAGGATTCCAGTCGACCCCCGGGAGCCGGGCTTTGCGGCGAGATCCATTCTCGTTAAAGGTCTGGTTGACAGGAACAGAGCACACAGAGATGGCCACGATAGAGATTACCCGACCGGCAACAGGGTGCATGTTTCAGGTCCCGAGTGTTTCAGCATAGCCATCAGAGCAACAGTGATTCCTCCCAACTTCAGGTTGGCGACTGGAGTCAGCAAGTTCACTGGTGATTCCAAGCCTGACACTTGGCTTGAGGACTACCGAGTGGCTGTGCAGATTGGTGGTGGCAATGATGAAGTGGCCATGAAGCACCTTCCTCTGATGTTAGAGGGCTCGGCCAGAGCGTGGTTGAATCAGTTAGCACCTGGCAGTATTTATAGTTGGGAAGAGCTTGCCCGAGTATTTGTCAGAACATTTGAAGGTACATGCAAATGGCCAGTAGGGCTAACAGAGCTACAGTCTTGTGTGCAGAAGTCGAATGAAACTTTGAGAGATTATATCCAGAGGTGGATCACGTTGCACCACACGGTGGAGAATGTGTCTGATCACCAAGCAGTTTGTGCCTTCAAGGAAGGCGTCAAGTATCGAGAATTGAATCTGAAGTTCGGTCGGACCGGAGATATGTCTCTGAGTCGAATGATGGAAATTGCTACCAAGTATGCTAACGGTGAAGAGGAGGATCGGCTCCGGAGTGGCAAGCACAAAACAGTCGCCCACGAAACCGGGGGAGGGAACTCCAGTCGGAAGCAGAAGCGCAAAGCCGAGCCAGCTGCTCCCGGAGAAGCCTTAGCCGTGACTCAAGGAAAGTTCAAGGGGAAGCCCAAAGGGCCATGGAACCCCAAGAAAGTAAAAGATCAAGATGGAAATGATGTGTTGGATTTACCATGCCACATTCACACCAAAAAAGATGAGGAGAGTAATCTCATTTACCCAAAACATACCACTCGACAATGTCGGCTCCTAATCCAGCAGTTCCGAGAGAAACAACCCAAAGAAAAGGAGAAAGAATCGGACAAAGTTGAGGATAAGCAAGAGGACGATGATGGTTACCCCCACGTCAGTTCCACTCTGATGATTTTTGCTGATGTTGAGAGCAAGAGTTGACTGAAAGTCATCAATAGAGAAGTGAACATGGTCGCTCCAGTGACGCCCAGTTATTTGAAGTGGTCCCAGACTGCCATTACATTTGACCAGTCTGATCACCCGACACACATAGCCACCCCTGGGAGGCAAGCGTTGGTGGTCGACCCAGTCATCGAAGGCAATCGGTTGACTAAGGTTCTGATGGATGGTGGCAGTGGCCTGGATATACTGTATGCGGAGACCTTGAAAGGAATGGGCATTCCGATGTCCAGACTCAGTGAAAGTAATATGAGTTTCCATGGGGTTATTCCTGGCAAGAAGGCTGAGTCACTCGGCCAGATCACCCTCGATGTGGTTTTCGGTGATTCCAAGAATTACCGCAAGGAAAAGTTGACGTTTGAACTCGTCGATTTCCAGAGTGCTTATCATGCCATTCTGGGAAGGCCAGCTTATGCGCCTTTTATGGCTCGACCATGTTACGTTTACCTCAAATTGAAGATGCCTGGTCCTAAAGGAGTGATCACTATCACTGGCAATCGGAAGAAGGCAGAAGAGTGCTTCCAGAAGGGCTCAAAGATCGCCGATGCACAAATGGCAATAGTCGAATTGCAGGAGTATCAAAAAATGCAGATCCGAGTGATTTGTTGCGAGCTAAGAAGCCTGCCACGGATTCAGCATTTCAGTCATCTGGTGAAACGAAGCTGATTCATATTCACCCGACCGATCCCAATGCTGCTCCGACTCACATTTCGACAACACTCGACTCCAAATAGGAAGAAGCGCTCATCCAGTTCCTCCGTGAGCACTGGGACATCTTTGCATGGAAACCTTCTGACATGCCGGCTGTTCCCAGGGGGCTGGCTGAGCACCGTTTGCGAGCCGACCCAAAAGTGAAACCAGTCAAAGAACATCTTCGACGGTCCGCCGTGCAGAAGAGAAAAGCAATCGGTGAAGATGTGGCTCGGCTCCTAGCAGCCGAGTTTATCCGAGAGATTTACCACTCCATGTGGTTAGCCAATGTTGTCATGGTCCCCAAGAAGGACGACTCACTTCGCATGTGCATTGACTTCAAGCATATCAATCGGGCCTGCCCGAAAGATCACTTTCCTCTCCCCCGCATCGATCAAATAGTTGACTCGACTGCTGGGTGTGAGTGCTTGTCCTTTTTGGACGCTTATTCCGGGTATCATTAGATCCGACTGTATGGACCTGATGAGATAAAAACAGCTTTCATCACTCCATTTGGGTGCTTCTGTTATGTCACCATGCCATTCGGCCTGAAGAATGCTGGAGCCATGTTCATGAGGATGATTCAGAGGTGTTTACTCACTCAAATCAGTCGGAATGTGGAAGCATACATTGATGACATTGTGGTCAAGTCACGTAAAGGTTCTGACCTGTTGGCTCACCTTGCTGAAACTTTTTCCAACCTGAGAAGGTATGATATCAAGCTTAATCCATCAAAGTGCACATTCGGAGTTCTGGGCAGAAAATTACTAGGTTTCCTCGTTTCCAAACGGGGGATCGACGCTAACCCAGAGAAAGTTGGTGCCATTCTCCGAATGAAACGCCCTGTGCGTGTGCACGATGTCCAGAAGCTTACAGGTTGTTTGGCCACCTTGAGTCGATTCATTTCTCGCCTCGGTGAAAAGGCATTGCCTCTTTACCGACTAATGAAGAAGTCTGATAAGTTCGAGTGGACTCCTGAAGCTGATGCAGCATTTGCAGAGCTCAAAGCCCTGGTTTCCACCCAGCCGGTGCTTGCTGCCCCAATCAGCAAAGAACCTTTACTACTTTACATTGCAGCCACTGGACAAGTCGTCAGTACAGTACTTACGGTCGAGCGGGAAGAGGAAGGAAAAGCCTATAAAGTTCAGCGCCCAGTATATTATGTTTCTGAAGTTTTGACTCCATCAAAGCAAAGATATCCACATTATCAGAAGCTTGTTTATGGGATTTATATGACCACGAAGAAGGTTGCACATTATTTCTCTGACCACTCCATTACAGTCGCTCGTGATGCTCCATTATTAGAGATTCTGAACAACAGAGATGCAACTGGTCGAGTGGCAAAGTGGGTGATTGAATTCCTTCCCTTGGATATTAAGTTTGAGGCAAAGAAAGCTATCAAGTACCAAGCAATAGCAGATTTCCTCGCCGAGTGGATCGAACAGCAACTGCCGACTCAAGTCCACTCGGAGCACTGGACCATGTTCTTTGATGGTTGCAAGATGCTGAATGGTTCTGGTGCTGGGGTGGTACTGGTATCCCCCTAGGAGACAAGCTCAGATATGTTCTCCAGATTCACTTTGATTCCTCCAATAACGAAGCGGAATATGAAGCACTCTTATATGGGTTACGTATGGCCATCTGACTCGGTGTCCGTCGCCTCATGGTCTACGGCGACTCAGATTTGGTAGTCAATCAAGTGATGAAGGAGTGGGACGTTAGAAGCCCAGCTATGACTGGTTACTGCAATGCGGTGAGGAAGTTGGAAAAGAAGTTTGAGGGGTTAGAGCTCCATCATATACCCCGACTAAAAAATCAAGCAGCCGATGATTTGGCAAAGATAGGTTCCAAGAGGGAAGCCATTCCCAGCAATGTGTTTTTAGAACACATTCATACACCTTCAGTTCAACAAGACCCTTTCACTGAAGAGCCCCTGCAGCCTAAGAGTGCCACAGATCCGACTGAAGTCGAAGTCCCAGCCGTGGTCGACCTAATCATGGAGGTTTTGGTCATCACTCCCGACTGGACAGTGCCATACATTGCGTGTATCCTTAGGAAGGAACTCCCAGAGGATGAAGAAGAGGCTCGACAGATTGTTCGTTGATCCAAAGCCTTTACTGTGGTAAGAGGACGACTGTTCAGGGAAAGCGTAACTGGAGTCAGCCAGAAATGCATAACACCAGAAGAAGGTCGAATGATCCTCAACGACATCCACTCGGGGACCTGTGGTCACCATGCGTCCTCTCGGACCATTGTGGCCAAAGCATATCGAGCTGGATTTTATTGGCCATGAGCAAATGAAATGGCGAAAGATATAGTCGACAAATGTGAAGGCTGCCAGTTTTACTCCAATATGTCCCACAAGCCCGCGTCAGCCCTGAAGACTATTCCACTCATCGAGCCCTTTGCTGTTTGGGGATTGGATATGGTTGGACCCCTGAAGACTGGTAGGAGCGGCTTCACTCATGTGCTTGTAGCAGTCGACAAGTTTACCAAATGGATTGAAGCCAAGCCTATCAAGAATCTTGAGGCCAGTACCGCCGTCAGTTTCATCAGAGAATTGACATTCAGATATGGAGTTCCGCACAACATCATCACTGACGACGGGTCGAGCTTCGATTTTGATGAGTTCAGAGCCTTCTGTGCTTCCCAAGGCACACGAGTCGACTATGCTTCAGTCGCCCACCCCCAGTCGAATGGACAAGCAGAAAGAGCAAATGGCTTGATTCTCAAAGGACTGAAACCCCGACTGATGCGTGATCCCAAGCACGCAACAGGCGCCTGGGTCGATGAACTTCCATCAGTTCTTTGGGGATTGAGGACAACTCCCAACCAGTCGACTGGCCGAACTCCATTCTTCTTGGTTTATGGAGCTAAAGTTGTTCTACCGAGTGACTTGCTTCACAATGCACCCCGAGTCGAGCTCTTCTCTGAAGATGAAGCAGAACAGGCCTGGCAGGACGCAGTCGATCTCCTAGAGGAGGAAAGAGAGATGGCCTTAATCCGGTCGACCATTTATCTGCAAGACTTGCATCGATTTCACGCCAGAAACGTGAGGGGCCGAGCCTTTCAAGAGGGAGACTTGGTTCTTCGAGTGGATCAGTAGAAACCACACAAGCTCGCCCCTGCTTGGGAAGGTCCCTTCATTGTCACCAGAATTCTCCACAATGGAGCATACCATCTTTACAATGTCGAGCATCAGAAAGACGAGCCACGGGCTTGGAATGCGGAGCTGCTCCGCCCCTTTTATACTTAAGTACTCATTCGGATGACATGTAATAAGAAATACCTTTGTAGTTTGTTTATCAAAGACAAGAGCTTTACAGTGTTCCTAAATGGTTGTTGTTACTTTTGTTTGCGTCTGAAATCCCCTAGTGGGTGCCGCGAATCCGTTTCGCCTAAGTTTGAAAAATCCTACCGAGTGGTGAACAACCCTCCCACTCGGGGGCTTAGCTGCAGTCCAGTACTCGCCTAAGTGTGAAAAAATCCTACCGAGTGGTGAGCAACCCTCCCACTCGGGGGCTTAGCTGCAGTCTAGTACTCGCCTAAGTGTGAAAAATCCTACCGAGTGGTGAGCAAGCCTCTCACTCGGGGGCTTAGCTGCAGTCCAGTACTCGCCTAAGTGTGAAAAAATCCTACCGAGTGGTGAGGAACCCTCCCACTCGGGGGCTTAGCTGCAGTCCAATGCTCGCCTAAGTGTGAAAAAATCCTACCGAGTGGTGAGCAAGCCTCTCACTCGGGGGCTTAGCTGCAGTCCAGTACTCGCCTAAGTGTGAAAATATCCTACCGAGTGGTGAGCAACCCTCCCACTCGGGGGCTTAGCTGCAGTCCAGTACTCGCCTAAGTGTGAAAAAATCCTACCGAGTGGTGAGCAAGCCTCTCACTCGGGGGCTTAGCTGCAGTCCAGTACTCGCCTAAGTGTGAAAAAATCCTACCGAGTGGTGAGCAACCCTCCCACTCGGGGGCTTAACTGCAGTCCAGTACTCGCCTAAGTGTGAAAAAATCCTATCGAGTGGTGAGCAAGCCTCTCACTCGGGGACTTAGCTGCAGTCCAGTACTCGCCTAAGTGTGAAAAAATCCTACCGAGTGGTGAGCAACCCTCCCACTCGGGGGCTTAACTGCAGTCCAGTACTCGCCTAAATTTGAAAAATCCTACCGAGTGATGAGCAAGCCTCACACGCGGGGGCTTAGCTGCAGTCCAGTACTCGCCTAAGTTTAAAAACTCCTACCGAGTGGTGAGCAACCCTCCCACTCGGGGGCTTAGCTGCAGTACAGTACTCGCCTAAGTTTGAAAAATCCTACCGAGTGGTGAGCAACCCTCCCACTCGGGGGCTTAGCTGCAGTCCAGTACTCGCCTAAGTGTGAAAAAATCCTACCGAGTGGTGAGCAACCCTCCCACTCGGGGGCTTCGCTGCAGTCCAGTACTCGCCTAAGTTTGAAAAATCCTACCGAGTGGTGAGCAACCCTCCCACTCGGGGGCTTAGCTGCGGTCCAGTACTCGCCTAAGTTTGAAAAATCCTACCGAGTGGTGAGCAACCCTCCCACTCGGGGGCTTAGCTGCAGTCTAGTACTCGCCTAAGTTCAAAGTCCATCCCCATTCGCAAGGACGACGAGATCCAGGTTGACTGCAACCTTCTCCTTCGGAGCTACGCCACAAGTACAATGTGCGCTCCATCCCTATCCGCAAGGACGACGAGGTACGGGTCGACTGTAACCTTCTCCTTCGGAGCTGCGCCACAAGTACAATGTGCGCTCCATCCCTATCCGCAAGGACGACGAGGTACAGGTCGACTGTAACCTTCTCCTTCGGAGCTGCACCACAAGTACAATGTGCGCTCCATCCCTATCCACAAGGACAACGAGGTACATGTCGACTGTAACCTTCTCCTTCGGAGCTGCGCCACAAGTACAATGTGTGCTCCCTCCCTATCCGCATGGATAGTGAGGTGCAGGTCGACTACAACCTTCTCCTTTGAAGCTGCGCCACAAGTACAATGTGCGCTCCATCCCTATCCGCAAGGACGACGAGGTACAGGTCGACTGTAACCTTCTCCTTCGGAGTTGCGCCACAAGTACAATGTGTGCTCCCTCCCTACCCGCAAGGACGATGAGGTGCAGGTCGACTGCGACCTTCTCCTTCGGAGCTGCACCACAAGTATAACGTGCGCCCCATCCTCATCTGCAAGGACGGCGTGGTGCAGGTCGACTGCAACCTTCTCCTCTGAGTTGCGCCATAAGTACAATAGCTGCATCTCAGGTACAAAGATTATTCCGATTGAAGAGCAAATTCCACTCAAAGGCAAACACAAGCATATTCAGAGATAAACCAAGTTCAGATAAATCCTAAAGTTTCGGACGACGGATCAAAAGTATTCGAGCATCAAGCCCGAAGAAGTTTAACGATTACACAATCACTCGGCATTCCGAGGCAAATAAAGGTGGAGCATAATGTTTCTCGGTCACGCGTCAGGAGAAGGACTGGCTAGGTCGCAGAAACTGTCAAGGTCTATGTTGTCTGCAATGCGAGTGGCGGCATCAAGGAAAGTGTCCATGAAGGATTGGAAGGTGTGCCTCTTTGTGTTAGCAACCTTGAGCTCCGCCAGCTTGTCTTCTTTGACGTCTTTGCAGTGCACTCGGACAAAGGACAACGTGACATCAGCGCCACAGCGAGCAGATGACTTCTTCCATTCTTGCACTCGGTCAGGTATTTGATTCAGTCGAGCCATCAGAGACTCGAGGTCTTGAGACAGTTCTGCCTGAGGCCAGAGTTAAGTATCAACCCGAGTCATCGCTGCCTTCAGGCGTGCAAGATAAGCAACCGCGCTGTCCATGCGAGATTCCAGCCGCAGCACATTCATCGCAACATCATCCTTGACTGGACAATTTATGGGATCGAGACCCGTCTCGACCTGCCCAGTTTCCGCTTCAAAGTCTTGGCAAAGCTCTGCACGGCTGAATAAATAGTGAGTCGACGATACGATCAGGCTTGACAGTCGACCGCAATAAATCAGTCAATCATCAGTACCTTCAAGTTTTAGGACTAGCTTTGCAGCAAGCTAGCCCAGATAAGACTCCAACTCACTCTTCTTGGCCTTGAGGCTCCCAAGCTCGTCAGTCAGCTTGTCCTTGTCTTTCTTCAGTCGCTCGACCTCCCGATTGGCGTCGGAAACAGTAGTCTTCAGTTTGGAGTTCTCTTCTTCTAACTTGCCGACTGAAGCAAGCTTCTTGTCAGCAAGCGCCGTCTTCTCTCGCGCTTCCTTCTGTGCAGCAGCAAGATCCAGATTCTTCTTCTCCAAAGCCTGCTTCATTTTCTCTAAAGAAATAACATTCTTCAGACGGGCTTGGAGTTGATGGTTTTCACTACATACATCTGCTCAAGTGGAGTCACTCGGTTCAAAAAATGGAAAGGAAAAGTGCCAGCAGTGAGATAGACAGTTGACGATTGGTTACCTCCCATGGCAGCTACTTCATCACGAGCAGTCTTGAGATTCTTCTTGGCCAATTCCAGATCAAGGTTGAGGCTGATTTGCTGCTTGTTCATTGCAGGAAGTTGAGCCCCAAGATCACAAGATTTCTGCAGTATAAGCCATATCAGTTGACTGAGATAAAAAGACATCACAGTGATAGCTACTCTAAGACTACCACCAAATCAAACATTCAACGCAGTCTCGGGGACTACACCCAGTGGGTGCACTTAGCGTGCCCCCACTGGTTTGAATAAACACTCGACATGGCCTGCCCAGCGCGAGAGTAAAAAAAAGCAGTTCTCAGACCATAGTCGACTGCCCGCAGTCAACCACGGTCTCGGGGACTACACCCAGTGGGTGCACTTAGCGTGCCCCCACTGGTTCTGGTTTCATTCGACCTGGTCCGTCCAGACCGAGTGACAAAATTCAGATTCTCAGACCACAGTCGACTGCCCGCAGTCAACTATGGTCTCGGGGACTACACCCAGTGGGTGCACTAAGAGTGCCCCCACTAGTTCAAAGGTTCAATTCAAGACGACTCAAATTGACTCGTACAACTTCAAAATAGTCACACCCCAGTGGGTGATCGCATGAGAAGTATGATCAATTAGGAATCAACTAACCTGGACATTGGCCTGCAGAGCTGCTCCGGCGTTGAAGGCCACGTGACTGGCCTCATGCACCACTTTCATTTGCCCCATCACAAGGTTCAACTGAAGAAGAGCTTCCTTGGCGGCAGCCGATGGGTCGTTCGGGGTTTGATACGCAGTGAAAAGCGATGATGGCAGAGCAGTCGGAGCAACCGCTGGGTCTGATGCGTGGAGTTGTATTGGCGTAGCAGAAGTCTGAGCAGCTGATCCTGATGGGCAATCAGTTGACAGCGGGATAGCGAAAGTGACGTTGGTACGTGTCGGATCTGTCGATCGCTCGACTGCCATCCCAGGCATCTCAGTCGACTGAGGAACCTGGGCCTCAGGCGCTTTCCCGCTCAGTTCCTTGTCCCTCCTCCTCCTTCCCCTCAGCGGTACTTCTTCTTCATCATCCGGGAGCACAACAACGTCCCGTGGTGCTGCAACAAACAGAGAAAGTCAAAGAGATAGCTGACAAACAATCCAGTCGTCCAAATAAATTCGAGTCGGACAAACTTACTGGCTTTGGAGGTAGCTGCATCGTCGGTTTCCTCGTCGTCTGGGGCCTTGTCGATATCCATATCAGTCGCAGCCGAGGCCGGGCTGTAAAGGTTCATCATCCACTCGGTCAGTACAAAAGAATCGGTCAGAACAAGAAAATACGGGGAGAACATTTACCCAGAAGCAACTGGAACGTCCATCTTGATTCTAGGCAAGGTCTTCCGAGCCTTCGAAGGATTGATCTTGGGCTGCTTGGTGACCTTCTCAGTCAATTCTGGAGTCGAAGACCGAGCGCGCTTTTGAGATGGAGCGCTCGAGGCCACAGCCTTGCCGCGTCTGCCCGCGGGATCATGGTGCTGCTTGGATCGATGTTCGGAACGAGGTGGTGAGTCGGCTACCTCCTCGTCATCCGACTCATCGCTCTCATCTTCATCATCGTCGGCTAGTGACTCCCACTCGCCGCTCTCCTCCGCGCTGTCCTCGCCTTCATGGTCCTGCTCTAGAGCTTGTTCGCCATTGGGCATTGAGTACATCTCTGTATAAATCTACAAAACAAGGAGCCAAGTGGAAATCAGTCGGATCAACAAACAGTCAGAAAACACATCCAAATTCAATCAGTTGTAGTGGCCAAACCTTGTCTGGCTGGTTGCTGTCGCTGAAAGGTTTGACTCTCCTGGCGCCCCTAGGGTTGTCCTTGTTCCCGGTGATGCCCCTCAGCCACTCGGCCACTGTTTTGGCCTCCACCTCCTCCGAATGAACCCGAGCGGTATCACCAGCGCCGGAGTACATCCACATGGAGTGGTCACGAGCTTGGAGTGGTTGAATGCGCCGACTGAGGAACACCTCCAACAGATCCATGCCGGTAACACCTTGGTTGATCAGTTGAACTACTCTCTCGACCAGCATGCCCGTCCCCGCCTTCTCCGCGGCGGTCACTTTCAATGAAGATGGAGTTTGAACACGACCAAAAGAGAAAGGGGGAAGTCCAGTCGACTGGCCTGGGGTCACGATATCCTGGCGATAGAACCAGGTCGACTGCCAGCCCCTGACCGACTCAGGAAGAGTCATCGAAGGGAAGGAACTCCTCTTCCTCTTCTGAATACCCAGACCCCCACACATCTGGATAACATGGGTTTTCTCGTCGTTCGAGTTCTCTTTCTTCACTGTTTGGGAGCGGATGGTGAAAATGTGCTTGAAAAGACCCCAGTGCGGTCGACACCCCAGAAAATTGTCGCACATGGACACGAATGCGACAACGTATGTGATGGTGTTGGGAGTGAAATGATGGAGTTGAGCCCCGAAGAAATTCAAGAAACCTCGAAAGAAGGGATGTGGAGGAAGCGAGAAGCCGCGGTCGACATGAGTGGCGATCAGAACACACTCACCCGGTCGCGGCTGTTGCTCCGTTTCCCCCTCTGGCAGCCGCGCGGACTCATGGACGATCAGCCCTAACTCGGCCATATCATCCAAGTCTTCCTGCTGAAGTGAGGTGTGATATCCTGGCTTATTAGGGATGATAGACTACTCATATCAATAAGGAATTCCTTCTTTTCCGGGAGCCCATTCGGAAAGAACTCCAAAGTTAAGCGTGCTCAGCTTGGAGTAGTTTCAGGATGGGTGACCGACCGGGAAGTTGCTCCCGGGTGTGCACGAGTGAGGACAAAGTGCGCAGAAAAGACTAGTATTGATCTGTGAGGCCAGTCTAGATCCCGCCAGGAGTAACGACCACCGGCGGGTGTGTCTGGGGCGTTACAAGTTGGTATCAGAGCCGACCCTCTCAGTTACACGGATGTTTGCGGACAGGTGTGCGGTCATGTTGTGCATGACGTTTGTGACTTGTCGTGGCACACGGCATGGCACATGTGCCGGACTGGAAGCACAGACGCATGTGCCAAGAGGGAACGTTCCTGTGGCCCGACGAGGACGTCGGTTCCTCTGAGTAGGGGTGTATGTGATATCCTGGCTTATTAGGGATGATAGACTACTCATATCAATAAGGAATTCCTTCTTTTCCGGGAGCCCATTCGGAAAGAACTCCAAAGTTAAGCGTGCTCAGCTTGGAGTAGTTTCAGGATGGGTGACCGACCGGGAAGTTGCTCCCGGGTGTGCACGAGTGAGGACAAAGTGCGCAGAAAAGACTAGTATTGATCTGTGAGGCCAGTCTAGATCCCGCCAGGAGTAACGACCACCGGCGGGTGCGTTACAAGTTGGTATCAGAGCCGACCCTCTCAGTTACACGGATGTTTGCGGACAGGTGTGCGGTCATGTTGTGCATGACGTTTGTGACCTGTCGTGGCACACGGCATGGCACACGTGCCGGACTGGAAGCACAGACGCATGTGCCAAGAGGGAACGTTCCTGTGGCCCGACGAGGACGTCGGTTCCTCTGAGTAGGGGTGTATGTGATATCCTGGCTTATTAGGGATGATAGACTACTCATATCAATAAGGAATTCCTTCTTTTCCGGGAGCCCATTCGGAAAGAACTCCAAAGTTAAGCGTGCTCAGCTTGGAGTAGTTTCAGGATGGGTGACCGACCGGGAAGTTGCTCCCGGGTGTGCACGAGTGAGGACAAAGTGCGCAGAAAAGACTAGTATTGATCTGTGAGGCCAGTCTAGATCCCGCCAGGAGTAACGACCACCGGCGGGTGTGTCCGGGGCGTTACATGTGGATTGGATCCAATCTCCCTGGATCCAACCCGGCGGCAGCCCCGAGCGCGATGAAGATCCCCAATTCGTCTTCTTGCTTTTCGCCGCCCCCGTCGCCTTCTTCGCGCGTTCCAGCGCCGCCGTTTTCTCCTTCCCCATGGTGGCGGAGCGGAGGCGTCGAGAGTGGAGAAGCCGGATGGGGTGAAGGAGCAAGAGGAAGAAGAAGGAGAACGGGCACGCACAGTGCGGACGCCTCGGCCTTGCCACTTTTAAAGGCCCACTTCCGAGTGGCTGATGCGTGGGTCCGGGCGATCCTGTCAAATCCCTCAACAGTCGCACACGGGATACGTGGCGAAAAAGGTGGCACGAAAATCGAAACGTCCTATTTATCCACTCCGCTTACCACGGCACGCTCCGCCTGGCGCGCTTCCATTGAAATTTCGAATCCCGCGAAATCCGGGATCCTCTGCAACCGATCACGCCAAAGATTTCGCATCAAAGACAACGCTGGACGGGTGATGTTATAAAAACCAATTGGCAATTTTTGAATTGATCAAGGCGACTGAAACGAAGCCGAAGTTCCAACACTGGCCTCCGTTCAGAGATGAATTCTTGAGAAAGGCAAGAGTCAAAGCAAGATCAACTTCAACCTTCTTTTCACTCGGACCTCAATCCATTCGGGGGCTAATGATGAGGACATAGACCTGGAGTAGGGTAATAGGCCTAACCTATACGTCCTACCTAAGGTCCTTGTCTTAGAAGCAAAGAAGTTCAAGAGTAAATAGGGAGGGCCCAACAAAGGTGTCGAGTGCAATCCACTCGACCTACCATTCACTCGGTGACCCCTCCTTCTTTAGGTAACTCGACCACTCAACCATTCGACGTGCAGAAGACCTAAAGCCACTCCGCGCAGCAACGGTTGGGCATTTACCCTCAGACTTAATAGTCATTTATATCACTTTACTACGGACGTTACCTGTAACGCTCCTTCTTTATGAACATTGAATCCTGTGTAACGGAGGGGAGCTGGGGTCCTGGCGCACTCTATATAAGCCACCCCCTCCTCTGAGACAAGGGTTCGCACCCCCTGTAACACACACACACGCATATAATCCAGTCGACCGCCTCTGGGCTCCGAGACGTAGGGCTGTTACTTCCTCCGAGAAGGGCCTGAACACGTAAAACTCGTGCGTACAACTTCTCCATAGCTAGGATCTTGCCTCTACATCCCTACCCCCATTCTACTGTTAGACTTAGAACCACGACACGTGGTACCCGCTATTGAACGGGGCCACTTGGAATGTGATTTCTTCGGACCTATAATTCTCCGGCGTGCCGAATACCACATCTAGTGTGATTTTTCCTGCACATCGTGCGTCCCGACTAGGGATGATCCCTCTGAAGGTCGTGCTGCTTTGCTCAATGCGGCTCCTGTCTATTTCCATTTTTCGAAGAGTCTCCTCATAGATGAGGTTTAATCCGCTGCTACCGTCCATGAGCACTTTAGTAAGCCGGAAGCCGTCCACAAATGGACTAAGGACCAAGGCGGCTGGTGCTCGGGCTGTTCGGAATTTAGGTCCGTCACTGGCATTGGAGGTTATAGCCGTATTGCTCCATGGATTTATTGCTGCCACATGGCAGACTTCGGCAAGGCTGCGGAGTGCTCGCTTACGCCTATTATTTGAGGCGAAGGTCTTGAAGACTGTCAATACTGTATTGTCATTGTCCATGAGATGGTGCTCTGTAGTATTGTTGATGAGGAGATCCTCACCGCTATTGGCCACCTGCTGGAGTATCCAACATGCTCTAAGGCTATGAGTTGGCGTGGTATCCGGTGTACTGTGAATTTTGCATGGCCCATTGAGCCATCCCTCCAATATAGTTCCACGCCCTGCAGTGGGCTTTTGTTTCTTTGTAATTAGATCGGGTGACTTATGAGAGTACACCCTTTTAGTTCGGGCGGGGGGTTTAGTGAGAACCGGAGGATCCCAGAATTTTGTTTGGGTTTTCCAGGCGCTTTCCATCGCACAGTACTTCTGTACTATGGCCGCCAAGTCAGCGAAGTGTGCTATGTCACGGCGACTTATGGCGTTGAGGATTCCCTTGTCCGTGCAGTTTTTGCAAAAGAACGAAATTGTGTCTTCCTCGCGACAGTCCTTGACCTTGTTCATTACAAGGAGGAATCTGGCCCAATAGTGATGTACTGTCTCTTGGGGCTCTTGTCTAATGTGGAAAAGATCACTTATATCTGGGTGGGTGGGTAGATTTAAGTCCGAACCCTGACCCGATCTGAGACCCAGGGGCGGGGGAGTTTCTGATCTTAGAAGTTCGGGCTCCGGGATGTTTGCCCAATAGGTCTGGCCCGCTGTCTGATTCTTGGTTCAAAGCGTGGGCCATGTCCTCCCGTAGACGGATATCCGGCTCGAAGAGCTCAGGAATCCGGACATAGTTTGTCCTCAAGATAGAGGAAGAATCGCTGTGTTGCTCCTCCACCACCGCTATCTGATGGGTGACCGGCGGAGAGTTAATCTCCCTTTGGTCGGGTTTAAGCCCGATCCGATCATAGTCCGTAGCGACTCCCAAGGCGGCGATGCGATCCAAGAGATCGTTCAAGGAAGAGAGCTCCATTGGATCCATCTGCTCGGCGAATTCCGAGCCGACGCGGAGGCTGTTTTCGATGACCCGAGAAGTCATCGTCGGCGCAACGGCCGAGCGAGCGGTCATGACGAAGCCGCCTAGTCGGAGAGTTTGGCCTACAGCCAGGGCTCCCCCAGAGGTGATGTTGTCCTTGACAACGAGATGAGCCATCAAGCCTTATGATGACGGCACAGTGGAACTCTCAATGAAAGCACCAATGTCGGTGTCAAAACCGGCAGATCTCGGGTAGGGGGTCCGAACTATGCGTCTAAGGCGGATGGTAACAGGAGGCGGGGGACACGATGTTTGCCCAGGTTCGGGCCCTCTCGATGGAGGTAATACCCTACTTCCTGCTTGATTGATCTTGATGATATGAGTATTACAAGAGTTGATCTACCACGAGATCGTAGAGGCTAAACCCTAGAAGCTAGCCTATGGTTATGATTGTTGTTGTCCTACGGACTAAACCCTCTGGTTTATATAGACACCGGAGGGGGCTAGGGTTACACAGAGTCGGTTACAAAGGAGGAGATCTACATATCCGTATTGCCAAGCTTGCCTTCCGCGCAAAGTAGAGTCCCACCCGGACACGGGACGAAGTCTTCAATCTTGTATCTTCATAGCCCAACAGTCCGGCTGTCTGAGGACCCCCTAATCCAGGACTCCCTCAACCGTGAAGATACAAGATAGAAGGCCTTCCCCAGTGTCCAGATGGGACTCTCCTTTGCGTGGATGGCAAGTTTGGCTTCCAGATGTATAATTTCCTTTCTCTGTGAACCGACTCTGTACAACCCTAGGCCCCTCCGGTGTCTATATAAACCGGAGGGTTTAGTCTGTAGAGGCTATCAGAATTCATATAGGCTAGACAGCTAGGGTTTAGCCATAACGATCTCGAGGTAGATCAACTCTTGTAACCCCTATACTCATCAAAGTCAATCAAGTAGGAAGTAGGGTTTTACCTCCATCAAGAGGGCCCGAACCTGGGGAAACATCGTGTCCCCTTTGTCTCATGTTACCTTCAATCCTCAGACGCATAGTTTGGGACCCCCTACCGGAGATCGGCCGGTTTTGACACCGACATTGGTGCTTTCATTGAGAGTTCCACTGTGTGATTGGTAGAAGGTTTGATGGCTCGTTCGATCATCAACAATGATGCTGTTTCCACGGAAACCTTCCTCCCTGGTCAACTTTTTGTGTTCGGCGGCTTCGCTCTGCGTGCCAATTCGATTGGTCACCTTGAGAAGATCGACAGCTATGCCCCTGGTCATCAGATCAGATTCGGGAGCCTGAATTACGTCGTCGACATCCGAGGAGACTTGATCTTCAAAGGATTCATGGCCTTGACCACTGTTCCTCATCTCCAAGAGGGAAACCCATCGGATCCGTCATCAGGCACCGCCCGAAGACCAACTATCATCCCTGCCCTGGCCTTAGATCCAGAGCAGACCTCTTTATCCGAAGATGGATGTCTGAAACCCACCGGATTCTCTTTCTACGGAGGTCTTTTCCGAAGACCCAGAGGCAACTATGTCTTTGGTGGGCTTGGAATCAAGCAGGACTCTCCCTGTCATTGGAAAACCGAACTCGCCTCTAGATGCCAACTCCGAACTCTCAAGGCCTACGTCTAGTGGGCACAGCCTGGCAGAATATGCCATGCCCAGCCCCGCAGGTCCTCGGTTCCCCGTTCGACCTTCGCCCTTAAGCGAGGCCTTGGACTTAATGCGATCCCTCGCCATTATGGAAGTATTGCTTCCGAACCACGCCAGCCCGAACTAGGGGCTGAGCACTGGGAATTTCGCGTCCCACCCACCACCCACTTGGTAGCCACTGTCGAAGACTTAACCGACATGCTCGACTACACCTCCGAAGACATCGACGGCATGGACGACGATGCCGGAGACAAACCAGGATAGGACCCGCCCTTTACCGGTTGTTGGACGGCCACCTCTACATATGACGTGTATATGGTGGATACACCTATAGATGACGAGAGGAAAGATCCAAGCGAGGACAAGCCCGTCGAGGTGCCACCGAAACGTCGACTTCAACGGCGCCGCTCAAAATCGCGCCGCCGAAAGGAAAGCAACACCGGCACCGGAGACAACAATACTCGGGACGATGCCGAAGATCCTGAAGACCCCGCCGAGCCTGCATCCGAGCAAAAAGAATGGGAGGAGGGACAAGATAACCCTGACGAGCCAGTCGGGAATGAGGATTCAGAGGATAGTAACTATCTACCGATCTCCGACGAGGATGTCAGCCTCGGCAATGAAGACTTCATCATGCCAGAGGAACCCCTCGAGCAAGAGCTCTTTAAGTGACAGCTCATCGCAACTGCGAGGAGCCTCAAAAAGAAATAGCAACAACTTCAAGCCGAGCAGGATACACTCAATGACAGATGGACTAAAGTCCTGGCGGCCGAAGAATATGGCCTCGAACGTCCAACAAAGATCTACCCAAAGCACAGGCTAATACCACAATTTGACGACGAGGCCCTTGAGCTAATACCGCCAAGGTATAATCCTGCTGACGAACCCGACCAACCACCACGTGGACGGGACAGAGCGGCTACTTATGCCGAACACTAGCCTGCACCACCCCGCCATCGAGGCAAGGAGGTAGCGGCTCCAGGCTACACCTACGGCTTACGCCAGGACCTGGACAATAGAGCTGATCAGGCCAGATCAATCTATGGACCAAGGGGGCGTGCTCCAACCCGAGATGACGGCCATCAAACCCGGAGCGATAAGCATAATCTCACCCGGGCCGAAAACCGAACACAGATGTCGTCCGAACTCCATCATGACGTCGCCCGATACAGAGGCGCCGCACACCCCTTATGCTTCACCGATGAGGTAATGCAGCACCAGTTCCCAGAAGGTTTAAACCCATGAACATTGAATCATATGATGGAACGACAGATCCTGCGGTCTGGATTGAAGACTTTCTTCTCCATATCCACATGGCTCGCGGTGACAATCTCCATGCCATCGAGTACCTCCCACTAAAACTAAAGGGACCAGCACGACACTGGCTAAAGAGCCTCCCAGAGAACCCCATTGGCAGCTGGGAAGATTTGGAGGACGCCTTTCGAGACAACTTCGAAGGTACCTATGTTCGGCCTCCGGATGCCGATGACCTTAGTCATATAGTCCAGCAACCCGGAGAGTCAGCCCGCAAACTCTGGACTAGGTTCTTAATTAAAAAGAACCAAATTGTCGACTGTCCGGACGCCGAAGCCCTTGCGGCCTTTAAACATAGCGTCTGCGATGAGTGGCTCACCAGACACCTCGGTCAGGAAAAGCCAAAGTCCATGGCAGCTCTTACCGCACTCATGACCCACTTCTGTGCGGGAGAAGACAGCTGGTTTGCTTGTAGAAGCAACACTACCAGCGACCCTGGCACCTCCGAACCCATGGATGGCAATGGCAGGCCACGACGCAACAAACATAAGCATCGAAACAATAATGAAGAAATTGAAGACACGACGGTTAACGCCGGATTCAGCGGCTCTAAATCCGGTCAGCGGAAGAAGCCATTCAAAGGAAATAAAGATGGTCCATCTAATTTGGACAAAATACTCGATCGGCCCTGCCAGATTCATGGCACCCTTGACAAACCTGCCAATCATTCCAACAGAAACGGTTGGGTCTTCAAACATGCTGGTAAGTTAAATACCAAACATAAGGGGAAAGGGCCGCCAAGCGAGGATGATGAGGAGCCCCACCAACCGAACACAGGGGGACAAAAGAAATTTCCCCCTGAGGTGAAAATAGTGAATATGATTTATGTCACCCATAATACCCAAGAGGGAGCGCAAACGCGTGCTAAGGGACGTCTACGCCGTAGAGCCTGTCGCCCCTAAATTCAACCCATGGTCGGCTTGTCCGATCACCTTCGATCGCAGGGACCACCCGACAAGTATCTGTCATGGAGGTTCGGCAACTCTGGTCCTTGATTCAATTATCAATGGATTCCATCTCACTCGAGTCCTTATGGATGGTAGCAGCAGTCTTAACTTGATTTATCAAGACATTGTTCGTAAAATGGGTATTGACCCATCAAGAATCAAGCCTAGTAACACCACCTTTAAAGGAGTGATACCCAGCGTTGAGGCCCGCTGCACGGTTTCATTAACATTGGAAGTAGTCTTTGTTTCACCGGACAACTTCCGAAGCGAAGACTTGATCTTCGACATCATCCCCTTCCGTAGTGGTTATCATGCACTGCTCGGACGAACCGCTTTCGCCTGCTTCAATGCAGTCCCACATTATGCTTACTTAAAGCTCAAAATGTCTGGACCCCGTGGCGTTATCACAGTCAATGGAAACATGGAGCGCTCCCTCCGTACTGAGGAGCACACCGCGACCCTTGCAGCCGAGGTGCAGAGCGGCCTCATCAAGCCGAGCACTTCATCGGCCATCAAGCCTCCGGACACTGTTAAACGAGTCCGGCCTACCCTACATAAAGGCAGCCCGGCGAATTCGGACCTAGACTAGTAGTCTCGCCTCCGTCGATCACCCCACATAATCGTGGTATATGTACCGCGTGTGCATAATTACGCACTCAAAATACCCTGGGCAACGACGGAGGCACGCTGCATACAAGGTCTATAGTACGGCTTGTCCCTACTTGACCTTAACCTTTTTTCTTTTAATCATTTTTCTCATATTACAGATTCTTTAAAACCTAATTACTTTACGATTGCACAAGGGCCCTTTCCAGGCCCCTTCTATATACACGATCGTCAAAGGATCTTCACCAAGGCGAAAGCGGCACAGACGTGCAGCGGGTTGTCCAAGGGATCTTCGAGACTACCTTTTCCTTTTAGGACATGTATACAGCTTTCCCTTATTTACAAATTCTCGCATGTAAAATAGCCTTGATGCTTATGGCATTATCTGTAAAGAACACGTTTTGACGTATCAATCAGACTATTCGGTATTGTTCTATTGGATAATCTGTATTCCCCTTTCGCGCTAGATTGGCATATACACTTTGCAATGGCTTGAAATGCCAGGGGCTCTATTCGGCCACACATATTTAAAAAAAGTCCGAACACTTTTAGAGTATACTTCAGCGTCCCGAATATCGCATTATATGCATCAGCTCTGAATCACGTCTTTGGTCAATAGTTGGGTTACCCGGCTCCTGTGGTTACTACCTTACGTTCGGCTTGTCTGGCTAGGGTAGTAAAGGGAGAACTACTGCGATTGTGCTTCTGGTTCGTCCGGTCAAGCACCTTAGTAGAGAAAGCCGAAAACTGACTGTCGTGATATGGCGAGAGCTGGTCAGCGATTCGGTGACTTATTATAAATCTCTTGCGATTTCTTCCGTATTACACGAAGGAATGGCCTTCATCCAGTCACGCTCCTAAGGCATCCCTGTTCGGATAGCCGCATACGCACCAGGGGCTAGTCCCTAGTCCCATTGTTAAACTCCTATGGCTAAGTGAAAGTGATAAAACCACATAGTCTGATTGCCTGGTTCGCTGCGCCGACACCTCCTTTACGGACCAAGACGTTGGGTCAAGTGTGATCGTGCGCTATTCTGAACACCCCCGTAGCATCTACGTGGGGGCTGAAGCCGATGACTGGTAAACTCTCAGATTTAAGAATGGCCGCACAGGAGGAAAGTAATTTCAGATAAAAGGCATAAATATATTACAAAGCCTTGGTTCACAAAACAATCTCTGGACAATCCGGATACATTTACTCAAACATAATATCCTTTGAGCATTGGCCCTCTACTAACCGGGCACCCTCCAGGACATCGTCGAAATATCGCTCTGGCTTGCGGTGGTCCTTGCCTTCGGGTGGGTCCTCGGTCGCCATGACGGTGGCCTTCATCTTCGCCCAGTGCATCTTGACACGGGCAAAGGCCATCCGCGCACTCTCTATACACGCCGAGCGCTTTACATCTTCGACTCGAGGCAGGGCATCGGCGAGCCGCTTGACCAGGCCAAAGTAGCTGCTAGGAATGGGTTCGGCTGGCCACGGCCGGACATCCTATGCAGCTCCGCCAGCTGCCTCATCTAGTTGTTCAACAGCGCTGGACGCTCCGGCGCCAGGTACTGTGACCAGAAGAGCTTCTCCATCGTGTTCCCCTCTTGGGCCCGAAAAAACAGCGCAGCGTCAGCAGTGCTCTTCGAAAGATCCGCAAAGGCGTCTGGAGAACTCCATAGTCGAGTGAGCAAGGCGTATTTCTGACTGCGAAATTTACTCTGCAAGAGAAAGGGCTTACCAGCCGCTATCTGTTCGGCCTGTTTGATCTCCTCGCGAGCCGCCCGGGACTCGGTCCGCGCCTCCTTGGCCTCCTGGAGAGCCTTGACGAGATCAACCGCTTGGGCCTTATTCTTCTCCTCCAAGGCCTCGCACTTGCCGGCGGTGTCCTTGAGCTCTTGCTCCACTTCGGTCACCCGCTCCTCATACTGGCGGCGGGCGACCTGCTCGGCCTTTAAATCCACAGCCGCTTTATCAGCGGCCGCTTTGCTCACCCGTGCCTGTTCCTTGGCTTGGGCGAGGGCGCCCTTCAGGGTCTCGACCTCGGCCGCGCTACCTACAATAATAATCAGGGAAATGCATGAGCTTAAACCCCGCATCGGCATATCACTTCAGGTGTGTAAATAATTTTTCAAACAAACCTTGCTCCTCATCGAACCGCTTATTAATGTAGATGATATCATCATCGGCCAGCTTCAGCTTCCACTGGAGTTTGGACACTTCAGCGGCCTGGGCGGTCGCCGCTAACAGGGAAGCCTGTTTACCAATAGAAAAGTATGTTATCTCCTGCGATTATTATTTGATCCTCTGTTCGGCCTTTTTCAAAACCGGACAGAGTCTCAGGGGCTACTATCTATACACAGGCATATTTTTCATATGAAAAGCGGCTAAGAATACTACATCGCATACCTCGAAGCCTGTTAGCAGGCTAGTGAAGGCTTCGTTCAGCCCACTCTTGGCGGACTGAACCTTCTGAACCACCACACCCATCAGGGTGCGATGCTCCTCCATGATGGAAGCATGTCGCAGTGCCTCCATCAGAGTGTTCGGCGCTCCGGATTAGTGGAGGTCGCCCCCGGAGTTGGCGCTCCCCCTCCTTTGAAGGGGGTTGCTCACTTGATTCCGGAGCCACATGGGTCTCCGAAATGGTGTTCGGCTGGGGGCCGGACAGGTCAGGGCCCCCGTCGTCAGTCTCCATGGGGGTTGCACCTCCCATGTTCTCGGCAGCCGAGGCATTACCCTCTGGCGTCGTCTTGGCGGCCTCCCGCACCTCTCCGTGACCCGGAGAGGCCCTTTGGGACAACACTTCGGTGTCATCCGCTGCGGTTGGCGGAGAGGCTCGCGGAGGTGTCTCGCTCTCCACCATCTCCGGTGCCAGAGAGTTCCCCTCAGATGATGATTGCTGGGGGAGGTTCGGGCCGGACTGAAACACATAATATCATATGTTATCCTACAATCAAAAAAGACCGAATATATGTAAAGCATCCTTGGATACTTACGATGTGGCCTGGGGCTTCACCCTGGGTTGCCGCTCGGGGATGGCTTCGGTATCCGAATCCGAGCCGTCCGAGAGGGATATCTTCCCTCTCTTGGATGCCTCTGCCACCGGGTCTACGGAGGCAGCCCTTTTCTTCTTCCTCCCCTTAAAGGGAGAATCGCTTTCTGCCTCCTCCTCCTCTTCGTCTTCATCTCCCTAGTGGGAGGAGGGAGCTTCGGTCTCTCCGGACACAGCGTCTGAAGTACCTTTACGGCGGAGGCCACCTTTGGCCTCCTTGCTCTTCTTCTCCGGCGCCTGATACGGCGCTGGGACCAGCATCCTTGTTAGCAGAGGAATAGCTGGGTCTTCGGGTAGCTGAGCCGGACACTTGATCCGCTCTGCCTTCTTTGTCCATCCCTGATGGAAGGGTGGAAGGCTCAGCATACCCTTTGATTTGTGAACTGAAGTTATGTTCGGAAACTAAATGCTTACCGGGGTGGTCGGATGCGCGCTGTCGAGGCCGATGTCATCGGTCATCTCCGGCCACATCTTCTGGGCTTTGAAGAGCAGCTTCCAGATCTCTTCATGCGTTGTGCCGAAGAATTGCTGCAGGGTTCGCGGCCCTTCCGGATTGAACTCCCACATATGGAGAGGTCGGCGCTGGCAGGGGAGGATCCGGCGGAAAAGCATCACCTGAATCACATCAGTGAGACTGGTGTTCTTCTCTATCATAATTTTTGATGCGCTTTTGCAGCATCATCACTTCATCGGTTGACCCCCAATCCAGACCCTTGTTGGTTCACGACGTGATCTGCATTGGGGGTTGTCGGATTACGGGTTCCACAGACCCTTGAGAGGTTTGAACTCTGGGGTGCGCACGAAGAACACTCTCTCCCCAGCTTGCTCGCTGAATGATTCCACGGCCTGGCTCGATGAACCCAAAGAACAAGAGACACAGGAGTTTATACTGGTTCGGGCCACCTCGCGGTGTAATACCCTACTCTAGTGTGTGGTGGATTGCCTCGAGGGGCTGAGGATGAACTAGTACAGTGGATGAACAGCCTCCCAAGGTGAGGTGTTCTTGGGCTCGATGAGCTGGTGGGTGTGAGGATGGTCTGAATGATCCCTTGCTATGGTGGTGACTAGGTCCTACTTAGAGTGGCCTTGGTCCTCTTCCCAAATGTTTGGTCGGGAAGGGATCCCACAACAGCCAAGTTTGAAGGGGGATAACTAGTACAAGCTATCCTGACAAAAGTAGTCTTCGCCTACAAAAGGCTCTGGTGGTGACGTTGCTGTGGGCTCCGCGATGACCTCCGTCCTGCCGTCCTGCTGGTCTTGGTCTTGTTGCACCAATAAGGAAACCTTTGCCTGATGCCTCGGGACTCCACGCCTGTGCTTGCCTCCTTGGCACCAAAGAGGAAACTGGTACACTGCGCCCGCTGGCGCCCACCTGGCCTTGGTCGTCATGGCTGACATCACGTGAACCTCGCGAGCTGCCCCTTGCATAAATATCTCCACTCCATGGGAGCTAGCCTAGTGAGGCCGCCCCCAGGGAGGTCTTGGTGTCATCTTCCTCGCAAGGCTTGGCCCCTCGTGAGGGTCTTGAGTTCTTGCTGTTGAAGCTGGGCCGTACCGGGCCGTTGATGGAGCCATGCTCACGGGCCGCAGGCAGGCAAGTCTGGGCACCCCCGTTCCCAAGACGCCGACAGTAGCCCCTGGGCCCAAGGCACGCTCGAACTTGGCTTTGAGGCGAAGCCAAAGGGCAAGTCCGGAGCACCACGGGCCCCAACCGCCTGCAGCCTTGGTCGACGCGTGGCGATTGACGGGACGTGGGTGCCTCCACTTCCTCATGCTGCCTCGGCAACCGTTCGACTTGACGAGACCCCGCTGCATGCAGAGAAAAGATCATCATTACGTGCAATTGTGGAGGCCAGCGGTTGGCCTCCTTCTAGCTATAAATGAGGAGGGGGCGAAGCCCCCGTTGCTCATCTCCTTCTTCTCGCCGCCTGCTCCTTCTTCTTCTTCGTCACCTTGCCGTCTTGCCGCGACACTGATGGTGCCGATAAGGTGATTCCCCACCGCTAAGAAGGGGAAAACACCCCGCGAGGAGCAGGGGACACTTCCGCCGAAGAAGAGGCTCAGCTATTCCCGCGTCGCAGGCGCGAGGTTGGAGGTGATGCGGCCTTGGTATGAGCGGCCTCCTCCCGGTTAGCCGTTGCCCTTGTACGCCCAAGCGCAAGGCTCCGGAGGAGGAGGCAGCGCCCCGTGCCGCTCGCGTCACGGCCGTGGTGGCCAAGCTGTGGTTGCACAAGCCGTCGGCCCACGAACTCATGCCGAGGGCTCCTCGCGCGAGTTCGTGGTATGGGCGGTGATGCCACCGCACACGTGGATCAAGCTTCCGTGGTTCTTTGCCGAAGAGGTGCCACGGAGAGGGCCGCTTGATCTATGGTTGCAGCATGCCGAGTGTAGGACTCCGGCAACGGGGGCGGAGGTTGAGGTCATCTCCCCAGGCAAGATCTTCATGACTCGTGTTTGGGCGAGGTCGCCCGCGCTTGCCGCGCGCAAGGGCCCCTCGCCATCCACTTAGAGTACGATGGCGCTTCCACGCTGTTCTTCAAGGTCTTTGACGAGGAAGGCCGCCGCCTGGAGTGCTGCCCCAGAGGAAGCAGCTGAGGGGGCATGGCAGCAGGCGTCGAGCCTGTCCTCGGTCCTGCTAGTGGCTCCCCCAGCAGTAGCGGCAACTCCCGGGAGTCCAGCGACTCTCCCGAGCAGAGGGAGTCTCCAGAGATGAGCGACAATAGCTACGCGCCACTAAGCTCTCGCCGTGCCCGGAGCACGGCAGTGGCATCTGCTCGTCGATGTCGATGATCTGGATGGGGTTGGCGTCGTCCCCTCGTGGCCCACTATTGATGATGGCGTCGGCGGTGACGCCCGTAGTTAGGACCCCTTGAAGTTTTTCTTCTTTTGTTCCCTGCGAGGAATCGGAACGAACCCCGTGGGTGTGTGTAAAGAACCTGTAATGCTTTTGCCCCAATGTTTATTGTTCATACTTCAAGGCTGTGGTTGTGTATCTTGCTTTGGCATTGCCCCCCCACTTTTCATCCTGGCGGTAGCTTAGCACTCTATGCTGGCAGGTCCCAATCCCCAGGCAGGCTTTAGCTAGCCGTCGCTAGTATGCCAGGTCACGATGCCGTGGTCAAGGCCAGGAGGTGAGCGGCCCAAGGTCCGATAAGAGCTCCTGAGGCGCGATGCTCAAGAGGTCCCCTTTGGCGTGCAAGGAGTGACCCGAAGGCAGAAAAGGGAGACGACATCGCCAGAGCAAGGCTGGATGAACCGAAAATTCCAATTGCAACGTCGTGCTAACGCGAATATGTGACTTGTCTTATTGGGCCCAAGGTGGTTCCCTGTATAGCGTCCGATTTGCGCTTCAGCGGCAGTGTAGCACGGTTAGGTTGCGCCGCCCCCTTTTCTCGCTCTTCTAGATGCTCTGCGTCCTCGGGTCCCGACCCTCGAGCGATGCTCAGCCGCCGCTGGTATGCCAGGTTGCGATGCCATGGTCAAGGCCAGGTGGTGAGGGCTGGAGAGTCAGTAAGAGCTCATGAGGCGCGATGCTGAGGAGCCCCCCTTTAACGCGCAAGCGAATCGCATGAGAAGGGGAGCGGACGGCAAGGCTACCCGTGGCTAAGCTCCAGAGATTCCTGTGGGTTAGTTCGAGGGGAGAGATAGTCCATAATCGTGTTTGTTGTCCTGCCGCTGAACTTTCCGCAAGAAGATGAAGGCACCGAGGACCCGGTGAGGTGACGTGCGCGGGGCGGGCCGTGAGCCAGAGCACGATCTATCAGGTTTGTCAGCATTGCGGGGACGGACCCGAGCACAAGCGCCATGCCAACATGTGTAGCCCCCGTTGCGGGATGAGTAGGAGGCCGGTCAGCAACGCGGGAGGCCGCGAAGAGCAACAGGCAAGTAGGCGATAAACATCAAGTAACTCATGGGAGAAGGCAAGCTAGTTCAGATAAATGTAAGAACGATACATGCCGCAGGGACGGACCCATGCGGCCTGGGGATGATGTAGCCTGAGGGGTGCCCCCAACAGAGTAAGCTAAAGGTGCAAAAGGGCACACATCGCAGGGACATGCCTGTGCGAGTTGGGGATGATGCCTCCCGAGGGGCGCCCCCAACTGAATGAATCGGAAAGAGTCACCTAGCACCGTTGCTGGAGGGATGTTGAAGCAGCTGAAGACGCATGCTGAAGAAGTTGTTCCTCACGAGCCACCTGGGCCCTAAACCTCGAGGGGCTCTGGGGGCTCAGGAGACTCATGAAGAACTGTCGCCATCTCCGCCAGGACCACCTGGTGCCTGGCCTCCCGAGCCGCCAGAATGCTCCGCAGGTGGCGCTGGTAGGTGATAGCCGCATTCGGCAGGCCGAAGGCCATGCGAACGTAGCTATGAGGGGGACCCTCGCACCGACCAACACATGAAAGCCAGAAGCGCTCCTGGGATGCGGCTCTGTTGAGCCCTGGAATGTTGACATAGACGCGCAGCTCGTCGTCCTCGGCAGGACAAGGAGCTGTGCCAGGTGGTGGGCGGCGGTCGCTGCGCATGGCTCTCGCCTCTTGAAGCTCCTCGGTCGCCTTGGTGATGAACTCCTGTGCACCAGGCACTCCATGCCTCGTGCCCCCTTGAGGGAAGCGTGCGGTGAAGCATGCCTCCACGTGGTGCCTGAGCGCCTCCCTCGTGACATTGGCTAAGTCAGAGGCCCTCCAGAAGAGAGCCCCCGAGACCAGCCCAAGGAGGGCGCCGGGCGCACCTTCCTATGCGAGAGAGGGAGGAGCCCCATCCGTGGGAGCTGGTCCTGAGGTTGTGCCGCTGGAGACACCGCTCTCCTGAGGCTCTTGGCGGAGCAACTGCTGCTTCTTCTTGGGGACAACCTCAGGAGGGGAGATAGCACCTTCGTTGTCTGGGTCTTCAATTGCTGCAGCTTGGTAGGCGCGCTCGAGGGAGCACACTGCGTCCTTCTCCTCGCAAGCGACCGTGATGACGCTGCAAGTTCCTGGCATCTTGAGGACGTTGTAGCCGTGGTGGGTCACCGCCATGAACTTGGCCAGGGCCGGATACCCGAGGATGGCATTGTACGGCAGACGAATGCGGGAGACGTCGAAGTCGATGAGCTCGGTGCGGTAGTTGTCGCGCTGGCCGAAGGTGACAGGGAGGCGGATCTGCCCTATCGGGGTGGTGGAGCCATCGGTCACTCATGAGAAGGGCTTGGTGGGCTGCAGCTGATCATATGGCACTTGGAGGCGGTCGAACGTCTCGACGGAAAGGACATTAAGCCCCGCACCACCATCGATGAGGGTCTTGGTGACGAGGACATTGCTGATCACGGGTGAGTAGAGCATCGGGCAGTTGCCGCGCACTTGAGCTGGTCGGTCGAGCTGAAGGTGATGGTGCACTTGGACCACTTGAGCGGACGCGTGGCCTCGAGCCTGGGGAGGGCGACATTCACCTCACTGGCGAACTGCTTGAAGATGCGATTAGAGGCTGGGGCCCAAGCACCACCCAAGATGCAGGCTATGGCATGAGGCTCCTGGAAGCCCCCAACCCCCTCGTCCTGGTGATGGTCGTCGTTCCTCCTCTGTGGTGGTGGAAGCGGAGGGTGCCCGACCTTGCCCTGAGGATGGTCCTCACGAGGCTTGTCCCTCCAGGCGCCCTCTCGAGGTTGGTCCTGCTAGCAGTCCTCGCGAGGCTGGTCGCACCACTCCTGACGGGGGCCGCGTTCGTCCCAGCGTCCTCCACTTCGACCTCCTCCATGGCCGTAGCCTCGGTCTTTGCGCTCGGGGCATCGACCGAAGCGCCCGTCGCGGATGGCCCTGAGCTCCTGATAATCATTAGTGTTGTGGCTGTGTATGTTGTGGAAGGTGCAGAACGGGCGGTTGGCCTTGGATGACTCTGGGTGGTCGCAGCCGTGCTTCATCTCTGGTTCCGCCGCGAGTACGGCAGCCCCCTTGCGCTTCACGTCCTTGGTCTTGGCCTTCTTGTCTTCTGGGTCAGCAGCTGGAAGATCGAGGAGGGAGAGGCGTCCCTCCTCAGCTCTCGCACACTTGGATGCCATGTTGAACATCTCCAGAGCCGTGCACAGGTCCTCGTGTATGGCGAGCTCTTCCTTCATCTTGACATGACGGATGCCATCAGAAAATGCTGAGATGATGGCCTCGTCCGTCACCTTGGGAATCTTGAGGCAAACGCTGTTGAAACACTGGATGTACTTCTGCAGGGTTTCCCCTGGCTGCTGCTTGATGCATCGCAGGTCACTAGCGACAGGCGGGCGGTCGCGAGTGCCCTGGAAGTAGGCGACGAAACACTCGCGCATCTCACCCCAGGAGGAGATCGATCCCGCAGGCAGGTTCAGAAGCCACGAGCGCGCGCCGTCTTTGAGAGCCATGGGAAACCAGTTCGCCATGACCTTCTTGTTGCCGTTGGCTGCCTCGATGCTCAGCTCGTAGAGCTGCAGGAACTCAGCAGGGTCGGGGGTGCCATCGTAGCACGGAGGCAGGTCGGGCTTGAACTTGCCGGGCCTGACAACGCTGCACAGCTCAGGGGTGAAGGCACGACAGCCTGCTGTAGTCACCGGAGCCCATTGTGGGGGCGGAGCCTGGTCTTAGTATCCGCGCGCCGCAGCCGCAGGCAGCGTGCGGTCTTGATGTGGTGGTGCCGGGAGTGCCGGAGCGCCTTCTCGCAGACGCTGGATCTCTTGGCAGCTTCCTTCTTCACATGCGGGCACCCTGCATGGTGGGTCGTGCTGCGGGGCCGCGCGCCTTGGCCCGAGGACGACATCTTGACAGGGAGGTGGTGGAGGCGCTCGATGGGCTACGTCGCCCGTAGCGGGAGGCGGGCGAGGCAGTGAAAGGGTCGATGCAGGAGAGGCCCCAGCGGTGCTGACGAGCTCGGCGATGCGGTCTAGCCAGTCCTTGTAGAGGTCGTCGACGGGGCGGTAGCACAGGAGCTCGCACGCCATGAGCAGTGCAGCCTGCGCGTTCGCGGGCCCGTGACGAGTGTGAGACGACGAGCCATCCGGAGTCAACGACGGGGTGGCGGTGCGTCCGTCCCACTTCACGGAGGGGTGCAGCAATGAGGCTTGCTGCTCGTTCCCCGTCGGGCCAGTGGCGGTGTTGGCAGCGGGTGATGGAGAGCGACGGGGAGGCCCGCCGACGGGGGCCGCCTGGGTGACGCGAGCGTTGAGAGCGGCTCGGCGCTCAGCACGGGCTCGATGAGCATCAGCCATGGAAGCGGTGGAGCGATGGTGCGTCGGTCGACAGAAGAGAGGTTTCAGCGCACCCCTACCTGGCGCGCCAAATGTCGGATTACGGGTTCTGCAGACCCTTGAGAGGTTCGAACTCTGGGGTGCGCATGAAGAACACTCTCTCGCCAGCTCGCTCGCTCAATGATTCCACAGCCTAGCTCGATGAACCCAAAGAACAAGATACACATGGGTTTATACTGGTTCGGGCCACCTCGCGGTGTAATACCCTACTCCAGTGTGTGGTGGATTGCCTCGAGGGGCTGAGGATGAACTTGTACAGTGGATGAACAGCCTGCGGAGGTGAGGTGTTCTTGGGCTCGATGAGCTGGTGGGTGTGAGGATGGTCTGAATGATCCCTCGCTATGGTGGTGGCTAGGTCCTACTTATAGTGACCTTGGTCCTCTTCCCAAATGTTTAGGCGGGAAGGGATCCCACAACGGCCAAGTTTGAAGGGGGACAACTAGCACAAGCTATCCTGACAAAAGTAGTCTTCGCCTGCAAAAGGCTCTGGTGGTGATGCTGCTGTGGGCTCCGCGATGACCTCCGTCCTGCCGTCCTGCTGGTCTTGGTCTTGTTGCACTGATAAGGAAACCTTTGCCTGATGCCTCGGGACTCCTCGCCTGCGCTTGCCTCCTTGGCACCAAAGAGGAAACTGGTGCACTTCGCCCGCTGGCGCCCGCCTGGCCTTGGTCGTCATGGCTCACATCACGTGAACCTCGCGAGGTGCCCCTTGCATAGATATCTCCGCTCCCCGGGAGCCAGCCTAGTGAGGCCGCCCCAGGGTGGTGTCGTCCGCCTCGTGAGGCTTGGCCCCTCGCGAGGGTCTTGAGTTCTTGCTGCTGAAGCTGGGCCGTACCGAGCCGTTGATGGAGCCACGCTCGTGGGCCGCAGGCAGGCAAGTCTGGGCACCCCCGTTCCCAGGACGCCGACAGGGGTCCGGATCTAAACTCAGGAGTGGCCGCCCATGTGGCGCCGCGAGGTTCGGTGATGTAGAACCACTCCTGCTGCAATACTTTGACAGTTTCCACAAAGGCCCCTTTGGGCCAGGTTGTGTTGGGGAGCTTGCTCACCATGGCGCCACCGCAGTCTGCGTGCTCACCGTCGACCACCTTTGGCTTCACGTTGAAGACCTTGAGCCATAGGCCGAAGTGTGGGGGGATGCGGAGGAGCGCCTCGCACACGACGATGAACGTCGAGATGTGGAGGAAGGAATTGGGGGCTAGATCATGGAAATCTAGCCCGTAATAGAACATGAGACCATGGACAAAGGGGTGGAGGGGAAACCCTAGTCCACGGAGGAAGTGGGGGATAAACACCACTCTTTTTCCGAGCTCCGGAGTGGGGATGACTTGGTTTTTGGCAGGAAGCCTATGCGCGACATCCGCAGCCAGGTACCCCGCCTCCCGGAGCTCCTTGACGTCCTTCTCTATGACGGAGGAGGCCACCCACTTGCCCTGAGAGCCGGATCCGTACATGGCTGGAGAGGTTGGTGGCGGTGGGAAAGATTGAAGCTTGGGCGCTGGAGCTTGAGGATGGGGAAGCAGAGGAAGGAAGAAGGCATGGGGTAAAAAGATGGATCTTTATCTGCTTATATAGGCAGTGAATATCAAGCGCCCCCCACAAGCCTTAAAACTCGCCTGTTCCCAAGGGGTCGTGCGAATGACATGGTTGGATTACCCAAACCCGTATTGATGAGGATCCCGCAATAAGCGGACACGATATCTGTTTTGACAAGACGTATCAATAGAGGCCGCGCCTCGAAACGCGAAGCAGGAGGTCAAAAAACGGTTTGAAATGATAAAGAGGCCAAACGTAACGTTTCGCCAAAAAAGTTGTCAGTAGACAGACCTTATTTTGATTAAATATTGTGCCCTTGTGGTTGAGGGTTGTGACTGTTATACAGAGCCGGATACAGTTCTCTTATTCGGAAGACTACTTTGAAGTATTTGGAGGAGGAACCAACCTTGCAATTCCGAAGACAATCTGCGTACCGAACACATCGTCATCGAAAGACTGGTTCAGGGGCTACTGAGGGAGTCCTGGATTATGGGGTCCTCAGGTGTCCGGGCTATGTGATATGGGCCGGACTAATGGGACGTGAAGATACAAGATAGAAGACCTTCCCCCCTGTCCGGATGGGACTCTCCTTTGCGTGGATGGCAAGTTTGGCGTCCGGATGTATAATTTCCTTTCTCTGTGAACCTACTCTGTACAAGCCTAGGCCCCTCCAATGTCTATATAAACCGGAGGGTTCAGTCTATAGAGGCTATCAGAATTCATATAGGCTAGACAGCTAGGGTTTAGCCATAACGATCTCGAGGTAGATCAACTCTTGTAACCCCTATACTTATCAAAGTCAATCAAGTAGGAAGTAGGGTTTTACCTCCATCAAGAGGGCCCGAACCTGGGTAAACATCATGGCCCCCTTTGTGTCCTGTTAACTTCGATCCCCAGATGCACAGTTCGGGACCCCCTACCCGAGATCGGCCTGTTTTGACACCGACACTAGTCCGCCTATTATGCCGGGGAAGCAGCGCCTCAGTGTTTATCTTAGGGGCGTGTGGGGCCTAGAGCTGTTGGCGCCCAATCTGGAGGTCGGCCGGGATTAAAGGGATGGTCGGGGGCGCTGGCAAGCACGGCGGTGGTGTGAGGTCGAGGGGAGGGCGGGGCAGCGGAGGCAGGGGTCTGGGCCGGTGGTCGCTGGCGGTTCGAGAAAGATCATCAACAGTGACTGGCGGGAGGTAGACGAAGGCCATCTGCCAGTTCCTTATAGATCGGGCGGTTCATAAAAAATCGACTAACCTATTTATTTTCAGTCGACTGTTATTTTGATGGGACCACATGTGGTGGTGTGCTGGAGGAGTATCTGCATTTCCCAGCCATCCCTATGCTCATATATTACAAAATCATACGGAGTAGAATCTAATCTTGTTTGCCATGCAATGTTGTAGAGCTATCATATGTCTCCTGTCATTTATTTTTCAGCCACCTGCTATCTGCTACTTTTACAGTGCACTAGTTCTGCACACACTTCACCCATACTCTCACTATTGTGTTTTTATGCAAGGGTATTTCAGACTCTGCCTTGACAGAAGAAGAAAAGAAAAGAAAAGAAAAGAGAGAAGTCGCTCCAGCTTCGTACGCGGCTAGGCCAAACACGTTTCAGCACTTTAAAGGGTATAGTGTTGTCAGGACCCCGATTCCAAGTCACATAGATCTAGCCGGTAACACCTCATATCACTTTCCGGCCTCACGCACGGAATTCCCACGGGTGTCGCCTTACCATGGCCCGGGACCGTTTGCGCCTTTTGGCTCACGTATATGATAGTGTCGCTAGCATCCATATGACAGAGAACCCGGGCCGACATGACTAGTCGTGAACCCAAAGTGGCACTAACTTACGGGGACAGTCATACATGAATCAACATCGAGCATGTCGGTCAGCAGCGTGCGAATTCGGGCTATAGCATTGGGCTAACAGGACTCCGGTGAACCGGGCTGTAGCAGGTTAGGCAGGACTCCGGATGTCACCGCGTGACATTTCCCCGAAGGGACATACACAGGAACGAAGTGAATCACATGCCGGCCAGTCAAGTGTTCTGGAGCAGTAGTGCTGGGCTAGCAGGACTCCGGTGAACCGGGCTGTAGCGAACTACTATGAAGCACAAGACTATGTTTCCCCATAAGAGAGGCTACCAAGGATAAACAACTAGGTTGTCGGATCCCACACATACCAAGCATTTCAATCATACACACAATATGCTCGATATGTGTAAATACAAAATGGCATCACAACATAACTCTACGACTCAAGTATGTATTCGTTAGGCTCCGAGGAGCAAAGTATTACAAACATGGGTCTCATGACCCCAACATACAGAGCATACAAACAACAAGCACATGCGGAAGCTTAACTTGTCTGAGTACAGACAACTACAAATGAAGAAGGCTGAGAAGCCTGACTAACTACAAGACCCTGCCGAGGGCACAAGATCGTAGCTGAGGTAACAAGCTAAACGTCGAAGTCCACGCGGAACTACTAGCGAGACTGACGTCTCTCTGCACGTAAAATAGGCAAAGGGAGTACAAATGTACCCAGCAAGACTTACATCAGAACTAGCTACATATGCATCAGTATCAACAAAGGGGGTGGTGGAGTTTGACTGCAGCAAGCCAGCTTTGACTCAGTGGCTATCCTAAACTATGACTGCAAGTAAATCTTTTGAGGTGGCGCACACGAGTCCACATATTCACTATATCAATACACCACTATGGATCCGCTCCCGTCTCCCTACGAGAAGGCCGTCCATAGCACTCACGCTTATCTTGCGCATTTTAGAGTATCCACTTTCACTTGTCTATGAACTGTTATAGGCAACCCAGAAGTCCTTTACAGCGGACACGGCTATTCGAATAGATGATGTTAACCCTGCAGGGGTGTACTTCTTCATACATGTTTCCACCACTTAGCGTCTGCACACGACATGTGCTCGGCATACTTCAAGCGAAAGCCGACGTGGGTGTAGACCACGACCTACCTAAACACTCAAGTCTCTAATCTAGGTTTATCGCCTATTCAGGTTCCATCCGCAGGGAGTCCGGCCGAGGTTTGCACATACGGCCCCGAACGATGTGTACAGGGTTCCGCGACACCAAACGGGCGCCCGGTGTACCCGGCCACGTGCCTACCGCATCACAGCCCACCCCTCGGGTCAGCACTGTGCATGGCGTCCAGCATACTACAAACACCAGAAACTACTTGCAACTCCTGGACAGAGGACTAGGGTGGTTAAGAAGTCGAGCGGGATCATATTTCAGGGCCCAATGCATGGTAGTAGCTGTTTCATGGATCACAAACACAGAACTCAGTTCCCGAGGACGGCTTCAATGAGACAACCCACCATGTACTCCTACATGGCCTCTCACCGCTACCTTTACCAAATCGTGTTCACACACTTAGCTCACACACAGTAGGACATGTTCATCACCATTCCAATTCATCCCCGATGAATCAGACCTGACTCAACTCTAAGCAGTAGCAGGCATGACAAACAAGCATGAATGAGTAGGCACATCAGGGCTCAAACAACTCCTACTCATGCTAGTGGGTTTCATCTATTTACTGTGGCAATGACAGGTCATGCAGAGGAAAAGGGGTTCAGCTACCGCAGCATGTAACAGTTGAATCGATGTTGTCCTAATGCAGTAAAAGAGAGCAGGAGCGAGAGAGTGGGATTGTATCGGAATGAACAAGGGGTTTTGCTTGCCTGGCACTTCTGAAGATAGTATAGTTCTTCATTGGTGTCATCGAACTCATCGTCGGAACGTCGTCTATTAAGAGGGGACAAATACCGGCAACACAGAAGGAAACACAATCAATGCAATGCACAATATGATGCATGATCACGACATGGCAAAATGAGTGTGTTGGGCTAATGCAACTACAACCAGATGGGTTTGAGCTATTTTGATTCAAAGATTCAAAGTTCAAACTCATTTGTGATCTTAAATAGTGCTTTATCATGTTTTGCACTAAACAGAAAGTTAACTTGTTTAAACATGCATGAAACCAGTACAGATGGATAGATTGGATTTTTCTGATCATTTTTCATATATAATTTATCTTATTTGGAGTTATAGATAATTTTCTATGAATTTTAGAAGTTTTGGGCATTTTCTGGAATTTCCTGAAAAGAATAAATCCAGAAAAAGGTTAACTGCGTCAGCATGATGTCGGGGTGACGTATTCAGGTCAAAGGCGCCAGCCCAGGTCAAACCTGACGGCTGGGACCCACATGTCAGTGTAACAACTAACTAGCAGAGTAGTTAGTGTTACGTTAGTACTAACCTAGGTTAATTAGGGCCTGGGCCCACTGGTCAGTGTCTAAACTAACTGTCAGGGTTAATTAGCACTAATCTAAATCTAACTAAAGATTAACAAGGACGGGCCCGCACGTCAGTGACCCTGGGGGGGTCAAACCCCAGGTCAAACGAGTCAACCTCGCCGGACTTGGTCCATGGCTCGTCGCCGGCGACGCCAGAGACGGCGGAGGTGCTCGGAATCGCAGCTCAGGCGACCAAATGAGCGGCGGAGAGGCTCTACGAGGAGCTGGCGATCGCACGCATCTAACGGGGCAAGCGGGAGCAGCTGGGGTGGACCGAGCTCGTCGAAAGCGAGCTCGCGGCGGCGGCCGGAGTTCGGCCAACGGGGGTTTGCGCGTTGGGGGCATGTCTGGAGCTGTGGATGGCCGTGATCGACTCGCGGGAGTGCAGCGAGTGGAGCGGTGGGCTCGGACGCGTGCTTGCACGGCCGTAGTCGCGGTGGCGACATGACCGGCGGCGAGGAGCTGTCGGCTCCGACGGCCACGGTGGTTAGAAGGTGCAGACGAGCACGCGGAGAGAGGGGAAAGGGGCAGGGGCTCACGGTGAATCCAGCAGAGGCAACGGCGAGGCCGGGGAGGGGCTGGAGCTCGCGAATCCCCGGTGAGTTCGCCGGCGGTCAGAGGTTGAAGATGAGGTCGGGGACGACGTTGCAGGGCTTCCTGCGGGGCGTGGCTCGGTCGGGAGGAAGAGGGGGTCGAGGCGGAGCTTCTGAGCGCTTCGACGAGGCGAGGCAGTGGCTGTGGCCACGACAACAGCGTGCGGCGGCGACGACGACCCTCGGGTGATGTGAGGGAGGGAGCCAGAGGAGGGAGAGAGGCACGGGGAGGTCAAGATAGCGGTTGGGGGCTGCGTGGCGTCACCCGAAGAGGCCAGGGCGAAGCAGCAAGCAGGAGGTGGCCGGGCTTGCGCCGGCATGCGTCGGCCACGCGCTCGTCCTCCTGGCAAGGAGGAAGACGACAGGGGAGGGGGCCAGGTGGCTGGGCCGGCCACTTGGGCCGCCAGGTAAGCCCAGGTGAGGTTCCTCTCTCTCACCTTTCTATTGTTTTCTGTTTCCTATTTTCTGCAATTGTTTTGGCTTTATTAAAAATGCGAGAGCATTTACAAAAATCCTGAAAATATTTGTGGGCACTGTTGAAATTATTCCCAACAGCCCTCAACTAGTTTCAGAATTATTAGAGCATTTAAAATATTTATAGGATTTAAATGCCCCAATTCAAATACAATATGAGTTAATTCAAAAATCCAGAAATGACCTAGAAATATGTTTATCATTTTTGGCAGAGGTTTCTACCTTTATCAGAAATGACAAACATTTCCAAAGGGCATTTTGGGATCATTGAAAAAGATTTTAGTAAACCCTAGTTATTTTGAGGGGGGTGCTGGGGGTTATGTCATCCCCATTTCAACTTTCTGTGAAAAGTAAACATGATGCAACACCAGATGCTTGCACTAGGTATTGTCAGAACTAGGGATGTGACAACTCACCCCCAGTAAACAAGAATCTCGTCCCGAGATTCAAGCAATGAGGTAAGAAGACAGAGGGGACACAATCTGATACTATCTTCGGGACCCAACGCTCCATGTTGATCTTGACGTCTTTGCTTTCGAGATCTTCATCCAGCATAATGATGACAGAAAGCGACTCTATAAGAATCGATCTTCTCGAGGATCGAACAACTGACGATCAACTCACGGAATGAGACATAACAATATCTCTCGAGTTCAGACGCAAAACACACATCAGGAGCAATGGAAACAAGCGGATGACAAGGGTTCAATTTGGTAGGCAACAATCCCACAATGGAGTAGGATGGTGCATGGTTTCAAGATAGCGATGAAATAATTGCCATGATTCCATGACGGGACACCTTAGAGAAGGTGGCTCATAGAGTTATTCCCTTAAGTGGCAGAAGAATTACTTTTGGTACAGAGATCATTGAAACTCTCTATACCAGCCTAAGGCAAATCATAACGATCGGTGGAAAGAGCTCCAAGGGATGCCATACTCATACTAGAATGGATGATGTGGACTACCTTGTTGAAGATAACGCAATGGATGATTTTTGCTTATCACCGGAAATGGATGGGACCCATGGTAAGTCCACTTTGAAGATGATATTGGACAGCAACTACCGAGAAGGGCAGCCCATGGGGAATTGGCACAATGGCGGTGCAAGCTGGGAACAAAATGCAACTGTTGGGAATGTTCCAACCATCATATCTGCCTGAGATTCAGATCCGATTGGTGATAGGATACTTCAGACTCAGCATGTCTGAAAAGAAAGTTTGCAACACAATTCGATGAGATAGCATTGCGAGATTCTCGAGGAATGAACTAAGATAGCAAGCTCCAAAACATGAGCTGGTTCTGCTAAACATGTGAACACGCTGTCCCAGACAAGCATGACCTCATAGTAGTCTTATGATAAAACACTACTGAGTTCAGGTGGGGAACCATCATCGAGGATATCGGAGTCTTGTGCATGATCTAGAATTAACACAACAAACTCCTTTTCCTTGAGCAAATCAATCAGTGGCTTGGGGTGCTAGGAATTACACATGGAGTGGAGGTAACTAATCTACCAAACCACAGAATACTTCGCACATGCATGACTAACTTGGGACGATTCCAGGGGAACAAAACTAACTTTCTCAAATTCATGGCGGCAACTGGCACCTAATGCACGTGAACTTAGAGGAAGTCACTACTTCCATCCAAGCATAGGCTTCATGAACAGAACACGAAGGCATTGCTTACAAAATTTCCAACACTAGGTTGATGTTCAACATGAATCATGGGGGAGACAAAATGCTGCTGATGGGCTCAACAGCAACTCATCGGAATTTCCATATCACTCGACTTCCACCATCATGTGAACACGGTGATAGCATTGGTCAGACCAAAAGATGTAATGGTGTATGCTCGAGGGATCAACCACGAGTAAGACAACATTACGAACATCGTTGGTTCTGATTTGACTTGATGATAGCCCATACTCAAGTCAAAGTTTTGACAAGGCAATAGATCCAACAACTGATCACGACGACCAATCGATGGAGATATCATCTTTCTTCAACACACACACGCAAAAAGATATCCCCTAACATGAACTAAGTCAGACAAGCTTTTATCTTCCAACTCTCCAAGTTGTTGTTTGGCTTAACCAACTAGCTCAGGGGTATCCCACACAGATTCTTGGAGAATGGGTGGTTTGGAGGAAAACTAACATGATCACGAACTCAACATAGCGGTCAGGTGACAACCTGGTAATACTTCCGAGAAGATATCCGGGACATCACGAACCACCGATATGTTACTAAGCTCGAGAACAATCTTGCTTTTCAGAGCAAGACGATATGATCAAATAAGCCAGGGATTGAATAATCCTCACTCATTGATCGAAGAGTGCACCAAAGATAAGGACTAGGTAGCACAATCTATCTTAGAATGATGATTCAACCAACACGCTAAGAATGAGAATATTGTCCATTTACTACCAAGCAATGGAGTTGCTAGGAGTATTGAATTCACACATCATGGTTCACCTGTCGGCATTCCGGTTGCAACAACACAGGACCGAGGAATGAAAAATGATGGCAAGAAGTATCACTGCGTCAAGAATTCATGAGAGATGGTGCAATTCTCATGACAATCCTGACATATAGGGGGTAATACTCCGAGGTAGAACAGAACAAAAGCTGGATTGGCATTTGATCTGCGGAATACAACTACTTTGACCCAATCCTGGATATGGATGAGGTACCGGAGTTTCTTTCTCCTAGTCATTCCGGAATAGAATGGCTTGACGGACCACAAGAATAATTAGGCATCGATGAACGAATGCATGCATACTCTTGACTATCAATTGATAGAAGATGGACGGAATACAATTGAAGATGGACAACTCAAGGAGCATATAACTTTCTGAGTTGTGGATGCATAGATTAGTATGCCGGACCAAGTTCAACGGGTTTCTTCCGGATAATCCGTGCAGAAAGGTAGAACTGGCAGAATCACAATTATGAATGGAGAACTCCTCAAGAGTACTCTGATTGTGATCTTTTGGTTCAAAGAACTGCTGCCTTAATGGTTCATGGTGTTTGGAAGAAGGAAATACCACAGACCTCGAGGACTATCGCAAAGGTTACTAATATCCTAAAGGAACTAGCAAACACTATAAACATGAAGTAAGTAGGGTGAATATTGGGTTCAAGAACCCAGGAATAGAATGCCTACTAACTAAATGGCATCTCGGGATGCTTTCGGGAATAATGGGCAGAATCATCACACTGGGGATACAAAACATGGCTAGGTTACTAGATGATCCCCTAAGGCACCTAGGGTCATAATAATAACTCCAACATACATGTCGAGGCAATAGAGTACCTCAAATCAGCAATTAGTGTGATTAACCTGGCCTAAAGGAACAACGAAACCAGAGGAAAGGATTTTGCAAGTGCATCAGATTGTTTAGAAACCTGGGATGACTCGGACAGCATAACGGCTGTAAATGCTCAAAAAGATTTGGGACATTCTACAGAAATGGTGGCATAACCACTCAGAATCACAATATCAAGGTTCCGAGATCAACTGTCAACACATGGAAGTAGTAGAAACTGAACTGAGGCTTGAGACCAACAATCCTATGAGTCTACGGATTAGTAACACGTGATCTTGATAGAAAGATGAGAATCCTAGTTCTTAATCCCCGTAGAAGAGAAGAGGATGACTCAGATCAGAAGGCCATAAGGTAAAGGAGTAAAAAGAACCTTACGTTCCCTTCCACAATCAATTCCCCTACATAACTAAAGCATTTTTAGACACAACTTCGACCAGTTTGGCTTGGTAATCCTACAGGCAGTCAGGCTCTGATACCAAAGCTGTCAGGACCCCGATTCCAAGTCACATAGATCTAGCCAGTAACACCTCATATCACTTTGCGGCCTCACGCACGGTATTCCCACAGGTGTCGCCTTACCATGGCCCGGGACCGTTTGCGCCTTTTGGCTCACGTATATGATAGTGTCGCTAGCATCCATATGAGAGAGAACCCGGGCTGACATGACTAGTCGTGAACCCAAAGTGGCACTAACTTACGGGGACAGGCATACATGAATCAACATCGAGCATGTCGGTCAGCAGCGTGCGAATCCGGGCTGTAGCACTGGGCTAACAGGACTCCGGTGAACCGGGCTGTAGCAGGCTAGGCAGGACTCCGGATGTCACCGTGTGACATTTTTCTGAAGGGACAGACACAGGTACGAAGTGAATCACATGCCGGCCAGTCAAGTGTTCCGGAGCAGTAGTGCCGGGCTAGCAGGACTCCGGTGAACCGGGCTGTAGCGGACTACTATGGCTCATGGAAGCACAAGACTACATTTCCCCATAAGAGAGGCTACCAAGGATAAACAACTAGGTTGTCAGATCCCGCACATACCAAGAATTTCAATCATACACACAATATGCTCGATATGTGTAAATACAACATGGCATCACAACATAACTCTACAACTCAAGTATGTATTCATTAGGCTCCGAGGAGCCAAGTATTACAAACATGGGTCTCATGACCCCAACATGCAGAGCATACAAACAACAAGCACATGCGGAAGCTTAACTTGTCTGAGTATAGACAACTACAAATGAAGAAGGCTGAGAAGCCTGACTATCTACAAGACCCTGCCGAGGGCACAAGATCGTAGCTGAGGTAACAAGCTAAACGTCAAAGTCCACGCGGAACTACTAGAGAGACTAACGTATCTCTGCAAAACATAAAATAGGCAAACATGAGTACAAATGTACCCATCAAGACTTACATCAGAACTAGCTACATATGCATCAGTATCAACAAAGGGGGTGGTGGAGTTTGACTGCAGCAAGCCAGCTTTGACTCAGTGGCTATCCTAAACTATGATTGCAAGTAACTCTTTTGAGGTGGCGCACACGAGTCCACATATTCACCATATCAATACACCACTATGGATCCGCTCCAGTCTCCCTACGAGAAGGCCGTCCATAGCACTCACGCTTATCTTGCACATTTTAGAGTATCCACTTTCACTTGTCTATGAACTGTTATAGGCAACCCAGAAGTCCTTTACTGCGGACACGGCTATTCGAATAGATGATGTTAACCCTGCAGGGGTGTACTTCTTCATACATGTTTCCACCACTTAGCATCTGCACATGACATGTGCTCGGCAGACTTCAAGCGAAAGTCGACGTGGGTGTAGACCACGACCTACCTAAACACTCAAGTCTCTAATCCAGGTTTATCGCCTATTCAGGTTCCATCCGCAGGGAGTCCGGCCGAGGTTTCCACATACGGCCCTGAACGATGTGTAAAGGGTTCCGCGACACCAAACGGGCGCCCGGTATACCCGGCCACGTGCCTACCGCATCACAGCCCACCCCTCGGGTCAGCGCTGCGCACGGCCTCCAGCATACTACAAACACCAGAAACTACTTGCAACTCCTGGACAGAGGACTAGGGTGGTTAAGAAGTCGAGCGGGGTCATATTTCAGGGCCCAATGCATGGTAGTAGCTGTTTCATGGATCACAAACACAGAACTCAGTTCCTGAGGACGGCTTCAATGAGACAACCCACCATGTACTCCTACATGGCCTCTCACCACTACCTTTACCAAATCATGTTCACACACTTAGCTCACACACAGTAGGACATGTTCATCACCATTCCAATTCATCCCCGATGAATCAGACCTGACTCAACTCTAAGCAATAGCAGGCATGACAAACAAGCATGAATGAGTAGGCACATCAGGGCTCAAACAAACTCCTACTCATGCTAGTGGGTTTCATCTATTTACTGTGGTAATGACAGGTCATGCAGAGGAAAAGGGGTTCAGCTACCGCAGCATGTAACAGTTGAATCGATGTTGTCCTAATGCAGTAAAAGAGAGCAGGAGCGAGAGAGTGGGATTGTATCAGAATGAACAAGGGGGTTTTGCTTGCCTGCCACTTCTGAAGATAGTATAGTTCTTCATTGGTGTCATCGAACTCATCGTCAGAACATCGTCTATTGAGAGGGGACAAATACCGGCAACACAGAAGGAAACACAATCAATGCAATGCACAATATGATGCATGATCAAGACATGGCAAAATGAGTGTGTTGGGCTAATGCAACTACAACCAGATGGGTTTGAGCTATTTTGAACCAAAGATTCAAAGTTCAAACTCATTTGTGATCTTAAATAGTGCTTTACATGTTTTGCACTAAACAGCAAGTTAACTTGTTTAAACATGCATGAAGCAAGTACAGATGGATAGATTGGATTTTTCTGATCATTTTTCATATATAATTTATCTTATTTGGAGTTATAGATAATTTCCTATGAATTTTAGAAGTTTTCGGCATTTTCTGGAATTTCCTGAAAAGAATAATCCAGAAAAAGGTTAACTGCGTCAGCATGACGTCGGGGTGACGTATTCAGGTCAAAGGCGCCAGCCCAGGTCAAATCTGATGGCTGAGACCCACATGTCAGTGTAACAACTAACTAGCAGAGTAGTTAGTGTTACGTTAGTACTAACCTAGGTTAATTAGGGCCTGTGCCCACTGGTCAGTGTCTAAACTAATTGTCAGGGTTAATTAACACTAATCTAAATCTAACTAAAGATTAACAAGGACGGGCCCGCACGTCAGTGACCCTGGGGGGGGTCAAACCCCAGGTCAAACGAGTCAACCTCGCCGGACTTGGTCCACGGCTCGTCGCCGGTGACGCCAAAGACGGCGGAGGTGCTCGGAATCGCAGCTCAGGCGACCAAATGAGTGGCGGAGAGGTTCTACGAGGAGCTGGCGATCGCGCACATATAACGGGGCAAGCGGGAGCAGCTGGGGTGGACCGAGCTCATCGGAAGCGAGCTCGCGACGGCGGCCGGAGGTCGGCCAACGGCGGTTTGCGCGTTGCGGGGCATGTACGGAGCCGTGGATGGCCGTGATCGACTCGCGGGAGTGCAGCGAGTGCAGCGGTGGGCTCGGACGTGTGCTTGCACGGCCGTAGTCGCGGTGGCGACATGACCGGCGGTGAGGAGCTGTCGGCTCCGACGGCCACGGTGGTTAGAAGGTGCGAACGAGCATGGGGAGAGAGGGGAAAGGGGTAGGGGCTCACGGTGAATCCAGCAGAGGCAACGGCGAGGCCGGGGAGGCGCTGGAGCTCGCGAATCCCCGGTGAGTTCACCGGCGGTCAGAGGTTGAAGATGAGGTCGGGGACGACGTTGCAGGGCTTCCGGCGGGGCGTGGCTCGGTGGGGAGGAAGAGGGGGTCGAGGCAGAGCTTCTGAGCGCTTCGGCGAGGCGAGGCAGTGGCTGTGGCCACGGCAACAGCGAGCGGCGGCGACGACGACTCTCGGGTGATGCGAGGGAGGGAGCCAGAGGATGGAGAGAGGCACGGGGAGGGCGAGAGAGCGGTTGGGGGCTGCGTGGCCTCACCCGAAGAGGCCAGGGTGAAGCGGCAAGCAGGAGGTGGTCGGGCGTGCGTCGGCGTGCGTCGGCTACGCGCTCGTCCTCCTGGCAAGGAGGAAGACGATAGGGGAGGGGGCCAGGTGGCTGGGCCGGCCACTTGGGCCACCAGGTAAGCCCAGGTGAGGTTCCTCTCTCTCACCTTTCTATTGTTTTCTGTTTTCTATTTTCTGCAATTGTTTTGGCTTTATTAAAAATGCCAGAGCATTTCCGAAAATCTTGAAAATATTTGTGGGCACTGTTGAAATTATTCCCAACAGCCCTCAACTAGTTTAAGAATTATTAGAGCATTTAAAATATTTATAGGATTTAAATGCCCCAATTCAAATACAATATGAGTTAATTCAAAAATCTAGAAATGACCTAGAAATATGTTTATCATTTTCGGCAGAGGTTTTTACCTTTATCAGAAATGATGAACATTTCCAAAGGGCATTTTGGGATCATTGAAAAAGATTTTAGTAAACCCTAGTTATTTTCAGGGGGTGCTGGGGGTTATGTCATCCCCATTTCAACTTTCTATGAAAAGTAAACATGATGCAACACAAGATGCTAGCACTAGGCATTGTCAGAACCAGGGATGTGACAAGTGTCAGCAGATGGAGACGGAAAATGTAGCTCTGGAGTTGATGATCTCGCCCGCAATGAACCACCATCCTAGGTGCCTGCTTTAACTTCGCAGTGTCTTATGTGGTTGCATGTTGCATATGGTGTCTAGCTTGTATTCGAAAGGCCGAAGTTGGTCTTTATTAAGACGAGGAAATATATTTTTTACATGAACCACCATCTCGGGAGCACGAGAAGACAAATAGATAGTCAGGGCACTGGGCGAGCCAGTGACAAGCCCAGCACAGACAGGCATCACCTGGAAGCCAACTAAAAAGTCACGATGGTGGCGAAGCAGCCCGCCTCCCACCAGGCTCTCAGGTCCTCGATGATCATGCTCACCACTCCAGCTAGATGTCTAGCTTCTATTGCTTCCAATTTGGTTAAATTGCATCTGCTTAGCTTACACATTATACCTTTGAATATGACATGCCTTCCTATTTTTGGTACATACTAGTACATTTGTCTATTAACCATGTTCTTACATCAAACTAATGTTCTTATGTATCCCTCATCAATCACTTATGATGAGACAGTCACCCCAGTGGGTTACTGTGAGAAAAGATCCTCTTTTAAAGAATGCAGTGTCGGCCTCCCCACATGATTCTCAAGAAACATCAAGGCTAGATGAAGATAGTGAATGTAGCTCTATAGTTGATGACCACATTTACCCTACACCAGCATCGCATGTGCTTTCTCTATCTTGGCAGTGTGATATGTGGTTGCATGTTGCATATGGTGTCTAGACTATAATTCTTCCAACCTGGTTAAATTGCATGTGCTATTCTGCTTAGTTTATACATTATACCTGTTAATGTGACATGCCTTCTTGTTTTTAGTACATAGTACATCTGTCTATTAAGCATGTCCTTACATGAAACTATTGTTTTTTGTATCCCGCATGAATCAATGTGATGAGACACCTTTAGTATATGCAGTGTGATATTAGTTGCATCTTTCATATGATTTATAGCATGCGCTGCTTCTAATTTGTTGAAACACCATTTATGATGTGACGCTTTTAACTTGGCAGAGTCATATTGGTTGCATCTTTCATGTGGTGTCTAGCTTGCATTGCTTCTTATTTGTTGAAATGGCTTCTGCTTAGTTTACACAAACAGTAGTGAATATGCCATGCCGTCCTGTTTTTCGTACATATTCCATCCTTGTATCATGTGTTTGCCTTACGTCAAAGTAGTGATTGTCAGTAACATGCACAAATGAGTTCTGAAGAGTGAATTTTATTGCTTTTTCTTGTCAGTTTTAGTTGACAATTCAAAATCAATAAAGCGGAAGGAAAGTCGCAAGGCAGTGGATAAAGGTGCTCCTTCCAAATGGAAGGCCTCTACAGATTCTACTCTGCCACCCGCAAGAATATTTGCAAGACACACATGCATAGACACTCAACGTAGCTGTGTTGATGATGAGCATGTCTCCCCTAGTGCACCATAACAGGTGTTCCCTCTAACTTGGCACTGTTATATGTGGTTTCATGTTATGTATGATGTCTAGCTTGTATTGCTTATAATTTTGTTGAATTCCATCTGCTTACTTTACACATTATAATTGTGAATAAGACACCTGTTCCTGTTTCTAGAACATACAGTATCTGTCTATCACACCATGTTCTTACATCAAAGTACTACTGTTGTGTAACCTGCAACAATCACTTATCATAAGACACGTTTGACTTGGGAGTGTGATATAGGTTACATCTCGCATTCTTTTCTAGCTTGTACTACTTCTAATTTGTTGAAATGGCACTTATGACGAGACAATTTTAACTTGGTAGAGTGATATTTGTTGCATCTTTCATATGGTGTCTAGTTTTCATTGCTTCTAATTTGTTGAAATGCCTTCTCCTTAGTTTACACATCATAAGCTGTGAATATGCAATGCTGTGAATATGCAAATGCGCTAATGATGAGAGACATTTAACTTGGTAGTGTGATGTTGTTTGCATCTTGCATATGATTTATTTCTTGTACTGCTCCACGTTTGTTTAAACGCCAGTTATGACGAGACACTGTTAAGTTGGCAGAGCGATATTTGTAGCATCTTTCATATGCTGTCTACCTTCCATTGCATTGCTTCTAATTTAGTGAAATGTCTTCTGCTTAGTTTACACATCATAGTTCTGGTTATCTCATGTCGTCCTGTTTTTCGTACATATTACATCCTCCTATCATGTGGTTGTCTAACATCAAAGTTCAGTTCGTCTATATCACGCATCAATTTGTTCTGAAGAACTAAATTGTTATTCCTTTTTCTTGTCGACTTGACTTAACATGGCACAGAGAAATAGGAAGGAACACAGAATGACAGGGAAAGGGAAGCGGAAGAATCCTGCAGATTCTGCTGGTACTGATGGTGCAATCGAAGGTCAAAGTCCAGCGGAAAATTGTACAAACGGGGTATCCCGTGCTACACGAGCTACAGAACAAGCCAAACAGAAACCAATAGCTGCCACCAAACAAGCAGAGATAGCCCTAGTTGTTGCAACACCTTCCACAGTACCACTAGCTGCACGAGTTAATCGCTTGTCAACTCAGCTAGCAGCACGTTCCCAAGCTCCCTTGCCACCCGACACTACTTCCGAAGCACTCTTGACACAAGACGAGTTGGCAAGATCAGATGAACTTTGTGAGCTTTAACAGCAAGTAGGTAGTTGCCGGAGTCAAGTTACAGTTGCATGCTTCTTTATATGTAGTCTCACAGTTTGATGTACACTAACACTTCCTATGTTCGTTGCTGGACTAGCACCTAGGCGCAAGAGGAAACACACATCAAGGATAATGCTCGATAGGTTAACTAAATCAAGAGGAGGAAGAGTGGAGATCCGTTTTGAGGCAGGTTTAAAAAGGCCACGTGATGCTACACAGTTAGCCAAGTTAGCATCAGAGGCAGCGGTAGCTGTTAGGTGTCATGTACGTATCCTCCCAACATGGATTCAGTACAGGAATGACAAAGACGAAGCCCAGTTCAACACCTTCCCCGACCATTTATCTGTAAGTATGGTTATGTATGGAAACTAGTAATATCGTCTTGCTCTGTCCCATACTTTCTAGGTTGCTGATAATGAGACTCCCATAATTTTCAACAGACGAGGTTCAAGTTGGAAAGCCAAGATGTTGCAACTAGACAAGCTTGCACCTATGTTTTCAAGTCTGCTCTGTGACAGTATCGGTATAACTTGAGGAAAACTCACTTTGAAGGCAAGGCTAACAGTGAACTTTCCCAAACATCTCTAGTGGAAAATATATCAGATGAAGATTGGAGAGGCTTCGTTAAACACTGGTCTAATCCAAAGTATCAGGTACATTATATATATGTGATCAGATCACATGTTGAAGTCCTATTTATGCATGTGCCTCACAAATCTATCTTCTTGTAGGTGTACTGTTCAAAGAACAAGGCCAACCGTATGAAAGTGAAATTCCAACATACGACAGGATCTCGTAGCTATATTGCACACTGCGAGGCTCTTGTAATTAGCTACTGTTTCACTCTTTTCGCTGTACCATATTATCAGATCTATATTGACTTGTTCCAAATGCAGAGGAAAGCCCGCAAGGACCAAAAATTACCTGCACCAAATGCTGTGGAAATCTTCAAGTACTGTCACACCAGCAGGATGAAGGGCATGACTACACCAGTCAAAGCCGTTGTTGTAAGTCCTTAATCCTCATTCCTTTTAACTACTACTTACCCTGACTTGTGCATTGAACTGCATGGGATGCAGCCAATGTCTATTACTCTTTTCAATTTTATACATAATTATCATAGCGTATCATTGCACCTTACAAGGTTTAAAAGAGAGGAGATGTTCCTTTGATCTTGATCTGTAATCTAGTTCCGTGCTGGACTAGCCCACACAACGTTACAATTGCCTGTTTGTCTGTTCTCAGTTGTTTTGTGATATGAATGATGTCATACTATGCTTACCGCATTATAAACTTTGTCTCTTTATCCTTAGCTGTCAATACAATGTGAAGAAATAGACAATACATTAGCCATGGTACATGGTCATATGTTTGGAACCTGGTTTTATTATGTACTTTGCAGTAAAATAAAGCTAATATTTTACATGGGTTCACCAGAATAAGTTCTGTATATAGACCAAAGCTATTTTGTTTGGTTTTGCTGCCTCCGTAATATCTTCTGTTCTGGTACTACTAATGTAAAAAACTCAACTTTTCAACAAGCTATGGAAAAAATGGTGGAACCGCCACCTTTTGAAGGTGACGAGGCAACTATAACCGCAATGTCAGCTCTTACTGCAGTGGGTTAGTACCTGTCCACTAACAGTGCCAAAAGCACGTTCCTGCGTAATACTGGGTTGGTTGTTAAGGCAATCTCGTCCAAACTGCCTCATGATCCAGATATGCAAGCTCAATACAATGTTATATCTGCGCTCCAGACACAAGTACATTCCCTAACTGAGACCCTTTGTGAAACAAGGACAGACATTGTTCGATGTCGTCAAGATATGCATGGTTTTGAAACCAGACTATTAGACATTTGCTATGTTGTTCAGGAGCCTAGGAGAAATGAAGGCGAAGGTTTTGGTGCTCCATCGGACAATACAACATGAAAACGTAACAGTCAGGTCAAATGAACTGAGCTTCTGAACTTCTGGTGGTGCATTTATCTGCCAAACTGTTAACTTTTATGCCAACCTTCCTTTTGTTTTATGGTTGTAATTTGTTTTGTTGCGATACAAAATTTGTTCTTAACGTGCAGCCACCGGCTGAAGAAAGTAGGAAGCCATTTTGTATAGTGTAGGGTGTTCCCTATATTTGCACTAGTGGCGATCTTTGATGCCCAGTGGATGTAATCTGTGCAATCGCCTTAATAGCCTAGCACTAGTTTCGGGCTTATTTATTTCCTAGTCTTGTTTTTCCTGGTTTGCTAGTGGCTGCAACAACCATGGGCCATATACGGAACGTGGTAACCTTGACCATGCTACAGGTCGTAGGATCCATGTGCCTCCAATGGGCCGTCGGATAAATGGGCCTCCAATGGGCCGTCGGATAAATGGGCCTCCAACGGGCCGTAGAATCGGTGGGCCTCAGGCTTTCAGATAAATGAGTTTACATGGGCCATAAACGGGCGTAATTGGTATCGGCCCAGCACGATAACGGGCGGTTAACAGGCCAGAGGACAGCAAAGGCTTAATTCGGTCACAGGCATAATGGGTCGTTAATGGGCCAGAATATAGGACGGGCTGGAAACGACACAACGGGTTAACAGGCCACAAACGGGCCGACTCTTGCCTTGGGCCAAATTTGGCCCATTAGGGGAACATGCCAGTAATGGGCCAGAAGTAATCGAGGGCCGGAAAGGAGCCCAAGAACGTATGGGCCGTCAGTAGACCGAAAGCTAACACGGGCTGGAAACGGCCCATGTGAATCATGGGCCATTAATGGGTACACATAAATTTACTGTTCATTATGGGCTAGAGTCACCGTGGGCCACTAAAGGGCCTACAGATACGAAAGGCCTCATATGGGCCGAAAGACGTCGTGGGCCATACATGGGTTGAAAGTGAAACGGGCTGGTGTTATATTCGACGACCCACATGACGTTGTTCGGCCGATTTCGGGTAGGCCCTAACGGGCCGTGAGATTCGGGGCCATAAAATGGGCTATTTGCGAAGAGACCGTTAATAAGCTTTTCATGCGCCAGCCCGCTAACTTTTGACCAAGTCAAACGGGCCGGCCTTTGTAAGCTAAATGGGCCATTGGTGGGCCGTCGCACGTGTCGACATATCATAGGTGCCTATCTGACCCACTGACGAGCTGACACATGTTTCCTCCGACCAATGAGAATTTTACACGTGGAAAATCCCAATTGGTCCGGGCTGTTAACGGGTTACCGGATCCAAAACCGAACCCGATAGCTTAATGGCGATCCTTTACAGTGGATGCCACGTGTCGGTTACCCTTGACGAAAGCACTTCCATGACGCGTCATTTATCGTCATGGAAGTGAACACTTCCGTGATGATAATTTTGGTATTGTCATGGAACACTTCTACGACAGCACAGGTATGACTATCTTGATTCTGTCATAAAATCGTCATGGATGTACATACATGACAGAAAAGGTGACCTACTGTGACAAACACGTATCATCACGGAAGTGTATCTTTTTGTAGTGTTTGCAGCGGGTAACTACATCGTGGCGCCGCGCCCGGCGCAACCGCATGCATAATGGCAGCACAAACGTACGTGATCATGCGCTAGCCCCAAACACTGGCAGCGTGCATGGAGGGACGCTGGCAGAGCGCGCGGAGGGATGCGAGAGAGAAGCGCATACGGCGGACACGAGTAGAGTGTGCCGTGGCCGCCTCAACTGCGATCAACCACACACATAGAGCAGTTTGGCCGGCAGTTGCGAGCCGGAAGCATGATGTGAAACTACGTCGCGTTCCCAATCACATGGTTGTCGAATAATCGTTCGCGACGTGCGTAGAGACCGACCGTGTGCTACTACCTCCGTCCTGGTTTATTAGTCCCCTTTATATTCTGTGCCATATTTTGACCTTAAATTTAACTAACAAAATGTTAATGCATGTTATAAAAAATAATATAATTGGAAACAATTTTCAAATACGAATCCAAGGAGATAATCTTTGGTGACATGCATTCGTATTTTATTAGCTAAATCTCTAGTCAAAATTTGGCACAAAAATACAAACATGACTTATAAAGTAGGACGGAGGTAGTAGGTAATTAAATCGCAAATGTTTTTGATTCATTAACCATATGTGTATGTGTCGTTTCGTCCTCCGCTCGCACGTCTGGTTACCCCGCTGCCGCAGACGGTTTCGAGCGCAAGCTTCAGCACTGCGCAGTCATTCTTTTGGCCAAACGGTGGCTCGAAGTGGCGCCAATGAATCGTCAGTGAGACCGTTCCTGCGCAACCACACAGGTACCCGTGCAAGCTTCCCATCCGAATCGGCGAAATCCCCCAAAATCCCAATGCTTACCGGCCTGCTACATAAACCCTCACAGCCAGTGAGTCCTGCGTCGCATTTTCCCCTCCGTCCCTATAGCTTATCTCGTCTGCTTCTCCCACAATCGCAAATGGCACCAGTCCGTCGTCGTCGCTCAGCCACTCCGCTGTCATTAGTGGACAACTCCAGCTGGGAGGCTACACCGCGATGACGGCGCAGTCCCGGTGCAGTGTAGTGCGCGTGGCGTCCCTGTTAGGTGTGTGTGCAACACCTACCACACGCTCTGCCGCCGCTGCCCGTCGGCAGCTATTGTGTGCCGCCGTTGGCGCCACCCCACCGTCTGCCGCCGTGGCCACCACACCACCGTCGAAAGCCAGGGCAATCGTTTGCTCCGCCACTGCGGCCCAAAGGCGGGAGGTGGCCGTCGTGGCCGCCACCCCACCATCGGTCGCCGTGGTCACCAGCCCACCGTCGACCGCCGGGGTCATCACCCGCTCCGCCACCGCCGCCTGAAGGCGGGAGGTGGAGGTGGAGCCCCGCATGTGCGTCAGTGACCTTGTGCGCTACATCGAGTTCCCGCGGGAGGAGGAGTATTGCCTGGTCGAGCACGCAAAGAGTCTTACCACCACCGTGGCCGTAGCACACGCCGCCGTAGAGGCGCAGAATGAGGAGATCTATGAGGAGTCCCGCCGCTTCGAGAGGGGTCGTCTAGAGCGGCAGAGGGCGTTTGAGGTGAGTGTCGCTAAAGGTGCAGCAGCGGTAGGCACCGTATTCCTGTTGTCCAGCTCGTCGATAGGGTCTTCCTCCTCTGCCTCTTACTGAGCGCGCTCGGCAGAGGAAAGGCTGCTGGAAGTAGTACAAAGCCCCACCGTAGTAGTAATATTTAGGGGCTATTTTGTTTAGTTCATCTGACTACAGATGTGGTTGAACTGTACTACGTACTTAAAATTAGGCTCACATGGAAATCAAAGACCCTGTCGTTGCGCGATCAACGGGTGAGGCGCGGGAGGACGAGAACTTGCGGCGCTGCGATGTAGCGGTCGAAGGCGGCGTCCCATGACGCCGAGGGGGGCATGTGGCCATGGAAGTCAAAGGGCTCGCTTCCCAGTGAGCCTATGCACCGTACAGCTTGCACACTTTCTGGTGAGCCTGCACATCGGTGGACTGCTTGCACACCTCCCGGTGAGTCTGCACAGCGGACTGCACTCGCATGCCTCCCGTCTACTCAAGCAGCTGTCCACACGACACCTCCTAGCCATTAAAAGTTTGACGCGTGGCGTCGCGTGAATGGTTAGCAGAACGCCCATGATTTAAATTATACAAACGTTTGAGATATAACGAGGCAGCTATTTGTTTTCAAAATGCCTTTGTTAGCTATTAATTCGAGTGCCTTCTATCAAATTGGACACAAAAAATAACACAGCATGTGGTGCCATTCCATGATAGCACATGCCAAGTTTCATGAATTTTCAGATGAGTTTTGGGTTTACTAGAATTTTAAAACAAAGTATCTCAATGTTATCGACCGAGCCATGATGCCCAGGTGTTTGAAGTTCATTCCCATTTCTTGCATGGGACCTAAGAATGCACCAAGGACACACATTTGGAGCATGTGATGTAGTTCAAATTTGAATTATGCATATAAAATGCCTAGAAAACTCGGTTAATGTATAAAAATGTCCAAACGAACCTCGAATAATTCTAAAATTTAACATAACACTCCTGTCGGTGTGTTGTATCTAAAAAAATCAAGGCAAGAAGGGGCAACAGATGTTGTTTCGTTTGGAAAGGTGACACACCTTCCCTACCGGACCACAGGGCTTCCTGTGAGAAGCTCTGGTTTGTGAGAAGTGTATACCATAACCTGCCCCAAATGGGAAAACTTTTTTACCACAACATGTTGGTGATATTCCATGATAGCATGACAAGTTTCATGAATTTGAGACAAGTTTTGGATTTACTAGAATTTAAATACCAAGTATCTCAATGTTTGCCGGCAGGCAACGGTGCCGAGGTGTTTGAAATTCATTCCCATTTCCTGCATGGGTCCTGAGCATGGACCCAAGGACACACATTTGATTTTTCAACCGATTTTTTGCACTGGAGCAAGTGCATGTAGTTCAGATTTGAATTATGCACATAAACTACCTACAAAACTCGGTTAATGTATAAAAATGTACTAATGAACCCAGAAAAATTCCAAATTTTAACACGACACTCTTGTTGGTCTATGTTGCCACTAGGCGGAAATTTGAAAGCAAAAAGAGGCAACCAATATCGTTTCGTCCACAAAGGTCATACGTTCCCTACCAAAACCATGAGGCTTCGTGTGAGAAGCTCTGGTTTTTGAGAAGCTTATACCCAAATCTGCCACAAATGGGACAATTTTTCTACCACAACATGTTGATGCCATTCCATGATACCATGCCAAGTTTCATGAATTTCAGACAAGTTTTGGATTTACTAGAATTTAAAAACAATGTATCTCAATGTTTGCGGCCGAGCGACAGTGCCGAGGTGTTTGAAATTCATTCCAATTTCTTGCGTGGGACCTAAGCATGCACCCAATGACACACATTTGATTTTCCAACCCATTTTTCTACACTGGAGCATGTGCATGTAATTCAAATTTGAATTATGCACATAAAATGCCAAGAAAACTCAGTTAATGTATAAAAATGTCCTAACAAACCACATAAAAGTACAAAAATTTAAAATGACACTCCTGTTGTTCTATGTTTACACTAGATAAAAATTGAAAGCAAGAAGAGGCAACGAATATCATTTCGTCCACAAAGGTGACACGTTCCCTACCGGAACCATGAGGCTTCTTGTGAGAAACTCTGGTTTGTGAGAAGCTTATACCCAAATCTGACCCAAATGCGGTTTATTTTTACCACATCATGTTCATGCCATTCCATGATAGCATGCCAAATTTCAAGACTTTCAGACGAGTTTTGGATTTACTAGAATTTAAAAACCACATATCTCAATGTTTGCGGCCGAACGACAGTGCTGACGTGTTTCAAATTCATTCCCATTTCTTGCGTGGGACCTAAGCATGCACCGAAGGATCCACATTTGATTTTTCAACACATTTTTCTACACTTGAGCATGTGTCTGTAGTTCGAATTTGAATTATGCACATAAAATGCCTAGAAAACTCAGGTAATTTATAAAAATGTCCTAACAAACCCCCAAAAATTATAGAATTTAAAACGATACTCCTGTTGTTCTATGTTGACACTATAAAAAAATTGAAAGGAAAAAGAGGCAACGAATATTGTTTCATCCACAAAGGTGACACGTTCCCCTATCGGAACCATGAGGCTTCTTGTGAGAAACTCTGGTTTGTGAGAAGCTTATACCCAAATCTTCCCCAAATAGGACAAAATTTTTACCATAGCATTTTCGTGTCGTTCCATGATAGCACGCCCAGTTTTATGAATTTCAGACGAGTTTTTGATTTAATGGAATTTCAAAACCAAGCATCTCAACGTTTGCTGGCGACCCACGGTGCTGAGGTGTTTGAAATTCATTCCCATTTCTTGCATTGTACATAAGCATCCAGCCATGGACACATATATGATTTTACAACCCATTTTGGTGTAGTGGAGCATGTGCATATAGTTTAATTTTGAATTATGCACCTTAAATGCCTAAAAAAACTTAGTTAATGTATAGCAATGTCCAAACGAACCCCGAATAATACCAGTTTTTGGACTACACTCCCATAGTTGCATGTTCATTGGAGATAAAAGTTCCAGCAATTCAAACACCCTCCTTTGACGCTATGACTCCATTATGTATTTCAAATCAAGAAAAAAAAATCAAGTTGGCCAGACACAATTTATTATCACCAACCGTGTGTGATGCAGCACAAAATATCTTGGAGCACCGTCGGAGTAGTATATGGCTTACGCGAGAAGGTTCATCGACTTTGCGCGCCAGTTTTTTGCTTCACCGAGCCAAAATTTCCGGCTTCCATGGAAATATTTACCTCCCCGCCACCTCCCCCTTACCAAAATCCACATTTCCCCTATTTCCGCCTTCCTTTCCAAGTTCAAACCTTCATTCCTTGCTTGCAGCGCTGCCTCCTCCCCGACGACCCTCCTTCACGCTGCTCGGCCTCGTCGATCCAGGCAGGTAATCCACACCCGATCCCCATCCTCTTCCTCCTTCCACATCCCACATGCCTTGAGCGCCGGTGCGACACCTTCCACCCAAATCACCAATCCCTCCCCCAAATAAGTGTTTCCATAATCCATGGTGCACCGAATATAGCCAGGAGCTCAAAAAGCATTTGGTAGCGGAGAAGCAAATCGTGGCCGCACGCGCGGATGAGGTTGCGATGGCTGTCATTCATGGCGACCCACAGATCTTGGAGGAGCACCTCGCCGTCGAGGCCACCGTCGGCGCCTCGAGCGCGGACGCCATGACGCGGTTGGCTGCTTTAAACGACGGTTCGTGGCATTTCCTCGAGGCCACCGTCGGTGCCATCGACGAAGACTACAAGGTGTTTTCTCAGTGTGCCGGTGCTTACCTCAACTCGAGAGCCAGCAGGTTGGTGTCCGGAGTGGCTCGGGCAACTCACCACTCTGAGGAGGGCACCCACGATATGGAGGCCTCGCCCTCTTCCATGTCCAAGGAGCCAATCATCATCGATATCTCCGAGGATGAGGAGTAGCTTGTCTTATTAGCTCACTATAAGGACCTATGTTCAGTTAGCTAGCTACGCCGGTTAAGCATGCTCGGTTTACCCGTTGCATGTGCTGCTCCTGCCTTTCCTTAGCAAATTCTAGTGAATTGTCCTATGTACTTTTACCATGCAATCTGTTCCTCTAGTGTATATGTTCTATATGTCGTGCAATGTGGTGCTCACTTATTAACTGTTTGGTTAATTTTTGTCGTGTTCAGTTAACTGTTTGGTTCACTTCTGCAATGTGATGTTCAATTCTTCTAGGTGCAAATTTGTATTGTCCTCCATGTGAGAAATAGATTGAATTTGGCTGTACAAAATACATGAGAAACAAATACAATCACTACTGCAGGATGCTGCTAACGCGACACTACGATCAGAGACCCTTCGACAAACTGTGTGCGATGCAATAATCGCAAACGGTGGTGTAAAAGAACCGTCAAAAAAGGTGCAAAACGTTTGCGATGGCGGAGCCATCAAACACGGTTCAGATTTTAGTTTCGTGTGCAATGTGGGGCATACGGTTCAGTTGAATGAACTTTTTGCGATGAGGCGGAACAAAAGAAACGGGCAGCCAGATGAAGGCGTGTGTGATATACAACATACGGTTCACTCGAATGAACTGTTTGTGATGAGAAGGAACAATAGAAACGGGCAGCTAGATAAAGGTGTGTGCGATTGAGGGCATACGCTTCAAACGAATTAACTGTTTGCGATTAGGGAACAGAACAGAAACGGGTCAGCCAGATCAAAGTGTGTGTGATTGATGGCATACACTTCACACAGATGAACTGTTTGCGATTAGCCACACCAAACTGAAACAGTTAGATATATCAACGTGTGTACGCTAGAAGGGCACACACATTCTGATTAGAAGAAGTGTGCGTGATGGTAATAACGAGTGCGCACGGTTGTTGGAACAAGACGTGTGCTGACATTGCCTATTGCGGTGCACCCTATGGTGCAAACGCCATGTACGCGGCCGAGAAGGCGTACGTGCCCACGTTACGCCTTCCGGGAATAGTGCCACACTTATAACCGTCAGTAAATTTTGAGCATGCGTCCCGTCACATTCCAAATTGCAAACCTGTTCACACCGATCAAACCCTAAACGGTTTCACACTTATGAGCGTATTACTACTTGGTTATAAATACTACTACTCCAAGATGACTGAACATTCCTCCTCAACTCCTCATCCACAAAAGCAAACAAGTCATTCATCATCGTTCCCTTGCATCTGCCATGGCCAGCGTGAGTTCTGGGTCGACAGATTGCCCCCAGGGAGATGCGAGCATGGAAGCAGAAGCACGAGAGATGTCCCGCCTCGTCGCGAACGCAACCGGCATGTCCCGCCGCATGGCCGTATCAGCACAGAGGTCCCGCCGCACCGCCGAAGCAGCATGCAGGTCCCGTCGCGCCATCGATGCGGTAGACTGGTCCGGCCACGTCGCGGAAGCAGAAGAGATGTCCCGCCGCGCCGCGAATGCAGCAGAGATGTCCTCCCGTGCCGCGGCAGCCTGGCAAAATATCTCACGGGCAGGCGAGGACTCTTACAGGCGCATGCATGCGATCGTCCATAGCCAGATGGATCAGATCTCCGGCTGGGCGAGGTTGTAGGACGACATGAAAGCCTCTTTTGAACAGGCTACCGGCGTCATCCGACAACTAAATGAGAGCAATGCGAAGCTCCGGGCCGAGCGCGACCTGCTGAGGGCGAAGATCGTCGGAAGTGCGGAGCAGCAAGAGTAAACCACTGCCTTGTTGAAGAGGACCGGCGTCATCGTCGAGAAACTTATGGACGAGAATGCCATGCTGCGCATCAAGCGCAGAAGGCTGGTGGAGGAATCCGTGGATGCTCTCAAGCAGCATCTTTAGGACAAGAAAGAGCTCATCGCCGCTCGCCGCGGAGACTAGTTCCCGTGGCCTGCAGCAACGCATCAAGAAAGTAGAGATCAGCAAGCCAGATCCTTGTCTTACTTCTTCTTTTGCCCTTGTGTATTTCGGGCGTTGCCGCATGTGGCTTTTTTTAATTATGTTCCTAAATATGTAAGACAATTATTATCCACTGTCATCGTCCTTATATTCATCATGCTTGCTATAAGTCGCAGTCGATGCTATATAGGTCCGTCGGATCTTACATCAAGATCCGTGCAAAACTTTCTTTTCATATTTTCATTTTTCTCTCTTAAATCTCAGTCCAGTGAGACATATAGCCACGCCGTAGAAAAGAGGCTCGGGCGCCATTAATTGAGACATTGGGAGGGAGGTGCGCAGCGAGTAGTGGTCAAAGGGCTGTCCTCCCGATGAGAACGCGCAGGAGTCTGATTGCACGCCTCCCGTACTCAAATAGCTACCCCACACGACACCTCCTAGCCAATAAAAAAGGGGACACTTGGCGGCACGTAATTGGTAAGTAGAACGCCCACGGTTTCAATAATACTTGCGTTTCCGATTTGTAACATGACAACACTTGTTCCAAAATGACTTTGTTGATTGTTAATGTGTGCGCCTTCGCAAATCGGGCAGAAAAATTACCACAACATGTTGGTGCCATGTCATGACACCATACCAAGTTTCATGATTTTCAGGCGTGTTTTGGATTTAAAGGAATTAAAATACCAGGTTTCGCAATCTTTCCGGCCGAGCCACGACGCCCAGATGTTTGAATTTCATTCCCATTTCTTGCATGGGACCTAGAAATTCACCCAAGGACATACATGTGATTTTTCAACCAACTTTGGTGCACTGGAGCATGTGATTGTAGTTCAAATTCGAATTATGCACATTAAATTCCCAAAAACTCAATTAATGTATAAAAAAGGCCAAGCGAACACGGAATAATTCCAAAATTTAGCACGATACTTCTATTTGGTCTAATCTGCCTGTGTAAAAAAATTAAGGCAGGAGAAGGCAGTGTACGTATGTTGTTTCGCACACGGAGGTGACACGTTCCCTCTTGGAACCACGAGCCTCCTTGAGGGAAGCTCCGGTTTACAAGAAGCTTACATCAAAGCTTGTCCCAATTCGGCCAAAAAAATTACCGCAGCATGTTGGTGCCATGTCATGACACCATGCCAAGTTTCATGATATTCAGGCGTGTTTTGGATTTACAGGAATTAAAAAACCAAGTTTCTCTACATTTCCGGCCAAGCCACGACGCCCAGATGTTTGAATTTCATTCCCATTTCTTGCATGGGACCTAGAAATTCTCCCAAGGACACACATGTGATTTTTCAACCAACTTTGGTGCACTGGAGCATGTGCTTGTAGTTCAAATATGAATTATGCACATTAAATGACCAGAAACTCAATTAATGTATAAAAAGGCCAAATAAACCCGGAATAATTCCAAAATTTAGCACGATACTTCTATTTCGTCTAATCTGCCTGTGTAAAAAGATTAAGGCGGGAGAAGGCAGTGTACGTATGTCGTTTCGCACACAGAGGTGATACATTCCCTCTCGGAACTACGAGCCTTCTTGAGGGAAGCTCCGGTTTGCAAGAAGCTTACACCAAAGCTTGTCCCAATTCGGCCAAAAAAATTACCGCAACATGTTGGTGCCATGTCATGACACCATGCAAAGTTTCATGATTTTCAGGCGTGTTTTGGATTTACACGAATTAATAAACCAAGTTTCTCAATCTTTCCGGCCGAGCCACGACGCCCAGATGTTTGAATTTCATTCCCATTTCTTACATGTGACCTAGAAATTCTCCCAAGGACACACATGTGATTTTTCAACAAACTTTGGTGCACTGGAGCATGTGCTTGTAGTTCAAATATGAATTATGCACATTAAATGCCCAGAAAGTCAATTAATGTGTAAAAAGGCCAAACGAACCCGGAATAATTCCAAAATTTAGCACGATACTTGTATTTGGTCTAATCTGCCTGTGTAAAAAAATTAAGGCAGGAGAAGGCAGTGTACGTATGTCGTTTCGCACATGGAGGTGACACGTTCCCTCTCGGAACCACGAGCCTTCTTGAGGGAAGCTCCCGTTTGCAAGAAGCTTACACCAAAGCATGTCCTAATTCGGCCAAAAAATTTACCGCAACATGTTGGTGCCATGTCATGACGCCATGCCAAGTTTCATCATATTCATGCATGTTTTGGATTTACAAGAATTAAAAAACCAAGTTTCTCAATCTTTTCGACCGAGCCACGATGCCCACATGTTTGAATTTCATTCCCATTTCTTGCATGGGACCTAGAAATTCACCCAAGGACACACATGTGATTTTTCAACCAACTTTGATGCACTGGAGCATGTGCTTGTAGTTCAAAGTTGAATTATGCACATTAAATGGCCAAAACTCAATTAATGTATAAAAAAGGCCAAACGAACCCGGAATAATTCCAAAATTTATCACGATACTTCTATTTGGTCTTATCTGCCTGTGTAAAAAAATTAAGGCGGGAGAAGGCAGTGTACGTATGTCATTTCGCACACGAAGGTGACAAGTTCCCTCTCGGAACCACGAGCCTTCTTGAGGGAAGCTCCGGTTTGCAAGAAGCTTACACCAAAGCTTGTCCCAATTCGGCCAAAAAATTTACCGCAGCATGTTGGTGCCATGTCATGACACCATGCCAAGTTTCATGATTTCTAGGCGTGTTTTGGATTTACAGGAATTAAAAAACCAAGTTTCTCAATCTTGAATATCATTCCCATTTCTTGCATGGGACCTAGAAATTCACCCAAAGACAGACATGTGATTTTTCAACCAACTTTGGTGCACTGGAGCATGTGCTTGTAGTTCAAATTTGAATTATGCACATTAAATGCTCAGAAACTCAATTAATGTATAAAAAAGCCAAACGAACCCGAAATAATTCCAAATTTTAGCACGATACTTCTATTTGGTCTAATCTGCCTTTGTAAAAAAATTAAGGCGGGAGAAGGCAGTTTACGTATGTCGTTTCGCACATGGAGGTGACACGTTCCCTCTCGGAACCACGAGCCTTCTTGAGGGAAGCTCCGGTTTGCAAGAAGCTACACCAAAGCTTGTCCCAATTCGGTCAAAAATTTACCACAGCATGTTAGCACCATGTCATGACACCATGCCAAGTTTCGTGATTTTCAGGCATGTTTTGGATTTACGGGAATTAAAAAACCAAGTTTCTCAATCTTTCTAGCCGAGTCACGACGCCCACATGTTTGAATTTCATTCCCATTTCTTGCATGGGACCTATAAATTCACCCAAAGACACACTTGTGATTTTTCAACCAACTTTGGTGCACTGGAGCATGTGCTTGTAGTTCAAATTTGAATTATGCACATTAAATGCGCAAAAACTCAATTAATGTATAAAAAAGGCCAAACGAACCAGAATAATTCCAATATTTAGCACGATACCTCTATTTGGTCTAATCTGCCTGTGTAAAAAAAATAAGGCAGGAGAAGGCAGTGTATGTATGTCGTTTCACACACGGAGGTGACACATTCCCTCTCGGAACCACGAGCCTTCTTGAGGGAAGCTCCGGTTTGCAAGAAGCTTACACCAAAGCTTGTCCCAATTCAGCCAAAAAAATTAGCGCAGCATGTTGGTTCCATGTCATTTCACCATGCCAAGTTTCATGATTTTCAGGCGTGTTTTGGATTTACAGGAATTAAAAAACCAAGTTTCTCAATCTTTCCGGCCGAGCCACGACGCCCACATGTTTGAATTTCATTCCCATTTATTGCATGGGACCTATAAATTCACCCAAAGACACACATGTGACTTTTCAACAAACTTTGGTGCATTGGAGAATGTGCTTATAGTTAGAATTTGAATTATGCACATTAAATGCCTAGAAACTCAATTAATGCATAAAAATGCCAAACGAACCCAGAATAATTCCAAATTTAAACACGATACTCATGTACTAGTTGCATGTTCACTGTACGTAAATGTTCTAGCATTTCAAACACCATCATTTCCCTCCGTAACACCATTTTGTCTTTCAAAACATAATGACAAAATATGGTATACCACAAACAGTTTACTAGAAAGAATCGTGTGGGATGCGATATAAAATATCTTGGCGCACCGTCTTGTTTGGCTTACGCAGGAAGCTTCGTCGTCTACAGTCCACTGCCCCCGCTTGAACCAAACTTGCGCGCCAGTTTCTCGTGGCACCAAGCGAATTTTTTTGCCACCGTGGAAATATCTATCTCCCCGCCCCCTCCTCCCACAGAAAGCCACATTTCCACTATTCCTCCTTGCTTTCCAAGTTCAAACCTTCACTGCTACTTACTGGCAGCTCAGCCTCCTCTTCGGTGACCCTTCTTCTTGCAGTGTCGCCTCCTCGCCGGCTACCCTTCTTCTTGCAGCGGCGCCTCCTTGCCGGCGACCCTTCTTCTTGCAGCGCCGCCTCCTCGTCGGCGACCCTTCTTCTTGCTACGCGGCCTCCTCGCCGCTGACCCTTCTTGTTGCTGCGCGGCCTCATCGATATGGTCAGGTAATCCACACCCCACCCACACCATCCTCCTCCTTTCCCGTCCCACATGCCCCGACCGATGGCGCGACACCTTCCACCGAAATCACTACCCCCTTCTCCAATTAAGCGCCGCCCACAACCATTTTGCATGCAGTATAACGTGGAGCTCAGTAGCATGCGGCCGCACGTGCGCACGAGGTCGCTATGGCTGTCATGCGTGTCGACCGCCAGATCTTAGAGGAGCACCTCGTCTTCGAGGCCACCGTCGACGCCGCCACGCGGTTGTCTACTTTAAAATACAGTTTGTGCTGTTTTCTCGAGGCCACCGCCAGTGCCTTCTAGTGATTTGTCCTCTGTAATGTTAATACACAATCTGATGTTCAGTTAACAGTTTGGTCCTCTGAAATGTAATGTTTAGTTAACACTTTGGTCCAACAATTGCTACATTTCGTAGTACTGTTCTCAAGCATTCTTTGTTTTGTTAACTGTCTTATCTTCTAGTACATGTTTCTATTCTGCAATGTCGTGCTCAGTTAACTATTTTGGTTCATTTGGTCTGCTGTCCATTTAACTGTTTGGTTCAGTTCTGCAATTTGATTTTCATTTGCTGTGGGTACAATTTTGTATTGTTATGCATGTGACACCAACCGAATTTGGCTATACTCAATACATATTCTACTGATAGTATGGTAACTCTTAGTTAACCTGATCAAGATCTTCCTTATTTGTGTTGCGGGGAAATAATGGGAGACACTGCGGTTTACCATCGAGGTTTGTTCAAGCAGGGTCCTTTGTCTAATAGCACATTATTGTGCAGTTGCAGGAATCATTCTAATATTTAGGTTTCTTACAATTTGGTCTTGCACATGTAGGTCTTGCTGTCAGAGGCTTAGACCCACTGTTCGACCCATTTTGCATATGGGGAAATGAGATGTCCATGAATATCAATCAAGTCAAGAAACTCAGAAAGATGGTTAGGATGAAGAAACTTGCGACGAATAACAGCAAGATCTTTGTTTGCACAATGAAGAAGACATCAGTCAACTATAGGATGGTACTAACTCTTTTACCATGTTTTTACCCCTTGCGCCATTTCAAAATTTATAACAGCGATTTATGCATAGCTTTGTTTTCAGTACTTTTCAAAGCAGTTCACCGATGATTACCTCTCAAACCACCTGCATGGTGAAGAGGCGATGAAGGTATTCATTCAACACCCACGGTACAATATTGAATTCTTGCTAAAGAGGACGAAGGTTGGGCGGGCAATTATCCATAGCCACTGGCCTAAATTTGCAAGGATATTCAACATCACTGAAGGCTCAATATTTGCCTTCCGCTTCTGCAGTTTCCCAGATGAGATTCATCTGTCTATTTACCATGTATGTTCATACTTTCCAAAGGTTTTTGATGCTGCATGTGAAATTTGGTGTTGTTGTGTAATGGCGTAACTAAGTGCCGAAGCTATCTGATGTAATTCGATTATGAAATCATGGTTGCTATTATAAGAATATGAAATATTTGGTGTGTTTTATAAGAAATATCAGTTTGATTAGTACGTGGATTATTAATAATAGGCTAATTACCCTGCTTATTGGGGTTTTCTATTGCAGACGGTTACTCAAACAGCACCGTGGGCGATGAACTCAAACAACCCGCATGGTTTCTAGAAAGTAGGCGTGTTCGATCAACTAACAATCACACACAGCTTCCAGCAGCGAACTATTTGCGTTAGGCCACCTTGCGCAAACGTTTCCACACAAAGAACTGTCTGTGATATACATACCTACGGAAATGTTTTTCTAGGATTCACCGTGTGGGATGTACATACCTACGGAAATGATTGGGTTTCGATGCCTCGCCCGATCGCGCATGAGCTCATTTGGTGTTCCAGGAGGGCCTATCCCCGACGGTTTTTGGGTCGTGTGGGAAGGACCCCCCTATCGCCCACACTCACTTGGCGACGGTTCCAAATGCCATCGCGGAAAGGGGTTAAAAACCGTTTGTATAGCACGTCGTTGTACTAGTGATTTGCTATATTTCCAAGTTGTCAAGCATGCTTGGTTTGCTTAACTGCCTGATCTTCTAGTATGTTATATATTGTGCAATGTGGTGCTCAGTTAATGTTTGGTTCATTCATTGTGGTGTTTAGTTCACTGTTTGGTTCAAGTCTGCATTGGGATGTGAGGAATAAATCAAATTTGGTTGTACTAAATACATGAGAAACATATACAATTGCAGCATTTCCTAGTTCTTAATCATGTTTGGTTTCGATAAATGTCTTTTCCATGTGCCTCGAATTAATCTGTTGAATCTGCAATGTGTTTGTTTTTCATCAACATATTTTACTGATAGTATGCCAACCCTGACTTAACCTGACCAATATCTACCTTATATGTGTTGTTGGGAAACAATGGGAAGCACTGAGGTTTACAATCGAGGTGTGCACATGCATGGTCCTTGTCTAATAGCACATTATTGTGCAATTGCAGGAACCATTCTAATATTTCGGTTTTTAACAATTTGGTCTTGCACATGTAGGTCCTGCTGTCAGAGGTTTTGACCCACTGTTCGACCCATTTTGCATATGGGGAAATGAGTTGTGCAGGAATATCAGCCAAGTCTAGAAACTAAGAAAGATTGTTAGGATAAAGAAACTAGCGACGAGGATCAACAAGATCTTTGTCTACAAAATGAAGAAGACATCAGTGCACCACAGGATGGTACTAACTATTATACCTTGTCTTTTTTATTCCTTTGCGCCATTTTCGAATTTAGAGAAGATATTTATGCATATCTTTGTTTTCAGGCCTTTCCAAAGCAGTTCACTGATGATTACCTCTCGAACCACCTGTATGGTCAGGAGGCGAGGAAGGTATTCATACAACACCCACGGTACAATATTGAGGTCTTCCTGAAGAGGATGAACGATGGACGGTCAATCATCCACACGCATTGGCCTAAAGTTGCAAGGAGCTTCAACATCAATGAAGGCTCAATATTCGCCTTCTACTTTAGCAGTTTTCCAGGTGAGATTCATCTGTGTATCTACTGTCTCTTCTACTAATTTCCAAGGGTTATAGATGTTGCATGTGAAACTTGGTTGGTGCAGTTGTGTAATGGGGTAACTAGCTATATGCCTATATGGTGTAACTGCGTGCTAAAGCTATATGTACTCTAATGTATTTCATTTATGAAATCCTGGTTCCATAATACAAAAATGAAATATATTATGTGCTTAATATGAAATGTCAATTTCATTAATAAATGGATTATTAATAATAGGACAATTAGCATGCTAATTGGGTTTTTCTATTGCAAACGGTTATTGAGAAAACACCGTGGGCGATGACCTCAGACAATGCACACAGTTTCTAGGAACAAAGCATGTTGGATCGTCAATGAACAATCACACACGACTTCCTCTTGAAAACTGTTTGCGTTATGCCACCTTGCGCAAATGTTTACCACATAAAAAGTGTGTGTGATGGAAAACCTATGCCACACAGTTTCTTCTACGCACCGTGTGTGATGCTTTCAATAACGCAAACGATAAAATTGTTAATACCGTCTGCAATGGCAACGCTATGACAAACGAATTAATGGGGAAAATTGTGTGTGATGTATGTGTGAACGGAAACGTTTTCCTTGGAGTGACTGTGTGAGATGTATATACGAACGGAAATGTACTTCTTGGATTGACTGTGTGGAATTGATGTTTGCTTGAACTACGTCGGTATTTCCCCGAAGAGGAAGGGATGATACAGCACAACAACGGTAGGTATTTCCCTTAGTGATGAGACCAAGGTTATCAAACCAGTAGGAGAACCATGCAACACCACGTAAACAGCTCCTACACACAAAGAAAAAATACTTGCAACCCGACGTGTTAAAGGGGTTGTCAATCCCTTTCGGGTAACGGCGCCAGAAATTGGCACGTGGACGGGAGAAAGTTATAATAGATCTATAGATGCAACAGCGAGGTATTTTTGGGTTTTTGGATTAATAGATCTGAAAATTAAAGTTGCAAATAAATAAAAAGGCAAATAGCAAAATAGATCTGAAAGTATATGATGAGAAAATAGACCCGGGGCCGTAGATTTCACTAGTGGTTTCTCTCAAGAAAAATAGCATACGGTGGGTAAACAAATTATTGTTGGGAAATTGATAGAACTTCAAATAATCATGACGATATCCAGGCAATGATCATTATATAGGCATCACGTCCAAGATTAGTAGACTGGCTCCTGCCTGCATCTACTACTATTACTCCACACATCGACCGCTATCCAGCATGCATCTAGTATTAAGTTCATGGAAGAACAGAGTAATGCAATAAGAACGATGACATGATGTAGACAAGATCTATTTATGTAGAAATAGACCCCATCTTATTATCATTAATAGCAACGATACATACGTGTTGGTTCCCCTTCTGTCACTGGGATCAAGCACCGTAAGATCGAACCCATCACAAAGTACCTCTTCCCATGGCAAGAAAAATCTATCTAGTTGGCATAACTAAACCAAAGATTCGAAGAAGAAATACGAGGCTATAAGTAATCATGCATATAAGAGATCAAAAGACTCAAATAACTTTCATGGATAATAACATAGATCTGATCATAAACTCAAAGTTCATCGGATCCCAACAAACACACCGCAAAAAGAGTTACATCAAATAGATCTCCAAGAGACCATTGTATTGAGAATCAAATGAGAGAGAGAGAGGAAGCCATCTAGCTACTAACTACGGACCCGAAGGTCTACAATGAACTTCTCACGCATCATCGGAGAGGCACCAATGAGGATGATGGACCCCTCCGTGATGGTGTCTAGATTGGATCTGTGGTTTCTGGAACTTGCGGCGGCTGGAATAGATTTTCATCGACTCTACCAGGGTTTCTGGAATATTGGGGTATTAATAGAGTAAAGAGGAAGTGCGGGAGGCGGCCGAGGTGCGCAAACCCACCTGGGCACGCTTGGGCCCCCAGGCGCGCCCTGGTGGGTTGTGCTCGCCTCGGAGCCCCCCTCAGGTACTTTCTTGGACCATCGTGTGTCTTCTGGTCCAAAAAAATCACCAAAAAGTTTTGCTGCGTTTGGACTCTGTTTGGTATTGATTTCCTGCAAAGTAAAAAACAAGACAAAAACTGGCACTGGGCACTATGTCAATAGGTTAGTCCCAAAAAATGATATAAAATTGCTATAAAATGATTGTAAAACATCCAAGAATGATAATATAACAGCATGGATCAATCAAAATTATAGATACGTTGGAGACGTATAAGGAATGTACATACTAACATAAACTTATTCCTTGGATTGACCGTGTGGAATGTACAATGAACAGAAACGTCTGTCTGGGATGTGCATACGACCGGAAATGATTGGGCCAGTATAATTTTTATTTTTTAACACACTTGTATGTATAATCGTATTTGATCGCTCACCCGTCGCACACGAGCTCATTTTGCCAAGCGTGTGTCACCCTAGGGCCTATCCCCGACGGTTTCTGGGTCGTGTGGGAAGGACCCCCTATCGCCCACACTCACTAGGCGATGGTTCAAAATGCCGTCGCGGAAAGGGGTTAAAACAGTTTGTATAGCACCTCGTTGTACCAATGTGCCTCAGTTTGATGCTGATATATTGAACAATTTCATTGATGAGTGGTATGAGGATACATCACTCACTCTTGATGATCTTTAGCTGCCCATTGGCATCAGTGTCACCTTCCAAGGCTGCATTACCTAGGAACATGCTATTGATCAGAAGGTTATTGAGCAAAAGAACAAGATTGATCATGAGAAGATAGTTTTCAAGAAGCATGTGGCAAAGCTCAATGCTTCATATATTCAGAAATTCAAACTAATGATGACTGACTTGAAGGCAGAATTTCAAAAGTGTCGTGATGAAGCCAAGGGGCTCTCGTGAGCGCCTGAAGTACTATGCTGAAAAATGTGTTCAGGCTCACAATGAGGGCTTGAAGAGAAATGCCCTTTACCGCTATTGACCCCAAGCTGGTCAAGAAGAAGAAGAAGAAGCTAGTCGTTCCTGAAGCTGAGACTTCAAGGCAAGATGTGCCAAAGATTATCTTCCCTCCAAGCTTTGCTAGTTCTAAGCCAATTGCTCCATCTGTTGCTTCTGAAAGGAAGAACACCAAGCAAGCTGAAGCCGAAGCCAAGAAGCGAAAACACCAAGAAGCTTTTGATGCCCCTTCTTCACAGAAGCGGAAGACGACGAAGTCATCAAAGGCTTTGACAAGGGCACAAGCACCAACCTCTTCATCTGCTCCTCAGGAGCCGCAGCTTGTGGAGCCCATCTCAGTTGCTTTGCCAACCTCCTCCCACCAAGAAATACGAATGGTTGTGCATGAACCTACTCCGACAGAGGCACATGTCACTATCAAGATTCCAGTGGTTGACACCACCGCAGCTAAAGACATTGGTCACGGTGAAAATCTTTAAAGACAAGATAATGAAGTCCTTCCTCAGCTCACCCAGAAACAGGTATCATTGTCTGTTCCATCAAATAGTGAAGCTACCAGCATTGGCGGTCCCACGACACCAGTTGCCCAAGATGCGTTCTAGGAAGAGCAACACCCCAACTTGTAAGTGCATCTAGTGCCACCCCTAGTTGGTTTTGGAGTATTGATGACAAACTTGGTTGAGGGACTAATGTGTTTGTGAGAATTGTAGGATAACACAAGTAGTAGTCCCATATTGATTCGGTTTACCTACTAGAGATGGCCCCTAAATATGTGTGAAGACAATGAAGACAATGGTGGTTTGTGAAGATATTCACAGTGAAGATTATGACATGATAAGACATTCACGTGAAGACTATGGAGTGCGAAGACATAGTTGTTTCACAGTTTCCTTTTCTTCTTTGTTGAGTCATAGGAACCACCGTACTGTTAAGTGGGGTCCAAGTGAACAAAGTCAGAGTGACTGAAGTGATGCTCAACCAAATCCTATGTCTTCGAGCGAAGACAATGAGCGCAAATCTTATCAAGAGCTGGATGAGTCAGCTTTACTTGTAGCCCAAGAAAAGCTGCTGCGTGTGTTTGAAATCCGACCGTTGGACACGTGTCGGTTCCTTAGTGACCCAGCGTCATTTCGGACAAATCAGGTTGGGTTGCCTCCTGGCTATAAATAGCCCACCCCCTACACCATAAATTGGCGGCTGCTTAGAGTTAGTGCACGACTTTTGTCGTTTGAGAGCAACCCACCTTCGAAGCATTTGAGAGAGAGATCCTTGCGAGGACAAAGCCCAAAACACCCGAAGCCAAAGAGTGTTAGGCATCACTGAAGTCTTTTTGGCCACGTGATCTGAAGACTTGTTACACTTGAGGACTGTGAATCCTCCAGCTGGTTAGGCATCACGTTCTGAGAATCCAAGAGCCATTGTGGATTGCTGGTGAACGAAGTCATTGAAGGTCTGGAAGTCTACCTTGAAGACTTACCAGAGTGATTCGGCGAGGACTGGGTGTCCTTATCTCAAGGGGAATAAGGTGAAGACACAGTCTTCTGAGTTAAATCTCAGCCTCCCAAACCAGACGCACAGTTGCTACAACAACTGGAACAGGTCTACCAAATCCTTGTCTTCACCAAGCAACTGGTTCTAGCCCCCACTTCCCTTTACTTTACAGTTTGTCTTCGTGAAGTCATTGTCTGCTTGCACGATCTGATTGTCTTCACTGTGTGAAGACTGTTTACTGTTTGGCTTCATACTGTCTTCCATCCCGATCCTTACTACCTAGCTGCTGATAGTCTTCGTGCTTTCACTTCATTGCATACTTGACTATGGCTTGTCTTGTAGAGTCTACCTTCCGCTGCTTATCAATAGGTTCATTCCTACTGTTTGTCTTCAAAACTCTCGTGTTTTGAAGACTTTCATAAAATGGCCTATTCACCCCCCTCTAGTCGATAACTAGCACTTTCAATTAGTATCAGAGCAAGGTGCTCCCTTGTTCTGTGTGATTCGGTTTAACCACCTGGAGTTTTTGCTATGTCGACTACAGGGATAATCAAGGTCTCCGCTGCATGCCCTATCTTCGATGGCACTGATTAACCCTGCTGGAAGAATAAGATGCGCATGCATCTTGAAGCCATTGACGTCGACCTCAGGTATGTCGTCAAAAATGGCATTCCCAAGGTCAATGAAGGTGTCACCGCTGCTGATGTCAAGAGGTTCATTCAACTGGATTCGACTGCCAAGAACATCATCTGTGGTCATCTGACCAAAGGACAGTACGGCCGTGTGAGTGCTCTGGAAACTATGAAGCTAGTCTGGGACTGGCTCTCCAAGGTCAACAAAGGCGTCTCATCCTAGAGAGATTCAAGGATTGATGTTCTTCGCAACCTCTTCGACTGCTTCAAGAGAAATGACAATGAGAATGTCTAGCTCACGTTTGATCGCCTCACTGATATCACAAATGAGTTTCGCGCACTTGGCGCCACTAAGATCACCAAGCACGAAATCGTCAAGAAGCTTCTGAGATCACTTGACAGCTCATTCGACACCCCGGCCCTGTTGATTCAAGAACGTCCTGACTTCAAGGCTCTCGATCCGTCTAACATACTTGAGAGGCTCAACACACATGAGTTCCAATTATCTGAGAAGAGAGACATCTATGGCCCCAACTATGGCCAAACTCGCACTTTGAAGGCAAAGGTTGGTTCCTCATCTGAAGAAGAATCTGAATGCAGTTCTGGGGATCCTGAAGACATTGGAAATGAACTAGCTATGCTCGTGAAGAAGTTCCAGAAGTTCACCAAGAAGAAATGCTTCAGGAAGTCTTCAAGATCTAGCTCAAGAAATGATGAAGCTTCCACTCGTGACAACAAGAAGAGAACATGCCACAAATGCAAGAAAAAGAAGAGAACATGCCACACACCTGGTCACTACATCTCTAAGTGTCCACAATGGGACAATGAGACCAAGAAGAAGAAGAGCAAGGAATATGATTTTGATGACAAGAAGAAGAAATCCTCAACGTCATCTTCAAAGTCTTCATCAAAGTCTTCATCTCACAAGAAGAGCTCATCCAGCAAGGCTCGTGCATTTGTTGGCAAGGAGATGGATTCAGAGGAGGAGTCTGCTTCTGAGGAGGTGGAAGTGGAGTCTGAGGAGGAGTCGGATTCAGGCGTGGCTAGCCTGGCTCCAGCGTCAGATTGTGTCGCCAAGTCCATCTTCAACACTAAAGACAATGACCTCGTCACTAGTGCTAATGCTGATGATAAGGATAACTCTACTCCTACCTACTGCTTCATGGCATGTGGTGCCAAGGTAAACTCACGCGATGCTTACTTTCAAACATCAAGTGAAGATGACTCTGAATGTGAATCTAAACCTAGCTACAAAACACTTGCTAAAATTGCAACTGAACAACAAACTGCTATGGAACATATTAAAAAGTTGCTAGACAAAAGTGATGACCTGTTGGACGCGGAAATGACTCGAACTCAGTCCTTAAGTGAAGACATAAAAAATCTTCACGTTGTGTACGAGGAACTTGAAAGTCGTCATGAAACTCTCTCAGCTACTCATGAGAAGCGTTCCTATGATTATCTTCAAAGGAAGCAAGAACTTGAGAACCTGAGAGCGACTCATGAGGATCTTCGAAAAGAGAATGAGTCACTCCGCGCTCAACAGATCAATTCCGCTCAGGAAGGTTTTGATCGACCATGTCTTGTAAGTGCATCTAGTGCCACCCCTAGTTGGTTTTTGAGTATTGACGTCAATCTTGGTTGAGGGACTAATGTGTTTGTGAGAATTGCAGGATAACACAGGTAGTAGTCCCTCATTGATTCGGTTTACCTACCGGAGATGAACCCTAAAAATGTGTGAAGACATTGAAGACAATGGTGGTATGTGAAGATATTCACAACGAAGATTATGACTCGAGAAGTCATTCACGTGAAGACTATGGAGTGCGAAGACATAGTTGTTTCGTAGTTTCCTTTTCTTCTTTGTTGAGTCATAGGAACCACCATACTGTTAAGTGGGGTCCAAGTGAACAAAGTCAGAGTGACTGAAGTGATGCTCAACCAAATCCTATGTCCTCGAGCGAAGACAATGAGAGCAAATCTTATCCAGAGTTGGATGAGTCAGCTTTACTTGTAGCCCAAGAAAAGCTGCTGTGTGTGTTTGAAATCCGACCGTTGGACACGTGTCGGTTCCTTAGTGACCTAGGGTCATTTCAGACAAATCAGGTTGGGTTGCCTCCTGGCTATAAATAGCCCACCCCCTACACCATAAATTGGTGGCTGCTCAGAGTTAGTGCACGACTTTTGTCAATTGAGAGCAACCCACCTCCAAAGCATTTGAGAGAGAGAGAGAGATCCTTGCAAGGACAAAGCCCAAAACACCCAGAGCCAAAGAGTGCTAGGCATCACTGAATTCTTTCTGTCCGTGTGCTCTGAAGACTTATTACACTTGAGGACTGTGAATCCTCCAGCCGGTTAGGCGTCGCGTTCTGAGCATACCTAACCAGATGTACAATTGTCATAGCAACTGGAACTGGTCCAACAAATTCCTGTCCTCACCAAGCAACTGGTTCTATCTCTTTCCTCTCTTTACTTTCAGTTAGTCTTCGTGAAGTCATTTCCTACTTGTTTGATCTGTTTGACTTCACTGTGTGATGACTGTTGTTGTTTGGCTTCACACTATCTTCCATCATAATCCATTCTACCTAGCTGCTGATAGTCTTTGCGCTTTCACTTTATTGCTTACTTATCTATGGCCTGTCTAGTGTGGTCTACCTTCCGCTGCATATCAATAGGTTCATTTCGGTTGTTTGTCTTTGAAACTCTTATGTTTCGAAGAGTTTCATAAAAATCGCCTATTCACCCCCCTCTAGTCGATAACTAGCACTTTCAATTGGTATCAGAGCAAGGTGCTCTCTTGTTCTTTGTGATTCGGTTTAACCACCTGGAGTTTTAGCTATGTCGACTGCAGGGATAATCAAAGTCTCTGCTGCGTGCCCTGTCTTCGATGCCACTGATTACCCCTACTGGAAGAATAAGATGCGCATGCATCTTGAAGCCATTGATGTCGACCTCTAGTATGTCGTCAAGAATGGCGTTCCCAAGGCCGGTGAAGGTGTCACCCCTGCTGATGTCAAGAGGTTCATTCAACTGGACTCCACTGCCAAAAACATCATCTGTGGTCATCTGACCAAAGGACAGTATGGTCATGTGAGTGCTGTGGAAACTGTGAAGCTAGTCTGGGACTGGCTCTCCAAGGTCAACGAAGGCATCTCAACCCAGAGAGACTCAAGGATCAGTGTTATTCGCAACCTCTTAAACCGCTTCAAGAGAAACAACAATGAGAATGTCCAGCTCACATTCGATCGCCTCACTGATATCACAAATGAGCTTCACGCTCTTGGCGCCACTGAGATCACCAAGCATGAAATCGTCAAGACCCTTCTGAGATCACTTGATAGCTCATTTGACACCCTAGCCCTGATGATTCAAGAACTCCCTGACTTCAAGACTCTCGATCCGTCTGACATACTTGAGAGGCTCAACACACATGAGTTCCAGTTATCTAAGAAAAGAGATATCTATGGCCCCAGCTATGGCCATACTCGCGCTTTGAAGGCAAAGGTTGTTTCCTCATCTGAAGAAGAATCTGTCTGTTGTTCCGAGGATCCTGAAGAGATTGGAAAGGATCTTTCTATGCTTGTGAAGAAGTTCCAGAAGTTCACCAAGAAGAAACGCTTCGGGAAGTCTTCAAGATCCAGCTCAAGAAACGATGAAGCCTCCACACGTAACCACAAGAAGAGAACATGTCACAAGTGCAAGAAACCTGGTCACTACATCTCTGAGTGTCCACAGTGGGACAATGAGACTAAGAAGAAGAAGAAGAAGAGCAAGGAATATGATTCTGATGACAAGAAGAAGAAGAAATCCTCAAAGTCTTCTTCAAAGTCTTCTTCGAAGTCTTCATCACACAAGAAGAGCTCATCTGGCAAGGCTCGTGCTTTTGTTAGCAAGGAGATGGATTCAGAGGAGGAGTCTGCTTCTGAGGAGGCAAAGGTGGAGTCTGAAGAGGAGTCCGACTCAGGCATGGCGAGTCTGGCTTTGGCTACTGCCTACGTTGCCAAGTCTATCTTCAGCTCTGAAGACAATGGCTCTGTCACCAACACTGATGATGATAAGGACGACTCTGCTCCAGCCTATTGCTTCATGGCACGCGGTGCCAAGGTAAACTCACGCGATGCTTACTTTCAGACATCAAGTGAAGATGACTCTGAATGTGAATCTAAACCTAGCTACAAAACACTTGCTAAAATTGCAACTGATCAACAAAATGCCATGGAACATATTCAAAAATTGGTAGCCAAAAGCGATGACCTACTAGACGCGGAAATGACCCGATCTCAGTCCTTAATTGAAGACATAAAAAATCTTCATGTTAAGTACGAGGAACTTGAAAGTCGTCATGAAACGCTCTCGACAACTCATGAAAAGCTTTCCTACGATTATCTTCAAAGGCAAGAACTTGAGAACTTGAGAGCGGCTCATGAAGATCTTCTAAAGGAGAATGAGTCACTTCACGCTCAACAGATCAGTTCCGCTTAGGAAGGATTTGAACCACCATGTCTAAAATGTCTTGAGCGTGATAACGCTGTATCTGTTGCTGGATGTTCCACTGCTGCTACTGTTGCAATATCTTCAACTGCTGATGTGGTAACTAACCCCTCTACTAAGGATACCACTACTATTGCTGATGAAAATGCCAGGTTGAAGACATTGCTTGAGAGAGGGATGTACAAAAGTCTCAAAGGGCATCAGACACTATGTGATGTCCTCAAAAAGCAGATTCTGAAACGAAACCCTAGGAAAGAGGGTGTTGGGTTCGAAAGGGAAATGAATGTTGATGGCTCTTACTAGAAGCCTGAGCAGTATCCCAAAACCACATGGGTTGCTGCAAAGGGACCTTCAGTGGATCCATCTACCTTGTCTGGCTTCACTTGTGCTAACCCTATTATCATTGATGAATCCTTTGATGCAAACTGTAAATTGTTTAAGAAGCAAAATGGTGAAGTGTTTGCCAGGTATATTGGTACTAACTGCAGGAATGGACCACCTTTGAAGAAGATCTGGGTGCCCAAAAGTTGTCTTGAGAAGCTTCCTGTGAATGTCATCATGACACCACCTGGGAAGAAGACAAACCCCAGACCAAAGGCTTCATATGGTCATGATCCTCGCAAGCACAATATCATAGGCCCTAAATGGATCTATTGCAACAAACAAGATGAGCATGGTCAAGTCATCAGAAACAAGGCTCGTCTCGTTGCTCAAGGTTACACTCAAGTTGAAGGGATTGACTTCAATGAAACATTTGCTCCTGTGGCTAGGTTTGAAGCCATTCACATACTGTTAGCCTATGCCAACCACCACAACATTCTTTTGTACCAAATGGATGTAAAGAGTGCCTTTCTCAATGGGAAAATTGAAGAAGAAGTGTATGTTGCTCAACCACCTGGTTTTGAAGATCCAAAGCGTCCTGATATGGTATACAAGCTCAATAAGGCACTGTATGGCCTCAAACAAGCCCCTCACACTTGGTATGACACACTCAAAGACTTCCTGAAGAGCAAAGGCTTCAAACCTGGTTCCCTGGATCCGACTCTCTGCGAGGACATATGATGGTGAACTGTTTGTGTGCCAAATCTATGTGGATGACATAATCTTCGGCTGCACTTACAAGCGATATAGTGATGAGTTTGCGCATATGAAGCAAGAGCAATATCAGATGTCCATGATGGGTGAGCTGAAGTTCTTCCTAGGTCTTCAAATCTGTCAGCAGAGCAATGGCATATTCATATCACAAGAGAAATCCCTCAAAGATTGCCTAAAGAAGTTTGGAATGCAAGACTGCAAAGGGTACACGACACTAATGCCAACCAAAGGTCAATTGGGTCCCGACGACAATGGTAAAGAGTTCGATCAAAAGGTATACCGCTCCATGATTGGTTCTTTACTCTACTTATGTGCATCTAGGCCAGATATAATGCTTAGCGTTTGCATGTGTGCCCAATTCCAAGCGGCACCAAAGGAATTCCATCACTTAGCTGTGAAGCGAATTCTTCGATATTTGGCTTACACCCCAACACTAGGATTATGGTATCCAAAGGGCTCGGTGTCTGTGTCAAAACCGGCCGATCTCGGGTAGGGGGTCCCTAACTGTGCGTCTGAGAATCGAAGGTAACATGAGGCAGGGGACACGATGTTTACCCAGGTTCGGGCCCTCTTAATGGAGGTAATACCTTGCTTCCTGCTTGATTGACTTTGATGAGTATAGGGGTTACAAGAGTTGATCTACCTCGAGATCGTAATGGCTAAACCCTAGATGTCTAGCATGTATGATTGTGATTGCCTCTATGGACTAAACCCTCCGGTTTATATAGACACCGGAGGGGCCTAGGGTTGTATAGAGTCGGTTTACAGAGAAAGGAGTCTTCATATCCAAACGCCAAGCTTGCCTTCCACGCCAAGGAGAGTCCCATCCGGACACGGGGGGAATCCTTCTATCTTGTATCTTCACGACCCACCAGTCCGACCCATGTCATATAACCCGGACGCCCGGGGACCCCCTAATCTAGGACTCCCTCAGTAGCCCCTGAACCAGGCTTCAATGACGATGTGTCCGGCGCGTAGATTGTCTTCGGCATTGCAAGGCGGGTTCCTCCTCTGAACACTTCAAAGTAGTTGACCGAAAGAACTATATCCGGCTCTGTATAATAGTTACAACCCCGAACCACAAGGGCAGAAAACTAAAAGAAAACAAGTCACATCTACTGACAGCTTTTTGTTCTGGCCTTATTATTATTTCAAACCGTTTTTCAGCCTCCCGCTTTGCGTTTCGAGGCGCGGTCTTCATTGACACGTCTTGTCAAAGCAGAGATCGTGTCCCCTTATTGCGGGATTCTCATCAACATGGGTTTGGGTAATCCAACCGTGGCATTTGCATGACCCCTTGGGAATAGGCGAGTTTCAAGGCTCGTGGGGGGACGCTTGATATTCACTGCCTTTATAAGAAGATAAGGATCCATCTTTTTCCCCCACGCCTTCTTCCTCCTCAGTCCATCTGCCCTCGATCTCCAGCGCCCAAGTTCAAACTTTCCCCTCGTCACCAACTACTCCAACCATGCCCGGATCTGGAGCACAGGGCAAGTGGATGGCCTCCTCCGTCACGGAGGAGAACATCAAGGAACTCCATGAAGCGGTGTACTTGTCCAAAGAAATCGCCCACCGGCTTCCTACTAAAAAGCAGATCGTCCCCACTCCGGAATCTAATGAGAGGGTGGTATTCATTGATAACCCACAAGTATAGGGGATCGCAACAGTTTTCGAGGGTAGAGTATTCAACCCAAATTTATTGATTCGACACAAGGGGAGCCAAAGAATATTCTCAAGTATTAGCAGTTGAGTTGTCAATTCAACCACACCTGGATAACTTAGTATCTGCAGCAAAGTATTTAGTAGCAAAGTAATATGGAAGTAACGGTAATGATAGCAAAAGTAATATTTTTAGGTTTTGTAGTGATTGTAACAGTAGCAACGGAAAAGTAAATAAGCAAAGAACAATATGTGAAAAGCTCGTAGGCATTGGATCGGTGATGGAGAATTATGCCGGATGCGGTTCATTATGTAACAATCATAACATAGGGTGACACAGAACTAGCTCCAATTCATCAATGTAATGTAGGCATGTATTCCGAATATAGTCATACGTGCTTATGGAAAAGAACTTGCATGACATATTTTGTCCTACCCTCCCGTGGCAGCAGGGTCCTAATGGATACTAAGGGATATTAAGGCCTCCTTTTAATATAGTACCGGACCAAAGCATTAACACATAGTGAATACATGAACTCCTCAAACTATGGTCATCACTGGGAGTGGTCCCGATTATTGTCACTTTGGGGTTGCCGGATCATAACACATAGTAGGTGACTATAGACTTGCAAGATAGGATCAAGAACTCACATATATTCATGAAAACATAATAGGTTCAGATCCGAAATCATGGCACTCGGGCCCTAGTGACAAGCATTAAGCATAGCAAAGTCATAGCAACATCAATCTCAGAACATAGTGGATACTAGGGATCAAACCCTAACAAAACTAACTCGATTACATGATAGATCTCATCCAACCCATCACCGTCCAGCAAGCCTACGATGGAATTACTCACGCACGGCGGTGAGCATCATGAAATTGGTGATGGAGGATGGTTGATGATGACGATGGCGACGGATTCCCCTCTCCGGAGCCCCGAACGGACTCCAGATCAGCCCTCCCGAGAGGTTTTAGGGCTTGGCGGCAGCTCCGTATCGTGAAACGCGATGAATCCTTCTCTCTGATTTTTTCTCCCCGAAAGTGAATATATGGAGTTCGAGTTGAGGTCGGTGGAGTGTCAGGGGGCTCACGAGGCAGGGGGGCGCACCCCCCACCCTCGAGGACAGGGTGTGGGCCCCCTGACGTGGATTTTTCTTCCAGTATTTTTAATATTTTCCAAAAAGATGTTTCGTGGAGTTTCAGGTCATTCCGAGAACTTTTGTTTCTACACATAAATAACACCATGGAAAGTCTGCTGAAAACTGGGTCAGTCCGGGTTAGTTCCATTCAAATCATGCAAGTTAGAGTCCAAAACAAGGGCAAAAGTGTTTGGTAAAGTAGATACTACGGAGACGTATCAACTCCCCCAAGCTTAAACCTTTGCTTGTCCTCAAGCAATTCAGTTGATAAACTGAAAGTGATAAAGAAAAACTTTTACAAACTCTGTTTGCTCTTGTTGTTGTAAATATGTAAAGCCAGCATTCAAGTTTTCAGCAAACATTATGACTAACCACATTCGCAATAACTCTTACGTCTCATGTTTACTCATATCAATGACATAATTAACTAGCGAGCAATAATAATAAATCTCGGATGACAACACTTTCTCAAAACAATCATGATATGATATAACAAGATGGTATCTCGCTAGCCCTTTCTGAGACCGCAAAACATAAATGCAGAGCACCTTTAAAGATCAAGGACTGACTAGACATTGTAATTCATGGTAAAAGAGATCCAGTCATAGTCATACCCAATATAAATTAATAGTAATGGATGCAAATGACAGCAGTGCTCTCCAGCTAGTGCCTTTTAATAAGAGGGTGATGACTCAACATGAAAGTAAATAGATAGGCCCTTCGCAGAGGGAAGCAGGGATTTGTAGAGGTGCCAGAGCTCGGTTTTGAAATAGAGATAAATAATATTTTGAGTGGCATACTTTCATTGTCAACATAACAACCAAGAGATGGCGATATCTTCCATGCTACACACATTATAGGCGGTTCCCAAACAGAATGGTAAAGTTTATACTCCCCCTCCACCAACAAGCATCAATCCATGGCTTGCTCGAAACAATGAGTGCCTCCAACTAGCAACAGTCCCAGGGGGAGTTTTGTTTGCAATTATTTTGATTTAGTTTGCATAAAGCATGGGACTGGGCATCCCGGTGACCAGCCATTTTCTCATGAGTGAGGACCGGAGTCCACTCCTCTTGAGAATAACCCGCCTAGCATGGAAGATACAGACAGCCCTAGTTGATACATGAGCTATTCGAGCATACAAAACAGAATTTCATTTGAAGGTTTAGAGTTTGGCACATACAAATTTACTTGGAACGGCAGGTAAATACCGCATATAGGAAGGTATATTGGACTCATATGGAATAACTTTGGGGTTTAAGGGATTGGATGCACAAGCAGTATTCCCGCTTAGTACAAGTGAAGGCTAGCAAAAGACTAGGAAGCGACCAACTAGAGAGCGACAACAGTCATGAACATGCATTAAAATTAATAGACATTGAGTATGAGCATGAGTAGGATATAATCCACCATGAAAATAAATATCGTAAAGGCTATGTTGATTTGTTTCAACTACATGTGTGCACATGTGCCAAGTCGAGTCACTTAAATCATTCAAAGGAGGATACCACCCCACTATACCACATCACAACCATTTTAATAGCATGTTGGCACACAGGGTAAACCATTATAACTCATAGCTAATCAAGCATGGCATAAGCAACTATGATCTCTAATTGTCATTGCAAACATGTTTATTCATAATAGGCTGAATCAGGAACGATGAACTCATCATATTTACAAAAACAAGAGAGGTCGAGTTCATACCAGCTTCTCTCATCTCAGTCAGTCCATCATATATCGTCATAATTGCTTTTCACTTGCACGACCGAACGATGTGAAAATAATAAGAGTGCACGTGCATTGGACTAAGCTGGAATCTGCGAGCATTCAATAAATAGGAGAAGACAAGGCAATATGGGCTCTTGGTTAAATCAACAACAATGCATATAAGAGCCACTTCAACAATTTAATCATGGTCTTCTCCTATCGACCCCCAAAGAAAAGAAAAGAAATAAAACTATTTACATGGGAAAGCTCCCAACAAGCAAAAGAAGAACGGGAAATCTTTTTGGGTTTTCTTTTAATTATTACTACTACAGCAAGAAAAGTAAACTAGCTAAAAGCTACAACTATTTTTTTGGTTTTTATTAAGGTTTAACAAACACACAAGAAGAAAGCAAGAAAAAGAAAATAAACTAGCATGGATATTATAGTGAAAGAGTATGAGCACCGACATCTAGCAATGAGTGTGTGAACATAAATGTAATGTCGGTGAGAAATATGTACTCCCCCAAGCTTAGGCTTTTGGCCTAAGTTGGTTCATTGCCACGGATGGCCTGGAGGATATCCATAGTTGTAGCCGGGGTCGTACTGAGATGAAGAAAACTCTGACTGCCACTGGTTGGCAATCATCTTCGGATCCCACTGGTAGTTAGACTGTCGTGGAGGTTCAAATTGTGATTCCGGCTCTGTGGCTGGTGTAGGGTTCCGGTAGGCGTGAATGGCCGCCAACGGAACGAGATACGGACCTTCAGATAAATTAAACAAGGAGGGAGCAGGCAAGGTAATAGTCTCAGGGTGATGTTTATCAAAGAACAATTTGTATTTAAGCGCCCCTTCCCTATTCATAACAATAAAGTCATGCACTACCATACTCTTATAATCTAAATAAGCAGTGGGCAACAATTTTTCTTCTTTTTCATAGTGCCTAATAGGTATGTTATAATGTGCAGCAAGGCGTGAAGCATAAATACCTCCAAAGATGGGGCCCTTTGTACGGTTCAGACTTAACCGTTTGGCGATAATACCGCCCATACTAACAGTGTTATCGCAGAATAAACCATGGAACAAAATCATAATATCAGGAACACTAAGGTATCCACAGTTTCCGCGACCAATCAAGCAACGACTAGCAAATATGGCAAGTAGCGTAAAACAGGAAAATGTATGCTAGTGATTGTTGCATCGGAAACCTTCCTAGTTTCCCCCCACAGTAATAGTATCAATAAACCCGTCCACATCTTTACGATGTGGTTCATCTAAACTACCCTCAAAAGGTATTTTGCAAATCTTGCAAAATTCATCTAGTGGCATCTTCTTAACCACATCATATAAATGAAACTCTACTGAAGGAGGTGATTCCTTAGGATAATAGTAGAAGTTTTGCACAAAAGTATTGGTGAGTAAGAGATACTGGTTGCGTTGGCCGCGGAGGAAGTCGGTGAGGCCTGCATTCTCAGCCAATTCATAAAAATCATCATAAATCCCGGCTTCTCTCAAGAAATCATTGGAAGGCCATTCACACGGCCGGACCTCCGCGGTGCGAGGCAAATTATATTTGGGCCTCTGTGCTTCTTCACTTTGCTTTTCCTTCGAGCTTCGGCTCGATGAGCCCCTCAAAAATCTCTTCATTATTTTCTGAAAATTTCTGAAATTTTTAGCAACTTCAAATAAAAGTGAACCAAGCTCAACAAAATTGATAGCAACTACTCCTACAAGTGCCTAGAGCCTATATCAAGCATTAGAACTACTTGGAACCATATAAATTTGACATGCAATCTCAAGAACATGGTCACCTAGGCAGCACAAATTTGCAATGAATAAAGCACTAGAACAAAAACTAATTGGACCAATGGAGGAGTCACATACCAAGGAACAATCTCCCCAAGCAGTTTTGTGAGAAGTGCTTTGAGCAAGGAGATCAAAAATCGCTGCAAAATGAGCTAGAACTCGTGCTTGAGCTGGATAGTGATTTTTTGGGAGGAAGAAGAAGTGTGTGGGTGCAGGAATAAGTGGAGGGGAGCCACCATGAGCCCACGAGGCAGGGGGCGCCCAGGGGGTAGGGCGCACCCTCCACCCTCGTGGCCAGGTGCTTGCCCCTCCTGCTGTGTTCTCAGTGCCAGATATTCTCAAATATTCCAGAAAAAATCATATTCCATTTTCAGGGCATTTGGAGAACTTTTATTTTCGGGGTATTTTTATATTGCACGGATAAATCAGAAAACAGACAGGAAAAATACTATTTTTGCTTTATTTCAACTAAATAACAGAAAGTAAAGAGAGGGTACGGAAGGTTGTGCCTTCTATTTTCATCCATCTCATGCTCATCAAAAGGAATCCATTAACAAGGTTGATCAGGTCTTGTTAACAAACTCATTCCGACTAACATGGAACCGGAGAAATTTCGAATGACACTATGTTACCTCAACGGGGATATGCACATCCCCAATAATAAGAATATCATATTTCTTCTTCACAGTAGGAAGAGGAAATTCAAAACCTCCAAAAATAATCGATGGAATTTTTCCAATAGAATTTATACTATGAACTTGAGGTTGCTTCCTCAGAAAGTGTACCGTATGCTCATTACCATTAACATGAAAAGTGACATTGCGTTTGTTGCAATCAATAAGAGCCCCTGCAGTATTCAAAAAAGGTCTTCCAAGAATAATAGACATACTATCGTCCTCGGGAATATCAAGAATAACAAAGTCCGTCAAAATAGTAACGTTTGGAACCACAATAGGCACATCCTCACAAATACCGACAGGTATAGCAGTTGATTTATCAGCCATTTGCAAAGATATTTCAGTAGGTGTCAACTTATTCAAATCAAGTCTACGATATAAAGAGAGAGGCATAACACTAATACCGGCTCCAAGATCACATAAAGCAGTTTTAACATAGTTTCTTTTAATGGAGCATGGTATAGTGGGTACCCCTGGATCTCCAAGTTTCTTAGGTATTCCACCCTTAAAAGTATAATTAGCAAGCATGGTGGAAATTTCATCTTTCGGTATCTTTCTCTTATTAGTGACAATTTCTTTCATAAACTTAGCATAAGGATTCATTTTGAGCATATCAGTTAATCGCATACGCAAAAAGATAGGTCTAATCATTTCAGCAAAGTGCTCAAAATCCTCATCATCCTTTTTCTTGGATGGTTTAGGAGGAAAAGGCATGGGTTTCTAAACCCAAGGTTCCCTTTCTTTACCATGTTTCCTAGCAACAAAGTCTCTCTCATCATAACATTGATTCTTTGATTGTGGGTTATCAAGATCAACAACAGGTTCAATTTCTACATCATTATCATTACTAGGTTGAGCATCATCATGAACATCTTCATTAATATTATCACTGGATTCATGTTCATTACCAGATTGTGTTTCAGCATCAGAAATAGAAATATCATTTGGATTCTTAGGTGGTTCAGCAATAGGTTCACTAGAAGCATGCAAAGTCCTATCATTTTTATTTTTCTTCTTTTTAGAAGAACTAGGTGCATCTATATTATTTCTCTGAGAATCTTGCTCAGTTCTCTTAGGATGGCCTTCAGGATACAAAGGTTCCTGAGTCATTTTACCAGTTCTTGTAGCTACTCTAACAGCATAATCATTTTTCTTACTATTCAATTCATTGAGAAAATCGTTTTGAGCTTTAAGTACTTGTTCTACTTGAGTGGTGACCATAGAAGCATGTTTGCTAATAAGTTTAAGTTCACCTTTAACATTAGCCATGTAATTACTCAAGTGTTCAAGCGTATCGGAATTGTATTTCAATTGTCTACCAAAATAAGCATTGAAGTTTTCTTGTTTGACAATAAAATTATCAAACTCTTCTAAGCATTGTCTAGCAGACTTATAGTGAGGAATATCACCTTCATCAAATCTATAGAGAGAATTTACCTTTACTACCTGTGTCAGGTTATCAAGACCATGAGTTTCTTCGATAGGTGATGAATTAAGATCATGTATTTCTTCAACAGGCTGTAAATTAAGACCATGTATTTCTTCAATAGGAGGTGTATTCTTAACATCTTCAGCTTTAATACCCTTTTCTTTCATAGATTTCGTTGCCTCTTGCATATCTTCAAGACTGAGAAATAGAACACCTCTTTTCTTAGGAGTTGGTTTAGGAATAGGCTCAGGAGTTGGCTCAGGAAGTGTCCAATTATTTTCATTTGTCAACATATTGTTCAATAGAATTTCAGCTTCATCCGGTGTTCTTTTCCTGAAAACAGAACTAGCACAACTATCCAGGTAATCTCTGGAAGCATCGGTTAGTCCATTATAAAAGATATCAAGTATTTCATTTTTCTTAAGAGGATGATCAGGCAAAGCATTAAGTAATCGGAGAAGCCTCCCCCAAGCTTGTGGGAGACTCTCTTCTTCAATTTGCACAAAATTATGTATGTCCCTTAAAGCAGCTTGTTTCTTATGAGCAGGGAAATATTTAGCAGAGAAGTAGTAAATCATATCCTGGGGACTACGCACACAACCAGGATCAAGAGAATTAAACCAAATATTAGCATCACCCTTTAATGAGAACGGAAATATTTTAAGGATATAAAGGTAGCGAGATTTCTCATCATTAGTGAACAGGGTGGCTATATCATTTAATTTAGTAAGATGTGCCACAGCAGTTTCAGATTCATAGCCATGAAAAGGATCAGATTCAACCAAAGTAATTATATCAGGATCAATAGAGAATTCATAATCCTTATCAGTAACACAGATAGGTGAAGTAGCAAAAGCATGGTCAGGTTTCATTCTACCATTAAGAGATAGCTGCTTCCATTTAGCCTCATATCTATCATTGCAAGCAAAAATTTATTTAGCAACTGCTTCATCCATAACATAGCCCTCAGGCACAACAGGCAATTCTTATTTATTAGGGGAAGACTCTTCATCATCACTTTCATCAATATTATCAGTTTCAATAATTTCATTCTCTCTAACCCTAGCAAGTTGTTCATTAAGAAATTCACCAAGTGGCACAATAGTATCAAGCATAGATGTAGTTTCATCATAAGTATCATGCATAGCAGAAGTGGCATCATCAATAACATGCGACATATCAGAATGAATAGCAGAAGCAGGTTTAGGTGTCGCAAGCTTACTCAAAACAGAAGGTGAATCAAGTGCAGAGCTAGATGGCAGTTCCTTACCTCCCCTCGTAGTTGAGGGATAAATTGTTGTCTTAGCGTCTTTCAAGTTCTTCATAGTGACCAGCAGATATAAATCCCAAGTGACTCAAAGAATAGAGCTATGCTCCCCGGCAACGGCGCCTGAAAATAGTCTTGATAACCAACAAGTATAGGGGATCGCAACAGTTTTCGAGGGTAGAGTATTCAACCCAAATTTATTGATTCGACACAAGGGGAGCCAAAGAATATTCTCAAGTATTAGCAGTTGAGTTGTCAATTCAACCACACCTGGATAACTTAGTATCTGCAGCAAAGTATTTAGTAGCAAAGTAATATGGAAGTAACGGTAACGATAGCAAAAGTAATATTTTTGGGTTTTGTAGTGATTGTAACAGTAGCAACGGAAAATTAAATAAGCGAAGAACAATATGTGAAAAGCTCATAGGAATTGGATCGGTGATGGAGAATTATGCCGGATGCGGTTCATCATGTAACAATCATAACATAGGGTGACACAGAACTAGCTCCAATTCATCAATGTAATGTAGGCATGTATTCCGAATATAGTCATACGTGCTTATGGAAAAGAACTTGCATGACATCTTTTGTCCTACCCTCCTGTGGCAGCGGGGTCCTAATGGAAACTAAGGGATATTAAGGCCTCCTTTTAATAGAGTACCGGACCAAAGCATTAACACATAGTGAATACATGAACTCCTCAAACTATGGTCATCACCGGGAGTGGTCCCGATTATTGTCACTTCGGGGTTGCCGGATCATAACACATAGTAGGTGACTATAGAATTGCAAGATAGGATCAAGAACTCACATATATTCATGAAAACATAATAGGTTCAGATCTGAAATCATGGCACTCGGGCCCTAGTGACAAGCATTAAGCATAGCAAAATCATAGCAACATCAATCTCAGAACATAGTGGATACTAGGGATCAAACCCTAACAAAACTAACTCGATTACATGATAGATCTTATCCAACCCATCACCGTCCAGCAAGCCTACGATGGAATTACTCACGCACGACGGTGAGCATCATGAAATTGGTGATGGAGGATGGTTGATGATGACGATGGCGACGGATTCCCCTCTCCGGAGCCCCGAACGGACTCCAGATCAGCCCTCCTGAGAGGTTTTAGGGATTGGCGGCGGCTCCGTATCGTGAAACGCGATGAATCCTTCTCTCTAATTTTTTTCTCCCCGAAAGTGAATATATGGAGTTGGAGTTGAGGTCGGTGGAGCGTCAGGGGGCCCACGAGGCAGGGGGGCGTGCCCCCCACCCTTGTGGACAGGGTGTGGGCCCCCTGACGTGGATTTTTCTTCCAGTATTTTTAATATTTTCCAAAAAAATGTTCCGTGGAGTTTCAGGTCATTCCGAGAACTTTTGTTTCTGCACATAAATAACACCATGGAAAGTCTGCTGAAAACATCATCAGTCCGGGTTAGTTCCATTCAAATCATGCAAGTTAGAGTCCAAAACAAGGGCAAAAGTGTTTGGAAAAGTAGATACGACGGAGACGTATCATTCATCCTCCACTTTCTTCGCGGGCTAGGGTTTCCACTCCACCCTTTTGTCCGCGGGCTCATGTTCTATTACGGGCTGGACTTCCACGGTCTAGCCCCGAATTCCTTCCCCAACATCTCGTCGTTCATCGTCGTGTGTGAGGTGTTCCTCCGCATTCCCCCCCCCCCACTTCGGCCTGTGGCTCAAGGTCTTCAATGTGAAGCCAAAAGTGGTCGAGGGTCAACATGTAACACCCCGCATGTAACTTGCCATATTTGTAACTCCGACTCTTGCCATTTTCGGCTATGCGTTATGATATTTCCTCCGTGGTCGGGTTGTGTCTTTCGTTTTGCATTTTGTCATGTCATGCATTTTCATATCTTGTCATCATGTGCATTGCATTTGCATACGTGTTCGTCTTATGCATCCGAGCATTTTCCCCGTTGTCCGTTGTGCAATCCGGCGCTCCTATCTCCTCCTGTGCACCCCTCTTGTTTTCTTTTGTGTGCGGGTGTCAAACATTCTCGGAATGGACCGAGGCTTGTCAAGTGGCCCTAGTATACCACCCGGAGACCACGGGTCAAGTTTCGTTCCATTTGGAGGTCGTTTGGTACTCCAACGGTTAACCGGGCATCCGCAAAGTCCATTTGAGTGTCCAGCAAAACCCCCCCTCAAAACCAGCCCAAAACCCACCAAACTCTCTTCCATGCTCTAGGTCGTTCGATCACGATCGTGTGGGCGAAAACCGCACCTCATTTGGAGCCTCCTAGCTCCCTCTAGCTATAAAAGAGCATCCCCTCCCGAAACGAAACGCAGACGAACCCTAGAAAATTCCCTCGCGCCGCGCCGGACGCGTCCGCTTCGGCCGGACACTTCGCGCCGCCGCTCTCGGCCACTCACAGGCCGCCACGTGGCAGCCCGGGCGCCCGCCGCAGCCCGTACCGCGCCGGCCCGCCGGGCCCGCGGCCGGCCCCCTCGATCCGCTCCTCCGCTCCACCGCGCGCGCCTCCCGCCGGCCGTCCCCGCCGCCTCGGCGCCGCCGCGCCCGGTCGCCGGCGCCCCTCGCCGCCACCTCGCCGCAGCACGGGGCCGCCGCCGCCGCCCGTGCCACGGCGCGCCGCCGCCGTCCCTCTCGCCGGCCGGAGCCCGATCTCCTCCGGCCTCTCCTCCTCCCTCCGGACGCCTCCCCGCGCCATATCCCCTTCCTCCCGTCGCCGGAGACGAGCGCCACCGGAGCTCCATCGCCAGATCTCGATCTGGAAGTTACTGTAGCGGTTGACTTCTCGATTCCGTTTTTTTCCCAAGTCATTAATTTTTTGCAGCAAATGCTCATGTTCGATAGTGCATAACTCCTTGCATGTAGCTCCATTTCGCGCGTGTAATATGTCAAATTGTTCGTCTCGTGATGCTCTACATTTTGTTCAATTGCAGCATGTTTATTAGAGGTCGTCTTGATGCCCATATCTCTGTTGTAAAAGGGCTAGTTGCTGTTATCTGCTGGTTCTTATCAGAACTTGGAGATTTGTCATTTTTGTATCTTTAAATATGTGCATCTTATGGGCATGAGCTCTACATGTGTTTTGTTTTATTCCATGCCATCTTTCCAAGGGTGTATGCCATGTATTTTTGTGATCTCTGTGGTGACTAGCACAAGCATGCAAAGTAGGCTCCGTTATGTTTCTGATTTCAGGGACTTGGTGATTTCTCCAAGTCTTTGTCTGCTGATATTTTGTTGCCATGTAAACTTGATGCTACAGAGAGATCCATGCATATTTTGGAGATGTTCAGTAAGGATGTTTTGTATCTATAGTTGGAATTGATCCATTCCTGCCCTTTCTTGCAATTATGGAGTGCCATAGCATGACTCAATCTTGCTCTACTTTTGCTATAAAATATTTCTGGCAGATTCTTAACATGATATTCATTTTTGCCAAGCTTATTGTAGTTGATCCATACATGCTGTACTTTTGTTCTTGCCATTGATAGCTTCTTAAACATGCCATCTTGCTGTAGGTGTGCTTGGTTTGTCATGCATTGCTCTGTAGTGAGTGCATCAAGCTCACCAACATGCCTTCATATTATTATTTCTGCCATGCTCTGTTTTCTGCCAAGTCTGAAACCTGATTACGAAAATTGCTATGTTTACATGCTTGCCATCATATCTTCTGATCCTTTTTGGCTTATGGTCAGTAAGGGACTTTTGTCATGTGCTTTTATTAGAATACTGTAATGCCAAGTTTTGCTATGCTAAGTTCCTGTAGCATGTTGATTTCGTGCTCTGAACATTGCTACCTGATGCTGTTTCCTGCCATGTCCAGTTTTTCACAAAGTCTGTGATCCTGTTATCTTTTGCACTTTTGCCATGCTTGTTTGAGCTTGATATGTTGTGATCTAGCCGTAGCTCAGTGTTTATCTTTTTTCAAGCATCTCCTGTAGATTACTTTCATATGCTTTGTTGCTATGTTGGAGTGCCGTAGCATTGCTACTTGTTGCATTTTAAGTGCTATCATGCTGTTAATCGCAGATTCGTGTCATTCTTGTTTTGCTTGCCATTTGCAAACCGTGCATCCGTTTCCGGTGATCTTTATATCGATTTCGACCGAAATCATCTCATCTTTCCAGTGGCATGCTTGGTTTGCCAAGTTACTGCCTTGTTCATCATTTTCCTTCCGGAGCGTGCATATGCATCGCATATCATATCTCGCATATCATACATGTTTTGCATCATGTTGCTTGTGCATTTCTCGTGGTTGATTGTGGTTCCGTTTGTTTGTGTTCTTGTCTTGGGTAGAGCTGGGAGATGAGTTCATGAACGAGGAACCTGTTGAGTACGCTTACGAGGATCAAGCTTTCGACAACTCTGAGAACCTTGCAGGCAAGATGACCACCCCTCGAAATCACTTTTATCTTTGCCTTGCTAGTTGTTCGTTCTATTGCCATGCTGTGCTACCTATCACTTGCTATATCATGTTTCCCATATTGCCATGTCAGCCCCTAACCATCCTTTCCTAGCAAACCGTTGTTTGGCTATGTTACCGCTTTTGCTCAGCCCCTCTTATAGCGTTGCTAGTTGCAGGTGAAGTTGAAGTTTGTTCCATGTTGGAACATGGATATGTTGGGATATCACAATATCTCTTATTTAATTAATGCATCTATATATACTTGGTAAAGGGTGGAAGGCTCGGCCTTATGCCTGGTGTTTTGTTCCACTCTTGCCGCCCTAGTTTCTGTTATACCGGGATTATGTTCCTTGAGTTTGCGTTCCTTACGCGGTCGGGTGATTTATGGGACCCCCTTGACAGTTCGCCTTGAATAAAACTCCTCCAGCAAGGCCCAACTTTGGTTTTACCATTTGCCGCCTAAGCCTTTTCCCCCGGGTTTTCGCGAGCCCAAGGGTCATCTTATTTTAACCCCCCCGGACCAGTGCTCCTTCGAGTGTTGGTCCGAACCGAGCAGCCTGCGGGGCCACCTCGGGGAAACTCGAGTTCTGGTTTTACTCGTAGCTTGACTTATCCGGTGTGCCCTGAGAATGAGATATGTGCAGCTCCTATCGGGATTTGTCGGCACATTCGGGCGGCTTTGCTAGTCTTGTTTTACCATTGTCGAAATGTCTTGTAAACCGGGATTCCGAGACTGATCGGGTTTTTCCGGGAGAAGGTTTATCCTTCGTTGATCGTGAGAGCTTATGATGGGCTAAGTTGGGACACCCCTGCAGGGTATTATCTTTCGAAAGCCGTGCCCGCGGTTATGAGGCAGATGGGAATTTGTTAATGTCCGGTTGTAGAGAACTTGTCACTTGACCCAATTAAAATACATCAACTGCGTGTGTAGCCGTGATGGTCTCTTCTCGGCGGAGTCCGGGAAGTGAACACGGTCTGAGTTATGTATGACGTAAGTAGGAGTTCAGGATCACTTCTTGGTCATTGCTAGATGACGACCGCTCCGTTGCTTCTCTTCTCGCTCTCTCTTGCGTATGTTAGCCACCATATATGCTTATTGCCGCTGCAGCTCCACCTCATTACACCATCCTTTTCCTATAAGCTTAAATAGTCTTGATCTCGCGGGTGTGAGATTGCTGAGTCCCCGTGACTCACAGATTCTACCAAAACAGTTGCAGGTGCCGACGATGCCAGTGCAGATGATGGGGTCGATCTCAAGTGGGAGTTCGACGAGGAACGGGGTCGTTACTATGTGTCTTTTCCTGATGATCAGTAGTGGAGCCCAGTTGGGACGATCGGGGATCTAGCATTTGGGGTTGTCTTATTTTCATCTGGATTTTGACCGTAATCGGTCTATATGTTTGTATTTTGGATGATGTATGAATTATATTTATGTATTGTGTGAAGTGGCGATTGTAAGCCAACTCTTTATCCCATTCTTGTTCATTACATGGGATTGTGTGAAGATGACCCTTCTTGCGACAAAACCACTATGCGGTTATGCCTCTAAGTCGTGCCTCTACACGTGGGAGATATAGCCGCATCGTGGGCGTTACAAGTTGGTAATCAGAGCCATCCCCGACTTAGGAGCCCCCTGCTTGATCGAATCGCTGGCGTTGTTGAGTCTAGAACAAAAATGTTTTGAGTCTTAGGATTATATATATCAGAGAGTAGGATTCTTTTTACTCCTCAGTCCCTTCGTCGCTCTGGTGAGGTCTCCTGACATAGAAGTTTTGACTATTCTCTCCTCAAATTTCACTAAAAAAAATTTAGGATCACGCAGGTATCTTGGAATCGTTCCGATGGTTTTGTGACGAGAACATTGTTCTTGGTGCCTCCTGACATTTAGGGGTTGTGGCTGTGTCCCGGGGAGTTGAGCTCCGAGGTGTTGTCGTCACAATTTTATCGTTGTAGTTCTGGAATACCTGAGTTTCGCCGACATCGAAATCTCTTTTATGCAATTGTTGGTGAGATCACCTCGACGCCACCCAGTACTGGGGCGGGAGTTCGGGAGTATTGCCATAACTTGTATAGCGGATGCTTTTCGAAGGTTGAGGTAAACGATTTCCGAAGGTTTCTTGGTTATGTGTTGACGGATGGATACAGCTGGATCTAGGGATTGCTAGTTTGGGTGATATATTTTGTGTCCCCTGTATCCCCTACACCAGATTGCATAACTAGAAAGTTTCGGGAGTTTATAAGTGGGAATTCAAGTAGCCTTAGGATATCTTTCCGACAGACGCATGATATGAGATTGGGGTTCGACGTCTAGTGGTCCGCCTGTACACGGTTGATTTTACAGTGGTCTCGTAGTGTCTTAAAGAGTCCTCGGCTATGCCGACTCGGGGACGCTTCGTATGTCATGTGCACAGCCTTGTACATGATGGTGCTGTACGATTGAGCCCGTGTGGGCCCCACCACGAAAACATCGGACGAAACCTCTATCATATGTTTGTTCCGGCTTATTCTGCAAGCCAATACTTTGTTTTGTTTTGTATTGTGGTATTCGAGTTGCTTCGAAGTCATATGTTGATTCCTTATCTTTTTCAAGTGGCTTCTCAACTTATGGAAGTGTGATGATTTACTATGGAATTCATTCGTTCATCTTCGTTCGAATGTTTATTGTGAAGACTATATGTTGCAATTTATATCCGTTGATTCTACTTATCTATTTGTCTATCAAGATGCTAACGGATGTCACCCTCTTCAGGATAGCTCCGCCAACGCGTCAGAATCCGGATCGCAATGAAGGGAGTCAAGCAAACCCTCCGACGAGGTGATGACGCTGTAGAAACGCGTCAAGAGCATGATAGAGAAGAACACCAGTCTTGCCAACGTGATTTGGGTGATGCTTTTTCGCCGGATTCTCCCCTGCCAATGCCGGACACTCCATATGTGGGAGTTTAATCCGGCCACTCCCTGGACCTTGCAGTGGTTCTTCGGCACAACGCACGAGCACATATGGAAGCTGCTTTTCAAGGCCTAGAAGACGTGGCCGGAAACGACCGAAGACCTCGGCCTCGACCGCGCTCACTCGGCTACTCCAGTAAGTTTTTCAGATTTTTAATCATATCCTCAATTTGTAGATCCAAAGGGTATGCTAAGCCTTCCCCTTATCCTTTAGGGCTGGACGAAGAAGGCAGAGCGGATGCAGTGTCCGGCTCCACTGCCCGAAGACCCAGCTATTCCTCTTCTGAAGAAGATGCTGGTTCCGGCGCCGTACCAGGCGCTGGAGAAGAAGGCCAAGAAGAAGGGCAAGGAGGCCAGAAGTGGCCTTCCCCGTAAAGGTACTTCGGACATAGGGTCCGAAGATACCGAAGTTCTCTCCTCCCACGAAGAAGATGAAGACGAAGAGGAGGAGGAGAGCCATTCTCCCCCTAAGGGGGGAAAGAAGAAAAGGGGGGCTTCCGCGAACCCAGAGGTGGTGGCGTCCAAGAAGGGGAAGCTCTCCCTTTCGGATGATTCGGAATCTGTCACAGCCCCAGATCAGCCCTTGTTTGACTTTGCTTGTTCCTCATGTCATCATGTTTAATTTTCAAAGAAACTTGAAATGGGGATGTTGAAACCCTAGCACCAAATGCATTCAACTAGGTTCAAATAAACAATATTTTCAATTAACCCAAAATGCCTTTGAAAATGTTCATGATTTTTGATAAAGGTGAAAACCTCTGCCAAAAATGATGCACCTATTTCTAGGCCATCCTGGATTTTTGATTTAAATCTTATTGTATTTGACTTTTGGGCATTTAAATGCTATAAATAATTTAAATGTTCAAATTATGTTGGAACTATTTTTGGGCCACTGAAATAATTCAGCAAGTGTCCATGAATATTTTCAGGATTTTAGGAAATGCCTTGGTATTTTTCCTAAGCTCAAAACAGAGGCAAATAATTACAAAACAAAAACAAATTAGAAAACAGAAGAGAGGGAGAGCTTACCTGGCCTCACCTGTGCAGCCACCAGAGGGGCCAGCCCACCACTGTAGCGGCCTGGCCCACCGAGGGCAGAGCCGTCTTCCTCCATCTGCCAGTAGGCAGAGGGGAAGCGTGGAGCGCGCGCGTGCGAACGTGGCCACCTCCTGGTTGCCACCGAGGCGCCCCCGATGTGTCTGGAGACGCCCCGCAGCCCCTCGCTTCTCTCCCTCACTCGCTGCTCTCTCTCCCGACCTCTTCCCCCTCCTCTGCTCCCTCTTCCTCTCTGCCCGAGTGGAGCTCGTCGACGCCGCTCGCCGTTGCCGTGGCCACCGAGCCCCCCTCGCCTAGCTAGGATGCTCAGCAGCTCCGCCACCTCGCGCTACGCCTCTCCACCTAAATAAGCCACTCCGGACGCCCTGCAACGACTGCACCGTCATCGTCTTCGAGCTTCGGCCGCCGGCAACCCCACCGTCGATTCGACGCCGTCTGTGCCTCCCCGAGCTCGCCGAGAAGCTCTTCGTGACTGCGGTGAGCCCCGGGTCATTTCCCCCTAACCCTGTCCCCGTTTGGTTGCCGTAGCACCATTCCCCACGAGAACCGAAGCCGCCGTCCGTGCTCCCCTGGCCTCACCGCGCTGCTCTTAGTGCTCCCCGTGCCTAGCAGGTGCTGCCCAGCCCCTCCATTTGCTCACTGATACACCGCAGCGACGCGCCCGTGCACCACCGAACACCACCGCCGCCAAAGCTCGTCGCCGGCATGAATTCCGGTGACCCCGCGACCTCTCACTTGGTCCTTTGGATGCGCAAGATCAAGGGCTATCCCCTGGTGCCCTCAGCGTGCCAAGCCGACGCCTCTAGCGCAAGTCCGGCGTGCCCCGCCGTGTTCTGTGGTCGCCGCCGGCTGAACTCCGGCGACCGATGACGTGGACGTCATTAGGCGCTAACCCAACCAGCTAATCACCCTAACAGCCACTGATAGCGGGCCCTACCGCAGGGTCAAACCCAGTCAGCATTGGGTTTGACCGCGCTTAGCCCCTGTGTCACTGACATATGGGCCACACCTGTCAGGTTTGACTCTGGTTAGGCGCTGTTGACCAGCTGACGTCACAGTGACGCAGCGCTGACGCAATAAATCATTTTCTGGATTTATTGTTATTCAGAAAATTCCAGAAATAGTATAAACTTCTAAAAATCATATAAAATCAACCGTAGCTCAGAATGAAATAATTTATATATGAAAAATGATCAGAAAAATACAATCTATCCATCTGTATCATTTTCATGCATGTCAAACTAAGTTATACCTGCTGTATAGGTGAAAACATGATAATGACATTATAAATGCTAAATATGGAGTTTGCATATGAACCCTTAGTTCATATGGACCTCATTTAAACTGTTGCTAGATGCATTAGTGTAAATCATAACATTCTTGACATGTCATGACCATGCACCATATTGTCGCATTGCATTGATTGTGTCCTTCTCTGTTTGCCGGTAACCGTCCCCTCTCAGTAGCCGATGCTCCGATGACGTGATCGATGACACCGATGAAGAACTATAATATCTTCAGAAGTGTCAGGCAAGCAAAACCCCCTTGTCCATTCCGATACAAACCCACTCTCTCTCTCGCTCCTGCTCTCTTTTACTGCATTAGGACAACAACGATTCATCTATTACTTGTTGCGGTAGTTGAACCCCTTATCCTCTGCATGACCTGTCATTGCCACAGTAAATAGATGAAACCCACTAGCATGAGTAGGAGTTGTTTGAGCCCTGGTGTACCTACTCATTCATGCTTGTTTGTCATGCTTGCTATTGCTTAGAGTTATGTCAGGTCTGATTCATCGGGGATGAGTTGGAATGGTGATGAACATGTCCTACTGTGTGTGAGCTAAGTGTGTGAACACGTTTCGGTAAAGGTAGCGGTGAGAGGCCATGTAGGAGTACATGGTGGGTTGTCTCATTGCAGCCGTCCTCAGGAACTGAGTTCTGTGTCTGTGATCCATGATACAGTTACTACCACGCATTGGGTCCGAAACCAATGGACCCTCTCGGCTTCTTAATCACCCTTGTCCTCTGTCCAGGAGTTGCAAGTAGTTTCTGGTGTTTGTAGTATGCTGGAGGCCGTGGGCAGCGCTGACCGGAGTGGTGGGCTGTGATGCGGTAGGCACGTGGCCGGGCATGCCGGGCGCCCGTTTGGTGTCTCGAAACCCCGCACACATCGTTCGGGGCCGTATGTGGAAACCTCGGCCGGACTCCCTGCGGATGGAACCTGAATAGGCGATAAACCTGGACTAGAGACTTGAGTGTTTAGGTAGGCTGTGGCCGACACCCTCGCTGGGCTTCCGCTTGAAGGTTGCCGAGTACATGTCGTGTAAACGGCGGTAAGTGGTGAGAGCGTGTGTGTCGAAGTACACCCCTGCAGGGTTAACATCATCTATTCGAATAGCCGTGTCCGCGGAAATGGACTTCTGGGTTGCCTATAACAGTTCATAGACAAGTGAAAGTGGATACTCTAAAATGCGCAAGATAAGCGTGAGTGCTATGGATGGCGTTCTCGTAGGGAGACGGGAGCGGATCCATAGTGGAGTATTGATATGGTGATTATGTGGACTCATGTGCGCCACGTCAAAGAGTTACTTGCAGTCATAGTTTAGGATAGCCACCGAGTCAAAGCTGGCTTGCTGCAGTCAAACTCCACCACCCCCTTTGTTGATACTGATGCATATGTAGATAGTTCTGATGTAAGTCTTGCTGGGTACATTTGTACTCACGTTTGCTTATTTTATGTTTTGCAGAGAGACGTCAGTCTCGCTAGTAGTTCCGTGTGGACTTCGACGTTTAGCTTGATACCTCAGCTACGATCTTGTGCCCTCGGCAGGATCTGGTAGATAGTCAGGCTTCTCAGCCTTTTTCATTTGTAGATGTCTATACTCAGACATGTCAAGCTTCCGCATGTGTTTGACTTGTATGCTCTGAATGTTGGGTCATGAGACCCATGTTTGTAATATCTGGCTCTTCGGAGCCTAATGAATAAATACTCTGAGTCGTAGAGTCTTGTTGTGATGCCATGTTGTATCTGCACATATCGAGCGTATTGTGTGTATGATTGAAATGCTTGGTATGTGTGGGATCCGACAACCTAGTTGTTTATCCTTGGTAGCCTCTCTTATGGGGAAATGTAGTCTTGTGCTTCCATGAGCCATAGTAGTCCGCTACAGCCCGGTTCACCGGAGTCCTGCTAGCCCAGCACTACTGCTCCGGAACACTTGACTGGCCGGCATGTGTTTCACTTCGTTCCTGTGTCTGTCCCTTCGGGGAAATGTCACGCGGTGACATCCGGAGTCCTGCCTAGCCTGCTACAGCCCGGGTTCCCGGAGTCCTGTTAGCCCAGTGCTACAACCCGGATTCACACGCTGCTGACCGACATGCTCGATGTTGATTCATGCCTGTCCCCGTAAGTTAGTGCCACTTTGGGTTCACGACTAGTCATGTCGGCCCGGGTTCTCTGTCATATGGATGCTAGCGACATTATCATATACGTGAGCCGAAAGGCGCAAACGGTCCCGGGCCATGGTAAGGCGACACCCGTGGGAATACCGTGCGTGAGGCCGCAAAGTGATAGGAGGTGTTACAGGCTAGATCGGTGTGACTTAGAATCGGGGTCCTGACAGCGTTGGTATCAGAGCCTGACAGCCTGTACGATTACCAAGCCAAACTAGTCGAAGTTGAGTCTAGAAATGCTTTAGTTATATAAGGGAATTGATTGGGGAAGGGAACGTAGGGCTCTTTTTACTCCTTTACCTTATGCCCTTCTGATCTGAGTCACCCTCTTCTCTTCTACGGGGATTAAGAACTAGGCTTCTCATCTTTCTATCAGGATCACGTGTTACTAATCCGTAGACTTATAGGATTGTTGGTTTCAAGCCTCAGTTCAGTCTCTACTACTTCCGTATGTTAACTGTTGATCTCGGAACCTTGATATTGTGCTTCTGGGTGGTTACACCACCATTTTTGCAGGATGTCTCAATTCTTTTGAGCATTTACAGCCGTTATGCTATCCGAGTCATCCCAGGTTCCTAAATGGTCTGATGCATTTGCAAATCCTTTCCGTCCGTTCTCGATGTTCCTTTGGGCCAGATTAACCACACTAATCGTCGAGTTGAGGTACTCCGTTACCTCGCCGTGTATGTTGGAGTTATTATTATGACCCAAGGTGTCTTAGAGGACCACTTAGTAATCTAGCAATGCTCGCATCCCTAGTGTGATGATTCTGGCCACTATTCTCAAAAGCATCCCGTGATGCCATTTAGTTAGTAGGCATTCTATTTCTGGGTTCTTGAACCCAAGATTCACTCTACTTAACTCGTGTAGCTAGTGTTTGCTCGTTCATTTAGGATATTAGTAACCTTGCATTAGTCCTCGAGGTCCGAGGTATCTCCTTCTTCCAATACCATGAACCATTATGGCATAAGTTCTTTTAACCAAAAGATCACAACCAGGGCGCTCTTGAGGAGTACTCCATTCATATTGTGACACTGCCAGTCCTACCTTTCTGCATGGGTTATCTAGAAGAAACTTGTTGGACTTGGTTCGACATACTAATCTATGCATCCACAACTCAGAAAACCATATGTTCCTTTGAGTTGTCCCTCTTTAGTTATTTTCTGGCCCTCGTCTATCAATTGATAGTCAGGAGTAATTGTGCATTTGTGTTATCGATGCCTATTATTCTTGTGGTCTGTCAAGCCATTCTAATCCGGAATGACTAGGAGAAACAAACTCCAGTACCTCGTCCATCTCTGGGATTGGGTCAAAGTAGTTGTATCCCGCAGATCAAATGCCTAACCAGCTTTTGTTCTGTTCTACCTACGAGTATTACCCTCTTTATGTCAGGAATCTCATGAGGATTGCACCAACCCTTATGAATTCTTGTTGCAGTGATACTTCTGGCCATCGTTATTCATTGCTCGGTCTCCGTGTTATTGTAACCGGAATACTGACAAGTGAATCATGGTGTGTGAAATCTATACTCCTAGCAACTCCGTTGCTTGGTAGTATATTCTCATTCTTAGCATGTTGGCTATTGAATCATCATTCTAAGGTTGATCGTGCTACCTAGTCCTTATTCCCGGTGCACTTTTCAATCAGTGAGTTAGGATAGTGTCAGTCCTTGCTTATTCGGTCACATCGTCTTGCCCTGAAAAGCAAGATTGTTCTCGATCTTAATAACATGTCGGTGGATCATGATTTTCCAAATATCTTCTCGGAAGTACCACCAGGTTGTCCCTGACCGATATGTTGAGTTTGTGAACAAGTTGGTTTTCCAATAAACCACCCCTTCTCCAAGAATCTGTGTTGGATACCCCTGAGCTAGTTGGTCAAGCTAAACAACAACTTGGAGAGTTGGAAGATAAAAGGTTGACTAACTTAGTTCATTTCCAAAGGGATATCTTGTGTCTGTGTGTGTGTTGAAGAAAGATGATATCTTCATTGATTGATCCTCGTGATCAATTGTTGGATCTATTGTCTTACCCAAATCTTTGATTTGCGTATGGGCTATCACCAAATCAAGTCAGAACCAACGATATGCATAATGTTGTCTTACTCATGGTTGATCCCTCAAGCATACACCATTACATCCTTTGGTATGACCAGTGCTATCACCATGTTCACGTAGTTATGGAATTACATTTATATGGAAACCTGGATGAATTGTTGTTAAGCCCATTGACAACATTTTCATCTTGTCCATGATTCATGTTGAACATCTAAGTTAGTGTTGGAAACTTTTGAAAGCATTTTCTTTGTGCTAGTTCATGAAGCCTATGTTTGGATGAAAGGAGTGACTTCCTCTAATTCATGTGCATTTGATGCAAGTTGCCGCCGTGAATTTGAGAAAGCATGTTTCTACCTCCTCTGGAATCATCCAAGTCAGTTATGCACGTGCGAAGTATTCTGTGGTCTGTTAGACTGATCATCGTCATTCCATATGAATTCTCTAGCACACCAAGCCACTAACTGACTTGTTCAAGGAGAAGGAGTTCCTTCATAAGAGCTAATCCGGACTTATGAAAGAACTTCGATATCCTCGTTGATGGTTCCCAACCAGAACTCGGTAGTGTTTTATTATAAGACTACCATGTGGTCATGCTTGTCTGGGACAACATGTTCACATGTTTGTAGCAGAACCAGCTCATGTTTTGGAGCTTACTACCGTAGTCCATCTCCCGAGAATCTTGCAACGTCTTCTCGTCGATTTGTGTTGTAAACTTTAATTTTCTTTCTAGACTTGATGAGTCTGGAATATTCTGACACCAACCAGATCTAAATCTCAGGCAGACATGATGGTTGGAACATTCCCAAGAACTACAATATTGGTCTCTCGATAATCGGTAAAGTGGATGTCGTGGCCAACACCCAGCCGGAAGACCTATTATTGTAGTATGTTGATTAAGGAAGTTGGCCACCTCCCCATAAGGATTTCGTAGGATTTACTTCCGTAGTTATTCCTTATGGATTCTTGTGCTCCTGAAGTCCGACCTACTACTTGATGTTCAAGATACCAAACCACATCTAATGGGTTATGCTAGAACATCAAGGAGAACATTAGAAGCGGAGTGCTGAATGTCTCTCGGTCGATCATCCAGATTTTGCTCCCTTGGCTTCGCTAAGGTGAAATCTGAGAAAGTGTTGTCCTCCTTTGCACCTGCATCCTCCATCACCGTTCATCATGGTAGTATGATGTGTTGCCAGGATCCTCGACACGGATGTTGGTAAAACCTTGATGAATATGGAAATGCTCAAGTTCTTGAGAGCACGCACAAGCGCTAGGTGTTTTCACCGGCACTAACTGGGATTGCCCCAGTTTCCTCGATTATGCTATAACCTTTCAAACAGTGGATTCACTCTCTACTGTTGAGCTTCTCCCCTGTTACTAAAATCATTCCAGCATTTGCATTATGTTCCCAGTTTGCACCGTCATTGTGCCGTCCTACTATGGACTACCCTTCTCAGTAATTACTGATCAAGATCATCTTCAAGTGGCCTTACCATAAGTCCCATTCATTTCCGATGATGTATAAAAAAAATCATCCATTTCGTTGTCTTCAACAAGGTATTCCACATCGTCCATTCTAGCCCGAGTGTGTCGTTCTCTCTAACTCCGCCAGACGATTGTTGTGATTGCCTTAGGCTAGTATAAAGAGTTTCAATGATCTTAGGATCAAAAGTAATTCTTTTGCCACTTAAGGAATAGTTCTACGAGTCACCTTCCCCAAGGTGCCCCATTATGGAATCGTGGCAATTATCTCCTCGCTACTTTGAAACCATGCACCGTCTTATTCAACGTGGAATTGTGTTTATCAACTTGAATCTTCGTTCTCTGTTTCACTTCATCCCTCTCTCGATGTATGTGTTGAGTCTCAGCTCAAGAGATACCCAACGTCGCATTCCGTGAGTTGATCGTGAGTTGCTCGATCTTTAAGGAGATCGATTTCTATAGAGTTTCCCTTGTCGTCATCGTGTCGGATGAAGATCTCGAAAGCAAAGACGTCAACGTTAATTGAAGCAACGGATCAACATCTTCGCGAAGAGCAATTGGATCATGAAGATCGTGTTAGCTTTGTGTCCCCTCTGTCTTCCTACCTCACGTCTTGAATCTCGGGACGAGATACTTGTTTAGTGGGGGTGAGCTGTCACAGCCACAGATCAGCCCTTGTTTGACTTTGCTTGTTCCTCATGTCATCATGTTTAATTTTCAAAGAAACTTGAAATGGGGATGTTGAAACCCTAGCACCAAATGCATTCAACTAGGTTCAAATAAACAATATTTTCAATTAACCCAAAATGCCTTTGAAAATGTTCATGATTTTTGATAAATGTGAAAACCTCTGCCAAAAATGATGCATCTATTTCTAGGCCATCCTGGATTTTTGAATTAAATCTTATTGTATTTGACTTTTGGGCATTTAAATGCTATAAATAATTTAAATGTTCAAATAATGTTGGAACTATTTTTGGGCCACTGAAATAATTCAGCAAGTGTCCATGAATATTTTCAGGATTTTAGGAAATGCCTTGGTATTTTTCCTAAGCTCAAAACAGAGGCAAATAATTAGAAAACAAAAACAAATTAGAAAACAGAAGAGAGGGAGAGCTTACGTGGCCTCACCTGTGCAGCCACCAGAGGGGCCAGCCCACCACTGTAGCGGCCTAGCCCACCGAGGGCAGAGCCGTCTTCCTCCTCCTGCCAGTAGGCAGAGAGGAAGCGTGGAGCGCGCGCGTGCGAACACGGCCACCTCCTGCTTGCCACCGAGGCGCCCCCGACGCGTTTGGAGACACCCCGCAGCCCCTCGCTTCTCTCCCTCACTCACTGCTCTCTCTCCCGACCTCTTCCCCCTCCTCTGCTCCCTCTTCCTCTCTGCCCGAGTGGAGCTCGTCGACGCCGCTCGCCGTTGCCGTGGCCACCGAGCCCCCCTCGCCTAGCTAGGATGCTCAGCAGCTCTACCACCTCGCGCTACGCCTCTCCACCTAAATAAGCCACTCCTGACGCCCTACAACGACTGCACCGTCATCGTCTTCGAACTTCGGCCTCCGGCAACCCCACCGGCGATTCGACGCCGTCCGTGCCTCCCCGAGCTCGCCGAGAAGCTCTTCGTGACCGCGGTGAGCCCCGGGTCATTTCCCCCTAACCCTGTCCCCGTTTGGTTGTCGTAGCACCATTCCCCACGAGCACCGAAGCCGCCGTCCGCCATTGCCGCTGCACGCATAGCCTCCGTGCTCCCCTGGCCTCACCGCGCTGCTCTTAGTGCTCCCCGTGCCTAGCAGGTGCTGCCCAGCCCCTCCATTTGCTCACTGATACACCGTAGCGACGCGCCCGTGCACCACCGAACACCACCGCCGCCAAAGCTCATCCCCGGCATGAATTCCGGTGACCCCGCGACCTCTCACTTGGTCCTTTGGATGCGCAAGATCAAGGGCTATCCCCTGGTGCCCTCAGCGTGCCAAGCCGACGCCTCTAGCGCAAGTCCGGCGTGCCCCGCCGTGTTCTGTGGTCGCCGCCGGCTGAACTTCGGCGACCGATGACGTGGACGTCATTAGGCGCTAACCCAACCAGCTAATCACCCTAACAGCCACTGACAGCGGGCCCTACCGCAGGGTCAAACCCAGTCAGCATTGGGTTTGACCGCGTTTAGCCCCTGTGTCACTGACATATGGGCCACACCTGTCAGGTTTGACTCTGGTTAGGCGCTGTTGGCCAGCTGACGTCACAGTGACGCAGTGCTGACGCAATAAATCATTTTCTGGATTTATTGTTATTCAGAAAATCCCAAAAAATAGTATAAACTTCTAAAAATCATATAAAATCAACCGTAGCTCAGAATGAAATAATTTATATATGAAAAATGATCAGAAAAATACAATCTATCCATCTGTATCATTTTCATGCATGTCAAACTAAGTTATACCTGCTGTATAGGTTAAAACATGATAATGACATTATAAATGCTAAATATGGAGTTTGCATATGAACCCTTAGTTCATATGGACCTCATTTAAACTGTTGCTAGATGCATTAGTGTAAATCATAACATTCTTGACATGTCATGACCATGCACCATATTGTCGCATTGCATTGATTGTGTCCTTCTCTGTTTGCCGGTAACCGTCCCCTCTCAGTAGCCGATGCTCCGATGACGTGATCGATGACACCGATGAAGAACTATAATATCTTCAGAAGTGTCAGGCAAGCAAAACCCCCTTGTCCATTCCGATACAAACCCACTCTCTCCCGCTCCTGCTCTCTTTTACTGCATTAGGACAACAACGATTCATCTGTTACTTGTTGCGGTAGTTGAACCCCTTATCCTCTGCATGACCTGTCATTGCCACAGTAAATAGATGAAACACACTAGCATGAGTAGGAGTTGTTTGAGCCCTGGTGTGCCTACTCATTCATGCTTGTTTGTCATGCCTGCTATTGCTTAGAGTTGTGTCAGGTCTGATTCATCGGGGATGAGTTGGAATGGTGATGAACATGTCCTACTGTGTGTGAGCTAAGTGTGTGAACACGTTTTGGTAAAGGTAGCGGTGAGAGGCCATGTAGGAGTACATGGTGGGTTGTCTCATTGCAGCCGTCCTCAGGAACTGAGTTCTGTGTCTGTGATCCATGATACAGTTACTACCACGCATTGGGCCCGAAACCAATGGACCCTCTCGGCTTCTTAATCACCCTTGTCCTCTGTCCAGGAGTTGCAAGTAGTTTCTGGTGTTTGTAGTATGCTGGAGGCCGTGGGCAGCGCTGACCAGAGGGGTGGGCTGTGATGCGGTAGGCACGTGGCCGGGCATGCCGGGCGCCCGTTTGGTGTCTCGGAACCCCGCACACATCGTTCGGGGCCGTATGTGGAAAGCTCGGTCGGACTCCCTGCGGATGGAACCTGAATGGCGATAAACCTGGACTAGAGACTTGAGTGTTTAGGTAGGCTGTGGCCGACACCCTCGCTGGGCTTCCGCTTGAAGGTTGCCGAGTACATGTCGTGTAAACGGCGGTAAGTGGTGAGAGCGTGTGTGTCGAAGTACACCCCTGCAGGGTTAACATCATCTATTCGAATAGCCGTGTCCGCGGAAATGGACTTCTGGGTTGCCTATAACAGTTCATAGACAAGTGAAAGTGGATACTCTAAAATGCGCAAGATAAGCGTGAGTGCTATGGATGGCGTTCTCGTAGGGAGACGGGAGCGGATCCATAGTGGAGTATTGATATGGTGATTATGTGGACTCGTGTGCGCCACCTCAAAGAGTTACTTGCAGTCATAGTTTAGGATAGCCACCGAGTCAAAGCTGGCTTGCTGCAGTCAAACTCCACCACCCCATTTGTTGATACCGATGCATATGTAGATAGTTCTGATGTAAGTCTTGCTGGGTACATTTGTACTCACGTTTGCTTATTTTATGTTTTGCAGAGAGACGTCAGTCTCGCTAGTAGTTCCGTGTGGACTTCGACGTTTAGCTTGATACCTCAGCTACGATCTTGTGCCCTCGGCAGGATCTGGTAGATAGTCAGGCTTCTCAGCCTTTTTCATTTGTAGATGTCTATACTCAGACATGTCAAGCTTCCGCATGTGTTTGACTTGTATGCTCTGAATGTTGGGTCATGAGACCCATGTTTGTAATATCTGGCTCTTCGGAGCCTAATGAATAAATACTCTGAGTCGTAGAGTCTTGTTGTGATGCCATGTTGTATTTGCACATATCGAGCGTATTGTGTGTATGATTGAAATGCTTGGTATGTGTGGGATCCGACAACCTAGTTGTTTATCCTTGGTAGCCTCTCTTATGGGGAAATGTAGTCTTGTGCTTCCATGAGCCATAGTAGTCCGCTACAGCCCGGTTCACCGGAGTCCTGCTAGCCCAGCACTACTGCTCCGGAACACTTGACTGGCCGGCATGTGATTCACTTCGTTCCTGTGTCTGTCCCTTCGGGGAAATGTCACGCGGTGACATCCGGAGTCCTGCCTAGCCTGCTACAGCCCGGGTTCCCGGAGTCCTGTTAGCCCAGTGCTACAGCCCAGATTCACACGCTGCTGACCGACATGCTCGATGTTGATTCATGTATGCCTGTCCCCGCAAGTTAGTGCCACTTTGGGTTCATGACTAGTCATGTCGGCCCGGGTTCTCTGTCATATGGATGCTAGCGACATTATCATATACGTGAGCCGAAAGGCGCAAACTGTCCCGGGCCATGGTAAGGCGACACCCGTGGGAATACCGTGCGTGAGGCCGCAAAGTGATATGAGGTGTTACAGGCTAGATCGGTGTGACTTAGAATCGGGGTCCTGACAGAATCGAACGCCGAAGCCGTCCCCGAGTGGCACCCCTGGCCGAATCATAAGTATTTCACTGGTGCGCATCGGTCCTAAACAAACGGTTTTTAACCCCTTTCTGCGACGGAATTTGGAACCGTCTCCAAGTGAGTGTGTGCGATAGGGTGTTCCCACACGACCCAGAAATCGTTGGGGATAGGCCCTCCTGGGACCCAGGCTGGGGCCGTGTGCGATCGGGCGAGGCATCGAAACCCAATCCTTTCCGTAAGTATGTACATCCCACACGGTAATCCGAGAAAATCATTTCTATAGGTATGTACATCCCAGACAGTAATCCAAGAAAATCATTTCCGTTGGTATGTACATCCCACATGGTGAATCTCAGAAAAACATTTCCATTCGTATGTATATCACACACAGTCAATCCAAGGAATACGTTTTCGTTCTTATGTACATCCCACACAGTCAATCCAGGGAAAACGTTTCCTTTCGGACGTAAATCCCACACAGTTTTATGTGTAGGCTCGTGTGTGAAAGGTGTAACTATCACACACGGTCTTCCTTGGTTAACTGTTTTCTTTTATCAACTATATCACACACGATTTGTTGAAGAAAACTGTGTGGCATTGGGCTATCCATCGCAAGCGCTTTTACTGCTTGAACCGTTTGCAAAGGTCCATGACACATTTAGCAGGTTTATTAGTTTACAATTAATAATTCTAGTATTACGCAAATTCACATTTCATATCGAACAGCTATTTGCCAGTTTCATATCAGGCACATAAATATATTATAACATCACAGTACGGTAGCTACATGAAAACAACACAGTACAACATATAGCTAGTTCAACTTCATAAGAACAATATATTCATTTCCCTAATCGTGATCATCCTGGCTCGTATTCTCCACCTCTGATTTTAGTTCACCCGTTTTGGACCGGCCAACTGGGAAAGTGCCTCCTCCTTCGCCAACACCATCTTAGCAAAGTCTGATTTAAAAAATCTGAGCTCATTCTCAACCTTCAACTTTTTATCCCGCATCTTGAAATATGCTTCAGCGTTGACAAGACTTTCTCTAAGCCTACCTGTGTTCACTTCCTCATACATGCTCCAGAGCTTCGTTAGGCACATCTTCAAAGACTGCGGCCACTCTTGATCAACCCACTCCAAGTAAGAATACTTCCGTTCATCCTATCATACTTAAAACTAGATCGGTAACAATTGTAGGGGAAATGGGTTTATAGGAACATAGAAAATCACCAATGCTTATTTTGAAAAACTGAAGAAACATGTTAATTATGACATATCTTCTCAAAAAGATCAATTTGCAAATGAAATAATTGGTACTGAGACAACAACCAAATTCTGGAACATCAGAAGCTATAATTAACTACAACGACGCTATAAGCTCTTGCTCATATACAATAAATAACAAATTGAACATTTTATGAGGAATGTAAATATAATTGCAACAACATAGTGACAGTGTTTGGATGACAGCAAATTGATACTAACAGGTGTGTACATGCACAAATTTAGTAACATAGAACTAATAGCACTAAGGCCGTCCACTATGTATGCCAAAACTGGTGTAAAGACAACTGTTGCTACATCTCGCACCGGTGCCCTGAACTGGCAAGCCGATGCAGCGGAAAAAATCAGGTACCTGGACTCCGGAGCACGTAGTTGCTCCGATGCCCAGTTCCTTCGTGCCATAAAGATTTACTATTTTACTGCTTGGCTGCTCGGATGTGTGGACCAAAGTTGGGTGCACAAACTGCTGAAGCGGTGCCAAATTATTTTCTAATGGCACCGCTCATGAGATGGCAACAATTTAAGATACTAGGTACAAACTGTGACACTATCTTAGGATGCGTTTGGTTGCAGCTGTGGTATGAATGGGTTGGGACTGTGACAGTGTCTGAATCACATCTAACAAATGATTTGTAACCACGGAAGAGGGTCTAACCTTCTCTGCACATGCCAGAAACTTCCTCCCAGTGTCCACAGAATCAAATGCAAGTAGCTTCATGCATGGAGATTGATGGTGACAACGAGCAGATAGATCTTCAGCCACCCCGCTCCATTCATTGCCACAGATGGTCGTAGGGAGCTACAAGAGGAAGAAATGACTCAAATCGACCTCCGGGTAGAAATCCTTCATTCCAAGTCATAGCCCAAGAGAGAGAAGAGAGGCATACCCGGGTGGTGAAGGAGGAGTCGCCGGAGGAGGAACCGCTGGAGATGACTTTGAAGAAAACCATGGCGACCCCGACGGTAGGATGCGAGACGGCGAGAGCGAGGAAGCGGCTATAGCTTAGCAAGGAAGGAAGGAAGGAGGAAACAGGGGAAATGTGACTTGTGGTCAGGGAGAAAAGGGGGTGGGGAAGGGGGCGGGGGTAGATATTTTGGCGGTAGGCCAAAATTTTGGAAATGTGGAGGGAAACTTTGCGCGCAGTGCCGCCGGACCATTCACTTTGAACGATTGTGTGCATCGCAAACGATTCTTCTACTTTACGCACATGGGATGAGTTTGATAATTCAAATTTTGGTCTCAAGGCATGGGCACATTCACTTTGAACGCGCGCGGTGCCGTCGGACCATTCACTTTGAACGATTGTGTGCATCACAAATGATTCTTCTGCTTTACGCGCATGGGATGAGTTTGATAATTCAAAATTTGGTGGAAATTTTCCCGGGTACGTCATTGCATAATTTAACATCGCTTGCTAATTTGGGCACACAAAAGAGCATACAGCAGACAGACCACACTTACTGAATCGAGCAATTTTAGTAATTACACAGAGCCAGTTCACCTAAACATTGCTCTAACAAAAGACCAGCATTAAAAACAAAGCCTAAGTACGCATAATTAAAAATCCACCGCCGCGCTGGCCTATGCATCGCTGGTGTGAGATGAGACGTCGATGACTTGTCCTGGCGACATGCCGCCGTTGGTGGACTCCGCGTCCCCCTGCTGAAGTCGTCCGTAATTCAAATTTGAACTACATCTACATGCAACGCGTAACCAAAACGGTTTGAAAAATCATATTTGTGTACTTGTGTGCGAGTTAATTCCATGTGCAGTAAACTAGAAGGAATTTTCAAACATATTTGTATCACAACATGGACACATATGCATGAGTACGTATGCATGGAGTGGCATGGCATTTTAAATCCAAAAAAAAAATCAGAAACACATGAAACCTTGGTTGATGTAATGTCATGCCACCAAGATGATGTGGTAAAGAATTGGCATGTTTGACGAAAGTTTGGACACACACCCCTCACAAACCGGAGCAACTCGCTAGAAGGTTCGTGGTTCCGAGAGGGAACAATGCATGTTTGATGACGAACGGGAGATAGCTTCCTCTTACGGCCTTCAAAATTTTCTACCTCTAACATGCACTACTACAAATGTAATGTGAAATTTTGGAAAATTCTAGGGGTCATTTGACCTTTTAAAGACATTTAAGTGATTTTCTAACCATTTAATGACCGTAATTCAAATTTGAACTACATCTACATGCAACGCCTAACCAAAATGGTTTGAAAAATCATATTGTGTACTTGTGTGCGAGTTAATTCCATGTGCAGTAAATTAGAAGGAATTCTCAAACATATTGGTCTCACGACATGGACACATGCATACGTATGCATGGAGTGACATGGCATTTTAATTAAAAAAAATAGAAAAATGATCAGAAACACATGAAACCTTGGTTGATGTAATGTCATGCCACCAAGATGATGTGGTAAAGAAATTGGCATGTTTGAGAAAGTTTGGACACACACCCCTCACAAACTGGAGCAACTCGCTAGAAGGTTCGCGATTCCGAGAGGGAACAATGCATGTTTGATGACGAACGGGGGATAGCTTCCTGTTACGGCCTTCAAATTTTTTCCTACGCTTAACGTGCACTAATACAACTGTCATGTGAAAATTTGGTAAATTTCAGGGGTCATTTGACCTTTTAAAAACATTTAAGTTATTTTCTAACCATTTAATGACCGTAATTCAAATTTGAACTACATCTACATGCAAGGCCTAACCATAACGGTTTGAAAAATAATATTTTTGTGTACTTGTGTGCGAGTTAATTCCATGTGCCGTAAATTAGAAGGAATTTTCAAACATATTGGTGTCAAGGCATTGGCACATGCATGGAGTGCATGCCATGGCATTTTAATTCCAAAAAATTAAAAAATGATCAAAAAAACATGAAACCTTGCTTGATTTAATGTCATGCCACCAAGATGATGTGGTAAAGAAATTGGCATGTTTGACGAAAGTTTGGACACACACCCCTCACAAACCGGAGCAACTTGCTAGAAGGTTCATGGTTCCGAGAGGGAACAATGCATGTTTGATGACGAACAGGAGATAGCTTCCTCTTATGGCCTTCAAATTTTTTCTATGTCTAACGTGCACTACTACAACTGTAATATGAAATTTTGGAAAATTCTATGGGTCATTTGACCTTTCAAAAACATTTAAGTGATGTTCTAACCATTTAATGACCGTAATTCAAATTTGAACTACATCTACATGCAACGCCTAACCAAAACGGTTTGAAAAATCATATATGTGTACTTGTGTGCGAGTTAATTCCATGTGCAGTAAATTAGAAGGAATTTTCAAACATATTGGTCTCATGACATGGACACATGCATACGTATGCATGGGGTGACATGGCATTTTAATTCACAAAATAGAAAAATGATCAGAAACACATGAAACCTTTGTTTATGTAATGTCATGCCACCAAGATGATGTGGTAAAGAAATTGGCATGTTTGACGAACGTTTGGACACACGCCCCTCACAAACCGGAGCAACTCGCTAGAAGGTTCGTGGTTCCGAGAGGGAACAATGAATGTTTGATGACGATCGGGAGATAGTTTCCTCTTACGGCCTTCAAATTTTTTCCTACGTTTAACATGCAACTGTCATGTGAAAATTTGGTAAATTTCAGGGGTCATTTGACCTTCTAAAGATATTTAAGTGATTTTCTAACCATTTAATGACCGTAGTTCAAATTTGAACTACATCTGCATGCAACGCCTAACCAAAACGGTTTGAAAAATCATATTTTTGTGTACTTGTGTGCGAGTTAATTCCATCTGCAGTAAATTCGAAGGAATTTTCAAACATATTGGTGTTAAGGCATGGGCACATGCACGGAGTGCATGCCATGGCATTTTAATTCCAAAAAATTAAAAAATGATCAGAAAAACATGAAACCTTGCTTGATTTAATGTCATGCCACCAAGATGATGTGGTAAAACAATTGGCCTATTTGACGAAAGTTTGGACACACACCCCTCACAAACCGGAGCAACTCACCAGAAGGTTCGTGGTTCCGAGAGGGAACAATGCATGTTTGCTGACGGACGGGAGATAGCTTCCTCTTACGGCCTTCAAATTTTTTCCTACGTTTAACGTGCACTAATACAACTGTCATGTGAAAATTTGGAAGTTTTCAGGGGTCATTTGACCTTTTAAAGACATTGAAGTGATTTTCTAACCATTTAATGACCGTTTCAAATTTGAACTACATCTACATGTAACGCCTAAACAAAATGGTTTGAAAAATCACATTTTTGTGTACTTCTGTGCGAGTTGAAAAATCATCAAACGATGTAAATATGTGGTGTTCAAAAAAGAAAATGTAAAGATTTGGCAAGACAACCGGCCCCCACACGATTGGTTTTCTATCTCGCGGCTCGAGGTTTGGTAGGTGATTGGCGGGGATCATTAATCAGACACGGTTCTGTATTGGAAACCGTCAGCTATTATGTTCACGCACGGATTTGCTGCGGGAATCGTGTGTAATTCAAACTAAAGTACTCGTAAATTCTGGCGACCGGCGTGTGTACTGTCCCCGTCGATCTAGATTTCGGACGCCAATAAATACTACCTTGCTCACATCGTACCGCCTGCATTCTCATCTACATCCTCCCCTCGCTCGCAGAGGGAGTCCTGGACTAAGGGGTCCTCGGGCATCCGGCCTGTTATCCTTTGGTCCGGACTGATGGGCTGTGAAGACATGAAGACCGAAGACTGTACCCGTGTCCGGATTAGACTCTACTTGACGTGGAAGGCAAGCTTGGCAAACCGACTATGTAGATTCCTTCTTATGTAACCGACTCCATGTAACCCTAGATCTCTTCGGTGTCTATATAAATCGGAGAGCGTAGTCCGGATAGACGGATACACATTACCATAGTCATACAGGATAGACTTCTAGGGTTTAGCCATTACGATCTCGTGGTAGATCAACTCTTGTAACACTCATATTCATCAAGATCAATCAAGCAGGAAGTAGGGTATTACCTCCATAGAGAGGGCCCGAACCTGGGTAAACATCGTGTCCCCTGTCTACTGTTACCATCGATCCTAGACGCACAGTTCGGGACCCCCTACCCGAGATCCGCCGGTTTTGACACCGACATTGGTGCTTTCATTGAGAGTTCCACTGTGCCGCCGACAAGAGGTTTGATGGCCCCTTCAATCGTCGATAATGACGCTGTCCAAGGAAGAACCTTCCTCCCCGGATAGATTTTTGTGTTCGGCGGCTTCGTACTGCGGGCCAACTCGCTTGGCCGTCTGGAGCAAATCTCTTTGTACATGTGGGCCATTGTGTTGTGGTCGTTCTTCTTCTCTGCATAAATGTCCAAGTCATCCTCATGTTCCTCAGGAGCATTGATAAGCTTGGCCCATTCCTCAACTGTAGACTGGTACCTAGTACCTTCAGACATCCATACTATCCTTCCATCCGGATAGAAGTGGGCAGTGGAGTAAAACTGCATGATGAGCTCATCATTCCACTTGGTGAGCTTCTGGGCAACAAAAGTGTCAACTCCACATGCCTTGAAGCTATCAAGCACACCAGGGAAGTGATCCTCATTCTCCTTGATGAACTCCCAGTCAACCCATCTCATGTCACACACAATGGGCTTCTTATCAAGCAGAACTGTCTCATAGAAGTCCTGCTGTTCCTTAGCGTGAAACCTATAGTCCATATGGATCAGACTGTCTCCATAGTCTCAATCCTGCATCCTTCCTGATTTTCATGTTCTCTGCAACTGGGTGTGCATCGTTGTGGTCAGGGATCTTGGGTTTCAGCTTCCTCAATACAACAAAGTCATCTTCTTCTTCAGCAGCTTCAGGCACTGGGGCTTTGTTCTTCTCTTCAGCAGGGATATTCCTAGTGCTTCTCTTGGGTTTAGGCTTTGGAGCTGGAGCAGCAGCCTTGGGAGCAGATTTGGGCTTAGATGGAGCAGCCCCTGTTCTGATTGCATCCCCCATAAGGTTTTGAGCTTAGGGTGCTGGTGCAGCATCCTCTTCCTCTTCCTCTTCAGAGTCTTTCCTCATTGAGGGCTTGCCAAGAACTCTGGCAGTAGTGGTTCTAGCCCTGTTCTTCTTCTTATCCTCACCAGCTGCTTCTTCTTCAGATTCAATGGTGCACTTCATAGTTTCACCTGTGGCAACTTTTCTTGGCTTAGACATGGGCTGTCTTCTTGCTGGCATCTTTGTTTTCAGTCCAGGCTTTGTTGCAGCAGTTGTGCCATACTCTTTCTTCAGCACCTTTTTCTTTGAAGTGGCTTCATCTTCAACAACCACATAGTCCCCATCTTCTGTATCAGAAGTCCTCTTCTTCCTTGTCCTGGTGGCAGCCTTTGGCAAGTTGCTGGGAGTGCTCCTGCTGCCATCATCATAACTGCTAGAGGGATCTGAACCCTCACTCATCTGCACCTGCTGTTCAGACTTGTTCTGGCTGTCACTTTGATCAGACATCTCTGCAAACACTCTGATAGCAGAACCTGCGAATAGGTTATAGATGAGGTAGAGTAGATGAGCATCACAAAGTACATGAGTTTTGCAAAACAGATGACTTAAAAACTTAGTTTTAGTTCTTCACAGAAAGCATTTCAGATCTACCGATTTGTAAACTCGGTGATACTGAAGCAGCTTTTGGAACCTAAACTAGTGAACTCGGTCAGACTGAGTCACAGTTTGGTGGTACCGAGACTGCTAGGGTTTCACAGAGAATCGAACTCGGTCACACCGATTTGCAATTTTCGGTCAGACCGAAAACGCATGTGCTCTGGCCTAACCCAAATCGGTGAGACCGATTTCTACAACTCGGTCGGTCCAAGATGAATTCGGCGGAGACCTAACCCTAAATTTTCAAACCAAAACTAATCTACGGGATGTTTTCACTTGACAGGATGATTTCAGTCGTGGCAAGAATCATGGCAAAGTAATGTGCTAAGAATCAGAGTTATAGATTAGCACAAAGATGAAGTTCGTACCCTAGTTCGGCGGCGAACTTGCTACGACGGCAACGGCGGGGCAGATTGCCGTTGACGGCGGCGGAGACCAGCGGCGGGAGGTCGCTAGCGACGAGAGGACGATCCAGAGACCCCGAGGAGGTAGAGCAGGTTATGCGCGGGCGAAGAGGTTCGGAAAAATTCCCAAAATTTGGCCCGTCGCTATATATAACCTGACCCTGTCGGTGTGACCGAGTGGAACGACTCGGTGGCACCGAGATGCAAAGCTGCAAGCAGTTACTGCAACTCGGTGTGACCGAAAGATTCTAATCAGTTGCACCGAGATTGAAAAGCCTAGATCAACTTAGTGATCTCGGTAGGACCGAAAAGGATGAATCGGTCAGACCGAGATGCACAAAGAGCTTTTGGAGGTTTAAGTCTATGATGAATCGGGAACTCCAAGTGCTCCTCACACAGAGTGGTTCGAATCTGACTTGATAAAACTTTGTGATGTAGCATGAATAGAGTTTGAGACGAGAATAGCATAGATAGCTAGAGGGTGTTCTTAGGCATTCTTGTCCATCCATTTGGCGAAAGAGAAAGAGCCAAACAATCAAGGCAACAAATGGATGTCCTCGAATGAGTAAAATATGCAACCAACATGCTCACACAATTAAAATGGCAAATGAAATATGTGACAAGCATGCACAAACACTCTAGCATCTATCAACCAATTGGCGTTGACTAGGTCATCTATATATGAGTATATTGACTTAGGAGTCAAATGAGAACATTTTATCATAGGTCATACTCATCGTTTAAGCACAAGTGGGGTTACCACTTTTACATAAAGCCTTGTTGTGTTCAGACCATTAGAGTTGCTTTAGCTCAATTGATTAGAGTAAAGCTCCCCCTAGATGTGATATCCCCCTTAAGAGGGATGAACTAACCTTGGGTTTTGTCGATGATGACTTCATGTAGGTGTTGAAGTTGTAGATGCTCGATGTTGATGTAGATCATTCGGAGCAATCCTTTGGAGTGAGTTGCACTTTCAATACCTACACGGGTTAGTCCCACAAGGAACAAACAAGGATATCCATAGACATAGAGTGATGCATACACAAGATGTTGTCCATGAAAGCATTAGGTTACCTTGTCCCTTGTCTTACCAACAAGAGGGTTTCTGACTCCTTGAACTAGTGCAAGATATGGAAGTTCTTTGCACTTGTCCTTGCCAAAATGATAAGAGTGAAGTATGTTGGCGGAGTCACCCTCAAGAACTTTCTAGTTCTTCTTCTTCGGGATCCACACCATCTTGATGGGAATCCTTGGAGTCGTAGTCGTACTTGATGAGGTAGAACTTGATGTAGTCTTGGGAACCCACTTGACCAAGGCCTTAGGTGCTTCTTCAAATGCATCAATTTCCTCTTGAAGCTTGTCCTTGCCTTTTTGCTTGTGGTCTTGTGGTGGAAGATCATCTTGAACTTGTGTCCCTTTGAAAGAAGTAGGATCATACTTCTCTTGTTGAGGAACAAACTTTGTCTTAGGGTATTGATCTTCTTCCCACTCAACTCCATTGGCATTGAACTTTTGTTCAAAACCAACACCTTGATTCTTCTAGTGTCTTCCTTGCTTGCGTACATTTTCCTCAAATTTCTTACTTCCAGCAAGGCTCTTGTAAACACCTTTCTCTATAATTCCCTTCAATAAGCTATTTTCTTGCTCAAGTGTAACTTGGCTAAGAGAATCATTAGTGGAATCAAGAGAATTACTAGAAGCAACCACATTGGATTTAGCATGATTGTTGTTACTACTAGATGAAGAATCTTTCTTGCTCTTGTTGCTAGATTTAACTTGTGGCATGTAAGTAGACAAGAGAAAACGCTTGGCAATGTAAGAAGAACTTTTCTTGCGAAGATCATCATTGATTTCCTTTAAAAACTCATGTTCTTGCTCAAGGTTGAGCTTTTAAAAGCGTAGCTTATCATGAATCTTTAAAAGTTCTCGATGATCTTCCAAGGTAGTTTCATGAGCTAACTTAAGAGTGTTTAGTTCTTTAGTTAGACGCTCAATATCCTTCTTATCATCGTCATTCGTTTTATCTTGATTAGCATGATTAATTGACGTTTCATCATAGTTTTCATCACTAGAGTTGTCAACAAGTAAATCATCATCACCTAGCAAATCATCTTCATCACTATTGAAATCAACATACTCGGGATGTGTTACCTTTGGACCTTTGGCCATGTAGCATCTTCCAATTCCTTCATTTGGTGAGTCAAATCTGTCGTAGGAGTTGGTTGACACAAGTGCTAGACCGGCAACACCTTCATCTTGAGTATATTCGGAGTCGGAGTGATAACTTCTTTCGGAGTGATTGTCGGAGTCGGAGCCGGATACCCATTCACCAACATGAGCTTGATGTCTTCTTTTTGTGTAGCTCCTTGATGACTTATCCTTCCTTTCCGAGTGCTTGGTTCTCCGAGAGGGTCTTCGTTCATAACGATCATTTCTACTCCTCCTTTTCTCTTCGTGGTGATTCTTCTCTTCTACTTCTTCTTTTGGGAGAATCTTCTCTTCTTTTGTAGGGAGCCGTACACTCATTGGAGTAGTGTCCGAGTCTTCCACAATTGTAGCAATTACGCTCATGACTAGAAGATCTTTTGTCATTGTAGGACCTTGACTTGGAACTTCTTTCCTTGCTTCTACTCTTGTAGAACTTGTTGAAGTTCCTCACCATTAGACTCAATTCTTCATTGAAGGTTTGCTTCTCACTTGATGATGTGGGAGCATCACACGAGGCTTTGTAAGCACCACTTGACTTGTTGTGAAGCTCTTCCTTATCCTTGAGTGACATCTCATGAGCAACAATTCTTCCAATGACTTCCGTTGGCTTGAGATCTTTGTAGTTGGGCATCATTTGGATCAATGTGCACACGGTATCATATTTTCCATCCAAGGCTCTTAGGATCTTCTTGATGATGAATCTATCGGTCATCTCTTCATTTCCTAAGCCAGCGATCTCATTTGTGATGAGAGCAAGCCTAGAGTACATTTCAGCGCACCTTCACCATCCTTCATTTTGAACTTGTCAAGTTGACTTTGAAGCACATCCAATTTGGATTCCTTGACGGAGTCGGTACCTTCGTGCATATCAATCAAAGTATCCCAAATTTCCTTTGCATTCTCAAGACGGCTGGTTTTGTTGAATCCTTCGGGGCATAATCCGTTGAAGAGAATATCACAAGCTTGAGCATTGTATTGTAGCATCTTCAACTCTTCCGCGGTAGCTTCACGGTTTGGTTCTCTCCCATCAAAGAATTCACCTTGCAAGCCAATACACACAATTGCCCAAACGGTGGGGTTATGTCCAAGAATATGCATTTTCATCTTATGCTTCCAACTAGCAAAATTTGTACCATCAAAGTAAGAACCTCTACGGTGGTAATTTCCCTCGCTAGATGCCATACTCTCCTAGGTTGTGAAACCAAGGCTATGACCACCAAAAGCTATGGAAATCAAAGAAAATGGAGACCAAAGCTCTGATACCACTTGTAGGATCGAAAGTATGTTTAGAGGGGTGTGATTAGACTACTTGACCAAATAAAAATCTAGCCTTTTCCCAATTTTAGTTCTTGGCAGATTTTAGCAACTTAGCACAAGTCAAGCAATCAACCTACACATGCAATTCTAAGAGTATAGCAACGGAATGTAAAACAATTGCATATGAAGGTAAAGGGAGGAGTTTGAGGGAGCAAACACAATGTTGACACGGAGATTTTTTATCCGTGGTTCTGATAGGTGGTGCTATCGTACATCCACGTTGATGGAGACTTCAACCCACGAAGGGTAACGGTTGTGCGAGTCCACGGAGGGCTCCACCCACGAAGGGTCCACGAAGAAGCAACCTTGTCTATCCCACCATGGCCGTCGCCCATGAAGGACTTGCCTCGCTAGGGTAGATCTTCACGAAGTAGGCGATCTCCTTGCCCTTACAAACTCCTTGGTTCAACTCCATAATCTTGACGGAGGCTCCCAAGTGACACCTAGCCAACATAGGAGGCACCACTCTCCAAGAAGTAACAAATGGTGTGTTGATGACGAACTCCTTGCTCTTGTGCTTCAAATGATAGTCTCCCCAACACTCAACTCTCTCTCACAGGATTTGGATTTGGTGGAAAGAAGATTTGAGTGGAAAGCAACTTGGGGAAGGCTAGAGATCAAGATTTATGTGGTTGGAATGGAATATCTTGACCTCAACACAAGTGTAGGTGGTTCTCTCTCAGAAAATATGTGTTGGAAGTGTAGGCATGTTCTGATGGCTCTCTCCACGAATGAAGAGTGGGTGGAGGGGTATATATAGCCTCCACACAAAATCTAACCGTTACACACAAATCACCAAACTCGGTGGGACCGATTTAGAGAACTCGGTCAGACCGATTTGCTTCATAATGTGACCGTTAGGCATTTCGGTGGGACCGACATGTCAACTCGGTGAGACCGATTTCATTAGGGTTAGGGCATAACGTAATCTCGGTGAGACCGATTACACAAACTTGGCGAGACCGATTTTGGTAATAGACAAACAGAGAGTTGGTCAGGCAAACTCGGTGGGACCGATTCGCTCATCTCGGTTGGACCGAAACGTTACGAAAAGGAAACAGAGCATTTGCATTGCAATCTCGGTGGGACCGATCGCTCATCTCGGTTTGACCGAAACGTTATGAAGGAAAACAGAGAGATTACAATCCCATATCGGTGAGACCGAGATCCCTATCGGTGAGACCGAAAAGACTAGGGTTTTTGGCACTGGCTATGTCAACTGAACTCGGTGGCTCCGGATATGGAATTTCGGTGGGGCCGAGTTGGACTTTTTGGTTTCGGACATATGTGGATGTGAGAATGTAGTGGAGGGTTTTGGAGCATATCACTAAGCATTTTGAGCAAGAACCTCATTAAGCAACACCTCATCCCTTCTTAATAGTATTGGCTTTTACTATAGACTCAATGTGATCTCGGATCACTAAAATAGAAAATGTAGAGTCCTGAGCTTTGAGCTTGAGCCAATCCTTTGTCCTTAGCATTTTGAAGGGTCCACTTTCTAATCCATGCCATGCCAATCATTGAGCTTTAGTGAAATATTTATCTTGGAATAGCATTAGCTCAATGAGCTATATGTTGTTAGGAATTACCAAAACCACCCAGGGATAGTTGCACTTTCAGGATCATGAGGACGTGCCTCAAGGCACGATGACGGCTATCTATTCGGACATGACAAACCTAACCACGCCCGGGCCGAATGCCGCAGACGGACTCCATCAGAGCTACGCCATGATGCGGCCAGATATAGAGGCACCGCACACCCTCTCTGCTTCAGAGATGAAGTACTGGATCATGAATTCCCCGAGGGGTTCAAGCCCGTCAATATCGAATCATACGACGGAACAACCGATCCTGCAGTATGGATCGAAGATTTTATCCTCCACATCCACATGTCCCGAGGAGACGACCTCCACGCTATCAAATACCTCCCATTAAAGCTCAAAGGACCAGCTCGACACTGGTTAAATAGCCTGCCTAAGAATTCCATCGGCAGCTGGGAGGACTTGGAAGAGGCTTTCCTTGATAACTTCCAAGGAACTTATGTCCGGCCACCAGATGCCGATGACCTAAGCCACATAGTCCAACAACCCGGACAATCAGCCAGAAAATTCTGGACTAGGTTCCTAACCAAAAAGAACCAGATCGTTGACTGTCCTGATGCCGAGGCCCTAGCAGCCTTCAAACACAGCATCCGTGACGAATGGCTAGCACGCCACCTCGGCCAAGAAAAGCCGAAGTCTATGGCAGCCCTTACGACACTCATGACCCGCTTTTGTGTGGGTGAGGACAGCTGGCTAGCTCGTAGCAAAAACACAGCCAGCGAGGCAGGCCCCATTGAGGCCAAGAACAGCACCGGCAAGCTCTGACGTAATAGACACAAACGCCAAAGCAATGGCGACAACACCGATGACACCATAGTCAACGCCAGATTCAGTGGATCCAAGTCCGGCCAACGGAAGAAGCCCTACAAAAGAAACAACGAAGGACCTTCCAGCCTGGACCGCATACTCGACCGTTCGTGCCAGATACACGGCACCCGGATAAGCAAGCCAATCACATCAACATGGATTGTTGGGTTTTCAAGCAGGCTGGCAAGTTAAATGCCGAAAACAAAGAAAAGGGATCACAAAGTGAGGACGAGGATGAAGAGCTCCGGCAGCCGAACACTGGGGGCAGAAGAAATTCCCCCCTCAAGTCAAAATGGTGAACATGATATATGCTACACACATCCCCAAAAGGGAGCGTAAGCGAGCACTTAGGGACGTCTACGCGGTAGAGCTAGTCGCCCCCAAATTCAATCCGTGGTCATCATTGCCGATCACCTTCGATCATCGAGATCACCCAACTAGTATCTGTCATGGCAGTTCAGCTGCACTAGTCCTCGACCCAATTATTGATGGGTTTCACTTAACACGAGTCCTGATGGACGGTGGTAGCAGCCTCAACCTGCTTTATCAGGACACAGTGCGGAAGATGTGCATTAACCCCTCACGAATCAAACCAACCAAGACTGCCTTTAAAGGAGTCATACACTACAGGAATCAGCTATTTTGCCGTCTGCCACGGCGGACGGCAAAGGCATGAACGGCGGACGGCAAAGACCTTTGCCGTCAGCCGCGGACGGCAAAAGGCTTTGGCAAAGTAGGCTACGGTAAAGAGCTACTTTTCCGTCTGCTTCCTGGCGGCTTACGGCAAAGGCCCTTTGCCGTCTGCCGCGGACGGCAAAGAGAGCGGACGGCAATAATTGCGCTGTCAGTCCGTTAAGTGGCTAACGGCAGGCCTTTGCCGTCCGCCGCTGACGGCAAACTTTCTAGTGCCTTTGCCGTCCACCGCTGACGGCAAAATCGTTTATTCTTTGCCGTCAGCCACTATAGGCACACTGACCAAATGGGTCAGCTCCCAGGAAGCACAGCTGGATGCCACGTGTCTTCTTTGCCGTCCGCGGCGGACGGCAAAGAGCCCGTTGCCGTCGGTGGCAGACGGCAAAGAGCCTGCATATTGGCTCTTTTTTCTGTTTTTTATTAAATCCAACAATTTTCACAGCAAATATATATGACATATATAGATATATTTCACAAGGCAATTACAGAGCAAACATATAAGATATCCAACACATAACTTCATCATACATGCATAGTTCCATCCAACCATACCAAGTTCCATGCATAGTTCCATCATGCATAGCAAGTTCAACATAGAGGCATCCAACCATATATATTACAATAGTTTCATCCAACGATACATGCATAGTTCAACGATACAAAAGAAACAGAGAAAGGGATAAGGAGCACTCCATCTATGCAAGCTTTCGTCAAGTGAATGAAATCTGCAAAATGAAAAATAAGAAAGTTAGAAATAGGTGACTAGAATAAGAAGACTAGAACAAGAAGAGTAGAACAAGAAGAGTAGAACAAGAAGAAGACTAGAACAAGAAGAAGACTAGAACAAGAAGAGTATGTCATTTATGAGCTAACTTACGTGAAATGGATCATATATGAGCTAACTAAGTTGAAATGGGTCGTTTATGAGCTAGCTAAGGTGAAATGGATCATTTATGAGCTAACTTAGCTGAAATGGGTCGTTTATGAGCTAACTAAGGTCAAATGGATCGTTTTTGAGGTAACTAAGGTGAAATGCATCGTTTTTTAGCTCACTTAGGTGAAATGGATCATTTATGAGCTAACTTAGTTGAAATGGATCATTTTTTAGCTAACTTAGGTGAAATGGATCATCTATGAGCTAATTTAGTTGAAATGGATCTTTTTGAGCTAACTTAGGTGAAATGGATCGTTTTTAGCTAACTTGGTGAAATGGATCGTTTATGAGCTAAATTAGTTGAAATGGATCGTTTATGAGATAACCTAGGTAAGATGGGTGATTTTGGAGTTAACCTAGGTGAAATGGGTCATTTTAAAGCTAACGTAGGTAAAATGGATCATTTAGGAGCTAATCTAGGTAAAATGGGTCATTTTTGAGCTAACTTGGATGAACTGGATCATTTATAAGCTAACGTAGGTAAAATGGGTCATTTTAGAGCTAACTTAGGTAAAATGGATCGTTTATGAGCTAACTAAGCTAATTATGCAATTTTTGACATAAGTAAGCTAAGTACAGATTGTTTTAGAGCTAACTTAGGTAAAATGGATGGTTTTGGAGGTCAGTAAGCTTATTAAGTCATTTTGGAGGAGAAGAAGCTAAGTCTAGGTCATTATGGTAAGCATTGGAGGAAATAAAGCTAAGTCTAGGTCTTTATGCATGTGTTAAGCAAAACACTAGATAAACTTACCAAGATCCAGGAGGTGTAGGAGCGGGCTGGCTCGTGTCGGTAGCTGGAGAAGGATCGTGCGATGCTTGTCTAGAGTTACGCTGCACCAAAGATCATTTCCAATGTCTTGTTAGCATGATGACACTCAAATGTTAAGACTAGCAAGTAATGTCCATTCAAATTAAACTCACCGTGGTCCCAGGAGCAATCACTGGCATCGGCGGAGCGGTCTGACCGGTCTTCTCGCACACAGACTGCACATTTGGTTTTGACGACTCAGTCATACTAGTTAGTAATGAGACAAACACTACATGAATGTTTTGGCTAATCTGCAGAAGAAACTTACCACAAGGAGCTCGTACATGGCCCTTGCCTGCATGTCATTCCGTGCCCTCTCCTCCTCCATCATCTTTGTCGTCCTCTCCTCCAACTCCCGCTGCCTCTCCACCGCCTCCGCCAGAAGTTTCTCCGTTCTATCTATCTCACTCTATATAGCAGCCTACAACACCACTCACATGACCATTTGTAATCATTGATGGAAGCGCACACAATGTAATGGAGAAAGATAACTAAGTACGTATCACTAACCTTGATGGCGAGTTGCACTGGCCGTTCATGAGGCCTTATCTCAGGAGCGGAGCTCGACTGGCGCGCCTTGATCTCCGGGAGAGTGCTAGGACAACGGATAAGTCCATCTCCAATGGCTATGGAGCCATGGGACCTCCCGCCACCAGATATCATCACCAGCTCTGGATCAATGGGACCCTGGCTCGGGTTAAAGTCCTCCCCTTTCCTCGCCTTCCCCTCATCTCTATATCTCACGAGCTTGTTGTGGGAGGAGATGTTGGTGAAGTTGTTTGCATCATCGAGGTCAGACTGAGAGAAAGCCTTGACTTTCTTGAAAGAGGCAGTGTGGGCCATGGCATACAGGTCGTACACCTCTGGCACCTTATCCACCTTATTGTGGCATGCCTGAAAGAGAGAAACAATGTAAATTAGTAATTAAAGGGCTCAAGCTAGCATGATGAATGAATTGCATGAATCATGAAGCAAACCACATACCCAGTTGCGCCTAAACTGATATAAGTTGGAGCTGCCTTGATGGTGTGGCACACCTTCCATTTGGGCACGTTTGTCCTTGGCCTCGTTGTGGAGGGCTAGCCATTCTTTTGAGCACCACTCATCGACCAACACCTCCCAACAATCCATCTGATCCGCACACCATCTCGGAGGCGCCTAAGTTAGCAAATAGAAACTTGAGCGCTACGGCTAAGAATTACTAAATGAAGGAACTTAAGTAGAAGGCCTTAAGAATTACCTTCATGTACTGCTCCTTACTCAGGAACTTATCGCGGCACGCCGGCTTGGTCTTCTTGATACCACGCAAGGCGTAGTAGTCTCGAACAGCCTGCACCCGAGCCTCGTGCCGTAAGTTCTGGAGTAGGCGCTTGCAGACGTTCTCAATAACATGTGCCGCGTCCTCCTCGTATCCCTCCTCACACCTGTAGAATGTCTGCAATCAAATGAGACAATATTGATTAGTACAATTAATAACTAGCTAGTTGAAGATTTTTAAATGTGTAAAGGAGAAATTACCCAGAACTTTCTGATCACCATGTCTGCCCTCATGTCGCACACGACACCGTCGATAATCTCATCCGGCGGGGCCGGGGCAGCCACGTAGTGCTCCCAGCTCAATCCAAGCTCTGGAAGCCGACCCTCACCAGGCAACGTGACAAACCCCGGGAAGTTTTGCCGGCAAAGAACTCCAAGGATGGAGTTGGGCCGGCGGACACTATGATGGTGGTCCCAACCCCTGCAGCATGACAAGGCCAACGCATTAGTTATTTGAAGAAACGTGAATGCAGAAGGTACAAAAATATTAAATGCACTTACGTACCTCTCCCCATCAGGGAAAATCAACCACCTCTGCTCGCGGGTCGCCGGCACGGACGGGAGCTGTGTAGCACCACGCTGGTAGACGGTGCCCCCTCCTCCTCAAGATCAGTCGGCTCCCCGCCATCATCAGCATGGCCACTGGGCTCCTCGGGCTGATCCGGCCAGGTACCCCATCCGGACGTGTGCTCCTCTGGGGTCTCGTGGGCTGAAGGCCAGTCGACCCGAGGCTCGTGGGCCCAAGACCTGTGGACCGGAGGCTCGTGGACCGGAGTCCGTGTAGCCTCCTCCTTGGACGAGTCCACCCTAGCAGTCACGTGCTCGGGTGAAACAGCTGGGGGTGGCGGCGAGGAAGGCGCCGTAGCAGTCACCCTACCTCCTCTCCCGCGACCACGTGCCCCACCTCCTCTCTTCCTACCTCGTCCCCTGCTGGGCACCGCGGTCGACGAAGAAGGGCCCGGCGGTGTGGCCATACTGTCCAGCAACGCTCGGCGGAGAGGTGTGTCTGGAATGGAAGACATCAGACCACGCGCCGACGAAGAAGGGGCCTTGGCGCGCTCCCGACCAGCGCCCACCATCTTTCAACACCTGCCATGACAAACAGTAAACGAAATTAGTACAACATAAAAAAAAGACCGACATGAATAATAATATGTGTATCACTTAAGTGTATCATCATCAAGTACAACATAAAAAAATTTAATACCTGACACTACTAATAATCTCGATCAGTATCATCAATAAATGCATAATCATCATCATCACTATAATCAATGACGGGCTCATAGGGTTCAGTGGCATCAACATGTGGAAGGCCACCTTGACGTAATCGGTCAAGCAATGACAGGTCATCCGCAGCAGTAACCTCTGCTTGTTCCGGCTCTTCTTGTTCCTCCTCTGGGGTGATGTCGGATTCACTGTCGCTCTCTACTTTAATGTTTTGGGGTGAAGTATAGCGGTTCTTGAAACGCTTTTTGGAAAGACGTGTCTCTTGGAAGAATTCTCCTTCATATGTGTCTGGGTTAATGTGAGGTTCATAATCCTCTTCCTTTGGGGGAGATAGTCTAGCACGTGGCGGCACTTCATAAACGACATCCCAACCTTTCAGATTTGGATTAGTTTGGCAGGCCCACAGTAGATAGAATACTTGGGTCGCCTGTTGAGCCGTAATATAGACATCAGGAAAATCTAAATGGGTGCTTTGGTTGATTTCAACTAGCCCTATATGTTCATGAGTCCTTCTAGTCTCCTTCGGCTGAAACCAATAACATTTGAAGACTGCGACATTCGGTGGGTTTTCACCATAGAATAGAAGTTCATAAATTGCTTCAACTCTCCCCTAATACTCGGTACCTCCTTCACCGATAGCAGATACACAACAATTTGTAGACTTTCGGTCGGCCATAGATAGCTCTTTGCCATAGGTACGAAAGCGATACCCGTTGATGTCGTATTTGTCAAATGAACGGACCTTATAGTCAAAACCATTAGCGACTTGTCTCAATTCGGCGTCCATAGACTCTGAATTAGCCTACAAGTTTAATATGAAAGGATTGTTGCATTACGCATAAATTAGCGAATGAAATGAAATTGTCTAATAGAAATTACCGTTTGTTTGAACCAAGAGATGAATCCGGGATAGCCGCCTCCTTGCTTTGCGAGAAGCTCATACTCTTCGACAGAATCCTTTTGGATCACCGCTCCATACGAGAATAAGGCGACGTATCGACTGTATGAAATATCCAGGAATAAGAGCAGTTCAAAGGAAATAGAAGTTGCGAAACTATGTACCGAGAACTTACTCGATGTACGGCCGCACTTCTATCAGGTTGTTGAAGATATACAACGAAATGGTCCGCCATTGTTCGTTATCCAAAGATACTGGATTTGAAACACTGGCTGGTGCGAGATTCCCTTTGAATAGGCTGAGGTTGGATCCACCCTTTTTAGGGTCGTCAGCATTGCACCGAGGCTTCGGATTATGCAAATGACGATTTTTGGCTTCGTAGTGTGCTGTCACGAAGTTTGCCGCCTCCTCAGTGATGAATGCCTCAGCCATCGATGCTTCAATTCTACGTTTATTTTTACATTTTTGTCGAAGCGTCTTCTGCATCCTCTCAGTTGGGTAGCACCAACGATTTTGCACGTGCCCCCCAATCTTGCCTCGGTCGGGAGATGCAAAATCAAATGTTGCATTGGATTAAAGAAGCCCGGTGGAAAGATATTCTCTAACTTGCAGATCAACTCCGGCGCCAACTCTTCCATTTCTTCTAGCACGCCAGGCGATAGTTCTTTCACACAAAGAACATGGAAGAAATAGCTGAGTTCTGCCAGTACAAGCCATTCATCCTCAGGGATGAAGCCACGCAACATCACCGGCATTACCCGCTCAATCCATATGTGCCAATCATGACTCTTGAGACCAAATATCTTCAATTTATCAAGACTGGCTCCCCTCTGTAGATTCGCTGCATACCCACCAGGGAACATCAACTGCATTTTCACCCACAAGATAATTTCCCTCATAGCTGGCCTTCCAAGATTGAACCATGCCTTTGGCTTCGTCCAGTTCTGCTTTCCTTTCGGTTCTTTCATGTTTTGTAACGGCCTATCACATAGCGCCTCCAGATCGACTCTAGCCTTAGTATTATCCTTTGACTTCCCATCTATGCCGAACAATGTACCAAAAAGTGCCTTGGCGATATTCTTCTCAGTGTGCATCACGTCGATGTTGTGTGGGCAAAGGAGGTCTTTGAAGTAAGGCAGATCCCATAAGCATGTTTTGTGAGTCCAGGCGTGCTTAGAATTATACCCCTTGAAGTACCCTGGACGCTCTGGATCTGGCTCGAGAGCGTTTAACTGATCCAGGGTCTGTTGGCCTGTCAATGCAGGTGGTGCAGAGTTTTTGACAACTCTACCTCTGATGAAGTTCTTCTTGTCTTTCCTGAACTTATGGCGAGGATTCAGGAACTGTCTATGCATGTCGAAGCAAGAAAACTTGCGACTGGCCTGAAGCCAACGAAACTCAAGAGCTCCCTTGCATGTGGGGCACGGGAACCTTCCATGCACACACCAGCCAACGAATAGCGCATACGCCGGCAAGTCATGCGTCGAGTACATGTACCAGACACGCATTATGAAGTTCCGTTTGCTATAGGCGTCGTATGTCTTGAACCCATTATCCCAGGCTTCTTGCAATTCGTCCTTAAGCGGCTGCATGTACACATTCATATTTTTCCCCGGATAGTTGGGCCCTGCAATTATCAACGTCAGGAAAATGTTCTTTCTTTGCATAATCTGTCTGGGGGGGAGATTGAGTGGAAAGACAAATACGGGCCAACAACTGTATTGGGCTGCCGTCATACCAAACACACTGAACCCATCCGTGCTGATGCCGACTCGAGGATGCCTCGGATCTGCCGCTTTGTCACCATGTAATTCATCAAACTTTTTCCACGCAACACCATCCGATGTGTGTACAATCATCAGATTCCCATCTGCATCTAGTTCGGTTCTTTTGCCCGTTTTGTGCCATGTCATCTGTCTGGCCGTCTCTTCGACCATGAAAAGACATTGAAGTCTTGGTACGATTGGCATATACCGAAGAACACTAACGGGGATTTTGGTCTGTGTCTTCTCACCCATACCGTTGTCTACCACAACATACCTGGAAGACTTGCAAATGGGACAATAGTTCAAGTCCGCATAGTCAAGCCTAAACAAGACACATCCTTTCTCACAGGCATGTATCTTATCATAGGGCATCTTCAGTGCACGGAGGATTTTGTCCGACTGGTACAGGTTTGTAGGCATTACATGGCCTTTGGGTAGAAAGCGTCCAAATACTGTCATCATTGCATCGTAGCATTCTCTGCCCAAGTTGAACTGAGCCTTCAGAGCCATTACTTGTGAGATGGCATCCAACTGACAAAGCGCAGTGTGCTCATGGAGCGGACGTTTTGAAGACTCCAACATTTCATTGAAGGCCTTTGTAGATTCCTCCATCTCCTCGTCCGAATCCCGAGCATCATCGAAGTCTTGCACCATGTTTTCCATCCCGGTACCATGCTCGTCGGTGCGACGACGATCCACCTCAGCTCGGTCACGTTGGGCAGACTCGCCATGAAATGTCCACACCGTATAATCGGGCGTAAAACCACTCTTCTGCAGGTGTTTGCCCATTTCAGCCTCTGTCCTCTTTTCCCAATTGCCGCACCGTAAACAGGGGCACCAGGTTTTCCTCTGGCCATTTGCAAATGCGGCTCACACAAACCCCTTGGTTTTTGTGAACCATTCAGTGCTCCATTTGTTCTGACCAGTGTGACCGGTGTACATCCACGCACGATCACTCATCTTGACTTTCAGAGCTACTAGACACACAACAAATATATATATATATATATATATATATATAATTCACCATGTATATATTCATCAGTTGATCTACTTTGTCAATTTTATTACGTCCATGCAACCTACACTCTAATAGGTAATGATAGGTCCTAATCCCACCCGAGTATGTTTAGATTGGGTTCATTTTCCCATGCTATGCTCCGGATCCTACGCAAAATTTCGGCAGCACCTCCCCGCTGTTCTCCTGATACACGTCTCTGCAATAAACAGAGAGGATGTGTACCCGGAGAACAACAGGGAGGCACTGACGAAATTTATGCGTCGGATCCGGAGCAAAGCATATGGGAAAACGAACCCAATCTAAACATACTCGGGCTGTCCATGGATAGCGTTGGACAATTCGAAAGAATCAAGGTTATAAATATGCAAATGCATGCATATTTATAACTCTGACGCTTTCGAACGGGAGACACATATTGGTTACGCATACTGATGATTCAAGACACATATATAGCTAGCTATCAAGTTTCATCGGAATAGATCAAATAATTAATGGGGGAGGAGGACATGTCATTTGTGCTCACCCACGAACGAAGGGGCAGAGCTCGTCAAACGCACAGCGAGGTCGTCGAACACCAAACCTCGCAGCGATGGAACAACTGCACATTTAAAACTACCCGATCAACACAATTATATATGATGTTTTTATAACAAAATCGAAAAATATATGACCTAACTAATAATTCACAAATATATGACCCCGTTGGCTTTTGGAAGGCCAAAGAACACCTTTTCGGGAGGTGTCGGGGGTCGGGGTGTCGTGTCGGCGTCGGGGTGCCGTGTCGGGGTCGGGGTCTCGGGGTCGGGGTGTCGGGTCAGGGTGCCGGGTCGGGGTCGGGGTGCCGTGTCGGTGTCGGGGTCGGGGTGTCGGGTCAGGCTCGGGGTCGGGGTGTCGGGGTCGGGGTCGGGGTCGGGGTCTCGGGGTCGGGGTGCCGGTTCGGGGTGCCGTGTCGGTGTCGGGGTCGGGGTGTCGGGTCGGGGTGCCGGGTCGGGGTCGGGGTGCCGTGTCGGTGTCGGGGTAAGGGTGGGTGTGGTGTCAGGGTGTCAGTGTCGGGGTGTCGTGTCGGTGTTGGGGTCGGGGTCTCGGGGTCGGGGTGTCGGGTCGGGGTGCCGGGTCGGGGTCAGGGTGCCGTGTCGGTGTCGGGGTCGGGGTGTCGGGTCAGGCTCTGGGTCGGGGTGTCGGGGTCGGGGTCGGGGTGTCGGGGTCGGGGTGTCGTGTCGGTGTCGGGGTGCCGTGTCGGGGTCGGGGTGCCGTGTCGGGGTGTCGGGTCGGGGTGCCGGGTCGGGGTCGGGGTGCCGTGTCGGTGTCAGGGTCGGGGTGTCGGGTCAGGCTCGGGGTCGGGGTGTCGGGGTCGGGGTCGGGGTGTCGGGGTCGGGGTCTAGGGGTCGGGGTGTCGTGTCGGGGTGCCGGGTCGGGGTCGGGGTGCTGTATCGGGTCGGGTTTTTTTTTCCTCTTTTTTCCTTTTCTTCTTCTTCCTCTTCTTCCTTTTCTTCCTTTTTTTCCTTCTTCTTCTTCTTCTTCTTCTTCTTCTTCTTCTTCTTCTTCTTCTTCTTCCTCCTTTCCTTTTTCCTCTTCTTCTTCTCCTCCTCTCCTCTTTTTTCTTCTTCTTCTTCCTCTTCTTCTTTTTTCTTCTCCTCCTCCTCTTCTTCTTCTTCCTTTCCTTTTTCCTCTTCTTCTCCTCCTCTCCTCTTTTTTTCTTCTTCTTCTTCTTCTTTCCTCAAACTAAACTAAACCTAAAACTAAACCTAAATCTAAAACTAAAACTAAATCTAAACTAAACATAAACCTAAAACTAATAAAACAGAAAAAAAGGAAAAAACTAAATCTAAACCTAAAACTAAACTAAAACTAAACCTAAACCTAAAACTAAAACTAAATCTAAACTAAACATAAACCTAAAACTAAAAAAAAAGAAAAAAAAGAGGAGGTAGAGCTCACCTGGGGCAGGGCCGGCGGAGGAGGTGGCCGGTGGAGGAGGGGTGCGGGGTGGCCTGGGGCGGCGGCGCCGGGCCCGGGGCGGTGGGGCGCGGGGGGGCCGGGGCGCCGGGGCGGGGGGCAGAGGGGCGGCGGGGGGCCGGGGCGGTGGGGCGCGGGGGGGCCGGGGCGCCGGGGCGGCGGGGGGCGACGGGTGGTGGGGCGACGGCGCCGGGCGGCAGTGGCGACGGGGCGGGGGGCCGGTGGGGCGGCGGGGTGGTGGGGCGACCGGGCGGCGGCGAGTGGTGGGGGCGGCGGCGCGCGGCGGGCGGCGGCGGCGGCGGTGGGGTGGGATGTGGTGGCGGGGCGCGTCGGGGAGGAGAGAGAGGGAGAGAACAGAGAGTAACGGGCGGGGGGGGGGGGGGGTACGGGCCGTTAGGTACTCTCCTCTTTGCCGTCCGCCTTTTTGTCTCTGCAGACGGCAAAGAGGTGGGGCGTTCAGTTTTTTCCAAACGGGCGGGGGGTGGGGGCCACCTCTCTCTTTGCCGTCTGCCAGCGGACGGCAAAGATTCTTTGCCGTCTGCCAGCGGACGGCAAAGATTCTTTGCCGTCCGCTGGCAGACGGCAAAGAGCTCGCAGATGGCAAAGACCTGTTTTGTCGTCTGCCATTTCTTTGCCGTCTGCTTTTGGGTAGCTGATGGCAAAGAGCTTCTTTGCCGTCAGCTAGCAGACGGCAATGAGCTGGCAGATGGCAAATTAGCCGATTCCAGTAGTGATACCAGGCGTACAGGCCCGCTGTACGGGCTCAATCACGCTGGAGGTGGTCTTCGGTTCTCCGGACAACTTCCAAAGCGAAGAGTTAATCTTCGATATCGCCCACTTCCACAGCGGCTATCACGCACTTCTCGGACGAACCGCGTTTGCTAGATTCAACGGAGTGCCACACTATGCTTATCTCAAGCTCAAGATGCCCGGCCCACGTGGCGTCATAACAGTCAATGGCAATACATAGTGCTCCCTCCGAACAGAGGAGCACATCGCCGCCGTAGCAGCAGAAGCGCAGAGCGGCCTTCTCAAACAGCACCTAAGTACGGCTGTCGAGCCCTCGGACATCATTAAGAGGTTCCAGACTACACTGCAACAGGATGGAGCGGCTTGTCAAGAGCTCGACTAGCAATTCGGCCTCCGTCCCAGTCCCGGTAAGGCAGTGGCATTCGTACCACGCGTACACAATTACGCACTCAAAGTCCCATGGACATCGACGGAGGCACAAGCTAACCCGGGATTTACAGTTCGGCTAGACCGATCCCGGACACACATACTTTCAATTTTTCTTTTTGTTTCAGGTTCCTTTTCCCGCGGTCCTGATCACCAGTCCTTTCGAAGGATTGGCATACAACAGAGGCAAGCAGCACAGGTGTGTAGGGTAACCTCTATACATTCTTCTTGACGGTATTTATACTTATTTCTTAGGACCCGCACGCTGCGCCCTATTGATCCCCGCATGTTAAATAGCCCGGATACTTATCGCACCATTTGTACAAGATACGCCTTGACATATCCATCCAGTTAAAATAAAAATGATTTGTGGCCCAGTTTCTATGGTTATCGCTTCTTACTTCATTTTATTTTGTTCTGCTTATCGGCTGCATCTGTACTCTTTTGTACGTTTCATATGCGCCAGGGGCTACTTAGCGCCCCAAATTACGACAGCAAAGTCCGAACACTTCTTATATATAAGTTCGACACCCCGAATTCAGCATTATATGCATTGGCTCCGAATCATGTCTTTGGTCAATAGTTGGGTTGCCCGGCTCCTGTGCTTGCTACCCTATGTTCCGCTACATCGGCTAGGGTAGTAAAGGGAGAACTACTGCGATTGTGCCCTGGCCTTGACCGGATGAGCACCTCTGTAGAGAAAGCCGAAAATTGACTGTCATGATACGACGAGAGCTGGTCAGCTGTTCGAGGGTTACAAAATCGTTGGAGATTTTTTCTGCGTTATGCGAAGGATCGGCACTTCCTGATCAGATGCTGACAGCACCCTGGCTTGGACCAGGGGCTGCGTACATGTTTTATTATAAAACTCCTATGGCTAAGTGAGGGCGTTTAAGCAGCATAGTCTGATTGTCTGGTTCGTAGCGCTAAGCAATTCCTTCAAGGACCATATAATTGGATAAAGATTGTTTAGATACCATCCCGAACACCTCCGTACTACCTACGTGAGGGCAGAAGCCGACGACTGGCCAACCCTCAGATTTCATATAACACGGCCGCACAGGAGGAAACAATTAAAACACAACAAGCATTATATTACACACCGGCTTTGTTTTTATCATACAAGGCATGGACAAAACACGAATGTACTCATTCGAAAATAATGTCCTGCTGCGCTGCTGCAAGTCGAGACCCTTCTAAGACATCCGCAAAATATCGCTCGGGTGTGCGGTGCTCCTTGCCCTCGGGCGGCCCTCGGGCCACGTCAACAACGTTCATCTTCGCCCACCACATCTTGCAGCGGGCGAAAGCCATGCGGGCACCTTCGATGCAGGCCGATCACTTGACGGTGTCCAGCCGTGGACAGGCTTCCACTAGCCGCCTCACGAGTCTGAAGTAGCTGCCGAGCATAGCTTCGGCTGGCCACAGCCGGATCATCAAATCCTTCATGGCTAGTTCGGCCACCCTGTGCAGCTCCACCAGCTGCTTCAGCTGATCGGTGAAGGACATGGGATGCTCTGGCATTGCATACTGCGACCAGAATAGCTTCTCCACAGAACCCCCTCCTTCGGTTCGATAGAACTCCGCGGCATCCGATACACTGCGTGGTAAATCAGCAAAAGCCCCTGGGGAACTCCGAACCCATGTTAGTAAAAGGTACTGCTTCTCCGCATACTTGCTTTGCATCTTAAAAGACATTTTTTCACCGCATCCTGGAGCTCCTGCTGGATTTCTTTGACCCGGGCCTTGAGCTTCTTACGGGCGGCCTGCTGCTGGATAGCTTTCTCCTCGGCCTCGCCCAGGGCCTTCCTCAGGGCCTCGACCTCGGTCGCGGCTCCTGCACATATTACGACACTAAAGTCAATATAGAGCGCCTATGCTTTCCGAACAAACAGCAAGTCATTACTCACCTTGCTTCTCCTGGAGCCGAACCTTAACCTTGCCGAGCTCGTTCTCGGTCCGCTCCAGCCTCTGCCTCAATTCAGAGACTTCGGCAGCATGCGAGGTTGCGGCCAACAGCGACGCCTGCTTATGCATACATATTACGTTAGTCTCCTACAATAGAAGATCGATCCTCTGTCCGGTTCTTCTCGCCGAACACCGGACAGTGTCTCAAGGGCTACTGACTACATGGGTTTTTTTATTTTTCTATGTCACTTACCTCGAAACCTGTCAACAGGTTGCTGCAGGCTTCGTTCAGTCCTCTCTTGGCGGACTGAACCTTCTCGATCACCGCGCCCATAAGGATACGATGCTCGTCCATAACGGAGGCGCCTTGTAGCACCCCCATCAGGTTATCCGGTGCCCCCGGATGGACGGGCCACCGGCGGAAGCGGCGCACCCCCTCCTTCAAAGGGGGCTGCTCGCCCGACTGCGGAGCCATATGGGTCTCCGGAATCTTATTCGGGTGAGGGCCGAACTGCATATGACCGTCTTCGCCAATCTCCATGGGGATTGGCTCCCCCGTGTGTCCGGCAGTGGAGGTCTTGCCTTGTGGCGCCTCCCGGACAGCGTCCTGGACTCCTCCCGGTTCGGAGCGGTCCACCGGGACAACACTTCAGTGTCGTCCCTGGCCCCGGGGGAATAAGCAGGCGGTGGCGACATGCTCGCCATCTCCGACGAAGCCAACGAACCTCCAGATGAGGATCACTGGATAAGGTCACGGGCCGGACTGCGATAGTGCAGTTAACCATGTCAAGATAATAAAGAGAAAGGGCCGGATGTGCGCATGAACGAGCCATGTCACTTACGATGCAGCCTTGGGCTTAGTGCGGGGGCGTTGCTCTGGACTGCTGTCAACGTCCCACACGGTGTTGACCGCTGGGACGCCCCTTCCCTTCTTGGGCATTTCCGCCTCCAGATGCGTCAAAGCCACCCTCTTCTTCTTCCTCTCCTCAGGAGGAGGGTTGTTTTCTTCCTCCTCCTCCTCTTCCTCGTCATTGTCCTCAGGGACAGAGGAATGAGCTTCGTCTTCTTCGGATGTCACGTCCGAAGTGCCCTTGCGGCGAGGGCCACTCTTGGCCCTCTTTGCCTTCTTCTTGGCCTTCTTCTCCGGCGCCTTATATGGCGCCGGCACCAGCATCTTCGCTAGACGCGGGATGACTGGCTCTTCAGGCAGCGGAGCCGGACACTGGATCCGCTTTGCCCTCTCCATCCAGTCCTGAAAAAGCAATAATAAAATCTCACGCATCATCCTCGAAACAATTAAGTTGGGGGTACATCAAAAATAACATACCTCGCTGGCGGGGTGTTTACAATCGTGACCACGGTCTGAATCCGTGGCTAGTGGTTTCTCGTCGCCCTTAAAAAGCAACTTCCAGGCGCCTTCGTGAGTAGTCTCGAAGAGCCTTACCAAGGTCTGGTGCTTCTTCGAATTGAACTCCCAGAGAGGGCGGCTTCGGCGCTGGCACGGAAGAATCCAGCGAACTAGCATCACCTGGATTACATCGACGAGCTTGACATTCTTGGTCACCATGCTTTGAATGCGCGTCTGCAGCGCTATCAGCTAATCAGGCGAACACCAGTCCGGACCCTTCTCGACCTAGGAGGTAAGTCGCATGGGAGCGCCGGAGAGGAATTCGGCAGCTGCGGCCCAGGTGATGCCGCGAGGTTCAGTGACATAGAACTACTGCTTCTGCCACTCCTTTACTGTGTCCACAAAAGTGCCCTTGGGCCAGGAGACGTTGGACAGCTTACTCACCATGGCTCCTCCCCACTCTGCGTGCTGGCCATCCACCACCTTCGGCTTCACGTTGAAGACTTTGTGCCAGAGCCCGAAGTGGGGTTGGATGCGGAGGAAGGCCTCACACACGACAACAAACGCCGAGATGTTGAGAAGCATTTCGGGGACAGATCATGGAAATCTATCCCGTAATAATACATCAGCCCATGGACGAAGGGTGGAGTTGAAACCCTATCCTGCGGAAGAAATGGGGGATGAATACTAACCTCTCGGTGGGCTTCGGTGTGGGGACAACTTGTCCCTCGGCCGGCAGACTGTGGTCGATCTCCTTCGCCAAATATCCGGCTGCCCCAAGCTCAGTAATGTCCTCCTCCTTGATGGAGGAGACCATCCACTTGCCCTGACCACTGGATTCGGACATGGTTGCTTGAGTGGAAAGGAGATGAGAACTTGGGCGCTGGAGCTCGAGATTGGAAGGGCGGAGACAGCGAAAGAGCGTGAGAAGAGGAAGAGGGAATCCTTATCCCCTTATAAAGGTAGTGAATATTAAACGCCTCCTCACTCGCCTTAAGATTCGCATATTCCCAAGGGCTGTATAAACGGCACGGTTGGGTTACCCATGCCCGCATTGATGAGAATCCCGCAATAAGGGGACACGATCTCTGCTTCGACAGGACGTGCCAATTTTAACCGCGTCTCGAAACGTGGGATGGCAGATGAAAAACGGTTTGAAATTATGACCGGACAGGCGTGATGTCGTGTTGTAAAAAAGCTGTCAACAGATTAGATTCGTGCGAATATATATCCTCTCTGCGGCTGTGTATTGTGTGTGTGTGTGACAGGTCCGGATACAATCATCGCATCCGAAGACTATCTTGAAGTTCGGAAAAAGGGGAACCTGCCTTGCAATGCCGAAGACAATCTGCGCGCCGGACTCCTCGTCATTGAAGCCAGGTTCAGGGTGTCGGGTGGTAGGTGCGACATATGCCAACGGGTGGCTTATCATGGTGGGAGCCAGTAAGACGTCGCCGGTGCCTGGAAACGGGATGAGGCGAAGACATGCACGCCGGCGAATCTTACCCAGGTTCGGGGCTCTCTGTGGAGATAACACCCCTAGTCCTGCTCTGCGGGGTCTCCGCATGATCACTAGATCAGAAAGAGTAGCTACAAAGGCTCCTAGAGCTGTCGGGTTCAAGGGAGAAGAAGAGCAAGGCTAGCTCTCACTTCCCTCTCTATATGGTGTGTGTGTAACTCTAAGAAGCCAACCCTTTGCATGGGTGCCCCGGGGGGTTTATATAGGCCTACCCCCAGGGGTTACAATTGTAATCCGGCTGGGCGCGGGACCCAGTCGTCAGTGTCTGCGCTCGCCGGCTTCTCCGCCGACCGGTGGGTCCCGCCGGCTGCCGCCCTTTGGGTCGACAGACCGGCCCCACCACCCGGGGGTCTTGTCGGCGGCTGTTTACTGTAGCCTCGCCTCTAATGACGAGGGATTTGTCGAGGTAAGCGTGGCTACAGTGTGCCGCCTCGAGGACTCTCACTGTAGCCTTACCTCGTCTTGTCTCCTTAATGTGGCTGATGCTTCGAGGGAGGGGGGTAGCCGGCTTCTGGGGGCCCGCTACGCCCTTGGCCGACTGGGGGAGGCCGGGCCGCCTTCGTGTCTCTCTCTGGATAAAGGGGCCCACCGCCCGTGGGCCGTACTCGCGTCTGTCGTGGATGACGTTGAGGCCAGCATGGCTACATGGCCGTGCCGGACGGGAGATGGCCGACCCGTACGGCGTCCTGTGGCTATGCCAGCCTCGGGATTCGGGGACAGTGGGCCGCACTGTAGCCACACCCCGTCCCGTCACCGTTATGTGGGCGTAGTTTCGGTGGGTGCTGCCTTGGCCGGCTTCTTGGAGTCGGCGCTCTTTATGGCCGGCTCTGGGGAGTCGGCATTCTCTACGGCCGGCTTCCTGGAGTCGGCCATCTCGTAACTATCTTGGGGGAGGTTGCTGAGGCTGGGTCGCCTTCTGAGAGTCGGCTCCTGGGATAGCCGTCCGGGGGAAGGCGGCCCAACGCTTTGAATGCTTGATGGATCAAATGGTCTGGTAATTTCTGAAGAGCCAGGGGTAGTCGGTTAGGCTACCCGTGGCCATTTACTCCGACAGTAGTCCCCGAAGCTGATTGAGCTTCGAGGTGGGGTGGGAGTCGAGAAGCTCGATTAGCTTCATATCTTGACGAGCCGGCAGCTGGGAGCCGGCTTCGGTTGGGTGCGTCGTTTCGGCGAAAATTTTTGGAGTCGGAGGGCGAGAGCCTGCCGGCGCGTGCACCGGGCCGCGGGCCAGCCACTTGCCGCCTGCGAACCACGTGGCCTCTCTTGGCTAAAAAGCCTGCCAGCCCACGTGCGCGACGGGACGTCGCCGCAGGTCGGGGGCCCGCCACGCCTATGCCCGGGCCCAGGCGCGGATTCTTTGCGGCCCGAAACCGGCCGCACGCCTTCCTGCGGCGGTTTTGGCACGCCTTCCGGGCGTAATAATCGCGAGGCGTGGGGGGAGTGGGTGCAGTTAATCCCACGTCTCACCCCACGCCCCGCCTCCCCGGCTTCTTCGCGCGAAGCTATAAGTAGGGGGAGGGGGAGAGCGGCAGGCGCTCGCACGCCCCTTCCCTTTCCGCCATCTTCTTCCTTCTGCCCTTTCTTGCAACAACGCCTCGCCGCCGCACTGCTCCACCGCTCGATCCTCCGCCGCCGCGCTCGTTCTCGCCAGCCCCACACCACGATGCAGTATGGCGGGGATTGGGACGGCTCCAACGTCCACGAGGATCACGTCGAGTTCCTCCGCAAGACGCGGCGGCTGCCCGGCGCGGACAAGGTGGAGGTCCGCCTTGCGCCGGCGAAGGAGATCACGCCGGAGCCGGAGGAAGGCGAGCGGGTAGTCTTCCGCTCGCATTTCTTGCGCGGCATCGGCTTGCCCATGAGCGCCTTCTTCCGCTCGTTTCTCGAGTTCTACCAACTCCAGCCGCACCACCTCACCCCGAACACGGTGGTGCTGCTGTCTGCCTTCGTCACCTTGTGCGAAGGCTACCTCGGCGTCCTCCCCACCCTCGAGCTCTGGGGGGAGTTCTTCCAGTCCAAGCTGGGCTCGCGCATGCAGGGCGTGCCGGCTCAGAGTGACGCCTTCATCGCGATGCGGAGGGTGGCTGTCGACAACCCCTTCCCCGTCATCACGCTGATCCAGTCGGTGAAGTTATGGCAGAAGTCATACTTCTACGTGAAGAACGTCGCCCCGCAGGGCGACAACGTCAATCTGCCGGCTTACGTAGCCGGCCCACCGGTAGGCAGGCGGCCCCAGTGGTCCTACCGGGCCATGACGCTGACGCCGGCTGGAACCGAAGCTGTCGCCCGAGTGCGAGCGATGATCCAGTCGGAGGGCTTGTCGGGGCCCGACCTGCTGGCCGCCTTCGTCACGCGCCGGGTGCTCCCGATCCAGAGCCGCCCTCATATTATCTGTCAGATGAGCGGCCAGCTCGATCCGAGCCGGATGTGTACCAAAGACATGTCGCACGACGAGGTGGCCTATATGGTGAACTACCTTGCGAACTGCAAACTCTCGGCAGAGTGGCAGTTCGGCAAGGAGCCATATTGCCGGGCCCATCCGCCGCCCACGGTATGTTCTCCTTGTCTCTTCTTCTTCTCTCAGTTTTGTCGCCGAGTTCCTTTTGGCCGACTCTGACCAGTCGGCTTGCCTCGACAGAGCCCTCTTCTTCGGCCTGCAGGTGGGTCGGACGCGGAGCGCCGATTCATTCCCGACCGGACGGAGCACGATCTGGAGGACCCCGACTTGGGGGCGGCCGCTATGGATGACAATACCGAGGCGGGTGGTGGCCAAGCCGGCGGCGAAGCAGGCGGCTTCGGGCTTGGAGTCAGCTTCGACGACTGGCCGGACGACGATGAGGCTGAAGTCGTCCCACGCCGTCAGCCGGCGTCTGGCCACGGCGCGGGTTCCTCCGCTGCGCCGCCTGCTCGGGGCGGTGGGCAAAAGCGTCGTGCCGCGCCGGGCCTGTTCGGCAGTCGGCCGAAGAAGCCCAGAGGCGGGGCAGTGGCGACCAGGCGGGAGGAGGCAGCCGCAAAGGCGGCTCGCTTTCGCAAGGTGGTGAAGCAGTCGCAGACGGTGTCGGCGTAAGTACACTCTCCTTAGTGCATTCTCTTTTCTTTTCTCTGGTTGCTCCTGTATCCTTGTCTTTTCTCCAAACAACCAGAGCTCCATTGTCACTCGAGCGGGCTGCAGCCGCCTCCGTCGTTGGGTCGCCGGGGGGATCCGGGAGCACTACTCGCCGCGTGGACCCCCGTGCCGACCTTCAGGCGGCGACGGAGCGGAATGCGCGGGAGGTGCGAGAGGAGTGGGAGGCGCGGGAGGCGGAGGCGTTGAGGGCGGCCGCCGCCAAGGCGGCGCAGGAGGAGGAGGCGACGAAGGCGCGGGCTGCCGCCGCGGCCAAGGCCCAAGCAGAGGCTGCGGCTGCGGCGATGGCGGAGGGGGCCTTGCTGGTCACCCCACTGCGCGTCGCGGCGCCTGGGGCCCCGGAGCCCCCGCCAGGAGAAGCCGACGGTGACCTGCCGGGGCTGGAGAGGGATGACGACGTCGTCATCCTGGAGAGGGCGGCAGTACCGACCCTCCGACTGGGACGGCTCATGGCGGCCGGCCTGATCTGCCGCCTGCGCAGTCGACGGGGGGCGAGCCGGCCGCGAGGACTGAGCTGGCGGTCCGGACGCCGCCATGCCGGTGCGCGGGGAAGGCCGCGTCAGAGCCGCAGAAGGCTGCGTCGGAGCCGCAGCCGGCCGCGGGCTCCAGCTCGTCGGCCCAGGATGTGGAGGCGGCCAGCGCCACCTCGGGGTGGACGCCGGGCGGAGGGACGGCCGTGATGAACGTGGCCGTGCAGGACGTCCGGACCCGGCTCCAAGCCCAGGCTACGGCGCTGAGGCGGTACAACGACGAGTTCCTTGCGACGCGGGCGGCCATCCGGGTTAGTCTTCTTATCTTGCTTCTTTTTTATCTTGGTTTCTTCCGTGGGGGCGCGTCAGCGCACCCACTGGGTGTAGTCCCCGATATTCGAGTCGGCTGCTGAGCAGGCGGCTTGGAACTTTTTAGCGGAACTAGTTTTGCTATCTTTTCTCTTACTTCGCTGTCCTGCCTGTCTTGCAGGACTACCACAATCTTCGCGCAGCTACCTTCAACTCCCAAGCTCGGGAGCTGACCCAGAAAACCGCCGACCTAACTGAGAGCCGGGGTAAGTGCTTTGTCCTTTATCTCACGTGGGGGCGCGTCAGCGCACCCACTGGGTGTAGTCTCCGAGATTCGGGCCGACTGCTGAGCAGTCCGGTCGGATCTTCCTTGACGACTTCCTCTTATTGTTTCTTCTTTTTCTGCCGTCCTTGCAGCGGCCAACGCCAGTCTGAGGGCATAGCTGGGAGGGTCTCAGGCTGCCCTTCGTGCCAAGGAGGCCGAGTTTGCCGCCTTGGTGCAGGAACGTGACCGCCTGGCCAAGAGGTTGGCCGACCAGGAGGAGGGCCACAAGGCGGCTTTGAAGGCAGTGCAGGACAGCGAAGCCGCCCTCCAGGCCGAGTACGAGACAGAGGCGGCTGGCTGGGCCGAAGCAAAGCATACTCTGATCAATGGCTATGGCCAGATCGAAGATTTGGTTGACGGTAAGCCGCCTACTTCTTCGTCCTTTCTTGCCGTATGCCGCTTTTGGCTCGTTTTCTGACTTGGTGTTTCCTCTTCTTTCTCTTTCTTTTTTGCGCAGAGTACTTCCCTGGCTACTCTACCGCCGCCAACCAGATCATCGAGGCCCGCCGCGAGGCACGGAGGCAGGCTGGCGCTGAGATTGCGCCAAACGCTAGCCGGTCGCTGGAGGAGCAGCTCTTGGCGATCCAGGCCCGCCTCCAGCTAGCTCATCGACTGCTCCGCCGTCTTCAACGTGTCGGGGCGCAGGTGCTGGCCGCCCTCTGGCCTGGCGAAGTGGTTCCCCGCACCCCCAGTCGGACTTCCGACTGGCTGGAGGTGGCGGTCGGCCGCTTTGAAGCCTGGAAGGCTTCGGCGGCTCGGTCCGGCGCCAGGCGGGCGCTGGAGTTCGTCAAGGCCTGGTATCCCGGCCTGAGTCTGGACTAGCTGGCTACCTGGCGGCAGCAGGCCGACATGGAGCTGGAGTCGGCGTGGCCGGCTATCATCCGGCGGGCTTCGGCGATCGCCGACTACACCGACAGCAGCGCCTTCGCCCCTGAGGTAGATGACAACAGTGTTGCCCAGCCGGAGGACTGGTTCGGGCTGAACCCAGCAGACAGCGAAGACTCAGCGGAGGAGATCGACTCCAGCGACGAGGGTGAAGAAGAGGAGGAGGAAGGTGAAGACGCCGGGCCGGATGGTGGGGTGACCGGCCAGCCTCAGCCTGACCGCGCCTCCAGCAACACGTCACGCGCGGGTGCGTCGCCTGCCACCGATGGTGATCAGGCTGAGACCCGCCAGCCGGCCACTCCTTCAGCCGGCGACGCCGTCTCCACCGACCAACCCGGCTCCCACGTCGCACCTTTACTCTAGTCTGCTATCTTTTATTTTCCTGTCTTGTCACTTTTGGAACAATATTCTGTTAAGTTTACACAATTCCACCCACTGGGGGTGTATTCGAACTATGTCGATTGCCGGCCTGTTGAGGGCTTTATATGTATATATGACTATGCATGTGTTTGGCTTTTCCTTGTTCTTTGCTTTTCATCCTTCTGCTGTTTCCTTTGCCGCCCTCCCTTGGTTGCCGCCTCCCCACACAGACAGTTGCTCTGCAATCTGTAGCTGGAGAAGTGCTTGGCCAATTGGGAGGGCAAGTACTCTAGCTTTGTTGGATTAGAGCTAAGTGTTTAGGAAGCCGGCCAGCCAGCTGTTCTGACAGCCGGCAGGCGTGGTTGGAGGCCGTCTTTTCGCTATATAAGTTCATTAGTCCTTAGCCGTTTTTCGTGCGGGCATCCTTTCTGCCTTGGCTCTTGCTAGTCGGACAGTCGGTTCTTCGAGCTGTGACTTTCAACAAGAGAGGACTCGGGAGCCGGCACACTACTTGTCTGACTTCAGGTAGAACTTTTAATATAGCTCAAGGCGGCCAGTCCCCGGGCCGACTAGTCGAACCCGGTGCCAGACAAGAAATCAAATGTAATAATACATTCATGGATATGACACTCGTCGCTCATAGATAAATAAAGGAAGTCCCCGAGTGCTCCTCGGGGAGCCTGTTGTTTCATACTTAATACAAAAGGGTAGCATGATACATACTACTTTCAACTGTAAAATCTTCTCAGGAGATTCGCGTTCCATGGTCGCTCCGACTCCTTGCCGGAGTCATCCCTCTTGCGTGCTCTTGGTTTTTTAGCGTCAATCAGGTAGTAGGAGTCGTTGCCTAGTGCCTTGCTGATGACGAAGGGGCCTTCCCAAGGGGCCGAGAGCTTGTGCTGGCCGGCTGTTCGCTGGATCAGCCGAAGCACAAGATCGCCCTCCTAGAAAGATCTTGGCTTGACCTTGCGGTTGTGGTAGCGGCGCAACCCCTGCTGGTAGATGGCGGACCGACTGAGTGCTAACAGCCGGCCTTCTTCCAGTAGGTCGACACCGTATTTTCTTGCTTCCTTGGCCTCCGCCTCCGTGTACATGGTGACCCGAGGCGAGTCGAACTCGATGTCGGTTGGGATGACAGCCTCGGCACCATATACAAGGAAGAATGGAGTGAAGCCGGTTGATTTGTTGGGGGTAGTACGCAGACTCCAGAGGACAGCCGGCAGCTCATCGAGCCAGCAGCCGGCCGATCGCTCCAGTGGCACAACCAGTCGGGGCTTGATGCCGGAGAGGATGAGTCCATTTGCTCGCTCGACCTGGCCGTTTGACTGTGGGTGGGCAACGGACGTTAAGTCCAGTCGGATACCCTGCGTCGCACAGAAACGTGCCAGTGCTCCTTTGGCAAAGTTCGTGCCGTTGTCGGTGATGATTTTGTGCGGCACGCCGTACCGAGTAGTGATGTCGGTGATGAATGTTACGGCAGTCGGCCGGTTCAGCTTCTTGATTGGCTTTGCTTCGATCCACTTTGTGAATTTGTCCACGGCGACAAGCAGATGTGTCAAGCCGCCACGGGCTGTCTTGAAAGGGCCCACCATGTCCAGTCCCCAGACGGCAAAGGGCCAGGTGAGGGGAATGGTCTTGAGTGCAGAAGCCGGCAGGTGTTGCTTGGAACTGAAGACTTGGCATCCTCTGCAGCTCCTGACTATCTCTTTGGCGTCTTCCAAAGCAGTCGGCCAAAAGAAACCGTGGCGGAAAGCTTTGGCCACAAGTGATCTTGAGGCTGCATGGTGGCCGCATTCGCCTTGATGGATACCCTTGAGGATTTCCACTCCTTTTTCTGGCTCGACACAGCACTGGAAGACTCCAGTGACGCTGCGCTTGACAAGCTCTCTGTTGATTATTGCATATGCTCCGGCTCGTCGTTGGACTAGTCTTGCTGAGATCTCATCAGCCGGCAGCTCTCTGCTGACTAGGAATTTGAGGATGGGCTGGGCCCATGATGGAGTAGTGACTTCTTCTTCTGTTAATGCGGCCACCATGACCCGGGTGGGTGGGTCGGGTGGCGTGGAGTTGGAGTCGGCCACCGCTTCTTGTGTCGCTACAGTCCCCGGGCCGACTGCTGCAGTCCCCGGGCCGGGTTCTGAAGTCCCCAGGCCGGGTGCGACTACGGTAGTTCCCGGGCCAGTTGTCGAAGTCCCCGTGCTGCCTGCGGGATTCCTCCAGTCGGATCCGGCTGTATCAGGCACAGGCGGTACGAAGATAGAGTCTGACTCTAGAGACCGCTTGATGGACGGCTTGAGGAGGCGCTGGAGGGAGACGCCGGTCGGTATAGCCTGTCGGGTGGAGCCGATCCGTGCCAGGGCATCTCCTTGGTCGTTGTCGGCCCTTGGCACGTGAAGGAACTCGCACCTTTCGAAGTACCCACTGATCTGCTGGACGAGGAATCGATAGCTCGCCATGTTTGCGTCCTTGGCGTCCTAGTCGCCAGACGACTGCTGGACCACCAAGTCTGAGTCGCCATAACACAGGATCCGGCGTATGCCGAGCTCTTTGGCTAGTCGAAGCCCATGTATGAGTGCCTCGTACTCGGCCACGTTGTTGGAGGCGGCGAAGTGGATTTGCAGCGTGTATCTGAGTTTGTCTCCTTTGGGAGAAGTGAGGACGATGCCGGCTCCCAAGCCGGTGCGCATCTTGGACCCGTCGAAGTGCATCCTCCAATGGGTAGAGTCGGGAGCCGGCGGTAGGTACTGGGTCTCGGCCCAGTCGACGAGGAAGTCGGCCAGTGCTTGGGACTTGATGGCGGTGCGGGGCTGGTAGAAAATTGTGTATGGTGCCAACGCAATGGCCCACTTAGCCACCCGGTCGGATGCATCCCGGCTGCCTATGATCTCGGCCAGCGGTGCGGTGCACACGACCGTGATGGGATGCTCTTGGAAGTAGGGCTTCAGATTCTTGGCGGCAAAGTACACCCCATAGCACATCTTCTGGTAGTGCGGGTAGTTCTGTTTTGAGCGGGATAGTACTTCGCTTAGATAATACACCGGCCTCTGGACTAGCTTCGAGGCGGGGGAGGAGGCGGATTTCCTTGGCGCTCCACCGCTCGAGGGCGGCCCTCCGCGTCGCGCTCGATGGTGATGCGAGTCCGGCTACGGCTAGCAGCCGGCTCCTTGTCCTTCCTCTCGCGGGCGCCGCTCGCAGTCGGCGATCGGGACCTCGCGGCGTGCTCCCGGCGCGGGGGATGACTATCAGCGTGAGCGCCGGCTTCATGCCGTTCTGCGGCCGCGTCGATCAGCTGTTGGATCCGCCTTGTCATGTAGGGGAGCTCATCGGCTCCCAGCCCATTTAGCTCTTCAGCGGCCGCCTGCGCGGCTCGTAGATTCTCGAGCGGGGTGGCGTAGATGGGTCGATCTGCCCCCAGCATGCTGGCGATAGCCGCGCCGCGCTTCTGGACAAAGCCGGCTCGGCTCAGCCCGCTACGCGGCGCCGTACCGAAGGCAGCGCGGTCGACCTCACGTTGGTGGGCCTCGGTGAGGCGTCTCATGGAGGCTATCTTCTGGCCTTCCGCGATGAGGGCGAGGCGGCGTGCCTCCAAGGTCTCAGCGTCGGCGTCGGCCGGGATGGGGACGGATAAGTCGTGCATCACTGCTTGCAGGGCGTCGTGGGCGTTCTCGCCCGAGTTGGCGACGTGGCTGATGACCAGCACTTCGGTGATGGCGTTGCTGCCGCTGTCAGCTCGAGGAAGAGGGTCGTCGAAGACCACCACGTCGGAGGGGTAGGCGTCGAGCGATGCCGTGTCGGAATCGACAAGCATCGGGTCGGTGGAGCCGACCGACTCCAAGTCTGCGGCAGGCTCGCTGGAGAGGTGAAGTTGGTCGAGGAGGCTGACGAGGCGGCTCTCGGGGTAGTCCGTGCCTGCGTCGGACGCGGGCTCGTCGGAGATGCGAGCCTTGCCGAGCAGATCGGCGAGGCAGCTCGCTGCGCAGGCGTCGTCGACGCCTTGCAGCGCGTCGGGGCAAACACCATCGGGCGCAGCAGGCTGGCTACGCTCGCGGGGGAGGAAAAGGGTTCCCGTCCAGAACAGGTCTCCGGACGACGGTGCACCTGGCCCCATGGTGGGCGCCAAATGTCGGGTGGTAGGTGCGACATATGCCAACGGGTGGCTTATCATGGTGGGAGCCAGTAAGACGTCGCCGGTGCCTGGAAACGGGATGAGGCGAAGACATGCACGCCGGCGAATCTTACCCAGGTTCGGGGCTCTCCGTGGAGATAACACCCCTAGTCCTGCTCTGCGGGGTCTCCGCATGATCACTAGATCAGAAAGAGTAGCTACAAAGGCTCCTAGAGCTGTCGGGTTCAAGGGAGAAGAAGAGCAAGGCTAGCTCTCACTTCCCTCTCTATATGGTGTGTGTGTAACTCTAAGAAACCAACCCTTTGCATGGGTGCCCCGGGGGGTTTATATAGGCCTACCCCCCGGGGGTACAATTGTAATCCGGCTGGGCGCGGGTCCCAGTCGTCAGCGTCTGCGCTCGCCGGCTTCTCCGCCGGCCGTTGGGGCCCGCCGACCGGTGGGTCCCGCCGGCTACCGCCCTTTGGGTCGACAGACCGGCCCCACCACCCGGGGGTCTTGTCGGCGGCTGTTTACAGTAGCCTCGCCTCTGATGACGAGGGCTTTGTCGAGGTAAGCGTGGCTACAGTGTGCCGCCTCGAGGGCTCTCACTGTAGCCTTACCTCGTCTTGTCTCCTTAATGTGGCACATGCTTTGAGGGAGGGGGTAGCCGGCTTCTGGGGGCAGGCTACGCCCTTGGCCGACTGGGGGAGGCCGGGCCGCCTTCGCGTCTCTCTCTGGATAAAGGGGCCCACCGCCCGTGGGCCGTACTGCGTCTGTCGTGGATGACGTTGAGGCAAGCATGGCTACAGGGCCGTGCCGGACGGGAGATGGCCGACCCGTACGGCGTCCTGTGGCTACGCTTGCCTCGGGATTCGGGGATAGTGGGCCGCACTGTAGCCACACCCCGTCCCGTCACCGTTATGTGGGCGTAGTTTCGGTGGGTGCTGCCTTGGCCGGCTTCTTGGAGTCGGCGCTCTTCATGGCCGGCTCTGGGGAGTCGGCATTCTCTACGGCCGGCTTCCTGGAGTCGGCCATCTCGTAACTATCTTGGGGGAGGTTACTGAGGCTGGGTCGCCTTCTGAGAGTCGGCTCCTCGGATAGCCGTCTGGGGGAAGGCGGCCCAACGCTTTGAATGCTTGATGGATCAAACGGTCTGATAATTTCTGAAGAGCCAGGGGTAGTCGGTTAGGCTACCCGTGGCCATTTACTCCGACACAGGGGCTACTGAGGGAGTCCTGGGGCCTCCGGCTTGTTATCCTTTGGGCCGGACTGATGGGCTGTGAAGACATGAAGACCGAAGACTGTACCCGTGTCCGGATTGGACTCTACTTGGCGTGGAAGGCAAGCTTGGCAAACTGACTATGTAGATTCCTTCTGATGTAACCGACTCCATGTAACCCTAGATCTCTCTGGTGTCTATATAAACCGGAGAGCGTAGTCCGGATAGACGGATACACATTACCATAATCATACAGGCTAGACTTCTAGGGTTTAGCCATTATGATCTCGTGGTAGATCAACTCTTGTAACACTCATATTCATCAAGATCAATCAAGCAGGAAGTAGGGTATTACGTCCATAGAGAGGGTCCGAACCTGGGTAAACATCGTGTCCCCTGTCTCCTATTACCATCGATCCTAGACGCACAGTTCGGGACTCCCTACCCGAGATCCGCCGGTTTTGACACCGACACTCGCCTCTCTCTCTCTCTCTCTCTCTCTCAAATCTCTGCCATGGCGCCGCCGGTCTGCCGATGCGCCGACAAGGAGTCACCGCCCCTCGAGGACACTCACTCGATTAGCAGCGACGAGGACCCCTACGAGCCGCCTGACGAGGTTGCGCCGGACCCCCCTACTTTGGATTGGTTTTGGGGCCAGTACAATCTTTGTCTGTGGAAGTCGCTGCCGCCGGCTAAGAAAGCCAGGAAGTGGCGTTCAAGAAGGAGATGGTGGAGGAGGAAGCCAGGTACTAGGTGGCCTGTGAAGCCCGTGATGCCGCCTGGAAAAATGAGGCGGCAGAGCTTTGGGGGCAGGTGCGTCATCGTGCCGAGGAGGTGTACGAAGACGGGTACTTCGCGAGGAAGGTCATAGGCGCTGGGCGCCTCGTCGCTGCGTGGAGGTGGGCCGATAAGCTCCAGCTTTCCACTGACGAGGAGCTCCGGTGGGCGCCCAACGAAATGGCAAGATTGGCCGCGCGCGTCCACCAACAAGAGGCAGATCGTTACGTCAAGCGCTGCGAGGTGGAGGAGTCGGAGTATTGCCTCCGCACTGGGAAGACGCCGCTCACCAGGGAGCTGCTGGTGAGGGGCTGCCGGAATACTGGCCCCAGGAGGGATTATTAGTTTTAGTATTGTTCGTTTTCAATTTTATGCATTGTACCTAGTAGTTAAGTCTCATCACATATATTTGATGATATTGTATATATATTCTGTGATGATCTAATGAACAATTAATATATATATATATTATGAATTCCATTTTCTATCTATTTTTGTATACTAATTTGAATCTAGCTGTTATCATCCACATATACAGAATGGAAAGCGTATATACACACATTGAAACAGAACATATAAGAATGGAAAACAGAGTACACACATTGAAACAGAGCAATACTATGATTGCTGTGAATACATAGCTATCCACGTCGAAATGACTTTCCAAAATAAAACGCATCCATCAGACCATGATCAGCAGCCCTTGCCTAGGGTTGCTCTTGGCTCTGCCTGACCTCGTGCAGGCGTTCGTCCAAGTGGTCGACACGCTCGCGGTACATCTGGAGCACGATCTCGAGCTCCAAGTTGGCTATTTCATCGGAGATCACCAGCTCGAGGATGCGACGGCCATGTTCCTCTACTACGCCCAGGTGGACACCTGGGACAAGGACGCAGTCGAGCCTATGGACCAACGCGTTGGCATCCAGCGGGTCGCGGACAAGGCGAACGGTGGCACCCACGCGAACGGCGCCGGCGGGCATCCGGTGCAAGTATGGCGCGGCCGGCCTCTGGTGCAAGTACGGCGCTGAGGGCCTCTGCCACTCCAGGCGAGGAATGGGGGTACTGACGGGACGTGTACCCAGCTGCAACGCCGTGTCGACAGCAGGAAAGCGCCGATGGTTCCGCTGTTGCTGTGCGGCGCACTGCGCCTCTCACTCTGCGGCGCTCCAAGGGTCACGCCGCGCAGCGAGCCGCAGCCTATCGGTGCGGACGCGCCTAGCTTGCTCTGCGGCGCGCCCTCGATCATGTTGTGCGGTGAGCTGCAGCCTGTCGGTGCTGACATGCCTATCTTGATCCGCTGCGCTCAAGCGCCATGCGCCAAAGGTCTAATCAACCCTGGCGATGACGCGCATCACGGTGTCGTCCGTCGCGTTGCCGGGGAGCGCCTCGGCCTCGACGGGCCATGGCGCCTGCTCGTTTTCCTCGTCGACGAGGTTGATGGCAGAGGCGGCGCTTTGGTGGGTTGGCATGCTTGGAAAAGGTGGATGTGCTACAGGCTGCGCTTGTCGCCTCCGTGCGTCGCGCGCCCCTATGCGCAATATAGCAGGGTGGCGGGAAACAGGTGAGGAAATGGCGGGAAACGGTGGCGTGTTCGTAAAACGCCATCAATTAATGGTAACTTAGCATCGAGCTAGCACAAGTCGTATATGATGATCAGATGAACACAGACCACACTAGGGAACCCGTCAGTGATGAATTCATCAATCCCAAATGGTTGAATACTAGCAAGCGTTTGCCCACAACACGCATGGCCTATTCCATCACAAATAGGTCGGATGGATCAACTGTATGCCACGTATCGCACATTGTCAAAAAGTAATGCGGTAGACCTTCTTTAATTAACATGTGTTAAAAAATAAAAAACAAGGATCTCGAGGTTAAATTAGCTGAGGGAATGGGGCATTTCGGTCATTTGATCGAAATGACCCATCCCATCAGCTAATTTAACATCGACACAACTTCCCATCCAGTCACCCATCCGATGGCTACTCCAGCCTAAGCACACTTAACTTGATAGTTTTCTAACATGAGCTACTGGTGGAACAGCTAGTCCTTGCTGATAGGAATGCCTCTTCACATCCTTATGGCGTATTCGGATGACCGTCCGTCCCACAATGGCCAATAGATGTTGTGTAGATAGAGCATATCACATACGTCTTATTAGAAGTAATCGTCTGCGTTATTATCGGCCTTCGCACACATTTCTGATTACAGACCTGTTTGCCGCGTATCACACACATCTTGTTATATTGAACCATTTCTGTTCTCTTGCCTAATCGCAAACAGTTCATCCGAGTGAACCGTATGCTGTATATCGCACACACCTTCATCTAGCTGCCCGTTTCTTTTGTGTTGCCTAATCACAAACAGTTCATCCGAGTGAACCGTATGTTGTGCATCGCACACGCCTTCATCTGGCTGCCTGTTTCTCTTGTTCCTCCTCATCGCAAACAGTTAATTGAACTAAATCGTATGCCCTTCATCGCACATGCAACTAAAACCTGAACCGTGTCTGATGCATCTGCCATCTCAAACGTTTTATACATTTCTGACGGTTTTCATACACCACCGTTTGCGATTATGGCATCGCACACAGTTTCTAAAAGGGTCTCTGATTGTAGTGTCGCGTTAGTAGCATCCTGCAGTAGTGTTTAAAGATAATGTTTATATCCGGCTTTTTATAAATTGTATGGTGACGCATATCATCTATGTTTTTCAGTCCGACCCGTGATCTCCCCCAACAATCATTGTCTTAGAGGAATTCTTTAGCGCCGGAGATGATGGAGAGCGAGTCGCCTCCACGAGCCTCCCCGCCACATGCCACGGATGACACCGAGGTGTTATCCCAAAGGACCTCTCCGGGCCAGCGAGAGGTGCGGAAGGCCGCTGAAACAGCGCCAGTGGGCAATGCCTCGGCGGCCGGAAACATGGGGGGCGCAATCCCCATGGAGACTGACGGCAGGGGCCTTGACCAGTCCGGCCACCAGCCGAATACGCCTCTGGAGTCCCACACGGCTCCAGACCCGAGCGAGCAGCCCCCTTCGAAAGAGGGGGGAGTGCAACTCCACCTGCGACCTCCATCAATCCGGAGGTGCCGGATACATTGAGGGAAGCACTTCACCATGCTTCCATCGTGGGTGAACACCGTGCCCTGATGGGTACGGTGATTGAAAAGGTTCAGCCCGCCAAAAGCGGACTGAACGAAGCATTCACTAGCCTGCTAACAGGCTTTGAGGTATGTGATGTAATATCTTTGGTCGCTTTTGCCTGTATAATAATATGCCTGTGTATAGATAGTAGCCTCCTGAGACTCTGTTCGGCTTTTTGAAGAAAGGGCCGGACAGAGGGTCGAATATTCCAGAGGTAACATACTTGTCTATTTTGGTGAACAAGCTTCGCTGCTAGCAGCTTCAGCCAAGAACGCGGAAGTTTCCGAACTCCAGCGGAAACTGAAGCTGGCTGATGAGGAGATCGACCGTATTAACAAGCGGTTCGATGAGGCCCAAGGTATGCTTTTAAAAGACCCCTTACAAGCCTGAATTAAAATGCAAACGTAGAGTTTTAAGCTCATGCACAACTATGTAAATGACTGTAGGCAACGCGACCGAGGTCGAAGCCCTCAAGAGTGCCCTTGCCGAAGCCAAGGAGGAGGCGAGGGTAAGCAAAGCAGCCGCAGAGAAGGCGGCTACGGATGTGGAGGCCGAAAAGGCCGCCCGCCGTAAGTATGAGGCAAGGGTGACCGAAGTAGAGCAATCGCTCGAGGACGCCGCCACCAGGTGTGAGTCCTTGGAGGAGAGTAACAAGGCCCAAGCGGCCAAACTCACCAAGGCTCTTCAAGCTGCGAAGGAGGCGCGGTCCGAGTCCCGGGCCGCTCGCGAGGAGATCAAGCAAGCTGGATAGATAGCGGCTGGTAAGCCTTTTCTATTACAGAGTATATTCGGTGGTCGAAGATATGCTTTGCTAAATCGACTGTGGAGTGCTCCAGATGCTTTTGCGGATCTCCCGAGGAGTGCTGCCGATGCCGCCCAATATTTCCGGGCCCAAGATGGGAACGCAACGGCGAAGCTTCTGGTCGCAATATTTGGCGCCCGAGCGACCAGCGCTACTGAACAATCAGATGATGCAGCTGGCGGAGCTGCACAGGATGTCCGGTTTGGCCATGAAGGACATCATAGTCTGCTATGGCCAGCCGGACCCATTCTGAGCAGCTAGTTTGGCCTGGTCAAGCAACTCGGCGACGCCTTGCCCCGGATAGAGGTAGTAAAGCGCTCGGCATGCATTGAGGGTGCGCGGATGGCCTTTGCCCGTGTCAAGATGCACTGGGCAAAGATGAAGGCCGCCAGCGTGGCCATTCAAGGTCCGCCCCGGATACAAGGTCCACCGTACGCCGGAGCGCTACTTTGACGATGTCCTTGAGGGTGCCCGTTTGATAGAGGGTCAATGCTCAAAGGATATTATGTTTGAGTAAATGTATCCGAGCTACCTAGACATTTTATCATAAACCGAGGCTTTTGTAATATATTTGTGCCTCTTATCTTGAATTACTTCTCCTCATGTGCGGCCGTTTGTATCTTTGAGAGTTGGCCAGTCGTCGGCTTCAGCCCCCGCGTAGATAGTACGGGGGTGTTCAGGATAGCACATAATCACACTTGACCCAACGTCTTGGTCCGTCAAGGAGGTGTTAGTGCGGCGAACGAGGCAATCGGACTATGTGGCTTTACCACTCTCACTTAGCCATAGGAGTTTGACAATGGGGTTGTAAGATAGCCCCTAGTGCGTATGCAGCTATTGAACTTAGATGCCTTTAGACGCATGACTAAACAAAGCCAGCCCTTCGTGTAATCCGGAAGAAATCGCTAGAGATTTAATAAGTCACCGAATTGCTGACCGGCTCTCACCGCATCACGACAGTCAGTTTTCGGCTTTCTCTACTGAGGTGCTTGACCGGGATAGCCGGAAACACAATCGCAGTAGTTCTCCCTTTACTACCTTAGCCGAAAAACGGAACGTAAGGTGGCAAGCACAGGAGCCGGGCAACCCAACTATTGACCAAAGATGTGATTCGGAGCCGATACATATAATACAGTATCCGGGACGCCGAAGTGTACTCTCAGAGTGTTCGGACTTTCTATGATTGAAGATACATATGGCTTGAATAGAGCCCCTGGGATTTAAGTCGTACCGAGGTGTATACGCCAATTTGGATGTGAAGTGGAAAAACAGTTTGCAAAAGAAGCCAACACCGAACAGGGTTGGGCGAAAAACTGTTTCCATTATAATCTGATTACTACGTCAAGACGTATTTGTACAGAAGATGCGATAAGCATCACGGCTATTTGACATGCCGAAGACAAGGGAAAGCTGTATATAGGTCCTAAAAGCAAAAAAGATGATCTTGAAGATCCTTTGGACACCCTGCCGCACGTCTGCGCCGCTTTTCGCCTTGGTGTATGATCCTTTGAGAGGATCAACAATCGATAATACATAAGGGACCTAGAAGGAGACCCATGTTACCACCAGAAATTTGTAGAGAACCTGAGAAAATAAAAACAAGAAGAAAAAGGGTGGAACGATGTGGAGGTCCGGATAGGGTCGAGTCGTATCGTAGACCTTATGTTTAGCATGCCTCCGTCCTTGCCCCTTGGTATTTTTAACGCGTAGTTATGTACACGCGGTACGTATGCCGCTATTAGGCTGGGGCATTGACAAAGGCCGAGTTGCTAATCTAGCTCTGAATGAGCCGGACTGTCATTCTCCAGGGTAGACTGGACTCGTTTAACTCTGTCCGGGGGCTTGACTGCCGTTGTAGTATTCGGCCTAGTGAGGCCACCCTGCCCCTCGGCTGCAAGGGCCGCGGTATGATCCTCTATATGGAGGGAGCGCACCATGTTTCCATTGACTGTTATAACGCCACGTGGTCCAGGCATCTTGAGCTTAAGATAAGCGTAGTGCGGGACTGCATTGAAACGGGCGAAAGCGGTACGTCCGAGTAGTGCATGATAGCCACTGCGGAACGGGAGGATGTCGAAAATTAGGTCTTCGCTCCGGAAGTTATTCGGTGAGCCGAAGACAGCCTCCAGCGTTATGGATCCTGTGCAACAGGCCTCTACGTCGGGTATTACCCCTTCGAAGGTGGTTTTGGTGGGCTTGATTCTTGATGGATCAATGCCCATTTTACGGACTGTCTCCTGATAGAGAAGATTGAGACTGCTGTTGCCGTCCATAAGGACTCGCGTAAGGTGGAATCCGTCAATAATTGGGTCGAGGACCAATGCAGCCGAACCCCCATGACGGATACTGGTCGGATGGTCTCTACGATCAAAGGTGATCGGGCAAGCTGACCACAGATTAAATTTTGGGGCGACTGGCTCTATGGCGTATACGTCCCTTAACGCGTGTTTGCGCTCCCGCTTGGGGATATGAGTAACGTAGATTATGTTTACTGTCTTGACCTCGGGGGGAAATTTCTTCTGTCCCCCCGTGTTCGGTGGGTGAGGCTCTTCATCGTCGTCCTCGCTGGGCGGCCTTTTCCCCTTGTGTTCGGCGTTGAGCTTGCCGGCCTGTTTCAAGACCCAATAATTTCTGTTGGTATGATTGGCAGGCTTATCGGGGGTGCCGTGAATCTAGCAAGGCCGATCGAGTATTCTGTCCAAACAAGATGGACCATCTCTGTTTCCTTTGAATGGCTTCTTCCGTTGACTGGATTTAGATCCACTGAATCCGGCGTTGACCGTCGTGTCTTCGGTACCTTCATTATTGTTTCGACGCTTGTACTTGTTGCGTCGTGGCTTGCCATTGCCGTCCTTAGCTTCGGAGGTGCCGGGGTTGCTGGTGCTATTGCTTCTACGAGCTAGCCAGCTATCTTCTCCTGCGCAAAAGCGGGTCATAAGTGCGGTAAGGGCTGCCATGGACTTCAGCTTTTCTTGGCCGAGGTGTCAGGCGAGCCACTCATCTCGGACGCTGTGTTTAAAGTCCGCGAGGGCTTCGGCGTCCGGACAGTCCACAATTTGGTTCTTTTTGATTAAGAACCTCGTCCAGAGTTTCCGGGCTGATTCTCCGGGTTGCTGGACTATGTGACTAAGGTCATCAGCGTCTGGGGGCCGAACATAGGTACCTTGGAAGTTGTCTCTAAAGGCATCCACCAAGTCTTCCCAGCTGCTTCTCTAGGAGGTTGTTTAACCAGTGCCGAGCTGGTCCCTTTAATTTTAGCGGGAGGTATTTGATGGCGTGGAGATCATCACCGCGTGCCATGTGAATATGGAGAAGAAAATCTTCGATCCATACTGCGGGATCTGCCGTACCATCATATGATTCAATGTTGATGGGTTTAAACCCTTCTGGGAACTGATGTTCCATTACTTCGTCGGTGAAGCATAGGGGGTGTGCGGCGCCTCTGTACCGGGCGATGTCACGGCGTAGTTCGGACGAAGGCCGTATGCGGTTTTCGGCCTGGGTGAGGTTGTGCCTGTCACGCCAGGTCTGATGGCCGTCCTCTTGCGTTGGAGCATGCCCCCTCGATCCATAGATTCATCTTGTCTGACCGGCTCTATTGTCCAGGTCCTTGCGTAGGTCGTAGGTATAGCCCGGGGCCGTTGCCTCCTTGCCTCGATAGCGGGATGGCCCGGGCTGGTGTTCGGCGTGAATAGCCGGTCTGTCCCGTCCACATGGTGGTCGGTCGGGCTCGTCAGCAGTTTTGTGCTTTGGCGGTATTGGCTCAAGGGACTCGTCGTCAAATTTTGGTAGTGGCTTGCACTTCGGGTGACTCTTAGTTGGGCGTTTGAGGCCATATTCCTCGGCTGCCAGGACATTAGTCCATCTGTCGTTGAGTAAATCCTGATCAGCTTGAAGCTGTTGTTACTTCTTTTTCAGGCTTCTTGCCGTGGCGATTAGCGGGCGCTTAAAGCTCTCTTGTTCGAGGGGTTCCTCCGGCATGATGAAGTCTTCGTCGCCGAGGCTCACATCCTCTTCGGAGATCGGTAGATAGTTACTATCCTTCGAGTCCTCATTCCCGACAGGGTCGTCTGGGTTAACTTGCCCATCCTCCCAATCGTCCTGTTCGGACGTTGGCTCGACAGGGGCTTCGGGGTCTTCGGCATTCTCTGGAGTATTATTGTCTCCGGTGCCGGTATTGCTGTCTATGTCGCGACGCGACTTTGAGCGGCGCCGCTGACGTCGACGCTTCGGAGGTGCTTTAGCAGGCTTGTCCTCAACCGGATCCTCCTTGCTGTCGTCGCCATCCTCTTTGGGTGTGTCCACCATGTACACGTCGTATGTGGAGGTGGTTGTCCATTGTCCGGTAAACGGAGGGTCTTGGCCTTGTTCGTCTCCGGCATCGTCGTCCATACTGTTGATGTCTTCGAAGGCGTAATCCAGCATGTCGGTTAGATCTTCGACAGTGGCTATGAAGTGGGTGGTGGGTGGGACGTAAAATTCCCTGCTCTCAGCCCCTAGTCCAGGCTCGGCATAATTCGGAAGCGATTCCTCTGTAATTGCGAGGGATCACATTAAGTCCAGAGCCTCGTTTAGGAGCGAGGTTTGGACAGAGAGGCGAGAGTCCGTCGGGCCGGCTGGGGTGAGAGCCTCCTGGCCGCGCCCACTCGATGTGGACCTCGAGAGTTCAGATCTAAAGTTCGAGGTAGAGTCTGGCACTTTAGTGACGGGGGGAGCTCGGTTTGTCTTCGGGTTTGCCGATGACGCCGTCCCCTCCGGATCTCTGGTAGCAAGTTCCATAAATGCAGACAGTCCGGCGGGCTCTAAACTCCCGTCTTCGGACCCAGTAGTGTGCTCCAGATCTAAGGCCGGAGCGGCGGTTGGGGCCGCGAACCCCTCGAAGTTTAAGTCTCCGCGGATATCAGTGACATAGTTCAGATTTGCAAAACTGATCTGATGACCAGGGGCGTAGCTGTCGATCTGCTCCATGTGGCCAATCGAGTTGGCACGCAGTGTGAAGATTTGGCTCGGGGGGAAAGTCTCCCCTGAAACATCATTATTGTAGATGATCGAACGAGCCATCGAACCTTCTATCGACAGCACAGGGGAACTCTCAATGAAAGCACCAATGTCGGTGTCAAAACCAGCCGATTTCGAGTAGGGGGTCCCGAACTGTGCGTCTGTGGATCGAAGCTAACATGAGGCAGGGGACACGATGTTTACCCAGGTTCGAGCCCTCTTAATGGAGGTAATACCCTACTTCCTGCTTCATTGACTTTGATGAATGTAGGGGTTACAAGAGTTGATCTACCTCGAGATCGTAATGGCTAAACCCTAGATGTCTACCCTATATGATTGTGATTGCCTCTATGGACTAAACCCTCCGATTTATATAGACACCGGAGGGGCCTAGGGTTGTACAGATTCGGTTTACAGAGAAAGGAATCTTCATATCTGAACACCAACCTTGCCTTCCACGCCAAGGAGAGTCCCATCCGGACACGGAGGGAAGCCTTGTATCTTGTATCTTCACGGCCGACCAGTACGGCCCATGTCACATAACCCGGACGCCCGGGGACCCCCTAATCCAGGACTCCCTCACTCAAAGTTTGATCTAGTTGGATTCTCATATGCTGATTATGCTGATGAAAAGGTTGATCGCAAGTCCACATCAGGAACATGTCACTTTCTTGGATGATCTCTTGTCTGTTGGTCTTCAAAGAAGCAGAACTGTGTATCACTCTCCACTGCTGAATCTGAATACATTGCTACTGGATCTTGCTGTGCTCAGCTTCTGTGGATGAAGCAAACTCTCAAGGACTATGGCATCCACCTGAAGCATGTGCCACTCTACTGCGACAATGAAAGCGCCATCAAGATTGCGAACAACCTAGTTCAGCACTCGAAGACTAAGCACATTCAGATCTGTCATCACTTTCTCAGAGATCATGTCCTGAAGGAGGATATTGTCATCATTCATATCAACATTGAAGAGCAATTGGCAGATATCTTCACAAAGCCCTTGGACGAGAAAAGGTTTCGCAAGTTGCGGTGTGAGCTAAATATCTTAGAATCCTCAAATGTCCTGTAATTGGACACACATCCTAATGCTTATGCATGTTGATGACTTAGATGTGCAACACACGAAGTAACGTATATCTTCAACAATGAAGACATACACTCTAAGTGTGAATACATTAACGCGAAATTTGACTTCAGAGCGAGATGATAATTGTGCGTCGTGTCTGGGTCTAATACTTCATATACGGTGGGTAACGCCCCACCAAACTTTCTCGAAGATTTTCATTTGGCGTCATGATTGCATTATCTTCGCATTTGGTTTGTCTTCAACATTAGTTTGACTTCAAGGTTTATCTTCGCAATGTTGATTTGGTCTTATACAAATATATATATATATATATATATATATAGGGTGGGACTATTTAGAAACCCCCCTCTAGAGTTCCTAAATAAGCTTATTTAGGAACCACCCCCTCCTAACATGTTTCTTTTCCCGAAGGGAGCGATCGAGGGAGTGAGCGGCGCGGTAGCGACGCGAAGGAGCGAGCGAGCTCAGGTCCGCAATAAATGATTCAAAAATTATGATAAAAAATAGTGTGGAAAAACGGTACCAGAAAAGTCCGCCCGGCAGTTAACTAGTATATGACGCACAGTTAGCTTATCTGTTTTCGAGTAGTTAGGAACGGTTCCTGAATAGCTTATTTAGGAATGGATCCAGTGGAGGCCCTGCGCCCTGCCGCACACCCCCCTTTCCAGTCGTCGGCCATGACCACATCTCCAGTGCCTCTTCACCGGCCGACGAGAAAAGCACTTGTCGTTCCCCCTCCTTTCCTCGTGTAGGTGCTGGTCGCGGTTACCCATGGCCGTTGCGGCAGTTACCAGATAGGTAGGCGGGAGGGGCCTGTTGGGTGGCGCACACGGGGGAGGTTGCTGGTGGCGGCACACCGACGGGGTGGGACGAGGTGGCGCACTGGCAGGCATCGTCGCTAGGGACTCAGCGCCGGCTCTCCCACCCGAAAACTCCATCACCTCCTCTGCTCCATCCATCTCTTCCTTTGCTATCGGCCGGGGTGACCTGATTCATGGCAAGCACGACCGGATCTACTCCAACGCAGCTATCCACCAGGGCTCTCCTCCAATGCAGTTAGTGAACTAAAACTATAGCAGTTGACTTGTGCTTAGATTAGCAGTTGACTTAACTTGAACACTTAGCTGCCATGCACACTCGAGCAGCTAGCGTGACCTTGGCAAAAAAATAACGAAAGAGAAAAAAGTTGATATCTTCAGTCAAGCAGTTCACTAGTTCTTAACTGCCGCAGTCCCGGCAGTTAGGTATTTCAGGCCCCGCAGTTGGAATGACCCAGGGATAATAAAAAAAAAAAAAAAATTAGTACCTTCAGTCCTGCAGTTAACTGCCGCAGTCCCCGACAGTTAGCTATTTGAATACTGGCAGTTAGCTTGGTCCGGGAAAAACCAGGAAAAAACAAAAAAAGTGTCTTAAGTCACGATAGTTAGGTCGGGTACAAAAAATAGCATTCTAATGAGAGGATTCAGTTTGTTTGCCAAGCCCCTGCTTGCGTGAGGTACAAAAAATATTTTTAATCCCGGCAGTTAACTCGGTGTTAACTGCCGCAATCCCTGGCAGTTAGCTATTTTACTCCCGGCCGTTAGGTTGAACCGGGCAAAAAATGAAAAAAAAGTATTTTCAATCCTGACAGTTAACTATCGCAGTCTTAACAGTTAGTTATTCCAGTCCCGGTGGTTAACTTGAACAAGAAAAAATAGAAAAAAAGAATTAAAAACAAGAGAAGCAAAAAAAGTATTGTCAGCCATTGCAGTTAGCTTGCTCATTGGGCGCATTTAGGTATTTCATACCCGCAGTTAGCGTGACCCAATCAAAAAAGAAAACAACATTTTCAGTCTCCGCAGTTAACTTGGTGCTAACTGTTGCGATTCCTAGCAGTTAGCTATTTCACTCCCGGAAGTTAACTTCACCTGATGATAAAAGTATAGAAGAAAAAAACAATTTTCTTCAGTCTCAGCAGTTAGCTTGTCAGCATATGTCAGTTAGCTATTCCGCGCGAGTAGTTAGCGTGTTCTGTAGCATTTCGGGCAAAAATGTCGAAAATGATGTTGGTTTTTTGAAAACTGCTCTTAAACCGTAGAAAATCCAAAAACATGTTATATATGCCAAAGTTCGGGTTAATCAGTACCTTTCAAATGGTGTATCATACGCATCATTCCAACAAAAGCTTTGAAAATTCCTTTCACAAAAACATTGAAAACTCGTTTGATGGATTTTCAGTTTTTTGAATTTTGTTTAAAAACCGGATCGATTTTGGGAAAATGACCAAAATGAGTTTTTTGCTCCTTCTCAAGAGCTATCCAAAGGTATATCAGTTGCATCAATCCGATTAGTAGTTAAATAATTACGACCCAAAAAACAGTGCGAAAAAACGATGCTAGAAAAAGTCCGCTCTGCAGTTAACTAGTATAGTTCGCATAGTTAGCTGTCTGTTCTCGTGCAGTTAGGAACGGTTCCTAAATAGCTTATTCAGGAATGGGTTGCAGAATAGCTTGGATGTATATATATATATATATATATATACACACGCGTGATCTGTCCTCTACAACATTCACTTATAGCTATGTCTTCAAACTTGCCATTTTCTGAACTAAGTGAATGTGATCGGACCCTAACCCCCTTCTGTACTTCTTCCTCAAATTCTATCTATCTAGTCATATGCATTCTGTTGAAACCTGTCAAATGTCTTCACTGTGTCCTTGTCAGTTGAAGACACAGAGACACACATTTAAACCAACTTTTAATGCTATATCTCTTTTGCCTGAATACCGGAGAAGCCGAAACGACCACCCGACAATCCAGGCATGCGTGGGAACACGGAACAACTTCCAATAAGTTGCATGCATGCCACTTGTCCATCATATGTGAACCGCCAGGGGCACCTGCGTAATTACGCTATGCCGACCTTTACCTTATAAATACTCACCCCGTGCAGTCATTATCTCCTCCTCCACCTCGCCACCTCGCTCGAACCCTAGCGCCACTGCTAGCTCGCGTCGACACGGGAGACAAAGGGCTTAGCTGCCGCGACTTCTTCGACGCCGTCCTCACGCCGGCCGCGGACCTCGTCCTCCCCATTGCTGCCGTAGGTGTCTTCCGCCGCCAAGTTAGGGCGCGGTAGATTGGACTGCTCGGCTTCCTTTTCTGCCACGTCTAGCAGTTCGTCATTGGTAATTAAATCTCACTTTTTACTGTCTTTTTGATCCGTCAAATCCATCCACTTCAACCAAAAGTGGTTTCTATACTTCCAAATCTGGATCTGTCTCTTTCTGCATCTCATATCATGCAAAGGATATTCACTTATGCTTCATAACTAGTTAGATTCCTCACTTATACTTATTCATGGATTCGTACAAATCTGGAACCAACTCACTTCAAATAAGTGAATGTCTTCTCACTATGAGGTCAATGTCTTCAAACTGATTTAGCTTCAAAATCTTCTGAGAATGCATATGACCTCTTCCTCTTCCCTCGCATCTCTAATGCTGTCACAGGTACATGTACGTGGGAGAATCCCTTGGTTCTCATAGTCTGCATTCATTTGCATAATTCTTACATCATCATATTCACTCCCCTGAAGCCAGTTCTTGCCTGAACAGTAAACGGAAGCCTTTCACCGTTCTGAAGCCAATCTGTCTGAATATCATGGCCACTGAGAAATCAGCAAGGAAGGGTGGCAGGCAGTGTCGTGGCAATACTACTCTCGATCTGCCTCCGGATCTGTATGAGATGTATAAGATTGATCCTGAGGAAAACTACAATCAGCGCAAGACCCGAATCTAATGGATTCGAAGATATTGGGCAGAACAGTGGTTCAAGTATAACTTCGTCACTGCTGAATATGCTGAGAAGAATGCCGTCAAGCGCCTGTGGGGCGATATTCTGTACAAGAATCTGCAGCCAAAGTCGAAGCCTGAAGCTATTGCTCATGGTTTCTATCCTTGCATGGTCCGTGGACCGAAACCTGAGAATGCTGACCCATCATCCTTATTATGGTGTCGTGACGACAATCTGTTCAAGCGCAACTACCAGTTCGCAAAGGAGTCTGCTGCGAAGAACAAGAAGGATCTCAGACTCAACTTCAACCCTCGTCTGTCTGCTCCAAGGCCGGATGGCACATGTGAAGCCAGTCCCAATGTCATCGGCCCCTTCAATAACTTCGATGGGCTCCTCTCCCACATTGCTGCTCAGCGGGCCATGGTGGATCACTCTGCTGATGACGCAGACTCTGAAGATGCGCCATTACCACCGAAGCAGAAGAAGAAGTCAAAAGCTTCGAAGCCCTCTGCCACACCAAAAGTTTCGACTATGAAGCCATTGAAGACTGCACCTCCTGAACCCAGTGAGCAGTCTGAAGATTTGTCTCATGTCTCCAAGAGGACCAAGAAGACGAAGAAGCCCATGAAGATTTCTGGGCATGAACTAACTCCTGCGGCTATTTTGCGCAAACAGGAAGACACCATTGATCTGTCCAGTGATGAAGCTCTAGAGATGCTGATCAAGAGCAAGCAAGAGGCGGAGATCTTCAATGATCTGCCCCTCTTTGATGTTGATATATTAATGTATTGATGAATGGTTTGATGACCAGAGCATCAGTATTGATGACCTTCAGCTGCGAGTCGACATAAGCGTCACATTTCATGGAGCCATTTCTAATGAATTGGCTCTGGCTTAGAAAATCGTCAAGCTCAAGAACAAGATTGATCATGAGAAGGCGCATTTCAAGAAGCACATGGCCAAGCTCACCGTGGCTGATGTTCAAATATTCAAGAAGATGCTGCATGAACTTAAGGAAGAATTCCACACGAAGCGTGAAAAGCCAAAGGCTCACGCGAGCGCATGAAGTACTATGCGCAGAAATGTGTCCAAGCCCACAATGTAGCTGAAAATAGAAAAGCTCTTAGGCGTCTTGGCATCGACCCCAAGATGGCTGCCAAGCAAAAGAAGAAGTGTGATGCAGCCCCATCAGAACCTCAACGGCAGGAAGTACCTAGCATTGTCTTCCCTGCCAGTATGACTGGCTCGAAGCCAAAGGTCACCTCAGTAGCTTCAGAGCTGAAGAAAAACAGGCAGGCTGAAGCCGAAGCTAGGAAGAGGAAGCACAAGGATACTTCTGATGATGCTCCCTCCAAGAAGAAATTGAAGACAAAGGCTTCAAAGTCCTCAAAGAAAGAGCGTGCTACTGCCTCAGAGCCCATCATCGTTGAACCTATTTCAGTTGCTCTCCCTACTTCCACCAACCGAGAATGTCGCCTTGTGATCCATGAGCCTGCTTCCACAGAGGCTCATGCAAGTGAAGAAGTTCCAGCTGCTGACACCAACGCGGCTGAAGACATTGGTCACGAAGACAGTGTGCATGATGATGTAGTCCTTCCTCAGCTCCAGCCCCAGTCGGTATCATCGCCTGCTCCTGCGAGCAGTGAACTCATTAGCATTGGTCGTCCATGGACGCCAATCGCTCAAGATGACTCATGGGCCGAGCGCCAACAACAAGACACCCCAGTAAAAGATGAGACACAACGTACTCCCCCTGCTCAAGTTACTTTTTCAGTCCTTGATGATGAAGACTACATGGAACAGACCACTCCTTCTCCAAAGGCATCGCCAGCATTTCGCAGGCTTCGCAAAGGCCTCAGGCCACAGGTCTCCAGGTCGAGCATTCCAGAAGGAGAAGCGCAACACACTAGCTCAGCAGCACGTCAAGTGTTTCCTAAAGCCACTCCCTCTGCGACTGCCTCAGAGTCTGAAGCCAAGACTGCTAAAGACATTCTGGCTGCATCAACCGAAGAAGCAAGAGAATAAGAGAGAGAAGCCACACCCCTAGCGAGTGATCTAGTCATTAATGAAGAGAACGTGATTGTGCCCGAACCTCCAGTCCTTGAACAGATGGAGGTTGAACGCCCTGAGGCTGCCACAAACAACGCACTGAAGCCAATGACACAGTCATGGCTGAAGACAATGTGGAACATGTAGACAATGCTGCCACTGACACCATTGTGCCACCAATCAGCTCAAGTGACGCTGTTCCTCCCCCAAGGCCTCACACCATTGAACAAGCACTCAATTGTGAAGGTGAGCTTGTCACAGTCACATGGCCTATTATGGTTCCACCCACTGCTCCCGGGCCACAGTATTATTATCATGTGGAGCAGAGGCCTCAAGTTCAGAAGCCCAAGCCAAGGCCGCCAAGGCTTCCAAGTGCTGCAACTACACAGGGTTCTTTCAGCGTGCACATCTTTAGAGAGCACAATACTTTCTTTGACAGCGCCAAGAACCCTTACATGAAGCCTAAGATCTCCTTCGACAGATTTTGGAGCTATCAGCAGTGAAGCTATTACTCGTGCATCCTCTATAACCAAGACCGAGTTTATCTGCACCAGCGTCTGGACTGCGATGCTATGGCTGGGCTGCCATGTCTTGAGGAAGCCCTTTACTGCTTTAGGGATGTTGGACTTCTCCCCTTCGTAACGGACAAGGAACATTGGAATGAAGAGCTTCTGCTGCAGTTCTATACCACACTCCATATTCGAGGCTACAACAGGGATTCGAAGACTTGAGTCCTTGAGTGGATGACAGGTGATGTACATCACGAAGCCAAAGCGCAAGACATTATCGACCTTACTTCCCTACCCACTCCAGGTGAGTTATATGAACCTGGTTGTTAGCTTCATAGGAATGAGCTGCAGAGCATTTTTCAGAAGCCTGAGCCAAATATGAGCTAGATGCTTAGCATGATGAAGCCATTGCCTCAAGATGCTGAATACCCAAAGGAGTTCTTTGTGAAGGATCTCGAGTACTTGCCACGCACAGTGTACCATATTCTGAGGCGTACTCTATGGCCGATCAAGGGACATTCTTCTAAAGCTAAACTTGAAGGCGCCATGAAGACTTTGGTATTCTATATCATCAATGGCATCAGGTTCAACACCCAGGATTTCTTCATCAGACAACTTGCTGCTTCTGGGATTGATCTGTTTGGCCTGAAGTTCTATGCTCCATGGCTGATGCGCCTGATCAAGCTTCATTCCACCATTGACTATCAGCCCTCAGCGCGCAATCATATTGTTTTTCTGCTTGAAGTTGATCTGTCTATTGAAGCCATCTACCCCGATCCTGCAAAGAAGCCCCTACATCTTTAGGATGCTGAATTTCAAAGCTTCACGCAGCCAATCGAAGGAATTCTTGTCCCCAATGCTGCAACACCTGCATATCCTCTGGCTGGAAACATGAGAGTGCCACACTGTGCTAACACTAAAGCCACTGCCAGCACAATTGCACAACGGCCTCAGAAGCGTCCTCGTGTACTCAATGACCAAGAGCTTCTGGTGGCATTGCATCAAAAGTAGGACAAGCATCGTGACTGGTTGAAGCGTCAGATGCAGAGTCTCTAGGTGGATGTTAATTGCATCCGTAATCTGGCCACCAACAACACATTCGTTGCGCATGAAGCCTGCAAGCGGTCCTGAAAGAGCCTCACACTGCTCTGTTCTGAAGATGATCTATGTGCAGATGGCTTCACAGAGCACTTCAAGTTTGACTCCAGGCCTCCTCAAAATGCAAGCTGGCGTCGCACTCCCTCCATTGAAGATTCTGAGCATTCATCTTCGGCTGCAACTGTTGTTGCGAGAGTTGTCGATGAAGAAGACGACGCCACTTCGCCAACCTTGGCTGCACTGCACGACGATGCTGCATCAGGCCCATCTGCACCACCAAACTCCAACGACGACCCTGCTCCATCATCTGCTCCAGCTAGGAACAAGTAGATACTCTATGTCTTCAAACCTTTTTGGTCATTCCCGACAAAAGGGGGAGAAGCATATGAGTTGATAGTCTTCAAGTGGGTCCATATGGGTGGTTGCATTAGTTTTCTAAGTTCTTACAACTCTCGTTTTGAAACAATTTGGTTCTTTGAGTTGTAACACTTCAACTTGATGGCCGTCTGCTACGTTTTGCTGCCACTTTGTGATGCGATGATAAATTCCGCATGAAGCCATTCTGCAGACGTCCATTTTTCATTATGCATGTCATTATCTTCGTTATCTCTTTATATGCATGATGAATTGTCTTCGTAAGTTGAAGAGGATCTCCACAAAGTAAAACCTTCCATGTGCATTTGCATTCAAAAGCAAACTACTTATATGCACATCTTCAGGGGGAGCCTTTTGCAACTTATGAAGACAATGCCTTTATCCTTCACTCTCACATATTTTTATCCCGGTTGAAAACTTCAACCGGTTTGTCATCAATCACCAAAAAGGGGGAGATTGTAAGTGCCTCTAGTGCCACCCCTAGTTGGTTTTGGAGTATTGACAACAAACTTGGTTGAGGGACTAATGTGTTTGTGAGAATTGCAGGATAACACAGGTAGTAGTCCCATTGATTCGGTTTACCTAGCAGAGATGACCCCTAAAAATGTGTGAAGACATTGAAGACAATGGTGGTTTGTGAAGATATTCACAGTGAAGATTATGACATGAGAAGACATTCACGTGAAGACTATGGAGTGCGAAGACATAGTTGTTTTGTAGTTTCCTTTTCTTCTTTGTTGAGTCATAGGAACCACCGTACTGTTAAGTGGGGTACAAGTGAACAAAGTCAGAGTGACTGAAGTGATGTTCAACCAAATCCTATGTCTTCGAGTGAAGACAACGAGAGCAAATCTTATCCAGAGCTGGATTAGTCAGCTTTACTTGTAGCCCAAGAAAAGCTGTCGCGTATGTTTGAAATCCGACCGTTGGACACGTGTGGGTTCCTTAGTGACCCAGGGTCATTTCAGACAAATCAGGTCGGGTTTCCTCCTGGCAATAAATAGCCCACCCCCTACACCATAAATTGGTGGCTGCTCAGAGTTAGTGAACGACTTTTGTCGTTTGAGAGCAACCCACCTCCAAAGCATTTGAGAGAGAGATCCTTGCGAGGACAAAGCCCAAAACACCCAGAGCCAAAGAGTGTTAGGCATCACTGAAGTCTTTCTGTCCGCGTGATCTCAAGACTTGTTACACTTGAGGACTGTGAATCCTCTAGCCGGTTAGGCATCGCGTTCTGAGCATCCAAGAGCCATTGTGGATTGCCGGTGAACGAAGTCTGTGAAGGTTTAGAAGTCTACCTTGAAGACTTACCAGAGTGATTGGGCGAGGACTGGGTGTCCTTAGCTCAAGGGGAATAAGGTGAAGACGCGGTCTTCTGAGTTAAATCTCAGCCTCCCTAACCAGACGTACAATTGTCACAGCAACTGGAATTGGTCTACCAAATCCTTGTCTTCACCAAGCAACTGGTTCTATCCCCCACTTCCCTTTACCTTACAGTTTGTCTTCCTGAAGTCATTGTCTACTTGCACGATCTGATTGTCTTCATTGTGTGAAGATTGTTTACTGTTTGGCTTCATACTGTCTTCCATCCTAGTCCTTACTACCTAGCTGCTGAAAGTCCTCGTGCTTTCACTTCATTGCATACTTGACTATGGCTTGTCTAGTGTAGTCTACCTTTTGCTGCATATCAGTAGGTTCATTCCTATTATTTGTCTTCAAAGCCCTCGTGTTTTTAAGACTTTCATAAAAATCGCCTATTCACCCCCCTCTAGTCGATAACTAGCACTTTCACAACTCCCCCTTGCATGAAGTGATACCTCGCACACCACCAACTCAAGTGACAACTCCAGTACTCAAGACCCCACGAACCACACCTAAAGTCATGGAGAAGACAATGCCTTCTCCTCAAGCGTCTTCCACTTTCCGCATGGCCAAAGCCAATTTGCAGCTTGAAGCCAATACCGCTGTTGAAGACAGTCAGCCATCCACATCTAATGTTGTTGTTGCTCCACCAATTCCGCACACTAAGGTGAGGGCCATCAATCGTGCAGGTGAACTGGTTAGTGTCATATGACCCATTCTCACACCTCCCGAAGTGCATGGACCTCAGTATGAGTTTCATGTCGAGCATCGACCTCAGACTCAGAAGCCAATGCCCAGATTGCCAAGGCTTCCCAGTGCTGCCACAACTGAGAGCTCCTTCAGTGTGCTAAACTTCAGATAGCACAATACCTTCTTTGATAGAGCCAAGAATCCATACAATAAGCCATAGAGGTCTTCTGACAGATTCTGGAGCCATCTGTAGTGCAACTACTACATGTGCATCCTATACTATCAAGACATGATTTTTCCTCACAAGCGCCTCTGCTGTGATGCCATGGCTGGTATGCCCTGCTTGGAAGAAGCTCTTGACTGCTTCAGAGATGTTGGCCTGCTTCCATTTGTCGTCGACAAGGAACATTGGAATGAGGAGCTGCTACTCCAATTTTATGCCACATTTCATATCTCAGGCCACAACAGGGATCCGAAGACATGGGTCCTTGAGTGGATGATAGGCGATATCCATCATGAAGCCAAAGCTAAAGATATTCTAGAGCTCACATCCCTGCCTACTCCGGTGATCATTTCAAACTAGGTTTTCAAGCCTATGAGAAGGAGCTGGAAAGCATCTTTCAGAAGCCAGAGCCCAACATGAGCCAGATGCTCTCCATGATGAAGCCATGATGCTGAGTACCCCACTCACTTCTTTGTCAATGACCTCGATTATTTGCCCTGCACCATCTATCGCATTTGGAGGTATACTCTCTGTCCAATCAAAGGGCACTCATCTTCTGCAAAGCTTGAAGGCACCATGAAGACATTGGTCTTCTATATACTCAATGGAATACCGTGACGCCCCGAGACCGACGCTCCAGACGCCTTCCATGTTTTTCGTTGTCGCCGTGTGTTTTATTTTGTTTGTTGCATTTCATCATGTCATCATGAGCATTGCATCTGCATGTTTTCATAAAGTTTGCATCCGTTCGTAGTTGCCGCGTCCCTCCTCGCCTCCGTTGACCTTTCTCAGTCCAACCGTTCTTTGGTTGTCCGACCATTTGACCCTCTCTGCACAATGCACAAAACCCCTCCTCGCGCGCGTTCCGAAACCTGTCCCGAACCCGAACCGCTCGGTCGTGACCGTTGGATCCGGATCATCCCAAAACATCTATAAAACATCACCATTTTCTTCATTGGACTTCCTAAACTATATTTTCTCAGCCGTCCGATTTTAATCAGATGATCCAAATACCCCTTTCTTTCCCTATATAAAGACCCCTAATCTAAATATGGACAAACCCTAACTTCTAGGGAGATGTCCCATCCATCCTCCTGCCCGCCGCCACTCTCTACCAAATCCCCCTCGGGATCCATCGAGCCAACCAGCCACCACCGATCCTCTTCCTTGGATCCATCTCCTCCCGATCCTCCAACCACAGCCAGCCAGCCTCCTCTCCTCCTAGTTTTCCCCTCCCCTGCTCGTTCGTCCCCAAGCAGCGCCTCCATCGTCGCCGCCCAAGTCCACCGGGGCTCCAGCCAGCTGCCCGAGCTCCTCCCGTTTGCTCCTCCCTTCACGGCGCCGTCGCATGCAGCGAACCCAGCCTCCTCTGCCTCGTCCCCGCGCGCCTGCAGTCCGTCTGCGTCGAGACGCCCGAGTTCCTCGCCTGCTGTCCGCCGGAACGAGCAGGAGCTCGTCCATGGCGCCTCCTTCTGCATCCCCTGCCGCAGGGCTACATCGCCCCTGCTCGTCTTCGTCTCGTGCTCCATCGTCGCCCCGCTCGTCCAAGCCTCCTCTGTTCGCCGCTATGGACGCCACCATCTGAGCTCCTCAAGCCGACGCCGTCCAGGGTCCCGACGACCTCGCCGTCCTGGCCTCCTCCGCCGCGCCGGCGAGCGCGACGCCGGAGCACCACAGGTTGCCGTGTCTCCTCCTCCCGTCCTTCTCCTGCTCGCCTTCCCTCTGCCTCTCATCCCTCTCGTTTTCTCTCTGACTAGGAGCACCAACTGTCGCCACCATCGCCGGAGATGGGCTCCCGACGCCTAGGTCCGCTCGGATCCGGCTGCATCCGCGCCATCCCGGTCGCCAAGTTTGCCGCCGCCGCTCCCCAAGCTCCTCCAGGCCGCCGCGCAAGTCCGGCCGCCTCCTCCTCTGCTTCTGCTTCGAGCAGGAGGTCGACACCCCGCTTCGAGCCACGACCGCGCGTCGCCTGCGTGCGTTGACCGCGCCCAGGCCCAGCGCCCGCTTCGGCCTGCCTCCTCCACCGATCTGGGCCATGGCCCATGGTGAGAACCCCAGCCCCTCCAGATGCGGCCCGGATCCTATTTTTTTCGTCTGCGATTTTGTCCATTATCCAGAGTATTCCAGTTTTGCAGAAAAAAACCCTCAACATCATGCATGTAATAACTCTTTAACCGTGCATCGGATTAAAATGATTTAAACATGTAAAATGGACATGAGGATTTTCCGGAATTGTCCATTTTTTTCGTCTGCGATTTTGTCCATTATCCAGAGTATTCCAGTTTTGTCTAGTTTCATATTATGCTGCACTCATCCATGTTTAAAATGTTTAAACTTGTTGTTTGTTTAATTTTGCATAAATGCCATGCTAAAATGATTTATTTCATAACTAAATAACCGTAGCTCGGATTTAAATAAACTTTATATGTAAATGGGGTAGAAAAATGCATAGATTAACATGGTGCACCTTGTTTTACTGTTTAACAACAATAAAATATGGTTTTAGGCAGAACAGTACCAAATCTAAAACATGGACATGAGGATTTTCCGGAATTGTTGTTTATTATTTCCGGCCTCATTTAACTTGCTTAAATAGGTAGTTTACTTATGCTTTACCTCTTGCCATGTTAATCAACATTTGACATTGTTGGGTACATAAGCGGGAGAGAACTAAATAATTGATGTGGTGTTTTGTCAATTTGTAGTGTTGTTTGTTGTGTATTGAGCTCCACTTAATTTGTAGTGTTGTTTGTTGCATTTGCCATGCCATGAATCATTAAACCGGAACTGCATCATACTTGACTGTGCATCATGCCATGTTTATGATTGTGTGTTTACGATGTTGTTTGTTTCTTTCCGGGTTGCTTCTCTCGTTAGCTTCGATTTCTTTCCGGAGTTGTGAGGATTCGTTCGACTCCGTCCGTTTGTCTTCTTCATGGACTCGTTCTTCTTCCTTGCGGGATCTCAGGCAAGATGACCATACCCTCGAAATCCCTTCTATCTTTGCTTGCTAGTTGTTCGCTCTATTGCTATGCCGCGCTACCTACCACTTGCTTATCAAGCCTCCCAAATTGCCATGAACCTCTAACCTTTGTCACCCTTCCTAGCAAACATTGTTTGGCTATGTTACCGCTTTTGCTCAGCCCCTCTTATAGCGTTGTTAGTTGCAGGTGAATTTGAAGATTGCTCCATGTTGGAACATGATTATGTTGGGATATCACAATATCTCTTATTTTAATTAATGCATCTATATACTTGGTAAAGGGTGGAAGGCTCGGCCTTATGCCTGGTGTTTTGTTCCACTCATGCCGCCCTAGTTTCCGTCATACCGGTGTTATGTTCCTTGATTTTTGCGTTCCTTACGCGGTTGGGTAATTTATGGGACCCCCTTGACAGTTCGCTTTGAATAAAACTCCTCCAGCAAGGCCCAACCTTGGTTTTACCATTTTCTACCACCTATCCCTTTTTCCCTTGGGTTCTGTAGACTCAAGGGTCATCTTTATTTTAGACCCCCCCGGGCCAGTGCTCCTTCGAGTGTTGGTCCGAACTGAGTAGACTGCGGGCCCCCTCATGGAAACTCGAGGTCTGGTTTTACTCGTAGGATGTCTCATCCGGTGTTGCCCTGAGAACGAGATATGTGCAGCTCCTATCGGGATTTGTCGGCACATCGGGCGACTTTGCTGGACTTGTTTTACCATTGTCGAAAATGTCTTGTAACCGGGATTCCGAAACTGATCGGGTCTTCCCGGGAGAAGGTTTATCCTTCGTTGACCGTGAGAGCTTATAATTGGCTAAGTTGGGACAACCCTGTAGGGTATTATCTTTCGAAAGCCGTGCCCACGGTTATGTGGCAGATGGGAATTTGTTAATGTCCGGTTGTAGAGAACTTGACACTTGACTTAATTAAAATACATCAACCGTGTGTGTAGCCGTGATGGTCCCTTTTCGGCGGAGTCCGGGAAGAGAACACGGCTTTTGGGTTATGTTTGACGTAAGTAGGAGTTCAGGATCACTTCTTGATCATTACTAGTTGACGACCGTTCCGTTACTCCTCTTCTCGCTCTTATTTGCGTAAGTTAGCCACCATATATGCTTAGTGCTTGCTGCAGCTCCACCTCACTACCCCTTTCCTACCCTTAAGCTTAAATAGTCTTGATCTCGCGGGTGTGAGATTGCTGAGTCCTCGTGACTCGCAGATTCTTCCAAACAGTTGCAGGTGCCGATGATACCAGTGCAGGTGACGCAACTGAGCTCAAGTGGGAGCTCGACGAAGATCTTGTTCGTTGTGTTGTTTCGTTTCCTGTTGATCAGTAGTGGAGCCCAGTTGGGACGATCGGGGATCTAGCATTTGGGGTTGTCTTCTTTTATTTTGGTTCCGTAGTCAGACCTATGTGTGTACTCTGATTGATGTATGATTTATTTATGTATTGTGTGAAGTGGCGATTGTAAGCCAACTCTTTATCCCATTCTTGTTCATTACATGGGATTGTGTGAAGATGACCCTTCTTGCGACAAAACCACAATGCGGTTATGCCTCTAAGTCGTGCCTCGACACGTGGGAGATATAGCCGCATCGTGGGCGTTACAAATACGCTTAAACACACATGATTTCTTCATCAGAAAGCTAGCGGCTTCAGGCATTGATCTCTTTGGCCAGAAGTTTTATGCTCCATGGATAATGCGTCTGATTAAGCTTCGCTCCACCATCAACTATCAAGCTTCAGCTCACAATCATGCTGTCTTCTTGCCTGATTCGCATGAAGCCATTTATCCTCAGCTAGCCAAAGCACCACTCCGTGAAGACACTGCTGCTTATCAAAGCTTCTCTGCTCCTCTTGAAGCCACTCATGTTCCAAATACTGCTCCTCCTAGTCCCCTTGTAGTTCAGCTTCATCTGCCTCATCGTCCTAGCACTAACGCGACCACTAGCACAGTCCCATAGAGGGCTCAGAAGCGTGCTCGTACACTGAATGATAGGGAACTCCTTATTTCCCTTCATCAAAAGCATGATAAGCATCACGATTGGATGGAACGCCATATGCAAAGTCTTCTTGTTGACGTCAATCGCATCCGCAACCTCTCAACCAAGAATTCCTTTGTTCCTCATGAAGCTTATTGGCAAGCTTGGAAGAGCCTCACGCTGTTATGTTCTGAAGATGATCTCAGTCCTGATGGCTTCACCTAATGCTTCAAGTTTGACACCAAGCCCTTAGAATCGGCTAAGTGGCGTCCCACAACGTCTATTGAAGATTCGTACTACTCATCATCTGCCCCAATAGTTGTTGGTCGCGTCATTGATGAGGAGGACGATGCCACTTCACCAGCAATAGCTTCACTGCACCAAGATGTCGCATCAGGCCCCACCGCACCACCCAACTCCAATGTCGACCCGGCTGCAACAACATCTTCACCACCACCTTCCGGGAATGCTTAGACACCCTATGTATTCATTCCTTTTTGGTCTTTCGATGACAAAAGGGGGAGAAGCATGTGTGATGATAGTCTTCAAGCGGTATTATTGGGTCAGGTGCTATTTTTTGTTAAGTTTGCAACTCTCGTTCGTGAACATTTGGTTTTTGAGTTGTAGCACTTAAGTCCAGATGGGACGTCTGCTACATTTGCTGCTGTTTTGTTATGCGCTGTTGAATTCCTATCTTATGCACATGCAGTCATTCTCTGCAGATGCCGATTTATTATTGTGCATGTCATTACCTTCATTACACTATTGTATGCACTTTGATTTGACTTAATGAACAGAGGGAGATCCCCACAAAGCAAAACATGCCATGTGCATTTGCATTCAAAAGCAAATTACTTATATGCACATCTTCAGGGGGAGCCCTCAAAATTCATGAAGCCAGTGACCACGTTCTTTAACTTTCTCATAATTTTATCCACATTGAAAACTTACCAGTTTGTCATCAATCACCAAAAAGGGGGGATATTATAAGAGCATCTAGTGCCACCCCTAGTTGGTTTTGGAGTATTGGAGATAAACCTGCTTGAGGGACTAATGTGTTGGTGAGATTCATAGCAGAACACAGGTAGAAGGATTACCCATCGAAGATGACCCCTAAAAATGTATGAAGACATTGAAGACTTTGGTGATTTGCGAAGACATTCGCGTCGAAGATAATGATGCGTGAAGAAATTCACTTGAAGACAATGGAGTGTGAAGACATAGTTCTTTTCCTAGTTTGATTTTCTTCTTTCTTGAGTCATAGGAACCACCGAACATTCAAGTGGGGTCTAGGTGAACAAAGTCAGAAGACTGACATGATGCTCAACCCAAATCCCATGTCTTCAAGTGAAGACAATGAGAGAAAAATGTATCCTGAGTTAGATAAGTCAACTTTGCTTGTAGCCCAAGTCAAGCTGTCGCGTGTGTTTGGAATCCGACCGTTGGACATGTGTCGTTCCCCAATGACCCAGGGTCATTTCGGACAAATCATGTCAGGTTGCCCCGTGGCTATAAATAGCCACCCCTTCCACCATAAATTGGTGGCTGCTCAGAGTTAGTGCACGACTTTTGTCGTTTGACCAACCCATCACCGAAGCCTTTGAGAGAGAATCCTTGCGAGGACAAAACCCAAAACACCCAAAGCCCAAAGAGTGTTTGGCATCACTGAAGTCTTTCTGTCCGTGTGATCTGAAGACTTATTACAATTGAATAATGTGATCTTCCAGTCAGTTAGGCGTCGCGTTTTGAGGATTCAAGAGTCATTGTGGATCACCGGTGAACGAAGTCTGTGAAGGTTTGGAAGTCTACCATGAAGACTTGCCTGAGTGATTGGGCGAGGACTAAGTGACCTTAGCTCAAGGGGAATAAGGTGAAGAAGTGGTCTTTTGAGTTCAATCTCAACCACGCTAACCAGACATACAGTTGTCACAACAACTAGAACTGGTCTACCAAATCCTTGTCTTCATCAAGCATCTGGTTCTATCACTTCACCGTATACTTACTGTTTAGCTTCGTGAAGTCATTGCCTGCCTGCTCTCATTGTGTTCACTATGTGAAGACATTCACCCCTGATTGCATATTTGGCTTCATATCGTCTTCCTATTCTTGTCTATTTCTACCTAGCTGCTATATGTCTTTGTGATCTCTTTGTATTGTTTCTTTGACTATGGCATGGCTAGTGTAGTTTATGTTCCACTTCATCCCATTTAGGTGTTATTTGTCTGTCAGTCTTCGAAGACATTGCTTGTTATGAAGACTTTCATAAAAATCACCTATTCACCCCCTCTAGTCGATAACTAGCACTTTCAGAGTATCTCTCCCAAGATTTATATAGCGTTTCACCGTATTCTTGAATAAATGAAGTGGGGTTTCTTCTCAATTTAGTAATCTTTAAGCTTGGAAGGAATTTAGCCATAAACCTTTCAGCACACATAATCCAGTTGGTTATACTGTTTTGAGGCAATCTATTATACCACTTCTCAGCATTATCTTTTAGAGAAAACCTGAAGAGTCTCAATAGCACAAATTCTCGTGAAACATCTTTTAACTTAAATGTCCCACATAAAGTATCGAACACCATCAAATGTGCTTGAGGTTCTTGCTCTTCAATTCCTGCAAAAGTATGTTTTCTTACCTCTACAATAAGATCACAGTCAATCGAATACTCTTGAGCATAATTAGTAGGATAAACTATAGGAGATCTAGAGACTAGTTTTTGAGCACTATGATCTCTAATACTCTTCTTTGGCTTTTCAGTAATTGACATTTTGCAAACAAAGTGTTGAGCTCAACCATTCAGTATTTTTGTATTTTTCTATTAATGAAGCTTGCTCCTCCTGGGGAAAACGAGTAATGTAACTTGGTATATATGTTCTCCCTAAACGAGTAGATCCCATGTGTGTTACAGGAAGCATCTACAATAACAATACTTGCAAATAGCAGTTATAAAACAAATACCATGAGCTTAGCTCCCCGGCAACGGTGCCAGAAAATGCCTTGGTACCTGCAGACCAAACAGGGTAGTGTAGCACTTTCGCAAAAGTATCCCAATGAGTAATCGTCCCAACAGAGAGCGGAGGACAGTATTTACGGAGGTGTTTCTATCACACACTAGGTGTCACAGCTCTTGTGTGAAGTACCGCGGGAGCTTCTGCAAATATTGTTACTGTCCTAGGCAAATGATAAACTAAAAAGGCTAGTAAAAAGCAGGATTTAAAAGTGACTACCATAAGACTAATAAAAGTAAATAACCAGAGCTTGGAATGTAAATGGTGTTTCCTGCAATGAAGAGATTAGGTGTGGAGAGATTTCAATTCATGGTAAGAATATATGAATTTTGCCAGTGCGACGGTAATACCAGTTACCTTGTATAGTATTCATAGCATTTGATACAAACTTTCTGTAGGCGGTTCTCCCTAGAGTTATGAAACTCCTCCACTAGGGGTCACATTTCATTCTACGGTCCTGCTCTCCATTGCCACAGAGTGGTCATTTCCACAATTAAGGTCATAAGACCAGAACCATGCATTAAGTTCAATGGATCACTATTATCTCATATTGTCTTCGGTTCTCGTAGATATCTCCACCTATCATGTCAGAGGTCACAGAGTTCCTAAACAATATGTGTTACCTGTGTAGGTCTTGAGATCATGTTGCCTGGGCCCTTAAATTGGACCACACACATAGGGTTCACCACAGTATAACAACATACTAAATAGATCATACTGCTACGAATTCAAATGACGGCATATAGAATGGGCACATATCAATCTTACCACTTACCTACATCTCCCACACCTAGGGGAATTACTCACACGTCATAAGAGGGGAATCAATCACAATAGAGAGAAAAACCACAATAACCATATCAATAATATTGAGGAGATCCACAATGAGATGAAATAGTAGTCAAATAGTCTTGATCTTAGATGAGATGGAATAGAAATTACAAGTTTCAATCCCTCTTACAATAGTGAAAGAGATGATGATGATGGAGATGAAAGGACCAAAAACTACGATGATCTCTTCTTCTCCTGTTCTAGATGTTGTGGTAGCGGCTATGGTTCTCTTCCCCTCATGGTCCCTTCACGAAAGTGGCTTGTATAGAGGAGGGGGAGCTGTGGGCACTCCAAACAACCGCTCAAACAAACACGTGCAGTCGCATGGAATGCCGTCTTTCACTCTGGTGTGCTTTTTGACAATGCTCTCTTCAGAAAAGTTGCTCCAATTGGCTTGATTTGTAGCAATCTCCCCAGGTTTCCTTCCAAATGTGATATTTCCTGCCATCCAAAGGTCAAAGTAGATTTTTCTCTTTTTTATGTGCATTAGAAATATCTGAAGAATGACAAAAATCCAATGAAACCAAATGGAAATCAATATGAAAAACATCATAAATTCTCGAGCCATCAACGTCCGTGGTGGCCTCGACGGCGAGGTGCTCCTCCGAGATATGGGGAACGACACAGATGGTAGCCATCATGACCTCATCCATGCATGCGGCCGTGATTTGCTTCTCCGCTGCCAAATGCTCCTTGAGCTCCTAGTTATACTGCATGCACCATGACTTAGGAATATTCTTATTTGGAGGATGGGGCGGTGATTTGGGTAGAAAGTGTTGCGCCGGCGGTCGGGCATGTGGGATGTAGAAGGAGGAGGAGGATGGGCGCCGGGTGTGGATTACCTGACTAGATCGACGAGGTCGAGTAGCAGGAAGGAGCGTCGTCGGCGAGGAGGCAGTGCTGCAAGCAAGTAGTGAAGGTATGAACTTGGAAAGCAAGGCGGAAACAGGTGAAATGTGGCTTTTGGTCAGGAGGTGGGAGGTACATATTTCCACAAATGCTGAAATTTTTCGCTCGGTGCAGTGAAAAACTGGCGCACAAAGTGTCATCATACACGGTCCCTTATTCATCACTGTGTACGATATCTGAAGATCACAAATGCTTCATATAGCTTACCCCGTGTGTGATGAGTTTGAACGTGCAATTTTTTGTCTAAATTTCCCTGGTTACAATGGTCGTCCACGTCATTGCATAAATTGGGTACACAAAAGAGCCTACAGTACACCCACACTTCTTAATCGAGCAAGTTCATCAATTAAACAGAGCTAGCTGATCTAAACATTACTCTAATAAAAGAACGACGCTCTAAACAAAGACTACTACTACGTGTGGTGCTCGTTAATCTCTACCGACTCCTCCATGTCCAGCTCACACTCTACGATATCCTGGGGAAGGGGCTCCATGACATCCCGCAACATACTCAGCAAGCATCTCGCCGTCCGTCTCTGCCATCTCTTTTTTTAAACATTCAAGACAGTAGGAGAGGCTCCTACTGACATATATTAACCAAAGTCAATAAAATGGAGTGAGGGTAACTGTCGGGACCCCGATTCCAGCCGGTAACACCTCATATCACTTTGCGGCCTCACGCACGGTATTCCCACGGGTGTCGCCTTACCATGGCCCGGGACCGTTTGCGTCTTTTGGCTCACGTATATGATAGTGTCGCTAGCATCCATATGACAGAGAATGCCGGCCGACATGACTAGTCGTGAACCCAAAGTGGCACTAACTTACGGGGACAGGCATACATGAATCAACATTGAGCATGTCAGTCAGCAGCGTCCGAATCCGGGCTGTAGCACTGGGCTAACAGGACTTCGGTGAACCGGGCTGTAGCAGGCTAGGCAGGACTCCGGATGTCACTGCGTGACATTTCCCCGAAGGGACAGACACATGAACGAAATGAATCACATGCCGGCCAGTCAAGTGTTCCGGAGCAGTAGTGCTGGGCTAGCAGGACTCCGGTAAACCGGGCTGTAGCGGACTACTATGGCTCATGGAAGCACAAGACTACATTTCCCCATAAGAGAGGCTACCAAGGATAAACAACTAGGTTGTTGGATCCCACACATACCAAGCATTTCAATCATACACACAATATGCTCGATATGTGCAAATACAACATGGCATCACAACAAGACTCTACGACTCGGAGTATTTATTCATTAGGCTCCGAAGAGCCAGATATTACAAACATGGGTCTCATGACCCAACATTCAGAGCATACAAGCCAAAACACATGCGGAAGCTTAGCATGTGTGAGTACAGACATCTACAAATGAAAAAGGCTGAGAAGCCTGACTATCTACCAGATCCTGCCGAGGGCACAAGATCGTAGCTGAGGTATCAAACTAAACATCGAAGTCCACACGGGACTACTAGCGAGACTAACGTCTCTCTGCAAAACATAAAAATAAGCAAACGTGAGTACAAATGTACCTAGCAAGACTTACATCAGAACTATCTACATATGCATCGGTATCAACAAAAGGGGTGGTGGAGTTTAACTGCAGCAAGCCAGCTTTGACTCGGTGGCTATCCTGAACTACGACTGCAAGCAACTCTTTTGAGGTGGCGCACACGAGTCCACATATTCACCATATCAATACACCACTATGGATCCGCTCCCTTCTTCCTACGAGAACGCCATCCATAGCACTCACGCTTATCTTGCGCATTTTAGAGTATCCACTTTCACTTGTCTATGAACTGTACAGGCAACCCAGAAGTCCTTTACCGCGGACACGGCTATTCGAATAGATGATGTTAACCCTGCAGGGGTGTACTTCGTCACACACGCTCTCGCCACTTACCACCATGTACACATCGTGTACCTTGGCAACCTTCAAGCGGAAGCCTGGCGAGGGAGTCGGCCACGACCTGACTAACCACACAAGTATCTAGTCCAGGTTTATCGCCTATTCGGGTTCCATCCGCAAGGAGATCCGGCCGGGGTGTCGCTCACGGCCCCAAACGATGTGAACAGGGTTCCCAAGCCCACCTTGACGGATGGATCTACGCTTGGTACACCGTGCCACGGTGCCTAGTCTGTCCCAAGCCCACCTGTACCGGGTACCACTTGGTAGACTACTAACACAACCTACAAACACCAGAAACTAGTTGCAACTCCTGGACAGAGATCGAGGCGGTTAATAAGCCGAGAGGGGCCGAGTTACCGGAACCGAATGTGTGGTAGTAACTGTTCATGGATCACAAACACAGAACTCAGTTCCTGAGGACGGTTTCATTGAGACGACCCACCATGTACTCCTACATGGCCTCTCACCGCTACCTTTACCAAATCGTGTTCACACACTTAGCTCTCACACAATAGGACATGTTCACAACTTTCCAATTCATTCCCGATGAATCAGACCTGACACAACTGTAAGCAATAGCAGGCATGACAAACAAGCATGAATGAGTAGGCACATCAGGGCTCAAACAACTCCTACTCATGCTAGTGGGTTTCATCTATTTACTGTGGCAATGACAGGTCATGCAGAGGATAAAGGGGTTCAGCTACCGCAGCAAGTAACAGATGAATCGTTGTTGTCCTAATGCAGTAAAAGAGAGCAGGAGCGAGAGAGTGGGATTGTATCGGAATGAACAACGGGGTTTTGTTTGCCTGGCACTTCTGAAGATAGCATTGAGTCTTCATTAGTGTCAACGATCACAACGTCGAAGCAACGTCTACTGAGAGGGGACAACACCGGCAAACAGAGAAGAAACACGATCAATGCAATGCACAATATGATGCATGCTATGACATGGCAATATGAATGTGTTTTGAGCTAATGCAACTAGCAACATATTAAATGGAGTTGGTTTGAACCAAAGATTCAAATTCAAACTCCATATGTGATTTCTTAAATGCCATTTAATTGAATTGTCCTAAACAGTAGTCATAAGTTGTTCTAACATGCATGGAAATGGTACAGTGGATAGATTGGATTTTTCTGATCATTTTTCATATATAAATTATTTCATTCTGAGTTACGGTTGAATTTATATGAATTTTGGAAGTTTATAACATTTTCTGGAATTTCCTGGCTATTTTAGAATTAAACTAATTCCAGAAAAGAGTTTACTGCGTCAGCATGACGTCAGTAGGTCAACGGGCGACCCAGGTCAAACTGACCGGTGGGTCCCGCGTGTCAGTGACTAACCTAACTAACATGGGTTAATTAGCATTTAGCTTAAGCTAACCTGGGTTAATTAGGCGGGCTGGGCCCGCATGTTAGTGAGCCAGGGGAGGTCAAACAGGGTCAACCCGGGTCAAACTCGCCGGAGTTGACCCGGGGCTCGTCGCCGGCAGGGCCAGAGACGGCGGAGGGGCTCGGGATTCCTCCTACGGCGACCAAATGGCCGGCGGAGGGCATCTACGCGACAGGGAGGCTCGTCCGCGTCGAGTGGTGCACGCAGCAGCGGCTCCAGTGGCCTAAGTCGACGGCGGCAGCGACTTGCGCGACGGCCGGAGTTCGGGCGTCGGTGAGGACGACGCTGCGGTGCACGGGAGAAGGAGCTGGTGCGTGCGTTCGGCTCCTGAGAGCATGGTTAGCAGGCGGGTGCTACTGGGGCGAGCGGAGGAGCTTGGGAGCGCGGGGCTCGCTGGCCATGGCTATGGCCGGAGCTCGGTTTCGCGGGGGCGGCGGCTAACGGGCAAGAACGGAGGGGGTGAGAAAGGGGGAGGAGCAGGAGCTCACATCGGGTTCGAGGGGGCGGTCAGCAGGCTCGGGGACGCTCTGGAGGCGGCGAATCGTGCGACGGCGGCCGTCGGATGCAGAGGACGAGGACGACGGCGTAGTTGGCGCTGCAGCGCGTCCGGTGTCGCGTGTCTCGGGGCAGACGACGTAGAGGAAGAAAACTGAGCTCGGGAACACGTCCAAGGGGCTAGAGCTGGCTGGTGGCCGCGGTGGCAACGAGCGGCGCCGACAGGCTCTTTCGGTCAAGCTCGAGATCAAGCAAGGGGAAGGGGAAGAGTGACCGGAGGAGGAGGGGATCGGTGCGGGGCTTCGTCCACGTTTCCTGGGCGTCGCGAGAAGGCCACGGGGGCGTGAGGCAGGCAGGGAGGAGGTGGCGGCCTCAGCGCGCGCCGTGCCCGCCTTCGCCTCTGCCTACTAGCAGAGGTTGAGGACGACTGGCAAGTCGCCAGGTGGGCTGGGCCTCCAACAGTGCTGGGCCAACTGGGTGCCAGGTAAGCTACATGTGAGGTTCTGCCTTTTTTTGTTTTGGTTCTTGTTTTCTATTTTATGTAATTGTTTTTGATTTAGTTTTGACACTAAACAATTTGTAAAATTCTGAACTTCTTATGGGTACTAACTGAATTATTTCAGAGACCCTCAGAAAGTTTCAAAACATTTGGAGCTGTAAAAATATTTATAGAATTTTAAAGCTCCAATTCAAATACATATTGGATTAATTCAAAGCCCATTTATGTCCTGGAAAAGTGTCCACCATTTTTGGTTTAGGTTTTCATCTTGTTCCATAAATTATGAACATTTTTGAAGGGCATTTTGGGTTCATTGAATTTTTTTTAAGTTGAACCTATTGCATTGTTTTGGTGCTAGGGGTTTGAGCAATCCCCATTTCAACTTTCAAGTAAATTTAGACATGATGCAACAACCAAGCTAGTCCAAGTGCATAGCAAGTCTAGGGATGTGATAGTAACATCAAAGCAGTGTTTCTACTCAGCCAATCCCTTTTGCCATCCACCATCTCGTTGGAAAAGGCCGCCACGAGCTGGGCGTGGGCGGCGCCCAAGCACCGTTTCCAGCCCCCATTCGCGTGACACACACGAGGGAGATAGCGGGCGCACGCGCCTCATGAGGCGAATTCCTGACCAGGTGCACATTACTTAGGAAATGAAGTTTTACTAATGCCTGAAGAGGGTTCTCATCACAGAAGGAAAGACACAAGCTGCGGTGATGCGCATGGGTCAGCTTGAGGATGTGATGGCCAGGCAGCCCCTCAGGTAATCAGTCTGCCATGTCTTAGCATGGGGCTTCCACTGGGTTGTGGCTGGGAGCTCTTGCGGCCAGCGGCAACACAGAAAGAGAGGCTCTGGAGCATGTACATCTCCACTTCGCTCGTATCCGTGAGGTCACGGATAGAAATTGTGGAGGTGTTGGATGTTCCATGTGTTTTGTATTGGAACACCCTCCCCCGTTTCCAGTCACATCGTGCCTGGCCAGGAAACGTGCTCCACCTTGAAAGGGTCTTCGCACATGGGCGAGAGCTTGTGGAGTCCTTCTCTGGAGAGGATTCGTCGCAGGACAAGATCGCCAGCTTCAAGCGTGCAGGGGCATATGTTGCGACTGTGATAGCGACACAACGCCTGCTGATATCGTGTTGCATGGATGGTAGCCTGGTGGCGTGCCTCCTCGAGGAGTAGTAGATCAGCTTCCCACAAGCCGTCCTGCCGAGCCTCATCAAAGGCCAGGACTCGTGGAGGCCCATGATTGAGCTCGATGGGGAGGACCACTTCTGCCCCATAGATTAGGAAGAATGGTGTATTGCTGGTAGGCTTGGTGGTTGTTGGGCGGATTGACCATAGCACAGAAGGGAGCTCATTGAGCCAACCCTTGCCGCAGGCCGTGAGCTTTTTTCTTGAAACTTCCCATCTTGAGGACCTCAGCGTTGGCATGCTCGCCCTGGCCCTTGCTTCTTGGGTGAGGCACAGAGGTGTAGGAGATCTGCGTGCCAATGTTGGCACAGCAGGACTTGAAGAGGCTGCTTGTGAACTGTCTACCGTTGTAGGCGATGATGCGGTTCGGGATGCCAAAGAGGCACATCGGGACCTTGATGAACTTGATGGCTGAGCCTGCCGGGATGGTACGAACGGGCTCCACTTCAGCCCACCTGGTGAATTTGTCGATGGTGACATAGAGGTAGCGGTATCCGCGAGGCACGCAAGGGAAGGTGCCCAGGATGTCCAGCCCCCAGACTGTGAAGGGCCATGAGAGGGGAATGGTCTTGAGCCCTTGCACTGGCTGGTGGATCTGATTGGCGTGTAACTGACAGGCCTCGCAGGACTGGACCAACTCTTCGGCGTCATGAAGCACGGTGGGCCAGTAGAAGCCAATGTGGAAGACCTTACCGGCGAGGGTGCGCGACGTAGAGTGGTGGCCGCAGTCTCCTCCATGTATGTCAGCAAGCAGCTCACACCCTTGCTTTGCTGGGATGCAGTGCAATGTGACTCCATTGGGGCGCTTGCAATAGAGGTCGTCGTCCCTCAAGAAGTAAGGCCCAGCCTGGGCGGGCCACTCACTCTGCCTTTGTGTCATCCTCAAGGAGGGGGCCGTTCTCGAAGTAAGCCTTGATCTCCGTGGCCTAGCTCTGAGTTTGTGGCTCGAGCGCCTGAAGGTGGGCCGCAGTCTGGTGCGCTTGAGGGTGGTGCGGGTGGGAGCTCTTCATGAGGCACCATGACGCTGGCCTTAGGAGGCATTCAGATGGCCTCAGGAGCCTCTCCTCGAAGACACTAGTCTTCTGAGGCTCACGACGGGATGCCCGCTTGGCGATGTCGTCAGGTTCCTTGTTATTGCCGCGAGGGATGTGCTGGAGCTCCATGTCCAGGAAGCAATTCTCGAGCTTGCGCACCTCCTTGAGGTAGGCGGCCATGTGTTCGTCCTTCAGTTCGTAGTTGTTGTTTGAGAAGTTGACAAGGATCTACGAGTCTCCCTTGATGGTGATGCACTTGATGCCAAGAGCGTTGGCAGCCTTGAGGCCCTTGGTGAAGTGAGCATGACGCTAGCCACCGCGCCCTGCCGTGAGAATGCGCTGTCGAAGTGCATGACCTAGCCTCCAAGGGCGTGCTTCCCAGATAAGAGGGATTCTTCCTCGCGGGGCTCATCTTGGTGTGGATCCATCCTTTCCACCATGAAATCTGCCAGCGCAGTGCCCTTGATCATACTGCGGTGAGGAACTCCAACTCGAAGGGTTGCAATTCAATGTTCCATTAGGCGATGTGACCTGTGGAGTTGGGGCTGCACAGGATCTGCTCCAGCAGGAAGGATGTGACCACCTTGATGGGGTGGCCTTGGAAGTAGTGGCGCAGCTTCTGGGAGGCGATGAGGAGCGAGAGAAGAAGCTTCTGCTACATGGGGTACCACTAACGAGCATCTCGCAGCACTGTGGTGGCAAACTAGATGGGGTGCTCGACGAGGTGCGTTGTCGCAGGGGCCGCGTCTTGTGCCTCAGGAGGCCTGTCAGGCGGCTCTCCAGGGGCCTCTGGAGGCGGGGCCTCGGCTAGCGCCGGTGTGGGCTCTGCAGGCTCGGAGGTGGCCTCGACAGTAGCAGGCGCAGGAGGCTTCTTCTTGGCGTGGACGCGCTCTTCCGCTCCACCACGAGGGCCGCACTGGCCATCTGGGGGTGGCTGCCAAGTACGTGAGCAAGGGCTCACAAGGCTGCGGGGCGACCATGACAGGAGGGCTCGTCGGTACTTCTTGAGGTCCTCAAAGGCCGTATCATCTCCAGGAATCCACTTGAAGGGGCTGGATCTCTTCATGAGCTTGAAGAACGGCAGGGCTCACTCGCTGAACTTGGAGATGAAGCGCCCAAGTGAGGCCATGCATCCCACCAAGCGCTGCATTTCCTTGAGGTTCCGTAGGGGCCGCATCTCCTCAATGGCCTTGATCTTCTCGGGGTTGGCCTTGATGCCGCGGTGGGAGACCAGGAAGCCGAGCAGCTCGCCTGAGGGGCCTCCGAAAAGACGCACTTGTCAGGGTTGAGCTTGAGGTTGACCTTGCGCAGGTTGGTGAAGGTTTCTTCGAGATCCGCGATGAGGGAGCGTGCCTTGCGAATCTTGACCATAATGTCATCGACGTAGGCCTCGACATTTCTTCCCATATGGGGCCCTAGGGCGATGCGCATCAGCCTCTAGAAGGTGGCTCTCGCACTCTTCAGGCCGAAGGGCATGCATATGTAGCAGTATACTCCACAGGGGGTGATGAAGGAAGTCTTCTCCTCATCTTCTGCTGCCATCTTGATCTAGTGGTAGCCAGAGAAGGCGTCCATAAAGCACAGCATTTCACGTGCATCGGTGGAGTCGACGATCTGGTCGATCCATGGCAGTGGTTAAGGGTCCTTGGGACATGCTTTGTTGAGGCTGGTGAAGTCGATGCACATCCGCCCGCCGTCGTTAGACTTGGGGACGACGACGGTGTCGGATTTCGGGTTCCGGCAAAACCCTTAAGGTTCAAACTCTAGGGTGCGCGCGAAGATCTCCCCCTCACCGATCACGCCCTCACACACTTCACGAATTCACGGACTAGCTCGCCGAACCCAAAGAACACAAAGACACAAGATTTATACTGGTTCGGGCCACCGTTGTGGTGTAATACCCTACTCCAGTGTGGTGGTGGTGGATTGCTTCTTGGGCTGAGGATGAACAGTACAAGGGGGAGAACAGCCTCCTGAGGAGAGGTGTTCTTGTGCTTGGTGAGTGGTGTATGGATGAGGATCGCTCTAGATGAGTTCTGGTAGGTGAGGATCCGATCAGCTCAGGCTGAGTTGCCTTCTACTGCGGTGGCTAGATGTATTTATAGAGGCCCTGGTCCTCTTCCCAAATATTGAGCGGGAAGGGAGCCAACAACAACCAAATTGAAAGGGGACAGCTAGTACAACTTATCCTGACAAAAGTAGTCTGCGCCTACCAAAGGCTCTGGTGGTGACGTCGTCTTGGGCTCCACGATGACCTCCGTCCTGCTGGTCTTGGTCTCGTCGCACCGATATGGAAACCTTTACTCGATGCCTTGGTACTCCTTGCCTGCGCTTGCCCCCTTAGCACCAAAGTGGAAGCAAGGACACTGTGTGTGCTGGCGCCCGCCTGGTCTCGTTCGTCATGGCCCATGTCACTAGAACCTCGCAAGGTTTGCCTTGCCTTGATCTCTCCGCCCCTCACGAGCCAGCCTAGTGAGGACGCTCCCAAGGAGGTCTTGTGTCATCCGCCTCGCGAGGCTTGGCCGCTCGCGAGGGTATTGAAATCTTGTTGGTGAAGATGGGCCATACGGGCCCACTCGCAGAGCCATGCCATGGGCCGCAGGCAGGCAAGTCTGGGGACCCCCGTTCCCAGAACGCCGACAGTAGCCCCCGGGCCCAAGGCGCACTCGGACTTGGCTTCAAGGCGAAGCCAAAGGGCAAGTGCGGAGCGCCGCGGTCCCCAACAGCCTGCAGCCTCGGTCGACGCGTGGCGGTTGATTGGACATGGGCGTCTCCGCTTCCCCATGCTGCGTCGGCAACTGCCCGACTTGACGAGTCGCTGCTGCATGCAAGGAAAAACCATCATTACCTGTGATCGTGGGGGGCGCTGGTCGGCCTTCCCCTGCTATAAATGGAGAGGGGGCGGAGCCCCCGGCGCCCATCTCTTCCCATTCCATTCGCTTCTCTCCCTTTGCTCCATTGCCAGTAGCGACACCAATGGCGCCGTCGAAAAGGTTCTCCGCCGCGGAGAAGGGGAAGGCCCCTCGCAAGGGGCTCGGCTCTCCGGCGCCCAAGCGTGGACGCAGCCGTCCTTGCAAGCACACCGTGACCCCCGCCGCGGCCCTCCGCAGCTGTGGCGGTGCCGCTTCGCGTGGTAGGGGTCGCTCCAGTCGTGGCAGCCCTGTTGATGAAGGGGGACGTGCCGTGGTCGCGCGGCCTCCCCGACCACGCTTCCACTTGGCGGAAGTGCTGCCAGAGTTCGTCGTCTGGTCGGAGAACCCGGCCGGCAACTGGCTTCAACTTCCGCGCTTCTTCGTTGACGAGCTGCCGGCCGCAGTTCTAGGCTGGCTCTGGCTGCAGGCGGACGGCTGCTTCAGCAGGGCTTCCTGGGTCGCGGTTGAGGTCTCCGTCGCGGGCAACATAGCCCTGGACCGTGGCTGGCAGACGTTTGCCTGCAGGCGCGGCCTGGGCAGGCGGTGCACCCTCCATTTCAAGTACGACAGTGATGCCACCCTCTACGTGAGGGTGTTTGGGGAAGATGGTCGCCGCGCCGGGTGCTGCCCCGAGGTCAACGACGGCGACGAGATGCTCGACCTTGGCGATGGTCGTGAAAAGGAGGAGGGCAAACCCGCCCTTGGCGTCGATCGCGTCTCGTCCAGCTATGGCGGCTCTTCCCCCGGCGACAGCTCCAGCAGCGGTGGTTACGACTAGCCGCCGCGCCGCCGCGCCCGCTTCAAAGGTGGCAGCGGGTCGTCTCGTCGCCGCGCCTCCGTGAAGCGCGAGGAGGGGTCTGGCTAAGCTCGAGATGGCACCAAGAGCCCTCCCTCGCGGACCGCTATAGGGGCATGCGCTGCTATTATTTTGTTCTTCCTTTCCTTCCTGCATTAGAAGGAAACCTGTATGGGCCCCGGAGGGGCGTGTAACAAACTATGATTTCTCAATTATTATGCTATGTTCGTTGTCCCTATGCTGTGTCGCAACATTGTCATTTTATGTAGAGATAACTTAGCTTGGCCTGCTCGGGGTGGTCTCCTCTCCACGAGGTGCTCGCTTCCTGGTGCCTGTCGAGGCCCCCTTGGCCTGGTAGGCGCTTAGAAACTACAAAAAACTCGTTAGGAGGCTTAACATTTTCCCGAGCCTTGGTCGCAGGCGTCGCTAGCCTTGACCAGCGCTTTGTATCATGGTACCCGTGGGGCACGGATTAGGAGAGGTATGCCAGCTTGCGGGCTCGAACGAGCGTGCCTCGCGAAAAGCAGACGAAAGGTAGAACAAGGAAAAACTCTCACGAGGGAAGGAAAAACGCTCACGAGGGCACCTGTCCAGCCCCCTCGCGAGGAATGCGAGAGAGAGTACAGGCCAAGCTGAAGACGGAAACAGAGGCAGAAGGCAACGGAACCAAATCAGCCGAGAACACCAAAAGCAAACTTCAATTAAAGAGGGGCGAGCCAACTACGGAAAGCAAATGAAAAGCCGCGTCCGGCATCTAGTCTAGTCTTCAAGTCTTCTCACCAGCGCGGAGCTAAGTGCTGCCACTAGGATGTGGGAGGGAGCCCCCAAGGCCGGAGGGCGGCACTCCTGATACTCTGGGGCGTGTACAGCCCCACTTATTATTACGTGAGTGTCACGAGCGGAGACCTTCACAGGCACTGGGCCTTCTTCACAAGCGCCGGGCCTTTCTTCATGGGTAGAACTTCCGGAGGTGCTGGATGATCCAGGCGTTCTGGATGGGTACCCCGTCCTGTGTCTCCAGGCGCGCGGCGCCAGGCCTGGAGACATGGACGACCTTGAATGGGCCCTCCCACATGGGCGAGAGCTTATGCAGCCCTTCCCTGGAGAGCACCCGCCTCAGGACGAGGTCACCCACCACGAGCGTCCCGGAGCAGATGTTTCGGTAGTGGTACCACCGCAGCGCCTCCTGATACCTTGCTGCTCGCAACGCGGCTTCACGGTGGTGTTCCTCACCCAGCACGAGGTCCATCCCCCGCATGGTGTCCTGCTGCGCCTCACCGAACGCCAGGACCCACACGGAGCGATGTTTGACCTCGTGAGGGAGGACCGCTTCTGCTCCGTAGATGAGGAAGAATGGGGTCTCACCCATTGGCTTGGTGGCGGTGGTGCGGATGGACCACAGCACGGACTGGAGCTCGTCGTGCCAGCCCCTGCCACAGGCCTCGAGCTTCTTCTTGAAGGTCTTGGTCTTGAGGCCCCTCAAGACTTCTGCGTTGGCACGTTCAGACAGACCATTGCTCCTGGGGTGCGCCACCGAAGCGTAGCAGATCTACGTTCCAAGGTTAGCACAATATGTCTTGAAGAGATTACTAGTGAACTGCGAGCCGTTATCAGTGATGATGTGGTTGGGGACCCCAAAACGGATAACGAGACCCTTGATGAACTTGACCGCGGAGCCAGCTGGGATGGTGCGGACGGCCTCTACCTCCGCCCACTTGGTGAACTTGTCGAAGGCGACGTAGAGGTAGCGGTAGCCCCCAGGCGCTCATTTGAACGGGCCCAAGATATCCAGCCCCCAGACCGCAAACGGCCATGAGAGTGGGATGGTCTGTAGGCCCTGAGCCAGCTGATGAATCTGCTTGGCGTGGAACTGGCAATCCTCGCAGGACCTCACCAGCTCAGTCGCGTCGTTGAGTGTCGTGGGCCAGTAGAATCTACTACGAAACACCTTGCCGATGAGGGTCCGTGACGACGAGTGGTGCCCGCAGTCCCCGCCGTGTATGTCGGCCAGTAGCTCTCTTCATTGCTCCCTGGAGATGCAACGTAGGGAAACATCATTTGGCCGCTTCCTGTATAACTCACCGTCCCGGATGCAGTACGCCATGGCTTGTCGGGCCACATGCTCCATGTCCTCCCCCTCTTCCGGCAGCATCCCTTATGTGAGGTATTCCTTGAATTCCTTGATCCAGCACCCCTCCTGAGGTTCGAGCGCCAAGAGCAAGTGCACTCCCGAGGTCGGGCCGCAGGCCGGGGCTCCTGAGGCAGGTGGTTGAGGGAGCTCGTCGCGAGGCAGCACTGTTCTTGAGAGCGGCGGCGTTGCTGATGGCTTGAGGAGCTGCTCCTCAAAGACGCCAGGCTCTTGGGGTAGCCCCTTGGATGCTCTTCTAGCGATGTCGTCGGCTTCCTTGTTGGTGCCACGGGGCACATGCTGTAACTCCAGACCCGAGAACTGCTTCTCCATCTTGCGCACCTCCGCGAGGTACGCCTCCATGTGCTCGTCCTTTGGCTCATATACCTTGTTGGAGAAGTTGACGAGAAGCTGCGAGTCGCCTTGATGGTGAGACGCCTCATCCCCAGGGCCACCGCAGCCCTGAGGCCAGCTATGAGGCCCTCGTACTCTGCTATGTTATTGGAGACCTTTTTCCCCTACTAGAAGCAGAGCTGCACGGCGTAGTAGAGCTTGTCCTGGGTGGGTGAGATGAGCACCGCTCCAGCCCTCGCGCCCTGGCGTGAGAATGCGCCGTTGAAGTACACGACCCAGCCGTCCGGCGCTTCGCTTCCTAGAGATAGGGATTGATCCTCGCCTGCCTTGAGCTCTGGGGCGTCGGTCCAATTCCGCCACAAAGTCTGCGAGCGCAGCCCCTTTGATGACCCTGGTCGTGCTGAACTCCAAGTCAAACGCTTGCAGCTCGATGTTCCATTCAGTGGCTCGCCCGGCAGCATTGGGGCTCCTGAGCACTCTTTCCAGTGGGTAAGCCGAGACGACCTTGATAGGATGACCCTGGAAGTAGTGGCGCAGCTTGCGGAAGGCCACCAGGAGCGCGAGTAGGATCTTCCGAGGCATGGGGTATCATGCCCTCGCATCTCGCAGCACTGTGCTGACCAAATACACCGGGTGCTCGACGAGGGCGGGAGGGCTGACGGAGCCCTTGGCTTCCGGGGATTGAGGTGTCTCTTTGCGGTCTTCAGCTTCAGGGGCTTGGTGGTCTGCCGAAGCAGTCGCTGCTTCTGCATCTTCGCCCTGGTGCCGTGCCGCTCCGTCCGGCCCGGTGGTTCCACTTGACGGGCCCCTGACCCGGCGTTCTTCTCTGAGGGCTACCAGCGCTGCGCTAGCGGAGTGGGGTGTGGCAGACAGGTAGAGCACCAAGGGCTCGAGGGGTCGAGGCGCTACCATCACCGGAGGGCTGGTTAGGTATCTCTTGAGGTCTTGAAACGCTCGGTCGGCCTCCGGAGTCCACTCGAAAGGGCCCTTCTTCTTCATTAGCTTGAAGAACGGTAGGGCACGCTCTCCCAGCTTGGAGATAAAGTGCCCCAACGCAGTCACACGATCGGCAAGCTTCTGCATCTCTTTGAGGGTCTGCGGTGGGTTCATGTCTTCGATTGCCTTGACCTTTTCTGGGTTCGCCTTGATCCCTCTGTGGGATATGAGAAAACCCAGCAGCTTGCCAGAAGGGACACCGAACACGCACTTCTCTGGGTTGAGTCGCAAGTTCACCTGGCACAGGCTTGCGAAGGTCTCCTCCAGGTCTTGGATCAAGGTTCTCGCCTCCCGAGACTTCACCACCATGTCGTCGACGTAGGCCTCCGCGTTTGTCCCGAGCTGCCGCCCTAAGGCGATGTGCATCAGCCGCTGGAAGGCCGCTCCCGCATTGCACAGCCCGAAAGACATGCAAGTATAGCAGTACACCCCACACGGGGTCAGGAAGGCGGTATTCTCCACATCTTCTACTGCCATCTTGATCTGGTGGTAGCCCGAGAACGCATCTAGGAAGCACAGAAAATTGCACTCGGCGGTGGAGTCGACTATCAGGTCGATGCGTGGAAGCGGGAACAGATCTTGGGGGCAGGCCTTGTTGAGGTTGGTGAACTCGACACACATGGGCTCCTTCCCGCATTTCTTCGGCACAACAACGGGGTTCGCCAGCCACCCGGGGTACCGAACCTCGCAAATGGACCCGCTGCCTCCAGCTTGCGGGTTTCCTGGACGATGAAGGCCTGCTTCTCCGTGGACTGTCGTCTCGCCCGCTGCCTCACAGGGCGTATATTGGGGCACACCTTTAAGTGATTCTCAATCACCTCTCTCGGGACCCCCACCAGCTGTTTGGGTTCCCATGCAAACATCTCCTTGTTTGCGCGCAAGAACTTCACCAGGGCTTCCTCTTGGTCGGGGTCGAGGTCGGCAACTATGGTAAAGGTGGCTCCTGAGGACCCGTCCTCATCGACCGGCACCTGCTTGGTTTCTGCCTTGTCCTGGGTGAACAGTTGCTTCTTCTTGGTTGGTGCGGCTCCCTTAGCCTCGGAGGCGCCCTCGCTGCGATCTTGAGGGCAAGCTTGAGTGCCACCAGGGCCTCCTTAGTGTCCCCCTCGATGGTGAGGACGCCCTTGCTCCCAGGCATCTTCATGAGGTTGTAAGACGGATGGGTTGCTGCCATAAACTGGGCCAGAGCTGGGTACCCGAGGATGGCGTTGTACGGGAGGCCGATGTGGGCGATGTCGAAGTCGACCAGCTCGGGGCGGTAATTGTTGTGCGTGCCGAAGGTGACATGAAGGCGGATCTGCCACAGGGGGTGGGCGGTGCCGCCGCCAAGTCCTGAGAAGGGCTTGCTGAGGCGGAGCCGCTCGAGTGGTACGTGAAGGAGGCCGAAGGCCTCCACGAAGAGCATGTTGAGGCCGGCGCCGCCGTCGATGAGGGTCTTGGTGACAGCCACGTTGCAGATGGTGGGAGTGCAAAGCATTGGGAGCATACCCGAGCTGGCGGTGGAGACGGGATGATCCCCTGAGTCGAAGGTGAGGTCGGCCTCGGGCGCGGCCCAGCCCGGTGGAGCCCCCGGGTGCTTGGAAGTGGTGCCGACTTGGCGAAGGAACGGCTTGATGTGACGATCCGAGGGTGGTGCTTGCGAGCCACCGAGGAGGGCCGCGACTGCCTGGGGTACCGGTGCCGCAAAGCACGCGATGAAGAGATCGCACAGCTCGTCCCAAGATGCCACTATGGATCCGGGGAGGTTGAGCAGCCAGGCGCGCGGGACGCCGGTCAGGGCCATGGGAAGCCAGTTGGCCATGACCTTGTCGTCGCCCCCGGACTTGAGGACGGCTTCCTCGTACGCTAGCAGGAAAGCCACCGGATCCGCCACGCCGTCGTAACACGGTGGCATCTCCGGCTTGAACTTGGGTGGCCACTGCACCCGCCGCAAGGCGGGAGCAAGGGCTCGGAGCCCCCTGGCCCCGTTGCTGGCATCGGTCGCCGGAGCAGGAAGCGCTGCGCTTGCCATGGGGGCGGAGCACAGTGGCAGCGTGGATCAGATCAATGGAAGGAAAACTCCGGCGCACCCCTACCTGGCGCGCCAAATGACGGATTTTGGGTTCTGGCAAAACCCTTAAGGTTCGAACTCTGGGGTGCGCGCGAAGATCTCCCCCTCACCGATCACGCCCTCACACACTTCACGAATTCACGGACTAGCTCGCCGAACCCAAAGAACACAAAGACACAAGATTTATACTGGTTCGGGCCACCGTTGTGGTGTAATACCCTACTCCAGTGTGGTAGTGGTGGTGGATTGCCTCTTGGGCTGAGGATGAACAGTACAAGGGGAAGAGCAGCCTCCTGAGGAGAGGTGTTCTTGTTCTTGGTGAGTGGTGTATGGATGAGGATCGCTCCAGATGAGTTCTGGTAGGTGAGGATCCGATCAGCTCAGGCTGAGTTGCCTTCTACTGTGGTGGCTAGGCCTATTTATAGAGGCCCTGGTCCTCTTCCCAAATATTGAGCGGGAAGGGAGCCAACAATGGCCAATTTGAAAGGGGACAGCTAGTACAGCTTATCCTGACAAAAGTAGTCTTCGCCTGCCAAAGGCTCTGGTGGTGACGCCGTCTTGGGCTCCACGATGAACTCCGTCCTGCCGTCCTGCTGGTCTTGGTCTTGCTACATCGATATGGAAACCTTTGCTCGACGCCTCGGTACTCCTCGCCTGCGCTTGCCCCCTTAGCACCAAAGAGGAAGCAAGGACACTGTGTGTGCTGGCGCCTGCCTGGTCTCGTTCGTCATGGCTCATGTCACTAGAACCTCGCGAGGTTTGCCTTGCCCTGATCTCTCCACCCCTCGCGAGCCAGCCTAGTGAGGCCGCTCCCGAGGAGGTCTTGTGTCGTCCGCCTCGCGAGGCTTGGCCCCTTGCGAGGGTCTTGAAATCTTGTTGGTGAAGATGGGCCGTACGGGCCCGCTCGCAGAGCCATGCCGTGGGCCGCAGGCAGGCAAGTCTGGGGACCCCCGTTCCCAGAACGCCGACAGATGGGGTTGGTGACTCTCTCAGGGTGGAGCACCTTGTGGATGATGCCAGCCTCCTGAAGTTTCTCGACTTCGAGAACGATGGACTCTTTCTTCTCGGGCACCTGGCACCGTACCTTTGGCTTCACGAGCTGTGGTTTGGGGCACACAGCTAAGTGGTGCTCGATCACCTCCCTCGGTATACCAAACATTTCTGATGTTGTCCAGGTGAACATATCAGCATTTTCCCGGAGGAAGGTGACGAGCTCGCCTTCCTATTTCGGGGAGAGGCCATTGCGATGGTGACGCTGGGCTCGGAGCCACTACCGTCCAGCAACACTTTCTTCGTCTCGGCTCATGCTTGAGGGAACTATGGTTTCTTCACGGGCGTAGGCTCGGCACGCCCTGCCTCGTCTTTGTTAGCGGGGTATGCGGTGGTGGCAGCCTTGTAAGCGTGCTCGAGGGTGTGCATCACGTCATTCTCATTGCAGCAAATGGTGATGGTCCCACTGCAGCCCGACAGCTTGACGGTGTTGTAGGCATGGTGGGTCACTGCCATGAACTTGGCAAGCGCGGGGTAGCCCAACATGGTGTTGTAGGACAGGACAATGTGTGCCACATTGAAGTCGATGAGCTCCGTGTGGTAGTTCTTGCGGGAGCCAAAGGTGACAGGAAGACGCACTTGCCCCAGGGGCACTATGGAGCTGTCAGTCATGCCCGAGAAGGGCCTTGATGGCATCAAGCACTCGTAGGGCACCTGGAGTTGCTCGATGGTCTCTACAGAGATCTCGTTGAGGCCTGCGCCACCATCGATGAGCGTTTGGGTGACAGCTACGTTGTTGATGGTGGGTGTTCACAACAAGGGGATGGTGCCAACTGACTTGGTAGACTTGGGGTGGTTGGCGTATTCGAAGGCGATCGGGTAATGTGACCACTTGAGGGGCCTATAGTCCGCGGGCTCTGGGAGGGCTGCGTTCACCTCGCGAGAGAACTGCTTGAAGTGATGGTTGGATGGGGGAGCCTGCACCCCGCCGAGGATGCAAGCCACCATGCAAGGCTCCTGATAGCCCCCAGCGTCCTCCTCAAGGAGGTTCTCGTTGTTTGTGTTGGGGCGCGGCAGGGCAGCATTAGCCTGCTGAGGGTTGGCCTACCGAGGCCGGTTCTGCTAACCCTGCCAGAAGTTGTTGTTGTCACCATGATCCCTCCAGCGGTTGCTCTTGCAGTTGCCGCCGCGACTTGAGCCGTGCTCGTTGCGGTCGCCAGGCTTCTCGTTCCGCTCGTCGTGAAGGAGCTTAAGCCCGTGGCAGTCTTTAGTGGCGTGGGAGTCATGTTGTGGTAAGCACAGAAGGTGTGCCCATCCTTCTTGGCCTCGTCGCGGTCGCGGCCATGCTTCCACTCAGGCTCAACCATAAGCAGGGGGCGAGGCCTTGCGCTTGGTGTCCCTGGCCTTAGGCTTGGTGATGTCAAGCTCAGCGTCAGGGTGGTTGTGGGTGAAGAGGCGACCCTCCTCCGCCTTGGCGCACTTGTCGGCGATATCGAATAGCTCAACCACAGTGTCGAGCTCACCGTTGATGGCGAGCTTCTCACACATCTTGATGTCCATGACGCCCTGATATGTCTCCAACATATCTATAATTTTTTATTGTTCCGCGCTATTAAAGTATCAAACTTGGATGTTTTATATACGTTTACTAGCAACTTTATATCCTTTTTTGGGACTAACCTATTAATCTAGTGCCCAGTGCCAGTTGCTGTTTTTTGCTTTTTTTACTTTGTAGAATATCAATACCAAACGAAGTCTAATTGCCACGAAACTTTTTTGAGATTTTTTTCTGGTGACAAGAGACACTAGGAGCTTCTGGAGCACACGAGAGGAGGCCTGTGGGGCCCACTAGACACCAGGGCACGCCAGGGGCCTCTGGCGTGCCCCAATGGGTAGTGGGGCCCACACGCACCCCCTTGACCTACCTCCGCCTCTATAAATACTCTAAAATCCCAGAAACCCTAGGGGAGTCGACGAAATATTTTTTCCGCCGCCGCAAGTTTCAAAATCACGAGATCCAATCTGGAGGCCTTTTTCGGCACTCTGCTGGAGGGGGCAACGATCACGGAGGGGTTCTTCATCATCCTTGCCGCCCCTCTGATGATCTGTAAGTAGTTTACCATAGACCTACGGGTCCATAGTTAGTAGCTAGATGGCTTCTTCTCTCTTTTTGATCATCAATACAATGTTGTCCTTGATGTTCTTGGACATCTATTTGATGTAACTCTTTTTTGCGGTGTGTTTGTTGGGATCCGATGAATTGTGAGTTTATGATCAGATCTATCCATGAATATTATTTGAGTTTCTTTGAACTCTTTGATGCATGATTTTCATAGCTTCGTATTTCTTTTCTGAATTATTGGTTTGGTTTGGCCAACTAGATTGATTTTTCTCGCCATGGGAAGAGGTGCTTTGTGATGGGTTCGATCTTGCGGTGCTTAATCTCAGTGATAGAAGGAGACATGACACACATGTATTGTTGCCATTAAGGGTAACAAGATGGGGTTTATTCCTACATGAGTTTATCTTGCCTACATCATGTCATCTGGCCTAATGCATTACTCCATTTCCATGAACTTAATACACTAGATGCATGCTAGATAGTGGTTGATTTGTGGAGTAATAGTAGTAGATGCAGAATCATTTCGGTCTACTAATCTTGGACGTGATGCCTATATACATGATCATTGCCTTGGATATCGTCATTATTATTTCCTTTTCACCCAATTGCCCAACAGTAATTTGTTTACCCACCATATGCTATTTTCTCGAGGGAAGCCTCCAGTGAAAACTATGCCCCCCGGGTCTATTTCCTATCATATATTAAACCCGAAAATACCTTGCTGCAATTTTCTTTTATTTATTTTATTTTGTGTTTTAGTTAAATCTATTTATCAATTCTCATACAATTTAATCTATCTCACTACCGTTGAGGGATTGACAACCCCTTTACGCGTTGGGTTGCAAGTATTTGTTGTTTGTGTGCATGTGTTGTTTACATAGTGTTGCTTGGTTCTCCTACTGGATTGATAACCTTGGTTTCATAACTGAGGGAAATACTTACCTCTGCTGTGCTGCATCATCCCCTCATATTTGGGGAATTACCAAATGCAGATTACAAGCATCAGGAAGAATTTCTGGCGCCATTGCTGGGGAGACATCATCAACATCTATCAAGTACCTACGCATAAACTCTCATCTCCTTGCAATTTACTTCATTTTCCATTTTCCTCTTATTTTCATCTCCCCCACTTCTAAAACATTTTATCAAAAAACACAAAAATGTTTTACTTTGTTGCTTTGCTTGTTTGTTTGGCATAATTGTATGTTTATTGGAAATAAGAAACAAAAAGATTATGGATCCTTATCCACTTGCTAATCTTTCTAAAAAACTCCAATTATCATGAAAAATTTGCTAGTGAGTTGAGTGCAATAATATTATCTTTATGAAGTTTTGCTTGAAATTCGTGAATCTGAAAATTATGATGAAGTGTTAAAAGAAGAAATTTATAAAGTGGTTCACGATAGCTCCTTCAATGAAAAGCATGATTGCAATGATGTTATAATAAATTCTGTTAATGTCAATTGTGTTAATAGAGCCTCTTTTCCGAATCTTGTACTTCTACAGTATGCAAAACCCCAAGCTTGGGGAGGCTAGTTTTACTATGTCCACTACTTATTGCAATGATCATGATTGGGGTGATTCTTCTTATGATCTTGAAAATTTATTTAAGCCCCATGCTGAATATGATATTGATAATAGTGTTTGCAATAATATTGAAAATGGGTCTGGAAGAGTTCCAACTTGAGGTAATAATGATCCAACTACTTTGCAGAATGATCAATCCTATGATTTTTTTAATAAAAGTGGGCTTGGAGAGGTCATGAGTTTATTTGATGATAACCCCACTATTTTGGAAGAGTGTAAACTTTGCATGCATGTGGATCAAGTAGAGAATATGTAATGTGATAGCTATATTGTTGGATTTGAATATGATCCCACATGTAATTATTATGAGAGAGGAAAATATGGTTGTAGAAATTTTCATGTTACTAAATTGCCTCTCTTCATGTTGAGATTGCCAATGTTTTAATCTTCTTCCTTGCATATGCTAGTATTTGCTTGTTTTGATAATTTGTTTGCTTATAAAATGACTATGCATAGGAAGTATGTTAGACTTAAATGTGATTTTCACATGCTATATGATGATCTCTTTGTGCTTCAATTCTTGTCTTTCATGTCAGCATCATTGAAATCTCAAGCCTATAATGGCTATAAAGAAAGAGCTTGTTGGGAGACAACCCAATATTTCTTTTTCTGTTTTATTGTGTGCACACAATTATGCTACTATTACGATTTTGATGTTTATGTTTTAATTAGTGTTTGTGCCAAGTAAAGCCTTTAGGATGGTTTGGGTGATAGTTGATTTGATTATGTGCATTAACAGAAACTTTTGCGTCCAATAGCAGAATCGTTTAAATTCGCTAGAGCGTGATACAATTCTGATATTTTTACACATGATTGCTATACAAATTTCTCACGTTGTCCTAATTTTTCAGAATGTTTGGTGTTACATAAGTATGGTCGAAGTTCAGATTACTATAGACTGTTTGGTTTTTGACAGATTCTGTTTTCATTGCATTGTGTGCTTATTTTGACGAATCTATGGATTGTATCGAGAGGTATAAGCCACGGTAAAGTTAGAATACAGGTATAATGCAATAAAAAAATATGAATGGGTTTGCAATATTACTTAAAGTGGTGATTTGCTTTATTATACTAACGGATCTCACAATGGTTTTGTTAAGTTTTGTGTGAATGAAGTTTTCATGTTTTGGTTGAGATCACTACGGATGAAGGAATAAGGAGTGACAAGAGCCTAAGCTTGGGGATGCCCATGACACCCCAAGGTAATATTCAAGGAGTACGAATGAACTAAGCTTGGGGATGCCCCGGAAGGCATGCCCTCTTTCTTCTAACAACCATCGGCAGTTTCACTTGGAGCTATATTTTTATTCGTCACATATCATGAGTTTTGCTTGGAGCGTCTTGTATTATATGAGTCTTTGCTTGTTTTGCTTTTTAGTTTGTCACAATAATGATTGCTGGATACACCTATTTGAGAGAGCCATAATGATGCTATGATTTGTTAGAATTGCTCTTTGTGATTCACTTCAATTTTTTGAGCTAGGGAATTACTCTAGTACTTCACTTATTTCTTTTTTAGCACAGTGGTGTTTTAATTTTTGAAGAAATACTCTCATGCTTCACTTAGATCATTTTGAGAGTTAGTAAAATTTTGAAGAAATGCTCTCATGCTTCACTTAGATTATTTTGAGAGTTAGTAATTTTTTTAAGAAATATCCTCGCATGCTTCACTTAGATCATTTTGAGAGTTAGAATTTTTTTGAAGAAATATCCTCTCAAGCTTCACTTATATTATTTTGAGAGATGAAATTTTTGAAGAAATATTTATGCTCTCATGCTTCACTTAAATTTATTTGAGAGCTTGTTATTAGCAATGGTAATTTTCTTAAGATATGAAATTGGTCCCAAAGTGATAGATATTCACGAGGGATATAATAAAAACTTTCATGAAGATCATTGGATATTAAAATGTGATTCCTTGCAATAGTTTTGCGATATGGAGATAGTAATATGTGAGTCATGTTGGCGAGTAACTATGCTTTAGTAAGAATATTGGTCTTAAGGTTTGTGATTCCCTATGCAATCACGAAAGTCAATATCTATGCAACGAAGTTCCATCCTACTTGTGGTGCATTATTCAGTGCTAGTTATGTTCAATGCTCCTTTATGAACGTTTTTGTTTCTTGGTTGGTTGCTTCTCAATCTATTTGCTAGCCTTTTCTTGTACTAAGTGGGAATACTAATTGTGCCTCCAAATCCTAAACCAAGTTTTGCCAAATGAGTCCACCATACCTACCTATATGCGGTATTTCCATGTCGTTCCAAGTAAATTTGTATGTGCCAACTCTAATTTTCAAAATGAATTTCCTTTTTGTGTGCCCGTACCGCTCATGAAGCGGCAGGGGGTGGCCAATATTTTCCATGCTAGGCATGTTATTCTCAAGATAAGTGTTTATTCACTTGTCATTGCACGAGAGTGTGCCAGGTAATAGGGATGCCCAGTCCCGAATGAAAAAAAATTATATATGTTGTTCAGAATAAATTCCTTGGAAAGTGTTGGTATGGAAGGCACCCATGGATACGCCTAGCCATAGATTGTGAGAGAATGGTGGATAAGGAAATAAACTTTATTTTATGTTTGGGAACCGCCTATGATTTACCTAGCATGGAAGATATTGGGAATTCTTGGTCCTTTTCGTTGACAAAAAGCATGCCTCTCAAAACAATTTTATCTATCAATTTAAGCTATGAGCTCTAGCACTGTACAAATCTCCGCTTCCCTCCGCGAAGGGCCTATCTATTTACTTTTATGAAAAAAATTCATTTTATTGAATCTCCATCTTCTCTTATAAAGCACCAACTAGGGAACACTATTGTCATACTTGTGCATTGGATGTAGCTAATATTTGAGTGTGTTTCATGAATGGATCAATGATTGAGCATAATGGGCTAGGGATAGCTTTCTTTAGCGTTGATATTTTGCAAGACATTGGATGCTTGTTGATATGCTTGAGTATTGATGTCCTCATGTCAAATTATGGACTATTGCTTTGAATAACTTAAAGTCCAAATGTCCATGCTACAAAAGAAAATAATATGTGATGAATATGATAGGTTGCATTCCACATCAAAAATTCTCGAGGACGAGCAGGAATTAAGCTTGGGGATGCTTGATACGTCTCCAACGCATCTATAATTTTTTATTGTTCCATGCTATTAAAGTATCAATCTTGGATGTTTTATATACATTTACTAGCAACTTTATATCATTTTTTGGGATTAACCTATTAACCTAGTGCCGAGTTCCAGTTACTGTTTTTTCTTGTTTTTTGCTTTGCACAATATCAATACCAACCAAAGTCCAATTTCCACGAAATTTTTTGGAGATTTTTTTCTGCTGACAAGAGACCCTGGAGGCTTCTAGAGCTCACGGGAGGAGGCCTGTGGGGCCCCCTGGTGCGATATGGGTAGTGGAGACCACAGGCACCCCCTTGACCTACCTTTGCCTCTATAAATACTCTAAAATCCCCGAAACCCTAGGGGAGTAAACGAAATAATTTTTCCCACGAGGAGATGGAGGCCTCTGGAAGTTTCATCAGCCAGGAGCGTGTGGCGTCCTTGAGGGCCACGGGGAACCTGTTCGCCATGACCTTGTCGTCGCCTTCTGCAGCCTGGATGCTCATGGTGTAGAGCTGCAGAAACTCCACGGGGCTGGCGGTGACGTCGTAGCGAGGAGGCAGCTCAGGCTTTAACTTCATGTGCGACACCACCCAGCACAGCTCGCGGGTTAAGGCTAGACAGCCCCCGCTACAAGAGACGATGCCGCCGGCAAGGGCGGCGTGGTTCTGGCTTCCAGCCGCAATGACGTCTTGGATGTTGCGGTTCCGGCAATCGCACTACTTCTCGATGAGGATGCGCGCGTCAGGCGATGCGCGCCCGATGACCTGGCAGCTGGGGCTGCCGTCGTGTGATGGGGACGAGCCATGGGAGGGCTCCAGTGCGTGCACATTGTGGCGGCGTGCAGCACCGTCGTTGCCCTTGCGAGGTGGAGGAGGCGCATCACGTCCCGTCCGCGCGCCAAGCGACGGCGGAGGGGACAAAGGGCGTGAAGGTGCCGAAGTGTCCCTAGCGATGTTGATGAACTCGGTGATGCGAGCAAGCCAGGTGTCATACCCATCCTCGGTGGAGCGGTAGCACAGCAACTTCTGCACCATGAGCAGCGTTGCCTGCAGGGCCGACGGGTCGCGGCGGGCGAGCAAAGATGTTGTGGCAGTGTGAGCCGGTGGTGGATGTTGCTGGTGTGCGCAAACCGATGGGTGGTCAGAGGAGGCCTCTACCTCCGGCGCCGCGCCCTTAGTGGCCGCGTGAGCCCGATCATGGCGGTTGTCGACGATGGGCTCTAACTAGACCCGGTTGGCCCTGCGTAGGGCATGTGCAGGTTGGGCATTGGCCATGGCGGTGTCGAAGCTCGAGACGCAAAGACCAAGCCCCCTACTTGGCGCGCCAAATGTCGGGGGATTGATTCTGAGCTACGGCAAATCCTCCAAAATCCTCCAAAACCCTGGTTCGAATTCTGAGCCAATTCCCCGAAAATATTTTGTTGAGTTGTCTTTGCGTGGATTGCTATGTATTCACAACAATCATAATATTGCTCTGTTTCAATGTGTGTACTCTGTTTTCCGTCCTTATATGTTCTGTTTCAATGTTGTGTATATATGCTTTCCATTCTGTATATATGGATGATAACAGCTAGATACAAATTAGTATTATGAAAATAGATATAAAAATGGAATTCATAATATATATTAATTGTTCATTAGTTCATCACAGAATATATATATAATATCATCACATATACATGATGATACTTAACTACTATGTACAATGCATGAAATTGAAAATGAACAATACTAAAACTAATAATCCCTCCCGGGGGCAGTATTCTGGCAGCCCCTCGCCAATAGCACCCTGGTGCGTGGCGTCTTCCCAGCGCGGAGGTAGTACTCCGCCTCCTCTGCCTCCCAGCACTTGACGTACCGATCTGCCTCTTGATGGTGGACGAGCGCGAACAATCTTGCCATTTCATTGGGCGCCCACCGGAGCTCCTTGTCGGCGTTCTGGGAACGGGGGTCGCCAGACTTGCCTGCCTGCGGCCCATGGTGTGGCTCTGCGAGCGGGCCCGTACGGCCCATCTTCACCGACAAGCTTTCAAGACCCTCGCGAGGCGGACGACGCAAGACCTCCTCGGGAGCGGCCTCACCAGGCTGGCTCGCGAGGGGCGGAGAGATCAAGGCGAGGTAAACCTCGCGTGGTTCTCGTGACGTGAGCCATGACGATCGAGACCAGGAGGGCACCAGGCGGGCGCCAGCGCGCACAGTGTCCTTGTTTCCTATTTGGAGCTAAGGAGGCAAGGGCAAGCGAGGAGTTCCGAGGCGTCAAGAAAAGGTTTCCATATCGGTGCAACGAGACCAAGACCAGCAGGACGGCAGGCCGGAGGTCACCGTGGAGCCCAAGACGGCGTGACCACCAGAGCCTTTAGCAGGTGAAGACTACTTTTGTCAGGATAAGCTGTACTAGCTGTCCCCTTTCAAATTGGCCGTTGTGGGATCCCTTCCTGCTCAATATTTGGGAAGAGGACCAGGGCCTCTATAAATAGGACTAGCCACCACAGTAGAGGGGTGACCGGATCTCATCTCATCTTGATCGGATCCTCATCCACGCAAGTTCACCAAGCACAAGAACACCTCTCCTCAGGAGGCTGTTCTTCCCCTTGTACTGTTCATCCTCAGACCAAGAGGCAATCCACCACCACCACACTAGAGTAGGGTATTACACCACAACGGTGGCTCAAACCAGTATAAATCTTGTGTCCCTTGTGTTGCGAGTTTGTCGAGCTAGCTTAGATATCGCGAAGCGTGTGAGGGCGTGATCTGTGAGGGAGAGATCTGTAACGCCCACGATGCGGCTATATCTCTCACGTGTCGAGGCACGACTTAGAGGCATAACCGCATTGTAGGTTTTGTCGCAAGAAGGGTCATCTTCACACAATCCCATGTAATGAACAAGAATGGGATAAAGAGTTGGCTTACAGTCGCCACTTCACACAATACATAAATTAAACATACATCATTCAGAGTACAATCAAGGTCCGACTACGGAACCAAAATGAAAGAAGACAACCCCAAATGCTAGATCCCCGATCGTCCCAACTGGGCTCCACTACTGATCATCAGGAAACGAAACATAGTAACGACCAAGTTCCTCATCGAACTCCCACTTGAGCTCGGTTGCGTCACCTGCACTGGTATCGTCGGCACCTGCAACTATTTTGGTAGAATCTGTGAGTCACGAGGACTCAGCAATCTCACACCCACGAGATCAAGACTATTTAAGCTTATAGGAAGGATGAGGTAATGAGGTGGAGCTGCAGCAAGCACTAAGCATATATGGTGGCTAACATACGCAAATAAGAGTGAAAAGATGAGCAACGCGACGGTCGCGAAGCTAGAAGTGATCCTGAAACTGCTTACGTTCATACATAACCCAAACCGTGTTCACTTCCCGGGCTCCGCTGAAAAGAGACCATCACGGCTACACACGCGGTTGATGTATTTTAATTAAGTCAAGTGTCAAGTTCTCTACAACCGGACATTAACAAATTCCCATCTGCCACATAACCGCGGGCACGGCTTTTGAAAGATAATACCCTGCAGGGGTGTCCCAACTTAGCCCATCATAAGCTCTCACGGTCAACGAAGGATATTCCTTCTCCCGGGAAGACCCGATCAGTCTCGGAATCCCGGTTTACAAGACATTTCGACAATGGTAAAACAAGACCAGCAAAGCCGCCCGATGTGCCGACAAATCCCAATAGGAGCTGCACATATCTCGTTCTCAGGGCACACCGGATGAACACTACGTACAACTAAAACCACTCCTCGAGTTTCCCCGAGGTGGCGCTGCAAGTGGCTCTAGTTTGGACCAGCACTCAGAGGAGCACTGACCCCCCGGGGGGGTTAAATAAGATGACCCTCTGGCTCGCGAAAACCCAAGGGAAAAAGGATTGGGTAGGAAAATGTAAAACCAAGGTTGGGCCTTGCTGGAGGAGTTTTATTCAAGGCGAACTGTCAAGGGGGACCCATAAATCACCCAACCGCGTAAGGAACACAAAATCAAGGAACATAACACCGGTATGACGGAAACTTGGGCGGCAAGAGTGGAACAAAACACCAGGCATAAGGCCGAGCCTTCCACCCTTTACCAAATATATAGATGCATTAATTAAATAAGAGATATTGTGGTATGCCAAAATATCCATGTTCCAACACGAAACTAACTTCAACTTCACCTGCAACTAGCAACGCTATAAGAAGGGCTGAGCAAAAGCGGTAACTTAGCCAAACAACGGTTTGCTAGGAAAGGTGGGTTAGAGGCTTGACATGGCAATATGGGAGGCATGATATAGCAAGTGGTAGGTAGCGCGGCATAGCAATAGAACGAACAATTAGCAAGCAAAAATAGAAGTGATTTCGAGGGTATGGTCATCTTGCCTGCAAGGTTCTCAGATTTGTCGAAAGCTTGATCCTCGTAAGTGTTCTCAACAGGTTCCTCGTAAGGGTTCTCGTCTCCAGGCTCTACCCAAAGCAAGAACACAGCAAAGGACCAACAATCAATCACGGGAAATGCACAAGCAACATGATGCAATACATGGCATGATATGCGAGATGTGATATGCAATGCATATGCGTGCTCCGGAAGGGAAAAGATAAACAAGGCATCAACTTGGCAAACCAAGTATGCCGCTGGAAAGATGAGATGATTTCGGTTGAAATCGATATAAAGATCACCGGAATCGGATGCACGGTTTGCAAATGACAAGCAAAACAAGGATGGCACAATTCTGCGACTAACAGCATGATGCCACTTAGTATGCAACAAGAAGCTAAGCTACTGCACTCCAACATAACAAAAAAGCATATGACAGTGATGTATTCAAGATGCTTGACAAAAGATGAACACTGAGCTACGGCTAGATCACAAAATAACAGGTTCAAACAAGCATGGCAAAAGTGCAAAAGATATCAGCTTCACAGACTTGGTGAAAATACTGAACATGGCATAAACAGCATCAGGAAGCCATGTTTAGAGCAACCAATCAACATGTTACAGGAACTTATCATAGCGAAACAAGGCATGGACTGAATCTACTAAATGCATAGAACAAAAGTCCCTTACTGACCATGAGCCAAAAAGGCACATATGATATGATGGAATCCATGTAAACATAGGAAGTTTCGTTAACAGATTTCAGACTTAGCAGAAAACAAAGCATGGCATTAGCAGAATTATGAAGGCATCTTTGTGAGCTCGATTCACTCATCACAAAGCATTGCATGAAAAAAAAATCATACCAATATCAAGAAGACATGTTCATGAAGCTATCCATGGCAAGGGCATGTTCAAAGCATGTATGGATCACTAACAACATCCATGGTAAAATTGAATAGCATGTTAATATTCTGCCAGGAACATTTTATAGCAAACGTAGAGCAAGATTGAGACATGCTAGGGCACTCCATAATTGCAAGCAGGGGCATGGATGGATAGAGCACATATATATGTCCAAAACATCCTTACTGAACATACTCAAAAGAAGCATGGATCTCACTGTAGCGACATGGATACATGGCATCAAAATAACAGCAGGAAAAGACTTGGCAAAATCCTAAGTCCCTGAAAACAGAAACATCACGAAGCCTAGTTTGCATGCTTGTGCTAGTCACCACATAGATCACAAAAATGCATGGAAAAACACTTCTGTAAAGAAGGCATGGCATAGTTCAAAACACATGTAGAGCTCATGCTCATAAGATGCACACATGATGAACAGGGCATCATAACGTGACAGAAAAGGACTTGGAGGAATTTTTCACCTCCGAAATCCTAGATCTAGGGTTCGGGCGCGGAAATCGAGGCAGAGCCGGGCTCTCGCCGGAGAACGTCGCGGTGGCCGGAGTGGACGGGGGAGGTCGCCGGCGGGACGGGGCGTGGGCGGCGCGCGCGGCGACCGGGTGCGGGCCGGCGCGGGCGGCGACCGGGCGCGGCGGAGTCGAGGCGGCGGGGGTCGCCGGCGGAGGCGACGGTGCTCCGGCGCGGCGGCGGACGAGGGCACGGAGGCGGAGGCGCTCGGGGCGGCTCGGGCCGGGAGGGCCTCCCGCGGGCTCGGGCGGGCCGGCGGCGGCTGGCGGCGGGGAGCGTCATGTGGCGCCCTCCGGTGGGCTCGGGGCAGCGGCGGCGATTCGTCCGGCGCCTTCGGACGTGTCCGGCGTGCGGAGGGAGTGGGGCTAGGGTTTTGGACTGCGGGATTTTTGGAGGGGATCACATATTTATAGGTAGAGGGAGCTAGGAGACTCCAAATGAGGTGCGGTTTTCGCCCACACGATCGTGATCGAACGAAGGAGAGCAAGGAAGTGGTTTAGATGGGTTATTGCGCTGTTTTGAAGGGGTGTTGGGCTGCAACACACAAGAGGCCTTTGCGGTTACCCGGTTAACCGTTGGAGCATCAAACGGCCTCCAAATGGAACGAAACTTGACAGGTGGTCTACCGGTGGTGTACCAAGGTCACATGGCAAACCTCGGTCCACTCCGAGAACCTTTAACACCCGCTCACAAAAATAGACAAGAGGGGTGCGCCGGTGCATGTGGGAGTGTCAGATTGCAAAACGGACAACGGGGAAAATGCTCGGATGCATGAGATGAACACGTATGCAAATGCGATGCACATGATGACATGATATGAAATGCATGACATGAAAAAAATGCAAAACGAAGACAAAACCCAACCACGAGGGAATCTCATAACACATAGCCGAAAATGGCAAGAGTTGGAGTTACAAATATGGAAAGTCACATCCGGGGCGTTACAACACTCCACCACTACGAGAGGATCTCGTCTCAAGATCTAGGACTAAAAGAACTCCGGATATTCAGAATGGAGGTGGTCCTCGCGCTCCCAGGTGGCTTCTCGGTCGGAATGGTGTGACCACTTCACTTTCAGGAATTTGATTGACTTGTTGCGAGTCTTGCGCTCAGTTTCTTCAAGAATAGCAATGGGGTGCTCATGATAAGACATATCTTCTTGGAGATTAATCTCTTCGAAGTTGATGGTGCGTGTCGTGGAATTGTCACGGCAGATGTCCTCGTGCAAGGACTTAGTCGTGGAGCCACCGCAGCTAGGAAGCTTAAAGGGGTTAAGCGGGACAAGGAACACGAGGGTTATACTGGTTCGGCCCCTTACGGTGAAGGTAAAAGCCTACGTCCAGTTGAGGTGGTATTACTTAGGGTTTCGATGACCAGGGAGCTTAATCGCTATGCCTGGCTTTCGATCTCTTGTCTCTCTCCCTGAGCCGCCGCCGGGTCGTCCCTTTATATAGATAGGTTGACGCCCCACGGCTCTCAGAGTCCCGGCCGGCTTATAACAGTATCCGGCTCGGACTCTTATCTACTCTTGCCTAACATTACAAGTCTTGCCATAATGGCGGTTTATCACTACGGGCCTTAAGCCGCCTCCGGGTCTTAAGGCCACTATTGATCCGCCATCCTCCAACCTAGTATTGGGCTTCACGTCATGATCATTATAACGTAACCCGGCCCCTCCTGGAGTCAAATCACCCCCTGCCAGAGAAATTATCTCAAGCGGAGCGAAAACCGCTTATCCCGACCATCAACAAGATTAAAGCTCTTCTGGGAAATGGTCTTAACGGTGTTGATCTGGTCCTGGTCTGGATTGCTTGGCGGGTGATTCCCTTGAGCCGCCGCCCCGGCTTAATGTGTGATTACACGGGCTGGAAGGATGATCCTCTGCGGCACAACCCCAACGATCTTCCTGAGGACGTCGTTGACGACATGACCAAGTCCCTTTTGAACGAGAGCGTAGCAGACTGCGGGAGGACAGGATTAAGTCCCTTCTGCAAGGCTAACCCGGCTCCGGCGGTAAGCTACTGATCTGAGCACCTTACTTTCCAATTTAACAATTTTCATCTTAACCTCAAGAAACCTTTGTTGTATTTTTCAGGCTAATGATAAGTTCTGGAAGGTCAGGTATGACCATGAGGCTGCTAAGAAAGCCAGGAAGGTTAAGAAAGCCGCCAGGAGAGCCGCTCGCCGCAAGAAGGGGAGTAAGCCTAGCACCTCAGAGCGGCTTCAGCTGGATGACTCCTCCGAGTCATAGGTAACCCTTCATTCTTACGCTCTTGTCTTGTTTTTTGTTTGTTCTTAACCACCTTATTGACATTGATTATCAGCAGGAGGACACCGGAGCAAGTAACCCGGTGATTGAAGAGGTAACTATACTTTCCTCCGACTCAGACCCCTTGCCAAGGCTGAAAGTCCGAAGAGTAACCCGGAAAGTAAGATTTTCGCATCCTTTAGCTTATCAAGATCCTCAATTTCTTTTGAAGCAACAGATTCATGAGAGCCGGAGGCAAACCCGGGCCAGCAAGGATGCAGACCTCTCCTCCGGCTTACCCGAAGCATCAAGGAAGCGCCGACCGAGGTTATCTCCAACTTATATCCTTTTCATCCTTTGGCGGGCATCACTCGCCAACCACTCAATTCTTCTGATTCAAACTATCAGGAAACTTCACCTTCCTCCGGTGACTCCATGCAATCTAACTTGCCGGCTTTCAAGACTGCACCCGGGTAATGATGATCATCTCATTTTGTGCTTATCTTATTTATGTTTTTTGCACTAACCTTTTGACTTTCAGTGCCCAAGCCAAGCTCAGCTAGAGGGCAAAGAAAAGTAAACCGGTCGAAGAGCCGGACTTAACTGAACCCAACGCCTCTGCCTCTGAGCCGCCATCTGCACCAGCTTCGGACACCGCCGCTTCAACTGAAGAACAAACCATGGCGGGTTCTGACAACCCGGAGATTCCCAGCTCAGCTCAACCGGCCGATGACCCGGATGTGGTGATTACCCGGACCGAATATGTTGAGCCGGGAAGACCCACTATGCTGGCCAGATGCTCTGCCAAAGAGGAACTGCTGGAGCGCCGCAGGGCCAGACTGGAGATCACTGACTATGCTAACTTGAGCATTGGAGACATTGTTTCTGGTTACATTGGTCAAGTGCACAACAGCCGGGACCTGGAGATTGACATGGTAAAGCAGATACAACAAAAATCTGAGGTACAACTCTCTTGCTTACTCCATAGTAATCCTTACCATGCTAGCCCCCAAGTCTATTACTTATGATAGAATATGTTGTAGACTTAACTTCCGGCTTACCTTCATGAACCGGCACGTATAAATAGAATCTTTCAGCATACATTAGCCCCCAAGTGCCAAGTGTCTTTGCTTGCAAAGTGCTTGGGACTTTAATGTTGCATGATAATTACTCAAACTATAAACCGGAATTTGTACAGGCTGCCTGCAAGAAATTTGAATCGGAAATCTCTGAGCTGAAGAACCGCCTGAAGACTCAGGAAACTGAGACCCGGAAGGCCAATGCCAAGTTTGAGTTTAGTGTTGCTGCACAAGAAAAACTGAAGAAAAAATTTGAAATAGAAAGAAAAACTTGGGCCGACGAGAAGACTGCCTTGCTCAGCCGGGCCGAACAAGCAGAGGCTGCCCTTACTGAAAGAACCGCCGAACTCTCCGGCTTAAAACACCATGTGTCACAGATGGTCTCCGCAATCTTCGGTAAGTTATTATGTAAGCTTTTAACAAGTTTACATTCTTCATGACTCATAAGTCCCATCGTTGCCATCAGCTCACCTGACGTTATTATGCAGGTCCTAGAAGCTCCAATCTGAATCAGAACGTGCTGACCAAGCTGAAGGCGGTTTACACCTTGGTGGAGCAACTCTACACCGGGTCACAACGTGCTTTAGCCGTTGTGGCTCTGTCCAATGAGGTTCTGACTCACCTGGCCGACGTACTCAGGCGGCTCGCCGTTCTTCCTCAATGCTTCCAAGAGCTGAGACGGGCTTCTGCTAGAGCCGGAGCTATAGCTGCTCTGTGCCGGGCCATGGCTTTTCTCCCGGAGCTAGACCCGACCGACATTGCTCTTGGATACCCCAGCCTGAAGGAAGACGGTACCCCCTTTGACCAGAAAGACTTTGCCTCCTGTGTGAAGAGCGTGCGCCCGGTGGCCACCTTGATTGGGAATGACACCGACCTTACCAAATATCAACCGGGCTATGACGCGGAGAATCAGAGGATCCCCACTCCACGCTATGAAGCAATCAGTCTGATCCCTCCGACTCGTAAGCATACCTTCGCCCCAGAAATTGACCCTGCCGGGTTAATCGATGACGAGGCTCAATTTGAAGCTTTGAGCGGCATTGACTGGAAATCATCAACCTTCCAGGTCGTGGGAACAGCCGGAGGAGCGGAGAGGGATGAGCCGGGAACTTCATCCCAACAAGCATCTTGATTTCTTAGGCGGCTCATGGTTACACCTCAAAACAATGGCTCACCTTTTGGACTCGGGGAGTCCTGTAATAGAGTAGGATAAAACACTTAATTTTTTTGTGCCATCGTGCATGTGTAGAGTGCTTAAGTCTCTTGAAGCTGCTCCTTTATATTCCTCCGGGTTATGTTTGTTCTTTTACTTTCCTTTAACGTAAAGAGCTGTCTTTAATTGTTCTGCAGAAAGCAAATCACAAGTCTTTTAGGCGGCTTACTGCACTGAAAGTCATATATTTTACAAATAACCCGGAATATGAACCAAAGTCATAAAAGACCGGCTCTCAATTAGATCCTTGCGGTAACCATAACAACATACTTGCAAGCCTTCAAGTACACTTCCGGTTTATGTAACCCAAATAATAAGGTTGAAAACTCAACTCCGGTTCACCAGCATCAATAATGCTTATTGTGTGCTGTCAATATTGTTAAACAAAATTAAGCCGGCGGAGTAAGAACCGCCCTTGCGCACTGTTGATATGATCAAAAGAAACTTGTTGCACACCAAAAGATCAAAACTTAGGGGCTTCTGAATCGAATACGATCAGAGAACCGTCCCAAAGGGGTTAAGCTAAGATTCGAATGCGATCATATAGCCCCCAGTGGCTTTGGCGTTGCCAATCAAGAGGGTACCGACATCTATGTTCTCTTCGGTTCAAATACGACCTATGTTTGAACAGGAAGCCCCCAAATGACCTTGAGAGTTGTTTAATGACGCTGATTCGAATACGATCCACGTCGGTTCCCAAAGGGGGTTGAGCTATGATTCAAATATGATCAAGAAAAACTCCCCAATGAGCTCGGCAATTTGCCAATCAAGTGGGTATCGACAGCTATGTTCTCTTTGGTTCGAATACGACCTATGTTTGAACAGGAAGCCCCCAGGTGATCATATTGTTAACGGCTAGATTCAAATACGATCGTAAGCCGGATCCACCTCCAAGTGACCATGTAATGTTGTAATGGAAATAACACATTTACCTTTGGAGGAGAAAAGGACAGAGGTCCTGCTTTATTATTTATCATAATATATACATGAGTATTGAAATATGTACATTATGAGAGCCGGCGGCTCAAGTGTAATAAGGCCGAAGCTGAGCTATGTTCCACGGCCGACAGGTCACTTCCTCCGACTTACGTGAATCTTTGTACTCCCGAACATCGATAAGGTAGTATGACCCGTTGTGCAAGTTCTTGCTGACCACAAAGGGCCCTTCCCAAGGCGGGGATAACTTGTGTGCATCTGTTTGATCTTGGATGAGCCGGAGCACCAGATCACCTTCCTGGAAGACTCTGGACTTAACCCGGCGGCTGTGATAGCGGCGCAGGTCTTGTTGGTAAATCGCCGAGCGAGCCGCTGCCACATCACGCTGTTCATCCAACAAGTCAAGAGCATCTAGGCGCGCCCGCTCATTATCCGTCTCAACATAAGCCGCCACTCGAGGCGAGTCATGACGAATGTCGCTTGGGAGGACTGCCTCCGCTCCATAAACCATGAAGAAAGGCGTGTAACCCGTAGACCTGTTAGGAGTAGTATTGATGCTCCATAACACGGAGGGTAACTCCTCCACCCAACAACCCGGCGTCCGTTGCAAAGGGACCAAAAGCCGGGGCTTGATGCCCTTCAAGATTTCCTGATTAGCTCTCTCAGCTTGACCATTGGACTGAGGGTGAGCCACTGATGAAACATCAAGCCGGATATGCTCTCGTTGACAAAACTCCTCCATGGCGCCCTTAGATAGATTGGTACCATTGTCAGTTATAATGCTGTGTGGAAAACCAAAGCGAAATATCACCCTTTTCATGAACTGAACCGTTGTGGCCGCGTCACACTTGCTAACTGGCTCTGCCTCAACCCACTTTGTGAACTTGTCAACCGCCACCAAGAGGTGGGTCTTCTTATCCTTGGACCTTTTAAAGGGCCCAACCATATCAAGCCCCCAAACCGCAAACGGCCAAGTGATTGGAGTCATCCTCAATTCCTGAGCCGGCACATGAGCCCGTTGCGAGAACCTCTGGCAACCGTCACATTTACTGACCAAATCCTCTGCATCAGCATGAGCCGTCAGCCAATAAAAACCATGACGAAAAGCCTTGGCCACAAGGGACTTTGAGCCGGCATGATGACCACAATCCCCCTCGTGAATTTCGCGTAAAATTTATTGGCCTTCCTCAGGGGAAACACAACGCTGGAAAGTTCCAGTGACACTGCGACGATGCAGCTCACCATTGATAATTATCATTGACTTAGACCGCCGGGTTATTTGTCTGGCCAAAGTTTCATCCTCAGGCAATTCTCCCCGGGTCATGTAAGCCAAGTATGGTACTGTCCAGTCTGGGGTAATGTGGAGAGCCGCCACCAACTGTGCCTCCGGGTCAGGGACAACCAAGTCTTCCTCTGTAGGCAACTTAACAGAAGGGTTATGCAAGATGTCCAAGAAAGTATTAGGCGGCACCAGCTTTCGCTGAGAGCCCAGCCGACTTAATGCATCAACCGCCTCGTTCTTCCTGTGATCGATGTGCTCTACTTGGTAACCCTAAAAGTGTCCAGCAATGGCATCAACTTCGCGGCGATAAGCCGCCATGAGAGGGTCCTTGGAATCCCACTTGCCCGACACTTGTTGAGCCACTAAATCTGAGTCGCCAAAGCACCTTACCCGGCTCAAGCTCATCTCCTTAGCCATCCGAAGACCATGGAGCAAGGCCTCGTACTCAGCCACATTGTTAGTACAGGGAAACATCAACCATAGCACATAACAAAACTTGTCACCTCGAGGGGAAGTTAATACAACTCCAGCCCCCGAGCCCTCCAATTGCCTAGACCCGTCGAAGTGAATAGTCCAGTATGTATTATCCGGTTTCTCTTCAGGCACCTGCAGCTCTGTCCAATCGTTGATGAAATCCACCAATGCTTGAGATTTCATAGCAGTGCGTGGCACGTATTTTAGACCATGAGGCCCAAGCTCTATAGCCCACTTAGCCACTCTTCCTGTGGCTTCTCTGTTTTGGATGATATCTCCTAGGGGAGCAGAACTAACCACAGTGATAGGGTGACCCTGGAAATAATGCTTAAGCTTCCGGCTTGCCATGAATACCCCGTAAACAAGCTTCTGCCAATGCGGATACCATTGTTTGGACTCAATGAGCACTTCACTGACGTAGTAAACCGGCCGCTGAACCGGATACTCCTTACCCTCTTCCTTGCGCTCCACCACCACCACCACACTGACGGCTCGTGTGTTAGCGGCTACATACAGCAATAAGGGCTCCTTGTCAACCGGAGCAGCAAGAACTGGGGGCTCAGCCAGCTGTCTCTTCAAATCCTCAAAAGCAGCATTAGCAGCATCATTCCAGACAAAGTCATCTGTTTTCTTCATCAACTGGTACAGTGGCATGGCCTTTTCACCCAAACGGCTTATAAACCGGCTCAAAGCAGCGATGTGGCCCGTCAGACGCTGGACGTCGTTTATGCACGCCGGCTTATCCAGAGAGGTGATTGCCTTGATCTTTTTCAGGTTAGCTTCAATGCCTCTGTGAGAAACCAGAAAACCCAAGAGCTTGCCTGCGGGAACACCAAAAACACACTTGGCCGGGTTAAGCATCATCTTGTAAACCCGGAGATTATCAAAGGTTTCTCTAAGATCATCTACCAGGGTCTCCTTCTCCCTGGATTTAACCACGATATCATCCACATAGGCGTGAACATTGCGCCCAATCTGGTTATGAAGACAATTCTGCACATAGCGCTGGTAAGTCGCCTGCGCACTCTTGAGCCCAAAAGGCATAGACACATAACAGAAGGCTCCAAAGGGAGTGATGAACGCCGTCTTCTCCTGGTCCTTAACTGCCATTTTAATCTGATGTTATCCAGAATAAGCGTCCAAAAAACTTAAGCGCTCACAACCCGCCGTAGCGTCAATAATTTGATCAATACGGCGGAGAGCAAAAGGATCAGCCGGACAAGCTTTGTTTAAATCCGTGTAGTCCACACACATCCGCCAGGTGCCGTTCTTCTTGAGCACGAGCACCGGGTTAGCTAACCATTCTGGATGAAAAACTTCAACAATAAACCCGGCCGCCAAGAGCCGGGCTACCTCCTCACCAATGGCTTTCCGCCTCTCCTCATTAAACCGCTGAAGGAATTGCCTGACCGGCTTAAATTTCGGATCAATATTGAGAGTGTGCTCAGCGAGTTCTCTAGGTACACCTAGCATGTCAGAAGGTTTCCATGGAAAAATGTCCCTGTTCTCACGGATGAACTCGATGAGCGCGCCTTCCTATTTCGGATCCAGATTGGCACTGATGCTGAACTGCTGAGATGAGTCGCCTGGAACAAAGTCAACAAGTTTAGTCTCATCAGCTGACTTAAATTTCATTGCCGGCTCATGCTCCGTGGTCGGCTTTTTCAAAGACGTCATATCTGCCGGGTCAACATTGTCCTTGTAAAACTTCAACTCCTCTGTCGCACAAACAGATTCAGCGTAAGCCGCGTCACCTTCCTCACACTCCAAGGCTATCTTTCGGCTGCCATGAACCGTAATGGTCCCATTGTGACCCAGCATCTTGAGCTGCAAATACACGTAACACGGCCGTGCCATGAACTTGGCGTAAGCCGCCCGCCCAAATAAAGCATGATACGGACTTCTTATCTTAACCACCTCAAAGGTTAATTTTTCCGCCCTGTAGTTGTACTCATCTCCAAACGCCACTTCCAGCTCGATCTTACCAACTGGATATGCCGACTTACCAGGCACGACACCATGGAAAACAGTATTGGACTGACTGAGGTTCTTATCAATCAACCCAATACGACGGAAGGTCTCATAATAGAGGATGTTGATGCTGCTGCCTCCGTCCATGAGCACTTTAGTGAATTTATATCCCCCCACCTGAGGAGCCACCACCAGGGCCAGGTGACCCGGGTTATCAACCCGGGGTGGGTGATCTTCCCTACTCCACACAATAGGCTGCTCAGACCATCTTAAATAGCGTGGAACCGCCGGCTCAACAGCATTCACAACCCTTTTATGAAGCTTCTGATCTCGCTTGCACAGACTGGTGGTAAACACATGATACTGTCCACCATTGAGCTGCTTTGGATTGGCCTGGTATCCCCCCTACTGCTGTTGATGACCCTGGCCGGACTGCTGATTAAAGCCCCCTTGAACGTTCTGAGAATTGGAATTTGAGCCGCCGCCCGGGCCATGAAAGCCGCCGGCGCCTGAGCCGCTGCCCGGGCCATTATTGCCATTGAAAGTGTTGGAATTCTTAAAGGCCTTCATGATTGCGCAGTCCTTCCATAGATGAGTGGCCGGCTTTTCCCTAGAGCCATGCCTTGGGCAGGGCTCATTTAACAACTGCTCAAGCGTCAGGCTTGATCCGCCGGCTCGGGGAGGCGGTCTCCCCTTGCGCCGGTGGCTGTTACCTTGTGAATTGGTGTTGGCCACAAATTCCATACTGCCATCAGCCTTACGCTTGTTGCCTCCTTGGTTCGCCGGGTTATGCTGGGGGCCCTTGCCATTGCCATTCCATTTTCCCTTCCCTGTCCTTTCATCATCCGACGCGGGATCCTTGGTACTATCAGAATCGGCGTACTTGACCAGAGCCGCCATCAGCGTACCCATATCATTGCAATCGCGCTTGAGCCGCCCGAGCTTCATCTTCAGGGGCACAAAACGACAATTCTGCTCTAACATTAAGACTGCAGAGCCGGCATCCATCTTATCAGATGAATGTATTATTTCTTTGACCCGGCGAACCCAATGGGTCGTAGACTCACCCTCCTGCTGCTTGCAATTAGTCAAATCCACAATTGACATAGATTGCCTACATGTATCTTTGAAGTTTTGGATGAACCGGGCTTTTAGTTCAGCCCAAGACCCGATAGAGTTCGGTGGCAGTCCTTTCAACCAAGTGCGGGCAGTCCCATCTAACATCATGGTCAAGTACTTGGCCATTGCAGCTTCGCTGACCTCCAGCAACTCCATAGCCATCTCGTAACTCTCGATCCATGCTCCGGGTTGTAAATCAGCCGTGTAATTACGTACCTTCCTAGGCCCTTTGAAATCATTGGGCAGACGTTCAATACGGAGAGCCGGCACCAGACAAGGGACACCTCCAGTCCTCGTAGGTATACCCGCATCAATAGAAGCCGTCGGATAAGCCGGGGGTGGCTGGTAAGCCGTCAACTGAGGCACCTGCTCCGCCTCTTGCCGTGCTCTGTCTTGGTCTACCACGTGAAAGGCTCCGTTATGAGCCGGACCATGGCCAGGAGGAAAGTCATGGCGTCGAACATTGCTTGAGCCGGTCGCTGAGACCATGTGTCTGCTATAACTCAGGCTCCGGCCTGGACGAGGGGTTGAATGAATCCTGTCCCGGCTATAAGAATATGCCTCCTGCTGCGCCAGAACCGTCTGAAGGAGTTCCCTGACCCGGCGGGTTTCAACCGCCGTTGGAGAGTCGCCATCGATTGGGAGAGCCGCCAGTCGCGCCGCCGCGGCGACCATGTTTTCCAATGGGTTGGCATAATGACCCGGCGGTATTGGCACATACTGAGGCGGGGCAGCGTTCACCCGGGGAGGCCCCATCACTTGAGGCTGAATTGACGTTCCAGCCCCGGGCGTCGTGATCTCTGGCGGGTTACTGGGCCCTGCACCAGGCGTGTTGAAGAGGTTTCGAGGATCGTAAACCGGAGGGAGTCGAGATTGGGCCTTCTGATGCCTCCTTCTCATGACCTCATTGGACGCGTTCTGATCCATCGTGAGCCGGAAAGACTGTGCCTGAATCAGCTGAGTCTGGGCGTCGAGAGCCGCCCTCTCCGCAGCCATCCTGATCCCTTCCGCCGCCAGATCCTCCTTGGCTTTTGCTAGATCCATCTTTAACTGTGCCACCTCCGTGTCATGCTGAGCTTGATCCGCTGGGGCGACCGTAGCGGTTAACAGGGCCGTCATCTTGTCTGTGAGGTCCATCAGCACCTGAGCCGGCGAGGGCACAGGGCTTCCTGCCCCGGCGGTGGGGTTTTGAATAGGTTGCGCGCCAGCCATGAAGATTCCAACCCGGCTCGGCGGCTCAAAGGGGTCCGGAATACTGTCGCCATCGGAACAACCCCTGAGCCTGCCATCTTGAAGTTGGTATAACGAATCGGTCTCCTCTGTGGATGACTCGACGTCAGAGCGAGCGGCCGTCTCGTCACCAGATCCCGATCCTTCAGAGAGCTCTCCATGGACGCATCCCACGAAAGCACGCTTCAAGGCAGGCAAGGTCCGGGCGGGTTGTGGACGTTGAGCCGTCTCGATGAGATCGGCGCAGAGGTCCGGCTCAGGGCCCGGCTCACCAATCTTGCCAATAAAGACATGGATTCCGCCGAGGGGGACCCGGTACCCGTACTCAATTGAGCCGGCGTCGGGGCCCCAGTTTGCATCGTCGATGTAGAGCTTGTCGCGATGACTCTTGGTCATCCGGCCCACAACATATCCCTTGAGCCCTTCGAAGCTGCCCTTCAAGAACTCAAATCCACCATGCGCTGGCCCCACGGTGGGCGCCAACTGTCGTGGAATTGTCACGGCAGATGTCCTCGTGCAAGGACTTAGTCGTGGAGCCATCGCAGCTAGGAAGCTTAAAGGGGTTAAGCGGGACAAGGAACACGAGGGTTATACTGGTTCGGCCCCTTACGGTGAAGGTAAAAGCCTACGTCCAGTTGAGGTGGTATTACTTACGGTTTCGATAACCAGGGAGCTTAATCGCTATGCCTGGCTTTCGATCTCTTGTCTCTCTCCCTGAGCCACCGCCGGGTCGTCCCTTTATATAGATAGGTTGACGCCCCGCGGCTCTCAGAGTCCCGGCCGGCTTATAACAGTATCTGGCTCGGACTCTTATCTACTCTTGCCTTACATTACAAGTCTTGCCATAATGGCGGTTTATCACTACGGGCCTTAAGCCGCCTCCGGATCTTAAGCCCACTATTGATCCGCCATCCTCCAACCTGGTATTGGGCTTCACGTGATGATCATTATAACGTAACCCGGCCCCTCCTGGGCGGGTGACTCTAATGGTTATATCCTCAACAGTGCGCTCAGGAGTCTTGAAGCACTTGCAAAGCTGTGACACGTGGAACACATCGTGCACGTTCGCGAAGTTGGAGGGAAGCTCAAGTTGATAGACGAGGTTGCCTCTTTTGCCAATGATCTTGAAGGGACCCACGTATCTAGGGGCAAGCTTCCCTTTGATACCGAAGCGACGAGTGCCTTTCATTGGAGAGACGCGGAGGTAGACATGGTCTCCGATCTCGAAAGCCAAGTCACGGTGCTTGCTATCATAGTAACTCTTCTGGCGCGATTGCGCGGCTTTGAGATTTTCATGGATGACTTTACACATTTCTTCAGCCTCTGTGATTAAGTCGTTGCCAAGCAGTTGGCGTTCACCAGTCTCTGACCAAATGAGAGGACTACGGCACTTTCTGCCATAGAGAATTTCGAATGGGGCCTTGCCCGAACTCGCTTGGAAGCTGTTGTTGTAGGAGAACTCGACATATGGGAGGCAATATTCCCACTTCATGCCAAAGGAAATGACACAAGCCCTGAGCATATCTTCGAGGATGTGATTGACTCGCTCGACTTGGCCACTAGTTTGAGGATGGAAAGATGTGCTGAAGTGAATGTTGGTGCCCATGGCCTTCTGAAAGGAGTCCCAGAACTTAGAAGTGAAGATGCTTCCATGATCTAAAGAAATCAATTGTGGAATGCCGTGCAAAGAGACAATCCTGGAGGTGTATAGCTCTACCAACTGAGCTGCTGTGATAGATTCTTTGATTGGAAGGAAATGAGCCACTTTTGTAAGCTTGTCGATGACAACGAAGATAGCATCATTTCCGCGCTTGGACTTGGGAAATCCAGTCACGAAGTCCATTTCGATATGATCAAACTTCCATTCTGGAATAGCAAGAGGTTGGAGGAGACCAGCTGGTCGTTGGTGTTCTGCTTTCACCCTTCGACAGACATCACATTCGTTCACGAATTGAGCGATTTCTCGCTTCATTCGAGTCCACCAATACGACTGCTTGAGGTCATGGTACATCTTCATACTTCCAGGATGAATGGAAAGAAGAGAATTGTGCGCTTCGTTCATTATGACCTTCCTTAGATCACCTTTAGGAACCACAATCCGGTCCTCGAAGAATAAAGTGTCTCTGTCATCAATGCGATAGCACTTGTATTTGGAAAGACCCTTGGCAATCCCAAGTTTTACCTTCTTCACCATGGCATCAAGAAGATGTGCCTCATGAATTTGATCTTCCAAAGTAGGTGAGACTTGGAGATTGCCAAGAAAGCCTTGAGGAACAACTTGAAGATTGAGTTTGCGGAAAGCTTCACAAAGATCCGGTTGGAAGGGCTTGAGAATTAAGCTGTTGCAATAAGCCTTTCTGCTCAAAGCATCTGCAATCACATTGGCCTTTCCTGGAGTATATCCAATACTTGGGCTGTACTCTTGAATCATTTCGACCCATCGAGTTTGCCTGAGGTTGAGGTTGGGTTGAGTGAAGATATACTTGAGACTCCTGTGATCGGTGAATATGTCCACTTTCCTTCCCAACAAGAGATGTCTCCATGTTATTAATGCATGGACAACTGCTGCCAACTCAAGATCGTGAGTGGGGTAGTTCTTTTTGTTGGGCTTCAACTGACGAGAGGTATAGGCCACAACTTTCTTCTCTTGCATTAACACAGCACCGAGACCTTGAAGAGAAGCATCACAGAAGACTTCGAATGGCTTGGATTCGTCAGGAGGAGTTAAGACAGGAGCTGTGACAAGTTTCTCTTTGAGAGTGTTGAAAGTAACGTCACACTCAGGAGTCCAGGCATACTTCACATGCTTCTGGAGGAGGTTGGAAAGAGGCTTTGCAATCTTAGAGAAATTCTCAACGAATCTTCGACAATAGCTTGCAAGCCCAAGAAAACTGCGAAGCTGCTTGACATTCTGAGGAGGTTCCCAATTCACAACTGCAGACACCTTCTCGGGATTAACAGCGATGCCCTTGGCAGAGATGATATGACCAAGGTAAAGAACTTCATCAAGCCAAAACTCACATTTGGAAAACTTCGCATAGAATTGATACTCTCTGAGCTTGTCGAGCACCAATCGCAAATGTTTGGCATGGTCCTCCTTATTCTTGGAGAAGACCAAGATATCATCGAGATACACCAGCACGAATTCATTGGTGTAGGGGTTGAAGATGCAGTTCATCATTCGAGAGAATATTGGAGGAGCATTGACAAGGCCGAAAGACATGACAGTATATTCATAAGAACCAAAGATTGTTCTGAATGCTCTCTTGGGAATATCTTGTTCGCGAATGCGAATCTGATGATAACCCATACGAAGGTCAAGCTTGGAGAATACTTTAGCACCTTTAAGTTGCTCGAATAGCTCATTGATGTTGGGAAGTGGATACTTGTTCTTTATTGCCTTCTTGTTCAATGGGCGGTAGTCGACACAAAGTCGGTCCGTGCCATCCTTCTTCTGGACAAAAAGAACACCACAACCCCACGGAGATGAACTCGGTCTGATCAGACCCAGACGGTCTTGTTCATCGAGCTGTTTCTTCAATTCTTTTAGCTCCTTGGGTCCAAGCTTATATGGATGCTTGCAAACGGGTTCCGTGCCAGGCTCAAGATCGATAACGAACTCGACTTGTCGGTGAGGAGGCATACCCGGAAGCTCTTCTCGAAAGACATATTGGTACTCACAAACGACTGGAATATGAGAGATTGCGTCTAGCTCGCCCTTCTCATTGAGAGAGAATAACCGAATGGTCTCATCACGAGCGGCATAGATGATCACATCCTCAGAAGAGTGTGTCAGTTGAATTTCCCTGGCAGCACAATCAAGTTGAGCCTTGTGCTTGGAAAGCCAGTCCATGCCGAGAATTAGATCAATATCAGAGTCGCCAAGAACAATTGGAGAAGACAGAAATTTATAGTTTCCCATCTTGATAGAAACATCCGGGACGCAATTATTAGATGACATTTGCTTACCCGGGGACACAATCTTCAATGGGATAGGAATCTTTTTGCATCACAAACTCATGCTTGGCAACAAAAGGTCTTGAAATGAAAGAAAGCGATGCACCAGTATCAAATAAAACTTTTGCAGGAATATCATTAACTTAGAGATTACCCATTATCACATCAATAGATTCCTCCGCTTGAGCTGCATTCATCATGTTCACCTTTGCAGACTTGGGATTATGCTTGACCACTGCATTGCTGGAAGATCTCACAGGAGGATGAGGCGGAAGGCACCTTTGGTTGAAGCACTTGTTAGCATAGTGACCTTTCTGCTGACATTTGTTGCAAGTCACCTCTGAGAGCGGACGATGATAAGGAGCATTCGGCCTTGGTGCTTGATTCTGAGACTTGTTCTGATAGCCAGGGTTTGGTGGGTGGGAAGATCCATGGCCACCTTTGTTCTTGTGCTGGAAGGGCTGACGAAGCGGAGGAGGAGGAGGCAACCGGAACTTCTGATGCTTAGCAGCCACTAGTGAGGAAGAAGAAGACTGAACTGCATTCCTGACTCTCTTCTTAGAAGCCTCACACTTGAGCTGAGCAGCTTCTTGCTTCAGTGCCATGTTGTAGAATTCATCATACTTGGTCGGCTCAAAAAGCACGAGAGCTAATTGCAGATCTTCTCTAAGGCCACCTCTGAATTGATAGATCATGCTCTTTTCATCAGGAACGTCTTGCTTAGCGAAGCGAGCGACTTTCTGAAACTGGGTATTGTATTGATACACGGACATGCTGCCTTGCTTGAGATTGCGGAACTCCTCACGCTTGCTCTCAACAACACTTTGTGGAATGTGGTGAGCTTTGAAGTCTCAGCGGAAATCATCCCAGGTAATCACACGACCTCCTCTGGAATCTTTGTATTGTTGATACCACTCGGCAGCTTGATCCTTGAGTTGAAAAGAAGCAAACTTGACAAAGTCCTCAGGCCTGACATTGCTACATTCAAAATGCTTGTTGATATCCACGAGCCAATCATCATCGTCTGTGACCTCGGCACAGTAGCTGAAAGACTTCGGCTGATTTGCAAGGAACTGGTTGAGGGTAGCGAAGTGAGGCTGATTGTTGCCTTGGCCTTGATTTCCTTGGTTGCCTTGCCCTTGGGTGCGCTCTTGCAAGAGTTGCAAAATCATCTGAGCATTGGCGTTGGTGGCTGCCATGATAGCTTGCAATGCCTCCGGAGGCGGAGGTCGTGGCGGAGGGTTCGCCTGACTCCCATCATTGCGTTCCGGATTCTGATGTGTTGGCGGAGCCATCCTGAAGAGGGTGACATCTGTTAGTATCTTGATAGACAGATAGACAAGTTGAATCAACGGATAGAAATTGCAACATATAGTCTTCACAATAAACATTCGAACGAGGATGAACGAATGAATTCCATAGTAAATCATCACACTTCCATAAATTGAGAAGCCACTTAGAAAAAGGTATGGAATCAACATTTGACTTCGAAGCAAGTCGAATACCACAACTCAAAACAAAACAAAGGATTGGCTTGCAGAATAAGCCGGAACAAACATATGATAGAGATTTCGTCCGAAATTTTCGTGGTGGGGCCCACACGGGCTCGATAGGCAGTGCACATGACATACGAAGCGTCCCCGAGTTGGCATAGCCAAGGACTCTTTAAGACACTACAAGACCACTATAAAATCGACCGTGGATAGGCGGACCACTAGACGTCGAACCCCAATCTCATATCATGCATCTGTCGGAAAGATATCCTAGGAGCTACTTGAATTCCCACTTATAAACTCCGTAAACTTTTTGGTTATGCAATCAGATGTTGGGGATATAGGGGACGCAATATATCTCACCCAAACTAACAATACCTAGATCCAGCTGTATCCATCCTTCAACACATAACAAAGAAACCTTCGGATATCATTTACCTCAACCTTCGAAAAGCATCCGTTATACGAGTTATGGCAATACTCCCGAACTCCCGCCCCAGTACTGGGTGGCGTCGAGGTGATCTCACCAACAACTGCATAAAAGAGATTTTCGATGTCGGCAAAACTCAGGTATTCCAGAACTGGAACGATAAAATTGTGACGACAACACCTCGGAGCTCAATTCCCCGGGACACTGCCACAACCCCTAAATGTCAGGAGGCACCAAGAACAATGTTCTCGTCACAAAACATCGGAACGATTCCAAGATACCCGCGTGATCCTAAATTTTTTTAGTAAATTTTGAGGAGAGGAGAGTCAAAACTTCTACGTCAGGGGGCCTCACCAGAGCGACGAAGGGACTGAGGAGTAAAAAGAATCCTACTCTCCGATATATATAATCCTAAGACTCAAAACATTTTGTTCTAGACTCAACAACGCCAGCGATTCGATCAAGCAGGGGGGCTCCTAAGTCAGGGATGGCTCTGATTACCAACTTGTAACACCCACGATGCGGCTATATCTCTCACGTGTCGAGGCACGACTTAGAGGCATAACCGCATTGTAGGTTTTGTCGCAAGAAGGGTCATCTTCACACAATCCCATGTAATGAACAACAATGGGATAAAGAGTTGGCTTACAGTCGCCACTTCACACAATACATAAATTAAACATACATCATTCAGAGTACAATCAAGGTCCGACTACGAAACCAAAATGAAAGAAGACAACCCCAAATGCTAGATCCCCGATCGTCCCAACTGGGCTCCACTACTGATCATCAGGAAACGAAACATAGTAACGACCAAGTTCCTCGTCGAACTCCCACTTGAGCTCGGTTGCGTCACCTGCACTGGTATCGTCGGCACCTGCAACTATTTTGGTAGAATCTGTGAGTCACGAGGACTCAGCAATCTCACACCCGCAAGATCAAGACCATTTAAGCTTATAGGAAGGATGAGGTATTGAGGTGGAGCTGCAGCAAGCACTAAGCATATATGGTGGCTAACATACGCAAATAAGAGCGGGAAGAGGAGCAACGCAACGGTTGCGAAGCTAGTAGTGATCAAGAAGTGATCCTGAAACTGCTTACGTTCATACATAACCCAAATCATGTTCACTTCCCGGGCTCCGCCGAAAAGAGACCATCACGGCTACACACGCGCTTGATGTATTTTAATTAAGTAAAGTGTCAAGTTCTCTACAACCGGACATTAACAAATTCCCATTTGCCACATAACCGCGGGCACGGCTTTCGAAAGATAATACTCTGCAGGGGTGTCCCAACTTAGCCCATCATAAGTGTCAAGCCCAATATGCGATACTACCCTAAAGAGACTCAAAGGTCCCACCAAGGATAGAACCGCATATTGACACGCTTTTGCAAGGTGGATATCATTACATCAACATTACATAATCGATGGGGATACATACAAGGCATACAAATGCCGCAAGAATACATCAATAGATCATACATAAGATCAACATCCGACTACAGATGAAACACAAACAGAAGCTCAAACGACATCCACCCTGCTATCCCAGGCTGGCGGTCTGGAACCTATCCCCTGATCGAAGAAGAAGCAGAAGGAGAACTCCAAAATAAGAAACATCGCTCTCGCGTCAGGATCATCGCACAACCTGTACCTGCAACTGTTGTTGTAGTAATCTCTGAGCCACGAGGACTCAGCAATCCCATTACCATGGGTATCAAGACTAGCAAAGCTTAATGGGTAAGGAAGGGGGTAAAGTGGTGAGGTTGCAGCAGCGACTAAGCAAGTATGGTGGCTAACTTACGCAAATAAGAGCGAGAAGAGAAGCAACAGAACGGTCGTGAAACTAGCAATGATCAAGAAGTGATCCTGAACTCCTACTTACGTCAAACATAACCCAGAAACCGTGTTCACTTCCCGGACTCCGCTGAGAAGAGACCATCACGGCTACACACGCGGTTGATGCGTTTTAATTAAGTCAAGTGTCAAGTTCTCTACAACCGGATATTAAAAAATTCCCATCTGCCACATAACCGCGGGCACGGCTCTCGAAAGTTTATACCCTGCAGGGGTGTCCCAACTTAGCCCATTATAAGCTCCCACGGTCAACGAAGGATATTCCTTCTCCCGGGAAGACCCGATCAGTCTCGGAATCCCGGTTACAAGACATTTCGACGATGGTAAAACAAAACCAGCACAGCCGCCCGATGTGTCGACAATCCCGATAGGAGTCGCACGTATCTCGTTCTCAGCACACACCGGATGAGCTAAGCATACAGGTACCGACGTAACCCAAGTTGCCAAGGGATGGTCCCGCACGGTGCTCTAGTTTGGACCAACACTTAGACAAGCACAGGCCCGGGGGGGGGGTAAAATAAAGATGACCCTCGGGATGCATGACTCCCAAGGGAAAAAAGGCTAGGTGAGGCAAATGTAAAACCAAGGTTGGGCCTTGCTGGAAGAGTTTTCTTCAAAGCGAACTGTCAAGGGGGTCCCATAAATCACCCAACCGCGTAAGGGACGCAAAATCAAGGAACATAACACCGGTATGACGGAAACTAGGGCGGCAAGAGTGGAACAAAACACCAGGCATAAGGCCGAGCCTTCCACCCTTTACCAAGTATATAGATGCATTAATTAAATAAGAGATATTGTGATATCCCAACATAAACATAATCTAACATGGAGCAATCTTCATCTTCACCTGCAACTAGCAACGCTATAAGAGGGGCTGAGCAAAGCGCTAACATAGCCAAACAACGGTTTGCTAGGAAGGGTGTCAAAGGTTAGAGGTTCATGGCAATTTGGGAGGCTTGAGGAGCAAGTGATAGGTAGCGCAGCATAGCGATAGAACGAAACAACAAGCATAGCAATGATAGTAGTGAGATCCAGGGTAACGGTCATCTTGCCTGAAATCCTGCTAGGAAGAAGAACGAGTCCATGAAGATGATGGAGCCACGAAGACGAACGAATCCTCACGATCGCAACGACACGGGAACTATCGAGAAGAAGCACACAACATGGTAAACACACCACACATGAACAAGGCATGATGCTCAACCAAGTATGATGCATGACAAGGCTACATGAAGCTACTCATGGCAAGAGATAATGCATACAAGAACAACACATCAAAGCAAGTTTAAATGAGGCCCGAAACAACATAAAACAAATCCGGTAAGTCCTCATATACCAATTTCGAAATTCGTCCAGATCTGAATAAACCTTATGTTCAAGTTTTTAAACAGCAAGTTAAGATGCACCAAGATGATCTACACGAAATTCTAGTCAAGTTACATATAAAGTTCATTAGATTCGGAGCTACGGCCTAGAAGATATGAGCAAAACAAGTTAACCATGGCATTGATACAAAATGCATACAAATATCAAGCAAACACCTCAAAACAAGGATGCAACAAGGTAACCTGAAACTACATGCAAAACTAAGCAAGTTTCATATAGAGCATGCTCAAAACGGAGCAACGGTGCAACACATACACTCCAACCAAGATATAGCAACAATCTGTCCAAAACAGCAACAAGACACCTAGCAAGCATCAAAACAATATGTTACAGCACCACAACAGGAAAACAAAAGGCATGGACATGATGTACAGGTAAAGCATGACAAAACATGAACACTGAGCTACCTCCAGAAATCACTAAAACATGCTCAAAAGGACATGGCAAGATTGCAAATAATAACAGTTCATAGACTTGGCAAAAATTACTGGACATGGCAGAAATAACATCAGGTTGCAAAGTTTATAACTATCAATCAACAAGCTGCATGAACATATCATAAAAAAAGGCATGGCATGAATCTACTAATTGCATAGAACAAATGTCCCTTACTGATCACGAGCCAAAAAGGCACAGAAGATATGATGGCACCCAGGTAAACATAGCAAGTTTCATAAACAGATTCAGACTTGGAAGAAAAACAGAGCATGGCAGAAATAACGATAAGTAAGCATGTTGGTGAGCTTGAACCACTCACCACAGAGCATTACATGGCATGGCAAGGCAACCAACAGTAAGATGGCATAAATATAAAGCTAAGCATGGCAATAGAATGGTCATAGGGTACATGGATCACTAGCAAAACACATGGCAACAACGAACTTCATGTTAACAGGCTGACAGAAACATTATTTAGCAACTTGAGAACACGATCACAACAAGCCACATCATGCTATAAATGCAACCAAGGGCATGGCTGGATAGAGCATAACATCAATAACAAAACATCCTTAGTGAACATCTCCAGATCATGCATAGAATGACTTGTAGCAGCAGGTTTATATGGCAACAAAATATAACAAACTCAGACTTGGCAGAAATGACAGTCACAGAAATCAGCAACATCACGGAGGCTACTTTGCATGCTTGTGCTAGTCACCACATAGATCACAAAAATACAAGACAAGCACCACTATAAATATGGCGTGATGTAGTCCAAAACACATGTAGATCTCATTCTCATAGGATGCACACACAAAATGCAACGAAAAAGACAAATCACCAAGTTCTGATAACAGACAACAGTTAACAGCATATAGCACTCTTGCAACGATTATTAGGGCATCAACATGACCTCAAACAAGCATGGCACAATGGAACAAAATGAAGAGAATCTCATGATGAATATTTCGATATATTATACATGCAAAACGGAGCAGTATGCAAAGAGATATGACATGTGAAAGATGCACACATGATGCAAAATTACTGGGACTTTGTAGAAAATAGACCTCGCAGAAAACAGGACGGGGAGATACGGGGATGACTAGATCCGGGCCGCGGGAGCGTGTTTGGTTGGTTGAGCTGGTGGATCTGGTCCACCTGACCAGATTCGGCGAGGACGGCGGCGTTCCGGTGATCTTCCGGCGAGGCGGCGAGGGGAGAGGCGCGGGTCGACGGGGACGCGGCTGGCGGCGCCTGGCAGCGGCGGTCGCCGGCGGAGGCGGCACGGAGGCCGGCGGCGGGGTCGGGCGGAGCTCCGAGGCGGCAGGGTCGTGGAAGTCCGGCGAGGCGGCGGCGGAGCGGGGCACGGCGGCGGCGGGGTCCTTCGGCGGTCGGGATCGCCGGCGGGACGGCGGCTAGAGCGAGGGGCGGCGGGGCTGGAGTACGGCGGCGGAGGCGCGGGCGAACGGGCGGCGGGGCGCGATGGGCTCGCGCGGGCCCCGGATGCGCTCCGCGGGCCGCGGCGCGGGAGGAGAGAGAGGAGGCCGCCGGGGTGACCTGGCGAAGCCTGAGTGGCTGCGGGCGGCGGCGGGATTTGTCCGGCGCGGGAGCGGACATGTCCAGCGGCGCGAGGGGAGGGGGCTAGGGTTTGGACTGCGCGAAATTCGGGGGGAGGGCATATATATAGCTAGAGGGAGCTAGGAGAGTCCAAAAGAGGTGCGGTTTTCGCCGACACGATGGTGATTGAACGCCCGAGAGCATGGAGGGGGTTTTGCTGGGTTAGTGGGCTGATTTGGAGGGGTGTTGGGCTGCACAAAAGGAGACGTTTCGGGCTACGCGGTCAACCGTTGGGGCATCAAACGAACTCCAAATGGAATGAAATTTGACGGGCGGTCTGTCGGTGCTATACCAAGGCCACTCGGCAAATACCGACCCATTCCGAGAAGGTTTTTCTCCCGCTCACGAAAAGAAAACAGAGGGGGTGCAACGGGTGCGGTGAGAGTGTCGGATCGCGAAATGGACAACGGGGAAAAGGACCGGATGCAAGTTTTGAAAAAACATGATGATGAAATGCAGATGATGACATGGCAAAATGCAACACGCAAGCAAATGACATGGCAATGACGGCGAATAAACGGAAGACACGTGGCGCATCGGATCTGGGGCGTTACAACACTCCTCCACTAATAAGAGATCTCATCCCGAGATCTTAGGACCAAGACAGGAGAGAAAAGGGGAGAGGTGAAATAAGAACAAAACAGTGAGGATGAACAAAGTCAAGAACACTCGAGTAGGAAAGAGGAATGTTGAATGAGACAAGAAGCAAAAGCTCAAGGAATAAGACTGAATTTGAAACCACTCTGGTTAGGACAGGGTAGAAAAGGAATAATAACGAAGGAATTTATGCAGCACTCCGGCTGAACAAGGAAAGAATAGAATATGAACTTGAGAAATGGAACGATACTTGACTTGAGGAACAACCCAAAACCTCCGGAAGATTTGAAAGAGTGAAATGAGAAGAATGGGGAAGAAGATGACAACTTCTACCACGAATGAAATAGAGAGCATCCTTAGAAGGAAACATTGAACGGAGTTGTTGAAAATTCAACAACAAAAGAATAAGCTTGTTGTGGACTTATGGATAACATCTCAAGATCATAAGGTGATAACCGACCACAAACGGAAATGATTGGATAGCTGAGAAGAATGAAGAAATGCAAAACTCCACTTCAAAAGAATACGGAGAATTAATTGCACTTCATAAAGCAAGAAGGAAAGATACTTGAGCTCCTCCTACAAGAATCTTGATGAACACTTGATGGATGAATTAAATCATGACGAGCCACCGTGATGAACTCTGGTAGCAAAAGAGTGACGAGATAAAATTGAAGGATGAAAGGGATAAGATTAAATCCTTGCGATGATTTGGATGGAGGTTCGCGACGAAATCGGCGAGAAGCTTAGAACTCCGGAAAAGAAAAGATGAAAACACTTTGAACCGAGAATGTGATAAGATGAACAATCTCCGAAAGAAGAGATTAATCCACATGAAGAAAGAAGAATAATGATTATGTTATGCTTATCCTCCACCCATTAAATTGATGAGAACAATGGATTTGCATACTACTTATTCTCGTTGGAAAGACTAAGGGGGGATATAGCGCAAAATTTTGGGAAAGTCTTCATGAACCACCGGTAGGGCTGGAAAGAACGAATGAATTGATATGATAACAACAGAAAGAATATTGAACGAACCACCGTAGGAATTCAAAATTGAATGACAAAGGAGAATGACTCACCGGGAAAAATAGGGAAAGCACGAATATACTTGAGGGAATCAAGATGCAATTGAAAGAAGAGATCACGAGCTGATTGAAGCATACTTGAACGAAGCACCGGAAGAATATGTAAACGAACGAAGGGGCACAAATATAGAATAACCGGAGGATGGATTTAAAAACTTAGAACGAAGAAATATTCCAAAATGGAGGCCTTCGGATAATTGACACGGAAAAACAACTCCTGAAATACTCCCGATGGGTGAAAATAATTGCACGACTTGTAAGAATTTGATAGGATAACATCGAGTTAGCACCGGGAATCTCTGGGAGAACGGACAAGAGTTAAGAGAAATTCTTCTTCGGTCTTCAAATGTTGAGATTGATGACGAGAAATAACGCCAAAATTGTTGAGATACTCCGGGAGAATGAAAAGCGAAGAGGTTGAGCCAACAATGAAAATAATTTGAAATTGATCTTGGAAAAACGTCTGACTGATGAAATTCATACTTACGTCAAACTTCGAAAAGTCTTTGAGAATAACTCCGGGAAACTTAGAAGAGTCAGGTAAGATCCTGGGAAAAGACCTGTGGGTTAGGGCCCACTGAAAAGAAACACCGTTGGAAACGATTGAAGGAGAGACTATGCACCGGAAGAATTGAAATATTTGAATGAGGTGACAACCTCGAATTAATTCGAACACAGCCGAACAAAATATGAACAACACTGAATACTTGCATTGAATCCACCGGAAAAGAAAAGGGGATGAACAATGTCGAACAAAACGAGAATTCACCGATTGAAATAATTGAGGAAACACTAAAGATACTCCGCACGAATGAAATTTATGCTAGAATAGAGGCTCAGACTCCGGGAATAAAAGGGTGGGAGGGCGGGAAAAACAAGGACAACTTTGGATGGGGAAACAACATCGAAAGGGAAAGAACTGACGACTGATCTTCTAAAAGGGTGACGAGGGTCAAAACCACTCGAATAGAAGAGCGCCGGATTGAAAAGAGGATGGACAATGAACAAAAGCTAACCGCGTGATCCTAAAGAAAAATTTGAAGGAGAAGAGAAGTAAGTCGAAACACCTACGTCATGATTCCTCACCAGAGCGACGAAGGGGCAGAGGAGTAAAAAGAATTCCTACTCTCCGATATAGCTAGACTCTGAAAACAGTTTTCTTCTAGACTCAACAACGGCCAAACTACACGATCAATCAAGGGGGCTCCTATGGTCGGTCGAGGCTCTGATACCAACTTGTCACGCCCAATATGCGATACTATCCTAAAGAGACTCGAAGGTCCCACCAAGGATAGAACCGCATATTGACACGCTTTTGGAAGGTGGATATCATTACATCAACATTACATAATAGATGGGGATACATACAAGGCATACAAATGCCGCAAGAATACATCAATAGATCATACATAAGATCAACATCCGACTATGGATGAAACACAAACAGAAGCTCAAACGACATCCACCCTGCTATCCCAGGCTGCCGGTCTGGAACCTATCCCCTGATCGAAGAAGAAGCAGAAGGAGAACTCCAAAATAAGAAACATCACTCTCGCGTCAGGATCATCGCACAACTTGTACCTGCAACTGTTGTTGTAGTAACCTGTGAGCCACGAGGACTCAGCAATCCCATTACCATGGGTATCAAGACTAGCAAAGCTTAATGGGTAAGGAAGGGGTAAAGTGGTGAGGTTGAAGCAGTGACTAAGCAAGTATGGTGGCTAACTTACGCAAATAAGAGCGAGAAGAGAAGCAACGGAGCGGTCGTGAAACTAGCAATGATCAAGAAGTGATCCTGAACTCCTACTTACGTCAAACATAACCCAGAAACCATGTTCACTTCCCGGACTTCGCCGAGAAGAGACCATCACATCTACACACGCGGTTGATGCATTTTAATTAAGTCAAGTGTCAAGTTCTCTACAACCGGATATTAACAAATTCTCAACTGCCACATATCCGCGGGCACGGCTCTCGAAAGTTTATACCCTAAAGGGGTGTCCCAACTTAGCCCATTATAAGCTCTCACGGTCAACGAAGGATATTCCTTCTCCCGGGAAGACCCGATCCGTCTCGGAATCCCGGTTACAAGACATTTCGACAATGGTAAAACAAAACCAGCAAAGCCGCCCGATGTGTCGACAATCCCGATAGGAGTCGCACGTATCTCATTCTCAGGACACACTGGATGAGCTAAGCGTACATGTACCGACGTAACCCAAGTTGCGAAGGGATGGTCCCGCACGGTGCTCTAGTTTGGACCAACACTTAGACAAGCACTGGCCCGGGGGGGTTAAAATAAAGATGACCCTCGGGATGCGCGACTCCCAAGGGAAAAAAGGCTAGGTGAGGCAAATGTAAAACCAAGGTTGGGCCTTGCTGGAAGAGTTTTATTTAAAGCGAACTGTCAAGGGGGTCACATAAATCACCCAACCGTGTGAGGGATGCAAAATCAAGGAACATAACACCGGTATGACGGAAACTAGGGCGGCAAGAGTGGAACAAAACACCAGGCATAAGGCCGAGCCTTCCACCCTTTACCAAGTATATATATGCATTAATTAAATAAGAGATATTCTGATATCCCAACATAAACATAATCCAACATGGAGCAATCTTCATCTTCACCTGCAACTAGCAACGCTATAAGAGGGGCTGAGCAAAGCGGTAACATAGCCAAACAACGGTTTGCTAGGAAGGGTGTCAAAGGTTAGAGGTTCATGGCAATTTGGGAGGCTTGAGGAGCAAGTGATAGGTAGCGCAGCATAGCGATAGAACGAAACAACTAGCATAGCAATGATAGTAGTGAGATCCAGGGTAACGGTCATCTTGCCTGAAATCCCGCTAGGAAGAAGAACGAGTCCATGAAGAAGATGGAGCCACGAAGACGAATGAATCCTCACGATCGCAACGACACGGGAACTATCGAGAAGAAGCACACAACATGGTAAACACACCACACATGAACAAGGCATGATGCTCAACCAAGTATGATGCATGACAAGGCTACATGAAGCTACTCATGGCAAGAGATGATGCATACAAGAACAACACATCAAAGCAAGTTTAAATGAGGCCGGAAACAACATAAAACAAATCCGATAAGTCCTCATATACCAATTTCGAAATTGGTCCAGATCTGAATAAACCTTATGTTCAAGTTGTTAAACAGCAAGTTAAGATGCACCAAGATGATCTACATGAAATTCTAGTCAAGTTACATATAAAGTTCATTAGATTCGGAGCTACGGCCTAGAAGATATGAGCAAAACAAGTTAACCATGGCATTGATGCAAAATGCATACAAACATCAAGCAAACACCTCAAAACAAGGATGCAACAAGGTAACCTGAAACTAAATGCAAAACTAAGCAAGTTTCATATAGAGCATGCTCAAAACAGAGCAACGGTGCAACACATACACTCCAACCAAGATATAACAACAATCTGTCCAAAACAGCAACTAGACACCTAGCAAGCATCAAAACAATATGCTCCAGCACCCCAACAGGAAAACAGAAGGCATGGACATGATGTACAGGTAAAGCATGACTAAACATGAACACTGAGCTACCTCCATAAATCAATAGAACATGCTCAAAAGGACATGGCAAGATTGCAAATAATAACAGTTCACAGACTTTGCAAAAATTACTGGACATGGCAGAAATAACATCAGGTTGCAAAGTTTATAGCTATCAATCAACAAGCTACATAAACATATCATAACAAACAATGTCATGGCATGAATCTACTAACTGCATAGAACAAATATCCCTTATTGATCACGAGCCAAAAGGCACAGAAGATATGATGGCACCCAGGTAAACATAGCAAGTTTCATAAACAGATTCAGACTTGGAAGAAAAACAGAGCATGGCAGAAATAACGATAAGTAAGCATGTTGGTGAGCTTGAACCACTCACCACAGAGCATTACATGGCATGGCAAGGCAACCAACAGTAAGATGGCATAAATATAAAGCTAAGAATGGCAATAGCATAGGGATGGCGAACGGGCGGCGGGGCGCGATGGGCTCGCGCGGGCCCCGGATGGGCTCCGCGGGCCGCGGCGCGGGAGGAGAGAGGAGGCCGGCGGGGTGACGTGGCGAAGCCTGAGTGGCTACGGGCGGCGGCGGGATTTGTCCAGCGGCGCGAGGGGAGCGGGCTAGGGTTTGGACTGCGCGAAATTCGGGGGAGAGGGCATATATATAGCTAGAGGGAGCTAGGAGAGTCCAAAAGAGGTGCGGTTTTCGCCCACACGGTCGTGATCGAACGACCGAGAGCATGCAGGGGGTTTTGCTGGGTTAGTGGGCTGATTTGGAGGGGTGTTGGGCTGCACAAAAGAAGGGGTTTCGGGCTACGCGGTCAACCGTTGGGGCATCAAACGAACTCCAAATGGAACGAAATTTGACGGGCGGTCTGTTGGTGCTATACCAAGGCCACTCGGCAAATACCGACCCATTCCGAGAAGATTTTTCTCCCACTCACAAAAAGAAAACAGACGGGGTGCAATGGGTGCGGCGACAGTGTCGGATCGCGAAACGGACAACGGGGAAAAGGACCGGATGCAAGTTTTGAAAAAACATGATGATGAAATGCAGATGATGACATGGAAAAATGCAACACGCAAGCAAATGACATGGCAATGACGGCGAATAAACGGAAGACACGTGGCGCTTCGAATCCAGGGCGTTACAATAAGCTCTCACGGTCAACGAAGGATATTCCTTCTCCCGGGAAGACCCGATCAGTCTCGGAATCCCGGTTTACAAGACATTTCGACAATGGTAAAACAAGACCAGCAAAGCCGCCCGATGTGCCAACAAATCCCGATAGGAGCTGCACATATCTCGTTCTCAGGAAATACCGGATGAACACTACGTACAACTAAAACCAGTCCTCTTGTTTCCCCGAGGTGGCGCTGCAAGTGGCTCTAGTTTGGACCAGCACTCAGAGGAGCACTGGCCCGGGGGGGGGGGTTAAATAAGATGACCCTCGGGCTCGCGAAAACCCAAGGGAAAAGGCTTAGGTAGGCAAATGTAAAACCAAGGTTGGGCCTTGCTGGAGGAGTTTTATTCAAGGCGAACTGTCAAGGGGGTCCCATAAATCACCCAACCGCGTAAGGAACGCAAAATCAAGGAACATAACACCGGTATGACGGAAACTAGGGTGGCAAGAGTGGAACAAAACACCAGGCATAAGGCCGAGCCTTCCACCCTTTACCAAATATATAGATGCATTAATTAAATAAGAGATATTGTTCCAACATGGAACTAACTTCAACTTCACCTGCAACTAGCAACGCTATAAGAAGGGCTGAGCAAAAGCGGTAACTTAGCCAAACAACGGTTTGCTAGGAAAGGTGGGTTAGAGGCTTGACATGGCAATATGGGAGGCATGATATAGCAAGTGGAAGGTAGCGCGGCATAGCAATAAAACGAACAATTAGCAAGCAAAGATAGAAGTGATTTCGAGGGTATATTCATCTTGCCTGCAAGGTTCTCAGAGTTGTCGAAAGCTTGATCCTCGTAAGCGTTCTCAACAGGTTCCTCGTAAGAATTCTCATCTCCCGGCTCTACCCAAAGCAAGAACACGACAAAGGACCAACAATCAATCACAGGAAATGCACAAGCAACATGATGCAATACATGGCATGATATGCGAGATGTGATATGCAATGCATATGCGTACTCCGGCAGGGAAAAGATGAACAAGGCATCAACTTGGCAAACCAAGTATGCCTCTGGAAAGATGAGATGATTTCGGTTGAAATCGATATAAAGATCACCGGAATCGGATGCACGGTTTGCACATGACAAGCAAAACAAGGATGGCACAATTCTGCGATTAACAGCACGATGCCACTTAGTATGCAACAAGAAGCTAAGCTACTGCACTCCAGCATAATAACAAAGCATATGACAGTGATGTATTCAAGATTCTTGACAAAAGTTGAACAATGAACAATGGCTAGATCACAAAATAACAGGTTCAAACAAGCATGGCAAAAGTGCAAAAGATATCAGCTTCACAGACTTGGTGAAAATACTGAACATGGCAGAAACAGCATCAGGAAGCCATGTTTAGAGCAACCAATCAACATGCTACAGGAACTTATCATAGCAAAGCAAGGCATGGAATGAAGATACTAAATGCATAGAACAAAAGTCCCTTACTGACCATGAGCCAAAAAGGCACAGAAGATATGATGGCATCCATGTAAACATAGCAAGTTTCGTTAACAGATTTCAGACTTAGCAGAAAACAGAGCATGGCAATAGCAGAATTATGAAGGCATCTTTGTGAGCTCGATTTACTCATCACAAAGCATTGCATGACAAAAAAGCATATCAACAGCAAGAAGACATATTCATGAAGCTATCAATGGCAAGGGCAAGTTCATAGCATGTATGGAGCACTAACAACATCCATGGCAATTGAATAGCATGTTAACATTCTGCCAGGAACATTTTATAGCAACAGTAGAGCAAGATTGAGACATGCTAGGGCACTCCATAATTGCAAGCAGGGGCATGGATGGATATAGCACATCTATATGTCCAAAACATCCTTACTGAACATACTCAAAAGAAGCATGGATCTCACTGTAGCAACATGGATACATGGCATCAAAATAATAGCAGGAAAAGACTTGGCAAAATCCTAAGTCCCTGAAAACATAAACATCACGAAGCCTAGTTTGCATGCTTGTGCTAGTCATCACATAGATCACAAAAATGCATGGAAAAACACCTCTGTAAAGAAGGCATGGCCTAGTTCAAAACACATGTAGAGCTCATGCTCATAAGATGCACACATCAAATGCAACAAAAATGACAAAATATCATAATCTGATAAGTAACAGCAGTAAATAACATATAGCACTCTTGCAATGATGAATTAGGCATCAAGATGAACTCAAACAAACATGGCACAATGGAACAAAATGAAGAGCATCTCCCGGTGAACATTTTGATATATCATGCACATGAAACTGAGCAGTATGCAAAGAGATATGACATGATGAACAGGGCATCATAACCTGACAGAAAAAGGACTTGGAGGAATTTTTCACCTCCGAAATCCCAGATCTAGGGTTCGGGCACGGAAATCAAGGCAGGGCCGGGCTCTCGCCGGAGAACGTCGCGGTGGCCGGAGTGGACGGGGGAGGTCGCCGGCGGGACGGGGCCGTGCGACGCGGGCGGCGCAGGCGGCGACCGAGCGCGGCGGAGTCGAGGCGGCGGGGGTCGCCGGCGGAGGCGACAGCGCTCCGGCGCGGCGGCGGACGAGGGCGCGGAGGCGGAGGCGCTCGGGGCGGCTCGGGCCGGGAGGGCCTCCCGCGGGCTCGGGCGGGCCGGCGGCGGCTGGTGGCGGGGAGCGCCACGTGGCGGGGAGCGCCACGTGGCGCCCTCCGGTTGGCTCAGGGCGGTGGCGGCGATTCGTTCGGCGCCTCCGGACGTGTCCGGCGCGCGGAGGGAGTGGGGCTAGGGTTTTGGACTGCGGGATTTTCGGAGGGGATCACATATTTATAGGTAGAGGGAGCTAGGAGACTCCAAATGAGGTGCGGTTTTCGCCCACACGATCGTGATTGAACGACGGAGAGCAGGGAAGTGGTTTAGATGGGTTATTGGGCCGTTTTGAAGGGGTGTTGGGCTGCAACACACAAGAGGCCTTTGCGGTTACCCGGTTAACCGTTGGAGCATCAAACAACCTCCAAATGGAACGAAACTTGACAGGTGGTCTACCGGTGGTGTACCAAGGTCACATGGCAAACCTCGGTCCATTCCGAGAACGTTTAACACCCGCTCACGAAAAGAGACAAGGGGGGTGCGCCGGTGCATGTGGGAGTGTCGGATTGCAAAACGGACAACGGGGAAAATGCTCGGATGCATGAGACGAACACGTATGCAAATGTGATGCACATGATGGCATGATATGAAATGAATGACATGAACAAAATGCAAAACGAAGACAAAACCCAACCACGAGGGAATCTCATAACACATAGCCGAAAATGGCAAGAGTTGGAGTTACAAATATGGAAAGTCACATCCGGGGCGTTACAAGATCTTCACGCACACCCCAGAGTTCGCACCTTAAGGGTTTTGCCGGAACCCAAGATCCGACATCCTCTTTGGTGGCACGCTGGAGCTTATCGGCCCACCTCCACGCAGCGATGAGGCGCTTAGCGCCTTTGACCTTCCTTACGAAGTACCCATCTTCGTACACCTCCTCCGCACGATGACGCGCCCGCCCCCAAAGCTCCACCAGCTCCTTTTTCCAGGTTGCCTCATGGGCGTCACAGGCCACCTAGTACATGCTTCCTCCTCCGCCATCTCCTTCTTGAACGTCACTTGACTGGCTTTCTCACCCGGCGGCAGCGACTTCCACAGACAAAGATTGTACTGGCCCCAAAACCACACCAAAGTTGGGGGGTCTGGTGCAATCTCGTCCAGTGGCCCGTAGGGGTCCTCCTCGTCGCTGCTCTTTGACTGAACGTCCTCGGGGGCGGCGCCTCCTCATCGGCGCGTGGGCAGATTGGCAGCGCCATGGCAAACATTTGTGAGAGAGGGGGCGAGGAGAGGATGTAGAATGAGAATGCAGGCAGGATGACGTGAGTAGGGTAGTATTTATTGGCGGCCAGAATCTAGATCGACGGGAACAGTGCACATGCCGGTCGCCGGAATTTACGAGTACTATAGTTTGAATTACACACGATTCCCGCAGCAAAAGTCGTGTGTGAACTTAATCGCTCATGGTTTGCAATACAGAGCCCCGTCTGATTAATAACCCGTGCCACTCACCTTCCAAACGTCAAGGCGCGGAATAGAGTGCCAATCGTGTGAGGCCCGGTTGTCTTGCCAGATATTTACATTTTCTTTACTCACATAAGGCATGAATGCTTATTTTGTGTTGCCATGGCACTCGATGCTTGTGTCCAAGCTGTGACGCCAATATGTTTGACAATTCCTTCTAATTTACTGCACATGGAATTAACTCGCACGCAAGTACACGAATAAGATTTTTCAAACCGCTATGGTTAGCTATTGCATGTACATGTAGTTCAAATTTGAATTACAGTCGTTAAATGGCTAGAAAATCACTTAAATGTCTTTCGAAGGTCAAATGACCACTGAAAATTTTCAAATTTTAACATGACAGTTGTATTAGTGCACGTTAACGGTAGAAAAAGTTTGAAAGCCATAAGAGGAAGCTATCGCCGGTTCGTCATCAAACATGCATTGTTCCCTCCCAAAGACCGTCTTTTGTCAGGATAAGCCTGGCTGCCTATGCCCTTTCGAATTGCCACCATTCGAAAGGGGACAGGCAGCCAGGCTTATCCTGACAAAAGACGGTCTTCGCCTGCTAAAGTGGTTATCCATGACGCACAGAGGGCTCCACGATGACCTCCGTCCTGATGCGTCGCACCGTCCTGGTCTTTTTTCACCAAAGCGGAAGGCTTTGCGACTTGCTTTGGGGGAGACAGACGTAGCTGCTCCCTTATCACCAATCGGGAAACCGTGTTGGCTGCACCTGTTGGCACGACCCTGCTACCGTCATGTATCGCGACGACGTCACCCGCGTGATGGGCATGCGACCCGCATTATACGACCCCCTCGGGAGACCTCGCGGGAAGCACCTCGCGAGGGGGGCTCTCATGAGGCCGCCTGTTGCTGGTGGTGACACTTGATAAAGCCCTTCGTTGAGAGGGTCCTCACGGGGTGCGGCCCTTGCGAGGTAGCTGGCTTCACGATGCCCACAGCTGGGCCGCCTCTTGTGTTGGGCCAGGGGTCGCTTCCTGGGCTGTAGGGAGATGGCCCGTGGTACCCTGGTTCCCACTGGGCCGACATTCCCCAATTGTTGCCAACCACGTTCTGAAATAGCTAGTTCAACTATATATAGTAACTAATTTAAGTACGTAGTACAGTTCAACCATAGCTATAGTCACTACTGCAGGATGGTCCAAATGCGACAGTCCAATCAGAGACCCTTCGACAAAATTGTGTGCGATGCATTAATCGCAAACGGTGATGTAATAAAACCATCAAAAAAGATACAAAACTTTTGCGATGGCGGAGACATCAAACACGATTCAGATTAGAGTTACGTGTGCGATGCATGGCATACGGTTCAGTCCAATGAACAGTTTGCGATGAGGCAGAACAACAGAAATGGGTAGCCAGATGAAAGTGTGTGCGGTATACAGCATACATTTCACTCGGATGAACTGTTTGTGAATAGGAAACACAACAGAAATGGTCAGCCATATCAAAGGTGTGTGCGATATACGGCATACAGTTCACTCGGATGAACTTTTTGTGTTGAGCCAAGAGAACAGAAACGGTCCAACTTAACAAGATGTGTGTGGTACACGGCAAACAGGTTTGTAATCAGAAATGTGTGCGAAGACTGATAATAACACAGACGATTCTAATAAGTCATACATGTTGTGGGAAAACGCGTCCTAGTATACTATTGTTAGCGATTGATGAATTCATGACCAACGATTTCCCTAGTATGTTCTGTGTGCGATGTGACTGCATACAGAATGACAACATATATACTAATAAGGACATGATTGAACAATCAAAGTAAACATCCAATTAAATACGTGGCTACCACACACATGACATTTCCACACACCAAAGTAAACTATCGCATGCATAATTAACTAGGATAAACGATCATCTGACCATCATCTACTTCTTCTTGCAACGCTTGCCGCCACTACTCTGTTGGTGGCTCGATCCCGCCTCGTCGATTACAAGGAGGCACTCCCTCATGTCAACGATCCACCTGTGCATCTTGTAGCATGTGTACATGTTCTTGGCCGCGAACCTAAAGTGAGGTTCATCCAGTTGCCCCATCCAGGCCCCATGCCAAGATACGGGACCTGTTCTATTTGCATCCCGCTTCATATTTTCGTAGTAGGGGTCGATGATGGCCGAGGCGAGTTCAACCAGGGAGTCCTTCTTCATGCTGCCCCAGACTCTGTAGTGGTCACGGATTTCGACAAGGTTCTTGCAGGCCAAGCCCGTAACCTTGAGCGCTTTTACATCGTCGGAGTTTTCTGCCATAGCGAACTGGTCTTACGTGTTGTTGACAAATGTGGCGAAACGATCGCAAGGCTCTATGGCCACGCAGTAGTGGTAGATGAGGACACGATGGCGCACGCACAACTCGGCGACGACAACCTTCTGATCTTTGTCGGGATGTCCGACGGTGTATGATACGTCTCCAACGTATCTATAATTTTTGATTGTTCCATGCTATATTATATTCTGTTTTGGACATTAATGGGCTTTATTATACACTTTTATATTATTTTTGGGACTAGCCTATTAACCCGAGGCTCAGCCCAGAATTGCTGTTTTTTACTTATTTCAGAGTTTCGCAGAAAAAGAATATCAAACAGAGTCCAAACGGAATGAAACCTTCGGGAACGTGATTTTCGGAACGAACGTGATCCAGAGGACTTGGACCCTACGTCAAGACATCAACCAGGAGGTCACGAGGTAGGGGGCACGCCTATCCCCCTGGGCGCGCCCTCCACCCTCATGGGCCCCACGTTGCTCCACCGACGTACTTCCTCCTCCTATATATACCTTCGTACCCCCAAACTACCAGATACGGAGCCAAAAACCTAATTCCACTGCCGCAAGCTTCTGTACCCGTGAGATCCCATCTTGGGGCCTTTTCCGGAGCTCCGCCGGAGGGGGCATCGATCATGGAGGGCTTCTACATCAACACCATAGCCTCTCCGATGATGTGTGAGTAGTTTACCTTAGACGGTCGGGTCCATAGTTATTAGCTAGATGGCTTCTTCTCTCTTTTTGGATCTCAATACAATGTTCTCCCCCTCTCTTGTGGAGAGCTATTCGATGTAATCTTCTTTTGCGGTGTGTTTGTTGAGACCGATGAATTGTGGGTTTATGATCAAGTTTATCTATGAACAGTATTTGAATCTTCTCTGGATTCTTTTATGTATGATTGGTTATCTTTGCAAGTCTCTTCGAATTATCAGTTTGCTTTGGCCTACTAGATTGATCTTTCTTGCAATGGGAGAAGCGCTTAGCTTTGGGTTCAATCTTGCGGTGTCCTTTCCCAGTGACAGTAGGGGCAGCAAGGCACGTATTGTATTGTTGCCATCGAGGATAACAAGATGGGGTTTATATCATATAGCATGAGTTTATCCCTCTACATCATGTCATCTTACTTAAAGCATTACTCTGTTCTTATGAACTTAATACTCTAGATGCATGCTGGGTAGCGGTCGATGTGTGGAGTAATAGTAGTAGATGCAGGCAGGAGTCGGTCTACTTGTCTCGGACGTGATGCCTATATACATGATCATACCTAGATATTCTCATAACTATGCTCAATTCTGTCAATTGCTCAACAGTAATTTGTTCACCCACCGTAATACTTATGCTCTTGAGAGAAGCCACTAGTGAAACCTATGGCCCCCGGGTCTATTTTCCATCATATTAATCTCCCGTCAACAAGTTATTTCTAGCGTCGTCTTTATTTTACTTTGCATCTTTCTCATAAAAATACCAGAAATATTATCTTATCATATCTATCAGATCTCACTCTCGTAAGTGACCGTGAAGGGATTGACAACCTCTTTATTGCGTTGGTTGCGAGGATTTATTTGTTTGTGTAGGTGCGAGGGACTCGTGCGTGGCCTCCTACTGGATTGATACCTTGGTTCTCAAAAACTAAGGGAAATACTTACGCTACTTTGCTGCATCACCCTTTCCTCTTCAAGGGAAAACCAACGCAGTGCTCAAGAGGTAGCAGTGTACTGGAGGTCAGTGCCGACCACCTTCTACTTGTCTCGAGCAAGCAACTGCTCCAAAGTGTTGATGTAGTCCTCCACCGTGGCCGGCTCGATGGTGTACTCCACCGAGAGATCCTTCTCCCTCGCGTGGGTCTCCATTTTATGCTCGCCGAGCTCCATTGGAGTGCCACTAGATATCCTCTCTGTATGTGTCGTCATGGGTGTGCTTGTTGTGTTGTGGGGCGCGATCAAAAGGTTGAAGAGACTAAGGTTATAATGGCCGCGAGAATTACTGGGGAAGCCGGACGGCCTGGAATATCGGCACACCTGGATGGCATTTGTAATTTGTTGCGCGTAACTCCATCGTGTCGCACGTAACTGCATCCTGGCGACGCGCGCGACGCAACCACATGCATATGGGGCCCTCAACATGATCGTGCGCCGACCCCAACCGCTGGCAGAGCGCGTGGAGGGATGCGAGTAGAGTGCTCCGCGGCTGCCTCAACGATGAGCAAGCATATGCATATAGCAGTTGAACACGCAGGGAAAAGGCATCCACAAGTCAGCGCGTAGAGGGACGCGAGCAGAGCGCGTCGCGGCACCTAACGGCGAGCAGAGCATGCCGAGGAACGCGAGTAGAGGCCAGCACGGGGAGGTGAACGCGGGCAACGGACAAGGGTGCACCGGCTAACTATGTGGGAAAACCGATAACAACAAAGACATTTCGTGCTAATAAGCTGTGTGTTCCTGGCAAACGACGCTTGCTGGTAAATTATTCTCTGCCATTCTTGAAATCGTCATCGACCAGTTCCTTAGTTTAATCATTTGCCATGATTTGCTCAGTCTGCACAACATCTACGCTCTCTGTGTACGGAACAATATTCTTTAATGTGAATAGTGTGCTCTGTTGAGCACACAAGTATATGGATCGTAGCCTTGGGCCAGCAGTGTGCCCACATGCATGATGGTGTTTTATGAATATTTTCCTGCCATTTCCTCACCGGTTTCCTGCCGCCACCCAGCGATATTGCGCACAAAGCTAGCCGGCGCGTGACGCACCAAGGCAACAGCGCAGCCTGTAGCACATCCACCTTTTCCAAGCATGCCAACCCACCGAAGCGCCACCTCCGCCATCAACCTCCTCAACGAGGAAAACATGAAGGCGCCATGCTTCGTCGAGGCCGAGGCGCTTGCGGCAACGCGTTGGACGAGGCCATGCTGCGCGTCATCGCCAGGGTTGAGCAGACCCTTGGCGCATGATGTTGCAGTGCCGCGGATCAAGATAGGCATGTCAGCACCGAGAGGTTGTCGCTCACCGCACAACATAATCGATGGTGCATCATAGAGCAAGCTAGGCGCCTCCGCGTCGACAGGCTACGGTTTGCCGCACAGTGAGACCGTTGGAGTGCTGCAGAGTGAGAGGCGTGGTGGCCGCACAGCAAGAGCGGATCCATTGGCGCTTGCCTGCTGTCGACGGGGCGTCACACCTGGGTACACGTCCCGTCAGTACCCCCATTCCTCGCCAGGTGTGGGCAGAGCCGTCTGCGCTGTACTTGCACCAGAGGCCGGCCGTGCCATACTTGCACCAGACGCCAGCCGCGCCGTTCACATGGGTCACGTCGTTCGCCTTGTCTGCGGCCCGCTCGATGCCAATGCGTTGGTTGCTAGGCTCGACTGCCTCCTTGGCCCAGGTGTCCTCCCAGGTGCAGTAGAGGAACATGGCCATTGCATCCTCGAGTTGTTGATCTTTGATGAAATAGCCAACTTGGAGCTCGAGATCGCGCTCCAGATGTACCGCGAGCATGTCGACCGCTTGGATGAACGCCTGCATGAGTTCAGCCAGAGCCAAGAGCTACCGTAGGCAATGGCTGCTGGTCATGGACGCATTTTATTTTGTTGAGTTGTTTCGGCGTGGATCGCTATGTATTCACAATAATCATAATATTGCTCTGTTTATTGCTCTGTTTGAATGTGTGTACTCTATTTTCCGTTCTTATATGTTCTGTTTCAATGTTGTGTATATATGCTTTCCATTCTGTGTATATGGATGATAACAGCTAGATACAAATTAGTATTACGAAAATAGATATAAAAATGGAAGTCATAATATATATTAATTGTTCATTAGTTCATCACAGAATATACATAGTATCATCACATATACATGACGATACTTGACTACTATGTACAATGCATGAAATTAAAAATGAACAATACTAAAACTAATAATCCCTCCCAGGGGCAGTATTCCGGCAGCCCCTCGCCAGTAGCACCCTGGTGCATGGCGTCTTCCCAGCGTGAAGGTAGTACTCCGCCTCCTCCGCCTTGCAACACTTGACATACCGATCTGCCTCTTGCTGGTGGACGAGCGCGAACAATCTTGCCATTTCGTTGGGCGCCCATCGGAGCTCCTCTTTGGCGGCACGCTGGAGCTTATCGGCCCACCTCCACGCAGCGATGAGGCGCCTAGCGCCTTTGACCTTCCTCGCGAAGTACCCGTCTTCGTACACCTCCTCCGCACGATGACACGCCCGCCCCCAAAGCTCCACCAGCTCTTTTTCTAGGTTGCCTCACGGGCTTCACAGGCCACCTAGTACATGCTTCCTCCTTCGCCATCTCCTTCTTGAATGTCACTTGACTGGCTTTCTCTGCCGGCAGCAGCGACTTCCACAGACAAAGATTGTACTGGCCCCAAAACCACACCAAAGTTGGGGAGTCTGGCGCAATCTCATCCAGTGGCCCATAGGTGTCCTCCTCATCGCTGCTCTTTGACTGCATGTCCTCGGGGGCGGCGCGTCCTCATCGGCACGTGGGCAGATTGGCGGCGCCATGGCAAACATTTGTGAGAGAGGGGGGCGAGGAGAGGATGTAGAATGAGAATGCAGTCAGGACGACGTGAGCAGGGTAGTATTTATTAGCGGCAAGAATCTAGATCGACGAGAACAGTGCACATGCCGGTCGCCGGAATTTACGAGTACTGTAGTTGAATTGCACACGATTCCCGCAGCAAAAGTCGTGTGTGAACTTAATCGCTCACGGTTTGCAATACAGAACCCTGTCTAATTAATAACCCGCGCCACTCACCTTCCAAACATCAAGGCGCGGAATAGAGTGCCAATCGTGTCAGGCCCGGTTGTCTTGCCAGATATTTACATTTTCTTTACTCATATTTGGCATGAATGCTTATTTTGTGTTGCCATGGCACTCGATGCTTGTGTCCAAGCCGTGACACCAATATGTTTGAAAATTTCTTCTAATTTACTGCACATGGAATTAACTCGCACGCAAGTACATGAATAAGATTTCTCAAACCGTTATGGTTAGCTGTTGCATGTACATGTAGTTCAAATTTGAATTACAGTCATTAAATGGCTAGAAAATCACTTAAATGTCTTTCAGAGGTCAAATGACCACTGGAAATTTTCAAATTTTAACATGACAGTTGTATTAGTGCACGTTAACGGTAGAAAAATTTGAAAGCCATAAGAGGAAGCTATCACCGGTTCGTCATCAAACATGCAATTTTCCCTCCCGGAACCACGAACCTTCTAGTGAGTTCCTCTGGTTTGTGAGGGGTGTGTGTCCAAACTTTCGTCAAACAGGTCAATTTTTTATCACATCATCTTGGTGCCATGCCATTACGTCAAGCAAGGTTTCATGTATTTCTAATCATTTTTCAATTTTTTGGAATTTAAATGCCATGGCAGTAGATGCTTGTGTCCAAGCCGTGACACCAATATGTTTGAAATTCCTTCCAATTTACCACACATGACATTAACTCGCACACAAGTACACAAATACGATTTTTCAAACCATTATGGTTAGCTGTTGCATCTACATACAGTTCAAATTTGAACTACGGTCATTATATGGCTAGAAAATCACTTAAATGTCTTAAAATGGTGAAATGAACCCTTATAATTTCCAAATTTTAACATTACAGTTGTATTAGTGCATGTTAACGGTAGAATATGTTTGAAGGACATAAGAGGAAGCTATCGGCGGTTCGTCATCAAACATGCATTGTTCCCTCTCAGAACCACGAGCCTTCTAGTGAGTTGCTCCGGTTTGTGAGGGGCGTGTGTCCAAACTTACGTCAAACAGGTCGATTTTGCACCACCACATCTTGGTGCCATGCCATTTCGTCAAGCAAGGTTTCTTGTATTTCTGATCATTTTTGAATTTTTTGGAATTTAAATGCCATGGCAGTCGATGCTTGTGTCCAAGTCATGACACCTATATGTTTGAAAATTCCTTCCAGTTTACCACAGATGACATTAATTAGATCACACACAAGTACAGAAATATGAATTTTCAAACTGTGATGGTTAGCTGTTGCGTGTACATGTAGTTCAAATTTGAATTACGGTCATTATATGGCTAGAAAATCACTTAAATGTCTTAAATGTCAAATGACCCTTGAAAATTTCCAAATTTTAACATGACAGTTGTATTAGTGCATGTTAACGGTAGAAAACGTTTGAAGGCCATAAGAGGAAGCTATCGCCGGTTTGTTATCAAACATGCATGCATTGTTCCCTCTCAGAACCACGAGCCTTCTAGTGAGTTTGCTCCACTTTGTGAGGGTGTGTGTCCAAACTTCAATCAAACATGCCGATTTTTTCATCACAACATCTTGGTGCCATGCCATTTCATCAAGCAAGATTCATGTATTTTTCATCAGTTTTGAATTTTTTGGAATTTAAATGCCATGGCACTCAATGCTTGTGTCGAGGCCGTGACACCAATATGTTTGAAAATTCCTTCCAATTTACTACATGATACGTCTCCAACGTATCTATAATTTATGAAGTATTCATGCTATTATATTATCCATCTTGGATGTTTAATGGGCTTTACTATGCACTTTTATATTACTTTTGGGACTAACCTATTGACCCAGAGCCCAGTGCCAGTTCCTGTTTTTTCCCTTGTTTCATTGTTTCGAAGAAAAGGAATATCACACGGAGTCGAAACGGAATGAAACCTTCTGGAGAAGTTATTTTTGGAAGGAAAACAACTCGGGAGACTTGGAGTCCACGTCAAGAAAGCAACGAGGAAGACACGAGGCAGAGGGCGGCGCCCACCCCCCGGGCGCGCCCTCCACGCTCGTGGGCCCCTCGTGGCTCCCCTGACGTATTTCTTCCGCCTATATATATATCCATATACCCTAAAACGATCAGGGAACAGAATAGATCGGGAGTTCCGCCGCCGCAAGCCTCTGTAGCCACCAAAAACCAATCGGGACCCTGTTCCGGCACCCTGCCGGAGGGGGGATCCCTCACCGGTGGCCATCTTCACCATCCCGGCGCTCTCCATGACGAGGAGGGAGTAGTTCACCCTTGGGGATGAGGGTATGTACCAGTAGCTATGTGTTGATCTCTCTCTCTCTCTCTCTCGTGTTCTTGAGGTGATACGATCTTGATGTATCGCGAGCTTTGCTATTATTGTTGGATCTTATGATGTTTCTCCCCCTCTACTCTCTTGTAATGGATTGAGTTTCCCCTTTGAAGTTATCTTATCGGATTGAGTCTTTTAATGATTTGAGAACACTTGATGTATGTCTTGCGTGGGATAACCATGGTGACAATGGGTTATTCTATTGACTCACTTGATGTATGTTTTGGATATCAACTTGTGGGTTCCACCCATGAACCTATGCATAGGGGTTGGCACACGTTTTCGTCTTGACTCTCTGGTAGAAACTTTGGGGCACTCTTTGAGGTTCTACGTGTTGGTTGAATAGATGAATCTGAGATTGTGTGATGCATAACGTATAATCATACCCACGGATACTTGAGGTGACATTGGAGTATCTAGGTGACATTAGGGTTTTGGTTGATTTGTGTCTTAAGGTGTTATTCTAGTACGAACTCTAGGGCTATTTGTGACACTTATAGGAATAGCCCAACGGATTGATTGGAAAGAATAACTTTGAGGTGGTTTTGTACCCTACCATAATCTCTTCTTTTGTTCTCCGCTATTGGTAACTTTGGAGTGACTCTTTGTTGCATGTTGAGGGATAGTTATATGATCCAATTATGTTATTATTGTTGAGAGAACTTGCACTAGTGAGAGTATGAACCCTAGGCCTTGTTTCCTAGCATTGCAATACCGTTTGTGCTCACTTTTATCATTAGTTACCTTGCTGTTTTTATATTATCAGATTACAAAAACCTATATCTACCATCCATATTGCACTTGTATCACCATCTCTTTGCCGAACTAGTGCACCTATACAATTTACCATTGTATTGGGTGTGTTGGGGACACAAGAGACTCTTTGTTATTTGGTTGCAGGGTTGCTTGAGAGAGACCATCTTCATCCTACGCCTCCCACGGATTGATAAACCTTAGGTCATTCACTTGAGGGAAACTTGCTACTGTCCTACAAACCTCTGCACTTGGAGGCCCAACAACGTCTACAAGGAGAAGTTTGCGTAGTAGACATCAAGCAGTTTCTGGCGCCGTTGCCGGGGAGATGAGTGCTTGAAGGTATATCTTTAGATCTTGCAATCGAATCTTTTTGTTTCTTGTTTTAGCACTAGTTTAGTTTATAAAAGAAAACTAAAAATGGACTTGAGTTTGCCTCATACACTTCATCTTTTTAACATCTTTCATGAGTATGATGGAAAGGAAAATTGTTCCAAAGTGTTAGAAGAAGAATGCATTGAAATGTTTTGCACTAAATCTTTGAATGATAAGCATGATTGCAATGTTGTTAGTATGAACTCCTTGAATATCCATAGTACTAATGATGATTGCACTAGTCATGATGAAAATATCTCCTATAAGCATGTCAATTTTTGTGGAGTGTATTGGGTTTGCAAGTACACACCAAATAGAGAAGATAGATATTGCAAGAGGCATAAACATTTAGAAACTAAATGATTGCAATAAAGGCTAGATGCGTGTGCTGAAAATTTAAACTTTCTTAGCCATACTTGTGAACTTTGCAATGAACGTGATCATTTCAGTACCCAATGCAAATTGTTTCATGATCATATCGTGTCCAAAAATTGTGATGACTTGATTTCCCTTGCACATCATAATGAACTTAGTTTGCTCTTGGGTACGAACAAATTAAAAGTATAACTAAGGACATTCCAGAATTTGCCCTTGATAGAGTTCTTCATTTTGATCTACAAGAAATTTATATGTATTGTGAGGTGAATTGCATTGAAAATCCTTATATTGCCAATTACATAAAGAAAAGAAAACAAATAGAAGATGAAAGGAATACTAACGAAAGGGAAGAGACTTCCCAATATCCTCCTATTATTTCTTATGATGAATCAGGTAACGAGGAGGAGCCTTCTATTCAACCAATCTCATTAATAAGGAGCACCAAAAAAAGGATTGAACCCACACAAGATGTGGTGAAGAAGAAGAAAAGGAAAAGGAAGAGAGGTAAAAAGATATCTCTCCCGAATAATGTTGCTCCTATTATTTTTGTGCCTCATGAAAATGAATCAAAAATAATTCTGGAAGATGATGCACTTGATGATGATCTCGTTATGCCTATTGCTTGTTGTGATGATTATGATTGGGAAGATAATGATACTTCTTATTATCTTGAAAATCTTTTTGGCACTTGCTTGGAAGAATATGATAATTGCTATACTATTGGTGCTATCCATACTATTAATGATGAGAGTGATTATGCTTATGATATGAAAAGGCCCAAGCTTGGGGATGCTAAGTTTGATGAAGATGATGTTTTTGAGAATATATTTGCTGCAATTAATGTTTGTCCCAAGCTTGGGGATGCTACGTTTAATGAAGATGGTATTTTTAGCCTCCCAAGTTTTGATATGCAAATTTATAATGATGATAGCATGCCGCCTACTTATGATGATTATATTGATGAAAGTGGGTTTGGAAGAGTGTCAACTTTAGGAAGTAGTGATCCCACTATTTTGGAGGATGTTGAATCTTATAATATTTATGAAAGTGGATTTGGAGAGGTCATGAGTTTATTTAGTGATGGTTCCACTATTTCGGAAGAGGTTTCAATTGATTATGATGAGAACAAAGTTGCTACTTATGATGATTATTGTGATTAAACTTATGCTATCAAAAGTAGTGATGATTATATTTATAAAACTTGTCATGATTATGATTCCCCTTTTTCTGAACATTACTCTTTTAATGTGGAGACAATTTATAGTATTCAAGTTTCATATGATACTCCCACTATTCCGAATGAAAAGAATTTTGCTTATGTGGAGAGTAATAAAATTTCTATGCAAGTAGATCATGAAAAGAATGCTTTAGGTGCTGGTTATATTGTCGAATTCATTCATGATGCTAATAAAAATTATTATGAGAGAAGATCATATGCTTCTACATATTGCAATAATATCAAGTTTCCTCTCTATGTGCTTAAAGTTTTGAAGTTATGTTTGTTTTGCCTTCCTATGCTAGTTGATTATTGTTCCCATGAGTTGTTTGCTCACAAAATCCCTATGCATAGGAAGTGGGTTAGACTTAAATTTGCTAGTCATATTCTTCATGATGCTCTCTTTATGTTTCAATTCTTATCTTTTATGTGAGCATCATTGAAATCATCATGCCTAGCTAGGGGCGTTAAACGATAGCGCTTGTTGGGAGGCAACCCAATTTTATTTTAGTTTCTTGCTTTTTGGTTATGTTGAGGAATAAATAATCCATCTAGCTTCTGGTTAGATGTGTTTTCATGTTTTAATTAGTGTTTGTGCCAAGTAGAACCTTTGGGAAGACTCGGGTGAAGTCTTTATGATCATGCTGTAAAAACAGAAACTTTAGCGCTCACGAGATTAGCTAAAACTTTTTACTGGAGAGTGCTATTTAGTTGATTCATTTTTACGATGATTACTAGACAAATTCCTCAGGTCCACCAATTTATTCTAGAATTTTTGGAGTTCCATAAGTTTGCGTTAGTTACAGATTACTACAAACTGTTCTGTTTTTGACAGATTCTGTTTTTCGTGTGTTGTTTGCTTATTTTGATGAATCTAGCTGTCGGGACCCCGATTCTAGGTCACACCGATCTAGCATGTAACACCTCATATCACTTTGCGGCCTCACGCACGGTATTCCCACGGGTGTCGCCTTACCATGGCCCAGGACCGTTTGCGCCTTTTGGCTCACGTATATGATAGTGTCGCTAGCATCCATATGACAAAGAACCCGGGCCGACATGACTAGTCGTGAACCCAAAGTGGCACTAACTTACGGGGACAGGCATACATGAAACAACATCAAGCATGTCGGTCAGCAGCGTGTGAAACCGGGCTGTAGCAACTGGGCTAACAGGACTCCGGGAACCCGGGCTGTAGCAGGCTAGGCAGGACTCCGGATGTCACCGCGTGACATTTCCCCGAAGGGACAGACACAGGAACGAAGTGAATCACATGCCGGCCAGTCTAAGTGTTCCGGAGCAGTAGTGCTGGGCTAGCAGGACTCCGGTAAACCGGGCTGTAGCGGACTACCATGGCTCGGTGGAAGCACTAGACTACATTTCCCCATAAGAGAGGCTACCAAGGATAGACAACTAGGTTGTCGGATCCCACACATAGCAATACACGTTACACGTACGCATAACATGCAAGTATGTGCTGTACGACATGGCATCACAACATAACGCAAACTCATATAGATAAAGGCCCAGAAGAGCCACATAGCATTAAGTACAAACAGGGGTCACATGACCCATCATTCAGAGCATACAAGCAACGGAAGCATTACATGTCTGAGTACAGACAACTACAAAGAAAAGGCTGAGAAGCCTGACTATCTACAAGCCCCTCCCAAGGGTACAAGATCGTAGCTGAGGTACAAGCTACTCGTCGAAGTCCAAGCGGAACTACTAGTAAGACTGAAGTCTCCGCTGCAGAAACATAAATAAAGCAACATGAGTACAAAGGTACTCAGCAAGACTTACATCAGATCCTATCATACATGCATTTGTATCAAGAAGGTAGTGTGGGGTTTAGTTGCAGCAAGCCAGCTTTGACTCAGTGGCTGTCCTGTTCTACGACTACGAGGAACTTCTTTGAGGTAAGAAGGCGCACACGAGTCCACTAGTCACCACCTCAATACACCACTATGGATTCATTCCCGTCTCACTACGAGAAGCCATCCATAGCACTCACACTTATCTTGAGCATTTTAGAGTATCCACTTCAAGTTGTCTATGATAAGCATCCAAGAAGTCCATAACCGAGGACACGGCTATTCAAATAGATCATGATAACCCTGCAGGGGTGTACTGCTCACACACGCTCTCGCCACTTACCGCCATGTACACGTCCTGTACCTCGGCAACCTTCAAGCGGAAGCCTGGCGAGGGTGTCGGCCACGACCTGACTAACCACACAAGACTCTAGTCCAGGTTTATCGCCTATTCGGGTTCCATCCACAAGGAGATCCGGCCGGGGTGTCGCTCACGGCCCTAAACGATGTGTGCAGGGTTCCTGAGCCCACCATCCAGGTGCCACTCGGTACACCGGGCCACGTGTGCCTAGTCTGTCCCAAGCCCACCCTGCCGGGTGCCACTCGGTAGAAAAATAGCACTACCTACAAACACCAGAAACTAGTTGCAACTCCTGGACAGAGATCAAGTTGGTTAATAAGCCAAGAGGGGCACTTAAGCATTCCAATGTGTGGTAGTAGCTAGTCATTGGACAACATACACAGAACTCAGTGCTTAAGGACGGTTCCAGTGAGACAACCCACCATGTACTCCTACATGGCCTCTCACCGCTACCTTTACCAAATCGTGTTCACTCACTTAACTCTCAGCACCAGAACATATCGTAACACTCCAATTCATTCCCAATGAACCAGACCTGACACAACTCTAAGCAATAGCAGGCATGGCATGGTAGGAACACAACATGGCTCAATCAACTCCTACACATGCTAGTGGGTTTCAACTATTTACTGTGGCAATGACAGGTCATGCAGAGGAATGGGTTCAACTACCGCAGCATAAAGTAGCAGTTGAATCGTTGTTGTCCTAATGCAGTAAAAGAGAGCAGGAGCGAGAGAGTAGGATTGTATCAGAATGAACAAGGGGGTTTGCTTGCCTGGTAGATCAACAGGGTGGCACTGCTCCTCAGTCAGGTACTCTGGAACACTCTCCAGAGCAGGACCTATCGAGAAGGAACGGTGTCGACAATCAAAACACAATCATATGCAACAATATGATGCATGAATATGGCATGAATATGTGATGTGTTTTGAGCCAATGCATTTAGCATTCAACTTGGAAGAGATCCATTTGAACGAAAGGTTCAAATGCAACTCTAATATAAGTCCCTTTAAATGCCATAAGTGTGTTTTCATATATACAGCATGTATAGGTTGGTTTGTCATGCATGAAAATGGCACAGATGGATAGATTGAATTTTTCTGATTATTTTTCATATATAAATTATTTAAATCTGAGCTACGGTTGAATTTCTATGAATTTTTGAAGTTTATATCATTTTCTGGAATTTCCTGATTTAATTTAAATCCAGAAAATGAATAACTGTGTCAGCACTGCGTCATGCTTGCGTCACCAAGTCAACAGCGCTGACTGGGGTCAAACCTGACGTGTGGGGGCCACACGTCAGTGACACACGTTTTAAACAGAGGGTTTAATTTATTCTAATTATAGGATTAGGCGCAGGGGCCCACTGTCAGTGTCACAGAGGGAGGTAATTAGTGCGGTTTGACCCGGGTTGACCGGCGGTTAGTCGCCGGCGAGGCCGAGCGCGGCGGAGCGCGTCGGGTTCGTCGCTCCGGCGACCATTTGGGCAGCGGAGGCCACCTAGGCGAAGCCCAGGCTCGCGCGCATCCAGTTGGACACGCGGGAGACCGTGGGGTGGTCGGAGCTCGCCGGAGCGAAGCTCGCGGCGGTGGCCGGACTTCGGCCAAGGGCGGGCGCAGCGCTGCGGTGCACGGGGGCGTGAGCGGAGAGGCGCTACGGCCTCCTGGCGTCACCAGGAGCACGGTGACACGCTCGGTTGCGGGCTGCGGTGGCCAGGGCGACGGCGGCGACATGACGGCGGCGAGGAGCTACGACCATGGCGGGGGAAGGGCTACGGCGCGAGAACGGAGGAACAGGAAGAGGGAAACGGAGCAGAGGCTCACTGCGGACTCGACGACGTCGACGGCGGGCTCGGGGAAGGGCTGGAGTCGGCGGGGCGGCGAAGACGATCTCCGGCGACCGGAGATGAAGACGGCGTCGATGGAGGCGCTCCAGGGCCTCCCGAGGCGCGTGGCTTGACGGAGAGGTGGTGGACGACGTGGCGGAGCTTCTGAATACGGGGAGAGGGCGAGGGGGAGGCGGTGGCTACGGTAACGGCGAGCGGAGGCGACGGTGGCGTTCGGCCGTCGTGCGAGAGAGCGAGGGAGAGGAGAGAATGGGCACGGGGGAGAGCGAGAGAGGCTTGGAGGGGGTGCGTGGCGTCGTTCGGGCGATCCAGGCGACGAGGGGAGAAGCAGGAGGTGGCGCGCATGTGCGCGGGCGGCGAGCGCGTGCCCCTGTCCTCCTGGCGCGAGGAAGGGGACGACTGGCACGGCCAGCTGGCTGGGCTGGCTTGCTGGGCCGCTGGGCCAGGCCAGGTAAGTTTCTCCCTTTTTTTAGTTTGTTTCTGTTTTCTAATTTTCTGACATTTGTTTGATTTAGTAAAAATACTAAACCATTTTATGTACTTCTGTCAATTTTTGTAGGAACTAGTTGGATTGCTCCAAAACACCTCACCAATTAACAGAATTTTTGGACATATATTATATATATAGCAAATATATATCCAAAGCAAATAATTATGCATTAATTCCAAATGGCCAAAATAAATACTTATGAGCTCCTAAAAATATTGGTTTGATTTTTATCTCTGTCCAATATTTCCAGAGAGTAACATGAACATTTTCTTGGACCTTTTTGGAGCAATTTTTATCTGGGTCATTTCCAGAAATGATTTCTGAGGGTTTCACAACTCCCCATTTCAATTCAAAATTGAATTTAAACATGATGCTCACAAGAAGGCTAGCCTAGGTCATACCAGAACTAGGGATGTGACACTATGGCTAGTAAAATAGTTTATAAACCATAGATAAGTTGGAATACAGTAGGTTTAACACCAGTACAAATAAAGAATGAGTTCATTACAGTAGCTTGAAGTTGTGTTTTGTTTTCTTTCGCTAACAGAGCTCACGAGTTTTCTGTTAAGTTTTGTGTTGTGAAGTTTTCATGTTTTGGGTAAAGATTCGATGGACTATGGAATAAGGAGTGGCAAGAGCCTAAGCTTGGGGATGCCCAAGGCACCCCAAGGTAATATTCAAGGACGACCAAGAGCCTAAGCTTGGGGATGCCCCGGATGGCATCCCCTCTTTCGTCTTCGTTCATCGGTAACTTTACTTGGAGCTATATTTTTATTCACCACATGATATGTGTTTTGCTTGGGGCGTCGTTTTATTTTCTTTAGCTTTGCTTGCTGTTAGAATAAAATACCAAGATCTGAAATTCTTAAATGAGAGAGAGTCTTCACAAAGCTACATAATTATTTAACTACCCATTGATCTTCACTTATATCCTTTTGGAGTAGTTTGTCATTTACTCGTGTGCTTCGCTTATATCCTATGAGTAAATGGTTGAATGATTTGAATGTCATAAATCTAAAATTATATATGTTTCATATGCCTTTCTCATGGGGAGTAATGCCTTCACATATAATAAGTAGAGGTGGTAAATTTATTGAAGGTTAGCAAACTTTGTATTGGTCACTTGAACAATTCATGAAAGAATATTGAAGGAAGAGAGATTTCACATATAATACTATCTTGGACATCTTCTATGATTGTGAGCCCCATTAATTATTTTCCAACCTGAGCAAATTAGTTGAAGTTGGACAAGGAAGACAACATAATGAGTTATGCTTGGGTACATTTGTATAAGTTATATTGTTTTGGATCCTCTAACATGTGGTGCTTGCTATTTAGAATCCTTTGCTAGCCAAAATATCTGTACTAAGCGGGAATACTGCTTGTGCATCCAAATCCCTTGAACCAAGTTTCTTCCATGAGTGTCCACCATATCTACCTATATGCGGTATTTACCTGCCGTTCCAAGTAAATTTGCATGTGCCAAACTCTAAACCTTCAAATAATAATCTGTTTTGTATGCCCGAATTGCTCATGTAGCGACTACGGGTTAGCAGTATCTTCCATGCTAGGTGGGTTATTCTCACGATGAGTGGACTCCGCTCATCATTCACGAGAAAATGGCCGGTAACTGGGATGCCGAGTCCCATGATCAAAAGATCAAAATCAAATCAAAAATAATTGCAAACAAAACTCCCCCAGGATTGATGTTAGTTGGAGGCACCCGTTGTTTCGGGCAAGCCATGGATTGATGATTGTTGGTGGAGGGGGAGTAAAAATCTTTACCTTTCTGTTTGGGAACCGCCTATAATGTATGTAGTATGGAAGATATTGGGAACTCTTGGTCGTTATGTTGACAATGAAAGCATACCTCTCAAAATTATTTTCATCTCTATTTTTACTTCGAGCTCTGGCACCTTTGCAAATCCCTGCTTCCCTCTGCGAAGGGCCTATCTTTTGCTTTTATGCAAGAGTCAGTAGTAATCCTTCTCATTCCAACCTACTCTTTAGTTGACAAGCATCATGTGATGGAAAGATCTAGGCATATATGGCCATTCAAATATATTTGAGCATGAATTATTACTGTTGACATTACCCTTGAGGTAAAAGGTTGGGAGGTGAAACATTAAGCCCCTATCTTTCTATGTGTTCGATGAATACTATTTGTTCTAAAAATATGCTTTGAGTGATAGCAATCATGGAAGACTAAATGATAGTTGAGTATGTGAAGTTTGCTGAATCAAAGCTCTGACATAGACTCTTTCTGAAAATAAGATGAATTGTAATTGTTTGATGACTAATAACACAGTTTGTTAGTTTTCAAGAAAGTTTATGATATATACTTTAACATGTGAATAGTTTGTTACTTGATCATGCAAAGTTTTATGATATGAGCTACTGTTATGACATATAATGATGCTAGAAAAGGAGATTGCAATTATCATTTATCAAACTTATGCACCTGCTACCATTCACACTTCATAAATTCTTTCTTTTATCATTTACCTACTCGAGGACAAGTAGGAATTAAGTTTGGGGATGCTGATACGTCTCCAACGTATCTATAATTTATGAAGTATTCATGCTATTATATTATCCATATTGGATGTTTAATGGGCTTTACTATGCACTTTTATATTACTTTTGGGACTAACCTATTGACCCAGAGCCTAGTGCAAGTTCCTGTTTTTCCCCTTGTTTCAGTGTTTCGAAGAAAAGGAATATCAAACGGAGTCGAAACGGAATGAAACCTTCTGGAGAAGTTATTTTTGGAAGGAAAGCAACCCGGGAGACTTGGATTCCACGTCAAGAAAGCAACGAGGAAGGCACGAGGCAGAGGGCGCGCCCACCCCCTGGGCGCGCCATCCACCCTCGTGGGCCCCTCGTGGCTCCCCTGACGTATTTCTTCCGCCTATATATATATCCATATACCCTAAAACGATCGGGGAACAGAATAGATCGGGAGTTCCGCCGCCGCAAGCCTCTGTAGCCACCAAAAACCAATCGGGACCCTGTTCCGGCACCCTGCCGGAGGGGGGATCCCTCACCGATGGCCATCTTCATCATCCCGGCGCTCTCCATGACGAGGAGGGAGTATTTCACCCTCAGGGCTGAGGGTATGTACCAGTAGCTATGTGTTTGATCTCCCTCTCTCTCGTGTTCTTGAGGTGATACGATCTTGATGTATCGCGAGCTTTGCTATTATAGTTGGATCTTATGATGTTTCTCCCCCTCTACTCTCTTGTAATGGATTGAGTTTCCCCTTTGAAGTTATCTTATCGGATTGAGTCTTTTAATGATTTGAGAACACTTGATGTATGTCTTGAGTGGGATAACCGTGGTGACAATGGGTTATTCTATTGAGTCAGTTGATGTATGTTTTGGTGATCAACTTGCGGGTTCCGCCCATGAACCTATGCATAGGGGTTGGCACACGTTTTCGTCTTGACTCTCCGTAGAAACTTTGGGGCAGTCTTTGAGGTTCTACGTGTTGGTTGAATAGATGAATCTGAGATTGTGTGATGCATATCGTATAATCATACCCACGGATACTTGAGGTGACATTGGAGTATCTATGTGACATTAGGGTTTTGGTTGATTTGTGTCTTAAGGTGTTATTCTAGTATGAACTCTAGGGCTGTTTGTGAAACTTATAGGAATAGCCCAACGGATTGATTGGAAAGAATAACTTTGAGGTGGTTTCGTACCCTACCATAATCTCTTCGTTTGTTCTCCGCTATTAGTGACTTTGGAGTGACTCTTTGTTGCATGTTGAGGGATAGTTATATGATCCAATTATGTTATTATTGTTGAGAGAACTTGCACTAGTGAAAGTATGAACCCTAGGGCTTGTTTCCTAGCATTGCAATACCATTTGTGCTCACTTTTATCATTAGTTACCTTGCTGTTTTCATATTTTCAGATTACAAAAACCTATATCTACCATCCATATTGCACTTGTATCACCATCTCTTCGCCGAACTAGTATTGGGTGTGTTGGGGACACAAGAGACTCTTTGTTATTTGGTTGCAGGTTGCTTGAGAGAGACCATCTTCATCCTACGCCTCCCACGGATTGATAAACCTTAGGTCATCCACTTGTGGGAAACCTGCTACTGTCCTACAAACCTCTGCACTTGGAGGCCCAACAACTTCTACAAGGAGAAGTTTGCGTAGTAGACATCACTACACATGGCATTAACTTGCACACAATTACATAAATATGATTTGCAAACTGTTATTGTTAGCTGTTGCATGTATATGTTGTTCAAATTTAAATTACGGTCATTCTATGGCTAGAAAATCACTTAAATGTCTTAAAAAGGTCAATGACTCCTGAAATTTTCCAAATTTTAACATGACATTTGTATTAGTGCACGTCAACGGTAGAAAAAGTTTGAAGGCCATAAGAGGAAGCTATCGCCGGTTCATCATCAAACATGCATTGTTCCATCTCAGAACCACGAGCCTTCTAGTGAGTTTGCTTCGTTTTGTGAGGGGTGTGTGTCCAAACTTTCGCCAAACAGGGCAATTTTTTTACCACAGCATCTCGGTGCCATGCCATTACGTCAAGCAAGGTTTCATGTATTTATGATCATTTTTTAACTTTTTGAATTTAAATGTCATGGCACTCGATACTTGTGTCCATGCCGTGACACAAATATGTTTCAAAATTCCTTCCACTTTACTGCACATGGAATTAACTCGCACACAAGTACACAAATATGAATTTTCAAACCATTGTGGTTAGCTGTTGCATGTATATGTAGTTCGAATTTGGATTCGGTCATTAAATGGCTATAAAATCACTTAAATGTCTTAAAAAAGTCAAATGAACCCATATAATTTCCAACTTTTAACATGACAGCTGTATTAGTACATTTTAACGTGTGACACCCCAAAATTTTGACCTTGTTTTATAAATTTAAATTTTTGCGAGGAAATTAAATTTTTGCATTTGTCTAGATTTACCTCTTGATATTTTGGGTTTTTTTATCTCAAGTGGAAACTTTCCAAAAGCACTATTGGATTTGTATACTCTCTCTATGAAAACAATTCTTTATCAGTGGACTTAATTGCAAGGTTTGCCTTTTCTTGAGCTTTACTCTTTTAAAATGATCTTTCATAAATTTGGAGCCTGTTTTGCACTACAACCATTTGACAAATGCTTTTATAATTTCCACCAAAATTTGGGGATGTCATGTGATGTTTCCACATCACTTTTATGCAAAAATATCTTTTGGTTATTGGAGATTTTGAGCTCTACATCAACTTTTCAAATCTGGTCCAGTAGGTATTTTTGCACTACAACCTATTTATATATTTCTTTAAAAATTCTTCCAAGTGTTTGGAGATGTCAGTAGATGCATATAATTCAACTTTACGCTAAAACCCAGTAATGTTCTTTGAAAAACTTAAGTGAATCAACCTCTTTTTCCTTCTGGTCTAGTTTGGTGATTTGTACTGCAACCCTAGTTTATTTTGCTCTAGTACCCATGACCTTTTTCCTGCTTGTAGCCCTCCCTACAAAACCCTTAAGTCCAGGAGAGTGGACCCATTGGAGGATTTTTAGTGCATGCAATGAGACCTTTTTCTTTCTGTCCAAAACTGAAGTTTTGCAAAACTTGCACTACCAAGTTTCTGGTTTTGCCCTAATGATCTTGCCATCATCACCTACATCCAGGGAGACCCTGATCTGGAGATTTTGGCCACACCAAGAGTTGCCTAAATGCACTTGGCATTCCATCGAACACTTGGTGTGCACAATCAGTTTTGGCATGAGTTTTAGTTTGCACTGTGTACTTGATCCTCTGACCCAGCAACCTTGTCCACTAAGACCCTAGCTACTCCTAACCTAGTCCTGTTAATTGCCAGCTTCCCTCTCGCACTCTAGGCTGCCCTGGCATTTCGCCGAGCACGTCTCGTGCGTGCTCTGGGCGCGCCCAGAGCGCACGTTTTGCACGCGCGCGCACCGAGCCGCCGCGTCGCACTGCCGCCCTCGCCACGTCCCGCCCCTGGCCCTTGCTCGCCTGCAGAGGCGCGCCCTGCACTCGCCCACTCGCCAGTACCTTCCAAGCAAGCACTGGCGCCCTACAGCGCCGCCGTCAGAGCCTTTGGCGGCACGCCGGCGTCGGCAGCGAGCTCCTGCCATGATCGGCGCGGCCCAAGCCACCTGCGCGCACCAGCTGCCCCTGTGAACAGCTTGAGCTTATCCTGGAGCCCGTCGGCACGCGCTCGTCGCCGCCACGTCGCCCTGCGGCTACAGAGCGATGGTCGTCGCCGTTCTTATCCACGGCCGTCGCGGGATCAGCCTCGAACGCCTATAAAAGGAGACCCCGAGCCACTCCGAGCGCTCAGGCGACCTCAGGCCTCCCCCCTAGTGCTCCCCTAGCCATGGATTGGCCGGAAGAGGCCATCTCCCTCACCTCCTGCAGGTTCGGCCGCCGCTACTTTCCGGTGCCATTCGTCGCAACCAGACACTCCCCCACCCATCCAGTGCCACCACTTGCGTCCCCTTGTTCTTGCGGAGCTGCCCAGCGCCTCAGCCTCGATCGGAAACCACCGGAGCCCAAAACCCCCTTCACTCCCGTAGCCCCCTCCGCTGCGGAGCTCGCCGCCGGCGACTCCTTCCACCACCGTCGACCCAACCACCACCGGGAGGACCGCCCCGGTCTGGCGGATCCATCCCCGCCCTCAGGACCCCGCGGGGAGGCGCCGTTCGTCGACGGCGATCGCCGGAGTCCCGCTCCCATTCGGGCAGAGAAGAGGAGGGAGAAGGGGGAATTGGAAAACCTGACCAGTGGGCCACATGGACCCACTGTCAGTGACCCAGCCCCGCCACTGCGTGTTTAAGTGGAAGCGTATATCCCCGAGTACGTGTCCACTACCCCGAAAGCGTATTCTTCCCCGAAGCGTTTTCCCTTTTCTGGTTTTATTTAAAACAGAACTTTGACTGGCTATATCTTTTAAAATAAAACTCCAAATGAGTTGATTCTTTTTCCTACCTCTCTCAAATTTCATCTAGTTTATTTTAAGATTTATTTCAAAAATATTTGGGACAACTTTTTGCACTGTGTTTGAAATATTTGTTATTTGTATATTTTTCAAAATAGGAAATGGAGAGAGAGGAAAACTTTCAAAAAGTGCACCCTTTGCATACTCTTGAAGGCAAGCATTCTGAACTCTAGCATAATATTTCTGTGTGGTGTTTTGATAGGGTTACAGCACCACCTTGACTTGGAGCATACGTTATTTTTATGTGACGATAAAGTCACACACATGAGTACACATTTGAGATGCCTTACGGTTAGAAATGGATATGCTGGTGGTAGTAATCATCCTCGCGAGCTTTTCATGCATACCGGCAGGAAGCCGGGAGAGTCGTGGTCTTGGGTAGACACGAGGTTGTCCCTAGTTCCTCGTCGAGACGAGTGTGTCCGGTATGGCATGATGAGGTTCGATGAGCGGTGATCCTGTCTGTTATTGGAGGTATTTTTGGTTATGCTAATCATTCGGAGAATACTTGGACCTCCTGAGTCGACCGTAGGTCGAGTCTTGTTCAGTAACTTCCCCCTTCTTGTTTTGTACTACCATTTGTCCCTGCCGCTGGTAGGGTACGGTTCAGTAGTTGTCAACCCCTTACCAAAGCACACACCGTACAGAGAGGCCATGGTGGAAGATACCGGAGGCCTCCGGTAGGCATGCCACCTGGTCCGGGGGCATGGGTGTTTCCGGTTGGGACCGAGAGGGGGGCACCCCTTAGAGCGCGCGATATAAATTTGATCCCATGCTACGTCGAGGTTGTAGCCTCCCCACTTAGAGTTTTGCTTGACAGGTGTCGTGGGTGATTCCAGACACCGGTAAGTTAAGCTGGTGTGTGCAGGTCAGGCGTGTTTTCAATTAAAAGGCCGCAGGCGGAATTAGTCCCGATGGACTAAATAAATCCGTTACGCGTGGGTAAAGAGTACACCCTCTGCAGAGGATATATCTATTCGGATAGCCATGTCCATGGATTAGGACTACAGTCTAAGATGGATCATAGTAACGGTATTCGGATGGAGAAACGGCTAAACTAGAATCTAGTGACGGTCTTCGGATGGAGAAACGGCTAGACTAGAACTTTGATTATGACCTATGACATATGAGGATTATGATTATTACTATTGTGGACTAACCAGTTATTTTACTTGAATTATTAAGTATCCCTGGGACGGTTCTACCTCCTGGATATTCACTGTGATTATTCTTATATAATCCCTCTCTGTGGTGTCGCTCAGACGCCCGACTGCGGCATGCTTGTTATTTAATTATTCGTTATAAGCCCTTTATGTGGTGTCGCTCAGACGCCCGACTGCGGCATGCTTGTTATTTAATTATTCTTTATAAGCCCTTTATATGGTGTCGCTCAGACGCCCGACTGCGGCATGCTTGTTAGTTAATTATTCTTTATAAGCCCTTTATGTGATGTCGCTCAGACGCCCGACTGCGGCATGCTTGTTATTTAATTATTCCTTATAAGCCCTTTATGTGGCGTCGCTCAGACGCCCGACTGCGGCACGCTTGTCATTTAATTATTTGCCCCCTTTCGAGGAGTCATTTCAGACACTCGATCAGTGCATTCTACTTCTACTCCCGTATTGCATGTTCATATTTTACCTGCCTGCGTGCATCACGGTTTTCGTTTATTTCGTGACAGACGTTATCATCATAAAATGTTTCGGAGCATGATTACCCCTTGTTATATTATACCCGTGTTCATAATGTTTGCGAGTACATTCAAACATACTCACTGGCTTGTCCCTGGCTATTGTCTTGGCCAGATTTCTTGCGTGGAGAGAGCATTGCGATGACAGCCCTGGAACCTACGCAATGACGATAGCAGCCTCGCGAAGATAGGAGTTATCCTGGTCAGCTGTTCTTGTGGGAAATGGATTCCCATGGACGCAGATGTACCACAAACCGCTTCCGCCATCAACCACTAGGAACCAAGTGTTGTACTCCTAGGCCACAATGGTCTTGTACTACATATTTTGTACTTTGCTTGGAATTCTTGTATCAAGTTGGTGCCTCATCAGCTAACAGTAATCCTGGGGCTGGTGAGCAAAAAGGCCGTTTTCTGGGAAATTAATATCCCGAAAAGCCCGGTCCTGACAGACTTGGTATTAGAGCCAGGCTGACCATTGGCTAATCCTATCTTAGCCAGGTCAATAAACCTAGGTTAACCAAACCACCAGACCTTAACCTAATCCCGGCCGAGCTTCTCGCATAAGATAGCCCCATAGTGACCCGACGCCTTTCGGCAGACGGTGCCCAACCTATCAGCCTAGCCCGTCGATCGCGCGCCAGTGACCAATACCTAACACGTCTCACTCGCAGGCGTGCGAAGGAAGACTCTGTCCCCTTTTCCTATAAAAAGGGCACGCTAGCCTCAACCCAGCACAGCACAGCCTCTTTCCCAAACCAAACCACGATGCCTGGCCACATTGTTCACAAAAAGACCACAGCAACCAACCTTGGAGGTTTTGTGACCGCGCTCGCAAACCTCACCTGCCGTGCCTATGCATTAGAAGAGCCCCCAGAATATGTTGTGTACCAAGGACCCATGTACGGTGAGAGCCGTCAGTACTGGGCCACTGTGCACATCTATGGTAGGGGTCTATCGCCAGAACGCCCCTACAGGTTCACTGGGAGGACAACTTCCTTTGAGCCACAAGCCATCCAACTGGCAGCTCGAGAAGCTATAGTTCAACTCCGGCACTTTTCACCCAGAGTTAACTGTCGCTCGTTCTACTACTACCCCAATCGTGACGGGTATGGTAGGCCGCCCCAGGTGGCCAACGGAGATCACGAGACAGATCCTGCACTATTGCATCTGGTGCGCTATGTAAGCGCACTAGAGCAACTGTTCGATCGAATCACCCTTGATCTGATCGCAGCTCGTGGAGAACTAGTTCGCCGAGCCCCGGCGAGAGGAGAAGTGGAGCCCGACGCCGACAACCCAGTCGTGCTGTTCGGACACCCGATCGATCCCTTGAGGTCCGCCCCAACCATCAACCAGAGTGCTTTGATATCCCCAGAAGCGCTTCGTCGCCTTTTGGGAACCCATTCCAACGGGATTGTGGCCAACAACCCCCGCGATGGTCATCACCACTACCCCGACCCTGCAGGCCCTCAACCTCAACCAGCAAATCCCGACGGTGAAACCCGTGGAGAAACCTCGGCGTCCACAAGGCCAGCCCACTTGGACATTAACGAAGTAGACTAAGTCGCTCAAGTAATGTCGAGCCTTAGTATTCCTACGCTTTGTAACTGTGTGGTCCTGTGTCGCTTTTATTAAATGCTATCTGCTTGAGCGCCCCTATTTTTGGAGTAGTGGCTATGCATGTGTACGTTGGCGTACAGTTGCAATTTTAAATTTCGGGCGCAACTACCAAGACCAACCCCGACGGCGCCCACAGTAATAAGTCACATTTTTGAGATATGTATATCTGTGGCTTTGACCCAAGAACAGGATCCACAGCTAGTTACCCTTCACCACGATAGATAACCCAGCCCCAATGTTATATAAAAGGCCACCTCGTGACCTTGCCGAGTACCCCTCACCTTGTGCACAACACTCACAGCCATTTCTTTGCCATGCCGACCCCCAGTATTTATCTGAGAACCCCAGACGCAACCCCGGGTAGTTTTGTTAAATTATTGTGGGACTTTACCTGCAGTACCATGAGTGCCATCCATCCACCCCAGTACGAGTTTCTCAAATCGAGGATCACCCCATCCACCTCGAAATATTGGGCAGTGGTGCACATCCCTCCCTCAAACCCAAACCAAGACCCAACAGAAGTTTCCTTCATGGGGAAATCCATGCCGACTCCGCATATGGCCATAGAAGCTGCTGCGTACGAGGCGCTCGCTCGTCTTCGATTCGCGGTACCCTATGCCAGCGAATGAGGATATTATTATTTTCCGAGTCGTGCAGCACCCGGAGAAGTTGCATCTTTTCCCGGTGGACGATTTGAGAGAGATCCAGTACTGGCCAACCTTGCCCAGTACGTTATCGCTCAGGAGCGTTTGACTCAGCGGGTAATGGGTTATCTCTAGAGCCTCCCTGATTTAAATCCTCGGATCGCTATTGTCAGACCACTGAGGCCTGACCAGGAGAGGCGCATTCATCGACTGGTCAACCCGCTTCCCCCGATAGAAGAGGAGTGTGCCCCAGTACCAGAGGCATTTTCTCAGGACCCGGTCCTTTTGCCGTTTTCATTGTAAATGTCACCGCTGTGTTTATTATCCCAGTATTTATCTTGTGCTGTAACTTGTACGTGGTATCCAAAAATTTGTGCATCGGATCAAATTTTTGGTTTCAATTATGTGAGCGGTTTTACAGCTATTGATTTTGTTTTAACTAATTTTCACTCACGATAAATTTTGTAATGAGATTTCTTTCCCCGAGTTGCTGCAGCGTATATATCTTCACGACATAGATTTTTATTCACGCAGCGCCGTAACAACAGACTCACAACTGCAACCACTCGACCTCGTCCACAAATTACAAATCCTCGTACACATTCTTGCGCCTAACTGACCACACTCGAGGACACCACAGTCTCAGTAAGAGAGATTTGTGAGTAATCATTCAGGCGCGAGTTGCCCCAGCCCACCGACAGCAGTTAGCACTCGATGCCGCACCTAATCCTCGTGATCGCCGCCACCGCGAAGAGCTAACACTCGAGCGGCAGCATCACGATGATCATCCAGGATCATCGCGCACAAGAGCACGGAGAACCCCAACAACGTCGCCAAACCTCCACACACCAGGACCACGTACCAGTCCGGCATCGCCTCCGCCATTAGAGCCTAATCTCGAGCTCCTGCTAATAGCAATGGAGGAGAAGGAAGGAGAAGTAGAAGCGAGGCCAAGTGTGAGGAAGAAGAGAGGAGCACCGCGATCATTTTATAGCTCGAGATCGGTGTACGGTGGGCGAGGTCCACCAGCGCCGCTCGTCGCTCGATCGCCAGTGTTCAGAGGTGAGTCCGCGAGCAGTGCCGACAGTGCACTGGCCCGCGAGGTGAGTGCACGCTGCACCGGCAGCTAGCACGCCGCGCACTACCGCAGTACGGCCTAGATGCCCTACGCGCTAGGCGTCGCCAGTGGAGGAAGCGCGGGAGAGCACGCGAGAGAGAAGAGAGAGCCAGAGGTAGAAGAAGAGGCCGATAGTGGACCCCGGGTCCACCTGTCAGCCAGAGAGAGCACTGTGCTCTCGGGTGCGACCAGCCTGTTTTAGTAATTTAGAATTTATTCTAAAATACTATATCCATGTAGAAATATCTCGTTTTTCCCACAACCATGGATTTTTCCGCGCAACGCCAGTGTACCACACTGTGGTTTTACACCACTAATTGCCCTCTCACTGTAGCCACATTTTATTGCACAGTAGAATGATTTCTTTTGGTAAGAGCAATGTTTGTTCAAAACAGCTTTTAACAAATCTCGAGGACGAGATTTTTCTTAAGGGGGGTAGTGTTGTGACACCCCAAAATTTTGACCTTGTTTTATAAATTTAAATTTTTGCTAGGAAATTAAATTTTTCCATTTGTCTAGATTTACCTCTTGATATTTTGGGTTTTTTTATCTCAAGTGGAAACTTTCCAAAAGCACTATTGGATGTGTATACTCTCTCTATGAAAACAATTCTTTATCAGTGGACTTAATTGCAAGGTTTGCCTTTTCTTGAGCTTTACTCTTTTAAAATGATCTTTCATAAATTTGGAGCCTGTTTTGCACTACAACCATTTGACAAATGCTTTTATAATTTCCACCAAAATTTGGGGATGTCATGTGATGTTTCCACATCACTTTTATGCAAAAATATCTTTTGGTTATTGGAGATTTTGAGCTCTACATCAACTTTTCAAATCTGGTCCAGTAGGTATTTTTGCACTACAACCTATTTATATATTTCTTTAAAAATTCTTCCAAGTGTTTGGAGATGTCAGTAGATGCATATAATTCAACTTTATGCTAAAACCCAGTAATGTTCTTTGAAAAATTTAAGTGAATCAACCTCTTTTTCCTTCTGGTCCAGTTTGGTGATTTGTACTGCAACCCTAGTTTATTTTGCTCTAGTACTCATGACCTTTTTCCTGCTTGTAGCCCTCCCTACAAAACCCTTAAGTCCAGGAGAGTGGACCCATTGGAGGATTTTTAGTGCATGCAATGAGACCTTTTTCTTTCTGTCCAAAACTGAAGTTTTGCAAAACTTGCACTAGCAAGTTTCTGGTTTTGCCCTAATGATCTTGCCATCATCACCTACATCCAGGGAGACCCTGATCTGGAGATTTTGGCCACTCCAAGAGTTGCCTATATGCACTTGGCATTCCATCGAACACTTGGTGTGCACAGTCAGTTTTGGCATGAGTTTTAGTTTGCACTGTGTACTTGATCCTCTGACCCAGCAACCTTGTCCACTAAGACCCTAGCTACTCCTAACCTAGTCCTGTTAATTGCTAGCTTCCCTCTCGCACTCTAGGCTGCCCTGGCATTTCGCCGAGCACGTCCCGTGCGTGCTCTGGGCGCGCCCAGAGCGCACGTTTTGCCCGCGCGCGCACCGAGCCGCCGCGTCGCACTGCCGCCCTCGCCACGTCCCGCCCCTGGCCCTTGCTCGCCTGCAGAGCCGCGCCCTGCACTCGCCCACTCGCCAGTACCCTCCAAGCAAGCCCTGGCGCCCTACAGCGCCGCGGTCAGAGCCTTTGGCGGCACGCCGGCGTCGGCAGCGAGCTCCTGCCATGGTCGGCGCCGCCCAAGCTACCCGCGCGCGCCAGCTGCCCCTGTGAACAGCTTGAGCTTATCCCGGAGCCCGTCGGCATGTGCTCGTCGCCGCCACGTCGCCCTGCGGCTACAGAGCGACGGTCGCCGGTGTTCTTATCCACGGCCGCCGCGGGATCAGCCTCGAACGCCTATAAAAGGAGACCCCGAGCCCCTCCGAGCGCTCAGGCGACCTCAGACCTCCCTCCTAGTGCTCCCCTAGCCGTGGATTGGCCGGAAGAGGCCATCTCCCCCACCTCCGGCAGGTTCGGCCACCGCTGCCTTCCGGTGCCATTCGTCGCAACCAGACACTCCCCCACCCATCCAGCGCCACCACTCGCATCCCCTTGTTCTTGAGGAGCTGCCCAGCGCCTCAGCCTCGATCGGAAACCACCGGAGCCCAAAACCCCCTTCACTCCCGTAGCCCCCTCCGCCGCGGAGCTCGCCGCCGGCGACTCCTTCCACCACCATCGACCCAAAGACCACCGGGAGGACCACCCCGGTCTGGCGGATCCATCCCCGCCCTCAGGACCCCGCGGGGAGGCGCCGTTCATCGACGGCGATCGCCGGAGTCCCGCTCCCATTCGGGCAGAGAAGAGGAGGGAGAAGGGGGAATACTAAAACCTGACCAGTGGGCCACCTGGACCCACTGTCAGTGACCCAGCCTCGCCACTGCGTGTTTAAGTGGAAGCGTATATCCCCGAGTACGTGTCCACCACCCCGAAAGCGTATTCTTCCCCGAAGCGTTTTCCCTTTTCTGGTTTTATTTAAAACAGAACTTTGACTGGCTATATCTTTTAAAATAAAACTCCAAATGAGTTGATTCTTTTTCCTACCTCTCTCAAATTTCATCTAGTTTATTTTAAGATTTATTTCAAAAATATTTGGGACAACTTTTTGCACTGTGTTTGAAATATTTGTTATTTGTATATTTTTCAAAATAGGAAATGGAGAGAGAGGAAAACTTTCAAAAAGTGCACCCTTTGCATACTCCTGAAGGCAAGCATTCTGAACTCTGGCATAATATTTCTGTGTGGTGTTTTGATACGGTTACAGCACCACCTTGACTTGGAGCATACGTTATTTTCATGTGACGATAAAGTCACACACATGAGTACACATTTGAGATGCCTTACGGTTAGAAATGGATATGCTGGTGGTAGTAATCATCCTCGCGAGCTTTTCATGCATACCGGCAGGAAGCCGGGAGAGTCGTGGTCTTGGGTAGACACGAGCTTGTCCCTAGTTCCTCGGCGAGACGAGTGTGTCCGGTATGGCATGATGAGGTTCGATGAGCGGTGATCCTGTCTGTTATTGGAGGTATTTTTGGTTATGCTAATCATTCGGAGAAAACTTGGACCTCCTGAGTTGACCGTAGGTCGAGTCTTGTTCAGTAACTTCCCCCTTCTTGTTTTGTACTACCACTTGTCCCTGCCACTGGTAGGGTATGGTTCAGTAGTTGTCAACCCCTTACCAAAGCACACACCGTACAGAGAGGCCATGGTGGAAGATACCGGAGGCCTACGGTAGGCATGCCACCTGGTCCGGGGGCATGGGTGTTTCCGGTTGGGACCGAGAGGGGGGCACCCCTTAGAGCGCGCGATATAAATTTGATCCCATGCTACGTCGAGGTTGTAGCCTCCCCACTTAGAGTTTTGCTTGACAGGTGTCGTGGGTGATTCCAGACACCGGTAAGTTAAGCTGGTGTGTGCAGGTCAGGCGTGTTTTCAATTAAAAGGCCGCAGGCGGAATTAGTCCCGATGGACTAAATAAATCCGTTACTCGTGGGTAAAGAGTACATCCTCTGAAGAGGATATATCTATTCGGATAGCCATGTCCATGGGTTAGGACTACAGTCTGAGATGGATCATAGTAACGGTATTCGGATGGAGAAACGGCTAAACTAGAATCTAGTGACGGTCTTCGGATGGAGAAACGGCTAGACTAGAACTTTGATTATGACCTATGACATATGAGGATTATGATTATTACTATTGTGGACTAACCAGTTATTTTACTTGAATTATTAAGTATCCCTGGGACGGTTCTACCTCCTGGATATTCACTGTGATTATTCTTATATAAGCCCTCTCTGTGGTGTTGCTCAGACGCCCGACTGCGGCATGCTTGTTATTTAATTATTCGTTATAAGCCCTTTATGTGGTGTCGTTCAGACGCCCGACTGCGGCATGCTTGTTATTTAATTATTCTTTATAAGCCCTTTATGTGGTGTCGCTCAGACGCCCGACTGCGGCATGCTTGTTAGTTAATTATTCTTTATAAGCCCTTTATGTGAAGTCGCTCAGACGCCTGACTGCGGCATGCTTGTTATTTAATTATTCCTTATAAGCCTTTTATGGGGCATCGCTCAGACGCCCGACTGCGGCACGCTTGTCATTTAATTATTTGCCCCCTTTCGAGGAGTCATTTCAGACACTCGATCAGTGCATTCTACTTCTACTCCCGTATTGCATGTTCATATTTTACCTGCATGCGTGCGTCACGGTTTTCCTTTATTTCGTGACAGACGTTATCATCATAAAATGTTTCGCAGCATGATTACCCCTTGTTATATTATACCCGTGTTCATAATGTTTGCGAGTACATTCAAACGTACTCACTGGCTTGTCCCTGGCTATTGTCTTGGCCAGATTTCTTGCATGGAGAGAGCATTGCGATGACAGCTCTGGAACCTACGCAATGACGATAGCAGCCTCACGAAGATAGGAGTTATCCTGGTCAGCTGTTCTTGTGGGAAATGGAGTCCCAGTGATGCAGATGTACGACAAACCGCTTCCGCCATCAACCACTAGGAACCAAGTGTTGTACTCCTAGGCCACAATGGTCTTGTACTACATATTTTGTACTTTGCTTGGAATTCTTGTATCAAGTTGGTGCCTCATCAGCTAACAGTAATCCTGGGGCTGGTGAGCAAAAAGGTCGTTTTCTGGGAAATTAATATCCCGAAAAGCCCGGTCCTGACATAACGGTACAACATTTTCTCGTACATTTAAAACACCATCTGTTGCCACTATACTCCACATTCGTCTTTCACAGCTAATACAAAAAATCTATAACATCACACACAGTTTCTAGTGGGAACCGTTTGCGATGAAAATTCGTGGGTCTATTTAAGTCTTCCTCCATAAGCTTCGCCGGCTTCGTCTGCTCTAGTGCCGGTCACCCCTAAATCCACGAATCCCCGATCCCATTCCCCAACCCCCTTTGTCGAGGTACACAAACAGGGGTGCTTATTCCTCCTGACTTGTGCACGAACGAAAAACCTCTGCCCCGGCAGCCAAGGCTTGATGAAGGAATGGCTACACAAACATACAAAGCAAGGCCCAGCCAGAAGAACCGCTCTTTGTGAGATCAAGGAGCGGATCAAGAAGACCAAGTCAAAACAAGACAGCAGAGCATCACTTTGGGAAGGCCTCCCTTGCCGGGCAGGAGAGCCTGGCCAGGTTGGAGCCACCCCAGGGACAAGTCGAAGGTTTCCCCGGTAGGCTTGCCGGGTCCGCTAAGGGCTAGGACTCCTACCAAGGCAACATCGCCCCATCGCACGGTAACGCAAGTCAGTCATCAGTGCGGTGTCAAGCCCGCAAGTGATTAAGTGTCTTCCACTAAGCATGTGGCAGCCCGTTAGAAGACAGATTATTCTCATGAAGACACCCGTCCAGAGGCGTGTCAAACGGGTAAGCATGAGATGATTAAGCGGCACAGTAGGCTTGCCGGGCTTAACCCTCAGCACGACACCTAGCAGTGCATTTAATGCACTTTGTCCTAACTGCCAGAGTTAGGTATGATAGCACTGTTAGCTATCTAATCACTAGATAAAGACTGTTTTGCCACTGTGGCTACCCCTTAAGCTATAAAAGGAGGTCCGAGGCAACTTAGCAATGTATTCGGACCCTTACACACTTGTACGAGCGTAGCATCTCTCCCCGAGGCGACCTTGCCGGGTTTGAGCGCTGTGTGTTCATTGTGTTCTTCCAACCATTCCACCAAAGGATGAGTAGGGTTTTACGTTCCCAGCGGCCCGAACGTGGGTAAAAACCACCAGCGTCACCACCGTCGTGCTGTTTCATGGCTTCTGCTCTTTGTGCAACGTGATCTTCCCCCTTGCCAAACCACAAGGGGCTGATGGCCTCATAGGTGATCGTGATCTTCCACGACATCTTTAGTGCGCCAGGTAGGGGGCGCCACACGTCAATCATCACCTTCATCGTCGCCCTTTTCTTCGACGACTTCGAAGGAAAAGAACGGTGCTATCCCTTGGCCCCGTCCCCTCCAGGTTCCTTCGCTTGCCCCTGCCGCAACGACGATGACGGCGAGGATGAGGGGCGACGGTGTTGCGGATGGCATGGTTGGCACGAATGGTGTGGCTACTATGCTACCCATGGCCAGAAGAAGGATCGAAGCGTGCGGTGACACCGCCCCATCCTGTGGCCCCCTGTCGAGCGCGTCCGATCCCAAGGGGTGCCATTCGGGCGGCAGACGAGAAAACAGTGCGTAATTGGCCTCCCCCTACCTTCCTCGTCACTCACCAATGATGGGAGCACGCTGTGGTGAGGCCGCCAGCGTCGATAAGCCCAGGTGGAGCTCGGTCCCGCATTCATCCCGCCAAGGGTGAATCCTGAGTTGAGCGCTGGTGCGAATCCGTTTTTTGGTAGTCCCGGCAAGCGAGCCCTACCAAGGCCCTCTGAGCTAGCGTGTCCTTCACACCGGCCACCAAGAGATCATTGGAAGAAGAAAGATAGGAGGGGGAGGCCGCTCCTTTTACTTTTCCACCGCATGTCACTAGTTATAAACGTTTTTGTTGACTCCCCCAGCTCGTGCTAGGGCTGGGTGCTTAACTAATGGACTGCCTAGTCCCTCCCTTTTTGCTCCTTTCCATTTTTCATCTTTGCAGAGTGAAAATGGATATGTGCGCGCGATCTCCTAGGAGACACGCATAGAGAGGGGGGCAGCAGCAATTTCTGATGGAAGAGAAGATATTATGCGTAACCAAGTGTACTCCCCGTTAGAGAAGGGAACAGAGACAAAAAGATAAGTTGGCATGCTTGTTTAACTCTTCTTTAGACTTTGTGCTTGCACGTCCCTCGGACAACCAAGGTTTCGTATGGCAAGCCCTTTGTGCAATGGAACCTTACTATATTTATTTGTTCCCTCGCCTTGTTTCAAGCCTGCTCAACAAAGTGCGTGGTAGCGTCTAGGACTATTAAGGAAAAACCCACCGGCAGCGTGTCCTCACCAGCTGAATGCTAAGGACACGTTCCTCAAAGCAATCGTGGCAACATGCTGTTGGCGGGCAACCAAAATGCGCAAAGTAAATTAACCATCCGAATATCACTCGGTAAACACAAGAGGGATAGCATACTTTAGCATATAAACATCAAGTCAATGAGCATTAAAACAAGAACATACGAAGCCTAAAAATGAGATACATATTGTGTCTTATTACAGGGCACCACGTCAACAAGAATAGTTCAAGGCTGGGCCTGGCGACCTTTGGGAACTCTTGGAACGGAGAGAACCTTGTCAGCAAGGGGGGCAGCCTTCTCCACAGTAGCAGAAGTTTCAGCACCTGGCGGCAGCCTCTTGAAGCCATCAGCGAGGTTGAGGTCCAGATGGTAGAAAGCAAGGTTGCTCAGGACCAGGAAAAGGGCATTGCGAGCAAGCTTCCGGGATTCATTGGCAAAGCAGGCGACCTTGTCGTCCTCGTACATCTTCAACCCTTCGATCAAGCCTTCAATGAAGAGTGTTAGGTTGGCAATTGGGACTTCATGCTTGCCGACAAAGAATGCCCAGCTCTTCATATCCATCTTCACGATCTGGGCAGTGAAGTGCTTGTTGATGTCAACCAAGTTCTTGATCCAGAGGTCACGCTGCTGCATTCGGTTCTCAAGCTTCTCTTCCGCGTCCTTCTGGAGAGTCCTGGCCTTGTCCAGATCCGTCATCGGCAACTTCTCACGGGTGCCGGTAGATTCAATTTCCCTCTCCAAAGAACCAAGCATGGCCTTCATGTCAGAAATGGCACTGCTTTCTACGCTTCCCCTTTGAGAGCCGTGATCTCCTTGTTGCTCCAAGCAAGGTCCCCTGTCAGCTTCCCCACTTGATGATCAAGATCAGCCTTGGCAGCAGACTGCAGCAGCTAGCTCGTTAGTAACTTTCTTCAGCTGGGAATAGGATTCAAGAGTGAGCGCATCAAGCGTGGCCTTGTCCCCGTCCTTCAACTCTTTGGTACGCTGCTGGACAAGAACCTCCAGTTCCTCATCCTTGCCGCTGAGGGTGGCTTCGAGGTTTCCTTCCCGGGCAGAGATATCCTTCTCCTTGGCGTTTAGGAGCGCTTCGCGCTCCGCCAAGCAGACCTATCGGGCAGTGATTTCTTCCTTGGCCATTCCCAGGACCTCCCCTTGCTGCATGATGGAGTGGGATTGCTTCTTGTACCATTCTCGCAATTCATTGCCCTTGTCCGTTGTAGCAACCCGACCTCAAATGGTCAAGTCTCCGTGCTTCAGTGCCATCCCTGGATCGGTAATGCTGACACACACAGTACTCGAAGGATTTATAACAGAGTAGCAATCACACACTTATTACATCGAATGTCTCAAAAGAGAACTTATTACAATAAATATGGCTTAAGGCCATATAACACGATAACAGCGGAAGGCTTGGAAGAATAAAGTGAGTCCATCAACTCCAACGGCATAGCTGAGTGCATGACAACGACCTATTGCACCTTTACTTGTCATCTGAAAAGTCTGCAACATAATACGTTGCAGCCCGAAAACGGGTCAGCACATGGAATATGCTGGCAAAATAACACAGTAGAGCAATGAACAGATAAATGCTATCACTATATGCATATATGGCTGGTGGAGGCTCTATGGTTATATGATTTTGCGAAAAAGCCAATTTTTCCCTACAACAAAAGGAATAAGTTTTATTTAACTATCATGGTAGTTGAAACATCATTGAGAAGGTACCTCCAACTCAATCCCAATTAAAGGTAATTATCAACCCAACAAATTAAATTAGAGTGATGAGATACAATAGGATATTCCAAGTACTAGATACTCAAGATGTCCATAACCGGGGACACGGCTAACCATGATTAGTTTGTACACTCTACAGAGGTTTGCGCACTTTTCCCCACAAGACTCGATCTCCTCCGTTGGATTTCTTGCACTACATGGTGTTTGAGAAACGGATGACCGAGACACAGTCTTTCAGAAGCATTAACTCTTTACTCTGGGTGGACAGTTACACCTACTTCCCTCTACACCTGCTAGCCCACCACTGAAAGAGGTCACACAACATACTCAACTATGCCAGAGCCCATAATGGCTTGTGGCTGCACACGGAAGTTTCTAGCATGAAATACCTCACGATCCCTTTGAGCCTGGGTGGCGGACCGTAGGAGGATCACACGGTATATCCCCGGGATCTCCTAGGACAACACTGGATTCCCCAGGTGCCCAAACAAGCAATCCACCCAGATGTGTATTAAAGTTGCCACCTTAAGTTGAACCATTAATTAACAACTCACATCTGTCATGGATACACTCAAACCCAATCCACGTCTACGAGCATAGCATGGCAATATAAGCATAACGTAGAAGTAACTCCCAGGGTTTGATAATAAAACAAGTAATAGGTTCTACCTCATCAACTACTTACCAAACCCACATGTTAAGAGATCCTGCTCATGCAATGTGTGAGGGTTGGAAATAATGCATAAAAACTGGGTATGATCAATGTGTTACTTGCCTTGCTGACGATCCGCAAAACCTAGGGACTCGTAGTAGCATGCTTCGCACTCCAGGAATTCTATCGCAAACAAACAATAGCATACATAAGAAATCAACCAAAGATGCATGGGTAAAACTCAAATAAGAAGATCTAACCAGAAATTTCAACTTAAGAACTCCGGTTTGCAAAAAGAATCAAATCAAACGGAGCAATGAAACTCAAACTGCGAAAGAAACAAGATCCGATTACTAATCTAGACTAAAGTCAAATTTTACAGTACCAAAATCTTGTTCAAGTTGTTTAAACAGAAAGAGGGCTTCGAGACGAAGATCTAGGCGATTGAATCGCCCGATTCCGACAAACGAGCGAAAAGATAAACTAAAACGAAAATCGGGCCAGAAATCGCGATCGGAAATAATCGTGAAAAACCCTGGAAAAAGAAAAACTGCCGAACAACCTAACGAATGAACGTTCGCTGTCTGTGACTAGCGGGTGAACGGCGTTCATTAAAACGAACGAACGGACGAACGTCCGCTGTTTAACCGAACCAAAAAAACCGAACCGATCTATAAAAAATAAACCGATCTAGGGTTTTCAAAAAAACGAACAGTTTTCGAGAAAAAAATGACGAATGGCTCGGCGGCAGCGGCTACCTCGGCGAGGTCGGCGGCGGGACGGCGGACGGCGGCTGGCTCCAGCGGCGGGCGGGAGAGGCGGCGGCGTGGCTCCGGCGACGGGCGGCGGCTCGGCGCGGCGGAGACGGGGCTAGGGTTTCGGCGGTCGCGGGCTCGGCTTATAAAGCCGGCCGGGGGAGGAATCCGGGTCGAAACCGGCCTGTTAAGTCGGTTGCCGAGGAATAGTTATTCTTCACCCCCCCTATATTTTACCACCAGTGCACTGTAATTTTATGTTCCGTAAGTTTTATCTTATTTCTGACTAAAAAAGACCGTAAGAAAATATATCATCGCCGTAAAAAATATTTTATGTTATGTAAAATTACAAACGTAAAAACATAGTGTAAAATATACATTAACTCCAAATTTTCTTGTCTTATGACCTATAATTTTATTTTCTTATACCAAATTTTACGTAGTGAATGAATAGGAATGTAACTATTTGAATTCCAAATGTAATTTAATTATGAAGTGATCGTAAGATTACCTTGGGTGAAGAATAACTTATTCTGCACCCTGGGTGATGAATAGCATCACTATATATATAAGTCCAAAAATTCCGAATATATATAAGTCCTGACGCAGAAAAACAGAGAAAAGAAATACTAATCGGACTCCAAAAATCCTGAAATAAATTTTCCCCATCCTCTAAAATATGCCGGACAGAGTGAACATTTATTTCGGCCTATAATGCAATTTTGAAAAACGCGTATTTTTCCTAATTCAAATAAAATAGCAATAAAATCCAAATAAAATCATTTATTTGATTTTCATAATTTTCCTCCAATATTTCATCTATTTTGGAGAAGTTATATTATCTCCTCTCATATATTTTAATTTCGAAATATTTTTGGAGAGAAAAACCATTAAAACCAAAATGATCCCTGTTTCAATATTTGATAAAATTCAAACATGACAAACATGAAATCCCCAACTCTCTCCGTGGGTCCTTGAGTTGCTTAGGATTTCGAGGATCGCAAAATGAGAATGCAATAAAATATGATATGCATGAATGACCTATGTATAACATTCCAAATTGAAAATTTGGGATGTTACAAACCTACCCCCCTTAAGATGAATCTCGCCCTCGAGATTCGGGTTGGTTAGAAAATAGGTGTGGGTGGTCTTTGCGTAGATCATCCTCTCGTTCCCAGGTGGCTTCATCCTCGGTATGGTGGCTCCACTGAACTTTGCAAAACTTGATAACCTTGCTGCGAGTAACTCAGCTGGAAAACTCAAGAATCTTGACAGGTTTATCCTCATATGTCAAATCATTATCCAACTGAAGCGCTTCCAGGGGCACTGTAGCTCTCAGAGGAATATCGGCCATCTCTGCATGGCACTTCTTCAACTGGGAAACCTGAAACACATCATGTACTCTCGACAGTCCTTCGGGTAACTGCAACTTGTAGGCAACCTCTCCCATGCATTCCAAAATACGGTACGGTCCTACAAATCTCGGGGCTAACTTTCCCTTAACTCAAAAACGTTTAACTCCTCGAAGAGGTGACACTCGCAGATACGCCCTGTCTCCGATTTCATAGACTACCTCCTTGCGTTTTGAATCTGCATAACTCTTCTGTCGGGACTGAGCTACCTTCAGTCTATCTCGAATCAGCTTAACCTTCTCTTCAGATTCCTTAATCAAATCCGGTCCAAACAACTGGCGGTCTCCAACTTCATCCCACATCAACGGTGTTCGGCATCTTCTTCCATACAGGGCTTCGAAAGGTGCCATCTTCAAACTGGCCTGGTAGCTGTTGTTGTATGAGAACTCCGCGTAGGGTAAATTGTCATCCCAACTAGATCAATAGTCTAGCGCACAAGCTCTCAACATGTCCTCCAGAATCTGATTGACTCTCTCTGTATGTCCATCTGTCTGTGGGTGAAAAGTTGTACTAAACTCTAGCCTGGTTCCCAAAGTCTGGTGCAGATGGTGCCAAAACTTTGAAGTAAACTGTGTTCCTCTATCTGATACGATGGTCCTCAGAACTCCGTGCAGACATACGATCCTGGTCATATATATCTTGGCCAACTTCGCACTTGTATAAGTGGTTTTCACTGGGATAAAGTGGGCTACTTTGGTCAAGCGATCCACTACTACCCAGATAGAATCATATCCCGATCGGGTCCTGGGCAATCCGGTGATAAAATCCATGCCAAGCTTATCCCACTTCCATTCGGGTATCGGCTTAGGCTGCAGTAATCCTGCTGGCTTCTGATGTTCTGCCTTCACCCTCTGACATACATCACATATGGCTACATACTCGGCAATATCCTTCTTCATACCCGTCCACCAGAAATGCTCCTTCAAATCCAAATACATCTTAGTGTTTTCGGGGTGTATCAACTATGGCGGGTCATGAGCTTCCTGTAGTATCAACTTCCTGATCTCTGCATTATTGGGCACATAAACACGGTCCTCGAACCATAAGGTGTCGTGCTCATCCTAACAAAAACCTTTGTCTTTTACTTCGCTCATCTTCTCCTTTATCTCGGCAATCTCTTTGTCATCTTTCTGAGCTTCTCGAATCTTTCCCAACAATGTGGACTAAACTTCCATTGCTGCAACAAAACCTCTAGGAACAATCTCCAAACGTATCTCCCTCAGATCCTCGGCTAACTCCTTTGGCATCCCTCCACTTACGAGGGTGTTAACATAACTCTTACGGCTCAAAGCGTCGGCTACGACATTGGCCTTTCCTGGATGATAGTGCAACTTCATGTCATAATCCTTTATGAGCTCCAACCATCTCCTCTACCTGAGGTTCAGCTCCTTCTGGGTAAAGATGTACTTCAAACTCTTGTGATCCGTGTATACATCGCAACGGTTTCCAATGAGAAAGTGTCTCTAGGTCTTGAGCGCATGCACCACAGCTGCTAACTCCAAATCATGCGTGGCATAATTCAATTCGTGCGGTTTAAGTTGTCGTGAGGCATACGAAACAACTCTCCCGTCTTGCATAAGTACTCCTTCAAGTCCTAAGCAAGAGGCGTCGTAATACACTTGGAAATCCTTGCGTATGTCCGGCAGAATCAGCACTAGGGCTGTAGTGAAACATTTCTTCAACTCCTGGAAACTTGCATCACATTTATCAGTCCAATGGAACTTAGTGTCCTTCTTCAACAATGCCGTCATAGGCTTCGCAATCTTAGAAAAATTCTCAATGAATCTCCGATAGTATCCCGCGAGTCCAAGAAAGCCGCGGATCTCTCCAACTGAGGTGGGTGCCAACCACTCAGTGACTGACTGAACCTTGGTGGGATCTACTGCTATACCTTCTCCTAATATAACATGTCCAAGAAATCCAACTTCCTTCAACCAAAAATCACATTTGCTGAACTTTGCATATAACTGGTGTTCCCTGAGCTTCTCGAGAACTAAACGCAAATGCTCCTTGTGTTCCTCTTCATTCTTTGAGTATACCAAGATATCATCAATGAACACCACGGCAAACTTATCCAAGAACTCCATGAACACCTTGTTCATCATACTCATGAAATAGGCAGGGGCGTTAGTTAGTCCAAATGACATAACCGTATACTCATACAGCCCGTACCTTGTGGTGAAGGCTGTCTTAGGTATATCCTTTTCCCTAATCTTCAGCTGGTGATATCCTGATCGCAGATCGATCTTCGAAAACACTTTAGCTCCTTGCAGCTGGTCAAACAAATCATTGATCATCGGCAGTGGATAATTATTCTTGATTGTTACTTCATTCAACGCACGATAATCAATAACCATCCTTAAGGATCCATCCTTCTTCTCAACCAAGAGCACTGGGGCTCCCCATGGTGATGAACTTCTTCGAATGTAACCTTTCTCCAATAACTCCTTAATCTGCTTCTTAATCTCCTCCAGATCGTTTGCGAGCATCCGGTATGGTCTCTTCAATATAGGCCCGGTGCCTGGCAACAGCTCTATCAAAAACTCGATATCTCGATCTGGTGGCATGCCTGGTAACTCCTCCGGAAATACATCCGGGTAATCCTTCACTACCGGCACTTCCTCCTGAACAACTCCCGTGAGAGAATTTACTTGGCTCCTCCTTGGCGCATGCCTGGATACATACTTGATCCTTTTTCCCTCCGGGGTGGTGAGTAAAATTGACTTACTCGCGCAATCGATGTTTCCTCCATACATCAATAGTCAATCCATTCCTAGTATCACATCCAAACCTTGTAACTCCAAAATTATCAGGTCTGAGGGGAAAACATGGCTTCCAATGGTCAATGGCATCTGAAAACATTCTTGTCTTGCCATATATTCTGCTCCTGGCGAACTTACTAACATAGGTGGCCTAAGTACCTTAGTGGCCAACTTATACTTATCCACAAATCCCCTTGATATGTATGAATGCGATGCACCAGTATCAAAAAGAATGATTGCAGTAAAAGACTTAACCAAAAACTTACCGATAACTGCATCAGGCTGCTCCTCAACCTCCTCCACGTTCACGTGGTTCACTTGTCCCCTGTTGAAAGGGTTGGGCTTCTTCCCAGCGCTTCCATTGCCATTTCCGTTCTTCACTTCCGGGCAATCATTGGCTTAGTGCCCAGTCTTCCCGCACTTGAAACAAGTAATGTGACTTTGATCCTTCTTGGCGGGTGTGGCTGGGTTAGAGCGGTTCTGATTGCTGCCTGCTCCATTCCCGTTTCCATTCTTGGGGCCATTATGATTATGGGAACTCCCTCCATTGTGGGTGTGGCTTCCATGGTTATGGATAAGTCCTCCCGCGTTCGGGGTGAAACAAGGCTTCTGCTGAGCTCCAGAATTGTACTTTCCTTGTCCATACTTCCTCTTGCGGCTCTCAATCTGCTGCTGCTTCCCTTCAATCATAAGAGCCTTGTCCGCCAACTCCTAGTAGTTGTTGAATGTTGCCACCATCAACTGCATGATCATCTCATCATTTAGCCCTTCCATAAACTTCTCCTGCTTTGCGGCATCTGTGGCCACATCATCAGGGGCATAACAAGATAGCTTACTAAACTCATCTACGTACTGAGCCACAGTACGGTTTCCCTGGCGTAAGTTCCAAAACTCATGCTTCTTCATGCTCATAGCTCCAGTTGAGACATGGGCTATGTGGAATGCTTGCTGAAACTGATCCCAAGTGACATTGGCCATGGGAAAAGTGGTTGCGTAATTCTCCCACCATGGGGCTGCTGGTCCATCCAACTGATGTGCAGCAAAACGCACTTTCTCTGCATCCGTGCAACCTCCGGTGGTCAACTCCCTTCCAATCTTGCGTAGCCAATCATCCGAAACTATTGGCTCGGTGCTACTGGAAAACACCGGCGACTGTAACCTCAGAAAATGGGCTAATTTGTTAACTGGAGGAGGGTTGTTGTTGTTGTTGCCTTGGTTCTGGACTAATATCTGCATCAAGGCATTCTACTGCTGGATCAACTGGGTGATCTCCGGTGGGAAGACAAATCCGGTGTCACGTCTCAGAGGCATCTGATGGGTTTAGAGGGGAGAGATTAGAATAGAATGAGGTCTAGTGAGAAAGCACTACCCATATGCACATGTGACAAACACAATCATATCATATCACTCAATCAATCAAGCAAGGGCATACAATCGGTCTCGAACTATCGTTAAAAGTGCTCAGACTACTACTATGTACAGGGGAATATACCACTAGTCATATGGGGGTCATCTAGAAATATTGATCGGTGGAAGACTCCATGATATCCGCTCCAGCTTCGTCCTCGTAATCATCATCACTATCGTCTGGGTCGGAGTCGGTGTCGTCGATGATGATGTAGTTCTCCGTACAAGTGGAATCATCATCCTCTCCTCCTGGCGCAGGGTCTCCCGTAAAAACTCCTAGCTTCCTTGTCAGGTCGTCGTTCTTCTCCACGAGTATCATCATTTCCACCTCATATCCTTCGTGTGTAGACTTAAGTTCCTCTTCTAGCTCAGTGATCCTTGTCATTGCCTTCTTCAAATCTATCATGCCTGCGCACATCCGGTTCTCCTGGCGTCGAATGTGCTGGTTTAGCTCCTGGATGAATGCTGCAATGGACCTGTCCCTCCTGGTGTTGACTATCTCCCACTGCTCATCTCGGCACCCACATATCTGGTAGATAATATCCTTGAGATCCTTGTGGTAAACTTCGCCGATGCGTCCCATGGCGATGTGGGCTGCCATGCTCTTTCCTAGACTCCTGGTGGGTGCATCAAAGGAAAACTCTATGGGCTCAGTGACTGGCGCGAATGTCCTTCCAGGAACTTGAACTTGAATCATCCAGCGCTCCTCTTCTGGTAAAGTGGCGTTGTAGGTCCCAGTGAAGCTTGGTATTCCAATATTCAGGTACCTAGTGACTTCCTTCAGGTGTCGTCCAAAGGGGGTGTCTTCATCCGGTTGTGCAAACTTGTTCCTCGAGTCCGCCATCCTAAAAAGTAGAAAATGGAGAGAAGTCAGAAATGAGTAGAGAAGGGTGAACTATGGCTTTTCTTAGGGGTCGTGTCCTACATTCAGCGTGTGCTCTAATACCATCTTGTAGCGACCTGACCTCAAACGGTCAAGTCTCTGTGCTTCAGTGCCATCCCTGGATCGGTAATGCTGACACACACAATACTCGAAGGATTTATAACAGAGTAGCAATCACACAATTATTACATCGAATGTCTCAAAAGAGAACTTATTACAATAAATATGGCTTAAGGCCATCTAACACGATAACAATAGAAAGGCTTGGAAGAATAAAGTGAATCCATCAACTCCAACGGCATAGCTGAGTGCATGACAACGACCTATCGCACCTTTACTCGTCGTCTGAAAAGTTTGCAACATAATACGTTGCAGCCCGAAAACGGGTCATCACATGGAATATGCTGGCAAAATAACACACTAGAGCAATGAACAGATAAATGCTATCACTATATGCATATATGGCTGGTGGAGGCTCTATGGTTATATGATTTTGCGAAAAAGCCAATTTTTCACTACAACAAAAGGAATAAGTTTTATTTAACTATTATGGTAGTTGAAACATCATTGAGAAGGTACCTCCAACTCAATCCCAATTAAAGGTAATTATCAACCCAACAAATTAAATTAGAGTGATGAGATACAATAGGATAATCCAAGTACTAGATACTCAAGATGTCCATAACAGGGGACACGGCTAACCATGATTAGTTTGTACACTCTGCAAAGGTTTGCACACTTTTCCCCACAAGACTCGGTCTCCTCCATTGGATTTCTCGCACTACATGGTGTTTGAGAAACGGATGACCGAGACACAGTCTTTCAGAAGCATTAACTCTTTACTCTGGGTGGACAGTTACACCTACTTCCCTCTACATCTGCTAGCCCACCACTGAAAGCGGTCACACAACATACTCAACTATGCCAGAGCCCATAATGGCTTGTGGCTGCACACGGAAGTTCCTAGCATGAAATACCACATGATCCCTTTGAGCCTGGGTGGCGGACCGTAGGAGGATCACACGGTATATCCCCGGGATCTCCTAGGACAACACTGGATTCCCCAGGTGCCCAAACAAGCAATCCACCTAGATGTGTATTAAAGTTGCCACCTTAAGTTGAACCATTAATTAACAACTCACAACTGTCATGGATACACTCAAACCCAATCCACGTCTACGAGCATAGCATGGCAATATAAGCATAACGTAGAAGTAACTCCCAGGGTTTGATAATAAAACAGGTAATAGGTTCGACCTCATCAACTACTTCCCAAACCCACATGTTAAGAGATCCTACTCATGCAATGTGTGAGGGTTGGAACTAATGCATAAAAACTGGGTATGAAAGGGGTATGATGAATGTGTTACTTGCCTTGCTGACGATCCACAAAACCTAGAGACTCGTAGTAGCACGCTTCGCACTCCGGGAATTCTATCGCAAACAAACAATAGCATACATAAGCAATCAACCAAAGATGCACGGGTAAAACTCAAATAAGAAGATTTCACCATAAAGTTCAACTTAAGAACTCGGGCTTGCAAAAAGAATCAAATCAAACGGAGCAACGAAACTCAAACTCCGAAAGAAACAAGATCCGATTACTAATCTGGACTAAAGTCAAATTTTACGGTACCAAAATCTTGTTCAAGTTGTTTAAACAGAAAGGGGTCTTCGAGACGAAGATCTAGGCGCTTGAATCGCCTGATTCCGAGAAACGAGCGAAAAAATAAACTAAAACGAAAATCGGATCAGAAATCGCGATCGGAAATAATCGTGAAAAACCCTGGAAAAAGAAAAACTGACGAACAGGCTAACGAACGAACGTTCGCTGTCTGTGACTAATGGGTGAACGGCGTTCGTTAAAACGAACGGACGAACGTCCACTGTTTAACCGAACCAAAAAGACAAAAAAAAACCGAACCGATCTATAAAAAATAAACCGATCTAGGGTTTAAAAAACGAACAGTTTTCGAGAAAAAACCGACGAATGGCTCGGCGGCGGTGGCTACCTCGGCGAGGTCGGCGGCGGCGCGGGACGGCAGGCGGCTGGCTCCGGCGGCAGCCGGGCGAGGCGGCGGCGCGGCTATGGCGACGGGCGGAGGCTCGGCACGGCGGCGGCGGGGCTAGGGTGTCGGGGGTCGCGGGCTCGGCTTATAAAGCCAGCCGAGGGAGGAGTCCGGGTCGAAACCGGCCCGTTAAGTCGGTTGCCTTTATATATATATATATATATATATATATATATATATATATATATATATATATATATATATATATATATATATATATATACACATCCGAGCTATTCTGCAACCAATTCCTGAATAACCTATTCAGGAACCGTTCCTAACTGCACGAGAATAGACAGCTAACTATGCGAACTATACTAGTTAACTGCAGAGTGGACTTTTTCTAGCATCGTTTTTTCGCACTGTTTTTCGGGGTCGTAATTATTTAACCGCTAATCGGATTGATGCAACTGATATACCTTTGGATAGCTATTGAGAAGGAGCAAAAAACTCATTTTGGTCGTTTTCCCAAAATCGATCCGGTTTTTAAACAAAATTCAAAAAACTGAAAATCCATCAAACGAGTTTTCAATGTTTTTATGAAAGGAATTTTCAAAGCTTTTGTTGGAATGATGCATATGATACACCATTTGAAAGGTACCGATTAACCCGAACTTTGGCATATATAACATGTTTTCGGATTTTCTACGGTTTAAGAGCAGTTTTCAAAAAACCAACATCATTTTCGACATTTTTGCCCGAAATGCTACGGAACACGCTAACTGCTCGCGCGGAATAGCTAACTGACATATGCTGACAAGCTAACTGCTGAGACTGAAGAAAATTGTTTTTTTTTCTTCTATACTTTTATCATCAGGTGAAGTTAACTTCCGGGACTGAAATAGCTAACTGCTAGGAATCGCAACAGTTAGCACCAAGTTAACTGCGGAGACTGAAAATGTTGTTTTCTTTTTTGATTGGGTCACGCTAACTGCGGGTATGAAATACCTAAATGCGCGCGATGAGCAAGCTAACTGCAATGGCTGACAATACTTTTTTTGCTTCTTTTGTTTTTAATTATTTTTTTCTATTTTCTTGTTCAAGTTAACCCCCGGGACTGGAATAGCTAACTGTCAAGACTGCGATAGTTAACTGTCAGGATTGAAAATACTTTTTTTGTTTTTTGCCCGGTTCAAGCTAACGGCCGGGAGTAAAATAGCTAACTGCCAGGGATTGCGGCAGTTAACACGGAGTTAACTGCCGGGATTAAAAATATTTTTTGTACCTCACGCAAGCAGGGGCTTGGCAAACAAACTGAATCCTCTCATTAGAATGCTATTTTTTGTACCCGAGCTAACTGTCATGACTTAAGACACTTTTTTTTCTTGGTTTTTCCCGGACCAAGCTAACTGCCGGTTTCAAATAGCTAACTGTCGGGGATTGCGGCAGTTAACTGCAGGACTGAAGGTACTAATTTTTTTATTTTTTATTATTATCCCTGGGTCATTCCAACTAGGGGGCCTAAAATACCTAACTGCCAGGACTGCGGCAGTTAAGAACTAGTGAACTACTTGACTGAAGATATCAACTTTTTTTTCTTTCGTTATTTTTTTTGCCAAGGTCACGCTAACTGCTCGAGTGTGCATGGCAGTTAAGTGTTCAAGTTAAGTCAACTGCTAATCTAAGCACAAGTTAACTGCTATAGTTTTAGTTCACTAACTGCATTGGAGGAGAGCTCTGGTGGATAGCTGCGTTGGAGTAGATCCGGCCGTGCTTGCCATGAATCAGCTCACCCCGGCCGATGGCAAAGGAAGAGATGGATGGAGCAGAGGAGGTGATGGAGTTTTCGGGTGGGAGAGACGGCGCTGAGTCCCTAGCGACGATGCCTGCCAGTGCGCCACCCCGGCCCACGCTGTCGGTGTGCCGCCACCAGCAACCTCCCCCGTGTGCGCCACCCAACAGGCCCCTCCCACCTACCTATCTGGTAACTGCTGCAACGGCCATGGGTAACCGCGACTAGCACCTACACGAGGAAAGGAGGGGGAACGACAAGTGCTTTTCTCGTCGGCCGGTGAAGAGGCACTGGAGATGTGGTCGTGGCAGTCGACTAGAAAGGGGGAGGTGTGCGGCAGGGCGCAGGGCCTCCACTGGATGCATTCCTAAATAAGCTATTCAGGAACCGTTCCTAACTGCTCGAAAACAGATAAGCTAACTGTGCGTCATATACTAGTTAACTGCCGGGCGGACTTTTTCTGGTACCGTTTTTCCGCACTATTTTTTTATCGTAATTTTTGAACCGTTTATTGCGGACCTGAGCTCGCTCACTCCCTCGTGTCGCTACCGTGCCGCCCGCTCCCTCGATCGCTCCCTTCGGGAAAAGAATCAGGTTAGGAGGGGGTGGTTCCCAAAATAAGCTTATTTAGGAACTCTAGAGGGGGGTTTCTAAATAGTCTATATATATATATATATATATATATATATATATATAAGTCCTGACGCAGAAAAACAAAGAAAAGAAATACTAAACGGACTCCAAAAATCCTGAAATAAAATTTCCCCGCCCTCTAAAAATATGCCGAACAGAGTGCACATTTATTTGGGCCTATAATGCAATTTTGAAAAACGCATATTTTTCCTAATTCAAATAAAATAGCAATAAAATCCAAATAAAATCATTTATTTGATTTTAATAATTTTCCTCCAATATTTCATCTATTTTGGAGAAGTCATATTATCTCCTCTCATATATTTTAATTTTGAAGTATTTTCGGAAAGAAAAACCATTAAAACCAAAATGATCCTTGTTTCAATATTTGATAAAATTCAAATATGACAAACGTGAAATCCCCAACTCTCTCTGTGGGTCCTTGAGTTGCTTAGGATTTCGAGGATCAAAAATGAGAATGCAATAAAATATGATATGCATGAATGACCTATGTATAACATTCCAAATTGAAAATTTGGGATGTTACATCCGTCAGCTTCTTATCCATAAGAACGGCAGAATCGCGCTGCTCCTTGACTGCCTGCCACTTGAGATCATACCTGTGTTGTGCATCTTTGAGCCCTCCTGCCACTTCCAGGAAGGCTAGATCCTTGGCGCTTTCAGTGGAATCGCCGGCTTCTATAGCTCTCCAGGACAGCGGCGCCAGTATGCATCTAATATCTTCATCGAAATCCACGCCCGCCACAGCAGGCGAGCCAGGAGCTGCGAGCCCAGGTTGAGCGAGTACTAATGCCAGCGTGCTCAAGGAAGGATGCGAAGCTGTAGCGAGGGGGTAATTCATGGGGAGAGGGCCCATAGATTGAAGAGGATCCTTCTCCTCAACGGCCATGCCTAGGCCAGAAGTACTGTCGGGGTTCTTCTGTCTCTTTTTGGGAGCCACTACTCACTACAAAAAAATACACTTCCGTGATGATACGTGTTTATCACAGTAGGTCGCGTTTTCTGTCATGCATGTACATCCATGACAAATTTATGACAGAATCAAGATAGTCATACCTGTGCTGTCGTAGAAGTGTTCCATGACATTGCCAAAATTATCATCACGGAAGTGTCCACTTCCATGACGATAAATCGCGTGTCACAGAAGTGCTTTCGTCAAGGGTGACTGACACGTGGCATCCACCGTAACGGAACGCCGTTAAGCTATCGGGTCGGATTTTTGATCCGATAACCCGTTAACAGCCATGACCAATGCCGATTTTCCACATGTAAATTCTCATTGGCTGACGGATCCACGCGTCAGCTCCGCGTTGGCACAGGTGTCACTTATCCAATGGTCGAGATGGGCCTATGATATGTTGACACGTGGACCGGCCCAAAAGTGACCCACAAAGTTTAAATGGGCCGGCCCAACCGAAGGCCCATAAGATTTAGCGGACCATAATGGGCCGGCCCAGCTAAACGCCCACAAAATTTAGCGGATCATAATGGGCCGGCCTAGCTAAAGGCCCACACGATTTTGCAGACCATAATGGGCCGGCCCAGCTAAAGGCCCACAAGATTTTTCGGACCACAATGGGTCGGCCCAGCTAAAGGCCCACAAGATTCTGCAGACCATAATGGGCCGGCCCAGCTAAAGGCCCAACATTCTCTGTCAAATCGGCCCGTCAACGGCCTGTCCTAAACTTGTCATCAACGCGGCCCATGGTCACTTCTGGCCCGTTAACAGTCCGCTAAGTAATTGGGCCGAATTACGGCCCGGTGTATTTCCGGCCTATTAAAGGTCCGGCTTCATTTGGGCCCATTTACAGGCCATCAAAACTTTCGGCCCATAAACGACCATGAAGGATTTGGTTCATATTCGGCCATGTCTGACATTCGGCCTGTTAGAGTCCCACTATAGCTTTGGGCCACTTTCGGACTGTTGTCATTTTCGGCCTGTTAACGCCGGACGTAAACCATGGGCCATATGTGGCCCAACGTCATATCGGGCCCATTAACGGCCCATATAAAAATGACGATAATCTAGCCCGACTGAAGTTCCGGCCTGTTAAATGCCCGTGTATTAGGTCGGCGCATTTACGGCCCGTCCGAATTTCGGCCTGTCAAAGATCCGCATCATAAATGGGCCACCATTTCGGCCTGCTAAGTCGAGTGGGTTATTTGGCACAATCAGGGCCCAATCTCACTTTCGGTCTATTAAAGGCCCATGTTTTTTATGGGCTCGAGATATTTACACCTGTAAATGGCCTATTTTTACTGAGGGCCCAAATTATGTTTAGGCCTGTTAAAGGCCCACTATGGGCACAGGCCTACCATGAAAGCTTATGCTGATTTAGGCCCAGATACTTTTAGTGGGCTACATCTCAATTTTGGCCCGTAATCGTTTTTAGCCCAATTGGAATGGGCCCGACGAATGTTGGCATGTTGGGCTCCTACGAAGCTTTCGGCCGAATACACTACTAAGATAAACCTACACTATACAAAAAGAGCGTCGTAATTACTACAGCCTGAGGCAGCATCATAAATGTTGTATCACAACAAAATAAATTCCAACCATACAACAAAAGGCCTGTTGGCATAAATTTTGCAGTCCTTCCAGATAAAAGCACCATCAGATGTATAGAAGCACAGATCATTTGACCTGAGTGCTAATGTTTCAGGCTGTAGAATCTGATGGAGCAGCATGATCTCCACCTTTTTTCCGCCATTGCTCTTGAACAACGAAGCGAATGTCTGATAGTCTCGTTTCAAAACCATTCATATCTTGACGACATTTCTCAACCACTATTCTTGTTTCCGAAACAACGTCCATTAGGGATTGGACTTGTGTCCGGAGCACAGATATATCACTCTGTCAAGCAGGAAGATTTTGTTCAGTAGGCGATTTGGACGAGGTTACCTTGACAACCAACCCAGAATTACGCAGGAAGGTGCTTTTTGCACTGTTAGTGGAGAGATACTGACGCACTGCAGCAAGAGGTGGCATTGTGCCTGTAGTAGCCTCGTCACCTTTAGGTGGTTGTGGCTGTTCAATCATTTGTTCCATAGCTTCCTGAAAGTTTGAACTTGTAGATTAGTCTACCAGATAAGTTACTAATGAGATAAAAACAAACAAAGTAGGTTAAACGTTTATACATAACTTATTTTGGTGAACTACTGTAATACATTAGCATGTATTATAGTGCCAACTACATAATAAAATCACTTTCGGAACATATGTCCATGTAGCATGCCTACTGTATTGTCTATTTCCTCACATTCGTTGACATCTAAGGATAAAGAGACATGGTTTAAAGTAGGATGAACATAGTATGACATCATTCATATCATGGGCAAACAGATATAAAACAAACATGCTATTTTATCATTATGTGCGCACGTGAACATAACAACTAGATTACAGATCAAGACCAAAAGAATATCCTTCATCTCTTTTAAACCATGTAAGGTGAAAGGATACGTTAAGACAACTGTGAATAAAAGTGAACAGAGTAACTGACATTGGCTGCAAACCAAGTAGTTAAATGAACACATCACAGTACCAATCAGTTCAAGGAAGGAGGAGTAAGGACTTACAACAGCGGCTTGAACTGGTGTGCTCATGCCCTTCATCTTGCTGGTGTGGCAATCCTTGAAGATTTGCACTGCATTTGGTTCAGGTTCTTTTTGGTCCGCACGGGCTTTCCACTGTATTTGGAACAAGTCAATATAGATACAATAATATGGCACAAAAAAAAGAAGGAAGTAGCAGCTATTTACAAGAGCCTCGCAGTGTGCAATATAGCTACGAGATCCTGTTGTCTGCTGGGATTTCACTATAGAACGGTTAGTTTTGTTCTTCAAACAGTTAGCCTAGAAGAAGATACACTTGTAAGGCACATACATAAATACAAGTTCAATATGTGGTATGATCAAATACATATAGCCTACCTGATACTTTGGATCAGACCAGTGTTTAACGAGGGTTGTCCAGTCTTAGTCTGTAATATATTCCACTGGAGATGTTTGGGCGATTTCATTGTTAGCCTTGCCTTCAAAGTGAGATTTTCTAAGGTGGTACCGATACTGTCGCAGAGAAGACTGAAAAACATGAGTGCATGCTTGTTTAGTTGCATCATCTTTCGGATCCAACTTGAACCTCATCTGTTGAAAAAAGAATGTGAGTCTTATTAGGAGGAAGCTAGAAAGTATGGGACAGAGCAAGACAATATTACTAATTGCTATGAATAACATTACTTACGGATAAATGGTCAAGGAAGGTGTTAAACTGGGTATTGTCTTTCTCATTCCTGTACTGGATCCACGTTGGGAGGATACGTGCATGACACCTAACGGCAACGGCTGCCTCTGATACTAACTTGGCTGACTCTGTAGCATCACGTGTCCTTTTTAAACCTGCCTCAAAATGGATCTCCATTCTTCCTCCTTTAGATTTTGTTAATCTGTCAAGCATTATCCCTGATGTCTGTTTCCGCTTGCGCCGTGGTGCTAGTTCAACAACGAATATGGAAAGTGTTAGTGTACATCAAACTGTGAGAGTACATATAAAGGAGCATGCAACTGCAACTTGACTTGGTCAGGTACCGTCTTGGTGTTGATGCTCATGAGGTTCATCTGATCTTGTGAAGTCCTGTTGTGTCAGCAGTGCTTCGGAAGTAGTGTCAGGTGTGAAGGCAGCTTGGGAATTGGCCAGTTCCGGAGCAAACGAACGAGTAACTGGTTGAGATGCTGGTACAGTTGAAGCGGATGCTGCAGCTGGTGGAGCAGGTGATACTGTGTTTGTAGATTTAGCCGGTGGACTTGGACCTTCTACTGCACTATAAATACCAGCAGAATCTCGACGGCAGAACCTTTTCCGTTTCACCCGATGAGTAACAACACTCCCTACTATATTATTTTCCTTGCTCTTTTTTGACTTTGCCATGTCAAGCTGTACCCACAACACAAAAGAATAAAATCACTCTTCAGAACTCATTGATGCATGATACAGACAAGCAATACTTTGATGTAAGACAACCGTATGAGGATGGAATATGTAAGAAAAACAGGACGGCATGACATATTCACACCTACGATGTGCAAACTAAGCAGAAGTATTTTCAAGAAAATAGAAGTAATGCAAGCTAGACACCATATGAAAGATGCAACCAATATTACTCTGCCAAGTTAAAAGTGTCTTGTCATAAGTGGCAATTCGAAAAATTAGAAGCAGTACAACGTAGAAATCAATGCAAGATGCAACCACTATCAAACTGCCATGTTAAAAGCGTCCAATCATGAGTGACTGATGCGGGATACACAACAGCAGTACTTTGATGTAAGAACATGGTATGATAGATAGATGCAGTGTATTCTAGACACAGAAAGCCATGTCATATGCACATGTATAATGTATAAACTCAGCAGGTGCAATTTAATCAAAATAGAAGAAATACAGGCTAGACAACATATGCAACATGAAACCAATTATCACACTGTCAACTTAGAGCAAGCACCTGCGATGGTGGAGTATGGGAGATGAACTCATCATGTAGATTTGGGACTTCAACTTCATTAGCAGTAGAAGTGGCAAATCTAGAGAGTCTCTATTTGCGTTGGTGCGGAGGACCACCAACATCCCCTAACTTACTCTTTTCCTTCCTATTTTCTGATATTGCCTTATGAAGTCAAAACCACAAGAAGATGAATAAAATTAGCTCTGCATAACTGGTTGATGCATGATACAGACGAACACTAGTTTGATGTAAGGCAAGCGCAGGATCGGAGGATGGAATATATACAAAAAAGACAGCGTTTCATATTCACACGTACGATAGGAGGATAGAATATGTATGAAAAAACAGTAAGCGGAAGGCATTTCAACAAAATTAGAAGAAATGAAAACTAGGTACCATATGAACATGCATGCAACCAATATCACTGTATCAGGTAAAAAGTGTCTCGTCGTAAGTGCCATTTCAAGAAATTAGAAGCAGTACAAGCTAGAAGACAATGCAAGAAGCAACCTACATCATAGTCCCAAGTTAAATGTGTCTTATGGGTAAGTGATTGTTGCAGGTATAAGTTGTAAGCTACGCAGATGCAATTCAACATAATCAAAAGCAATAGAAACTAGACATCATACGGAAAACGCAACCATGTATAACAGTTCCAAGTAAGAGCAAGCACCTGTGATGGTGGAGTAGGGGAGATGTGCTCATCATGTACACGTATGTTCTAGAAACAGGAACACGTGTCATATTCACTGGCATTATGTGTAAAGCAAGCAGATGCAATTCAAGTTAGAAGCAATGCAAGCTAGACATCATACGCAACATGTAACCACATATAATAGTGTCAAGTTAGAGCAAGCACCTATGATGGTGGAGTAGGGGAGATGTGCTCATCATCTACACAGCTACGTTGACTGTCTAGCCTTGTGTTGTCTTGCGAATCTTGTTGGGAGGATGGCAGAGTAGAATCTGTAGAGACCCCCTGTTTGAGTTGCTCCGAAGGACCACCATCATCCACTGCCAGACTAATTTCCTTCAGCTGTAATGATTTTGCATTGTGAAGTCAAACCGATAAGAAAAAGGAATAAAAATCGCTCTTCAGAACTCATTCATGCATGATACTGACGAAAACTACTCGGATAAAGGCAAACACATGATGCGAGGATGGAATATGTATGAAAAACAGGATGGTGTGACATATTCACACCTATGATGTGGTAACTAAGTAGAAGGCATTTCAACAAATTAGAAGCACTGCAAGCTAGACACCATATGAAAGATGCAACCAATATCACTCTGCCAAGTTCAAACTGTATGGCGTTTCAACAAATTAGAAGTAGTACATGCTAGAAATCATATGCAAGAGACAACCAATATCACAGTGGCGACTTAAAGGTGCCTTACCATATGTGACTGATGCGGGATATGCAAGAATAGTAGTCTGATGTAGAAACAGGAACACATGTCATATTCACAGGCATTATGTGTAAAGTAAGTAGATGCAATTCAACAAAGTTAGAAGCAATACAAGCTAGACATCATACGCAACATGCAACCACATATAATAGTGCCAAGTTAGAGCAAGCACCTGTGATGGTGGAGTAGGGGAGATGTGCTCATCATCTACACAGCTACGTTGACTATCTAGCCTTGCGTTGTCTTGCGAATCTTGTTGGGAGGATGGCGGAGTAGAATCTCTAGAGAACCTCCGTTTTAGTTGCTCGGAAGGACCACCATCATCCAATGCCTTGCCAATTTCCTTCAGCTTTATTGATTTTGCATTATGAGGTCATACCGACAAGAAACAGGAATATCATTCGCTCTTCAGAACTCATTCATGCATGATACTGACGAACACTACTCTGATGAAAGGCAAAGTCATGATACGAGGATGGAATATGTACGAAAAAATGGACAGCTTGACATATTCACACCTATGATGTGGTAACTAAGCAGAAGGCACTTCAACAAATTAGAAACACTGCAAGACACCATATGGAAGGTGCAATCAATATCACTCTGCCAAGTTAAAACTGTCTCGTCATAGGTGGCGTTCATCAAACTAGAAGCAATACATGCTAGAAATCATATTCAAGACGCAAACCAATATCACACTGCCAACTTAAAGGTGTCCCATCATAAGTGACTGGTGCAGGATACACAAGAAGAGTAGTTTCATGTAAGAACATGGTGTGATAGACAGATATAGTATGTACCAAAAACAGGAAAGCGCGTAATATTCACATGTATCATGTGTAAGCTAAGCAGATGCAGTTTACACTAATTAGGAGCAATACGAGCTAGACACCATATGCAACATGCAACCGGATATCACACTGCCAAGTTAGAGCAAGCACCTTGGATGGTGGAGTAGGGGAGCGGAGACTTGGACCTTGTAATGCACTATCAGTACAAGGAGAATCGGTACAGATGCTCCATTTACATTGCTGCAGAGGACCACCATCATCGCCTTCCTTACTCTTTTCCTTCCTCTTTCTTGATTTTGCCTTATCAAGTCAAACCCACAAGAAAAAGGAATAAAATTTGCTCTTCAGAAATCATTGATGCATGATACAGACGAACACTACTTTCATGTAAGGCAGTCGCATGATAGGAGGATGGAATATGTATGAAAAACAGGACGGCGTGACAAATTGACATGTATGATGTATATAGTGTAAACTAAGCACAAGGTGCTTGAACTTGTTAGAATCGATGCAAGCTAGAAACCATATGAAAGATGAAACCAATATCACTCTGCCAAATTAAAAGGGTGCCCTAACAAATGTATTTGACCAAATTAGAAGCAATACGTGGCAACAGGCTAGAAATAATATGCAATATGCAACGAATAAAGGTGACTCATAGTAAGTGATTGATGCAGGATACAGAAGAGAGGTAGTTTCATGTAAGAACAAGGTTAACACATAGATGTAGTGTGTACCAAAAATAGGAAGGCATGTCATATTCACAGGTATAGTGTGTAAACTAAGCAGATGCAATTTACCCTAATTAGAAGCATTACAAGCTAGACACCATATGCAACATGCAACCACATATCACACTGCGAAGTTAGAGCAAGCACCTGTGATGGTGGTGTAGGGGAAGTGCGGTCTTCAGGTACAGAGCTACGTTCAATATCTTCATTTAGGCTTGTTGTTTCTTGAGAATCATGTGGAGAGGATGAAATTGCATTCTTTATAAGAGTATTGCGTCTCATATTAACCCACGCGCGTGACTGTCTCATCATAAGCGATAGACGCAGGATACACAAGAACAGTAGTTTGATGTAAGAACATGGTGTGATAGGCAGATGTAGTATGAACCAAAAACAGGAAGGCGTGTCATATTCACATGTATAATGTGTAAGCTAAGGAGATGCAATTTAACAAATTAGGAGCATTGATGAGGGATACACAAGAAAAGTAGTTTGATGTAAGAACATGGTTAATAGAAAGACGTAGTATGTACCAAAAACAGGAAGGCATGTCATATTCACAGGTATAATGTGTTAACTAAGCAGATGCAATTTACCCTAATTAGAAGCATTACAAGCTAGACACCATATGCAACATGCAACCACATATCACACTGCCAAGTAAGAGCAAGCACCTGCGATGGTGGTGTGGGGGAATTGCGGTGATCAACTAGAGAGCTACGTTGACTATCTTCATTTAGCCTTGCTGTTTCTCGAGAATCATGTGGGGAGGATGACACTGCACTCTTTAAACGAGTAGGGCGTCTCACAGTAACCCACTCGGGTGACTGTCTCATCATAAGTGATTGATGAGGGATACAAAAGAGCATTAGTTTGATGTACAAACATGGTTAATAGACATATGTAGTATGTATCAAAAACAGGAAGGCATGTCATTATCAAAGGTATAATGTGTAAAGTAAGTAGATGCAATTTAACCAAATTGGAAGCAATACAAGCTAGACACCATATGCAACATGCAACCACATTTGACAGCGCGAAGTTAAAGCAAGCACCTGGGATGGTTGTGTGTGGCAATTGAGATCATCAACTGCAGAGCTACGTTTACTGTCTCCAATTGCTGACACTGCACCCATTAGAGCGCTGAAACTCTTAGTGCTTATCTTCGAATTACACTGGAGCGACTTCTGTCTTTTCTTTTCTGCATTAATCAACACTGCGTCAGAGTCTGGAATACGCATGCATAAAAAAACAATTGTGTGAGTATGGGTGAAGTGTGTGCACAATTAGTAAAGTGCAAAGGTAGCAGATAGCAGGTCGGTGAGAAATAAATGACGGGAGACATATGATAGCTCTACAACATGCATGGCACACTAAATTACTACAGGATTCTATGAAAATAATAGTTGACTGAAAGCAAATAGGTTAGTCCATTTTTCTGCACCGTCCGATGTACAAAGAACGGGCAGATCGCCTTCATCTACCTCCAGCCAGTCAGTGTTGACGATCTTCCTCGAAATGCCAGTGACCACCGGCCCAGTATTCCTCCCCTGCCTGCGCCCTCCCCTCGACCTCACCGCACCGCCGTGCTTGGCACTGCCCCCCTGGCCATCCATTCAAGCCCCGCCGACCTCCAGATCGGGCGCAAGCAGCTCCTGCACCCCACACCCCTATGATAGACACCGATGCGCCGCTTCCCCGGGGAACAGGCAGACTAGGTGCTCCGCGCGCCTAAGCGGGTGCTGCTTCTTTTAATTGCGGTTCAACTAACCCTGAATTGAAATCCAGGCGGGCTACTGACCTCTAGCAAAGGTGAAATAGTAAAAGGGCGGAAACCTTGTGCATTTAGTATCACGAAGAAGATGCAGTAAGAAGCGCTCAACTAGTTTCTTTCGTGGGATGAATACGGTGTGAGCGGAGACGTAAGATTTGCACGAATAAGGGAAGAGGAGTACTCTTTCTGCTGGCAGTGCTGTGTCCTCCTTCTGTTTTTCCGATGATCTTCTTGTTGTTCGCTGGAAACCAGAAGTTGTGGAGGACGATGCAGCCTTGGACGAACCCATGGCCAAGTTGTTGAGTGTGGTGCGGTGGCCGTCTGTCGGCGGCGGGGAAGCAGATCCAAGGCAGCGAACGACGGCGTAGCGGGAACAGCTCCGGTGCGGTGGACGGTTGCGACAGTGGAGCCGCAGCAGTGAGGCGCAGGACGGCGTGGTCGGAGTGGTTCTGGTACGGCGCACGTCGGCGTCGGCGTCGTGGAGGCAGATCTGCCTCGGCTTCAACTGCTAAGTCCTTGAGGGCGTTGCGGTTGCGGTTGCATTGGACGACGACGTCGGGGTACCGGCTCCGGCATGATGGAGGAGGGCGGCGGTGGATTGGCCGCTATGGGGTGGAGGACGGAGGAGGCTGGGGTTTCGCGGCTGGTGGAGATGGCCTTTTCGCGCCAACGGAGTATGAATGGGGAAACGGAGGGAGGCGGGGAACTAAGGGGGAACAATGTTCCGGTTTGAGACGCGCTTGTTTGAAATTTGGGGAAAGTTACAAACTTTGCCCCCATCTAAAATTTCGGACATATTGCGGGTTGGGGGTAGGACAGTCATGTCAGGTGTCCCAAATGTGGGCGGGATAGATTTCGGCCAAGCGCATGGGTAGGCGCCCACGGCCTATGAATGCTTCTCGGAGGCGGTTGAGACTGGCGTCTTGGTGAAGTTACAAACCTACCCCGGTTTAGACCTTTGGACATCGGGCCGATAGGCTACACGGGCCAGAGTCAGGACAGTAATTTCCTACCACCAAAACATTAGTCTCGCGCGGTTTCGGGTGACCAGAGGCCTATTTGGCGTTTCGTTCAATATTTGGGAGCAGAAGCATTAACGTTTTCGGTTCTCTTAAATTGAACTTTCAGGATTTGTCAAACTTCACAAATCTTTACTCTTGAAAATCCTAAAGCTATGATTATTTTGGAATGGAGGGGGTACATTTGAATATACATTGTACACGAGTATATATTAAAAAATATGCAACTTACCTCAGTTCATGCATGGTTCCAGATATAATCTCCTTGGTTGCAAAAAAGAAGTTAGATATGCGTATGAATATATATAGCATGTTCAAACTCACAACAAAGATTGATGCCCCCTTTTACATCTGATTTACAAATGCCATTATCTCGGGTTCAAATAGATGAATGCATTTCCTATTAATTCGAATCTTCGAAACCCCCTTTATGTTGAATTCGACATGTATTCTATTTCGTAGCTAGCAATTTGGAATGTATCCATGCAAGTGACAAATGTATAAAGTGCTTCACACTAACAACATGGAGTGCACTAATTAATGTTTATATATGAATTGCAAAAGCATCCATTGCCTGTATTTCAAACCGCTCTCACTCTATGGATCGATAATATGAAATAAACACATGCAGATGCTAGAATTCAATAGAGTATGGGTGTCTGATAGACCGATTTTTGTCCATACGCAATTTGCAGAATTCATGAACTCATCCAAAAATAATAATGCCATTTATATTTTAATTTAATGCGTAGAACCACCTTTTACACGTAGATGCACTATGCCTCGCCCCGTTCTCACAAACGCGTTATATATCTCTCTATCTAACGCATAAGTGCACACACTTTATATGTATCGGCATTTCTCTTTCACACATGCTCACAATCTCTCTCAGGGTGTCGGGGTGTCTCACGCACATGCTCTCTCTATTTCTCTCTCTCTCTCTCTCTCTCTCTCTCTTTCTGACTACTATGTACCACTCTTTTCACTAATCTCAGTTGGAAAACACTATTTCTCTCACATGCATATACACACATGCACGGTCTCTACTAGCCCTCTATACGCACATATATGTGCCTACGTGTCTCCCGCACGCACATTATCTTTAGGCCTCTCTCGCACACATTGCCCCCCCCCCCCGACACACCTCTCTCTTAGTAGTTGGCAGATATGATTTCATCATATCATTCGGTAGGATATCCCTGGCTGTTAGGCTGGATGGTAATACGAGGCAAAGTTTTACCCTAGTTCGGATCGGACCCTTGCAGTTGAAGAAAGAGCCTACTCCTGGTACTGTATATTAGTGATAGGGGTGTGTACAAAGTACACGTGAATACCAGGCATTATGCGTGTGTGTATACTATCGACGAACTAGCCCTCAAGCTTGTATAACATACTAAGGGCCTAGGGTTACAAATCATATATAGTCGGCTTATCACCAGTGGGGATAGAGTCCTCCGCGACTCTGGTAGCTTCGTGTTGTACGCTGAGTCCTCCACATGGGTCTTCGTATAACACGTCTCGGTCCAACCTATATGTGGCGCAGGATGGAACCGACCCATGAGTCTTCATGTTGACCCACCACAACTAGAAATGATGTGCCCACCACACCACACATGCAATCGGCCACTAAGAAAATAAGCATATACAATAGTACAACAGTATCTAGCTCACGATACGTCTCCATATTTTGTTGATGACACTGGCGGACTTTGCATTTGATGCGTGCTCCGTATTTTGTTGACGACACTTACGGTCATTGTATTTGACGTGTAGCCTCACCCCGCACGTACACATGCACGCACGCAAGACACGCACGCATGTAGGCGTGCAACACTGACACGTACACACGCACACATGCTGGCATGCAACACTGACACGTACACATGCACTCACGAACACACGCACGTACGCACCCATGCATGAAACACTGAAACGTACCCTTGCACGCACGCAACACTCGCACGCCTGCATGCACACAGCACACGACGCAAGACACACGCTCAACCTATACGTGCATGCACCCTTTGTTAAGGACATGGATTGTTACAGGTATTAATCAATCTTATCTGTGATAAGCAGAACATTGATGTTTGCAGCGGTCTTTAGGAATCACAACGTATCGAACGGGCTATCAACATAGTAGGCTTATCTACATGAAAAAGATGACATCACACTCAATGAACAATCATCGGTTGATGAAATGCCCGCTTCTGACCGCCCTGGCCCACCAAAGGTTCCTCTGTTGTGCGCTGCCTGCGTTGGGTCACTGACATGCAGGCCATGCACCCAAAGAGCCCATATGTCAGTGGAAGAACGGCGCGGTGTCCTAGGTCAGAGTCGAGGGCGCCACTCGCGGCACGCCCGGCTGAACACGCCTCCGTGCCGCATTCAAACGCCTCCATGAAACCCGCCCGTGTGGAAGCCGAGAAACCCACTCTGGACACACGTCCGTTCATGACCGGGCCGGCGTTAAACGCAACGCCAGCCGAGCTCCTCCCGTCCGCCGTCTATTTAATCTCCTATTTAAACGAGGCCAAACGCCGGCCAAGAATCGCACACCTCCGCCGCTCCCCAATCTCCTACACCATTTTGTCCACTCTTACAATGGTTTACGAAGAGTAGTTATTCCGCATCCAAGCCGGCTGGGTAGCCCGCCGGATACGAGCTATGCAGCTCGCTGATCCACCTCCCTCACCTCACCCGACGGAGCCAGTTGCCGCCCCAAGCCGGCGCGCGGTTCAGCAACTCGCCGCTCTAGGCCAGCTCGATGAGGAGCGGCGCACGGGGTCGTTGCTGCCGTCCACGCTGCCGCCTCGTACCGCGTCTCCCGTTTCTGTGGCCGAGACTCCCATGCCGGCGGCCGCGCCATGCAAGCAGCGACAGAAGCCGGGTGCGCGGAGAGCGACGAGTCAGTGGCCAGCGCCTCCATGTCCGCCGCCATCATCGAAGAGAAGTAGAACACGGGAGGCCGCCGCCGCTTGGGTCCCATGAAGGCCACCGCGGAGGCGACGCCGGCGCACACAACAGGTGTCTTGCCAGATCCTTTTGTTGCGAGGACCTTCGTCGACCCTGCATGGGCTCCAGGGAAGAGGGGAATGTTAGGATGAACTCGAGCCGGTGCCGGCCATGGCGAAGCAGTGGCCGCTGATGAACTCGAACCGGTGCCGGCCACCATCATCTTCGGCACCAGCCAATGATATCAGTTGGGCAGTGGGGAAGCGAGCCGTCCTTTGCGCTGAAGCATATACCTCCGGGGCTCCCGGTAGTCCGGTGATCATGCTGCTGGACATGAGGAACACAAATCGATCGGCGGGCGACCATTTAAGCCAGGTATTATATACCTGTGTTGTCCAGAACTAGCACCGCGTAGTTCATTTGAATGTAATGAAATTCGTCATGTTTGTATGAAAATCCGGTATTTTATATGATTTCCGTCGTTGTTTATATGAAATATCAGTTTGTCTACGTGTTTGCGTGAATTTCGTCCGGTTGGTTGAGTTGCTGTCATAATGTGTGCGGCTACAGTTGGATGGCGTAATTTGCGGGTCACCGGTCGGTCTGCGGGCGGCTCAGGCGGCGTTGTGGGACAAAAAAACACAGCTCGTGCGAGCTCGTCTCCAACGTGCGCGCTGGAGGATGCATGACAGCATGAGCACCCGAGCCATTCCTCGTTCATCGGTGGCAAAGGCACCGGTGGACAAAAGGGTCGCCAATACTTTGGCTACCCCGGGCAAGATCCAAACAGCCCCTCCCAATAGATTCAAATCCCTCGTTCGCCGTGGAATTTTGCCATGTGTTGTTTTCATGGACTAGCAAGATGCCCGTGCATTGCACGGAACATCAAGATGCATTTTTTAACAAACTCCCGCATGCATGCAAGGGATAATTAATGTCCTCCTTTGCTAGTACCACGAGGCAAACACCATTAATATTGCATCGATTAGTGTTAGTGGCCTTGTATATCTGCAAATTGTAATTTTCATAGTGGCCCCTTGTATATAAAAATGGATGGAGAAAGATGAGAGATAAGGTGAGGAGGAGTGGGGCGTGGTGGTGACTGGTGGTCGGACTGGGCGGAGGCATGGGGATGGACGGTGCATTATGTCTAGGTTTGTATCTCTCTCACACACACCCACGTAGGTGGGGGACGTGCACGAAGAGAAGAGGTGCACGCACGGCACACGTACTCCCGTCTCTTTCCCAACCACACCCGTGCGGGTACACGGTGGAGCTCATTTCTGGACGAAAAAGGCAGCCCACGTGGTAATATGGCACGTGTACTGGTTGTCCACTTGGTGGAGGGAGGATCGTCTACCACGGGTGAACAAACAAATTGCGACTTGACGCGTTATGTTAAATTAAAAAAAGAGGCAAACCATGTGGGGCCTACCTTAGAGGCAAGGCTCTATACACTGGAGTACTTTTGATGTGTCCCGTCAACTCGCAGAATGAGGAGAAGCTTGCTTAGTACGCCGTCTCCCCCGCCCACGGGTGCGGTGGCTCGCAGGATGAGGTGAAGCTTGCTTACGAGTAGTAGTAGTAGTACTACTACTGTACGCCTTTATGCCCGCTCCCTCGCCCACGCGCGCGGTGGCTCGCAGCACGAGGAGAAAATTTTACTACTCCCTCCATTTACTCCTCGTCCCTACTACGTACTTTGGTTAGTACTCCCTCCATTTACTTATACAAGGCCACTATAAAAAATACATTTTGCATCTATACAAGGCCACAAATAGTAATCGAGACAAAAGTTACTACTCCCTCCTTTCCAGTTTATGGCTCAATTTCAAAATCTCTCCAACCAAGGTAGACGGTGAGTGGTCGAATTAATTTCGTAGTTTGCACAATTAATTAGTACACTCGTTTTTATCAAGAAGTTATGTTTACCGAGGCATTAATTAGAATGAATGCATGAATGACCACTAAATTTCCATGAACTTGTACATGCATTGGTTAGTTTCCTCTTGACACTGCTTGCGTCGGGTGATCTAACGCACCTCGAAATCCAACATGTAATGGTACTACTACTAGTATAGTAGAATTGAGACTTATCAAATGGAAAAAGAATGTTTTTTAGATGAGCCCTATAAACTCTAGTGGGTACGTACTCCGTAAAAACAGATTTTTCCAAAACTAAGTCGCTCCCTTTCATGAATTCTGTAGTATACTCCTCCGTCGACGCTCCCTTTCATGAATTCTGTACTTCCTGTCGCCGACATGTGGGACATATAGCAACCGGGTTGACGTGTCAAGCACCAAATAATAGTGCAGAACAGCAGGGGGGACGCACCCCACTCGTACCGGCCCAGTAGTAGTAATGAGCAATGAGACGTCAAATCACAATGCGGCACCTTCCCAGACGGACGAAGCAACCATTATTTCACACTTCGGTTCGCCATCATCTCAAACCACGTAGTATTGCTTCTGCCTCAAGAGGGACACGCGCATCGCCTTGGTACATCATGACACGTGGGACCGCATGACAGGCCATGCTCCCCCGCCGATCGCTCGGTAAAATCACCTCATTTTTACTATAATTCCTCAGTATCGGTTTACTACATGGCATGCACGTCATTTTAGGTTGAGAATTTAACTGGCTATATATGTGATGAACAGTACTCTAGCCTTTTAAAAAATGTATACTTTTGTACAGTAGTACTATCGATGGATTGCGCCATGGAGCAAAAATTGAAATTAAAAAAAAGGTGGTACATATAGAGAGCGCCCGTCGCCAAATTATGCATATAGTACTATTAAAAAAGCTAGTACGTGCTTAATTGGGGTGCTAAATTCTATTAAAGAAATACTAGTAGTATGTACATACTGAAGAGTTAAAGTAACGAGAAGAAACATAACATAGTTCTGCTGGGGGCTCAGCACAACACACCCCTCAAATTAAACTAAGCACACCTGAAATTAAACTATGCAACTAATCCGGTAGACACTGCATTAGAAGTTTAGAACCACCATGAGCAACGACACTGCCACCTTACTCGGAGTCCTCGTCCACGTCCTCAACTTTGTCCTTGTCCCTCTTCCTCTTGGCCGATACTTCTTTGCTTGAACCGCACACTTGGCTGTTGCTCTTCATCCAACCCTTGTAGATATTGAAACAAAGGTAGCCATCCATTGCAGCGTAGTGGATGTGGTCTATATCTAGTACATTCCGCTGCCATGCATGACGATGAAACGTGTAATGAGGTTTCTCCAGTTTACGGTACGAAGGATGAACCATGGCTCCTGCCAGGGTCAGCATTGAAGGCTGACGAGAGGGCACCAGCCGATTCTTCTGGAGGTCGAAGGGGTTGCCTACAACGAGGCCTATCCGACCCAGGACTTCTTTGTCGTTCTTAAAGTCTACAGTAACGAATTTCACTGTTTTTTCCTTGAGGAAGTTCTTAAAATCCTGGCACTCAACGTCGGCATGGCATATGTGGTAGACCAAGCAAACGTTATGTACGCAACGCTGTGTGATTTGACGTCGAACTCATCGCCGGTGATGGTTCTAACCTTGTACTCACCGCCGATCGTGGAGATTTGGTACGCCATGGATTTGGGAGGAGGGTTAGGATTAGTGGAACTGCCGTAATGTGAATGGATGGGACGACTAGGAGCGAACCGCCGTAGTATTGAAGGACATGTGGGGACGAGTAGGAGCGAACTGCCAGCGTGGGAACGGCAGGGTAGTGGCTTTCCATTCTCCCATGATACGGGCTTCCGAGAGCGCTTGGATCTGAGGTCGAACGGTTGCATGGTGTGATTCTAGACCTATGGGTGAATATCCTATCCTGGAGGGTTATTTTGCAAATTTTCAACAACTTAGCATGCGACCGTTTGATCTCAGATCCAAGGGCTGCCAGCAGCCCGTATCATGGTCGCGCCTACCACGACCGTCGCGTCGCTCGCGCGGTCGCGCCCTTGGAGATTTAACACGGTGCATTAGGCTATCTGATGTTGGCATGTCATACATAGTCATCACTTAGTCACTCATACTACAACAAGGTTGGCTATAAGGTTGGCTATAAGTGTATTTTTTTACTCCTCTCTATCTCTTTCTTCGTACTCCCTCCGTCCCATAATATAAGAACGTTTTTGACACTAGTGTAGTGCCAAAAACGTTCTTATATTATGGGACACAGGGAGTACTAGTAAATATTGCATTTGCCAAGGAGTGACCTCTTCCAATGAAATGGTGTTGCTAAGTTTGCTTCATTTAATTAGCTATAGACTCAAAATTGTCTTTTCACCTAGGTACACGCGCTTAGCACCGTTTCTTCCTTGGGTTACCAAACTAGTCTCTCTCTTCTTGATTAACTTGTCACATCAGACTTTATGCCTATGTGGCAAGCTTAAGCACCTGTAGGAGCAAGTAAAAGTAAGTACAATAGTGCGCTTTACATGGCATTTTTGCATATGTGGAGGAAAGAGAGGCAAGGAAAAAGTGGAGAAGTGGGCTCTCATGCAAGAGCCAGCCTCTACTACATGGTGGAGCATTGGGAGAGGCACCTGTATGGAGGTGGTCAGGAATCGGGAGACTCACGCCGGTCGTAGCGCCGTAGTTAAAATGATATTGGCAAGTCAAATCATGGGGCCCCACCTGTCCAGCAGTAACTCGCTGTCAAATCACACAGCCCTACATTTGCAGCAGCCTACTCCCTCGTCTTCTCGCGTCTCTGTCGAACCGACTAGGCGGAACTGCCCCGCCTACCGCGCAGGAAAAGCCCCGCCCTTGACTTTTAAATACAACTACATCCGCTTAAGAATCCAATGATATACTTTTTGTGACATAGTAACTCATATTTAGTTAGTCAAATGGATGACCTAGAACTACGTGCAGGCCCTATAAACCGAGACGCCTAAAAATAAAAAAACCGAGACGGAGAGGGTAGTTCAGCATGTATCTTTTTAGATCAATATAGTCAGGATTCACCAAGGAGCAAAACCAAGTGGAAGGCTGCTCCTGTCGTGTTGGCGTAGCAACTCAAGCAAGGTCAGTCCGCACACAAAATGGCGACACACTTAACAGGACCCCTTTGGCCGACATGTGGCTCATCCACCGTCTTGTTCCACGTGCGATGCACCAAATTACAGTTCGGAGCAGTGGTTGGAATTGGAGGCACCCCGGTCGTAGCGCCGCAGTAGTAGAAAATGAGCGATGAGGGGTCAAATCACAAAGCCCCACCTTTCCCGCATTAAGCTGGACGGACGAAGCAACCATCATTTAACTCTAGGGCGCAAGAGCATAAATAAAAGAGAAAACAATGATGCGTGCGGCAGCTACCTAGGGCACCCTAGGGTAGGGGTCTCCACTACAGATCCTCTTTTTTTGAAAGCGCCTCCACTACAAATAGGCTTCTCCCTCGTCCTCTTGAAGAAAACCAATGATGAGTGTGGCGGTAGAGTTTGTAGGAGTACTACGGCGTGCGGGGCCACATCATAGTAAACGGGTTCGAGTTGACGCCTTAAATATGTGTGGGCCGCTTGGTTTTACGGGAATGAGGCAGCATTTTGGGTTCGGGGACCAGTCGAGATATAGTACGTACAAAAAATTGTGGACGTAGGTTCGACCGAGAGGCAATGATGCATGGGCCCTGCATTTTGATATACCCGGGGCTGCGTGAAGTTTGCTACTCTACTCAAAACTAGTAAGGTACACATGTATTGAATGCATGAGATTTCGAAACCAAATTAAGAATAAATACACACTATAGCATGTAAAGCATTGAGTCATATATGCATGATGTAGATGTTCGTTTAGTTCTTATAGTTCATCTCATTCAAAATCAATTAGTTTTATAAAAATGTTAAGATTCATGGGGTTGTGCATTGTAAATCATAAAGTAAAAAACAAATAACTGCAATTCATTTAGAAAAAAAATAATCAATTATGATACAGAAGATTCTAGAACAAAGGAGAAGTGCTTGTGTTTTGAGGTTTGTGCATTATGCTTAAGTTCAACCATGGAGTCTTCTAAATTGTACATGTGGCAGATCTGGTGGAATGTTGATGATATCCAACGGCCAGTAGTGCTTGGATTTGCCTATCTCTTCATTGTCGGGTTAGCTTCATCCAGCGACCATCTTTCAAAGTTATTGGCACACTATATAGTTCTTGTGCCATAGTTGCATGTTTTGGAAAAAAGCTACTAGTGGGTTGTACTATCTATTTAGGAATAGAAGATGTATACATGGAAGTTGTAGGGAAAGAGATGACATGGAGCATCTCAATTCCTATGAGTAGGGATTGGAAAAGAGATGTCATTTGGTTCACATCATAGGAACTTTTCTATTGAATCTAGAGATGACATGTATCTCAATTCCTATGAGGACGGATTAGAAAAGAGATGTAATTTGGTTCATATCATAGGAACTTTTCTATTGAATATACGCTAATGTTTATTTTCCTTTGAAATTAAGGGAGTATAGGAATCCATTCATATGAACCAAGTGGCTCTAAAGCTATAGAAATTATATCATGTTTATTTCCTTTGAAATGTGGAGTATATGAATCTATTCCTATGAACCAATTGGCTCTAAAGGAAAAAATCCTATAAAAATCATATCATATAGAGTTCCTATGATATTCCTCGACACTAAAGGATGCTTGAAATTGCTGCGGCTGATACGATGGTCTTTCTTTGTAGACTCCTCACCCATCTTTACAGTTACCTCTCAAAGATGAATGAAATGATATATACATGGTATTCTACATGTGCAATTTGGTACACAAAAACTCGGTAAAAGTTTGCGAGGTTCGAATTTTCAATAAAGCTATATGCACTGCATTTCGGAACGGAGGGAGCATACGGCAGTTGCTAACACTCACGTGGAAGATTTGTGTGTAGGAGGAGTGGCTATTCTATTAAATGACATGGCAAAACTGACACTGTCGGATGCCGATCTAACGGTTCTTACGGCGTTCGTCAGGAAAAGGCTTGTGGCGAACGTTTGTCGGATAATGATTTATGGACACATGCATTGCATTCATACGTGCCCCCCTCTCTCTCACGCACACGCACCCTCACGAGTCACGACTCTCCCGAGTCCTCTCGCAGACTCGCACGTCGCACCCACCGTCTATCTGCAGGTAGACGTCACGCACATATGTGCTCTTCACACCCTACCCCCAGAACTTCTAAAAAACAAAAGACGGCGCGCACATTTTATTTTAGCTCATACGTCACACACTTATACTATTACTCTTGCGGCGAACGTTCTTTGGGCGTAGTATATTGTACTCTCACGAAGAGAAGCGGTGCATGCACGCACTAGTTCTCTCACACCCACTCGCGGGTACACGTAGGAGAACATTTTTTTGAAGCTGGTACAACAAAATCACTCCACTATATATAAAAGCGGGAGCCTTAGCGCTTGCTTTACTAGGGTTCCTCTCGTTCACTCTCTCATGATCTCTAGATCTAAGCAACACATAGGTGGCCACACTCTTTCTCAGCTCATGACTGGTCACAAATCCGGCCGGACAAGCTCGACCGGGGCAGGGGTGTAGGTGCATCATTCAAGCTGTCGTCGGCGGCGAGGGAGGAGACCAACGGCTGCCCGCGCGTCCCGATCGGCGGCCGTGCCGTTCTCTCCGAGAGAGCGCCGGCTCGGGAGGGCCTGCGACCCCTTCTTCCTCCCTGCGGTATTGTGGCCAAGATGCAGCCTCCCGACGCCGTCTTTGCCACATGCCGACGACCCTCAGGTATATATTCCTTCGAAACCTGCCTTGCTCTACTGCCCCAGCTCCCTTCGTGTGGATCCTTTTCTACTTCCGTCCGCTGTTCCAAAGCAACCTAGACTTCTACTATTATTAGAAGTAAAGCTAGTTCATACAGTCGACTCAAAGCGTTGGTTCAAATAGGGAAGAAAGTGGGAAAGCTGTAGCATGAATCTAGGACTTGGTTCTAAGAGCAAACGGGGGAAAATAGTAATATCTGTCACCGTTTAAATAACCGTATTTTGTATTTGCGCAAACAGGGATGTTTGTCTCCATATCGTTTCGGGATGTCTGTCTCCGTATCGTTTCTATCCGCGCAATCAAAAGCACACACCTCAGTTTTAGTACAACTGCGCAAAATGAGATGGCTATCCCTCGTTGCCGTCGTCTAACCTCCCGTCTTCAAGGTATCCCTACATTGGTAGTAACTAAGGTAGAATGACCAACGCAATCTAAAAGAAGCTGATTCGTACGTTTTACTTCCTGATTGCAGTGCAGGGATGAGCGAAAACAACTGCATCCTAGTCCGGAATGCACTTTCTACCAGTTCATCCATGGACTGAGGACTAGCTGGCACGGCTGCACGGTGGTTTTTTGGACAGGTGCGTGGACAAGAGGCATTGTGGTCTGCTTATTTCTGCAAATAGCGGTGCTTAAATTTAGTGGAATACATAAGCATTTCAGCTGGTCAGTACACTGCATGGTTCAGTTCAACATTCCAGCTGAGACCACAATTATAATTGGTTATTCTGGAATGAGAGAACCTAACCCTGGATGGTGGCAACAAGAGAAAACTAGAGTGAACTCCAGCAAATTTAAGCCTGCCGGGAGGCCCTTTGCTCAGAGAAGCCTTGCTTGTTTTTTCCTGATTTGTAAACCTTCTCACAACTTTGTCTTTTGCTGTGAACTAGTATATGTTTGTTATGTTCTATGAATCATTGAGATGTATAAAATTGCTTAACTTATGCTTTTCAAGTTTTTTATGAAGACGAGTTTAATGTGAGTGTTCCACATGAGCGCTGGACTAGCGTGTGAACGTTTGGAATTTATTACATTGTGGCCTCAATTAACTGCATGAACCACTGTAACAAGATACATAGTTGCTTATATGTCAGACAACAGATTGTTGAGTGTTAGCTGGTCGATAGCCTAGTGTTGAAGCGAGCTGAGCCAATGTGCCGTGTTTTGCACAACTGCTTACAAGTGGGGTAGCACCAACATTGTTTACAAGTACTTATGTATACGTCGGCGCACGGTTCTCGAACGAGTGCTCTATTTCATCAAAACACACACTGCTCGTATGATAAACCGTGACAACTTATGTCTTACCATGCCATAATCATGAAAAAACTAGTGAGGACGCATCTGTTTCGGCAACAATTACGATGGTTCTCACATGATTCACGGGCACACAAAAGTAGTAGCAGTTCCGATGGACGGATTCAAACAGAGTACTAGCCCAGAGGGGTCGATAACAGGCAAGGTTCGGATAATTAGACACAATCCAAACTACTATTAAACACTAGCTGGGGCAACTATTTCATGCCTCGATCTAATTTGGGCTGGACACAAGACGGACCTTGCCATGAACATCATCGAGGACGTCCCGCAGCAGCTCAATCCTGTGAACCTTCATGAAGACAACCTTGTGGCCTTGCCACTGATAAACTTGTTTGTGGAGGCATCCCACGTCATCTTCCTGAGTAAGCTTGACAAGAACAATATGTCACACAAATGAAGGAGTAGCTTTGAACTTCTTGTGCTTCAGTACACCCTGGACAACACGCCTGACAACAGTGAGGCTGGAATACAACTCTTCATTGGTATAACCGCAAATGGCTTCCAGGATCCAACAGCCTAAGAACTCTGTTTTCCTAGTGCGTATATTCAGTTCGTCCGCCTCATAGCGACTGACATGTACAACCACACAATCCTTGTCTGCATCAGGGCTCTAATTGAAACAGAAACAAATTCTGAATTACTTTTCAGTATAAGAAACACAAGTTATTTAAACCACTATGTATAGGATGGCATCGAAGCTAATAAAATTTTGCATTATTAATCACCACATACTTCCTTTTCTAAAAAAATCACCACATACTTAGATGAAAAACCACAATCGAGATCGGCAAAGAAGGAAATCACCTTGGGCAGCTCAGTGGGGGGGGGACACATCCTTGAAGGGGGAAAACTGCTCCTGCAGTGCCACGGGGGCTGTTAACTCAAACGGGGCGTTGACCATCTCAATAGTGGCCGTGAGCGTATCTGGGGTCGGCTCGGTGGTTGCCTCCATCTTCTTGGAGCTCTCTGTCTCGTGGGGATCAGCCTCCCGCGTCTGCTCCAATATCGGCAGATCTTTGCCTGGTTCTCCTTGGTCCATCATGAAACTGATGAATACTAGGAGACCACTGAAAGGAAAACACAATCGCAATGACAATGAAACAAAAAAGAGAGTGAGGATCGGTTACTGCTTTGCAAAAGTTCTTTTTTTCTCTGAACGAAACTATACCAACATCACGGATCCGCTTACCTTCCCTTTGTTCAGAGAGAAGAATAGTGGCAGATGCGAGTGTTGCCTTTCTTGAAGACGGTGAGGGAGAAGGGGATACAACGAAGAGTGAAATGATGGTTGCTTCGTCCGTCAAACTTAGACTGCGGGGAGGTGGGGTTTTGTGATACGACGGCTCGTTACTGCCGCGCTACGACCGGGGTGACTCTCCGCCTGCATACTGCCTTCTAATTTGGTGGATGGCATTTGGGCCCGCGCGCTGCATGGCCCGCATGTCGGTGAACAAAAGTATAACGACATTCAGTAGAGGGAGACGTTTCAATGACCTAGGAGGAGCCAGAAGCGGTAGAGTGTCTCCACTTTACTAGTAGTAATTGTTTGTCTGGGTAGCTGTAGAGTGTCTCCACTATACTAGTAGTAATTGTTTCTCTGGGCCTAAGACAAAACAGCCCATCCACACTAGTAAATAGTAAAATCAATTCAAAAGCCCATATATTTACTGAATGAGAGGCGCTACCCACACCCAGCACACCGCCCCCCCCAAAACCTGGGTGCTCTTCTTCCTCCTCGCTCCCACCCACCTCACGTCAGCTTGCTCCACTCGTACCCCCAAATTCCTCACCTCACTCCTAAAGAAAACCCCAGCTCCCCTTCTTCCTCACTCCTACAGAAAACCCCCAGCTCCCCTTCTTCTTCGCTCGCACTACAACTAGGCTCGTCGTTCATTACTCTGCTCAAATCCATGAGCGCGACACAACGTCCTCGAGGAAAATGGAGTCGGCTGACCCCAGCGCCAAGAAGATGAGGCTCCCGCCAGCGGCGACGCCTGTTGTAGATCCCGCACCCGACAGCGCGGGGAGAAGCGGCGCCCCGCCCCCACCGGATCCCAGGAACCCGTAGAATCTCGGGTGGACCGCATCAGCGATCTCCCGGACGCCGTCCTTGGGGAGATCATCTCGCTTCTCCCCACCAAGGATTGTTGCCGCACCCAAGTCCTCTCAATTCGGTGGCGCCCTCTATGGCGTGCCGTGCCCCTTAATCTCGACTGTCGTTAGCTATCTCTCTTCAATGATTTTGAAATCCCCAGAGCCATCATGTCCTCCCACCAGGGCTCCGTTCAAAGCCTCTGCATCCCGTCATGCTACCTGAGCAAGCATACCATGCCCTGCACGGTGGACGCCTGGCTGAAATCCCCTGAATTCACAGAACTACAGCTGCTTGAGTTCTACTATTCCCCTGGAAATCACATACTACATACCGAACGCCATGAACTTGTGCCCTCAGCACCGATGTCCATCTCGCGGTTTTCGTCCTCTCTCCACACCGCCACCTTTGCGCCGTGCTACCTACCAGACAATCTGGTACTAAACCTTCAACTCCCATTTCTCAAGAAACTTTCACTTGTGCGGGTTCGTATATCGGAGGCCTCATCGCACAACATCATCCACTCCAGTTGCCCTGCGCTGGAGTGCTTGGTGCTTGTTTTCACAGTTAGAATCGGTTGTCTCCAAATAAAGTCGACTAACCTTGTAAGAATTGGAATTTGTTTTGACGGAAGGCAGCTCATCATCCAAGATGCCCCTTCACTTCAAAGGTTGATCCTTGATTCTAGTTATTCACCGTTGCAAATAACCGTCCTCTCCGCGCCTAAACTTGAGACCTTGGGTGTAATACATGATCTCTGTGCTAATTTCAATATGGTGTTTGGCTCCACAGTTCTTCAGATACTTTATATTATCATCTACACTTGTGACCATAAGCTGCATTTTAAATTTCTGCGCATAATTTATATATCATCTTGGAGTACACATTTCGTACTAATATTATGTTCTATGCTCAATGAACAGTTTCTCCATGGATGGCCTATCAATGGTGCTGGATTCTGTCAAGATCTTATATATCCAAATGAATAGTTTTGATCTGAACAAGATTATTGGCTTCTGCAATGCTTTCCATGTCTGGAGAAGTTGTATATAAAGGTGATAATTTCACACACATTGGAAGCTGTTGCTCTTTCGACACTCTTCTTTTAGACCTTAACTGTTTTCAATCTTCATGTCTATTTAGGCAACAGGACGGGGTAAGAAAGTTATAACCAATCGGTGGATTCGTAAGCATCAGGATTTTCTCACTTCTCATGAGATTCGATTGAAGACAATAACGCTAGAACAATATGTAGCCAACCGTACAAACACAAGATTTGTCACATTCTTCCTGCTGAATGCGAGGTTACTATTGTCCATCAGGCTTAAGTTTATCAGCAGCATGGTTTTGACGGATGGGTATGTCGAAGAGCAAAAAAAGGAGTTTCAGGTGGGCAAAAGAGCTTCTGAACGTGCCGGGCTTCTATTTACAACATATTGTGGTCATAATCCACTAAATTTTACGACCCAGGATGTTCATTCTATGGACCTGACCGATCCATTTGACCGTGACTACTGAAAACAGTGCTGGAGTTAGATGTTGTTGCCCTTTTCAATCTGGTTTTTTTTGTAAACCTGATGAACAATTAACCTCGTGCTTTAGTACATTTTGTAAGCTGGAGTTAGATGTTCCTGCCCTTTTCAACTCGGCTGTGACTGTCATATTTTCTTTGAAACAAGGCAAATGGCTTGCAATTCGTTTAATTTAGAGTGAAATATTGTAACAAATCCCAACCAAGGGAAATAACATCACTCTCGCCGGCTGCTTGAGCTCACTGTGCATTTCAGAAGCCAAGTGATTAGCCCCCACCAGCACCCACAAACTTATTTCGAACTAGCACATCAAATGGGCTGTAAATTTTCATAGGACAGGCTGCATGACCGTGACAGATTTGGATTCTGACATTTGGGACCCGCGAGGAAATAGCCTATCCAAGGTGGTGTCGACTTACTAGCCAGTCAACAAACGATTCTGCCTACCAGCCGTTGGATTGACATCCAACATCTGTCGTGTATCTTCTATCTCTTGTCTTCTTCTTCCTCCAGCCGCCCAAACCAAACCACCCCGTCGGCTCCGCCTGCTCCCGCCTCCCATGGCTGGTTGCGCCTCCGCCGCCCTACCGTATGTACCCTCCAACGTTGGCCAGTCCCTCCCTCTATTCCCCCACACGTCCTGTTATTCTCCGGCGACGTCAGCCCCAACACGCACCCGCGCCTGAACCAGTCAACCCTCGTACTCCCCTCCGCCTGCGACTAGACCGGCGCATCTTCAACGGCTCCTGTTCGTTCCGTCCGAGGCCTCGCCGTCGTCCTCCGCCTTGCGGCCTTGGTTCGCTCTCCGTGCGCGTTGCGCCACCCTCTTGCGTTGTCAACGTCGTCAACAACCGAGAGGAACAAGGAGATGACTGTACGTGGAGAGGATGATAGTAGGGACCCACCAGCGTCATGGCAGTACGCAAGCAAGTGCCTCTATAGTACAAGCCCAAAAATGTGGTTCCTCCTAATGGTTGGACATCTGGGGCTCACGCCATTGTCAACATAGTCAATAAACGAGAGAATTACACTATGAGCGGCTGACACCAGGGACCCAGCAAGTCGCGCTGTTTTTTTTGAGGAACAAGCAGTTGTTATTTATACTAGTTTTAGCGATGGATCAGGATAACAACGGGGCTGTGCGGGGGCTGTGGCCCGTCTAGCCAGGGTTTTATTTATGTTTACCACATCATGAGCCCAGTTGTGTTTTTTTCTTGCTGAAAATGGCTAGCCCAGTTCTATTTTTTTAAAGAAATACCCAAACATGGCCTACTTGCTTTATCGGCCCTGCTGGGCTGCAAATCTTTCAAGACGAGGAGAGTTTCATTCGGTTTGCCCAGAAATGGGCTGTACATTTTTAAAACACATCAAACCGGGAATTAGTTTCAATTTTTTTTCATTACAAGATCTTAAATTCCATTGATTTTTATGCGTGGACAATTATTTGGATTTTATATTTATATAAATTATTTTTCAAAATAGTTTGAATGTGAATCGATATTTCTGGATTAAAAACAGTTGACCGCACGGAAATATGCAAAATTTCGTATACTTATTAACCATGGCCACAATATGGGGTGTAATGCTAACAAAAAGAAGATGGGCTCCAAAAAAAATCTTAAGAATTAGCAAATGGGCTGTACATTATTAGAAATAATGGGAGATGGGTTTATGCTATTTTCCACAGATTTGAGGTTGACTTGTGCGCCTACTACAGGTTGACGCGTATGCTTTCATAAAAATGGTTGACGCACACGCAACGCCCTGTCAACTTAGTCAACACACGAGAGCAGTGACTGTTGGATGTCCATCCAACGGCTGTCGTGCTTCTTCAATCTCTGCTCTTCATGCTCCAGCCGCTCAAACAAGCGCCGGCGGGACTGCCTGCTCCCTCCTCCCGCGACCGGTTATGCTGCCGCGCAGGCCTCACGGCCCCACCGTACTCCCATCGCTGGCCTAGCCATCCCTCTACTCACCCACACATGCTGTTATTCTCCGGTGACGGCAGACGAACCAGTAAACCCTCGTACTCCTCCGCGTGGGAAATAACTGCCGAGTATTCCCTGGCTCCATGTCGTTCCCCTCCTAGGCCTCGCCGTCGTCCACCGCCCTGGTGCTCTCAGCACGGCCTGGTCAACGTGGTCAATGAACGACATCCATCGGAAGTGGACTGTACGTGGAGAGGCTGACAGCTGGGTCCACGGCCGCACGCAAGGAAATGCCTCCTTATTACGTGCAAAATAATGATTCCTCCACCTGACAGCTAGGACCCACAGGAAGGGCCTCTGTATTTCACGAAAAAACGTTCCCCCCGCTGACAGGTCGGACCCACCAGCTATATCTTCGCACGCAAGGAAGTGCCTTCTTATTACGCCCAAAAAAATGAATACCCCCTTCCTAGCTGGGACCCACCATATTGTTGGGCTGACTTTTGGGCCTACTAAGTTGACGGGGACGGAGGGCTTTGTCAACTTAGTCAATACTCCAGTGACCGTATGATGTCCATCCAACGGCCATAGTGCTTCTTCAACCTCTGGTCTTCTTGCTCCAGTCGCCCAAATCAGCGCCGGTCGTGCCGCCTGCTCCTGCCTCCCGTGGCCGGCTATGCTACCGCGGAGGCCTCACCGCCCCCATACTACTCCCACCACTGGCCAGGACATCCCTCCACTCACCCACACCCCCTGTTATTCTGCGGCGACGGCAGCCTCACACCGCAGCCGAACCAGTGAACGCTCGTACTCCTCTTCGCGTGGGCATCCACTGCCGCGTCTTGCCCGGCTCCGCGTCGTCCCCTTCCTAGGCCTCGCCGTCGTCCACCGCCGTGGTGCTCTTGGCGCGGCGTGGTCAATGTGGTCAACGATCGACTTCCATCGGAAGAGTACTGTACGTGGAGAGGCTGACAGCTGGGTCCACGGCAGCCGCAAGGAAGTGCCTCCTTATTACATGGAAAATAATTATTCCTCCACCTGACAGCGGGGACACACCGGACGGGCCACCAGTATTTTGCGAAAAAAATCATTTCCCCCTGACTACTGGGACCCACCGGACGGGCCACCATATTTCATGAAAAAAATGTTCCCCCCGCTGTCAGCTCGGACCCACCGGAAGTGCCTCCTTATTACGCACAAAAAAATGAATACTCCCCCGGCTAGCTGGGACCCACCTTGGTGGGAGGCTGACTTGTGGGCCTACTAAGTTGACGGGGACGAAGGGCTTTGTCAACTTAGTCAATATGAACGATTCTAGCTCCAGTGACCGTACGATGTCCCTCCAACGGCCGTAGTGCTTCTTCAACCTCTGGTCTTCTTGCTCCAGCCGCCCAAAGCAGCGTCGGTCGTGCCGCATGCTCCTGCCTCCCGTGGCCGGCTGTGCTGCCGCAGAGGCCTCACCGCCCCCTACTATTCCCACCGCTGGCCAGGCCCTGCGGCGACGGCAGCCTCATACCGCAGCCAAACCAGTGAACCCCCGTACTCCTCTCCGCGCGGGCTTCCACTGCCGCGTCTTCCCCGGCTCCGTGTCGTCCCCATCCTAGGCCTCGCCGTCGTCCCCCGCCGTGGTGCTCTCCGCACGGCGTGGTCAACGTGGTCAAGGAACGACTTACATCGGAAGAGTACTGTACGTGGAGAGGCTGACAGCTGGGTCCACGGCCACAGCCCAGTTTTTTTGTGATTTGCCAAGTAAGTCGCTTTGTCAGGCCTGTTGGGCTGCAAATCTTTCAAGACGAGGAGAGCTTTCATTTGGCTGGCCGAGAAAATGGCCCATCAGTAATGAGAAATGGGCTGTACATTTTTAAAACACATCAAACCGGCAATTAGTTTCAAATATCTTTTTTTTTATTTCAAGATTTTAAATTACATTAATTTTTATGCGTGGAGAATTTGTTGTATTTTATATTGATATACATTTATTTTTAAAATCAGTTTGATTGTGAGTCGAAATTTCGGGATTGAAAACAGCTCGGACCGCACCGAAATATGCAAAATTTCGTATAATTGTTTAGCCGTGGCCACAATATGGGCTGTAATGCTAACAAAAAGAATATGGGCTCCAAAAAACCTTAAGAATTAGCAAATGGGCTGTAAATTATTAGAAATAATGGCAGATGGGCTGTATGTTGTTTTCCACAGATTTGAGGCTTTCCTAAAAAAAATGTTGACGCACAAGCACTGACTGTTGGATGTCCATCCAACGGCCGTCGTGCTTTTTCAATCTCTGCTCTACCTGCTCCAGCCGCTCAAACAAGCGCCGGCGGGACTGCCTGCTCCCTCGTCCCCGTGGCCGGCTGTGCTGCCGCGCACGCCTCACCGCCCCACTGTACTCCCATCGCTGGCCTAGCCATCCCTCTACTCACCCACACCTGCTGTTATTCTCCGGCGACGGCAGACGAACCAGTAAACCCTCGTATAGTCGTACTCCCCTTCGTGTGGGAAACAACTGCCAAGTCTTCCCTGCCTTCGTGTCGTCCCCTTCCTAGGCCTCGCCGTCGTCCACCGCCGTGGTGCTCTTGGCGCGGCGTGGTCAATGTGGTCAACGACCGACTTCCATCGAAAGAGTACTGTGCGTGGAGACGCTGACAGCTGGGTCCACGGCCACAGCAAGGAAGTGCCTCCTTATTACGCGCAAAATAATTATTCCTCCACCTGACAGTGGGGACCCACCGGACGGGCCACCGTATTTCATGAAAAAAACGTTTCCCCCCTGACTGTTGGGACCCACCAGCTACACCTTCGCACGCAAGGAAGTGCGTCCGGGCAAAAAAACAAAACGATTCGCCCCCCTGACTGCTGGGACCCACCAGCTACATGTTCGCACGCAAGGAAGTGCCTGACAGTCGGGACCCACCTGGTCAAAGCGTACGTAGCGTTGTCATTCTGGTCGCGAACGTGTACGTACATATATACTGGTGGATGTAGAGGCGCGCACGTGTCGTAGTAGAGGCGCGCACGTAGCATGTACACGTACGTACAGTGGCCAGGGTGCAAGAAAGAACATATGGCCACGTATGTGTAAATACGGGCGGGGTCTCGAACGCCTACTCGCGCATACGTACGGCGAGGGCTCGTTGACATGGCTGGGTCGGAATGGAGAAACTGCGTCGTCGTCGTGTTCATGGGGAGGCAACGGAATGCGTCGTGTTCATGGGGAGGCACCGGAATGTGTCGTGTTCATCGGGAGGCAACGGAACGCGTGGGAGCCAACCGGCTGGGTCGGAACGGAATGCGTGGTGGTGTTCATCGGGAGGGCTTGGACGGAACAGGCGATGGAAACGAGGCCTGGCGTATCGCAGAACGGAGGAAACGGCCTTGTGTTCGACCGGCCACGTTCGAAACGGGATCCTATTCATCGGGAGGGGTTTGGCGTACCGCAAAACGGACGAAACGGACCTCCTACGGTCGAAACGGGGGTCCTGTTGATCGGGAGGGATGTGGCGTACCGCAGAACGGACGAAACGGACCTCCTACGGTCGAAACGGGGGTCCCGTTCATCGGGAGGGGTGTGGCGTACCGCAAAATGGGACTTCACGGGATACTGTTCATCTCCACCGTCGACCTCCTCCAGCCTCCACGGGCTACCGTCGACCTCCTCCAACCTCCACGGGCTCCTGTTCATCCAGCCTCCACCGCGCGCTACTCCACCGGCTACTGTTCAACCAACCCTCCACGGGCACCCCTCCACCGTCTACTGTTCATCCACCCCTCCACACCACGGGGTCCTGTTCAACCACCCCTCCACGGGCACCCCTCCACCGTCTACTGTTAATCCGGCCCTCCACCACACCACGGGGTCCTGTTCATCCACAGGCAATGCCACCGCTCACTGTTCATCCAAACCCCCCCGCAACACTCACTGTTCATCCCAGAGGCAGCATCGATCGGCTTCAGTTAGCAGTAGTAGCGAAAGAATCACTCGATCGGGTTCAGTAACGTGTAGCCTGCAGTGCAATCGCTCGGGTTCAGTTAGAGCCCAACGCCTCGCTCGGGTTCAGTTAGAGCCAATGCCTCGCACACACGCGCGTATGTGTACGAGAGAAACGCGCATCGCTCAGCCCCCGACCTCCCACCGTAACCGGGAACTCTTCAAAATTTTCCTCGCCCTCGCTTCTACCACGTTTTTTTCGTCATGGACGGCCCAAAGAATGTCATGCAGCTGCGTCTCCGGCCCGCCCAGGACGAAAAGCCCATTTTCTGTCATGATTTTTTTTCATAGAAGTAGAAGCCCACCACATCTATGATGATACCGGGTTTTGTCACAATTATCGTCATAGAAGTGTCATATGTATGACAGAAAAAAAATTCGTTCGGCCCAAAATGTCACGGATGTGTCTTTTTTTTGTAGTGACTACATGATGCTGCTAACGCGACACTACGATCAGAGACCCTTCGACAAAACTGTGTGCGATGCAATAATCGCAAACGGTGGTGTAAAAAACCGTCAAAAAAGGTGCAAAATGTTTGCGATGACGGATGCATCAAACACGGTTCAGATTTTAGTTGCGTGTGCGATGCAGGGCATACGGTTCAGTTCAATTAACTATTTGCGATGAGGCAGAACAAAAGAACCGGGCAGGCGGATGAAGTCGTGTGCGATATACAACATACGATTCACTCAGGTGAACTGTTTGTGATTAGGCAACACAAAAGAAATGGTCAGCTAGATCAAGGTGTGTGCGATATACGGCATTCAGTTCACTCGGATGAACTGTTTGTGTTGAGACAAGAGAACATAAATAGTTCAATATAACCAGATGTGTGTGATACGCGGCAAACAGGTATGTAATCAGAAATGTGTGCGGAGACTGATAATAACACAGACGATTGCTGCTAATAAGACATGTGTTTTGTGCGATGGGATTGCATATACAACAACAACATATATATACACACATTTATAATGACATGGTTGCATAACCAAATTAAATATCCACTTACATAGGTGGCTACTACAACCATGGCATTTGCACACACCAAAGTAAACTATTACATGCATAATTACATAGGTGGCGACTACACACATGCCATTTCCACACACCAAAGTAAACTATATATTACATCCATGATTAACTAGGATAAACGATCAACTGATCATCATCTACTTCTTGTGACGCTTACTCTGCTTGTGGCTCGATTCGGCCTCGTCGATTTGGGTAACGAGGCACTTCCTCGTGTTAACGATCCGCCTGTGCATCTCGTAGCATGTGTACATGCTCTTGGCCGCGAACCTAAGGTGAGGTTCATCTAGTTTCCGCATCCAGGCCCCGTGCCAGGATACGAGACGTGTTCTATTGGCATCCTGCTTCATCTTTTCGTAGTATGGGTCAATGATGGCCGAGGCGAGTTCAACCAGGGAGTCCTTTTCGTGCTGCCCCAGACCCTGTAGTGCTCACGGATTTCAACAAGGTTCTTCCAGGCCAAGCCCGTAACCCTGAGCACTTTTACATCGTCGGTGGTTTCCACCGTAGAGAACTTGTAGTCGGTGCTGTTGACAAACCTGGCGAAACGGTCAGAAGGCTCTGTGGCCATGCAGTAGTGGTAGATCACGACATGATGGCGCATGCACAACTGGCAATGGCAACCTTCTGATCTATGTTGGGACAACCGACGGTGTACTGGAGGTCGATGCCGACCACTTTGTACTTGTCTCGAGCAAGCAATTGCTCAACGGTGTTGATGTAATCGTCCACCACGGCCGGGTCGATGGTGTACACCACCGAGAGATCCGTCTCCCTCGCGTGGGTCTCCACTTATGCTCGCCGAACTCCATTGGAGCGCCGCTAGACATCCCCACTCTATGTGTCGTCGTGAGTGTGCTTGTTGTGTTGTGGGGCGCGATCGAAAGGTTGAAGAGACTAAGGTTATAATGGCCGCGATAATTAAAGGGGAAGCCGGACGGCCTGGAATATCGACACTCCCTGATGGCAGTTCTAATTTGCAGCGCGTAACTCCATCATGCCGCATGTAATTGCATCGCAAGGCAACGCACGCGGTGCAGGTGCATGCATATGGGGCCCCCGATGTAATCGTGCGCAGGCACAACCGCTGGCACAGCGCGCGAAGGGATGCGAGCAGAGCGCTCTGCGGTCGCCTCAATGGCGAGCAACCATATATATGCATATAGCAGTTGAACATGCAAGGAAAAGCTGTCCACAAGCCGAGCGCGCCGACAGACGCGAGTAGAGCGCGCTGCGGTGCCTAACGGCAAGTAGAGCTTGCCGAGGGACGTGAGCATAGGCCGACACAGTGATACGTGGCAAATAAGATGAACTATGCGAGCGATGTCGGAGACATCAAGCACGAATCAGATCAGAGTTGCGTGTGCGATACGTGGCATACAGTTGATCCATCCGAGGTGTTTGTGATGGAATAAGTCATGTGTGTTGTGGGCAAACGCTTGCTGGTATATAACCTTAAATCTAACCAACAAAATGTTAATGCATGTTACAAAAATTATATAACTGGAAACTATGTTCAAATATGAATCCAACGATATAATCTTTGGCGACATGCATTCGTATTTTATTAGTTAAATCCTACTTATAAACCAGGATGGGGGTATAGTAGGTAATTAAATCGCAAACATTTTTTATTAATTGTATGTGTACATGTCCTTCGTCCTCCTCTCGCACGTCTTGCCAGCCCGCTGCCGCAGACGGCTTCGAGCACAAGCTTGAGCAGCGCGTGGGGGCGTTCTTTTGGCCAAACAGTGGTGAGCTTGTTCCCGCGCAACCGCGCAGGTTCCCGCGTAAGCTTGCCGCCCGACTCAGTGGAATCCCCCAAAATCCCAATGCTTACTAGCCTACTATATAAACCCTCACGGCTGGCGAGTCATGTGTCGCATTTTCCCCTCCCTCTATGTAGCTTATCTAGTCTGCTTCTCCCACAATCACCAAGGGCACCATTCCATCGTCGTCGCTCAGCCACTCCGCCATCATCAGAGGATAAGTCCAGCTGGGAGGCCACACCGCGGCGGCGGTGCAGTCCCCGGCGTAGTGTAGTGCGTGTGGCGTCCCTGTTGGGTGTGCGCGGAACACCCACCACACGCTTCGCCGCCACTGCCCGTCGGCAGCTGTTGCCGGCCGCCGTTGCCGCCACACCACTGTCGAAAGCCAGGGCCATCGCCCGCTATGCCGCCGCAGCCCGAAGGCGGGAGGTAATCATCATGGCCGCTACCCCACTGCCGGCCACCATGGCCATCTCCCGCTCCGCCACCGCGGCCTGAAGGCGGGAGGTGCTGGTCATGGCCGCCACCCCATCATCGGCCGCCATGGCCGCCAGCCCACCGTCGACCGCCGGGATCATCACCCGCTCCGCCACCACCGCCCGAAGGGGGGAGGCGGAGGTGGAGGCCTGCATGTCCATTAGTGACCTTGCACGCTACATCGAGTTCCTACAGGAGGAGGAGGAGCGCCTCATCGAGCATGCAAAGAGCCTTATCGCAGTCGTGGCCGCAGCACACGCTGATGCAGATGTGAGGAGTCAGGAGATATATGAGCAGTCCGGCCGCTTCGAGAGGGGTTGTCTGGAGCGGCAGAGGGCGTTCGAGGTGAGCATTGCCGAAGGTGCGATAGCGGCAGGCACCATATTGCAGTTGTCCAGCTCGTCGGTAGGCTCCTCCTCCTCTTCCTCTTACTGAGCATGCTCGGCAGAGGAGAGGCTGCCGGAAGTAGTACAAACCCCTCCATAGTTGTAGTAGTATTTAGGGGCTATTTTGTTCAGTTCATCTGACTATAGATGTGGTGGAACTGTACAACGTACTTAAAATTAGCTACTATATATAGTTGAACTAGCTATTTCAGTACGTGGTTGGCAACGATTGGGGAATAGTTTGGTCGGTTCAGCTAGAGTTGAACCATTTGTATAAATTGAGAACGACTGCTTAATCTATGAATGAAATCTATGCTTAATTACTAAATTTTAGTTGCATATTTTGACAAATCATAGTGTTACAAGGATTGACAAATGGCAATGTTACTAGATCAACAAATGTCCATCTTTCAAATTTGACAAATGGCAATATACCCAATATGACAGATGCAAATCTTACCAAATTGTCTATACGTGGTTGCACACGGGTCATCCGAAAAAACCGTTTGCGTTGAAGGGAGGTACAAATCCTGCTTGCCAAGTTTTCACTTGGCTTAGCGCCGAAGTCTCGCTTTGCATACCTTATTCAATCTGAACCGTTTGCGTTGAAGGGATGCACAAATCATGCGCGGTGAATATTCCCTTGGCTTACTTCGGAAGACCATAGCTCTCACTTTGCATACAGGTGTTCTATCTAAACGTTTGCAATGAAGAGCTGCACGAATCCTGCTTGGCACATTATCCCTTGGCTTACTGGGGAAGCTGTCGGTTTACATACGGGTGTTCTGTCTAAAATGTTTGCGATGTTAGAGTGGCAGCTATTTGTTTCAAATGCCTTTCTTGGCTGTTATTCGAGTGCGCCTTCTCTCAAAAACGGACACGAAATATACCACAGCATGTCGGGAGCCATTCCATGATAGCATGCCAAGTTTCATGAATTTTAGACGAGTTTTGGATTTACTAGAATTTAAAAACAAAGTATCTCAATGTTTTACCGGCAATCAACAGTGCCCTGGTGTTTGAAATTCACTCTAATTTGTTGCATGGGACCTAAGCATGCACCCAAGGACATAGTTTTGATTTTTCAACCAATTTATATGCACTGGAGCATGTGCATGTAGTTTAAATTTGAATTATGCACATAAAATGCATAGAAAACCCAGTTAATGTATAAAAATGTCTAAACGAACCCCGAAAAATTCCAAAATTTAACACAACACTCATGTTGTTTTATGTTGACACTAGAGAATTTTTGAAAGTAATAAGAGGCAATGGATATCGTTTCATCCCCAAAGGTGGCATGTTCCCTACTGAAACCATCAAGCTTGTTGTGAGAAGCTCTGGTTTGTGAGAAGCTTATGCCCAAACCTGCCCCAAATGGGAGAATTTTTTTACCATGGCATGTTGATGCCACTCCATGATAGCATGCCAAGTTTCATGAATTTCAGACGAGTTTTGGATTTACTAGAATTTAAAAACCTGGTATCTCAATGTTTGCGGCCGAGTGACGATGGCAGGGTGTTTGACATTCATTCCTATTTCTTGCATGGGACCTAAGCATGCAACCAAGGACACAGATTTGAATTTTCAACCAATCTATATGCATTAGAGCATGTGCCTGTAGTTCAAAATTGAATTATGCACATAAATGCATTGAAAACTCAATTAATGTATAAAAATTTCCAAACGAACCCCGAAAAATTCCAAAATTTAACACAACACTCTTGTTGTTCTATGTTGACACTAGAGAAAAAATTGAAATCAAGAAGAGGCAATGGATATCGTTTCGTCCAGAAAGGTGAAACGTTCCCTACCGAAACCATCAGGCTTGTTGTGAGAAGCTTATACCCAAGCCCGCCCCAAATTGGACAAAAAAAATTACCACGACATGTTGATGCCGCTCCATGATAGCATGCCAAGTTTCATGAATTTCAGACGAGTTTTGGATGTACTATAATTTGAAAACCAGGTATCTCAATGTTGGCGGCCGAGTGACGGTGGCAGGGTGTTTGACATTCATTCCCATTTCTTGCATGGGACCTAAGCATGCAACCAAGGACACAGATTTGAATTTTCAACCAATCTATATGCATTAGAGCATGTGCCTGTAGTTCAAAATTGAATTATGCACATAAATGCATTGAAAACTCAATTAATGTATAAAAATGTCCAAACGAACCCCGAAAAATTCCAAAATTTAACACAACACTCTTGTTGTTCTATGTTGACACTAGAGAAAAAATTGAAATCAAGAAGAGGCAATGGATATCGTTTCGTCCAGAAAGGTGAAACGTTCCCTACCGAAACCATCAGGCTTGTTGTGAGAAGCTTATACCCAAGCCCGCCCCAAATTGGACAAGAAAATTACCACGACATGTTGATGCCGCTCCATGATAGCATGCCAAGTTTCATGAATTTCAGACGAGTTTTGGATGTACTATAATTTAAAAACCAGGTATCTCAATGTTGGCGGCCGAGTGACGGTGGCAGGGTGTTTGACATTCATTCCCATTTCTTGCATGGGACCTAAGCATGCAACCAATGACACAGATTTGAATTTTCAACCAATTTATATGCATTAGACCATGTGCCTGTAGTTCAAATTTGAATTATGCACATAAATGCATTGAAAACTCGATTAATGTATAAAAATGTCCAAACGAACCCTGAAAAATTCCAAAATTTAACACAACACTCTTGTTGTTCTATGTTGACACTAGAGAAAAAATTGAAATCAAGAAGAGGCAACGTATATTGTTTCGTCCAGAAAGGTGAAATGTTCCCTACCATAACAATGAGGCTTGTTGCGAGAAGCTCTGGTTTGTGAGAAGCTTATACCCCAATCTGCCCCAAATGGGACAATATTTTTACCACTGCATGTTGATACCGTTCCATGATAGCATGTCAAGTTTCATGAATTTTAGACGAGTTTTTGATTTACTAGAAATTACCATATTCTCAATGTTAGCGGTCGAGCGACGGTGGCAAAGGTGTTTGACATTCATTCCCATTTCTTGCATGGGACCTAAGGTTGCAACCAAGGACACACATTTGATTTTTCAACCCGTTTATATGCACTCGAGCATGTGCATGTAGTTAAAATTTGAATTATGCACATGAATGCATAGAAAACTCAGTTAATGTATAAAAATGTCCAATCGAACCCCAAAAAATCCAAGAAATTGCACAACACTCATGTTGTTCTATGTTGACATGAGAAAAAAAAGTGAAAGTAAGAAGAGGCAACAAATATCATTTTGTCCCCCAAGGTGGCACGTTCCCTACCGAAACCATCAGGCTTGTTGTGAGAGAAGCTCTGGTTTGCAAGAAGCATATACCATAACCTGCCCCAAATGGGACAATAGTTTTTACCCCAGCATGTTGATGTCGTTCCATGATAGCATGCCAAGGTTCATGAATTCTAGACGAGTTTTGTATTTACTAGAATTACAAAAGAAAGCACCTCAACATTTGCCGGAGAGCCACGGTGTCGTTGTGTTTGAAATTCATCCCCATTTCTTGAACGGGACATAAGCAACAACCGACGGACACATATATACATTTTACAACCCATTTTGGTGCACCGGAGCATGTGCACGTAGTTTAATTTTGAATTGTGAACCCGAAATGCCTAGAAAACTAAGTTAATGTATAAAAATGTCCAAGCGAACCCTGAATAATTCCATTTTTTTGACGACACACCTATAGTTGCATGTTCACTGCAGATAAAAGTTCTAGCAATTCAAACACCATCCTTTGCAGCTGTGACCCCATTATGTAGTTGAAATCGAGATGAAAAATCAAATAGATCGCACACAGTTTATTATCACCAACCGTGTGAGATGCAGTACAAAATATCCTGGAGCACCGTCGGTGTATAGTACGCATATGGCTTACGCGAGAAGGTTCGTCGGCTACAGTCCACAACCGATGTGTCAAGCACACTAGCTCACTCCCCAAATATCATTTTACTGTTCAATCATCGCCAGTGAAAGATGGGGACGTGGACCCGCTTCGTGAGGGCAACTTCGGTGGCCCACTCCGGCGAGTGCGCGGCCGGAGCCGCTAGGCGCGTGCTAAGAAGCTTCCTGAGCACGGCCACAATCTGTGACCAAGCGGCCAAGGCAGCCCAAACGGCCATTGTTGCTTCTTAGGTGGCGGCAGCAACATCTGCCTCGGGGATAGCAACTGGCAAGAGCGGCACATCAGTTGTCCGTTACGCAGCGGTGGCCTTAGCCCTGTTGGATGCCGCCCATGACCATGTCGAGGCCACCCACGCCCAGCTCATGGTGGTCACCACACAAATCGAACGAAGCTTCTCCGACAACGGTCGGCAACCCACGACCGAAGACTTGGCAATCGCCGAGAGCGTTCGAGCAGCCATCCGTTCCTGCGCGGCATACCTTGCCACGACGGAGCCCGCCCAAGCCAAGATTGCGACCGCCCACGCCAAGCTCGTGGCGGCCTATTCCAAAGATATGGTGGATGCGGATGGCGACTTGCCGAGTATGGTGAGATGGATGCCATGGAGCCCCTTCCCCAGGAGATCATCGAGCGCAAGCTGGACATGGAGGAGGCGGCGGAGATCGACGAGCACCAACCGTAGTAGTACTCTTTGTTTTGTTTAATTAAGAGCGCCATCTTTAATTTGTTAGATTAATGTTTAGGTCAGCTAGATCTGTTTAATTGCTGAAATTGCTCGATTAAGAAGTGTGGGTGTGTTGTAGTCTCCTTTGTGTACGCAAATTATGCACTGACGTGGATGGCCACTGTAACCAGGGAAATTCGAACCGAAATTTTTGATGTTCAAACTCATCACACACAGGTTAAGCTATCTGAATCGTTTGTGATGTTCACATATCGTACACAGTGCTGAATACGGGAACGTCTCTGATGAAACTTTGCGCGCCAGTTTTTTCGCAGAACTGATTCAAAATTTCGGCTTCCGTGGAAATATCTACCTCCCCGCCCCCTCCCCCTTACCAAAAGCCACATTTCCCCTGTTTCCGCCTTCCTTTCCAGGTTGAAACATTCACTCCTTGCTTGCAGCGCCGCCTCCTCACCGGCGACCCTCCTTCACGCTGCTCGGCCTCGTCTCTCCAGGCAGGTAATCCACACCCAACCCCCATCCTCCTCCTCCTTCCACATCCCATACGCCCCAACCGTCGGCGCGACTCCTTCCGCCCAAATCACCGACCCCTCCACCAAGTAAGCATCGCCCTAAGCCATGGTGCACGCAGTATAGCCAGGAGCTCAAGGAGCATTTGGCAGCGGAGAAGCAAATCGCGGCCGCACGCGCGGATGAGGTTGCGATGGCTGCCATTCGTGCCGACCCCCAGATCTTGGAGGAGTACCTCGCCGTCGAGGCCACTATTGACGCCTCGCGCGCCGACGCTGCGACACGGTTGACTACTTTAAACAACAGTTCGTGGCGTTTTCTTGAGGCCACCCTTGGTGCCTTCGACGAAGACTACTAGGTGTTTTCTCAGCGTGCACGTGCTTACCTCAACTCGAGAGCCAGCAGGTTGGTGCCCGGAGCGGCTCAGGAAACTCACCACTATGACGAGGGCACCCACGATGCGGAGGCCTCGCCCTCTTCCATGTCCAAGGAGCCAATCATCATCGATATCTCTGACAATGAGGAGTAGCTTGTCTTATTAGCTCTCTATATGGACCCATGTTCAGTTTGCTAACTACTGCCTTTCCTTAACAAATTCTAGTGAATTGTGCTATCTACTTTTACCATGCAATCTGTTGCTCTAGTGTATATGTTCTATATGTCGTGCAATGTGGTGCTCACTTATTAACTGTTTCGTTAATTAGTTTTCGTGTTGAGTTAACTATTTGGTTCAATTCTACAAATATGATGTTCAATTCTTCAGGGTGCAATTTTGCATTGTCTTCCAAGTGAGAAATAAATTGATTTTTTCTTTACAAAATACATGAGAAACAAATACAATTGCTATATTTCCAAGTTGTCAAGCATGCTTGGTTTGGTTAACTGTCTGATCTTCTAGTATGTTATACATTGTGCAATGTGGTGCTCAGTTAATGTTTGGTTCATTTGTTGTGGTGTTTAGTTAACTGTTTGGTTCAATTCTGCAATGTGATGTTCAATTGTTGTGGGTGCATTCTGTTATTGTACACCATGTGAGAAATAAATCAAACTTGGCTATACTAAATACATGAGAAACAAATACAATTGCTATATTTCCAAGTTGTTAAGCATGCTTGGTTTGGTTAACTGTCTGATCTTCTATTAGGAGTATGTTATATTGTGCAATGTGGTTCTTAGTTAATGTTTGGTTCATTTGTTGTGGTGTTTAGTTAACTGCTTGATTCAATTCTACAATGCGATGTCCAATTGTCATGGGTAGAATTTTATATTGTTGTGAATGCCAGGAATAATCGAATTTGGCCGCACTTAATACATGAGAAAGATATACAATTGTTATATTTCCTAGTTCTTAATCATGCTTGGTTTGGATAAATGGGTTTTCCATGTGGTTTGAATTAATCTGATGAATCTACAATGTGCTTATTTTTCATCAACATATTTTACTAATAGCATGTGAACCCTCACCTAACCTGATCACTAACTACCTTATATGTGTTGCAGGGAAACAATGGGAAGCGCTGAGGTTTACAATCGAGGTTTGCACATGCATGGTCCATTGTCTAATAGCACATCATTGTGCAATTGCAGGAACCATTCTAATATTTAGGTTTTTAACAATTTGGTCTTGCACATGTAGATCCTGCTGTCAGAGGTTTTGACCCACTGTTCGACCCTTTTTGCATATGGGGAAATGAGTTGTCCATGAATATCAGACAAGTCAAGAAACTCAGAAAGATTGTTAGGATAAAGAAATTAGCGACAAAAAACAACAAGATCTTTGTGTGCACGATGAAGAAGACATCAGTTCACTACAGGATGGTACTAACTATTATACCTTGCATTTTTTATTCCTTTGCCCCATTTCCAATATAGAGAAGATGTTTATGAACATCCTTGTTTTCAAGCCTTTCGAAAGTAGTTCACTGATGATTACCTCCCGAACCACCTATATGGTTAGGAGGCGAGGAAGATATTCATACAACACCCACGGTTCAATATTGAAGTGTTCATGAAGAGGGGGAAGGATGGACGGTCAATCATCCACAGGCATAGGCCTAAAGTTGCAAAGACCTTCAACATCAATGACGGCTCAACATTCGCCTTCTGTTTTAGCAGTTTTCCAGATGAGATACATCTGTCCATGTACCGTCTATGATGCTAATTTCGAAAGGTTATAGATGTTGCATGTGAAACTTGATGCTGGTGCAGTTGTGTAATGGGGTAGCTGAGTGCTGAAGCTATATGATATTGTACTCTGATGTATTTCAAATAGGAAAATGAAATATATTGTGTGCTTAATATGAAATGTCAATTAGATTAATAAATGGACTATTAATAATAGGATAATTAGCCTACTAATTGGGTTTTTCTATTGTAAACGGTTATTGAGAAAACACCGTGGGCGATGACCTCAGGCAACGCACACAGTTTCTAGGAATAAACCGTGTTGGATTAATGAACAATCACACACGACATCCTCTTGAAAACTGTTTGCATTAGGTCACCTGGCGCAAACGTTTAGCACGTAAAAACTGTGTGTGATGGACAACCTTTGCCACACAGTTTATTCTACGCACCGTGTGTGATGCATTCAATAACGCAAACGATAAAATTGTTAATACTGTGTGCAATGGGAACTCTATCACAAACGATTTAACGGGGAAATTGTGTGTGATGTACCTGCGAACAGAAATGTTTTCCTTGGAGCGACTGCACGGGATGTATATACGAATGGAAACGTTTAGCGGGGACTGACAGTGTGGGATGAACCTACGACCGGAAACGATTTCGCCTGTATAATCGAATTTCTTAGCACTACTGTATGTATAACCGTATTTGATCGCTCGTCGGTCACACACGACCTCATTTTGCTAAGTGCGTGTGCCAGGAGGGCTTATCCCCGACGGTTTCTGGGTCTTGTGGGAAGGACCCCCCTATAGCAGTCACTCACTAAGCAACTGTTCCAAATGTCGTCGCAGAAAGGGGTTAAAAACCGTTTGTATAGCACCTTGTTGTACTAGTGACCCCTAGATATCCCCGGCAGCCTGTTCAAGATCTTCCGCGACAGCAATCTTGGTTGCTTCCTCGGCAACACTCTTCCCAATACTGGCCACCTCTTCCAAGAGCTCAGGTTCTTCGATCAACGAAGTTGTAAGTAGAGTCAACAGATGGGGTAATAAGAAGCCAGATACTGCTAAGTTGAAAACCAAGACGAAAAGTAATTCAAGGAAGCAGAAACAAAGACAAGTGGATTACCCGGTGGTCTTTGCTGTGAAGGAGCATCCACCTCCCCGACAACGTCGGGTGCCGGTGTGCGGTCCGTGCCCACTTCCTCGGTGGCTGCGACCTCAGCACGAGTAGACCCCTTGGTGGAGGCCCTTGCCGGTGATTTCTCTGCTTGGACTTTGGTTGGGGTGGACCCCTATTGGCAGGCCCCACCCTGCTGGATCTCACTTTCTCCCTTCGCGGGAGGTGAAGCATGTCCCTCCGCATCTCTCCGGGCGGGCGAAGTATGCCCCATGCCTTCAAGCCGGGGGTTGGGGGCTGGGCACAAGATCCCCTAACCTATCCCCCTCCAGACCCGTACTCGCCAAAGGTTCCGTCACCGCCGTGTGCTTGGTTTGTTTGGCCCACTGGGTGAGGGGCTCTTCGTCTCTGCCAAGTCAACAAAGAAGACTGAATAAACTAATTATCAAGTGCATCGTACCTCGGCAAGAAGCTCAGCTTTTCTCCTTACTCTGGGTCTAAGAGCATGGAGCCCAGTGCGTACGCCACAGGTGGCGGGGTCGCCCTGCCCCTCTTCAGAGTTGGAGGAGCAGAGCTTCCCGGCAGCTTTGAGTTCTTCGGTGGGGCCAAGGTCTCTGGTGGGATCGAGCTTTGCGAGGAGGTTGAACTTGACTAGGGGCTAGGATCAATTCCGTTGACCGCACATCGCTTGACAGGTGGGGTCTTTGTCTCCGACAGACGAGTGGATTGGCGGCATATCACCTCTGATCTGTCGCTCTTAGAGGTGATATTCTTCACCCTCTTCACGACCGATGAGGAGGCAGGTGCCACTGTTCCCCGGTCGGCCCGCTTGCGAGGGAGTTGGCTCAGATCTGGCTCTGGGGCTTGAGCACCCATTGCGAGCCATTCCTCCTTCGCCTCAGGTTGCTTTGCCTCCTCAGCCCCGCTTTCTCCTTGGGCCTCTGCTGCCGTGGCATGATGAATTCCAGCCCTGGCGGGATCAAGCCCGGCAACCTCCTCCGCGTGGTGCCCTCGCTCCCTTCATCAGAAGAACCTTCACCTTCAGCGTCTTCCTCCTCCTCTTCTTCTTCGGGCTTCTTTCCTCCGGCATCCCAAAGCACTCTATCATCTACAATCCACTTTGCGATGAACGCCACTTCTGCCTTGGAGGTGCGTTTGGTAAGATCGTTCTCCACCCTGGAAGCCCTTTCTTCCAGGCTGGAGACCAGCTCCATCTCTGCATCCAGCTGAGGCAGTTGCCAATCAGCCGCAACCTCGTAAGCGTTGCAATCAGGCATCCACTTCAGAATTTGGTCCCGAGCAGAGTTGAGATGCAAACGGACAATCCCTGCCAGCAAATGGAATGGCCCAAGGCTGCCGAACAGCTATTCGCATAACCAGCCATGGCCATATATCGACAAGTTGTTGACGGGACCTAGGTAAAGGCGCATCATATCAGCAGAATTCCCATATTCCCAAGCAAATATGTCCCTCTGCAGGGGCGCAATGCGGCGCCGGTGGAAGTCGGCCCCCACTTGCTTGATGGTTAAACCGGCAGCTTTGACGCAAGCAATCTGATACGTCTCCAACGTATCTACTTTTCCTAACGCTTTTCCTCTTGTTTTGGACTCTAATTTGCATGATTCGAATGAAACTAACCCCGGACTGACGCTGTTTTCAGCAGAACTACCATGGTGTTGTTTTTGTGCAGAAATAAAAGTTCTCGGATTGGAACGAAACTTTGCGAGGTTTTTTATATGAATAAAGATAATTTCTAGAGCCAAGAACCATCGGAGGGGGGCACCTGGGTGGGCACAACCCACCAGGGTGCGCCACCCCCTCCAAGCGTGCCCAGGTGGGTTGTCCCCACCTGGTGGCCCCGCAGACCCTGAAACCGACGCTATAAAATCCTATTTTCCTAGAAAAAATGGTGGAGAAAGAATTATCGCGTTCCACGAGACGGAGCCGCCGTCACCTCATGTTCTTCATCTGGAGGCCAGATCTGGAGTCCGTTTGGGGCTCCGGAGAGGGGGGTCTTCGTTATTCGTCATCACCAATCCTTCTCCATCGCCAATTCCATGATGCTCCCCACCGGGAGTGAGTAATTCCTTCGTAGGCTCGCTGGTCGGTGAGGAGTTGGATGAGATTCATCATGTAATCGAGTTAGTTCTGTTAGGGCCTGATCCCTGGTATCCACTGTGTTCTGAGATTGATGTTGCTATGACTTTGCCATGCTTAATGCTTATCACTTTGGGCTCGGGTGCCATGATTTCAGAAGTGAACCGTTTATGTTATCACCATTATATCCATGTTCTAGATCCGACCTTGCAAGTTATAGTCACCTAATACGTGTTATGATCTGGCAACCCCGGAGTGACAATAGTCGGGACCACTCCCGGGGATGACCATAGTTTGAGGAGTTCATGTATTCACCGTGTGTTAATGCTTTGTTCCGGTTCTCTATTAAAAGGAGGGCTTAATATCCCTTAGTTTCCAATTGGACCCCGCTGCCATGGGAGGGTAGGACAAAAGATGTCATGCAAGTTCTTTCCATAAGCACGTATGACTATTTACGGAATACATGCCTAAATTATATTTATGAACTGGAGCTAGTACTGTATCGCCCTAGGTTATGACTGTCACAAGATAAATATCATCCAACAAATTTCCGATCCAATGCCTACGAATTTATCTTATATTGTTCTTTCTAAGTTACTAGTGCTATCATTACTGCCGCACTTGTACAAAACTAGTGCTATCACTGTTACCATTGCTACTGTCACTACTATCAAAACTATCGTATTACTTTGCTACTGATCACTTTGCTGCAGATAATTAATCTCCAGGTGTGGTTGAATTGGCAACTCGGCTGCTAATACTTACAAATATTCTTTGGCTCCCCTTTTGTCGAATCTATAAATTTGAGTTGAATACTCTACCCTTGAAAACTGTTGCAACCCCCTATACTTGTGGGTTATCACAATCCTGTTCAGCGTCGGGCGGAGCCTATCATTGGTAAGGCATAACTTACTCCAGTCGCTGCCGTGCGTGACGCATTCAATCCGCGCCGTGCAGAACTCCGGGGCATCCTTATCTTTGATCCAGCACCAATCCGCCCTCCATTCTTCCCACATGCTGCGCTGCTAGCCAGGGAGATAATCCCATTCAACCTTCTTGCCTCGGGGAATCCAGCTTATGTTTCCCGAGTAGTGAGATTTATCTTCAACCCGCGGGACAAAGAAGAGCCTGAACAGGTCCACATTGGTGGCAATGTCACGCCCAAGATGCGACCCTATCCTAAAGGAACACGAAGGTCCCACCAAGGATAGAAGCGCATCTTGAAGACGCTTTTGCAAGGTGGATGTCGTTACATCAACATTACATAATATTTGGGGATACATACAAGGCATAAAAATGCCGCAAGAATACATCAATACATCATACATAAGCTCAACATCCGACTACGGATGAAACATAAACAGAAACTCAAACGACATCCACCCTGCTAGCCCAGGCTACCGACCTGGAACCTATCCCCTGATCGAAGAAGAAACAGAAGAAGAACTCCAACTCAAGAAACATTGCTCTCGCGTCATGATCATCGCACACCTGTACCTGCAACTGGTGGTGTAGTAATCTGTCAGCCACGAGGACTCAGCAATCCCATTACCATGGGTATCAAGACTAGCAAAGCTTAATGGGAAAGGAAGGGGTAAAGTGGTGAGGTTGCAGCAGCGACTAAGCATGTATGGTGGCTAACTTACGCAAAGAAGAGCGAGAAGAGAAGCAACGGAACGGTCGTGAAACTAACAATGATCAAGAAGTGATCCTGAACTCCTACTTACGTCAAACATAACCCAGAAACCGTGTTCACTTCCCGGACTCCGCCGAGAAGAGACCATCACAGCTACACACGCGGTTGATGCGTTTTAATTAAGGTCAAGTGTCAAGTTCTCTACAACCGGATATTAAGAAATTCCCATCTGCCACATAACCGTGGGCACGGCTTTCGAAAGATAAATACCCTGCAGGGGTGTCCCAACTTAGCCCATTATAAGCTCTCACGGTCAATGAAGGATATTCCTTCTCCCGGGAAGACCCGATCAGTCTCGGAATCCCGGTTACAAGACATTTCGACAATGGTAAAACAAGACCAGCAAAGCCGCCCGATGCGCCGACATCCCGATAGGAGCTGCACATATGTCGTTCTCAGGGCAACACCGGATGAGCAATCCGTACAACTAAAACCAGACCTCAAGTTTCCCCGAGGTGGCGCTGCAAGGGGCTCTAGTTCAGACCAACACTTAGACAAGCATTGGCCCGGGGGGGCTAAATAAAGATGACCCTTGAGAGACTGACTCCCTAGGGAAAAGGAATAGGCTGGGCAAATGGTAAAACCAAGGTTGGGCCTTGCTGGAAGAGTTTTATTCAAGGCGAACTGTCAAGGGGGTCCCATAAATCACCCAACCGCGTGAGGGACGCAAAAATCAAGGAACATAACACCGGTATGACAGAAACTAGGGCGGCAAGAGTGGAACAAAACACCAGGCATAAGGCCGAGCCTTCCACCCTTTACCAAGTATATAGATGCATTAATAATATAAGAGATATTGTGATATCCCAACATAAACATAATCCAACATAGAGCAAACTTCATCTTCACCTGCAACTAATAACTCTATAAGAGGGGCTGAGCAAAGCGGTAACATAGCCAAACAACGGTTTGCTAGGAAGGGCAACAAAGGTTAGAGGTTCATGGCAATTTGGGAGGCTTGAAGAGCAAGTGAATAGGTAGCGCAGCATAGCGATAGAACGAAGCAACTAGCATAGCAATGATAGTAATGAGATCCAAGGTGACGGTCATCTTGCCTGAAATCCCGCTAGGAAGAAGAACGAATCCATGAAGAAGATGAAGCCACGAAGACGAACGAATCCTCACGATCGCAACGACACGGGAACTATCGAGAAGAAGCACACACCAAGGTAAACACACCACACATGAGCAAGGCATGATGCTCAACCAAGAATGATGCATGACAAGGCTACATGAAGCTACTCATGACAAGAGATGATGCATACAAGAACAACACATCAAGGCAAATTCAAATGAGGCCGGAAACAACATATAACAATTCCGGTAAGTCCTCAGATGCAAATTTCGAAATTGGTCCAGAACTGAATAACCCTTATGTTCAATTTGTTAAACAGCAAGTTAAGATGCACCACGATGATCTACACGAAATTCTAGTCAAGTTTTGTCGTGGAATTGTCACGCAGATGTCCTCGAGCTAGGACTTAGTCGTGGAGCCATCGCAGCTAGGAAGCTTGAAGGGGTTATGCGGGACAAGGGACGCGAGGGTTTATACTGGTTCGGCCCCTTACGGTGAAGGTAAAAGCCTACGTCCAGTTTGAGGTGGTATTGATTAGGGTTACGATCACCAGGGAGCTAAACAGCTATGCCCGGCTCTCGATGAGATTGTTGTCGTCCTTAAACCGCTGCCGGGTCGTCCCTTTATATAGGGAGGCTGACGCCCAGCAGCCCTTAGAGTCCCGGCCGGCTCATAAGAGTGTCCGGCTCGGACTCTCAACTATACTTGCCTTACACTACAAGTTCTACAATAATAAAGATTGTAACTACAGGCCTTTAGCCATATCCGGGTCTCAGCCCATCTCCGGCCCATCGTCTTGAAACTTGGCTTCGGGCTTCTGGTCCCGACCGTACGAGTAACCCGGCCCCTCCTGGCGGGTAACTCTAAGGTCTATATCCTCAACATTAGGTCCCAGATTGATTTGAGCCGACTCATGTCAATCTTCAACTCTTCTGACAGAAAAAATCTCCGGCTTACCATACATGTGAAGGCAATAACCCGGAGTGACGTCATCCTCTGGACTCCGGATAATCCGCCATGACATCATCCTCCATTAAGTCCGTTTTTTACTCCGCCAGATCCGCAACGGATCTTTGCTTTACTGTCATTCCGAAAATCGAGGCGTCGTGGGGGGGAGATAACCACGCCGTGGTCTCTTTGAATCTCGCGCCCACTTATGACCTTGCCTTATAAATAGGCCGGCCCAACGGGCTCTTCTCACGCTCTCTTCTTCCTCCTCGCGCCGTCGCTCCTCTGCCCGAGCTCTGCCACTGCCGCCGCCGTCGCGCCCCTGATCTTCATCAACCCGGCCGCTGCATCACCCTGACTCGGACCAGATAAACGGCGGCTACTTCCGCTCTTCTCCAACTCCGGTGAGTCTCTTCTGCCTTGTTAGAGCAGATCTACGGTAGAGTTCAAACAGTTCATCCGCGTTCTTCGCCATTGTCCGCAGGCTTCAGTAGTTCTCGTAGTTGCCACCCTTGTTTGATCTTTAGATATGTATAGACTTGCCGTAGTAGTTGTTTGTTACTCATTTCACCTGCAAAACACACTTCTTTCCACTGCATAAGATCTCCTTCGAGCTCAAGAACTCCCCTGCGTCCGCATTTTAGGTCTAGAAAATTTTCTTTGCTCCGACCACTTTGATCCAAAAAAGTTACGGTAGTATGCAAAACCTGTTTTACCACACTTAGTAAAAACTGCAACCATAGAATCTTGCGGCTTACATTTCCGGCTTAAAGAAAACACGTGTCGTAGAACTTTCCGGTTTAAAGAGAACCATGCTCTGTAGAATCCTCCGGCTTAACTGTGATAAAGCCGTAAACAATCAATCTTATCTTGAATGCCCCTGCGGCTTAAATAATCCACTGTACCTGAGTATATATCATTAGTCCCCTTCATAAGCCGCCATCTTAGCTTGAACGATAGATCTCCGCCTTATATTAACGCGGACACTTTTTCTCTTTATCATAGACCACCAACTTTCACCATGCCTCCCAAGGCTCCCATCACTTGCAACTGGATGAGGTCCAACGTCACCGACGAGACCCTGGCCAATTTCGTTAAGTCCGGATATTTGCCTAAGAAGGAAATCATGTCCTACCGTGCCCCTGACCCGTCGGAAGAGAGACCACAGCCACGGGACGGGGAGGTAGTGATCTTTGCAGACCATATGAGCCGGGGCTTCGCACCGCCCAGCTCAAAGTTTCTCAGGGACGTGCTCAACTTCTTTGACCTACGGCCTCAGGATATAGGACCCAACTCCGTATCCAACATCTGCAACTTCCAAGTCTTTTGCGAAGTGTACCTTGGAGAAGAGCCTAGTCTGCTGCTTTTCAGAGAGTTGTTTTACTTAAACCGCCAAAATGATTGTGCCAATGGGCCAAGTCTGGAGTTAGGTGGCATGTCCATCCAGCGGCGTAGGGACTGTCTTTTCCCTTACGCAGAGCCACCGAGCCACCCCAAGGACTGGAATATGACTTGGTTCTACTGCCAAGATACGTCCCCGGCTGACGAGAACCCGCTGCCCGGCTTTCGCCCAACACGTCTAGAGCCGACTCATCCGCTGTCGGACAAACTGACCGCAGGGGAAGGCCAGCCTCTGCTTCCAACTGTCAATAAGATCAAGGCCCTGCTAGGCAACGGTCTGAACGGAATTGACCTGGTCCGGGTCTGGATCTCATGGCGGGTGATCCCATTGAGCCGCCGCCCCGGCTTAATGTGTGAGTACACCGGGCGAAAGGATGACCCGCAGAGGCACAGTCGCAATGATCTTCCAGAAGACGTTGCAGAGGAAGAGACCAAGGCTCTTCTAAACGAGAGTCTGGCAGACTGTGGAAGGACCGGGTTAGCCCCCTTGTGCAAGACCAATCCAGCCCCAGCGGTGAGCCGCTGACTTTAACCTTTCAACTTCTTCTGCATGTAACCTTGACCTGAACTGTTTTAAGAATTCATTACTGTATTCTTCAGGCTGATGATAAATTCTCGCGGGTCAAATATGACCATGAGGCGGCCAAGAAGGCCAGGAAGGCAAAGAAAGCCGCCAAGAAAGCCACCCCTCGCAAAAAGGGAAGCCGACCCACCGCTTCGGAGCTAATGCAATTAAGCGACAGCTCCGAGTCAGAGGTAACCCTTAACCTTTAAATTCTTGCTATATTTGTTGTTTGTTGCTGTCCGCCTTATCAATACTTGCTCATTGACAGGATGACACCGGCGCCAGTAACCCGGTGGTAGAAGAGGTAATGTCACTTTCCTCCGACTCGGAGCCCTTGCCACAGCTGAAAGTCCGAAGGGTAACCCGGAAAGTAAGCTTTTCACATCCTTTAGCTCATCAAGACCCTCAATTTCTTTTGAAGCGACAGGTTCACGAAAGCCAGCGTCACACCCGGACCAACAAGGACACCGATCTCTCCGCCGGGTTACCCGACGCAATAAGGAAGCGTCGCACTGAGGTTTTTTCTCACTTGTACCCTTTTCATCCGTTGGCGGGTGTTATCCGTCAGCCACTCAACTCTTCTGACTCCAATTATCAGGAGACCTCCCCCTCTTCGGGTGACTCCATGCAGTCAAATCTGCCGGCTTTCAAGACTGCGCCCGGGTAACAACAATCATCTTACATTATCTTTGTCTGTACTTACTCTTTGTGTGCCTAACACTTCTGTCATTTCAGTGCCCAGGCAAAGCTCACCAAAAGAGCGAAGAAGACCAGGTCAGCCGGAGTGCCGGACATACCTGAACCGGAGGTGACGGCTAAAGAGCCGCCAGCTGCCTCCGCCCCCGAAGCCACCACTCCAATGGACACGGCACCTGAGGCCTCAGCCCCGACTACCAAGGCCACGACCGACACTGCGGTTAACCCGGAGGCCTCCGGCTCAACCCCACCAGCAGACGACCCGGACGTGGTAATCACCCGGACGGAGTCCGTTGAGCCGGGGAGACCAACTGCGCTGGCCAAATGCTCCGCGAAGGGGGAGTTGCTGCAGCCCCACCGGGTGAACCTGGACCTCTCTGGACCTCCAGCTACACCGACTTGAGCATTGGAGAGCTCGTCTCTGGCTACATCAGCCAAGTACACAAGAGCTGGGACGCTGAGGTCGCCATGGTCACCCAGATCCAACAAAAATCTGAGGTATCCTTCTGCTGTCTTCTTACTTACTGCATAGTTACCTTTGCCATGCTAGCCCCCAAGTCGACGACTTATGCTTGAATATGTTGTAGACTTAGGTTCCGGCTTAGTCAACTGAGCCGGCAGTATGTAGATAGATACGTTCAATATGCATTAGCCCCCAAGTGCCAAGTGTCTTTGCTTGGAAAACGCTTGGGACTTATATAATGACTGTTAATAACCCGGAAATATATGCAGGCTGTTGGCAAGAAACTAGAGGCGGACCTTGCGGATCTCAAGAGCCGGATGAAGATGCAGGAGATGGAGACCCGGAAGGCAAACGCCAAGTTTGTATCCAGCATCGCCACTCAAGAAAAATTGAAGACCGAGTTTGATGCTGAGAGAAAAGCCTGGGTCGAAGAGAAGGCCGCACTGGTGACCCGGGCGGAACAGGCGGAGAAGGCTCTTGCTGAGAAGACCGCCGAGCTCTCCGGCCTAAAGCGCCAGGTTTCCCAAATGGTGGCCGCTATCTTCGGTAAGTCGCCTCACCGGCTTTCATCAAGTTCATATATGTCATGATTCATCCTTGTCACCGGCTTATCTGATTCTGTTAAACAGGTCCCAGGAGTGCCAACCTCAACTAGAGCGTGGTCACCAAGTTAAAGGCCGTGTACACCCTGGTGGAACAGCTCTACACCGGGTCATAGCGTGCCTTAGCTGTGGTGGCCCTATCCAACGTGGTGCCAACTCATCTGGCCGAAGTCCTGCGCCGGCTCGCCGTTCTGCCTCAGCGGATCCAAGAGCTGCGACGGGCCTCCGCGAGAGCCGGAGCAATCGCCGCGCTGAGCCGGGCCAAGGCATTCCTGCCGGAGATAGACCCGGCAGACATCGCCCTGGGTTACCCAAGTCTGAAGGAAGACGGCTCAGCCTTCGACCAGAAGGACTTCGCGGCATGTGTGAAGGCTGTACGCCCGGTGGCCACCCTCATCGGGAACGACACCGACTTGACCAAGTACCAGCCGGGTTATGATGCGGAGAATCAGAGGATTCCAACCCCTCGCTATGAAGCCCTCAATCTGATCCCTCCGGCTCGTCAGCACACCTTCGCCCCGGAGATTGACCCGGCCGGGTTAATTGACGAAGAAGCCCAGTTCGAAGCTCTCAGCGGCATCGACTGGAAATCATCAACCTTCGAGGTCTTGGGATCAGCCGGAGGAGAAGACAGGAATGAGCCGGGGACTTCAACTCAGCGGGCATCATAATTTTGCTGGCGGCTTATCAAACATTGTTCCATCTTTTAGACTTGGAGAATTATTGTAATAGAGTAGGTGCAACAGTTTATCTCTGCCGTGCCATTGTGCACGTTTTGAATGCGAAAGCCCTTTAAATTTTCTTCTTTGATGTTTCTCCGGGTCATAATCATCCCTTTGTTTTTCTCAACCTCAAAAGGTGCCTTTAAGTATCTGCATATAAAAGGCAAATCACAAGTCTTGAGGCGGCTTACTGCCCTGAGAATCAGGTGTTTGAGATAAATAACCCGGAATATGAATTAAAAAAGACTGGTCCTTAATTATACTCTGAACATAGCCAAAATAACACACTTAACAGCCTGTAAGCATCTTCCGGCTTAAATAACCCGGGTAGCAAGGTTGACACCTTAACTCCAATTTACTTGCCTTGATGACACCCATGACGTGCAACTAACACTGCAAACCAAAGTTAAGCCGGCAAGTGAGACCCGGCCATGCACCCCTCAGAGTAAACTTTTGAAAAAGCAGAAGAACTTAGGGGCTTCCGGTTCGAATACGACCAGAGACCCGGCCCAAAGGGGTTAAGCCAAGATTCGGATACGATCATATAGCCCCCAGTGGGTGCGGCGATGCCAATCAAGAGGGTATCGACAGCTATGTTCTCTTTGGTTCGAATACGACCCATGTTTGAACAGGAAGCCCCCAAGTGATTCTTAAAATTGTTTAACGACGCTGATTCAAATACGATCCACGTCGGTTCTCAGAGGGGTTAAACTATGATTCAAATATGACCAAAGGCAACCTCCCAATGAGCTCGGCACTTGGCCAATCAAATGGGTATCGACAGCTATGTTCTCTTTGGTTCGAATACGACCCATGTTTGAACAGGAAGCCCCCAAGTGACTTTACTGCTTACGGCTAGATTCGAATACGATCATAAGCCGGATCCTCCTTTAAGTCAGCATGTAATCTTGTAATAAAAACAACACACACATATTTGGAGGAGAGAAAAGGACAGAGGTCCTGCTTTATTGCTTATCATAATAGATACATGGCTGAGATAAATATGTACACCACGAGAGCCGGTAGCTCAAGTGTAGTAAGGCCGAAGCTGAGCTATGTTCCACGGCCGACGGGTCTCTTCCTCAGATTTACGTGAATCTTTGTACTCACGAATATCAATGAGGTAATATGACCCATTGTGCAAGTTCTTGCTGACCACAAAGGGCCCTTCCCAAGGCGGGGATAACTTGTGTACATCTGTTTGATCCTGGATGAGCCGGAGCACAAGGTCGCCTTCCTCGAAGACCCGGGATTTGACCCGGCGGCTATGATAACGGCGCAGGCCTTGTTGGTAAATCGCTGAACGGGCTGCTGCCACATCACGCTGTTCATCCAACAAGTCCAGAGCATCTTGGCGCGCATGTTCATTATCCGTCTCAACATAAGCCGCCACGCGAGGTGAATCGTGACGGATGTCGCTGGGGAGGACTGCTTCTGCTCCATAAACCATGAAGAAAGGCATGAAGCCTGTAGACCTGTTAGGAGTAGTGTTGATGCTCCATAAGACGGAGGGAAACTCCTCCACCCAACAACCCGGCGTCCGTTGCAAAGGGACCAAAAGCCGGGGCTTGATACCCTTCAGAATTTCCTGGTTAGCTCTCTCAGCTTGACCATTGGATTGAGGATGAGCCACTGAAGAAACATCAAGTCGGATATGCTCTCGTTGACAAAACACTTCCATGGCGCCTTTGGAGAGATTGGTGCCATTGTCAGTTATAATGCTGTGCAGAAAACCAAAGCGGAAAATCACCTTTTTCATAAATTGAACCGCCGTGGCTGCATCACACTTGCTAACTGGCTCAGCTTCCACCCACTTTGTGAATTTGTCAACTGCCACCAGACCATGTCAAGCCCCCAGACCCGGTGGGTCTTCTTATCTTTGGATCTTTTAAAAGGCCCAACCATGTCAAGCCCCCAGACCGCAAAGGGCCAAGTGATTGGGATCATCCTCAACTCCTGAGCCGGCCCATGAGCCCGTCGTGAGAACCTTTGGCAACCATCCCATTTACTGACCAAGTCCTCTGCATCAGCATGAGCCGTTAGCCAATAAAAACCTTGACGGAAAGCCTTGGCCACAAGGGATTTTGAGCCGGCATGATGGCCACAATCTCCTTCATGGATCTCACGCAAGATCTCTTGACCTTCCTCAGGGGAGATACAACGTTGAAATGCCCCGGAAACACTGCGATGATGCAACTCGCCATCGATAAAGATCATTGACTTAGCCCGCCGGGTTACTTGCCTGGCCAAAGTTTCATCCTCAGGCAACTCTCCCCGGGTTATATAAGCCAGATATGGCATTGTCCAGTCTGGTATGACATGAAGAGCCGCCACCAGTCGTGCCTCCGGATCCCGGATAGCCAAGTCTTCCTCTGTAGGCAACTTAACCGAAGGGTTATACAGGACGTCCAGGAAAGTGTTAGGTGGCACCGGCTTTCGCTGAGAGCCTAGCCGGCTTAGAGCATCAACTGCCTCGTTCTTCCTACGATCAATGTGCTCCACTTGATAGCCCTGAAAGTGCCCAGCAATGGCATCAACCTCGCGGCGATAAGCCGCCATGAGAGGATCCTTAGAATCCCACGTGCATGATACTTGTTGAGCCACCAAGTCTGAGTCACCAAAGCACCTTACCCGGCTTAAGCTCATCTCCTTAGCCACCCGAAGACCGTGGAGCAAAGCCTCGTATTCAGCCACATTGTTAGTGCAAGGAAACATCAACTGTAGCACATAATGGAACTTGTCACCCTTAGGGTAAGCCAATACAACGCCAGCCCCTGAGCCCTCCAGCTGCCTGGACCCATCAAAGTGAATAGTCCAATAAGTGTTGTCCGGCTGTTGCTCAGGCACTTGTGACTCTGTCCAATCATTGATGAAATCCACCAAGGCCTGAGATTTAACAGCAGTGCGTGGCACATATTTGAGGCCATGAGGTCCAAGTTCTATAGCCCACTTAGCAATTCTCCCTGTGGCCTCTCTGTTTTGAATAATATCCCCAAGAGGGGCAGAACTGACCACAGTGATGGGATGACCCTGAAAATAATGCTTAAGTTTCCGGCTCGCCATGAACACACCATACACAAGCTTCTGCCAATGCGGGTGCCGCTGTTTGGACTCAATGAGCACTTCGCTGACATAATAAACTGGCCGCTGAACCGGATGCTCCTTACCCGCTTCCTTGCGCTCCACCACAATAGCCACGCTGACTGCTCGTGCGTTTTCCGCCACATACAGTAGCAAGGGCTCCTTATCAACCGGAGCAGCAAGGACCGAGGGCTCTGCCAGCTGCTTCTTCAACTCCTCAAAAGCGGTATTAGCCGCATCATTCCAGACAAAGTTATCAGTTTTCTTCATCAACTGATATAAGGGCATAGCCTTCTCACCCAAACGGCTTATAAACCGGCTTAAAGCAGCGATGCGACCCGCCAAGCGATGTACGTCATTTATACACGCCGGCTTAGCTAGGGAGGTGATGGCCTTGATCTTCTCCGGGTTAGCCTCAATGCCTCTGTCAGAGACCAAGAAGCCCAATAGTTTGCCTGCAGGAACACCAAAAACACACTTGGCCGGGTTAAGCATCATCTTATAGACCCGGAGATTATCAAAGGTTTCCCTTAAATCATCTATCAGGGTTTCCTCTTTGATGGATTTAACCACAATATCATCCACGTAAGCATGAACATTGCGCCCGATCTGTTTATGAAGACAGTTCTGTACACAACGCTGGTAAGTCGCCTGTGCACACTTGAGTCCAAAGGACATAGACACATAGCAGAAGGCTCCAAAAGGAGTGATGAACGCCGTCTTCTCCTGGTCCTTAACTGCCATCTTAATCTGATGATACCCGGAATAAGCATCCAAGAAACTTAAGCGTGCACAACCTGCCATAGCACCAATGATTTGATCAATACGGAGGAGGGCAAAAGGATCAGCCGGACACGCCTTATTCAAGTCCGTGTAGTCCACACACATCCGCCAGGTGCCGTTCTTCTTGAGCACGAGCACCGGGTTAGCCAACCACTCTGGGTGAAAGACTTCAACGATGAACCCGGCTGCCAAGAGCCGGGCCACTTCTTCACCAATAGCTTTCCGCCTCTCTTCATTAAACCGCCGGAGAAACTGTCTGACCGGCTTAAATTTCGGATCAACATTGAGAGTATGCTCAGCGAGTTCTCTAGGTACACCTGGCATGTCAGAAGGTTTCCATGCGAAGATGTCCCTATTCTCACGGATGAACTCAATGAGCGCGCTTTCCTATTTTGGATCCAGATTGGCACTGATGCTAAACTGCTGAGATGAATCTCCTGGAACAAAATCAACAAGCTTAGTTTCATCAGTCGACTTAAATTTCATTGCCGGCTCAGTCTCCGTAGTCGGCTTTTTCAGAGAGGTCATATCTGTTGGGTCGACATTGTCTTTGTAGAACTTCAACTCCTCTGTAGCACAAACAGACTCTGCATAAGCCGCGTCGCCTTCCTCACACTCTAGAGCCACTTTTCGGCTGCCGTGAACCGTAATAGTCCCGTTGTGACCCGGCATTTTGAGCTATAAGTACACATAACACGGCCGTGCCATGAACTTGGCGTAAGCCGGCCGTCCAAATATAGCATGGTATGGACTTCGTATCTTGACCACCTCAAAGGTCAACTTTTCCACCTTGTAGTTGTTCTCATCACCAAAAGCCACTTCCAATTCGATCTTGCCGACTGGATAAGCCGACTTACCAGGTACCACACCATGAAAGATAGTGTTGGACTGGCTGAGATTCTTATCAACCAACCCCATACGACGGAAAGTCTCATAATAGAGGATGTTGATGCTGCTGCCTCCATCCATGAGCACCTTTGTGAACTTGTATCCACCCACTTGAGGAGCCACCACTAAGGCCAAGTGGCCCGGGTTATCCACCCGAGGAGGGTGATCCTCCCTACTCCACACTATGGGCTGCTCAGACCATCGTAAGTAGCGTGGGACTGCCGGCTCAACAGCATTCACCGCCCTCTTGTGAAGTTTCTGATCTCGCTTGCACAAACTAGTGGTAAACACATGATACTGTCCACCGCTTAGCTGCTTTGGATTGGTCTGATAACCCCCCTGCTGCTGTTGATGACCCTGGCCAGCCTGTTGATGAAAGCCCCCTTGACCATTCTGAGGACCGGAATTTGAGCCGCCACCCGGGCCATGAAAGCCGCCAGCACCTGAGCCGCCTGGGCCATTGTAACTCTTAAAGGCCTTCATGATCGCGCAATCCTTCCACAGATGAGTCGTTGGCTTCTCTCTAGAGCCATGCCTTGGACAAGGTTCATTCAACAGCTGCTCCAGCGTTGGACCTGACCCGCCGCTTCGGGGAGGGGGCCTCCCCTTGCGTCGCTGGTTATTACCTTGGGAGTTGGCGTTGGCTACAAACTCTAGGCTGCCATCGGCCTTACGCTTGCCTCCTCCTTGGTTCCCCGGGTTAAACTGAGGACCCTTGCCATTGCCGTTCTTCTTTCCCTTCCCTGTCCTTTCATCATCTGAAGGGGATCCTTGGTACCATCGGAATCGGCGTACTTGACAAGAGCCGCCATTAGTGTACCCATATCGGTGCAGTCACGTTTAAGCCGCCCGAGTTTCATCTTAAGGGGCACAAAGCGACAGTTATGTTCCAGCATTAAGACTGCAGAGCCGGCATCCATCTTATCTGATGAATCTATGATCTCCTTGACCCGGCGAATCCAATGGGTCGTGGATTCACCCTCCTGCTGCTTACAGTTAGTCAAATCCACAATTGACATAAACTGCCTATAGGTATCTTTGAAGTTTTGGATGAACCGGGCTTTCAGCTCAGCCCAAGACCCAATGGAATTCGGTGGTAGCCCTTTCAACCACGTGCGGGCAGTTCCATCTAACATCATGGTGAAGTACTTGGCCATGGCCGCCTCACTGACCTCCAGCAGTTCCATAGCCATCTCATAACTCTCAATCCAGGCCGCGGGAAGTAAGTCAGCTGTATAGTTAGGCACCTTCCTAGGGCTCTTGAAGTCCTTAGGTAGACGTTCATTACGGATAGCTGGCACCAAGCAAGGGACACCCCCAGTCCTGGTAGGGATACCTACATCAACGGAAGTCGTCGGATAAGCCGGGGGGGTCTGGTAAGCCGTTAATTGAGGCACTTGCTCCGCCTCTTGGCGCGCTCGGTCCTGGTCTGCTGCGTAAAGGGCTCTATTATGAGCCGGGCCATGGCCAGGGGGCGGGTCATGGCGCCGGACATTGCCTGACCCGGTTGCTGAGACCACCTGCCGGCTGTAACTCGGGCTCTGACCCGGACGAGGGGTCGAGTGGATCCTATCCCGGCTGTAGGAGTACGCCTCTTGCTGTGCCAGTGCCGTCTGCAGGAGTTCCCTGACCCGGCGGGTCTCGATGGCCGTCGGAGAGTCGCCATCAACGGGGAGAGCCGCCAGCCGTGCTGCCGCAGCTACCATGTTCTCCAGCGGGTTACTATAATGTCCCGGGGGTATTGGCACATACTGAGGCGGGGAAGGGGGCACCTGGGGAGGCCCCATCACTTGCGGCTGAGTAAGGGGTCCAGACCCGGGCGCGATGCCCCCTGGCGGGTTACTAGACCCTGCACCTGGCGTGTTGAAGAGGTTGCGTGGATCGTAAACCGGTGGGAGTCGAGACTGGGCCTTTTGATGCCTCCTTCTCATGACCTCATTGGCCGCGTTCTGATCCATCATGAGTTGGAAGGACTGCGCCTGAATCAGCTGAGTCCGGGCATCGAGAGCCGCCCGCTCCGCAGCCAACCTGATTCCTTCCGCTGCGAGATCCTCTTTAGCCTTTATCAGATCCAATTTCAACTGTGCCACCTCCGCATCATGCTGGGCTTGATCCGCCGGGTCAACCGTGGCGGTTAACAGGGCCGTCATCTTGTCCGTGAGATCCATCTGCACCTGAGCCGGCGAAGGCACCGGGTTTCCCGACCCAGCAGCGGGGTTCTGAACAGGCTGTGCCCCAGCCATAAAGACTCCAACCTGACTTGGCGGCTCAAAAAGGTCCGGAATACTATAGCCATCGGAACAACCCATGAGCCTGCCATCTTGAAGTTGGTACAACGAGTTTGACTCATAGGTGGCCGACTCGCCGTCAGAGCCGGCGGCCGCCTCATTACCAGACCCAGATGGATCAGAGGGTCCTCCATGGATGCATGCCACAAACGCGCGCTTTAGGGCAGGCCGGGCCCAGGAGGGTCGTGCGCGCCGAGCCGTTTGGATGAGATCGGCGCAGAGATCCGGCTCAGGGCCCGGCTCACCAATCTTGCCGATGAAGACATGAATTCCGCCGAAGGGGACCCGGTACCCGTACTCAACTGAGCCGGCGTCGGGGCCCCAGTCTGCATCGTCGATGTAGAGCTTGCCGTGACGACTCTTGGTCATCCGGCCCACAGCGTATCCCTTGAGCCCTTCGAAGCTGCCCTTCGAGAACTCAAATCCACCGTGCGCTGGCCCCACGGTGGGCGCCAACTGTCGTGGAATTGTCACGGCAGATGTCCTCGAGCTAGGACTTAGTCGTGGAGCCATCGCAGCTAGGAAGCTTGAAGGGGTTATGCGGGACAAGGGACGCGAGGGTTTATACTGGTTCGGCCCCTTACGGTGAAGGTAAAAGCCTACGTCTAGTTTGAGGTGGTATTGATTAGGGTTACGATCACCAGGGAGCTAAACAGCTATGCCCGGCTCTCGATGAGATTGTTGTCGTCCTTAAACCGCTACCAGGTCGTCCCTTTATATAGGGAGGCTGACGCCCAGCAGCCCTTAGAGTCCCGGCCGGCTCATAAGAGTGTCCGGCTCGGACTCTCAACTATACTTGCCTTACACTACAAGTTCTACAATAATAAAGATTGTAACTACAGGCCTTTAGCCATATCCGGGTCTCAGCCCATCTCCGGCCCATCGTCTTGAAACTTGGCTCCGGGCTTCTGGTCCCGACCGTACGAGTAACCCGGCCCCTCCTGGCGGGCGACTCTAAGGACTATATCCTCAACAAGTTTCATATAAAGTTCATTAGATTCGGAGGTACGGCCTAGAAGATATGAGCAAAACAAGTTAAACATGGCATTGATGCAAAATGCATACAAACATCAAGCAAACACCTCAAAACAAGGATGCAACATGATAATATGAGACTACATGCAAAACTAAGCAAGTTTTATATAGAGCATGCTCGAAACGGCGCAACGGTGCAACACATACACTCCAAACAAGACATAGCAACAATCTGTCCAAAACAGCAACTATGCAACTAGCAAGCATCAAAACAATATGCTACAGCACCTCAACATGAAAACAAAAGGCATGGACATGACGCACATGTAAAGCAAAACAAAACATGAACACTGAGCTATCTCTAAAAATCACTAGAACAAGCTCAAAAGGACATGGCAAGATTGCAAATAATAACAGGTTCACAGACTTGGCAGAAATTACTGGACATGGCAGATATAACATCAGGTAGCAATGTTTAGAGCACGAAATCAACATGCTACAGGAACATAACATAGCAAACAAGGCATGACATGAACCTACTCAAAGCATATGACAAAAGTCTCTTACTGACCATAAGCCAAAAAGGACCAGAAGATATGATGGCGAGCACGTAAACATAGCAAGTTTCGTTATCAGGTTTCAGACTTAGCAGAAAACAGAGCATGGCAGAAACAATAATATGAAGGCATGTTGGTGAGCTTGATGCACTCACCACAAGGCAATGCATGACAAAACAAACATATCTACAGCAAGACGGCATGTTCATGAAGCTAACCATGGCAAGAACAAATATATAGCATGTATGTATCAACTACAACAAGCTTTGCAAAATTGCATATCATATTAAGAATCTGCCGGAAATATTTTATAGCAAAAGTAGAGCAAGATTGAGTCATGCTATGGCACTCCATAATTGCAAACAAGGGCATGGATGGATCAATTATAACAATATCTACAAAACATCCTTACTGAACATCTCCACAATATGCATGGATCTCTCTGTAGCATCAAGTTTACATGGCAATAAAATAACAGCAGACAAAGACTTAGAGAAATCACCAAGTCCCTGAAATCAGAAACATTACGGGGCCTAGTTTGCATGCTTGTGCTAGTCACCACAGACATCACAAAAATACATGGCATACACCACTGGAAAGATGGCATGGCATACAACAAAACACATGTAGAGCTCATGCCCATAAGATGCACAGATTAAATGATACAAAAATAATAAATCTCCAAGTTCTACTAAGAACCAGAAGATAACAGCAACTAGCACTCTTGCAACGATGATTTGGGCATCAAGATGGACTCAAATGAACATGGTGCTATGGAACAAAATGTAGAGCATCACGAGACGAACATTTCGATATGTTACAACAGCGAAACGGAGCTATATGCAGAGAGTTACACTAGGTCAAACAAATGCACATATTAAGAAAAACTGGGGACTTAGAAAAATAACGACCTCGAGGGGGGGGTGAAGTCAACGCGGGGTGTTGACCCGATCGGGATCCGGCGCGGCTTGCCCTCGAGCTCGCCGGAGGAGGAGTAGCCGGCGGCCGGAGAGGAGGGGGAACGCTCGCGGCGACAGGGAAGAGGCGGCGTCGGCGACCGGTGGCGGCGGGGCACGGCACGGCGGAGGCGAGGCGCGGCCGTGTGGCGAAGGTCGCCGGGAAGCGGCGCGGGGCACACCGGCGGCGGGGCGGGCGGCGCATGCCGGCGGGCTGGCGAGGTCGCGGGCTCGGGCGCCGACGCAGGAGGCGCGCGCGGAGGCGACGGGGTCCGGCGATGCAGGACGCCGGCGGCGAGGCAGCGGCCACGGGCGGCAGAGCGCACCGGGCGGCGGAGGGAGAGGCGTGGCCGGGCGGCGGCCGGCGCCGGCGAAGGGCGGCGCGGGCGCGGGGGCTCGGGCCCGGTCGTGGCCCGGGGCGGGCCTCGGATGGGCCGAGCGGGCCCGGCGGCGGGGAAGAGAGAGAGGACCGGCGGCGGCGACGTGTCGTGCTGGGATTGGTCGGGACGGCGGCGGACGGCGTCCGGCGGTGGGCGGACATGTCCGGTGCGGTGAGGGAGGAAATTTAGGGTTTCATCTGCGATTTTTTCGGTGGAGAGGGCAAATATATAGGCAGAGGGAGCTAGGAGAGTCCAAACGAGGTGCGGTTTTCGCCCACGCGATCGTGATCGAACGACCGAGAGCATGGCGGAGGCTTAGAGGGGTTTTGGGGCTGTTAGAAGGGGGGGTTTGCTGCAACACCCAAACGGACTTTGCGGTTGCCCGGTTAACCGTTGGAGTACCAAACGACCTCCAAATGGAACGAAACTTGACCGGTGGTCTACCGGTAGTATACCAAGGCCACTTGACAAGACTCGGTCCATTCCGAGAACGTTTGACACCCGCTCACGAAAAGAAAAAGAGGGGTGCACTGGAGGAGATGGGAGTGCCGGATTGCAAAACGGACAACAGGGAAAATGCTCGGAAGCATGAGACCAACACGTATGCAAATGCAATGCACATGATGACATGATATGAAATGCAGATGATGACATGGCAAAATGCAACACGCAAGCAAATGACAAGGCAAGGACGGCAAATAACTGGCAGACACCTGGTGCAACGGATCCGGGGCGTTACAAGCAACTCCAACGAAGTTCTCGCATAGATGGGCAAATATGGCCATGTCCGCCATTGCATTTGGCTTGAAATCTAGAAGATGGAAACCATATATCATCATCATGGCGCACAAGAAATTAGAGAAGGGGGAGGTGAGGCCGCAGAGGAAGTACACGCTGAAGAAGCAGTACGAATCCGATGGAACCCTGTCCCCCTCAGGCAGGACCACGGGCGGTCCATGCCCTTTTGGAACTTCCCTCCCCCACATATAAGCATACTTCGCGATCAAAGTATTGGCATCCAATCTTGACGAGAAGAAGACCACATCTTCCTACTGCTTCCTGTCCAGTTCCTCCGCCCTCTTCTTCCTCCCCTCTGTTGTGTCATCCTTCGCGGTGTCTGCCCGCTTCCTCCTCGTAGCAGCCGTTTTTCGCCCCATCTGATAGGATCACAGTATGGGCAGGAGATCTGGCGGAGCGTTGGGGATGGATGGTGGTGTGAGAGCAGTTGCTTGGCTTGAGGAAGAAGATGAAGGGGGAAGAGATAGATACAGATGAGCAGTGCCCCCTCGCATTGCATTTTTATTGGGAACGGGCGTGGGGGCTGGCTCTTCGGTATTTTTCCTAAGAAAGTTGTCGTTTTCGCAGACGCACTACCCATTAACTGCTACAGTTCCACGACCCCACGACCTGCGGTAATTACGCGGAGTGGACTTTGGATTGACTAGTCATCATAACAATCGCTGCATGGGCAGCATTTCTTTGACATGTGTCCATGCACAATTTGGGGCCTAACCCAACGTGCCCAGCGACACGTATGGCTCAGGCCCGGGGGCTTCTGTCGGGGTACAGAAATAGGGGTGTTTATTCCACCTGACTTGTGCATGGACAAAAAACCTCCGCCCCGGAGCCAAGGCTTGACGAAGGAACAGCTACACCAACATACAAAGCAAGGCCCAGCTAGAAGAACCGCTCCTTCTGAGATCAAGGAGCGGATCAAGAAGACCAAGTCAAAACAAGAAAACAGAGCATCACTTTGGGAAGTCCTCCGTTGCCGGGCAGGAGAGCCTGGTCGGGTCGAGGCCGCCCCAGGGACAAGTCCAAGATTTCCCCGACAGGCTTGCCGGGTCCGCCAAGGGCGAGGACTCCCGCCAAGGCACCACCGCTCCACCGCACGGGGACGCAAGTCACTCATCAGTGCGGTGCCAAGCCCGTAAGTGAATAAGTGGCTTCCACTAAGCACGTGGCGGCCCGTTAGAAGACAGATTAATCTCATGAAGACACCCGTCCAGAGGCATGTCAAACTGATAAGCAGGAGATGATTAAGCGGCACGGCAGGCTTGCCGGGCTTAGTAGTGCACTTAATGCACTTTGTCCTAACTGCCAGAGTTAGGTATGATAGCACTATTAGTTATCTAATCACTAGATAAAGACTACTTTGCCAATGTGACGACCCCTTAAGCTATAAAAGGAGGTCTGAGGCAACTTAGCAAAGGATTCGGACCCTTACACACTTGTACGTGCGTAGCATCTCTCCCCGAGGCCACCTTGCTGGGTTTGAGCGCTGCGTGTTTATTTTGTTCTTCCAACCAATCCACGAAAGCAGGAGTAGGGTTTTACTCTTCCCAGCGGCCCGAACCTGGGTAAAAACCACCAGCGTCACCACCGTCATGCTGTTTCATGGCCTCCGCTCTTTGTGAAACATCACCTTCCCCCTTGCCGAACCACAAGGGGCCGATGGCCCCATAGGTGATCGTGATCCTCCACGACACCCTTCTTGCAAAGAATGACGTCGTGGAGACGCTTCGTGAGGGCCCGTACAGTGGTCGCATCCTCCCCGAGCGCCACCGCCTACGTCGAGAGTGCGACCGCCTATGCATTGAGCGTGGTTGCATCCGCCGAGAGGGCGTCTGCGGCAGCCGATAGGGCAGCTGCAGTAGCTACTGCGACGGCGACTACAAATGACGAGAGAACTCGAGCAGCTGTATGTGCCGCCAATGTCGCCCTGGCCCGGGTTGAGGCCATCCACGCCAAGATCGAGGACGCCCATGCCAAGATATTCCAGGCCTCCTCAGAATCCAGCATGCAACCCACGTCCGGAAAGGCGGCAGTGGCCATGGAGCACCTGCTTACTTATGAGATTGCCGAGCGGGAGCTAGAGATGCAGGAGGCGAGGGAGATCGAGGAGCGCCGGGAGGAGGAGTTGCACATGGCTGAGGAGGATGTAGAGAAGAGCCTGTCCATCGAGGAATCAGCGGTGGAGTACCAACGCAAGCTCTAGCGCAGCCACTACTACGAGTACTACAACCTTGAGGGCGGCGTTCAGGACGAGGACGAGGATGATGACACGGTCCACTTCAGCCTGGGGGACGCGGACTCCACCAACAGCGGCATGTCACCGGGACAGGTCATCGACGTCTGATCTTACACCGGCAAGGCATAGGGCAGCGTGTCAGCGGCTTTGTTAAAATTATGCGTACTTACACTGGTACACAGACGTGCTATATAAACCGTTCCCCCCTTTCCGTGACGGAGTTTTAAACCGCCGTCTAGTGAGTGTGTGCGATAGGGGGATCCTTCCCGCACGACCCAGAAACCGTCGGGCATAGGCCCTCCGGTCACACACGCGGGGGCAAAATGAGCTCGTGTGCGGTCAGGCGAGTCATCGAAGCCCAATCAATTCCGTTCTTATGTACATCCCACACAGTGAATCCCAGAAAAACATTTCCGTTCATATGTATATCACACATAGTTGTGTAGAAATGTTTGTGCTAGGTGGCCTAACGCAAACAGTTCTCTGTTGGAAGCCGTGTGTGATTGTTAGTTGATCCAACACGCCTACTTTCTCGAAACTATGTGGGTTGTTTGATTTCATCGCCCACGGTGTTGTCACAGTAACCTCTGCAGTAGAAAGCCCCAATAAGTAGGGAAGTAAGCCTATTATTGATAATCCATGTAGTAATCAAATAGACATTTCTTATAAAACACACCAGATATTTCATATCCGTATAACGGCAACCAGGATTTCATAATCGAATTACATCAGATAGCTTCAGCACTCGGTTACACCAAAGAGGGATATAGATAGGTACGCTATTACACAACAACACCAAGTTTCACATGCAACATCGAAAACCCTTGGAAAGTAGCATCATACATGATAAATAGAAAGATAATCTCATCTGGGAAACTGCAGAAGTAGAAGGTGAATATTGAGCTTTCAGTGATGTTGAATGTCCTTGCAACTTTAGGACAGTGGCTATGGATAATTGCCCACCCAACCTTCGTCCTCTTCAGGAAGACTTCAATATTGTACTGTGGGTGTAGAATGAATACCTTCCTCGCCTCTTGACCATGCAGGTGGTTTGAGAGGTAATCATCGGTGAACTGATTTGAAAAGTACTGAAAACAAACATATGCATAAATCGCTATTATACATTTTGAAATGGCATAAGGGGTAAAAACAAGGTAAAAGAGTTAGTACCATCCTATAGTTTAATGGTGTCTTCTTCATTGTGCAAACAAAGATCTTGATGTTATTCGTCGCAAGGTTCTTTATCCTAACAATCTTTCTAAGTTTCTTGACTTGATTGATATTCATGGACATCTCATTTCCCCATATGCAAAATGGGTCGAACAGTGGGTCTAAGCCTCTAACAACAGGACCTACATGTCCAAGACCAAATTGTAAGAAACCTAAATTTAGAATGATTCCTACAACTGCACAATAATGTGCTATTAGCAAAAGGACCATGCATGAGCAAACCTCGATGGTAAACCGCAGTGCCTCTCATTGTTTCCCTGCAACACATATAAGGAAGATCATGATAACGTTAACTGAGAGTTGCCATACTATCAATAGAATATGCATTGAGTACAGCCAAATTCAATTTATTTCTCACATGCATAACAAAACAAAATTGTACCCACAACAAATGAAAATCAAATTGCAGAATTGAACCAAACAGTTAACTGGACAACAGACCAAATGCACCAAAACAGTTAACTGAGCATGACATTGCAGAATAGAACAATACTAGAAGTTAACGAAACCAAGAATGCTTGAGAATAGTACTATGAAATGTAGCAATTGTTGGACCAAATGTTAATTGAACATTACATTTCAGAATACTAGATTGCATATTAACATTACAGAGGACAAATCACTAGAAGGCACTGGCGGTGGCCTCGAGAAAACAACACGAACTTTTTTTAAAGTAGACAACCGCATGGTGGTGTCGACGGTGGCCTCGAAAACGAGGTGCTCCTCCAATCTGGCAGTCGGCACGCATGGCAGCCATAGCGACCTCATCCGTGCGTGCGGCCGTGATTTGCTTCTCCGCTGCCAGATGCTACTGAGCTCCATGTTATACTGCGTGCGAAATGGCTGTGGGTGATGCTTAATTGGAGGACGGGGCTAGTGATTTGGGCAGAATGTGTCGCGTCGTCGGTTTGAGGCATGTGGGATGGGGAAGGAGGAGGATGGTGTGCGTGGGGTGTGGATTACCTGGCCATATCGACGAGGCCGCGCGGCAAGAAGAAGGGTCACCGATGAGGAGGCGTCGCTGTAAGAAGAAGGGTCGCCGGCGAGGAGGCCGCGCTGCCAGTAAGCAGTAGTGAAGGTTTGAACTTGGAAAGCAAGGAGGAACATTCAAAATGTGGCTTTTGGTGGGGGAGATAGATATTTCTGCGATGGCAGAAAGATTTCGCTCGGTGCCACGTGAAACTGGCGCGCAAGTGTGGTTCAAGCGCGGGCGGTGGACTGTAGACGACGAAGCTTCCTGCATAAGCCAGACTAGACGGTGCGCCAAGATATTTTATATTTAATCCCACACGATTCTTGCTAGTAAACTGTTTGTGGTATACCTGAATTTTTTCATTCTAATTTAAAAGACCAAATGGTGTTACAGAGGGAAAGGATGGTGTTTGAATTGCTAGAACATTTATCTACTGTGAACATGCAACTATATGAGTGCCGTGTTAAAATTTGGAATTATTCCGGGTTCGGTTGGCATTTTTATCCATTAATTGATTTTCTAGGCATTTTATGTGCATAAAATTTGAACTACAAGCACATGCTCTAGTGCACCGAAGTTTGTTGAAAAATGACATGTGTGTCTTTGGGTGAATTTATAGAGCCCATGCAAGAATGGGTATGAAATTCATACATCTGGGTGTCGTGGCTCGGCCGAAAACATTGAGAAACTTGGTTTTTAAATCCCAAACTCGCCTGAAATTCATGAAACTTGGCATGGTGTCATTTCATGGCACCAACATGCCTGGTAAAAAATTGGCCGAATTGGGACAAGTTTTGGTATAGGCTTCTTGCAAATTGGAGCTTCTCTCAAGAAGGCGTGTGGTTTCGAGAGGGAACGTGTCACCTTTGTGTGCGAAACGACATACGCTGCCCATCTTGATTTTTTTATAGAGCAAACATAGAACTATATGAGTGTCGTGTTAAACTCTGGAATTATTCCGGGTTCTTTTCGCCTTTTTTATGCATGAATTGTGTCTCTAGGCATTTATTGTGAATAATTCAAATTTGAACTACAAGCACATGCTCCAGAGCACCAAGTGTCGGGTGGTTGGTGCGACATATGCCAAAGGATGGCTAATCATTGTGGGAGCCAATAAAACATCGCCGGTGCCTGCAAACGGGATGAGGCGAAGACATGCACGCCGGCGAATCTTACCCAGGTTCGGGGCTCTCCGAGGAGATAACACCCCTAGTCCTGCTCTGCGGGGTCTCCGCATGATCACTAGATCGATAAGGGTAGCTACAATCGCTCCTAGAGCTGTTGGGATCAAGGGAGAAGAAGAACAAGGCTAGCTCTTGCTCCTCTCTTTCTATGGTGGGTGTGTGTGTGCTATGCTTGGAAGCCAAACATGCAGAAGTGCGAACCCTTTGCATGGGTGCTCCGGGGGGTTTATATGGGCCTACCCCCTGGGGGTACAATGGTAATCCGACTGGGATCTGGTCCCAGCCGTCAGTGTCTACGCTCGCCGGCTTCTCCGCCGGCTGCTGGGTCCCCCTGGCTGGTGGGTCCCGCCGGCTGCCGGCTACCTGGTCGACAGGCCGGCCCCACCGCCTAGGGTTTTGTCGGCGGCTGCTTACTGTAGCCGCACCTCTGATGATAAGGGCTTTGTCGAGGTGAGCATGGCTACAGTGGGCCGCCTCGGGGGCTATCACTGTAGCCTCACCCTGTCTTGTCTCCTTAATGGGGCTCCTGCTTCGAGGAAGGGAGTGGCCGGCTTCTGGAGGCCAGCTATACTCTTGGCCGACTAGGAAGAGCCGGGCCGCCTTCACGCATCTCTCTGACTGAAGGGGCCCGCAGTCCTTGGGCCGTACAGGAGTGGGTCGTGGATGACGTCGTAGCTGGCGTGGCTACAGTGCCGAGCCGCACGGGGGACATCCCTCCCGTACGGCTTCCTGTAGCCATGCCCGCCTTGGGCTTCGGGGGTCGTGGGCCGCACTGTGGCCATACCCCGTCAGGTCGCCGTTATGTAGGAGTGGTTGTGGTCTTGGCCGTCTCCTAGGAGTCGGCGTCCTTCTTGGTCGGCTTCTGGGTGTCGGCCACCCCGTGGTCGTCCTGGGGAGGAGTCGGTGAGGCCGGGTCGCCTTTCGGGAGTCGGCTTTAGTGGTAGCTCGCCGAGGAAGGCGGCCCGAATGCTTGGAGTGCTTGAAGGCCCAAAGGCCTGATAAATTTCTTGAAGAGCCAGGGGTGGCCGGTTTGGCTACCCGTGGCCATTTACCCCGACAGTAGTCCCCGAAGCTGATTGGGCTTCGAGGTGGAGTGGGGTTCGAGAAGCTCGATCAGCTTCCTATCGTGACGAGCCGGCAGCTGGGAGCCGGCCTTGGTCTGGCGCGCCGCCTTAGGTGAATTCTTCTGGAGTCGGGGGGCGGGAAACCCGCAGGGTCGTGCACCGGGCCGCGGGCAGGCCTCGGGCCGTTGGCGTGCCACGTGGCCGGAAAGCCTGCCAGCCCACGCGTGTGACGGGACGTCGCCGCAGGGGGGGGCCCGCCACGTCCGCGCCCCGGCCCAGGCGCGGATCCTCTGTATCCCGAAACCGCCCGCACGTTCCGTGCGGCAGTTTCGGCTCGCACTTATGCGTAATAAACGCGAGACATGGGGGGAGTGGGCGCAGTTAATCCCACGTCTCCCCCCCCACGTCCGGCCTCTTCGGCCGCGTGAGGCTATAAGTAGGGGGAGGCGGAGGGCGCTGACCCTCGCACGCTCCTCCTACTCCCTTCGTCTTCTCGCCTTGCTTGTTCTTGCGACAGCGCCTCGCCGCCATGCTCTTCCTCCGCACGCTCCTCCGCCGCCGTGCTAGCTTCTGCTATGCCTCCCCACGTAGAGCTGCTTGGCGGGGATTGGGATGGCTCCATCGTCCATAACGACCACATCGACTTCCTCCGCGGCACCCGGCGTCTGCCCAGCGCGGACAAAGTGGAGGTCCGCCTCGCGCCGGAGAAGGAAGTCAGGCCGGCGCCGCGGGATGGCGAGCGGGTGGTCTTCTGCTCGCACTTCCTGCGCGGCTTCGGCCTGCCAGTGAGCGCCTTCTTCCGCTCCTGGCTGGAATTCTACCAGCTCCAGCCGCACCACCTCACCCCCAACGTGGTGGTGCTGCTGTCGGCCTTCGTCACCCTGTGCGAGGGCTATCTTGGCGTCCTCCCCACCCTCGAGCTCTGGGGGGAGTTCTTCCAGTCGAAGCTGGGCACCCGCGTGAGGGGCGTGCCGGCTCAGACCGGCACCTTCATCGCGTCGCGGAGATCAGGCGCCGACAACCCCTTCCCCGTCATCACGCTGATCCAATCGGTGAAGAAGTGGCAGAAGTCATACTTCTACGTGCGGAGCATCGCTCCCCGAGGTGACTACCTCAACCTGCCGGCTTACGTAGCCGGCCCGCCGGCGGGGAGGCTGCCCCAGTGGTCCTTCCGGGCGGTGACGCTGTCGCAGGGAGGAAACGCCGCCATCGCCCGCCTGCGGGTGATGGTCCAGTCGGAGGGCCTGACGGGGCCCGACCTCCTGGCCGCGTTCGTCACGCGCCGGGTCCTTCCGCTCCAGAGCCGGCCTCATCTGATCTGTCAGATGAGCGGCCAGCTCGATCCGAGCCGGATGTGCACCAAGGAGATGCCGCGGCCTGACGCCGCCGACATGGTGAACTACCTCGCCAATTGCCAGCTTTCCGAAGGCTGGCAATTCGGCAAGGAGCCATACAGCCGCGCCAATCCTCCGCCTACGGTACGCTTCCCTTGTCTCTTTTTCTTTCTCTCTCTCTCAGCTTTGTCGCCGAGTTCCTCTGGGCCGACTCTAACCCAGTCGGCTCGCTCTTTTGACAGAGTCCTCTGCTTCGGCCGGCCGGGGGGGGGGGGGCAGACGTGGAGCGCCGCTTCGTGCCCGACCGGACCGAACACGACCAGGACGACCCCAACCTGGGGGCGGTCCACATGGAGGATGCCGCCGAGCCGGCCGGCGGCCAAGCCGGCGGAGAAGCAGGCGGCTCCGGGTTCACCGCTACCTTCGAGGACTGGCCAGACGAGGACGAAGCCGAAGCCGTCCCGCATCGCCAGCCGGCATCCGGACGCGGTGCGGGTTCCTCCGGCGCGCAGCCTGTTCAGGGTAGAGGCCAAAAACGTCGCGCCACCCAGGGCATGTTCTGTAGCCGGACAAAGAAGCCCAGGGGTGGGGCGGCGGCCACCAGGCGGGAAGAGGAGGCCGCGAAGGCGGCTCGTTTCCGCAAAGTGGTGAAGAAGCCGCAGACTGTGTCGGCGTAAGTTCTCTCTTTCTTCGTACTGTCCTTCTTTCTTTCCTTTGATGGTTCTTGAGTCTTCGTCTTCTTTTTCAATGGTCAGGGCTCCGCTATCACTTGAGCGGGTGGACGCTGGCTCCGTCATCGAGTCGCCAGGGGGCTCTGGGAGCACCACCCGCCGCGTAGATCCCCGCGCCGCCCTCCTGGAGGCGACGGAAAGGAACGCGCGGGAGGCGCGGGAGGAGCAGGAAGCGCGGGAGGCGGAGGCACGGAGGGCAGCCGCCGCCCAGGCAGCTCGGGAGGAGGAAGCGGCGAAGGCGCTCGCCGAGGCCGCAGCCAAGGCCCAGGCAGAGGCCGAGGCCGAAGCGGTGGCAGGGGAGGCCTTGATGGTCACCCCCCTGCGCACCATGGCGCCCGGGGACGTGGATCCCTCGCCGGGGGGAGCCAGCGGTTCCCAGCCGGGGCTGGGAGGAAGCGGTGACGACGTCGTCATCTTGGGGGAGGCGCCGGGGCCGACTCCTCCGACTAGGACGACCCAAGGCCGCCAGCCTGAGCTTGCGCCCACACAGTCGGCGGGGGGCGAGCCGGCCGCGGGGGCTGAGGTGGCGGTCCGGGTTCCGCCAAGCCGGCGTGCGGGGAAGGCCGCGGCTGAACCGCAGAAGGCTGCGTCGGAGCCTCAGCCGGCCGTGGGCTCCAGCTCGTCGGCCCGAGACGCGGAGGCTACCAGCGCTACCTCGGGGTGGACGCCGGGTGGAGGGACAGCGGTGGTGAACGTCGCTGCACAAGACGTCCGGACCCGGCTGCAAAGCCAAGCCGCGGCGCTGAGGCAGTTTACCGACGAATTCCTCGCCACGCGGGCGGCCATCCGGGTTAGTATTCTCATCTTGTTCTTTCTTGAACTTGATTTCTCTTGTGGGGGCGCGTCAGCGCACCCACTGGGTGTAGTCCCCGAGTTCCGAGTTGGCTGCTGAGCAGGCGGCTTGGAACTTCTTGGAGATTTTGTTTTTGCTGCTTTTGTTCTTACGTCGGTCTTTTGTCTGTCTTGCAGGACTACCACAACCTCCGAGCGGCCGCCTTCAACTCCCAGGCTCGGGAGCTGACGCAGAAGACCGCCGATCTTACTGAAATCCGAGGTATGTGACTTGATCTTTATCTCATGTGGGGGCGCGTCAGCGCACCCACTGGGTGTAGTCCCCGAGATTCGGGCCGACTGCTGAGCAGTCGGCTCGGATCTTCCTTGATGATTTCTCATTGTTCTTCTTCTTCTTCTATCTCTTCAGCGGCCAACGCCAGTCTGAGGGTACAGCTGGGGGAGTCCCAAACTGCTCTTCGTGCCAAGGACGCGGAGCTCGCCGCCTTGGTGCAGGAGCGCGACCGCCTGGTCAAGAAGCTGGCTGACCAGGAGGAAGGCCACAAGGCTGCGCAGGATCGCGAGGCCACCCTCCAGGCCGAGTTCGAGACGGAGGCAGCCGGCTGGGCAGAGGCCAGGCAGACTCTGGTCTCCGGCTATGGCCAGATTGAGGACCTGGTTAACGGTAAGTCGTCTATCCCTTCATCCTTTCTTGCCATCTGCCACTTCGGCTTGTTTTTCTGATTTTGGTGCTCTTCTTTTCTTTTCTTCTTAGCGCAGAGTACTTCCCTGGCTATTCAACTGCAGCCAACCAGACCATCGAAGCCCGTCGCCAAGCGAAGAGGCAAGTCGGCTTCGAGATCTCGCCAACCGCCGGCCGCTCGCTGGAGGAGCAGCTCCTGGCGATCCAGGCTCGCATCCAGCCGGCTCACAGGCTGCTCCGCCGGCTTCAGCGTGCCGGGTCGGCGGTCTTGGCCGCCCTCTGGCCCGGCCAAGTGGTCCCGCGCACTCCCAGTCGGACCGCCGACTGGCTGGAGGTGGCCGTCGGCCGCTTCGAGGCTTGGAAGGCGTCAGCGGCTCGCTCCGGCGCCAGGCGGGCGCTGGAGTTCGTCAAGGCCTGGTATCCCGGCTTGAACCTGGACCAGCTGTCGACCTGGCGGCAGCAAGCCGACACGGAGCTGGAGCCGGCGCGGCCGGCCATCATTCGGCGAGCTTCGGCGATCGCCTACTACACCGACACCAACGTCTTCGCCCCCGAGGTGGACGACAATGGAGTCGCCCAGCCGAAAGATTGGTTCGGGCTGGACCCGGCGCATAGCGAGGACTCGGCGGAGGAGATCGACTCCAGCGACGAGGGCGAGGAGGAGGAGGAGGAGGGTGAAGATGCCGAGCCGGCTGGTGGAGAAGCCGGCCAGCCTGACCGCGCCTCCAGCACTACGTCGCGTGCGAGTGCGTCTCCTGCCGCGGGAGGTGGTCAAGCCGGGACCAACTAGGCGGCCACTCCTTCAGCCGGCGAGCTGCCTTCACCGGCCGGCTCGGCCTCCAAGTCGCGCCTTAGTCTTCTTTCTTTTGTTTTCCTGTCTTGTTGCTTTTGAACAATGTTTGGTTAAGTCTGCACAATTCCACCCACTGGGTGTATTCAAACTTAAGTCTGTTGCCGGCCTGTGGGCGGCTTTATGTATATAAGTTATGCAATCGGTTTTTCCTTGTACTTTCGCTTTTTGTCCTTCTGCTTTTTTCCTTTGCCGCCCTCCCTTGGTTGCCGCCTCCCTAGTCAAACAGTTGCTCTGCAATCTGTAGCCGGGGAGTGCCTGGCCGATTGGGGAGGGGGAAGTACTTTTAGCTCTGCCGGACTTAAGCTAAGTTTTTTAGGAAGCCGGCCAGCCGGCTGCTGTGACAGCCGGCAGGCATATATGGAAGCCGTCTTTTTGCTATATAGGTTAGTTGTTCCTTAGCCATTTTTCGTGTGGGCGTCCTTTCTGTCTTCCCTCTTGCTAGTCGGACAGTCAGTTCTTTGAGCTGCGACTTTCAACAAGAGAGGACTTGGGAGCCGGCGCACTACTTTGCTGACTTCGGGAAGAACTTAAAATATAGCTCAAGGCGGCCAGTCCCCGGGCTGACTAGTCGGACCCGGTGCCGGACAAGATTTCAAAATGTAATAATACATTCATGGATATGACACTCGTCATTCATAGATAAATAAAAGGCAGTCCCCGAGTACTGTTCGGGGGGCCTGTTGGTTTGTAACTTAATACAAAAGGGGTAGCGTGATACATACTGCTTTTCAGCTGTAAAATCGTCTTAGGAGATTTGCGTTCCATGGTTGCTCCGACTCCTTGCCGGAGTCGTCTCTCTTGCGTGCTCTTGGCTTTTCCGCCTCGATCAGGTAGTAGGAGTCGTTGCCAAGTGCCTTGCTGACGACGAAGGGGCCTTCCCAAGGGGCCGAGAGCTTGTGCTGGCCGGCTGTTCGCTGGATCAGCCGGAGCACAAGGTCGCCCTCTTGGAAGGATCTTGGCTTGACCTTGCGGTTGTAGTAGCGGCGCAGGCCTTGCTGGTAGATGGCGGACCGGCTGAGGGCCAACAGCCAGCCTTCTTCCAGTAGGTCGACGCCGTCTTCTCTTGCTTCTTTGGCTTCCTCCTCCGTGTACATGGTGATTCGAGGCGAGTCGAATTCGATGTCTGTTGGGATGACAGCCTCGGCACCGTACACAAGGAAGAATGGAGTGAAGCCGGTTGACTTGTTGGGTGTAGTTCGCAGACTCCAGAGGACAGCCGGCAGCTCTTCGAGCCAGCAGCCGGCCGATCGCTCCAGTGGTACAACCAGTCGGGGCTTGATGCCGGAGAGGATAAGTCCATTTGCTCGCTCGACCTGGCCGTTTGACTGCGGGTGGGCAACGGACGCTAAGTCCAGTCGGATGCCCTGTGTCGCGCAGAAACGTGCCAGTGCGCCTTTGGCGAAGTTCGTGCCGTTGTCAGTGATGATGCTGTGCGGCACGCCGTACCGAGTAGTGATGTCGGTGATGAATGTCACGGTAGTCGGCCCGTTCAGCTTCTTAATTGGCTTGGCTTCAATCCACTTTGTGAACTTGTCCACCGCAACGAGTAGATGTGTCAAGCCACCGCGGGCTGTCTTGAAAGGACCCACCATGTCCAGTCCCCAGACGGCAAAATGCCAGGTGAGGGGAATGGTCTTGAGGGCAGAAGCCGGCAGGTGTTGTTTGGAACTGAAGACTTGACATCCTCTGCAGCTCTTGACTATTTCTTTAGCATCCTCCAAGGCAGTCGGCCAGAAGAACCCACGGCGGAAAGCCTTGGCCACGAGGGATCCTGAGGCTGCGTGATGGCCGCATTCGCCTTGGTGGATGTCTTTGAGGATTGCCACTCCTTTTTCCGGCTCGACGCAACGCTGGAAGACTCCAGTGACACTACGCTTCACAAGCTCCCTGTTGATTATTGTGTATGTTGCGGCTCGTCGTTGCACTAGTCTTGCTGCGACCTCATCAGCCGGCAACTCTCTGCTGACTAGGAACTTGAGGATGGGCTGGGCCCATGAGGGAGCTGTGACTTCTTCTGCTGTTAATGTGGCCACCATGACTCGGGTAGGTGGGTTGGGTGTTGCATTGGAGTCGACCACCGCTTCTTGTGTCGTTACAGTCCCCGGGGCCGGGTGCGACTATGTCAGTCCCCGGGGCAGTCGTCGAAGTCCCCGTGCCGCCTGCGGGATTTCTTGAGCCGGATCCGGCTGTTTCTGGCGCAGGCGGTACGAAGATGGAATCCGACTCTGGAGACGGCTTGATGGACGGCTTGAGGAGGCGCTGGAGGGAGACGCCAGTCGGTATGGCTTGTCGGGTGGAGCCGATCCGTGCTAGGGCATCTGCTTGGTCGCTGTCGGCCCTTGGCACGTGAAGGAACTCGCACCCTTCGAAGTATCCGCTCATCTGCTGGACGAGGAAACGGTAGCTTGCCATGTTTGCGTCCTTGGCGTCCCAGTTGCCAGATGATTGCTGGACCACCAAGTCTGAGTCGCCGTAGCACAGGATCCGGCGTATGCCGAGTTCTTGGGCTAGCCGGAGCCCATGTACGAGCGCGTCGTACTCGGCCACGTTGTTGGAGGCGGCGAAGTGGATCTGCAGCGTGTACTTGAGCTTGTCGCCTTTGGGAGAGGTGAGGACGATGCCGGCTCCCAAGCCGGTGCGCATCTTGGACCCGTCAAAGTGCATCCGCCAATGGGTAGAGTCGGGAGCCGGCGGTAAGTACTGGGTCTCGGCCCAGTCGATGAGGAAGTCCGCCAATGCTTGCGACTTGATGGCGGTGCGGGGTTGATAGAAAATCGTGTAGGGCGCCAAGGCGATGGCCCATTTGGCCACCCGGCCGGATGCATCCCGGCTGCCTATGATCTCGGCGAGCGGGGCAGTGCACACGACCGTGATGGGGTGCTCTTGGAAGTAGGGCTTCAATTTCTTGGCAGCGAAGTACACCCCATAGCACATCTTCAGGTAGTGCGGGTAGTTTTGCTTCGAGCTAGACAGTACTTCGCTGAGATAGTAGACCGGCCTCTGGACCAGCTGGGCTCGGCCTTCCTCCGGGCGCTGGACCACAACAACAGTGCTGACGACTCGGCTTGTCGCGGCAATGTAGAGGAGCATGGGCTCCTTCTCAGTTGGCGCAGCCAGGACAGGCGGAGTGGTCAACATTTTCTTCAACTCATGAAAGGCTTGGTCGGCTTGATCATTCCACTCAAAGTGAGTGGACTTCTTCATGAGTCGGTACAGGGGGAGAGCCTTCTCTACTAGTCGGCTGATAAAACGGTCCAGGGAGGCTAAGCAGCCGGTGAACTTCTGCACATCTCGCAGCTTGGTGGGTATCTCCATCCTCTCGATGGCCTTGATCTTGACAGGGTTGCACTCAATGCCGCGTTCGGAGACCAAAAAGCCTAGCAGATGGCCGGCTGGCACTCCGAACACGCACTTCTCGGGGTTGAGCTTGATCTGGAATCGGCGCAAGTTGGCAAATGTTTCCTTCAGGTCTTCCAGCAGGGTACCGCGCTTCTCTGTCTTCACCACAATGTCGTCTACGTAGACGTGGGCATTTCTACCGAGTTGTTTCAAGAGACATTTCTGCATGCAACGCTGAAAAGTGGCACCGGCGTTTCTCAAGCCGAATGTCATTGTCAGGTAGCAGAAAGCTCCAAAGGGTGTGATGAAGGCAGTCTTCAGGCGGTCAGCCGGGTCCAACTTGATCTGATGATACCCTGAGTATGCATCCAAAAAACTTAACAGCTCGCATCCGGCTGTGGAGTCTATCACTTGGTCAATCCGTGGCAAAGCAAACGGATCCTTTGGGCAGGCCTTGTTCAAACTTGTGTAGTCTATACACATGCGCCACTTGTTATTCTTCTTCAAAACCAGAACCGGATTGGCAAGCCATTCTGGAAAGAACACTTCCATGATGAAGCCGGCTGCAAGGAGCCGGGCTATCTCTTCTCCCACGATTCTTCGCTTCTCTTCTGATAGTCGGCGGAGGGGTTGCTTGACCGGCTTCGCATCAGCTCGGACATGTAACTTGTGCTCGGCGAAATCCTTCGGGACACCCGGCATGTCCTTTGGGGACCATGCAAAGATGTCTCGATTCTCACGGAGGAAGTCGGCGAGCTCGCCTTCCTATTTGCTGTCCAAGTTTGCCCCAATCACGGCGAACCTCTCCGGGTGCTCCGGGTCTAGAGGTATCTTCTTCGTCTCTTTGGCAGGCTGGAAGGAGCCCTGCGCATCACAGTCCTTGGGGTTGGGGGACAAGGCCGGCTGCTTGCCGGCCATGGCCACAACCCGTTCCAACATCTTCTTCTCTTCTGCCACCACGAGGGACTCGGCCAGCCGGCTGCTGGCCATGGCACACTCGATGGACTTCTTGGAGTCGCCGGCTACGGTGATGATCCCCTTCGAGCTCGGCATCTTCATCTTCAGGTAGGCATAGTGGGGCACAGCCATGAACTTGGCCAATGCAGGTCGGCCAAGTAGCGCATGATAAGGGCTCTCCAGATCCACCACCTCGAACCATATTGCCTCCCGGCGAAAGTGATCTTTGTCTCCGAAGAGAACATCCATTTTGATCTTGCCAATTGGAGAGCAAGATAGGCCGGGTACGATACCATGGAAGACGGTGCGGCTCGGCATGAGCTGCTTTGCTTTGATGTTCAGCTTGTCCATGGTGTCGCGGTACAGTATGTTGATACTGCTTCCACCGTCTATCAGGACGCGGGAAAATCTGGCGGCTCGCCTCTCCGTCGCAAGGGTGACGTCCAAGACCATAGCATAGGAGCCAGGCGAAGGCATCACCTCTGGGTGGTCGGCCTGGCTCCAGCTGATGGGCTTTTCCGACCAGTGCATGAACTCGGCGGTGCTAGAGGCGACTGCGTTTACTTCTTGGTGTTGCCGGCGTCGGCTGCGCTTGTCGTCGACTTGACTCGTGAAGACGACGTAGGCGTCGTGTGCTTCGGGGAACTCGTCTTGGATGGCGCCGACTGCCGGCCGGGCCGCCGGCTGCTGGGGAGCTGGAGGCGGCGGGCCGGGAGGCGGAGGCGGCACCATCCCTTCGCCCTTGGTGATGCGGGTGAGCCAGTGGCATTTCCGGGTTGTATGCTTGGACGGCTTCGCGCCGCTGTGGAACTTGCAGGGAGCATCGAGTGCTTGTTCGTAGGAGAAGGACGGCTGCCAAGGCGGCCGGCCTCCCTTCTTCTTGGGAGCGGGCCGCTCCTCGGGCTGCTCGTCTTCAATGGTGGCCACCTGCCGACTGGAGGAAGTCGGCATGGGGCCCTTGCGCTTGTGGTCGTTCTGGTAGGGGCGCCGGTTTGGGTCGCCAGCCGGCGTCTTGGGAGCCGGAGCAACTACCTTCCCCGAGGCGTCCACTCGGAGCTCGGTCTTCATGGAGGAGTCGGCAGTGGCATACTTGTCGGCGGTGATTAGCAACTCATCGAGGGTAGCCGGCTCGTCGCAGAGGAGTCGGTGCTTGAGGAGGGTGCCCTCTCGGCACCCGGCAGTGAAGTACTCGATGGCCTGGACATCATGCACTCCCTCGCAGGAGTTGCGGAGCTCGGCCCATCGCGTGAGGTAGTCGCGGGTCGACTCGTTGGGCCCTTGGACGCAGAGGGAGAGCTGGCGAGGCTTGGGAGGCCGTTTGTAGGTGCTAGTGAAGTTGCGGACGAAAACTTCGGTGAAGTCCAGCCAGCTGTTGATGCTGTATGGCTTGAGGCTGTTGAGCCACGTGCGCGCCGTCCCTTGCAGCATCTAGGGGATGTACTTCATGGCGACGCGCCGATTGCCGTTGGCGATGCTGACGGCTGTGGAGTAGTCGATGAGCCAATCTTCCGGCTTCACCGAACCGTTGTACTTGGGCGTGTCTCTGGGGAGCGAGAACCCTTTGGGGAAGGGCTCGTCGCGGATGCGGGGGCCAAAGCATGGCGGGCCGACATCGTCTTCTTCTTCTAACGCCAGGGATCGAGCTAGGCGGTCGATCCTGTGGCGGGCGTCATTCTCACCGACTCCTTCCCGGCGGCCGAGTCGGTTGCCGAGGGTCGGATGGGTGACAGGCGGTGGAGTGAGGCGTCTTTCTCTTCGAGGCGGGGGAGGAGGCAGGTTTCCTTGGTGTTCTACAGCTCGAGGGCGGCCCTCCGCGTCGCGCTCGATGGTAATGCGAGTCCGGCTGCGGCTGGCAGCCGGCTCCTTGTCTTTCTTCTGGTGCGCACCGCTCGCAGTTGGCGAGCGGGACGTCGCGGCGTGCTCCCGGCGCGGGTGATGGCTATCAGCTCGGGCGCCGGCTTCGTGCCGTTCTGCAGCCGCGTCGATCAGCTGCTGGATCCGTCTTGTCATGTAGGGGAGCTCATCGTCTCACAGCCCATTGAGTTCTTCCGCAGCCGCCTGAGCAGCTCGCAGATTCTTGAGCGGGGTGGCGTAGACGGGGCGATCTGCGCCCAGCATGCTGGCAACGGCAGCGCCGCGCTTCTGGACGAAGCCGGCTCGGCTCGGGCCGCTAGGCGGCGGTGTCCCGAAGGCGGCGCGGTCGACTTCGCGCTGGTGGGCCTCGGTGAGGCGTCTCATCGAGGCTATCTTCTTGCTCTCCGCGATGAGGGCAAGGCGGCGTGCCTCCAGGGTCTCGGCGTCGGCGTCGGCCGGGAGGGGGACGGAGAGGTCGTGCATCGCCGCTTGTTGAGCGTCGCAGGCGTTCTCGCCTGAGTTGGAGACGTGGCTGATGACCAGCACTTCGGTGACAGCGCTGCTGCCGCTGTCAGCTCGAGGGAGGGGGTCGTCGAAGACCACTACGTCGGAGGGGTAGGCGTCAAGCGACGCGGTGTCGGAGTCGATGAGCATCGGGTCGGTGGAGCCGACCGACTCCATGTCCGCAGCGGGCTCGCTGGAGACGTGAAGTTGGTCGAGGAGGCTGACGAGGCGGCTCTCAGGGTAGTCGGTGCCTGCGTCGGACGCAGGCTCGTCGGAGATGCGAGTCTCGCCAAGCAGATCGGCGAGGCGGCTCGCTGCGCAGGCATCGTCGACGCCTTGCAGCGCGTCGGGGCAAGCGCCATCGGGCACAGCAGGCTGGCTGCGCTCGCGTTGAAGAAAGAGGGTTCCCGTCCAGAACAGGTCTCCGGACGACGGTGCACCTGGCCCCACGGTGGGCGCCAAATGTCGGGTGGTTGGTGCGACATATGCCAAAGATGGCTTATCATTGTGGGAGCCAATAAAACATCGCCGGTGCCTGGAAATGGGATGAGGCGAAGACATGCACGCCGGCGAATCTTACCCAGGTTCGGGGCTCTCCGAGGAGATAACACCCCTAGTCCTGCTCTGCGGGGTCTCCGCATGATCACTAGATCGATAAGGGTAGCTACAATCGCTCCTAGAGCTGTTGGGATCAAGGGAGAAGAAGAACAAGGCTAGCTCTTGCTCCTCTCTTTCTATGGTGGGTGTGTGTGTGCTATGCTTGGAAGCCAAACATGCAGAAGTGCGAACCCTTTGCATGGGTGCTCCGGGGGGTTTATATGGGCCTACCCCCCGGGGGTACAATGGTAATCCGACTGGGATCTGGTCCCAGCCGTCAGTGTCTACGCTCGCCGGCTTCTCCGCCGGCTGCTGGGTCCCCCTGGCTAGTGGGTCCCGCCGGCTGCCGGCTACCTGGTCGACAGGCCCGCCCCACCGCCTAGGGTTTTGTCGGCGGCTGCTTACTGTAGCCGCACCTCTGACGATGTGGGTTTTTTCGAGGTGAGCATGGCTACAGTGGGCCGCCTCGGGGGCTATCACTGTAGCCTCACCCTGTCTTGTCTCCTTAATGGGGCTCCTGCTTCGAGGAAGGGAGTGGCCGGCTTCTGGAGGCCGGCTATACTCTTGGCCGACTAGGAAGAGCTGGGCCGCCTTCACGCCTCTCTCTGACTGAAGGGGCCCGCAGTCCTTGGGCCGTACAGGAGTGGGTCATGGATGACGTCGTAGCTGGCGTGGCTACAGTGCCGAGCCGCACGGGGGACATCCCTCCCGTACGGCTTCCTGTAGCCATGCCCGCCTCGGGCTTCGGGGGTCGTGGGCCGCACTGTGGCCATACCCCGTCAGGTCGCCATTATGTAGGAGTGGTTGTGGTCTTGGCCGTCTCCTAGGAGTCGGCGTCCTTCTTGGTCGGCTTCTGGGTGTCGGCCACCCCGTGGTCGTCCTGGGGAGGAGTCGGTGAGGCCGGGTCGCCTTTCGGGAGTCGGCTTTAGTGGTTGCTCGCCGAGGAAGGCGGCCCGAATGCTTGGAGTGCTTGAAGGCCCAAAGGCCTGATAAATTTCTTGAAGAGCCAGGGGTGGCCGGTTTGGCTACCCGTGGCCATTTACCCCGACACCAAGGCTGGTTGAAAAATCACATGTGTGTCCTTGGGTGAATTTCTACGTCCCATGCAAGAAATGGGAATGAAATTCAAACATCTGGGCGTCGTGGCTCGGCTAGTAACATTGAGAAACTTGCCTTTTTAAATCCCTGTATCAAAACTCGCCCGAAACTCATGAAACTTGGCATGGTGTCATTTCATGGCACCAACATGTTGTGGTAAAAAAATTGACCGAATTGGGACAAGTTTTGGTATAAGCTTCTTGCAAACCGGAGCTTCTCTCAAGAAGACTCGTGGTTCCGAGAGGGAACGTGTCACCTTTGTGTTCGAAATGATATACGCGACCTCCCCCTTGATTTTTAACAGAGGCAACATAGAACTATATGAGTGTAGTATTAAAATTTGGAATTATTCTGGGTTCGTATGGCCTTTTTATACATTAATTGAGTTTCTGGGCATTTAATGTGCATAATTCAAATTTGAACTACAAGCACATGCTCTAGTGCACCAAAGTTGGTTGAAAAATCACATGTGTGCTTGGGTAAATTTCTAGGTCCCATGCAAGAAATGGGGATGAAATTCAAACATCTGGGCGTCATGGCTCGACCGGAATATTGAGGAACTTGGTTTTTTAATTCTTGTAAATCCAAAACACTCATGAAAATCATGAAACTTGGCTTAGTGTCATGACATGGCACCAACATGTTGTAGTAAATTTTTTGGCCAAATTGGGAGAAGCTTTGGTATAAGCTTCTTGCAAACCAAAGCTTCTCTCAGGAAGGCTCATGGTTCCGAGAGGGAACGTGTCACCTCCGTGTGCGAAATGACATACACTGCCTTCTCCCGCCTATATTTTTTTACACAGGTAGCTTAGACCAATAGGAGTTTCGTGCTAAATTTTGGAATTATTCCGGGTTCGTTTGGCCTTTTTATACATTAATTGAGTTTCTAGGCTAATGCACATAATTAAAATTTGAACTACAAGCACATGCTACAGTGCGCCAAAGTTAGTTGAAAAATCATTTATGTGTACTTGGGCGAATTTCTAGGTCCCATGCAAGAAATGGGAATGGAATTCAAACATCTGGGCGTCTTGGCTCGGTCAGAAACATCTAGAAACTTGGTTTTAAAATTCTCGTAAATCCAAAACTCGCCATGGTGTCATGACATGGCACCAGCATGCTGTGGTAATTTTTTTGTCCGATTTGCAAAGCACAAACATTAACAATCAACAAAGACATTTTGGAACAAGTGTTGTCATGTTACAATCAGAAACACAAGTATTATTGAAGCCGTGGGCGTTCTACTTACCATTTACGTGCCGCCATGCGTCCACTTTTTTTATTGGCTAGGAGGTGCCGTGCGGGGTAGCTATTTGAGTACGGGAGGTGTGCGATCAGACCCCTGCGCCTGCTTATCGGGAGGAGAGCCATTTGAGCTCCATCCGCGGCCCACCACTCTCCCAACGTCTCCATTAATGGTGCTCGAGCCCCTGTTTAATGGCGTGGCTATCTCTCACTTGACTGAGATTTAAGAGAGAAAAAGGAAAAATATGAATATAGAACTTTGCAAGGATCTTGATGTAAGATCCGATGGACCTATATAGCATCGTCTACGATTATAGCTAGACTAATGAATATGAGGACGACGACAGTGGATAATAATTGTCTTACATATTTAGGAAGATAATTAAAAAAGCAACATGCGGCAACGCCCGAAATACACAAGGGCAAAAGAAGAAGGAAGACGCAGACAATGATCTGGCTCGCTGATCTCTACTATCTTGATGCACTGCAGGCCACGGAAACTAGTTCTCGCGGCGAGCAGCGATGATCTCTTTCATGTCCTCAACACGCTACTTGGCAGCATCCATAGATTCCTCCACCAGCCTATTGCGCTCGATGCGGAGCATGGCATTCTCGTCCATAAGTTTCTTGAGGATGAAGCATGTCCTCTTCAGCAAGGCAGTGGTCTCCTCGTGCTCCTTTTCCCTTCCGACAATCTTCGCCCTCAGCAGGTCACGCTCGGTGCGGAGCTTCGCCTTGTCCTCCCCTAGTCCGCAGATGACGCATGTAGCATTTTCAAACGAGGCATTCATCTCGTCCTGCAGCTTCATCCAGTCGGAGATCCGACCCATCAGGTCATCGAGCATAGCGCGCATGCGCCTATGAGAGTCCTCGCCTGCCGCAATACATTTTCCTAGGCCGCCGCGGTGCGGTAGGACATCTCTACTGCATTCTTGGCGCAGCGAGACATCTTTGTTGCTTCCGCGGTGCGGCCGGACCAATCTATTGCAGTGACGGCGCGGTGGGACCTCTGTGCTGGTTCGGCGGCGTGACAGGGCCTCTTTGCTACTACGGCGGCGCGGCAGGACATGTCGGCTGCTTTCACGGTGAGGCGGGACATCTCTCGTGCTTCCGCTTCCTTGCTCGCCTCTCCCTAGTAGTAAACTCTCAACCCAGAACTTATGCGGGCCATGGCAGATGCAAGGGAATGATGATCAGGACTTGTTTGTTTTTGTGGACGAGGAGTTGAGAAGGAATGTGCAGTCATCTTGGTGTAGGAAGTATTTATAACCGAGTAGTAATATGCTCCTAAGTGGGAAACTGTTTAGGTTTGATCGGTGTGAACAGGTTTGCAATTAAATATAGCATGGTAGTAATTTGGAATGTGACGGGAGCAAGCTCAAAACTTATTGACGGTTCTAATTTCTAAGTGTGGCACTATTACCGGATGGCGTAATGTGGGCATGCGTTCTCGGCCGCGTACGTGCCATTTGCACCATAGGGTGCACCGCAATAGGTGATGTCAGCACACGTACGTCTTGTTCCATCAACTATGCGCGCTCATTATTACCATCGCGCGCGCTTCTTTTAATTAGAATGTGTGCCCGTATAGCACACACACGTTGATCTATCTAACTGTTTCGATTTGCTGTGGCTAATCGCAAACAGTTCATCCATGTGAAGTGTATGCCGTCAATCGCAGAAACCTTGATCAGGCTGACCGTTTCTGTTGTGTTGCCTAATCACAAATGTCAGTGTTCTGGGAACCGGGGTACCCAGACCTGCCTTCTTGCGGCCCACGGCGTGGCTCCATCAACAGCCTAGTACAACCCATCTTCAGCATCAGCAATACAAGACCTTCGCGAGGCGGGCGACATCAAGACCTCCAGAGGGAGCGGCCTTCTCAGGCTGGCTCCTGAGGAGCGGAGATTTCTATGCAAGCCCTCACCTCGTGAGGTTCAGATGACGCGAGCCATGATGACCAAGGCCAGGTGGGCGCCAGCGGGCGCAGTACAGCAGTTTCCTCTTTGGTGCTAAAGAGGCAAGCGCACGTGCGGAGTCCCGAGGAATCAGCCAAAGGTTTCCATTTCTATGCAACAAGACCAAGACCGCCAGGACAGCAGGACGGAGGTCATCACCGAGCCCACTACAGCGTCACAACCAGAAGCTTTGCAGGCGAGGACTACCTTTTGTCAGGATAAGATGTACTAGTTGTCTCCCTTCGAATTTGGCCGTTGTGGGATCCCTTCCCGCCTTCATTTCAGAAGAGGACCAAGGCCACTATAAATAGGGCTTAGCCACCACCATAGAGGGGCAACTGAATGGGACAGATCCGGATCATTCAGATCATCCTCACCCTCACCAGCTCAAGAACACACCTCCTGAGGTTGTTCTTCCACTGTACTAGTTCATCCTCAGCCCACCTCGAGGTTAATCCACCACAAAGCAGGAGTAGGGTTTTACACCGCAAGGTGGCCCGAACCTGGGTAAACTGTTGTGTCCTCATTCCTTCGAGTTCATCGAGCTAGGCCGTGGGATCGACGGGTTGGAAGACGAGGGAGGTTGAATTCTTCGCACGCACCCCAGAGTACGAATCTATCCAGGGTTTGTGGAGCCCGAAATCCGACATTTGGCGCGCCAGGTAGGGGTGTGTCAGAGCCTCTCTTCTCCCGGTCGATTCGCCACCGTTCCACCGTCTCCATGGCTAACGCTCCTCGAGCTCGTGCTGAACGTCGGGCCGCCCTTGTCACCCACATCGCTCAGACAGCACCGGCGGGCGATGGCTGCCCTCGCCGTCCCCCGTAACCAGCGGCGAACGCCGCCACCAGCCACGCGGCCCATGAGCAGCAGGCTTCATCGCTGCATCCTTCTGTGCGGCAAGATGGGCGCACCGCCACCCCGTCGCTGACTCGGCTGTTTCGTCTTCCCCTGCTTGTCATGGTCCGGAAAACGCGCAGGCTGCGCTGCTCATGGCACGCGAGCTTCTGTGCTACTGCCTGGTCGATGACTTCTACGAGGACTGGCTGGACTGCATGGCCGAGCTCGCCAGCGCCGCCGGAGAGTCTTCCGCACCACCTCGCTCGCTGCCTCACTCGCCGCCTGCCGCGGGTGACGTAGCTCACAGAGCACCTCCTCCACCTCCCAGGCTGGACGCCATCATCGAGCCAAGGCGGGAGGTGCCTCGGTGCAATCCGCAGCACAGGGCGCCCGCGTGCGACAAGGCAAGCTGCCAAGTAGTGCAGAGGCCACAAGGAGAGGCGTGTGCGCTCCTAGCACCACCGCCTCAAGACCGCGAACTGCCCAAGGAGCTGGTGCGTGAGCACCAAGTCCTGGCTCCACCTCCACGGCGGGTTCCCGTGAGCGTGGCAGGGTGCTGAGCGTTCACTACGGAGCTGCGCCATGTTGTCTGGCCCGGGAAGTTCAAGCCGGACCTGCCTCCACGCTACAACGGCACCCCCAACCCTACTGAGTTCCTGCAGCTCTACGAGCTGAGCATCGAGGCGCCCAACGACGACGAGAAGGTCATGTCGAACTCATGGGATGAGATACGAGAGCGCTTCATCGCCAACTTCCAGGGCACTCGTGACCGCCCGCCGGCTGCAGGTGACCTGCGCCACATCAAGCAACAGCCAGGAGAGACCTTGCAAAATTACATCCAACGCTTCAACAGCGTTCGCCTCAAGATTCGCAAGGTGTCAGACGAGGCCATCATTTCAGCATCCACTGATGGCGTCCGGGACATCAAGATGAAGGAAGAGCTCGCCATACACGAGGACCTATGCACGGCTGTGGAGATGTTCAACATGGCAACCAAATGTGCGAGAGCTGAGGAAGGTCGCCTCTCCCTCCTGGAGCTTCTGGAGGCTGACACAGAAGACAAGAGGGCCAAGGCCAAGGATCTGAAGCATAAGGGGCCAGCTGTGCTCGCGGCCGAACCAGAGATGAAGCGCGGCTGCGACCACCCGGAGTCATCCAAGGGCAGCCGCCCGTTCTGCGTCTTTCACAACGTGCGCAGCCACAACACCAACGACTGCTAAGAGCTCAGGGCCATCTGCGACGGGCACCTCGGCCCTCGCCCCGAGCGCCACGACTGTGGCTACGGCCATGGAGGAGGCCGAGGCGGAGGACGCTGGGACAACCACGACCCCCCCGTCAGGACTGGCGAGACCAGCCTCATGAGGACCGCTGGCAAGGCCAGCCTCGCGAGGGTCCCTAGAGGGATCAGCCTCATGAGGACCGACCTCAGGGCAACACAAGCCTTCCTCCGCTGCCGCCGCCACCAAGAAGGAACGACGACTACCGCCCAGATGATGGGGCTGGGGGCTTCCAAGAGCCTCGTGCTATCACTTGCATCCTAGGCGGCGCTCAGGCCCCAACCTCCCATCGCATCTTCAAGAAGTTCGCGTGCGAGGTGAACGCGGCCCTCCCCAAGCCCAAGGCGACACGTCCGCTTAGGTGGTCCAAGTACACCATCACCTTCGACTCAATTGATCAGCTCAAGTGCGCGGCCACTGCTGGCGCCCTCCCGATGGTCTGCTCGCCCACCATCAGCAACGTCCTCGTCACCAAGACACTCATCGATGGCGGTGCAGGACTAAATGTCCTCTCCATTGAGACGTTCAATAGGCTCCAGGTGCACTACGACCAGCTCCAGCCTACCAAGCCATTCTCAGAAGTGACCGACGGCTCCACCACCCTGATAGAGCAGATCCGTCTCCCTGTCACCTTCGTCAAGCGCGACAACTACCGCATCGAGCTCATCGACTTCGATGTCGCCCACATTTGCCTCCCATACAATGCCATCCTTGGGTATCCAGCTGTGGCCAAGTTCATGACTGCAACACATCATGGCTACAATGTACTCAAGATGTCAGGAAGCTGCGGCATCATCACAGTTGCCTGCGACGAAAAAGATGCGGTGTGCTCCCTCGAGCGCGCCTTCCAGGCTGCAGCAGTTGAGATCCCGGATGATGAAGGCGCCGCCTACTTCCCTATGGTCACCCCCAAGAAGAAGAAGCAGTTGCTCCGTCAAGGATCTCAGGAGGATGGGGCGCCTGACGACCGTGCCTCAAGACCTGCGCCTACTGATGGGCGCCTTCCCCTCTCGCATAGGAAGGTGCGCCTGACGCCCCCCTCAGGCTGGGCTCGGGGGCTCTCCTATGGAGGGCCTCAGACCTGGCCAATGTCACGAGGGAGATGCTCGGGTACCATGTGGAGGCTTGCTTCAATGCATGTTTCCGCGAGGAGAGCGCAGAGCGTGAGGCGCCAGGTGCTCAGGAGTTCATCACCAAGGCGATCAAGGAGCTTCAGGAGGCGCAAGCCATGCGTGGCGAGCGCCGTCGCACACCCCCCATTGCAGCTGCTGCCCCTGACGAGGGCAACAAGCTGCGCATCTGCGTCAACATCCCAACGCTCAACAAGGCCGCATCTCAGGAACTCTTCTGGCCGTCGCACATTGGCCGGTGCGAGGGCGCACCTCACAGCTATGTTTGCATGCGTTTTAGTTTGCTGAACAGGGCTGCCACGCACCAGCATCACATGCGGGGCGTCCTGGCGGCTCATGAGGCCAGGCACGAGGCGATCCTATCAGAGGTGGCGATGGATCCTCGAGAGCCCTCCGGGCCTCCAGAGCCTCCCGAGGTTCAGCACCTGGGCGACTCATGAGAAGCAACCTCTGCAGCACGCATCTTCAGCTACTTCAACACTTCTTCAGCAATGGTGCCAGGTGACACTATTTGGTTTGTTCAGTTGGGGCCACCCCTCGGGCTGCATTATCCCCAAGCCGTGTGGGTCCATCCCTGCGGCACGTATCATTCTTTGCATCTATCAGAACTGGCTTTACCATCTTCCATGAGCTGCTTTATGATTATCACCTGCCTATCCGGTGCTCCGTCGCCCCGCGACCTCCGCGTGTTGCTAACCTGCAGTTTGCTCATTCCGCCATGGGGGCTGCTGGCACAACACCTTTGCTCGGGTCCGTCCCTGTAGCGTCGACAAACCTAAGAGATCGAGCTCTGACTCGCGGCCAGCCCCGCGCACGTCACCTCACCGGGTCCTCAGTGCCTTCGCCTTATCGCGGAAAGATCAACGACATGACAGCAAGCGCGGCTATGTATTATCATCTCTTTCTCCGACTAACCTACAGGAGCCCCCGGAGCTGGGCTACGAGCGGCCTCGCTGGCCACTTCATTTTCGCGCAATCCTCTTGCACGTTAAAGGGGGCTCCTGAGCATCGTGTGTCAGGAGCTCCTACTGGCTCTCGAGCCCTCACCCCCTGGCCTTGACCATGGCATCGCGACCTGGCATACCAGCGGCGGCCGAGCCTCGCTCGAGGGCTGGGACCCGAGGACGTAGAGCATTCAGATGAGCAAGAAAAGGACGAGGTCGGCATGAGCTCCGCCTAGAAGCGCCATCACCAGGGAACGGTCGGGCGTCGCACAAGGGAATCACTGCGAGCTCGCCAAGATAAGTCACTACATACGTATTAGCGTGAAACCTCACGACCCAGTATTTTGACTCTTGCAGTATCGCTCGGGCAATGCCGCTTTCCTTTTTGGCCTTCAAGGAGCTACTTGCACGCTAAAGGGGACCTCTTGAGCATCGCGCCTCGGGGGCTCTTACCGAACCTCGAGCCGCTCACCTCCTAGCCTTGACCACGGCATTGCGACCTGGCATACCAGCGACGGCTGATGCCTTCCTGGGGACTGGGTCCTGTCGGTGTAGAGCACTAAGCTACCGCGAGAACGAAAAGGAGCGCCGTGCTGAAGCGAGATACGCAATCACGACGCAGAATTGGGAATGATAACATTAAGGCAAAAGCATTACAATTTTCTTTACACGCCCCTACGGGGCTCATCATGATTCCGCGCAAGGAAAATAAAAGGAGAAGGCATGGGGAACTCCAGCCACAGGGCATCACCGACGACAACGGGCAGACACTGCTGCCGTGCTCCGGGCACGGCGAGAGCTCGGCGGCACGTAGCTGTCGTCGCTGGACTCCGGAGAATCGCTAGGCTCATCAGAGTCGCTGGAGCTCGGGGATTCGCTACCACTGCTGCATGAGCTGCTGATAAGGCCAAGGGCAATTTCAGCGCCTGAGGCCGAGCCGCGTGGACTGCCCCTTCTGGAGTAGCACTCGAGGCATCGGCCGTCCTCGCTGAAGACCTTGAAGAACAGCATGGAGGCTCCGTCGTACTGGAAGTGGATGGCGAGGGCCCCTTCCGGGCAGTAGGTGCGGGCGATCTCGCCCCATCCTCGAGTCATGAAGACTTCGCCTGGGGGGACGACCTCAACATCCGCTTCAGTAGCTTGGCTGCAGCACCCGGCGTGTTGCAGCCACAGCTCGGCAAGCCCCCTCGGGGGTATCTCATCGGCGAAGAACCTCGGGAGCCGGATCCATTTGTGTGGCGGCATTGCCGCCCACACCACGAACTCGCGTGATGAGCCTTCGGTGTGAGTTCACGGGCCGGCTGGCCGTGCAGCTACGGCATGTCCTCCACGACCCCGATCCACGCGCGGCATTGGACAGTGCCACCCTGCCCAGGGCTCTGCGCGCGGGCATACATGGGGACCGGGAAGCCAAGCGGAGGCCGCTCGTACCAAGGTTGTGTCACCTCCTGCCGCTCGCCGGCGTCGCGGGGACGGACGAGCCTTTTCTTCGGTAGGAGTGGCCCAAGCTCCTCCGAGGGGCTTTTCCCTTTTCCACCGTGGAAAACCTCCTGATCGGCGCCATGGACGTATCGGCAAGACGGCGAAACAAGCAAGAAGAAGGAAGAGTGAGTGGTGAGAAGATGAAGACGAGCAAGGGGGCTCTGCCCCTCCCCTCATTTATAGCCGGAGGGAGGCCAACCATCGGGCTCCACGATCCCTCATAATTGTGGTTTTCCTGCATGCAGCAGGCTCTAGTCAAGTCAAACGGTTGCCGAGGCCACGTGGGGAAGCGGGAAACCCACGTCCCATCAAGCGCCACGAGTCGACCGAGGCCGCAGGAGGTTGGGGCTCGTGGAGCTTCGCCCTTGCCCTTTGGCTTCGCCTCAAAGCCAAGTTCGAGCGTGCCTTGGGCCCGGGGGCTAGTGTCGGCATTCTGGGAACCGGGGTACCCAGACTTGCCTGCCTGCAGCCCACGGCGTGGCTCCATCGACGGCCTGGTACGGCCCACAGTACAAAAAAAGACACATCCGTGACATTTTGGGCCGAATGAAAATCTTTTTTGTCATACTTATGACACTTCTATGACGATAATTGTGACAAAACCCGGTATCATCATAGATGTGGTGGGGTCCTACTTCTATGACAAAAAATCATGACAAAAAATGGGCTTTTCATCCTGGGCGGGCCAGAGACGCAACTGCATGACATTCTTTGGGCCGTCCATGACGGAAAAAACCGTGGTAGAAGCGAGGGCGCGGAAAATATCAGGGAGTCCCCGGTTACGGTGGGTGGTCGGGGGCCGAGCGATGTGCGTTCCTCTCGTATGTACGCGCGCGTGTGTGAGGCGTTGGGCTCTAACTGAACCCGAGCGAGGCGTTGGGCTCTAACTGAACCCGAGCGATTGCACTACAGGCTACGCGTTACTGAACCCGAGCGATCGATCGATGGCTGTTAACTGAACCCGATCAAGCGATTCCTTCGCTATTGCTGCTAACTGAAGTCGATCGATGCTGCCTCTCGATGAACAGTGAGCGTTGCTAGGGGGTTTGGATGAACAGTTCCCGGTGGGGGTGGATGAATAGGACCCCGTGGCGTTGCCTCTGGATGAACAGTGAGCGTTGCTGGGGGGTTTGGACGAACAGTTCCCGGTGGGGGTGGATGAACAAGACCCCGATCATTCGAGCCGGTTGGGGCTGGATGAACAGGACCCCGTGGAGGGCAGGATGAATAGGACCACCCGTGGAGGGCAGGATGAACAGTAGACGGTGGAGGGCTGGATCAATAGTAGCCCATGGAGGGGTGGTTGAACAGGAGCCCGTGGAGAGGGCTGGTTGAACAGTAGCCGGTGGAGTAGCGCGCGGAGGAGGCTAGATGAACAGGAGCCCGTGGATGAACAGTCGCAGGTGGAGGCTGGAGGAGGTCGACGGTGGATGAACAGTAGCCCGTGGAGGCTGGACAGGTCGACGGTGGAGATGAACAGTATCTCGTGGAGTCCCGTTTTGCGGTACGCCACACCCCTCCCGATGAACAGGACCCCCGTTTTGACCGTAGCGCTCCAACACAAGTCCATTTCCTCCATTTTGCGGTACGCCACACCCCTCCCGATCAACAGGACCCCCGTTTCAACCGTAGGAGGTCCGTTTCCTCCATTTTGCGGTACGCCAGACCCCTCCCGATGAGCAGGATCCCATTTCGAATGTGGCCGGTCGAACACAAGGCTATTTCCTCCGTTCTGCGGTACGCCAGGCCTCGTTTCCATCGGCTGTTCCGTCCAAGCCCTCCCGATGAACACGACGACGCATTCTGCTCCGACCCAGCCGGTTGGCTCCCCATGAACACGACGACAACGATGTTTCTCCGTTCTGACCCGGCCATGTACACGAGCCCTGGCCGTACGTATGCGCGAGTAGGCGTTCGAGACCCTGCCCGTATGTACGTACGTGGCGTATTTTCTTTCTTGCACACTGGCTGCTGTACATACGTGTACATGCTACGTGCGCGCCTCTACTACGACACGTGCGCGCCTCTACATCGACCACTATGTATGTACACGTTCATGACCAGAATGACAATATACGTACACTTCGACCAGGTGGGTCCCGACTGTCGGGCACTTCCTTGCCTGCGAAGATGTAGCTGGTGGGTCCCAGCTGTCAGGGGGGCGAATCGTTTTTTTTTGCCCGGACGCACTTCCTTGCGTGCGATGATGTAGCTGGTGGGTCCCAGCAGTCAGGGGGAAATGTTTTTTTTTGCCAAATACGGTGGCCCATCCGGTGGATCCCCGCTGTCAGGTGGAGGAATAATTATTTTGCGCGTAATAAGGAAGCACTTCCTTGCTGCGGCCGTGGACCCAGCTGTCAGCCTCTCCACGTACAGTCCACGTCCGATGGAAGTCGTTCCTTGACCACGTTGACCATGCCGCGCCGAGAGCACCAGGGCGGAGGACGACGGTGAGGCCTAGGAAGGGGATGACGCGGAGCCGGGGAAGACGCGGCAGTGGAAGCCCGCGCGGAGAGGAGTACGAGGGTTCACTGGTTCAGCTATGGTGTGAGACTGCCGTTGCCGCAGGGCCTGGCCAGCGGTGGGAATAGTAGGGGCGGTGAGGCCTCCGCGGCAGCACAACCGGCCACGGGAGGCAGGAGCATGCGACACGATAGGAGCTGCTTTGGGCGGCTGGAGCAACAAGACCAGAGGTTGAAGAAGCACTACAGCCGTTGGATGGACATCGTACGGTCACTGGAGATAGAATCGTTCATATTGACTAAGTTGACAAAGCACTCCGTCCCCGTCAACTTAGTAGGCCCACAAGTCAGCCTCCCACCAAGGTGGGTCCCAACCAGCAGGGGGAGTATTCATTTTTTTGTGCGTAATAAGGAGGCACTTCCGGTGGGTCTGAGCTGACAGCGGGGGAACGTTTTTTTCGCGCAATACGGTGGCCCGTCCGGTGGGTCCCAGCAGTCAGGGGGAAACATTTTTTTCGCGAAATACGGTGGCCTGCCCGGTGGGTCCCTGCTGTCAGGTGGAAGAATCATTATTTTCCACATAATAAGGAGGCACTTCCTTGCCGCCGTCGTGGACCCAACTGTCAACCTCTCCAAGTATAGTCCACGTCCGATGGTAGCCATTCCTTGACCATGTTGACCACGCCGCGCCGAGAGCACCAGGGCGGTGGACGACGGCGAGGCCTAGGAAGGGGACGACGCGGAGCCGGGGAAGACGCTGCAGTGGAAGCCCGCGCGGAGAGGAGTACGAGGGTTCACTGGTTCGGCTGCGGTGTGAGGCTGCCGTCGCCGCGGAATAACGGGGGTGTGGGTGAGTAGAGGGATGGCCTGACCAGCGGTGGGAGTAGTAGGGGGCGGTGAGGCCTCCGCGGCATCACAGCCAGCCACGGGAGGCAGGAGCACGCGGCACGACCGGCGCTGCTTTGGGCGGCTGGAGCAAGAAGACCAGAGGTTGAAGAAGCACTACGGCCGTTGGATGGACATCGTACGGTCACTGCAACAAGAATCGTTTATATTGACTAAGTTGACAAAGCCCTTGGTACGCGTCAACTTAGTAGGCCCACAGGTCAGCCTCCGAAACGGTGCGCCCCAGATGTCAGCGGGAGGAATCATTTTTTGGGCGGCTGAACCAAGAATATCCGAGATTGAAGAAGAAGCAGGACATCCGTTGGATGGACATCCAACAGCCATAGCTGCCAGAACCGTGTGTTGTTGCCAAAGCCTTGCATATGCGTCAACTTAGTTTTTTTTCTAGGGGACGCGTCAACTGAGAAGGCCCACAAGTGTGTGGCAGAGAACATATAGCCCATTTGCGATTTGTAAGAATGTACAACCCATTTTTTAATTCTAATGGAATTTACTACAGCCCATTTACAGTTTGTTAAAAGTACAGCCCATTTTCTTGCTAGGACAACGATTAATAATTTCAACCAACCACTCAAAACGGAATTAAAAAAATTCCCACATTTTTATGGGATCCCAAATATTTTTATCCGAAATTTCTAGTCGGATTAAATATAATTTCAAAATAAACTTGTATTACGTTAAAATCCAACGAAATATTGTGCGCGCAAAGAGTAATGAAATTAAAATTTTCAAATTCCAAAAATAATATATTTTTTAAACTAATTGCGCGTTTGGTGCATCTTTTTATAGTTACTGCCCAGTTATTATAATTACATCCCATTTATTATTTCTTAAAGTCCATTTTCTTGTTAAGCCTAATGCATACCTCCTAGGAAAGTTTGCAGCCCAGCGGGGCGGAGAATAACAAGTTGACCCGGATATTGTGTACAACTGTCGGCCCAGTTGCATTGCTGATGTTGAAAAAAAGGCCTGTGTAGTACAGTACAACCTAACATGGCTACTCAGCCCACATTCAGCAACGCCGGAAAGGCCCAAACAAGGCTTCTGTACAACTTTTTGAAGTCACTGAGCTCAATTAATAACTTAAGAAAAAAGTTAGATTATAGTGGAACCTAATTAAAAGCTGTCACGAGCAAAGATATAATTCAACGGGTCCCACTTGTGCATGTGTGCGTGTGTGCGTGTGTGTGTGAGAGAGAGAGAGACCCATCGGTCGATGCTCGTAAATACATCTTTCAGCCATATGCATTGCTGATGCTCAGTAAAAACTTATATAGTTGACACAATCATATAGAACATCATAGCACACTTAACTTGCATACAAAAATTTCACGCAGGCAGCACAATCAGGATGGAAGCAGTGGATCGCTACGGGTAGGGCTATGTTGAAACCAACGAACTCATACATAACGGTTCATCTTCTTTATCAATGACAGGGAAATATCTTGAATGTTGTGCAAAGAAAACAGACAGACAACACAATAAGTTCTGCTAGCACATTAAGTTGAGGTACATCCCTTTCTAAAAAAAGTTCAGGTACAAAATTAGAACACGTCACAATAAAATGTACTGGCACATCAGTGCTTCACACCCATAGCTCGGATTTAACTAGTACTCCCTCCGTCCCAAAATTCTTGTCTTAGATTTATCTAGATACTGATGTATCTAACACTAAAATGTGAATAGATACATCCGTATGTAGACAAATCTAAGACAAGAATTTTGGGACGGAGGGAGTATCTGACAAGATTCAGTTGTTACCTCAAATTAGACCACATCCAGTCAGCCAGCCTTGCCTCTTCTCCCAAAGAAGCAGTGGCCTCCACCACGCGAAGGAGTAGGCCCTGTGCCATCCATCGTTCCGAGCAACACGGGGAAAGTCTGACGTTGACTCCTGTAATGGACGTCGCCGACGGACCCTGGCACCAGCGGCGGTGGCAGGACTTCGATTGATGGATTGACCACTTCTTCGACATGCATGAACACTCGATACAGGTACATCCCTAACGTGGTCCGCGGCGGCCTTGGTGGCGACGAATAGTACAACCCCGGTTCCTGCACCAGTATCTCAACACCAATCACCTTCGGTATGGTGGACGAATTCTTGATCCATGCCATAACCGTCAGAGCCCAGCTGTCTGGAGGAAAAAACATACTTACGAGCTCACCTCCAAGGTCGTTGATAAGCTCATTCATGCACTCGCTGCTCCAAGCACGTCGAGGCATGCCGTGGAAGTTAAGCTTTGTTAAAAACTCAAGCTCAGAGGGCACCGAGCCCCATCCTGGGTGCCACCGATCAAAGCTCACCAGCGCGCCATCACAGAACAAACGCTAGGAAGATTTGAACACACGACTGCAGTCGAAAGTTGTTCGGAACCTGACGAAGAAATCAGCCGGTGGCGGCAGTCTTCAACGAGCAACTCACTTATTTGGATGCCGTGCGCAATGACAAGAGCTTTAACAAGGTTGTCCGGCGAGACGGGAGGCCGGTCGCCGTTGATGGTTACCATCAGCACCTTGCCGGTAAACTGGTCGTCAAGCGCCGCCATGCCACTGTTGAGCGACAGCACGCAGCGACCGAAGGCAGGACGGACCTCAGGATCTCCGGCTCGGAGATCCACGTTGACTGGCGACATGATAGTGAGCCTGAGTACAGGGAGTACAGGAGGGGGATTTGGGGGAACTGGAGTAGGAATCGAGATTCCAGAGGTGGGGGAGGGGCGAGAGATTGGGGATGAAAAGGTAGCTTGAAATTCGAACACGCGCCAATATGCTCTCGGCGCGCAAGCGCACGAAAACACCGGTGGCGCCCACATGTCGTCCTGAGAGTCCTTATTCTTTCTTTTTTGGAGAGCCCGGCCTTTTTTAGGATCTTTTGAGAGCCCGGCCTGAGAGTCATAATTGACATGTTTGGATTGCGTTACTACTCGGCCCATATTCAACGACACCTCACTGGCCCAAACAAGTGTACATCATCGAAAAGACACTGAGCTCAAATTATATAACTTGAAAAAAGGAGATACACTCTGAACACTGGAGAATGGTGATGCCCTCATTTAGCCCACCAGTAGTTCGAGACAATAAACAGTTCGAAACAACGATATATACAACATTCGAACACTGACTAGTGACTACTACTGACATAAACAGCAAGACATGATAGTTCATAAGAAGTCTTGCTACACCACCAAAACGCACCCATCTGCAGCGCTCAGACTCTCGTGATCCAGACGAGAATGACATTCTAAACAGAGCCAACTATTACATAGTAAGAGTGACATAGATGAGGATGACCAAATGACAAGGAATATGCATAACAAAAGAAAGAACTACCCATCCAGAACAAGAAGCAAAGACAACAAAGTCATTCGAAGAGATGATCCAACACCATCATAATTTGCAGCCCCGCTTCAGCGACCAATGATCCGGAGACACTAGTACTCCACCCTTTCGACGCAACAGCCCAATTACCTATCAACCCGAAGGCTTGAACCACATCACTGCCTGTCGTAATTGAGACATCCAAGGATCAAAGTTAATTCAGATGCCTTTGTCATTCTCACCTTCTTTTGGCTGCAGGTTGTATCGTTGACAATCAGGGGAGTTTGCTCCCGAACTCCTAGGGCTCGCCGTGTAGACACAGTTTTCCATAGCAAACAGAGCCTCTCTGCCATCAAGGTCCTTGCCAACGGTGATCTCCTGGTTAATCGGATAATTGAGTCCGAGAAACAGAGAGTGAACCAAGGTTGTTTACCCGCCTCCAACTAAAAAATCCTGAAGGCCCCAACAAGCTGGTATCCTGCTCATAGACGTAACAGCCACTGTCCGGATACTCACGTATGTCACGGTGCTTGTCTATAGTGGGGTTTTTGCAATATAACTTTTCCGGCTCATGTGTCTGAATGATCATCAGTCTTTTGGCGTCGTCTGATCGAGCGAGGAACCAATTGTGCTTCCCTATTTTTGGCAAAGGTGGTGTGATTACAAAGGGCAGTAACTGTAGGGACACTGCATCATATCAAAAAGGACAAGCATTGTTAATGTAAGATCAGCATTGTTCAGAGTATGAGTAGGATAATGCAAGAAACAGCATTGATATGTCCCTGTTGGAACTGGGAGGAAAATACAGGGAAATGTATACTGGTATCGAAAATATAGAAGTGCCATGCATGGTTATACTCATGTTATCTCGCAATCGATTCTTCACAGGAAACTACCATGTCATGCATGTTATGGAATCATGTTCTGTCCTCACAAACAAATTCTTCAAGGTAACTAACAGACCATGCATTGTTATATACTCATCTTTTGTGGGCAAAATTTCTGTGAGGATATTATTCTAGCCATTGATTGCTGAAGGGCGAATATAGGTATGTACACATGGTAAGCATTACAGGATTTCACTACTTCCAAATATAGAGTTCTCCATATGCACATTTACTTCCCTAATGTATGGTTAGATGAAACCAATAGTGTGGTGCATGTTTCTACATCATGAAAATGAGGAAACTAACATGGCCATTGATACACACTCATATTTAGTAGTAGTATATAGATTACTATAAAATAAGGAGAATATCCATATATTCCTAACTGTTTGATTATTCAGGGGTACAAATTGGCTGTAATGACATGATCACAATCGCATGAATTAACTCATTCCAAATATAGCTGATTTACGGCGTCTCTAATACATTGCCATAGTTCTACTCAAATTCTGCTCAAACAGGGATATGCCAATCATCACAAAAAGTTCAAACAGTGTCATGGCGTCATCATTAACATGAGAAGGAAACAACTTACACGCGCCGTCCCAGCAATACGTGGTGCCATCTGCTTTGTCGATCGTGTAGATGATGCCATTGTGTTCAATAGCATTACAAAAGTGTGTATCAGCTTTGACGACGATCCACTGCGAGCTGAGTTGTCTCCATCTAAAGAAGGCACCGGCGTAAAGATAGGCGAGTCCCTTGTCGAACAAGGCAATTAGCTTGAAGTCTGCGTAATCCGCATGTCCTATGGGCACTTGGCAGATTACAATCTTCTGCAAAACAAGGTCCGTCCAACTGACGCGTTAATCTAGATGACTAAGACCGCAATGGTAATACTCTATATAATCCAACGGAGGAAGGATAATCTCATGGGAGGTCTGGAAGTTCACGAGCACCAACTTTTTACCGTCTTCTTTGACGGCAGCCATCCAGTGGGAGTTCATGCCGACCCAGTACATACCTGGCAAGAAGTTTCGGGTGATGGTGATCGGATCGAAGTCGAGGGAAATGATGTACGGCAACCCACTACATACCTGCAAAGAAGTTTCGGCTAATGGAGATCGGATTGAAGTCGAGGGGCATCATGTACGCCTCCGTATCATGGTGAGCCAATCTCGCAAGACCAGATAGCAACAAGCAGGTTGTCTTGAAAAGCTTAGGCCTCGCTTGAACGATGGCCGTGTGCATGCCCCTCGAGCATGCAGCCAGCCGGAGGGCGCTCAACATATCCATACACGAACAACAGAGGTCGAGGACGTCACTGGGGAGATAGCTCCAATCGCGGCTCATATGGATCCTGCGCGGTTCGCGTTTGGCCATGGTGGAGTTTGGAAGGTGGGGTTTTGGGGGGCTTGATTTACGGGGGAGAAGGCTGTCGGTGCTAGAGCGGCTAGCGAGGGAATAGTGGTACTGGGGGAGGTGAGCGAGGCGAGGGTATGCGGGGCCACAGTGAGATAATGAAGAGTGACCTCAGGATCTCCGGCGAGACGGAGATGGAGATGGAGTGGTGCTAGGGGAGAGGGAGACGAGGCGAGGCATGCTATACATCGGCGGTGACAGTGACTGCACAATGCACAAGGTGAGGCTGACTTTGGTAACCCGGACACGCCGCCTGGACTGGTGTCACCTCGGGTGCAGGGTCTTGTCACTTCACTGTGAGGACCGGATGAATAATAGTATTTTGACCATCAAGTGTACCATAGTTGTACTACTACTACTAGTAGGAGTAGTAGGAACATGAGTACACTCCCGTGCTAGCATGCCTCTGGGTTCACTTCATCCTCCAGCTATCATCCATGTTGCGAGCAGAACCAAATTCTCGTGCATGCGGAAGCGCGAAGAAGGACTTTTCTTTTTTTGAGGATAACCGCATATTCCTTAACCATAGTAGGAACATGAGTAGTACTCCCTCCGGTCCACTTTTGTCTGCGTATAACTTTTTTCAGTATTTCTCTAATTAGTCCGCGTATATACCCTTTTGCATGCCCCCATTTCCCTCCATGCCCCGCATTCATAGCATTAATTAGCGTACGCATGAGCAGTTGCAGCCCGACTCCAGCCAATAAACTGCAGCATGCAAGTGGGCCACTCTGTGCGCGTGGGAGAGAGAAAAGGCAACCGAAGAGCCCGTCCAATCCATTGCATGCAGCAGTCAAACCACCGCACCTCTCCTCATGCATGCGCATAACTTCTCCCATTTACTTCTCCATCGAGAACCGATTTTCCTCGGCTTTTTCACTACTCCTTGATCTTCATTTGCATCCAAACCACACTGCATTCACATTGTGTTAACCTCTTCACATCCTCCTAGAGTAATTCCGAAGCCCCTATAAATAATCATCTTCTTCAGTTAGATTAGCCATCTAATCCTAATTCTCCAAACCATAGCCCTCCTGTTGAGGATATAGACCTTAGAGTCACCCGCCAGGAGGGGCCGGGTTACTCATATGGTCATTGCCAGAAGCCCGGCACCAAGCCTAAAGACGGTGGGCCAAAGATGGGCTTAAGACCCGGATGTGGCTTAAGGCCCGTAGTTACAATCATTATTATGGTAGAACTTGTAGTGAAAGGCAAGAATAGTTGAGAGTCCGAGCCGGACACTCTTATGAGCCGGCCGGGACTCTGAGAGCTGTAGGGCGTCAGCCTCCCAATATAAAGGGACGACCCGGCAGCAGTTTAAGTGCGACAACAATCTGATCGAGAGCCGGGCATAGCAGTTTAGCTCCCTGGTTATCGAAACCCTAATCAATACCACATCAAACTGGACGTAGGCTTTTACCTTCACCGTAAGGGGCCGAACCAGTATAAACCCTCATGTTCCTTGTCCCGCATTAACCCCTTCAAGCTTCCTAGTCGCGATGGCTCCACCACTAAGTCCTAGCTCGAGGACATCTGCCGTGACAATTCCACGAAAGTTGGCGCCCACCGTGGGGCCAGCGCACGGTGGATTTGAGTTCTTGAAGGGCAGCTTCGAGGGGCTCAAGGGATACGCTGTGGGCCGGATGACCAAGAGTCATCGCGGCAAGGTCTACATCGACGATGCAAACTGGGGCCCCGACGCCGGCTCAATTAAGTACGGGTACCTGGTCCCCTTCGGTGGAATTCATGTTTTCGTTGGCAAGATTGGTGAGCCGGGCCCTGAGCCGGATCTCTGCGCCGATCTCATCGAAACGGCTCAGCGTGCACGACCAGCCCGGGCCCAGCCTGCCTTAAGGCGCGCGTTTGTGGGATGTATCCATGGAGGGCCCTCCGATCTGTCTGGGTCCGGTGATGAGGCGGCCGCCGGCTCTGACGGCGAGTCGGCCACCGATGAGTCAAACTCGTTGTATCAACTTCAAGATGGCAGGCTCATGGGTTGTTCCGATGGTGACAGTATTCCGGACCCGTTTGAGCCGCCAAGTCAGGTTGGAGTCTTTATGGCTGGCGCACAGCCTGTTCAGAACCCCGCTGCTGGAGCGGGAAACCTGGTGCCTTCTCCGGCTCAGGTACTGATGGATCTCACGGACAAGACGACGGTCCTGTTAACCGCCACGGTTGACCCGGCGGATCAAGCTCAGCATGATGCGGAGGTGGCACAGTTAAAATTGGATCTAGTGAAAGCTAAGGAGGAGCTTGCAGTGGAAGGGATCAGGATGGCTGCGGAGAGGGCGGCTCTCGAGGCCCAAACTCAGTTGATCCAGGCGCGGTCCTTCCAACTCGCGATGGATCAGAACGCGTCCAATGAGGTCATGAGAAGGAGGCATCAAAAGACCCAATCTCGACTCCCTCCGGTTTAAGATCCACGCAATCTCTTCAACACGCCAGGTGCAGGGTCTAGTAACCCGACAGGGGTCATAGTTCCCGGGTCTGGAACCCCTATTCAGCCAATGGTGATGGAGCCTCCCCAGGTGCCCCCTGCCCCGCCTCAGTACGTGCCAATACCCCCGGGTCATTATAATAACCCACTGGAGAACATGGTCGCTGCAGCAGCCCGGCTGGCGGCTCTCCCAGTCGACGGCGACTCTCCGACGGCTATTGAAACCCGCCGGGTCAGGGAACTCCTTCAGACAGCACTGGCGCAGCAAGAGGCGTACTCCTACAGCCGGGACAGGATCCACTCGACCCCTCGGCCAGGCCAGAGCCCGAGTTACAGCCGGCACATGGTCTCAGCAACCGGCTCAAGTAACGTCCGACGCCATGACCCGCCCCCTGGCCACGGCCCGGTTCATAATGGAGCCTTTCACGCAGCAGACCAGGACAGAGCACGGCAAGAGGCGGAGCAAATGCCTCAATTGACGGCTTACCAGACCCCCCCCCCCGGCTTATCCGACGACTTCCGTCGACGTGGGTATCCCCACCAGGACTGGGGGTGTCCCTTGTTTAGTACCAGCTATCCGCAATGAGCGTCTACCCAAGGACTTCAAAGGCCCTAGGAAGGTGCCTAATTACACAGCAGACTTACAGCCTGCAGCTTGGATCGAGAGTTATGAGATGGCTATGGAGCTGCTGGAGGTCAGTGAGGCGGCCATGGCAAAGTATTTCACCATGATGTTAGATGGGACTGCCCGCACTTGGTTGAAAGGTCTACCACCGAATTCCATTGGGTCTTGGGCTGAGCTGAAAGCCCGGTTCATCCAAAACTTCAAAGATACCTGTAGGCAGTCTATGTCAATTGTGGATTTGACTAACTGTAAGCAGCAGGAGGGTGAGTCCACGACACATTGGGTTCGCCGGGTTAAGGAGATATACACTCGTCAGACAAGATGGATGCCGGCTCAGCGGTTTTAATGCTGGAGCAGAATTGTCGTTTTGTGCCCCTGAAGATGAAACTCGGGCGGCTTAAGCGCGACTGTAGTGATATGGGTACACTGATGGCGGCTCTTGTCAAGTACGCCGATTCTGATGGTACCAAGGATCCCCCTTCAGATGATGAAAGGACAGGGAAGGGAAAGAAGAACGGCAATGGCAAGGGTCCTCAATTTAACCCGGGGAACCAAGGAGGAGGCAAGCGCAAGGCCGATGGCAGCCTAGAGTTTGTAGCCAACGCCAGCTCACAAGGTAATAACCAGCGACGCAAAGGGAGGCCCCCTCCCCGAGGCGGCGGGTCAGGTCCAACGCTGGAGCAGCTGTTGAATGAACCTTGTCCAAGACATGGCTCTAGAGAGAAGCCAGCGACTCATCTGTGGAAGGATTGTGCAATCATGAAGGCCTTTAAGAATTACAATGGCCCGGGCGGCGGCTCAGGCGCCGGCGGCTTTCATGGCCCGGGTGGTGGCTCAAATTCCGGTTCTCAGAACGGTCAAGGGGGCTTTAATCAGCAGTCTGGCCAGGGTCATCAACAGCAACAGGGGGGTTATCAGACCAATCCAAAGCAGCTTAGCGGTGGACAGTATCATGTGTTCACCACCAGTCTGTGTAAGCGAGATCAGAAGCTTCATAAGAGGGTAGTGAATGCTGTTGAGCCGGTGGTCCCACGCTACTTGCGGTGGTCTGAGCAGCCTATAGTGTGGAGTAAGGAGGATCACCCTCCCCGGGTGGATAACCCGGGCCACTTGGCCTTAGTGGTGGCTCCTCAAGTGGGAGGATATAAGTTCACAAAGGTGCATATGGATGGAGGCAGCAGCATCAACATCCTCTATTATGAGACTTTTCGCCGTATGGGGTTGGTTGATAAGAATCTCAGCCAGTCAAACACTATCTTCCACGGTGTGGTACCTGGTAAGTCGGCTTATCCAGTCGGCAAGATTGAGTTGGAAGTGGCCTTTGGTGATGGGAACAACTATAGGGTGGAGAAATTGACCTTTGAGGTGGTCAAGATAAGAAGTCCATACCATGCTATATTTGGACGGCCGGCTTACGCCAAGTTCATGGCACGGCCGTGTTATGTGTACTTACAGCTCAAGATGCCGGGTCACAATGGGACCATTACGGTCCACGACAGCCGGAAAGTGGCTCTGGAGTGTGAGGAAGGCGGTGCGGCTTATGCAGAATCTGTTTGTGCTACAGAGGAGTTGAAGTTTTACAAAGACAATGTTGATCCAACAGATATGACCTCCCTGAAAAAGCCGACTACGGAGCAGGAGCTGGCGATGAAATTTAAGTCAGCTGATGAGACTAAACTTGTTGATTTCGTTCCAGGAGACTCATCTCAGCAATTTAGCATCAGTGCCAATCTGGATCCAAAATAGGAAGGCGCGCTCATCGAGTTCATCCGTGAGAATAGGGACATTCGCATGGAAACCTTCTGACATGCCAGGTGTACCTAGAGAGCTCGCTGAGCACACTCTCAATGTTGATCCGAAATTTAAGCCGGTCAGGCAGTTCCTTCGGCGGTTTAATGAAGAGAGGCGGAAGGCCATTGGTGAAGAGGTGGCCCGGCTCTTGGCGGCCGGGTTTATCGTTGAAGTCTTTCACCCAGAGTGGTTGGCTAACCCGGTGCTCGTACTCAAGAAGAACGGCACCTGGCGGATGTGTGTGGACTACATGGACTTAAACAAGGCGTGTCCGGCTGATCCTTTTGCCCTCCCCCGTATTGATCAAATCATTGATGCTACGGCAGGTTGTGCACGTTTAAGCTTCTTGGATGCTTATTCTGGATATCATCAGATTAAGATGGCAGTTAAGGACCAGGAGAAGACGGCGTTCATCACTCCCTTTGGAGCCTTCTGCTATGTGTCTATGCCCTTTGGACTCAAGTGTGCACAGGCGACTTACCAACGTTGTGTACAGAACTGTCTTCATAAACAGATTGGGCGCAATGTTCACGCTTATGTGGACGATATTGTGGTTAAATCCATAAAAGAGGAAACCCTGATAGATGATTTAAGGGAGACCTTTGATAACCTCCGGGTCTACAAGATGATGCTTAACCCGGCCAAGTGTGTTTTTGGTGTCCCTGCAGGCAAGCTCTTGGGTTTTTTGGTTTCTGACAGAGGCATTGAGGCTAACCCGGAGAAGATCAAGGCCATCACCTCCCTGGCTAAGCCGGCGTGTATAAATGACGTTCAGCGTTTGGCGGGTCGCATCGCTGCTTTAAGCCGGTTTATAAGCCGTTTGGGTGAGAAGGCCATGCCATTGTATCAGTTGATGAAGAAAACTGATAACTTTGTCTGGAATGATGCAGCTAATACTGCCTTTGAGGATTTGAAGAAGCAGCTGGCAGAGCCTCCAGTCCTTGCTGCTCCGGTTGATAAGGAGCCCTTATTATTATACGTGGCGGCGAACACACGAGCCGTCAGTGTGGCTATGGTGGTGGAGCGCAAGGAGGAGGGCAAGGAGCATCCGGTTCAGCGGCCGGTTTATTATGTCAGCGAAGTGCTCATTGAGTCCAAGCAGCGATATCCGCATTGGCAGAAGCTTGTTTATGGTGTGTTCATGGCAAGCCGGAAACTTAAGCATTATTTCCAGGGTCATCCCATCACTGTGGTCAGTTCTACCCCTCTTGGTGATATCATTCAAAACAGAGAGGCCACAGGGAGAGTAGCTAAGTGGGCTATAGAACTTGGACCTCATGGTCTCAAGTACGTGCCACGCACTGCTGTTAAATCTCAGGCCTTGGTGGATTTCATCAATGACTGGACAGAGTCACAAGTGCCCGAGCAGAAGCCGGATAACACATATTGGACTATCCACTTCGATGGGTCCAGGCAGTTGGAGGGCTCGGGGGCTGGAGTTGTATTGGCTTCCCCTAAAGGTGACAAGTTCCATTATGTGTTACGGTTGATGTTTCCTTGCACTAACAATGCGGCTGCGTACGAGGCCTTGCTCCACGGTCTTCGGATGGCTAAGGAGATGAGCTTGAGCCGGGTAAGGTGTTTCGGTGACTCAGACTTGGTGGCTCAACAAGTATCGGGCAAGTGGGACTCTAAGGACCCTCTCATGGCGGCTTATCGCCGCGAGGTTGATGCTATTGCTGGGCACTTTCAGGGTTATCAAGTGGAACACATCGATCGTAGGAAGAACGAGGCGGCGGATGCTTTAAGCCGGCTGGGCTCTCAGCGAAAACCGGTGCCGCCCAACACTTTCCTGGACGTCCTGTATAGCCCTTCTGTTAAGTTGCCCACAGAGGAAGATTTGGCTGTCCCTGACCCGGAGGCATGACTGGTGGCGGCTCTCCATATCATACCAGACTGGACAATGCCATATCTGGCTTACATGACCCGGGGTGAGTTGCCTGAGGATGAAACTTTGGCCAGGCAAATAACCCGGCGGGCTAAGTCAATGATTGTTATTGATGGGGAGTTGCATCACCGCAGTGTTACGGGGGCGTTTCAGCGTTGTGTTTCCCCTGAGGAAGGTCAAGAGATCTTGCGTGAGATCCATGAAGGGGATTGTGGCCATCACGCCGGCTCAAAGTCTCTTGTGGCCAAGGCTTTTCGCCATGGTTTTTATTGGCTGACGGCTCATGCTGATGCGGAGGACTTGGTCAGTAAATGTGATGGTTGCCAGAGGTTCTCACGACGGGCTCATGTGCCGGCTCAGGAGCTGAGGATGATCCCAATCACTTGGCCCTTTGCGGTCTGGGGGCTTGATATGGTTGGGACTTTTAAAAGGTCCAAGGATAAGAAGACCCACCTCTTGGTGGCGGTTGACAAGTTTACCAAGTGGGTTGAAGCGGAGCCAGTTAGCAAGTGTGATGCAGCCACGGCGGTTCAGTTCATGAAAAAGGTGATCTTTCGTTTTGGTTTTCCACACAGCATTATAACTGACAATGGCACCAATCTCTCCAAAGGCGCCATGGAGGAGTTTTGTCAACGAGAGCATATCCGACTTGATGTTTCCTCAGTTGCTCATCCTCAATCCAATGGTCAAGCTGAGAGAGCTAATCAGGAGATTCTGAAGGGTATCAAGCCCCGGCTTTTGGTCCCTTTGCAACGGACGCCGGGTTGTTGGGTGGAGGAGCTGCCCTCCGTGTTATGGAGCATCAACACTACTCCTAACAGGTCTACAGGTTTTACGCCTTTCTTCATGGTTTATGGAGCAGAAGTAGTCCTCCCCAGTGACATCCGTCATGACTCACCTCGCGTGGCGGCTTATGTTGAGACGGATAATGAACAGGCACGCCAAGATGCTCTTGACTTGTTGGACGAACAGCGTGATGTGGCAGCAGCCCATTCAGCGATTTACCAACAAGACCTGCGCCGTTATCATAGCTGCCGGGTCAAATCCCGAGTCTTCCAGGAAGGCGATCTCGTGCTCCGGCTGATCCAGGATCAAACAGATGCGCACAAGTTATCCCCACCTTGGGAAGGGCCTTTTGTGGTCAGCAAGAACTTGCACAACGGGTCATATTACCTCATTGACATTCGGGAGCACAAAGATTCACGTAAGTCGGAGGAGGAGACCCGTCGGCCGTGGAACATAGCTCAGCTTCGGCCTTACTACACTTGAGCCACCGGCTCTCGTGGTGTACATATTTCTCTCAGCCATGTATATATTATGATAAGCAATAAAGCAGGACCTCTGTCCTTTTTTCTCCTCCAAATACGCACGTGTTATTTTCATTGCAAGATTACATGATGACTTAAAGGAGGATCCGGCTTATGATCGTATTCGAATTTAGCCGTAAGCAATAAGGTCACTTGGGGGCTTCCTGTTCAAACATGGGTCGTATTCGAACCAAAGAGAACATAGCTGTCGATACCCATTTGATTGGAAAAGTGCCGAGCTCATTGGGAGGTTACCTTTGGTCATATTTGAATCATAGTTTAACCCCTCTGAGAACCGACGTGGATCGTATTCGAATCAGCGTCGTTAAACAATTCTTAAAATCACTTGGGGGCTTCCTGTTCAAACATGGGTCGTATTCGAACCAAAGAGAACATAGCTGTCGGTACCCTCTTGGTTGGCATCGCCACACCCGCTGGGGGCTATATGATCGTATCCGAATCTTAGCTTAACCCCTTCGGGCCGGGTCTCTGGTCGTATTCGAACCGGAAGCCCCTAAGTTCTTATGCTTTATCATATGTTTTCTCTGATTATGTCAAGGTGTGTACAGCCGGGTTTCACTTTGCCGGCTTAACTTTGGTTTACAGTATTGCTAAACGCAATGAGTGTTATAAGGCAGGTAAACCGGAGTTGCGGTACCAACTTTCTCATCCGGGTTATCTAAACCGGAAGTATGATTGCAGGCCATTAAGTATGTTCTTACGGCTATATTCAGGATATCATTGAAGACAAGTCCTTTTTGATTCATATTCCGGGTTATATAAAACTTATGCTTCTCAGGGCGGTAAGCCGCCTCGAGACTTGTGATTTGCCCTTCTGTGCAGGATAATTAAAGGCACCTCTTTTGAGGTTAAGTAAAGCAAATGATTGATTATGATCCGGAGAAATATCAAAGAGACAACTTCAAAAGACTTTAGCATTCAATACGTGCACGATGGCACGGTAGAGATAAACTGTTGCACCTACTCTATTGCAAAACTCATCAAATCTAAAAGGGTGGAGCATTGTTTGGTAAACCGCCAGCCGAGTTATGATGCTTGCTGAGTTGAAGTCTCCGGCTCGTTCCTATCCTCTCCTCCGGCTGATCCCAAGACCTGGAAAGTTGATGACTTCCAGTCGATGCCGCTGAGAGCTTCGAATTGGGCTTCCTCGTCAATTAACCCGGCCGGGTCAATCTCCAGGGCAAAAGTGTGCTGACGAGCCGGCGGGATCAAGTTGAGGGCTTCATAGCGAGGGGTTGGAATCCTCTGATTCTCCGCGTTGTAACCCGGCTGGTACTTGGTTAGATCGGTGTCGTTCCCGATAAGGGTGGCCACCGGGCGTACAGCCTTCACGCAAGCTGCGAAGTCCTTCTGATCGAAAGCTGAGCCGTCTTCCTTCAGGCTTGGATAGCCAAGGGCGATGTCCGCCGGGTCTAACTCCGGCAGGAATGCCTTGGCCTGGCTCAGCGCGGTGATCGCTCCTCTCGCAGAGGCCCGTCGCAGCTCTTGGATCCGCTGAGGCAGAACGGCGAGCCGGCGCAGGACTTCTGCCAGGTGAGTCGTCACCTCGTTGGATAGGGCCACCACAGCTAAGGCATGCTGTGACCCGGTGTAGAGCTGCTCCACCAGGGTATACACGGCCTTCAGCTTGGTGACCACGCTCTGGTTGAGGTTGGCACTTCTGGGACCTGTTTAACAGAATCAGACAAGCCGGCGACAAGGATGAGTTATGAGATATAAACATTTTAAACTTGATGAAAGCCGGTGAGGCAACTTACCGAAGATGGCGGCCACCATCTGGGAAACCTGGCGCTTTAGGCCGGAAAGCTCAGCGGTCTTCTCGGAGAGAGTCTTCTCCGCCTGTTCAGCCCGGGTTACCAATGCGGCCTTCTCTTCGGCCGAGGCTTTCCGCTCAGCATCAAATTCTGTCTTCAGCTTCTCTTGAGCGGCGATGCTGGATACAAACTTGGCGTTTGCCTTCCGGGTCTCCATTTCTTGCATCTTTAGCCGGCTCATGAGATCAGCAAGGTCAGTCTCCAGCTTCTTGCCAGCAGCCTGTATAAATTTCCGGGTTATGGCATGAACAATTACTCTACAAATTTAAAGTCCCAAGCGTTTTCCAAGCAAAGACACTTGGCACTTGGGGGCTAATGCATATTGAACGTTTTCTATCTACATATTGCCGGTTCAATTGGAGTAAGCCGGAACCTAAGTCTACAACATACTCAGTCATAAGTCGTCGACTTGGGGGCTAGCATAGTACAGGTAACTAAGCAGTAAATAAGAGGACAAAAGGATGTTACCTCAGACTTCTGCTGGATCTGGGTCACCATGGCAACCTCGGCGTCCCGGCTCTTGTGCACTTGGCTGATGTAGCCAGAGACGAGCTCTCCAATGCTCAGGTTGGTGTAGTCGGAGAGGTCCATGTTCACCCGGCGGGGCTGCAGCAACTCCCCTTTAGCGGAGCACTTGGCCAGCACGTTAGGTCTCCCCGGCTCAACGAACTCCGTCCGGGTGATTACCACGTCCGGGTCATTTGTTGGTTGGGCTGAGCCGGAGGCCTCCGGGTCAGCAGAAGCTTCTACAGGCGCCGTGTCCATTGGAGTGGTGGCTTCGGGGGCGGAGGCAGCTGGCGGGTCTTGGACCGTCACCTCCGGCTCAGGCAAATCCGGCACTCCGGCCGACTTGGTTTTCTTCACCCTCTTGGTGAGCTTTGCCTGGGCACTGAAAGAACAACAAAGGTTAGTATACAAAAAATATGAGTAAAGATCAGAACAACATGAGATGATTATCGTTACCCGGGCGCGGTCTTGAAAGCCGGAAGACTCGACTGCATAGAGTCGCCCGAAGAGGGGGAGGTCTCCTGATAATTGGAGTCAGAAGAGTTGAGTGGCTGACGGATAACACCTGCCAACGGATGAAAAGGGTACAAGTGGGAAATAACCTCAGTTCGGCGCTTCCTTGATGTGTCAGGTAACCCGGCGGAGAGGTCGATGTCCTTGTTGGTCCGGGTGTGACGCCGGCTCTCATGAACCTGTTGCTTCAAAATAAATTGAGGATCTTGATAAGCTAAGGGATGTGAAAAGCTTACTTTCCGGGTTACCCTTCGGACTTTCAGCCTTGGCAAGGGCTCCGAGTCGGAGGAAAGTGACATTACCTCTTCAACCACCGGGTTACTTGTGCCGGTGTCATCCTGTCAATAAGCAAGTGTTGATAAGGCGGATAGCAACAAACAACAAAAACAGCAAGGGCTTAAAGGCTCAGGGGTTACCTCTGACTCGGAGCTGTCGCTTAATTGCATCAGCTCCAAAGCAGTAGGCCTGCTTCCTTTCCTGCGAGGGGCGGCTTTCTTGGCAGCTTTCTTCACCTTTCTGGCCTTCTTGGCCGCTTCATGGTCATATTTGACCCACCAGAACTTGTCGTCAGCCTGAAAAATACAATGGTGATTTCTTTAAACGATTCAGTTGAGAGTTATGTACAGAAGAAGATAGGATGTTCAGATTGGCGGCTTACCGCTGGGGCTGGGTTGGTCTTGCAGAAGGGGGCTAACCCGGTCCTTCCACAGTCTGCCAGGCTCTCGTTCAAGAGAGGCTTGGTCATCTCCTCTGCAATGTCTTCAGGAAGATCATTGCGGCTGTGTCTCTGAGGGTCGTCTTTGCGGCCCGTATACTCACACATTAAGCTAGGGCGGTGGCTCAATGGGATCACCCGCCATGAGATCCAGACCCTGACCAGATCGATTCCATTCAGACCGTTGCCCAGGAGAGCCTTGATCTTGTTGATGGTTGGGAGCAGAGGCTGGCGCTCTGCCGGAGTCAGTTTGTCTGACAGTGGGTGTGTTGACTCCAGACGTGATGGGCGAAAGCCGGGCAGCGGACTTCATCAGCCGGTGATGTATCTTGGCAATAGAACCAAGTCATGTTCCAGTCCTTTGGGTGGCTCGGCGGCTCTACGTAAGGGAAAAGGCAGTCCCTACGCCGCTGGATGGAGATGCCACCTAACTCCAGACTTGGCCCATTGGCGCACTCATTCTGACGGTTTAAGTAAAAAAGCTCTCTGAAGAGCAGCAGACTAGGCTCTTCTCCAAGATAAACCTCGCAGAAGACTTGGAAATTGCAGATGTTGGATACTGAGTTGGGTCCTATGTCTTGAGGCCGTAAATCGAAGAAATTTAGAACATCTCTAAAAAACTTTGAGTCGGGCGGTGCGAAGCCCCGGCTCATGTGATCCGCAAAAATCACTACCTCCCCATCCTTTGGCTGTGGCCTCTCTTCTGACGGGTCAGGTGCACGGTAGGACATGATGTCTTTCTTGGGCAGATATCCTGACTTAACAAAATCCGCTAGGGTCTCGTTGGTGACATTGGACCTCATCCAGTTACAAGTAATGGGAGCTTTGGGAGGCATGGTGAAAGTCGGCAGTCTATGACAAAAAAGGAAAAACGTCCGGGTTAATGATAAGCCGGAGGAGATCTACAGTTCAAAGCTAAGGTGGTGGCTTATGAAGGGGACTAATGGTATATACCTAAGTACATCGGGTTATTTAAGCCGCAGGGGCATTTAGAATAAATTGATTATCTACGGCCTTATCACAGCTAAGCCGGAGGATTCTACGAAGCATGGTTTTCTTTTAAGCCGGAGGATTCTACGGCGCGTGGTTTCTTTGAACCAGAAATGTAAACCGCCGAGATTCACTGATTACAGTTTTCACTAAGTGTGGTAAAACAGGTTTCACACATTGCAGTAACTTTTTTGGATCAAAATGGTCGGGCAAAAGAAAAGATTTCTAGACCTAGAAACAGGAGTGAGGGAGTTCTTCGGCTTGAACAAAGTTCCTAAGCAGTAAAAAGAGAGCTGCTTGCGTGTAAAGTGGGTACCAAACAACCGCCGCACTAGTTCTATGCCGATCTAAGATCAAACAGGGGCAGTAACTATGAGAACTACCGGAACTTGCGGGCAATGGCGACGAACACGAAGAACGCGGACGAATCCTACGGTAGATCTACTCTACAGGACAAGAAGGACTTACAAGAGCTGGAGAGTCGCGGAGGTCGTCGCGTTTCTCTGGTCAGATCAGGGTGATGCAGCGGCCTGAGCTGGTGACGACGAGGAGATCCGCGGCGGCGACGGCGGCGGAGCTCGAGCAGCACGGGACAGTGAGAGGAAGAAGACGACAGAGGAAGGAACGTGAGAAGAGCCCGTCGGGCCGGCCTATTTATAAGGCGAGCTCGTAAGAGGGCGCGAGAATCAAGGAAACCGTGGCGTGGTTATCTCCCCTCACAACGCCTCGATTTTCGGGATGACGGTAAAGGAAAAGATCCGTTGCGGATCTGGCGGAGTAAAAATGGACTTAATGGAAAATGACATCACGGCGGATTATCCGGAGTCCAGAGGATGACGTCACGCCGGGTTATGGCCTTCACACGAATGGTAAGCCGGAGATTTTTTCTGTCGAAAGAGTTGAAGATTGACATGAGCCGGCTCAAATCAATCTGGGTCCTAATGTTAAGGATATAGACCTTAGAGTCACCCGCCAGGAGGGGCCGGGTTACTCATACGGTCATTGCCAGAAGCCCGGCGCCAAGCCTAAAGACGGTGGGCCAAAGATGGGCTTAAGACCCGGATGTGGCTTAAGGCCCGTAGTTACAATCATTATTATGGTAGAACTTGTAGTGAAAGGCAAGAATAGTTGAGAGTCCGAGTCGGACACTCTTATGAGCCGGCCGGGACTCTGAGAGCTGCAGGGCGTCAGCCTCCCTATATAAAGGGACGACCCGGCAGCAGTTTAAGGGCGACAACAATCTGATCGAGAGCCGGGCATAGCAGTTTAGCTCCCTGGTTATCGAAACCCTAATCAATAACACATCAAACTGGACGTAGGCTTTTACCTTCACCGTAAGGGGCCGAACCAGTATAAACCCTCGTGTTCCTTGTCCCGCATTAACCCCTTCAAGCTTCCTAGTCGCGATGGCTCCACTACTAAGTCCTAGCTCGAGGACATCTGCCGTGACAATTCCACGACACCTCCGGTCCAGCGGTTCCAAATGGCGAAAGAGATTGAGATGCAGGTTTTTAGCGTCCAACATGTCCTCGTCGAAGGCTCGTTGAGCATAGTTGCCACAGTCACCGACCACCCAAGGGTTGTTCGGAAGTGGATCAACAATGTATCCAACTCCCTCCAAAAGGTGGAGATGAATGTCATCGGTCTCGACGCAGAGTACATGGAGCGTGCCACTGGGAAGATCCAACGCGCCGTTGTCCTTCAGCTGTGCCTCGAGGATGATGTTTTGGTGTACCACATCATACACGCGCCCTCCATACCAGGTGAGCTTCACGATTTCTTGTCTCGGGAGGACATATACTTCTGTGGGGCAGCCATCGCACGGGACAAACAGAAGTTGGAGCCGTACAACCTTGATTTGAAAAGCATCGCTGACCTACAAACCAGAATAAAAATTCATGTAGAAGATGGTGATAAACCGACACCATCCCTATTCGACGTAGCAAATTTTGTGCTAGGAACAGATCTTCAGAAGGGTGACGAGACGCTGGCATTAAGGTCATCTGGATGGGAGAATTATCCCTTGACGTACGAGCGGATAAAATATGCTGCCCTCGATGCCCGTGTGAGTTTTGAGATAGCTGCAAGGTCCAGAGAGCTTGTTGCAAAGCCGTCTCCCAGAGAAAATGAGAAGAAGAAGAAGAAGAAGAAGAAGAAGAAGAAGAAGAAGAAGAAGAAGAAGAAGAAGCAGAAGAAGAAGAAGAAGAAGATGCACCAACAGCAGGGCATTATGGATGGATGAACTATTTCCTCTCTTGTAAAAAAATATTCCCTCTCTATGTATATTGATATAGATGGACTATTTCGATGGTGTGCATGTCTTTGGAACAAGTAGTAGCGTGGGTTCACTTGACTATAAGGAACTATTTATCCGCCTAGCTTTCTCTACTACTCCTTCTAGTGATCGGTATGCAATGCATGTGTCCGTACACATGACAGCTTGTCCATGGAAGTTCAACTACGGCGACCATCACGTTTCATCCACTGCCACTCGCGATTCCCACGACGCCGCTCCAACACACGGCACCACGTCCCCCAATGTGCGCCTCACCCCTCTCGGTCGCACCGCCCCTCTGCCTTTGTGTGCATGACATGTGGGCCACCTTAAATGCGGCGAGCATCAAGTTTCTACCACAGCCACACGAGATTCCCATGACGCCGCATGAACCCATGACACCACACGTCCCGCATCATCGAATTTTCATCCAGCGGCTGTGACACATTTCGTCCCGGGCATCAATCCTCAGTTGGAGTACTTCTGTACTACAGGTAGTACCCGCCAGTGTGGCCATCTACGCCTCGTAACACCCCGACGCCCAGCTGTGGCACCCTCGCCGCGGCCACGCCACCACCGTCCGGTTCATCTCGAATGAGTGAGTCGCAAACCACACCACCACCATGAGAATGACATGTGGGCCAGCCGCATTTAACGTCTGCATGTCATTGACTCAGAGCATGGTTAATAATATAGCCGACTGCTAGCTATATGATGTTGCCACGTCACATATAGCCAAGCTTGTAGCCAGCAAGTACAATAGTTGAATATTAATATGTACTACTTTGTTGTTACATGACCCACCTCGCTCTCTCACAAAATGCCTAGGAGCACGTGTTGCAGCCGGCTGTTCACTAGTAACCCGCTTCTCTTCTCTTTCATCTTCTCTCTCATCCAACTAAGCAAAAATATAATATTTAATGTCTTACAGCCCGCCTACATCACCTTATTGTACTTGCTCTCATAGGCCGGGCACTAAGACACTGAAGTTCGGTCCCGTGGGCCCCGAGAGGGAAATGTAACTCCTGCGGCAGACCTTGTGGTGCTCCCGCAGTACGAGCTCGTGCCAAACCCGGAATTTGTTTCTTACTACTACCAACTACTAGTAAGGTACACGTGCATTGCACGCATGATATTCTGGTGGTTTGTGCATTATGCTTCTACATGTGGAGTCTTCTAGATTCTACATGAGGCAAAATCTAGTGGAATGTAGATGATATCCAATGGCCAGTAGTGCTCGGATTTGCCATCTTTGTACTGTCGGATTGGCTTCATCCAACGACCAACTTTCAGAGTTATGGTTTGGTTTGTAGCCTAAGGTTGCCATGCCTAAGCTTAGGCGCGCCGGCATGTGTTTGGTTCATTGCTACACTTGTGGCTTGCCACACTTTTCTAGCTACATGGTCCACATGTCATAGACTCAACTTCTTGCCAAATCTTGCCACACTTGTGGTGGCCATTTTGTTAACCACATTTTTTGTGGCAGACACACTTTGCCTAAGCTTAGTTGTGGCAAAGTTAGTCATGAATGAAGTTTAACCATGGAGTCTTCTAGATTCTACATGTGGCGGAATCTGGTGGAATGTAGATGATATCCAATGGCCAGTAGTGCTTGGATTTGCCATCTTTGTACCGTCGGATTGGCTTCATCCAACGAGCAACTTTCAAAGTTATGTTTTGGTTTGCAGCCTAAGGTTGCCATGCCTAAGCTTAGGCGTGCCACAAGTGTGTTTGGTTGCGTTCTCGTCTCAGCATAGTTGTTCCCTCTTCATGCATGCTCAACTCAACACCCCTCTTCATGTATGCACTCTTCATGCATGCTTCTAGTGTATTTGTGCTAATCTAGTGTGGACTCATGCACCCTCCATACACTCTACCAAACACCCAAAAATGGGTCGAGAAGGGAACTCTTGGGATCATGCACCCTTCATACACCCTACCAAACACACCAGGCATGTGTTTGGTTCATTGCTACACTTGTGACTTGCCACACTTTTTTAGCTACATGGTCCACATGTCATAGACTCAACTTCTTGCCAAATCTTGCCACACTTGTGGTGGCCATTTTGTTAGCCACATTTTTTGTTTCAGACACACTTTTCCTAAGCTTAGTTGTGGCAAAGTTAGTCATGAATGAAGTTCAACCATGGAGTCTTCTGGATTCTACATGTCGCAGAATCTAGTGGAATGTAGATGATATCCAACGGCCAGTAGTGCTCGGATTTGCCATCTTTGTACCGTCGGATTGGCTTCATCCAACGACCAACTTTCAAAGTTATTCTCACACTATATAGGGGGTATAGATATAGATGTGCCGGCCCATTGCAATGGATCCAAAGTATATCTGTTTAGTGGAGTGCACTCTAAACACATTATCTATTTATTTTTATCTAACCTTTCGTGGCCATGCAACCAAGCCACATAAGCTTCATGGGTGCCCCCCACATCATATTATTCATACTACGTTGACAGAAAAAAAAGATAAATCACCCAAAACAAGATCTTCCCGTTTTTTTCCTACGATGCTGTGTCGTGCACGTACCTACTAGTTGTATAGTGGTAGTACTAGTTGTATAGTACAAACTTGGTACTAGTAGGAGCAGAGTAGTACGGAATGCTCCTACTCTATCAACGAGCCCCATTTGACACCAAATTTCTTGGCTTCCATGCTACAGCTAGATCTTCCCCTCGTTTCTGTTTTCCAACCCGGCGGCGGGCGGGGTGCGGTTTGCCAATAGTCGGTTTGCTCAACGGCGGTCCCACATGAAAGTGAAAATGCTAGGCAACATGCCTTCCCTAAGCTATGTGTCGTGCCGGACGGGTCATGGAGTACTCCCGATTCCCGGGCGTGTGTGGGGGAGTGCGACGCGAACGCGGCAGGCCTTTTCCTTTTACTAGCAATGTGCCCGTGCGTTGCAACGGATCCAAAGTAGTAGAATAGTAGTACTTGTTCGCAAACTTGAAAGAAATCACTCTTGTTTTGATATACTCCTAATATATTACTCCCTCCGTTCCTAAATATTTGACTTTTTAGAGATTTCAAATGGACTAACACATACGGATTATATAGACATATTTTGAAGTGTAGATTCACTCATTTTGCTCCGTATGTAGTCACTTATTGAAAAATCTCTAGAAAGACAAATATTTAGGAATGGAGGGAGTACTTTTCACTCAAAATATATTTCTCAGGCTGTTTTGATGAGGTGAGGGAGGGATGTGGTTGCTTTCAAGTTAATAAGGGGTTTTCTGCAAATTGGAGCAGAGAAGTGGGCTATTGTTGCAAAATTGCCACAACTTACCTCATAGCCATTAGATGCAGATCTAATGGTCAGAAACGACGTATGGCAGACACACCACCATCACCAACTGAGTCTTTTATAGGAGTATATATTTCTCAGGTTGTTTTGATGAGGTGAGGTAGGGATGTGGTTGCTTTGAAGATAATAAGGGGTTTTCTCCAAATTGGAGCAGAGAAGTGGGCTATTGTTGCAAAAATGCCACAACTTACCTCACAGCCATTAGATGCGGATCTAATGGTCAGAAACGACGGATGGCAGACACACCACCATCACCAACTGAGTCTTGTATAGGAGTAGGAGTAGAGAAACATGTATAAATTGTAACATTTTGGTTCTGCTCCTTGGCACGATCGATAGATAGAAATAACGATTGGAAACGCTAGGGCGGGGCTATTTCCGCCAGATAAGCAGGGTACGTAGTAGCTAGGTTGGCGCATCGTCGGTTTGGTCACACGCGGTCCGACATGTTCTAGTGTTTCTAGCAAGATGCCCGCACGTTGCACGAAGTTGATGGAAAAGGTAAGCACAACATATAAATTAATGGATGGAGTACTAGTTACAGCGATGCATATAATTAAGCAAAGGGATCGCACATGTCGGTATTGACTGGAACGAGAATGCAACACCACAACAAGAATCAAGGCCACGATGATGATGCGATCGCAGTGGTAGTTACAGACGGCAAGAAGAAAGATGCATCCATCAACGTACGACCTCCTCCTCCTCAACTTAGTGCGCCGGGCCACCGACCGGCAGCTAAGGAGCGGCGGATTTTGTGGCAAGGTTGAGGTGCTTCTCAGCAAAGGCATCCAAGTCTTCCAGCCGGTTGAGGAAGGCCAACGTCGTAGCGTCCTCACTGGCCTTGTAGATACCTATGTACACGATTTGCTCATACACGTGGATGTGTAGGTTGATGAATTCTTGCAGGGCGAGGCGCCTCGTGGTGAGCGCGACCTCCAGGTGGACATTCTTCATGGCGTCTGCGGGCAGTCGCAGGGCCACCAGTGCTTGAAAGAGGTTCCGGCCATGGAGGCCGATTAGGGTGGCAGGCCATGAGGAGCCCGGGCGCGCGGGCTGGAGGAGTACGGCGATGTCATCCGCGAGCTTCTTGATGACGGTGAACTTGTTGGTGGTGGCAACGATCATCTGGTCCAACTGAGAGTCGTAGTTGGCGTCGACGGCGGCCATCCACCAGCCGGTCTCCAACACCGTCTGGAGACGATCCTCGGCGCCATGCCGCAGGCCGATGTCGTGGACCATCTGGCACAGCTACTGGCCGCTCGCGCACATCGCCGCCATGGGTCTAGAGTGAGCTATTTTGCGCTTAGTGTAGGTGCTTGGGCAAATGCTTAGGTGCGTACGATGTGGAGATGCATTGGAATGGAGGGGCGCCTTTATATGAGGGCAAACAGCGTTGCATTCACATCGTGTAGCCTCTTTTCCTGGTCCTCCTCCCATTACTTCCCTCATGCATTAATTGAAGGAGGATGCATTGGTCATTCAACATTTCAGGAACCGCTACTCCCTCCCTCGTCTGCATTAAAGCCGTATCGGGAACTGCGCCGCCCGTTGTCAAATCGAATAGTACTGCGCCGCTCACTGCACGCCCGGCTGAACACGCCTCCTCGCCTCCATTAAACCCGCATGCAAACCAAGAAACCTACTCCGGCCACACGTCCGTTCATGAGCAGGCCGGAATTAAACGCAACATCGGCCGAGCTCCTCCCGTCCGCCCTCAGTTTAAACGAGGCCAGACGCCGGCCAAGCTCCTACCGCCCGCCCTCTATTTACACGAGGCCAGACAGACAGCGGGCAAGAATCGCACTCCTCCGCTGCTCCCCCATCTCCTCCTTCACCACTTTCTCCACTCTTCCGATGGCTTCCGAGGAGCCGTTCTCCGGCATATTACCCGGCTGGGTGGCCCGCCGAGCCCTCCGGATACGGGCGAGGCCGCCCGGTGCTTCACCAACCTCGCTTGGCCCGACGAAGCGAGTTGTCGCCCCAAGCAGGTGCGTGGTTCAGCAACTCGCCGCTCCAGTTCAGCTCGCTGAGGAGTGGCGAGTTTCTCCACGCCGGCACGGCGGCGAGCACACCGGTACGGGCGTCGTCGCTGCCGCGTCGTACCATGCCTCCTGTGTCTGTGGGCACGCCTCCCGTGACTGCGGCAGCGCCATGCAGGCAGAGACAGAAGTCGGGTGCGTGGACAGCGACGAGTCGGTGGCCAGCTTCTCCGTGTCCGCCGCCATCATCGAGGAGAAGTAGAACACTGGAGGCCGCCGCCACTTGGGTCCCATGAAGGCCACCGCCGAGGCGACGACTGCGCATTCAGGTGGTTTCTTTGCTTCTTCGTCTCTTCCGAGGACCTTCGTCGACCCCGCAATGTGTCTGCCGGACATGAGGAAGACAAAGGGATCCGCGGGCGGCCATTTAGATTATGTACTCCCTCTCCAGTTGGCGGGAAATTTTTGTTCTAAGAATAGATAAATTGTATGTATCTATAACTAAAATAAGTCCAGATACATCCATTTCTAGGACAAGTATTTCTGGACGGAGGGAGTATTAATTATACCAAGATAGCCGGATTGGCACCGCTTAGTTCATGTAAATGTAATGAAATCCATCATGTTTATATGAAGATCCGGCTTTTTATACGAAATCCTTCATGCTTATATGAAATCAGTCCGTGTTTGCACGAATTTCATCTGGTTGGTTAGAGTTGTCAAAATGTATGCCGCTGGCGTTTGATGTCGTCCTCCGCGGAAGGAAACGGGAGGAAATTTGCTGGCTGCTGTTGGAGATGCTCTTATGCTGGAAATAATAGAGTGACATCCAATCCATTTGAGTTAATTGCGTGTATGATTGTCCCTCTATAAAAAGTTAATTGCATGTACAGTGTACACGTGACTTGCTGGGTGGCTACAGCTTCGTACAGAAAGTTAAAAAGAAACAAGTCCATCGTTAATCTTGTATTCTAAGTACTCTGTGGGTTCCACTGTCAGTACAGTAGCGAAAGAAGTATATATTAAATAAGTAATATATAATATAAAAATCTAAAGTTAAAGACAGAATTCGAACTGATGTCATCGCGTTGCGAGCATCCGGCGCTAACCAGTCCAGCACATTTTTGTTGTAGACCATGCTGCTGATATATCTCCATGTCTACTCTTATACTCCATCCGTTCCTAAATATTTGTCTTTTTCAGATTTCAAACGGACTACCACATACGGATGTGTATGTAGACAAATTTTAGAGTGTAGATTCACTCATTTTGCTCCATATGTAGTCACTGGTTGAAATCTCTAAAAAGACAAATATTTAGGAACGGAGGGAGTAGAAAACAAAGTTGGTGATGACGGTGTGCGTGCCATCCTGCAATATAGGCCGTCGAATTTATATCTAACGGATAGGAAGAAAAGTATGGAAATTTTGCAAAAATTTACCCACACCCCTCTCCACGTTCGCAAATACGGCCTTCCCTCGTTCATCCTTTTCTCTCACAAGATAAACTACTCATACAAATGCATCTTGATTTTACGTGCAACGCACGGGCATCTAGCTAGTTTCTTTTAAAATAGTTACTGCGATAATTGGGTTGAAGTGATATATTTTATGTCTGCCCCGAATGATTTCGGATTCACTAGTAGTAACAAAGAAAAGGTTGCCTTGTTAATTAACAGAAAAGAGGGTGAAAACTATCACATGAGGCCGGTAAAAACGAGGCACACTGGGTTCAGCGTCATCGTCACTATAGCTGTGCGCGCGCGAGAAGTCTATATATCGAGGGGGCTACTGAGCGAGGCACAGAGACACAATGTTCGACAGAGAAACCAATTGACAGATTACGATCAGATTGAGTTGTGACCCATCTGCTCTCATTGTTGGGGTGGGTGGGAGGGGGAGGGAGAGAAAGACGTATCGAGAGTGTGCACGGTAGGCACAGAGGCACAACTAGCGAGTGTGTGTATGTGTGTGTGTGTGTTTGAAAGAGGAGTAGATAGATTACTATCAAGATCGAGGTGCCGCCCTACTCCTTCGGTGTCGGGTAGTGTGTATGCGTGTGTGTGTGTTTGAGAGAGAAGCCAGTCGATAGATTAGTATCAAGATCGAGGTGTCACCCTACTCCTTCGGTGTTGGGAAGTGTGTGTGTGTGGTTGTGTGTGTGTGTGTCGGGGGCGGGGGGGCAGTGACACTTACATATCCCTACTCTTATAAAAAACAGAGTTGGTGATGATGGTGTTCCTGCCATCCTGCAATATAGGCCATCCGATTTATACCCGACGGATAGGAAGGAAACTGTGGAAATTTTGCAAAAAGATACCCACACCCCTCTCCGCATTTGCAAATAAGGCATTCCCTCGTTCATCCTTTTCTCCCACAAGATAAACTACTCATACAAATGCATCTTGATGTTCGGTGCAACGCATGGGCATCTTGCTAGCAGGGAGAAGGAGTTTGTGTGACACATATCTAGCTAAATTAAGGGATAGGTAGATAGCATTTGTGTGAGGCATACATGAAGCATCACGAAGATAAACAAAATTGTGTGCATGCAAGTGCCGGAAAAAATGAAGCGAGAAACAATGTGTTGGAGAGAGAGAGCGAAATCTCAAAACAAAAGGTGCTCTGTTGGAATCCCATTGTATGTATTCATATGGTTCCGGAACTCGAGTTAACCTTAGGCATATGTGTGAGAGACATTATTATACTCTAAGACATTAGTGGTTGTGGGTGGGCGGAATTAAAGGGGTGGGCGTGTTTGACAGAGAGAGCGTGTGTGTTTCTGTGTGAGAGACTTGTAGGACGGGGTAGAAAGACGAATTCTAACCTTGGCGGAGGGAGAGAAATACATGAAGTGCACGTGTGTGATTCCGATGACCACAGGGAAATGAGATATGTATGCGTGTGAGAGAGATTGCACAATTCATTCACGTAACACTATCTAGCGATCGTGGACGTGCATCGCTTGAACATAAATCAATATCTACTTCGTATCGTGGCCAAAGGTACAATATCAATTCAATGCTATAAAGATTGGACACTCACATATCACATTTTTTCTATTTAAATAAACCTTTTCAGTTGTGCATGCCAAAGTTACAGTGATGTTTCTTCAAACAACCAATGTAGCTATCATGTACATGCACCGTTGTTACTCTTGCATTCAAAATCATTAGTCTTGAATGATTTAAGGTTCTATTATGAAGTAATATATGTAATATTCATATATAAATTCAACGGGTCCGCAATTTATGAAATGGAGGCTATGTAATCATATGAGGTAACACTTTTAAGTAGCGTACTTCTTTTTGTGCGCCTCTACACTAACACGTCAATGCATTATGTTTAAAGTAAATAACCAATTGCACTAAATTATCTATTTACACGAGAAATACATAGGCTGAGCGTTTGATTCCTTTTTTTGTGAACGCGCCACTACACCCGTACGATTGGCCGCGCCCGTGTGAACGTACAAGTTATCGGCGCATCATCCCGCGTTATTGTCTTTTTTCTGGGGTGGACACACCAGTTATTAACTGCTGACGCGTGCCCTGTGTACATAGTCTCGCATGACCTTCCCGCTAGCACGGTCCAAAATTAGTTGAAACTGGATACGAACGATCCTGCAGCAGCTCATAGCAATTCATCATATAGCAGCAGCAGCTCATAGCAATTCATCATATAGCAGCAGCAGCTCATCGCAATTCATCATATAGCAGCAGCAGGAGCAGCTCATAGCAATGCATCATGTAGCAGCAGCAGAAGCAACTCATAGCAATTCATCGTATAGTGGATCAGAATGAAAATTTTGCAAAAAATCAGGGTAGATCCTCACCTTGTTGGATGAGCTCATCCTTCAACAGCACCTCAAGGCCACGGCCTGGGAGGTGGGGAGGGGGAATAAGGTGCCTTCTGCCACAGTGTGGCATCAGCTGTAGTTGTGCAGCGCCTGCCGGAGTAGTGCGTTGGATGAACCACAGTGGAGCAGCTGCTGGAGACCATGAGAATGAGGGGCGGCACCAGAGGGAGGAGCAGCCAGTGAGATTTGCCCCTATCCGCCGGCCATGTAGCCTAGCTGGACAGAGCATCGTTGAGGACCAGGACAGATGGGACCAGTGGCAACGGCTTGCTGGAGGAACCCTAGTGCTGCAGGCAGGGGATCGAGGTAGAGGGAAAGGGGAGAGGAGATGCAAGCGGGCAGGGCAATGAACGCTTGCGTGTTTGTTTTTACTTGAGGGTGAGGTGTGACGCGGGCATCACCAGTTGCATTTTGAGTGTAATATAGGCAGACAACAGAGTCATTTCACTATTCCCCTTCCCTTCAATTTTTAGTGAGGTTCTACCCGAAACACCCCCCTCCAAAGCGAAAGTAGTTAAGCCCAAGCCCATAACTCAAAAATGACTTCTTTACATCTTTTATGGCTTATTTTGACAATAAGCCCTGAAAAGGCGGAATAGAACTGGCCCTTAACCTGCAATTCAATTGTGCGTGCAATGATGAATCACTCCTGCCTGCTATAGTGTACATTTAGGCATCATCATACATGGCATAACCTAATACATGTGCATTCCATTGTAGAATCTGGAATATGCAATGTTTATGTTAGTACATACGTTGCACATGATGTTTAAATGCCCCTTAAATCTGGTCAGTCAAGTGATGGTCTTTTAAGCCTCCTTCTTTGCTTCTTTTCTTGATATGTAAGATTTGCTCACACATCTGTTCAATTGCTTGTTTGCATCAGCCAGCCATACTAGGACTGTTTGCTTTGATTACTTGCTTTTCTTGACCTAACACTCTAACAGAGCTTGTCAACGATTTAAACACTAAGGGCTACTGTAGTGGGGCCTTTTCTAACTCATAGGTGACATAAAGGTTTGGCTGTACACTAAAGTAGGCTCTCCAAGAGTACCTGGAGATCCAGTTCAAAAGTATGCCTAGTTTTTACATAGTGCAAACATAGTAAATGCTCATTTCATTGTGTGCAAGTGCAAGAGATGCGGCATGTTTCATTATGTGGTGTTGTTTTGTTATAATTTCATCCTTTTGTGTTCACAGACTGGAAAGTATGCATATTTATCTTCCAAGGAGACGAGTAACTAGTTTGTGTCACCTTGCAGAGGGGGTGCAATGAAGATAAGATTGAGGATTTCCAAGTACAAGATGTTAGGAAGGAGCCTTGCAAGAGAAGTAGGAGCTGCGTTGAGCCTCTTCAACCTATTAAGGTAAGTCACTGTATCCAACTCAGCAGTTCAATTCCTTGTTTGTTTCAGGCATAGTTAATTTGCTCTTTTCAATTGCTTTATTTGTCCGCAGTTAATGAGATGCCCCAAGAATGATGCCTGATGTTGGGTACTTGTATAACTATTAGTTGACATAATTAAAGGCCTTACCATTTAATTACTCTGCCGAAGTGTGCATGAAGCTTTGAAGTCTATTAACCAACTATTATTGAATGAGGCTCACAATCTAGTTTATACTAGGCTAATGATTGCATAGTTTTGCTTGTTGTAGTATGTTTGTATGAAATCCTCTGCTGTTCATTATGATCCCTAAGACTTTAATTGAGCTACAGAATGGCCAACTTCTTGCTTACTTCTACGCAATGTGCTGTCTAAATTTGTAACTTGTCTGTGTTTTGGATTGGGCCCCAACATCATGCTCCTCTGGTGAGCTAAGGAGATTTCTGTATGCAGGCTGCACAGACTACCTTTTTTATAATTTTTAAAATATCACCTGTTTATGCTTCATGACGTGTAACATTATTGTTAGTCCTGTTTTGCCATGTACAAAATAGTCTGTCTTGCTCGCTTCACTGTTGTAACTATATTTTTGCCCTAGTCATGTGTACTTACAAAAACATTGCAGGATGAAGTGACATCAACAGAAAGATCTGTGAGCAGTGCGGCATGGCCGTTACCGAATGATTATGGATTGGAATTGGAATGTGCTGATGTTCTTGAGCATTAACTAGAGGTGGCAAGACAACGTGCACATGATTCTGAACGTAGAATCAACAAGTTGAGAGTGGACATGCAGGTATTAGATGCAGGAGTCAAAAAATGAAACAAGACACTGAGGTAACAATGAAGGAATTGGAGATTTTGCAGAATGAAATTTTTGCTATCTAAATCTGGCCAATCCTAGTTTCTGAAGAGATTATAGTTCAAATGGTAAATTATGTTGACGCGCGTCCATGATGTATGAGCTGTATTTGCCCAGTGTATGTAATTTTTTGTTTGTGTATGCTTTATTATCACTGGTGCCGAACCATAATGACCAGTGGGTATAATCGGCTGTAATTTCTTTATTGTATAGTGTAGGATTACTCTATGTTTCTATGCCTTAGTCTCTTTATTGTATAGTGTATGGTTTTTAGAGGTGATAGTATAGAGTAGGATAATTCTTTGAATATGCTATATCGTTCAAACGGGGGCTAACTCGCCCAAACGTTGTAGTGATGAAAGTGCAACTATCCCTGGGTAGTTTTGGTAATTCCTAACAACATATAGCTCATTGAGCTAATGCTATTTCAAGATGAATATTTCAGGAAAGCTCAATGATTGGCATGGCATGGATTAGAAAGTGGACCCTTCAAAATGCTAAAGACAAAAGATTGGCTCAAGCTCAAAGCACAAGACTCTACATTTTCTATTTTAGTGATCCAAGATCACATTGAGTCTATAGGAAAAGCCAATACTATTAAGAAGGGATGAGGTGTTGCTTAATGAGGTGCTTGCTCAAAATGCTTAGTGATATGCTCCAAAACCCTCCACTACTTTCTCATATCCACATATGTCCCCACCAAATATCCAACTCGGCCCCACCAATTCTTTCTATCCGGCGCCACCGAGTTCAGTTGACATAGCCACTGCCAGAAACCTTAGTCTTTTCGGTCTCACCGATAGGGATCTCGGTCTCACCGAGATGGGATTGTAATCTCTCTATTTCCCTTCGTAACGTTTCGGTCAAACCGAGATGAGCGATCAGTCCCACCGAGATTGCAATGCAAACACTCTGTTTCCTTTTCGTAACATTTCGGTCCAACCGAGATGAGCGAATCGGTCCCACCGAGTTTGCCCGACCAACTCTCTGTTTGACTATTACCAAAATCGGTCCCACCGAGTTTGTCTAATCGGTCTCACCGAGATTACGTTATGCCCTAACCCTAATGATATCGGTCCCACCGAGTTTGTCTAATCGGTCTCACCGAGATTACGTTATGCCCTAACCCTAATGACATCGGTCCCACCGAGTTGACATGTCGGTCCCACCGAGAATCCTAACGTTCACATTTTGAACTAAATCGGTCTGACCAAGTTCTCTGAATCGGTCCCACCGAGTTTGGTGATATGTGTGTAACGGTTAGATTTTGTGTGGAGGCTATATATACCCCTCCACCCACTCTTCATTCATGGAGAGAGCCATCAGAACATGCCTACACTTCCAATACATATTTTCTGAGAGAGAACCACCTACACTTGTGTTGAGCTCAAGATATTCCATTCCAACCACATAAATCTTGATCTCTAGCCTTCCCCAAGTTGCTTTCCACTCAAATCTTCTTTATACCAAATCCAATCCTATGAGAGAGAGTTGAGTGTTGGGGAGACTATCATTTGAAGCACAAGAGCAAGGAGTTCATCATCAACACACCATTTGTTACTTCTTGGAGAGTGGTGTCTCCTAGATTGGCTAGGTGTCACTTGCGAGCCTCCGACAAGATTGTGGATTTGAACCAAGGAGTTTGTAAGGGCAAGGAGATCGCCTACTTCGTGAAGATCTACCCTAGTGAGGCAAGTCCTTCGTGGGTGAGGGAGTCCTGGATTAGGGGGTCCTCAGACAGCCGGACTATATACTTCCGCCGGACTGTTGGACTATGAAGATACAAGATTCAAGACTTCGTCTCGTGTCCGGGTGGGGCTCTCCTTTGCGTGGAAGGCAAGCTTGGTGATACGGATATGTAGATCTCCTCCCTTGTAACCGACTCTGTGTAACCCTAGCCCCCTCCGGTGTCTATATAAACCGGAGGGTTTAGTCCGTAGGACAACAACAATCATAATCATAGGCTAGCTTGTAGGGTTTAGCCTCTACGATCTGGTGGTAGATCAACTCTTGTAATACTCATATCCTCAAGATCAATCAAGCAGGAAGTAGGGTATTACATCCATCGAGAGGGCCCGAACCTGGGTAAACATTGTGTCCCCCGCCTCCTGTTACCATCCGCCTTAGACGCACAGTTCGGGACCCCCTACCCGAGATCCGCCGGTTTTGACACCGACATTGGTGCTTTCATTGAGAGTTCCACTGTGCCGTCACGATAAGGCTTGATGGCTCGCCTTGTCGTCAAGGACAGCATTACCTCTGGGGGAGCCCTGGCTGCAGGCCAAACTCTCCGACTAGGCGGCTTCGTCATGACCGCCTGTTCGGCCATCGCGCCGACGATGACTTCTCAGGTCATCAAAAACAGCCTCCACGTCGGCTCGGAATTCGCCGAGCAGATGGACCCAATGGAGCTCTCTTCTTTGAATGAGCTCTTGGATCGCATCGCCTCCCTGGGAGTCGCTACGGACTATGATCGGATCGGGCTCAAACCCGACCAAAGGGAGATTAACTCTCCGCCGGTCACCCATCAGATAGCGGTGGTGGAGGAGCAATGTAGCGATTCTTCCTCTGTTTTGAGGACGAACTATGTCCGGATTCCCGAGCTCTCCGAGCCGGATACCCGTCTACAGGAGGACATGGCCCAAGCTTCAAACTTAGAATCAGGCATGGGGCCAGAACTATTGGGCAACATCCCGGAGCCCGAACTTATAAGCTCGGAAACTCCTCCGCCCCTGGGTTCCAGATCGGGTCAGGGTTTGGACCTAAATCTACCCACCCACCCAGACATAAGTGATCTTTCCCACATTAGACAATAGCCCCAGGAGACAGTACATCACTATTGGGCCAGATTCCTCCTTGTAATGAACAAGGTCAAGGACTGTCGCGAGGAGGACGCAATTTCATTCTTTTGCAAAAATTGCACGGACAAGGGAATTCTCAACGCCTTAAGTCGCCGTGACATAGCACACTTCGCTGACTTGGCGGCCATAGTACAGAAGTACTGTGCGATGGAAAGCGCCTAGAAAACCCAAACAAAATTCTGGGATCCTCCGGCTCTCACTAGATCCCCCGTCCGAACTAAAAGGGTATACTCTCGTAAGTCACCCGATCCAATCACATAGAAACCAAAGCCCACTATAGGGCGTGGAACTATATTGGAGGGATGGCTCAATGGGCCATGCAAAATTCACAGCACACCGGATACCATGCCAACACACAGCCTTAGAGCATGTTCGATACTCCGGCAGGTGGCCAAGAGCGGTGAGGATCTCCTCATCAACAATATCGTAGAGCACCATCCCGTGGAAAATAACAATACAGTATTGACAGTCTTCGAGACCTTCACCTCAAACAATAGGCACAAGCGAGCACTCCGTAGCCTTGCCGAAGTCTGCCACGTCGCAGCAATAAATCCATGGAACGACACGGCTATAACCTTCAATGCCAGTGACGAGCCTCAATTCCGAACAGCCCGAGCACCAGCCGCTTTGGTCCTTAGTCCAATTGTGGACGGCTTCCGGCTTACAAAAGTGCTCATGGACAGTGGCAGCGGATTAAACCTCATCTATGAGGAGACTCTTAGCAAAATGGAAATAGACAAGAGCCTCATTGAGCAAAGCAACACGACCTTCCGAGGAATCATCCCTAGTCGGGAGGCACGATGTGCGGGAAAAATCACACTAGATCTGGTATTCGGCACACCGGAGAATTATAGGTCCGAAGAAATCACATTCCAAGTGGCCCCGTTCAGTAGCGGATACAACGCCCTTTTAGGGCGGGAGGCATTCACGATCTTCCAAGCTATACCACATTATGGGTACATGAAGCTCAAAATGCCCAAGCCCAAGGGAATCATCACTCTAGCTAGTGATCCAGACATAGCACTCCGCGCCGAAAATAAAACCGCCGCACTAGCCCTCGAGGCTTTATCCGAAGCCCTTGCGGCCGAAGAACTAACTGCGCTGCGCTCCACAATGGACAGGGACGACGTGATATTCGACAAAAGACCCAAGTCCACCTCTTTTAAACCAGCGGACGAAATAGTCAAACTCCAGGTCCACCCAACGGATCCTACAAAAACAGCATCCATCGGGGCACAGCTGGAACCCACAACTGACGCCGCATTGTGGGAGTTCTTGCGCGAAAATTGGGATATATTCACCTGGCATCCTTCAGACATGCCAGGAATCACACGCAGGCTGGCTGAGCACAGCCTTAACATTCTAAAGCGGTTCAAGCCGGTTAAACAGACTCTCCGACGTTTCTCCGAGCCTAAGCGACAAGCCATGGGAGAAGAGCTAGCCAAGTTACTTGAGGCCGGATTCATCAGAGAAATAAAACATCCCGACTGGCTAGCAAACCTGGTGATGGTACCAAAGAAGGACAAATCCTGGCGCCTATGTGTCGATTTCAAGGACCTTAACAAGGCTTGCCCCAAGGATCCCTTCCCCCTCCCCCGCATCGACCAAATTATCGACGCTACCACAGGACACGATTCATTGTGTTTCCTCGACGCATACTCTGGATACCATCAAATTAAGATGGCGGAGTCCGATCAAGCCGCAACGGCATTTATCACCCCTTACGGCCCCTTCTGTTTTAACGCCATGCCTTTCGGGCTCAAAAACACCGGTGCAACCTATGAACGCATGATTCAGACATGCTTCGAAACACAAATCGGCAAAACAGTGGAGGCATAAATAGACGGTGTGGTCATTAAAACCAGACACGTCGAATCCTTAATAGACGACTTGAGGCTCACATTCAACAATCTCCGAACATACGACATCAAGCTCAATCCGGAAAAATGCGTCTTCGGCGCGCCCGCCGAAAAGCTCTTAGGCTTCATTGTCTCCAATAGAGGAATTGAAGAAAATCCGGCTAAAATCCGAGCTCTGTCACAGTTGGCTATCCCAACAGACCTCAAGCAAATCCAGAAACTAACTGGATGCGTGGCTGCCTTAAGCCGCTTTATCTCCACATTAGGAGAAAATGCACTACCTCTTTATCGCCTTCTTCGACGCACCGAACACTTCGAGTGGACGGATGCGGCCACGGCCGGATTGCAAGAAATAAAAGCCGTTTTGGCCACCAACCCAATCTTGGCCGCGCCAAATGACGGCGAACCAATGCTGTTATATATAGCGGCAAGACACCAAGTTGTAAGCGTAGTGCTCGTCGTCGAACGAGAGACGGACGGACATAAGTTCCCGCTTCAAAAACCGGTATACTATGTATCCACTCTCCATGCAAATCACGGTACCCACATTATCAAAAGATAGCATACGCGGTCTTCATGGCATCCCGGAAACTACGACACTACTTTCAAGAGTGTTCAATTACGGTGGCCTCTGAAGTACCACTCAACGACATAATAAACAACCGCGATGCCACGGGCCGGATTGCTAAATGGGCTATTGAGCTCCTCCCGTTCGACATAATATACAAACCACGGCGAGCCATTAAATCACAAGTACTGGCTGATTTCGTCGCCGAATGGACAGAAGCCGAACTCCCTAAAGAGTACGGCGCGTACTCCAATTGGATCATGCACTTTGACGGCTCTAAAATGCTGGCTGGTCTGGGGGCTGGTGTCGTCCTGACATCCCCCACCGGAGATACAGTCCAATACGTACTCCAAATACTATACACAGACTCCAACAACGTAGCAGAATATGAGGCCCTGTTACATGGTCTCCGGATGGCAGTCCCCATGGGCATTCGACGCCTGGAGGTGCGTGGGGATTCGAACCTCGCAATATCTCAAATAAATGGAGACTTCGACGCCAAGGATCTGAAAATGGCGACTTACCGCACCGCCGTCCTCAGGATGTCAGCTCGGTTCGAGGGCCTTGAATTTCACCATGTGGTCCGGGAAAACAACCAAGCGGCGGATATCCTCACCCACATCGGCGCTAAGCGCGACCCTGTCCCACTTAATATCTTCTTGGAAAAGCTGTTTAAGACATCTGTCGTATGGGAAGGAGAGACCGGCAACAATAGTCCGGACCCGACCACAACGCCAGATCCCGAACACTCTTACGTAATCGGAAGCTCTGCCACCGAAATAACACCTTCGACCCACGTGATTATGGCTGTCATCGCCCTGTGGACAGAACCCTTCTTCGCTTACCTAACTAGGCAAGAACTCCCCAAGGACCTAAACGAAGCACATTGCATTGTGTGGCGGTCTAAAGCCTACAAGGTCCACGAGGGAGAGCTTTATAAGAAAACGCTACCGGAGTACTTCAAAGGTGCATCTTCGGAGACGAAGGACGACAACTATTGGCAGAAATTCATGCTGGACTTGGCGGCCATCACGCCGCAGCACGGGCCCTTATAAGCAAGGCCTTCCGTACAGGCTTTTACTGGCCGACGGCCCGAGCAGACGCACAGGACCTCGTCCAACGTTGCGTCGGTCGCCAGCTTTTTGCAAACCAAAGCCATATGCCACCTACCGCTCTCCAAAAAATCCCCATTACTTGGCCCTTCGCGGTCTGGGGGCTGGATATGGTCGGACCCCTTAAAGGAGGAAGCCATAAGAAAAAGTACCTATTGGTCATGGTGGATAAATTCACCAAATGGATAGAAGCCAAACCAGTTAAAACGGCCGAATCCGGACCTGTGATAGACTTCATATCCGGGGTTGTACACTGTTACGGCGTCCCCCATAGCATCATCACCGATAACGGCTCGAACTTTACAGCCGACGAGGTAAGAACTTGGTGCGGTAACATGGGCATTAAGCTCGATTATGCCTCCGTCTATCACCCCAAACAAATGGTCAGGTCGAGCGGGCAAATGGTCTTATCATGAGCGGCATTAAACCCAGATTAGTGCGATCCTTAAAGGAATCAGATACGCACTGGGTAGAGGAGCTCGACTCCGTACTATGGGGGCTGCGGACCACGCCGAATCGCACTACCGGATACACACCGTTTTTCATGGTGTACGGCGCAGAGGCGGTACTGCCCTGCGACATCATTCATGACTCACCTCGAGTGCGCATGTACGAAGAGAAAGAAGCCAAGCTTGATCGGCAGGACAACTTGGACGCCCTGGAGGAGGAGCGTGACGTGGCAAAAGCTCGCTCCGCATTCTATCAGCAACAGGCTCGACGGTATCAAAGCAGAGAAGTACGGGCCAAAACTTATAACATTGGCGAACTAGTTCTACGCCTACGAGAGAAGAAAAAGAACAAACTCGAGCCCAAATGGGAAGGTCCCTTCATTATTGACAAAGTTCTGACCGGTGGAGCGTACCGTCTACGGGATGCATCGGACAATCGACTCGAGCCAAACCCATCGAACGCGGCCAGACTCCAAAGGTTTTACGCCTAGTGCCGGACTCTCTGTTTGCCTCCTTACCTCTGTCAATTTTTTATATATATCCATTATCTGTCTTTTCTTTCTTTCTTTTCTCCCTTTTTATTTTTTTTCGTGGCCTTAAAAGGTTAGAATGTGTCTTGACTACACAATCTTGACGCGCTAGGCGTGCTCATTATACCTGGGGGCTTCTTATACAGAAGCTTAATATAACTATGTTCCGGGCTCTATGCCCCCCACACATGTGTTACTTTTCCACATGTACCTTTTCTTCGCCATTATATGCATCGATATGACTTAAGTTTTGGCCAAGCTGGGTTGCCTGGATCTTGTGTTTATGCCCTACGTTCCCGTTCATTCGGCTAGGGCATAAGGGAGCACCTCTGCGATTGTTACTGCCGGGTCAGCCGGATGTGTACCTCAGACTGGGTGAAGCCGAAAGCTAGTGTTCTTAAGGGAATATTCGGTCGGTGAACAAAAGATGACTTTTAGTTATCGTAATACATGCCCCCAGATGTTTATATCCTGCGTCTCCTTTCGCAGTCTGGACATGCACATTAATGCATGCGTACCCAGGGAAAGGAACCCTTAACGGAACTATTCTCCCTGGAAGATGTTTCTTACTATCCATGTAATATAACATAGCTAGTTGGGTACTTGTCTGTTCAAGCACTTATGACCCCTACGCCTGGTTTCCACGCGTACCCCGGTTTTTTACATAACTGAGCGGATATTCGGATACACTCCGGACTGTCGGGTCCGGAGGTCGAAGCGAAAAGGTCCGCCATAACAAATGATTTACAATCCGGCTAGGGACAATATATGTCAATTGAAGTAAACAGTCACTTAGACTGACAAAATTCTTCTTCTATACCATCCAACAGGCTGTCTAGCCTACAATCCTGTTGGGAATAATTTGCGGCTAATTTCACCTGGTCATACACCAAACTGATGGGGATTTCTTTCCCATCAGACCCCACAGGTCCGACTTCGGCCATATGGTTCGCGTCAGCCTTGGTATATCGAGTCTTCACCATGGCCTAGGCTTCCCTCGCACCTTGTCGGCAGGCAGATATCTTCCATAATCGGAAGCGCCGCCGCGCTCCCTTGAGCATCTCTACAAGCTCCCCGATGCCTCCTGGCAGGGAGGCGGATGGCCACAAGGCCTGGGCAATGCCCTGCATCACCTGCCGAACTTGCTCGTGTAGTTGTGAGAGCTCGGGCAAAAGATCACCTGCAGACCCGGGCATCTCTTCTGCGGGACAACCCGTCAGCATACCTACAAATATAACTCTGTTAGCCGGTTTCTTCGCCGAACTCTATAAAAGTTCGTTTAAGCACTTACTAAAAATGCCGCGTCGAAGCCTCTTATTCTCCTTTACGGAGTCAGCAAGCTGGGCCCGAACATCTTTCAGTTCAACACTCAGCCGGATATTGGCATCTTGGAGATCGTTTTTCTCCTGCCTAACCTGCTTAAGCACGCGCTCGCCAGCCTTTAACTATCGTTGAGCATGTTGCTCATCCCCTCGCACGACCTCCGGATTCATTTTGGGATCATCTGCAGAATCTATTTTTAGATTTGCATACACGCCGGTACATGTCATTCTTTTTGATAGAACCAAGTATTACCAGAGGGGGCCTTCTCGGACTCCTTCATCGCGGCAACTGCGGCCCGTAGCTGGGCTTTGCACTCCTCCAGCCCTTGAGACAACTGGGTATTCTTCTCCGTAAGAACCTACACAAATAATGATCCTTAAATCAGTTGTGGAAACTGTTTCAAGTCTCAGGGGCTACTGATATACATAACTATCAGATTTTCTTACCCGTATATCCTTTACATACTGGTTCGTGGCTCTGGCAAGACCATTTTGAGCAGCTCGGATGTACGTGTCTCCTGAGTTGAAGGCATCGAACGCCTCTTGAGAGAAACAAGCGTCGCGGAGTACGGCCCGGCGACGCCTGTGATTCATGGCACTCTCCACTTCGGAATTTGTACCGGACAGCCTATCTGCATCCTCTGTAGGAGGAACATCCGGCGTTGTCCTCACATTGCCATCTGCCTCTGGGTCCGGCTTTGAAGCCCGGCTAGTGGAGGTGTGGCCGGCAGGCTCTCCGGATATAGTCCGGCGAGCATTTTTTTCTGCCAGGAACCATGGACGTTATTATATTTTAAAGACGACAACCATGGAGCAGGGTCCTTTTTCATACCTCTGCGATGGTGCCTCAGTCCTAACCGCCTTCCTTGTAAGCCTACCCGGTTTCAGTGCCCCTTGTTGGTGAGTCACTGCGGGTTCGGCATAGCGTCCCGAGGGCCTTCCCTGTAAGACACCAAATGTGTGTGGTAGGTGAAGTGCAAAAAAAGGATCCTTCTCGGAAGTTGGGACTCCGATTTTACTTACATGCGATGCAGGGAGCAGTCCGGGATAATCGGCTATGATGGCCACCAAGACACCATTGCGGCTTAACTGATAGAACGTCCTGTTGATGAGCACCACAAATGTGTCCGGATCTTCTTCGAGTCCGGGGTCGAGGGCCCGGTCAGGGTCCTCTGGTTGTGGAGACGGGCTGTGGACCTCCCTCATAGCTTTTCACAGTTCCTGCTATGAAATAGCAAGGTAAATATTTGAGACAAAGAATGCGGGAAGGTCTGGAGTAAAAAGTAGCAGCTGACCCAGTTTGGGGGGTTGTACATGGAGAATCCATCCCGTTGCTTGGTGCGGATGAACTCCTCTTTCTCTCCTTTATATAAATCGGACAGTATTTTTGCTAGAGCAGCGACGGAGTCCGAACCTTTACGACCGCAGCGGGTGGCATCGTCTTCTCCATTGAAGTGCCACATGGGTTGTCCCCGATATTGAAGTGGCTGCACCCCCCGCATTATACATATTGACATAACCTCGATTATAGTCAATCCTGATTTGGCCAGCGTTTGTATCCGGCCCATCAGGTAAAGGACCTCTCTGTTATCTTCCTCCTGGGGGCTCCGAGGGCGCCAGCTGCGGCGTTTCTTCAAAGGGGCGTTATTAAACTCAGGAAGGCCCCTCTGAATAGGGTCCGGAAGGGGGACGTCCTCCATATAAAACCACTCCGAAGGTCAGTCTTCGGATGTCTTCTTCGGAGTACCGGACAGGTATCCGGTCCCGGCGATGCGCCATATCTCAGCTCCGCCCACTTGATATATTGGCCCCTCCTGTGTACGGGGTACGAGGCAGAATAGCCTCTTCGATAGCTCAAAATGAGCTTCACAGCCCAAAAACTGCTCGCAAAGGGCGACATAGCCAGCGATGTGTAATATGGAGGCAGGAGTAAAATTATGCAGCTGGAGGCCGTAGAACTCCAGGAGCCCGCGGAGGAATGGATGGATTGGAAATCCAAGTCCCCTTAATAAGTAAGGGACAAGGCATACCCGCTCCCCCATAGATGGATTGGGAAAGCTCCCCGCTTGCTCCCCACCATTGTAAGTGGCTAGTCCGGCTCGGACGGGGACCATATACGCAGGAGGGAGAAACCCCTGGCTCTGTAACTCTACTAACTGTCCGTGGGAGACGGAACACTTCTTCCAATTGCCTGGCTTAGGGCTACGGGGGCGAGAGGAGGAGCTGCGATGGCCAGCCATGATGGGATGGATTTTTCCGGGCGTGCTCCGATGGATACTCACTGAGGGAGGATGGTGTGATCTGGATCTAAGGATCCCCGGTCCCTTAAATAGACGATTTACTCACATGGTTAGGGTGGCAAGTGTAAAAATGCCCCGACTTCTCGCATTCGCTCGACACATGGAAGATAGCCATTATTAGGCGCGGAAGCCAAGGAGCGCAACATTTATGGGAAGTCGGACACGATTCAACAGCTACTCAGAATTTGGAGAAGAACCTGCCTTGCAATGCCGAAGACAATTTGCACGCCGGACTCATCGTCATTGAAGCCTGGTTCGGGGGCTACTGAGGGAGTCCTGGATTAGGGGGTCCTCGGACAGCCGGACAATATACTTCCGCCGGACTGTTGGACAAGATTCAAGACTTCGTCCCGTGTCCGGGTGGGACTCTCCTTTGCGTGGAAGGCAAGCTTGGTGATACGGATGTAGATCCCCTCCCTTGTAACCGACTCTGTGTAACCCTAGCCCCCTCTGGTGTCTATATAAACCGGAGGGTTTAGTCCGTAGGAGAACAACAATCATAATCATAGGCTAGCTTCTAGGGTTTAGCCTCTACGATCTTGGGGTAGATCAACTCTTGTAATACTCATATCATCAAGATCAATCAAGCAGGAAGTAGGGTATTACCTCCATCGAGAGGGCCCGAACCTGGGTAAACATTGTGTCCCCCGCCTCCTCTTACCATCCGCCTTAGACGCACAGTTCGGGACCCCCTACCCGAGATCCGCCGGTTTTTACACCGACAGTGGGCGACGGCCATGGTGGGATAGACAAGGTTGCTTCTTCGTGGACCCTTCCTGGGTGGAGCCCTCCGTGGACTCGCGCAACCATTACCCTTCGTGGGTTGAAGTCTCCATCAACGTGGATGTACGATAGCACCACCTATCGGAACCACGGATAAAAAATCTCCGTGTCAACATTGCGTTTGCTCCCTCAAACTCCTCCCTTTACCTTCATATGCAATTGTTTTACATTCCGCTGCTATACTCTTAGAATTGCATGTGTAGGTTGATTGCTTGACTTGTGCTAAGTTGCTAAAATCTGCCAAGAACTAAAATTGGAAAAAGGCTAGATTTTTATTTGGTTAAGTAGTCTAATCACCCCCCCTCTAGACATACTTTTGATCCTACAAGTGGTATCAGAGCTTTGGTCTCCATTTGCTTTGATTTCCATAGCTTTTGGTGGTCATAGCCTTGGTTTCACAACCTAGGAGAGTATGGCGTCTAGCGAGGGAAATTACCACCGTAGAGGTCCTTACTTTGATGGTACAAATTTTTCTAGTTGGAAGCATAAGATGAAAATGCATATTCTTGGACATAACCCCGCCGTTTGGGCTATTGTGTGTATTGTCTTGCAAGGTGAATTCTTTGATGGGAGAGAACCAAACCGTGAAGCTACTGCGGAAGAGTTGAAGATGCTACAATACAATGCTCAAGCTTGTGATGTTCTCTTCAATGGATTGTGCCCCGAAGAATTCAAGAATGCAAAGGAAATTTGGGATACTTTGATTGATATGCACGAAGGTACCGACTCTGTCAAGGAATCCAAATTGGATGTGCTTCAAAGTCAACTTGACAAGTTCAAAATGAAGGATGGTGAAGGTGTCGCCGAAATGTACTCTAGGCTTGCTCTCATCACAAATGAGATTTCCAGCTTGGGAAGTGAAGAGATGACCGACAAATTCATCATCAAGAAGATCCTAAGAGCCTTGGATGGAAAATATGATACCGTGTGCACATTGATCCAAATGATGCCCAATTACAAAGATCTCAAGCCAACGGAAGTCATTTGAAAAATTGTTGCTCATGAGATGTCACTCAAGGATAAGGAAGAGCTTCACAACAAGTCAAGTGGTGCTTACAAAGCCTCATGTGATGCTCCCACATCATCAAGTGAGAAACAAACCTTCAATGAAGAATTGAGTCTAATGGTGAAGAACATCAACAAGTTCTACAAGAGTAGAAGCAAAGAAATAAGCTCCAAGTCAAGGTCCTACAATGACAAAAGATCTTCTAGTCGTGAGCGTAATTGCTACAACTGTGGAAGACCCGGACACTACTCCAATGAGTGTACGGCTCCCTACAAAAGAAGAGAAGATTCTCCAAAAAGTAGAAGTAGAAGAGAAGAATCACCACCAAGAGAAAGGAGGAGTAGAGATGATCGTTATGATCGAAGACCCTATCAGAGAAGCAAGGACTCGGAAAGGAAGGATAAGTCATCAAGGAGCTACACAAAAAGAAGACATCAAGCTCATGTTGGTGAATGGGTATCCGGCTCCGACTCCGACAATCACTCTGAAAGAAGTTATCACTCCGACTCCGAACATACTCAAGATGAAGGTGTTGCCGGTCTAGCACTTGCGTTAACTAACTCCTACGACATATTTGACTCACCAAATGAAGGAATTGGAAGATGCTTCATGGCCAAAGGTCCAAAGGTAACACATCCCGAGTATGTTGATTTCAATAGTGATGAAGATGATTTGCTAGGTGATGATGATTTACTTGTTGACAACTCTAGTGATGAAAGCTATGATGAAACGTCAATTAATCATGCTAATCAAGATAAAACGAATTATGATGATAAGAAGGAGATTGAGCGTCTAACTAAAGAACTAAACACTCTTAAGTTAGCTCATGAAACTACCTTGGAAAATCATCGAGAACTTTTAAAGACTCATGATAAGCTACGCTTTGAAAAGCTCAACCTTGAGCAAGAGCATGAGTTTTTAAAGGCAATCAATCATGATCTTCGGAAGAAAAGTTCTTCTTACATTTCCAAGCATTTACTCTTGTCTACTTACATGCCACAAGTTAAATCTAGCAACAAGAACAAGAAAGCTGCTTCATCTAGTAGTAACAACAATCAAGCTAAATCCAATGTTGTTGCTTCTAGTAGTTCTCTTGATTCCGCTAATGATTCTCTTAGCCAAGTTACACTTCAGCAAGAAAATAGCTTATTGAAGGGAATTATAGAGAAAGGTGTTTACAAGAGCCTTGCCGGAAGTAAGCAATTTGAGGAAATTGTACGCAAGCAAGGAAGACACCAGAAGAATCAAGGTGTTGGTTTTGAACGAAAATTCAATGCCAATGGAGTTGAGTGGGAAGAAGATCAATACCCCAAGACGAAGTTTGTTCCTCAACAAGAGAAGTATGATCCTACTTCTTTCAAAGGGACACAAGCTCAAGATGATCTTCCACCACGAGACCACAAGCAAAAAGGCAAGGACAAGCTTCAAGAGGAAATTGATGCATTTGAAGAAGCACCCAAGGCCTTGGTCAAGTGGGTTCCCAAGACTACATCAAGTTCTACTTCATCAAGTACAACTACAACTCCAAGGATTCCCATCAAGATGGTGTGGATCCAGTAGAAGAAGAACTAGAGAGTTCTTGAGGGTGACTCCGCCAACATACTTCACTCTTATCATTTTGGCAAGAACAACTTCCATATCTTGCACTATTTCAAGGAGTCACAAACCCTCTTGTTGGTAAGACAAGGGACAAGGTAACCCAATGCTTTCATGGACATCATCTTGTGTATGCATCACTCTATGTCTATGGATATCCTTGTTTGTTCCTTGTGGGAATAACCCGTGAAAGTGCAACTCACTCCAAAGGATTGCTCCAAATGATCTACATCAACATTGAGCATCTACATCTTCAACACCTACATGAAGTCATCATTGACAAAACCCAAGGTTAGTTCATCCCTCTAAGGGGGGATATCACATCTAGGGGAGCTTTACTCTAATCAATTGAGTTAAAGCAACTCTAATGGTGTGAACACATCAATGCTTTATGTAAAAGTGGTAACCCCACTTGTGCTTAAATGATGAGTATGACCTATGATCAAATGTTCTCATTTGACTCCTAAGTCAATATACTCATATATAGATGACCTAGTCATCGCCAAATTGCTTGATAGATGCTAGAGTGTTTGTGCATGCTTTGTCACATATTTCATTTGCCATTTTATTGTGTGAGCATGTTGGTTGCATACTTTACTCATTCGAGGACATCCATTTGTAGTTTTGTTTGGCTCTTTCTCTTTTGCCAAATGGATGGACAAGAATGCCTAAGAACTCCCTCTAGCTATCTATGCTTTTCTCATCTCAAACTCTATTCATGCTACATCACAAAGTTTGATCAAGTCGGATTCGAACCACTCTGTGTGAGGAGCACTCGGAGTTCCCGATTCGTCATAGACTTAAACCTCCAAAACCTCTTTGTGCATCTCGGTCTGACCGATTCATTCTTTTCGGTCCTACCGAGTCATTAAGTTGATCTAGGGTTTTCAATCTCGGTGCAACCGATTAGAACCTTTCGGTCACACCGAGTTGCAGTAACTGCCTGCAGTTTCGCATCTCGGTGCCACCGAGTCGTTCCACTCGGTCACACCGACAGGGTCAGGTTATATATACCGACGGGCCAAATTTTGGAAATTTTTCTGAACCTTCTCGCCCGCGCATAACCTGCTCTGCCTCTTCGGGTCTCCGGATCGTCCTCTCATCGCCAGCGACCTCCCACCGCTGGTCTCCACCGCCGTCAACGGAAATCTTCACCGCCGTTGCCGCCGTAGCAAGTTCGTCGCCGAACTAGGGTACGAACTTGATCTGTGTGCTAATCCTTTACTCCGATTCTTAGCACATTGCTTTGCCATGATTCTTGCCACGCTTGAAATCATCCTGTCCAGCGAAAACATCTCGTAGATTAGTTTTGATTTGAAAATTTAGGGTTAGATCTCCGCCGAATTCATCTCGGACCGACCGAGTTGTAGAAATCGGTCTCACCGATTTTGGCTTAGGCCAGAGCACACGCGTTTTCGGTCTAACCGAAAATTGCAAATCGGTGTGACCGAGTTCGATTCTTTGTGAAACCCCAGCAGTCTCGGTACCGCCGAACTGTGACTCGGTCTGGCCGATTTCACTAGTTTAGGTTCGAAAAGCTGCTTCGGTGTCACCGAGTTTACAAATCGATAGATCCGAAATGCTTTCTGTGAAGAACTAAAACTAAGTTTTTAAGTCATCCATTTTGCAAAACTCTTGTACTTTGTGATGCTCATCCACTCTACCTCATCTATAACCTATTCACAGGGTCTGCTGTCAGAGTATTTGCAGAGATGTCTGACCAGAGTGATAGTCAGAACAGGTCTCAACAACAGGTGCAGATGAGTGAGGGTTCAGATCCCTCTAGCAGCTATGATGATGGCAGCAGGAGCACTCCCAGCAATCTGCCAAAGGCTGCTACCAGGACAAGGAAGAAGAAAACTTCTGACTCTAAAGATGAAGATTATGTGGCAGTTGAAGATGAAGCCACTTCAAAGAAGAAGGTGCTAAAGAAAGAGTGTGGCATAACTGCAATAAAGCCTGGAATTGAAACAAAGATGCCAGCAAGAAGACAGCCAATGTCAAAGCCAAGGAAAGTTGCCATAGGGGAAACCATGAAGTTTACCATTGAATCAGATGATGGTGAAGCAGCAGGTGATGGTAAGAAGAAGAGGGCCAGATCCACTACTGCCAAAGTTCTTGGCAAGCCCTCAATGAGGAGAAATTCAGAAGAAGAAGAGGAAGAGGATGCTGCACCAGCACCCAAAGCTCAGAAGCTTATGGGAGATGCTATCAAATCAGGGGCTGCTCCATCAAAGCCCAAAGCTGCTCCCAAGGCTGCTGCTCCAGCTCCAAAGCCAAAACCCAAGAGGAGCACTAGGAATATCCCTGCTGAAGAAAAGAACGAGGCCCCAGTGCCTCAAGCTGCTGAAGAAGAAGAAGATGATTCTGTTGTGTTGAGGAAGCTGAAGCCCAAGATCCCTGACCACACTGATGCACACCCAGTTGCAGAGAATATGAAAATCAGGAAGGATGCAGGATTGAGACTATGGAGAGAGTCTGATCCCTATGCTATCAGGAGAAGGACTGCTGTGGACTACAGATTCCACACTAAGGAACAACAGGACTTCTATGAGACTATTCTGCTTGACAAGAAGCCCATTGTGTGTGACATGAGATGGGTTGACTGGGAGTTCATCAAGGAGAATGAAGATCACTTCCCTGGTGTGCTTGATAGCTTCAAGGCATGTGGAGTGGACACTTTTGTTGCCCAGAAGCTCACCAAGTGGAATGATGAGCTCGTCATGCAGTTTTACTCCACTACCCACTTCTATCCAGATGGAAGGATTATATGGATGTCTGAGGGTACTAGGTACCAATCTATAGTTGATGAATGGGCCAAGCTTATAAATGCTCCTGAGGAACATGAGGATGACTTGGACATTTATGCAGAGAAGAAGAAATACCACAACAGTATGGCTAACATGTACAAGGAGATCCCAGATGCTGCTTTGGATACACATAAGTTTGGATCAGTTCACTACCTGTTGTCTGGTCTGCCAACAATCAACTAGATCTTAAGGCACACACTGCTACCCAAGTCAGGTGATCACAAGATGATCAGAGGACATGCTATAAACTTGCTGCACATATTTGATGTCCCACAGAAGTTCAAGTCATGAGCCTGATTGTTGAAACAATCAAGAGGACTGCAGCTGATCAGAAGAGAAGTTGTGGGTATGCCCCACACATTCAGGAGCTAATCAACTCAAAGATGGGCAAAGGCAAGTACATCTTGGATAAGGAGCACCTGCCCATCTATCCTGAATTTGAAGATAACACTGTTGTGATGAATGAGAATGAACCATCTTCAGCTCAAGCACATGAAAAGAGAGAGAAGGCTGCAAAGATGCCAACAGCAGAGGAGGCATCTCAGGTATTCTTGAAGAGCAAGCAAGACCAGATTGGATATCTGATCCAATCCACCCTGAGGATTGAGAAGGGCTTGGCCACCCTGACCAAGAACCAGGAGAGTCTGGAGAGGATCATTGAGCAAAAATTCTATGACCTTGATGTCAAGGTGACAGAAATCCAAACTGATGTTGAGAAACTTCAGGAGGAAGCAGAGGAGAAGAAGGGAAAGTCTACCATAGATGCTTTTGCTAGAGTGCCCAGAGGACAGCGATCTGCTGCAGTGCCAGTGACAGACACTAGAGCCACAGCATCAGCAGCAGCAGCTACAGCTCCAGTTCCACCTCCAACAGCTACTCAACCAGCTCCAGCTACTTCACCAGAAGTCTTCGTCCTTGGAGTTCTCTCAACACCACCTCCCGAAGATCAAGCCTGAGAGTCGTTTAGCACTATGCATTTTTAAACTTTTTGGTAACTTGTTGCTAAAGGGGGAGAAAAATGTATAGATCATAGGCTTCGAGAGAGAGAGAGAGTGTTGGTTTTTATCTCTCTTTGCACTTATTTGGTTTTGTTTGAAACTTTTGTGTGCTTGTGTGAGCTACTTGTGAGATACTTGTTTGATCCTGTGTTTGATCATATGCTACCCTTAATGCTTGTTGGATGATATTATCTCTTATATCCTAGATGATCATTCACTTGTTTTGGTGATGAGTGCATGCTTTAACTTCTATCATTTTGAGCGCTCCACCAAGATATATGGGACATGGAAGAGTAACCCATGATCCTAATCGATTGTGCATTTGCATTCACAAGCAAATTTTAAATAATGCACAAATTTAGGGGGAGCTCTTGCTTATCACATACTTCTCGAAGCGACGATGCTTTTTCAATACTATTTATCACTTGTCGAAGCTTTGATCTATATGTTGTCATCAATTACCAAAAAGGGGGAGATTGAAAGTGCAACTATCCGTGGGTGGTTTTGGTAATTCCTAACAACATATAGCTCATTGAGCTAATGCTATTTCAAGATGAATATTTCAGGAAAGCTCAATGATTGGCATGGCATGGATTAGAAAGTGGACCCTTCAAAATGCTAAGGACAAAAGATTGGCTCAAGCTCAAAGCACAAGACTCTACATTTTCTATTTTAGTGATCCAAGATCACATTGAGTCTATAGGAAAAGCCAATACTATTAAGAAGGGATGAGGTGTTGCTTAATGAGGTGCTTGCTCAAAATGCTTAGTGATATGCTCCAAAACCCTCCACTACTTTCTCATATCCACATATGTCCCCCACCAAATATCCAACTCGGCCCCACCGATTCTTTATATCCGGCGCCACCGAGTTCAGTTGACATAGCCACTGCCAGAAACCCTAGTCTTTTCGGTCTCACCGATAGGGATCTCGGTCTCACTGAGATGGGATTGTAATCTCTCTGTTTCCCTTCGTAACATTTTGGTCAAACCGAGATGAGCGATCAGTCCCACCGAGATTGCAATGCAAACACTCTATTTCCTTTTCGTAACGTTTCGGTCCAACCGAGATGAGCGAATCGGTCCCATCGAGTTTGCCTGACCAACTCTCTGTTTGACTATTACCAAAATCGGTCCCACCGAGTTTGTCTAATCGGTCTCACCGAGATTACATTATGCCCTAACCCTAATGATATCGGTCCCACCGAGCTGACATGTCGGTCCCACCGAGAATCCTAACGTTCACATTTTGAACTAAATCGGTCTGACCGAGTTCTCTGAATCGGCCCCATCGAGTTTGGTGATTTGTGTGTAACGTTTAGATTTTGTGTGGAGGCTATATATACCCATCCACCCACTCTTTATTCGTGGAGAGAGCCATCAGAACATGCCTACACTTCCAATACATATTTTCTGAGAGAGAACCACCTACACTTGTGTTGAGGTCAAGATATTCCATTCCAACCACATAAATCTTGATCTCTAGCCTTCCCCAAGTTGCTTTCCACTAAAATCTTCTTTCAACCAAATCCAATCCTATGAGAGAGAGTTGAGTGTTGGGGAGACTATCATTTGAAGCACAAGAGCAAGAAGTTCATCATCAACACGCCATTTGTTACTTCCTGGAGAGTGGTGTCTCCTAGATTGGCTAGGTGTCACTTGGGAGCCTCCGACAAGATTGTGGAATTGAACCAAGGAGTTTGTAAGGGCAAGGAGATCGCCTACTTCGTGAAGATCTACCCTAGTGAGGCAAGTCCTTTGTGGGCGACGACCATGGTGGGATAGACAAGGTTGCTTCTTTGTGGACCCTTCGTGGGTGGAGCCCTCCGTGGACTCGCGCAACCATTACCCTTCGTGGGTTTAAGTCTCAATCAACGTGGATGTACGATAGCAACACCTATCGGAACCACGGATAAAAAATCTCCGTGTCAACATTGCGTTTGCTCCCTCAAACTCCTCCCTTTACCTTCATATGCAATTGTTTTACATTCCACTGCTATACTCATAGAATTGCATGTGTAGGTTGATTGCTTGACTTGTGCTAAGTTGCCAAAATCTGCCAAGAACTAAAATTGGGAAAAGGCTAGATTTTTATTTGGTCAAGTAGTCTAATCAACCCCCCCCCCTCTAGACATACTTTCGATCCTACCAGTGACCATGGCCCTCCACAGGCCGTACGTTCCATGGGCCATCTACGGGACGGACGATCCCTAAACTTCTGTGGCCGTCGGATTCGTGGGCCTTCTATGGGCTGTCGGATCCGTGGGCCTTCTATCGGCTGTCGGATCCATGGGCCTTCCATGGGCCTTCTATGGGCCGTCGGGTCAATGGGCCTTCTGTGCGCCATCGGGTCAATGGGCCTTCTACGGGTCATCTCATCTATGGGACTTGTACGGGCCGTATAAGGGGCCGTAAATGGGCTAGAGTGGAAATCGTACGTTTTATGGGCTGACCATAACGGGCCGTTAAACGGCCGTATTTGATGATGCTATGAAAATGGCCCAACAGATTAACGGGCCACAAACGGGCCGACTGTATCCACGGGCTGAATTTGGCCCACAAGCAGAAAAGGCCTGTAACGGGCCGTAAGTAAACGAATGCTGGAAATGAGCCCAAGAATAAATGGGCCCTGAGAAGGCCGAAAGATAACATGGGCTGGAAACGGCCCAACGGTATAATGGGCCGTTAATGGGTATAAAATGATACACTGTTCATCACGGGCCAGTTTTACCACGGGCCGTTAACGGGCCGAGGGTTACTAAGGGCCTCAGATGGGCCAAAAGACATCATGGGCCATACATGGGCCGGAAGTTAAAACGGGCTGGAATTATATTGGACGGCCCTGATGACGCTACTGGGCCTAATTCGGATAGGCCGTAAACGGGCCCTGGGTTAGCGTGCTGTAAATGGGCTATATGCGAACAGGCCGTTAACAGGCTTGCCGTAGGCCGGCCCGCCACCTTTTGACCAAGTCAAATGGGCCGGCCTTTTCACAGGAATGGGCCTCTGTTGGGTCGTGCCACGTGTCGATGTATCATAGGCGCTTTGGGTCCAATGAGTGGACGACATCTGTCCCAACGGTAAGCCGACACGTGTTTCCTCCAGCCAATGATGATTTTACACGTGGAAAATCCCCATTGGTCGGGGCTGTTAACGGGTTATCGGACCCAAAACCGGACCCGATAGCTTAACGGCGTTCCGTTACGGTGGATGCCACGTGTCGGTCACCCTTGACGAAAGCACTTCTGTGACGCGCGATTTATCGTCATGGAAGTGGACACTTCCATGATGATAATTTTGGTAATGTCATGGAACACTTCTACGACAGCACAGGTATGACTATCTTGATTCTCTCATAAATTTTTCATGGATGTACATGCATGACAAAAAACGCGACCTACTGTGAGAAACACGTATCCTCACGGCAGTGTATTTTTTTTGTAGTGCCATCTTCAGCCTAAGCAACACAAGACCCTCGCAAGGGACCAAGCCTCGCGAGGCGGACGATATCAAGACCTCCAGAGGGAGCGGCCATCTCAGGCTGGCTCCTGAGGAGCGGAGATTTCTATGCAAGCCCTCACCTCATGAGGTTCGGATGATGCGAGCATGACGACCAAGGCTAGGCGGGTGCCAGCGGGTGCAGTACAACAGTTTCCTCTTTGGTGCTAAAGAGACAAGCGCAGGCGCGGAGTCCCGAGGAATCAACAAAAGGTTTCCATTTTCATGCAACAAGACCAAGACCGCCAGGATGGCAGGATGGAGGTCATCGTCGAGCCCACGACGGTGTCACAACCAGAAGCTTTGCAGGCGAGGACTACTTTTTGTCAGGATAAGCTATACTAGTTGCCTCCCTTCGAATTTGGCCGTTGTGGGATCCCTTCCCGCCTTCATTTCGGGGAGAGGACCAAGGCCACTATAAATAGGGCTTAGCCACCAGCATAGAGGGGCAACTGAACGAGATGGATCCGGATCATTCAGATCATCCTCACCCTCACTAGCTCAAGAACACACCTCCTGAGGTTGTTCTTCCACTGTACTAGTTCATCCTCAGCCCACCTCGAGGCTAATCCACCACAAAGCAGGAGTTGGGTTTTACACCGCAAGGTGGCCCGAACCTGGGTAAACTGATGTGTCCTATTTCCTTCGAGTTCATCGAGCTAGGCCGTGGGATCGACGGGTTGGCAGACTGGGGAGGTTGAGTTCTTCACACGCACCCAGAGTTCGAATCTATCCAGGGTTTGCGGAGCCCGAAATCCAACAACAAATAGTTCATCCATTTCTGTTGTTTTTGCCTAATCACAAACAGTTAATCCGAGTGAACTGTATGTCGTATATCGCACACACCTTCATCTAGCTGCCCGTTTGTGTTCTTCTGCCTCATCGCAAATAGTTAATTGAACTGAACTGTATGCCCCATATTGCACACGCAACTAAAATCTAAACCCTGTTTGATGTATCTGGCATCGCAAATGTTTTGCATCTTTTTTTTACGGTTTTTTACATCACCGTTTGCGATTAACGCATTGCACACAATTTCATCGAAGGGTCTCTGATTGTAGTGTCACGTTAGCAGCATCCTGCAGTAGTGTTAGCCTTTGTTTATAATGTTGGTCATTTGTTAGAGCAATGTTTAGGTCAACTGGTTCTATTTAATTACAAAAATTGCCGGATTCAGTAAGTGTGTTCTGTGTGCTATACAGATGTCGGCTCTTTTGTGTACCAAAATTAGCATGTGATGTTAAATTATGCAATGATGTGGATGAGCACAGTACCCAGGGAAATTTCTACCAAATTTTGAATGATCAAACTCATCGCATGCACGTAAAGCAGAAGAATCGGCGATTCACACATTTGTTCAAAGTGAATTGTGTCCGGCAGCACCGCGTGCAAAGTTTCCCTCCACCTTTCGAAATTTTTGGCCTACTGCCGAAGTATCTAATTCTTCCCCCTCCCCACCCCCTTTTCACCCTGACCAAAAGCCACATTTCCCATGTTTCCCCCTTCCTTTCCAAGTTATAGCTGCTTCCTTGCTCTCGCCGTCTTGCATCCGTCTGCCACGATCGCCATGGTCTTCTTCAATGACCTCTCGAGCGGTTCCTCCTACGACAACGACTCTTCCACTAGCCGGGTATGCTTCTCTCCTCTCTCTCGGGTTATGATTTGGAATAAAGGATTTTAACCCAACGGCCGATTTGAGTCATTTCTTCCTCTTGTAGCTCCCTGGGACCATCACTTGCAATGAATGGAGTAGGGTGGCTGAAGTTATGCCTGCTCGTTGCCACCATCAGCCTCCATGCGTGAAGTTAGTTGCGTTTGAATCTGTGGACAGTGAGAGGAAGTTTCTGGCATGTGCCGAGAAGGTTAGCCCCACTTTCGTTGTTACAATTCATTTCTTATATGTGATTCAGACATTGTCACTGTGCTATGTTATTCTGGATGTGATTAAGAAAGTGTCGCAGTTTCTACCTAGTATCTAAAAATGTTGCCATCTCATCAGCGGTGCCCTGAGAAAATTATTTGGCACCGCTCCAGCAGTTTGTGCAGCCAACTTTGCTCCACACATCCAAGCAGCCAAGAAGTGAAATACTAAAACTTTATGGCACGAAGGAATTGCGCATTGGAGCAACTAGGTGCTCTGGAGTCCGGTTCCCTGAATTTTTCCTCTGGCATCGGCTCGGCAGTGCAAGGCACTGGTGCCAAATGTAGCAACAGTAGTTTTGACACCGGTTTTGGCATACATAGTGGACGACCTTAGTGCTATTAGTTCTATGTTACTAAATTTGTGCATGTACACACCTGTTAGTATCAATTTGATGTCATCCAAATACTGTCGCTATGCTGTTGCAGTTATATTCAGCTTCCTCATAAAATGTTCAATTTGTTATTTATAGTACATGACTAAGAACTTGTAGCATTGTTGTAGTTAATTATAGCTTGTGATGTTTCTGAATTTGGTTGTTGTCTCAGTAGCAATTAATTCATTTGCACATTGTTTTTTTTGGAGAAGATATGTCATAATTAACGTGTTTCGTCAGTTTTTACAAATATGTATGTGGTGATTTTCTATGTTTCTAGAAACCCATTTCCCCTACAATTTTTACTAATTTAGTTTAAAATATTATAGGATGAACGGAAGTATTCTTACCTGGAGTGGGTCGATCAACATTGTGAAGGAAATATGCCCTAGAGGCAATAATAAAGTTGTTATTTATATTTCCTTATATCATGATAAATGTTTATTATTCATGCTAGAATTGTATTAACCGGAAACTTAGTACATGTGTGAATACATAGAGAAACAGAGTGTCACTAGTATGCCTCTACTTGACTAGCTCGTTGAATCAAAGATGGTTAAGTTTCCTAGCCATAGACATGAGTTGTCATTTGATTAACGGGATCACATCATTAGAGAATGATGTGATTGACTTGACCCATTCCGTTAGCTTAGCACTTGATCGTTTAGTATGTTGTTATCGCTTGCTTCATGACTTATACATGTTCCTATGACTATGAGATTATGCAACTCCCGAATACCGGAGCAACACCTTGTGTGCTATCAAACGTCACAACGCAACTGGGTGATTATAAAGATGCTCTATAGGTGTCTCTGAAGGTGTTTGTTGGGTTGGCATAGATCGAGATTAGGATTTGTCACTCCGAGTATCGGAGAGATATCTCTGGGCCCTCTCGGTAATGCACATCACTATAAGCCTTGCAAGCAATGTAACTAATGAGTTAGTTGCGGGATGATGCATTACGAAACGAGTAAAGAGACTTGCCGGTAACAAGATTGAACTAGGTATTGAGATACCGATGATTGAATCTCGGGCAAGTAACATACCGATGACAAAGGGAACAACGTATGTTGTTATGCGGTTTGACCGATAAAGATCTTCGTAGAATATGTAGGAGACAATATGAGCATCCAGGTTCCGCTATTGGTTATTGACAGGAGACGTGTCTCGGTCACGTCTACATAGTTCTCGAACCCGTATGGTCCGCACACTTAACATTCGGTGACGATCGGTAATATGAGTTTATGTGTTTTGATGTACCGAGGGTAGTTCAGAGTCCCGGATATGATCACGGACATGACGAGGAGTCTCGAAATGGTCGAGACATAAAGATCGATATAGTGGATGACTATGTTGGACTTCGGAAGGGTTCCGAGTGAGTTTGGACGAATACCGGAGTACCGCGGGGTTACCGGAACCCTCGGGGAGTGTAATGGGCCTCATGGGCCTTGGTGGAGAGAGGAAGGGGCGGCCAGGGCAGGCCGCACACCGCCTCCTCCTCTAGTCCGAATTGGACAAGGAAGGGGGGCGGCGCCCCCCTTTTTCCTTCCCCCGCTTTCCTCCTTCCTTCCCTCCTACTCCTACTCATGGAAGGGGTGGAATCCTATTCCCGGTGGGAGTAGGACTCCCCTTGGGGCGCGCCTAGGAGTCCGGCCTCCTCCACTCCTTTATATACGGGGGAGGGGCACCCCATAGACACACAAGTTGATCATTGATCTCTTAGCCGTGTGCGGTGCCCTCTCCACCATAATCCACCTCAGTCATATCGTAGCAGTGCTTAGGCGAAGCCCTGCATCGGTAGCTTCATCATCACCATCATCACGCCGTCATGCTGACGGAACTCTCCCTCGAAGCTCTACTGGATCATGAGTTCGTGGGACGTCAATGAGCTGAACATGTGCAGATTGCGGAGGTGTCGTACGTTCGGTACTAGGATCGGTCGATCATGAAGACGTACGACTACATCAACCGCGTTGTCATAACACTTCCGCTTACGGTCTACGAGGGTACGTGGACGACACTCTCCCCTCTCATTGCTATGCATCACCATGATCTTGCGTGTGCGTAGGATTTTTTTTACATTACTACGTTCCCCAACAGTGGTATCAGAGCCAGGTTTATGCATAGATGTTATACTCACGAGTAGAACACAAGTGAGTTGTGGGCGATACTAGTCATACTACTTACCAGCATGTCATACTTTGATTCGGCGGTATTGTTGGATGAAGCGGCCCGGACCGACATTACGCGTACCCTTACGCGAGACTGGTTCTACCGACGTGCTTCGCACATAGGTGGCTGGCGGGTGTCAGTTTTCCAACTTTAGTTGAATCGAGTGTGGCTATACCCGGTCCTTGTTGAAGGTTAAAACAACACATAGTTGACGAAATAACGTTGTGGTTTTGATGCGTAGGTAAGAACGGTTCTTGCTCAGCCCGTAGCAGCCACGTAAAACTTGCAACAACAAAGTAGAGGACGTCTAACTTGTTTTTGCAGGGCATGCTGTGATGTGATATGGTCAAGACATGATGCTAAATTTTATTGTATGAGATGATCATGTTTTGTAACGAAGTTATCGGCAACTGGCATGAGCCATATTGTTGTCACTTTATTGTATGAAATGCAATCGCCATGTAATTGCTTTACTTTATCACTAAGCGGTAGCGATAGTTGTAGAAGCAATAGTTGGCGAGACGACAACGATGCAACAATGGAGATCAAGGTGTCGTGCCGGTGATGATGGTGATCATGATGGTGCTTTGGAGATGGAGATCAAAGGCACAAGATGATGATGGCCATATCATATCACTTATATTGATTGCATGTGATGTTTATCCTTTATGCATCTTATTTTGCTTAGTTCGACGGTAGCATTATAAGATGATCTCTCACTAAATTTCAAGGTACAAGTGTTCTCCCTGAGTATGCACTGTTGCGACAGTTCTTCGTGCTAAGACACCACGTGATGATCGGGTGTGATAAGCTCTACGTTCACATAAAATGGGTGCAAGCCAGTTTTGCACATGCAGAATACTCGGGTTAAACTTGACGAGCCTAGCATATGCAAATACTGGGGACCGAAAGGTCGAGCGTAAATCGTATAGAAAATATGATCAACATAGTGATGTTCACCATTGAAACCTACTCCATCTCACGTGATGATCGGACATGGTTTAGTTGATATGGATCACGTGATCACTTAAATGATTAGAGGGATGTCTATCTAAGTGGGAGTTCTTAAGTAATATGATTAATTAAGCTTTAATTTATCATGAACTTAGTCCTAGTAGTATTAGCATATCTATGTTGTAGATCAATAGCTCGCGTTTAGCTCCCCTGTTTTATTTTTGATATGTTCCTAGAGAAAACTAAGTTGAAATATGTTAGTAGCAATGATGCGGATTGGATCTGTGATCTGAGGATTATCCTCATTGCTGCACAGAAGAATTATGTCCTTGATGCACCGCTAAGTGACAGACCGATTGCAGGAGCAAATGCAGACGTTATGAACATTTGGCAACCTCGATATGATGACTACTTGATAGTTTAGTGCACCATGCTTTACGGCTTAGAATCGGGGCTTCAAAGACGTTTCTGAAACTCCACGGAGCATATGAGATGTTCCAAGAGTTGAAATTAGTATTTCAGACTCATGCTCATGTCGAAAGGTATGAGACCTTTGACAAGTACTTTGCCTACAAGATGGAGGAGAATAGCTCAGCTAGTGAGCATGTGCTCAGAATGTCCGAGTACTACAATCACTTGAATCAAGTGGGAGTTAATCTTCCAGATAAGATAGTGATTGACAGAGTTCTCTAGTCACTATCACCAAGTTACTAGAACATCGTGATGAACTATAATATGCAAGGGATAATGGAAACGATTCCCAAGCTCTTCGTGATGCTGAAATCGACGAACGTAGAAATCAAGAAAAGCATCGTGTTGATGGTTGACAAGACCACTAGTTTCAAGAAAAGGGCAAAGGGAAGAGGGGGAACTTCAAAAAGAATGACAAGCAAGTTGCTGCTCCCGTGAAGAAGCCCAAAGCTAGACCCAAGCCTAAAACTGAGTGCTTCTACTGCAAAGGAAATAGTCACTAGAAGTGGAACTGCCCTAGATACTTGGCGGATAAGAAGGATCGCAAAGTGAACAAAGGTATATTGGATATACATGTTATTGATGTGCACTTTACTAGTGTTTATAGAAACCCCTCGGCAGTTGATACTGGTTCAGTTGCTAAGAGTAGTAACTCAAAACGGGAGTTGCAGAATTAACAGAAACTAGTTAAGGGCGAGGTGACGATGTGTGTTGGAAGTAGTTCCAAGATTGATGTGATCATCATCGCACACTCCCTATACTTTCGGGATTAGTGTTGAACCCAAATAAGTGTTATTTGGTGTTTGTGTTGAGCATGAATATGATTTGATCATGTTTATTGCAATACGGTTATTCATTTAAGTTAGAGAATAATTGTTGTTCTGTTTACATGAATAAAACCTTCTATGGTCATACACCCAATGAAAATGGTTTGTTGGATCTCGATCGTAGTGATACACATATTCATAATATTGAAGCCAAAAGATGCAAAGTTAATAATGATAGTGCAACTTATTTGTGGCACTGCCGTTTAGGTCATATTGGTGTAAAGCACATGAAGAAACTCCATGCTGATGGGATTTTGGAATCACTTGATTATGAATCCCTTGATACTTGCGAACCATGCCTTATGGGCAAGATGACTAAAACTCCGTTCTCCGGAACAATGGAGCGAGCAACTGACTTATTGGAAATAATACATACTGATGTATGCGATCCGATGAGTGTTGAGGCTCGCGGTGGGTATCGTTATTTTCTGACCTTCACATATGATTTGAGCAGATATGGGTATATCTACTTGATGAAACATAAGTCTGAAACATTTGAAAAAGTTCATATAATTTCAGAGTGAAGTGGAAAATCATCGTAACAAGAAAATAAAGTTTCTACGATCTGATCGTGGAGGAGAATATTTGAGTTACGAGTTTGGTCTTCATTTGAAACAATGCGGAACAGTTTCGCAACTCACGCCACCTGGAACACCACAGCGTAATGGTGTGTCTGAACATCGTAACCGTACTTTATTAGATATGTTGCAATCTATGATGTCTCTTACCGATTTACCACTATCATTTTGGGGTTATGCATTAGAGACAGCTGCATTCACATTAAATAGGGCACCATCTAAATCCGTTGAGACAACACCATATGAACTGTAGTTTGGCAAGAAACCAAAGTTGTCATTTCTTAAAGTTTGGGGTTGCGATGCTTATGTGAAAAAGTTTCATCCTGATAAGCTCAAACCCAAATCGGAGAAATGTGTCTTCATAGGATACCCAAAGGAGACAGTTGGGTACACCTTCTATCATAGATCTGAAGGCAAGACATTCGTTGCTAAGAATGCATCCTTTCTAGAGAAGGAGTTTCTCTCGAAAGAAGTAAGTGAGAGGAAAGTAGAACTTGATGAGGTAACTGTACCTACTCCCTTATTGGAAAGTAGTTCATCACAGAAATCTGTTCCTGTGACTCCTACACCAATTAGTGAGGAAGCTAATGATGATGATCATATAACTTCAGATCAAGTTACTACCGAACCTCGTAGGTCAACCAGAGTGAGATCCACACCAGAGTGGTACGGTAATCCTGTTCTGGAGGTCATGTTACTTGACCATGACGAACCTACGAACTATGAGGAAGCGATGATGAGCCCAAATTCCGCGAAATGGCTTGAGGCCATGAAATCTGAGATGGGATCCATGTATGAGAACAAAGTGTGGACTTTGGTTGACTTGCCCGATGATCGGCAAGCCATAGAAAATAAATGGATTTTCAATAGGAAGACGGACGCTGATAGTAGTGTTACTATCTACAAAGCTAGACTTGTCAAAAAAGGTTTTGACAAAGTTCAAGGTGTTGACTACGATGAGATTTTCTCACTCGCAGCGATGCTTAAGTCTGTCCGAATCATGTTAGCAAATTGCCACATTTTATGAAATCTGGCAAATGGATGTCAAAACTACATTCCTTAATGGATTTCTTAAAGAAGAGTTGTATATGATGCAACCAGAAGATTTTGTCGATCCTAAAGGTGCTAACAAAATGTGCAAGCTCCAGCGATCCATCTATGGACTGGTGCAAGCATCTCGGAGTTGGAATATACACTTTGATGAGTTGATCAAAGCATATAGTTTTATATAGACTTGCGGTGAAGCCTGTATTTACAAGAAAGTGAGTGGGAGCACTACAGCATTTCTGATAAATATATGTGAATGACATATTGTTGATCAAAAAGAATGTAGAATTTTCTGGAAAGCAAAAAGGAGTATTTGAAAGGAGTTTTTCAAAGAAAGACCTCGGTGAAGCTGCATACATATTGAGCATCAAGATCTATAGAGATAGATCAAGACGCTTGATAAGTTTTTTCAATGAGTACATACCTTGACAAGATTTTGAAGTGGTTCAAAATGGAACAGTCAAAGAAAGAGTTCTTGCATGTGTTACAAGGTGTGAAGTTGAGTAAGACTCAAAGCCCGACCACGGCAGAAGATAGAAAGAGAATGAAAGTCATTCCCTATGCCTCAGCCATAGGTTCTATAAAGTATGTCATGCTTTGTACCAGATCTATTGTATACCCTACACTGAGTTTGGCAAGGGAGTACAATAGTGATCTAGGAGTAGATCACTGAACAGCGGTCGAAATTATCCTTAGTGGAATAAGGATATGTTTCTCGGTTATGGAGGTGACAAAAGGTTCATCGTAAAGGGTTACATCGATGCAAGTTTTGATACTGATCTAGATGACTCTAAGTCTCAATCTGGATACATATTGAAAGTGAGAGCAATTAGCTAAAGTATCTTCGTGCAGAGCATTGTAGACATAGAAATTTCCAAAATACATACGGATCTGAACTTGGCAGACCCGTTGACTAAACTTCTCTCACAAGCAAAACATGATCACACCTTAGTACTCTTTGGGTGTTAATCACATGGTGATGTGAACTAGATTACTGACTCTAGTAAACCTTTTGAGTGTTGGCAACATGGCGATGTGAACTATGCATATTAATCACATGGTGATGTGAACTATTGGTGTTAAATCACATGGCGATGTGAACTAGATTATTGACTCTAGTGCAAGTGGGAGACTGAAGGGAATATGCCCTAGAGGCAATAATAAAGTTGTTATTTATATTTCCTTATATCATGATAAATGTTTATTATTCATGCTAGAATTGTATTAACCGGAAACTTAGTACATGTGTGAATACATAGACAAACAGAATGTCACTAGTATGCCTCTACTTGACTAGCTCGTTGAATCAAAGATGGTTAAGTTTCCTAGCCATAGACATGAGTTGTCATTTGATTAACGGGAGCACATCATTAGAGAATGATGTGATTGACTTGACCCATTCCGTTAGCTTAGCACTTGATCGTTTAGTATGTTGCTATTGCTTTCTTCATGACTTATACATGTTCCTATGACTATGAGATTATGCAACTCCCGAATACTGGAGGAACACCTTGTGTGCTATCAAACGTCACAATGTAACTGGGTCATTATAAAGATGCTCTATAGGTGTCTCTGAAGGTGTTTGTTGGGTTGGCATTGATCGAGATTAGGATTTGTCACTCCGAGTATCGAAGAGGTATCTCTGGGCCATCTCGGTAATGCACATCACTATAAGCCTTGCAAGCAATGTAAGTAATGAGTTAGTTGCGGGATGATGCATTACGGAACGAGTAAAGAGACTTGCCGGTAACGAGATTGAACTAGGTATTGAGATACCGACGATCGAATCTCGGGCAAGTAACATACCGATGACAAAGGGAACAACGTATGTTGTTATGCGGTTTGACCGATAAAGATCTTCATAGAATATGTAGGAGCCAATATGAGCATCCAGGTTCCGCTAATGGTTATTGACCGGAGACGTGTCTCGGTCATGTCTACATAGTTCTCGAACCCGTAGGGTTCGCACGCTTAACGTTCGGTGACGATCGGTAATATGAGTTTATGTGTTTTGATGTACCGAAGGTAGTTCGGAGTCTCGGATATGATCACGGACATGACGAGGAGTGTCATGGAATTGTCACGGCAGATGTCCTTAGCGTGAGGACTTAGTCATGAGGCCAACGCATCTATGTAGTAGTTTGAGAGGGGTTGAACGGAATCGAGAGACACAACACAAGGCAAGGATTTAGACAGCTTCGGGCCCCGGGAAACATCATCCGGTAATAACCCTACATGCTGTTTGTGGCTAGGTCTCATTATGCTCATGAGGGAGTCGCCGTAAACCGGCTCTTTGTGTCTAGCCCTAAGATTATTGATTCTTGCTTGTCTCTTGTCCCTCTTTGGGGAGCCCTGCCCCTCCTTATATAAGTTGAAGGGGCGGGTTACATGTGGAGTCCTACTAGGATTAGGACTAGTCTATCTCTAATACAAACCGGATACAAGTCCTGGTCTTAACTCCTTGTAAGGTAAATATTCCTCATGCCTTTCCTCTTAAACCGGCCCACCATAGTATGAATCGGCTTTCATGAACCGCCCGTTGGGCCACCGGGTCTTGTCACTCCTCTGACCCGCCTGCCGGATTACCAATGAATCGTAAACCGCCAGGTCCAAACGGGTCGCCAGTGAATCATCAAGTCTCAGCCGGGTCTGAAGTAAACCGCCAAGTTCGGCCGGGTTATACTTCCGGCCGGTTTACGCCGCGGGGTATATCCCCGACATTAGCCCCCAGTTTAATTTTTATTTATCCATGTTAAACTGATCATGTAAAACAAACACAAGAACAAATTTGACAGATTATGCTCCGGGTTAAGAATTCTTGTAAACCGGCATCTGATCATCCTTAAGTCCTTGTCATTTCCTCCTTCTAGAAAATCCGGGTCAACAAGCCAGCTTCATACTCAATTTGCTAACATTGGTTTCTCACAGTGAAATATTGTGAAGAATAATCCACTTGAGTTGGCTTCCAAAGCGCCGGTTTAATAAATATGGGTCTTGAAATACTCATCTGATATTCAGCCGGTTTGAAGATGTAAAACTTGCCGGTTTACTATTACCAAAATTGTCGGGTTATAAAAACTGATAATTTCGGGTCATGATTGTTTCCAACGCCGGTTCATGATTGTTGCCAACGCCGGTTCATGACTATTGATGATGTCGGGTTATGATTGTTGCAGACACCGGGTCATAATGATTGGTGATGCCGGGTCAATCTGGTTTGCTCAAAACTGAAAATCGGAAGATATTTCTCCCTTATATCCATATTACCTGTAGCCCCCATGTCTTGAACAGAACAAAGTGATGATTTGAGATTTGTTTCCATATAATTACTGCCACTTTGAAGAAATCCATGTTGTTCATCTCTAGTAAAAACTGAATACTCCATATATGTACCCCCAAGTACCGGGTTGTCATGCTTGCAGCAACCTGGGACTTGTAATTGCTTATAAAAACTTCAATCAGTGTAGCTCCCAAGGGCTGGGTCATTATGCAATAATAAGCAGGGACTTTGTGAATATAATCATGTAGACTTGAGCAGTGATGTGTAGCCCCCAAGGGCCGGCTCATTATGATGTGATGAGTCAGGTCTTTATTAAGATGAGCAAAAAAATTTGACTTTGCATTAGCCCCCAAGTGTCATGGTGCATGCTTGCAGTGACATGAGACTTGCATATTTGATATAATCTCAATTTAAATAATGTAGCCCCCAAGTGCCGGGTCGTAAGCCTGCAGCGACTCGGGACTATTCCTTCAATTGTAGAATAAATCATATCCATTGACAATATAATAGCCATTGCGCTAAAGCGACTTTGAAAACCTTAATCATAATACTGCTTGCTGATAACCATAATAAAATCCAGCCATGTTGGCTATTTGAAGATTTGAATAATATACCCAATGATTCATAAGCGCATGATTCCAATGGCGCAATCCAAATAGATACTGGCGACTTATAGTCCAAAGCCAGGTCGGGTTAACAAACACCGGATAATTTCTCATCATACACTGGCGACTTATCGTTTTAAAGCCAGGCCGGGTTAATAAACACCGGTGATTTATAATTATGCTTTATTCAACATGTTTCTGCATACAGCAAGTTTAAAGTGTCCTGGCGGTTTACCGCCGGACGGGTCATAATGCCCAACATATAACCTGGGTTGATAACCAATGCTGCTCTTAAGAATAATCAAATATGAAATATATCATACCTGTGACATAAATCACATCATTGGTTGGCCAACTTTATTGTAGTAAAGGTGATAACCCCAATCTTGAGTACTGATAACTCCTTCCATATTGCGCCGGTTTATGATAAAACCGTGCCGGGTTGTGATAAACACCGGATTATCCATATATAATACTGGCGACTTGTAGTCAAAACCAGACCGGGTTGATAATCTCCGGATTATGACTGATCATATAATGACAACTTGTAGTTGAAAGCGTAGCCGGGTTAATGAACACCGGTTTAACAGAAAACGTCATAAGTTTTGTCAAAAGAGAGAAAAAATTGGCAAAAAGCAAATGAAAACTTGTAGTCGAGGCTTTTCACGGGCTGCCAGGCCCTAAATTCGAGGCTTTTCATGGGCTGCCAGGCCACTGAGTTAAACCATTTCACAAAGCCTTTTAAGATGGTCCTCAATCCTTAACTAATCATCGTTTTAACTTGACAAGTTCCGGGTCTTTTTTGGAGTGACTTGTCAAAGTTCGAAGGGTCATACCAGGTTTACCTGGGCGGAGTAACTTACTTAAAAAGGCAGGCTAACCTAGGGTTTTAGGTGTATACACCAGGCTTCCAAGCCATGGCTTGATAGCCTATTACAAGTGTAGATTCTTTGTTCATTTCGACAGCAAAGAATCCCCAAGTAACATTTTGAGCTATGCTCAGTGGGTGCCTATGTTTGAGTTTGTTGTTTTACAACACTCTCTTTGGCCCCGGAGTAATTTGGCTTTGAGCCGATCAAGAGGTGTGACTATGGTTCGGATACGACCAAGCCCCCAAGTGATGTTGTGGCATTGCGCCGATCAAGAGGTGTAGCTATGGTTCGGATACGACCAAGCCCCCAAGTGATGCTTCATATATGACTTTATAAGCCGGATCAATGAGCAAACAGGGCGCCGCTTTATAACAGAAGCCCCCACGTGATCAATAATATGATAAGCCAATAAGGCAGGATACCCATGTTTGAACCGCGCATCATGGCAGCAGGTCCTCTTTGGCAACCTTTAACTTTTTGCAAGAGATAAATTCTTCTTGAACCTGGATTTTGAACCGGATATTGAGAGCTTCAAAGCTTTGTGGGAGACATCTTTCCCTTGAACCGGACTTTAAACCGGAATCTTCATTTTCAGTCAGAAATTTTCTAACGACCTTTAAACTCGAACTTGCGAGCAGTTAATTCCTTTTTGAACCGGAAATTCTTAAACCGGATTTGAGAGCTTCAGAGCTTTTGTTGAAAGAACAGATTTCCCTTGAACCGGATTTTAAACCGAATCTTCATTTTGAACCGGAAATTTTCTGACGGCCTTTAAATTTTCATCAATATGGTAGTAGCCTCCGGGACCGGGTTATCTTTCCCTCCAACGTCCCGGGGTTCTTAAATTCACTGAAAACCGGCAACATTTGCTGAGTCGTATCATTGTAGCCCCCGAGTCTCAAGGCGACTCGAGGAGTTGGCTTGAGATTCTCCATATTTGTCCGTGATATAAACCGGCATAAGTTGTATATTATTGGTGTTGATAGCACGATGTGAATCCACAGAAGGTTGAGGTGACTGTGGTGGGTTATAAATGATCCCGTATGAGCCGTGTCAGCAACTCGGCCAATGGTTCCTTCCAACTGGCGATTTGAAGTTAACCAAACTGTAGTGGCGGCGACTTGAGCGCCTGCCCATTGGGCCACCCAGCGCAGACGGCGGTTGATAGTATATGATAATTTGCCTCCATTTTGTTTGAAAGAAAACCGGGCTACCCAAGCTGTGACTTGCTCATACTCAATAAACAGCTCATGCAGACAGGTGCGGCCCGGTATGTTGATGTAGACCAGGCCACCAGAGACGGACAGCAAATACGACCGCAGCATCATAGGCAGCTCGGACAGATGAGTCGGCCGCATGTCACGGCATTGCAAGCCGGTGCGGATGGGGAAAATCGGCACCGGTGTTGTAAACCGGCACGGACGGGCGAGTTAATGTAGACCGGGTCCGCAGCAGCGGCGGTTTGCATACACATTTGTTGAACAATGCAGTATGGTTGGATGCTGGCGCTTAATAATATTGGCGTGAGCTTCATATCCGTGACATAACAATCATCCTTTCAGTGAATAATTGTCCTGCATAGAAAACATCATAAGCCAGAGTAATTGCTCTTTTAAAGAAAGCAATATGTAAAAAAAATATACTGGATGAATTTCACCTGATATGTCAGGCCAGTAATTATCCACCGCGGAGTTGATGATCACCATGGTGAAGCTGAAATCAATCACAGCTGAGCCGGCCGCGGGAGCAGACAAATAAGTTGGTCGCATCGTTGTAAACCGGCACGGACAGGGAGAGTCGGCCGCGGCGTTGTAAGCCGGTGCGGACGAGAGAGTCGGCCGCGGCGTTGTAAGCTGGTGCGGACGAGAGAGTCGGCCATGGGCGTGGACAATAAGTCAATCGTGTGTGTTGATGTAGCGGGGGTGGCAGCCTTGCGCAGAATGAGCGCTAGTGCAAAAATGATATTTTCTCACGCCCCTTTTACAACACCTTTGTAATGAATGATGGTCCTACGAAAAAATATCACGAACCAGAGTAATCGTTCTTTGACGAAAACAATATGTGCTAATAAAACAGATTGAGATGGGTATCACATGGAATTTTTTGTCGGGTGATTACGGATGCTGGTGTGGATAATGCTGGACGTGCTCGAATCAAAAATAGCCGGACAGATGCACATCTAATGTAGCACTAGCACCCACGTGGTTCTTCCTTTGTCTTTTGCCCTCTTTTTTAAACCGTGCAAGTAGCAGCAACAGTACTTTCAACTAGCACTCGTGAGTGTTGTGACCTTTGCTGGTTCTTCTGTTAGCTGCGGTGCTCCACTGCAAGAAATCAAATTCCATCCACGGCCGCACCGCCGGTGTTTCCCTAAAGAAACTCAGTTTGTCTCTATTGTTAAGAGCAAGCAAATCAATGGAGGAGAACAGCGAAACGAAGCCGTGAGGGCGAGCCGGCGAAGAAAAAACGAGGCAATTGCGGTTTAAAGCGGCTCGCAGCACTACAGGTAGGCCGGGTCGAATATGGCGGCTGGAGGCAGTAGCTCGAAGGCCGAACAATGACTTGCGGCGCCGGAACCGACAGCGGAGGCCAGCCACGAAACCGCAGCAATGAAATCTGCTCGAGGTGGGCAGTAGCGACACGAAGCGGGTCCCTGGCCATAGTGGCAGCTTAAGGTGACTCGCCGGCGGCGCAGGCAGAGGTCGGTGAGGCAGGGCCGACTTGTAGCAGGGGTGGCCCAGCGTGGCGGCTCGCACAGAGGTGAGGACATGGCGCTCGAGGTCAGTGGCGAAGGCAACGACTATTGCTTGGCGGGTCCAACGTGGGCGTCTTGAGTGGTGTTGTGGCAGAGGCGAAGGCAGTCAGGCCCGCGGGGGCGGCTCCAGGTGATTCAGAGCAGCAGCTTGGCACCCATGGCGGTGCCATCGGCGGCTTTGTAGGTGAGCGGGCCATGGCAGAGGCGGCTCACGCCGCAACGGCGGGTTGAGGTGCGGCAGTGCAAGACGGCAGAGGCAGCGGTTGACGGAGGTCCAGAGGCGACAGCGCATCAGCAGCAGCTGAAGTGGCCTGCGGCTTTCCGAAGCTTGCTCCGGTGGCTCGGAGACAGTGCGAGTCCGTGCCCACGACCAACTCTCCCACCGGGTCATGGCTAGTTTGACCATCCCTTTTTTTCAACAGTGTATGTACTCTCGTCTTTGCACGCAGGAGATGCTGCCAGTCGTGGCCTTTTTCCTTCGCTGTTTGATTTCTTTTTGTGATGGCGTGGAGAGCAACAACACAAACGTGGTACTTTGGCCTTGGTCAATGTATTGATGGCAGGAAAGTATACAGGACGGTAGAGCAGCAATCTCGGCGACTTATGCACGTACAGAATTCCTATCGGTCTCGGCCTCTTCCAGGCAGTGCATCCAACATCGATCTGGCTTCGGATCATAGTATATTGAAGGAAGTAACAACAACAACTACCAGTAGACGATCCGAGTAGTATGCCCAATCAGATTTCAACGTAAGTTGCAGGTTTCAGCCACTTGGTGATTTGACGGCTTGACGGATTCCTAGATGTCGTGCACAACAGCCACCGAGAAAGCTGATCGCGTCCACCCCATTGCACAGTGACGCAAGGATTAAACTCTTGTTTGCCGTTTTGACTCAGCAGATCGCCTGGTGACAGCGACGGACAAATCGTAACCCTAATTTTTTCTTGAACCTTAAATCCCGTATATGTCGTTCCGGCTGATTGCCATGGAGACGATGTAGATCTTTCCAAAACTCGTTCTTCTTCATTTAGAAAATTGCGAACTCCTCGATCCCTTGGAGAGATCCCTTGAAGAACTTAACACCACCGTGCGCAGGCCCCACGGTGGGCGCCAACTGTCGTGGAATTGTCACGATAGATGTCCTTAGCGTGAGGACTTAGTCGTGAGGCCAACGCATCTATGTAGTAGCTTCAGAGAGGTTGAGCGGAATCGAGAGACGCAACATAAGACAAGGATTTAGACAGCTTCGGGCCCCAGGAAACATCATCCGGTAATAACCCTACATGCTGTTTGTGGCTAGGTCTCATTATGCTCATGAGGGAGTCGCCGTAAACCGGCTCTTTGTGTCTAGCCCTAAGATTATTGATTCTTGCTTGTCTCTTGTCCCTCTTTGGGGAGCCCTGCCCCTCCTTATATAAGTTGAAGGGGCGGGTTACATGTGGAGTCCTACTAGGATTAGGACTAGTCTATCTCTAATACAAACCGGATACAAGTCCTGGTCTTAACTCCTTGTAAGGTAAATATTCCTCATGCCTTTCCTCTTAAACCGGCCCACCATAGTATGAACCGGCCTTCATGAAGCGCCCGTTGGGCCACCGGGTCTTGTCGCTCCTCTGACCCGCCTGCCGGATTACCAATGAATCGTAAACCGCCAGGTCCAAACGGGTCGCCAGTGAATCGTCAAGTCTCAGCCGGGTCTAAAGTAAACCGCCAAGTCCGGCCGGGTTATACTTCTGGCCGGTTTACGCCGAGGGGTATATCCCCGACAAGGAGTCTCGAAATGGTCGAGACATAAAGATCGATATATTGGATGACTATGTTTGGACTTCGGAAGGGTTCCGAGTGAGTTTGGATGAATACCGGAGTACCGGGGGGGGTTACCGGAACCCCCGGGGAGTGTAATGGGCCTCATGGGCCTTGGTGGAGAGAGGAAGGGGCGGCCAGGGCAGGCCACGCGCCCCCTCCCCCTCTAGTTCGAATTGGACAAGGAAGGGGGGCGGCGCCCCCCTTTTTCCTTCCCCCTCTCTCCTCCTTCCTTCCCTCCTACGCCTACTCATCGAAGGGGTGGAATCCTACTCCCGGTGGGAGTAGGACTCCCCTTGGGGCGCGCCTAGGAGGCCGGCCTCCTCCCCCTCCTCCACTCCTTTATATACGGGGGAGGGGGCACCCCATAGACACACAAGTTGATCATTGATCTCTTAGCCGTGTGCGGTGCCCCCCTCCACCATAATCCACCTCGGTCATATCGTAGCAGTTCTTAGGCGAAGCCCTGCGTCGGTAGCTTCATCATCACCGTCATCACGCCGTCGTGCTGATGAAACTCTCCCTCGAAGCTCTACTGGATCGTGAGTTCGTGGGACGTCACCGAGCTAAATGTGTGCAGATCACGGAGGCGCCATACGTTCGGTACTAGGATCGGTCGATCATGAAGACATACGACTACATCAACCGCGTTGTCGTAACGCTTCTGCTTGCGATCTACGAGGGTACGTGGACGACACTCTCCCCTCTCGTTGCTATGCATCACCATGATCTTGCGTGTGCGTAGGAATTTTTCTGAAATTACTACGTTCCCCAACACATTGGCCATAGTCTTTGAAGATGTGCCTAGCAAAGCTCTGGAGCATGTATGAGGAAGAGAACGGAGATAGGCTTAGAGAAAGTGTTGTCAATGCTGAAGAATATTTCAAGATGCGGGGAAAAAAGAGGAAGATGAAGAATGAGCTCAGACTTTTTAAATTAGACTTTGCTAAGATGGTGTTGGCGAAGGAGGAGGCACTTTCCCAGTTGGTCAGCGCAAAACAGGTTCTTACTGAACTGAAAGTAGAGGTGGACAAGACGAACCTGGATGTTCATGCATCAGTCGATTAGGGAAATGAATATATTATTCTAATATTGTACTTATGAAGGTGAACTAGCTATATGATGTATTGTGCTATTTTCATGTGCCTATCGTACTGTTATGTTAAAATATATTTATGTGCCTGCTATGAAATTGGCAAACAGCTGTTCCATCTGAAATGTGAATTTGCGTAATACTGGAATTACTAATTGTAAAACAAATAAACCTGCTAAATGGGTAATGGAACCTTTACAAACGGTTCTATCAGTAAAAGCGTGTGAGATGGATAGCCCAACGCCATACAGTTATGTTCATCAAATCGTGTGTGATACATGTGAATAAGGCAAACAGTTAATAGAGGCAGAGCGTGTGTGGTCGTTGCGCCAATCGCACATGAGGTTATACAGAAAACTGTGTGGGATATACATACGAATGGAAACGTTTGTATGGGATTCACTATGTGGGATGTGCATATGAATGGAAACGTTCTTCTTGGATTGACTGTGTGAGATGTACATATGAACGGAAACGTATTCCTTGGATCGACTGTGTGGGATGTACATACGAAGGGAAACGTTTCTCTGGGATTTACTGTGTGGGATGTACTTCCTAACGGAAACGATTGGGCTTTTATAATTGTATGCGATGGCTAGCCTGATCGCACACGAGCTCATTTTGTGCAGCGTGTGTGACCGGAGGGCCTATCTGAGGGAGTCCTGGACTAGGGGTTCCTCGGGATGCCGGTCTATCACTCATGGACCGGACAGTTGGGCCGCACTATGGCCGCTTGTGCACCGAACTACAGAGCGGCATTGTATCCGGACGGGAGACATTTTGCGCCTTGGTGTGTACTCCAAGTCAAGATAGAACATTCGGCATGCTTGTTCCCCTTTTGTAATGGACTATGTGTAACCCTAATACCCCTGATGTCTATATAAACAAGGGGACTTAGTCTGTAGAGGCTAGAGAACAATCACCATCCTACTAGTTTAGGGTTTAGTTCATCTGATCTCGTGGTAGATCGACTCTGTAATCCCCATATACACAAGCAATATAATCAAGCAGGACGTAGGGCATTACCTCTTAGAAAGGGCCCGAACCTGGGTAAATATCGTGTCCCATGTCCCTTTTTCCCCATCAATCCAAGATCCACAGTTCGGGACCCCCTACCTGAGATCTGCTACTTTTGACACCGACATTGGTGCTTTCATTGAGAGTTCCATTGTTGGATCGCTGAAGGATCAATGGCTCGCCCGATCATCGTAGACGGCATCAACACCAGGGACATCTTCATCCCCGACCAGCTTTTCGCATTTGGCAGTTGCACAGCAATTCGACCGATCATCTTGACCTCGTCGACAACTTCGCCCCTGAGCACTGTATCAGGTTCGGCAACTTGGAATACGTTGCCGATACTCGGGGTGATCTGATCTTCACTGGCTTCTCAGCCTTGCCTTAGACGCCTAAAAACCCAGGAACCTTGGCTTCCGGATCCCCCTTGGTCCGATCACTGGATCAGCCACTGATGCACACCAGGCCATGAGCCCGGATGCGATCGCTACCTCTGAAGGCCCAGAGTTAACCTCGGCCGGGCTCACTCCCCCCACTACGGATCAGGCCTCGAGCCTTGATGTGAGTTTGGCCTCCCTGGACCAGGAGCCGGTCCCTGCCGAACCCTCCCTCATCACCGCGGGTCAATCTTCAGATCCCCTCGCTAGCTCGGCATCCGAAGATTAGGAGTCGACCCCGGCCGAATCCACCCCTCACATCATCATCGCACTGGAGATCAACTCCTAAAGGATCTTAAACACCGATCTGACCAGTATCACCTTGATAAACGAGGCTCTTGATCGGATCCAAACGATGACCATCACAGATGACCTACCCTCGGCCCATGTTCAACAGGGCCTTGAGGCAGGCCATTGGGAATTATGTCCCACCCACCACACACTTAGTAGCTACGGTCGGAAATTTAATCGACATGTTGGACTACGCCTCCGATGAAGCCGAAGACATGGACGACAATATCGAATCAATAGCCCACACCGATGCCACCCCCCCGTCACGGGTTAGTGGACGGCAACTTCCACCTATGATGTTTACATGGTGGACACCGTCAAGGACAACGGCGATGGCGCCACCAACGGTGATGGCACCCCCAGGATGTTCCAGGGGACGAAGGAGCAGCAAAACCAACACGGGCACCGGGGAGGGTGACACCCTGGACAATATCGAAGACCTCGACGACCCCACCCCCGACCAGCAGCCCGACAGCTCAGAAGAACGCGAGGATGAGTTCAATCCCGAGGACCTCAACGACTCCAAGGACAGTAACTACCTCCCTCTCTACGAAGAGGAGGTCGGCCTTAGAGCCGAGGACTTTATAGTCCCCGAGGATCCACTCGACCAAGAACAGTTCAAACAGTAACTTATTGCCACCGCGCGAAGCCTAAAGAAGAAGCAGCACCAACTCAAGGCCGAACAGGACACCCTCAATAACAGATGGACAAAAGTCTTGGCAGCCGAAGAAGGGTACGACTATGATCAACAAAACAAAAGCTACCCAAAGAGGAAGCTGTTCCCGCAATTCGACAATGAGGCCATGGAGACCGTATCACCCGAACGAACTCAAGGCGACCAGCCAGACCGCCCCCTCGATGCTGGGACAGGCCGGCTGGAGATGCCAAATACCCACCCATCCCGCCTCACCTTCAAGGCATGGGAAAAGCGCAGCCAAAATATGAATGCGATTCGCGACACGACCTGGCTGCTAGAGCAGGTCAGTCAAGGTCCATCTATGGATCAAGAGGTTACCCTCCCAATAGAAGAGACGGATACCAAGCATGGCTCGACCGAAATGATGAAGTTCGGGATCAACACCAGGCCAGCATGGAATCCAAGGTTCGACGCGATGTGGCCCGAATAAGGGGCGCCGCTCACGCAATGTGCTTCACCAATGAGGTGATGCAGCACCAATTCCCAGAAGGGTTTAAACCCGTAAACATCGATCCATATGATGGAACTATAGACCCGGCCATGTGGATTGAAGATTTCCTTCTCCACATTCATATGGCACGAGGAGATCACCTCCACGCCATTAAATATGTGCCATTAAAGCTCAAATGACCTGCCCGGCATTGGTTGAACAGCCTCCCCGTAAACTCCATAGGGAGCTGGGAAGAGCTCGAGGATGCTTTTCAAGCAAACTTTCAAGGCACCTATGTCTGGCCTCCGGATGCCGACGACCTGAGCCATGTGGTCCAACCGTCCAGTGCGTCAGCCCGGCAATTTTGGAATCGGTTTTTGATCAAAAAGAACCAGATAGTCAATTTCCCGGATGCCGAAGCCATAGACGCGTTTAGACACAGTATCCGGGATGAATGCCTCGCATGACAGCTCGGCCAAGATAAGCCGAAGACAATGGCGACTCTTATCTCGCTCATGACCCGCTTCTGTGGGGGCGAAGATAGCTGGTTGGCTTGTAGAAGCACCAATCTAGAAGACCCCGGCACTTCGGAAGTCGAGGATGGAACGGGAAGCCATATCGCAATAAAAATAAGCGTCGACACAATGGCGCCGAGGCTGATGACACGGCAGTTAATGCCGGATTCCGCAATACCCAGTCAAGGCCACGGAAAAGGCCCTCTAAAGGAAACCAGGACAGACCCACCAAGCTAGATGTCATGCTGGTTAGGCCTTGACAGATCCATGGCACCTGGGACAAGCCTGCTAACCACACCAACCGTAATTGTTGGGTAATTAAGCAGACCGACAAACTCATAGCCGAGGACACGGGCAAAAGCCCCCGTAGTGAGGACGATGAGGAACCTCGCAGGCCGAACAATGGAGACCAGAAACAATTCCCTCCCGAGGTTAAAACAGTGAATATGATCTATGCCACTCAAATACCCAAGAAGAAGAGGAAGCGCGCACTTCGGGACGTCTACGCCATAGAGCCTATAGCCCGGAAATTTAATCCATGGTCAGCATGTCCGATCACCTTCGATCGCAAGGACCACCCGACCAGTATTCATCATGGAGGATCGGCGTCCTTGGTCCTAGATCCCATTATCGATGCATACCACCTTATCAGAGTCCTCATGGACGGAGGCAGCAGCCTCAACCTGATCTATGAAGATACAGTAAGGAAAATGGGAATTGACCCGTCAAGGATCAAACCCAGTAACACCACCTTCAAGGGTGTTTCCCTGGCATTGAAGCCCACTGTTCGGGCACCCTCACCTTAGAAGTAGTGTTCGGCTCTCCGGACAACTTCTGGAGCGAAGACTTGATCTTCGACATTGCCCCTTTCACAGCGGCTATCACGCCCTCCTAGGCCGAACAGCGTTCGCACGGTTCAAGGTCGTCCCCCATTATGCCTACCTCAAACTAAAAATGCCCAGACCAAGATGCGTCATCATAGTTAATGGCAACACGGAACGCTCTCTCCGGACCGAGGAACACACTGCAGCCTTTGCTGCCAAATACCAAACTGGTGCCGAAGGGCCGAAGTGTCGGCTCGCCGTCAAGGCGCAAGAGACAAGAAAGTGGGCTTGTGCCCTATATCCAGCCAAGGGGCCTCCATGCACTCAACAAACATAGGGATATGCCCCCACCGCATGCCCACCCCAGCAGCACGTTACGTGCCTCGACAACACAACTTCGCGCTCAAACTACCATGGGCAACTGTGGGGCTTAACCGTACCATTGCATAATGCGTCTTTGGACGACGAACAGGTACCATCTAGGACCTATCTGGCATAAAGCCCCAACAGCGCAGCGACCTCCCAATGCTCCTTGTCAAGGACCCGTCGTCGGACAACCACACCCTCCATGGAGTTTTTCCTTCCAACAGAAGCAAAGGCGCAAACGTGCGGTAGGGCACAGTTAGGGTGTTAACCCACACATCAAGGCCCTACGTACACCATTCATCTGTAAAATTCTTTTTTTCCTTCATGCAACGTATCCCTATCTGAAGCTATGTTCAGTCATTCGAATTGTACGGCTAAACTTCATGAGCTTATGGGAAATAAAGCAAACCTTTTGAGGTCCCTCTACAGTTATCCATACTGCACTCTTTTTCTTCCTGCTCTTCGATCTTGTCTTAAACCTATGGCACATATTCATTCTTAAATGAAAATCGGCTAATAGACCGGGGGCTCAACCGTCACGCTCGCCCCGCGCATTAAGTCCAGCACCCCATTTTCCAATGTGTTCGGCGTCTTGGATATTGCATTATATGCATCAGTATTGAATTACGTCTTGGGTCAATAGTTGGGTTGCCCTGCTCATGTGCTTACCTTCTTATGTTCTGCATGTTCAGGTAAGAAGGTAAAGGGAGAACCACCGCGATTGTGCTTCCGGCTAGTTCGGTCAAGTACCGCGATTGTGTCGTTATGTACCGCGATGTTCAGCTAAAACTGACTGTCATAATTGGCGGGAACTTGTCGGCGATCCGATGATAGGTGTTAAACCCAAAATTGTTGGCGATTATACCGTGTAACATGAAGGGTTTGTCTTTGACCAAATCAAGTGATATATAATTCGCTGAATATCACAGCACACTGGGGGCTGGTCACCAGCCCGCGCAGTCAAGCTCCTATGGCTAAGTGAAGGTGATAAACCCGCATAGTCCGATTGCCTTGTTTCCCTCCTACACTACTGACTTCGGGCACCGAGACCTTGGCTAAGGGTTACAGTGCGGAGGATGAAACACCCCTCGTAGCATCTACACGGGGGCTGAAGCCGACGACTGGTAACTTTTAGAATAAAGCGGCCGAGCAGGAGTCAAAATAAAGCATCAAACACATATAAGTATGATAAACCATACATGAACAACTACATTAAAAAGTATAAATGATCAACCATAGTTTAATACATAACGGCACATTACTCAAGGAGTACATCCTTTGAACACAATGCCTCTACTTCCCGAGCACCGTCCATCATGGCGGAGAAGTATTGCTCTGGGCGCCTATGCTCCTTTCTAGCTGGGGGAGGTCCGGTGGCTATCTCGACGGGCTTAATCTTCGGCCAATGCACCATGGTCTTCGAGAACGCCATCCGAGCCCCCTCTATGCTCATTGAGCACTTAACGGCATCAACACGGGTGGTAGCATCACACAGCTTCTCCACCAGGCCAAAATAGCGGCTCGGTATGGGCTCGCAGGGCCATAGCCGGACACAGAGGTCCTTCATGGCTGGCTCCGCCAGCTAGTGCAGCTCCATCAATTGTTTCATTTTATTAACAAGGAGGGAAGGGTGCTCGGGCGCTTGGAACTGCGCCTAGAACAGCCCCGGCTTGGTGTCACCCTCCCGAGCCGCATAGTACCATGACGCATCTGCCGCACTCTTCGGGAGCTCCGCAAAGGCACCCGCGGAACGCCAGACCTGTGTTAGCAATATGAATCTGTGGCCGCCAAAGACACTTTGCAGTAATTACTGTTTACCATTCGCAATCTGCTTTACTTGTAGGAGCTCTTCCCGAGTGCCTTGCGTCTCCGTCCGAGCCTCCTGGACCTCCGTCTTCATCTTCTCCAGGTCGATGGCATGATCCCTTGTTCTTCTGATCAAGGTCCTCACATCTAGTGATGGCATCCTTGAACTCTTGTTGCACTTCAGCCACCCTGGCCTCATGTTTATCACGGTCGGTTTTCACCAACGTAAGCTCAAAGGCCGCTTGTTCGGCCGCCGCCTTCTATTCGACTGCTTCCACCTTGGCCTTCCGCAGCTCGGCCTCAAGGCCCTCGATCTCTGCGGCGATAGCTACAATCATTTCTTGCTCAGGTATAATCCCGAATACCCTACTTAACACGAAACATGCACATGACTGTGTTTCGAATAGACTAACCTTGTGCTTCGTCAAACCACTTGTTCACGAGATCGAGCTCCTCATCGGAACTCTTGAGTTTCCGATTTATCTCGACCAGCTTCTCGGCATTGGCAGTAGCCGCCAACACCGAAGCCTACCAAATAAAACAAACATGACATTTAGGCCACTGTTCTAACGATTTTTTATCCTCTGCCAGGTTTTTTCAAAACCTGCTAGATTCTCGGGGGCTGCTACATACAAGGATTGCTCAAATTTTGTTTGCAAAGAACATTCTTTACAAAGAAAGCATTACTTTGTTTACCTCAAAGCCTCTTAGGAGGCCACCAAAAGCTTCTTTCAGTCCGCTGTTAACGGACCGAACACTTTGCAAAACTGCACCCATCAGGGCGCGGTGTTCCGCGACTATAGAGGAGCTGGTCACGGCCTCCTCCATCATGTCCGGCCATTCTACCACGACCAGGTCCCTAATGTTCGGCACCAGCGGTGGGGCCCCGGCTCCCCCTTCGGTGGGTGGTGGCTTCGACACTTTGGAAGGCCGTGAGGGCCCCAAAACTATCTTTTGAGAGGGCCCGGCTTGCCTGAGCTCATTCTCCTAGTCTTCGGCGGTCAAAGTGTTAGCCTCGGCCATGTCGATGTCGCCATCGCCCCCCGTGCTCGGCACGGGTGGGGTCCTTTGGGACAGCACCTCCCCGGTCTCCCCGATGACCGGAGGAGGCGCAGAGTGCGATGGGCCTCCACTTTCTGCCAGATTGGTTGGCAGAGAAGTGCCCTCCGAGATTTGGTCGGTGTGGAGGTCGCTCGGCGGGCTGCAACACGAGTGCGTACATGATTTAAGTAATGGGCTAGTAAAACCGGCACCCGGACATTCTTCGGATTCTCACCTTTTATCACGGGGCTTGACCCTCGGAACCCTCTCCGAGACCTTCTCAGAGGCTGCAGACTTCTCACCGAAGTCCGAACTATCCTCAAGCAGGACCAATTTTCCCCTTCTCCTCTTCTTCGGAGCCGGGGAAGGGTGCTCTTCGTCAGCTTCGGCCTACACCGCTCTCTTCCTAGTACGGGAGGAGTCGCTCTCCTCCTCCTCTTCTTCTTCCTACTCCCCCTTATGTGTAGAGGGGGCGTGGGTGTCCCCGGACTTGGTGTCTAAAGGGACTCGTGAGCGGAGGCCCTCCCTGGCCTCCCTTGTGGGGTTCTTCTTCTTCTCCTCCTTTTTCTTTGGCGGTAAGGTGCCACGCCCAGCATCTCCTCTAGTTGAGCCGACCTGGGGTGTTCGGGTAGTGGGGCCGGACTATTCATCTGCACGGCCCTCTTAAGTCAGTCCTGTGGAAGCGGAATTGAGGACCATAGTGGGAATACAAATATCCGGACATAAAGTGAATAATACTACATTACCTCCTTAGGGGGATTCTTGGCATCAAGGCCGATGTCCTCCTCCTCGGTCGGCCACGTATTCTGTGGCTTGAACAACACCTTCCCAGCTTCTCGTGCATGGTGCTATAGAAGTGTTGCATGGTGCAGGGTTCTTCGGGCTTCCAGGACCACATTGGGGCAGCCCGAAGTTGGCAAGGTAGGAGATGGCGGTGGAGCATGATCTGGACCACGCTGGTCAGCTTGGCCCCCGCCTTTATGATATTGGAGACGCGTTTTTGCAGCACCTCCACCTTGGTAGTAGAGCCCTAGTCAAGGCCTTTCTTGGTCCACGAGGTTAACCTCGCAGGGGATCCGGATCTGAATTCCGGAGCGGCCGCCCAGGCCGCGTCACGGGGCTCTGTGATGTAGAACCATTCTTTCTGCCAGATCTTGACCGTGTCTATGAACACGCCCTCCGGCCACCCGAGTCGGGTGAGCCTACTCACCATAGCGCCCCTACAATCCGCGTGCTAGCCGTCGACGATCTTCAGCTTGACATTGAAGACCTTCAGCCATAGGCCAAAGTATGGCTGGACCTAAAGAAAAGCTCCACAGATGGCAATGAAGGCTGAGATGTGGAGGAAGGAATTTGCAGCCAGGTCATGGAAGTCGAGCTCATAGTAGAACATCAACCCTCGAACGAACGGGTGGAGTGGGAAGCCCAGTCCCCAGATAAAGTGGGGAATGAACACCACCCGCTCACCGGCGCGGGGCATCGACAAGACCTAGCGCTCCTCAGGGGCCTGATGAATGATGTTGGGGGAGAGGTAGCCCGCTTGCTTCAGGTCCTCAATGTCGTTGTTGGAGACGCTTGAGGCCTCCCACTTACCCTTCGCTCTGGATCCAGCCATGGCCGAGTGCGGTGAAGTGGGGTCTTTTGAGGGAAGTTGAGCTGGGGCGCTAGTGCTTTGTGGAAGACTGTGGCAAAAGGAAGAGGAAGGCGTGAGGGGGTAACTGTGGCTGGTCTCTTTTTATAAGCGGTCGTGAAACCAAGAGTCCTTTAAACGTGTCGCTGGCCTCGCCACCTCCCAATATACTCGTGATGTTATGCGCGAGTGGGATACTGGGAATCATTGATCAAATCCCTTAAAAAGTGGGAAACGATCTCCACAATGATGGGATGTGCCATTAGAGGGGCTACCTCGAGCTGTGCATCGAGTTCTCATGTTTATGACCGGCCGCGACCCTTCGCCGAAAACTGTCAGTTGGAGGTACTGCGTATATTTGAATGGTTGGCCTTCAAGGTTAAGTAAAATCGATAGTTCGGATGCTGGATGCGGCGTGATTATGCATGTGTGCTGGATACCCTTTAAAGGCTCGCTGGAAAGGATTATTTCGAATACACAGGAGGAACTCTCGTACAAACCAGAGACTACAGATGTGAGAGTTACAAGAAGCCGACGTTGAAGGCTAGTTCGGGGGCTACTGAGGGATTCCTAGACTAGGGGGTCCTCGTGATGCCGGCCTACCTCTCATGGGCCGGACAGTTTGGCTGCACTATGGCTGCTGGTGGACTGAACCGCGGAGCGGCATTGTATCCGGATGGGAGACCTTTTGTGCCTTGGTGTGTACTCCAAGTCAAGATAGAAGATTCATCATGCTTGTTCCCTTGTTGTAACCGACTATGTGTAACCCTAATACCCCTGGTGTCTATATAAACAAGGAGACTTAGTCCGCAGAGGCTAGAGAATAATCACCATCCTACTAGTTTGGGGTTTAGCTCATCTGATCTCGTGGTAGATCGACTCTATAATCCCCATATACACAAGCAATATAATCAAGCAGGACGTAGGGTATTACCTCTTAGAGAGGGCCCGAACCTGGGTAATATCGTGTCCCACGTCCCTTGTTCCCCATCGATCCAAGATCCACAGTTTGGGACCCCCTACCCGAGATCCGCCGGTTTTGACACCGATACTATCCCCGATGGTTTCTGGGTCGTGTGGGAAGGACCCCCCTATCGCCCTCGCTAGCAAGGCGACAGTTTAAAATGTCGTCGCGGAAAGGGGTTAAAACCGTTTGTATATAAGCTCGATGTACCAGTGAGTCAGGTGAACTGAACAAAATAGCCCCTAAATACTACTCCCTCTGTCCCAAAATAAGTGACTCAACTTTGTACTAACTTTAGTACAAAGTTAGTAAAAACTTGAGTCGCTTATTTTGGGACGGAGGGAGTACTATGGATGGGCTTTGTACTACTTCCAGTAGCATCTCCTCTGTCTAGCACACTCAGTAAGACGTAGAGGAGGAGGAGCCTATCAAGGAGCTGGAGGAGTGGAATCCGGCGCCAGCCGCTGTTGCACATTTAGCAACGCCCAGCTCGAACATCCTGTGTCGCTCCCTCTCGAAGCGGCGGGACTCCTCGCAGATCTCCGCATTCTGCGCCACTGCAACGACTTCTGTTGCGGACACAGCGGTGGTAAGACTGTTTGCATTCTCAACTAGGTGCTCCTCCTCCTCCTGCAAAACTCGATAGTGCGCAAGGTCGCTGATGCAAATGCAGGCCTCCACCTCCCACCTTCAGGCCGTGATGGCGGAGCGGGTGATGACCCCAACAGCCGATGGTGGCATGGCAGCCATGACGGTCACCTCCTACCTTCGAGCCGTTGTGGCGGAGCGGGTGATGGCCCTGACGGCCAAGAGTGGGGTGGCGGCCAGGACGGCCAGCTCCCGCTTTCGGGCCACGGTGGCAGAGCGGGCCATGGCCCTTGCGGCCGATGGTGGGTGGTGGTAACGGTGGCCGGCAACAACTACCGTGGGGCAGTGGTAGCAAAGCATGTGGTGGGTGTTGTGCACTGATGTCTGCTAGAACTACGTCGGTATTTCCCCAAAGAGGAAGGGATGATGCAGCACAGCGACGGTAGGTACTTCCCTCACTGATGAGACCAAGGTTATCGAACCAGTAGGAGAACCAAGCAACAGTACATCAACAACACCTGCACACAAATAACAATACTCGCAACCCAACGTATTAAAGGGGTTGCCAATCCCTTTCGGGTGACGGTGCTAGAAGTTGGCAAACGGATGTGAGAGGGTTGTAAATATTGATAGATCAAACGCCAAATAAAATAAATTGCAGCAAGGTATTTTTGTATTTTTGGTTTAATAGATCTGAAAATAAAAGGCAAATAAAACAGCAGAGGCAAATAATATGAGAAAGAGACCCAGGGCCATAGGTTTCACTAGTGGCTTCTCTCGAGAAAAATAGCAAACGGTGGGTGAACAAATTACTGTTGGGCAATTGATAGAACTTCAAATAATCACGACGATATCCAGGCCATGATCATTATATAGGCATCACGTCCAAGATTAGTAGACCAACTCCTGCCTGCATCTACTACTATTACTCCACACATCGACCGCTATCCAGCATGCATCTAGTGTATTAAGTTCATGGAAAAATGGAGTAATGCAATAAGAACGATGAAATGATGTAGACAAGATCTATTTTTGTAGAAATAGACCCCATCGCTTTATCCTTAGTAGCAACGATACATACGTGTCGGTTCCCCTTCTCTCACTGGGATCAAGCACCGTAAGATCGAACCCACTACAATGCACCTCTTCCCATTGCAAGATAAATAGATCAAGTTGGCCAAGCAAAACCAAAATATCGGAGAAGAAATACGAGGCTATAAGCAATCATGCATATAAGAGATCAAAGAAACTCAAATAACTTTCATGGATAAAAAGATAGATCTGATCATAAACACAAAGTTCATCGGATCCCAACAAACACACTACAAAAAGAGTTACATCATACGGATCTCCAAGAGACCATTGTATTGAGAATCAAATGAGAGAGAGGAAGCCATCTAGCTGCTAACTACGGACCCCAAAGGTCTACAGAGAACTACTCACGCATCATCGGAGAGGCGCCAATGGAAGTGGTGAACCCCTCCGTGATGGTGTCTAGATTGGATCTGGTGGTTCTATAATCTGCGGCTGCTGGAATTGATTTTCGTCGACTCCCTAGGGTTTCTGGAATATTGGGGTATTTATAGAGCAAAGGGTCGGTTCAGGGGGCACCCGAGGTGGGCACAACCCACAAGGGCGCGCCTGGGCCTCCTGGCGCGCCCTGGTGGGTTGTGCTGCCCTCGGAGCACCCCCCCAGGCGCTTTTCCGGCCCATTGGATGTCTTCTGGTCCAAAAAAATCCACAAAAAGTTTCGCTGTGTTTGGACTCCGTTTGGTATTGATTTCCTGCGATGTAAAAAAATGCAGAAAACAGCAACTGGCACTCGCACTATGTCAATAGGTTAGTACCAAAAAATGATATAAAATGACTATAAAATGATTATAAAACATCCAATAATGATAATATAATAGCATGGAACAATCAAAAATTATAGATACGTTGGAGACGTATCAACATCCCCAAGCTTAATCCTGCTCGTCCTCGAGTAGGTAAATGATAAAAATAGAATTTTTGATGTGGAATGCTACCTAACATGTATTCTCATATTCTTTTCTTTATAGCATAGACATTTGGACTTTTATATGATTCAAAGCAATAGTCTAGTTTTGACATGAGGACTTAAATACTCAAGCATACCAACAAGCAACCATGTCTTTCAAAATATCAACGCTAAATTAAGCTATCCCTAGCCCATCATGCTCAATAATTGATCCATTCATGAAACACACTCGAATATTAGCTACACCCAATGCTCAAGTACGATCATAGTGCCCCCTAGTTGGTGCTTTATAAGAGAAGATGGAGACTCAAAATAAAAATTGCATAAAGTACAAGAAAGGCCCTTCGCAGAGGGAAGTAGGGATTTGTAGAGGTGCCAGAGCTCAAAGCGAAAATTGAGAGATAAAACATTTTGAGAGGCATACTTTTCCCACCAACAAAAACGCCTTAGAGCTCCCGACACTTTCCATGCTAGATATATCATAGGCGGTTCCCAAACAGAAAATAAAGTTATTCCTTTTTCAACCATACTTTCACTTTCCATGGCTAGCCGTATCCATGGTTGCCTTCCATACCAACACTTTCCAAGGAATTTATTATTTGACAACATAAAGTAAATTCATTTTTCATTTCAGGACTGGGCATCCCTAATACCTTTGCCTTACTCTCGTGCAATGACAAGTGAATAAACACTCATCGTGAGAATAACACATCTAGCATGGAAAATATTAACCACCCCTCACCGCCTCGCGAGCGGTACGAGCACACAAAAGAGAAATTTATTTTGAATATTAGAGATGGCACATACAAATTTTCTTAGAACGGCAAAAGAATACCGCATATAGGTAGATATAGTGGACTCATGTGGCAAAACTGGTTTAAAGGATTTTGGATACACAAGTAGTGATCATACTTAGTGTAAAATGAAGGCTAGCAAAAGATTGAGAAGCGACCAACCAAGAAACGAATAATCTCATAAGCAAGCATTAAGCATAATTAACACCGAATAATGCACCACAAGTAGGATGTAATTTCATTGCATGACTATTGACTTTTGTGCTTGCATAGGGAATCACAAACCTTAACACCAATATTCTTACTAAAGCATAATTACTCATCAACATGACTCACGTATCACATCATCATATCTCAAAACTATTACTAAGAATCAAGTTTATTTTTGTCCAATGATCTTCATGAAAGTTTTTATTATATCCATCTTGGATATCTATCACTTTGGGACTAATTTTCATGTGTTGCTTTTGATAAGCTCAAACAAATATAAGTGAAGATCTTGAGCATAATATTTATTTCTCTCAAAATAATTTAAGTGAAGTAAGAGAGAATTTCTTGAAAATTTTACTAACTCTCAAATAAATCTAAGTGAAGCAAGAGAGCATTTCTTCAAAAATACTAAAGCACGCCGTGCTCAAAAAGATATAAGTGAAGCACTAGAGCAAATCCATAGCTCATAAAAATTTAAGTGAAGCATAGAGAGCAATTCTAACAAGTCATGGCATAATTTTGGCTCTCTCAAACAAGTGTGTACAGAAATGATTCATGACTTAAAACACAAAGCAAAACAAGCAAAGACTCAGATCATACAAGACGCTCCAAGCAAAACACATAGTATGTGATGAATAAAAATATAGCTTCGAGTAAAATACCGATGGTCGTTAGAAGAAAGAGGGGATGCCACTCAGGGCATCCCCAAGCTTAGTTGGTTGCTTCTCTTTGGACAATAACTTTGGGTGCCATGTGCATCCCCAAGATTAGGCTCTTCTTACTCCTTATTCCTTCATCCATCGTAAGATAACCCAAAACTTGAAAACTTCAATCACACAAAACTCAACAAAACCTTCGTGAGATCCCTTAGTATAAGAAAACAAATCACTACTATAAGTACTGTATCAAACCAATTCATATTTTATTCTTGCATTATATCTACTATATTCCAACTTTTCTATGGCAAAACACATCAAAGAAAACCATAGAATCATCAAAACAAGCACACAAGGCAAAGAAAATAGAATCTGTCAAAAACAGAAGAGTCTGTAGCAACCTAGATAATTCTAATACTTATGTAACTCCAAAATCTTGAGAAATTAGGAAAACCTGAGCAATTTGTATATTAATCTTCTTCAAATAGAATCAGAGCAAAAGCATGTTTCTGTGATTTATGAAAATTACTTTCGTGAGTGCATAAGTTTCTATTTTTTAGCAAGATCAAACAACTATCGACCAAGAAGATCCTAAAGGCTTTACTTGGCACAAACACTAATTAAAACACAAAAAATACAATCATAACAGTAGCATAATTGTGCAAAAACTCAAGAACGGAAAGCAAAATACAAAAATAAATTTTATTCATTGGGTTGCCTCCCAACAAGCGCTATTATTTCACGCCCTTAGCTAGGCATAAAGCAAAGATCTAAGTTTTGTCATCTTTGTTTCGAGATCCATAGGATGCCCTCATGATTGATTCATATGTTGGCCTAATTCTCGTTCTAGGGAAGTGTTCCATACCCTTCCTTAGTGGAAACTGAAATTTAATATTGCCCTCTCAAATATCAATCACGGCACCGATAGTGCGTAAAAATGGTCTACCAAGAATAATTGGACAGGACGGATTGCAATCAATATCAAGAACAACAAAATCTATGGGCACATAATTCCTATTTGCAAGAATAAGAACATCATTAATTCTTCCCATAGGCTTTTTAATAGTACAATCCGCTAAGTGCAAATTTAAGGAACACTCTTCAATATCGGTAAGACCAAGCACATCACATAAAGATTTCGGAATTGTAGAAACACTAGCACCCAAGTCACATAAAGCAACACACTCATAATTTTTATTCTTGACTTTGATAGTAGGTTCCCATTCATCATGTAATTTTCTAGGAATTCAAACTTCTAATTCCAACTTTTCTTCTAAAGCTTTCATCATAGCATCAACAATATGTTTAGTAAAAGATTTATTTTGTTCATAAGCATGGGGTGTATTTATCATGGATTGCAACAAAGAAATACAATCAATCAAAGATAAACTATCATAATTAAAGTCTTTGTAATCCAAAAGAGTGGGCACATCACTAGTTAAAGTCTTGACCTCTTCAAACCACTTTTATCAACTTTCTCAACAAGATTTTCACCCTCCGAATTATCGGGACGCCTTCTAGGTAAAGTTGACTCTTCTACAGTCCCTTTTTCATCAATCTTAACTTTACTAAAAAAAGGAATTAATAGAAGAAACACCAATCATTTTAAGATCATCATTTTTATCTTCTAGCGAGATTGGTTTAGCAGCCATTTGATTTACTGGGGTAGCTTGTGCATCAGATATTTTTCCTAGCAAACTTTCAACAAAAGCATATTTAGATTGGAGATTGCAAACTTCTCTACTAATATCATCAAGTTGTTTTGTTATAGCATCGAGCACAATGGGGTGTTCTTTAAGTTCTTCGGTAAAATACTTATTATGCTCAAATTGTGTAGTCATATATTCCTTAGTACTTTTCTCAATTTCAAGCAAAATATTAGGGTAAGGAACATCATAATATTTTCTTTGAGGCATCATGACTACGCAAACAAGAATGCACTCAAAAACAGATCCGGCAAGAAAACGGCGAACGAAAAAGAGGGCGAATAAAACGGCAAATTTTGTGAAGTGGGGAAGAGGAAAACAAGAGGCAAATGGCAAATAATGTAAAATGGAAGGAGATGAGATTTGTGATTAGAAACCTGGTAGATGTTGAAGATCCTCCCCGGCAACGGCGCCAGAAAATTCCTTTTGATGTCTGCTAGAACTACGTCGGTATTTCCCGAAAGAGGAAGAGATGATGCAGCACAGCGATGGTAGGTATTTCCCTCGGTGATGAGACCAAGGTTATCGAACCAGTAGGAGAACCAAGCAACAGTACGTAAACAACACGTGCACACAAATAACAAATACTCGCAACCCGACGTATTAAAGGGGTTGTCAATCCCTTTCGGGCAACGGAGCCAGAAATTGGCAAACGGGCGTGAGAGAGTTGTAAATATTGATAGATCAAATGCCAAATAAAATAAATTGCATCAAGGTATTTTTGTATTTTTGGTTTAATAGATCTGAAAATAAAAGGCAAATAAAATAGACCGCAAACGCAAATAATATGAGAAAGAGACCCGGGGGCCGTAGGTTTCACTAGCGGCTTCTCTCGAGAAAAATAGCAAACGGTGGGTGAACAAATTACTGTTGGGCAATTGATAGAACTTCAAATAATCATGACGATATCTAGGAAATGATCATTATATAGGCATCGCATCCAAGATTAGTAGACCGACTCCTGCTTGCATCTACTACTATTACTCCACACATCGACCGCTATCCAGCATGCATCTAGTGTACTAAGTTCATGGAAAAAAGGAGTAATGCAATAAGAACGATGACATGATGTAGACAAGATCTATTTATGTAGAAATAGACCCCATCATATTATCCTTAGTAGCAACGATACATACGTGTCGGTTCCCCTTCTGTCACTGGTAGACTAGCCATAGTGGGGAGTAACTTAGACTAGTAAGAACATGGTTAGTAATTCAGCCAACTGCTGGCTATAAGATGTTGCCATATAATCTATAGCCAACACATATAGTCACTCATACAACAAGCTTAGCTATAAGGCTGGCTATAAGATTAGTACTTTTTCTCTTCTTCTCTCTATCTCTTTCCCCGCATTTATTGCATCTGTCTTGAAGCACGCATATAGCCAGGCTCTTGCATGAGAGCCCACTCCCCTTACTTTTTTATGTCTATCTCCTCCACATAGGCAAAATTGCCATGTAAGCAGGTTATAATCCCACTATGTGCTTTCTCTAACATGCATATGTTACTAGTCTATGTTACTACTACCTCTATAGTGGGGAGTAACATATGTGTGGTGTCATGCAACACTTCATGTATTAGGTTATAAACTCATCTTGCCTTGATATGTGTGATGTTACTCATACAACTAGTAACTAGCTATGTAACCACATGCCTCTCTTTATTAATTAATTGCTTGCCACATCATCTATTTTATCTAGATATGTGTGATGTTACTATGTTACTCCCACTGTGGGTAGTCTTACCCCCACTATGGCCAGCCTTAAGCTTAGAGGCATGGCACACGCTATCCTAGACTAGTTACTACTACCTCCCCTACACATGAAACTGCCACACGAGCGTTCGGGTTGCACTCGGCTCTTCACCTCTTCGGGAAGTCGAACTTGATGGTACTACTACAGTACTATACTTTTCTCCATCTGACACCGAACAAACTGTTGCATGTCCATCGTGTGCGGGAGGGAGAGCGTGTAGCGAAAGCTTCTCCTAGTCCTGTGAGCCACCACACTCATGAGCGAGGGAGAGGGCATTGTAATCAAGCTTCTCCTTGTTGTACGAGTTGAAGCGACACATCAAAGCAGTGCACTCGATATATTTCAATAATTTGCGTTTACCGATGCATTAATTATAACGCATGCATGCATGTCGTGACTTTCCTTTTGATACTTGTATGTGTTGATTTAATGCACCTTCAAGTAGTATGAATATGTGATGGTAAAACTATCTAATGCCCCGGTCCTAAAGCGAGAGATGGTGGTGCACGAGGAGGGCGAGATCATGCCGACAGAACAGGACCCAACGATGGAGGTCCCTATGGACCTCACCTTGCTCCACTACCCCTTGTGCCTCTGCCCCTTGAAGCCTCCAGTGTACGAGGTTCGAATACACCTCTTCCGTTCGGCTGATCATGAAAGGTGCAGGTTTCTTGATTGATGTGCTATTCGATTGGATTTGTGCAGTGCAAGAGAGGGCACCTGGCCTGCGCGAACTGCCGCAGTGAGCACCCCGGGAACCAGCGGCGGTGCCAGAAGTGCGAGCACGGCGGCGGCTTCGACGTGCGCAACACGGCTATGGACGCCGTCCTCTCCTCGCTGAGGGTGGAGTGCCCACACGAAGGCTATGGGCTCTCCGCCACTTACCACAAGCTCGCCGATCACCAGAGCGTGTGCCCGCTCGCGCCCGGCAAATGCCCCGTTCCCGTCTGCAGCTACGAAGGCCCGCCGTCGGTGCTCCCTCACCACATCAGCACCGTGCATCCCATGACTGTGCACAGGATCTAGTACGACAAGGTGCTACAGCTACAAGTGCCGATGTCGGAGCCGCGGTGCTTGTTGTTCGCAGAGGAGGATGGCTGCCCGTTTTTTGTAGTCGGTGGCATGCTCGACATCGGCGCGCCTATCACTGTGTCGGTCATCTGCATCAGAGCGGGGGCGTCCCCACCGCCGCACTACGCGTCCAAGGTGTGGGCGAACGGCCCGCCCAGGGAGAAAAAGGCAGGACCGACGCCGTCAAGGTGGAAATCGAGGTGACAAACAGCAAGGAGCCCAGCGCCGTCGTTGTGCATGAGCCGGCCTTCTTCATAGTGCCGCCCAAACTGCTGGCCGGGGCTGGGTTGTCGAGGACGGTGTCCCTCCACATTCGGATTGACATGCTCACCAAAATGATTCCATAATTCCTTCTATTTATCTTAGTAATATGCTAATATAGGGTTTAGCTCGGTCTACTCTAGCTTAAGAGATGGTGGATTTTGCTGGCGACACAGCAATTACTTCGACATCAGATCAGCAGTTAAAGTAATTTCCAATAGTCGAAGGGATATATTGTGTCTGTTGGATAAAGAGATCCTTTGGGTAAGGAGTATAACCTGCTTATATGCTTGTTTGTTGAGGAAGTGTTGCATACTTCTGCGAGTTGAAGCGAGACATCAAAGTAGTACTACTACTAGTAGTACTCAACCGACTGCGCACCAGGTAGACGAAGCTTGTGTCGTGTTGGTGCCGTGTGCGGCCCGCACATTAACCAAAACCTCGGGCCTCCAGGTTAGCCTCTGTGTTTTAAACTTCTCAATCTCAAGGCCAAGAAGCAACGTGAACCTATGATAGAGCCAATCGGATGGTTGAGAACACTACAATTCATAGCTACAGATGCATGTGCGAGAGAGGACGAGTGTGTGCGTGCACCTCTTCTCTTCGTGTACAACGTATAAACATAGAGTACAAGTGTATGTGGGTGGCATCGACGTAGAGAGCTAGATATGGTGCGTGCGAGAAGTCCAGAGAGACTAGGTGTGTGCGTGGGAAAGAGGGAGAGAGATGATATGTGTCGATGTAATGCGTGTGAAAACAAGACTAGTCTATAGCTCGCCCCGAGGCTATTCCTGGCGAACACCTCAATAAACGTAAGATATGTATCCGACGATGCCAGTTATTGCACGTACATAGCAGTAGAAAAAGAAGTGTCGTGGCATATTTCAAAACTGCTACACCATGCCCCTCCCCTACAAACTGCCACTCGAGCGTTCGCAACTGCCATAGTCAGATCCTATGTGCGATCTTCATTTTGTTTAATGGGATCTGTCATGGAATTATCACGGCAGATGTCCTTGAGCTAGGACTTAGTCGTGGAGCCATCGCAACTAGGAAGCTTGAAGGGGTTATGCGGGACAAGGAACACGAGGGTTATACTGGTTCAGCCCCTTACGGTGAAGGTAAAAGCTTACGTCCAGTTCGAGGTGTATTGATTAGGGTTACGATCGCCAGGGAGCTAAACAGCTATGCCCGGTTCTCGATGAGGTTGTTGTTGTCCCTAAGCCACTGCCGGGTCCTCCCTTTATATAGGTAGGCTGACACCCAGCAGCCCTTAGAGTCCCGGCCGGCTCATAAGAGCGTCCGGCTCGGACTCTAAACAATACTTGCCTTACACTACAAGTCTACTATAACAATGATGATAACTACGGGCTTTAAGCCATATCCGGGTCTCAGCCCACCTCTGGCCCATTATCTTGAAACTTGGCTCCGGGCTTCTGGCAACGACCCTACGAGTAACCCGGCCCCTCCTGGCGGGTGACTCTAAGGTCTATATCCTCAACATTAGGCCCCAGATTGATTTGAGCCGGCTCGTGTCAATCTTCAGCTCTGCAGACAGAAAAAATCTCCGGCTTACTATTCATGTGAAGGCCATAACCCGGAGTGACGTCATCCTCTGGACTCCGGATAATCCGCCGTGACGTCATCCTCCATTAAGTCCGTTTTTTGCTCCGCCAGATCCGCAACGGATCTTCGCTTTTACTGTCGTTCCGAAAATCGAGGCGCCGTGAGGGGGAGATAACCACGCCGTGGCCTCCTTGAATCCCGCGCCCACTTATGACTCTGCCTTATAAATAGGCCGGCCCAGCACTTTCTTCTCACACTCTCCCTCTTCCTCCTAGCGTCGTCGCTCCTCTGCTCGAGCTCCGCCACTGCCGCCGCCGTCGCGCCCCTGGTCTTCATCAACCCGGCCGCTGCATCACCCTGATTCGGACCAGACTCACGGCGGCGACCTCCGCTCCTTCCAACTCCGGTGAGTCTCCTCTGCCTTGTTAGAACAGATCTGTGGTAGGGTTCTTTCAGTTCTTCGTGTTCATCACCATTGCCCACAGACTCGGTAGTTCTTGTTGCCACTGTAGTTAGTTGATCTTTAATCTTGCGTAGAACCACTGCGGTAGACGTTTGGAACCCATTTCATCTGCAAGAAATCCTCTTTTTACTGCATAAGAACTGTGTTCAACCTCAAGAACTTCTCCTGCCTCCGTTTTTTAGGTCTAGAAAATTTTCTCTGCTTCAACTATTTTGATCCAAAAAAGTTACGGTAGTCTGTGAAACTTGTTTACCGCACTTAATAAAAACTGCAACCATTGAATCTCGGCGGCTTACATGTCCGGCTTAAAGAAAACACGCGCCGTAGAACTTTCCGATTTAAGGAGAACCATGCTCCGTAGACTCTTCCGGCTTAACTGTAGTAACCCGTAGATGACTAACTTATTCTGAACGCTCCTATGGCTTAGATAACCCACCATATCTGAATACACATCATTAGTCCCCTTCATAAGCCGCCATCTTAGTTTGAACAATAGATCCCCGGCTTATAATTGACCCGGATACTTTCCTCTTTATTATAGACCACCAACCTTCACCATGCCTCCCAAGGCTCCTATCACTTGCAACTGGATGAGATCCAATGTCACTGACGAGACCCTGGCCAACTTTGTTAAGTCCGGATATCTGCCCAAGAAGGAAGTGATGTCCTACCGTGCCCCTAACCCGTCAGAAGAAAGACCGCAGCCGAGGGACGGGGAGGTAGTGATCCTTGCGGACCATATGAGCCGGGGCTTCGCACCGCCCGGCTCAAAATTCTTCCGAGACGTGCTCCACTTCTTTGACCTCAGGCCTCAGGATATAGGACCCAATTCCATATCCAACATCTGCAACTTCCAAGTTTTTTGTGAAGTATATCTTGGAGAAGAGCCGAGTCTGCTGCTCTTCAGAGAACTGTTTTATTTGAACCGCCAAAATGAGTGCGCCAACGGGCCAAGTCTAGAGTTAGGCGGCATCTCCATCCAGCGACGTAGGGACTGTCTGTTCCCTTACGCAGAGCCGCCAAGTCACCCCAAGGACTGGAATATGACTTGGTTCTACTGCCAAGACACATCCCCGGCTGACGAGAGCCCGCTGCCCGGCTTTCGCCCAACCCGCCTAGAGCCGACTCATCCGTTATCCGACAAGCTGACTGCCGCAGAACGCCAGCCTCTGCTTCCAACGATCAACAAGATCAAAGCTCTGCTAGGCAATGGTCTGAATGGAATAGACCTAGTCCGGGTCTGGATCACATGGCGGGTGATCCCATTGAGCCGCCGCCCCGGCTTAATGTGTGAGTACACCGGGCGAAAGGATGACCCGCAGAGGCACAGCCGCAATGATCTTCCAGAAGACGTTGTTGAAGAAGAGACCAAGGCCATGTTAAACGAGAGCTTGGCCGACTGTGGAAGGACCGGGCTAGCCCCGTTCTGCAAGACCAATCCAGCCCCTGCGGTAAGCCGCTGACTTTAACCATTCCACTTCTTTTACATGTCACCTTGCTCTGAACCGTTTTAAGAATTTATTACTGTACTTCTCAGGCTGATGACAAGTTCTGGCGGGTCAAGTATGACCATGAGGCGGCCAAGAAGGCGAGGAAGGCGAAGAAAGCCGCCAAGAAGGCCGCCCCTCGTAAAAAGGGAAGCAGACCCACCGCTTCGGAGCTGCTGCAATTAAGCGACAGCTCCGAGTCTGAGGTAACCCTTAAACCTTTAAACTCTTGCCATACTTGTTGTTTATTGCTGTCCGCCTTATCAACATTTTGCTTATTGACAGGATGACACCGGCGCCAGTAACCCGGTGATTGAAGAGGTAACATCATTTTCCTCCGACTCGGAGCCTTTACCACAGCTGAAAGTCCGAAAAGTAACCCAGAAAGTAAGCTTTTCTCATCCATTAGCTCATCAAGACCCTCAATTTCTTCTGAAGCAGCAGGTTCATGAAAGCCGGCATCACACCCGGGCCCGCAAAGACACCGATCTCTCTGCCGGGTTACCCGACGCAACAAGGAAGCGTCGCACTGAGGTTTTTTCTCATCTGTACCCTTTTCATCCGTTGGCGGGTGTCATCCATCAGCCACTCAACTCTTCTGACTCCAATTATCAGGAGACCTCCCCCTCTTCGGGTGACTCCATGCAGTCAAGTCTGCCGGCCTTCAAAACTGCACCCGGGTAATAATAATCTCCTTACGTTATTTGTCTGTACGTACTCTTTGTATACCTAACACTTCTGCCTTTTCAGTGCCCAGGCAAAGCTCACCAAAAGAGCAAAGAAGACCAGGTCAGCCGGAGTGCCAGACTTGCCTGAGCCGGAGACGACAGCTCAAGAGCCGCCAGCCGCCTCCGCCGTCGAATCCACCATTCCCATGGACACGGCGCCTGAAGCCCCTGCCCCGACCACCAAGACAACGATCGAAGCATCAGCTAACCCGGAGGCCTCCAGCTCAGCCCCACCAACTAACGACCCGGACGTGGTAATTACCCGGACGAAGTATGTTGAGCCGGGGAGGCCAACCGCGCTGGCCAAATGCTCCGCGAAGGGGGAGTTGCTGCAACCCCACCGGGTGAATCTGGATCTCTCCAGCTACACCGATTTAAGCATTGGGGAGCTCGTCTCAGGCTACATCAGCCATGTTCACAAGAGCCAGGACGCCGAGATCGCCATGGTCAACCAGATCCAACAAAAATCTGAGGTAACCTTCTGCTGTCTTCTTACTTTCTGCATAGTGATCCTTGTCATGCTAGCCCCCAAGTCTAGAACTTATACTTGAATATGTTGTAGACTTTGATTCCGGCTTACTCAACTGAACCGGCAGTACATAGATAGAGACGTTCAATATGCATTAGCCCCCAAGTGCCAAGTGTCTTTGCTTGGAAAGTGCTTGGGACTTATATAATGACTGTTAATAACCCGGAAATATATGCAGGCTGCTGGCAAGAAATTTGAGTCGGACCTGGCGGACCTCAAGAGCCGGCTAAAGACACAAGAGATGGAGACCCAGAAGGCGAACGCCAAGTTTGTCTCCAGCATCGCCGCTCAGGAGAAACTGAAGACTGAATTCGACGCTGAGCGGAAAGCCTGGGCTGAGGAAAAAGCCGCACTGGTGACCCGGGCAGAACAGACGGAGAAGGCCCTCACTGAGAAGACCGCTGAGCTTCTGGCCTAAAGCGCCAGGTTTCCCAAATGGTGGCTGCTATCTTTGGTAAGTCGCCTCACCAGCTTTCATCAAGTCTGTGCATGTTATGATTCATCCTTGTCACCGGCTTGTCTGACCTTTATGAGACAGGTCCCAGGAGTGCCAACCTCAACCAGAGCGTGGTCACCAAGCTAAAGGCCGTGTACACCCTGGTGGAACAACTCTACACCGGGTCACAGCGCGCCTCAGCTGTGGTGGCCCTCTCCAACGAGGTGCCAACCCATCTGGCTGAAGTCCTGCGCCGGCTCGCAGTTCTGCCACAGCGGATCCAGGAGCTACGCCGGGCCTCCGCAAGATCCGGAGCAATTGCCGCACTGAGCCGGGCGAAAGCATTCCTGCCGGAGCTAGACCCGGCAGACATCGCCCTGGGTTACCCCAGCCTGAAGGAAGACGGCTCCGCCTTCGACCAGAAGGACTTCGCGGCATGTGTGAAGGCTGTACGCCCGGTGGCCACCATCATCGGGAACGACACCGACTTAACCAAGTATCAGCCGGGGTACAACGCGGAGAATCAGAGGATTCCAACCCCTCGCTACGAAGCCCTTAGTCTGATTCCTCCGGCTCGCCAACACACCTTCGCCCCCGAGATTGACCCGGCCGGGTTAATTGACGAAGAAGCCCAGTTCGAAGCTCTCAGCGGCATCAACTGGAAGTCGTCAACCTTCGAGGTCTTGGGATCAGCCGGAGCAGAAGACGAGCCGGGGACTTCGACTCAGCAGGTGTCATAAAGCGGCTGGCGGCTCACCGAACAATGCTCCACCCTTGAAACTTTTGAAGAATTTTTGTAATAGAATAAGTACAACAATTTATCTCTGACGTGCCATCGTGCACGTAATGAATGCTGAAACGCCTTGAAGTTATTCTTTTAATGCTCCTCCGGGTCATGATTATCCCTTTGTCCTGCTCATCCTAAAAAAGTACCTTCAAGTATCTGCATAGAAAGGCAAATCACAAGTCTCAAGGCGGCTTACCGCCCTGGAAAGCAGGTGTTTGAAATGGATAACCCGGAATACAAACCGAAAAGACTGGTCGTTAACTATACTCTGAACATAGCTGCGATAACACACTTAACAGCCTGTAAGCATACTCCCGCTTTAAATAACCCGGGTAGCTCGGTCGGTACCTTAGCTCAACTTTACCTGTCTTGATAACCTCCATGATGTTCAACTAACAAGACAAACCAAAGTCAAGCCGGCACGTGAGACCCGGCAGTACATACCTTGACATGATCAGAGTAGACCTGTGATAAAAACTTGGGGCTTCTGATTCGAATACGACCAGAAACCCGGTCCAAAGGGGTTAAGCTAAGATTCGGATGCGATCATATAGCCCCAGTGGGTGTGGCGATGCCAATCAAAAAGGGTATCGACAGCTATGCTCTCTTTGGTTCGAATACGACCCATGTTTGAACAGGAAGCCCCCAAGTGATTCTGAAAATTGTTTAACGACGCTGATTCGAATACGATCCACGTCGGTTCTCAGAGGGGTTACACTATGATTCAAATATGACCAAAGGCAACCTCCCAATGAGCTCGGCACTTTGCCAATCAAAATGGGTATCGACAGCTATGTTCTCTTTGGTTCGAATACGACCCATGTTTGAACAGGAAGCCCCCAAGTGACTTTATTGCTTACGGCTAGACTCGAATACGATCAGAAGCCGGCTCCTCCTTTCAAATTAGTATGTAAAAAATGACACACATATTTGGAGGAGAAAAAAGGACAGAGGTCCCGCTTTATTGCTTATCATAATATATACATGTCTGAGATAAATATGTACACCACGAGAGCCGGTAGCTCAAGTGTAGCAAGGCCGAAGCTGAGCTATGTTCCACGGCCGACGGGTCTCCTCCTCAGACTTACGCGAATCATTATGTTCCCGAATATCAATGAGGTAATATGACCCGTTGTGCAAGTTCTTACTGACCACAAAGGGCCCTTCCCAGGGTGGGGATAACTTGTGTGCATCTGTTTGGTCCTGGATGAGCCGGAGCACAAGGTCGCCTTCCTGGAAGACCCGGGACTTGACCCGGCGGCTGTGATAACGGCGCAGGTCTTGTTGGTAAATTGCTGAACGGGCTGCTGCCACATCATGCTGTTCGTCCAACAAGTCCAGAGCATCTTGACGCGCCTGTTCATTATCCGTCTCAACATAAGCCGCCACACGAGGCGAATCGTGACGAATGTCGCTGGGGAGGACTGCTTCTCCGCCATAAACCATGAAGAAAGGCGTGAAGCCAGTAGACCTGTTAGGAGTAGTGTTGATGCTCCATAAGACGGAAGGCAACTCCTCCACCCAACAACCCGGCGTCCGTTGCAAAGGGACCAAAAGCCGGGGTTTGATGCCCTTCAGAATCTCCTGGTTAGCTCTCTCAGCTTGACCATTGGATTGGGGGTGAGCCACTGAGGAAACATCAAGTCGGATATGCTCCCGTTGACAAAATTCTTCCATAGTGCCCTTGGATAAATTGGTGCCATTGTCAGTTATGATACTGTGCGGAAAGCCGAAGCGGAAAATCACCTTTTTCATAAATTGAACCGCCGTGGCTGCATCGCATTTGCTAACTGGCTCAGCCTCCACCCACATTGTGAATTTGTCAATTGCCACCAAGAGGTGGGTCTTCTTATCTTTGGACCGTTTGAAAGGTCCAACCATATCAAGCCCCCAGACCGCAAAGGGCCAAGTGATTGGGATCATCCTCAACTCCTGAGCCAGCACATGAGCCCGTCGTGAGAACCTTTGGCAACCATCACATTTACTGACCAAGTCCTCTGCATCAGCGTGAGCCGTCAGCCAATAAAAACCATGACGGAAAGCCTTGGCTACAAGAGATTTTGACCCGGCATGATGGCCACAATCCCCTTCATGGATCTCGCGCAAGATCTCTTGACCTTCCTCAGGGGAGATGCAACGCTGAAACGCCCCTGAAACACTGCGATGATGCAACTCGCCATCAATGACAACCATTGACTTAGCCCGCCGGGTCACTTGCCTGGCCAGAGTTTCATCCTCAGGCAACTCTCCCTGGGTTATATAAGCCAGATATGGTATTGTCCAGTCCGGTATGACATGAAGAGCCGCCACCAGTCGTGCCTCCGGGTCAGGGATAGCCAAGTCCTCCTCTGTAGGCAACTTGACCGAAGGGTTATACAGGACATCCAGGAAAGTGTTAGGCGGCACCGGCTTTCGCTGAGAGCCTAGCCGGCTTAACGCATCAGCCGCCTCATTCCTCCTGCGATCAATATGCTCCACTTGGTATCCCTGGAAGTGCCCAGCAATGGCATCAACCTCGCGGCGATAAGCCGCCATTAGAGGATCCTTAGAATCCCAGGTGCCCGACACTTGTTGAGCCACCAAATCTGAGTCCCCAAAGCATCTTACCCGGCTTAAGCTCATCTCCTTAGCCACCCGAAGACCGTGGAGCAAAGCTTCGTATTCAGCCGCATTGTTAGTGCAAGGAAACATCAACCGTAGCACATAATGGAACTTGTCACCTTTTGGGGAAGCCAATACAACACCAGCCCCCGAGCCCTCCAACTGTCTGGACCCGTCGAAGTGGATAGTCCAATAAGTGTTATCCGGCTTTTGTTCAGGCACTTGAGACTCCGTCCAATCATTGATGAAATCCACCAAAGCCTGAGATTTAACAGCAGTGCGTGGCACATATTTGAGGCCATGAGGTCCCAGTTCTATAGCCCACTTAGCAATTCTTCCTGTAGCCTCTCTGTTCTGGATAATATCACCAAGGGGGGCAGAACTGACCACAGTGATGGGATGACCCTGAAAATAATGCTTGAGTTTCCGGCTTGCCATGAACACACCGTATACGAGCTTCTGCCAATGCGGGTACCGCTGCTTGGACTCAATGAGCACCTCGCTGACATAATAAACCGGCCGCTGAACCGGATGCTCCTTACCCGCCTCCTTGCGCTCCACAACAATAGCCACGCTGACAGCTCATGCGTTTGCCGCTACATATAGTAGCAAGGGCTCCTTATCAATCGGAGCAGCAAGGATGGGGGGCTCTGCCAGTTGCTTTTTCAAATCCTCAAAAGCAGTATTAGCTGCATCATTCCAGACAAAGTTGTCAGTTTTCTTCATCAACTGATATAAGGGCATAGCCTTCTCACCCAAACGGCTTATAAACCGGCTTAAAGCAGCGATGCGACCCGCCAAACGCTGAACATCATTTACACACGCCGGCTTAGCCAGGGAAGTGATGCCCTTGATCTTCTCTGGGTTAGCCTCAATGCCTCTGTCAGAAACCAAGAAGCCCAATAGTTTGCCTGCAGGAACACCAAAGACACACTTGGCCGGATTAAGCATCATTTTATAGACCCGGAGATTATCGAAGGTTTCCCTTAAGTCATCTATCAGGGTTTCCTCCTTGATGGATTTAACCACAATATCATCCACGTAGATGTGAACATTGCGCCCGATCTGTTTATGAAGACAATTCTGCACACAACGCTGGTAAGTTGCCTGTGCACACTTGAGTCCAAAAGGCATAGACACATAGCAGAAGGCTCCAAAGGGAGTGATGAACGTCGTCTTCTCCTGGTCCTTAACTGCCATCTTAATCTGATGATACCCGGAATAGGCATCCAAAAAACTTAAGCGTGCACAACCTGCCGTAGCATCAATGATTTGATCAATACGGGGGAGAGCAAAAGGATCAGCCGGACACGCCTTGTTCAAGTCCGTGTAGTCCACACACATCCGCCAGGTGCCGTTCTTCTTGAGTACAAGAACCGGGTTAGCCAACCACTCCGGGTGAAAAACCTCAACAATGAACCCGGCCGCCAAGAGCCGGGCCACTTCCTCACCGATAGCTTTCCGCCTCTCTTCGTTAAACCGTCGAAGGAACTGTCTGACCGGCTTAAATTTTGGATCAATATTGAGAGTGTGCTCTGCGAGTTCTCTAGGTACACCTGGCATGTCAGAAGGTTTCCACGCGAAGATGTCCCTATTCTCACGGATGAACTCGATGAGCGCGCTTTCCTATTTCGGGTCCAGATTTGCACTGATGCTAAACTGCTGAGATGAGTCACCTGGAACAAAATCAACAAGCTTAGTCTCATCAGCTGATTTAAATTTCATTGCTGGTTCATTCTCTGTGGTTGGCTTTTTCAGAGAGGTCATATATGTTGGGTCAACATTGTCTTTATAAAGTTTTAACTCTTCTGTGGCACAAACAGACTCTGCATAAGCCGCGTCACCTTCCTCACACTCCAGAGCCACTTTCCGGCTACCGTGAACCGTAATGGTCCCATTGTGACCCGGCATCTTGAGCTGTAAGTACACATAACACGGCCGTGCCATGAACTTGGCGTAAGCCGGCCGTCCAAATATAGCGTGATATAGACTTCTTATCTTGACCACCTCAAAGGTCAACTTCTCCACCCTGTAGTTGTTCTCATCCCCGAAAGCCACTTCCAGCTCAATCTTGCCAACTGGATAAGCCGATTTACCAGGTACCACACCATGGAAGATAGTATTTGACTGGCTGAGGTTCTTATCGACTAGCCCCATACGACGGAAAGTCTCATAATAGAGGATGTTGATACTGCTGCCTCCATCCATGAGTACTTTTATGAACTTATAACCTCCCACCTGAGGAGCCACCACTAAGGCCAGGTGGCCCGGGTTATCCACCCGGGGGGGTGATCCTCCCTACTCCACACTATGGGCTGCTCAGACCACCGTAAATAGCGTGGAACCGCCGGCTCCACAGCATTAACAGCCCTCTTGTGAAGCTTCTCGTCTCGTTTGCACAAACTAGTTGTGAACACGTGATACTGTCCACCACTAAGCTGCTTCAGGTTGGTCTGATAACCCCCCTGCTGCTGTTGATGACCCTGACCAGACCGTTGATTAAAGCCCCCTTGACCGTTCTGAGGACCAGAATTTGAACCGCCGCCCGGGCCATGAAAGCCGCCGGCGCCTGAGCCGCCACCCGGCCCACTGTAGTTTTTGAAGGCCTTCATGGTAGCACAATCCTTCCACAGATGAGTCGCTAGCTTCTCTCTAGAGCCGTTTCTTGGACAGGGTTTGTTCAACAGCTGCTCCAAAGAAGGTCCTGACCCGCCGCCTCGGGGAGGGGGCCTCCCCTTGCGTCGCTGGTTATTACCTTGAAACTTGGTGTTGGCTACAAACTCTAGGCTACCGTCGGCCTTACGCTTGCCTCCTCCTTGGTTCCCCGGGTTAAACTTGGGACCCTTGCCGTTGCCATTCTTCTTTCCCTTCCCTGCCCTTTCATCGTCTGAAGGGGGATCCTTGGTACCATCGGAATCGGCGTACTTGACAAGAGCCGCCATTAGGGTACCCATGTCGGTGCAGTTGCGCTTGAGCCGCCCAAGCTTCATCTTGAGAGGCACAAAGCGATAGTTTTGTTCCAACATTAAGACTGCAGAGCCGGCATCCATCTTATCTGATGAATGTATGATCTCCTTGACCCGGCGAACCCAATGGGTCGTGGACTCACCCTCCTGCTGCTTACAGTTAGTCAAATCCACAATTGACATAGACTGCCTGCAGGTATCTTTGAAGTTTTGAATGAACCGGGCTTTCAGCTCGGCCCAAGACCCAATGGAGTTCGGTGGTAACCCTTTCAACCATGTGCGGGCAGTTCCATCTAACATCGTGGTAAAATATTTGGCCATGGCCGCCTCACTGACCTCCAGCAATTCCATGGCCATCTCATAACTCTCAATCCAGGCTGCAGGCTGTAAGTCCGCTGTATAGTTAGGCACCTTCCTAGGGCCCTTGAAGTCCTTAGGCAGACGTTCATTACGAATGGCTGGTACCAAACAAGGGACACCCCCGGTCCTAGTAGAAATTCCCACATCAGCGGACGTCGTTGGATACGCCGGGGGGTCTGGTAGGCCGTCAATTGAGGCGCGTTTGGTCTATTGCGTAGAAGGCTCCATTATGAGCCGGGCCATGGCCAGGGGGCGGGTCATGGCGTCGGACGTTACTTGAGCCGGTCGCTGAGACCATGTGCCGGCTGTAACTCGGGCTCTGGCCTGGTCGAGGGGTTGAGTGGATCATGTCCCGGCTGTAGGAGTATGCCTCTTGCTGCGCTAGCGCTGTCTGAAGCAGCTCCCTGACCCGGCGGGTTTCAATAGCCGTTGGGGAGTCGCCGTCAACTGGGAGAGCCGCCAGCCGTGCTGCCGTAGCGACCATGTTCTCCAGCGGGTTATTTTAATGACCCGGGGGTATTGGCACATACTGAGGCGGGGCAGGAGGCACCTGGGGAGGCCCCATCCCTCGTGACTGAATAAGGGGTCCAACCCCAGGTGCTGTGACCCCTGGCGGGTTACTGGATCCTGCACCCGGTGTGTTGAAGAGATTGCGTGGATCGTAGACCGGCGGGAGTCGAGACTGGGCCTTCTGATGCCTCCTTCTCATGACCTCATTAGCCGCGTTCTGATCCATCATGAGCTGGAAGGACTGCGCCTGAATCAGCTGAGTCCGGGCGTCGAGAGCCGCCCGCTCCGCAGCCAGCCTGATCCCTTCCGCTGCAAGATCCTCTTTAGCTTTTATCACATCCAATTTCAACTGTGCCACCTCCGCATCATGCTGGGCTTGAGCCGCCGGGTCAACCATGGCGGTTAACAGGGCCGTCATCTTGTCTGTGAGATCCATCAGCACCTGTGCCGGGGAAGGCACCGGGTTTCCTGCTCCAGGGTTCTGAACAGGCTGCGCACCAGCCATAAAAACTCCAACCTGACTTGGCGGCTCGAAAAGGTCCGGAATACTGTCACCGTCGGAATAACCTATGAGCCTGCCATCTTGAAGTTGGTACAATGAGTTTGACTCATTAGTGGCCGATTCGCCGTCAGAGCCGGCGGCCGCCTCATCGTCGGACCCGGATGGATCAGCGGGCCCTTCATGGATGCATCCCACAAAGGCACGCCTTAAGGCAGGCCGGGCCCGGGCGGGTCGTGCGCGCTGAGCCGTTTCGATGAGACCGGCGCAGAGATCCGGCTCGGGGTGCGGCTCACCGATCTTGCCAATGAAGACATGATTTCCGCCAAAGGGGACCCGGTACCCGTACTCAATTGAGCCGGCGCCGGGGCCCCAGTCCTTGTCGTCGATGTAGAGCTTGCCGCGACGACTCTTGGTCATCCGGCATATGGCGTATCCCTTGAGCCCTTCGAAGCTGCCCTTCAAGAAATCAAATCCACCGTGCGGAAGCCCCATGGTGGGCGCCAACTATCGTGGAATTATCACGGCAGATGTCCTTGAGCTAGGACTTAGTCGTGGAGCCATCGCAACTAGGAAGCTTGAAGGGGTTATGCGGGACAAGGAACACGAGGGTTATACTGGTTCAGCCCCTTACGGTGAAGGTAAAAGCTTACGTCCAGTTCGAGGTGTATTGATTAGGGTTACGATCGCCAGGGAGCTAAACAGCTATGCCCGGTTCTCGATGAGGTTGTTGTTGTCCCTAAGCCGCTGCCGGGTCCTCCCTTTATATAGGGAGGCTGACACCCAGCAGCCCTTAGAGTCCCGGCCGGCTCATAAGAGCGTCCGGCTCGGACTCTAAACAATACTTGCCTTACACTACAAGTCTACTATAACAATGATGATAACTACGGGCTTTAAGCCATATCCGGGTCTCAGCCCACCTCTGGCCCATTATCTTGAAACTTGGCTCCGGGCTTCTGGCAACGACCCTACGAGTAACCCGGCCCCTCCTGGCGGGTGACTCTAGTCGGCAGAAAAAATCTCCGGCTTACTATTCATGTGAAGGCCATAACCCGGAGTGACGTCATCCTCTGGACTCCGGGTTATGGCCTTCACTTGGCCGTGTTATGTGTACTTACAGCTCAAGATGCCGGGTCACAATGGGACCATTACGGTTCACAATTGGATCAAAATAGTTGAAGCAGAGAAAAATTTCTAGTCCTAAAAAACGGACCTTGGCCCGCGGTAGACGAGGGAGCTTGGCCTGTCGGTTTTCTACTACTCACAAGCGGTCGAACATAAGTGATGTACCAAGCCGATGCGCGTCGCTTCGGTGAGCAGCGGGCCGGACATACCATGCTAAGCGGCGGGCCGGACCGACCGTGTGTTGGTGCTACTGTTTACATGCGGTCCCACGTGTCAATGATGCACCAAGCCGATGCGCGTCCCTTCGGTGAGCGGCGAGCCAGACCGACCGTGTGTTGCGGCGACGCTGCCACCTCTTGAGCACTGCGTTGGTTTTCCCTTGAAGAGGAAAGGGTGATGCAGCAAAGTAGCGTAAGTATTTCCCTCAGTTTTTGAGAACCAAGGTATCAATCCAGTAGGAGGCCACGCACAAGTCCCTCGCACCTACACAAACAAATAAATCCTCGCAACCAACGCAATAAAGGGGTTGTCAATCCCTTCACGGTCACTTACGAGAGTGAGATCTGATAGATATGATAATATAATATTTTTGGTATTTTTATGATAAATATGCAAAGTAAAATAAAAGCAAAATAAAAGGCAATGGAAATAGCTTGTTGTTGCAAGATTAATATGATGGAAAATAGACCCGGGGCCATAGGTTTCACTAGTGGCTTCTCTCATGGGCATAAGTATTACGGTGGGTGAACAAATTACTGTTGAGCAATTGACAGAATTGAGCATAGTTATGAGAATATCTAGGTATGATCATGTATATAGCCATCACGTCCGAGACAAGTAGACCGACTCCTGCCTGCATCTACTACTATTACTCCACACATCGACCGCTATCCAGCATGCATCTAGAGTATTAAGTTCATAAGAACAGAGTAACGCTTTAAGCAACATGACATGATGTAGAGGGATAAACTCATGCAATATGATATAAACCCCATCTTGTTATCCTCGATGGGAACAATACAATACGTGCCTTGCTGCCCCTACTGTCACTGGGAAAGGACACCGCAAGATTGAACCCAAAGCTAAGCACTTCTCCCATTGTAAGAAAGATCAACGTAGTAGGCCAAACCAAACTGATAATTCGAAGAGACTTGCAAAGATAACCGGTCATACATAAAAGAATTCAGAGAAGATTCAAATATTGTTCATAGATAAACTTGATCATAAACCCACAATTCATCGGTCTCAACAAACACACCGCAAAAGAACATTACATCGAATAGATCTCCACAAGAGAGGGGGAGAACATTGTATTGAGATCCAAAAAGAGAGAAGAAGCCATCTAGCTAATAACTATGGACCCGAAGGTCTGAGGTAAACTACTCACACAACATTGGAGAGGCTATGGTGTTGATGTAGAAGCCCTCCGTGATCGATGCCCCCTCCGGCGGAGCTCCGGAAAAGGCCCCAAGATGGGATCTCACGGGTACAGAAGGTTGCGGCGGTGGAATTAGGTTTTTGGCTCCGTATCTGGTAGTTTGGGGGTACGTAGGTATATATAGGAGGAAGAAGTACGCCGATGGAGCAACGTGGGGCCCACAAGGGTGGAGGGTGCGCCCCCCTACCTCATGCCTTCCTGGTTGATGTCATGACGTAGGGTCCAAGTCCTCTGGATCACGTTCGTTCCAAAAATCACGTTCCCGAAGGTTTCGTTCCGTTTGGACTCCGTTTGATATTCTTTTTTTGCGAAACTCTGAAATAGGCAAAAAATAGCAATTCTGGGCTGGGCCTCCGGTTAATAGGTTAGTCCCAAAAATAATATAAAAGTGTATAATAAAGCCCATTAATGTCCAAAACAGAATATAATATAGCATGGAACAATCAAAAATTATAGATACGTTGGAGACGTATCAATCATCCCCAAGCTTAATTCATGCTCGTCCTCAAGTAGGTAAATGATAAAAACAGAATTTTTGATGTGGAATGCTACTTGGCATAATTTTAATGTAATTCTTCTTAATTGTGGTATGAATATTCAGACCCGAAAGATTCAAGATAAAAGTTCATATTGACATAAAAGTAATAATACTTCAAGCATACTAACTAAGCAATTATGTCCTCTCAAAATAACATGGCCAAAGAGTTCATCCCTAAAAAATCTTATAGTTTGGTCATGCTCCATTTTCGCCACACAAGAATGCTCTCATCATGCACAACCCCGATGACAAGCCAAGCAATTGTTTCATACTTTAGTAATCTCAAACTTTTTCAACCTTCACGCAATACATGAGCGTGAGCCATGGATATAGCACTATGGGTGGAATAGAATATAATGATGGGGGTTATGTGGAGAAGACAAAAAAGGAGAAAGTCTCACATCAACGAGGCTAATCAATGAGCTATGGAGATGCCCATCGATTGATGTTAATGCAAGGAGTAGGGATTGCCATGCAACGGATGCACTAGAGCTATAAATGCATGAAAGCTCAACAAAAGAAACTAAGCGGGTGTGCATCCAACTTGCTTTCTCACGAAGACCTAGGGCATTTGAGGAAGCCCATCATTGGAATATACAAGCCAAGTTCTATAATGAAAAATTCCCACTAGTATATGAAAGTGACAAAACAAGAGACTCTCTGTCATGAAGATTATAGTGCCACTTTGAAGCACAAGTGTGGTAAAAGGATAGTAACATTGTCCCTTCTCTCTTTTTCTATCTTTTTTTTGGGGCCTTCTTCTCTTTTTTATGGCCTTTCCTCTTCTTTTTATTTTTTTATTTTTCCTCACTTGGGACAATGCTCTAAAAATGATGATCATCACACTTCTATCTATTTACAACTCAATGATTATAACTCGATACTAGAACAAAGTATGACTCTATATGAATGCCTCCGGCGGTGTACCGGGATATGCAATGAATCAAGAGTGACATGTATGAAAGAATTATGAATGGTGGCTTTGCCACAAATACTATGTCAACTACATGATCATGCAAAGCAATATGACAATGATGAACATGTCATGATAAATGGAATGGTGGAAAGTTGCATGGCAATATATCTCGGAATGGCTATGGAAATGCCATAATAGGTAGGTATGGTGGCTGTTTTGAGGAAGATATAAGGAGGTTTATGTCTGAAAGAGCGTATCATATCACGGGGTTTGGATGCACCGACGAAGTTTGCACCAACTCTCAATGTGAGAAAGGGCAATGCACGGTACCAAAGAGGCTAGCAATGATGGAAGTGTAAGAGTGTGTATAATCCATGGACTCAACATTAGTCATAAAGAACTCACATACTTATTGCAAAAATCTACAAGTCATCAAAAACCAAGCACTACGCACATGCTCCTGGGGGGATAGATTGGTAGGAAAGGACCATCGCTCGTCCCCGACCGCCACTCATAAGGAGGGCAATCAAAGAACACCTCATGTTTCAAATTTGTTACATAAAGTTTACCATACGTGCATGCTACGGGACTTGCAAACTTCAACACAAGTATTTCTCAAATTCACAACTATTCAACTAGCACAACTTTAATATCACTACCTCCATATCTCAAAACAATCATCAAGCATCAAACTTCTCTTAGTATTCAACACACTCATAAGAAAGTTTTACTAGTCTTGAATACCTAGCATATTAGTATTAACAAAATTACCATGCTGTTTAAGACTCTCAAAATAATATAAGTGGAGCATGAGAGAACAATAGTTTCCATAAAACAAATCCACCACCGTGCTCTAAAAGATATAAGTGAAGCACTAGAGCAAAAACTATAAATCTCAAAAGATATAAGTGAAGCACATAGAGTATTCTAATAATTTCCGAATCATGTGTGTCACTCTCAAAAGGTGTGTACAGAAAAGATGATTATGGTAAACTAAAAATCAAAGACTCAAATAATACAAGATGCTGCAGGCAAAACACATATCATGTGGTGAATAAAAATATAGCTCCAAGTAAGTTACCGATGGAAGTAGACAAAAGAGGGGATGCCTTCCGGGGCATCCCCAAGCTTGGGCTTTTTGGTGTCCTTAGATTATCTTGGGGTGCCATGGGCATCCCCAAGCTTAGGCTCTTGCCACTCCTTGTTCCATAATCCATCAAATCTTTTACCCAAAACTTGAAAACTTCACAACACAAAACTTAACAGAAAATCTCGTGAGCTCCGTTAGCGAAAGAAAACAAAACACCACTTCAAGGTACTGTAATGAACTCATCCTTTATTTATATTGGTGTTAAACCTACTGTATTCCAATTTCTCTATGGTTTATAAACTATTTTATTAGCCATAGATTCATCAAAATAAGCAAACAACACACGAAAAACAGAATCTGTCAAAAACAGAACAGTCTGTAGTAATCTGTAACTAACGCAAACTTTTGGAACTCCAAAAATTCAGCCAAAATAGGACGACCTAGATAATTTGTTTATTGATCAGTAGCAATTGGAATAAATATTTTATCATGTTCTGGTGATTTTTAAAAATTATTTTCATGAACAGAAAGTTTCTGGAATTTTCTGCAATATCAAATAACTATCATCCACGAAGATCCTATAGGTTAAACTTGGCACAAACACTAATTAAAACATAAAAACACATCTAAACAGAGGCTAGATCAAATATTTATTCCTAAACTGAAGCAAAAAGCAAAAAACTAAAAATAAAATTGGGTTGCCTCCCAACAAGCGCTATCGTTTAACGCCCTTAGCTAGGCATAGATAATTTTAATGATGCTCGCATGAGAGACAAGAATTGAAGCACAAAGAGAGCATCATGAAACACGTGACAAACACATCTAAGTATAACATACTTCCTATGCATAGGCATCTTATAGGCAAACAAACTATCATAGTAAGCAAAGACTAGCATATGCAAGGAAGCGGAAAGAAACAATAGCAATCTCAACATAACGAGAGGTAATTTATTAACATGAAAATTTTTACGACCATATTTTCCTCTCTCATAATAATTACATGTGGGATCATAAGAAAATTCAACAAAATAGCTATCACATAAAATATTTTCAACACGATCCACATGCATGCAAAGTTGACACTCTACCGAAATAGTGGGATTAACATTAACTAAAGTCATGACCTCTCCAAACCCACTTTTATCAAAAATTTCATAAGATTGAATATTCTCCAAATATGTGGGATCTAAAGTTGCCACTCTTCCAAACCCACTTTCAATACTATGGCAAACACTAATATCAATCTCATATTCATCATGGGGCTTAAATAAATTTTCAAGATCATAAGAAGAATCACCCCAATCATGATCATTGCAACAAGTAGTAGACATAGCAAAACTAGCATCCCCAAGCTTAGGGTTTTGCATATTATTAGCACAATTGATATCAAGAGAATTTATAGTAAAATCATTGCAATCATGCTTTTTATTTGAAGATCTATTGTGAATCACTTTATAAAGCACTTCATCATAATTTTCAGAGTCACGAATTTCAAGCAAAACCTCATAAAGATAATCTAGAGCACTCAAATCACTAGAAATTGGTTCATCATAATTGGATCTCTTAAAGAGATTAGCAAGGGGATGAGGATCCAGAAACTTTTAGCAAGCGAAGATGCAAGCAAAAGGAAGGCACATGGTAACACAAGATCGAACGGAAGGAGGGCGAATAAAACGGCAAAGGTGAAGTGGGGGACAGGAAAACGAGAGGCAAATGGCAAATAATGTAATGCAGGAGATAAGGGTTTGTGATGGGTACTTGGTATGTTGACTTTTGCGTAGACTCCTCGGCAACGGCACCAGAAATCCTTCTTGCTACCTCTTGAGCACTGCGTTGGTTTTCCCTTGAAGAGGAAAGGGTGATGCAGCAAAGTAGCGTAAGTATTTCCCTCAGTTTTTGAGAACCAAGGTATCAATCCAGTAGGAGGCCACGCACAAGTCCCTCGCACCTACACAAACAAATAAATCCTCGCAACCAACGCAATAAAGGGGTTGTCAATCCCTTCACAGTCACTTACGAGAGTGAGATCTGATAGATATGATAATATAATATTTTTGGTATTTTTATGATAAAGATGCAAAGTAAAATAAAAGCAAAATAAAAGGCAATGGAAATAGCTTGTTGTTGGAAGATTAATATGATGGAAAATAGACCCGGGGGCCATAGGTTTCACTAGTGGCTTCTCTCATGAGCATAAGTATTACGGTGGGTGAACAAATTACTATTGAGCAATTCATAGAATTGAGCATAGTTATGTGAATATCTAGGTATGATCATGTATATAGGCATCACGTCCGAGACAAGTAGACCGACTCCTGCCTGCATCTACTACTATTACTCCACACATCGACCGCTATCCAGCATGCATCTAGAGTATTAAGTTCATAAGAACAGAGTAATGCTTTAAGCAAGATGACATGATGTAGAGGGATAAACTCATGCAATATGATATGAACCCCATCTTGTTATCCTCGATGGCAACAATACAATACGTGCCTTGCTACCCCTACTGTCACTGGGAAAGGACACCGCAAGATTGAACCCAAAGCTAAGCACTTCTCCCATTGCAAGAAAGATCAATCTAGTAGGCCAAACCAAACTGATAATTCGAAGAGATTTGCAAAGATAACCAATCATACATAAAAGAATTCAGAGAAGATTCAAATATTGTTCATAGATAAACTTGATCATAAACCCACAATTCATCGATCTCAACAAACACACTGCAAAAGAAGATTACATCGAATAGATCTCCACAAGAGAGGGGGAGAACATTGTATTGAGATCCAAAAAGAGAGAAGAAGTCATCTAGCTAATAACTATGGACCCAAAGGTCTGAGGTAAACTGCTCACACAACATCGGAGAGGCTATGGTGTTGATGTAGAAGCCCTCCGTGATCGATGCCCCCTCCGGCGGAGCTCCGGAAAAGGCCCCAAGATGGGATCCCACGGGTACAGAAGATTGCGGCGGTGGAATTAGGTTTTTGGCTCCGTATCTGGTAGTTTGGGGGTACGTAGGTATATATAGGAGGAAGAAGTATGTCGGTGGAGCAACATGGGGCCCACGAGGGTGGAGGGCGCGCCCTAGGGGGGTAGGCGGGCCCCCTTACCCCGTGCCTTCCTAGTTGATGTCTTGACGTAGGGTCCAAGTCCTCTGGATCACGTTCGTTCTGAAAATCACGTTCCCGAAGGTTTCATTCCGTTTGGACTCCGTTTGATATTCTATTTCTGCGAAACTCTGAAATAGGCAAAAAAAACAGCAATTCCGGGCTGGGCCTCCGGTTAATAGGTTAGTCCCAAAAATAATATAAAAGTGTATAATAAAGCCCATTAATGTCCAAAAAAAAATATAATATAGCATGGAACAAAAAAATTTATAGATACGTTGGAGACGTATCGGACGCCAGTGCAACGGGCTGTAAGTTTACCGCCTAACTTAATTTGTAAAGGGTAACACTTGTTTTGCCTCCTTAACGAGATCGGTCGCTAGAAATACTCATTACATACGTTTCTCGAACGCGTACGTGGGCCTGCGTTCTCAATGGCTGAGATTCGCGTCTACAGTAACCTCATTGTACCCAGCAGTGTCTATGTTCTTCTGGAAGCATCAGCACGTCAGTGTGATCAATCCATGCAAGAAGCTGGCAAACAACCCCTCGACATGTGCCACGTGGCTTCATTGAGCTCCCCCATCATTTTATTCAAAATTATATTGACTAAAAAAGAGAGACATCTCCCGAATCAAAAACTTGCTCGTATTTTGTTTCCTACTTGCTTTGCACGTACCGGAAGAGCAATTATAATAAGTTACAATCAGTATGCTATAATGATTAAACAATTATATTTGTGTTCAGTTGCATGAGAGAGAAGAGGAGAGAGAATGGAAGCGGGTTGTAGATTAACAGCTGGCTACAGCACAGACTCCAAGAAACATTGTGAGAGTGTACAGTGGGCCATGCATTAATAAAGTAGTACTGATTAGCAACTAGCTACACTATACACGTTGGCTATTAGGTTGACTATATATGACATGGCAACTCCATATAGCCAGTTGTTGGCTATACTACTAGTGCCATGTCATCTAATGAGTCTTTCAACATGCGTCAAATTATCACGAGGGATAACTCTCCTTAGAGAAATGTGCTCCACCGTGTACCCACACGTGTGTGTGAGGGAGGCAGTGCGTGCGTGTGTGCACCTCTTCTCTTCATACATGTCCTCCACGGCTCCACCTAGTGGGTGTGTTAGAGAGAGAGGGAGATGGTGTGTCTGACATGCCTCTATACATATGTTTTTGTCAAAGAGAGGCCTGAATACATAGTATATGTATGTGGAGGGGGCGATATACGAGAAGAGAGGGGGAGGGATCGTTTACGCAACATATCGATAGGCACGGATAGAGGGAAGAACTTTACAAGCATAAAAGCGCTAGGAAAGAGGGGGTGCATATTCGAAGATGATGCGAGAGGCCAACTAGGTGCAGACAAGGAAGGAGTACAAGTTTGAGGTCGATAATTAAAGAGAGGGGACGATAACATGCGTGGGCGCGCTTGTTTGGTGGATAGACAAAGCGGAAGGCATGGATGATGAGATGGGGAGGGGCAATTAATGTGTGTGTGGTAGGAGGTCCTATGTAGAGAGGTCGTGGTCTAGTCTATGTGTACGTAGGTAAACAGGGGGAGACTTAACTAGAGATATAGATAGGACATTTTGAGTGGGAAAAGAGTGAGAGACCTGGCTACACATAGAGGGAAATCGATTGGTGCACATGCATGCATGTGTCAGAGATAAAGAATACCCGGAGTGACGAAGAGAGGGAGAGGTGTGTGTGTGTGGTGGGGCAGGGGTGCAGCTAGCTTGTGACACTATAAGAGTGCAAGATGGATAACAACAGAGGGTGCGATAGTGCCCATGTGCCTCAGAGTTAGGGCGGGAGGCATGATTGGTGAGAGGAGGGGAGGGACTATGTGTGTACATGTTTGTGTGTCGTAGGCAGGTCTGGCTAGCTAGAGGGGTACATCGATCGTTGTGTGTTAGAAAGATAGAGACGTAGGGATATCATGGGACATCAACCTAAAGAACAAGAACGTGTGTGCATGATGTAGAGGATGCAAAGTGGTGGGGAGTGTGTGTGCATATATGCATGCACAGTAGGAGAGTTATTGGTATCCACGAAGGGAGGAGGAGTGTGTGTGTGTGTGTGTGTGTGTGTGCGTGTGTGCATGTGTGCGTGTAAAAGACTTACATAGATGATAATCAGTATAAAAGTGGATTCAAATATTTGAATAAGAGCCAATGATGTTTGTAACTCATGCATGCATGAATATAATGCAGATATGCCTGGTGTGGTTTTGAATCAAACATGTTATATACTGTATTCACATCGAACAAGGGCAAATTGATTTGAACTTGCGACACAGATGGCACGCATCGTCTGACCACATTGCATCCATGCATGGACATAACTATTCGAATTTGAGATAATGTGTGGCTTTCAAATCTAACATCAAAATGTTGTGTGTGTGGGCAGTGGGGATTCATTGTTCTGTGTGTTAAACACATTATGCATATGAAAACAGGGTTTAGATTATTCCGAACATCTCGCTACCTAGACCAATGTACTGTGATTTGAATTCATCATAAAATGGATACAAATATTTGAATTGGAGATCATATGAACAAGATTAATACTATATGCATGTTTCCTGTTATCAATATAATATTTAAATGATGGTTTAACTTGACAACAATATTATTCAAATAGGGAAAATTGATTTGAATTTAGTCCATATGTTTGACGACAATATATATTCATAGGGTGGAGTAAAATGTTCATATAAGATGGAAGATCAAAATGTAGGACAACATCCATTATAAACCGCAAGATCACCTAACGATGTATTCAAATTCAACATAATGTGGATTCAAAATTTGAAATTCGAGATCCTGGCATTTGTAATCATATAAAACAGGACATGACTCTTTCTTTTGGTGGGAATTGATTTGTTTTTTGGTTGTTGTTGAGGGAAGTGCGAATTGATTCGGTACAGTACAGGCTAATCTTGTTCTCCCAATTTTTTTTAGATTTTTCTTGTAGTTTTTTCAATGGCATTTGTAGCAATATAGTAAAAGGGACATCCTCGCAAAAAAAGAAGTAAAAGGGCATATGACGATCTTGTGACTTGTATGAATTGTCTTTTTTTGTACACGTTAAGTTTGTTCTGCCGAACGTGGAATCCGCGCCTTGTTATCCCGAAATTTTCAAGCTAGAGTATCTCTTGTCTCTTCTGCTGCGAAACTCCCGCCTCTTCAACCCAAGCCGCGCCTTGTTATCCCGAAATTTTGACGCGCGCGAAAACTCCCTCCTGATCCGAAATCGGTCGCGCAGCCCAGACACGCGAAATCCCCCTTCTACCCCTCAGCCGGAAATCCCGCCTCGACGTCGCTTAGTCAAAACCGGTGCGGGTACGTTCGTAACTTACCCCACATTCTGGACAAGTGCGTACCTAAGCCATGGCTCCCCCTACGTTCCCCTCCCCCCCCATTCGTACACCGAGGCCGCCAAAACTAGCGAAACCCCATGCTCCTCCATCAGCCTCCCGACCGCCGCCTAGCCGGAGCCTCTTCCCCGATGACATCATCCACAGCAACAGGTCGACGTCCCTCATCTACCGCACCGGATGAGGATCCGTCATCTATCTCGTTGTGCCGCCTGTTCAGCCACCCCGTCCTCCACCTCCAAGGAGCTGCGCCGACGTTCGCCTCGTCTATCGCGCCACCTCCACCCCCACAGCACCATCTTCACCCGCCCGACCGGAACCGCAGCACCCTCACCAATTCCTCCGATGAAGCCGAGGCCTACTCGGTGCCACCAATGAGGTTCTACACTCACCGCTGCATTTTATTTTTTATTCGATCTCACGGGGCTGCCGGTGCTCGATACCGAGCAGCCATGACGGGTCTGCATTGACGACGCCGTCGCCGGCCACTTCCTCCATGGTGTCTCTCCCCCATGTTGTTGCTTCCTCAGCAGCGACTTCCACACCAGCACTAGCTGCTGCTGCTCCGGCCCTCGCTCGCGTTGCGGCTCTACTCTTGTTGTCGATCGCGCTACTACTCTACTCTTGCTTTCGTTCGTGCTGCTGCTCTGCTCTACTCTTCCTATCGGTCGCGCTGCTGCTCCGCTCTTGCTCTCGTTCGTGTTGCTACTCTTCTCTGCTCTTGCTCTCACTTGCGCTACTACTGCTGCTACACGACATGCGGCGGCTATAGGGGTTGCTGCTTTAGCACTCACTCGCGGTGCTGCTGCACGAGCTACTCTCTGCTAGTGCGTCCCCTGCTCGAGCGGCTGCTTAATTAGATCACTGCTTCTCTGCTACCAGTGCTGGAACGGCCTAAACTTCTATCGCATTTCTCTGCTACTAGTTCAATCAGTTTCATCAGTAAAATGCACTTACAATCTCCCCCTTTTTGGTGATTGATGACAATATAGGTTAAGTTTTCAATGGGATAAACATATGAAGTGTAAATACCGATATTGAGGAATTTGATTGCAAGATATAGAAGAACTCCCCCTGAAGATGTGCACAGTGAGGAATTTGCTTTTGAAGCAATGCACACTTGAAGAGTTGAATCATGGAGATCTCCCCTATATCTTGTAATTCATACACGCATTTGACATATAATATGAAGAATTTTAAATGCATGATGAAATATGGTGACTGATGTAAATCAGCATGCGTGCATTAACATATATGAGGAATAAGCATGCAGAAGAGCTTCAGCAAAAGTATCAAGTCACCATAGAGTTTAAGTTTACAACTCGATTCAGCAAAGTTTCAGAAGAATGAGAGTTGTAACTTAGCAAAAAAACGCCCATATAAGATAGACCCGCTTGAAGACTAACTCAAATTTCTCCCCCTTTGTCATCGAATGACCAAAAGGATCGAAAATGAGGACTAACGCCCCTGAAGAATATCAAGTTGATGAAGGATTGCTAGCGTTGTTGGGGTCGTTTGTTGATGTAGGGCCTGCCGCAGTGTCGTCCAAGTCTTCATGCTCATCGGTGTCGCGCGATGAAGAATAGGAGTTGGCCACCAAGGAAGGAACCTTGACTTTCTTGTATTTCTTCGCTGGAGGTGCAGACCAGTCAAAATCTTCCTTGAGACCCATGTTCTTCAGATCTTCTTCACCATATACATGTGACAGAATAGCCCAGGTGCGATCGAAGACTTCATGGAGATAGTAATGGTTTTTCTTCACTTCACTATGTGTAGCAGTCATGTTGTGAAGAATTGAACCAAACTAACGCTTAACCCATTTATGGTTTCGATCCACCTTCTGGTGAAGACTTAGCAGAAGCTCACGGTCAATCATCACATGAAGAGCAGTGGCTTGAGGATTTGGCTTGGATGCATGAGCAGCAGAATCATGAGTGGCAGAGTCATCATTGGTGGAATAAGATGCAGCTTTGCGAAATTGACCATCCAATGGACGAATGACTTCATCAATAACAGTTGGTGCCTTGCCCTTTTCGTCAGCTAAGGAATAGGTCCGCTTGAGGACTTCAATCGGGGGCAAGTAGCTGAGGTGATTCTGAAAATCAGCCTTGTAGTTGAGTGAAGACCTTGTCCTGAGGAATCTCATAATCCAAGGTGCATAAGGCTTCATCTCAAATGGAGAAAGTGCAACATTTGCCAGAGTCCTCATGAAGAAATCGTGATAATTGACAGGAATGCCATGAATGATGTTGAAAACCAGATTCTTCATGATGCTGACAATTTCCTCATCAGATGAGTCGTGGCCTTTGATTGGACTCATAGTCTTCGTCAGAATGCGATAGACTATCCTTGGTACATACTGCAATTCCTTCACGAGGAATTTTGTCCTTGAGGCGTGACCAGGTTTCAATGGCTTCATCAGCACTTGCATATAGTGATCAGTAAGCTCGGGCTCTTGGTACATGCAACGAGCTCCTTCAAGTGGAGGACTGATGGGCAGGGCGTGAAGTAATTCAGAGGCCGGTGCCTTATAGTGAGTATTTTCAGTCGTCTAGTCCAAAACCCAGGAGTTCACATCGTCAGCATCTCCTGTGATGTGCAATGTTGCGTAGAATTGAAGAATGAGTTCTTCATTCCAATCAACTATGTCTGTGCAAAAGTTGAGGAGGCCTGTGTCATGAAGCACACTGAGGACAGGTGTGAAGCATGGCAGTGATTCCATGTCCACATGAGGAATATGCTCGTGGTCGAAGACTTTGTCCTTGTTGAAGAGCACTGAGGAATAGAAGTTGGCCTGGCTGGCGGTCCAGAAGCGCTTCATTCTAAGACGAGCAGAATCGTAGGGATTGTAGTTAGTGAAGAACACGTGCTCGCCGAAGAAATCATCAGCCTTGAATTTCTGCTTCTTTGAGAATGGATCCTTTGGCTTGGGCTGAGGAGTGTCAGTCAATTGCATTATCACCTCAGGAATCGCAATCTCAGGTTCTTCAGGCTGAGGAATTTCAGCTTCTACTCCAGTGACAGCCTGGGTCTTCTATTCTTCATTTAAATTTTCTTTAGCACTAGTGGCTGGAATTTCTTCATGGCCCGACGGTGTGGCATGTGGTTCATCAGATCCCATTTGTACTGTAGTTACTGGGGACTGAGGAATTTGTTGCAATGGTGTGAAGAGTGGAGAGTTCGGGTGCTGACTTTCCCAAAAGTCATCATTTAGCACGGGTGTGGTACAGCCAATGTCCACATCTTCATCTTCCATTTCTTCAACGCCGGCCTCTGCAGCAGTAAACTGAGGCATAGGCGAGGAGACAAATGGTGTTGAAGGGATTTCATCCACTTCAATTTCTTCATCCATCTGCTCTGATGAAGCAGCAGAAGGATTTTCTTCATCGGATTCGCTAGGAATCACATATTCTTCATCATAAGGAACAATGTCCTTTGGTGGAAAGGTTGAGATAGGAACAGCATCAATGGGGTTTGCAAATGAGCTGGTCAGGGACTTCATCTTCTTCGGCGCTGAAGAATCTGATGAAGCTGATGCCTTCCTTTTCTTCACTGTTGCATGCTCTGCAGCCTTAGTCTTCTTCACATCTGAAGCAGATGGAAGGATCAGAGTTGGGGTAGGCGCAGGAGGAGCAGAGCAATATGGTTGATTTTCTTCAGGCACAACTGATGCAGTTGCCCCGACCTCTTCATTTTCTTTAGGCGCACCACTAGTGGATGCCCTGGCAATTTCATCAACGGCTGGAATGCAGTCATCAGCCCTGGAACTCACATTTTCTTCAGCAGCCTGAATGTCATCCGCGTGCTGGCATGTTCTTCAGTCGGCTGAGCAGATGCTTCAGCCTGAGGAATATCTTGTTGCAATGGAGCAGCAACATTTGGAGTGAACTTTTCTATTAGCTTCACAAAACGGACTTTGGCTCCAAGCGAGTCAGCATGGTATACATCAAATTCATCACTGAGTTTCTTGATCTCAGATTGAGTGTTGACAAGTTCTTCAGTTGTCATAGAGACAATGTGTTTCTTCAGAAAACACTCCTTCTTGTACTGTGCTTTCTTGATTTGCCTGGCCTTTTCAAATTTCCATTTTTCTTCTTGTATGAAGGCAGTCAGCATATGACTTTGGCAGGAGTCAACTTGAAATCAGGCATAGGAGTGTTTGGGTCCTTGTGCCAGAGGTCAATGTAGTCGGGGATCAACTTTGGATCCAAAAGCAGTGGCACATTTGTGTCCTTGGCTCTAGCGGCCCTGACTTGCCTATCCCTGATGATTTCGGCAAGTTCCTCATCATCAGCTTCGTCTTCATCCGACGGCACTTGGAAGGCGACCTGCTTTTCGTGAGGACTTGGGCGCGAACCTCGTCCAGCAGTGGCCTTTGTCTTTAGCAGAGAGGGTCCCGTTAAAGAATTTGGTGCAGCTGAGCAACTAGCAGAAGCTTCTGAGGCAATAGAGATGCATGTCGTCCTTTGGCACATGGCAAGATGCACAGGTGCTGAGGATTTGGTCGGAGCAGCTGAGGACTTGAGCGGAGGAGCTGAGGATTTTGGAGGAGCAGGAGCAGCGTGAGGAATTGGCCGTGAGGGCTTTGAGGAATCTGGCCGTGAGGACATTGCTGAGGTACTTGGCCATGACGGCATTGAAGAAGAAGCACTTGGCTTGTGAGCAGGCTTCTTTGACATGGCCTTCTTAGGCTTGACAGAGGCCTCAGCAGCAGCAGCGTCTTCGTTGAATTTCCTCACTGCTTCCTTAGCCTGTTTGGCCAACTTGGCCTGGCACTTGGCCCATTCTTCAGGATAGTCCTCACCGTGCTTGAGGCTGGTGGGATTAGCTATTTGGCCAGGTGCCAATGGAGGTCTTGAGCATGGAGGGGTAACAGCGAATTTCTTCATGTATTTTGGAGTAACATATCTGTACTCCCTCCACTCTCTTGCCCATCTCCTCTCTATCTTCTGAATGCGCACCTTGCGCTGATTTTTATCTTCCTCAGGGGGTGTGCAGTACCCAGCATAGATGTCCTCGGGGATTTCAAACGCAGTGTTGACCTCAGGCCTCTTTCCTCCTTTCTGTGGCTTCTTTCCATCAGCCATTTTCTTCAGCTGAGGAATTTGAACAATGGAATTCTCTGAAGATGTATGCAACTTTTCTTCGAGGAACACTACAAATGAGTTAAGTTGATGAGAACCTAGTGATTCAGCAGCGGACATGAGTACCTGTGAACAGAGTATAGTTGCAAGGAATTTGGAGAGGTCATATGCGTTCTCAGAAGGTTTTGTAAAAAGAACAAGTTTGAGGAATTTGACCAGACGTGTCTTGAAGAATTTCACTAAGCGTTCTAAGTCTTAGGTTCCAGAGTTGTACAGATCATAAATCCGCACAATTGAGGAATCTTGAAGAGAAATTATAGCTTAGAGAAATGAATCAAGAATTGATGACATGTGAGGTGTTTAGTGTGTGAAGAATTTGAAGAATAAACACCTTTGAGGATTTTGTAGAAATCATTTGAATCAAAGAGGGCAGTAAACGTAACTTTTAATTACCCTGAACAAAGAACACGACGAACTCGGATGTGGAGATGTGAAGTTCGTCAGTGCAGATCTTCCACGCCTAACTTGGCGGAGGAAGACAGCTACGACGACGGAGTGAAGAAATACGCGGCCGGCGCGAGTACGACGGCGACGAGGTCGAGGCAGTGAAGCTCTTCCTCACCAGCGACGATGAAGTAGTGGCGGCGCTAGGGTTTGAGAAGCTCGAGCTGGAGAGAGGTCGAGCGGAGTAAAGGAAGTGAGGAAGGGGAGGGGGGTATTTATAGCCACAGTGAAAAACTGTTTGCCCGAAGAATTTGGACGAACGTGCCCCTGACCCTTCTCATTCGCTTGACATGTGTCACCCACATACTGAGAAGTGGAGATCGTGTGAGATCGTGGGCGAATAGATAAGTATTTCGAGGGATGCGGAACGGTTTGAGCGGCAAAGCCGAAAATTTGGATAAGATAAGTTTTAACGTTCCGTTCGCAAATTCTTCAGCTGACAAGGACACAGTGAAGATTTTGAACGAGTGTCAAATAGAATGCACATGAAGAATTTGTGAATAGATTGGGTTGAGTTTAGCATAGAGGGGGTAGGGTCCGATCACATTCACTTAGCAGAAAAAGCAACTTGAAGAATTAGCCATAAGTGAATGTTGTAGAGGACATAAACTCATATATATATATATATATATATATATATATATATATATATATATATATATAGCCAATGAAGAAAAATGACGGGAACAGTGAAGACAATGCAAAGTTGAAGAAAATGAACAACTGAGGAATTTCAAAAACCGAGGAAAAACTCGAATTGAAGATTTTCAGCTTTTGGTGGTGACGTGACCCACCGTATAAGAATGATGATTTCAGACACCGCGTACAATTGTCGTAGGGTTCTGAGAACCAAATTCTTCGTTAATTTCTTCACACTTAGAGTGTTATTCTTCATTGATTGAAGAAAAACGTTTCTTCATGTGTTGCACATCTAAGTCATCAATTTTGCATTAGTGTTAGGATGAGTGTCCTTTTCAAAGAACATTCGAAGATTCTAAGATATTTAGCTCACACCGCAACTTGCTAAATATCTTCTCATCCAAGGGCTTTGTGAAGATATCGGCTAGCTGTTCTTCAGTCTTCACATGCTCAATAGAAATGTCGCCCTTCAACACATGATCACGAAGAAAATGATGACGAATCTGAATGTGCTTTGTCTTCGAGGGCTGAAATGGGTTGTGAGCAATCTTGATGGCACTCTCATTGTCACAGAAGAGAGGCACATTCTTCACGTTGACGCCGTAGTCCTTGAGAGTTTGCTTCATCCACAGCAATTGAGCACAGCAAGAACCAGCAGCAATGTACTCAGCTTCAGCAGTAGACAGTGATACATAGTTCTGTTTCTTCGAGGACCAACAGACCAAAGATTGTCCGAGGAAATGGCATGTGCCAGATGTTGACTTGCGGTCCACACGATCACCAGCATAGTCAGAGTCAGAATATCCAATGAGATCAAAAGCCGAGCCCTTGGGGTACCATAATCCAAGTGTTGGTGTGTGAGCTAGATATCGAAGAATATGCTTCACAGCCTTATGGTGTGATTCCTTCGGTGTAGCTTGAAATCGGGCACACATGCAAACACTAAGCATTATATCTGGCCTAGATGCACATAAGTACAATAAAGAACCAATCATGGAGCGGTATACCTTATGATCGAAGTCAATACCATTTTCATCAGTGCACAGATGGCCATTTGTGGGCATAGGAATTTTGACGCCTTTGCAATCTTGCATGCCGAATTTCCTCAGTACATCCTTCAGGTATTTCTCCTGAGATATGAATATGCCATTGCATTGTTGACGAATTTGAAGACCTAAGAAGAATTTCAATTCTCCCATCATAGACATTTGATATTCTTCACTCATCATATAGGCAAATTCATCACTATGACGTTGGTCAGTACAGCCAAAGATAGTATCATCAACATATATTTGGCACACAAACAGTTCACCATCATAAGATTTAGTGAAAAGAGTAGGGTCGAGTGAACCAGGTTTGAAGCCTTTCTTAATGAGGAATTCCTTCAAAGTATCATACCACGCCCGAGGGGCCTGCTTGAGGCCATAGAGGGCCTTATTGAGTCTGAAGACTTTGTCAGGATGCTTTGGATCTTTAAAACCTGGGGGTTGAGCAACATATACTTCTTCCGCAAGCTTACCATTGAGGAATGCACTTTTCACATCCATTTGATATAAAGTGATATCATGATGGTTAGCATAAGCAAGTAATATGCGAATAGCCTCAAGTCTAGCAACAGGTGCAAAAGTTTCATCAAAATCAATTCCTTCAACCTGTGTGTAGCCTTGAGCTACTAGTCGTGCCTTATTCCTCACCACAAGGCCATTTTCATCTTGCTTGTTGCGGTAGATCCACTTTGTGCCAATGATATTGTGCTTGTGAGGATCTGGACATTTGACCAGTTCCCAGACGTTGTTGAGCTCGAATTGATGTAATTCTTCTTGCATGGTCTGAATCCACTCAGGCTCCAGAAATGCTTCATCTACCTTAGTGGGCTCTGTGATAGAGACAAAAGCATAGTGCCCACAAAAGTTAGATAAATGTGAAGCTTTTGAGCGTGGAGAGGACCTGGTGCTTCAATGTCATCGATGATCTTTTCAACTTGCACTTCTCTTGCAACGCGAGGATGAGCTGGTTGTCGTCGAGGAATTTGATCAGCATTTTCTTCAGCACCATTTTCTTCAGGTGCATTAGCTCGACTTTCTTCATGTTCTGGAATGAATTCTTCAGCAGATTCTTCGGTAGGAATGACATCCTCAGTAGCCTTGAACTTGATAGTTTCCTCAGGTGATGGTTCATCTATCACAGAAGGTAGGTGCTCTCTTTGCGTGCCATTAGTTTCATCGAACCACACATCTACAGTTTCAACAACCTTGTGAAGAACGTTGTTGAAGACTCTATAGGTGTGCGAGTCCTTTTCGTAACCAAGCAAAAACCTTCATGTGCTTTCGCTGCAAATTTGGAGTTGTGATGAGGATCTCTAATCCAACATTTAGCACCGAAGACTTTGAAATAACTCACATTGGGTTTCTTGTCAGTGAGGAGTTCATAGGCAGTCTTCTTGAAGAATTTGTGAAGATATACTCTGTTGATGATGTGGCAAGCAGTATCAATTGCATCAATCCAGAAACGACGAGGCGTTTTGTATTCATCAAGCATATTGCAAGCCATCTCAGCAAGAGTCCTGTTCTTGCGCTCCACGACGCCATTCTGCTGGGGAGTATAAGGAGCAGATAACTCATGAGTAATACCAAGTTCATCAAGATAGTCATCAAGACCAGAGTTCTCGAACTCAGTTCCATTGTCACTTCTGATGTGCTTGATCTTCACACCAAAGTTGGTTGAAGCCCTCAAGGAAAAACGTTTGAAGACTTCCTGCACTTCATGTTTGTAAGTAACAATGTGTTCCCATGTGTAACGAGAGTAATCATCAACAATAACAAAGCCATATTGAGATGCATCATTTGAAACTGCAGAATAATGGTTAGGACCGAAGAGATCCATGTGAAGCAATTTAAATGGTCGAGTGGTGGTCATGATAGTCTTTGCTGGATGCTTAGCCTTTGTCATCTTCCCAGCTTCACAGGCTCCGCATAGGTGATCCTTGAGGAATTTGACATTCTCAATGCCAATGACATGCTTCTTCTTCGCAAGCGTGTGCAAATTCCTCATGCCTGCATGACCAAGTCGTCGATGCCAGAGCCAGCCTTCTGAAGCTTTTGCAAGTAGACACACGGCTGGTTGCGGTCCTGTAGAGAAATCAACAATATACAAGTCTCCTCTCCTAAAGCCTTCGAAGACTTTGGAATTGTCAGCTTCCATAACCACAACACAACGATACTTGCCAAAGACAACAACCATATCAAGATCACAAAGCATTGAGACAGACATGAGGTTGTATCCTAAGGACTCGACAAGCATGACTTTGTCCATGTGTCGATCCTTTGTGATCGCAACCTTACCTAGACCCAATACCTAAATTTTGCCTTTGTCAGCAAAGATGATATGCTTCAGATGCGATGGTGATAAGGGAGCATCCATCAATAGATTCTTGTCACCAGTCATGTGATTTGGACATCCACTATCGAGGACCCACTCAGTGGCTTAGGGTTGATCATCCTACAGATGAATTAGTGCAGCTTACGAACTTCATATACTTCATCAGTGAAGAATATGACATCACAATTCATCAGATCAATTTCATCAAGCAATGCAACAGATAAAGCAGTATGAGGACGTGAGAAATGAAAGTTCATTTCTTCATGATTAGCCTGCGTCCTTTTAGGCACTTTTCAGGTCTCCAGCAAATTCTTCAGATGTTTACGCACATCTGGAGACCTGAACCTGCATAAGAGATTAGTTCTTTTTCTTCACCACCCACATCTGAAGGGGTGGCAAAGAGTTCATCACTCTGCGAGCTCCATACGAGAAAGGTGGCATCGAAGCTAATCCATTTCGTTTCACGTAAGAGGAGTTAGGGTAAGCATATGAATAAGCAGAGAAATTCTTCGAGGACTTATGAACATAATGATTGGAAGAATAATGCTCATATTCATAGCCCTTAGCTCTTCCCTGCGAAACAGAGTTGTTAGCACGATGATATTCATATGAGGACTTTGATCCTATTGAGAAATTTGATCTACGTGAGGAAATCGGTCTGTATGAGGACTTGGATCCATATGATGAATTTGATCTGGGGTTCCTATTCTTCACAGGTGGTGTCATGAGGACATTCACCTGAAGACTTTGAAGGCACCTTTTGGGAACCCAGATTTTCTTCATAGGGGAACCGTTCCTGCAGTTAGTGCCAACATATCTAGCAAATACTTCACCATTCTGATTTTTGAACAGTTTATAGTTGGAGTCAAATGACTCATCAGAAGAATGAGGAGATTCACATGTAAAGCCAGATAGATTAGATGGATCAACTGGAGGTCCCTTTGCAGCAACCCATGAGGTTTTGGGGTACTGCTCAGGCTTCCAATATGTACCATCAGCATTGAGTTTCCTCTCAAAGGCAATACCCTCTTTCCTAGGGTTCCTGTTGAGGATCTGCTTTTTAAGCACATCACAAAGAGTTTGATGCCCTTTGAGGCTTTTGTACATGCCTGTCATGTACAATTCCTTCAGCCCTGCATTGTCAGTGATACTAGCAATGTCCTCAGATGAGGAATTAGTGATAGCAGAGGCAGGTAAAGAATTTGTAACATTAGAAGCATTTGAACATTCAGGTGAAGAATTAGCAGATTCACGTTCAATGCATTTCAAACATGGAGGAACAAATTCTTCTGAGCAGCGCTGATTTGTTGAGAAAGTAATGAATCGCGCTCCTTCTGAAGATCTTCATAACTCACTCTTAGCTTCTCAAGGTCTTGCTTTCTCTGAAGAAATTCATAAGAAAGCTTCTCATGATCAGATAAGAGAGTGTTATGATGATCTTGAAGGTTGTCAAACCTAGTCTGAAGTCTCTGAAGATTTTCAGTCAAGGTTTTAGTGCGATCCATTTCTTCACCCAACATATCATCACTTTTGTCTAGCATGTTTTGAACCTTTTCAAAAGCCCTTTGTTGTTTCACAGCAATCTTAGCAAGTTTAGAACAGCTGGGCTTGAGGTTTTCATCAGATTCATTCTCACTTGATTCAGAGGAGGTATATTTGAGTACCTTGGCACCCTTTGCCATGAAGCAATAGGTGGGAGCGTAGTCATCATTGCCTTCATCAGCCTTGTTGGTGAGGTCCTTTTGTTCAGAGTTGAAGATAGACTTGCTGACGAATGCAGTAGCGAGAGCTAGGCTCGCCACACCAGATTCGGACTCCTCAAGCGCCTCCCCTTCCTCATTTTCTTCAGATTCAGCCTCAGAGTCCATTTCCTTGCTAATGAATGCCCGAGCCTTCTTGGAGCTGCTCTTCTTGTGAGATGAAGACTTTGAGGATTTTGATGATGAAGACTTTGAGGATTTCTTCTTTTTCTTCGCATCATCAGAACTATAATCCTTGTATTTCTTCTTCTTTGATTCCTTTTCCCACTGAGGACAATCTTGAATGTAGTGTCCAGGTTTCTTGCATTTGTGACAAAGCCTTTTATTGTAGTCACTGGACGGGGAATCATTGCTCCTTGAGGGTCTTCCAAAGCGACCACGTCTTGAGAACTTCTGGAATTTCTTCACGAGCAGTGCTAGTTCATGGCTCGGTTCTTCAGGATCACCAAGGCTGCTGGCAGAGTCTTCATCTTCAGACTCAGAAACTGCCTTGGCCTTCAGTGCACGTGATCTGCCATAACTCAAACCATAGAGATCTCTCTTTTCAGCAAGCTGGAACTCATGAGTATTTAGCCTCTCGAGGATATCAGCGGGATCAAGTGACTTGTAATCAACACGTTCTTGTATCATCAATGCCAGAGTATAAAATGAGGAATCAAGCGATCTCAAGAATTTCTTCACCACCTCATGGTCGGTGATGTCAGTGGCACCAGGCGCTTGAAGCTCATTTGAGATGTCAGTGAGGCGATCGAAGGTTTATTGAACATTTTCATTGTCGAGTCTTTTGAAGTGATTGAAGAGATTGCGTAGAACATCAACTCGAGAGTCACGCTGAGCTGAGACTCCTTCATTCACTTTGGACAGCCTATCCCAGATAAGCTTAGCAGTTTCCAAAGCACTCACTCTTCCATACTGTCCTTTGCTCAGATGGACACATATGATATTCTTCGCTTGCGAATCGAGTTGCTTGAATCTCTTCACATCAGCAGCATTCAGAGAAGGTGTGACTAAGGGAACACCATTTTCCACAACATACTAGAGATCGTTATCACTTGCCTCAAGATGCATTCACATCTTATTCTTCCAGTAGGGGTAGTCCATCCCATCGAAAGTAGGACACCCAGCAGAGACCTTGATCATACCTGCGGTCGACATAACTAAAACTCCAGGCGGTTAAACCAAAATCACACAGAACAAGGGAGTACCTTGCTCTGATACCAATTGAAAGTGCGTTATATCGACTAGAGGGGGGTGAATAGGCGATTTTTATGAATTCTTCACTGAGGAATTTGCAGGTGAGGAAATTCCTTAGCGAAGAACTACTTGCAGCGGAATAAGTACTCAAAAGTAAACATAACAGAACACAAGCATGGTCATCATGATGAAATGAAGACAAGCACAGAGTACAGAAAGCGTAAACACAGGATAGCACAGGGTGAAGACGAATAGACTAAAGAAATTGAATTGAGGAAATTGAGAAAGTCTTCAGTCAAAGTCTTCAAACAGATATGAACAAGCACACAACAACTGTAATGAGGAAATGAAAGAGTTGAGGAAATAGAACCAGTAAGCTTGGTGAACACAATGATTTGGTAGACCAGTTCCAACTGTTGTCTCAGTTGTACATCTGGTTGGAGCGGCTAGGTATTTAAACCTGAGGACACACAGTCCCGGACACACAGTCCTCACCGTATTCTCCTTGAGCTAAGGTCACACAGACCTCGCCCAATCACTCGTGGTAGGTCTTCAGGTGACTTCCGAACCTTCACAAACTCGGTCACTCGGCGATCCATAATTTCCTCTTGGATGCTCTAGACCATGATGCCTAACCGTCTGGAAGAAGCACAGTCTTCAAAGGTAAGAAGCGTCGGATCCATGCAGGATCAATCTCTTCAGTGATGCTCAATCACTTTGGGTTTGTAGGTGTTTGGGTTTGGGTTTTCCTCACTTGATGATTTTCTCTCAAAGTCCTCGGAGGATGGGATGCTCTCAAATGACAAGTGTCAGTTTCTCTCGGAGCTGCCAACCAGCTAGTGGTTGTAGGGGGCGGCTATTTATAGCCTAGGGAGCAGCCTGACATGATAAGACATAAATGCCCTTCAATGATATGACCGTTAGGTAGGTAGATATTTTAGTACAGCTGGCGCTTAGCACAGCAACGGTCGGAAATTTGAGGCTCAAATTCCTCAGGGCTATCATGTTCCTCACTGTGTAGGCAATCCACACTGGCGAATTCCTAACTCCTCAGTTAGAACAAATTCCTCAGCTACCAGAAGAGCTTTGTCTCTGCCACTGAAGAATATGACTGAACTGTATGAGATTTCCAATGGCTTCACTCGAAGGGATTGGTAGGTGTAGGATTTTGAGTTGAGCATCACTTGGAAATTTTTCCTTAGTATTTCCTCGACCCCCTTTAACAGTACGGTGTTTCCTATGACTCAAGAAAGAGAAAATGAAACTACGAAAACAAAAGTCTTCACGCTTCATGTTCCTCAAATGAATACCAAGTCTTCAAGGTCACACCAATTTCTTCACTTTCAAAGTCTTCAGAAAGTCTTCAGAAATCCAAAGACTTCAGTCGAAGAACTTCATTTTTAGGGGTCGACTTTCTCTGTAAATATCAAACTCCTCATAGACTTATAGACCTGTGTACACTCATAGACACATTAGTCCCTTAACCTATAAGTCTTCAATACACCAAAATCACTAAGGGGCACTAGATGCACTTACAGAAGATAATTGTTTAGAGGGTGATTCAGAGGGAGACGACCACTCCTATTTACCCCTTGAGGTGTTTGCTCTAACCTGGCATGTTGATGCTGGTCATATCATGCATATGGCACCTCACATTGCTTACTTTATACATCTTATATGTCATCAGCTTAGTTTACATTTGCTTTTTGTGAATGCCACATGTTTGGTTTTTATATCATATATGTGGACCATCTTGTTTAGCCAGGCATCATATACGTGAATCATACAATGCCATCATGTTTAGCCAATCATCGTATATGTGAATTGTATCGTGCCATACTATATTTTTCATCATGTATTCCATTTGTCGACAATGTTTGTACATTCATCTACTCTTCCTATGCATCATCCATTTGAGTCGGTGATGGGAAAATCTGAAGTGAAAACAAGGTCATCTGTGCAGTCAGTGCTACCTGTCGATGCAGATTTCTTGCTGGTTACAGATAGCTCCTCGGAGGAGGATTCAGAGACAGATGACCAGTCGTATTCCCCCCTGAGGTGTATGCTCTAACTTGGCAGGGTTATATTGCTCATATCATGCATATGGTTTCTTGCATTGCCATGCCATCTGCTTAGATTAGACATGCTTTGTGTGAATGCCTCCTGTTTACTTTCTATATCAGATATGTGAATCATGCAATGCAATGTTTTTAGCCCGTTATCATATATGTGAATTATGCATCGCCATCCTATGTAGCCAGGCATCATATATGTGAATTATCTCATGCCATCCTTTTTTTATTACGTATTCGGTATTCCATTTGTTGACAATCTGTGTATATTGAACTACTCTTCATGTGCATCACCCATTTGAGCCGGTTATGGAAAAATCCGGAGTGAAAACAAGGTCTTCAGAGCAGACAATGGTACCTGTTGAAGCATATATCTCGATGGTTAAAGGTAGCTCATCACAGGAGGATTCAGAGACAGATGACCAGTCCTATATCCCACCTGAGGTGTATGATCTAACTTGCAATGTTTATATTTCTAATATCATGCATATTGTGTCTTGCATTGCTTAGTATAGACATCATATGCACAATATTCAATGCCATCTGCTTAGTTTAGAGATCATACATGCGAGTGCCAGCTGCTTAGTATATGAATCAATTATGTAAATTATAACATGTCATCTTGTATACTTAGACAACATGTATCTGAATTATTTCATCCCAACCTATTTTAGAAAGACATCATATAGTTATGTCATGTCATCGTGTTTAGATACTCATCATATCTTGAATTATGCCATTATATCCTGTTCAGTTATCCATCATATATCTAAAACTGTGTCATGCTATCCTGTTTAGTCAGCCATCATATCTGTGAAATCCTGTCATGCTGTCCTGTTTGGTTAGACAACATATATGTGAATTACCACATTTGTCTATCATACAATGTTTGTACATTCAATTTCTTTTCTTGTTTATCATCCATTTGAATTGGAGGGGGTGATGGTCATATCTAAGGGAGTAAAAACCCGTTCTTCCCAAAAGATGGTGGTACCCGTTGATGCAGATAGAACCATGGTTGTACTGGCCCACGAACTACCCCCACCACACATAATCGAGACTCTTCCAGATTGTACACCTACACCGTTGGACAGAGAACCAGCTACACCCTATCTAACCCCAACCCCAGCAGATAGTAACACACTTCAAGTTGACACAGCACCATGTCCACCACAAAGTACCCCCACACGAGCAGTTTGTAAGGCAACTGTAGTGCCCAAAGCACGAAGACCACCACAGCAAACCCAAACTCCATGTTTAAAGCAGAAGAGCAATTGTTCTCAGGTCAGATTTTGTAGCTATGGTGCATACTCATTTGCTCTTGCATCACTGTATTTACTCATACCAACTAATTTTGAATTTGAAGGATCCAACTGAAACTCCAATGGCACAACAAGTATGGTTTGCACCTATTTCTTTAACTGCATTGTTGTTCTAACTTCTTGCTCTATGTTGATTTCAGTTTCAGTTCTATAAACAGTTATGTTCTTAGGTCATGCACATTACAAGTGTTGTTAGTGTTGTGTAGTTTCCCACACTTATATTTTGTCTGTTGCTGTGTCTTAAAAAGATATGATTTGAACTATGTCTCTATCTTGATTTGCCAACATAAACTAGAATGATATAGACAATACAGTGACCATAGTACATAGATATATGTTTGTTTCATGTTGTTATCTTGTCCACCTTACTACTGAACCACTTTACCAAAATGAGTTTCATATACTACATGATAAACCGTTGATGTGTCTGCTTGTTTCTCTTGTAGAATGCGAACAGAATATTGGAGAAGAGCACCCCATAATGCAATGGTAGAGAAAGTAATGCAGATAAGGTTCAAGATAGTGAGACAACCCTTTTGGTCTCCAAGAAAGGCGATAAAAACTATCTTGTAGACAGTGAGACAACCCCAAAGTCCTGTGTTGATGTAGTGTTCGAGTTACTGGCCACTACCGATGGCACAAGATCTTCGAACTCGCTGCCTAAATCACTTCGGCTTCTTCAGTCTCAGCTACAAGCTGAAAGGCATCAGTCGGCTGTGCTGCGGCAAGAAGCCGAAGGTCTGAGTAAGTCCCTGCAGAATTCAGATGCATACTTTCTGGTGCAACAGCAAGCGCTAGAGGATTTTAGCGCCAAACAAGAGAAAACTAATAAGCTTGCTAAGCTTCTCGCCAGCATGGTGGGTATCCAGGATATAAATTCTTGAGCTCCTCTGAAGGGGTTTTAGTTCTAGACTTGTTTTGCTACCGTGTTTATTTGCACTGGTGGCCAATTTAGACCCAGTATGTACTATGCTGCTTTGTTCCCTATATTTGCACTAGTGGCGAACTTTGATGCCTAGTGGATGTAATATGTGTAATAGCCGTAATAGCCTAGCGTAATTTGCTTGCTTATTTATTTCCTTATTGTCTTGTTTATTTGTTGGGTTGTAATCACTGCATTTTAGCGCGACAATAACCATGGGCAACATACTGACCGCTGTAACCATGCTCCTGCTACCTGCCGTAGTGACCATGGGACTCCTACGGGCCGTAGGATCCATGGTCCTTCTACGGGCCATAGAATCATTGGGCCTTTTACGGGCCATATGATCGATTGGCCAAACATGGGCCGCACTATAGGCCGTAAACGGGCTAGAGTGGAAATCGTCTGTTTATGGCCAGACCATAACGGGTCATTAATAGGTCGATATGTATAACGGACTTAATTCTATCGACAGGCATAACGGTTCGTTAATGGGCCGTATTTGGTGACACTTTGGAAACAGTCTAACGGGTTAACGGGCCACAAACAGTCTGACTATAACCAAGGGCTGAATTTGGCCCACAAGCAAAACAGGCCAGTAACGGACCGTAAGTAACCGAATGCTGGAAATGAGCCCAAGAATAAATGGGCCTTTAGAAGGCCGAAAGGTAACACGGGCTAGAAACGGCCCAATGGAATAATGGGCATAAAGTGATACACTGTTCATTACGGGCCAGTTTCACTACAGGCCTTTAATGGGCCCACAGTTACAAAGGGCCTCATATGGGCCGAAAGACGTCATGGGCCATACATGGGCCGGAAGTTAAAATGGGCCAAAATCATATTGGACGGCCCAGATGACGTTACTAGGCCTAATTCGGATAGGCCATAACAGGTCGTGAGTTAGCGGGCTGTAAATGGGCTATATGAGAACAGGCCGTTAACAGGCTTTCCGTGGGCCGGCCCACTTCCTTTTGACCAAGTCAAACGGGCCGGCCTTTTGACCTGAATGGGCAAGTGTTGGGCCTTGCCATGTGTCAACATATCATAGGCGCCTCCTATCCATTGCGCGGTTGATATATGTCTCAACGCGGAGCTGACACGTGGTTGCTACGACCAATGAGAATTTTACATGTGGAAAATCCCCATTGGTCTGGGCAGTTAACGGGTTATCGGATCCAAACCGGAACCCGATAGCTTAACGGCGACTCGTTACGGTGGATGCCACGTGTCAGTTACCTGACGAAAGCACTACTATGACGCACCATTTATCGTCATGGAAGTGGACACTTCCGTGATGATAATTTTGGTATTGTCGTGGAATACTTCTATGATAGCATAGGTATGACTATCTTGATTCTGTCATAAAATCGTCATGGATGTACATGCATGACAGAAAACGTGACCTACTGTGACAAACACGTATCATCATGGAAGTGTATTTTTTTAGTGTGTACATCAATTTGTAGTTTGGTTGATTTGGTTTATTTGGCCAAATGGATCTGCAAGAATGCCTAAGTACCTTCTCTAGCTATCTATCTCAACTCATCTAAATTCATTCATGCTATATCACAAAAACTTGAACAAGTCTCTTTCGGACCCTTCGGGTGAGGAGCACTCAGAGCCACCGATCCGACTAGGGCTGACCTCCAAAACCTTCTAAGTGCTTTTCGGCTAGAGCAACTCACACTCATCTGGTCCCACCGAAAGCACTTGGACTAATCTGATTTTTCAATCCCGGAGAAACTGACATGAAATTATTGGCATCACCGAGTTGTGGTGCTCATAGCAGTTACTCATCTTGCTGCCACCGATGTCTTTCACTCGGTCTCACCGACAGCTCAATGGTATATATACGCACGCGGGCCGTACGTTGAAACTTCTCAATAGTTGTGTCTCCCGCACCTCGTTGCTGCCGTCGCCCGTGGTCTCCGGATTGTCTTTACGTCTCTAGCACGCCCTCGCCTTCGGACTCCATCGCCATCAACGGCATTCTCCTCCGCCATTGCCGTTGTAGAGGATCTCCACCGAGTTTGGGTAAGATTCGATCCCCTAGTGCTTCAATTTCTGATTCAATGCACTAGAGTGTTTTGCGCCCACAAATTTCCCACGGATTGAAAGTTCTATTCCAACAAACTCCATAGAATTAGATTTGAGTAGAAAATTTAGGGTTAGGTTTGCGCAGAAATTATCTCGGAATGATCAAACAAAAAAACGGAATCACCGATTCGGCTCTGGCCATTGCACACTGTATGTCTTGGTGCCACCGAGTGGTATGGATCGGTGAGTTCGAGTCTAAGGTTTTTGTAGAACCCTAGCTTGTCGGAGAGACCGAAACACATCTCGGTCTGATCGAGACTGTGTGACTTAGTCTCTGTAATGGCTTCGGTGCTACCGAAATTATCTGCTCGGTGACTCCGAAATCATTTCTGTGAAAACCTAAAACTGAAGTTTTTACTCAAATTTTTTGGCAATTTTTTTTGCGATGCTCATCATTCCACTCTGCCCCATCTCTTCACAGGTGCAGTGTCAGCAATGTCCGATGCAAGTGACAGCCAGAAGATGTTAGAGGAGCAGAGTGTTGACTTGAGTGCAGGTTCAAGTCCTGAGGGAAGTTTTTATGAGGGGGAGATAAGCTCTCTAGACTTGCCAAAGGCAGCCACTAGATCCAAGAAGAAGAAAACTTCTGATGATGAAGATGGGGATTTTGTTGCAGGAGAGGCAACATAAAAGAAGAAGAAAGTGGTTCTTGCAAAAGACTATGGCACAGCTACAAGCACCAAGCCATCTGCTAGCTCCAAGGAGAGAACAACTGTGAGGAAGGTTCCTGTGTCCAAGAAGGACAAGATCTTTGAGGAGGAGCCAACCAAGAAAAATAGGGTGAGGAAGGAGTTAGATTAGGTGACCTTCAAACCTACCCCCATGAGGAGAGTTGACATCATAGAAGAAGAGGAAGAGCCTGCTGCTAACCCACCTCCTGCCAAGCAACAGAAGCTCATGGCAGATGCCATGAAGAGTGAAGTCCCCTCTCAGTCCAAGCCTAAGGCACCTACTTCCAAGGCAAGAGGGAAGACAATTAGGAATATATCTGCTGCTGAGAAGAACAAGGCCCAGTGCCTGAGAGAGAGGAAGAAGAGGATGCACAGTGCTTATGAAGCTAAGACCCGGATTTCCAGAGCATAATGATGCTCATCCTATTGCTGGGAACATGAAGAAGAGAAAGGACAAGGGATTAAGGAAATGGAGAGAGGCAGACCCCTACTCCATCAGAAGGAGGACTGCAGTTGACTATCGTTTCTACACCAAAGAGCAACAAGATTTCTATGAGATAGTTCTGCTTGACAAAAAGCCAATTGTTAGTGATATGAAGTGGGTGGACTGGAAGTACATTGACCTTCATGAGGACAACTTCCCCCATGTTTGTGAGGATTTCAGGACCATTGGTGTTGATGCATTTATTGGGAAGAAGCTGGCATCATGGAATGATGAAATGATTATGCCATTCTACTCTACAGCTCACTTCTATCCCAATGGAAGAATTGTATGGATGAAAGGAGTGAAGTACCAGTCTAGTATATTTCCGTGGGACACTTTTCTTGGTGTGCCCGAGGCTGATGAGATGGCGTTGATGTCTATGCTAAGCCCAAGATGGATCACAACTCCATGGCCAACATGTACAACTGAGGTACTGGAGAAATATAAGGAATCACATAAACTTGGCTTAGTTATTTCTTGTTGGCAAGACTTGCTACCTCCAACACTATCATAAGGCATACCTTGATGCCCAAGTCAGGTGATGAGAGGATGATTCAAGGTCACTCCATCAATAGGCTGCATCACATTGATCAACATGAGAAGATCAAAGTCATGGATCTTATCGTAGAGACCATCAAGAGGACAACTGCTGGTCAAAAGAGATCTTGTGGATTTGACCCTCATATTCAGATTCTTATCAACTCCAAGTGTGCAAAAAAGAACTTTTTGTTGGATCATGAGCATTTGCCACTTCGGCCAGAGTTTGAGGACAACACCATCAGTATGGATCCTTCACATCCTACTTCAACCGCAGCTCATGCAAGTGCATAGGATGCAAGGGATTCAACACCTAGTGCCTCCTCAGCTCCGTTGCTCAAGACAAAGACTGACCAGATGCAATTCCTCATTCGAGCCACTCAGAGGATCGAGCGGAGCCTGGCCAGCCACGCAAAGAATCAAGAGAGTCTTGAGAGGATTGTAGAGACAAAATTTCATGATCTAGATATCAAAGTGACAGAAGTTCAGTCCATGGTTGAGAGTCTCAAGAAAGAGATGGATGAGGCAAAGCGTACCAACACTGATGAGGATGAACACCATAGCCCAGTACTTCCTACTAATACTTAGTTCCAGAGGATGCCCAGGTCAGCTGCAGTGCCAGACACTTCCAGAGCCATAGTTTCAGCTCCAGCTGCTGCTCCCTCTGTTGCTCCATCAATTGCTCCTGCTGTCTCCACTCCCTCAGTTCAGCAGACATCATCCTAGGCATTTGCAAATGCACTCATCTCCACTCTGACATCGACGCACACCGGCACTGCAAGTCAGAGGACTTCACCGCCAGGAGCTATCGGAGATCAAGCCTAGAGACTACGTTATCGTGTGTTTGACCATACCGTACATTAATGTTATCCTTGCTTGGATATTCATCAAACATGCTTTTGTATGATTATTCACTTGCTTACTTGGTGATGAGTGTCATTTATATTGCAATCTTATCATATTGAGTGCTCCACCAAGATATCTGTGACATGGAAGAGTAACCCAACCTAATCATTTGTGCATTTGCATTCAAACGCAAATTTTTAATAACACACAAATTTAGGGGGAGCTCTTGCTTATCACATACTTCTCAAAGTGATGAAATATTTCATTCATTCTATCTTTTATCGAAGCTTTGATCTATAGGTTGTCATTAATTAACAAAAACGGGGAGATTGAAAGTGTAACTAATCCCTGGGTGGTTTTGGTAATTAATAACAACATATATGTCATTGATCTAATGAACATTGATTTTAGATTTCAGAAAAGATCAATGAGTGGCATGGCATGGACTAATGAAGGTGGACCCCTCAAAATGTGAAGAACAACAATTGGCTACCCCAAGACTCTACTTCTTTTGGTTTAGTGATCCAAGATCACATTGAGTCCCTTAGGAAAGCCAATACTATTAAAAGGGGGCGAGGTATTGTTGATGAGGTTCTTGCTCAAACTGCTTAGTGATATTGCTCCAAAAACCCTCAGTCACTTTCCCAAAACACATATGTCCAAAACCCTAATTCATCATTTCGGTCCCACCGATACAATCCATTCCGAACCAACCGAGATGACCCATCTACTGCCACAGCCAAAACCCTAACATTTCAGTCTGGCCGAAACGGCTCTTGGTCCCACTGAGATAGCCTTGCCAAGTTTCTGAGATGAAATCACTTCATTTCAAAATCACCGAGTGAAACCGATCGGAATTATCGAAACACAGGTCTGCCTTTGCCATTGCACTTCGGTCCCACCGAGATGGTATAATCGGTCTCACCGAAAATGCTAACAGTCATGTCTTTTGCACTAGTCGGTCTCACTGATATTATCACTTTGGTCCCATCGAGTTTGGTCAAAATCTTGTAACGGTTGGATTTTTGGTGCTGCCTATTTATACCCCCTCCACCACCACTTACTCTCTAAGAGAGCCATCAGAACGAAACACAACTTCCATCGTTCGTTTTCTGAGAGAGAACCACCAGCTCATGTGTTGAGATCAAGAGATTCCATTCCTACCATTTGAACCTTGATTTCTAGCCTCTTCAAGTTGCTTTTCACTCCAATCCTTCTCCTACCCAAGCCAAATCTATGAGAGAGAGATTGAGTTTTGAGGAGACTATCATTTGAAGCACAAGAGCGAGGAGTTCATCACCAACACAACATCTATTACCTTTTGGAGAGTGGTGTCTCCTAGATTGGTTAGGTGTCACTTGGGAGCCTCCAAGATCATGTGGAGTTGAACCAAGGAGTTTGTAAGGGCAAGGAGATTGCCTGCTTCCTGAAGATCTACCCGAGTGAGGCTAGTCCTTCGTGGACAGAAGTCATGGTCAAATAGACAAGGTTGCTTCTTCGTGGACCCTTCATGGGTGGAGCCCTCCGTGGACTCAGGCAACCATTACCCTCCGTGGGTTGAAGTCTCCATCAACGTGGATGTATGATAGCACCACCTACCAGAAACACGCCAAAAATCATCGTGTGTTCATTGTGTTTGAAATCTCCAAACCCCTCCTTTACTTACATGTGCAATGTTTTACTTTCCACTGCTACACTCTTAGAATTGCATGTGTACAGTGATACTTAACTTGCTAGAATTGCTAAAATCTGCTACAACTAAAATTGGGAAAAGGTTAGGTTTTATTTGGTCAAGTAGTCTAATCACCCCCCCCCTCTAGACATACTTTCGATCCTACACTACTGAAGAGGATGTGGACATTGACGGTGCTACCACACATATCTTACATGATGAATTTTGGGAAGCAGCACACCCAAATTCGCTCATCACCTCACCTCTGACGCAAGTGCCTCAATCGCCCGCGCGCACTGAAGAAATGCACACTGGTTCTAAAGAACGTCAACCTTCTCTTCATACCATTGCTGAAGAAATTCCAGTTGCATCAGCTGATGAAATGGCACAGCAAGACCTAGTTGTGGATGTCATGAATTCAACTCCTCAATGAGAAGAATCAGCTCCTTCAGCAGACACTAACACAGTTAAAAATGCTACTGCTGAAGAAATTGCCAAATCTCAGGCCATCACTGATCCAAACGACTCCACTGGCTCTCCAAGACTTGTTTTTCATGTGAGGCCGAAGAAGATAAATCTTTAGCATGTTCCTGTTATGCCCAAGACTAGCAGAAGCCTCATGTGGTTATAGTTCGATAATGCCAAGTTCTTCGGGGAGAAGAATTTCTTCGTAGGCGAGTCCCCTTATGACTCAGCCAAGATCAGGCGTCTACACTTCTGGACCAAGACACAAATGAACTTCTATGCATCTTTGTTGTTCGAGAAGAACAAGATCTTCCCGCGTCGTCACATTCCTCATGTGGACATGGAGTCTATTCCATGCTTCAGGCCTGAGCTGGATGGTCTTCACGATGTTGGGTTACTAAGCTTCTATTCGGATGTCTGCGACTGTGAAAGCGCAGGTTTACTCCCAGAGGGCAGGTGAATGGGAGATTTTTAGAAATTCGTCAAACTCTGAAGAATTTGACGAAGATCAGAGTGAAGAAATAGAAACACGAGGGAAACTAAGTCATCACAGATTCAGAGTACATGCAACCAGGATACATAAGAGTGAAGGACATGCAATCATACAATCATACACGCATGAAGAAAATGAACTGAGGAAATAAAGATAGCGTGATGAAATTCTTCAATCAAATTCGTCAGAGCACAAATCATAGATTCATCAACAGCGGAATAAACTAAGAGAGGGTTGAGGAATTTGAAACCAGGTTGGCTCGGTGAAGACAATGGAATTTGGTAGACCAATTCCAGTTGCTGCATCAACTGTACGTCTGGTTGAGGTGGCAGAGTCGCAACTCAGAGGACACACAGTCCTCACCGTATTCCTCTTAAGCTAAGGTCAATTAGTCCTCGCCCAATCACTCGTGGTAAGTCTTCAAGGTAGACTTCCAAAACCTTCATAGACTTGTTCACCGGCACACCACAATGACTCTTGGTGTACTCAGAACTTGACGCCTAACCGTCTGGAAGAATGACAGTCTTCAAAGGTAACAGGCGTCAGATCACACAAATTAATCTCTTCACTGATGCTCAATCACTTTGTCTCTGGGTTTTTCCTCACTTAGGGTTCTCACAAAGTCGTCAAAGGATGGGTTGCTCTCTTATGACAAGTGTCAGTTTTTCTCGGAGCAGCCAACCACCAACAATTGTTGTGGGGGCGGCTATTTATAGCCAGTGGCAACCCGACATGAATTTTCATAAATGCCCTTCTCTCATTCGACCGTTGTCAGGATAAGGATCCACTCAATAGCTGGCACGTGGCGTAGCAGCAGTCAGAATTTGAACTCTCAAATTCGTCGGGGCACTCAATTTCCTCACATTTAGGCAGAACGCACTGGCGAACTCCTAACTCCTCAGCCTGACCAAATTCGTCAGCGGCCAGATGAAATGCATCACTGTCATTGTCAAATGTGTCAGCTGTACATAAGATTTCCAAAGGCTTCACTCGAAGCAGCTTCTGTGTATAGGTTTGAGTGGTGAGTATCACTTCGGAAATGTGGAATATGATTCACCTAGACCCCTTTAACAGTACGGTTTTTCCTATGACTCAAATAAGAAGAAAGGAAACTATGAAAACAAAGTCTTCAGGCTTCAAATCTTCACATCAATTTCTTCAAAGGCCATACCAATTTCATCACCAAATTCTTCACTTGAAGAAATACATTTTTAGGGGTCGTCTTCCATGTGTTAAAGCAAATCTTCTATAACTCTGTCACCTGTGTATACTCATAAACTCATTAGTTACTCAACCTATTCGTCGTCAATACTCCAAAACCACTAAGGGGGCACTTGATGCACTTACAATCTCCCCCTTTTTGGTGATTGATGACAAATTGGTTAGGTTTCAACGTGAGTATAAATAATTTGAAGTGTAAGTACAAAGTTTGAAGAAATTGGTTACAAGATATTGAGGAACTCCCCCTGAATATGTGCATATGAGGAATTTGCTTTGGATTGCAAATGCACATGGCAGGTTGAATTTGTGGAGATCTCCCCCTATATCTTGGAAACCAATCATGCATGATCATACGATATTTGAAGAATATGAATGCATGATGAAAATTGGTGTGTGACAAAATTGTGCATGCATGAGCAGATAATATTTAAGATCAGGCATGGATATCAGATGAAGCATAAGAGTCGGACAACCAATAGTTATTAAGTTACAACTCATAGAGAGCACGGCCAGAAAAACTCAAGAGTTGCAACTTAAGGAAAAAACAACCCATATAACGGCCCGCTTGAAGACTAACTCAAACTTCTCCCCCTTTGTCATCAAATGACCAAAAGGCGAGGAATTTGAAAACTAATGCCCCTCAAGAAAAACATCATGGAGAGGACGAGGGAGCGCCAGCATTGTTAGGGTTATGCGGTGCAGAGGGGCTAGCAGCAGTGTCTTCAACAGCTTCATTTTCATCAGTGGAGCATGCTGAAGAGACTCAGAGCTTGGCACCAGCGGAGGAACTTTAGTGTTCTTGGATTTCTTCCTTAGCGGTTCAGCCCAGTCGAAATTCATCTGAAAGTCATCAGTAGCAAGTACTTCCTTTGTTTTAAGATGTGAAAGAGTGGCCCAACTGTGATCAAATATCTCATGGAGATAATATCTGTTCTTGCGGACGACATTATGTGTCACCACCATATTTGCTTGCATAGCTGCAAATTGACGCTTAACCCATCGATGATGCTTGTCAAGCTTCTGATAAAGACTAGTGAGCAGCTCACGGTCAGTCATGACACGTGGCACTTCTGGTGAAGAAGATGGTCTTGAAACTTTTACAGCGGTGTCTTGGCTGGCAGATTCATCAGCTATGGAGCTGGAGATAGGTTGACGAAATTGTCCATTAAGGGGACAAATTCATTCATTGATAACTTCTTTGCCTTTGCCAGGAACAAAGGATAATGTGCTTTGAAGAATTTCGACATTTGGCAAATAACTCAAGTGATTCTGACGATCAGCACTGTAGTTGATTGAAGACCGGGATCTGATGGATCTCACAATCGATGGTGCATACGGCTTCAAATCAAATGGAGACTGAGCAACAGTGACCAAAGTCCTCAGAAAGAAATCATGAATGTTGATGGGAGTGCCATGTATGATGTGGAACAGCAAGTTCTTCATGACTCCCAAAACTTCCTCAGTGTTGGAATTGTGGCCTTTGATCGGACTGAGGGTCTTTGCCAGAATGCGATACACAGTCTTTGGCACATATAGCAAATCCTTCACTAAGGTTGTCCTTGGTGCATTGTCATCAGCCATAGGCTTCATTAGTACTTGCATCAAATGGTTTGGCAGCTTAGTTACTTCTTATATTCTTCTTGCTCCTTCTTGGGGTGGATCCACGGGAAGAGCACGAAGTAATTCATCAATAGGTACTTTGTAGTGAGTGTCTTCACTCATCCAGTACAGAGCCCAGGTAGCAGTATCTTCAGCATTGCCCGAGAAGTGCACAGTAGCATAAAATTGAAGAATAAGTTCTTCATTCCAGTCGCATACATATGTGCAGAAGTTTAGTAGTTCAGCATCATGTATCACAGCCAAAACAGGCCAGAAGCAAGGAATTGATTCCATATCCATGTGAGGAATATGATGATGCGGGAACACTTTCTTCTTATCAAACAGCAGTGAAGCATAGAAGTTCATATCCGTCCTTGTCTAGAACCTAAGCGTCTTAGCTTGGCCGAGTCATAGGCTGACTCGCCAATGAAGAAATTCTTTTCATAGAATAACTTGGCACCATCAAATTTTGGCCGCTTGAGGCTTTTTCCAATCGAGGGCATAACTGGGACAAGTTGAAGATTGTGCCTTTTCTTTCTGACATCAAGAACTGGTCATGGAGACCCAGTTGAGTCATTTGGATCGGTGACGGCCATAGCATGAGCAACTTCGTCATCTATAGTAGTCAGGATTGTGTCAGTGTCTGCTGAGGGGATTGAGTCTGCACGGGGAGGAGATGCATTGATGACATCGACATCAAGATCATCATGAGCAATTTCATCAGCTGTTGCAACTGGAACTTCTTCAGGAATGTTGTGGAGCAAGTGTTGTTGTTCTTCAGAGCCGGTTGGAATTTCTTCAGTGCGCTGAGGGCGATTGAGGCTCTGTCGTGAGGGGAGTGGTGAGGGGCGAATTTGGGTGAGCTGCTTCCCAATATTCGTCATGGAGTGGAGTGATACGTCTCCGACATATCTATAATTTTTTATTGTTCTGTGTTGTTATATTATCAATCATGGATGTTTTATATTCATTTTATAGCAACTTTATATCATTTTTTGGGACTAACCTATTAACATAGTGCCCACTGCCAGTTGTTGTTTTTTACTTCGTAGAATATTAGTACCAAACGAAGTCCAAATGCCACGAAACCTTTTGGAGAATTTTTTCTGCCTAGAACACAACTTGGGAGCCAAGGAAGTACCGGAGTGGAGGCCCGTGAGGCCCACAAGGCACCAGGGCATGCCAGAGGCCCCTGGCGCACCCTGGTGGGTAGTGGGGCCCACAGGCCCCCTCTCCACCACCTCTCAGCTCTATAAATACCCAAATATTCCAGAAACCCTAGGGGAGTCGAGAGATCAGAGTTTCGACCGCCGCAAGTTCTAGAACCATGAGATCCAATCTAGAGCCCTTTTCCGGCACCTTGGCGAAGGGGGGAACGATCACGGAGGGGTTCATCATCCTCATTGGTGCCCCTCCGATGATGCGTGAGTAGTTTACCACAGACCTACGGGTCCGTAGGCAGTAGCTAGATGGCTTCTTCTCTCTTTTTGATTCTCAATACAATGTTCTCCTTGATGTTCTTGGAGATCTATTTGATGTAATGACTTTTTGCGGTGTGTTTGTTGGGATCCGATGAATTGTGAGTTTATGATCAGATCTACCTATGAATATTATTTGATTCTCTGTTGAAATCTTATATGCATGATTTTTATAGCCTTGTATTTCCTCTCCAAAACTTTGGTTTCGTTTGGCCAACTAGATTAATTTTTCTTGCCATGGGAAGAGGTGCTTTGTGATGGGCTCGATCTTGCGGTGCTCAATCTCAGAGATAGAAAGAGACATGACACGAATGTATCATTGCCATTAAGGATAAAAAGATAGGGTCTATTCCTACATGAATAGATCTTGTCTACATCATGTCATTGTTCTTATTGCATTTCTCCATTTCTTCATGAACTTAATACACTAGATGCATGCTGGATAGCGGTCGATGTGTGGAGTAATAGTAGAAGATGCAGAATCGTTTCGGTCTACTAATCTTGAACGTGATGCCTATATACATGATCATTGCCTTGGATATCATCATAATTATTTGCTTTTCTATCAAATGCCCAACAGTAATTTGTTTACCCACCGTAGGCTATTTTCTCGAGAGAAGCCACTAGTGAATTCTACGACCCGCGGGTCTATTTTCTAGCATATTGCTTCAGATCTATTTATCCAAAAACCCAAAAATACCTTGCTACACTTTTTATTATTTATTTTATTTTGTGTTTTCATCATATCTATTTATCCAATCTTATACTATATAATCTATCTCAATACCGAGGAGGGATTGACAACCCCTCTTACGCGTTGGGTTGCAAGTTTTCGTTATTTGTGTGAAGGTATTGCTTACATAGTTTGGTGGATCCTCCTACTGGATTGCTACCTTGGTTTCATGACTCAGGCAAATACTTACCGTTGTTGTGCTGCATCATCCTCTACTCTTAGGGGAAATAACCAACGCAGATACAAGCAATCAGGAAGAATTCCTGGTAACATTGTCTGGGAGGAACAAGTCCAGATCTATCAGGTACACAATCACAAATCTCATCTCCTTGCAATTTACTTTATTTGCCATTTGCCTCTCATTTTCATCTCCCCTACTTCACAAAAAATTTAGCCTTTTTATTTGCCTTCTTTTTCATTCGCCTTTATCTCATCAGATCTTTTTTTGTTTACAATCTTTTTTGCATAGTTGCGATATCTTAAGAAAATACCAAATTGTGTGATTTTTCCGATACTAATAATAATAATTTTGTTAGTACTCCGATTGCTCCTCCCACCGCTAGTGCGGAGTCTTATGATATTAATGTCGCTTCGTTAAATCTTGTTATGAAAGAGAAATTTCCCGGTACTCCAAATGAGGATGACGCGTCCCATCTAAACACTTTCATAGAATTGTGTGATATGCAAAAGAAAAAATATGTGGACAATGATATTGTGAAGTTGTAATTATTTCCTTTCTCTTGGAGGGATCGTGCAAAAAAATTGGTTTTCATCTACGCCTCGCCATAGTATTGATTCTTGGATAAGTGCAAAGATGCTTTTATTACTAAGTATTTTCTGCCCGCGAATTTTTTTCCCTTAGAAATCAAATCATGAATTTCAAGCAACTTGACCATGAACATGTTGCACAATCTTGGGAAAGAATGAAAATAATGCTAAGGAATTGTCCTACTCATGGTTTAAATCTTTGGATGATCATACAAAAAATTTATACGGGATTGAATTTTGTTCCTAGAAATATTTTAGATTCCGCTGCGGGTGGTACTTTTATGGAAATAAATTTGGGTGAACCTATTAAATTGCTTGATAATATTATGGCAAATTATTCACAATGGCATACCGAAAGAGCACCTACTAGTAAAAAGGTTAACCCGGTTGAAGAAATTAGTACTTTGAATGAAAAAGTTGATGACCTGGCTCTGATACCAGACGTAAGTAGGAGTTCAGGATCACTTCTTGATCATTACTAGTTGACGACCGTTCCGTTGCTTCTCTTCTCGCTCTCACTTGCGTATGTTAGCCACCATACATGCTAGTGCTTGCTGCAGCTCCACCTCACTACCCTTGTTTGCAATTATGGAGTTGTAGTTGATCCAGCCATGCCCTTGTTTGCAATTATGGAGTGCCATAGCATGACTCAATATTGCTCTACTTTTGCTATAAAATATTTCTGGCAGATTGTTAACATGATATTCAATTTTGCCAAGCTTGTTGTAGTTGTTTCATACATGCTATGTAATTGATCTTGCCATGGATAGCTTCATAAACATGCCATATTGCTGTAGGTATACTTGTTTTGTCATACATTGCTTTGTGGTGAGTGCATCAAGCTCACCTAGATGCCTTCATATTATTGTTTCTGCCATGCTCTGTTTTCTGCTAAGTCTGAAACCTGTTAACGAAACTTGTTATGTTACATGGTTGCCATCGTATCTTCTGGTCCTTTTTGGCTTATGGTCAGTAAGGGACTTTTGTCATATGCATTTCATAGATTACTGCCATGCCTTGTTTTTCTATGTTAAGTTCGTGTAACATGTTGATTTCGTGCTCTGAACATTGCCACCTGATGATGTTTCAGGCATGTCCAGTAATTTCACCAAGTCTGTGAACCTGTTATATTTTGCACTTTTGCCATCCTTGTTTGAGCTTGTTATGTTGTGATCTAGCCGTAGCTCAGTGTTCATCTTTTATCAAGCATCTCCTGTAGATTACTTCCATATGCTTTTTTGCTATGTTGGGGTGCTGTAGCATTGTTACTTGATGTATTGTAAGTGCTATCATGCTGTTAATCGCAGATTCGTGTCATTCTTGTTTTGCTTGCCATTTGCAAACCGTGCATCCGTTTCCGGTGATCTTTATATCGATTTCGACCGAAATCATCTCATCTTTCCAGTGGCGTGCTTGGTTTTCCAAGTTACTGCCTTGTTCATCATTGTTCTTTCGGAGCACGCATATGCATCGCATATCATATCTTGCATATCATTCATGTATTGCATCATGTTGCTTGTGCATTTCCCGTGGTTGATTGTGGTTCCGTTGCTTGTGTTCTTGTTTTGGGTAGAGCCGGGAGACGAGTTCATGATCGAGGAACCTGTTGAGTACGCTTACGAGGATCAAGTTTTCGACAACTCTGAGAACCTTGCAGGCAAGATGACCATACCCTCGAAATCACTTCTATCTTTGCTTGCTAGTTGTTCGCTCTATCGCTATGTTGCGCTACCTACCACTTGCTATATCATGCCTCCCATATTTCCATGTCAAGCCTCTAACCCACCTTTCCTAGCAAACCGTTGTTTGGCTATGTTTCCGCTTTTGCTCAGCCCCTCTTATAGCGTTGCTAGTTGCAGGTGAAGATGAAGATTGCTCCATGATGGATTATGTTTATGTTGGGATATCACAATATCTATTATCTTAATTAATGCATCTATATACTTGGTAAAGGGTGGAAGGCTCGGCCTTATGCCTGGTGTTTTGTTCCACTCTTGTCGCCCTAGTTTCCGTCATACCGGTGTTATGTTCCTTGATTTTGCGTTCCTTACGCGGTTGGGTGATTTATGGGACCCCCTTGACAGTTCGCCTTGAATAAAACTCCTCCAGCAAGGCCCAACCTTGGTTTTACCATTTGCTACCACCTATCCCTTTTTCCCTTGGGTTCTGCAGACTCAAGGGTCATCTTTATTTTAGACCCCCCCGGGCCAGTGCTCCTTCGAGTGTTGGTCCGAACTGAGCTGCCTGCGGGGCCACCTTGGGGAAACTTGAGGGCTGGTTTTACTCGTAGCTAGTCTCATCCGGTGTTGCCCTGAGAAGGAGATATGTGCAGCTCCTATCGGGATTTGTCGGCACATCGGGCGGCTTTGCTGGTCTTGTTTTACCATTGTCGAAATGTCTTGTAAACCGGGATTCCGAGACTGATCGGGTCTTCTCGGGAGAAGGTTTATCCTTCGTTGACCGTGAGAGCTTATAATGGGCTAAGTTGGGACACCCCTGCAGGGTATTATCTTTTGAAAGCCGTGCCCGCGGTTATGTGGCAGATGGGAATTTGTTAATATCCGGTTGTAGAGAACTTGACACTCGACTTAATTAAAACGCATCAACCGCGTGTGTAGCCGTGATGGTCTCTTTTCGTCGGAGTCCGGGAAGTGAACACGGATTTTGGGTTATGTTTGACGTAAGTAGGAGTTCAGGATCACTTCTTGATCATTACTAGTTGACGACCGTTCTGTTGCTTCTCTTCTCGCTCTCACTTGCGTATGTTAGCCACCATACATGCTAGTGGTTGCTGCAGCTCCACCTCACTACCCCTTTCCTTCCTATAAGCTTAAATAGTCTTGATCTCGCGGGTGTGAGATTGATGAGTCCTCGTTGACTCACAGATACTTCCAAACAGTTGCAGGTGCCGAGGATACCAGTGCAGGCGATGCTACCGAACTCAAGTGGGAGTTCGATGAGGACCTTGGTCGTTACTATGTTTCTTTTCCTGTTGATCAGTAGTGGAGCCCAGTTGGGACGATCGGGGATCTAGCAGTTGGGTTGTCTTCTTTTCTTTTGGCTTTGACCGTAGTCGGTCTATGTGTGTATCTTGAATGATGTATGAATTTATTATGCATTGTGTGAAGTGGTGATTGTAAGCCAACTCTTTATCCCATTCTTGTTCATTACATGGGATTGTGTGAAGATGACCCTTCTTGCGACAAAACCACAATGCGGTTATGGCTCTAAGTCGTGCCTCGGCACGTGGGAGATATAGCCGCATCGTGGGCGTTTCACTTATGAAATTGGTTGCTAGTAAAAATGCTCCTATTGATCTTAATGATGTGCCTTTGTCTACTTTGATTGATCAAAATAGTGATTCCGTATATGTGCATTTTGTCTCGTGAAACATTTTTAATAACAATGCTTATAGAGGAATTTTTAATCCTAGGCCTTTTCCTGGAAATTCCTCTAATAATTATGGCAATTTCTATGGTAATTCTTCTTATAATAATAATAGGGTGCCCTCGGATCTTGAGAGTAATATTAAAGAATTTATCAATGCTCAAAAAGTTTTCAACACTACGATAGAAGAAAAGTTGAATAAGATTGATGATATGTCTAGAAGCATTGATGAAATTTCCCATGATGTAGAAAATATCAAGATTGAAATTTTTTCACCTAAGGTTGATGTCAATGAATCAATTAAAGCTTTATATGTTTCTATGGGTGAAAGTAAGAAAAGAACTGCTATGCTTAGACCTAAATGAGAATTTTTAGAAAGAGTGTTTTTGACGGATTGCTTTCACCATAATGATGAAGATCTTAAAATGGTTGGTGTTTCTTCTACTAGTGGACCCGTTGCGCCAAATGGCGCAGAGGTACGCTAAACCCATGTTCGCGATGAAAAAAATATCCACGGTTGTAAGGGTTCATGGTTTAGAGATGTATATGTACATTTTTATTTGATAGTACAGAGCCCCATTTAAAACAAAATATATGTTTTAGTTAAGTGCATATGACCCCCGCAAAAAATAGTACATATGATAAAAAAATTGTGTCCTGATGTGCACACACATTCTAATTTGGTGGTATATAGGACCATTAAAACCATGTCATGTTGAAAATATGTGTATCCCTTTAGTAACCTTCTTGTTTTTCCTTCTTGTTTGGTGTTCCTATCATTCTTGTTTTTCATATTTCAAAGTAGTTGTATGGTGTATAATGGCGCAAAAGCCCAATTCAAACCAAGAACTAATTGCAAGTATTTTCCTTAACTTAAGAATATCCCAAGAGCATGTCTTCAAGTGTTGCAGGGTTGTATATCTTCAAATGTTGTGCCACTTAGACTCCTGTATATTTTAAAGCAGTTGTATGGTGCATAAGGCCAAGTATATCCAATTGCCTCAAACATACAAAAAAGGCCAGGTATATCTTCAACTGTTGCAGGACTGTATAGTTTTGTTGGTAGGGCATGCACCCCAATATTATTAACTTTTTATAGTGTCTAATCCACAGCTCTTTTATTTCATGTAACATGCGAGTACTTCTTCAGCGTTACAACACCACACCAGCATCTTTTATTTCATCAGCCACTACTTTCACATTTTTGCACTTCAATAGGACAAAAGCTTAAAAATCTACAAAACGTGAAGCCGAAACACCGGCATCCCTTAGAAAACTAAAAGAACAAAATCTAGCAGAGTAACAGAAACACATGATCTACAACGAATTAACTGGAGCATCTGTGCAAAGAGCAAACTCATCATTAAAATAAGCAAAATTGGTCCAAATAATTTCAGTCTTCCAAGTTATACAATACATGGCCTAAAACTACATGATACAACCTCAACAGACACTCTGTGAGCAGAACTCCAGGAAACATGGGAATATCAAGGAAAGAAACCGAGAAATATGGAATACAGGGAATTATCAACTCCAGTCCTTTGTTACAATATGGACATCCACTGACGCACACTGTTGATTAATGCATGTAATATCTTAAACCATCTAGGCTATTATATGCGACTAAATTTTGCTTCACAAATATGTTAGACAATAACCCTGCAAATTTCTTGATGTAGCCATGCTGAAGTCACCCCCTGTCCAAGATTGTGGGGTATGTTTCATAGCCAATTGGCGCTTGAGGCTTGAGAGTTCATAGGTTAATATACACTCCTAATAGAATCAAAGTAAAACCAAATAGACCCATTGCCTCCATACCTAGTAAGTACATGGTGGGGTTGAAATCTAACACTGTCCCCAACATCCAAATTCACCAATAGCTCTACCTGATGGACATGCTGGAAAATATAATCAAACTGAAATCAAATGCCATCACATGTAGGCAGCACCATGAGCATGCACACACATACGGAATATGTAAACAACTTACACGTAGAATATGCAGACTTAAAAAATGAATGCAAGGTGCATGTCATAGATAAAACATCACTTCTCAAATTAGCACCAAAATAAGAACATCAGGTATCATTGATAGTAGACTTAGGAAACTAACCAAGAGATGTACTGAACACATCTAATAGGACATGATCAACTAATAAAGAAATCAATTATCAAAAGAATGTATTAACCATAAATCATGTAATCAAAATCAGAAGACCAAACTCTTCATAAGCTAGGGGGAAAGTTTGCACAAAACCGTCCGCAGCATATTCCTTTTCTTTTCTTTCTCAGAACTAAACACACTATAGCAATGATGAATTAAGATCCACATTTGTAACTACAAAATTGTATAAACCACAAATACTTTATGTACATGCATATTTACCTTAACATGTAGCAATCCATAAATATCAGATGTGGTTTAGAGGCACTGCCTCTACACGAAGGTTCTCCAAGAAACAGGAAGTTATTTTCTTTTTTAGAAGTTGGTAACAAACTAACTTGCAATGCTTCGGAGCAACCTAGCTAACATATATAAAATCTGATGGACGGGTAGGTGTAGATGTTCCTCCGAGACTAAAATAAAAAAACATAGATGGACTGAAAGCTTTGCCAAGAATAATAACAGTACATAGATCATAAAACAAATGCAGCAGCTAGAAAATAAGGAAAGGAAGAAACCTTGATCAACAGAACGAAGAAGCAGAAATCCTGATGAACAGAACAAGGAAGTAGCAACCTCCAAGATCATGTACCTTGCAAAACAACATAAAATAAAACAAAAGGATAAATCAGGGCACGGGCATTCCGCTAAACAGTTTACTACTATCAGGTCCTGCATGCACACCTAGTGTAATCCAGCAAGTTTGCATATTATGCACCTACCAAGCAAGAAACAACTAATGAAGCGGTTAACATTTTAAGATTATGTTCAGAGAATAAAATGCGAGATGACATAGAATAATCCAGGGACAAATAAAACAGAGGAACTAAAAATACTGATTCATCCATGCGGTGCATGCATCACATATCTAGGGGCCTTTCAAACTTCAACTTCGGTCGTATTAGATGCTTATAGCAAGCAATACGAACCTGGGAGCCTTTGAAAATTCCTAATCACAACCTTAGATTTGATTATCTGTACAGAGTGCACACCCATATGACCATAGCTAGACATTCAAACGCATGAGAGCAACAACAGAAGTCCAGAGAACACAGCCACAAACGAATGGCATGACAACAACCCAATACGACCTGCCATTCAACCAGGGCAACGATTATCCTCTTAAAGTTCTAAATTCCTAGCAGCAGTAAGAACAAAACGACAAGTTCCTAGCAGCAGCAATATGAAATGATAGACAAAGAGATTCTGACTACATAGGAATTTTATCGAACAGCTTGAAGGCAAGCATGGAAAAAGGCATCACACCGGAACGTAAAAGGTAGGAACCGTAGGAATGGCAGCAGATTAGACGAGCAACAAAGTAAACCTGCAGACGAGCAAACCACAGTTAGCAAAGTGAAGGAAGAACACAAAGAAGAAGACAATGCGGAAGTGGAAAAGGATCTGAACCTCAACCACATGGATTGAATTAGCGTAGTAGCGCCATCGAAACAGAGCCTAACGAAACACCGGCGAGCAAGGAGAGACTGTCATAGCAGCGGGGAGCAGAGCAAAAGGAAAAGGAAGGAAATGGAGGGAACGGCCGAACCGAAAAAAGGGAGGGACTGCTCGTAGCAGCAGGGGGCAGAGCGAAGGGCTGTTTGGTTCCCAGCCACACCTTGCCACACTTTGCCACACCTCATCTTAGGCAACTTTGACCAAGTTTGGTAGCTGTTTGGTTCTAGCCACACCTAAGGCAAGAATATTTTTTATGAGCAGTGAACCCCATATGTCATAGACACAAAAAGTGTGGCAAGATTCCCTTAGGCAAGCCAAAGTGTGGCTTACAATTTGAGCAACTCAAGTAAGGCAAGTGTGGCAAAAATCATATGGCAATATATGGAAAAGATGTCACAATCCAAACAGCCCCAAAGACATGAAGGGGAAAGTGTTCTCTCCCCAGAAACCCGCCACATTCAACGGCCACACGATTCTCCACAGACCCACCAACAAGAGAAAAACACGTGGTTCGTTGGGACCAGACGGACCCACAAGAACAGAGGGGACTTGGACACCCACACACGCATCGGGCACACACACTTTTCATTAGCCTGTCGACCAACACACACCTACTGGTCCCAACACACAGCGCTCGCACGCATCGTACACAGGGGCCAGCCGCGGGACCGTGGCGCTCGCACGCCTTGCATGTCCCGGCCCGCGTCATCCACAGGAAGAAACGAGACGAGTGAAAAAGTGCAAGCGATAACCCACCTCACAAGCGCGTGATCCATCCCCCAACCTGGCACATCCGTCATTATGTGAAAACATGGGGGCGGGTGTACACCCGTCAGTACAACAGCTGAAAAGACCGGGTCGAAATAAAAACACAGCTGAGGAGATAGTGGCACCACAGTGCAGCCTAACAACTCCCTCCGACCCGGAAGAAGCGACTTGACACGGTCCGAACAAACACCACCCGCCGACGTGTAGGACGACAGACAAGCCTGGCCCATAGGTCACACGGTGGAAAGAACCAGCGGGTGTGCCTCCATCAGCCAACCCCTTTCCCCGACGCAAACCTTGACGCGGAGGGAAACAAAAGAGGAGAGGACGGATGGGGCCTGCCACGAGCCTGAGCTAGACGCAGCGGAGAGTGCGCATGCAATCGACCAGCCCTGAACTCGAGGGCCCTACACGCGACAGCAACCGATGACGCCCTGACCCTACCGAAATGGCATCCAGGGGGCCGACGAGCGGGACCAGGAGCAGCACCGGCCCACCTGTCATCGTGCCAGGTCAAAGGTGGTGCAGAAAAAGGGTGCACACACACCAGCCAATCCCTCCGTAGCTGCTCCCCACAATGCATGACGTGGACAGCGCGCCAAAAGCGTCCGCCAAAAGCAGTTGACCCAAGAAAACTTGGGTCTACACCCTACACCACGGGACCGGCACCCAGTGCAACCGGCGAGCGGGGCTAAGGGCAGCACCGGCTCACCCGGCATAAGCCCAGCACAGGTGCAGGTGCATACGCGCCGGCCAACACCTCTGCGGTGCCATCAAGACGCACGACGCGGTCTGCGCGCACCGAGACGTGCGGCTCAGCAGGAATGGCTCACACGGAAAAATCTAACCCAGCCAATCGAAGGCCTCACCGAGCCCACCAGTCATCGCCCAACACGAAGTAACGTTAAGTCAAAAAATGCAGTCAAAATCAAACGGCAGTGCAACAGCGTTGACCCGACCAAGGCCAATCGAACGGCAAGCAACGATGCGAAAACGAAGGATGCTCGAGAGGGAGGGTCGCCCAGCCACCTTATATGTTAAAATTGATTCCTTGTTTAGCAATATTAAAATTGATTATAAAGGGATTGAAGAAGAGTCAACTTTATCTAGAAGGCATCACGATAATTCAGAGGGTGAAAATCTTGTTGAAAAAATTGATAAAGGTGGGTTTGTAGAGGTCAAAACTTTAACTACTGATGTGCCCACTTGGATTACAAAGATTTTAGTTATGATAGTTGTTCTTTGATTGAGTGTATTTCTTTGTTGCAATCCATGATAAATTCACCCAATGCCTACGAACAAAATAAAGCTTTTACTAAACATATTGTGGATGCCTTGCTAAAAGATTTAGAAGAAAAATTGGAGTTAGAGATTTCAATTCCTAGAAAATTATATGATGAATGGGAACCCACCATTAAAGTCAATATTAAAAATTATGAGTGCAATGCTTTATGTGATTTTGGTGCTAGTGTTTTCACAATTTCGAAATATCTTTGTGATGTGCTTGGTTTTACCAATATTGAAGAGTGTTCTCTTAATTTGCACATGGCGGATTCTACTATTAAAAAGCCTTTGTGAAGAATTAATGATGTTCTTATTCTTGCAAATATAAATTATGTGCCCATAGACTTTATTGTGCTTGATATCAATTGAAATCCGTCTTGTCTTATAATACTTGGTAGACCATTTTTGCGAACTATTGGTGTCGTGATTGATATGAAAAAGGGAATATTAAATTTCAGTTTCCTCTAAAGAAGGGTATGGAACACTTCCCTAGAACTAAAATTAAGCCACCATATGAATCAATCATGAGGTCAACCTATGGAGCAAAAACCAAAGATGACAATACTTGAATCTATGTATTATGCCTAGCTAGGGGCATAAAACAATTGCGCTTGTTGGGAGGCAACCCAATGAATAAAATTTATTTTTGCCTTTTTCTTTCTGTTATTGAGTGTTTGCACAATTATGCTACTGTTACGATTGTGTTTTTATGTTTTAGTTAGTGTTTGTGCCAAGTAAAGCCTTTGGGATCATGTTGGGTGATAGTTGATTTGATCTTATTGGAAAACAGAAACTTTTGTGCCCAGTAGCAGAATTTTTAAAAATCATAAAAGCGTGATAAAATTCTGGATTTTTTACACAAGATTTACATACAAATTTCCTACGTTTTCCTAAATTTTCAGAATTTTTGGAGTTACAGAAGTATGGTCAAAGTCCATATTACTTCAGACTGTTCTGTTGACAGATTATGTTTTCATTGCATTATGTGCTTATTTTGATGAATCTATGGACTATATCGGGGGGTATAAGCCAAGGTAAAGTTAGAATACAGTAGGTATAATGCAATAATAAAATATGAATGGGTTTGCAATAGTACTTAAAGTGGTGATTTGCTTTATTATACTAACAGATCTCACGAAGGTTTTTGTTGAGTTTTATGTGATTGAAGTTTTCAAGTTTGTGGTGAGATCGCGATGGATGAAGGAATAAGGAGTGAAAAGCGCCTAAGCTTGGGGATTCCCATGGCACCCCAAGGTAATATTCAAGGAGAACCAAACAACTAAGCTTGGGGATCCCCTCTTTCTTCTAACGACCATCGGTAGTTTTACTTGGAGCTATATTTTTATTCGTCGCATATCATGAGTTTTTCTTGGAGCGTCTTGTATTATATGAGTCTTTTCTTGTTTGGATTTTTAGTTTGTCACAATCATCCTTGCTGGGCACACCTATTTGAGAGAGCCATGATGATGCTATGATTTGTTAGAATTGCTCTATGTGCTTCACTTATATTTTTTGAGCTATGGAATTGCACTAGTGCTTCACTTATACCTTTTTTAGCACGGTGGTGCTTTAATTTCTTGAAAAAAATACTCTCATACTTCACTTAGATTAATTTGAGAGTTAGTAAATTTTTGAAGAAATTCTCTCATACTTCACTTATATTATTTTGAGATATGAAAATTATTTTGAAGAAATATGTGCTCTTGTTGTTCACTTATATTTGTTTGAAAGCTTTGCTAGTAGCAACGGTAATATATGAAACAAGTCCCAAAGTGATAGATATTCAAGGGGGATAAAATAAAAACTTTCATGAAGATCATTGGATATTAAAAACTTGATTCCTTGTAATAGTTTTGAGAAATGATGATAGTAATATGTGAGTAATGTTGGTGAATAATTATGCTTTAGTAAGGATATTGGTGTTAAGGTTTGTGATTCCCTATGCAAGCACGAAAGTCAATAGTTATGCAATGAAACTACATCCTACTTGTGGTGCATTATTCGGTGTTAGTTATGTTTAATGCTCTTTTACGATCGTTTTCGTTTCTTGGTTGGTCGCTTCTCAATCTATTTGCTAGTCTCCATTTGTACTAAGTAGGAATACTGCTTGTGCATCCAAACCCCTTAAACCAAGTTGTGCCAAATGAGTCCACCATACCTACCTATATGCGGTATTTCCATTTCGTTCCAAGTAAATTTGTATGTGCCAACTCTAATATTCAAAATAAATTTCCTTTTTGTGTGTTCGTACCACTCATGAAGCGGCAGGGGGTGGCCAATATTTTCCATGCTAGATACTTTATTCTCAAGATGAGTGTTTATTCACTTGTCATTGCATGAGAGTGTGTCAAAAGTAATAGGGATTCCCAATCCTGAAATGCAAAGAAATTTTATTTATGTTGTTCAACAATAAATTCCTTGGAAAGTGTTGGTATGGAGGGCACCCGTGGATACGGCTAGCCATGGATTGTGAAAGAATGGTGGAAAAAGGAATAAACTTTATTTTCTGTTTGGGAACCACCTATGATTTATCTAGCATGGAAAGTATTGGGAATTCTCGGTCATTTTCGTTGAAGGGAAAAGCATGCCACCCAAAATAATTTTATCTATCAATTTAAGCTTTGAGCTCTGGCACCTCTACAAATCTCTTCTTCACTCTGCGAAGGGCCTATCTATTTACTTTATGCAATTTTTATTTTTTGTTGAGTCTCCATCTTCTCTTATAAAGCACCAACTAGGGAACACTATTATCATACTTGTGCTTTGAGCACAGTTAATATTTGAGTGTGTTTCATGAATGGATCAATGATGAGCATAATGGGCTAGGGATAGCTTTCTTTAGTGTTGATATTTTGAGAGACATCGTTGCTTGTTGATATGCTTGAGTATTGATGTCTTCATGTCAAATATAGACTGTTGCTTTGAATCATCTAAAATTCCAAATGTCCATGCTACAAAAGAAAACATTATGAGATGAACATGTTAGGCAGCATTCCACATCAAAAAATATGTTTTTATCATTTACCTACTCGAGGACGAGCAGGAATTAAGCTTGGGGATGCTGATACGTCTCCAACGTATCTATAATTTTTGATTATTCCATGATGTTATATTATCAATCTTGGATGTTTTATATCATTTTATAGCTAATATATAAAAAATTTAGGACTAAACTATTGACATAGGACCCAGTGCCAGTTGTTATTTTTTGCTTGTTTTTTACTTCGCAAAATATCAGTACCAAACAAAGTCCAAATGCCATGAAACTTTTTGGAGATTTTTTTCTACCCAGAAGACAACTTGGGAGCCAAGGAAGTACTGGAGAGGAGGCCTGTGGAGCCCACAAGGAACCAGGGCGCGCTAGAGGCCCCTAGCGCCCTGGTGGGTAGTGGAGCCCACAGGCCCCCTCTCCACCGCCTCTCAGCTCTATAAATACCCAAATATTCCAGAAACCCTAGGGGAGTCGAGAGATCAGATTTCCACCGCCGCAAGTTCCAGAACCATGAGATCCAATCTAGAGCCCTTTCCGGCACCTTGCCGGAGGGGGAAACGATCACGAAGGGGTTCATCATCCTCATTAGTGCTCCTCCGATGATGCGTGAGTAGTTTACCACAGACCTATGGGTCCGTAGGCAGTAGCTAGATGGATGCTTCTCTCTTTTTGATTCTCAATACAATGTTCTCCTCGATGTTCTTGGAGATCTATTTGATGTAATGATTTTTTGCGGTGTGTTTGTTGGGATCCGATGAATTGTGAGTTTATGATCAGATCTATCTATGAATATTATTTGAGTCTTTGTTGAACTCTTATATGCATGATTGTTATATCCTCGTATTTCTTCTCCGAAACTTTGGTTTGGTTTGGCTAACTAGATTGATTTTTCTTGCCATGGGAAGAGGTGCTTTGTGATGGGTTCGATCTTGTGGTGCTCAATCTCAGTACCAGAAAGAGACATGACACGCATGTATCATTGCCATTAAGGATAAAAAGGTGGGGTCTATTCCTACATGAATAGATCTTATCTACATCATGTCATCGTTCTTATTACATTACTCCATTTCTTCATGAACTTAATACACTAGATGCATGCTAGTTAGCGGTCAATGTGTGGAGTAATGCAGAATCGTTTCGGTCTACTAATCTTGGACGTGATGCCTATATACATGATCATTGCCTTAGATATCATCATAATTACTTGCTTTTCTATCAATTGCCCAACAGTAATTTGTTTACCCACCATATGCTATTTTCTCGAGAGAAGCCACTAGTGAAATCTACGGCCCCCGGGTCTATTTTCTAGCATGTTGCTTCAGACTATTTATCCAAAAACCCAAAAATACCTTGCTGCACTTTTTATTTATTTATTTATTTTCCATTTTCATCAAATCTATTTATCCAATCTTATACTATTTAATCTATCTTAATACCGAGGAGGGATTGACAACCCCTCTTACGTGTTAGGTTGCAAGTCTTTGTTATTTGTGTGAAGGTACTGCTTACATAGTTTGGTGGATCCTCCTACTAGATTGATACCTTGGTTTCATAACTGAGGGAAATACTTACCGTTGCCGTGCTGCATCATCCTCTCCTCTTCGGGGAAATAATCGACGCAGATACAAGCAATCATGGAGGAGTTGTTTCACCATTGATATCCACTTCCTCCTCATTTTCTTCAATCAGTAGAGTATGCTGAGGGGTTTGAACAGTTTCTTGAGGCGTAGATACATCAGTGTGAGCCTCAATTTATTCATCCGTTTGCTCTGTAGTAGCAGGAGAATGGGTATCTTCTTCTTCATCAGCCTGAGGGATTTCATAATCCACCCCATATGGAACCAGTTGAAGATTCTCAGGATTACGAGTAGGGGGTGCTGATGAGATTGGAATTGCATCAATGGGAATGACAATTGAAGACAATGTTGTCGTCTTCACTTTCTTCAGTGATTCAGGCATCGGTGCAGTTGATACCTTTCTCTTCTTAGCTTCTCTCTCAGTAACTTTCGTCTGCTTCGCTTCTGAAGCAGAAGGAAGAGTGATAAGCTTCAAAGATGAAGCCGTTGTTGGAGCTGCTGCTGAGGAACTGGTTGGAGCAGTTTCATCAGGCGTGACTGATGCAGTCACCCTGGCAATTTCTTCAGGCGCAACACTAGTCGCCCTGGGAATTTCTTCAGAAGCAACATTATCAGTTGCCCTTTCAGGTTCTTCAAGCGCAACATCTTCAGTTGCCCTGGCATTTGCTTTAGTAGATAAAGGCGCAGTCTCACTGGCCTGTGTGGTTGGTGGTGGAGCTTATGAACTTGATGGTGGAGCAGGGCCAAACTTGGTGGCTTCTGTTTTGTTGTGGTCTTCAACTACCTTAGTTGAGGCAGTGATGAACCATTCTTTGACACCACAGAAATGATTGGCTTGTCTTTCATGTTCCTCACACGGGTGAAGAATTTCAAACTGTAGTGTCACAAACTATTGAGGAGACATAGAAAGCATTTTCTTCTTCAGCTCCTTCTCCTTTTGCACTTTCTGCTTGTGCACCAGTTTAGCTTGTGCAATGTTGTATTTCTCATTCAATATGAATGAAGAAATCATATGGCCTGGATCAAGAGGGAGGTTGAGGTCATCAAGAGGAGTCTCTGGATTGGTGCACCATATGTCAATGAAATCGAGCAATTTCTTCGGGTCCAGCAGCATAGGAACAGAAGAATTCTTGGCAATAGCAGCCTGCTCTTGCTTTCTTCTGAGGAACTCCGCGAGCTCTTCTTCGTCAACTAGCCCGTGTTCATCAACTTGAGGCACAACTGCCTTTCTCTTAGGACTTGGCCTAGCTCCACGGCCAGCAGTAGCTTTCTGCTTCAGCTTGGGTATTGGGGACATTCGTTGCCAACTAGCTGAGGCACTTGATGCAACGATTGAGGCTATTGGAAAGCCCTCGGTGCGCTGGCAAGATGCGAGTGCGACCAGTGGTGAAACTCTTGCTGCTGCCATTGAAGAACTTGATGAAGGAGGAGGCACTGAAGATTATGAAACTTTTGGTGCTGAAACCTTTGCAGTCTTGGGTTGGGCCATTGAGGGCATTGAAACAGTTGGCCTTGGCTTGTGTGCAGGCTTCTTTTGCATAGATTTCTTTGGAACACTAGCACTGCCACTGCCACTTGCTTCAGCTGACGCCTTTGAGGCACGGCTGAATTCTTCAACGGCCTTATTTGCTTGTTTGGCCAATGTGTCTTGACGCTTTGCCCATTCTTGGGGAAATTCTTCACCCCTTCTGATATGTGTGGGATCAGCAACTTGTCCTGGAGCAAGCGGTGGTCTTTTGCACGGAGGCTTAACATCGAATCCCTTCAAGTACTTGGGAGTGACATAGTTGTAAGCTCTCCATTCATACATCAAGTGTCTCTTTGTTTTCTGCATACGAGTCTTCGTTGCTTATCAGGCTCTGGGCCATAATGCTTTCATCAGGCGTGTTGTATCCTAAGTCATCAGGGATTTCAAATGCTATATGTTCTTCCTTCCTTTTTCCACCTTTCTGTGACCTCTTTCCATCAGCCATTTTCTTCAACCGAGGATTTTGAACCCGTGAGGACTCTTGTCAGTGTACAAAAGTAGGGGCTCTCCTTTTAACCACTTTACTTGTGCACGGGTAGTCGGAGCCACGCCGGCGGCCGCACTTAGCAGGGCAGAGGAGGGAAGCCGGAGAGAAGCCGGAGCACAAGACGGTCAGGGCAACGCCAAGACCAGAAACACCAAAGAGCTAGAGGGCGAGGTGGACTCCCCCGGCAAGGCCCTTGCCGGGGCGGCCACCGCGGCCCCGGCAAGGCAACTTGCCCAGTACCAGCAGAGCGAGCCACCCTCGAGCCCAAGAGTTCCGAACGCCGCCAACGACTACGTTGGAACCAAGGCACGGGAGGCACCCCTGTGGTGGCATGCAGATCTTTTTCAAGATCATAAATACACAAGATCAGATGAGGACCAGAAGACGGCGACCCTCAGCGGGATCCTAGCCGAGGAAATCCACAAGACCCCCGACAAGCACCTTGCCGGGGACGACTGCAACGCCACGGCAAGACCCTTGTCGGGCCCCCCGGCAAGACCCTTGCCAAGGGCATCAGCGAGGCCACAGCCAGGCCCGCGTCAACCAAGACTCCGCCGTCGTTCGCATGCAGCTGCCAGCCCAAACAGCTGGGCAGGCACCTGCGTGGCAACATGCGGCTTCTAGACCAACTCAGCAAGCACCTGCATGGTGGCATGCAGATCTTCGTGAAGGCCCTGCCACCGCGCCACCTCAGCATCCTGCCTGCCTACATGGCGCTGCACACATTGCTGGCCTAGGCGCGTGTCCAAGCAAGGCGGAGCGGTGACGGACGGGACGGGCCTCGTTCCCGTCCCCGATAAAGCTAATGGACACCTAAGTAGCACATTTAATGCGCTAGTGCCAGGCGATAAGCTCGCGCACTGTACGCCTTTCCACCTCCCGTGTGCCACTGTGGCAACCCCCTTTCGACTATAAAAGGAGGCCCGAGGCATACTGGAGAAGGATTCGGCTCTTTGGAACTACGCAGCCACCGTAGCTAGTTCAAGAGCTCAAGAACACTCTGAAATACACACCAAAGCAGGACTAGGGTATTACGCATCCTCGCGGCCCGAACCTGAGTAAACGATCTTTGTGTTGGCTCCTAAACCTGCTCTTCTCACAACCCCGCGCCCGCCAACCGTAGAAGGGATTCCAGTGATCCCATAGGTGTCGTTTCCCCGACATCTTTAGCACGCCAGGTAGGGGTGCGCAGTTGTGAGAATCTGGTCTAGCAGTTAGCCTAGCAGTTCTTCATCGCCATGGCTCCCAAGAAGAAGACGATCACGGCAATCGGCTCGTCGGGGGCCGAACGGCCCGTGCCAGTGCGGGTGAGCAGCGGGCCGGTCGCGGACCGAACCCGAGCCGCGGCCTGCGAGCACCAGCATCGCTCTGGCAGTCAGAGTCTGGCGAGTGGCGTCGGTCATGCGCCAGACGATGGGCCGCACACCGCCAAATCCAAAGACGGGGCTGGGGGCCCCCGCAGGCGGCGCGCGGCCCTCCAGGGGTGTCGCTGTGCCCCCTACGGGCGGCGCAGCAACCTCCAAGACGCCTACGCCGGCGCCCACAGCGCGCTCTTCCCAGGGTGCGCGCGACGATCAGTGCCACCACGTTGGAGACCCCGGACGCCGCCGTGGGAAGAGTCATGTGCAGCATCTGCAGGACGAAGGAGGCTAGCATGCCTGCCGAAGTGCTAGCAAAAATGGCACGCAGCCGCTGGGCCATGATAGAGCTCCTTCTAATGTGGTTAGAAGTCGAAGCGCGCCACGGTCCACGCAACTCTCGCCGCCACCCACGCCAGCAGAAGCTTTAGCGCGCGCAGCTACTCCTCGACTTCCCTCCTGCTGCGGAAAAGCTCGATGAGTGGAGGGCCACCATCCGGAGCCTTGTCGGCGTCGCCAACCAAGACGAGCCACGGCCAGCGGGGCCCTCAGGCCGGTGCTCTGTCGAACCACCGCATGCCAGCGGTGGAGGGGCCGGAGATGCTGCAACCACGGTGCACTCTCCTCCTCCACGCCAGCCACCGCGGGTGTCGATCCGTCGTGATGACACTTGTGATAACATTTCCATAGCATCATCCGACCCACGGACCCACCACGACCAGCGCCAAGTTCTTCGGGAGCGAGCCCATGAAGACGCTCGAACCACCATCGAGCGCCGGCGCGATACAGGCCACCAGTCAGATAGGCGGGCGGGGCCCACTATGGACCACCCAGCACCGGGAGGCTCCGGTGGCCTACCTTACAAGCTGGGTTGCCCAGCCTTCACCCGTGAGTTGCGGCAGTTCCAGTGGCCGTCCCACCGTACGTTCAAGCCCGACGTCGGCGAGAAGTACAATGGCAAGACCCACCCGTCGGAGTTCCTCAACATCTACACCATCGCGATGCAAGCCGCTGGAGCTCGCGACGACAAGGTGCTTGCCAATTACTTCTCGTTGGCCCTGAAACCCAATGTCATGTCTTGGTTGATGCACTTGCCGGCGGATTCCATTTCTTCTTAGTCGGACCTGTGTCATGAGTTCGTTGGTGCCTTCACCGGAGGCCACCAAGCTCATGGCCAGGCGAGTGATTTGCATATCATTCCCCAAAAGGAAGGTGAAAACCTACGCAAGTACATAGAGAGGTTCAGCCGGGTGCAATACAGCATCCCAGATGTTCATCCTGCCGCTGTGATCAGCGCGTTCCATCAGAATGTGCGCAACCGCAAGATGCGTGAAGAGCTGGCGATGAACAAGGTCAAGGATGTGGCCGAACTCCATGTTTTGGTCGATAGATGCGCCCGGGCTGAAGAGGGAAGGAAGTACCCTGGCGAGGACGCCGGCGTGGAAACCGACTCTACCGACGAAGACGCCACCACCCCGACGAAGAAGGGTCGGCGTCGCAATAGGAAACGCAAGGGCAAGGTCGTGCTTGCCGTCGAGGGATCCGACGACACCGGCGCTGCCAAGAAGGCCAAGGAAGACGACCCCGGCAAGGAGATTGCCGGGTGTGCCGCTTGCCGGGCCTTGGCGGCTGCCGACAAGCCAGGAGGCTCCGACAAGCAATACTGCAAGATCCACTGCACCAAGGGCCACGACCTCGAGAACTGCCGACAAGTCGAGCTGCTTGCTGAGAAGCAAAAGGCCGAGTATAAGAGGCGGGACAAGGAGAAGGGTCGGGATGGTGCCGAAGGATCCAGCAAGAAGCGTGGCGGCCAAGGAGGCCGCTGCTACAAGGATAACCAACAAGAGAGGCCCGCTTGGGGCCGCGACAAGAAGCAGGAAGACGACGATCATGACGAGGACGACGAGTTCGGCGAGCAAGAGTTTCAGAAGGCTACGGAGGCCATGTGCGTCGATGGTGGCGCCTCGCTGCACAGTTCTCACCACTAGCTCAAGAAGTGGGCGCGTGAGATCACAGCAGCGGAGCCATCGTTCGACGCTCAGAAGCCACTGAAGTGGTCCAGCACGCCCATCATTTTTGACGCCGAGGATCACTCTGATCGTACAACTGCGGTCGGGTGCTTGCCGTTGTTGGTTTCACCAACGATACGCAACCTCAAGGTGAACAAGATGTTGGTTGACGGCGGAGCCGGTCTGAACTTGATCTCACCCGTTGTGATCAAAAGGCTGCAAATTCCTGAAGGAGACCTCGAGGAGAAGGGCACGTTTCAAGGGGTCAACCCGGGAAGGAGCCAGCCGAAGGGGAAGGTCACGTTGCCTGTGACGTTTGGAGGCGAGTTGAACTACAGGACGGAGAGGATTGTCTTCGATGTAGCCGAGATCCCTTTGCCCTACAATGGGATCCTCGGCCGCCCGGCACTAGCCAAGTTTATGGCAGCGTCGCATTACGCCAACAACACGCTGAAGATGCCTGGGCCGATGACCATCATCACCGTTCCCTGCGACAAGAAGGATGCGTTGATCTGCGCCAACCTACTCTACCGGGATGCAGTTGCAGCAGCTGCCGCCAAGGCACTTGCTCCTGTCGCTGAAGCCCCGGGAGGGAAGAAGAAGACTGGCAAGACCTCTTGCACCCACTCCGGCAAGCGCACCTCTTCGGAGTGTTGTGCTACCGTCGAGGACGTGACAGAGAGCTCCACCGGCAAAAGCAAGAAATCCAGAGCTGCGCCACCAGAGACCAAGAAGGTGTCCGTCAAGGAGGATGGCACGGGAGGGGCTTTCACCATAAGCTCCACCCTCGACAGCAAATAGGAAAGCACGCTCGTCACTTTCCTGCGGGCGAATGTCGATGTGTTTGCAGGGCAAGCATCCGACATCCCCGGCGTTCCCAGGGAAGTGCTTGAGCACCATCTTGCTGTCTTCCCCCATGCGCGACCCGTCAAGCAGAAGGTTAGGAAGCAAGCTTTGGAATGGCAGGAGTTCATTACAGAGGAGATCAGGAAGTTGGAAGCAGCAGGCTTGGTGAGGGGAGTGCTCCATCCGACGTGGTTGGCCAATCCGGTGGTGGTGCGCAAGGCAAACGGGAAGTGGAGGCTGTGTATTGACTACACAGATATCAATAAGGCTTGTCCTAAGGACCCCTTCCCGTTGCCGCCCATCGACCAGATTGTTGACTCCACGGCCGGGTGTGATCTGTTATCATTCCTCGATGCCTACACGGGCTACCACCAGATCTTCATGACAAGAGAAGACGAAGAGAAGACAGCATTCATCACCCCATGTGGTACGTATTGCTTTTTACGGATGCCTTTCAGGTTGAAGAGTGCTGGCTCGACGTTCGTGAGGGCGGTCCAAATTGGTTTTGAGCCCCAGCTACATAGAAATATGGAAGCTTACATGGATGACATAGTGGTCAAAACCAAGGACAAGGTAACTCTCGTACAAGACTTAGAAGAGATGTTTGCCAACCTACGCAAGATCAACCTCAAGCTGAACCTTGAGAAGCGTGTCTTCGGCGTTCCATCCGGCAAACTTCTTGGGCTCTTTGTGTCGCAGCGTGGGATCGAGGCAAACCCAGACAAGATCAAGGCTATCGAGCAGATTGAGGCGCCCAAGCAGATCAAGGATGTGCGTCGGCTCACTGGCTGCGTTGACGCCATGAGCCGATTCATCTCCAAGTCTGCCGAGCGCGCCATTCCCTTTTTCAAGATTTTGAAAAAGGCGGGCCAAATGGAGTGGACCCCGGAGGCCGAAGCAGCACTGCAGGATCTGAAGAAATACCTCTCTTCTACACCAGTACTGGTGGCGCCTAAACCGCAAGAGCCGTTGCTGCTATATCTGGCGGCGACGAATCAAGTGGTCAGCGCCGCGCTGGTGGCGCAGAGGGAGGTTGACGAAGAGGCAGTGGCAATGGCAGGACCAGCGGATGGCAAGTCAGAGATTCGCCCGGCAGGGCCTGGTGCCGACAAGGCAAGGCCCCCGATGGAGTCTGACGCCATCGGGACAGGGCCCGCGCAGCCAAATGAAGTGGTGCAGAAGAAGAAGATGATGCAGCACCCGGTTTACTTTGTGAGCTCCCTCTTGCAGGGGGCCAGGTCAAGGTACTCCGGTGTGCAGAAATTGCTCTTCAGCCTCCTTATGGCCTCGAGGAAGCTGCGTCATTACTTCCAAGCCCACGAGATCACTGTCGTCACCCGCCTCCCGTTGCAACGAATACTACACAACCCAGACGCAACCGGAAGGATTGTGGAGTGGGCCTTGGAGTTATCAAGCTTTGGGTTGAAGTTTGAAAGTACTTCGACAATCCAGAGCAGAGTCTTGGCGGAGTTCATTGCAGAATGGACCTCAATGCCTGACGAGGAAATCCAGGAGGCCACTCTCCCCGGCAAGGAAGCAAGTCACAACTGGATCATGTACTTTGATGGGGCTTTCTCTCTGCAAGGCGCCGGTGCTGGTGTGCTGCTCGTTGCACCCACCGAAGAGCACCTCAAGTATATAATCCAGATGCACTTTCCCAGGGAGATGTCCACCAACAACACTGCTGAGTACGAGGGGTTGCTTGCCGGTCTCAGGATCGCAGCAGACCACGGGGTTAAGAAGCTCATCGTTAGGGGTGATTCGCAGCTTGTCGTCAGACAAGTCAACAAAGATTATCAGAGCCCGCTGATGGAGGCCTACGTAGATGAGGTGATAAAGCTGGAGGAACGCTTTGACGGTATACAAGCGGAGCACGTTCCCCGAGCGGAGAACGACATTGATGAATACCTGTCAAAGTGCGCTGCATTCAAGCTACCTGTGGAACCAGGTACTTTTTTGCTTCGGTTAACTCAACCATCCGTCGAACCATCAACGGAGTAGAACAAACGGAGGAAATCAGGCCCCGGCAAGTACTTTCCCGCTGAGCCCCCGGGGGCCGCCGGCAAGGGTGTTGTCGTGGATTCTAAGCCTGCCGAGGAGCGACTGACTCCGGCAGGCCGTCAAGCCCTGGCCGTAGAGACGGCCGCCCACATGGCAGAAGAAATGCCTTTGGTCCTTGCCGTCGAGCCCCAGGCTCCGGCATGGGCACAGCATACCGTCTGATTCCTCCAAACAGGGGAGCTTCTTGAGGAGCAGGAAGAAGCAGAGAAAGTAGTCCGTCGGTCTGCTATGTATCAGTTCGTCGATGACGTTCTGTACAGGAAGAGACCGAACGGTGTGAAATTGAAGTGCATTCCCCGGGAGGAAGGACTGTAGCTGTTGGCGGAGATACACGGAGGCATATGTGGCTCCCACATAGGGTCGAGGGCCCTTGCCGGCAAGGCGTTCCGGCAGGGTTTCTTCTGGCCCACTACCCTCCAGGATGCAACGGCACTAGTAACCAAGTGTGAAGCGTGTCAGTTCCATTCGAAGAAGCTTCATCAACCAGCTCAAGCCCTTCAAACAATTCCTCTTTCCTGGCCATTCTCGGTCTGGGGGCTCGACATCCTGGGCCCTTTCCCCTGCGCTGTCGGGGGCTTTGAGTACTTGTACGTTGCGATCGACAAGTTCACAAAGTGGCCGGAGGTGGAAGCAGTGAGAAGGTGACACCACAGTCAACCATTAAGTTCTTCAAGGGGCTAGTTTGCCGTTTTGGTGTGCCAAACAGAGTCATCACCGACAACGGCACGCAGTTCACAAGCCACACCTTCATGCAATACATCCAAGACCTCGGCAGCAAGGTATGTTTTGCTTCCGTGGCACACCCACGGAGCAACGGCCAGGCGGAGAGGGCAAATGCTGAAGTGTTGCGAGGCCTGAGGACAAAGACTTTTGACAGGCTGCACAAGAGTGGAAGGCGCTGGATTGACGAGTTGTCGGCGGTTCTTTGGTCGATCAGGACGACGCCAACGAGCCACCGGCCAGACACCCTTTGCCCTGGTATACGGGGCAGAAGCAGTTCTCCCCACGAAACTCATATACGGGTCACCTCGAGTGCTCGCTTACGACGAGCTTGAGCAAGAGCAATTGCGGCAAGATGACGCAACGCTCCTTGAGGAAGATCGTCTTCGGGCGGCTGTGAGAGCAGCACGCTACCAGCAAGCCTTGTGCTGCTACCATAGCCGCAGGGTTCATGCCCGAAGCTTTGAGGAAGGCGACCTTGTTCTTTGGCGCGTTCAATCGGCCAAGAATTCCAACAACTTGACGCCGAAGTGGGAAGGCCCTTATCGGGTAATACGAGTCACCAGGCCCGGCGAAGTCCGCCTGGAGACCGAAGATGCTATTCCAGTGAGCAACTCCTGGAACATTGAACATCTTCGCAAGTTTTACCCATAAGGCGCGGTTGCCGGGCCCCCCGGCAAACCACCTTTTGTACAAGCCTTGCCGACAAGGCATGTAACCCTCTGTACAAAGCCAGGAGCAGACCCTGAGCATAAATAAATGAAGCGCTGGCACCCTAAGTTATAGCATGCATGCTAGGTTAAGTCTATCCCTTGGTTAGGGTTGATAGTGCTTAGCGGCGACTAACCCCTAGCCTAGAGGTCGAGTGTGCGTCTTTCTGTCCTCTTTGGTTCGTAGGGCACATGGACACTTCTGCTGAGCCACTTGGAAGAAAGAGAACGGACCGGCGCTCCGGCCCCGGCAAGCCAAGACTGCCGGGAGCTGAAGACACAAGGATCCAACCACGGCAAGCCAAGGTTGCCGGGGGCTGCAGATTCAGATAAGTCTTTCATCCCCTGTTATGCATTTCCGTATGGAACTGGGACATGTGAAACCTCGTTTAAATTCTTAAACCACCGTGCTCCCCTTTTCCTGCACCCAAGAGCTATCCCCTGGGTCGGAACTTGGTCGTAGTCGCGGTGGCAAGAAAATGAACGAGGGGCCCAACTCTACTTCGCCCTACCTCCGCCAACAGCGTGAGAATGGTCGACTGAAGTGGGGGGACAGCAAGGCCTGTGCCGGGCGACAATGTTTATCTTAAAAATAACAAGGATTCGTTCCTTGGCATGGGCCTCGCTCATGCACAAAGAACCCGGCAAGCACCCTTTTTCATTAAAAACGTCACATACAGGTATAGTTCATACGGGATGAAAAACATGAGCAAGGGAATTACAAGTTTTAAATCTAACAAGTGCCCGCAGGCTTACAAACTAAAAAAGATAAGATGCCCGTAATCCCTTTCTTGTCCCTCTCCTCAGAAGATGGAACAAGGTAGCAGGAGGGAGAAAGGAGCGCCTAGGCGAGGTGCGAGAAGCAGAAGGCACCAAGAAAGCATCCCGGTGCCAGGAGAGGAGCTAGAAGATGAGGCGGCGGCCTAACAATACGCGACGAAGGCGTCGGTGCCCGCGTACTCCGACTGGACGGCCGCCGCCCGCCTTCTTCGCCTTCTCCGGCCCTCCTACGCCAGCCGCCCAAAGAGGCGATGGGGAACGGGGTCAGTCGAGTCGGGGTCGGCGTCCCGCCGCTCGACGCCCTCGTCGTCACTATCGCTGCCCTCCTCGTCACTCCCGCTCGAGGAGGAATCTTCATCGTCGGAGGAGCTCTCCACGCAGCACTTCAGGCGAGTTCCAAGATCTCCAAAGACCTTGACGGAGAGCAAGCCGTTCTCCATTAACTCGAAATAGAGAACGAGCCCCACCGTCAGGCTGTGGACGCGAGCGAACGTTTTCCATCCGCGGCGGAGGTACATGACGTGAGGAGCGGCGAAGTCAACGTCGACCCGCGTGCCGCCGTTCCCGCAGCCCCTCATGTGCAACCTGAAGGTCTGGGGTGGATCGAGCTCCATCTCCCAATCAAATGGGGTAGGGAGACGGAGGCGGCGACGCGGTGGCCGGCGCAGCCTGATGAAGAACTCGCGGGGCTGGTCCCCGATGTGGCCCTCCATTGGGGGAGGCATCGCTGGCGGGGGCGAGGCCGGAGCGGCGCCCCGTCCCCCTCTTCCCCGAGCGCCACGGCGACCTCGGCCTCGCCCCCTCCCCTTCCTCTCGTGGCCGGCTCTGCCGCCACGAGTTCTTGGGAAGGAGGGACGCGCTGTCGGGCAGCGACCCTCGCCGCCACCGTTGAAGGGCCGGCGCCTCCTCTCGCCATGGTAGAAGGAAGAAAGAAGCCGAAGTGAATGGGGATGGATGATGAAAGGATGTGGGATGCCGTCTCCCTCCCCCTTCTTATAAAGGGGCGGGGTCGAGACTCGGCCGCCCCGCTCGGCCAATCCGGCCATCAGGGGCGCAGGGAATCAAGACCGACCCGCTGCCCCAATCAGCGACGACCCGGTTTACCGCCTCCACCGCCTGCCGCCTGCATGGGGGACACGTGGCGAGCAAGCTTAATTGAGAGGACGCGTGAGGCGACCGTTCCCCACCCCGTGATCATGGAGCACGGACTCCTTGAAGGCCACGACCCGAGTCCGCCCGAGTAAATGAGTCGTGCCTCTGCGCCTCCCTCTTTTTGGGGGAAGGCGCGAGCCGCCTCGTTACCACGATGTGACACATGCGTGCGGGAATCACCCCACGCATGACCCCCACGTCACGCACGACCCTCCACGTCCGTTCAACGCGGGTCGTGGGGAAGCGAGCGGCCGAAAAGTTACTGCGGTAAAATCCGCCCCACCTGCCCGCGCACCGTTCTGGGCCTAGCCCAACAACGCGTCGCGCTTATGTATGGCCCAGGCCCGGGGGCTCCTGTCGGTGTACAAAAGTAGGGGCTCTCCTTTTAACCCCTTTACTTGCGCACGGGTAGTCGGAGCTGCGCCGGCGGCCGCACTTAGCAGGGCAGAGGAGGGAAGCCGGAGAGAAGCCGGAGCACAAGACGGTCAGGGCAACGCCAAGACCAGAAACACCAAAGAGCAAGAGGGCGAGGTGGACTCCCCCGGCAAGGCCCTTGCTGGGGCGGCCTCCGCGGCCCCGGCAAGAGCCTTGCCGGGGCAACTTGCCCAGTACCAGCAGAGCGAGCCACCCTCGAGCCCAAGAGTTCCGAACGCCGCCAACGACTACGTTGGAACCAAGGCTTGGGAGGCACCCCTGTGGTGGCATGCAGATCTTTGTCAAGATCGTAAATACAAAGGATCAGATGAGGACCAGAAGACGGCGACCCTCGGTGGGATCCTAGCCGAGGAAATCCACAAGACCCCCAACAAGCACCTTGCTGAGGACGACTGCAACGCCACGGCAAGACCCTTGCCGAGGGAACAGCGAGGCCACAGCCAGGCCCGGGTCAACCAAGACTCCGCCGCCGTTCGCATGCAGCTGCCAGCCCAAACAGCTGGACAGGCACCTACGTGGCAACATGCGGCTTCCAGACCAACTAAGCAAGCACCTGCGTGGTGGCATGCAGATCTTTGTGAAGGCCCTGCCATCACGCCACCTCAGCAGCCTGCCTGCCTACATGGCGCTTCACACATCGCTGGCCTGGGCGCGTGTCGAAGCAAAGCGGAGCGGCGATGGACGAGACGGGCCTCATTCCCGTCCCCGATAAAGCTAATGGACACCTAAGTAGCGCATTTAATGCGCTAGTGCCGGGCGATAAGATCGCGCACTGTACGCCTTTCCACCTCCTGTGTGCCACTGTGGCAACCCCCTTTCTGACTATAAAAGGAGGCCCGAGGCATACTGGAGAAGGATTCGGCTCTTTGGAACTACGCAGCCACCGTAGCTAGTTCAAGAGCTCAAGAACACTCTGAAATACACACCGAAGCAGGACTAGGGTATTACGCATCCTCGCGGCCCGAACCTGGGTAAACGATCTTTGTGCTGGCTCCTAAACCTGCTCTTCTCACAACCGCGCGCTCGCCAACCGTAGAAGGGATTCCAGTGATCCCATAGGTGTCGTTTCCCCGACAACTCTGACAAAGTTTGAAGTTTTTCCTCAAGTTGCGCTGCAAATGAATTTAGTTGACGAGAACCTAGAGATTCGTCTACAGACATTGTACCTGTGAACAGCGTATAGTTGCAAGGAAATAGGGAAGAGTCACATGCATTCTCAGAGATTTTCAAAATAAACCAATTGAGGAAATTGACCCTTGTCATCTTGAAGAATTTCATCAGTTGTTCTTGACTTAGGTTCCAAAGTTGTACAGATATGAGCAATTTGCACAATTGAGGAATCTACTTGTTAAGCATATCAATGATGAAATACACAAGACTGGCCAAATTGAAGTGCTGAAGAATTGGAGGAGTGGTAAAAACATCACTTAAAGAATTTTGAGTAGAGTGGAGATCAAAGAGGGGCAGTAAATAAGCATTTAATTACCCCAACGATGAACTCGATGAACTGGATGACGAGGAGAAGGAAATTGTCAGGTCAGATCTTCCGTGCCCTAACTTGGCAACGAAATATGTCTACGGCGGCGGCCGAGGTGAAGAAATCCACGACCGGTGTGAGTACGTCGACGAAGAAGTTGAGGTAGTGAAGCTCTTCTTCTCCGGCAGCAATGAGATCCAGCGGCAGCGCTAGGGTTTGAGGAATGAGAGGGAAGGGAGCGACGAGACAAAGTGAACTAACGTTGATAGGGTCAAGGCTATTTATAGCCGCAGTGAAACCTGAGAAGTCCGAAATTTTTGAACGGATAAGCCCCTGATGATTAACATCTCGGTGACACATGCCACGCATGCATTGTCACACTTATTCATGCGTGTGAAGCGCGGGATGAGTTACTGTGGCAACCGCCAGAAAAAAAAAACTTTGAGAATTTTTTTTTAAGTGTGTTCGCAATTTCTTCAGCTGTCAAGGACACGGTGAAGACTTTGAATAGTGTCAAGTAGAACGCATATGAAGAATTTGTGAACAGATAGGGTTGAGCTTAGCATAGAGGGGAGCGGGTCCAGTCACATCCACATAGATGAAGAAATCAAATTGAAGAATTAGCAATATGTGGATGTTATAGAGGACATGAAAAGCTTGAATAAACACACACACACACACACACACACACATATATATATATATATACATATTAGTGAAGAATAACCTCAAATGACGAATTTGCAAAGTTTGACAAAATTGTAAATGACGAAAAAACTCAAATTTGAAGAATGTCATAAAGAGGTGGTGGTGTTACCCACCGTATAAGAACTTTGATGACTTCAGACACCGCGTACAATTGTCGTAGGGTTCTGAGAGTCAAGTTCTTCATTAATTTATTAACACTTGGAGGGTTAGTCTTCATTGATTGAAGAAAAATATTACTTCATGTGTTGTGCATCAAAGTCAGGAAAAATGCATAAGCGTTAGGATGTGTATCCATTTTAGAGGACATTTGAAGATACTAGGATGTTTAGCTCACACCGCAACTTGCATAACCTGTTTTCATCCAAGGTCTTACTAAAGATATCGGCAAGCTGGTCTTCGGTCTTCACGTGGTCGATGACAATGTCTCCCTTCAACACATGATCACGAAGAAAATGCTGATGAATCTGAATATGCTTCGTCTTGCAATGTTGCACTGGGTTGTGGGCGATCTTGATAGCACTGTCATTGTCACAGAAGAGATGGCCTTTCACGTTGACGCCATAGTCCTTGAGGGTTTGCTTCATCCTGATCGATATCTTTACCATTTTCATCAGTGCTGAGTTGACCATTAGTAGGCATTGGAATTTTGAGGCCTTTGCAGTCTTGCGTGCCGAATTTCTTCAGGCAATCTTTGAGGTATTTCTCTTGAGAAATGAAGATGCCATTGGGTTGTTAACAAATTTGAAGACCGATGAATAATTTTAATTCTCCATCATAGACATCTGATATTCTTCATGCATCATGTATGCCAATTCGCCACTGAAACGCTTGTTAGTGCAACCAAAGATAATATCATCAACATATATTTGGCATATAAACAGTTCACCATCATAAGATTTAGTGAAAACAGTAGGGTCAAGTGAACCGGGTTTGAAACCCTTTTTCTTTAGGAATTCCTTCAGTGTATCATACCAAGCCCGTGGGGCTTGCTTGAGGCCATAGAGATCCTTGTTTAGTCTGAAAAGTTTGTCCGGATGCTTTGTATTCTCAAAACCTGGTGGTTGAGCAACATATACTTCTTCCTCAAGCTTACCATTGAGAAATGCACTTTTCACATCCATTTGATATAAGAGAATGTTGTGTTGGTTAGTATATGCAAGCAATATATGAATTGCTTCAAACCTAGCAACAGGCGCAAATATTTCACCGAAATCAATACGCTCAACTTGTGTGTAGCCTTGTGCTACAAGACGAGCCTTATTTCTTACCACTTGGCCATTTTTGTCTTGCTTGTTGTGGTAGATCCACTTAGAGTCGATGACATTGTGCTTGCGTGGATCAGGTCGATTCACAAGCTCCCATACATTGTTGAGCTCGACCTGTTGCAATTCTTCTTGCATGGCTTGAATCCACTCAGGCTCCAGAAATGCTTCATCAACTTTGGTGGGCTCTATGATAGAGACAAAAGCATAATGCCCACAAAATTTAGCTAGATGTGAGGCCCTTGAGCGGGTGAGGGGACCAGGTGCATTGATGTTGTCGAGGATCTTCTCAATATGTACTTCACTCGCCACTCGTGGATGAGCTGGACGAGGGCCTTGATGAGGTTGACCATTTTCCTCAGAATCATTTTCTTCAGGAGTAGCAGTTTCTTCAGGACGAGGAAAGAATCCTTCTTCTTCAGCTATTTCTTCACTGCCCATCAGCTTGATAGATTCCTCGGGAGGCATTTCACCTAGCACAGGAGGCATGTGCTCTCTTTGCAAGCCGTTAGTTTCATCAAACCGCACATCTACAGTTTCAACAACCTTGTTGTGATAGGTGTTGAAGACTCTGTAGGCATGTGAGTCCTTTCCGTAACCAAGCATAAAACCCTCATGTGCTTTCGGTGCAAATTTAGAGTTGTGATGAGGATCTCTAATCCAACATTTAGCATCGAAATCTTTGAAATAACTTACATTGGGCTTTTTGTTAGTGAGGAGCTCATATGACGTTTTCTTGAGGAATTTGTGAAGATATACCCGATTGATGATCTGACAAGCAGTATCAATTGCTTCAGGCCACCATCGACGAGGTGACTTGTATTCATCAAGCATAGTGCGGGCCATCTCAATGAGTGTCATGTTCTTGCGCTCAGCAATTCCATTCTGCTGAGTGTGGGGAGCACAAAGCCCATGAGTGATACCAAGTTAATAAAGATAGTCATCAAGGCCTGTGTTCTTGAACTCGGTGTCGTTGTTGCTTCTGGTATGCTTGATCTTGATGTCATAATTTGTCATGGCATGGTTTGCGAATCGTCTGAAGATGCCCTCCACTTCAGTCTTGAAGGTAATTATATGCACCCAAGTGTAATGAGAATAGTCATCAACAATGACGAATCCATAGAGTGATGTTGCATTGGTTAGTGTAGCATAATGAGTGGGACCAAAGAGATCCATGTGAAGTAATTCAAAGGGACGAGTGGTGGTCATGATTGTCTTCGCGGAGTGCTTGGATCTGGTCATCTTTCAAGCTTCACAAGCACCGCAAAGGTGATCTTTGATGAATTTGATGCCCTCGACGCCAATGAAATGCTTCTTCTTGACGAGTGTGCTCAAATTCCTCATGCCGGTATGTTCAAGTCGTCGATGCCATAGCCAGCACTATGAAGCTTTGCTAGTAGGCATGCGGCTAGTTGAGGACCTACAAAGAAATTTACAATATACAAATCCCCTCTCCTAAAGCCTTCGAAGACTTTGGGCTTGTCAGATTCCATTAGCATAATGCATCTATATTTTCCAAAGATGACAATCATATCAAGATCACTAAGCATTGAGACAGACATGAGGTTGTATCCTAAGGACTCGACAAGCATCACTTTTTCCATGTGTCGATCCTTTGAGATAGCATCCTTACCTAGACCCAATACCTTGATTTTTCCTTTGTCAGTGTAGGTGATATGCTTCAGATGAGACGGAGTAAGGGGAGCATTGGTGAGGATATTCCTATCACCAGTCATATGATTTGTGCAGCCACTGTCCAGAACCCATTCAGTAGCTTTTGGAGTATCATCATGGAGAAGCATTAGTCTCACTTACAAATTCATATACTTCAGTTGAAGAATATGATGATCAATTTTGTCAGTGAATTTCATTAGTAAGCATATAACAAGTAGCATAGGGATGTGTGAATGAGGAATTCATTTCATCATGATTAGCTTGCATCCCAACAAGCATTTATGTCAGGTCTTCAGCAAATTCATCAAACATTTATTGTGTCTGAAGACCTGACCCTGTAGAAGATATTAGTTCTTCTTCATAACCACCCACATCTGAATGGGTGGCTGACAAGCAATGTAACGCAAGGCATTGATAGAGAACTTGGGCATTGAAGAATATGCATTTCTCTTCACAGGAGGAGTATAGTACTCATAAGAATATGCAGAGAAATTCTTAGCAGTTTTGTGCACATAGTGATTTGAAGAATAATGCACATATTCATCAGGTCGTTGTTTGTTTCCCTGCATTGAAGTGTTAGTACGAGCATGGGTTGACTTTTATCCATTTGACGACTTTGTTCCAGGTGAAGAATTTGCCCTGGGATTGTTTCTTTTCTTCGGTGGTGTCATGATGACATTCACCTAAAGATTTTGAAGAACAGCTTTGGTCACCCAGATTTTCTTCACATGGGAACCATTTCTGCAGTTAGTGCCAACGAATCTAGCAAATACTTCACCATTCTGATTTTTGAATAGCCTATAGTTGGAGTCAAATGACTCATCAGAAGAATGTGGTGTATCACAGTTAAAGCCAGATAGAGTGGATGGATCAATTGGAGGTCCTTTTGTAGCAACCCATGTGGTTTTGGGATATTGCTCAGGTTTCCAATAAGATCCATCAGCATTCAGCTTTCTCTCAAAAGCAATACCCTCTTTCCTAGGGTTCCTATTAAGAACTTGCTTCTTAAGCACACCAAAAAGAGTTTGGTGCCCTTTGAGGCTTTTGTACATGCCTATGACATACAATTCCTTCAGACCTGCATTTTTGTCAGTAACACTTGTGGTCTCCTCAGATGAGGGGATTGAAACCACAGAGATATTTGAAGAAATGGCAGCAGTTGAAGCATTTGAACATTCAGCTGAAGAATTTGCATTATCACGTTCAAGGAATTTAAGCATGGAGCAACAAATTCTTCCTGAGAAGCATTGATCTGTTGAGCGAGTAATGAATCATTATCTTTTTCAAGATCATCATGAGACGCTCTCAGCTTCTCGAGCTCTTGCTTCCTTTGAAGAAATTCATAGGACAGCTTCTCGTGTTTAGCTGAGAGGGCCACATGACGGCTTTCAAGTTCGTCATATTGTGACTTTGGGCGTCTGAGATCCTCGGACAAACCTTGACTGCGATCCATTTCCTCATCTAACAGATCATCGCTTTTGTCTAGCAGCTTTTGAATCTTTTCCATGGCATTTTGTTGTTCAGTAGCAATTTTAACAAGTTTCCTGTAGCTAGGTTTTTCCTCACATTCAGAGTCATCATCACTGGAAGTATTAAAGTAAGCTTCTCGTGAGGTTACCTTGGCACCTCTTGACATGAAGCAATAGGTGGGAGCGTAGTCATCAACACAATCTTCAGTGTTGTGGAGTCACCCTTCTCTTCATGGTTGAAGATTAACTTGCTGACGAACTCCATAGCGAGGGCCAAGCTTGCAACCCCAGAGTCATATTCCTCCTCAGATTCCTTAGCATCCTTAGATTCTTTGTCAGAATCCATTTCCTTCCCAATGAAGGCACGAGCTCTACCGGAGGTGCTTTTCTTCTTTGATGAGGACTTTGACGACTTCTTCTTCTTGTCATTAGAATCATCATCCTTGCTAGATCTTTTCTTCTTTGAGCCCTTTTTCTAGAGGGGGCAATCAGCGATGTAATGGCATGTCTTCTTGCATTTGTGGCAAGTTATTTTGTCGTAGTCGCGAGCAGAAGCTGCAGTGTTCTTTGAATCGTACTTTGAAGACTTCCCCATTCGGTTCCTTTTAGAGAACTTCTGGAACTTCCTCACGAGCATAGCCAGTTCTCTGCCAATTTCTTCAGCATCATTTGTGCTGCATTCAAATACGTCTTCTTCTTCAGATGAAGAAATTGCCTTTGCTTTAGCCTTTGCCTTCAGAGCACGAGGTCATCCATAGCTGGGACCATACATATCTCTCTTCTCAGCTTGTTGAAATTCATGAGTATTGAGCCTCTCAAGAATATCAGCGGGATCAAGTGACTTGTAATCAGGACACTCTTGTATCATCAGGGCCAAGGTATCAAAGGAGCTATCAAGAGACCTCAGCAATTTCTTCACCACCTCGTGGTCAGTGATGTCAGCAGCACCCAGTGCTTGTAGCTCATTGGAGATATTTGTGAGGCAATTGAAAGTTTGCTCAACATTTTCATTATCAAGCCTCTTGAAGCAATTGAAGAGATTGTGAAGCATGTCAACTAGAGAGTCACATTGAGTGGAAACTCCCTCGTTGACCTTGGAGAGCCTATCCCAGATCAGCTTTGATGTTTCCAGTGCACTCACTCGGCCATACTGCCCTTTGTTGAGGTGCCCACATATGATGTTCTTCGCTTAAGAGTCGAGTTGCTTGAATCTATTCACATCAGTAGCATTGATGCCATAAGCGACAGAGGGAACACTGTTCTCAACGACAAACTAGAGGTCGTTGTAAATTGCCTCGAGATGCATGCACATCTTGTTCTTCCAGTAAGGATAGTATGTGCCATCAAAGAAGGGGCACATAGCAGAAAACTTGATCATACCTGCGGTTGACATAACTAAAACTCTAGGTGGTTAAACCAAAATCACACAGAACAAGGGAGTGCCTTGCTCTGATACTAATTGAAAGCGCAGGTTTACTCCCAGAGGGGGTGAATGGGAGATTTTTAGAAATTCGTCAAACTCTGAAGAATTTGACGAAGATCGAGTGAAGAAATAGAAACACGAGGGAAACTAAGTCATCACAGATTTAGAGTACATGCAACCAGGATACATAAGAGTGAAGGACATGCAATCATACCATCATACACACATGAAGAAAATGAACTGAGGAAATAAAGATAGCGTGATGAAATTCTTCAGCTCAAATTCATCAGAGCACAAATCACAAATTCATCTGTAGCGGAATAAAGTAAGAGAGGGTTGAGGAATTTGAAACCAGGTTGGCTTGGTGAAGACAATGGAATTTGGTAGACCAGTTCCAGTTGCTGCATCAATTGTATGTCTGGTTGAGGCAGCTGAGTCGCAACTCAAAGGACACACAGTCCTCATCATATTCCTCTTGAGCTAAGGTCACTTAGTCCTCGCCCAATCATTCGTGGTAAGTCTTCAAGGTAGATTTCCAAAACCTTCATAGACTTGTTCACAGGCACACCACAATGACTCTTGGTGTACTCAAAACTTGATGCCTAACCGTATGGAAGAATGACAGTCTTCAAAGGTAACTAGCGCCGGATCACACGGATCAATCTCTTCAGTGATGCTCAATCACTTGGTCTCTGGGTTTTTCCTCACTTAGGATTCTCTCAAAGTCCAGAGGATGGGTTGCTCTCTTATGACAAGTGTCAGTTTCTCTCGGAGCAGCCAACCAACATGTGGTTGTGGGGGGCGGATATTTATAGCTAGGGGGCAACCCGACATGAATTGTCATAAATGCCCTTCTCTCATTCTACCGTTGTTGGTATAAGGATCCACTCGACAGCTGGCACGTGGCTTAGCAACGGTCAGAATTTGAACTCTCAAATTCATCGAGGCACTCAATTTCCTCACTTTTAGGCAGAACGCACTGGCGAACTCCTAACTCCTCAGCATGACCAAATTCGTCAGCGACCAGATGAATTGTGTCACTGCCGCTGTCAACTGCGTCAGCTGTACAGAGATTTCCAAAGGCTTCACTCGAAGTGGCTTTTGTGTATAGGTTTGAGTAGTTTTGAGCATCACTTTCGAAATGCGAAATATGATTCACCTAGACCCCCTTTAACAGTACGGTTTTTCCTATGACTCAAATAAGAAGAAAAGAAACTATAGAAACAAAGTCTTCAAGCTTCAAAGTCTTCACATCAATTTCTTCAAAGGTTGTACCAATTTCATCACCAAGTTCTTCACTTGAAGAAATACATTTTTAGGGGTCGTCTTCCATATGTTAAACCAAACCTTATGTAACTCTGTCACCTATGTATACTCACAAACTCATTAGTTCCTCGACCTATTTGTCGTCAATACTCCAAAACCACTAAGGGGGCACTTGATGCACTTACAGACTGGAATGAAGAACTCATTCTTCAGTTCTATGCAACATTGCATTTCTCAGGCAATGTTGATGACATTTTGACATGGGCTCTGGACTGGATGAGTGAAGACACTCACTACAAAGCACCCGTTGATGAATTACTGCATGCTTTTCCAGTAGACCCACCCCAAGAAGAAGCAAGAAAGATCTATGAAGAACCTGAACTTCCACACCATTTGATGCAAGTGCTGATGAAGCCATTGGCTGAAGGAGAAGCTTAGGGAACCACCTTCCCGGTGAAGGATTTGATGTATTTGCCACGTACCGTCTATCGTATTCTAGCCAAAACCCTCAGTCCCATCAAAGGACACAACTCAACAACTAAAGAAGTTGTGGGAGTTATGAAGAATCTGCTCTTTCACATTATACATGGTACTCCCATCAACATACATGATTTCTTCATGAGGACTTTGGTCACAGTGGCCCAATCACCTTTTGATTTGAAGCCTTATGCTCCATGGATCATGAGATTCATCATATCCAGATCTTCAATCAACTATAGGGCAGATTGTCAGAATCATCTACATTTTATGCCAGAGGTAGAAGTTCTTCAAAGCACAATACTCTCAGTTCCTGGCAAAGGCAAGGTAGTCATTGATGAAGGAATTCATCCCCTTGATGGACAATTTCATCATCCTACCTCTGATAACCCACAAGTATAGGGGATCGCAACAGTTTTCGAGGGTAGAGTATTCAACCCAAATTTATAGATTCGACACAAGGGGAGCCAAAGAATATTTGCAAGTATTAGCAGCTGAGTTGTCAATTCAACCACACCTGGAGGTTAATTATCTGCAGCAAAGTGATTGGTAGCAAAGTAATATGATAGTTTTGATAATAGTAGCAGTAGCAATAGTAATGGTAACGATGATAGCAGTGATTTTGTAGCAAGTGCAACAGTAATGATAGCAGTAGTAACTTAGCAAGAACAATATAGGATAAATTTGTAGGCATTGGATCGGTAATTTGTTGGATGATATTCATCATGTGACAGTCATAACCTAGGGCGATACGGCACTAGCTCCAGTTCATAAATATAATGTAGGCATGTATTCCGTACATAGTCATACGTGATTGTGGAAAGACTTGCATGACAACTTTTGTCCTACCCTCCCGTGGCAGCGGGGTCCTATTGGAAACTAAGAGATATTAAGGCCTCCTTTTAATAGAGAACCGGAACAAAGCATTAGCACATGGTGAATACATGAACTCCTCAAACTACGGTCATCACCGGGAGTGGTCCCGACTATTGTCACTCCGGGGTTGCCGGATCATAACACGTAGTAGGTGACTATAACTTGCAAGATCGGATCTAGAACATGGATATAATGGTGATAACATAAACGGTTCAGATCTGAAATCATAGCAACATCAATCTCAGAACATAGTGGATACTAGGGATCAAGCCCTAACAAAACTAACTCGATTACATGATGTATCTCATCCAACTCCTCACCGACCAGTGAGCCTACGAAGGAATTACTCACTCCCGGTGGGGAGCATCATGGAATTGGCGATGGAGAAGGGTTGGTGATGACGAAGAACGAAGATCCCCCTCTCCGGAGCCCCAAACGGACTCCAGATCTGGCCTCCCGATGAAGAACGAGAGGTGACGGCAGCTCCGTCTCGTGGAACGCGATAATTCTTTCTCCTTGATTTTTTTGGAAATATGTGATTTTATAGCGTAGGTTTCAGGGTCTGCAGGGCCTCCAGGTGGGGACAACCCACCTGGGCACGCCTGGGGGGAGGGGCAGGCGTGCCCTGGTGGGTTGTGCCCACCCAGGTGCCCCCTCAGGTGGCTCTTGGCTCCAGAAATTCTCTTTTATTGTATAAAAATTCCTCGCCAAGTTCCGTTCCATTTCGAGAAATTTTATTTCTGGACAAAAACAACACCATGGTAGTTCTGCTGAAAACAGTGTCAGTCCGGGGTTAGTTTCATTCAAATCATGCAAATTAGAGTCCAAAACAAGAGAAAAAGCGTTAGGAAAAGTAGATGCGTTGGAGACGTATCAACTCCCCCAATCTTAAACCTTTGCTTGTCCTCAAGTAATTCAGTTGATAATCTAAAAGTGAGAAAGAAAAACTTTTACTAACTCTTTTGCTCTTGTTTGCATAAATAAGCTTAAACAACACCCAGGTTTTCAGCCAATATTATAGCTAACCATGTTGACAATAACTCTTAAAAATTATATTAACTCATATCAATGACATAATCAGCTAGCAAGCAATAATAAGATATCTCAAACGGCAACATGTTATCAAAACAACCATGATATAATATGACAATAGTGGTATCATGCTAGCCCTTTCTGAGACCGCAAAACATAAATGCAGAGCACCTCTAAAGTTCAAGTAGCAACTAAACATTGTAATCATGGTAGAAAAGATCCAGTCATGACGCACCCAACATTAGCTACACACAATGCATCAGCATGACAAGAGTGCTCTCAGGTTCTGGCGCTTATTTTAGAAGGTCATAACACAACATAAAAGTAAATAGATAGTCCCTTCGCAGAGGGAAGCAGTGATTTGCAGAGGTGCCAGAGCTCAAGTTTTTAAAACAGAGGTAAATGATATGTTGAGACATGCACCCTTCTTGTTTACTTCACGGCCATCAGTTATCAATATCTTCCATGCTAAACACGCGAGTGGCGGTTCCCAAGCGATAAAAGTAAAGGTTTACTCCCCCTCCACCAACAATCACACTCCACGGCTTGTCCGAAACAACGGGTGTCGTCCATACCAACAACACTCCCGGGGGAGTTTTGTTTAATTATTTGCATTTTTGAGTTCAGGACTGGGAATCCATATTACCACCCTTTTCTCGTGCGATGGTGAGTGAATAAACACTCAACCTGAGAATAACCCGCTTAGCATGGAAGATACCGACCACCTGCTATCATTCCATGAACGATCCAGGCACACAAAAAGGATATTTATTTGAAGTTTTTAGAGGTGGCACATGCAAATTTACTTAGGACGGCAGGGTAATACTGCATATAGGTAGGTATGGTGGACTCATCTAGAATAACTTGGGTTTCAGGTTTTTGATGTACAAGCAGAATTCCCACTTAATACAGGCGAACGCTAGCAAATAGGTTGGGAAGCGGACAGCTAGAGAGCAACAACGGTCATGAACATGCATTATGCGTAAGTAACATTGGACACTACCATGAGTAGGATATGAACACCATGAACATAAATATCATAGAGGCTATGTTGGTTTTGATTCAACTACATGCATGAACATGTGCCAAGTCAAGCCACTCGAACATCCGGAGGAGGATACAATATCATCATACTACATCACAATCATTTTAACGCAATGTTGAAATCCAAGATAAAGCATTATACACTCCTAGCTACTTATGCATGGCATGGGAAAGTATAATCTCTAATTGTCATTGCAAACATGTTTAATCATAATGGGTTGAATCATGGATACTAGGTTAAACATACACTACTGCAGGATGCTGCTAACGCAACACTATGATCAGAGACCCTTCGAGAAACTGTGCGCGATGCAATAATCGCAAACGGTGGTGTATGAAAACCGTCAGAAATGTATAAAACGTTTGCGATGACAGATGCATCAAACACGATTTAGGTTTTAGTTGCATGTGCGATGAAGGGCATACAGTTCAGTTCAATTAACTATTTGCGATGGGGAGGAACAAAAGAAACGGGCAGCCAGATGAAGGCGTGTACGATACACAACATACAGTTAACTCGGATGAAATGTTTGTGATTAGGCAACAAAAAAGAAACGGGCAGCCAGATGAAGGTGTGTGCGATATACAGCATACGGTTCACTCGGATGAACTGTTTGTGATTAGGCAACACAAAAGAAACGCAGCCAGATCAAGGTGTGTGCGATATACGCATACGGTTCACTCGGCCCTTATCGTCAGTGTGTGACCTCTGTGGCAACCGTTCGCTCCCCATGCGCCCCTTCGTGTACCGTGGCAACCTTCCACCGCCTCTCCGCCTTTCCCTCTTGATTTGGAACTGCTGTCGCACACTCTTCCTCCCTCCATTTGCCTTCACCCTTCCTTCTGCCATTATTCGATCATCTTCTCCATGGAGGGAACAAGCCGGAAATGACCCCGTTATTCTTGCCCTGATCTGAAAGATGACGTGTTGGAGGAACTCATTGACCGGTGCGACGTCATCACCTCGGCTAGCATGGCAAGTTCGTTCAAGACCATTCTCGACTCAACTAATAACATCATTACAAGGAACCCAAGGGTCCAGGAGCGGTTTGATCTCCCCTATCTTCTTCGTCGTGACCCTGCTGACTGGCGCGGGGACGAGGGAAGCCTCGCCTTGTGCAAGTTGATGCCGCTTGATAATGGTACATATGATGTTAAGATGCCATCGCTTGAGGGCAAGGCTTGGGCAGGCGCAAATGGAGACCGGGTTGTTTATATTGGGTACAACTACGAGTGGGAACTTGTGAATGTGTACACTCGTCACCAGGTTCCACTTCCAAAAATCTCAGACGGCTGCCCAGAGGTTGAGTACACCGGTATTCTACGTGAGTTCAAATACGATCATGGTGATTGTCGTCTCCGGAAGATAACAATTTGTCGAGTTCCCAACTGCTCTTGGGATTACACGAACTATGAAGTTGTTGCTATCTTTGACAAGCTTGTTGCCTTCCTTACTTCCACGCCTCGATGGATATTGCTCAAAAATCAATTTCTGTACACGGATGAGTACTGTGATGCAATTCAATACGAGGGTCTTGTGTTTGCTGCCACCACTCGTGGCACTGTTTTTGCATGGAATCATCATGCTTTCGGTATGTTTGTCTTCCACCGTAATTATAATTGTTTCATCCACATGCATGTGGGTTACCTAGTTTCCCTTTACTAATTAATTAACCTTCTTTTGTTTCCAAGGTCCTGTGAACATTCCACCACTTATACTTGAAAAAATTTATAACAAGGGGGAGATGACGATGCTGATGATCACGAGCATGAGGACAGGCAGGACCCATATACTCAGTGGCGCCTGGCAACTTATTCCGATGGATCACCTCTTCTTGTCTGTATACACGGCACTGCTGATGTTACTAAGGAAGCAGGTGTTGTCTCGCATGGTGGCACTCTCAAGACCTATTCCAACATCCGTTGCAGGGTATTCAGGATGGATACTAGTGAACTAGCGCCAACACCTTCTCCCTGGTTCAGTATTGAAAGTTTTGGAGGAAACTCGCTCTACCTTGGACAAAACTATCCAATGATGGTGGAAGGCGATGCAGCTACTGTTGACACAATGTTACTACCATTTATGAGAAGCAACTGTATCTATACCTCGGACATTGCTATGCATCCCTACCGTCCCAATATGGGTCCTGACATAGGCCGCTTCAGCCTGGATGATCAGTCCCGTTGGTCTCGAGATTGACAGTAGCTGGCCCTTCCCAGAGAATCACTTCTGGTTCAAAGCAAGCGTTTCCAACGCCGACAAGTGGTTGAGCTGAAGTTCATTTCATCGTTTTGTTGTTTGTTGTGTGAGAAAAACTTTACTAGAATGTTTTGTTGGAAATGATCTATAATCCAACGTGTATCCTCGTTGTCGTTGTGGGCTGATGACTTGTTGTATGTAATCAATGGTAAATTTGCATATGCGTCCATCAACTCACGCCTGCTAGTGGTGTCCATATGAACAGTGCTAGTGATTTTAGTTGCAAAAATTAGATAGTGCTAGTGATTTTTAGCTGCATATTTTGACAAATCGCAGTGTTACAAGGTTGACAAATGGCAATGTTACTAGATAAACAAATGTCAATCTTTCTAGTTTGACAAATGGCAACGCACCCAAAATGACAGATATGCAAATCTTACCCAATTGTTTGTACGTGGTTGCACACGGGTCATGCAAAACAACCGTTTGCGTTGAAGGGATGCAGAAATCCTGCTCGGCACATTTTCCCTTGGCTTCCTCGGGAAGCTGTCGGTTTGCATCCAGGTGTTCTAACTAAAACGTTTGCGACGAGTGTTTTATATTTAAAAACCATTGACGTCTTTTTCAAAAGAAAATCGTTTGATAAGTCTGTACATTAAGAGAGAAAAACACAAGTTCATTCAAACCATATCTTTCATTCAGTCACACTGCGAATTTATACTCATATGATCGAGAATTCAAGATACAGTATTAAACCCCAAAAAAACTATTTCCGGCAGCGGCGGAGGCGGCGTGTCGCGCTGTCGTTGTCCTCCGGGACGCTGTTGTTGAAGTCTTCAAGGCAACACAAAATGTTCTTCACTTGTAAATCAAACATCATGTCATCACGCGATCGATGGGCGGGGCGCGGGAGGATGGCAACTGGTGCCGCTGAGAGGTAGCGGTCGACGGCAGCGTCCCATGCCGCTGAGGGGGGCGCGTGCACGGGCACGGGCACGGGCGCGGCGGGTGCAGCCAAACGCACGGGGGCCGGCGCCACGGTGGATGGAGGGGCGCGCACGGGCACGGGCACTGGCGCTGGCATGTACACGAGCTAGCGCGGGTCTGCGGAGACCTCGCTGACGCCCGTGGCTTCCAGCTCTACGATAGTTCTCGGCGACCATCCCGTCAATGCTACGGGGATGGTCGCTGGTGCGGGCGCGGGGATGGGAGCTGGGACGGGAGCGGGGGCAGCAACCGCCGCGGCCAGCTCGTTCTGGGACATGTCCATGAGGCCCCATTCCTCCTTATTTTCTATCTCCTCCGGCTCGGAGTCGACTTCACCAAACTTGAAGACTAGTGGCAGATGATCGTTCTGCGCCATGGCGTTGGTGGAGTTCTGCGGGAGGGAGGGGAATGGGAGGCGAACAGTAAGGCCACCCGTATTAAACAGCGGCTCGTGTGCCATTAATGGAGAGGAAGGCGGGCGGCCATGGAAGTCAAAGGGCTCGCTTCCCAGTGGGCCTGCGCAGCATACAGCTCGCACGCTTCCCGGTGAGCCTGCACATTGGAGGACAGCTTGCACGCCTCTTGGTCAGCCGGCGCACCGGACTGCGCTCGCATGCCTCCCGTTCAGTCAAGGTCAAGCAGCTGTATGCACATCACCTCCTACAGCCATTAAAACCAAGACATGTGGCGTCACGTGAATGGTTAACAGAACGCACACGGTTTGAATTCTACAAATGTTTGAGATATTAAAGTGGCAGCTATTTTTTCAAAATGCCTTTGTTGGTTGTCATTCTTCGAGTGCGCCTTCTCACAAAATGGACACGAAAAATGCCACAGCATGTCGGGTGACATTCCATGATAGCATGCCAAGTTTCATGAATTTCAGACGAGTTTTGGATTTACCAGAACTTAAAAACCAGGTATCTCAATGTTTTGCCGGCAATCAACGGTGCCCTGGTATTTGAAATTCATTTCCGTCTCTTGCATTGGACCTAAGCATGCACCCAAGGACACATATTTGATTTTTCAACCAATTTATATGCACTGGAGCATGTGCATGTAGTTCAAATTTGAATTATGCACATAAATGCATTGAAAACTCAGTTAATGCATAATAATGTCCAAACGAACCCCGAAAAATCCCAAAAATTGACACAACACTCCTGTTGTTCTATCTTGACAAGAGAAATTTTTTGAAAGCAATAAGAGGCAATAGATATCGTTTTGTCCCCAAAGGTGGGACGTTCCCTACCGAAACCATCATGCTTGTTGTGAGAAGCTCTGGTTTGTGAGAAGCATATACCCGAACCTGCCCCGAATGGGATAATTTTTTTACCACGGCATGTTGATGCCGCTCCATGATAGCATACCAAGTTTCATGAATTTCAGACGAGTTTTGGATTTACTAGAATTTAAAAACCAGGCATCTCAATGTTTTGCCGGCAATCAACAGTGCCCTGGTGTCTGAATTTCATTCTCATCTCTTGCATGGGACCTAGAAATTCACCCAAGGACACAAATTAGATTTTTCAACCAACTTTAGTGCATTGGAGCATGTGCTTGTAGTTCAAATTTGAATTATGCACACAAAATGCCTAGAAAACCCAGTTAATGCATAACATTGTCCAAACGAACACCGAAAAATCACAAAAATTGACACAACACTCCTGTTGTTCTATGTTGACACTAGAAATTTTTGAAAGCAATAAGAGGCAATGGATATCGTTTCGTCCCCAAAGGTGGGACATTCCCTATCGAAACCATCATGCTTGTTGTGAGAAGCCCTGGTTTGTGAGAAGCTTATACCCGAACCTGCCCCAAATGGGACAATTTTTTTACCACGGCATGTTGATGCCGCTCCATGATAGCATGCCAAGTTTCATGAATTTCAGACGAATTTTGGATTTACTAGAATTTAAAAACCAGGCATCTCAACATTTTGCCGGCAATCAATAGTGCCCTGGTGTTTGAATTTCATTCCCATCTCTTGCATGGGACCTAGAAATTCACCCAAGGACACACATGTGATTTTTCAACCAACTTTGGTGCATTGGAGCATGTTCTTGTAGTTCAAATTTGAAATATGCACATAAAATGCCTAGAAAACCCAGTTAATGTATAAAAAAGGCCATACGAACCCCAAAAAATTCCAAGATTAAACACAACACTCCTGTTGTTCTATGTTGACACTAGAAATTTTTTGAAAGCAATAAGAGGCAACCGATATCGTCCCGTCCCCAAAGGTGGTACGTTCCCTATCGAAACCATCATGCTTGTTGTGAGAAGCTCGGATTTGTGAGAAGCTTATACCCAAAATGTCCCAAATGGGACAAAATTTTCACCACGGCATGTTGATGCCGCTTCATGATAGCATGCCAAGTTTCATGAATTTCAGACGAGTTTTGGATTTACCAGAATTTAAAAACCAGGTATCTCAATGTTTTGTCGGCAATCAACAGTGCCCTGGTGTTTGAAATTCATTCCCGTCTCTTGCATGGAACCTAAGCATGCACCCAAGGACACACATATGATTTTTCAACCAATTTATATGCACTGGAGCATGTGCATGTAGTTCAAATTTGAATTATGCACATAAAATGCCTAGAAAACTCAGTTAATGCATAAAAATGTCCAAACGAACCCGGAAAAATCCCAAAAATTGACACAACACTCCTGTTGTTCTATGTTGACACAAGAAATGTTTTGAAAGCAATAAGAGGCAATGGATATCGTTTCGTCCCCAAAGGTGGGATGTACGTTCCCTACCGAAACCATCAGGCTTGTTGTGAGAAGCTCTGGTTTGTGAGAAGCATATACCCAAACCTGCCCCAAATGGGAAAATAATTACCACGGCATGTTTATGCTGCTCCATGATAGCATGCCAAGTTTCATGAATTTCAGACAAGTTTTGGATTTACTAGAATTTAAAAACCAGGCATCTCAATGTTTTGCCGGCAATCAACGGTGCCCTAGAAATTCACCCAAGGACACACATGTGATTTTTCAACCAACTTTGGTGCATTGGAGCATGTGCTTGTAGTTCAAATTTGAATTATGCACATAAAATGCCTAGAAAACCCAGTTAATGTATAAAAAAGGCCAAACGAACCCCAAAAAATTCATTCCCATTTCTTGCATGGGACCTAAGCATGCACTGAAGGACACAGATTTGATTTTTCAACCAATTTGTATGCACCGGAGCATGTGCATGTAGTTTAATTTTGAATTGTGCACGTGAAATGGCTAGAAAACCAGTTTAATGTATAAAATGTCCAAACGAACCCTGAATAATTCCAATTCTTTTACGACACACATATAGTTGCATGTTCACTGCAGATAAAAGGTCCAGCAATTCAAACAGCGTCCATTGCCGCTGTGACCCCATTTTGTAATTCAAATCAAGTAGATCCCACACAGTTTATTATCACCAACCATGTGAGATGTAGTACAAAATATCTTGGAGCACCGTCGGTGTATAGTATGCCTATGGCTTACGCGAGAAGGTGCATCGGCTTCAGTCCACAGCCGGCGTGTCAAGCACACTAGCTCACTCCCCAAAAACTCCCGCCTCTGCATCCCTCGCAATCTCAAAAATATCTACCGCCTGGAAGGTTTTAATGTTTGATAGCACACGATTAGTATGTGCGGACCGTGTGCGATGTCTGTTACTCCCGCTCTGCTTCAGTACCTTGATTCAAATTTTCAGTAGCCCCGGCATTTTACTCCCGCCTCTGCATCCCTTGCAATCTCAAAAATATCTTCTCGCCCTTGATCGAAATTTTCAGTAGCCCCGCCATGTTACTCCCCCTAGTAAAATTTTCAGTTGCCGCAGTATTTCCTCAAACACAACCTTGCCCCCCCCCCTCCACACACACCCCAAAACCTCCACACACACACAGACACACACAACCCTTGAAACCATTGGTAGGTCGCCGCCATCGCTGGCACCTCCATCCTCAACCTCTGCCCGTGTGCCGGGGAGCTCGAGGAGCCAATGGCCAAAAAGAGGTTTATCGCGGCCTTTTCGCCCGACGCCGGTGAGGTGGCCACCGAGGTGTCCCCGTCGTCCTCTACGGGCCTGATCCGCCATTGCCGGTCCCCCAATCCGCCCGCCGCCGCGACCCTACGCCGGTTCGAGGACTTCCCCGTCCTCCCTCGGACTCGGCAGCCGACGAAATCCTACCTCAAGGTCCGGCAGCGGCGGTGGGGGACGTGGGTCGCCGAGATTACAGATCGAGAGACCCAAACCCGCCGGTGGCTCGATAGCTTCCACACAACCGAGCTCGCGGCCATGGAGTACGACCGCTGGCAGGTCTGCTACCACGGCGCGGCGGCTAGGCTCAATTTCCCCTTCGGCACACGTCCGGTCCACCTCGTTCCGCCGAAGCCAGGGGTGGTGAACTCGGCTATGCCGCGGGAGGACCGCGAGACGTGGGAGCGCCTTGAGGCCGAGGCCGCCGACGAGGCCTACATGCAAGAGCTCCGCCGGCAGCACCCGGAGCTCGTGGAGGCGGAGTGGGCGATCTTTGCCAGCGCGGAGGGCAGCGAGGTTATCACATTCTCCTTCGATTACGAGGTTGGAGGCGGCGAGGACGGCGGCATGGAGGGCAGCGAGGTTATCGCGCTCTCCTCTGATGACGAGGTCAAAGGCGCCGGCGATGGCGGCGCGGAGGGCGTCGAAATGGGCCCCGAGGACGAGGAGATCAACATCGACGAGTGGAGGAGTGCCTTCCCCAACGACCCCGACGACGGTACTGGCTCGGACCCGACTCGCGGCACGCCGTACATGACGAGGAAGGATTGGCTCGACCTCTACTTCGACCGAAAGTAGTTTAGCTTAGTTTAAATTTATGTTTTATGTTCGGTTATGCAAAACTATCTATGTTTATGTTTGAATGCATGCTACTTTCGGTTGAACCTGCTTTGAACTTGATCAAATTGAAGTTTACAACCTTAAGTTTAGGGGATCCACTAAGGGTTTTAGTCCTTTAACTTTTTAAGGATCGCCTAGAGATGTCCTTATGACTTGTTTATTTCAGTTCTTCACAATATGATACTCTATATGTGCAACTATTTGCCGTGCAGTTCAATTTCATCAATAACAGTTTCAATAATACCACTATGAATTACGATATTTGGTTGCTGTTAAGGATATTGCAGTTAACATGCCTTTTCGTTTTCCAATTGTTGTTTAGCAACATGCATTGTACTGAATGACTAAATATGCAATCCCAGGCTACATAGCAACAAGGAAGAATGTTACCTTAATGTTCTGATGATGTCTAGATATACATGTAATAAAATCTTATATAATGGGATGGATGGGGTGTTGTACTACATCATTTTTCAATTGTTATTTAGCTTCTAATATTAACTTGGTGCTTTTAGGTAAATATATCATTGCCAAAGATTCATCCTTCGACCCTTTGTGCGTATGGGGCAATGAGATATTCATGAACCAGCATCAAGTGAGGAAACTGATAAAGATTGTTATTAAAATGGGTCAAAAGATGTCAATCGAACTATTTGTTTACACTTTACGCAAGACAACAGTGAACTGCAGGATGGTAAGTAAGAACCATGTAGCTTTCTTTTTACTGCCTGTAATGAGTTGTGTTAGATGACAATATTTGAATCTTTTTTCTTTTGCAGTGGATCCTGAAGCAGTTTACTCAAGATTACCTCTCAAACTACATGATTGGCGGCCGGCCATCACAAGGGGTTGGACTAGAGTCCTGCATGCCTTCTGCATCCAGGAGAGCACAATAGGGCCATTCCGCTTCACCTTGTTCAGCAACTGGAATGGTTGTCGCCTCTTTCTTTACCATCTGTAATAGTACAAGTATAGAACCCTGGTACATCATTCTTTATTTGGTGCTTATGTAATTCTTAAACATATGTACCTATGAATCGAATAATGCATTGGTTGTTTGAACCTGATGGATATGAATAAAGCTATAGCCTACTTTCAAGTTTAAATTAGGTACAATTTTAAATAGCAGCAATTAAATTAGGGCGAAATTACGTTGTGCAGGTCATTACGGCACGCACGGTTGGTAAAACACAAACGTTTGCGATATACACCATAATCCGAGACGGTTCACAGAGAGGAAACATGTGCAAGCATGCACACAGTTGCCGTTTGCAAAGCACGTGTGATGTCAGACACTATCACATACGGTGCGGGAAAACTAAATGTGTGTGATTGTCTACCCATCGTACACGGTTTATAATCATGAACTGTTTGTGATGTGCCAGGCATCGTAAAACTCCCGTGCCTAGAATCTGCCTGGAAAACTCCCGTGCCTGGAATCTGCCTGGTTTTGGCAGAACCACAAAACTCCGACTGCGATGGCAATGCAAGCACAAACGAGTAGCAAGGATGAAGCGTTTGGGATATTCGAGATATCGGAAACGGTTATATAGGGACAACTGTATGCATCAAGGCTCCCTATCCCCGACGGTTTCTGGGTCGTGTGGGAAGGACCCCCCTATCGCCCACACTCACTTGGCGACGGTTCCAAATGTCGTCATGGAAAGGGGTTAAAAACCGTTAGTTTAGGCCGATGCGTGAGGGAGTCCTGGACTAAGGGTCCTCGGGCGTCCGGCCTATTAGCCATGGGTCGGACTGATGGGCTGTGAAGACATGAAGACCGAAGACTGCACCCGTGTCCGGATGGGACTCTCCTTGGCGCGGAAGGCAAGCTTGGCGACTAGATATGTAGATTCCTTTCTTTGTAACCGACCTTGTGTAACCCTAGATCCTCCCGGTGTCTATATAAACCGGAGGACTTAGTGCGGAAAGGCAGATACTCACTACCATAGTCATACAGGCTAGACTTCTAGGGTTTAGCCATTATGATCTCGTGGTAGATCAACTCTTGTAATACTCATATCCATCAAGATCAATCAAGCAGGAAGTAGGGTATTACCTCCATAGAGAGGGCCCGAACCTGGGTAAACATCGTGTCCCCTGTCTCCTGTTACCATCGACCTTAGACGCACAGTTCGGGACCCCCTACCCGAGATCCGCCGGTTTTGACACCGACATTGGTGCTTTCATTGAGAGTTCCACTGTGCCGTCGACGACAGGATCGATGACTCGCCTCGTCCTTAAAGACAATATCACCGCCGGAGGAGAACTGGCCCCAGGCCAAACCCTCCGGCTAGGCGGCTTTACCATGACCGCCCGTTCGGCCGCTAAGCCGACGATGACCTCCCGGGCCATCAAAAACCCCCTTTGTATCGACCCCAAACACTCCAAGCAGATGGATCCGACGGAGTTTTCATCTTTAAACGAGCTCCTTGATCTCATCACCGCCCTGGGAATCGCCACAGATTATGATCGGATCGGGCTTAAACCCGACCAAAGAGAAAACAAATCTCCACCGATCACCCACCAAATAGCGGTAGTCGAGGAGCAAGATGGCGACTCTTCCCCTATACTGAAGATGGACTATGTCCGGGTCGCCAACCCTGTAGAGCCGGACACCCACCAGCAAAAGGAGGTGACCAGCCTTCCGAACATAGAATCGGGCGGCGGGCATAGGCAACCAGAAGATACTCCGGAGCCCGGACTCTTGAGTCTAGAAAACCTTCAGACTCCAGATCATCGACCGGGTCAGGGTCCGAATCCAATTCCACCCACACACCCAGACATAAGCGCTCTCATGAGCCTACAACAGCAGTCTCAGGAAACGGTCCACCACTTCTGGGCCAGATTCCTCCTTGTAAAGGACAAGGTTAAAGATTGCCGCGACGAGGACGCGGTATTTGCGTTCTGCAACAATTGCACGAGCGAAGGAATCCTCAACGCCATTAATCGCCATCGTATACTACACTTCGCTGACTTGGAAACTATTGTACAGAAGTATAACACAGTGGAAAGCGCCTGGAAAGATCAGGCAAGTTTTTGGGAGCCATCGGTCCCAACTCAACCGTTGGTCCAGGCGAAAAGGGCACATCCTCGTGACACGCCCAGTCTAATAGCCAAGAAACATAAACCCATTACGTGGCATGGAACCGTTCTGGAGGGATGGCTCGATGGCCCATGCAAAATACACACAACACCAGACACCATACCAACCCACAGCCTTAGAGCATGTTGGATACTCCGGCAGGTAGCCAAGAGCGGCGAGGACATCCTTACAAAAAACGCCCCAGAGCAACACCCTCCAGAAGACGACGACCCCAGAGTATTGACGCTCTTCGAGACATTCGCTTCAAACAGTAAGCGCAAAAGGGCACTCCGCGACCTCGCCGAAGTCTGCCAAATCGCCGCGATAAACCCTTGGAACGACACGGCTATAACCTTTAATGCCAGTGACGAACTAAAATACAAGACAGTCCGAGTGCCAGCCGCATTAGTCCTCAGTCCCATCGTGGACAGCTTTAGACTCACCAAGGTCCTCATGGACGGCGGCAGCGGACTAAACCTCATCTATGAGGATACCCTCCACAAAATGGAAATAGACAGGAGCCGCATCAAGCAAAGCAGCACGACTTTCCGAGGAATCATTCCTAGTCGGGAGGCGCGGTGTGCGGGAAAAATCACACTTGACATGGTATTCGGCATGCCGGAGAATTATCGGTCTGAAGAGATCACCTTCCAAGTGGATCCTTTCAGCAGCGGATACCACGCCCTGTTGGGGCGGGACGCTTTTACATGCTTCCAAGCTATACCCCATTACGGGTATATGACGCTCAAAATGCCCGGACCAAACGACATAATCACTCTTGTTAGTGATCTGAACATAGCACTCCGCGCCAAAAACAAAACCTCATCCTTGGCCCTTGAGGCATTATCTAAAGCCCTCGCGGCCGAAGAATTAACCGCACTACGCTCTACGGTGGATAAGGACGATGTGATCTTAGACAAACGACCCAAATCCACCTCCTTCAAACCGGCAGAAGAAATTGTCAAATTCCAGATCCACCCAACGGACCCCAAGAAGACAGCATCTATTGGAGCACAACTAGACCCAACGGTCGACGCCGTTCTATGGGATTTCCTTCACGAAAACTAGGATATATTCGCCTGGCACCCTTCTGATATGCCTGGAATCCCACGTAAACTGGCCGAGCATAGTCTCAATATATTAAAGGGATATAAACCAGTCAAACAAGCACTGCGGCGCTTTTCCGAACCCAAATGGCAAGCCATGGGGGAGGAGTTAGCCAAGCTAATTGAGGCCGGATTCATTAGAGAAATGAAACATCCGGACTGGCTGGCAAACTTGGTGATCGTACCAAAGAAGGACAAATCCTGGCGCCTGTGCGTCGATTTCAAAGACCTCAACAAGGCTTGCCCTAAGGATCCCTTCCCTCTCCCCCGCATCGATCAAATCATCGATGCTACCGCAGGACACGACTCACTGTGTTTCCTTGATGCATATTCCGGATACCATCAAATCAAAATGAAGGAGTCCGATCAAGCTGCAACAGCATTCATTACCCCATATGGGCCATTCTACTTCAACACCATGCCCTTCGGGCTTAAGAACGCCGGCGCCACATACCAACGCATGATTCAAACATGCCTGGAGAAACAGATCGGCAAGATAGTTGAAGCTTATGTCGACGACGTCGTCATCAAAACCAGGCACGTCGAGACACTAATAGACGATTTACGTCTCACATTCGACAACCTCCGCGCGTATGACATAAGCTCAATCCGGAAAAGTGTGTTTTCGGTGTCCCCGCTGGAAAACTGTTGGGCTTCATCATTTCCAACAGAGGAATTGAAGCAAATCCAGCCAAAATCCGAGCTCTGTCATAATTGGCTACGCCAACAGACCTTAAACAAGTCCAAAAACTCGCGGGTTACGTGGCAGCTCTAAGCCGCTTTATCTCCAGATTGGGAGAAAAGGCACTGCCACTCTATCGCCTTCTACGGCGAACCGATCACTTCGAGTGGACGGACGCGGCAACAGCCGGACTGGAGGAAATAAAAACCCTTCTTGTGAGCAACCCAATCCTGGCCGCGGCAAACGTCGGTGAACTGATGTTATTATACATATCGGCAACACATCAAGTGGTGAGCGCCGTGCTCATCATTGAACGAGAACAGGACGGACACAAATTCCTGCTTCAGAAGCCAGTATACTACGTATCCACTGTCCTCACACCATGAAAATCTCGGTACCCCCATTATCAAAAGATAGCATACGCGGTCTTCATGGCATCCCGAAAGCTCCACCACTACTTCCAGGAGTGCTCGATTACAGTGGCGTCCAAAGTACCACTCAACGACATAATAAACAATCGTGATGCCACAGGCCGGATTGCCAAATGGGCCATTGAGCTCCTTCAATTGATATTACATACAAACCACGTCGAGCTATCAAATCTCAAGTACTGGCTGACTTCGTCGCCAAATGGACAGAGGCCGAACTCCCTAAAGAGTACGGCACATATTCCAATTGGGTTATGTACTTTGACGGCTCCAAAATGCTGGCAGGGCTAGGAGCGAGCGTCGTTTTAACGTCCCCTACTGGAGACGTCGTTCAGTACGTACTCCAAATACTATACACAGACTCCAACAACGCAGCCGAATACGAGGCCTTATTGCACGGTCTCCGGATGGCTGTCTCCATGGGCATACAACGCCTGGAAGTGTGCGGGGACTCAAACCTCGCAATATCTCAAATAAATGGAGACTTCGATGCCAAAGATCCGAAGATGGCAGCTTATCGTAATGCCGTCATAAAAATGTTGGCTCGGTTCGAGGGGCTCGAGTTCCATCATGTGGCTCGAGAGAGTAATCAAGCGGCGGACGTTCTTGCTCGTATCGGCGCTAAGCGCGACCCCGTCCTGCCTAATATATTTTTGGAAAGGCTTTTTAAGCCATCCGTAGTGTGGCAAGGGGAAAATGGCAACACTAGTCCGGATCCGAACATTACCCCAGATTCCGAAAACACCGACATCATCGGAAGCTCAGCCACCGAAATAACACCGTCGGTGCATCTCATCATGGCAGTCATTGCCCCCTGGACCGAACCCTTCCTGGCCTACCTTAACAGGAAGGAGCTTCCTGAGGACCAGAATGAGGCCCGCCGCATTGTCCGGCGTTCGAAGGCCTATAAGATTCACGACGGAGAGCTCTATAAGAAAAGCGCTACCGGAGTCCTTCATAGATGTATCTCCGAGGAGGAGGGGCGGCATCTACTGGCTGAGATTCATGTCGGTCTCGGCGGGCACCACGCCGCAGCTCGGGCCCTTGTTAGCAAGGCCTTCCGTACAGGATTCTATTGGCCGACGGCCCGAGCGGATGCACAGGACCTTGTCCAACGTTGCGTTGGATGCCAACTCTTCGCCAACCAAAGCCATATGCCCCCCACCGCCCTACAAACAATCCCCATCACTTGGCCTTTTGCGGTCTGGGGACTAGATATGGTTGGACCCCTTAAAGGAGGAAGCCATAAGAAAAAATATTTGCTAGTCATGGTGGACAAATTCATCAAGTGGATAGAGGCTAAACCAGTTAAAACAGCTGAGTCCGAGCCAGTAATAGACTTTATATCCGGTGTTGTACACCGTTACGGTGTTCCGCACAGCATCATCACTGATAACGGCTCCAATTTCACAGCTGACGAACTGAAAACCTGGTGCGCTAATCTGGGCATGAAGCTCGATTACGCCTCTGTATATCATCCACAAACAAATGGTCAAGTCGAAAGAGCCAATGGTCTCATTATGAGCAGCATTAAGCCTAGACTAGTGCGGTCTTTGAAAGAGTCAGACAAGCACTGGGTTGAGGAGCTCGACTCCGTACTCTGGGGGCTGCGGACCATGCCCAATTGCACTACCGGATTCACACCTTTCTTCATGGTGTACGGCGCAGAGGCAGTACTACCCTGCGACATTATTCATGACTCACCTCGAGTGCGCATGTATGAAGAGAGAGAGAGGCCGAGCTCGATCGGCAAGACATCTTAGATGCCCTGGAGGAGGAGCGCGATGTCGCAAAAGCCCGTTCCGCATTTTATTAACAGCAGGCTCACCGGTATCAAAGCAGAGAGGTGCGGGCCAAAACTTACAACGTCGGCGAACTCGTTCTGCGCCTGCTGGAGAACAAAAAGGACAAACTCAAGCCCAAGTGGGAGGGTCCCTTCATCATCGATGAAGTTCTCACCGGAGGGGCATACCACCTGCGTGATGCGTCAGACAATGGATTAGAGCCGAACCCCTGGAACGCGGCCAGACTCTGAAGATTCTATGCCTAGCGTGGAAATCTTTGTTCATCTCCTTCCCCCTATTGTTTCCATTATTTTTTCTCTCTCTTTTCGTTTAAAAGCTTTCGTGCGGTTAGACCGTACACCCCCGACGCATACGTCTTGAAGTATGTACGTCTATTATACATGGGGGCTTCTTGGACAGAAGCTTGCTATTGTTATTTTCCGAGCATCAAGCTCCTCACATATGCGTTTTCTCCCGTATGTACCTTTTCTTCGCCATTATATGCATCGATATGACTTAAGTTTCGGCCAAGCTGGGTTGCCTGGCTCCTGTGCTTATGCCCTACGTTCCCGTTAGTTCGGCTAGGGCATAAAGGGAGCACCTCTGCGATTGTTACTGTCGGGTCATCCGGATGCGTACCTCAGACTGGGTGAAGCCGAAAGCTAGCGTTCTTAAGGGAATATTTGGTCGGTGAACTGAAGATGTTTTTGCATTCGTCCCATCGTGAACCCCCAGAAGCTATACACATTGTGATTTCTTCATCACAGTTCGGACATGCACATTGATGCATGCACACCCAGCGAAAGGAACCCTTAACGGAACTATTCTCTCTGGAAGATGTTTCTTACACTCTTAATGTAAATAACATAACTAGCCGGATAATTATCTGTTCAAGCAACTATGACCCCTATGCCTGGTTTCCATGCATACCCGGTCTACTCGGCCGTTCTGGTATTCGGAAACACTCCGCACCTTCGGGTCGAGAGGTTGAAGCAAAAAGGTCCGCCATGACAATCATTTTCAGCTAGAGCTACATATGCAAAGGAAAGTACATAGTCACTTGGACTCAAAAACTTCCTCCTCTATGCCGTCCAGCAGGCTATCTAACTTACAATCCTGCTGGGAATACTTGGCGGCTACTTCTACTTGGTTATATACTAAACTAAAGGGAATTTCTTCCCCATTTGACCCTAGCGGTCCGACCCGGGCCATGTGATTCGGATCCAGCTTGGTATATCATGTTTTTACCATGGCCCAGGCCTCTCGCGCACCCTCTCAGCAAGCCGATATCTTCCATAGTCGGATACGCCGCCGCGCCCCCTTGAACAGCTCTATAAGCTTCTCCATACTCCCGGGAGGGGAGTCGGATAGCCATAAGGCCTTGGCTACACTCCGCATTGCCTGCCGAGCTTGCTGGTGTAGCTGCGACAGCCCTTGCAGGAGATCACTTGATGATCCGGACACCTCCTCTTCGGGACGGCCCGTCAACATACCTGCAATCACAACTATATCAGCTACTTTTACCTCCAAACCGTTATAAGGTCAATTTGGCCACGTACTGAATATGCCGCCTTGCAGCCTTTTGTTCTCCTTCATGGAGTCGGCTAGCTGGGCTCGTACATCTTTCAGTTCTTCGCCCAGTTTGGTGTTTGAATCTTGGAGTTTGTTTTTCTCCTCTCTGACTCGGACCAGGATACGCTCGCCTGCGGCGTGTAGTATTTTTGCCTCTTTCTCTCCCGCTTGAGCGGTTTTCAACTTCTCTTCTAGTTGACCTGATGATCCTATTATGAGATAAGCAACAGTATTAGTACAGCTACTGTATAATTGTTATTCCTCGATGGAGGGGAACCTTACCAGAAGATGCCTTCTTGGACTCTTTCAGTTCGGCGGTAGAAGCATTTAGCTAGCAGGTTGTTCCTCTCCGTCAGAACCTGATTATACATCGATCCTTAAATCACTTGTGCCAACTGCTTTCAGTCTCGGGGGCTACTAGCACATGCTTATCCTTTTCAGAAAAAAATAAATCTTACCTGCACATCCGTTAAATGCTGCTTTGTGGCTCTGCTAAGCCCATCTCGGGCAGCTCGGATGTATGCGTCAGCCGAGCTGAAGGCATCAAACGCCTCTTTTGAACAGCGGGGGTCTCATAAAATGGCCCTCCAGCGCCGATGATTCATGGCGCTCTCCACTTCCGAGTTGGTGACGGACATATTTTCCGAGCCCACGGCCGAAGGACAGTCCGGCGTCACTCCCATATCGGCCCCCACCCCCTCGGCTGGGGCTGGATCCTGGCTGCTAGGAGTATTACTGCCCGGACCCCCGGACACAGTCCGGCGGACTCTTTTCCTGATATGGATGAACATGAAAGTCACAGTTGGATGTGACTATTAAAAAACATATTTGCAAACCCATACCTCTTTAACGAGGGCCCGACCGTGTCTTCGCCTGCCTTCCTCTTCGAAGGCTTGCCCGGTGCGGGAGCCGCTCTCTTTGGAGTCGCTCCTGGAGTAGCACGGTATGTCGAACGCCTCCCCTTCGAAGCACGAGACAGTGCGGTGGGTGAGGCGGAACGAGGGAATCCTTTCGGGGAAGATGTCTCCTGACTACTTACGTGTGAAGCCGGGAGAAGACCAGGGTAATCGGCGATGATGGCCACTTCGGTGCCATCCTAGCTCGCCTGGTAAAACACGCCATTCTCTAGGACCACAAATATATCTGGATCCTCTTCGAATCCAGGGTCAAGGTCCCGATTGTGGCCCTCGGGCTGTGGGGCGGGGCTGTAAAGCCCCTCGGAAGTCTTTCGCCAGTGCTGTTATAAATGGACGGGTTAATAGAGCTCAGGGAGAGGAATGAGTGGAGCAAAAAGTTGGGGGCTCACCCAGCTAGGAGGATTGTACATGGAATATCCTTCTCTGTGCGTGATGCGCAGGAACTTCTCTTCCTCACCCTTGAACAGTTCGGCCAATATTTTGGCTAGGGCGGCAGGGGTGTCTAGACCTTTCCTGCCGCAGCGGGAGGCGTCATCTTCCCCATTGTAATTCCACATGGGAATTCCTCTGTATTGGAGTGGCTGAACTCCCCGTACTATGGAGGTCGCCATCACTTCGACTATCGTGTACCCGGACTGAGCAAGCGTCTTGACCTTGCTCAGGAGTTGGCGAACTTCCGCACTATCTTCCTCCTCGGGGCTTCAAGGGCGCCAGCTGTGGCGCTTCTTCAGAGGAACACTCGCAAACTCGGGGAGACCTCTCCGGACTGGATCTGGAAGTACGACGTCATCTATGTAGAACCACTCGGAGGTCCACTCTTCGGAAGCTTTCTCCGGTGTGCCGGATAGGTATCCGGTCTCAGCAATACGCCATACTTCGGCCCAGCCCACTTCGAATATCGATCCCTCGTGGTTGCGCGGGACAAGGCAAAACAACTTTCTCCATAGATCAAAATGGGCCTCACAACCAAGGAATAGTTCGCATAAAGCGACATAACCTGCAATGTGCAGGATGGAGGCTGGGGTAAAATTGTGCAGCTGGAGGCCATAATACTCCAGAAGCCCTCGGAGGAATGGGTGAATGGGAAATCCCACGCCCCTCAGCAGATAGGGGACGAAGCACACTCGTTCCCCCGTGGATGGATTAGGAAAATCCTCCGCCTGGGTCTTGCCGTTGAAGGAAGCCAACCCTGCCCGAACAGGGACCAGATCTGCAGGAGGGAGAAACCCCGGTGTTTGCAGCTTCACCAGCTGGCCATGAGATACGGAACACCTCTCCCACTCGCCTTTCTCTGAGCCGGAACGGGAGGAGGAGCGGGGGATGCTAGCCATGTTGGAATGGCCTTTCCTAGCAATCTCTGAGGATTTTCTCCGCGTGGTGCCGAATGGGTCTGAGATCCAATCCCTTTAAATAGACGCTCTTCCTTGCATGGCCGGGGTGTTATTTGCAAAAAATACCCTGACCGTCCGCATTCGCCCGATGCGTGGAAGCTGAAGACATAGATGCACAGAAGCCGAGGGGTGTGGCATTGAATTATAAGCCGAATACATTAATTGGGAGTCGTCAGAGGAGGAACCCACCTTGCAATGCCGAAGACAATCTGCGCGCCGAACACCTCATCATTGAAGCCTGGTTCGGGGGCTACTGAGTGAGTCCTGGACTAAGGGGTCCTCGGGCGTCCGGCCTATTAGCCATGGGCCGGACTGATGGGCTGTGCAGACATGAAGACTGAAGACTGCACCCGTGTCCGGATGGGACTCTCCTTGGCGTGGAAGGCAAGCTTGGCGACCGGATATGTAGATTCATTTCTTTGTAACCGACCTTGTGTAACCCTAGATCCTCCCGGTGTCTATATAAATCGGAGGACTTAGTCCGGAAAGGCAGATACTCATTACCATAGTCATACAGGCTAGACTTCTAGGGTTAAGCCTTTATGATCTCGTGGTAGATCAACTCTTGTAATACTCATATCCATCAAGATCAATCAAGCAGGAAGTAGGGTATTACCTCCATAGAGAGGGCCCGAACCTGGGTAAACATCGCGTCCCCTGTCTCCGGTTACCATCGACCTTAGACGCATAGTTCAGGACCCCCTACCCGAGATCCGCCGGTTTTGACACCGACAACGCGTACTAGTGATATTTACAAAAACAAAACAAGTCGAGTTCATACCCATTTCTCTCTGCCATGGCCAGGTCATCGAATATCATCATTATTGCCTTTCACTTGCATGACCGAACGATATGAAAATAATAGTAGTGCAAGAGTGCCATGTGTTGGGAACGTAGTAATTTCAAAAAAAATTCTACGCACACGCAAGATCATGGTGATGCATAGCAACGAGAGGGGAGAGTGTTGTCCACGTACCCTCGTAGACCGACAGCGGAAGCGTTATCACAACGCGGTTGATGTAGTCGTACGTCTTCACGATCCGACCGATCAAGTACCGAACGCACGGCACCTCCGAGTTCTACACACGTTCAGCTCGATGATGTCCCTCGAACTCCGATCCAGCCGAGTGTTGAGGGAGAGTTTCGTCAGCACGACGGCGTGGTGACGATGATGATGTTCCACCGGCGCAGGGCTTCGCCTAAGCTCCGCAACGGTATTATCGAGGTGTAATATGGTGGAGGGGGGCACCGCACACGGCTAAGAGATCTCAAGGATCAATTGTTGTGTCTCTGGGGTGCCCCCCTGCCCCCGTATATAAAGGAGCAAGGGAGGAGGAGGCCGGCCCTAGGAGGGGGCGCACCAAGTGTGGAGTCCTACTAGGACTCCCTAGTCCTAGTAGGATTCCACCTCCCATATGGAATAGGAAAAGAGGAAGGGAAAAAGAGAAGGAAGGAAGGGGGCGCCCCCCTTCCCTAGTCCAATTCGGACCAGACCAAGGGGAGGGGTGCGGCCACCCTTGAGGCCCTTTTTCTTCTTTCCCATATGGCCCAATAAGGCCCAATACGTATTCCCGTAACTCTCCGGTACTCCGAAAAATACCCGAATCACTCGGAACCTTTCCGAAGTCCGAATATAGTCGTCCAATATATCGATCTTTACGTCTCAACCATTTCGAGACTCCTCGTCATGTCCCCGATCTCATCCGGGACTCCGAACTCCTTCGGTACATCAATATACATAAACTCATAATAAAACTGTCATCGTAACTTTAAGCGTGCGGACCCTACGGGTTCGAGAACTATGTAGACATGACCGAGACACGTCTCCGGTCAATAACCAATAGCGGGACCTAGATGCCCATATTGGCTCCCACATATTCTACGAAGATCTTTATCGGTCAGACCGCATAACAACATACGTTGTTCCCTTTGTCATTGGTATGTTACTTGCCCGAGATTCGATCGTCGGTATCTCGATACCTAGTTCAATCTCGTTACCGGCAAGTCTCTTTACTCGTTCCGTAATACATCATCCCGCAACTAACTCATTAGTCACAATGCTTGCAAGGCTTATAGTGATGTGCATTACCGAGTGGGCCCAGAGATACCTCTCCGACAATCGGAGTGACAAATCCTAATCTCGAAATACGCCAACCCAACAAGTACCTTTGGAGACACCTGTAGAGCACCTTTATAATCACCCAGTTACGTTGTGACGTTTGGTAGCACACAAAGTGTTCCTCCGGTAAACGGGAGTTGCATAATCTCATAGTCATAGGAACATGTATAAGTCATGAAGAAAGCAATAGCAACATACTAAACGATCGGGTGCTAAGCTAACGGAATGGGTCAAGTCAATCACGTCATTCTCCTAATGAGGTGATCTCGTTAATCAAATGACAACTCATGTCTATGGCTAGGAAACATAACCATCTTTGATTAACGAGCTAGTCAAGTAGAGGCATACTAGTGACACTCTGTTTGTCTATGTATTCACACATGTATTATGTTTCCGGTTAATACAATTCTAGCATGAATAATAAACATTTATCATGATATAAGGAAATATATAATACTTTATTATTGCCTCTAGGGCATATTTCCTTCACCATGGACTAAGCTGAAATCTTCAAATATTTTATTTAACATGAGAAGACAAGGTAAAATGGGCTCTTTGTTAGATCAATGATTATGCATAAGAGAGCCACTCAACATTTTCATCGCGGTCTTCTCCTTGGTACAACTCAATAAACAGAAAAGAAATTCAGAGAAACACACTGAAATATTTTTGGAGTTTTTGGTTTTCTTGAACAAGCAAATAAAAGAGAAAAGCAAAAACGAGAAAACTGTTTACACGAGAAAGCTCCCAACAAGCAAAAGAAGAACAAGGAAATCTTTTTGGGTTTTCTTTTTAGTACTACAGCTAACTACTCTAGAAAGAAAAATCAAAAAGAAGCAGGAAATATTTTTGGATTTTCTCAAAGTCTTTCGAACACACAAGAAGAAAGTGAGAAAATAAATTTAACATGGATGATACAATGAAAAAGTGTGGATACCGACAATTGGAATGAAATGTGTGAACATGAATGTAATGTCGGTGGGAATACGTACTCCCCCAAGCTTAGGCTTTTCGCCTAACTTGGTAATCAATCAGTGGTCGAACTGTTGAGGAGCGGGCATCCATGGATCCCACTGCTGAGGTTCCTCCTCTGTTGCAGCCTAGTTGTTTCGGTAGGCGATGATATCTATCGGCATAATCCTGTATCCGCTCCTGGCAATAGGATCAAATAAAGCAGGTGCGGGCAATGGAATAATATCACGAGTTCTCACACTGAAAACCAGGTTATACGGAATAGGGATGTTAGGATAATGGTAGCAATAAACTGGTGGTATTACATAGCAGCGCGATCTAGGTAAACCTTGGGCAAAGGGTAATCATGCAGGCGTATCTCAACATTAAAGTGAGCAGCCAAGCGAGTAGCGTAAATACCCCCATGAATTTTACCCTTGGATTTATTAAGGTGAAGGCGATGGCCCACAATAGCTCCCAAGCTATAAGTGTTGTTGCCTTCAAGTGCATGTCATAAAACAGCAAGGTCTGGGCACTGATTGGACCCACCTTCTCTCTAGCAAGCAAGCATTTTGCAATCAAAAGAGTAAAATAATGAACAACAGGAAGATGCAAGCTAGTAGCGGTGACACTTGACACCCCTCTCTCATACCCCACACACAGAGTACGATAAAATCCTTAAAACTCTGCAGGCCTATGCTCTACCAAACCACCATCAGAAGGGAGCATGCATATTTCACAAAATTCAGTAAGTGCTATCTGATGGGGTTCAGCATATAAATTAAATTGCACTTTAGGGGGACTATTCCTAGGAAGGAAAGTAAAACTTTGAACAAAGGTGTTTGTGAGGAGATGATACTGTTCGCATTCAGCTGTGATGAAGTCGGTGAGGCCGGCATTAGCAGCATATTGTGCAAACTCTTGAAGGATTCCAGCCCCTTCCATGAACGGGGTATGCGGCCATTCACATGGTCGTACTTCCGCCAACCTCCGGTTATGGAGATCACTGTCAGACGATTCCCCAATAACTCCTTTGGAGTTCTTCTTGGAAGCAAACTTCCTAAAGATATTCATCCTTTTCCTATGAACAAAATTCTGAAATTTTTAGTCCACAAATTTTTCTCAACAAAACTTTGCAAAATTGATAGCATCTACTCATAGGGATACATAGAGGCCATAGCAAGCATTCAAACTACTTAGAACTCTAAGAATTCAACATGCAAGCTCATCTACAGCAGCACCAAGAGTAGCTAATTATTCAAAATATAAACCACTAAAGCAAAAACTAATTGGACAAATGAAGGAGTCACATACCAAGCAACAATCCCCCGAAACAGTATTGGAAACAGAGCTTCGAGCAAAGAGATCGAAATCCGCGGGTTTGAGAGCAAGAACACGAGAGAGAATGCAATGGTGAATTTTTTCTGGAGGTAGGTGATGATGTGGTGTGAAGAGATAAGTGAGGGGGGCCATGTGGGGACCACAACCCACTAGGGCGCGCCTGGGGGTCCTGGCGCGCCCAGGTGGGTTGTGCCCACCTAGTGCACCTCCCTCTGATATTATTTGCACAAGAAATTCTTAAGTATTCAGAAAAAATCGTATTAAAATTTTAGAGCATTCTGAGAACTTTTATTTTAGGGTCATTTTTTATTGCACGAGAAATTCAGAAAATAGACAAAACATGGCATGTTATTTTATTTAACTAACAAAAATAGAAAACAAAAGGTAGGGACAGAAGGTAGTGCTTACTAAATTCATCAACTTCATACCTCTCAAAAATGATCCATTAATAAGGTTGATCAAGTCTTATTAACAACCACTTTCGTTTATCATGAAACCGAAGAACTTTCGTAAATCACTAAGTTACCTCAACGGGGATATGAATGTCCCCAACAATAAGCATTTCATATTTCTTTTTAACAGTAGGTAGAGGTAGTTGAAAACTTCCAATAGTGATTGTCGGAGATTTTTCAATAACATTAATACCATTCACTTGGAATTGTTTCTTCGGAAAGTGCACCGTATGCTCATTACCATTAATATGAAAAGTGACCTTGCTTTTATTGCAACCAATAACAGCCCCTGCGGTATTCAAGAAGGGTCTACCAAGGATAATCGACATGTTGTCGTCCTCGGGCATCTCAATTATAACAAAGTCAGTCAAAATAGTAACATTAGCAACAACAACGGGCACATCCTCACAAATACCGATAGGTATAGCAGTTGATTTATCAGCCATTTGCAAAGATATTTCAGTAGGTGTGAGTTTATTCAAATCAAGTCTTTTATATAAAGAGAAAGGCATAACACTGACACCAGCTCCTAAATCACATAAAGCAGTTTTCACATAATTTCTTTTTATGGAGCAAGGTATAGTTGGTATTCCCAGATCTCCAAACATTTTAGGTACTCCACCTTTAAAAGTATAATTGGCAAGCATGGTGGAGATTTCAGCTTCCAGTATTTTTCTCTTATTGGTGATGATGTCTTTCATGTACTTTGTATAAGGAGGCATTTTAAGGATATCAGTCAAGCGAGTACGCAAAAAGACTGGCCTCGGCATTTCAGCAAAGCGTTCAAATTCTTCATCATCTTTCTTTTTTGTTGACTTAGGTGGAAAGGGCATAGGTTTTTGAACCCACGATTCTCTTTCCTTACCATGTTTTCTAGCCACAAAGTCTCTTTTATCATATCGTGTATTCTTGGGTTGTGGGTTATCAAGATCATCAGCTGGTTCTATTTCAACATCATTATCTGGTTCTTTTTCATTGTTTGGTTGAGTATCTTCATGAACATCATCGTTATCATTTTCATTATCACTAGGTGGATGTTCATTACCAGATTGAGTTTCAGCATCAGAAATAGAAACATCATTATCATTATCGGGAGGTTTTTATATTTCAAGTTCACTAGAAGCATGCAAAGTCCTATCATTTTTCTTCTTCTTTTTCTTTTTAGAAGGACTACGTGCATCATTGTTAGCTATTTGAGAGTCTTGTTCAATTATTTTTGGGCGTCCCTCAGGATAAAGTGGTTCCTGAGTCATTCTAGTTGCAACTCTAACAGCATAGTCATGTATGTTGTTATTCATTTCATCAAGCAACTCTCTTTGAGATTTAGCAACTTGTTCTAACTGAGTTTGAACCATAGAAGCATGCTTTCCCACACCTCTAACATCATTTGAGATTCTAAATAACAAGTCACTTAAGCGAGCAATCATATCAGAATTGTATTTCAATTGTTTCATAAAATTTGCATTGAAGTGATCTTGTTTTCTAATATAATTCTCAAACTCATAAAGGCATTGGCTAGTGTGCATATTGTGAGGATTATCATTATCATTGAATTTCATTAGAGAATTTACCTCTACCACCTTAGGTGGTGGTGGTGTATCAAGCCCATGTATTTCTTCAATAGGAGGTAAATTTTTAACATCCTCAACTTTAATACCTTTTTCCTTCATAGATTTCTTTGCCTCTTGCATATCTTGAGGACTGAGATATAATATACCCCTCTTCTTTGGAGTGGGCTTAGGCGGTGGTTCAGAAAGAGTCCAATCATCATAATTTTTCAATATGTTATTCAATAATTCTTCAGCTTGCCCAATAGTTCGTTCCCTGAAAACACAACCAGCACAACTATCTAGGAAGTCCCTAGAAGCATCGGTTAGTCCATTATAGAAGATATCAAGTATTTCATTTTTCTTAAGAGGATGATCACGCAAAGCATTAAGCAATTGGCAAAGCCTCCCCCAAGCTTGTCGGAGACTCTCTTCTTTAATTTGCACAAAGTTAAATATCTCCTGCAAGGCAGCTTGTTTCTTATGAGCAGGAAAATATTTTTCAGAGAAGTAATAAATCATATCCTGGGGACTACACACACAACCAGGAGCAAGAGTATTGTACCAAGCTTTAGCATCACCCTTTAACGATAACGGAAATAATTTGAGAATATAGTAGTAGCGAGTTTTCTCATCGTGAGTAAAAAGGGTGGCATGTATTCCGTAAATAGTCATACGTGCTTATGGAAAGAACTTGCATCACAACTTTTGTCCTACCCTCCCGTGGAAGTGGGGTCCTATTGGAAACTAAGGGATATTAAGGCCTCCTTTTAATAGAGAACCGGAACAAAGCATTAGCACACAGCGAATACATGAACTCCACAAACTACGGTCATCACCGGGAGTGGTCTCGACTATTGTCACTCCAAGGTTGCCGGATCTAACACGTAGTAGATGACTATAACTTGCAAGATTGGATCTAGAACATGGATATAATGGTGATAACATAAACGGTTCGGATCTGAAATCATGGCACCCGGGTCCAAAGTGACAAGCATTAAGCATGGCAAAGTCATAGCAACATCAATCTCAGAACATAGTGGATATGAGGGATCAAGCCCTAACAAAAACTAACTCAATTACATGATGAATCTCATCCAAATACTCACCGACCAGTGAGCCTACGAAGGAATTACTCACTCCCCGTGGGGAGCATCATGGAATTGGCGATGGAGAAGGGTTGGTGATGATGAAGAACGAAGATCCCCCTCTCCGGAGCCCCAAACAGACTCCAGATCTGGCCTCCCGATGAAGAACAGGAGGTGACGGCGACTCCGTCTCGTGGAACGCGATAATTCTTTCTCCTTGATTTTTTTCTGGAAATATGTGATTTTATAGCGTAGGTTTCAGGGTCTGCGGGGCCACCAGGTGGGGACAACCGACCTGGGTGCGCCTGGGGGGCAGGCGCGCCCTGGCAGGTTGTGCCCACCCAAGTGCCCCCCTCAGGTGGCTCTTGGCTCCAGAAATTCTCTTTTATTGTATAAAAATTCCTCGCAAAGTTTCATTCCATTCCGAGAACTTTTATTTCTGCACAAAAACAACACCATGGTAGTTCTGCTGAAAACAACGTCAGTCCGGGGTTAGTTTCATTCAAATCATGCAAATTAGAGTCCAAAACAAGAGGAAAAGCATTAGGAAAAGTAGATACGTTGGAGACGTATCAACCTCCCACTCCACTGGTGATGAAACTGCAAGCCAGGACATAGAAACAAAGGCATCAACGCCAACTCCTCAACGAGAAGCACCACGGGTCATGACTGGTCGTGAACTACTCATCAGCTTGCACCAAAAGATTGACAGCAATCATGATTGGACAAAGCATCAACTTGATTCTATTCATGCAAATATGACAGTGATGCATAACTCAGTCCGCAAGAACCACTACTACGCCCATGAAATATTTGACAGGACTTGGGCCATTCTTTCACATCTGAAGACAGATGAAGAACTTGTTGAGATGGAATTCTAACGTTGATTGGTCGATGCCGCCAAGAAGAAGTTCAAGAAAGTACAAGTTCCTCCTCTCGTCCCAAGCTTAGTGTCTCCATCTCGCTCCACTAACGAAAATGAGGAGGTTGAAGACATTGCAGCGGGCCCTTCACGCGACCCCAACAACAACGCTAGCGCTCCTCCAAATTCTTCAAGATGATATTCTTCAGGGGCCTTAGTCCTCAGTTTCATATCATTTTGGTCATTTGATAACAAAGCAGGAGAAATTTGATTTAGTCTTCAAGTGGGTCTTTATACAGGCTGTTTTTTCTAAGTTACAACTCTTGGCCATTATTTGATTCGCTCTTTGATGAGTTGTAACTTAAATAACTGTTGGCAGTCTGACTCTTTTGCGACACTTCATTTGCATGCTCTGATCCTCAATGATATACTCATGCATGATGTACTTCTTCAGACACCAATTTTCATCATGCATTCAAATTCTTCAATATCTTATGATCATGCATGATTGGACTCCAAGATATAGGGGGAGATCTCCAAAATTCCGACCTGCCATGTGCATTTGCAATCCATAGCAAATTCTTCATATGCACATCTTCAGGGGGAGTTCCTCAATATCTTGTAACCAATTTCTTCATACTCAGTACTTACACTTCCATTATTTACTCTCATTGAAAACCTAACCAATTTGTCATCAATCACCAAAACGGGGGAGATTGTAAGTGCATCAAGTGCCCCTTAGTGGTTTTGGAGTATGAAAGACAAATGGGTTGAGGGGACTAATGTGTTTGTGAGTGTACACAGGAGTTATAGTCCCTGAAGATTTGGTTTAACCCATGGAAGACGACCCCTAAAAATGTATTTCTTCAAGTGAAGAACTTGGTGATGAAATTGATACGACCTTTGAAGAAATTGATGTGAAGACTATGAAGCTTGAATACTTTTGTTTTCATAGTTTATTTCTTCTTATTTTGAGTCATAGGGAAAATTGTACTGTTAAAGGGGGGTCTAGGTGAATCATAGTTCGCATTTCGAAAGTGATGCTCAAACATATACATACACAAGCCACTTCGAGTGAAGCCTTTGGAAATCTCCGGAACAGCTCATGAATTTGCTAGCGACAGTGACGAAGTTCATCTGGTTGACGAATTTGGTCAGGCTGAGGAGTTAGTAGTTCGCCAGTGCGATCTGCCTATCGTGAGGAAATTGAGTTTCCCGGCGAAATTGAGAGTTTGTTTTACGACCGTTGCTGTGCTGCATGCCAGCTGTAGAGTGGATCCTTATCCTGACAACGGTCATGTCTGAGAAGGGCATTTATGACAATTCATATCGGGTTGGCCCTGGCTATAAGTAGCCGCCTCCCACAACCACTCGTTGGTTGGCTACTCTAGAGAGAACTTGACACTTGTCATTTGAGAGCAACCCATCCTCTGACGACTTCGAGAGAATCCTAAGTGAGGAAAACCCAACCAGAGCCAAAGTGATTGAGCACCACTGAAGAGATTGATCTATGTGATCCGATGCCTGTTACCTTTGAAGACTGTCATTCTTCCAGATGGTTAGGCGTCATGTTCTGAGCACCCAAGAGTCATTGTGGTGTGCTTGTGAACAAGTCTGTGAATGTTTTGGAAGTCTACCTTGAAGACTTACCACGAGTGATTGGGCGAGGTCTAACTGACCTTAGCTCAAGAGGAATACGGTGAGGACTAAGTGTCCTCTGAGTTCATCTTAGCCGCCTCAACCAGATGTACAATTGGTACAGCAACTAGAACTGGTCTACCAAATCGTTGCGTCTTCACCGAGCCTACCTGGTTTCAAATTCCTCACCCTTACCTTTACGTTATCCCGCTGATGAAGAATTTTTTATGTACCTTCTGACGAATTTGAACTGAAGACTTTCATCATGCTGTTTTTAATTTCTTTAGTTCATCTTCCTCACACTTGTCTGATTGCATGTCCTTCACCAGTATGTATCTTGTATGCATGCTTTCTGCTACTGTGTTGAATTAGTTGCCTCACGTTTCTATTTCTTCACTCCGATCTTTGTCAAATTCATCAGAGTTTGATGAATTTCTCAAAATCTCCCATTCACCCCCCCTGTGGGAGTTAACCTACGATTTCAAATCTCCTTTCCTTTGTTCCTTCTAATCTACACAATGTTACTTCGATTCAAGATAAGGTTTACACGAAAAAGAAGCACATTGATGTTGTGGTTCCATTCAGGCGATCGGTTCGTGGTTTCGTTCATTGGAAATGCTCAATTTTCTGTTCATGTTTAGAGCTATTTTGGACGAATATTCTTAAAGTCATCGCGCACGGTCGACCGTTTGAAATTTACGTCGACCGGTAGGTTCATCTCGTAACTTCACACAACTTTCGTGTTGCACTTTTTCTGTTTCAACCATCGTAGACGAGTAGATCTACATCTTTTTCATGGATTGTACATATGCATATGTGTCGTCTATTTCAATAACACTCCTTAATCACTTTCGGCTAGTCCTTTCTCTTTCCTCTCGGCATCCTCGCCCACGTCCTACTACACTGTCGTCGTCGTTCCTTTCGCCCTCCTCTCCCGCGTCCTACTGCACCGACGCCGCCATGACGTGCGTGATACGTCTCCAACATATTTATAATTTATGAAGTATTCATGCTATTATATTATCCATCTTGGATGTTTAATGGGCTTTACTATGCACTTTTATATTATTTTTGGGACTAACCTATTAACCCAGAGCCCAGTGCCAGTTTCTGTTTTTCCCTTGTTTCAGTGTTTCGCAGAAAAGGAATATCAAACAGAGTCCAAACGGAATGAAACCTTCGGGAGAGTTATTTTTGGAACGGAAGCAATCCAGGGGACTTGGAGTGCACGTAAGGGAAGCAACGAGGAAGGCACGAGGTAGGGGGGCGCGCCCACCCCCCTAGGCGCGCCCTCCACCCTCGTGGGGCCCTCGTGGCTCCCCTTACCAACTTCTTTCGCCTATATATCTCCATATACCCTAAAACCATCGGGGAACAGAATAGATCGGGAGTTCCGCCGACGCAAGCCTCTGTAGCCACCAAAAACCAATCGGGACCCTGTTCCGGCACCCTGCCGGAGGGGGGATCCCTCACCGGTGGCCATCTTCATCATCCCGGCGCTCTCCATGACGAGGAGGGAGTAGTTCACCCTCGGGGCTGAGGGTATGTACCAATAGCTATGTGTTTGATCTCTCTCTCTCATTTTCTTGAGGTGATACGATCTTGATGTATCGCGAGCTTTGCTACTATATTTGGATCTTATGATGTTTCTCCCCCTCTACTCTCTTGTAATGGATTGATTTTTCCCTTTGAAGTTATCTTATCGGATTGAGTCTTTAAGGATTTGAGAACACTTGATGTATGTCTTGCGTGGGATACCCGTGGTGACAATGGGGTATTCTATTGATTCACTTGATGTATGTTTTGGTGATCAACTTGCGGGTTCCGCCCATGAACCTATGCATAGGGGTTGGCACACGTTTTCGTCTTGACTCTCCGGTAGAAACTTTGGGGCACTGTTTGAAGTTATTTGTGATGGTTGAATAGATGAATCTAAGATTGTGTGATGCATATCGTATAATCATACCCACGTATACTTGAGGTGACATTGGAGTATCTAGGTGACATTAGGGTTTTGGTTGATTTGTGTCTTAAGGTGTTATTCTAGTACGAACTCTTGGATAGATCGATCAGAAAGAATAACTTTGAGGTGGTTTTGTACCCTACCATAATCTCTTCGTTTGTTCTCCGCTACTAGTGACTTTGGAGTGACTCTTTGTTGCATGTTGAGGGATATTTATATGATCCAATTATGTTATTATTGTTGGGAGAACTTGCACTAGTGAAAGTATGAACCCTAGGCCTTGTTTCAACGCATTGCAATACCGTTTGTGCTCACTTTTATTACTTGTTACCTTGCTGTTTTTATATTTTCAGATTACAGAAACCTATATCTACCATCCATATTGCACTTGTATCACCATCTCTTCGCCGAACTAGTGCACCTATACAATTTACTATTGTATTGGGTGTGTTGGGGACACAAGAGACTCTTTGCTATTTGGCTGCAGGGTTGTTTGAGAGAGACCATCTTTATCCTACACCTCCCACGAATTGATAAACCTTAGGTCATCCACTTGAGGAAACTTTGCTACAGTCCTACAAACCTCTGCACTTGGAGCCCCAACAACTTCTACAAGGAGAAGGTTGCGTAGTAGACATCAAGCTCTTTTCTGGCGCCGTTGCCGGGGAGGGCAGGTAAGCGGCACTCACATCCCGTCAACTAAGCTCTTTTCTGGCGCCGTTGCCGGGGAGGTGAGTGCTTGAAGGTATATCTTTAGATCTTGCAATCGAATCTTTTTGCTTCTTGTTTTATCACTAGTTTGGTTTATAAAAAAACTAAAAAAATGGAATTAAGGGTGCCTCATATGCTTCATCTTTTTAATGCCTTTCGTGAAAATGATGGGAAGGAAAATTGTGCTCAAGTACTAGAAGAAGAATTACATAGAATGCTTGGCATAAAATATGTGAATGATGAGTATGATTGCAATGTTGTTAGTATGAATTCTTTGAATATTCATGATACTAATGATATGCAAAGCCACAATCATGGGGATGCTATATTTGATGAAGATGATATGTTTAGTCCCCCAAGTTTTGTTGAGGAAATTTATTATGATGAAAGCATGCCTCCTATCTATGATGATTATTGTGATGACATGTATGCAATAAAGAAAAATGATATCCATGAAACTTGTCATCATTATTTGAATGCTCAAATTGATTATGTGAATGAAGTATCATATGATAGTTATTTTGTTGAATTTGCTCCTCCCACTACTATTCATGAGAAAAAATTTGCTTATGTGGAGAGTAACAAAAATTCTATGCTTGTAGATCATGAAAAGAATGCTTTATGTGATGGTTATATTGTTGAATTCATTCATGATGCTACTGAAAATTATTACGAGGGAGGAACATATGCTTGTAGGAATTGCAATAATATCAAGTTTCCTCTCTATGTGGTTAATGTTTTGAAGTTATGCTTGTTTTACCTTCCTATGCTAGTTGATTATTGTTCCCATAAGTTGTTTGCTCACAAAATCCCTACGCATAGGAAGTGGGTTAGACTTAAATGTGTTAGTCATATTCTTCATGATGCTCTCTTTATGTTTCAATTCTTATCTTTTATGCGAGCATCATTGAAATCATCATGCCTAGCTAGGGGTGTTAAACGTTAGCGCTTGTTGGGAGGCAACCCAACTTTATTTTAGTTTCTTGCTTTTTGGTTATGTTTAGGAATAAATAAATCATCTAGCCTCTGGTTAGATGTGGTTTTATGTTTTAATTAGTGTTTGTGCCAAGTAAGACCTATAGGATCTTCTTGGATGATAATTATTTGATCTTGCTGAAAAAGACAGAAACTTTCTGCTCACGAAAACAATTGTTAAAAATCACCATAAAGTGATAAAATACTGATTCTAATTGCAGTAGATCAATAAAAAAATTATATAGGTCGTCCTATTTTGGTAGATTTTTCTGAGTTCCAGAAGTTTGCGTTTGATGCAGATTACTACAGACTGTTCTGTTTTTGACAGATTCTGTTTTCTATGTGTTGTTTGCTTATTTTGATGAATCTATGGCTAGTAAAATAGTTTATAAACCATAGAGAAGTTGGAATATAGTAGATTTAACACAAATATAAATAAATAATGAGTTCATTACAGTACCTTTAAGTGGTGTTTTGTTTTCTTTCGCTAACGGAGCTTACGAGTTTTCTGTTGAGTTTTGTGTTGTGAAGTTTTCAAGTTTTGGGTGAAGATTCGATGGTCTATGGAATAAGGAGTGGCAAGAGCCTAAGCTTGGGGATGCCCAAGGCACCCCAAGGTAATATTCAAGGACAACCAAAAGCCTAAGCTTGGGGATGCCCCGGATGGCATCCCCTCTTTTGTATTCGTTCATCGGTAACTTTACTTGGAGCTATATTTTTATTCACCACATGATATGTGTTTTGCTTGGAGCGTCATTTTATTTTCTTTGGCTTTACTTGCTGTTTGAATAAAATACCAAGATCTGAAATTCTTAAATGAGAGAGAGTCTTCACATAGCTACGTAATTATTTAATTACTCATTGATCTTCATTTATATCTTTTTGGAGTAGTTTGTCATTTACTCGTGTGCTTCACTTATATCCTATGAGTAAATGGTTGAATGATTTGAATGTCATAAATCTGAAATTATATATGTTTCATATGCCTTTCCCATGGGGAGTAATGACTTCACATATAAGAAGTAGAGGTGGTAAATTTATTGAAGGTTAGCAAACATTGTATTGGTTACTTGAACAATTCATGAAAGAATATTGAAGGAAGAGAGATTTCACATATAATACTATCTTGGACAGCTTCTATGATTGTGAGCCCCATTAATTATTTTCAAACCTGAGCAAATTAGTTGAAGTTGGACAAGGAAGACAACATAACGAGTTATGTTTGGGTATATTTGTATAGGTTATATTGTTATGGATCCTCTAACATGTGGTGCTTGCTATTTAGAATCCTTTGCTAGCCAAAATATCTGTACTAAGCGGGAATACTGCTTGTGCATCCAAATTCCTTGAACCAAGTTTCTTCCATGAGTGTCCACCATATCTACCTATATCCTGTATTTACCTGCCGTTCCAAGTAAATTTGCATGTGCCAAACTCTAAACTTTCAAATAATAATCCGTTTTGTATGCCCGAATCACTCATGTAGTGACTAGGGGCTGTCAGTATCTTCCATGCTAGGTGGGTTATTCTCACGATGACTGGACTCCGCTCATCATTCACGAAAATGGCTGGTAACTGGGATGCCCAGTCCTATGATCAAAAGATCAAAAACAAAATCGCAAATAATTTAAACAAAACTCTCCCAGGAATGTTGATAGTTTGACGGCACCCGTTGTTTCGGACAAGCCGTGGAGTGTGAATGTTGGTGGAGGGGGAGTAAAAACTTTACCTTTCTGCGTGGGAACCGCCTATAATGTATGTAGTATGGAAGATATTGGGAACTCTTGGTCGTTATGTTGACAATGAAAGCATACCTCTCAAAATTATTTTCATCTTTGTTTTTGCTTCGAGCTCTGGCACCTCTGCAAATCCCTGCTTCCCTTTGCGAAGGGCCTATCTTTTACTTTTATGCAAGAGTCAGTAGTATTCCTTCTCATTCCAACCTACTCTTTAGTTGGCAAGCATCATGTGATGGAAAGATCTAAGCATATATGGCCATTCAAATATATTTGAGCATGAAATATTATTGTTGACATTACCCTTGAGGTAAAAGGTTGGGAGGCGAAACATTAAGCCCCTATCTTTCTTTGTGTTCGATGACTACTATTTGTTCTAAAAATATGCTTTGAGTGGTAGCAATCATGGAAGACTAAATGATAGTTGAGTATGTGAAGTTTGCTGAATCAAAGCTCTGACATAGACTCTTCCTGAAAATAAGATGAATTGTAATTGTTTGATGACTAATAACACGGTTTGTTAGTTTTCAAGAAAGTTTATGATCTATACTTTAACATGTGAATAGTTTGTTACTTGATCATGCAAAGTTCTATTGGTTGAGCTACTGTTATGACATATAATGATGCTAGAAAAGGTGATTGAAATTATCATTGATCGACTTATGCACCTGCTAACATTCACACTTCATAAATTCTTTCTTTTATCATTTACCTACTCGAGGACGAGCAGGAATTAAGCTTGGGGATGCTGATACGTCTCCAACGATCTATAATTTATGAAGTATTCATGCTATTATATTATCCATCTTGGATGTTTAATGGGCTTTACTATGCACTTTTATATTATTTTTGGGACTAACCTATTAACCCAGAGCCCAGTGCCAGTTTATGTTTTTCCCATGTTTCAGTGTTTCGCAGAAAAGGAATATCAAATGGAGTCCAAATGGAATGAAACCTTCGGGAGAGTTATTTTTGGAACGGAAGCAATCCAGGGGACTTGAAGTGCACGTAAGGGAAGCAACGAGGAAGGCACGAGGCAGGGGGGCGCCCACCCCCCTGGGCGCGCCCTCCACCCTCGTGGGGCCCTCGTGGCTCCCCTTACCGACTTCTTTCGCCTATATATCTCCATATACCCTAAAACCATCCGGGAACAGAATAGATCGGGTGTTCCGCCGCCGCAAGCCTCTGTAGCCACCAAAAACCAATTGGGACCCTGTTCCGGCACCTTGCCGGAGGGGGGATCCCTCACCGGTGGCCATCTTCATCATCCCAGCGCTCTCCATGACGAGGAGGGAGTAGTTCACCCTCGGGGCTGAGGGTATGTACCAGTAGCTATGTGTTTGATCTCTCTCTCATGTTCTTGAGGTGATACGATCTTGATGTATCGCGAGCTTTGCTACTATATTTGGATCTTATGATGTTTCTCCCCCTCTACTCTCTTGTAATGGATTGAGTTGTCCCTTTGAAGTTATCTTATCGGATTGAGTCTTTAAGGATTTGAGAACACTTGATGTATGTCTTGCGTGGGATACCCGTGGTGACAATGGGGTATTCTATTGATTCACTTGATGTATGTTTTGGTGATCAACTTGCGGGTTCCGCCCATGAACCTATGCATAGGGGTTGGCACACGTTTTCGTCTTGACTCTCCGGTAGAAACTTTGGGGCACTCTTTGAAGTTCTTTGTGTTGGTTGAATAGATGAATCTGAGATTGTGTGATGCATATCGTATAATCATACCCACGGATACTTGAGGTGACATTGGAGTATCTAGGTGACATTAGGGTTTTGGTTGATTTGTGTCTTAAGGTGTTATTCTAGTACGAACTCTTGTATAGATCGATCAGAAAGAATAACTTTGAGGTGGTTTCGTACCCTACCATAATCTCTTCGTTTGTTCTCCGCTACTAGTGACTTTGGAGTGACTCTTTGTTGCATGTTGAGGGATATTTATATGATCCAATTATGTTATTATTGTTGAGATAACTTGCACTAATGAAAGTATGAACCCTAGGCCTTGTTTCAACGCATTGCAATACCGTTTGTGCTCACTTTTATTACTTGTTACCTTGCTGTTTTTTTATTTTCAGATTACAGAAACCTATATCTACCATCCATATTGCACTTGTATCACCATCTCTTCGCCGAACTAGTGCACCTATACAATTTACTATTGTATTGGGTGTGTTGGGGACACAAGAGACTCTTTGTTATTTGGTTGCAGGGTTGTTTGAGAGAGACCATCTTCATCCTACACCTCCCACGGATTGATAAACCTTAGGTCATCCACTTGAGGGAAATTTGCTACTGTCCTACAAACCTCTGCACTTGGAGGCCCAACAACGTCTACGAGGAGAAGGTTGCATAGTAGACATCAGCGTGCACTGTATTTCTCCTCCCAGTCTTCTGCCTAAGCACCCTCCTATTCGTGCGTTCCACTAATATCTCTGCGATGTCGACACAAGCAACTGGTTTGCCGCGTCACCGATGGGATCACTCGCCCGTGGCCCCGTGCTCGTCGTGTCGGACGCAAAGCCGTGGCCACCGTCCACCACAGTCACCGAGGCACTCTAGTGTAACGTTGTGTCATGTGTAGTTGTTAACTCTTAATCATGCCCGGTGTATGCAACCAAACAACGTGTACTTGCATCAGCCTAGCCAATGCACACAACCAAACGACAGGCTAAAATTGCTACCACATTGCAGTCAGCCTATGTGCAGGCAACCAAACGATGTGCAGATGATGTTTTTTTGCTATATTTGCTCAGCCATACCCAACTGAGACAAGTATGCAAGGAGGCAAAAAATGATGCAGGTAACCAAACGCGTCCCTAGTGTTATATATTGAGTGTGACAAAAACTTTAAGGCCAACAGATGAAGCAGAGGTCGCTTCACCTTCAAACCTAACCCATTCCCCCTCGAAACCATGATTCATCCTCAGAGATTGGCCGATTTCTAAGTAGTTTGCATGAGAGATTTTGCAAAAACCTTCTCAAATTTTTAATTGAGGTAGGCCTTGTTCGGTACTTCTCCAGCAACCAACTCTTCCAACTCCATGGACAGAGCCAGGTTGAATGGACTAACTCCACGAGGCGAAAATGAGAAGACGGCGGTGTGCATAGTGTAAAATTACCGTTTTGAGCAACTGTCAACCACAGAATTGTCCCTTAAACGAGCAAAACCTGAAGGTTAGCGAGCCGAACTATCACCAGCTTTGGTCTTTTATCGAGAAGCTAGCTAGTGGTTTTCATTTGAGTAGTTGGAGATTTTGTAACCAAGGAGTGCAATCGAATATGCCCGTCATATGTTCCATGTAGAAAAATTATGTAGCATTCTGGAAAAATATTTTGGCATTTCGAAAAACATAAAGATTTGTAAAACTAATAAAAAATAATCCCTCTGTCCCAAAATAAGTGACTCAATTTTGTACTAACTTTGTACTAAAGCTAATACAAAGTTGAGCACTTATTTTGGGATGGAGGGAGTATATAGTAACCAAACAAAAACCTACTTAAACATAGACCTACTCCTTTATCTCTCTCTCTCTCCCTCTCTCTCTCCCTCTCTCCTAATCTCCTCTCAACCTCAGTTGCCACCATCCCCTCTTCCCCTCCCGCTATCTTGCTTCTTCCTCTGATCCCCCTCCCGTGCTCTCGGGCCTACCCCCAGCTCCATGCCCACTCCTCATGTTCTCGCACGTCGCTCCCCGTCTATGGTTGCATGGCAGTGCGGAAGCACCAACAAGCACACAATGATCTTCGGCAAGGACCGGGGCTCCTTATGGGATCCGATCGGTTTAAGTATTTTGGGATCTACTAGATGTGTCTTTGTCCCTCTTATGGGTCTTCTGGTATCCGATCAATTAAACTCTTCGATGGATTTGTCTGGATTCAACTAACTTTCATGGTCTTCGTGGTATATGAAGTTTGTACATGCCCTTATCGTTGGGTTTTTTGCTCCCAGGCGGCAATTTGCTTCGCAGATCATGCTTGTCGGAGTCTCCTGGTCTGCATCGATGACTTTTTGGCTGCTGCTTATATCAGTTGTTGAGTTTTAAGAAGTTTACTCCGTTGAGACGGAGGTGCGGAGGTGACATAAAGCTATGCTCATAGCGCGTCGGATATAAGACAAAGAAGACTTCAGCACCCTCAAGATCTTGAATGTAGTTCTATTTTTCTATAAGGGTGTGTTCATAAGGACCTATGACACTTACTATATAGCAGATGTTAAAAATTTGACATGACATTTTGAGCGTTTGCTAGCAAACGTCCCAATTCACCATGCGAAAATAGAAAATTTGTCATGTTGTTGTGTACGATTTGGCATGTTCTAAAGTGAAAATTGCCATGTAGTGTAAAATATTATAAAACAATTGCCATGTTGTAGTGACTAATTGCCACGTGTTTGATCAGATTCCGATGTACCTAAGGGTGTCAGATTTTTATCCCTAAAAATCCAACTTCAGATGTATACTCGGGTTCTAATATATGGGAGCTCATATTCCCCGACAAGTGCGGTGGGCAAATGCATATCCTTCCCGCCCCTCACGCACTATGGGTCCGCCCAATTCGGGGCATCCCTTCTTTTCTTCGTTTTTTCTGTTTCTCTTGTCCCTTCTTTATTTTTCATGAAATTTAAAGAAATATTCACAAATATGAAAGCATATTCACGAATACAAAAAAATCATGAATTTGAAAAAATGTTTGTGATTTTATAACATGTTCATAATTTTGAAAAGTGTTCATGCATACAAAAAAGTTAGCAGATTTGGAAAATGTTCATGAATTCAAAAAAATGTTTTTGATTTTAAAACATGTTCATGATTTTGAAAAGTGTTTGTGAATTTGAAATAATGTTCCCAAATACAAAAATTGTTAGTAACATTTAAAAATGTCCACAAATTCAAAAAAGTGTCCATGAATTCAAAAATGTTGCAATTTTGAAAAAACAAATGTTCATGATTTTGAAAAATGCCATGAATTTTTTTTCCAATTAGAAAAAACTCCGTGAATTCAAAAAATGTCCATGAATTCAGAATATGTCAACGATTTTAAATAATAATCATGATTTTCAAAAACAACTGCGGATTTGAAAAAATGTTTGCGAGTTCAAAAAATATTTGAAAATCTAAAAAATGACCACGACTTTGAAAAATATGTTTGATAATTTAAAATTTTGTTCATAAATTCAAAAAATGGTCTAAATTCAGAAACGTTCCTCAATTTGAAAAAATATTATCAAATTTTAGAAATGTTTACGAATTAAGAAAATGTTCACAAATTCAAAAGGTGCTCATGAATTTGAAAACTTGTTCTCGCATTTTAAAACTTCTCGTATTCAAAAACATTTCAAGAATTTTGAAATCTTTTAAATTTAATAAAATGTTCACATATACAAAAAATCTCGAATATAAAAATATGTTAGCAAATGATTAAAAAAAAGATGAAAAAGTATAACGAACGAAGAGAAAAATATAAAAAAAACATAAAAAACAACCGAAAAGAAACACAGAAAATGGACAGGAAAACACTGTTCAAACGTGAACCTCCTCCGTGCAGAAACCAATAGCACGTAGACGCACAGAGGACCCGAACCGGGTCGGCTCATGAAAGCGCGGTGTAAAAATTGACAGAAAGGACCGAGACGATGGCAGGAATCGAACACGCGACGTTCGGCTCCTGAACCAATGCCACTAGCCGCTGGAGCCCACGGCTAATGGTACTTAAGGGAAATGTGTATTCTAAGTTCTCACCTAAGCCCACATTATTAAAATCTTTACACATTTTCAAATGTTTCTTGAAAATTTTAGAAATAAAATTCAAGTGCCGAATATCATTTCAAAAATGAAAGTGATATTTGGAATTCCAAATTTTATTCTTCATGTTTCGGAATTTGAATAAATTTTGAAATCCCGAACATTTTTTAAATTTGTGAATTTTTTCAAAAACAAAACAGGTTTCAAAATTCAAAACGAATTTGAAAACATGAACATTTTTTTAAATCCTTGAATATTTCTTTATACACAAACATATTTTGAATCTATGATTTTCATAGAAGATATTTTTTTTGAAAGACGAACAATCTTTGAAAAATTGGAACACATTTTGAAGTTCAAATTTGTTTTGAAAATGAGAACAAAAATTAACATGTCAAACTATTTTTTTAAACATGATTTATTTTTTTTGAAAACACGAGCAATTGGAACACATTTCGAAATTATATTTAAAAAAATGAGAACAAAAATTAACATTCCAAACAAAATTTTAGAACAAAAAAAGACATTCTGAACAATTTCTGGAAACACGAATGAAATTTGAATATTATAACATTTTTTAAAATTTATGAACAATGTTTGAATTTGTGAACAAATTTTAGAAACGCGGACAATTTTTGAAATGCTACAAACAAAATTTGAAAACAATCATATTTTAAATTTCAGAACACTTTTTAAAATGGAAAATAAACTTGAAAAAAAGGAAAAGAACAAAGTGGAAACAGGAAAAAGAAAAGTAATAATAATAAAAGAAAAGGAATAAACAACAGAAAGCCGAAAGAACCAGAAAAGAACCGACACAGGAGAAAAAAGGGTTGAGGGGACCTTTTGGAAGGTAGGTTTCCAAAACCGGTTGTTCGCACTATGTATACCTGGAAGTGGGCCGGCCCATGTTGGTCGCTCGCATCGCTACTCTGTGCGATTGCTCGACAGTTCTCCGCGTTGAGCGGCAAGTAGGGTTTCCCCGTTTCCTTGCTATTATCGGCGATACGCAGGAAATAGGAACGGCCCTAATATATGGCCTTAGGCCTTTTCGCCCAGAAAAAAATAGTAGCACGTCTTCAAGCATTTTCGTACTAGGAGAGATGCACTTTCAGTCCTTCATCTTAGCTCGAGCTGTCTCTCGCTCCCTACAAACTATACATCCCAACGTAACGTACGGTAGTAGCAGTAGTATGCTAGTATTCTGTTGAAATTTACTAAGCTGATTAGCCATGAGCCGCTACCAATTGAAAGATTAAAAAAACCACAGCTGCGCCCATGCTAGCTCGGCTTAGGCACTATCTGAACTCTGAACAGTTCTCATGCCGGTAACCCAATAACTCGACCGACTCTTCCGTCGACAACACCGACTAGTACTCCGAGGGAGTAACTAGTAGCGGTAGTGGCACCGGTGCGGCGGTGCCGGAGGTTGCCCATGTTCGTTTTTCTGTTCCATCCCATCGCTGAGAAAGAAAGAAGCGGTGGGGCTACCTGACCTGACCTACTGCTACGGAGTCCTTACCCGTCTGGGTCTGGGGCTCTGGGCCCGTATCGCCGCAGGCATCCATGTGCGATGAAATGAAATGAAACGCCATCGCCCACGCGCGCCGCACATGTACTTCCTCCGGTCCTTTTTTTTTTCGCATAACTTTTTTCCATTTTTCCCCATATGGTCTGCGCATTCCTCTCTTCTGGCGATCTTTACCAAATCTGCCCCTAATAACTCGCTTCGCATGCAGTGCATGCAGTTAATTCATCTCCCTAATTTACTCGTCTCCCACGTCTGTATTGGTCTACTTCCCTTCCATGCGCAGAGAGAAAGTTGTTGCATGCAGAAAAACTAGGAAGGTGTGCGCGCATGCAGGGAGGGACATGAGGAGAGCCAATCAGCTGCATGCACGGTTATAACAACCCAGCTTTTAATCCATGCATGTAGCATCTACGCAAGGGCAGTTTTGTCCAGAAAAAAACGAGGGCAGCTATCCTTCGTATGCGCGATTGAAGCGCAGAGAATAGAGGACCGGAGGGAGTATCTTTGTACCGGAATGTACACGTCGTACGGATACGATGTAAAAATGCCACGATCCATCGGCAGTGTGAGTGTGTACCAGCGAACATGCACCGTTTACCTATTCCTTGTTCGTAGTATTACTGCTAGACGTGTGAAAGTGGGCTGTGTTTTCCTTTCGAGACCATGATGAAATCTCACAGTTGGTTCGTTCTACTGAGCTGACACGGCCGGAGATTGACATGACCTTTCCCATGTGCCGTAGTATTACTGCTGCATTGTGTACTGACGTGACCTCCTGCGTTGTAATGCGAGTAATGCTGCGTCCATATGAGCTGAATTACGGAGACCGAGAACACTGTAGTAGTAGTACGAGGCTGGTCATAGTGGGGAGTAACTTAGACTAATAGTAACATGCATAGTACTTCCTCTATTCCTAAATATAAGTCTTTTTAAAGATTTCAATGTGGGCTACATACGGAGCAAATGAGTGAATCTACACTCTAAAATATGTCTATATGCATCCGTATGTAGTCCTTATTGAAATCTTTGAAAAGACTTATATTTAGAAACGGAGGGAGTATTATAGATTAGTATTATAGGTGGTCTCATTTATTGTCATGCATGACACATAGTAGCATAACATTAATTATGTTACGGTATCTATCTATGTTACTATAACCATCTCTTTTCTTTAATTGTCTGCCACATAAACATGTTTGCGAGTCCCAAATGCATGATACTACTTATCTTACCCCACTATAGCCAGCCTGAATGTACTCTTATGATTGTACGAGGACACAATGAGCAGAGAGCACAGTGAACACACCTTGCGTGATATATGGTTCAGATCATGAGCAATCGGCAATTCGGCATCCTCAATCTCTCTCATATCCCTAGGCCCTGGCTGAGGCATAGTAGTAGCAGTAGTAGTGTGCAATGAGTGGCGACTTGATCGCCAAATCCAGAAGGGAAGGGACGGGGGCCGTCTCGACGGGTGCCTTTTATCCTATCCTAGACCGTGGCGCGCGGGCCAAGAAAAGGTAGGTGGCGCTGGAGTGGCGCCATGATTGAGCGTGTGCACGGGCCGATTCCCAGATCCGCGCGCACCAAAATATACCGCGCGCAGCCCAGCCGGCACGGTGGAGCTCCACTCCAGCATCGCATGGCATGGCACCAAGAAAACGGCAAGCGAGCTTGCCAGCGGCCCAGGCGAGATGCCCCCACGAGTGGAGCAATCAGTACTAGTACTCCAGAGCGAGCGGCGGACCGGACTGACCAGACGGTGCTGGCATTACGCGCCGCCCGAGTAATTAAGCCATCATTACTGCCCGCGTGGGCGTCCCAGGGCCGTCTTGTTTAATGCCGTAAAAATGCCGCACCGTGCTGGAACAAGAGTGGCGCGGTAGGTTATGTATTCATGACTACTACAGGCCAAGGTTACTTAATTAACTATCTACGGAAGCCTGCAGCAGCGGCAGTAGCACTCGAGTCGAGCTCTGCCCGTGCGCGCGACGCGTTGGCGTGCTATGTGACGTGTCCTGCTTGAACATTCTTTTTTCTTTCAAACGGAAAATTGAACACGTTAGAGCAACTCCAACGGGCGACCCAAACGGACGGCGTTTTTATCCGTTTTTGTCCGTTTGGGACGGCCGCCCGTCCGCCGTCCGCCCTCTTTTAGTTTTGGGTCGGCAGTGCGCTCAACGGGCCGACCCATTTCATGACTGCGTGCGTTTAAGATCATGTCGTCGCCCTAGTTTTAGCGCTCCAGCGCGCGGGAAAGGTTCGTGCGGGGAAAACGGCCTAGCGCGCTGGTTTTGGCGCTCCAGCGCGCGGGAAAGGTTCGCGCGCGCGTCGCGGCCGGCGCTCGCTATAAAGAAGGCGCTCCCTCCGCACTCTGTCCGCCGCCCACTCCCACCGCATCTGCGCCACCATGTCGATCCGCCGCCTGGGCGCTTCGAATTTTCGTGGAGTCCGCGAGCGCCGCTCCGGCGCCTTCTCCGCCGAGATCTGGTTTCGCGAGAAACGTCTCGTCCTCGGCACCTTCGACACCGCAGAGGAGGCGGCCCGCGCGCACGACGCGGCGGCGTGGCGCCTCCTAAGGCCTCGTCGGGATATGAATTTTCCCAACGTGTCGAGCCAACGGGCGCAGGAACTGGCGCCTCTCCCGCGGCTTTTCACCGACGAGGATCGTCGTGTCCACCGGAGGCGGCAGCGTCGCGTCGCCATCGCAGAGAAGGACGTGGAAGCCTTGGTGGTGTGGCGCGGAGGCTTCTCACAGGACATCGTCGACGAGCGCCAGTTCTACAAGCAATTGAGATCGGAGAGGGACGCGAGGAGGAGGGAGCGAGCCGCCTATCGGGAGGACAAGCGTTCGCGGAAGCAGGCAGCTCAATTGAAACTGAAGCTAGGAGAAACGTCGGGTTGGGACTTTGAAGACGAGCAGCTTGCTGACGCCTACCTTGAGACGTCGAAGGAGGACATTACCGAGTCGGAGTCAGAAAGCGACGACTAGTGGTCTTTTTCTTTTATATGTACGCTAGAACTATGTATGTATCCATTTTAATCTGAAAAAATGGCCGGCGGCGTCGGCGACGTAGCAGGCGGGCGAGCGTGTGAATCCACTGTGCCACCGATCAGCGGGCCCGGTGAGGAAAGATGGCGAGCGCGCGCACGTCCGTCTTGTGTCCGCGCAGACGCAAATCAGACTCAAAAATGGGCCGGGAATGGGTTCGGCAGGCGAACGAAAGCGGACGCGCGTCCGTTTGGGTCGGCGCGTTGGGCCAGCTTTTTTGTCCGCGCCGACCCAAATGGACGCCCGCGGACGAAATGGGTCGCCCCATTGGAGTTGCTCTTATAGCATAAGTATTTGTGGTCGTCATGATGTACTATTATTGCAAAAGGAAAAAAAAACAGTTGGTTGTTCTTGCAAGGAGTCGTACCGTACGATTTGTTCATTCCCCATTTTCACTCGGTAACGTTGGATGGCAACCAAGCAGAAGTAGTGAATAATTTTTGTTTGTGCTTTATTGGCAGGCTTGAAACGGTGCACGTCCAAGGGAATCCATCTCCATGGCAGTGGCGGTACGCATCGGGTTCTCTTCCCCGGGGAATCAGAGCGTCCTCCCTGACTTGCCTCGGATCCAAACGCGGCTACAGCCTGCGGCGTCGCGGGGCCTCTGTTCCTGCAGTGTACGGCTCGGAACAGCGCAAGGAAACAAAAGCGCAGCGCACAAGGGAAGAGAAGAGACGATCGCTAACACACAGACACACGTCCCGGATGCCGCCAAACAGACAGAGGCGAAGGAGAGCGCTTTCGACCCTGTCGTTAGTGTAGCCTTCCGATTGAGCAGAGAATCCACATAAACAACAAGGGTAAGTCCGGCCAACTCCAACGCACGACCGATTCGTTCCCTTTTGGTCTGTTTGGGAGAGAAAAACAGACACGGCCGTTCGCTTGCGGTCGTGCTGCCATCGATGCGTTCAACTGGCATGCCTCGTTCCAAACCATCTGGGGTTGTGGACTTTGATTCCTCCCTCCCCCAAAATAATACGAACACATAATTTTTTTTCTATAATCTCTAATCTAATAATAAAGCAAATTGGGTTTCTGGTCGTCCGTCATGGCATTTTTCAGAAAAGTCCCTCTATTTCAGAGAATTCAACCCGCAGTCCTGTTTTAAGTTAAAACGAATCGTTTTTTTCGTATTTTACATAAAAGTCCCTGTATTTTCTTAAAATCAACCCGCAGTTTGGATTTAAGTCACACCGAACTGTTATTTTACATTTTTTTGAATTCCCCCTGACGATTTAGGTAATTCATCCGCGGATTATATTTAAGTCAAACAAATTGTTTTTTTAAATCATCCATATCTTTTAAACCGTAACTCCAATTTGAACATGTATATATGAAATTTGGTTAAAAAATATGTAGAATATGAATATGAGATTATTTTTACTTGTTAAGTATTTTTAAATGTTATTTTGGAATATATTTAAACCGTAACTTCGATTTCAACATATTATATATGAAATTTTGTTAGAAAAATGTGTGGAATCTAAATATGATGTTAATTTTACCTGTTAAATATTTTTAAAATATTATTTTGGAAGCAAACTTATAATTTATAGCGTAAGATCCGTTTTTCTTTCGTACCGGCGGCAATCTAGATTGCAAATAAACACCCCACTATAACCATATAGGGAAAACAAAAGATCGATAACTACACATGCATACCTCTGAAAAATGTCGCATTGGAAAACAACAGATTTCTCATCGCGAGAGTGAAAGAAAGCGAGAGAGAGAGAAAGGGGGGAGAGGGAGAGAGAGACGCCTTAGGATTAACCATATTCAAACATGTTTTTGTTTTATGTGAACACCGAGGCCATCGCCGGCGAGGGTGAGAAGGAGGATAAGCAGCAACACAAATATGATGCCTCGCAAAAATAAAGGAGATGGACCTATTGTGGTCTTGAGTGATGGTTGTTGGGTTAAGAGCGTGTGTTATATTTTCTCTCCCGTTGCAACGCACGGGGTCTTTTGCTAGTAAATATAAACATCCATACATCCAAAGTACCAAAGTTCAACTCATTTCTTAATTAAACTAAAACTTAATAAAAGACATAAAAAAACTAGATAAAGGCCCGTCGCCGGTGGCCGTCGTCGTCTTCGGGAGTCACCGTCCTACTTGTCGTCGTCGCTGGTGAGGTCAATGTAGGTAGATGGCTGCCAAAAGTGTGTTGGCGGCCCCCGCCAGCCCATAGGCGTCGCTGGCGCCTGCACCACCTCCACCCATGGCTCCTGCTCCCGCTCTGGTGACCGCGGCGGCGTGGCTAACCATGGGCCAACACCCACCGAGTCGGCCATCTCCGGCGCCGTGCATGACCAGCTCCACCGCTGGCCCATAAGACGAGGGTTCTACACAGCAACGGGCGGCTCCTCCACGACCTCCTCCTCCCGCACCTCCTCCTTGACGTCGAGATCCAGCTCCAGGATGGCCAAGTCGCCGGCCGCGGAGAGGGCCAGCGCGGTCTCCAGGCCATCCCATTGCCGCTCGTCATGGGTGGCTATGGAGTCCTCCATGACCCGCCTCATGAGGCGGGCCCCCTCCTCCTCGGTCATTGGTGGCGCCGATGGCGGGGACGGGGACAGAGAAGGCGTCAGCGTGATGTCACGTATACGTTAACGGCCCCGCGTTTGGGAAGGGCTGTCAGCAGGAGGAGGACGCGGGCGGCGCAGGCTATGAGGACGATCGGCAAAAAGATTACCGCCGCAGGTCGTGCTCGTCGCGGAGTCACGTATCCCACGGCGGCGAATCTTGTTGGAGATCATAGCAGAAATCAAAAAATTTCTACGGATCACCAAGATCCATCTATGGAGTTTACTAGCAACGAGAAGGAAGGAGTGCATCTACATACCCTTGTAGATCGCGAGCGGAAGCGTTCAAGTGAACGGGGTTGATGGAGTCGTACTCGTCGTGATCCAAATCATCGATGACCGAGCGCCGAACGGACGGCACCTCCGCGTTCAACACACGTACGGAGCAGCGACGTCTCTTCCTTATTGATCCAGCAAGGGGGAAGGGGAGGTTGATGGAGATCCAGCAGCACGACGGCGTGGTGGTGGAAGTAGCGGGGATCCCGGCAGGGCTTCTCCAAGCGCAAGCGGGAGGGAGAGGTGCCACGGGAGGGAGAGGGAGGCGCCAGGGGATAGGGTATTGCTGCCCTCCCTCCCCCAACTATATATAGGGGTCCTGGGGGGCGCCGGCCCCCTGGAGATCCCATCTGAGGGGGGTGGCGGCCAAGGGGGTGGCTTGCCCCCCAAGCCAAGTGGGGCGCCCCCCCACCCCCAGGGTTTCCAACCCTAGGCACAGGGGAGGCCCAAGGGGGGCGCACCAGCCCACCAGTGGCTGGTTCCCCTCCCCACTTCAGCCCATGGGGCCCTCCGGGACAGGTGGCCCCACCCGGTGGACCCCCGGGACCCTTCTGGTGGTCTCGGTACAATACCGATAACCCCCGAAACTTTCCCGGTGGCCGAAACTGGACTTCCTACATATAATTCTTCACCTCCGGACCATTCCGGAACTCCTCGTGACGTCCGGGATCTCATCCGGGACTCCGAACAACTTTCGGGTTTCCGCATACTAGTATCTCTACAACCCTAGCGTCACCGAACCTTAAGTGTGTAGACCCTACGGGTTCGGGAGACATGCAGACATGACCGAGACGCCTCTCCGGTCAATAACCAACAGCGGGATCTGGATACCCATGTTGGCTCCCACATGTTCCACGATGATCTCATCGGATGAACCACGATGTCGAGGATTAAATCAATCCCGTATACAATTCCCTTTGTCAATCGGTACGTTACTTGCCCGAGATTCGATCGTCAGTATCCCAATACCTCGTTCAATCTCGTTACCGGCAAGTCACTTTACTCGTACCGTAATGCATGATCCCGTGACCAGACACTTGGTCACATTGAGCTCATTATGATGATGCATTACCGAGTGGGCCCAGAGATACCTCTCCGTCATACGGAGTGACAAATCCCAGTCTCGATCCGTGCCAACTCAACAGACACTTTCGGAGATACCCGTAGTGCACCTTTATAGTCACCTAGTTACGTTGTGACGTTTGGTACACCCAAAGCACTCCTACGGTATCTGGGAGTTGCACGATCTCATGGTCTAAGGAAATGATACTTGACATTGGAAAAGCTCTAGCAAACGAACTACACGATCTTTTGTGCTATGCTTAGGATTGGGTCTTGTCCATCACATCATTCTCCTAATGATGTGATCCCGTTATCAATGACATCCAATGTCCATAGTCAGGAAACCATGACTATCTGTTGATCAACGAGCTAGTCAACTAGAGGCTCACTAGGGACATGTTGTGGTCTATGTGTTCACACATGTATTATGATTTCCGAATAACACAATTATAGCATGAACAATAGACAATTATCATGAACAAAGAAATATAATAATAACCATTTTATTATTGCCTCTAGGGCATATTTCCAACAAATCTATGGCGTACCTCGAGTCCTCCAGCAGATCCGGTGGCAGGCGGGCGCGGCGACGGTTGATCTCCGCGCGGCGGCCGCGGCTGCTCACGGGCACTGGAAGGATCGACACGCGGTCGGCAGAGAGATGCCAGTTGTTAGTTAGGTGGACATCTCCCCACGGCAATGGCGTCACTGTCTCCCAGTAACGCCAGCACACATCGACGTGGACGTACGGCCGGTCGCGATGCCTGGCCGGCGGCGCGATCTCGAAAGCTAGCGGAGCAGGTGGTGCGGGCGGCGCGAACTTGTTGGAGCGGTGTCGGCCAGAGGAGGAGTCGGCCTCGTGGTCGTGCTTCCCTTGCCGATCCAATGCCAGCCCATGGCGCCGGCGGGGAGGTGGGCGAGTGGGGTGCGACGGCGGTGGCTAGAGTTTGCTCATGTCGGGGCTCGAGGAGGCAGGACGGCCAGGAAGTGGAAGCTGTGGGCTGGCCGGTCCACGGCTTCCACATTAAGAAGGACGACGTGTTGGGGAACGTAGCATGCAATTTCAAAAAAATTCCTACGATCACGCAAGATCTATCTAGGATATGCATAACAACGAGAGGGGGAGAGTGTATCCACGTACCTACGTAGACCGGAAGCGGAAGCGTTAGTTTAACGCGGTTGATGTAGTCGAACGTCTTCGCGATCCAACCGATCAAGTATCGAACGTACGGCACCTCCGAGTTCAGCACATGTTCAGCTCGATGACGTCCCTCGAACTCTTGATCTAGCAAAGTGTCGAGGGAGAGTTTCGTCGACGGCGTGGTGACGGTGATGGTGATATGATGCGCGCAGGGCTTCGCCTAAGCACTACGTGAATATGACCGAAGGAGTAAACCGTGGAGGGAGACACCACACACGGCTTGGAACAATTGGTGTGTCTCCAAGGGGTGCCCTGCCCACGTATATAAAGGAGGGAGAGGGAGGAGGCCGGCCATAGGGGGCGCGCCAAGGGGGGGAAGTCCTACTAGGACTCCCAGTCCTAGTAGGATTCGCCCCCCCTCTTATTCCTTCTCATGGAGGGGGAAAGGGAGAAGGAGAGGGAAGAGGAGAAGGAAAGGGGGGCCTGCCCCCTTCCCTAGTCCAACTCGGACTCCCCATGGGAAGGGGGCGCGGCCACCCCTTGTGGGCTGCCTCCCATCTCCCCTGTGGCCCATGAAGGCCCGTTATTTCCCCGGGGGGTCCCGGTAACCCCTCGGTACTCCGATAAATACCCGAACCTCTCCGAAACTATTCCAGTGTCCGAATACCATCTTCCAATATATCAATCTTTACCTCTCGACCATTTCGAGACTCCTCGTCATGTCCGTGATCTCAGTCGGGACTTTGAACAATCTTCGGTCACCAAAAACACATAACTCATAATACAAATCATCATCGAACGTTAAGCGTGCGGACCCTACGGGTTCGAGAACTATGTAGACATGACCGAGATACATCTCCGCTCAATAACCAACAGCGAAACCTGGATGCTCATATTGGTTCCTACATATTCTACGAAGATCTTTATCGGTCAAACCGCAATGACAACATACGTCATTCCCTTTGTCATTGATATGTTACTTGCCCGAGATTCGATCGTCGGTATCCTCATACCTAGTTTAATCTCGCTACCGGCAAGTCTCTTTACTCGTTCCATAATGCATCATCCCGTAACTAACTCATTAGTCACATTGCTTGCAAGGCTTATAGTGATGTGCATTACCGAGAGGGCCTAGAGATACCTCTTCGATACTCGCAGTGACAAATTCTAATCTCGATCTATGCCAACCCAACAAACACCTTCAGAGACACCTGTAGAGCATCTTTATAATCACCCAATTATGTTGTGACGTTTGATGGCACACAAGGTGTTCCTCGAGTATTCGTGAGTTGCATAATCTCATAGTCAAAAGAATATGTATAAGTCATGAAGAAAGCAATAGCAATAAAACTTAACGATCATTATGCTAAGCTAACGGATGGGTCTTGTCCATCACATCATTCTCCTAATGATGTGATCCCGTTCATCAAATGACAACACATGTCTATGGTTAGGAAACTTAATCATCTTTGATTAACGAGCTAGTTTAGTACTCCCTCCGTTTTTATTTACTCCGCATATTAGTTTTGGTCAAAATCAAGCTTTACAAACTTTGACAAAGTTTATAGACAAAAATATTAATATATACAATAACAAATCAATACCATTGGATTCGTTGTTGAATGTACTTCCACATCATATAGATTTGTTATGCTAAATATTTATATTCATTTCTATAAATTTGGTCAAACTTTACAAAGTTTGACTTTAGTCAACTCTAATATGCGGAGTAAATAAAAACGGAGGAAGTAGAGGCTTACTAGGTACATAGTGTTTTGTCTATGTATCCACACATGTATCAAATTTCTGTTAATACAATTCTAGCATTAATAATAAACATTTATCGTGATATAAAAAATATAAAACAAAAACTTTATTATTGCCTTTAGGGCATATTTCCTTCACGACGACCCTCTGCCCCTGTGAAGGACAGCCGGGTCCCGCCGCGCGTGCACATTAATTTTGGGCGATGGAGATAAGTGGACGGCCGCCAAGCGTCCCCGAGATGAGCGAGGAGCAACCGCGTGCCTGTCCACTCGGCGTCCGTGTGGACGCAAATCGGGCACATGTTTGCGCCGAATTGGGGCGGGCCGGACACCAAACGGACATAAAATGTGGATGCTGCCGCGTGTTGGGCTGAGCCATCCATCTGTTCTGGCCCAAACGAACAAACATAGATAGGATAAGGTCGTGTGTTGGAGTTGCCCTCACAACCAGAGAAGATGGACCTCCTTGAGAATGCTTCTCTTGGTCTATGCTGGCTGGTAATTACTACGTGGTCAAAGCTTTGTTGAGCTCATTCGGAAAAGAAAAGCTTTGTTGAGCTGTAGGAGGCTGTAGATAATTAAGTAGCGCCCCAAAGTCGGTTGATTTGCTACGGCGGCAATAGTCCCGTGTGTTTCCCGCTGGTACTCCCCGTATTTATTCACGAAGACTGACTACAGTGGAAATTAAGTATACTCTATTGCTCATTGCTACCCTTTTACTCCTAGTGCTACACGAGAATTTATCGCAGAGTAGTTCAATATTCCTCTATTCTAAATCAGCACCCTACCTCAGTCATATTTATAATTTCCGTGCTTGATTGTGAGTAGGATGACGACGCGGTCATGTCATGTCCCGACATCTATCAGGTTAGAGCATCTCTAGCAGACCCTGAAGCTCGTCAACCCTTCAAATTCCGGTTAATTTATAAGATTCATGAAAAATTCGGCTAGAGCAGATTATGTAAAAAAAGGCCCGGCCCGTAAAAAAATATCGGCGACTGTAAAACTCCGGCGTCTCCGCTATATTTACCGGATCCCGGCCGATTTAGGATTCCTATCCGATAAATCCCGAACACTCCTCCGCCGCAATCTCTCTATCTCCAGCGTCAAATCCCTCTTTCTTCGGTCAGTGTTTTTCGCGTGCACAACCACTCTTCGACCCCCTCGATGTCGAGCGGGGGACGCAAGCGTGGTAACTGAGGGGGCCGCGGACAAATGAGTCAGCCACGACAACGAGGCCGGGAGCTCCGCCATCCGCCCTCCAGTGGAGGAATGGCGTCGCGTACAGGCGACGGAGCGCGGTGCCCTCTCCTGCAGCGGCGGCCAAAGAGCGTGGATGGATTTTGACCGCCTCCACGACATCCTTTGGCCGACCACCAAGCACTTCCGCGAGGCGGAGCACGAGTTCGTCGAGGCGAAGGAGGTAGTCACCGCCGAGGAAGAAGGCGCCGCCGCGTGGCTCAAGGCGGCCAAGGAGGAGTACGACCTCGCCTTCGTCCTCTCCAGCTCCGCGATGGAGTGTCATCTCCATGTCAAGATGGATGAGTAGTTTAGATTAGGTTTGTGCGATGAACCATCTTTAAATTCCGGCGAAGTATGGTGACAAGAACTATGTTCATCTAGTAGTATGTTTAAATTATGCAGCATGCTTTGAAGGTTCTGCTCCGCATCGTTTTACAATATCCTAAAAGCGAAATTTGCGGTATGGCAGTTTACATGGTCTGCTCTCTTAGCTATGCTTTGCGCTTCTGGCAATAAAAAAAGAAAAGAAAAGATGTGCTTTGCGCTGGATCCTGAAAAGGGAGAAACAAAAGTCACACCAGCTGAGCTGTAGGGTGCGGCAGGAGAGGAAATGACAGGAGGAGACCGCGACCGCTGGCTGGACGTTTCCTTTTGTGCACCGGTTACAAGGGTGGGTGTCCCCTCTTCCTCTTCTATCCAAGCACCCGAAGCCGAGGCGAGCATATCTGGCGCTGCACGTTGCACTGCAGGGAGATTAGCACTCGTCATTCATCATGGTTTCGTCTTAGCGCTAATGATGCTCAAATAATGCTGCAGCTTTCTCAGATTTTTCTCTGAGAGTGTCCCAGATTATATGCTCATCCTAGTATCCGACCTCGGATGACTCAATTATTATTGTTTTTTTGGAACATAGACGCTAGCAGCGTCCGGCTTTAACTTAATAAAGCCACCAGGCAGAATCTTCACATACAGTCTTACAAACCAGAAATAACAAGTCCAGCGAGCCCATGGCTCAAGATAAAACTAAATAGCATACAACCACAAGCTCGAAACACAAAAGCGGAGTATCAAGGCCATAGCTAGCAGCACGAGTAGGATCATGGGGCAGCCCTCGTCCCGTGCCGCGCCTTCATCATGGATGACTTGATCAGCTCCATGGCCTCGTTCATGCGCTCGATGTCACGCTTCTTCCCCAGTGGAGCCCAGACCTGAAGGAAAATGTGGCATTTGAAGATAATATCAGCGGGGTGGGTCGGGAATTTGTGTTCAATCGTAATTTTGTTACGAACCGTCCAAAGGGACCGAAGAAGCGCCCCAACGCATCTCCAAACTATCCTAGCATTGGCCCCTCTTTGCGTCGTTAAGATAGACAGCAGTTCGTGGCCAGACTGAGGGTTCCAATTTTGATTGAATGCGTCTCTCACTGCACTCCACGCAAATCTAGCAAGCACACAACCAAAGAAGACGTGGTTCGCGTTTTTCCCTAAACTGCAGGTGGTGCAAGTGTCGTCCGCCGGCCCATTTCGTTTGGCAACGTTGTCCGACGTAGGTAAGCGGTTGCGAAACATTTGCCAAAAGAAGATCTTGATCTTGAGAGGAATGGCAGCTTTCCATAGCCCCCTAGCTATATCTAAAGTAGGTCCCGAAGATAGCTTGTCATATAAGGACTTGACCGAAAATCGCTTAGAAGCGGTCAACTTCCACGATATCGTGTCCGCCCCAGTGCTACGGTTCAGACCACCCAAGTCAACCGTCAAAGCGTCCCAGCTTGCAGCCTCCCTGGGCTCTAGATTCCTGATGAACGAAATGGCTGGAGGGTGGACGCGTAAAGCATCGGCCACGAAAATGTTAGTGTCCGTTGCCAGTTGGTACAGTTCCGGATGGGATTGCCATAACGGCTCCTGACCCCACCAATGGTCGAGCCAGAACCGTGTGGACTTTCCGTTGTTTACCCGGAACTGTGCACCAACTGAAAAAGCCGGTCGTACCGCTTGGATCCCGTTCCAAAAGGTCGAACCGTTGGTTTTAGCCTTAAACAGATTCCCCTCCGGGAAATATTTGGCTCGAAGGATGTCTGCCCAGAGCCCTGACTCGTTTTGGGCTAGACGCCACCACCACTTAGTTAGCAACGCCACGTTCATGAGTTTAGAATTCGTGATACCTAGGCCGCCAATTTTTTTTGGCCTACACGTTGCTGCCCATTTCACTAAGTGATACTTGCGCTTGGTCCCGGCTCCTTCCCAAAAGAACCGGGAGCGAGGGGTATCGAGTCTTGTGTGAACCCCGTCCGCTAGTAGGAACATCCCCATAGTGAAAATAGGGAGGGAAGATAAACTCGAGTTGGTTAGGATTAGCCTCGCCGCCGAGGACATAAACCTACCCCTCCAAGGGCTCACTCGGTTAGCGACCTTCCCATAAAGCGGTTCCCATTCCGCTATGGTAGGTTTCTTGGTCGAAATCGGGAGGCCCAAGTATTTAATTGGAAAGCTCCCTAGCTTGCAATTAAGGAGATTCGCAACCCGCGAGCTAGCTAGATCATCCATCCCAATGGTGATCACTTCGCTTTTCAGAAAGTTGATCTTAAGCCCTGATAAGATCTCGAACGCAAGCAAGAGTAGCTTGGTAGTTGCTAAGCTGTGGTCGTCGGGTTCGAGTAAGAGCATCGTATCGTCAGCGTATTGCAAATGCGTGACCCCACCCGGAATCAGATGCGCAACGAGCCCTTTAATGTGTCCCGCTGCCCTTGCTTTATTAATCATGGCCGCCAAGGCATCCGCAACAAAGTTGAAGATAAGCGGGGAACTTGGGTCTCCCTGATGGAGACCACGCTTGTTGCGAAAGAACTTGCCCATTGTGCCGTTGATATTGACCGCCGTGTGCCCACTACACACAAGGTGCATGATACGATGTACGAATCCTGCCTCAAACCCCTTTTTGAGGAGGACTTCTCGCACGAACTCCCAGTTCACGCGATCGTACGCTTTCTCGAAATCTAATTTGAGGAGCACTCCCTGTGCCTTGGTCCTTTTCAACTCGTGAACGATCTCTTGTAACGCAATTGGTCCCTCGAGAATGTTACGGTGTTTGAGGAAACCCGTTTGACTAGAACTAATCACTCGTTGAGCGACCGGAGCCAAGCGCGATGCATACACTTTCGCACAAAGTTTGAACGGGACGTTGATCAAGGTAATGGGTCTAAAAAGTTTGATATTATCCGCCCCCTTGACCTTAGGAATAAGGCAAATGGCACCATAGTTCAGCCGGGAGAGATCCACCGTGCCTAAGGCGAAGCCATTGACAATATCGTAAAACAAGTGCTTAAGGTAGGGCCAAAAAGTCTTAAAGAACTCCACCGGCCAACCGTCCGGCCCAGGCGCCGTGCTCGATTTCATGCCGTGTAAGGCCTGGTCTATTTCCTCAGGAAGGAATGAAAGGGCTAACCTATCGTTCTCTTCCCGCGAGACCCGTTCCGCGGTATCCCACAAATCACCGCGAAGGCGTAATGGTTTTTCAGCGACCGTCCCCAAAAGGTCTATGAAAAACTCGTAGATATGGGCCACGATTTGGTCCTGCGCCAACAGAACACCCTGTTCTGTTTGGAGACGCAAGATGGTGCATTTCCTTTTCCGCCCGTTCGCGTAGGCGTGGAAATATCCAGTGTTTGCGTCTCGTTTCGTGACCCATTTGACTCCGCCCCTGCGTCGCCAATATTCCTCTTCCGCGCGTAAAATCGCTGTCACTTGATCCTCTAAAGCGTACCTATGCGCCCACTCAGCCTCCGAGAAAGGTCGGCGATCAGCCTCCAAATCTAACAGCGAGATCGCCTCAACGATGCGCGCACGCTCTTTCTTGGACTCGCTACCATGATTAGCCCCCCACCCACGCAGGTAGGCGCGCAGCTTGCTAGCAGCCGCGACCCAGCCCTCTGCTGGGCCGCGTTGAGGTCCCAGATGAGCACAAATCACGCCCCAACGCTCGACCACCATCTGGGCAAATCCCTCTGCTTCAAACCACGCCGTTTCGAAGTAGAACCGAGGACTACGACGAATGAGCTCCTCCCCTGAGGAGAAAATTAGCGGGACGTGGTCTGATCCGATGCGCGTCTCCGCCACGAGGGAGCACATGGGAAACAAGACCTCCCATTCGGGAGTAAAAAAAACCCTATCTAGCACGCTACGGACCGACTGCATTTGCTTGTTAGTCCAGGTATATCTGGCACCAGTCCGTGCGGCCTCCCGCAATGCCGCTGCCGCAATGGCATTATTGAATAAGGACACCCTTGTCCAGTCAATACGGCCATTATTCTTATCCGCCCCCGAGCGAATTAAGTTAAAGTCTCCCCCTACCACCCCAGGGAGGTTGATATCCCTTTTGGCCCCGACCAGGGTGGTAAGTTCTAGTAGGAACGCTGGCGATCTGGAGTGGTCAGCCGGCCCGTAGACACACACAACCACCCACGACAAGCCAAAAACACGGTGCTTAATAGTAGCAGATAAAAGGAACACACCCACATCCCACTGCAGAACATCGCAAACATCTTTATTACAACCCAAAAGAATGCCACCAGAGTGACCGACAGAGGGAACCCACTGCCACTCAAAACGTTGAAGAGGATCAAAAGCAAGCAAATCCCTGAAGGTAAAATCAGTTTTAATCGTCTCTTGTAACGCAACCACGTCTATATGTTCTTTGATCATGAATTCTCTGAGCTGCGTGCGTCGACTACTGTGGCCACAACCACGGATATTCCAGAACATGTAACGCATCTAAATCACCCTGTTACGTAGGCGCACACCTCTAGAGGTCACCGCCTTCGCCACTCTCTTCCTAGCCGTCGCTCGGCCATTAGAAGGAAGGGCACCAGCTTCCCTAGCTAGTGACACCTCGTCGGGCACTCTCTCAGCAACAGCCTCTACTGGCACAATGGCTAACTCGCAGTTGTTAGCGCAGCGCACAGCAGCGGCCGCCAGCGCCGCCTGCGCCTCTTCCCTAGCGCGCACAAGAGAAACGATCTCGGGCTGTGCCCCACGAGTCTCCACCCCGCAGTCATCTAGAATGCTCACTAGCTGCTCATCCGAGAAGGCATTAAGAATGCGAAAAGAGGGCAAAGGGTTACCTACGGCGTCCATGTTCTTGTCAGCAGTGCGAAGTTTGGCGCTTTCCAAGGAGGAGAGGTCGCCGAGCTTGGCCTTGGCCCGAACACTCGGGGCGCGCTGCGCCACCGGGATCGCCTTGGTGCGCCTGGCCTTGTTGATAGTTCCCGTCGTCCCCAGCGCTGCGCCCAACTCACCACCAAGGTCAGAGCTCTCCGCCTCCGCCACCACCAACGCCTGCTTGTTCGCCGGTTTCCTCCCCGCCGTCTTCTTCGGTTGCCTGCCCCCACTGTTGGAGCCCCGGCGCGGAGCAGGCGTATTGTCAGCTGGCTCGCTAACCACGCCACCGAAGTCCGCCCCCACAGCCACTGGTGAGGAGGTTGGCAGAGAAGGAGGGACATCAGAGGAAACCCCACCCGCGCCAGTCAAAGTCGCCGCCACCTGGGATGGGCCAAGGTTGGACCCGTACTCGTTGAAGGTAAGTTCCAGCGACCTGGCTAGCGGGGGCCCGCTGACCGCGGTGTCCTGTGTCGCCACCCCCAAGGCACCAATCTCGGCCGACAACGCACCCAGCTTGTCCCAAGTTTCCGTGTCAATGGATGTGTCCTGAATGCTGTCGTCTTGGTCCTCTCCCTTGTCTGTCATCTTGGTATCCTGGTACTCCGCACCACGAGGGCCGTCCTCGCACCCTTGCGCCTCCTTGCCTGGTTCGGCCCTGCCGTGCTTTTCGGTGCCCAGCGCCCTAGCGCCCGGATTCACGACCTTGTCAGGGGGGTTGGCAGGGCCCGCTCCCAGCACGGCCCGCGCACCACCCCTTTTGGGCAGGGTCTCGCGCTCCACCTTGATTTGGTATCCCTCATGGTTGAACCAAACCTCGACAACTCCATTGAGCTTCTCTGGGGCTTTGCACGCAAGCTTCATCCGAACAGGCCCCAACCTGATCAGAGAAAGTTCATCGACCACAATTGGCCTGCCCAGCATCCGGAACCCTTCCCTGATGCGATCTTCACGCCTATGTTTCTTTGGGATGCCATGGAGACGCACCCAAGTCTCCGGCATCACCATGGGTTGGACCTCCTCGTGTAACATGTCGCGCACCCGCGCAGTGATGTCATTGATGGACAGAAACAATTTACCACTAGACTTCGCCATGTGTAACAGGTCTGCAGAAGGAAAGACCACCACGAAATCATCATCCCCCACTTGAGATACCTGCCAGTCCCAGTCGCCTGTCACCATGTGCTTCAATTCTTGCTTGAGAATCCTTAGGTTCAGTTTCCCCGGCTCTGCAGATAAGATGGCCGCGTTCTTGATGCGAGCATCTATGGGTGCTTCGGCCTCGTCCGCGTCCTCGAACTCTAGGCAGAAAAAGCCTTCCCCAGAAATGGCGCTGCCCATGATTTGGAGGTGAAGTTGCCGGCCCCTTGTTGGGCAGTGAGCAGACGCATGCCCTTCTTCCTTGCAGAGAACACAGAGGGGCAAGAACTTGCACTGGGACTGGAAGTGGCCGGGGCGCCCGCACTTGAAGCACTCCACGTCCGCCGCCACTTCCACTGGGATGGGTTCCTCCGCCGTACCCTTGGGCGCAGAGGGCAGTGCCACCGCCATTGAAGCTGCCCTCGGCTTCATGGCCTTTGGGTCCCCGTGGCCCCCACCACCGCTGGGGAACGGCTCGGGCTTCCTCTCAAGCTCTCGACGCCGCTGCTGAACCTTCTTTTTCTTCTTGCGCTCCTGCTGCTGGATCCACCACGGGGGAGGAGGACCCCAATCCCCCTCGCGCCCGCCTTGGTCGCGGGATCCGCCTCGCTCTTCTCTGGCCTCGCGTCCACCCGAGCGCTCGCGCATCACACGCTTCGCCTTGTCACGAAGTTCCCGCTCCCTACGCCGCTCCGCCTCCGGATCTGAGACCTCCATCGGCCGCTTGTCCGCACGCCTGTCTCCCATCACCACCGCCGCGAAGGACTGGAGAAGGGGGGGGGAGGAGGGGGGCAGATCTGGATCGAGCGAGCGGAGTGGGCAAAGCGCCGCACCTCGCGAGTGGTGGCTGGAAACCCTAAACGGGGATCCAGGCAGCCCCGCCTCACCCATATATATCCAGAGATCGGGCCAGAGTCGGGCCGCGGCGCGTTGGGCCGTTGTGAAGCATGAGACTGCGGTGCCGCGGCCGACTCCAGACCTAGTCCACTCGGCCCAGGCCCAGAAGCCGCTGCCAGCTCCACGCACGTTGCCGACCCCGCAGGGGCCCCCACCAACGGCCCACCCGGCCCAACCCTAGGGCCTGGTGCCGAGCGCATCGGCTCGGGGCCGCACGACGCCCCCGCCGCCGCCACCGCCGTCGCCAACGGGGGCGCCGGCAGGCGCGGCCAGTCCTCCCTGGACAGCTCCATCTGCGACTCCGTCAGGCTCGCCGCCGCCTTGGCTCGGATGCTCGCCGCCGCCCCCAACGAACCGCCAGCACCTGAGCCCGAGACGAGGTCCCGCGGCGGCTGCCATATGCGAGAAGCAATGGATCTGGAGCCACGGCCGCCCGGCGCGAAGCGACTCCCGCGCCCCGAGCGCGAGGCCACCCCGCCGTGCTTCGCAGCCACGGCCACGAAGTCACCGAGCGACGGCCCTGCCGGCGCCGCGCACAGCCCTCGCGCCGGATCCAGCTCCCCGCCTTCGTCTTCCTCTTCCGAGTCCTCCGCCGCCCACGCCCAGAAGCGGTTGTGGCGACCTGCGGCCCCCATTGCCGGTGAGCCGGCACGGCCCTCCCCGCCGCTCACCTGAAGCACGCTCGTGGTGCGCCGGACCCCGGTCCAGCCCGTCTTCCCCACCACAGCTGGCTGCCACACCGCGGTCGCGTCGCCCAAGCTGTCGCCCACGCTGTCGCCCATCGCGCCACTACACTTCTCTCTCAATTATTATTGCTAGTAGCATCTTCTTTTGAATGTAGTAAGAACTACTCCTAGTAGTGTAACACTGATAAGATTTCTGGGATAATCCCGGCGGATAAGAATTGGCTTTTCTTCCCTCCTCCTCTGCTGCTGCTGGTGCTCCTGGTAACTTTGTGATTTGTCAGGGAAAGCCTCGCCTTGTTTTGCTTCCGCTTTACAGATCACTTTTCCTTAAAAGTAAATCCAGACCCTTTTTTTTTTTTTGGCACGGACACACTTTAGAGTTGACAATCTCACTGTGAAATGTGCCCCCAGTCCTGCAGTGTCACCGGACCCTTTTAATTCTCTTTTCACCTGCTCCCCTCTCTCTCTCTTTCTCTCTCTCGGCAGTAGTACCAGCAGTGTGCACGCCGAGCACGGGCAAGGCCATGAGCTCTCCGTTTGCCCGGTCTCCCCTTGCTGCCCCAAAAGGTGGACGCTGCATTCTGTAGCCATCAGACCAAATTCCTTCAAGATTCCAATCAGAGAGAGGAGCAACGACCCGGGCGAGTCTAGGTGTGCAGCTTACCCTCCCTCCCTCCTTGAGCTCGCTCCACTTTGTTTGTGTCTACTAATCTGGCATCTTGAGCTGAGTGTTTGGTTCGGTTCGGATTGCAGGGTTCGACTTACTCGGCTTGGACAGCAGCCATTGCTCCAATCTCTCCTGCCCAGCTCACGCTTGGATGGATTTTGTTTCTTGACGCAGCGTCGCCGCGTGTCTCTGTGTTTGCCCTTGTTCTTGGCCACACTGCCGAGTTCTTGCTCTCAGTTTGGCGCCTGGATGTGTTTGCCTGGCAGCTGGAGCCCCAGCACCAAATTGCCCAGTTCACATCAGCGGTGATTTTGGTTTGGAATTTCCCCGCACCGCAGCTTCTTGTGCTCATTCATTTGCCGCAATTTCCCCTTCTTCTTGGCCCCATCCCTGCCCCGAGTTCGGTGCCGAGAAAAATCCCCCAAAATTTTCATCCTTAATCTTTCATCTCAAGTCCAAGTGCCTTAAACCCTACCCACCTACCAACCGCCACCCACATTATCGCTTCGTCTGGCTTCAAGGTTGGATCTTGCAATGCGGCTCGTCATCCTGTGTTTCTGGATTTGGGCTGCGTCCGCCGCCGCCGCCGCAGTGGCTGGCTCGGACATGGAGGCGCTGCTGGAGTTCGGCAGAGGCATCCGGCAAGACCCGTCCCGCCGCCAGGCCGCTCCCTGGAACCCGACCAGCTCGTCGGATTCCGACGGCTGCCCCGTCGATTGGCATGGCGTGCAGTGCAACGGCGGCCAGATTCTTTCCATAGCGTTCGATGGCATTGGGCTTGTGGGCAACGCCAGCTTGTCGGCGCTCGCAAGGATGACGATGCTTCAGAACCTGTCCCTGTCAGGCAACAAATTGGAAGGGGTCTTGCCCCGTGCGCTGGGGTCTCTTGCTTCCTTGCAGCACCTGGATCTGTCCAACAACAGGTTCGCCGGCTCCATTCCGGCCGAATTGACCAAACTGAGTAACCTGGGACATCTCAATCTCTCCTCCAATGGCTTCGGTGGTGCATTGCCGGTGGGCTTCAGAAGCCTGAGGAAACTGAAGTACTTAGATCTCCGCGGCAACGGCTTCGTCGGCAAATTGGATGATATATTTGCACAGCTGCAGAGCCCGGTCCATGTTGATTTCAGCTGCAACCAGTTCTCGGGGTCCCTGGCATCAATCTCTGATAACTCATCTGTGGCTAGCACTCTGCAGTACCTGAATGTTAGCCATAATGTGCTGTCAGGGCCAGTCTTTGCGAGCGATCCGACGCCTTTGTTCGACAGCCTCGAGGTGTTCGATGCAAGTTACAATGCGCTTACCGGCAACGTCCCGTCGTTTAACTTCATGATCTCCCTCAAGGTGTTGCTTCTGCAGAACAATAAGTTCTCGGGGTCCATTCCAGAAGCGCTATTTCGGGAGACCTCCATGGTGTTGACTCAACTTGACCTTAGCTGGAACCAGCTCACAGGTAGATTTTTTTTCTACTCTTCATCGCACAGGATTGTGTTAAAAAGAAGTCGTTTTAAGCTTTCCCTTATTAAACTCGTCGTTCGTACTAGTAGTACCACTTTTGCCTTATGCTTGAACAATTAATATGTTGCAGTGTAATAACCCATGCAAACAATGCATGTATTGCACTCGTTTTTTTGTTGTTGCCATAATAACCTCTATAACACTGAATCAATCCATACTATGTTTGTAAATGATGATGTGTTGCGATTACTAATCATGATGTCGATTGCCTCTAATTTTATCTAAACCCTTGTATTACACAGGTCCAATTAGGCGTGTTACATCAGTGAATCTGAAGTACCTGAATCTGTCATGTAACAGCCTTCAGGGAACTTTACCAATCACATTTGGGAGCTGTTCAGTGGTTGATTTGAGTAGAAACATGCTTTCAGGGAACATATCAGTTGTCCATACATGGGGAGATTATGTTGAGATGATTGATTTGAGCTCAAATAGGTTAACAGGAACCTGGCCCGATCAGACTACCCAATTTTTGAGGCTGACTTCATTGAGGATTTCTAATAACTTGCTAGCAGGAGAATTGCCGACTGTTCTCGGAAGCTATCCCGAGTTGATTGCCATAGATCTTAGTCTCAATCAGCTGCATGGAGCTTTACCGAAAAATCTCTTTACAGCAGCTAAGCTGACCTATCTTAATCTTTCAGGAAACAATTTCGCAGGAACCCTGCCTCTTCCCAGTTCTGAAACCAACAATTCAACTACTATAGACTTGTCAGTTCTTCCTGTACAGACTTCAAACCTTTCATTTCTTGATCTTTCAAACAATTCTTTTGGCGGTCCACTGCCTTCGGGCATCGGTCGTTTGAGTGGATTGGTGTTGTTGGATCTCTGCCTGAACAACTTTACTGGGCAAATCCCAACATCAATCACCAAGCTAAAGCATTTGCTGCACATTGACTTGTCAAGCAACCATTTTGATGGTAGCATACCTGATGGCCTCCCAGACGATCTTGTAGAGTTCAATGTATCATACAACAATTTTTCTGGCCCCGTTCCAAGCAGTTTGCTGAAATTTCCTGATTCATCTTTCCATCCAGGGAATGAACTACTTGTTCTTCCCCGCTCTGCGTCACCAAATAGTCCTGAAGGATCAGGTGGGAGGAAACATGGTATGAAGCGTGGAATTCTGTATGCATTGATTGCATGTGTTATTGTCTTTGTTACCGGGATCATTGTCCTTTTACTTGTCCACTGGAAGATCTCTAACTGGAAGAGTAGCGAAAAAGGCAAGGGCCAAAATAAGAATTCTGCAACTCAAGGACAGGATGCTCCTCAGAGACGTGCAGAAATTCCAAGTTCTGAAATGCACGATGTGTCGCTAGGATCATCACCGTCTGCAGAGTATGGAGGCGTTTCCGTGCCTCGCGGCGGCATGGAAGGACAGCATGAAGCACAATGTGTGGATCAGCCAACTGGTAGCATTTCCAGCCTTAAAGATAGCTCAGCGTCTTCGATGCCTTCATTGATATCATCACCTTCTGATGTGCGCTCGCACCACCATCAGTCCATCTTGAGAGTGCACTCTCCTGACAAACTGGTCGGGGACTTGCATCTTTTCGACAATTCTGTGTTGTTTACGGCTGAAGAGCTCTCTCGTGCTCCGGCAGAGATCATCGGCAGGAGCTGTCACGGGACATCCTACAAGGCTACTCTTGACAATGGGTATGTTCTGACAGTGAAGTGGCTGAAGGAGGGGTTTGCTAAGAGCAAGAAAGAGTTTTCCCGTGAGATAAAGAAGCTCGGCAGCGTCAAACATCCCAGTCTTGTCTCATTTCGAGGCTACTACTGGGGCCCCAAAGAGCACGAGAGGATCATCATATCAGACTATGTAGATGCCACATCTCTGTCTACCTACCTGTCTGGTAATGGTTCTCAGCTCTCTCTCCATCAGATTCTAGCGTCGGCTGATTTGTATGTATTCTGATGCATTTCTTTTCTCTCATCTTTCAGAGATTGAAGAGCGGGATCTTGCACCTCTCTCCGTGGGCCAGCGGCTTGATATCGCCGTCAGCATTGCCCACTGTCTAGATTACCTGCACAATGAGCGGGTGATCCCACATGGCAACCTCAAGTCGTCCAACGTCCTGCTTCAGGACTCGAGCCCGTCTGCTCTGGTAACTGACTACAGCCTTCACAGGCTGATGACTCCGGTGGGCATGGCCGAGCAGGTCCTGAATGCAGGAGCTCTTGGGTACTCCCCTCCAGAGTTTGCGAGCACCAGCAAGCCATGTCCGTCTCTCAAGAGCGACGTGTATGCCTTCGGCGTCATCCTGCTTGAGCTTCTGACAGGGAGGATCGCGGGGGAGATCATTTGTGTGAGCGATGGCGCGGTCGACCTGACGGACTGGGTGAGGATGCTGGCAAGGGAGGAGCGAGCTTCGCAGTGCTTCGACGGGCGCATTGTTGAAACTGAAAGCTCAGGGGGCGCATCCAACAAGTTGGAGGACATGCTGCACATCGCCATCCGGTGTATCCGGTCTGCATCGGAGAGGCCGGAGATAAGGACGGTGTTCGAGGACCTCTCGTCCCTGTCGTCGTCGTGACGGGGAGCGGGAGTGGCGTACATCTCGTACTCACATCAGGTTGTCGAGACTCTGGAGAGAGCAGGGTATACTAACAGGTGTTAGGTTTTTGTGGCTATGTGTGTAGGTCTCTTTTGAGCATTTCATTGGTTGGGTTCCTCTTCCTGGAAAGCGTTCATACATTTTATTTTTAGTTATTAGTTCACAATTGTAGCACTAGATGACTTGTGTGAGAATGTGTTTGTGCATTGCGATTCTGGACATGTGATAGGAAATAAGAAGGTTGCATTGATTCGTTGTTCTTTTTCATGGTTTACATGATTATTATACAATCAAATAACCAAATGTGTACAGCTATATGCTCTGCGCTTAGATCTTTGCCAGAAGCTAAAGGATCTGCCAAACAAGAAGAAAGGAAACTAGACCAATTGGGACGTTCTACAACCTAAAACGGCAGTTTGGCTGCGCCATGGACCAGTTGAGATTGGCACACTTTGCCAACTGGATTGTAGTAATCCTCCTTGATTAATATACATTCCTCTTATTCGCAAAAAAAAAGGAAACTAGACAGAGAAAATATGCTCCACATATTCAAGAGGTGTGTACAAAAGGAATGGTTGGGTGCATCAACAGAGGCTAGGAGATCCCCTGTTAAAAAAAGTGTACAAAAGCAATATAAATTTTGATCTCCCCTACCACTTGCAGCTCTAACATGCTCTCCGATATGAACCGAGACGATCATAGGCTGCGTAGCTCAGTCATGAACTTGTAATATGTGGTCTTTGGATTCATGGCTTGGACCTAATCCTTGTGATGATTTTAAATGTCTTATATTAGTTTATAGAGGAATACGTTGCATCAAATACAGAGAAACTTTAACAGAGTGGATAAATAGTCACTTGACTTAAGCTTCAAGTTTTATTTGATTTTCCTGATGTTGCCTAGAGCTGGAATTGGGTAGTTTTTTTTTTGCTTCATGTGAACTTGTTTGTACATATTTTACTTTCTCTATATATATGAAAATACCGTAGAACTATTGTTCTACGGTTAAAAAAAAGAATACGTTGCAACGGGAGACCCTCTAATCTAGGTATAGCATATCTTTTTTACATCGATGAGACGGAAATACCCAAAAGCGAATTGCATAAAATGCCCATGTAATCAACGAGCGAGATCCTTATTGCATGCAGTCGTTAGGGCATCTCTACAACGGACCCTCAAACCTCCACTATATTTTCCTACCACTTTTGTCATCGAATGGGAACCTGTATATATTCGCTTAGCTGAATGTACGGATTTCGATATCCTAGCGACAAACGTGGGGTGCTTTATCGGAGTCCGGACATCTACTTGACCGGACCATAACAGTTTGGTTGGTTCGTCGGAAACTACAATGAGCGACGGAAGAAACCGCATTATTGTTCACCATTCCGTATCTGATTCATGGAGAAAAATTGTACGCTTCTTACACCATAAGCAATGCTGTCGTGATAGAGGGCTTCGAGCAAGAACATATGCTTTTGTAAGAACCTCAGCAAGAACCTATGCTTTGTCGAGGGAAGAGGCAAAGACAACCAGGCAAGGCAAGGCCATAAAATTCCCTTGTGGCTCACATGCCACAACTTTGATATGCTTGTTCGCATGTCACAAGTTTAATGCAAATCCAACCTGCAAAAGTTACAAAATACAACTCAACTAGAAAGTCTCGGAATAGAGGCGGAGCTAGCAGCGTGCAGAGAAGGCTTGGAGCTGGCCTTGCACCGATCTAACCTACCTATTCTGGTTGAGTTGGATAGCGCGGAGGCGGTGTCGATGAGTACAACGCGCGAGATGGATAGATCGTCACATCGTGCACTTATAGAGGAGATTCGTAGGTTGGCTGGAAGCGATTCTAGGGAGATCTTCTTTACTCTTTGTAGCCGTCTGCAGAACAAGATTAGTCATGAGCTGGCCGCCTATGGCCGTAGCACTCCGCGCACAACAGTCCGGCTTACTGCCGGGATGGACTTTGTTGTAAACCTGGCTCTCGCTGAGCAGCCTCCTTGAGCAATGAGAATTCCTTTTTCCCCGCAAAAAAAGAAGAAAGTCTCGGAATACATTACGCAGAGATCTAAGCATAAAACTTCATGGGTATTTATACTTACAATTTTATCAATTTTGTTAATCTATAAGCGAACGAGTCACACTATGGAAGTTGTACTTCCTTCAATCCATATCACATATTAGATCTAGAAATTGATAGTTGTCGAGTTGCAAATCTTCGACTAGTCCCTCTGGGTACCCAAGTTTGAAGACCCCCCCTCCTACTACTAGAATCAGCTTCTTTGCCGTCCGCCATGGCGGACGGCAAAGGCATAGATCACGGACGGCAAACTTCTTTGCCGTCCGCCAGCAGACGGCAAACTGTCCGTCTGAACACGGCCAGCAAAGGCCTTCTTTGCCGTCCGCTTCTTAGAAACGGACGGCAAAGGATTGTGCCGTCCGCCATCCGAGGCCAGCAGACGGCAAAGATAACGGACGGCAGTGGGGTGGGGTGAGAGTCGTTAGGGGGTTAACGGAGCTCTTTGCCGTCCGCCGACAGACGACAAAGAGCTTAGCTAGGCCAGCACTGGGAAGCTGCCACGTGGCCAGCTATACCGTCTGCCAGCAGACGGCATAGATGATCCTGTTTGCCAGTCCTATTTGGTCACTTTGCCGTCTGCTAACGGACGGCAAAATGACCAAATAGGCAGCCAGTGTTCCCAGTTTGCACAGGTGACTGCCACGTGTCCTCTTTGTCGTCCGCTAACAGACGGCAAAGAGGCTATATATCCCCTGTTTTTATTTAAATCCAATTAATTAGACATGGTTTCAAACACAAATATACATGCATACATATCCAACAGCATGTCTAACAACATATTTCATCAAATCCAGCAACATAGTTCAACAAAGTCCAACATATCCATATATACATAACCAGAAACAAGTTTCCAACAACATATCCATATAGACATACATATCCAAACAAGTTTTCATAAACAACAAGGAAGCACCAGAAGAATAGTACACTCCATGAATCCAAGCTTCCTCATGTAAAGCAAATCTGCAAATTGGGAAAGATGAAAGTTAGAAGAAGAAGAAGAAGAAGACTAGTTAGAAGAAGAAGAAGAAGAAGAAGATTTTTTTTCTTCTCTTTCTTTTTCTCCTCTCCTCTTCTTTATCTTCTTCTTCTTCTAACTAAGGTAGGTAAAAATACCATTTTATTGCTAAGCTAGGTAAAAATGCTAAGTGTAGGTCATTTTAGAGCTAAGCTAGGTAAATAGGTCATTTTGGAGCTTAGTAAGGTTATTATGTCATTTTCGAGGAAAATAAGCTAAGTCTATATCATTTAGTCTATTCATTTTCGAGGTAACAAAGATTATCATGCCATTTTGACCTAAGTATGCTAAGTATGTCATAAATGAACTGAATAAACTAAGTATAGCTCATTTTTTATCTAACTTACGTAATTATGCCATTTAGGAGGAAAATAAGCTAAGTATCCATTTGTAAAGCAAAACACTAGAGAAAACTTACGCTCATCACTACAAATATGATGAAGATCGCAACTAAGGTAACAATTGATCCAACGGCATAATGATACCAAGCCTCATTATCAATGGCATATTTTCTAATCTTCTTAAGCTTCAGGCGCATTGCATCCATCTTCAAGCGCATTGCATTCATCTTCATCTTGTGATCATCGATGACATCGGCAACATACAACTCTAATGTCATCTTCTCTTCTTCAATTCTTTTAATTTTTTCTTTCAAATACTCATTTTCTTTTTCAACTAAATTTAACTTCTCGACAAGAGGGTCGGTTTCAAATTCCGGTTCACATACCTCCTAGATTAAAATATCTCTATGTCAACTTGATGGCCATAATTGTCATAAATGCGAAATGCAACAAATAGTTATGAAAGAGAATTTACCACATCCGAATCATAAAGCGGGCGAGGGCCGACGGGGACGGACATCAAGACCATGGCACTATGTATAAGAAACAATCATACAAAGTAAGAAAATTATACATACCAACTATATAAATCATACAATCATACAAATAACTATATAAATCAAGTACAACATAAAATTTGAATACCTAATAATCACTATCGGTAATGACGTGCTCATCATCATCATTAATAAATGCATCATCATCATCACTATCGGTAATGACGTGCTCATCATCATCATTAATAAATGCATCATCATGTGGAAGGCCACCTTTACGTAATCGTTCAAGCATTGATAGGTCATCTGAAGCAGTAACTTCTTCTTCTTCCGGCTCTTCTTGTTCCGGCTCAGGGGTGAAGTCGGATTCACTATCATTGTCTACTTCAATGTTCTGGGGTGGAGTAGAGCGGTTCTTGAAACGTTTTTTTGGAAAGACGTATTTCTTGGAAGAATTCTCCTTCGTCATATGTGTCTTGGTTAATGTGAGGTTCATAATCCTCTTCATTGGGGGGAGGTGGTCTAACACGTGGCGACACTTCATAAACGACATCCTAACCACTGAGATTTGAATCACTTTGAGAGGCCCACGGTAGATAAAAAACTTGGGTTGCCTGTTGAGCCGTAATATAGACATCGGAAGCATCCAAATGGGTGCTTTGTTTGATTTCGACTAGCCCTATATGTTCATGAGTCCTTCTAGTCTCCCTCGGCTGGAACCAATAACATATGAAGACTACGACGTTTGGTGGGTTTTCACCATAGAATTGAAGTTCATAAATTGCTTCAACTCTTCCATAATACTCGATACCTCCTTCGCCGATAGCAGAGACACAATAATTTGTAGACTTTCGGTCGGCCATAGATAACTCTTTGCCATAGGTACGAAAGCGATACCCGTTGATGTCGTATTTGTCAAATGAACGGACCTTATAGTCAAATCCATTAGCTACTTGTCTCAATTCGGCATCCATAATCTCTGAATTAGCCTACAAGTTTAATACGAAAGGATTGTTGCATTAGTCGCAAATTAGCCAAAGAAATGAAGGGGTCTAATGGAAATTACCGTTTTTTTGAACCAAGAGATGAAACCGGGATATTCGGCTCCTTGCTTTGCCAGAAGCTCATACTCTTCGACGGAATCCTTTTGGATCACCGCTCCATACGAGAATATGGCGACGTATCGACTGCATCAAATATCCAGGAATAAGAGCAGTTCAAAGGAATTAGAAGTTGCGAAACAATGTACCGAGATGTTACTCGATGTACGGCCGCACTTCTGTTAGGTTGTTGAAGAGATACAGCGAAATGGTCCGCCATTCTTCAACATCCAATGATATTGATTTCCAACCACTGGCTGGTGCGAGATTCCCTTTGAATAGGCTGAGGTTGGATTGACCCTTTTTAGGGTCGTCAGCATTGTACCGAGGCTTCGGATTATGCAAATGACGATTTTTGACATCGTAGTGTGCTGTCACGAAGTTTGCCGCCTCCTCAGTGATGAATGCCTCGGCCATCGATGCTTCTATTCTACGTTTATTTTTACATTTTGCTCAAAGCGTCTTCTGCATCCTCTCAGTTGAGTAGCACCAACGATTTTGCACGACCCCCCAATCGTGTCTCGGTCGGGAGATGCAAAATCAAGTGTTGCATTAGATTAAAGAAGCTTGGCGGAAAGATCATCTCTAACTTGCAGATCAACTCCGGCGCCAACTGTTCCATTTCTTCTAGGAGGCCACGCGATAGTTCTTTCGCACAAATAACACGGAAGAAATAGCTCAGCTCTGCCAGTACTAGCCATTCGTCCTCAGGGATGAAGCCACGCAACATCACCGGCATTATCCGCTCAATCCATATGTGCCAATCATGACTTTTTAGACCAAATATTTTCAATTTTTGAAGACTCGCTCCCCTCTTTAGATTTGCTGCATACCCATCGGGGAACATCAATTGCATTTTCACCCACAAAATAATTTCCTTCATAACTGGTGATACGCCTCCAACGTATCTATAATTTTTTATTGCTTCATGCTATATTATATTCTGTTTTGGATGATTAATGGGCTTTGTTATACACTTTTATATTATTTTTGGGACTAACCTATTAACCGGAGGCCCATCCCAAATTGCTGTTTTTTTGCCTATTTCAGAGTTTCGCAGAAAAAGAATATCAAACGGAGTCCAAACGGAATGAAACCTTCGGGAACGTGATTTTCAGAACAAACGTGATCCAGAGGACTTGGAGTCTACGCCAAGAAATCAACCAGGAGAGCACGAGGCAGGGGGGCGCGCCTACCCCCCTTGGCGCGCCCTCCACCCTCGTGGGGCCCACGTTGCTCCACCGACGTACTTCTTCCTCCTATATATACCTACGTACCCCCAAACCAACAGAAGCATCCACGAAAACCTAATTCCACCGCCGCAACCTTCTGTACCCGCAAGATCCCATCTTGGGGCCTTTTCCGGCGTCCTGCCGGAGGGGGCATTGATCACGGAGGGCTTCTACATCAACACCATAGCCTCTCCGATGATGTGTGAGTAGTTTACCTCAGACCTTCGGGTCCATAGTTATTAGCTAGATGGCTTCTTCTCTCTTTTTGGATCTCAATACAAAGTTCTCCACGATTCTCGTGGAGATCTATTCGATGTAATCTTCTTTTGCGGTGTGTTTGTTGAGACCGATGAATTGTGGGTTTATGATCAAGTTTATCTATGAACAATATTTGAATCTCCTCTGAATTCTTTTATGTATGATTGGTTATCTTTGCAAGTCTCTTCGAATTATCAGTTTGGTTTGGCCTACTAGATCGATCTTTCTTGCAATGGGAGAAGTGCTTAGCTTTGGGTTCAATCTTGCGGTGTCCTTTCCCAGTGACAGCAGGGGCAGCAAGGCACGTATTGTATTGTTGCCATCGGGGATAACAAGATGGGGTTTATATCATATTGCATGAGTTTATCCCTCTACATCATGTCATCTTACTTAAAGCGTTACTCTGTTCTTTTGAACTTAATACTATAGATGCATGCTGGATAGCGGTCGATGTGTGGAGTAATAGTAGTAGATGCAGGCAGGAGTCGGCTACTTGTCACGGACGTGATGCCTATATACATGATCATACCTAGATATTCTCATAACTATGCTCAATTCTATCAATTGCTCAACAGTAATTTGTTCACCCACCGTAATACTTATGCTCTTGAGAGAAGCCACTAGTGAAACCTATGGCCCCCGGGTCTATTTTTCATCATATTAATCTTCCAACACTTAGGTATTTTTATTGCCTTTTATTTTACTTTGCATCTTTATTATAAAAATACCAAAAATATTATCTTATCATATCTATCAGATCTCACTTTCGTAAGTGACCGTGAAGGGATTGACAACCCCTTTATTGCGTTGGTTGCGAGGTTTTTATTTGTTTGTGTAGGTGCGAGGGACTTGAGCGTGACCTCCTACTGGATTGATACCTTGGTTCTCAAAAACTGAGGGAAATACTTACGCTACTTTACTGCATCACCCTTTCCTCTTCAAGGGAAAACCAACGCAGTGCTCAAGAGGTAGCAAGAAGGATTTCTGGCGCCGTTGCCGGGGAGTCTACGCAAAAGTCAACATACCAAGTACCCATCCCAAACTCTTATCTCCCGCATTACATTATTTTCCATTTGCCTCTCGTTTTCCTCTCCCCCGCTTCACCCTTGCCGTTTTATTCGCCCTCTCTCCGTTCGCCTTTTTTTTCACCCGCTTCTTGTTTGCTTGTTTGTTGGAATGCTTGCTTGTCACGATGGCTCAAGATAATACTAAATTGTGTGACTTTACCAATACCAACAACAATGATTTTCTTAGCACTCCGATTGCTCCCCTTACCGATACTGAATCTTGTGAAATTAATGCTGCTTTGTTCAATCTTGTCATGAAAGATCAATTCGCCGACCTTCCTAGTGAAGATGCCGCTACCCATCTAAATAGCTTCGTTGATTTGTGTGATATGCAAAAGAAGAAAGATGTGGACAATGATTTTGTTAAATTGAAGCTATTTCCTTTTTTGCTTAGAGATCGTGCTAAAGCTTGGTTTTCGTCTTTGCCTAAAAATAGTATTGATTCTTGGAATAAGTGCAAAGATGCTGTTATCTCTAAGTATTTTCCTCCCGCTAAGATCATCTCTCTTAGAAACGATACTATGAATTTTAAGCAACTTGATCACGAACATGTTGCACAAGCTTGGGAGAGGATGAAATTAATGATACGTAATTGCCCTACACATGGTTTGAATTTGTGGATGATTATACAAAATTTTTATGCCGGATTGAATTTTGCTTCTAGAAATCTTTTAGATTCGGCCGCGGGAGGCACTTTTATGGAAATCACTTTAGGAGAAGCTACTAAACTCCTAGATAATATTATGGTTAATTATTCTCAATGGCACACTGAAAGATCTACTAGTAAAAAGGTGCATGCGATAGAAGAAATTAATGTTTGAGTGGAAAGATGGATGAACTTATGAAATTATTTGCCAATAAAAGTGTTTCTTCTGATCCTAATGATATGCCTTTGTCTACTTTGATTGAAAATAATAATGAATCTATGGATGTGAATTTTGTTGGTAGGAATAATTTTGGTAACAACGCGTATAGAGGAAACTTTAATCCTAGGCCGTATCCTAGTAATTCCTCTAATAATTATGGTAATTCCTACAACAACTCTTATGGAAATTTTAATAAGATGCCCTCTGAATTTGTGACTAGTGTTAAGGAGTTTATGAATTCACAAAAGAATTTCAATGCTTTGCTTGAAGAAAAATTGCTTAAAATTGATGAATTGGCTAGGAACGTTGATAGAATTTCTCTTGATGTTGATTCTTTGAAACTTAGATCTATTCCACCTAAGCATGATATCAATGAGTCTCTCAAAGCCGTGAGAATTTCCATTGATGAGTGCAAAGAAAGAACCGCTAGGATGCGTGCTAAGAAAGATTGCTTTGTAAAAGCGTGTTCTTCTAGTTTCTATGAAAATAAAGATGAAGATCTAAAAGTTATTGATGTGTCCCCTATTAAATCTTTGTTTTCCAATATGAATCTTAATAATGATGGGACTGAATATGAGCCACCCTTACCTAGAAGGCGTTCCAAAAATTCGGAGTTTTTAGATCTTGATGCAAAAATTGGTAAAAGTGGATTGAAGAGATCAAAACTCTAGATATTAATGAATCCACTATTTTGGATTTCAAGGAATTTAATTATGATAATTGCTCTTTGATATATTGTATTTCCTTGTTGCAATCCATGTTAAATTCTCCACATGCTTATAGTCAACATAAAGCTTTTACTAAACATATCATTGATGCTTTGATGCAATCTTATGAAGAAAAACTTGAGTTGGAAGTTTCTATCCCTAGAAAACTTTATGATGAGTGGGAACCTACTATTAAAATTAAAATTAAAGATCATGAATGCTATGCTTTGTGTGATTTGGGTGCTAGTGTTTCCACGATTCCAAAAACTTTGTGTGATTTGCTAGGTTTTCGTGAATTTGATGATTGTTCTTTGAACTTGCACCTTGCGGATTCCACCATTAAGAAACCTATGGGAAGAATTAATGATGTTCTTATTGTTGCAAATAGGAACTATGTGCCCGTAGATTTTATTGTTCTTGACATAGATTGCAATCCTTCATGTCCTACTATTCTTGGTAGACCTTTCCTTAGAACGATTGGTGCAATTATTGATATGAAGGAAGGAAATATTAGATTCCAATTTCCGTTAAAGAAAGGCATGGAACACTTTCCTAGAAAGAAAATTAAACTACCATATGAATCTATTATGAGAGCCACTTATGGATTGCCTACCAAAGATGGCAATACCTAGATCTATCCATGTTTTTATGCCTAGCTAGGGGCGTTAAACGATAGCGCTTGTTGGGAGGCAACCCAATTTTATTTTTAGTTTTTTTTGCTTTTTGCTTCAGTTTAGGAATATGTATTTGATCTAGCCTCTGCTTAGATTTTTTTATGTTTTAATTAGTGTTTGTGCCAAGTTAAACCTATAGGATCTTCTTGGATGATAGTTATTTGATCTTGCTGAAAATTCCAGAAACTTTCTGTTCACGAAAACAATTATTAAAAATCACCAGAACGTGATAAAATATTGATTCCAATTGCTGCTGAAAAAATAAACAAATATCTAGGTCCTCCTATTTTGGTATATTTTTTGGAGTTCCAGAAGTTTGCGTTAGTTACAGATTACTACAGACTGTTCTGTTTTTGACAGATTCTATTTTTCGTCTGTTGTTTGCTTATTTTGATGAATCTATGGCTAGTAAAATAGTTTATAAACCATAGAGAAGTTGGAATACAGTAGGTTTAACACCAATATAAATAAATAATGATTTCATTACAGTACCTTGAAGTGGTGTTTTGTTTTCTTTCGCTAACGGAGCTCACGAGATTTTCTGTTAAGTTTTGTGTTGTGAAGTTTTCAAGTTTTGGGTAAATTTTTTGATGGATTATGGAACAAGGAGTGGCAAAAGCCTAAGCTTGGGGATGCCCATGGCACCCCAAGATAATATTTATAAAGAAGGAGTAGATAGTGTCATTAGATGTTGTCTACCTGAGTATGAATAGGAACAGATCCTACGCAAGTGTCACTCCGAGACTTATGGAGGACACCACGCTGGAGATAGAACTGCACATAAGGTATTGCAATCCGGTTTTTATTAGCCTACTCTCTTCAAGGATGCCCGTAAATTTGTCTTATCTTGTGATGAATGTCAAAGAATTGGTAATATTAGTAGACGTCAGAAAATGCCTATGCATTATTCACTTGTTATTGAACCATTTGATGTTTGGGGCTTTGATTATATGGGACCGTTTCCTGCCTCTAATGGATATACACATATTTTAGTTGCTGTTGATTACGTTACTAAGTGGGTAGAAGCTATTCCAACTAGTAGTGCTGATCATAACACTTCTATTAAGATGCTTAAAGAAGTTATTTTTCCGAGGTTTGGAGTCCCTAGATATTTATTGACTGATGGTGGTTCACATTTTATTCATGGTGCCTTTCGTAAAATGCTTGCCAAGTATGATGTTAATCATAGAATTGCATCTCCTTATCACCCACAGTCTAGTGGTCAAGTAGAATTGAGTAATAGAGAACTCAAATTAATTTTGCAAAAGACTGTTAATAGATCTAGAAAGAATTGGTCCAAAAAACTTGATGATGAATTATGGGCCTATAGAACTGCATATAAAAATCCTATGGGTATGTCTCCTTATAAAATGGTTTATGGAAAGGCATGTCACTTACCTCTCGAACTAGAACATAAGGCATACGGGTCTATTAAAGAGCTCAACTATGATTTCAAACTTGCCGGTGAGAAGAGGTTATTTGACATTAGCTCACTTGATGAATGGAGAACCCAAGCCTATGAGAATGCCAAACTGTTTAAAGAAAAAGTTAAAAGATGGCATGACAAAAGAATACAAAAGCGTGAGTTTAATGTAGGTGATTATGTATTATTATACAACTCTCGTTTAAGATTTTTTGCAGGAAAACTTCTCTCTAAATGGGAAGGTCCTTACGTTATCGAGGAGGTCTATCGTTCCGGTGCCATAAAAATCAACAACTTCGAAGGCACAAATCCGAAGGTGGTGAACGGTCAAAGAATCAAACATTATATCTCAGGTAATCCTATAAATGTTGAAACTAATGTTATTGAAACCGTAACCCCGGAGGAATACATAAGGGACACTTTTCAAAACGCTTCAGACTCTGAAAAGGAATAGGTACGTGATACGGTAAGTAAACCGACTCCAAAACAGTTCTAATGGCAATTTTTCTCCGTTTTGGAATATTTAGAAAAATAGAAAAATAAGAAGCAGTCCGGGAAGGACACGAGGCCTCCACGAGGGTGGAGGGCGCGCCCCCTGCCTCGTGGGCACCTTGTGCGCTCTCCGGACTCCGTTTTCTTGCACGATACATATTTTGGTTGGTAAAAATTCATTATATAATCTCCCGAAGGTTTTGACTCCTGTATCACGCAAATATCCTCTGTTTTTGTTTCGACCTGTTTCTGCCGCAGATTAGAGCAAGATGTCTTCTCAAGAGTCGGTCGGGGAGAGTCGGGTGTCTCATCCGGCACCAAGTCCAAGAACAAACAGCGATGCTGACCACTTTGGGCCAGCAACGGAGGAAGAGATGGAGGCCGATTTGAAAAGGATAGATGCCATGGAGGAGAAGAAGTCACTTCTCGCTACCGGGCCCCATTCGCGATGGGGGAACTACAGAGCTCGGCTATTCCAAACTCGGTTATCCCTTCCAATGTTAGATTTCTTTCTTATGAAAATATGAAGAAGAGTGTTACTTGTTCTCCCGCAGCTATGCAGCATCCATGGGTGCAAGGAGCTTTAACTGTCACGGGTAAGCTCCGTAAGCAAATAATGGATCTTAAGCGGCAAGTCAACAAGCTCGAGGAAGAGAATCGTATCCTGAGGGGTATCATAGCCAAGAATATCACATCACCACCTCCGAAGAAAGAGATATAATCACCTGGGTATGGGCACTCCCCTTGGCAACTGCCAAGCTTGGGGGAGGTGCCCCGGTATCGTATCACCATCACACTCCTATCTTTACCGTTTTTCTTAGTTCGATCCTTTTAGTAATATCTTGATCTAGTAGAATAAAGTTTTTGGTATGATCTAGTTTTGAGTTTTGCTTTATGATCCCTTTATGTAATTGAGTCCGTGAGCTATATAATAAAGATTAGTGTTGAGTCAAGGGCTTGATTATTTTGCTATGATCTTGAGGGAATAAAAGAAAAAATAAAGAATAAAAGGAAATAAAGAGATCATATTGATCTTATTGATAGTAATGACTTCACATAGAAAGAGTATGATGATTAAAAGTTGTTGAGAGTTGACAAACATAGCTTTGTTCATCGTTGCAATTAATAGGAAGTAATAAAGAAAGAGAGGTTTCACATATAAATATACTATCTTGGACATTTTTTATGATTGTGAGCACTCATTAAAGTATGACATGCCAAAGAGTTGATGTTGGACAAGGAAGACAACGCAATGGGTTATGTTTTCTTATATCTGAAATAAAGTATATTGTCATGGATCATCCAACATGTTGAGCTTGCCTTTGCCCCTCATGCTAGCCAAATTCTTTACACCAAGTAGAGATACTACTTGTGCTTCCAAATACCCTTCAACCCAGTTTTGCCATAAGAGTCCACCATATCTACCTATGGATTGAGTAAGATCCTTCAAGTAAGTTGTCATCGGTGCAAGAATAAAAAATTGCTCTCTAAATATGTATGACTTATTAGTGTGGGAGAAAATAAGCTTTATACGATCTTGTGATGTGGAAGAAATAAAAGCGACGGACTGCATAATAAAGGTCCAAATCACAAGTGGCAATATAAAGTGACGTTCTTTCGCATTAAGATTTCGTGCATCTAACCATGAAAGCGCATGACAACCTCTGCTTCCCTCTGCGAAGGGCCTATCTTTTACCTTTATCTCTTACCCTTATGCAAGAGTCATGGTGATCTTCACCTTTCCTCTTTTTCATTTTATCCTTTGGCAAGCACAGTGTGTTGGGAAGATCCTGATATATATATCCAATTGGATGTAAGTTAGCATGAACTATTATTGTTGACATTACCCTTGAGGTAAAAGGTTGGGAGGCGAAACTATAAGCCCCTATCTTTTTCTGTGTCCGATTAAAACTCTGTAACCACAAGTATTGCGTGAGTGTTAGAAATTGTGAAAGACTAAATGATAGTTGAGTATGTGAACTTGCTGAAAAGCTCTTACATAGACTCTTTCTGATGTTATGATAAATTGCAATTGCCTCAATGGCTGAGACTATAGTTTGTTAGTTCTCTATAAAGTTTCTGATTCATACTTGACATTGTGAATAGATTATTACTTGAGCATAAGAAATCATATGACAATATCCATATATGTTGCTGTTATAAGAATGATCATGATGCCCTCATGTCCGTATTTTATTTTATCGACACCTCTACCTCTAAACATGTGGTCATGTTTATCGTTATCGGCTTCCGCTTGAGGACAAGCGAGGTCTAAGCTTGGGGGAGTTGATACGTCCATTTTGCATCATGCTTTTATATCGATATTTATTGCATTATGGGCTGTTATTACACATTATGTCACAATACTTATGCCTATTCTCTCTTATTTTATAAGGTTTACATGAAGAGGGAGAATGCCGGCAGCTGGAATTCTAGGCTAGAAAAGGAGCAAATATTAGAGACCTATTCTGCACAACTCCAAAAGTCCTGAAACTCCACGGAAGTTATTTTTGGAAATAATAAAAAATATTGAGCGGATGAAATACCAGAGGGGACCCACACCCTGGGCACGAGGGTGGGGGGCGCGCCCCCTGCCTCGTGGGCCCCCCTGGTGGCCCTCCGGTGCCCATCTTCTGCTATATGAAGTCTTTCGTCTGAAGGAAAATCATAAGCAAGCTTTCAGGACGAGACTCCGCTGCCACGAGGCGGAACCTTGGCGGAACCAATCTAGGGCTCTGGCGGAGTTGTTCTGCCGGGGACACTTCCCTCCGGGAGGGGGAAATCATCGCCATCGTCATCACCAACGCTCCTCTCATCGGGAGGGGGCCTATTTCCATCAACATCTTCACCAGCACCATCTCCTCTCAAACCCTAGTTCATCTCTTGTATCCAATTCTTGTCTCTAAGTCTGCGATTGGTATCTGTAGGTTGCTAGTAGTGTTGATTACTCCTTGTAGTTGATGCTAGTTGGTTTATCTGGCGGAAGATCATATGTTCAGATCCTTTATGCATATTAATACTCCTATGATTATGAACATGAATATGCTTTGTGAGTAGTTACGTTTGTTCCTGAGGATATGGGAGAAGTCTTGCTATTAGTAGTCATGTGAATTTGGTATTCGTTCGATATTTTGAAGAGATGTATGTTGTCTCTCCTCTAGTGGTGTCATGTGAACGTCGACTACATGACACTTCACCATTATTTGGGCCTAGAGGAAGGCATTGGGAAGTAATAAGTAGATGATGGGTTGCTAGAGTGACAGAAGCTTAAACCCTAGTTTATGCGTTGCTTCGTAAGGGGCTGATTTGGATCCATATGTTTCATGCTATGGTTAGGTTTACCTTAATACTTCTTTTGTAGTTGAGGATGCTTGCAATAGGAGTTAATCATAAGTGGGATGCTTGTCCAAGTAAGGACAGCACCCAAGCACCGGTCCACCCACATATCAAATTATCAAAGTACCGAACGCGAATCATATGAACGTGATGAAAACTAGCTTGACGATAATTCCCATCTGTCCTCGGGAGCGCTTTTCTCTATATAAGAGTTTGTCCAGGCTTGTCCTTTGCTACAAAAAGGATTGAGCCATGTTGTTGCACTTTATTTACTTTTGTTACTTTTTGCTTGTTACAAATTATCTTATCACAAAACTATTTGTTACCTATAATTTCAGTGCTTGCAGAGAATACCTTGCTGAAAACTGCTTATCATTTCCTTCTACTCCTCGTTGGGTTCGACACTCTTACTTATCGAAAGGACTACGATAGCTCCCCTATACTTGTGGGTCATCAAGACTCTTTTCTGGCGCCGTTGCCGGGGAGTGAAGCGCCTTTGGTAGGTGGAATTTGGTAAGGAAAAAATTTATATAATGTGCTAAAATTTACTGTCACTTGTTACTATGGAAAGTAATCCTCTGAGGGGCTTGTTCGGGGTATCTTCACCCCGACCAGTAGAGCAAAGACTTGCTCCTCAACCTACTGAACCTACCGAAAATGAAAATGTCTACTTTGAAATTCCTTCGGGTATGATAGAAAAACTGCTAGCTAATCCTTTTGCAGGAGACGGAACATTACATCCTGATGAGCACCTAATCTATGTGGACGAAGTTTGTGGATTATTTAAGCTTGCAGGTATGCCCGATGATGTTATCAAGAAGAAGGTCTTCCCTTTATCTTTGAAGGGAGATGCATTGACATGGTATAGGCTATGTGATGATATGGGATCATGGAACTACAAGCGACTGAAATTGGAATTTCATCAGAAGTTTTATCCTATGCATCTTGTTCATCGTGATCGTAATTATATATATAATTTTTGGCCTCGCGAAGGAGAAAGCATCGCTCAAGCTTGGGGGAGGCTTAAGTCAATGTTATATTCATTCCCCAATCATGAGCTCTCAAGAGAAATGATTATTCAAAAAATTTATGCTCGGCTTTCTGACAACAATCGCACCATGCTCGATACTTCCTGTGCTGGTTCTTTTATGATGAAGACTATTGAATTCAAATGGGATTTATTGGAAAGAATTAAACGCAACTTTGAAGACTGGGACCTCGACGAAGGTAAGGAGCCATGTATAACACCTAAGTTTGATTGTGTTAAATATTTTATGGATACCGATGTTTTCCGTAAATTTAGCACTAAATATGGACTTGACTCTGAGATAGTAGCTTCTTTTTGTGAATCTTTTGCTGCTCACGTTGATCTCCCTAAGGAGAAGTGGTTTAAATATCATCCTCCCATAGAAGTAAAAGTAGTTGCACCTATTAAAGTTGAAGAAAAGACTATCACTTATAATGATCCTATTGTTCCTACCTGCTTATGTTGAGAAACCACCTTTCCCTGTTAGAATAAAGGATCATGCTAAAGCTTCAACTGTGGTTCGTAAAAGCAATATTAGAACCTATACACCTCCTGAGCAAGTTAAAGTTTAACCTAATGTTGCTATTGTTAAAGATCTCTTGGCTGACAATATTGATGGGCATGTTATTTATTTCTGTGAGGAAACAGCTAGAATTGCTAAACCTAGTGCTAAAGATAAACATAGACCTATGGTAGGCATGCCTGTTATTTCTGTTAAAATAGGAGATCATTGTTATCATGGCTTATGTGACATGGGTGCTAGTGCTAGTGCAATACCTATTGACTTATACAAAGAAATTATGAATGATATTGCACCTACTGAATTAGAAGAAATTGATGTCACAATTAAGCTTGCCAATAGAGATACTATTTCACCAATTGGGATTGTTAGAGATGTGAAGTCTTGTGTGGGAAAACTAAATATCCTGCTGATTTTCTTGTTCTTGGTTCCCCACAAGATAGCTTTTGTCCCATTATATTTGGTAGACCCTTCTTGAACACTGTTAATGCTAAGATAGACTGTGAAAAGGATGTTGTTACTATTGGTTTAGTTGATATGTCTCATGAGTTTAACTTTTCTAAATTTCGTAGACAACACCGTGAAGAGGAATTGCCTAGTAAGGATGAAATTATAGGTCTTGCTTCTATTGCCGTGCCTCCTAATGATCCTTTAGACCAATATTTGCTAGACCATGAAAATGATATGTTTATGAATGAAAGAAGGGAAATAGATGAAGTATTCTTTAAACAAGGACCTATTCTGAAACACAACTTGCCTGTTGAAATCCTAGGGGATCCTCCTCCACCCAAGGGTGATCCCGTGTTTGAGCTTAAACCATTACCTGATACTCTTAAATATGCTTATCTTGATGAAAAGAAGATATATCATGTTATTATTAGTGTTAACCTTTCAGAGAAGGAGGAAGAAAAATTATTGAAAACTCTGAAGAAGCACCGTGCTGCTATTGGATATACTCTTGATGATCTTAAGGGCATTAGTCCCACTCTATGTCAACATAAAATAAATTTGGAGAAAGATGCCAAACCAGTTATTGATCACCAACGACGGCTGAATCCTAAGATGAAAGAAGTGGTAAGAAAGGAAATACTAAAGCTCCTTGAGGCAAGTATAATTTATCCCGTTGCTGATAGCCAGTGGGTAAGTCATGTCCACTGTGTCCCTAAGAAGGGAGGTATTACTGTCGTTCCTAATGATAAAGATGAATTAATTCCGCAAAGAATTATTATAGGTTATAGGATGGTAATTGACTTCCGTAAATTAAATAAGGCTACTAAAAAGGATCATTACCCCTTACCTGTCATTGATCAAATGCTAGAAAGATTATCCAAACACACACATTTTTCCTTTCTAGATGGTTATTCTGGTTTCTCTCAAATACCCGTGTCAGCTGATGATCAAGCTAAGGCCACTTTTACTTGCCCTTTTGGTACTTTTGCCTATAGACGTATGCCTTTCGGATTATGTAATGCACCTGCTACCTTTCAAAGATGCATGATGGCTATATTCTCTGACTTTTGTGAAAAGATTTGTGAGGTTTTCATGGATGATTTCTCCGTCTATGGATCCTCTTTTGATGATTGCTTGAGAAACCTTGATAGAGTTTTGCAGAGATGTGAAGACACTAACCTTGTCTTGAATTGGGAGAAGTGCCACTTTATGGTTAATGAAGGTATTGTCTTGGGGCACAAAATTTCTGAAAGAGGTATTGAATTTTTTAAAGCTAAAGTTGATGCTATTGAAAAGATGCCATGTCCCAAGGACATCAAAGGTATAAGAAGTTTCCTTGGTCATGCCGGTTTTTATAGGAGGTTCATTAAGGACTTCTCAAAAATTTCTCGGCCTCTGACTAATTTATTACAAAAAGATATACCTTTCGTTTTTGATGATGATTGTGTAGAAGCATTTGAAATACTTAAGAAAACATTGATTTCTGCACCTATTGTTCAGCCACCTGATTGGAATTTACCCTTTGAAATTATGTGTGATGCTAGTGATTATGCTGTAGGTGCTGTTCTAGGACAAAGAGTTGATAAGAAATTAAATGTTATTCAATATGCTAGTAAAACTCTAGACAGTGCTCAGAGAAATTATGCTACTACTAAAAAAGAATTCTTAGCAGTTGTATTTGCTTGTGATAAGTTCAGACCTTATATTGTTGATTCTAAAGTAACTATTCATGCTGATCATGCTGCTATTAAATATCTTATGGAAAAGAAAGATGCTAAACCTAGACTTATTAGATGGGTTCTCTTGCTACAAGAATTTGATTTGCATATTATTGATAGAAAGGGAGTGGAGAACCCCGTTGCACACAACTTGTCTAGGTTAGAAAATGTTCTTGATGACCCACTACCTATTGATGATAGCTTTCCTGATGAACAAATAAATGTCATAAATGCTTCTCGTACTGCTCCATGGTATGCTGATTATGCTAATTACATTATTGCTAAATTCATACCACCTAGTTTCACATACCAGCAAAAGAAAAAGTTTTTCTATGATTTGAGACATTACTTTTGGGATGACCCACATCTTTATAAAGGAGTAGATGGTGTCAATAGACGTTGTGTACCTGAGTATGAACAGGAACATATCCTACGCAAGTGTCACTCCGAGACTTATGGAGGACACCATGCTGGAGATAGAACTGCACATAAGGTATTGCAATCCGGTTTTTATTGGCCTACTCTCTTCAAGGATGCCCGTAAATTTGTATTATCTTGTGATGAATGTCAAAGAATTGGTAATATTAGTAGACGTCAGGAAATGCCTATGAATTATTCACTTGTTATTGAACTATTTGATGTTTGGGGCTTTGATTATATGGGACCGTTTCCTGCCTCTAATGGATATACACATATTTTAGTTGCTATTGATTATGTTACTAAGTGGGTAGAAGCTATTCCAACTAGTAGTGCTGATCATAACACTTCTATTAAGATGCTTAAAGAAGTTATTTTTCCGAGGTTTGGAGTCCCTAGATATTTAATGACTGATGGTGGTTCACATTTTATTCATGGTGCCTTTCGTAAAATGCTTGCCAAGTATGATGTTAATCATAGAATTGCATCTCCTTATCACCCACAGTCTAGTGGTCAAGTAGAATTGAGTAATAGAGAACTCAAATTAATTTTGCAAAAGACTGTTAATAGATCTAGAAAGAATTGGTCCAAGAAACTTGATGATGAATTATGGGCCTATAGAACTGCATATAAAAATCCTATGGGTATGTCTCCTTATAAAATGGTTTATGGAAAGGCATGTCACTTACCTCTCGAACTAGAACATAAGGCATACGGGGCTATTAAAGAGCTCAACTATGATTTCAAACTTGCCGGTGAGAAGAGGTTATTTGACATTAGCTCACTTGATGAATGGAGAACCCAAGCCTATGAGAATGCCAAACTGTTTAAAGAAAAAGTTAAAAGATGGCATGACAAAAGAATACAAAAGCGGGAGTTTAATGTAGGTGATTATGTATTATTATACAACTCTCGTTTAAGATTTTTTGCAGGAAAACTTCTCTCTAAATGGGAAGGTCCTTACGTTATCGAGGAGGTCTATCGTTCCGGTGCCATAAAAATCAACAACTTCGAAGGCACAAATCCGAAGGTGGTGAACGGTCAAAGAATCAAACATTATATCTCAGGTAATCCTATAAATGTTGAAACTAATGTTATTGAAACCGTAACCCCGGAGGAATACATAAGGGACACTTTTCAGAACGCTCCAGACTCTGAAAAGGAATAGGTACGTGATACGGTAAGTAAACTGACTCCAAAACAGTTCTAATGGCAATTTTTCTCCGTTTTGGAATATTTAGAAAAATAGAAAAATAAGAAGCAGTCCGGGAAGGACACGAGGCCTCCACGAGGGTGGAGGGCGCGCCCTACCCCCCTGGGCGCGCCGCCCTACCTCGTGGGCACCTCGTGCGCTCTCCGGACTCCGTTTTCTTGCACGATACGTATTTTGGTCGGTAAAAATTCATTATATAATCTCCCGAAGGTTTTGACTCCTGTATCACACAAATATCCTCTGTTTTTGTTTCGAGCTGTTTCTGCCGCAGATTAGAGCAAGATGTCTTCTCAAGAGTCGGTCGGGGAGAGTCGGGTGTCTCATCCGGCACCAAGTCCAAGAACAAACAGCGATGCTGACCACTTTGGGCCAGCAACGGAGGAAGAGATGGAGGCCGATTTGAAAAGGATATATGCCATGGAGGAGGATCAAGAAGTCACTTCTCGCTACCGGGCCGGATTCACGATGGGGGAAATACAGAGCTCGGCTATTCCAAACTCAGTTATCCCTTCCGATGTTAGATTTCTTTCTTATGAAAATATGAAGAAGAGTGTTACTTGTTCTCCCGCAGCTATGCAGCATCCATGGGTGCAAGGAGCTTTAACTGTCACGGGTAAGCTCCATAAGGAAATAATGGATCTTAAGCGGCAAGTCAACAAGCTCGAGGAAGAGAATCGTATCCTGAGGGGTATCATAGCCAAGAGTATCACATCACCACCTCCGAAGAAAGAGATATAATCACCTGGGTATGGGCACTCCCCTTGGCAACTGCCAAGCTTGGGGGAGGTGCCCCGGTATCGTATCACCATCACACTCCTATCTTTACCGTTTTTCTTAGTTCGATCCTTTTAGTAATATCTTGATCTAGTAGAATAAAGTTTTTGGTATGATCTAGTTTTGAGTTTTGCTTTATGATCCCTTTATGTAATCTGAGTCCGTGAGCTATATAATAAAGATTAGTGTTGAGTCAAGGGCTTGATTATTTTGCTATGATCTTGGGGGAATAAAAGAAAAAGAAAGAATAAAAAGAAATAAAGAGATCATATTGATCTTATTGATAGTAATGACTTCACATAGAAAGAGTATGATGATTAAAAGTTGTTGAGAGTTGACAAACATAGCTTTGGTCATCGTTGCAATTAATAGGAAGTAATAAAGAAAGAGAGGTTTCACATATAAATATACTATCTTGGACATCTTTATGATTGTGAGCACTCATTAAAGTATGACATGCTAAAGAGTTGATGTTGGACAAGGAAGACAACATAATGGGTTATGTTTTCTTATATCTGAAATTAAGTATATTGTCATGGATCATCCAACATGTTGAGCTTGCCTTTCCCCCTCATGCTAGCCAAATTCTTTGCACCAAGTAGAGATACTACTTGTGCTTCCAAATACCCTTAAACCCAGTTTTGCCATAAGAGTCCACCATATCTACCTATGGATTGAGTAAGATCCTTCAAGTAAGTTGTCATCGGTGCAAGCAATAAAAATTGCTCTCTAAATATGTATGACTTATTAGTGTGGGAGAAAATAAGATTTATACGATCTTGTGATGTGGAAGAAATAAAAGCGACGGACTGCATAATAAAGGTCCATATCACAAGTGCCAATATAAAGTGACGTTCTTTCGCATTAAGATTTCGTGCATCCAACCATGAAAGCGCATGACAACCTCTGCTTCCCTCTGTGAAGGGCCTATCTTTTACTTTTATCTCTTACCCTTATGCAAGAGTCATGGTGATCTTCACCTTTCCTCTTTTTCATTTTATCCTTTGGCAAGCACAGTGTGTTGGGAAGATCCTGATATATATATCCAATTGGATGTAAGTTAGCATGAACTATTATTGTTGACATTACCCTTGAGGTAAAAGGTTGGGAGGCGAAACTATAAGCCCCTATCTTTCTCTGTGTCCTATTAAAACTCCGTAACCACAAGTATTGCGTGAGTGTTAGCAATTGTGAAAGACTAAATGATAGTTGAGTATGTGAACTTGCTGAAAAGCTCTTATATAGACTCTTTCTGATGTTATGATAAATTGCAATTGCCTCAATGACTGAGACTATAGTTTGTTAGTTCTCAATAAAGTTTCCGATTCATACTTGACATTGTGAATACATTATTACTTGAGCATAAGAAATCATATGACAATATCCATATATGTTGCTGTTATAAGAATGATCATGATGCCCTCATGTCCGTATTTTATTTTATCGACACCTCTACCTCTAAACATGTGGTCATATTTATCGTTACCGGCTTCCGCTTGAGGAAAAGCGAGGTCTAAGCTTGGGGGAGTTGATACGTCCATTTTGCATCATGCTTTTATATCGATATTTATTGCATTATGGGCTGTTATTACACATTATGTCACAATACTTATGCCTATTATCTCTTATTTTATAAGGTTTACATGAAGAGGGAGAATGCCGGCAGCTGGAATTCTGGGCTGGAAAAGGAGCAAATATTAGAGACCTATTCTGCACAACTCCAAAAGTCTTGAAACTCCACGGAAGTTATTTTTGGAAATAATAAAAAATATTGAGCGGAAGAAATACCAGAGGGGACCCACACCCTGGGCACGAGGGTGGGGGCGCGCCCTACCCCCCTAGGCGCGCCCCTGCCTCGTGGGCCCCCTGGTGTCCCTCCGGTGCCCATCTTCTACTATATGAAGTCTTTCGTCCGAAGAAAAATCATAAGCAAGCTTTCGGGACGAGACTCCGCCGCCATGAGGCGGAACCAATCTAGGGCTCTGGCGGAGCTGTTCTGCCGGGGAAACTTCCCTCCGGGAGGGGGAAATCATCGCCATCGTCATCACCAACGCTCCTCTCATCAGGAGGGGCCCAATCTCCATCAACATCTTCACCAGCACCATCTCCTCTCAAACCCTAGTTCATCTCTTGTATCCAATTCTTGTCTCTAAGTCTGGGATTGGTACCTGTAGGTTGCTAGTAGTGTTGATTACTCCTTGTAGTTGATGCTAGTTGGTTTATCTAGTGGAATCTCATATGTTCATAGCTTTATGAGTAGTTATGTTTGTTCCTGAGGACATGGGAGAAGTCTTGCTATTAGTAGTCATATGAATTTGGTATTCATTCGATATTTTGATGAGATGTATGTTGTCTCTCCTCTAGTGGTGTCATGTGAACGTCGACTACATGACACTTCACCATTATTTGGGCCTAGAGGAAGGCATTGGGAAGTAATAAGTAGATGATGGGTTGCTAGAGTGACAGAAGCTTAAACCCTAGTTTATGCGTTGCTTCGTAAGGGGCTGATTTGGATCCATATGTTTCATGCTATGGTTAGGTTTACCTTAATACTTCTTTTGTAGTAGCGGATGCTTGCAAGAGGAGTTAATCATAAGTGGGATGTTTGTCCAAGTAAGGACAACACCCAAGCACCGGTCCACCCACATATCAAATTATCGAAGTACCGAACGCGAATCATATGAACGCGATGAAAACTAGCTTGAAGATAATTCCCATGTGTCCTCGGGAGCGCTTTTCTCTATATAAGAGTTTGTCCAGGCTTGTCCTTTGCTACAAAAAGGATTGGGCCAGCTTGCTGCACTTTATTTACTTTTGTTACTTGTCGCTCGTTACAAATTATCTTATCACAAAACTATCTGTTACCTATAATTTCAGTGCTTGCAGAGAATACCTTGCTGAAAACTGCTTATCATTTCCTTCTGCTCCTTGTTGGGTTCGACACTCTTACTTATCGAAAGGACTACGATAGATCCCCTATACTTGTGGGTCATCACATGGTAATTTGCTTAAATTGGGAAATTAGTCCTAATATGTTAGGTATTCAAGACTAGTAAAAACTTTCTTATGAGTGTGCTGAATACTAAGAGAAGTTTGATGCTTGATGATTGTTTTGAGATATGGAGTAGTGATATTAAAGTTGTGCTAGTTGAGTAGTTGTGAAATTGAGAAATACTTGTGTTGAAGTTTGCAAGTCCCGTAGCATGCACGTATGGTAAACGTTATGTAACAAATTTGAAACATGAGGTGTTCTTTGATTGTCTTCCTTATGAGTGGCGGTCGGGGATGAGCGATGGTCTTTTCCTACCAATCTATCCCCCTAGGAGCATGCGCATAGTGCTTGGTTTTTGATGACTTGTAGATTTTTGCAATAAGTATGTGAGTTCTTTATGACTAATGTTGAGTCCATGGATTATACGCACTCTTACCCTTCCATCATTGCTAACCACTTCAGTACCGTGCATTGCCCTTTCTCACATTGAGAGTTGGTGCAAACTTCGCCGGTGCATCCAAACCCCGTGATATGATACGCTCTGTCACACATAAACCTCCTTATATCTTCCTCAAAACAGCCACCATACCTACCTATTATGGCATTTCCATAGCCATTCCGAGATATATTGCCATGCAACTTTCCACCGTTCCATTTATCATGACACGTTCATCATTGTCATATTGCTTTGCATGATCATGTAGTTGACATCGTATTTGTGGCAAAGCCACCGTTCATAATTTTTCATACATGTCACTCTTGATTCATTACCTATCCCGGTATACCGCTGGAGGCATTCATATAGAGTCATACCTTGTTCTAGTATCGAGTTGTAATCATTGAGTGGTAAATAAATAGAAGTGTGATGATCATCATTCATAGAGCATTGTCCCAATTAAAAAAAGGCCAAATAAAAAAAGGGAGGCCCAAAAAAATAAAAAGGGACAATGCTACTATCCTTTTTTTCCACACTTGTGCTTCAAAGTAGCACCATGATCTTCATGATAGAGAGTCTCTTGTTTTGTCACTTTCATATACTAGTGGGAATTTTTCATTATAGAACTTGGCTTGTATATTCCAATAATGGGCTTCCTCAAATGCCCTAGGTCTTCATGAGCAAGCAAGTTGGATGCACACCCACTTAGTTTCTTTTGTTGAGCTTTCATGCATTTATAGCTCTAGTGCATCCGTTGCACGGCAATCCCTACTCCTTGCATTAACATCAATCGATGGGCATCTCCATAGCCCGTTCATTAGCCGCGTTTATGTGAGACTTTCTCCCTTTTTGTCTTCTCCACATAACCCCCATCATTATATTCTATTCCACCCATAGTGCTATATCCATGGCTCACGCTCATGTATTGCGTGAAGGTTGAAAAGGTTTGAGATTACTAAAGTATGAAACAATTGCTTGGCTTGTCATCGGGGTTGTGCATGATGAGAGCATTCTTGTGTGACGAAAATGGAGCATGACTAAACTATATGATTTTGTAGGGATGAACTTTCTTTGGCCATGTTATTTTGAGAAGACATAATTGCTTAGTTAGTATGCTTGAAGTATTATTGCTTTTATGTCAACATTAAATTTTTATCTTGAATCTTTCGGATCTGAATATTCATACCACAATTAAGAGGGTTACATAAAAAAGGTTATGCCAAGTAGCATTCCGCATCAAAAATTCTGTTTTTATCATTTACCTACTCGAGGACGAGCATGAATTAAGCTTGGGGATGCTTGATACGTCTCCAACGTATCTATAATTTTTTATTGCTTCATGCTATATTATATTCTGTTTTGGATGATTAATGGGTTTTGTTATACACTTTTATATTATTTTTGGGACTAACCTATTAACCGGAGCCCCAACCCAAATTGTTGTTTTTGTGCCTATTTCAGAGTTTCGCAGAAAAAGAATATCAAACGGAGTCCGAACGGAATGAAACCTTCGGGAACGTGATTTTCAGAACAAACGTGATCCAGAGGACTTGGAGTCTACGTCAAGAAATCAACCAGGAGAGCACGAGGCAGGGGGCGCGCCTACCCCCTGGGCGCACCCTCCACCCTCGTGGGGCCCACGTTGCTCCACCGACGTACTTCTTCCTCCTATATATACCTACGTACCCCCAAACCAACAGAAGCATCCACGAAAACCTAATTCCACCGCCGCAACCTTCTGTGCCCGTGAGATCCCATCTTGGGCCTTTTCCGGCGTCCTGCCGGAGGGGGCATTGATCACGCAGGGTTTCTACATCAACACCATAGCCTCTCCGATGATGTGTGAGTAGTTTACCTCAGACCTTCGGGTCCATAGTTATTAGCTAGATGGCTTCTTCTCTCTTTTTGGATCTCAATACAAAGTTCTCCACGATTCTCGTGGAGATCTATTCGATGTAATCTTCTTTTGCGGTGTGTTTGTTGAGACCGATGAATTATAGGTTTATGATCAAGTTTATCTACGAACAATATTTGAATCTCCTCTGAATTCTTTTATGTATGATTGGTTATCTTTGCAAGTCTCTTTGAATTATCAGTTTGGTTTGGCCTACTAGATTGATCTTTCTTGCAATGGGAGAAGTGCTTAGCTTTGGGTTCAATCTTGCGGTGTCCTTTCCCAGTGACAGCAGGGGCAACAAGGCACGTATTGTATTGTTGCCATCGAGGCTAACAAGATGGGGTTTATATCATATTGCATGAGTTTATCCCTCTACATCATGTCATCTTACTTAAAGCGTTACTCTGTTCTTTTGAACTTAATACTCTAGATTAATGCTGGATAGCGGTCGATGTGTGGAGTAATAGTAGTAGATGCAGGCAGGAGTCGGTCTACTTGTCACAGACGTGATGCCTATATACAAGATCATGCCTAGATATTCTCATAACTATGCTCAATTCTATCAATTGCTCAACAGTAATTTGTTCACCCACCGTAATACTTATGCTCTTGAGAGAAGCCACTAGTGAAACCTATGGCCCCCGGGTCTATTTTTCATCATATTAATCTTCCAACACTTAGGTATTTTTATTGCCTTTTATTTTACTTTGCATCTTTATTATAAAAATACCAAAAATATTATCTTATCATATCTATCAGATCTCACTTTCGTAAGTGACCGTGAAGGGATTGACAACCCCTTTATTGCGTTGGTTGCGAGGTTTTTATTTGTTTGTGTAGGTGCGAGGGACTTGAGCGTGGCCTCCTACTGGATTGATACCTTGGTTCTCAAAAACTGAGGGAAATACTTATGCTACTTTACTGCATCACCCTTTCCTCTTCAAGGGAAAACCAACGCAGTGCTCAAGAGGTAGCAGCTGGCCTTCCAATATTGAACCATGCCTTTCGCTTCGTCCAGTTCCCCTTTCCTTTTTGTTCTTTCATGTTTTGTAACTGTCTATCACATAGCTCCTCTTGATCGACTCTAGCCTTATTATTATCCTTTGATTTCCCCTCTATGCCGAACAATGTACCAAAAATGGCTTCGGCGATATTCTTTTCAGTGTGCATGACGTCGATGTTGTGTGGGCAAAGGAGGTCTTTGAAGTAAGGCAGATCCCAGAAGCATGTCCCGTGAGTCCATGCGTGTTCCTTATTATACCCCTTGAAATACCCTGGACAATCTGGATCTGGCTCGAGAGTGTTTAACTGATCTAGGGTCTGTTGGCCTGTCAACGCAGGTGGTGCAGAGTGTTTGACAACTCTACCTTTGATGAAGTTCTTCTTGTCTTTCCTGAACTTATGGCGAGAATGTAGAAACGGTCTATGCAAGTCGAAGCAACTATACTTGTGCCCTACCGTCAGCCAACGAAACTCAAGAGCTCCCTTGCATGTGGGGCACGGGAACCTTCCATGCACACACCAGCCAACGAATAGCGCATACGCCGGCAAGTCATGCGTCGAGTACATGTACCAGGCATGCATTATGAAGTTCTCTTTGCTAAAGGCGTCGTATGTCTTGAACCCATTATCCCAAGCTTCTTGCAATTCGTCCTTAAGCGGCTGCATGTACACATTCATATTCTTCCCCGGATAGTTGGGCCTTGGAATTATCAACATCAGGAAAATGTTCTTTCTTTGCATAATCTGCCTGGGGGGAGATTGAGTGGAATGTCAAACACGGGCCAACAGCTGTATGGGGCTGCCATCTGACCAAACACACTGAACCCATCTGTGTTGACGGCGACTCGAGGATGCCTTGGATCTGCCTTTTTTCCTTATGTAATGCATCGAAGCGCTTCCACGCTTCACCATCCGATGTGTGCACCATCATCACATTCCCATCTGCATCTAGTTCGGTTCTTTTGCCCCTTTTGTGCCATGTCATCTGTCTGGCCGTCTCTTCGACCATGAAAAGACGTTGAAGTCTTGGTACGATTGGCATATACCGAAGAACATTAACGGGTATTTTGGTCTGCGCCTTCTCACCCATACCGCTGTCTACCACAACATACCTGGAAGAATTGCAAATGGGACAATAGTTCAAGTCCTCATACTGAAGCCTAAATAAGACACGTCCTGTCTCACAGGCATGTATCTTCTCATAGGGCATCTTAAGAGCACGGAGGATTTTGTCTGACTGGTACAGGTTTGGAGGTAGCACATGGCCTTTGGGTAGAAATCGTCTGAATACTGTCATCATCGCGTCGTAGCATTCTCTGCCCAAGTTGAATTGAGCCTTCAAAGCCATTATTTGTGAGATGGCATCCAGCTGACAAAGCTCAGTGTGCTCGTGGAGAGGACGTTTTGAGGACTCCAACATTTCAGTGAAGGCCTTTGCAGATTCCTCCATCTCCTCGTCCGAGTCCTGAGCATCGTCAAAGTCTTGCACCATGTCTGCGGTCCCGGTACCATGCTCGTCGGTGCGACGAAGAACCACCTCGGCTCTAGCACGTTGGGCAGACTTACCATGTAATGTCCAGACCGTGTAACCAGGCGTAAAACCAAACTTCTGCAGGTCTTTACTCATTTCAAGCTTGTCCCTCTTTTTATAGTTGTCGCAACAGGCACAGGGGCACCAGCTTAATTCCTGGCCATTTGCAAATGCGGCTCTAACAAACCCCTTGGTTTTTGTTAACCATTCCTCGGTCCAAACTTTCTGACTAGTGTAACCGGTGTACATCCATGCACGATCACTCATATTGACTTCCTACTGGACACACAAGAAATATATACATAATTAAGAAAACCATATCCATCAGTTAATGGAGTTTGTCAGTTTTATTATGTCCATGCAACCTACACGCTAATAGGTAAAGATAGATCCTAATCCCACCCGAGTATGTGTAGATTGGGTTCGTTTTCCCATGCTCTGCTCCGGATTTCACGCAAAATTTCGGCAGCACCTCCCCGTTGTTCTCCTGATACACGTCTCGGCAATAAGCAGAGAGGATGTGTACCCAGAGAACAACATGGAGGCACTGACGAAATTCTGCATCGGATCCGGAGCAAAGCATATGGGAAAACGAACCCAATCTACACATACTCGGGATGTCCATGGATAACGTTGGACAATTCGAAAGAATCACGATTATAAATATGCAAATGCATGCATATTTATAGATGTAACCCTTTCGAACGGGAGACGCATAGTGGTTACGCATACTGATGATTGACACCTATAGCTAGCAAGTTTCATCGGCATGAAGACCGGAACATAGCAAATGAAGGGGGGAGGAGGAGATGTCATTTGTGCTCACCAACGAACGCAGGGGCGGAGCTCGTCGAACACTAGACCCTCGCAGCGACGAAATAACTACACATTTAAATCCAAAGATGAGTAACATAGCGACCACCTAACCCGCTCGTCCCCGGGTAAACTAAATAGCAACTACCATCGGTGCAAGTTACATGAGGCGGTCGGCGTTGAACACTAGATCCACGTCCCACAAGTGAAGCCGGCGCTCGGCGTCCCGCAACAATAGTTCTGGTGGCCGATGACGGTCGAACACCTTGGCGAATTTGTCTGGCAGCCTCTGCGATGAGGATTAAAGCCAAGTTTTGAAATTTCAAACAACCAAACCAACTTGAGTTAGTTTGGGTGTTTTAATTTTCAACACTTAGCTTTCAATCATCATCTCTGAGGCTGTCAGACAAATTCACAATGGTGTTCGACCGCCATCGACTCCGAGAACTGTTGCTGCTGGACGCAGGACCCCTGTGTCACTTGTGGGACGTGGATGTAGTATTCAACACCGACAGCCACATGTACCTCGCACTGACGATACATGCAATTTAGGGTACCATTGACACCGAGGAACCCCCTAACCCGCTCGTCCCCGGGTAAACTAAATAGCAACTACCATCGGTGCAAGTTACATGAGGCGGTCGATGTTGAACACTAAATCCACATCCCACAAGTGAAGCCGGCGCCCGGCGTCCCGCAACAATAGTTCTGGTGGCCGATGATGGTCGAACACCTTCGCAAATTTGTCTGGCAGCCTCTGCGATGAGGATTAAAGCCAAGTTTTGAAATTTCAAACAACCAAACCGACTTGAGTCAGTTTGGGTGTTTCAAGTTTCAACACTTGCCTTTTAATCGTCATCGCAGAGGCTGCCAGGCAAATTCGCGATGGTGTTCGACCGCCATCGATGCCAAGAACAGTTGCTTTGGGACGCCGGACATCGACGTCACTTGTGGGACGTGGATGTAGTGTTCGACACCGACGGCCACATGTATCTCGCACCGACGATACTTGCTACTTAGGGTTCCATCGACACCGAGGAACCCCTAACCCGCTTGTCCCCGGGCGCCCTCAGGTATGAAGACATACGGTCGACGGGTCAGCACTTGGAACGGGGGGTTCTCGGCATGGGCGTCGGGACCCACTGGCTCCACCATCTATCCCCTTGGCAACCCTCTTCCTTTTCCCTTTTTCATCTTCTTCTACTTATTCTTCTTTTTTTTCAATTTTTTTCTTCTTCTAATTATCTAAACCTAAATCTGGCGTGGTGTCAGGGTGTCGGGGTGTGGTCCCCTCCCTCCTCCTCCTCATCCTCCTCTTCCTCTTCTTCTTCTTCTTCTTGATGCGGAGCATCCGACGATCATCCCCATGGACCTACCATCGTCTCATCAAGAGCCAAGAGGACCCATGACACGAGCACGAGCTAGAGCTCTCCAGAACGAGGTGACTTCCTTCCTTAGTGATATCGCATATGATCCACTCGAGACATGGCTACTACCTAAGTCCGATATGCTATGCATGATCAGGTGTCAAGAGGACCCTCACGAAGATGCACGTGAAGACGGACAAGCCACCAAGTCCATGGATGAAGAGAACCAACGGAAGAAGGCAAGTTCACCTTCCAGGCCCCGGACATCCGGCCAAGGCCCCGGACATCCGGCCCCTGAAGATGTCAACAACAGAAGCAGCCCAGCCATCGAAGTGCTACAGGGCCAGGACATCCGGCCCCTCCCGAAGCCCTGGAAATCCGGCCCTCGCCCGGACATCCGGCGCCACGCGACAGAAACTACAGTAGCTGAACCCTCCAGCCCGGACATCCGGCCGCCAAGCCCGACATCCGGCCCCTCGGGAAGGCCCGGACATCCGGCCCGTCGCCCGGACATCCGGCCCCCCCTGTGTGCGCACAGTAAAGGGCCGAAGCCCGTGTACCCCTTCGACCCTCTAGACTATATATACTCGTTCTCCCCCATCTTTCTAGGGTTAGAATTGGTTTAGCTCATTTGAGATAGAGCATTGCTCATCCATTACGGATCTACTCCACGAGAGAGACCGCGGCCCCTCTACAGAGAAGATCCCCTTGGATTCAAGACCTCCTCATGGAGAAGACCCCCATCAAGACCTCCTCACGGAGAAGAACCGGTTACCCTTTGTATCATCCTTTGTTGATCGTGGATCGGGTATCTCTCTATGTGTTCTTGGATCTAGCGCATGTGTAATCGAATCTTGTTGGTTTGAGTGATTCTCTTGTGTTTCCTCTCGTGTTACCCCTCGTGTTCGTCACGTTCTTCGTAGGGATCCGCTCCTTTCGTGAAAGATCGGCCATCTAGGGTTCCACCCTACATCATCTTGGTATCATGAGCCACGTTGATCATGATTTCGGAGCCCCCTCTCTTTGTTTTCTAGCTTGATTTGGTTGTTTTTTGTCCTAAACCGAAAATTGCCCCAATTGTTTTTTGTGATTTGTTGGTGTGATGAAGTTTTGTTGGATTTGATCCTCGGATTTCGTGTGTTGCAGGTAGATCTAGCCTTTCCCCATCTTTTCCCCAATTTCCATCCACAAAATCTTCCAAATTTTGCCCCGGATTTGACCTCTCCACGCGGTGTTCATCCACGGATCCCGAGCCCGGACATCCAGCCCGACCAGCCTGGACATCCGGCCCGGCCCGGACATCCGGCCATCAGCCTGGACATCCGGCCCCTGACAGCATCAACTCCATTGTCCACTCCGTTTACCGCCTAGCTTTCGTCCAATTTTTTTCCGGAGCCCACATACACTTCCGCATAACACCACCACTTCCGCATAGCACCACCATAGCCTTTCCCGTTACCAACTTCGACAATTTTGACCCGTTTTGTTTTGAGAATTTGAGTTGTGGTTTCCGTGTCCTATTGTGTTTCGGCTATCTAGGTACGGTTCGGCATCAACATCACCACCGCTCATCTTCGCCAAGGACTACTACGAACGGCTACATCACTTCGGTATCACCTTCACCTTCATATCATCTTGGTATCATGATATCATCATACTCTCTTGCATTTGCATTGATACCCCATAGCCTTACTTTTGCGTAGCTTACCCATCGAGACTAGCCTTTGAGTATTGCCGGCAACGTGACTTGTGCACATTAGTGTTCATACTTCCCATAGCATACATACCATCATTGAGTTGCATATCTTGGTATCATCTCTTGTGTCACAAAGTTGTCTTCGCATATGCAATTGCTATCTTGGTTCGTGAAGCATTGCATGAAAAAAAGAGCTCAAACAACAAAGAGCCAAACAAGCTTTTAAGCAAAAGGCAAAGATAAGCAAAGAGCTTATAAGCAAGAACCATAGCATCATACAACATTAAGATTGTCATACTCGATCATCTTGGATCAAAGCATAGAAACATCATACATATAGCATACTTGGGATAGAAGTCGTTGCAATTTTGCTTAGTAGGTTGTGCACAAGTTCGTTTCCGCCTATTGTGCAATCGTGCTAGCGTCTCTCTAGTGTTGTGCAACAAGAGCATCTTGGTGGATTCCACATTTTGGCTCACCCTTGGTTGCCCAACCCCACTTATCTATTTGCGTGTGTGTTTTCGTGTACCATATCTTGCTATTGGTCTACTTGTTGCATTTGCAAATTTGTGAATCTTTTCCAACATTATTGAGTCTCACCTACAATTGCATCAAATTTTGTGCCACCATCCTAACCAAGCTCCACCATAAGCTTTTACTTGTGTAGGTGTGAGAACCGACAAGAAACGGTACCAATTGTGCTATTTCCTTGATACACATTGGAGTGATCTTTGATCCATTTTCAACATCGGTCAAGGTACATTTGGTATTGGTTCTTCTCTTTCTCCCACTCACATATCTTTGTTTGAAATGATGGATAGGCCAAGTACTTCTACCAACCCACTCTTCTTGGAGCAAGACGACGACATGTCATCCTACGTCACCAAGACTCAACTATTTGGTGCACATCGAGCTTTGCATCAAGAACAACTTGCTTTGGGCGATCGCATCGACAATCTCGCCACCGATCTACGACAATCCGAGCAACGTACAAGAGACTACTTCAACACATCCATGAGTTCCCTCAAAGAAGATATCCGAACCATGATGGTCTGCTCTTCTACAACTTCGTCCTCGTCAAGACGGAGCCGCTCAAGTCGACACTCCGACGACACCCTCTCCGGTTCAAGTACACAGACATCGAACACTCTTTGTCGTGCCGCGCGTCAAGACCGTCAAGCTAACCGCAATACTCTACACGACACCGAATCTCAAGAGCATCGACATCATCACAACCAAGCTGCTTTCGCACAAGCACAAGAACGCCAACGCCAACGACAACAAGAACAAGAGGAGCGAGCGCGACAACATCAAGATGCACAAGACGCCGAGGCACAACGTCAAGAACAACAACTACGTGAAGCTCAAGCACTTGAGGCGCAACGTGCCCTTCAAAATTCAAGTCGTGCCGTAGCCAATCGAGGCCGACAAGCTCGACTATATCAAAAAGCACTTCGCGACGAAGCTCAAGAAAGGATTTACCAAGCACGTGTGCATCGTCAAGCCCCTCGTCAAGATAGACAAGCTTCTCCTCAAGCGAGACAAGAACGTCAAGTCCACCAAGAGCAACATGAGGTCGACAACCCTCCTCGCCAAGAGCAACATGAGGAAGACAACCCTCCTCGCCAAGAGCAACATGAGATTGCCAATCCTCACCGACATGGGCGTCATCATCCCCGACCCCAACATAATGAAGAGCAACGATATGGCAAGCTAAAGTTCACCATGCCCAAGTTTACCGGAAGTAATGACCCCAAATAGTACATATCATGGGCATTGAAGGTTGACAAAATCTTCCGCTTGCACAACTACGAAGAAGAGAAGAAGATCGCAATGGCATCCCTCGAATTCCAAGACTACGTCCTCATTTGGTGGGAACAAGTCATTGAGCGTCGAGCGGCAAGAGGTGAACCACCCATCACCAATTGGGCACAAATGAAGGATGTCATGAGAGCACGATTCGTGCCAAACTACTACAACCGCGACCTCTTCAAGAAACTCCAACAACTCAAGCAAGGAACCAAGAGCGTTGAAGAGTACTACAAGGAAATGGAGATTGCCATGATACGAGCCAATGTCAAAGAAGATGATGAGCAAACTATGGCGCGTTTCTTGAATGGACTCAATCACCCTATCAAGAATATTGCCGACTTCCAACCATACTCGAACCTCATCGAGCTAGTGCATCAAGCTACCAAAGCGGAACGGCAAGTACAAGATGACTTCCAGTATGCCAAGTTCTCATCCAAGTCCTATGGCCTCTCCAACAATCAAGCTTCGACGACTCCCACCACGAGCAACGGCGACAAGTCAAGTTACAAGAAAGCTTCGACAAGCTCAAGTCGTCCTCCTACTACAAGCAACTTCAAGCCCAAAGCTTCATCATCATCTACTCCAACCGATGAGACCATCAAGACAAGTTCCATCAAATGTTTCACATGCGGAGGCCGAGGCCACAAGTCCTTCGAGTGCACAAACAAGCGCACCATGATCCTCAACGATGACGGGACCTACAACTCCATGAGTGAAGGAGAAATGGAAGCCCTTGAGAAAGTGGCCATGCACCGACAAGTGAACAATGAAGAAGAAGATGATCACATCTTTTGTGACGAAGACTCAAGTCCCGCTCTTGTTGTCTCCAAGGTCTTGACTCTTCAACATCAACAAGACGAAGATCAAAGATGCCATGTCTTCCACACAAAGTCCGACATCAATGGACGGTCCGTCAAGGTCATCATCGATGGAGGGAGTTGCCGTAACTTGGCAAGTGAAGAACTATGCTCCAAACTCCAATTGGTCAAGATGAAGCACCCGCACCCCTACAAGGTTCAATGGTTAAGCGACACCGGCACCATACAAGTCGAGCATAGAGTACAAGTCTCTTTCAAGATCGGCGCCTATGAAGACACTTTGGAGTGTGATGTCCTTCCGATGACCGTGTGCCACCTCCTTCTTGGACGGCCATGGCAATTTGACCGAGGTGTCATTCACAATGGGCGTACAAATCACTATAGCTTCAAGATGAAAGGGAAAGAGTTTGTGCTACGTCCTATGTCCCCAAGGCAAGTGCTCGCCGACAAGCAAAACACCCATCATGGAGAGAATAGTGAGAGAGCGAACCACCAAAAAGAGAGTGAGCGCCACAAGCCCAAATTGAGTGCCTCCACGATGAGCGACAAGAAAAACTTAGTTCTCTTTGCCACCAAACGTGAGATGAGAGAAGTGTGTGAGAACCCATCAAGTGTCCTACACTATGTCCTATTGTGCAAGGACGAGGCACCAAAAACTAAAACTCTCACGATCTACCTTTGGTGTTATCTTCTTTATTGCAGGAATTCCAAGATGTTTTCCCCGATGAGCTACCTCCGGGTCTACCTCCACTACGAGGCATTGAGCACCGAATCGATCTCATCCCCGGAGCGCCGCTTCCAAACAAAGCGCCCTACCGCGTCAACCCCGAAGAAACCAAAGAAATTCAAAGGCAAGTAAAGCATCTCATAGACCATGGACATGTGCGTGAAAGTTTGAGTCCTTGTGCCGTACCGGTCATTCTTGTGCCAAAACGAGACGGTAGCTTTCGCATGTGTTCCGATTGTAGACCTATCAATGCTATCACCGTTCGTTATAGGTACCCCATTCCACGCCTTGATGATATGCTTGATGAACTTTGCGGTGCCACTATCTTTTCCAAAATTGATCTTAAAAGTGGTTACTATCAAATCCGCATACAAGAGGGTGATGAATGGAAAACCGCTTTCAAAACAAAGTTTGGTCTATATGAGTGGTTAGTCATGCCTATGGGTTTATGGGAAGCACCCGGTACTTTCATGCGTCTTATGCATTACGTGTTTCGCCCTTACATTGGTGAATTTGTTGTTGTCTACTTTGATGATATCCTTGTGTTTAGCAAATCTCTCAAAGAGCATGTCACCCACCTTCGCATCGTGCTACAAACTCTTCGAAAAGAGCAACTTTATGCTAATATGGAAAAATGCCTATTTGGTGTTGATAAGCTTGTTTTCTTGGGTTTCGTAGTATCTTGTAAGGGTGTTCATGTTGATGAATCTAAGATCAATGCTATTAAAACTTGGCCCCAACCAACCAATTTGCAATAAGTGCGTAGTTTTCTTGGTTTAGAAGGATTTTAGCACCATTGCTTCGCCTTTGCATGCTTTGAGTAAGAAAAATGCACCGTTTGTTTGGGGAACATCCCAAGATATCGCTTTCAATGAGCTTAAGAATTTGCTTACTCATGCTCCCATGCTTGCATTACCCAACTTTGACAAACCTTTCGAAATTCATTGCGATGCTAGTGGTAATGGCATAGGAGGTGTGTTAACACAAGAGAAGCGCCCAATTGCTTATTTTAGTGAGAAACTCTCCGGAGCGCAACTCAATTACCCCATCTATGACAAAGAGCTATATGCTTTAGTGCGAGTTTTTCATGAATGGGAACATTACCTACGCCCTCATGAGTTCATCATCCATACCGACCATGAAACGCTTAAATACCTTAAGGGTCAAACTAAGTTGAATAAGTGTCATGCTAAATGGAGTGAGTTTATTGAGTCTTTTCCTTATGTCATCAAGTATATTAAAGGTAAGGAAAATGTTGTGGCGGATGCGCTTTCCCGTATATGCATGCTTGTTACTCAACTTGAGTTAAATGTCATTGGCTTTGAGCATATAAAAGACTTGTATGAGCATGATCCTACATTTGCTATTCCTTATGCAAAGTGTTTGATGCATACTTCTTGGGATCGATACTACATCAAAGATGGATATCTTATGAGAGCTAACAAACTTTGCATCCCCGAGTCCTCTCTTCGCTTGTTGCTTTTGCAGGAATCTCATGGAGGCGGACTCATGGGACACTTTGGACGCGACAAGACATTTGCTACGCTCTCCAAGAACTACTTTTGGCCCAAGATGTTTCGTGACGTCAATCGCTTCACCAACCGATGCTCTACATGTCGCAAAGCTAAGTCCAAAGCCCAATCTCACGGCCTCTATATGCCACTTCCGATTCCATATCAACCATGGGAAGATATTAGCATGGACTTTGTGCTTAGTTTGCCTAGAACTCGAAATGGCAAGGATTCCGTTTTTGTTGTTGTGGACCGATTCTCCAAAATGGCACATTTCATTCCTTGCAACAAGATAAACGATGCTTCACATGTTGCAAATTTGTTTTGTAGAGAAATCTTGCGCCTTCATGGAGTGCCAAAGACGACTGTCTCGGACCGCGACGTCAAGTTCTTGAGTTACTTTTGGAAGACATTGTGCGCCAAGCTCGGAATCAAGCTTTTGTTCTCTTCGGCATACCATCCACAAACCGACGGCCAAACGGAGGTGACCAACTGCACGCTCTCCACTCTACTATGCGTGTTGATAAAGAAGAACATCATGGAGTGGGAGGTGTGCCTACCCATTGCCGAGTACGCCTACAATCGTGCAAGACATTCGACTACCGGGAAGTCCCCCTTCGAAGTCATCTATGGATTCAACCCATTGTCTCCATTGGACATTCTACCTCTACCGCTACAAGAGCGCACAAACATGGACGCGAGTGCCCGAGTCAACTTCCCCAAGAAGATGCATGAAGATACAAGGAACACCATCGAGCGCCAAGTACAACGACTCGCGACCAAGCTCAACGTCAACAAGCAACCCATGATGTTCAATGTTGGAGATCTTGTGTGGCTACACCTTCGCAAGGATCGCTTCCCCAAGGAACGCAAGTCCAAGCTACTACCCCGAGCGGATGGACCCTTCAAGGTGCTTGCACGCTACAACAACAACGCATACAAGATCGACATCCCACGCGACAAGTACTCCGTGAGCGACATCTTCAACATCAAAGATCTCTCCCCGTACCATGGTGATGAGGATTTTGATCCGAGGTCGGATCTTTCCCAAGGGAGGGGAGATGATGCGGAGCATCCTACGATCATCCCCATGGACCTACCATCGTCTCATCAAGAGCCAAGAGGACCCATGACACGAGCACGAGCTAGAGATCTCGAGAATGAGGTGACTTCCTTCCTTAGTGATATCGCATATGATCCACTCGAGACATGGCTACTACCTAAGTCCGATATGCTATGCATGATCAGGTGTCAAGAGGACCCTCACGAAGATGCACGTGAAGACGGACAAGCCACCAAGTCCATGGATGAAGAGAACCAACGGAAGAAGGCAAGTTCACCTTCCAGGCCCCGGACATCCGGCCCCTCCCGAAGCCCCGGAAATCCGGCCCCTCGCCCGGACATCCGGCGCCACGCGACAGAAACTACAGTAGCTAAACCCTCCAGCCCGGACATCCGGCCGCCAAGCCCGACATCCGGCCCCTCGGGAAGGCCCGGACATCCGGCCCCCCTGTCTGCGCACAGTAAAGAGCCGAAGCCCGTGTACCCCTTCGACCCTCTAGACTATATATACTCCTTCTCCCCCATCTTTCTAGGGTTAGCATTGGTTTAGCACATTTGAGATAGAGCATTGCTCATCCATTACGGATCTACTTCACGAGAGAGACCGCGACCCCTCTACAGAGAAGATCCCCTTGGATTCAAGACCTCCTCACGGAGAAGACCCCCATCAAGACCTCCTCACGGAGAAGAACCGGTTACCCTTTGTATCGTCCTTTGTTGATCGTGGATCGGGTATCTCTCTATGTGTTCTTGGATCTAGCGCATGTGTAATCGAATCTTGTTGGTTTGAGTGATTCTCTTGTGTTTCCTCTCGTGTTCCTCTCGTGTTTCCCTCATGTTACCCCTCGTGTTCGTCACATTCTTCGTAGGGATCCGCTCCTTTCGTGAAAGATCGGCCATCTAGGGTTCCACCCTACATCACTTCTTCTTCTTCTTCTTCTCCCTCCTCCTCTTCCTCCCTCCTCCTCCTTCTACTCTTCTTCTTCTTCTAAACTAAAACTAAAACTAATCTAAAATAAACTAAACTAAAACTAAACTAAAAATAAACTGAAACTAAAACTAAAACTAAACTAAAAGAAACTAAAAAAGCCTAAACTAAAAAAAGGGGGGAAGAACTCACCTGCAGGGGATCGCCGGTGGAGGAGGCGCGGGGCGGCCGATGGATGGGAGGGCGGCCGCTGGAGGAGGCGGCGGCTCGGTGGAGGGCGAGGCCGGACAGTGGCGGCACGGGGCGGGGGGCGACGCAGGGGAGGGGGCGGGGCGGCTGGACGGCCGCGGCGCGGCTGGACGACATGGAAGGGGCGGCGGGGGCGCGTTGGAGGTCGGGGCGCCGCAGGGGAGGGGTGCGAGGCGACAGGGCGAGGGGCGACGGGGCAAGGGGGTGGCGGCTGGTCGTCGGGGAGAGAGGACGAGAGAGAGAGAGAGAGGCGGCCGGGGTGGGGCTCGGCCCGTTAGTTAGGTCAACTCTTTGCCGTCCGCCCTCCTTTGTCGTCCGCTTTTTTGCTCTTTGCCGTCTGCTAGCAGACGGCAAAGAGGGGGGGCGTTAGGTTTTTTCGATGCAACTCGTTAGTGGGGCCCACCTCTCTCTTTGCGGTCCGCCAGCTGACGGCAAATGGTTGACGACAAAGACCTTCTTTGTCATCAGCCAGTTCTTTGCCGTCCGTTTTCTGTAAGCGGACGGCAAAGACCTTCTTTGCCATCAGCCAGCAGACGACAAAGAAAAAGCAGACGGCAAATCCAACCTGCAAAAGTTACAAAATACAACTCAACTAGAAAGTCTCGGAATAGAGGCGGAGCTAGCAGCATGCAGAGAAGGCTTGGAGTTGGCCTTGCACCGATCTAATCTACCTATTCTGGTTGAGTTGGATAGCGCGGAGGCGGTGTTGATGAGTATAGCGCGCGAGATGGATAGAACGTCACATCGTGCACTTATAGAGGAGATTCGTAGGTTGGCTGGAAGCGATGCTAGGGAGATCTCTTTTACTCTTTGTAGCCGTCTGCAGAACAAGATTAGTCATGAGCTGGCCGCCTATGGCCGTAGCACTCCGCGCACAACAGTCTGGCTTACTGCCGGGATGGACTTTGTTGTAAACCTGGCTCTCGCCGAGAAGCCTCCTTGAGCAATAGGAATTCCTTTTCCCCGCAAAAAAGAAGAAGAAAGTCTCAGAATACATTACGCAGAGATCTAAGCATAAAACTTCATGGGTAGTTATACTTACAATTTTATCAATTTTGTTAATCTATAAGCGAACGAGTCACACTATGGAAGTTGTACTTCCTTCAATCCATATCAATTGTTGTTATCTACATATTAGATCTAGAAATTGATAGTTGTCGAGTTGCAAATCTTCGACTAGTCCCTCTGGGTACCCAAGTTTGAAGACCCCCCTCCTTCCCCCCCCCCCCCCAAAAAAAGCCCCCTTGCCCCTGTCGATCCCGCGAGCGGCGATAGGTGAGCCCTAGCTCGACCTGGCCCTCATGCCTCCCTTGCATCTCCTTGGGCGCGGCTGCTGGTTGGCGGTGGCGGCAGCATGGCCATTCCCCCTCCCTCGGCTGGTGGGTCGCAACGCGGGTGGCAGCAAGTTGATGAGGGTGTAATGCGTGCGTGGGGCGCGGTGATAGGGAGGCGCTCGGCTACGCTGAGGGAGGGAGGGTGGCGAAGCGGCGGTGGTTGCACGAGAGGTCTGCGGGATGGTGGTGGCGTGCTAGCTGCGGCGGGGCGGCTTGGGTGGAATCTGGTGACTCGACGTCCGTGGGCGGCATGGGAGGAGGGGTGGTGGAGCGGCGACGGCGACGAAGATTGAAGGGGGCTCTGCCTTGATACGGTGTCGAGTTTGCTGCGTCGGGTACCTTTTCATGGACCAATAGAGTACTGTGTTTGGTTCGAATCCATGCAGACGATTTGAGGATTAGCATTAGAGATGGCCTGATGTCACACTAGTATACACGCGCTTGCCCTCACGAACATAATGATCTGACTAACACGAATCTCATCGGTCGCTGCCGTCAAAACCCCTCAAACCCTCTCCTCCTTCGTCTCCCTTTCCAATCCAGCAATCCCCACATCCTCCGCCCCTCTCCGCACCCCCCTTCCTCTCGTCGCGCAACCTTCCCGATGCTTCTCTCCCGGCGGTTCTCCTCCGCCCTCGCTCGTTCCGCCTTCCTTGCGAGATGCCCCCTTCCACCCCGGGCCCCTCCGCCCCCTCGCCCCCTGCCACGCCGCCTCATGTCCTCCTCCTCCTCTGGGTGGCACCACTCTTCCCGTCTCCCGCCGCCGCCTCCTCCGCCGCCTCCGTCCTTCTCCGACAAGGTATTGATCTGATTCCATGTTCCCGTGGCTGTCAGATTTCTCTCACCTCCACCTAAAGCTTATTGAGGTGTTTGTTGTGATATGGCATTGTAGGATCAGCTGTTCCGGGGGCTGGAGGCGGCGCTGGGCACCACGTTTAGCTCCGAGCCGCTGGCGCCGCCGCCGGAGCCGATGATCCTCGTCATCAGTGGCCCGAGCGGTGTCGGGAAGGATGCAGTCATCAAGGTGATGCCGCGCAACCCCTACCCTTCTTGTAATGCGGCCTTGGTGTTTGTTTGGTTGCGTGTTCGGCTTTAAAATGTCGGGTTTGAATTGTTCACCAGAGGCTGCAAGAGGAGAGGGAAGAGATCCATTTTGTTGTTACCGCGACGAGCAGGGCAATTCGGCCGGGTGAAGTTGATGGGAAGGACTATCACTTTGTCACCAAGGAGGCGTTCCTAACCATGATTGAAAGGGAGGAGTTGCTTGAGTACGCGCTTGTTTATGGGGAATACAAGGGGATTCCCAAGCAGCAGGTGTGCTACTTCACCTTTTCTACATTGTATCTAAACCAGTCTTGTTCTATATCTCTGTCAATCAATTTAGTTTACTACTAGAACAAGAAGGCTGCTCATATTCGTCTTACAGAAACCAGAATTGTCCAGCATCTGTTGTTGGGTTGATGACCAAAGTATAATATGAATTGTCTGCAAACACATGTTTGGTTGATTGCATGAAAATTATATAGATATAAGCTTATAACGTTTGCAAATATTTACAGCCGTGTAAACGGTATCAGCAATTATGCTGTATATTTATAGCTGTGACACAGCTTCAACCATAGTGTAGATTGTCGAACCTACTGATGCCAATTCTCAGCTGTAGGCACATGTTTTTTGCTTGTGTTTCTTCTCCAGTTCCTTGTACTATTGTGTGATAACTGCACACCATATATCATTTGGTTACTTGTCCTGTTTGTTTGTGATGGTAAGGTTTAAGTAATAGAAATGCTCTAGACAGTGGAATACTAGTTTTCCTATCAAAATGTCGCCAAACCCAACTTCACAACACAAACATTTTAAGCTAAAGGGCACATGAAACTCAATTTGATCATATCAGTTTTATGACTAGCAAAGTTCATAGAACCATCTGGCTTAAGTACTCATATTTAGTACTTTGACATGCAGATCCGTGATTACATGGCCAAAGGACATGACATTGTCTTGAGAGTCGACATTCAAGGAGCAGCAACTTTGAGAGAGATACTTGGCGAATCTGCAATTTTCATCTTTTTAGTTGCAGAGAGCGAGGAGGCACTTGTCAAAAGGCTCATTCAACGTAAAACTGAAACTACAGACATGCTTCTTGTCAGAATTGCAACAGCCAGAGAGGAGGTGAGGCGGATGAAATATTTTGACTACGTTGTAGTCAATGCTGAAGGGAAGCTTGAGGATGCTGTTAAACAGGTTGAGTCTATCATTGATGCTGAGAAGGCAAAAGTCCAAAAGCGTAATGTCAAGATCTAGTTAAGGCTCATATGTCCATAACTGTCACTTTGATCAGTACAAGTTCGATCTAGTGCGATGAAATTAGGATTGACAGATTTGACTGACTTTGCTTGCAACAGTAGCCAGAAAGTTCAGCACAGTGCCAAGTCATGAGGGCTTTACATACTGAGATATCCTGGAGAGTTAACTTTCGCACAATGCTGAAGGGCAATGTACTCGATCTTTGCTGGGATGTATATTCAATTAACATTCTCGTTCAAACATTCCTGGCTAAAAATTTGCCTTTCTTAATAATTTTCAGTTTGTACTTTTAGAAGAACCCTGTAAAACTGCACCAAACATCTATTCCCTCCGTCCCATAATGTGAGATCTTATTGCATCCAATATACTCGCTTGGATGCCATAAGATCTTATATTATGAGACATAGGGAGTATTTGATGCGCTTGATTTATAATAAGCTTTATTGATGAAACTAGGCTTTTTTCTTCTTGTATATAGAAATAGAACATAGAAAAGTTTTGTCCTGTGGTTGAACTACAGGCTAGGGACTGTTTGGTTCTAGGCCTTGTAATGCACATTTTGTCACACATTATTTGCCAAACTTAGCTAAGGTTAGTTCAATAAAATTGGAGCTACAAGTTGGCATGCCTAAAGAGATCTTGTCACACCTTTTGAATGTATGTGAAAAAGCATCTTGTCTAAGTGAACCAAACAACCTCTAAGTTTGTCAAACTTGCCTTGCCTTAGGCGTGGCAAAATGTATGTGAAAAAGCATCTTGTCTAAGTGAACCAAACAACCCTTAAGTTTTTCAAACTTGCCTTGCCTTAGGTGCGGCAATCAAAGGCAAACCTATTAGCCACAAACCAGACAACCTCATAATTTTGGTTACAGGGAAGATAACACCTGTTTAAACAACGAACCTTCTTGCCAAAAAAAAAAATTCAACACATGATGCATATACTTTTGGCGTGTTTGGTTACCCGCATCATTTTCTTGTTTCCGGTGAGCCTGGCTGAGTTGGGCCTGGCTAGGTGAATACAAGGCGCAGATTGTTTAAACCACGTTGTGCAGGTTGTTTGGTTACCTGCATCCTCCTCAGCCATGCTGAGAAGAAACACACACACACGATTGTCTGCTTGCCAGCATTTTCTCCTCAGATGCGACATGATGTTGTTTGGTTGTGAATGCACAAAAGATTAATCTCATCTCTTATTCACGTGGTGAACTTACCTAGAGCAGAAACAGGGTGCCGAAGAAAGAAGAGAAGGCCAATTGGAGGTAGAAGAAGGTGTGGCAGCCCACGGATGCTCATCCAACGGTCACGAAACCAACTGGGCGTGAATCATTTTCCTGACGCCCAGGTGTGACAGTATGTACAATCAGTAGGGAGACGAAGATCTACTCGTCTACGACCGTCAAAACAGAAAGCATCCAATAGAAAAATTGTGTGAAACGGCGAGATGAAGCTTGTGGTCAAAGGAAATTTCAAACGGTCGACCGGATGCGAAGATTTTGCCAAAATTCATCGGTTCTCATAACATGCTCACATGAACATGTTTGTGTGGTATAATAGGAGATGTAGATCTACTCGTCCACCATTATCGAAACATAAACATGCAGCTTGAAAGTCGTGTGAAATAGCGAAATGAACCTAGTGGCCAAAGAAAATTTCAAACAGTTGACCGGGTGCGACGATTTTGCTAGAATTCATCGGTTTTCATAACATAGGCACATGAACACGTTTGTGTGGTATAACATGAGATGTAGATCTACTCGTCCACGATTGTCGAAACATAAAATGTGCAACACAAGAGTCATGTGAAACAACAAGATGAAGCTAGTGGTCAAAGAAAATTTCCAAACGGTCAACTGGGTGCGAAGATTTTGCCGAAATTTGTCTAAAAAATCTCTAAACATTAGCATGAAATTCAAGATATACAGTCCAAGAAATTAGGAACCGATCGTCTGAATGGAACAACAACATTGATGTGTATTTTTTCTTGTAGAGCTTATTTCGAACCGAAGCGCCGTTGTATAGCTTAGAAGGTATCATGTGAAGGTGATTAGGGAGGTGCAACATCGCTCGGGCCTGGCTCAAGCTCAATTCCAGCGTTACTCCATAGCCAGGCCTAGAGGTGCTTTGAGCAGCGTGCGGTGTAGGCCCAATAATGTTTGCCCACAACCAAACAGGCCGAAAATGGAAACAACTGCATCCAGCGGGTCTGTATGGACTTGATGCAGGTAGCCAAACACATCATTTATGTTTCCGCATGAAACAATTTTACTATCTTGCGAAACTCTTGTACATGAGCACGAAACATCGCCAAATGTTGAGTAAATAGGCAATTTCTCGATTAAATTAATCCACGAGTAAATCACTAGCATGGCATTGACACATATGATCGCATACTGATATTCAGTCAAACTAGCACATACTATGCTAATAGCAGAAAGATCTACGTACAACGCTAGCATGGCTAAAACAGAAAACAGTAGGAGCGGGATAAACGAGTTATACCCTCCAGTAGGCCATGCAGAGGCCGCGGCTTTGGTGGCAGCAGCGGCGTCCTCGGCGGCCTTCTTGTCAGCTTCAGCTTTCTCGGCGGCGGCACGTTCGGCGTCGGTGGACATGGTGATGATGAAGGCGACGCGGACGTAGAGGAAGTAGACGATCGGAAGTGAGCAGTCGCGTAATCGCTGCCCAAAAACCTATTCGCCCCTCACCCCGTACAGGAACCAGAAGGGCGTGGTTTCGGAGACCTGCTCTCCCGTCGACCGTGTACGCGGCGGATGGGATGGAGTCACTGGCGGCAGCAGCAGCAAGGGAACAACGGTGGGTGTGGAGCAGATGTGATCTGTTCGTGGCGGCTAGGGTTAGGAGACACCGCACACTTATAGGCGCAGCCGCGTGGAGAGACGTGGGCTCGACCCACGTCCGAGTCCGTGACAGCCCACGATCCGACGTCTCAGATCGTGGCCCAGCTGTCAGAGAACTCTCCGTTAGTGACTGGCAAAAATAAGCGCGTAGGTGTAAGCTCGGCTCGGCTCAATCCCGCAACCCGCGGCGCGTCGTGACGAGGCGTGGCGTGGCGTGGCGAGGCGGGCGGCGGAGGAGGAGTGCGCGAGGGCCTCTTCTCTTCTCAAGCTCCAATAGCATGTAGAAGAGAAACCCTTATAAGGAGGTCCAACTCCTCTTCCACTTTCGGGGTGGGACTAAACTTCCCACTACACCTAGTGCCATATAACCCACATGGGCCCTTAGAGATTTTTCAGAAATTGCTACATGGGCCTAGAGCCCATCTCAAATTTCAGCAATCCCCCACCAGATCTCGAGGGCCCATTGTGTCCTCTGTTCCAATTACTGTTTCGATATACCAGTGTTTCAGTGAAGACCTGTTAAGGTTGAGCTTCACCTAGAGCAAGTAGCTACACTCCTTCACAACTGAACAATGGACTATGCCTTGAATTGTCAGTTTGGCGTAAAGAAGTTTCACCACATGTCTCACTAGTACTGGGCTGCCGAAGGCTGACCCCTCGGGTGGAGCATATAAGTCACACTCCTGGCCTATTCATGAGCTTACTAGAGATCACCCCAATCTCATAGACTGTGACCAGCAGTCGGACTCATATAGGTGTGTTCCTCCAAAGATCACTCTGTAGGATAACATCTTGCTTATATAAGCTTCGGAACACATTAAGACAGTAGTCATCCTACCATACAGTATCGAGAGTATTGCATCTCCAACGGAGTGGGTTAGTATAGTTACTCTCCTCAGTTCACCACTGGCTTGTTTTCCCAGGTCCTAATTCACGGGATCTCCGATCACATAGGTTGGGTTACTACCATGGCAACTCATGTGGGTCTCATACCCATCTCCCTCGATGCATTATCTATCACAACACGTGATAGCCCTTTCGTAAAGGGATCTGCCAGATTCTTAGCCGTATGGACATAGTCCAACGCTATCACTCCGGAGTTTCTTAATTTTCTGACAGCTTTTAATCTCATTCTTATGTGTTTGGTGGACTTCATGTTGTCCTTTGAACTCTTCACCTTGGTGATGACAGTCTGATTGTCACAGTTCATAAGGATAGCCGGAACCGGTTTATCAACCAATGGCAAGTCCATCAAAAGATCTCGAAGCCATCTCGCTTCAACACCAGATGTGTCTAATGCCGTTAATTCTGCTTCCATTGTCGATCTCGTTAAGATCGTTTGCTTGCAAGACTTTCAGGAAACAGCGCCACCTCCAAGAGTAAACATATACTCAGTTGTGGCCTTCATCTCATCAGCATCAGAGATCCAATTTGCATCACTATACCCTTCAAGTACCGACGGGTCTCCGGTATAGTGAAGTCCATAGTTCATAGTACCTTTCAGATAGCGCATGACTCGTTCAACAGCATGCCAATGTACATCACCCGGTTTGGAAACAAACCGGCTCAGTTTGCTCACAGCAAACGCGATGTCGGGCCGCGTTGCGCTCGCTAGGTACATCAGTGAACCAATGATTTGAGAGTATCTCAACTGATCTATAGCCGTGCCTTTGGACTTTCGAATCAACACGCTAGGATCATATGGTGTTTGAGATGGTGTGCAATCCGAATATCCAAAACGACTCAACACCTTCTCAGCATAGTGGGATTGCAGAAGTGTAATCCCACCCTCATTATCTCTCAGTAGCTTGATGTTCAAGATAACATCAGCCACACCAAGGTCTTTCATCTCAAAGTTCTGAGACAAAAACGACTTGACCTCCTCAATGACTTTGAGGTTGGTTCCGAATATCAGTATGTCATCAACATACAAGCACAGTATAACTCCTTCGCCCCCACCATGGCGATAGTATACACATTTGTCAGCCTCATTAACAATGAAACCAACAGATGTCAGAGTTGTATTAAACTTATCATGCCATTGCTTAGGTGCTTGCTTCAGGCCATATAAAGATTTCAGCAACCTACACACCTTTCTTTCCTGACCATCTATCACAAAGCCATCTGGCTGTTGCATGTAGATTTCCTCTTTTAGCTCTCCATTCAGAAAAGCCGTCTTAACATCCATCTGGTGGACGAGAAGACCATGCGAGGCTGCCAACGAGAGTAATACTCGAATGGTGGTCAGTCTAGCTACAGGTGAATAAGTGTCGAAGTAATCTTCCTCTTCTTTCTGGTCATAGCCCTTGGCCACAAGCCTAGCCTTGTACTTTTCAATCGTACCATCGGGCCTAAGCTTCTTCTTGAACACCCACTTACATCCTAATGGTTTGCAACCATAGGGACGTTCAGTGATCTCCCATGTCCCGTTAGCCATGATGGAATCCATCTCATTACGGACCGCATCCTTCCAGTAGTTAGCTTCTGAAGAGGCATACGCTTCTGAAATAGAAGTGGGAGTATCATCCACGAGGTACACGAAGAAATCATCACCAAAGGTCTTTGCAGTCCTTTGTCTCTTGCCCCTACCAAGGGTTTCCTCGTCATCCTCCTCAGGATTTTCATCATGTGTTTGTTCATAATATTCCATAGGGATGGCAGGTTCAGGAGTCTCCTCAGATTCCTGTCTAGGAGTGCTTTGCATATCTCTCATAGGAAAAGTATCCTTGAAGAATGTAGCATCCTTAGACTCCATAATTGTACCGACCTTCTGGTCAGGTACCTCAGATTTCACTACTAGAAATCTATAACCAACGCTGTTTTTAGCGTAGCCCAAATTAACGAGTCCACAGTCTTGGGTCCAAGCTTACGCTTTTTGGGGATCGGCACATTGACTTTCGCCAGACAGCCCCAAGTGCGCAAGTACGAGAGTGTTGTCCTCCTCTTTGCCCATTTCTCATAGGGAGTGATCTCATTATCCTTTGTCGGAACTTTATTCAGGACATGACATGCCGTCAATATAGCCTCCCCCCACCATGCCTTGGATAAACCCGATGTATCTAACATGGCGTTAACCAAATCAGTTAGAGTACGGTTTTTCCGCTCGGCAACCCCGTTTGACTGGGGTGAATAGGGAGGCGTCCTCTCATGAATAATGCCGTGTTCCGCACAGAAGGAATCAAACTCACTCGAGAAGTACTCTCCACCACGATCTGACCGGACTCGTTTAATTTTCTTTTCAAGTTGATTCTCAACTTCTGCCTTATAGATTTTAAAGTAGTGTAGAGCCTCATCTTTAGTATTTAACAGGTACACATAGCAATATCTAGAGGAATCATCTATCAATGTCATGAAGTATTTCTTTCCACCTTTAGTCAACACACCATTCATCTCACAAAGATCAAAATGTATGAGTTCTAATGGTGCCAAGTGTCTCTCCTCCGCGGCCTTGTGAGGCTTGCGAGGTTGCTTAGCTTGCACACATGAAAGGCACTTAGAGCCTTTGGCTAAAGTAAAACTCGGGATTAAATCCAACTTGGCTAGCCGCGTCATAACACCGAAACTAATGTGACAAAGACGTGAATGCCAAACTTCAGATTCATTAACATTCGAATGAACATGGTTCACGACTTTATTACAAAAATCTGCGAGGGAAAGGCGAAACATCCCTCCGCTCTCATAACCTTTTCCAACAAAGAGTCCATATTTCGTAACAACTAATTTATTAGACTCGAAAACCAACTTAAACCCTTCTCTACATAGAAGGGAGCCACTAACGAGGTTCTTCTTGATGGCGGGGACATGCTGCACGTTCTTCAGCTGCACGATCCTTCCCGAAGTAAACTTCAGATCGACCGTGCCAACACCATGAACAGAAGCACTCGCGCCATTCCCCATCAATACAGACCCGTGGCCTGTGACCTGGTAAGAAGTGAACAATGACATGTCAGCACACACATGTACACCTGCACCTGTGTCCACCCACCAATCGGTGGGCTGAAACACTGAAAAAACAGTAAATAAATTACCGTACCCAGGTGCACCATTCTCATTGTTGTCCACAATCATGTTGACGGACTTGGAGTCCTGTCCTGACTTCTTGTACTTGTTTGGGCACTTGTTGGCCCAATGTTCAACCGAACCACAAGTGAAGCAGTCCTTGTCCTTCTTGTTCTTCTTGAAGGTCTTCTTACCCTTCTTCTTAAAGTCGGTATTGTGTTGGACACCGTTCTTTCCCTTGGGCTTGTGGGAGTTGAAGTTCTTCTGGTTCACCATGTTGGCGACAGAAGTCCCTTCGGCCCCTTTTCCGTGCGAGTCCTTTGCCCTTGAATTCTGCTCAACACTCAGATGGCCAATGACATCCTCCACAGAGAATTCACGCCTCTGATGTTTCAGAGTGGTGGCAAAGTTCCTCCAGGAATTAGGGAGCTTAGCGATTATGCAGCCCGCGACAAACTTGCCCGGTAACTCGCACTTAAGAAGTTCAAGCTCCTTAACAATGCATATTATCTCATGAGCCTGCTCCAATACAGGACGGTTTTCAACCATCTTGTAATCATGGAACTGCTCTATAATATACATCTCGCTTCCGGCATCGGCTGCCCCGAACTTAGATTCGAGCGCCTCCCACAAGTCCTTGGCGACATGCACATGTAAATATGCGTCGACCAGTTTATCTCCGATCACGCTAAGAACTGCTCCGAGAAACACAACGGTAGCCTCCTTGAACGCCTTCTCCTGTTCAGGAGCAATCGTTCCCGTGGAGACACCGGTGACCCAGAACACGTTCATAGCCGTGAGCCATAACGTGGTCTTAGTCTGCCAACGCTTAAAGTATGTACCGGTAAACTTATCCGGTTTCAGTGCAGCGGCAAAGCCACTTGCCGAAAAATTCCTACACATAATAGGTTTTTGGATTGTTGAGTAAATAGGCAATTTCTCGATTAAATTAATCCACGAGTAAATCACTAGCATGACATTGACACATATGATCGCATACTGATATTCAGTCAAACTAGCACATACTACGCTAATAGCAGAAAGATCTACGTACAACGCTAGCATGGCTAAAACAGAAAACAGTAGGAGCGGGACCGGCGGCAGCAGCAGCAAGGGAATGACGGTGGCGGCTAGGGTTAGGAGACACCGCACATTTATAGGCGCAACCGCGTGGAGAGACGTGGGCTCGACCCACGTCCGAGTCCGTGACAGCCCACGTCGTGGCCCAGCTGTCAGAGAACTCTCGCGTAGGTGTAAGCTCGGCTCGGCTCAATCCCGCAACCCGCGTCGTGACGAGGCGGGCGGCGGAGGAGTGCGCGAGGGCCTCTTCTCTTCTCAAGCTCCAATAGCATGTAGAAGAGAAACCCTTATAAGGAGGTCCAACTCCTCTTCCACTTCCGGGATGGGACTAAACTTCCCACTACACCTAGTGCCATATAACCCACATGGGCCCTTAGAGATTTTTCAGAAATTGCTACATGGGCCTAGAGCCCATCTCAAATTTCAGCACCAAACCAACACAAAAAGAAAAGCTACAGCTCACCCCGCAAAAAACAAGAAAGAAAAGTTATAGCTCACACGAATCAGTATTGAATCTTCTATGGCCCTTCAGCACACATTGCCCTGATTTACACATAAAATCAAGAAAACTACTGTGCAAACACTTGCAGGATCCATATAGTTCCCGTGTTATTTTCCGCCTAAAGCATCATTTGTAGAATTCCAATGTTGTGAGATCCTGAATTAATCTATAGTAGACGATATTTCATTATAGTGTTTTATCTGCTTTTATGTCTTCGAATTACCAGATGCAAATCAGTGCACACTTCATCAGAATGAAAAAAAGAAAAATATTTCGTGCACTTTTTTTTGAGAAAAACATTTCGTGCACTTTTATCCGGAACAAAAATGTCTTTATGGGCCGGCTTTCCCGGCCGTAGGGCTACTTCTTTGTGTCGCCTATGGTTCCCAGGCCCAGCAGCACCGTGCCCGGCCGGGCTATCTTTTGCCAACCCGATAGTATTCGTTTCATCCCTGTAAATATTATGGTGGTTTGAATAAAGCTTCACGAGATTGTCTTAAAAAAAATAAAGAATTACACTACCACCCACTTTTCCTTGTCTCAAAAAAGAAAGGAAAAAAAAGGGCCGTGCGGCGTGCGTGGCGACTCCGCCGGCTTTCCCCATTCTTCCCAGGTCGCCGAGTCAACATCCGTCACCGGCGGCAGAACCACCCTGCGCACCTACCCCCGTTCCCCCAAAACCCAGGTACCCAGGCTTTCCCTCTGCGAGCCCCCCGAGCCCTAAGCTCCAGCGAGCCCCTATGGCGGCGCAGGAGATCAAGGACGCCGTGCAGGCTTACACGGGCCTCTCACCCGCGGCCGCCTTCACCGTGCTGGCTCTCATGCTCGCCACCTACCTCATCGTCTCCACCCTCTTCGTCGCCCCAGACGCCGCCGCTTCCGCACCGGCGGCTCATCCCCAGCCGCCTCAGCAGCAGAAGCAGGTGACGGAGGCGGAGGCGGAGGCGGAGGAGCCGTTCGTGCCGCTGTTTCCGGACCCTGTGCAGGTGGGCGAGATCACGCTCGAGCAGCTCAGGGCGTATGACGGCAAGGATCCAGCCAAGTCCATCCTCATCGCCATCCGCGGTCAGGTCTACGACGTCTCGCGCGGGAGGTGAGGGTTATATTGTGTTCTAGTACCATTGTGCTATGTTTTGGTCAGGGTTCAGTGTGGACAGATACGCGCATGAGCTGAATTTAACATTGTAAATCATTCCAACCTTGAGTAACTAGACTAGACTATTTAAGATTATCAGTTAGAAGCAGTTCTACTATAAACAAAGCACGTTAATATGGAGTGGTAAAGAGCTGATCTAAGTTAGGAACAGATAGAAGCAACATACCTAATCTGTGCTAGTAACTGTAGGCAATTATCACACTGGTGACGTGGTAGTCCATTGAATTCTACTTCCTCCGTCCCAAAATAAGTGTCTTAGCTTTAGTACAATTTTATACTAAAGCTAATACAAAGTTGAGAAACTTATTTTGGGACGGAGGGAGTATTTGATTGAGACATGAAGGCCTGGATCTTTTTAGGTGTTGATGTTATACTCCTAATATAGGAGTCTCTTGCTGCCCTTCAATTGGTGGAGTGCAAAATGGTGAACTTCACACATGTAATGAGGATTTGAGCAATCCAATATGGTTCTATGGATTTGCTTCTTCTCAATAGATTTTGTTGTCACGGTGTTGCTAGACATTTGGTTATTCTTGAATGCTTAGACCGGGAGTTTAAGATGTACCTTGTGCATCTAAGCACCTGGGTATTTGATCAACTGGACTATAGTCAATGGACATGATAGACAATATTCTGTAGTCTTCAGTGGCGGAGAATGGAACTTTTTTGAGGCGGGGCGAACTCTTAAACCAAAAAAATAAATAAATAAATGATGCAAAACCAACATAGATATAGAATTGCTTTGCATTATATTTTTCGTAGCAAACTTTTCATCTGCACGCTCTTGTTTGAAAGAATCCTTTGTTTTATTTATAAGGCAATCAAATAATTTGTTTTATTCGAATAGACATGGCATTGCAATCCTATAGTTTATTTTCTTCTACTCCGGTGTTTCTAAAAAATCCTACAGATTAAAGAAGCCCTTAGCGATTTGATACTCAGCACACCGATCTTTAGGCATTTATTAACTAACGGTTCAGAGAAGATTCACGGGAACACAACACTGAAGTTCCACTCGAGAAAGTTTCTCCTAAAAACGAAGAATATCAGTGAGAGCCTGATACACGCTGAACTCACTCATCAGTCACCACGCCTAGGTACAAAAACACCAAAGGTTAATGTGCACATGTCAGTCGTGCGTGCGTGGTGTTTACTCTTGCTCAATTGAGGTTTCTGGAGCCTGGCGTTGTGTCATGCGTGGCCTGCATGGACGAGTAGATCGAGCGAAGGCACCAGTCTGTGACGGCCCAGTCAGGTGTCTAGGATTCACGGCCCAGTAAAAAGTTTTACCGTGAAATTTGGCGATCAACTCGATATTTAGTGATCTGCTGATTGTATACGTAAATACCTATTAAAAATTTCCCAGAAATCAAGGTAGGGCGAGCGCCCCACCTCGCCCTACCTCGTCTTCCGCCCGTGGTAGTCTGTACTCTCAGCTCTCAATCACTTTTCTACATGGGTTATGGCGTCAGTCTCGTGTCGATTTTAGCTACAACAACAGGTTAACTGACTTAAGCGACAGTATTCAAGGTGTTCGTTCGTTAACACTGTAAATTTAATATCTCCAATAATCAAATGGAACTCTTAGAATGTAAATAAAATACAACGAATGTTTGTACCGTACTTGTCTGTCCGTCCTTATACCCTTAGATGCAGTAGGAAAAGAGAGAGAGAGGGTTCAAGTAGACTGTCAAATAAAAGAACATGTTGTGCTTAAAATTTTCTCTTTGAACCACTTCTGGGAGCTTTGAAGCTGTACTCCATTTTCACGAAGACTATCCATTGGTATAATGATTTGATGGGGTGAAGTTTCCGTTTGCAATCTGTCCAGATGTTCATTCACATTGTGTTAATATTAGGAAAATAACTACAACAAGTGTTGAGAACTGTTGGTTAAAATGATATCATATTTATTGTGGACTGTATTTTAACTCCGCACCACTTTTTATACTACTATATTAGGCTCTCTGTATTTAATGTGATGTAGCACTTATTTTTATCTCTAGTTTCTTCATTTCTTATTATAGTGCCAATGTTCTGTTGTTTGTATCCACCTTATTTCTTCAGAAGCACATGATTGTTGTCTTACTGATCATAATTATCATGTGCCATCTCCTTGTTATGCTCCACGTTTGTCTGTAAGATATTCTAGTTGGTGAAATCATTTGGTACTGTAGTTTATTGTGGCATTGTTTGTCCTGATGTCTACAATTAGCTGTACACTAGTACATAGCTAGTGTCGGTTACCCTTAAAGTCATTGTTTTGTTTAACTATTATTCATCTTGTGAGTCTGCTGTTTCAACAGACAGCAAGCATATTCTTATTCATTGCTGAGACTGTCTTGACTCTAGAGTTTGTAGTGCAGTTCTCTAGCTGGTGCTCATTTGGCCCAAGTACGGCCAAGAAATTAGGTATATAGGTCTGAATCCTTGATACAATCTTCTGCAAGGGGCGTCTTGTGGATCTGAGTTTCAGATATAAGCTCGGTACTTATGCACTGTATTACTCCCTCCGTTCCTAAATATTTGTCTTTTTAGAGATTTCAAATGGACTATCACATATAGACATATTTTAGAGTGTACATTCACTTATTTTGCTCCGTATGTATTCAGTTGTTGAAATCTCTAGAAAGACAAATATCTAGGAACGGAGGGAGTAGATGTTAATACTAGGTTGAACATGCTGTCCACATCTGCATGAGGAATCGAAGCTGAGTTTGTTTATCTGTGATATAATGCACAAGTAAGATATTTGTGTAGATGTATAATTCCATCTGATGACTATCACACAACTTGTTATGTCCTCGAGGTAGTTCTCGAAGTAGTAAGATCTTGCTTGTGTCATGGTGTGTATACAATACAATGCAAACTGTTGATCATTGATGACTCAGTTGTCTATTTTCTCTTGAGCTCAGGCTGTTTTATGGACCTCAAGGACCATACTCCTTGTTTGCCGGGAGGGATGCATCTCGGGCCCTGGCATTGATGTCATTTGACCTTAATGACCTGACTGGAGACTTGGAAGGCCTGAGCCCAGACGAACTGGAGGTTTTACAAGACTGGGAAGAGAAGTTTAAAGAGAGGTACCCTGTGGTGGGCCATCTTCCTTGTGAGAAAGGCAACAGCTGATGCTCAGCCTGATCACGAGGAAGAGAAGGCCTAACTCTGTGTCTGGGTTCTTGTCTCGTTGCCTGCAAGTTCTTGTGTCTTTTACTACTGGACTGCGAGCGGTAGAGAGATCTAATGCGCTGACAGGTGATGTTGTTTGTATGTGTGCTGCATGAGTGTGTGTGACTAATGCACCTGCTTTACTACTCCTACTTTGGTTGGTGTGTGTCAGTGTGTGGGAGGAATTTTGAGTGACAGAGAAACCTTGGCGCTGAAAGGCCGTGCTTTAGATTCGTGCCATAATCCAATTCATCAATCATCGTATCGTATCCAAACGACGATTTTGCCTGCTCCGATTCTTCTAGCATTGTCGGGAAACAGCATCGGCATCATTTCCACCGATCATCAGATTCTTCGTCTAGTGTCTGCCATATTTTTCGTCTGCTCTACACTAGCATTGGAATCTCGATCGAGAGAGAGAAAGAGAAGAGTCAGTGCCTTTCTTTTTCCATGTCGCAGCGCTCTGCACCCGCTGCCACTGTTGTCTGGTCCTTTTTCATTCGACGGGACCCGGCGAGCCAAGCCACGGGGTTATCGCCGCGGCGACGCAGTACGGGCAAATTTGACAATTTTGACCTATAATCGAAAGCAAATCACAGAATGAACTGGTTTTGAAACTATTTTACACCCCTAATCCTTTTGTGTAGCGCCCGCCACGCCGGCGCCACACCCTACGGTGCAGCGCCTAGCTTCGGGGCGTTGCACCACTGTCCACCGTGGCAGCCCACGGGCCCGCACTCAGCCGTGCAACGCCTCCGAGCTAGGCGCTGCACCTGTAATGTGCAGCGCCTAGCCGCTAGGCGTTGCACGTGTAATGTGCAGCGCCTAGCCGCTAGGCGCTGCACTGTGACTTATATGCAAACGCGCCAGCCCTCTCCTCCCCCACCCTCCCCATTGGCAGTTACAGAAAAAAGGGCGGCGGCCATCTGCACTCCCCCTCTCAATCCCCTCTCCCAAATCCTTCCGATCCGACGATTTGGTCCGTGCATTTGTTCACCAATCCATCGTAGAAGGTACTCTCCTCCGATCCCCTTCTTTCTATCCATAGAAAATATTATGTTTTGAAGATTTGGGGAACCCTTGTTTGAATCTTGCATGTATTAGATTTGGGCAACTTTTGTTTGAATCTTGCGTATATTAGATTTGGGGAACCTTTGTTAGATTAGAATGTGGTTTGGATAGATAGGTTGACATGTTATTTATATAGTTTGGATACATAGATTGACATGTTTTTTGTATGAAGAAGTAGATTGACATGTTATTTGTATGGAGAAGTAGATTGACATGTTATAGTTTGGATACATAGATTGACATGTTATTTGTATGAAGTAGGCCCAAGTAGGGGGAAGCACCATATGCTTTGGATCTTGCATGTAGTAGGCGTACTTTAGTTTTTTTGAATTGAAAAGATAATCGTGTTGACAAGAATGCTTTGTTGAAATTGTTAGGATGGTTTGGCTTCTCGATGATCACTGGGACCATCAACACCGGTCGTACGCTATGGCGATGCAGCAGCGGGTAATACTGAAAGTGGCCGGTGTTATGAATTTCGTATGTTTGTTCAAACACAAATGCCCCATATGTAATGTTATGATTTGTTTGTTTGTAGGAGCTTGCACCTCTGAAGCTTCGGTCTCACGGTCCATCTAGGTATCCAAACATTCCTCTATAACGAACTTGCGCTTGTCCATCACCACGGCCAAGTCCACCACCAAGGCCAAGACCATCACCAAGGCCGAGACCATCACCACGGCCATTACCACCACGTCGAGCTCTTCCACCACCACGGCCGAGACCACCACCACCACCTCTACCACCACCACGGCCTCTTGTAAGTCCAAGTTGCCGACCTCTTGGTTGGCTAGGCACTAGTTGGCTACCACTTGGTTGCCTTGGCACTTGTTGGCTACCACTAGGTTGGCTAACACTTGGTTGGCTAGGCACTTGTTGGGTACCACTTGGTTGCCTTGGCACTTGTTGGCTACCACTTGGTTGGCTTCCCACTTGTTGGCTACCACTTGGTTGGCTACCACTAGGTTGGCTACCACTAGGTTGGCGACCACTAGGTTGGCTACCACTTGGTTGGCTCCCTTGTGTAGCTCCATGTTGGCTTGTGCTTGCATCATTTTTCTTGGACCTTTTCCTTGGTTTCGTACATTTTCTTTTGTTGTGGCCATGACCTTTGCACTCCCCACAACGGGAGCTCTCACGAGGCTCTTGGAATTGGTCGTTGCCCGCTTCGCGGCGCCCACCATGGCCCCATCCGTCCATGTCGCCTCTAAGACGCTTTGTCTTACGTCTACCCTGTTTAACAACCTTCAACTCCGGATCCGGCCATAGTTGAACTCCATGATACTCCGGCCATTGTGATTGGTCAAAGTATGGGTGAAAGCGGGGAGCCCATGTTTTCTTGACCGTCATGATTGAGAACTAGGACTCCCTCACGGTGCGTGGGTGATTGATGTCCACATTCCTAACGCGGCCGGCGGCATACAAATGTGAGCATGGGAGATGAAGCAACAATGGCCTCCCGCAAGTGCAATCACATTGTGTTAACGACACCTTGAAAGCCCGACCTCCATGTTGCCGGCCATCGTTTGTGGTTCCTCCTGGCTCTTTCACTTCGTACTTCCACTCCTCATTGTCATATAATATAGCTTCTTCTGAGTCCGCCTTCCGTGATTGAAATAGCAACCATTCATCAACTTTGGGTGGGAACTTGTACTTGTACTTCCGTGGGTTCTCACCCGCTATCTGTGCATCGGTTTCCATCGAGTACTTTACAAAGTACGCATTCATCCTGTCAAATGTGTATTGAACTATTGCCGTCACGGGTAATCCACGTGCACCTTTGAGCACCCTATTGAAGCATTCGGCCATATTGCTTGTCATTTGACCGTATCTCCGGCCATCTTCATAAAAAGCACGTGCCCACTTGTTCCGGTATTGAATGTGCCTATTGAGAAAGTCTTGACCCCCGGGATCAAGTTTTTTGTGTGCGAGCAATTTGTTGTACAAAGTGGCGAAGCGCTTATCGGAGAAAGCGAGACAACAATCTTGAAGATCATCGGCCAACTCCTTAAGGCCACATGCCCTATAGAAGTTCGAACAAAAGTGCCTCATGCACCATCGATGGTGCAACGGAGCATGCCCGGGAATGTCAATCTCCACGGCGTTAAGAATTCCTTGATTCCGATCCGATATGACACAAATTTCCCTTTGAGCGGGTAACACCTTCGTCCTCAAAAGATGCAGAAACCACTCCCAGTTGTCATTGTTTTCCACCTCAACCAAAGCAAATGCCAATGGCAACACCCGGTTATTGGCATCACTTGCTATCGCAACCAACAAGGTGCCCTTGTATTGTCCGGTCAAGAACGTGCCATCAATTGCGATGACCGGCCTACAATGTTCGAAAGCCCTCACACATTGCTCGAACGCCCCAAAAGCACGGCCAAATACTCTGACTTTCCTTCCTTCATGAACCGTTGTTTGGTGCCCATGAGGCTCGACCACATGAACCATGCCCGGGTTTGTCGCGGCCATGGCTAACAACAACCTAGGGATTCGGTTGTATGCTTCCTCCCATGTACCATACAACATCTTAAATGCGGCTTGCTTCGCCTTCCATGCCTTGCCGTATTTCACTTGGTAATGAAAGATGGCTTTCACAAGGTCAATGACATGTTGGACGCTCATTGTTGGAAGTGTGGATATTGAGTTCGAGAGCCTGTAAGCGATGAACTCGGACGTGAGTTGTTTGTGGTCTTGGGACACAATCTTGCCATCCACCCTTTTGCCTTGGCACATGTGAGTTGGCACACAACTCACTACATGCCAAGTAGGACCTCCTTTCCATGGTCTTGCACGCACAATCCACGGACAACCGCCACGGCGTCTTGCCACTCCTTGTTGGACCTCCTTTCCACGACCTCTACCACCACCACGGCCTCTTTTAAGTCCAAGTTGGACCTCCTTTTCATCTTCACATGCACATGCAACCGTGTAGCGCACATTGACGTCCGAGTGCACCACCTTGTGTGGACGATAATGCGTAACCGAGTAGTTGTCGAGCCACATCTTCAAATCCAACAAGCTCTTGAACTTAGAACCTTTAGCAATCCGGTTCTGGTCGTCTACCAAATCACGGTGAGAGCTTGGCCTAACCCCAAGAGCTACACATTGGCCACCATCTACCACGGCTTCATCCGCGAGACTAACATCCTTGAACAATGTAGTCCGATGATCCCGACCAAATACCTTCTCGAAAGCTTCGGCCTCCTTCACCGTGAACCCCTCCGCATCAACTTGTTCATCGGGACCATCGTCATCCGAGTCCGATGCATATGCACGGGAAAAAGGGATGGAATGGTCCATTGTCTCTTGCAAATGATATTTGTCGAGATCACCCACATTGTTGTCATGGAGATCAACTTCATTGTCATCGTCCGCATACTCATCGTTGTCCTCTTGCAAAGATTCATCTTGGTTGTTTCTACACGGGCTCAATGTTGGCCTCACTTCTTGGGTCAAAAGAGGTTCAACAATTTCATCTTGCTTCAAGGGTGGGGGGCTACTAGCAACCAAAGGGGAGGGGTTCCGGTTCAAGTCCAAATGCAAACTTGACTCAACCTTCTTCGTTGCAAATAACTCAAGAGCCTTGTCTAGTGATTCGGCCACCGTCTCCTTGTATGCAACCCAACGTTGCTCCGAGTTTACACGCATTGTCTTCCAACGGATGTGCATTCCAAAACCAACATTATGCCTTCCCTCCAACTCAATGATATCACTAGGGTCCATCCAATTCAAATCTTTCCTAACTTGTTGCAAGAGCTCCGCATAGCTAGGACTACTATCAAACACAATGTCAAGCTCATCCGGGTCCGGTTCTTTATTGCCTTTCAAAAAGGCGTCTTTGTCCCCATGATGAACAAACACACATGTTCTTCCCATCCCTATAAGCAATGAACACAAGGTAACATTGCTTCCATGAGTACTAATCCATGGATTAACACCGAATACAAACCCTAATATATATATATATAACAACAACCCTAACCCTAACCATAACCCTAACCCTAAACCTAACCCTAACCATAACCCTAGCCCTAAACCTAAACCTAGCACCAACATAAGAACACCCATAAGAATAACCCTAGCATACTAACAAAACCTAATCATAGAAATTGACAAACAAACATCTCACATCTCCATGCAAATCTCTAGATCCAAACTAAACTAGGGTTTCCCCAAACTACCAACAAATGAGCAATGGGAGAACTTTACTTCGATCAAAACAAGGGGATCGGAGATTATTACCTTGAGGGAGGGTTTGACTTCGAAATCCACGGATAAATTCTTCAAATTTGCAAGATTTGGAAGAAGATTTGAGAGGGGGGGGGGAGAGTGGGAGAGGGGGCAAAGCTCGGGGAGAGAGTGAGAGAGTGTGTGGTGGGGGGGGGGGGTGGGGGAGGGGGAGGGGGGCCCAGCCAAGTGGCTGGATAAGTCACAGTGCAGCGCCTAGCGGCTAGGCGCTGCACATTACACGTGCAACGCCTAGCGGCTAGGCGCTGCACATTACAGGTGCAGCGCCTAGCTCGGAGGCGTTGCACGGCTGGGTGCGGGCCCGTGGGCTACCACGGTGGACAGTGGTGCAACGCCCCGGAGCTAGGCGCTGCATCGTAGGGTGTGGCGCCGGCGTGGCGGGCACTACACAAAAGGGTTAGGGGTGTGAAATAGTTTCGGAACCAGTTCATTCTGTGATTTGCTTTCGATTATAGGTCAAAATTGTCAAATTTGCCCGCAGTACGTGTCCGCTCTCGCAGTGGCAAATAATCGTGTTCTGAGAGGGAGGCTAGGGCAGGACGGAGCAGAGCACTGGCGCGCACACATCCTCCCTCACATGGGGTGTCTGTCGAGGGAACTGGTGGCACGTACACTACGCGTAACAGGGGAGGGCAACGCAACCGCAACGTTATCTATCCTTGGAGTTGGCGCGTCATGCATGTGATGTGAAGGCAGGGGCGATGGAGCCCTCTCCTCCTCCATAATCTTCTTCCCCCTCGAAACAAACGGCGGGCGGGTCCGGGGCCGCTCCGGAGATTTACGCCCAACTGTTTCCTGTCTTTCGCACGCCGACCTACCAGCCGTGCTCCTAGATATTTTCTCGTCTCTCGCTTCATCGCAGATTTGGATTCGGTGACAGCAGAGCAGATCCAAGACGTGTTAGATAGATGGCGGAGGGACCTGCTCTGTTTTTCTTTCTTGCCGTTGCCGTGTTTGCCACAGATGGGAGGGGCCTGCTTTTCAAATTTCATTGCTGCCGTAAAATGCTGGAGCGCTAGCTCGTGGGCATAAATGCAAGAGTTATTATTGCATGGCCCCCCTGCCCTTCATTCTTGTGTGCTGCTACCACAACCCAATATGGTGCTAGCTGGTTCACATAAGGGGATGATGCATGCATGCCCCTTTCATTTCTTGGTCCGGATCTACATATGTCAACCCCAACGTGTTTCATTCACGATTTGCTACAGCTGCGCAAGTGACATCTTTGCGGTAGCACCGCACACAGGTCTGGGGCTCTCGGTAGGCTTCGGGAAGGAAACTGCACAAGTGATTCGTTCATTGGCAGCACTTCACCTCCATTGATTCTGGCCTTGATTTAATGTTCAGTCCCCAACTTCAAAATCGTGTCAAATGTCCTCCTCCAAACAGTGGATTTTATCTTTTTTGTAAATGTTTGCGCCTCAAGATTATTCCATTGATAACTGAAATCCGGAAATTCTAATGTTCGGCATTTGTCGAATATTGGCTACTAATTGATTGGTTATCAAAAGGTCTAGCCAAGCTCACATCAAGATCAAGTTATCAATGTTCGGCTTTGTCAATTTTTTGCTTGGCAACAATTTTTTTTTGCGGGAAAGAAGAGTACGCCATCAAACATAGCACAACGCTGATGACCAACGACCTTGACAGAACACTAGCAATCCACACTAGCAATCCAATCATGAACAAGTAAGAATCACAAACATGCAGGAAAGCATACACCATAGGACCAAAGGAACTAGTCAAAATTTGGTAGCAAACCAAGCATGCCCTTATCATGAAGTTGTCATCGCCTATAAACACGGTCAAATATCTAATTCTACCATGCTCCTAGGTTTTCTTTTTTCGAGGTACCATGCTCCTAGGTTGCTCATAAGTCATGACAATTTAACAAATATAGCTAGTGTTTTAAGCGAGAAATTTATCTCTTTGAGTAGAGCTTCTTTTTCTCCCCGATACACGAGTCTAAGCACCATAAAATAGAGAAATTGTGTGTGTAAAAGAGAAGGTCAAAGTGTGACCATCCCTTCTTTGACGGTGCTTCTTGAGTACCCGGTGTTGAGCTTCGGGGTGAAAACCCTAGGCCTGGCACGAGTGGGTTATACCTGGCAATGGTGATGTTTATGAGTTGTTGCCTTGTTGAAGTCATTGCTCGGATATGCTCGTACTTGTTCTTCAAGGTGAAAACCTAGAATCTGGCCCATGGTGGTTGGATCGGGTGGCGATGACTCTTGAGCGTTGTTCCCTTACTGAAGGCATTGTTGTTGAAGAATATCGTTACCCTTGTGGAGTCAAGATATGGTTGGTGTGGATAGGATCATTGTTGTCGTCTGTAGATCACTGTTTCGACCGCTTAGGGGATTTATCTTTTTCCTCGCTTAGGCATATATTTTGTTTTGTATGACTTTACTCTTTTTTCTCAGCGTGATTTTGTGTGTGTGCGTGTTGGTGTTGGTTGTGTGTCCTAACTATGCAGAGGCCGAGTGTATGCGCATTGTGTTTGTATCTACTTGATGCTTCATTTTGAGTCAATAAAATTCATGCTTTGTCCAAAAAGATAACTTAGAGGCATGCATGGCTAAAACAACTTGAGTTAAAGGCATGAAAGCTAGATAATAGACTAACTATGGAAGAATTTAAGTAAACTTATCTAACATACAAACAGATACAATTCAGAACATCGAGACTGAGTACAAAGCTAAGTAGCATAAAAAGCAAGTACTCAACAAAGTCTTCGCAAGAATCACATGGAAAGGAGGCAGGGGAAGTTCTTTGAAACACGGATGTCGGTGTGAAATTTGATAGTGCCACGACTAGCTGGAAAGCTGAAAGGGGAAACAAGAGATGGATTTTACCCAGGTTCGCCCTCTCTCTCTCTCTCTCTCTCTCTCTCTCTCTCTCTCTCGGTAAACCCTACTCCTGCCCGTGTTGTATTGGATTGATGGGGTGTACAAGGTACATGGATGATCCCTAGGATCATATATAGGTGTATCGAGGGATTGAGTGTAAGGTACCTATCGACTAGCTCGGCCTTGGTTTATGAATGGTACCGATGCCTAGGGTTACACGGAACCTAGTTGACTAAGGCGGTTGGAAATCCCTCTTGGATCCCCGGTCTTCTTGCTTTGGTTGTCAAGATGTCGGATCCTTTCTTCTAGAGTGCCCATAAGTCGGGGGCCTTGGGGCCTGGTAGGCTGACTTCCAATGGCATGAGATACCCTTGGGTCGTAACACCGTCAACAGATGAATTATAGTAAGTAAAGCGATCCAAAGAAATAGTGCAGTGTGTTTACTCTAGTTCAAACTATTGGCGTAGTTTTTCGTCTGGTTTGGAGAGGCTGAGCCACAACTCTGAATACACACAAGTCTTTTCCTTGTTCTTCTTGATCTAATTTCCTCGGGACTCACCCAATCACCCGGTATGGTGATCTCTAGACTGGCACAACTTGTTCTTTGGTGAATTCACAATTGGATGCTCTTGAATGACTCCTAACTATTTGGAGGATGCATAGTTCTCAAAAGTAACAAGTCAAGTTAGTCTTCGTTCAAGTTCTTTGGTGATGCTCAATCACTTAACACTTTTAGGCTTTGGTTCCTCACTAGGATTTGTCTCCAATCTTGTGTGTGTGTGTGTGTGGGGGGGGGGGGGGGTGGGGGAGGGTTTCTCAGACAACACTTGTCTCAAATTCACTTGGAGCAGCCAACCACAAATGGTTGGGGTAGGGTGGCTATTTATAGCCTACGAGCAAAGCCATGGCGGCTGATATGACCGTTGGATGAGCACATGCCAATGTGCATGCGACACATAGCTAACAATCAAATTTCAACTCAGACCACTAGACAAACTTGGGCGGCAAGTTTTCCAACTCTTCAGTGACGACTTTTAACCCGCCTGTCCCGAAGGAGTAACTTCGACAATGAAGCTAAAAGATACTTCAAAAGAGATTTCCAAGTCTACACCCACTAAAGAGTTAGGTTCGATTGAGCATGCACGTGAAGGCTTCAATATTGCTTTCACTTAGACCCCACCCCCCAAATAGTACGTTTTTCTTATGACTCAAACAAAGAATAAAGAAACTTGTAAACCGAAGTCTACCCATCAACTTTCAACTCCTTATCGGGCATTATGAAGACTACAATGTTCTCACAACATTTTTACGGTTTATCACCCATTGATTGGACCAAATCCTCGGGGACTACATCGTCCCTTAACTATTTTGTCATTAATCATCGAGAATTCACAATGGAGCACTAGATGCACTCACAACTTGGCTCGACCAAAAGTCATGGTCAAACTCAGTTAAAGGACTATCTGGCTCTCATAGGTATACACCAACCCGTCACATGGCTACGTATGTGCCCGTACATACGGTTCCTGGCTACAAAGTTGGCTCACACTGTCATTCGAGCATCAACTAATTCCTACCCAGTCGTATATTGTTTTTCACTACTACACCACCTAGGCTACTCATAAGTGACGACAATGTAACAAATAAGACGTGAAATGTAACAATATACCTATTGGATTGGCATAAGTAACGTGCTATACAATTCTAACCATGAACCTTGATTCACACCGTGAGAACCAAAAAGAGGAATACATATCTAGCCGTAAATAATAGTAGCTTTAAGTACTATTAACAACAAATTTTGAATACGGCACTAGTTCACAATTGGATTTATATTATTATTTTTCTCGGTGTTTGAATCAAATCCGAAGTAGGAGTCTTACATGATCATGTCATTCCACTAGAGTTTCAGCGAAATGTCTTGTTACTGTATATATCATTAGCCCATCGAAGCTCGAAACGGTGGTACCATTTCATATTAACGGAAATGTTAACGCCCACATGTGTGGGCGTTAGCCATCTCAACCACACACCTTTATCGTCGTCCAGCAGTATCTGCACGAATCTTGGCACGTTTTGACTGATTTTATGTGCCACGTAGGACAAGGCGTGTGTGTGGTGTGTGAGAGAGGTCGCCCACACATCCATTTTACCTCACGGAGGGGCCGGCGTGTGGGCGTTTAGCAGTTCGCCCACACACCAGTTTTCAGTCACGCACAAGGGCTGGTGTGTGGGCGTTTGCCATCTCGCCCACACGCCCGCCTCCTCTCCCACACCCCAAGCTGCCAGTTGCCATGCGTTTTGCAGTGTACATGGTAACTGCCCTAGTGTGATTGCAAGAAGATGGCAACTCTCTCTTTTTTTTACCCCGAACATGTCAGTTGCCATATTTTTTGAGTGGTACATGGCAAACTGCCCTAGCGTGCACGTAAGCAGATGGCAACTCTTTCTTTTTACATGGCAACTGCCCTAGCGTGCTTGTGAGCACATGGCAACTCTCTCTTTTACCCGAACATGTTTTTTTTGCCCTGCCTTTTTTTGTAGCGCTACATGGCAACTGACTAGTGTTAGTAGGTGGCAACTCCTAAAGTTTTGAAATCATGGCAACCGCAGTAGACCAGACCACACATGGCAACAGCTGTAGTTGTCCAAAAAAATGGCAATCTGGAACTTTGACCTGAGATGGCAACTGCAGTTGAGCAAAGATGGCAACTGTAGTTGTCCGACATGGCAACCATAGTTCAGCGACATGGCAACTGCACTTAAACAAACATGGACGAGGGTCCGGCCCATGGCAACTGCAGGCGCGCGGTAAAGTGTCACGTGAGGCGTGCGGGACCACGAGGTACGAGGCCTGACGTACCGGGCGTGTGGGCGTTATCTATTTTGCCCACATGCACGCGTGTAAGAGGGATCGGGAGGGAAAAAAAGAGGCGTGTGGGCGCTAGTTGTTTTGCCCACACACAGGCGTGTGGGCTGGTCCTCTTAGACACCACACAGCACGTGTGAGCAGTTCCCTTAACGCCCACGCGTATGGCAGTTAGCGGCGTCCCATATTAAAGTCTTACTAGATATGCTTTCCTCTGCAACGCTTATAGTAGCACACAAACCATGCCAGTGTCAAATGACGTGGAACCTACATGTTTTTCTCAAGAAAGTATCCCGTGGACAGTACCACTCAGTGGAAATATGAAAACACAAATGTGGACTACCGGATATGGAATGTGGACTTCTGATCGAACCCCGTGTTTTTTTAATATAATGAACCGCATGGCTGGTTATGGTTTTGCACAAAGCCCTGGTCTTTTCTTGTGAAATACATGAAATGGGTGGGTGGGTGACCCAATCCTTGGATTGCAGATCCATCGGTTCACGTTTGAGTTTTTAGGTTTCCACCGAGGCAGGTCTCCATGGCATACTTCATCTACTCGTTTTCTCGTATAAGGCCCAGTGAAAAAGTATCGCGGAATTATTTACATAGCTACAAATTTATAAAAAAAAAAGGTCAAAGCAAAAAAATTTAGGGAATAAGGAAAATTCAGAAAAGGGGAAGAAAAAACAGACCAACTCATGTAAGACTAGATGAAATTAACATCAAAACATATACTATATAAGAAAGTTTATATGCCAGCAAACTCCTTAATTTTAAAAATAGAAACATATGTTTAAATCATGATGTCTGTAAGTGGTCTAAAGGACCATTTATTTATTAAATTGAGGCAAACGATAGTAGGTACATATCCTATAGCAATATTTGGTACCTCTTTTTCGTCCCGTGCCATGCAAAGGTAGAACTTTTAGTTGAAGGCAACAGAAAGCAGATCAACTTGTAGGAAACGTAGAGTAGTGCAATAGGTAGGCTCGATGGTCGTCACTCAGTGCTAAATATTTTATAGAAAAGAAGTGCCCACAGATAGAACAATATCAGTTCCCCCTCTGCCTTTCTTTCCTTTTTGAGAGTGAGCAATGCGGCTTTCGATAGAGTCGGTGGCGCACTGAAACAACCACGGAAAGGTTTTGTACTTTCATCTCCATAGATGTATATACATATGTGTGTGTCATAATCTCCATCGAATATAAATTAGGTACGCTGCCAGCACAACAGCTAGAGTGAAACCAATGCAGCTAGCAATTCTCAAGACAAGTTAAAAAATTCTCTTAAAAAAAGACAAGTTATTTTTTTAAGAAATTGTCTAGACAAGAAGGCTCCAGCTCCAACAATAAGTGTTGGATCTAGGCCTGATTGGTGTTTTTGATTCCCATCCGTCTATCCATCATATGCATGCATGCATGAACTCGACACGCACCGAATTTCTTATAACTCTCATGATCCTCGCCGATGCTTGCCGACTTTAGGAGACACCATCACGGTGCATGATTTGGGCGAGCCTAGTTGGCAGCAACATGGCATCATCAGACCCATGCACACACGGATTAAAAATTGCTTGTATGAGCACGGGTACAGACAGACAGTTCATAGGGCAATCATTATACAAGTGTCTAGCGTGATCATGATGCTCCCTCTTTCCATGGTTTCAATCATAGTAGCTAGTAGTACTCCATGTACCAGGGTGGACGCCATATATACAACTGAGTGATCAGCTAGCTAACCGATGCCATATATGATTAGGAGCGCATTTGTCGATGATCACTTCCCGGCCGGTATTTGCGCGCATATCCTCGTCATCCATAGCTTAGCTCGTGTGCATGCAGTTGCACGCTGCGTTCCAGTTTAGAGAGGAGCTAGCTGTCTGCGAGGTGCATGCGTGTGTGTGTAGTGCTAACCGCTAGCCCAACACCTCCCTTCACCAGCGTGTTAGCTTCCTGCTTGATTCTTATTCTGTAGGTGCGCTGATCTGTTTCTCCTGAGTTCAATTTATCAGCATAATAACTAATAAGTATGATTGAAACCAACTAACTTAGATAGTGTTCATGCGTTCGGTACTCAAAATAAAAGAAAAGATAGGCTTATTACAGAAGGCAATTTCATGCATGGAGATGTCCAAGCTGCGCGACGACGCCTCATGTTGATTGACGTCCACGGAGGCCTGGAAGGTGGAGAGCTTGCTGAACGGGGGTAGGGCGGCGGCACTAGGCCCCTTGATGTTGCAACTGTTGCATACTTTCTAGTCACCAACACATAGAGACTAATCGTCTGATTTTCAAAAGTTTTGTTTAGGGAAGTGTGTGTTTTCAATCCCTTCGCTCCCCAGGTCGCTCCCGCGGTCGGCTAGGGAGCGAACCCTAGCCGCCGCCAGTGTAGTCCAGTCCGTCCCCCCTTCCCTTGCCGCTGTCAGCAGATGTCGCCGGGCGAAGCCCACGCAGCTCGGCGGGCCCCCCCTCCTCCAACTCGGGCATGGGCGCCGCGGGCCATCCGCTTCGGCGGGAGCTCGACACGGCGCTCATGCGGGTGGTGCACTGGCAAGGGTGGCCACCGGCGTGGGCGCTGTCGGCGTCAAAACCGGCGGATCTCGGGTAGGGGGTCCCGAACTGTGGATTTTGAATCAATGGGGAACAAGGGACGAAGGAGACGATGTTTACCCAGGTTCGAGCCCTCTCGAAGAGGTAAAACCCTACGTCCTGCTTGATTATATTGAAGTGTATATGACGGTTACAGAGTCGATCTACTACGGGAGCAGATGAACTAAACCTAGATGAGTAGGATGATGGTTCTCTTCTAGCCTCTACGGACTAAACCCCCTGATTTATATAGACACCAGGGGTACTAGGGTTACACATGGTCGATTACAACAAGGGGATAAACATGCCGATTCTTCCATCTTGACTTGAAGGACACACCAAGGCTCCAAAGGTTTCCTATCCGGACACGGAGTCGCCTTATAGCTCGGCCTTCTAGTAGTTGCAGAACAACCCACCTGTCCGGCCGATAAGAAATAGTCCGGCAGCCCGAGGACCCCTTAGTCCAGGACTCCCTTAGGCGCGCTGTTGGAAATATGCCCTAGAGGCAATGATATTGTATTATTATATTTCTCTGTTCATATTAAGAGTTTATATTCTATGTTATAAGTGCTATGATGCTGGAATATGCGTTTCAGTGGAAAACTCATATGCATGTGTGGAATGATAAATGGTAAAATAAGATTTCTTGTCTCGCCTCTAAGACTAGCTCAAGTGTTGTTGGTGATCACGTTTTCCGGATCTTAGGACATCGTTAAGTGTAATGATAGTCCTAAAACAACATTGAGAGTATGACGTTATAAGAACGGTCATATTGAATCAACCCAAACTTATTTGTTATACTTTGAAATGATATCATCATAACTCAATTGCTATAACATGGAGTGTTAACATTTGTTTTAGCTCCTTAGACCATGAGAGTATCATAGTCACTTCTTACCATACGATGCACTTTGGGGTTGCTCAAACGCCATCTATAACTAGGTGATCATAACGACAACTTACAGGTGCATCGAAAAGTTTGACAAGGGACTAGATAGCTCAAGAGTGGAATTTACTCCACTGACAATGGGGAGATATTCTTAGGGCCCTCTTGGTGTGACGGCATCCAACATCGTCTGGCCATACACAGGTGACAACGCCACGGGGATGCCGGAACATGTCAACGAGAAAGAAGAACCAAACCAGTAACAAGGAGACCGGTATAGTAAGCATGTGTATGACTCGAGGATACCGATATATCTCACCTCTAGTTTTGCAAAATATTGCGAAGCAAAGGGAACATCACATGATAACCAAGGGTTTACTCAAATGTCATTCGTGTAATCACATGGATCAATATGGACGTCCATGGTTCCGCTATTGGTCATTGAACGAAGGGGTTTCGTTCATGTCTATGTTTTACCGAACCTACGGGGTCACAAGCTTAAGGTAATCACGATATGCTAAGTGTTAGTAGGACGGGGATATCGAGGATTTATTTGTGGAATTTTTTCATTAATATTCGAAATAGTTTCGAGAGGAACCGAAGCGTTGTGGGGTCATCGGAAGGGTTTTGGAGTCTATCGGGCAATACACCGATAAATACTATATAGGTGGAAAATGTTTTCGCTGATATTAAATTAGTAATAAAAGGCTCTAGTAATTGTTAGGAGGCTTTTATATTTAATTAAATATCAATGGGCCTTCAAAGGCCAAGTGGTGGAACGCCACTTGAGCTATTTGGGCCCAAGTAGAGGTGGCACCCTCCTTTCCACTTGGGGAAGGGAGGGAGGCCGAATTGGAGGGGGACTTCCCCTCCTCTTGGCTGGCCAAGGAGGGCAGTCCTTTCCTTCCTTGTGGCGCCCGTCCCTCTCCCCTCCAACCTATATATACTAGAGGTTTTGCACCTTCTCTCAACACAAGTTTTGGAGCCTGCTCTAGTTTCTCTAGTTCTAGTTCTAGTCGATCCTAGTTGATCGATAAGAGATTGACGTAGATCCTCTAATCCTCATAATTTGAAGCCCAATGTGGTTCTAATTGTTGGGGAACCTAGTAATTTCAAAAAATTTCTACGCACACGCAAGATCATGGTGATGCATAGCAACGAGAGGGGAGAGTGTTGTCTACGTACCCTCGTAGACCGTAAGCGGAAGCGTTATGACAACGCGGTTGATGTAGTCGTACGTCTTCACGATCGACCGATCCTAGCACCGAAGGTACGGCACCTCCGCGGACTGCACACGTTCAGCTCGGCGACGTCCCACGAACTTAGGATCCAGTAGAGCTTCGAGGGAGAGCTTCGTTAGCACGACGGCGTGATGACGGTGATGATGAAGTTACCGACGCAGGGCTTCGCCTAAGCACCGCTACGATATGACCGAGGTGGATTATGGTGGAGGGGGCACCGCACACGGCTTGGAACAATCAACTTGTGTGTCTTTGGGGTGCCCCTTGCCTCAGTATATAAAGGAGGAGAGGAGGGGAGGCCGGTCGGCCCTAGAGGCGCGCCCAAGTGTGGAGTCCAACTAGGACTCCAAGTCCTAGTAGGAGTCCACCAAGAGGAAGGGAGGGAGAAGGAAGGAGAGGGAGGAAAGGAGGAAAGGGGGGCCGGACCCCTAGTCCAATTCGGTTTGGGATAGGGGGGCCGCGTGCCCTGCCTTGTGCTGCCTCCTCCCTTCCACCACTTGGCCCATGAGGCCCAATACTTCTTCCCCCGTATTCCCGTAACTCCCCGATACTCCGAAAAATACCCGAATCACTCGGAACCTTTCCGATGTCCGAATATAGTCGTCCAATATATCGATCTTTACGTCTCGACCATTTTGAGACTCCTCTTCATGTCCCCGATCTCATCCGGGGCTCCGAACTACCTTCGGTACATCAAAACACATAAACTCATAATACCGATCGTCACCGAACGTTAAGCGTGCGGACCCTACGGGTTCGAGAACTATGTAGACATGACCGAGACACGTTTCCGGTCAATAACCAATAGCGGAACCTGGATGCTCATATTGGCTCCCACATATTCTACGAAGATCTTTATCGGTCAAACCGCATAACAACATACGTTGTTCGCTTTTGTCATCGGTATGTTACTTGCCCGAGATTCGATCGTTGGTATCTCAATACCTAGTTCAATCTCGTTACCGGCAAGTCTCTTTACTCGTTCCGTAATGCATCATCCCGCAACTAACTCATTAGTTACATTGCTTGCAAGGCTTATAGTGATGTGCATTACCGAGAGGGCCCAGAGATACCTCTCCGACAATCGGAGTGACAAATCCTAATCTTGATCTATGCCAACTCAACAAGTACCATTGGAGACATCTGTAGAGCACCTTTATAATCACCCAGTTACGTTGTGACGTTTGGTAGCACACAAAGTGTTCCTCCGGTATTCGGAAGTTGCATAATCTCATAGTCATAGGAACATGTATAAGTCATGAAGAAAGCAATAGCAATATACTAAACGATCGAATGCTAAGCTAACGGAATGGGTCAAGTCAATCACATCATTCTCTAATGATGTGATCCCGTTAATCAAATGACAACTCATGTCTATGGCTACTAGTCATTTAGAGGCATACTAGTGACATTCTGTTTGTCTATGTATTCACACATGTACTAAGTTTCTGGTTAATACAATTCTAGCATGAATAATAAACATTTATCATGATATAAGGAAATATAAATAACAACTTTATTATTGCCTCTAGGGCATATTTCCTTCAGTCTCCCACTTGCACTAGAGTCAATAATCTAGTTCACATCACCATGTGATTTAACACCAATAGTTCACATCACCATGTGATTAATATCCATAGTTCACATCGCCATGTGGCTAATACTCAAAGGGTCTACTATAGTCAGTAATCTAGTTCACATCGTCATGTGATTAACACCCAAAGAGTACTAAGGTGTGATCATGTTTTGCTTGTGAGAGAAGTTTAGTCAACGTGTCTGCCAAATTCAGATCCGTATGTATTTTGCAAATTTCTATGTCTACAATGCTCTGCACGGAGCTACTTTAGCTAATTGATCCCACTTTCAATATCTATCCAGATTGAGACTTAGAGTCATCTGGATCAGTGTCAAAACTTGCATCGACGTAACCCTTTACAACGAACCTTTTGTCACCTCCATAATTGAAAAACATATCCTTATTCCACTAAGGATAATTTTGACCGCTCTTCGGTGATCTACTCCTAGATCACTATTGTACTCCCTTGTCAAACTCAGTGTAGGGTATACAATAGATCTGGTACAGAGCATGGCATACTTTATAGAACCTATGGCTGAGGCATAGGGAATGACTTTCATTCTCTTTCTATCTTCTGCCGTGGTCGGGCTTTGAGTCTTACTCAATTTCACACCTTGTAACACATGCAAGAACTCTTTCTTTGACTGTTCCATTTTGAACTACTTCAAAATCTTGTCAAGGTATGTACTCATTGAAAAAACTTATCAAGCATCTTGATCTATCTCTATAGATCTTGATGCTCAATATGTAAGCAGCTTCACCGAGGTCTTTAAAAACTCCTTTCAAAAACTCCTTTATGATTTCCAGAAAATTCTACATTATTTCCGATCAACAATATGTCATTCACATATATTCATCAAAAAATGTTGTAGTGCTCCCAGTCACTTGCTTGTAAATACAGGCTTCACCGCAAGTCTGTATAAAACTATATGCTTTGATCAACTCATCAAAGCGTATATTCCAACTCCGAGATGCTTGCACCAGTCCATAGATGGATCGCTGGAGCTTGCACATTTTGTTAGCACCTTTAGGATCGACAAAACCTTCTAGTTGCATCATATACAACTCTTCTTTAAGAAACCCATTAAGGAATGTAGTTTTGACATCCATTTGCCAGATTTCATAAAATGTGGTAATTTGCTAACATGATTCGGACAGACTTAAGCATCACTACGAGTGAGAAAATCTCATCGTAGTCAACACCTTGAACTTTGTCAAAACCTTTTTCGACAAGTCTAGCTTTGTAGATAGTAACACTACTATCAGCGTCCGTCTTCCTCTTGAAGATCCATTTATTTTCTATGGCTTGCCGATCATCGGGCAAGTCAACCAAAGTCCACACTCTGTTCTCATACATGGATCCCATCTTAGATTTCATGGCCTCAAGCCATTTCGCGGAATCTGGGCTCATCATCGCTTCCTCATAGTTCGTAGGTTCGTCATGGTCAAGTAACATGACCTCCAGAACAGGATTACCGTACCACTCTGGTGCGGATCTCACTCTGGTTGACCTACGAGGTTCGGTAGTAACTTGATCTGAAGTTACATGATCATCATCATTAGCTTCCTCACTAATTGGTGTAGGAGTCACAGGAATAGATTTCTGTGATGAACTACTTTCCAATAAGGGAGCAGGTACAGTTACCTCATCAAGTTCTACTTTCCTCCCACTCACTTCTTTTGAGAGAAACTCCTTCTCTAGAAAGGATCCATTCTTAGCAACGAATGTATTGCCTTCGGATCTGTGATAGAAGGTGTACCCAACTGTCTCCTTTGGTATCCTATGAAGACACATTTCTCCGATTTGGGTTTGAGCTTATCAGGATGAAACTTTTTCACATAAGCATCGCAACCCCAAACTTTAAGAAATGACAACTTTGGTTTCTTGCCAAACCACATTTCATATGGTGTCATCTCAATGGATTTAGATGGTGCCCTATTTAACGTGAATGCAGTTGTCTCTAATGCATAACCCCAAAACGATAGTGGTAAATCGGTAAGACACATCATAGATTGCACCATATCTAATAAAGTACGGTTACGATGTTCGGACACACCATTACGCTGTGGTGTTCCAGGTGGCGTGAGTTGCGAAACTATTCCGCATTGTTTCAAATGAAGACTAAACTCGTAACTCAAATATTCTCCTCCACGATCAGATCGTAGAAACTTTATTTTATTGTTACGATGATTTTCCACTTCACTCTGAAATTATATGAACTTTTCAAATGTTTCAGACTTATGTTTCATCAAGTAGATATACCCATATCTACTCAAATCATCTGTGAAGGTCAGAAAATAACGATACCCGCCGTGAGCCTCAACACTCATCGGATCGCATACATCAGTATGTATTATTTCCAATAAGTCAGTTGCTCACACCATTGTTCCGGAGAACGGAGTCTTAGTCATCTTGCCCATAAGGCATGGTTCGCAAGCATCAAGTGATTCATAATCAAGTGATTCCAAAATCCCATCAGCATGGAGTTTCTTCATGCGCTTTACACCAATATGACCTAAACGGCAGTGCCACAAATAAGTTGCACTATCATTATTAACTTCGCATCTTTTGGCTTCAATATTATGAATATGTGTATCACTACGATCGAGATCCAACAAACCATTTTTATTGGGTGTATGACCATCGAAGGTTTTTATTCATGTAAACAGAACAACAATTATTCTCTAACTTAAATGAAGAACCGTATTGCAATAAACATGATCAAATCATATTCATGCTCAACGCAAACACCAAATAACACTTATTTAGGTTCAACACTAATCCCGAAAGTATAGGGAGTGTGCTAAACACTAGTAAAGTACACATCAATAACATGTATATCCAATATACCTTTGTTCACTTTGCCATCCTTCTTATCCGCCAAGTATCTAGGGCAGTTCCACTTCCAGTGACCATTTCCTTTGCAGTAGAAGCACTCAGTTTCAGGCTTGAGTCTAGCTTTGGGCTTCTTCATGGGAGCAGCAACTTGCTTACCGTTCTTTTTGAAGTTCCCCTTCTTCCCGTTGCCCTTTCCTTGAAACTAGTGGTCTTGTCAACCATCAACACTTGATGCTTTTCTTGATTTCTACCTTCATCGATTTCAGCATCACGAAGAGCTTGGGAATCGTTTCCGTTATCCCTTGCATATTATAGTTCATCACGAAGTTCTAGTAACTTGGTTATAGTGACTAGAGAACTCTGTCAATCACTATCTTATCTGGAAGATTAACTCCCACTTGATTCAAGTGATTGTAGTACTCAGACATTCTGAGCACATGCTCACTAGCTGAGCTATTCTCCTCCATCTTGTAGGCAAAGTACTTGTCAAAGGCCTTATACCTTTCGACTTAGGCATGAGTCTGAAATACTAATTTCAACTCTTGGAACATCTCATATGCTCCGTGGCGTTTCAAAAACGTCTTTGAAGCCCCGATTCTAAGCCGTAAAGCATGGTGCACTAAACTATCAAGTAGTCATCATATCGAGCTTGCCAAACGTTCATAACGTCTGCATTTGCTCCTGCAATCGGTCTGTCACCTAGCGGTGCATCAAGGACATAATTCTTCTGTGCAACAATGAGGACAATCCTCAGATCACGGATCCAATCCGCATCATTGCTACTAACATCTTTTAACTTAGTTTTCTCTAGGAACATATCAAAATAAAACAGGGGAGCTAAACACGAGCAATTGATCTACAACATAGATATGCTAATACTACCATGACTAAGTTCATGATAAATTAAAGTTCAATTAATCATATTACTTAAGAACTTCCACTTAGATAGACATCCCTCTAATCATCTAAGTGATCACGTGATCCAAATCAACTAAACCATGTCCGATCATCACGTGAGATGGAGTAGTTTTCAATGGTGAACATCACTATGTTGATCATATCTACTATATGATTCACGCTCGACCTTTTGGTCTCAGTGTTCCGAGGCCATATCTGCATATGCTAGGCTCGTCAAGTTTAACCCGAGTATTACTGCATGTGCAAAACTGGCCTGCACCCGCTGTATGTGAACGTAGAGCTTATCACACCCGATCATCACGTGGTGTCTCGGCACGACAAACTTTGGCAACGGTGCATACTCAGGGAGAACACTTGTACCTTGAAATTTAGTAAGAGATCATCTTATAATGCCACCGTCAATCGAAGCAGAATAAGATGCATAAAAGATAAACATCACATGCAATCAATATAAGTGATATGATATGGCCATCATCATCTTGTGCCTTTGATCTCCATCTCCAAAGCACCGTCATTTTCACCATCGTCACCGGCTTGACACCTTGATCTCCATTGAAGCATCGTTGCCGTCTCGCCAACTATTGCTACTACGACTATCGCTACCGCTTAGTGATAAAGTAAAGCAATTACAGGGCGATTGCATTGCATACAATAAAGCGACAACCATATGGCTCCTGCCAGTTGCCGATAACTTTGTTACAAAACATGATCATCTCATACAATCAAATTTAGCATCATGTCTTGACCATATAACATCACAGCATGCCCTGCAAAAACAAGTTAGACGTCCTCTACTTTGTTGTTGCAAGTTTTACGTGGCTGCTACGGGCTGAGCAAGAACCGTTCTTACCTACGCATCAAAACCACAACGATATTTCGTCAAGTTAGTGTTGTTTTAACCTTCACAAGGACCGGGCGTAGCCACACTCGATTCAACTAAAGTTGGAGAAACTGACACCCGCCAGCCACTTGTGTGCGAAGCACGTCGGTAGAACCAGTCTCGCGTAAGCGTACACGTAATATCGGTCCGGGCCGCTTCATCCAACAATACCACTGAATCAAAGTATGACATACTGGTAAGCAGTATGAATTCTATCGCCCACAACTCACTTGTGTTCTACTCGTGCATATAACATCTACGCATAAACCTGGCTCTGATACCACTGTTGGGGAACGTAGTAATTTCAAAATTTTCCTACGCACACGCAAGATCATGGTGATGCATAGCAATGAGAGGGGAGAGTGTTGTCTACGTACCCTCATAGACCGTAAGCGGAAGCGTTATGACAATGCGGTTGATGTAGTCGTACGTCTTCATGATTACCGATCCTATCACCGAAGGTACGACACCTCCGCGGACTGCACACGTTCAGCTCGGTGACGTCCCATGAACTCGCGATCCAGTAGAGCTTCGAGGGAGAGCTTCGTCAGCACGACGGCGTGATGACGGTGATGATGAAGTTACCGACGCAGGGCTTCGCCTAAGCACCGCTACGATATGACCGAGGTGGATTATGGTGGAGGGGGCACCGCACACGGCTTGGAACAATCAACTTGTGTGTCTTTGGGGTGCCCCTTGCCTCAGTATATAAAGGAGGAGAGGAGGGGAGGCCGGCCGGCCCTAGAGGCGCGCCCAAGTGTGGAGTCCTACTAGGACTCCAAGTCCTAGTAGGAGTCCACCAAGAGGAAGGGAGGGAGAAGGAAGGAGAGAGAGGAAAGGATGAAAGGGGGCCGCCCCCTAGTCCAATTCGGTTTGGGCTAGGGGGGCCACGCGCCCTGCCTTGTCCTGCCTCCTCTCTTCCACCACTTGGCCCATGAGGCCCGATACTTCTCCCCCCGTATTCCCGTAACTCCCCGGTACTCCGAAAAATTACCAAATCACTCGGAACCTTTCCGATGTCCGAATATAGTCGTCCAATATATCGATCTTTACGTCTCGACCATTTCGAGACTCCTCATCATGTCCCCGATCTCATCCGGGACTCCGAACTACCTTCGGTACATCAAAACACATAAACTCATAATACCGATCGTCACCGAACGTTAAGCGTGCGGACCCTACGGGTTCGAGAACTATGTAGACATGACCGAGACAAGTTTCCGGTCAATAACCAATAGCGGAACCTGGATGCTCATATTGGCTCCCACATATTCTACAAAGATCTTTATCGGTCAAACCGCATAACAACATACGTTGTTCCCTTTTGTCATCGGTATGTTACTTGCCCGAGATTCGATCGTCAGTATCTCAATACCTATTTAAATCTCGTTACCGGCAAGTCTCTTTACTCATTCCCTAATGCATCATCCCGCAACTAACTCATTAGTTACATTGCTTGCAAGGCTTATATTGATGTGCATTACCGAGAGGGCCCAGAGATACCTCTCCGACAATCGGAGTGACAAATCCTAATCTTGATCTATGCCAACTCAACAAGTACCATTGGAGACACCTGTATAGCACCTTTATAATCACCCAGTTACGTTGTGACGTTTGGTAGCACACAAAGTGCTCCTCCGGTATTCGGGAGTTGCATAATCTCATAGTCATAGGAACATGTATAAGTCATGAAGAAAGCAATAGCAATATACTAAACGATCGAATGCTAAGCTAATAGAATGGGTCAAGTCAATCACATCATTCTCTAATGATGTGATCCCGTTAATCAAATGACAACTCATGTCTATGGCTAGGAAACTTTACCATCTTTGATTCAACGAGCTAGTCATGTAGAGGCATACTAGTGACATTCTGTTTGTATATGTATTCACACATGTACTAAGTTTCCGGTTAGTACAATTCTAGCATGAATAATAAACATTTATCATGATATAAGTAAATATAAATAACAACTTTATTATTGCCTCTACGGCATATTTCCTTCAGTAATCTCCTCCCTCTAATTCTCTAGCGATGATTAGCTCTGGAAGGTGAAGTGCCGCTGGATCATGAAGACCGTACGTTTGCAACCAAGTAGAGAGGACGTGCTTTTGGTCTTCTGTTCGAGGCATTGTTCATGGGCTGTTCACGGGATTGTTCATCTACGGTACAAGAGACTCCAAGTACGACCTACACCAACTCGTCTACTTCCGATGCACTCTGGAGTCGGTAACGATCATTGATCCAAACCTTATATGCATCTTCATATTGTTCCTGGGTGTTCATAGGGCAATTTTTTTCTTTTCTACTACGCTTCCCAATAGCGGCATCATGAGCGATTCTATGAGTATATGCAGGTTCCAATCTAGATCACATGTATGAGGGTTTGATATTCTTGTTAAGCTTCCCTGAGTGTTGCTTTGGTTCAGTTCATTAATGACATGATGTAGCTTCGTACAAAGTTCTGACAATCGATCGTCTCTGATTGTCGATGATCCGCTAACAGTTCTTTGGGTTTCATTATAGTCAAGAATAGTGAACCGTCACGTACAGAAGAGGGCGATGAAGATGACCGTTTGTGTTTGTGCGAACTAAAGCCTTTGGGATGATTTGGATGGCAGTTGACTTCATTATGTGAAAAAACAGAAACTTTTGCTCTCACTCTAGGAATTATATATTGATGTACAAAATTCTCACATTGTCCTAATTTTCTAGAATTTTTGTAGTCACAGAAGTATGTTTTTGATCAGATCATTACAGATTGTTCTGTTTTAGACAGATTATGTTTTTATTGCATGCTTATTTTAATGATGCTATGGGTTATATCAGGGGGGGGGGGTATAAGTCATGGAGAAGTTAGAGTACAGTAGGTATTATGCAAGAATAATTATGAATGAGTTCACAACAGCACCTAAAGATTATGATTTGTCTATTATACTAACGGACCTCACGAGGTTTTTGTTGAGTTTCGTGTGCCGAAGTTTTCAAGTTTTGGGTGAGATCACGATGGATGAAGGAATAAGGAGCGGGAAGACCCTAAGCTTAGGGATGCCCAAGGCACCCCAAGATAATATTCAAGGATACCCAAGCGTCTAAGCTTGGGATGCCCCGGATGGCATCCCCTCTATCGGATTCGGGGTTCCGCAGACCCAAGATAAGAACACTCTCTCCCCAGTCTGCCTGCTCAAAGATTCCACGGCCTAGCTCAACGAACCCAAAGAACAAGAGACACAGGGATTTATCTTGGTTCAGGCCACCTTGCGGTGTAATACCCTACTCCAGCTTTGTGGTGGATTGCCTCGAGGGGCTGAGGATGAACTAGTATAGTGGATGAACGGCCTCATGAGGTGAGGTGTTCTTGAGCTCGATGAGCTGGTGAGGTGTTCTAGGTGGAATGGATCCAATCCAAGATGCCCTCTATGATGGTGGCTAAGTCATATTTATAGTAGCCTTGGTCCTCTTCCCAAATGTAGGTGGGAAGGGATCCCACAACGACCAAATTTGAAGGGAGACAACTAGTACAAGCTATCCTAACAAAAGTGGTCTTCGCCTGCAAAAGGCTCTGGTGGTGACGCTGCCGTGGGCTCCGCGATGACCTCCGTCCTGCCATCCTGGCGGTCTTGGTTTTGTTGCACCGGAATGGAAACCTTTGCTTGATTCCTCAGGACTCCGCGCCTGCGCTTGCCTCCTTAGCACCAAAGAGGAAGCTGGTACGCTGCGCCCGCTGGCGCTCGCCTGGCCTTGGTCGTCATGGCTCACGTCATGTGAACCTCGCAAGGTGCACCTTGCATAGATATCTCCGCTCCTCGGGAGCCAACCTGGTGAGGCCGCCCCCAGGGAGGTCTTGGTGTTGTCCGCCTCGCGAGGCTTGGCCCCTCGCGAGGGTCTTGCGTTGTTGCTGCTGAAGCTGGTGTGATAGCCTGAATTATTAGGGATGATAGACTACTCATATCAATAAGGAATTCCTTCTTTTCCGGGAGCCCATTCGGAAAGAACTCCAAAATTAAGCATGCTCAGCTTGGAGTAGTGTCAGGATGGGTGACCGTCCGGGAAGTTGCTCCCAGGTGCGTACGAGTGAGGACAAAGTGCGCAGAAAAGACTAGTATTGATCTGTGGGGCCAGTCTAGATCCCACCAGGAGTAACGACCACCGGCGGCTGTGTCCAAGGCATTACAAGTTGGTATCAGAGCCGACCCTCGCGGTTACACGGATGTTTGCGGACAGGTGCGCGGTCATGTTGTTCATGACGTTAGTGACCAGTCGTGGCACATGGCATGGCACATGTACCGGACTGGATGCACAGACGTATGTGCCAAGAGGGAACGTTCCTGTGGCCCGACGAGGACGTTGGTTCCTCTGAGTGGGGGTGTATGTGAGAGCCTGAATTATTAGGGATGATAGACTACTCATATCAATAAGGAATTCCTTCTTTCCTGGGAGCCCATTCGGAAAGAACTCCAAAGTTAAGCATGCTCAACTTGGAGTAGTGTCAGGATGGTTGACCGACCGGGAAGTTGCTCCCGGGTGCATACGAGTGAGGACAAAGTGCGCAGAAAAGACTAGTATTGATCTGTGGGGCCAGTCTAGGTCCTGCCAGGAGTAACGACCACCGGGGGGTGTGTCCGGGGCATTACAGCTGGGCCGTACCGGGCCATTGATGGAGCCACGCCACAGGCCGCAGGCAGGCAAGTCTGGGTACCCCCGTTCCCAGGACGCCGACAGTAGCCCCCGGGCCCAAGGCGCGCTCGAACTTGGCTTCGAGGCGAAGCCAAAGGGCAAGTGCAGAGCGCCACGGGCCCCAACCGCCTGCGGTCTCGGTCGACGCGTGGCGATTGATGGGACGTGGGCGCCTCCACTTCCCCACGCTACCTCGGCAACCGTTCGACTTGACGAGACTCTGCTGCATGCAGAGGAAAAAAACCTTACTGCTGATCTCTTAGGGCATTTCTTCAGATCAGAGATATGTGTCGTTCTTAACATTATGCGTTTTCTGCATCTTCAGCCACACCGTCTTCCTTCTCACCGCAGCTGCTCCAACAAGGGTGTCAGATTCAGGGCTCCGCAGACCCTTGCAAGGTTCGAACTCTGGGGTGCGCACGAAGAACTCTCTCTCCCTAGCCTGCCTACCTAACGATTCCACGGCCTAGCTCGACGAACCCAAAGAACAAGAGACACGAGGGTTTATACTGGTTCGGGCCACCTTGCGGTGTAATACCCTACTCCAGTGTTGTGGTGGATTGCCTCGAGGGGCTGAGGATGAACTAGTACAGTGGATCAATAGCCTCAGGAGGTGAGGTGTTCTTGAGGTCGACGAGCTGGTGAGATGGCCTTGGTGGAATGGATCTGGTCCAAGATGAGATGCCCCTCTATGGTAGTGGCTAGTCCTATTTATAGTGGCCTTGGTCCTCTTCCCAAATGTAGGCAGGAAGGGATCCCACAATGTCCAATTTTGAAGGGAGACAACTAGTACAAGCTATCCTGACAAAAGTAGTCTTCGCCTGCCAAAGGCTCTGGTGGTGACGCTGTTGTGGGCTCCGCGATCACCTCCGTCTTGACGCCCTGGCGGTCTTGGTCTTATTGCACCGATAAGGAAACCTTTGCTTGATACCTCGGGACTCCTCGCCTGCGCTCGCCTTCTTAGCACCAAAGAGGAAACTAGTACACTGCACCCTCTGGCGCCCGCCTGGCCTTGGTCGTCATGGCTCACGTCATGTGAACCTCGTGAGGTGCACCTTGCATAGATATCTCCGCTCCTTGGTAGCCAGCCTAGCGAGGACACCCCCAGGGAGGTCTTGGTGTCGTCCGCCTCGCGAGGCTTGGTCCCTCGCGAGGGTCTTGAGTAGTTGTTGCCGAAGTTGGGCCGTACCGGGCCATTGGTGGAGCCACGTCGTGGGCCGCAGGCAGGCAAGTCTGGACACCCCATTTCCCAGGATGCTGACAGTAGCCCCCAGGCCCAAGGCATGCTCGCATTTGGCTTCGAGGCGAAGCCAAAGGGCAAGTGCGGAGCGCCGCGGGCCCCAACCGCATGCGGCCTCGGTTGACGCGTGGCGATTCATGGGACATGGGCGCCTCCGCTTCCCACACTGCCTCGGCAACCGTCCTCTTATGACAAAAGGGCTGGCTCATGCTGCAGAGCCTTCATTACCTTCCTTTGCCTTGCTCAAAATCCCCTTCTCCTTCTCACCCCAAGAGGCTCCTAATCCGCCAGAAATCCTCCGCGAGCTCGCAGTCGATGGTGTCCGACAAAGTGAAGGCCACACGCTCGCCCTCCTGGTTCAAGCCTGCCTTGAGCGCGCCCTCGGTCACGGGTAAGAACCTCGCCGCCGCGCTCCTGATGATGGCGGACAGCAGCAATGAGGGGAAAGAGACTGCGCTCCAGGCCGGCTCCGCCGAGGCGGAGGCCCCATGCAGTACCTTCTATCCTTTGTTTACGCACAGCGTCTTCGCGGGGCTGGTCCCTCCTTTCTCCGACTTCTTTTATGTCGTCCTCAGCCACTACAAACTTCACGCCCTCCATCTTCATCCCAACTCCGTCCTCCTCCTATCGATCTTTGCCTTCTACTGCGAGGCTTTTGTGGGGGTGATGCCGTCCGTGGCGCTGCTTCACCATTTCTTCTACCTCTGGAACAAGGAGGGCCATTGCTCGGGGTGCGCCAACTTCGTCGCGGCCAACGGGACCAACGCAATCTCAAGAGCTGGGAAGAAGGTCGAGGGATTCAGGAACAAGTGGGTCCTCATGGATGCCAAGTGCTCCTACCCTCGGCTGGTGCTGCCGATGGGGATGCCTTCGCCTCACGAGGGATGGCTCAGCGTGAAGCTTGCCGACCCCCGGGCGAAGTAGGTGCTGGAGAAGATGGCGGCCGACCTTAAGCCAGACGAACCGAAGGCGGAGAAGCTGATGGGGGCCATGATCGTCAAAGAATTCCTGTCGCAGCGCCTGGCTCCACTCCAGGCGCGCTCGCGCCCCTTGTGGAGGCTCGCGGAAGAGGCGGGCGAACTCCGCCTACGCCCGGATGCCTTGTCCGACGAGGAGCTGGACAAGGCCCTCCATCTCCTAGTCGGAGAGGACCAGGGGTACCCGCCAGATACCCATCTTCCGCTGTACCGCCCGCCCAGATGGGGTGGAGGTCGCTGCCGCCTTGCCCGTTTTCAACGAGCGCGGGCTCGTTCTGCCGGCGCCCACCGAGGTCACGGTGGTGTTGTCCTCGGGTGATTCTGGCGAGGAGGAGGGGTCGGACTCGGAGGCGACCCAGGAGGGGGCAGGGGAGACTTCTCCTCCGCGCGTGGCCGATCTCCTCCGCACCTTCCCCAACGACGACGACACCGACGATCATCCGGTGAGGGAGTCCCCGCTCCCCGCCGGGGTCACCACGAGGTTGAAGGGCACCCCTCAGAAGAAGTCGCAGGTCGGGGTCCCAAAGAAAGGCAGGTTGGTGCTGATTTCTCGAAGTGATGCACCCGGTTCGCCATCGGCCGGAGCTGCTGCAGATCCGGCCGCCGTACCCTTGTCAGCCCCTTGGGCTCGCGCGCCGGTGCCTCAGGCCGTGAGGCCTCCAGGCTTGGTGCTTCAGAAGAGGCCGAGGGAGTACGCCGCCGTAGACCAGTAAGTGCTCCGCCCTGATTTTGTTCCTGCATCTGCCGATGTTTCTTGATGCTTCTCCCTCGTACCGTCAGGCCAATGCTGGCAGCGAAGAAGAAGAGGGAGGCGGCCGCGACCCCTGGGGCTCAGCAGCCTGCCGCGGCTGTGCCTCCTCTGGCACGGAAGGACAGCGATGGCCCTCACGCCTCAGCGGCCGGGTCATCCTCGCGAGATTCGGAGGCCCGACCTCAGGAGAAGGCGATCTCCATGGCCAAGCCGGCTCCGGAGGCGCCCGCTCCCAGCTCGCCTACCGAGACTCCGAAGGCTCAGGAGCCCCCAGTTTCTTTTGCTGCCGCCAACTCGTAGGTCTTGGCGCCGACACTGTCTCCTCCTCCTCCCATCACGTCGCTGGGCCATGATCCTTCTGATTCGCCCGACGCTCTGGAGGAGGCTCTTTCCATGAAAGTAGGCCTTAGCATTCTGCGTCGGCAGGGCCCGGCCCCGCGTGGGCCTCAGCCGCCATTGGGTCGTCCGGATCGCCAGGACGAGACCAAGGGGTGAGGGCTACGTGGCCAGTTAGGCTCCTGAGGCGCAATGCTCAGGAGTCCCCCTTGACGTACGAACAGACCTCCATACCTGTCCTCGCCGAGGTCCCGCTAGGGAGGGGCACGCAACGACCAGGTCCAAGGGACCTAGCAGGGTGTGACCCGAGCGTAGCCCCCGTGCCTAGCCCCCTCGCGCGACTCTCCCAAGGGGGAAGTGTTGCGATGAGGCCGGACACTGAGCCTGGCGGCTCCCTGAGGTTGGTACGGCCAATGGGCCACCCCCAGTTGTTTATCACCAGCGCGGAGCATAGAGCTTCCGCACTTGCACGGGCATAGCCACTCCTCAACCGTGTCGGCTGCCAGCACGGAGCATGGTGCTTCCACTGGTGCGTGGGTGGGGGCTCCCTCTGAGTGAAGCCCCCGGGGCGTGTATAGCCCCGCTCTGGCACGTGGCTTGCACGACAGGGCTAGACGAGGTGTGTCTGGGCACTCGTGAGCCAGCGCGGGACTCACGAGGCCCTACCTCAAGGCGGGTTGCACCTGATCTTGGTTCTTCATAGTTGTGGTGGTCCTGCGAGATGGTTAGGCGACCTGCACCAAATGAATCTCCTGAGGTGATCACATGAGAAGGCCAAACGCCAACGACCCCAGGAGGTGACGTGAACGGGACCGGCCTGTCAGATAGAGCTCAGTCGTTGGGTTTATCGACACTGCAGGGACGAACCCGAGCACAGACGTCGTGCCCAACCTTCTCATGCAAAAAATCCCGAAGAAAGACAGCCGGCACGCGGCTCCCGTGGTGACGAGGCATCGTGTCACGCGCCCTAACTCGTCCGCCCGCGATTAGCTCATGCGAGGGCCAAGCACCAAGGACCATCGGAGGTGACGTACACGAGGGCTGGTCCGCGAGCCAGAGCTCAGCCTCTTGGGTTTAGCGACGCTACAGGGACGAACCCGAGCACAAACGCCGTGCCAGTCCTTAATCATGATGCGGTCGCGGGTGGATTTGCAAGGGAGTACGACGTTCATGGCATTGAAGTGCCGGACTAGTAGGTGATAATCATAAGGTGACCCATAGGAGGAGGAAAGCTAGTTCATGTAAGTGGGGGAACGATACATGCCACAGGGACGGACCCATGCGGCCTGGGGATGATGCATCCCGAGGGGCGCCCCCAACAGAGTAAGTTAAAGATGCAAGAGGATACACATCGCAGGGGCAGGCCCGTGCGACCTGGGGATGATGCAGCCCGAGGGGCGCCCCCAGCTGAATAAACCAGAAAATGTCACCTAGCACCGCTGTTGAAGAGGTGTTGGAGTAGCTGAAGATGCATGCTGAAGAAGTAGCTCCTCACGAGTCGCCAGGATCCTGAGCCTCAGGAGGCTCTGGGGGGCCGGGAGGATCATGAAGGACCGTCGCCATCTCCACCAGGACCGCCTGGTGCTTGGACTCTTGAGCCACCAGGACATTCCGCAGGTGGTGCTGGAAGGTGGCAGCCGCGTTCGACAAGCCAAAAGGCATAGGAACGTAGCTGTGAGGGGAGCCCTCGCACCGACCAATGCGCGATGGCCAGAAGCGCTCCTGAGATGCGGCCCTGTTGAGCCCTGGAATGTCGACGCAGACGCGCAGCTCGTCGTCCTCGCCAAGACAAGGAGCTGCGCTAGGTGGTGGGCGGCGGCCGCCGCGCATGGCTCTTGCCTCTTGAAGCTCCTCCGTGGTCTTGGTGATGAACTCCTGAGCACCAGGCACCTCGTGCCTTATACCCGGAGGAGGGAAGCGTGTGGTGAAGCATGCCTCCACGTGGTGCCTGAGCGCCTCCTTTGTGACGTTGGCTAGGTCTGAGGCCCTCCAGAAGAGATCCCCCGAGCCAAGCCTGAGGAGGGCACCGGGCACGCCTTCCTATGCAAGGGAGGGAGGCGTCCCATCTGCGGGCACATGTCCTGAGGTGGTGCCGCTGGAGACACCGCTCTCCTGAGGCCCTTGGTGGAGCAGCTGCTTTTTCTTCCCGGAGACGGCCTCAGGAGGGTAGGTGGCGCCTTCGTTGACTGGGTCTTTGACCGCCGTAGCCTGGTAGGCGCGCTCGAGAGAGCACACCGTGTCCTTCTCTTCGCAGGCGACCGTGATGACGCCGCAACTCCCTGGCATCTTGAGGACATTGTAACCATGGTGAGTCACTGCCATAAACCTGGCCAGGGCTGGATACCCGAGGATGGCGTTGTACGGAAGGCGAATGTGGGCGACGTCGAAGTCAATGAGCTCGGTGCGGTAGTTGTCGCGCTTGCCGAAGGTGACCGGGAGGTGGATCTGCCCTATTAGGGTGGTGGAGCTGTCGGTCGCTCCTGAGAAGGGCTTGGTCGGGTGCAGCTGATCATATGGCACTTGGAGGCAGTCGAAAACGTATCGATGGAGAGAACGTTGAGCCCTGCACCGCCATCGATGAGGGTCTTGGTGACAAGGACATTGCTGATGATGGGCGAGCAGAGCATCGGGAGGGCGCCGGCAGTTGCCGCGCACTTGAGCTGGTCGGACGAGCTGAAGGTAATGGTGCACTTGGACCACCTGAGCGGGCGCGTGGCCTCGAGCGTGGGGAGGGCCGCGTTCACCTCACGAGCGAACTGCTTGAAGATGCGATGGGAGGCTGGGGCCTGAGCGCCACCCAAGATGCAGGCGATGGCGTGCGGCTGCTGGAAGTCCCCAGCCCCGTCGTCCTGGTGATGATCGTCTTTCCTCCTTGGCGGTGGTGGCAGCAGAGGGAGGCCAGCCTTGCCCTGTGGACGGTCCTCATGAGGCTGATCCCTCCAGGTGCCCTCGCGAGGCTGGTCCTGCCAGCGGTCCTCACGAGGCTGGTCGCGCCACTCCTGGCGGGGGCCGCGCTTGTCCCAGCGTCCTCCACTTCGTCCTCCTCCTCGGCCGTAGCCTCGGCCGTTGCGCTCGTGGCGTCGACCGAAGCGCCCATCACAGATGGCCCTGAGCTCTTGACAGTCGTTGCTCCCTTGCACTTCACATCCTTGGTCTTGGCCTTCTTGTCTTTTGGGTCGGCAGCTGGAAGCTCGAGGAGGAAGAGGCGCCCCTCCTCAGCTCTCGCGCACTTGGTCGCCATGTTGAACATCTCCAGAGCCATGCATAGGTCCTCATGTATGGCGAGCACCTCCTTCATCTTGACGCCACGGACGCCATCAGAGAACGCGGAGATGATGGCCTCGTCCGTCACCTTGGGGATCTTGAGGCGAACGCTGTTGAAGCGCTAGATGTACTTCTACAGGGTTTCCCCTGGCTGCTGCTTGATGCGCCGCAGGTCACCGCGGCCGGCGGGCAGTCGCGAGTGCCCTGGAAGTTGGCAACGAAACGCTCGCGCATCTCATCCCAGAAGGAGATCGATCCCGCGGGCAAGTTCAGGAGCCACGAGCGCGCGCCGTCTTTGAGGGCCATGGGAAACCAGTTCGCCATGACTTTCTCGTCGCCGTTGGCTGCCTCGGTGCTCAACTCGTAGAGCTGCAGGAACTCAGCAGGGTCGGGGGTGCCGTCGTAGCGTGGAGGCAGGTCAGGCTTGAACTTCTCGGGCCAGACGACAGTGCGCAGCTCGGGAGTGAAGGCGCGGCAGCCCGCTGTAGTCACTGGAGCCCGTCATGGAGGCGGAGCCTGGTCTTGGTATCCACGCGCCGCCACCGTAGGTGGCGCTCGGTCTTGACGCGGTGGTGCTGGGAGTGCAGGAGCATCATCTTGCAGCCGAGGGACCTCCTGGCAGCCTCCTTCTTCATGCGTGGGCGCCCTGCGCGGTGGGTCACACCGCGGGGCCGCGCGTCTTGGTGTGAGGGCGACGTCTTGACGCAGAGGTGGTGGAGGCGCTCCGTGGGCCACGTTGCCCGCAGCAGGAGGCGGACGAGGAAGCGAGAGGGACGGTGTAGGAGAGCCCCCAGCGGCGCTGACGAGCTCAGCGATACGGTCCAGCCAGTCCTCGTAGAGGTCGTCGACGAGGCGGTAGCGCAAAAGCTCGCGCGCCATAAGCAGCGCAGCCTGCGCGTCCGTGGGTCCATGACGGGCATGGGACGACGAGTCGGCCGGAGTGAGTGATGGCGTGGCGGTGCGTCCATCCCGCCGCACGGAGGGGTGCAGCGATGAAGCCTGATGATCCACAAGTGTAGGGGATCTATTGTAGCCTTTTCGATAAGTTAGAGTGTCGAATCCAACGAGGAGCAGAAGGAAATGATAAGCGGTTTTCAGCAAGGTATTCTCTACAAGCACTGAAATTATCGGTAACAGATAGTTTTGTGATAAGGTAATTTGTAGTGGGTAACAAGTAACAAGTATAAATAAAGTGCAGCAAGATGGCCCAATCCTTTTTGTAGCAAAGGACAAGCCTGGAAAAACTCTTATATAAAGGAAAACGCTCTCAAGTACACATGGGAATTATCGTCAACTAGTTTTCATCACGCTCATATGATTCGCGTTCGTTACTTTGATAATTTGGTATGTGGGTGGACCGGTGCTTGGGTACAGCCCTTCCTTGGACAAGCATCCCACTTATGATTAACCCCTATTACAAGCATCCATAACTACAAAAGAAGTATTAAGGTAAACCTAACCATAGCATGAAACATATGGATCCAAATCAACCCCTTACGAAGCAACTCATAAACTAGGGTTTAAGCTTCTGTCACTCTAGCAACCCATCATCTACTTATTACTTCCCAATGCCTTCCTCTAGGCCCAAACAATGGTGAAGTGTCATGTAGTCGACGTTCACATAACACCACTAGAGGAGAGACAACATACATCTCATCAAAATATCGAACGAATACCAAATTCACATGACTACTTATAGCAAGACTTCCCCATGTCCTCAGGAACAAACGTAACTACTCACAAATCATATTCATGTTCATAATCAGAGGTATATTAATATGCATAAAGGATCTGAACAGATGATTTTCCACCGAATAAACCAACTAGCATCAACTACAAGGAGTAATCAACACTACTAGCAACCCACAGGTACCAATATGAGGTTTTAATACAAAGATTGGGTACAAGAGATGAACTAGGGTTTTAGAAGAGATGTTGCTGGTGAAGATGTTGATGGATATTGACCCCCTCCCAATGAGAGGATTGTTGGTGATGACGATGGCGATGATTTCCTCCTCCCGGAGGGATGTTTCCCCGGCAGAACAGCTCCGCCGGAGCCCTAGATTGGTTCCGCCTCATGGCGGCGGAGTTTTTTCCCGAAAGCTTGCTTATGATTTTTTCCAGGGTAAAAGACTTATATAGAAGAAGATGGGCACCGGAGGCCTGCCAGGGGGCCCACGAGGCAGGGGGCGCGCCCCCCACCCTCGTGGCCAGGGTGTGGGCCCCCTCTGGTAGATTCTTTCGCCAATATTTTTTATTAATTCCAAAAATGACTTCCATGGAGTTTTAGGACTTTTGGAGTTGTGCAGAATACATCTCTAATATTTGCTCCTTTTCCAGCCCAGAATTCCAGCTGCCGACATTCTCCCCCTTCATGTAAACCTTGTAAAATAAGAGAGAATAGACATAAGTATTGTGACATAACGTGTAATAAAAGCCTATAATATAATAAATATCGATATAAAAGCATGATGCAAAATGGACGTATCAACTCCCCCAAGCTTAGACCTCGCTTGTCCTCAAGCGGAAGCCGATAACGATAAATATTTCTACAATTTTAGAGATAGAGGTGTCGATTATATAAAATAGGGACATGAGGGCATCATGATCATTCTTATAACATCAACATATAAGGATATTGTCATATGATTTCTTATGCTCAAGTAATAATCTATTCACAATGTAAAGTATGAATCAGAAACTTCATTGAGAACCAACAAACCATAATCTCAGTCATTGAAGCAATTGCAATTTATCATAACATCGGAAAGAGTCAATATAAGAGCTTTTCAGCAAGTCCACATACTCAACTATCATTTAGTCTTTCACAATTGCTAACACTCACGTAATACTTATGGGTATGGAGTTTTAATCGAACACAGAGAAAGATAGGGGCTTATAGTTTTGCCTCCCAACCTCTTACCTCAAGGGTAATATCAACAATAATAGTTTATGATAACTTACATCCAATTGGATATATATATCAAGATCTTTCCAACACAAGGTGCTTGCCAAAGGATAAAATGTAAAAAGGAAAGGTGAAGATCACCATGACTCTTGTATAAGGTATAAGACAAGAATAAAAGATAGGCCCTTCGCAGAGGGAAGCAGAGGTTGTCATCTGCTTTTATGGTTGGATGTATGAAATCTTAATGCTAAAGAACGTCACTTTATATTGCCACTTGTGATATGGACCTTTATTATGCAGTCTGTCGCTTTTATTTCTTCCATATCACAAGATCGTATAAAGTCTATTTTCTCCACACTAATAGATCATACATATTTAGAGAGCAATTTTTATTGCATGCAACATGACAACTTACTTGAAGGATTTTACTCAATCCATAGGTAGATATGGTGGACTCCCGTGGCAAAACCGGGTTTAAGGATACTTGGAAGGACAAGCAGTATCTCTACTTGGTGCAAAGAATTTGGCTAGCATGAGGGGAAAAGGCAAGCTCAACATGTTGGATGATCCATGACAATATAATTTATTTCAGATGTAAGAAAACATAACCCATTACGTTGTCTTCCTTGTCCAACGTCAACTCTTTAGCATGTCATATTTTAATGAGTGCTCACAATCATAAAAGATGTCCCAGATAGTATATTTATATGTGAAAACCTCTCTTTCTTTATTACTTCCTATTAATTGCAACGATGACCAAAACTATGTTTGTCAACTCTCAACAACTTTTATTCATCATACTCTTTATATGTGAAGTCATTACTCTCCATAAGATCAATATGATCTCTTTATTTTCTTTTTATTCTTTCTTTTTTCTTTTATTCCCTCACGATCATAGCAAGAAAATCAAGCCCTTGACTCAACACTAGTCTTTATTATATATAGCTCACGGACTCGATTACATAGAGGGATCATAAAGAAAAACTCAAAACTAAGTCATACTAAAACTTTATTCTACTAGATCAAGATATTACCAAAAGGATCGAACTAAGAAAAATGGTAAAGATAGGGGTGTGATGGTGATACGATACCGGGGCACCTCCCCCAAGCTTGGCAGTTGCCAAGGGGAGTACCCATACCCATGTATTTATTGCTCTTTCTTCGGAGGTGGTGATGATGAAGTGGTTGATGATGTAAATTGTGCTTTCAGCTTCTTCATATTGTAATTGAGAAGAGCAATTTCCTCCTTTAAATCATCGACCTCCGATTCCAGCTTCAAAATCTTGTCACATAATTCTCCTTTGCTTTTCTGCCGAAAACGAGAAGGAATAGATCGGTTGTTAGACAGTTCAGCCGTCTTAGGGAGACTGGACTTCTTGAACTTCATGTGCATATCCCCAGGTTGAGGTAGAGAGACATCCTCCTCCTCCGAGCTTGAATCATTGATCCTCATCAAATGGGCATCCTCCTCCTCATCCGTAGTTCGACCACCAGGAGTAGATAGATCCCCATAGGTCTTTGGGTCAGCAATGAGGTGTGAGATATAGCTCTCTCCGTCGGAATCCTGAGATGACATCTTGCTCCAAATCTGCTACAGAAACAGCTCGAAACAAAAAACAGAGGATATTTGCGTGGTACGGTGGTCAAAACCTTCGGAAGATTATATAATGAATTTTTACCGACCAAAAGAAGTACGTGCAAGAGAACGGAGTCCGGAGAGCACATGAGGTGCCCACGAGGCAGGGGGCGCACCCTCCACCCTCGTGGAGGCCTCGTGTCCTTCCCGGACTACTTCTTATTTTCCTATTTTCTTAAATATTCCAAAACGGAGAAAAATTACCAGTAGAACTGTTTTGGAGTCGGTTTACTTACCGTACCACGTACCTATTCCTTTTCGGAGTCTGAAACATTCTGGAAAGTGTCCCTTATGTATTCCTCCGGGGTTACGGTTTCAATAACATTAGTTTCAACATTTATAGGATTACCTGAGATATAGTGTTTGATTCTTTGACCGTTCACCACCTTTGGATTTGTGCCTTCAAAGTTGTTGATTTTTATGGCACCGGAACGATAGACCTCCTCGATAACGTAAGGACCTTCCCATTTAGAGAGAAGTTTTCCTGCAAAAAATCTTAAACGAGAATTGAATAGCAACACATAATCACCTACATTAAACTCACGCTTCTGTATCCTTTTGTCATGCCATCTTTTAACTTTTTCTTTAAACAGTTTGGCATTCTCATAGGCTTGGGTTCTCCATTCATCAAGTGAGCTAATGTCAAATAACCTATTCTCACCGGCAAGTTTGAAATCATAATTGAGCTCTTTAATGGCCCAATATGCCTTATGTTCTAGTTCGAGAGGTAAGTGACATGCTTTTCCATAAACCATTTTATACGGAGACATACCCATAGGATTTTTATATGCAGTTCTATAGGCCCATAAAGCATCATCAAGTTTCTTGGACCAATTCTTTCTAGATCTATTAACAGCCTTTTGCAAAATTAATTTCAGCTCTCTATTACTCAATTCTACTTGACCACTAGACTGTGGGTGGTAAGGAGATGCAATTCTATGATTAACATCATACTTAGCAAGCATTTTACGAAAAGCACCATGAATAAAATGTGAACCACCATCAGTCATTAAGTATCTAGGGACTCCAAACCTCAGAAAAATAACTTCTTTAAGCATCTTAATAGAGGTGTTATGATCAGCACTACTAGTTGGAATAGCTTCTACCCACTTAGTAATGTAATCAACAACAACTAAAATATGCGTATGCCCATTAGAGGAAGGAAACGGTCCCATATAATCAAAGCCCCAAACATCAAATGGTTCAATAACAAGTGAATAATTCATAGGCATTTCTTGACGTCTACTAATATTACCAATTCTTTGACATTCATCGCAAGATAAGACAAACTTACGGGCATCCTTGAAGAGAGTAGGCCAATAAAAACTGGATTGCAATACCTTATGTGCAGTTCTATCTCCAGCGTGGTGTCCTCCATAAGCCTCAGAGTGACACTTGCGTAGGATCTGTTCCTGTTCATGCTCAGGTACACAATGTCTAATAAAACCATCTACTCCTTCTTTATAAAGATGTGGGTCATCCCAGAAGTAATGTCTTAAATCATAGAAAACTTTTTTCTTTTGCTGGTATGTGAAACTAGGTGGTATAAATTTAGCAACAATGTAATTAGCATAATCAGCATACCATGGAGCAGTGCGAGAAGCATTTATGACAGCTAATTGTTCATCAGGAAAGCTATCATCAATAGGTAGTGGGTCATCAAGAACATTCTCTAACCTAGACAAGTTGTCTGCAATGGGGTTCTCAGCTCCCTTTCTATCAATAATATGCAAATCAAATTCTTGTAGTAAGAGAACCCATCTAATAAGTCTAGGTTTAGCATCTTTCTTTTCCATAAGGTATTTAATAGTAGCATGATCAGTGTGAACAATTACTTTAGAATCAACAATATAAGGTCTAAACTTATCACAAGCAAAGACAACTGCTAAAAATTCTTTTTTAGTGGCAACATAATTTCTCTGGGCATTGTCTAGAGTTTTACTAGCATATTGGATAACATTTAATTTCTTATCAACTCTTTGTCCTAGAACAACACCTACAACATAATCACTAGCATCACACATAATTTCAAAGGGTAAATTCCAATCAGGTGGCTGAACAATAGGTGCAGAAATCAATGCTTTCTTAAGTATTTCAAACGCTTCTACACAATCATCATCAAAGATAAAAGGAATATCTTTTTGTAAGAGATTAGTCAGAGGCCTAGAGAATTTAGAGAAGTCCTTAATGAACCTCCTATAAAAACCGGCATGACCAAGGAAACTTCTTATACCTTTAATGTCCTTGGGACACGACATCTTTTCAATAGCATCAACTTTAGCTTTATCAACTTCAATACCTCTTTCAGAAATTTTATGCCCCAAGACAATACCTTCATTAACCATAAAGTGGCACTTCTCCCAATTTAATACAAGGTTAGTTTCTTCACATCTCTGCAAAACTCGATCAAGGTTGCTCAAGCAATCATCAAAAATAGTTCCATATACGGAGAAATCATCCATGAAAACCTCAACAATCTTTTCACAAAAATCAGATAATATAGCCATCATGCATCTTTGAAAGGTAGCGGGTGCATTGCATAAACCAAAAGGCATACGTCTGTAAGCAAAGGTACCGAAAGGGCAAGTAAAAGTGGTCTTTTCTTGATCCTCTTTTGACACAGGTATTTGAGAGAAACCAGAATAACCATCTAGAAAGCAAGAATGTGTATGTTTGGATAATCTTTCTAGCATTTGATCAATAAAAGGTAAAGGGTAATGATCCTTTTTAGTAGCTTTATTTAGTTTGCGGAAATCAATTACCATTCTATAACCTGTAACAATTCTTTGCGGGATCAATTCATCTTTATCATTAGGAACAACGGTAATACCTCCCTTATTAGGGACACAATGGACAGGACTTACCCACTGACTATCAGCAACGGGATAGATTATACCTGCCTCCAGAAGCTTTAGTATTTCTTTTCTTACCACTTCTTTCATCTTTGGATTTAACCATCGTTGGTGACCAACAACCGGTTTAGCGTCTTTCTCCAATTTTATTTTGTGCTGGCATAAAGTGGGACTAATGCCCTTAAGATCATCAAGAGTATATCCAATAGCAGCACGGTGCTTCTTCAGAGTTCTCAATAATTTCTTTTCTTCATGCTCTGAAAGGTTAGCACTAATAATAACATGATATATCTTTTTCTCATCAAGATACACATATTTAAGAGTATCAGGTAATGGTTTAAGCTCAAACACGGGATCACCCTTGGGTGGAGGAGGATCCCCTAGGATTTCAACAGGCAAGTTGTGTTTCAAAATAGGTCCCTGTTTAAAGAATACTTCATCTATTTCCCTTCTTTCATTCATAAACATATCATTCTCATGGTCTAGCAAATATTGTTCTAATGGATCATTAGGAGGCATGGCAATAGAGGCAAGACCAATAATTTCATCTTTACTAGGCAACTCCTCATCCCGGGGTTGTCTATGAAATTTAGCAAAGTTAAACTCATGAGACATATCCCCTAAACCAATAGTAACAACATCCTTTTCACAATCTATCTTAGCATTAACAGTATTCAGGAAGGGTCTACCAAATATAGTGGGACAAAAGTTATCTTGTGGGGAACCAAGAACAAGGAAATCAGCAGGATATTTAACTTTCCCACACAAGACTTCAACATCTCTAACAATCCCAACTGGGGAAATAGTATCTCTATTGGCAAGCTTAATTGTAACATCAATTTCTTCTATCTCAGCAGGTGCAATATCATGCATAATTTCTTTATATAAGGAATGAGGTATTGCACTTGCACTAGCACCCATATCAAATAAGCCATGATAACAATGATCTCCTATTTTAACAGAAATAACAGGCATGCCTACAACAGGTCTATGTTTATTTTTAGCATCAGGTCTAGCAATTCTAGCAGCTTCATTGCAGAAGTAAATAACATGCCCATCAATATTATCAGCCAAGAGATCTTTAACCATAGCAATACTAGGTTCAACTTTAATTTCCTCAGGGGGTTTGGGTGTCCTAATATTACTTTCGTTAACCGCAGTTGAAGCTTTAGCATGATCCTTTATTCTAAACGGGAAAGGTGGTTTCTCAATATAAGCAGTAGGGACAATAGGATCATTATAAGTGATAGTCTTTTCTTCAACTTTAATAGGTGCAACTACTTTTACTTCAATGGGAAGATTATATTTAAACCACTTCCCCTTAGGGAGATCAACATGAGTAGCAAATGATTCACAGAAAGAAGCTACTATATCAGAGTCAAGTCCATATTTAGTGCTAAATTCATGGAAAACATCGGTATCCATAAAAGATTTAACACAATCAAACTTAGGTGTTATGCCTGACTCCTTACCTTCGTCGAGATCCCAATCTTCAGAGTTGCGTTTAATCCTTTCCAATAAATCCCATTTGAATTCAATAGTCTTCATCATAAAAGATCTAGTACAAGAAGTATCAAGCATGGAGCGATTATTGAGAGAAAGCCGAGCATAAATTTTTTGAATAATCATTTCTCTTGAGAGCTCATGATTGGGGCATGAATATAACATTGACTTAAGCCTCCCCCAAGCTTGAGCGATGTTTTCTCCTTCGCGAGGCCAAAAATTATATATATAATTACGATCACGATGAACAAGATGCATAGGATAAAACTTCTGATGAAATTCCAATTTCAATCGTTTGTAGTTCCATGATCCCATATCATCACATAGCCTATACCATGTCAATGCCTCTCCCTTCAAAGATAAAGGGAAGACCTTCTTCTTGATAACGTCCTCGGGCATACCTGCAAGCTTAAATAATCCACAAACTTCATCCACATAGATTAGGTGCAAATCGGGATGCAATGTTCCATCTCCTGTAAAGGGATTAGCTAGCAGTTTCTCTATCATTCCCGAAGGAATTTCAAAGTAAACATTTTCAGTAGGTTCAGTTGGTTGAGGAGCAACTCTTTTCTCTATTGGTCGGGGTGAAGATACCCCGAACAAGCCCCTCAAAGGATTATGTTCCATAGTAACAAGTGACAGTAAATTTCAGCACACTATATAAATTTTTCCTTACCAAATTCCACCTACCAAAGGCGCTTCACTCCCCGGCAACGGCGCCAGAAAAGAGTCTTGATGACCCACAAGTGTAGGGGATCTATCGTAGCCTTTTCGATAAGTAAGAGTGTCGAACCCAATGAGGACCAGAAGGAAATGATAAGCGGTTTTCAGCAAGGTATTCTCTGCAAGCACTGAAATTATCGGTAACAGATAGTTTTGTGATAAGGTAATTTGTAGCGGGTAACAAGTAACAAGTGTAAATAAAGTGCAGCAAGATAGTCCAATCCTTTTTGTAGCAAAGGACAAGCCTGGAAAACTCTTATATAAAGGAAAACGCTCCCGAGGACACATGGGAATTATCGTCAAGCTAGTTTTCATCACGCTCATATGATTCGCGTTCGTTACTTTGATAATTTGGTATGTGGGTGGACCGGTGCTTGGGTACTGCCCTTCCTTGGACAAGCATCCCACTTATGATTAACCCCTATTGCAAGCATCCGCAACTACAAAAGAAGTATTAAGGTAAACCTAACCATAGCATGAAACATATGGATCCAAATCAGCCCCTTGCGAAGCAACTCATAAACTAGGGTTTAAGCTTCTGTCACTCTAGCAACCCATTATCTACTTATTACTTACCAGTGCCTTCCTCTAGGCCCAAACAATGGTGAAGTGTCATGTAGTCGACGTTCACATAACACCACTAGAAGAGAGACAACATACATCTCAACAAAATATCGAACGAATACCAAATTCAGATGACTACTTATAGCAAGACTTCTCCCATGTCCTCAGGAACAAACGTAACTACTCACAAATCATATCCATGTTCATAATCAGAGGTATATTAATATGCATAAAGGATCTTAACATATGATCTTCCACCGAATAAACCAACCAGCATCAACTACAAGGAGTAATCAACACTACAAGCAACCCACAGGTACCAATCTGAGGTTTTGATACAAAGATTGGATACAAGAGATGAACTAGGGTTTTAGAGGAGATGGTGCTGCTGAAGATGTTGATGGAGATTGACCCCCTCCCGATGAGAGGATCGTTGGTGATGACGATGGCGATGATTTCCCCCTCCCGGAGGGATGTTTCCCCGGCAGAACAGCTCCGCCGGAGCCCTAGATTGGTTCCGCCTCATGGTGGCGGAGTTTTTTCCCGAAAGCTTGCTTATGATTTTTTCCAGGGTAAAAGACTTCATATAGCAGAAGATGGGCACCGGAGGCCTGCCAGGGGGCCCACGAGGCAGGGGGCACGCCCAGGGGGTAGGGCGCGCCCCCACCCTCGTGGCTAGGGTGTGGGCTCCCTCTGGTAGATTCTTTCGCCAGTATTTTTTATTAATTCCAAAAATGACTTCCGTGGAGTTTCAGGACTTTTGGAGTTGTGCAGAAAAGGTCTCTAATATTTGCTCCTTTTCCAGCCCAGAATTCCAGCTGCCGGCATTCTCCCCCTTCATGTAAACCTTGTAAAATAAGAGAGAATAGCCATAAGTATTGTGACATAACATGTAATAACAGCCCATAATGCAATAAATATCGATATAAAAGCATGATGCAAAATGGACGCATCAAAGCCTGCTGCTCGTTCCCCGTCGGGCTGGTAGCAACGTTGGCAGCAGGTGATGGAGAGCGACGGGGAGGCCCACCGACGGGCGCCGTCTGGGCAATGCGAGCGTTGAGAGCGGCTCGATGCTCAGCACGGGCTCAACGAGCATCAGCCATGGAAGCGGTAGAGCGGTGGTGCACGGATCGATGAGGAAAAGCTTCGGTGCACCCCTACCTGGCGCGCCAAATGTCGGATTCAGGGCTCCGCAGACCCTTGAGAGGTTGGAACTCTGGGGTGCGCACGAAGAACTCTGTCCCAGCCTGCCTACCTAACGATTCCACGACCTAGCTCGACGAACCCAAAGAACAAGAGACACGAGGGTTTATACTGGTTCGGGCCACCTTACGGTGTAATACCCTACTCCAGTGTTATGGTGGATTGTCTCGAGGGGCTAAGGATGAACTAGTACAGTGGATGAACAACCTCATGAGGTGAGGTGTTCTTGAGCTCGATGAGCTCGTGAGATGGCCTTGGTGGAATGGATCCGGTCCAAGATGAGATGCCCCTGTATGGTAGTGGCTAGTCCTATTTATAGTGGCCTTGGTCCTCTTCCCAAATGTAGGCGGGAAGGGATCCCACAGCGGCCAATTTTGAAGGGAGACAACTAGTACAAGCTATCTTGACAAAAGTACTCTTCGCCTGCCAAAGGCTCTGGTGGTGACGTTGTTGTGGGCTCCGTGATGACCTCTGTCCTGCCGCCCTGGCGGTCTTGGTCTTGTTGCACCGATAAGGAAACCTTTACTTGATTCCTCGGGACTCCTCGCCCGCGCTCGCCTCCTTAGCACCAAAGAGGAAACTGGTACACTGCGCCCTCTGGCGCCTGCCTGGCCTTGGTCGTCATGGCTAACATCATGTGAACATCGCGAGGTGCACCTTGCATAGATATCTCCGCTCCTCGGGAGCCAGCCTAGCGAGGCCGCCCCCAGGGAGGTATTGGTGTCATTCGCCTTGCGAGTCTTGGCCCCTCGCGAGGGTCTTGAGTAGTTGCTGCCGAAGTTGGGCTGGTGGAGCCACGCCGTGGGCCGCAGGCAGGCAAGTTTGGGCACCCCCGTTCCCAGGATGCCGACAAAGGGAAGCATACACCAAAAGGGAGTTATAGTTCTCACTCAACAGTTCCGTGCATCGAATGCGCATGGCCGACATGGAAGCCACAACAACTGCAGGGCCATCGACAAGTCAGCACATGATGCTCGCTCCTATGGATGGCTGCCAGATAGGTTGTACCCTCATCTTACCTGTGTGCAACATTTATGCCTTTTTTATTCATCTAAGCATGGAAAATAGATTATCACATTTCACTATATATTCATGTTGATCTCTTACGGGTCTTAGTTCAGCTAAGAGACTTGTTCTTTAGGTAACATTGTTCCATAATTATCATCCATCAGCCAATGCTATCCCACAGGCTGGTGATTATAGTATTATACCACTTCTAGTATTACCTATGTTGTTCTTTAATACTTTTGTATGCCATCTAGTTAATCTCGAGTACAAACGATACATATTCTGTAGCTTTCATCTGTGTTCTCCCTTTTGTTTTTGAGACCTATTGCTGCTAGTTAACCCTAGTCCTACTATTTATGTCATCTCCTACAGGCACTCATTACATAAATCTAACTACTAGTTGTCTTCCATGCATGTCAGATATAATTGCACACACTGATATATCCACAAGAACCTCATGGAGCAATGTAACGGCCAACAAACTTGACGTCAATGATACCCAATATGATGGAACATGTAAAGGCAGTTCTTCAGAAGACTTGCAGCAAGATGATGAATCCTATTCACCCCACAAGGTCCTTGCTCTAACTTGGCCCGTGATATGGGTACAACATGCATATAATGTCCTGGAGTGCATCTACTATGTTGCAATGCCATGTGCTTAGCCTGCTGATGATGCATGTAAATATGTCATGCCTTCCTGCTTTTTAGTACCTATTCCATTCATGATAACATTTTTTCAAATTCAAGTACTGTCATTCTACTCTATCGCAATGGCATCTGCTTAGTTTGGACATCATGCTTCTAAATATCTTATGCGTTGTTATGCGTTGTTATTCATCAGTATGTACTTCATTTGTCTACCATACCATGTTTTTTTACATTGAAGTGTTGTTCTAGTGGTCTGTTGCAATGCCATCTTATTTCCCAATCATACACGCATATGTTGCCTTAGTGTTTTTCTGTATGTATTCCGCTAGCATACAGTTTTACATTCAACTAGTGTTTTTTACTCTGTTGTCCTGTCGTATCCCTAGCTATTACATCATACTCCCTCCGTCCGGATTAGATGTCGCAGAAATGGATAAAAATGGATGTATCTAGAACTGAAATACGCCTAGACCCATCCATTTATTTCCGGATGGACGGAATACATGTCAATATGTCATGCCTTTCTATTCTGAAGTACCTATTCCATCTCTTTGTTGAAGCATGTTTTATAATTGAAGCACCATTCTTCTTCTATATAAGGCATGCAAGGGGAAGACGGCTATGTTAGAATCTGAAGGGTTACAAACAAGGTCTTTGCAAAAGATCCAAACGCCAGGAGATAGTAAACCGACTCCAATTTCCATAGATACTGCTCCAACACATAGAAACCCAACTCCTAATGATAATAAGCAGATTCCAGTGGCCAAAGAACTAGTCCGCTCCAGTCCAGCAAAAATATGTCAACTCCATTCTAAGAAGCATGTGGCGTATCCTCGCATCATGAAATTTTATAGCATTCTGATCATATTTTCGACATGTTTCTTACCCATCTCTCTTTTAGAAAATAAGCTTAAAGGATAGAAGACTTTCTGCACTGGGATCGCATTCGAGGAAAGTATCTTGAGGGAATTCTCTGTTCTCCAATGCTAATGTAAGTACCTGTTGTATATCACTATATTTTTACATCAGCATGTATTTTGTTAATTGGCGTGAATCCAACATTTATGTAATCTAAATTTAGTTGTAGCAAAATGTATAATTAAAGGCGACAATTTTGATTTTTGAAGGAAAACTACGTGGTAGTTTTGCATACTGAGCTGCATGAGTGTACTATCTCATATCATGCAAATTACTGAATTGTAGTGCTGCTCTGGTTGCCCATTCATTCTCTGTGTCAATGTTGCTTTCGTATTACCTTACCTGGCTGATGATATCTGTGCCATATTGTGTTAATCTGGTGTAGGCTGGTGTGGTCTGGTTGCCCAAACGTTCGTTGTGTCAATGTTGCTTTCCTATTATCTGACCTGGCCAATGATAGCAATGCTAGTGTGTTAATTTGGTGTAGGGTGCTGAAGATAAGAAGATAAACTCTGAAAACAACAAGGCAACCCCATTGTTTATTTCCAATAAATCTAGGCCAGGTAATATGGCAATAACTCTTGATTAATCTATTCGGTTCCCCTCCTAAGTTATGTTATGATGTAGTGGTCAAGACACTCTCCACTCTCAATAATACAAGCCTGCCAAAATCGCCATCTGAATCTGTTCAGTTTCCTCTGTCTCGAATGCAACGGAAAAACTGTATGTTTGTGAACCAATTACTGGTTGAAGCAATGATGGAAATCATGGAGGAATCAGAGGTGCACATTATTGCGCAACAATAACTCATCAATGTTTCCAGAGACAGTGTAGCAAAGAAGGAAGAACTTGCTCACGTGCTTATGGGCGTCATCCGCGCTGAGGTTGCAGATTGTGACATTGTAGATCGTTAGGTTCTGTTCATTTATTTGCACTGGCATCAATCTTTGATTGCCAGTGGATGTAATTTCCTGTAATATATGCTGGATGTGCAATGTTTTTCACTGTATGTCGTACCTTTGCTTAGCGCACCTCGCATTCCAACTAACTAGTCGCTAGGAAGCTAAAAAAGCAGTGAAATTATTGGTTAGCATGAACAGTCATGGTCCCTATATGAAGGAAGCAGCCCACTGCCCTTAATGGGCTTCCCTAATGGGCTCGAAGGGCCAAAATTCTCATAGGCCTTTGATTGGTCTGTTTTGGTCCTGTGCATAATTGCTCGTCGTAATGGGCTCAAATTATCTAATTGGGCCTACAAACATGTTCGAAATTTAGTAGGCCCATTAAGTTAATGGGCTGTTACCAGGCCGAAAGTTAATGCTCGGCCCTGTTACCTCCCGGGTCATTAACAGGTCGACATCGAAGCGAGCAACAGGTGGGCCCATTTGATTTCACGGGCCGTTAACAGGCTGATACTAAGGTCGGGCCACATATGGCCCAACTATATTGTGGGCCTTTAGCAGGCCGAAAGAGACAGCGGGCTCGTACTGGACCATGAAGAGCATGGGCCGCTAAGAGGCCGAAAGTCAGGTCGTATTGTATATGGCCCAACTGTGTTGTGGGCCTTTAGTAGGCCGAAAGAGAAATCGGGCTGGTGTTGGACCATGAAGAGCATGGGCCGTTAAAAGGCCAAAACGCAGATTCGACTACAAATGGTCCAACTCATTTATGGGCCGTTAACAGGCTGAAAGACCCACCAGGACAGAAATTGGCCCAACACTTAAATGGGTCGCTAAAAGGCCGAAAGACGTACATCCTGAATATTGGCCCGTCCCTTAAATGGGTCGTTAACAGGTCGAAACCACATTGGGCCGACATTGAGCCCAAATATATAGCGGGCTATTAACGGGCTTGAACTGACGATGGGCTGCAATGGTGTCAAATCGTTAACGGGCCAAATTGGCACATCTCATATGGGCCGTGGGCTTAAATGGATCTGACACAAGTAGGCCTTACATGGGCCAGCCTGCTAATTTTTACTGGGCCGACCTTTTTCACCGGAATGGGCCACTGTTGGCCTTGCCACATGTCGACGTATCATAGGGGCCTCCCGTACTACGAGTGGATGGCATCTATCCCAACGCTGAGCCGACGCGTGGATCCTTCGGCGAATGAGAATTTTACACATGGAAAATCCCCATTGGTTGGGGCTGTTAACGGGTTATCGGATCGAAACTGGAACCCGATAGCTTAACGGCGACGCGTTATGGTGGATGCCACGTGTCGGTTACCCTTGACGAAAGCAATTCTATGACGCACGATTTATCATCATGGAAGTGGACACTTCCGTGATGATAATTTTGGTAATGTCATGGAACACTTCTACGATAGCGCAACTATGACTATCTTGATTCTGTCATAAAATCGTCATGGATGTACATGCATGACAGAAAACGTGACCAATTGTGACAAAACGTATCATCATGGAAGTGTATTTTATTTGTAGTGCTTTCCGCTGGTGCCTTCTTTAGCTAGAGACAACTCACCTCGCAGTTGATCGTCAAAGCTGATACACACTTTTGTGATGCTATTGAACACAATGGCATCATCTACGCGATCGACAAAGCAGATGGCACCACTTATTGCTGGGACAGTGCGTGTAAGTTGTTTTCGTCTGATGTTAATGATAACGCCATGACACTGTTTGAACTTTTTGTGATGATTGGCATGTCCCTGTTTGAGCCGAATTTGAGTAGAACTATGGCAATGTATTAGAGACGTCGTAAATCAGCTATATTTGGAATGAGTTAATTCATGCGATTGTGACCATGTCATTACAGCCAATTTCTACCTTTGAATAATCAAACGGTTAGGAAGATATGGATATTCTCCTAACTTTATAGTAATCTATATACTACAAATATGAGTGTGTATCAATAGCCATGTTAGTTTCATCATTTTCATGATATAGAAACATGCATCACACTGTTGGTTTCATCTAACCATACATTAGGGAAGTAAATGTGCATATGGAGAACTCAATATTTGGAAGTAGTGAAATCTGATAATGCTTACCATGTGTACATACCTATATTCGCCATTCAGCAATCAATGGCGAGAATAATATCCTCAAAGAATTTTGACCACAGAACATGAGTATATAACAATGCATGCTCTGTTAGTTTCCTTGAAGAATTTGTTTGTGAGGACAGAACATGATTACATAACATGCATGACATGGTAGTTTCCTGTGAAGAATCGATTGCGAGTAACATGAGTATAACCATGCGTGGCACTTTTATATTTTTGAACCCAGTATACATTTCCCTGTATTTTCCTCTCAGTTCCAACAGGGACAGATCAATGATGTTTCTTGCATTATCCTACTCATACTCTGAACAATGCTGATCTTGCATTAACAATGCATGTCCTTTTTGATATGATGCAGTGTCCCTACAGTTACTGCCCTTTGTAATCACACCACCTTTGCTAAAAACTGGGAAGCACAGCTGGTTCCTCCCTCAATCAGATGTCAACAAAAGACTGATGATCATTCGTACACATGAGCCGGAAAAGTTATATTGCAAAAACCCCATTGTGTGCAAGCACCGTGAAATACGTGAGTATCTGGAGAGTGGTTGTTACGTCTATGAGCAGGATACCAGCTTGTTGGGGCCTTCGAGACTTTTTAGTTGGATTTGGGTAAACAACCTTGGTTCACACTCTCTGTTTCTCAGACTCAATTATCCGATTAACCAGGAGATCACCATTGGCAAGGACCTTGATGGCAGAGAGGCTCTGTTTGCTAGGGAAAACTGTGTCTACACGGCGAGCCCTAGGACTTCGGGAGCAAACTCCTGTGATTGTCAACGATATAGCCTGTAGCCTAAAGAACGTGAGAATGACAAAGGCATCTAGATTAACTTTGATCCTTGGATGTCTCAAGTCCGACATGCAATGATGTGGTTCAAGCCTTCAGGTTGATAGGTAATTGGGCTGTTGCGTCGAAAGGGTGGAGTTCTGGCGTCTCCGAATCACTGGTGGTTGAAGCGGAGCTGCAAATTATGATGGTGTTGGATCATCCCTCTTTGAATGACTTGTTCTCTTTGCTGCTTGTTCTGGATGGGTAGTTCTCTCTTTTGTTATGCAGACTCCTTGTCATTTGGTCATCCTCGTCTATGTCACTCTTACTATGTAATAGTTTCCTCTCTTTAGAATGTCATTCTCATCTAGATCAAAAGAGTCTGAGCGCTGCAGACAAGTGCTTTTTGGTGGTGTAGAAAGACTTATGAACTATCATGTCTTGTTGTTTATGTCAGTAGTTGTCACTAGTCAGTGTTTGAATATTGTATATATCGTTGTTTTGAATTGTTTATTGTCTCGAGCTGCTGGTGGGCTAAATGAGGGCATGACCATTCTCCACTGTTCAGATTATATCTCCTTTTTTCAAGTTATAATTTGAGCTTAGTGTCTTTTCGATGGTGTACACTTGTTTGGTCCAGTGAGGTGTCGTTGAATATAGGCCGAGTAGTAACGCAATGCCAAACAGGTCAATAATGACTCTCAGGCTGAGTGCTCAAAAAAAGAAAGAAAAAGTACTCTTAGGCCGACATGTGGGCGCCACCGATGTTTTCGTGCGCTTGCGCGCCGAGAGTGTATTGGCGCGTGTTTGAAATTCATGCTACCTTTTCATCCCCAATCTCCCGCCCCTCCCCCACCTCTGGAATCTCGATTCCTACTCCAGTTTCCCAAAATCCCCCTCCTGTACTCCCTATACTCAAGCGCACTATCATGTCGCCGGACAACGCAGATCTCCAAGCCCGAGATCCTGAGGTCCGTCCTTCCTTCGGGCGCTGCCTGCTGTCGCTCAACACTGTCATGACGGCACTCGACCACCAGTTTGCCGGCAAAGTGCGGATGGTAACCATCAATGGTGACCAGCCTCCTGCTACTTCTTGAGCTTGCGTTGCTTTTTCCCTTCAAGAGGAAAGGGTGATGCAATAAAGTAGAGATAAGTATTTCCCTTAGTTAGAGAACCAAGGTATCAATCCAGTAGGAGGTACAAGCAAGTACCCAATCTATGCACCTTCACAAACAATCAAACACTTGCACCCAACGCGATAAAGGGGATGTTAATCCCTTCACGGTCAACTGCAACGGTGGGATCTGATAGAGATAGGTATACAAGATTGCTAGAATGGAAAGTAAATAAATTGCAGCGAGATATTTTTGGTATTTTTGGTTTATAGATCTGAAAATATAATATGGAAAATAGACCCGGGGGCCATAGTTTTCACTAGAGGCTTCTCTCTTGAAGGAAAATAATATGGTGGGTGAAAAAATTACTGTCGAGCAATTGATAGAAAAGCGCAAAGTTATGACAATATCCAAGGCAATGATTATGCACACAGGCATCACGGCCGTGTCAAGTAGACCGACTCCTGCTCATATCTACTACTATTACTCCACACATCAACCGCTATCCAGCATGCATCTAGAGTATTAAGTTCATAAAGAATGGTGTAACGCCTTAAGTAAGATGACATGATGTAGAGGGATAAACTCAAGCAATATGATGAAAACCCTTCTTTATCCTTGATGGCAACAATAGAATACGTGCCTTACTACCCCTACTTTGTCACTGGGTGAGGACACCGCCAAGATTGAACCCAAAACTAAGAACCTCTCCCATTGCAAGAAATACCAATCTAGTTGGCCAAACTAAACATTAATTCGAAGAGAAATACAAAGATATCAAATCATGCACATAAGAAATCGGAGAAGATTCAAATAATATTCATAGATAATCTGATCATAAATCCACAATTCAGCAGATCTCGACAAACACACCACAAAATAAGATTACATCGAATAGATCTCCAAGAACATCAAGTAGAACATGGTATTGAGAATCAAAGAGAGAGAAGAAGCCATCTAGCTACTAGCTATGGACCAGTAGGTCTAAGTTAAACTACTCTGGCTCCATCGGAAGGGCAATAGGGTTGATGTAGATGCCCTGCGTGATCGATTCCCCCTCTGGCAGATCGCCGGAAGAGGCCCCAATATGGGATCTCACGCAAACAAAGGCTTGCGGCGGCGGAAAAGTATTTTCATGGCTTGTTCTGAGGGTTTGGGAAAATTTGAGAATTTATAGGCTTGAGAGAGAGGTCGGTGGACTCGCGATGGGGCAAATGTTTCTGTTTTTCAGCAAGATCAAATCAACTATCATTGTAAGCCATCCCAAAGGTCTTACTTGGCAAAAACAGTAATTAAAACACCAAAACACAATTACTACAGAGCTAATAATGTGTGTTTTATTCAAGAACAGAAGCAAAACAAAAAAACATAAATATAAAGTTGGGTTGCCTCCCAACAAGCGCTATTGTTTAACGCCCTAGCTAGGCATAACGCAATAGATCTAGGTATTGTCATCTTTAGTATGCAATCCATAAGTAGCTCTCATAATAGATTCATATGGAAATTTAATTTTCTTTCTTGGAAAGTTTTATATGCCTTTCCTTAACGGAAATTGAAATCTAATGTTTCCTTCTTTCGTATCAATAATTGCCCCAATCGTTCTAAGGAAAGGTCTACCAAGAATAATAGGGCATGTAGGATTGCAATCTATATCAAGAACAATGAAATCTCCGGGAACATAATTCCTATTTTGAACAATAAGAACATCATTAATTCTTCCCATAGTTTTCTTAATAGTGGAATCCGCAAGATGAAAATTTAAAGAACAATCATCAAATTCACGGAAACCTAGCACATCACATAAAGTTTTCGGAATCGTGGAAACGCTAGCACCCAAATCACACAAAGCATGGCACTCATAAACTTTAATTTTAATCCTAATGGTGGGTTCCCACTCATCATAAAGCTTTCCAGGGATAGAAACTTCCAACTCAAGTTTTTCTTCAAAAGATTTCATCATAGCATCAACGATATGTTTAGTAAAAGCTTTATTTTGATTATAAGCATTAGGAGAATTCAACATGGATTGAAACAAGGAAATACAATCTATCAAAGAACAATTATCATAATTAAAATCCTTGAAGTCCAAAAGAGTGGGTTCATTGCTACTTAAAGTTTTGATCTCTCCAATCCCACTTTTATCAATTTTTGCATCAAGATCTATAAACTCCGAATCATTGGGACGCCTTCTAGATAAAGTTGACTCATCTCCTGTCCCATATTTATCAAGATTTTTTTAGAAAACAAAGATTAATTAGGATTCGCATCAATCACTTTAAGATCTTCATCATTAGCTTCACAAGAAATTGAAGAACACACTTTTACAAGCCAATCTCGCTTAGCACGCATCCTAGCGGTTCTTTCTTTACATTCATCCATACAAACTCTCATAGATTTTAGAGACTCAATAATATCATGCTTAGGTGGAATAGATCTAATTTTCAAAGAATCAATCTGAAGTGAAATTATATCAATGTTCCAAGCTAAATCATCAATCTTGAGCAATTTTTCTTCAACCATAGCATTGAAAACTTTTTGGGAACTAATAAATTCTTTAATATTGTTCTCAAGATCAGAGGCTATATTACTATAATTTCCATAAGTATTGTTGTAGGAGTTACCATAATTATTAGAGGAATTACTAGGAAATGACTTAGGGTTGAAATTACCTCTATATGCGTTATTACCAAAATTCTTCCTACCAACAAAATTCACATCCATAGATTCATTATTATTTACAATCAAAGAAGACAAAGGCATATCATTGGGATCAATAGGAGCACTCTTACTAGCAAACAACTTCATTAATTCATCCATCTTTCCACTCAAAGTATTAATTTCTTCAATCGCATGCACTTTTTTACTAGTAGAGGATCTTTCGGTATGCCATTGAGAGTAATTTGCCATAATATTATCTAGGAGTTTAGTAGCTTCTCCTAATGTGATTTCCATAAAAGTACCACCCGCGGCGGAATCCAAAAGATTTCTAGATGAAAAATTCAATCCCGCATATTTTTTTGTATAATCACCCATAAACTCAAACCAAGTGTAGGACAATTTCTTATCATTAATTGCATCCTCTCCCAAGATTGTGCAACATGATCATGATCAAGTTGCTTAAAATTCATTATATCGTTCCTAAGGGAGATGATCTTAGCGGGAGGAAAATACTTGGAAATGAAAGCATCTTTACACGTATTCCATGAATCAATACTATTTTTAGGCAAAGATGAAAACCAAGATTTAGCATGATCTCGTAGTGAGAATGGAAATAGCTTCAATTTAACAATATCATTATCCACATCTTTCTTCTTTTGCATATCACACAACTCAACGAAAGTATTTAGATGGGATGCGTCATCTTCACTAGGAAGGCCGGAAAATTGCTATTCCATAACAAGATTCAACAAAGCGGCATTAATTTCATAAGATTCCACACTAGTGGCGGGAGCAATCGGAGTACTAATAAAATAATTATGATTAGTGTTGGAAAAGTCACACAACTTGGTATTCTCTTGAGTCATCGCGACAAAGCAAGCAATCTAGCACACAAGCAACCAGAAAGCAAACGAAAAGACGAACGGAAGAAGGGTGAATAAAAAGGCAAATCTTTTTGTATTTTCGTGAAAATTGTTTTAGAGGTGGGGGATAGGAAAACGAGAGGCAAATGGCAAATAATGTAATGCAAGAGATGAGTGTCTATGATGGGTACTTGGTAGTCTTGATGTAGACCTCCCCAGCAACGGCGCCAGAAATTCTTCCTGCTACTTCTTGAGCTTGCGTTGGTTTTTCCCTTGAAGAGGAAAGGGTGATGGAGCAAAGTAGAGATAAGTAGTTCCCTCAGTTAGAGAACCAAGGTATAAATCCAGTAGGAGGTATAAGCAAGTCCCCAATCTATGCACCTGCACAAACAATCAAACACTTGCACCCAACGCGATAAAGGGGTTGTCAATCCCTTCACGGTCAACTGCGACGGTGAGATCTTGTAGAGATAGGTATAAAACATTGCTAAAATGGAAAAGTAAATAAATTGCAGCGAGATATTTTTGGTTTATAGAACTTAAAATATAATATGGAAAATAGAACCGGGGCCATAGTTTTCACTAGAGGCTTCTCTCTTGAAGGAAAATAATACGGTGGGTGAACAAATTACTGTGGAGCAAATGAGAGAAAAGCGCAAAGTTATGACGATATCCAAGGCAATGATTATGCATATAGGCATCATGTCCATGTCAAGTAGACCGACTCCTGCCTGCATCTACTACTATTACTCCACACATCGACCGCTATCCAGCATGCATCTAGAGTATGAAGTTCATAAAGAACGGAGTAATGCCTTAAGTAAGATGACATGATGTAGAGGGATAAACTCAAGCAGTATGATGAAAAACCCTTCTTTTTATCCTTGATGGCAGCAATACAATATGTGCCTCGCTACCCCTACTTTTTCACTGGGTGAGGACACCGCAAGATTGAACCCAAAACTAAGCACCTCTTCCATTGCAAGAAATACCAATCTAGTTGGCCAAACCAAACCGATAATTCGAAGAGAAATACAAAGATATCAAATCATGCATATAAGAATTCAGAGAAGATTCAAATAATATTCATAGATAATCTGATCATAAATCCACAATTCATCGGATGTTGACAAACACACCACAAAAGAAGATTACATCAGAAAGATCTCCAAGAACATCGAGGAGAACATTGTATTGAGAATCAAAGAGAGAGAGAGAAGAAGCCATCTAGCTACTAGCTATGGACCCGTAGGTCTGAGGTAAACTACTCACGCTTCATCGGAAGGGCAATAGGGTTGATGTAGATTCCCTCCATGATCGATTCCCATCCGGCAGATCGCCGGTAGAGGCCCCTAGATGGGATCTCATGGAAACAGAGGCTTGCGGCGGCAGAAAAGTATTTTCGTGGCTTGTTCTGAGGGTTTGGGAATATTTGAGGATTTATAGGCTTGAGAGGGAGGTTGGTGGACTCCCAAGGGGGCCACAAGCCAGGGGCGCCCCCCTATGGCTTGTCATCGCCTCGTGGGTCTTCTGACTTCATCTCCAAGTCTTGTAGGTGTCTTCTGGTCCAAGAAAAATCATCGTGAAAGTTTTATTCTGTTTGGTCTCTATTTGGTATTCCTTTTCTACAAAACTCAAAAACAAGGAAAAAATAGAAACTGGCACTGGGCTCTAGATTAATAGGTTAGTCCCAAAAATAATATTAAATAGCATATTAATGCATATAAAACATCCAAAACAGATAATATAATAGCATGGAACAATCAAAAAGTATAGATACGTTGGAGATGTATCACCTCCCGTCTCTCTGGACGACCTTGTCAAAACTCTTGGCATTGCGCACGACATCAAAATAAATGACTTGCTCGTCGAAGTCTGTACGCCACCGGCTGATTTCTTTTTCAGGTTCCGGACAACTTTCGACTGCAGTCGTGTGTTCGAATCTTCCCGACTTTGTTCTCCGATGGCGCGCTAGTGAGCTTTGACCGGTGGCACCCAGGATGGGGCTCGGTGCCCTCTGAGCTTGAGTTTTTAATAAAGCTTACCTTCCACGTCATGCCTTGACGTGCTTGGAATAGTGAGTCCATGAAGAAGCTTATCAACGACCTAGGAGGTGAGCTCGTAAGTATGTTTGTTCCTCTAAACAGCTAGGCTCTGATGGTTATGGCATGGATGAAGAAGCCGTCCACCATACCGAAGGTGATTGGTGTTGAGATACCAGTGTAGGAACCGGGTTTGTACTATTCGTCACCACCAAGGCCGCTGCGGACCACGTTAGGGATGTACCTATATCGAGTGTTCATGCATGTCAAAGAAGTGGTCAATCCATCAATCAAAGTCCTGCCGCCGCCGCTGGTGCCAGGGTCCGTCGATGACGTCCATTACAGGAGTCAACGTCAGACTTTCCCCGTGTTGCTCGGAATGGTGGATGGCACAGGGCCTACTCCATCATGCGGCGGAGGCCACTGCTTCTTTGGAAGAAGAGGCAGGGCTGGCTGCCTGGATGTGCTCTAATTTGAGGTAACAACTGAATCTTCTCATATACTATCTAAATCCGAGCTATCGGTGTGAAGCACTGATGTACCAGTACATTTGATTGTGACATGTTCTATTTTTGTACTTGAACTTTTTTTAGAAAGGGGTGTACGTCAACTTAATGTGCTACCAGAACTTATTATGTTGTCTGTCTGTTTTCTTTGCACAACATTCAAGATATTTCCCCGTCATTGATAAATACGATGAAGGGTTATGTACGAGTTCGTTGGTTTGAACATGGCCCTACCCGTAGCGATCCACTGCTTCCACCCTGATTGTGTCGCCTACGTGAAATTTTTGTATGCAAGTTCAATGTGCTATGATTTTCTATATGATTGTGTGAACTATATAAGTTTTTACTGAGCATTAGCAATGCATATGGCTGAAAGATGTATTTACGAGCACCGACTGATGGGTCTCTCTCTCTCACACACACGCACACACACACACAAGTGAGACCCGTTGAATTATTTCTTCGCTCGTGACAGCTTTTAAATAGGTTCCACTGTACTCTAACTTTTTTCTTAAGTTATTAATTGAGCTCAGTGACTTCAAAAAGTTGTACAGAAGCCTTGTTTGGGCTTTTCAGGCGTCGTTGAATGTGGACTGAGTAGCAATGCAAGTGGCCTGACAGTTGTACACAAGATCCTAAAATAAGCGCAACCTAGCCTATGTTTCTTTTAATAAAATGCACAACTCAGTTCATTTTTTTTATAATAAGATTACCAAGCCCTACTTAACTTTTTTAAATAATATTCCTATCTCAATATTATTTTTTATACGAAATGCTCAATCCAGACCATCATTGTTATTTCACCCACCCCGGAAATGGGCCCATTTATACTAAAATCAAATGGCTTGTAAATTATCAGAAATGATAAATGGGCTGCATGTACGCAATATTATTTTTCCACCCAGCCCAGTAAATAGGTGTATTCGAATAAATAATCAAATGCGCTGTAAATTATCATAAATAGTAAATCGGTTATTATTATTTTTACCCACCCCAGGAAACACATTATTTTCTGAGTCAAAGCCTAGGAAATAGATGTATTGGCTAGCAAAATGAAATGGGCTATAAAACCTAAATAAATGGGCTGCATTCCGCCACAGCTTTCGAAGCTGACTTTGTTGGCCCACTAGACAAAGCCTGCGCTAGGTGTTGTCCATTTAGTGAACAAAACGATTTAATGGTCTAAAACAAAAGGTCAACAAATTATTCTGGCATCTGTATCGCTGGATTGACATCCAACGGCGATCCTGCTTCTTCCATCTCTGATCTAGTTGCTCTTGCTCCAGCCGCCAAAACAATCGTCGGCTGGAGCACCTGCATTTGCCGCCCTTGGCCGGCTGTGCTGCCGTGCATGCCTCGCCGCCCCACCCTACTCCCAACGGTGGCCAGGTCATACATGTACTCACCCAGACCTTTTGTTATTGTTCGGCGACGGCAGCCTCACCCGGCAGCCGAACCAGTCTCTTGTACTCCCCTCCGCCAGGGACTCCAGTGCCCCTTGTTCCACGACTCCATATCGTTCCCATCTTAGGCCTCGCCGTCGTCCACCGTCGTGGTTCGCTCGACGATGCATGGTTAAAAACGAGAGCCAACATGGAGTACGTCGAGAGTCTGGCTGCTGGGAACCTCCAGCTACATCTTTGCATGCAAGCTAGTGCATCCTTATTATGCGGGAATAGATGATTCCTCCTTCTGACAGGTTGGACCCACCAGCTACAATCTTCGCATGCAAGGATCACTGGTGGTCGTCGGTCCTAAACAAACGGTTTAAAACCCCTTTCCGCGACAACATTTGGAACCGTCGCCACGTGAGTGTGGGCGATAGGGGGGTCCTTCCCACATGACCCAGAAACCGTCAGTGATAGGGCCCCTACAGTACTCCTACTCGTTTCTGCTCGCATTGCCATCGCAGTCGGTATTCTGTGGTGCTACGTTTACGATGTGCGGCCCATCACAAATGGTTCACTATTATAGAACGTGTATGATGCTCGGCCCATCACAAACGGTTCACTGTTAAGAAGATTAGCTAATTGTTGTACGAGTGTTGGACAGGATTATGAAACGTCGGACCATCGTAACATCGTCGTACACAACAACTATCGCACACATTATTCTGTGGTGCAACATTTATGATGCATACATCATCAGAAACAGTTCATGGTTGCGAATCATGTACGATAAGGCAAGTAACACAAACGTTTAGTTTGCCCGCACTGTTTGTGATATTGTCTGACATCGCACACACTTTGCAAACGGCAACTGTGTGCATGCTTGCACATGTTTCCTCTCTGTGAACCGTCTCGGATTATGGTGCATATCGCAAACGTATGTGTTTTACCAACCATGTGTGCCGTAACAACCTAGAGAGCGTAATTTCACCATAATTTAATTGCTGTTTTTCCAAATTGTACCGGATTTGGATTTGGATTTGAATGTATGCTATAACTTTATTCATATCCATCAGGTCCAAACAACCAATGCATTATTCGATTCATAGGTACATATGTTCAAGAATTACATAAGAACCAAATAAAGAATGATGAACCACAGTTGTATACTTGTACTATTAAAGATGGTAAAGAAAGAGGCAAAATATATTCTGGTTGCTGAACAAGGTGAAGCAGAATGCCCATATTGTGCCCTCCTCCATGCAGAAGGCACGCACGACTCTAGTCCAACCCCTTGTGATGGCCGACCGCCCATCCTTCACGGTCTTCATGAAAACATCTAGATAATCATCGTGTTCTGGTAGAAATACTTTAACCTTTGCATGCCCACCAATCATGTAGTTTGAGAGGTAATCTTGAGTAAACTGCATTGGCAACCACTGCAAAGGAATAAGATTTCAGACATTCTCATCTAACACAACTCATTATGGGCAGTAAAAAGAAGGCTGCATAGTTCTTACTTACCATCCTGTAGTTCGCTGTTGTCTTGGATAAAGTGTAAACAAATAGTTTAATTGCCATCTTTGGACACATTTTACTAACAATCTTTATCAGCTTCCTCACTTGATGCTGGTTCATCGATATCTCATTGCCCCATACGCAGAACGGGTCGAAACACGGATCTTTACCAATGACATATGTACCTAAAAGCACCAAGTTAATATTAGAAGCTAAACAGCAATTGCACAATGATGTAGTACAACACTCTTTTATGATATGTCTATATACATCCGTATGTGGTAGTCCATTTGAAATCTCTAAAAAGACAAATATTTAGGAATGGAGGGAGTATCTTATAACATCCAATATACTCACATATTAGATGAATTAACATCTTATATTATGGGCCGGAAGGAGTTTAGTTCATTCTTAAAAATTATCTGCTGCTGTATCCACGGAATACAGTTAGTTTGAGCTAGTTTGGGCTCAAATAGCCCTAAAGTATATCCAAACATGAGGGTTAGTTTGAGCTAGTTGCATCTATAACCCACCCAAAAAACTAGTATCCAACCCAAGAGGTGCTAATTGGAGCTAGTTCTCCTAGTGCATTTATTGTCAATCTAACCCTGCCATCCAAACAACTCTTTGGATGGAGTTAGTTCAGGGTTTGTAATGAGCTAGAAACTAACTCTAACCTCTAGCTAAGTTGAGTATCCAAACAGGGTTGTGTTGTTGCTGTTGCTGCTGCTGCTCTTCTACGTATATCTAGACATCATTAGAACATTAGTGTAACACTCTTCCTTGTTGCTATGTAGCCTAGGATTGCATATTTAGACATTAAGTACAGTGCATGTTGCTATGTAGCCTCAGATATATTACATATGGCCCTAGTTAACCTAAGGAAAATGGGTTGTAGATATATTCAGTTAAAAGTCTGATTCACCGATTAGTCCCTTATCAGCCGCCGACCTAGATGGTACTAGCTACGGATATCCTGAACAGTGAGCAGATATAAGCCATGGATGAAACTAACCTCGATGGAAAACAGCAGTCGTTCCCAAAATTGTCCTGTGTAGGTACATCAACAAGCATGTTAGGCACAACAGGCTAAACATCAACCAAAATTACACATGGCAGACAAAATAATCTCCAAAAGATAGCTTAAGTGTGCAGGTTTAAGCATGCTAGTAAAGCAAAACAAGTGGAAAGGTGTGCTAACTACAACAGGCCTAACATTTAACGACAAGCAAACATTGTCATTCAAACTGGTATTGTGCCGATCTAAGTATATTGGTTATGGTTAAATAAAAAAGGAACAGCGTGTTAACTACAAGATGCAGCAACCAAATGTAGTCATTCATAGTGGTATTGTTGAAACTCGTACTGATGAAATTGAACTGCACAGTTCATACTTGCACATATAGAATATCACGTTGTGAATAACTGGAATAAACAAGGTATACTACGAACAACCAAAGATAGCATTTGAAACTGAACATATGCTAACTACAAACAACCGAACAATCAAAAAACTTTAAAAGAGGCATATGCTAGCTATAACAGGCTTAACAGCAAGCAAATATATGCATTCCTATCGGTATCTTTAAAACTGGATTGATGAAATGTACTGCACAGTAAATAATTGCACATATAGAGCATCACATTATGAACAACTAAAATAAACAAATCATGGGTTTCCTCACTTGTCACAGATGGGCTCGTTCCCGTGGAAAGAGCATGGACCCTGGATGCTCTCCATGTTGTCACAGATGGGCTCCTTCCCCTTGGAAGAGCACGGCTGTAGGGTGCCCTCCCTGATGTCGCAGACGGGTGCTTTCCCCTTGGAAGAGCAGGTGGGCTCTTTCCCCTTGGAAGAGCCGGAGAGGGTGCCCTCCTCGTGGTCGTCGTCGATGAGGTCGGACTTGGAAGCTGTGGGTCCCAAGCCAGCATCACAAAACGTGTCCTTCAGAAATGACAAAAGGGGCTCGATGGCGACGTAGAATGGCAAATTGTTGACAGCGAGCCAGAGGAGATCAGCGGCGGGGCCATGGATGAGATCGACGGCGGTTGAACCCGAGGGGTTGGGGGTGGGCCAATTAACCTGTGACACAGCCCGCCTCAGGGCGTCGCTGTTGATGACATCGATGTCGTAGCCGGCGGACGAGACATGCCCGCATACTCTAGCCCGCTGCTTGAGTGTCTGCCGCCAGTAATGGTCGTCAGCTTCCTTGGCGACGTCGGGCGAAGAGACCGCTATACACCTGTTTTGGGCCAGTCGCTCCTCAAGCTCCACGAGAAGCGTAGCCGGGCTTAGGCTGTGACGCTTTGGAGTGGGGGATGGGGATGGGGATCTGTGGGAAAGGGGGCGTTGGCAGGCGTCATCTAAGAAACTCAGGGCGGCCTGGGTATGGAGATCGGTGGGTAAGCTGCACGGGCAAACCGGCAGATGTTGACAATGGAGGCCTTGCGGCGGTGGCGGCGGGGACTTTGCTAGGGTTTCAAGCGAGGGAAGGGGTGTGTGTGTGTGCGCGCGCACGCCCAAGGAGGTTTTGGTGTGTGTGTGGGGGGGGGGGGCGCGGGATGTTTGAGGAAATGACGCGGGTACTAAAAATTTTACTACGCGGGAGTCAAACGCGGGAGTGAAATACCGGGCTATTGAAAATTTTGATGATAGTGCATCGCACACGGTCCGGAGATAACAACCGTGTGTTATGAAAAAGAAAAACCCTCGAGGCGGGCAGATATTTTTGATGCAGGCGGGATTGGGAACAAGAAACATTGCACACGGTCCGGAGATAACAACCGTGTGTTATGAAACAGAAAAACCCTCAGAGCGGGCAGATATTTTTGATGCAGGCGGGATTGGGAACAAGAAACATCGCACACGGTCTGGAGAAAACAACCGTGTGTTATGAAACGGAAAAACCCTCAGAGGGGGCAGATATTTTTGAGAGGGGGAGCCTCGTGGAGCCCAATGTACTGTGCGGATGTGTGCGTGACAGGTGCACCGGCGTGGCACACGGTTAGTTTGAGTGAACCGTGTCTAATTGTCATAAATTTGGCAAAAAATGATGCGGGAGAGGGTCAGAACACGAACACACTTGCATCCAAATTTATGTATCAAAAGGGTGGTTTGATTTTCAATACCAAATGCAACTTTGATGTGGCACCTCTCCCGCAAAGCGCACGATATTGCTTGCCCCCACCCCCTCGTGCCGGCATGAAGGGAATCCTAAGCTATGAATGCATGCCCCCTCCCCCTCAACCGAGGTTCACCTAGGAAAGTGCGAAGTAGCTAGTAGCCCCCCTCCCTCGTGTCGGCACGAAGGGAATCCTAAGCTATATATGAATGCATGCCCCCCCAACCGAGGTTCACCGTAGCAAAGTGCGAAATAGCTAGCAGCCCCCTCCCTCGTGTCGGCACGAAGGGAATCCTAAGCTATGAATGCATGCCCCCCAACTGAGGTTGACCTAGCAAAGTGTGAAGTAGAGCTAGCAGCCCCCCTCCCTCGTGTCGGCACAGAGGGATTCCTAAGCTATGAATGCATGCCCCCCCAACCGAGGTTCACCTAGCAAAGTGCGAAGTAGCTAGCAGCCCCCCTCCCTCGTGTCAGCACGAAGGGAATCCTAGCTAAGCTATGAATGCATGCCCTCCCCCCCAACCGAGGTTCACCCTAGCAAAGTGCGAAGTAGCTAGCAGCCATCCCTCCCTCGTGTCGGCACAAAGGGAATCCTAAGCTATGAATGCACATGCCCCCCCCCCCAGCCGAGGTTCACCTAGCAAAGTGCGAAGTAGCTAGCAGCCCCCCTCGTGTCGGCACGAAGGGAATCCTAAGCTATGAGCATGCCCCCTCCCCCCCAACCGAGGTTCACCTAGAAAAGTGCGAAGTAGCTAGGAGCCCCCCACCCCCCTCATGTCGCCACGAAGGGAATCCTAATTAAGCTATGAATGCATGCCCCCCCCAACCGAGGTTCACCTAGCAAAGTGCGATCTAGCAACCCCCCCCCCCACACACTTTTAGTCGGCGGGACAGAGAGGCATATATCTCACCAAGATGGATCGTAAAATGGATAAAGAATATTCCACCTTGGTCGTACAACCTCTCTATTTTTGTTGGTCAAAGTGATGGCCGTCCATGCGACCCCGGAGATGGGCTAGCTCGCCAATAATCGCGCAAGTAGCTAGTCCCGGAAGACAACCACTGCATGCGTGTGGCCCGAACATATGTATGGAGAGGTGTGTTTTTGAGTAACAATGAACAACTTTGATGTGGCACCGTGATTTCGAACTAGAAATCCCCACACTGAGTAAGGGTTAGGTTGATGATGCATATGTATGTTACACCACACTTCAAGCCAACAACGGGGATTCATATATGCATGTATGCGTGCATAGTATATGCGCTCAAACTTAATTAGGTCTGAATCTCACCATGACCTATACTACGATAACACGAACCAAATGAAGAATCCGCCATGGTAACCAATCTTGTTGTTAGTCAAGGTGATCATGGATGTCCACGTGGGCGCACGAATATATAGGCTTGTTGCCGATAGCCACGCAAGGGAGTGTATCGTACGAAGGCAACCACTACATGCATATGTACGGAGGTGATGCGTGCATGCATGTTTGAATACACAACATTGATCTGGTGTGTGTGTGTCAAAAATCGTACACTAGCTCCCCGTATAGAGCGAGATTGGTTCATGATGGTGTCGTTGTACTAGCCACTTCGACTCGATGGGAGGGACTCATGCGTACAAATGCATGTGTGTGTGCTCAGAGTGTATCATCATGTCATCCCAGGGCAAAAATAATAATCCCCTCCTAAGTCAAATTAACCTCTCTTGTTGTCAGGCAAAAAGAAGTGATGGACCAAGCGGGCCCACAGATGGAAAGCATCGATATCGCTGATAACTCCTTAAGTGGGTGCGAAAGGACAACCACGACCGCTTTGCATGCGGGCCGAACATATATATGTTGAATACCCAAAATCCACAACTTTGATGTGCCACATGCCTCAAAAATCATAAACCATGCACCCACACAGAGCGAGGTTCATATCAAGCGGACTACATATGATGGTCCCCTTCCCCCCTCTTCACCGCATACCATATGCTCCTGCCGTAATATATGTACAACCCAAAAGAATCCTCATCGATGGTGAAATTAATTACCTCTCCCGATGTAGGTCAAAGTGATGCATGCAGAAGGAAGCGTCACACGTGAGTGTCCTAGCTAGGATATATATGCATGTGGCCCAAAAAGGTGTTGTGTGATGTTTGAATAACCAATTTCACAATTTTGATGTGGCACGTGCCTCGGTAACCAAAAAGTCCCGACACTGAGTGAGGTGTACTTGTTCACGGACGCATACGTATAGTATAGATGCTAGTCCCCTCCCACCTCTTCGACGCGTACTATATACCACCATAACACAAACAAAAAATATTCTACCTTGCTGGTCAAATTAACCTCAGTGCCGGCTGTTCTTCAAAGTGATGGACGACGACCTCACGGGCCCATAGAAAGCGTCACACGCGAGTATCGAGTGTCGTGTAGGACAACCATCGACTGTATGTGGCCAAAACATTTATGTATGAAAGGGTTGTGTAATGTTTTAAATAATGATTTCACGACTCTGATGTGGCACCGGACTGCCTAACAAAACGGCCAACCCACACGGTGGCTCACAACTCGTAGTGTACTATGAGCCACCCGCCACCCCCAGACGCATACACCCCCACACACACCGCGAATCCACCGCAACTACGATGCATGCTAAATTAATTATCCCGCGGTGAACATACATGTTACCAAAGGAGGGACGTTTTAATTTCAAAAAATTCACAGAGATCATTAAGACGTTTTAGTACATTGATTGATTGATTTTCTATGGGTATAATGTGCAAAAATCAAATTTGAGCTACATGCACACGTGACTGTGCACCTAAATGGATTGCAAAAACACATGTGTCTCACTGGGTGCATGTTTACTCCCCGTGCAACAAATTTCAAACATTGAGAATCTTGATTTTTAAATTCTAGTACATCCAAAACTTATTTGAAGTTCATGAAACTTATCGTGTTGTCATATGGACACCAATACAAAGTGGCATTGTACCTTTTTTGTCAAATTTGAGACCAGTTTTGATGTAATCTTTATCTAATTACAGAGGGGAGATTATTAACCAATATCCAAAACGGATTTATTCGAACCGTGAGCGTTAGACCAACAATGGATACTGCCATGCTTCGGTTAAGCAATAAAGCGGCAGCATTAATCATCCAAATAGAAAAACAATATACGTGCCGCCGCGCGACCCGTGTGGCATGCAAGCAGGCGTGAGTTGACGGGATGCATGCGAGCAGTCCGCCGCGCAAGCAGACGGGGAGGCGTGCGTGCAGGTGTGTGAATTGACGGAGGTGTGCTCGCTGCGCAGTGTCATCAGGAGTCGTGCGAGTAGCTGTGTGAAACTTTGGTAGGCATGCCAGAAGTCCGGTGCGCAGGCTCGCCGGGAGGCGAGCCATCGGTTTGACTGCCGCCCGCCTCTCTCCCACAACTCCCACAACTCCATATTAATGGTGCGCCCGAGCGGCCGCACCCCCCATCCTCACTACGCATACAAAATTCTCTCTCTCCGCTTCCATCCTCGACGCCGCTCTCAGTCCTCAAAGCCGTCAGTGTATGAGGATGCCACCGAAGTGCCCCATCGGAGGGAGTGGCGATGCCGGGGCTGCTAAAGCACCGGAGAACGGCGTGGAGATGGAGACAGAGGTTGCCGTCACCGCCGGCGAGTTATCGCTGCACCCTGACGTCGTCGATGGCGTCGAGCTTCCATAGCCGGAGGCGGAATTTCATACTGACTCCGACGACCACTCCGGCGACGACTCCGACGACCACTCCGACGACGACGGACAGCTGGTTAGTCATCTATACCTATTTATGTGTCAAATATATCATAGGGTTTCTCTGGTTACTCCTGCCTCCCCCTTTTTGGAATAGAAAGCTTGTGGTTATGTTCTCCCAATCGATGAAATCTGAGTAAGTTTCTTTAGATCAGTGTAGTGTATTGATTGTTTGAATGGTACAGGTGATAAGTGATTAGTTGTTTCATCTATGCAAATGATTTCGGCTTGTAATCCGACTAGGGTTAGTGTTCGTGCTAATAATTCCTAGCTAGGACTTGACAATTTGTGACAACTTTTTCCAAGTTTACAATGAAAATGTACTATGATTTCTGAAGGTTCTTTTGGAGGATTTCAGTACATACATGCCCCCCTCCCCCATATTGGTTGCTTGATCCATATGGTTACAATCAATAAGCATTTCTCCTTTGGCTTCATTTGTACTAGTTTTCTTAGGGAACTTTTCATCCACTCCAACCTCTTGTGAAGAAGGCTACATTTTTATAGAATGTAATCAAATTCCCATGTTAATCATGTCAGATCGAAGATGGCATGTTAGTGCTTTTTACAAATCCTGTAAACCAAATAGCTAGTCCTATAGTAATGTTCAAAACTGCATGTAGGCACTAACACGTTTTCTTCTTTTGCAGATAAGATTAGGCCCAGTGGTGGATAATGTGATACAATATAACAATCACGTCGAATGCCTAGATCTGCATCTCTCAGAAATTACTTTGAACTCCTACCGGGGGACCTTACCAGAGATTATATTCGCCAGGTTCTTTGTTCTCAGAGCAAGGGTGCTAAAGGAAATGAGGTTTGCCCTATATTTATTTTGCAAAAATGAATGGTCTGTTGATCAGCACTGGCGCCTGCGGCAAAATGGAGTAGGCTCCAAAAAAGCTGAATTTCATTTTGGAACTTCAGATGATAGAGTAATCGGAAGTCATCAGGTCAACCCCATACATGACTTCTCAGTGGCTGACCCCTTTGCAAAAATTGTGAGGTTTCGAAGCCGGACTTAGAAGCGGTGATATTAGTTTGAACCTCTGTGATATCCATGTTCAGCGCATTAGCGCGAGCGTTTGCAGCTGATGAGCTGAATTTCATTTCTAATATCAGTTTGAACCTTGTAATCTTTGAATTTGAGCCATATAACTCTGGAATTTGAACCTTGTAACATGTCGAGCTTTTGTGGTACAACCGTTGAAATGGCATCGTATGAGACTCGTATATTGCTAGCACTATTTTGACCTTAATATGCAATGGTCTTAGATTTTATTAACCATTCTCGAATCAGTTTACCTTGTCGATCTCACAACACACGGTTTGTATAGCTAACTCGACTGCGATCTTGGACATTATTGCACACAGTTGGTTTCTTCCATCGTGTGCACTGTAGAGCGCATAATTAATTATCACACTCGAGTGTCCACGCCTGGGTGGCGGTGTTGTCAAGCGTGCACTGGATTCTGGAATCCTCCGCTATGAACGCCATGACAAGATGTGACGATTACAGGCCGGCCGGCCCCCATTTATTACAGCGGCCATTTAACCTGCCCTTGTGTCTCTTCAACCTTTCGATCGCGCCCCACCATTGCCAGAAGCACACCCACCATGAGAAATTCTTAGAGGGTATCCTGCGCGGCCCCAATGGCGCTCCGAGCGGTTGCCGACGACGAGCAGCAGTTCACCATGCGTGCCGTGGTGGACACCCACAGAAGATTCATGGACCTCTCTGTGGTGTACACCAACGACCTGGTCTGGGCGGAGCACTCCATCCACATCATGGATTTGTTTCTTGCCGAGGAGAAGTACAAGGTGGTCGGGTTCGACCTCGAGTACACCCACGCTCGTGTCGGGTCTCGTCCCAAGGTCGCCGTCGCCCAGATGTGCATGCGCCACCACGTCCTCGTCTACCACTACTGCCTGGCCATAAGGCCTTGCGAGCGTTGCGCCAGGTTTGTCAACAGCCCCCACTACATGTTCGCTACGGTGGACATCACCAACGATGTAAAGGCGCTCGAGAGTTCGGGCATCGCCTGCCAGAATCTTGTCGACATCCATGGCCAATATAAGAGCTGGGGTAGCAAGGAGCATGAGAAGGACTCACTGGTTCACCTCGCCGAGGCCATCATTTACCCCTACTATAGAGACATGAAGGATTCGTGCAACAAGGACAAGCTTGCCTGGCACTCGGCCTGGATGGAGAACTTGACAAAGCTCACATCATGTACGCGACCAAGGAGGCGTACACGAGCTACGACATGTACCAGCGGATCGTTGACATGAGGAAGTCCCTCCTTCCCCAAAACGGCCAGGGATCCAGCCGGAAGCAGAGCAATGGCAGGCGTCGTCGCAAAAATAAGTAGATGATTAGATCCTCGTTTCTCCTACTTTAGTATGCATGTAATTGCTTACTTTGGTGTGTGCAAATGTTATGTGTGTAGTCACTTGTGTACTTGTATGCTTAATTTGGTTATGCAATGCTGTCTTTTTAAGTATATATGTTGATGCTTTGTAGACAGAGCATAGATGGTGTGCGGACAAAGAAAATCACATCACACACGGACTAAACAATGGAACCCGTCGGCGATGTTTTCATCAATCACTCACAATTGTATACCAGCAATCGTTTACTCACAACACACATGGCTTGTTAGCAGTAATCATCTGTGTTCTTATCGGTCTTCGCACACATTTCTGATTACAGACCTGTTGGCCTCGTATCACACACATCTTGTTCATTTGAACCGTTTCTGTTCTCATGTCTCAACACAAACAGTTCATCCGAGTGAACCGCATGCCGTATATCGCACACACCTTGAATCTTGCTGACCGTTTCTTTTGTGTTGCCTAATCACAAACAGTTCATCCGAGTGAACCGTATGCTGTACATCAAACACACCTTCATCTGGCTGCCCGTTTCTTTTGTTCCTCATCATCGCAAACGGTTAATTGAGCTGAACCGTATGCCCTGCATCGCACACGCAACTAAAATCTGAACCATGTTTGATCATCCTCCATCGCAAACGTTTTGCATCATTTCTGACGGTTTTCATACAGCACCGTTTGCGATTATTGCATCGCACACAGCTTCTCAAAGGGTCTCTGATCGTAGTGTCGCGTTAGCAGCATCCTGTAGTAGTGGATGTTCATTCTTATTACTAAAAAAGTCCCCCCCCCCCAATGACAGCTGGGACCCACGAGCTACATCTTCGCACGGAAGGAAGTGCCTCCTTATTACGCACAAGAAAAATGATTCATCCTCTTGCTAGCTTGGACCTACCTGATTCAGAGGCTGACTTCTGGGCCTAATAAGTTGACACGTAGACAAGGCTTTGTTAACCTAGTCAAGACACAATTCTAGTAGCAGTGACCGTTGGATTAACATCCAACGGCCGCGCTGCTTCTTCAATCTCTGATCTTCTTGCTCCAGCCACTAAAACCAGCGCCAACTAGACTGCCTGCTCCTGCCTCCCGTGGACGGCTGTGCTGCCACCGCTGGCCACGCCATCCCTCTACTCACCCACACCTCTTCTTATTCTCCGGCAATGGCAGCCTCACACTGCAGCCGAAGAAGTCAACCCTCGTACTCCCCTCCGCGTGGGCATCCACTACCGCGTCTTCCTCGGCTCCGCGTCGTTCCCTTCCTGGGCCTCACCGTCATCCACCGCCGTAGTCAGTGTGGTCAACGAAGGACAGCCATCAGAAGAGGTCTTTAGGCGGCGAGGCTGACAGCTATACCCACCAGCTACATCTTCGAACACAAGGAAGTGCCTCCTTATTACTCGCAAAATAAAAATGATTCCTCCTCGTGACAGTTGGGACCCACCAGCTATATATTTGCACACAAGGAAGTGCGTCTTTATCCTCCCTGATAGCTGGGACCCACCTGATCGAAGCGTACGTAGCATTGTCTGTCTCGTCACGAACGTGTACGTACATACTGGTCGATTGGTCTCTCTGCAATGATGAACCATGGTCGAGCAAGCAGGGGACGTGTAGTAGTAGAGCCCCCGACGTAGCAGTTCAGGCAGTCCAGTCAAAACCGTGTACACGTATGTATAGCGAGATGCCAAAAAATACGGCCACATACGTACATACGGGCAGGGTCTCGAATGCCTACTCACGCATACATACGGCCAGGGCTCATGTACATGGAGAGGCAGTTGACGACAACAATGGCGTCGTATTCATTGGCAGCCAACCGGCTGGGTCGAAATGGAGAAACTGTGTCACGTTCATCATGAGGCAATGGAATGCGTCGTCTTCATCGGGAGCCAACCGGCTTGGACAGAACACCCGAAACGAGGCCTGGCGGACCGCAGAAGGGAGGAAACAGCCTTCTGTTCGACCGCCTACGGTCAAAATGGGATCCTGTTCATCGGGAGGGGTCTGGCGTTCCGCAAAATGGAGGAAACGGACCTCTGTTGGAGCACCTACGATCAAAATAGGGTCCTGTTCATCGGGAGGGGTGTGGCGTATCGCAAAACGGAGGAAACAGACTTGTGTTGGAGTGCCTACCATCGAAATGTGGTCCTGTTCATAGGGAGGGGTGTGGCATACCGCAAAACGGGACTCCACGGGCTACTGTTCATCCACCGTCAATTGCCTCTCGCTCCAGCCTCCGCGGGGTACTGTTCATCCACCGTCGTCCTCCAGCCTCCACCGGCTACTGTTCATAGAGCCTCCACGGGGTCCTGTTCATCCACCCACAACTGGCTGGCGTGTGGTGGCCTCCTCGGGGTCCTGTTTATCCACTCCCAACCGGCTGGGTTGCGGCGGCCTCCTCGGGGTCCTGTTCATCCAGCGGCAATGGCCTACTACCACGGGGTCCTGTTCATCCAACCCCCACCGGGAACTGTGCATCCATAGCCAACCAACTGGCTCGACTCACCACGTCTCAACTCGTTGTACGTCCCACGCGCACGGTAGCAATGGTCACTGTTCATCGAGAGGCAACCCAACACCGGCTGGCTACGTCTGGCACGGGGGCTCGACCGGCTTCAGTGAGTAGGAGCAGCGAAGGAATCCCTCGGGTTCAGTCAGTAGTGATTGAATTTATCGGGTTCAGTTAACAGCTAAGGGAGCGATCGCTCGGGTTCAGTAACATAGCTAGTGTGATCGCTTGGGTTTAGTTAGCCAATGCCTCGCACACACGCGCGTACATGAGAGAAACGCGCAAACCACAGTGCATCACTCGGCCTCGACCACCCACCGTAACCGGGAACTTCCCAATATTTTCCTCGCCCTCGCTTCTACCATGATTTTTTCCCGTCATGGACGGCCCAAAGAATATCATGCAGGCGCGTCTCCGGCCCACCTAGGACAAAAAGCCCATTTTTTGTCATAGAAGTAGGATCCCACCACATCTATGATGATACGTGTTTTTGTCACAATTATCATCATAGAAGTGTCATAAGCATGACAGAAAAACTTTTTGTTCGGGCCAAAATGTCACAGATGTGTCTTTTTTTTGTAGTGCTATGTGCTCATGCTTAAAACCCAACTAGCTTAGTTGAGGGAAAATAATTTATGAGCATGCTCATTTTGTGCGACACTGCTTATCTCAAAAAGGGAAACTTTTATGGCATCATATTAATCATTTACATTGCTATGCTAGGAATTTATGCGAAATACATGATCTCACTTGTTGCACTGAAGACCCTAAAAGCCACCTTCCTTTCCAATGTGAGTTTACGGATAATGGAATATTATCTTCTTATGCCAAAGATGTTTATAATTACTATGATATTGAACAAATTGAAGAATTTGATTCTTTTAAGGGTGCCTATGAAATTGCATCTTTGATTGAAAAGTATGATATTACTCTTAAATATTGCTATGAAAACTATGCTTCTAATGCTTATGTTAAAGATTATTGAGAGGTTCTCTACTATCTAAGAAGAGAATAATATTTTGTGGGAATCTAAGGAAGAAGAAATTGGTGAAACTGTGAGCTCATTAGATGAAAAAGATAAGGAGGAGAGCAGAGAACAAAAGGAGGAAGAGCGGATTGATAACCCATGCCCACCTTCTAATGAGAGTGTCGGCATTCTCGGAACCAGGGTACCCAGACTTGCCTGCTTGCGGCCCACGACATGGCTCCATCGACGGCCTGGTACGGCCCATCTTTAGCATCAACAACACAAGACCCTCGCGAGGCGTACGCCGCCAAGACCTCCAGAAGGAGTGGCCTCCCTAGGCTGGCTCCTGAGGAGCAGAGATTCCTACGCAGGCACCCACCTCGTGAGGTTAAGGTGACGCAAGCCATGACGACCAAGGCCAGGCGGGCGCCAGTGGGCGCAGTACAGTAGGTTTCCGCTTTGGTGCTAAAGAGGCAAGCGCACGCGCGGAGTCCCGAGGAATCAGCCAAAGGTTTCCATTTCTGTGCTACAAGACAAGACCACCAGGATGGCAGGACGGAGGTCACCGCAGAGCCCACCACGATGTCACGACCAGAAGCTTTGTAGGCAAAGACCACCTTTCATCAGGATAAGATGTACTATTTGTCTCCCTTCAAACTTGGCCATTGTGGGATCCCTTCACCCCTTCATTTTGGGGGAAGAGGACCAAGGCCACTATAAATATAGGTTAGCCACCACCATTGAGGGGGACGGAGGGATTAGACCATCCGAACCCTCACCAGCTCATTCCCACACAAGAACACACCTCCTGAGGTCGTTCTTCCTCTGTACTAGTTCATCCTCAGCCCACCTCGAGGCTAATCCACCACAAAGCAGGTGTAGGGGATTACACTTCAAGGTGGCCCGAACCTGGGTAAACTCCGTGTCCCATTACCTTCCAGTTCATCAAGTTAGGCCGTGAGATCGACGAGTTGGCAGACTGGGGAGATTGAGTTCTTCGTACACGCCCAGAGTTCGAATCTTCCTTGGGTCTGCGGAGCCCCGAATCCAACATTTGGCGCGCTAGGTAGGGGTGTGCCGAAGTCTCTTCCGCGCCACTCGCTCCATCACCACCATGGCGAGGGACCCTAGAGCTCTGGCTGAGCACTGCGCCGCTCGGCCCACCCGGGCAGCGCCTCCCGCTACAGAAGCTCTCCACTCCGCACTCCTCGCAGCCCGCACGGTGGTGACCACCTCCACCTGCTCCCGTGCTGCGCCTGTCGGATGTGGGGTTCCGGCAAACCCTTAAGGTTCGAACACCGGGGTGCGCGCGGAGTCTTTCCCTCCTACCGATCTACGCCCTAGCTCGCTAAGATCTCGCGGACGAACTCGACGAACTCGCAACACAGAAAGACACGAGGTTTATACTAGTTCGGGCCACCGTTGTGGTGTAATACCCTACTCCAGTGTGGTGGAGGTGGTGGATTGCCTCTAGGGCTGATGATGAACAGTACAAGGGAAGAACAGCCTCCTGAGGTTGAGGTGTTCTTGTGGCTAGGGTAGGCTCTCGATCGGGTTGGATCAAGCTAAGATGAGATGCCTCTACTATGGTGGCTAGCTCTACTTATATAGGCCCTGGTCCTCTTCCCAAATATCGAGCGGGAAGGGAGCCAACAACGGCGGGCAAATTTGAAGGGGTACAGCTAGTACAAGCTATCCTGACAAAAGTGGTCTTCGCCTGTGAAAAGCTCTGGTGGTGACGCCGTCTTGGGCCGCACGATGACCTCCGTCTTTCCGTCCTCCTGGTCTTGGTCTCGTTGCACCAATATAGCAACCTTTGACTGATGCCTCGGTACTCTTCGCCTGCGCTGGCCTCCTTAGCACCAAAGAGGAAATAAGGACGCTGCGCGCGCTGGCGCCCGCCTGGTGTCGTTTGTCATGGCTCACGTCACGAGAGCCTCGTGAGGTTCGCCCCGCCTAGATATCTCTGCTCCTCGTGAGCCTGCCTGGCTAGGCCTCTTCAGAGGAGGTCTTGCATCGTCCGCCTCGCGAGGCTTGGACCCTCGCGAGGGTCTTGGATGCCTTGTTGATGAAGATGGGCTGTACGGCCTGCTGGCTTCGCCACGCCGTGGGCCGCGGGCAGGCAAGTCTAGGGACCCCCGTTCCCAGAACGCCGACAGTAGCCCCCGGGCCCAAGGTGCGCTCGGGCTTGGCTTCACGGCGAAGCCAAGGGTCAAGTTCGGAGCACCGCGGGCCCCAAAAGCCCGCGGCCTCGGTTGACGCATGGCGGTTGATTGGACGTGGGCGTCTCCGCTTCCCCACGCTGCCTCGGCAACCGCACGACTTGACAAGTCCCTACGACATGCAAGAAAAACCATCATTGCCTGCGATCGTGGGAGACGCCGGTTGGCCTTCTCTTGCTATAAACGGGGAGGGGGGCGGAGCCTCCATCGCCCATCTCTTCCTTGCTTGCTTGCTTCTTCCTCCTTGCTCCACTGCTTGCAGCACCACCGATGGCGCCACGAAGGAAGTTCTCTGCCGCCGAGAAGGGAAAGGCTCCTCGCGAGGGACCCGGCTCCCCAGCGCCCAAGCGCGGTCGCGGACGTCCGCGCAAGCATGGAGCGACCCCCGCCGTGGCCCACCGTCGTGGCGGTGCCGCGCCACGCGGAGGGGATCATCCCAGCCATGGCGGTCCAGCTGACGAGGGGAGGCGTGCAATGGTGGCGCGGCCTCCCCGTCCGCGCATCCATTCAGCGGAAGTGTCACCGGAGTTCGTTGTCTGGTCGGAGAACCCGACCGACAACTGGCTCCAGCTTCCGTGCTTCTTTGTCAATGAACAGCCGGCCCCTGGTCCAGGCGGGCTCTGGTTGTACGCGGATGGTTGCTGCAGCAAGGCCTGTTGGGTCGCGGTCGAGACTTCCGCCGCGGGCAACATAGCCCTGGCCCGCGGCTGGCAGACGTTCGCCCGCGCGCGCGGTCTGGGCAGGTGGTGCACGCTCCACTTTAGGTATGACGGTGGGTCGACCCTCTATGTGAGGGTGTTTGGGGAAGATGGTCGCCGCGCCGGGTGCTGCCCCGAGACGAACGACGGTGAGGAGGTGCTCGGCCTTGGTGACGGTCGCGACGAAGATGAAGGCGAGCCTGCCCTCGGCGACGATCGCGTCTCTTCCAGCTTCGGCGGCTCTTCCTCCGGCGACAGCTCCAGCAGCGGTGGCTACGACCAGCCGCCGCGCCACCGCGCCCACTTCGAAGGAGGCAGCGGGTTGTCTCGTCTCCGCGCCTCCGTGAAGCGCGAGGAAAGGTCCGGCTAGGCTCGGGGTGCCGCCTAGGGCCTGCCTCCGCGGATTGCGGCAACGCCGCTTTGTTTAGATCTTTTTCCTGCATCAAAAAATTAAACCAGTATGGGCCCAGAGGGGCGTGTATCGAACTGTGGTTCCTTAGTTATCGCGCTGTGCGTGTTATCCTAATGCCGTGTTGTTATTTTTGTGCAAAGATAACTTGACCTGGTGCGTCCAGGACGTCCTCTTCCTCATGAGGCGTTTGTTTCCTCGCGTCCATCTTAACCTGGTGGTCTGTGCTTGCTTGGAAACTGCAAAAATTCATTAGGGGGTGCGCTAGAGGGCTTGCCGTCCACCCAAGCCTCGACTTGGCGCTTTGTATCGCGGTACCCGAGGGGCAAGGATTAGAAGAGATGCGCCAGCTTTCAGGCTCGAACGAGGGTGGCTCGCGAGAAGGCAGAGAGAACAAAAATGCTCGCGAGGGCACCTGCCTAGCCCCCTCGCGAGGTATGCGAGAGAGAGAACACAAGCAAACCAGAGCCGAAAAATGCGGTAAGAGGCTAGGGAATCAAATCAGCAATGAACACCAAGAGCAACTTCGATCAAGGAAAAGCGAGCCAACTACGGAAAGCAAATGAAAAGCCGCGTCCGGCACCTAATCTAGTCTTCAAGTCTTCTCACCAGGGCGGAGCTAAGTGCTGCCACTAGGCGTGGGCGGGAGCCCCAGGGCCCGAGGCCGGCGCTCCTGAGACTCCGGGGCGTGTACAGCCCCAACTCATTATTACGTGAGAGTGTCACGGGCGGCGATTCTTCACAGGCACCGGGCCTTCTTCACAGGCTCTGGGCCTTGCTTCATGGGTAGAACTTCCGGAGGTGCTGGATGTTCCAGGCGTTTTGGATAGGTGTCCCTTCTTGCGTCTCCAGGCGCACGGCGCCAGGCCTGGAGATGTGGACGACCCTGAACGGGCCCTCCCACATGGGTGAAAGCTTATGCAACCCTTCCCTGCAGAGGACCCGCCTCAGGACCAGGTCACCCGTCTCGAGCGTCCTGGAGCGAACGTTGCGGCAGTGGTATCGCCGTAGCACTTCCTGGTACCTTGCCACCCTTAATGCAGCTTCGCGACGACGTTCCTCCCCCAGCACGAGATCCATCCACCGCGTGGCGTCCTACTGCCTTTCATCGAACGCCAGGACCGTGCGGAGCGATGCTTGACCTCGTGAGGGAGGACCGCTTCGGCTCTGTAGACGAGGAAGAATGGAGTCTCGCCCGTTGGCTTGGTAGCGGTGGTGCGAATAGACCACAGCACGGACTGGAGCTCATCGTGCCAGCCCCTGCTGCAGGCCTCCAGCTTCTTCTTGAAGGTCCTGGTCTTGAGGCCCCTCAGGACCTCTGCGTTGGCGCGCTCAGCCTGACCATTGCTCCTGGGGTGGGCCACCGAAGCGTAGCAGATCTGCGTTCCAAGGTTAGCACAGTAGGTTTTGAAGAGATTACTAGTAAACTACGAGCCGTTATCTGTGATGATGCGGTTGGGGACCCCATAGCGGCTCACGAGGCCCTTGATGAACTTGACGGCAGAGCCGGCCGGGATGGTACGGACGGCTTCCACTTCCGCCCACTTGGTGAACTTGTCGATGGCGACGTAGAGATAGCGGTAGCCCCCTGGCGCCCGTGGGAACGGGCCTAAGATGTCCAGCCCCCGGACCGCGAACGGCCATGTGAGAGGGATGGTTTGGAGGCCCTGAGCAGGCTGATGGATTTACTTGGCGTGGAATTGGCAAGCTTCGCAAGACTTCACCAGCTCGGCTGCGTCGTTGAGTGTTGTAGGCAAGTAGAATCCACTGCGGAACACCTTGCCGACGAGGGTCCGTGACGACGAGTGATGCCCGCAGTCCCTGCCGTGTATGTCAATCAGCAGCTCCCTTCCTTGATCGCTGGAGATGCAGCGTAGCGTGACATCGTTCGGCCGCTTCCTGTATAACTCGCCGTCTTGGATGCAGTATGTTGTGGCTTGCCGGGCCATGCGCTCCGCGTCCTCTTCCTTCTCCGGTAGCGCCCCGTGTGTCAGTTACTCCTTGAATTCCTTGGTCCAGCATTCCTCCTGGGGCTCGAGCGCCAAGAGCAGCCGAGCTCCTGAGGTCAGGCCACAGGCCGGGGCTCCCATGACCGGAGGCTGTGGGAGCTCCTCCCGAGGCTGAGTTGTGCTTGAAAAAGGTGGCATAGCTGATGGCTTGAAGAGCCGCTCCTCAAAGACACCAGGCTCTTGTGGTTGCCGCTTGGATGCCCTCCTGGCGATGTCGTCGGCTTCTTTGTTGGTTCCCCGGGGCACGTGCTGCAGTTCGAGACCTGAAAACTGCTTTTCCATCTTGCGTACCTCCGCGAGGTAGGCTTCCATGTGCTCGTCCTTCGGCTCGTACACCTTGTTGGAGAAGTTGACCAGGAGTTGTGAGTCGCCTCTGACGGTAAGGCACTTCACCCCTAGAGCTGCCGCAGCCTTCAGGCGAGCTATGAGGCCTTCGTATTCTGTGATATTGTTGGAGACCTTCTCGCCGTGCTGAAAGCAGAGTTGCACGGCGTAGTAGAGCTTGTCCTGGGTGGGCGAGACGAGCACTGCTCCTGCTCCCGCGCCTTGGTGCGCGAAAGCGCCATTGAAATACATGACCCAGCCGTCCGGAGCCTCGCTCCCCGGGGAGGTGGACCGGTCTTCCCCTTCCTCAAGTGTCGGGACATCCGTCCATTCTGCCACAAAGTCAGCGAGCGCAGCCCCCTTGATGACCCTGGTAGTGCTGAACTCTAACTGGAACGCTTGCAGCTCGATATTCCACTCAGCGACCCTTTCAGCCGAATTTGGGCTCCTGAGTACCCTCTCCAATGGGTAAGCCGAGACGACCTTGATCGGGTGCCCCTGAAAGTAGTGTCGCAGCTTGCGTGAGGCCACCAAGAGTGCGAGCAGGAGCTTTTGAGGCATGGGGTAGCGTGCCCTTGCGTCTCTCCGTATGGTGCTGACGAAGTACACCGGGTGTTCGACGAGGGCTGGCGCACAATTGAGGCTGGGGTCCTGCGGAGATGGGTGCATCTCCTGAGGTGGAGGGTTTCCTGAGACTTGGCTGTCCTCAGGAGCTTCTGCGACGTTGTCCTGCCGAGCTTTGTCTTCCCCAGCTGATGCCTTTGCTGCGTGCTCCTGACCCTGCGCCACTTCAGCTCCGGCTTGGCGCGGCGCGCCCTTGGCTTGGCGTTCCTCCCTGACCGCCACCAGCGCCGCGCCGGCGGAGTACGGGGTGGCGGCAAGGTAGAGTACCAGAGGCTCGAGAGGCCGTGGTGCCACCATCACCGGGGGGCTGGTAAGGTATTTCTTGAGGTCTTGGAAGGCCTGATCGGCCTCCGGGGTCCACTCGAACGGGCCTTTCTTCTTCATGAGCTTGAAGAAGGGTAAGTCACGCTCCCCCAGCTTGGAGATGAAACGCCCTAATGCGGTCACCCGCCCCGCTAGCTTTTGCATCTCTTTGAGGGTCTGTGGCGGGCTCATGTCCTCGATGGCCTTGATCTTCTCCGGGTTCGCCTCGATCCCTCTGTGGGACACGAGGAATCCCAGCAGCTTGCCGGAGGGGACACCAAACACACACTTCTCCGGGTTAAGCCTCAAGTTCACCCAGCGCAGGCTCTCGAAGGTTTCCTCCAAATCTTGAATCAATGTCCTCGCCTCGCGGGACTTTACCACTATGTCGTCGACGTAGGCCTCTGTGTTTCTCCCGAGCTGTCGCCCCAGGGTGATGTGCATCAACCGCTAGAAGGTGGAGCCTGCGTTGCGCAGCCCGAAGGGCATGCAGGTGTAGCAGTACACCCCACATGGTGTTAGGAAAGCTGTCTTCTCCACATCTTCCATCGCCATCTTGATCTGATGATACCCTGAGAACGCATCCAGGAAGCACATCAAGTCGCACTCGGCGGTGGAGTCGACAATCTGGTCGATGCGCGGGAGCGGGAATGGATCTTGGGGGCAGGCTTTGTTAAGGTTGGTGAAGTCGACGCACATCCGCTCGTTTCCCGCCTTTCTTTGGCACTACGACAGGGTTTGCCAGCCATTCGGGATATCGAACTTCCCGGATGGCGCCTGCCGCCTCCAGCTTGCGTGTCTCTTGGACGATGAAGGCCTGCTTCTCAGTGGACTGCCATCTGGCTCGCTGTTTCACGGGGCGTATGTTGGGGCATACCCTTAGATGATGCTGGATCACCTCTCTCGGGACCCCTACCAGCTGATTGGGCTCCCACGCGAATATCTCCTTGTTCGCGCGCAAGAACCTCACCAAGGCTTCTTCTTGTCCTGGGTCAAGGCCGGCTCCTATGGTGAAGGTGGCCCTCGAACACCCGTCCTTGTTGACCGGCACCTGCTTGGTTTCCGCCTTGTCTTGGGTGAACAACTGCTTCTTCTTGGTAGGCGCGGCCTCCTTGGCCTCGTGGGTACCGGCGCCGGCCGGCTGTGCTGCTGCCGCGGTCTTGAAGGCGAGCCTGAGCGCCGTCACGGCCTCCTTAGTGTCTCCCTTGATGGTGAGGACGCCCTTGCTTCCTGGCATCTTCATGAGGTTGTAGGCCGGATGGGTCGCCGCCATGAACTGAGCGAGAGCTGGGTACCCGAGGATGGCGTTGTATGGGAGACCGATGCGGGCGATGTCGAAGTCCACCAGCTCAGTGCGGTAGTTGTCGCGTGTGCCGAAGGTGACAGGGAGGTGGATCTGCCCTAGAGAGTGGGCAGCTCCGCCACCCACTCCCGAAAAGGGCTTGCTGAGGTTGAGCCGCTCGAGCGGCACGTAAAGAAGGCTGAAGGCTTCTACAGAGAGCAAGTTTAGGCCGGCACCGCCGTCGATGAGGGTCTTGGTGACGGCCACGTTGCAGATGGTGGGTGTGCAGAGCATTGGGAGCATGCCGGAGCCGGTGGTGGAGCCTTGGTGGTCTTCTGAGTCAAAGGTGAGGTCGGCCTCTGGGGCAGCCCAACCTGGCGGAGCCCCGGGCGCTTGGAGGCGGCCCCGATTTGACGGAGGAACGGTTTGATGTGGCGATCTGAAGGCGGTGCTTGAGAGCCGCCCAGCAGGGCCGCGACCGCATGGTACGCTGGCACCGCGTAGCGATCGGTGAAGAGGTCACGGAGTTCCCCCAGGAAGCCACTTTGGATCCCGGGAGGTTGAGCAGCCAGGCGCGCGGCTCGCCGGCAAGGGCCATGGGGAACCAGTTGGCCATGATCTTGTCGCTGCCTCCGGCTTTGAGGACAGCCTCCTCGCACGCCAGCAGGAACGGCGTCGGGTCTGCAGCGCCGTCGTAACGCGGCGGCATCTCCGGCTTGAACTTGGTCGGCCACCGCACTCGGCGCAGGGCGGGGGCCAGGGCTCGGTACCCAGATGCCCTGCTGCCGACGTTGGTCGCAGAGGTGGATGGCGGGGCACCCGCCATGGGAGCATAGTGCGGCGGCACGGGGCGCAGGTTGGTGGAGAGGAGCTCCGGCGCACCCCTACCTGGCGCGCCAAATGTCGAAAGTGGGGTTCCGGCAAACCCTTAAGGTTCGAACACTCGGGTGCGCGCGAAGTCTTTCCCTCCTACCGATCTACGCCCTAGCTCGCTAAGATCTCGCGGACGAACTCGACGAACTCGCAACACAGAAAGACACGAGGTTTATACTAGTTCGGGCCACCGTTGTGGTGTAATACCCTACTCCAGTGTGGTGGTGGTGGTGGATTGCCTCTAGGGCTGATGATGAATAGTACAAGGGAAGAACAGCCTCCTGAGGTTGAGGTGTTCTTGTGGCTAGGGTAGGCTCTCGATCGGGTTGGATCAAGCTAAGATGAGATGCCTCTACTATGGTGGCTAGCTCTACTTATATAGGCCCTGGTCCTCTTCCCAAATATCGAGTGGGAAGGGAGCCAACAACGGTGGGCAAATTTGAAGGGGGACAGCTAGTACAAGCTATCCTGACAAAAGTGGTCTTCGCCTGCGAAAAGCTCTGGTGGTGACGCTGTCTTGGGCTCCACGATGACCTCCATCTTGCCGTCCTCCTGGTCTTGGTCTCGTTGCACCAATATAGCAACCTTTGCCTGATGCCTCGGTACTCTTCGCCTGCGCTGGCCTCCTTAGCACCAAAGAGGAAATAAGGACGAAGTGCGCGCTGGCACCCGCCTGGTGTCGTTCGTCATGGCTCACGTCACGAGAGCCTCGTGAGGTTCGCCCCGCCTCGATATCTCCGCTCCTCATTAGCTTGCCTGGCTAGGCCACTCCAGAGGAGGTCTTGCATCGTCCGCCTCGTGAGGCTTGGACCCTCGCGAGGGTCTTGGATGCCTTGTTGATGAAGATGAGCCGTGCGGCCTGCTGGCTTAGCCACGCCGTGGGCCGCAGGCAGGCAAGTCTGGGGACCCCCGTTCCCAGAATGCCGACAACGCCGCAACCGCGCGATCGCACGGTCTTCAGGTTACCCTGCAGCGACGATGCTACACACAAGCCGGGAGTAGGCGAACATGTGAGCCGCGCTCATCGTGGCGCAGGAGCTGCTACGATGCAGGCTGGCGGAAGACGGCCACGACGCCCTGCTAGAGCGGATCGCCGAGCTGCTCGATGTCACCTGCAATGGTGCAGCACCCTTATGCACCTTGCCTACATCGCAAGCGCTATCGGGGGCACGCGCCGCCCCCTGCCACACCCGCGTGACTTTCCTCGGGGGGGGGGGGGTGGGCGTGCGGGCGGAGGACCTCACTGCTCCAACCTGGCCCACGATGCCGCTTACTCTACCCAGGGTACGTTACCTCTGGGTGCGGCAGGGCCGGGCGGCCCCTCCCTGGACCATGCCGAGATGCCACCCTATGGTCGTCGCGACCCGGCGCCAAGGATGGCAACCAACGGCGCCGGGCGACCGGGTGCCTACTCAGGGATGGCCGCTTCAGGCACCCGTGTACCTCCACGGACGGGCTTGCTGTACGCGCCAAGAAGAAGCCCCTACTCGCCCCCCTCACTAGCCTGGGCATCGGGGCCACACGAGGTCGAGGCTCTTCACGAACCGCCCTGGAGCTTCACCGACGTCTTCGACAACAACAGCCACCGGGTACAACCAATATCCCAGGGGCACGATTATGCTAACCATGGACCGCAGGTGAACCGAGCCACAGCAACGGCCGTGGACCTCAGGATGATGGCCCCGCTGCAAGCGGACAGAATGCACTGGGAGCTGTGCGAGGGGAGCCCGACGCCAGGGCCTCCCCAGCGCCACGTGGAGTAAGGCACCGCCACAATGGCGGCGCACGCCACACGGAGGTACGTCCTCCGCCGAGGAAGGCACCGGTGAGCCCTTCCCCCCGGAGGAGAGCCTGCGATCACTGGGGCATGGCCAGCGTACCCCCTTGCCCCTTTGTCTCGTCCTGGTTTCTGGACGCCCCAACGGTGGTCGGGGGAGGCGCTGGGCGGGGCCCTCGCCAGGCGCTGGGGACACCCGTGAAGATCTCCACTCATGACACTCACGTAATAATGAGTTGGGGTTGTACACACCCCGGAGTCTCCTGAGCGCTGCCCTCGGGCCTCATGGGGGTTCCCACCCATGTCCAAGTGGAAGTACCATGCTCCGCGCTGGCCGTCGACACTGTCCCCCAATGACTATGCCCACGCCCAGTGGAAGCACTTAGCTCTGCGCTGGTGAGAAGACTAGACTAGGTGTCGGACGCGGCTGTTCGTTTTCGCCCTCTTTTTGTAACCCAATTTTCCATCTTTTGGAATGAGATTTAGAGTTTTGTGCGCTTGTCAAAGAAAAAGGGGGGAAATATTTCAATTCATAGTGTTTTCTTGACATTTGGTTTGTGTTACAAAGTAGGGCTCATGCCTTCTGCCCCCCCCCCCCCCCCGAGCGCCACGCGAGCGGGGGTTGGGCATGGTGTGCGTGCTATGCGCGCGTTCGGAGGTACCAAGGCCCCCTCGGGGCCAAGAGCGCAGTTGCCGCAGGACCACTGCACGCACACCTTGTCGTAACTCGGCAATCGGCTCCTCGCGCGATGCTCTCGGGCTGGTCCACAGGCCCCCCAGGAAGCTTAAACCCTCGCAAGCCCCCAGAGGGCCCGCCTCGGGAGAGGAGTGCCTCCGCGATACAAGGACCCGCTCAAGACCACCAGCACCAAAGATAAGTCGCGATAGCTATTTTAGTTGGGAGCCTTCTGGCCCACGACAACACTTTCCAGAATCTATCTCAAAAGCATATCATCATTTCATACATTATAAGGGAGCCCCTCCGAAAATGCTTTCACGCCCCGCAGGGCCGTATGCGAAAATTTTGGCATGCAGGTCAGGGCAGGAAAGGAAATGCAAGCCTAGCGAGACGCGTTGTCGTCGGCGTCGTCGTCTTCATCATCACCACCCGCACCGCCCTCTTCGGCTACAAGCACATCCACGTCGTCTTCGAGGGCGAACTCCGTGACCAGATCGTCCACATGGTCATTCACCCAGCTCACAAGATCGCCCTAGGTGACCCTAGGCACGGGGGCTATCGCTGCATTGAAGTCAAAGTCGGGGTCAAGGCTAAGAAGGTTGCTGAAGACGCGTGAGAACGCGCGCCCAAGAAGGCCCCGGCTTCTCTCTTCGACAAGCTGGCGAGCCCTCATGGCCCGGTCTTCCAGACGGGTCACGACTTGAATGAAGAAGTGGAGGTAGCCGGCATTGGGGGCGGGAGATGTACTCTTCAAAGATGGTGTCTAAAGCCTGGTTGGCCCTGACCCTGAGGTCCTCAAGCATCAACGAACGCTCGCGTTGCATCGTCCGACGGCGGTTTGCTTCATTTGTGGCCTTCTCCACAAGATACATGACGCCCGTGACCTACTGCTGAAGTGAGGACATGTTGGCTTGGGCAGAGGCCATCTCGCGCTGCTCTGCTGCGGCCAGCTTCGCCCCGAGGGCGTCGGTCCTGCCCTGTAGCTCGACCTACTGCTATTCGAAGTAGGTCTCCTGGAGCCTCGACTCTCGGCGGTGCTCGTCAACAAGAGCCATGCGGATCTTCGCCACCTTTTAGTCAATCTCAGCCATGGCTGCTTGGCGCCTCCTCACCTCCAGCCGCTTGAGCTCCAGGCCGTGCTCCAAGACCTCAAGTGCCAGCGCGTCCACACGCGCCTGGACCTCCTTCTCATCGGAGGGGGCCTCGCTCGATGGTGCCGCCAGGGCGGCCCTGTGCGCCTGGACCTACCACTCAAGGGCGGTGTTCGAAGCTTGAAGCTCCCTCTCCTGCTCCTCGGCCGCCTCATGGCGGCAGTCAGTGGCACTGGCCTCCTCCAGAGCACGAGCGCAGGTCTCGCGAGAAGTTGCGAGGGGCACCGGGGCATCCACCCGGGCATGCTCGTGCTGTAGATGCCCGAGGTTGATGGTGACCTTCAGCTGATGCCACTCGCGCGGCAAGCGGAGGCGCTCCGCCTTAGGTGCACGTCGATGTCGACAAGCTCTCCCCCAAGCCGACCCAGCACACTCATTGCTTCCTGAAAATGCAACTATCCCTGGGTGGTTTTCGTAATTCCTAACAACATATAGCTCAATGAACTAATACTCTTTCAAGATGATCATTTCAGAAAGTTCAATGATTGGCATCGAAGGGACTAGGAATGTGGGCCCCTCAAAATGCTAAGGACACATATTGGCTCAATCTCAAGACTCTACATTTTCATTCTAGTGATCCAAGATCACATTGAGTCCATAGGAAAAGCCAATACTATTAAAAGAGGATGAGATGTTGCTTAATGGCTTGCTTGCTCAAAATGCTTAGTGATATGCTCCAAAAGCCCTCAACCACTTTCTCATATCCACATATGTCCCAAACCAAAAGTAAAACTCGGCCCCACCGATTTGATCTATCCGGCGCCACCGAGTTCTTTTGACATAGCCATAGCCAGAAACCCTAATCAATTCGGTCTCACTGATAGGGATCTCGGTCTCACCGAGATGGGATTGCAAACTCTCTGTTTGCCCTCGTAACATTTCGGTCTAACCGAGATGAGCGATCAGTCCCACCGAGTCTGCATTGCAAACTCTCTGTTTCCTCTTTGTAACATTTCGGTCTTACCGAAATGAGCGATCGGTCCCACCGAGTTTGCCTGCCCAACTCTCTGTTTGCCTATTACAGAAATCGGTCTCACCGAGTTCATGTGACCGGTCTCACCGAACGTTATGCCCTAACCCTAATGAAATTGGTCCCACCGAGATGACATGTCGGTCCCACCGAAAATCCTAACGTTCACATTTTGAACTAAATTGGTCTGAACGAGTTTGAGTATTCGGTCCCACCGTGTTTGGTAAATTCTGTATAACGGTTAGATTTTGTGTGGAGGCTATATATACCCCTCCACCCACTCTTCATTTGTGGGGAGAGCCATCAGAACGTGCCTACACTTCCAGCATTCATTTTTTGAGAGAGAACCACCTACTCATGTGTTGAGACCAAGATATTCCAACCCAACCACAAGAATCTTGATCTCTAGCCTTCCCCAAGTTGCTTTCCACTCAAATCATCTTTCCACCAAATCCAAATATGTGAGAGAGTTGAGTGTTGGAGAGACTGTCATTTGAAGCACAAGAGCAAGGAGTTCATCATCAACACACCATCTATTACCTTTTGGAGGGTGGTGTCTCCTAGATTGGTTAGGTGTCACTTGGGAGCCTCCGTCAAGTTTGTGGAGTTGAACCAAGGAGTTTGTACGGGCAACGAGATCGCCTACTTCGTGAAGATCTACCCTAGTGAGGCAAGTCTTTCGTGGGCGATGGCCATGGTGGGATAGACAAGGTTGCTTCTTCGTGGACCCTTCGTGGGTGGTACCCTCCGTGGACTCGCGCAACCGTTACCCTTCGTGGGTTGAAGTCTCCATCAACGTAGATGTACGATAGCACCACCTATCGGAACTACGGAAAAAATCTTCGTGTCTACATTGCGTTTGCTCCCTCCAAACTCCTCCCCTTCATATGCAATGATTTACATTCCGCTGATATACTCTTAGACTTGCATGTGTAGGTTGATTACTTGACTTGTGATAAGTTGCTCAAATCTGCAAAGACTTAAAATTGGGAAAAGGTTAGATTTTTATTTGGTCAAGTAGTCTAATCACCCCCTCTAGACATACTTTCGATCCTACAATTGGTATCAGAGCTTTGGTCTCCATTTGCCTTCATTTCCTTAGCTTTGGTGATCATAGCCTTTGTTTCACAACCTAGGAGAGTATGGCGTCTAGCGAGGGAAATTACCACCGTAGAGGTCCTTACTTTGATGGTACTAATTTTTCTAGTTGGAAGCATAAGATGAAAATGCATATTCTTGGGCATAAGCCCGTCGTTTCGGCTATTGTGTGTATTGGCTTGCAAGGTGAATTCTTTGATGGGAGAGAACCGAAACGTGAAGCTACCGCGGAAGAGTTGAAGATGCTGCAATACAATGCTCAAGCTTGCGATATCCTCTTCAACGGATTGTGCCCCGAAGAATTCAACGAAATTAGCCGTCTTGAGAATGCAAAGGAAATTTGGGATACTTTGATTGATATGCACGAAGGTACCGACTCCGTCAAGGAATCCAAATTGGATGTGCTTCAATGTTAGCTTGACAAGTTCAAAATGAAGGATGGTGAAGGTGTCGCTGAAATGTACTCTAGGCTTGCTCTCATCACAAACGAGATTGCCGGCTTAGGAAGTGAAGGGATGACCGATAGATTCATCATCAAGAAGATCCTAAGAGCCTTGGATGGAAAATATGATACCGTATGCACATTAATCCAAATGATGCCCAACTACAAAGATCTCAAGCCAACCGAAGTCGTTGGAAGAATTGTTGCTCATGAGATGCCACTCAACAATAAAGAAGAGCTTCACAATAAGTCAAGTAGTGCTTACAAAGCCTCATGTGATGCTCCTACATCACAAGTGAGAAACAAGCCTTCAATGAGGAATTGAGCCTAATGGTGAAGAGTTTCAACAATTTCTACAAGAGTAGAAGCAAGGAAAGAAGTTCCAAGTCAAGGTCCTAGAATGACAAAAGATCTTCTAGTCGTGAGCGTAATTGGTACAATTATGGAAGACCCAGACACTACTCCAATGAGTGTACGACTCCCTACAAAAGAAGAGAAGACTCGCCTAAAAGGAGAAGTAGAAGAGAAGAATCACCTCCAAGAGAGAGAAGGTGTAGAGATGATCGTTATGAGCGAAGAACCTCTCGCAGAAGCAAGGATTCGGAAAGGAAGGACAAGTCATCAAGGAGCTACACAAAGCGAAGACATCAAGCTCATGTTGGTGAATGGGTATCCGGCTCCGACTCCGACCATCACTCCGAGAGAAGTTATCACTCCGACTCCGAATATACTCAAGATGAAGGTGTTGTCGGTCTAGCACTTGTGTCAACCAACTCCTATGGCATATTTGACTCACCAAATGAAGGAATTGGAAGATGCTTCATGGTTAGAGGACCAAAGGTATCTTACCGCGAGTATGTTGATTTCAACAGTGATGAAGATGATTTGCTAGGTGATGATGACTTACTTGTTGACAACTCTAGTGATGATAACTATGATGAACTTGCTATTAGTCATGCCAATCAAGATAAAACGAATGACGATGATAAGAAGGAGATTGAGCGTCTAACTAAATAACTAAACACTCTTAAGTTAGCTCATGAAACTACGTTAGAAGATCATCAAGAGATTTTAAAGACTCATGAGAAGCAACGCTTTGAAAAACTCAACCTTGAGCAAGAGCATGGGATCTTAAAAGCAATCAATGATCATCTTCGTAAGAAAAGTTCTTTTTACATTGCCAAGCGTTTACTCTTGTCTACTTACATGCCACAAGTAAAATCTAGCAACAAGAACAAGAAAGATTCTTCTTCTAGTAGTAACAATAATCATGTTAAATCCAATACTGTTGCTTCTAGTAGTTCTCTTGATTCCACTAATGATTCTCTTAGCCAAGTTACACTTGAGCAATAAAATAGCTTATTGAAGGGAATTATAGAGAAAGGTGTTTACAAGAGCCTTGCCGAAAGTAAGCAATTTGAGGAAATGGTACGCAAGCAAGGAAGGCACCGGAAGAATCAAGGTTGGTTTTGAACGGAAGTTCAACGCCAATGGAGTTGAGTGGGAAGAATATCAATACCCCAAGACGAAGTTTGTTCCTAAACAAGAGAAGCAAGGGAACACAAGCTCAAGATGATCTTCCACCACAAGACCACAAGCAAAAAGGCAAGGACAGGCTTCAAGAGGAGATTGATGCATTTGAAGAAGCTCCCAAGGCCTTGGCCAAATTGGTTCCCAAGACTACACCAAGTTCTACTTCATCAAGTACGACTACAACTCCAAGGATTCCCATCAAGTTGATGTGGATCCCAAAGAAGAATAACTAGAGAGTTCTTGAGGGTGACTCTGCCAACATACTTCATTCATATCATTTTGGCGAGAACAAGTGCAAACAACTTCCACATCTTGCACTAGTTCAAGGAGTCACAAACCCTTTTGTTGGTAAGACAAGGAACAAGGTAACCTAATGCTTTCATGGACATCATCTTGTGTGAATTTCACTCTATGTCTATGGATATCCTTGTTTGTTCCTTGTGGGACAAACCCGTGTAGGTATTGAAAGTGCAACTCACTCCAATGGGTTGCTCCGAATGATCTACATCAACATTGAGCATCCACATCTTCAACATCTACATGAAGTCATCATCGACAAAACCCAAGGTTAGTTCATCCCTCTTAGGGGGGATATCACATCTAGGGGGAGCTTTACTCTAAGAATTGAGCTAAAGCTACTCTAATGGTGTGAACACAACAATGCTTTATCTAAAAGTGGTAACCCCACTTGTGCTTAAACGATGAATATGACCTATGATCAAATGTTCTCATTTGACTCCTAAGTCAATATACTCATATATAGATGACCTAGTCATTGCCAATTGCTTGATAGATGCTAGAGTGTTTGTGCATGCTTTGTCACATATTTCATTTGCCATTTTATTGTGTGAGCATGTTGATTGCATATTTTACTCATCCGAGGACATCCATTTGTTGCTATGATTGTTTGGCTTTTTTCTTTTGCCAAATGGATGGACAAGAATGCCTAAGAACTTCCTCTAGCTATCTATGCTTTTCTCGTCTCAAACTCTATTAATGCTACATCACAAAGTTTGATCAAGTCAGATTCGAACCCTCTGGGTGAGGAGCACTCGGAGTTACCGATTCGTCATAGACTTAAACTTCCAAAACCTCTCTGTGCATTTCGGTCTGACTGATTCATCCTTTTCGGTCAAACCGAGTTCACTGAGTTGATCTAGGTTTTCAATCTCGGTGCAACCGATTAGAACCATTCGGTCACACCGAGTTGCAGTAACCGCTTGCGATTCTGCATCTCGGTGCCACCGAGTTGTTCCACTTGGTCACACCGACAGGGTCAGGATATATATACCGACGGGTCAAAACTTGGAAATTTCTCCAAAACCTCTTTGCCCGCACGTGTCTTGCTCTGCCGTCTCGGGTCTCCAGATCGTCCTCTCGTTGCCAGCGACCTCCCGCCGCTGGTCTCCATCGCTGTCAACGGTAATCTACACCGCCGTTGCCGCTGTAGCAAGCTCAGTACCGAGTTAGGGTATGAGTTCGAATCTTTGTGAAATTCTTACCTCCGATTCTTAGCACAAAGCAAATCCCATGTTTCTTACCACGTATGAGATCATCCTGTCCAACAAAAACTTCCTTTAGATTAGTTTTGATTTGAAAATTTAGGGTTAGGTTTCCGCCGAACTCATCTCGGACCGACCGAGTTGTGGACATCGGTCTCATCGATTTGGCCTAGGCCATTGCACTTGTAATTTTCGGTCTGACCGAAACTTGCAAATAAGTGTGACCAAGTTCAACTCTCAGGGAAACCCTAGCAATCTCGGAGTCACCAAACTGTGTCTCGGTCTGACCGATTTCACTAGTTTAGAGTCCAAAGTTGCTTCGATGTCACCGAGTTTAACAAATCGGTAGCTCCGAAATGCTTTCGGTGGAAAACTAAAACTAAGTTTTTGACTCATCTGTTTTGCAAAATCTCTGCACTTTGTGATGCTCATCTACTCTATCTCATCTATAACTATTCACTGGGTCAACTGTTAGTTTGCAGTGCCAAAATGTCTGATCAAAGTGATAGCCAGAACAGGTCTGAAGAGCTGGTGAATCTGAGTGAGGGCACTAGTCCCTCTGGCAGTTATGATGAAGGCAGCAGAAGTACTCCTAGCAACTTGCCTAAGGCTGCTACTAGGCATAGGAGGAAGAGAAAATCTGATTCTAAAGATGAAGATTATGTAGCTGCTAAGGAGGAGGTCAGCTCCAAGAAAAAGGTTGTCAAGAAGGAATTTGGCACAGCTGCATCTACAAAGCCAGGATTGAACAAGAAGGCTCCTACAAAGAGGGTGCCCATGTCAAAGGCCAGAGTCTCAACACAGGAAACAATTGAGTTCACTCTTGAACCAAAAGAGGCCGGTGAGGGCAAGAAGAGAAAGGAAAGGGTTAAGAAGACCATAGCCAGAGTAACCGGAAGATCCTCTATGATGAAAGACCCAACTGAGGATGAGGAAGAAGAAGAGGATGCTGCACCAGCACCTAAAGCTCAAAAGATGATGGGGGTTGCCATCAAGTCTGGGGCTGCCCCTTCTAAGCCCAAGACTGCCCCCAAAGTTTCTGCTCCAGCCCCCAAGACTGCACCAAAGAGCACTAGGAACATACCAGCTGGTGAGAAGAACAAGGCCCCAGTGCCTGAGATTGAAGAAGAAGAAGATGTTGAAGCCCAAGTGCTTAGGAAGCTAAATCCCAAGATCCCTGACCATGATGACAATCATCCAGTGGTCGAAAATATGAAAATCTGAAAAGATGCAGGTCTGAGATTATGGAGAGAATCAGATCCATATGCTGTGAGGAGAAGGACTCCTGTGGATTATAGGTTTCACACCAAGGAGCAGCAGGACTTCTATGAGACTATCTGCTAGATAAGAAGCCAATTGTCTGTCATATGAAGTGGGTTGACTGGAAATACATCGACAACAATGAAGACCACTTTCCAGGAGTGCATGAGAGCTTCAGACTATGTGGAGTGGACACTTTTGTGGGTCAAAAACTCACCAATTGGAATGATGAGCTCATTGTGCAATTCTATTCTACAACTCATTTCTATCCTGATGGAAGGATCGTCTGGATGTCTGAATGTACAAGGTACCAATCAACAGTTGCTGAATGGGCCAAGATAATCAATGCCCCTGCAGAGCATGAGGATGACATAGATGTCTATGCCAAGAGGAAGAAAGATCACAACTCCATGGCCAACATTTATAAGGAGATTCCTGACAAAGCCTTGGAGAATCATAAGCTAGCCTCTGTATATTATCTGTTGTCTGGTCTGACCACCATCAACACCATCTTGAGGCACACCTTGTTGCCCAAATCAGGAGATCACGGAATGATCATAGGCCATTCCATAAATTTGATGCAGTTGTTTGATGTGACCCAGAAGTTCAAAGTAATGAGTTTGATTGTTGAGACAATCAAGAGGACAGCAGCAGACCAGAAGAGATCATGTGGGTATGATCCACACATCCAGATGCTCATCAACACCAAGATGGGCACGGGCACATACTTATTGGACAAGGAACAACTTCCCTTGAGGCTTGACTTTGAAGACAACACAGTTGTCATGAATGATGAAGATCCCACATCTGTAGAGGCTCAAGAGAAGAGGGAGAAAGCAAAAGTTGAGAACTCAGCCAAGATGCCAAGTGTTGAAGAGGCTTCACACGTGTTCCTCAAGTCAAAGCAAGGTCAACTTGGATATATGATTCAAGCAACTTTGAGGATTGAGAAAGGACTGGCCACCCTGACTCAGAATCAAGAGAGCCTGGAGAGGATCATTGAAACAAAATTCTATGATCTTGACTTGAAGGTGACAGAGATGCAGACATCTGTTGAGCAGCTCCAGGAAGATGTTGAGGAGAAGAAAGGGAAAGCTACCACAGATGCCTTTTAGAGAGTGCCTAGGGCACAGAGATCTGCAGTAGTGCCTGTGATAGACACAAGAGCTACTAGATCAGCACCTGCAGCCACAGCATTAGTAGCTTCTCCAGTTGCCACTCCACCAGCTCCAACAACTTCAACAGATACATTCGTTCTTGGAGTCCTCTCAATGCCACCTCCCGAAGATCAAGCCTAGAGAGACGCATAGCACTATGCATTTTCGAGCTTTTTGGTAACTTGTTGCCAAAGGGGGAGAAAGTGTATAGATCATAGGCTTCGAGAGAGAGAGAGCTTGCTTCTTTTTGCTATCTCTTTTGCTACTTGTTTGATACTTATTTGTGTGCTTGCTTGGGTAATACTTTTTGTGTGTGTGAGATACTTGTATGGTCATGTGTTTGATCATATCATAATTTAATGCTTGTGCTTGAATGATGCTATTATTTATCTCTCATGTATGATCATTCACTTTGCCTTGGTGATGAGTGCATATTTTATTTTCTATCATTTTGAGCGCTCCACCAAGATGTATGTGACATGGAAAAGTAACCCATGTTCCTAATCGAGTGTGCATTTGCATTCAAAAGCAAATCTTAAATAATGCACAAATTTAGGGGGAGCTCTTGCTTATCACATACTTCTCAAAGCGATGATATATTTCAATCTTATTATCATTTATCAAAGCTTTGATCTATATGTTGTCATCAATTACCAAAAAGGGGGAGATTGAAAGTGCAACTATCCCTGGGTGGTTTTGGTAATTCCTAACAACATATAGCTCATTGAACTAATACTCTTTCAAGATGATCATTTCAGAAAGTTCAATGATTGGCATGGCATGGACTAGGAATGTGGACCCCTCAAAATGCGAAGGACGCATATTGGCTCAAGCTCAAGACTCTACATTTTCATTCTAGTGATCCAAGATCACATTGAGTCCATAGGAAACGCCAAAAGGGGATGAGGTGTTGCTTAATGACTTGCTTGCTCAAAATGCTTAGTAATATGCTCCAAAAGCCCTCAACCACTTTCTCATATCCACATATGTCCCAAACCAAAAGTCAAACTCGGCCCCACCGATTTGATCTATCCGGCGCTACCAAGTTCTTTTGACATAACCATAGCCAGAAACCCTAATCAGTTCTGTCTCACCGATAGGGATCTCGGTCTCACCGAGATGGGATTGCAAACTCTTTGTTTCCCTTCGTAACGTTTCGGTCTAACTGAGGTAAGCGATTAGTCCCACCGAGTTCGCATTGCAAACTCTCTGTTTCCTCTTTGTAATGTTTTGGTCTTACTGAAATGAGCGATCGGTCCCACCGAGTTTGCCTGACCAACTCTCTGTTTGCCTACTACAGAAATCGGTCTCACCGAGTTCATGTGATCGGTCTCACCGAGATTACGTTATGCCCTAACCCTAATGAAATTGGTCCCACCGAGTTGACATGTCGGTCCCACCGAAAATCCTAACGTTCACATTTTGAACTAAATCGGTCTGACTGAGTTTGAGTATTTGGTCCCACCGAGTTTGGTAAATTGTGTGTAATGGTTAGATTTTGGGTGGAGGCTATATATACCCCTCCACCCAGTCTTCATTCGTGGGGAGAGCCATCAGAATGTGCCTACACTTCCAGCATTCATTTTCAGAGAGAGAATCACCTACTCATGTGTTGATACCAAGATATTCCAATCCAACCACAAGAATCTTGATCTCTAGCCTTCCCCAAGTTGCTTTCCACTCAAATCATCTTTCCACCAAATCCAAATCTGTGAGAGAGAGTTGAGTGTTTCCTTTTGGAGAGTGGTGTCTCCTAGATTGGTTAGGTGTGGGAGCCTCCATCAAGATTGTGGAGTTGAACCAAGGAGTTTGTACGGGCAAGGAGATCGCCTACTTCATGAAGATCTACCCTAGTGAGGCAAGTCCTTCATGGGCGATGGCCATGGTGGGATAGACAAGGTTGCTTCTTCGTCGACCCTTCGTGGGTGGAGCCCTCCGTGGACTCGCACAACCGTTACCCTTCGTGGGTTGAAGTCTCCATCAACGTGGATGTACGATAGCACCACCTATCGGAACCACGGGAAAAATCTTCGTGTCTACATTGTGTTTGCTCCCTCCAAACTCCTCCCCTTTACCTTCATATGCAATGATTTACATTCCACTACTATACTCTTAGACTTGCATGTGTAGGTTGATTACTTGACTTGTGATAAGTTGCTAAAATCTGCCAAGACTTAAAATTGGGAAAAGGCTAGATTTTTATTTGGTCAAGTAGTCTAATCACCCCCCCTCTAGACATACTTTCGATCCTACACTTCCTGGAAAAGGTCATGGAGGACGGCGATGTGCCCTCGTACGAGCTCCAGCGTGTGGCCGAGCCCTCCCTCCGCGCCAGGGGCTGCCGGGGAGGCGTGGGACGACTCGCCCGTCTTCAGCAGGGGGCTGGAGGCCGGCGCTCCCTTAGCTGATTCCCAGGCCTCAACAGAGGTGTTGTGTGGCTCGGCCCCGTCGCTCGAGGATGACGTTGACACTGGTGCTGCCCAGCCACCTGCAAGCACTAGTGGAGGAGTCCTCGGCACGCCCCCTGCACCCCAGAAATGGCCGTGGAGGAAGGGTCCTGGGAACACAGGCTCACGGCCTTCCAGCGGCGCCTCCGCCTCTCGAGTCGGCCCCATGCCCCGTGCGGGTGCTTGACACGAGGGGCCTGGAATCATGAGCGGGCCAAGGGCCTCCGGAGGTCGCGCCCCAGGAGGTTTCGCCGCTGCAACCGAAGGGATCCTGAGGAGCCAGAGTCAGAAAAGGATGCGACACGCGAAGACCCACGAAGATAAGGTACTTACCCGTCCATGGCTACCCACACCCTCTGTTTCAGGGGGCGGGGGGCGCCACCATTGTAGCTCCAGATCCCTTTCCTCTTGCGAAGCGCCCCAAGGTCCAGACAAGGTGTGCCGAGGGGTGGTGCATTGCCCTTCGCGGCTGGGCTGCGAGCAGTCACTGATAGGTCTCCAACGTATCTATAATTTTTGATTGTTCCATGCTATTATGTTATCTATTTTGGATGTTTAATGGGCTTTATTATGCTCTTTTATATTATTTTTGGGACTAACCTATTAACCGAAGGCCCAGTGCAAATTGCTGCTTTTTTGCCTATTTCAGTGTTTCGCAGAAAAGGAATATCAAACGGAATCCAAATGGAACGAAACCTTCGCGAGGTTCTTTTTTGGAACAAACGCAATCCAGGAGACTTGGAGTGGACGTCAAGGAAGCAACGAGGCGGCCACGAGGTAGGAGGGCACGCCCCCACCCTCGTAGGCCCCTCGTAGCTCCACCGTCCTACTTCTTTCGCCTATATATACTCTTATACCCTGGAAACATCGAGGGGAGCCACGAAACCACTTTTCCACCGCCGCAACCTTCTGTACCCGTGAGATCCCATGTTGGGGCCTTTTCCGGCGATCTGCCGGAGGGGGAATCAATCACGGAGGGCTTCTACATCAACACCATAGCCTCTCCGATGATGTGTGAGTAGTTTACCACAGACCTTCGGGTCAATAGTTATTAGCTAGATGGCTTCTTCTCTCTCTTTGGATCTCAATACAAAGTTCTCCTCGATCATCTTGGAGATCTATTCGATGTAATACTTTTTGTGGTGTGTTTGTAGAGATCCGATGAACTGTGGGTTTAATATTTGATTCTTATCTGAATTCTTATATGCATGAGTTGATATCTTTGCAAGTCTCTTTGAATTATCAGTTTGGTTTGGCCTACTAGATTGATCTTTCTTGCAATGGGAGAAGTGCTTAGCTTTGGGTTCAATCTTGCGGTGCTCGATCCCAGTGACAGAAAGGGAAACGACATGTATTGTATTGTTGCCATCGAGGATAAAAAGATGGGGTTTATATCATATTGCTTGAGTTTATCCCTCTACATCAGGTCATCTTGCCTAATGCGTTACTTTGTTCTTATGAACTTAATACTCTAGATGCATGCTGGATAGCGGTCGATGTCTGGAGTAATAGTAGTAGATGCAGAATCGTTTCGGTCTACTTGACACGAACGTGATGCCTATGTTCATAATCATGCCTAGATATTCTCATAACTATGCGCTTTTCTATCAATTGCTCGGCAGTAATTTGTTCACCCACCGTAATATATGCTATCATGAGAGAAGCCACTAGTGAAACCTATGGCCCCCGGGTCTATTTTACATCATATTAGTTTCCCGTCTACTTGCCTATTTCCATTTATTTTGCAATCTTTACTTTCCAATCTATACAACAAAAATACCAAAAATATTTATCTTATTCTCTTTATCAGATCTCACTTTTGCAAGTGGCCGTGAAGGGATTGACAACCCATTTATCGCGTTGGTTGCAAGGTTCATGATTGTTTGTGCAGGTACTAGCCGATTTGCGTGTAGTCTCCTACTGGATTGATACCTTGGTTCTCAAAAAATAAGGGAAATACTTACGCCACTTTGCTGCATCACCCTTTCCTCTTCAAGGGAAAACCAACGCATGCTCAAGAGGTAGCAGTCACCTCAGGAGCAGCCAGCTCAGGAGTCACCTCTGGAGCACCTAACGGCACCTTCTCTCCAGCGGTCGCGTCAGGAGAACCCAACGGTGCTCGCCCCCCCCCCCCCCACCCGCAATCACGCCAGGGGAGCGAGCCACAGGATCGGCAAGCACAGGAGCCACCAAGATGGGATTCTCGCGAGGCCCCTCAGGGCCCTCTGGGCGCAGCCCCCACATGTCGAAGCAGGGCATCTACTTCGCGAAGGCCTCCCCGTTCGAGCAATTGTACAAGAGGCACGTGTCCGCTGGGAGCGCGGCAGGCGTCGGGTCACCTGTCAGGAGTTGGAGCACCGCCTGCAGCGTCTTGGAGGGAAGCGAGAGAGAGGGAAGCGAGGGCACCCGAAGCCTCATGGGGTCTTTGGGGCCGGTGAAGGCCCGCATTGGGCGGGAGTGGCGTTGGAGCGGGGCGATGCACCCCTGGACGAACTCCCTCACCACCATCGGCGCCATCACCCCTGCCTCCTTCAGCTCGTCCAACCTGGACCAGACGCGAGCGAGCCACCGGTCGACAAGCTTCACATGCCCCCAGCCAGAGCTCGGTTCCGCCGGTGCCCGCGGGAGCTGGAGTAGTGGGTTGTGCGTGGTGGCATCCACGTACACCCACTGCTCCCAGAATCCCTTTACATCTCAGCGATGTGTGAAGTCGATGCCGGAGTCAGCTGTCACCGCCACAATCTGGAACGACATGCACCCCGAGCATTGCCTTCCGTCGACCAGATGAAGCGAGAAGAAATGGCGGAACAGGGCCACGGATGGGGCAACACCCACGATGGCCTCACACAGAAAGACGAAGGCGGCAAGGAGGACAATGGACCCGGGGTCCAGATGCAACGCTTGGATCTGATAGTGCGAGAGCACGGTGTGGAAGAAATCAGAAAAAGGGGGACCAAGCCGGCGAGGATAGCATGAAGGTGGATCGGGATCTTGGTGGAGTCCATGTCGATCTGGGCCCGGGAGGCAGGCCAGACTGTCGTCGCCTTCCACTCGTTGGAATCAGTGGCGAGGGCCGGCCAGACCTTGTCCAGCCCCTCCTGGTTGATCACCGTTGACCGACCAAGCGCGGGCTCAAACCCAGGCGGAGATTCAGTAGGCGCATGAGCCGTTCCTTTCTTCTTCAACCTCAGAGCCATGGCGGCGGAAGCGGATGGGCGCTGGCGCAGAATCTGGAGGAGAAGGTACGAGCTCGAGGTAAAGAGGGGAAGCGGAGGATAGACGCGACGGGCATTGGTGGCTGAGCTGCGCTCGCAACAGGTAGCTGTTAAGTCTGGTGGTTACCGGGGCTACATGGGGAAGTGGAGACGCCCACGTCCCATCAAGCGCCACGCGTTGACCGAGTCTGCGGGCGATTGGGGCCCGTGGTGCTTCGCCCTTGCCCTTTGGCTTCGCCTTGAAGCCAAGTCCGAGCGCGCCTTGGGCCCGGGTGCTACTGTCGACGTTCTGGGAACCGGGGTACTCAGACTTGCCTGCCTGCGGCCCATGGTGTGGCTCCATCGACGGCCTGGTACGGCCCATCTTCAGCATCAACAACACAAGACTCTCGCGAGGCGGACGACACCAAGACCTCTAGAAGGAGTGGCCTCCCTAGGCTGGCTCCTGAGGAGCGGAGATTCCTACGCAGGCGCCCACCTCGTGAGGTTAAGGTGACCCAAGCCATGACGACCAAGGCCAGGCGGGCGCCAGCGGGCGCAGTACAGCAGGTTTCCTCTTTGGCGCTAAAGAGGCAAGCGCACGTGTGGAGTCTCGAGGAATCAGCCAAAGGTTTCCATTTCCGTGCTACAAGACCAAGACCGCCAGGACGGAGGTCATCGCTGAGCCCACCACGACGTCACGACCAGAAACTTTGCAGGCGAAGACCACCTTTCAACAGGATAATATGTACTATTTGTCTCCCTTCAAACTTGGCCGTTGTGGGATCCCTTCCCGCCTTCATTTTGGGGGAAGAGGACCAAGGCCACTATAAATATAGGTTAGCCACCACCATGGAGGGGGGCGGAGGGATCAGACCATCCGAACCCTCAGCAGCTCATTCCCGCACAAGAACACACCTCCTGAGGTCGTTCCGCCTCTGTACTTGTTCATCCTCAGCCCACCTCGAGGCTAATCCACCACAAAGCAGGAGTAGGGTATTACACCTCAAGGTGGCGCGAACCTGGGTAAACTGTCGTGTCCCATTCCCTTCCAGTTCATCAAGCTAGGCCGTGAGATCGACGAGTTGGCAGACTGGGGAGATTGAGTTCTTCGTACACACCCCAGAGTTTGAATCTTCCTCTGGGTCTGCGGAACCCCGAATCCGACAGAGAGTAATGTTGGGGTTACGATCCTAACAATGAGTACCAAGGGTACAAATAAGGGGCATAACCTAGCTATGGCGCAGGTGTAACACTCGGTGTTTAGCGAGTTCAGGCCCCTCTTGCCGGAGGTAAAATCCCTACGTGTAGGCGTCCTGGGAACGGAGGTACCCAAACTTGCCTGCCTGCGGCCCACGGCATGGCTCCACCAACGGCCCAGCTTCGGCAACAACAACTCAAGACCCTCGCGGGGGGCCAAGCCTCGTGAGGCGGACGACGCCAAGACCTCCCTGGGGGCGGCCTCGCTAGGCTAGATCCTGAGGTGCGGAGATATCTATGCAAGGGGCACCTCGCGACGTTCACATGATGTGAGCCATGACGACCAAGGCCAGGCGGGCGCCAGTGGGCGTAGTGTACCAGTTTCCTCTTTGGTGCTAAAGAGGCAGGCACAGGTGAGGAGTCCCGAGGCATCAGGCAAAGGTTTCCATAACGGTTCAACAAGACCAAGACCAGCAAGACGGTAGGACGGAGGTCATCGTGGAGCCGACGGCAGCGTCACCACCAGAGCCTTTGGCAGGCGAAGACTACTTTTGTCAGGATAACTTGTACTAGTTGTCTCCCTTCAAAATTGGGCGTTGTGGGATCCCTTCCCGCCTACATTTGGGAAGAGGAGCGGGGCCTCTATAAATAGGACTAGCCACCACCATAGGAGGCAACTCATCTTGGACAGGATCCATTCCACCAAGACCACCTCACCAGCTCATAGAGCTCAAGAACACCTCTCCTCCTTAGGCTGTTCACCCATTGTACTAGTTCATCCTTAGCCCTCGAGGCAATCCATCCACCACCACACCGGAGTAGGGTCTTACACCAGACGGTGGCCCGAAGTAGTATAAACCTCTATGTCTCGTGTTTCTTGGGTTCGTCGAGTTAGGCTGTGGAATGGTTGGGTAGGCAGCCTGGGGAGAGAGAGTTCTTCGTGCGCACCCCAGAGTTCGAATCTGTCAAGGGTCTGTGGAGCTCTGAATCCGACATTTGGTGCACAGGGTAGGGGTGCGCCGAAGGTTTCCCTCCGTCGATCCACGCTCCACCGGTTCCATGGCTGGCCGCGCTGCTCATGGCACGCGAGCTCCTGCGCTACCGCCCCGTCGATGACCTCTACGAGGACTGGCTCGAGAGCATCGCCGAGCTCGTCAGCGCCGCTGGGGGCTCTCCTGGGCCATCGCTCTCGCTGCCTCATCCGCCTCCCACTGCGGGTGACGTGGCCCACGGAGCGCCTCCACCACCTCCGTGTCAAGACGCGCGGCCCCACGGCGCGACCTACCGCGCAGGGCACCCGCGCATGAAGAAGGAAGCTGCCAGTAGGTCCCTCGGCCACAAGAGGACGCTCCTCCACTCCCCGCACCACCGCGTCAAGACCGTGTGCCGCCAGCAGTAGCGACGGGTGGATACCAAGACCAGGCTCCGCCTACGCGACGGGCTCTAGTGACTACAGTAGGCTGCCGCGCCTTCACTCCTGAGCTGCGTAGCATTGTGTGGCCCGGGAAGTTCAAGCCCGACCTGCCTTCACGCTACTACGGCACCCCCGACCCTGCAGAGTTCCTGCAGCTCTACGAGCTAAACGTCGAGGCGGCCAACAGCGATGAGAAAGTCATGGCGAACTGGTTTCCCATGGCCCTTAAGGACGACGCACGCTCGTGGCTCCTGAACTTGCCCGCGGGATTGGTCTCCTCCTGGGACGAGATGCGCGAGCATTTCGTCGCCAACTCCCAGGGCACTCGCGACCGCCCGCCGGCCGCGGGTGACCTGCGGCGCATCAAGCAGCAGCCAGGAGAGACCCTACAAAAGTACATCCAGCGCTTCAACAGCGTTCACCTCAAGATCCCCAAGGTGACGGACGAGGCCATCATCTCCGCATTCTCCAACCGCGCCCGCGATGTCAAGATGAAGGAGGAGATCGCCATCCACGAAGACCTATGCACGGCTTTGGAGATTTTCAACATGGCAACCAAGTGCGCAAGAGCTAAGGAGGGGCGCCTTTCCCTCCTCGAGCTCCCAGCTACCGACCCAGAAGACAAGAAGGCCAAGACCAAGGATGTGAAGCGCAAGGGAGTGGCCGTGCTCGCGGTTGAGCCAGAGATGAAGCGCGACTGTGACCACCTGGAGTCTTTGAAGGGCAGCCGTCCGTTCTGCGCCTTCCACAACATACATAGCCACAACACCAATGACTGTCAGGAGCTCAGGGCCATCCGTGATGGGCGATTTGGTCGACGCCCCGAGCGCAACGACCGAGGAGAGACCCTACAGAAGTACATCCAGGAGAGACCCTACAGAAGTACATCCAGCGCTTCAACAGTGTTCACCTCAAGATCCCCAAGGTGACGGACAAGGCCATCATCTCCGCATTCTCCAACCGCGTCCGTGACGTCAAGATGAAGGAGGACATCGCCATCCACGAAGACCTATGCACGGCTCTGGAAATTTTCAACATGGCAACCAAGTGCGCAAGAGCTGAGGAGGGGCGCCTCTCCCTCCTTGAGCTCCCAGCTACCGACCCAAAAGACAAGAAGGACAAGACCAAGGATGTGAAGCGCAAGGGAGTGGCCATGCTCGCGGCTGAGCCAGAGATGAAGCGCGACTGCGACCACCTGGAGTCTTCGAAGGGCAGCCGTCCATTCTGCGCCTTCCACAACGTACACAGCCACAACACCAATGACTGTCAGGAGCTCAGGGCCATCCGTGATGGGCGATTTGGTCGACGCCCCGAGCACAACGACCGAGGCTATGGCCGAGGAGGAGGACGAAGCGGAGGACGCTGGGACGACCGAGGCCCTCGCCAGGAGTGGTGCGACCAGCCTCGTGAGGACCGCTGGCAGGACCAGCCTCGCGAGGGCGCCTGGAGGGACCAGCCTCGTGAGGACCGTCCTCGGAGCAAGGCTGGCCTCCCTCCGCTGCCGCCACTGCCACGAAGAAACAACGATCATCACCAGGATGAGGGGGCTGGGGGTTTCCAGGAGCCGTGCGCCATCGCTTGTATCTTGGGTGGCGCTCGGGCCCCAGCCTCCCAGCGCATCTTCAAGCAGTTCGCTCGTGAGGTGAACGCAGCCTTCCCCAGGCTCGAGGCCACGCGCCCACTCAGGTGGTCCAAGTGCACCATTACCTTCAGCTCGTCCGGCCAACTCAAGTGCGCGACAACTGCCGGCTGATGCTCTGCTCGCCCATCATCAGCAACGTCCTTGTCACCAAGACTCTCATCAATGGTGGCGCAGGACTCAACGTTCTCTCCATCGACACATTGGACCTCCTACGAGTGCCATACGATCAGCTGCAGCCGACCAAGCCCTTCTCAGGAGTAACCGACAGCTCCACCACCCCGATAGGGCAGATCCGCCTCCCTGTTACCTTCGGCAAGTGCGACAACTACCGCACTGAGCTCATCGACTTCGACGTCGCCCACATTCGCCTTCCCTACAACACCATCCTCGGGTATCCGGCCCTGGCCAAGTTCATGGCGGTGACTCATCATGGTTACAACATCCTCAAGATGCCAGGGAGTTGCAGCGTCATCACGGTCGCCTACGAAGAGAAGGACGCAGTTTGCTCTCTTGAGCGCGCCTACCAGGCTGCGGCGGTCGAAGACCCAGACAACGAAGGCACCATCTACCCTCCTGAGGCCATCCCCAAGAAGAAGAAGCAGCTACTCCACCAAGGGCCTCAGGAGAATGGCGTCTCCAGTGGCACCGCCTCAGGACCTGCACCCGTAGACGGGGCACCTCCCTCCCTCGCATAGGAAGGCGCGCCCGACGCCCTCCCCAGGCTACGCTCGGGGGACTCTCTTCTGTAGGGACTCAGACCTAGCCAACATCACGAGGGAGGCGCTCGGGCACTACATGGAGGCATGCTTTGCCGCACGCTTCCTTTGTCAGGGCACAAGGCATGAGGTGCCTGGTGCTCAAGAGTTCATCACCAAGACCACCAAGGATCTTCAAGAGGCGAGAGCCATGCGCGGCGACCACCGCCTGCCACCTGGCGCAGCTCCTTGTCCTATCATGGACGACGGCATGCGCATCTGCATCGACATTCCAGGGCTCAACTGGGCCGCATCTCAGGAGCGCTTCTGGCCATCACGCGTTGGCCGGTGCGGAGGTCCAGCTCACAGCTACGTTCGCATGCCTTTCGGCTTGCCGAACGCGGCTTTCACCTTCCAGTGCCACCCACGGAGCATCCTGGCGGCCCAGGAAGCCAGGCACCAGGCGGTCCTGGCGGAGATGGTGACAGTCCTTCATGAGCCTCCCAGAGCCTCCCGAGGCTCAGGATCTTGGCGGCTCGTGAGGAACGACTCCTTCAGCACGCATCTTCAGCTACTCCAACACCTCTTCAACAACGGTGCCAGGTGACATTTTCTGGTTTTTTCAGCTGGGGCGCCCCTTGGACTGCATCATCCCTAGGTCGCATGGGCCTGTCCCTGCGACATGTATCCTTTTACATCTTTAGCTTACTCCGTTGCGGGCACCCCTCGGGCTACATCATCCCCAGGCCGCATGGGTCCGTCCCTGTGGCATGTATCGTTCTTGCATCTATTTCAATTAGCTTGCCTCCTTGCACGAGTTACCTTACGATTACCACCTACCTGATTACACTTCGTGGCATCCCACGCTGCTAGCCAACCTTCTACTCATCCCGCGATGAGGACTCCATGTGCTGGCACGGCGCTTGTGCTCGGGTCCGTCCCTGCAACACTGATAAACCTGAGAGATTGAGCTCTGGCTCACGTCCCGCCCCACGCACGTCACCTCACCAGATCCTTAGTGCCTTCATCTTCTTGTGAGACGATCAGCGGCAGGACAGCCAACGCGATTACGAGCTATATTTCCCTCTCAAACTAACCCGTAGGAATCTCCGGAGCCTAACTACGGGTGGCCCCATCAGCTCTTTCCTTTTCTCATGCAATTTGCCTGCGCGTTAAAGGGGGGGCTCCTGAGCATCGCGCCTCAGGAGATCTTACTAACTCTTCAGCCCTCACCCCCTAGCCTTGACCACGGCATCGCGATCTGGCATACCAGCGGCGGCTGAGCCCTGCTCGAGGGTCGGGACCCGATAACGCAGAGCACTTAGAAGAGCATGAAAAGGGGAGGAAGCTGGTGCGAGCCTAACCTAGTGGTATCACCGCCGCAGACGCGCAAACCGGGCGCGGCACAAGGAATCGACCCAGGATCACTAAGATAAGCCACACATTCGAGTCAGTCCAGCGCTGTGGCACGGGATTTTTAGCTCTTGCAGCCTTGCTCCGGTGATGCTGCCTTCCTTTTCTGCCTTTAGGGAGTTGCTTGCACGCTAAAGGGGACCTCTTAAGCATCGCGCCTCAGGAGCTCTCACCAGACCTCGGGCCGCTCACCTCCTGGCCTTGACCACGGCATCGCGACCTGGCATACCAGCGGCGGCTGAAGCCCGCCTGGGGACTGGGACCTATCAGCGTAGAGCGCTAAGCTACCGCGAGGATGAAAAGGGAGGACAAAGCCGAAGCAAGATGCGCAACCACAAATATCATAATGAGAATAATATCGATGCAAAAGCACTACAAATTCTTTACGCGCCCCCATGGGGTTCATCTCGATTCCTCGCAGGGAACAAAAGGAGAGGGTTTCCGGGAGTGGGCCCCTGGGGGCGGACGCCAACCCCATCCAGCTCATCGACGACGGCGAGCAGATGTCATCGCCGTGCTTCGGGCACGGCGGGAGCTCGGGGGCACGTAGCTGTCGTCGCTCGTCTCCGGAGTCTCGTCGAGCTCAGGAGAGTCGCTGGACTCCCGGGAGCCACCGCTGCTGCTGGAGGAGCTATCGGTAGGACCAATGGCGGGCTCAGCGCCTGCCGCTGCACCGTCCTAGCGGTCCCCTCGAGGGTAACACTCCAGGCGGCGGCCCTCTTCATCGAAGACCTTGAAGAACAGCACGGAGGCGCCGTCGTACTCGAAGTGGATGGCGAGGCCCCCCTCCGCGTGGCAGGCGCGGGCGACCTCACCCCATCCACGCGTCATGAAGATCTTGCCCGGGGAGACGACCTCAACCTCCGCCCCCGTGGCTGGGGTATTGCACTCAGCGTGCTGCAGTCACAGCTCGAGTGGCCCTGTCGGTGGCATCTCTTCGGCGAAGAACCATGGGAACTGAAGGAAATATGCCCTAGAGGCAATAATAAAGTTATTATTTATTTCCTTATATCATGATAAATGTTTATTATTCATGCTAGAATTGTATTAACCGGAAACATGATACATGTGTGAATACATAGACAAACAGAGTGTCACTAGTATGCCTCTACTTGTCTAGCTCGTTGATCAAAGATGGTTATGTTTCCTAGCCATAGACAAAGAGTTGTCATTTGATTAACGGGATCACATCATTAGGAGAATGATGTGATTGACTTGACCCATTCCGTTAGCTTAGCACTTGATCGTTTAGTATGTTGCTATTGCTTTCTTCATGACTTATACATGTTCCTATGACTATGAGATTATGCAACTTCCGTTTACCGGAGGAACACTTTGTGTGCTACCAAACATCACAACGTAACTGGGTGATTATAAAGGTGCTCTACAGGTGTCTCCGAAGGTACTTGTTGGGTTGGCGTATTTCGAGATTAGGATTTGTCACTCCGATTGTCGGAGAGGTATCTCTGGGCCCACTCGGTAATGCACATCACTATAAGCCTTGCAAGCATTGCAACTAATGAGTTAGTTGCGGGATGATGTATTACGGAATGAGTAAAGAGACTTGTCGGTAACGAGATTGAACTAGGTATTGAGATACCTACGATCGAATCTCGGGCAAGTAACATACCGATGACAAAGGGAACAACGTATGTTGTTATGCGGTCTGACCGATAAAGATCTTCGTAGAATATGTAGGAGCCAATATGGGCATCCAGGTCCCGCTATTGGTTATTGAAAAGAGAGGTGTCTTGGTCATGCAACATAGTTCTCGAACCCGTAGGGTCCGCACGCTTAACGTTCGTTGATGATATAGTACTATGATTTATGTATGTTGGTGACCGAATGTTGTTCGGAGTTTTGGATGAGATCACGGATATGACGAGGAACTCTAGAATGGTCCGGAAGTAAAGATTGATATGTGGATAGTAGTGTTTGATCTCCGAAAAGGTTTCGGAATCCATCGGAAGGGGTTCCGGATGTTTCCCGAAATGTTTGGGCACGAGAACACTTTATCTGGGCCAAAGGGGAAAGCCCACGAGGTTTTTGGAAAGCGCAAAAGGAAGTTTTGCGGAGTCCAGGGGCCAGACGCCAGGGTCCCTGGCGTATGGTTCCAGACGCCGGGAACCCTGGCGTCTGGCCCTGGAGTCCGAGAAGGACTCTTGCCTTTCGGATGAAACCGACTTTGTGGAGGCTTTTACTCCAAGTTTCGACCCCAAGGCTCAACATATAAATAGAGGGGTAGGTCTAGCACCCAAGACACATCAAGAAACACCAAGCCGTGTGCCGGCAACCTCATCTCCTCTAGTTTATCCTCCGTCATAGTTTTCGTAGTGCTTAGGCGAAGCCCTGCGAAGATTGTTCTTCACCAACACCGTCACCACGCCGTCGTGCTGCCGGAACTCATCTACTACTTCGCCCCTCTTGCTGGATCGAGAAGGCGAGGACGTCACCGAGCCGAACGTGTGTAAAACTCGGAGGTGCCGTGCTTTCGGTACTTGGATCGGTCGGATCGTGAAGACATATGACTACATCAACCGTGTTGATATAACGCTTTCGCTTACGGTCTACGAGGGTACGTAGACAACACTCTCCCCTCTTGTTGCTATGCATCACCATGATCTTGCGTGTGCGTAGGAAATTTTTGAAATTACTACGTTCCCCAACAGTGGCATCCGAGCCTGGTTTTATGCGTAGATGTCATATGCACGAGTAGAACACAAGTGAGTTGTGGGCGATATAAGTCATACTGCTTACCAGCATGTCATACTTTGGTTCGGCGGTATTGTTGGATGAAGCGGCCCGGACCGACATTACGCGTACGCTTACGCGAGACTGGTTCTACCGACGTGCTTTGCACACAGGTGGCTGGCGGGTGTCAGATTCTCCAACTTAGTTGAACCGAGTGTGGCTATGCCCGGTCCTTGAGAAGGTTAAAACAACACTAACTTGACAAACTATCGTTGTGGTTTTGATGCGTAGGTAAGAACGGTTCCCGCTAAACCCGTAGTAGCCACGTAAAACTTGCAACAACAAAGTAGAGCACGTCTAACTTGTTTTTGCAGGGCATGTTGTGATGTGATATGGTCAAGACATGATGCTAAATTTTATTGTATGAGATGATCATGTTTTGTAACCGAGTTATCGGCAACTGGCAGGAGCCATATGGTTGTCGCTTTATTGTATGCAATGCAATCGCCCTGTAATTCTTTACTGTCGTAGAAGCATAAGATTGGCGAGACGACAACGATGCTACGATGGAGGTCAAGGTGTCGCGCCGGTGACGATGGTGATCATGACGGTGCTTCGGAGATGGAGATCACAAGCACAAGATGATGATGGCCATATCATATCACTTATATTGATTGCATGTGATGTTTATCTTTTATGCGTCTTATCTTGCTTTGATTGACGGTAGCATTATAAGATGATCTCTCACTAAATTTCAAGACAAAAGTGTTCTCCCTGAGTATGCACTGTTGCCAAAGTTCGTCGTGCCCAGACACCACGTGATGATCGGGTGTGATAAGCTCTACGTCCATCTACAACGGGTGCAAGCCAGTTTTGCACACGCAGAATACTCAGGTTAAACTTGACGAGCCTAGCATATGCAGACATGGCCTCGGAACACTGAGACCGAAAGGTCGAGCGTGAATCATATAGTAGATATGATCAACATAGTGATGTTCACCATTGAAAGCTACTCCATTTCACGTGATGATCGGTTATGGTTTAGTTGATTTTGATCATGTGATCACTTAGATGATTAGAGGGATGTCTATCTAAGTGGGAGTTCTTAAGTAATATGATTAATTGAAGTTTAATTTATCATGAACTTAGTCCTGGTAGTATTGGCATATCTATGTTGTAGATCAATTGCTCGCGTTTAGCTCCCCTGTTTTATTTTTGATATGACCCTAGAGAAAACTAAGTTGAAAGATGTTAGTAGCAATGATACGGATTGGATCCGTGATCTGAAGATTTTCCTCATTGCTGCACATAAGTATAATGTCCTTGATGCACCGCTAGGTGACAGACCTATTGCAGGAGCAGATGCAGACGTTATGAACGTTTGACAAAAGCTCAGTATGATGACTACTTGATAGTTTAGTGCACCATGCTTTACAGCTTAGAACCGGGACTTCAAAAATGTTTTGAACGCCACAGAGCATATAAGATGTTCTAAGAGTTGAAATTGGTATTTCATACTCATGTCCGTGTCGAGAGGTATGAGACCTCTGACAGTACTTTGCCTACAAGATGGAGGAGAATTGCTCAGCTAGTGAGCATATGCTCAGAATGTCTGAGTATTACAATCACTTGAATCAAGTGGGAGTTAATCTTCCAGATAAGATAGTGATTGATAGAGTTCTCTAGTCACTATCACCAAGTTACTAGAACTTCGTGATGAACTATAATATGCAAGGGATAACGGAAATGATTCCCAAGCTCTTCGTGATGCTGAAATCGACGAAGGTAGAAATCAAGAAAAACATATAGTGTTGATGGTTGACAAGACCACTAGTTTCAAGAAAAGGGCAAAGGGAAGAAGGGGAACTTCGAGAAGAACGGCAAGCGAGTTGCTGCTCAAGTGAAGAAGCCCAAGTCTGGATCTAAGCCTGAGACTGAGTGCTTCTACTGCAAAGGAACTGGTCACTGGAAGCGGAACTGCCCCAAGTATTTGGCGGATAAGAAGGATGGCAAAGTGAACAAAGGTATATTTGATATACATGTTATTGATGTGTACTTTAATAGTGTTTATAGCAACCCCTCAGTATTTGATACTAGTTCAATTGCTAAGATTAGTAACTCGAAACGGGAGTTGCAGAATGAACAGAGACTAGTTAAGGGTGAAGTGACGATGTGTGTTGGAAGTGGTTCCAAGATTGATATGATCATCATCGCACACTCCCTATACTTTCGGGATTAGTGTTGAACCTAAATAAGTGTTATTTGGTGTTTGCGTTGAGCATGAATATAATTTGATCATGTTTATTGCAAAATGGTTATTCATTTAAGATAGAGAATAATTGTTGTTCTGTTTACATGAATATAATCTTATATGGTTACACACCCAATGAAAATGGTTCGTTGGATCTCGATCATAGTGATACACATATTCATAATATTGAAACCAAAAGATGCAAAGTTAATTATGATAGTGCAACTTATTTGTGGCACTGCCGTTTAAGTCATATTGGTGTAAGGCGCATGAAGAAACTCCATGCTGATGGGCTTTTGGAATCACTTGATTATGAATCACTTGATGCTTGCCAACCATGCCTTATGGGCAAGATGACTAAGACTCCGTTCTCCGGAACAATGGAGCGAGCAACAGACTTATTGGAAATAATACATACTGATGTATGCGATCCGATGAGTGTTGAGGCTCGTGGCAGGTATCGTTATTTTCTGACCTTCACAAATGATTTGAGCAGATATGGGTATATCTACTTGATGAAACATTAGTCTGAAACATTTGAAAAGTTAAAAGAATTTCAGAGTGAAATGGAAAATCATCGTGACAATAAAATAAGGTTTCTACGATCTGATCGCGGATACAAATATTTGATTTATGAGTTTGGTCTTCAAACTAAAACAATGTGGAATAGTTTCACAAATTCGTGCCACCTGGAACACCACAACATAATGGTGTGTCCGAACGTAACCCTACTTTATCGGATATAGTGCAATCTATGATGTTTCTTACCGATTTACCACTATAGTTTTGGGGTTATGCATTAGAGACAGCTGCATTCATGTTAAAAAAGGGCACCACCTGAATCCGTTGAGACGACACCGTATGAACTGTGGTTTAGCAAGAAACCTAAGCTGTCGTTTCTTAATGTTTGGGGCGGCGATGCTTATGTGAAAAAGTTTCAAACTGATAAGCTCGGACCCAAATCGGAGAAGTGCATCTTCATAGGATACCCAAACGAAATTGTTGGGTACACCTTCTATCACAGATCCGAAGGCAAATTCATTGCCAAGAATGGATCCTTTCTAGAGAAGGAGTTTCTCGTGAAAGAAGTGAGTGGGAGGAAAGTAGAACTTGATGAGGTAACTGTACCTGCTCCCTTATTGGAAAGTAGTTCATCACAGAAATCTGTTCCTGTGACTCCTACACCAATTAGTGAGGAAGCTAATGATGATGATCATGTAACTTCAGATCAAGTTACTACCGAACCTCGTAGGTCAACCAGAGTGAGATCCGCACCAGAGTTGTATGGTAATCCTGTTCTGGAGGTTATGTTACTAGACCATGACGAACCTACAAACTATGAAGAAGCGATGGTGAGCCCAGATTCCGCAAAATGGCTTGAGGCCATGAAATCTGAGATGGGATGCATGTATGAGAACAAAGTGCGGACATTGGTTGACTTGCCCGATGATCGGCAAGCCATTGAGAATAAATGGATCTTCCAGAGGAAGACGGACGCTGATAGTAGTGTTACTATCTACAAAGCTAGAATTCTCGCAAAAGGTTTTCGACAAGTTCAAGGTGTTGACTACGATGAGAGTTTCTCACTCGTATCTATGCTTAAGTCTGTCCGAATCATGTTAGCAATTGCCGCATTTTATGAAATCTGGCAAATGGATAAACAAAATTGCATTCCTTAATGGATTTATTAAAGAAGAGTTGTATATGATGCAACCAGAAGGTTTTGTCGATCCTAAAGGTGTTAACAAAATGTGCAAGCTCCAGCGATCCATCTATGGACTGGTGCAAGCATCTCGGAGTTGGAATATACGCTTTGATGAGTCGATCAAAGCATATAGTTTTATACAGACTTGCGGTGAAGCCTGTATTTACAAGAAAGTGAGTGGGAGCACTACAACATTTCTGATAAGTATATGTGAATGACATATTGTTGATCGGAAATAATGAAGAATTATTCTGTTAAGCATAAAGGAGTGTTTGAAAGGAGTTTTTCAAAGAAAGACCTCGGTGAAGCTGCTTACATATTGGGCATCAAGATCTATAGAGATAGATCAAAACACTTGATAAGTTTTTTCAATGAGTACATACCTTGACAAGATTTTGAAGTAGTTCAAAATGGAATAGTCAAAGAAAGAGTTCTTGCCTGTGCTACAAGGTGTGAAATTGAGTAAGACTCAAAGCCCGACCACGGCAGAAGATAGAAAGAGAATGAAAGTCATTCCCTATGCCTCAGCCATAGGTTCTATAAAGTGTGCCATGCTATGTACCAGATCTATTGTATACCCTACACTGATTTTGGCAAGGGAGTACAATAGTGATATAGGAGTAGATCACTAGACATCGGTCAAAATTATCCCTAGTGGAATAAGGATATGTTTCTCGATTATGGAGGTGACAAAAGGTTCATCGTAAAAGGGTTACGTCGATACATGTTTTGGCACTGATCCAGATGACTCTAAGTCTTCATCTGGATACATATTGAAAGTGGGAGCAATTAGCTAAAGTAGCTCCGTGCAGAGCATTGTAGACATAGAAATTTGCAAAATACACACGGATCTGAATATGGCAGACCCGTTGACTAAACTTCTCTCACAAGCAAAACATCATCACACCTTAGTACTCTTTGGGTGTTAATCACATAGCGATGTGAACTAGATTATTGACTCTAGTAAACCCTTTGGGTGTTGGTCACATGACGATGTGAACTATGGGTGTTAATCACATGGTGATGTGAACTATTGATGTTAAATCACATGGCGATGTGATCTAGATTATTGACTCTAGTGCAAGTGGGAGACTGAAGGAAATATGCCCTAGAGGCAATAATAAAGTTATTATTTATTTCCTTATATCATGATAAATTTTTATTATTCATGCTAGAATTGTATTAACCGGAAACATGATACATGTGTGAATACATAGACAAACAGAGTGTCACTAGTATGCCTCTACTTGACTAGCTCGTTGATCAAAGATGGTTATGTTTCCTAGCCATAGACAAAGAGTTGTCATTTGATTAACGGGATCACATCATTAGGAGAATGATGTGATTGACTTAACCCATTCCGTTAGCTTAGCACTTGATCGTTTAGTATGTTGCTATTGCTTTCTTCATGACTTATACATGTTCCTATTTCTATGAGATTATGCAACTCCCGTTTACCGGAGGAACACTTTGTGTGCTACCAAACGTCACAACGTAACTGGGTGATTATAAAGGTGCTCTACAGGTGTCTCCGAAGGTACTTCTTGGGTTGGCGTATTTCGAGATTAGGATTTGTCACTCCGATTGTCGGAGAGGTATCTCTGGGCCCACTCGGTAATGCACATCACTATAAGCCTTGCAAGCATTGCAACTAATGAGTTAGTTGCGGGATGATGTATTACGGAACGAGTAAAGAGACTTGCCGGTAACGAGATTGAACTAGGTATTGAGATACCTCCGATCGAATCTTGGGCAAGTAACATACCGATGACAAAGGGAACAACGTATGTTGTTATGCGGTCTGACCAATAAAGATCTTCGTAGAATATGTAGGAGCCAATACGGGCATCCAGGTCCCGCTATTGGTATTGACAAGAGAGGTGTCTCGGTCATGTCTACATAGTTCTCGAACCCGTAGGGTCCGCACGCTTAACGTTCGTTGACGATATAGTACTATGAGTTATGTATGTTGGTGACCGAATGTTGTTCGGAGTTTTGGATGAGATCACGGATATGATGAGGAACTCCGGAATGGTCCGGAAGAAAAGATTGATATGTGGATAGTAGTGTTTGATCTCCAGAAAGGTTCCGGAATCCACTGGAAGGGGTTCCGGATGTTTCCCGAAATGTTTGGGCACGAGAACACTTTATCTGGGCCAAAGGGGAAAGCCAACGAGGTTTTTGGAAAGCGCAAAAGGAATTTTTGCGGAGTCCAGGGGCCAGCTTCTGGCCCTGGAGTCCGAGAAGGACTCTTGCCTTTCGGGTGAAATCGACTTTGTGGAGGCTTTTACTCCAAGTTTCGACCCCAAGGCTCAACATATAAATAGAGGGGTAGGTCTAGCACCCAAGACACATCAAGAAACACCAAGCCGTGTGCCGGCAACCCCGTATCCTCTAGTTTATCCTCCGTCATAGTTTTCGTAGTGCTTAGGCGAAGCCCTGCGAAGATTGTTCTTCACCAACACCATCACCACGCCGTCGCGCTGCCGGAACTCATCTACTACTTCGCCCCTCTTGCTGGATCGAGAAGGCGAGGACGTCACCGAGCCAAACTTGTGCAGAACTTGGAGGTTCCGTGCTTTCGGTACTTGGATCGGTCGGATCGTGAAGACGTACGACTACATCAACCGCGTTGATATAATGCTTCCGCTTACGGTCTATGAGGGTACGTAGACAAGACTCTCCCCTCTCGTTGCTATGCATCACCATGATCTTGCGTGTGCGTAGGATTTTTTTTTGAAATTACTACGTTCTCCAACAGGAACTTGATCCATGTACGCAGTGGCATCGCCGCCCATACCATGAACTCCCGCGAGGAGCCCTCGGCGGTTCGTGGGTCGGCGGCCCGTGCAACCATGGCGTGGCGACCACGGCCGTGACGCGAGTGGCGCGAGGAGCCGTCTCCTCCTCCGGAGCCTTGCTCTTGGGCGTACAAGGGCAGCGGATAACCAGGCGGAGGCCGCTTGTATTAAGGCCTCGTCACCTCCAGCCTCACGCGGGTGCCACGGGAGCAGCCGAACCTCTTCCTCGGTGGAAGTGGCCCCTGTTCCTCGTGGGGGGTTTTCCTTTCTCAGCAGCGGAGAACCTCCTTATCGGTGCCATGGGAGTCGCAGCAAGATGGCGAAACAAGGAGGAAGAGGAAGGAGCGCGCAGCGCGAGGAAGGAGATGAGCAACGGGGGCTCCGCCCCTCTCCTCATTTATAGCCATTGGGAGGCCAACCGTCGGCCTCCATTATCACATGCAATGATGATTGTTCTTCTGCATGCAGTAGGGTCTCGTCAAGTCAGACGGTTGCCGAGGCAGCGTGGGGAAGCGGAGGCGCCCACGTCCTGTCAATCGCCACACGTCGACCAAGGACGCAGGCGATTGGGGCACGGGGCGCTCCGCACTTACCCTTTGGCTTCGCCTCAAAGCCAAGTTCGAGCGCGCCTTGGGCCCGGGGGCTACTGTCGACGTCCTGGGAACGGGGGTACCCAGACTTGCCTGCCTGTGGCCCATGGCGTGGCTCCTCCAACGGCCTAGTACTACCCAGCTTCGGCAACAACAACTCAAGACCCTCGCGAGGCGGACGACGCCAAGACCTCCCTGGGGGTGGCCTCGCTAGGCTGGCTCCTGAGGAGCGGAGATATCTATGCAAGGGGCACCTCGCGAGGTTCATATGATGTGAGCCATGACAAACAAGGCCAGGTTGGCGGCAGCGGGCGCAGTGTACCAGTTTCCTCTTTGGTGCTAAAGAGGCAGGCGTAGGCGAGGAGTCCCGAGGCATCAGGCAAAGGTTTCCATATCAGTACAACGAGACCTAGACCAGTAGGACGGCAGGACGGAGGTCATCGTGGAGCCCACGACAGCGTCACCACCAGAGCCTTTGGCAGGCGAAGACTACTTTTGTTAGGATAACTTGTACTAGTTGTCTCCCTTCAAAATTGGCCGTTGTGAGATCCCTTCCCGCCTACATTTGGGAAGAGGACCGGGGCCTCTATAAATAGGACTAGCCACTACCATAGGAGGCAACTTATCTTGGACAGGATCCATTCCACCAAGACCACCTCACCAGCTCATAGAGCTCAAGAACACATCTCCTCCTGAGGCTGTTCACCCATTGTACTAGTTCATCCTTAGCCCTCGAGGCAATCCATCCACCACCACACTGGAGTAGGGTATTACACCACACGGTGACCCGAACCAGTATAAACCTCTGTGTCTCGTGTTCTTTGGGTTCGTCGAGCTAGGTGATTGCTCTCTGACTAGGCGCCAGAAAAGCTCATGTCTGCTAGGACTACGTCGATGTTTCCTCGAAGAGGAAGGGATGATGTAGCACAGCGAAGGTAGGTATTTCCCTCAGTGATGAAACCAAGGTTATCAAACCAGTAGGAGAACCAAGCAACACAACGTAAACAACACCTGCACACAAATAACAACACCTCGCAACCCGACATGTTAAAGGGGTTGTCAATCCCTTTCAGGTAACGATGCCAGAAATTGTAGTAGATTGAAATAATAGATCATAAATAAAACAAAGTGCAGCAAAGTATTTTTTTCTTGGTTTAATAGATCTGAATAAAAATGCAAAGGAAAAGTAGATCGCAAGCAAATATATGAGAAAGAAGACCTAGGGGCCGTAGGTTTCACTAGTGGCTTCTCTCGAGAAAAATAGCAAACAGTGGGTAAATAAATTACTGCTGGGCAATTGATAGAACTTCAAATAATTATGACGATATCCAGGCAATGATCATTACACAGGCATCACGTCCATGATTAGTAGACCGACTCCAGCCTGCATCTACTACTATTACCCCACACATCGACCGCTATCCAGCATGCATCTAGTGTATTAAGTTCATGGAAAAACGGAGTAATGCAATAAGAACGATGACATGATGTAGACAAGATCCGTTTATCTATGGTGGTAGATATAGATCCCATCTTTCTATCCTTAGTCGCAATGATACATACATGTCGGTTCCCTTTCTGTCACTGGGTTCAAGCACCGTAAGATCGAACCCACTACCGGGCACCTCTTCCCATTGCGAGATAAATAGATCAAGTTGGCCAAAAATACCCAAATATCGGAGAAGAAATACGAGGCTATAAGAGATCAAAGAAACTCAAATAACTTTCATGGATATAAAAAGATCTAACTGATCATAAACTCGAAGTTCATCAAATCCCAACAAACACAATGCAAAAGAGTTACATCATATGGATATCCAAGAGACCATTGTATTGAGAATTCAGCGAAAGAGAGAAAGCCATCTAGCTACTAACTACGGACCCGAAGGTCTACAAAGAACTACTCACGCATTGTCAGAGAGGCACCAATGGAGGTGGTGAACCCCATCCGAGATGGTGTCTAGATTGGATCTGGTGGTTCTTGACTCTGCGGCGGCTGGATGAATATTTCGTATCATCGTAAAGTATCACGGCATTTGGACTTCGTCTGACATTGATTTCCTGCGATGTAAAAAAACATGGAAAATCAACAACTGGCACTTGGCACTATGTCAATAGGTTAGTACCAAAAAATGATATAAAATGACTATAAAATAATTATAAAACATCCAAGATTGATAATAAAGTAGCATGGAACAATCAAAAATTATAGATACGTTGGGAACGTATCACTAGGCTGTGGAATCGTTGGGTAGGCAGGCTGGGCAGAGAGAGTTCTTCGTGCGCACCCCAGATTTCGAACCTCTCAAGGGTCTGCGGAGCCCTGAATCTGACACTACGTTTCATGCCCTGAGGCTTTCTTTGATTTCATGTGTATGGTTACAGAGATTGCTCGTGCCTGGCTATGGAGTGGGGTGCGGCTTATATAGAGTGTATTGTAGCCCCATGTCTCCCACGCCGCCGAGGCAATTAATGACATTGTATGGGTCAGTTATTAGTATAATGAGCCTCTACTACAACAGTTACAGGTAAAGGTAGCTATAACTCTATTTAGTGGATGACTTAGGATTCCTCGACCATTGCGGCTCCTACGACGTCTTCTTGCCTTCTATGTCCGAGTGGTGGTCCATCAGCCGAGTGACGTGTGATTGTTCGAGTGCCACATGTCGTCCGAGTGAACTTCCTGATATGTGCGTCCAAATGTAGGCATGGTCCAGGGACTTGCCTATGACGCTGATGGGCCCTGTGTGGGTCCCAAATGATGGGTCCTTTACCTGTAATAGGTGACCACATCATTAGCCCCCGAATTGGTTGAGATTTTGTAGGATAGACAAGTCGATCCTTCGGTTGAGTCTGAGTGCTCCGGGGGAACTCGGACTATGTTTCTGAATCGTGGCTTGTTGTTCCTTGGACGAAAGAACAACGGATTCTGTACTACAGGTTTACCCAGATGTCCGAGTGTTGTTGATCACCGAGAAAAAACCCGGTGGCATTCATTTTGTCTCTCGGAGGGGACAGACTAGGGGCCCGAGTGGGAGCATGCGATTACAACTTGAGTGGCGACGCCGGCGCATGGTCTGACTCTCCGGAGACACGCCACTCCTTATCCTAGGGGAACCTCAGCGCATGCCTTCTACGAGTCCAGGTTTACGAGTCATGTGCTTTGCAGCCTACTGAGAGGGCCAAGTAAACCCGCGTAGGGCATCAAGCTCATCACATAACGATCTTGAAGAAGCCTTCAGTCGGGTGTTTAACATGGCCGAGTGCACGGGTCCCCGCGGAGGATGATTAGTCAGACAACCATGCGTCCTTTAGGAAAGGGATTGCGGGTAATCAATCGAATTGTCTCATCCCGAAAATCTCGGGATTTGAATTCACGCGCGGAAGCGGCAACGTCGTGCGCTAGTGGGGAAAGTGGGGGCATGGCCCCTCGATTTTCACGAATGACGTCCGCCACGTGCCGTGTTAGCTCTACGCGACGTCTCATTGTGCTGGCTGTCGATCTAGAGTTCAGCGGCATGAGATCCGGCCCGCGATTCGCCCCGTGATATAAGAGATTTGGAGGCGGAGGTTGGGACCTCAGATCCCCTTTCTCTCGCTCCAACTCGTCTGGTTCCTTTCTCCCATCGAGTGCGCAGCGATGGCGAGGGACTCTACGACCAAGGCAGAGAAAGCGAAGAAGGCAGGAAAGGCTTCCTCCTCCGGTTCTGGCGCGGTGACCGGAGGCACGTCGGGGGACTGGATCTCATCGCGAGTCACGACTCGTTGGGCTGGAAGAGCTCACAGAGGAAGGACTCATCCCGCGTGACGGGTGGCGCCGCCTGTGTGCGGGTGAGGTTGAGTCGGCACCACAGGAGGACGAGTGAGTCATGCTCGTCACTCACGTCGTGCGGGGCTTCTCCATGCCTCCTCATCCCTTCTTCCGAGCCTTCCTTGACTATTTCGGTGCGCAACTCCATCACCTTCCCCCCAATTCCATCACCTATCTTTCGGCCTTCGTTTCTCTCTACGAGAATTCCCTCGGCTGCCAACCCCATTGGGGGCTCTTCACTACAAAAAAATACACTTCCGTGATGATACGTGTTTGTCACAGTAGGTCGCGTTTTTTGTCATGCATGTACATCCATGACGATTTTATGACAGAATCAAGATAGTCATACCTGTGCTGTCGTAGAAGTGTTCCATGACATTACCAAAATTATCATCACGGAAGTGTGCACTTCCATGCCGATAAATCGCGCGTCACAGAAGTGCTTTCGTCAAGGGTGACCGACACGTGGCATCCACCGTAACGGAACGCCGTTAAGCTATCGGGTCAGGTTTTGGATCCGATAACCCGTTAACAGCCCCGACCAATGGGGATTTTCCACATGTAAAATCATCATTGGCTGGAGGAAACACGTGTCGGCTCATCGTTGGGACAGATGTCATCCACTCATTGGACAGAAGGCGCCTATGATACGTCGACACGTGGCACGGCCCAATAGAGGCCCATTCCTGTGAAAAGGCCGGCCCATTTGACTTGGTCAAAAGGTGGCGGGACGGCCCATGGAAAGCCTGTTAACGGCATGTTCGCATATAGCCCATTTACAGCCCGCTAACCCAAGGCCCGTTACGCCCTATCCGAATTAGGCCCAGTAGCGTCAACTGGGCCATCCAATATGATTCCAGCCTGTTTTCACTTCTGGACCATGTATGGCCCATGACGTCTTTCGGCCCATATGAGGCCCTATGTAACTCTTGGCCTATTAACGACCCGTGGTGAAACTGGCCCGTAATGAACAGTGTATCACTTTACACCCATTAACGGCCCGTGGTGAAACTGGCCCATAATGAACAGTGTATCACTTTATACCAATTAATGACCCATTATTCCGTTGGGTCGTTTCCAGCCCATGTTATCTTTCGGCCTTCTCAGAGCCCATTTATTCTTGGGCTCATTTCCAGCATTCGTTTACTTACGGCCCGTTACTGTCATTTTCTGTTTGTGGGCCAAATTCAGCCCGTGGTTACAGTCGGCCCGTTTGTGGTCCGTTAATACGTTGGGCCGTTTTCATAGCGTCATCAAATACGGCCTATTAACGATGGCCCGTTATGGTCGGCCCATGAATGGACGATTCCAACTCTAGCCCGTTTATGGCCATAATGCGGCCTGTTATTGGCCCATGTTTGGCCAATCGATCATACGGCCCGTATAAGGCCCATTGATGATACGGCCCGTAGAAGGCCCATTGTTTCTATGGCCCGTAGAAGGCCTACTGTTTCTACGGCCCGTAGAAGGCCCACTGTTTCTACAGCCCGTAGGAGGCCCAGTGTCACTACAGTAAATATTAGCCCATGGTTATTGTGGCCTAGTTTTAAAAAATAGGTTATTGTAGCCACTAGCAAACCGCGGAAAAAGAACTGCACTGACTACAAGCAAACAAATAAACAAGACAACAAGGAAATAAATAAGCAAGCAACTTATGCTAGGCTATCACGGCTATTACACATATTACATCCACTGGGCATCAAAGTTCGCCACCAGTGCAAATATAGGGAACAAAGCAGCATATAAACGTCACAACAAAACAAGTCCAGAACTGACACCACTTCAGAAGAGTTCAAGAAACAATATCCTGGGTAGCCATAATGCTGGCAAGATGCTTAGCAAGCTTATTAACTTTCTCTTGTTTGGCGCTTAAATCCTCCAGCGCTTGCTGTTGCACAAGAAAGTACGCATCTGAATTATGCAGGGACTTCCTCAGTCCTTCGGCTTCTTGCCGCGGCACAGCTGACTGATGCCTTTCAGCTTGTAGCTGAGAGTGAAGAAGCCGAAGTGATTCAGGCAGCGAGTTCGAAGAGCTTGTGCCAGCGGTACTGGCCAGTAACTCGAACACTACATCAACGTAGGACTGTGGGGTTTTCTCACTGTCTACAAGATCGTTTTTATCACCTTTCTTGGAGACCAACAGGGTTGTCTCACTATCTTGAACCTTATCTGCATTACTTTCTCTACCATTGCATAGTGGGGTGCTCTTCTCCAATATTTTGTTTGCATACTACAAGAGAAACAAGCAGATGTATCACAGGTTTAGCTCGTAGTATACGAAACTCATTTTGGTAAACCGGTTCAGTAGTAAGGTGGACAGGACAACAGCATGAAACAAACATATATCTATGTACTATGGTCACTGTATTGTCCATATCATTCTAGTTTATGTTCCCTAATCAAGATAGAGACACAGTTCAACTCATATATTTTTAAGACACAGCAGCATAGACAGAATATAAGTGTGAGAAACTACACAGCATTGGCAGCACTTGTAATGTGCATCACATGAGAACATAACTGTTTATACAACTTAAACTGAAATCAACATAGAGCAAGAAGTTAGAACAGCAATCCAGTTAAAGAAATAGGTTTAAAACATACCTGTTGCGCCATTGGAGTTTCAATTGGATCCTTCAAATTCGAAAGTAGTTGGTATGAGTAAATACAGTGATGCAACAGCAAAGGAGTATGGACCATAGCTACGGAATATGACCTGAGAACAGTTGCTCTTCTGCTTTAAACGTGGAGTTTGGGTTAGCTGTGGTGGTCTTCGTGCTTTGGGCACTGCAGTAGCTTTACAAACTGCTCGTGTGGGGGTACTCTGTGGTGGACCTGGTGCTTTGTCAACTATAAGTGGGTTACTATCCGCTGGGGTTGCGGTTAGATGGGTTGTAGCTGGTTCTCTGCCGAACGGTGTAAGTGTGCAATCTGGAAGAGTCTCGATTATGTGTGGTGGGGCTAGTTTGTGGGCCCGTACAACCATGGTTCTATCTGCATCGACGGGTAGCACTGTCTTTTGTGAAGAACGGGTTTTTGCTCCCTTAGATACTGCCATCGCCCCCTCCAATTCAAATGGCTGATAAACAAGAAAAGAAATTGAACGTACAGACATTGTATGATAGACAGATGTGGTAATTCACATATATGTTGTCTAACCAAACAGGACAGCATGACACAATTTCACATATATGATGCCTAACTAAATAGGATAGCATGACACAGTTTCAGATATATGATGGATAACTTAACAGGATATAATGGCATAATTCAACATATGATGAGTACCTAAACATGATGACATGACAAAACTATATGATGTCTTTCTAAAATTGGTTGGGATGAAATAATTCACATACATGTTGTCTAAGTATATAGGATGACATGATATAATTGACATAATTGATTCAGATACTAAGCAGCTGGCACTCGCATGTATGATCTCTAAACTAAGCAGATAGAATTCAGTATTGTGCATATGATGTCTAAACTAAGCAATGCAAGACACCATATGCATCATATGATAAATATAAACATTGCAACTTAGAGCATACACCTCAGGTGGGATATAGGACTGGTCATCTGTCTCTGAATCCTCCTCTGAGGAGCTCCCTGTAACCATCGAGATATATGCTTCAACAAGTACCATTGCCTGCTCTGAAGACCTTGTTTTCACTCCAGATTTTTCCATAACCGGCTCAAATGGCTGATACACATGAAGAGTAGTTCAATATACACAGATTGTCGACAAATGGAATACATAATGAAAAAAAGATGGCATGAGATAATTCACATATATGATGCCTGGCTCCATGGCGGTGCATAATTCACATATATGATAACTGACTGAAAAACATGGCATTGCATAATTCACATATCTGATATAGAAAGCAAACAGGAGGCATTCACACAAAGCATGTCTAATCTAAGCAGATGGCATGGCAATGCAAGACACCATATGCATGATATGAGCAATATAACCCAGCCAAGTTAGAGCATGCACTTCGGGGGGGGGGGGGGGAATACGACTGGTCATCTCTCTCTGAATCCTCCTCTGAGGAGCTATCTGTAACCAGCAAGAAATCTGCATCGACAGGTAGCACTGACTGCTCAGAAGACCTTGTTTTCACTCCAGATTTTCCCATGACCGACTCAAATGGCTGATGCACAGGAAGAGTAGATGAATGTATAAACATTGTTGAAAAATGGAATACATTATGAAAAAAGTATGGCACAATACAATTCACATATACGATGACTGGCTAAACAGGATGGCATTGCATGATTCACGTATATGATGCCTGGGTAAAGAAGATGGCATTGCATAATTCCCATATACTCCCTCCGTTCCTAAATATTTGTCTTTTTAGAGATTTCAAATGGACTACCACATACGGATGTATATAGACAAATTTTAGAGTGTAGATTCACTCATTTTGTTCCGTATGTAGTCACTTGTTGAAATCTCTAACAAGACAAATATTTAGGAATGGTGGGAGTATGATATAGAAACCAAACAGGTGGCATTCACACAAAGCAAATCTAAACTAAGCTGATGACATATAAGATGTATAATGTAAGCAATGCAAGGCGCCATATGCATGATATGACCAACATCAGCATGCCAGGTTAGAGCAAACACCTCAGGTGGTAAACAGGCGTGGTCGGCTCCTTCTGAATCTCCATCTGAACAGTTATCTTCCTCTGGAATACAATCTAGAAATGTAGGAGGGGGGGCACTTCGCCCACCATGGAGCGGCGTCTGCATGACATTATATTCGCACGCAACGGTCTTCTCTTTTTCTCTACATGTTCAGTACAATTGTGTACAATATCTGACATGCATAATAAAAAAATAGTTAGATTTTGTAAGGCCTAAGGGGTGCATGCAAAAATCAAGACTGATGGTAGCAAACGAGTGGATGGATCCAAAACTAATGATAGCAGGTAGATTATAGCTTCAGTTAAAAAAGATAGACAATGGATCATCTATTGTTTGTTGCCCACCCAACATGAACCACATCGAAGACCCCAGATGAACCAGATAGTAGACAGATACTATTCGTTGCTGGCTCGATATGAGACCCATGGGCAATTCAAAACTCAAGATTGAACGATAAAGTAGCAGGTAATAATAACCGATGTATAACGTAAGCAAACACGAAAGACTGCGATCTCTCTTCCGGAACTGTGTAGTCCTCAGGTTCATCTGCTCAGTCGATGATGGTAATGCAGTTGGCCTGGCTGCCGGCAACGGGGAAGATGATCTGAGGTGGCAAAAGGAAGTCTGCAGGGGGGATCTCTGCTGCAGTGAACGCTTCTGTCGATGGTGCACCTCAGGTGGGGTGGATGACGGCATGGCAGGAGCAGGACATAACACACAGAGTTTTCTTTGACGCCTATCTGAAAATGAAGTAAATCTGTAAGGGCTCCTTACAATTGGAGGATTCTATAAACGCAGGGACAGGAAAAACATAGGAATAGGATAGGAATGCATGTGCAAAACAGAGCATTTGGAAACATAGGATTTCAGTCAACCTGGGTGTTTGGCTCACATGAATTGGAAGAACAGAGGAATGGAGAAACAAAGTGATGCGACGAGTGTACAACCTCTTTGGCATAGCCTTGTGGACCTCAGCATCATTGGGTTGGACGTGGAGGATGGTGATGATGCTGGTGTGACTGTCGGAGGCGGGGAAGAAGATCCGAGGCCTCTGGAAACGGCGCCGAGGGTATTGCTCCGCTGTGATGGACGGTTCCGTCGTTGGAGCAGCTCCGCTAAGGTGTACGGCGACGAGGCTGAAGCATGACAAGACAGACAACGTTAATGTGAAGTGGGACCCTAATATCATCTGCAATAGATGATGTAAAATAAATCACCAAAAAGTGCTTGATGTAAAACGCATCAGCTGCGCCACGGCCGCTCCGACAGATGTTGTAAGTACTGTTCACTCTGAATTTAACTGAAGAAAATGAACTTCACAGTCGAAACTGAATTTTACTGTTGAAACTGGTTGAACTAGTAAGACAGCATTGCAATAGATGTTTAGGGCGTTCGAGCACTAGTAGCAGAGAAGCAGTGATCTAAATCAGCAGAAGCTTGAGCAGGGAACGCACTAGCAGAGAGCAAGTCGTGCAGTAGCATCACGAGCGAGTGCTAAAGCAGCAACTCCTGTAGCTGCCGGACATCGTGCAGCAGCAGCAGCGCAAGCGAGAGCAAGAGAAGAGCAGCAGCACGAACGAAAGCAGGAGCAGTGCAGCAGCGCGACCGACAGCAAGAACAGAGCCGCATCGCGAGCGAGAGCCGGAGCAGCTGCAGCTAGTGTCGTTGTGGAAGTCGCCGCCGAGGAAGCAACGACATGGGGGAGAGACGCTGTGGATGATGTGGCCGGCGACGGCGCCGTCGATGGAGACACGCCATGTCTGCTCGGTATCGAGCACTGGCAGCCCTGTGAGATCGAATAAAATATAAAATGCAGCGGTGAGTGCAGAACCTCCTTGGTGGCGCCGAGTTGGCCTCAGCTTCATCGGAGGAATTGGTGAGGGTGCTGCGGTTCCGGTGGGGCAGGTAAAGACGGTGCTGTGGGGATTGAGGTGGCGCGATAGACGAGGCGAACGTCGGGGCAGCTCCTTGGAGGTGGAGGACGGGGCGGCTGATCCGGCGGGACGACGAGATCGACAACGGATCCTCATCCGGTGCGGTGGATGAGGGACGGTGAGCTGTTGCGGTGGACGACGTAATCGGGGAAGAGTCTCTGGCTAGGCGGCTGTCGGGAGGCCGACGGAGGAGAGTGGGGTTTCGCGGGTTTTGGCGGCCTCGGTGTATGAATGGGGGGGAGGGGGAGGGGGGAGCCAAGCTTAGGGACACGCTTGTCCGAAATGTGGGGCAAGTTACCAGCGTACCCCCACCGGTTTTGACACCGCGACGTGGAGCTTCATTTTCGGCTGAGGGGTAGAAGGGGGATTTCGCGTGTTTGGGCTGCGGGAGCGATTTCGGATGAGGAGGTAGTTCTCACGCGCGTCCAAATTTCAGGATAACAAGGCGCGGCGCGGGTTGAGGAAGCGGGAGTTTCAAAGCAGGTGAGACAAAAGATACTCGAGCTTGAAAATTTTGGGATAACAAGGTGCGGATTCCTTGTTCGGCAGAACAAACTTAACGTATAAAAAAACAATCCATACAAGACACAAGAGAGTCATGTCCCCTTTTACTATATTGCTATAGATGCCATTGAAAAAACTACAAGAAAAATGTAAAAAAATCGGGACAACAAGATTACCCTGCACAGTACCAAATCGATTCGCACTTCCCTCAACAACAACAAAAAAAATCAATTCCCACCAAAGAAATAGCAATGTCCCTTTTTATATGATTACAGATGCCATGATCTCGAATTTCAATTTTTGAATCCACGTTATGTTGAATTCGAATATATCGTTAGGTGACCTTGCGGTTTATAATTGATGTAGTCGTACATTTTGATCTTCCATCATATATGAACATTTTACTCCACCATGTGAACATATATATTGTCATCTACCATATGGACTAAATTTGAATCAATTTTCCTTATTTGAATACGATTGTTGTCAACTTATACAATAATTTAAATATTATCTTGATAACAAAAAACATACATATAGCAGTAATCATATTTCACTATGAACTACATGTACCATACGCTCTCCAATTCAAATATTTGTATCCATTTTATGTTGAATTCAAATCATAGTACATTATTGGTCTAGGTAGCGAGATGTTTGGGATAATCTAAACCCTATTTTCATACGTATAATTTTTGGCGGAATTGGGACAAGTTTTGGTATAAGCCTCTTGCAAAACCGGCGATTCTCTCAACAAGCCTCGTGGTTCCGAGAGGGAACATCTCACCTTTGTGTGCGAAATGATATACGCTGCCTACCCCCTGATTTTATTTACAGAGGCAACATAGAACTATATTAGTGCCCTGTTAAATTTTGGAATTATTTCGGGTTCATTTGGCCTTTTTATACATTAATTGAGTTTCTGGACTTTTAATGTGCATAATCTAAATATGAATTGCATGCACATGCTCTGGTGCACCAAAGTGGGTTGAAAAATCACATGTGTGTCCTTGGTTGAATTTCTAGGTCCCATGGAAGAAATGAGAATGAAATTCAAACATCTGGGCGTCATGACTCGGCCGAGAACATCGAGAAACTTTGATTTTAAATTCATGTAAATCCAAAACTCGCCTAGAAATCATGAAACTTGGCATGGTGTCATGTCATGGCACTAACATGTTGTGGTAAAAAATTGGGCCGATTTGGAAGCTCGTGGTTCTAAGAGGGAACGTGCCACCTTTGAGTGTGAAACGATATACGCTGCCCCCCTTGAGTTTCTTAACAAAGGCAACATAGAACTACATTAGTGCCCTGTTAAATTTTGGAATTATTCCGGGTTTGTTTGTCATTTTTTATACATTAATTGAGTTTCTGGTCATTTAATGTGCATAAGTCAAATTTGAACTACAAGCACATGCTCTCGTGCACCAAAGTTGGTTGAAAAATCACATTTGTGTCCTCGGGTGAATTTGTAGGTCCCATGCAAGAAATGAGAATAAAATTAAAACATCTGGGCATCGTGGCTCGGCCGAGAACATTGAGAAACTTGGTTTTAAAATTCTTATAAATCCAAAACACGTCTGAAAATCATGAAACGTGGCATGGATGTCATGTCATGGTACTACCATGTTGTGGTAAAAAAATTGTCCGAATAGGAATAGATTTTGGTATAAGCTTCTTGCAAACCGAAGCTTCTCTCAAGAAGGCTCTTGGTTTTGAGAGGGAACGTGCCACCTTTGAGTGCGAAACGATATACGTTGTCCCCCTTGAGTTTATTTACAAAGGCAACATAGAACTACATGAGTGCCCTGTTAAATTTTGGAATTATTCCGGCTTTGTTTGGCCTTATTTACACATTAATTGAGTTTTTGGTCATTTAATGTGCATAATTCAAATTTGAACTACAAGCACATGCTCCCGTGCACCAAAGTTGGTTGAAAAATCACATTTGTGTCCTTGGGTGAATTTCTACTCCGTCCTTCCATCTATATAGGTCCTAATGCATTTTTCGAGGCTAACTTTGAGCAAACGTTAGAGCAATAATATATGACATGCAACTTACACAAAGCATACCTTCAAATTTGTATGTCAAACGAGCTTCCAATAATATAATTTTCATAGTATACGTCTCATGTGCTATTAATCTTGTCAATAGTCAAAGGCTGTCTTGAAAAACACATTAGGCCCTATATAGATGGAAGGAGGGAGTAGGTCCCATGCAAAAAATGAGAATAAAATTCAAACATCTGAGCATCGTGGCTCGGTCGAGAACATTGAGAAACTTGGTTTTAAAATCATGAAACTTGGCATGGTGTCATGTCATGGTAGTACCATGCCGTGGTAAAAAAAATTGGCCGAATAGGAACAGATTTTGGTATAAGCTTCTTGCAAATCGAAGCTTCTCTCAAGAAGGCTCGTGGTTCTGGGAGGGAACGTGTCACCTTTGTGTGCATAATTCAAATTTGAAATACAAGCACATGTTCCAGTGCACCAAAGTTGGTTGAAAAATCACATGTGTGTCCTCGGGCAAATTTCTAGGTTCCATGAAAGAAATGGGAATGAAATTCAAAATTCTGGGCGTCGTGGCTGGGTTGGAAACATTGAGAAACTTAGTTTTTTAATTCCAGTAAATCCAAAACACACATGAAAATAATGAAACTTGGCTTGGTGCCATGACATGGCACCAACATGCTGTGGTAAATTTGTAGTCCGATTTGCGAAGGCACACACATTAACAATCAACAAAGTCATTTTGGAACAAGTGCTGTCACGTTACAATCGGAAACACAAGTATTATTGAAACCGTGGGCGTTCTACTTACTAGTACCATTTACATGCCGCCACGCGTCCCCATTTTTTATTAGCTAGGAGGCGCCATGCGGGGTAGCTATTCGAGTACAAGAGGCGTGCGATCAGACCCCTGCGCGTGCTTATCGGGAGGAGAGCCCTTTGACCTCCATCTGCCCTCCACCTCTCTCCCAAGGTCTCCATTAATGGTGCCCGAGCCTCTGCTTAATGGCGTGGCTATGTCTCACTTGACTGAGATTTAAGAGAGAAAAAAGAAAATCTGAAAGCACGGATCTTGATGTAAGATCCGACGGACCTATATAGCATCTACTGCGACTTATAGCAAGACTGATGAATATATAAGGACGATTTTTTTTTATCAAAGAAGGGCTTGCCCCTTTCGATTTTCATTACTGAAAACCGCCACAATTCACAAGAAGTTTAGCACAACTAGTTGAGAAACCACAATTCAAGGGGCGGAGGCACAAGGGGCAGTGGAGCACGGTGAGGTCCATCGAGACCTTAGAGAGCTCCATCGTCGGGTCCTGTTCGGTCTGCATGATCTCGCCCTCCTCGTGCACAACCATCTCTCGACTTGGGCCGGGGTATTACAAAGCTTTACCGTCACATATTTTATACTACTTCAAGGTGCATTAAATCAACACATGCAAGTATCAAAAGGAGAGTCACGGCATGCATGCATGCGTTGTAATTAATGCATCGGTAAACGCAAATTATTGAAATATATCGAGTGCAGTGCTTTGATGTGTCGTGTCAACTCGTACATCAACGAGAAGTTTGATTATCCTCTCCCTCGCGGACTTAACTGCACCTGCCTTTGGCTGTAGGATAGGTTGGCCACACACCTGTCGGGCCCACCCGTCATACACGCAAAGGCAGGAGCGTCCCTCCCTCGCCCATGAGCGTGGTGGCTGGGAAGACTAGGAGAAGCTTTCACTACACGCTCTCCCTCCCGCACGCGGTGGACATGCAGCAGTTCAATCGGTGTCAGATGGCCAGAAGCGTACTGTAGTACCCCTCCAGTGCACTAGTACTCCATCATTGTTTGACTTCCCGAAGAGGCGAAGAGCCAAGCGCAGCCCGGACGCTCGTGTGGAAGTTTCATGTGTAGAGTAGTCTAGGATAGCGTGTACCGTGCCTGTAAGCTTAAAATCGTTAGGGTCGGCTCCATGCTATGTGGTCGTCTCGAAGTTTAAAAAAAAATTAAAATAGTCTTCTGGCCCTACCTGACACCCTGGTGATTGTAGTTTGCACGCTCATCTGGTCAAGACAGGAATATATATTTTAATTTTTTTTCGAAAAGGGGGAACTCCCCGGCCTCTGCATTAGAACGATGCATATGGCCACATATATTTTAATTTGTGGTGGGTAAATGTTAGAGGTTGCAGCAAATATATTGTACACTGCGGGTCTTTCAGCCAAGTTTAGAGGCAAGCATGTGGGGCCAGTGCTATGATGTGTCGCGTCAACTCGTACAACGAGGAGAAGCTTGATTTTACTACACGCCTTCTCCCTCACCCATGCGCGCGGTTGCTCGCAAACGAGGACAGGCTTTTGCTTAGTTGTACTTCTACAACAAGCTGTCCGTCCCGCTCGCGGTGGACAGACATGCAGTAGTGGATTCGACACTGTAGAATCAGTAGTAGTAACATCATTGCTCGTCTTCTAGAAGAGGCGAAGAGCCAAGCGCAAACTGAACGTTGCAGTTGCGAACGTTGGAGCACGCATATAGCCAGGCTCTTGCATGAGACAAAATTGCTATGTGAGCCCACTATTGTACTAGTACGTACAACTACTTGCTAGTATAGCCCTGTAAACCAGAAAGGAGTATTTGCCCTTCTAGAGATTTCAACAAGTGACTAGACTACACCGAGACGGAGTACATATGGAGCAAAATGAGTGAATCTGCACCGTAAATAAATACGTACTAGTTCTATCGTTTTCCTCTCCGAGGTGCACAATATTGAGTATACTGATTAGTCTCTTTTTGACACACATTTACGTTTTTTACACAATACAGACGCAAGCGCTCATATACACGTGCATACACTCACCCCTATGAACGCACACACGCACGACACTATCATCTTGAAATTTACGAAGTCACCATAGGCACCTCGTTGTCGACGGGTCCATAGGTGCTTGAATGCCAAGGAGGGAGAGGGTAGCGGCTCCCGAGACGTTGAACGGTCAATGATGCATCCTCAATTACATGCAGAGGGAATTAATTGGAGAAGCAGAATAGAGCCAGCATGATGTGAATGCAACAGAGTTTGGACTCTCATATAATAAAGGTGCCCCACCACTCCAATCCATCTAGTCCCAAGTCTCTGCGCAACACTGCTCACTCCAATCCAAGACCAAGTGACCAGAAGCCACAAGCACCTATGGAGGCGATGGACGCGAGCGGCAGTCGGCTGTGCCAAATCATCCAAGGCGCCGGCCTGCGGCCCCGCACTGTGCAGCGTTTCCAGACGGTGCTGGCGACCGTAGGCATCGTAGCCCTCGCCGACGCCGGCTTCGCTTCTCGCATGGACGACATGATGGTCAACTCCATCCGCAAGTTCACCGCTGTCAAGAAGCGCGCGAACGACCTTGCCGTACTGCTCCAGCCCACGCGCCCAGGCTCCTCATTGCCTGCCACCCTCATCGGCCTCCATGGTGACAAACTCTTTCAAGCCCTGGTGGCTCTGCAGGTGCCGGAGGTCGCGACGAAGAATGTGCACCTCGAGGCTGCGCTCGCCGCGCAGCGCCTCGCCATGCAAGAAACCGTCGACCTGCACATCCATGTCTATGCCTTGACGGTGTAGAGTGCCCTGAGGTTGAGCACACAGATTATCTACGTACGTTCAAATACGATCAACCGTGCGACAGCAGTTCCAAATCGAGAAGGACAGGCGAAGAGTCGATGGACGGTTGCCAGTTTGCCACTGTACACAAAGAGGCGCCCCGGCCTACACGTCCTTTCAGAAATTGTACAAAAGGACTCGCCGTCTTCTCACTGACATGTTGGAATGGGACCACATGTCAACGAAACATGGTGTGTAATTTCTCGTGCAAAATGCGATCTGGCCGCGTTGGCCCGAGGTGCCGCATTAGTTATCGACCTTTATTTTTTAACATACAATCTGAGTGGATAGCTCCTGTGATCATCACACGTGAGCGGATATATAGGTGGGCTAGGTGGGCAGGCGGCAACAATCTAAGTGCTAAAAGAGTTGATCTAGAAAAAAGAGTTGATCCAATGCTTGGTTTTGTTTGGATTTTCCAACTATGACCATTGGATAGAGTGGATCAATGGCTTACATTCAAAGTTATTCTCATTCTATAGAATGGTATAGGAACGTGGAGAGATTTGGTTGATTTTATATCGCTGAATAATATAAAATATTATGAGTGCACACGCTCCACCCCGAGGTTTGTAGCTCCTTCTCGGCCGTCGGGAATCTATGTTCTTCCACTCTTTCGTTTAAGACATGAGCTTTGTTCATCCTGTTGCCGACACGCGGGAAATCTATATGCCTCCATTTTACAAAATCATACTATATGCCTCCATGACACGCGGGACATCTAGCATCAAGGTGGCGTGTCATGCAAGAAAATGGATATATGCAGTGCGTAAGTGAGTCGTGCACTTCGATGGCACCTAGTACTATGCAATATTTTTTCTCCTCGATGGCACGTGAATAGTGCACATACTCAATGACGGAGCACGGGATGGTAGCCATGGACATGGTGGACCCTTTTTGAAGAGAGTACTAATAAATAACTTTGATGTGTCCCGTCAACTCGCAGAACGATGAGAAGCTTGCTTACTACGCCTTCACCCTCGCCAACGCGTGCACGGTGGCTCGCAGCACGAGGAGAAACTTTTGCTTACAAGCGGTGGACGTGCAGCAGTTCATTTGGTGTCAGATTGCCAAAAGTATTACTGTAGTACCATAATTATTGTTCGACTTCCGGAAGAGGAGAAGAGCCAAGCGCAAGGTCACCTACTAACCTAGTACAGTACTACTATAGCCAAAGCTGGTCCACCTTTTTAGAGCATGGTTAATTAATATAGGCGGCTCTTGCAGCGGCACATCATTTAGAGCAAGTACTCTCTTCGTAGGAACAAAGGAAGTGATACAAAAGTTGGAGTGGATGCTAGATTGCCAATTAAAACATGATTACATAGGAAAAAAATCCTATAGCATTCTATCCTATGAATCAAACGACCAATGTAGGAAAATTATGAGGGGGGTCTCTTCAACAGTGTTCCTTGGCTCGCACCTAGCATCACGGTGGTCGAACTTCGAGTCATTCATCTGGTACACGTGGCATCTCAGATCTGGACACAAGGTGACACGACCGCTCACTTCCTCCGCCATTTGAAGCGGCGCGCCGGTGGAGGGCTAGCATACTCCAATATTAGGTTGGCTCTATGTGATGTGGCAACTTCATATACTAACCGGATGCTGGCTATACTCCATTGTAAATAAATACATGGTGTATTGTTTTATTCCTATCGGCGAGGTAACTTAATGTCTTTTTGCTACTTAATAGGATTACATGCAATGAACTAACCACCGCATGTGATGTTTGGTAGTCTCAAGTCATTGAAAGCATGCACGGGCATGGATGGGGGCGCAACTTCATTGACTTACTGCACCTGCCTTTGGGTGTATGACACGTGGGTCCAACGGGTGGCTGGCCAACCTGTCATATAGCGAAAGGCAGGTGCAATAGAGGGGCGAGGAGTAGATGGCCAACACGCACGTGAATTCAACGCAGTCTGCACTTCTCATATAAAGGCTCCCGCCAGTCCAATCTACGAAATCCTACGCACCTACGCACCTAAGGGCAAGAGTGATCACTCCAATCTCAAGATCAGTTGACTAGAAGCTAGACCCATGGAGGCGATGAGCGCGAGCATCAGCCGGCTGTGCCAGATGGTCCACGACACCGGCCTGCATCCTGGCACCGAGGAATGTCTCCGGGTAGTGCTTGAGGCCGCCAGGGCGAGGGGCCGCTTGGACGATAGCTTCGTCTCCTTGTTCGACGAGGTCCTCGTCGGCTTCCTCGACAAGTTCACCGTCGTCAAGAAGCCCGCGAACGACCTTGACGTACGCCTCCAGCCCACGCGCCCAGGCTCTATGATGCCTGCCACCCTCAATAGCCTCTATGGTGACAACCTCTTCGACGCACTGGTGGCACTGCGACTGCCCGCCGTCGCGCCGGAGAATGTCCACCTCGAGGTCGCGCTCGCCGCGCAGCGCCTGGCGCAGCAAGACACCATTGACATAATCACCCACGTCTACGCGCAAATCGTCCACAAGGACTACTACATGCAAGAGGAGGACGATAGGACGCTGGCCTTCTTGGACCGCAGGGCAACCTTGGACGGCATTGTTTAGAAGCACGTTGAGCTTGCCGCCAACGCCGCTGCTCCTCACACGTCGGTTGGTGACCCGGTGCACTAGGGCGTGAGGATGTCGTTGATGGATCCATATGTATCTTTATCTTTCCGTCAAATCCATGTAGTAGTATATGGTACTACTAGTAATTATCTTACCTTTCGCATCAACTTCATAATTTTCCTACGTACTCCATGCATGAACCGTGCCATAACCAAACTTCTCATTACTCTAGGGAAAATCGTTATTTCTATCTATCGGTTGCCCCATGGAGCAGAACCAAATTTTACAAGTTACAAGTTCAAAAGGAAAAGCCTGTCGTGTTCGTGTCGCACCCCCACACGGTTTGTCCGGCACGTCGCTCAAGGGGGAATGCATGCTGTGTTGCATTTTCACTTACAAGTGGGACCGCAGTTGAGCAAACCGACTATCGGCAAACCCCCACCCCGCCCACCGCGCGATGGCTGAGAAAACAGGAGGGAGAAGAGATGGCTGTAGCTAGCACGGACTCCAAGAAAATTGGTGTCAGATGGGACTCGTGTGGGTGGTGTGTGCCGTACTGCTAGACATGAATGCTAGTTATTGCCCATGCCACCCCAGGAAGAGCGAGTTTACTCCAAGAGCCATGTCAATGAACATTGGATAGAGTGAATCAATGGCTTACGTTCAAAGTTATTCTCATACTATAGAATGGTATACGAACGTGGAGAGATTTGGTTGATTTTATATCGCTGAATAATATAAAATATTATGAGTGCAGACGCTCCACCCCGAGGTTTTTTGCTCCTTCTCGGTCGTCGGGAATCTATGTTCTTCCACTCTTTCGTTTAAGACATGAGCTTTGTTCATCCTTTTGCCAACACGCGGGACATCTATATGACTCCATTTTACAAAATCATACTATATGCCTCCATGACACGCGGGAAATCTGGCATCAAGGTGGCGTGTCATGCAAGAAAATGATGATATGCAGTGTGTAAGTGAGTCGTGCACTTCGATGGCACCTAGTACTATGCAAAAAAAATCTCCTCGATGGCACGTGAATAGTGCACGTACTCAATGACAGAGCACGAGATGGTAGCCATGGACATGGTCGGCCCTTTTTGAAGAGAGTACTAATAAATAACTTTGATGTGTCCCGTCAACTCGCAGAACGATGAGAAGCTTGCTTACTACACCTTCTCCCTCGCCAACGCGTGCGCGGTGGCTCGCAGCACGAGGAGAAACTTTTGCTTACAAGCGATGGACGTGCAGCAGTTCATTTAGTGTCAGATTGCCAGAAGTACTACTGTAGTACCATCATTATTGTTCGACTTCCGGAAGAGGAGAAGAGCCAAGCGCAAGGTCACCTACTAACCTAGTACAGTACTACTATAGCCAAAGCTGGTCCACCTTTTTAGAGCATGGTTAATAAATATAGGCGGCTCTTGCAGTGGCACATCATTTAGAGCAAGTACTCTCTTCATAGGAACAAAGGAAGTGAAACAAAAGTTGGAGTGGATGCTAGATTGCCAATTAAAAGATGATTACATAGGAAAAAATCCTATAGCATTCTATCCTAGGAATCAAACGACCAATGTAGGAAAATTATGAGGGGGGTCTCTCCAACAGTGTTCCTGGGCTCGCACCTAACATCACGGTGGTCGAACTTGGAGTCATTCATCTGGTACACGTGGCATCTCAGATCTGGACACAAGGTGACGCGACCCCTCACTTCCTCCGCCATTTGAAGCGGCGCGCCGGTGGAGGGCTAGCATACTCCAATATTAGGTTGGCTCTATGTGATGTGGCAACTTCATATACTAACCGGATGCTGGCTATACTACTACGGTACTCACACTCCAAGAAGTGACTCGAAAACCATTCATAAATTGAGTCTATGACATGCATTTGCAACTGAAATGTACCATTTATTAAATACAACAAGTCATCAACACACAACGACAACGAGGATACATGTTGGATTATAGATTATTTCCAACAAAACATTCTAGCAAATACTAAAGTTTTCATCACACAACAAATAACAAGCAATGAAATGAACTTCAACTCAACCAATCCTCGGTGTTGGAAACGCTTGCTCTGAACCATAGGTGCTCTGGGAAGGGCCAGCTATTGTCAATATCGAGAGCAACGCAGGACTGATCATCCAGGCTGAAGCGGCATATATCAGGACCAGGGTAGGGAACCACTGAAATATCCGAGGTATAGATATAGTTGCTTCTCATAAATGGTAGTAACATTGTGTCAACAGCAGCTGGATCGCCTTTCACCATCATCGGATAGTTTGGTCCAAGGAAGAGCGAGTTTGTTCCAAGACTATCAATACTGAACCAGGGAGAAGGTGTTTGCGCTAGCACACTAGTATCCATCCTGAATAGCATGCAACGGGTGTTGGAATAGGTCAGGAGAGGGCGACCATGGGAGACAACACCTGCTTCCTCAGTAGTAACAGTCTAAGTGCACTGTATACAGACAAGAAGAGGTGATCCATCGGAATTAGTTGCCAGGCGCCACTAAGTATATAAGTTCTGCTCCTCCTCATGCTCGTGATCATCACCATCGTCATCTCCCCCTTGCTTATAATTTTTTTCAAGTATAGGTGGTGGAATGTTCACAGGACCTTGGAAACACAAGAAGAAGGTTCATTAGTAAAGGGAAACTTGCTAACCCGCATGCATGTGGATGAAACAATTATAATTACGGTGGAAGACAAACGTACCGAAACTACGAGGATCCCATGCAAAAATAGTGCCACGAGTGGTGGCAACAAACACAAGATCCTCGTATTCAATTGCATCACAGTACACATCCGTGTATAGAAACTGATTTTTGAGCAATATCCATCCAGTCGAACCACGAAGGATGGCAACAAGCTTGTCGAAGATAGCAACAACTTGATAGTTCATGTAATTCCAAGAGCGGTTGGGAACTCGAGAAATTGCTATCTTCTATAGACGACAGTCACCATGATCGTATTTGAACGTAAGTAGATCATCTGTGTGCTCAACCTCAGGGCACTCGGAGATTTCTGGAAGTGGAATCCGCTGACGAGTGTACACATTCACAAGTTCCCACTCGCAATTGTACCCAATATAAACAACCCAATCTCCATTTGTGCCAGCCCAGGACTTACCCTTAAGCGATGGCATCTTGACATCACACGTATCATTATCAAGCGGCATCAACTTGCACAAGGCGAGGCCTCCGTCGTCCGCGCCCATGAGAACAGGCTTATAGCGAAGAAGATAAGTGAGATCAAACCGCTCCTTGACCCTTGGGTTCCTTGTAATGATGTTATTAGTTGAGACGAGAATGGGCTTCAACGAACCTGCCATGCTAGCCGAGGTGATGACGTCGCACCGATCAATGAGTTCCCCCACCACGTCATCTTTCAGATCAGGGCAAGAATAACGGGGTCGTTTCCGGCTTGTTCCCTCCATGGAGAAGACGACCGAACAATGGCAGAAGGAAGGGTGAAGGCAAATGGAGGAGGGAGGAACAGCGTGCGACAGCAGTTCCAGATCGAGAGGGAAAGGCGGAGAGTTAGTGGACGGTTGCCAGTTTGCCACGGTACACGAAGAGGCGCCCCGGCCTACACGTCCTTTCGGAAATTGTACAAAAGGACTCGCCGTCGTCTCACTGACATGTTGGAACGGGACCACATGTCAACGAAACATCGTGTGTAATTTCTCGTGCAAAATGCGATCTGGCCGCGTTGGCCCGAGGTGCCGCATTAATTCTTGACTTTATTTTTTTTAATGGCGTGCCGTTCAGTTTTCAAGCACGACTAATCGGTACTGTTTGCAGAGAAGATATAAACTACTCTACCACTACTCCACCTCTAGTACTAGTAGTATAAAAAAGATATATAGGCTGGAGCTTCAGAGCTTTCTTGCTAAGGGCTGCCCACTTGCTTCTCACACTATCACCCTCTCTCGAGATCTAAAAAAGACGGCCTCTCTCTCCCTCCTCACCGGTGGTCACAGATCCGCCGGGGAAGAAAAGGACGTGCAGTGTTGACGCACTCGTCGTCGGCGAGTGAGGTCACGCACTGACGACAAGGCCGTCCTCTCAGACCTAGAGCCCGCGCGGGATGGCCTCTGTCCCCAAGCTCGCTGTCGTAGTGCGTGTGGAGGACGATGACCACGAGCGAAGCCACTTCCCGCCGACCCTCATGTATGCTACCTCTTTTCGAACCATACCCTTGTTCTATTGCCCCATCTGCCATGTCGTTGCATGTGGATCTTTTTCCACTCCACCATCTTCCCAATTTGCTATCCTCTGCTCTGCTGGTCACGCAGACGAAAACCTTAATTTGCACTATTAAAGGAAACCCTTCATGCAGACTAATCCATGTCTGGGTTGAATAAGGAAAGGAAGGGAGACTGTACTGTCCAAGAGAGTAGGCATCGAACCCGCATCTAGGTTGAGAAGGGGAAAATCAGTAGCTAAGGAACGAGTCTCGTGTCTGTTGGTTGAAGAAGGGTAGAAAGGCATGACAACGCAATAGGGAATGACCAGGTCGATCGGTTTGTTGCCCTCACATAGGAAAAAGGTGGCTAAACAAAACAAAAATGGGACATAATCCACATATGCTGCCTGGATATTTGTTGCTCTGGGCAAGCATACCTCCCTCACCACTCTATGCGTCCGTGGAGGTACATCGTACTGGTGCGCCCACTGTCCGAATGGGCCTCGCATGCTCTTAGTCTAACTTTTTTTCTGTTAGTATAACCCCAGCAGTTAAGTCAAGCAATGTTACTGCTAAACTGATGCCACATTTAACTAATGCCACACTCAGTCTAATGCCACCAATAAATTTAAGCAATGCCATTTAATGTCACTGGATTATTTCAGGGTTAGCTGTTGATTGTGGATGTATTAAAGATTTTTCAACTAAGGCATTCTAATGATGTTGCACAGCCAGTATACCAACGATGAAACTTGTTACTACCTTCAGATTTTTGCACTGTTAATGCTTATAGATTACATACCTCACTTTCACGAGATAAGTTAATTTTTTTGTATAGTGTCACCAAAATGCCAAGGCGTTGATGTCATTTTATTTTGGTTAAACTGCACAAAAAATTATGAAGACAAGAGGAAAGGTTAAGAGTGGGCACCTCCTCCTCCGGCTATTCTCTTGATTCGTTCGATCAAGTTTTTATGTTTGATCGATTATCAAGATTGGAATAGCAATTTTTAAGGTCCCCCCGAGTTCGAAATGATATTTACCTTGGAGGTACATGGTTTGCAATTTTTTTATACTGTCATTAGTTAATAATGCTAGTTACCTTCAGACTTTTGTATTTGGTTTAATGCTCATGCACAGCTAGTATACCAATGCTGAAATGTGTTACCTTTACATTTTGTATTGTTAATTCTTATAGAAATCTTCCAGTGCCAGAGTTTATTGACATTTCTTCAGTAAAACCATTGTACTATACCCTGTAATAAAATAACTACTCTACTGTTGCACTAGCCACTGGATTAGTGTATATTTGTAGTATTCAAAATTTCGAATGGTGTTGCATTAGCGTATGGACATAAATAAAGGGTGGCAAGGTTTCCCAGATATGTGCTCAAGAAAACTACTACCTGTTTTTCTAAATACCAGTAGACGTTTGGGTACTTTAAACTGAATCGCAAAAACCTCTTATATTAAGGAACAGAGGGTGTAGAGTTCACTCAAATTATCCCGGTAAAGCTAGTCACACCTTTGTTAAAATTAATGTTCATTATGTTATCGGAGGAGGTCTGTAAGTTTGTCTCTAATGCCTGTCGACTACATACCTGACATCATGATGTAATGTTAAGTCATTTCCTTTTGTACAGTGTCACTGAATTGTCAAGGCGGTGATGGCATTTTATTTTAGTTGAACTGCACAAAATATGCTTAAAAGAAGAGGAAAGGTCGGGAATCGATCATTCTTTCAGAAAGAACTATATATGCCTTTCTGACATCAGCCTCTGTTGCCTTATTTATTCCTTCAAAAAGGTGGTTAGAAACAGTCTTGCTACCTTTTCCCATTAAGAAATTGGAATGCTTATATTTGTGAGTCTATGCTTCAACTAGTGCCACTTTTATAGTAATCACACTTTCAATATCTATGCAAACAGGGATGCTCGAGTTTAGTGGAACTGCACAAAAAGTCCACTGGTTCAACATTAGGAGCATGTTTTCTCCCAAACCTTTATATCCAATTGGTGGCACTATGAGCTGTTCATTAAGAAGGTACATGGTTTGCTACTATCTTGCTACTCTTTTTGTACTATCATTAGATAGTAATACTAGTGGTTTGCATGTGAATTTATTGGCAGGGTGGACCTACATTGGAGGTGCAGGACAGGATTCAATGACTGGATGCTCAATTTCGGTTGTATCGATTTCACCTCTTCCATCACTGCGAACATGGATATCCTTGGTCTGATGAAGAATAGGCGCTATATTTCTGCTCTGAACAAGCAAATGAATTCAGTATGAAATTGTCCAGGGCAAAACATGACTGTATCAAATTGTCCAGTGCAAAACATGACAGATCTAAGCGGAAGAGACATGTTTAGACCAAAAAATACAAGGTGGGGTATATGTTTACTAGCTGCTTGATATTTGTGCAGACAGAGATGTCTGCCCGTTGCTATTTAGCAAACACACAAAGTGACCGCAATTTTGGTTGAACTGCACAAGAGAATAGTATAGTCACTGCATGCAGTGCCATTTGAAAATTGACACAGAAAGATTGGATAGTCACTTCATGGACTGCAGAAAAGTAGTACTGTACTATTTATTGGCCAACACTAGGTGCTTCATTGCTTTGGTCTGATTATACAATGGGCATCATCTTGCCTAAGTTAAAGTTTGTATTCCAAAAATAGTCTCGCCGTGTGATCAAGAGAAGACCAAATCATATTGCAGTGGATGTTCCTCCATCATGTGTGGTTCATTCCCATGGTTCCAGCTGTTGGTGAAACCACTTACGTTTGCAAGAGGAATTGTAGACTTCACAAACGTATTTGTCATTCAGTCTGTACTGAATGTTGGCCAAGAGAAGCATCCATGTTAGTAGGAAGAACATATGTTTTTTCTAGATCTTTGCTTTTGGAGCTACATATTTGTATATGATCTGTGAATCATTGAGATGCATTAACATGTTGATCTTATGTATGGGAATCGTACTAGTTGGTTTTAGTTGTGGCTGATCTTTGCTTTTGGAGCTACATATTTGTATATGATCTGGAATCATTGAGATGCATTAACAGTTCCTTATATCTGTTCGCTCAGTGTTTACAAGTTACCGATCGATCACTAGCTAGCCTACTAATGCGCTCCTGGCTGTTTTAGTTGCGACGCAATATCCGAAGTGGCAGTTTTTTGAATAGAAATGTCTACCTCTGAAGAAACTGACAAGCTGCTCTGAAGAAAATGCCATGCGAATCTGAAGAAACTACTAGCAAAAACGTTCGCAAATGCCTTATCTCCCTGCTAAAGTTCATCAATTAATGCCCTCGGCTGCGACTCGTTGCATGCTGCTCCGCGTACTGGCTGCGAGCGATTTTGAGTGCCCACATGCAGCCGGCCGTAATTAAGGCAGCTAACTGATGCGAAAAAAGATGCGCTTTAATTGTTGCGGGCCTTTTAAATCCGTGGAATCATTATTGACAAGGAGGGAGATGATTCGAGTGCACTCGTTTGACCGTAAGGCCGGCGTGCGACCCAGCACGGACGGCAACGGGACGCACAGTCAGAATTTCAGTTTCTCTAGTTTTCCACGGCAAGGTGGCGCGCTAAGCCATGCCTGCTTCATTATGCATTGAATTCCGATGACCGTCGCGCTACCTTTCGCTTATAAGTACTATTTCTCGGCCTTCTATGGTGGCACCGTGACCCAACTCGCCCTATCCTCATAAGCCCCCACCGGCCCGACGTTGCTCGTCACTTATCCTCGCTCTCGCCATGTCCGCCATGCCCCCGCCCGTCCGCGATAGGCGTGGCCGGAGGCGGTCACCGCCGGAACTAGTGTTCGGTTTTTCACCGGAAGGCAGACGGAGGGAGGAGGCATTCTATCGGTCTTTAGATGGAAATGTGGAGATCGAGGACTTGTTGGAGCGCGACCGCCTGGCGGAGGAGCAGGAGTTGTTGGAGCGCGACCGCTTGGCGGATGAGCAGCGTATCGCCGATTTGCGCCGCCAGCGGGACATGGAGCAGCAGCGCACCGACGCTCTGAGTCGCGAGCAGAGCGCCCGCACGTGGGCCGACTATGTGGAGGCCGGCGCCCGGCAAATAGCCCTGGAGGCTGTCGAGCACGCACGCGTTCGCGACGCCGATTTTTACTACCAGCTCGTCAAGTGGGTTTCCCGCTTAGAAGCCGAAGCTTTGGTGGACCACGCCGGCATGGAAAGGGCCAACGCGCGCATGCAACGTGCCCTATCGCACCTCTGGCAAGTCCGAGGCGAGGCGGAGGACGCCGGTGCCGGCGTTTAGCGTGTACCGCAGATGGCGGTCGGCATCATCTAGTTAGCTAAGAGTAAGTTAGTACTTGTACACTACTAGAGTATTAGTGGAAGTAGATAGTTAACTTGGCTATGATGGTTGTCAACGTGGAAGTTCGGTACTCTATATGTGGATCAGACCTGTTACTTTGCTCTGGATGTTGAACTTTCCGTTTGAACATATGGAATGGGCTGTTATTTTTTGAAATGGGTTGTATTTGTCCTCCACGGGTTTAGAGGCTGACTTGTGGGCCTACCAAGTTGACGCGTACACAACCAGGAGATGATTGTACGTGGAGAGGATGACAGCAGGGACCCGCCAAGGTCATGGCAGTACGCAAGCAAAGTGCCTCCTTATTTCAATCCAATAAAAAAATGGCTCCTCGTAATGGATTTCTGACATCTGGGTCCCATGCCATTGTCAACGTAGTCAATAAACGAGAGAGTTGCACAACGAGCGGCTGACATCAGGGACCCAGCAGCTCGCCCAGTTATTTTTGTTTTGGGTTAATTTGATAAATGCCACTCCAAATCTGGTGTTTCTAAGAAATGCCATTGCAATTTCCAAAATTTTAAAAATGCCATTTCATGCCATCCCCAGTGGGATTTTTCAAAGTCTGGAGTGGCGTTTTTCAAAGTTTGCAAATTGCAGTGGCGTTTTCCAAAGTTTGCAAAAATTGCAGTGGCATTTTTCAAAGTTTGGAAATTGCAGTGGCATTTTTATGAATCGCCATATTTGTTGTGGCATTTATCTAATTTGTTTTTGAGACGGAAGCAGGGTGTCAACTGGGCTGTGCGGGGCACTCTGCCATGTCTAGACAGCCTTCTCTTTTATGTTTACCACAGACCAGCCGAGTAGTTTTTTTTTCTTTCTGAAAATGGCTAGCCCAGTTTTTTTGTGATTTGCCAAGTAAGTCGCTTTGTCAGGCCTATTGGGCTGCAAATCTTTCAAGACGAGGAGAGTTTCATTCGGCTGGACGAGAAAATGGCCTATTAGTAATGAGAAATGGGTTGTACATTTTTAAAACACATCAAACCGGCAATTACTTTCAAATTTCTTTTTTTCATTTCAAGATTTTAAATTGCATTAATTTTTATGCGTGGACAATTTGTTGGATTTTATATTGATATACATTTATTTTTAAAATCAGTTTGAATGTGACTCGAAATTTCGGGATTAAAAACAGTTCGGACCGCACCGAAATATGCAACATTTCGTATAATTTTTTAACCGTGGCCACAATATGGGCTCTAATGCTAACAAAAAGAATATGGGCTCCAAAAAAACCTTCAGAATTAGCAAATGGGCTGTAAATTATTAGAAATAATGGCAGATGGGTTGTATGCTGTTTTCCACAGATTTGAGGCTTTCCTAAAAAAAAGGTTGACGCACAAGCAGTGACTGTTGGATGTCCATCCAACGGCCGTCGTGCTTCTTCAATCTCTGCTCTTCCTGCTCCAGCCGCTCTAACAAGCGCCGGCGGGACTGCCTGCTCCCTCCTCCCCGCGGCCGGCTGTGCTGCCGCACAGGCTTCACCGCCCCACCGTACTCCCATCGCTGGCCTAGCCATCCCTCTACTCACCCACACCTGTTGTTATTCTCCGGCGACGGCAAACGAACCAGTAAACCCTCATATAGTCGTACTCCCCTCCGCGTGGGAAACAACTGCCGAGTCTTCCCTGCCTCAGTGTCGTTCCCTTCCTAGGCCTCGCCGTCGTCCACCGCCCTGGTGCTCCCGGCGCGGCCTGGTTAACATGGTCAACGACCGACATGCATCTGAAGTGGACTGTACATGGAGAGGCTGACAGTTGGGTCCACGGCCGCATGCAAGGAAATGCCTCCTTATTACGTGCAAAATAATGATTCCTCCACCTGACATCTGGGACCCACCGAAAGGGCCTCTGTATTTCGCGATAAAAATGTTACCCCCGCTGACAGCTCGGACCCACCAGCTATATCTTCGCACGCAAGGAAGTGCGTCCTTATTACGCACAAAAAAATGAATACTCCCCCTGCTAGCTGGGACCCAGTATAATGGCAGGCTGACTTGTGGGCCTACTAAGTTAACGGGGACGGAGGGCTTTGTCAACTTAGTCAATATGCACGATTCTAGCTCCAGTGACCGTATGATGTCCATCCAACGGCCGTAGTGCTTCTTCAACCTCTGGTCTTGTTGCTCCAGCCGCCCAAAGCAGCGCCGGTCGTGCCGCATGCTCCTGCCTCCCGTGGCCGGCTGTGCTGCAGCGGAGAACTCACCACCCCCTACTATTCCCACCGCTGGCCAGGCCCTGCGGCGACGGCAGCCTCACACCGCAGCCGAACCAGTGAACCCTCGTACTCCTCTCCGCGCGGGCTTCCGCTGCCGCGTCTTCCCCGGCTCCGCGTCATCCCCTTCCTAGGCCTCGCCGTCGTCCACCGCCCTGGTGCTCTCGGCGCGGCATGGTCAACGTGGTCAAGGAACGGCTTCCATCGGACGTGGACTGTACATGGAGAGGCTGACAGCTGGGTCCACAGCCGTAGCAAGGAAGTGCCTCCTTATTACGCGCAAAATAATTATTCCTCCACCTGACAGCGGGGACCCACCGGACGGGCCACCGTATTTCGCGAAAAAAACATTTCCCCCTGACTGCGAGGACCCACCAGCTACATCTTCGCACGCAAGGAAGTGTGTTCGGGCAAAAAAACGATTCGCCCCCTGACTGCTGGGACCCACCAGCTACATCTTCGTAGGCAAGGAAGTGCCTGACAGTCGGGACCCACCTGGTCGAAGCGTATGTAGCATTGTCATTCTGGTCGCGAACGTGTACGTACATAGTGGTCGATGTAGAGGCGCGCACGTGTCGTAGTAGAGGCGCGCACGTGTCGTAGTAGAGGCGTGCAAGAAAGAAAATACGGCCACGTACGTACATACGGGCAGGGTCTCGAACGCCTACTCACGCATACGTACGGCTAGGGCTCGTGTACATGGCTGGGTCCGAACGGAGAAACAGCGTCGTCGTCGTGTTCATGGGGAGCCAACCGGCTGGGTCGGAACGAAATGCGTCGTCGTGTTCATCGGGAGGGCTTGGACGGAACAGCCGATGGAAACGAGGCCTGGCGTACAGCAGAACGGAGGAAACGGCCTTGTGTTCGACCGGCCACGTTTGAAATGGGATCCTGTTCATCGGGAGGGGTCTGGCGTACCGCAAAACGGAGGAAACAGACCTCCTACGGTCGAAACGGGGGTCCTGTTGATCGGGAGGGGTGTGGCGTACCGCAAAACAGAGGAAACGGACTTGTGTTGGAGCGCTACGGTCGAAACGGGGGTCATGTTCATCGGGAGGGGTGTGGCGTACCGCAAAACGGGACTCCATGGGATACTGTTCATCTCCACCGTCGACCCCCTCCAGCCTCCAGGGGCTACTGTTTATCTACCGTCGACCTCCTCCAGCCTCCACCTGCGACTGTTCATCCACGGGCTCCTGTTCATCCAGCCTCCACCACGCGCTACTCCACCGGCTACTGTTCAACCAGCCCTCTCCACGGGCTCCTGTTCAACCACCCCTCCACGGGCTACTGTTCATCTAGCCCTCCACCGTCTACTGTTCATTCTGCCCTCCACGGGGTGGTCCTGTTCATCCTGCCCTCCACGGGGTCCTGTTCATCCAGCCCCAACCGGCTCGATCGATCGGGGTCCTGTTCATCCAGAGGCAACACCACGGGGTACTGTTCATCCACCCCCGCCGGGAACTGTTCATCCAAACCCCCCAGCAACGCTCACTATTCATCTAGAGGGAGCATCGATCGGCTTTAGTTAGCAGCAGTAGCGAAGGAATCGCTCGATCAGGTTCAGTTAACAGCCATTGATCGATCGCTCGAGTTTAGTAACGCGTAGCCTGTAGTGCAATCACTCGGGTTCAGTTAGAGCCCAATGCCTCACACCCACGCGCGTGCGTGTATGAGAGAAATGCGCATCGCTCGGCCCCGACCACCCACCGTAACTGGGAACACCCCGATATTTTCCTCGCCCTCGCTTCTACCACGGTTTTTTCCGTCATGGACGGCCGAAAGAATGTCATGCAGCTGCATCTCCGGCCCGCCCAGGACGAAAAGCCCATTTTCTGTCATGATTTTTTGTCATAGAAGTAGGACCCCACCACATCTATGATGATACCGGGTTTTGTCACAATTATCGTCATAGAAGTGTCATCAGTATGGCAGAAAAAAAATTCGTTCGGCCCAAAATGTCACGGATGTGTCTTTTTTTGTAGTGCTTCAAGCATATCTTCACTTGTCGTTCGATGAACATCAAGAAGGATCCTTCAGCAAGCGCGAAAACCCACGTCACCCAGCTATGTGGGGGCTTGGGCATCCAAGTTCGAGGGGGGAACACTTTCCCGAAGATGAGCTTTCCTGAATCCGTCAAGGGGTGGAAAGGGACTTGGATCTACTGTAGGGATGTCCCCAGTGCTCAAAGCCAGTCGGGCCTCCCTCCCTACTCGACGGAGAGGGTGAGGGCCCCCGAGTCCCTTATGGTGGCAAAGGAGGAGAAAACGGAGGTCGTCATCCTAGCCACCGCCCTAGTCAGAATCATGAACGCGGGTGTGAACGGAATGGATCTACTGGAGACATTTCTCACTCGGCGGATCCAGCCACTGTAGCCCAGGGCCCAACCCATGCATGCGGTTGTACGAGGGTCCGAATGACCCCACCCGAGTGCACCCAGATGAGCTTGCTGAGAAGGATGTGGGGGCTAAGATCAGGGCCATAACCTCCATTCGGGACAATCCGTGGGGGCCAGGATGGTGTTGGCTTACTCCAAAGAGCTCCCGTCGACTGTTGAGGTAAAGTGTTTCTGCTCAGTCGACTTGTTGGCGCGTTGCTTTCTGTGTATCTGATTTTGATGTCTTGATGTGTCTGCTCTTCAGGAGTTCCAAAACATGATCCCAGTGGTTGACCGATCGCCCGAAGACGCGGTGAGCGACTCCGAGCGCCGCTACTCGGAAGAGTTTGGCGTTGACGACGATGATGAGGAGAGTGACGAGGAGGAAAGCTCAGAGGATGTGGAGGAGGCCGAGTCCTCTCCATCTTATGAGGCTCCCAAGTAACCCCGCACGAAGACCTAGAACGATCCGAGTGGCAAGGCAGGAGGGGTGCCACAGCCGACTGCTTCAGGGCGGACGACTCGCAGCTCCAAGCATGCTTGCGTCGAAGCTGAGAGCTCAGCTGAGAAGCAGTCCAAGCTGCCTAGGCAGGTCTCTGCAATGCCCCGGAAAGCTGCGGTGCCTCGGGTCTAGGTGGCGGTGCCTGTGGCTTCGACGTGAGTGTCTTCTCCAATTCCTTACTTGCTTCTGTGTTGATCCGGTGGATGACCAAGTTTTATTTGAACCTTGTAGCAATGGCACCTCGACAACTTCGGCGGACCCACGTGCCCGCAAGCCAGGTACGAATGACGCTGATGCGGTAGATGCCGCCACCTCCAAAGGTATGTTGTGCCTAGTGACTTGGACAGTTAGGTCTTCTCCGACTGAGCTCTAATGATTTCCTTGGTTCATATATTCGTGCAGCTCCACCCGAGATCATCCAGCTAGACGATGATGAGAGGACTAACCCGCCCAATCCAGATGCCATCAGGGAGGGAGCACCGAGTGTTGATGCTCCCATGCCGGACGCCTCCCCTCGTCGAGTGGCCCGCGTTACTCTGGCGAAAGCCACTACAAGGGCTGTGGGGCTGAGTCCTCTGGCTCAAGGTGGCCCGGTGCCTTCGACCGCGGTGGTCCCACCCGCAGGGTCTTCCCAGGCTCCTCCGAGTGGTTCGGCGGTGGTTCCGGCCCCGAGGCCTGCTTCTGCTTCTCCATCGGCCCCAGCTACCTCCTTCCCCCTGTATCATGTCCCTGAAGATCAGGTGGGGCAAGCAAGGAGGCTCTGATCCAGGTGGGGTTGATGTGCGACCGGCTGAAGGAAGCTTACGATGCCAGCGCGGCATTGCAGATCAACGTCCGAGTAAGTACCATTGTGAGTATGATTTCCAGTCGAAGTTTCCTCTTTTTTCTCTTGGTAGGATTTCTGTTAGTGGGTTTGCGCAGGAAACCCACTGGGTGTTCATGATCCAGTGGGGGGCACGCTGAGTGCACCCACTGGGTGTAGTCCCCGAGGCTCCTATCGATTGGAATCAGTTGGCAGGAGTCTTTTGAGCTTTTTGTGTGTTTTTTGTGTACACTCGGAGTCTAGCCGGAGCATGTCCGAGTGGACATGATCCAGTGGGGGCACGTTGTGTGCACCAACTGTGTGTAGTCCCTGAGGCTACCATCGCCTAGAGCAGTCGGTGGTAGTCTTAGAACTTGTGGACGTTCCTCCTTGAGGCTGTTTGTAGTTTTTCTTTTTTTCAGCTCATCGACGAGTCACTTTCCAGTGAGGGCACGCGGAGTGAACCCACTGGGTGTAGTCCCCGAGACTGCCATCGATTGTAGGCAATCGGCGGCGGTCTTCGGAATAGTCGCTAGGCGTTCAGGACGGTCGGCAACACCTGTGCGATGGCAAGATAGTAGCTAGGATCTTCTTCATTGTTGACTCGGAGGTCAGCCGAACGAGGCAGATCGTCTTGTGTTGTTATCCTCTATCTTCTTCATCGTCGACTCAAGAGCTGGCTGAGTGAGGGTAGATCAGAGGGTACTTCAGGCTCTGGCACTGATCGATCTTGCTCCTCCTGGGGGTGCTTGGCCGACCCAGTAACCAGAGTGTACCTGATCGAATTTGGTACTGGTCAAGCTTGTTCCTCTTGGGGGATACAGCCAAGTGGGTAGCTCAAGGTTACTTTAGGATCTAGTATTGGTCTAACTTGTTCCACTCGGTAGTGTATGGTCGGATGTTCGCGATTCAATGCCTTGGTTTCTCTTTTTTGGTCTCCCGACTGATTGTTTCTTGCATGTTGCAGAGGACTTGTGAAATGGGACCCCACTACGCTACGATGGAGAAGGAGGTGACATCCCTTCGACTTAATCTGGAGACTGAGAAGCTCAAGAGCGCTCGACTGGAGAAAGAAAAGAAGGCCCTAGGAGGTAAGTCATTTCCCCTGTTCGGTAGTGCCATACTATTTTTCCCTTTTGATCCGAGTCATTCCGCTCCGATAGGTGTTCATAGCGAGAACACCCAACTCGTAACGAGTCTCAAGACTTATATTTATTTAGAAACCATGAAGCAGGCTCTGGAGAACAAGGACAAGGATCTGGCGTTGGCCCAGAAGGAAGCCAGGACCAAGACCAAGCTTGCCAACGAGAAGCTGGCTTTTGTCGGCAAGTTGGAGGAGGAGATCAAGGACCTCAAGGCTGCCGTTGGTGCCTTCACTCAGGAGAAACAGACACTGGAGGAGAAGGTCACACAGCCGACTCGAAAGAACAACGCCCTGGAAGCACGTATTGAGGAGGTTTGCGAGGAGTTTAGCGAGAAGCTTGCTGGTAAGTTCTTCCTCGACCGAGTGAAATCCGTATGCCACCAAATCTTTCTCAATCATTCTCTCATGGACTGTCTTCTCCCAACAAGAGGATTGCTACAACAAGGAGCTAGAACTAGAGAGGCTTGAGAGGGATCTGGATCCTTCCAGGTCGCTCATCACCGACAAAGCAGCCCTTGTCATCCTTTGGCTAGAAGACCATTTGGAGAATGCGCTGGGCTATATCACTCGGACCCGAGGGACCTTGGTTTGGATCGACAAGGAACTGCAACCGAGCGAGGAGACTCAGATGGACCTGGAGTTGGTCATGACGAGGCTGAACGAAGTCCCCGTCTGGGTGAAAGCTAGGAAGAAGTCAGCTGCTCGGAGTGGCGCTGACGTAGCGTTGTCTCTCATTCACATTTATTGCAGGAACATGGACGAGGAGAAGCTGAAGGGTCTCCGAGTGATGAACAAGAAGAACCTCAAGTTTGAGGATTTCATGGAGACCTTCACCAAAGCAGTCACATGCATCATCGATGGGATCGACCTGGAGACCTTTGTCAAGCCAGCCAGCCCTCTGCCTGAGGCTTAAAACATTTGGTTAAATTTGCGCTGGAATGCCGGATGTAATTGAATGCTTTGCCGAGCCTTGGGCTTGTTTTGCTTTTGAAACATTCAGATGGATCGAATCTTTTGTTTGAGAACTTTCAAGTCTCTATCCGCTTCTTGTGTTTTGTTTGACTTAGGCAAAAGCCGGTTCGCGGCTAAGCCTCCGAGTGTGGAGCAGACCCCCGCTCGGATTGCATTTTTAACTTAGGCAAAAACTAGTTCGCAGCTAAGCCATCGAGTGTGGAGCAGATCCTCACTCGGATTGTTTTTTAACTTGAGTGAAAACTGGTTCGCGGCCAAGCCCCCGAGTGTGGAGCAGATCCTCACTCGGATTGTTTTCTAACTTAGGTGAAAACTGGTTTGCGGGTAAGCCTCCAAGTGTGGAGCAGATCGTCACTCGGATTGTTTTTAACTTAGGCGAAAACTGGTTTGCGGCTAAGCCCTCGAGTGTGGAGCAGATCCTCACTCGGATAGTTTTCTAACTTAGGCGAAAACTGGTTTGCGGCCAAGCCCCCGAGTGTGGAGTAGATCCTCACTCAGATTGTTTTTTTTAACTTAGGCAAAAACTAGTTCACGGCTAAGCCCCCGAGTGTGGAGCAGATCCTCACTCGGATTGTTTTTTAACTTAGGCGAAAACTGGTTCGCGGCTAAGCCCCCTCCTCTTTGCACCCACTAAAGGTGTGTTAGTTTCCGAATGCAATTAGCCACCTGAGTGAAATGCGACCATAGGTCAAACTAGATGATATATGGGAAAAGAAAGACTTTTATTCATCTAAGTTCATTCGGACTAACTATTACAAAGGAGAAACTTTATTCTAAGTGTAAAACTTGCGGAGTAGATCCATGTTCCATGCTCTGGGATCTTCTGATTCTTTGGCGAAGTTGTAGAGTCTATATGCTCTATTGTCTAGGACCTTCGATATGGCGATTGGCCCCTCCCAAGGGGGCGCCAGCTTGTGAGGCTTCTGCTGATCACTCGTAGGACCAGGTTTCCTTCCTGGAAGGCACACCCTCTAATGTGCTTGTCGTGGTAGTGACGCAAATCTTGTTGGTACAATGTTGATCTTATAAGCACTAGCTCACGCTCCTCCACCAAAAGGTCGAGGCCATCCTGCCTTGCCTCTTCAGCTTCGGCCTCCGAGTACAGATCCACTCGGGGAGAATTGTGGAGCAAGTCACTCGGTAAAACTATTTCTGATCCGTACACCATAAAGAACGGGATACGATTGCCGGATTGATTTGGGGTCATATGTAGGCCCTAGAGGACTGATGGTAGCTCGGTCGCCCATGCCCCTGCCACGTGAGTTAGGCCGCACATGAGGCAAGGTTTCAATCCTTGGAGGATGAGCCCATTCGCTCGCTTGGCTTGCCCATTCGACTACGGGTGCGCCACAGAGGCGTAATCGGCCCGAGTACCTTGGGTGTAGCAAAACTCACGGAATTTGTTTGAGTCGAAGTTAGAACTGTTGTCGGTGATGATGATGTGAATCCAGCTTCTTTATTGGCTTGGCCTCGATCCACTTGGTGAACTTGCCCACTGCCACCAAAAGGTGTGTGAAACCACTCGCTCCGGTCTGAAGAGGGCCAACCATGTCGAGTCACCAGACAGCGAACGGCCAATGAGGGGAATAGTCTTCAGAGCGGACGTCAGCTAGTGCGACTAATTCGCGTAAAACTGGCACCTCGCGCATTGATCCACTATATCTCGAGCAGCCTCATTGGCTCAGGTCCAATAGAACCCAGCTCAGAATGCTTTGGGGGCTAGGGTCCAAGAGGATGCATGGTGTCCACATGTTCCCAAGTGAATCTCTTGCATAATTTGTTGCCCTTCCTCTGGTTATACACATTGCTGAGTGACTCCGGTCATGCTTTTTCTCGTACAACTCATCCCCCATGACGGTGAAGGCCTTAGATCGACGGACGATTTGACAAGCTTCATCTTCATCTTCTGGGAGCTCCTGCCGGAGCAGGTATGCCAGGTATGGTTTAGTCCACTCGGAGTGATGAAAAGAATCTCTTGGACCAAGTCGATTACCACAGGGATGTCTACTTCAGTCGGATTGGAAGGTCCGACTGGTTGCGGGGGCTCTTACACAAAGGGATCTTCCTTGATTGTGGGCGAGTGCAAGTATTCCAGGAACACATTCTTAGGTACTGTCTTCCGAGTAGAACCCATCTTGGCCAAATCATCAGCTGCTTGGTTCTTGAGGCGTGGCACGTGATGGAGTTCCAGCCCTTCAAAGTGCTTCTCCAGTTTTCTAACGGTGTTGCAGCAGCCAGTCATCGCTGGACTACGGATATCCCACTCTTTCATGACTTGGTTGACCACCAGATCCGAGTCGCCAAAGACCACCCGTCAGCGAGTTCCCAGAGAAATTGCCATTCGCAGCCCATACAGGAGAGCTTCGTATTCGGCTTCGTTGTTGGAGGATTCGAAGTGAATCTGAAGCACATAGCTAAGTCGGCCACCTTTAGGAGACACCAAGACCACTCCGGCCCCGGAGCCGTGGAGCATCTTGGAGCCGTCAAAGAACATCGTCTAGTGTTCGGGGACACTCGGGACGGGTTGCTCTTGCAAAATCCATTGGCAAGGAAAGCTACTAGGGCTTGCGACTTGATGGCTTTCTTGGCTTCAAACTTGATGTCCAGCGGAAGGAGCTCGATGGCCCACTTAGCCACTCGGCCCATGGCATCTCTGTTGCTCATGATCTCAGACAGAGGGGTGTCACTTATCACCGTGACCGAGTGTTCTTGGAAGTAGTGTGCCACCCTCTTTGCAGTTAGGTAGATTCCATATACTACCTTCTGATAATGCGTGTACATTTGTGTTGAAGGGGTCAGGACTTCGGAGATGTAGTAGACTGGTCGTTGGAGCTTGAAGGTTTTTCCTTGTTCTTCCTGTTCCATAGTGAGAACCATGCTAAAAACTCGACCCGTGGCCGCGATGTATAAGAGTAAAGGCTCTTTGCTACTCAGAGCAGCTAGCACCGACTGGGTGGAAAGCAGGGCTTTGAGTTCCTAGAATGCAGCCTGCGCTTTGAGAGTCCACTCGAACCTGTCTGACTTCTTCATCAATCGATAAACAGCAAGGCCTTTTCATTGAGTCTTGAGATGAATCTGCTCAGGGCTGCCAGGCAGCCTGTGAGGCGTTGTACGTCGTGGAGACCCTCCGGTTGCTTCATTCGGATGATGACCCCGATCTTCTTAGGATTGGCCTCGATCCCTAATCTCTACTACGCAACCTTCTTCTTGTAGACTCATGTTGGGCCTCCAAGCGCATAGGTTTGTATGACAGTAGCAAATTTCCCTCAAGTGGATGACCTAAGGTTTATCAATCCATGGGAGGCGTAGGATGAAGATGGTCTCTCTCAAACAACCCTGCAACCAAATAACAAAGAGTCTCTTGTGTCCCCAACACACCCAATAGAATGGTAAATTGTATAGGTGCACTAGTTCGGCGAAGAGATGGTGATACAAGCGTAATATGGATGGTAGATATAGGTTTTTGTAATCTGTAAATATAAAAACAGCAAGGTAACTAGTAACAAAAGTGAGCAAAAACGGTATTGCAATGCTTAGAAACAAGGCCTAGGGTTCATACTTTCACTAGTGCAAGTTCTCTCAACAATCATAACATAATTAGATCATATGGCAATCCCTCAACGTGCGACAAAAGTCACTCCAAAGTTCCTATCACGGAGAACATAAGATGAAATTGCTTGTAGGGTACGCTGTTTTTATTTCATCCGGACTATACATTCAGATCTGGTGGTACCCGGAGTACGCATCCAGAAATGACAACCGCTCACACCCGGCAGTAGAATCTACTATCTGGTCTATGCGAGGGAGAGGGAAATGGTCTTTCGGGTAGGCCCGATTGATGTGCTTAAAATCGATACACATTCGGAGAGAGTTATTTTTCTTCGGCACCATGATGACGTTGGCGAGCCACTCGGAATGGTACACCTCTCGGATGAATTCGGTGTCCAAGAGCCGCACTATCTCCTCGCTAATTGCCTTGCGCTTCTTGGTGGAAGATCGTCGAAGGTGTTCTTTAACAGGCTTCATCGTCGAGTCGATACGGAGTCTGTGCTCGGACAGCTCCCTAGGAACACCTGGCATGTTAGAAGGCTTCCACGCGAAGATGTCCCAGTTCTCACAGAGGAACTGGACGAGCTCGGCTTCCTATTTGCTATCAAGGGTGGTGGAGATGTTAGCTGGGGCAATGCTCGGGTCCTCAGGGTGAATGTGTACTGGCTTCGTCTACCATACCGACTGGAAAGTGGATTCCATAGTCAGCTTCTTGGACTTCAGCAACTCGCTCGAATCCACCGCCTTCTTGTATTCGTCCAACTCGGCCATTGCCATATGTTCATCAGTGATCTGAGAGCCCTTTTGGAGACACTCTTCGGCTAACTTCCAATTGCCCGTGATAGTGATTACGCCCTTCTGTCCTAGCATCTTAAGTTTAAGATACATGTAACACAGACGGGCCATGAAACGATGACGTGATAAGCACTTCAGAAGTCCACTAATTCGAAAGTCAGCCGCTCCTTTCGGAAGTTCTTCTCTTTGCTGAACATGACATCACGGGTGATCTGCCCGAGTGATTTGGCCTTCTTCCCAGGGATTACCCCGTGGAACTGCATGTTGCTCTTGCTTAGTCGGGTCATCGGAATACCCATTGCCTCAAGTGTGTCGGCGTAGATGATGTTAAGCCCGCTTCCGCCGTCCATTAGGACTTCACGCAATCAGACTCCACCAACGACCGGGTCAACCACGAAGGCCTACCGCCCGGGGGTCGGTATGTGGGTCGGGTGATCTGATTGACCAAAGGTCACTGGCGTCTTGGCCTAGTCGAGGTATTTGGTGACAGTCACAACTGCCATTTGACCTCTCGGTTAATGACTTTGAGGCGACTCTGGCTCTCGACGTGGGCGAAGATCATCAAGATGTTCTCGGCGTTGGGGTACCCGGAAGTACTCTTGCCTCTATTGTTGTGATCTTCATCCGTTTCTCCAGAGGAATCTTGCTGCGTCTCTTGCTTTAGGAGTCGGCACTCCCGGGTGGTGTGCTTGGCTAAAATCAAATTGCCTTCCTCGTATTTCTTCGTATGGATCTGGCAAGGTTGGTCGAGGATGTCACTCTTCTGGGTGACTTGCTTTTCACCCTTCCAGTCATTCTTCTACTTTTGGGAGCCTTTGCTTTTGCCCTGGCTGGCCAGAGCCGCAGCCTCAGCCTTCCACTTGTGCTTTTTGCCCTTGTTGTCCGACTGATGAGCATCGCTTGTTTGGCTTTTGTCGCTTCTCAGTCGGTCTTCCTCTTCACCGTTGGCATACCGGTTGGCTATTTCCATAGCCCGACTGACAGTCGGGGTCTCAGTTTGGCCAAACTTCATGTTCAGCTCCCGGTATCTAACTCCAGCCTTGAAGGCGTAGATTGCCTGGTGCTCGGTGACATTCTCCACCGTGTTGTGCAAGGTGGTCCACCGCTGAATGAACTCACAGAGAGTCTCAATTTGCTTATGCACGCGGTGTTGCAACTCGGCTAGACCACCCGGCCTCTTGTACGTGTCTTCAAAGGTCTTGACGAGTACTCTTGGCAAATCATCCCAACAGAATATGCTACCTGGCGGGAGCTGTGTAAGCTAGGCCCGAGCAGAGCCCTCGAGTATCAGCGGCAAATGATTCATAGCCACATTGTCGTTGCCGCCGCCAATCTGAACTGCCACTCGGTAATCTTCCAACCAAATCTCAGGCTTGGATTCGCCAGTGAATTTACTGATCCCTGTGGCCAACCTGAAGTTGTTGGGAATCTCTGCTGCCCTTATGTAACGGCTGAAGCATTCGGGACCCGATGGTACGGAACCACTCAGTACGTCGTGATCTTGGCCCTCTCACAGGGCCTGGCCTCTGTAGACCAAGCTTTGAGTGAGAATTGATCTCGCTTTGAACTGCGGGTCTCGAGTGTCCCTCGTGGGACAAGTAGGACTCGGCCTGCGATCACCGCCGTGCATCCACCAATCATCGTAGGGCTGACGCCCGTACGCGCCACCTAGTGGTGGAGGCATCAGGGCGCGGTCATAGTCGTCGTGGCACCGGGGCGACGCAACTCGATCATGCCTCTGATTTTCATGATGATCTCTCGAGGAGGAAGTGACTCGGCACCTGCCAGAGCCGAGTGGGCTATGAGACGACTGAATGGTCTCCGCGCGCACGGATGCACTGTGGATCTGATCTCTGGACTGAGACACCGCCGCATTCTGCGACAGCGCCGTCTTGAGGAGCGCCTGGATCTACTGAATCCCTTCTCCGGCCGCAGAGCCAGAGGGCTGGATGGAATTCGCGATCAGAGTGGCGGCCGCCAGATTTTGCAATGGAGTATTGAGGACTTGATACTTATGAGGCTGGTCACTCGAGTAGAGCCGATGCTTGTGCCGACTGGAACTGGGTTGACGGTATTCATGTTCATCCAGCTCCCTCTGAAGCCATTCAAGGCGATCGTGCTCGGCTAGGGTGGCCAGGCAGGTTGACTCCATGGCCAATGCCTCGGGGCTCATTCTGGTGATGGGGGTGTTCAGGAGCTGATCGTTCCTGCGACGGAGCTCGTCTCGCTGCTCCCGGGTGAGAGCCTGAGGCATGTACAGTTCGTGGCCCTCGGCACCGTTGTTAGTGTTTCCGTGTGATGCGCCCGCGCGTCCATTCGTGTATCCCGGGGGTGCGCGATGCTCGGAGTTCTCCACCATGAGAACCTTAGCGGTCGACTTAGTGCTTTCGCACTCGGATCTTTAGAGGAGTCACCTAGTGACCCCTCGGAGAGGTCGAGGGCAGGTTCGTCAAACTCGAGAGCCACCACATGTTCCGTCGCAGCCTGGGTGGCCACGACATGCATTATCCAAAGCTGCAACCGTGAACATCCGGAACGCTTGCGACGGCGCGCAGTGGTGGAATGGGCAGCCACTCGGTACCGACCCGAGGGCTGTCGTAGAAGGACTCCGTATGGTGATGCGCGGAAATGTGTCGCGTTGCGGATGGGCAATGCCTCCACATCCAGCGGTGCCTTGCGAAGCTGTGCCGAGTCGTCGGTGATGAAGGAGAGTGCCCCGAAATGGATTTCGCCACCAACTGACATGATGATTAAGACATCCACCTACGCTATGAAATTTTGCTAGACGCCTAGCCCACGGTGGCCGCCAACTGTCACGGTTACGATCCTGACAATGAGTACTAGGGGTATGAATAAGGGGCAGAACCTAGCTACGACATAGGTATAACACTCGTTGTTTAGCGAGTTCAGGCCCCTCTCAGTGGAGGTAAAAGCCCTACGTCTCGTGCCCTGAGGCTTGCTTGGATTTGATGGGTATGGTTACAGAGATTGCTCATGCCTGGCTATGGAGAGGGGTGCTGTGACGCCCCCGATTTGACCGTACACTAATCATGCACGCAAATGTGTACGATCAAGATCAGGGACTCACGGGAAGATATCACAACACAACTCTACAACATAAATAAGTCATGCAAGCATAATAATACTAGCCAGGGGCCTCGAGGGCTCGAATACAATTGCTCGATCATAGACGAGTCAGCGGAAGCAACAATATCTGAGTACAGACATAAGTTAAACAAGTTTGCCTTAAGAAGGCTAGCACAAACTGGGATACAGATCGAACGAGGCGCAGGCCTCCTGCCTGGGATCCTCCTAACTACTCCTGGTCGTCGTCAGCGGCCTGCACGTAGTAGTAGGCACCTCCAGTGTCGTAGGAGTCGTCGTCGACGGTGGCGTCTGGCTCCTGGACTCCAGCATCTGGTTGCGACAACCAGATAGAAAGGAAAGGGGGAAAAAGAGGGAGAAAGGCAACCGTGAGTACTCATCCAAAGTACTCGCAAGCAAGGAGCTACACTACATATGCATGGGTATATGTGTAAAGGGGCATATCAGTGGACTGAACTGCAGAATGCCAGAATAAAAGGGGGATAGCTAGTCCTGTCGAAGACTACGCTTCTGGCCATCTCCATCTTGCAGCACGTAGAAGAGAGTAGATTGAAGTCCTCCAAGTAGCATCGTATAGCATAATCCTACCCGGCGATCCCCTCCTCGTCGCCCTGTTAGAGAGCGATCACCGGGTTGTATCTGGCACTTGGAAGGGTGTATTTTATTCAGTATCCGGTTCTAGTTGTCATAAGGTCAAGGTACAACTCCGGGTCGTCCTTTTACCGAGGGACACGGCTATTCGAATAGATAAACTTCCCTGCAGGGGTGCACCACATAACCCAACACGCTCGATCCCATTTGGCCGGACACACTTTTCTGGGTCATGCCCGGCCTCGTAAGATCAACGCGTCGCAGCCCCACCTAAGCACAACAGAGCGGTCAGCACGCCGGTCTAATCCTAAGCGCGCAGGGGTCTGGGCCCATCGCCCTATGCACACCTGCACGTTGCGAACGCGGCCGCGAGCAGACCTAGCAACCCACACGATCACGGCGGTTACGTCAAAGCGGTCCAACACGGCGCGCGCCACTCAGTCGCTGACGTCACGAAGGCTTCGGCTGATACCACGATGCCGGGATACCCATAACTACTCCCGCGTAGATGGTTAGTGCGTATAGACCAAATGGCCAGACTCAGATCAAATACCAAGATCTCGTTAAGCGTGTTAAGTATCCGCGAACGCCGACCAGGGCCAGGCCCACCTCTCACCTAGGCGGTCTCAACCTGCCCTGTCGCTCCGCCACAAAGATCCACTTGCGGGTACTCCTACGAGCCGACCCGACTTTAGTCATCACATGTGTCATGTATAAAGTATATAAGTATATACCCGTGATCACCGCCCAGGTGATCACGGCCCGATAGTATAGCACAGCAGACGGACAAGAATGTAGGGCCACTGATGGAAAACTAGCATCCTATACTAAGCATGTAGGATAGCAGGTAAAGGTAACAACAGTAGTAGCAAGGATAGGCTATGCATCAGGATAGGATATCGGAAAGCAGTAACAGGCTACACTACTCTAATGCAAGCAGTATAGAGAAGAATAGGCGATATCTGGTGATCAAAGGGGGGGGGCTTGCCTGGTTGCTCTGGCAAGTAGGAGGGGTCGTCAACTCCGTAGTCGAACTGGGCAGCAGCAGTGTCGGTCTCGTAGTCTACCGGAGAGAAGAGGGGGAAGAAACAGTAAATACAATGCAAACATAAACATGACGATGCGTGACATGACAATGAGCAGTGCGAGGTGTGTCCTAACGCGACAGTAGGTGGTACTGGCGAAGGGGGGGAACATCCGGGAAAGTATTCCCGATGTTTTGCGTTTTCGGACAGATGGACCGGAGGGGGAAAGTTGCGAGTTCGATAGGTTAGGGAGGTGTGGTGGACGAACGGACTGCGTATCCGGATTCGTCTCGTCGTTCTGAGCAACTTTCATGTTGAAAATATTTTAATCCGAGTTACGGATTAAAAGATATGATTTTCTAAAGATTTTATTAATTTCTGGAATTTAATTAAATATTTAATTTAATTCGAAATTTGGATTTATGACATCAGCATGAGGTCATGCTGACGTCAGCAGTTGACCATTGACCTGGTCAACCTGACAGGTGGGTCCCACCTGTCAGTGACTGTTAGTTAACTAACTACTGTTTAGTTAAATTAATTATCTAATTAGATTAATTTAAACAGGATTAATTAACTTAATTAATTTAGTTAATTAATTAATTAATTATTTTTATTATTTATTTATTTATTTTTATTAATTGTTTTTATTATTTATCTATTTATTTTTATTAATTATTTTTATTTTAAAACGTTCTCAGGGGTGTGTGGGGCCCTTAGTCAGTGGCCCAGAGGGCCACCGCGGGGCGGGTGCTAGTGGGTAACGGGCGCAGGGCGCGTGGGCGCCAGCGCCGGCAGAGGGCGTAGCCCGGCATGGCGGGGCGAGGCTCGCCGGCCGGCCGCAGCAGGCGGAGGCGGAGGGGGCGAGCGACGGCGTGCGGCGGCTTGGCCGGAGCAGAGCCGCAGCAGGGGACGGGCAGCGGCGGCCACGCGCGGCCACGGGCGCGTGTGGGGGCGAGGGTGCGGGGCGAACGGACGGCGTGCGAGGCCTCCGCGGGCGGGCGGCTGTGGGCGCACGCGACGGCACACCGGGCGAGGCGAGGCCGCGGTGAGCGCGGTCGGTGCGCGTACAGGCGATGGTCAGGGGCGGCGAGCGCGTACGGGGACGAGGGGAGAGAAGAGGCCGGGGGCCTCACCGGCGTTAGTGGGGTCTGGGCAGCGGGCTCGGAGAGGGGGACGAGGAAGGGGCGGCGTTCGGGTCGCCGGCGACGAGTGCGGCGGGGTGACGGGGTCGAGGGCGCGGCGCCGGAACGGCGGCCTCGGCTCGGGACGACGAGGAGGTGAGGAGGCGAGGGGCTTCAGCGAGGTGGTGGTGGCGACGGGCGACGCGGTCGTCGTGGCGACGGGGGCGATTCGGGGGCGAGGTGAGGCAGCGGCGGCGGGATCGAGCCCTCCCCGATCCAGATCGAGGGGAGAGGGGAGTGAACGTGGGGGAGGGCGAGTGGGGAGTGGGGCGTGGGTGCGGGGGCTAGTGTTTCGGGTGTGGGGTGGTTAGGTGTAGGGCAGGGGTGGGCCGGCCTGGTGGGCGGCCTGGCTAGCAGCTGGGCCGGTTGGCCCAGTGCGGGGGGGTTCTATTCGTCTACTTTTTTTATTTATTTTCTTTTTAGTAGTTTTCTATTTTGTTTTCTATTTATCTTAGTTTTATAAATTAGGAAAATTGTTTCTAAATTAGTGTTATGGTTTAACCCACTACCACAAAAAGTTTCACTCCTAACTAAAATAGTTTGATATTTTATAAATGGTAAAAGGCATTTAATTAATTGTTTTGCCACTGTTTTATTTATGTTAGGACATTCAAACATTTTTAAGGATGTTGGTTTCTCCACCATTATTATCTAGGTATTATTTGTCACACCTGGAATATTTTAGTTTTGACTTTCGAAAACTTTAATTGTTTGACTTGTTTTTGAATTTTGAATTTTGAATTGGTTTTGAACTAACGCGAGATTAGCAACAGTGATCGACGTGACGTGGCATCATTAGCAGAGGTTACTGTATCTTGATTATCCGGGCGTCACAGGTGCGGCTTATATAGAGTGCGTTGCAGCCCCATGTCTCCCATGCCGCTGAGGCAATTAATGACATTGAATGGGTCAGTTTTAGTATAATGAGCCTCTACTACACCAGTTACAGGTTACGGTAGCTATAACTCCATTTAGTGGATGACTTAGAATTTCTTGACCATTGCAGTTCCCACAATGTCCTCTTGCCTTCTATGTCCGAGTGGTGGTCCATCAGCCGAGTGATTGATGATTGTCCGAGTGTCGCATGTCGTCCGAGTGAACTTCCTGATGTGTGCATCCGAATGTTGGCATGGTCCAGGGACTTGCCTATGATAGTGATGGGCTCCATGTGGGTCCCAAATGATGGGTCCTTGACCCTACCTGTAATAGGTGACCACATCAAGTAACTCTTCAACTCATGGGTTATCGGACCCACAAGAGGAAGATTCCCTTGAAGCAATTGTCTCTAGCAAGCTTTTGTCGAAGTGTCAAATCCAGCTTTTGACCGGATCAGGAAGCAAATAGTGATTCAGACACTTATAACAAAATGAGATACAGGTATGAGGTCTTATGCTTGCAACCTTTTATTTGCGCTGGGATCAAATAGGGTATTAATTTGTGCGCTGGAAGTCACCCATCGAGATGTGCTTGTTACGGATCGAAGTGGGGTATGTGTCCAAATAACATCTTGACCGGCACGAGTCCTGTGTCAAGAATTAGTTGTCCTACCGCAGGCCCTATCCGTCGCATGGGGTTGCCTTGATAATTAAGATAATGAAATCAGACAAGAGCTTTGGGTGTTTAATGACTACACCTCATTTATCCCCAAGGATATGATCCATGTTACCCTGGTGAACCTTACTGTTGGTGTTCGGTATATAACACTTCACATTCTTCTTGCTCCTAGCCTCACTGGTGCTTGATCTCCATGATCTTGGGTGTTGGGGATATAACCCCATGGTATGGCCCGGCCAGATCATGGCTGGGTTATCCAGTAGCGACTTGAAGAACAGGTTCACCATATGGGCCGCAATGACCAAGAGCTCAAGACCCAGAAGGCGACATGGAGTAGGCCGGCTCGTGGCCCAATTCCTGGGACACCGGCTTGATGAGGAGACAAAGGAAACTCCCTTACTTGGGAAGTAAGATGAATAGGAAACAGATTAGGGGATGGGTTGTATTATAACCCAGACTCTGTTGTAAGCCCAGGGCCTCAACCTGTATATAAAGGCGAGGCCCTAAGGCAGAAAGACTGGGTTACAAGCTCTCGAGTACTAGGCTAGCTACAACGCAACCTTGTAATTGAGATCTCAAGCAATAATCAAACGAGCAGGAAGTAGGCTATTACCTCCTCCATGAGGGCACGAACCTGGGTAAACCCGTTGTCAGATCACGGGTTCCGGCAAAACCCTTGAGGTTCGAACTCTGGGGTGCGCGCGAAGTGCACTACAAAAAAATACACTTCCGTGATGATACGTGTTTGTCACAGTAGGTCGCATTTTTTGTCATGCATGTACATCCATGACAATTTTATGACAGAATCAAGATAGTCATACCTGTGCTGTCGTAGAAGTGTTCCATGACATTACCAAAATTATCATCACGGAAGTGTCCACTTCCATGACGATAAATCGCGCGTCACAGAAGTGCTTTCGTCAAGGGTGACCGACACGTGGCATCCACCGTAACGGAATGCCGTTAAGCTATCGAGTCCGGTTTTGGATCCGATAACCCGCTAACAGCCCCGACCAATGGGGATTTTCCACGTGTAAAATCATCATTGGCTGGAGGAAACACGTGTCGGCTCACCGTTGGGACAGATGTCATCCACTCATTGGACAGAAGGCGCCTATGATACGTCGACACATGGCACTGACCAACAGAGGCCCATTCCTGTGAAAAGGCGGCCCGTTTGACTTGGTCAAAAGGTAGCGGGCCGGCCCATGGAAAGCCTGTTAACGGCCTGTTCGCATATAGCCCATTTACAGCCCGCTAACCCAGGGCCCATTATGACCTATCCGAATTAGGCCCAGTAGCGTCATCTGGGCCGTCCAATATGATTCCAGCCCATTTTAAGTTCCGGCCCATGTATGGCCCATGACGTCTTTCGGCCCAGATGAGGCCCTTTGTAACTCTTGGCCCATTAACGGCCTGTGGTGAAACTGGCCCGTAATGAATAGTATATCACTTTATACCCATTAACGGCCCATTAATCCATTGGGCCATTTGTAGCCCATGTTATCTTCCGGCCTTCTCAGGGCCCATTTATTCTTGGGCTCATTTCTAGCATTCGGTTACTTACGGCCCGTTACTGCCATTTTCTGCTTGTGGGCCAAATTCAGCCTATGGTTACAGTCGGCCCGTTTGTGGCCCGTTAATACGTTGGGCCGTTTTCATAGCGTCATTAAATACGGCCTATTAACGACGGCCCATTATGGTCGGCCCATGAACGGACGACTCCAACTCTAGCCCGTTTACGGCCATAATGCGGTCTGTTTTTGGCCCATGTTTGGCCAATCGATCATACGGCCCGTAGAAGGCCCATTGTTTCTACGGCCCGTAGGAAGCCCAGTGTCACTACAGTAAATATGTAGCCCATGGCATGTTAAAAGCGGGAAACTACTATAGGTATGGACCTGCTAATGGCCCAAGCTGATTATAGGCCCACGTTTTGGCCCATATGAGTAACGAGCCGGCCTGAAGACCGACAACACTGAGATACACTGAACCTTCTGGCCTAAATTACAGCATACCGACCAAAGAATAAACCTAGACTATACAACAAAGAAATTAAGGCATATTAGGAATCAAAGTTCGCTACCCGGTGATAATAAAGCGCAACATGACCGCGGATTACATACACTAACAATCAAAGGTCGCCACCAGTGCATATAAACGCGCCAACAAAAGAATATACAAAACTGAGAGCACTTCAGAAGGCACTAGACCTGGCAAGCTCGGGCCCCCGCAAGCAGCCGAACAAGCTGTTGAGACCTTAGTTGTGTCAACGATAGATGCTTCTTCCCTAGCTGTATGGCACCATAGTGCGCAAGGCAGTCCCCTGACATCTTCATTACATCTTTGACTTCAAGTCGGAGCTAAGCTGAAGCAAGCCTTTCCGCTTTAAGTTGAGACTGAAGAAGTCGAGCTGATTAAGGCAGCGACTGCACAGAGGTTGTCTCACACCTGCTGGTGAGTATCTTCAACTCACTGTCTTCATCAAGACAGGACCTTGGGGTCATCTCGCTGTCCTCAAGATGGTTTGGCTGACTATCTTTCCTAAAGTTCTTCCTGGCATAAGAGATATGACTCTGAAAGAGAAACAAGGAGACACGTAACAGGTTTCACAATTATATAAGCAAATAAATGGATCTTTTCTGCATAAGGAACATGTTTTTACAACTACAATTTAAAACTGGTAGTTGTTGCAAACATCCAATCATATGTAAACAGCACTGGAGGAAATGATGCCTATCGAAATCTATACTAGAAAAAAGTTTGAAGGCTTGAGAAGGATGAACTTACATTACATGTTAACACGGGCTGGACAAAGCCCTTCTCCATGTTGATGGAAAGATAATTCAATAAATTCCCCAAAGAAAATTCTTTATAAGCGTTGCCATTATTCTACATTTTGCAAAGAGTAAATATAGATCAAATAATATTGGAAGAAATAGAGGATAATGAAGCTCAGGTGCAGACTGATGATACATAATCAAATGGCAATTAATTAAGTACAGCGTTACCAGGAAAAAGTTACTGACAAGAGGAATGCAAACATCAACGTGTGTAGTGGCATTGGCTTTATTCAACATTTTGGTAAGAGTAAATGTAGATATGATAATTTGGAGAAAGTGGAGGGCAGAGCAGATAAGATGCAGACTAATGCTAGACAATCAACTATCTCGCGATGCATGTACAGTAATACCACCACCATCTGTTATTAGTTGTCGCTCAAATGGATGTATCTAGTCTAGCACTATTAAGTTCTAAATACATCCAATTGATCAACCATTAATTCGATACAGAGGGAGTACATGACAACAGGTACTTAAATGAGCAATCCAAAACTTCGTAACCATTGTGTTAATTCTACATTTATCTAAGAGTAAATATAGATCTTATAATTTCAAGCAAAGGAAGGATAAAGAAGCAAACATTTACAGTGATGCTACATAATCAAACAGCAATGAGTGTAAGTATGCTGACAAAGGGCAAGAGGTACTGACAAGAGCAATGCAGAGCCCAGTATTGTCGTGAGATCCAATGATCCTTTGAGCAAGGAGATTCATCTGAAATTAGTTTTCATACAAGAGAGAAGGTAAGGCACATGCAGAAATTTAGGAGTTCAAATTTTGAATTGATATCATAGACAGTACCTGATGCTGGGTTGTCAGCAGTTCTAATAGGGGTTTGGCCACTGGAGTAGGGGTAAAGTCTGTTACAGTTGGGCCTGTGTTTTCTGTGGCTGCTGATCTATCTGATTTAACAGGTATCACTACCTTTTCCAAATACCCAGTTTGTACTCCTTGAGGATCTGCAATCACCCTCTTCCTTTTGGACATCTATTACGAAAGAACAACATTTGACTGAAAAAACATAGTATGACGACACATGGAATAGGTACAGAAAATGGATAGGTATGGCATATACTCATATATGATGCTTAAACTAAGCAGATGGTGTAACAAAGTAGAAGTAATGCAAGAGGTCAGATGCAAAATATGTGCGACCAATACAACCTTGCCAAGTTAGAGCATGCACCTTGATGGGTGAATAAGATAGGTCATCCTCCACCATGCCAAGTTTGTTAGCCAGTGGATCGTTCCGCAATATTCCTCTCGTGCGCCCATTCTCATATTCATTTTGATAATGTTCAATACCTGACATGCATGAAAACATAAAAACAAGTGAGATTATCCTTGTAATGCAGAAGTGATTCTAATCCAATACTTCCTCCCTGTAAACCTCTTTGTGCTATCTCTGCAACTTCTAAGAGGTGCCATGCATGCTGTAATTTGGTGTGTGCATTAATATAATGTGGCCTACTACTCAAAATATGAGAGCTCCAGAAGTGATGATACTTCGTAGATGACAGCTTCAACATATAGTAAAGAAGAACAAGTCGACCTGACCTGACATATTCAAAATATACTAAGGGAGAATAACTCGACCTGACCAGTCGACCGCAAGAGAAGAGGATCATCTTAAAGAAGAGCAGAAGAGCAAGCAGATTGAATATATTACAAGTCTTTCTATACAATGTCGGTTGGCCACCCATGATGAACCAGAGCGCACAGAGAAATACTATTCCTTCCGGTCTCTCCATATGTGGCTCACATGCATTTCGAAACTAAAGTAGGAACATTTAGCTGACCAATTAAACATCTCTCGGTAAGCATGAACCACGTAGGCTGATCGTGGTCTTCATAAAATGGGGAAACCGTAAGCATGATGAGTATAGTGTTGACCGTGGTAGTGGGATGGCAGATCTGAAGCTGCAAATCGCGCAAAGGGTAGTTAGCAACCGATATTTGCTTTGAAATAACAACTAAGATTTGGTATGAAGAAGAATGTACGGTCAACAAGTGACAAAGAAATGCAATTCTGCTGTCTCTCTATATGTCACGACATGCATTTGGAAACTCAAGTGGGACCTTTAGCTAACCAATTAAATGTGTTTGTTAACTAATATCAGTATCATATCACAATCATATTTGAACAACTAAGCTTTGGAATTATGAGTAGCATGTTGTTTCGCTTGATGGGTTGAGGTCTTGAGGAGCAGTGCTAGCACGACACGAAGCAGGGAAGCACCTACGATGATGGTAGTGAATATAAAGGGGGGAAACCATAAGCTTTACGAGTATAGTGACTATGAGATGGCGGATCTGAAGGTGCAAACCGGACAAAGCTACTTCGCAACCAATGTTTGCATTCAACTAGCCACTACGATTTGGTACAGACAAGAAAAGTACAGTAAACAATTTAAGATCTATTTTTTGGGTGAGATCAATAACTTAAGCACATATGGAAGAGTACCACCTCTCTTGCAACGCCGTGTAGGCCCCTGCTGATACGTTGAGGGTGCTGCGGGTGCGATGGTTGTCGACGACGGGGAAGAAGACTTTAAATGGCAGACGGCCGGGTTGGGGGATAAATCCTGTTGCCGTGGATGAGGCGGTCGTAGGAGCGGCAACGGCAAAGTGGACAACGGCGCCGATGAAGCGAGACGACGCGATGAAAGGATCCTGGTCCGGCGCCGTGGATGAGAGACGTCCATCTCTTGCAGTGGACGACGGGGTAGGGGTAGCGGCTCCGGCAAGGTGGAGGATGGGGCGGCGGACGGAGGAGGCTGGCCGCAGTGGGGAGGTTGTCGTGGCGCCGACGGTGTATGAATGGGGAAATGGAGGGGGAGGGGGATCTCAAACTTTGGGACGCACTTGTCTGAAATGTGGGAAAGTTACGAACTTATCCCCCATTTAAAATTTCGGACATCACATCGGTTGGGGATAGGACGGTAATATCGCATCTCCCAAATATTTGCCGGTAACGATTTCGGGCAAGGAGAGGGTGTTTTGCCGCCCACGGTTGGCGCCCACGGTGTATGAATGGGGCTGACAGGTAGGGCGGTTGTGTCATGTCTGAGGGAAGTTATACATCTGCCCCTATTTAAAATATTAGCCTACATCGATTTCGGACGAGGAGAGTTTGTTTTGCCGCCCACCGTGGATGAATGGGGAAATGGAGGGAGAGACACATGTCTTTCGGACGATCTTGAATCAAATGTGTTTTGCCGCCCACGTTTGACGCCCACCGTGTCTGAATGGGCTCAGAGGTCGTCGTGTCACGTCTGATTGAAGTTACTAGTATACCCCTGTCGACAGCAGTGTAAATCCGGTCGATAAGGATGTCAAGTGTCAGGGGTAGACAGTAATTTCCATCTCGCAAACACTTGCTTTGGGCAGCCCACAAATGATAGTGGGTGTTTAGCCGCTTCATTGAAAACTTGGGATAATTAGCATTCACGTTTGCCCTGGGCCCTGGCAACTAAATCCAAATCCAATTTTTATTCGATTACGAATATCCACAGATAATTCTACGTTTTGTTATTTATTTCTTCAAAACCACAACAAAGATTTATTCCACCTTTATATATGATTATGATTTAGAAATGTTGTGATCTTCGAATTCAGTAGGTTGGATACACTTTGAGTCAAACAGTTATTTCATCCAATACGATATGCTCACACGAAAAACAGTTCACCTTATGTCAATCATACAAGTACTGAGGATTACCTCGCCTTAAAAATTTGGATCATTACAACACATGGACAACATAGGGGGTCTTACAACATAATCCATTTCAGAGACATGACACAACATGCAAGTACAATAATCTAATGACAATTTCAACTGCTATCTAAAGAAGAACTGGGATTACCCTGGGCTTCAGATAGCAGAAGCAGCAGGACCTCCTCCGTATTCAAATGCAACATTCTTACTTCCTCCAATTCTTGGGTTGCTTGCATAATGCGTGCAGCTAATTGCATAATTTCTAGCTTCAAGATCGAGATTACCTCATTCATGGCAGCCACACCATCTCTGTCTGCCTCTAGTAGAGCCTCAAGAACTATAATATATGTGCTTAGACTGCTCTCCGGCGGTGTTGCCTCTGAACTGCTCCCATCTGGTAACATGGATGGCGCACTGCTTCCACAAATAGATTCTGGGGTTGTACATTGTGTCCTAGTGTGAACGCCATCCTGAAAGGTTTCCGCTGGACATAAGTAAGAGATAGTTATCGCATGATCCAGGCAGTAAGCTTACATGGTAAACGACATACGATTTATTTCCGAGCATGGCAAGCTATATTTAAATGGTTCGAAGCAGCATTAGCCGAAAAGAAATTAAAATGGTAAGATGAAACTAGGGATGTGAGTGGCAAATAAACGACATCGGCCAGTCCCATCTAGTTAGTTTTTGCTAGCTCCCTGGTTCATTTTCCTCAAAAAACAAAACTATTTTGAACTATCATACCATTAGTGGACTTTAATCGGGATTAAATGGGACCTAGTTGACATCCCTAGTTGAAAGGGAGTGTACCACCGCTAAGTTGCCAAGGCATCAAAGCAGTTGAAATAATCTGAGAAAGCACTTAACAGTGTGGCCTCATATAAACTACGAAGACAGTCTTGTGATGAAGTTCAGAGGAAAAGATAAGAACTCAAATGAACCAGGCATGCATTTGTTTACGATAGTACAGCACGCACTGCTGACATATTGGCCAACTCAGGTATAGCGTAACAAGTAACAAACAAGCATTCGAATCAAGCAATACAGCAAAGCAGACAACTGAACTATTTGTTATTCTGTAGGATTACAGGTTGAGGGCACAAGCCAAGAAAGCAGCCCACACGCATTACATTTGACATGTACTAAAACACACTGGCTTACCATATGTTGCTGTGAAGCCTCGCAGCTGTTGCAATGTGCTTTGAAGATATCGTCAGCATCCCGTGGTTGCAAATCTACTTGTTGTAGTTTATTCTGCACCCTCTATTTAGGTAAAATTAATTTTAATTGCATGCACTGGTTCGAATTGATCATCAATGGTTCATCTAAACTAATGAAAGAAGGGTGTGTGCATACACGACAATATATCTGCTTCCCTCTATTTTTATGCTTGTTCGAGGTGCCAGCCCCAAAAGAACAAATATTTTGCTTGATGGGGTTGGCAGCTCCATAATTAATAGAAGCATCAAATTAGTCATGCAACTTGGGAAGATCAAGAACACACACAAAAATAATGAACAGAGGCTCGTAGCAGTGATGTAATAGCTAGCATAAGAAAATGTAGGGTAAAACAAACAAAAAACAGCGGAACCACATGCTAGTTTGCTGATGTGTAATTAAGCATAGAGAACATGAAGCAGTCTGATGGAACCAACATGTGGCATCAGAACAACACCATTATCATAAATATAGCATGCAAGAAGTAAAATAGTAAGCAGTGATATCTAGGAAGTACAGTAATACTTAGGACAAAACTAAAGCATATTAACTATATGTGCACTGGTATGTAATTTAGCACATGTAACATGTTCACTGCCAGAAGTATGGCCCTACAGGTGGAAGCAAAATAACGTGTCTCATGAAAAATTGAATGATGCCCTGAAGAAATTCAAAGGTGCGGTGCTTATGCTAAGAAAGTGAACGTAGGCGCCGGCTGTTGGATAATAGTACCTGATTCTCGGCGGCCTATGGGTATCATTGGCATACTTGATAGCTAAGGATCGTCGATGGTGCTCGTGTTGCGGTTGAGTTTGGGCCGGCTATCGCCGTCGCTGAAGCGGCTCCGGTGCTACGGTTGCGGCGCCTATCGACATACAAGAAAGCTCATCTGTGGTAAGTGAATAGTTGCACTATAAAGAGAAAAATCGAAGGAGTACAGATCGAAATAACCTGATGAGGCTGCGGCGTCGGTAAAGCAGGGCCGGTGGAGTTGAATATAGCGTCCGTGGAGCGGGTCCGGTGCAGTGGACGAAGGCTTCGGCAGGCGCGTTGTACAGTGCTTTCGGTGAGGCGGATCTGTTGCGGCGGACGAGGGCTTGCATGAAGGGCCAGCGAAGGGACGGACGAGGGAGTCAGTGAAGGGCCTACACTGTGGTGGACGAGGGCGCCGGTTAAGCAGATCCGGTGCGGTAGACAATGATGGCGGTCAAGGAGATCTGGAGCGGTGTACAAGCCAGTCGCTGAAGCGGCTCCGGTGAAGTGGTGAGTTGGCAGTTGGGGGTTCCAAGGTGCGGAAGGTAGATCCGTCGGGGTGTGAGGTCCACCGCTGCGGCGGGGGACTAGATTCGGCGGCTTGCCGTGGTTGGGGGGGTCGGGGAGGGGCTCTGGGGAAGAATGTTGGGGGCAAAGAGGGGAAAACAATGGAGTTACCAAAGCATCCCTTTTCCTTTCATGTGGCAGGGGTAAAACAGGAATATCGCAGGGCTAAACTTTCGGGCGCGAGATATTTCGATGTGAGCGGGAAGTTTGAAAGCTTTTGGCGCCTGAAATTATATTCTGCTCTTGTACGGCTGACTATGATATCATGGCCGAGAATTTGTTTGTTTTGCACGCAAAAAAAGTGCAAGTTTTGAAAATCAATGTCTCCAACTCGAAACTTAGATTGTCCATTCAACTCTGCAAGATTTTCTACCAGACGAACACTAGGGCCAGGAGTAAAAAGATTATAAGTTAGTTTGGTATTGGTACTTGTACTACCTTGTCGTCCGCAAGTTGGTATTGTTGTTAACGATCTTTTGGTATGAACTTGGCATTTGCTTCTAACCATCATGCTGAGGGTCGACGTGGATATAAAGCTGATTCATTTGTTTCGAAACGAATTTTCAGGCACCTGATTTTTATTTGATAGGTAGCATAAGCACCTGCCGTTCGAATTCCCAGTTCTCAAAGTTTTTCGAAACAAGTGCATGCTCTTATTATCACGATGAAAAAACAATATCCCTGCTACATCCCACTTATCAGTCTGTACTTGCAGAATTCTCTCGTTTATTGAGCACGTATAGTGTTTTTTCAGGTCGAGCAAGTTTCAACTGGGCTGTAGACTGCCCAGGCTTGGTTTTGTTTTTAATAGGCCCAGTCCATGACGACAACGGGGCACAAAGATCTAGCAGGTATCTACTGGCCTCTGGCCCGCCAGCGTTAGTTATATTTTGTCTTACAACATCCGCAGGCACTTTTTTTACTAAATAAAACACACATGCCATTTCTATTTTCCTCTTGAAACGTATGTCCTACATCCGTTTTCTAATCTCTACCTATAGTTTTACTAGTTCATATACACGTATCATTATATTGAAAATACATAAAATTCACTTTTCATATTTACATCCTTATTTTTGTTGTTGTTTTCCCTCCCAGCGCTGATTTTTTTACCACTGGTTTTCCCTTAAACCAAATCAATTGTACCACGTCTTATTTGCTTACAAAAACAAACTGATTTTTTGGCAAATCAATAAGTTCTTCAAAAATGTTTATCATTTCGGGATTACAAAAGTTCGGACTCCACCGAAATATGCAAAAATAAGGTTGAACTTTTTGACCGTGGTCCTGGGCAGAAAATGGCCTGTAATAAATTACTTAAGAATTAGCAAATAGGCTGCAAATTATTAAAAAATAGCAAATGGGCTCTATGTTGTCTGCCACAGATTTGGAGTCTAACTTGTGGGCCTACTAAGTTCATGCGTACACAAGGTTTATCAAAAATGAAACTTAGTCAACAATCGACTCTACCAGCGCCAAACCGTTAGATGTCAATCTAACGGCAATCGTGCTTCTTCAGTCTCTGATCTTCCTACCCCAGCCGCCCAAACCAGCGCCGTCGAAACCGACTGCTCCCGCCTCCCGTGGCCGGCTGTGCTGCCGGGCAGGCCTCACGGCCCCATCATATACTCGCATCCCTGGCCTGTCTATCCCTCTACTCACCCACACCTCCTGTTATTTTCCGGCGACGGCAGCAGAACCAGTCAACCCTCGTACTCTCCACCCCGTGGGCAGCCACTGCCGTGTCGTTCCCTTCGTAGGCCTCGCCGTCGTCCACCGCCCTGGTGCTCTCGGCGCGGCGTGGTCAACGTGGTCAACGAACGACATCCATCAGAAGTGGACTGTACGTGGAGAGGTTGACAGCTGGGTCCACGGCCGCACACAAGGAAATGCCTCCTTATTAAGCGCAAAATAATGATTCCTCCACCTGACATTTGAGACCCGCCAGAAGGGCCTCTGTATTTCGCGAAAAAAAGTTCCATCCACTGACAGGTCAGACCCACCAAGTATATCTTCGCACGCAAGGAAGTGCCTCCTTATTGCGCACAAAAAAAATGAATACCCCCTGCCAGCTGGGACCCACCACAGTGGGAGGCTGACTGTGGGCCTACTAAGTTGACGGGGACGGAGGGATTTGTCAACTTAGTCAATATGAACGATTCTAGCTCCAGTGACCGTACGATGTCCATCCAACGGCCTTAGTGCTTCTTCAACCTCTGGTCTTCTTGCTCCAGCCGCCCAAAGCAGCGTCGGTCGTGCCGCATGCTCCTGCCTCCCGTGGCCGGCTATGCTGCCGCGGAGGCCTCACCGCCCCCTACTATTCTCACCGCTGGCCAGGCCCTGCGGCGACGGCAGCCTCACACCGCAGCCGAACCAGTGAACCCTCGTACTCCTCTCCGCGCGGGCTTCCACTGCCGCGTCTTCCCCGGCTCCGCGTCGTCCCCTTCCTAGGCCTCGCCGTCGTCCACCGCCCTGGTGCTCTCGGCGCGGCGTGGTCAACGTGGTCAAGGAACGGCTTCCATCGGACGTGGACTGTACGTGGAGAGGCTGACAGCTGGGTCCACGGCCACAGCAAGGAAGTGCCTCCTTATTACGTGCAAAATAATTATTCGTCCACCTGACAGAAGGGACCCACCGGACGGGCCACCGTATTTCGCGAAAAAAAGTTTCCCCCTGACTGCTGGGGCCCACCAGCTACATCTTCGCACGCATGGAAGTGCGTCCGGGCAAAAAAAACGATTCGCCCCCCTGACTGCTGGGACCCACCAGCTACATCTTCGCAGGCAAGGAAGTGCCTGACAGTCGGGACCCACCTGGTCGAAGCGTACGTAGCATTGTCATTCTGATCGAGAACGTGTACGTACATACTGGTCGATGTAGAGGCGCGCACGTGTCGTAGTACATGCGCGCATGTAGCATGCACACGTACGTACAGCGGCCAGGGTGCAAGAAAGTAAATACGGCCACGTACGTACATACGGGCGGGGTCTCGAACGCCTACTCGCGCGTACGTACGGCCAGGGCTCGTGTACATGGCTGGGTTGGAACGAAGAAACAACATCGTCGTCGTGTTCATGGGGAGCCAACCGGCTGGGTCGGAACGAAATGCGTCGTCGTGTTCATCGGGAGGGCTTGGACGGAACAGCCGATGGAAACGAGGCCTGGCGTACCACAGAACAGAGGAAACGGCCTTGTGTTCGACCGGCCACGTTCGAAGCGGGATCCTGTTCATTGGGAGGGGTCTGGCGTACCGCAAAACGGAGGAAACAAACCTCCTACGGTCAAAACGGGGGTCCTGTTGATCGGGAGGTGTGTGGCGTACCGCAAAACGAAGGAAACAGACTTGTGTTGGAGTGCTACGGTCGAAACGGGGGTCCTGTTCATCAGGAGGGGTGTGGCGTACCGCAAAACAGGACTCCACGGGATACTGTTCATCTCCACCGTCGACCCCCTCCAGCCTCCACGGGCTACTGTTCATCCACCGTCGACCTCCTCCAGCCTCCACCTGCGACTGTTCATCCACCGGCTCCTGTTCATCCAGCCCTCTCCACGGGCTACTGTTCAACCAGCCCTCTCCACGGGCTCCTGTTCAACCACCCCTCCACGGGCTGCTGTTCATCTAGCCCTCCACCGTCTACTGTTCATCCTGCCCTCCACTGGGTGGTCCTGTTCATCCTGCCCTCCACGGGGTCCTGTTCAACCAGCCCCAACCGGCTCAAATGATCGGGGTCCTGTTCATCCACCCCCACCGGGAACTGTTCATCCAAACCCCCCAGCAACGCTTACTGTTCATCCAGAGGCAACGCCACGGGGTCCTGTTCATCCACCCCCACCGGGAACTATTCATCCAAACCCCCCCAGCAACGCTCACTCTTCATCCAGAGGCAGCATCGATCGGCTTCAGTTAGCAGCAGTAGCGAAGGAATCGCTCGATCGGGTTCAGTTAATAGCCATCGATCGATCGCTCGGGTTCAGTAATGCGTAGCCTGCAGCGAAATACTCGGGTTCAGTTAGAGCCCAACGCCTCGCTCGGGTTCAGTTAGATCCCAACGCCTCGCACCCATGCGCATGCATGTACAAGAGAAACGCACATCGCTCGGCCCCGACCACCCACCGTAACCAGGAACACCCCGATATTTTCCCCGCCCTCGCTTCTACCACGGTTTTTTTCGTCATGGATGGCCCAAAGAATGTCATCCAGCTGCGTCTCCGGCCCGCCCAGGACGAAAAGCCCATTTTCTGTCATGATTTTTTGTCATAGAAGTAGGACCCCACCACATCTATGATGATACCGTGTTTTGTCACAATTATCATCATAGAAGTGTCATAAGTATGACAGAAAAAAAATTTGTTCGGCCCAAAATGTCACGGATGTGTTTTTTTTTGTAGTGGTGCTTTCCCCCCTACCGATCCACGCCCTAGCTTGCCAAGATCTCGCGGATGAACTCAATGAACTCACAACACAAGAGACACAAGATTTATACTGGTTCGGGCCACCGTTGTGGTGTAATACCCTACTCCAGTGTGGTGGTGGTGGATTGCCTCTTGGGCTGATGATGAACAGTACAAGGGGAAGAACAGCCTCCTGAGGTTGAGGTGTTCTTGTGCTTGGTGTGTGGCTAAGGATCAGATGAGATGCCTCTGAATGAGTTATCCCCTATGGTGGTGGCTACTGCTACTTATATAGGCCCTCCTCCACTTCCCAAATATTGAGTGGGAAGGGAGCCAACAACGGCCAATTTGAAAGGGGACAGCTAGTACAGCTTATCCTGACAAAAGCGGTCTTCGCCAGCAAAAGGCTCTGGTGGTGACGCCGCCTTGGGCTCCATGGTGACCTCCATCTTGCCGTCCTGCTGGTCTTGGTCTCGTTGCACCGATATGGAAAACTTTGCTTGACGCCTCGGTACTCCGTGCCTACGCTTGACCCTTAGCACCAAAGAGGAAACAAGGATGCTGTGCGCGCTGGCGCCCGCCTGGCGCCTGCCTGACCTTGATCGTCATGGCTCACGTCACGAGAACCTCGCGAGGTTTGCCTTGCCTTGATCTCTCCGCCCCTCACGAGCCAACCTGGTGAGGCTGCTCCTGAGGAGGTCTTGAGTCGCCTGCCTTGCGAGGCTTGGCCCCTCGCGAGGGTCTGGAATGCCTTGCTGATGAAGATGGGCCATACAGGCCTGCTAGCATAGCCATGCCGTGGGCCGCGGGCAGGCAAGTCTGGGGACCCCCATTCCCAGAACGCCGCCAGTAGCCCACGGGCCTAAGGAGCGCTCGGGCTTGGCTTCGAGGCGAAGCCAAAGGTCAAGTGCGGAGCGCTGCGGGCCCCAAAAGCATGCGGCCTTGGTCAACGCGTGGCGGTTGATTGGACGTGGGCATCTCCACTTCCCCACGCTGCCTCAGCAACTACCCGACTTGACAAGTCCCTGTGACATGCAAGGGAAAACCATCATTACCTATGATCGTGGGAGGCGCCGGTTGGCCTTCTCCCACTATAAATGGGGAGGGGGGCAAAGCCCCCGTCGCCCATCTCTTCCCAGTCCGCTTGCTTCTTCCTCCTTGCTCCTCTGCTAGCAACAATGGTGCCGTCAAAGAGGTTCTCTGCCGCGGAGAAGGGGAAGGCCCCCCGCGAGGGGCCCGGCTCCCCTGTGCCCAAGCATGGACGCGGCCGTCCCCGTAAGCACACCGCCACCCGCGGTGGCCCCCCGCTCCTGGGGTGGCGCCGTTGCGTGTGGCAGGGGTCGCTCCAGTCGCGGCAGCCCCGTCGATAAAGGGAGACGCGCCGTGGTTGCACGACCTCCCCGGCCGCGCTTCCACTCGGATGACGTGCTGCCGGAGTTCGTTGTCTGGTCGGAGGATCCGGCCGGCGACTGGCTCCAGCTTCCGTGCTTCTTTGCTGATGAGCTGTCGGCCTCCGGTTCAGGTGGGATCTGGCTGCAGGCGGACGGTTGCTGCAGTAGGGCTTCTTGGGTTGTGGTCGAGGTCTCCGTCACGGGCAACATAGCTCTGGCCCACGGTTGGCAGACGTTCGCCCGTGCGCGCGGCCTGGGCAGGCGGTACACCCTCCATTTCAAGTACGACGGTGATGCGACCCTCTACGTGAGGGTGTTTGGGGAAGATGGTCGCCGCGTTGGGTGCTGTCCCGAGGTGAACGACGGCGAGGAGGTGCTCGGCCTTGGCGACGGCCGCGACGAGGGCGAGGGCGAGCCCGCCGGCCGCGCCTCGTCCAGCTACGGTGGCTCTTCTCTCGACGACAGCTCCAGCAGCGGCGGCTACGACCAGCCGCCACGCCGCCGTGCTCGCTTTGAAGGTGGTAGCGGGTCGTCTCATCGCCGCGCCTCCATGAAGAGCGAGGAGGGATCCGGCTAAGCTCGGGACGTCGCCAAGGGCCTGCCCCCGTGGACCGCTGCAGGGGTGTGCGCCGCTTTTGCTTTGTTCTTCTTTTCCTTCCTGCATCAAGAATGAAACCAGTATGGGCCCGGAGGGGCGTATATCAAACTATGATTCCTCAATCATTATGCTATGCTTGTTGTTTTCGTGCTGTGTCATTATTTTGTGCAGAGATAACTTAGCTTGGCGCGTTCGGGGAGCCTCCTCTTCACGAGGCACTTGTTTCCTCGTGCCTGTCTTGACTTAGTGGTCGCTCAGGAACTGCAGAAAATTCGTTAGGAAGCTCGCTAGGAGACTTATCATTCACCCATGCCTAGATCCAGCGCTTCGTATCGCGATACCCGAGGGGCACGGATTAGGAGAGATGCACCAGCTTGTGGGCTCAAATGAGGGTGCCTCGCGAGAAAGCGGATGGAAGGCAGAGAGAAGGAAAAGCGCTCACGAGGGCACCTGCCTAGCCCCCTCGCGAGGTATGCGAGAGAGAACGCAAGTGAACTGAAGTCGGAAATAGCGGCAAAAGGCGACAGAACCAAATCAGCAAGGAACACCAGAAGCAAACTTCGATTAAAAGAAGGGGAGCCAACTACGGAAAGCAAATGAAAAAGCCGCGTCCGGCACCTAGTCTAGTCTTCAAGTCTTCTCACCAGCGGAGCTAAGTGCTGTCACTAAGACATGGGAGGAAGCCCCCGAGGCCCGAGGGCGACACTCCTGAGACTCCGGGGCGTGTACAGCCCCACTCATTATTACGTGAGAGTGTCACGGGCGGCGATTCTTCACAGGCACCGGCCCTTCTTCACAGGCACTGGGCCTTTCTTCACAGGCGCTGGGCCTTGCTTCATGGGTAGAACTTCCGGAGGTGCTGGATGTTCCACGTGTTTTGGATGGGTACCCCGTCTTGCGTCTCCAAGCGCGCGGCGCCAGGCCTGGAGACATGGACGGCCATGAACGGGCCCTCCCACATAGGTGAGAGCTTGTGCAGCCCTTCCCTGGAGAGGACCCGCCTCAGGACGAGGTCGCCCGCCTCGAGCATCCTGGAGCGGATGTTGCGGCAGTGGTATCGCCGCAGCGCCTGCTAGTAACTTGCCGCCCTCGGTGCAGCTTCACGGCGAAGTTCCTCCCCCAGCACGAGGTCCATCCCCCGCGTGGCGTCCTGCTGTGTTTCATCAAATGCCAAGACCCGTGCGGAGCGATGCTTGACTTCGTGAGGGAGGACCGCTTCGGCTCCGTAGACGAGGAAGAACGGGGTCTCGCCCGTCGGCTTGGTGGCTGTGGTACGGATGGACCACAGCACGAACTAGAGCTCGTCATGCCAGCCCCTGCCGCAGGCCTCGAGCTTCTTCTAGAAGGTCCTGGTCTTGAGGCCCCTCAGGACCTCTGCGTTGGCGCGTTCGGCCTAACCATTGCTCCTGGGGAGCGCCACCGAAGCGTAGCAGATCTGCGTTCCAAGGTTAGCACAGTATGTTTTGAAGAGGTTACTAGTGAACTGCGAGCCATTGTTGGTGATGATGCGGTTGGGGACCCCGAAGCGGCTCACGAGACCCTTGATGAACTTGACTGCGGAGCCAGCGGGGATCGTGCAGACGGCTTCCACCTCCGCCCACTTGGTGAACTTGTCGACGGTGACATAGAGGTAGCGGTAGCCCCAGGCGCTCGAGGGAATGGTCCCAAGATATCCAGCCCCCAGACCGTGAACGGCCACGTGAGCGGGATGGTCTGGAGGCCCTGAGCTGGCTGGTGGATCTGCTTGGCGTGGAACTGGCAGGCTTCGCAGGACTTCACCAGCTCGGCCGCGTCGTTGAGCGCCATGGGCCAGTAGAATCCACTGCGGAATACCTTGCTGACGAGAGTCCGTGATGACGAGTGGTGCCCGCAGTCCCCACCATGTATATCAGTTAACAACTCCTTCCCCTGGTCTCTGGAAATGCAACGCAGTGAAACATCATTCGGTCGCTTCCTGTACAACTCACCATCCTGGATGCTGTATGCCGTGGCTTGCCGGGCCACGTGCTCTGCGTCCTCCTCCTTCTCTGGCAGCGCCCCTTGCATCAGATATTCCCTGAATTCCTTGGTCCAGCATCCCTCCTAGGGCTCGAGCGCCAAGATTAGGCGTGCTCCCGAAGTCGGGCCACAGGCTGGGGCTCCTGTGCCAGGCGGCTGCGGGAGCTCCTCCCGAGGCTGAGCTGTTCTCGAAAGTGGTGGTGTTGCTGACGGCTTGAAGAGCTGCTCCTCGAAGACGCCGGGCTCTTGGGGCTGCTGCTTGGATGCCCTCTTGGTGATGTCGTCAGCTTCCTTGTTGGTGCCCCGTGGCACGTGCTGCAACTCCAGGCCCAGGAATTGCTTCTCCATCTTGCGCACCTCGGCGAGGTATGCCTCCATGTGCTCATCCTTCGGCTCGTATATCTTGTTGGAGAAGTTGACGAGGACCTGCGAGTCGCCCCTAACGGTGAGGCGCTTCACCCCCAGAGCTCCCGCGGCCTTCAGGCCAGCTATGAGGCCTTCGTATTCTATGATGTTGTTGGATACCTTCTCGCCCTGCTGGAAGCAGAGCTGTACAGCATAGTAGAGCTTGTCTTGAGTGGGCGAGACGAGTACTGCTCTAGCCCCCGCGCCCTGGTGCGCGAAGGCCTCATCGAAATACATGACCCAGCCGTCGGGCGCCTCACTTCCCGGCGAGGTGGACCAGTCCTCTCCTACTTCCAGCATTGGGGCATCCGTCCATTCTGCCATGAAATTAGCGAGTGCGGCTCCCTTCATGACCCTGGTAGTGCTGAACTCCAACTGGAATGCCTGCAGCTCGATGTTCCACTCAGCGACCCTTCCAGCAGAGTTGGGGCTCCTCAGCACTCTCTCCAAAGGGTAGGCTGAGACGACCTTGATGGGGTGGCCCTGGAAGCAGTGTCGCAACTTGCGCGAGGCCACCAAGAGCACGAGGAGCTTTTGGGGCATGGGGTATCGTGCCCTTGCGTCCCGCAACACCATGCTGACGAAATACACCGGGTGCTCGACGAGGGCTGGCGCGTCGGTGAGGCTCGTGTCTTGCGGAAGCTGGGACATCTCCTGAGGTGGTGGAACTCTTGACGCCTGATCGCTTGTGGGAATCTCGGCGACGTCGTCCTACCGAGCTTGGTCTTCTGTTGATGCCGCTACGGCTCTTGCTGCGCCTTCCTGATCTTGCGTCATCCCGGTTGGTGGCGTAGCTTGGCGGGGCACGCCCTTGGCTTGGTGCTCCTCCCGAACCGCCACCAGCGCCGCACTGGCGGATACGGGGTAGAGGTTAGATAGAGTACTAGATGCTCGAGAGGTCGTGGCGCCACCATCACCGAAGGGCTGGTCAGGTATCTCTTGAGGTCTTGAAAAGCTCGGTCGGCTTCCGGGGTCCACTCGAATGGGCCCTTCTTCTTCATCAGCTTGAAGAAGGGTAGGGCACGCTCTCCCAGCTTGGAGATGAAGTGTCCCAACGCAGTTACCCAACCAGCCAGCTTCTGCATTTCTTTGAGGGTCTGTGGTGGGCTCATGTCCTCAATGGCCTTGATCTTTTCCGGGTTAGCCTCGATCCCTTTGTCGGACACGAGGAATCCCAGCAGCTTGCCGGAAGGGACACCGAACATGCACTTTTCTGGATTAAGTCGCAAGTTCACCTGGCGTAGGCTCGCGAAGGCCTCCTCCAGGTCTTGGATCAGGGTTCTTGCCTCCCGAGACTTCACCACAATGTCATCGATGTAGGCCTCCGTGTTTCTCCCAAGCTGGCGTCCTAAGGTGATGTGCATCAACCGCTGAAAGGTCACGCCCGCGTTGCATAGTCCGAAGGGCATGCAGGTGTAGCAGTACACCCCACACGAGGTCAGGAAGGCTGTCTTCTCTGCACCTTCTACTGCCATCTTGATCTGGTGATACCCTGAGAACGCATCCAGGAAGCACAGCAGGTCGCACTCGGCGGTGGAGTCAACGATCTGGTCGATGCGTGGGAGCGGGAACGGATCTTGGGGGCAGGCCTTGTTGAGGTTGGTGAAGTCGACGCACATTCGCTCCTTCCCGCCTTTCTTCGGCACTACGACGGGGTTCGCCAGCCATTCGGGGTACCGAACCTCGCGAATGGTGCCCGCCGCCTCCAACTTGTGGATTTCTTGGACGATGAAGGCCTGCTTCTCCATGGACCGCCGTCTCGCCCGCTGCTTCACCGGGCATACATTGGGGCACACCCTCAAGTGATGTTGAATCACTTCTCTCGGGACCCCCACCAGCTTCTTGGGCTCCCTCGCGAATATCTCCTTATTTGCGCGCAAGAACTTTACCAACGCTTCCTCTTGGCCTGGGTCGAGGTCGGCACCTATGGTGAAGGTGGCTCCCGATGATCCGTCTTCATCGACCGGCACCTGCTTGGTTTCCGCCTTGTCTTGGGTGAATAGTTGCTTCTTCTTGGTTGGTGACGCTCCCTTGGGCTCGGAGGTGCCTGCGTCGGTGGGCTGCGCAGCCGTGGCGGTCTTGAAGGCAAGCTTGAGCGCTGCCAGGGCCTCCTTGGCGCCCCCTTGATGGTGAGGACGCCCTTGCTTCCAGGCATCTTCATGAGGTTGTAGACCAGATGGGTTGCTGCCATGAATTGGGCCAGTGCTGGGTACCCGAGGATGGCGTTGTACGGAAGGCTGATGCGGGCGATGTTGAAGTCGACCAGTTCGGTGCGGTAGTTGTCGCGCGTGCCGAAGGTGACGGGGAGGCGGATCTGCCCCAAGGAGTGGGCGGTGCCGCCGCCAACTCCTGAGAAAGGCTTGCTGAGGCTGAGCCGCTCGAGCGGCACATGAAGAAGGCTGAAGGCCTCCACGGAGAGCACGTTGAGGCCGGCGCCGTCGTTGATGAGGGTCTTGGTGACGGCCACGTTGCAGATGGTGGGCATGCAGAGCATCGGGAGCATACCCGAGCCAGCGGTGGTGATGGGGTGGTCTTATGAGTCGAAGGTGAGGTCGGCTTTGGGTCCAGCCCAGCCCGGCGGAGCCCCCGAGCGCTTGGAGGCAGCACCGATCTGGCGAAGGAATGGCTTGACATGGCGGTCTGAAGGCAGCGCTTGAGAGCCGCCTAGCAGGGCCACGACCGCGCGATGCACCGGTGCCACGTAGCACGCAGTGAAGAGGTCGCGCAGCTCCTCCCAAGATGCCACCGTGGATCCGGGGTGGTTGAGCAGCCAGGCGCGCAGCGCGCCGGTGAGGGCCATGGGAAACCAGTTGGCCATGACCTTGTCGTCGCCCCTGGCCTCGTGGACGGCCTCCTCGTACGCCAACAGGAAAGCTGTCAATTCCGCCGCGCCGTCGTAGCGCGGCAGCATCTCCGGCTTGAACTTGGGTGGCCACTGCACCCGCCGTAAGGCAGGGGCTAGGGCTCGGAGCCCCCTGGCCCCGTCGTCAGCGCCGGTCGTCGGAGTCGGTAGCGAGGCGCCTGCCATGAGGGCGGAGCGCAGTGGTGGCGGAGCGTAGATTGGCGAAGGGAAGGCTACGGCGCACCCCCTACGTGGCACGCCAAATGTCGGATCACGGGTTCCGGACAAACCCTTGAGGTTCAAACTCTGGGGTGTGCGCAAAGTGCTTTCCCCCCTACCGATCCACGCCCTAGCTTGCTAAGATCTCGCGGACGAACTCAACGAACTCATAACACAAGAGACACAAGATTTATACTGGTTCGGGCCACCGTTGCGGTTTAATACCCTACTCCAGTGTGGTGGTGGTGGATTGCCTCTTGGGCTGGTGATGAACAGTACAAGGGGAAGAACAGCCTCCTGACGTTGAGGTGTTCTTGTGCTTGGTGTGTGGCTAAGGATCAGATGAGATGCCTCTGAATGAGTTATCCCCTACGGTGGTGGCTAGTTCTACTTATATAGGCCCTGGTCCCCTTCCAAAATATTGAGCGGGAAGGGAGCCAACAACGGACAATTTGAAAGGGGACAGCTAGTACAACTTATCCTGACAAAAGCGGTCTTCGCCTGCAAAAGGCTCTGGTGGTGACGCCGCCTTGGGCTCCATGGTGACCTCCATCTTGTCGTCCTGCTGGTCTTGGTCTCGTTGCACCGATATGGAAATCTTTCCTTGACGCCTCGGTACTCCGCGCCTGCGCTTGCCCCCTTAGCACCAAAGAGAAAACAATGACACTGCGCGCGCTGGCGCCCGCCTGACCTTGATCGTCATTGCTCACGTCACGAGAACCTCGCGAGGTTTGCCTTGCCTTGATCTCTCCGCCCCTCACGAGCCAACCTACTGAGGCCGCTCCTGAGGAGGTCTTGAGTTGCCCGCCTCGCGAGGCTTGGCCCCTTGCGAGGGTCTGGAATGCCTTGCTGATGAAGATGGGCCGTACAGGCCTGCTAGCACAGCCACGCCGTGGGCTGCAGGCTGGCAAGTCTGGGGACCCCCGTTCCCAGAACACCGACACCCGTGTCTCTCAATTCCGATCAACCCCGTTCAAGCTACTACCTGGCTGCGATGGCCTCACGACTAAGTCTTTTCTTGAGGACATCTGTCGTGACAAAACCATGATAGTTGGCGCCCACCGTGGGGCCTGCGCTGAAAGATGTTGTGTTCTTGGAGGGAGCTCTCTCAAGGATGAGAAAATTCACGGTCGGCCGGATAAGGAAAATCCAGCTCAAGGAAAGTTCAGCTCAGAATCCAGCTCAAAATCTGGCTCAAGGAAAGTCTAACTTAAAATCCGGCTCAAGGAAAGTCCGGCTCAAGGAAAATCCATCTCAACATCTGGCTCAAGGAAAGTCCAGCTCAAAATCCATCTCAAGGAATGTCCGGCCCAAGGAAAATCCAGCTCAAGGAAAATCCAGCTCAAAATCTGGCTCAAGGAAAGTCCAACTCAAAATCTGGCTCAAAGAAAGTCCGGCTCAAGAGAAATCCGGCTTGTCGCCAAAATCTAGCTTATGACCAATATCCAACTTGTCACCAAAATCTGGCTTGTGATCAAAATCTGGCTTTTCCCCAAAATCTGGCTTGTCACCAAAATTCGGCTTGTGATCAAAATCTGGCTTTTGACCAAAATTTAGCTTGTCGCCAAAATCCGGCTTGGGCCCAAAATCTGGCTTGCTATCAAAATCCAGCTTGTTGCCAAAATCTGGCTTGTCCCCAAAATCCGGCTTGTGATCAAAATCTAGCTTATGACGAAAATCCGACTTATGACCAAAATCCAGCTTGTCACCAAAATCCGACTCTCAGAAGTTTGATCTCTCAGAAAAATTCCACCTCTCGGAGAATTCCGGCTCTCAGAGAATTTCGTCTCTCACCAAAATTTGTTTCTCTAAAAACTGCCAGCTTTCGCCACCGGCTCGACACCAACTGGGTTGCCGAGTTACGACTCCTACAGGGTTGTCTACAACCTCTAAGTCTCCAATTCTAAAATCATCGTTCGTTTATATTGCATCATCAAATGCCAAGGTTGCGAAAGAGGACTAGCTGCCATGATGCGCAGTTCAAACATGGGTATCCTGCCTTATTAGCGAAAAAGTAAAGGTTGCCAAAGAGGACTGGCTGCCATGATGCGCAGTTCAAGCATGGGTATATCCTGCCTTATTGGCTCATCATGTTATGATCAATGGAATAAAAGTGGCTTATCTTGACCCCGGATGTTTTACAGTAGTAGCATTGTCTCCTGTATATTCTATGCTGGGTTTTTTCATGATCATATGGTCACTTCCAACTCATCGAGTTTAGCTAACAACATCCCTCTTGACCCGGCATATGCCACCATAATACTTGGTTAAACCTACCTGTTAGCTTGATGCTACTCCGAAAAGGTGACCCAGTTGTACTTTTGATAAGCCAATCACACTGATGCCTATCACGGATTTTGTTGACCCTGAACTTATCAAAGTTAAAACACTGGTTTAAGTCGCGTCAGAGCTGGCTTTCAGAGAGCTAGGATAAACCATAAGAGGCTACAAGGCCTACTTCACATAAGCAAATCAGACTCGAGCCTCGAAAGCCGGTCTTTATGTCGTGCCTCGAAAGCCGACTAATTATTTTTTATGTCATGTGTTATTTCTCTCTCTCTCTCTCTATATATATATATATATATATATATATATCGTTCTATCTATACATTTTCTTTGCACGTGTCAATTTTTCTAAATTCCCAGGTTACAAATCCGTCGGGTCGCATATAATGTTGAGTCATTTAATTAACTAGGTTTTGGTTTATTCAACATGTGCTGTGTAGTAAACTACAACACTTATGGATTTATCCGCACATATTTGTTGGGTTGCACTTCAACCACGACCCAAGATTCATTTCAAGCACAAAGGCATTATTCAGGATATTCATACAAACCGATAAATTGCTGGGTTGCACTACAACCACGGGCAAGGATTCATTCAAGCCAGATTAATTTCAGTTCAAGATAATTTTTGAAGTGCATGATGGCACTACCAGATAAAGCGACAAGTCCTGCTCCTTCAACTCAGAAGTTTTTGAGCCGGCCTGATTTAGTGTTGCATGTATAATTACGAATGGGTTATATTATTCTCACACAATCCCAAGTCGCTGCAGGCATGCGACCCGGCACTTGGGGGCTACATCATATGATGTTATCCTTTTCAAATGATAAGTACATGTAAGTCCCAAGTCGTTGCAGGCATACAACCCGACACTTGGGGGCTACATTGTTCAGTTGTTTAAACAGATCATAAGGTCCAAATTGAAGACCCGTCCCATTACATACTGATGAGCCGGCCCTTGGGGGCTACACATGTGAAATGCAAAACATTCTGTTTATGACTGGAGACTCAGATGAACAACCTGGTTTTCTCCAACATTTATATTTAAGCAAGTCTTAAGCTATCACTCCATTCTACTCTTAATGACTTGGGGGCTACACTACCTGAAGTTGTATAAGTATAAGACATACACAAGTCCCAGGTTGCTGCAGGCAAGACAACCCGGCACTTGGGGGCTACATAGTCAAGATATTATTTTATGCAAATCACCAAGTCATCATGAACTAATAAACTCGGAGCTTGGGGGCTAGTAATATGGAGATAAAAATAGAAGAACACCTTCAAACTCTCAGTTTTGAGCAAGCTGGGTCTCATTTTCTTGGTTGAAGCTTGCAAAGTTTATCTCCTCTAAGTTATTAACAAAAGAACACCTTCAAACTCTCAGTTTTGAGAAAGCTGGGTCTCATTTTCTTGGTGAAGCTTGTAAAGTTTATCTTCTCTAAGTTATTAACAGAAGAACACCTTCAAAGTTGGGTCTCATTTTCTTGGTTGAAGCTTTGCAAAGTTTATCTCCTCTAAGTTATTCACAAAAAGCACTAGAAGCTAGCTAAACGTCAGATGGGTTATTATTCTCAATATTTTTCTATGAGGAACCAACGCCTACAAGTTGACTGTGAAACCGGCATGTTGGTATGACAAAAGAGGCCCAGACGTCCCAGGAGCCAGTTCATTGAATAAGCGGCCTTTTGAGCGAGCCGGTCACTTAAACGTATTAATTATTCTTATTTTGGAAGCTTAGCACGAATGCACACCATGCCTATATTCACGCTAACCTGGGGGCTAATGTTGGGGGAATTACCCATGGCTAGACTCAGCTCTGAGGTTAAGTCATCTCTGGAGTTAAGTCATTTCTGGACTTAAGTCATCTCTGGAGTTAAGTCGACTGGCTACTCAAATTACGAGCTGGCAAAATGATAAAGCTACTATGTTTATTTTCAAGCTATGACTATCAAGTTTATCCGAGTTACAACAAGTAGTGGTAAGCCGGCAAAATCATAAGCTGGCGTTAGCTATTCAGAGGCTTTCTAGTTTTCTGCTAAGTGTTGGTTTGGCTATAAACAAGATTCTCATGGAGAAACTACAATAACGGGTCTAAAAAATATTCCAAAAAGGAAAATTTAAAAGACCTAAACGTGAAGTAGATGTGCAAGCTAGTCTTTCGGTGGGGTTTGATAGTGGTACAAAGATTCAAGATGCAAAAATTAGTATTACAGCAGCAACTAGGGTATTTCCACGACTCGCTCAAATGAAAAGATCTACACCGAAGGGTGGAGATGAAAACCGGTGAACTACGAAGAACAAAGCGAAGGAATGGGGGTGCTATAGATCTAAGGAGAAGGATTTGAGCGTGCCTGCGTGCGACGGAAGTAGCTTGAGTGTTCTTGGAGAGCTCCGACGATGATTTATACGGTGTTGAGGTCGCGGTCGAGACGGCCGTAGAGCTCGAGGAGGCGCGGTGCTGCTCCGGTCGCAAGAAGGCACGGGCACAAGGAAGAAGACGAAGTGAGGGGGTGGAAGCGGTAAAAGTGAAACCCTAAGCCCCTCGTGTGTATTTATAAGATGGTGAGAAGGTGGAACAGCAAGTGCGGCAAAATTAAAGAGGAGGCGCGGTAACTTGTGCGCAAAAGGGGTGCCTCAATTCTTGCACCTGACAGATATACATCAAGATTTGATGTGACGTCATGTCCAAGCTCCATAAATTCCGGAAGGTGATGTCATGGTGTGAGGGAGCAAGAAATGTTAAGTGCAAAAGTGCCACAAGCCGGCAATATTCCATGACACGGTCACAAGACAAGCTCAAAGGGCAAGAGATTCTGGCTCACAAAAAGGATGGCCCGGACTTATTATCAGTATGAAGATTAACATGGATAAGTCCAAGTCAATCTAGGGGCTAATGTTGGGGATATAACCCGACGGTATGACCCGGCCAGATCATGGCTGGGTTATCTAGTGGGCGACTTGAAGAATAGGTTCGTCATATGGGCTGCAATGACCAAGAGCTCAAGACCCAGAAGGTGACTCACAGAGTAGGCCGGCTCGTGGCCCAGCGCCTGGGACACCGGCTCGAAGATGAGACAAAGGAAACTCCCTTACTTGGGAAGTAAGATGGATAAGAAATAGATTAGGGCACGAGTTGTATTACGACCCGGACTCTGTTGTAAGCCCAGGGCCTCGACATGTATATAAAGGGGAGCCCCTGAGGCAGAAAGACTGGGTTACAAGCTCTCGAGTACTAGGCTAGCTACAACGCACCCTTGTAATCGAGATCTCTAGCAATAATCAAACGAGCGGGAAGTAGGCTATTACCTCCGCTGTTGAACCTGGGTAAACCCCTGTCTCTCGATTCCGATCAACCCCGTTCAAGCTACTACCTAGCAGCGATGGCCTCATGACTAAGTCCTTTCTCGAGGAGCGGGAAGTAGGCTATTACCTCCGCCGTGAGGGGCTGAACCTGGGTAAACACGTGTCTCTCGATTCCAATCAACCCCGCTCAAGCTACTACCTAGTTTTGATAACCTGATGACTAAGTCCTTTCTCGAGGACACCTACAGGGATGAAGATCACAGACAAGATAAGAGACATCTTCACGGAACAATTTTGTTTCACACATACGGGATGTTATGTGAAAGTCTTCGATTAATCCCCTCAACAAATACCTTGGTTTGAAAAGCTCATGGCTTAACCCATACCTTACTGAACAACTCACACATGAAGATCAGATCGCGGGAAGAAAATATTGAAGAACACATCTTGAGATTGGTTGATCGCAATATGTCTTAAAATGGATGCCTTGTGCGATGCACGATTACAGGTATGAATGAGATGGGAGAGCACTATGGTGGTGGTGGAGATGGCTATGGCGATGAAGATGGTGGCTGCTAGGGTTTGTGGTTGAAGATGATGAAGAGGTTCTGGCTTCTGTGCTCGTCGTTCTATTGACATTTCGATAGGGTCCCTTTAATGAAAGTTGTTCAGGTGGACAATCTGCCTCGAAATCCATGCCAAACGGGAGCTCATATGGGCGCGCGCACCTGTATGGAACGCCGTCTTTTGTGCTGGTTACACAACTATATCTCCTGTTGATTCCTTCTTCCTCCATTCCATTTCCACACGTGATTTCTTCTCTTTTTAGTCCATTTTGTGTGGAAACACATCAAAGAGAGGATTTGTAGAATACTTTGCATTCATTAGTCATTAGTAGCAATATCGGAGCGGATATCTCTTTTTAAATGAAATATCTCGGTTTCAACAAAGGTGAAATGAGTGTAAAAATATCACTCATCATCCTTTGCGGCCGAATCCTGAAATTGTGTCTGCGCCGATCGCGTGTGAGAGGAAATGTCGAGGTGGCTGTGGCCTTCGTAGCCAAAATTCCGAAATTGCGTCCACATCAGTTGCGCGTGAGAGGAAATGTTGAGGAGGGGGAGTCAGTGCCTTCGCGGCCGAAATCCCAAAATAGAGTCAGCGTCGGTTGCGCGTGGGAGGAAATGTTGGGACGATGGAGTCAGGGCTAGGCGGCAGTGGCCTTCATGGCCGAAATCCCAAAATTGCATCAGTGTCGCTCACGCGTGAGAGGAAATTGAAGGAAATATGCCCTAGAGTCAATAATAAAGTTGTTATTTTATATTTCCTTATTCATGATAAAGGTTTATTATTCATGCTAGAATTGTATTGATCGGAAACTTAAATACATGTGTGAATACATAAACAAACATCATGTCCCTAGTAAGCCTCTACTAGACTAGCTCATTGATCAAAGATGGTTAAGGTTTCCTAACCGTGGACATGTGTTGTCATTTGATAACGGTATCAAATCATTAGGAGAATGATGTGATGGACAAGACCCATCCGTTAGCTTAGCATAATGATCGTTCAGTTTTATTGCTATTGCTTTCTTCACGTCAAATACATATTCCTTCGACTATGAGATTATGCAACTCCCGAATACCGGAGGAATACCTCGTGTGCTATAAAACATCACAACATAACTGGGTGATCATAAAGATGCTCTACAGGTATCTCCGAAGGTGTTTGTTGAGTTGGCATAGATCGAGATTAGGATTTGTCACTCCGAGTATCGGAGAGGTATCTCGGGGCCCTCTAGGTAATACACAACATAAGCTTGCAATAAAACGACTAAGGACTTAGTCACGAGGTGATGTATTACGAAACGAGTAAAGAGACTTGCCGGTAACGAGATTGAACTAGGTATGAAGATGCCGACAATCGAATCTCGGGCAAGTAACATACCGATGGATAAAGGGAATTACGTATGTTGTCATAACGGTTTGACTGATAAAAATCTTCGTAGAATATGTAGAAGAAAATATGGGCATCCAGGTTCCGCTATTCATTATTTACCGGAGAGGTGTCTCGGTCATGTCTACATAGTTCTCGAACCCGTAGGGTCCGCACGCTTAACGTTCATTGACGATATAGTATTATATGAGTTATGTGATTTGGTGACCTAATGTTGTTCGGAGTCCTGGATGAGAACACGGACATGACGAGGAGTCTCAAAATGGTCGAGAGGTAAAGATTGATATATAGGATGATAGTATTCGGACACCGGAAGTGTTTCGGAGGGTACCGGGTACTTATCGGGTCACCGGAAAGGAGTTTCGGGCACCCCCGACAAAGATATGGGCCTTGTGGGCCAAGAGAGGAAACACACCAGCCACAAGGGGCTGGTGCGCCCCCCATTGCAGGCCGTCCTAAGGGGGAGAAGGAAAGGGAGGAGGGAAAGGAAAGTGTGTATTAAGATTCCCACTTCCTTCCCCCCCCTTTCCTCCCCCCTTGGGAATACATGGCGGGGGGGGGGCGCAGCCAGGGCAGGAGCCCTAGGGCCGGCCTACCACCTATGTGGTGCGCCAGGCTGCCTCCCCTCCCTCTCCCACCTATATATATGTGGGAAGGGGGTGCCGCACATCCCAGATCAATTGTTAGTCGTGTGCGGCGCCCCCCTCCACCGTTTACACCCACGATCATATTTTCGTAGTGCTTAGGCGAAGCCTTGCGGAGATCACTTCACCATCATTGTCACCACGCCATCGTGCTGACGGAACTCATCTACTACTTGAATGTCTTGCTGGATCAAGTAGCCGAGGGATGTCACCGAGCTAAACGTGTGCAGAACACGGAGGTGTCGTGCGTTCGGTACTTGATCGCTTGAAGCGCGAAGAAGTTCGACTACATCAACCGCGTTGTGAAATGCTTCCACTTACGATCTACGAGGGTACGTAGACACACTCCCCCCTCGTTGTTATGCATCTCCATGGAAAGATAATTGCGTATGCATAGAATTTTTTTTCCATGCAACGATTCCCAATGGTGGCATCATGAGCCAGGTCTATGCGTAGATGATATGCACGAGTAGAACACAAAGAGTTGTGGGCGGTGATAGTCATACTGCTTACCACCAACGTCTTATTTTGATTTGGCGGTATTGTGGGATGAAGCGGCCCAGACCAACCTTACGTGTCCACGCACATGAGACCGGTTCCACCGACTGACATGCAACTAGTTTTGCATAAAGGTGGCTGGCGGGTGTCTGTTTCTCCTACTTTAGTTGAATCAAATTTGACTATGGCCAGTCCTTGAAGAAGGTTAAAACAACAAACTTGACAAATCACCGTTGTGGTTTTTGCCGTAGGTAAGAACGGTTCTTGCTAGAAACCCGTAGCGGCCACGTAAAACTTGCAACAACAAAGTAGAGGACGTCTAACTTGTTTTTTTAGGGTATGTTGTGATGTGATATGGTCAAGACATGATGTGATATACGTTATTGTATGAGACGATCATGTTTTGTAAGATCAGGCAACCGGTAGGAGCCTTATGGTTGTCTCTTTATTGTATGAAATGCAAACGCCATGTAATTGCTTTACTTTATCGCTATGAGTTAGCAATAGTTGGCGAGACAACCAAGACGCAACGATGGAGATCAAGGTGTCGAGCCGGTGACGATGGAGATCATGACGATGCTTTGGAGATGGAGATCAAAAGCACGAGATGATGATGGCCATATCATGTCACATATTTTGATTGCATGTGATGTTTATATTTTATGCATCCTATTTTTCTTAGTACGGCGGTAGCATTATAAGATGATCCATTCACTAAATTTCAAGGTAAAAGTGTTCTCCCTGAGTATGCACCGTTGCTACAGTTCGTCGTGTTGAGACACCACGTGATGATCAAGTGTGATAGACTCTACATTCACATACAACGGGTGTAAGATAGTTTTGCACATGCAGAATACTTGGATTAAACTTGACGAGCCTAGCATGTACAGACATGGCCTCGGAACACTGGAGATCGAAAGATCGAACGTGAATCATATAGTAGATATGATCAACATAGAGATGTTCACCATTGATGACTACCCCATCTCACGCGATGATCAGACATGGGTTAGTTGATTTGGATCATGTATCACTTAGATGACTTGAGGGATGTCTATTTAAGTGGGAGTTCTTAAGTAATTTGATTAATTGAACTTAATTTATCATGAACTTAGTCCTGATAGTATTTGCATATCTATGTTGTAGATCAATGGCCCGTGCTACCGTTCCCCTAAATTTTAATTTGTTCCTAGAGAAAGCTAAGTTGAAAGATGATGGTAGCAACTACATGGACTGGGCCCGTAACTTGAGGATTATCCTCATTAATGCACGGAAGAATTATGTCCTTGATGCACCGCCAGGTGAAATGCTTGCTACAGGAGCAGAAGCTGATGTTTTGAACGTCTGGCAAGCTCGATCTGATGACTACTCGATAGTTCAGTGTGCCATGCTTTACGGCTTAGAACCGGGACTTCAAAGATGTTTTGAACGTCATGGAGCATATGAGATGTTCCAAGAGTTGAAGTTAATATTTCAAGCAAATGCCCGGGTTGAGAGATATGAAGTCTCCAACAAGTTCTATAGCTGTAAGATGGAGGAGAACAGTTCTGTCAGTGAACACATAATCAAAATGTCTGGGTATTATAATCACTTGACTCAGCTGGGAGTTGATCTTCCAGTTGATTGTCTAATTGAAAGAGTTCTTCAATCACTGCCACCAAGCTACAAAGGCTCTTCGCAATGCTTAAGGCCGCGAAGGTAGAAATCAAGAAGGAGCATCAAGTGTTGATGGTTAACAAGACCACTAGTTTCAAGAAAAAGGGCAAGGGAAAGAAAGGGAACTTCAAGAAGAATGGCAAGCAAGTTGCCACTCCCGGGAAGAAGCCCAAAGCTGCACCCAAGCCTGAAACTGTATGCTTCTACTACAAAGAAACTGGTCACTGGAAGCGGAACTGCCCCAAGTATTTGGCGGATAAGAAGGATGGCAAAGTGAACAAAGGTATATTTGATATACATGTTATTGATGTGTATCTTATTAATGCTCGTAGTAGCCCCTGGGTATTTGATACTGGTTCGGTTGCTCATATTTGTAACTCGAAACAGTAGCTACGGATTAAAGGAAGATTGGTGATACGTCTCCGACGTATCTATAATTTATGAAGTATTCATGCCATGTTTATAACAATTTTATATGGTTTCGGTATGATTTGATTAGAACTAACCCAGACTGACGCTGTTTTCAGCAGAACTACCGTGGTGTCGTTTTGTGTGTAGAAATAAAAGTTCTCAGAATGGGCTAAAAATTTACGGTGATTTTTTATGAACCAAAAGAGAACCCCGAAGCACAAGAGTTGGACTAGAAGAGTACCGAGGCGACACAAGGGTGGAGGGCGCGCCCACCCCCCTAGGGCACGCCCCCTGGCTTGTCGCTGCCTCGTGGACCCCCTTGACATGAGACCAACGCCAAAAATTCCTATAAATACCAAAAACCCCACAAATGAACCTAGATCGGCAGTTCCACCGCCGCAAGTCTCTGTAGCCACAGAAAATCAATCTAGGCCCTCTCCGGCACCCTGCTGTAGGGGCCCATCATCACCGAAGGCCATGGAGGAGGATCCCGGAGGGGGCCATTGAGGGAGTCCTGGACTAAGGGGTCCTCGGGCGTCCGGCTTGTGGGACATGGGCCGGACTAGTGGGCTATGAAGATACAAGACCGAAGACTCTCTCCCGTGTCCGGATAGGACTCTCCTTGGCATGGAAGGCAAGCTTGGCGTCTAGATATGAAGATTCCTTTCTCTGTAACCGACTTTGTACAACCCTAATCCCCTCCGGTGTCTATATAAACCGGAGGGCTTAGTCCGAAGGACAGATATAGTCATACAGGCTAGACTTCTAGGGTTTTAGCCATTACGATCTCGGGTAGATCAACTCTTGTAATACTCATATTCATCAAGATCAATTAAGCAGGAAGTAGGGTATTACCTCCATAGAGAGGGCCCGAACCTGGGTAAACATTGTGTCCCCTGTCTCCTGTTACCATCAACCTTAGATGCATAGTTCGGGACCCCCTACCCGAGATCCGTCGATTTTGACACCGACATTGGTGCTTTCATTGAGAGTTCCACTTTGCCGTCCTCGAAAGATTTGATGGCCCCTTCAATCATCTGCAACAATTTTGTCCAAGGGGAAGTCTTCCTCCCCGGACAGATCTTCGTGTTTGGCAGCTTCGCACTGCGGGCCAACTCGCTTGGCCATCTGGAGCAGATCGATAGCTACGCCCCTGGCCATCAGGTCGGATTCAGAAGCTTGAACTACGTCGCGGATATCCGCGGAGACTTGATCTTCGACAGATTCGAGACCACGGCAGCCGCTCCCTGTCACCACGATGAACATGACTTAAATCTTTCATCGGACCATACCCAGGAGATAGCACCTGTAACTGCTCTGGCCTTAGATCTGGAGCAGGTCGCGCCATCCGAGGACGGGAAGGTCAACCCCGCCACGGATGCCGCAGTCCCAGCGGCGTCAGAGCCGCACACAGACCCAACTTTGAGTGGAATCTGTGTCACCGGAGCCTCGGACTCGTTTCCGGCTACAGGTTCTGAACCATGTGCGTCCACAAGCGTCGAGCTCGATCAGTCATCGATCGTCGAATTCAGCTCCGCGGACATTTTTTGGCACTCGCCTTTGGGCGACGTGTTAAACTTGTTAAAAGCACTATCCTTAGCGGGGGGCTCACAGCCGAATTATATCCAGTTCGAACTGGAGGCTGATGACGGAGAATTTCGCTTCCCACCCACCGCCCACTTCACAGCCACTGTTGAAGACTTAACCGACATGCTCGACTATGGATCCGAAGACATCGACGGTATGGACGACGATGCCGATGAGGAGCAGGGCCAAAACTGGCCGTTTACCGAACGCCGGACGGCCACCTCTTCTTACGACGTGTACATGGTGGATACACCTAAAAGAACTAACGACGATGACAAGGAAGATCCAGTCGAGGACAAACCTCCTGAGACACAGCCAAAGCACCGGCGTCAGCGGCGCCGCTCCAAGTCATGCCGTGGAAAAGGCAGCAACGCCGGCATGGGAGAGAACAATAATCCGGACGATGCCGAAGACAATGAAGATCCCGTTGAGGCAACTTCCGAATAGGACGAACAGGAAGACGGGCAAGTCAGCCCTGACGAACAAGCCATACACGAAGACTCGGAGGACGGTAATTATCTTCCGCTCTCACTACAAAAAAAGACACATCCGTGATATTTTGGGCCGAACGAAAAAAAATTCTGTCATACTTATGACACTTCTATGACGATAATTGTGACAAAACCCGGTATCATCATAGATGTGGTGGGGTCCTACTTCTATGACAAAAAATCATGACAGAAAATGGGATTTTCGTCCTAGGCGGGCCGGAGACGCAGCTGCATGACATTCTTTGGGTCGTCCATGACGGAAAAAACCGTGGTAGAAGCGAGGGCGAGGAAAATATCGGGGTGTTCCCGGTTACGGTGGGTGGTCGGGGACGAGCGATGCGCGTTTCTCTCGTACACGCACGCGCGTGGGTGCGAGGCGTTGGGCTCTAACTGAACCCGAGCGAGGCGTTGGGCTCTAACTGAACCCGAGCGATTGCACTGCAGGCTACGCGTTACTGTACCCGAGCGATCGATCGATGGCTGTTAACTGAACCCGATCGAGCGATTCCTTCGCTGCTGCTGCTAACTGAAGCCGATCAATGCTGCCTCTGGATGAACAGTGAGCGTTGCTGGGGGGTTTGGATGAATAGTTCCCGGTGGGGGTGGATGAACAGGACCCATGGTGTTGCCTCTAGATGAACAGTGAGTGTTGCTGGGGGGGTTTTTATGAACAGTTCCCAGTGGGGGTGGATGAACAGGACCCCGTGGTGTTGCCTCCGGATGAACAGGACCCCGATCGATCTAGCTGGTTGGGGCTGGATGAACAGGACCCCGTGGAGGGCTGGATGAACAGGACCACCCCGTGGAGGACAGGATGAACAGTAGACGGTGGAGGGCTGGATGAACAGTAGCCCGTGGAGGGGTGGTTGAACAGGAGCCCGTGGAGAGGGCTGGTTGAACAGTAGCCGGTGGAGTAGCGCGCGGTGGAGGCTGGATGAACAGGAGCCCGTGGATGAACAGTCGCAGGTGGAGGCTAGAGGAGGTCGACGGTGGATGAACAGTAGCCCGTGGAGGCTGGAGGGGGTCGAAGGTGGAGATGAACAGTATCCCGTGGAGTCCCGTTTTGCGGTACGCCACACCCCTCCCGATGAACAGGACCCCCATTTCGACTGTAGCGCTCCAACACAAGTTCGTTTCCTCCGTTTTACGGTACACCACACCCCTCCCGATCAACAGGACCCTTGTTTCGACCGTAGGAGGTCCGTTTCCTCCGTTTTGCGGTATGCCAGACCCCTCCCGATGAACAGGATCCCGTTTCAAACATGGTCGGTCGAACATAAGGCCGTTTCCTCTGTTCTGCGGTATGCCAGGCCTCGTTTCCATCGGCTGTTCCGTCCAAGCCGGTTGGGTCCCACGCGTTCCGTTGCCTCCCGATGAACACGACGCATTCCGTTGCCTCCCCATGAACACGACGACGACGCAGTTTCTCCGTTCCGACCCAGCCATGTACACGAGCCCTGGCCGTACGTACGCGCGAGTAGGCATTCGAGACCCCGCCCGTATGTACGTACGTGGTCGTATTTACTTTCTTGCGCCCTGGCCGCTGTACGTACGTGTACATGCTACGTGCGTGCCTCTACTACGACACGTGCACACCTCTACATTGACCAGTATGTACATACACGTTCGCGACCAGAATGACAACGCTACGTACGCTTCGACCAGGTGGGTCCCGAGTGTCACGCACTTCCTTGCCTGCGAAGATGTAGCTGGTGGGTCCCAGTAGTCAGGGGTGAATTGTTTTTTTTGCTCGGACGCACTTCCTTGCGTGCGAAGATGTAGCTGATAGGTCCCAACAGTCAGGGGGAAACGTTTTTTTCATGAAATACAGTTTCCCGTCCGGTGGGTCCCTACTGTGAGGTGGAGGAATAATTAGTTTGCGCGTAATAAGGACGCACTTCCTTGCAGCCGCCGTGGACCCATCTGTCAGCCTCTCCACGTACAGTACTCTTTCGATGGAAGTCGTTCCTTGACCACGTTGACCACGTCGCGCCGAGAGCACCAGGGCGGTGGACGACGGCGAGGCCTAGGAAGGGGACGACACGGAGCCGGGGAAGACACGGCAGTGGAAGCCCGCATGGAGAGGAGTATGAGGGTTCACTAGTTCGGCTGCGGTGTGAGGCTGCCGTCACCGCAGGGCCTGGCTAGCGGTGGGAATAGTAGGGGGCGGTGAGGCCTCTGCGACAGCACAGCCGGCCACAGGAGGCAGGAGCATGCGGCACGACCGGCGCTGCTTTGGGTGGCTGGAGCAAGAAGACCAGAGGTTTAAGAAGCACTACGGCCGTTGGATGGACATCGTACAGTCACTGGAGCTAGAATCGTTCATATTGACTAAGTTGACAAAGCACTCGTCCCCGTCAACTTAGTTGGCCCACAAGTCAGCCTCCCACCAAGGTGGGTCCCAACTAGCAGGGGGTATTCAATTTTTTGTGCGTAATAAGGAGGCACCTTCGATGGGTCCGAGCTGACAATGAGGGAAACATTTTTTTTGCAAAATACATTGGCCCGTCCGGTGGGTCCCAGCAGTCATGGGGAAGTTATTTTTTCGCCAAATACGGTGGCCCGTCCGGTGGGTCCCTGCTATCAGGTGGAGGAATAATTATTTTCCGCGTAATAAAGAGGCACTTCCTTCCAGCTGTCGTGGACCCAGCTGTCAGCCTCTCCACATACAGTACTCTTCCGATGGAAGTCGTTCCTTGACCACATTGACCACGCCGCGTCGAGAGCACCAGGGCGATGGACGATGGCGAGGCCTAGGAAGGGGACGACGTGGAGCCGAGAAGACGCGGCAGTGGATGCCCACGCGGAGAGGAGTACGAGGGTTCACTGGTTCGGCTGCGGTGTGAGGCTGCCGTCGCCGCAGAATAACAGGGGGTGTGGGTGAGTGGAGGGATGCCCTGGCCAGCGGTGGGAGTAGTAGGGGCGGTGAGGCCTGCGTGATAGCACAGCCGACCACGGGAGGCAGGAGCAGGCGGCACGACCGGCGTTGCTTTGGGAGGCTGGAGCAAGAACACCAGAGGTTGAAGAAGCATGACAGCCATTGGATGGACATCGTACGGTCACTGCAGCTAGAGTCGTTTATATTGACTAAGTTGACAAAGCCGTTGGTACGCGTCAACTTAGTAGGCCCACAGGTCAGCTTCCGAAACGCTGCGCCCCAGATGTCAGGGGGAGGAATCATTTTTTGGGCGGGTGAAGCTAGAATATCCGAGATTGAAGGAGAAGCACGGCATCCGTTGGATGGACATCCAACGGCCACTGCTGCTAGAACTGTGTGTTGACTATAAGTTGACAAAGCCTTGCATACGCGTCAACTCTTTTTTTTTGGGGGACGCGTCAACTTAGTAAGGCCACAAGTGTGTGGCAGAGAACTTATAGCCCATTTGAGATTTGTAAGAATGTGCAGCCAATTTTTGAATTCTAATGGAATTTACTACAGCCCATTTACAGTTTGTTAAAAGTACAGCCCATTTCAACCAACCGTTCAAAACAGAATTCAATAAAATTTCCCACATTTTGATGGGATCCAAAATATTTTTATCCCGAAATTTCTAGTCAGATTATATACAATTTCAATATAAATTTATATTACGTAAAAATCCAACGAAACATTGCGCTCGCAACAATTAATGAAATTGAAATTTTCAATATCCAAAAATAATATTTTATAAAGTAATTACGTGGTTGGTGCATTTTTTATAGTTACTGCCCAGTTTTTATAATTACATCCCATTTATTATTTCTTAAAGCCCATTTTCTTGTTAAGCCTAATGCATCCCTCCTAGGAAAGATTTGTAGCCCAGCGGGGCGGAGAATAACAACTTGACCTTGCCAGGGTATTCCTAAAAAAAGTATAGCTCGGCTAGCCATTTTTAGCTTGAAAAAAATTAATATCTGGGCTGGATATCTGGCTTGGGCTAGACGGGCCACAGCCCGCCCAGTTAATAGCTGCAGCGATGTTTTCGTTGTTGTTCAGAGGACAAAAATTAATATCTGGGCTAAACGTCGCTGAAGAAAAACTTTGCAGTGCTCACACCTCAAAAACACAAATACTGCTCGAGCTGCTTGGTCCTAGCTGTCGGCCGCTTCTTGTGCAATTCTCTCGTTTATTGACTACATAGGTTGACAAGGGTGTGGGACCATGATGTCAGGAAACCAGGAGGAAGCAAAAAAAATTATAGTTTTATATACTAATAAGGAGGCACTTGGGTACGTGCGGCTATGGCCCTAGTGGGTCCCCACTGTCATCCTCTCCAAGTAAAGTCATCTCCTCATCGTCATGTCCGTTGACCATGCTGACAACGCGAGACGGCGGCGCCACGGCGAGCGCAACAATTCGAAGGACGATGGAGGGGGCCTCGCGGGCCCTACGGATGGTCTGATACAGCGCCCGCTGCTCATTCAGGAAGCCAGGATCATAGGGCCATATGTCCGCGACGGCATTGTCGTTCGCTTGTTCACTGGTGCTTGTTGAGGAGACGGAGGTTGCAGCACAGGTCCTCCTGCGCTGGTAACTCTTCCGCCATTAGGACGTCGAAGTGCGGCCGCACCTGCTCTATGGTGAACACAGCATGAACCATCTTGGAAAGTGGCACCGGCTCCTGGTCGGAAGCTACGTCCATCGTCTGATTGTCGTCGCTCAGCTCGACGAGGTAGCTGGCGAGCTAGCATGTCCGGCTACTGGACCGACCCGCTGCCAAGCATGAGTGTGACTGCCCTGGCCCACCCAGACCGCCTCCCTCGCCCGCGCACGCTTTCCGCCCGAAACGGTCAGCACCGCCTGCCCCACTTCCCGGTGCATGCGATTGCTCCGCCTTCAAACGACACAAGTGCCGTCCGTCCGTCCTTCTACCGCCCACATTAATGATACGCGGTTGCTGAGGCGGCTACTCCGGCGCCACACGTCCGTCCCTCCGCCGCCTGTCATGGATCTAAGACTAACAGTAGAATGGGGGTAGGTATGAGGAGGCAAGATCCTAGCTATGGCGAAGTTGTACACATGAGTTTTATGAGTTCAGGACCTTCGCAGAGGAAGTAACAGCCTTACGTCTCGGTGCCCGAAGGCGGTCGACTGGATTATGTGTGTGTGTGTGTGTGTGTGTGTGTTACAGGGGGTGCGAACCCTTGTGCCAGAAGAGGGGGTGGCTTATATAGAGTGCGCCAGGACCCCGACCATCCTCCGTTACCAAGAGTTCAATGTACATAAAGAGGAGGCGTTACTGATAACGCCAGCCTTAAATGCCTTAATGGCTTTAAAGACTACAGAGTGAACGCTTGTCCGTTGCTGTTCTGGATGACTCCTGGTCTTCAGTAAGTCGAATGGATTCTTGTATGGTCGAGTGGTCGAGTGACCTCAGGAAGGAGGGGTCTCCGAGTAGCTGGTAGGTCGAGTGGATTGCACTCGACACCAGTGTTGGGCTCTCCCTTTTGTCTCTTGAGCTTCTTTGCTTCTAGGACAGCGACCCTGGATAGGGCGTATAGGTCAGGCCTATGAACCTGCCCCAGGTCTATGTCATCATCATTAGCCCCCGAATGGATTGAGGCCCGAGTGAAAAGAAGGCTCAAGTTGATCTTGCTTCGACTCTTGTGTTTCACAACTATTCATTTTTGAACGGAGGCCAGTGTTGGAACGTCGGCTTCATTTCAGTTGCCTTGATCGATCCAGATATTGCCGATTGGATTTATAACGTCATCCGTCGAGTGTAGTTTTTGACGCGAAACCTTTGGCGCGATTGGTTACGGCGTATCCCGGATTTCACGGGATTCGAAATTTCGGGGAAGCGCGCGAGGCGGAGCGCGCCGTGGTAAGCGGGGTGGATAAGCAAGAACGTTTCGATTTCCGCGCCACCTTTTTCGCCACGTATCCCGCGCACGACTGTTGAGGGATTTGACAGGATCGCCCGGGCCCACGCGTCAGCCACTTGGAAGTGGGCCTTTAAAAGTGACGAGGCCGAGGCGTCTGCACTGTCCGCGTCCATTCTCCTTCTTCTTCCTCTGTTTCTCCACCGCATCCGGCTTCTCCGCTCTCGACTCCGCCGCTCCGCCGCCATGGGGAAGGAAAAGACGGCGGCGCTGGAACGCGCGAAGAAGGCGACGGGGGCGGTGAAAGGCAAGAAGACGAATCGGGGGTCTTCGTCGCGGTCGGGGCTGCCGTTGGGTTGGATCCAGGGTGATTGGATCCGATCCTCGCTTCGGCAGGAAGATTTGGACGAGCTGGCCGAGTCCGGGCTGATCATCCACAAAGCTGCGCGGTTGCCGGAGGGGGAGACGGAGCCGCAGCCGCGGCCAGGTGAGTGTGTTCTGCTCGCCACCCATGTCGACCGCGGTTTCTCACTTCCTCCGCACCTTTTTCTCTCGGGCTTCTTGAATTTCTTCGGGGCCCAACTCCATCATTTTTCTCCCAACACCATCACATATCTTGCCGCGTTCGTGTCCATGTGCGAGAATTTCTTGGGGTGTCGACCGCACTGGGGTCTTTTCAAGCACATTTTCACCATCCGCTCCCAGACGGTGAAGAAAGCAAATTCGAATGACGAGAAAACCCACGTTATCCAGATGTGTGGGGGCTTGGGTATCCAGAAGAGGAAGAGGAGTTCTTTTCCTTCGATGACTCTCCCTGAGTCGGTCAGAGGCTGGCAGTCGACCTGGTTCTACTGCCAGGATATCGCGACCCCAGGCCAGTCGATTGGACTTCCCCCTTTTTCCTTCGATCGTGTTCAGACCCCCTCTCCGTTGAAAGTGACCGCCGCGGAGAAGGCAGAGACAGCCATGCTGGTCGATAGGGTGGTCCAACTGATCAACCAAGGCGTCACCGGCATGGATTTGTTGGAGGTATTCCTCAGTCGGCGCATCCAACCGCTCTAGGCACGTGACCACTCTATGTGGATGTATTCCGGAGCTGGCAACACCGCTCGGGTTGATCCAGAGGAGGTGCCGGCCAAAACAGTGGCCCAATGGCTGAGGAGTATTACAGGAAACAAGGACAACCCCAGGGGCGCCAGGAGAGACGATCCTTTCAGCAACAGCAATCAGCCAGACAAGGTTCGGCCGCTACAACCGATTGCATTTGGATACATTTTCCGACTATTTTTTAATCCGACTGATTTCCACTCGACTTCTTGTCTTGTAGATTTATACAGAGATGTACTCAATGCCCAATGGCGAACAAGCTCTGGAGCAGGACCATGAGGGCGAGGACAGCGCGGAGGAGAGTGGTGATTGGGAGTCGCCGGGCGACGATGATGAAGACGAGAGCGACGAGTCAGATGGCGAGGAGGTAGTCGACTCACCGCCTCATTCAGAACGTTGATCCAAGCAGCACCATGATCCAGCGGGCAGGCGCGGTAAGGCTGTGGCCTCGAGCGCTCAAGCGCAGAAGCGCGCTCGATCTTCAACTCCGGAGCTGGCAGAGAAAGTCACCAAGCAGCCCAAGATCAACCCCTCAAAGGCTCGGAAGACCTTGCCTAAGATTAAGATGGATGTTCCTGTTGCCTCCGGGTAAATGTTCTTTCCATGTTTTCTTGCTCCGACTGATTCTCCTGTTCTGACCGAGTGGATGGTGAACTTTTCCAGCCCAGCCTCTTCCGCGACTGATATGGATATCGACAAGGTCCCAGACGACGAGGAAACCGATGACGCAGCTACCTCCAAAGCTAGTAAGTCTGCTCGACTCAAATTTATTCTGCCGATTGGATTGTTCGTTAGTTGCATCTCTGATTTTTTTTCTGTTTGTTGCAGCTCCACGAGACGTTGTCATGCTTCCGGACGATGAAGAAGAAGTGCCCCTGAGGGAAAGGAGGAGGAGGGACAAGGGACCGAGCGGGAAACGCCTGAGGTTTAGGTTCCTCACTCGACACTGATGCCTGGGACGGCGGTCGTGCGATCCACAGATCCGGCTCGCACCAACGTCACTTTCGCTATCCCGCTATCGACTGATTGCCCATCAGGGTCAGCTGCTCAGACCCCTGCAGCTCCAATACAACTCCACGCATCAGGCCCAGCAGCTGCTTCGACTGCCCTGCCATCATCGCTTTTCACTGCATACCAAACTCCAGACGACCCACCGAGTGCCGCCAAGGAAGCTCTTCTTCAGTTGAATCTTGTGATAGGGCAGATGAAAGTGGTGCACGAGGCCAGTAAGGTGGCCTACAACGTCGGCGCTGCTCTACAAACCAATGTCCAGGTTAGTTGATTTCCGACTGATCTTATTTCTCATTCGATCACCCACTGGGGTGTGTCTGCCTTAAAGTTGTATAAGTCCACTTGAGTCGACTTGGATTGAGTCGATTGAGTCTTTGAACTAGTGGGGGCACGCTGAGTGCACCCACTGGGTATAGTCCCCGAGACCATAGTTGACTGCGGGCAGTCGACTGTGGTCTGAGAATCTGAATTTTCTCACTTGGCCTGGACGGACCAGGTCGAGTGGAACCTGAACCAGTGGGGGCACGCTAAGTGCACCCACTGGGTGTAGTCCCCGAGACCGTGGTCGACTGCGGGCAGTCGACTATGGTCTGAGAACAACTTTCTTCTTCTTCTTTTTTACGACTCGAGCTGGGCAGACCATGTCGAGTGTTGAATCAAACCAATGGGGGCACGCTAAGTGCACCCACTGGGTGTAGTCCCCGAGACTACCGTTGAATGTTTGATTCGGCGGTAGTCTTAGAGTAACTTTCACTATGATGTTCTTTTGTTTCTGTCGACTAATATGCCTTATATGTTGACTGCAGAAATCTTGTGATCTTGGGGCTCAACTTTCTACACTAAACCAGCAACAAATCAGCCTCAACCTTGATCTGGAACTGGCCAAGAAGAACCTCAAGACTGCTCATGACGAAGTAACTGCCATGGGAGGTAACCAATCGCCAACTGTCCATCTTAATACTGGCACTTTTCTGTGTGTGTTTTTAGTCACTTTGAACCGAGTGACTTCACTCGAACAGATGTGCGTAGTGAAAACCGTCAACTTCAAGCTCGTCTGAAGAATGTTGTTTCTTTAGAGAAAATGAAGCAGGCTCTGGAGAAGAAGGATCTGGATCTTGCTGCTGCCCAGATGGAGGCATGAGAGAAAACGGCACTTGCTGACAAGAAGCTTGCTTCAGTCGGCAAGTTAGAAGAAGAGAACTCCAAACTGAAGACCGTTGTCTCTGATGCCACTCGGGAGGTCGAGCAACTGAAGAAAGACAAGGACAAGCTGACTGACGTGATTGAAAACCTCAAGGCTAAGAAGGGCGAGTTAGAATCTTATCTGGGCCAGCTTGCTGCAAAACTGGTCTTAAAGCTTGAAGGTATTGTTGTACGACTGACTTGTTGCTGTTGAGTGATAGATCTTACTGTATTGTCGACTCACTGTTTACTCAACTGCGCAGAACTTTGCCAGGACTTTGAAGCAGAAATTGGACGGGTTGAGACGGATCTCGATCCCATAAACTGTCCAGTCAAAGATGACGCCACGATGAATGTGCTGCGGTTGGAATCCCGCATGGACAGCGCAGTTTCTTATCTTGCCCGTCTGAAGGCGGCGATGACTCGGGTTGATGCTGAACTCTGGCCTCAGGCGTAACTATCTCAAAACCTCGAGTCTCTGATGGCTCGACTAAATCAAATATCTGACCGAGTGCAAGAATGGAAGAAATCATCTGCTCGCTGCGGTGCCGATGTCGCCCTGTCACTGGTTCAAGTGCACTGTAAGGATGTCAAAGAAGACAAGCTGGCAGAGCTCAAGGTTGCTAACACCAAAAGGCACACTTTCCAGTCCTTCATGGACACTTTCCTTGACGCCGCCACTCGCATCGCAGACAGCATAGACCTTGACAGTTTCTGCGACCCAGCCAGTCCTTCTCCTGACGAGTGACCAAAAAACATTATGCTCCACCTTTATTTGCCTCGGAATGCTGAGTGATCGTGTAATCGTTAAACTTCTTCGGGTTTGATGCTCGAGTACGTTTGATCCGTGGTCCGGAACCTTAGGATTTATCTGAACTTGGTTTATCTCTACATATGCTTGTATTTGCCTTTGAGTGGAACTTGTTCTTCACTCAGAATAGTATTTGTGCTTGAGATGCAGCTCTGAGGAGGAGGTCCCAGTCAACCTGCACCTCGTCGACCTTGCAGATCAGGACAGGGCGCACGTTATACTTGTGGCGCAGCTCTGAGGAGAAGGACGCAGTCGACCTGCACCTCGTCGTCCTTGCGGATAGGGATGGAGCGCACATTATACTTGTAGCACAGCTTCGAAGAGAAGGTTACAGTCGACCTGGACCTCGTCGTCCTTGCAGATGAGGATGGAGCGCACGTCGTATTTGTGGCGCAGCTCCAAAGAGAAGGTTGCAGTCGACCTGCACCTCGTCGTCCTTGCGGATGAGGATGGAGCGTACGTTGTATTTGTGGCGCAGCTCCGAAGAGAAGGTCGCAGTCGACCTGCACCTCGTCGTCCTTGCGGATAGGGATCTGTTTCAAACTTAGGCGAGTGCTGGACTGCAGCTAAGCTCCTGAGTGAGGGTTGGTCACCACTCGGTAGGATTTTTTAAACTTAGGCGAGTACTGGACTACGGCTAAGCCTCCGAGTGTGAGGTTTGCTCACCACTCAGAGGATTTTTCAAACTTAGGCGTGTACTTGGACTGCAGCTAATCCCCCGAGTGTGAGGGTTGCTCACCACTCGGTAGGATTTTTTAAACTTAGGCGAGTACTGGACTGCAGCTAAGCCTCCGAGTCTGAGGTTTGCTCACCACTCGGTAGGATTATTTAAACTTAGGCGAAATGGATTCGCAGCTAAGCCTCCGAGTGAGAGGCTTGCTCACCACTCGGTAGGATTTTTTTTTCAAACTTAGGCGAGTACTGGACTGCAGCTAAGCTCCCGAGTGTGAGGGTTGCTCACCACTCAGTAGGATTTTTTAAACTTAGGCGAGTACTGGACTGCAGCTAAGCCTCCGAGTGTGATGTTTGCTCACCACTCGGAGGATTTTTCAAACTTAGGCGAGTACTTGGACTGCAGCTAAGCCCCCGAGTGTGAGGGTTGCTCACCACTCGGTAGGATTTTTTAAACTTAGGCGAGTACTGGACTGCAGCTAAGCCTCCGAGTGTGAGGTTTGCTCACCACTCGGTAGGATTTTTTAAACTTAGGCGAGTACTGGACTGCAGCTAAGCCTCCGCGTGTGAGGTTTGCTCACCACTCGGAGGATTTTTCAAACTTAGGCGAGTACTTGGACTGCAGCTAAGCCCCCGAGTGTGAGGGTTGCTCACCACTCGGTAGGATTTTTTTAACTTAGGCGAGTACTGGACTACAGCTAAGCCTCCGAGTGTGAGGGTTGCACACCACTCGGTGGGATTTTTCAAACTTAGGCGAGTACTGGGCTGCAGCTAAGCCCCCGAGTGAGAGGTTTGCTCACCACTCGGTAGGATTTTTTCAAACTTAGGCGAGTACTGGACTGCAGCTAAGCCCCCGAGTGAGAGGCTTGCTCACCACTCGGTAGGATTTTTTAAACTTAGGCGAAACGGATTCACAGCTAAGCCTCCGAGTGAGAGGCTTTCTCACCACTCGGTAGGATTTTTTTTCAAACTTAGGCGACTATTGGACTGCAGCTAAGCCCCCGAGTGGGAGGGTTGCTCTCCACTCGGTAGGATTTTTCAAACTTAGGCGAGTACTGGACTACAGCTAAGCCCCCGAGTGAGAGGCTTGCTCACCACTCGGTAGGATTTTTTAAACTTAGGCGAGTACTGGACTGCAGCTAAGCCCCCGAGTGAGAGGCTTGCTCACCACTCGGTAGGATTTTTTAAACTTAGGCGAAACGGATTCACAGCTAAGCCTCCGAGTGAGAGGCTTGCTCACCACTCGGTAGGATTTTTTTCAAACTTAGGCGAGTACTGGACTGCAGCTAAGCCCCCGAGTGGGAGGGTTGCTCTCCACTCGGTAGAATTTTAAAAACTTAGGCGAGTACTGGACTGCAGCTAAGCCCCCGAGTGAGAGGCTTGCTCACCACTCGGTAGGATTTTTTAAACTTAGGTGAAATGGATTCGCAGCTAAGCCTCCGAGTGAAAGGCTTGCTCACCACTCGGTAGGATTTTTTAAACTTAGGCGAAACGGATTCGCAGCTAAGCCACCCACTAGGGGATTTAGAACGTATAAAAAAGGAACAACAATCATTTATGAGACTGTAAAATTGTGCCTTTGATAATCAAACTAGAAGGTATTTCTTATTACATCTCAACAGTCTGAATGCTTAAGTGTAAAAGGCGTGGAGCAGCTCCGCATTCCAAGCGCGTGTCTGGTCTTTCTTGTGCTCGACATTGTAGAGGTGGTATGCTCCGTTGTGGAGCACTCTGGTGATAATGAAGGGGCCTTCCCAAGCAGGAGCGAGCTTGTGTGGTTTCTGCTGATCAACTCGAAGAACCAAGTCTCCCTCTTGAAATGCTCGACCCCTCATGTTTCTAGCGTGGAATCGACGCAGGTCTTGCTGATAAATGGTCGACCGGATCAGAGCCATATCTCTTTCTTCTTCTAGGAGATCAATTGCATCTTGCTGAGCCTGTTCTACTTCATCTTCTGAGAAGAGTTCGACTCGGGGTGCATTGTGAAGTAAGTCACTCGGAAGTACAGCTTCAGCTCCATAGACCAAGAAGAATGGAGTTCGGCCAGTCGACCGATTTGGAGTTGTCCTCAATCCCCAAAGCACTGATGGAAGTTCATCGACCCAGGCGCCTGCTGCATGCTTGAGATCACGCATCAATCAGGGTTTCAGTCCTTTGAGAATCAATCCATTTGCTCTTTCTGCTTGTCCATTCGACTAGGGATGGGCGACTGAAGCATAGTCGACTCGAGTGCCTTGGGAAGCACAGAAGGCTCGGAACTCATCAGAATCAAAGTTAGATCCATTGTCGGTGATGATGTTGTGCGGAACACCATATCTGAATGTTAATTCTCTGATGAAGCTGACATCAGTACAGGTTTCAAGATTTTTGATAGGCTTGGCTTCAATCCATTTGGTGAACTTGTCGACTGCCATGAGTACATGAGTGAAGCCGCTCCTACCAGTCCTCAGAGGTCCGACCATGTCCAATCCCCAAACAGCAAAGGGCCATACGAGTGGAATGGTCTTCAGGGCTGATGCAGGTTTGTGAGGCATGTTCGAGTAAAACTGGCAAGCTTCACATTTGTCGACTATTTCTTTCGCCATTTCATTTGCTCGTGGCCAATAAAACCCTGCTCGGTATGCTTTGGCCACAATGGTCCGAGAGGACGCATGGTGACCACAGGTCCCCGAGTGGATGTCGTTGAGGATCACTCGACCTTCTTCTGGTGTTATGCATTTCTGGCTGACTCCAGTTACACTTTCTCTGAACAGCTGTCCTTTTATCACCGTAAAGGCTTTGGATCGACGGACGATCTGTCGAGCCTCTTCTTCATCTTCTGGGAGTTCCTTCCTAAGAATGTACGCAATGTACGGCACTATCCAGTCGGGAGTGATGACCAAAACCTCCATGATCAAGTCGACCACAGCTGGGACTTGGACTTCAATCGGATTAGTGGCACTCTTAGGTTGTGGGGGCTCTTCAGTGAAGGGGTCTTCCAGAACTGAAGGCGTATGAATATGTTCCAAAAACACACTGCTGGGAATGGCCTCCCTCTTGGAACCTATCTTTGCTAAATCATCGGCTACTTGATTTTTCAGTCGGGGTATATGATGGAGCTCTAACCCCTCAAACTTCTTCTCTAACTTTCTCACTGCATTACAATAGCCAGTCATAGCCGGGCTTCTGATGTCCCACTCCTTCATAACTTGATTAACCACCAAATCCGAGTCACCGTAGACCATGAGGCGATGGACGCTAAGTGAAATGGCCATACGCAACCCGTACAGAAGTGCTTCATATTCAGCTTCATTGTTGGAGGAGTCAAAATGAATCTGGAGAACATAGCTGAGCTTGTCACCTCGGGGGGGGGGGGACCAATACCACCCCAGCACCGGAACCATTCAGCATCTTGGATCCATCAAAGAACATGGTCCAATGCTCCGAGTGAATCTGAGTCGGCAGTTGCTGCTCAATCCACTCGCCGAGGAAATCTGCTATTGCTTGGGACTTGATAGCTTTCTTTGCCTCAAACTTGATATCCAAGGGAAGGAGTTCAATCGCCCACTTAGCCACTCGACCAGTTGCATCTTTGTTGTTCAGAATTTCTGACAATGGTGCGTCGCTGACGACTGTAATGGAGTGATCAGAGAAATAATGTGCAACCTTCTTCATGGTCATGTAAATTCCATAAACAAGCTTCTGATAATGCGGATATCTTTGCTTGGATGGAGTCAGAACTTCAGAAACATAGTATACTGGGCGTTGAACTTTATAGGCTCTTCCTTCTTCTTCCCGCTCGACCGTGAGTACTGTACTGATGACTTGTCCAGTGCAATATAAAGCAGTAAAGGCTCTTTGCTGATTGGGGCAGCGAGCACCGGCTGGGTGGAAAGCAGGGCTTTGAGTTCCGCAAACGTTGCATCAGCTTCAGGAGTCCACTCGAACTTGTCAGATTTCTTCATCAATCGGTAAAGAGGCAATGCCTTTTCACCAAGGCGAGAAATGAATCAACTCAGGGCGGCCAAACAACTAGTAAGCTTCTGGACATCATGCACACGCACAGGGCGTTTCATTGGGAGTATGGCACCAACTTTCTCTGGGTTCGCGTCGATCCCTCGTTCGGAAACGAGGAAGCCGAGTAACTTCCCGCCAGGAACTCCGAATGTGCACTTTGATGGATTAAGCTTGATATCATACCTTCTCAGGTTGGCAAAGGTTTCTGCAAGGTCAGCCAGCAGGTCGGAACCTTTACGCGACTTGACCACAATGTCATCCATGTATGCTTCCACATTCCGACTGATTTGAGTGAGCAGACACTTCTGAATCATCCTCATGAATGTGGCTCCAGTGTTCTTGAGACCGAATGGCATGGTGACATAACAAAAACACCTGAATGGAGTGATGAAAGCTGTTTTTATCTCATCGGGTCCATACAGTCGGATCTGATGGTACCCGAAATAGGCGTCTAGAAAAGACAGACGCTCAAACCCCGCAGTCGAGTCGACGATCTGGTCGATGTGGGGGAGAGGAAAATGATCTTTTGGGCAGGCCCGATTGATATGCTTGAAGTCAATGCACATGCGAAGTGAGTCGTCCTTCTTGGGGACCATGACAACATTGGCGAGCCACTCGGAGTGGTAAATCTCTCGGATGAACTCAGCTGCCAGGAGCTGAGCCACTTCATTGCCAATTGCTTTTCTCTTCTGTACGGCGGACCGTCAAAGATGTTCCTTGACTGGTTTCACTTTTGGGTCGACTCGCAAACGGTGCTCAGCCAGTCCCCTGGGTACACCCGGCATGTCAGAAGGTTTCCATGCGAAGATGGCCCAGTTCTCACGGAGGAACTGGATGAGCGCTTCTTCCAATTTGCTGTCGAGTGACGTTGAAATATGAGTAGGAGCAGCATTAGGATCGGTCGGGTGAATATGAATCAGCTTCGTTTCACCGGACGACTGAAATGCAGAATTTGTGGCAGGCTTCTTAGCTCGCAACAAATCACTCGGGTCTGCATTCTTCTAGTATTCTTGCATTTCGACTGCTGCCATTTGTGCATCGGCGATTTTTGAGCCCTTTTGGAAGCACTCTTTTGCCTTCTGCCGATTTCCAGTGATTGTGATCACTCCTCTGGGACCAGGCATCTTCAATTTGAGGTACATGTAACATGGTCGAGCCATAAAACGTGCATAAGCAGGCCTACCCAGAATAGCATGATAAGCACTCTGGAAATCCACTACTTCAAATGTCAACTTTTCCTTACGGTAATTCCTGGAATCACCGAAAACCACATCAAGGGCGATTTGGCCGAGTGATTCAGCCTTCTTGCCAGGTATAACGCCATGGAAACTCATATTGCTTTCACTAAGCTTGGACATCGGAATGTCCATTCCCTTCAAGGTTTCAGCATAGAGGATATTCAGGCCGCTACCACCATCCATTAGCACTTTGGTCAGTCGAGTGCCTTCAACAACTGGGTCGACCACCAACGCTTGCCTCCCAGGGGTGGCGATACGCGCTAGGTGATCAGACTGGTCGAATGTGATGGCAGTCTGAGACCATTTCAAATAACTGGGTGTTGCTGGAGCAACCATGTTTACTTCTCTGTTGATAACTTTCAGTCGACTTTTGCTCTCCACATCGGCAAAAATCATCAGAGTGGAATTGACGTTGAAAAACCATCGTCATCTTCTTACTTATCCTCATCTTTGTCCAGCTCCTTTTCCTTCTCATTGGGTTGCTTTTCTCGGAACTGCTGGATCAAAACTCGACACTGTCGAGTGGTATGTTTAGGATAAATCAGATTACCCTCTTCATCCTTCTTGATGTGAATGTGACATGGCAAATCCAACACATCATTTCTGGCTTGATCTTTCACTTTCTTGGGGGTCCAGGGCCCTTTGGGCTTCCCCTTGAACTTTCATTGAGCCACGGCTAAGGCTTCACCAGGAGCAGCTGGCTCAGCTTTGCGCTTCTATTTCCGACTGGAATTCCCTCCTCCGGTTTCCTGGGCGACTGTTTTGTGCTTTCCACTCTAGAGTCGGTCTTCTTCTTTGCTATTAGCGTATTTGGTGGCAATCTCCATCATCCGTGTCAGCAACATATCCCCTGTCCGACCGAATTTCAGATTCAACTCTCGATACTTAACACCTTCTTTGAAGGCACAAACTGCTTGGTGATCTAACACATTCTCGACTGTATGGCGCAACATGATCCATCTCTAGATATAGTCTCTTAGGGTTTCATTCGGTTTTTGCACACAATGCTGCAATTTTGACAATCCCGTTGGTCATTTGCAGGTACCTTCAAAAGTCCTAACAAACACTCGGACGAGTTCCTCCCAACTGAATATACTGCCAGGTGCTAACTGGTTCAACCATGCCCTGGCCGAGCCTTCCAACATCAGAGGAAGGTGCTTCATGGCCACTTCATCATTGCCACCACCAATTTGTACAGCCACTCGGTAGTCTTCAAGCCAACTGTCAGGCTTAGACTCACCAGTAAACTTGCTGACTCCAGTCGCCAACCTGAAGTTGGGAGGAATCACTGCGGCCCTGATGACTCTGCTGAAACACTCGGGACCTGAAACATGCACTCTGCTGCCAGTCGGGTAATCTCTGTCATGGCCTTCTCTGTGTGCTCTGTTCCTGTCAACCAGACCTTGAACGAGAATAGATCTCGCATCAAAGCCCGGCCCCCTTGGGTCGACTGGTAATCTTCGCTCGCCACTGTGAGGGCGTTTGTCATCATGCCGCCGAGGCACATATGACCCACTCCTCGGAGGAGGCGTGGGCACTCGACGACGGTCATCGTGGCCGGGTCGCTGATCATATTGCTCGTGGTTTCTGTACTGATCTTGCCTGTGCCCACGTCCTTCACGCCGCGGGGGCGATCTTGGGCTGTGAGCCGACTGAACCGTATCTGCCATCACAGATCTGCTATGAATCCTGTTCCGCGACTGAGATACCGCTGGGTTCTGCTCTTCGGCCGCCCGGAGTAAGGCCCGGATCTGCATCAAACCTCTGCCAGCCTCCGACTGGGAAGGCTGAATTGACTCTGCTATGCGGGCCGCTATCGTGAGATTTTGAATCGGAGTGCGATATACCTGAGGTTGAGGCGGAAAAAGCTGTCGTCGACTGGACTCAGGGATCCGCTGCCGAGCACGCTCATCGAGTGCATGCTGCAGATTCTCCAGTCCAGTGCGCTCAGCCAAGTTGGCCAGGCGCGCCTCCTCCAAGGCCCGGGCCTCGGGGGTTTCTCCAATGATAGGAGTGTGAAGCGCATCCATATTACGGCAGTGAAGCTCTTCCCTCTGCTGCGAAGAGAGGGGCTCGGGGCGGTACTCCTCGTGAACGCGTGACAGATCGCCGCCACCATCACCGCCGTCGTCGCGAGGGAAGCCAGGAGGATTGCGTGGTCCATTGACCATCAAGACTTCTGCCGCGGGATCGCTCCTATCGCACTCGGATGCGGTCTCGAGGAGCTAGTCGACAGATCGAACAGGTCATAGAGAGTTTCATCAGGCTCGATTGCCTCGACTTGTGGGGTGGCCGACTGACGGGCCACCGCGTGTCTCACCCACCGCTGGATCCGCGACTGACCGGATCGCTTGTGCCGGTGAACAGCGGAGGGCGAGGACACCATAGGAGCCAACCGATACTGGGCCGACGGCTGCCGGAGAAGGACGTCGCGGACGCATGCGTGAAAGTGCGTCGCCCCGCGGACGGGGAATGCCTCGATGTTGAGTGGAGCTTCCTAAAGCCAAGCAGAGTCATCGGCAACGAAAACGAGTGCGCCGAGACGGATCTCGCGGCCCTCAACCAATCCGCCGGCGGAAACCATGATGATGAGAATCGAAAAAAACGCAACTCCATCAAAAAGTCGCTAAGACACCTGCCCCACGGTGGGCGCCAACTGTCGTGGATCTAAGACTGACAGTAGAACGTGGGGTAGGTATGAGGAGGCAAGATCCTAGCTATGGCAAAGTTGTACACACGAGTTTTACGAGTTCAGGCCCTTCGCAGAGGAAGTAACAGCCTTACGTCTCGGTGCCCGGAGGCGGTCGACTGGATTATGTGTGTGTGTGTTACAGGGGGTGTGAACCCTTGTGCCAGAAGAGGGGGTGGCTTATATAGAGTGCGCCAGGACCCCGGCCATCCTCCGTTACCAAGAGTTCAATGTACATAAAGAGGAGGCGTTACTGATAATGCCAGCCTTAAATGCCTTAATGGCTTTAAAGACTACAGAGTGAACGCTTGTCCGTTGCTGTTCTGGATGACTCCTGGTCTTCAATAAGTCAAATGGATTCTTGTATGGTCGAGTGACCTCAGGAAGGAGGGGTCTCCGAGTAGCTGGTAGGTCGAGTGGATTGCACTCGACACCAGTGTTGGGCTCTCCCTTTTGTCTCTTGAGCTTCTTTGCTTCTAGGACAGCAACCCTGGATAGGGCGTATAGGTCATGCCTATGACCCTGCCCCAGGTCTATGTCATCATCACCGCCCACCATTGCTATATAAACTGCTGCGCCGGCCATAGCCGCAGTCACCGCATCCATTCCTATTCTCCTGTCCACACCACTACTGCCCACCATGGCTTCCTCGCGCTCCAACGCTCTTCGGGACAGGCGGATGACGGACCACAAGGAGATGGCAGCCATTGTTGCCGACTGGCTGGCCGGCAGGCAGCCGGAGGATGACGACGTCCCAATGGAGAACATGGTAGTCGACGATCCGGCGCCAACCCCCTCCTCCGTGCCATCCTCGCCGGTGCATTGCACCATGACCATCGGCGAGGCCCGTGCCCAATATATGGACACGGTGAGGCAGAAGCTTGAGGAGCAGTTCCGGGAGGCGCAGGCCAACGCCGCCTACAACCACCATCTCCTCCAGGAGCACCAGCAGGCGGAGGAGCAGATCGCCGCGGAGCGGGCGGAGCAGGAGGCGCTGCTCGACTCGTACCGCTCCGCCCGTGAGGGCCGCCTCGAGCGTTGGCGGTACCGCATGCGGGTGGCGGAGGCTGCGGCCGCCTACAAAGAGGGTAATGAAGCGGGCGAGGCGCTGTTTGGCGAGACCGAGGACGAGGCAGAGGACAATGCCGGCTCCAACTAGTCCCCGCTCCGCTGGTGTCGACGAGGCCCTACTCCGCCGAGGCCCCGCGGCGCCAGCAACGAGGGGGAGGATTTCCCCCGCTCCGCCGAGGCGCCGCCCGCCGGCAACGTGACAGAGGACATCACCGGCTCCGCCGAGGCCCCGCCCCGCTGCCAACGAGGCCGCGCCACACAGAAAACGAGGAAGAGTAGAACACGGTAGGTCGCCGCCGCTCGGGTCCAAGTAAGGCCACCGCTGCTACCCTCCGGTTGCTAGCACTGAGTTGTACATCATGGAGCAATTCTATGATTACAGGATGATTAAAGAGCACTCCGTGGTTGAGCAAGCTCATGAGATACAGTCATTTGCTAGAGAACTTGAGCACTTCAGTTGTATGCTACCGGACAAGTTTGTTGTCAGAGGTATCATCACTAAGCTTCCTCCTTCGTGGATCTCATTGGCACTCTTGATGTGGAAGAAAAGGCGAGAGCAAAGGACACACGTGCTCGAGGAATTGAGGGAGGATCTAGTGCCAATCTGGTACAGAAGAAGAACTTCCAGACCCACAAGTTCAAGAACAAGGGCAAGTTTGATGGTAAAGCAAAGTTTGATGGGAAGAACAAGGTTGTGCAACACACGAACTTCAAGAAGAAGAATGACAAGAAGAAAGGTGTTTTTCATGTGGGGATCCTGATCATTGGGCTCCTAGTTTCCCTAATCGCTATGAAAAGCTAGGTGGGTTGACCACTGACGGCCGGTTAGCTTCTTGGCGGCGACGTGGAGTCAGAGAGCTATGTTGGAGAAGGACGCTGCTTCTACTTAACTGCTGGTGCAGTTGGCTGACTAACACGTGGGCCCAACAGGCATCTAGGCCACATGTCAGTTACGCAAATGCACCTGTAGTTAAGTCACTGAAGCTTCTGTTCGGCTCAGCCGGACACAGGTGGGTAGCTTCGGTTAATTAATTATACCTCCAGCGCACCCCTTTTTAGTTGAAGAATGTATGAAATGTAATGAAATCCGGCATGTTTATATGAAATCCGACCGTGTATGAATGAATTTATTTCGATTAGTTCGAATTCTTGTATCACTAGCATTGGATGAACATGCAAAACAATACGTACTAGCATTATTCCCAGGGTGATCACCTCGTTTGCAGCAGTTTCACATGTACTCCCTCCGGTCCTTTCTAGTCTGCATACAAGTTTTGTCTGCAGTCAAAGTATCTCTACTTTGACCAATCTTATATAAAAAAGTATGCACTTTCACAATGTGCGAAGTAAAAAGGAACAGAAGGAGTACAAAGAGTTTGAGCAGCTTTTTAGCGTTCATGTACATTGCAATCAAACACACAGGCCTGGCAATTCATGAGAACATTCAAAACAATCGATGATTATGCATCTCAGCGATTCATATGTCAGAGCCAATATTTACTTCACAAATAAAGAATAAAGAAAAAATGGATCGACGCTGCTGACAGCAAAGGGCGTCTCATTCGAAAATATCAAACGCATGTCTTCTTGCTAAAATCAATGAGCAAAATTTGACAAGGTTTTCCCATTCCAAAATATCAAATGCCTACGATTGTGGAATGGGTAGGGTTTGCCATCAGTTCGGACATTGACATGGCAACTCGTGCTAAATAAACCAGCTGTTCTTTTTGTGCAGTTCCACCAAAATCTACCAAATTCGCGCGTAACTTGTATGATTTCGCCCTTATATGTTGCAACGCCTTGAACTTATCGACACCTCCTTTCTTGTATGATTTCAACCAAATTCGATGTATTCATGAACATTTTGTGCAGTTCCCATTGAAATCTGGCTGAGCACCCCTGTTTGCACAAATACAAAAAAAATGATTAGTATAAAGCAAACTGTACTATGAATTGACAGTTTAAACAGGCACCTACATGGTCCATGTAGAGCACACTTTTAGAAAAATGGAACTCACAGGGAAGAATCCTAGAACAACATTGTACTCGCGCATCACAGCAAGAAAATGGAGATTTGTCAGTCCTTCTGAGCTGAAGTTAGGTTGGTCTTGTGGGGGTAATGTAACCATCCTTCAATTGCTCCTTCTGATGAGAAGATAGACAGGGCTTCTTCATCCTGGCATAATCGGAACTAGTCACTTCACGTACTCCATATTCTTCTTCAGAGGAGGATGATCCTGTTGTGCAAAGACAAGAGGATAACTAAATGCTAGCATCCCTGTTTGCTTGAAAAAAGGAAAGGAAATATTTAAAACAGCACAGATGAAGCACTTCTCAAGGACAATACCACTTTTTGATGACAGTATCTAAACAGTAGCATAACACCAATAGAGATGACAAAGCTCAATCATATGGATGAAATCGGTGGGCGAGTACCAACCTTTGTCAGGAGGCTTATTGTGTAGAGCATACAGATGAAGCACTTCTCCAGAACCATCTGTTGCTATCTACTGTGGTGGCCATGCTTACTATATACTCCTCGATTAGATTAATGTTTCCAACATCTTCTTGTGCAGTTCCACTAAAATATATGGTATCTTCAAAGAAGATCCCTGTTTGCACAAGTAGAGATAATTACGTATTACATTAAGAGTGGCATCAAATCAGTGGCAAAACAATTGCTCGTTCCAGCCATAGCAATAAATTAAGATGCAAGACTATATCATTACTTGTGTCATCACAGTTCCAGTGCTTCATTACAGCACCAGGAGTTGATTTTTGTTTTTCTTCCGCTTGTTCTTCCCCTTCATCACTTGGTTCAATAACAGACAAGCTTCGCCTTCAATGTAAGATTTGGCATGTCAATTAGGTTGCGCAAGTATAGCACTAAACAATGACATTAATTTTCTGATGAAAGTGGAAAAATATAGGCCAACAGTTGTGAAATATCCTTATCTTACCTCAATGGGATATTGCGGTGCACATACAGATTGGAAGTCTTGTCTCCATCTGTGCAGTTCACTAAAATCAAGCAACATTACCGTACAAGTAGCACAACATATGAAAGCACACTGCAGAATCATGTGAAAGAAGGCTAGTACTGACCTCTCATGACGCGGAATTCAAACAACTCACAAGAAGAAGATCTGAACCAAATTTGCGAACACGGATAGGAAGTAAGATCTCCTCTTGTGCAGTTCCACTAAGATCAAGCAACGTTGTCGGTGTGACATTTTGGTTGAACTGCACAAAACACTCTTAAAACAAAATTGTTTTGTGTAGTGCAACAAAAGGTCACAATGGCAACGAGGTGAAGTAGATAACCCTGTTTACACAAAGGTGCAAAGGAAACAACTAGTGGTCAATAACGGTGGATGACATAGAAGCCAACAAAAAGAAGCATCTACCTTATAATGGGAAAGAAAGCAAGACAGTAGCATTTCTCAAACGGTGGCATTGATTAATATTAGCAGAGAGATTATATTAACAATAAAATTCGTTAAACATGTAATTTGCTTTTAACTGTTGCATTGCATCAATTTTCCAGCGGCATTATTAGAGGGTGCTTGTTTACAGGGACATTTTGGTGGAGGAACTAAAAAACTCCGTGTCAGTCCCATCTAAACCAAACATGAGGGACTTTTAGGGACTAAAAGTGGGCATTTGGGACTAAACAAAGAAGACCCCGAGGGAGAGTCTTTTTGGGACTTTTTCCAACAGTTGCCCCTGCCACGCATCGCACCTTGTCTCTATTAGTTCATTACTAGGGGTAACATGGTCTTTTAGCATGTCATTTAATAACCGCTAGTCCATGTTTAGTCCCTGGAACCAAGCAGGTGGGGACTAGGGAGTTTTTAACCAAACAGGGCCTTAGATTAACAACAACTAAAGAGTTGCATGGGACAGTGGACGCACCAGCACCATGTGCATCTACCGATGTACTGGGGTGATGCACAGTGTGTTGCAAAAAAGAACAAACAACCAAGGAGCATATTTGTATTGGTCCCACTTTTGTTATCTTTAGACACCTTTCCCTATGTGAGCGCAGCAAATCTAGTCCTGCTCAAACTCTACAGCCTTGTCACCCAAAACAAAAGATCAGTTTGTTACAGATGTGCGTACTGCGTTTGTCATTGTTTTCCCTTTTCGACCAGCGTAGGTGCTGGATAGCCAGTCTATACTAGTACTTTCCCCACTTCCTTTCCTCTGTGAACCACGTCCTAGATTTATGCTATACAACTTTCCCCACTACTTTCCCCCATTCCTGTCCTCTTTGAACCACGTCTTAGATTCATGCGATACAACTTTCCCCACTACTTTCCCCCTTCCTTTCCTTTTTGAACCACGTCCTAGATTCATGCTATACAACTTTTCCCACTACTTTCCCCCATTCCTTTCCTCTTTGAACCACGTCCTAGATTCATGGTATACAACTTTCCCCACTACTTTCCTGTTTGATCCAACACCTAGATTCGAGTGCAGAAGCAGAAAAAGCCCACATGCAGCTAGAGCAATGCATGTGGAATAAGTAAATTATACCTTAAGGTTCTTGGGGTGTGGTTCGGTGGGCGACCGGAGGCCCTTCGACCCACACTATGTACGGCGGCGAAGAAGAAGGGGTCGGAGGCCATCCCGCGTCGCCGCTGGGTGAAAGTGAACAGCTGCGCCGGTAATGGATTCCCTCCCTCGCCGACGGCGACAACGTTAAGCCTCCTTCCCTTCCCGGCAGACGGATCCTGCCGGCTCTTTGACCAGCAGTGAGGGGAGAGAGAGAGGCCAACGAAGTCTTGTTTAGATCTGGAGAGGGTGAGAGAGTGTGAAGAGAGCAACTACAAGCAGACCAGCAGTGAGGGGAGAGAGAGAGAGAGGCCAACGAAGTCTTGTTTAGATCTGGAGAGGGTGAGAGAGTGTGAAGAGAGCAACTACAGGCGCTGAGGCTCCAGCGTGTATATATATACTGGAGAGAGTGTGAAGAGTGCAAACCCTAGAAAACAAGCGCCGAGGCTGCAGCTTATACGTGATGAGGTGATTATACGGTCACTACGAGATCGTATAGCTCTGTATCCATCCATTTTGACCAGTCAAAGAATCCTCCTGGCATGAATTATGCTCAAGTGTAGTTATCGAACCCGAGACCTCAAGTTTGATGAGCGAACAGGCTAACCAGCTACACAACCCTCCCGTTATGTTCAACGAGAGGAAAATAACCTTTTATACATTCCTGCATTCGTGTGACAAGCATGCCGTGTTTTTTTGTGTGGGAGTCATTGGGATTTAAATCATAATCGTGTCATGTGGCTTTGGTGGTAAGACTATCCACAGTGGTGCAGAAATAATGCAGCCTTAGTCACCTTACCTCTCTCCACTTAGTACATTGGGTCCCACCAGTCAGAGGGTGAAACAAACAAATTAATAAGAAAAATTAAAAGCGCCAGTGGTGTATCTTACCTCACACATCTCGCTACTGCTCGAGAACACTGTCCAATTGATCCCTCTGTTCGCTCACGTACTATTTTAAGTGAATCCTTATTATAACATGCACACAATTTTGGGCACTTGTATTCGACCTAAGTCAGTGTGCCAGCGTATCTCGTACGACTCCCTCCGTCTAGGTGTAATAAGGCACATTAGAAGGTGCAGCGGGACCAAGGTGCAAGCATATTGGAGGAGAAGGAGAAACTTGACCAGTCATTCCTCCAATCAAAGCCCTGATTTCTGTCTCTAAACGCAACAATTAATTCAAACAACTAAGAGATGTCGTTTTAGCTACCATGCAGGGCCACGTATTAACTCGCATGCAAGCCGACTTTGATTTCTTGACTGATCAACACGTAGTTGCGCTCCATGCATTAGGTTTCCGGGGGAGATAACAAGGCAGAGTAAGGAGCGTTTGGTTACATTGCTTAGGCTGGTCATAGTGGTGAGTAACTTGGACTAGTACAACATGCATATGTTACTAGTCTATGTTACTACTACGCGAAGTTTGCCGTCCGAAGCGAGCCGATCTGGCTCTCCTGAGCTAGCAAGGTTTTTCTAGCCCACCCAAGCTAGCTGGCCCACAAATGCTAACATATTTTAACAGTTCCAAACGCCTAACCTTGCCCGGCTATGCTATAAGTTGTTCTTGCTAAGGATCCAAACGCTCCCAAAGTAACAACGCTTGCTAGCAACGAGGCCAGGAGGGGATTGAGATGCGAAGTTAATGGACGACGCCTAAACATTTTGGGAATATCTGATTTCCGTAGGATGACTTAACACATAGACGGAGGGAGTACTACTCCACAGTCCAGGTTTGATGGAATATTCGTCACCTCTTCTCTTCTTGTACGTACTCCATTTGTATCTCACTTCCTGTGGCTTCGCACTCGCACGATTTTCCTATTCTATGAACATGTGTGTGCGTGTGCGTGTGCGTGTGTGTGTTTAACAGGATGTGTGTGTTAGAGAGAGCGACAGATCGACCTACTCCTACAGAGAGATGGTGTGTAGTGTACGATTTTAGCCGTGAGAGTCGGTGCATCCTCTCGTTTCCGGGCATCCGGTAGGGACAGGCGGACAGCTGCCACGCCCGCTCCTGACTAGCCTGGCCCACCCAAAGCCCCTCCATCGCCCGCGCGCGCTTCCCGCCCGAAATGGTCAGCGCCGCTCCAAAGAATCGGTGCCGCATTCATGCCCGGGCAGAGCGGACGCGACCTCTCACTGGCGCCTGCGTTGAAGGGAGAAGCGGATTCAAGAGTGATGGTTGCTTCGTCCGTCCAACTTACTGCTGGGTCTATGTGATTTGACGGCTCATTGGTCATTATTACTGAGGTGGTAGGACTACTGGATGTCCCACGCTTTCGGCGAAAGGAGGTACTACTAGATTACAATTTTCTCCATTCTTACGGCGGAGGAGTGCAAGAGCAGTGAAAACACGCAGGCTCAGTGATTACATGGCCCACCTCACACTATCACCATATTTTCTGGACACCGTGCGACACCTACAGTAACTCTTTACATAGTACTCCCTCCGTTCCTAAATATAAGTCTTTGTAGAGATTCCACTAGGTGGATTACATACGGAACAAAATGAATGAATCTACACTTAAAATTCATCTATATACATCCGTCTGTGGTTCATGGTGAAATCTCTACAAAGACTTATATTTAGGAACGGAGGAAGTACTTGTATAGTACGTACTGTAATTTATCAGCGAGATAGTACAATGCTATGAAGCTTCCAGCTTCTGTTACATGTATCATGCATCCAAGGTTGCTCGTTGCAACATTTCATCAAATACAAAGGAGACTAACATGCATGCTATTGCATCTCAATGATTGACAGGTCATAGCAAATATGTACTCCCTCCGTTCCAAAATAAGTGTCTCAACTTTATGCTAAATACAGAGCAAAATGAGTGAATCTACACTCTAAAATACTTCTATATACATCAGTGTTTGGAGTATGTACTAGTAGTTCATATTGAAATCTACTAAAGGACATATATATTCCAAACAATATGATAATATCTCTAACCAAGGTAGTAGGGATGAGGAGTAAACGGAGGGAGTAGTAAAATTTTCTCCTCGTCCTGCGAGCCACCGCGCACGTGGGCGAGGGAGCGGGCGTAAGGCGTATAGTACTACTACTACTCATGCAGTCCCTAGCCATTGAAATAGAGACAGCTAAAGAAAAAACAATCCATGTAGTCCCTAGCCCTTGAACCGTAAACCCTAACCAGGCTTTAATTTGCTGGCAACGTCGGTGCTTCCTAAGAAATGAAGTTTGCAACCCTTTGACCATCGGATCATTTTGTGCAGTTTCACCAAAATCGAGATGAGCATCCCTGTGGCAGAGAAATTGAAGAAGCGTGATTAGAATAAGATTACTGGGACTAGTTGATGAGACATAAACTCATCACAAATACAGTACGTAGAAGCCAGTAGAGGTATGTGCGGGGCAAAGAAGTAGAGAAATATCCACATGGAGTGATGTGGCCAGCTGGAGCAGTGGTGCAAGCCGGCTGTAAAGGGAGTTGTACCTGAGGGATGTCGGGACGTAGCTCAACCTTGAGGAGGGCAGCGGGAGGAGGCAACTACCCACGTCGCGGCAGTGAGCAATGGACGAAGGCAACCTCACCGGCTTTGTGTGAGAGAATGGCAGGGACCCCTGATCGGGACGTGCCGACAGTGGGTTTTCGCCGCCGGGGACGGTGACCGCATCTACACTAAGCATCCACCCCTTCCCCCAGCGGACGTGATCCGCCGAGATGTTAGAGATGTGGCCACAGTGGTTTTGTGCGAGAGAGTGTGAAAACTGAAGAGAGCAACCCCAGCAAGAAACCGTGTAGGCTCGTCCTACCTATGTATATAGTGGAGTGGTTTCCTTTTCTCCCCATATGAACCTATTTATATTGCGTACGTGCCACTGAAGAAAAAAAAACTTTATTTATAAATGACGCGGCACCTACTACTCGTTCTCCTATAAACCTTGCGCTTGGCATCTCCAAACTATTAACCTTGCGATTGGCTCTTCGCCTCTTCGGGAAGTCGAGCAATAATGGTACTGCAGTATATATCGTTCTGGCTATATGAGACCGAATGAATTGTTGCACGTCCACCACGTGGCGAGGGGCGAGGGAGAGTGCGTACTATTACGTCCTTTTCAATATGGACTACATACGGAGCAAAATGAGTGAATCTACACTCTAAAATACGTCTATATACATCAGTGTTTGGAGTATGTACTAGTAGTTCATGTTGAAATCTACTAAAGGACATATATTCCAAACAATATGATAATCTCTCTAACCAAGGTAGGGACGAGGAGTAAACAGAGGGAGTACTAGTAAAAATTTCTCCTCGTCCTGCGAGCCACCGCGCGCGTGGGCGAGGGAGCGGGCATAAGGTGTAGTAAGCAAGCTTCACCTCATCCTGCGAGCCACCGCGCCCGTGGGCGGGGGAGACGGCATACTAAGCAAGCTCCTCCTCGTTCTACGAGTTGACGGGACACATCAAAAGTACTCCAGTGTATAGAGCCTTGCCTCTAAGGTAGGCCCCACATGGTTTGCCTCTTTTTTAACATAACGCGTCAAGTCGCAATTTGTTTGTTCACCCGTGGTAGACGATCCTCCCTCCATCTAGTGGACAACCAGTACACGTGTCAAATTACCACGTGGGCTGGCTTTTCGTACAGAAATGAGCTCCACCGTGTACTCGCGCGGGTGTGGTTGGGAAAGAGACGGGAGTACGTGCGTCGTGCGTGCACCTCTTCTCTTCGTGCACGTCCCCCACCTACATGGGTGTGTGTGAGAGATACAAACCTAGACAAATGGCTTGTGCGTTCGTGGGTGTTTTTTGTTTTGGGGGGAGGTTGATTTCGTGAATGTATTTGTGGGAATATGTGTCGATGACATCTCAAAAAAAATTGCATGCAATGTGTGTGAAATGGAGGTCTATCCATATCATATATAGAGGGTCGGCTAATCCACGAGAAGAGAGGGAGGGGTCATAGATATCGATAGAGTCGAAGAGAGGATCAAGTGGGTGGGTGCGAGATCGGTGAAGAGAGCCATCAAAATTGTGTGTGTGTTCAAGTCAAAGATATAGGGCAACTAACCTAGCTACTGGAACGTCAGAGGGCACAAGTCAAGTTTGTGTGTGGCAGGGAGACATGACTAGAGCGCTCGATGTATCGGTGTGTGTGTGTGTGGGAGGGGGTGGGGGAAGGGGTAGGCAGAGGCCTAACTATAGAGGTGGAACGACTCATATATGTGTTGAGAAGGAGAGACCCAGCTATGTCTTGAGGGAGATCGGTCGACATCCATACATAACTGAAGGACGGGAAATAGGATGGGACAGAGAGAGAGGAGAGAGAGGGAGGGAGAGGGGTAGAGTGCTGGATGGGTGATGGAGTTGCTTCTCGGAGATGGTGGGAGAGGCCTACTAGACAAACTGAGGGTGGAACTGCAATATTATCAATAAGAGTGGGGATGTGTTTCTGTGTGTGCCTGTGCGTGATAGATCTGTCGGGACACATCCATGGATGATGAAGGGGAACCATGTGTTTGGTAAGCAAACCTGACTAGATCGGTGGATCAATTGTTGTTTGTCGGAGGAAGGGAGAGACATAACTAATGAGGTAGATCGATCGACACGTAGGGACAAACGAGTTATAAGGACCTAGCTAGCTATATGTATAGCGGGAGATCGGTCGGTGTACGTCCATTTGTTAGAGGCAAATAAGGCCCGGCGAGACGGATAGACAGAGAGAAGGGAGCTAGGAGGTGGTGCGAGAGGCCCAACTACTAGCTAGATAGGGGGAGGAGTGTGCGGTTGTGAGATCGATGAAAAGAGGGGCGAGAGTTTACACGTGCGTGGGACCGTATGAGAGACACGAGGCAAGGACACATAAAGGAGGAGATTGAAGGTGCGTGTGTATGTTGTAGGCAGACATCGCTGGAGAGGTTTATCGATCGGTGTATGTCGGAAAGGAGTTGTGGAGATTGTGGGAGAACGACCTAAAGAAAAAAAATGAATGTGCGCGATGGATAGAATGCTGAGGGAGGGGGAGGGCGAGGTGGGCGTGTGCATGCACGAGAGAAAGTTAGGGTTTAAGAGACTAACAAAGATCATAATTTGATATGAAAGTGGATTCATATATTTGAATAGGATATCATAGTGTTTTAAACATATGCATGCATGAATATAGCGGTGATACGCGTGTTGTGGTTTTGCACATGTTATACCATAATGTGATAATGCATGGCGTTTGCAACTCACAGCTAAATGTCGAACAATCTAAACCATACTATACATCGAACAATCTCACATTTTAATTGAATTTGTGATAATGTGTGGCATTTGCAGCTTACAACTAAATATTGAACAATCTAAACAATACTATATATCGAACATTCTCACATTTTATTTGAATTTGTGGTAATGTGTGGTGTTTGCAACTCACATCTAAATACTTGTAGGCGTAGGGGGTGGGGCACCATACATAATGTGATAAACACATTATACATATGAGACATGGTTTAGTTTGTGAAGATCTGACTAGAGCTTGAAATGTACTATGATTTGAAATCAACATAAAGTGGATTCAAAAAATCGAGTTGGAGTTCATATAGTACACATAGTTCATATGTAACTCGAGACTAATCATGTGGTGTGCTGTGAAGATAATACACAAACGATGGTTTAACTTGACAATAATGACGATTGTAGATCTTATTAAAACAGAGAAGTGAATTCAAATGCTTTGACTTCACAACAATCATTATTGTAGATCTTATTCAAATAGAGAAACGGATTCAAATTTAGTTCATATTGAAGCGGTAGTATATACGTTTGGAATGCACTAAAACGTTCATTTGAGTACTAGGTTGCATGCATTATACACGTAGCGAAATATTTTAATTGAACATAACATGAATTCAAAGTTTTGAATGACATTTGTAGTGCGAATTGATTTGGTACAGTACACGTTAGGCTTGTCCGGAAATTTCAACCCACGCCTTGTTAGCCCGAAATATTTAAGATATATCTTTGTCTTGTTGTGCTCCGACAACTCCCTCCATCTCAACCCGCGCCTTGCTATTCCAAAATTACAACGCGCGCAAAAACTCCCACCTCCTGTGAAATCCCGACACGCGAAATGCCCGTGATACCCCCGAACGGAAAAAACCGCCTCAAATCGATGGGGGTACTTTCATAACTTACCCCACATTTTGGACAAGCGCGTCCCTAAGCCATGGTTCCCCACTCCCATCCCATCTGCCCACCCATTCGTACACCGAGGCCGGCAAAACCCGCAAAGCCCCACACCCTCCTCCGCCCGCCACCCAACCGGAGCCTCTTCCCCGACGACGTCGTCCACAGCAACACCTCGACGTCCCTCATCCACCGTACCTGATGAGGATCCGTCGTCGATCTGGTCGTCCCGCCGGTTCAGCCACCCCGTCCTCCACCTCCAAGGAGCTGCACCGATGTTCCCCTTGTCTTTTGCGCCACCTCCATTCCCACACTGCCGTCTTCACCTGCACCACCGTAAGAGCATCATCATCACCGTTTCCTCGGATGAAGCTACGGCCTAATCGGCGCCACCAAAGAGGTTGTACATTAATCGCCGCATTTTCTTCTTGATTCGATCTCACGGTGCTGCCGGCGCTCGGTCCCGAGCCGACACGGCGCGGCTCCATCCACGGCGGCGTCGCCGGCCACTTCCTCCACGGCGTCGCTCCCTCGGTGGCAACGTCCACATTAGTAGGAGCTGCTACTGCTTTAGCTCTCGCTCCCGCTGCTGCTCTGCTCTTGCTCTCGGTCCCCTGCCTAGTTTGCTCTTGCTCGCGCTGCTGCTCTCGCTCTTTCTCTTGCTTGCGATGCTGCTCCGATTTAGCTACACTTCAGTCGACTGAATAGACTTTTGGGTCAGTCGATTTTCAGGGGGTGGGGGGGCTCGCCGGAGTTAAGGAAGAACCAACCGCAGCGGGGAGGGGGCTCGCCGAAGAGGTACCCCACTATCTATCTTAGGGTTCAGGGTGCGGGCGGTGGTCGCCGGCGGTGGTGGGGCGGTGGCGTGGAGATTGCCGGAGAAAAAGCTCGGCATGGGGGGGCCTACAGGGATGGCCGGGGCGGCGGCGGACCGGCGGTGGGGAGTGTTTTCGGGGCGGCGCACCACCGGCCGCGGGCGGCGGGGGCGGCTGTTTGGCCAGTAGTGGCTGGTGGCTCAGGGGGGTGGAGGTTGAAGATGAACTGCAGGCCCTTGATTTCGTATCCAACGGCTGCAAAATCGACTAACCAGAGATGAAAAAGTCAGTCGACTGACGTGTAGCCTCACCTCTAGTGCATTCAGTTTCGATGGTAAAATTCAGTTTTGACAGCAAAATTCAGTTTTGACAGTTAAGTTCAGTTTCGACAGTTAAATTCAGTTTCGACAGTTAAGTTCAGAGATGAGCGGCTGATGTATACATCTAGCACTTTGTGGTTATGTATTTTACATCATCTATTGGAGATGCTATTAGAATTCCACTCAGGTTAACGTTGTCTCTCTTGTCCTGCTTCAGCCTCGGCGTCGTACAACTCACCGGAGCTGCTCCAACGACGAAACCCTCCATCACAGTGGAGCAGTACCTCGGGCTCCATCTCCAGACGCCTAACATCTTCTTCCCCTCCTCCGACAGCCAAGTCAGCCAGAGCATCCTCACCGGCCAACCCAATCACGTTGAGATCGACATGGCTTCGCCAAAGAGGTTGTACACTTCTTGTGGTTTGACTTAATCTCACCATGCTTCTTTGCATCCTGTGATCTTCCAATTCTTGTGAACCAAACACCCAGATTGGCAGAAATCCTGTGTTTTTAAATTCTCTGTTTTGCACGTGCATTCCTATCCTATTCCTGTCTATTTCCTATCCCTGCATTGTTAGAATCCTCAAATTCAAACAAGCCCTTACACAATTACTTCTGTTATAGATATGTGTCAAAGAAAACCTTGTGTGGTTTGTCCTGCTCCTGCGGTGTTGTGTTCCACCCCAACTCAGCTGCTCCAACGATGGAAGGGTTCACCACAGCAGGGATCCGCTCTCCAGACTGTCTTTCGCCGCCTCAGATCTTCTTCCCCGCCGCCGGCAACCACGAGAACTGCATTACCATCATCAACTGAGCAGATGACCTTGAGGACTACACGGGTCCGCAAGAGAGGTCGCACTCTTCCGTGTCTGCTTACGTTATGCATTTCTTAATATGATGACATGCTACTTTATCGTCGTGTTCACCTATTAGACTCCGACTCAGGTCCAAACTTATGCTGAAACTTGAGTTTTTAAATGGTTGTGGGGTACATATTGGGGCAGCAATCAATACTATTTGTCTACTATCTGGTTAATCTCGGGTGTCTACTATGAATTTTATGTTGGGTGCAAACAAACATTAAAGGAGCCATTATCTGTATTTTTTAACTAAAGCTATTATCTGCCTGCTATCATTTGTTTTGGGTCTATCCACAGTTTGCTACCATCACTCTGGATTTGTGCATGCACTCCTTACATAATCTCACTATGTTTTATTCCTATGCATGTCAGTTATTGTACACAATGGAATTGAACAAGTAGAGCAAAAGAGACGAGCCTTGTGTGGCAATAAAATTTCATGCAGACGTCGCTCCATGGTGGGCACAAAGGCAGCCTCACCTCCACCCATTTCGGATCGTAATCAAGAGGAAGATAACTGTTCTGAGGGGGATTCAGAAGCAGAAGACAACTCCTATTTACCCCATGAGGTCTTCGCTCTAACTTGGCATGCTGATGTTGGTAATATCATGCATATGGTGCCTTGCATTGCTTATTGTATACATCAAAGATGTCATCTGCTTAGTTTAGGCATGCTTTGTGTCAATGCCATATGTTTAGTTTCTTTATCGTATATGTGAATCATGCAATGCCATCTTGTTTAGCCAGGCATCATATATGTGAATTTTGCAATGCCACCCTGGTTAGCCAGTCATCTTATATATGAATTATATCATGACATCATTTTTTATTATGTGTTAAATTTGTCAACAATTTTAGTACATTCAATTACTCTTCCTGTGCATCAGCCATTCGGCACGGTCATGGAAAAATCTGGAGTGGAAACAAGGTCTTCAGAGCAGACAATGCTATCTGACGAAGCGCATGTCTTGCTGGTTACAGATAGCTCCTCAGAGGAGGATTCAGAGATAGATGACCAGTCCTATCCCCCCCCCCCCGAGGTGCATGCTCTAACTTGGCAGGGTTATGTTGCTCATATCGTGCGTATGGTATCTTGCATTGCTATGTCATTTGCTTAGTTTAGACATGATTTGTGTGAATGCCACTTGTTTAGTGTCTAATTACCATGTATGTGAATTATGCAATTCCATCTTTTTGCAAGACATTATATATGTGAATTATGCAATGCTATCTTGTTGCAAGGCATTATATATGTGAATTATGCAATGTCATGCTGTTTAGCCAAGCGTCATATATGTGAATTATATCATGCCGTCCTTTTTTTGTATTTCTCATTGCTTTTGTCGACAATGTTTGTATATTCAACTACTCTTCCTGTGCATCAGCCATTTGAATTGGTGATGGAGAAATCTGGAGTGAAAACAAGGTCTTCAGAGCAGACAATGCTACCTGGTGAAGCAGATATGTTGCTGGTTACAGATAGCTCTTCAGAGGAGGATTCAGAGGCAGATGACCAGTCCTATTATCCCCCTGAGGTGTATGCTCAAACTTGGCAGGGTTATATTACTCATAGCATGCATATGTTGTATTGCAATGCTTAGTTTTTACATCATATACATGATATTGAATGCCATCTCCTTAGTTGACACATCATATATGTGATTGCCCTCTGCTCACTTCCTTAGTATATAAATCACATATTTGAATTATATCATGCCATGATGTTTACATAGACAGCATGTATCTGAATTTGGCATGCCAACCCATTTTCTAAAGACATAATATAGTTATATCATCTCATCCTGTTCACATAGTCATCATATTTTGAATTATGTCATTCTATCCGTGAATTATATCATGCCATCATGTTTCCATCGACGGCATGTTTGTGATTTATGGCATGCCAACCACTTTAATAGACACATCGTATAGTTATATCATGTCATCATGTTTACATAGTCATCATATTTTGAAGTATGTCATTCTATCATGTTTAGTTAGCCATCATACATGTGAAATTGTGTCATGCTATCCTGTTTAATTAGCCATCATATATTTGAAATTATGTCCTACTATTCTGTTTGGTTAGACAACATAAATGTGAATTATTTCATGCCCTGTTTTCTTCCCTACTATCCATTGCACCTGTCTATCTTACAATGTCTGTACATTCAATTAGTTCTCTTGTTTATCAGCCATCTCAATTGGAGGGGGTGATGGCAGTATCTGTGGGAGTAAAAACACGGTCTTCAGAAAAGATCGTGCTACCTATCGATGGAGATAGAACCACGGTTGTACTTGCCCAAGAACCAGCCCCACCACACATAACCCAGACTCACGCAGATTGTACCCCTACCCAGTTGGACAGAGAACCAACTACACCCCTTCTAACCCCAATCCCAGCAGATAGTAACCCAGTTCCCGTTGACACAGCACCGTCTCCACCATAGAGCACCCAAACACGAGCAGTTAGTAAGGCAACTGCAGTGCCCAAAGCACGAGGACCACCACTCCGAACCCCAAGTCAACGCTTAAAGTAGAATACAAATTGTTCTCAGGTCAGGTTCTATAGCTATGGTTCATACTACTTTGCTCTTGCATCACTGTATTTACTCATACCAACTAATTTCAAATTTGAAGGATGCAATTGAAACTCCAATGGTGCAACGGGTATGTTTTAAACCTGTTTCTTTAACGTGTTTGCTGTTGTAACTTGCTCTATGTTGATTTCAGTTTCAATTGAATAAACAGTTATGTTCTCATGCCATGCACATTACAAGTGTTGTTATTGTTGTGTAGTTTCCCACACTTATATTCTGTCTATGCTGCTTTGTCTTAAATAGATATGATTCGAACTGTATCTATCTTGATTTGGCAACATAAACTAGAATGATATAGACCATACAGTGACCATACTACATAGATATATGTTTGTTTCATGTTGTTATCCTGTCCACCTTACTACTAAACTGGTTTACCAAAATGAGTTTCATATACTACATTGTAAACCTGTGATGTGTTTGTTTGTTTCTCCTTTAGAACACGGATAAAATATTGGAGAAGAGTACCCCGTTATGCAATGGTAAAGGAAGTAATGCAGATCAGGTTCAAGATAGTGAGACATCCCTATTGTTCTCCAAGAAAGCTGATAAAACTATATTGAAGACACTGAGACAACCCCAAAGTCCTGTCTTGATGTAGTGTTCGAGTTACTGGCTACTACTGCTGGCACCAGCTCTTCGAACTCGCTGCCTGAATCAGTTCGGCTTCTTGAGTCTCAACTTCAAGTTGAAAGACATCGATCAGATGTTATGCGACAGGAAGCCGAAGGACTGAGGAAGTCCTCTGCAGAATTCAGATGCATACTTTCTGGTGCAATAACAAGTGCTGGATGATTTAAGCGCCGAACAAGAGAAAGTTAATAAGCTTGCTAAGCATCTTGCCAGCATTATGGGTACCCAGGATATTGTTTCTTAAGCTATTCTGAAGTGGTTTCAGTTCTGGACTTGTTTTGTTGCGGCGTTTATATGCTGCTTTGTTCCCTATATTTGCACTTGTGGCGAACTTTGATGCCCAGTGGATGTAATATGTGTAATAGCCGTGATAGCCTAGCGTAAGTTGCTTGCTTATTTATTTCCGTTGTCTTGTTTATTTGTTTTCTTGTAGTCAGTGCAGTTCTTTTTCCGCGGTTTGCTAGTGGCCGCAATAACCTATTTTTTAAAACTAGGCCACATTAACAATGGGCTACATATTTACTGTAGTTAACATGGACATCCTATGGGCCGTAGAAACAATGGGCCTTCTAAGGGCCGTAGAAACAATGGGCCTTCTACGGGGCGTAGACTTAATGGGCCTTCTACGGGCCGTATCATCAATGGCCCTTCTACGGGCCGTATGAACGGTTGGCCAAACATGGGCCAATAGCAGACCACATTATGGTAAATGGGCTAGAGTTGAAATCGTCCGTTCATGGGCCGACCATAACGGGCCGTCATTAATAGGCTGTATTTGATGACGCTATGAAAACGGCCCAACGTATTAACGGGCCACAAACGGGCCGACTGTAACCACGGGCTGTATTTGGCCCACAAGCAGAAAATGACAGTAACGGGCCGAAAGTAAACGAATGCTGGGAATGAGCCCAAGAATAAATGGGCCCTGAGAAGGCCGAAAGATAACATGGGCCGGAAACGGCCCAACGGAATAATGGGCAGTTAATGGGTATAAAGTGATACACTATTCATTACGGGCCAGTTTTACCACGGTTCGTTAATGGGCCGAGGGTTACTAAGGGCCTCATATGGGCCAAAAGACGTCATGGGCCATACATGGGCTGGAAGTTAAAACAGACTGGAATTATATTGGACGGCCCAGATGACGCTACTAGGCCTAATTCGGTAGGCCGTAAACGGGCCCTGGGTTAGCGGGCTATAAATGGGCTATATGCGAACAGACCGTTAACAGGCTTGCCGTGGGTCGGCCCGCCACCTTTTGACCAAGTCAAATGGGTCGGCCTTTTCACAGGAATGGGCCTCTGTTGGGCCGTGCCACGTGTCGACGTATCATAGGCGCTTTGGGTCAAATGAGTGGATGACATCTGTCCCAACGGTGAGCCGACACGTGTTTCCTCCAACCAATGATGATTTTACACGTGGAAAATCCCCATTGGTCGGGGCTATTAACGGGTTATCGGATCCAAAACCGGACCCGATAGCTTAAAGGCATTCCGTTACGGTGGATGCCATGTGTCGGTCACCCTTGACGAAAGCACTTCTGTGACGCGCGATTTATCGTCATGGAAGTGGACACTTCCGTGATGATAATTTTGGTAATGTCATGGAACACTTCTACGACAACACAGGTATGACTATCTTGATTCTGTCATAAATTTGTCATGGATGTACATGCATGACAGAAAATGTGACCTACTGTGACAAACACGTATCATCATGGAAGTGTATTTTTTTTGTAGTGTCTCTGAGGACGAGATGAGCCTTGGCAACGAGGATTTTATCGTGCCTGAAGAACCTCTCGAGCAGGAGCGCTTTAAGCGCCAGCTAATAGCCACTGCAAGAAGCCTGAAAAAGAAGCAGCAGCAACTCCAAGCTGATCAAGATCTGCTCAATCATAGATGGACTGATGTCCTGGCAGCTGAAGAACACGGCCTCAAGCGCCCACCCAAAAGTTACCCGAAGCGCAAATTGCTACCTCAGTTCGATGATGAGGCACCGGAGCCCGTACCATCATCGCACAATGCGGCTGACCAACCACCACATGGTCGGGACAAAGCGACAACTCAAGCCGAACACCAGCCCGCCCCACCTCACCGTAAAGGCAGAGATAAAACAGCTCGGGGTTATACATATGACCTTCGGCAGGACCTGGAGTAGAGCAGGACATACCAGATCGATATATTGATCGCGAGGACGTGCCCCGACACATGGCGACGGCTATCTATTCGGACGTGACAAGCCTAGTCACGCCCGGGCCGAAAACCACAGACGGACTCCATCGGAGCTACGTTGTGATGTGGCCCGATATAGAGGCGCCGCACACGCTCTTTGCTTCACTGACGAAGTAATGGAGCATGAATTCCCAGAAGGGTTTAAACCCGTGAATATCGAATCATATGATTGAACAACTGATCCCGCGGTATGGATCGAGGATTTTCTTCTCCATATCCATACGGCTCGCGGAGATGACCTTCACGCCATCAAATACCTCCCACTAAAACTCAAAGGGCCAGCTCGGCACTGGTTAAACAGTCTGCTTGAAAACTCTATTGGCAGCTGGGAGGATTTGGAAGAAGCCTTCCGCGACAACTTCCAAGGTACATATGTCCGGCCACCAGATGCCGATGACTTAAGTCACATTGTCCAACAGCCCGGAGAGTCGGCCAGGAAGCTTTGGACTAGGTTCTTAGTTAAAAAGAACCAAATAGTCGATTGTCCGGACGCGGAAGCCCTAGCGGCCTTCAAACACAGCGTCCCAGACGAGTGGCTCGCCCGCCAGCTCGGTCAAGAAAAACCAAAATCCATGTCAACCCTTACCGCTCTGATGACCCGCTTTTGCGCGGGAGAAGACAGCTGGCTCGCTCGTAGAAGCAACAGCGCCAGCGATCCGGGCACTTCCGAAGTCTGAGACGGCAACGGCAAGCCACGACGCAATAAACACAAACATCGCAATAATAATGAAGGAACGCACGACACAGCGGTCAACGCCGGATTCAGCGGCCCCAAACCCGGTCAACGGAAAAAGCCATTCAAGGAAAATAGAGACGGACCATCCAATTTAGACAAGATATTGGATCAGCCCTGCCAGATTCATGGCAACCCCGACAAACCAGCTAATCACACCAACAGAAGTTGTTGGGTCTTCAAACAGGCCGACAAGCTCAATGCCGAACACAAGGGGAAGAGGTCGCCCGGTGACAGCGACGACGAAGAAACTCACCAACCAAACACCTGGGGTCAGAAGCAATTTCCCCCCGAAGTAAAAACAGTGAACATGGTATACATGACACACACCTCTATAGGGGAACATAAGAAGCGCTCCCTCCGAACAGAGGATCATACTACTGCTACCTCAGCCGAAGTACAAAGCGGTCTTATCAAACCGCACACCTTGTCGGCCATTAAGCCGCCGGTCTCCATTCAACAGGACCGATCAATTTTAGAGCTGGACTAGCAGTTCAGCTTCCGCCGTTCGCCTCATATACCTGCGAAGTCTGTACCGCGCATACATAACTATGCAATTAAAATACCCTGGGCATCGGCGGAAGCACAATACGGATGGGCCTACAAGTACTCCCATAACCTCCTTTTTTTCTAACTACTCTTTCTTCTTCATTATCCTTTACCACAGGTGGCTCAAAGGCTGGTCATCTCACGGACTCTATAGGAGTTCGGGTTTGTACACTCACCCAAAGGCTATTCCTGTTAAGGAGCCCCTTCACTGAGGAAAGGCGACGCAGACGTGTGACAGGAGGTCCAAAACAACTTTTTGTAGACCGCACTCTCTATTTCGAGCCTGTAAAGTGCCTTTTTCCTCAGCCTTCGACCCCTGGCATGTCAAATAGCCCGTGTTGTGGCGTTATTATCTATAAAATGACGATTGGCATATCACTCAGGTTCCAGTGAACATAATCCGTATTCAGTATTCACTTTTTTCTAAAGAACTGAATTTTGCTCCTTTGGTTGTTTCACACACGCACCCCGACATAACTTGCCAGGGGCTCGGTATGGGAACAAATGAGTTGCCAACAAGTCCGAACAGCTTTATAGGACACTTCGGCGTCGCGAGTTTTGGCCTTATATGCATCAGCTCCGAATCATGTCTTGGGTCAATAGTTGGGTTGCCCGGCTCCTGTGCTTACTACCTTACGTTCCGCTCTATCGGCTAGGGTAGTAAAGGGAGAACTACTGCGATTGTGCTTCCGGTTCATCTGGTCAAGCACCTCAGTAGAGAAAGCCAAAAACTGACTGTCATGATGCGGCGAGAGCTGGTCAACCACTCGATGACTTATCGGAATCTTTCGCGATTCCCTCCGTATTATACGAAGGACCTTTCTTTAGGTCATATATGTAATGCACCGTATTGGAATAAACCGCGTACATACCAGGGGCTATATCGTAGACCCACCGTAAAACTCCTATGGCTAAGTGAAAGTGTTAACGCCCTATAGTACGATTGCCTAGTTCGCCGCATTGACACCTCCTTCATGGACCAAGACGTTGGGTTAAGAGTGATCAAATGCTTTTCCGAACACCCCCGTATTTTCTACGAGGGGGCTGAAGCCGACGATTGGAAAACTTTCAGATTATACAAAAACGGCCGCACAGGAGGAACGAAAGCTTTTAGGCGAAACTAAAAAGAAAATAGCTTTACTATATCATAATATTGTCTTTTACAATTTCAATACATTTCACTCGAATATTATGTCTTTCGAGCATTGACCCTCTATCAAGCGGGCACCCTCTAAGACATCCTCGAAATAATGCTCTGGTGCGTGATGGTCCTTGCCCTTGGGTGGACTCTTCGCTGCAACGTCGGTGGCCTTCATCTTCGCCCAGTATATCTTGACGCGGGCAAAGGTCATCCGTGCACCTTCAATGCACGTTGACCGCTTCACAGCGTCGATACGCGGCACCGCACCAACAAGTCGCTGCACCAAACCAAATTAACTATCCGGAACTGGCTCGGTCGGCCACAGCCGGGCCACGACGTCCCTCATGGCAAACCCGGATATCTTGTGGAGCTCTGCCCACTGGGCCATCTGTTCGTTCAGCAACAGCGGACACCTCGGCATGCTAAACTGCGAAACAACTTTTCTATTGCACGTCCTTCTTGCGCTTCGAAAAACTGCGTCGCATCGAAGACACTCTTCGACAAGTCCAACAATGCGTCTGGAGAACTCCACACTTGATTAAGTGGGGCATAATTCGGATCGCCGAACTTAGTTTGTAATAAAAAGGGCTTGCCAGCCGCGATCTCCCCAGCTTGCCGGATCTCCTCCCGGGCCGCTCTAGACTCGGACCGCGCTTCTCTCGCCTCTCGTAAGGCCTTGTCAAGATCAGTCGTTCTGGCTATATTATCCTTCTTGAGAAATTTGTAGCGGCTAGCGGCATCCTTTAGCTCAAGCGCCATCGTCGATATTCTATCCCCGTATTGGCGCCGAGCAGCCTGTTCGGCCTTTAACTCGGCAGATGCCTTCTCGGCAGCCGCATTACTAATCCAGGACTGCTCCTTGGCCTAGGCTAGCTCAGCCCGAAGGATTTCAACTGCAGCAGCACTATCTGCAGTCATGCATATCTCAGTATACAATTCCTAGCGTCATGCTAATATTATAAGCACGTGCATGTAATGACTGCCCCAAAGACATACCTTGCGCCTCGTCAAGCCGCCTCTTGATAAGCGTGATGTCATCATCCGCCACATCAAGCTTCCGTTGCAACTCTGCAACCTTTGTAGTTCGGGCAGTCACCAGGGAGGTAACAGCCTGTGTTCCAATTAATCAGATTATTTCTTGGGCATATCTTTTTGATCCTCTGATCGCCTCCCTTGGGAAGCCAATCAGAGTCTCAGGGGCTACTATCTATACACAGGTGCATTTTGCGAATAAAGCACAATCGAAAATATTACATTACAAACCTCGAAGCCTCTTAGCAGGCTCGTGAAGGCTTCATTCAATCCGCTTTTCACGGACAGAACCCTCTCAACCACCGTACCCATCAAGGTACAATGTTCCTCTGAGACGGACGCTTGTCGCAACATGTTCGTCAATATATCCGGCGCTTCTGGATCTCCGAAAGCCGCTGTAGGAGTACGGCCTCCCTTCGAAGGGGTCCGTTTATCCGTCCCTAGAGTCGTCTCCGGCTGTAAACCGGATAGTCCGGGGCCTTTATTGTCGGAACCCGGACCCTGGGCAACCGAAGTGTCACCTTCGGGTAATGTCTTCATCATCCCTCGCACCACTTGTTGATCGGGAGAGACCTTCCGAGACGACACCTTGCAGTCGTCCGCCCTATTGGGTGAGGAGGCCGGTGGAGGCGTCTCGCTTTCCATCATCTCCAGGAGAAGATCCCCCGAGGAAGAGGATTGTTCAAGAAGACTGCGTGCCGAGCTGCAAGAACATATACTCTAGATGTTACCTTTGCAACAGGAAAGCAACGGGATATGTTTAAAACACCCTTGTTCACTTACGATGGCTAAAGGCTTGTCCTCACTGTGGAAGTGTGCGACAACGTCGTCCTCCAAGCCCGAGCCGCCCGACAGGGGCATCTTGCCTCGCTTAGGAGCCTTTTCCTCCCAACCTTCGGAGGCGGCCCTTTTCTTACCATGGGGAGAAGGGATGTTGGCTTCTCCTTCACTTTTGTCTTCGGGCGAGGGAACTCTGATCTCCCCGGACACAATGTCTGATATACCTTCAGAATGGAGGCCACCTTTGGTCTTCCCGCTCTCCGCCTTGTCCTCCTTCGCGGGCACCTGGTACGGTGTCGGGGCCAGCATCCTTGTTAGCACGGGATCCGCTGAGTCTTCGGGAAGGGGGGCCGAACACCTAATTCGTTCCGCTTTCTTTATCCAGGCCTGGAAGAAGATAGTTTTCTCAGTATCATATTACGGGATACTTAACTAAAAATCGTTCAGGAGTCGAGTGCTTACCGAGGTATCCGGATGGTAGTAGTCGAGGCCGATGTCCTCGGTGGTGTCCGGCCACTATTTTCGTTTCCCGAAAAACAACTTCCACATTCCTTTGTGCGTAGAGCCGAAGAAGTGTTGGAGGGTCCGTGGTCCTTCCGGATCAAACTCCCACATACGGAGAGGCTGTCGCTAGCACGGCAGGGCCCGGCGAACTAGCATTACTTGAATCACGTTGATAAGATCGATGTCCTTCTCAAGGAGGCTCCGGATGCGGCTCTGTAGAGTCTGCACTTCGTCAATTGATCCCCAGTCCAGCCCCTTATTAATCCATGATGCAAGCTGTAACGGGGGGCCAGATCGGAACGCAGGTATTGCTGCCCACTTGGTACCGTGGGGTTCAGTGACGTAAAACCACTCCCGCTGCCATAGGTTGGAAGTTTCGGTGAAGGAGCCTTTTGGCCAGAGAGAATTGGCAAGCTTGCTCACTATAGCACCGCCGCACTCCGCTTGTTTCCCGTCGACTACCTTCGGCTTCACACTAAAGGTCTTGAGCCATAAGCCGAAGTGTGGGGGAATACGGAGGAAGGCCTTGCACGTGATAATGAACACCGAGACATGAAGAAAAGAATCTGGGGCTAGATCGTGAAAATCTAGTCCATAATAAAACATGAGCCCCGGGACGAAGGGATGAAGAGCGAATCCTAGCCCTCGGAGGAAGTGGGAGATGAATACGACCCTCTCGCCAGATCTGGGAGTAGGAATAACCTGTCCTTGGGCAGGAAGCCTGTGGGGGATCTCCGCGGTCAGGTATCTGGCCGCCCGGAGCTTCGCAATATCCTCCTCTGTAATAGAAGAAGCCACCCATCGGCCTTGTGGGCTGGGTCCGGACATGATAGGGAAGCTCGAAGCAATGAAGTCGAACCTTGGGTGCTGGAACTCGAGGTTGGAAGGGCTGAGGAAAGGGTCGGCGTAAAAGAAAGAGACGGCCCTTGGCTCCTTTATAAAGGCAATGGATATCGAATGCCTCCTCCTAAGCCTAGAAACCTGCCTATTCCTAAGGAATCATGCCAACAGAACGGTTGGGTTACCCACACCCATATTGATGAGAATCCCGCGATAAGGGGACACGATCTCTGCCCCGACAAGACGTGCCACTAAAAACCGTGCCTCAAAACATGGAACGGCAGGACAAGAAACGGTTCCGAATAATGACCGGGCAGACGTGATGTCACATTACAAAAAATTGTCAGCGGATTGGACTCGTGAAATATTATACTCTCTGCGGTTGTGTGTGGTACTTGTGTTGCAGATCCGGACACGTTCGTTGCGTCCGAAGACTATCTTGGAGTATTCAGAAAGGGGAACCCGCCTTGCAATGCCGAAGACAATCTGCGTGCCGGACACCTCATCATTGAAGCCTGGTTCAGGGGCTACTGAGGGAGTCTTGGACTAAGGGGTCCTCGGGCGTCCGGCCTGTGGGACTTGGGCCGGACTAGTGGGCTGTGAAGATACAAGACCGAAGACTCTCTCCCGTGTCCGGATAGGACTCTCCTTGCGTGGAAGGCAAGCTTGGCGTCTAGATATGAAGATTCCTTTCTCTGTAACCAACTTTGTACAACCCTAATCCCCTCCGGTGTCTATATAAACCAGAGGGCTTAGTCCGAAGCACAGATATAGTCATACAGGCTAGACTTCTAGGATTTTAGCCATTACGATCTCGTGGTAGATCAACTCTTGTAATACTCATATTCATCAAGATCAGTTAAGCAGGAGGTAGGGTATTACCTCCATAGAGAGGGCCCGAACCTGGGTAAACATTGTGTCCACTGTCTCCTGTTACCATCAACCTTAGACGCACAGTTCGGGACCCCCTACCGAGATCCGCCGGTTTTGACACCGACAGGCATCATCACTATGGAGGCTAAGGACCAGAGGGAGAACCTCTCCCCATCTAGGGGGAGGCCATGGAGGAGGAAGCACAAGGGGGAGACTCTCTCCCCCTCTCTCCCGATGGTGTCGGAGTGCCGCCGGGGGAACCATCATCGCGGTGATTGTCTTCATCAACATCACCATCTTCATCACCTTCCTCATCTTTTTTACACGGTCCACTCTCCAGCACCCTACTGTAATCCCCTACTTGAACATGGTGCTTTATGCCACATATTATGATCCAATGATGTGTTGCCATCCTATGATGTTTTGAGTAGATTTCCTTTGTCTTTTGGGTTGATTGATGATCTAGATTGTTTTGAGTTGTATGTTTTATTTTTGTGATATCCTATGGTGCCTTCCGTGCCGCGCACACATGAAGGATTCCTTCTATAGGGTGTCACAATACGTTCATGATTCGCTTATAGTGGATTGCTAGAGTGACAGAAGCTTAAACACGGGTAAGGGGGTTGTTGCGTATGGGATAAAGGGGACTTGATACTTTAATGCTATGGTTGGGTTTTACCTTAATGATCTTTAGTAGTTGCGGATGCTTGCTAGAGTTCCAATCATAAATGCATATGATCCAAGAAGAGAAAGTATGTTAGCTTATGCCTCTCCCTCATATGAAATTGCAATGACGACTACCGATCTTGTTAACTATTGCCTAGGATAATTCCGCACATCGACCCATCATTATTCCACACTCGCTATTTATAATATATAGTAATATATTCTAACTTTTTGATAATAGCACCTATTTTTATATTTTAGTTCTCCTATATCATGCAAAGTTATCCTCTTTATACCCACAACGTAGGTTTATTTCTCGTTTCTAGATGGAAGCAAACGTTCGGTGTATGGAGAGTCGTATCGGTGGCAGATAGGACTTGAGAGAATATTGATCTTACCTTCAGCTCCTTGTGGGTTCGACACTCCATACTTATCACTTCCACCTTTAGAAATTGCTACGATGATTCCTTGCACTTGGGGATTATCAAGCTCTTTTCTGGCGCCGTTGCCGGGGAGCAATAGCGTGGGGTTGATATTCTCGTGTGTGCTTGTTTGCTTTCTTCACTAAGTAGATTTTGCTTTTGTTTTTGTTTTCTTGCTTTCTTTAGTTGTGGGTGAAACAAAAAAATACTTGCCTCTTAGGCCTAAAGAGTTTTTCAAAAAGAGAAGTGATTAAAAGGTTATGCATTGGAGAAGTGAGGGTCGACCTTGAACACTTGTGTTCATGCTCATGGAAACAATGTAGAATTTTTCATGGAAATTTCTCAAAAATAAGTATCCCCTTGTATATATTCATTGTATTATAAAAATAATGTGTCAAGGTTTGCCTTTAGGATGATTAGATTGCTCGTTTTCTATGTGCGATGCAAACACAGAAACTTTTGCTTTCAGAAACAGAATTGTATAAATTCACTGAAATGAGATAAAATTCTGAAATTTTTACACCGTATTGTTATGAAATTTTTTTATATTGTCCTATTTTTTCAGAATTTTTTGAGGTATAAAAATATATGAAATTTCCAGATTACTACAGACTGTCCTGTTTTTGACAGATTATGTTTTCTATGTGTTGTTCACTTATTTTGATGAATCTATGGGTAGTATCGGGGGGTATGAACCATGGTGAAGTTGGAATACAGTATATATAATGCTAATATGAAATTGGAATGAGTTTACAACAGTACCTAATGGTAGTGATTTGCTTTATTTTACTAACGGATCTCACGAGGGCTTTGTTAAGTTTCGTGTGGATGAAGTGTTCAAAGATCGAGGAGTTATCAATATGTGAGGAATAAGGAGAGGCAAGAGATCAATCTTGGGGATGCCCAAGGCACCCCAAGTAAATATTTCAGGGATACTCAAGCATCTAAGCTTGGGGATCCCCTGGTTGGCATCCCATCTTTCTTCTTCAACAATCATCGGTACACCTCGGTTTTTGTTTTGTTCACATGATATGCGTCTTTTGTGTTTATTTTTCCTTTCTTTTCCTTTATGCACCATGCTAGTATGATATATTCCTTCATTGATTTAGAATGCTTCATGCGCTTCACTTAAATCTTTTGAGTATGGCTTTATAGAATGCTCTTTGTGCTTCACTTAAATCTTTTAAGTATGATTTTATAGAATGCTTCATGTGATTCACTTATATATTTTGAGCTTGGATATTTGTCAATCTGTATTAATTGTAGAATGATCTATGAACTTCACTTATATCTTTCAGAGTATGAACAAAATTATCATTGGAATTGGGCTTGGAAGTGTATCATTAAAAATATCATGCCTAGCTAGAAAGGCATTAAAGAAAAGCGCTTGTTGGGAGACAACCCAATATTTATACCTACTGTTTTTGTGTGTCCAAATGATTAAGCTAATGTGGTAATCATGTTTTTATAGTTTTCGTTTCAATGAAGTGCCAAGTAAAGCCTTTGGGATGATGTGGATGATAGTTGACTTGATTCTGTGCAAAAACAGAAACATTTGCTTCCAGTCACAGAATTTTTTAAATTCACTGGAGAGTAATTAAATTCTGAATGTTTTACACATGATTGGTACACAAATTTCCTACGTTTTCCTAATTTTTTAGAATTTTTGGATTTACAGAAGAATGGTTAATGTTCAGATCATTACAGACTGTTCTGTTTTTGACAGATTCTGTTTTCAATGCATGGTTTGCTTGTTTTCTAGTTCTATGGCTTATATTGCTCAATATAAATTGTAGAAATGATACGGTATAGTAGGCATTGTGTGAGAACAATTATGAATCTTGTCTTTGACAGTACCAAAGTGAATGATTTACTCTTTATCATACTAACCCATCTCACGAAGTCCCGTTAAGTTTTGTGTGATTGAAGTTTTCAAGTTTTGGGTGAGATATCGATACGAGGAGAATAAGGAGTGGAAAGACCCTAAGCTTTGGGATGCCCAAGGCACCCCAAGGTAATATTCAAGGAGACTCAAGCGCCTAAGGCATCCCCTCTTTCGTCTTCAAAACCATCGGTATACCTTACTCGGAGCTATATTTTTATTCGTCACATGATATGTGTTTTGCTTGGAGCGTATTTTCATTTTACTTGCTGTTTGAATAAAATCATTGGATCTGAAATCTTGAACGAGAGAGAGTCCTCCCATGGCTATTTTGACTACTCATTGTTCTTCACTTATATCTTTTTGGAGTAGTTTGTCATTTACTCTCGTGCTTCACTTATATCTTATGAGTAAATGGTTGAATGAATTGAATATCATAAATCTAAAATTATATATGTTGCATATGCTTATCCCATGGGGAGTAATGACTTCACGTATAAGAATTATAGGTGGTAAAATTTATTGAAAGCTAGCAAACTCAACATTGGTCACTTGAACAATTCATGAAAGAATATTTAAGGAAGAGAGATTTCACATATAAATATACAATCTTGGACATCTTCTATGATTGTGAGCCCCATTAATTATTTTCAAACTTGATAAAATTAGTTGAAGTTGGACAAGGAAGACAACGTAATGAGTTATGTTTGGGTATATTTGTATAGAAGTTATATTGTTATGGATCCTCCAACATGTGGTGCTTGCTTAGGATCTTTTGCTAGCCAAAAAATTTGTACTAAGTAGAGATACTTCTTGTGCATCCAAAACCCTTAAACCCCGTTTCATTCCATGAGTGTCCACCATATCTACCTATGGATTGAATAAGATCCTTCAAGTAAGTTGTCATCGGTGCAAAAAGCAATAAAATTGCTCCTAAATATGTATGATCTTTTATTGCAAGGGAAAATAAGTGTTGTACGAACTTGTGATGGTAAAGAAATAAAAGCGACGGACTGCATAATAAAGGTTGCTATCACAAAGGGCAATACAACATGGCATTCCTTTGCACATCCAAATTTAAAAAGTGCATGACAACCTCTGCTTCCCTCTGCGAAGAGCCTATCTTTTACTTTCATGTATTTACTTTTATGCAAGAGTCAATAGTATTCCTTCTTATTTCAACCGCAATCATTCTTTAGTTGGCAAGCATCATATGGTGGGGAAAGATGCAAGCATATATGGCCATTCAAATATATTTGATCATGAGTTATTATTGTTGACAATTATCTATATGGTAAATAAGTTGGGAGGCAAAACATTAAGCCCCTATCTTTCTCTGTGTTCCACGGGTGCTATTTGTTCTAAAAATATGCTTTGAGTGTTCATGGAAGACTATATGATAGTTGAGTATCTGGAATTTGCTAAATCAAAGCTCTTACATAGACCCTTCCTGAAAATAAGATGAATTGCAATTGTTTGGTGATTGAAAGCCTAGTTTGTTAGTTTTCAAGAAACTTTATGGTCTATACTTTAACATGTGAATAGCTTGCTACTTGATCATGAGTAGTTTTTATGAGATGGGCAACTATTTATGATAAAGAATAATGCTAGAAAAAGTGTTTGGAACTATCATTTGTGAGACAATAGGTTTGGGGGAACCGGCACAACCCTCTAGGGGTGGCCTATCACATATATATAATGAGTGGGTACAATGTTACAACATGCGTATATGTATACAGAAGCTATACAGTCTAATACCCTCCCTCAATCTTAGCCACTTCCTAAAGAATATAGAAGGGTAAGATTGCGCCTACAAGCCTCAAACTGTGGTAGAGGCAATGGCTTGGTGAAGATGTCTGCAAGTTGATCCTTGGAAGAGATGAACCTGACCTGTAGTTGCTTCTGAGAGACATGTTCCCGCACAAAGTGATAGTCAACTTCAATGTGTTCCGTTCGGGCATGGAATACCGGATTTGCATAAATGTATGTAGCACCGATGTTGTCACACCAAAGGATAGGAGACTGTGATTGGGATATACCCAATTCCTAAAGCAAAGACTGTACCCAGATAATTTCTGCAGTAGCATTAGCCACAACCTTATACTCAGCCTCGGTACTCCTACGTGAAACAGTAGCCTATTTCCGAGCACTCCAGGCGATCAAGTTAGAGCCAAAGAACACAGCATAGCCCCCCGTGGATCTCCGGTCATCCGGACTGCCAGCCCAGTCCACATCAGAGTACGCCGAGAGGACCCTAGAGGGGTTCGGTCGAATATGCAGTCCATGAGACACGATGAATCGGATATAGCGCAATATGCGCTTAATAGCCGACCAATGAGTGTCGTGAGGTGCCTGCAGATACTGACAAACTCTGTTGAGAGCAAAAGAAATATCTGGTCTCGTGATCGTCAAGTACTGAAGACCACCAACAATACTCCTATACTCTATCGAATCAGCAGAGGATAGAAACTCACCATCAACAACAGTGATCTTATCAGTGGTAGACATAGGTGTAGTTGTCGGTTTGCACTTAAGCATCCCAGCCCGCTGCAACAAATCCAAAGAGTACTTCTTCTGCATCATAACAAGTCCATCAGCCCAAGAAGCAACCTCCACACCAAGGAAGTAGTGAAGCTTCCCAAGATCTTTGACAGCAAAATCAGCACCAAGAGATCGAACAAGAGCAGTAGCAGCCGACTGAGAGGAGCTGACAAGAATAATATCATCCACATAGAATAGCAAGTACATAGTGACCTCAGGTTTCTGTAGAAGAAATAATGATGAGTCAGCAGTCGATGATGCAAAACCATGAGCACGAAGGGCCGTTGAAAGAAGGGCATGCCAAGCACGGGGAGCTTGCTTCAGTCCATAGAGTGCTTTGGTGAGACGGCAGAGATGATCAGGACAATCAGGATCAGACAAACCAGGAGGTTGTCGCATATAAACCTCCTCCTCCAATACGTCGTGAAGAAAGCATTCTACACATCAAGCTGATGAAGAAACCAACCTCGAGTAACTGCAAGGGAGGCTTAACCACCGAACTGAAGGTGTCTTCGTAGTTAAGACCATAGCGCTGCCGAAATCCTCTGGCAACAAGACGCGCTTTGTAGCGCTCAATAGACCCATCAGAATGCTTCTTCACCTTGAAAACCCATTTATATCAATAACGTTAACTCGCAGTGGTGGAGGAACGAGAGTCCACGTCTTATTACGAAGAAGAGCTTGATACTCCTGCTCCATGGTCTCTCTCCAATGAGGAATGCTCATAGCAGCTTGATACATATGCGGCTCAGAGGATGGATCCGCAAGCACAGCAGTCATGCATGCAGCAAGCCAAGCAACAGTACCATCATGGCATTGCTTTGGTTGAAAAATGCCACTGCGACTGCGTGTATGTGGACGTAAAGCAGCAGCAGGGGCCATCGAGTTCGAGGGTGCAGCCGACGAGGGGCTGGACGATGGCGACGGCGACGGAGATGCCCCAGTCAGCGAGGGACTGGGTGACGGCGATGGAGATGACCCAGTCAGCGGGGGACTAGGCGACGGAGAGGACCCAGTCGGCGAGGGACTCGGAAAATCGGAGCCAGGCAACGCTAGGCTGCTTGGCAAGGAAGCCAGCCCAGGCGAAGCCGGCCCAGACTTGATGGGCGTGGCAGGCCTAACGCGGGGCGAGGCCGGCCTAGATGCCGTGGGCGACGAAGCGGGCGGTGTCACAGGCGCATTGGTCTGGCGTGCATGGGCACCCGTACCGAGGCCATGGAGGGGCACAACATGATCGACGTGAGCATCAGGTGACGTCGACGAGGGAGGCGAGGGTGCCTCTAAATTTTCCAAACGAGCCCCACGTCCAGTGCCTGCACCATGATTAGGCAATAATACATGAGAGTATGCAACATCATCAAATTGGTCAGACGCAATAGAGGATGAATGCATGGATGGTGATTCAGTGGTGCACACAGGAAGTTTGGCAAAGGGAAAAACATGCTCCTCAAACACGACATCCCGAGATATGTAGACGCGATTAGTGGGAACATGAAGACATTTATATCCTTTATGAAGGGAGCTATAGCCAAGAAAGACACACTTTTTGGATCGAAAATCCAGCTTGCATTTGTTGTATGGGCGTAGATGCGGCCAGCAAGCATACCCAAACACTTTGAAAAAAGTGTAATCAGGTTGTTCAATAAGGAGAAGTTCAATGGGAGTCTTCATGTTTAAAACACGAGTGGGAGTACGGTTGATAAGAAAACATGTAGTGGTGAAAGCATCACTCCAAAAACGAAAGGGAACCGATGCATGGGCCAAAAGAGTAAGACCAGTTTCGACGATATGATGATGCTTACGTTCCGCGAAACCATTCTGCTAATGTGTATGTGGACATGCTAAACGGTGAGCGATCCCAAGCGACTGGAAGAAGGAGTTGAGGTTGCGATACTCACCCCCCCCCCCAATCCGATTGAACATGAACAATCTTATGCTTGAGAAGGTGTTCAACATGTTTTTGAAACTGAACAAAGATATCAAACACATCAGATTTACACTTAATAAGATAAAGCCAAGTAAAGCGACCGTAAGCATCAACGAAACTGATATAATAATTATGACCACTAACAGAAGTCTGAGCAGGACCCCATACATCTCAAAACACAAGTTCTAGAGGATGTTTCACCTCACGACTAGACTCCAAAAAGGGAAGTTGATGACTCTTCCCCTGCTGACAAGCATCACACACTGCTACATCTTTATTACAAGACATGCTAGGAAGCTCATGACGACGCAAAACATGACGAATGATACGTGTGGCTAGATGACCAAGGCGAGCATGCCACTGTGACGAAGATACTCGAACTCCACTGAAAACGCGAGAGACGCCAGGATGCTCCAAACGATAGAGGCCCTGGCACAGACGTCCTCTAAGAAGTGTGTCCCTCGTGCCCCGATCCTTAATAAAAAGATCAAATGGGTGAAATTCACAAAACACATTATTGTCACGAGTGAGTTTAGGAACTGAAAGGAGATTACGCGTCACAGATGGTACTCTAAGTATATTGCGAAGCTGAAGACTCCTATTTGCATGACTAGTGGGGAGAGATGCTTGCCCAAATGAGAGATGTGCATACCTGCTCTATTGGCGGTGTGGATATTGTCGGAGCCATGATAGGGTTCACGAGTGTGAAGCTTCCCCATCTCGCTCGTCAGGTGCTCCGTTGCCCTAGAATCCATGTACCAGTGTGGGTCGATGGAGTAGGACTGAGTGTTCCCTTGTTGCTTCTGTGGTGCCGGACGATCAGCCATGGCGACCTAACGCGCGTTATTACGCGTATCCTTGCCATCATTGCTGAGGCTGAGGAAGCTCCGCTGGAAGCGGCGATGACACATAGAGGCCCAGTGTCCCTCAATGCCACAGGGCTGACACACACGCCGACCACACCCCCCTGGTAAGGTTGCTGATGAAGGGGGAGCCGAGGATGGCGAGGGCGGTGCAGGAGGCGCCTTGGACGAGGCACCAGAGGAGGTGCGGCCACCCTTAGTGGCAGCGTTCGCAGAGAGAGTTCCATGACTGCTCTTGGAACGGCGCACCTCGACACGCTGCTCTGTGAGGAGAAGACGAGAATAGACCTCGTGCGCCATCATGGGAGTTGAGTTGCCCCGCTCGTTGATGATCTCAACCAAAGCATCATACTCCTCGTCGAGACCGTTGACAATGAAAGAGTTGAACTCGGAGTCGGTGAGTGGTTGTCCAATGGACGCTAACGTGTCAGCAAGAGCCTTGACCTTGTTGTAGAACTCTATGGCCGAGGAGTCGAGCTTCTCACACTCGCCAAGCTGACGACGAAAGGCGCTGACACGAGCCTATGACTACGCCGCAAACGAGCGCTCGAGGATAGTCCATGCCTCATGAGACGTCTTGGCAAAAACGACAAGCCCGGCAACAGCCGGGGTGAGTGACCCCTGGATAGAGGGGAGGTTTGCCTGATCCTGCCCTGTCCAGACACGGTGCATCAGATTATAGACCTAGCCATGCACGCTATCCACCAGCGCGGGGGGGGGGCAAGGGAGATATTCGTCGATGTAGCCAAGCAGGTAATGGCTCCCAAGGAGCGGAAGGACCTGCGCATGCCAGAAGATATAGTTGTCTGATGACAACTTGATGGTGATGAGGTTTCCAAAGTGAAACGGCGGCGAGCCCGTGGTGTAGGCTGTCGGAGGCGCATGCGCCATAGGGGCAGACTGGGCCAACATGGACGCAGCCAAGGGCGCGGACACCGCGGGAGCAGGGTGTTGCGTCGAGCCCGATGAAGAGAGGTCGGCCATCCAGGCCGACGCAGGTTCCTCCAGTGTGAGAGGTGGGACGGCGGCGGTGATCGAGGCGGGCGATGAGACGCCCGATGTGTGGATCGTCTCCGCATGCCCCAGCGACGAAGATGCCGACGGCTGGTTGGAGAAGAAGGAGCCGACGGTCCTCGTCCCGATCTGGAACGACTGCACCGTGGCGGAGTCGAGCGGGCAGGAGAGGAGAGCCACGAGGGAGGCCGGCAGATAGTTGGCATTGGAGGAGCTGGAGGCGGCGGCGCACGACATGGCGGCGGTGGTGCGATCGACAGGGGTGGCGGTGTCGGCTGGTTAGGGTTTTAGGCGGAAGCGATTGTGACCTAGTCTGATACCATGTGAGAAAATAGGTTTGGGGGAAGCGGCACAACCCTCTAGGGGTGGCCTATCACATATATATATAATGAGTGGGGAACAATGTTACAACATACGTATACGTATAAAAAAGCTATACAGTCTAACATCATCGATCAAATTTATGCACTATGCTAGCATTCACACTTCATAAATTATTTCTTTTATCATTTACCTACTCGAGGACGAGCAGGAATTAAGCTTGGGGGTGCTGATACGTCTCCGACGTATCTATAATTTATGAAGTATTCATGCCATGTTTATAACAATTTTATATGGTTTTGGTATCATTTGACTAGAACTAACCCAGTCTGACGTTGTTTTCAGCAGAACTACCGTGGTGTCATTTTTTGTGCAGAAATAAAAGTTCTCGGAATGGGCTGAAAATTTACGATGATTTTTTATGGACCAAAAGAGAACCCCGAAGCACAAGAGTTGGACCAGAAGAGTCCCAAGGCGACCACAAGGGTGGAGGGCACGCCCACCACCTAGGGCGTGCCCCCCTGGCTTGTCGCTGCCTCGTGGACCCCCTTGATGTGAGACCGATGCCATAAATACCAAAAACCCCAGAAATAAACCTAGATCGGGAGTTCCGCCGCCGCAATCCTCTGTAGCCATGAAAAATCAATCTAGGCCCTCTCCGTCACCCTGCCGGAGGGGGCCATCATCACCGGAGCCCATGGAGGAGGATCTCGGAGGGGCCCGTCATCACCATGGAGGCCAAGGACCAGAGGGAGAACCTCTCCCCATCTAGGGGGAGGCCATGGAGGAGGAAGCACAAGGGGGAGACTCTCTCCCGCTCTCTCTCGGTGGTGCCGGAGTGCCGCCGGGGGAACCATCGCCGCGGTGATCGTCTTCATCAACATCACCATCTTCATCACCTTCCTCATCTCTTTACGCGGTCCACTCTCCCGTGCCCCGCTATAATCCCCTACTTGAACATCGTGATTTATGCCACATATTATGATCCAATGATGTGTTGCCATCCTATGATGTTTTGAGTAGATTTCCTTTATCTTTTGGGTTGATTGATAATCTAGATTGGTTTGAGTTGTATGTTTTATTTTGGTGCTGTCCTATGGTGCCTTCCGTGTCGCGCACACGTGAAGGATTCCCACTGTAGGGTGTTGCAATACATTCATGATTCGCTTATAGTGGGTTGCTAGAGTGACAGAAGCTTAAACCCGAGTAAGGTGGTTGTTGCGTATGGGATAAAGGGGACTTGATACTTTAATGCTATGGTTGGGTTTTACCTTAATGATCTTTAGTAGTTGCGGATTCTTGCTATAGTTCCAATCATAAGTACATATGATCCAGAAGAGAAAGTATGTTAGCTTATGCATCTCCCTCATATGAAATTGCAATGACGACTACCGATCTTGTTAACAATTGCCTAGGATAATTCCGCACACCGACCCATCATTATTCCACACTCGCTATTTATAATATATAGTAATATATTCTAACTTTATGATAACAGCACCTATTTTTATATTTTAGTTCTCCGATATCATGCAAAGTTATCCTCTTTATACCCACAACGTAGTTTTATTTCTCGTTTCTAGATGGAAGCAAACGTTCGGTGTATGTAGAGTCGTATCAGTGGCAGATCGGACTTGAGAGAATATTGATCTTACCTTTAGCTCCTTGTGGGTTCGACACTCCACACTTATCACTTCCACCTTTGGAAATTGCTACGATGATTCCTTGCACTTGGGGATTATCAATTGGCTAAGGACGAGGTGACGATGCGCGTCGGGAATGGTTCCAAGGTCGATGTGATCGCCGTCGGCACACTACCTCTACATCTACCTTCGGGATTAGTTTTAGACCTGAATAATTGTTATTTGGTGCCAGCGTTGAGCATGGACATTATATCTGGATCTGGTTTAGTGCGAGACGGTTTTTCATTTAAATCGGAGAATAATGGTTGTTCTATTTATATGAGTAATATCTTTTATGGTCATGCACCCTTGAAGAGTGTTTTTTTTATTGAATATCGACTGAAGTGATACACATATTCGTAATATTGATGCCAAAAGATGCAATGTTGATAATGATAGTGCAATATATTTTAGGCACTGCCATTTTAGGTCATATTGGTGTAAAACGCATGAAGAAGCTCCATGCTAATGGACTTTTGGAATCACTTGATTATGAATCATTTGATACTTGCGAACCATGCCTCATGGGCAAGATGACTAAAACTCCGTTCTCCGGAACAATGGAGCGAGCCATTGACTTATTGGAAATAATACATATCGATGTATGCCGTACGATGAGTGTTAAGGCACGCGGCGGGTATCATTATTTTCTGACCTTCACAAATGATTTGAGTAGATATGGGTATATCTACTTAATGAAACACAAGTCTGAAACATTTGAAAAGTTCAAAGAATTACAGAGTGAAGTGGAGAATCATCATTACAAGAAAATAAAGTTTCTACGATCTGATCGTGGAGGCAAATATTTGAGTTACGAGTTTGGTCTTCATTTAAAACAATGTGGAATAGTTTCACAACTCATGCCACCTGGAACACCACAGCGTAATGGTGCGTCTGAACGTCGTAACCGTACTTTATTGGATATGGTGCGTTCTATGATGTCTCTTACCGATTTACCACTATCGTTTTAGGGTTATGCATTAGAGACAGTTGCATTCACGTTAAATAGGCTACTGTCTAAATCCGTTGAGACGACACCGTATGAACTATGGTTTGGCAAGAAACCTAAGTTGTTGTTTCTTAAAGTTTGGGGATGCGATGCTTATGTCAAAAGGCTTCAGCCTGATAAGCTCGAACCTAAATCAGGGAAGTGTGTCTTCGTAGGATACCCTAAGGAAACAATTGGGTACACCTTCTACCACAGATCCGAAGGCAAGATCTTTGTTGCTAAGAATGGGTCCTTTCTAGAGAAGGAGTTTCTCTCGAAAGAAGTGAGTGGGAGGAAAGTAGAACTTGATGAGGTAATCGTACCTTCTCTCAAAATGGAAAGTAGCACATCACGGAAAACCGTTCCCGTGATGCCTACACCAACTAGAGACGAAGCAAATGATAATGATCATGAAACTTCACATCAAGTTTCTACTGAACTTCGTAGGTCAACTAGAACACGGTCCGCACCAGAGTGGTACGGTAATCCTGTTCTGGAAGTCATGTTATTAGACCAAAGCGAACCTATGAACTATGAAGAAGCTATGATGAGCCCAGATTCCGACAGATGGCTTGAGGCCATGAAATCTGAGATAGGATCCATGTATGAGAACAAAATGTGGACTTTGGTGGACTTGCTCGATGATCGGCAAGCCATAGAGAATAAATGGATCTTCAAGAAGAAGACTCACGCTGATGGTAATGTTACTGTCTACAAAGCTCGACTTGCCGCAAAAGGTTTTTGACAAGTTCAAGGGGTTGACTACGGTGAGACTTTCTCACCTGTAGCAATGCTTCAGTCCGTCTGAATCATGTTAGTAGTTGCCGCATTTTATGATTATGAAATCTAGCAAATGGACGTCAAAACTACATTCCTTAATGGATTTCTTAAAGAAGAGTTGTATATGATGCAACCAGAAGGTTTTGTCGATCCTAAAGGTGCTAACATAGTGTGCAAGCTCCAATGATCCATCTATGGACTGGTGCAAGCATCTCGGAGTTGGAATATACGCTTTGATGAAGTGATCAAAGCATATGGTTTTATACAGACTTTCGGTGAAGCCTGTATTTACAAGAAAGTGAGTGGGAGCTCTGTAGCATTTCTCATATTATATGTAGATGACATATTGTTGATTGGAAATGATGTAGAATTTCTGGATAGCATAAAAGGATACTTTAATAAGAGTTTTTCAATGAAAGACCTCGGTGAAGATGCTTATATATTGGGCATAAAAACTATAGAGATAGATCAAGATGCTTAATAGGACTTTCACAAAGCACATACCTTGACAAAGTTTTGAAGAAGTTCAAAATGGATCAGTCAAAGAAAGGGTTCTTGCCTGTGTTACAAGGTGTGAAGTTGAGTCAGACTCAAAGCCCGACCACTGTAGAAGATAGAGAGAAAATGAAAGTCATTCCCGATGCCTCAGCCATAGGTTCTATCATGTATGCTATGTTGTACCAGACCTGATGTGTGCCTTTCCATAAGTCTGGCAGGGAGGTACCAAAGTAATCCAGGAGTGGATCATTGGATAGTGGTCAAGAACATCCTGAAGTACCTGAAAAGGACCAAGGATATGTTTCTCATTTATGGAGGTGACAAAGAGCTTGTAGTTAATGGTTAAGTTGATGCTAGCTTTGACACTAATCCGGATGACTCTAAGTCACAAACCGGATACGTATTTATATTGAATGGTGGAGCTGTCAGTTGGTGCAGTTCCAAGCAGAGCGTCGTGGCGGGATCTACGTGTGAAGCGGAGTACATAGCTGCTTCGAAAGCAGCAGATGAAGGATTTCATATCCGATCTAGGTGTAATACCTAGTGCATCGGGTCCAATGAAAATCGTTTGTGACAATACTGGAGCAATTGCCTTGGCGAAGGAATCCAGATTTCACAAGAGAACCAAACACATCAAGAGACGCTTCAACTCCATTCATGAACAAGTCAAGGATGAAGACGTAGAAATTTGCAAGATACATACGGATCTGAATGTAGCGGACCCGTTGACTAAGCCTCTTCCACAAGCAAAACATGATCAGCACCAAGACTCCATGGGTGCTAGATTCATTACAATGTAATCTAGATTATTGACTCTAGTGCAAGTGGGAGACTGAAGGAAATATGCCCTAGAGGCAATAATAAAGTTGTTAGTTTATATTTCCTTATTCATGATAAAGGTTTATTATTCATGCTAGAATTGTATTGATCGGAAACTTAAATACATGTGTGAATACATAAACAAACACCGTGTCCCTAGTAAACCTCTACTAGACTAGCTCGTTGATCAAAGATGGTTAAGGTTTCCTAACCATGGACATGTGTTGTCATTTGATAACGGGATCACATCATTAGGAGAATGATGTGATGGACAAGACCCATCCGTTAGCTTAGCATAATGATCGTTCAGTTGTATTGCTATTGCTTTCTTCATGTCAAATACATATTCCTTCGACTATGAGATTATGCAACTCTCGGATACCGGAGGAATACCTTGTGTGCTATCAAATGTCACAACGTAATTGGGTGATCATAAAGATGCTCTACAGGAATCTCCGAAGGTGTTTGTTTAGTTGGCATAGATCGAGATTAGGATTTGTCACTCCGAGTATCGGAGAGGTATCTCTGGACCCTCTCGGTAATACACATCATAACCTTGCAAGCAAACGACGAAGGAGTTAGTCATGATGTGATGTATTATGGAATGAGTAAAGAGACTTGCCGGTAACGAGATTGAACTAGGTATGAAGATACCGACGATCGAATCTCGGGCAAGTAACATACCGATGGACAAAGGGAATTACGTATGTTGTCAGAACAGTTCGACCAATAAAGATCTTCAAAGAATATGTAGGAGCCAATATGGGCATCCAGGTTCCACTATTGGTTATTGACCGGAGAGGTGTCTCGGTCATGTCTACATAGTTCTCGAACCCGTAGGGTCCGCACGCTTAACGTTCGTTGACGATATAGTATTATATGAGTTATGTAATTTGGTGATCAAATGTTGTTCGGAGTCCTGGATGAGATCACGGACATGACGAGGAGTCTCGAAATGGTTGAGAGGTAAAGATTGATATATATATATAGGACGATAGTATTCGGACACCGAAAGTGTTTCAGAGGGTACCGGGTACTTGTCGGTCACCGGAAAGGAGTTTCGGGCACCCTCGGCAAAGATATGGGCCTTATGGGCCAAGAGAGGAAACGCACCAGCCACAAGGGGTTGGTGCGCCCCCCATAGCAGGCCGGCCTAAAGAGGAGAAGGAAAGGGGGAGGGAAAGAAAAGTGTGGATTAGGATTCCCACTTCCTTCCCCCCCCCCTCTTTCCTCCCCCTTGGGAATACATGGCAGGGGGTGCGGCTAGGGCAGGAGCCCTAGGGCCGGCCGGCCACCTATGTGGTGTGCTAGGCTGCCTCCCCTCCCCTCCCACCTATATATACGTGGGAAGGGGACGCCTAGCACACCCCAGATCAATTGTTAGCTGTGTGCGGCACCCCCCTCCACCGTTTACACCCTTGGTCATATTTTTGTAGTGCTTAGGCGAAGCCCTGCGGAGATCACTTCACCATCACCATCACCACACCGTCATGCTGACGGAACTCATCTACTACCTCGACGTCTTGCTGGATCAAGAAGGCGAGGGACGTCACCGAGCTGAACGTGTGAAGAACGCGGAGGTGACGTGTGTTCGGTACTTGATCTGTTGAAGCGCAAAGAAGTTTGACTACACCCGCGTTGTGAAACGCTTCCGCTTACGGTCTATGAGGGTACGTAGACACACTCTCCCCCTCGTTGCTATGCATTTCCATGGATAGATCATTGTGTGTGCGTAGAAATTTTTTGTTTTCCATGCAACGATTCCCAACAGAAATGTCGAGGCGGTTGAGTCAGGGCTAGGCGGCGGTGGCCAGGGGAAGGCGGCGGTGGCCTTCACGACCGAAATCCCGAAATTGCGTTGGCGTCGGTTGCGCATGAGAGGAAATGTCAAGGCCGCGGTGTCCTTCGCGGCCGAAATCCCAAAATTGCGTAGACGTCAATCAAGCGTGAGAGGAAATGTCGAGGCGGCGGAGTCAGGGCCAGGCGGTGGTGGCCTTCGCGGCTGAAATCGCATTAACGTCGGTTGCGCGCAAGAAGAAATGTGTAGGCGGCGGTGGCCTTAATTTGCGCACGAAATTGCGTCAACGTCGGTCGCGCGCAAGAGGAAATGGCTAGGCGGCGGTGGCCTTTGCGCCCGAAATCGCGTCGACATTGGTCGCGCGCAAGAGGAAATGTCTAGGCGGCAGTTCGGGTTTTGCAGCAGCAGCGCTATTGTCGTATATTTGCGGCACAAGTGATTGTATTTTTGGGCTGCCAGAAAAAATTTGGAGCCAAATTTACAAATAGGTCTAAAAATAGTTAATCCCCTATAATAAAGCAGTCATTCAATATGCTACTCCCTCCGTTCCTAAATATAAGTCTTTGGAAAGATTCCACTATGGACCACATACGGAGCAAAATGAGTGAATCTATACTCTAAAATGCATCTAGATTCATCCGTGTATGGTTAATAGTGAAATCTCTACAAAGACTTATATTTAGGAACGGAGGCAGTATTAGCCAAGGATGAAAGGGTCTTACATGGAGAAATATTTTGAAGACTGTTCAGAGAAGGGAAACGATTTCTACGTCCTCCCAATTAGGGGTACACGAAGACTGCATGCCTTGCGACGGCAAGCAGTTTCCATGGAGAAATATTTTGAAGACTAGTCAACTCTCTAAAGGATTGGAGCAGGGTGAGTTTTGGCTTTGTAAGGTGACAGATTGCCAAGTTGGAACGGAGACTGCATGTCTTGCGGCTGCAAGCAGTTTCCACGGAAGTGATCGCTAGTGAACGAGCCATCGAGGCTGAACTTTGTGAACTTTTTTGAAAGGGAAGAGGTAATGGCTCGACAGCGATCAAGAGTGAATTGGCTCTGCGAGGGAGACCGTAATACTAAATTCTTTCATGCCAGGGCGTCCGCAAGACGACGTATTAATAGAATTAAGGTGTTGATTAAAGATGATGGTACGTGTTGTTCGGATCAGGGTGGTATGAAGAATATGGTTCATGATTTCTATGGGGAACTTATTCACATCAGAATCATGTATTGCTTCAGACGAGGTTCTTGATGCGATACCACAGAAAGTTGATGCGACAATGAATGATAGTCTTTGTAGCCCCTTTACAGAGGACGAGATCAAAACCGCTCTTTTTCATATGGGCCCGACGAAAGCGCCGGGTCCAGATGGGTTCCCAGCTTTGTTTTACCAAACACACTGGGAATTTCTCAAACATGAGATCTGTGTCGTTGTGCGAGGCTTTCTATTGGGGGAAGCAGTTCCAGAGGGCCTGTGTGATTCTGTGATTGTTCTTATTCCAGAGATAGCAAACCCAGAGCACCTCACTAATTTCCACCCGATAAGTTTGTGCAATGTTTTGTACAAGATTGCATCAAAGGTCTTAGCGAATAGACTTGAGGTGTTTTTTCCAAACATTATTTCAGAGTATTAGAGTGCTCTTGTTCCGGGAAGGTTGATTGCAGACAGTGCTCTGATTGCGTATGAGTGCCTGCATACCATCCGGAGACAACACTCCAAGCGCCCTTATTTTGCACTCAAGTTGGACATGATGAAAGCCTATGGCCGTGTTGAGTGGTCTTTCCTTCATGACTGCATGATTAAACTAGTCTTTACTGCACGATGGATTGACATGGTGATGCGGTGTGTGATGACTGCTAGATATGCAGTTAGAGTTAATGGAGAGCTCACCGATCCAGTTGTCCCATCTCGTGGTATTCGACAGGGTGATCCCATCAGCCCCTATCTATTCCTTCTTTGCACTGAAGGTTTGTCATGTCTGTTGTAGCAAAAGGAGCGCCTTGGTGAGCTACATGGTTTACGTAATGGTCGACAAGGCCCTCCAATCTCACATTTGTAGTTTGCAGACCATAGTATTGCAAAGAGTGATCGCCGTACGGTGGAGGCGTTGCGTTCCACTCTAACGGCCTACTGTGATGCCTCTAGACAGAAGATAAATTTGAGGAAGTCCTCAATTTTGTTTGGCTCTAGGTGTTTGCACAGTGTTAAACAAGAGGTTAAGAACATATTGTAGGTTCACAATGAAGTACTACAAGACACATACCTTGGTATGCATACTGAGATAGGCCGAGCTGTCTGTGCTTCTTTTAGTTTCTTGCCCGATCGTGTGTGGAAGAGCATACATGGATGGACTGGTCGGCCCTTGTCAAGGGCCGGTAAGGAGGTACGCTTGAAAGCGATTGTACAGTCCATACTGACTTATGTTATGAGCTGCTTCCAAGTTCCCGTGTCAATGTGTGACAAGATGAAAAAGTCCATTGCTGACTATTGGTGGGGAATTGAGGATGGTCGAAAAAAGATGCACTGGCGCAGTTGGGAATGGCTATCCACTCAAAAATCCCTTGGCAGCATGGGATTCCGTGATTTTGTGCTTTTTAATCAAGCAATGTTGGGGAAGCACAGCTGACGCTTACTAACTGACTCATCGTCGTTGTGCGGTAAGGTCCTTAAGGGAAGATACTTTCTCGACTGTGATTCTATGGATGCAACTTGTCCCAAGGCAGCATCCTTTACCCAGCGTAGCATTTTGTTTGGCAGAGCTAGTTTTGAAAGGCTTGAGTTGGGTGGTGGGTACAGGAAACAAAATTAAGTTGTTGGATCATAATTGGATTCCAGGCCACCCAGCGGGGTCTTTTCATACTCTAGTCCCTATTCCAGAGGGAGTGGCAGTGGATTTCCTCCTTAGTGTTGATCGAAAAGCTTGGGACGAGGAGGTGGTCCGAAGTGTTTTTCCTGACAGGATGGCCATCATAGTGTTACAAATTCCACTAAGTGTGCGTGCGGTGGATGATTTTTTTACCTGGCCTCATGATCGATTTGGCCAAGTCTGAGAAATTTCATGCTACTCTTAATTCTTATGGCCATGGTGTGCAATCAGACTTTGGTACTGAAGAGAAAAGCTGGCAAGCTCTTTCCAAGGTCAATGCTCCAGGAAAGATGAAGATCGTTCTTTAGAGAATGGCCCACGATTGTCTGCCGACGGGCAGTCAGTTGCTACGACGCCATGTTCCGAATGCAGGGGCATGTTTTTTCTGTAGCAGAGAGGGGAGGGCTGAGCATCTCTTTCTGTTTTTGCCACTTCGCACGCCAGGTATGGTGAGTGGTGAAGCGCAATTTAGGCTTCCATCTGTGCCGTAAAGGTTTTGTTCGTACCAAGCAGTGGATATTTGATTTCATTCAATGAGCGACCTCTCTCGAGGCCACGGCTTTGGTAGTAACAATTTGGCACATTTGGGAGGCCCGGAATGATGTAAGAAACAATGATGTTAGGATGCATCCTCGCAGAGTGACTGAGAAAGCTTTGGCTTATGTTGACTTCATTGTGCAGAGTTGTGGTAGGACTGCAATTGTTATAAGGCGTGATACCCAAGTACCTCCTGTTAAATGGGTTCCGCCGCCGGCAGATGCAGTGGCCGTTAATGTGGATGTTGCACTCTTTAAGGAGTCTCGGCGGATGAGAATTGGTGTAGTAATCAGGAACCACATCGGAGATTGCTTGTTGGCTAGCGGCGAGCATGTTGACGAGGTTATCGCCCCAGAATTAGCTGAAGCACCGGCGCTGCAGCGTGCGGCGGCTCTCACCCGTGAGGAATGATTTTCAAGGGCCGTTTTCCAGTCAGACTGTTTGTCAATTATCCAAAGAACCAATGCTTCGACAGTTGATCGCTCGCCGGTGGGGCTCATCATTGCTGATATCAAGGAGTTGGCGTCGTTCTTCTCCTCTATTCGCTTTAGTCATGTAAATCGTTTGTCGAATGTCGCGGCACATATTCTAACTAGATCTCTGAGTCCTCTAGTGACTCTATTTTTCATGTAACCCCGGATTGTATCCGGGAGGCACTCTCTCTTAATTATACTTGATCAATAAAACGCGATATTCCTAAAAAAACAGGGGTACACATGCTGAAGCTTCAGTGAGTTAATTTGCTCAAAAAATAACCCCGTGCAAAAAGAAAAGATAATACTCAAAAGATAAAGAAAAGTTGAGTGACACACCACACCGAGGTCCAGAGTCTAGACCAAGTGACCAACCTCTCTTCCCGAACGAGGTAGTGGTCGCGATATATTCACCTGGTAGTGGTACTACCATTGTGGTAGTACATAGGAAACTAGTGTAGGATCAGCCCTTTAGATGAGATCATAGGATCAACTCAAACATTTCATATTTAGACAATAAAGAAAACCTCAAAAAAAATGTACAACATACCTGCGGGGTATGCCTACAACTCCAAAAAAATCAGCTCAAAACTCGATCTACAGTTAGAGATTCAAAAAAGACAAATTCAATTATGAATAGTGTCAGCTTTGGAATGAATAGTATTTGACACTATTCATATCTGATTTTGTCTTTTTGGTCCTCTAAGTGTAGTTCGAATTAGGAGCTGAAACTTTTTGAGCTTTTACATCAGACATGGATGTATGTCTCCAAGAAAAATAAACAGAACTTTTTGTTTTGTATCTTCAAAAAGATTAATCTCATTGATCTCATCTAAGGACAGATCCTACACAAATCTTCCCCGTGGTAGTACTCGACTCGTACTAATCAGCAGACAGCAGGTGGCGGTAACAGCCTAGCCTAGCCTGAAACGGTGCAAAATAAGTGCTGCCCTCCTTCCTTCAGTCCTCTCTGATTAGCTGCATGGCGTACGTGTTAAGAAGTGAGACGCACATGAACACAGTTGTGTTTGCTTGAGTTGGTAAAAAAGCAGTTGGGTTGGGTTATGGCAAGGCAAGGCAGTGGAGAGGAGTCACACTGTGTGCGTGTCCGTGCATCGTGACCGAGCGAGCCGTATCCCATTCCCATTCCTGCCGTGTAAACCGGTCACGAGGAAAGCAGGCCCGCCTTTTTGCTTGGGTACGTGGTACTCTCATCACCCCAACCCCAACGGAAATGAGTACTCCTACTAGACAGCCGTAGGGTGCACATTTTCGATTGCTTTTTTTAAAAAAAACTAGGGACCCGATTGCATTTTTAGCCCGCTTATGTGTAGGGTCGGGCAGTCAGATTCGAGTTTAACCTAGGCAAAGCGAGCAGTTTTCACACTTGGTAGTTTTTTGCCACGGATTAATAAAAAAGTGGTAGTTTTCGGAACAAAATTGTAAAGTGATAGTTTTCTGTCACGTTTCCGCGAATTGTGGTAGTTTTTGGTTAAATACTCTGGGTACATGGTACTCTCATCACCCCAACCCCAACGGAAATGAGTACTCCTACTAGACAGCCGTAGGGTGCACATTTTCGTGCTGGGAGAAAATGAAGTTGCACGTTTTTGTACGTCGTCGTACCGATCCATCCACGATACTACTTGCTTTCCTTTCCTCATCACTGGCAATTAAAGGTACGTACATAGGCAGCTCCGCCCTGACTGGAAAGGCTACTCTTCGTAATTTACTCCTACACGAGGATGGTGCATTCACTACTCCGGCAGGTAACTGTGCCATATAGGAGTACCCATCTTTTCAGTGCATCGTCGGATATTCATATTTGATGAGGTGATTTGGTAGTGGTACGATTAACCAAGGGCAGGGAGGGCTATATCCCCCGAAAGTGCTCTCTACACCCGATCGACCGCATCCCATAGAATTTGTGGCAGCAGCAAAGCCAAGATACTGCCGTCGCGCCACGCTGCGTGAAGTAAGTAAACTCGCCGTCATTTGAGTTGCCACAGTGGAATGGCGTGCGAAATTGCTTTGCACACGATCTTTGTACATACGATCTGACGTGTCTTCATTAGACAACATGCTGCATTGGTTTTCTTTTTCCGATGGAGCTGGTTGATTGGACGAAAGGACATGCAACCGCACATCGTATGTGTTTCCGACATGAAAATGTCGTACGTATAGCAGCTCTGAATGGCGTGGGAGGAGAGAGTGCCGTCCACTTTTGGGTTTGCAGGGAAGATCTCGGTAAGTGCGGTAATGTTGCAGGTTGCAAAGTTGCGATTAAGAGCATCTTCAATACAAGATGTAAAATAGAAGATTACATCTTTAAAAATGTTTTTTACAACTAAAAAAGCAACTTCAACAGAAGATGTATATTAAAGATGTAAAACAACAACTCCAATAAATAACGCTACGGAGATGTAAAACTATACTGCTTCAAATAGTACTTCACTTGAAACATATAATTCAAAGATAGCAAATTCGACTACTGCTTCATTTCAAACAAAAAAAATTGAACATAGTTCTAATTAAAAACATAAATTAAACAACTACTTTAACTAATTCAAGTTACTACATTCATCAAGTTACTACTAGTAGTAGTAGTTCGAACTACTACTTGAACTACATCGAAAATAAAACTACTCATCATCGAAGCTCTTGAACAGCTGTCAAAATGCATCCTTACCCGGATCGTCGCACCCCTCGTCCTCCTCCTCCGAATCACCCCAGTCCTCGTCCAAGGACTCGACGGGGATCATCATCGAGGGGGCAGCCTCCTCCTCCTCCTCCTCCTCCTCCTCCTCATCCTTCTTCTTCTGCTCGGCGTTGCGCTTCCAGAAGTACTCCTGCTCGGCCTGAACATACTCCAGATTCTCCCGCGTGAACCCCACCATCGCCGCCTTGTTGCTATCGCCGGTACCAACGACAATGACCGGCCTCTTCTTCATCTTCTTCTTTGGTATCTCCTCCATTCGAATGCCCTCCGGCACTAGGAACTCCACATCCGCCTGAGTCTCGATCTCCGGGAAGTTGAGGTTCGTCTTTGGCCTCCCGACACGCGACACTGCCACGTCATAGGCACGTGCGGCCTTGTCGGCGGTGGTGTAGGTGCCGAGCCAGAAGTGGCGACGAGCGTCGGAGAACTCAATGCCGAAATTGTCTGATGGCTTCGGCCACACGCCGAAGAACCCCGTCTTGCTCTTCGGGATCTTCTTCGGCGGCATGGCGGCGGTGCGGGGCGGCGGGCGGGGCTGCAGGCAGTGGTGCGGGGCGGCGGCGGTCGGTGCGGTGGTGCGGGGCGGTCTGTGCGGTGGTGGAATCCAGCGGCGGCTGCGCGGGGATGCGGGAGGGGCGGTGGCGGTGGTGGAATCGAATGGCAGCGGAAAAACGCGGCGGTGGCTGGCGGTCGAAACGCGGCGGAACCGACGGCAGGGGTGCTGGAGGGCTCCGGCGATGGGGCGGCCGGAGGAAGAAATGGGGTTGGGGGAGGAAATGAAACGACGGTTGGCGGTTGGCGTGTGGCTGGCATTTTTACATCTCCAGTCCGTGAAGACGCAATGCATCACGATGTGTTGTACCCGAAGATGTAAACTTTTTGCATCTACATAATCGGTTGAAAAGGGGGTTTTGGATCGTGCAAGTTAGTTATTTTTACGTCCTCTAAGTAGTGCTAAGAAACGCTATAGGCGACGAAGATGATTAAACTAAACAATGGCTACTGGTAAGAAGAACGGCAGATGAAACAAGGAGAGGTAAAGAAAAAAAGAAGAAAAATGGTCGTCCTGTTCCCTCCCTCTTAACGGTATGATTAGGATTAGGGTGGTGCCCGACAGCGAGTCATGGAGTTAAACAAGAGCAGAGGAAGAGGAGAGGTCTCGCTCGCGCGGCTTTATAACTCTCTCCCCCTCGCCATCCATTACTCACCATCACCACCCTCTTCTTCCTCTTCCTACAACCTCACCTACTCCACCTCCTCCTGCTCCTGCTGCTGCTGCTGCTGCTGTCTCTCTCGCGCGCGCCACAGCTGAAGCGGAATCAGCAAGCTCTTCCAGAATGCAGTCCAGGCACCGGGTGTTCGCCGAGGACCTGCTCCTCGCGCAGCTGCAAGGGGAGGACCACTTCGACAGCGTGCCGGACTCGCTCGTGCTCCTCATCTTCAACAAGCTCGCCGACGCGCGTTCCCTCGGCCGCTGCTCCGCCGTCTCGCGCCGCTTCAACGCGCTCGTCCCGCTCGTCGACGACGCCTGCCTCCACATCGACCGCGTCATCGCCGCCGGCGACGCCGACGACGCGCTCGGCGCCTCGGGCGGCCCGCGCCAGCGCGGCGTCCTCTCCAGCCTCCTCAAGACCGTGCTCCTCGCCGTGCTCAAGCCCTTCGGCCACTGCGACGCCGGCGCCAGGCCCGCCGGCCACGCGGGAGGCAAGCACGCGCCGCACCACTCCCCCGCGCAGGTGCTCAAGAACTTCAGCAGCATCCGCAACCTCCGCATGGAGCTCCCCGTCTCCGACGTCGGCACCGACGACGGCGTCCTCCTTAGGTGGAAGGCCGTCTTCGGCACCACGCTCCAGAGCTGCGTCATCCTCGGCGGGACAAGGCTGGACCACGCCTCGCACGCGCCCTCCGCCTCCATGGCCCCGGAAGAACACGACGCCTCGCAGGGGGACGACGACAATGGGAGCATACCGGAGTCCTTCTACACCAACGGCGGGCTGAAGCTGCGCGTGGTGTGGACCATCAGCTCGCTCATCGCCGCGGCCACCAGGCACTACCTCCTCCGCGAGATCGTCAAGGAGCACCCCACCCTGGAGCGCGTGGAGCTGACGGACGCGCACGGCCAGGGCATGCTCTGCATGGAGCGCCCGCAGCTCAAGGAGTTCACCGACAAGCCGCTCGCCGCCGCCGCCGCCGCCAACCGCACGCAGGTGCCGGCCTGCAACATGAAGCTCCGGTACGCGCCGATGCTGGAGCTGTCGGACGGGACGAGGATCCAGGGCGCCACTCTGGTGGTGATCAAGCCCGTGGGCGAGGCCGGCGGCATCGGCGGTGGGCGCAAGGAGCTGGACGAGTTCGTGGCCGGCGCCTTCGACGGGCCCTTCAGGGAGGCCGTGGCGATGCTCAGCAAGCGCCGCACCTACCTGCTAGAGATGAACGGCTTCTAATCATGTGACCTTCCTTCGTGCGCGATGGCGATGGCGATGACAATGGCCACCGGATAGATTGCTCTGCTCTGTTAGCTTCAGCTCTGCTCAGTGGCAGGCAGGCAGGCACACCGAGGCGTTCCTTGTTGTAACAGCAGCGATCATGTCTCATACGTATCTCATTTCTTCGCTACTGCCTTAGCATCCTTGTAATCGCAAGCATCATTTCGTTGCGGTGATCTCTCATCTGATCGATTAATGGATGAATGAAATGAAGTGATACGACATTACCACATACAGTACATCAATGAAGTGTTGTTTATATCATTGTTCTCAACACAAAAAAATGTCTAAGATTTACTACGTACTGAATAAAAAGTTCATCTTTGCTCAACATGAAAAGGAGGAAACTGCATAGATAGTAAACCTAACGAGGTAGTGTGAGTTCTTGACCAGGAAACTTAACCACTGGTGCTTCAGGATAAGCTCCACGTTGGTGTGGGAATGCTTTCTTGTCATGAAATGAGAGATTTAGCTCACATCTATCCGTCTGCCCCCTGAATTTGCATTTGCTCCTATCCTAATCCTGTTGTCAAGAATGGTAATCCACTTATTGCTTCTCTCTTGCGCTCTCTGGCCCTTGCTTATTCCTAGCCGGACTGAGATGAGACAATCAATCCCCCTCCCCTGGTACTACCATATACTGTCATGCCAGCTTTGCAGTTACTTAAGTGTTGGGGATAAGCTTTCCGCGATGCACACAATATCCATACAGCATTTCGGATCGCCTTACTTAATCTGCACTGCACATTCTTGTGCGTCTGCACGCCAGACTAGACAAATCGATCCGCCTACTCCACCACGGCAGCCGCCGCCCTGTCTCGGGCTTTTTTGGTGTTGAGCCTGTTCCGCCGGTCGGTGGTGACAGCTTTCCGGCGGTGAACCTCCGCCTTCCAGTCAGCGTTTGACATGGCAAGGGGTTTGGACGGCGGCGCCCTCTGGTTCCTCTGCTTCGGCTGGGTGGCGTTGGCATCGGTAGCGGCTCGAGGGGCCGTGTACTTCTTCGGTGACATGGCGGCCGGATGGAGGGGAGAGGGAGGAGAATGGCGGGAGAAGGGGAGATGGAGGGAAACGGAGGTGGAAAAGCTGAGGGATCGGCGGGAAAAGGTCTTTCTCTCGTCGACAGAGCGGACCCACGCGCCTTTTCACTTCGGCCGGCGTCCCCAGGCGCCCCCCAGGGGCTTGGGTTCGGCTCGGGTTCGCCAGCTGTTATTTCGACCCAAACCGGCGGTAAACGAGATCCTGGGGGCGCAACTGGGTCAATTTTTGAGCGCCGGCGCTAAAAAATGGCCTTGGGAGGGGGGGCGGTTGGGGGCGCGGCTGAAGATGCTCTTATATCATTGTTCTCAATACTATAAAAAATGACTTAAGATTTACGTACCACTGAATAAAAAGTAGTTGAGCTTTCCTCAACATGAAAAAGAGAGTAAACCGAGGTAGTGTGAGTTTGTGACCAGGAAACTTAACCACTGGTGCTTCAGGATAAGCTCCACGTTGGTGTGGCCCTGAATTTGCATTTCTCCTATCCTAATCCTATTGTCAAGAATGGTAATCATGTTGCTGCTCTCTTGCGCTCTCTGACCCTTGCTTGTTCCTAGCCGGACTGAGATGAGACATTCAATCCCCTACTACCATATACTGTCATGCCAGCTTTGCACTTACTTAGTGTTGGGGATAAGCTTTCCGCGATGCACACAATATCCATACAGTATTTTGGATCGGCTTACTTGATCCGCACTGCACATTTTTGTGCATCTGCACGCCAGACTAGACAAATCTATTCCGGAGTGCGTATACTACTCGTACTACTTTTTCTTTGTGTAGTAATGTAATCCACGCACGCATTATTGACTGGGAACTGAAGGATATGGACATTGTCAAAATGCTTGGTGTGTGGGAGGCAGTTGAGATGCCTTGATCTTTATGTGATAATTATCCTTGACTTGTGGGAGGAAGGTGGTACCAAAAATGTGTAAAGATGGAGATAATGCATGGGTTTGCTGAGTTTGCATGCATCATTGTGAGCCAGATGACATGTGTGTGTCGCGATTACAGAGGGGATTAGGCTAGACATGCATGTTTTCCAGCTGTTTGATTCCTTGGCCTATCCATGAGGGAGAGCTTGAACTGTTCCTGTTGGTTACCAACCACCGGTGCTAGTGATTGTTGGTTGGATGAGCATGCATTGTGGTATATATATTTGGCGTTAGGTTAGTGACTGCGTAAAACACATTTTCTTGTGTTGATGTAATGGAGCAGCTGTGATCCTGGATTTGATTAATCCGGTCTGTCTGTTGTGGAGGAGCTGGTGGAGGAGTGCTAGGTTGCGACTTGCGAGGGAAGAAGAAGAAGAAGAAGAAGAAGAAGAAAAGGCAAGCGAGCGAGAGCACACATATACACTCTGTTGCTGCTACTCCAATAAGGATTAGTTTTGCACAAGTGTGGTGTACTAAATGGAATGAAAAGGAAACATTCTACGGCTTTTGGACGGTGGTTGGGTTAAAGGCCAATCGCTTTGCAGCTGATGGCCACTGATGTGTGTGATCCTTGATGGACTCCATCTCATCTCATCTCATGGGCAATGACAAAAACTGCAGCTATGAGCAGTGCCATAATCATGATGGGCATGAATGCTACTTAACACTTAACAGCACACCCATCATCAGTTAAATCACCAACATTAAGACCATGCATCGCCTCAACTGTCTTGAGCAAGAAGCAGCAAGCCATCTATCTCAATCTCAAGGATGGATGGATCGTTATCGCCATGCACGCATGTGAGCATTATCCAGAGAGACAGACATGTTGAGGCCTGAAACCACATCCAGGTCAACCTTCATCTCATTTTCGATGGCTAATTAAACCAACGGCCGCATATGCATTTGCATTTACATTGGTGGTGTGCAGGACGAGGGAATATTAGTCCCGCCCGCCACATGGGCTACTAGTAGCACATTGCGGTTAGTCTCTAATCCGTATCTTCAAAAACTATTAGCCTCCAGCGTGGCGTCGCTGGTCTTGTCTTGCCGCTGGTTGGTTGGCACTACGTGCGTGCGTGCGTCTGCCCTGCCGTTGATGTTGTGCCAGCTAGCTTTGAGTTTGAGTGTGCCCTCAACAAAATTCGTTCGTTCCGTCGGATTGGGTTTGAGTGTGCTTTGTTTTGTTGAAAGGGTTGGGGCCTGTCTTAGGGGGTGATCAAGATTTGGTCCCTCTTTCTTTTCTTTCGACGCAAGAATCGGATTTTACTTACTTTGCTCCTGACTTTCACATGGACAAGTGCGAAAAAGGAGGGAAGAGAAGCGCTCGTGCTAAGCTATGGATATGAACGACGACTTGGCCAACATGCAGATTGCTTGGCATCACAAAAAAGGAACAAATTGACAACAACAACAACAACAACAACAACAACAACATATGATGAATCTTGAAAGTTGACAAGATATGGTGGAATGCAAATCTTGAATGGACTACTTTGCCGATTCCTTTGCGTTTCTTTTCTTTTCTTTTCGAGGAGTGGTAGTAAGAAGAAAAGACAGAATGTATTCGGCTATCCTAAAAGGCTTCTTCATCGGCTTTACATCAATGATGAAAAGAATAACATATTGTGTCTATATTTTTCATCCACCAACATTGTTCTGTCCTCCCTTTCTAACTAGCGGCAGGAAACTAGATAGATATGCTACACAAACATACAAATTTAAAGAAACACAAGGATAAATCATATGTTGCGTCTGAACCTGTCCTGATCATAGCTTGTCTATTCGCTAAAGGAACACTACTAGTAGCAGTGGCAGAGAATATCTGTCCACTAACGAACGGGGACAGGAACATGGGCCACAATAGCAATTCCCGGGTCTGCTCGACCATATTGAGCTTTTATATGTAAGCTTGTAAAGCAACAACATCATCACCACCTAATAAATCAATCTATCTCTCGTACGCTGCCTGCCACCACCGGTACTATTTAAACACCAGCTGTTGTCCTGAAGCGAAGCGGTGGAAAGGAGCTGTTTCTCTGTAGATTAATGAATGAATGGATGAGTGAGCTAACTCTAACTCCAGCCGTCTCGTCTGGAGCAAACAATCACAGTCAGAGAGGGACACACACTTGAGGATATTCAGACGGGAACAATCATGTTTATATTTCACGCCCGCCCATACCGTCGACATATCACATCGAAATAGTGGGTTTAAAACTGTGCGCGTTTAATGTGTTCCATTGCTCTTAAATTGGAACAGATAGTTGAACATCAAAGAAGAGGTGGAGCGGAAGAGATGGTGACAGGCAAATTTCGTACGTAGTACTGCTACATTTCGTGCCACGCTCGCGTCCTGAGGGCGCATCGTTTATACGATGGTCCATGATACTACGTACCCTTTTCCCATTGAATAATACTAGTAGTGGCACTTTTTTGCTCAACTGAATGCTCGCATTGAAATTGAAATTGAATCCAACACTCAGCAGTCAGCAGCTCGTCGGGGTCGCCATAACCTTACAAAGTAGTGGAGGAGCAGACGAACTGGCATCGTGTCCAGAAACATAGTTTTGCCACGCAAAAAAAAAAAAACCCATAGTTTTGCCACTATCGATCCGATTGGTTGATCCGACCGGGACACTCCACCCACGCCACACTGGGCTGCGTCGTCGGAGGAGAGGAGAGCAGAGCAGTTGCTCCGACAGAGCGATCACTCTCTCGCATTCGCATCGCATCATTGATGGATGGATCCACGGCACACTACATACACTTTGGCGATATAATATATTCCTCCTGTCCGGGCCTTTGGCGGGCAGGAACATGAGCACATCAATTCCCCCACTTCGATCGCTCTCACGCAATTAAGCCCGCCTCTTGGTTCCCCTCCGTCTCCGTGTACCTCCCTTGTTCCATTCGTCTCCTCCCGCTTTCTGCTCTCTTTCTTTCGATCTTCTGACAAGGAAAAAGGCAGGGTGATGATGTGATGGGGGGCTTTTCCTGCCGGCGATGAGCGTGCCTCGGCTACCATGGGATTGGGAGAGCGGCCACGTGAAAAGGCCACCCATGAGCCCATGATACGTCCTTCTCCGCCATAATGCCACCGCCGCGCCGGTCGGGGGCAGGCGACGAATCCACAAGCCCGGCCGCCGAGCCCCGCTCCAGTCCGTGCGCACGACACGGCACTCCTGCCTATTTTCGCACGTTTCACGCAACTCGCCACCATCAAGTGGACCATTCGCCACCAAATATACCCAAACATGTACGTATTTGGCCAAATTTTCACTAATACACGAGTACTAGCAAACCACGTAACATATACTATACGGCGGAACAGATCAACAAAATGGAGTTTTCAGCAACGTTGACTTGAGGGTTCTGAGCATGTTTCACAAGACTTGACCTATAAGGCACACACTGCGATCCGATTGCTTAGCAAGCAATGCTTACACAAGGAAGAAGAAGCCTCTATGGTCTGGGGGATCAAATACTTAATTAGCAACAGTCGACTGAGTAGAAACTGTATTACAACATTGACCAAAATTCCTCCTGAGCTCTCTGCCCGCCTTTCCAGGGCAGCAACTCAGTTTCTGGCTACCGTCCTACTGGCTGGCTGGAATTACCCTACCCGAGCTTTCCGATCTCCATCTTCTTCTTGATTGCACGATGACCATGGTACACAAAAGAATCTATGATGCCAGCCACGGTGAATATGCCTGCCACGAGAGTGAAGATCAACCATGGGTTAGAAATTTCTATCACCGCTGCCACGCGGATATATTTTGGAAGGAAAGCACCAACGTATGGTTACAAGTGTATCACACACCTCCAACAATAGCACATATGTTTGTCAGGAAGTGAAGAAGCGATGTGTTTTCTTCAGTAAAATCAACCTGCCAAAGTGCCACCTCATGATAAGAAACAAACGAAAAAGTGCCACGTAATGGATTAAATGCAGTGTATGCTTCTTTTCGAGCATACAGCACTATATATATAGTCATGATATAGGTCTCCTTTTTTGGGGGCGTACAAGCTTTGTTTCTATACAAAGTTGCAGACTACCAGTAGATGAACTCTCAAGTGCAGCTCAAGCCTCAACAGTAACAACATAAAATAAAAGAGATCCTTCCCTAACCTGAATTGGTGAAAATTCGTAGAAGAAATATACACCGGGCGGGGGCCTCGGGAGGCCAATTGCTTCTCTAAAGTGCTCCGTCACAGAAAACTGGAGATGGAAGTCAAGTATTGGCCAGAAACTTTGGCTTGGTAATAAAAAGTAAACATTAAAAAACCATGATGTTTACCTGATTTGAGTGAATCTTTCGCCCCCTAATATCTGTATAGATAGTAGGAACAACCTGTATAAAAAAGAGATGATTAGCAAACTGACGCAGAAGGTCGGCATCTCTTCATAAACATAGCAGTGTAATAGTGAACAGACCAATCGTCTAGTTGTACTGAACTGGGTTTTCCCCTTTTATTTTCTAATTTGTAAGACTCTGTTCCGTTAACCCGGCTCCCCGTTTGGGAGGCTTGTGGGAAAAAAAAGTGAGCAGACCAATTGAGACATATGATAGCTTGATCAGTGTCTAACATCTTACCTTCACAAAATACTGGTACATCCCTGTTAATCCAGTTGTCTGCTCCTGTTTCCACTCTACACTGAAATACTCGAGAGAATCAGGGACATGGAAAATTGTGAACCAAAGAGAGACAAAAAAAAGTTGTTCGGCTTCATGAATTGAGAAACTGATTAGTAAGCACAGAATCGTACCCATCAAGAGGATTGACAACACCAGGAAACTCTTTCCCAAAGGACAGTTTGTTTATCTTGTGGCTTATCTGTTTCAGGGAAAGGGGGTAGTTGGCCATTAAAGGTCCATGCTTATGTTCAATACAATAATTGGACTGTAAATAGAAGGAAATAATTCTACTTGCATTGTAATTTTCTGGCTGGAAGTTCAACATATCTTGAAGGAAGTTGAATGCATGGTCCAAGCTTTTTCCTGGGGCAAAGTGAAAATTTCCAGCAACTTTATTGACATCTACAAACCCATGAATGTTGCAACCTTCGCCTTGTTCATCTTTTAACCTTTGAACGAAGCCCTCTCTCTTGCACTGAAGAGCGTGTAAAGAAAGGAAAATAACAATAAGCAAAATACCAAAAGGCAGTCCACACTGATCAGTGGCAGACAGTAGCGACAGTAAACTAACTTCATAAAAGAACAGAACAGAATGCAATAATAAGCTAAAGGGATTTCTATATTCATGTGGCTTTCAAAAAATTAATCAATGTGTTCTAAATAGAAGCTAATGAGAAGTGTGATATTTACCTAACAATAACACAAAAACAGTTGTATTATAAAATTCTTCTTTTGATGAACGCACAGTTCATAGCCAATGGGAATGCTTACTAGCATATCACTAGATGAAGACCAAGTTACTACTAGCATATGACAACATCAGAATGAATCTGTTAAGTATGAAGATACATGACTTAACGTATGTCGCAGGTACAAATTAGTCAGCTTGTGCTCTATCACATGTGGTTTACTGAGTTTATAATTAACTGTTGTAAGCTATTGCTTTAATAACTTCCTTTTTAGTAGATAAACAAACAGAGGACCCAAGGAATACATCACATGTCACTATGGGGAACTACAGACATAGTATTTGCTAAGAACAATGTACAGGAACAAGATTATGCTATCAAATAGAAGTGGAGGAACATGAATGTCCGATACCTGATCAATTGATTCTACGTTAGTGAGTGCCCAACCTTTCTTCCGATAGGAATCACGAACTTCTTCACAGGAGTTACAACACTGGTCATCTGACTGGTATAATTGTAAGTGCAATATTAATGATATTTTCAATCTAAATGAAATTATTGCGGTAATAAGCTTAAGTATATGGTCAGGGTCATAAGATTGACATAAGCACATGATATCACTGCACTAGAGATACCTACCTCTTCGGAACCATAACAAGACCCACAGTAAACCTCATTGTGGTCAAGCCTTCCACCATGATTCTGCAATGGTCTTTCAATCTAGAAGAGGATCCAGAAGTTAGTCCAAAGTCAAGGAAGAACGATACCCCATTACATGCATATGTTGTGCACATATTTCCGATTTGTCATGTAACCTTTAATAGGAAAAACATATCAGTCACTTCAAGCCACCACCCACCAGGCCACCATGCTCTGAATATGCACGAATTGTAATTGGTTTCTCAATTGTGTGTCTGTTTTTTTTAGAATCACAGTACATACGCACGCTCACAAATATGTACATACACTCACCCCTATGAACGCACACATGCACACCCTACCCGTATGAAAACCTCTGAAAGACTGAGCCGGCGGGTCTTGAGATTGACAAAGCGTCAAACCTCCTAACCATCCAACCACAGGTTGGTTCTGTGTTGTGGTTTCCGATATATAACATGAAGAGTTACTCCCTGTGTTTCAAATATACGGCCTATTCTTGTGGTTTGCTAGTAACTAATACTATAACATGTATGCAAATTTAAGATTTTGTTTTCTTTTATTTAATCATATTCCCTCCTCCTTTAACGTCAATGAGTAAACAACCATAGTAACACCATGAATAGCATGGTCCTTCAAATATTATTTCAGTTGCATGGCCTACTTGTTGGTCCCCGTACTTGAAAAAAATATGCCTTATAAGCACAAATGAAGGGAGTAATACAGTAATACTTGATATTTCAACCCTAGGTGGTTCTCAAAAGGCATAACATGAACAGTCACTATCAACTGCAAGGCAGCTAGCAAGCTTACAATACAACCATTCAAAATCCATGGAGGCAAAACTCATCAGTGATAGCATCGGCTATCTTGAGAGTAAAGAAAAAGATTCACAAATTCAAGATCTGGTTATATTACGATTGATCAATTGCAATGGATCTTGAATTAGCCATGCTAAAACACACAAGCAGTTCAAGTTATCATAAATTGTTAGATAAAAATACAATAGTTTCAATAACACACTACTTCAGTTTGGGAAAACGTACCTTAGGGGAACCAACTCCATCTTTTCTCGATTCAATTACATTACCAAGATGATCAATTCTTTTCTTCATTATGTCATGTCTCTGCAAAGTAGTCATTCAGCATCTCAAACAAGATAACAGATATATGCAGTAGAGCTCGGCAAACATTTTACATGATGATAAAAATAGAAAAGAGGGAAACTGTTGAAAAGTGTATCACATACTATATCATAATGTTGCTCTCCACTAACATCCATAGTATCAATAGCAACAAGAGAACAGGGAAGAGCGGGGAATGTAACATCAAACTGCAAAAACAAACATGTTTGTTAGCAATGTGAAAAGAATGAAAAGTGTCTCACCAGGAATGGCATATATGGTCTGGGCTTTGACGGCTTGGCAAATATTTTCAGCTAGCTGGCTATCACTAGTTATTTAAGGTTCTTATGACAGATCGCCCATACAACATCTAAGAATATCATGCTCATTATTTCTCAACCTGTGGAGGTCCGGACTAGAAAATGAAGGCTGTCTAAGTCTAACAAGCAAATCAGTTCCAGTCTTCCAGACATTGTCAGAATGGAAGGTAAATAGAGTTTTAGAATATACAAAAAATGAAGCCAAACTGATAAAAATGTGCAATTTAGTATAATAAGATCTTAGTTACATGCTTTCAAAACATCTAACAAGCATGGAAGGACCAACATTAAACACCAAAGAAATAGACGAAACTCGCTAGAAGTACCAGACAAATGGAAAGTTTGGAATGACAGAATGAGCATCTGCACTAACATTGATATGTAACCTTTCCCCTCTTGAGGTATCAACTGTGAGCTTACTCTCTGTAGCAGCATATAGATACAACCCTGCATATAAGTTAACACAGCAATAAGTTAATGCATAATGTGACCAAAGGGAAGCAACGCATTTCAGGAAAATATAGTTGCAACATGTAACAAGACCATCCCCCTTTACAGTTTTAGCATGCCAAATTAATTTATGAGCATAGTAAGATGGTAAGACACTGCATCAGTGCACCTTATATTGATCCTAAAAATCCTGAAACCTGTGGTGAGAACAAAATTATAGGTGCCCCCAGTCTAATTCAACTCCAATTGGTTGCATCAAAGTTTATCAAAAAAGTAATGGAACTCCATTTCTAGTACTCACTAGTGTCAAAAACGCTCTTATATCATGGTACGGAGGGAGTAGCTTATATGTTAACTAAACAAAGAAAAGAACTTCACCATGGTAGCAGCATAGCCAATCTAATCGATGCAAGATTAACCACATCAGCACATCCACACAAAAATGTTGACGCACACACCATCCTGGGACTCTGATGTCATCAACTCATAAATAGCATCAAAATAGAACAAACAGCACCAGTAGTAGAACTAGTCTAGTCCAAATGCATCTACCATGATAGTAATAGAATTGCGATTTTTTTCATCGGCTATTTTTTCTCAATTCAAACCAACGACATGGCCAACAAGCATACGTCTCAACCGCATCAAACATAGTCGATTTTCGCACCAGAACGCATGTAATTATCGGAAGGCGGGCAAAGCCATCGGGGACAGGACGGCGTGATCGAACTATGTCGGTGACAGAGTAAACGAAATTAAAAGGGATCTGGGACGGCGATGCGGGAGAGAGGGGATGGTACGTACGGATCTCTGAGAAGAAGAGGAGGAGGATAGCGAGGGAGGAGACGATGGTGATGAGTCCGCCGGAGAGGGTGCGGCTGTAGAAGTCCTCGTTCACCTTGGGGTAGGCGTCGAGGCTCCTCAGCTTGCTCCACAGCTCCATCTCTCCCGCTCACACAGCCAGAGAGATCGCCGGAGCCTTAGGACGAGAGGAGATCTGCGTTGTCGCCCTCGCCGTCGCCGCCGCGACAAAGTGGAGAGGGTGTTTCTGCAATTTGTCCGGGAGCAAAGAGGGGTAATTTCGCTTTGCGAGGCTTTTGTCTGGATTCGTGTAGAAATGCTCCCCGCTGGGGCCTCGGGCGTAATTGCCCCGCGACCGTTTTTTTTTCCCTTTATACAAGTCCATTAACATCACAGGTGCTTGAACTTGACGAGAAAAATCAATTTGATGCTATAAAAATGACGCACGAATTGAGCTGATGACCAAATCTATCCCCGTGTTATATTTTTTCCAATGAACCCTAAAGTATCGTTATGATCATCATGTTACAGATGACGTTTGAGCAACCCCAAAGTCCATAGTCCGGTAAGAAGTGACTATAATACTCATGTTCTATAAGGAACTAAAGCATACAATAACCGATAAATCACGAGTGAACATGGTGGCACGCGAGGTCTATATCTCACCATTCATTGTGTCATGATCCGTGATGTATTCATACTAGGCGTCAGGTATATTCATTTCTCAGGGTGAAGTACTCTATATTCATTTCTCAGGGTGAAGTACTCCTATATAGACATTGTGTTTTAGAGTCAATTAGTACCATGGCCCACAAATCTGACGAGAGGAGTTATTCTCTTGTTTATTAAGAGCAGATGTCTAAAGGCAATCAACACGAGTAGTCTACGTTTTGCCCCAAGCCCATCTCCATCCCACAGCTCCTCCCTTACTAATCCTCTTCCCCTGGTTCTTGCAGTCTCTTCATGTGCTCTTTCTGTATGTCTTCTCTCGTTCATGTTCTTTCTTATGAAGTTGATGTGCAGCAACTTAATTAGCTAAGCTTGGTTTGGCATCCTGTTTAGTAATGTCTAGTTATCTAGTTTCTGCTTTTGATGTACTTTCAAATCAGTACTAAATGTTGAATGTGTACTCCAACAATAACATGTGCGATGGCAAGAATATGCTTTGGACGAGCATTTTTTATGTACATGCATGTTGTTAAACTAATAAACACAAGCATGGTGACTGATGGACAGAGATTAATCAAATAACTATCTACAATTTGGGCCATAAAAAACGTGCATAAGAAACATTGGAGCTAATGTAACAACAGTTAAATATATTCATCACGCCCACCAGCATTTCACATCAGACATTTAAGTGAGGTTTTAAAACCTGGCAGACCATCCCATCTGGTCATCATTTAAATGGTCTGTGTCAGATTAACATGGCAGAGTGGCTAAGACCGTATTTTGCATGCGGATTCACTTGTATCCAGCTCCATTTAAGATGGCTAGTTACCAACTCATGTACGTGTATTTTGCCAAATTAAACCGTGTATCGTTTGGGTATTCAATCAATTGCTATATTAATTGCTAATCTCATAGCATAAATGGACTGTCCGGATATCATCCTTGCGCGGCACCATGTCCCAAAAATTCACGTCCATAACCGATAAATCTTTATATTATGTGAATAGACTTGTGACGATTGCATCTCAAAGTATAACAAATAAGTTAGGTCAATTCAATATGATCGTTCTTCCAGCATTGTACCCTCAATGTTGTTTTGGGATTATTGTTACACTTAACGAAATCCCAATATCCGGAAGACATTATCAACATACAACACTTGAGCTAGTCCTAGAGACGAGAGTAAGAATCAGGTTTTACCGTTTATCATCCCACACGTGCTTATGAGTTTTCCTCTGGATCAAATATTCCAGAATAATAACAATTATAGCTTAGTATAAACGTGGAAATAAATAATACACTATTATTGTCTCTAGTGCATATTTTGAACAGACTCACACTTGCACCAGAGTTAATAATCTAGTTACATAACTTCTCTAACACCAATGGCTATTCGGTATTGCTCATGTTTTGTCGTGGCAGAGGCTTCGTCATCGGGTTTGGCACATTCAAATCCATGTGAATCTTGAGTACTTTCACAAACCCTTTTCGACATGCTGTCGAATAATGTGATACTTGAGTTCAATATGTCTGGTCTTCACGTGGGACCTTAGTTCTTTTGCTTGAGCAACGGTGTCACTATTATCACAATAGAGCTCCCCTGGATTCAATGCACTTGGAACCACATCAATCTCTTCAAGAAACTTCTTGATCCAGACTATCTCCTTCGAAGCTTCTGAAGCCGCAATATATTTTGCTTCCGCCATAGAATCTGCAACAGTGTTCTTCTTGAAACTTTTCCAAACCACCGCACCACCATTAAGGGTAAATACATAGCCCGGTTGAGATTTATAGTCATTTGTATCAGTCATGAAGCTAGCGTCGGTGTAACCACTTACAACAAGCTCTTCATCTCCTCCATAGACAAGGAGAAAAATATCAATAATAAAGAGGAATTTATAGTAAGAAATAGTAAAATGGACGTATCACACCCTCCATTTCGCTTCCTCCACCAAAGGCCGATAGGGCAACTCGCGAAGCTAGTGATCTCCATCTTTGATTTGATCCAATCAAGTCGGTCGAAGCCATTCCACAAAGTTCGCCGGAGCAGGCTATGGAACTCGAAGCCGTCGTTGATCCCGACTTCCCTATTGACCAACAACTGCACCACGCGATGCGCACCAGCCATATCGAGGACGTGGCAAATGTTACAATCTCCTCGGAGTTCCCTCTATTTCTCATTGGAGTCACGCGGGAAGAGAACGGTGCCGACCCGGCCAAAATGGTGGACGTCCCCCACCACCAGCCTCATGTTTGCTTGGGCCAACATACAGCTAGTTAGCACATTGGGACCCAGCTGGCAGTGTCTCTCCACCAGCCCATGTGAATTCGCGGCCGAGCAACTATCTCTCACCTTGTGCGATGGATAGAGGCCCATTTAGTAAGCATTCAGCCCAGTGCCATCCCCCTCTATTTTTTGTTTTAGTGGCGTATTGAGCCTGGTTACCCTTTCTCTGCTATACAGTGTATTTCAGTATATCGCACTTTCGCATGTTCAAGATAAGACTAGTAGTTTTGCAATTTAGTCCCTGAGACTTCAAATCTTATATCTTTTCACTGTAACTCCGATTGAGGTGATTCAAATTCCTATGTTTTTATTTTGAAGAGCAAAATACTTTGGTGCCACCTTTATTCACCTTGCTTGACATAAATTTGGCACTCATGTCCATTTTGTTTTTGGTCTTTTCAGGAGCAATGCGTTATTGATAGCCCCTGTCCTCGTGTTCATCGCATCGTTCATCAACACTCCCCCCGCCGAAGGCAAACCAACCACCTAACATATGCCTCTAAGCTTTGCATATGTGCTTAAAAAATTGTTGACTATGTTTTATATTGCATTTGTTCTATTTGTTGGTTTTGTTATATGTTGAAGTTATGATTTTATTTGGATATGTTTATCCATGCTATGTTTCATATGTGCCCCCGATAGATGTGTGGTACTTTATAGTTAGGCCATGCTACTGCTTTAAATATATCTTTGCTGTCAAATAAGACTTGGTAATAAAACTGCAACCCTAAGTTGTACCGGAAAGTGGTGGGACCGCTAATTTTGCTTCTTGTTCAGTGAGGAACACATTTGATTTTATTTGATATTGCTTCTTGTGAGATATCAATACCACCTTGATGGTTTCCATCCCACTGCGACCCGACCTCAGATGGTCAAGTCTTTGTGTTTCAGTGTCATCCCTGGATCGGTAATGCTGACACACACAGTACTCGAAGGATTTATAGCAAAGTAGCAATCACACACTTATTACATCGAATATCTCAAAAGAGAACTTATTACAATAAATGTGGCTTAAGGCCATCTAATACGATAACAGCGGAAGGCTTGGAAGATAAAGTGAGTCCATCAACTCCAACGGCATAGCTGAGTGCATGACAACGACCTATCGCACCTTTACTCGTCGTCTGAAAAGTCTGCAACATAATACGTTGCAGCCCGAAAACGGGTCAGCACATGGAATATGCTGGCAATGTAACACAGTAGAGCAATGAACAGATAAAAGCTATCACTACATGCATATATGGCTGGTGGAGGCTCTATGGTTATATGTTTTTGCGAAAAGCCAATTTTTCCCTACAACAAAGGAATAGATTTTATTTAACTATCATGGTAGTTGAAACATCATTGAGAAGGTACCTCCAACTCAATCCCAATTAAAAGTAGTTATCAACCCAACATATTAAAATAGAGTGATGAGATACATTTGATAATCCAAGTACTAGATACTCAAGATTGTCCATAACCGGGGGCACGGCTAACCATGATTAGATTGTACACTCTGCAGAGGTTTGCACACTTTTCCCCACAAGACTCGATCTCCTCCGTTGGATTTCTCGCACTACATGGTGTTTGAGAAACGGATGACCGAGACACAGTCTTTCAGAAGCATTAACTCTAACCCCGGATAGACAGTACCAACCTACATCCCTCTACATCTGCTAGCCTACCACTGAAAGAGGTCATGCAACATACTCAACCATGCTAGAGCCCATAATAGCTTGTGGCTGCACACGGAAGTTTCTAGCATGAAATATCTCACGATCCCTTTGAGCTTGGGTGGCGGACCGTAGGATGATCACACGGATACCCCGGGATCTCCTAGGACAACACTGGATTCCCCAGGTGCCCAAACAAGCAATCCACCCAGATGTGTATTAAAGTAGCCACCTTAAGTTGAACCATTAATTAACAATCTCACATCTGTCATGGATTCACTCACCCGAACCACGTCTACGAGCATAGCAGAGCAATATGAGCATAACGTAGAAGTAACTCCCAAGGGTTTGATAATAAAACAGGTAATAGGTTCTACCTCATCAACTACTTCCCAATACCCACAAGTTAATCACATCCTAATCATGCAGTGTTTGAGGATTGGAACTAATGCATAAAAACTGGGTATGGAAAGAGTATGATCAATGTGTTACTTGCCTTGCTGACGATCCGCAAAACCTAGTGACTCGTAGTAGCACGCTTCGTACTCCGGGAATTCTATCACAAACAAGCAATAACATACATAAGCAATCAAGCAAAGATGCACGGGTAAAACTCAAATAACAAGATCTAACCAGAAGGTTCAACTTAAGAACTCCGGTTTGCAAAAAGAATCAAATCAAACGGAGCAACGAAACACAAACTGCGAAAGAAACAAGATCCGTTTACTAATCTGGACTAAAGTCAAATTTTACAGTACCAAAATCTTGTTCAAGTTGGTTAAGCGGAAAGAGGGCTTCGAGACGAAGATCTAGGCGCTTGAATCGCCTGATTCCGATAAACGAGCGAAAAGATACGCTAAAACGAAAATCAGATCAGAAATCGCGATCGGAAATAATCGCGAAAAATCCAAGAAAAAGAAAAACTGATGAACAGGCTAACGAACAAACGTTCGCTGTCTGTGACTAACGAGTGAACGGCGTTCGTTTAAACGAACGAACGGACGAACGTCCGCAAAATAAATAAACCGTCGGAAAAACCGATCTATCAAAAATAAACCGAAGAAAAATAAAAAACCAGGGTTATCCGTAGAAAACCGACTGGACAACGGCGAGATCCAGCGCGGCGATGGGCGGCGACGGGCGGCGGCGCGCGGTAGCGGCTAGGGCTGACGGGGCGGGGCGGCTGGGTGGGCTGCGGGGGGGGGGGGGGGGGGTTGGGGTGCAGAGCGGCGGCTTATAAAGGGCCGGCCCGAGGTCTCCTGGCCGGGTACGGCCCAAAGTCGGTTCCCTTTTTTTTAAATAATTCCGGCGTGCAAAAAAAGAAAGAAAAAGAGTACTAAACGGACTCCAAAAATTCCGAAATAAATTTTCCCCGTCCTCTAAAAATAAGCCGGACAAGGTGAACATTTATTTGGGCCTATAATGCAATGTTGAAAAACGCATATTTTCCTATGCAAATAAATAGCAATAAAATCCGAATAAAATCAAATATTTGATTATAATATTTTTCCTCCAATATTTCATTTATTTTGGAGAAGTCATATTATCTCCTTTCATATATTTTAATATGAAATATTTTCGGAGAGAAAAATAATTAAAACAAATGATCCTCGTTTCGATATTTGATAAAAAATTCAAATTTGAAAACGGTGAAATCCCCAACTCTCTCTGTGGGTCCTTGAGTTGCTTAGAATTTCAAGGATCGCAAAACGAAATGCAATAAAATATGATATGCATGAATGATCTATGTATAACATTCCAAATTAGAAATTTGGGATGTTACACCCACTATGCTAGGTGCATCTCCTTGCATAATGTCACCCAATGTTAGTGTCAAAGAAGATCTTAGTTCCATTAGTGCTGGTGCAAGCTTGTACAAGTATGTTGATAGTTCTTTTGTTGACCCCGTTGAATATGTGGTATCTGTCGATGCAGGACAATGGTTACTTTCTTTTATCATGCGTTGATCCCGGCTTGCCAATTATGTTTATGTTGATCCCGGCTTGCCCATTATATTTTGAACTGTACTATGCCCCAAATCGGTGTTGTTGTAATGACACCCACCTTGGTGGCTATGAACCATATACTTGTGAACATTACCTTGTGCAAGAATTTCTATTAATGTTGAGGAAATCGTTAACTATTAGCTGCTTGGTTGGTTGACAAGTAGGGGATTAATAGGCTAATCAACAAGCTGATCAATTAATCGGTCGATTTATCAGTTTATTGGCTACTCAGTGACCCTATGAGTAGGGATTGATCATCGAGTTAACTAGTTACTCAAACGAATTCTCGAACAGGGCTATTTATCAATCGCACCAATGACTTGATGTTATGCTGATTCAGAGTTTAGTCATTATTGCTTATTGCCCTAGTTGCATAATACCCATGTTGTAGGTTGCACATCGTGCTTTTCTGATCTTTTGTTGTGGTAAACATTCAACTTGATAATAAGTTCCTCCAACATCTAGATCGAGTCTTAGTGCCACTGAACCAATTAAATCAGTACGACCGTACTGTCTCATGGGAGACTCTGATTAGGTGCTTTGTCACATATTTTTATTTGGATATTGCACATAGAGTAGGTTGAGTGGTAATAGGAGCATGGTCCGCTCGGATTCACCGATAACTCGAGGAGATACTTGACCCGTTGGGCTAGTTACTCACTAGAATCCCGAGAGGGATATTTGATATTGCTACTTGTGAGTTGCGTTGATTTTTTTGCCAAAGAGGAAGGATGAAGCAATATAGTAGCAGGTAGTATTTCCCTCAGTAGAGAACCAAGGTCATCGAACCAATAGGAGATCCATGCAAACAACTATCGACAGTACCTACACACACAAGAGCAAATACTTGTACCCTACACGACCAAGAGAGTTGTCAATCCCCCTGTACTCATTAATTGCAAGGATCAAATCTGATAGTAGGTGATAGATAAATTACAAAGTAAAATAAAAGTAAATAAATTGCGGCAAGGTATGTTTGGTTTTCGTAATATGATTAATATAGACCCGGGGGCCATTGTTTTCCCTAGAGGCATCTCTCTCGTAAAAATAGCATACGATGGGTAGACAAATTACTGTTAGGCAATTGATTGAAAAGCGCATAGTTATGACGTTATTCATGGCATGATCATGTATATGGGCATTAGGTCCGTGACAAATAGACCGACACATGCCTGCATCTACTACTATTACTCCACCAATCGACCGCTATCCAGCATGCATCTATCGTATTAAGTTCATGAAGAATAGAGTAACTGATGACCCACAAGTATAGGGGATCTATCGTAGTCCTTTCGATAAGTAAGAGTATCGAACCCAACGAGGAGCAGAAGGAAATGACAAGCGGTTTCCAGCAAGGTATTCTCTGCAAGCACTGAAATTATCGGTAACATATAGTTGTGTGATAAGATAATTCGTAATTGGTAACAAGTAACAAAAGTAAATAAGGTGCGGCAAGGTGGCCCAATCCTTTTTGTATCAAAGGACAAGCCTGGACGAACTCTTATATAAAGCAAAGCGCTCCAGAGGACACATGGGAATTACTGTCAAGCTAATTTTCATCATGCTCATATGATTCGCGTTCGCTACTTTGATAATTTGATATGTGGGTGGACCGGTGCTTGGGTGCTGTCCTTCCTTGGACAAGCCTCCCACTTATGATTAACCCCTCTCGCAAGCATCCGCAACTACGAAAGAAGAATTAAGATAAATCTAACCATAGCATGAAACATATGGATCCAAATCAGTCCCTTACGAAGCAACGCATAAACTAGGGTTTAAGCTTCTGTCACTCTAGCAACCCACACTACTGCAGGATGCTACTAACGCAACACTACGATCAGAGACCCTTTGACGAAACTGTGTGTGATGCATTAATCACAAACGAGGATGTAAAAAACCCATCAAAAAAGGTGCAAAACGTTTGCGATGGCGGAGCCATCAAACACGGTTCAGATTTTAGTTGCGTGTGCGATTCAGGGCACACGGTTAACCCGTTCGAACTGTTTGCGATGAGGCAGAACAACAGAAACGGGCAGCCATATCAATGTGTGTGTGATATACGGCATACAGTTCGCTCTGATGAACTGTTTGCTATTTGGGAGTGCAGCAGAAACGGTTAGCCAGATCAAGGTGTGTGTGATATAGAGCATACCGTTCACTCAGACGAACTGTTTTTGATTAGCGAACACAACATAAACTGTTCAACTTAACAAGATGCGTGTGATACGTGGCAAACAGCCGACTCAACGGCGAGCAACCACGTGGTCAACCTTCTGCCATCAATAAATTTTGACCTTGTTTCTCGTCACATCGCAGATTACAACGCAATAAGTAATTTCAAATCTGTTCACACCTATCAAACTAATATGTGTTCACACTTAGCACTGGGCTATAAAAACTACCCACTCCAAAATTACTTCATAGTTCCTCTCCTCATCACCCACAAAACTGGTATTTCCTGTCAAGTCATTTCGCCATGACCGGTAGGAAGAGTTTAGGGTGGACATATAACCAGACAACAAAGACACAACAAAGACCAAGGCCGCGGAAGCACTAGAGAGGTCCCGCCGCGAAGCCGCAGCAGAGATGTCCCGGCGCGCCGTGGAGCCCTCGAACGAGCTCTCACGGGCACGCGAGGGCTCTCACAAGCGCATTCGCGGCGTCGGCCATCGTGACGAGCCGGCGTTCCTGAAGTCCTTCGCCGGCGACGACGACATTCTTGCTGGCGTCACTACGCAGTAGGAGCTGGTCGACGATTTGATGAAGCTGCTCAAGATCAGCGATGCCTCGGTTGACAAGGCGATCGGCCTCATCGAGCAACTCATGGGTGACAATGAGAAGCTCCTCAAGTTGCTCGCCGAGAAGGAGGAGGAGGCCGCCGGCTGGAATATGTGATGTCTACTACACAACCTTCTTCTTGTAGACGTTGTTGGGCCTCCAAGTGCAGAGGTTTGTAGGACAGTAGCAAATTTCCCTCAAGTGGATGACCTAATGTTTATCAATCCATGGGAGGCGTAGGATGAAGATGGTCTCTCTCAAACAACCCTGTAACCAAATAACAAAGAGTCTCTTGTGTCCCCAACACACCCAACAATGGTAAATTATATAGGTGCACTAGTTCGGCGAAGAGATGGTGATACAAGTGCAATATGGATGGTAGATATAGGTTTTTATAATCTGAAATTATAAAAACAGCAAGGTAACTAATGATAAAAGTGAGCACAAACGGTATTGCAATGCTTGGAAACAAGGCCTAGGGTTCATACTTTCACTAGTGCAAGTTCTCTCAACAATAATAACATAATTGGATCATATAACTATCCCTCAACATGCAACAAAGAGTCACTCCAAAGTAACTAATAGCGGAGAACAAACGAAGAGATTATTGTAGGGTAGGAAACCACCTCATAGTTATTCTTTCCGATCAATCCATTGGGCTATTCCTATAAGTGTCACAAACAACCCTAGAGTTCGTAGTAAAATAACACCTTAAGACACATATCAACCAAAACCCTAATGTCACCTAGATAATCCAATGTCACCTCAAGTATCCGTGGGTATGATTATACGATATGCATCACACAATCTCAGATTCATCTATTCAACCAACACAATGAACTTCAAAGGGCGCCCCAAAGTTTCTACCGGAGAGTCAAGACGAAAATGTGTGACAACCCCTATGCATAAGTTCACAAGGTCACTGAACCCGCAAGTTGATCACCAAAACATACATCAAGTAGATCACGTGAATATCCCATTGTCACCACAGATAAGCACATGCAACACATACATCAAGTGTTCTCAAATCCTTAAAGACTCAATCTGATAAGATAACTTCAAAGGGAAAACTCAATCCATTACAAGAGATAGAGGGGGAGAAACATCATAAGATCCAACTATAATAGCAAAGCTCGCGATACATCAAGATCGTGCCACATCAAGAACACGAGAGAGAGAGATCAAACACATAGCTACTGGTACATACCCTCAGCCCCAAGGATGAACTACTCCCTCCTCGTCATGGAGAGCGCCGGGATGATGAAGATGGCCACCGATGATGGACCCCCCCTCTGGCAGGGTGCCGGAACAGGGTCCCGATTGGTTTTTGGTGGCTATAGAGGCTTGCGGTGGTGGAACTGCCGGTCTAGGTTTATTTCTGGGGGTTTCTATATTTTTAGGAATTTTTGCCGTCGGTCTCACGTCAGGGGGGTCTCCGAGTCATCCACGAGGCAGGGGGTGCGCCCAGGGGGTAGGGCGCGCCCTCCACCCTCGTGGATGGCTCGGGACTCTTCTGGCCCAACTATTTTACTCCGTGGGCTTCTTTTGGTCCATAAAAAATCATCAAAAATCGGCACGTCAATTGGACTCCGTTTGGTATTCCTTTTCTGTAAAACTCAAAAACAAGGAAAAAAACAGAAACTGGCACTGGGCTCTAGGTTAATATGTTAGTCCCAAAAATCATATAAATTAGCATATAAATGCATATAAAACATCCTAGATGGATAATATAATAGCATGGAACAATAAAAAATTATAGATACATTGGAGACGTATCAAGCATCCCCAAGCTTAATTCCTGCTCGTCCTCGAGTAGGTAAATGATAAAAACAGAATTTTTGATGTGGAATGCTACCTAACATATTTATCCATGTAATTCTCTTTATTGTGGCAAGAATATTCAGATCCATAAGATTCAAAACAAAAGTTTAATATTGACATAAATAATAATACTTCAATCATACTAACAAAGTAATCATGTCTTCTCAAAATAACATGGCCAAAGAAAGTTCATCCGTACAAAATCATATAGTCTGGATATGCTCCATCTTCATCACACAAAATATTCAAATCATGCACAACACCCAGATGACAAGCCAAGCAATTGTTTCATACTTTGATGTTCTCAAACTTTTTCAATCTTCATGCAATACATGAGCGTGAGCCATGGACATAGCACTATAGGTGGAATAGAATGGTGGTTGTGGAGAAGACAAAAAGGAGAAGATAGTCTCACATCAACTAGGCGTATCAATGGGCTATGGAGATGCCCATCAATAGATATCAATGTGAGTGAGTAGGGATTGCCATGCAACGGATGCACTAGAGCTATAAGTGTATGAAAGCTCAAAAGGAAACTAAGTGAGTGTGCATCCAACTCGCTTGCTCACGAAGACCTAGGGCATTTTGAGGAAGCCCATCATTGGAATATACAATCCAAGTTCTTATAATGAAAATCCACACTAGTATATGAAAGTGACAACATAGGAGACTCTCTATCATGAAGATCATGGTGCTACTTTGAAGCACAAGTGTGGTAAAAGGATAGTAGCATTGCCCCTTCTCTCTTTTTCTCTCATTTTTTTGTTTTTTTGGGCCCTCTCTTTTTTGGCCTCTTTTTTATTTTTATTTTTTTTATTTTTCGTCTGAAGTCTCATCCCGACTTGTGGGGGAATCATAGTCTCCATCATCCTTTCCTCACATGGGACAATGCTCTAATAATGATGACCATCACACTTTTATTTACTTACAACTCAAGAATTACAACTCGATACTTAGAACAAAAATATGACTATATGTGAATGCCTCCGGCGGTATTACCGGGATGTGCAATGATTCAAGAGTGACATGTATGAAAGAATTATGAAGGTGCCTTTGCCACAAATACGATGTCAACTACATGATCATGCAAAGCAATATGTCAATGATGAAGCGTGTCATAATAAATGGAACGGTGGAAAGTTGCATGGCAATATATCTCGGAATGGCTATAGAAATGCCATAATAGGTAGGTATGGTGGCTGTTTTGAGGAAGGTATATGGTGGGTGTACGGTACCGGCGAAAGTTGCACGACACAAGAGAGGCTAGCAATGGTGGAAGGGTGAGAGTGCGTATAATCCATGGACTCAACATTAGTCATAAAGAACTCACATACTTATTGCAAAAATCTATTAGTTATCGATACGAAGTACTACGCGCATGCTCCTAGGGGATAGATTGGTAGGAAAAGGCCATCGCTTGTCCCCGACCACCACTCATATGGAAGACAATCAAAAAATAAATCATGCTCCGACTTCATCACATAACGGTTCACCATACGTGCATGCTACGGGAATCACAAACTTTAACACAAGTATTTCTCAAATTCACAACTACTCACTAGCATGACTCTAATATCACCATCCTCATATCTCAAAACAATCATAAGGAATCAAACTTATCTTAGTATTCAATGCACTTTATATGAAAGTTTTTATTATATCCTTCTTGGATGCCTATCATATTAGGACTAAATTCATAACCAAAGCAAATTACCATGCTGTTCTAAAGAATCTCAAAATAATATAAGTGAAGCATGAGAGTTCATATATTTCTTCAAAATAAAACTATCATCGTGCTCTAAAATATATAAGTGAAGCACTAGAGCAAACGACAAACTACTCCAAAAGATATAAGTGAAGATCAATGAGTAGTTGAATAATTATGCAACCATGTGAAGACTCTCTAACATTTAAGAATTTCAGACCTTGGTATTTTATTCAAATATAAAGCAAAACAAAAGAAAATAAAATGACACTCCAAGCAAAACACATATCATGTGGTGAATAAAAATATAGCTCCAAGTAAAGTTACCGATGAACGAAGACGAAAGAGGGGATGCCTTCCGGGGCATCCCCAAGCTTAGGATCTTGGTTGTACTTTAATATTACCTTCGGGTGCCTTGGTCATCCCCAAGCTTAGGCTCTTGCCACTCCTTATTCCATAGTCCATCGAATCTTTACCCAAAACTTGAAAACTTCACAACACAAAACTCAACAGAAAACTCGTAAGCTCCGTTAGTATAAGAAAATAAATCACCACTTTTGGTATTGTTGTGAACTCATTCTAAATTCATATTGGTGTAATATCTACTGTATTCCAACTTCTCTATGGTTCATACCCTCCGATACTACTCATAGATTCATCAAAATAAGCAAACAACACATAGAAAACAGAATCTGTCAAAAACAGAACAGTCTGTAGTAATCTGTAACTCTCGAATACTTCTGTAAATCCAAAAATTCTGAAGTAAATTGGTGGACATGAGGAATTTTTCTATTAATCTTATTAAAAAATAATCAACTTAAAAGCACTCTTCTTTAAAAAATGGCAGCTAATCTCTTGAGCGCAAAGTTTCTGTTTTTTACAGCAAGATCGCATTAACTTTCACCCAAGTCTTCCCAAAGGTTCTACTTGGCACAAACACTAATTAAAACATAAAACCACATCTAACCAGAGGCTAGATAGATTATTTATTACTAAATAGTAGCAAAAGGCAAAGAACAAAAATAAAATTGGGTTGCCTCCCAACAAGCGCTAACGTTTAACGCCCCTAGCTAGGCATGATGATTTCAATGATGCTTGATACGTCTCCAACGTATCTATAATTTATGAAGTATTCATGCTATTATATTATCCATCTTGGATATTTAATGGGCTTTACTATGCACTTTTATATTATTTTTGGGACTAACCTATTAACCCAGAGCCCAGTGCCAGTTTCTGTTTTTTCCCTTGTTTCAGTGTTTCGCAGAAAAGGAATATCAAACGAAGTCCAAACGGAATGAAACCTTCGGGAGCGTGATTTTTGGAACGAACGTGATCCATGAGACTTGGAGTTGAAGTCAGGGAAGCTTCGAGGTGGCCACGAGGCAGGGAGGCGCGCCTGCCCCCTGGGCGCGCCCCCACCCTCGTGGCTCCCCTTACCGACTTCTTTCGCCTATATATATCCATATACCCTAAAAACACCGGGGAACAGAATAGATCGGGAGTTCCGCCGCCGCAAGCCTCTGTAGCCACAGAAAACCAATCGGGACCCTGTTCCGGCACCCTGACGGAGGGGGAATCCATCACCGGTGGCCATCTTCATCATCCCGGCGCTCTCCATGACGAGGAGGGAGTAGTTCACCCTCGGGGCTGAGGGTATGTACCAGTAGCTACGTGTTTGGTCTCTCTCTCTCTCGTGTTCTTGATTTGGCAAGATCTTGATGTATCGCGAGCTTTGCTATTATAGTTGGATCTTATGATGTTTCTCCCCCTCTACTCTCTTGTAATGGATTGAGTTTTCCCTTTGAAGTTATCTTATCGGATTGAGTCTTTAAGGATTTGAGAACACTTGATGTATGTCTTGCATGTGCTTATGTGTGGTGACAATGGGATATTCATGTGATCTACTTGATGTATGTTTTGGTGATCAACTTGCGGGTTCAGTGACCTTGTGAACTTATGCATAGGGGTTGGCACACGTTTTCGTCTTGACTCTCCGGTAGAAACTTTGGGGCACTCTTTGAAGTTCTTTGTGTTGGTTTGAATAGATGAATCTGAGATTGTGTGATGCATATCGTATAATCATACCCACAGATACTTGAGGTGACATTGGAGTATCTAGGTGACATTAGGGTTTTGGTTGATTTGTATCTTAAGGTGTTATTCTAGTACGAACTCTATGATAGATCAAACAGAAAGAATAGCTTCGTGTTATTTCACTACGGACTCTTGAATAGATTGATCAGAAAGGATAACTTTGAGGTGGTTTCGTACCCTACAATAATCTCTTCGTTTGTTCTCCGCTATTAGTGACTTTGGAGTGACTCTTTGTTGCATGTTGAGGGATAGTTATATGATCCAATTATGTTATTATTGTTGAGAGAACTTGCACTAGTGAAAGTATGAACCCTAGGCCTTGTTTCAACGCATTGCAATACCGTTTGTGCTCACTTCTATCATTAGTTACCTTGCTGTTTTTATATTTTCAGATTACAAAAACCTATATCTACCATCCATATTGCACTTGTATCACCATCTCTTCGCCGAACTAGTGCACCTATACAATTTACCATTGTATTGGGTGTGTTGGGGACACAAGAGACTCTTTGTTATTTGGTTGCAGGGTTGTTTTAGAGAGACCATCTTCATCCTACGCCTCCCACAGATTGATAAACCTTAGATCATCCACTTGAGGGAAATTTGCTACTGTCCTACAAACCTCTGCACTTGGAGGCCCAACAACGTCTACAAGAAGAAGGTTGCGTAGTAGACATCAAGCTCTTTTCTGGCGCCGTTGTCGGGGAGGTGAGTGCTTGAAGGTATATCTTTAGATCTTGCAATCGAATCTTTTTGTTTCTTGTTTTATCACTAGTTTAGTCTATAAAAGAAAACTACAAAAAATGGAATTAAGGGTGCCTCATATGCTTCATCTTTTTAATATGTTTCGTGAAAATGATGGGAAGGAAAATTGTGCTCAAGTACTAGAAGAAGAATTACATAGAATGCTTGGCATAAAATATGTGAATGATGAGCATGATTGCAATGTTGCTAGTATGAATTCTTTGAATACCCATGATGCTAATGATATGCAAAGCCACAAGCTTGGGGATGCTATGTTTGATGAAGATGATATGTTTAGTCCCCCAAGTTTTGATGAGCAAATTTATTATGATGAAAGCATGCCTCCTATTTATGATGATTATTGTGATGACACGTATGCTATAAAGAATAAAGATAACCATGAAACTTGTCATCATGATTTTAACTTTCAATTGGATTATGCTAGTTATTTTGTTGAGTTTGCTCCCACTACTATTCATGAGAAGAAATTTGCTTATGTGGAGAGTAATGAAATTCTATGCTAGTAGATCATGAAAAGAATGCTTTATGTGCTGGTTATATGGTAGAATTCATTCATGATGCTACTGAAAATTATTATGAGAGAGGATCATATGCTTCTACATATTGCAATAATATCAAGTTTCCTCTCTATGTGCTTAAAATCTTGAAGTTATCCTTATTTTACCTTCCTATGCAAGTTGATTATTGTTCCCATAAGTTGTTTGCTCACAAAATTCCTATGCATAGGAAGTGGGTTAGACTTAAATGTGCTAGTCATATTCTTCATGATGCTCTCTTTATGTTTCAATTCTTATCTTTTATGTGGGCATCATTGAAATCATCATGCCTAGCTAGGGGCGTTAAACGATAGCGCTTGTTGGGAGGCAACCCAATTTTATTTTTGTTCCTTGCTTTTTGTTCCTGTTTAGTAATAAATAAATCATCTAGCCTCTGGTTAGATGTGGTTTTATGTTTTAATTAGTGTTTGTGCCAAGTAAGACCTATAGGATCTTCTTGGATGATAATTATTTGATCTTGCTGAAAAAGACAGAAACTTTCTGCTCACGAAAACAATTGTTAAAAATCACCAGAAAGTGATAAAATACTGATTCCAATTGCAATATATCAATAATCAAATTATCTAGGTCTTCCTATTTTGGCAGATTTTTCTGAGTTCCAGAAGTTCACGTTTGATACAGATTACTGCAGACTGTTCTGCTTTTGACAGATTCTGTTTTCATTGTGTTGTTTGCTTATTTTGATGAATCTATGGCTAGTAAAATAGTTTATAAACCATAGAGAAGTTGGAATACAGTAGCTTTAACACCAATACAAATAAACAATGAGTCCATTACAGTACCTTGAAGTGGTGTTTTGTTTTCTTTCGCTAACGGAGCTCACGAGATTTTCTGTTAAGTTTTGTGTTGTGAAGTTTTCAAGTTTTGGGTAAAGATTCGATGGACTATGGAATAAGGAGTGGCAAGAGCCTAAGCTTGGGGATGCCCAAGGCACCCCAAGGAAATATTCAAGGACATCCAAGAGCCTAAGCTTGGGGATGCCCCAGATGGCATCCCCTCTTTCGTCTTCGTTCATCGGTAACTTTACTTGGAGCTATATTTTTATTCACCACATGATATGTGTTTTTCTTGGAGCGTCATTTTATTTTCTTTTGTTTTGCTTGCTGTATGAATAAAATACCAAGATATGAAATTCTTAAATGACAGAGAGTCTTCACATAGCTACATAATTATTTAACTACTCATTGATCTTCACTTATATCTTTTTGGAGTAGTTTGTCATTTACTCGTGTGCTTCACTTATATCCTATGAGTAAATGGTTGAATGATTTGAATGTCACAAATATGAAATTATATATGTTTCTTATGCCTTTCCCATGGGGAGTAATGACTCCACATATAAGAAGTAGAGGTGGTAAATTTATTGAAGGTTAACAAACATTGTATTGGTCACTTGAACAACTCATGAAAGAATATTGAAGGAAGAGAGATTTCACATATAAATATACTATCTTGGACATCTTCTATGATTGTGAGCCCCATTAATTATTTTCAAACCTGAGCAAATTAGTTGAAGTTGGACAAGGAAGACAACATAATGAGTTATGCTTGGGTATATTTGTATAGAAGTTATATTGTTATGGATCCTCTAACATGTGGTGCTTGCTATTTAGAATCCTTTGCTAGCCAAAATATCTATACTAAGCGGGAATACTGCTTGTGCATCCAATTCCTTGAACCAAGTTTCTTCCATGAGTGTCCACCATATCTACCTATATGCGGTATTTACCTGCCGTTCCAAGTAAATTTGCATGTGCCAAACTCTAAACCTTCAAATAATAATCTGTTTTGTATGCCCGAATCGCTCATGTAGCGACTAGGGGCTGTCAGTATCTTCCATGCTAGGTGGGTTATTCTCACGATGAGTGGACTCGCTCATCATTCACGAGAAAATGGCTGGTAACTGGGATGCCCAGTCCTATGATCAAAAGATCAAAAACAAATTCATAAATAATTTAAACAAAACTCCCTCAGGAATGTTGATAGTTGGACGGCACCCGTTGTTCTGGACAAGCCGTGGAGTGTGAATGTTGGTGGGGGGGAGTAAAAACTTTACCTTTCTGCGTGGGAACCGCCTATAATGTATCTAGTATGGAAGATATTGGGAACTCTTGGTCGTTATGTTGACAATGAAAGCATACCTCTCAAAATTATTTTCATCTCTGTTTTAGCTTCGAGCTCTGGCACCTCTGCAAATCCCTGCTTCCCTCTGCGAAGGGTCTATCTTTTACTTTTATGCAAGAGTCAGTAGTATTCCTTCTCATTCCAACCTACTCTTTAGTTGGCAAGCATCATGTGGTGAAGAAAGATCTAAGCATATATGGCCATTCAAATATATTTGATCATGAATTATTATTGTTGACATTACCCTTGAGGTAAAAGGTTGGGAGGCGAAACATTAAGCCCCTATCTTTCTCTGTGTTCGATGAATTCTATTTGATCTAAAAATATGCTTTGAGTGGTAGCAATCATGGAAGACTATATGATAGTTGAGTATGTGGGATTTGCTAAATCAAAGCTCTGACATAGATTCTTCCTGAAAATAAGATGAATTGTAATTGTTTGATGACTAATAACACGGTTTGTTAGTTTTCAAGAAAGTTTATGATCTATACTTTAACATGTGAATAGCTTGTTACTTGATCATGAAAATATCTATGAGTTGAGCTACTGTTATGACATATGATGATGCTAGAAAAGGTGATTTAAATTATCATTGATCAAACTTGTGCACCTGCTAGCATTCACACTTCATAAATTATTTCTTTTATCATTTACCTACTCGAGAACGAGCATGAATTAAGCTTGGGGATGCTGATACATCTCCAATATCTATAATTTATGAAGTATTCATGCTATTATATTATCCATCTTGGATGTTTAATGGGCTTTACTATGCACTTTTATATTATTTTTGGGACTAACCTATTAACCCAGAGCCCAGTGCCAGTTTTTTGTTTTTTCCCTTGTTTCAGTGTTTCGCAGAAAAGGAATATCAAACAAAGTCCAAACGGAATGAAACCTTCGGGAGCGTGATTTTTGGAACGAACGTGATCCAGGAGACTTGGAGTTGAAGTTAGGGAAGCTTCGAGGTGGCCACGAGGCAGGGAGGCGCGCCTGCCTCCCTGGGCGCGCCCCCCACCCTCATGGGCCCCTCGTGGCTCCCCTTACCGACTTCTTTCACCTATATATATCCATATACCCTAAAAACACCGGGGAACAGAATAGATCGGGAGTTCCGCCACCACAAGCCTCTGTAGCCACAGAAAACCAATCGGGACCCTGTTCTGGCACCCTGCCGGAGGGGGAATCCATCACCGGTGGCCATCTTCATCATCCCGGCGCTCTCCATGACGAGGAGGGAGTAGTTCACCCTTGGGGCTGAGGGTATGTACCAGTAGCTATGTGTTTGGTCTCTCTCTCTCGTGTTCTTGATTTGGCAAGATCTTGATGTATCGCGAGCTTTGCTATTATAGTTGGACCTTATGATGTTTCTCCCCCTCTACTCTCTTGTAATGGATTGAGTTTTCCCTTTGAAGTTATCTTATCGAATTGAGTCTTTAAGGATTTGAGAACACTTGATGTATGTCTTGCATGTGCTTATTTGTGGTGACAATGGGATATTCATGTGATCTACTTGATGTATGTTTTGGTGATCAACTTGCGGGTTCAGTGACCTTGTGAACTTATGCATAGGGGTTGGCACACGTTTTGTCTTGACTCTCCGGTAGAAACTTTGGGGCACTCTTTGAAGTTCTTTGTGTTGGTTTGAATAGATGAATCTGAGATTGTGTGATGCATATCGTATAATATACCCACGGATACTTGAGGTGGCATTAGAGTATCTAGGTGACATTAGGGTTTTGGTTGATTTGTATCTTAAGGTGTTATTCTAGTACGAACTCTATAATAGATCAAACGGAAAGAATAGCTTCGTGTTATTTTACTACGGACTCTTGAATAGATTGATCAGAAAGGATAACTTTGAGGTGGTTTCGTACCCTACAATAATCTCTTCGTTTGTTCTCCACTATTAGTGACTTTGGAGTGACTCTTTGTTGCATGTCGAGGGATAGTTATATGATCCAATTATGTTATTATTGTTGAGAGAACTTGCACTAGTGAAAGTATGAACCCTAGGCCTTGTTTCAACGCATTGCAATACTGTTTGTGCTCACTTTTATCATTAGTTACCTTGTTGTTCTTATATTTTCAGATTACAAAAACCTATATCTACCATCCATATTGCACTTGTATCACCATCTCTTCGCCGAACTAGTGCACTTATACAATTTACCATTGTATTGGGTGTGTTGGGGACACAAGAGACTCTGTGTTATTTGGTTGCACGGTTGTTTTAGAGAGACCATCTTCATCCTACGCCTCCCACGGATTGATAAACCTTAGGTCATCCACTTGAGGGAAATTTGCTACTATCCTACAAACCTCTGCACTTGGAGGCCCAACAACGTCTACAAGAAGAAGGTTGCGTAGTAGACATCAATGCTCACATAAAAGATAAGAATTGAAACATAAAGAGAGCATCATGAAAAATATGAATAGCACATTTAAGCCTAACTCGCTTCCTATGCATAGGGATTTTGTGAGCAAACAATTTATGGGAATAAGAATCAACTAGCATAGGAAAGCAAAACAAGCATAACTTCAAGATTTTAAGCACATAGAGAGGAAACTTGATATTATTGCAATTCCTACAAGCATATATTCCTCCCTCATAATAATTTTCAGTAGCATCATGAATGAATTCAACAATATAACCATCACATAAAGCATTCTTTTCATGATCTACAAGCATAGAATTTTTATTACTCTCCACATAAGCAAATTTCTTCTCATGAATAGTAGTGGGAGCAAACTCAACAAAATAACTATCATGTGAGGCATGATCCAATTGAAAATTAAAATCAAGATGACAAGTTTCATGGTTATCATTGTTCTTTATAGCATACATGTCATCACAATAATCATCATAGATATCAACTTTGTTCTCATAATCAATTGGAACCTCTTCCGAATTAGTGGATTCATCACTAAATAAAGTTATGACCTCTCCAAATCCACTTTCATAATTATCACAATAAGACTCAACACCCTCCAAAATAGTGGGATCATTACTTCCTAAAGTTGACACTCTTCCAAACCCACTTTCATCAATATAATCATCATAAATAGGAGGCATGCTATCATCATAATAAATTTGCTCATCAAAACTTGGGGGACAAAAAATATCATCTTCGTCAAACATAGCATCCCCAAGCCTGTGGCTTTGCATATCATTAGCATCATGGATATTCAAGGAATTCATACTAACAACATTGCAATCATGCTCATCATTCAAATATTTACTGCCAAACATTTTAATGCATTCTTCTTCTAACACTTGAGCACAATTTTCCTTTCCATCATTTTCACGAAAGATATTAAAAAGATGAAGCATATGAGGCACCCTCAATTCCATTTTTTGTAGTTTTCTTTTATAAACTAAACTAGTGATAAAACAAGAAACTAAAAGATTCGATTGCAAGATCTAAAGATATACCTTCAAGCACTAACCTCCCCGGCAACGGCGCCAGGAAAGAGCTTAGTTGACGGGGTGTTAGTGTCGCTTTCCTCGCCTCCCCGGCAACGACGCCACAAAAGGGCTTGATGTCTACTACACAACCTTCTTCTTGTAGACGTTGTTGGGCCTCCAAGTGAAGAGGTTCATAGGACAGTAGCAAATTTCTCTCAAGTGGATGACCTAAGGTTTATCAATCCGTGGGAGGCGTAGGATGAAGATGGTCTCTCTCAAACAACCCTGCAACCAAATAACAAAGAGTCTCTTGTGTCCCCAACACACCCAATACAATGGTAAATTTTATAGGTGCACTAGTTCGGCGAAGAGATGGTGATACAAGTGCAATATGGATGGTAGATATAGGTTTTTATAATCTGAAATTATAAAAACAGCAAGGTAACTAATGATAAAAGTGAGCACAAACGGTATTGCAATGCTTCGAAACAAGGCCTAGGGTTCATACTTTCACTAGTGCAAGTTTTCTCAACAATAATAACATAATTGGATCATATAACTATCCCTCAACATGCAACAAAGAGTCACTCCAAAGTCACTAATAGCGGAGAACAAACGAAGAGATTATTGTAGGGTAGGAAACCACCTCAAAGTTATTCTTTCCGATCAATCCATTGGGCTATTCCTATAAGTGTCACAAACAGCCCTAGAGTTCGTAGTAAAATGACACCTTAAGACACATATCAACCAAAACCCTACTGTCACCTAGATAATCCAATGTCACCTCAAGTATCCGTGGGTATGATTATACGATATGCATCACACAATCTCATATTCATCTATTCGACCAACACAAAGAACTTCAAAGAGCACCCCAAAGTTTCTACCGGAGAGTCAAGACGAAAACGTGTGCCAACCCCTATGCATAAGTTCACAAGGTCACTGAACCCGCAAGTTGATCACCAAAACATACATCAAGTAGATCACGTGAATATCCCATTGTCACCACAGATAAGCACATGCAAGACATACATCAAGTGTTCTCAAATCCTTAAAGACTCAATCCGATAAGATAACTTCAAAGGGAAAACTAAATCCATTACAAGAGATAGAGGGGGAGAAACATCATAAGATCCAATTATAATAGCAAAGCTCACGATACATCAAGATTGTGCCACATCAAGAACACGAGAGAGAGAAATAAAAAACATAGCTATTGGTACATACCCTCAGCCCCGAGGGTGAACTACTCCCTCCTCGTCATGGAGAGCGCCGAGATGATGAAGATGGCCACCGGTGATGGATCCCCCCTCCGGCAGGGTGCCGGAACAGTGCCCCGATTGGTTTTTGGTGGCTACAGAGGCTTGCGGCGGTGGAACTCCCGATCTAGGTTTATTTCTGGGGGTTTATGTATTTATAGGAATTTTTGGCGTCGGTCTCACGTCAGGGGGGTCTCCAAGTCGTCCACGAGGCAGGGGGCGCGCCCTCCACCCTCGTGGACGGCTCGGGACTCTTCTGGCCCAACTATTTTACTCTGGGGGCTTCTTTTGGTCCATAAAAAATCATCAAAAATTGGCACGTCAATTGGACTCCGTTTGGTATTCCTTTTCTTTAAAATTCAAAAACAAGGAAAAAACAGAAACTGGCACTGGGCTCTAGGTCCCAAAAATCATATAAAATAGCATATGAAACATCCTAGATGGATAATATAATAGCATGGAACAATAAAAAATTATAGATACGTTGGAGACGTATCAATATGCTGCATGAGCTGAGTAGTGCCTTGGGAATGACGCTGAAAGCGGTCGTCGAGGAACTGATGGGTGGCTTGAGGAAGCTCCGGATCGAGCGCGAGCAGGAGGTGGAGGAATCCGTGGCTGCTTTCAAGCAAAGTCGTGAGGAATTGAAGAAGGAGCTGGAGGATGTCGTCGCCCGGCGATCCATCGACGAGTAGAGACAATAGCGACTCAGATCGTTGTCTGCAATTTCCTTCTTCTCTTGCCCCCGTGTCTTTCGGGCTTTGCCGCATGTGGCATTTTAAATTATCCGGAATATGTAAGACAATTATTATCTGCGCCATTGTAAATTTGTTGTCGTATTATTCGTTGCCATTTTACTTGTGGTCGTATTATCCGTTGCCCTATGTGGCAATTTAAATTAGGGCAGAATACGAGTTGAAAACACAAACAAAGCAAATGCTGCCATGGGATCACAAGCAAACACCCTCCGTCCAGGTGCTTTAATTAACCCATTAATGGAGAGGTTGTGAGTGAGGCGGGCGGCGGCTGGTACATGGAGGTCAAAGAGCTCGCTTCCCAGTGAGCATGGGCAGCCTTGCTGCTTGCACGTGTCCCGTCGAGCCTGCGAGGTGGACAGGATGCACGCGTCCCGTCGAGCCTGCGCGGCGGACTGCTCGCACGCGTCCCGTCAAGCCTGCACGGTAGACTTCAAGTGTCTAATCAAACAGCTGCCAGCACGCCACCGAGTATGGTTAAATTTCGACACGGTTAATATAGTACAATCGTTTGCGATATTAACGTGTCAGCTTTTTGTTTCAAAAAAGGACTTCGTTGGCTACTAATGTGTGCACCTCTTCTCAAACTGGACGATTTTTTTACCACGACATATATGTGCCATGTCATGAAACCATGACAAGTTTTAGGTTTTTTGGGCGAGTTTTTGATTTACTGGGATTTAAAAACCGACATTCTCAATGTTTCAGGACAACGACAAGTTTGTAATTCATTCACATTCCTTAAATGAGACCTAAACATGCACCCAATGACACATGTACGATTTTCCACCCATTTTGCTTCACTGGAGCATGTGCTTGTAGTTCAAATTTCAATTATGGACTACATTAAATGCGTAGAAAACTTAGTAATTAGTAATATATACAATGGCCAAACGAACCCTGAACAGTTTCAAATTTCAGCCCGACACTCCTGTTATTGTATGTTGCCTGTAGAAAACAAAGTTCAAGGCGAGAAGAGGCAGCGATTATCTGTAGCGACCCGACCTCAGACGGCCAAGTCTCTGTGCTTCAGTGTCATCCCTGGATCGGTAATGCTGACACACACAGTACTCGAAGGATTATAACAGAGTAGCAATCACACACTTATTACATTGATAGTCTCCAAAGAGAACTTATTACAATAAATATGGCTTAAGGCCATCTAAATAAGATAACAACGGAAGGCTTGGAAGATAAAGTGAGTCCATCAACTCCAACGGCATAGCTGAGTGCACGACAACGGCCTAGCGAACCTTACTCATCATCTGAAAAGTCTGCAACATAATACGTTGCAGCCTGAAAACGGGTCAACACATGGAATATGCTGGCAAAGTAACACAGTAAAGCAATGAACAAATGAATACTATCACTACATGCATATATGGCTGGTGGAGGCTGTAATGGTTAATATGTTTTGCGAAAAGCCATTTTTTCCCTACAACGAAGGAATAAATTTTATTTAACTATCATGGTGGTTGAACAACACTGAGAATGGTACCCCCCATCTCAATCCCAATTAAGGAAAATAATCATCAACCCAACAATTTAATTTTAGAGTGATGAGATACAATAGGATAATCCAAGTACTAGATACTCAAGATGTCCATAACCGGGGACACGGCTAACCATGATTAGATTGTACACTCTACAGAGGTTTGCACACTTTTCCCCACAAGACTCGATCTCCTCCGTTGGATTTCTCGCACTACATGGTGTTTGAGAAACGGATGACCGAGACACAGTCTTTCAGAAACATTAACTCTTTACTCCGGGTGGACAGGTACACCTACTTTCCCCTACATTTGCTAGTCCACCTCTTCAAGAGGTCATGTAGCATACTCAACTATGCCAGAGCCCATAATGGCTTGTGGCTGCACACGGAAGTTTTCTATCATGAAATATTTCACGATCCCTTTGAGCCTGGGTGGCGGACCGTAGGAGGATCACACGGTATATCCCTGGGATCTCCTAGGACAACACTGGATTCCCCAGGTGCCCAAAACAAGCAATCCACCCAGATGTGTATTAAAGTTGCCACCTTAAGTTGAACCATTAAATAACAATCTCACATCTGTCATGGATTCACTCACCCAAACCACGTCTAAGAGCATAGCATAGCAATAATAGTATAACGTAGAAGTAACTCCCATGGTTTGATAATAAACAGGGCAATAGGTTCTACCTCATCATCTACTTCCCAATACCCACAAGTTAATCACATCCTAATCATGCAGTGTTTGAGGATTGGAACTAATGCATAAAAACTGGGTATGAAAAGAGTATGATCAATCTGTTACTTGCCTTGCTGACGATCTGCAAAACCTAGAGACTCGTAGTAGCACGCTTCGCACTCCGGGAATTCTATCGCAAACAAACAATAGCATACATAAGCAATCAATCATAGATGCACAAGTAAACTCAAATAAGAAGATCGAATCTGAAAATGCAACTGAAGAGATTCGATTTGCAAAAACAATCAAATCAAACGGAGCAACGAAACTCAAACTACAAAAGAAACAAGATCCGTTTACTAATCTGGACTAAAGTCAAATTTTATAGTACCAAAATCTTGTTCAAGTTGGTTAAACAGAAAGAGGGCTTCGAGACGAAGATCTAGGCGTTTGAATCGCCTGATTTCCGATAAACGAGCGAAAAGATAAACTAAACTGAAAATCGGGTCAGAAATCGCGATCGAAAATAATCGCGAAAAACCCTGGAAAAAGAAAAACTAACGAACAGGCTAACGAACAAACGTTCGCTGTCTGTAACTAACGGGTGAACAGCGTTCGTTAAAATCGAACGTATGGACGAACGTCCGCAATTTAACTGAACCGATCTATTTTTGAAGAAAACAGATCTAGGGTTTCTAAAAAAACCGAACCAACCAAAAAAATGATGGTCAACTCGTGAAAACCGGCGGCAGCGGCTACCTCGGCGGCGGGATCCGGCGGGGCGGGGTGGCGGCGGCGGCGCGCGGCAGCGACGAGTGGCGGCGGCGGCGGCGCGGGCTGGCGGCTAGGGTTCGGGAGGCGCGGCGCGGCGGATGGTGGGCTGCGGGGTCTCGGGCCCCCGGCTTATAAAGAGGCCGGCCGGGTTGGTGTCCAGGTCGGACACGGCCCGGTAAGGCGGTTGCACTTTTTTTTTAAAATATTCTGACGCGCAGAAAAACAAAGAAAAGAAATACTAAACGGACTCTAAAAATCCTAAAATAAATTTTCCCCGTCCTCTAAAAATCTACCGGACAAGGTGGACATTTATTTAGGACTCTAATTCAATTTTGAAAAACGCATATTTTTCCTAATTCAAATAAAATAGCAATAAAATCCTAATAAAAATGTTTATTTGTTTTTAAAATTTTCCCTCCAATATTTCATTATTTTAGGGAAGTCATATTATCCCCTCTCATATATTTTGATATGAAATATTTTCGGAGAGAAAAATAATTAAAACAAATGACCCTTGTTTCAATATTTGATAAAATTCAAATATGAAAACGATGAAATCCCCAACTCTCTCCGTGGGTCCTTGAGTTGCTTAGGATTTCTAGGATCGCAAAGCAAATATGCAAATGAAATATGATATGCATGAATGATCTATGTATAACATTCCAAATTGAAAATTTGGGATGTTACAAACCTACCCCCCTTAAGATGAATCTCGCCCTCGAGATTCGGGTTGGCTAGAAAATAGGTGTGGGTGGTCTTTGAGAAGATCATCCTCTTGTTCCCAGGTGGCTTCTGTTGGAAATATGCCCTAGAGGCAATAATAAATTGGTTATTATTATATTTCCTTGTTCATGATAATCGTTTATTATCCATGCTAGAATTGTATTGATTGGAAACTCAGATACATGTGTGGATACATAGACAACACCATGTCCCTAGTAAGCCTCTAGTTGACTAGCTCGTTGATCAATAGATGGTTACGGTTTCCTGACCATGGACATTGGATGTCGTTGATAACGGGATCACATCATTAGGAGAATGATGTGATGGACGAGACCCAATCCTAAGCCTAGCACAAGATCGTGTAGTTCGTTTGCTCAGAGCTTTTCTAATGCCAAGTATCAGTTCCTTAGACCATGAGATTGTGCAACTCCCGGATACCGTAGGAATGCTTTGGGTGTACCAAACGTCACAACGTAACTGGGTGGCTATAAAGGTGGACTACAGGTATCTCCGAAAGTGTCTGTTGGGTTGGCACGAATCGAGACTGGGATTTGTCACTCCGTGTAAACGGAGAGGTATCTCTGGGCCCACTCGGTAGGACATCATCATAATGTGCACGATGTGACCAAGGAGTTGATCACGGGATGATGTGAGTTACGGAACGAGTAAAGAGACTTGCCGGTAACGAGATTGAACAAGGTATAGGGATACCGACGATCGAATCTCGGGCAAGTAACATACCGATAGACAAAGGGAATTGTATACGGGATTGATTGAATCCTCGACATCGTGGTTCATCCGATGATATCATCGTGGAACATGTGGGAGCCAACATGGGTATCCAGATCCCGCTGTTGGTTATTGACCGGAGAACGTCTCGGTCATGTCTGCATGGTTCCCGAACCCGTAGGGTCTACACACTTAAGGTTCGGTGACGCTAGGGTTATAGAGATATTAGTATGCGGTAACCCGAAAGTTGTTCGGAGTCCCGGATGAGATCCCGGACGTCACGAGGAGTTTTGGAATGGTCCGGAGGTAAAGATTTATATATGGGAAGTCTTATTTTGGTCGCCGGAAAAGTTTCGCACTTTATCGGTATTGTACCGGGAGTGCCGAAAGGGGTCCGGGGGTCCACCAAGGGGTCCACCAGCCCCGGGGGGCCACATGGGCTGTAGGGGGTGCGCCTTGGCCTATATGGGCCAAGGGCACCAGCCCCAAGAGGCACATGCGCCAAGAGATAAGAAAAAAAAGGAGAGTCCTAAAGGGGGAAGGCACCTCCGAGGTGCCTTGGGGAGGAAGGACTCCTCCCTGGCCGCACCCTTCCTTGGAGGAAGGGCCAAGGCTGCGCCCCCCCTCTCCCTTGGCCCTATATATAGTGGGGGGGGAGGGAGGGCAGCAAAATCCAAGCCCTGGCGCCTCCCTCTCCCTCCCGTGACACACCTCCCTCCTCCCGCAGCGCTTGGCAAAGCCCTGTTGGAATCCCGCTACTTCCACCACCACGCCGTCGTGCTGCTGGATCTCCATCAACCTCTCCTCCCCCCTTGCTAGATCAAGAAGGAGGAGACGTCGCTGCTCCGTACGTGTGTTGAACGCGGAGGTGCCGTTCGTTCGGCGCTAGGATCATCGCTGATTTGGATCACGACGAGTACGACTCCATCAACCCCGTTCTCTTGAACGCTTCCGCTCCCGATCTACAAGGGTATGTAGATGCACTCCCCTTCCCCTCATTGCTAGATTACTCCATAGATTGATCTTGGTGATGCGTAGAAAATTTTGAATTTCTGCTACGTTCCCCAACAGTGGCATCATGAGCTAGGTCTATGCGTAGTTTCTATGCACGAGTAGAACACAAAGTAGTTGTGGGCGTAGATGTTGCCAATTCTTCTTGCCGTTACTAGTCTTATCTTGTTTCGGCGGCATTGTGGGATGAAGCGGCCCGGACCGACCTTACACGTACGCTTACGTGAGACAGGTTCCACCGACTGACATGCACTAGTTGCATAAGGTGGCTAGCGGGTGTCTGTCTCTCCCACTTTAGTCGGAACGGATTCGATGAAAAGGGTCCTTATGAAGGGTAAATAGAAATTGGCATATCACGTTGTGGTTTTACGTAGGTAAGAAATGTTCTTGCTAGAAACCTATACAAGCCACGTAAAAACTTGCAAACAACAATTAGAGGACGTCTAACTTGTTTTTGCAGCATGTGCTATGTGATGTGATATGGCCAGAAGATGTGATGAATGATATATGTGATGTATGAGATTGATCATATTCTTGTAATAGGAATCACGACTTGCATGTCGATGAGTATGACAACCGGCAGGAGCCAGAGGAGTTGTCTTTATTTTTGTATGACCTGCGTGTCATTGAATAACGCCATGTAAGTTACTTTACTTTATTGCTAAGCGCGTTAGCCATAGAAGTAGAAGTAACCGTTGGCGTGACAACTTCAAGAAGACACAATGATGGAGATCATGATGATGGAGATCATGGTGTCATGCCGGTGACAAAGATGATCATGGTGCCCCGAAGATGGAGATCAAAGGAGCAAAATGATATTGGCCATATCATGTCACTATTTGATTGCATGTGATGTTTATCATGTTATGCATCTTATTTGCTTAGTACGACGGTAGTAAGTAAGATGATCCCTTATAAAATTTCAAGAGAAGTGTTCCCCCTAACTGTGCACCGTTGCGAAGGTTCGTTGTTTCGAAGCACCACGTGATGATCGGGTGTGATAGATTCTAACGCTCGAATACAACGGGTGTTGACGAGCCTAGCATGTACAGACATGGCCTCGGAACACATGCAAAACACTTAGGTTGACTTGACGAGCCTAGCATGTACAGACATGGCCTCGGAACACAAGAGACCGAAAGGTCGAACATGAGTCGTATAGGAGATACGATCAACATGGAGATGTTCACCGATGATGACTAGTCCGTCTCACGTGATGATCGGACACGGCCTAGTTTGACTCGGATCATGTATCACTTAGAAGACTAGAGGGATGTCTATCTGAGTGGGAGTTCATTAATCAGATGAACTTAATTATCATGAACATAGTCAAAAGATCTTTGCAAATTATGTCATACGCTTTAGTTCTACTGGTTGAGATATGTTTCTAGAGAAAATTTAGTTGAAAGGTTGTAGTAGCAATTATGCGGACTGGGTCCGTAAACTGAGGATTGTCCTCAATGCTGCACAGAAGGCTTATGTCCTTAATGCACCGCTCGGTGTGCTGAACCTCGAGCGTCGTCTGTAGATGTTACGAAACATCTGACGTACACGTTTTGATGACTACGTGATAGTTCAGTCTGTAATGCTAATGGTTTAGAATTGTGGCACCAAAGACGTTTTTGAAACGTCGCAGAACATATGAGATGTTCCGAAGACTGAAATTGGGATTTCAGACTAGTGCCCACGTCAAGAGGTATGAGACCTCTGACAAGTTTCTTAAGCCAGCAAACTAAGGGAGAAAAGCTCAATCGTTGAGCATGTGCTCAGATTGTCTGAGTGCCACAATCGCTTGAATCGAGTGGGAGTTAATCTTCCAGATGAGATAGTGATGGTTCTCCGTAGTCACTGCCACCAAGCTATTAGAGCTTCGTGATGAACTATAACATATCAGGGATAGATATGATGATCCTTGAGCTATTCGCGATGTTTGACACCGCGAAAGTAGAAATCAAATAGGAGCATCAATTGTTGATGGTTAGTAAAACCACTAGTTTCAAGAAGGGCAAGGGCAAAAGGGATACTTCATGAAACAGCAAATCATTTGCTGCTCTAGTGAAGAATCCCAAGGTTGAACCCAAACCCGAGACTAAGTGCTTCTGTAATGAGGGGAACGGTCACTGAAGCAGAACTACCCTAGATACTTGGTAGATGAGAAGGCAGGCAAGGTCGACAGAAGTATATTGGATATACATTATATGAATGTGTAGTTTACTAGTACTCCTAGCAGCACCAGGGTATTAGATACCGGTTCGGTTGCTAAGTGTTAGTAACTCGAAATAAAAGCTGCGGAATAAACGGAGACTAGCTAAAGGTGAGATGACGATATGTGTTGGAAGTATTTCCAAGGTTGATATGATCAAGCATCGCATGCTCCCTCTACCATCGAGATTGGTGTTAAACCTAAATAATTGTTATTTGGTGTTTGCGTTGAGCATAAACATGATTGGATTATGTTTATCACAATACGGTTATTAATTTAAGGAGAATAATGGTTACTCTATTTATTTGAATAATACCTTCAATGGTCTTGCACCTAAAATGAATCTCGATCGTAGTGATACACATGTTCGTGCCAAAAGATATAAAATAGTAATCATAGTACCACATACTTGTGGCACTGCCATTTGAGTCATATTGGTATAGAACGCATGAAGAAGCTCCATGTAGATGGATCTTTGGACTCACTCGTTTTTGAAAAAAAAGAGACATGCGAACCATGTCTATTGGTATATATGCATGAAGAAACTCCATGCAGATGGATCGTTTGGACTCACTTGATTTTGAATCACTTGAGACATGCAAATCATACCACATGGGCAAGATGACTGAAAGGCCTCGTTTTCAGTAAGATGGAACAAGAGAGCGACTTATTGGAAGTAATACATTTTGATGTATGTAGTCCAGTGAGTGCTGAGGCATGCAGTGGATATCGTTATGTTCTTACTTCACAGATGATTTGAGTAGATGCTGAGTGTATTTACTTGATAAAACACAAGTCTGAATTATTGAAAGGTTCAAGTAATTTCAGAGTGAAGTTGAAGATCGTCGTGACAAGAGGATAAAATGTCTATGATATGATCATAGAGATGAGTATCTGAGTTACGAGTTTGGCACACAATTAAGACATTGTGGAAAGTGTTTCACAATTAATACCGCCTGGAACACCATAGTGTGATGGTGTGTCCGAACATCATAACTGCACCCTATTGGATATGGTGCATATCATGATGTATCTTATCGAATTACCACTATCGTTTATGGGTTAAGCATTAGAGACAACCGCATTCACTTTAAAAAGGGCACCACGCAATTCCGTTGAGACGACACCGTTTAGAGAAACCTAAGTTGTCGTTTCTTAAAAGTTTGGGGCTGCGAAGCTTATGTGAAAAAGTTTCAGGCTGATAAGCTCGAACCCAAAGCGGATAAATACATCTTCATAAGAATACCCAAAACGGTTGGGTATACCTCCTATTTCAGATCTGGAAGCAAAAGTAATTGCTTCTAGAAATGAGTCCTTTCTCGAGGAAAAGTTTCTCTCGAAAGAATTGAGTGGGAGGATGGTGGAGACTTGATAAGGTTATTGAACCGTCACTTCAACTAGTGTGTAGCAGGGCACAGGAAGTTGTTCCTGTGGCACCTACACCAATTGAAGTGGAAGCTTATGATAGTGATCATGAAACTTCGGATCAAGTCACTACCAAACCTCGTAGGACGACGAGGATGCGTACTACTTCAGAGTAGTATGTGATCCTGTCTTGGAAGTCATGTTGCTAGACAACAATGAACCTATGAGCTATGGAGAAGCGATGGTGGGCCCATATTCCGACAAATGGTTAGAAGCCATGAAATCCGAGATAAATGGAACTTTGAGAAGAAGACGGACGTGGACGGTAATGTTACCGTCTATGAAGCTCGACTTGTGGCAAAGAGTATTTCCACAAGTTCAAGGAGTTGACTACGATGAGATTTTCTCATCCGTAGCGATGCTTAAGTCCGTCGGAATCATGTTAGCATTAGCTGCATTTATGAAATCTGGCAGATGGATGTCAAAACAAGTTTCCTTACCAGTTTTTGTAAGGAAAGGTTGTATGTGATACAATCAGAAAGGTTTTGTCGATCCTAAGGATGCTAAAAGGTATGCTAGCTCCAGCGATCCTTCCATGGACTAGAGCAAGCATCTCGGAGTCAGAATATACGCTTTGATGGAGTGATCAAAGTTTTTGGGTTTATACAAAGTTTGTTAGAAACTTGTATTTACAATAAAGTGAGTGGGAGCGCTACAACATTTCTGATAAGTATATGTGAATGACATATTGTTGATTCGAAATGATGTAAAATTTCTGGAAAGCATAAAGGGTTGTTTGAAAGGAGTTTTTCAAAGGAAGACCTGGATAAAGCTGCTTACATATTGGGCATCAAGATCTATAGAGATAGATCAAGACGCCTGATGATACTTTCAAAGAACGCACACCTTGACATGATTTTGAAAGAGTTCAAAATAGATCAGCAAAGAAGGAGTTCTTGGCTGTGTTACAAGGTGTGAATATTGAGTAAGACTCAAGACCTGACCACAGCAGAAGAGAGAGAAAGGACGAAGGTCGTCCCCTATGCTTTAGACGTAGGCTCTACAGTAAGCTATGCTGTGTACCGCACATGAAGTGTGCCTTGCCATGAGTTGGTCAAGGGGTACAATAGTGATCCGGGAATGGATCACATGACAGCGGTCGAACTTATCCTTAGTATCTAGTGGACTAAGGAATTTTCTGGATTATGGAGGTGAAAAGGAGTTCGTCGTAAAGGGTTACGTCGATGCGAACTTTGACACTAATCCGGATGACTCTTAGTAGAAAACCGGATTCGTATAGTAGAGCAATTATTTGAAATGGCTCCAAATAGCGCGTGGTAGCATCCACAAGATGACATAGATATTCGTAAAGCACACACGGATCTGAAAGGTTCAGACCCGTCGACTAATAACCTCTCTCACAAGCATAACATGATCAAACCAGAACTCATTGAGTGTTAATCACATAGTGATGTGAACTAGATTGTTGACTCTAGTAAACTCTTTGGATGTTGGTCACATGGTGATGTGACCTGTCAGTGTTAATCACATGGTGACGTGAACTAGATTATTGACTCTAGTGCAAGTGGGAGACTGTTGGAAATATGCCCTAGAGGCAATAATAAATTGGTTATTATTATATTTCCTTGTTCATGATAATCGTTTATTATCCATGCTAGAATTGTATTGATTGGAAACTCAGATACATGTGTGGATACATAGACAACACCATGTCCCTAGTAAGCCTCTAGTTGACTAGCTCGTTGATCAATAGATGGTTACGGTTTCCTGACCATGGACATTGGATGTCGTTGATAATGGGATCACATCATTAGGAGAATGATGTGATGGACGAGACCCAATCCTAAGCCTAGCACAAGATCGTGTAGTTCGTTTGCTCAGAGCTTTTCTAATGCCAAGTATCAGTTCCTTAGACCATGAGATTGTGCAACTCCCGGATACCGTAGGAATGCTTTGGGTGTACCAAACGTCACAACGTAACTGGGTGGCTATAAAGGTGCACTACAGGTATCTCCGAAAGTGTCTGTTGGGTTGGCACGAATCGAGACTGGGATTTGTCACTTCGTGTAAACGGAGAGGTATCTCTGGGCCCACTCGGTAGGACATCATCATAATGTGCACAATGTGACCAAGGAGTTGATCACGGGATGATGTGAGTTACGGAACGAGTAAAGAGACTTGCCGGTAACGAGATTGAACAAGGTATAGGGATACCGACGATCGAATCTCGGGCAAGTAACATACCGATAGACAAAGGGAATTGTATACGGGATTGATTGAATCCTCGACATCGTGGTTCATCCGATGAGATCATCGTGGAACATGTGGGAGCCAACATGGGTATCCAGATCCCGCTGTTGGTTATTGACCGGAGAACGTCTCGGTCATATCTGCATGGTTCCCGAACCCGTAGGGTCTACACACTTAAGGTTCGGTGACGCTAGGGTTATAGAGATATTAGTATGCGGTAACCCGAAAGTTGTTCGGAGTCCCGGATGAGATCCCGGACGTCACGAGGAGTTCTGGAATGGTCCGGAGGTAAAGATTTATATATGGGAAGTCTTATTTTGGTCGCCGGAAAAGTTTCGCACTTTATCGGTATTGTACCGGGAGTGCCGAAAGGGGTCCGGGGGTCCACCAAGGGGTCCACCAGCCCCGGGGGGCCACATGGGCTGTAGGGGTGCACCTTGGCCTATATGGGCCAAGGGCACCAGCCCCAAGAGGCCCATGCGCCAAGAGATAAGAAAAAAAAGGAGAGTCCTAAAGGGGGAAGGCACCTCCGAGGTGCCTTGGGGAGGAAGGACTCCTCCCTGGCCGCACCCTTCCTTGGAGGAAGGGCCAAGGCTGCGCCCCCCCTCTCCCTTGGCCCTATATATAGTGGGGGGAGGGAGGGCAGCAAAATCCAAGCCCTGGCACCTCCCTCTCCCTCCCGTGACACACCTCCCTCCTCCCGCAGCGCTTGGCAAAGCCCTGTTGGAATCCCGCTACTTCCACCACCACGCCGTCGTGCTGCTGGATCTCCATCAACCTCTCCTCCCCCCTTGCTGGATCAAGAAGGAGGAGACGTCACTGCTCCGTACGTGTGTTGAACGCGGAGGTGCCGTTCGTTCGGCGCTAGGATCATCGGTGATTTGGATCACGACGAGTATGACTCCATCAACCCCGTTCTCTTGAACGCTTCCGCTCGCGATCTACAAGGGTATGTAGATGCACTCCCCTTCCCCTCGTTGCTAGATTACTCCATAGATTGATCTTGGTGATGCGTAGAAAATTTTGAATTTCTGCTACGTTCCCCAACAGCTTCATCCTCGGTATGGTGGCTCCACTGGACTTTGCAAAACTTGATAACCTTACTGCGTGTGACTCGGCTGGCAAACTCGAGAATCTTGACCGGTTTCTCCTCATAGGTCAGATCACTGTCCAACTGAATCGCTTCCAGGGGCACTGTATCTCTCAAGGGTATATCAGCCATCTCAGCATGACACTTCTTCAACTGGGAAACGTGAAACACATCATGAACTCCTGACAGTCCTTCGGGTAACTCCAACTTGTAGGCAACCTCTCCCATACGTTCCAAAACTCGGTATGGTCCTACAAATCTTGGGGCTAACTTTCCTTTAACTCCAAAACGTTTAACTCCTCGCAGAGGCGACACTCGCAGATATGCTCTGTCTTCGATTTCATAGACTACCTCCTTGCGTTTCGAGTCTGCATAACTCTTCTGCCTTGACTGAGCTACCTTCAGTCTGTCTCGAATCAACTTAACCTTCTCTTCGGACTCCTTGATCAAATCTGGTCCAAACAACTGTTGGTCTCCAACTTCATCCCATATCAACGGTGTTCTGCACCTTCGTCCATACAGGGCCTCGAACAGTGCCATCTTCAAACTGGCCTGGTAGCTATTGTTGTACGAGAACTCTGAGTAGGGCAAATTGTCATCCCAACTAGATCCATAATCCAGCGCACAAGCTCTTAACATGTCCTCCAGAATCTGATTGACTCTCTCTGTCTGTCCATCTGTCTGTGGATGAAAGGCTGTACTGAACTCTAACCTCGTACCCAAAGTCTGGTGCAACTGATGCCAAAACTTTGAAGTAAACTGTGTTCCTCTATCTAATACGATGGTCCTCAGAACTCCATGCAGACATACGATCCTGGTCATGTATATCTTGGCCAACTTCGCACTTGTATAAGTGGTCTTCACTGGGATAAAGTGAGCCACTTTAGTCAAGCGATCAACTACTACCCAGATAGAATCATATCCCAATCGAGTCCTGGGCAATCCGGTGATGAAATCCATGCCAAGCTTATCCCACTTCCATTCGGGTATCGGCATAGGCTGCAGTAATCCTGCTGGCTTCTGATGTTCTGCCTTCACTCTCTGACATACATCACATACGGCCACATACTCGGCAATATCCTTCTTCATACCAATCCACCAGAAACGCTCCTTCAAATCCAAATACATCTTGGTGTTTCCGGGGTGAATTGAGTATGGTGAGTCATGATCCTCCTGAAGTATCAACTTCCTGATGTCTGCATTATTGGGCACATAAACGCGGTCCTCAAACCATAAGGTGTCGTGCTCATCCTCACGAAAACCTTTGGCTTTTCCTTCGCCCATTCTCTCCTTTATCTCGGCAATCTCCTTATCATCCTTCTGAGCTTCCCGAATCTTTCCCAACAATGTAGACTGAACTTCCATAGCTGCAACAAAACCTCTAGGAACAATCTCCAAATGAAGTTCCCTAAGATCCTCGGCTAACTCCTTTGGCATCCCTCCGCTTACGAGGGTGTTAACATAACTCTTACGGCTCAAGGCGTCTGCTACGACATTGGGCTTTCCTGGATGATAATGCAGCTTCATGTCATAATCCTTTATGAGTTCTAACCATCTCCTCTGCCTGAGGTTCTGCTCCTTCTGTGTGAAAATGTACTTCAAACTCTTGTGATCCGTGTACACATCACAACGGTTTCCAATCAGAAAGTGTCTCCAAGTCTTGAGTGCATGCACCAGGGCTGCTAACTCCAAATCATGCGTGGCATAATTCAACTCATGCGGTCGAAGCTGTCGTGAGGCATACGAGACAACTCTTCCGTCTTGCATAAGTACACCTCCAAGTCCTAAGCGTGAAGCATCACAATACACCTGGAAGTCCTTACGTATATCTGGCAGAATTAGCACTAGGCTGTAGCCAAACATTTCTTCAACTCCTGAAAACTGGCCTCACATTCTTCCGTCCATTTGAACTTGGTGTCTTTCTTTAACAACTCCGTCATGGGCTTCGCAATCTTGGAAAAATTCTCAATGAATCTCCGGTAATATCACGCGAGTCCAAGAAAACTGCGGATCTCGCTAACTGAAGTGGGTGCCAACCACTCAGTGACTGACTGAACCTTGGTGGGGTCTACTGCTATACCTTCTCCTGATATAACATGTCCAAGGAATCCAACTTCCTTCAACCAAAACTCACACTTGCTAAACTTGGCATACAACTGATGTTCCCTGAGTTTCTCGAGAACTAAACGCAAATGCTCCTTGTGCTCCTCTTCATTCTTCAAGTATACCAAGATATCATCTATGAACACCACAACAAACTTATCCAAGAACTCCATGAACACTTTGTTCATCATACTCATGAAATAGGCAGGGGCATTAGTCAATCCAAATGACATAACCGTATACTCATACAGCCTGTACCTTGTGGTGAAAGCTGTCTTAGGTATATCCTTCTCCCGAATCTTCAACTGGTGGTATCCTGATCACAGGTCAATCTTTGAAAACAATTTAGCTCCTTGCAGCTGGTCAAGCAAATCATTGATCATCGGCAGTCGGTACTTGTTCTTGATCTTCACTTCATTCAATGCCCGATAATCAACAACCATCCTCAACGATCCATCTTTCTTCTCAACCAAGAGCACTGGGGCTCCCCATGGTGATGAACTTCGTCGGATGTAACCTTTCTCCAATAACTCCTTAATCTGCTTCTTAATCTCCTCCAGATCGTTTGCGGGCATCCGGTATGGTCTCTTCGATATAGGCCCGGTGCCTGGCAATAGTTCTATTAAGAACTCAATGTCTCGATCTGGTGGCATGCCTGGTAATTCCTCTGGAAACACATCTAGGTAATCCTTCACAACAGGTACTTCCTCCTGAACAACTCCTAAGAGGGAATTTACTTGGGTTCTCCTTTACGTATGCCTGGATACATACTTGATCCTTTTTCCCTCCGGGGTGGTGAGATAAATCGACTTACTGGCGCAATCGATGTTCCCTCCATACATCGACAGCCAATCCATGCCCAGTATCACATCCAACCCTTGTGATTCCAGAATTATAAGGTCTGAAGGGAAAGTATGACTACCTATGCTTAATGGCATCTGAAAACATCCTCTTCTTGCCATATACTCAGCTCCGGGTGAGGTTACTAGCATAGGTGTCTTAAGAACTTTAGTGGGCAACTTATACTTATCCACGAATCCCCTTGATATGTATGAATGCGATGCACCAGTATCAAAAAGAACGAGTGCAGTAATTGACTTAACCAAAAACTTACGATAACGGCGTCTGGCTGCTCTTCAACCTCCTCCACGTTAACGTGGTTCACTTGTCCTCGGTTGAATGGGTTAGGCTTCTTCCCAAAGCTTCCATTTACATTTCCATTCTTCAACTCAGGGAAATCATTGGCGTAGTGTCTAGTCTTCCCGCACTTGAAACAAGTAATGTGACTCTGGTCCTTCTTGGCGGGTGTGGCTGGGTTAGAGCGGTTCTGATTGTTGCTTGCTCCATTCCCATTCCCATTCTTGTGGCCATTGTGGTTATGAGAACTTCCTCCATTGTGAGTGTGGCCTCCATGGTTATGGTTAAATCCTCCCGAGTTCGGAGTAAAGCGAGGCTTCTACTGAGCTCCTGAATTGTACTTCCCTTGTCCGTACTTCCTCTTGCGGCTATCAATCTGCTGCTGCTTCCCTTCAATCATGAGAGCCTTGTCTACCAACTCCTGGTAGTTGTTAAATGTCACCACCATCAACTACGTGCTCATCTCATCATTCAGCCCTTCCATAAACTTCTCCTGCTTCGCGACATCTGTGGCCACATCATCAGGGGCATAGCGAGATAACTTGCTAAACTCATCCACGTACTGAGCTACAGTACGGGTTCCCTGGCGTAAGTTGCGAAACTCACGCTTCTTCATGCTCATAGCTCCAGTTGAGACGTGTGCTGTGCGGAATGCTTGCTGAAGCTGATCCCAAGTGACATTGGCTATATGAAAAGTGGCTGTGTAATTCTCCCACCATGAGGCTGCTGGTCCATCCAATTGATGTGCAGCAAAGCGCACCTTCTCAGCATCTGTGCAACCTGCGGTGGTCAACTCCCTTCCTATCCTGTGCAGCCAATCATCTGCAACTATCGGCACGGTGCTACTGGAAAACACCGGCGGCTGCAACCTCAGAAAATGGGCTAAGTTGTCAACTGGAGGTGGTGGCAGTGGGTTGTTGTTGTTGTTGCCTTGGTTCTGAACTAACAATTGCATCAAGGCATTCTGCTGTTGGATCAACTGAGTGAGCTCCGGTGGGAAGGCAAATCCGGTATCACGTCTCGGAGGCATCTGATGGGTTTAGAGGGAAGAGATTTAGAATAGAATGAGGTCTAGTGAGAAAGCACTACCCATATGCACATGAGACAAACACAATCATACCATATCACTCAATCAATCAAGCAAGGGCATACAAACGGTCTAACTATCGTTACAGTGCTCAGACTACTACTATATACATGGGGGAATACTACTAGTCATATGGGGGTCATCTAGAAATTTTGATCGGTGGAAGACTCCATGATATCTGCTCTAGCTTTGTCTTCATAATCATCATCACTGCTGTCGGGGTCGGAGTCGGTGTCGTCGACGATGATGTAGTCTTCGGAACGAATCTCCTTGGGTTCATCGTCTTCTCCTCCTGGCGCGGGATCTCCCATGAATACTCCAATCTTCTTTATCAGGTCGTCATTCTTCTCCAATAGTATTGCGATTTCCTCCTCATATCCATCGCGCATAGAGTTGAGTTCCTCTTCTAGCTCCGTGATCCTGGCCATTGCCTTCTTCAGATCCATCATGCCTGCGCACATCTGGTTCTCCTGGCGTCGAATGTGCTGGTTTAGCTCCTGGATGAATGCTGCAATGGACCTGTCCTTCCTGATGCTGACTATCTCCCATTGCTCATCTCGGCGCCCACATATCTGGTAGATAGTGTCCTTGAGATCCTTGCTGTAGACTTCGCCGATGCGTCCCATGGCGATGTGAGCTGCCATGCTCTTGCCTAGACTCCAGGTTGGTGCATCAAAGGAAAACTCTATGGGCTCAGTGACTGGCGTGAAAGTCCTTCCTGGAATTTTAACTTGAATCATCCCGCGCTCCTCTTCTGGTAAGGTGGCGTTGAAGGTCCCGGTGAAGCTTGGTATTCCTATGTTCAGGTATCTAGTAACTTCCTTCAAGTGTCGTCCAAAAGGTGTATCTTCATCCGGTTGAGCAAACTTGTTCATTTGGTCCGCCATCGTAAAGAGTAGAAAATGGAGAGGAGTCAGAAATGAGTAGAGAAGAGTGACCTATGGCTTTTCTTAGTGGTCGTGTCCTGCATTCAGCGTGTGCTCTGATACCATCTTGTAGTGACCCGACCTTAGATGGTCAAGTCTCTGTGTTTCAGTGTCATCCCTGGATCGTTAATGCTGACACCCACAGTACTCGAAGGATTTATAGCAGAGTAGCAATCACACACTTATTACAAGTGCTCCCTGGGTGATTTTGGTAATTAATCTCAACATATCTCTTGCTGGACTAATACTTCTATCTAGTATATTTCAGATGAGTTCAACAGTGGAGTGGCGTGGACAAGAGGATGTGGAACCCCTTCAAGATGCTAAGGACAGAAGATTGGCAAAAGCTCAAGACTCTGCATTTTCATTTTTAGTGATCCAAGATCACATTGAGTCCATAGGAAAGCCAATACTATTAAAAGGGGATGAGGTGTTGCTTCATGGCTTGCTTGCTCAAAGTGCTTAGTGATATGCTCCAAAGCCCTCAACCACTTTCTCATTTCCACATATGTCCCAAACCAAAAGTCAACCTCGGCCCCGCCGAAATTATCTATCTGGCGCCACCGAGTTCATTTGACATAGCCACTGCCAGAAACCCTAATCAGTTTGGTCTCACCGATGGGATCTCGGTCTCACCGAGATGGGCTTGCAAACTCTTTGTTGACTGTCGCAATTATTTCGGTCCCACCGAGATAAGCAATCGGTCCCACCGAGTTTGCCTGACCAACTCTCTATTTAGCCTATTACCAAAATCGGTCCTACCGAGTTTGTGTAATCGGTCAAACCGAGTTGAGGTTTCACCCTAACCCTAGCACATCGGTCCCACCGAGTTGATCATATCGGTCCCACCGAAAATCCTAACGTTCACATTTTGAACTAAATCGGTCTGACCGAGTTTCATGATTTGGTCCCACCGAGTTTGGTAAATTGTGTGTAACGGCTAGATTTTGTGTGGAGGCTATATATACCCCTCCACCCACTCTTCATTCATGGAGAGAGCCATCAGAACGTGCCTACACTTCCATCATACATTTTCTGAGAGAGAACCACCTACTCATGTGTTGAGACCAAGATATTCCATCCAACCACAAGAATCTTTATCTCTAGCCTTCCCCAAGTTGCTTTCCACTCAAATCACCTTTCCACCAAATCCAAACATGTGTGAGAGAGAGTTGAGTGTTCGGGAGACTATCATTTGAAGCACAAGAGCAAGGAGTTCATCATCAACACACCATTTATTACCTTTTGGAGAGTGGTGTCTCCTAGATTGGTTAGGTGTCCTTGGGAGCCTCTGTCAAGATTGTGGAGTTGAATCAAGGAGTTTGTACGGGTAAGGAGATCGCCTACTTCGTGAAGATCTACCCTAGTGAGGCAAGTCCTTCGTGGGCGATGGCCATGGTGGGATAGACAAGGTTGCTTCTTCGTCGACCCTTCGTGGGTGGAGCCCTCCGTGGACTCGCGCAACCGTTACCCTTCGTGGGTTGAAGTCTCCATCAACGTGGATGTACGATAGCACCACCTATCGGAACCACGCCAAAAATCTCCGTGTCTCCAATTGCATTTGCATACTCCAATCCCATCCCTTTACATTCTTGCAACTTGAATGCTTTACTTTCCGCTGCTCATATACTCTTGCCATGCTTGCTTGAAATGTATTGTGAATGTTTAAACTTGTGCTAAAACTCCACCTTAACTTGAAGAGATTAAAAACTGCTACATTTCTTTGTTAAGAGTCTATTCACCCCCTCTAGACACCTCTTCTCGATCCTTTCAATTAGTATCAGAGCATTGGTCTCCATTGCTTTGGTTTAATCACCATTGGAGGAATATGGATGAGTCTACGTTGGGGAGTCTTAGACATAGAGTGCCTATACTTGATGGAGAGTTCTTTCATGAGTGGAAAATTGAGATGCTTGAGATTTTCAATGAATATCATTTGAACAAGTACATTACTAGCCCTTGTGCACCTCATGTTGATCCTTTTCATCCTACCCTTGATGAATCTATTGACATGATCCGCAACCTTAGAACTGTTAATCTTATCACTAGAGGTTTGCCTAGAAACTTGATTGGTTGCTTGCCTACTCTTGATTGTGCCTACACTATATGGAGATTTCTTGAGGAGTGATTTCCAAACTATTCCTTGCAAAACTTAGATGAAATTATTTATAAGTCTATTGCCTTGAGTAAGATGAATTCCAATGATCCTAAGTTTGGTGATTGTCTATTTGAGCTTACTAACCTTATGCGTGCCAAAGGAGATGTTGGAATCATTAGCAATATCATCTCCGAAGCCATTAGAATTCATAAAGATGAATATTGTGATGATAATTTATCTAATGAATCACTCTCTCTAGGAATTGATCCATCACAAGACGATGTTGAACATGGATACTATGATGAGGATGATGATAGTGACTTTGATCTCGATGAGTCTATGAGACACTTTGGTCTTATGGCAAATCTTCGTGGCTACATGGCTGGAGGAAAGGAATGGGTCCTTGATAGTGGATGTACCGATCACATGACCGGAGACAAGGATATGTTTCGCAAGCTTGCTGAAAACAACGGCCCTCGAAAGTATGTCACTTTTGGTGATAACTCAAAGGGTAAGGTGGTTGGCCCTGGTAAGGTGGCCATCTCACATGATAGCTCCATACAAAACATTATGCTCATTGAATCTCTTGGCTACAATTTACTCTCCATATCTAGACTTGCTGACTTAGGCTTTAATGACCTATTTACTGAAGTAGATTGCCAAGTGTTTCGTAGAGATAACCACAATACTGTCTTTACTAGTATACGTAGAGGTGATCTTTACATTGTTGATTTCACTAAAAAGGCTCAACCTAGAACTTGCTTAATTGCTAAATCTTCTAAAGGTTGGTTATGGCATAGAAGATTAGGTCATGTGGGCATGCGAAATCTTGATAAGCTTATTAAAGGCGATCATATCCTTGGAGTAAAAGATGTTATTTTTGACAAGGATAGATTGTGCAGTGCTTGTCAAGCAGGAAAACAAGTTGGAGGAAGTCACCCCATGAAGAACATCATGACCACGAGAAGACCACTCGAGCTACTTCATATAGATCTCTTTGGTCCCAATGCCTACAAAAGTCTTGGTGGAAACTCATTTGGTCTAGTCATAGTTGATGATTTTTCAAGATTTACGTGGGTGTTCTTTCTTGATGATAAATCGCAGGTCCAGAAGATCTTCAAGAACATCGCTAGGAAGGCCCAAAATCAATTTGAAGTAAAGATCAAGAAGGTTCACAGCGACAATGGAACGGAGTTCAAGAACGCAAATGTGGATACCTATCTTGACGAAGAAGGGATTTCACACGAGTTCTCGGCTACGTACACGCCTCAACAAAATGGAGTTGTTGAGAGTAAGAACCGGACTCTTATTGAGATGGCGAGAACGATGCTTGACGAGTACAAGATGCCAAAACACTTTTGGGCGGAAGCGGTTGAGACAGCTTGTCATGCAACAAATTTCTTGTATCTTTACAAGCTACTCGATAAGACGGCATACGAGCTTCTCACTGGAGACAAAGACCCTTCGGAAGCAATCCAAGACTTGTCTATAGGCAAGATTCGTCCAACGGAGGTGAAGGAGAGTACCTCGTCCGTCCAAGAGGAAGCTTCTACCTCACGACAAGGTGAACCAAGAGTTGACATGAAAGCATCCACAAGTGGGACACGCCAAGATGAAGAAAACAAGGAAGTACACCAAGATGAACCTCATCAACCTCCTTCTCCACCTAGACAAGAGAATGATAACGTCAAAAATGAAGAAGGCCAAGAAGAAGAACAAGATGATGAAGAAGATGTTCCACCCCGACCCAAGCAAAAGCTCTCACGAGTTCGAGCAAGAGTCTCAAGAGACCATCCCGTCGAACAAATCTCCAATGATATCCAAACCAGGAGAATCACTCGCTCTAAAACTCGTTTGGCAAATTTTTGTGAACATTATTCATTCATCTCTAGCATTGAACCTATGAAGGTTGAAGAAGCATTGGAAGATCCGGATTGGATAAATGCCATGCATGAAGAGCTACACAACTTTGAGAGGAACCAAGTGTGGACATTGGTCGAGAAGCCCGACAACAACCACAACATTATCGGTACCAAATGGGTGTTTCGCAACAAGCAAGACGAAGATGGACAAGTCGTTCGCAACAAAGCACGTCTCGTCGCCCAAGGTTACACTCAAGTCGAAGGTATGGACTATGGTGAGACATATGCCCCTGTTGCTAGACTTGAGTCCATCCGCATCTTACTTGCCTATGCTAATCACCATGATATCACCGTGTACCAAATGGACATTAAAAGTGCTTTTCTAAATGGTGAAATTGAGGAGGAAGTTTATGTTAAACAATCCGCCGGCTTTGTTAATCCTAAGAAACCCGATCATGTTTACAAACTTCACAAAGCTCTTTATGGTCTTAAACAAGCTCCTAGAGCGTGGTATAAATGCTTGACCAAGTTCCTTATGGAGAAAGGCTTTGAGATTGGAAAGATAGATTCTACTCTTTTTACTAAAAGGGTTAATGGTCAATTATTTGTGTGCCAAATTTATGTTGATGATATCATATTTGGTTCGACTAACCCCCATTTTAGTGAAAAGTTTGGAAAGCTAATGTCGGAGTAGTTTGAGATGTCTATGATGAGTGAACTAAAGTTCTTTCTTGGGTTGCAAATCAAGCAAACTAAGGAGGGTACCTTTGTTTCCCATACAAAGTATACCAAGGACTTATTCAAGAAGTTCAACATGCAAGAAAGCAAAGGTATGAAAACACCCATGCCTACTAGTGGACATCTTGACTTGACTAAGGATGGCAAACCGGTTGACCAAAAGGTTTACCGCTCTATGATTGGTTCATTGTTATATCTATGTGCCTCTCGTCCCAATATTATGCTAAGTGTGTGCATGTGTGCACGATATCAAGCGGGCCCCAAAGAATGTCATCTTAAGGTTGTGAAAAGGATAGTGAGATACTTAATTCATACACCAAATTTTGGCATTTGGTATCCTAAGAGGTCCTCTTTTGATCTTGTTGGATACTCCAATTCGGACTATGCCGGTGACAAGGTTGATAGAAAGTCCACTTCGGGTACTTGTCAATTTCTTGGTAGATCTCTTGTGTCTTGGTCCTCCAAGAAACAAAACTCAGTATCCTTATCCACCGCCGAAGCGAAATACATTGCCGCTGGTTCATGTTGTGCTCAATTACTTTGGATGACCCAAACTCTTAAAGATTATGGGATCTATGTGAAACATGTTCCATTGCTTTGTGACAATGAAAGTGCTATTAAGATTGCTCATAATCCCGTGCAACATTCTCGAACTAAGCATATTGAAGTTCGTCATCATTTCATTCGCTAAAGGGGACATTGATCTTAAGCATGTTCGTATCGATAAGCAATTGGCGGATATATTCACCAAATCGCTTGATGAGAAAGTATTTTGCCATTTGAGAGGTGAATTGAACATCATTGATGCCCCAAACTTGGAGTAGAAACTCCATTTGGATACATGCAAGGCATGAGCCTTTGACTAATCCTTGATATTTCTCTTATGATGATGATCATATGTCTTGGATATATTTGCACCCTTGTATGCTATCTAACACTTGTAGGTACTTGGTTGAATCAAAATCTATGAGATTGCAAATCACTCACATCTTGAGCAATCTCTACATCACCAAGTCTCTACAACATGGTGGTTGAAGACAAGGAAACATGAAACCTTTCAACATATCCTTTGACAATTCTTTATATCAAATTTCATTTGGTATCAAATTTCATGATTGTCATTTTGGATACACAAGTGCTCTTCCTTGCAAGACTAACCCATGTAGGTAGATGAACTCAAACTACAAGTGGTGCTCCCAACTCTTGATGAGCTACATCAACCTTGAGCGTCCCACACAAGTTTAACTACATGATCAAGTTCAACACCACCACCAAAGGTATGTCATTCCATCTTAGAGAAGCTTTACCCCAAGTCATGGGTCAAAGCAACTCAACAAGATGCGAATACATCAAAATGCTTAAACGAAAAATGGTAACCCCATTTTGAGCTTAAACAATGAGTATGACCTACGATCAAGTGTTCTCACTTGACTCCTCAGTCAATATACTCTAACATAGGTGACTTTATCGCCGACCAATTCTAGATGAAGTTCTCTAGTGTTTCTCTGTGTTCTTGCATTTTTCTCTTGCATATTTGTTCCCCTTCTTATATATAAAAAAACTTCATCCAGATTTCTTTCTTTTCTTTGTCCATTTCTGCATTGCCTGCATCTAATTCATTGCAAATCCTTCAGTTAATTCCTTGCAAATGTTTGTGAGATCTTATTTGCCTAGTGAGCTCAAATGACAAATGTTCTCTCTGTGTTGAACTCGGACACACCGGTTTGTATCTTTCGGTCAAGCCGAACCATTTCGGTGCCACCGAAGAAAACAACTCGGTGTTACCGATTTCACTGCTAAGAAGACAATTTGCCATTTGCATCCTACATATTTGTTCCAGCTCCAGTCGATGATTCTTGTCCTCTACCTGCATCACATTCTACTTGCTGCTTTGTTATGTGCCTCAAGGACCAAACCTATTTGACTCACACTCCAGAAGATCCCTTCTTGGAAATTGATATCAAAGGGGGAGAGAGAGCTCACATCAAAGCTTAATCACATCAAAGGGGGAGAATGCTTAATCACATAAAATGGAGAGAGACCCCAAATGCATGGTATTCAAGAGGAGAGAAGTCACATGTCTTTAAGAGGGGAAAGACATGTTAGTTTGTGTTATGATTATTATGCTCTGATTTTCCTTTCCCTATATTCTCCCATTATCCAATATAAGATTCAGGGGGAGAAAGACATCCTGGGGAAGGAAATCTTCGAATTCATTGCACATCTTTACCTCTTTTGGGGACATGTTTATACTCAAATAGAGTACCTAGTACTCACTCACTACATGTCATCCCAATCTTGGTACTCTTGTGGTTTACCGTTTGCTCTGTTTAGTAGATGTCTCCGTGTTATCTAACCTTGTTTACTCAGGTTCATATCTTCCAAAGCCAGCTCAAGACCACAAGGTAAGTATATGCATCACACTCATGTGCATGATGATCTCTTGCTGATGTACATATTGTTTGCAAGAAGAACTCATGAACATGAAGGTACACTTCCTTTATCCACATCATTTGCTCTGATGCATATAGGCAAGATGCATGTAACTCATTCCTTGCTCTGTCATGCTTATGCATTCACATGCTCTTATATTCCATATTTACATGATTGCATACATGTAGGGGGAGCCTATGCATGTTACATGTCCTTCCAAAGCTTTACTTGCTATTCTTTATATCCTTATCTAAAGCTTTGATGTATGTTGTCATCAATTACCAAAAAGGGGGAGATTGAAAGCACAAGTGCTCCCTGGGTGATTTTGGTAATTAATGTCAACATATCTCTTGTTGGACTAATACTTCTATCTAGTATATTTCAGATGAGTTCAACAGTGGAGTGGCGTGGACAAGAGGATGTGGAACCCCTTCAAGATGCTAAGGACAGAAGATTGGCAAAAGCTCAAAAGCTCAAGACTCTGCATTTTCATTTTTAGTGATCCAAGATCACATTGAGTCCATAGGAAAGCCAATACTATTAAAAGGGGATGAGGTGTTGCTTAATGGCTTGCTTGCTCAAAGTGCTTAGTGATATGCTCCAAAGCCCTCAACCACTTTCTCATTTCCACATATGTCCCAAACCAAAAGTCAAACTCGGCCCCACCAAAATTATCTATCTGGCGCTAGCGAGTTCATTTGACATAGCCACTGCCAGAAACCATAATCAGTTCGGTCTCACCGATGGGATCTCGGTTTCACCGAGATGGGCTTGCAAACTCTCTGTTGCCTATTGCAATTATTTCGGTCCCATCGAGATAAGCAATCGGTCCCACCGAGTTTGCCCGACCAACTCTTTGTTTAGCTTATTACCAAAATCGGTCCTACCGAGTTTGTGTAATCGGTCAAACCGAGTTGAGGTTTTACCCTAACCCTAGCACATCGGTCCCACCGAGTTGATCATATCGGTCCCATCGAAAATCCTAACGTTCACATTTTGAACTAAATCGGTCTGACCGAGTTTCATGATTCGGTCCCACCGAGTTTGGTAAATTGTGTGTAACGGCTAGATTTTGTGTGGAGGCTATATATACCTCTCCACCCACTCTTCATTTGTGGAGAGAGCCATCAGAACGTGCCTACACTTCCAGCATACATTTACTGAGAGAGAACCACCTACTCATGTCTTGAGACCAAGATATTCCATTCCAACCACAGGAATCTTGATCTCTTGCCTTCCCAAGTTGCTTTCCACTCAAATCATCTTTCCACTAAATCCAAATCTGTGAGAGAGAGTTGAGTGTTGGGGAGACTATCATTTGAAGCACAAGAGCAATGAGCTCATCATCAACACACCATCTATTACCTTTTGGAGAGTGGTGTCTCCTAGATTGGTTAGGTGTCACTTGGGAGCCTCCGTCAAGATTGTGGAGTTGAACCAAGGAGTTTGTACGGGCAAGGAGATCGGCTACTTCGTGAAGATCTACCCTAGTGAGGCAAGTCCTTCGTGGGCGATGGCCATGGTTGGATAGACAAGGTTGCTTCTTCTTGGACACTTCGTGGGTGGAGCCCTCCGTGGACTCGCGCAACCGTTACCCTTCGTGGGTTGAAGTCTCCATCAACGTGGATGTATGATAGCACCACCTATTGGAACCACGCCAAAAATCTCTGTGTCTCCAATTGCATTTGCATACTCCAATCCCATCCATTTACATTCTTGCAACTTGCATGCTTTACTTTCCGCTGGTCATATACTCTTGCCATGCTTGCTTGAAATGTATTGTGAATGTTTAAACTTGTGCTAAAACTCCACCTTAACTTGAAGAGATTAAAAACTGGTACTTTTCTTTGTTAAGAGTCTATTCACCCCCCCTCTAGACACCTCTTCTTGATCCTTTCATCCGGTTTGTAAGAGGTTTGTAATAAAGCTTGGCCCAAATTGGGCAATGTTTTTACCACAACATATATGTGCCATGACGTGACACCATGCCACCTTTGATGACTTTCTGGTGAGTTTAGGATTTACGGGGATTTAAAAATCGAGATTCCAAATGTTTGAAGACGAGCCAGGACGCGGGTACGGTTGTAATTCGTTCCCATTCCTGGCATGGGACCTAAACATGCACCCAAGGCCACATGTATAATTTTTCTAGCCATTTTAGTGAACTGGAGCATGTATTTGAAGTTCAGATTTGATTATGGACATTAAATGCCTAGGAAACTCAATTAGTGTATAAAAAGGCCAAACAAACCCTGAATAAGTTTAAATTTCAGCACGGATTGTTGGGGAACGTAGCATGCAATTTCAAAAATTTCCTACGATCATGCAAGATCTATCTAGGAGATGCATAGCAACGAGAGGGGGAGAGTGTGTCCATGTACCCTCGTAGACCGAAAGCGGAAGCGTTAGGTTAACGCGGTTGATGTAGTCGAACGTCTTCACGATCCAACCGATCTAGTACCGAACGTACGACACCTTCGAGTTCAGCACACGTTCAGCTCGATGACGTCCCTTGAACTCTTGATCCAGCAGAGGGTCGAGGGAGAGTTCCGTCAGCACGACGTCGTGGTGATGGTGATGGTGATGTGATCTGCGCAGGGCTTCGCCTAAGCACTACGACGCTATGACCGGAGGAGTAAACTGTGGAGGGGGCACCGCACACGGCTAAGAGAAAAATTGATGTGCCTTTGGGGTGCCCCCTGCCCATGTATATAAAGGAGAGGAGGGGGAGGAGGCCGGCCAGGGGGCGCGCGCCATGGGGGGAGTCCTACTAGGAGTAGGATTCGCCAGCCCCCCCGTTTTCCTTTCTTCCACCGGAGGGAAAAGGAAGGAGAGGGAGAGCGAAAGGGAAAGGGGGACCGCGCCCCATCCTCCTTGTCCTATTCGGACTCCCTAGGAGGGGGCACGCGCCACCCCCCCTGCGGGCTTCCCTCTCTCTCCCTTAGGTCCATGTTGGCCCAACACTTCCCCGGGGGGTTCCGGTAACCCCTCGGTACTCCGGTAAAATACCCGAACCACTCGAAACCATTCCGATGTCCAAATACTACCTTCCAATATATGAATCTTTACCTCTCGACCATTTCGAGGCTCCTCATCATGTCCGTGATCTCATCCGGGACTCCGAACAAACTTCGGCCACCAAAACACATAACTCATAATACAAATCGTCATCGAACGTTAAACGTGCGGACCCTACGGATTCGAGAACTATGTAGACATGACCGAGACACATCTCTGGTCAATAACCAATAGCGAAACCTGGATGCTCATATTGGTTCCTACATATTCTATGAAGATCTTTATCGGTCAAACTGCATAACAACATACGTTATTCCCTTTTCATCAGTACGTTACTTGCCCGAGATTCGATCAGCGGTATCATCATACCTAGTTCAATCTCGTTACCGGCAAGTCTCTTAACTCATTCCGTAATGCATCATCCCGCAACTAACTCATTAGTCACATTTCTTGCAAGTCTTATAGTGATGTGCATTACCGAGAGGGCCTAGAGATACCTCTCCGATACTCGGAGTGACAAATCCTAATCTTGATCTATGCCAACCCAACAAACACCTTAGGAGACACTTGTAGAGCATCTTTATAATCACCCAGTTACGTTGTGACATTTGATAGCACACAAGGTGTTCCTCCGGTATTCGGGAGTTGCATAATCTCATAGTCAGAGGAATATGTACAAGTCATGAAGAAAGCAATAGCAATAAAACTTAACGATCATTATGCTAAGCTAACGGATGGGTCTTGTCCATCACATCATTGTTTAATGATGTGATCCCGTTCATCAAATGACAACACATGTCTATGGTCAGGAAACATAACCATCTTTGATTAACGAGCTAGTCAAGTAGAGGCATACTAGGGACACTTTGTGTTGTCTATGAATTCACACATGTACTAAGTTTCCGGTTAATACAATTCTAGCATGAATAATAAACATTTATCATGATATATAAATAACAACTTTATTATTGCCTCTAGGGCATATTTCCTTCAGTCTCCCCCTTGCACTAGAGTCAATAATCTAGTTCACATCGCCATGTGATTCAACACCAATAGTTCACATCACCATGTGATTAACACCCATAGTTCACATTGCCATGTGATCAACACCCAAAGGGTTTACTAGAGTCAATAATCTAGTTCACATCGCCATGTGATTAACACCCAAAGAGTACTAAGGCGTGATCATGTTTTGCTTGTGAGAGAAGCTTAGTCAACGGGTCTGCCACATTCAGATCCGTATGTATTTTGCAAATTTCTATGTCTGCAATGCTCTGCATGGAGATACTCTAGCTAATTGCTCCCACTTTCAATATGATCTAGATTGAGACTCAGAGTCATCCAGATCGGTGTTAAAGCTTGCATCGACGTAACTCTTTACGATGAACTCTTTATCACCTCCATAATCGAGAAATATTTCCTTAGTCCTCTAAGGATAATTTTGACCGCTGTCCAGTGATCTACTCCTGGATCACTATTGTACCCCTTTTCCAAACTCATGGCAAGGTACACAATAGATCTGGTATACATCATGGCATACTTTATAGAACCTATGGCTAAGACATAGGGAATGACCTTCATTCTCTCTCTATCTTCTATCGTGGTCGGGTTTTGAGTCTTACTCAACTTCATACCTTACAACTCAGGCAAGAACTCCTTCTTTGACTGGTCCATTTTGAACTCCTTCAAAATCTTAGCAAGGTATGTACTCATCGAAAGTCTTATTAAGTGTCTTGATCTATCTTTATAGATCTTGATGCCCAATATGTAAGTAGCTTCACCGAGGTCTTTCTTTGAGAAAACTTCTTTCAAACACTCCTTTATGCCAGAAAATTCTACACCATTTCCGATCAACAATATGTCATTCACATATACTTATTAGAAAGGTTGTACTGCTCCCACTCACTTTCTTGTAAATACAGGCTTCACCGCAAGTCTGTATAAAACTATATGCTTTGATCAACTCATCAAAGCGTATATTCCAACTCTGAGATGCTTGCACCAGTCCATAAATGGATCGCTGGAGCTTGCACACTTTGTTAGCACCTTTAGGATCGACAAAACCTTCTGGTTGCATCATATACAACTCTTCTTTAATAAATCCATTAAGAAATGCAGTTTTGACATCCATTTGCCAGATTTCATAAAATGCGGCAATTGCTAACATGATTCAGACAGACTTAAGCATCGATACGAGTGAGAAAATCTCATTGTAGTTAACACCTTGAACTTGTCAAAAAACCTTTTTGCAACAACTCGAGCTTTGTAGATAGTAACATTACCGTCAGTGTCAGTCTTCTTCTTGAAGATCCATTTATTCTCTATGGCTTGCCGATCATCACGCAAGTCAACCAAAGTCCACACTTTGTTCTCATACATGGATCCCATCTCAGATTTCATGGCCTCAAGCCATTTCGCGGAATCTGGGCTTATCATCGCTTCCTCATAGTTCGTAGGTTTGTCATGGTCTAGTAACATGACTTCAAGAACAGGATTGCCGTACCATTCTAGTGCGGATCGTACTCTGGTTGATCTACGAGGTTCGGTAGAACTTGATCTGAAGTTTCATGATCATCATCATTAGCTTCCTCACTAATTGGTGTCGGCATCACTGGAACTGATTTCTGTGATGAACTACTTTCCAATTCGAGAAAACGTACAACTACCTCATCAAGTTCTGCTTTCCTCCCACTCACTTCTTTCGAGAGAAACTCCTTCTCTAGAAAGGATCCATTCTTAGCAACAAAGATCGTGCCTTCGGATCTGTGATAGAAGGTGTACCCAACCGTTTCTTTTGGGTTCCTATGAAGATGCACTTCTCCGATTTGGGTTCAAGCTTATCAGGCTGAAGCTTTTTCACATATGCATCACAACCCCAAACTTTAAGAAATGACAGCTTAGGTTTCTTGCCAAACCATAGTTCATACGGTGTCGTCTCAATGGATTTAGATATTGCCCTATTTAATGTGAATGCAGCTGTCTCTAATGCATAACCCCAAAACGAAAGTGGTAAATCGGTAAGGGACATCATAGATCGCACCATATCTAATAAAGTACAGTTATGATGTTCGGACACACCATTACGTTGTGGTGGTCCAGGTGGCGTGAGTTGTGAAACTATTCCACATTGTTTTAAATGAAGGCCAAACTCGTAACTCAAATATCCGCCTTTGCGATCAGATCATAGAAACTTTATTTTCTTGTTACGATGATTCTCCACTTCACTCTGAAATTCTTTGAACTTTTCAAACGTTTCAGACTTGTGTTTCATTAAGTAGATATAATCATATATGCTCAAATCATGTGTGAAGGTCAGAAAATAACGATACCCGCCGCGAGCCACGACACTCATTGGACTGCATACATCGGTATGTATTATTTCCAATAAGTCATTGGCTCGCTCCATTGCTTCGGAGAACGGAGTTTTAGTCATCTTGCCCATGGTTCGTAAGTATCAAATGATTCATAATCAAGTGATTCCAAAAGTTCATCTGAATGAAGTTTCTTCATGCGCTTTACACCAATATGACCTAAACGGCAGTGCCACAAACATGTTGCACTATCATTATTAACTTTGCATCTTTTGGCATCAATATATCAATATGTGTATCACTGCGATTGAGATTCAGTAAACCATTTACATTGGATGTAAGACCATAGAAGGTTTTATTCATATAAATAGAACAACAATTATTCTCTGACTTAAATGAATAACCGTATCGCAATAAACATGATCCAATCATACTCATGCTCAACGCAAACACCAAATAACATTTATTTAGGTCCAATACTAATCCCGAAGGTAGAGGGAGTATGCGATGGTGATCTTATCAACCTTGGAATCACTTCCAACACACATCGTCACCTCGCCCTTAACTAGTCTCTGTTCATTTTGCAACTCCTGTTTTGAGTTACTAATCTTAGCAACTGAACTAGTATCAAATACCCTGGGGTTACTATGAACACTAGTAAAGTACACATCAATAACATGTATATCAAATATACCTTTGTTCACTTTGCCATCCTTCTTATATGCTAAGTATTTGGGGTAGTTCGGCTTCTAGTGACCATTCCCTTTGCAGTAGAAGCACTCAGTTTCAGGCTTAGGTCTAGCTTTGGGTTTCTTCACGGGAGTGGCAACTTGCTTGCCATTCTTTCTTGAAGTTCCCTTTCTTTTCCTTTGCCCCTTTTCTTGAAACTAGTGGTCTTGTTAACCATCAACACTTGATGCTCTTTCTTGATTTCTACCTACGCCGATTTTAGCATCACAAAGAGCTCGGGAATCATTTTCGTCATCCCTTGAATATTATAGTTCATCACGAAGTTCCAGTAACTTGGTGATAGTGACTAGAGAACTCTGTCAATCACTATCTTATCTGGAAGATTAACTCCCACTTGGTTCAAGGGATTGTAGTACTCAGACATTCTGAGCACATGCTCACTGGTTGAGCTATTCTCCTCCATCTTGTAGGCAAAGTACTTGTCAGGTCTCATACCTCTCGACGCGGGCATGAATCTGAAATACCAATTTCAACTCTTGCAACATCTCATATGCTCCGTGGCATTCAAAATACTTTTGAAGTTCCGGTTCTAAGCCGTAAAGCATGGCGCACTAAACTATCAAGTAGTCATCATACCGAGCTTGCCAAGTGTTCATAACGTCTGCATCTGCTCCTGCAATAGGTCCGTTACCTAGCGGTGCATCAAGGACATAATTCTTCTGTGCAGCAATGAGGATAATCCTTAGATCACAGACTTAGTCTGCATCATTGCTACTATCATCTTTCAACTTATTTTTTTTCTAGGAACATATCAAAAATAAACGGGGAGCTACATCGCAAGCTATTGATCTACAACATAGATATGCAAAAACTATCAGGACTAAGTTCATGATAAATTAAAGTTCAATTAATCATATTACTTAAGAACTCCCACTTATATAGACATCCCTCTAGTCGTCTAAATGATCATGTGATCCATATCAACTAAACCATGTATGATCATCACGTGAGATGGAGTAGTTTTCAATGGTGAACATCTCTATGTTGATCATATCTACTATATGATTCACGCTTGGCCTTTTGGTCTCAGTGTTCCGAGGCCATATCTGCATATGTTAGGCTCATCAAGTTTAACCCGAGTATTCTACACGTGCAAAACTGGCTTGCACCCGTTGTATGTGAACGTAGAGCTTATCACACCCGATCATCACATGGTGTCTCGGCACGACGAACTGTAGCAATGGTGCATACTCAGGGAGAACACTTCTTCCTTAAAATTTAGTGAGGGATCATATTATAATGCTACCGCCGTACTAAGCAAAATAAGATGCATAAAAGATAACAATCACATGCAATCAAAATATGTGACATGATATGGCCATCATCATCTTGTGCCTTTGATCTCCATCTCCAAAGCACCGTCATGATCTCCATGTCGCTGGCTTGATACCTTGATCTCCATCGTAGCGTCATTGTCGTCTCGCCAACTATTGCTTCTACAACTATCGCTACCGCATAGTGATAAAGTGAAGCAATTACATGGCGATTGCATTTCATACAATAAAGCGACAACCATAAGGCTCCTCCCAGTTGCCGATAACTTTTACAAAACATGATCATCCCATACAATAACTTATATCACATCATGTCTTGACCATATCACATCACAGCATGCCCTACAAAAACAAGTTAGACATCCTCTACTTTGTTGTTGCAAGTTTTACGTGGCTGCTACGGGCTTCTAGCAAGAACCGTTCTTACCTACGCATCAAAACCACAACGGTTTTTTGTCAAGTGTGCCGTTTTAACCTTCAACAAGGACCGGCCGTAGTCAAATTCGATTCAACTAAAGTTGGAGAAACAGACACCCGCCAGCCACCTATGTGCAAAAGCACGTCGGTAGAACCAGTCTCATGAACATGTTCATGTAATGTTGGTCCGGGCCGCTTCATCCAACAATACCGCCGAATCAAAATAAGACGTTGGTGGTAAGCAGTATGACTATTATCGCCCACAACTCTTTGTGTTCTACTCGTGCATATCATCTACGCATAGATCTGGCTGTGATGCCACTATTGGGGAACGTAGCATGCAATTTCAAAAATTTCCTATGATCACGCAAGATCTATCTAGGATATGCATAGCAACGAGAGGGGGAGAGTGTGTCCACGTACCCTCGTATATGAAAGCGGAAGCATTAGGTTAACGCGGTTGATGTAGTCAAACGTCTTCACGATCCAACCGATCTAGTACCGAACATACGATACCTCCGAGTTCAGCACACGTTTAGCTCGATGACGTCCCTCGAACTCTTGATCCAGCAGAGGGTCGAGGGAGAGTTCCGTCAGCACGACGGCGTGGTGACAGAGATGGTGATGTGATCTGCGCAGGGCTTCGCCTAAGCACTACGACGCTATGATCGGAGGTGTAAACTGTGGAGGGGGGGCACCGCACACGGCTAAGAGAACAATTGATGTGCCTTTGGGGTGCCCCCGCCCCCGTATATAAAGGATAGGAGGAGGAGGAGGCCGGCCAAGGGACGCATGCCATGGGGGGAGTCCTACTAGGAGTAGGATTCGCCCCCCCCCTTTTCCTTTCTTCCACCGGAGGGAAAAGGAAGGAGAGGGAGAGGGAAAGGGAAAGGGGGGCCGCGCCCCCTCCTCCTTGTCCTATTCGGACTCCCTAGGAGGGGGGCACGCGCCACCCCCCCCCCCCCGCAGGCTTCCCTATCTCCCTTAGGCCCATGTTGGCCCAACACTTCCCCGGGGGGTTCCGGTAACCCCTCGGTACTCCGGTAAAATACCCAAACCACTCGAAACCATTCTGATGTCCTAATAGTACCTTCCAATATATGAATCTTTACCTCTCGACCATTTAGAGACTCCTCATCATGTCCGTGATCTCATCTGGGACTCCGAACAAACTTCGGTCACCAAAACACATAACTCATAATACAAATCGTCATCGAACGCTAAGCGTGTGGACCCTACAGGTTCGAGAACTATGTAGACATGACCGAGACACATCTCCAGTCAATAACCAATAGTGGAACCTAGATGCTCATATTGGTTCCTACATATTCTACGAAGATCTTTATCGGTCGAACCGCGTAACAATATACGTTATTCCCTTTGTCATCGGCATGTTACTTGTTGATACGTCTCCAACGTATGTATAATTTATGAAGTATTCATGCTATTATATTATCCATCTTGGATGTTTTATGGGATTTACTATGCACTTTTATATTACTTTTGGGGACTAACCTATTGACCCAGAGCCCAGTGCCAGTTTATGTTTTTCCCTTGTTTCAGTGTTTCGCAGAAAAGGAATATCAAACGGAGTCCAAACGGAATGAAACCTTCGTAAAAGTTATTTTTGGAAAGAAAGCAATACGGGAGGCTTGGAGTGCACGTCAGGGGATCAACAAAGAGAGCACGAGGCAGGGGGGCGCGCCCTCCACCCTCGTGGGCCCCTCGTGGTTCCCCTTACCGACTTCTTTCGCCTATATATTCCCATATACCCTAAAACCATCGGGGAACAGAAGAGATCAGGAGTTCCGCCGCCGCAAGCCTCTGTAGCCACCAAAAACCAATTGTGACCCTGTTCCGGCACCCTGCTGGAGGGGGGATCCCTCACCAGTGGCCATCTTCATCATCCCGGCGCTCTCCATGACGAGGAGGGAGTAGTTCACCCTCAGGGCTGAGGGTATGTACCAGTAGCTATGTGTTTGATCTCTCTCTCTCTCTCTCTCGTGTTCTTGAGGTGGTACGATCTTGATGTATCGCGAGCTTTTCTATTATAGTTGGATCTTATGATGTTTCTCCCCCTCTACTCTCTTGTAATGGATTGAGTTTTCCCTTTGAAGTTATGTTATCGGATTGAGTCTTTAATGATTTGAGAACACTTGATGTATGTCTTGCGTGGGATAACCGTGGTGACAATGGGTTATTCTATTGATTCACTTGATGTATGTTTCGGTGATCAACTTGCGGGTTCCACCCATGAACCTATGCATAGGGGTTGGCACACGTTTTCGTCTTGACTCTCCAGTAGAAACTTTGGGGCACTCTTTGAAGTTCTTTGTGTTGGTTGAATAGATGAATCTGAGATTGTGTCATGCATATCGTATAATCATACCCACGGATACTTGAGGTGACATTGGAGTATCTAGGTGACATTAGGGTTTTGGTTGATTTGTGTCTTAAGGTGTTATTCTAGTACGAACTCTATGATAGATCGAACGGAAAGAATAGCTTCATGTTATTTTACTACGGACTCTTGAATAGATCGATCAGAAAGGATAACTTTGAGGTGGTTTCGTACCCTACCATAATCTCTTCGTTTGTTCTCCGCTATTAGTGTCTTTGGAGTGACTCTTTGTTGCATGTTGAGGGATAGTTATATGATCCAAATATGTTATTATTGTTGAGAGAACTTGCACTAGTGAAAGTATGAACCCTAGGCCTTGTTTCCTAGCATTGCAATATCGTTTACGCTCACTTTTATCACTTGCTACCTTGCTGTTTTTATATTTTCAGATTACAAAAACCTATATCTACCATCCATATTGCACTTGTATCACCATCTCTTCGCCGAACTAGTGCACCTATACAATTTACCATTGTATTGGGTGTGTTGGGGACACAAGAGACTCTTTGTTATTTGGTTGCAGGGTTGCTTGAGAGAGACCATCTTCATCCTACGCCTCCCACGGATTGATAAACCTTAGGTCATCCACTTGAGGGAAATTTGCTACTGTCCTACAAACCTCTGCACTTGGAGGCCCAACAACGTCTACAAGAAGAAGGTTGCGTAGTAGACATCAAGCAGTTTCTGGCGCCGTTGCCAGGGAGGCTAGGTAAGCGGCACTCACACCCCGTCAACTAAGCTCTTTTCTAGCGCCGTTGCCGGGGAGGCGAGTGCTTGAAGGTAAATCTTTAGATCTTGCAATCGAATCTTTTAGTTTCTTGTTTTATCACTAGTTTAGTTTATAAAAGAAAACTACAAAAAAATGGAATTTAGGATGCCTCATATGCTTCATCTTTTTAATGTCTTTCGTGAAAATAAGGATTCTGATAATTGTGCTCAAGTGCTAGAAGAAGAATGCATTATAATGTTTGGCACTAAAATATTTGAATGATGAGCATGATTGCAATGTTGTTAGTATCAATTCTTTGAATACCCATGATGCTAATGATATGCAAAGCCACAAGCTTGGGGATGCTATGTTTGATGAAGATGATATTTTTAGTCCCCCAAGTTTTGATGTGAAAATTTATTATGATGAAAGCATGCCTCCTATCTAGGATGATTATTGTGATGACATGTATGCTATAAAGAAGAAACTTGTCATCATGATTTTAATTTTCAATTGGATTATGCCTCACATGATAGTTATTTTGTTGAGTTTGCTCCCACTACTATTCATGAGAAGAAATTTGTTTATGTGGAGAGTAATAGTAATTCTATGCTTGTAGATCATGAAAAGAATGCTTTATGTGATGGTTATATTGTTGAACTCATTCATGATGCTACTGAAAATTATTATGAGGGAGAAATATATGCTTGTAGGAATTGCAATAATATCAAGTTTCCTCTCTATGTGCTTAAAGTTTTAAAGGTATGCTTGTTTTGCCTTCCTATGCTAGTTGATTATTGTTCCCGTAAGTTGTTTGCTCACAAAATCCCTATGCATAGGAAGTGGGATAGGCTTAAATGTGCTAGTAATATTCTTCATGATGCTCTCTTTATGTTTCAATTCTTATCTTTTATGCGAGCATCATTGAAATCATCATGCCTAGCTAGGGGCGTTAAACGATAGCGCTTGTTGGGAGGCAACCCAATTTTATTTTTGTTCTTTGATTTTTGCTCCTGTTTAGTAATAAATAATTCATATAGCCTCTGGTTAGATGTGGTTTTATGTTTTAATTAGTGTTTGTGCCAAGTAAGACCTATAGGATCTTCTTGGATGATAGTTATTCGATCTTGCTGAAAATTCCAGAAACTTTCTGTTCACGAAAACAATTGTTAAAAATCACCGGAAAGTGATAAAATACTGATTCCAATTGCAGCAGATCAATAATCAAATTATCTAGGTCTTCCTGTTTTGGTAGAATTTTTTGAGTTCCAGAAGTTTGCGTTAGTTACAGATTACTACAGACTGTTCTGTTTTTGACAGATTCTGTTTTCATTGTGTTGCTTGCTTATTTTGATGAATCTATGGCTAGTAAAATAGTTTATAAACCATAGAGAAGTTGGAATACAGTAGGTTTAACACCAATATAAATAAATAATGAGTTCAATACAGTACCTTGAAGTGGTGTTTTGTTTTTCTTTCGCTAATGGAGCTCACGAGTTTTCTGTTAAGTTTTGTGTTGTGAAGTTTTCAAGTTTTGGGTAAAGATTCGATGGACTACGGAATAAGGAGTGGCAAGAGCCTAAGCTTGGGGATGCCCAAGGCACCCCAAGGTAATATTCAAGGATAACCAAGAGCCTAAGCTTGGGTATGCCCCGGAAGGCATCCCCTCTTTCGTCTTCGTTCATCGGTAACTTTACTTGGAGCTATATTTTTATTCACCACATGATATGTGTTTTGCTTGGAGCGTCATTTTATTTTCTTTAGCTTTGCTTGCTGTTTGAATAAAATATCAAGATCTTAAATTCTTAAATGAGAGAGAGTCTTCACATAGCTAAATAATTATTTAACTACTCATTAATCTTCACTCATATCTTTTTGGAGTGGTTTGTCATTTACTCGTGTGCTTCGCTTATATCCTATGAGTAAATGGTTGAATGAATTGAATATCATAAATATGAAATTATATATGATTCATATGCTTATCCCATGGGGAGTAATGATTTTACATATAAGAAGTAGAGGTGGTAAATTTATTGAAGGTTAGCAAACATTGTACTGGTCACTTGAACAATTCATGAAAGAATATTGAAGGAAGAGAGATTCCACATATAAATATACTATCTTGGACATCTTCTATGATTGTGAGCCCCATTAATTATTTTCAAACCTGAGCAAATTAGTTGAAGTTGGACAAGGAAGACAACATAATGAGTTATGCTTGGGTATATTTGTATAGAAGTTATATTGTTATGGATCCTCTAACATGTGGTGCTTGCTATTGAGAATCATTTGCTAGCCAAAATATCTGTACTAAGCGGGAATACTGCTTGTGCATCCAAATTCCTTAAACCAAGTTTCTTCCATGAGTGTCCACCATATCTACCTATATGTGGTATTTACCTACCGTTCCAAGTAAATTTGCATGTGCCAAACTCTAAACCTTCAAATAATAATCTGTTTTGTATGCCCGAATCGCTCATGTAGCGACTAGGGGCTAGCAGTATCTTCCATGCTAGGTGGGTTATTCTCACAATGAGTGGACTCCGCTCATCATTCACGAGAAAATGGCTGGTAACTGGGATGCCCAGTCCTATGATCAAAAGATCAAAAACAAATTCGCAAATAATTTAAACAAAACTCCCCCAGGTTTGTTGAAAGTTGGACGGCACCCGTTGTTTCGGACAAGCCGTGGAGTGTGAATGTTGGTGGAGGGGGAGTAAAATCTTTACCTTTCTGCGTGGGAACCGCCTATAATGTATCTAGTATGGAAGATATTGGGAACTCTTGGTCGTTATGTTGACAATGAAAGCATACCTCTCAAAATTATTTTCATCTATGTTTTTGCTCCGAGCTCTGGTACCTCTGCAAATCCTTGCTTCCCTCTGCGAAGGGCCTATCTTTTACTTTTATGCAAGAGTCAGTAGTAGTCCTTCTCATTCCAACCTACTCTTTAGTTGGCAAGCATCATGTGATGGAAAGATCTGAGCATATATGGCCATTCAAATATATTTGATCATGAATTATTATTGTTGACAATTATCTATATGATAAATAAGTTGGGAGCCGAAACATTAAGCCCCTATCTTTCTCTGTGTTCGATGGATGCTATTTGTTCTAAAAATATGCTTTGAGTGGTAGCAATCATGGAAGACTAAAAGATAGTTGAGTATGTGAAGTTTGCTGAATCAAATCTCTGACATAGAGTCTTCCTGAAAATAAGATGAATTGTAATTGCTTGATGACTAATAACACGGTTTGTTAGTTTTCAAGAAAGTTTATGATCTACACTTTAACATGTGAATAACTTGTTACTTGATCATGAAAAAGTTCTATGAGTTGAACTACTGTTATGACATATAATGATGCTAGAAAAGGTGATTGGAATTATCATTGATCAAACTTATGCACTTGCTAGCATTCACACTTCATAAATTATTTCTTTTATCATTTACCTACTCGAGGACGAGCAGGAATTAAGCTTGGGGATGCTGATACGTCTCCAACGTATCTATAATTTATGAAGTATTCATGCTATTATACTATCCATCTTGGATGTTTTATGGGCTTTACTATGCACTTTTGTATTACTTTTGGGGACTAACCTATTGACCCAGAGCCCAGTGCCAGTTTCTGTTTTTCCCCTGTTTCAGTGTTTCGCAGAAAAGGAATATCTAACGGTGTCCAAACGGAATGAAACCTTCGGAAAAGTTATTTTTGGAAAGAAAGCAATACAGGAGACTTGGAGGGCACTTCAGGGGATCAACAAGGAGAGCACGAGGCAGGGGGGGCGCCCACCCCCCTGGGCGCGCCCTCCACCCTCGTGGGCCCCTCATGGCTCCCCTTACCGACTTCTTTCGCCTATATATTCCCATATACCCTAAAACCATCGGGGAACAGAAGAGATCAGGAGTTCCGCCACCGCAAGCCTCTGTAGCCACCAAAAACCAATCGGGACCCTGTTCCGGCACCCTGCTGGAGGGGGGATCCCTCACTAGTGGCCATCTTCATCATCCCGGCGCTCTCCATGACGAGGAGGGAGTAGTTCACCCTCGGGGCTGAGGGTATGTACCAGTAGCTATGTGTTTGATCTCTCTCTCTCTCTCTCTCTCTCTCGTGTTCTTGAGGTGGTACGATCTTGATGTATCGCGAGCTTTGCTATTATAGTTGGATCTTATGATGTTTCTCCCCCTCTACTCTCTTGTAATGGATTGAGTTTTCCCTTTGAAGTTATCTTATCAGATTGAGTCTTTAATGATTTGAGAACACTTGATGTATGTCTTGCGTGGGATAACCGTGGTGACAATGGGTTATTCTATTGATTCACTTGATGTATGTTTTGGTGATCAACTTGCGGGTTCCGCCCATGAACCTATGCATAGGGGTTGGCACACGTTTTCGTCTTGACTCTCCGGTAGAAACTTTGGGGCACTCTTTGAAGTTCTTTGTGTTGGTTGAATAGATGAATCTGAGATTGTGTCATGCATATCGTATAATCATACCCACGGATACTTGAGGTGACATTGGAGTATCTAGGTGACATTAGGGTTTTGGTTGATTTGTGTCTTAAGGTGTTATTCTAGTACGAACTCTATGATAGATCGAACGGAAAGAATAGCTTCATGTTATTTTACTACGGACTCTTGAATAGATCGATCAGAAAGGATAACTTTGAGGTGGTTTCGTACCCTACCATAATCTCTTCGTTTGTTCTCCGCTATTAGTGTCTTTGGAGTGACTCTTTGTTGCATGTTGAGGGATAGTTATATGATCCAAATATGTTACTATTGTTGAGAGAACTTGCACTAGTGAAAGTATGAACCCTAGGCCTTGTTTCCTAGCATTGCAATACCGTTTACGCTCACTTTTATCACTTGCTACCTTGCTGTTTTTATATTTTCAGATTACAAAAACCTATATCTACCATCCATATTGCACTTGTATCACCATCTCTTCGCCGAACTAGTGCACCTATACAATTTACCATTGTATGGGGTGTGTTGGGGACACAAGAGACTCTTTGTTATTTGGTTGCAGGGTTGCTTGAGAGAGACCATCTTCATCCTACGCCTCCCACGGATTGATAAACCTTAGGTCATCCACTTGAGGGAAATTTGCTACTGTCCTACAAACCTCTGCACTTGGAGGCCCAACAACGTCTACAAGAAGAAGGTTGCGTAATAGACATCACTTGCCCGAGATTCGATCGTCGGTATCATCATACCTAGTTCAATCTCATTACCGGCAAGTCTCTTTACTCGTTCCATAATGCATCATCCCGCAACTAACTCATTAGTCACATTTCTTGCAAGGCTTATAGTGATGTGCATTACCGAGAGGGCCCAGAGATACCTCTCCGATACTCGGAGTGACAAATGCTAATCTTGATCTATGCCAACCCAACAAACACCTTCGGAGACACCTGTAGAGCATCTTTATAATCACCCAGTTACGTTGTGACATTTGATAGGACACAAGGTGTTCCTACGGTATTCGGGAGTTGCATAATCTCATAGTCAGAGAAATATGTATAAGTCATGAAGAAAGCAATAGCAATAAAACTTAACGATCATTATGCTAAGCTAACGGATGGGTCTTGTCCATCACATCATTCTCTAAGATGTGATCCCGTTCATAAAATGGCAACACATGTCTATGGTCAGGAAACATAACCATCTTTGATTAATGAGCTAGTCAAGTAGAGGCATACTAGGGACACTCTGTTTTGTCTATGTATTCACACATGTACTAAGTTTGCGGTTAATACAATTCTAGCATGAATAATAAACATTTATCATGATATATAAATAACAACTTTATTATTGCCTCTAGGGCATATTTCCTTCACGGATATCATGTCGTTCCATGTTGCCCGTGGAAGAAAATACAAGGCGAAAAGAGGCGGTGATTACGTTTTGCCCACAAGGGGAACACGTTTCCCTATCGGAACCACGAGGCTTCTTTGAGAGAAGCTCCGGTTTGTAAGGGGTTTGGAATAAAGCTTGGCCCAAATTGGACAATGTTTTTACCACGACATAGATGTGCCATGAGGTGACACCATGCCACCTTTTATGACTTTTTGGTGAGTTTAGGATTTACGGGGATTTAAAAACTGAGATTCCAAATGTTCGAGGACGAGCCATGACGCGGGTACGGTTGTAATTCATTCCCATTCCTGGCATGGGACCTAAACATGCACCCAAGAACACATGTATAAATTTTCTAGCCATTTTGGTGAACTGGAGCATGTATTTGAAGTTCAGATTTGAATTATGGACATTAAATGCCTAGGAAACTCAATTAGTGTATAAAAAGGCCAAACGAACCCTAAATAAGTTTAAATTTCAGCACGGATATCCTGTCGTTCCATGTTGCCCGTAGAAGAAAATACAAGGCAAAAAGGGGCAGTAATTACGTTTCGCCCAGAAGGGGGACACGTTTCCCTATCGGGACCATGAGGCTTCTTTGAGAGAAGCTCCGGTTTGTAAGAGGCTTGTAATAAAACTTGCGCCAAAATGGACGAAAAAAATCCTCGACATATATGTGCCATGTCGTGACACCATGCCAGGTTTCAAGATTTTCGGCTTAGTTTTGGATTTACGGGGATTTAAAAACCGAGATCCTTCTCACGAAATGTTTTCAAATAACAGACGGTTCACTCATGAAAGCCGTGTGCCTACCAAACCGTGGCCGATGCCCCAATCCCCCCTGCTGGGCACGCGATCTGAGTCGGCGTTCTGATTGGCCAGAACCCAAACCCCGCGGATCGTACGTGTGCACCGTTGGATGCTCCCAGATTGAACGGCAACCCTGAGCCCTTTTGACAGCACATGCAGTACATGGGTAAGCACTGTGCGCATGCGTCGTGCTAGCTCACGCTGCCTTCTCTACTAGGTTTTCTAAACAGGCTACCGTTTCTCGCCACTCCCCTCATCGGTTTCCGCCTCTTCTCCCATCGTTTTCCCGCTACCAGTGTCAGTGCTCATTGAAGGCTAGCGGCGACACACCGGCCATGTAAAATATCCCACACAGTTTCTAAAAGCACAAATGTGTGTGATAGGGGAGGGAGTAGGTCCCATAGGGTGACCAGCATGAAACGTCTTAATGGCAAGGAGGCAATTCTTATCAGCAAGGGCCGGCTTCCCATCCGCTAGCCTAGTCGAATAGAACGCAAAAGTTAAGCATGCTCGAGCTGGAGTAGCCCAAGGATGGGTGACCCGGTGGGAAGTTGCATATCTCAAGCTTCATTTAAATGCCATGACACGGTCATTATAGACATATATTATATCTCTATAGTGACCTATCATGGCAATTATATAAACCTTGGGGTCCTTGTTTTGCTAATTTGTAGACTATGTTTTTATGGGTTATTTTTTGCTCTAAAAAATTAAAGAATGATTGAGTTGACCTGTCATGGCGATTATATAAACTTACTATGTTTTTGTGGGTTATTTTTTCCTCTAAAAAATTAAAGAATGATTGACTTGACCTGTCATGGCGATTATATAAACCTTTTTCAGGTTGCATGCAGGGTATAGGGGGCAGGGTGTTCTTCTCGAGCATGTCTCCCTTGTGCATCTTATAGACGCGGCACATATATGTGGGCTCCCCGAGGTATATATACTATCCTTTACCGACAATTAGGGGGCCCCACACAATCTATCCCTTTGACCCAACAACGAGAAGGTTTTGACCATGATGGTTTCCTATTGATACTAGTAAGGTACACGTGCATTGCACGCATGAGATTTGGTAACCAAATTATGAAGAAATACCACACTATAGCATGTAAGCTTTGAGTCATATATGCATGATGTAGATGTTTGTTTAATTCTTATAGTTCATCTCATCCAAAATCAATTAGTTTAAAAAAAATCTATTTTAAGATTCATGGAATTGTGCATTGTAAAGCATAAAGTAAAAAGAAAAAGTGACAATTCATTTAGAAAACAAAGTTTGGGAAATTAAGATATGGAAGATTCTAGAGAACAAAGGAGAAGTGCTTGTGTTTTGAGGTTTGTGCATTATGCTTAAGTTCAACCATGGAGTATTCTAGATTGTACATGTGGTAGAATCTGGTGGAATGTAGATGATATCCAATGGCCAATAGTGCTCGGATTTGCCATCTCTGTACCATCGGATTGGCTTCATCCGACGACCAACTTTGAAAGTTATTCGCACACTATATAGGGGTATAGATATAGATGTGTCCCATGCTAGACCAAATAAATTTTGAGCGCGTGCGTGGGACGACCCCCCCCCCCCCCCCCCCCGGCCGCCGTCACCGCCTCGAAGTTGGGAAATTGACATCGTACGTATTGAACCAGGCTTGGAGTCGGGTACGGTGTTCGGTTTGTAATGTAGTTGGTGGCCCATCGAAGTTGTGCATTTGGGATTTAAACACATCACACACCACCGTACCCATACATATTTTCGGGCCGCATGCAGTGTATACGAGGTCTTCTGATGGACCACGTCTCCCTTGTGCGGTTTTTTGTGGCGACACACATATCTGTGGGCTCCCCAAGTGTATATATATCATCCCTTTAACCGATAATGAGGGGTATGTGTTGGCCATGAATGGATTCCTCCTAGTTCGTGTTAGGGCCGGTCACCGTCACATGTCGCTCAACCAAAGCTCGAGCTCATGCGTTGTCAGGATTCCCTCCCACATGCTCGGATTGCTGGGTTCGACCTACATCATACCCTGCGTATCTCGTCCTTAACTACCTTGCCTTCATGGTTGTTGTCTGTATCAAGAGGTAGGCACCACATCTAAATTGTACATTATTCTATATTCAAAACACACATCACCCCTTCCCAACATACATCATTTTGGACCGCATGCAAGAGGTGTTGGTTTTGTGGTCCCTCTCGTGCGATTTTTATGATGGTTTAATCTATTGGCCCAAGCGGTTTATCGACAACAACAGTTGTCGTTTGACCAAACGATAGATTCATTGGTCCGTCTTATGGTAGGTCATGGCGACATGCATGTATGACCAAAGTATCGATCATTATGTGCATCCGCCCCGCTGACACGAAGTGGGAGGTGGTGGGCCAAGCATCCTAGCTAGGTACGACATTGTGTCATTATATATATATATATAAACATCTAGGCTATTCTATTTCGCGTAACAGAATATTATTCTGTTACCCTACTTGAACTGACGTAGTTTACAGGTTGGACTGGTGCGGTTTTCTACTTGAACTTATCTTCCTGCGTGTACGACAGGCGGAAACAGGGGATGCAACGTGGAGCTTCCGGGCGTTCTCTGGCATGGTGCTGCGGGCCATTCGTTGCCAGAGGAGACATGTAAGGGGTTCCGCACATGCGCGCGCGCACCTGGTCGTGTTTTGCGATCTCAAGTCACCGGAGGTGACGGCGTGGGCATTTGGCGGCGGACGTGTTTTGGGCGTTGGTGTTTACCGTGGTGTTCGTAGGCCTCATTTTTACGCCCGGTTTGTTGTTTTGGATGGAGAATTATCGGTATGTTAGAGTTTTTGGAGATTAATTTCATCTGTAATTTCTGATTACAAGTGGTGTTCTTGGTCGTTTTCCACGCCCGCCATGCAAATGTGTTCTTCTTTTTCTGTTGTTTTACTTTCGAATTGGCGTTGCAGGGAGAGATATGAGGATTGTATGAAAATATTTGCATTGTCAATTTTGCTTCTTTGAGTTGTTTCTACCCCGGATTCCCATGTTATTTTTTCGTTGGCGGAGGTGGTGTATGGCGGCTGACTGTAGCCTGCAATTTCTTGTAATCTGGTCAAACTGTGTAATTAAGTTGCGTGTTTTTAGTGTTGTTTGAATTGCTGCCATATGTGTAGTTGGACTGCTTCGTGTCAAAGTTGTCTTACTGTGCGTTGACATCGAAGTAAGTATTTTCTATTGGCTGCCTACTGATACCTCTGCACTTTGAGTATAAAGCCCGAGCCCTCTGTCACTTTCATTCTACCAGCTGCAACCAAAGAAAAGCGAGATGGATCCTGAGCTGGGAGAGGTCACAGAGGAGGAGGGGGATGCCGTCGATGTGAGGGCTGCAGTAGCAGAGCAGAGGAGGAGGAGGAGGCGCAGGCAGATGACACGACGTGCTGCCGAGGAGGAACTGGAGGCAGAGTTCAACAGACGCCTTGCGCGCGAGGTGATGGATACTTGCAACTCCAATGAACTGGAGCTTCTTTTCCCAGAGGGCGGGGGAAGGAACCATATTCAGATCATCAGTTGGGCTAGGGCGAGACCAGCCACGACTCCACATCCATCCACCAGGGCCAAATGGAGTCGTTTCTTTGATCGTTATGACTGAAGTACTGAATATTATGTTTTTAAGATTGTGTTGTGAGGGAGCAGATGTTTGAATGACTAAATGAATTCAACTGTCTACTTCTGAATGTGTTGTTTTATCTGCATATGTTTGTTATGTGCAGTTTTTGAACTGCTGGTTTATCTAAAGTTGAACTGATTTGCGGTCAAATGTTGCATGGCTTGTATAATAATTATTTCCTACCAGCTGGCTGCCCACCTGCCTATTTATTATTTTTATAATCTGTGAGTCTCCCTGGCTATAAATTCTATCCATCTATGTGTGGTGTGTGGCTCAGTCTCCCCCTCCTTTTTCTTCCTTCTTCTAGAATCAGATCTAGGTTCCCCCCTCTTCTCTCTGTTGTTTTCTTCCCTGTTCCTGTGTTTTCCATGGAGGATTGTTCATGCGGATGCCTGGCAAAGATGGCGCGCATAGCTGACGGATGTGTGTACAAATCTGGTTTGGAGCTCACCCAGACTCAACGCCGTGGGCAACTTTCTTGTCTGCTGTACAACAACCATGGGTTTCGTGCACCCTATGTTTGTCGCCTGACGGTTGGGGACTTGAAGGAATCATGGGTATGTGTTTCTATTCGTTTTGTTTTCTTCTTTTTTGCAGGTCTCTTTTTGAATCCCATGGACTGAATGTGTAGTTTAGTTTTATCAATAGTTTGTCTATAATTTTTATTTGGTTTTGTCAGAATTTAACAGTAGGGATTTATGTGTGTATTTGTTCATTACTTAACAGTATTTTATCCATTTTTGTATAATCCTTGATCTGTTTTTTGTCAGATGTTTTTACTGCAGATGTATTGATATGTATATTTCTTCAGTTTAGTCAGTTCATATGACTAGTTAGTTTGGTGTTTTTGTTTTGGTTCAGATTTTTTCTTTTCAGTTTGTTATGCAACTGTTCCTAGATTTGTGTAAAAATTCAGTTATGTCAGGTGTTCACTTTGTTTTCTACTCCCATGCCCATTTGCAGAAAATGTCACCCAGGATCAGGATTGTTGCTCCTAGTTCCGGGATACCGGAGATGGATACTTCAGACAAAAACGGGTATCAGTTGATGGAAGTTGCCTACCACATCGACTTTGATGGTTGCATCAACCTAACTACTGGGTGGAAGGAGTTTGTGGCAGAGTCTGGATTTGAGGATGGTGGTGTGGTTATGGTTATGTTCTCTAGCAAAGATGACTCTCTGACTTTCAGAATTTATGTGTTGTAGGTTTAAATGTGGCAAATGACGCCGGTTGTGAGATTTGTGTGTGTTTGATTATGTTGCAGTATTTTTTCTTTAAAACATTTGCATGTGAGATGGTTGAATTCTATGGTATTATCAGATGGTTTGGAACAATTTATGTAATGCTTTCCTATTGTTTTGCTCAAGTAGAACTGTTATTTATATATTCTTTATATTTGAACTGGAACAATTATAGTTGAACTGATGGGCATCCTTTGTTTTGACTGGGATATTTTCATGTACATAGCTCACGGACGGAACTATACGCTGATGATGTTTGTAGGACCCCTTTTGGGTTTTGAGTTTGCTGAACTTACATGCTGTTAATGATAGTACTTAACTATTTAGGTTGTCAATTACCAATCAAATTTGTTTGTTGTATAGCATTTTTTATTACTTTTTTACATGAATTTTAGGGCACAATTTTTCTTTTTCCAGTTGAATAATGATAGTTCTAGTATTTTTAAAATAAAAGAATTTAATCTTTGCTGCATAGTACTAATTTTACTTGAACCTTATGAATTGTAGTAGTTGATCTTTTTATAAATTTCTTTCTGAAATTTTTATTACAATCTTCTATGTTTAATTTTCCAAAAAAATATTTTTTATATTTTTTTAGTTCTTACAATTAACATGTGTTTGAACTTTTTACATTATTTGATTTGAACTGATTTCTTGTGAGGTGTTTTTTAATTATCTGCATTTGTTTTTTTATTTGGTCGTGCGTGATCGGCTGGCATTTTGTAATGGGGCGAACTACTGTGTTGGGCCATCCGCCTAAGTTGTTGTTTTCGGCCCAGATAGCTCATCTGCGCGGCTGTGCAGTGTGGCGTGCGCGTGCGCTCTGGGTTTAGTCCCACCTCGCTAGTCGGGGGGGCTCTAGACCTGTTTATAAGCGCGGCCGAGGCTCACTGGACGAACTCCTCTGAATACTTACCTGAGCCCTTATACACGGCGCTCGCTCTCTCTCATGACCTGTGGGCCCTGGTCGGCTAGCCCTGCGTTGTGCGGATTACTAGGGATTCGCCCACGGGCTCGAGTTCAAGTATCTAGCAGCGTCAGGGCCTGCGCCTGTCCTTGGGCGGTCAATTTTTTCTTTTTTTGTTTGTTTGAATCTAGTACTTGACTCCACCGGTAACTTGGACTGATACTTTTTGTTCTAGTTCTTGTGAGTTTTGTGTAAGTGTAATCTATAATATTTTTGATTCTTATCATTTTTTCTTTCTAGTTATTATGTTTTTTTGCCTACTATAAGCATTTTTTAAGTACTAAATGTTTCCTCTACTTGAACTGACATCTTTTTTTATAGTGTGTTTCCCTCCCTTTCTCTTTGTTGTCATTCTTTCTCTGAATTTTTTTGGATTTTTTAATGAATAACTGGGTGAGATATATAGGGACCGCACTGAGTGGCATATTTTGTACCGATAGATTTTTTTGTATGGACTGAAGAACATCAATCTTTTTTAAGGGTGTGTGGGTGCGTGGCGTGGTGCTTGTGGGGGGGGGGACAGAATAACCGCACCGCGCCTGTCAAACAAGCGCACTGTTGTGTTAGCGCGAGGCCGAGCCGGGGGGAGGGTGGATCGGGACCCCCCTCCCCAATCCCGGCGAGGTCGAGCCAGGAACGAGCCGTAGCAGGCGACGACGCGGCGTGCCGCGGCGTCGCATGCTGAGGCGAGTCCATAACATGACTTGCCCCCGCACCGCACCGAGGGGCATAGTTGTACTGACACATCTTCCTTGTATGGACTTGCCCCCATTATCTATCTTAGGGCTGTGTGGGTGCGTGTGGGGGGTGGGGGAGGGAACAGAATAACCGCACTGCGCCTGTCAAACGAGCGCACTGCCGCGTTAGCGCGAGGACGAGCCAGGGGGGAAGGGGGGTCGGGACCCCCTCCCCCATCCCGGCGAGGCCGAGCCAGGAACGAGCCGTAGCAAGCGACGACGCGGCATGCCGCGGCGTCGCATGCGGAGGCGAGTCCGTAACATGACTTGCCCCCGCACAACACCGCACCGAGGGGCATAGTTGTACTGACACATCTTCCTTGTATGGACTTGCCCCATTATCTATCTTAGGGGTGTGTGGGTGCGTGTGGGGGGGAATAGAATAACCGCACCGCGCCTGTCAAACGAGCGCACTGCCGCGTTAGTGCGAGGCCGAGCCGGGGGGAGGGGGGTCTGACCCCCCTCCATCCCGGCGAGGCCGAGCCAGGAACGAGCCGTAGCAGGCGACGATGCGGCGTGCCGCGGCGTCGCATGCGGAGGCGAGTCCGTAACATGACTTGCCCCCGCACCGCACCGAGGGGCATAGTTGTACTGACATATCTTTCTTGTATGGACTTGCCCCCACTATCTATCTTAGGGGTGTGTGGGTGCGTGTGGGGGGGGGGGGAACAGAATAACCGCACTGCTCCTGTCAAACGAGCGCACTGCCGCGTTAGCGCGAGGCCGAGCCAGGGGGAGGGGGTCGGGACCCCCCTCCCCCATCCCGGCAAGGCCGAGCCAGGAACGAGCCGTAGCAGGCGACGACGCGGCGTGCCGCGGCGTCGCATGCGGAGGCGAGTCCGTAACATGACTTGCCCCCGCACCGCACCGAGGGGCATAGTTGTACTGACACATCTTCCTTGTATGGACTTGCCCCCCTCCCCCATCCCGGCGAGGCCGAGCCAGGAACGAGCCGTAGCAGGCGACGACGTGGCGTGCCACGGCGTCGCATGCGGAGGCGAGTCCGTAACATGACTTGCCCCCGCACCGCACTAAGGGGCATAGTTGTACTGACACATCTTCCTTGTATGGACTTGCCCCGATTATCTATCTTAGGGGTGTGTGGGTGCGTGTGTGGGGGGGCGGAAACAGAATAACCGCACTGTGCCTGTCAAACAAGCGCACTGCCGCATTAGCGCGAGGCCGAGCAGGGGGGAGGGGGTCGGGACCCCCCTCCCCCATCCCGGCGAGGCCGAGCCAGGAACGAGCCATAGCAGGCGACGACGCGGCGTGCCGCGGCGTCGCATGCGGAGGCGAGTCTGTAACATGACTTGCCCCCATTATCTTATCTTTTTTTAGGGAAAAACCATCACCGTTATGAATTATTATTTCATTTGTACTTTTTTGATAATTTTTATTGTACCGTTGTGAGTTATTATTTGTACTTCAGCCGTTTGTTTTCTCCCTCTATATTAATTTTTTATTGTATTTAATTTTTGCTATTATCTTTGGTAACTGCCCCCAGAGATAGTGGGCTTTGCCACGATTGTGGGCTTTAGCCGTCAGTTTTCTCCCACTCACCTTTTAACCTCCGCTCTCCCCCGTTCCGCTCCGCCCCCCTCCCCAAATCGATTCCTTCTTCGTTCCCCTCTTCTTCTCTTCTCGCAGAGAAGTTGCTTCTCCTGTTTCACCGCGGGAGCGTCGGCCGGCGGGTTGAACCCCAGGGGTGGAGTTCTGGGTGCTTTGTTTGCTCCTTTTGCTCTGCCATCGACTGCCCTTGCGTCCCCTTATGTACAGATTTTTCCCTCTATTTCTAAGCTATTGCTCTCTTGCTGTCTCAGGCTGGATTCGCTAGGGTTCCTTTGCTCTTGAACGAGCGGTTCGCGACAGTGATACTGGATTCTATGGCGGATTTTGTGTTTGCTGGTAAGAGTTTTGCTTTGTATGGCGTGTTTTGTTTCTGAAATAGGTTAGAGCCCTAATTTTTGTTCATGTGTCTTGCAGATCTGGTTCGGCAGATTTTAGGTCTGTAGATCTCAATGGGTACATCATCCAGTCCGGACAAGTTGAATGCAGGTAATTTTCCCTGTAATTTGGATGATGTTTTAACAGATCTGGTTTTTAGGTTGTGTAGGTGTTGTCGTATCGACTTTATAAGTTGTATGTATTTTGATAGCTGTTAATTTTGCCCTGGAATGTGTGGTGTGTATAGTTTTGGCGGTTGATGTGACCTGCAGACAGGTTGTAGTACTAATCACCATGTGTAGTTTGAACTGCTGTCCTGGCATTTGAATAGGTTGTAGTAGTCAGTGAAGAACTACTATGATGTTGAAAGAGTTGTCATTTTGAAGTTTGTTGTGCCAGTGGTGGGTTGATATTGTTTTATTGGGTGCACTTTTAGTGTTCATATAGTTGAACTGATTGCTTGTTCATGTACTTTTTTGCTAATTATGATGTTGTTGCAGATGTTGGAGTGCCGGTGCCTCCTGATTCTGACAAATCAGAACGCTTTCAAGATCTTGTGAATGTTATTTTTGAGACACCAAATCCTCTAGAAGAACTTGCGAATGTTGCTGGTGTTTCCCTTATATTTGCTCTTTTTTTATTAGCCTTGAATACATAAATATGCTTAGCTACATCAGTTGTTCCTTTTGTTTGTGTCTGATGCTATGCAATTTATTTATCTTGTCTCTGCAATGTTAATTGTGTTTTAATTTTATATGTGCGTGCTTATGTTATTGGTTTATGCAGTTAATGACAGCCATGGTGCTCCTGAGGACATTGCTGATGTTGTCAAAGATATTAATGATGGAATGTATTCTCTTAACGTTGATGATGGTGATGGCAGCTTGCAGTTGTCTGTTACTCAGTCACAGAGTGTTGATGGCACTGAGCCTGTTACTCAGGCTGAGGATGTTCCTATGCAGTTACAGCTCGAGGATGAAAGGATAAGAAAGAAGAAGTGTGATTTCCAGAGGAGAAAGGAGTTGGAACGGCGTCAAAAGGCTGCTTGTGTGCAACGAAGTGATGGGGATGTTGCTCAAGCTCCTAAAGGTGTAGGTGATGAAGGTGGTGATGCGGCCTTTTCAACTGTTGATGCTGGCCCTCATGGAAGCGACATGCCTGTGAAGACAAACCCGATGCAAACTCGTTTGACGCAAGTGTTTACTCGTGATGCAGTTAAGGAGAAGAAAGTTGTTTTGAAGAGGAAGATGTTAGATCGGAATCCTGATGGCACACAGAGGCGCAACCCACGTGTGAAAGCTGGTTCCCAACCTGGTAATAGCAAAGCTGATGGGGATAGTGTTGCTGTGAAGATTGGTCCAAGCACAGTTGGTGGCTCCCCTGTTCGTCGGAGTCCACGAGTTTTGACAAATAAGAAGCCTTCTTCGTCTCCTCTTCCAGAGCGCTCTTTGTTGAAAGAAAATAAGAAGCGTAAAGTTGCTCCTGCGAAGGTGAACAAAGGTGTGAAGAAGCGTGCTCGTGTCGAAGCTGAAGATGTTGTATCTGAAGAAGATGATATCGAAGTTGATTCTGAAGATGAATTTGCAGTGGTACGTGTTTGTACTGTATGTGACTTACTAGTTGTACTTGCAATGATTTAATTGTGTCTGGGCTGGTATGCTGGCCAGGTGAGGCTGGTCATTGTTTGCATCATTGAGAGTGGTACTGATGTTGTTTTAAGAGTTGAACTTGTGCAATCTTTTCTTTTTTCTACTTGCCTTCATATGCTTGTTTTGTTTTCTATATTCATTTATTTAAGTTGTGGCTTCTTTATTTTCATCTACAGCCTGTTAGCGTTATGAGTCCGGTCAAGCCGGTGGGAGGCAATGCCGGAAAAGTTGCTTTGGATGAAGGTGACCAACGGCGATTGAACTTAATTGTGCGATGTTCGTTGGGAGAGGTTGAAGCTTGTGCTAAATTGCTTGAGAGTCGCCATGTGGCTAGGGTTCATGCAGCTAGTTTTGGTTCTATCTTCAAGTGGAAGGTGAAGTCTAACATTTCTCACCCTCTGATGGGAGCTTTGTACCTGAGGATAGATCCTGATACGATGAATCTTGACATGGGTGAGGCTAATAAGAAGCTTTGCATCACTAGCGATGGTATACAACAATTATTTGGGTTCCCTCGTGGTGGTCGTTCTGCACCAAGGCCGTCAGAGGACGGATATGACAACGCTCTGATGAAGTTAAGATCGGAGCTTGACATTAGTAGGAACAAAGATATCAATACAAAGGATTGGAGGGACAGGCTCAAGGTGCTTGTCAAGGATCGTAGCAAAGATGACCTTGCTCTGAAAGTGTTCTTCATTATTGTGTTTATGAAGGTTGTGTTGCCTGGTGCCGCCCCGCGTGTTTCCAGAGAGGCAGCAATGTTTGAGGGTCTCGTCATTGAGGACATGGCTAATATGGATTATTGCCAGCTGATGGTTGATGAGCTTAGAAGGGCTGTTGTCAGGTACCAAGATGGTGTTACCATGGGGAAGGCAATCACAGGCTGTGCTATAGGGCCTGTACTAATGTACCTTGACTGCCTTATCCGTGGCAAGACTGCGGAGCCTGACATGTGAGTCCCCCGCATATGTTTCATGGATCCTGTCAAGCTTTTCGATCTGGTTGATGCAGATTTGATAAAAAGGCAACGCAGATCCAAAGACTTGGGTGTTTGGGAAGCTTCCGGTGAGTTTTATTTCTTTCGTGTCTTGCAGACCTTTTTATTTAGGTATAGCTATTTTTGCTGGAGTGAACATGTGTCCCGTAGAGTTACCTGTTTAGATTTTGTCATTTCTTAAGCTTTGTGCGGTTTTGGTACAAGTTTTAGTACTGTTGTTTCATGTGTGGTTGAACTGAATATCTTTGTTCAACTGGCCTGTTGGTAAATACTAACAAATTGGCACTGACAGTTAAAGATTGATAGTGTTGTTGATTTAAATCTGTCAATATGATGTTTTATTTTTCCCTATGTGTTGTATTGATTAATTAAATCTTTTTCCCCTTGTTTGTAGTGGAAAACTCAAGAGGAGGTTGTTTTTTCCGAGTGTATAAACGACCAGTCCTGGAGATGCCATCGTCTCAGGTTCCCAAGATTTCATCTCTGCACGATGAGTTGAGAGATGGACGTGGTGTTGAGGGTGCTGGTTATGTTCCCCCTGGCCCTAGTAATGCTAGTACTTCACAGAGGCAGGGTTTTGGTATTGATGTTGCTGTTTCTGCGTTGGAGCGCGCTGAGCATATTTATAGTAATGTGTGTTCTGAGCTGCAAAAGGTCCCAACTACAGTTGACGTCTGAGCTGTATCAATGGTATCCTTCCTGAAGGTCATCAATTTAACGTTGAGGAAGTAGTGGACTATATAGAGATGGAGAGAATTTTAATTGGTGATATGCGTGACGGTGCTACTCATCTAGTTCAGAGCTCGGTTTGTCTGTTGAACAACATGAAGCGTTTCAACTATGCAAGACTCTCGCTGCAAGCCATATGAAGAAAGTGCAAATGTTGTTATTAGGCAGATTAAGCAGGATGAGGCTGCTGCCACCGACAGCAGGGCTGGTGATGGTACTGAGGCTAATATTTCTGATCACCATACGAATGATGTTGGCTTGGAGCCCCCTGTTGTTGATGTGAGTCAGTCCTTGGTGTTTGCAATTTTTACTATGTTGTTCTGCTGTCAGTATTGCAGTTGAACTTCCTCATCTTCATCTGTTTATTAATTTTTCTTTCATGCAGATTGAGCAGGATGAGGCTGCTGCCACCGACAGCAGGGCTAATGATGGTACTGAGGCTAATGTTTCTGATCACCATACGAATGATGTTGGCTTGGAGCGCCCTGTTGTTGATGTGAGTCAGTCCTCGGTGTTTGCAATTTTTACTATGTTGTTCTGCTGTCAGTATTGTAGTTAAACTTCCTCATCTTCATCTGTTTATTATTTTTTCTTTCATGCAGGAGACTAGTCATAATGTTGAGGCTGTTGTTGAACGTGGAGTTAATGATCGACCTACTGATAAGTGCAAGGTTATTTTTATTTTTTATTGTGTTTATACATATTTCTTGAATTTTCATGCGCACCAATGTGCCTTGCTTGTTCATTTTTTCTATCCCACACCGTTAAGAGTTTGCAGGTGATACCTACCTTTTTGTTACTGTGGTTTAATTCTTTGTGTTTATTGTTGCTAATAATAGCATTGTTTTTTTGCTTCATTACATATGAATCAGGGTCCTGTTGTTGGCGACGAGCCTTGTTCGCCCATTGGTGATGTTCCTTTGAATGTTAGCAGTAGCAAGATCAATGATGTTGTTGTGAATGCTGCTAAGGTTTGTTTTTCTGTGCACTTCTTGCTAGCTTATTTTTGATTGTTAGTTTTGCTCATATTATTCACTTTTTCTGAATTTTTATTTCTTCAGGTGACTGATGTTGAGCGTGAGGCTGTCGTTAGTGGTGGAGATGATGCTCGTGGTGTTCCATTGAGTAGTGGGCGCGATGTTGGTACCAAAGTTGCTGATGAGGATGTTGGTGCTGCCAGCATACTTGATGCCAAATCGTCTGGTGTTGGTATTGCTGGGAATGAAAATCTTTCTGATTGTGAAGATTTGCCGCCAGAGAATTTCCCGCCAGGAGGGCTTGATTACGGTGATGCATTGCAAGATGCCTCTAGCATGGAGGAGGTGCCATCCGAGGATGATGATTTACTTCTGTCGATTTCTTCTGGCCCCTTGACGCAGGAGGCGCTCGTGTCGTCCCAGGATTTTCTTTCTTCAGACCCTGAAAGCGCAGCGATATTGGTGTCCTCACAAGATCTCCCATCGTCAAACCCTGAAACTGGAGGCATATTGGTCTCATCATAGGAACTCCCGTCGTCAAACGCTGATAGTGCAGGAAAGGACTTGTAAATGAGGCGTACTTCTCATTTATGGCATTTTGGACATGTTCACTTGTAGTGCTTAAACTTATTATTTTTCTTCTTTTTCTGCAAGCAGAAAGTGGTAATGTTGTTAAGGTTGATTTGTTTTTCTTCACTGTTACGAGGTTGCGCACGAACCGTGCGAAACGGTTAGTTTGGGATTTTGCCCGTATCATTTTCGTCTCTTTTTCTTTCTCTCATATGACTATTGTAGTTATTGCAGTAGTTTTAATTGATGTCGTCTTTTGTGTTTTCTTAGTGACAAACCGATGTTTCAAAATAGCGAATGTGATGCCAGTGTTGGTTCTATTGCTAAAGCGTTTGCCCCCACTGGCATGCTCAACTCAGACAGTGCTGACGTTGTTTTATATTCTCTACGTCAGAAGTACCGAGACACTGACAAGTTGATAGTTCCCAGATGGGTGACGGTCAGTATTTTGTTTTGTAGATAGTATGATAACTTGTTTTGGCAATTTTCTAACTGTTGTTGTTCTTTTTGTACAACAGACCAAGATCCGTGATGGAAATATTGATGCCAATGTGCTACAGTGGTTCACGAGATCAGGGGCTGATGGTTTTGACCAAGTAGGTGAACACAATTTTTGTACTCATGAACTAGAACTGTCATGTTTTCTTGCAAGTTTGGGAGGTGGGGGAATGAACTTGAGTAGCCTGCTTTTACCCCTGTACTTATGAATGATGTGTGCTTCTTTTTTTAAAGCTGCACTTATTGTCTCAAGGAAATTGAACTGATATGTTTGTGGCAAGTTTGGGCGGTGGATATAAACTTGAGTAGCATTTATTTTTTGTAGTGTTTGCTTACTCAATTAGAACTTATGATTATCTGATTTTTGTTTGTACTTCTGAATTTCAATTTCTTTCTTTTATTTTATTGTTTGGAGGCTGAACTTTTTGTTTCATTATGATTTGTTAAATTCATTTTTCCTCTGCGATTTTTTGGTCATCTTCTTTTCCCTACTTTTGATCCGTCGTCATTTGCGGCTACCATGAAGCCTAGCGAAGAATCTGGGCATTGGTGCTTGATTGTTCTGAATTTGAGGATCCGTCGTTTCGAGTGTCTTGATTTACTGCGCGATGAATCCTGGAGTGATGCAGTTAGATTCTTAAGGACTCTGACAGATAACATAAGGAAGCTTTGGAGGGAGTCCAGCGTAGACAGAGCCAAACCGTTCTCGCAGGCGCATATTGATGGTTTCTCTTGCGAGTTTGTGCGGGTGCCGCAGCAGAAAAACACGTGAGTATCTGTTTTTAATGATTTTTGTTAGTTGTTTTTGTTGCTGGGAGGATGGTGTTCCTGTATTTTCGGATTTGTGATGTACCCTTTTGTTTTTTCTTTTGTTAACAGGCATGATTGTGGATTCTTTATGCTACAAAACTGCAAGACCTATCATTGCCGGGAGGATGGTGTGATTGAAATGTTGGATTATAGCCATGAAGACATTCTTGACATTAGGAAGACTTTGATGTATACCTGCGCAACTAGCGATGTGTTTGATGTTGACTTCTGGGGTTTGTTTGGCATCGAACCCTGTACGTATGCATGACCTTTTGTAATTTTTTGCAGCTTGTACTTCTTTGATTAGTACTGTCATGAATTATGTATTTGAACTTACACTTGATGCGGTCTTTTATTTTTTTATTTTTCGCAGGTGAGTGGCTGGATCTTGGTGAGCATAACTACAGGATCTTTGGCAGACAGTTCTCGGAGCTCGAGCGCGTAGCTATTGATCTTAGCCAGGGGCGTTCTCCCGAAAAGACAAGATCTGGTGTTATGAAGGGGCGGTTGGGAGCTCTGAAAGGTTCTACGGCTGCTTGTGCAGAGAGCCCCTCTACACCCAAGAATCCCATTGTGGAATTGATAGACAGCGATGATGATGCGTTTCACAAGATTGTTGGCATGGGAAGAGTCACCAGGAGCGCTGCTGCCAAGGGTTTATCTCCCCTTGCTGGAATAGTGGCTCGTAGAGCTGGTGGTGCTAGGAAGGATCCTGCTTTGGATTCTGGCAATGTTGTAAGCACAAAGCGTGCGCCCAGAGCTCCTATAAAGTTTTGCTCCCCTGTGCAGCAGCTTCAGCCTCATAATTTCCCTCATCTGGACAAGGCTCGCAAGTTGTATAATCTGTTGCTTAGTGATGAAGCATGTGAGAAGTATGCCGCGTGAGTATCTCTCATTATGTTTCCTCTTCTTTTCTTCTGTTGTTTGTAACTGCTAGATAAATATGACCTGAACTGTTCCTTTTTATACAACTTGAACTGCTATGAATGCCTTATCTTGCTTCCCCTGCTTTTTATTCTTGTGTGTGCTGCAGGAATACATTCTCAGTGATACCTCAGCCTGGTGATAACGTAACTAGCTTCATTGGGAAACGCATCTGGGAAGTTTTTGCACCTGGGCAAATGATGGAGGGTGATGTAATGGACTTCCTCATTGATGATCGGAAGAAAGATCCCGAGAGAAATGCTGATTTTGCGTCTGGAAAAAGGGTATTGCTGAGTCCATATTTCATCACGGTAATCAATCAGATCCTTTGTTTCTGTTAAACAAGACTACCTATTGTTTTACGAGTTTTAATAATACTTTGCTTGTTCATCCTTTTCCCCTGTCTATTTCTTTTTTGGCTTTTTTGCACATTGTGCTTGACTGTACGTTTTACAGTGATGAAAATAAAAAGTTTAATGTGGAGAGTGCAGCGAGAGATTTCAACAGCTATGCTAAAGATAATGAAGACTTGCTCAGTGCCGACCTTCTGAGATCTACTAGCTGATTTTTGGTTTTATTTCTTTGTTGTCATGCTGGTTTTTATTTTGAATATTTAATATCTCTTTTTTGGTCATCTGTTTTTAGATCATGATGCCTCTATTCAAACCTATGATTTTACCAAAGGATAGGAAAGTGAACCACTTTTCCTTATATGTCATGAATCGGTACCGAAGTAGCGTTGACATCCTTGACTCTTTACCTTATCCAAAGAGCCATCGTCCTTCAAAGAACACCTATCATAAAGACTGCGAGAAGATTGTGAGGGACATTTATTATCTGTACTGGATTAATTTTTCCGCATCTTTGTTTCTGCTTTTGTGAGACCTGAAAATGTGTGGTTTCTTTTCTTTTTTACAGATCTCCAGATTGGTCCAAGTAATGAAGGTTGTGTATGGTGATGCTCATTACAATGCGAGCAAGCAGCCCAAATGGGAGGTTTTTGCAAAGAAACCAACGTTTGTGAAGGTTCCACTTCAAGGGGCGAATGAATGTGGCCATTATACTCTGAAGTATGTGGGATTCTATGATGGTGAAAAGATCGTTGAGAACATTCGAAATAATGACGTGGGTTCTAGTTGAACTTTTCACTTTTCTGTGTTTGCTGATTATGTATTCTTCTTTTTATGTGTCATGATTGTTGATAATTTGTTTTATTGCTTTGCAGCCTCGTATTGTTGATTGGAACACTGAGGATCTGTATAGAGTTGTGTTCAATCGGAATAACCAGCTTCTGGTGACGGAGCTTCCCAAGGAGGTTCAAGCTTTGGCTCCTGGTGCATAGAAGAAATGGTCATCATTTGCGTAGTGAAATGGATAGTTGTGTGATATATCTCTTGAAAGCATTGTAGGCTTTGTTTGTAGTGTTTGGATGTCTTGTCAAGTACTATGTAATAACTGGTATATTTTGTGTTGTGTTTAAGTGTGGCACAATGTTTAACAAACTTTTTTCCATGATGATAGTGTGGTTGAATAGCTGTTTTCACTTGTGTATGTTTCATTGGGAATTTGTTTTGGTTAAGTTCTATTTTTTGTACTGAAGTCGTATAAACTAGTTGAACTGAAAACACCTTTTTCTAAGTTCATTACGAGTTGTTGCTGAAAAAGTGAGATTTATTTTATTTTCATCTGTCCCAACCTAGGTTGGACCTTAATAGTTTTTGTACCATTTTTTCTTCTACTTATTGTATAGTTCTGTTAGTACTGAATTGTAATCTCATTCAGTGTAAGGCTTTTAAAATTTGGTGTCACGATAGCACTTGTGGATCTAGCGTGAGTGGAGTGACGCTTCCTTGTTATGTAGAACTGATTTCATATAATGTATTAGAACTGAAGGTTTTTTTGGGATTGAAATTATTTACGACGAAGTTGCTACGTGATCTCTAGCCAGATTTTATTTAAGTATAAGAAAATTAGCAAAATTTGAGAGCCAAATTTTTGTTTGAACTTCTTGAATTTTAGTACTTGAACTTCATAGTAAAAGTTAAAGCACTGGTTTAAATTAGCTACATTTAACAGATAGCCGTATAAAGTTCAGAATTACTTCACTAGTCAATGTGGGCTGATGCTTCTGTTGTTTGTTTTTTGTTAATTTTTGTCCTTGGTTGAACTGTAATCTATTTGGTTGAGTCTTCGCCTTCTTTCTCAAAGCATTAATTGGTATCATCATAGCAGTTACCGAATAAACTAAGTTGTACTGGGATTTCAATTGTGCTGGTACTTTGATCATTTTGTTTTTTTTTGTGTTGTTTGAAACTAGTACCTCACTGGTCAATGTGGGCTGATGCTTCTATTTTCTTTCTTGTGATTTTTCTCCTTGGTCGAACTGATATCTTTTTGATTTAGTTTTGGCCTTCTTTTTTCTAGGCTGTGGTTCTTCTCAAGGCAATGTTTGGTATGATCATAGTACTTGCTGTATAGACTAAGTTGTACTGAGATTTCAGTTGTACTATTACTGTTATTCTTAGTGTCTCACTGTTTTAGGGAATGCGAACTGAAACTTCCCGTTCCTTTTTATATTTTGTAGAATGAATGTATCGTGTGTCCATGTGTACCAGAACTTTCAGTCCTAGCATGCTAGTGACTAGGAAATACATACTGATGGTTCTTTGCTTTTCCTGTTGCAGTACTTAGTAAATTTCTAACTACTATTAGCACGATGTTGTTAGTACTGAATGTTGTCCTCGGCTGAAACTTAGTCTTTTTAGTGTTCTTCTAAAACTAAAAACTGATTTTTAGTGTGATAGTACTACCGTACATGTCTAAGCTGTACTGAGCGTCCAAGCCTACTATTTGTTGTTGTCCTTAGTTAGTCTGCCACTGTTTTTTTTTGTGAAAATATCCATGTGTGATTTTGTTGCTCCATTACTAGTGCTGCGTGGCAGCCATCAAGTTCCAACTTCAACCTACTTCAAGTTCAAATGATGTATCAACAAAATAGGAAGCTAGCAAACTTGTTGAATGACATAAGCAAACGATGTACTTGATAGACATAGGCAAACTTGTTCAAACCCTGACACACATAACATAAGGTAGCTGGTTCAACATAACGAAAGCAAACTACAAATCTGAAACTACAAGATTAAGGACAAGCAGAAGAGCGAGCAACACGAAGGCAGACTTTCATGCATCTTCATCCCGCGAAGTTGCAGTGGTAGTAGGGGTCAGCCTCCTGCTCTTTTGAAATATCCCAACCTGTCACGATGTTGTCGATTGTCTTCCATGACTTGCACGTGGCGTATGCATCTATTCCTGCGTACTCGATGAGGTTGTCTGGCAATGGGTTGTTCCCCCACAGTTTGTGGTCTTCCTTCTTCTCCATCTTCTTCTTCATGCCTTTATAGAATGGGTGGATGATGCTGCCTGCAACATCGGCCAAGGAGTCGCAGTATTTGTTGGTGGTTGGAACTTTCCACTTGCGCTGCATGTCGATGAAGTTGTTGGGGTTGATCTCCAAACAAGACTTGTTCAGCATCCGCTTGTCACCTCCAATGCTGAAACCAACAAATGTGTACAATTTCTCCTCCTACAGGAAGTCTTTGAGGCGCTTGGGCCTGCAAGGGGGGAGACACACATTGAAGATTAGTGCTCTTTTTTGAAGATTTAATTCTTCTGCTTTTTAGTTTTACAAGTGATAATCCATGAGGTAGATGCTTATATAGTATAAGTCATGGATGAATGTAGTTCAGAAACTAGTACACAAAGTCCAGAAATTAAATTCAACTACACCATGTTATTTTTCTTTTTTGCTATCTTCAGTGCTTTCACCAAATGCTTCACCAAATTCAAGAATCATTTTACCAGAGTCAATGATATATGTGCTGCTTGATTCAAGTTGTTTTCTTTTTTGTTGAATAAAAGACCTATACCAGTGCTTGATACATTTTTGTGCATCAATTCTATATCAAGTTCAGAAATTAATTTGAGAAACATGTGCATCAAGATATGGACCTATACCACTTCACCAAACATCTTTTAATACATCAATTCTATAAACTATACTAGTGCATCAAGATCAGAATCTATGCTAGTACATCAAGTTCAGAAATTAATTTGGTGAAACATTTTTCAGATGCTAATCCAGTGCATCAGTTTCAGATGCTAATCTGGTGAAACAATCCACTTCACAGTTTCAGAAATGTATGTAACTTGAGAAACATGTACTCGTGCATCCACTTCACAAACTATAGTAATTCATCTAGTTGGGAAACAAGTTTAATGAAGTTTTTAGGGAGTAGTACTAGTACAACAGATGAATGAACAGTAGTATGGGTTACCATTTTATGGCCGCTGCCATGTGGTACACCAAGCAGAGTTCCTCGACGCACAACTGCAGGACTGCTGCCATATGTGGAGGTTCATCTTCACTGGTGTACTCCACATCAACTCGGATGAAGCTCGGATACAAGCCTCCGCCCTTCATCCCGAGCCTGCTCATCATCTCGTCGGCCTTGTCTGGTTCGCTGGTGCAGACGATCTCCAGCGTCTCCTTGCCGTGGAGCTCAACCCTTGTGAGGGTTCTCGTGTACTCGTGCTTCTCGTCGGGGACGTGAACGTCGACGAGGTTGCTGCTCTTGTCCGACGTCTCGCCATGATGACGCTTGGCGGACGGTTCCTCCGCCATCGCCTTCCTCCGGCGACTGTGGGCTTGGGAGAGAGAAGTTTGTGGTTTGTGTGCAGTGGAGATGGAAGCGGCAATGGTGGTTCTGTGAACGAGGTAGAGATGGAAGACAATGGGGTATTTTGCAATGCATTGACGGGGATGTGTGGGAGGCGGTTCGTCGGGGGCGTGGGTGTAGTGGTTGTGGGGGTCCCCGTCTGCAATCCCTTGTGGCAACCGCCCAGTGGGTGGTGCGGGTGGTGGCCTAGAATAACTAGCCGTCCAAGCCAATGGTTTTTACTGTCGCACTGAGTAGCCTTGTCAAGCTGTACTTATGAGCTGCTTATCCCACTTGCACGTCTTACGGGTGGTGATGATGGCATTTTGCACTGTTTAGGTGACGTATGCTTTGTGATGTTTTTCCGTGTGGATGTTAAGTATTGTTTTTCCACTGAAATCTTATACACTAGTTTATCTCAAAACATTTTTCAGTGCCCTGGGAGTTGTTGCTCAAAACTGGTACTTATTTTATTTTCATCTGTACCAACCTAAGTTAGGCCTTTATAGTTTTTGTATTCTCATTTTAATGCACTTATGGTTTAGTGCTATGTGAACAGAATTGTAATTTCATACAGCGTACGGTTTTGAAATTTGGTGTCACAGTGGTGTGAGTGGCCTGACTGATCCTGCTTTTTTAGTACTGATGTCATATGTATGTTTGAACTGAGTTTTTTGGGGGGGGGGGGATTGAGATTATTTACGACCAAATAGTTCGTTGAGGTGTGGACAGATTTTATATAAATAAGAAATTTAGCAGAATTGACAAAGAAAATCTATTTGAACTTCTTGCATTTTACTAGTTGAAGTAGTCATATTTTATATAAATAAGAAATTTAGCATAATTGACAAAGAAAATCTATTTGAACTTCTTGCATTTTAATAGTTGAACTTGTCAGATTTTATATAAATAAGAAATTTAGCAGAATTGACAAATATTATCTATTTGAACTTCTTGCATTTTAGTAGCTGAAGTAGTTAGATTTTATATAAATAAGAAATTTAGCATAATTGACAAACATTATATATTTGAACTTGTTGCATTTTAGTAGTTGAACTTGTCAGATTTTATATAAATAAAAAATTTAGCATAATTGACAAACATTGTCTATTTGAACTTGTTGCATTTTAGTAATTGAACTTGAAAATAATATTTAATTCTGTTTTTTAACTTATGTACATTTAACAGATAGGCTATTACTAGCACATATGCCCGTGCGTTGCAACGGAAGAGATTTTTTATGAGAAGCATCACGAGAGATAATTGATGTGTCCATCAAAACGGTTTCCACAACAGTGGTGCGACAGAGCGGAGAGTTGTAGTGTTCTCGCGGGTCATGTTTAGCCCGCGAGTCTTTATAGTAGTGGGGTTGGTAGGAGTGGCGGCCACTACCCAACTCGCGTGCCTTTTTTATCTTCAGGTCCGCCTCCTTGTCGAGGTTGTGGTGACCTCCTGACTTTTTTATAAAAATTGTGAGCATTTCTTTTTGAAAAAAATGTTAATTTATGGAATAAGGAAAACAAAACTTGAAATATGAAGATTTTTTAAAATTCACAAACATTTTTTGAAAACGGGAATCATTTTTTAGGCGTGGAAATATTTTTTTAATTTATGAACAATTTCTGAAAATGGAAAATGGTTTTCGACATTCAAATCCATTTTCTAAAATGTGTTTTTAATCACGAACATATTTTGAATTTCTGAACATTTCTATAAAAAGGAATATTTTCTACTCACAATTATTAAAAAAAGCAATTTACTTTAAATTCACAGAGAATTTTGGATTTATTTTAAATGCGAATATTATTTGAATTTCAAACAAATTTGGATGGAATAAAAAATTAAAGTTCCAAATATTTATGAAAATGGGAACACATTTTGAAATTCTGTAGATTTAAGGAATATTTGTGCAAAATTCGAAATTATGCAAAAACAAAAAAATACGGTAAAAAGGTAAAAATAACTTGGAAGGGGAAAATAAAAAGAACAGTAGCACAGAAAAAACGTACATGGGCCGGCCCAATGTTGGGCGACAGATGCAAAACTACAACTATATAACGCTCGGTGCGACAAATAAGTTTTGGCAACTGCATGGGCAGGATATAAATGCGTGGATTCTCTGGGCCTTAGCGCGTGCGGTCCATGTACAAATTCTGGACAAAACTCTTTTTTTTTTCTGGCAGATGGACCACAATAATTTAGTCCCACCTCGGATAAAAAAATAGTTTTAATGTTAAACGGATGAAACAATTGGAGAAACGCACCTTCCTTTATTAGAATGTATAGAAACCATTTTAGAAAATCTGGTTTTTATCATGAACATTATTTTGAATTTTTGCATATTTCAATATAAAGGAATATCTTCTAGTTTCCGTTATTTAGAAAAAACAATTTAATATAAAATTTGCGAACAATTTTGGTACTTTTTAAAAAAATGCGATTTGTTTTTTGAATTTCGACAAAAAATGGTACGACAATATAAATTTAAAGTTCCAAATATTTCTGTAAATGGGATTCTTTTTGAAATTATGAGGATTTAAAGAAAATTTGTAAAAATACAAATTCTGAATAAAACAATTATGGGAAAAAGTATAAAATAACTTGGAAGGGAAAAAGGAAAAAAGATAGAAAAAAACAGAAAAAACGTACATGGGCTGGCCCAACAGTGGGCCACATTTGCGAAACTCTACCTATATGCCGCTCAGTGCCACAAATAAGGTTTCCCGGCTGCGTGGTCTGGATATAAATGGGTGGCTTCTCTGGGCCTTAGCGAGTCCGGTCCACGTACGAAATTATGGACAAAACTCTTTTTTTTCTTTTCTAGCAGATGGACCACAAAAATTTAGTACCACCTCGGATAAAAAAAAAATTGGTGGTGAACGGATGAAAAAATTGAAGAAACGCACCTTGCTTTATTAGTAGGTATAGAAGTTCTCTTCTTTTTAGAGGTTCATTGTTTTTGTATCATACTTTTTCCTTTTTTTATCATCCGTGGTGCAGAGCTAAAATTATTTTTATTTATATTTTTCGTATTTAAAGTTATTGCCTGTGAACTAGTATTTGAATTTATATATTTTCAGTTTCGAACATTTTTCTTGTAGTTTATATTTCTTTGCCCCGCCCTCTGGTTTGTTTATCTGGGCTTATTGGTGGGGTGTTTGTAGACGATGGAGGCTATTGGGCCGTTTTCCGGCCCAAATGGCCCGCGCGGCTGTGTAGTGCGGCGTGCGCATGCGCTCTGGGTTTAGTCCCACCTCGCTAGTCGAGGGGGCTCTAGACCTGTTTATAAGCGCGGCCGAGGCTCACTGGTCGAACTCCTGTGAATACTTACCTGAGCGCTTATACACGGCGCTCTCTCTCTCTCTCATGACCTGTGGGCCCTGCTCGGTTGGCCCTGTGTTGTGCGGATTACTAGGGATTCGCCCACGGGCTCGAGTTCAAGTATCTAGCAGCGTCAGGGCCTGCGCCTGTCCTTGGGCAGTCAATTTTTTCTTTTTGTTTGTTTGAATCTAGTACTTGACTCCACCAGTAACTTGGACTGATACTTTTTGTTCTAGTTCTTATGAGTTTTGTGTAAGTGTAATCTTTTTTATTTGAGTTTTTTGCCTTCTTTTTTGTGTTTGTTTTTGTGATTATTCTTAAGGGTCTTCTGGTGTCATTTTCAGTACTATGGTACTTGCGTGTAGACTAAGTTGTACTGATAGTCCATTCATAATAGCACTTATGTTCTTAGTCTGACATATTTTTGGAGGGGATTACAGACTGATGCTTTTTTGTACTTTTTATTGTAGTAAGTATGTACTGTCCGATCAAGTGTACTAGTACTGTCATTCTTAATCTGCAAGTGACCAACATAAGTGTGTGCTGATGCTTCTAAACTTTTTCTGTTTGTAGTACTTGTTAACTTTCTAGCAACTACATATGAATGAGAACACTACATGAAGTACTAAGAATTTCTGCTTCAACTTTTGAAGCGTTGTTAAGCAACTCAAATTGTGCTGATTGTTTTCAACGTTATGTTTTCTATACAATACTGAATCGAAACTACACATGGAACAACGTTGTGTGATTAGTTGCTTCATAACTAGTACTTTAGAGCAGCCACAAAGTTCCATTCAGAAGCTACTTTGAATTTGAAATGATGGATTAACAAAATACAAAGCTACCAAACTTATATAATGAGATAAGCAAAACAATGTACTTGATGACATAAGTAAACTTGTTCAACCATGACAAGGACGACATAATCATACTGGTTCAACACATAACCAGTGCTTCACCAAGTCCTTAGTTTTTTTGCTTATGAAAATAACATTAGATCAAATTCAGAAAATACTTCACTACATCAAGTTCAGAAACATCTTTTTAATACATCGAGTACATAAACTACACTAATGGATCAAGTTCAGAAACTACACTAGTCGATCAACTTCAGAAATTAATCTTCCGCAAGATTTTCCAAATAGTAATCCAGTGCATCAGGTTCAAAAATACATTTATAGTGTATCTACTTGAGAAAATGCAGTAGTGCATCCACTTTCACAAACCACACTAGTACATCTAGTTGGGAAACAAGTCTGATGAAATTTTCAGGATACAGTACTAATAAAACAGATGAACCAAACAGGGCAAATGAGTAGGATGGGTCACCATTTTGTGGCCGCTGCGATGTGGTACACCAAGCAGAGCTCATCGACGCACAACTGCAGGACTGCTGCCATCTGGGGAGGTTCATCTTCGCTGGTGTAGTGCACACCAACGCCGACAATCCTACGATGCTTGCCGTCAGCCTTCATCCAGAGTCTGGAGATCATCTCGTCGACCTTGTCTGGTTCGCTGGTGCAGACGATCTCCAGCTTCTCCTTGCCATGGAGCTCAACCCCTGTGAGTGTTTTGGTGTACTCGCGCTTCTCGCCGTGGACGTGAACGTCGACGAGGTTGCTGGTCTTGTCCGACGTCTCGCCATGATGACGCTTGGCGGACGGTTCCTCCGCCGTCGCCCTCCTCCGGCGACTGTGGGCTTGGGAGAGAGAAGTTTGTGGTTTGTGTGAAGTGGAGATGGAAGCAGCAATGGTGGTTTCTGGGAATGAGGGAGAGACGGAAGAGAATGGGGTTTTTTGCAGTGCGTCGACGGGGATGTGTGTGAGGCGGTTCGTCGGGGCGTGGTTGTAGTGGGTGTAGTGGCATGGGGTCACCGTTTGCAGTCCCTTGTGGCAACCGCCCAGTGGATGGTGCGGGCGGTGGCCTGGAAGAACCAACCGTCCAAGCCAATTTGTTTGCCAAGGTATTAATCTGGTCGCACTGAGTAGTCTTGTCAAGCTGTACTTACCAGCTGCTTATCCCACTTGCTTGTGTCAGGGTCGGTGATGATGGCATTTTACTGTCGCACTGATCCATCTTGTCAAGCTGTACTTAAGAGATGCTTATCCCACTTGCACGTGTCAGGGTTGGTGATGATGGACGTTTGTACTCCTCTACTGTTGGTACTTGGACTGGTGACTGAAGTGTAATTGAACTTACCAAATACCAGTCAGACTATGTGTGTCATGGTAATGTTTTTTAAAACATTTTTTGTTTTTTTGAAAGGATTGTTTATATCAAGATAATCTCTGAAAGTATTTTTACAGATAAATTAGATTCTCATCAGTACATGTGTATTATATTTGCATTTTGCTTGAGGTAATTATTTTTATGTACTGATGGTCTTTCTGAACTAGGACTGGCAGAAGCAGACATAGCTTGTTTTTTCAAATGATGTTTTTTTGAGGTGTTCACGGGTGTGTTTGGTTACTATGCCTTTGTACTGACGAGTGAGAATTATCAGTACTGATGTACTATAAGAGTTTAAATTTTCCTTAACATAATTTTGCTGAGTTACTCGTCGACAGTAGTGTTGGTGTTACATAAATCCAGATAAGTTTTTTGAAATGTATTTGTGACTGCATTCAAAAGGATTATCAAATGGTTTACATAATAATGTCACTTGTCCAGCGGGCACAAATCACAAATTATATCTTAACTATAGTACTGATCGAGAAATCGATGATAAAGCTAAATAAGTTTTTGGCAACGACAGTGTTTCTGATATGTTTCCTCATTGTGTACCGAGGCAACTGAGAGTACAAGCTTGTTTTTCAGTTGACGCAGCAGCATAACCACTATGGATTCTTCAGTCTTGAGCTCCTCCTAACTGGCCCCGAATGTTGTCCCTTGCCGGCGCCCTTTCCTGGTTGAGCCTTGGCAGCTTCATCGTCAGTTTCAGTTTCCTCGTCCCCAACACTGTCATCTTCATTGTCTTCGTCTGATTGGTCGTCATTCTCATCAAACTCTTCTTCTTCATCCTTTTCTTTTGATTTTTTGGAACTCTGTACCTTGCCCTGTTTCTGTTCAGCGCCACTGACCTCCTTGCCCACTTTGCACGTGCGGGCATTATGTCCGTTAGTTCCCCCACACTTGCGGCAAGTGTAGCTGTTACGTGTGTCGTCTCCATTGGTAGAAACCTGGGCAGCTCCAATCTGCTTGTGCAACGTTTGCTTATTGACAGTGGCATCTGTGCTGAGTGGGCATGTGCAGTAATTATGGTTGCTCACGACGTTGCAGAATCCGCATGCCCTTATCCCGAGAGGTTTGCCGTCCAGGCCAAATTCCACGCGCCTGATGGGGCGTGGCGGCTTTTTGGCTGCTGCTTTCGCTGCTTACTCTTCCTCCCCTTTGTGTTTGAGAATATGGGTGGTTTAATCACCCTTTCCTGCTGCTGCTGGTAGGATGTCCTATTGTCATGTCGTTCGCCTACAACACCATCAAGCTCATGATCTTGCATGTGAGCATGTTGGTGCTCTTGAGTGTGCACATGGGCAAGCTCTGGTTGCTGTTGCTCCTCTTCCTCGTTGTCGAATGGGTCAATAGCTCCCAGATGGTTCATCTCGGATAACATTGTAGCAATATCCTACTCAATGGCTTCATTGTCCGCAACACCTCCGTTTTCAGCAGAATGCATGGCGTCGAGTTCTTGTTCAAGTTTGTCCATGACGACACGTGACCTCACCATTTGCTCTTGGCTTCTCAAGCTTTTTCTGTGCACCGTCATGTTCAGCGTCAGCAGTGAGCTTTCAATGCAGTATTGGGATGCCTTGTTTGACGCTACTGTCCTCAAGTCATTTCTGTTGAATGTTGGCTGGATGTTTGGGCGTTTCGTGTATCTCCTGAGGATGCATTTCTCTGGAACGCTGGTAGCCTTAATTGTCTGCATCATGCACAGGACATGCACGCAGAAAATACCTATATTTTTTTGAAGAGGTGCATGTTTTTTGTCATTTCATTCGAACAAAAACTTTGCAAAAAAAGCAGTACAATATGTAACATCTTTTTTTAGTCCTCACCTGTGTGGTCCCATAGCCTGCACTCGCACTCATATGTTTCTCCCACGGGGTCTGCAACCACCTGGAACGCGTGCTGAGCCCACGCAGACAGTTTTTGCGGGTTGTTATAGCGCACGAGGTACTTCGTGGGCTCTTCCATCTCTGTCGCCGTGAAGAGTGTGCTCAGTTTTAGCCTTTTTCTGATCTCGCTGTACACAGCTCGTGAGTAAAGCTTTGCCATCTGGGTGTCAAACCCATAGAAGGTCAGCGTGTTTTGTGCCTTCTGCCCATGCAAGAATGATGACCAAATTATTAGTTTTCTCACAGCAAAAAATTGTCTAACTAATAAAGTTTTACTTTAGTAAGCATGTTATTTTTGTCTTACGACAGGTGATAGAGCTATACCCGGTTACCCATTGTCTCCTGGTTCTCTATCTGCCTCCTTGTTTTGACGCAGGAGTTTACCTGGGTGACAAACCGGTGTAGGTTCTGTCTCTCACTTACGAAGTTCTTCTTGAGCACATAGTTCATGCTCTCACTTCGTTGTGTGGATGTCATTTTGGCGTAGAAAATTTCTTTGAAGTAGGCTGATATCCATCTCTCACGCTTGTTCCACATGGCCACCATCGTGGCATCATCATGGAGGTTGTACTTATCCATGAGTCTTTTCCAGGCAGCCTCAAACTCAGTTGGCATGAGGGGCCAGTTGAGGATTGATGTGAATTCATCCTTAAAGTCTTCGTGCATGTTGTACAGGTATGCGAGGTGTTCCTTGTACTTCTTCATAATGTGTCAGCGGCACAGCTTGTGTATTGTGTTCTTGAAAGCATCTGAGATCGCCAAAGCCATTGCCAGGCATTGGTCTGGTAATGAGAAAAGAGACGTAGAGTGGTCGGCAGATGGTAGTGCATATATACCAACAGAACTGACACAACATTTTTACTGTGTTATTTTCCTTTTTTTGGATGGGGGATGGTGGTTGGGGGTGGTTTTGGCAGTTGTACCTGTGAGGATGCATGCAGGAGCCTTCCCTCTCATGCACCTTAAAAATGTCTTGAACAGCCATGTGAATGAATCTGCATCCTCATCTCTTATCGGGGCGAAACCAAATAATGTAGTCTGTAAGTGGTTGTTAGTACCTACAAACACCCCAAGTGGCATATGGTACTTGTTGGTCTTATATGTGGTGTCAAATGTTACACAGTCACCAAAGTCCTGATAGGCCCCTCGGTAGCTTGCGTTCGCCCAGAATATGTTCTTAACTCTGTCGGACTCATCGAGTTGCATGTCACAGAAGAATTCCCTGTTTATAGCTTTCATCTCCCTAAAGAAGTTGACAGTCTTTAGGACATCGTCCACATCATCCATCCTTGAATTCTTTGCTTTGCTGCAAATTAAAAGTGAACAGTCATTCAAAAATGCATGTTGAACTGGCGTCAGGTCATGCGTTGCGTAATATGTTTGTACTGACAGAGGAAAAAAGACGGAGGCGGTTTATGGGAGGAGAACAAGTTTGTACTTACAGGTTAATCAGGTCTTTGGCATTCATTTCGAGAAAGTAGCTACCGGGGTCATCACTGCCAAGTATGCTCATGATTTGCGCGTGTTCAATGCCTTTGAACTGCAGGTACTTGACATACTCCAAGATTGTTTTGTCAAAGTTTTTGTGGGAGTGCAAGAATACAAGCATTTGGGGGGTGAGCTGTAGCCTGTGGTTGTGTTCCCAGACTATCTCTTTTACGACAAGTGTTCCATCCTTTTCCCTCTTCAGCCTCATTTTAGCCCCGCAGTTAGTCCTGGCTGTCGTCTTGTTCCGCTGTCTATTTGCTTCTGACACCTTCGGTTCATAGACTCCATAGCACGTGCAATAAAGGTAGACTCTGGTCTCAACCTTGGAGCCTTCCCTGACAGCAAAACCCGCGTGCTTTGCATAAACATTGTAGAAGTTCTTTGCTTCTTGGAAAGTTTCAAAGCACATCTCTAGCCTTGGCAGAACGTAAGCTTCAATGTTAGGTGGCTGCACGCAACAGTGAGCAAACAAAAACGCAGTTATGAAAATGTTAGATGGGGTGGTCACAGTACCATGGTATGGATTGTGCTTGTATGTTTTTTTTCTGAATGGATACTTACATGTGTATAGCTCTGTGCTGCCTCAGGTGTTTGCTGTTCACCCTGGTGTATGGGCACGGGTGTTGTCACCCTTGGCACATGCAGCAATGCATCTCTTGGAGGGAGCAATGTTGACGAAGGTCTCCGTCTCTCATTGTACGACCGTCTCCCCTCAGATTCGTTATGAGGTTGCTCCTGTCTATATGGCTCATATCTTGTACTTTGCATCCTGCTAGAGTGGCCAAAATTTCTGTTTCTTTGGCCTGATCTTCCCGTCGCAACCGCTTTTGCAGCACGGATGATTGATGTAGACGGAGCGACTGGTGGAAGCCTGTGTGTCCTTGCCTTTCTGCATGCGCTAGGGAAGGAAAACATTTGTTGTTGGGGATATTGTTAACCTTGTTGCAACCCAGCAGTGGCAAAGCTTGTATTCCCAGATATCGGTGTTTGCTGCATAGAAGAACCTGTCCGTGCTTCTGATGATTCTGGTGTAGCTCAAAATCTGCCTGTATTGTTGAAGTATCCAGGTGCTATTTCTGGTGTTACCCAACCAGGCGGTGCCCTATATCTGCTTGGCTCATCAAACCCTCGCTGCGTGTGCCGCCTTGCATGTTTCTGCAATGACATTCAACAATTTTGGGATTAATCTTTTCTGCATTTTCTCGTATACATGCTATGGGTAACATGTCATGCACTGAAGGCAATGTACAAGTTGAACTTGCATCGCTGGCCATTATTAAACTTTGTTCTCTATTTTGTATCTGGTTTAGTTTTCAGTCGAACTGCTGAACGTACATGTTCAGCACTGATGTACTGATTTTTAGCACTGCTTGTAAACTGAACATTGAACTTCATCTGTTATGGAAAGTTTTTTTTATCTTTTTCCCTATAACTGATGCATAAACATTTGGTGCACTGTTTGCAAACTGACATTGAACTTCAGATATGTATGGGTATGCATATATATAACTGATGCATGTCTTTTTTTTCATCTATAACTTATGCAAGTACACTAGAAGTACTCCTAGTTTATGTATCATTGAACTTACTGTGTAACAAGTGTATATTTTTTCAACAACATTCTTTTACTAGTTTAAACTGATGCAACTACACGGCATGCACTAGTAGAAATAACATCATACAACTTGCAGTGGTAGCTGAACCTTATATAAAGCCTAGTAGCTACTTGGACTAATGCATAAGGCTATGTTTTTTGGCTTGAACTGAAGCTAGCATATTAGAGGTACTGAAAGTAACCTCGACATCCAAACTATGCATCAAGTGGCAGTGGTGTAATGAACTGATGCAAGCATTTTGCAATGTTCCATCTACTTCTGCATCATAGGAACATGTGTCACTGATGCAGCACACATCTAGTACTGATGAATCTGATAGTGTAACATGTAGGAACATGTGCAATTTTTAAACTGAATCTTCTTCATTGCAGGACTGATGAACTGAACACAAACGTGTCATTTTTCTTCACGCAAACCCAGACATGAAAAGGTTTTTTGAACTGATTCAATTTTTGAGGAAAAATAGTGTGGGAAGCAGACATCACCTCCAGTCGCATGTTCTCGGATCTGACTTCTTCTCCTTCCTCTCGTGGGCGGCGTACTGGCATGTTCTTGGGAGGCGGCGCCATTGATGCAGGCAAGGAGCTTGAGGAGACGACGGCGCTCCTGGTTGTGGTGGATGTCTGGCGATGAGGTCCGGGGAGGCAGCTGCTGGCGGGGATCACGACCCCGAGGAAGGAGCCCCGGCGACGGAGGGAGACAGGAGGCGCGGATCACGGGCCCGACAAGGAGCCCCGGCGAGGGAGCGAGGCGGCTGGCGCGGATCACGGCCACGGGGAAGGATCCCGGCGAGGGAGGGAGGCGGCTGGCACGGATCACGGCCCCGGTGAAGCATCCCGGCGAGAAAGGGGTTGGCGGCTGGCGCGGATCACGGCCCCGGCGAAGGATCCCGGCGAGGAAGGGGTTAGCGGCGGTGGATCCGTTGCCGGCCTGTCACGGCGCCACGGGCACCCTCGCTCCGGCTGCCGCCGTCGCTCGCTCGCCCGCGACGGCTGCCTCCGGTGGAAGAAGGCGGTTGGGTTCGGGCTGGCTCGCGGGATTCTACTGTGTAGACGCGTCGAGCCTATATAGGGTCGGGGGGGGGGGGGGTAACAGAATAGTGTGCGTTGAATCGGACCCAGCCCACCTCCCCGTCCTTTTCTAATCTGCTGCAAACGGTTTTCGGCTTGTGGGGTCGACGTCGTGTTGGTCCCTGAGCAGATGGGCGGCGCCGTGGTTGGTGATGGTGCCATGGCGGTGCAGGCTCAACGGCGTGGTGCTCGGGGTAGTCGGTGGCTTCGGCGGTGTGGTTAGCTCTCCGGGTTCCTCGATACCGGGAAACGTAGCGGGGATGCATCGACTGCGAGCCACGGCGACGGCGGTGCTGCTCCATCTCGTCGGGTACGTCGATGTGACGGTGAGGTCTCCAAATTTTGCTTCATTGCCAGGATTTGTGCCCCTGTAATCCTCCTCCCGTCCTATCCCAATCCAGGATTCTATTTTCCCTATCCATATAGGCATATTATCATGGGCATGACTTGCCGGCTGCGTACAACTTTTGGTTCTAAATTGTGGCACGTGTATTAATGCACCCCTCTGATGGGTACCTGAAGGTTTCGTTTATGTTTGGGCGGACAACTTTTGGTACGGCCTTTGCCCGATTTGATAATGTCGTCCTTCTTCCTATATCAGTCAGGACTGAACAAAATTTTGCACGGCCATGGTGATTTGGTCTACGTGGTGGTAGATTAGATCTTGGGGACAAATCAAGAAGAGCGTCTTTCCGGATCTGATGTATTGCTGCTTCCATCCCTCCTACTAATCTCCCATCTTCCATAAATAAAGCTACCAACGCTTTTGTGTCTAATGACTCCTTAGGTTCAGCGGCTTGTGTCTCATTACTCCTCAGTTTACTATGCCAATATGCTGCATTTTCCGTCTTCCATGGTTCATCAAATTTTAATTATTGTTAATAAATAAGAGATAATCAGTGTAATCATTGTTAGATCTATGTAGGTTACAGGTCTCTTGGTCGTACCGGTTGAATTAGGCAGTAAAACGTTGAATGTAAGATAATTGGGTTCATGTACTAGTGTTGGGATTTATATTAGATTGAAGAGAACAGTTTAGCTCAAAGAAGACGAAGCGGACATTATAGATTGTACTGAGATGAGAAGCATCTCAGGCCTGTAGGTGCAGAATCAGCAGGAAGGATTATAATGGATTTTCCCTTTTGATTTTTCTTTCAATGAATTGTTGGCAGATATAACTTTTGTCTTCTTATTATTCAGTTCATAAAACATACAGGGTAACTAGTATTACTTCTATAGTTCAGTCCACTTTGATTCTTACTATTTATTCAAGTTTCTGTTAGTTACAAACAATGATTCAACCATTGTTGTTTGTGTTCGTGTTATAATCCTTTTGTGGCCTAAGGTGAGCTCGAGCCTGAACCATTAGTTTAGATTCTACTACTTTTCTCATTTAAGATTTCATGGTCAAGTTAATTTTCGTTGCTCCAAACCTAGCATTTACAATTGCTTGTTTCAGAGATACAAGTTTTGCGTCAGATTTCGGCCGTCAAGGTATTCCAGCTCATGCGTATTATGGGCTTATTGTCTGTGCAGTCGTCTCATAGTTACTACCGCCCTAATTTTTGAAGGATGGACTTCGTAACTGGTTTTCCAAAGTCCAAGCGTGGAAATGATGCTATCTTCGTTGTCATTGACAAGCTTTCTAAAGTGGCTCATTTCCTTCCAATCAAAGAATCCATCACAGTAGCTCAGCTGGCAGAGCTTTACACCTCCAGAATTGTCTCCTTGCACGGCATTCCACAATTGATTTCTTCTGATCGTGGAAGCATCTTCACCTCTAAGTTCTGGGACTCCTTCCAGAAGGCCATGGGCACTAACATTCGCCTCAGCACAACTTTCCATCCTCAAACTAGTGGCCAAGTCAAGCGAGTCAATCAAATTCTTGAAGATATGCTCAGGGCTTGTGTCATTTCCTTTGGCATGAAATGGAAAGATTGCCTTCCATATGCCGAATTCTCCTACAACAACAGCTTCCAAGCGAGTTCGGGCAAGGCCCCATTCGAGATTCTCTATGGCAGAAAGTGTCGTACTCCTTTCAATTGGTCAGAGACTGGTGAACGCCAACTTCTTGGCAATGACTTAATCACTGAAGCTGAAGAAATGTGTAAAGTCATCCGTGATAATCTCAAAGCCGCGCAATCGCGCCAGAAGAGTTACTATGATAGTAAGCACCGTGATTTGGCTTTCGAGATCGGAGACCATGTCTACCTCCGCGTCTCTCCAATGAAAGGCACTCGTCGCTTCGGTATCAAAGGGAAGCTTGCCCCTAGATACGTGGGTCCTTTCAAGATCGTTGGCAAAAGAGGTGACCTCGCCTATCAACTTGAGCTTCCTTCCAACTTCGCGAACGTGCACGATGTGTTCCACGTGTCACAGCTCCGCAAGTGCTTCAAGACGCCTGAGCGCACTATCAACTTCGAAGAGATTGACCTCCAAGAAGATTTGTCTTATCATGAGCACCCCGTTGCTATTCTTGAAGAAATTAAGCGCAAGACTCGCAACAAGTCAATCAAATTCCTGAAAGTGAAATGGTCGCACCATTCCGACCGGGAAGCCACCTGGGAACGCGAGGACCATCTCCGTTCCGAATATCCGGAGTTCTTTCAGTCCTAGATCTCGGGACGAGATCCTCTCGTAGTGGTGGAGTGTTGTAACACCCCGCATGTAACTTGCCATATTTGTAACTCCGACTCTTGCCATTTTCGGCTATGTGCTATGTTATTTCCTCCATTGTCGGGTTTTGTCTTTCGTTTTGTTTTTTTTTGTCATGTCATGCATTTTCATATCATGTCATCATGTGCATTGCATTTGCATACGTGTTTGTCTCATACATCCGAGCATTTTTCCCGTTGTCCGTTTTGCAATCCGGCGCTCCTATCTCCTCCGGCGCACCCCTCTTGTTTTCTTTCATGTGCGTGTGTCAAACTTTCTCGGAATGGACCGAGGCTTGTCATGTGGCCCTAGTATACCACCCGGAAACCACCGGTCAAGTTTCGTTCCATTTGAAGGTCGTTTGGTACTCCATCGGTTAACCGGGCATCCGCAAAGTCCATTTGAGTGTCCAGCAAAACCCCCCTCTAAAACCAGCCCAAAACCCACCAAACTCTCTTCCATGCTCTAGTTCGTTCGATCACGATCGTGTGGGCGAAAACCGCACCCCATTTGGAGCCTCCTAACTCCCTCTACCTATAAATATGTGGGCATCCCGAAATACAATCTCAGTCCGAACCCTAACCCTCATCCCCGTGCGCCACCGGACACGTCCGCCCCGGACCGGACGCGTCCGCCGCCGCGCCCCGACGAACCAGTGGCCGCCACGTGTCGCCCGGCCGGCCGCCGTACGCCGCGCCGCCCGCGGCCCGGGGAGCCCGCAGCCGGCCCCCGCGGGCCCGCACTCTCCTCCGCCACCGCGCGCCCAGCGCCGCCGCCTGCCCTCGCCGCCGGCCGGCCCCGCCGTCCCCACCGCCTCGCCTCCTGCCGCCGGCGACGAGCTCCGGCGGAGCCCGCCGCTCCGTGCCGCCGCGCCCCGCCATCCTTCCCCGCGCCGGCGAGCCCGCTCCGCCGCGCCCTCCGGCCTCCCTTCCTCCTCCGGCGTGGGTCGCCATCGCCGGCCACCTCTTCTCCGGTGAGGGTCGCGCCAGATCCGATGGATCTGTTCGGTTGACTTTTCCCCCGAGCCTCTCAAATTTCCAGTTTTTTTTGCATTTTGTTATTATGTGCACTTGTTCATGATGCCATAACTCCTTGCATGTAGCTTTGATTTGCGCGTGCAATATGTCAAATTGTTCGCCTCGTGATGCTCTTCATTTTATTCAATTGCATCATATTCGTTAGAGGTCATCTTGATGCCCAAATCTCTATTCGAAGAGGGCTAGTTGCTGTTATTCTCTGGTTCTTAGCAGAACTTGGAGATTTGTCATTTTTGTATCTTTAAATCTGTACATCTTATGGGAATGAGCTCTACATGTGTTTTGAAGTATGCCATGCCATCTTTTCAAGGGTGTATGCCATGTATTTTTGTGATCTCTGTGGTGACTAGCACAAGCATGCAAAGTAGATCCCGTAATATTTCTGATTTCAGGGACTGTGATTTCTCTAAATCCTTGTCTGCTGTTATTTTGTTGCCATGTAAACTTGATGCTACAGAGAGATCCATGCATATTTTGGAGATGTTCAGTAAGGATGTTTTGTAGCTATAGTGGTAATTGATCCATTTCTGCAATTGTTTGCAATTATGGAGTGCCATAGCATGACTCAATCTTGCTCTACTTTTGCTATAAAATATTTCCGGCAGATTCTTAACATGATATGCAATTTTGCCAAGCTTATTGTAGTTGATCCATACATGCTATGCTTGTGTTCTTGACATGGTTAGCTTCATAAACATGCTATCTTGCTATAGGTGTGCTTGGTTTGTCATGCATTGCTCTGTAGTGAGTGCATCAAGCTCACAAAGAGGCCTACATATTATTATTTCTGCCATGCTCTGTTTTCTGCAAGTCTGGAACCTGATAACGAAACTTGCTAAGTTTACATGCTTGCCATCATATCTTCTGGTCCTTTTTGGCTTATGGTCAGTAAGGGACTTTTGTCCTGTGCTTTTAGTAGAACACTGCCGTGCCTTGTTTTGCTATGTTAAGTTCCTGTAGCATGTTGATTTCGTGCTCTGAACATTGCTACCTGATGCTGTTTTCTGCCATGTCCAGTTTTTCACCAAGTCTGTGATCCTGTTATCTTTTACACTTTTGCCATGCTTGTTTGAGCTCGATATGTTATGAACTAGCCGTAGCTCAGTGTTCATCTTTTGTCAAGCATCTCCTGTAGTTTACTGCCATGTACTTTGTTGTTATGTTGGAGTGTTGTAGCTTTGTTGCTTGTTGCATTTTAAGTGCTATCATGCTGTTAATCGCAGTTTCGCGTCATTCTTGCTTTGCTTGCCATTTGCAAACCGTGCATCCGATTCCGGTGATCTTTATATCGATTTCGACCGAAATCATCTCATCTTTCCAGTGGCATGCTTGGTTTGCTAAGTTACTGCCATGTTCATCATTTTTCCTTCCGGAGCACGCATATGCATCGCATATCATATCTTGCATATCATACATGTTTTGCATCATGTTGCTTGTGCCTTCCTCGTGATTGATTGTGGTTCCGTTGCTTGTGTTCTTGTCTTGGGTAGAGCCGGGAGACGATTTCGTGAACGAGGAACCTGTTGAGTACGCTTACGAGGATCAAGCTTTCGACAACTCTGAGAACCTTGCAGGCAAGATGACCACCCCTCGAATTCATTTCTATCTTTGCTTTGCTAGTTGTTCGCTCTATTGCCATGCTCCGCTATCTATCACTTGCTATATCTTGTCTCCCATTTTAGCCATGTCAGCCTCTAATCATCCTTTCCTAGCAAACCGTTGTTTGGCTATGTTACCGCTTTTGCTCAGCCCTTCTTATAGCGTTGCTAGTTGCAGGTGAAGTTGAAGTTTGTTCCATGTTGGAACATGGATATTTTGGAATATCACAATATCTCTTATTTAATTAATGCATCCATATATTTGGTAAAGGGTGGAAGGCTCGGCCTTATGCCTGGTGTTTTGTTCCACTCTTGCCGCCCTAGTTTCCGTCATACCGGGATTATGTTCCTTGAGTTTGCGTTCCTTATGCGGTCGGGTGATTTATGGGACCCCCTTGACAGTTCGCCTTGAATAAAACTCCTCCAGCAAGGCCCAACTTTGGTTTTACCATTTGTCGCCTAAGCCTTTTCCCCCGGGTTTTCGCGAGCCCGAGGGTCATCTTTATTTTAAACCCCCGGACCAGTGCTCCTTCGAGTGTTGGCCCAAACCGAGCGATGTCCGGCGCCCCCTGGGCAACCAGGGTCTATGCCAACCCGACGTCTGGCTCATCCGTTGTGCCCTGAGAACGAGATATGTGCAGCTCCTATCGGGATTTGTCGGCACATTCGGGGGCTTTGCTGGTCTTGTTTTACCATTGTCGAGATGTCTTGTAAACCGGGAATCCGAGACTGATCGGGTCTTTCCGGGAGAAGGTTTATCCTTCGTTGACCGTGAGAGCTTATGATGGGCTAAGTTGGGACACCCCTGCAGGGTATTATCTTTAGAAAGCCGTGCCCGCGGTTATGAGGCAAATGGGAATTTGTTAATATCCGGTTGTAGATAACTTGTCACTTGACCCAATTAAAAAACATCAACTGCGTGTGTAGCCGTGATGGTCTCTTCTCGGCGGAGTCCGGGAAGTGAACACGGTCTGGGTTATGCATGACGTAAGTAGGTGTTCAGTATCACTTCTTGGTCATTGCTAGATGACGACCGTTCCGTTGCTTCTCTTCTCGCTCACATTTGCGCAAGTTAGCCACCATATATGCTTTTGCCGCTACAGATCCACCTCATTACACCTCTCTTTCCTATAAGCTTAAATAGTCTTGATCTCGCGGGTGTGAGATTGCTGAGTCCTCGTGACTCACAGATTCTACCAAAACAGTTGCAGGTGCCGACGATGCTAGTGCAGATGATGGGGTCGATCTCAAGTGGGAGTTCGACGAGGAACGTGGTCGTTACTATGTGTCTTTTCCTGATGATCAGTAGTGGAGCCCAGTTGGGACGATCGGGGATCTAGCATTTGGGGTTGTCTTATTTTCATTTGGATTTTGACCGTAGTCGGTCGATATGATTGTATTTTGGATGATGTATGTTATTTATTTATGTATTGTGTGAAGTGGCGATTGTAAGCCAACTCTTTATCCCATTCTTGTTCATTACATGGGATTGTGTGAAGATGACCCTTCTTGCGACAAAACCACTATGCGGTTATGCCTCTAAGTCGTGCCTCGACACGTGGGAGATATAGCCGCATCGTGGACGTTACACTACCGCCCTAATTTTCTAAGGAATTTTCCTCCATTCACCTTTTATATTTCCTTCAGAAACTCGGTCAGTTTTTGGGGAGGTCAGGTCCACTTATAAGCATTTGTGTATTAAAGGTTGATACTCAAAAGATGCTTGTGCTGCAATACAATGTTGGCTTGTAATGTGCCTTATCTATATTATTTTACTGATGCTGACTAATCAAAGACTGCCTACACAACTTTTCATGTATAAATAAAAGAAAAAGTTGGCTCACTGGTGCATCAACTTCCTGATGCAAGTGTTTTCTCATATATTTTTTCATCTTCTGATATCATTCGTTTTCTTGAGAGATTTGTTCAAGGGACTCTTTTCGAAGGATTGCACTTTTTGTTAACAATTTTTTGAAACAATGGCACCTTTGTGATAAATTTCTCCTGTGATATAGGTTGTGTACGACTGTACGTTACATTGGTATGTGCAGTGTCTCCCCTTTAATCCATTGGTTTACTTATTTAACTCTGTTTTTTGTGTATCCCTAGTTTCTGATGCTTTTTTCCATCGCCTCTTTGTTTATGTGTGAGTATGTTCATAGTTAACATACACCAAAAAATTAGTAGATGTCAGAGATAATGTGGAGGTGAAAACACATTGGCTAGCGAGAGCCATCTTTATCTATAACGGAACAGCTGTCGAATGGTTGAAGTTTCCTGCATGATATTTCTTTAGTACGCCACCTCTCAATCTTATGAAAATAAGAGTTGACGTGATTGTACATTGATCACATTCCATTTCTATATCATTGGCTGCTTGCACACCGTTAGTATAATTATTAAATTCCCAAGAACCGATTTTGGTTCGAATAGCGATTCACAATCTTTTTCTTGGTTGTCCCATAGCAATGCTACTATGAATCGTATTCATATCTCTGTTCCAATGTTTGCAATTTCTGTTAGAGCATCTGTCAGTTGAACTAACAAGGATGCAGCAACATTTGCAGGCATATACACTGCACAAGGATGCAGATATGGGCACAACAATGGAGCTAATGCTTCTACGAACATGGTCAATCCCTAAGAGCATTTTTGTTACAACAGCTGGATTCTGCTAAGACTGGAGGTGTCAACCTAAATGCACATATATCAGACTAAACGACAGCAGTCGAAAACCATTTTATCTGCATTGTGTAATTTATCACACAGATTAATTACAATATTTATTCTATGGGCATGAGTCCGCGATTTGTGACATTTGGTTACAGTTGTTATGTGGTGTGATTTTTCAGTGCAATCTAATGATATCGGCAAGGCTTAAAGGAATACTTATGTCGACACATGTTTATTTTACATTGGCACCGAGAATTCTTACCATTGTCAACCTTTGGTCGTAGACATCTTTCCATCCGACCTTTTAGTTTATTTAGGTTGATTGTTTGCAAAATCCTCTTATTTACACCAGCTGATTTTTCTGTTTGGAAGTGGCTCCAATATTCCAACTTTAACGATAAATTATACGGGACAATGCAGCAATCACAAGATAAGATGGCAAGGATTCAGAGAGCATCTGAGCTCGGGATCAGAAACGAATATTCGTAGATTATAGACTAATTTACGTTGGCTCCGTTATAGTATTTTCTTCTTCTCAAAATGGCTCTGGGAAGGTACGTGTACAATGGCTGGGGCTTTGGGGCATCCGTAAAATTACATCCTGATGGAACAAATCTTACGTTCATCTAAGTAGTCCAAGGCGTGCAAAAAAAAAAGTAGTCCAAGGCGTGTGGGCTGGCTGGGGATGGGAGTGTCCGTAAACTTACTTTGAATGAAAGGAATCTTACGTCCATGGCGCTGGTGGTTGGCAAACTGATCCTTTCGACTGTGAGTCTTCCATGCAGCGTTGCAACGGATGGGCTGGGGTGAGGAATAACTATTCCTCTCCCTGGGTGACGAATAGCGCATATATATATAGAATAACTATTCTGATAACACTTCCGCACTGCACGCTGAATGCAAGGGCACTACACTTTCAGTAGCAAAAGTAATGCAATACAGAGACTAGTGAACTTCATGCCGGAAAAAACTGCACGCATTGTTTTTTTGGTACTGTTTTTGCTCTAGTTTTTTAACCGTTTATCGTAACGACGCGTGTAATATACCGTTGAGGAGATATGGATTAGGCGCAACTTCGCCATGTTGAACACTTTTCGAGATTCATCATAATTTAAGAGCAGTTTTGAAAATTGTGCGGCTCACGACGAATATCAGCGAGCGTTTTTTCGCGTTTTTTTCTAAACCGCTTGTCGGAATGAAGCAAGTGATATACCATTAAAAAGATATCATCGAGACGCATCTTTTTCATATATATTATTTTCTCTAACTCGTTACGGTTTAAGAGCAGTTTTAAATTTAGTAAATCGCGGAATTATGTTTTTCAATTAGAAAGATACGGACGAGGCGCAACATTCATATGTTCAAATGTTTTTGAGATTCCTTACGATTTTAAGTTAATTTTAGAAATCGTGTGGCGGACGGCAAGTGGCAGCGGCGGTTTTTCCGAGAAATTTTTACAAATCGCTGATCGGAATGATCCAAATTATACACCGTTGGAAAGATATTGATGAGGCGCAACTTTTTCATGTAGATTACTCTTTTTAATTCTTTACGGTTTATGAGCAGTTTTGATTTTAACGAAATGCGGACACTCTGTTTTTCGCGACACCAAAGTCGACGAGTGAACCGCATCGAACAGAAAACCGCACTGATTCATACTGAAAAACGCACTGCATCGGACGTGCAAGCGACTTGCATAACTTTTTGTTGGACGTAAATTTTCCAAGACGAGGAAGTTGACCTTGCTTCACGTCGGGGCATAAGTGAACCGCAACACTACCGAAAGTGAACCTCGACACTACGAAAAGTAAACCGCATGAGATTTTATTGCTTTTTTCATACTTATTATTTTTCATGCGCATAGACTGGGCAAGTGGACCGCATGGACTGGCCGAGTGAACTACATCTAATAAGAAACGAGCTTCTTTTCAGGTATTTACTAAGTGAAACTACTTAATTGTTTTGTTCGTTTCTTAAAAAAATAATCATCAGGACTACATGGTCAATGTTAGTGAGTTGCATGAACGGGACGAGTGCACTGCATTTAAAATTACAATTTTGCATCAAAAGAATGTTATCTCACACCAACATTCTTTGATTTTTTTAACAAACAAATGAACAGCAGAATACAAAAGCCACGACAGAGCTAACCAGCGCACATTTTGTTTTGCGCCTTTGTCTATGGATGCCGATGATGCTCATAGACACACATACATCCATTCGTTGTTTTACAGACACACACATATACGAGCAGAATTGTTTTACAGCCACACACATATACCGGCAGAATTGCTTTTGAGGGCCAGCAGAACACACATACACGGATGCTCGCCCGACTGCACATGCACGGACACTCGCCAGATTGCACGCGCACGAGCTCTGAACCGCATGTCAAGCATCTCTGAGTTGCATGGCATGGTCGACGGATTGCAGGGGAAGAGACGACACTTGCCGGACTGCACACGCACGAGCTCCGAACCGCATGGCGAGCGTCTCCGAGCTGCACGGCAATGGTCGACCGACCAGATAGGAAGAGATGGTGCTTGCCGGACTTCACAAGCACGAGCCCTGAACCGAATGGCGAGCATCTCCGAGCTGCACAACCACAACACCCGCATGCACAGGATCTTGGTGCAGCAGCAGCCAGGAAGAGGTCAAGGGGGTGAGGGATTCATACCACACAACATAGCAGGAGGATCCCGCGGGAGGTGGCATGGCTGGCGGTGAGGATCCCGCATGGATCCGTCGGAAGTACATGTGCCAATCTTGCAAACACCGGTTGCCAAAACTGCACATTGGCGGGCCACGAGCTGCACCCGCTGGAGATGTGGGCTGCGGCATACTCTGGCCGTGTGGACCACACCATGGATGACAGCGCAACAGGTCGAGGACTTGCAGCGGTGGAGGAACCAATAGTGGGCTGCACGCTCGACCTGCACAGACCACAAGCCACTCGCGGGAGAGCTGCAAATCCTCGGTGAGAGTCTGAACTGCACTGCATCGTAAACAAATCGTCATTGTTTTATGAAAATAGTAGAAAATGCTTCTGAGCAGCACCAAACTAAAAAGCACCAAACCTGGACGAGATTCGCACGGCGAACTGCGCGGCAACGCCGTCCATACTACATGAAGTCGGTGGGCTGGTACCTCACCAGAATATGATGAAGGGGGGTCGCTGAAGAGCTGGAACCTCATGCGGCCTTGTTGCCACACTACATCACACACGCCTGAGGGAGGCCGTGAGCGACCTCGAGCTCACCGTGCACCGCCACCTGTGCGTCATCCCCATCACTGCACCATTGCTTGAGAGGATGCCAGCCCTCGCGCTGGGTAGACCACGAGCTCACCTCCAAGCCTTTGCTGGCGATGTACCTCCTCAAGTGGGAGAGAGAGCTGCAGGTGCCCCTGCGATGGACTGCGGTCACGGGTGAAATCTGGGTAGGGCAGAGGAAGAGCAGGGCTGCAGATGGATCTCGGCGGGACGGGGATCGCCGGTTCCCGGTAGATCAGCGGGGGTTGGAGGGTTGGCGAGGGGCAGTGGAACGGCGACCTCCGGTGCAGACACCCACACAGACCTCCCGTGGCCGCGGTCGCCGTTGTCTACTCCGGTGGCGGGGCGCCGCGGAGGGGCCTCGGTAGGTCGCAGGGAAGATGTATCTGGCTGCGGGGGAGGAGCAGGGGAGGCCCTGCGGAGGTAGGACTGCTGGAAGTCAGGGCGCGCGACGAACCTCCTCCGCCCACTGGATCCCTCCATGGCCACCCCGGCTGGATCTCGCAGCAGCCTCCCACCTGCCGGCGGCGTGGGGATCCGGCATGGGGAGCCCTGGCGCCGCGGGGATCCGACTGGTGGTTCGGGGAGCCCTTGTGGCGTGTGGATCCGACAGGCCCACTTGCCGGTGACGGAAGGAGGTGGGAGGAGATAGCGTTGGGCGCCTGTGGATGGGGAAGAAGGTGGATTGGGTCGGGGGTGGTAGTTGACTGGGGAGAAGGTGTATGTTGTTTGGGGTGAGGTTCGGTCGGGGTGTGGACGCAGTCTGCGTTTGTCAGCAGAATAAGAGATTTTGTTACTAGAATAAGACTCTTAAGGGTAGTTGACTGGCTCAACCGTGAGAGATACAAGTGCGCTATAAAATCAACACGACCGCGCAAGCGCGAGTAAAGGATGGAGGTACTCGCTTAACCGTGTGCGATGCAAGTGCGCCGTAAAACCATCACTTGTGCAAGCTAAAGGCGGGTAAGTTTATTTGGAAATTAGGACGAACTGTGTGCGATAGACCAACTAGCAAGAAATATAAAAACAAACTACCTGCCTTGAGCGTTGCAAAAATCGGCGGTTCCGCGCCACTTTTCCTTATTAACATACACGCATATTGTTATTGGACCGTGCGCGATCTTGGGCACTCCCGCCCCGCATCAATTCCTTTACCCAAATTTTAGTAGTTGCCGTACTTCAACCGTCGCCCACACTCTCCAGCACCGACCTTATAATAAAATTGCAATAGCCGAGGCATTTGAACCGCCGCCCTCCCTCGTCCACCACCATCTCCACCCACCATTACTAAAATTTTCAGTAGCCGCGGCGTATCCTCAAACACCCCCCTCCACAGTCCCCCACCCTCCCCCCTCGCCCCCTCGAACCCTAGCTCGCGGCCGTCGCCAACCCCTGCCAGTCTGCCCGTTCCTCCTACCTTAGATAATAAAGTTCAGGTTAACCAGCAATTCCCATACCGTCGCCCCACTCCCCTGAGTTTTTAGATGAGGCCTCCGGTGTCCCTCCCCTCCAGATCCACATCCCGTGCTCCAGAATGTCGCAGCCTAAGCTCGACGTATCCCGGGGAGCCCGACGAGCGTTCGGACAAGAGTGGTTTATCATGGCCTCTTCGGTGGACGTTGGCGAGGTGGCTGTTGTTCGCCCTGACATGTCGATCCCGGAGCAACACGTCGTCGCAGAAGTCGACGAAGACGTTGACTACGTTGCCATGCCGAAGGCTTCATGTCAGCGGGCTAGCGTACTACTGTATCTCGAGAAAGCTGGCTACGACATCAAGCTCATCCACAGTGACGGCTTCACGCGGGCCATGTTACAGGTTAAGTGGTCCATCCCCAACCCATCTGGTTCAACCGCCGTCGATCTCTTCGACGGCCCTGCCGCTGATCTCCTCCGCCAAGCGGTCAAGGATTTGCGAGCTTTATACGCCAACGAGCCCATTTTGTCATTTCTGAAGGACACGTTCTACGGCGGCGGCTTGGGATCCTCAATTGCCAAGTCAGATCTCATCGACCACGACCACGACCACGAGGAGGGCACCCACGAAGGTTCTTCCAAGGTGAAACAACCCATCTGTGACATCAGAGAGCGCACCATGGGTCTGTGCTCTTCCAACTGGAAGGATCCCGTCCACGAAATGTGAGGCAACATTCTATTAGCAAATCTTACCTTTTCTAGCTTGCCAACCCGTACCCTTTGTTGTAGTAGCATTTGCCGTGCAGTGCTTTAACTGTGCCGTGTTTAATTATTTCAGTTATGCAAAAATGTATTGTTCAATAGGGCTATGTGATGTTTAAGTATGAATTGTCCACTTTAGTTTCACGAATGGCTATATTTGGTTGTTTATAGTGAGTAGATGCCTTGTTTATCTGTATTTGGTTGTTAGGTTGGTTTGAGTGAGCATTTTTCCAGTTATCGAGCAGATGCCTTGTTTATATGTATTTGGTTCTTAGTTTGGTTGTAGTGAGTATTTGTCCAGTTATCAAGCAGATGCCTTGTTTATCTGTATTTGGTTGTTATGTTGCTTTTTAGCATTTGTCCAGTTATCAAGCAGATGCCTTGTTTATCTGTATCTACTTGCTAGGTTGGTTGCAATGAGCATTTGTCCAGTTTTCAAGCATATGCCATGTTTATCTGTATTTGCTTGTTAGGTTGGTTGCAATGAGACTCTGTCCAGTTTAAATTGGCTATATTTGGTTGTTATACAGGTCATTTATGCCTCGTTTATTTCAGTCATTCACAATGTGTTGTTCATTATGTGCAAGTCGGAACTGTGCCGCTCGACTACATCAATACCAGTTTGAACGGCTATATTTGGTTCCAGTTATTCCTGGTGTAGTTAACACATGCCCTTTATTTTAGTTTTACACATTTATCCAGTGTGATGTTTAAGCATTACCTACATTCTATTAATTTTCAACAATACCAGTTTGAATTGCAATATTTGATGGCTGTTAAACCTGCTGTCGGTAACAGTGCCTTCCATTTTATATCTGCTTTAATAGCATGCTGAAACCAACACATTCAAGCTATCATTTGGAGATGATGTTGTTTACCTTTGCTATATTTGTTTGATGTTAAGGTTGTTGTACTTATCATGCCTTTCCACTACTTATGCAGGACAACAACAAGAGTGACCACCATTTTCCGCCGAGGTTAGCTTCATCCCTCGGCTTGTACTCCCCCCGTCGTTCCATAATGTAGTGCATATAGATCCAGGCCTGGACACTTGTTAGCTTCTAAGATTGACTTGTTTCTTGTAGGTACATATGCCCTTGGCAAGGATCCATGCATCGACCCTTTTTGCGTATGGGGCAATGAGATATTCATGAACAAGCATCAAGTGAGGAAACTGATAACGATTATTAGCAAAAAGATACGAATGGTGGCAAGCAAATTATTTGTTTATGCTCTATCCAACACAACAGTGAGCTGTAGGATGGTAACTACAAACTCCGCAGCCTTCTCTTTTTACTGCCCATAATGAGTTGTTAGACAACAATGTCTGAATCTTTTTCGTTCGCAGTGGTTCCCGAAGCAATTCACTCAAGATTACCTCGCAAAGTACATGATTGGTGGACACGCAATGAAGGTTAAAGTATTTCATCCAGACTACAATGAGCATTGAGAAGTCGTAATGAAGACAGTGAAGGATGGACGGGCAACCATCACAAGGGGTTGGCCTAGAGTCGTGCGCGCATTACGCATGGAGGAGGGCACAATATGGGCATTCCGCTTCACCTTCTCCAGTGACCAGAATGTCTTTCGCCTCTCTCTTTACAGTCTTTAGTACAACTGTGGTTCATCATTCTTTACTTGGTGCTTCTGTAGTTCTTCAGTATATGTACCTGTGCATCGAATTATGCATTCGTGGTTGAACCTATATTTGTAATAAACATGGTTGGATATGAAATAAGTGATTGCCTACTTTCAAATTCAAAACATGTGATTTTTAAATTAGGGATCACACTGCACACGGTTTGCGAAAGAGAAATGTCTGCGATAGACGTGGAGATCAGAAACGTTTCTAGGCCACTGCGTGTGCGATCAATCTCCACTGCACACACGCCATCCTCTTGAAAACTGTTTACGTTAGGCCACCTTGCGCAAACGTTTACCACATAAAAACTGTGTGTGATTGACAACCTTTGCCACACAGTTTCTTCTACGCATCGCGTGTGATGCATTCAATAACGCAAACGATAAAATTGTTAATATCGTGTGCAATGGCAACGCTATCACAAACGATTTAACGAGGAAAATTGTGTGTGATGTACCTGTGAATGGAAACATTTTCCTTGGAGCGATTGTGTGAGATGTATATACGAACGGAAACGTTTAGCGGGGACTGACTGTGTGGGATGTACTTGCGACTGGAAACAATTTCGCCTGTATAATTGTATTTTTTTAGCTCTACTGTACGTATTTCCGTATTTGAGCGCTCGTCGGTCGCACATGACCTCACTTTGTCAAGCGTGTGTGCCAGGAGGGAATATCCCCAACGGTTTCTGGGTCGTGTGGGAAGGACCCCCTATCGTCGTCACTCACTTGGCGATGGTTCCGAACGCCATCGCGGAAAGGGGTTAAAACTGTTTTTATAGCACCGACGCGTACCAGTGCCATCATCTACTTATTACTTCCCAATGCCTTCCCCTAGGCCCAAATCATGGTGAAGTGTCATGTAGTCAATGTTCACATAACAGCACTAGAGGAAAGACAACATACATCTCTTCAAAATATCGAACGAATACCAAATTCACATGATTACTTATAACAAGACTTCTCCCATGTCCTCAGGAACAATCATAACTACTCACAAAGCATATTCATGTTCATAATCATAGGAGTATTAATTATCATTAAGGATCTTAACATACGATCTTCCACCGAATAAACCAACTAGCATCAACTACAAGGAGTAATCAACACTACTAGCAACCCATAGGTACCAATCTAAGGTTTTGAGACAAAGATCGGATACAAGAGATGAGCTAGGGTTTGAGAGGAGATGGTGCTGGTGAAGATGTTTATGGAGATTGATCCCCTCTCGATGAGAGTATTGTTGCTGATGACGATGGCAATGATTTCCCCCTCCCGGAGGGAAGTTTCCCCGGCGCAACAGCTCCGCTAGAGCCCTAGATTGGTTCTGCCCAGGTTCCGCCTCGAGACGGCGACGCCTCGTCCCGAAAGCTTCCTTCTTATTTTTTCTTGGTCAAAACACACCACATAGCAGAAGATGGGCATCGGGGGCTTGCCAGGTGGCCCACAAGGCAGGGGGCGCACACAGGGGGTAGGGCCCGCCCCCACCCTTGTGGATGGTTGGTGGCCCCCCTCTGGTGCTTGCTTCGCCCAATTTTTTTATTAATTCCAAAATGACTTTCTGTGAAGTTTCAGGACTTTTGGAGTTGTGCAGAATAGGTCTCTAATATTTGCTCCTTTTCCAGTCCAGAATTCCAGCTGCCAGCATTCTCCCTCTTCATGTAAAACTTGTAAAATAAGAGAGAAAAGGCATAAGTATTGTGCTATAATGTGTAATAACAGCCCATAATGCAATAAATATCGATATAAAAGCATGATGCAAAATAACTCCCCCAAGCTTAGACCTCGCTTGTCCTCAAGCGAAAGCTGATATCGAAAAATATGTCCACGGGTTTAGAAATAGAGGTGTCGATAAAATAAAATACGGACATGATGGCATCATGATCATCTTTAGAACAAAAACATATATTGTCATATAATTTCTTATGCCAAAGTAACAATTCATTCACAAGGTAAAGTATGAATCAAAAACTTTATTGAAAACTAACAAACTATGATCTCAGTCATTGGAGCAATTCCAATTTATCATAACATCGGAAAGAGTCAATTTAAGAGCTTTTCAGCAAGTCCACATACTCAACTATATTTAATCTTTCACAATTGCTAACACGCACACGATACTTATGGGTTCAAAGCCTCAGTCGGACATAGAGAAAGATAGGGGCTTATAGTTTCGCCTCCCAACCTTTTACCTCAAGGGTAATGTCAACAATAATACTTTATGATAACCTACATCCGAGTGGATATATATATATATATATATATATATATATATATATATATATATATGGATCTTTCTCCAACACATAGTGCTTGTCAAAAGGAAAAAAATGTAAAAAGGAAAGGTGAAGATCATCATGACTCTTGTATAAGGGTAGAAAATAAAAGTAAAAGATAGGCCCTTCGTAGAGGGAAGCAGAGGTTGCCATGCGCTTTTATGGTTTGATGCACAAAATCTTAATGTAAAAGAATGTCACTTTATATTGCCGCTTGTGATAAAAACTTTATTATGCAGCCTATCGCTTTTATTTCTTCCATATCACAAGTTCGTATAAAGCTTATTTTCTTCACACTAATAGATCATACATATTTAGAGAGCAATTTTTATTGCTTGCACCGATGACAACTTACTTGAAGGATCTTACTCAATCCATAGGTAGGTATGGTGGACTCTCATGGCAAAACTGGGTTTAGGGATGTTTGGAAGCACAAGTAGTATCTCTACTTGGTGCAAAGGATTTGGCTAGCATAAGAGGGAAAGGCAAGCTCAACATGTTGGAGGATCCATGACAATATAACTTCTATTCGGATATAAGAAAACATAACCCATTATGTCGTCTTCCTTGTCCAACATCAACTTTTTTGCATGTCATATTTTAATGAGTGCTCACAATTACAAAAGATGTCCAAGATAGTATATTTATATGTAAAACCTCTCTTTCTTTATTATTTCCTATTAATTGCAACAATGACCAAAACTATGTTTGTCAACTCTCAACAACTTTTATTCATCATACTCTTTATATGTGAAGTCATTACTCTCCATAAGATCATTACATGATCTTTTTATTTCTTTTCATTCTTTCTTTTTATCCCCTTAAGATCATAGCAAGAAAGCAAAGCTCTCAACTCAAAACTACTCTTTATTATATAGCTCACGGACTCGATTGCATAGAGGGACCATAAAGCAAAACTCAAAGCTAGATCATACTAAAACTTTATTCTACTAGATCAAGATATAACCAAAAGGATCGAACTAAGAAAAACGATAAAGGTAAAGGTGTGATGGTGATACGATACCGGGGCACCTCCCCCAAGCTTGGCAGTTGCCAACGGGAGTGCCCTTACCCAAATATTTATGTCTCTTTCTTCAGAGGTGGTGATGATGGAGTTGATGGTGTATCCGTCAGCTTTATTAAGGCACCTTTCAGGACTTGCAATTCTTGGAGCACATGTTGGAGCATATTTGCATTCTTCTGGATTTCCTCCAAAAGATGCTTATTTTCAGGCCACCAAGAACCTTTTCCTGCATTGCTTTCACTTTGACGGGATATGTCCCAATTGGAGGGTATATGTGTACAAGGGGTGTTCTCCACTCTGTAATTATGAACCAAATTATGAAAGTTGTTCCGATTTAACCTGCGTAAGGGCCTCCTAGGGGGAAGCCCTTCTCGAACCTCTTGGTCTTCATGGTTGCCTGTAGTCCCTATTGCTTGATGGGGATTTGTAATAGTGGAGATACCCGCCATAGTACCTCTCTCCGATGCCGGAGGTTGTTCCTCAAGCGAATCTCCTTCACCCTCCTCCATCGTGGCTCCCTCGGCATCCTCCCTTCTAAGTTCCATGTGCATCGACCAAGCATCACCGTCCGCATTGTTGGAGGAGGGGGACAACATGATGCTTGGCCTTGAAAATTCTGGCAGAAAACAACTCGAAACAAAAACCGGGGATTTTGCCGTGGTACGGTGGTCAAAACCTTCAGGAGATTATATAATGAATTTTACCGACCAAAAGAAGTATTGTGCAAGAAAACGGAGTCCGGAGGAAACACGAGGTGGCCACAAGGCAGGGGGGCGTGCCCAGGGGGTAAGGCGCGCCCTCCACCCTTGTGGTCACCTCGTGCATCTTTCGGACTACTTTTAATTTTCCTAATTTTTCAAATATTCCCAAAACGGAGAAAAAAATGCTATTAGAATAGTTTTGAAGTCGCTTTACTTACCGTACCACATACCTATTCCTTTTCGGAGTCTGAAACATTCTGGAAGGTATCCCTTATGTACTCCTCCGGTGGTATGGTATTAATAATATTGGTTTCAACATTTATGGGAGTACCTGAGATATAATGTTTGATTCTTTGACCGTTTAGCACCTTCGAATTTGTGCCCTCGGCGTTGTTGATCTTGGTGGCACCGGAACCATAGACCTTCTCGATAATGTAAGGACCTTCCCATTTAGAGAGAAGTTTTCTTGCAAAAAATCTTAAACGAGAGTTGTATAGAAAAACATGATCACCTACATTAAACTCACGCTTTTGTATCCTTTTGTCATGCCATCTTTTAAACTTTTCTTTAAACAACTTGGCATTCTCATAGGCTTGGCTTCTCCATTCATCAAGCGAGCTAATGTCAAATAACCTCTTCTCACCAGCAAGTTTGAAATCATAGTTGAGCTCTTTGATAGCCCAATAAGCTTTATGTTCTAGTTCGAGAGGTAAGTGGCATGCCTTTCCATAAACCATTTCATACGGAAACATACCCATAGGATTCTTATAAGCAGTTCTATAAGCCCATAATGCATCATCAAGTTTCTTAGACCAATTCTTTCTAGATCTATTAACAGTCTTTTGCAAAATCAATTTAATCTCTCTATTGCTCAATTCTACTTGACCACTAGAGTGAGGATGATATGGAGATGCAATTCTATGGCTAACATCATATTTATCAAGCATTTTATGGAAAGCGCCATGAATAAAATGTGAACCACCATCAGTCATTAAATATCTAGGGACTCCAAACGTCGGAAAAATAACTTCTTTAAGCATCTTAATAGAATTGTTATGATCATCACTACTAGTTGGAATAGCTTCTACCCACTTAGTAACATAATCAACAGCAACTAATATATGTGTATGCCCATTAGAGGAAGGAAAAGGTCCCATATAATGAAAGCCCCAAACATCAAATGGTTTAATAAAAAGTGAATAGTTCATAGGCATTTCCTAACATCTACTATTATTGCCAATTCTCTGGTATTCATCACAAGATAAGACAAACTTACGAGCATCCTTGAAGAGAGTAGGCCAATAAAAACCAGATTGCAATACCTTATGTGCACTTCTTTCTCCATCATGGTGTCCTCCGTAGACTTCGGAGTGGCACTTGTGTAGGATCTGTTCCTGTTCATGCTCAGGTACACAACGTCTAATAACACCATCTACTCCTTCTTTATAAAGGTGTGGGTCATCCCAAAAGTAATGTCTTAAATCATAGAAAAACTTTTTCTTTTGCTGGTATGTGAAACTAGGTGGTATAAATTTAGCAAAAATGTAATTAGCATAATCAGCATACCATGGAGTATCACAAGAAGCATTTATGACAGCTAATTGCTCATCAGGAAAGTTATCATCAATAGGCAGTGGGTCATGAAGAACATTTTCTAACCTAGACAAGTTTTCTGCAACAGGGTTCTCAGCTCCCTTTCTATCAATAATATGCAAATCAAATTCTTGCAGCAAGAGAACCCATCTAATATGTCTAGGTTTAGCATCTTTCTTTTCCATAAGATATTTAATAACAGCATGATCACTGTGAATAGTTACTTTGGAATCAAAAATATAAGATCTGAACTTATCACAAGCAAAAACAACTGCCAAAAATTCTTTGTCAGTAGTAGCATTATTTCTCTGGGCACTGTCTAGAGTTTTACTAGCATAATGAATAACATTAATTTCTTATCAACTCTTTGTCCTTGAACAACACCAACAGCATAATCACTAGCATCGCACATAATTTCAAAGGGTAAATTCCAATCAGGTGGTTGAACAATAGGTGCAGAAATCAAGGATTTCTTAAGTATTTCAAATGCTTCTACACAATCATCATAAAAAACAAAAGGAAAAATGATGTTGTGAGGTGGATGCTGGACGTACCAAAAGAGAAAAAACTTCCCCCCGTGTCGCACCCAGGCAGCACCGGGGCGACACTCCTCCGCCGCCAACAACACCCGCAGCGGGATCCATCTTCGCCGCTGCCGCCGGCCGTTGCCGTGATGGCGGCGGGCCCTGCTACCAAAGGCGGTAGGGGGCTTTGTTTTTACGTTTGGAGGCGTCTGGGGAGGGGCGGATTGGCTGGGGCATCGTCCAGCCATCTTGTTGGCGCGAGAAAGCCGGGGCGGCAGCCTTGGGAGACGGCGGCGCCCTCCTTGCTCGGCGGGCGACGGGAGGTCGCTGGAGGGTGCATGCTGCAGCGGTTCCTCGATCGGTCTCTCCTTGGTCAGATCTGCATCTGACGGTCGACAGCTGTCCCTGGCGTGGGTCGGAGGGGCGTGTTGGATTCAGGGTTTCGCAGACCCTTGAGAGGTTCGAACTCTGGGGTGCGCACGAAGAACACTCTCTCCCCAGTCTGCCCGCTCAACGATCCCACAGCCTAGCTCGTCGAACCCAAAGAACAAGAGACACAGATATTTATCCTGGTTCGGGCCACCTTGCGGTGTAATACCCTACTCCAGCTTTCTGGTGGATTTCCTCGAGGGGCTGAGGATGAACTAATACAGTGGTGGAACAGCCTCAGGAGGTGAGGTGTTCTTGGGCTCGATGAGCTGGTGAGGTGGTCAGGGTGGAACGGCCTCGATCCGAGATGCCTCGCTATGGTGGTGGCTAAGTCCTATTTATAGTGGCCTTGGTCCTCTTCCCAAATGTAGGCGGAAAGGGATCCCACAATGGCCAAATTTCAAGGGAGACAACTAGTACAACCTATCCTGACAAAAGTAGTCTTCGCCTGCAAAAGGCTCTGGTGGTGACGCTGCGGTGGGCTCCGCGATGACCTCCGTCCTGCCGTCCTGGCGGTCTTGGTCTCGTTGCACTGATATGGAAACCTTTGCTTGATTCCTCGGGACTCCGCGCCTGCGCTTGCCCCCTTAGCACCAAAGAGGAAACTGGTACAATGCGCCCGTTGGCGCCCGCCTGGCCTTGATCGTCATGGCTCACGTCACGTGAACCTCGCGAGGTGCACCTTGCATTGATATCTCCGCTCCTCGGGAGCCAGCCTAGTGAGGCTGCCCCTAGGGAGGTCTTGGTGTCATCCGCCTCGCGAGGGCCTTGAGTTGTTGCTTGCCGAAGCTGGGCCGTACAGGGCCGTTGATGGAGCCACGCCACGGGTCATAGGCAGGCAAGTCTGGGTACCCCCGTTCCTAGGATGCTAACAGTAGCCCCCGGGCCCAAGGCGCGCTCGAAGTTGGCTTCGAGGCGAAGCCAAAAGGCAAGTGTGGAGCGCCACGGGCCCCAACCGCCTGTGGCCTTGGTCGACGCGTGGCAATTGATGGGACGTGGGCGCCTCCGCTTCCCCACGATGCCTCGGCAACCGTTTAAGTTGACGAGACCCTGTTGCTTGTAGAAGAAAACCATTATTATGTGTGATCGTGGAGGCCGGCGGTTGGCCTCCTTCTGGCTATAAATGAGGGGAGGGGCAGATCCCCCTCGCTCATCTCTGTCTTCTCGCCGCCTGCTCCTTCTTCTTTCCCCTCGCCGTCTTGCCACAGCTCCTATGGCGCCAACGAAGAGGTTCTCGGCCGTGAAGAAGGTGAAGGCTCGTTAGGAGGGGCCCGGCTCGCCGCCGCCCCCGCAAGCACGCCGCGACTCCTGCCGTGGCTCCTCGGGGGCGCGAGCGTACTTCCCCGGGGACCGGCGTCGTCCTCGACAGCCGCAGCGGTGTCTCCTCTCACGACGAGGGCCGCTCGAGGCGGGGCAGCCCTGGCGCCGAGGGGAGGCGCGCCGACGGCTTCTGGTTGCAAGCTGACGATTGCTGCAGCAAGGCCTCATGGGCCGCGGTGGAGGTTTCCGACAGGGGAAACGCGGTCCTAGCCCGCGGCTGGCAAGCGTTCGCCCGCGCGCGCGGCCTGAGCAGGAGGTGCACCCTCCACTTCAAGTTTGATGGCGTCGCGACCCTCTACTTTGGGGAAGATGGTTGTCGCGCAGGGTGCTGCCCCGAGGACAGCGGTGGCGACGACGAGCTTGCCCTTGACGACGGCCGCACCGACGCTGAGGGCGAGCTTGCTCTTGGCGACGGCCGTGGCTCGTCCAGTGGCAGCGGCTCCTCATCTAGCGAGAGCACCAGCAGCAGCGGCTACGACCAGCCGCCACGTCGCCGGGCTCGCTTCGAGGACGGCGGCGGGTCGTCCCGTTGCCACGCTCCGGTGAAGCACGAAGAAGGCTCAGGCTGAGTCCGGGAGGCCCTTGGAGCCAGGCTTCATGCTGCTGCAGTCGCGCGGCCGCTTTTGCTTAACCTTTCCTTTCTTCCTGCATTTAAAAAAAGTACTATGCTATGTTTATTGTTCTAATGTTATGCCATGGTGTTCGTGCTCGGCGTAGATACAGAGGGGTAACTTAGCTTTACGCTCAGGGTGGCTTCCCGCCTCGCGAGGGCGCGCCCCTTTGGCATCTGGTGAGGCCTCCTTGCTGCCGACTCAGGCGCCGCTGGCCTCGTGAGGCGTCAGAAAGCTACAAGTTTTGTTAGAAAATTTGTCGGGCGCCTTGCTCTTCCTCGAGCGAGCTCTCAGATATGGGCCAATCGTGGCTTACTGCACCGCGTCGCGGTACCCGGGGGGCACGGACCTGAGAGGGTACACAAATACTGAGCTCATCCGAGGGTGCCTCGCGAAGATTAAGGAAGCCGAAGCTCTGGGGCGACAGGGCTTTGACGAGGTGTGTTCGTGACGTGGGCTAGCCCAACGCACACACACACCTGCCCAGCCCCCGCGCGAGGCGCATGAGGGAGGGCGACGGGCAACTGCCGCTCTCCCTGCCGCCAGGCGAAGAAGCAAGCGAAGTAAAGGGAGAAAACTCAACTAAGCAATCGAGAAACGCGAGAGCTCCAAATTCCATTAAAAAGTTGCAAACCAGCTACAGAAAGCAAATGAACAGCCGCGTCCGGCACCTAGTCTAGTCTTCTCACTAGCGCGGAGCTAAGTGCTGCCACTAGGACATGGGAGGAAGCCCCCGAGGCCGGAGGGCGGCACTCTGGAGACTCCGGAGACCTTCACAGCCTCTGGGCCTTGCTTCATGGGTAGAACTTCCGGAGGTGCTGGATGTTCCAGGCGTTCTGGATGGGGATCCCGTCCTGCGTCTCCAGGCGCGCGGCGCCAGTCCTGGAGACGTGGGCGACCCTAAACGGGCCCTCCCACATGGGTGAAAGCTTATGCAACCCTTCCTTGGAGAGGACCCGCCATAGGACGAGGTCACCCACCTCGAGCGCCTTGGAGCGGACACTTACCGCCGCAGCGCCTGCTGGTACCTTGCCGCTCGGAGCGAGGCTTGACGGCAGCGCTCCTCCCCCAGCACGAGATCCATCCCCGCGTGGCGTCCTGACGTGCCTTGTCAAACGCCAAGTCCCGCGCGGAGCGATGCCTAACCTCATGTGGGAGAACCGCTTCAACTTCGTAGACGAGGAAGAATGGAGTTTTGCCAGTTGGCTTGGTCGCCATGGTGCGGATGGACCACAACACGGACTGGAGCTCGTCCAGCCAGCCCCTGCCGCAGGCTTCGAGCTTCTTCTTGTAAGTCCTTGCTTTGAGGCCCCTCAGGACCTCTGCGTTTGCGCGCTCGGCTTGTCCGTTGCTCCTAGGGTGTGCCACTGAGGCGTAGCATACCTGCGTTCCAAGATTAGCACAATATGTTTTCAAAAGGTTGCTGGTGAACTGCGAGCCGTTGTCGGTGCTGATGTGATTAGGGACTCCGAACTGGCTCACGAGGCCCTTGATGAACTTGACTGCCGAGCTGGCCGGGATGGCAGGGACTGGATCCACCTCCGCCCACTTGGTGAATTTGTCGATGGCGACGTAGTGGTAGCGGTAGCCCCCGGGCGCTCGAGGGAACGGTCCCAAGATGTCCAGACCCCAGACCGCAAACAGCCACGAGAGTGGGATAGTCTGGAGGCCCTGAGCAGGCTGGTGGATTTGCTTGGCATGGAACTGGCAGGCTTCACAGGATCTCACTAGCTCGGTCGCGTCGTTGAGTGCAGTGGGCCAGTAGAACCCGCTACGGAATGCCTTGCCCATCAAGGTGCGCAATGACGAGTGATGTCCGCAGTCCCCATCATGTATGTCAGTTAACAGCTTGCACCCCTACTCCCTGGAGATGAATCGCAAGGAAACATCGTTCGGTCGTTTTCGGTAAAGCTCACCGTCCTGAATGCAGTAAGCTGTGGCCTGCCGAGCCACGCGCTCCGCGTCTTCCTCCTTCTCCGGCAGGGTTCCCTGCAGCAGGTACGCCTTGAATTGTTCGGTTCAGCACCCCTCCTGAGGCTCGAGCGTGAGGAGTAGGCGTGCTCCTGAGGTCGGGCTGCGGGCGGGAGCTCCCGAGGTTGGTGGCGGGGGGAGCTCCTCCTGAGGCGGTGTTGGCTCCGCAACCGGAGGGGCTACTGAAGGCTTGAAGAGCTGCTCCTCAAAAACGTCGGGCTCTTGGGGCAGGTGCCTGGATGCTCTCTTGGCGATGTCGTCGGTTTCCTTGTTCGTGCCGCGGGGCACATGCTGCAGCTCCAAGCCCAAGAATTTCTTCTCCATTTCATGTACCTCCGCGAGGTATGCCTCCATATGCTCGCCCTTCGGCTCATATACTTTGTTGGAGAAGTTGACGAGGAGCTGGGAGTCGCCCCTGACGGTGAGGTGCTTCACCCCCAAGGCCGTCGCGGCCTTGAGACCGGCATCAAACCCTCATACTCTGCGATGTTGTTGGAGACCTTCTCGCCTCGCTGGAAGCAGAGCTGCACGACGTAGTAGAGCTTGTCCTGGATGGGCGAGATGAGCACGGCTCCAGCCCCCGCTGTCGGCGTCCTGGGAACGGGGGTCCCCAGACTTGCCTGCCTGCGGCCCACGGCGTGGCTCCACCAGCGGCCCTGTACGGCCCATCTTCACCAGCAAACACTCAAGACCCTCGCGAGGGACCAATCCTCACGAGGCGGACGACACAAGACCTCCTCGGGAGCGAACTCACCAGGCTGGCTCGCGAGGGGCAGAGAGATCAAGGCAAGGGACACCTCACGAGGTTCCTGTGACGCAAGCCATGACGACTGGAGCCAGGCGGGCGCCAGCACACACAGTGTCCTCGCTTCCTCTTTGGTGCTAAAGGGGCAAGCACAGGCGAGGAGTCCCGAGGCATCAAGCAAAGGTTTCCATATCAGTGCAACGAGACCAAGACCAGCAGGACGGCAAGACGGAGGTCACCGTGGAGCCCAAGACAGCGTCACCACCAGAGCCTTTAGCAGGCGAAGACCACCTTTAGTCAGGATAACTCGTACTAGTTGTCTCCCTTCGAATTTAGCCGTTGTTGGCTCCCTTCCCGCTCAATATTTGGGAGGAGGACCAGAGCCTCTATAAATAGGACTATCCACCACCGTAGGAGAAAAGGGGATTCAGATCATCCTCATCCATACAAGTCCACCGAGCACAAGAACACCTCTCCTCAGGAGGCTGTTCTTCCCTTGTACTGTTCATCATCAGCCCAAGAGGCAATCCACCACACCACACTAGAGTAGGGTATTACACCACAACAGTGGCCCGAACCAGTATAAATCTCGTGTCTCTTGTGTTGCGGGTTCGTCGAGCTAGGCTTTGAGATCGCGATGAGGCTGAGGGCGTGATTAGGTAGGGGAGAGATCTTCGTGCGCACCCCAGTGTTCGAACCTCAAGGGTTTTGCCGGAACCCGAAATCCGACATTTGGCGCGCCAGGTAGGGGTGCGCCGAAGCTTTCCTTCCGTCGATCCACGTCCCGTCGCTTCGTCGCATCCTCGCCGCCCGCATCGCTAAGACAGCTCCTGTCGGCGGGCCTCCCCGTCGTTCTCCGTTACCCGCCACCAACGCCGCCACCGGCCCGGCGGGGAATGAGAAGCAAGCGTCCTCGCTGCACCCCTCGGTGCGGCGGGACGACCGCACCGCCACTCTGTCGCTGACCTCGGACGGCTCATCGTCTCACGCTCGTCGCGCTCCCACGGACGCGCAGGCCGCGCTGCTCATCGCACGCGAGCTCCTGCGCTACCGCCCCGTCGACGACCTCTACGAGGACTGGCTGGACCGCATCGCCGAGCTCGCCAATGCCGCAGGGGCTCCCCTGCACCATCCCTCTCGCTGCCTCGCCCTCCGCCAGCTGCGGGCGACATGGCTCACGGAGCGCCTCCACCACCCCTGCACCAAGACGGCGTTCTGGCGCCGAGACGTGCGGCCCCCCGGCGTGACCCGCCGCGCCGGGCGCCCGCGCGAGAAGAAGGAAGCTGCCAAGAAGTTCCACGGCCGCAGGAGAACGCTCCCGCGCTCCCAGCACCACTACGACAAGACCGGGTGCCGCCTGCAGCGGTGGTGCGCGGGCATCAAGGGCAGGCTCCGCACCAGCAAAGGGTCCCGGTGGCCACCGCAGGCTGCCGCGCCTTCACTCCTGAGCTGCGTAGCGTCGCATGGCCGGGCAAGTTCAAGCCAGACCTACCTCCTCGCTACGACGGCACCCCCGACCCCGCGGAGTTCCTGCAGATCTACAAGCTGAACATCGAGGCGGCCAACGGCGACGAAAATGTCATGGCGAACTGGTTCCCCATGGCTCTCAAGGATGGCGCACGCTCGTGGCTCCTGAACCTGCCCCCGGGCTCGATCTCCTCATGGAACGAGATGCGCAACCGCTTCATCGCCAACTTACAGGGCACTCGTGACCGCCCTCCGGCCACGGGTGACCTGCGCCACATCAAGCAGCAGCTAGGAGAGACCCTGCAAAAGTACATCCAGTGCTTCAACAACGTTCGCCTCAAGATCCCCAAGGTGACGGATGAGGCCATCATCTCCGCGTTTTCTGATGGCGTCCGCGACGTCAGGATGAAGGAGGAGCTCACCATTCATGAGGAGCTGTGCACAGCCCTGGAGCTGTTCAACCTAGCGACCAAGTGCGTGAGAGCTGAGGAAGGGCGCATTTCCCTCCTCGAGCTCCCGGCTGCCGACCCCGAGGAGAAGAAGGCCAAAGCCAAGGACGTGAAGCGCAAAGGAGTGGCCGTACTCGCAGCGGAGCCGGACACGAAGCGCGGCCGGGACCTTCCCGAGTCGTCCAAGAGCAGCCGTCCGTTCTGCGCCTTACACAACGTACACAGCCACAACACTAACGACTGTCAAGAGCTCAGGGCCATTCGAGATGGATGCCTCGGTCGACACCCCGAGTGCAATGACCGGGGCTACGGCCGAGGAGGAGGACGCTGGGACGACCGTGGCCCCCGCCAGGAGTGGCACGACCGGCCTCATGAGGACCGTTGGCAGGACCAACCTCGTGAGGGCGCCTGGAGGGATCAACCTCACGAGGATCGCCCTCAGGGCAACGCTGGCCTTCCTCCGCTATCGCCACCGCCAAGAAGGAACGACGACCACCATCAGGACGAGGGGGCTGGGGGCTTCCAAGAGCCGCATGCCATCGCCTGCATCTTGGGCGGAGCTCAGGCCCCAGCCTCTCAGCGTATCTTCAAGCAGTTTGCTCGCGAGGTGAACGCAGTCCTCCCCAGGCTCGAGGCCACACGCCCGCTCAGGTGGTCCAAGTGCGCCATCACTTTCAGCTCAGCAGACCAACTCAAGTGCGCGGCCACCGCTGGCGCCCTCCCGATGTTTTGCTCACCCGTCATCAACAACATGCAAGTCACCAAGACCCTCATTGACGGCGGTGCAGGGCTCAACGTCCTGTCCGTCGAGACGTTCGACGGCCTCCAAGTGCCATACGATCAGCTTCAGCCTACCAAGCCTTTCTCAGGAGTAACCGACGGCTCCACCACCCCGATAGGGCAGGTCCGCCTCCCTGTCACCTTCGGACAGCGCGACAACTACCGCACCGAGCTCATCGACTTCGACGTCGCCCACATCCGTCTGCCGTACAACGCCATCCTCGGGTATCCGGCCCTGGCCAAGTTCATGGCAGTGACACACCACGGCTACAACGTCCTCAAGATGCCAGGGAGCGGCGGGATCATCACGGTCCCCTGCGAATAAAGAGATGCAGTGTGCTCCCTCGAGCGCGCCTTCCAAGCCGCATCCATCGAAGACCCCGACAACAATGCAGCGCAGTACCCTCCTGAGGTCGTCCCCAAGAAGAAGAAGCAGCTACTCCGCACAGGGCCTCAGGGGAGCGGCGCCTCAAGTGGTGCCACGTCAGGATCGGCGCCCGCACCTGGGGCGCCTCCCTCCCTCGCATAGGAAGGCGCGCCCAGCGCCCTCCTCGGGCAGGGCTCGAGGGCTCTCTTCTGGAGGGCCTCAGACCTCGCCAACATCACGAGGGAGGCACTCGGGCACCACGTGGAGGCGTGCTTTGCGGCACGTTTCCCTCAAGAAGACACCGGACGAGGAGCGCCCAGCGCTCAGGAGTTCATTGCCAAGACCACCCAGGAACTGCAGGATGCAAGAGCCATGCGCGGTGATCGCCGCTCACCTGGCACGGCTCCCCGTCCAGGCGAGGATGGCGGGCTGCGCGTCTGCGTCGACATCCCAGGGCTCAACAGGGCCGCATCTCAGGAGCTTTTCTGGCCTTCGCGCTTGTGACGTTGCGAGGGCCCGCCTCACAGCTACGTTCGCATGCCATTTGGCCTGCCGAGCGTGGAGTCCACCTTCCAGCGCGACCTGCGGAGCATCCTGGCGGCTCAGGAGGCCAGGCATCACATAGTCCTGGCGGAGATGGAGATGGTCCTCAAGGAACCGCCCGGACCCCCAGAGCCTCCCGAGGCTCAGGGCCCCGGTGGCTTGTGAGGAGCAACCCCTTCACCACGCGTCTTCAGCTGCCCCAACACCCCTTCGACAATGGAATCAGGTGACATCTTCCGAGTTTATTTAGCTGGGAGCGCCTCTCGGGCTGCATCATTCCCAGGCCGCGTGGGTCTGTCCCTGCGGCATGTATCCCTTTATGTCTTTAGCTTGCTTTGCTGGGGGCGCCCCTCAGGCCGCATAATCCCCAAGCCGCTCGGTTCCAGCCCAGTGGCATGTATCGTTCTTGCGTTTACCTAATCCCGTTCGCTTTCCATGCGTAATCTATCTATGGTTATCACCTGCTTGATTGTCGCACGCCACGGGAGCCGCGCGCCGATCGTCTTTCTTCAGGATCCTTCGCATGGGAAGGCTAGGCACGGCGTCTGTGCTCGGGCCCGTCCCTGCAGCGTCGATAAATCCAACGGCTGAGCTCTGTCTAGCGGGCCGGTCCTGTTCACATCACCTCCTGGGGTCGTTGGTGCTTGGCCTCCTCATGCGATAACCTCAGGAGATTCGTTCGGCGCAGGTTGTCTAACCATCTCGCAGGACCACCGCAGCCATCAAGAACCAAGACCAGGCGCAACCCGCCTTGAGGTAGGGCCTCATGAGTCCCGCGCTGGCTCACGAGTGCCCAGACACATCTCGTTTAGCCCTGCCGTGCAAGCCACGTGTCAGGGCGGGGCTGTACACGCCCTGGGGGCTCTCCGCAGTAGGGAGTCCCCTCCCACGCACCAGTGGAAGCACCATGCTCCGCGCTGGCCGTCGACACTGCCGAGGAGCGGCTATGCCCGTGCAAGTGCGGAAGCGCTATGCTCCGCGCTGGTGATAAACAACTGAGGGCGGCCTCACGGCCGTATCAACCTCAGGGAGCCCTTGAGCTCAGTGTCTGGCCTGATCGCAACACCTCCCCCCGGGAGAGTCGCGTGAGGGGGCTGGGCACAGGGGCTACGCTCGGGTCACGCCTAGGCGTACGCCACCCAGCAGGTCCCCCGGGCCTGGTCGTCGCGCGCCCCTCCCGAGCTGAGCCTCGGCGAAGGCAAAGGTATGAAGGTCGTTTGAGCGTCAAGGGGGACTCCTGAGCATTGCGACTCAGGAGCCTAACTGGCCACGTAGCCCCTCACTCCTTGGTCTCGTCCTGGTGATCCGAACGACCCAATGGCGGTTGAGGTATGCGCGGGGTCAGGCCCTGCCGACATAGAACACTAGACCTACCCCTGCATCTCCTTTTCGTAAGCTGTTTGTGCGTCAAGGGGGACTCCTGAGCATCGCAACTCAGGAGCCTAACTGGCCACGTAGCCCCTCACTCCTTGGTCTCGTCCTGGTGATCCGGACGACCCAACGGCGGCTGAGGTATGTGCGGGGTCGGGCTCTGCCGATATAGAACGTAAAGCAAATGGGAAGGAAATCGCAAAAACTCAAAGCAAATATTACAAGACATATTGTCCTCCAATACCAAACGCAAGTTTAAACGCCTCCACGAGGCACGGTACATGTTGCAGGAGTATAAACAGGGAAGGAGCCGCAAGCAAGTCATCCCTGGACACCGCCGTCGCCCGCAAGGGATGCTCCTTCCTTGGTGGCGTCGCCTTCACCTGCACTGCCTGCCGGAGTGGCGGGATCAGTAGCACCGCCGGTCGAAGGGGCGGGAGCGAAGGCGCGGAACTTCTCCAGCAGGGCCTCCACCTGATCCTTCAAGGCTGCGGCAGCGGCTGCGCAGTGCTCGTCGTCCACAGGCTCCAGCAGCTCATCAAGGCGGGCGGCGGGATCGCGAAGATGGAGGTGGCTGAAGACGCGCGTCAGCGCGGCCGAGGAAAGGACGCGGGCTTCTCCCTCCGCCATGGGGCCGATACAGGTCACGACGTCCTCAAGCGCATCAACCAGATAAGGAAGCAGCTGGGCGGGGCCCTCGTTGCTGGCGACCAGCGGCTCCTCCAAGCCCTTCTCGTAGAGCGACCGCAGCGCCGTCCCGATGACCCCCTCTAGGGCAGCACTCCAAGCGGCGGCCTTCCGTGTCGAAGACCTTGAAGAACATCGTGGAGGCGCCGTCGTACCTGAAGTGGATGGTGAGGGCGCCTTCCACGCGGCAGACCCGGGCAACCTCGCCCCAGCCGCGGGTCATGAAGATCTTGCCTGGGGAGACGGTTTCGACCTCCGCTCCAGTCGCCGGGGCGTTGCAGTCGGCGTGCTGCAGCCAAAGCTCCAGGGGGCCCCTCGACGAATCTCGGCAGAGAAGAACTGTGGGAAGCGGATCCAGATGCGCGGGGGCATCGCTGCCCACATCATGAGTTCACGCGAGGAGTCCGCGGCATGGACTCCTGGGGTGACGGCGTGCGTCACCGCGGCGCGGCGACCATGGCCCAGGCGCGGGCGGCGGCGCTCATCGCCTCCTCTCCCGGAGCCCTCAGCTTGGGCGTACAGAGGCAGCGGGTACCCGGGAGGAGGTCGCTCGTACCAAGGCCTCGATATCTCTGGCCTCACGACCATGTCGCGACGGTGGCTCGGCCTCTTCTTCGGCGGAAGTGGCCCGGGCTCGTCGCGGGGTTTTTTTCCCTTCTCTACGGCCGGAAACCTTCGAATAGGCGCCATGGGGGTCGCTGCTAGCAATGGGGCGAGGAAGGAGAAGCGAGCAGGAAGAGATGAGCAACGGGGGCTCCGCCCCCTCCTCATTTATAGCAAGAGAAGGCCAACCGGCGATCCCCACGATCATAGGTAATGATGATAGTTCTCTGCATGCAGCAGGGACTCGTCAAGTCGGGCAGTTGCCGAGGCAGCGTGGGGAAGCGGAGATGCCCACGTCCCGTCAATCGCCACGCGTCGAGCGGGGCCGCAGGCTGTTGGGGCCCGCGGCGCTCCACACTTGCCCTTTGGCTTCGCCTCGAAGCCAAGTTCGAGCGCGCCTTGGGCCCGGGGGCTACTGTCGGCGTCCTGGGAACGGGGGTCCTCAGACGTGCCTGCCTGCGGCCCACGGCGTGGCTCCACCAGTGGCCCTATATGGCCCATCTTCACCAGCAAACACTCAAGACCCTCGCGAGGGGCCAATCCTCGCGAGGCGGACGACACAAGACCTCCTCGGGAGCGACCTCACCAGGCTGGCTCGCGAGGGGCAGAGAGATAAAGGCAAGGGACACCTCGCGAGGTTCCTGTGACGCAAGCCAGACTGGAGCCAGGCGGGCGCCAGCACGCACAGTGTCCTCGCTTCCTCTTTGGTGCTAAAGGGGCAAGCACAGGCGAGGAGTCCCGAGGCATCAGGCAAAGGTTTCCATATCGATGCAACGAGACCAAGACCAGCAGGACGGCAAGATGGAGGTCACCATGGAGCCCAAGATGGCGTCACCACCAGAGCCTTTAGCAGGAGAAGACCACCTTTAGTCAGGATAACTCGTACTAGTTGTCTCCCTTTGAATTTGGCCGTTGTTGGATCCCTTCCCGCTCAATATTTGGGAGGAGGACCAAGGCCTCTATAAATAGGACTAGCCACCACCGTAGGAGAAAAGGGGATTCAGATCATCCTCATCCACACAAGTCCACCGAGCACAAGAATACCTCTCCTCAGGAGGCTGTTCTTCCCTTGTACTGTTCATCATCAACCCAAGAGGCAATCCACCACGCCACACTGGAGTAGGGTATTACACCACAACGGTGGCCCAAACCAGTATAAATCTTGTGTCTCTTGTGTTGCGGGTTCGTCGAGCTAGGCTTTGAGATCGCCATGAGGCTGAGGGCGTGATTAGGTAGGGGAGAGATCTTCGTGCGCACCCCAGTGTTCGAACCTCAAGGGTTTTGCCGAAACCCAAAATCCGACACCTGCGCCCTGACGTGCGAAGGCGCCGTCAAAGTGCATGAACCAACCATCTGGCGCTTTGCTCCCTGGTGAGAGGGACCGGCCCTCGCCTGCTTCAGGCCTCGGAGCGTCAGTCCACTCCGCCACGAAGTCGGCGAGCGCGACACCCTTGATGACCCTGGTGGTGCTGAAATCCACCTAGAACGCCTGCAATTCAATGGTCCACTCGGCGACCCTCCCCGCAGCATTGGGGCTCCGGAGCACCCTCTCCAGCGGGTAAGCTGAGACGACCTTAATGGGATGGCCTTGGAAGTAGTGGCTCAGCTTGCGCGAGGCTACGAGGAGCGTGAGCAGAAGCTTCTGCGGCATGGGGTAACATGCCCGTGCGTCACGCAGTATGGTGCTGACGAAGTACACTGGGTGCTCGACGAGGGCGGAAGCGTTGGTGGAGTCTGAGGCCTGCTGTGACTGGGGCGCCTCCTGAGGCTCGGGGACCTCAGGAGCTCGGTCGCCTGTCGGGGCGATTGCAGCCTCAGGAGTGCTGTGTTGTGGAGCCTGGTCATCTGATGGCGCCGCCGTGGCTTCAGGGGTGTCATCTTGGCGCTGCGTCATCTCGGCCGGACGCATGGGGTCGCGTGGCAGGTCCTTGTCCGGGCGCCCTTCCCAGACGGCCACCAGCGCTGCGCTGGCTGAGTGAGGCGTGGCGACTAGGTAAAGCACCAGGGGCTCAAGGGGACGCGGTGCCACCATCACTGGTGGGCTGGTGAGGTATCTCTTGAGGTCTCGAAACGCCGCTTTGGCCTCTGGAGTCCACTCGAACGGGCCCTTCTTTTTCATCAGCTTGAAGAACGGGAGGGCGCGCTCCCCTAGCTTGGAGATGAAGCGCCCCAGTGAAGTCACGCAGCCCTCGAGTTTTTGCATTCCCTTGAGAGTCCGCGGCGGGCTCATCTCTTCTATCGCTTTGACCTTCTATGGGTTCGCCTTGATCCCCCTCTGTGACACAAGGAAACCCAGCAACTTACCGGAGGGGATGCCAAACACACATTTCTCTGGGTTGAGCCGCAGGTCCACCTTAGCATGCTGGCGAAAGTTTCCTCTAGATCCTGGATGAGGGACCTTGTCTCCCGAGATTTCACCACGATGTCATCGACATAGGCTTCAGTGTTCCTCCCGAGCTGTCGGCCCAGAGCAATGTGCATCAGCTGCTGGAAGGTCGCCCAGCGTTACGCAGCCCGAAAGGCATGCAGGTGTAGCAGTACACCCCACACGGGGTCAAGAAGGCCGTCTTCTCAATGTCCTGTTCCGCCATCTTGACCTGGTGGTAGCCCGAGATGGCATCTAGGAAACACAGCAGGTCACACTCGGCGGTGGAGTCGACGATCTGATCAATGTGCGAAAGCGGGAACGGGTCTTGAGGGCAGTCCTTGTTGAGGTTGGTGAAGTCGACACACATGTGTTCCTTCCTGCCTTTCTTGGGCACGACGACTGGGTTCGCCAGCCACTCCGGGTACCGCACCTCACGGATGACTCCAACTTCTTGCAGCTTGCGGATCTCCTGGACGATGAAGGACTGCTTCTCCGTGGATTGCCGCCGCGCCTTCTGCTTCACCAGGAGCACGTTAGGGCACACCCTTAGGTGATGCTCGATTATCCCCCTCGGGACCCCAACTAGCTGTTTGGGCTCCCAGGTGAACACCTCCTTATTCGCGCGCAGGAAGTTCACCGTGCCTCTTATTGGTCCGGGGGCGAGGCCGGCGCCTATGGTGAAGGTGGCTCCTGATGCCCCAGACTCGTCGACTGGTACTTGTTTCGTCTTAGCCTGATCCTGAGAGAAACAACTGCTTCTTCTTCGTTGGCGCAGACCCCCGGGCCTCGGGAGCTGTTTCGTCAGTCGGGCGCGTTGCCGCCGCGGCCCTGAAGGCAAGCTTAAGGGCCGTTAGGGCCTCCTTGGTGTCTCCAGCCATGGTGAGGACGCCGCTGCTCCCCGGCATCTTCATGAGGTTGTAGGCAGGGTGAGTCGCCGCCATGAACTTGGCAAGGGCCGGGTAGCCGAGGATGGCGTTGTACGGGAGGCCGATGCGGGTGATGTCGAAGTCAATGAGCTCAGTGCGATAGTTGTCGCGGGTGCTGAAGGTGACAGGGAGGCAGACCTGCCCTAGGGGGCTGGTGGAGCCGTTGCCAACCCCGGAGAAGGGCTTGGTGGGACGGAGCCGGCCATGCGGCATGTGGAGCAAGCCGGAAGCTTCCACAGAGAGCACGTTGAGGCAGGCCCGGTGTCGATGAGGGTCTTGGTAACCGCCACGTTGCAGATGGTGGGCTTGCAGAGCATCGGGAGCACGCCTGAGCCCGCGGTTGTCTCCGGATGGTCCCCTGAGTCAAAGGTGAGGTCGTCCTTGGGCGCCGCCCATCCCGGAGGAGTTCCCTACTGCACACGAGCGGCGCCCATTTGGTGGAAGAACTGCTTGACGTGGCGATATGATGGTGGCGCCTGCGAACCCCCGAGGAGGGCTGCAACGGTGAGGTGCGTCGGTGCCGCGAAGCGCGTGATGAAGATATCATGCAGTTCCTCCGAGGAGGTCACAGAGGATCCTGGCAGGTTGATCAGCCAAGCGCGCGGCACGCCGGCGAGGGCCATGGGGAACCAGTTGGCCTTGACCTTGTCGTCGCCTTTGGCTACCCGAATGGTCTCCTCGTACACCTGGAGGAAGGCTGCTGGGTCCACCACACCAACGTAGCGAGGAGGCATCTCCGGCTTGAATTTGTGCGGCCACTGCACCTGCCGCAAGGCGGGGGCAAAGGCCCGGAGCCCCACAGTGCCTCCGTGCGCGCTTGTCGGCCCGGCCGAAGGAGCAGTGCTCGCGATGGGAGTTGAACGGGGAAGCGAAGTGGACGGAGCGGTGAAGCGGACAGAGAGGCGAAGCTTCGGCGCACCCCTACCTGGCGCGCCAAATGTCGGATTCAGGGTTCCGCAGACCCTTGAGAGGTTCGAACTCTGGGGTGCGCATGAAGAACACTCTCTCCCCAGTCTGCCCGCTCAACGATCCCACGGCCTAGCTCGACGAACCCAAAGGACAAGAGACACAGGGATTTATCCTGGTTCGGGCCACCTTGCGGTGTAATACCCTACTCCAGCTTTCTGCTGGATTGCCTCGAGGGGCTGAGGATGAACTAATACAGTGGTGGAACAACCTCAGGAGGTGAGGTGTTCTTGGGCTCGATGAGCTGGGGAGGTGGTCAGGGTGGAATGGCCCCGATCCGAGATGCCTGGCTATGGTGGTGGCTAAGTCCTATTTATAGTGGCCTTGGTCCTCTTCCCAAATGTAGGCGGGAAGGGATCCCACAACGGCCAAATTTGAAGGGAGACAACTAGTACAAGCTATCTTGACAAAAGTAGTCTTCGCCTGCAAAAGGCTCTAGTGGTGACGCTGTGGTGGGCTCCGTGATGACCTCCGTCCTGCCATCCTGGCGGTCTTGGTCTCGTTGCACTGATATGGAAACCTTTGCTTGATTCCTCGGTACTCCGCGCCTGCGCTTGCCCCCTTAGCACCAAAGAGGAAACTGGTACACTGCGCCCGCTGGCGCCCGCCTGGCCTTGATCGTCATGGCCCACATCACGTGAACCTCGCGAGGTGCACCTCGCATTGATATCTCCGCTCCTCGGGAGCCAGCCTAGTGGGGCTACCCCCAGGGAGGTCTTGGTGTCGTCCGCTCGTGAGGCATGGCCCCTCGCGAGGGCCTTGAGTTGTTGCTTGCCGAAGCTGGGCCGCACCGGGCCGTTGATGGAGCCACGCCACGGGCCGCATGCAGGCAAGTCTGGGTACCCCCGTTCCCAGGACGCCGACAGGGCTGCCGGTGGTGGCTGCAGTGTGCTGTGGATGGTGGTCCGGTGGTGGCTGCAGTGTGCTGCGGGTGGTGGCTGCAGCGTGTTGTGGAATCCGTGGTGGTGGGGGTGTGCTGCGGATCGGGACCTAGGAAAACGCGTCGTCTCTCTGTCGCATGTGGTGCTGCAGCGGGTCTTCGCGGGAGGGCTTTGGCGGCTGAAGACGGGAGGTGCTCTTCATAGCAGGCTTGGCTCCGGTGGTCTGGGTATCCATTGTGCCCAGATCTGCAGGCTCATTGTTAGGAGATGAGGGACTTGGGCGAAAGCTTTTGACGACGTCGGCGCCTGCGGGTGTCGTGACCTTCTTGGAGGCGTCATCGTAAAGTTCTTCATCTCCTTTCATGTGCTTGGGCTCTCCAGGTGAGAACCTAAACTTCAGTTTTCTGGAGTGGGCGGCGGCGGCGTTTTACGTCATAACCTTCTTGGAGGCGTCGCTTTGGAGGGTCGGCCTTTGGATGTTGTGCGAGCTCTTCCATTTTCATGGGCGGTGTATGCCAGGGCGGCGGCTCCGGGATCTTCAGTTGAAAGCCGAGGCGGCGGCCTCGGGCAGCGGTGCGGCGGTGGCTCTAGGAGGTAGGGCTGTTTGTCGACATGGCTTGGGTGAGGACCTTGAGCTACATGGGCAGCAAGGTTGTCGGCTCGGTCGACGCGTCCTAGCGAGGGCGGTTGGACGGCATGTCGGGGCGGCGGACCCAGATGTGGTGCGGCATTCGTGGTCTGCGTGCGGTTGTCCTGAGCGGTGTGGGCTGCAGACTGCTGTATCGTGCGGCGTTGCTGCTCGAGGGTGAGCGGTGGCGTGTCGGGGCGGCGGCCCCGGATGTGGTGCGGCGTTCGTGGTCTGCGTGCGGTTGACCTGAGCAGTGTGGGTTGCGGGCTGCTATATCGTGCGGCGTTGCTGCTCAAGGGTGAGTGGTGGCATGTCGGGGCGGCGGCTCTGGAAGGCGGTGTCGGTTGAGTGCGCAGGGCGCAACGGAGCAGTGGATGTCGAGGCGGCGGCCTCAGGAGATTTCCAGCTTTGAAGGCATGGACCTTGTGTCGTGTGGGCGACGTGGTTGTCATCGGAGTTGGTCGTGGGTGGGCTTCGCCCTATGTGTTAGTCTTTGGGTGGGCTTGGCCCTTGTTGTTCCGGTTTTGGCCCGGTTTTCCGTAATTAACTGGGCAATTCTCTTCTGCTTAATTAATAGATGAGGCAATATTTGCCTCCGTTTCGAAAAAAACAAAAGGAACATCTTTTTGCAAGAGATTAGTGAGAGGCCTAGAAATTTTAGAGAAGTCTTTAGTGAATCTCCTATAGAAACCAACATGACCAAGGAAACTTCTTATACCTTTGATATCTTTAGGACATGGCATCTTTTCAATAGGATCTACTTTATCTTTATCAACTTCAATACCTCTTTCAGAAATTTTGTGCCCCAAGACAATACCTTCAGTAACCATAAAGTGGCACTTCTCCCAATTCAAGACAAGATTAGTTTCTTCACATCTCTGCAAAACTCGATCAAGGTTGCTTAAGCAATCATCAAAAGAAGTTCCATAAACGGAGAAATCATCCATCAAAGCCTCAACAATCTTTTCACAAAAGTCAAAGAATATAGTAGTCATACATCTTTGAAAGGTAGTAGGTGCATTGCATAAACCAAAAGGCATACGTCTATAAGCAAAAGTACCGAAAGGGCAAGTAAAAGTGGTCTTTTCTTGGTCCTCTTTTGACACAGGTATTTGAGAGAAACTAGAATAACCATCTAGAAAGCAAAAATGTGTATGTTTGGATAGTCTTTCTAGCATTCTATTGCGAAAATCAATTACCATTCCATAACATGTAACAATTCTTTGTGGGATCAATTCATTCTTATCATTAGGAACAATAGTAATACCTCCCTTCTTAGGGACACAATGAACAAGACTTACCCATCTACTATCAGCAATAGGATAAATTATACCCGCCTCCAAAAGCTTTAGTATTTCATTTCTTACCACTTCTTTCATCTTAGGATTTAACCGTCGTTGATGATCAACAACTGGTTTAGCATCAGGCTCCAAATTAATTTTGTGCTGGCATAGAGTGGGACTAATGCCCTTAAGATCATCAAGAGTATATCCAATAGCGGCACGGTGCTTCTTTAGAGTTTTCAATAATTCCTTTTTTTTCATGCTCTGAAAGGTTAGCACCAATAATAACAGGATATATCTTCTTTTCATCAAGATAAGCATATTTCAAAGTATCAGGTAATTGTTTAAGCTCAAACACGGGATCACCCTTGGGGGGAGGAGGATCCCCAAGGATTTCAATAGGCAAATTATGTTTCAAAACAGGCCATTGATTAAAGAATATTTCATCTAATTCCTTTCTTTCTTTCATAAACATATCATTTTCATGGTCTAGCAAATGTTGTTCTAAAGGATAAGTAGAAGGCACGACAATAGAAGCAAGACCAATAATTTCATCCTTACTAGGCAATTATTTATCATGGGGTTGTCTACAAAATTTGGAAAAATTAAAATCATGAGATATATCCCCAAAACTTCCAGTAACAATTTCTTTCTCACAGTCTATCTTAGCATTAACAGTATTCAAGAAGGGTCTACCAAATATGATGGGGCAAAAATCATGTTGCGGGGAAGCAAGAACAAGAAAATCAGTAGGGTATTTTTTCCCACACAAGACTTCAACATCTCTAACAATCCCAATTGGTGATATAGTATCTCTATTGGCAAGCTTAATAGTAACATCAATATCTTCTATCTCAGCAGGTGCAATATCATTCATAATTTCTTTATATAAACTAAAAGGAATTGCACTCACACTAGCACCCAAATCACATAAGCCATGATAACAATGATCTCCTATTTTAACAGAAAAAACAGGCATGCCAACAATGGGTCTATGTTTATCTTTAGTATTGGGTTTAGCAATTCTAGCAGCTTCATCACAGAAATAAATAACATGCCCATCAATATTATCGACCAAGAGATCTTTACCATAGCAATACTAGGTTCAACTTTAATTTGTTCAGGGGGTGTAGGTGTTCTAGTATAACTCTTACGAACCACAGTTGAAGCTTTGTCATGGTCCTTTATCCTAACAGGAAAAGGTGGTTTCTCAATATAAGCAGTAGGAACAATAGGATCAACATTATAAGTAATAGTTTCTTCTACAACTTTATTAGGTTCTATTACTTTTACTTCAATGGGAGGATGATATTTAAACCACTGCTCCTTAGGAAGATCAACATGAGTAGCAAATGATTCACAGAAAGAAGCTACTATCTCAGAGTCAAGTCCATATTTAGTGCTAAAATCACGAAAAGCATCGGTATCCATAAAAGATTTAAGACAATCAAAATTAAGGTTTATACCTGACTCCTTACCTTGGTCGAGTTCCCAATCTTCAGAGTTGCGTTTAATTCTTTCCAACAAATCCCATTTGAATTCAGTATCCTTCTTCATAAAAGAACCAGTACAAGAAGTATCGAGCATGGATTGATCATTACGAGAAAGCCGATCATAAAAATTCTGAATAATAATTTCTCTTGAGAGATCATGATTGGGGCATGAATATAACATTGACTCAAGCCTCCCCCAATCTTGAGCGATACTTTCTCCTTCACGAGGCCAAAAATTATATATGTAACTCTGATCACGATGAACCAGATGCGTAGGATAAAACTTCTGATGAAATTCCAATTCAATCGGTTGTAGTTCCACGACCCAATATCATCACATAGCCTATACCATGTCAATGCCTTTTCCTTCAAAGATAAAGGGAATACCTTCTTCTTGAGAACATCCTCGGACAAACCTGCAAGCTTAAATAATCCACACACTTCATCCATATAGATTAGTTGCATATCGGGATGTAATGTTCCATCTCCTGCATAAGGATTAGCTAGCAGTTTCTCTATCATACCTGAAGGAATTTCATAATAAATATTTTTAGTAGGTGCAGTGGGTTGAGGGGCAACTCTTTGCTCTTCCGGCCGGGGTGAAGATACCCCGAACAAGCCCCTCAAAGGATTATTATCCATAGTGACAAGTGATAGTAAATTTCAGCACACTATATAAATGTTTCCTTACCAAATTCCACTCACCAAAGGCGCTTCACTCCCCGACAACGGCGCCAGAAAAGATTCTTGATGATCCACAAGTATAGGGGATCTATTGTAGTCCTTTCGATAAGTAAGAGTGTTGAACCCAACGAGGAGCAGAAGGAAATGACAAGCGGTTTTCAGCAAGGTATTCTCTGCAAGCACTGAAATCATTGGTAACAGATAGTTGTGTGATAAGATAATTCGTAACTGGTAACAAGTAACAAAAGTAAAGAAGGTGCAGCAAGGTGGCCCAATCCTTTTTTAGCAAAGGACAAGCCTGGACGAACTCTTATATAAAGCAAAGCGCTCCCGAGGACACATGTGAATTACTGTCAAGCTAGTTTTCATCATGCTCATATGATTCACATTCGTTACTTTGATAATTTGATATGTGGGTGGACCGGTGCTTGGGTGCTGTCCTTCCTTGGACAAGCCTCCCACTTATGATTAACCCCTCCCGCAAGCATCTGCAACTATGAAAGAAGAATTAAGATAAATCTAACCATAGCATGAAACATATGGATCCTCATCTACTTATTACTTCCCAATGCCTTCCCCTAGGCCCAAATCATGGTGAAGTTTCATGTAGTCGACATTCACATAACACCACTAGAGGAAAGACAACATACATCTCATCAAAATATCAAACGAATACCAAATTCACATGATTACTTATAACAAGACTTCTCTCATGTCCTCAGGAACAAACGTAACTAATCACAAAGCATATTCATGTTCATAATCAGAGGAGTATTAATTATCATTAAGGATCTGAACATACGATCTTCCACCGAATAAACCAACTAGCATTAGCTACAAGGAGTAATCAACACTACTAGCAACCCAGAGGTACCGATCTGAGGTTTTGAGACAAAGATCGGATAAAAGAGATGAACTAGGGTTTGAGAGGAGATGGTGCTAGTGAAGATGTTGATGGAGATTGACCCCCTCTCGATGAGAGGATCGTTGGTGATGACGATGGCGATGATTTCTCCCTCCCGGAGGGAAGTTTTCCCAACAGAACAGCTCCGCCGGAGCCCTAGATTGGTTCTGCCCAGGTTCCGCCTCGAGACGGCGACGCTTCGTCCCAAAAGCTTCCTTCTTATTTTTTCCAGGTCAAAACACACCATATAGTAGAAGATGGGCATCGGGGGCCTGCCAGGTGGCCCACAAGGCAGGGGGTGCGCCCAGGGGGTAGGGCACCCCCACCCTTGTGGATGGCTGGTGGCCCCCCTCTGTTGCTTTCTTCGCCCAATATTTTATATTAATTCCAAAATGACTCTCCGTGAAGTTTCAGGACTTTTGAAGTTGTGCATAATAGGTCTCTAATATTTGCTCCTTTTCTAGTCCAGAATTCCAGCTGCCAGCATTCTCCCTCTTCATGTAAACCTTGTAAAATAAGAGAGAAAAGGCATAAGTATTGTGCTATAGTGTGTAATAACAGCCCATAATGCAATAAATATTGATATAAAAGCATGACGCAAAATGGACGTATCAGTAACACTTTAAGGAAGATGACATAATATAGACAAAATAAAACCAAGCAATACAATAAACCCAGTTGTTTTCTCCTTAGTAGCAACAATACAAATACTATGCACCACGTCCACTAAAAATCTAGCTAAAGAAAACTCATAAATTAGAAAGCATTACATAGCTATAACAATCAGAAAGCATTACATAGCTATAACAATCACACATAATAAAGTTCAAAAAAGACTCGATTACTTTCAATGAATAATCTAATCATAAACCCATAATTCATCAGATCCCAACAAACGCACCGCAAAAAAAAAGATTACTTCGAATAGAATTATGAGGAGAATATGGTATTGAAAATCAAAGAGAGAGAGAGAGTCATCTAGCTAACCACTATGGTGAAGGAAATATGCCCTAGAGGCAATAATAAAGTTATTATTTATTTCCTTTTATCATGATAAATGTTTATTATTCATGCTAGAATTGTATTAACCGGAAACATAATACTTGTGTGAATACTTAGACAAAACAAAGTGTCACTAGTATGCCTCCACTTGACTAGCTCGTTGATCAAAGATGGTTATGTTTCCTAGCCATTGACATGAGTTGTCATTTGATTAACGGGATCACATCATTAGGAGAATGATGTGATTGACCTGACCCATTCCGTTAGCTTAGCACTCGATTGTTTAGTATGTTGCTATTGCTTTCTTCATGACTTATACATGTTCCTATGACTATGAGATTATGCAACTCCCGTTTACCGGAGGAACACTTTGTGTGCTACCAAACGTCACAACGTAATTGGGTGATTATAAAGGTGCTCTACAGGTGTCTCCGAAGGTACTTGTTGGGTTGGCGTATTTCGAGATTAGGATTTGTCACTCCGATTGTCGGAGAGGTATCTCTGGGCCCTCTCGGTAATGCACATTACTTAAGCCTTGCAAGCATTGCAACTAATGAGTTTGTTGCGAGATGATGTATTACGGAACGAGTAAAGAGACTTGCCGGTAACGATATTGAACTAGGTATTGAGATACCGACGATCGAATCTCGGGCTAGTAACATACCGATGACAAAGGGAACGACGTATGTTGTTATGCGGTCTGACCGATAAAGATCTTCATAGAATATGTGGGAGCCAATATGAGCATCCAGGTTCCGCTATTGGTTATTGACCGGAGACGTGTCTCGGTCATGTCTACATAGTTCTCGAACCCGTAGGGTCCGCACGCTTAACGTTTTGATGGCAGTTATATTATGAGTTTATATTTTTTGATGTACCGAAGGTTGTTCGGAGTCCCGGATGTGATCACGGACATGACGAGGAGTCTCAAAATGGTCGAGACATAAAGATTGATATATTGGATGCCTATGTTTGGATATCGGAAGTGTTCCGGGTGAAATCGGGATTTTACCGGAGTACCGGGAGGTTACCGGAACCCCCCGACAACATAATGGGCCTTAGTGGGCCTAGGTGGAAGAGAGAAGAGGTGGCTAGGGCTGGGCTGCGCCCCCCTCCCCCCTAGTCCGAATAGGACAAGGAGAAGGGGGCGGCGCCCCCTTCCTTCTTCTCCCTCTTCTCTTTCCCCCCTCCCAAGTCCTAATCCAACTAGGAAAAGGGGGGAGTCCTACTCCCGGTGGGAGTAGGACTCCTCCTGGCGCGCCCCAAGGCTGGCCGCACCTTCCCCCCTTTGCTCCTTTATATACGGGGGCAGGGGGTACCCCATAGACACAACAATTGATCATTGATCTCTTAGCCGTGTGCGGTGCCCCCCTCCACCATATTACACCTTGATAATATCGTAGCGGTGCTTAGGCGAAGCCCTGCGTCGGTAGAACATCATCATCGTCACCACGCCGTCGTGCTGACAAAACTCTCCCTCAACACTCGGCTGGATCGGAGTTCAAGGGACGTCATCGAGCTGAACGTGTGCTGAACTCGGAGGTGCCGTGCGTTCGGTACTTGATCGGTCGGATCGTGAAGACGTACGACTACATCAACCGCGTTGTGTTAACGCTTCCGCTTTCGGTCTACGAGGATACGTGGACAACACTCCCCCTCTCGTTGCTATGCATCACCATGATTTTGCGTGTGCGTAGGAATATTTTTGAAATTACTACGTTCCCCAACAGTGGCATCCGAGCCTGGTTTTATGCGTAGATGTCATATGCACGAGTAGAACACAAGTGAGTTGTGGGCGATATAAGTCATACTGCTTACCAGCATGTCATACTTTGGTTCGGCGGTATTGTTGGATGAAGCGGCCCGGACCGACATTACGCGTACGCTTACGCGAGACTGGTTCTTCCGACGTGCTTTGCACAGAGGTGGCTGGCGGGTGTCAGTTTCTCCAACTTTAGTTGAACCGAGTGTGGCTACGCCCGGTCCTTGCGAAGGTTAAAACATCACCAACTTGACAAACTATCGTTGTGGTTTTGATGCGTAGGTAAGAACGGTTCTTGCTAAGCCCGTAGCATCCACATAAAACTTGCAACAACAAAGTAGAGGACGTCTAACTTGTTTTTGCAGGGCATGTTGTGATGTGATATGGTCAAGACATGATGCTAAATTTTATTGTATGAGATAATCATGTTTTGTAACCGAGTTATCGGCAATTTGCAGGAGCCATATGGTTGTCGCTTTATTGTATGCAATGCAATCGCCATGTAATTGTTTTACTTTATCACTAAGCGGTAGCGATAGTCGTAGAAGCAATAGTTGGCGAGACGGCAACGATGCTACGATGGAGATCAAGGTCTCGCGCCGGTGACGATGGGGATCATGACGGTGCTTCGGAGATGGAGATCACAAGCACAAGATGATGATGGCCATATCATATCACTTATATTGATTGAATGTGATGTTTATCTTTTTATGCATCTTATCTTGCTTTGATTGATGGTAGCATTATAAGAGGATTCCTCACTAAATTATCAAAGTATAAGTGTTCTCCCTGAGTATGCACCGTTGCGAAAGTTCTTCGTGCTGAGACACCACGTGATGATCGGGTGTGATAGGCTCTACGTTCAAATACAACGGGTGCAAAACAGTTGCACACGCGGAATACTCAGGTTAAACTTGACGAGCCTAGCATATAACAGATATGGCCTCGGAACACAGAGACCGAAAGGTCGAGCGTGAATCATATAGTAGATATGATCAACATAGTGATGTTCACCATTGAAACTACTCCATCTCATGTGATGATCGGACATGGTTTAGTTGATATGGATCACGTGATCACTTAGAGGATTAGAGGGATGTCTATCTAAGTGGGAGTTCTTAAGTAATATGATTAATTGAACTTGAATTTATCATGAACTTAGTACCTGATAGTATCTTGCTTGTCTATGTTAATTGTAGATAGATGGCCCGTGCTGTTGTTCCGTTGAATTTTAATGCGTTCCTTGAGAAAGCAAAGTTGAAAGATGATGGTAGCAATTACACGGACTGGGTCCGTAACTTGAGGATTATCCTCATTGCTGCACAGAAGAATTACGTCCTGGAAGCACCGCTGGGTGCCAGGCCTGCTGCAGGAGCAACACCAGATGTTATGAACGTCTGGCAGAGCAAAGCTGATGACTACTCGATAGTTCCGTGTTCCATGCTTTATGGCTTAGAACCGGGTCTTCAACGACGTTTTGAACGTCATGGAGCATATGAGATGTTCCAGGAGTTGAAGTTAATATTTCAAGCAAATGCCCGGATTGAGAGATATGAAGTCTCCAATAATTTCCATAGCTGCAAGATGGAAGAGAATAGTTCTGTCAGTGAGCATATACTCAAAATGTATGGGTATAACAATCACTTGATTCAACTGGGAGTTAATCTTCCGGATGATAGCGTCATTGACAGAATTCTTCAATCACTGCCACCAAGCTACAAGAGCTTCGTGATGAACTATAACATGCAAGGGATGGATAAGACGATTCCCGAGCTCTTCGCAATGCTAAAGGCTGCGGAGGTAGAAATCAAAAAGGAGCATCAAGTGTTGATGGTCAATAAGACCACTAGTTTCAAGAAAAAGGGCAAAGGGAAGAAGAAGGGGAACTTCAAGAAAAACAGCAAGCAAGTTGCTGTTCAGGAGAAGAAACCCAAGTCTGGACCTAAGCCTGAGACTGAGTGCTTCTACTGCAAGCAGACTGGTCACTGGAAGCGTAACTGCCCCAAGTATTTGGCGGATAAGAAGGATGGCAAGGTTAACAAAGGTATATGTGATATACATGTTATTGATGTGTACCTTACTAATGCTCGCAGTAGCACCTGGGTATTTGATACTGGTTCTGTTGCTAATATTTGCAACTCGAAACAGGGGCTACGGATTAAGCGAAGATTGGCTAAGGACGAGGTGACGATGCGCGTGGGAAATGGTTCCAAAGTCGATGTGATCGCGGTTGGCACGCTACCTCTACATCTACCTTCGGGATTAGTTTTAGACCTAAATAATTGTTATTTGGTGCCAGCGTTAAGCATGAACATTATATCTGGATCTTGTTTGATGTGAGACGGTTATTCATTTAAATCAGAGAATAATGGTTGTTCTATTTATATGAGTAATATCTTTTATGGTCATGCACCCTTGAAGAGTGGTCTATTTTTGTTGAATCTCGATAGTAGTGATACACATATTCATAATATTGAAGCAATGCAGAGTTGATAATGATAGTGCAACTTATTTGTGGCACTGCCGTTTAGGTCATATCGGTGTAAAGCGCATGAAGAAACTCCATACTGATGGACTTTTGGAACCACTTGATTATGAATCACTTGGTACTTGCGAACCGTGCCTCATGGGCAAGATGACTAAAACACCGTTCTCCGGAACTATGGAGAGAGCAACAGATTTGTTGGAAATCATACATACAGATGTATGTGGTCCGATGAATATTGAGGCTCGTGGCGGATATCGTTATTTTCTCACCTTCACAAATGATTTGAGCAGATATGGGTATATCTACTTAATGAAACATAAGTCTGAAACATTTGAAAAGTTCAAAGAATTTCAGAGTGAAGTTGAAAATCATCATAACAAGAAAATAAAATTTCTACGATCTGATCGTGGAGGAGAATATTTGAGTTATGAGTTTGGTCTTCATTTGAAACAATGCGGAATAGTTTCGCAACTCACGCCACCCGGAACACCACAACGTAATGGTGTGTCCGAATGTCGTAATCGTACTTTACTAGATATGGTGCGATCTATGATGTCTCTTACTGATTTACCGCTATCGTTTTGGGGTTATGTTTTAGAGACGGCTGCATTCACGTTAAATAGGGCACCATCGAAATCCGTTGAGACGACGCCTTATGAACTGTGGTTTGGCAAGAAACCAAAGTTGTCATTTCTTAAAGTTTGGGGCTGCGATGCTTATGTGAAAAAACTTCAACCTGATAAGCTCGAACCCAAATCGGAGAAATGTGTCTTCATAGGATACCCAAAGGAGACTGTTGGGTACACTTTCTATCACAGATCCGAAGGCAAAACTTTTGTTGCTAAATTCGGAAATTTTCTGGAGAAGGAGTTTCTCTCGAAAGAAGTGAGTGGGAGGAAAGTAGAACTTGATGAGGTAACTGTACCTGCTCCCTTATTGGAAAGTAGTTCATCACAGAAATCGGTTTCTGCGACACCTACACCAATTAGTGAGGAAGTTAATGATGATGATCATGAAACTTCAGATCAAGTTATTACTGAACCTCGTAGATCAACCAGAGTAAGACCCGCACCACAGTGGTACGGTAATCCTGTTCTGGAGGTTATGTTACTAGACCATGACGAACCTACGAACTATGAAGAAGCGATGGTGAGCCCAGATTCCGCAAAATGGCTTGAGGCCATGAAATCCGAGATGGGATCCATGTATGAGAACAAAGTATGGACTTTGGTTGACTTGCCCGATGATCGACAAGCCATTGAAAATAAATGGATCTTCAAGAAGAAGACTGACGCTGACGGTAATGTTAGTGTCTACAAAGCTCGACTTGTTGCGAAAGGTTTTCGACAAGTTCAAGGGATTGACTACGATGAGACCTTCTCACCCGTAGCGATGCTTAAGTCTGTCCGAATCATGTTAGCAATTGCCGCATTTTATGATTATGAAATTTGGCAAATGGATGTCAAAACTGCATTCCTGAATGGATTTCTGGAAGAAGAATTGTATATGATGCAACCGGAAGGTTTTGTCGATCCAAAGGGAGCTAACAAAGTGTGCAAGCTCCAGCGATCCATTTATGGACTGGTGCAAGCCTCTCGGAGTTGGAATAAACGCTTTGATAGTGTGATCAAAGCATTTGGTTTTGTACAGACTTTTGGAGAAGCCTGTATTTACAAGAAAGTGAGTGGGAGCTCTGTAGCATTTCTGATATTATATGTGGATGACATATTGCTGATTGGAAATGATATAGAATTTCTGGATAGCATAAAGGGATACTTGAATAAGAGTTTTTCAATGAAAGACCTCGGTGAAGCTGCGTATATATTGGGCATCAAGATCTATAGAGATAGATCAAGACGCTTAATTGGACTTTCACAAAGCACATACCTTGACAAAGTTTTGAAGAAGTTCAAAATGGATCAAGCAAAGAAAGGATTCTTGCCTGTGTTACAAGGTGTGAAGTTGAGTAAGACTCAATGCCCGACCACTGCAGAAGATAGAGAGAAGATGAAAGATGTTCCCTATGCTTCAGCCATAGGCTCTATCATGTATGCAATGCTGTGTACCAGACCTGATGTATGCCTTGCTATAAGTCTAGCAGGAAGGTACCAAAGTAATCCAGGAGTGGATCACTAGACGGCGGTCAAGAACATCCTGAAATACCTGAAAAGGACTAAGGATATGTTTCTCGTTTATGGAGGTGACAAAGAGCTCATCGTAGATGGTTACGTCGATGCAAGCTTTGACACTGATCCGAACGATTCTAAATCGCAAACAGGATACGTGTTTACATTGAACGGTGGAGCTGTCAGTTGGTGCAGTTCTAAACAAAGCGTCGTGGCGGGATCTACGTGTGAAGCGGAGTACATAGCTGCTTCAGAAGCAGCAAATGAAGGAGTCTGGATGAAGGAGTTCATATCCGATCTAGGTGTCATACCTAGTGCATCGGGTCCAATGAAAATCTTTTGTGACAATACTGGTGCAATTGCCTTAGCAAAGGAATCCAAATTTCACAAGAGAACCAAGCACATCAAAAGACGCTTCAATTCCATCCAGGATTTAGTCCAGGTGGGAGACATAGAAATTTGCAAGATACATACGGATCTGAATGTTGCAGACCCGTTGACTAAGCCTCTTCCACGAGCAAAACATGATCAGCACCAAGGCTCCATGGGTGTAAGAATCATTACTGTGTAATCTAGATTATTGACTCTAGTGCAAGTGGGAGACTGAAGGAAATATGCCCTAGAGGCAATAATAAAGTTATTATTTATTTCCTTATATCATGATAAATGTTTATTATTCATGCTAGAATTGTATTAACCGGAAACATAATACTTGTGTGAATACATAGACAAAACAAAGTGTCACTAGTATGCCTCTACTTGACTAGCTCATTAATCAAAGATGGTTATGTTTCCTAGCCATTGACACGAGTTGTCATTTGATTAACGAGCTCACATCATTAGGAGAATGATGTGATTGACCTGACCCATTCCGTTAGCTTAGCACTCAATCGTTTAGTATGTTGCTATTGCTTTCTTCATGACTTATACATGTTCCTATGACTATGAGATTATGCAACTCCCGTTTACCGGAGGAACACTTTGTGTGCTACCAAACGTCACAACGTAACTGGGTGATTATAAAGGTGCTCTACAGGTGTCTCCGAAGGTACTTGTTGGGTTGGCGTATTTCGAGATTAGGATTTGTCACTTCGATTGTCGGAGAGGTATCTCTGGGCCCTCTCGGTAATGCACATCACTTAAGCCTTGCAAGCATTGCAACTAATGAGTTTGTTGCGAGATGATGTATTACGGAACGAGTAAGGAGACTTGCCGGTAACGATATTGAACTAGGTATTGAGATACCGACGATCGAATCTCGGGCTAGTAACATACCGATGACAAAGGGAACAACGTATGTTGTTATGCGGTCTGACCGATAAAGATCTTCATAGAATATGTGGGAGCCAATATGAGCATCCAGGTTCCGCAATTGGTTATTGACCGGAGACGTGTCTCGGTCATGTTTACATAGTTCTCGAACCTGTAGGGTCCGCACGCTTAACGTTTCGATGACAGTTATATTATGAGTTTATATGTTTTGATGTACCGAAGGTTGTTTGGAGTCCCGGATGTGATCACGGACATGACGAGGAGTCTCGAAATGGTCGAGACATAAAGATTGATATATTGGAAGCCTATGTTTGGATATCAGAAGTGTTCCGGGTGAAATCGGGATTTTACCGGAGTACCGGGAGGTTACCGGAACCCCCCGGCAACATAATGGGCCTTAGTGGGCCTAGGTGGAAGAGAGAAGAGGCGGCTAGGGCTGGGCCGCGCGCCCCTCCCCCCTAGTCCGAATAGGACAAGGAGAAGGGGGCGGCGCCCTCCTTCCTTCTTCTCCCTCTTCTCTTTCCCCCTCCCAAGTCCTAATCCAACTAGGAAAAGGGGGGGGGGAGTCCTACTCCCGGTGGGAGTAGGACTCCTCTTGGCGCGCCCCAAGGCTGGCCGCACCTTCCCCCCTTTGCTCCTTTATATACGGGGGCAGGGGGCACCCCATAGACACAACAATTGATCATTGATCTCTTAGCCGTGTGCGGTGCCCCCCTCCACCATATTACACCTCGATAATATCGTAGCGGTGCTCAGGCGAAGCCCTGCGTCGGTAGAACATCATCATCGTCACCACGCCGTCGTGCTGACGAAACTCTCCCTCAACACTCGGCTGGATCGGAGTTCGAGGGACGTCATCGAGCTGAACGTGTGCTGAACTCGGAGGTGCCGTGCGTTCGGTACTTGATTGGTCGGATCATGAAGATGTACGACTACATCAACCGCGTTGTGTTAACGCTTCTGCTTTCGGTCTATGAGGATACGTGGACAACACTCTCCCCTCTCGTTGCTATGCATCACCATGATCTTGCGTGTGCATATGATTTTTTTTGAAATTACTACGTTCCCCAACATATGGACCCATAGGTCCCGTGGGAACTACTCACACATCATCGGAGGTGCAACAAGGTTGACATGTAGAAGCCCTCCGTGATGGATCCCCCTCTGGCAAAGTACCGACGAAGGCTTCCAGATGGGATCACGGAAGAACATAAGATTGCGTCAGTGGAAAAGTTGTTTCATTGGTGCTTCTGGGGTTTTTCCAATATTTCAGAATTAATAGCACTGGAATTAGGTCAGACGGAACCACGAGGGGCCCACAAGACATCAGGGCCCTACCCCCAGGGTGCGCCCTATTCTCATGTCGTCTCCTCATTTCTCTTGCGGACTCCCTCCGAAGCTTTCAGGGTCTCTTATGTTCCAGAAAAATCATCAAAAAGTTTCGTTGTGTTTGGACTTCGTTTGGCATGGATTTTTTGAAAAACCAAAAACAAGCATAAAACAACAACTACCACTTGGCACTAGGTTAATAGGTTAGTTTCCAAAAATAATATAAAATTGCATATAAAGTATATCATATTGATAGTATAATAGCATGAAACAATCAAAAATTATAGATACGTTGGAGACGTATCAAACATCACGGAAAAAGGTGGTAATGTCCAACCCCTCTCTCTGAAAGTAAGATTGGAGTGCTTGCTGGTAACATGGTAAAAATGGATGACTAGTGATAATCTTGGTAGGGTATCTCTAGTCGATTCGCATGGGAAATGTAGTGTTACGGGACAATATGAGTTGCTTCATCGTATCGTACAATGTATGATCTCTGCAGAGTTAAATCTATTCGAATTGCCGTGTCCACGGTCATGGACGAGTCGGTATAAGTTACACTATTTGGTCATTGTTGAACTTGGAGGCTTCAATCAAAATAAAAGAGTAGGTAACTTAAATCAAGAAAGATTGTTGAGTAGGTGAAATCGATACGACTTGTGATGTTGAGAAATACATGTATTAGCCATGGAATGGCTATGGTAAGATCGGTCCTAGTGACCATGAGAGTTTGTTTGTGATCTTCGAATGATCATGACAAACATTCGATCATTATACATTTATACGTGTGTATGCTTTATCTTCATACTTGCTAGATAAGTTATGCCATGCCATGATAGCTAGAATTGCTATGATAGTGTTAAATGTCATGTATTGTTTTGCATGTTGATATATGTTTTGGTTCTTGAGTCAAAGTACTCGCTGACATTGTTGTTTTTGCCAGATCCAGCCGAGCTGTCATCTTCCCCTATCGTGAAGTCGGAGAGTTAGTTTGCTAGGAGATTTTCTCAGCCAATTCCATGTGGATTGGTGTCTAGCCTTTAGCCATTGGAACCCTAGTTTAGTCATCCGTTGTAAACTCTACTTGTCAAGACTCTATCTTGACACTGTACTTAGTCACTTTATTAAGGTCCCGCGAACCCTTTTGTTTATTCGATTCTATGTGTATGATATCATGTTTGTCAAGACTCGTGTCAACGTGATTTCTGGGTTGGCACAAGTGACACATCAATTGTGTGAATTTGTTGTGTGACACAACTTCCCTCTATCAACATGGCATCGGCCAACGTGTTAAGCTAAGACGGTCAGAACGGGCATATATAGGGTCAGTAGGACCACTCATGAACCACCATATTGAGGGATTTTTTTTGGGAAATCTAGACGTCGCCTTGTAAATGGAATTAAGATTAACCTCGTACTTGTGCGGAAGAATTAGAATTCCAATGCATTTAACTTTTACTATTTTTAAAGGAACCAATGCATTGACGTAGGCTGGATGATGTACTCTCATGGGAGCCGGACGCGCGGGGTATCTTCACCGTGCGCAACGCTTACAAGACCGCTCTGGAGGAGCAGACCCGAACCACCGCATGCGCCACGAGCACGACACCGAACGGCACTCGTGCCGTCTGGAAGGCAGCGTGGGGGTGTCGTGCTCCCCCTAAGGTACGAGTCTTCGCATGGCGGGTTGCTACTAATTTGCTGGCCACACTTGAAAATAAATGTAAGCGAAAGCTCGAGGTCTCTGATACATGTGTTTTATGTGGAATGAAACGAGAGGATACATTTCACGCCTTATGCAGATGCCCCTTGGCTCGGGGACTATGGACGGAGATGGCGAATAGGAGAAGAATGATCAAGATGGAAAACATAACCAACACCGGTCCTGAATGGATCATCCATTTTCTTGATGGCGACATTGTGGAGGAGCGGCTTCCTCTGATCATGACACTGTGGCGGAACTGGCATCTGTGGAATGAGGTCTATCACAACAAGCTGGCGCCACCCGTTGACGCGTCTACCAGATTCTTATGTGGCTACATGGATACCTTGCTTGACATACAACAGAACCCAAGTGTTGATTTCACTAAAGGGAAGATGGTGGTCTCACATAGGGGCTGGAGGAGAAATAGTAAACCGCATGATGTAACAGCAGTGTGCATTGGAAGAAGCCACAACTGGGATCGGTAAAGCTCAACACTAATGGCTCGTGGAAGGAGGAGGATGGCACAGGTGGAGCCGGCATGATACTACGCAACCACAGCGGTGCCGTCATTTTTGCAGCATGTCGCTTCATTCAGCGTTGTGCGAGTGCATTGGAGGCAGAGATGGCAGCGCTCACGGAGGGAGTTTCACTAGCTCTTGAGTGGAGTTCAGATCAGCTCATCATAGAGACGGATTGTGCGGTGGCATCGCGAATGATCGGTGACCCTGCTATAGATAGATCACCCATGGCAGCAATGGTGAGCGACATTAGATATCTATTTCACACTCGGCACCATGAGATAAGAACCATCATGCGTGAGCACAACAGTGCCAGTCACACCCTCGCATAGACGGGCCGATCGCTCCAAAGATAGCAGTGTGGTTACGATGTGTCCCTACTGAAATTGAAGCTATATGTAAGCATGATTATAATGACCTTGGTTAAGTAATGGAAGACTCTTATTTCGCAAATAAAATAAAATAAAGGAACCAATGCATTTAACTCGGTACATAGTGTACATAAAGACGCAGTCTCACTTCCCGTTTCCGTAACGGATAGAGTTCATTTTGTAAGATAGATACCCAGGATCTATCCTCAGTTTACTGCCCGGCAGTTGACCCTGATTTCACCGTACGCCCCCGTGAGCACACCGAGATTGCCCAGCTTCACCATGGCGGCCGCGAAGTCGCTGCCGAACTGATCATTGTTGGACGCGTAGCTCCTGACCAGACCGTCCGTGGAGCCGCCGTCGTACAGCGCCTGGTCGGAGTGGAGCAGCCCCCGATGGCTGAGGAGGCCGGAGAAGTAGCTGTTGTCGAAGTAGTCGGGCGAGGAGGCGTCGAGAGGCGCGAGGTTGCCGTCGTTGCCACCACCCTGTGGGCAGTCGCCTCGCAGCGACGCCGCGAAGGTCCCGTCGATGTCGGTGTCGGCGTAGATCCGGTTTCGGTAATTCTGGCATTGCGCCCGGCCGATGGTGTGCCCCCCTGCAGCAATGTGGATTCACGTGGTGATCGACCGGTCGAGGCATTATCGACAGAGCTGTACCGGAGATCTATCGATGCGTCGCTCTCGCATTTCGCTTTCCAATGTACTAGTAGTACGTTGTGATAGAGTGAGCATGCATGATTGCGTGGTGATTTTCTTCTTTTGAATTTGGAGGAGAGCACGGTGGTGAATGAATTATGAGGTTGTTGGGCCTGAGTGACTACTCGAGTGATGATCAGGTTCTCAAGCAAAAAGGTGATTGATGGCTCGTGCAAGCCTTGTCTGGTCGGCAAAAGGAAAGGTGGTGACAAGCGCAGGGACAAGAGCCATCGATCACCATCTTGAATTCAGGCGATGCGGGCAAAACGCTGGCGTGTCCGTCCGTTGCTATGATCAGTGATGGATGCACAACTCCATCATTAACTAGGTAGGTACACCAGACGAAGCAGCCAAGTCTTTTGAGAAAAAGGAGTCATAATGGAACAAAAAAGCCTACATGTGTATACTAGCTAGCCATGCATACGTGCGCACTTGGTTGTATGCCAGTCGCCAGACATGCTTCGCAATCTAACAGTGTGACTGACTCTTCTATGTGGTCTATCAATGCATGCATGTCTCCGGGTAATTTGTGCATCATGGCTATCAGCAGTGTGCAGGCAAGGCAGCGCATTTTACCTGAGAGAGCAACCATGTCGGTGCTGCTTAATCCCTTCTTGGAGAAAGCGGCGAGGAGATCATTGAGGTTGGAGTTGGGGCCGGGGAGGTCACTGTTGGCCAAGGACGCACTTGCGGTGGTGGCGTCCCTCCTCCCAAGTAGAACCGTCCATGATGGCCCCCCTAGCTGCGCAGGAGTACTGATTGTCACTTCCTACGCATACTTCCATTCCGCCGATGGAACGATCGGTATTTTCGCTCAAGCGCGAGAAGGTGACAGAGAGCTGTAAATTTAGGCTTTAGTTTACGTGGACGACGGCGTCGTGGGCAGCGACGGCGAGGATGTCGGCGCAGGAGACGGTCCCCGGGCAAATCAGCTCCAGCAGCAGCTTGATCCTGTCAATCACCTCGAAACCGCGCAGCGACCCTGCGTTCGGCCCCGCCCCCTTTTCGCCGGTGAAGCTGGGCGTGTCGTCCAGCAGCACGGACGCGTCGCACCCCTATCGTACACACATGCATCCACCATCAAACAAGTTCACTTACGATATTGAAAGAGGACCAAGGGAATAACAGAGGAAGATCCTGAGGACTTGCTTGCACAAAGCAGTCGTGGAAGTAAAGCCGGAGAAGGGAGGCGCCCATGCGGCGGTCGAGCAGCACCGCCGTCGCCACGGTAGTCCTGATAGTGAGAAGCGCCGCGGGGCAAGAAGAACCGTAGTAGTTCTCCGACAGCTGCGCGTTCGCTACCGCGGCACAAGTTGCTGCGAGGAGCAAGAGAAAAGGTGGGAGACGAGTGCTGGCACGAGCCATGAGAGATCTAAGTATCTCGAGGCTCACCTTTCGGCTTTGGGATAGCCCTCCGCGGTGCAGTTCCAAAGCATATTTATAGGCAACAACTTGAGGAATTACAGGCATGTACTAGCTTCTTTTTTTTCCGAAAAGAAGGATGTATCTCCGGCCTCTCCATCTGGCGATGCATATAGCTATTTTATTAATTATTCACAAAGTCCTTACAAAGCTAATACATCACTAAACCTGACACTTATCGCTACTCCAATCCCCGTGATGAAGGGGTGCCGAATGTCCGAGCCTAATACCAAATAGACATCACACCAACACCTAGCATCTAATGCCGGATGCCTCATCCAAGCCATATACCTGGACTGGCTTACACACCAGTCCGGCACACTTTCAGTGGGCACCACATGCGCACGCTGCAATGGCCGTCACCTCCTTCACCCATCGATCCATCCTCAGATCAGATACTGACGCATCGACCTTGCTAGGCCTCTCTGCCATCGACGCCACCACGACGCCAGACAACGTCGTCCTCCTACACGAGTCCATCGTCACCCATCGGACGCCGAGTCTCCACTGCGCCACGCCGCTGAGATCCGACGCCATTGATGTGTAGGATGAAGCACCGTTGCACCACATACCGACGCCCAACCACCAAGCCGTCCACATGTCCGTCCAGCCGATGAATGTCTCCAAAGATGATGCCCCATGGGGGTGACGACGACGACGTCGCCATCATCTGATCCAGGAGGCCCCTCAACGCCTCCAACGAGGGCTACGACGCCCACGGGCGCCGCCGTCAATGGTAGCCTCCTCCAGATCCGAGGTTTCCCCCGGAAACAATGGAGCGAGGGACGCCCCCACCATCGCCTCCAACGAGGAAAACGACACCCACAGGCACCGCCGACGATGGTGGCATCCTCACCCGCTTCAGCAGCTAGGCCACCATCTACTCCTCCACTTGATCCATCGCCGGGAAGCCACTGCGAGGCAACACCCACCGACCATATCTCTTTGGACCAACAATGAAGACAGCCAAAGGTAGATAAGGTCTCATCACTACGTGACCGGCGACATGGCCACACACACGTCGTCCCGAGGCACCCACTCAAGATTCACCATCACAGCCACACCTTCAAGCCGCGACGGAGGGACGCCCCGCCGCCGCCATCACCCCCCCCCCCCCCCCCCCCCCCCGCACGGGCTTTACCCAGTCGGGATCCGGCGGCGGCGGGAGGGGAGGCAGATCGGGAGGTATTGAATTCATGCTTCAGCCAACTCATCCAAAAGTCCGAATTATGGGAGAGGGTTGGACATTATACTCCAACACCCCCCCCTCATGTTTATGCTCATTTTGGAGTCTATGACGTGGGCAGCGGAAGCGGGGGCAGGCCGCAATTATTTATTGCGTTTACTGGGTTTTGAACCCTGAACCACTTGGTTGTAAGCTTATGCACCTAACCAGTTCACCCATCTGTCCAAACTGATGGAGGGAGGCAGGCAATATAATTCAACACCCCCCTCACGTCTAGGCTATTTTAGTCCTTAGACGTGGAATCGATGTAGGCCGCAGAATCGTTTTATTTAATACTGCGTTGGCAGGGTTTTGAACTCAAGACCTCCTGGCTCGGATACCATATCGAATTCATGCTTCAGCCAACTCATCCAAAAGTTCGAACTATGAAAGAGGGCTGGACATTATACTCCAACAGGAGGGAGGTGGACGGTGTAAGGGCATTTTTATCCCTTAGTTGGTTTTGGTGATTGATGACAATGCTTTTGCGGACTAATCATGTGCATCGAATATTTCAGATATATTGACTAGGCACAAGATGATTGGGTTCCCCTCGAAGGCCATAGAAGACGGCGTTTCTCTTCGGCTCTTTTCGGTGATATTGAGTCGTAGGGAAGCCGTACTATTAAGAGGGGGTCCGCGTTGGAAAGGTTGGGTGGATTCATCACGTACACATCTTCCCTTGCACCTCCTTTCCTCTAGCCTTTGGAGCATCCTACGTTTTCCTTGTCTATGCAAATATTGCTCTTGTTTGCCGAACTAGGGGGTGCGGTAGTACTGCTCGTTAGAGCGGTAGTACCGCAGGACCTTGCGGTAGTACCGCCCGCTAGTGCGGCAGTACCGCAAGGACCCACGGTAGTACCGCTTCTAGTAAGCGGTAGTACCATGGTCCCTGCTTAGTTCCGCAAGTACGCGGCAGTAAGGGGCGGATGTAATTTTTTACATCCACGCCTCGCGTGGTAGTACCGCGGCTGGATTACGGTACTGCCGCGTCGGGTTTTTGCATCGACTCCAACTCTGCGGAAGTAGCCATGGGTGTAATTTTTTATATCCGTGCCTTCCCATCCCTGGACAGCCCCTGCCTTGCGGTAGTACTGCAAGGGGGAGCGGTAGTACCGCGCCAGCAGTACTACCGCGCCAGCAGTACTACCGCCCTCTGCCTTAGTGCATGTGTGGCTGTTCTGGTCTCTGCTGCGTGGGCGGTAGTACCGCGGGGCTCTGCGGTAGTACCGCGTGCCCCTGCGGTAGTACCGCGCCTCAGGTACGGTAGTACCGCGTGCCCCTGCGGTAGTACCGCGCCTCAGGTGCGGTAGTACCGCGCTGCGCAGGCTGAGTTGGTGGAAAACAGTTGGATTTGTTCGACTATATAAGGGGTATCTTCCTCCTCTAGTTGACTACCTCTTCCACCTCCAAGCACCATTGTTGCTCCAAGCTCCATTTTCGCCCGATCTCCTTCCCTAGCCAATCAAACTTGTTGATTCTCTAGGGATTGGTTGAGAAGGCCCCGATCTACACTTCCACCAAGAGATATTTGAATCCCCCCACTAATCCCTTGTGGATCTTGTTACTCTTGGGCGTTTGAGCACCCTAGACGGTTGAGGTCACCGCAGAGCCATAGTCCATTGTGGTGAAGCTTCGTGGTATCGTTGGGAGCCTCCAATTAAGTTGTGGAGATTGCCCCAACCTTGTTTGTAAAGGTTCGGTCGCCACCTCCAAGGGCACCAATAGTGGAATCACGGCATCTCGCATTGTGTGAGGGCGTGAGGAGAATACGGTGGCCCTAGTGGCTTCTTGGGGAGCATTGTGCCTCCACACCGCTCCAACAAAGACGTACTTCCTCTCAAAGGGAAGGAACTTCGGTAACACATCCTCGTCTTCACCGGCTCCACTCTTGGTTATCTCGTGCCTTTACTTGTGCAAGCTTATTTGTGCTTTATCTCTTGCTTGCGTGTATGCTTATTGTTGTTGCATCATATAGGTTGCTCACCTAGTTGCATATCTAGACAACCTACTTTGATGCAAAGTCTAAATTGGTAAAGAAAAGCAAAAATTGTTACTTGCCTATTCACCCCCCTCTAGTCAACTATATCGATCCTTTCAATTGGTATCAGAGCCTCGTCTCTTTATTAAGGACTTTACCGTCCGAAGAGTATGGTTGACGTCGTAGACGGTGTGGAGGAGCACTCCGGTGTGAATCCGGTCTCATCTACGGGAGATGGGGGAACCGCGGTCTCTCGTGAGGAATTCAATGTGGCGTTGGACACATTGAAAACCTCCATGACGACCGAGGTCGAAAGCATGTTTAATAAATTCTTAGAAGGGCTTAAACTTTCCACCGCACCGTTGAACGTGGGTGATCCCGCTAACAAGGTGACGGATGCTACCTCCGACAAGGGGGAAGCTACTAGCGAGAAAGCTCCTTCTTCTAGTGGTAAAAATGTCACCGGCATCTTTGCCCATGTGGAACCTCCACTTGTCTATGGTGGACCGCTTCCTTCCACTCATTTGAATCATGCCGGCCCGGCCCCTAAGATTGAGAAGAATGTAGAATTTGATTCTTGGGTCTATCGTTTTAAGCGTCATTTAAATCATGTGAACACTAACCTTTGGAGAATCATTGAAGAAGGTTTCTATCCGCATGACCAAAGCAACTTCACTCCTAGAGAAGTCGTGGACCATCAATTCAATGAGAATGCTCTCTTCATCATCCAAGAAGCAATCCCACCCGAAGATGTTCCTCATCTCCGGCCCTACACCATTGCCAAAGATGCCTGGCAACAAGTGATTTCCCTCTATCGGGGAAGTGCAAGCATTCAACGCTCCAACTATGAAGTGGTGCAAGATGAAGCCGATGAGTTTGCAATGAAAGAAGATGAAGAACCTCGTGAGCTTTATCGGAGAGTAACCAAACTCGCGGTCTCTCTCCGAGATCATGGAAGTAAGGACACGGATGACAATTGGATCAAGCGCAAATTCCTCAAGGCAATGATGCCCTACCACAAAGCCATGTCCTCCGTCATTCCTCAAAGGCCGGACTTCCACACCTTGTCCTCAAGTGAAGTGTTGGATGAGTTCGTTGCTATGAGCATCTTGGACAAGACCGCCGACAATGTGGTACTTCGCTCTCAAAGAGTAAAGAAGCCCAACCTTGCTCTAAAGGCCAAGGTTAGTATGGAGGAAGAGGATGAAGAGGAAGAAGAGGAGAGCAACCTCGAAGATACGAAGTATGCCTATCATGAACACATGGCTCTTGCTTCAAGGCAATTTTGGAGCAAGAAGAACTCAAGGCCAAACTTCAACAAGAACAATTCAAGTGGCGCAAAGGGCAAGCAACGAGTGAGGACTTGCTTCAATTGTGGCAATGTGAGCCACTTTGTTGCGGAGTGCCCTTACGAGAAGCGGGAAGACAATGGTGGCAAGCTCATCCGAAAGGACAAGGCCAAGTCGTTCCCCAACAAGAGCAACTTCACCAAGAAGACTCCTCCCAAGGCATTGGTGGTACAAAAAGAGTACAATGAGGATGATGACGATGATGAAGATGGTGAGTCGGTTGCCATGGCCTCCGTTACCATTGCGATGACTCCACGGATGTCTCTCTTCGACTCACCCAATGAGAACATCACCGCCAAGTGCCCCATGGCTAAAGCCACCAACAAGGTAACCCCCAACATCAAAACTACCATCATTAATCATCCTTGTTTGACGGATAGCTTTGATGAACATGAGGGGACAAATGTGGAGGAGAATGAGTTTGAGACCTTTATGGGTAAACTCAAGGGTAAATCCAAGAAGCACTTCGTTGCTCTCTTGGAACAACTTGGTGAAGCCAATGACATGATCGAGGCTCACGAAGATACCATCTCTAAGATGGAGGGGCATAGTCACACACGACGATGAGATTTCGGATCTTTCCAATGCTCTTGACGAAGAGCGTGGTCTTCGTTTGGCTCTTGAGGAGTCACACAACGATGATCATGCTAAGTTAAAGAAAGATCTTGATCATGCTCTTGTTGTGTCTCGTGTGCTAAACTCCGAGAAGGCAAAGATTGGGGTTGATCTTGCTAGACTCAAAGAGGAGTTTGACATTCTCGACAAGGCTCACAAGTCTTGAAGGGTGTTCATGCTAGCCTCAAGGAGTCTCATGATCAACTCCAAGTGAAGCTAACTAAGGAGAAAGCCACCTTTCCTCATATGGTGTTGATTGATAATGCAAATGCTACTAACCCTTGTTGTGAGCATGTGCATCTTGTTGAGGAAAACGCTAAGTTGATGGAGCAACTTGAGAAAGGTCTTGTGTCATGCATACAAGGTGAGAAGAACCTCAACGACCTTTTGAGCAATCAAAAGGAAGTTGTGGCCAAGGAGGGGATTGGGTTCGCACCCAATCCCAAGAACAAGAAGAAGAATGACAAGACCAAACGACCTCCTCCACTCAAGCAAACTTTTGTGAAGGAGGGAGAGGGTGCTTCCAAGGAGAAGAAGAACAATGCGAAGGGTGGCAGTGTCAAGAAGGGCAATGCCACTCCTTCCAACAAAGCCGGCGACTTTAATCCTTCTTATGTGTTATGTCGTGCTAGTGATGGGCATGTTTATGCCAAATTTGTTGGTTCTCCTCATGAGTATATTGAATGGTCTATTTGGGTTCCTAAGACCCTTGTTACTAACATCAAAGGACCCATTACAAAATGGGTACCTAAAACCAAGCATTGATCTCTTGTAGATGTTTGCTTCTGGTGGGGATCATGGTTGCTCGATAGTGGAGCTACAAATCATATGACCGGAAGCAAGGACTTGGTGGTGGACATGCAAAAGATTCCATCTATGCCCACCAATGTCGAGTGGGGTGATGCCTCGTCTTCTAAGGTATTGGGACTCGGCAAAGTTGTCATTTCTCATGATCTCACGATCGAGAAGGTCATGCTTGTTGAGTCCCTTGCATACAATTTACTTTCCGTTCGTCAACTTGCAATCATGGGCTTTGCCACTTTCTTTGATATTGATATCGTGGCCCTCTTGTGGAGCAAGACTCTTAAAGTAGCCTTTGTTGGGCATGTCGAGAATGGTCTCTATGTGATTAACTTTTCGGAGCGACCCACTAAGACCGCGACATGCCTAATGGCTAAAGTTGACGTGGGATGGCTTTGGCATCGCCGTTTAGCCCATGTCAATATGAGATCTTTGCAAAGTCTTCTCAAGGGGGACCATGTCCGTGGACTAAGGAATGTTAGTTTTGCTAAAGATCGTGCTTGCAGTGCTTGTATCGAAGGAAAGCTACATGAGAAGGCTCACCCTCCCACGACTATCATTTACTCGAAGAGGCCTTTGGAGCTCCTTCATTTGGATCTCTTTGGGCCTCCATCTTTTGATAGTCTTGGGGGTAGGAAGTATTGCTTGGTGATTGTGGATGACTATTCAAGATACACTTGGGTGTATTTCTTCAAGAGGAAGAGCGAGACCCAACAAACCGTCATTGACTTTGCAAATGAAGCCCAACGTCAACACAATGCAAAGATCTTGACAATAAGAAGTGACAACGGCGCCGAGTTCAAGAACTACACCTTGGACGAGTTTCTTAGTGATGAGGGGATCAAGCATCAATATTCCGCACTTTACACCCCTCAACAAAACGGTGTTGCGGAGAGGAAGAACCGAACGTTGATGGATGCGTCAAGGACCATGATGGCGGAGTTCAAGTCTCCATACAACTTTTGGGCCGAAGCCATCAACACCGCGTGTCATGCATCCAATCGGCTCTACCTCCGCAAGGGCTTGAACAAGACTCCATATGAGATACCCACCGGTAACAAGCCCAAACTCAAGTATTTTTGGGTGTTCGGGTGTAAGTTCTTCATTCTCAAGAAAGGTGTTCGGTTGTATAAATTTGAGGCTAGAGCTTATGAGGGCATATTTGTTGGTTATGCTACAAACTCTCATGCTTACCGTGTCCTCAATAAATCCACAGGACTTATTGAGGAGACGTGTAGCGTGGAGTTTGATGAGAATAACGGCTCCCAAGTGGAGCAAAGTGGCACTTGTGATGTAGGTGATGAAATTCCTCCTCAAGCCATAAGAAGAATGGGTGTTGGTTTTATCCTACCCATTGAGGAACCCCTTGTGGCCGAAGGAGAAGGACAATGCTCCACTCAAGTGGAGCCATCACCAACCCAAGGCCCACACGCTTCCGAAGAACAAAGTGAAGGCCCTCAACCTCATGAACAAGACCAAGGGCAAGATCATGCTCAAGACGGTGTTGACACACCAAGTGATGCCCAAGGTCAAGTTCTCTCCTCCGAGCAAGTTCAAGTTCAAGAACAAGCTCAAGACGACGCTCAAGATGATCAAGTGACCGCTCCTCAACTCACCACCGAGGAGGAATTGGAGCGTCGTGCCGCCAAGATTGCATCCAAGCTCTCCACCAAGGGTCATCTCATGAAGAATGTGCTTGGAAGCATTCAAAAGGGGGTAAGCACTCGTAGACAATTGCCAACTATTGTGAACATCACGCGTTTGTCTCTTGTGTTGAACCCCAAAAGGTATATGAAGCACTCGAAGATCCGGATTGGCTTAATGCCATGCATGAAGAACTCAACAACTTCGAGTACAACAAGGTGTGGAGATTAGTGCCAAGGCCAACGGGGAACCACAATGTCATTGGAACCAAGTGGATATTCAAGAACAAGCAAGATGCTCATGGGACCATCATTCGCAACAAGGCACGATTGGTGGCACAAGGCTACTCCCAAGTCGAGGGTATCGACTACGGTGAAACCTTTGCTCCCGTTGCTCGCCTTGAATCTATTCGTTTGTTGATTGCTTATGCTTCTCATCACAACTTTAAGTTGCAACAAATGGATGTGAAGAGTGCTTTTCTTAATGGTCCTATTAATGAGTTGGTTTATGTCAAGCAACCCCCTGAGTTCGAGGATCCCTACTTTCCCGATCATGTGTATCAACTCGATAAGGCACTCTATGGCCTTAAACAAGCCCCACGTGCGTGGTATGACCACCTTACCGAGTTGTTACAAGATCGTGGATTTGAAGTTGGGCTAATCGACCCCACTCTTTTTACTAAGAAGGTCAAAGGGGAGTTGTTTGTATGCCAACTATATGTTGATGACATTATCTTTGGTTCCCCTAACAAATCTTTCAATGAGGAATTTGCCGCACTCATGACCTCAAAGTTCAAGATGTCTTCCATGGGAGAGTTGAAGTTCTTTCTCGGTTTCGAAGTAAAGCAAAGAAGAGAAGGAACCTTCATCAACCAAGCCAAATACACTCAAGACATGCTCAAGAGACTCAAGCTAAGTGATGTCAAGCCGGCGTCCACTCCAATGCCCACCAAGTGCCAACTTGACATCGATCCCAATGGTAAAGCGGTGGATCAAAAGGTATATATCTCCATGATTGGTTCCTTGCTTTACCTTTGTGCATCTAGACCGGATATCATGTTGAGTGTGGGAATTTGTGCACGGTTTCAAGCCGCACCTAAGGAAAGCCACTTTGTGGCGGTCAAGCGAATCTTTCGATATTTGGCTCATACCCCAAACTTTCGCTTATGGTACCCAAGAGGAGCAAACTTCAAGCTTGTAGGATATTCGGACTCCGATTGGGCGGGAGACAAAGTGGATAGGAAGTCCACTTCCGGAGGGTGCCAATTCCTTGGTTGCTCTTTGGTAAGTTGGTCTTCCAAAAATCAAAGTTTTGTGTCTCTCTCGTCCACCGAAGCGGAGTATGTGGCGGCCGGGAGTTGTTGTGCACAACTCTTGTGGATGAGGCAAACTTTAAAGGATTACGGTGTCATTTGTGACAAAGTGCCTCTTTGGTGTGATAATGAAAGTGCCATCAAGATTTCTCTCAACCCCGTGCAACACTTCAAGACCAAGCATATTGAGATTCGGTATCACTTCATCCGAGATCACATTAGGCGAGGAGAGATCGAGCTCAACTACGTCAACACCCATGATAACCTTGCAGATATTTTCACGAAGCCTTTGGATGAAGCAAGATCTCGCGAGTTAAGGCATGAGCTAAATATCATTGATTCGAGCAATGTTGCTTGAACCCTTGCACACCCCACCACACTCAACTTGTTGTCTAATCTAGGTGTAGGCATGGACATAGGGGGAGTGTTGTTCTCTCAATGAACTCTCCCTCCCCCATTATGCATAAAGTGATCAACTCTTTCACATTAGCCATTTTTGATGAACTTGTGCTTCAAAGACGAGTTTTGGTCATGGGCCCAAGGATAATTCTTCGCGGTGCCATACCAATTGACTCAAACATAGGTGGCTCTGGCCACCACCCTCTCCTTGGAGAGTTTGTGTCTCGTTTTTGGTCTGTGTTGTCTCTTGCCTCTCTTCCTTCGTGCCGAGCTTGTGCTTGTGGTGTCCAGTGTTTTAGCTCTTTGGTGTGGTCTCTCGCTTGAAGGTTCCGTGCTTCGGTGTCCTCTCTTTTGGTTGAAACTATCTTTTCTTGAGCTCCCGGTACTACCGCGGCCTGTCACGGTACTACCGCAAGGGGGGCGCGCGGTATTTCCGCACCCAGCGCGGCAATAATTTTTTACTGCCGCCTGGAAGAGTGGTACTACGGCCTAGGTGCGGCACTTCCGCCCGGGCGGTACTACCGCAATGACGTGCGGTACTACCGCGTAAGGAGCACACGGTACTTCCGCACCCAGCGCGGTAGTAATTTTTTACTGCCGCCTGGAAGAGCGGTACTACGGCCTAGGTGCGGTACTTCCGCCGGGGGCGGTACTACCGCGTGAGGAGCGCACGGTACTACCGCACCCAGCGCGGCAGTAATTTTTTACTGCCGCCTGGGGAGCGATACTATAGTCACGGTGCGGTACTTCCGCCCGGGGCAGTAGTACCACGATGATGTGCGGTACTACCGTGCGGTCGAGGGCTGGTGGGGGTTAAACACGGGCAGGGGGAGTTCTAACTCCCCCATACCCATCGTCTCTCTCCCCACTCCGTCTCTCTCTCTCAAGAACGGCGCCGAAGGTCCTCGCCGGATCTCCGTCTCCGGCCGCTCTCCTCGGATTCCGACCGGTGGGATCGTTCCCCACCACTCCCTCTTGCCATGGAACAAGGTTTCTCCCCAATCCCTCCCTTTTTCTTGTTCGTCTTGTTGTTTTTAGGTTTTGGGGAGATGCAAGTTGTTCTTGAGATTTTAGGCCAAATCTATGCAAGAGTAGGATGTAGGGGAGCAGTTTTGTGTAGTGATGGTACTTGCTATAGTTGTCCCGTGATGGATTTGATCGACCGTAATACCGCGTGTTGACATGGTTGTGCTCAGATCTCCATGGCTGTTTCAGATCTGCACGTCCGGTACTACCGCCCTACTGGTGCGGTACTACTGCACGTCCGGTACTACCGCTCCTTGGAGCGGTTGAAAGATCGTGGATGTCGCCTAGAGGGGGGGTGAATAGGCGCTTTAAAATAATTACGGTTTAGGCTTGAACAAATGCGGAATAAACCTAGCGGTTAATTTGACAAGCACAAAACCTACAACAACTAGGCTCACCTATGTGCACCAACAACTTATGCTAAGCAAGATAAACAACTAAGTGATAGCAAGATATATGACAAGAAACAATATGGCTATCACAAAGTAAAGTGCATAAGTAAAGGGTTCGGGTAAGAGATAACCGAGGCACGCGGAGACGACGATGTATCCCGAAGTTCACACCCTTGCGGATGCTAATCTCCGTTTGGAGCGGTGTGGAGGCACAATGCTCCCCAAGAAGCCACTAGGGCCACCGTAATCTCCTCACGCCCTCGCACAATGCAAGATGCCGTGATTCCACTAAGGGACCCTTGAGGGCGGTCACCGAACCCGTACAAATGGCAACCCTTGGGGGCGGTCACCGAACCCGTACACTTTGGCAACCCTTGGGGGCGGTCACCGGTACCCGTCAAATTGCTCGGGGCGATCTCCACAACCTAATTGGAGACCCCAACGCTTGCCCGGAGCTTTACACCACAATGATTGAGCTCCGAACACCACCAACCGTCTAGGGCGCCCAAGCACCCAAGAGGAACAAGCTCAAGGGCACCAAGCACCCAAGAGTAATAAGCTTCTCAACTTGTAACTTCCACGTATCACCGTGGAGAACTCAAACCGATGCACCAAATGCAATGGCAAGGGCACACGGAGTGCACAAGTCCTTCTCTCTCAAATCCCACCGAAGCAACTAATGCTAGGGAAGAAAATGAGAGGAAGAACAAGAAGGAGAACACCAAGAACTCCAAGATCTAGATCCAAGGGGTTCCCCTCACAAAGAGGAGAAAGTGATTGGTGGAAATGTGGATCTAGATCTCCTCTCTCTTTTCCCTCAAAAACTAGCAAGAATCCATGGAGGGATTGAGAGTTAGCAAGCTCGAAGAAGGTCAACAATGGGGGAAGAACACGAGCTCAAAGGATAAGGTTCAATGGGGAAGAAGACCCCCTTTTATAGAAGGGGAAAAATCCAACCGTTATGTGCTCAGCCCGCACACGAGCGGTACTACCGCTCCACGAGCGGTACTACCGCTCTGGCGGAAGAAGCAGGGAAAAGGAGCAACCAAGCATGAACCTTGGGGCGGTAGTACCGCTTATAAGCGGTACTACCGCGCACCCCAGCGGTACTACCGCTGGAGGAGCAGAACACGGGACCAAAAAACAGTAGCGGTACTACCGCCCGACCGGAGCGGTACTACCGCCCATCAGGGCGGTACTACCGCTTATAGGTGGAACTGCCGTGCCTTACTGTCGTGCAACTACTGCAAAACTCGACACGAAAAATGCAAGACCCAAAATCGAGGCGGTACCAGCGCGGAACCGTAGCCGTACTACCGCTTATGGCCATAGGCGGTACTACCGCTTTGGACAGCGGTACTACCGCTTGGGGTGATAAGCGGTACTGCCGCTCTGGCCGCGGTACTACCGCTAGGAAACCAAAACTGCCATAACTTCTGCATATGAGCTCCGAATTGAGCAAACTCAAGCTTGTTGGATTGACAAAGACGAGTAGCATCAAAACAGCATAACCTCCAACATCGAAACCTCCAACATCGAAAACATCATAGAAGATGCGAGTGAACTCCGTTTTCGATGAACTCGAGCTTGTCATCAAGATGACCATAAGCTCCAAAACTCACAAAGAGAAGAACCAAACAAGAACCAACAAAGATGATGCAAGGATGCAATGGTTTGAGCTCTCTATGAACGATACGATCAAGCTACTCATCGAGAGCCCCCCTTGATAGTACGGCAATCGATCCTATAACCCGGTCTCCCAACTACCATCATGAGACCGGTAAAATAGAAAACCTATCAAGAGCAAACCTTTGCCTTGCACATGGTCCACTTGAGCCAGAAGATGACGATCTTGACTCCCTCAAGATGGACCACCTTTCTTGGTTGTGTTGGCTCGATGAAGACTAGTTGATTGCTCCCCCATACTCCACTATGGGTGAGCCACTCTTCCGCACATCTTCACAAGTCCATTGTCACCACAATGGACGGCAAGCTTCAAGCATTTGATCTCTTCATGATGCTTCACTTGAACTTGCACACCGCAACATCTTCACAAGTCCATTGTCGCCACAATGGACGGCAAGCTTCAAGCATTTGATCTCTTCATGATGCTTCACTTGAACTTGCACACCGCAACCTAACCCCACAAAGAACTCTCACGAAGATCATGGGTTAGTACACAAAGCGTAATCGACAATGCTTACCACACCATGGGATCGCTTGATCCCTCTTAGTACATCTTGTGCGCTTTGTGTGTTGATCAACTTGATAGTCTTGATAAACCTTGACTCTTTCCAACTCTCTTCATTTGGATGATGTCTTGAAGGTAAACATGAATGATCACACAATCTTCTTCTTCAAGACATGCTTGCAATAAGCTCTACTCTCACATGACCAATCTTTGGATAATTCCTTAATAACACCTTGGTCACCACATAAACTCCTTGAAACCAACACATGGACTTCAAGAAATGCCTATGAACAAATCCTTCAAATATAACTCAAGGCAACCATTAGTCCATAGAGATTGTCATCAATTACCAAAACCAAACATGGGGGCACCGCATGTTCTTTCAGCGGTACTACTGCACGTGGCGCAACACTCGTTACTACCATTGTCTCAAATCCCTCTTGTGGCACTTCTCACGTGCCATGTCTATTTGTTTCTCCTGCTTTGCTGTGGTCTTTGCATTGATCCTTCTCGTGTTTCGTGCGTGTTTGTTTTGTGGTGTGTGTTTAGGTGGTGGCTCAGGTGCTCCGGCTCGCCGCTCCAATCCAAGCCGACATGGGATCCAAGCGTATGCGCAACACAGAAGAAGCAGAGGGCTCCAATGCCCCCCAACGCAGAACCAAGACCACTGCCACCAAAGAGAAGGAACCCGCCAAGGGTATGGATGAGATACCGCTTGCTGAGTTCATCTCTCGGAGGAAGATCAATCCGTATGGAAACCCTCGTGCTAACTTTCGAGGAAATGATCTATTCTGGACCAAGTAGCAGAATCTCATTTATCTGGATGTCATCAAGGCCAAGCAAAATACCCATGTGGAGGTGAAGTGGATCAACATGCATCACATGTGCAAAGAGGCGCACCGGGAATACTTTGGTGAGGCTTTGGACCTAGTGGAGCAATTTGGCATTGAGCATATCATCTCATTCCACAATGACTATGATCCTGAGATCCTTGCTCAGTTCTTTGCCTCAGTGCATTTCATCCCAATGAGGAAAGGACCATGACTTGGATGACCAATGGCCGGCAGCTGACTGCTACTTGGAAGGAATTCATGACCTTGCTTGGGGTTCGGGATGAGGGGCTCGCCACACCCCAAGGTGTTCGCCCTCATGCCAATCCCGAGTCTGCCAACAAGAACAAGCTCATGCCCTACTATGTGGAGAAGAGGCTCTCCAATGGCAAGTCATCTTGGGTACTCAACTCCTTTCTTGACATCATGCACCGGATCTTCCGCAACACTCTCTTCCCACGCATTGGGGACAAGGACAAGGTGCATGCCTATCTGGTGGATATGATGCTCCTGTGTGAAGATGCTCGCAACTCTCAGACACTGCCACTTGATGTCTCACATATCATGTGGCATGAGCTTCGGTTTGTGGTCTACAACCGCAAGGTCCCCATCTATGGACCTTATTTGTTTCAGTTGATCTCGGCTACTTGGGAGCGAGTCTACCCTCAGGATGAGTTTGAGGCCCCTGGTTGGATCCAGCATGAGCCCATCAACCTCCGTATCAAGCCTCAGTGGGCCAACACTACCTCTCGTGCTGATACTGCGGCTGCCATGGACGTGGATGCAGATGAGGATGAGGAGGAGGCAGCAGACGAGGATAGCTCCGAGGGTTACATCCCTCCCACCTCTGAGCCTTCTTGGGCTAAGCGGCTGAAGAACAAGATGAAGATGTTGTTCTATATGCAAGCAAAGGGGTAGTACCAGACCCATGTGGCTTCCAAGGAGACTCGCCGCCGCGACAAGCGGATTTTCAGGACCTTTGGCGAGAACATATCTAGCGGGTCAGAGGTGAACATCACCCAGAGGCAGAATGGCTGCACAAGCAGGGCTATCGGTGGACCGAGTCTGAGGAGGAGTCCGTCCCAGCTGCAGAGTTTGACGAGGAGCGTGCAAGTGACTACTCCGCTTGAGCCACCACTATTGTTGTAGGTGTCCTCTCTGCCTTTTTGGTGTCTCGATGCCAAAGGAGGAGAGAGTGTAGGATTTGCGAGTTGTGTCGTGTTTGGGTCAGTTGAACTTCGTTTATTTCGTGTGCTTTGGTTTGCTTTGGTTTGTGCTCGTGAGACCTCCTATCATATGGTGTAAGACATATGCACTCTATCGTACCATAGTGAGCTTATTCTATCTTGTGCTTATTACATTATGCTCCTGTCTATCTTGCTTAGCTTTAGCCTTATTTGCAAGATTTGCCTTATCTATAAAATATAGGGGGAGTGTTGATCCTAGTATGTGTGCCGTGTAGTCCAAAGCACTCATCGAGATAGCACACATCTGGGGGGAGCCCGTCTATATTTTAGAGACTTGGGGTTTGCCCTTGCTCTTTGCGTTATACCCTCGTGCAAATCCCGTGTTGTCATCAATCCACCAAAAAGGGGGAGATTGTAAGGGCATTTTTATCCCTTAGTTGGTTTTGGTGATTGATGACAATGCTTTTGCGGACTAATCATGTGCATCGAATATTTCAGATATATTGACTAGGCACAAGATGATTGGGTTCCCCTCGAAGGCCATAGAAGACGGCGTTTCTCTTCGGTTCTTTTCGGTGGTATTGAGTCGTAGGGAAGCCGTACTATTAAGAGGGGGTCCGCATTGGAAAGGTTGGGTGGATTCATCACGTACACATCTTCCCTTGCACCTCCTTTCCTCTAGCCTTTGGAGCATCCTATGTTTTCCTTGTCTATGCAAATATTGCTCTTGTTTACCGAACTAGGGGGTGCGGTAGTACTACTCGTTAGAGCGGTAGTGCCGCAGGACCTTGCGGTAGTACTGCCCGCTAGTGCGGTAGTACCGCAAGGACCCATGGTAGTATCGCTTCTAGTAAGCGGTAGTACCGTGGTCCCTGCTTAGTTCCGCAAGTACGCGGCAGTAAGGGGCGGATGTAATTTTTTACATCCGCGCCTCGCGCGGTAGTACCGCGGCTGGATTACGGTACTACCGCGTCGGGTTTTTGCATCGACTCCAACTCTGCGGAAGTAGCCACGGATGTAATTTTTTATATCCGTGCCTTCCCATCCCTGGACAGCCCCTGCCTTGCGGTAGTACCGCAAGGGGGAGTGGTAGTACCGCGCCAGCAGTACTACCGCCCTCTGCCTTAGTGCATGTGTGGCTGTTCTGGTCTCTGCTGCATGGGCGGTAGTACCGCGGGGCTCTGCGGTAGTACCGCGTGCCCCTGCGGTAGTACCGCGCCTCAGGTGCGGTAGTACCGCGCTGCGCAGGCTGAGTTGGTGGATAACGGTTGGATTTGTTCTTCCACTATATAAGGGGTGTCTTCCTCCTCTAGTTGACTACCTCTTCCACCTCCAAGCACCATTGTTGCTCCAAGCTCCATTTTCGCCCGATCTCCTTCCCTAGCCAATCAAACTTGTTGATTCTCTAGGGATTGGTTGAGAAGGCCCCGATCTACACTTCCACCAAGAGATATTTGAATCCCCCCACTAATCCCTTGTGGATCTTGTTACTCTTGGGTGTTTGAGCACCCTAGACGGTTGAGGTCACCGCGGAGCCATAATCCATTGTGGTGAAGCTTCGTGGTATCGTTGGGAGCCTCCAATTAAGTTGTGGAGATTGCCCCAACCTTGTTTGTAAAGGTTCGGTCGCCGCCTCCAAGGGCACCAATAGTGGAATCACGGCATCTCGCATTGTGTGAGGGCGTGAGGAGAATACGCTGGCCCTAGTGGCTTCTTGGGGAGCATTGTGCCTCCAAACCGCTTCAACGGAGACGTACTTCCTCTTAAAGGGAAGGAACTTCGGTAACACATCCTCGTCTTCACCGGCTCCACTCTTGGTTATCTCGTGCCTTTACTTGTGCAAGCTTATTTGTGCTCTATCTCTTGCTTGCGTGTATGCTTATTGTTGTTGCATCATATAGGTTGCTCACCTAATTGCATATCTAGACAACCTACTTTGATGCAAAGTTTAAATTGGTAAAGAAAAGCAAAAAGTGTTAGTTGCCTATTCACCCCCCCTCTAGTCAACTATATCGATCCTTTCAGACGGGATCTGGAGGGGAGGTGGACGGGAGGCGGAGGGGAGGAGGATGGTAGGAGGGGAGGAGGAGAGGATCCGATCTACGTGCGGTCCATGTACTAGCTCTTATGTCTGCATGTTACGACTTTATCGTTTATTTACTCTGTAGATATGCAGAGTATTTCCGGTGTAAGTATTTTCAGTGGGGATACACGTAGCCATAATTTTTGTTAAAAAGAATGCAACACGGAAAAAAATCATTTTGGGCAATGCGGATAAACATAACACATATTTTTTAAATATAAAGGGGCCTTCTACTAACTCAAAATGCAGCATCAAGTAGATACAACTCATAATGAGCAACACCCGGTCTCCGCATCGCTAAGATGCACACAACCAAAACCAACAGTCTAGCAAAAGAAAAATGAAAACCAACAAATCGGCAACAGAATGCTCCCTTAAAATCCTGTTTTGGGATCTCTTTGAGATCTGATAGCAACAAGATGGATGTATATTAACCTTTCTTTTGCTTGCAAGATTCCAGTTTATTCTTTGCTTGCAGATACCAATTCAATGTTTTGAAACATCATTGCTCAGTGCAACATCACTACTCATGAGTAACAGTACTAAGACTGATGAATAATTTGAACTCACATGTTCCCTCAACTTGGTAAAAATAATAATGAGATGTAGGTGCCTTTTATGATGAACCATCCTGGCGTCATGTTAAACTGTTGTGTAGGTACCTTCATCAATGAATCTATATTATGTTTGAAATATTTTCAGATTAATTTAAGGAGATTGCCTTGAACAGCAGGTTTTCGAAATGTTGTTCGTATGGTATATGTTTTACCATTTCATTTGTTCTATGATTGTAAGAAAAGTGCATTTTCCATTTGGATAGATGTGCATTCTGCATCACATCTAGGCTGTCGTAAAATGACATGAGGAACCAAATATTTTAACCTAATTTATGCAGTGTTTTGGAATCCTTGGGGCAAGTTGTATAGCATAACTCTCCGCATTGGCAAACAAAGCAAAATCAACCGAGTGCATGATTTGTGCCAAATCTAAATGTATCAATTGGAGTGCGATGTTTGAAGAAATTTGCCTCCAAATTTCTCTGCCATATTGACAATTCGTCATCAACCAGGAAGTGCTCCTGACGGCAACTCACCTATCATTTACACAGAAAACGGGTCACAAAAAGTAGAGCAGAGCAACTAGCTTCAGCCCTCTACCACTATTATCACGGCAATGAACCCAACCGGGGTATCCACCTTCAGCTCTGAGTGGAAAGTAAAAAATTAGTACTTTCTGGACTACTAAGCTACTCCCTCTGTTTCTAAATATAAGGCTTTTTAGAGATTTCAATACGAACTGCATATGGATATATAGACTTATTTTAAAGTGTAGATTCACTCATTTTGCTCCGTATGTAGTCTGTATTGGAATCTCTAAAAGGGCTTATATTTACCCAAATGATAAGTGTCACATGTATGGCACGAAGCAACATGGTATAAACGCCCCCATTATCATCCATTTTGCCACATCAAACAGATGACATCAGGGGAATCTTTTTGGTTTTTTAGATTTGAAAATGTTTTATCTCCTAAATAAAAAATCTGATTAAAAATCCGTTTTCATCATTAAATTCATCTCGATGAGATCTCCAAAACTAAATCTCATATTGATATGTTTCGACGACTTTTTTTGCCCAAAAGTTGCCATGATGTTTACGCTGAAATTGTCAAAGTGTTTACACTAAAGTTGCCATGATATGTTTCATCTTTTTTTTCTAGATTTTAAAGCTACCATTGTATTTCAACTACTTTTGACGGCAAATGTTATTAATTGATCATGACAATTTTTAGTAATTAACCATGGCAAATTTAATTCATGGATCATGACGATTTTTAGTAATTCGTCATGGGATATCTAGTTTATAGATCATGGCAATTGTAGCATTTTATTCATGGCAATTTTAGCATTTTGATCATGGAAATTATTTTTTGTATGAACCATGGCAAATTTTAGTGCATGTATCATGGTAAATTTAATTAATTCACCATGGCAATTTTAGTGTATGGTTTATGGCAGATTTGAGTCATTGACCATGCATTTGTAAAGTAATTGATGATGGATTTCTTTTTTAATTGTGAACAATTTCAAAGTTATTTCATGGATCATGGCAAATTTTAGTAATTCACCATGGCAAGTTTAGTTTTTTAATTCCTTTTTTGTAACATGTCAAATTTTACTTTAAACGTACAACAAAAAGTAGTTGAAACATATCATGGCAAATTCAGTGTAAATACCATGACAATTTATGTTCAATAGACATAGCAACTTTTAACCCAAAAAAAGTCATCGAAACATATCGATATGAGATTTAATTTGGAAGATCTAAAGGTGAAAACGTTTTTTCAATCGAATTTTTCATTTAAGAGATAAAACATTTCAAAAACTGAAAACCCAAAAGATTTTCGCTGTTATCAGCAATTTTGTCACTTATATGCATCATGCATGCAATGACGTGGCACAATATATGGTCATGGAGCGTTCAGGCCAAGTTCGAAGCCACTGCACGCCAGGCACTTATTGTGGTCTTATATTTAGGAACGGATGGACTACTATGTATCCTTGAATTACGTTGCCTGCATCGACTTAATGTATGCTATCTATATATGAATGACTATGTTGTCAAACAAATTCTAGAACAAACTCTAAAAACTTCAAAAAAAATAAAACGTTGCACATCAATTAGTATGGTGTGACGTGCCGCCGCGCGCTACATGCTAGTTGTAGTGTATTATCACTTCTAAATGCAGCAGTTTCAGGACTTTTTGGTCCCTTCCCCTTGTTAAAAAAACAATGGGGGAGCAGTCCTTGTGCAAACCCCAGCCGTGTGGAAGTTGATCATTCCGCCGGGGTTCATGTTTTATTAATGGCTTCTGGCCAACAACGGACTATTGACAGTGATAATCTTCAAAACACCGAAATATTGAAACTGTTTTGTACCGAGCTGAGTTTGTGCACCATTTATTGTTTCAGAGTGTGGTAGCTCACCAATTTTGGAATATAATCTCATTTTTATGATCGTTTAGGCTTTGATTTTGAATCAACTGCGGTGGCTAAGTGGCAACAAGAAATCAGTGTTAGAAAAATTCTACTCTGCTTCACCATGGTCTACACTACATGCCCCTTACGAAATCAAATGTGTTTTCAGGGCAAAGGTTGGCAATGTGTGATGATTTGGGAACTATTTTTTCTCGCTGTCATATGGAACTAATGGTGGCAAACATTGGATGGTCTTAAGATGTCCATTCAAAGATAACTCGAGGGCAACCTGCTACTCCGGGAGAAAAGGGGAGAAGTGCTGAACGTAGCCTTGGGTTGAAGATGATCAAACTTGGCTTCATCCCATTTGAGCAAATTTGCGGGCACTCGATCCCCATCACCAATGGAGTGTGCGCACGCCGTTAGACGCCAACCTGCTGCATCGCCTGGTTCAAGAGGCTGTGTCTAGTAAGCTCTGAGTTAGCTTGTGCTGGTCTATTGGTTTCTTTCCGTTCTTTCATAGTGAGTTTGATCCAGTTTACTCTTCTCTGGCGAGCGTTAATCTCAAATACTGTAGAATAAGTTCGAAATAAGAAATATCATACCAGCCTAAATAAGACCTAAACAACAGGAGAATGGAATTGCAATCATAGATACGTACAAAGCACTGAATGGAAAGTTCTGAATGAAAAGTTGGAACTTATGCACAGGTGCCAACATGAAGTACATGAAACCTCATATCATATACTGATATACCCCCAGGACAAATATACATCTTGTATCCCCCATCTTACAGTTTAATTTACCTACACCTCATTGACATCCCAGATTAAGGTCGTGTGGCATTAGCCACAAGGCCGGATATCTACATATTTACCCCCCGCCTGTCCCCCTAGACTATCATGAACTCACAAAATATGATGGCAGTGATTTGTGCCTATTAGTTCGATGAACGGATGTACACAATGGACTGTTTATTTATCCATCTCTGATGACTTTTGAGCTATATTATGTTTCACTCCAGAAATTAGTGCACCCGATTTGCCTCCTCCTTAAGTTACTTATTCTGTTGCTCATATTTCTCCTTTGCCGTATTAACTTTTTTCTTGAGTTCACCATATTTGTGCACTGAAACATCTGAGAAGAATTCAAGCTTCCCTAGGAAGCTCTCCAGGCTCGACTGTAAATCCGTATGAGCGGCATTTCTATGGATTCCCCTCATTTCATCATTCAACCCTCCATTAGCTATTGCGAATGTAGACCTTGAACCACCACGCCTCTTCTCTTGACGAGGCATACAATGGTTTATATCTGCAAGGAGACCTTTAATGCCACCTTCCAAGTCTTCGATTGGCAACTCATCCAGTAACTGAATCCACTGCTCACAGATTGTAAATATGGGTGCAACAGCAAAATTTGTTATTTGAAAATTGGTATCCTTCTTCTTTCTAGATTTTTTCTTCGTCCTTAGTGATTTCACACACTTCAGTAACCATGACTGTAGGCTATTCAAGTAAGATCTATGGGATACTATCCATCTCTGGAAGTTTGAAAATAGTGACTTTAGTTCAACCTGAAGGAGTAGAGTTGCTTGGAACTGTGATTCCGACCGGATTAAGACCTTTATACCGCCACTGTTGGATACTAGCTTAATAATCTCATGTTGATGCCGGTGACACTCGAGCATTGTTTCCCACATGCGAGTTAAGCTGCAAAGAATGTGAATATTTTAACCAAGAGCAAATGATAAACTGAGATCATTCCAGAAAATGCCTATTGAATTGCAATATGTATGTAGTTACGTAGGAAATAAATGGAAAACCAATACCTTCCAATTAATTCTTCAAGCTGCGGTTGAAGCTCTTTGTCCCTCAGATCCTCTATGTTCTTGGAAATCATGTCAATTCTCTGAATGGCCACACAAATTCTGGAGTACAAATCCTTCACAACAGCACGGGTTCTATCAATACTCATTTGGCTTTCTCCTCTTGATTCCTGGTTTCTCAGGTACCTACATTTCTCATCATACTGCCTGCAAATTGTACTGCTAGCCTGAAGGCAATACAAAGGTTAGCATTTACAGAAACACTAAATATGGTGAAAAGACATGGAGAGGTCATTTAAAAAGAAGGCAAGAAAATATGGAGGTGTCAACCAATTCACAGACTCAAGGCAAAAGGACATACAGATGTGTCATTTATTCAGGAAAGTACAAATAATTCAAACACAGAAAATAGGAATGGCACAAACTGCTAACTGCATATTCAAGTGGGCATATCATGTGTACCAACATTCAATATAAATATATTTCAGGCTCTGTTTGTTGCACATTGTTTCATCTTCCATTTTTAATCAATACTCCAAGCTTGAGATAAAAGAACATCACTATAATCCCAGTGCAATTTGCGTTATTTTATTTCAAAAAAAAAATTAACTACATACTTCTGCAGATATATTGATAAGCCTCTACTACGTGATATCCTATATATCTAAGTAAGTGATCCCATTTAAATGGGCATGCAAGCCATCCACATCATCAAGCATATGCAAACCTTCCACTTTCCACCACATGCAAGTCCTCCACTTCATCAAATCTTATTTTTATTTTTTCATAAGCAAGTGATCGCTTTAAAATGCACATGAAAGCCATCTACATCATCATGTGGATGCAACCCTTGCAGTTTCCACCACATGCAAGTCCTCCATATAATCAACTTTTATTTTTTATTTTTTCAGCAACAAATAATTGAACTTGAATGTCACAAGACAAATATAACATGCATCCACCATCTATTTACCTCTACGTTTGCTATCATTCATATGACGAAAATGTGGTGTGGTATTATTCTCATATATTCTGATTTTATCTTTGATAATTTCATTGCTATAAAATTTTCTAGCAACGCATAAGGTGTTATCTAGTTTAAAACAGTGGCTAAAACAGATTAAGGAAAAAAGAGTATCTCATAAAGGACCGGCCAAATAAGCTTTTACCTTAACTTCATCACAGAGCTTTCTCTCCCATGCATACAATCTATCCAGTGTGGAAGCGTGACTGCCAGAATTCATGTATACACCACTAAAGATATTTCCAGTGAGACCATCAACATCAACTTTCGATGCTGCCCCAATAGGATTTCTTGATGACGAAGAGTGCGAAGACACTGATCTATGCCAGGTAAGATGCTTCATGTCGGCTTGTGGTGGAGCTGCAATAAAGCACAAGATATTTATTCCTCCCTACCATTTACAACAGGATAACAGATGAAATAATAACAATTTTATTTAGAGAAAGTGCAAAAGCTTTGCACATAATGAAAAAACATATGTTGGTCGCATAAACTGTAGACATGCCCTTGTATTCAGAATTTTTTGACTTCACCAATGATATTCATAGTTATACTAACATGTTAGGATAATCAATGGTCAAGCTCTATACAGGAAACCGTGAAAAGTAAAACATATCTACATGGAACATATCATTTTCCGGCACGTAGAAAAATAAGCCGCTTCAACGGAAGATCATGGAAGAAATAACATACAAATGACATCATACGATGTAATCACAGGAACTAGAATTGTGTGCTGGAAAATGGAAGGAAGACTGTCACTGAGAGTTAGAAAAAACTTACGCTGAGGAACAGGGACTTCCTCCCTGCAGCAAGCAAAGAGTGTTGCAAAAAAGCCTGGTGCCTTTAATCCACGTGCTGCATTATAATTACTTAAGTTAACCCAAGTATAATTAAACTAGAAAGAGAAGGAACAGCAAGTAATAATGGTCATTGGTACAAGTAATATTGATATAGTTTCACACCATGAGTTCTGCAGTGTTGCATCCAGAACCTTTCTATCATTTGTTTTGAAGCAAAGCTCCATCAAAATATTACAGAACAGTAATCTAATTAATTGAGTTCTAACCTCTTTCTTCGGTTAGCAAAGGGCGGAAATTGACTTTATCCGCTTCAAGCATCCTCGGGACTTCTTTGCCAGAATCAGATGCCTTGATAAATAAGATTTCAACCTCTTTCATGGATGTAGACAGGTCCTTTTCCCCATTTCTAACATCACGAAAAGGTTCCTTCGATTTCCCGTTTATAGGATGAGCGGCAACCGAAGATGCCACTTCTTTCACAGGGCTCGTCACAGGGGTTTCATCAGTTTCATACATGCTAATGTCAAGTACCCTATTGTCACTTTTTGGCTCAAGTACCTTGTTGTCACTTTTCGGCTCCTCCGTTTTGGAATGAATATTTTCCAAGGCAACCTTATCTGCAATATTTTCCAAGGCAACCTTATCTACCAAATTTTTTGAGACAACCTTATCTGCAGCAAGATGTGCAGGTGACTGATCTGTTACAATATTTTCAACAGGTGTATCATTGCGGTTCTTGAACATCCGCACTAAAGGTTCAGAAGATGGGTTCTCAAAATCATCTTCTGAGTCTGCAAAATCATCCTCCCTTCCACTCATAGTAGATTGCTCCCCATCTCTGACATCTGGAGTTTTCTCCTGTTGCGAGAGCCTAACATCACCAGCATGAGCATGCGACTTCTCCAATTCCTCCTCAAGCTCTGGAATTCCTTCCTTCTCCCTAAGGCGCCTAATATCATCAGCATTTTCAAAATCATGACCAGATTCCTTCTCATCATGAAATGACAACTGGCTCTCAACAGGTTGAAAAAGGCCAAAGTAGTCCCATGGTGGTGTCCCTGGAGGAGCTTCAAATGTAGAACTATCATCCAGATCATGTACAGTTTGAATGGGAACTGAGGATGAAGTCTCCAGAGTTGCTGTTACAGGAACAGGCACCTTTTCCTCAACAGTCCTCGCTGGGTTCCTCCCGGCTTTCATATGATTGACATGGAAACGCCCTGAAGATAACGGGGACGGAGCTGGGGAGAAGGAGTCACTGGCCGGATGTGATACAGATGGGGAGAGGTTCATCGATCTATGCCTCATGCCAGGAGGCTCTGGTGTTGCAGATGTTGATGTGTATAATGAAGAGTCTGTTGGCACTTCAGGTTCTACAAATTTTCTCAGAGCAAATCCTGTGTGCCTCAGCGACTGAATATATGCAAAGTGAGCGGCTGCAAATGCACATCTCCCATCAAGTGCTTCTTTCACATAACGTTTTCTTTCCTGGCACAAGACAAGAGCCTTGTCATCTTCACTCGTTGCTCGTGTAGATCCCATTTTAATGTGTGTCACTCTTGATGCTGAGCAAATTTTAGAAGAACAGCAAAATCAGAGCCATGCACTGCAGATCAAAGCTCTTGTGGCAGAGAGATGTTTTTATATAAAACAATGCACAGACAGTGCAACTTCGTACCTGCATTTCCACATATTAAGTAATTTAGGATCAGATAATATCCAAAAGTTTACTTAGCTGACAAGAAAGATAACCCGACGTTTCATCTGCAGTTGTGCATACGAATTAGATTCAGTCTATTCAAAAGGAAATATAAATTTTGATCACCACTGTATATACTAAATATTCTACAAAAACTCTGTATGCGTCACTCACAGGCAAGCACTTTGGGTACAGCACACAAATTCACTTCCACTAATACTAGCCTGCTCAAATCTGTCCCAAAATTTTATCTCTTCTCATCAGCACTGAGAAACTCCAAATAGAAATACAGAAACTGAACTCAGATGCTGGGAACAAAACCAGCAATTAACCTCATAAGATCCTGCATCAACTAGAACACTGCTTCCCTAATCCATAAGGATATACTAGTATATACAACAAAACCATGACCAGCTCCACTTAAACGACCAGACAGGATGCATTTCAAGAATATGTGATTTTCCCCCTAAATCCTCTTTCAATAAACCAATTAAAGAGAACGCACACGGCAAATTCCTCGATTGTCTCGCCAAAAAGCTTATAGAACCAAGAAGAAGTATCAAGCCACCGCATAAATCCCTTAACTAACCAAGTGTATTCTCTCAATCTTGGACAAGCCATTTGAAGCAGCAGATTAGGCGTTATGGGATTCTCAAACAGCATGAGACCGAACTCAAATATAAGTTAATTCCAGGAACGTCCAAATTATTTAGAAGGATCAGCACGTCTTGGACTAAACCAACCCTCTTGGACTAAACGAGCTCAATTGAATTGTGGAGCAATAAAGAACACGCATATAAGAAGGAAAAAGTTTGAGCTTTACCAATCCGGCCAGCAAATAAGCAGTAGGAAAATTAACTCGGACAGCCCATTGCGACCACCCACCTAATTCACGGCCCCATCATCACATCGAATCATCCATCCACAAGTTCTCCATTGATATCAGCACACCACAACGCGGAGGAAGAAAACGAACTGATCTTGAGCGCGTAGTAACAACGCAAACAAAAGAGAAACCCCCACGGAAACACCGAAGATCCAAGTTTTGCCTCGCAGCGGCCATGGAGCACACAAGTAACACCCAATTCACCCACCCCAGCGCCAGACCCACCGCAATTGGCCTAATCAACGCGGACAAAACCGCCCAGAGCAATCCAGGGGAGGGCAGGGAAGAGAATTACCTGGCTTGGCCTCGAAGAGCGAGCGTTGGGCACGGGATCTCGGGCTCGCGGCGGCCGCGTCGGACTGGCGCTGTGGAGGAGGTCGGCACTAGCTGGTCGTCGAGTGGGATGGAGAGGAGGAGAGAAGCTTCGAAGATGATGAGCAGGTGCGGGCGGTGCGTCCTGCCGTCTTGCGGCAGATGAGAAAGATGCGTATGCGCGTGTCTGCCTGCCGGGTGGGGTCACAGGCTGGTGGGAACCCGACGTGTAGAGCGAGGCGTGTGCCCGTAGCCTCGCTCTGGTCACTGTCCACGAGGGAGGATGGAGCCGAAAGGCAAAAGGCGAAACGAGCTGGCATTTGTTCTCTTCTCTTCTTACACAATCGCGAGTTTTCTCTGTGTTTTTGTCGAAGAAAGATTGCAATGCCCTAGAGGATGACGCACGCTTTGTCGCGTCATTTCACGCTCGCGAGTTGAGTCTCTTTTGTACTAGAGGTAATAGCACCCCAGATCCACAAACTTGCACAGAATATGATGTTTTAGTCTAAAACTTGCAAAATATTATTGAGGACTCCTACAACTTAACATCCTATGTAATGTTTTGGTCCACAGCCACTCACAGCGTGACAAGTGGCAGCCCAGATGGTGGACCGGTCAGCTCTGGCAATTTTGCACAAAGGCCCCTGCCGTTTACTTGATTCAACCCGCACTACACCCACCTGAATTAAATGCCACGGGAGTTGCACCAGATCCGTTCGACCTCTCCCGCTGTCCTGTCGGGGGAGACAGTGTGGTGGCGATTTGGTGATGACGCTCGTCATCGCGCCGTCGTCGCCGGAGTTCGCCGGCGGGATGGAGCCACCCCCTTCCGCTCATCTCATCCGGCCGCTCGGCGTCATCCCATCGGACTATGGTGAGCTCCTGTCCCCTCTTCCGCCTCCTTCCGTGTTCCGCCCGTGCTCTGTTTCATCGTCGCCGTTGTGTCGTCGTCGTCCGCATCAGTCGCACCACTTCGGTGTGTCTCACGATGGTGTGCTTGTTGAATGCTGTTGGGTTTGTCTGACGGCAGTAAAGCTAGGGTTTTTGCCTAGTGGGTTTTGGCCAAGTAGATTAGGTTAGGGTTTAGGGTGGCAAAGTCTTGGGTTTGGCCTGACAAGTGGGTCTTCTTTTTCGTTCATATGTTAGCTTGTTAGACTGGAGTTGTGGGTCGGTCCTTCATTCATGTGCACCGAAAGCAATTCTGACAATACTTGATTGTGTTCATTGCCAACAAATTTAGTTGTTCATGTTTCAAGTGTTAATGCTTAGTATTGCAATGGTCATGCTCATGTTTCAAGTGTTAGTGATGCCACCAGTTGGTTGTGTTCAATGGCACCAACTTCAGTTAGCACAAGTATTGATTTTAGGACATTTGACTGAATTTTTTGAGTTAACTGTAGTTATCTGAATGTTGTCAGTTAACTGTAGTTATCTGAATTTTGTCAGTGCACTGTAGTTATTCACAATGTTTTCAGTTCACTGTAGTTAACTGAACTTCTCAGTTAACTGAACTCCTCAGTTAACTGAACTTCTCAGCTAACTTAATTTTACTGTTAAGTGTATACATCATTGTGCATTGCTTACAAATTACACATATTTGATGCAGTGTGTGATTCAGCAAATGGACAAAGGGTGGACACTTCTTTCTTTACACTTGAACTTGAGCATGGTGGAATTTTCTGTGGCCCAATCAGTAATTTGGAGTACTGGAACCCTTCAGTGGAAGTTTTTGATTATGTTGATGCTACCACATTCTCATATTCTTTCATTGAAGAGCAACTAACTTGGTTGGGATATCCAGTGGGTGAGCACATACTTTACTGGTGCTTGCCTGACAAATCAATTGCAGATGGTTTGGTCAGAATTAAATCTGATTATGATGTGCAACACATCATCAGAGCTAGTGTTGAGCATAAAGTGCTGACTATTATGGTTGACCATGCAGATTTCATCAGCAATTTCAGGGCTGAATCCATATGCACATTGCCATCAATTCAGTGCTCTGTTGCAATGCACAGTGTCATTTCTGTCAATGAAGAAGATCCAATGTCAGAAATTACTGCAACTGGAACAGAACCTGAAAGTTTGGTGATTGAAGGTGTAGAGCACAATTTGCTTACTAAAGATGGAGTAGCAGTAATTAAAGATATAGTTGTTTCTGAATCAGATTTCAGTGACAGTGATTATGACATAGATGAGGAGGATGATGATCTTTATGATGACAACATTGACTTTGATGTTGATGAAGAAGCTGAAGAAGAAGACGATGATGTGGAGGTAGATGACTATTTGCTTGATGATGAAGATCTTAATCTGCCCATTGAGGAAGCAGAGCAGTTGAGATACAAGTTTACTGCCTTCAATTCAAAGGTGGACATGGTTGCCCCTGCCTTCAAAGTTGGGATGGTCTTTGCTGATGTGAAGGAGCTTAGACTTGCTATTACTGCATATTCTGTTAAGAACAGAGTTCAGATCAAGAAGTTAAAGAATGACAAAACTAGAATAGAGGCTGTTTGTGAAAGAGGTTGCCCATGGTGGCTAAAAGCTGGCAAGGACAACAGGACAGGAAGATTTGTAATCAAGGCTTACTATGGAGAGCACTGTTGTCAGAAGAAATGGAAGATAAGGCAAATGACAGCTAAGTTTCTATGCCAGTATTTCATAGATGAGTTCAGGGATGACCAGAGAATGTCACTTGGTACATTTGCAAGAAAAATCACCAAGGCATTCAATGTGACCCCTAACAGATGGAAGCTAGCAAGGGCTAGAACTGCAGCCCTGAAAGAGATCCATGGTGATGAAGAACATCCGTTCAGTAGGCTATGGGACTATGGTCATGAATTAAGGACTACAAACCCTGGCTCTACATTTCTGTTATCAACTGAGCTGAAGAAAGACCCAAAATTTCCAATGGGCAGGAAGTGTCTGAAGACACTGTACTGGTCTTATGATGCATGTAAAAGAGGGTGGTTAAAGGGGTGCAGGCCTATCATTTTCATTGATGGATGTCACATGAAAACAAGGTTCAAAGGAGTTTTGCTTAGTGCTGTTGGAATTTATCCAAATGACTGCATTTTCCCCATTGCAATGGGTTGGGTTGAAGTAGAATGCACAGGATCCTAGGAATGGTTTCTGACAACTTTGAGAGATGATCTAAACATCACTAACACTGCTCCTTACACAATTATGAGTGACAAGCAAAAGGGATTGATAAATGCTGTGCAGAAAGTGTGGCCAGATGCAGAGCATAGGTTTTGTGTGAGGCATATCTATCAGAATTTCAATGAGAAGCACAAGGGAGAGTTGCTGAAGCAAGACCTGTGGGCCATTGCATGATCACCAAACAAAGTGAAGTGGAGGCAGAACTGTGAGAAAATGGATACAGATAGTTCAGCTGCATTTCATTGGACAGAAAGACTTGACCCAAAGACTTGGTGTAAAGCATTTTTCAGTGAATTTCCCAAATGTGACATTCTACTGAACAATAATTCTGAAGTGTTTAACAGCTATATCCTTGAAGGCAGAGAGATGGCAGTGTTGTCAATGCTTGAATATATATTCTACAAAATCATGCAAAGGCTTGTGAGCAAACAAAGAGAGGCAATAGAAAAGTGGGCAGGGCAGAGAATATTCCCAAAGATCAAGAAGAAGTTAGACAAGAACACTGAATTTGCTGCAAATTGTCATGTTTCAGAAGCTGGCCAACAAAAATTCAGAGTTCAGTCTGGAAATTCTAGCTACTCAGTGGACTTGTGTTTGCATACCTGTGATTGCAGGAGATGGCAGTTATCTGGTGTGCCTTGTGGCCATTCCATAGCATGTTGTAGGGAAGAAAGAATTGACCCAGAGTTAATGGTGCATGACTGCTACACTGTGGAGAACTATATGAAAGCATATGGCTACACACTGGTCCCTCTAAGAGACCCTAAATACTGGGAGGTGCAGCCAGGATACAAGGTTTTTCCACCAGTGTTCACTAAACAGCTGGGCAGGCTAAAGAAAAACAGGAAAAAACACCTGAAGAGAAAATCAAACATGGTGTGAGATATTTGAACAAGAAAGGTGTTATAATGCATTGCTCCATATGTGGCAGAGCTGACCACAACAGAAAGGGCCACTACAGATGGCAGGAAGCACTTGTTGAAGAAGGGGTAGAGCTGGTGGATGAAAATTATGATGATCCAACTTTTCTGCAAGTATGTTTCACTTGTAACTAATAAAGTTTCACTTGTAACTGATGAATGTTTCAGTTTCAACTGAATAATATGAGCTTCTTCTTTGCAGAACATATACCCTACCAGGCCAGATCCTAGGTTAGATCCTAGTGAGTCACCCACCAGCATGGTCTTCAACATGGCTACCAGAGATAGAGCTAGAAGAGCTCAACAAAGAGTTCATGGCCCATTGCCACAGCAGTCTATTGTTGCTGCTGCTGGTGCTGCAATTCCACAGCCAAGGGTCACTACAGAGATGAACATTGCTAGACAGACCAGGGCAAGAACAATAGCTGACAGAGGAGAAGGAACTAAAGCTACTGGCAGAGGAAGAGGAAGGAAAAGGAGAGGAAGGGGAGAAGGAAATCCAGCAGCAAGGAGAGGAAGAGGAGCAAATGCTATCCTTGGAAGAGGGGCAAATGCAAATCCAGTGCTTGGCAGAGGAGCAAATGCAGTGCTTGGAAGAGGATCAAATCCAGTGTTTGGCAGAGGAGCAAATCCAGTGCTTGGAAGAGGAGCAAATGCAAATGCAATGCTTGGCAGAGGAGCAAATCCAGTGCTTGGCAGAGGAGCAAATGCTGATGCAGTTCCAGCAAGAGGAGGCAGAAATGTGCATGCTTGGAGAGTCAGGGGAGGAAATTCAGGTGCAGGTAGAGGCAGGGGAGGAAGAAATGCAGATGCAGGTACAGGAAGGGGAGCAATCCCAGGTGAGAGGGCATGGTGGCTGATGTTTGGAGAAGATATGAGCAACAGCCTAATTCCTGATCTAAATGCTCCCCCTGATGCTTGATTTGGTGGCAGTTCAGACTGTCACTTTTTTTGTTAAGGCCTGAAGCAATGTAAAACTGTGAAACATTGAGTGGCCTTTTTTGGATGCAGAAAGGAGCATCCAGTGCCTCATTATTTGATGGCTAACAGTGGCATTAAGTGCCCTTTTGTAACTAAAAACCGTGATGGCAAACATGTGGCATTAGCTGGGTTTTAATGCTTTCCAAAATTCAGTTTAATTCTGTTTAATGTTGTTCAAAATTCAGTTAAGTAGTGTCAGTTAGCAAAGTTCAGTTATGTACTGTCAGTTAGCAAAGTTTAGTTAAGTAGTGTCAGTTAGCAAAGTTCAGTTCAATTGTGTTGAAATGTTTAATGAAGTTAAAAAAGCTTTCAAAAAAATTAATGAATGCAATTATTTTGCCTACATTCAACTGAATTTTGTGTAAGCAAAAAAGAAAAAATGTTCGGCCTGGGTCTCGAACCCAGGACCGTGGGTTTGGTAAGCTAGAAGCAATGCCAGTAGAGTAGTTGTCGTGGTTTGGTGTATTTGCTACCACTGTTGTACTAATAAGGCAACCCACCGTGATTTTTCGACCGGCCGACGATTCAGATTTCACACCGGTCTTAAATAAGGCAACCCACCGCTCTCGTCGCCCACTACCCACTCTCCACTTCCCTCGTCTCCTCGTTGCTTGCTCTACCCACCTCCATCTCATTGCCACCAAAGAAACCCTCGCCGGAGGTCGAAGCCGCCGCCGACGCCATGGACGGCAGCCTGGGATGGAAGAGGGCCGTCGAAGATCTGGCCGGCGACGACCAGGCGGCGCGGGCGGAGCTGCATGAGATCGCGCGCTGGTTCCCGAGCATCCAGATGATGAGGAACCACTCGCGCGGCCTCATCAAGGTAATGACGAACGACGAGAAGCGTCGCGCCATGCCCAGCGGCCCGTACGACGTCGTCGGGGTCCATCCTGCGAAGATCCTGCAGTTCACCATGGGGGAGACGCGATCGGACGATCCGGACCAGCGCGCGCGCTGGTGGATGTATCGGTCCGCCAAGGCGCCGCCGCAGCAGCCGGATCTCAACCGTGTCGCCTCCAGGGCGGAGCGCGTGCGCGAAGTCGTCCTTGCCGTCCCCGCGCCAATCAACATGGCGTACAGGGACAGGTTTCAGCCTGACCTCCTCCTTCCCGACAACGTCTCCGACGCGGATTCATCGTCCGACTCCGAGTACGACCACCTCACCTCCGACGCGGACTCTGGCTACGACCCGGAGACCGAGTCGTCTCAAGAGTGGGAGGTGGACGTCATCATCCTCTCGGACGACGAGCCGGATGAGGTGCAGATGGCACCATGGGCTGTGACCATCCCCATCGACGTGGACGCGCTGCTGGATGTGTCTGACGTCGTCGTCGTCGTCAAACAAGAGGAGGCGGACGAGGCGGACAAGGTGCCTGCGCAGGAAGAAGTGAACGGCAGGAAGGGGAAGAAGAATGCAAGCAACAAGAGGCCTGCAGATGGGGTGGTGCGCCGCTCGGAGAGGCTGAAGATGTTGAAGGACAAGTGAAGCAGAAGCCTTGAAGGAGAAGTGATGCAGCTCAAGAAGAAGGCATTAGGTATGCTGATATAGTAGAGCAGCATATAAGTTAAGTATTTTGGCAATGTTGTTTAGGTGTGCTCTTATATCTAGAGCATATAAGTTATTTTATGATGCTATGGTGTTGTTAGGCATGATGTTGAACTAAGATGTTGAACTATGATGGTATGGCCAGTGATGCTAAACTAAGGTATGAATGTTGCTGTTTAGGTGTTGAAGTATCCAATGCTGTAGTTAGTTAGTTATGAATGTTGTGGTCAGTTAACAGTTTGAATGTCTGCATGTGTACCTATGGGTAACCAACTCTTTCCCAAAATAGATGGGACCTATGGGCATTGTAACGCCCATGATGCGGCTATATCTCCCACGTGTCGAGGCACGACTTAGAGGCATAACCGCATTATGGTTTTGTCGCAAGAAGGGTCATCTTCACACAATCCCATGTAATGAACAAGAATGGGATAACGAGAGTTGGCTTACAATCGCCACTTCACACAATACATAAATATAATTCATACATCATCCGAAATCCACACATAGACCGACTACGGTCAAATTCAAATGATAATAAGATAACCCCAAATGCTAGATCCCCGATCGTCCCAACTGGGCTCCACTACTGATCATCAGGAAAAGAAACATAGTAACGACCACGTTCCTCGTCGAACTCCCAATTGAGCTCGGTTGCGTCATCTGCACTGGCATCGTCGGCACCTGCAACTGTTTTGGTAGAATCTGTGAGTCACGAGGACTCAGCAATCTCACACCCGCGAGATCAAGACTATTTAAGCTTAAGGAAAGGATGGTGTAATGAGGTGGAGCTGCAGCAAGCACTAAGCATATGGTGGCGAACATACGCAAATGAGAGCGAGAAGAGAAGCAACGCAACGGTCGCGAAGCTAGAAATAATCAAGAAGTGATCCTGAAACTACTTACGTTCAAGCATAACTCAAACCGTGTTCACTTCAAGGACTCCGCCGAGAAGAGACCATCACGGCTACACACACAGTTGATGTATTTTAATTAAGTCAAGTGTCAAGTTCTCTACAACCGGACTAACAAATTCCCATCTGCCTCATAACCGCGGGCACGGCTTTCAAAAGATAATACCCTGCAGGGGTGTCCCAACTTAGCCCATTATAAGCTCTCATGGTCAACGAAGGATAAACCTTCTCCCGGGAAGCCCCGATCAGTCTCGGAATCCCGGTTTACAAGACATTTCGACAATGGTAAAACAAGACCAGCAAAGCCGCCCGATGTGCCGGCAAATCCCGATAGGAGCTGCACATATCTCGTTCTCAGGGCACACCGGATAAGTCAAGCTACGAGTAAAATCAGGCCTCGAGTTTCCCCGAGGTGGCCCCGCAGGCTGCTCGGTTCGGAACAACACTCGAAGGAGCACTGGCCCGGGGGGGTTAAATAAAGATGACCCTCGGGCTCGCGAAAACCCAAGGGAAAAGGCTTAGGTGGAAAATGGTAAAACCAAGGTTGGGCCTTGCTGGAGAAGTTTTATTCAAGGCGAACTGTCAAGCGGGTCCCATAAATCACCCAACCGCGTAAGGAACGCAAACTCAAGGAACATAATACCGGTATGACGGAAACTAGGGCGGCAAGAGTGGAACAAAACACCACTTATAAGGCCGAGCCTTCCACCCTTTAACCAAATATGTAGATGCATTAATTAAATAAGAGATATTGTGGTAATCCAAAATATCCATGTTCCAACGTGGAACCAACTTCAACTTCACCTGCAACTAGCAACGCTATAAGAAGGGCTGAGCAAAAGCGGTAACTTAGCCAAACAACGGTTTGCTAGGAAAGGATGGTTAGAGGCTTGACATGGCAAATATGGGAGGCATGATATAGCAAGTGGTAGGTAGCGCAGCATGGCAATAGAACGAACAACTAGCAAAGCAAAGATAGAAGTGATTTCGAGGGTATGGTCATCTTGCCTGCAAGGTTCTCAGAGTTGACGAAAGCTTGATCCTCGTAAGCGTACTTAATAGGTTCCTCATTCACGAACTCGTCTCCCGGCTCTACCCACAGCAAGAACACAAGCAATGGAACCACAATCAATCACGGGAAATGCACAAGTAACATGATGCAAAACATGTATGATATGCGAGATGTGGTATGCGATGCATATGCGTGCTCCGGAAGAAAAATGATGAACAAGACAGTAACTTGGTAAACCCAGCATGCCACTGGAAAGATGAGATGATTTCGGTCGAAATCGATATAAAGATCACCAGAAACGGATGTACGGTTTGCAAATGGCAAGCAAAACAAGAATGACATAAATCTGCGATTAACAGCAGGATAGCACTTAGAATACATCAACAAACTATGCTACAGCACTCCAACATAGCAACAAAGTATGTGGCAGTAATGTGAAGGAGATGCTTGACAAAAGCTGAACACTGAGCTACGGCTAGATCACAACATAACAGGTTCAAACAAGCATGGCAAAAGTGCAAAAGATATCAGGTTCCCAGACTTGGTGAAATTACTGGACATGGCATAAACAGCATCAGGTAGCAATGTTCAGAGCAAGCAAAACATATGCTACAGGAACTTAACATAGCAAAACAAGGCATCGCATGAATATACTAAATGCATAGAACAAAAGTCCCTTAATGCCCATGAGCCAAAAAGGACCAGAAGATATGATGGCAACCATGTAAACATAGCAAGTTTCGTTAACAGGTTCCAGACTTAGCAGAAAACAGAGCATGGCAGAAACAGTATTATGAAGGCATCTTGGTGAGCTTGATTCACTCACCACAAAGCAATGCGTGACAAAACAATACCTACAGCAATATGGCATGTTTATGAAGCTAACCATGGCAAGAGAAAGTACATAGCATGTATGGATCAACTACAACAACCTTGGCAAAATTGAATATCATGTTAACATTCTGCCAGAAATATTTTATAGCAAAAGTAGAGCAAGATTGAGACATGCTATAGCACTCCATAATTGCAAACAGGGACACGAATGGATAGAACACAACTATATCTACAAAACATCCTTACTGAACATCATCAAAAGGAGCATGGATCTCTCTGTAGACACATGGATACATAGCAACAAAATAACAGCAGTAATAGACTTAGTGAAATTACTAAGTCCCTGAAATCAGAAACATCACGAAGCCTAGTTTGCATGCTTGTGCTAGTCACCACATAGATCACAAAAATACATGGCATAAACCTATGTAAATATGGCATGGCATAAATCAAAACACATGTAGAACTCATACTCATAAGATGCACACATCAAATGTAGCAAAAATAACAAATCACCAAGTTCTGATAAGTAACAACAGTTAACAGCATATATCACTCTTGCATCAGAGATTTGGGCATCAAGATGGACTCAAATGAACATGTCATAATGGAACAAAATGAAGAGCATCTCGAGACAAACATTTCTATATATCATGCACATAAAACGGAGCAGCATGCAGAGAGTTATGATGCGATGAACAGGAGCATATAATGTAAAAATCCACGGGACTTGAGAGAATTTCGGGGGGGGGGGGGGGGGGGGGGAGAAGAGGAAGTCAACCGTGGCGTGGATCTGGATCGGGCTCGCCGGAGTTGAGGCAGCAGCTCGCCGGAGATGGAGGGGACGCGGCGGCCGGAGCTCGGGGGAGACGGGGCCGGCCGGAGAGGGCGCAGGGAGGCGCCGGAGTCGGGGGAGACGGCGGACGCGGGCGGCGGAGGCGGTGGCCGGCGACGAGGAAGAGGGCGGCGCGGGCACGGGCCGGCGGGGAAGGCGGCACGGCAAGGTGGGAACGGCGGCGAACGGCGGAGGAGCTCGAAGCTCGGCGGGCGAAGAGGAGGCGGCGGTGCTCGGGGACGCGGGGACGGGCTCGCGGGGGCCTCGCCCGGGCCGGTGGCGGCGCGGCGTACGGGCCCGCCACGTGGCGCCCTCTGGTAGGCTGCGGGTGGCGGCGGCGGTGGACGTGTCCGGTGGCGGCGAGGGGAAGGGGACTAGGGTTGCACCGCGAATTTCGGAGGGGGAGGTGTTTTATAGGTAGAGGGAGCTAGGAGACTCCAAATGGAGTGTAGTTTTCGCCCCCACGATCGTGATCGAACGACCGAGAACATGGAGGTGACTTAGATGGGTTTTGGCTGTTTGGAGGGGGTTTTGCTGCAACACACAAAAGGCTTTTGCGGTTACCCGGTTAACCGTTGGAGCATCAAACGACCTCCAAATGGAACGAAACTTGACAGGTGGTCTACCGGTGGTATACCAAGGCCACGTGGCACGACTCGGTCCATTCCGAGAACGTTCAACACCCGCTCACGAAAAGAAACGAAAAGGGGTGCGCCGGTGCATGTGGGAGTGTCGGATTGCAAAACGGACAACGGGGGAAATGCTCGGATGCATGAGACGAACACGTATGCAAATGAGATGCACATGATGACATGATATGAGATGCATGACATGAACAAAAATGCAAAATGAAAACGAAACCCAACCACGGAGGGAATATCATAACACATAGCTGAAAATGGCAAGAGTTGGAGTTACAAATATGGAAAGTTACATCCGGGGTGTTACAGGCATGTAGTAGGGTTTCATATGGTGCACATATTCAGTTAAACATTTAGTTAACTCTGGAAAATTTAGATAACTCTAAAAAATTCACTAAACTCTGAACAAATTGAGTTAACTCTGAACAAATTGAGTTAACTCTGAACAAATTCAGTTAACTCTGAAAAAATCATTTAACTGTCAAAGTTCAGTTAACTATGAAAATTTCAGTTAACTGTCAAAGTTCAGTTAACTATGAAAATTTCAGTTAACTGTAAAAATTCAGTTAACTCTGAACAAGATAGGAGCAGTATTGTGAGTTATAAGAAATTTAGTGCAATGAGATGACAAATTTAGTTTTCTTCTGAGAATTTAGTGCATTCTGAACAAATTCAGTTTACTTTGCAAAAATCATTTAACTATGACCAAATTCAGTTTACTTTTAACAAATCATTTAACTGTCAAAGTACAGTTAATTATGACAAAATTCAGTTAACTATGAAAATTTCAGTTAACTGTAGAAGTTAGCTGTCAACAAATCAGTGAAATCACTAAATCAATAATAAGACACTTCAATTAATTCAAAGTACTTAAATTGAAGTACATACTTCAGTACACAAATTAGTCAAATTACTGAATACAAATAAGTCTGGAACTACAAGTGCAGTGCAAGGTCATACTGGACCTGCTACTAATGATTACATTAGACCACCATTGCATCATTCAAATTCTTCAAGCATCTCTTTCAGCTTCCTTATCTTGCCCTTGGTGTCTTCCTTATGTTTGAAAAGGTCACCAATCATGTACTCTAACTTCTTCTTCTCTTGCTTTAGCACATTCCTCTCCAGCACCAGGTTGTCCCTCTCTTGCACCAGACTGTCCCTCTCTTCCATGATACTGTCCCTCTCCAGCACTAGGTTGTCCCTCTCTTGCACCAGACTGTCCCTCTCTTCCATGATACTGTCCCTCTCCTGCTTCATCAGGTCCCTCTCTTTCTCTGCCTTGGCCCTCACAACTTGATGAATGTTTGTGAATGATTTGTCAGACATCTTCTTCTTATCAAGATCTTCCTTCATGTCAGCCATAGCAAGTTGTGTGTTGCCTAGTTGGGCCAGAGCTTGCTCCTTCTCAGCCATCATTTGAGCAAAATCAACCTTAAAAAACCTCAAGTCTTTTTCCATCTTCTCCTTCTCTCTCTCTCACAACCCTAAGAATTTCTGAAGCATTAACTACATTGTCCTAGAGCCTAAGCTTGTTCTCATCTTCATACATGCCCCAGATCCTAGCTAGGATCATCTTCAGAGGGGCAGGCCACTCAGGGTCAACCCACTCCAGATAGCTGCATTTTAGGTATCTTCTACAAATTTCCAACAAAAGAAAAATATTCAGTACAATGAAAATAATAGTTAAATACTGGCTCAACTACACTACAAATGTTCAGTTTACATGAACAAAAGAAAGTTAACTTGAGCAAAATTTGTTAACTGACAGATCTCCACAAATTCAGATTTAGAAACAACAAGATTCAGTATACACTGGTAGATCTCCACAGTATTCACTAAATTTAAAGAACTACAAATAACAAACACTGAATCAAAAACAACAACTGAATCTAACTGTCAGTTAACTGTCAAAGTTCATTTAACCTAACTGTCAGTTAACTGACAGAAGCAAAAACAGCAACATAAACACTGAATCTAACAGTATTCACTACATTCAGTTAACTGTCAGAAGCAAAAACAGCAACATTAACACTGAATCTAACTGTCAACACCACAGTAGTATATGCATTTCACTGTCAGAACTGAGAAACTTAACAGGACACTGAATCAAACTGAACAAATAAGCCACTAACCTTCTGTGCACAAGCTAGGAATCTCCTCCCACTATCCACTGAATCAAATGCCACCAGCTTCTCACACACACATTCATGCTCACATCTAGAACTCAGATCTGTGGCCAGGCCGCTCCATTCCGAGCACAAGATGGAGGCAGGTAGCTAAAACATAGGTAAATCAGCTTCATTTGCTAACTACCAAAGCACAACCAAAGAAACCCTAACCCTACCAGAGAAAGAGATCTAACCTGCACTTCGCTGCTGACTGACTCAGCGTCGGACGAACTGCCAGAATCGCTCCAGGAAACCATGGCCACGAGCTGCGCAAATGTTCAAGGGTTCAAAGCAGGGGATGGGGGAGAGAACTTGCTGCCGGCGACAGGGGAGAGCGAGAGGATGGAGAATGGGGAATAGGAAGGAGAAAGGGGGACAACAACGGTAGGTATGGGGTGGGGGAACGGGAACAACAACGGTAGGTGGGGTGGGGGAACGGGAACAAGAACGGTAAGCAGTGCGGGTTGAATCAAGTAAACGGCAGGGGCCTTTGTGCAAAATTGCCAGAGCTGACCGGTCCACCCTCTGGACTGCCACTTGTCACGCTGTGAGTGGTTGTGGACCAAAACATCACATAGGGTGTTAAGTTGTAGGAGTCCTTAGTAACATTTTGCAAGTGTTGGACTAAAACATCACATTCTGTGCAAGTTTGTGGATCTGGGGTGCTATTACCTCTTTGTACTACTATTATGAATTGATGTGGTCATTTTTACACCGAAAATCGGAAAACTAGGTTGGTTGATATTCCTGGTTTATTAGGTTTACTAGCAGAACGCCCGTGTGTTGCTACGGGCTATTGCATATATAAATTAATCAAACAAATATTTAAGGTTGTCCGTAAGGTCAAGGCTCATTTGTTCTCAAAGGTCCGGGCGTGTTCGGACATCAAACGAACGCTTAGTAGGCTCTTCAAAATTCAACTGTATGGACAACTGGACTCCCCCAAATTTAGACCATATACGGGGAAGAAATGTGATTGTTCGAACTATCCCCATGTTATCTCCAACACATGAGTCCAACACAAAAACCCCAACCCACAACATTTCGCCCCCTTTTTCTCTCGGGCCCTCCTTTCTCACTCGGTTTCCGGCCTTAGTTGGACATTTCTCGCTGAAGCCTCCTTTAAAATCAAATCAAAGGACACCCACCTCACCTTCGTCATGCGTTGCAACAAAGATGAAATTTTTCATATTTATTGTATAATAAAGTGGATTAATCTAACACATACTATTGACATAAAATAACAAATAACTTTAGAGATCAGTCTCAAAGATCAATTCAACTTCGCAAATGCACACTCACATGGGAGGTAAGTGGCAACCAGTATTCCTAGTCACCAATAAGCTCCACCTCCAGCCCAGATACCATTCATTGCTAGAAGGGATAATTGATGTTCTTCTCTTCCTCGTCCTTCCCCACATCTTCTACTCCTAGTCTCTTCGCCAACCCGTTTCGTTGACGCCAACATCAACGCGTTTGTCAGCGACGCCTCATCTTCTTCTTCTTCTTCTTCCTCCTTCCTCGCCAGTTTTAATTCTCATTCCTACTTATTTTTTTATAATATTTTTTCTTTTTTGTTTTGCTTTATATTTTTGGAACACTCTTTCCATCTCCAACACTATGGACCACTTGGTCGCTTTAGTTCCTTTTTTCCTTCTTATTCATGGAGCACTCTCCCTTTCAACTATAGCATGAACCACCTCACCAATCTAGTGTCGTGTTGTACTCATCCGCGAACGTTTCGGAAACCGTCAACATGTGGACATCCTGCAGAGCATGGGCGTCATCCATCTTGGTGAACGCTAGGTTGTCCATGTCGCGGGCGCATGGTGTCCGTTGTCCATGTTGGCAAGTGGTGCTCGACCATGTCGCTGAGAGCCTATTGATTGTCCTTGCCGACGAGCGCTTTTAAAATGATTCAACGTGATGAAGTGCTTACTTAATTAATTAATTACACAAATAACTAACAACCTACCTAATTCTTCGCACGCCTAATGAACTGCCAACCAAATCGACTAATTACCCATCTAATTGGAAAAAATCACTACTTCTAATTACCTATAGGCATAATTAAGTGTCTACCTAAATCATTAATTACATTAATGACTTGGTTTCAAAATTGATTGGGTGCAAAATAATAATTTCTATTTAAATTGACACATTTCCTTAACAAATTTCTTGACATTTGAATGGACACACTTGATTTGAGAATGTAATATGTGTGTCTCTATGTACTAATGACAAGAAATATAATATGACCGTGTCCATGAACACATGTACGTGGTGGTATGACGACACGCCTTCCGTCATGGCCGTCCTTGACGTCGTGATGCACGCCTTGGCATTCTCGAGTATCACGCAAGTGTTAGGCCCGGCCGCCACATCCTCCATGGTGTCGCGCACGGCGTCCTCCGTAGGGGCGCGCGGATGCGTACACCCACAAGTAAAAGATATGTTCTTTTGTTGTTTAGGGAATTTGTGATAGTCAACTAATAGTGGAGATAATAATAATGACATAGTGTGCAGGATAAATGATTTGTTATTGAGGAATATCTCATTTTGTTTTGGAAGGTTATCGAGAAAAATATTACGTCTATATTTTAGGAAGGTAATCTCAAATATATGGTGCGAGTTCTGAATTCTTAATTACCTATTTATTTACGTGATTGGAATGAATCAGAACCTGCCAAAGTAAGCACGAAACAAGATATCTCCTTTAATAAGATTTGGGTTTTTAATGGAAAAAAAACAGTTGGTGGTGGTGGTGGGAGGTGACGAATAAAAAACGGACGAAAATAAACCGTACCAGGCTACCAACTCCTCTATTAGGAGTAGAGATTACATGATATTTGGTTTGATGGTTTCATCATGTTACATGGTGTTCGGTTCGATGTTTTGATCGTTAATTGTTTGAGTTCAGGTGAATCGTCAATTTTATCCTACATAAACCGACTCGACCATTAGACCATATAAATCAAAATGGACCTCTTTTTTCTCTATCTTTTCTACTTTGCTAGCAAGTGTAGGCATGACCCTATACCCATGTACGATGCACCCCCCGGCGCCCACCCAATTCACTCGTGCCTCTGCCGCAACTAAAATTACTCTCCTTGTGCTGGTTTTCATCCCTCTAAAAGGACTATAATCTCTCGACCTAGTCGCTTCCTAACCTTGATATTAGATCCACTACCACAAGGCCTAACTACAATAGCTTTTCGGCATGTGCTAGTATTGGCATCAAGCTCCAACACCTGTTTTTTTGTTCTACCTCTCCCCTAGGTAGAGAGGGTCTTTCAAAGCGAATACACCTTCCAATGAGTTTGACAGAGAAGACAAAGAAAGTGGGGACCCGATCACTCAACCCAGAACCAACAAGTTGGCGCCAACCGGCGAACCCCTCACAAACACATGAAGCAAGATACCTCGAATGGGTTGAGTGAGGGGTACCATGAACCCACTCGCTGGCATGTAGGACCATGAATGCAAAAAGTACCTCGATGCACTAGAAACCTCCATTTCTAGGGAGCTTAGTATGGTGTCGCGTCGCATTAGCACCGCATTGGTGCGATCTTTCCATTCTGTTTTTGTCTTCCACTCCCTAGCCATTTTTGTACGAATTCCTCCAAGTCTCGGCACCTCCGGAGATTTTATTCTGGTACTAACAAGCCACTTAGGGTTATTCATGCTCACAGATTAAACACAAATTCAGTTGTTCGGGATCACCGTTGTTTTTGTTCGGGAACTGCCAACCCAAATATTTCACTTTGCAAAACCTTCTATTTGTTCGCCACTTCCAAGCATCACATTTCATTGGCAGCTATGAGCTATCTCGGTTTACTTAGAAGTGTCGATGGAATGTGATGCTTGGAAGTGTCGGTAGAGTTTCTTCCAAGCATCACATTTCATCGGCACTTCCGAGTTAACATGGGGAAAAATCATCGTGTCATGAGTGTTTGTATCCTCTAAACTCTTCCTCCTCCTTACTTGGAAGATTGATACTTTTCTGTTGCTCGGTACCTTCGAAATTTTGGATGCTAAGTTGGTTACCAGGTTGTCTAGTCCTTGCCACCTTAAGCTAAAACCGCCAACACTAAAAATTGGAGTAGAATTTTTAGTAGGATTATTCACCCCCTCCCCCCTTAGTCTTTAGACCTTGATCACAATGATATATCGTTAAACAAACATGCTATGTTATTTAATTAAACATGTTAATTAGTTAAACTAAAAAAAGCAAAGAGTGCATACCGCTGGGGACGAGAAACGCGGTTACCGATTGGTAACCAAAATTACAACCAGGTAATCAAAACCCTTTGGAGATACACACCCATACCAAGAAGATCGCTTGGTAATTGACAACAATCAAATAACAGCTCAATGGAAAAGGGTGCATCCGATCAACTAAATATACAACTCTCAAGCTATGGATTATTAATGTTTGCTGCTGCAAGCCACAGAAACTCGCCGCAAAACTAAAAGCAGACTCATGCTATGTCACATCATTTCTTTGAAAGGTTTATCCATTAATTATTTGTTTGTTTGTGGGCTTTTTAGTGCCACTATTTTTCAAGATTTTTATGGGTGATCATAGTACGGAATCCATCAAAAGCATATACGTGGTTGAAGAGCACATACTTTCACACACAGACAACAATCATCAGTTCCAACCCAGTAAACTGAACTGGTTTGGCCAAACAAACACTATATACAAAAGGTGATGCTCTGTTTTTTCTATTTCACTTTGTTCGTTGTGTCCTCTTTCAGAGAAATCATGGCACCTCCAATTCTTAGGCAAGCAGCAATTGCGTTCTACATGTTGATGCCTTCAGCACCAACTAGCTGCAAAAGGGCAACACAACTATTTTTTGAGTAGAAACAGTAGAACAATTGTTCTAGGACATTATCATTATCATTAAAAATATGTAAAGCAAAGAAAGTATCAATAAAATTCACCCAATACCAGCTATAGGAATCATAAAAGACTTAAATTACAGGTTCTCTTCTATCCAAGTGCTGATCTCCTCTGCCTTGACTTGCTTAGCTCGTAGTTTGGTTGTCTGAAGACCCTCTCTTAGATAGTGCTTTCAAGTGTCCGGAGGTGGTGCTGCCATTCTAAAAATCTTATCATTCCTGACCATCCAAATACTCCAGCGTCCCATAATGATGATCTCTATTGCAATTGCAACTGGAAGTTTGTTCATTGTAAAATGGATCTCATCATATGCAGAAATGCCCCTCTGCTTGGAATGAATGAGATTGTGCCAACACATGAGTGAAAATGGGTAGTTCCAAAAGAGATGTATCAGTGTTCCTTATGTAGCATCAGAACATAGTGCACAGTTATAGTCCTCCAAGTACATGCTTCTATGATGCAATAAATTCATTAGGCTCACTCTATCATGCAGAAGTAGCCAGAAGAAGATTTCTGTGTTTGAGGCTGCATGCAATGCTCCATAGATGATTGAAGATGTTATGAGGTGTACTAGTCCCAATGATGGCCTTGTACATCTTCACGGATGAGTATCGAGGAGAAGTCCAAGTATTAGGTCCATTAATCTTGAGCATCTGTTGTGTCTCTATTGTTAATGATTTCTTGAAGGGCACTGAATTGGATGAATGTTTGTTGTGATAGAGGTCTATGGAATAACTAACTATTCTCTGTGTGTTCAAGCAACTTTGATAGAGTGATTTCTTTGTTGATCACAAATGAGTGTAGCTCTAGGTACTTGGTGTGGAGTGGTTGATCTAGCCATATATCAGACCAGAACAGAGAAGTATCCCCTCTACTAGCCTTGCACAAAGCATGTTGCTTAAATTTGGAAGGAGCTTAAGGATAGCTTTCCACCAGCACGAACCAACCATTTTGTCCCCTCGTAGATTATCTTGGTAGTGTGCTTCCAAGATAATGTTAACCCAAGGAATGTCATCCTTATTGAAGAGCACCAAATCCACCATGGGTTTTGGGCTTGCATACTGTCGTGGAATTGTCACGGCAGATGTCCTCGAGCTAGGACTTAGTCGTGGAGCCATCGCCACTAGGAAGCTTGAAGGGGTTATGCGGGACAAGGAACACGAGGATTTATACTGGTTCGGCCCCTTACGGTGAAGGTAAAAGCCTATGTCCAGTTTGAGGTGTTATTGATTAAGGTTACGATCGCCAGGGAGCTAAACAGCTATGCCCGGCTTTCGATGAGATTGTTGTCCTCCTCAAACCGCTGCCGGGTCCTCCCTTTATATAGGGAGGCTGACGCCCAGCAGCCCTTAGAGACCCGGCCGGCTCATAAGAGCGTCCGGCTCGGACTCTAAACAATACTTGCCTTACACTACAAGTCTACTATAACAATGATAGTAACTACGGGCTTTAAGCCATATCCGGGTCTCAGCCCATCTCTGGCCCATCATCTTAGAACTTAACTCCGGGCTTCTGGCAATGACCCTTAGAGTAACCCGGCCCCCCTGGCGGGTGACTCCAGGGTCTATATCCTCAACACATACTTTATCCCATGATATGGGAGCAGCACCCCTTTCTTGTGAGCCATATTTTCTCCAGAAGCAGTTATTGAGGTAAATGTTGATTTGCTTGACCACAATCTTGGGCATCATCAGTGTGCACATGAAAAATATGGACATGCTTGAGAATACTGATTTAATAAGGATGAGTTTGTCTCCACATGATAATAGAGTGGAACATCCCAGTAATATGTTTTCAATTATCTTTAACATAGGCACACAATCTCCAACTCTGGGCTTGGTAATGCATAGGGGCAAATCAAGATGTGTGTGAGAAAGAACATCAATTTTGCAACTAAGGAGGCTAGATAGCTCAATCATTTTATCCTCAGAAGTGCTGATAGATATCAATATGGACTTTGAGTAAATTCACCTTAAGACCGGTATATGCAACACAACTATCTTGGACAATGTTTTTGAGGTACAGAAGCGTAGGCCGCACCCCATACGCGCCACCGGGGATGCAAATTTGAAACCTAAATCGTTTATGTACCTTCTCATGATTGGTTTTAAAATTGAAGTTCATTTAGCTGAACTAAGAAGGGTTGAAGATACCTAAAGGGTTGCAAATTTGCATGTCTACATGCCACCCGCAACGCCAGTCTTCCTCCCTGCTTCGATCTGCTTCACAACGACACGTCGACCACTATGGAACGAATAACACGAATAATTGATGCTAGGTCAGCTCCCTGTGTTCTAGAGGAGCCTTGAAGTTGAAGATAAGGCATGATGAGCCGAGACGACACGCTCAAATGGACGCGACCGTCGACCATCCGTCGCTCGCCGTCGTCGTGGTCGCCCGGGTGCCGAAAGTGACGACGACCCAGGCGGGCAAGCTCCCACACATGTGACGTGCTACCGAACCAGAACACCAACGCAAAACCCAAGAGGTTTGACATGTCGCACGCTTGACGTGCCGATCAACGTCGTGATTGGTGCCGGATTCCCCTGGTCCGATAGGTTACAGAAACAAAAGCTAACGTATAGGATCGATGAGGCAGGTTCTTTTCCGGGTCACACAGGTGCATTATCTGCGGCTTTTCCCAAAAGCTCTTTTGGAAACGGTCGGTGTAATCACTAGTCTATCTACGGTGGAATCCTTGCAGGCTGACTGTATTTCTGGCTGCCCATCCATTTTCGTACGATCGGTCACTGTTGGCGTCGGATGCACGCGGATGAACCTTTTGATCGCTTTTGCAATTTGCGTGCATGGCGACGACGGGACAGAGACGTGGAAGAGTCAGCACGTCCGCTTGAGTAGACTGGTCACAAACATAATCTACTCACTAATTAAGGCCAGTGTAACTACGTAACCTGAAAGCTAAATAAACCATATTTTTGACATAACTGTCTATGCACAACGCCACCAAGCTTTCTCTTTCGGACAAAGATCCAGCCGATTTCTGTCAAGTTTTGAACCTTTTGATGCCCTCTTTTTTTATGATCCGTGCGCCTTTAGTTTGCCTCTTTCTCTGGCAGACACACATGGGTGGTACCACTCCATGTGACGAATGCCCCAACTACCGTATTTTACCGGTACAACTTTTATTTATTTTACCTTGAATTCAGGAAGAATAATGCAGATACTTCTGTACAGCGCCTGGTCGATCCCGCTAAAACTACCATGTGCATGGACCTGTGTGGGGGACAACGGTCACTGGTCCACTAGTGTCGAGTCATAAACATGTGCACACGAGGTTCCACTCGAAATCATGGTCCTCTTTGCTAGGCCGTGTGTGTATTCCACTCGAAATTCAGTGGGCCACGAGGTTCTGAGCTGGAGCCTGGGAGTTGTGATCTCGCACTACATTTGGGGGCCTATTTTCGAATGTCGGTGCAAACCGCTGAAAGAAACGAATATTTATCTGCTCTGGCAGTCCCCCGATCGCTTCCTTTTGGTGTTTTTCAGAGTAAGCGGGATGCAACCCCAAGCTCTGGCTACGTATTCTTTTTTTTTTTGCAGGAAAGGAACTTTTTATTCATCAACCACGGTGATTACATTCAGAAACGACGATGCTAGCTATTTCGATTGGGGAGTTTCGAAGCCAACGTGCAGTGCGCTCTTGCGAGCGCATCATACAAGCAAGGGTGTGACTCGCTACATTGGCATACGTGGTAACTTTAGCTAGACTGATGTTTCTTTCATGAGTCAGAATTGTTTCATGATTTGCATACGTGTACCTCGATCGCTCCATATCTATAGATTGCACCAGGTTCAACAATTCGGCGTTGTCCGTTTCAACCTACGTCTTCCGTTAGTTTGTGTACCAACCAATGAATTTCACATGCCTAGCTGGTGAAATACAAGTCACCAGAAATTATATCATTGGATTCGTAATTAAACATGGTTTCCAGTGGTATAATTTTTGGTGACATGCATTATCATTTTGTTAGTTAAATCTACGGTCAAAATTTGACATTAACTACGAAGGGGGGCAATAAACCAAGACAGAGGTAGTAACATTTGTGGCTGTCGTGAGTGTTAGAAGGGATAGAGAGGGATTTGCGGAATCAATGTTTATTGCTTGAGCCTCGTGGGCATATTAAGGTGAAGCAGGGTCAGGAATAATGAATCTCTTTATGATAAACAGATCCATTTTGCAAGTTCGTTATTACGGCTAGTTCCTCCAATTTTATTTAATGATGAAATTAAAATGGATAAATAGAAAAGGCTTTTTGGATTTTTTTTAAATTTCTAGAATGAAAGTCTTTATGCTCTTATTAATAAGATTTACTATTTCCCGACAAACCGGTTACACTAACACCCACGGAAACACGTATGGGCTTGGGAAAGGGGTCCCCGAATATTGGGTATCCGTTGGAATTATGAATTTTCCATAACTTAGGTAAATGCTTTACCAACATATGTAGTGTAGTAAAAAAATGGAATTCCGCGAGGATATAGCCCGGAGACGACGAACAAAAATGCGTTCATTTGCCTCAAACTTTAGAGGGGCTCATTTAAGACTTAATCGAATGATTACCCAACCGGTAAAAAGGGCTATGAATAACCCAGTATCGAATACTGGTAATAATATCAGCAAAAGAACGTTCTCCCGTGCTTCCAGACATGCAGAACTCCCAAAAAATTTGTACATTCAAAAAAGGAATTGATTCCGTAAAAGATGGGATCGACCAATATATAGAATGGGTTGGGAATTATGCCTAGATCCTGTGTAAATGGAAATTTCATTGATAAGACCTCCTCAATTGTAGCCAATTTTTTCTTCGGACTTTCCCAAACACAAAATACCTCCTTGTATTCGCACTCTCAAATGAGAGTGGAATATCATAAGATTCACGTTCTTGAAAATCGGCACTTCTCCAAATCCAGAAGACACTTGGAATTCTAGGATTATCATTTTGGGCTTGGTATTGCTCCTAGATAGATCATAATACAAAAAATCAATCAGAGCACAGGGAGCCATCTCATTATCTTTCCGTACCACCTAACGACTTTGTTTCCCTTATGAGGTAAGAAAAATTAATGAACCTGCAAATATCGGCAAAACAACAAGTATTGTTAACCAAGGAAAATAACTCATGATAAAGTGATAAAGACAAGATACGTTTTGACCAGAAAAGCCCGTGCTTGATTATTTCGAGCACAGGCTTCTTCGGTAAAGAGGAATCTGACGATTCGAGTGAAGTTTTTTGTAACGTATCAATAAGATAGAGCCATGCTACGTGTTGTTTCAGGCCCTAAATAAACGTGGACATTTAAAAAATCTGTCGGGCAGGCATATTCACATCTCTTACAACCCACACAATCTAGGAGTACATGATCTACTTGGAGTATATAAGACAAACCAGAATACTTCCTAGTCTATACTATGTTTCCAATACAATCACGATACCGAACATCCCCCCGCAGTCACAACGGCGGCGACGCACACGGTGAAACTGTAGAAGAATCCGGAGGCAAGCCGACGGACACCCACCCACAGTCGATGCATCGCGGAAGTCGTGGCTCGAGTGGTACCCGATGAGGTTGCTCAAGCAAGGCGGTAGCCCTTTGTGTCGTCATCAAGGTAGTCGAGAGCGTAGGGTGGTGTAGCCATGGTCGAGGTAGCCGTGCAAAGAACGCCATGGTTGATGTTGAGTCGGGGTAGCCGGTGTCGAGGAAGTTGTCGTGGAGCCGCGGACGCAAGGAGGCGTCGAGTTAGTCATGGGCGCAGTGGTGTCGAAGTAGTGGTGCGCCGGGAAGAAGACGTTGTCGACGACGCGTCGCGTCGAGTTTGCCATGCCCGGGGACACATCATGGACGAGGGCTGGCACCGGTGTTGCCAGCACCAGGCATGCGTAGACGGGACAAAGTTGACAAAACGCCGCACCAGGCTTGCCAGACCCGGGGACACGTCGTGGACGAACGCATGCATCGGTGATGCCAGCACCGGACATGCGTAGACGAGGGACCTGCACGAGCTGTACGCCATGTCGAGAAGTCGGAGGGGCCAGCAGAGAAGGATACTCGACAACGGTTGTGGCGCCAATCGGCGTAAGGCCGGTGTCGCCAATGGTGGTCAGAATAGATGAAGTGGTTGGGGTCGATGACGGCGACGCTGGTGTCGGGCTGGTGCTGGACGAAGACAAAGGAGGGTGAATGGGCAGCAGTGGCTATAGGGGTAGCAGCGGCGGCAGTCGAAGAAGAGAGGTGGCTGCGGCCTGACGGCCGACGGCTTGGTTAGGAGTGCGGAGGCGATGCTCGAAGCAGGCGAGGAACCTGACAGCGTGACGAACACCAGCGCGGACAGTGGTGTTCCTGTCCCAAGGGAGGCGGCGCGGCGCATACCAAGGGAAGTCAACGCGCGGTGAGGCGGAGTGGACCGCGGGCCGCGGCGCTACGACCCGAAGGGGCGACGCAGTGGCGGCGGGCAGATCAGGGCGACGGCGGGAAGACCTTAGGGCGGCGCAGCGGCGAAGCGCGGGTCGGTGATGCCGTGGGGACGACCTCGGGTGGCGGCGGTGACCGCGTTCCGCGGCGCTACAGCTCGAGGAGGCTGTGTAGCGGCGGTGTAGCGGGTCGGGGCAGCCGCGGAGAGAACCACTAGCCGGGGGCGACGGCCCGACGGGAGGAGGCGTGGACCGCATGCCGCGACGCGATAGCCCTAAGGGGCGACGCAAAGGCGGCGGCGGCTACTTGGTAGCCGGCGGAAGGATCTCGAGGCGGCGGCGTGGACCACGGGCCGTGACGTGATCGCCCGAAGGGGCGTCGGCGGGAGCGGCGCGTGGGTCGGGGCAGCCAGCGGGAAGACGAGTTCGTATTGCTGATGGAATCGATCTGGACGAGTTCGTCGAGCCAGCTAGCCCTCCTCCTGCCGAGTGAGCAAACTTTATGCCTTGATTAAATTTGCCTCGGAATGTCGAGTGATTTTGTAACCGTTAAACTACTTCGGGCCTGATGCCCGAGTAGTTTTATCTGTTGTTTTGAACTTTGCGAGACTTATCCGAACTTGGTTTTTCTTTGAGGAAAGTTGCTTTGTCTTTTACCGCTTTTGAATCCTCTGGCTTCGAGTGAAACTTGACTCTTCACTCGGAATTGACATTGTATTTGTGACGCGGCTCTGACGAGAGGGTTGTGGGCATGATCACTAGGTGCTGCACACGACCTGCACCTCGTCGTCCTCGCGGATCAGGTTGGAGCATACATTATACTTGTGACGCAGCTCCGTCGAGAGGGTCATGGGCAAGAGCACCAGGTGCTGCACACGACCTGCACCTCGTCATCCTTGCGGATAGAGATGGAGCGTACGTTGTTCTTGTGACTCGACCACTCGGAGTGTTTTTTAACTTAGGCGAATACGGGGTCGCAGCTAAGCCCCCGAGTGGGAGGATTGCTCTCCACTCGGAGGATTTTTTAAACTTAGGCGAGTACGGGGTCGCAGCTAAGCCCCTGAGTGGGATGATTGCTCTCCACTCGGAGGATTTTTTTAACTTATGCGAGTACGGGGTCGCAGCTAAGCCCCCGAGTGGGAGGATTGCTCTCCACTCGGAGTGCTTTTCAACTTAGGCGAGTACGGGGTCGCAGCTAAGCCCCCGAGTGGGAGGACTGCTCTCCACTCGGAGGATTTTTTAACTTAGGCGAGTACGGGGTCGCAGCTAAGCCCCGAGTGGGAGGATTGCTCTCCACTCGGAGTGTTTTTTAACTTAGGCGAGTACGGGGTCGCAGCTAAGCCCCCGAGTGGGAGGATTGCTCTCCACTCGGAGTGGTTTTTAACTTAGGCGAGTACGGGGTCGCAGCTAAGCCCCCGAGTGGGAGGATTGCTCTCCACTCTGTGTGGTTTTTAACTTAGGCGAGTACGGGGTCGCAGCTAAACCCCCGAGTGCGAGGATTGCTCTCCACTCGGAGTGTTTTTAAAACTTAGGCGAGTACGAGGTCGCAGCTAAGCCCCCGAGTGGGAGGATTGCTCTCCACTCGGAGTGTTTTTAAAACTTAGGCGAGTACGGGGTCGCAGCTAAGCCCCTGAGTGGGAGGATTGCTCTCCACTCGGAGGATCTTTTAACTTAGGCGAGTACGGGGTCGCAGCTAAGCCCCCGAGTGAGAGGATTGCTCTTCATTCGGTAGGATTTTTGAAAGTTAGGCGAATCGGGTTCGCATCTAGGCCCCCGAGTGAGAGGATTGCTCTCCACTCGGTAGGATTTTTGAAACTTAGGCCCCCGAGTGAGAGGATTGCTCTTCACTCGTTAGGATTTTTGAAACTTGGGCGAATCGGATTCGCGGCTAAGCCACCCACTGGGGGATTTGAACACATGTATTGACGGGATAACAATCATTAAGATACTGCAAAAATCTTGTCTTTGATGAGCAAACTGAATGATTCTTATTACAACTCGTCGACTCGAGTGTTTAGGTATAAAAACGGTGGAGCAGATTCGCATTCCACGAGCGTGGCTCGTCTAATTTCTTGGCTACGTTGTAAAGGTGATAAGCTCTATTGTAAAGGTGATAAGCTCCGTTGTGGAGCACCTTGGTGATGATGAAGGGACCTTCCCAGGCGGGAGCAAGCTTGTGAGGCCATTTTTGATGCACTCGGAGCACAAGATCTCCTTCTTGGAACGCTCGACCTCTGACATTACGGGCATGGAATCAACGCAAGTCTTGCTGGTAGATGGTCGACCTGATCAGAGCCATCTCATGTTCTTCCTCCAAGAGATCTACTACATCTTGGCGTGCCTGTTCAGCTTCAGCTTCTGAGAACAGTTCCACTCGGGGAGCGTTGTGCAATAAGTCGCTCGGAAGCACAACTTCAGCGCCATACACCATGAAGAAAGGGGTTTAGTCAGTCGACCGGTTCGGAGTCATTCTCAGTCCCCATAAGACAGACGGCAATTCAGTCACCCAAGCTCCAACAGCATGGTTGAGATCGCGCATTAGTCGGGGTTTCAGTCCTTGAAGTATCAAACCATTCGCCCTTTCTGCCTGCCCATTAGACTGCGGATGTGCAACGGATGCGTAGTCGACCCGGGTGCCTTGGGAAGCACAAAACACTCTGAACTCATCAGAATCAAAGTTGGAGCCATTATCTGTGATGATACTGTGAGGAAGTCCATATCTGAAAATCAGCTCTTTGATGAAACTGATGGTAGTGCTTGAATCAAGATTCTTGATAGGCTTGGCTTCGATCCATTTAGTGAACTTGTCGACTACTACAAGCAAATGAGTGAAACCACTTCTGCCAGTCTTGAAGGGTCCAACCATATCCAACCCCCAACGGCAAACGGCCAGATGAGTAGAATAGTCTTCAAGGCAGATGCAAGCTTTGTGGGACATGTTTGAGTAGAACTGACAGCCTTCGCACTGATGCGTCTCCAACGTATCTATAATTTTTTATTGTTCCATGCTATATTATATTCTGTTTTGGACATTAATGGGCTTTATTATACACTTTTATATTGTTTTTGGGACTAACCTATTAACCGAAGGCCCAGCCTAGAATTGCTGTTTTTTGCCTATTTCAGAGTTTCGCAGAAAAAGAATATCAAACGGAGTCCAAATGGAATGAAACCTTCGGGAACGTGATTTTCGGAACGAACATGATCCAGAGGACTTGGACCCTACGTCAAGACATCAACCAGGAGGGCACGAGGTAGGGGGCGCGCCTACCCCCTGGGTGCGCCCTCCACCCTCGTGGGCCCCACGTTGCTCCACCGACGTACTTCTTCCTCCTATATATACCTACGTACCCCCAAACTACCAGATACGGAGCCAAAAACCTAATTCCACCGCCGCAACCTTCTGTACCCGTGAGATCCCATCTTGGGGCCTTTTCCGGAGCTCCGCCGGAGGGGGCCTCATTCACGGAGGGCTTCTACATCAACACCATAGCCTCTCCGATGATGTGTGAGTAGTTTACCTCAGACCTTCGGGTCCATAGTTATTAGCTAGATGGCTTCTTCTCTCTTTTTGGATCTCAATACAATGTTCTCCCCCTCTCTTGTGGAGATCTATTCGATGTAATCTTCTTTTGCGGTGTGTTTGTTGAGACCGATGAATTGTGGATTTATGATCAAGTTTATCTATGAACAATATTTGAATCTTCTCTGAATTCTTTTATGTATGATTGGTTATCTTTGCAAGTCTCTTCGAATTGTCAGTTTGGTTTGGCCTACTAGATTGATCTTTCTTGCAATGGGAGAAGTGCTTAGCTTTGGGTTCAATCTTGCGGTGTCCTTTCCCAGTGACAGTAGGGGCAGCAAGGCACGTATTGTATTGTTGCCATCGAGGATAACAAGATGGGGTTTATATCATATTGCATGAGTTTATCCATCTACATCATGTCATCTTACTTAAAGCGTTACTATGTTCTTATGAACTTAATACCCTAGATGCATGCTGGATAGCAGTCGATGTGTGGAGTAATAGTAGTAGATGCAGGCAGGAGTCGGTCTACTTGCCTCGGACGTGATGCCTATATACATGATCATACCTAGATATTCTCATAACTATGCTCAATTCTGTCAATTGCTCAACAGTAATTTGTTCACCCACCGTAATACTTATGCTCTTGAGAGAAGCCACTTGTGAAACCTATGGCCCCCAGGTCTATTTTCCATCATATTAATCTCCCATCAACAAGTTATTTCTAGCGTCGTCTTTATTTTGCTTTCTTTACTTTGCATCTTTATCATAAAATACCAAAAATATTATCTTATCGTATCTATCAGATCTCACTCTCGTAAGTGACCGTGAAGGGATTGACAACCTCTTTATTGCGTTGGTTGCGAGGATTTATTTGTTTGTGTAGGTGCGAGGGACTTGTGTGTGGCCTCCTACTGGATTGATACCTTGGTTCTCAAAAACTGAGGGAAATACTTACGCTACTTTGCTGCATCACCCTTTCCTCTTCAAGGGAAAACCAACGCGGTGCTCAAGAGGTAGCAAGAAGGATTTCTGGCACCATTGCCGGGGAGGCTTACACAAAGTCAAGTCAAGATTTGATTTCCCGTCAACGAGCCATTTCTGGCTCCGTTGCCGGGGAGTCTACGCAAAAGTCAACATACCAAGTACCCATCACAAACCCTTATCTCCCGCATTACATTATTTGCCATTTGCCTCTCGTTTTCCTCTCCCCCACTTCACCCTTGCTGTTTTATTCGCCCTCTCTTTTCCGTTCGTTTTCTTCTTCGCTTGCTTCTTGTTTGCTCGTGTGTTGGATTGCTTGCTTGTCACGATGGCTCAAGATATTACTAAGTTGTGTGACTTTACCAATACCAACAATAATGATGTTCTTAGCACTCCGATTGCTCCTTTTACCGATACTGAATTTTGTGAAATCAATGCTGCTTTGTTAAATCTTGTCATGAAATATCAATTCGCCGGCCTTCCTAGTGAAGAAGCCGCTACCCATCTAAATAGCTTCGTTGATTTGTGTGATATGCAAAAGAAGAAAGATGTGGATAATGATATTGTTAAATTGAAGTTATTTCCTTTTTCGCTTAGAGATCGTGCTAAAGCTTGGTTTTCATCTTTGCCTAAAAATAGTATTGATTCGTGGAATAAGTGCAAAGATGCTTTTATCTCTAAGTATTTTCCTCCCGCTAAGATCATCACTCTTAGAAACGATATTATGAATTTTAAGCAACTTGATCATGAACATGTTGCACAAGCTTGGGAGAGGATGAAATTAATGATACGTAATTGTCCTACACATGGTTTGAATTTGTGGATGATCATACAAATTTTTTATGCTGGATTGAATTTTGCTTCTAGAAATCTTTTAGATTCGGCCGCGGGAGGCACTTTTATGGAAATCACTTTAGGAGAAGCTACTAAACTCCTAGATAATATTATGGTTAATTATTCTCAATGGCACACTAAAAGATCGACTAATAAAAAAGTGCATGCGATAGAAGAAATTAATGTTTTGAGTGGAAAGATGGATGAACTTATGAAATTATTTGCTAGTAAAAATGTTTCTTCTGATCCTAATGACATGCCTTTCTCTACTTTGATTGAGAATAATAATGAATCTATGGATGTGAATTTTGTTGGTAGGAATAATTTTGGTAACAACGCGTATAGAGGAAACTTTAATCCTAGGCCATACCCTAGTAACTCCTCCAATAATTATGGTAATTCCTACAACAATTCTTATGGAAATTTTAATAAGATGCCTTCTGAATTTGAGACTAGTGTTAAAGAATTTATGAATTCACAAAAGAATTTCAATGCTTTGCTTGAAGAAAAATTTCTTAAAGTTGATGAATTGGCTAGGAACGTTGATAGAATTTCTCTTGATGTTGATTCTTTGAAACTTAGATCTATTCCACCTAAGCTTGATATCAATGAGTCTCTCAAAGCCAGGAGAATTTCCATTGATGAGTGCAAAGAAAGAACCGCTAGGATGCGTGCTAAGAAAGATTGCTTTGTGAAAGCGTGTTCTTCTAATTTCTATGAAAATAAAGATGAAGATCTAAAAGTTATTGATGTGTCCCCTATTAAATCTTTGTTTTGCAATATGAATCTTGATAATGATGGGACTGAATATGATCCACCTTTACCTAGAAGGCGTTCCAAAAATTCGGAGTCTTTAGATCTTGATGCAAAAATTGGTAAAAGTGGGATTGAAGAGATCAAAACTCTAGATATTAATGAACCCACTATTTTGGATTTCAAGGAATTTAATTATGATAATTGCTATTTGATAGATTGTATTTCCTTGTTGCAATCCGTGCTAAATTCTCCACATGCTTATAGCCAACATAAAGCTTTTACTAAACATATCGTTGATGCTTTGATGCAATCTTATGAAGAAAAACTTGAGTTGGAAGTTTTTATCCCTAGAAAACTTTATGATGAGTGGGAACCTACTATTAAAATTAAAATTAAAGATCATGAGTGTTATGCTTTATGTGATTTGGGTGCTAGTGTTTCCACGATCCCAAAAACTTTGTGCGATTTGCTAGGTTTTCGTGATTTTGATGATTGCTCTTTAAACCCGCACATTGCGGATTCCACCATTAAGAAACCTATGGGAAGAATTAATGATGTTCTTATTATTGCAAATAGTAATTATGTGCCCGTAGATTTTATTGTTCTTGATATAGATTGCAATCCTTCATGTCCTATTATTCTTAGTAGACCTTTCCTTAGAACGATCGGTGCAATTATTGATATGAAGGAAGGAAATATTAGATTCCAATTTCCGTTAAGGAAAGGCATGGAACACTTTCCTAGAAAGAAAATAAAATTACCATACGAATCTATCATGATAGCCACTTATGGATTGCCTACCAAAGATGGCAACACCTAGATCTATCCTTGCTATTATGCCTAGCTAGGGGCGTTAAACGATAGCGCTTGTTGGGAGGCAACCCAATTTTATTTTTAGTTTTTTTGCCTTTTGCTTCTGTTTAGGAATAAATATTTGACCTAGCCTCTGGTTAGATTTGTTTTTATGTTTTAATTAGTGTTTGTGCCAAGTTTAACCTATAGGATCTTCTTGGATGATAGTTATTTGATCTTGCTGAAAATTTCAGAAACTTTCTGTTCACGAAAATAATTGTTAAAAATCATCAGAACGTGATAAAATATTGATTGCAATTGCTTCTTATCAATAAACAAATTGTCTAGGTCTTCCTATTTTTTCTGAATTTTTGGAGTTCCAGAAGTTTGCGTTAGTTACAGATTACTACAGATTGTTCTGTTTTTGACAGATTCTGTTTTTCGTGTGTTGTTTGCTTATTTTGATGAATCTATGGCTAGTAAAATAGTTTATAAACCATAGAAAAGTTGGAATACAGTAGGTTTAACACCAATATAAATAAATAATGAGTTCATTACAGTACCTTGAAGTGGTGTTTTGTTTTCTTTCGCTAACGGAGCTCACGAGATTTTCTGTTAAGTTTTGTGTTGTGAAGTTTTCAAGTTTTGGGTAAAAAAATTGATGGATTATGGAACAAGGAGTGGCAAGAGCCTAAGCTTGGGGATGCCCATGGCACCCCAAGATAATCTAAGGACACCAAAAAGCCAAAGCTTGGGGATGCCCCGGAAGGCACCCCCTCTTTCATCTACTTCCATCGGTAACTTTACTTGGAGCTATATTTTTATTCATCACATGATATGTGTTTTGCTTGGAGCGTCTTGTATGATTTGAGTCTTTGCTTTTTAGTTTACCACAATCATCTTTTCTGTACACACCTTTTGAGAGAGACACATGATTCGAAATTTATTAGAATACTCTATGCGCTTCACTTATATCTTTTGAGCTATATAGTTTTTGCTCTAGCGCTTCACTTATATCTTTTAGAGCACGGCGGTGGTTTTGTTTTATAGAAACTATTATTCTCTCATGCTTCACTTATATTATTTTGATAGTCTTAAACAGCATGCTAATTTTCTTAAATTGGGAAATTAATCCTAATATGTTAGGTATTCAAGACTAGTAAAAAACTTTCTTATGAGTGTGCTGAATGCTAAGAGAAGTTTGATGCTTGATGATTGTTTTGAGATATGGAGGTAGTGATATTAAAGTTGTGCTAGTTGAGTAGTTGTGAATTTGATAAATTCTTGTGTTGAAGTTTGCAAGTCCCGTAGCATGCACGTATGGTAAACGTTATGTAACAAATTTGAAACATGAGGTGTTCTTTGATTGTCCTCCTTATGAGTGGCAGTCGGGGACGAGCGACGGTCTTTTCCTACCAATCTATCCCCCTAGGAGCATGCGCGTAGTGCTTGGTTTTTGATGACTTGTAGATTTTTGCAATAAGTATGTGAGTTCTTCATGACTAATGTTGAGTCCATGGGTTATACGCACTCTTACCCTTCCATCATTGCTAGCCTCTTCGGTACCGTGCATTGCCCTTTCTCACATTGAGAGTTGGTGCAAACTTCGCCGGTGCATCCAAACCCCGTGATATGATACACTCTTTCACACATAAACCTCCTTATATCTTCCTCAAAACAGCCACCATACCTACCTATTATGGCATTTCCATAGCCATTCCGAGATATATTGCCATGCAACTTTCCACCGTTCCGTTTATTATGACACGCTCATCATTGTCATATTGCTTTGCATGATCATGTAGTTGACATCGTATTTGTGGCAAAGCCACCGTTCATAATTTTTCATACATGTCACTCTTGATTCATTGCTATCCCGGTATACCGCCGGAGGCATTCATATAGAGTCATACTTTGTTCTAGTATCGAGTTGTAATCATTGAGTTGTAAATAAATAGAAGTGTGATGATCATCATTCATAGAGCATTGTCCCAATAAAAAAAGGCCAAAAAAGAAGGCCCAAAAAAGAAAATAAAAAGGGACAATGCTACTATCCTTTTTTTCCACACTTGTGCTTCAAAGTAGCACCATGATCTTCATGATAGAGAGTCTCTTGTTTTGTCACTTTCATATACCAGTGGGAATTTTTCATTATAGAACTTGGCTTGTATATTCCAACAATGGGCTTCCTCAAATGCCCTAGGTCTTCGTGAGCAAGCAAGTTGGATGCACACCCACTTAGTTTCTTTTGTTGAGCTTTCATGCATTTATAGCTCTAGTGCATCCGTTGCATGGCAATCCCTACTCCTTGCATTAACATCAATCGATGGGCATCTCCATAGCTCATTGATTAGCCGCATTGATGTGAGACTTTCTCCTTTTTTGTCTTCTCCACATAACCCCCATCATTATATTCTATTCCACCCATAGTGCTATATCCATGGCTCACGCTCATGTATTGCGTGAAGGTTGAAAAAAGTTTGAGATTACTAAAGTATGAAACAATTGCTTGGCTTGTCATCGGGGTTGTGCATGATGAGAGCATTCTTGTGTGACGAAAATGGAGCATGACTAAACTATATGATTTTGTAGGGATGAACTTTCTTTGGCCATGTTATTTTGAGAGGACATAATTGCTTAGTTAGTATGCTTGAAGTATTATTACTTTTATGTCAATATTAAACCTTTATCTTGAATCTTTCGGATCTGAATATTCATACCACAATTAGGAGAATTACATTGAAATTATGCCAAGTAGCATTCCACATCAAAATTTCTGTTTTTATCATTTACCTACTCGAGGACGAGCAGGAATTAAGCTTGGGGATGCTTGATACGTCTCCAACGTATCTATAATTTTTTATTGTTCCATGCTATATTATAGTCTGTTTTGGACATTAATGGGCTTTATTATACACTTTTATATTGTTTTTGGGACTAACCTATTAACCGGAGGCCCAGCCCAGAATTGCTGTTTTTTGCCTATTTCAGAGTTTCGCAGAAAAAGAATATCAAACGGAGTCCAAACGGAATGAAACCTTCGGGAACGTGATTTTCGGAACGAACGTGATCCAGAGGACTTGGACCCTACGTCAAGACATCAACCAGGAGGGCACGAGATAGGGGGCCGCGCCTACCCCCCTGGGCGCGCCCTCCACCCTCATGGGCCCCACGTTGCTCCACCGACGTACTTCTTCCTCATATATATACCTACGTACCCCCAAACTAGCAGATACGGAGCCAAAAACCTAATTCCACCGCCGCAACCTTCTGTACCCATGAGATCCCATCTTGGGACCTTTTCCGGAGCTCCGCCGGAGGGGGCCTCGATCACGGAGGGCTTCTACATCAACACCATAGCCTCTCCGATGATGTGTGAGTAGTTTACCTCAGACCTTCGAGTCCATAGTTATTAGCTAGATGGCCTCTTCTCTCTTTTTGGATCTCCATACAATGTTCTCCCCCTCTCTTGTGGAGATCTATTCGATGTAATCTTCTTTTGCGATGTGTTTGTTGAGACCAATGAATTGTGGGTTTATGATCAAGTTTATCTATGAACAATATTTGAATCTTCTCTGAATTCTTTTATGTATGATTGGTTATCTTTGCAAGTCTCTTCGAATTATCAGTTTGGTTTGGCCTACTAGATTGATCTTTCTTGCAATGGGAGAAGTGCTTAGCTTTGGGTTCAATCTTGAGGTGTCCTTTCCCAGTGACAGTAGGGGCAGCAAGGCACGTATTGTATTGTTGCCATCGAGGATAACAAGATGGGGTTTATATCATATTGCATGAGTTTATCCCTCTACATCATGTCATCTTACTTAAAGCGTTACTCTGTTCTTATGAACTTAATACTCTAGATGCATGCTGGATAGCGGTCGATGTGTGGAGTAATAGTAGTAGATGCAGGCAGGAGTCGGTCTACTTGTCTCGGACGTGATGCCTATATACATGATCATACCTAGATATTCTCATAACTATGCTCAATTCTGTCAATTGCTCAACAGTAATTTGTTCACCCACCGTAATAATTATGCTCTTGAGAGAAGCCACTAGTGAAACCTATGGCCCCCGGGTCTATTTTCCATCATATTAATCTCCCGTCAACAAGTTATTTCTAGCGTCGTCTTTATTTTGCTTTCTTTACTTTGCATATTTATCATAAAAATACCAAAAATATTATATTATCATATCTATCAGATCTCACTCTCGTAAGTGACCGTGAAGGGATTGACAACCCCTTTATTGCGTTGGTTGCGAGGATTTATTTGTTTGTGTAGGTGCGAGGGACTCGTGCGTGGCCTCCTACTGGATTGATACCTTGGTTCTCAAAAGCTGAGGGAAATACTTACGCTACTTTGCTGCATCACCATTTCCTCTTCAAGGGAAAACCAACGCAGAGCTCAAGAGGTAGCACACACTTGTCGACTATATCTTTTGCCATCTCATTTGCTCGTGGCCAGTAGAATCCCGCTCGGTATGCTTTGGCTATGATGGTCCAAGAGGATGCATGGTGACCACAGGTCCCCGAGTGGATATCATTGAGAATCATTCGACCTTCTTCTGGTGTAATGCATTGCTGAGCAACTCCAGTAACACACTCTCTATAGAGCTGTCCACCTATGACGGTAAAGGCTCTGGATCGACGGCCAATCTGACGGGCCTCATCCTCATCCTCCGGAAGCTCCTTCCTGAGCAGATACACAATATATGGCACCGTCCAATCGGGGGTGATGACCAAAACCTCCATGATCAGGTCGACCATGGCTGGGACTTTGATCTCAGTTGGATCGGTAGAACTTTTCGGTTACGGGGCTCTTGTGTGAAAGGATCTTCTTGAACTGGCGGGGTGTGCAGATGCTCCAAGAACACATTGCTGGGAATAGGCTCCCGCTTTGAACCTATCTTCCCCAGGTCATCAGCTGCTTGATTCTTGGCTCGGGGTATGTGGTGGAGCTCTAACCCTTCAAATTTCTTTTCCAACTTTCTCACTACATTGAAATAGCCAGTCATAACTGGGCTCCTGATGTCCCACTCCTTCATCACTTGATTGACCACTAAATCTGAGTCGCCTAAACCATTAGGCGACGGACGCCGAGTGAAATGGCCATACGTAACCCATACAGAAGTGCCTCATATTCAGCTTCATTGTTGGAGGAATCAAAGTGAATCTGGAGAACATAATTGAGTTTGTCGCCTCGTGGGGATACCAGGACTACCCCAGCACCAGAACCATTTAGCATCTTGGACCCATCAAAGAACATAGTCCAATGCTCCGAGTGAATCTGAGTCGGTTGCTGCTGCTCAATCCACTCGGCGAGGAAATCTGCTATTGCTTGGGACTTGATTGCTTTCTTTGCCTCAAACTTGATATCCAACAGAAGGAGTTCAATCGCCCACTTTGCCACTCAACTAGTTGCATCTCTATTGTTCAGAATTTCCGATAATGGAGCATCGCTGACGATTGAAACCGAGTGGTCAGAGAAATAGTGTGCAACTTTCTTCGTGGTCAAATAAATTCCATAAAAAAGCTTCTGATAATGCGGATATCTCTGCTTGGATGGAGTCAAGACTTCAGAAATATAGTACACTCGGCGTTGAACTTAGTAGGCTTTGCCTTCTTCTTCCTGATCGACCGTGAGCACTGTGCTGACAACTTGTCCAGTGGCTGCTATATACAGTAGTAGAGGCTCTTTGTTGACTGGGGCAGCAAGCACCGGCTGAGTGGAAAGCAGGGCTTTGAGCTCTACAAACGCTGCTTCAGCTTTAGGAGTCCACTCGAACTTGTCAGACTTTTTCATCAGTCGGTAAAGAGGCAATGCCTTTTCACCGAGACGAGAAATGAATCGACTCAAAGCGGCCAAACAACGAGTAAGCTTCTGAACATCGTGCACACGCACAGGGCGTTTCATTCGGAGGATTGCACCAACCTTCTTTGGGTTTGCGTCGATCCCTTGTTCAGAAATGAGGAAACCGAGTAACTTTCCATCTGGGACTCCGAATGTCCACTTCGACGGATTAAGCTTGATATCATATCTTCTTAGGTTGGCAAAGGTTTCAGCGAGGTCAGTCAGCAGGTCGGAACCTTTGGGAGACTTGACCACGATGTCATCCATGTATGCTTTCACGTTCCGATTGATCTGAGGGAGCAAGCACTTCTAAATCATGTGCATGAATGTAGCGCCAGCATTCTTGAGACCAAAAGGCATGGTAACATAGCAAAAACACCCGAATGGGGTGATGAAAGCTGTTTTTATTTCGTCGGGACCATACAGTCGGATCTGATGGTACCCGGAATAAGCATCCAAAAATGACAAATGCTCACATCCCGCGGTCGAGTCGATGATTTGATCGATGCGGGGTAGAGGAAAGTGATCTTTCGGGCAGGCCCGATTGATATGCTTGAAGTCGATGCACATATGAAGTGAATAATCTTTCATGGGGATTATGACAACATTGGCGAGCCACTCGGAGTGGTAATTCTCGCGGATGAACTCAGCTGCCAGAAGCTGAGCCACCTCTTCGCCAATTGCTTTTCTCTTCTCCACGGCGGACCGGCAGAGATACTCTTTGACGGGTTTTACTTTCGGGTCGACTCGCAAACGGTGCTCATCCAATTCTCTGGGCACACCTGGCATGTCTGATGGTTTCCATGCAAAGAGGTCCCAGTTCTCATGGAGGAACTGGATGAGCGCTTCTTCCTATTTGCTACCGAGTGTTGTTGAGATATGAGTCGGAGCAGCATTGGGGTCGGACGGGTGAATGTGAACTTGCTTTGTTTCCCCAGACGACTAAAATGTGGACTCTGAAGCAGGCTTCTTCGCGCGCAACAAATCACTCGGATCTGCATTTTTCTGGTACTCTTGCATCTCCACTGCTGCCATCTGTTCATCGGCAATCTTTGAGCTCTGCTGAAGACACTCTTCTGCTCTCTGCCGATTCCCAGTGACTGTGATCACACCACTAGGATTAGGCATCTTCAACTTGAGGTACACGTAACACGGTCGAGCCATGAAACGGGCATATGCAGGTCTGCCTAAAATGGCGTGATAGGCACTGTGAAAGTCCACGACTTCAAATGTCAACTTTTCCTTGCGGTAATTCTTGGAATCACCGAAAACCACATCAAGGGCGATCTGGCTGAGTGATCGGGCTTCTTCCCCAAAATGACTCCATGGAAATGCATGTTGCTCTCACTGAGCTTGGACATCAGGATGCCCATCCCTCTGAGGGTCTCGTCGTACAAAATGTTCAAGCCACTGCCACCGTCCATCAAGACCTTGGTCAGTCGAGTGCCCCCAACGACTGGGTCGACCACGAGCGCTTGCCGCCCAGGGGTAGCAACGTGCGCTGGGTGATCGGACTGGTCGAATGTAATGGGAGTCTTTGACCACTTCAGATACGTCGTAGTTGCCGGAGCAACCATGTTCACTTCTCTATTTATAACTTCCAGTCTGCTTTTGCTTTCAGTGTCAGCAAAAACACTAAAGTGGCATTGACATTGGGGTAACCATCATCCTCCTCTCTGTCCTCATCCTTATCAGACTCCTTTTCCTTTTCACTGGGCTGACCCTCTCGGAATTTCTGAATTAGGAATCGACACTGTCGAGTGGTATGCTTGGAATAAATCAGGTTTTCCTCTTCGTCTTTCTTGGTGTGTATATGACATGGCAAATCTAGCACATCATTGCTTGATCTTTCACTTTCTTGGGGATCCATGGCCCCTTAGGCTTTCCCTTGAACTTTCCTTGGGTTACAACTGCGGCTTCACCAAGACCTGCGGGCTCGGCTTTGCGCTTTTGCTTCCGACTGGAATTCCCTCCTCCGGTGTCCTGGGTGACTGGTTTGTTCTTGCCACTGCGGAGTCGGTCTTCTTCCTCGCCGTTAGCGTACCGAGTGGCTATTTCCATCATCCGGGCCAGGGTCATATCTCCTGTCCGACCGAATTTCAGGTTAAGCTCTCTATACCGAACGCCCTCCTTGAAGGCGCAAACCGCCTGGTGTTGCGACACATTTTCCACTATATGATGCAAAGTGGTCCATCTCTGGATATAATCCCTCAAAGTTTCATTCGGTTTCTGAACACAATGTTGTAATTCCGTCAGCCCTGCAGGCTGCTTGCAAGTGCCCTCAAATGTCCTGACAAACACTCGGGCCAACTCTTCCCAACTGAATATACTGCCAGGAGCCAACTGATTCAACCAAGCTCTGGCCGAACCCTCCAACATCAGGGGAAGATGTTTCATGGCTACATCGTCATTACCACCATCAATCTGCACATCCACACGTAATCTTCCAGCCAAGTGTCAGGCTTGGACTCGCCAGTGAACTTGCTCACTCCCGTTGCCAACCTGAAGTTGGGAGGGATCTCAGCAGCTCTGATGGCTCTATTGAAGCATTCAGGTCCGCAGACATGAACCCTACCACCAGTCGGACGATCTCTGTCCATACCTTCTCTGTGTGCTCGGTTCCTGTTGACCATACCTTGTACAAGGATCGACCTCGCATCAAACATGGGCTCTCTTGGGTCAACTGGGACCCTCCGCTCATCGCTATACGGGCGCCTGTCATCATACTGTCGGGCGCGTACGATCCGTCCCTCGGGGGAGGCGTAGGCACTCGACGGCGGTCATCGCGGCTGAGTCGATGATCATACTGCTCGTGGTTCCGACCCAGGTACTACTCTTGGTGGTGCCCACGACCCTCATGCCGCAGAGGCAATCTTGGGCTATGAGCCGACTGGACTGTGTCTGCCACCGCGGATCTACTGTGGATCCTGTTGCGAGACTGAGAAACTGCTGTGTTGTGCTCTCCTGTTGCCTGGAGCAGCGCTCGGATCTGCATCAAACCTCTTCCAGCCTCTGATTGGGATGGCTGGATCGACTCTGCTATATGGGCTGCAGCAGTAAGGTTTTGAATCGGAGTGCGGTATACCTGAGGTTCAGGTGGGAACAATTGTCGCTGTCGTCGACTGGATTCAGGGATCTGTCGTCGAGCGCGCTCATCGAGTGAATGCTGAAGGTTCTCCAGACGTGCGCGCTCAGCCAAAGTGGCCCGGTGCGCAGCCTCCAAGGCTCAAGCCTTGGAGGTCTCTCCGACAATGGGAGTGTGGAGGGCCTCCACGTTGCGATGGTGCAGCTCATCCCTCTGCTGCGAAGTGAGGGCTTGAGGATGATATTCCTCGTGAATATGCAATGGACCGCCGCCACCATCGGCGTCGTCGCTGCGACGAAAACCAGGCGGGCCACGCGGCGTGTTGACCATCAGGACTTCTGCCGCAGGGTCACTGCTGTCACGCTCGGATAGGGTCTCGACGGAGCCAGTCGAACAGGCCGTAAAGAGATTCGTCGGGCTCGATTGCCGCGACTTGAGGGGTGGCCGACTGACGAGCCACCGCATGCTTTACCCACCGCTGAAGCCGCGATCGACCAGATCTCTTACGACGACGAGCGGCGGGGAGTGAGGACGTTGCGGGAGCTGACCGATACTGAGTCGACGGCTGCCGCAGAAGGACACCGCGGATGCACGCGTGGAAGTGCGTCGCCCCGCGGACGGGGAGCGTCTTGACATCGAGGGAGGCCTCCTGGAGCCAGGCGGAGTCGTCGGCGATGAAAACGAGCGTGCCGAGACGGATCTCACGGCCCTCAGCCAAACCGCCGCCGGAAACCATGATGATTGGAGATCAAGAAAATTGCAACCTCACCAGAAGTCGCTAAGACACCTGCCCCACGGTGGGCGCCAACTGTCGTGGGAGTAAGTTTGACAGTAGAATAGGGGGTACGTAGGAGGAGGCAAGATCCTAGCTACGGTGATATTGTGCACGCAAGATTTACGAGTTCAGGCCCTTCTCGGAGGAAGTAACAACCTTACGTGTGCCCGGAGGCTTGGTCGACTGGATTATGCGTGAAGTTACAGGGGGTGCGAACCCTTGTGCCAGTGGAGGGGGTGGCTTATATAGAGTGTGCCAGGACCCCAACCAGCCCACGTTACAAGGGGTTCAATGACATTAAGACAGGGCGTTACTGGTAACGCCAGTAATAAAGAGGTATAAATGATCTTTAAGACTACAGAGTGAACGCCTGACCGTTGCCATCCTGAGTGACATTAGGCCTTCTCTACTTCGAGTGGTTTCTTGTATCGTCGAGTGACTTCATATTGGTCGAATGGAATTGGGGTATCCGAGTGAGGTTAATGTCGAGTGGATCACACTCCTTGATGGGCTCAGTCGGTTTCTCTTCTTGTGCCTTGAATATTTTTGAGTCTAGGGCAGTGTCCTTGGGTAGAGTGTCTAGGTGAGGCCTATGATCCTACCCTAGGTACATGTCATCGTCAGTTACCAATGTCGATTCATGCTTTTTCTTTAATCCTCGCGCATCCATATAATCTCCACTGTGCCGCCGCTCCTTGTCCACTCCTCCCACTCCAGGAAACCTTCTTTGGCAGCCATGGGTTAGGTAGTCACTAGTTTGTCTTCCCCATTCTTCCAGCCCTGCATCCTTCATACCTTCCTTCTTCCCCAATTCTTCATCTAATATTAGTTTTTTAATTGATACTGTTTTTTGTACTTACGAACGGGTTGCTCCTCCAAATAAGTTGGTTGGTGTAATTAAAGCAGAAGTTGGACGCACTAATGATGAAATCCAGAAGGAGGACAATGAAGTTAATGTCTATCTTGATGGATTTGAACTCGGTTCTTCTGGGTTGGCTGATTCTGCTGGATCCTAAGCTTTAGGCAATTGCCATTTGGAAGGTGAGGCACTGATTTCAAGTTTAATGATTTGTTGCCTGAGAGTATTATGTTTCAGTTCCCGAGTTGTCCTGTTGCTCAAATAAAAAATGGTAACAATGTGGATCATTTTGGTTTGTTTGTCCCAATGGCAATCTAGATTAGTCATGGTACCTTACTAAACTTTAGGGATTGCATATTACCCGTGGCATGCTTTGGTTGATTTTTTTGGCAATCTAACAAATAAGGATTGGTGTTTGTTCTTTTAAGTTAGCAAACTGGAAGGTTTTGCATAATTATTCTCTTTTTGCAATTTGCAACTTCTTGCTGCACCTAACAGTGTTATTTCCGTAGATTGAATAGGTGTGTTTTGGTGCTGAAAAACTTAGGATTGATGCAATATGGTTATACTACTTTTCCAAATGTTCTCGCTGATTTATGTGGCATCACTCCATAGTACTCGTTGAAATACTATTTATGTGCTTACCTTGACACATACTTTAAGATGTTGAGGTCATTAGTGGGAAACTTAATTAGTTAATATGATTGAGTTGGAATCTGATCCTACTTACTGTGTTCTAAGATTGGTGTTTTACCTTTCAGAGATGATGTGCATTTCCGTTAAAGGATTTCACTCACATTAAGATATTATTTCTACATCAATATCTCATACTGTGTACCAATTTGTAAGGAAATTTTACCAACCAATACCCATGCAGATTTCTAATCTGAATGTTTGATTAACCAAAGAAACAATATTTTTTTAACTCTTGAATAACAAAGGTATTGACATGTCTGTGAGCTACCTGCTGAGTTAACAACATAGATGAAGGTAGACATGTCTTGTGGTAGTTGTTGATCCAATTGGCGTTGATGCAAGATTGAGAAGTGGCGATGATGCTCGCAGTAGTACTATGCAGACAACTGAAGGATGACAACACGACTGGTTAGAGGTGGCTCTTGGAGCGTGGTGTCGTGACTTCAGGAAGTTCAACTATGACCTATACCAATTTTTGTTTTATCTCGTGTTCTATTTCACACCAAACAATTAGATGTGTTCTGTAAATGTCTTTCTTCAGATTAAATAGTTTCTGAAGTTTGGTTTGTTCCGCCCAATACAAGCTAGGGCTCAGACCTTTTTTTGCATCACATCTTGGATTGAGTAACTTAAGTTGTGCTCTATATTATCAGTTATGCACTGCTCATTATATGCACAATCTAGACTTCCTCAAATATTTATGTCATCTTCTAATGTTGTACCATGATCAAGACCTTTTTTCAACCAAAGAATGCCAGTTTCAATACTCGCATTTCTCGCATACTATATGTAGCATGAGCTCACTATCATTCTCTTTGAGTATTATCTCTTGACATATCACCAGCTTGAAATATAGAATTATAAAACCATTTGATAAACTGCCAATTAGATCTGCCACAAAAAGTTGAGCTACCATAAGAACTAACAAAGGGCAATTCTTATAAGTGCACAACGTGTGTGTTTATGCTTTTGGCACTAGGGGCTATCGTTTAAATTTGATTGTGCATCACCCATGGATGTCTTGTAACATTACAAAGTTGGTTGCCATGCAATTAAAGTTCATAAGATTAGAACGCAATTCCGTCAAAGAGTTAGGTAACTAATATTTAAAATTGTATTTGTTGCCATATTATCCTCCAAATTATCCATGAGCACTCCATTGTATATCAGGAGAGTTCATCGTAACTTCCACGTATCAAGCCACTATACATTTCCAGAAGTTCTGATCAATCTAACTAGGAAGGGACGGGCACGGCAACGCGCGCCTTAATGGTCTACTTACTCATATAGAATGCTGGAGTACCCACCTTCCTGGGCTCATCGCGGGTGATAGTGCATCCTGGTCATCTGATTCTGGCTAGCTTGCCGTGGGAGCCTCTCGGGGGTGACGCGAGCCGTCCGATCTGCATGGACGGCTCACGCCCAAGAGACCCGACTGGAGAATCCATGACCGGTGGACCGTTGGGCGCACCCAGGTCCACTATCGTTGGGCGGCGTCGCGCACTAGCCCGAGCGTGTAGAGCAAACTGGACATGTCACGCCCCGAGACCGGGCCTAGGCGAGGTAGCCACAGCATGCTAATATGTGGATGTTCCACATAGCATATACACCTCGATTTTTACCGATTTGTCTTTATCATTTTGGGGAAACAACAACATGTACACTAAACAAAGCAACATCTAAGTCTGTTAAGACGACTCCATATGAGTTATGGAATGGGAAGAAACTCAATTTGTCGCATCTCAAGATTTGGGGTTGTGAAACTTATGTAAAATGTTTACAGCCAAATAAGTTCGAGCCCAAAGCAGACAAATGCTACTTTGTAGGTTGTCCCAAAGAAACAATTGGGTATTCCTTCTACCAAAAGTCCGGCGACAAAGTGTTTGTTGCAAACAATGGCCACTTTCTCAAGAAAGAGATTCTCGCTAAGGAAGTAAGTGGGAGGACAATACAGCTTGACAAGATTATCTAATCTTCATAATTGAACATGACTAATGAAACGAAATCTGTTCCGGAAGTTGTCCGCACAACTAAACCAGAAGTTACTACACCAGTTGTAGAAACTCTAGTTAAGACTGTAACCGAACTTCCGTAGGTCAGGAAGAGTTATCAAACCTCCTGAATGGTTTCACAATGAAATATTCATCTTAGAGGAAGATGAACCTGCGCACTACGGAGAAGAGATGGTGGCACCCATCTCAAAGAAATGGCTCAAAGCCATGCAATACAAAATGGAGTCCATGTATGAGAATCAAGTTTGGAACTTGGTCAATCCTCCAGAGGGTGTGAAACCCATACAATGTAAGAGGATCTTCAAAAGAAAAACAGATGTTGATGGTAATCCTACCATCAATAAAGCAAGGCTAGTTGCGAAAGCGTTTTCGCAGGTTGAGGGAGTTGATATGACCAGACTTCCTCACCAGTACTTATGCTAAAGTCTGTGCGGATTATGAGGGCTATAACTACATGTATCGATTATGAAATATGGCAGATGGATATCTGAAAGAGGATGTATATATAATACAACAGAAAGTTTTGTCAATAATAAAGTTGCCAGGAAGGTGTGCAAGCTTCAAAGGTCTATCTATGGTTTGTGATACGTCTCCAACGAATCTATAATTTTTGATTGTTCCATGCTGTTTTATTATAAATCTTGGATGTTTTATAATCATTTTATATCATTTTTGGTACTAACCTATTGACATAGTGCCAAGTGCTGTTTTTCCATGTTTTTTACATCGCAGGAAATCAATATCAAACGAAGTCCAAATGCCACAAAACTTTACGATGATTTTTTATGGGCCAGAAGGAAGGCAATGGGCCCTGGTTGCACCTGGGGGTGCCCCGAGGGGGGCACAACCCACTAGGGCGCGCTAGGAGGCCCAGGCGCGCTCTGGTGGGTTGTGCCCACCTCGGGTGCCCCCCCCGGACCGCCTCTTTGCTCTATAAATACAACAATATTCCAGAAACCCTAGAAGAAGCGTCGAAATATTCATCTAGCCGCCGTAGAGTCCAGAACCACCAGATCCAATCTAGACACCATCACGGAGGGGTTCACCACTTCCATTGGTGCCTCTCCGATGATGCGTGAGTAGTTCTTTGTAGACCTTCGGGTCCGTAGTTAGTAGCTAGATGGCTTTCTCTCTCTCTCTCTCTCTCTCTCTCTCTCTCTCTCTCTCTCTCTCGCTGAATTCTCAATTCAATGGTCTCTTGGAGATCCATATGATGTAACTCTTTTGCGGTGTGTTTGTTGGGATCTGATGAACTTTGAGTTTATGATCAGTCATATCTTTTTATATCCATGAAAGTTATTTGAGTTTCTTTAATCTCTTATATGCATGATCTCTTATAGCCTCATATTTCTTCTCCGATATTTGGTTTTTGTTTGGCCAACTTGATCTATTTATCTTGCAATGGGAAGAGGTGCCCGGTAGTGGGTTCGATCTTACGGTGCTCGATCCCAGTGACAGAAGGGGAAACGACACGTATGTATCGTTGCTACTAAGGATAAAAAGACGGGATCTATATCTACCGCCATATAGATAAACAGATCTTGTCTACATCATGTCACCGTTCTTATTGCATTACTCCGTTTTTCCATGAACTTAATACACTAGATGCATGCTGGATAGCGGTTGATGTGTGGAGTAATAGTAGTAGATGCAGGCAGTAGTCGGTCTACTAATCTTGGACGTGATGCCTATGTAATGATCATTGCCTGGATATCGTCATAATTATTTGAAGTTCTATCAATTGCCCAACAGTAATTTGTTTACCCACCGTTTGCTATTTTTCTCGAGAAAAGCCACTAGTGAAACTTACGCCCCCGGGTCTTCTTTCTCATATATTTGCCTTGCGATCTACTTTTCCTTTGCATTTTTATTCAGATCTATTAAACCAAAAAATACAAAAATACTTTGCTGCACTTTATTTTATTTGCGATCTATTATTTCAATCTATTACAACTTTCTCCCGCCAGCTTGCCAATTTATGGCGCCGTTACCCGAAAGGGATTGACAACCCCTTTAACACGTCGGGTTGCGAGGTGTTGTTATTTGTCTGCAGGTGCTGTTTACGTTGTGTTGCTTGGTTCTCCTACTGGTTCGATACCTTGGTTTCATAACTGAGGGAAATACTCTACCGTCACTGTGCTACATCATCCCTCCCTCTACAGGGAAATACCTACGTAGTTCCAGCTACCATCAAGGAGAATTTCTGGCGCCGTTGCCGGGGAGGATCTTCAACATAACCAGGTTCCTAATCACAAATCTCATCTCCTCGCAATTTACATTATTCGCCATTTGCCTCTCGTTTTCCTCTCCCCCACTTCACAAAAATTTGTCGTTTTATTCGCCTCTCTTTTTCCGTTCGCCGCTTTCTTGCCGGATCTGTCTTTGTGTGCAATCTTGTTTGCCGTTACTATCATTATGGATAGTTCTTCCTCCATTGCTTGCACTCCCGAGAACGAGGTTCTCAACTTTAAACAAAGGGGAGGAGAAAATCTAAAAGATGCCTGGTATAGAATTTGCAACGCTCATAATAGATCTATTCACAAGCAATCTACCATTGTTCTTCTTCGTTGCTTTATGTTGGCATCACCACTTGGTATAGATTCGTCCTTGATACGATTACCGTTGGAAATTTCTTGACGTGTCCCTCTCTTGATGCCTTTAATGCTTTGGGAAATTTAGTGGGCTCACCACCTCTTATGATTAATGAAGATCATATGGAAATTTTAGATAAAAAGATGCATAATTTTGCCACTAAGATTGGGTCAAAAGCGGGAGAAATTTTTAAAGTGCTAAAAGAAAAGGGTACCTTAATCCATGAAAGAATAGAAGAAAGCCCGTCATGGATTGATAAACTAGAGGAAATCTTTAGTAATCTAAGCACGGCTTTTGCTTCCGCTAAAACCACCAAAAAAACTCCTATAAAAATTGGCAAGGTTACCAAGAACAAGGGTGCAACATCTAGTAGTGGCAATAAAGAAGATCTTAAGATGATTAGTATCCACCCTGATTTTGTTGAAGATATAAGAGATCCTTTTTGCAAAAATGAAATCTTTGAATTTATTCCTAGGAGTGTTGTTATTGAAAATCTTTATGCTAAATCTTTGAGGGATTCTAAGTGTTTGATTGAAGAGTTGGACAAGGATGACAAAACTTAGATCCTTGCTTTATGCCTAGCTAAGGGCGTAAAACTATACCGCTTGTTGGGAGGCAACCCAATGAGTACATACATGAGTTAGACAAGTTTGCCTTAAGAAGGCGAGCACAAAAGCAACAACTATCAAAAAGGCAAGGCCTCCTGCCTGGGAGCCTCGTAACTACTCCTGGTCGTCGACGGCCTCCACGTAGTAGTAGGCACCCTCAGTGTAGTAGCAGTCGTCGTCGAAGGTGGCGTCTGGATCCTGGGCTCCGACATCTGGTTGCATCAACCGGAAAGAAGAAGAAAGGGGGAAAAGGGGGAGCAAAGCAACCGTGAGTACTCATCCAAAGTACTCGCAAGCAAGGATCTACACTACATATGCATCGGTATCAATGAAATGGGCTGTATATGTGGACTGAACTGCAGAATGCCAGAAGAGAAGGGGAAAGCCTAGCCTATCGAAGACTAGCATCTTCAAGCAGCTCCAAGCATCTTGCAGCATCAGAAGAGGTAAGAGTAGCATAAAGTAAAGTAGTAGTAGTGTTATCAACCTCGGCCAGAGATCCTTTCTCGACTCCCTACAAGAAAGCAATCCCAGAGCCATACTATCCATTTCTCATATCCATGTCTCATCTCAAGTATCCAGTTCTAGTTGTATCAATCGGGATACAACTCCAAGTGTCCGTTACCGTAGGACAGTCTATCGATAGATGTTTTCTTCCCTGCAGGGGTGCACCAACTTACCCACCACGCTCGATTAACTCCGGCCGGACACACTTTCCTGGGTCATGCCCGGCCTCGGCCAAACAATACGCCGCAACCCGACCTAGGTTTAATAGAGAGGTTAGCACACCGGACTAAACCTATGCCCCTAGGGGTCTTGGGCCATCGCCCCGGGAACTCCTGCACGTTGCGAGGTCGGCCGGTGAGCAGACCTAGCTACCTCCTTAAAAAGGGCAGGTGCTTACCAGTCCAACCCGGCGCGCGCCGCTCAGTCGCTAACGTCTATTAAGCTTCGGCTGATGCATACGACGCAGAACGCCCATACTATGCCCACGTGATGGTTAGTGCTATCAGGCCAGAGGCCCCTCGGATCAAATATCCAAATCATAGTGGATTAGGAACGCGCGGTAACAAGCAGAGACTTACGAAAGATATGACCTCGTTGCCCGTCTCGAAGACTTGCGGCAAGGGCTAGGAATGCCCGGCCACGCCTCGTAATTATCTCGCGGGCACCCTCTAGGTCAACCCGTCTCCACAGCACTCGCGGGTACCCCTCAGGGTTGACCCGCCTTTCCAAGTAACAGTTGTAAAGTCCAAGTATCCGTGTGTCCAAACATCAAGGGGAAAACCCGAGGAATCACCCCCGGTGAAGTCCACTCGATGTAATCATCAAGGTGAACGTAAGAGGGACCACCCTCGAGGTTCACACTTGAGGGGTTGCACGACAGAGTCGTATCGGAAGTGGTTAAGGAGGAAATCACCCTCGATGACTACAACCGAATAGCTACACTACAGGGTTAACATCAGAAGTGCTGAAGAGGTCTCACCCTCGGCACTCGATAATAACCGTGTAGTGTCGAGCAACAAAGGGGAATGTAATGTGCGCTGCCGGGGCCTGGTCTTCGATCCTGTTGATCGGGTCTTCGACGATGAAGCAGGGGCAACAAGGACACGGTGGGGGTCACTGGTGGATCACTAACAACCTATACTAAGCAGTTTAGGATAAGCAGGTAGGTAACAATGAGCAGGTTACAAAAGCAGGCTATGCATCAGAATAGGAGCAAACAATAACAATAGCAAAATCTAATGCAAGCATGAGAGAATGGAATGGGCGATATCGAGATGGTCAAGGGGGGGCTTGCCTGGTTGCTCTGGCAAGGAGGGGTCGTCGGTGACGTAGTCGATCACAAGGGCGGCATCGGTCTTGGGGTCTACCGGAGAGAAGAGGGGGAAGAAACAATAAATATACAGCAAGCATAGCATCACAAAGCATAACATGGCAATATGCTATGCCATGTGTGACCTAACGTATGGCTACATGATAAAGGTGAAGGGGGAATTCAATCGGGAAGGTATTTCCGGTTCTGCACCTGTGTCAGACAGATGACCATAGGGGGAATGTTCCATGTTCAGATAGTTAGAGGCATCTGACAGGCAAACGGACCGCGATTCCGGATTCGTCTCGTCATTCTGAGCAACTTTCATGTATAAAACTTTTTCATCCGAGTTACAGATTATTTTATATGAATTTCTGAAGTTTAAGAAATATCCTAGATTTATTATTAAACTAAAATAGGGTTATTGCACCAGCATGACGTCATCAGTCAGCTGAGTTGACCATGGTCAACCCTGACGTGTGGGGCCGGTCAGTGCCCAGTCAGCAGTACAGTCAGCGTTGACTGGGTCAATGTTGACCAGTCAACAGGGTCAATGGGGCCCATCTGTCAGTGTCACATATTTTAAAAGGGGGGTTTTAAATTAAGCTAACAAGGGGTGGGGCCCCTGTCATAGAGTCCTCTGACTAACTAATTAGCTAATTAGTTAATTAGGCAAAATTAATTAAGTTAATTAATTGTCTAATTAATTAATTAATTATTTGTATTGCTTTTGTTTTCCAGGGCGTGGGCCCGCGTAGTCAGTGGCTCATGGCCTAAGCGGGTCCTGGGCTACGCGGGGCGGGCGAACGGGCGCTACCACGGGCGTCCGTCGGGGTGAGCCCGAGCGCTGGCCGTGGCGATGCGCCGGCGCGGCGAGCGGCCATGGCCGGCACGCGGGGGGGCGTAGCAGGCAGAGCCGGCGAGGTCCTAGCAGAGCGGCGCGGCTGACCGCAGCGACGGCGGAGCAGTGCAGCAGCACCAGCAGAAGGCAGGGGAGGAGCGACGCGGGGGAAGGGGCAGCGAGCGCGCGTGCGCGGCTGGAGCGGGCGGCGAGGGGCAGCAGCGGCAGCAGGCGGGCGGCGCCTGCGGCGTGCTGGGGCGGCGCGGACGGAGGTGGGGCCGGGCACGGGGCAACGCGCGCGGCCGAGGCGGTCGCGACCTGGCGAGGTCGGGCGCGGCCATGGTGGCCAATGGCGCGCGCCGCCACCTATGACGACGAAGACGAGGGGGAAGGGGGAACGGGGAGGGGCTCACAGCGGAGCGTAGGGGGGCGGCAGTGGGCTCGGGGAGTGCGGGGGCGGTCCGGCGATGTCGAGGGCGCCGGCGTCGGGGACGTTGGGGTTGGCGTGGGAGAGACGATGGAGCGGCGCCGACGAGGTGTCGGAGCACGGCGACAAGGAGGCAGCATCGGGGATGGGCGCCGGCGTCGGAGGCGCAGGGTCGCGCGGGATCGGGCCCCTCCTCGGTCCAGTCGAGTGGGGGCGCCGGGGAGAAGGCAGGGGGCGGTGTTCGACGGGGCCGAGGCAACTGCCTCGATCCAGATCCGATCGGGGGAGAGGGGGAGGAGCGAGAGAAACGTGGGGGAAGTGGGGTTGGTCGTTAGGGTTTGGGTCAAGGGGGTGGCCTTGTAGGCCAGAGAGGGGGCGGTTGGGCCATCCGGTTGGCTAGATGGGCCGGATGGCCCAGCGCGGGGGAGGGGGTTTTTCATTGTTTTAAATTTTTATAACTAGCCTTTAACTTTTCTGTTTATTAAATTTAGCCTCAACTTTGTATTTTCTTTTAGTAACAAATGAGTTTTATTTTGAACAAAACTTGGCACATAACTCTAACACAATATAATGAGATGGAAACAAAAGTATGGAATGAAAAGGAGACGTCTAACCATTTATAGAAATTGAAAAGACCAATTTTAAATGCTGCTGGACCACTAAATAATTTCCAGGGGCACTCTGGGAACCAAAAGAGGTTGTTTCCAACATGACAAATATCCAGGGATTATTTGCCACACCTTGAACATTTTTATTTTGAAGTTTGACAAATTTGAATTTTGACTTTAGATTGGATTTGAATTTGAATGGTGATTTGGATCAAGTGAAGGTTAGCAACAGTAACATGATGACATGACACCATTAACAGAGGATTACTGTAGCATGACACTAGAGGTGTTACAAATCTCCTCCACTACAAGAAATCTCGTCCCGAGATTTAAGTGGGGAAGTAAAAGAGTAACTTCGGGAGAACTGACCCTTATAGGGTTAATTATCTGGTGAACAATTCAGGGAATGAGGCAGAAGTATCTCTCGAGTTGAAACTTAATAAAACATCGAGAGCAAAGTATGAAGGTACAATAGGAAGTTTCAACTGAATGAACAACGATTGATACTTGAACAGAGTGTGAGAAAGGGGGTTCAGAGCATTGGAAATAGATCATCTCTCGGAAGGTGGCTCGTGACATGATATGAAGCCAAGTGTAAAGAATATTTCGGCATCAAGGTTGTACATGAGAGTCAGGTTTTGTTCCTGTGGAACTGTGGGTTATGGGCCCACCATGTGGGTTAAAAGAAGGAAAGGCGCTATTCATTTTGCACGGTCATGATAGCAAGGCATGTCAGAGGTTAGCCTGCCAGTTATGTCGGCAACAATCGTTGGTACCAAGGGCGAGGGACGAAGAGAACCATTCTCCTGCTCGTTGAACGAGGCGGACCAATAGGCAAAGTTCTCATCCATCGGTTGTTACCGGAATGTTGTCCACAATAGTAACAGGGTCTTACTGACAGTTTGTACACCGAGGTGTTTACATAAGCAGGGAAATATTACCGCTTATATCATATAGGTCACAAGAAAGATTATACAAAACAATGGAAAGTAAAAAATGTGATTATCGGATTAAACACTCTAATGGAAAGGAAAATGTGTTTAAACACAAGTATTAGGAGTATATCCTTCAGAAGAACAAGTAGAGCAGGATATAGCTGACAGGACAGCAAGTAGATATGCAAGAAGGTTGTCGATGTTAACACAAATCAACAAGAGGGCAAGGATGGTATTTATCATCATGAATTCGATTCATAACCTGGAAGAGCTCAGAATGTTTATGATGATCATGACACATTTGTCGAGAGATTTGATGAAGATGTAATCGATTGGCGATGACATCAAGTCAAAGGAATGATGAAGCGAAAGCTTATTGGAACCATGGGTATGACACATACTCGAAATCAAGCTTGCTGTTCAAGGCGAAATGATATGACGAGGAAGATCGACGTAGGCTTAGCTCATCATCGAAAAATGTGCTCCAGGAAGAAGGACCAGGTAGCACAGTTAAAATTTAGCACGATAATGATATAGCCGATCAGGGTAGGAATGACTTGAAGGATTATTAAAATCGTAAGCAACAAAAATTACTTAGAGTTATAGAATCAGAGTGTGGAATCGTTCTCGAGTGATTAATAACTCAGATCCCGGGGGAAATCTGAAATCGGTGAGAAGCAATACTAGATGAAGACTCATAGGAAGCAACACAGTTCTTTGATATTCTCGAGATACCGGAGGGTAATACTTGAAGGAAGATCAAAATAGAGGTTGTGGAGTTGCATTGATCTACAGAAGACAAGTGTGTGAACTTGTCCGAGAAATGGAATCAAAGGGGAACAATCATGGTCAGAACCACGGTTGCAAAGGACCAAACATAGATACCAGATGAACTTATAACAAGCGGATTATTATTATCACAAGAAGCTTCCATGATAAGTGCCACATCGGGTCCATGGGCATGAACACAAAGTTCAAGGTCGACTCCCACTTCTTCAATGCATAACCTTTCATTCACTCCTCGTTTTTCGAAGAAATTGTAGTGCAGAGGATTTATCTGGCGAAGTACTAGAAGAGTAAGACTCGTGAGAACTCTCGGGTTCACACGGATTATGGAAGGCATAAGTTCAACCCATCAGGGCATTTTTACGAATCTATACAACCATCAACCAAGCAAAAGATACGAGTTCAAAAGTAGAGTATCGGAGTCAAAGTAGATGATACAATTTACCGAAGGTATTATGTATCAGGGAAAAACTCACAAGACTTTGGATGTGAAGGACATTGTCGGATAACAACCCAGCAATGGATCTGGCGATTCACGACAGAATTGATGTGAGTATCGGTGATCAATCAGATGAAGAAGGGGATGTAAAGGCATCGGCTTATAGAAACGTCTGAATGATTCGATGCTTGGGTACAAAGGAATTATGATTTCAAGACGAAGGATCAGAAGCAGAGGCTTTGATCAAAAGATGAGTAAGTTGAATAGACTTAGAGGTGTACCCGATCAAATCTGGATTGGGCGAGAACCAGCTCATATCTGGAAGGATGTCTGAGCCAGAAGGAAAATTTCCAAAGGTTAATTGATGATTGCGAGTATTCGCACACACGCTGAATCCATAGGAACAGAATGACAATCACAAAGAATTCTAAAGAATATTTCTAGACATATGGAATTAATCCTAATGCAAGCAGGCAAGGAGAATCAAGAGTAATAGGCTGCAGAGGAATTTGAAAGATCAGATAGCTTTTTCAGGTATTTTGGAAAGCAAATGAACAACTGGGGATGAACGAACCCGGTTAAGTGAATTATCCGCAGTTCGAAAAGAAGCTGCAAAGCAGAAGGCACAAAGGATTCTTGGAACAACGGAGAGTACTAGTGGTATCTTGTAATAACAGGAGCAACTAGGGATGAAGGTACAAGCGGCAAGGATGTTATTTAGGGGGATTATCGGTGGTCAGGAACTGCATGGCAGTTGGCACAGGGTCTCGAGAGACATCGAGGAGTATCCGCAGAATCTTCTGGAGAAGCAAGCAATCATCGATAATGTTGGGGCTCTCTGGGAGGAAGTGGGTTAGAGAACCTAATGTCAGAGTTAGTAAAATGTTTAACCTGAATAGACAAGAGATCAGAGTCCCAGAGTATAGACGAGGAATAAAAGATCCTAATACCACCCAATGGCAACGTGGGCCCGTAAGCCACACAGCCATGTTAGTAAAAGTTTTTATAGTGACTAGACTCGACTTCGGCCAAGGAGTTGGAAAGGGGGCTACCTACAGGCAGTCGGCTCTGATACCAACTTGTGACGCCCTCGATTCAATCGTACACTAATCATACACGCAAATGTATACGATCAAGATCAAGGACTCACGGGAAGTTATCACAACACAACTCTAGACACAAATTAAAATAATACAAGCTTTATATTACAAGCCAGGGCCTCGAGGGCTCGAATACATAAGCTCGAAAACACAAGAGTCAGCGGAAGCAATAAATATCTGAGTACATACATGAGTTAGACAAGTTTGCCTTAAGAAGGCTAGCACAAAAGCAACAACGATCAAAAAGGCAAGGCCTCCTGCCTGGGAGCCTCGTAACTAGTCCTGGTCGTCGACGGCCTCCACGTAGTAGTAGGCACCCTCAGTGTAGTAGCAGTCGTCGTCGAAGGTGGCGCCTCGATCCTGGGCTCCGACATCTGGTTGCATCAACCGGAAAGAAGAAGAAAGGGGGAAAAGGGGGAGCAAAGCAACCGTGAGTACTCATCCAAAGTACTCGCAAGCAAGGATCTACACTACATATGCATCGGTATCAATGAAATGGGCTGTATATGTGGACTGAACTGCAGAATGCCAGAAGAGAAGGGGAAAGCCTAGCCTATCGAAGACTAGCATCTTCAAGCAGCTCCAAGCATCTTGCAGCATCAGAAGAGGTAAGAGTAGCATAAAGTAAAGTAGTAGTAGTGTTATCAACCTCGGCCAGAGATCCTTTCTCGACTCCCTGCAAGAAAGCAATCCCAGAGCCATACTATCCATTTCTCATATCCATGTCTCATCTCAAGTATTCAGATCTAGTTGTATCGATCGGGATACAACTCCAAGTGTCCGTTACCGTAGGACAGGCTATCGATAGATGTTTTCTTCCCTGCAGGGGTGCACCAACTTACCCACCACGCTCGATTAACTCCGGCCAGACACACTTTCCTGGGTCATGCCCGGCCTCGGCCAAACAATACGCCACAACCCGACCTAGGTTTAATAGAGAGGTCAGCACACTGGACTAAACCTATGCCCCTAGGGGTCTTGGGCCATCGCCCTGGGAACTCTTGCACATTGCAAGGGCGGTCGGTGAGCAGACCTAGCTACCCCCTTAAAAAGGGCAGGTGCTTACCAGTCCAACCCGGCGCGCGCCGCTCAGTCGCTAACGTCTATTAAGCCTCGGCTGATGCATACGACGCAGAACGCCCATACTATGCCCACGTGATGGTCAATGCTATCAGGCCAGAGGCCCCTCGGATCAAATATCCAAATCGTAGTGGATTAGGAACGCGCGGTAACAAGCAGAGACTCACGAAAGATGTGACCCCGTTGCCCCGTCTCGAAGACTTACGGCAAGGGCTAGGAATGCCCGGCCACGCCTCGTTATTATCTCGCGGGCACCCTCCAGGTCAACCCATCTCCACATCACTCGCGGGTACCCCTCTGGGTCGACCCGCCTTTCCAAGTAACAGTTGTAAAGTCCAAGTATCCGTGTGTCCAAACATCAAGGGGAAAACCCGAGGAATCACCCCCGGTGAATTCCACTAGATGTAATCATCAAGGTGAACGTAAGAGGGACCACCCTCGAGGTTCACACTTGAGGGGTTGCACGACAGAGTCGTATCGGAAGTGGTTAAGGAGGAAATCACCCTCGATGACCACGACCGAATAGCTACACTACGGGGTTAACATCAGAAGTGCTGAAGAGGTCTCACCCTCGGCACTCGATAATAACCGTGTAGTGTTGATCAACTAAGGGGGAAGTGATGTGCGGTGCCGGGGCCTGGTCTTCGATCCCGTTGATCGGGTCTTCGACGATGAAGCAGGGGCAACAAGGACAAGGTGGGGGTCACTGGTGGATCACTAACCAACCTATACTAAGCAGTTTAGGATAAGCAGGTAGGTAACAATGAGCAGGTTACAAAAGCAGGCTATGCATCAGAATAGGAGAAAACAATAACAATAGCAAAATCTAATGCAAGCATGAGAGAATGGAATGGGCGATATCGAGATGATCAAAGGGGGGGCTTGCGTGGTTGCTCTGGCAAGGAGGGGTCGTCGGTGACGTAGTCGATCACAGGGGCGGCATCGGCCTCAGGGTCTACCGGAGTTAAGAGGGGGAAGAAACAATAAATATAAAGCAAGCATAGCATCACAAAGCATAACATGGCAATATGCTGTGCCGGGTGTGACCTAACGTATGGCTACTTGATAAAGGTGAAGGGGGAATTCAACCGGGAAGGTATTCCCGGTTCCGGACCTGTGTCAGACAGATGACCGGAGGGGGAATGTTCCATGTTCAGATAGTTAGAGGCATCTGACAGGCAAACGGACCGTGTATCCGGATTCGTCACGTCGTTCTGAGCAACTTTCATGTATAAAACTTTTTCATCCGAGTTGCAAATTATTTTATATGAATTTCTGAAGTTTAAGCAATATCCTAGATTTATTATTAAACTAAAATAGGGTTATTGCACCAGCATGACGTTATCATGATGTCATCAGTCAACTGAGTTGACCATGGTCAACCCTGATGTATGGGGCTGGTCAGTGCCCAGTCAGCAGTACAGTCAGCGTTGACTGGGTCAATGTTGACCAGTCAACAAGGTCAATGGGGCCCATCTATCAGTGTCACATATTTTAAAAGGGGGGTTTAAATTAAGCTAACTAGGGATGGGGCCCCACTTTCATAGAGTCCCCTGACTAACTAATTCGCTAATTAGTTAATTAGGCAAAATTAATTAAGTTAATTAACTGTCTAATTAATTAATTAATTATTAGTATTGTTTTCGTTTTTCAGGGCGTGGGCCCGCGTGGTCAGTGGCCCATGGCCTAAGCGGGTCCTGGGCGACGCGGGGCGGGCGAACGGGCACTACCACGGGCGCCCGTCGGGGTGAGCCCGGGCACTGGTCGTGGCGATGCGCCGGCGCGGCGAGCGGCCATGGCCGACGCGGGGGGGGGGGGTAGCGGGCAGAGCCGACGAGGTCCTGGCGGAGCGGCGCGGCTGAGCGCAGCGACGGCGGAGCAGCGCAGCAGCAATAGCAGAAGGCAGGGGAGGAGCGACGCGGGGAAGGAGCAGCGAGCGCGCGTGGGAGGCTGGAGCGGGCGGCGAGGGGCAGCAGCGGCAGCAGGCGGGCTGCGCCTGCGGCGTGCTGGGGCGGCGCGGACGGAGGTGGGGCCAGGCACGGGGCAACGCGCGCGGCCGAGGCGGTCGCGACCTGGCGAGGTAGGGCGCGGCCATGGTGGCCAATGGCGCGCGCGGCCACTTATGACGACGAAGACGAGGGGGAGGGTGGAACGGGGAGGGGCTCACAGCGGAGCGTAGGGGGCGGCAGTGGGCTCGGGGAGTGCGGGGGCGGTCCGGCGATGTCGAGGGCGCCGGCGTCGGGGACGTTGGGGTTGGCGAGGGAGAGACGATGGAGCGGTGCCGACAAGGTGGCGGAGCACGGCGACAACGAGGCAGCGTCGAGGATGGGCGCCGGCGTCGGAGGCGCAGGATCGCGCGGGATTGGGCCCGTCCCCAGTCCAGTCGAGTGGGGCGTCGGGGAGAAGGCAGGGGCAGCGTTCGACGGGGCCGAGGGAACTGCCCCGATCCAGATCCGATCGGGGGGAGAGGGGGAGGAGCGAGAGAAACGTGGGGCGGAGTGGGGTTGGTCGTTAGTGTTTGGGTCAAGGGGGTGGCCTTGTAGGCCAGAGAGGGGGCGGTTGGGCCGTCCGGTTGGCTAGCTGGGCCGGATGGCCCAACGCGGGGGAGGGGGTTTTCTTTGTTTTAAATTTTTATAACTAGCCTTTAACTTTTCTGTTTATTAAATTTAGCCTCAGCTTTGTATTTTCTTTTAGTAACAAATGAGTTTTATTTTGAACAAAACTTGGCACATAACTCTAACACAATATAATGAGATGGAAGCAAAAGTATGGTGTGAAAAGGAGACGTCTAACCATTTATAGAAATTGAAAAGACCAATTTTAAATGCTGCTGGACCACTAAATAATTTCTAGGGGCACTCTGGGAATCCAAAAGAGGTTATTTCCAACATGACAAATATCCAGGGATTATTTGCCACACCTTAAACATTTTTATTTTGAAGTTTGACAATTTTGAATTTTGACTTTAGATTGGATTTGAATTTGAATGGTGATTTGGATCAAGTGAAGGTTAGCAACAGTAACATGATGACATGGCACCATTAACAGAGGATTACTGTAGCATGACACTAGGGGTGTTACATGTGCTTATTTTGATGGCTCTATGGTTTTCTTTGATGAGTTTTTGCCATAGAAAAGTTTGAATACAGTAGATATAATACAACAAAAAAATATGAATAGGTTTAATACAACACTTATAGTAGTGGTTTATTTTTCTTACACTAACGGATCTCACGAAGGTTTTGTTGAGTTTTGTGTGATTGAAGTTTTCATGTTTTGGGTTATCTTATGATGGATGAAGGAAGGATGTAAGAGCCTAAGCTTGGGGATTCCCCGGCATCCCAAGCTATTATCCAAGAATGAGCAACCAACTAAGCTTGGGGATGCCCCCGAGTTGCATCCCTGCTTTCTTCCAACAACTATTGGTATTTTACTCGAGGCTATATTTTTATTCGACACATGATATCTGTTTTGCTTGGAGCGTCTTGTATGTGTCTTTGCTTGTTTTATTTTGTGTTTTAAGTCATCAATCCTTGCTGGACACACCTTTTTTAGAGAGCCAAAATAATATCATGACTTGTTAGAATTGCTCTCTATGCTTCACTTAAATCTTTTATGAGCTAGGACTTGCTCTAGTACTTCACTTATATCTTTTTGAGCACGGTGTGCTTTGTTATTTTTGAAAAAATGCTCTCTTGCTTCACTTAGATTTATTTGAGAGTTAGTAAAATTTTGAAGAAATTCTCTCTTGCTTCACTTAAATTATTTTGAGAGAAGGAAAATTTGTTATGCTCATGATCTTCACTTATATTTGTTTGAGCTTATGAAAAGCAACACATGGAAATTAGTCCCAAAGTGATAGATATCCAAGAAGGATAAAGTAAAAGAAAGTGTCATGAAGATCATTGGACAAAATAAACTTGATTCTTTGTAATAGTTTTGAGATATGATGATGTGATATGTGAGTTATGTTGATAAGTAATTGTGCTCTAGTAAGAATATTGGTGTTAAGGTTTGTGATTCCCTATGCATGCACGAAATTCAATGATCATGCAATGAAAATTATATCCTACTTGTGGTGCATTATTCGGTGTTAATTATGCTTAATGCTTGCTTATAAGATTATTCGTTTCTTGGTTGGTAGCTTCCCAATCTTTTGCTAGCCTTCATTTTGCACTAAGTATGACCCCTACTTGTGCATCCAAAATCCTTTAAACCAGTTTTGCCACATGAGTCCACTATATCTACCTATATGCGGTATTCTTTTGCCGTTCTAAGCAAATTTGCATATGCCATCTCTAATTTTCAAAATAAACTTCTCTTTTGTGTGTTTGTTTCGCTCGCGGAACGGTAATGGGTGGCTAATATTTTCCATGCTAGATGTGTTATTCTCAAGATGAGTGTTTATTCACTTGTCATTGCACGAGAGTAAGGCAAAGGTATTAGGGATGCCCAGTCCTGAAATGCAAAAAAAATTGAATTTACTTTATGTTGTCAAATAATAAATTCCTTGGAAAGTGTTGGTATGGAGGGCACCCGTGGATACGGCTAGCCATGGAAAGTGAAAGAATGGTGGAAAAAAGAATAAACTTTATTTTCTGTTTGGGAACCGCCTATGACATATCTAGCATGGAAAGTGTTCGTAGCTCTAAGTCGTTCTCGTTGGTGGGATGGATACACCTCCCAAAATGTTTTTATCTCTAATTTTTCGCTTTGAGCTCTGGCACCTCTACAAATCCCTACTTCCCTTTGCGAAGGGCCTTTCTTTTACTTTATGCAATTTTTATTTTGAAATTTGAGTCTCCATCTTCTCTCATAAAAAGCACCAACTAGGAGGCAATATGATCGTGGTCAAGTATTGGGTGTAGTTAATATTCGAGTGTGTTTCATGAATGGATCAATGTTTGAGCATGATGGGCAAGGGATAACTTATTTTAGCGTTGATATTTTGAAAGACATGGTTGCTTGCTGATATGCTTGAGTATCTAAATGTCAAAACTAGACTATTGCTTTGAATCACATGAAAGTCCAAATGTCCATGCTATAAAGAAAAGAATATGTTATGACTTGATGAACAACACTCCACATCAAAAATTCTGTTTTTATCACTTACCTACTCGAGGACGAGTAGGAGTTAAGCTTGGGGATGCTGATACATCTCCAACGTATCTATAACTTTTGATTGTTCCATGCTGTTTTATTATCAATCTTGGATGTTTTATAATCATTTTATAGTCATTTTATATCATTTTTTGGTACTAAGCTATTGACATAGTGCCAAGTGCCAGTTGCTGTTTTTTCCATGTTTTTTACATCACAGGAAATCAATATCAAACGAAGTCCAAATGCCACGAAACTTCATGATGATTTTTTATGGGCCAGAAGGAAGGTAATGGGCCCTGGTTGCACCTGGGGGTGCCCCGAGGGGGGGCACAACCCACCAGGGCGCGCCAGGAGGCCCAGGCGTGCCCTGGTGGGTTGTGCCCACCTCGGGTGCCCCCGGACCGCCTCTTTGCTCTATAAATACCACAATATTCCAGAAACCCTAGAAGAAGCGTCGAAATATTCATCCAGCCGCCGTAGAGTCCAGAACCACCAGATCCAATCTAGACACCATCACGGAGGGGTTCACCACTTCCATTGGTGCCTCTCCGATGATGCGTGAGTAGTTCTTTGTAGACCTTCGGGTCCGTAGTTAGTAGCTAGATGGCTTTCTCTCTCGCTCGCTGAATTCTCAATACAATGGTCTCTTGGAGATCCATATGATGTAACTCTTTTGCGGTGTGTTTGTTGGGATCTGGTGAACTTTGAGTTTATGATCAGTCATATCTTTTTATATCCATGAAAGTTATGTGAGTTTCTTTGATCTCTTATATGCATGATCTCTTATAGCCTCGTATTTCTTCTCCGATATTCGGGTTTTGTTTGGCCAACTTGATCTATTTATCTTGCAATGGGAAGAGGTGCCCGGTAGTGGGTTCGATCTTACGGTGCCCGATCCCAGTGACAGAAGGGGAAACGACACGTATGTATCGTTGCTACTAAGGATAAAAAGACGGGATCTATATCTACCGCCATATAGATAAACGGATCTTGTCTACATCATGTCAGCATTCTTATTGCATTACTCGGTTTTTCCATGAACTTAATACACTAGATGCATGCTGGATAGCGGTCGATGTGTGGAGTAATAGTAGTAGATGCAGGCAGGAGTCGGTCTACTAATCTTGGACGTGATGCCTATGTAATGATCATTGCCTGGATATCGTCATAATTATTTGAAGTTCTATCAATTGCCCAACAGTAATTTGTTTACCCACCGTTTGCTATTTTTCTCGGGAGAAGCCACTAGTGAAATCTACGGCCCCCGGGTCTTCTTTCTCATATATTTGCCTTGCGATCTACTTTTCCCTTGCATTTTTATTCAAATCAATTAAACCAAAAATACAAAAATACTTTGCTTCACTTTATTTTATTTGCGATCTATTATTTCAATCTATTACAACTTTCTCCCGTCAGCTTGCCAATTTCTGGTGCCGTTACCCGAAAGGGATTGACAACCCCTTTAACACATCGGGTTGCGAGGTGTTGTTATTTGTGTGCAAGTGTTTTTTACGTTGTGTTGCTTGGTTCTCCTACTGGTTCGATACCTTGGTTTCATAACTGAGGGAAATACTCTACCGTCGCTGTGCTACATCATCCCTCCCTCTCCGGGGAAATACCGACATAGTTCCACCTACCATCAGTTTGAAGCAAGCATCCAGGAGCTAGAATCAATGTTTTGATGAAGTGCTAAAAGAGTTTGGATTCATTAAAAATGATGAAGAAGCTTGTGTATACAAGAAGTTTAGTGGGAGCTCTGTAGCATTTATAATTTTATATGTGGATGACATATTATTGGTTGGAAATGATACAAAGTTTCTTAGCATGATAAAGAACTATTTAAAGAGTGTGTGTTCAGTGAAATATTTGGGCGAAGCTGCATATATATTGGGCATAAAGATCTATCAAGATATATCAAGACATCTAATTGCGCTAAGCTTGAGAAGATACATTGACAAGGTTTTAAAGAGGTCTAAAATGGAGAATGCAAAGAAATGATTTCTCCCAATGTCACATGGCACAACACTTAGTAGAAAAAATTAATGTCCCAAGATAGTTGATGAGTGAGTGCAGATGAGTGGAGTCCCTTATGCATCCATCATGTAAGTTATGATATATACTAGACCAGATGTTTCTTATGCGCTAACTGTTAGTAGCAGGTACAAAAGCGATCCCGGAGTGGCTCACCAGGCAGCTGTTAAAAATATTCTTAAGTACCTCAGAAGAACAAAGGACATGCTCCTTGTCTATGGAGGAGATGAAGAACTCATTGAAAGTGGTTACACCGATGCTAGCTTCATGACCGATATAGATGACTATAAATCTCAATCGGATATGTTTTCACCCTCAATGGTGGTGCGATAGTTTGGAAGAGTTTCAAGCAGAACACTGTTGCAGATTCTACGACAAAAGCAAAGTATATTGTGGCTTCAAAAGCTTCAAAGCAGGCGGTCTGGATCAAGAAGTTTCTTGAAGAAGTTGGTGTGGTCCCAAGTGCAATGAACCTGATGGCGCTCTATTGTGATAATAGTGGTGTTGTTGCTCAAGCAAAGGAACCAATATCCCACATGAAGACCGGACACATCGAGTGCAGGTATCACATTATCCAACAGTATGTGTAGAAGCATTTTGTGAAGGTTCTCAAGGTTCACACGGATTTGAATGTGTCAGACCTGATGACGAAGGCTCTACCATGAGCAAAGCATGAGCAACACCGGATAACCATAGGTATTAAAGAAACTATGTAAACTAGATTATTGACTCTAGTGCAAGTGGGATACTGTTGGAAATATGCCCTACATGCAATAATTTTTTATTATTATGTTTCCATTTTCATAATTAAGATTTTTATATTCTATGCTATAATTGCTATGATCCTGGAATATGTGATTCGGTCGAAAACTCATATGCACGGTGGAATGATAAGCAGTGAAGAATAGGTTCCTAATCTTGCCTCTAAGGCTGGTTCAATTGTTGTTGGTGATCATGATTTTCGGATCTTAGGATATCGTTAAGTGTAATCATAGTCCTAAAACAACATTGAGAGTATGATGTTAGAAGAACGATCATATTGAATCGACCCAAACTTGTTTGTTATACTTTGAGATTATATTGTCTGAAATCAATTGTTATAACACCGAGTGTTAACATGTGCTCTAGTTCCTTAGACCATGAGAGTATCGTAGTCACTTCTTATCGTACGGTGGACTTTGGAGTTGCTCAAACGTTATCTGTAACACAGTGATCATAATGACAACTTACAGGTTCATCGGAAACTTTGACAAGGGACTAGATAGCTCGAGAGTGGAATTTGCTCCTTCAACGATGGAGAGTATTCTCAGGGCCCTCTCGTTGTGAAGGCATCTATCATCATTTGGCCAGACATAGGTGACAATGTCACGGGGATGCCAGAACATGTCAACGAGAAAGAAGAACAAAACAGGTAACAAGGATAATAGTATAGTGAACATGTGTATGACTCAAGAGGATACCAATACTGTTGGTGCAATATTTGACCTCTTGTACTTTGGAGATTGCTAACAGAAACATGCATGGACTGATTTGTTTGCTAGTGCACACAGAGAGAAATAGTCCATGTAGAACCAAAGAGAATGTTATCCTTGGTGTCGAGTTCGATGAACTTCACCGAAGAACATCTGTGATGCCGAGATGATTGAGTTATATCTATCGAAGCCATGCAGGCGAGAGGGTTGATGTGAAGAAGTTAACCCCTTGCCGACATAAAGCAATTGGTTCGATGTTCGTCTGTAGAAAATTGACTGCAGCTAAGAAGGTCAAAGGCGATGTGAAGATGTAGCATTCATTTTTATGTTATTATTCTCTCTCTTGAGTCATAGGACCTCCGTACTTTTAAGAGGGTATAGGTTCTCGAAGCTTAGATCCGTTGTGATGCTTAGCCCAAACCAATGCAAGACTGAGCGAAATCTCTTTATGCTCTGAATCATTACCTGTCAGCAGAAGACGTAGTTCTTTGGTGCTCCAGGAGATATCTTTCAGACTGAGGAGTTAGCATTTCCTACTCTGCAAGGAATGTTACCATTGTTCTCAAATTCCGACCATTTGACTCATGTCGTCCGGCCATTGGCTGTCCCACATGTCCAATTTGGTCATTTCCCTTCATGGAAGCCCGTGGCTATAAATAGCCACCCCACTCCAACGTTGTCTTGGCTGCTCCACTTAAGATTTTTGAGAAGATTGATTGAGCATCCCCTCTCCGAGAGATTTGAGTTTAAAATCCACCAAGAGAAAACAAAGAGCCAAAACTTAGACAGTAGTTGAGCACCACAGTAGTTCTGAGTTAGAGTTCTTGTACCTATTACTCTTGAGAGTTGCGCACTCTCTAGACGGATAGGAATCGGCTCGAGTGTTGAAGAGTTGCTATCTTCACTGAGCAAGATCTTCATCAACCAAGAGTAATTATGGTTCGCGAAGAAAGTCTGTCAAAGGTTTGGAGATCGCCAACAAGTATCTACCATGAGTGAAATCAACTGGTGTCTGATCAACTTCTAGTTGAAGGAGAATAGGACGGAGAGAGGTTTGCTTCTGTGTTCAATCACAATTCCCTCCAACCAGACGTAGTCATTTGGAAGAAGGGCGAACTGATCTTCCAAATTCATTTGTCGCCATCGAGCACCACTGGTTCATATTATTATTCAGCAGTTATATTTCGTGCTCTGTGTCGCTAGCTTATTCGATCATTTATCATTTGCACTCAATCTTTGAATCATATCTTGCTCGGTTTAGCTACCATTTAGTGTTACAGATAATTCACTTATGGTAGTTTTTCCCTCGCTATTCATCTCTAGTTTTCCCTCATGTTGCTACAACTAGTAGTGTATTGTTTTACCATCGTGATAGTTAAGCCAATTCTCTAATATGCTCAAACTATTATTGTGTTCTATCTTGAAAGATTTGTTCCTCAGTAGGATCCTTGCTTAGTTACTTATCTACGAATCTTTTCCGCTGATGTGTTTGGGCTCGATTCAAATATTCGCAAGAATTTTTTAATCTCCCATTCAGCCCCCTCTGGTCGATATACTCTCGGTCCTAACAATTGGTATCAGAGCAGGTACTCCCTATCTTTGTTTATTAAAGGTCTAACAACCTTAGAGTTTTTAGTATGTCGTATGCAGGCAGATACTCGTACTCTGCAAGATTTCCTATCTTCGATGGAAATGATTGTGTTTACTGGCAAGGAAGAATGAAAATCAGACTACAAGCCATCAGTGTAGAACGGATACACCATTCCACATCCTGAGACTCCCACTCCAGAAGATGAAGCTAACATTCGGTTGAATGTGATGGCTCTATATTTTACGCATTTTTAGACCTCATTTGTTGCATGTTCTCTTCGTATATCATGTCCCATTGAACCAAATAGTTGTCCATTATGCATGATTACCGGTATCTACCCTTTTCATTATGAGCATTGCACTTTTAGTGTTTTATTTAGTTTTTGTTAGTTTTCCTTGTTTTCTCGTGTCCACAGGTGTTTTGGGGCAACCTAGGACCAAGCACGATGAAAGGACCAAGAATGGGATTTACACAGAGTCAACCATGGGTCAAACTTAGCCATTTTGAAGGTCAGAAAAAGTCATATTTCCAAAGCACTCCAAATCAAGATCTAAGACCAAAAATGGATCGGTGTCGTTCATACGTATCGAACAAGGCTAAGAACATCAAATTCTGAGTTCGTATGAAGAAATGACAGCCGTTTTACCGGAGAAGGACATCACAAATCAGCACAAAAGACGGCGTTCCAAATGACCACACGGGGTCGTTTAAGCGGCCGTTTGACATGCACATAGCTCCGAAATTGCCCTTACATATGAGATTCTTCACTGATTTTGTCCCCGTTTGATCCCACGGGATCCTTGACTTGTAAAGAAGAGATTGAGAGAGGATTAGGCTCATCTTGAGGCCTTGGATGAAGCCCATCAAGAGAGGAGACTAGGGAGGCTCTCCATATAAGTCATCTTCAACCCTAGCCGCCAACATCTCATTTCATTCACCGAGAACACATCCAAGCACACCTCCATTGCTGCTCAACACCTGAGAAGAAGGGACAAGCACCAAGGTGATACGTCCATTTTTGCATCATGTTTTCCTACTTATATTTATTATATTTTGGACTATTATTTCACTTTATGATCCAATTCTTATGTCTTTGCTCTATTATTTTGCAAGTTTCACATGAAGAGGGGGATTGCCGGCAGCTGGAATTCTGGACAGGAAAGGGCTACAACAGATATAGTTATTTTTTAGAACTCCAAATGACCTGAAAATTTACCGAGAATTGTTTTGAAATATATAAAAAATATTTGTGAAAGAAATACCAGGAGGGGCCTCACCAGGAAGCCACAAGCTTGGGGGGCGCCCCCCCCCCCCCAGCTTGTGGTGCCCCTGGCAGGCCTCCGGGGCCCATCTTCTCCTATATCATGCCATTTGCCCTAGAAAAAAAATCAGAAGAAGACTTTCGGGACGGAGCACCGCCGTCGGAACCTGGGCATGAGCACTTTTGCTTTCCGGCGAAGCGATTCTACCGGGGAAACTTCCCTCTGGGAGGGGGGACTCGAAGCCATCGACATCACCAACGGTCCTCTCATTGTGGGAGGACCAATCTTTATCAACATCTTCGCCAGCACCATCTCATCTCAAACCCTATTTCATCTCATGTACTCAAGTTTTGTCCCAAAACCTCAGATTGGTACCTGTGGTTGCTAGTACTGTTGATCACATCCTCTAGTTGATGCTAGTTGCTTTATTTGCTGAAAGATCATATGTTCAGATTCTTAATGATATTCAATACTCATCCGATTTTGAATATGAATATGTTTTGTGAGTAGTTACATTTGTTCTTGAGGACATGAGAGAAATCTTGTTATAAGTAATCATGTGAAGTTGGTGCCGTGCGTGTTTTGTTTCGTTTTTCCTTCACATTGCTAGTTTTTTTTAATTGTTTATATTAGAAGTATTCTAATATTATATACATATTTAAAATAAATTACATACTTTTAAAATGTTAATCTTGCATTTGGAAAATATTAAACGTGTACAGAAAAATGTTTCTGATGCATACAGAAGTATATAACATGAATGGAAAAAATAGAAAAGTTTATCATCTGTACGAAGAAATGTCAATCATGTGTATAAAAAATGTTAAGAATTTCATACCTTGCAAAAAAATATACGTAAAATTTAAAAAACAGTTGTACAATGTAGAAAAAATGTTTGTGAAATTGAAACCAAATGTCATGTACGCTCATAAAATGTACGTCACATTTTAAAAGATCACAAGTTTAAAAAATGTGCTCGTGACAAATATATAAACAATGTACAAAATATAATCTCATAGTTCAAAATAAATATTTTTCATTATTGAAAATAAATTCAACATGTATTTGAAAAAATGTTTAACATATATTTTAAAAATCTATATCTTTCCCTAATAATAAAGAGACTATTGCTTCTGGTCGTCCGTCATGAAAATTGCCTCCGAAGTTGCCATAAATTGCCCACTATGCCATCCATAAGTGAAATGATTCGGTTTTATTTAAAAATAGCCACCGGGTTCGGTTCTTATATGTTGATACACTCATGAAACACAAGCAGTCAGGCAGCCCAATGGCTAAGGCGTCGGTCTCCCACACGGGAGACCATGGTTTGATCCCTGGTTCCTACCCCTTTTTTGCTCGGTAGGAAGCGCGCGTCCTCCTCCCGCACGCGCTAATGGGCTGGCCCATGTGCGGGTGGTGGCGCCCCTTGTTCTCTATTTTTCTTTTTACCTTTTCATTTTCATTTTTGTTTTTTCTTCTTTAAGTTAATTCAGGATTTTAAAAGAATCAAATTTCAAAAATTTCCGAGCTTTAAAATATATTGAGAAATCAAAAAAGTTTGTGAATTCAAAAAAATATTTGAACAATCATAAAATGTTTCTGATTTCAAAAAATTGTTCGCATATTATGAATTTTTTCACAATCTCAAATAGATGTTCATGAAATTAAAAATGTTCATTATTCTTTAAAAATATTCCAGTATTCAAAACTTATTCTGGAAATAGTAAAATGTACACGAAATTTTATAAAATGTTGCCAAAAATTAAAACAGGCCTGTAAATAACGAACAAAACGAACCATAGCTTGCATAGAAGTTTTATTACGGGATCTATAGAGGTCGTTTTATGATTTAAATTAGTCCCTCGCATCAGGTTAAAAAAAGTTTTCGTGTTTCTTACAACGCGGAGCCCTAAAAAATTGACACATTCTTCCTATAGGTTAGTTTTTGTAAGCTATATAAAAATGTCTAAATGTATATTTTGCCTTCATACACAACTATGTTTATTCTAGTATCACGGTACTGGTTATGGTAAACACCGCTACGCTAGGTCTAGACGAGACACATCATTCATCAGTCTAGCTCAGGCAGGGTCTATGAATGCAGTTTGCTTCGCCAAAAAAGTATTTCGTTGTGGCGCCTCAGGAAATCAAAGCGTGATCAGACCATCATATTTTTTGTTTTTGAAATGACTTTTTTAGAAGTCCCTTATTTCATCGTGACATTATTTAGACATAGTTTGTGAAATGACATTTTAAAAGTCCATATCTCATCCTGGAATTTAGTTCATACTACTTTTTATATCTACCACACTTGCATAATCTCCCGCACCGGCATATTTGGTAGTCTATATCTATATCTATATCTATACCTACCTAATAAAAATGGGGTTACTGTTTCTGGCGGTACGTCATCTAAGTTGTCCCCAAAATTAGAAAATATTACCCATCAATGCCATCTATTAGTGACAAAATACGTTTCATATAGAAGAATCCCCACCTGGGCCGGCCCATGCAGTCGGAACCTTCTATACTGCGCTCTGCACACTGGAAGACGGCACAACGCACCTATTTGGGCCGGCCGATGTCGGGGCGACCTGTGTTCTTAATTTGGTTATATATTTTTTTGTTTATGTTTCTTTCTATTTTGCATAATTGAGACATCAAAAAGGTTCTGAATTTTTTTAAAAATTGAATTCTGAAATTAAATGTTTAATAATTCATAAATTTTGGTGGATTCAGAAAATGTTCGTGATTTTTTACAAGATATTCGCAATTATGAAATAAATGTTCACGAAATAAAAAAAGTTCATGATTTTTTTTAAAAACTTCGTGTTTTCAAAAATGTTAATGAACCTGGAAAAAATTTGCCAATTCAAAAAATGTTCATGAATTGATAAACATCCTAGAAATTCAAAATTGCTCGTGACTTGCAAAATAGTTTATTGATTCATAAAATGTTCATGGATTCAAAAAATGATCATGCACTGCAAAAATATTCAGTAAATAAAAAAATTGATCGTGAATTTATAAATCTTGTTCCACCAAATTCCAAAAAAAATGTTCGTCGATTCTAGAAATGCTCGTCTGTTCAACAAAAGTATTTTAAAAAATGTTCTCATATTTAAAACAAATGTTTGCAAATGGTATAAAATGTTCAGGAATGCAATTTTGTTTTCATGATTTGAAAAAATGCTCGATATCTGTAAAATTATTCACAAAACTAAAAAATGTTCATCATTTCAGATATGTTCACGAGTTTAAAAAATGTTTACATTTTTCAAAAATTAGTCAAGATTTTTTCAGGAAAATTAGAGTGATAGTGTATCTCGGTAATGCAGCAAAATGTGGTCATGGCCATTGAAGAATATGGTTTTTTTCTTCTGTTATAATGCACGAGCCGTTTTGCTAGTATATTCAAAAAATGTTTTTCAGAAAAAGGTGAAATATGTATTTAAAAAAAGTTAAATGTCTATAAAAGGTTTTACATGGATACGAAAATTTTATATTTAAAGAACGAAAGTCAAGGAAAACAGCAAAAAAAAACAAAAGGAAAATTGAAGAAACCAAAAAAGGCAACAAAGAAACAAAGAAAATCAAACTAAAAAGAGGAAGAAAACGAAAAATGCCATGAAAAAACAATGTACGAAAAAATAAAGGTAAAATAAGGTAAAACCAGCGGAAAAGTAGAAAAGGCACACAAAAACCTATGCAAAAACACAGAAAACCAAATAAAAATGGGAAATGAAAATTAAAAAAAGAATTAAAGCCAGACTGAACCAGCGAATGTCACGACCGGACTAAGGGCGCTTGAAGCCATTGATCGATGCAGGTAAACGGGCTAGCCGGAATAAGTACGGGCGACACATAGCCTAGGGATGCTTCCAGAAGCATTATAGGTTGCGCGTCACCTAGCGCGCTTTGCGCTAAACCTAGTTTTATTTTAATTGGCGGCCGCTGCGCTGGATATAGTTCGTACAAACCGGCACATAAGCCCTCCCCGTTTCATCTTGACCCATTCAAGTTTTTTTTTCTCTCTAGTTCAAAACGGCTGTCACGCGTACAATTTCTCTTTTTTGGTAAGTGAACCTAGCTGGTTTAGGGATGCTTCTAGAAGTTTTCGGTTGATTTTTGGAAGCTTCTAACCACTATTTTTCTCTTCTTTTTGTTTTTTTGGATTGCTTTCTTTCCTTTATTTTTTCTGTTTCTTTTCTTAAAAGCATGAAGTTTTAAAAATTGAAAACTTACTTAAAGTTTCTGAACTTTTTTCTGAAATCGTAACTTTTTTAGTTTTTGTGAATGTTTTTTCCTTAAACTTGTGAACATTTTCTCAATTTCAAGAACTTTTTTGTTTCATTTGCATGAACTTGTTTTAAAAACCGCGAACTTTTTTGGATCCCGTGAACCTTTTCGAGTTCTCAACCTTTTTCACATTTATGAACTTTTTTTAACCCCATAAAAAAATTGAACTCGTGAACATTTTCCAGTTCATGATTTTTTTGAAACCTTCATATTTTGGATTTTGTGAACTGTTTTTTGAATTCCTACTTTTTCAAAAAGGAAATCATATACTTTACCAGAAGTCACTGGTTTTATTCACAGTAAGACTAGGCTGTCCGGTCGGTCGTCCTTTTTCTCTTTTTGAGAGGTAAGCTGTCCGGTCGTCTGGGCACCGGTATTGTCATTCAGTGCCAGACCTGGGCCAGCACGGCCTGGCCTAAATGGGCCAGGCACAGCAAGCCTATGCACGGCCTGTGCCGCGCTCCCTTCGTGGCGTGTCATGGCGCAACAAGAAAACAGGCCGGTCCACCGGCACATTAGCCCATCAGCCCGTCTCGATGTGGGCAGTTTTTGGGTGTATTTGGGTGGTTTGGGGGGCTAGTATACACGTGCCAGCACTCCTGCTCGTGATGTAGCGTTGGTTTTTAAATTTGGAGTTGAAAAAATGTCCGCCGATTTTTTTAAAAAAGTTCATGCACGTGACAAAAACTTCAAGAAATTGACAAAAATTTCACATGTTTAGCGGACTTGAAAAAAGTTCACTATTTTGAGAGAAAAAGGTTCACAAAATGTAAAGAAGTCTAGAAATTTAAAGGATGCTAAATTTAGAAACAAATCATGAATTTGAAGTAAGTTTTCAAATTTAAAAAACATTCACGCATTTAAGAAAAGGAAAAGAAAAGCAAAAAACGGAATGAAAATTTCCAGAAAACCAAAAAGGAAAAGAAAAAAATACAATTAGAAGCTTCCCAAAACCATCTGTGTCCACTTCCCGAAAAAATGGAATTGGCCTCGCTGACTATGAAAACAGCGTGCGTGACAACTGTTTCGAACATGTGAGGAAACACGTATATCCGGCGCATAGGGCGCCAAATAGGGGCATTTCCTAAATGGCACCGTAGGCGCACGTATCTTTGATCCCCGCAAACGGGCGCACACATCCCCATCAGCGCTGGGCTGGCCCAAAAAAAATGAGCGTTGTGGACGTTCGAACCCCGTGCCCACATGCTGCGTACAACTGCGGTAACCACCTGAAATAAATAAAGAACCTGAACCTGAACATGTTGGTTTTCTTCTATTTTTATATTTAAAAAAAATCACGAATTTTTCCAAAATAAACTGAAATTTTCTCAAAATAGATAAACTTTTTCAAAGTTGATAATTTTTTAATTTGTGATTTTTTTATCAAAATTGATGAACTTTTCTGGAAATATGATGTTTTGCTTTCAAATGGAAGTATGTTTTTTAAAATTTGATGAACTAATTTTCAAATAGGTTAATTTTCTCCAAATTTGATCAACTTTTTATTAAAACCAATGAACTGTTTTACGAAATCTTTGAACTTTTTTCAAAAATTGATGATTTTTTTTTTCAAAATCAGTGAACTTTTTCGATTTTTCTCAACTTCTTTTCAGTATCTTTGAACTCATTTTTCAAAATCAATTATTTTTTCGAATTGTTGAACTTTTATAAATTCATGAACGTTTCCTAAATCATGTACTTTTTGCAAATTCATAAACCATTTTCTAATTCGTGAGCTTTTTCAAACCCGAGAACATTTTTTTGATTCACAAATTTTTGAATACTAGAAAATTTGTACCCCTTTTTCTCCCTGGAGCAATAGATTTCTACATAACAAGCAAAAAAGACGAGTTGTGCCGTTGTGCGGACGACACACAGTTGCGGGTCATGTGAGTGAGGGACGGACTTGGCGATTCATGGGGCGACACATGCCCGTGCGCCCCGTGTGCACTGTAACACATAACCGACGTTGAAGGCCGCGAGAGCTATTTCTCAATTTAAGCGAGATGATAACTTGCTCTCGCTGAAGCATGAACAACAATCGCGCCGGCCCACTATATCTATACCACTATATAGTGTATGAGTAACACATCATATGAACCGTTGGTTCTCTACCATCCAAGGGCTCTCATCGGTTTTTTCAAAACTGAAGAAACCGTGGCACCACACATCCCGTTGGATATCTCAATCACATGGTCAAAAGTTCATGGATTCGTGGGGTGTACCAACACTCTGACCAAAGCTCCAGAACTTTCATACGACTAGAGGTAGGCATACTATTAATGTAAATGCATGTGACTATGGTTGTATAACAACACGACAGGGAGAGAGAGTGTTAAATTGCTAGAGAAGTCTACATCTATCTAGAGGTAGAAGCAGCACCGTATCACTCAATTGTTGCATGCATGCATCGTACATGCCTTCCCCCTCTTCTTTTTTATTTTAAGTAAAAAAGAGCATGATAGTGTTGGAAATATGCCCTAGAGGCAATAATAAAGTGGTTATTATTATATTTCCTTAATCATGATAAAGGTTTATTATTCATGCTAGAATTGTATTGACCGAAAACTTAAATACATGTGTGGATACATAAACAAATACCATGTCCCTAGTGAGCCTCTACCAGACTAGCTTGTTGATCAAGAGATGGTTAAGGTTTCCTAACCATAGACATGTGTTGTCACTTGATAACGAGATCACATCATTAGGAGAATGATGTGATGGACAAGACCCATCCGTTAGCATAGAATATGATTGTTCAGTTTATTGCTACTGCTTTCTTAATGTCAAATACATATTTCTTCGACCATGAGATCATGCAACTTCCGGATACCGGAGGAATACCTTGTGTGCTATCAAGCATCACAACGTAACTGGATGATCATAAAGATGCTCTACAGGTATCTCCGAAGGTGTCTGTTGAGTTGGCATGAATCGAGATTGGGATTTGTCACTCCGTATGACGGAAAGGTATCTCTGGGCCCTCTCAGTAACACACATCACAAGAAGCTTGCAAGCAAAGTGACTAAGGAGTTAGTTGCAAGATGATGTATTACGGAACGAGAAAAGAGACTTGTAGGTGACGATATTGAACTAGGTATGGAGATACCGACGATCAAATCTCAGGCAAGTAACATATCGACGGACAAAGGGAATTACGTATGTTCTCATAAAGGTTCGACCGATGAAGATCTTCGTAGAATATGTAGGAACCAATATGAGCATCCAGGTCCCACTATTGGTTATTGACCGAAGAAGCGTCTCGGTCATGTCTACATCGTTCTCGAACCTGTAGGGTCCGCACGCTTAACGTTCGTTGACGATATAGTATTATATGAGTTATGTGAGCTGGTGACCGAATGTTGTTCGGAGTCCCGGATGAGATCACAGACATGACGAGGTTATCCGAAATGGTTCGGTGGTAAAGATCGATATATTGGACGATACTATTTGGTCTACGGAAAGGTTTCGGAATGCACGGAAGTTTTATTGGAGTGCCGGAAGGGGTTTTGGGAGGCCATCGGTACTTGGTGGGCCTCATGGGCCAAAGGAGGGAGGCGCACTAACCCACTAAGTGAAGGAAATATGCCCTAGAGGCAATAATAAAGTTGTTATTTTATATTTCCTTATTCATGATAAATGTTTATTAGTCGTGCTAGAATTGTATTGATCGGAAACTTAAATACATGTGTGAATACATAGACAAACAATGCGTCCCTAGTGAGCCTCTACTTGACTAGCTCGTTAATCAAAGATGGTTAAGGTTTCCTAACCATGGACATGAATTATCATTTGATAATGAGATCACATCATTAGGAGAATGATGTGATGGACAAGACCCATCCGTTAGCTTAGCATATTGATCGTTCAGTTTTATTGCTATTGCTTTCTTCATGTCAAATACACATTCATTCGACTATGAGATTATGCAACTCCCGAATACCTGAGGAATGCCTTGTGTGCTATCAAACGTCACAACGTAACTGGGTGATTATAAAGATTCTCTACAGGTATCTCCGAAGGTGTTTGTTGAGTTGGCATAGATCAAGATTAGGATTTGTCACTCCGAGTATCGGAGAGGTATCTCTGGGTCCTCTTGGTAATACACATCATAAGCTTGCAAGCAAACGACTAAGGAGTTAATCACAAGGTGATGTATTACAGAACGAGTAAAGAGACTTGCCGGCAACGAGATTGAACTAGGTATGTAGATACCGACGATCGAATCTCGGTAAGTAACATACCGATGGACAAAGGGTATTACGTATGTTGTCATAATGGTTCGACTGATAAAGATCTTCGTAGAATATGTAGGAGCCAATATGAGCATCCAGGTTCTGCTAGTGGTTATTGACCGGAGAGGTGTCTCGGTCATGTCTACATAGCTCTCGAACCCGTAGGGTCCGCACGCTTAACGTTCGATGATGATATTGTATTATATGAGTTATGTGATTTGGTGACCGAATGTTGTCCGGAGTCCCGGATGAGATCACGAACATGATGAGGAGTCTCGAAATGGTCGAGAGGTAAAGATTGATATATAGGACGATAGTATTCGGACACCAGAAGTGTTCCGGAGTGTATCGGGTATTTATTGGAGTACCGGAGGGGTTAACGGAACCCTTGGGGGGAATATATGGGCCATATGAGCCATGAGAGGGGAGCACACCAGCCCACAAGGGGTGGCGCGCCCCCTATGGCAGGAGGCCGAATTGGGAGAAGGAAAAGGGGGGTTCGGCCCCCCTTTCTTTCTCTCTTCCCCCTTCCCTTTCTTCTCCGGTGAAATAAGGTAAGGGGGCGCCACTTGGGGAAACCCCAAGTAGAGTTGGATCATACTTGGGGCGCACCTTGGCTGCCTCCCCTCTCCCTCCCACCAATATATATGTGGGGGGCGCCCCTAGGAGAAGCATAGCAACGAGAGGGGAGAGTGTATCTACGTACCCTCGTAGACCGAAAGCGGAAGCATATATAACGCGGTTGATGTAGTTGTACTCGCCGCGATCCGATCACGGTCCAACCAATCTAGTGCCGAACGGATGACAGCTAATCAAGGCCCAAGAAAGAATCCCATGTCTATCCTATCTCGCCACTCCAAGTTTAGCACACGTGCGGCTTGATGACTGATACGTCTCCAACGTATGTATAATTTTTGCTTGTTCCATGCTGTTATATTATCAATCTTGGATGTTTTATAATCATTTTATATCATTTTTTGGTACTAACCTATTGACATAGTGCCAAGTGCTGTTTTTTCCATGTTTTTTACATCGCAGAAAATCAATATCAGACGGAGTCCAAATGCCCCAAAACTTTATGAAGAATTTTTATGGGCCAGAAGGAACACAATGGGCCCTGGCTGCGCCTGGGGGGTGCCCCGAGGGAGGCACAACCCACCAGGGCGCGCCAGGAGGCCCAGGCGCGCCCTGGTGGGTTGTGCCCACCTCGGGTGCCCCCCGGACCGCCTCTTTGCTCTATAAATACCCCAATATTTCCAGAACCCTATGGGAGTCAACAAAATATTCATCTAGCCGCCGCAGAGTCCAGAACCACCAGATCCAATCTAGACACCATCTCGGATGGGGTTCACCACCTCCATTGGTGCCTCTCCGATGATGCGTGAGTAGTTCTTTGTAGACCTTCGGGTCTGTAGTTAGTAGCTAGATGGTGATAACCCACAAGTATAGGGGATCGCAACAGTTTTCGAGGATAGAGTATTCAACCCAAATTTATTGATCGACATAAGGGGAGCCAAAGAATATTCTCAAGTATTAGCAGTTGAGTTGTCAATTCAACCACACCTGGATAACTTAGTATCTGCAGCAAAGTATTTAGTAGCAAAGTAATATGGAAGTAGCGGTAACGGTAGAAAAAGTAATATTTTTGGGTTTTGTAGTGATTGTAACAGTAGCAACGGAAAAGTAAATAAGCAAAGAACAATATGTGAAAAGCTCGTAGGCATTGGATCGGTGATGGATAATTATGCCGGATGCGGTTCATCATGTAATAATCATAACATAGGCTGACACAGAACTAGCTCCAATTCATCAATGTCATGTAGGCATGTATTCCGAATATAGTCATACATGCTTATGGAAAAGAACTTGCATGACATCTTTTGTCCTACCCTCCCGTGGCAGTAGGGTCCTAACCGAAACTAAGGTATATTAAGGCCTCCTTTTAATAGAGTACCGGACCAAAGCATTAACACATAGTGAATACATGAACTCCTCAAACTATGGTCATCACCGGGAGTGGTCCCGATTATTGTCACTTCGGGGTTGCCGGATCATAACACATAGTAGGTGACTATAGACTTGCAAGATAGGATCAAGAACTCACATATATTCATGAAAACATAATAGGTTCAGATCTGAAATCATGGCACTCGGGCCCTAGTGACAAGCATTAAGCATAGCCAAGTCATAGCAACATCAATCTCAGAACATAGTGGATACTAGGGATCAAACCCTAAGAAAACTAACTCGATTACATGATAAATCTCATCCAACCCATCACCGTCTAGCAAGCCTACGATGGAATTACTCACGCACGGCGGTGAGCATCATGAAATTGGTGATGGAGGATGGTTGATGATGACGACGGCGACGGATTCCCCTCTCCGGAGCCCTGAACGGACTCCAGATCAGCCCTCCCGAGAGAGTTTAGGGCTTGGCAGCGGCTCCGTATCGTAAAACGCGATGAATCTTTCTCTCTGATTTTTTTCTCCCCGAACACGAATATATGGAGTTGGAGTTGAGGTCGGTGGAGCTCCAGGGGGCCCACGAGGCAGGGGGCGCGCCCAGGAGGGGCAGGCGCGCCGCCCACCCTTGTGGCAAGGGTGTGGGCCCCCTGGCCTTGATTCTTTTGACAATATTTTTTATTATTTCCAAAAATAATCTCCGTGGAGTTTCAGGTCATTCCGATAACTTTTGTTTCTGCACATAAATAACACCATGGCAATTCTGCTGAAAACAACGTCAGTCCGGGTTAGTTCCATTCAAACCATGCAAGTTAGAGTCCAAAACAAGGGCAAAAGGGTTTGGAAAAGTAGATACGACGGAGACGTATCAGATGGCTATCTCTCTCTGAATTCTCAATACAATGGTCTCTTGGAGATCCATATGATGTAACTCTTTTGCGTGTGTTTGTTGGGATCGATGAACTTTGAGTTTATGACCAGATCTATCTTTTTATATCCATGAAAGTATTTGAGTTTCTTTGATCTCTTTTATGCATGATCTCTTATAGCCTCGTATTTCTTCTCCGATATTTGGGTTTTGTTTGGCCAACTTGATCTATTCATCTTGCAATGGGAAGAGGTGCTTTGTAGTGTGTTCGATCTTACTATACTTGATCCCAGAGATAGAAAGGGAACCGACACGTATGTATCATTGCTACTAAGGATAAAACGATGGGGGTCTATCTCTACATAGATAGATCTTGTCTACATCATGTCGTCGTTCTTATTGCATTACTCCGTTTTTTCATGAACTTAATACACTAGATGCATGCTGGATAGCGGCCGACGTGTGGAGTAATAGTAGTAGATGTAGGCAGGAGTCGGTCTACTAATCTTGGACGTGATGCCTATATAATGATCATTGCCTGGATATCGTCATGAGTATTTGAGGTTCTATTAATTGCCCAATAGTAATTTGTTCACCCACCGTTTGCTATTTTTCTCGAGAGAAGCCACTAGTGAAACCTACGGCCCTCGGGTCTCTTTCTCATATATTTGCTTTTGCGATCTACTTTTTCCTTACATTTATTTTTAGATCTATTAAACCAAAAATACAAAAATACCTTGCTGCAATTTTTCCTTATTTATTTTATTTGGCGTTCGATCTATCTTGAGGCGCCGTACCCCGGAAGGGATTGACAACCCTTTTAATATGTCGGGTTGCGAGGATTTGTTATCTGTGTGCAGGGGCTATTTACGTTGTGTTGCTTGGTTCTCCTACTGGTTCGATAACCTTGGTTTCATATCTGAGGAAAATACCTACCGCTACTGTGCTGCATCATCCCTTCCTCTTTGGGGAAATACCGACGTAGCTTCAAGCGACATCAAAAGGAATTTCTGGCGCCGTTGCCGGGGAGGATCTTCAACATATACCTGGTTCCTAATCACAAATCTCATCTCCTTGCAATTTAAATTATTTGCCATTTGCCTCTCGTTTTCCTCTCCCCCACTTGACAAAAAATTGTCGTTTTATTCTCCTCTCTCTTTCCCGTTCGTCGTTTTCTTGTCGGATTTATCCTTTGCTTGCAAGTGATTTCGGTATGGCACCAACACATGAGGGCCTAACTCCTAAGATTGGACATATGGGCAATATGGATGCTAAAACTTTTATCTTGGGGCAAGGGAATGTTATGGGAAAAGAACGTATCCAAGAATTTTTCAATTGTGTGGGAAATTTGAGTCTTGATGATGCCCCTATACTTAAAACTACTAGATCTTATGCAGATGCTATTTCAGCACTAGTTCTGAAACTTGAAAGTAAATTTATTCGTATCCAGCCTACTTTACAAAGATTGTTTTTGAGCTTCCAATTATAAAGAATCCTAGGGCTAAAAAGTTGGCCACTCTTGTTCTTATGAACGAGTTTGACTACATAATACGGGAAGCTAGAGAAATCTTTGATTTTTATGGTATGAATCGTGAAAAACATGTGATAGATGAATTTTTTTACAATAGTGACTATGCTTTAAGACATTTTCTTGGGGATAATAAAATCTTTGATGAGAATCTTAAAAAGGAAGTCCCCGTTTTAGATATAATCCAACAGGTTTTCAATAATGTTAATCAACATTATTCTTGGATTGTTGCGGGGAATCAAAAAGGTTATGATGAACACCAACTTAGGAACGCTAAGGTTTCCATGGATAATATGTTTTATGTTGTGTTCACAATACCCCATGATGAAAATACCTCTAAGAAAGTTAAGAACAAGGATGCCAAAACTTAGATCCTTGCTTTATGCCTAGCTAAGGGCATAAAACTATAGCGCTTGTTGGGAGGCAACCCAATGAATAGAATTTATTTTTGCTTTTCACTTTATGTTCTTGAGTGTTTACACAATTATGCTACTTTTATGATTGTGTTTTTTGTGTTTTAGTTAGTGTTTGTGCCAAGTAAAGCCTTTAGGACCTTCTTGGGTGATAGTTGTTTGATCTTGCTGAAAAACAGAAACTTTTACGCTCACGAAAACAATTCTCATTTTTTACCAGAGCATGATAAAATACCAATTCCAATTGCAGTAGATTAATATACAAATTTCTCAGGTCATCCTATTTTTTCAGAATTTTTGGAGTTCCAGAAGTTTTTGAAATAGTCAGATTGCTACAGACTGTTCTGTTTTGACAGATTCTGTTTTCTTTGCATTGTGTGCGTATTTTGATGGCTCTATGGTTTTCTTTGATGAGTTTTTGCCATAGAAAAGTTGGAATACAGTATATATAATGCAAAAACAAAATATGAATAGGTTTGGTACAGTACTTATAGTAGTGATTTGCTTTCTTACACTAACGGATCCCACGAAGGTTTTGTTGAGTTTTGTGTGATTGAAGTTTTCAAGTTTTGGGTTATCTTATGATGGATGAAGGAATAAAGGATAGAAGAGCCTAATCTTAGGGATGCCCTGGCATCCCAAGATATTATCCAAAGATGAGCAACCAACTAATCTTGGGGATGCCCCCGAGTGGCATCCCCTCTTTCTTCTAACGACCATCGGTATTTTACTCGCAGCTATATTTTTATTCGTCACATAATATGTGTTTTGCTTGGAGCGTCTTGTATGATATGAGTCTTTTCTTGTTTTATTTTGTGTTTTAAGTCTTGATCCCCTGCTGGACACACCTATTTGAGAGAGCCAAAATTATGTCATGACTTGTTAGAATTGCTCTCTATGCTTCACTTAAATTTTTATGAGCAATGGACTTGCCCTAGTGCTTCACTTATATCTTTTTGAGCACGGTGTGCTTAATTATTTTTGAAGAAATGCTCTCATGCTTCACTTAGATTTATTTGAGAGTTAGTAAAAATTTCAAGAAATTCTCTCTTGCTTTACTTAAATTAATTTGAGAGAAAGAAAGAAAGAAAAACTTATGCTCATGATCTTCACTTATATTTGTTGAGCTTATGAAAAGCAACACATGGAAATTAGTCCCAAAGTGATAGATATCCAAGAAGGATATAATAAAAACTTTCATGAAGATCATTGGACAAAATAAACTTGATTCTTAGTAATAGTTTTGAGATATGATGATGTGATATGTGAGTTATGTTGATGAGTAATTATGCTTTAGTAAGAATATTGGTGTTAAGGTTTGTGATTCCCTATGCAAGTACGAAAGTCAATAGTCATGCAATGAAATTATATCCTACTTGTGGTGCATTATTCGGTGTTATTTATGCTTAATGCTTGCTTATGAGATTACTGTTTCTTGGTTGGTCGCTTCTCAATCTTTTGCTAGCCTTCATTTTGCACTAAGTATGATCTCTACTTGTGCATCCAAAAACCCTTAAACCAGGTTTGCCACATGAGTCAACTATATCTACCTATATGCGGTATTATTTTGCCGTTCTAAGCAAATTTGTATGTGCCGTCTCTAATTTTCAAAATAAACTTCTCTTTTGTGTGTTTGTTTCGCTCGCGGAGCGGTGAGGGGTGGCTAATATTTTCCATGCTAGATGTGTTATTCTCAAGATGAGTGTTTATTCACTTGTCATTGCACGAGAGTAAGGCAAAGGTATTAGGGATGCCCAGTCCCGAAATGAAAAATGAATTTACTTTATGTTGTCAAATAATAAATTCCTTGGAAAGTGTTCGTATGGAGGGCAACCATGGATACGCCTAGCCATGGAAAGTGAAAGTATGGTTGAAAAAGGAATAAACTTTATTTTCTGTTTGGGAACCGCCTATGATATATCTAGCATGGAAAGTGTTGGGAACTCTAAGTCGTTTTCTTTGGTGGGATGGATACACCTCCCAAAATGTTTTTATCTCTAAGTTTTTCGCTTTGAGCTCTGGTACCTCTATAAATCCCTACTTACCTCTACGAAGGGCCTTTCTTTTACTTTATGCAATTTTTATTTTTGAATTTGAGTCTCTATCTTCTCTTACAAAAGCACCAACTAGGAGGTGATGTCGCTTGAAGCTACGTCAGTATTTCCCCAAAGAGGAAGGGATGGTGCAGCACAGCGGCGGTAGGTATTTCCCTCATATATGAAACCAAGGTTATCAAACCAGTAGGAGAACCAAGCAACACAACATAAATAGCCCCAGCACACAGATAACAGATCCTTGCAACCCGACGTGTTAAAGGGGTTGCCAATCCCTTCCGCGGTACGGCGCCTGAAGATAGGCAAACGGACGTGAGATAATTTGTAGTAAATCGATAGATCGAACGCCAAATAAAATAAATAAGGAAAAATTGCAGCAAGGTATTTTTGTATTTTTGGTTTAATAGATCTGAAAATAAAAGCAAACGAAAAGTAGATCGCAAGCAAATATATGAGAAAGAAGACCCGGGGGCCGTAGGTTTCACTAGTGGCTTCTCTCGAGAAAGATAGCAAACAGTGGGTAAAGAAATTACTGTTGGGCAATTGATAGAACCTCAAATAATTATGACGATATCCAGGCAATGATCATTACATAGGCATCACGCACTGGTGCGCGTCGGTCCTAAACAAACGGTTTTTACCCCTTTCCGCGACGGCATTTGGAACCGTCGCCAAGTGAGTGTGTGCGATAGGGTGTCCTTCCCACATGACCCAGAAATCGTCGGGGATAGGCCCTCCTGGGACCCAGGCTAGGCCCGTGTGCGACCGGGCTAGGCATCAAAACCCAATCATTTCCGTGGGTATGTACATCCCACACGGTGATTCCCAGAAATCATTTCCGTAGGTATGTACATCCCACACGGTAAATCCCAGAAATCATTTCCGTAGGTATGTACATCCCACACGGTGAATCCCAGAAAATCATTTCCGTTCGTATGTATATCACACACAGTCAATTCAAGGAATACGTTTCCGTTCTTATGTAGATCCAACACAGTCAATCCAGGGAAAACGTTTCCATTCGGATGTACATCCCACACGGTTTTATGTATACGCTCGTGTGTGAAAGGTGTAACTATCACACACGCTCTTCCTTGGTTAACTGTTTGCTTTCATTAACTACATCACACATGATTTGATGTAGAAAACTGTGTGGCATTGGGCTATCCATCGCAAGCGCTTTTACTGCTAGAACCGTTTGCAAAGGTCCATGACCATCTGTTCTATTTTTCTTTTTGCCCGTAATTTATTATTCTAATTGGAAATTTTGAAATACGAAACATGCAATTCAAACTCTCAGCACAATGGTTCAACAACGAATCCATAAATAAAATTGCTAGTACAATATGTTCAGTAATTACAGGATTAGGCAGCAATTAACTATGATGAACCGCGGTATTTAAAGGCGGTAAAGGTGAAGAGACAAGTGTAAATCATTTTGACTGCCGACGGTGTTGAAGAAGTGGAATGCCCATATTGTGCCTTCCTGCATGCCATAGGCACGAACCACTTTTGTCCAACCCCTTGTGACGATCGCCCGCCCATCCTTCACCGCCTTTATGAAGACTTCTAGAGCATTATCATGGTAGCATGAATTATATACTTTAACCTTAGTTGCCTCCACTCCGGTCATGTAGTTTGCGTAATCATTGGTAAATAGCTTCGGAAACCACTGAAAAGAGAAAAATATCAGATACTGAGGTCTAATAGAGTAACTTGTTGTGGGCAGGGGAAAAAGGCAACACATTACTTACCATCCTAAAGTTCACTGTTGTCTTTGACAAAGTGTAAATAAAGAGTTTAATTCCAATCACCCATTTCTTTCGCCTAACAATCTTTCTTAGTTTCCTCACTTGACGCTTGTTCATGAATATCTCATTGCCCCATACGCAAAAGGGATCAAAGTGTGGATCAGTACCCCTTATATATGTACCTACAAGCAACCAGTAAATGTTAGAAGCTAAACTGAGATTGCACAAATGATGTAAAATACAACTACCTATGTTCCTAAGTACAAGTATTTTTTTTTGAGATTTCAATATGAACTACATACGGATGTATATAGAATTATAGATATAGTTTAGATTAGAATCTAGATTCACTCATTTTGGTCCTTATGTAGTCTATATTGGAATCTAAAAATACTTATATTTAGGAATAGATGGTGTATAAGACATGGGATGCAGCTAACCTCGACGGCAAACAACATCATCGCCCATTGTAGCCCTGTGTAAGTACATGGAAAGCCAATGTTAACTACAACAGGGTTAACATCCACCAAAAATAGCAAATGGTAATAAAACGGCAGCATCTGTAGTGATATCTTCATTTCGAAAGAGTAGCACAGTAGCAAAGGGATGGATTAAAAAAATGGATACAACTATTAATTGCAACAGGCTTAACAACATCCTAATTCATGTTTTGTAAGTTTGTAGCCATTGAAATACAACTCTTTAAAAATGGATACAACTGTTAATTGCAACAGGCTTAATGGCCATTGAAACCGGTACTGATAAAAATGCAATTGGCAGAGTTAAACATCACAGGGCAGGTGCTGCCAGAGCAGATAATGGCCCAGTTGTCTATAAAAAGGTAGGGAAAATAGCTCAAACATGTTAGGCATGTTTACTACAACATGCTTAATACATCGACAGTACAAAACATAGCCATTAATTGCAACTGGTATTGGTAAGATTGAACTGGTGGGTACATACTTGGTAAGTCCTGAGAGGTAGTTGCCGGGGCACTTCATCTTGGCCAGAGCCCGCCCAAAGTCAGCGGCGGCGGAGGCGAGCTATTCCTCCGGGTCGAAGCGTGGATCAGTGCCACTGACATGTGTACCTACAGGCAACCAATAAATGGTAGAAGTTAAACTGCAATTGCACAAATGATGTGAAATACTGTAAGACATGGGATGCGGCTAACCTTGACGGCAAACAACAACATCGGCCGTTATGACCCTGCGTAAGTACATGGACAAGCATGTTAAGTACAACAGGGTTAGCATCCACCAAAAAAAGCAAATGGGGCAGCATCTCTAGTATATCTTCATTGCGGAGAGTAGCATGGTAGCAAACGGACAGATTAAAAAATGGATACAACTGTTAATTGCAACAGGCTTAACAACATCCTAAGTCATGTTTTGTAAGTTTGTGCCATTGAAATGCAACTGTTTAAAAATGGATTCAACTGTTAATTGCAACAGGCTTAATAGACATTGAAACCTGTACTGATAAAAATGCAATTGGCATAGTTAAACATCACAAGGTAGGTGCTGCCAGAGCAGAGAATGGCCTAGATGTCTATAAAAAGGTAGGGAAAGTAGCAAGAACGTGTTAGGCATGTTTACTAGAACATGCTTAATACATCGACCGTACAGAATACATCGACCGTACAGAACATAGCCATTAATTGCAACTGGTATTGGTAAGATTGAACTGGCGAGTACATACTTGGTAAGTCCTGAGAGGTAGTTGCTGGGGCACTTCATCTTGGCCAGAGCTCGCCCAAAGTCAGCGATGGCGGAGGCGAGCTGTTCCTCTGGGTCGAAGCGTGGATCAGTGCCACTGACATGTGTACTTATAGGCAACCAGTAAATGGGTAGAAGTTAAACTGCAATTGCACAAATTATGTAAAATACTGTAAGACATGGGATGCAGCTCACCTCGACGGCAAACAAAAGCATCGGCCGTTATGACCCTGCGTAAGTACATGGACATGCATGTTAAGTGCAACAGGGTTAGCATCCACTAAAAATAGCAAATGGGCAGCATCTCTAGTGATATCCTGAGTCATGTATTGTAAGTTTGTTGCTGGTATTGGTGAAATTGAGCTGGACACGGTAATATTTGAACATCACACAGTGTGTAGTACTGAAATAAACAAGGCACGCACATGCTTAATACATCAACCGTACAAATCATAGCCGTTGCAAGTGGTATTGGTAAGATTTAGCTGGTCAGATCTTACCTGTTAAGTCCTGGGGGGTAGTCGCTGGGGGACTTCATCTGGGCCAGAGCCTGCACCATGTCGTCGGCGGCGGCGGAGGCGAGGTGTTCCTCCGGGTCAACACGCACATCGGCCATCGTGCCATGGACCGCCATCAGCTCCTGGCGGGGATGTTTCGCAGACGCCATTTAAGCAATCAGGCTGGGGACGTGATAGAGATCGGTGGGTTACCTGACTGGATCCGAGCAGAACGTAGATGTGGTTGAAGCTGTGGTTGCGGCGGCAGCGGTTTGAGATGCCGGTAGGGGGAGGCGCGAGGGAGGGGGGATACTGAGGGGAAGGGGATGTGGTTGGAGGAATAAATTCTGAAATCGCGTGCCTAATGGAAATTTCGGTGCGAAATTTGAAACTTGGGGGGGGGGAACACACAACGCAGACGAAGCGTGTAAAATAATCGTGTGCGAGAAAAAAGAAAGTTGACAGATCCCGTCTCCAAAAAAATGTACATGTGTACTTGATTTTTTTCGGTCAATGGTATGCCTGGTTTATTAGGAAATATCGCACAGGTAACTGACTTATGGGTCATTAACGCAAAAAACACAGACGGGTACGGCATAGAAACCGTGTGTTTTGTGATCTTCTAATGATTAACACAAACAAACGCACACGGGCACACATGCTAATCAACACTCAAAGCCCTCAAAGGATGCTCTTACCGACATTGTACGTTAATACTACAAACTTAAGTACTACTGGTAATTTGCTCTATTACTACAAACTTAAACTACTTCTCACATGCTGCCATCAGGGCATGCTGGCCAGACGCCGGCGTTCTCCTTCCCGGCCTTGTAGGCGGCAGCCCGCCGTGCTTCGATCTCCGCCAAGCTCCCCTCACCACGGCGTGCAACCTCTTTTTTCTTGCGGCGGCGGGACTCTCTTTTCTTGACTGCTTTCTGCCTTTTCCGCTCCTTCTGTGCGGCTTTGGCCGCCTCTAGATCCACCACCCATTCGGCCATGGCAGCCTCAAAGTCCGCCAATGTAACTGTCTGGCCGCCGACGGCGATGAACTCAGCGCGGCGAGATGCCATCACTTCCTTACCATGTGTGCGGTCGCGGGCGGCAAGGAACGCGGTGCGATGGGATGCCATCGCTTCCTTACCAGTTACTGTGCACCGAGGTGCCATGGATGACGCCTGGAGAGAGCTCTGGGACGGAGGGGCCGGGCAGCCTGCGGTGGTATTCAAGAGCTCAACCACAAATGACAACAGAAATTTGGCTTCCCTTACAATTTTTCTCGTTCGTTATCGCACACGGTTCATCTCCGTCGCTTCCGAAAACAGTGTGCGTTGAGCCTATTGTGTGTTGCGTTATGATTAGCCGGAACCCCAGCCACGCAGATCGCGCGTGTGCACCGTTGGATGCGCCGCGATCGAACGTCAATCCACGTCCCTCACATCACACCCGTGCACCTGTAGCTGGATTGGATTTATATGCGCTAAATGCCTAGAAAATGCACATAATCCCCTAAATATGGTAAATGAGCCCGGAAAAATGTCGAATTTGAACAGGGTGATTTGCAGGGTGTATGTTCATCGTAGAAAAAAACTCCAAGGCAAAGAACGAAGAAAATTTGGATTCCCCTTTTGAAAGCATGGAACTTCCTCGGTGATGGTTCGATTTATGAAGGGCGTGCATGACAACATAAGCCAAACCTTCTCAAATTTTTACCAAGGCATGGTGAGGTCATACCATGGCACCATGCCAGGCATCATGTTTTTTAAGCATTTATTTCATTTTTTCTATAGTTGAAAACCCAACAAACAGACATTTGTGGTTGACTATTGCCACACATTTCATCAAAATATTTGTCCATTCCTTGTAAAAGGCATGAGAATTTACTAAATAGCACGAGCATGGTTTTCTAGGCCGTTCTTGTGGACCCTTTCATGCATCCATTGTTTGAACTTGAATTATGCGCATTAATGCCTAGGAAATGCACATAATCCCCTAAATATGGCAAATGAACCCGGAAAAGTGCCAAATTTGAACACGGTGATTTGCAGGTTGTATGCTCATCATAGAAAAAAACTCATGGACAAAGGACGAAGGAAATTTGGATCCCCTTTAATCTTGGTGATTTCCCCCTCGAAACCATGAAACTTCCTCGGTGATGGTTCGATTTATGAAAGGCGCGCATCACGACATAAGGAAAACATTCTCCATTTTTTACCAGGGAATGGTGAGGCCATACCATGGCACCACACCAGGCGTCATGTTTTCCAACCATGTGTTTCATTTTTTGTATAGTTGTTAACCGAGTAAACAACGCGTTTATGGTTGACTATTGCCACACATTTCCTTGAAATATCTGCCCATTCCTTGTAAAAGGCATGAGAATGTGCTAAATAACATGAGCATGATTTTCTAGACCGTTCTTGTGCACCTTTTCATGCACCGATTGTTCGAATTTGAATTATGTCCATTAATGCCTAGAAAATGCACATAATCCCCTAAATATGGTAAATGAGCCTGAGAAAATGTCAAATTTGAACACGTTGCATTTGAAGCGGTATGTTGATCGTTGGAAAAAACGGAATGACAAACTAGGATGGAAATTAGGATTCCCCTTCAATCTTGGGGATTTTTCCTCTTGAAAGCATGGAACTTCCTCGGTGATGGTTCGATTTATGAAGGGCGTGCATGACGACATAAGCCAAACCTTCTCAAATTTTTACCAGGGCATGGTGAGGTCATACCATGGCACCATGCCAGGCGTCATGTTTTTTAAGCATTTATTTCATTTTTTCTATAGTTGAAAAACCCAACAAATAGACATTTGTGCTTGACTATTGCCACACATTTCATTAAAATATCTGTCCATTCCTTGTAGAAGGCATGAGAATTTACTAAATGGCACAAGCATGGTTTTCTAGGCCGTTCTTGTGGACTCTTTCATGCATCGATTGTTTGAACTTGAATTATGCGCATTAATGCCTAGGAAATGCACATAATCCCCTAAATATGGCAAATGAACCCGAAAAAGTGCCAAATTTGAACATGGTGATTTGCAGGTTGTATCCTCATCATAGAAAAAAACTTGTGGACAAAGGACAAAGGAAATTAGGATCCCCCTTCAATCTTGGTGATTTCCCCCTTCGAAACCATGAAACTTCCTCGGATGATGGTTCGTTTTATGAAAGGCGTGCATCACGACATAAGGAAAACATTCTCCAATTTTTACCAGGGCATGATGAGGCCATACCATGGCACCACACAAGGCGTCATGTTTTCCAACCATGTGTTTCATTTTTTGTATAGCACGAGCATGGTTTTCCAGACCGTTCTTGTGCACCATTTCATGCACCGATTGTTCGAATTTGAATCATGTGCATAATTAATGCCTAGAAAATGCACACAATCCCCTAAATATGGTAAATGAGTTCGGGAAAATGTCAAATTTGAACACGTTTCATTTGAGGCGGTATGTTGATCGTTGGAAAAAAACTGAATGACAAACTAGGATGGAAATTTGGATCCCCCTTCAATCTTGGTGATTTCCCTCTCGAAAGCATTGAACTTCCTCGGTGATGGTTCGATTTATGAAGGGCATGCATGACGACATAAATCAAACCTTCTCAGCTTTTAACCAGGGCACGGTGAGGCCATACCATGGCACCATGCCAGCCGTCATGTTTTTCAAGCACATATTTCATTGTTCTATAGTTGATAACCCAATAAATGATGCATTTGTGGTTGACTATTGCCACACATTCAATTGAATTATCTGCCCATAAGTAAAAGGCTTGAGAAATTACTAAATACCACGAGTATGGTTTTTCCAGACCGTTCTTGTGCACCCTTTCATGCACCAATTGTTTGAATTTGAATTACGTGCATTAATGCCTACAAAATGCACATAATCCCCTAAATATTGTAAATGAACCCGGAAAAGTGTCAAATTTGAACACAGTGATTAGCAGGGTTTATGTTCATCGTAGAAAAAAACTCATGGATGAAGGACAAAGGAAATTTGGATTCCCATTCAATCTCGGTGATTTACTAGCGCACACGATGCATCTCCGTCGCCTCTGCGAACCATGTGTGTTCACTCACACATGCAAAAGGAAAAGAAAACCCTCGCCCACTTCGTCCCTACTCACTTGCCGCGGACTCCTCTGCAACTCTGCACCCTAAGCTCGACGGCTGTTGGCGGCGGGCGTAGGTCGCGCTCCAAACGACACCGGATTTTGCCTCCACCGCTTTCCGCCGCCTATCTGCACCGACATTCTAGACTCTGGTCGACTGGGTTTTCTACGGGATTTGGCCAGGGATTTTTCTCATGGAGAAGGTAATCAACTTAATTAGAGAAATATTCACTCATCTCTTATCGCAGTCCGTCCGTCGCTGTTAATCAACCGGCGAAAATCGCCGTGGAATCATTTTTGTTCTAGCTGATTCATGGGTGTTCATTCATGTGCGCATAGTACGAGCACAAATCGGGCAATTGTGGTCGTGGCCAGTCGGAAACGAAGTTCTATCTCACCATTCCGGATGAGTTCAGGGAGCGCTCGGTGTTGAGGATATAGACCTTGGAGTCACCCGCCAGGAGGGCCGGGTTACTCTAAGGGTCATTGCCAGAAGCCCGGAGTTAAGTTTCAAGATGATGGGCCAGAGATGGGCTGAGACCCGGATATGGCTTAAAGCCTGTAGTTACAATCATTGTTATAATAGACTTGTAGTGTAAGGCAAGTATTATTTAGAGTCCGAGCCGGACGCTCTTATGAGCCGACCGGGTCTCTAAGGGCTGCTGGGCGTCGGCCTCCTTATATAAAGGGAGGACCCGGCAGCGGTTTAAGGGCGACAACAACCTCATAGAGAGCCGGGCATAGTTGTTTAGCTCCCTGGTGATCATAACCCTAATCAATATCATCTCAAACTGGACGTAGGCTTTTTCCTTCACCGTAAGGGGCCGAACCAGTATAAACCCTCGTGTTCCTTGTCCCGCATAACCCCTTCAAGCTTCCTAGCTGCGATGGCTCCACGACTAAGTCCTAGCTTGAGGACATCTGCCGTGACAATTCCACGACAGTTGGCGCCCACCGTGGGGCTGGCGCACAGTGGATTTGAGTTCTTGAAGGGCAGCTTCAAAGGGCTCAAGGGATACGCTGTGGGCCGGATGACCAAGAGTCGTCACGGCAAGCTCTACATCGACGATGCGGACTGGGGCCCCGACGCCGGCTCAATTGAGTACGGGTAACGGGTCCCCTTCGGCGGAATTCATGTCTTCATCGGCAAGATTGGTGAGCCGGGCCCCGAGCCGGATCTCCGCGCCGATCTCATCGAAACGGCTCAGCGCGCACGACCCGCCCGGGCCCGGCCTGCCTTAAAGCGCGTTTTTGTGGGATGCATCCATGGAGGGCCCTCTGATCCATCTGGGTCCGGTGATGAGGCGGCCGCCGGCTCTGACGGCGAGTCGGCCATCGATGAGTCAAACTCGTTGTACCAACTTCAAGATGGTAGGCTCATGGGTTGTTCCGATGGTGACAGTATTCCGGACCTTTTTGAGCCGCCAAGTCAGGTTGGAGTTTTCATGGCCGGTGCGCAGCCTGTTCAGAACCCCGCTGCTGGATCGGGAAACCCGGTGCCTTCTCCGGCTCAGGTGCTGATGGATCTCACGGACAAGATGACGGCCCTGTTAACCGCCGCGGTTGACCCGGCGGATCAAGCCCAGCATGATGCGGAGGTGGCACAGTTGAAATTGGATCTGATAAAAGCAAAAGAGGATCTTGCAGCGGAAGGAATTAGGCTGGCTGCGGAGCGGGCGGCTCTCGACGCCCGGACTCAGCTGATTCAGGCGCAGTCCTTCCAGCTCACGATGGATCAGAATGCGGCCAACGAGGTCATGAGAAGGAGGCATCAGAAGGCCCAGTCTCGGCTCCCGCTGGTTTACGATCCACGCAATCTCTTCAACACGCCGGGTGTAGGGTCTAGTAACCCGCCAGGGGTCATTGCGCCCGGGTCTGGACCCCTTATTCAGCCGCGAGTGATGGGGCCTCCCCAGGTGCCCCCTGCCCCGCCTCAGTATGTGCCAATACCCCCGGGTCATTATGATAACCCGCTAGAGAACATGGTAGCTGCGGCAGCACGGCTGGCGGCTCTCCCCGTTGACGGCGATTCTCCGGCGGCCATCGAAACCCGCCGGGTCAGGGAACTCCTGCAGACGGCACTAGCGCAGCAAGAGGCGTACTCCTATAGCCGCGACAGGATCCACTCGACCCCTCGTCCAGGCCAGAGCCCGAGTTACAGCCGGCACATAGTCTCAGCAACCGGTTCAAGTAATGTGCGACGCCATGACCCGCCCCCTGGCCACGACCCGGCTCATAAGGGAGCCTTCTACGTAATAGACCAAGCACGGCAAGAGGCGGAGCAGGCGCCTCAATTGACGGCTTATCAGACCCCCCCGGCTTATCCGACGACGTCCGTTGATGTGGGAATTTCTACCAGGACCGGGGGAGTTCCTTGTTTGGTACCAGCCATCCGTAATGAACGTCTACCTAAGGACTTCAAGGGCCCCAGGAAGGTGCCTAACTATACAACGGACTTACAGCCTGCAGCCTGGATTGAGAGTTATGAGATGGCTATGGAATTGCTGGAGGTCAGTGAGGCGGCCATGGCCAAATATTTCACCATGATGTTAGATGGAACTGCCCGCACGTGGTTGAAAGGGTTACCGCCAAACTCCATTGGGTCTTGGGCTGAGCTGAAAGCCCGGTTCATTCAAAACTTCAAAGATACCTGCAGGCAGTCTATGTCAATTGTGGATTTGACTAACTGTAAGCAGCAGGAGGGTGAGTCCATGACCCATTGGGTTCGCCGGGTCAAGGAGATCATACATTCATCAGATAAGATGGATGCCGGCTCTGCAGTCTTAATGTTGGAACAGAACTATCGCTTTGTGCCCCTTAAGATGAAGCTTGGGCGGCTCAAGCGCGACTGCACCGATATGGGTACCCTAATGGCGGCTCTTGTCAAGTACGCCGGTTCCGATGGTACCAAGGATCCCCCTTCAGACGATGAAAGGGCAGGGAAGGGAAAGAAGAATGGCAACGGCAAGGGTCCTCAGTTTAACCCGGGGAACCAAGGAGGAGGCAAGCGTAAGGCCGATGGCAGCCTAGAGTTTGTAGCCAACACCAACTCTCAAGGTAATAACCAGCGACGCAAGGGGAGGCCCCCTCCCCGAGGCAGCGGGTCAGGACCTTCTCTGGAGCAGCTGTTGAATGAACCTTGTCCGAGACACGGCTCTAGAGAGAAGCCAGCGACTCATCTGTGGAAGGATTGTGCTATCATGAAGGCCTTTAAAAACTACAATGGTCCAGGTGGCGGCTCAGGCGCCGGCGGCTTTCATGGCCCGGGCGGCGGCTCAAATTCCGGTCCTCAGAACGGTCAAGGGGGCTTTAATCAATAGTCCGGTCAGGGTCATCAACAGCAGCAGGGGGGTTATCAGACCAACCCGAAGCAGCTTAGCGGTGGACAGTATCACGTGTTCACCACTAGTTTGTGCAAACGAGACGAGAAGCTTCACAAGAGGGCCGTTAATGCTGTTGAACCGGCGGTCCCACGCTACTTGCGGTGGTCTGAGCAGCCTATAGTGTGGAGTAGGGAGGATCACCCTCCCCGGGTGGATAACCCGGGCCACTTGGCGTTAGTGGTGGCTCCTCAGGTGGGAGGCTATAAGTTCACAAAGGTACTCATGGATGGAGGCAGCAGCATCAATATCCTCTATTATGAGACTTTCCGTCGTATGGGGCTAGTCGATAAGAACCTCAGCCAGTCAAACACTATCTTCCATGGTGTGGTACCCGGTAAGTCGGCTTATCCAGTCGGCAAGATCGAACTGGAAGTGGCTTTTGGTGATGAGAACAACTACAGGGTGGAGAAGTTGACCTTTGAGGTGGTCAAGATAAGAAGTCCATACCATGCTATATTTGGACGGCCGGCTTACGCCAAGTTCATGGCACGGCCGTGTTATGTGTACTTACAGCTCAAGATGCCGGGTCACAATGGGACCATCACGGTTCACGGCAGCCGGAAAGTGGCTCTGGAGTGTGAGGAAGGTGATGCAGCTTATGCAGAGTTTGTTTGCGCCACAGAGGAGTTGAAATTTTATAAAGATAATGTTGACCCAACAGATATGACCTCTCTGAAAAAGCCAACCACGGAGAATGAACCAGCGATGAAATTTAAATCAGCTGATGAGACTAAACTTGTTGATTTTGTTCCAGGTGACTCGTCTCAACAGTTTAGCATCAGTGCAAATCTGGACCCGAAATAGGAAAGCGCGCTCATCGAGTTCATCCGTGAGAATAGGGACATCTTCGCATGGAAACCTTCTGACATGCCAGGTGTACCTAGAGAACTTGCTGAGCACACTCTCAATGTTGATCCAAAATTTAAGCCGGCCAGACAGTTCCTTCGGCGGTTTAACGAAGAGAGGCGGAAAGCTATTGGTGAAGAAGTGGCCCGGCTCTTGGTGGCCGGGTTCATTGTTGAGGTTTTTCACCCAGAGTGGTTGGCTAACCCGGTGCTCGTACTCAAGAAGAACGGCACCTGGCGGATGTGTGTGGACTACACGGACTTGAACAAGGCGTGTCCGGCTGATCCTTTTGCTCTCCCCCGTATTGATCAAATCATTGATGCTACGGCAGGTTGCGCATGCTTAAGTTTCTTGGATGCTTATTCCGGGTATCATCAGATTAAGATGGCAGTTAAGGACCAGGAGAAGACGGCGTTCATCACTCCCTTTGGAGCCTTCTGCTATGTGTCTATGCCCTTTGGACTCAAGTGTGCGTAGGCGACTTACCAGCGTTGTGTACAGAATTGTCTTCATAAACAGATCGGGCGCAATGTTCACGCTTACGTGGACGATATTGTGGTTAAATCCATCAAGGAGGAAACCCTAATAGATGACTTAAGGGAAACCTTCGATAATCTCCGGGTCTACAAGATGATGCTTAACCCGGCCAAGTGTGTTTTTGGTGTTCTGGCAGGCAAGCTATTGGGCTTCTTGGTTTCTGACAGAGGCATTGAGGCTAACCCGGAGAAGATCAAGGCCATCACTTCCCTGGCTAAGCCGGCGTGTATAAATGACGTTCAGCGTTTGGCGGGTCGCATCGCTGCTTTAAGCCGGTTTATAAGCCGTTTGGGTGAGAAAGCTATGCCCCTATATCAGTTGATGAAGAAAACTGATAACTTTATCTGGAATGATGCAGCTCATACCGCTTTTGAGGATTTGAAAAAGCAACTGGCAGAGCCCCCCTTCCTTGCTGCTCCGGTTGATAAGGAGCCCTTGCTACTATATGTAGCGGCAAACGCACGCGCCGTCAGCGTGGCTATTGTAGTGGAGCGCAAGGAGGCGGGTAAGGAGCATCTGGTTCAGCGGCCGGTTTATTATGTCAGCGAGGTGCTCATTGAGTCCAAGCAGCGGTACCCGCATTGGCAGAAGCTCGTATACGGTGTGTTCATGGCGAGCCGGAAGCTCAAACATTATTTTCAGGGTCATCCCATCACTGTGGTCAGTTCTGCCCCCCTTGGTGATATTATCCAGAATAGAGAGGCTACAGGGAGAATTGCTAAGTGGGCTATAGAACTTGGACCTCATGGCCTCAAATATGTGCCACACACTGCTGTTAAATCTCAGGCTTTGGTGGATTTCATCAATGATTGGACGGAGTCTCATGTGCCTGAGCAAAAGCCGGATAACACTTACTGGACTATCCACTTCGATGGGTCCAGACAGTTGGAGGGCTCGGGGGCTGGTGTTGTACTGGCTTCCCCTAAAGGTGACAAATTCCATTATGTGCTACGGTTGATGTTTCCTTGCACTAACAATGCGGCTGAATACGAAGCTTTGCTCCACGGTCTTCGGGTGGCTAAGGAGATGAGCTTAAGCCGGGTAAGGTGCTTTGGGGACTCAGATTTGGTGGCTCAACAAGTATCAGGCACCTGGGATTCTAAGGATCCTCTCATGGCGGCTTATCGTCGCGAGGTTGATGCCATTGCTGGGCACTTTCAGGGATACCAAGTGGAGCACATTGATCGCAGGAAGAACGAGGCGGCTGATGCTTTAAGCCGGCTAGGCTCTCAGCGAAAGCCGGTGCCGCCTAACACTTTTCTGGATGTCCTGTACAACCCCTCGGTTAAGTTGCCTACAGAAGAGGACTTGGCTATCCCTGACCCGGAGGCACGACTGGTGGCGGCTCTTCATGTCATACCAGACTGGACAATGCCATATCTGGCTTATATAACCCGAGGAGAATTGCCTGAGGATGAAACTCTGGCCAGGCAAGTAACCCGGCGGGCTAAGTCAATGATTGTTATTGATGGCGAGTTGCATCATCGCAGTGTTTCAGGGGCGTTTCAGCGTTGTATCTCCCCTGAGGAAGGTCAAGAGATCTTGCGCGAGATCCATGAAGGGGATTGTGGCCATCATGCCGGTTCAAAATCTCTTGTGGCCAAGGCTTTCCGTCATGGTTTTTATTGGCTGACGGCTCACGCTGATGCAGAGGACTTGGTCAGTAAGTGTGATGGTTGCCAAAGGTTCTCACGACGGGCTCATGTGCCGGCTCAGGAGTTGAGGATGATCCCGATCACTTGGCCCTTTGTGGTCTGGGGGCTTGATATGGTTGGGCCTTTTAAACAGTCCAAGGATAAGAAGACCCATCTCTTGGTGGCCGTTGACAAATTCACGAAGTGGGTGGAGGCTGAGCCAGTTAGCAAGTGCGATGCAGCCACGGCGGTTCAATTTATGGAAAAGGTGATTTTCCGCTTCGGCTTTCCGCACAGCATCATAACTGACAATGGCACCAATTTATCCAAGGGCGCTATGGAAGAATTTTGTCAACGAGAGCATATCCGACTTGATGTTTCCTCAGTGGCTCATCCCCAATCCAATGGTCAAGCTGAGAGAGCTAACCAGGAGATTCTGAAGGGCATCAAGCCCCGGCTTTTGGTCCCTTTGCAACGGACGCCGGGTTGTTGGGTGGAGGAGTTGCCCTCCGTCTTATGGAGCATCAACACTACTCCTAATAGATCTACAGGCTTCACACCTTTCTTCATGGTTTATGGAGCAGAAGCAGTCCTCCCCAGCGACATCCGTCACGATTCACCTCGTGTGGCGGCTTATGTTGAGACAGATAATGAACAGGCGCGCCAAGATGCTTTGGACTTGTTGGACGAACAGCGTGAGGTGGCAGCAGCCCGTTCAGCGATTTACCAACAAGACCTGCGCCGTTATCATAGCCGCCGGGTCAAATCCCGGGTCTTCCAGGAAGGCGACCTTGTGCTCCGGCTCATCCAGGATCAAACAGATGTACACAAGTTATCCCCACCTTGGGAAGGGCCCTTTGTGGTCAGTAAGAACTTGCATAACGGGTCATATTACCTCATTGATATTCGGGAACATAAAGATTCGCGTAAATCTGAGGAGGAGACCCGTCGGCCGTGGAATATAGCTCAGCTTCGGCCTTACTACACTTGAGCTGCCGGCTCTCGTGGTGTACATATTTATCTCAGACATGTATATATTATGATAAGCAGTAAAGCAGGGCCTCTGTCCTTTTTTCTCCCCCAATTATGCGTGTGTTATTCTTTACATGCTGATTTAAAGGAGGATTCGGCTTATGATCGTATTTGAGTTTAGCCGTAAGCAGTAAGGTCACTTGGGGGCTTCCTGTTCAAACATGGGTCATATTCGAACCAAAGAGAACATAGCTGTCGATACCCACTTGATTGGCACAGTGCCGAGCTCGTTGGGAAGTTAACTTTGATCATATTTGAATCACAGTTTAACCCCTCTGAGAACCGACGTGGATCGTATTCGAATCAGCGTCGTTAAACAATTTTAAGAATCACTTGGGGCCTTCCTGTTCAAACATGGGTCGTATTCGAACCAAAGAGAACATAGCTGTCGGTACCCTCTTGATTGGCATCGCCACACCCACTGGGGGCTATATGATCGTATCCGAATCTTGGCTTAACCCCTTTTGGGCCGGGTCTCTGGTCGTATTCGAACTGGAAGCCCCTATGTTCTGATTTATCACAAGTTTACTCTGATTATGACAAAGTGTGCATGGCCGGGTTTCACCTGCCGGCTTACTTTTGGGTTTATATTGTTAATTGAACATCATGGATGTTATCAAGGCAAGTCAATTAGAGTTAAGATGCCAATCGTGCTACCCGGGTTATTTAATCCGGAAGTATGCTTACCGGCCGTTAAGTGTGTTATGACGGCTATGTTCAGAGTGTAACTAAGGGCCAGTCCTTTTTGATTCATATTCCGGGTTATCCATCTCAAACACCTGCTTCTCAGGGTGGTAAGCCGCCTTGAGACTTGTGATTTGCCTTTCTATGCAGATACTTAAAGGCACCTTTAAGGTTGAGAAGGACAAAGGGATAATTATGACCCGGAGGAACACCAAAAGGATAACTTCAAGGGATTGCAGCATTCATTACATGCACGATGGCACGGCAGAGATCAATTTTTGCACCTATTCTATTACAAAATTCATCAAGTCTCAAGGATGGAGCATTGTTCGGTGAACCGCCAGCCGCTTTATGATGCCTGTTGAGTTGAAGTCCCCGGCTCGTTCCTGTCTTCTGCTCCGGCTGATCCCAAGACCTCGAAGGTTGACGACTTCCAGTTGATGCCGCTGAGAGCTTCGAACTGGGCTTCTTCGTCAATTAACCCGGCCGGGTCAATCTCCGGGGCGAAGGTGTGCTGACGAGCCGGAGGAATCAGATTGAGAGCTTCATAGCGAGGGGTTGGAATCCTCTGATTCTCCGCGTTGTACCCCGGTTGATACTTGGTTAAGTCGGTGTCATTCCCGATGATGGTGGCCACCGGGCGTACAGCCTTCACACATGCCGCGAAGTCCTTCTGGTCGAAGGCTGAGCCGTCTTCCTTCAGGCTTGGGTAACCCAGGGCGATGTCGGCCGGGTCTAGCTCCGGCAGGAATGCTTTGGCCCGGCTCAGCGCGGCAATTGCTCCGGCTCTTGCGGAGGCTCGGCGTAGCTCCTGGATTCGCTGTGGCAGAACAGCGAGCCGGCGCAGGACTTCGGCCAGATGGGTTGGCACCTCGTTGGATAGGGCCACCACAGCTAAGGCGCGCTGTGACTTGGTGTAAAGTTGTTCCACCAGGGTGTACACGGCCTTTAACTTGGTGACCACGCTCTGGTTGAGGTTGGCACTCCTGGGACCTGTTTCATAAAGATCAGATAAGCTGGTGACAAGGATGAATCATAACATATACAGACTTGATGAAAGCCGGCGAGGCGACTTACCGAAGATAGCAGCCACCATTTGGGAAACCTGGCGCTTTAGGCCGGAAAGTTCAGCGGTCTTCTCAGTGAGGGCCTTTTCCGCCTGTTCTGCCCGGGTCACCAGTGCAGCTTTCTCCTCAGCCCAGGCCTTCCGCTCAGCATCAAATTCGGTCTTCAGCTTCTCTTGAGCGGCGATGCTGGAGACAAACTTGGCGTTTGCCTTCCGGGTCTCCATCTCTTGTGTCTTTAGCCGGCTCTTGAGATCCGCAAGGTCCGACTCTAATTTCTTGCCAACAGCCTGCATATATTTCCGGGTTATTAACAGTCATTCTATAAGTCCCAAGCGCTTTCCAAGCAAAGACACTTGGCACTTGGGGGCTAATGCATATTGAACGTATCTGTCTACGTACTGCCGGCTTAGTTGAGTAAGCCGGGACCTAAGTCTACAACATATTTAAGTATAAGTTGTCGACTTGGGGGCTAGCATGACAAGGGTCACTATGCAGAAAGTAAGAAGACAGCAGAAGAATACCTCAGATTTTTGTTGGATCTGGTTGACCATGGCGATCTCGGCCTCCCGGCTCTTGTGAACGTGGCTGATGTAGCCTGAGACGAGCTCTCCAATGCTCAAGTCGGTGTAGCTGGAGAGGTCCAAATTCACCCGGTGGGGTTGCAGCAACTCCCCCTTCGCGGAGCATTTGGCCAGCACGGTCGGCCTCCCCGGCTCAACATACTCCGTCCGGGTAATTACCACGTCCGGGTCGTTAGCTGGTGGGGCTGAGCCGGAGGCCTCCGGGTTAACCGACGCTTCGGTCGTTGTCTTGGTGGTCGTGGCAGGAGCTTCAGGCGCCGTGTCCATGGGAATGGTGGCTTCGGGGGCGGAGGCAGCTGGCGGCTCTTGAGCCGTCGCCTCCGGCTCAGGCAAGTCCGGCACTCCGGCTGACCTGGTCTTCTTTGCTCTTTTGGTGAGCTTTGCCTGGGCACTGAAAAGGCAGAAATGTTAGGCATACAAAGAATAAATACAGACAGATAATGTAAGGAGATTGTTATTACCCGGGTGCAGTCTTGAAGGCCGGCAGACTTGACTGCATGGAGTCACCCGAAGAGGGGGAGGTCTCCTGATAATTGGAGTCAGAAGAGTTGAGTGGCTGACGGATGACACCTGCCAACGGATGAAAAGGGTACATGTGAGAAAAAACCTCAGTGCGACGCTTCCTTGTTGCGTCGGGTAACCCGGCGGAGAGGTCGGTGTCCTTGCGGGCCCGGGTGTGACGCCGGCTTTCGTGAACCTGCTGCTTCAAAAGAAATTGAGGGTCTTGATGAGCTAATGGATGAGAAAAGCTTACTTTCCGGGTTACTCTTCGGACTTTCAGCTGTGGCAAAGGCTCCGAGTCGGAGGAAAGTGATGTTACCTCTTCAACCACCGGGTTACTGGCGCCGGTGTCATCCTGTCAATAAGCAAAATGTTGATAAGGCGGACAGCAGCAAACAACAAATATGGCAAGAGTTTAAAGGTTTAAGGGTTACCTCTGACTCGGAGCTGTCGCTTAATTGCAGCAGCTCCGAAGCAGTGGGTCTGCTTCCCTTTTTGCGAGGGGCGGCTTTCTTGGCGGCTTTCTTCGCCTTCCTGGCCTTCTTGGACGCCTCATGGTCATACTTGACCCGCCAGAATTTATCATCAGCCTGAGAAATACAGTAATGAACTCTTAAAATGGTTCAGAGCAAGGTGACATGTAAAAGAAGTTGAAAGGTTAAAGTCAGCGGCTTACCGCTGGGGCTGGATTGGTCTTGCAGAACGGGGCTAGCCCGGTTCTTCCACAGTCTGCCAAGCTCTCGTTTAACAGAGCCTTGGTCTCTTCTTCAGCAACGTCTTCTGGAAGATCATTGCGACTGTGCCTCTGCGGGTCATCCTTTCGCCCGGTGTACTCACACATTAAGCCGGGGCGGCGGCTCAATGGGATCACCCGCCATGAGATCCAGACCCGGACCAGGTCTATTCCGTTCAGACCGTTGCCTAGCAGGGCCTTGATCTTATTTATCGTTGGAAGCAGAGGCTGGCGTTCCGCGGCAGTCAGTTTGTCGGATAGCGGATGAGTCGGCTCTAGGCGTGTTGGGCGAAAGCCGGGCAGCGGGTTCTCGTCAGCCGGGGATGTATCTTGGCAGTAGAACCAAGTCATATTCCAGTCCTTAGGGTGGCTTGGCGGCTCTGCGTAAGGGAATAGACAGTCCCTGCGCCGTTGGATGGAGATGCCGCCTAATTCCAGACTTGGCCCGTTCGCACACTCGTTTTGGCGGTTTAAGTAGAACAGTTCTTTGAAAAGCAGCAGACTGGGCTCCTCTCCAAGGTACACTTCGCAAAAGACTTGGAAGTTGCAGATGTTGGATACGGAGTTGGGTCCTATATCCTGAGGCCGAAGGTCAAAGAAGTTGAGCACGTCCCGGAAGAATTTTGAGCTGGGCGGTGCGAAGCCCCGGCTCATATGGTCTGCAAAGATCACTACCTCCCCGTCCCTCGGCTGTGGTCTTTCTTCGGACGGATCAGGGGCACGGTAGGACATCACTTCCTTCTTGGGCAGATACCCGGACTTAACGAAGTTGGCTAGGGTCTCGTCAGTGACGTTGGATCTCATCCAGTTGCAAGTGATGGGAGCCTTGGGAGGCATGGTGAAGGTTGGTGGTCTATGTTACAGAGAAAAGTATCCGGGTTAATTATAAGCCGGAGATTATCATTCAAACTACAATGGCGGCTTATGAAGGGGACTAATGATATATAAGCAGACACGGTGGGTTATCTAAGCTGTAGGGGCATTCAGAATAAGTTGGTCGTCCACGGCTTACCGCAGTTAAGCCGGAGGATTCTACAGAGCATGGTTCTCTATAAACCGGAAAGTTCTACGGCGCGTGTTTTCTTTAAGTCGGAAATATAAGCCGCCAAGATTCAAGGGCTGCAGTTTTTACTAAGTGTGGTAAAACAGATTTCACATATTGCAGTAACTTTTTTGGATCAAAATGGTCGGGTGAAATGAAAAGTTTCTAGACCTAAAAACAGGGGCAGGAGAAGTTCTTGAGGTGGAACATGGTTCTTATGCAGTAGAAAGAGGGTTTTTTGCAGGTGAAATGGATCTCAAACATCTACCGCACTAACTCTAGGTGAGGTTAAGGATCAACCGAGTGCGGTGACTACAAGAGCTACTGAGGTTTGCGGCAATGGTGATGAACGCGAAGAACATAAGATGAACCCTACAGTAGATCTATCTGACAGGGCAAGGGAGACTCACCGGAGTTGGAAAGAGCGGAGGTCGCTGCCGTGAATCTGGTCCGAATCAGGGTGATGCAGCGGCCGGGTTGATGAAGACCAGGGGCGCGACGACGGCGGCAGTGGCGGAGCTCGGGCAGAGGGGCGACGGCGCGAGGAGGAAGAAGGAGAGCGTGAGAAGAAAGCGTTGGGCCGGCCTATTTATAAGGCAGAGTCATAAGTGGGCGCGAGATTCAAGGAGACCACGACGTGGTTATCTCCCCCTCACGGCGCCTCGATTTTCGGAATGACAGTAAAAGCAAAGATCCGTTGCGGATCTGGCGGAGTAAAAAACGGACTTAATGGGGGATGACGTCACGGCGGATTATCCGGAGTCCTGAGGATGACGTCACTCCGGGTTATGGCCTTCACATGAATGGTAAGCCGGAGATTTTCTCTGTCGGCAGAGTTGAAGATTGACACGAGCCGGCTCAAGTCAATCTGGGGCCTAATGTTGAGGATATAGACCTTGGAGTCACCCGCCAGGAGGGCCGGGTTACTCTAAGGGTCATTGCCAGAAGCCCGGAGTTAAGTTTCAAGATGATGGGCCAGAGATGGGCTGAGACCCGGATATGGCTTAAAGCCTGTAGTTACAATCATTGTTATAATAGACTTGTAGTGTAAGGCAAGTATTATTTAGAGTCCGAGCCGGACGCTCTTATGAGCTGGCCGGGTCTCTAAGGGCTGCTGGGCGTCGGCCTCCCTATATAAAGGGAGGACCCGGCAGCGGTTTAAGGGCGACAACAACCTCATAGAGAGCCGGGCATAGTTGTTTAGCTCCCTGGTGATCATAACCCTAATCAATATCATCTCAAACTGGACGTAGGCTTTTTCCTTCACCGTAAGGGGCCGAACCAGTATAAACCCTCGTGTTCCTTGTCCCGCATAACCCCTTCAAGCTTCCTAGCTGCGATGGCTCCACGACTAAGTCCTAGCTTGAGGACATCTGCCGTGACAATTCCACGACACTCGGTATGTTCAATCTCAACCTACCACGGTCGGCATGGCCTAAATTTGTGAACATATACCGTCTGTTGCTACATTATCTATATATTTGCATCAAATCTTTGTTACATTATCTATTTTTAATTCCATATTTTTGTACTTTGCTTGCATCTATATATGGATATGTTCTATCAGTTACTCCCATATTTGCATCTTGCTCGGTTATTTCAATATATCTAATTTATGATCTTAATTTTCATTTCAAGCAGTACATCCCTTGCTTTGCAAGAACAGGAGTAGAAGGAAATCTTGGGCTTTACTTTGCTGATGACTCCCAGGATGTCATATTGACAATGCAACATGGATTTACAATGATGGTTAGCGTAAAACTTGATAAAGATGGTCACTCCTATTTTAATGCGGACCTTTGGAGAAAAATGTCTAAGTGTTATGAACTAAAAGCTGGCAATAAAATTCTAGTGCGTGCACCACAGCCTGGTCTAATTAACATGGATGTTTACTTCCACAACGTCATCAGCCGATCAAAGTCTGATCGAGGTTAGTGTCCTTTCAACTTTCTCCATGTTGTCATATTACTATTTAAGCAACCAATTGATCACTATTTAAGTAACCAATTCTAATATCATATTCTGACTCCGTTCCTAGGCAGTAACAAATTCTGTTTACCAATTTATGCGCACTATATATTCTTCTGCCATGTTCTGAATAAATAATACCTTTCCACCTTTTAAGCAGGATATGTGGATGCATAGTGAACGATCTGTATGTTACTAAGCGTACCAAATTTCACTGGAAGGACTTGAAGCATGTCATAAACTCTGTTGATAATCTGACAGAGATAGCACATCGTATGAATGCTGGATTTTGGATGGGATTAATTAGACCTATGGTGCACACACTGAACAAGACCAATTGTGTGCACAAAGCACTGGTAAAAAGTATTATTTTAATGTTGATGCTCATAAACTATATATATCTTCAACGATATGGTACAATTGTTTTTTATTCTACATGTCAACAGAAATTGCCCCCTGTAGCCATTCCTGGGTCGGTTTCCCGGCGTGGTCAAATTACACTTGTGCCCGCTAATAACGCCAAAGTGATTGCAAGGTACTGCATTTCCTGCAAAAATGGAACCATTCAAATTAACAAGATCTCACTTCTCGTGGCAATGCATCCATATTGGAAAACTGGAGACACTGTTCTACTCCTGCTCTACCAAGGCACAGGAGGGCTCTTCCTTTTCATTGACGAGATGTCGAGTCACTGCGATCAAGCTGCTTCCAGCGGATAGTTGTGGTTGTTGGCCCTCAGCCTCTTAAAATGTGCTAGCTGTTACTATATATGTTAAGTATGTAGATATGGACCATATGGTTGTTGGCCCTTAGCCTCTTAAAATGTGATAGTTGTTACTATGTTAAGTATGTAGATATGGACCATATGGTTGTCAAAACCGTGTTACGAAGATCCTCCTTTTGTCGAATAGTGTAACCACTATATATATGTTACTCAAATGCTGTTACCCAAGTTCACAAATTTTCATGGAAAGTATTAGTATCGTACACAGTTCATTGAGTTTAAGCGTGTGCCCGATGTCCAGAAGGCATTTGCATATTAACTGTCCATATTGCAAATTCACACACATGTTCACATAAGGAAACGTATGTGTAACATACTAATCATCGCTCACGAGTACTCGCAGACGCATCGTGTGCGATACTCCTAGCCACCGCAAGCAACTAGTTTGCATTTTTTAAAGTTTTTTGTACACACAGAATCACACACGAAGTAACTGTATTGACCGTCTGTGTTGTAATTTCTCATCACAAACAGTTCATCCGAGTCGGCTGTTTGCCACGTATCACACACATCTTGTTTGCATGACTCGTTTGTGTTCTTTTGGCTCATCGCAAACAGTTCATCCATGTGAACTGTATGCTGCATATCACACACATCTTGTTAAGCTGAACCGTTTCTGTTGTGTTACCTAATCGAAAATAGTTCGTCCGAGTTAACCGTATGTCGTATATCGCACACACATTGATATGGCTGCACATTTCTGTTGTTCTAACTCATCGCAAACAGTTCGAATGAATTAACCCCGTGTCCTGCATCGCACACACACTGATATGGCTGCCCCTTTCTGTTGTTCTGCCTCATCGCAAACAGTTTGAATGGATTAACTGTATGCCCTGCATCGCACACGCAACTAAAATCTTAACCGTGTTTGATGCAGCCATCATCGCAAACATTTTGCACCTTTTTTGACGGGTTTTTACACCACCGTTTGCGATTATTGCATCGCACATAGTTTCGGCAAAGGGTCTCTGATCGTAGTGTCGCGCTAGCAGTCTCCTGCAGTAGTGACGTCCAAGATTGGTAGACCAACTCCTGCCTGCATCTACTAGTATTACTCCACAGATCGACCGCTATCCAACATGCATCTAGTGTATTAAGTTCATGGAAAAAACAGAGTAATGCAATAAGCACGATGACATGATGTAGACAAGATCCGTTTATCTATTGCGTTAGATATAGATCACGTCTTTTTATCCTTAGTAGCAACGATACATACGTGTCGGTTCCCTTTCTGTCACTGGGATCAAGCACCGTAATATCGAACCCACTACCGGGCACCTCTTCCCATTGCAAGATAAATAGATCGAGTTGGCCAAACAAAACCCAAATAACGGAGAAGAAATACGAGGCTATAAGAGATCATGCATATAAGAGATCAAAGAAACTCAAATAACTTTCATGGATATAAAAAGATATGAATGATCATAAACTCAAAGTTCATCAGATCCCAACAAACACACCACAAAAAGAGTTACATCATATGGATCTCCAAGAGACCATTGTATTGAGAATTCAGTGAGAGAGAGAAAGCCATCTAGCTACTAACTACGGACCCGAAGGTCTACAAAGAACTACTCACGCATCATCGGAGAGGCACCAATGGAGGTAGTGAACCCCATCTGAAATGGTGTCTAGATTGGATCTGGTAGTTCTGGACTCTGCGGCTGGATGAATATTTCGTCGATGCTTCTGGGGTAATTGTATTTTGGGGTATTTAAAGAGCAAAGAGGCGGTCCGGGGGGCACCCGAGGTGGGCACAACCCACCAGGGCGCGCCTGGGCCTCCTGGCGTGCCTTGGTGGGTTGTCCCCTCCTCGGGACTCCCCCCAGGTGCAACCAGGGCCCAATATCTTCCTTCTGGTCCATAAAAAATCTCCGTAAAGTTTCGTGGCATTTGGACTCCGTCTGATAAGGATTTTCTGTGATGTAAAAAACATGAAAAAAACAACAACTGGCACTTGGCACTATGTTAATAGGTTAGTACCAAAAAATGATATAAAATGATTATAAAACATCCAAGATTGATAATAAAACAGCATGGAACAATCAAAAATTATAGATACATTGGAGACATATCAGCATCCCCAAGCTTAACTCCTGCTCGTCCTCGAGTAGGTAAGTGATAAAAACAATTTTTTTGATGTGGAGTGCTGTTCATCATGTCATATCATATTCTTTTCTTTATAGCATGTACATTTGGACTTTTATGTGATTCAAAGCAATAGTCTAGTTTTGACATAATAATTTAGATACTCAAGCATATCAACAAGCAACCATGTCTTTCAGAATATCAACGCTAAAATAAGTTATCCCTTGCCCATCATGCTCAAACATTGATCCATTCATGAAACACACTCGAATATTAGCTACACCCAATACTCAAGTACGATCATATTGCCTCCTAGTTGGTGCTTTTATAAGATAATATGGAGACTCAAAATTCAAAATAAAAATTGCATAAAGTAAAAGAAAGGTCCTTCGCAGAGGGAAGTAGGGATTTGTAGAGGTGCTAGAGCTCAAAGCGAAAAACTTAGAGATAAAAACATTTCAGGAGGTGTATCCATCCCACCAACGAAAACGACTTAGAGTTCCGAACACTTTCCATGCTAGATATGCCATAGGCGGTTCCCAAACAAAAAATAAAGTATATTCCTTTTCCCACCATACTTTCACTTTCCATGGCTAGCCGTATCCACGGTTGCCTTCCATACCAACACTTTCCAAGGAATCTATTGTTTGACAACATCAAGTAAATTCAATTTTTTTGCATTTCAGGACTGGGCATCCCTAATACCTTTGCCTTACTCTCGTGCAATGACAAGTGAATAAACACTCATCGTGAGAATAACACATCTAGCATGGAAAATATTAGCCACCCATTACCGTTCCGCGAGTGAAACAAAGACACAAAAGAGAAGTTTATTTTGAAAATTAGAGATGGCACATACAAATTTGCTTAGAACGGCAAAAGAATACCGCAAATAGGTAGATATAGTGGACTCATGTGGCAAAACTGGTTTAAAGGATTTTGGATGCACAAGTAGAGGTCATATGTCGGTGTCAAAACCGGCAGATCTCGGGTAGGGGGTCCCGAACTATGCGTCTAAGGATCGAGGGTAATAGGAGGCAGGGGAAACGATGTTTACCCAAGTTCGTGCCCTCTTGATGGAGGTAATACCCTACTTCCTGCTTGATTGAATTTGATGAGTACAAGGGTTACAAGACTTGATCTACCTCCAGATCGTAATGGCTAAACCCTAGATGTTTAGCCTATATGATTCTGATTGCCTCTACGGACTAAACCCTCCGGTTTATATAGACACCGGAGGGGGCTAGGGTTGTACATAGTCGGTTTACGGAGAAAGGAATCTCCATATCCGCACGCCAAGCTTGCCTTCCACGCCAAGGAGAGTCCCATCCGGACACGGGGGAAAGTCTTCCGTCTTGTATCTTCACGGCCCACCAGTCCAGCCCACGTCACATAGCCCGGACGCCCGAGGACCCCGTAATCCTGGACTCCCTCGGTAGCCCCTGAACCAGTCTTCAATGACGATGTGTCCGGCGCGGAGATTGTCTTTGGCATTGCAAGGCGGGTTCCTCCTCCGAATACTTAAAAGTAGTTGATCTCCAGTACTATATCTGGCTTTGTACAATAGTTACAATCCTTAAACATAAAGGTAAAATATTAAGTAGAGATAAGCTATGTCCACTAACAGCTCTCTTTTTTTCTTAGCGAAATGTTACTTCAAGTCTCATAATTATAAACTCGAATGGTTTTTTGGGCCTCCCGCCTCACGTATCGAGGCGTGGCCGTTATTGACACGTCTTGTCAAGGCAGAGATCGTGTCCTTTATTCACGGGATCCTTATCAATACGGGTTTGAGTAACCCAACCGTGCCGTTTGCACGACCCCTTGGGAATAATCGAGTTTTAAGGCTTGATGGAGGGGGACGCTCAATATTCGCAGTGCATATAAGTGGATAGAATCCAACTCTTCCACCCCACGCCTCATTCTTTCTCTGCCTCTCCATCCTCGAGCTTCAGCGCCCAAGTTCCAAGCCTTCCTCCCTTCCACAACTCCTCCGACCATGGCTGGCTCTCAAGGCAAGTGGATGGCCTCCTCCGTTACGAAGGATAACATTAAGGAGCTGCGGGAAGCACGATATCTAACCGCGGAAATCAAGCACAGGCTTCCCGATCCGGAGCAGGTCATCCCCACTCCGGAGCCCGGTAAGAGGGTGGTGTTCATCCCCCACTTCCTCCGCGGACTCGGATTTGCCCTTCACCCCTTTGTAAGGGGCGTCATGTTCTACTACAGGCTGGATTTTCACGATCTGGCCCCCATTTCATTCCTCCACATCTCGGCGTTTATCGTCATGTGTGAGGCCTTCCTCCGCGTCCCACCATACTTCGGCCTATGGCTCAAGATTTTTAATGTGAAGCCGAAGGTGGTCGACGGGCAACACGCGGACTGCGGTGGAGCCATGGTGAGCAAGCTCCCCAAAGTCAATTGGCCAAAGGGAGTCTTTGTGGACACCGTCAAGATATGGCAACAAGAATGGTTCTATATCACAGAACCCCGCGGCTCCAAGTGGGCGACCGCCCCAGCCTTTAGATCCGGACCCCCGCTAAGGCTCACATCCTGGACCGACAAGGGTCCGGACTGGGGGTCGATCCCTGAGGTGCTGCGTTTGCAGAAACGTGTCAAGAGCATGATAGTGAAGGCCATTACCCTCACTGATGTAATCCAAGTGATGCTAATCCGCCGGATACTTCCCTGCCAGCGGCGGCCCCTCAAAATGTGGGAGTTTAATCCGGAAGGTCCACGGACCCTACAACGGTTCTACGGCACAACGCACAAGGGGATCTGGAAGCTGCTTTTTAAGAAGAAAAAATCATGGCCAAAGTCCTCAGACGACACCGGCATCGATTGCAACCATCCAGCCTCCGAGGTAAATTCCTAAACCTCTGAACACCAATTGACTTTGTGTAACGCCCACGATGCGGCTATATCTCCCACGTGTCGAGGCACGACTTAGAGGCATAACCGCATAGTGGTTTTGTCGCAAGAAGGGTCATCTTCACACAATCCCATGTAATGAACAAGAATGGGATAAAGAGTTGGCTTACAATCGCCACTTCACACAATACATAAATATCATTCATACATCATCCAAAATACAATCATATAGACCGACTACGGTAAAAATCCAGATGAAAATAAGACAACCCCAAATGCTAGATCCCCGATCGTCCCAACTGGGCTCCACTACTGATCATCAGGAAAAGACACATAGTAACGACCACGTTCCTCGTCGAACTCCCACTTGAGATCGACGCCATCATCTGCACTGGCATCGTCGGCACCTGCAACTGTTTTGGTAGAATCTGTGAGTCACGGGGACTCAGCAATCTCACACCCGCGAGATTAAGACTATTTAAGCTTATAGGACAAGGAGGTGCAAGAGGTGGAGCTGCAGCGGCAAAACATATATGGTGGCTAACTTGCGCAAATGAGAGCGAGAAGAGAAGCAATGGAACAGACGTCATCTAGCAATGACCAAGAAGTGATCCTGAACACCTACTTACGTCATACATAACACAGACCGTGTTCACCTCCCGGACTCCGCCGAGAAGAGACCATCACGGCTACACACGCAGTTGATGTATTTTAATTGGGTCAAGTGACAAGTTATCTACACTGGACATTAACAAATTCCCATCTGCCTCATAACCGCGGGCACGGCTTTCGAAAGATAATACCCTGTAGGGGTGTCCCAACTTAGCCCATCATAAGCTCTCACGGTCAACGAAGGATAAACCTTCTCCCGGAAAGACCCGATCAGTCTCGGAATCCCGGTTTACAAGACATCTCGACAATGGTAAAACAAGACCAGCAAAGCCGCCCAAATGTGCCGACAAATCCCGATAGGAGCTGCACATATCTCGTTCTCAGGGCACACCAGATAAGTCAAGCTACGAGTAAAACCAAACCTCGAGTTTCCCCGAGGTGGCCCCGCAGGCTGCTCGGTTCGGACCAACACTCGAAGGAGCACTGACCCGGGGGGGTTAAAATAAGATGACCCTCGGGCTCGCGAAAACCCGGGGGGGGGGGGGGGAAAGGCTTAGGCGGCAAATGGTAAAACCAAAGTTGGGCCTTGCTGGAGGAGTTTTATTCAAGGCGAACTGTCAAGGGGGTCCCATAAATCACCCGACCGTGTAAGGAACGCAAACTCAAGGAACAAAATCCCGGTATAACAGTAACTAGGGCGGCAAGAGTGGAACAAAACACCTGGCATAAGGCCGAGCCTTCCACCCTTTACCAAATATATATAGATGCATTAATTAAATAAGAGATATTGTGATATCCCAACATATCCATGTTCCGACAGGGAACAAACTTCAACTTCACCTGCAACTAGCAACGCTATAAGAAGGGCTGAGCAAAAGCGGTAACATAGCCAAACAACGGTTTGCTAGGAAAGGATGGTTAGGGCTGACATGGCTAAAATGGGAGACATGATATAGCAAGTGATAGGTAGCGGAGCATGGCAATAGAGCGAACAACTAACATAGCAAAGATAGAAGTGATTTCGAGGGGTGGTCATCTTGCCTGCAAGGTTCTCAGAGTTGTCGAAAGCTTGATCCTCGTAAGCGTACTCGACAGGTTCCTCGTTCACGAACTCGTCTCCCGGCTCTACCCAAGACAATAACACAAACAAACGGAACCACAATCAACAACGAGAAATGCGCAAGCAACATGATGCAAAACATATATGATATGCAAGATATGATATGCGATGCATATGCGTGCTCCGGAAGGAAAATGATGAACATGGCAGTAACTTGGCAAACCAAGCATGCCACTGGAAAGATGAGATGATTTCGGTCGAAATCGATATAAAGATCACCGGAATCGGATGCACGGTTTGCAAATGGCAAGCAAAACAAGAATGACACGAATCTGCGATAAACAGCAAGATAGCACTTAAAATGCAACAAGTAACAATGCTACAGCACCCCAACATAGCAACAAAGCACATGGAAGTAATCTACAGGAGATGCTTGACAAAAGATGAACACTGAGCTACGGCTAGTTCACAACATATCAAGCTCAAACAAGCATGGCAAAAGTGCAAAAGATTACAGGTTCACAGACTTGGTGAAACACTGGACATGGCAGTAAACAGCATCAGGTAGCAATGTTCAGAGCACGAAATCAACACGCTACAGGAACTTACATAGCAAAACAAGGCATGGTAGTGTTCTACTAAATGCACATGACAAAAGTCACTTAATGACCATAAGCCAAAAAGGACCAGAAGATATGATGGCAAGCATGTAAACATAGCAAGTTTCGTTAACAGGTTTCAGACTTAGCAGAAAAACAGAGCATGGCAGAAATATTAATATGTAGGCCTCTTTGTGAGCTTGATGCACTCGCTACAGAGCAATGCATGACAAAACAAGCATACTTACAGCAAGATGGCATGTTTATGAAGCTATCCATGGCAAGAACAATTACATAGCATGTATGGATCAACTACAATAAGTTTGGCAAAAATGCATATCATGTTAAGAATCTGCCAGAAATATTTTATAGCAAAAGTAGAGCAAGATTGAGTCATGCTATGGTTCTCTAAAATTGCAAACAATTGCAGGAATGGATCAACTACAACTATAGATACAAAACATCCTTACTGAACATCTCTAAAATATGCATGGATATCTCTGTAGCATCAAGTTTACATGGCAACAAAATTACAGCAGACAAGGACTTAGAGAAATCACTAAGTCCCTGAAATCAGAAATATTACGGGGCCTACTTTGCATGCTTGTACTAGTCACCACAGAGATCACAAAAATACATGGACTACACCACTGGAAAGATGGCATGGCATACTTCAAAACACATGCAGAGCTCATGCTCAAAAGATGCACAGATTAAATGATACAAAAATAACAAATCTCCAAGTTTTGATAAGAACCAGAGATTAACAGCAACTAGCCCTCTTCCAACGAAGATTTGGGCATCAAGATGACCTCTAATGAACATGGTGCAATTTAACAAAATGAAGAGCATCACGAGACGTACAATTTGACATATTACACACACGAATCGAAGCTACATGCACAGAGTTATCGCATCGGGAACAGAGCAAGATGCTGATGAAATTAAGGACTTGGAAGAAAAAACGGGATCTCGGGGGAAAAAGTCAACGGGCCTCACCACAGAGAGATCGATCCAGATCCCGATCGGGGCTGGGTCGCCGGCGGAAGGAAGAGGCGCCGGAGGGCGACGGCGAGGCAGGGGCCGGCGGGGCCTGGCCGGAGGAGGGCGCCGGAGGGAGGCGGCGCCGGAGGTGGAGGTCGCCGGCGGGGGCGGCGAGCGCCGGCGGGGGCGGCGAGCGCCGGCGGAGGCGCGGCGGCGGGGGCCGGTGGCGGCGGCGGCGGCCGGCCGGCGGGGAGGCCGCGGCGGCGCGGGCCCGAGGCGGCGGACGGGGCGCGGGGAGGCGGCGCGGTGGAGCGGGCCGAGGGGGCCGGGGACGGGCCTGCGGGCCGGCGGCGGCGGGAGGACCCGGCGGCGACACGTGGCGGCGGCGGGGCGGTTGGACGTGTCCGGCTCCGCCCGGACGTGTCCGGTGGCGGAGTGGGACGAGGGCTAGGGTTAGACTGCGGTTGTATTTCGGGATGCCCACATATTTATAGGTAGAGGGAGCTAGGAGACTCCAAATGAGGTGCGGTTTTCGCCCACACGATCGTGATCGAACGACCTAGAGCATGGAAAAGAGTTTGGTGGGTTTTGGGATGGTTTTAGAGGGGGGTTTTGCTGGATACTCAAATGGACTTTGCGGATGCCCGGTTAACCGTTGGAGTACCAAACGACCTCCGAATGGAACGAAACTTGACCGGTAGTCTCCGGGTGGTATAAGAAGACCACTTGACAAGCCTCGGTCCATTCCGAGAAAGTTTGACACACGCACACGAAAGAAAACAAGAGGGGTGCACCGGAGGAGATAGGAGCGCCGGATTGCAAAACGGACAACGGGGAAAATGCTCGGATGCATGAGATGAACACGTATGCAAATGCAATGCACATGATGACATGATAAGAAAATGCATGACATGACAAAATGCAAAACGAAAGACAAAACCCAAAAACGGAGGGAAAAACATATCACATAGCCGGAAATGGCAAGAGTCGGAGTTACAAATATGGCAAGTTACATGCGGGGTGTTACACTTTGTCAACCCAAAAGAGAAGTATTGAGCAGTCCATCCCCAAACAGGTCTGGATTAAGAAGGTGGAGCAAATCCGATGTCCGGCTCCACTTCCTGAAGACCCGGCCAGTCCTCTACTAATGAGGATGCTGGTCCCGGCGCCATACTAGGCGCCGGCCAAGAGGGACAAGAAGAAGAAGAAGAGAAAGAAAGAAGAGGGCACTTCGGACACACTGTCCGGAGAGGTTGATGCCCAGTCCTCTCACGAGGATGACGATGGCGATGAGGAGGAGGAGGAAGAAGAAGATCCTACCTGCAAGGCCAAAAAGAGGGCGGCCTCTGAAGACCTATAAGCCGAAGCGTCCAAGAGGGACAAAATTTCCCTCCCCGATGACTCGGAGTCAGACGCCGAGGTCATCCCGAAGCATAGTCGCCGGACTAAGCCCCAGGCTGACTCGTAAGTAGTCCGGGGTTTATCACATTCATTCAATCTTTTATGCATTGTGATAATAACTCTAAGTTCTATCTCTTATTCCGGCGCGCAATATCCCCCAGCTATCCTCATCCTCGGGGGATCTGCTGCCAGAGATGATGGAGAGCGAGTCGCCTCCACTAGCTTCCCCGCCGCCTAGGGCGGATGATGCCGAGATGTCATCTCGTAGGCCCTTCTCGGGCCTTGAAGAGGTACGGGGGGGGGGCAATGTAACGGAGCCGGAGGGCAATACCTCGGCTGCCGAAGGCCTGGGGGGTACGGCCGCTCCGAAGACCGGGGACGGGGGCCCCTTTCAATCCGTTCCCCAGCCGAATACTACTCCAGAGACTGATACGTCTCCAATGTATCTACTTTTACAAACACTTTTGCCCTTGTTTTGGACTCTAACTTGCATGATTTTAATGGAACTAACCCGGACTGACGCTGTTTTCAGCAGAATTGCCATGGTGTTATTTTTGTGCAGAAATAAAAGTTCTCGGAATGCCCTGAAACTTCACGGAGAATATTTTTGGAATATATAAAAAATACTAGCGAAAGAATCAAGACCAGGGGCCCACACCCTGTCCACGAGGGTGGGGGGCGCGCCTACCCCCCTGGGCGCGCCCCCTGCCTCGTGGGCCCCCTGGAGCTCCACCGACCTCAACTCCAACTCTATATATTCACATTCGGGGGAAAAAATCACAGAGAAGCATTCATCGCGTTTTATGATACGAGCCACCGCCAAGCCCTAATCTCTCTCGGGAGGGCTGATCTGGAGTCCGTTCGGGGCTCCGGAGAGGGGAATCTGTCGCCGTCGTCATCATCAACCTTCCTCCATCACCAATTTCATGATGCTCACCGCCGTGCGTGAGTAATTCCATCGTAGGCTTGCTGGACGGTGATGGGTTGGATGATATTTTCCATGTAATCAAGTTAGTTTTGTTAGGGTTTGATCCCTAGTATCCACTAGGTTCTGAGATTGATGTTGCTATGACTTTGCTATGCTTAATGCTTGTCACTAGGGCCCGAGTGCCATGATTTCAGATCTGAACCTATTATGTTTTCATGAATATATGTGAGTTCTTGATCCTATCTTGCAAGTCTATAGTCACCTATTATGTGTTATGATCCGTTAACCCCGAAGTGACAATAATCGGGATACTTACCGGTGATGACCGTAGTTTGAGGAGTTCATGTATTCACTAAGTGTTAATGCTTTGGTCCGGTACTCTATTAAAAGGAGGCCTTAATATCCCTTAGTTTCCAATAGGACCCCGCTGCCACGGGAGGGTAGGACAAAAGATGTCATGCAAGTTCTTTTCCATAAGCACGTATGACTATATTCGGAATACATACCTACATTACATTGATGAACTGGAGCTAGTTATGTGTCACCCTATGGTATAACTATTGCATGAGGAATCGCATCCGACATAATTCTCCATCACCGATCCAATGCCTACGAGCTTTTCACATATTGTTCTCCGCTTAGTTACTTTACCGTTGCCACTGTTACAATTACTACAGAACTGCTACTGTTACTTTTGCCACTGTTACCGTTACTTCCATACTACTTTGCTACTAAATACTTTGCTGCAGATATTAAGTTATCCAGGTGTGATTGAATTGAAAACTCAACTGCTAATACGTGAGAATATTCTTTGGCTCCCCTTGTGTCGAATCAATAAATTTGGGTTGAATACTCTACCCTCGAAAACCGTTGCGATCCCCTATACTTGTGGGTTCTCAAGACTATTTTCTGGCGCCGTTGCCAGGGAGCATAGCTCTATTCTTTGAGTCATTTGGGATTTATATCTGCCGGTCACTATGAGGAACTTGAAAGATGAAAGAACTAAGATTTTTCCCTCAACTACAAGGAGAGGTAAGGAACTGCCATCTAGCTCTGCACTTGATTCACCTTATATTTTGAGTAAACTTGCGACACCTAAACCTGCTTCTGCTATTAACTCTGATATGTTGCATTTTATTGATGATGTCACTTCTGCTATGCATGATGCTTATGATGAAACTACTTCTATGCTTGATACTACTGTGCCATTAGGTGAATTTCTTGATGAACAACTTGCTAGGGTTAGAGAGAATGAAATTATTGAAACTGACAATATTGATGAAAGTGATGATGAAGATTCTCCCCCTATATATGAATTGCCTGTTGTGCCTGAGGGTTATGTTATGGATGAAGAAACTGCTAGAGACTTTCTTGCTTGCAATGATAGATATGATCTTAAGAAATTATTAGCTAAGCTTAAAGAAAAATCTTTGAATGCTAGAATGAAATATGACCTTGCTTTTCCTACTTCACCTATCTGTATTTCCGATAAGGATTATGATTTCTCTGTCGATCCTGATATAATTACTTTGGTTGAATTTGATCCTTTTTATGGCTATGAATCTGAAACTGTTGTGGCACATCTTACTAAACTAAATGATATAGCCACCCTATTCACTAATGATGAGAAAACTCGCTACTACTATATCCTTAAATTATTTCCGTTCTCATTAAAGGGTGATGCTAAAACATGGTTTAATTCTCTTGATCCTTGTTGTGTGCGTAGTCCCCAGGATATGATTTATTACTTCTCTGCTAAATATTTCCATGCTCATAAGAAACAAGCTGCTTTAAGGGAAATATATAATTTTGTGCAAACTGAAGAAGAGAGTCTCCCACAAGCTTGGGGGAGGCTTCTCGAATTACTTAATGCTTTGCCAGATGATCCTCTCATGAAAAATGAAATACTTGATATCTTTTATAATGGACAAACCGATGCTTCCAGAGACCACCTGGATAGTTGTGCTGGTTGTGTTTTCAGGGAAAGAACAGTTGATCAAGCTGAATTGCTATTGAATAATATGTTGACTAATGAAAATAATTGGAAACTTCCTGAACCAACTCCTAAGCCAACTCCGAAGAAAAGGGGTATTCTATTTCTCAGTCCTGAAGATATGCAAGAGGCAAAGAAATCTATGAAAGAAAAAGGTATTAAAGCTGAAGATGTTAAGAATTTACCACCTATTGAAGAAATACATGGTCTTGATAACCCGACATAGGTAGTAAAGGTAAATTCTCTCTATAGATTTGATGAAGGTGATATTCCTCGTTATAAGTCTGCTAGCCAATGCTTAGATGAGTTTGATAATTTTATTGTTAAACAAGAAAACTTCAATGATTATGTTGGTAGACAATTGAAATGAAATGCTTATATGATTGAACACTTGAGTGATTATATGTCTAGAGTTAAGGGTGAACTTAAACTCATTAGTAAACATGCTTCCATGGTTACCACTCAAGTAGAACAAGTGCTTAAAGCTCAAAATGATCTGCTCAATGAATTAAATAATAAGAAAAATGATAATGTTGTTAGAGTTGTGACTAGAGGGGGTAAAATGACTCAGGAACCTTTGTATCCTGAGGGCCACCCAAGAGAACTGAGCAGGATTCTCAGAGAACTAATGTTGATGCACCTAGTCCTTCTAAAAAGAAGAAAAAGAAAAATGATAGGACTTTGCATGCTTCTAGTGAACCTGTTGTAGACACACCTGAGAATCCCAATGATATTTCTATCACTGATGCTGAAACACAATCTGGTGATGAACATGAACCTAGTGATAATATTAATGATAATGTTCATGTTGATGCTCAACCTAGCAATAACAATGATGTAGAGATTTAACCTGCTGTTGATCTTGATAACCCACAATCAAAGAATCAACGTTATGATAAGATAGACTTCGTTGCTAGGAAGCATGGTAAAGAAAGAGAGCCATGGGTTCAGAAACCCATGCCTTTTCCTCATAAACCATCCAAGAAAAAGGATGATGAGGATTTTGAGCGCTTTGCTGAAATGATCAGACCTATTTTTTGCGTATGCGTTTGACCGATATGCTTAAAATGAATCCTTATGCTAAGTATATGAAAGATATTGTTACAAATAAAAGAAAGATACCGGAAGCTGAAATTTCCACCATGCTTGCTAATTATACTTTTAAGGGTGGAATACCAAAGAAACTTGGAGATCCAGGAGTACCAACTATACCATGCTCCATTAAAAGAAACTATGTTAAAACTGCTTTATGTGATCTTGGAGCCGGTGTTAGTGTTATGCCTCTCTCTTTATATCGTAGACTTGATTTGAATAAGTTGACACCTACTGAAATATTTTTGCAAATGGCTGATAAATCAACTGCTATACCTGTCGGTATTTGTGAGGATGTGCCTGTTGTGGTTGCAAACGTTACTATTTTAACGGACTTTATTATTCTTGATATTCCCGAGGACGATAGTATGTCGATTATCCTTGGTAGACCCTTTTTGAATGCTGCAGGGGCTGTTATTGATTGCAACAAAGGCAATGTCACTTTTCATGTTAATGGTAATGAGCATACGGTACACTTTCCAAAGGAAACAACCTCAGGTCCATAGTATCAATTATATTGGAAAATTTTCAACTATTACTATTGGAGGTTTTGAATTTCCTCTTCCTACTGTCAAGAAGAAAAATGATATTCTTATTATTGGGGACGTACATATCCCCGTTGAGGTAACATAGTGTTATTCGAAAATTCTCCTGTTTCATGTTATTCGGAAAGAGTTTGTTAACAAGACTTGATCAACCTTGTTAGTGGATTCCTTTTGATGAGCATGAGATGGATGAATTTAGAAAGCACAACCTTCTGTACCCTCCTTTTACTTTCTGTTATTTAGATTAAATAAATAAAAAATAGTATTTTCTGTCTGTTTTCTGAATTATCCTTGCAATAAAAATACCCCGAAAATAAAATTTCTCCAAATGTCCTGAAATTGAAATATGATTTTTTTCTAGAATATTTAAGAATTATTGGCACTAAGAACACATCAGGGGGAGCCAGCACCTGCCCACGAGGGTCCAGGGCGCGCCACCTGCCTCGTGGGCCCCATGTGGCCCCCTCCACTTATTCCAGCACCCACACACTTTGTCTTCCTCCAGAAAAAAATCACCAACCAACTCAAACCCGTGTTCTAGCTCGTTTTGCTGCGATTTTTGATCTCCTTGCTCAAAGCTCCACTCACAAAACTGCTTTGGGGGATTGTTCTTCGGTATGTGACTCCTCCAATGGTTCAATTAGTTTTTTTAATGCTTTATTTATTACAAAATTTTTGCTGCTTAGGCACTTGTGGGAGTAGTTGCATGTTAAATTTTTGCTGTTCTTGAGCTTGCATGTCAAATTTATTTGCTCCCAAGTAGTTCTAATGCATGATATAGTCTCTAGGCACTTGTGGGAGTAGTTGCTATCAATTTTGTTGAGTTTGGTTCACTTTTATTTTGAGTTACTAAAATTTTCAGAAATTTTTCAGAGGAAGAAATATGTTTAGGAAAATGTACCAAGGTGGTTCTTCAAGGAAGCAAGGACCCAGGCCCGCAATACGTGAGCCGGACCATGAACTACCAAGAGAAGCTCAAGTGCGGCCTTGTGAATGGCTGTCAGAAGATTTCATGGTCCAAGCAGGAATTAAGGAGGAATTTGACGCATATGTGCTAAATGCTGAACTCGAGGGCTTCATGCTAGATAAGTGCCCTCAGTGTTATCACCTAACTGATTCCTTTGTGAGAAGGTTTAAATTTACATCTCACGCAATTCTCACACTGTCCTATTTGATCTTTATAATAAATCTTATACCATGGACTTAGAAGATTTTAATACTGCTTGTAAACTCCCGCAATGGGGTAGTGCTAGTGAACCTCGGAAATCTGAGTTTAAATACTTTCTTGCTAGTATCACTATGGGGGAATCTAGAGAAATAACACAAGCTACCATAGGGAGCATTCATTTTCCTGCTATACATTATTTTGCTCTCTTCATAGGTAGATGCATAAACAGTAAGGATGAGGCATGTCACATGTGTGTTCCAGATCTTAGTGTTCTCAAGAGTGCTGTGTTAGGAGATAAACAATATAACTTGGGGGCCATTGTTGCACGTAGGTTGCATAATAATAGTTTAAGTGGAGACTTGTTTGGTGGGATTTATGCAACCCGTGTGGCTAATTTTCTTGAGATACCCATACATGAAAATGATATGGAGTTGCCTCCCGCTTATCTAGATTATGATGCTATGGTTCGTCATCAGTTTGTTGAGAGGAACGAACAGCTCCTCCAATACCGACTAATCTTTGACAAGCGTTGCATTGTCCATGTTGCTCTCCCTGCTCCTGGTTTATTTGACTTTCAGGAAAAAAGGAGATATATTATAACCAGGGAGGAGGCGAACGAGTATGATAGGAGGACGGAGGCAGCTCGCCTCCAAGCTGCAGCTCATGAGGCAATAGCTGCTGCATCTCGGTACGACCCCAACTACAACTTTGATCCTTGGGCATAGACCAAGTTAGGCCAAAATCCTAAGCTTGGGGGAGTACGTATTTCTCACTGACATTACATTCATGTTCACACACTCATGCTAGTTGTCGGTGCTCATACTTTTCCATTGTAATATCCATGCTAGTTTATTTTCCTTTTTCTTGCCTTCTTCTTGTGTGTTTGAAAAACCTTAAGAAAAACCAAAAAAAATTTAGTTGTAGCTTTTAGCTAGTTTACTTTCCATGCCTGTAGTAGTAATAACTAAAAGAAAACCCAAAAAAAATTCTCATTCTTCTTTTGCTTGTTGGGAGCTTTCCCGTGTAAATAGTTTTATTTCCTTTCTTTGCGGGTCGAGAGGAGAAGACCATAATGAAAATGTTGAAGTGGCTATTATATGCATTATTGTTGATTTAACAAAGAGCCCATGTTACCTTGTCTTCTCCTTTGTATTGAATGCTTGTAGATTCCAGCTTAGTCCAATGCACGTGCACTATTATTATTATCCACACCGTTCGGTCGTGCGAGTGAAAGGCAATAATGACGATATATGATCGACTGATTGAGATGAGAAAAGCTGGTATGAACTCGACCTCTCTTGTTTTTGTAAATATGATTAGTTCATCGTTCCTGATTCAGCCTATTATGAATGAAGCATGTTTGCAATGACAATTAGAGATTATAGTTGCTTATGCCATGCTTAATTAGCTAGGAGTTTATAATGGTTTACCTTGCGTGCCAACATGCTATTAAAATGGTTATGATGTGGTATGATAGGGTGGTATCCTCCTTTGAATGATTCGAGTGACTTGACTTGGCACATGTTCACACATGTAGCTAAACAAAATCAACATAGCCTCCACGATATTTATGTTCATGGTGGATTATATCCTACTCATGCTTGCACTCAATGTTTATTAATTTTAATGCATGTTCATGACTGTTGTCGCTCTCTAGTTGGTCGCTTCCCAGTCTTTTTCTAGCCTTCACTTGTACTAAGCGGGAATACTGCTTGTGCATCCACTTCCATAAACCCCAAAGTTATTCCATATGAGTCCACCATACCTTCCTATATGCGGTATCTACCTGCGTTCCAAGTAAATTTGTACGTGCCAAACTCTAAACCTTCAAATGAAACTCTGCTTTGTATGCTCGAATAGCTCATGTATCAACTAGGGTTGTGTGTATCTTCCATGCTAGGCGGGTTATTCTCAAGAGGAGTGGACTCCGCTCCTCACTCATGAGAAAATGGCTGGTCACTGGGATGCCCAGTCCCATGCTTAAATCAAATCAAAATAATTGCAAGAAAACTCCCCCAGGACTGTTATTAGTTGGAGGCACCCGTTGTTTCGAGCCAGCCATGGATTGATGCTTGTTGGTGGTGGGGGAGTATAAACTTTACCATTCTGTTTGGGAACCGCCTATAATGTGTGTAGCATGGAAGATATCGAGATCTCTCGGTTGTTATGTTGACAATGAAAGTATGCCGCTCAAAATATTATTTATCTCTATTTCAAACTCGAGCTCTGGCACCTCTACAAATCCCTGCTTCCCTCTGCGAAGGGCCTATCTATTACTTTTATGATTGAGTCATCATCCTCTTATTAAAAAGCACCAGTTGGAGAGCACCGCTGTCATTTGCATCCATTACTATTAATTTATATTGAGTATGACTATGACTGGATCTCTTTTACCATGAATTACAATGTTTAGTCAGTCCATGATCTTCAGAGGTGCTCTGCATTTATGTTTTGCGGTCTCAGAAAGGGCTAGCGAGATACCATCTTGTTATATCATATTATGATTGTTTTGAGAAAGTGTTGTCATCCGAGATTTATTATTATTGCTCGCTAGTTGATTATGCCATTGATATGAGTAAACATGAGACCTAAGTGTTATTGTGAATATGGTTAGTTCATAATCTTTGCTGAAAACTTGAATGCTGGCTTTACATATTTACAACAACAAGAGCAAACAGAGTTTGTAAAAGTTTTTCTTTATCACTTTCAGTTTGTCAACTGAATTGCTTGAGGACAAGCAAAGGTTTAAGCTTGGGGGAGTTGACACGTCTCCGTCGTATCTACTTTTCCAAACAGTTTTGCCCTTGTTTTGGAATCTAACTTGCATGATTTGAATGGAACTAACCCGGACTGATGCTGTTTTTAGCAGAATTGCATTGGTGTTATTTTTGTGCAGAAATAAAAGTTCTCGGAATGACCTTAAACTTCATGGAGAATATTTTTGGAATATATAAAAAATACTCGCGAAAGAATCAAGACCAGGGGGCCCACACCCTGTCCATGATGGTGGGGGGCGCGCCTACCCCCCTCGGCGCGCCCCTGCCTCGTGGGCCCCCTGGAGGTCCACCGACCTCAACTCCAACTCTATATATTCACGTTCGGGGAGAAAAAATCAGAGAGAAGCATTCATCGCGTTTTACGATACAGAGCCGCCGCCAAGCCCTAATCTCTCTTGAGAGGGCTGATCTGGAGTCCGTTCGGGGCTCCGGAGAGGGGAATCCGTCGCCGTCGTCATCATCAACCTTCCTCCATCACCAATTTCATGATGCTCACCGCCGTGCGGGAGTAATTCCATCGTAGGCTTGCTGGACGGTGATGGGTTGGATGAGATTTACCATGTAATCAAGTTAGTTTTGTTAGGGTTTGATCCCTAGTATCCACTAGGTTCTGAGATTGATGTTGCTATGACTTTGCTATGCTTAATGCTTGTCACTAGGGCCCGAGTGCCATGATTTCAGATCTGAACCTATTATGTTTTCATGAATATATGTGAGTTCTTGATCCTATCTTGCAAGTCTATAGTCACCTATTATGTGTTATGATCCGTTAACCCCGAAGTGACAATAATCGGGATACTTACCGGTGATGACCGTAGTTTGAGGAGTTCATGTATTCACTAAGTGTTAATGCTTTGGTCCGGTACTCTATTAAAAGGAGGCCTTAATATCCCTTAGTTTCCAATAGGACCCCGCTGCCACAGGAGGGTAGGACAAAAGATGTCATGCAAGTTCTTTTCTATAAGCACGTATGACTATATTCGGAATACATGCCTACATTACATTGATGAACTGGAGCTAGTTCTGTGTCACTCTATGTTATAACTATTGCATGAGGAATCGCATCCGACATAATTCTCCATCACCGATCCAATGCCTACGAGCTTTTCACATATTGTTCTCCGCTTAGTTACTTTACCGTTGCCACTGTTACAATTACTACAAAACTGCTACAGTTACTTTTGCCACTGTTACCATTACTTCCATACTACTTTGCTACTAAATACTTTGCTGCAGATATTAAGTTATCGAGGTGTGGTTGAATTGACAACTCAACTGCTAATACTTGAAAATATTCTTTGGCGTGTCGAATCAATAAATTTGGGTTGAATACTCTACCCTCGAAAACTGTTGCGATCGCCTATACTTGTGGGTTATCAGAGGCCCACAAGGCTCCGGAGTCTGATGAGCGACCCCCTGCAGGAGAAGAGAGAACGGCGACTTCCGCTTACCCGAAGGCGCCGGATACCGTGGCGGATGTACTTCAAGGTGCATCTGTCCTGGACGAGCACCGCATCCTGATGGGAACGGTGTCTGAGAAGATTCAGTCCGCCAAGAGTGGGCTGAACGAAGCCTTCTCTAGCCTGCTAGCAGGCTTCGAGGTACGCAATGTAATGTTTCATTTTTCTAATCATTTTTGCGAGAAATATGCCTGTATATAGACAGTAGCCCCTGAGACTCTGTTCGGCTTTTTGAAAGGAAAGCGAGCAGAGGATCGATAATCAGTTGTCAGGTGGTAACAGGCTATGTTATTTTAAAACAGGCTTCTCTGTTAGCAACGACCGCCCAGTCAGCGAAAATTTCCGAACTCAAACGGAAACTAGAGCGAGCCGATGAGGATCTAGTCCTTGTAAACACGCGGCTCGACCAGGCGCAGGGTATAAGATACATCTTACTGTATGCCTTTTTATGTTCGTGCTTTTATGGAAGTTGAAAAGCTGCAATGTGCATGTTTGTACAAATGGTGCCGCCGCGGTGGAGACCCTCAGGGGCGAGCTTGCTCAAGCCAAGGAGCAAGCGAGGGTAAGCAAGGCAGCTGCGGACTTAACGAACGAACAGGCAGCTCAGCGCCGTTTTGAGTTACGGGTGACCGAGATGGAGAAAAAGCTCAAGGACACTGCCGCCAAGTGTGATTCCTTGGAATCGGAAAATAAGGCGAAGGGGACCGAACTCGCCAAGGCCCTTCTCGATGCTTCGGAGGCGTGGTCCGAATCCCGTGCAGCGCGCGAGGAAATCCGTCAAGCCGGACAGATAGCGGCTGGTAAGCCCTTTCTTTTACAGGCAAAATTTGGGGACCCGAAGTATGCCTTGTTTAATCGACTGTGGAGTTCTCCAGACGCATATGCGGATCTGCCGAAGAGTGCTGCGGACGCTGCCGACTTCTTCCAATCCCAGGAGGGGTACGCGACGGAGAATCTTTTCTGGTCGCAGTTTGTGGGGCAGGAGTGTACCCTACTTCAAAATGACCAGATGGCACAATGGGCGGAGCTGCATAAGATGTCCAGCGCGGCCATGAAGGACGTCATAGTCCGGTTGTGGCCGGCTGAGGGCATTCCGGCCAGCTACTTTGGCCTTGTGCAGCGTCTCATCGATGCTCTGCCCTGAATCGACGCCGTCAAGAGGTGGTCCTGCATAGAAGGAGCGCGAATGGCCTTCGCCCGCGTCAAGATGCACTAGGCGAAGATGAAGGCCGAAAAGGTGGTTGTGGAAGGTCCACCCAAAAGCAAGGACCATCGCACACCGGAGCGCTATTTTGAGGACGTACTAAAAGGTGCCCGCCTTGTAGAAGGCCAATGCTCGAAGGATGTAGTGTTCGAGTGAGCGAGTCCGGACTGTTTGGGAGTGTGTATTATGAATTTAGACTTTTTGTAATATATTCGTGTCCGTTTGAAGATTTTTATCCTCCTGTGTGGCCGTTTTTATATCTGAGAGTTCCCAGTCGTCAGCTTCAACCCCCATGCAAATACTGATGGGGTGTTCGGAATTGCACATGACTACACTTAATCCAACGTCTTGGTCCGTGAAGGAGGTGTCAGTGCGGTGAACAAGGCAATCCGACTATGCGGTTTTATTGCTCTCACTTAGCCATAGGAGTTTGACGATGGGTCTACAAAGTAGCCCTTGGCATGTGCGTGGATATCCCAATGCGGATGCGTTGCATATGTGACCGGGAAATAGTCCTTCATGTAATACGGAAAAATCGCTAAGGATTGTAAAAAATTGCCGAGTGGCTGACCAGCTCTCGCCGCATCATGACAGTCAGTTTTCGGCTTTCTCTACTGAGGTGCTTAACCGACGAACCAGAAACACAATCGCAGTAGTTCTCCCTTTACTACCCTAGCCGATCAGACGGAATGTAAGGTAGCAAACACAGGAGCCGGGCAACCCAACTATTGACCAAAGACATGATTCGGAGCCAATGCATATAATGCCGAGCTTGGGATGCCGAATTGTGCTATGAAGCTGTTCGGACTTCTGTTTGGCAACACACATGTTGCCCTATAGAGCCCCTGGCAATTTTGTGCCGAGGTGTGCGCATGAGACAACTTAATAGACGGAATAAAGTCTATAAGTAAAGACGATACCGAATAAGAATTTTAGTTCACTGAAATCTGATTGATACGTCAAAATGTAATCTTTACAGAAGGTACCGTAATCACCAAGGCCATTTTGCATGCCGGGGTCTAGGGCTAAGGGGAAAAGCTCTATACAGGTTTTGGAGTAAAATTGTGGTCTGCAAAATCCTTTGCACCTTCCTGCCGCACGTTTGCGCCGCTTTCGCCCAAGTATGGGAGATTCCTTGAGAGGAATGGTTTTCGGCAGTTTAGATGGAACCGGGCTCGGAGAGAGTCCTTTTGAGTCCGTAGGGTAAGTAGGTTTTGATTCACCTTTGGTAAAAAAAGAAAAGATGATTAAAGAAAGGGGAAGGCCGTATAAGGTCGAACCGTGTTATGGGCCTGTCCGTGTATTGCCTCTGCCGATGCCCAAGGTATTTTGAGTGCATAATTGTGCACGCGCGGTACGAATTTCGCTAATGTACGTGGCGGTCGACGGAGGCATGCAGAACTGACCGACATTGCACAATGAAGTCCGGTGGCTTAATGGCCGATGAGGTGTGCGGCTTGACCGGGCTGCTTTGTACTTCGGCCGCAATGGCTGCGGTATGCTCCTCAGTATGGAGGGAGCGCTCCATTTTTCCATTGATTGTAATGACGCCACGTGGACCGGGCATCTTGAGCTTCAAATAGGCGTAGTGTGGGACCGCGTTGAAGCGGGCGAAAGCAGTTCGTCCGAGCAGTGCGTGATAGCCGCTGCAGAAGGGGACGATGCTAAAGATCAATTCTTCGCTTCGGAAGTTGTTCGGCGAACCGAAGACGACTTCCAGCGTGATTGAGCCCGTGCAGCGGGCCTCTACACCAGGTATTACTCCTTTGAAGGTAGTTTTAGTGGGCTTGATTCTTGACGGATCAACGCCCATTTTGCGGACAGTGTCTTGATATAGTAGATTGAGACTGCTGCCGCCGTCCATGAGGACTCGCGTGAGATGGAATCCGTCGATGATTGGATCGAGGACCAGAGCCGCCGAACCTCCGTGACGGATACTGGTTGGGTGGTCCTTTCTATCGAAGGTGATCGGACAAGCCGACCATGGGTTGAACTTTGGGGCGACCGGCTCTATGGCGTAGACGTCCCGTAGTGCGTGCTTGCGCTCCCTCTTAGGGATGTGTGTGACATATATCATATTCACTATTTTTACCTCGGGGGGAAATTGCTTCTGTCCCCCTGTGTTTGGTTGACGAGGCTCTTGGTCATCGTCGTTGCTTGGCAACCCTTTTCCCTTGTGTTCGGCGTTAAGCTTGCCGGCCTGCTTAAACCCAACAATTTATGTTGGTATGATTGGCAGGTTTATCGGGGGTGCCGTGAATCTGGCAAGGCCGATCCAGTATTCTGTCTAAACTGGATGGGCCATCTCTGTTTGCCTTGAATGGCTTCTTCCGTTGACCGGGTTTGGAGCCGCTGAATCCGCCGTTAACCGTCGTGTCTTGCGTTACTTCATTGTTGTTTCGACGCTTGTGCTTGTCGCGTCATGGCTTGCCATTGCCGTCCCTGGTTTCGGAGGTACCAGGGTCGCTGGTGCTATTGCTTCTTCGAGCAAGCCAACTGTCTTCTCCCACTCAAAAACGGGTCATATGTGTGGTGAGGGCTGCCATGGACTTCGGCTTTTCTTGGCCGAGGTGTCGGGCAAGCCACTCGTCTCGGACGCTATGTTTGAAGGCCGCGAGGGCTTCTGCGTTCGGACAATCCACAATCTGGTTCTTTTTGATTAGGAACCTTGTCCAAAGCTGTCGGGCCGATTCCCAGGTTGCTGGATTATGTGACTAAGGTCGTCAGCATCTGGGGGCCGAACATAGGTACCTTGGAAGTTGTCTCTGAATGCATCCTCCAGGTCCTCCCAGCTACCAATAAAATTTTCTGGTAGACTGTTCAGCTAGTGGTGTGCTGGTCCCTTAATTTTGAGGGGAAGGTATTTGATGGCGTGTAGATCGTCACCGCGAGCCATGTGAATGTGGAGAAGAAAGTCTTCAATCCATATTGCGGGATCTGTTGTGTCGTCGTATGATTCGATGTTCACGGGTTTGAACCCTTCTAGGAACCGGTGCTCCATTACCTCATCGGTGAAGCATAGGGGGTGTGCGGCGCCCCTATATCGGGCCGTGTCACGGCGCAGTTCGGATGAAGTTCGTATGCGGTTTTCGGCCAGGGCGTGGTTGTACTTGCCGCGCCAGGATTGGTAACCGTCCTCTCGCGCCGAGGCGTGCCCCCGCGATCCATAGATTGATCTGGTCTGACCTGCTCTATTTTCCAGGTCCTATCGTAGGTCATATGTGTATCCCCGAGCTGTTGTTTCTCTACTTTTACGGCGCGGTGGTGCGGCTGGTGTTCGGCTTGAGTTGTCGTTCTATCCCGGCCACGTGGTGGTCGATCGGGTCCGTCCGCCGCATTACGCACGGGTGGTATAGGCTCCAACGCCTCATCGTCGAATTGGGGTAGCAGCTTACGCTTCGGGTAGCTCTTTGTTGGGCGTTCGAGGCCGTATTCTTCGGCTGCTAGGATATTAGTCCATCTGTCGTTGAACAGATCTTGGTCAGCTTGAAGCTGTTGCTGCTTCTTTTTTAGGCTTCTTGCTGTGGCTATTAGCCGGCGCTTAAAGCTCTCTTGTTCTAGGGGTTCCTCTGGCATGATAAAATCTTCGTCGCCGAGGCTCACGTCGTCCTCGGAGAGTGGCAAATAGTTGCTGTCCTCAGAGTCTTCATTCCCTGCTTGCTCGTCAGGGTCAACTTGCCCGTCCTCCCAATCATCCTATTCGGATGTTGGTTCGATGGGGTCTTCTTGGTCTTCGGTCTTTTCCGAAGTATCATTGTCTCCGGTGCCAGTATTGCTATCTTTCCGCAATGCGATTTAGAGCGGCGCCGCTGATGTTGACGCTTCGATGGTATCTCAGGAGGTTTGTCCTCAACTGGTTTCTTCTCGTCATCGTCGTCGCCTTCTTTAGGTGTGTCCACCATGTATACGTCGTATGAGGAAGTGGCCGTCCAGCGTCCGGTGAATGGCGGGTTTTGGGCCTGCTCCTCTCCGGCATCGTTGTCCATAACGTCGATGTCTTCGGAGGTGTAATCGAGCATGTCGGTAAGATCCTCGACAATGGATATGAAGTGGGTGGTGGGTGGGTAGCAAAATTCCCTGTTTTCAGCCCCTAATCCGGGCTGGGCGCAATTCAGAAGCGGTTCCTCTATGATGACGAGGGATCGCATTAAGTCCAGAGCCTCGTTTAAGAGCGAGGTTTGGATGGGGACAGAAGTTTCCGGGCTGAACTCACATGACTCGGACTTCGAGGGTTCGGAACTAGTGTCTGGAGAAGAGCTCGGCTTTGTGATAACTGCCGATGGCGCTATTCTCTCCGGGTCTCCAGTGTTGAGCTCTATAGCTGTAGAGAGTTCGGCGGGCTCTAAACTCCCGTCTTCGGACCTGGTGACGCGCTCCGGATCTAAGGCCGGAGCGGTGGTTGGGGCTGCGAACCCTTGGAAGATCAGGTCTCCTCGGATATTAGCGACATAGTTCAGATTTCCAAAACTGATCTGGTGACCAGGGGCGGAGCTGTCGATCTGCTCCAGGTGGCCAACCGAGTTGGCATGCAGTGCGAAGCCGCTGAATACAAAGATCTGGCCGGGGAGAAAAATCTCCTTCGCGATAGCATTGTTGTAGATGATTGATGGAGCCATTGAGCCTTTCGATGATGACACGGTGGAACTCTCAATGAAAGCTCCAATGTCGGTGTCAAAACCGGCAGATCTCGGGTAGGGGGTCCCGAACTATGCGTCTAAGGATCAAGGGTAACAGGAGGCAGGGGACACGATGTTTACCCAGGTTCGGGCCCTCTTGATGGAGGTAATACCCTACTTCCTGCTTGATTGACTTTGATGAGTACAAGGGTTACAAGAGTTGACCTACCTCGAGATTGTAATGGCTAAACCCTAGATGTTTAGCCTTTATGATTCTGATTGCCTCTACGGACTAAACCCTCCGGTTTATATAGACACCGGAGGGGGCTAGAGTTGTACAGAGTCGGTTTACAGAGAAAGGAATCTCCATATCCGCATGCCAAGCTTGCCTTCCACGCCAAGGAGAGTCCCATCCGGACACGGGGGAAAGTCTTCCGTCTTATATCTTCACGGCCCACCAGTCCGGCCCACGTCACATAGCCCGGACGCCCGAGGACCCCGTAATCCTGGACTCCCTCAGTCATACTTAGTGCAAAATGAAGGCTAGCAAAAAGATTGAGAAGCGACCAACCAAGAAACGAATAATCTCATAAGCAAGCATTAAGCATAATTAATACCAAATAATGCACCGCAAGTAGGATATAATTTTCATTGCATGATTATTGACTTTCGTGCATGCATAGGGAATCACAAACCTTAACACCAATATTCTTACTAGAGCACAATTACTCATCAACATAACTCACATATCACATCATCATATCTCAAAACTATTACTAAGAATCAAGTTTATTTTTTCCAATGATCTTCATGAGATTTTTTATTTATTTCTTTATCCTTCTTGGATATCTATCACCTTGGGACTAATTTTCATGTGTTGCTTTTCATAAACTCAAACAAATATAAGTGAAGATCATGAGCATAACAAATTTTATTTCTCTCAAAATAATTTAAGTGAAGCAAGAGAGAATTTCTTCAAAATTTTACTAACTCTCAAATAAATCTAAGTGAAGCAAGAGAGCATTTCTTCAAAAATACTAAGCACGACGTGCTCAAAAAGATATAAGTGAAGCACTAGAGCAAGTCCATTGCTCATAAAAATTTAAGTGAAGCATAGAGAGCAATTCTAATAAGTCATGACATAATTTTGGCTCTCTCAAATAGGTGTGTCCAGCAAGGATTGATGATTTAAAACACAAAATAAAACAAGCAAAGACTCATATCATACAAGACGCTCCAAGCAAAACACATATCATGTGACGAATAAAAATATAGCCTCGAGCAAAATACCGATGGTTGTTAGAAGAAAGAGGGGATGCCACTCGGGGGAATCCCCAAGCTTAGTTGGTAGCTCATTCTTGGATAATAGCTTGGGATGCCGGGGCATCACCAAGCTTAGGCTCTTCTATCCTTCTTTCATCCATCGTAAGATAACCCAAAACTTGAAAACTTCAGTGACACAAAACTCAACAAAACCTTCGTGAGATCCGTTAGTGTAAGAAAGTAAACCACTACTATAAGTACTGTATCAAACCTATTCATATTTTGTTTTTGTATTATATCTACTGTATTCCAACTTTTCTATGGCAAAAACTCATCAAAGAAAACCATAGAGCCATCAAAATAAGCACACAACACAAAGGAAACAGAATCTGTCAAAACAGAACAGTCTGTAGCAATCTGACTTAAACGAAAACTTATGGAACTGCAAAAATTCTGAAACAATTAGGACGACCTGAGAAATTTGTATATTAATATTCTGCAAAAATAATCAGGGCAAAAGCTCTTTCTGATAAAAAATGAGAATTAATTTCGTGAGCGCAAAGTTTCTTTCTTTTTCAGCAAGATCAAACAGCTATCACCCGAGAAGATCCTATCGGTTCTACTTGGCACAAACACTAATTAAAACACAAAAAACACAATCATAACAGTAGCATAATTGTGTAAACACACAAGAACAGAAAGCAAAAATAAATTTTATTCATTGGGTTGCCTCCCAACAAGCGCTATACTTTTACGCCCTTAGCTAGGCATAAAGCAAGGATCTAAGTTTTGTCATCTTTCTTCTTCTTAGTTTTCTTAGAGGTGTTTTCATCATGGGGTTTTTTAAACACAACATAAAACATATTATCCATGGAAACTTTAGCAATCCTTAGTTGGTTTTCATCATAACCCCTTTGATTTCCCGTAACAATCCAAGAGTAGTGTTGATTAACATTATTAAAAACTTGTTGGATTATGTCTAGAACGGGGACTTCCTTCTTAAGATTCCCATCAAAGATTTTATTATCCCCAAGCAAATGTCTTAAAGCATAGTCCCTATTGTAAAGAATTTCATCTATCACAGGTTTTTCACGATTCATACCATAAAAGTCAAAGGTTTCACTAGCTTCCCGAATTATGTAGTCAAACTCATTCATAAGAACGAGAGTGGCCAACCTTTTAGCCCTAGGATTTTTTATATCGGGGAGCTCAAAAAACAATTTTTGCAAAGTAGGATGGGTATGAATAAATTTGCTTGCAAGTTTGAGAACTAGTGCTGAAATAGCATCCGCATAAGATCTAGTAGTTTTAAGTATAGGAGGATCATCAAGACTTAGATTCCCAACAGAATTGAAAAATTCTTGGATACGTTTTTTTCCCATAACGTTCCCTTGCCCCAAGATAAAAAATTTAGCATCCAGATTGCCTGTACGTCCAATCTTAGGAGTCAGGCCATCATCTGTTGGTGCCATACCAAAATCACTCATGATTGCAAGCAAAGGATAGATCTGATGAGAAAATGGCGAACGGAAAAAGAGAGGCGAATAAAACGGCAAATTTTTGTGAAGTGGGGGAGAGGAAAATGAGAGGCAAATGGCAAATAATGTAAATTGCGAGGAGATAATATTTGTGATTAGGAACCTGATTATGTTGAAGATCCTCCCCGGCAACGGCGCCAGAAATTCCTTTTGATGTCGCTTGAAGCTACGTCGGTATTTCCCCAAAGAGGAAGGGATGATGCAACACAGCGGCGGTAGGTATTTCCCTCAGACATGAAACCAAGGTTATCGAACCAGTAGGAGAACCAAGCAACACAACGTAAACAGCCCCTGCACACAGATAACAAATCCTCGTAGCCCGACGTGTTAAAGGGGTTGTCAATCCCTTCCGGGGTACGGCGCCTGAAGGTAGGCATTTTGTAGTAAATTGATAGATCGAACGCCAAATAAAATAAATAAGGAAAAATTGCAGCAAGGTATTTTTGTATTTTTGGTTTAATAGATCTGAAAATAAAAGCAAAGGAAAAGTAGATCGCAAGCAAATATATGAGAAAGAAGACCCGGGGGCCGTAGGTTTCACTAGTGGCTTCTCTCAAGAAAGATAACAAACGGTGGGTAAACAAATTACTGTTGGGCAATTGATAGAACCTCAAATAATTATGATGATATCCAGGCAATGATCATTACATAGGCATCACGTCCAAGATTAGTGGACCGATTCCTGCCTGCATCTACTACTATTACTCCACACATCGACTGCTATCCAGCATGCATCTAGTGTATTAAGTTCATGGAAAAACGGAGTAATGCAATAAGAACGATGACATGATGTAGACAAGACCCGTTTATCTATTGCGTTAGATATAGATCCCATCTTTTTATCCTTAGTAGCAACGATACATACGTGTCGGTTCCCTTTCTGTCACTGGGATCAAGCACCGTAAGATCGAACCCACTACCGGGCACCTCTTCCTATTGCAAGATAAATAGATCAAGTTGGCCAAACAAAACCCAAATATCGGAGAAGAAATACGAGGCTATAAGAGATCATGCATATAAGAGATCAAAGAAACTCAAATAACTTTCATGGATATAAAAAGATATGAATGATCATAAACTCAAAGTTCATCAGATCCCAACAAACACACCGCAAAAAGAGTTACATCATATGGATCTCCAAGAGACCATTGTATTGAGAATTCAGCGAGAGAGAGAAAGCCATCTAGCTACTAAATATGGACCCGAAGGTCTACAAAGAACTACTCACGCATCATCGGAGAGGCACCAATGGAGGTGATGAACCCCATCCGAGATGGTGTCTAGATTGGATTTGGTCGTTCTGGACTCTGCGGCAGCTGGATGAATATTTCGTCGACGCTTCTAGGGTTCTGGTATTTTTGGGGTATTTATAGAGCAAAGATGCGGTCCGGGGGGCACCCGAGGTGGGCACAACCCACCAGGGCGTGCCTGGGCCTCCTGGCGCGCCCTGGTGGGTTGTCCCCTCCTCGGGACTCCCCCAGGTGCAACCAGGGCCCAATATCTTCCTTCTGGTCCATAAAAAATCTCTGTAAAGTTTCGTGGCATAAAAAATCTCCGTCTGATAAGGATTTTCTGCGATGTAAGAAACATGGAAAAAACAACAACTAGCAGTTGGCACTATGTCAATAGGTTAGTACCAAAAAATGATATTAAATGACTATAAAATGATTATAAAACATCCAAGATTGATAATAAAACAGCATGGAACAATAAGAAATTATAGATACGTTGGAGACGTATCAGGAGGCAATATGATCGTACTTAAGTATTGGGTGTAACTAATATTCGAGTGTGTTTCATGAATGGATCAATGGTTGAGCATGATGGGCTAGGGATAACTTATTTTAGCGTTGATATTTTGAAAGACATGGTTGCTTGTTGAATTATCATGTCAAAACTAGACTATTGCTTTGAACAATACAAAAGTCCAAGTGTCCATGCTATAAAGAAAAGAAAATATGAGATGACATGATAGGCAGCATTCCACATCAAAAATTCTGTTTTTATCACTTCCCTACTCGAGGACGAGTAGGAGTTAAGCTTGGGGATGCTGATACGTCTCCAACGTATCTATAATTTTTGCTTGTTCCATGCTGTTATATTATCAATATTGCATGTTTTATAATCATTTTATAGTCATTTTATATCATTTTTGGTACTAACCTATTGACATAGTGCCAAGTGCAATTTGCTGTTTTTTCCATGTTTTTTACATCGCGGAAAATCAATATCAGACGGAGTCCAAATGCCCCGAAACTTTACGGAGAATTTTTATGGGCCAGAAGGAACACAATGGGCCCTGGCTGCGCCTGGGGGGTGCCCCGAGGGAGGCACCACCCACCAGGGCGTGCCAGGAGGCCCAGGCGCGCCCTGGTGCGTTGTGCCCACCTCGGGTGCCCCCCCGGACCGCCTCTTTGCTCTATAAATACCCCAATATTTCCAGAACCCTAGGGGAGTCGACGAAATATTCATCCAGCCGCCGCAGAGTCCAGAACTACCAGATCCAATCTAGACACCATCTCGGATGGGGTTCATCACCTCCATTGGTGCCTCCCCGATGATGCGTGAGTTGTTCTTTGTAGACCTTCGGGTGCATAGTTAGTAGCTAGATGGCTATCTCTCTCTCTGAATTCTCAATACAATGGTCTCTTGGAGATCCATATGATGTAACTCTTTCGCGGTGTGTTTGTTGGGATCGATGAACTTTGAGTTTATGATCAGATCTATCTTTTTATATCCATGAAAGCATTTGAGTTTCTTTGATCTCTTTTATGCATGATCTCTTATAGCCTCGTATTTCTTCTCCGATATTTGGGTTTTTTGGCCAACTTGATCTATTTATCTTGCAATGGGAAGAGGTGCTTTGTAGTGGGTTCGATCTTACGGTGCTTGATCCCAGTGACAGAAAGGGAACCAACACGTATGTATCGTTGCTACTAAGGATAAAACGATGGGGGTCTATCTCTACATAGATAGATCTTGTCTACATCATGTCATCGTTCTTATTGCATTACTCCATTTTCCATGAACTTAATACACTAGATGCATGCTGGATAGCGGTCGATGTGTGGAGTAATAGTAGTAGATGCAGGCAGGAGTTGGTCTACTAATCTTGGATGTGATGCCTATATAATGATCATTGCCTGGATATTTTCATGAGTATTTGAGGTTCTATCAATTGCCCAATAGTAATTTGTTCACCCACCGTTTGCTAGTTTTCTCGAGAGAAGCCACTAGTGAAACCTACGGCCCCCGGGTCTATTTCTCATATATTTGCCTTCGCATTTATTTTCAGATATATTAAACCAAAAATACAAAAATACCTTGCTGTATTTTTTCCTTGTTTATCTTATTTGGTGTTCGATCTATCAATTTACTACAAATTTATCTCACGTCCGTTTGCCTACCTTGAGGCGCCGTACCCCGGAAGGGATTGACAACCCCTTTAACACGTCGGGTTGCGAGGATTTGTTATCTTTGTACAGGGGTTGTTTACGTTGTGTTGCTTGGTTCTCCTACTGGTTTGATAACTTTGGTTTCATATATGAGGAATATACCTACCACCGATGTGCTGCATCATCCCTTCCTCTTTGGGGAAATACCAACATAGCTTCAAGCGACATCAATGACGTCTCCTCCTCCTTGATCTAGCAAGAGAAGGCGGAGAAGTAGATGGGATCACAACCAGCACGATGACATGGTGGAGCTAGTTCAGCAGGGCTTCACCAAGCGCTACTAGAACGAGGACGGAGGAACTACGGAGTAACGAGAGAGAGAGAGAGAGAGAGAGAGAGAGAGGTCCCAGGGGCTTGGTGTGTCCTCTTGGGGCGCCCCCTTCCCTCTATACATAGGTGGAGGGTCATGGGGAACATCCCCTCCAAGCCCTAGGGTGCAGCCAAGGGGGAGAGGACTTGGACTCCAAGTCCAATCCTATTCCTACTAGGACTCCCCTTTTCCCCCTTCCCTAGTCACATGGGTTTTTGAGGACTTGGTGCGCCTAGCCCAATAAGGCCAGGGTGCCTCCCCTCAGCCCATGCCAGCCCTTGGGTCATGGTGGACCCACTTGTGGACTTATGAACCCCTCCGGAATCGTCTGTAACCTTCTACAAGCTTCACAGTGCAATACCGAAAAAACTGCATCTTTTTCCGGAAGCCAAATATGACTTCCCATATATAAATATTTACCTCTCAACCATTCGAAAACTCATTTTGATTTCCGGGATCTCATGTGGGACTCCAAACAACATTAAGCGTGTGACCCTGCGGGTTCGAGAATCATGTAGTCATGACCGAGACACCTCTCCGGTCAATAACCAATAGCGGGACCTGGATGCCCATATTGATTCCTACATATTCCACGAAGATCTTTTATCGGTTGAACCACGTTGTCAAGGATTCGGTTAATCCCGTATGCAATTCCCTTTGTCCAACGATATGTTACTTGCTTGAGATTCGATCATCGGTATCTCCATACCTAGTTCAATCTCATTATTGGCAAGTATCTTTACTCGTTCCGTAATACAAGATCTCGTGACTAACTCATTAATCACATTGCTTGCAAGCTCTTTAAGATGTTGTATTACCGAGAGGGCCTAGAGATATCTCTCCATCATACAGAGTGACAAATCCCAGTCTTGATCCATGCCAACCCAACAGACACCTTCGGAGATACCTGTAGAGCACCTTTATGATCACCCAGTTACGAAGTGACGTTTGGATACACACTAAGTGTTCCTTCGGTGTCAGGGAGTTACACGGTCTCATGGTTTAAGGAACAGATACTTGACATGAAGAAAGCTATAGCGAATAAACTAAACGATCTGATGCTAAGCTTATGGTTGGGTCTTGTCCATCACATCATTCTCCTTATGATGTAATCCCATTATCAAATGACAACTCATGTCTATGGTTAGGAAACCTTAACCATCTTTGATCAATGAGCTAGTCTAGTAGAGGCTCACTAAGGACACTGTGTTGTTTATGTATTCACACATGTATTTAAGTTTCCAGTCAATACAATTCTAGCATGAATAATAGACATTTATCATGAACAAGGAATTTGATAATAACCAATTTATTATTGCCTCAAGAGCATATTTCCAACAAAGGTTTGGGTGGGATCATCATGTACACATTCTACTTTGCACCCCCGTTCACTACAGGAATCAGGCACTTTGCCGTCTGCCATGGCTGACGGCAAAGGCATGCCTGGCAGACGGCAAAGGCCTTTGCCATCAGCCAGCAGACAGCAACACATCCGGTTGAACAAACTACAGCAAAAGGAACTTTGTCGTATGCTGGCAGATGACAAAGATGCAAAGGCCTTTGTCGTCTGCCAGCAGACGACAAAGGGCCTAGACGGCACACATGGCAGCTTAAGTCCGTTAAGGGGTTAACGGCATGCTTTGTTGTCTGCTGGTAGATGACAAAGATGCAAAGGTCTTTGCCGTCTCCCAGCAGACGGTACAGCAACCATATAGGCCAGCCCAGTGCCCCCAGGTTGCACAGGTAGTTGCCACGTGGCAGCTTTGCTGTCTGCTGGCTGATGGCAAAGCTCTTTGCCGTCTGCCAGCAGACGACAAAGAGCCTGTATAGCCCCTGTTTTTTCTGTTTTTTCTTAAATTCATTCAATTTCACAGAATTTCACAAATATATATATACACATTTGAAAATACTTTCAACAAGCATACAAACACATATCCAACAACAAGTTTCCAACAACATGTCCAACAACAAGTTTCCAACAACAAAGTTCATCGTACAAAATCAAAACAAAAAGGAAGCACAAGGAGAAGAGTAGACTCCATCAACGCAAGCTTCCTCATGTAAAACAAATCTGCAAATTGGGAAAGAAGAAAGTTAGAAGAAGAAGAAGAAGAAGAAGAAAAAGAAAAAGAAAAAGAAGAAGAAGAAGAAGAAGAAGAAGATGAAGATGAAGAATCTTTCTTCTCTTTCCTTTTCTCCTCTCATCTTCTTTATCTTCTTCTTCTTCTAACTAAGGTAGGTAAAAATGCCATTTTGTAGCTAAGCTAGGTAAAAATGCTAAGTGCAGGTTATTTTAGCTAGGTTAATAGGTCATTTTGGAGCTTAGTAAGGTTATTATGTCATTTTGGAGGAAAATAAGCTAAATCTATGTCATTTTGGATCTAAACCAAGGTTATCATGCCATTTTTACCTACGTATACTAAGTCTGTCATAAATGAACTAAAGAAGCTAAGTATAGGTCATTTTTGAGCTAACCTAGGTAGTTATGCCATTTTTGAGCTAACTAAGCATATTTATTCATTTTGGAGGACAAAACGGCAAGTGTAGGTCATTTTAGAGCTATCCTAGTTAAAATCGGTCATTTTGGAGGTAGGTAAGGTTATTTTGTCATTTTGGAAGAAAATAAGCTAAGTCTATGTCATTTTGGAGCTAAACCAAGGTTATGATGCCATTTTTTACCTAAGTATGCTAAGTATGTCATAAATGAACTAAAGAAGCTAAGTATAGGTCATTTTTGAGCTAACCTAGGTAGTTATGCCATTTTTGAGCTAACTAAGCATATTTATTCATTTTAGAGGACAAAATGGCAAGTGTAGGTCATTTTAGAGCTATCCTAGTTAAAATCGGTCATTTTGGAGGTAGGTAAGGTTATTTTGTCATTCTGGAGGAAAAAAATGCTAAGTATAGGTCATTTTATAGCTATCCTAGGTAAAGTATGTCAGTTTGGAGCTAAGTAAGGTTATTATGTCATTTTCAAGGAAAATAAGCTAAGTATAGGTCATTTTGGAGCTAACCCAAGGTTATTATGCCATTTTTACCTAAGTGAGCTAATTATGTCATAAATGAACTAGCTAAGCTATGTATAGGTCATTATTGAGCTATCCTAGGTAGTTATGCCATTTTAGCTAACTAAGCATATCAAGTCATTTTGGAGGAAAAAATGATAAGTATAGGTCATTTTATAGCTATCCTAGGTAAAATATGTCATTTTGCAGCTAAGTAAGGTTATTATGTCATTTTCGAGGAAAATAAGCTAAGTATAGGTCATTTTGGAGCTAAGTAGGCCATTTCTTCAGCTAAGTATGCATTTGTTAAGCAAAACACTTGGGAAAACTTACCATTATCACGGAGGTGAAGAACCGGTCGGGTTTGCGCCAGTGCGAGACGGAGAAGGACCGGTCGGGGTTGCGCCAGTGCCAGACGGAGAAGTATCGGTCGATGCTTGTTGGGAGGCATGCTGCACCAAAGATCATTTGCAATGTCTCGTGATGCAACTGAAATGTGAATACTAGTAACTAATGACCATTCAAATGAAACTCACCGTGGTCGCTATACAAATCTGGGGCATCGGCGGAGGGTTCTGACCGTTGTTCTGGCACACGGTCTACACATTTTGTTTTCACAAGTCAGTCATATTAGTTAGCAATGAAATGAACATTTACGTGCATGATTTGGCTAATATGCAGGAGAAACTTACCACGAGGAGCTCGTATAGGGCCCGGTGAGACGTCATTCTGGTTCCTCTCCGCCTCCAACAGACTAGTCGTCCTCTCCTCCAAGTCCCTCTCCGTCGCCTGCCTGTTTGCATCCACCAGAAGCTCCTGGGCCCTAGCCTCGATGGAAAGCTCCATTAGCCATGGACCAGGCCTTATCTCAGGATCAGAGCTCGTCTGGTGCTTCTTGATCTCCGGGAGAGTTCTAGGACAACGTATGAGTCCATCCCCAATGGCTACCGAGCCATGGTACCTCCCACCACCAGTTAGCATCGCGATCTCTAGATCAAAAGGACTCTGGCTCGGGTTGAAGTCCTCCCCTTTCCTCGTCTTCCCAACGTCTCTGTACCTCATGAGCTTGTTGTGGGAGGAGCAGCTGGCGAAGCTCTCTGTATGATCGAGGTCATCCTCAAAGAATGCCTTGGCCTTCTTGTATGGGACAGTATGGGCCATGGCATAGAGGTCGTACAACGGTGGCACATCCTTCTTGTTGTGTCGCGCCTAAAAGAGAGGAACAAAATATTAGTTAAGGGCTCAAGCTAGCATGAAGAATGAAATTGCACGAATTGTGAAGCAAACCACATACCCAGTGATCCCCGTACTCAAACAGGTTGGAGCTCCCTTGATGGTGTGGCACACCTTGCATTTGGGCAGGCTTATCCCTCGCATTGTTGTGGACGGCTATCCATTGGGGAGAGCACCACTCATCCACCAACGCCTCCCAACATTCCATCCTATCCGCACACCATCTCGGGGGCACCTAAGTTAGACAAAGAGAAATTTTAGTGCTACGCCTACGAATCAAATCAAGGAATCTAAGTACAAGGTCTTAAGAATAGGTAATTACCTTCATCTACTTGTCCTTACTTAGATACTTGGCGCGGCACTTCTTCTTGGCCCTCTTAATGTTAGTCAAGGTGTAGTAGTCTCGAACAGCCAGCACCCGAGCCTCGTGTCGTAAGTTCTGAAGTAGGCGCTTGCACTCGGCTTCGAGAACCATAACCGCGTCCGCCTCGTGTTCCTCAAGACACCTGTAGAAGGTATGCAATCAAACAAGACAACACTAATTAGTACAATCACTAGGTATTGTTGATTTTTAATCTTGTAAAGGAGAAATTACCCAAAACCGGCGGATCACAGTGTCGGCCACCGTCTCGGACAAGATACCGTCGACCCTCTCCTCTGGCGGGGCCGGGGCAGCCACGTACATCTCCTAGCTTAGTGTTAGCTGTGGAACCTCACCCTCACCGGGCAACATGACCCACCCCGGGAAGTGGTGCCGGCAAAGCACACCAAGGACCTGGTTGGACCTGCGAACACCAGAGGCGTGTTTCCTGTTGGGGAACATAGTATTTCAAAAAAAAATCCTACGGTCATGCAAGATCTATCTAGGAGAAGCATAGCAATGAGCGAGGAGAGCGTGTCCACGTACCCTCGTAGACCGAAAGCGGAAGCATTTAGTAACACAATTGATGTAGTGGAACGTCTTCGCGATCCAACCGATCAAGTACTGAACTCACGGCACCTCTGCGATCTGCACACGTTCAGCTCGGTGACGTCCCTCGAACTCTAGATCCAGCTGAGGCCGAGCGAGAGTTTCGCCAGCACGACAGTGTGGTGACGGTGATGATGAAGTTACCGACGCAGGGCTTTGCCTAAGCACTACGACAATATGATCGAGGTGGAAAACTATGGAGGGGGGCACCGCACACGGCTATGAGATCAACTTGTGTGTCTATGGGGTGCCCCCTCCCCCGTATATAAAGGAGGGGAGGAGGGGGCGGGCCGGACTCAAGGGGCGCGCCCAAGGGGGGGAATCCTACTCCTACTAGGAGTAGGTTCCCCCCTTTCCTAGTCCAACAAGGAGGGGAAGGAAGGAGGAAGGGGAGAGAAGGAAGGAGGGGGGTGCCGCCCCCACCCCTTGTCCAATTCGGACTGGGGGCGCCACCTCCTGGCCGGCCCTCTATCCTCTAAGGCCCATGGTGGCCCACTAACTTCTCGGGGGGGGGGGGGTCCGGTAACCCTCCGGCACTCCGGTTTTATCCGAAACTCTCCAGAACACTTCCGGTGTCCGAACAACATGGTCCAATATATATCAATCTTTATGTCTCGACCATTTCGAGACTCCTTGGCATGTCCGTGATCTCATCCGAGACTCCGAACAACCTTCGGTACATCAAATCACATAAACTCATAATACCAATCGTCATCGAACGTTAAGCGTGCGGACCCTACGGATTCGAGAACTATGTAGACATGACCGAGACTCATCTCCGGTCAATAACCAATAGCAGAACCTGGATTCTCATATTGGCTCCCACATATTCTACGAAGATCTTTATCGGTCAAACCGCATAACAACATACGTTGTTCCTTTTGTCATCGGTATGTTACTTGCCTGAGATTTGATCGTCGGTATCATCATACCTAGTTCAATCTCGTTACCGGCAAGTCTCTTTACTCGTTCCGTAATGCATCATCCCACAACTAACTCATTAGTCACATTGCTTGCAAGGCTTATAGTGATGTGCATTACCGAGAGGGCCCATAGATACCTCTCCGACAATCGGAGTGAAAAATCCTAATCTCGATCTATGCCAACTCAACAAACACCATCGGAGACACCTGTAGAGCATCTTTATAATCACCCAGTTACATTGTGACGTTTGATAGCACACTAAGTGTTCCTCCGGTATTCGGGAGTTGCATAATCTCATAGTCATAGGAACATGTATAAGTCATGAAGAAAGAAATAACAATAAACTAAATGATCCTAGTGCTAAGCTAACGGATGGGTCTTGTCCATCACATCATTCTCTAATGATGTGATCCCGTTCATCAAATGACGACACATGTCTATGGCTAGGAAACTTAACCATCTTTGATTAACGAGCTAGTCTATTAGAGGCACACTAGGGACACTCTGTTTGTCTATGTATTCACACATGTACTAAGTTTCCGGTTAATACAATTCTAGCATGAATAATAAACATTTATCATGATATAAGGAAATATAAATAACAACTTTATTATTGCCTCTAGGGCATATTTCCTTTAGTCTCCCACTTGCACTAGAGTCAATAATCGATTACACAGTAATGATTCTAACACCCATGGAGTCTTCACTACAAAAAAAGACACTTCCGTGATGATACGTGTTTGTCACAGTAGGTCACGTTTTCTGTCATGCATGTACATCCATGACAATTTTATGACAGAATCAAGATAGTCATACCTGTGCTACCGTAGAAGTGTTCCATGACATTACCAAAATTATCATCACGGAAGTGTCCACTTCCATGACGATAAATCGCGCGTCATAGAAGTGCTTTTGTCAAGGGTGACCGACACGTGGCATCCACCATAACGGCTCGCCGTTAAGCTATCGGGTCCGGTTTTGGATCCGATAACCCATTAACAGCCCGGACCAATGGTGATTTTCCACGTGTAAAATTCTCACTGGCCGGAGGAAACACCTGTCTGCTCCTCGGTGGGCCAGATGTCGCCCGTCCATTGGAGGAGACATGCCTATGATACGTCGACACATGGCAGGGCCCAACAGAGGCCCATATAGGTTAAAAAGGCTGGCCCAGTCAAAGGCCCGTAGTACTTACTCAGGTACTAGTGGGCCAGCCCAATAACGACATGTTTAATAAAGGCCCATTTACGGTCCGAAGCCAGATCTGGCCCGTTAATTGTTTGCCGAATATTTGGGCCCAATTACAGCCCAGTAAATTTCAGCCTATTAGAGGCCCGATGTAGACATGAGTCCATTTCAGCCCGGTGTGTCTTTCGGCCTGGGAATGGCCCGTGCTGCCCATGGGCCATATATGGTCCGACGCGACATCCGGCCCACTAACGGCCCGTGATAAAGGTGGCAACAATTCAGCCAACGTGACTTTGGGCCTGTTAAAGGCATGTCATATAATTCGGCCCGTTGATGCATGTACTAAGCTTTCGGCCTCTTAAAGGCCCATGATATCAGTGGGCCAACTAAGGCTCAAGATATGTTTCGGCCTGGTAACGGCCCGTCATATAACTAGGCCAAAAAAGGCCCGGTCTACATTTCAACCTGCTGAAGGCCCGTCGACGAGTAGTGAAAATTGAGGCCCAACATGCATTTCGGCCTGCTAAAGGCCCAAGATTTCTTCTGGGCCATAACAGGCCAGTAGAATATTCAGCCTGTTAATGGCCCAACGCTACCTGGGCCAATCTAAGCGTTGGGTCCACAAAAGGCCCAACTAAAATTTGGGCCAAATATAGGCTGGAGTAAGTTGTGGGCCTGGCGCAAAGTGTGAAGGCCCCAATGGCCATTCGGGCCCAAGAAAGATGCAGGCTTGCCCAATTGTGGCCCGCTAAAAACCAGGCCCGTTAGAGGCGAATGTTTCGGCCCGGTCGACTACATCAGATTTTTTTTCAGATAGCGAATGATGGCAGTAACTAGTAGGAATTAAGAACAAACCTACTCTATACAATAAAGAAATTACGACATAGTAACTTAGAATAAACCTACACTATACAATAAAGGATTTATGGTATATTACATCCATTGGGCATCGAAGTTCGCCACCAGTGATCATAAAGCGCAAAGAAGAAGCAGATTACAAAAACTGGGCACCATTGCAGCATAAAAAAATAATACTGAACCAAGACCACTTCCAAGACAGTTCAAGAAAGATTAGCCTTTCGCGGGAACTGCTGCGCAAGCTGCTGAGCATGGCTGTGAGACCGGCCTAGCATGTCGGTCATAGCTTCCAGGTGTAGCTGTTTAGCAATGAGGTTCTCATTGGTGTTCTCCGCAATCTTTCTTAGAGATAGGACTTCAAGTCGAAGTTGTGTTGCAGAATGCCTTTCTGCTAGAACTTGGGGCTGAAGAAGTCGAACTGTCCCCGCAAAAAAAAGAAGTCGAACTGATTCAGACAGCGAATTCTGTGAGCTTGTCTGACTGCTAGTCTCAAGTAACTTGAACACTGCATCAAGACAAGACTTTGGGGTTGTCTCGCTATCTTCAAGATGTTTTGCCTTCTTTGTTGCAATATATGTTGGGTTTGCCTCACAGCCTTCAGCAGACTTGTGCATGCCATCAGGCATAGCACCCTGAAACAAGCAGAGAGATGACAGGTTTTCCACATGTATAAACAAAGATGATAACTGTGCTGTCAATTCCATCCAATTTCAAATTAGAAAATAAAGAGTAAGTTCAAAATATCAATAGCATAATCTGGCATTGTTCATAATGCGGGTAGCTTCACCACACTACTGGATTACCATGTCAACATAACAAGCATAGATGAAGGGCAAAGACAATCATTGTATCTATTTTGGTTAATGCGCATGGCATGTTGTTCATATCATCAGCCACATCAGTAAGATAAAACAGGAGATGACAAGGTGCATACGTGGGCTGCTTCACCACACACTAGATTATAGATCCACAAAAACAAGCATACATATAGGGAGTATTGAGTAATGTGCATGGTATAAGGAATTTGGTTTTACAAGTAAAACTGGGAACTTACAGTTCTTGCGAACATGCATTTTGATAGAAACAACAAACTAAACAACAGTAAACGATAGGGACTATGAGCAAATTAAACAACAGTTGAGGATAAAGGCTTTAGAAGGACTGACTTACATTAACAGTTAACACCGGCTTTATAATGTCCTTCTCCATGTCAAGGGAAGGATATCTCAAGAATGTCAGCACGGAATCTTCTTCATAAGCATTGCCTGTACTCTACATTTTGTAGAGAGTAATTATAGATATGATAATACTGGAAGGGATAGAGGATAATGAAGATAAGATGCAGATTCATGCTACATAATCAACTACTAATCCCTGGAAGTACAAGCGTTACAGGACAAAATGTACTGACAAGACCAATGGGCTACACTTCTGCACTGGCATTGTCTGTGTATTCAACTTTTTGGTAAGATTAAATATAGATCTGATATCTTTTAGTAAATGGTGGGTGTCCGTGTCAAAACCGGCGGATCTTGGGTAGGGGGTCCTGAACTGTGCGTCTAAGGCAGATGGTAACAGGAGGCGAGGGACACGATGTTTACCCAGGTTCGGGCCCTCTCGATGGAGGTAATACCCTACTTCCTGCTTGATTGATCTTGATGATATGAGTATTACAAGAGTTGATCTACCATGAGATCGTAGAGGCTAAACCCTACAAGCTAGCCTATGATTATAATTGTTGTTGTCCTACGGACTAAACCCTCCGGTTTATATAGACACCGGAGGGGCTAGGGTTACACAGAGTCGGTTACAAGGGAGGAGATCTACATATCCGAATCGCCAAGCTTGCCTTCCACGCAAAGGAGAGTCCCATCCGGACACGGGACGAAGTCTTCAATATTGTATCTTCATAGTCCAACAGTCCGGCCAAAGTATATAGTCCGGCTGTCCGAGGACCCCCTAATCTAGGACTCCCTCAGTAGCCCCTGAACCAGGCTTCAATGACGATGAGTCCGGCACGCAGATTTTCTTCGGCATTGCAAGGCGTTTTCCTCCTCCGAATACTCCATAGAAGATTTTGAACACAAAGATCATGTCCGGCTCTGCAAAACAAATTCCACATACCACCGTAGAGAGTATAATATTCCACAAATCTAATCTGCTGACAAATTTCATAGCGTGACATCACGCCACGGCCCGGTCATTATTCAAACCGTTTTTCTCAACCAGCTACTGCACATATTGCGAGGCGGTTTTCTTGGCACATCTTGTCGAAGCAGAGATCGTGTCCCCTTATCACGGGATTCTCATCAATACGGGTGTGGGTAACCCAACCGTGCCATCAATCACGGCGCTTGGGGAATAAGCGAGTTTACCAGGCAAGTGGGGAGGCACACAGTTTCTACCGCCCTTATAAAGGGACAAGGACTCCTCTTCTTCACCCACGCCTTCTTCTTCCCTGCCCATCCATTCTTGCGCACTTGAGCTCCAGCGCCCAAGTTCGCATTTTCTCCGCAAAACCACTCCAAACATGTCCGGAGCGGGAGGCAAGTGGATGGTTTACTCCGTTACGGAGGAGAACATTACGAAGCTCCGGGAAGCTGGATACCTGGCCGCAGATATCGCACACCGGCTCCCAGATGCGGGGCAGATCGTCCCTACCCCCGACCCCATGAAAGGGTTGTATTCCTTACCCATTTCGTCCGCGGGCTGGAATTTCCCCTCCACCCATTTGTCCGCGGGCTCATGTTCTACTACTGGCTGGACTTCCATGATCTGGCCCCCAATTTCATCCTCAACATCTCGGCGTTTATCGTCGTGTGCGAGGCCTTCCTCCGCATCAAGCCCCACTTCGGCCTGTGGCTGAAGACCTTCAACGTTAAACCGAAGGTGGTCGGCCAGCAAGCGGAGTGCGGAGGCGCCATGGTGGGCAAAATGCCCAACGTCACCTGGCTCGAAGGCTCCTATGTGGAGACCGTGAAGGGGTGGCAATCGGGGTGGTTCTACATCACGGAGCCGCGCGACACCAACTGGGTGGCGGCCCCCGAATTTCGATCTGGCATCCCCATGCAGCTCACCTCCTGGAAAGAGAAGGGCCTATCCTGGGGTTCATTGGTGGAGCTGACTGGACTCCAGAACTGCGTTAAAAACATGATAAGAAAGAAAATCAAGCTTGTCAACATGGTCCAGGTCATGCTCTTCCGCCGGATCCTCCCGTGTCAAAGACAGGCATTCAATGTGTGGGAGTTCGACCCGGCTAAGCACCAGACGCTGCGAGAGCTCTTCGACACGACGCACCAGGACATCTGGAAGGTGCTGTTCAAGTCCGCCGAGGTACCTCCTCCCCTTACCGAGGATCGCGGACTCAGCGCAAAGCGCCCTGCCAATCCGGTAAGCTCCTTATATCTCATAAGATGTTTCTTTCCCCAGTATAATCACGTGGGGGATCTAAGCCTCCACGACATTTAACAGGACTGGGTCACGACAGCGGAGCAGATCGATTGTCCGGCCCACTGCCTGAAGATCCAGCAAGGGCTCTCTTAACGGAGATGCTGGTTCCGGCGCCCTATGAGGCACCGGAGAAGAAGGCCAAGAAAAAGGCCGCGGGGACCAGGAAAGGTCTCTGGCGCAAGGTTGTATCAGACTCATCATCCGATAACACCGAGGCGCCCTCCTCCCACGAAAACGAGGAGGAGGACGAGGAAAGTTCTCCCCCCCCTAGCCGGGGGAGACAAGAAAAGGATGGCCGCCCCATCTGGGGAGGCCGAAGGGTCCAAGAAGGGAAGGACCCTCCTTCCGGACTGCTCCACAACAGCCGCTTTCAGCGACGAGGAGTGGCTACCCAGGGACAAGCCCCTGGCGAAGTCGTAAGTATCCGGACACCATAATAGTCCTGGTATGTTTTGTTTTATTGCTTCTTATCATGCCAAACATGATCATGCAGTCCATCCAGAGCCCATATCGACGTATCCTCTTCAGATGGGTCTTTGGGCCAGTCGGAGATGAACAGCGATTCACTCCCGACCACCTCCTCCCCCCGCCCTACGGACGATGTCGAGGTGTTGCTCAAAGGGTGCTAAACCAAGGGGAGGTAGTTCCGGAGGCGCCCCAAGGCGATATTCCAGGCGCTGGGCGCATGGGGGGCAAGACTCCCATGGGCTCTAATGCCGGGGGCAGCAAGTTTAGCCCCCAGCCGAATACTGCGCCGGAACCTCCGGTGGTTCCGGATTCTGTCAGGCGACCCCTCGCAAAGGGGGGCAAGCCGTCTATGCCGATGGCCTTTGTCCATCCAGAGGCATCGGACAATTTGCTGGAAGTGCTTCGCGGCGCTTCCATTGACGAAGAGCACCGCACTATCATGAGTGCGGTGGTCAAGAAGGTTCGGTCCGCCAAAAGCGGACTGACCGAAGCCTGTGCCAGCCTCCTAACAGGCTTTGAGGTAAGTAATCAAATTATGAGAAAATGTTACAGCATAGACAGTAGCCCCTGATGCTCTGTTTGGTGTTTGCAAAGAAAGGCCGAACAGAGGGTCAAATAATAATCACAGGAGTCTAATCAGAATATGTCTATGTGAATAAGCAGGCTTCGCTGCTGGTCGCTGCCGCTCGCACGGCGGAGGTCTCCACACTGAAGCGGGACCTTGAGCGGTCCAAGGAAGAGCTCGGCCTTACGAAGAGGCAGCTCGAAGAGAACAAAGGTAAGTGATACCCCATCTGTTTATTGATAAAGAAAAAAAGAAGGTGGTTGTTAGATCACAGGATCGTCATGAATTTTTCTAGGGGCCACGACCGAAGTGGCGGCCCTGAAGAAGGCCTTGTCCGAGGCTGAAGGCAAAGCGGCCAAGGAGCGCGCCGAGCGCGAGAAGCAAGAGGCCCGAGTCGGCGAGGTTCAGCAAGAGCTCCAGGAGTTTGTCAAGAAATACGAGTCCTTGGAGCGTGACTCTAAGACGCAAGGGTCCGAGCTTGCGAAGGCCCTCGAGAACGCACAAAATGCCAAGGCCGAAGCCCAAAAGGCCCTCCAGGAAATTCAGGCGGTCAAGAAGATAGCGGCGGGTAAGACATTCATTATGCAAAGCAAGCATGTGAAGGAAACTTTCCTTTTACTTACCCGAGTTCGGAGCTCTCCAGGAGCGTTCGCATATCTACCCAGCAGTGTGTCGGATGCCGCGGAGTTCTACCGGGCCGAGGAAGGGAGCTCGACGGAGAAGTTGTTCTGGTCTCAGTATACTGGGACCGAACATCCGATGCCCTTGAGCGACCAGTTGAAGCAATTGGTCGAGCTTCACAAGGCCGCCGACTGGCCATGAAGGGTCTCATAGTTCGGATGTGGCCTGGCGAGCCCTAGCAGCTATTTCGGCCTGGTAAGGCGGCTTGTGAATGCCTGCCCACGGTTTGAAGTCGTAAAGCGGTCCGTCTGCATTGAGGGTGCAAGCAGGGCTTTTGCCCGGGTGAAAGTGTACTGGGCGAAGATGGACGCCGAAAAGCTGGTGAAGGAAGGGCCACCGGAGGGCAAGGAGCATGGCCACCCCGAAAAGTATTGACAGTGTTCAGAAGGGTGCTCGCCTTGTGGCGGAGGAATGTGCTAAGGATGTAATATTTGAATGAATGTACTCATGTGATCCTGTAATATGAAAACGAGTTCATGTGCGCTATATAACACTTGTTGATTTAAAATATTACCTTCTGTGCGGCCGTTTATAAAATTTGAGAGTTGGCGAGTCATCGGCTTCTGCCCTCATGTAACTAGTACTGAGGTGTTCGGGATAAACCTGATCACTCTTTATCCCAGTGTTGGGTCCTTCGAAGGAGGTGTTGAGCACAACGAACCAGGCAATCGGACTATAAAGCTTTATCGCTCTCACTTAGCCATAGAAGTCTATAATTTTAAATTTTGGCGAAGCCCCTAGTATTCGGAAGGCCGAACTTGGGGCGCTATGTACGCCTAAATGGGACAAGGCCAACTCTTCGCCCGAAGCGGAAAAAATCTTTAAGGATTTGAGACCTCTCGAACAGCGACCAGCTCTCGCCGCATCATGACAGTCAGTTTTCGGCTTTCTCTACTGAGGTGCTCGTCCGGAAGAACCGGGACACAATCGCAGTAGTTCTCCCAGTGCTACCTTAGCCGATATAGCGGAACGTAAGGTACCAAAACATGGGAGCCGGGCAAACCCAACTATTGACCCAAGACATGATTTGGAGTTGATGCATATAGTGCTATAAGTTCGGGGTGCCGCACTGTCGAAAGTGTTCGGACTTTTCATGCTGTGTTATGGGGTACACTGAAGCCCCTGGCGCACTAGACGTATCAGAATGTACGGGTGCAATTTGTCGTAAATAAGCAGACAAGGAAAAAGATGAAGGAATGCAGTAATGAGCTAATGTTGTACATTGTTATTTAAGTGATACGTCAAACGTATGTATACAAGTAGTGCAATAAAAAATAGGACTATTTGACATGTCCTATCCAAGGGCAAGCTGCGTGTGGGTATGCAAAACAGGTATAGCGATCATTATCAGAGACCACCTGGGGATTCCCTTGTACGTCAAAGCTTCTTGCTTCCTTGGTGTTTCCTTCCCGTGACGGGTCCGATAATCAGACGATCGGAGAGGGCCTTCAGAGAATAGGGGCCTGAAAGGAAGAAAATGTTAAAGGTATACGGGTCCTGAAGCGGTTGAGCCGCATTGTGGGCCGTGCCTCCGCCTATGCCCATGGTATCTTGAGTGTGTAATTATGTACGCGCGGCGCAAATTTCGCCGCTTAACTGAGACTAGGACGGAGGCCGAATTGCTAGGCTAGCTCTGAACGTGCCTGGTGATCCTGTTGCAGGGTACTCAGGACTCGCTTGAAGGTGTCCGGGGGCTTTTTCACCGAATTGGCGGTTTGCCTCAGAAGGCTGCTTTGCACTTCTGCTGCAAGGGCAGCGGTATGCTCCTCCGTATGGAGCGAGCGTTCTGTGTTTCCATTAACTGTTATAACCCCGCGAGGTCTTGGCATTTTGAGCTTGAGGTATGCATAATGCGATACCGCATTGAATTTGGCGAATGCGGTTCATCCGAGCAGTGCGTGATAGCCACTGCGGAAGGGGACGATATCGAAGATTAACTCCTCGCTTCGGAAGTTGTCCGGAGATCCGAAGACCACTTCCAGTGTGATTGAGCCCGTGCAACAGGCCTCTACACCTGGTATGACACCTTTAAAGGTGGTTTTTGTGGGTTTGATCCTCGAGGGGTCTATACCCATTTTGCGCACTGTATCCTGATAGAGCAGGTTCAGGCTGCTGCCACCATCCATAAGGACTCGAGTGAGGTGAAATCCGTCAATGATGGGGTCAAGGACCAATGCGGCAGAACCGCCATGACGGATACTAGTGCGGTGGTCCCTGCGATCGAAAGTGATCGGACAAGAACACCATGGGTTGAACTTTGGGGCGACTGGCTCCATCGCGTAGACGTCCCTTAGTGCACGCTTCCGTTCCCGCTTGGGAATATGGGTTGCATATATCATGTTCACCGTTTTCACTTGGGGAGGAAATTTCTTCTGTCCTCCTGTGTTCGGTGGCCAGGGCTTCTCCTCGTCGTCGCTATGCAGCCCATTTTCCTTGTTTTCGGCATTCAACTTGCCGGCCTGTTTGAACACCCAGCATTCTCTGTTGGTGTGGTTAGCTGGCTTATCAGGGGTGCCGTGAATTTGACATGAGCGATCGAGTATGCGGTCCAAACTGGACGGGCCCGGATTGCTTCTTTTGAACGGCTTTTTCCGCTGACCGGATTTAGAGCCGCTGAATCCGACATTAACTGTCGTGTCTTTGACGTTATCGCCGTTGTTCCGGCGCTTGTGTCTGTTGCGACGTGGCCTGCCGCTGCTATCTTTGGCATCTGAATTGCCAGGGTTTCTTGATGTGTTGTTGCTGTGAGCCAGCCAGCTATCCTCGCCCGCACAAAAGCGGGTGACGAGTGTCGTGAGGGCTGCCATGGACTTCGGCTTCTCTTCGCCGAGGTGTCGGGCGAGCCACTCATCGCGGATGTTATGCTTAAATGCCGCTAAGGCCTCGGCATCCGGACAGTCAACATTTTGGTTCTTTTTAGTTAGGAACCGAGTCCAGAATTTCCTGGCTGATTCCCCCGGCTGTTGGGTTATGTGACTCAAGTCATCGGCATCCGGTGGTCGCACATAAGTGCCCTGGAAGTTGTCAAGGAATGCGTCTTCCAAATTCTCCCAACTGCCAATGGGGTTTGCCGGCAGGCTATACAGCCAATGCCGAGCCGGTCCTTTGAGTTTTAGTGGGAGGTACTTGATGGCATGTAGATCGTCACCGCGGGCCATGTGGATGTGGAGGAGGAAATCTTCAATCCATACCGCGGGGTCTGTTGTACCATCATATGATCAATGTTTACGGGTTTAAATCCTTCTGGGAATTCGTGATCCATCACTTCATCAGTGAAGCATAGGGGGTGTGAGGCGCCTCTGTGCCGGGCTATGTCACGACGCAGTTCATACGAGTCTTGTGTGCTGTATTCGGCCCGGCCGGATTTTCTTTTAGCATATCCGGCGTGACGATCGTCGTCACGCGTTGGGGCGCGCCCCCGTGATCCGTAGATGATCTTGCATGTCCTGCTTTGTTTTCCAATACGTCTCGCAGGTCCTGCGTGTTACCCCGGGCCTTGGTATTTTTGTTTAACTGGTGACGGGGTGCGGGCTGGACTTCGGCCTGATATGCCGCTTTATCTCGGCCACGAGGTGGCCAGTCAGCCGCATCATACACTGGAAGCGTAGGCTTTAATGCTTCTTCCTCGAGTTGAGGTAGCAACCTGCGCTTTGGGTAACTTTTGGTTGGGCGCTCGAGTTCGTATTCCTCGGCCGCCAGGACCTCAGTCCATCTATCCGCTAGCAGATCTTGGTCAGCTTGAAGCTGTTGTTGCTTTTTCTTCAGGCTTTTTGATGTGGCTATAAGCCAGCGCTTGAAGCGCTCCTGCTCGACGGGATCCTCAGGCACGATAAATTCTTCGTCGCCGAGTCTCACCTTGTTTTCGGAGAGAGGCATGTAATTGTCATCCTCTGATTCTCCGTCTGCTGCCTGTTCCTTAGGGCTAGCTTGCCCATCCTCCCGCTCGAAGCCTGGCTGGAGGGGGTTGTCTTTGTCTTCGGCACTATCTGCAGCGTTATTGTCTCTTGTGCCGGTATCGCTGCTTTTGCTATGGCGGGGCTTAGAGCGGCGCCGATGACGCCGGTGCTTAGGTTGCTTCTCGGGGGGATTATCCTCAGTTGCCTTATTGCCATCGCTTTCTTTGGGGGTGTCCACCATGTATATATCATATGATGAGGTGGCAGTCCAGCGCCCTGTGGGCGGTGGTTCCTGTTCGTCTCCTGCATCGTCGTCCATACCGTCGATGTCTTCGGAGCCTAAATCGAGCATGTCGGTTAAGTCGTTGACATTGGCTATTAAGTGGGTGGTGAGTGGGGAAAGGATTTCTTCGTCGTCCGCTTCCCACTCAAGCCGGACATAGTTCGGCCAAGGGTCTCCTGACAAGGAGAGAGACCTTAATGAATTTAGCACGTCGCCCAGGGGCGAGTGCTGAAAGATATCCACGGAGGAAAACTCCATGATCGGTGCCCAATCGGATTCGATAGGCACGGACGCAGGCGGTTCGGAGCCCGCGGCCGGGGACGAATCCAAGTGTCCGGCAACACAGGTCTCATAGGACGTGAAGTCAGTATTCGGCTCTATCGCTGCAGAGTGTGCGGCCTCCGTGGCAGGGTCCCTCCACCCGTCCTCGGACGACGCGATCTGCTCCGGCTTGAGGGCGGGAGTAGTTACATGTGTGATCTCCCGAACACCGTCCGACGACAGAGCTAAGTCATGCTCATCGTGACTGTGCGGCGCACCTGACATGGGTTCGAATCCGTCGAAGATCAAGTCTCCGCGGATGTCGGCAGTAGTTCAAGCTTCTAAACCTGACCTGATGGCCAGGGGCGTAGCTCTCGATTTGCTCCAGATGGCCAAGCGAGTTGGCGCGCAGTGCGAAGCCGCCGAATACGAAGATCTGTCCGGGGAGAAAAACCTCACCCTGGATTGCATCGTTACCGATGATCGAAGGAGCCATCAAGCCTTATGGTGACGGCACAGTGGAACTCTCAATGAAAGCACCAATGTCGGTGTCAAAACCGGCGGATCTCGGGTAGGGGGTCCCGAACTGTGCGTCTAAGGCGGATGGTAACAGGAGGCAGGGGACACGATGTTTACCCAGGTTCGGGCCCTCTCGATGGAGGTAATACCCTACTTCCTGCTTGATTGATCTTGATGATATGAGTATTACAAGAGTTGATCTACCACGAGATCGTAGAGGCTAAACCCTAGAAGCTAGCCTATGATTATGATTGTTGTTGTCCTATGGACTAAACCCTTCGGTTTATATAGACATCGGAGGGGGCTAGGGTTACACAGAGTCAGTTACAAGGGAGGAGATCTACGTATCCGAATCGCCAAGCTTGCCTTCCATGCAAAGGAGAGTCCCATCCGGACACGGGACGAAGTCTTCAATCTTGTATCTTCATAGTCCAACAGTCCGGCCAAAGTATATAGTCCGGCTGTCCGAGGACCCCCTAATCCAGGACTCCCTCAGTGGGTGAGGGAGATAAGATGCAGAATGCTACACAATGAACCAATCCCTCTTCCCATAATACAAGAGTGTTTTGAACACTTTTGTACTGTACAAAACATTCTTATATTATGAGATGGAGGGAGTAGCTGTTAATGTAAGTACAGTGATAGACGACGTTCAGTCCTTACAAGAGGACTGCAGAGCTACACCTCTTCAAAAGCATTGGGTTGATTCTAAATTTATGTAAGAGTCCATCTTATAATGTCCACCAAATGGACGATAACGAGGCTAACATGTGCAGTGATGCTACATAGTCAAATAGCTATGAAAGTAAGTATGGTCATACAGGGCAAGAGGTACTCACAAGAGCAATGCAGTGTGTAGCATAGTTGCGAGATTTTGTGGTCCCTTGAGAATGAATGTTCTTCTGCTAACAGTTTTCGTACAAGTGAGACGTTAAGGCAAATGCAGAAATGTCATTCAAATTGTGATGTGATATCATAGGCAGTACCTTACGCTGCAGACGAGACCAATGTGTAAATAGATTATTCCAGTCACAGTCGGATAAATGTAGCACCGGAGACTTTATAGAAATTCATTTAGAGGCTTTCCATCGAAGTGCGCTTGCCTCAGGTAGGAACGATACTTCATCAACAAGTCCTTGAAAAGTGCAACCAACCCTTGCTCGTCTTGACAATCTAGTTTGGTCCTCGCCTATTTAAAAGAATGAAATCTTGTGTCTTCTGTCAGCAGAAACATATGCAGTAATTACCATGAATAACATTAGTACATTACTTACGTGTAAGTTGCAGAGGAAGACTGGAAATTGTTCTGTGTCTGCGGTATAATCTTTCCATGAAGGAAAGATGCGCACAAAGTTCCCGACAACAATATAAGCTTCGTCTTCTAAACTGGGAAGAAATGGAACAGGGGTCATATTTGCTGCAATTGGGTCTCTCTCTCTGGTTCGAAAATGGATTTGGCAACTGGATTTGGTGTACTCTTTGCTGGAATGGGGGTTTTACGTCGTAGAGCTGGTGCTATGTCAACTGGCATCATCATACTGTTTGCTGCAATTGGGGTGTGCTGAGTTGGGGCATCAGAAATGACCAGTGTAGTAGGGCTAGAGTCTGCTAGAGTTGGGGTGTTTTGCGGGTCAGGTGATATTGCAGCTACACCTAATGGGCTATTTGATTTATCAGGTGTCACTACCTTTTCCAAATACTTTGCTTGTGCTCCTCCGCGATCAGCAATCGCCCTCTTCCTTTTGAACGTCTGATACACAAGAACATCATTTGAATGGATAAATATGGTATGATGACAGATGGAATATGTACTAAAAATGGATAGGTAGGGCGTATTCACATACACGATGTGCAAACTAAGCTAATGGCAGTGCAACAAAGTAGAAGCAATGCAAAGCATCAGTTGCAAGATGTGCGACCAATATAACCGTGGAAAGTTAGAGCAATCACCTTGATGGGTGAATAAGATAGGGCATCTGCCTCTGGCTCCTCCACTAGGGAGCTACATTGACTTAGGTCTCCCTCTAGCTCAGAATCACTGTTAGGATCATATTCTGAGCATGAATCTGTAGGTGGAGAGCATTTGCATTGCATTGCATCCAGACTTGATTTCAGTCCCTTAATGCCAAGTTTGACATCCATGGCATTGTTCTGCTTTATTCTTTTCTTGCGCGCAAGCTCATAATCATTATGATGTTGTTCAGCATCTGAGATTCATGAAAACATAAAAAGTAGTTAGATTATCTATGGAATGCATTGCGGATTCAACTCAAAGAGTGTCTCCCTATAAACCCCTGCATATGCAAAGTTCACCCCCAACTGTGCTGACCAAACCACACACAGAAATACAAACCCCTTATGTCTCTATAACAGGCAGACACACATTTCAAAACTGAAGTAGGAACATTAGAATCATATCAAATTCGTATTTGAACAAATAAATCAAGGAATTATGAGTGGCATAATGTTTAGCTTCAAGGGTGGAGTGTTGGTAGTGCGACACAAAGCAAGTAGGCAGATTGTATTCCATGTAAAAGATCGTAGCCTATGTAAAAGCTGGAAATGACACTTTCTTTCTATACATGCAGTGTTCGTTGCCCACACATGATGGAAGAGATCACACAGAGAAATACTATTCACTCATGTCTATGGTTCCAGTATTTTGAAACAGGGTGGTCCACCCTAAAAGAATATTGACAACAAATATGAGAAGGCAAGCATAGATGTAGTGAATCAATCATTTACTTGTGAGCTCACTAGGACAAGTATGCAGAATTGTAACTGCAGTAAGAGACCGTCCAAAATCTGAATCAAGAAGTTTGTCTAGCACTTACTGTTTGCAACTAATCGATGTGAATAATTGGATATCATATCGAATGAGTAAGAAAGAAAAGTAAAATTGTCAACAAACCTGGCATGCAGTAGTAATCTGGGTCAATGTCACTACGACCAACAATCCAAAATGACTAGTGTCTATTCCTAGGGCCGGAATTTTGAAACCCTGTGAACTTTACAGGTACTAAATATTACTGAAATACATATGAACCATTAAGTGTAGGTAGCACTCAGCACACAACAAACCCTAATGACAGTCCTGCCTAATGAGTAACGAATCAATTAGAAAATGGGTGATGAGGAGTGGCTGCTGAAGTGCTGAGTGTTGAGGACGTATCTCAGGATAAATCGGGTTGGCGTAGTGGGTGCTGCACGCCTGAGCCCTGAACGGACTGGGAAGGTAGGCACGGCGGCGCGCCCGGGCAGCGGTGACGCTGTAGGGCGAGCGGCTCCTCACCTCCTCCTAGTATGGCGTCTCCTCCTAGAGTCATGCCGTCCGGGGACGGCAAGTCGCCGGCGAGGCAGGCGGCTGGGGGCGAGTAGAGATCGGAAGCGCGCAGCAGAACAGAGGGGAATCGGGGCCTGGGACGACCCAAAATCCCAGGGTGGGCCGGCCCACTGTGGGCACCCTATAGAGATACACACCCGAGCGGTGAACATGCATTTTCGAAACTAAATTAGGAACATTTAGCTGACCAATTAAACGACTCTATTTTAATAATATCAGATTCGTATTTGAACAACTAAGCTTGTTTAGCTTGATGGGTGGAGCAGTGCTATTATGACATGAAGCACATATTCTGATCGTATAGTGATCATAAAAGGGGGAAACCCTAAGCATTTTTTTTAGCAAAAGAGGGTTTCCCCTCTGATTTCTATTAAAGAAACCACCACGTAACCAACATGATCAATTAAACCCTAAGCCTTATCAATTAAACCGTATTATGACTGTGCCATGGCAGATTTAAAGCTGCAAACCGGAGAAATGATATTTAGCATCCATTGTTTGCTTCGAACTAAGAACTAAATTCTAAGAGCTGAAAAGAAAGTAGAGTAACCAAGTTACGATCTATTTTCTGGTTGAGATCAAAAAGTTGAGGAGATATGAAGTACCACCTCTCTTGCGGCGCCGTGTAGGCATCAGGGGTGCAATGCTGTGGTGGCGCTGAAGCAGATCTGCGACGGTAGACGGGTGCATCGGGGGATAAGTCTCGTTGCAGTGGAAGAGAAGGTCGTGTGAGCGGCCCCGACAAAGAGGACGATGGCGCCGATGAAGCGAGAGGACGCGAGTCAAGGCTCTTGGTCTGTCGCCGTGGATGAGAAACGTCCATCTCTAGCAGTGGACGATGCGGTCTTGGCAGGCGCTGTCGGCGTCCTGGGAACGGGGGTCCCCAGACTTGCATGCCTGCGGCCCACGGCGTGGCTCCACCAGCGGCCCCGTACGGCCCATCTTCACCAGCAAACACTCAAGACCCTCGCGAGGGGCCAAGCCTCGCGAGGCGGACGACGCAAGACCTCCTCGGGGGTGGCCTCACCAGGCCTGATCGCGAGGGGCGGAGAGATCAAGGCAAGGGGCACCTCGCGAGGTTCCAGGGACGCAAGCCATGATGACTGGAGCCAGGCGGGTGCCAGCACGCACAGTGTCCTCATTTCCTCTTTGGTGCTAAAGAGGCAAGCGCAGGCGAGGAGTCCCGAGGCATCAGGCAAAGGTTGCCATATCGGTGCAACGAGACAAAGACCAGCAGGACGGCAGGACGGAGGTCACCGTGGAGCCCAAGACGGCGTCACCACCAGAGCCTTTGGCAGGCGAAGACCACCTTTAGTCAGGATAACTTGTACTAGTTGTCTCCCTTCGAATTTGGCCGTTGTGGCATCCCTTCCCGCTCAATATTTGGGAAGAGGACCAGGGCCTCTATAAATAGGGCTAGCCACCATCCTAGCAAGGGGACGGAGGACGGATCATTCAGATCATCCTCAACCACACAAGCTCACCAAGCACAAGAACACCTCTCCTCAGGAGGCTGTTCTACCCTTGTAACTGTTCATCCTCAGCCCAAGAGGCAATCCATCGCACCACACTGGAGTAGGGAATTACACCACATCGGTGGCCCGAACCAGTATAAACTCTTGTGTCTCTCGTTCTTTGGGTTCGCCGAGCTAGGCCTTGCGATCGTTGTGAGAGCGAGCTAGGGAGAGAGAGATCTTCGTGCGCACCCCAGTGTTCGAACCTCAAGGGTTTTCCGGAACACGAAATCCGACATTAGGCGTGCCAGGTAGGGGTGCGCCGAAGCTTTCCTTCCACCGGTCCGCGTCCCATCGCTTCGTCGCATCCATGGCGGACGCTCGTCGAGCCCGCCCTGAGCGTCGGGCCGCCCTCGCCGCCCGCGTCGCTCAGACAGCTCCTGTCGGCGGGCCTCCCTGTCGTTCCCCGTCGCCCGCCACCAACGCTACCACCGGCCCCGCGGGAAATGAGCAGCAAGCATCCTCTCTGCACCCCTCTATGCGGCGGGACGGCCGCACCGCCACTCTGTCGCTGACCCCAGCTGGCTTGTCGTCCCACGCTTGTCGCACTCCCACCGACGCGCCGGCCGCGCTGCTCATGGCGCGCGAGCTCCTGCGCTACCGCCCCGTCGACGACTCTACGAGGACTAGCTGGACCGCATCGCTGAGCTCGTCAGCGCTACAGGGGGCTCCCCCCACCATCCCTCTCGCTGCCTCGCCCTCCGCCATCCATGGGCGACGTGGCTCACGGAGTGCCTCCACCACCTCTGCACCAAGACGGCGCTCTGGCGCCAAGGCGCGCGGCTCCCCAGCGCGACCCACCGCGTCGGGCGCCCGCGCGAGAAGAAGGAAGCTGCCAAGAAGTTCCCCGGCCGCAAGAGAATGCTCCCGCGCTCCCAGCGCCACCGCGACAAGACCGCGTGCCGCCTGCAGTGGCGGTGCGCGAGCGTCAAGGGCAGGCTCCGCATCAGCAAAGGGCCCCGGTGGCCACGGCAGGCTGTCGTGCTTTCACTCCTGAGCTGCGTAGCGTTGCCTAGCCGGGCAAGTTCAAGCCGGACCTGCCTCCTCGCTACGACGGCAGCCCCGTGATACGTCTCCAACGTATCTATAATTTATGAAGTATTCATGCTATTATATTATCCTTCTAGGATGTTTTATATGCATTTATATGCTATTTTATATGATTTTTGGGACTAACCTATTAACCTAGAGCCCAGTGCCAGTTTCTGTTTTTTCCTTGTTTTTGAGTTTTACAGAAAAGGAATACCAAACGGAGTCCAATTGACATGCCAATTTTTGATGATTTTTTATGGACCAAAAGAAGCCTCCGGAGCAAAAGAGTTGGGCCAGAAGAGTCCCGAGCTGTCCACAAGGGTGGAGGGCGCGCTCACCCCCCTGACGTGAGACCTACGCCAAAAAATCCTATAAATACTGAAACCTCCAGAAAATAACCTAGATCGGGAGTTCCGCCGCCGCAAGCCTCTGTAGACACCAAAAACCAATCGGGACCCTGTTCCGGCACCCTGCCGGAGGGGGGATCCCTCACCGGTGGCCATCTTCATCATCCCGACGCTCTCCATGACGAGGAGGGAGTAGTTCACCCTCGGGGCTGAGGGTATGTACCAGTAGCTATGTGTTTGATCTCTCTCTCTCTCGTGTTCTTGAGGTGGTATGATCTTGATGTATCGCGAGCTTTGCTATTATAGTTGGATCTTATGATGTTTCTCCCCCTCTACTCTCTTGTAATGGATTGAGTTTTCCCTTTGAAGTTATCTTATCGGATTGAGTCTTTAAGGATTTGAGAACACTTGATGTATGTCTTGCATGTGCTTATCTGTGGTGACAATGGGATATCACGTGATCTACTTGATGTATGTTTTGGTGATCAACTTGCGGGTTCAGTGACCTTCTGAACTTATGCATAGGGGTTGGCACACGTTTTCGTCTTGACTCTCCGGTAGAAACTTTGGGGCACTCTTAGAAGTTCTTTGTGTTGGTTTGAATAGATGAATCTGAGATTGTGTGATGCATATCGTATAATCATGCCCGCGGATACTTGAGGTGACATTGGAGTATCTAGGTGACATTAGGGTTTTGGTTGATTTGTATCTTAAGGTGTTATTCTAGTATGAACTCTATGATAGATCGAGCGGAAAGAATAGCTTCGTGTTATTTTACTACGGACTCTTGAATAGATCGATTAGAAAGGATAACTTTGAGGTGGTTTCGTACCCTACCATAATCTCTTCGTTTGTTCTCCGCTATTAGTGACTTCAGAGTGACTCTTTGTTGCATGTTGAGGGATAGTTATATGATCCAATTATGTTATTATTGTTGAGAGAACTTGCACTAGTGAAAGTATGAACCCTAGGTCTTGTTTCCTAGCATTGCAATACCGTTTGTGCTCACTTTTATCATTAGCTACCTTGCTGTTTTATATTTTCAGATTACAAAAACCTATATCTACCATCCATATTGCACTTGTATCACCATCTCTTCGCCGAACTAGTGCACCTATACAATTTACCATTGTATCGGGTGTGTTGGGGACACAAGAGACTCTTTTATGAGTTGAGCTACTGTTATGACATATAATGATGCTAAAAAAGGTGATTGAAATTATCATTGATAAAACTTATGCACTTGCTAGCATTCACACTTCATAAATTATTTCTTTTATCATTTACCTATTCGAGGACGAGCAGGAATTAAGCTTGGGGATGCTGATACGTCTCCAACGTATCTATAGTTTATGAAGTATTCATGCTATTATATTATCCTTCTAGGATGTTTTATATGCAATTATATGCTATTTTATATGATTTTTGGGACTAACCTATTAACCTAGAGCCCAGTGCCAGTTTCTGTTTTTTCCTTGTTTTTGAGTTTTACAGAAAAGGAATACCAAACGGAGTCCAATTGACATGCCAATTTTTGATGATTTTTTATGGACCAAAAGAAGCCTCCGGAGCAAAAGAGTTGGGCCAGAAGAGTCCCGAGCTGTCCACGAGGGTGGAGGGCGCGCCCACCCCCCTGGGCGTGGGCCCCTGCCTCGTGGACAACCCGGAGACCCCCCCTGACGTGAGACCTACGCCAAAAAATCCTATAAATACTGAAACCTCTAGAAAATAACCTAAATCGGGAGTTCCACCGCCGCAAGCCTCTGTAGCCACCAAAAACCAATCGGGACCCTGTTTCGGCACCCTGCCGGAGGGGGGATCCCTCACCGGTGGCCATCTTCATCATCCCGGCGCTCTCCATGACGAGGAGGGAGTAGTTCACCCTCGGGGCTGAGGGTATGTACCAGTAGCTATGTGTTTGATCTCTCTCTCTCTCTCGTGTTCTTGAGGTGGTATGATCTTGATGTATCGCGAGCTTTGCTATTATAGTTGGATCTTATGATGTTTCTCCCCCTCTACTCTCTTGTAATGGATTGAGTTTTCCCTTTGAAGTTATCTTATCGGATTGAGTCTTTAAGGATTTGAGAACACTTGATGTATGTCTTGCATGTGCTTATCTGTGGTGACAATGGGATATCACGTGATCTACTTGATGTATGTTTTGGTGATCAACTTGCGGGTTCAGTGACCTTGTGAACTTGTGCATAGGGGTTGGCACACGTTTTCGTCTTGACTCTCCGGTAGAAACTTTGGGGCACTCTTAGAAGTTTTTTGTGTTGGTTTGAATAGATGAATCTGAGATTGTGTGATGCATATCGTATAATCATGCCCGCGGATACTTGAGGTGACATTGGAGTATCTAGGTGACATTAGGGTTTTGGTTGATTTGTATCTTAAGGTGTTATTCTAGTATGAACTCTATGATAGATCAAGCGGAAAGAATAGCTTCGTGTTATTTTACTACGGACTCTTGGATAGATCGATTAGAAAGGATATCTTTGAGGTGGTTTCGTACCCTACCATAATCTCTTCGTTTGTTCTCCGCTATTAGTGAATTCGGAGTGACTCTTTGTTGCATGTTGAAGGATAGTTATGTTGGAAATATGCCCTAGAGGCAATAATAAATAGGTTATTATTATATTTCCTTGTTCATGATAATCGTTTATTATCCATGCTAGAATTGTATTGATAGGAAACTCAGATACATGTGTGGATACATAGACAACACCATGTCCCTAGTAAGCCTCTAGTTGACTAGCTCGTTGATCAATAGATGGTTACGGTTTCCTGACCATGGACATTGGATGTCGTTGATAGCGGGATCACATCATTAGGAGAATGATGTGATGGACAAGACCCAATCCTAAGCCTAGCACAAGATCGTGTAGTTCGTTTGCTCAGAGCTTTTCTAATGTCAAGTATCACTTCCTTAGACCATGAGATTGTGCAACTCCCGGATACCGTAGGAATGCTTTGGGTGTGCCAAACGTCACAACGTAACTGGGTGGCTATAAAGGTGCACTACGGGTATCTCCGAAAGTGTCTGTTGGGTTGGCACGAATCGAGACTGGGATTTGTCACTCCGTGTAAACGGAGAGGTATCTCTGGGCCCACTCGGTAGGACATCATCATAATGTGCACAATGTGACCAAGGAGTTGATCACGTGATGATGTGAGTTACGGAACGAGTAAAGAGACTTGCCGGTAACGAGATTGAACAAGGTATAGGGATACCGACGATCGAATCTCGGGCAAGTAACATACCGATGGACAAAGGGAATTGCATATGGGATTGATTGAATCCCCGACATCGTGGTTCATCCGATGAGATCATCGTGGAACATGTGGGAGCCAACATGGGTATCCAGATCCCGCTGTTGGTTATTGACCGGAGAACGTCTCGGTCATGTCTGCATGGTTCCCGAACCCGTAGGGTCTACACACTTAAGGTTCGATGACGCTAGGGTTATAGGGAAAGTATGTACGTGGTTACCGAATGTTGTTCGGAGTCCCGGATGAGATCCCGGACGTCATGAGGAGTTCCGGAATGGTCCGGAGGTAAAGATTTATATATGGGAAGTCCTGTTTTGGTCACCGGAAAAGTTTCGGGTGAAATCGGTAATGTACCGGGACCACCGGGAGGGTCCCGGGGGTCCACCAAGTGGGGCCACCAGCCCCAGAAGGCTGCGTGGGCCAAGTGTGGGAGGGGACCAGCCCCAGGTGGGCTGGTGCGCCCCCCACCAAGGCCCAAGGCGCATGGGAGAGTGGGAGGGGGCAAACCCTAGGTCCAGATGGGCCTTAGGGCCCATCTAGTGGGGCGCCCCCCCCTCTCCTCCCCTTGGCCGCCCCCCCTTGATGGGATCTAGGGCTGGACGCCTCCTCTTGGGGGTGGAAACCCTAAGGGGGGCGCAGCCCCTCCCCCCCTATATATAGTTGAGGTTTGGGCTGCCCAAGACACACGAGAAAGTCTCCTTTTGGTGCTGCCCTACCCCTCTCCCTCCTCCTCCTCTCCCGCGGTGCTTGGCGAAGCCCTGCGGGATTGCCACGCTCCTCCATCACCACCACGCCGTCGTGCTGCTGCTGGATGGAGTCTTCCCCAACCTCTCCCTCTCTCCTTGCTGGATCAAGGCGTGGGAGACGTCACCGGGCTGCACGTGTGTTGAACGCGGAGGCACCGTACTTTCGGTGCTTAGATCGGAATCAACCGCGATCTGAATCGCTACGAGTACGACTCCCTCATCCGCGTTCTTGCAACGCTTCCGCATCGCGATCTACAAGGGTATGTAGATGCACTCCCCTTCCCTTCGTTGCTAGTAAACTCCATAGATTGATCTTGGTGATGCGTAGAAAATTTTGAATTTCTGCTACGTTCCCCAACAGTGGCATCATGAGCTAGGTCTATGCGTAGTTTCTATGCACGAGTAGAACACAAAGTAGTTGTGGGCGTCGATGTTGTCAATTCTTCTTGCCGCTACTAGTCTTATCTTGTTTCGGCGGCATTGTGGGATGAAGCGGCCCGGACCGACCTTACACGTACGCTTACGTGAGACAGGTTCCACCGACTGACATGCACTAGTTGCATAAGGTGGCTAGCGGGTGTCTGTCTCTCCCACTTTAGTCGGAACGGATTCGATGAAAAGGGTCCTTATGAAGGGTAAATAGAAATTGGCATATCACGTTGTGGTCTTACGTAGGTAAGAAACGTTCTTGCTAGAAACCTATACAAACCACGTAAAAACTTGCAACAACAATTAGAGGACGTCTAACTTGTTTTTGCAGCAAGTGCTATGTGATGTGATATGGCCAGAAGATATGATGAATGATATATGTGATGTATGAGATTGATCATATTCTTGTAATAGGGATCACGACTTGCATGTCGATGAGTATGACAACCGGCAGGAGCCATAGGAGTTGTCTTTATTTTTTGTATGACCTGCGTGTCATTGAATAACGCCATGTAAGTTGCTTTACTTTATTGCTAAGCGCGTTAGCCATAGAAGTAGAAGTAACCGTTGGCGTGACAACTTCAAGAAGACACAATGATGGAGATCATGATGATGGAGATCATGGTGTCATGCCGGTGACAAAGATGATCATGGTGCCCCGAAGATGGAGATCAAAGGAGCAAAATGATATTGGCCATATCATGTCACTATTTGATTGCATGTGATGTTTATCATGTTATGCATCTTATTTGCTTAGAACGACGGTAGTAAGTAAGATGATCCCTCACTAAAATTTCAAGAAAGTGTTCACCCTAACTATGCACCGTTGCGAAGGTTCGTCGTTTCGAAGCACCACGTGATGATCGGGTGTGATAGATTCTTACGTTCGAATACAACGGGTGTTGACGAGCCTAGCATGTACAGACATGGCCTCGGCACACACGCAATACACTTAGGTTGACTTGACGAGCCTAGCATGTACAGACATGGCCTTGGAACACAAGAGACCGAAAGGTCGAACATGAGTCGTATAGCAGATACGATCAACATGGAGATGTTCACCGATGATGACTAGTCCGTCTCACGTGATGATCGGACACGGCCTAGTTTGACTCGGATCATGTATCACTTAGATGACTAGAGGGATGTCTATCTGAGTGGGAGTTCATTAATCAGACAAACTTCATTATAATGAACATAGTCAAAAGGTCTTTGCGAATTATGTCTTGCGCTTTAAGTTCTACTGGTTTAGATATGTTCCTAGAGAAAATTTAGTTGAAAGTTGGTAGTAGCAATTATGCGGACTGGGTCCGTAAACTGAGGATTGTCCTCATTACTACACAGAAGGCTTATGTCCTTAATGCACCGCTCGGTGCTGAACCTCAGCGTCGTCTGTAGATGTTACGAAACATCTCACATACACGTTTTGATAACTACGTGATAGTTCAGTGCGGTTTAGAATTGTGGCACCCAAGACGTTTTTGAAACGTCGCAGAACATGTGAGATGTTCCGAAGACTGAAATTGGGATTTCAGACTAGTGCCCACGTCAAGAGGTATGAGACCTCTGACAAGTTTCTTAAGCCTGCAAACTAAGGGAGAAAAGCTCAATCGTTGAGCGTGTGCTCAGATTGTCTGAGTGCCACAATCGCTTGAATCGAGTGGGAGTTATTCTCCCAGATGAGATAGTGATAGTTCTCCATAGTCACTGCCACCAAGCTAGTAGAGCTTCGTGATGAACTATAACATATCAAGGATAGTTATGATGATCCTTGAGCTATTCGCGATGTTTGACACCGCGAGAGTAGAAATCAAGAAGGAGCATCAATTGTTGATGGTTAGTAGAACCACTAGTTTAAGAAGGGCAAGGGCAAAAGGGATACTTCATGAAACAGCAAGTCGTTTGCTGCTCTAGTGAAGAATCCCAAGGTTGAACCCAAACCCGAGACTAAGTGCTTCTGTAATAAGAGGAACGGTCACTGAAGCAGTACTACCCTAGATACTTGGTAGATGAGAAGGCAGGCAAGGTCGACAGAAGTATATTGGATATACGTTATATGAATGTGTACTTTACTAGTACTCCTAGCAGCACCAGGGTATTAGATACTAGTTCGGTTGCTAAGTGTTAGTAACTCGAAATAAAAGCTGTGGAATAAATGGAGACTAGCTAAAGGTGAGATGACGATATGTGTTGGAAGTGTTTCCAAGGTTGATGTGATCAAGCATCGCATGCTCCCTCTACCATCGAGATTTGGTGGTTGCGTTGAACATGATTGGATTATGTTTACCGCAAAACGGTTATTCATTTAAGGAGAATAATGGTTACTCTGTTTATTTGAATAATACCTTCAATGGTCTTGCACCTAAAATGAATCTCGATCGTAGTGATACACATGTTCATGCCAAAAAGGGTATATGATAGTAATGATAGTACCACATACTTGTGGCACTGCCACTTGAGTCATATTGGTATAGAACGCATGAGGAAGCTCCATGTGGATGGATCTTTGGACTCACTCAATTTTTGAAAAGATTGAGACATGCGAACCATGTCTATTGGTATATATGCATGAAGAAACACCATGCAAATGGATCGTTTAGACTCACTTGATTATGAATCACTTGAGACATGCAAATCATACCACATGGGCAAGATGACTGAAAGTCCTCGTTTTCAGTAAGATGGAACAAGAGAGCAACTTATTGGAAGTAATACATTTTGATGTACGCAGTCCAATGAGTGCTGAGGCATGCAGTGGATATCGTTATGTTCTTACTTCACAGATAATTTGAGTAGATGCTGAGTGTATTTACTTGATGAAACACTAGTCTGAATTATTGAAAGGTTCAAGTAATTTCAGAGTGAAGTTGAAGATCGTCGTAACAAGAGGATAAAATGTCTGTGATATGATCATAGAGATGAGTATCTGAGATGCGAGTTTGGCACACAATTGAGACATTGTGGAAAGTGTTTCACAATTAATACCGCCTGGAACACCATAGTGTGATGGTGTGTCCGAACATCATAACTACACCCTATTGGATATGGTGCATACCATGATGTTTCTTATCAAATTACCACTATCGTTTATGGGTTAGGCATTAGAGACAACCGCATTCACTTTAAAAGGGGCACCACGCAATTCCGTTGAGACGACACCGTTTAGAGAAACCTAAGTTGTCGTTTCTTAAAAGTTTGGGGCTGCGATGCTTATGTGAAAAAGTTTCAAGCTGATAAGCTCGAACCCAAAGCGGATAAATACATCTTCATAGAAAACCCAAAACAGTTGGGTATACCTCCTATTTCAGATCTGGAAGCAAAAGTAATTGCTTCTAGAAACGAGTCCTTTCTCGAGGAAAAGTTTCTCTCGAAAGAATTGAGTGGGAGTATGGTGGAGACTTGATAAGGTTATTGAACCGTCACTTCAACTAGGGTGTAGCAGGGCACAGGAAGTTGTTCCTGTGGCACCTACACCAATTGAAGTGGAAGCTGATGATAGTGATCATGAAACTTCGGATCAAGTCGCTACCAAACCTCGTAGGACGACGAGGATGCGTACTACTTCAGAGTGGTACGTGATCCTGTCTTGGAAGTCATGTTGCTAGACAACAATGAACCTACGAGCTATGGAGAAGCGATGGTGGGCCCATATTCCGACAAATGGTTGAGAGCCATGAAATCTGAGATAAATGGATCTTTGAGAAGAAGACGGACGTGGACGGTAATGTTACCGTCTATGAAGCTCGACTTGTGGCAAAGAGTATTTCCACAAGTTCAAGGAGTTGACTACGATGATATTTTCTCATCCGTAGCGATGCTTAAGTCCGTCGGAATCATGTTAGCATTAGCTGCATTTATGAAATCTGGCAGATGGATGTCAAAACAAGTTTCCTTACCAGTTTTCGTAAGGAAAGGTTGTATGTGATACAATCAGAAAGGTTTTGTCGATCCTAAGGATGCTAAAAGGTATGCTAGCTCCAGCGATCCTTCCATGGATTAGAGCAAGCATCTCGGAGTCAGAATATACGCTTTGATGGGGTGATCAAAGTTTTTGGGTTTATACAAAGTTTGTTAGAAACTTGTATTTACAATAAAGTGAGTGGGAGCGCTACAACATTTCTGATAAGTATATGTGAATGACATATTGTTGATCCGAAATGATGTAGAATTTCTGGAAAGCGTAAAGGGTTGTTTGAAAGGAGTTTTTCAAAGGAAGACCTGGATAAAAGCTACTTACATATTGGGCATAAAGGTCTATAGAGATAGATCAAGACGCCCGATGATACTTTCAAAGAACGCACACCTTGACATGATTTTGAAAGAGTTCAAAATAGATCAGCAAAGAAGGAGTTCTTGGCTGTGTTACAAGGTGTGAGTATTGAGTAAGACTCAAGACCTGACCACAGCAGAAGAGAGAGAAAGGACGAAGGTCGTCCCCTATGATTTAGACGTAGGCTCTACAGTATGCTATGTTGTGTACCGCACATGAAGTGTGCCTTGCCATGAGTTGGTCAAGGGGTACAATAGTGATCCGGGAATGGATCACATGACAGCGGTCGAACTTATCCTTAGTACCTAGTGGACTAAGGAATTTTCTCAATTATGGAGGTGAAAAGGAGTTCGTCGTAAAGGGTTACGTCGACGCGAACTTTGACACTAATCCGGATGACTCTGAGTAGTAAACCGGATTCGTATAGTAGAGCAATTACTTGAAATGGCTCCAAGTAGCGCGTGGTAGCATCCACAAGATGACATAGATATTCATAAAGCACACACGGATCTGAAAGGTTCAGACCTGTTGACTAATAACCTCTCTCACAAGCATAACATGATCAAACCAGAACACATTGAGTGTTAATCACATAGTGATGTGAACTAGATTGTTGACTCTAGTAAACTCTTGGGTGTTGGTCACATGGTGATGTGACATGTCAGTGTTAATCACATGGTGATGTGAACTAGATTATTGACTCTAGTGCAAGTGGGAGACTGTTGGAAATATGCCCTAGAGGCAATAATAAATAGGTTATTATTATATTTCCTTGTTCATGATAATCGTTTATTATCCATGCTAGAATTGTATTGATAGGAAACTCAGATACATGTGTGGATACATAGACAACACCATGTCCCTAGTAAGCCTCTAGTTGACTAGCTCGTTGATCAATAGATGGTTACGGTTTCCTGACCATGGACATTGGATGTCGTTGATAGCGGGATCACATCATTAGGAGAATGATGTGATGGACAAGACCCAATCCTAAGCCTAGCACAAGATCGTGTAGTTCGTTTGCTCAGAGCTTTTCTAATGTCAAGTATCACTTCCTTAGACCATGAGATTGTGCAACTCCCGGATACCGTAGGAATGCTTTGGGTGTGCCAAACGTCACAACGTAACTGGGTGGCTATAAAGGTGCACTACGGGTATCTCCGAAAGTGTCTGTTGGGTTGGCACGAATCGAGACTGGGATTTGTCACTCCGTGTAAACGGAGAGGTATCTCTGGGCCCACTCGGTAGGACATCATCATAATGTGCACAATGTGACCAAGGAGTTGATCACGTGATGATGTGAGTTACGGAACGAGTAAAGAGACTTGCCGGTAACGAGATTGAACAAGGTATAGGGATACCGACGATCGAATCTCGGGCAAGTAACATACCGATGGACAAAGGGAATTGCATATGGGATTGATTGAATCCCCGACATCGTGGTTCATCCGATGAGATCATCGTGGAACATGTGGGAGCCAACATGGGTATCCAGATCCCGCTGTTGGTTATTGACCGGAGAACGTCTCGGTCATGTCTGCATGGTTCCCGAACCCGTAGGGTCTACACACTTAAGGTTCGATGACGCTAGGGTTATAGGGAAAGTATGTACGTGGTTACCGAATGTTGTTCGGAGTCCCGGATGAGATCCCGGACGTCATGAGGAGTTCCGGAATGGTCCGGAGGTAAAGATTTATATATGGGAAGTCCTGTTTTGGTCACCGGAAAAGTTTCGGGTGAAATCGGTAATGTACCGGGACCACCGGGAGGGTCCCGGGGGTCCACCAAGTGGGGCCACCAGCCCCAGAAGGCTGCGTGGGCCAAGTGTGGGAGGGGACCAGCCCCAGGTGGGCTGGTGCGCCCCCCACCAAGGCCCAAGGCGCATGGGAGAGTGGGAGGGGGCAAACCCTAGGTCCAGATGGGCCTTAGGGCCCATCTAGTGGGGCGCCCCCCCTCTCCTCCCCTTGGCCGCCCCCCCTTGATGGGATCTAGGGCTGGACGCCTCCTCTTGGGGGTGGAAACCCTAAGGGGGGCGCAGCCCCCTCCCCCCCTATATATAGTTGAGGTTTGGGCTGCCCAAGACACACGAGAAAGTCTCCTTTTGGTGCTGCCCTACCCCTCTCCCTCCTCCTCCTCTCCCGCGGTGCTTGGCGAAGCCCTGCAGGATTTCCACGCTCCTCCATCACCACCACGCCGTCGTGCTGCTGCTGGATGGAGTCTTCCCCAACCTCTCCCTCTCTCCTTGCTGGATCAAGGCGTGGGAGACGTCACCGGGCTGCACGTGTGTTGAACGCGGAGGCACCGTACTTTCGGTGCTTAGATCGGAATCAACCGCGATCTGAATCGCTACGAGTACGACTCCCTCATCCGCGTTCTTGCAACGCTTCCGCATCGCGATCTACAAGGGTATGTAGATGCACTCCCCTTCCCTTCGTTGCTAGTAAACTCCATAGATTGATCTTGGTGATGCGTAGAAAATTTTGAATTTCTGCTACGTTCCCCAACAAGTTATATGATCCAATTATGTTATTATTGTTGAGAGAACTTGCACTAGTGAAAGTATGAACCCTAGGCCTTGTTTCCTACCATTGCAATACCGTTTGTGCTCACTTTTATCATTAGCTACCTTGCTGTTTTTATATTTTCAGATTACAAAAACCTATATCTACCATCCATATTGCACTTGTATCACCATCTCTTCGCCGAACTAGTGCACCTATACAATTTACCATTGTATCGGGTGTGTTGGGGACGCAAGAGACTCTTTATTATTTGGTTGCAGGGTTGTTTGAGAAAGACCATCTTCATCCTACGCCTCCCACGGATTGATAAACCTTAGGTCATCCACTTGAGGGAAATTTGCTACTGTCCTACGAACCTCTGCACTTGGAGGCCCAACAACGTCTACAAGAAGAAGGTTGCGTAGTAGACATCAAGCTCTTTTCTGGCGCCGTTGCCGGGGAGGTGAGTGCTTGAAGGTATATCTTTAGATCTTGCAATCGAATCTTTTAGTTTCTTGTTTTATCACTAGTTTAGTCTATAAAATAAAACTACAAAAAATGAATTAATGTTGTCTCATATGCTTCATCTTTTTAATGTCTTTCATGAAAATGATGGGAAGGAAAATTGTGCTCAAGTACTAGAAGAAGAATTACATAGAATGCTTGGCATAAAATATGTGAATGATGATCATGATTGCAATGTTGCTGGTATGAATTCTTTGAATACCCATGATGCTAATTATATGCAAAGCCACAAGCTTGGGGATGCTATGTTTGATGAAGATGATATTTTTTCTCCCCCGAGTTTTGATGAGCAAATTTATTATGATGAAAGCATGCCACCTATCTATGATGATTATTGTGATGACATGTATGCTATAAAGAATAAAGATAACCATGAAACTTGTCATCATGATTTTAATTTTCAATTGGATTATGCCTCACATGATAGTTATTTTGTTAAGTTTGCTCCCACTACTATTCATGAGAAGAAATTTGCTTATGTGGAGAGTAATAAAAATTATATGCTTATGCATCATGAAAAGAGTGCCTTATGTGATATTTATATTGTTTAATTCATTCATGATGCTACTGAAAATTATTATGAGGGAGGAATATATGCTTGTAGGAATTGCAATAATATCAAGTTTCCTCTCTATGTGTTGAAAATCTTGAAGCTATGCTTGTTTTGCTTTCCTATGCTAGTTGATTATTGTTCTCATAAGCTGTTTGCTCACAAAATCCCTATGCATAGGAAGTGGGTTAGGCTTAAATGTGCTAGTCATATGCTTCGTGATCCTCCCGTTATGTTTCAATTCTTATCTTTTATGTGAGCATCATTGAAATCATCATGCCTAGCTAGGGGCGTTGAACGTTAGCGCTTGTTGGGAGGCAACCCAATTTTATTTTTATTCCTTGCTTTTTGTTCCTGTTTAGTAATAAATAAATCATCTAGCCTCTGGTTAGATGTGGTTTTGTGTTTTAATTAGTGTTTGTGCCAAGTAAAACCTATAGGATCTTCTTGGATGATAGCTATTTGATCTTGCTAAAAATTCCAGAAACTTTCTGCTCACGAAAACAATTGTTAAAAATCACCAGAAAGTGATAAAATACTGATTCCAATTGCAGTAGATCAATAATCAAATTATCTAGGTCTTCCTATTTTGGTACATTTTTCTGAGTTCCAGAAGTATACGTTTGATACATATTACTACAGACTGTTCTGTTTTTGACAGATTCTGTTTTCTATCTGTTGTTTGCCTATTTTGATGAATCTATGAGTAGTATCGGAGGGTATGAACCATAGAGAAGTTGGAATACAGTATATATTACACCATATGAATTTAGAATGAGTTCACAACAGTACATAAGTGGTGATTTATTTTCTTATACTAACGGAGCTTACGAGTTTCTGTTAAGTTTTGTGTTGTGAAGTTTTCAAGTTTTGGGTAAAGATTCGATGGACTATGGAATAAGGAGTGGAAAGATCCTAAGCTTGGGGATGCCCAAGGAACCCCAAGGTAATATTAAAGGACAACCAAGAGCCTAAGCTTGGGGATGCCCCGGATGGCATACCCTCCTTCGTCTTCGTTCATCGGTAACTTTACTTGGAGCTATATTTTTATTCACCACATGATATGTGTTTTGCTTGGAGCGTCATTTTATTTTGTTAGTATTTGCTTGCTGTTATTTAGAATAATGTTTTGCATCTCTAGTTTCAATAAAAATTTCAAGGATAGCTTTTACTATGCTTATTTTGCAAGTATACATGTTGCTGTTTCAAAACAGAAAGTTTACCGCTGTTGCAAAAATTCCCTAGAAAAGTCAGAATGTGATAAAATGTTCAAACTTTTTGCATAATAAGCTCTGATAAATTTTCTACATTGTGGTAGAATTTCATAATGTTTGGAGTTAGGGAAGTATGATGAATCTTGCATTCTTTACAGACTGTATTGTTTTGGCAGATTGCTGTTATGTTTGCATATGTTTGCTTGTTTAATGATTCTATTTGAGGACAGGAGTATTAAATATGCAGAGACATTTAGTATGCAATGTTGAATAATAATTTTTTTGATTTGCTACAGTAGAGAATGATAAGGTTTTTGCATTGGTTTATACTAACTTATCTCACGAGTTCTTGTTGAGTTTGGTGTGGATGAAGCTTTCGAGATTTAGGAAACCGTGATATAAAAGGAATTAAGGAAACGCAAAAGTTCAAGCTTGGGGATGCCCAAGGCACACCAAGATAATATTTCAAGAAGTCAAGCATCTAAGCTTGGGGATGCCCCGGTAGGCATCCCACCTTTCTTCTTCAACAATTATCGGTTAGTATCGGTTGAGCCTAAGTTTTTGCTTCTTCACATGATGAGTGCTATCCTTGAAATGTCGTTTTATTTTGTTTTGCTTGCTGTTTGAATAATATCCCAAGATCTGAAATTCTTAAATGAGAGAGAGTCTTCACATAGCTACATAATTATTTAACTACTCATTGATCTTCACCTATATCTTTTTGGAGTAGTTTGTCATTTACTCGTGTGCTTCACTTATATCTTATGAGTAAATGGTTGAATGATTTGACTGTAATAAATCTGAAATTATATATGTTTCATATGCCTTTCCCATGGGGAGTAATGCCTTCACATATAAGAAGTAGAGGTGGTAAATTTTTTGAAGGTTAGCAAACATTGTATTGGTCACTTGAACAATTCATGAAAGAATATTGAAGGAAGAGAGATTTCACATATAAATATACTATCTTGGACATCTTCTATGATTGTGAGCCCCATTAATTATTTTCAAACCTGAGCAAATTAGTTGAAGTTGGACAAGGAAGACAACATAATGAGTTATGCTTGGGTTTATTTGTATAGAAGTTATATTGTTATAGATCCTCCAACATGTGGTGCTTGCTATTTAGAATCCTTTGCTAGCCAAAATTTCTGTACTAAGCGGGAATACTCCTTGTGCATCCAAATTCCTTGAACCAAGTTTATTCCATGAGTATCCACCATATCTACCTATATGTGGTATTTACCTACCGTTCCAAGTAAATTTGCATGTGCCAAACTCTAAACCTTCAAATAATAATCTGTTTTGTATGCCCGAATCGCTCATGTAGCGACTAGGGGCTGTCAGTATCTTCCATGCTAGGTGGGTTATTCTCAGAGTGGACTCCGCTCATCATTCACGAGAGAATGGCTGGTAACCGGGATGCCTAGTCCTATGATCAAAAGATCAAAAACAAATTCGCAAATAATTTAAACAAAACTCCCCCAGGATTGTTGATAGTTGGACGGCACTCGTTGTTTCGGACAAGCCGTGGAGTGTGATTGTTGGTGGAGGGGGAGTAAAATCTTTACCTTTCTGTTTGGGAACCGCCTATAATGTATCTAGTATGGAAGATATTGGGAACTCTTGGTCATTATGTTGACAATGAAAGCATACCTCTCAAAATTATTTTCATCTCCGTTTTAAAGCTTCGAGCTCTGGCACCTTTGCAAATCCCTGCTTCCCTCTGCGAAGGGTCTATCTTTTACTTTTATGCAAGAGTCAATAGTATTCCTTCTCATTCCAACCTACTCTTTAGTTGGCAAGCATCATGTGGTGGAGAAAGATCTAAGCATATATGGCCATTCAAATATATTTGATCATGAATTATTATTGTTGACAATTATCTATATGATAAATAAGTTGGGAGGCGAAACATTAAGCCCCTATCTTTCTCTGTGTTCGATGGATGCTATTTGTTCTAAAAATATGCTTTGAGTGGTAGCAATCATGGAAGACTATATGATAGTTGAGTATGTGGGATTTGCTAAATCAAAGCTCTTACATAGACCCTTCCTGAAAATAAGATGAATTGCAATTGTTTGATGACTGAGAACATAGTTTGTTAGTTTTCAAGAAAGTTTATGGTCTATGCTTTAACATGTGAATAGCTTATTACTTGATCATGAAAACTTTTATGAGTTGAGCTACTGTTATGACATATAATGATGCTAGAAAAGGTGATTGAAATTATCATTGATAAAACTTATGCACTTGCTAGCATTCACACTTCATAAATTATTTCTTTTATCATTTACCTATTCGAGGACGAGCAGGAATTAAGCTTGGGGATGCTGATACGTCTCCAACGTATCTATAGTTTATGAAGTATTCATGCTATTATATTATCCTTCTAGGATGTTTTATATTCATTTATATGCTATTTTATATGATTTTTGGGACTAACCTATTAACCTAGAGCCCAGTGCCAGTTTCTGTTTTTTCCTTGTTTTTGAGTTTTACAGAAAAGGAATACCAAACGGAGTCCAATTGACATGCCAATTTTTGATGATTTTTTATGGACCAAAAGAAGCCTCCGGAGCAAAAGAGTTGGGCCAGAAGAGTCCCGAGCTGTCCACGAGGGTGGAGGGCGCGCCCACCCCCTGGGCGTGGGCCCCTGCCTCGTGGACAACCCGGAGACCCCCCCTGACGTGAGACCTACGCCAAAAAATCCTATAAATACTGAAACCTCTAGAAAATAACCTAAATCGGGAGTTCCACCGCCGCAAGCCTCTGTAGCCACCAAAAACCAATCGGGGCCCTGTTTCGGCACCCTGCCGGAGGGGGGATCCCTCACCGGTGGCCATCTTCATCATCCCGGCGCTCTCCATGACGAGGAGGGAGTAGTTCACCCTCGGGGCTGAGGGTATGTACCAGTAGCTATGTGTTTGATCTCTCTCTCTCTCTCGTGTTCTTGAGGTGGTATGATCTTGATGTATCGCGAGCTTTGCTATTATAGTTGGATCTTATGATGTTTCTCCCCCTCTACTCTCTTGTAATGGATTGAGTTTTCCCTTTGAAGTTATCTTATCGGATTGAGTCTTTAAGGATTTGAGAACACTTGATGTATGTCTTGCATGTGCTTATCTGTGGTGACAATGGGATATCACGTGATCTACTTGATGTATGTTTTGGTGATCAACTTGCGGGTTCAGTGACCTTCTGAACTTATGCATAGGGGTTGGCACACGTTTTCGTCTTGACTCTCCGGTAGAAACTTTGGGGCACTCTTAGAAGTTCTTTGTGTTGGTTTGAATAGATGAATCTGAGATTGTGTGATGCATATCGTATAATCATGCCCGCGGATACTTGAGGTGACATTGGAGTATCTAGGTGACATTAGGGTTTTGGTTGATTTGTATCTTAAGGTGTTATTCTAGTATGAACTCTATGATAGATCGAGCGGAAAGAATAGCTTCGTGTTATTTTACTACGGACTCTTGAATAGATCGATTAGAAAGGATAACTTTGAGGTGGTTTCGTACCCTACCATAATCTCTTCGTTTGTTCTCCGCTATTAGTGACTTCAGAGTGACTCTTTGTTGCATGTTGAGGGATAGTTATATGATCCAATTATGTTATTATTGTTGAGAGAACTTGCACTAGTGAAAGTATGAACCCTAGGTCTTGTTTCCTAGCATTGCAATACCGTTTGTGCTCACTTTTATCATTAGCTACCTTGCTGTTTTATATTTTCAGATTACAAAAACCTATATCTACCATCCATATTGCACTTGTATCACCATCTCTTCGCCGAACTAGTGCACCTATACAATTTACCATTGTATCGGGTGTGTTGGGGACACAAGAGACTCTTTGTTATTTGGTTGCAGGGTTGTTTGAGAGAGACCATCTTCATCCTACGCCTCCCACGGATTGATAAACCTTAGGTCATCCACTTGAGAGAAATTTGCTACTGTCCTACAAACCTCTGCACTTGGAGGCCCAACAACGTCTACAAGAAGAAGGTTGCGTAGTAGACATCACCCCGACCCCACGGAGTTCTTGCAGCTCTACGAGCTGAGCATCGAGGCGGCCAACGGTGACAAAAAAGTCATGGTGAACTGGTTCCCCATGGCTCTCAAGGACGGCACACGCTTGTGGCTCCGGAACCTGCCTCTCGGCTCGATCTCCTCCTGGGATGAGATGCGCGACCGCTTCGTCGCCAACTTCCAGGGCACTCGCGACCACCCGCCGGCCGCGGGTGACCTGCGCCGCATCAAGCAGCAGTCGGGAGAGACTCTGCAAAGTACATCCAGCGCTTCAACATCGTTCGTCTCAAGATCCCCAAGGTGACGGACGAGGCCATCATTTCGGCGTTTTTTGATGGCGTCCGCGATGTCAAGATGAAGGAGGAGCTCGCCATGCACGAGGATCTATGCACGGCTTTGGAGCTGTTCAACCTGGCGACCAAGTGCGCAAGAGCTGAGGAGGGGCACCTTTCCCTCCTCGAGCTCCCAGCTACCGACCCGGAGGAGAAGAAAGCCAAGGCCAAGGACGTGAAGCGCAAGGGAGTAGCCGTGCTCGCGGCGGAGCCGGATACGAAGCGTGGCCGGGACCATCCCGAGTCGTCCAAGAGCAGCCGACCGTTCTGCGCCTTCCACAACGTACACAGCCACAACACCAACGACTGTCAAGAGCTCAGGGCCATTCGAGATGGACGCTTCGGTCGATGCCCCGAGCGCAACGACCGGGGCTACGGCCGAGGAGGAGGACGAGGCGGAGGATGCTGGGACGATCGCGGCCCCCGCCAAGAGTGGCGCGACCGGCCTCGCGAGGACCGCTGGCAGGACCAGCCTCGTGAGGGCGCCTGGAGGGATCAGCCACGTGAGGACCGCCCCCAGGGCAACGCTGGTCTTCCTCCGCTGCCACCACCACCAAAAAGGAACGACGACCACCATCAGGACAAGGGGCTGGGGGCTTCCAGGAACCGTGCGCCATCGCCTGCATCTTGGGCGGAGCTCAAGCCCCAGCCTCTCAGCGTATCTTCAAGCAGTTTACTCGCGAGGTGAATGCAACCCTTCCTAGGCTCGAGGCCACACACCCTCTCAGGTGGTCCAAGTGTGCCATCACGTTCAGCTCAGCGGACCAGCTCAAGTGCGCGGCCACTGCTGGTGCCCTCCCGATGCTCTGCTCACCCGTCATCAGCAACGTACAAGTCACCAAGACCCTCATCGACGGCGGCGCAGGGTTTAACGTCCTGTCCGTCGAGACGTTCGACTGCCTCCAAGTGCCATACGATCAGATTCAGCCCACCAAGCCCTTCTCAGGAGTGACTGACGGCTCCACCACCTCGATAGGGCAGGTCCGCCTCCCTGTCACCTTCGGACAACGCGACAACTACCGCACCGAGCTCATCGACTTCGACGTTTCCCACATCCGTTTGTCGTACAACGCCATCCTCGGGTATCCGGCCCTAGCCAAGTTCATGGCGGTAACCCACCACGGCTACAACGTCCTCAAGATGCCAGGAAGCGGCGGGATCATCACAGTCCCTTTTGAAGAAAGAGATGCGGTGTGCTCCCTCAAGCGCGCCTTCCAACCCGCAGCAATCGAAGACCCCGACAACGATGGCGTGCAGTACCCTCCTGAGGCCATCCCCAAGAAGAAGAAGCAGCTACTCCGCATAGGACCTCAGGGGAGCGGCACCTCTGCCGGTGCCACATCAGGATCAGCGCCCGCGCCTGGGGCGCCTCCCTCCCTCGCATAGGAAGACGCGCTCGGCGCCCTCCTCGGGCAAGGCTCGGGGGCTCTCTTCTGGAGGGCCTCAGACCTAGCCCACGTCACGAGGGAGGCGCTCGGGCACCACGTGGAGGCGTGCTTTGCGGCACATTTCCCTCATGAGGACACCGGGCGAGGAGCGCCTGGCTCTCAGGAGTTCATCGCCAAGACCACTCAGGAGCTGCAGGATGCAAGGGCCATGCGCAGTGATCGCCGTCCACCTGGCGCGGCTCCCCATCCAGGCGAGGATGGCGGGCTGCGCGTCTGCATCGACATCCCAGGGCTCAACAGGGCCGCATCTCAGGAGCTCTTCTGGCCTTCGCGTATAGGACGTTGCGAGGGCCCACCTCACAGGTATGTTCGCATGCCGTTCGGCCTACCGAGCACGGCAGTCGCCTTCCAGCGCAGCTTGTGGAGCGTCTTGGCAGCTCAGGGGGCCAGGCACCACGCAGTCCTGGCGGAGATGGAGACGGTCCTCAAGGAACCGCCTGGACCCCCAGAGCCTCCCGAGGCTCAGGGCCCCGGTGGCTCGTGAGGAGCGACCCCTTCGCCATGCATCCTCAGCTACCCCAACATCCCTTCGACAATGGAACCAGGTGACATTTTCCAAGTTTATTCAGCTGGGAGCGCCCCCCGGGCTGCATCATTCCCAGGCTGCATGGGCCTATCCCTGCGGCATGTATCCTTTTACGTTTTTAGCTTACTCTGCTAGGGGCGCCCCTCGGGCTGCATCTTCCCCAGGCCGCTCGGGTCCGACCCGGTGGCATGTATCATTCTTGCATTCACCTAAGCTAGTTCGCTTTCCATGCATAATCTATCTATGGCTATCACCTGCTTGATTGTCACCCACCACGGGAGCCGCGCGCCGATCGTTTTCTTCAGGATCCTTCGCATAAGAAGGCTAGGCACGGCGTCTATGCTCGGGCCCGTTCCTGCAGCATCGATAAATCCAACGGCTGAGCTCTGTCTGGCGGGCCGGTCCCGTTCACGTCACCTCCTGGAGTCGTTGGTGCTTGGCCTTCTCAGGCGATAACCTCAGGAGATTCTTTCGGCGCAGAATTGTCTAACCATCTCACAGTACCGCCGCAGCTAACAAGAACCAAGACCAGGCGCAACCCGCCTTGAGGTAGGGCCTCGTGAGTCCCACGCTGGCTCACGAGTGCCCAGACACACCTCGTCTAGCCCTGCCGTGCAAGCCACGTGTCAGGGCGGGGCTGTACACACCCCAGGGGCTCCACTCAGAGGGATGCCTCACCCACGCACCAGTGGAAGCACCATGCCCCGCGCTGGCAGTCGACACGACCGAGGACTGGTTATGCTCGTGCAAGTGCGGAAGCGCTATGCTCCGCGCTGGTGATAAACAACTAAGGGCGGCCCCATGGCCGTATCAACCTCAGGGAGCCCCTGAGCTCAGTGTCTGGCCTCATCGCAACACCTCCCCCCGGGAGCATCGCGCGAGGGGGCTGGGCACGGGGGCTGCGCTCGGGTCACGCCCAAGCGTACGCCATCCTGCCAGGTCCCCGGGACCTGGTTGTCGCGCGCCCCTCCCGAGCCGAGCCTCGGCGAGGGAAAAGGTATGAAGGTCGTTTGAGCATCAAGGAGGACTCCTGAGCATTGCGACTCAGGAGCCTAACTGGCCATGTAGCCCCTCACTCCTTGGTCTCGTCCTGGTGATCTGGACGACCCAACAGCGGTTGAGGTATGCGTGGGGTCGGGCCCTGCCGACGTAGAACACTAGACCTATTCCTGCATCTCCTTTCCGTAAGCTGTTTGCGCGTCAAGGGGGACTCCTGAGCATCCGACTCAGGAGCCTAACCGTCCACGTAGTCCCTCACCCCTTGGTCTCGTCCTGGTGATCTGGATGACCCAACGGCGGCTGAGGTATGCGCGGGGTCGGGCCCTGCCGACGTAGAACGTAAATCAAATGGGAAGGAAATCGCAAAATCCCAAGCAAATATTACAAGACATATTGTTCTCCCGATACCAAACGCAAGTCTAAACGCCTCCACGAGGCATGGTGCATTTTGCATAAACTAAACAGGAAAGGAGCCACCAGCAAGTCATCTCGTCATCCCTGGATGTAGCCGCCATCGCCCGCAAGGGATGCTTCTTCTCTAGCGGCGTTGGCCTCACCTACACCACTCGCCGGAGTTGCAGGATCAGCAGCACCGCCAATCGAGGGTGCGGGGTCGAAGGCGCGGAACCTCTTCAGCAGGGCCTCCACCTGACCCTTCACGGCTTCGGCAGCAGCTGCGCAGGCTCGGTGTCCACGGGCTCCAGCAGCTCGTCAAGGCGGGCAGCGGGATCGCGAAGATGGAGGTGGTTGAAGACGCGCGTCAGCGCGGCTGAGGAAAGAACGCGGGCTTCCGCCTCTGCCAAGGGGCCGATACCGCTCACGACTTCCTCAAGCGCCTTGACCAGATAAGGAAGCAGCTGGGTGGGGCCCTCGTCGCCGGTAGCCAGCGGCTCCTCCAAGCCCTTCTCGTAAAGCGACCGCAGTGCCTTGCGAGACCTCTCCTCAAGGAGCTTGAAGGTCGTGCGGTCCTCGGCCAGGACCTTTGCCTTGGCATCAAGCTCGACTTTCTCCGCTTCCACCTCCCGCTTCAGCTTCTCCAGCCGGCTGCGCCCCGCGGCCTGCTCCTTCCCCAACTGCTCCAGCTCGGTGTCGCGACCCTTGACGGCGTCCTCTCGAGCCTTCATCTTCTCCTCCTTCGCCTATCGGCCACGAGCTTCTTCTGCATGCTCGCTATGCATAGTCTTCAGTTCGGCCTCCAGCAACCGGCAGCGATCCTGGGCGGCCCCAACATCTTTCAGCGCCACCACGCGAGCGGCCGCGGCTTGAGCGGCGGCCTGCTTATCCTTCTTGGAGGTTGCCGTTGCCTGGCTCAGCGCCGCCCGAACGGAAACGTCTGAATGAAGCCAGCCAGAGACCAGCTCCAGGCGCCCGACTACCAGGCGGGGGTCGGCGCCCCGAAGATCTTCTCGCAGCAGGGTCATCGCCGAAAGAGCGCGCTCCAGGACGTCAGGAGAAGGACCCGGAGATAGCAGTGCGACAGAAGGGGGAGGAAGCGATGTCGTCACCACGGCCTGGGAGGCCGAAAGCTCCTGAGCTATGGGGACCTCGGCGACCTCCGGAGCCAGCGGGGCCACGGGGGCTGACTCCTCCCGAGGATGCTCCCCCAAGCATCGCAAGGACGATCGGGCTGGAGAAATGCGAGCGCCGTTTCTACCTTTATCCGTGGACAGGGGTGCGGCCGCTGCAGGCAAGATGGCCCCGGGTAGCATCATCGTGTCCTCCTTCCTCCTCTTCACCGTGGGTGTCGGCCTAGTCAGGCAACAGAAAGCATCAAGACTCAGCAGCAGAAGAAGGAACAAGGCAAGACAAGAATACTCACTAGTCCACCGTGGTGTAGTCCCTCTGCTTCCTGAGCTTGAAGCCTGAGAGCCTCGCAGCCTGAGGCGCAGGCGCGCGGGCTCCAGGAGCGGAAGAGGGGGCAGCAGGTGGGCCGACAGCAGCCCCAGGCGGTGTCGGAGCAGGAGCGTCGTCTTGGGAGATCAGCGCCGACCTGCCCCTCGTCGGAACTTCGGCCGGAGGCCTCCTCCGGGGGCTGGCCTTGGACCTCGAGGAGTAGTGTGCAGCCCCCCTTTCCATGAGGACATCAGCCTCATCATCGTCATCAGGAAGGGTGCAGAGGATGGCGGCCTTGCGCAAGGGGGAGGTCTCCCCCATCCCCTCGGGGGTCGCCTCCGAGTCGCGCTCCTCGTCCTCCTCCTCTTCCTCCTCCCCGCGGGAATCGCCAGAAGACACGACCACCGGCGCCGTCGCCATCGGGGCCCCAGGGGGCGCCGGTGGCACTAGCCCGCGCTCGTCAAAGGTGGGCATGGCAGCCGCGACCCGCGCCCCGTCCTTGCGAAGGAACAAGGGAATGAAGGCACTCGGCGGATACTCCTCATCGTCCCCGACCAAGAGGCGAAGAGCCACATCCAGCTCTTCTCCATACAAGGCCTCTGGACTCAAGCGAAGCTTATCTTCGTCGCCCCCAAGCATCCACAAGGGGTGTGAGCGCACCTGGAGCGGAGCCACACGCAGCATCAGGAATTCCCTTAGGAGCATGGCCCCCGTTATCTTCGCTGCCTTTGCGTTGCCTGGCTTCAGGTCGGCGGTCATCTTCTCCAACACTGGCTTCACCCGGTCGTTAGTAAGCTTCGCGCAGAGCCACCCTTCGTCGGTCTGGGGCATTTCCGTCGGCAGCACCACCCGTGGGTGGACGCACTTGGCATCCATCATGACCCATTTGCTCCTGAAGCCCTCGGCCTTCTTTCCAGCCTTCGAGATCGTGTTGGCCTTGCCGGCTGCGACGAAGTTGGCGCACCCTGAGGTGTGGCCGTCATTGATCCGGAGGAAGAATAAGTGGCGCAACAGAGCCACGGACGGCACCACCCTGACGTATGACTCACAGTAGAAGGCGAAGATCGACAGGAGAAGAACAGAGTTGGGATGAAGATGAAGGGCATGCAGCCTGTAATGGCTGAGGACGGCGTAGAAGAAGTCGGAGAAGGGGGGAACCAGCCCCGCAATGACGCTGCTCATGAAGAAGGGGTAGAAGGTGCTTATCGAAGCCTCCGGCTCGGCAGAGCCAGCCCGGAGCTCGGTCTTCCCCTCTTGTTGTTCTCCCCCGCCGTCAGCAGACGCGTGGCGGCGAGGTTCTTCTATGAGACATTGGGCGCGTCCAGAGCCGGCTCGTACCAAGCAGGCGGCGAAGCAGCCTTGACCTTTCGGGGCGCCATTGATCGCTGGCTCGGAAGGGAATGGAAGCAGATCTGGAAATTTCGGAAACAAGGAGCGAGAAAGAGGATCTGGAGCAAGACGAAGGAAAGCAATGAAGGCAAACGTTGCCCGCGCCAGTCTTTTGTCAGACAGGCAGTTGCCGAGGCCGCGTGGGGAAGCAGAGATGCCCACGTCCAATCAATCGCCACGCATCAACCAAGGCCGCAGGCTGTTGGGGCCGCGGCGCTCCGCACTTGCCCTTTGGATTCGCCTCTAAGCCAAGTCCGAGTGCGCCTTGGGCCCGGGGGCTACTGTCGGCGTCCTGGGAACGGGGGTCCCCAGACTTGCCTGTCTGTGGCCCACGGCGTGGCTCCACCAGTGGCCCCGTACGGCCCATCTTCACCAACAAACACTCAAGACCCTCGCGAGGGGCCAAGCCTCACGAGGCGGACGACGCAAGACCTCCTCGGGGGCGGTCTCACCAGGCCTACTCGCGAGGGGCGGAGAGATCAAGGCAAGGGGCACCTTGCGAGGTTCCAGTGAAGCAAGCCATGGCGACTGGAGCCAGGCGGGCGCCAGCACGCGTAGTGTCCTCGTTTCATCTTTGGTGCTAAAGAGGCAAGCGCAGGCGAGGAGTCCCGAGGCATCAGGCAAATGTTGCCATATCGGTGCAACGAGACCAAGACCAGCAAGACGGCAGGACGGAGGTCACCTGGAGCCCAAGACGGCGTCACCATCAGAGCCTTTGGCAGGCAAAGAACACCTTTAGTCAGGATAACTTGTACTAGTTGTCTCCCTTTGAATTTGGCCGTTGTGGCATCCCTTCCCGCTCAATATTTGGGAAGAGGACCAGGGCCTCTATAAATAGGGCTAGCCACCATCCTAGCAAGGGGACGGAGGACGGATCATTCAGATCATCCTCAGCCACACAAGCTCACCAAGCACAAGAACACCTCTTCTCAGGAGGCTATTCTTCCCTTGAAACTGTTCATCCTTAGCCCAAGAGGCAATTCACCACACCACACTGGAGTAGGGTATTACACCACATCGGTGGCCCGAACCAGTATAAACTCTTGTGTCTCTCGTTCTTTGGGTTCGTCGAGCTAGGCCTTGCGATCGTTGCGAGAGCGAGCTAGGGAGAGAGAGATCTTCGTGCGCACCCCAGTGTTCGAACCTCAAGGGTTTGTCAGAACCCAAAATCCGACAGGCGCTCCGGCATGGTGGAGGACGGTGGCGATGGATGGGGTGGAGGAGGCGGCGATGGATGGGGTGGCGGACGGAGGAGGCTAGTGTCGGGATGGTGTTCTAGCGCGGACGGTGTATGAATGGGAAAATGGAGGGAGAGGTAAGGGGAACCATGTTTTCGGGACGCGCCTGTCTGAAATATGGGAAAGTTACAAACTTAGCCACCGTTTAAAATTTGGACGTCTCGTCGGTTGGGGATAGGACGGTAATCTCGCATCTCGCCAATATTTGCCCAGAGCGATTTCGGGCGAGGAGAGGGTGTTTTGGCGCCCATGGTGTATGAATGGGGCTGACAGGTAGGGTGACTGTGTCACGCCTGAGTGAAGTTACAAACCTGCCCCTATTGAAAATATTTGCCTACATCGATTTCGGCCGAGTCGAGTTTGTTTTGCCCCCCACCGTGTATGAATGGGGAAATGGAGGGAGAAACAGAGGTCTTTTGGACGAGCTTGAATCAAATGTGTTTTGCCGCCCACCGTGTATGAATGGGGAAATGGAGGAAGAAACAGAGGTCTTTTGGACGAGCTTGAATCAAATGTGTTTTGCCGCCCATGTTTGGCGCCCACCGTGTCGGAATGGGCTCAGAGGCGGTCGTGTCACGTCTAACTGAAGTTACTAACCTACCCCTATTGAAAGCAGTGGAAATCGGGCCGATGGATTGTCCGTGTAATGGGTAGACAGTAATTTCCATCTCCCAAACACTTGGCTGCGGGCAGCCGACGTGGGAGTGGACATTTTGCCGCTTCTTTGGAATTTTGGGACAATAAGCATCCACGTTTACCCTGGCAACTAAATTCGAATCCACTTTGTATTCCTATATGAATCTTTATAAATCATTTTATGTGTTTTTATATATCTTCAAAAGCACGACAAAGATGTATTCCACTGTCATATATGAATATGATTTACAAATGCCGATACTCAAATTCAGAAGCTAGAATCCAGTTTAAGGTGAATTCGAATATTTTGAACACTTTATGTCCAACTCAAAAGTCACACGCAGCATAATGTGTACTCCCATTTAGATATGTACACAAGCGATGTATCAAGATTCAAATACCGAGTCAATCAACCAAGAATGTACATAACTAACAGACATATAAACACTTACAGAGTATATGGATCAATAATATCAACTAACATACATAAGCCAGGCCACTGTACTTTTTTTTGCTAGAACAACATCCTTTTTTAGCGAAGCTACTACATCATCTTTGCCCTTTCCGATGCGTGCCACTTATGGTCCATCTATACTACTATTATTGCTGAATGCACATTCAGCCCGATTGGCATATTTGTAGGTCTGGCACAACAATCAAAATGAACTGTCTCCGAGTCTTATCAATTAATACAGACTTGTGCTCAAATAAAATTACAAACCAAAAAACAAAAAACAATTATTACATGATCTCTAAAACAAATGGTTTGATTGATTACATGAACAAACAACACAAAGGTTATTCAACGATGGAAAGAACATTTCACCTATGATTTACAAAGTGGGAATTTAATTTCCTTTTTTCCTTCAGGACCTTAAAAATGCGATCAGTCTCAGCTTGCTTCATTTTGAAATCCACCAAGTATTAATGGTTGTCTTGAGTACTGCTTGTGATTGTGCTGTTTGCTTCCTCAACATGTCAACTTCATCTCTAAGTGCAGAAGCAGAATCTCTTTCTACCACTAGTATAGCCTCTAGAGCATCAGCAGTTGGCAATTCATGATGCACGATTGGGCCGGTGCCATTGTTGTGGGATGATACAACGTCCATGGGGACATCGCTCTTTGAACTTGGGCTAACCTGTTTTTCCATTAAAGTTCCGATTGGATTCTGAAAAGTTGAAGTTAGCAAAACATCTCAACTGGGAGTTATAACAGCAAACCAGTCAAACAAACAAGGAATTAAAGAGTTTCAATTGGATGCTGAAAAGTAGTTATTAACATCATTGTAACCGGTTGTTGCAGCAGCAAAGCAGTTAAACAAACAAGTTTTGCAAAATGTACCTGTGGTGGCATTGAAGTTTCTCTTGGATCCTGAAAAGTTGAGTAACCAGTAACGTGATTAGAGCAACCGGTTGCAGCAGCAAAGCAGTTAAACAAACAAGTTTTGCAAAAGGAACCTATTGTGGCATTGGAGTTTCTCTTGGATCCTAAAAAGTTGAGTAGTCAGGAACTTGATTAGAGCAACAAGTTACAGCAACAAACCTGTTACACAAATATATTTTTGAAAATGTACCTGCTGTGCAAATGGACTTCCAATTCGATCCTGAATACTTGAAGTTGGAAAGATGATTACAACAACAAGTTACAGCAGCAAACCAGGTAAACAAGGAAGTTTCTGAAAACATACCTGTTGTGCCAACGGAGTTTCAGTTGGATCCTGCAAACTTGAATGTTAGCAATCAATAAATAAAGTTTTGCAAGAGCCATAAGAAACTAACATCAAACTAGTAAAACTAACCGGTTTTGGCAACGTATTTAATTACACATGAACTAGTAAAACTAACAAGTTCTTGGCAACGTATTAAAGTAACAAGTCGGTACCGTTCACCAGCAACACAGACATCTGTAAATTTCTTTGATGTAAGCAAAATGATTCCAACACATATATAAGTTAAAAAGACGGTGTTCCTCATATAAACCTGACAGTTGTTTATCTATGAACATGCAAACATTACTAGTGCTACAAGTGATAACAGCAAACCATTTAAACAAACATGGTATCAGAACGTAAATTACACATGAATTCTGTTGCACCCTAGAAGTACATATGACCAGCTATCTACGTGCTTAAGTAGTTACTTAAGTTTAGGCAAATAGGTAATTCTTAACAGTAAGTATCAAACACATAGATAGGCGCACTCTATAATAGGATTAACAGGCTATGGCATTATGTAATCAGTAGCAAACTAAATTAAGCCAAGCAATATAATTGAACAATTTTGCAATAAGTGGCTAACTAAAATTCCGAGAAGTAGATAACTGAACTTACGCTAGCTCTTTGTACAGGCACACTGCAACTTATTTTTCACTTACAAGGTTCTACGAAGGAGTCCATGGCATCAACTTCTTGGATACGCAGTCCCAATATTTCTTTCTTCCCACACTGCATTGGTAAGTCGAATGGTTAATCTGGTAAGATGGTGCATCCTTGATATGTTATATGAGGACGTGTAGTCAGACTAGTTGTAGCCACACATATCACACTGGCTTTTACTGTATATTTCATGCGATTACATTTGGCATATGGAGATCTAAGCAATCTACAATAGGATGAAAAGACTGGCATCCTTCACATTATTGGTGAACTCAGTTCATAGAAACAAGCAATTCAACCATTCTGTGGGTAAATCAAAAGCGCCACTGGAATATTTTTCACTACCCCAATCATACACACAAAAGGGGCGACGCCACCATAGGGGCTGGTATGGGCGGCCGCCTCGAGTGGCTGGAAAGTGTGCACCTAGTTTGAGTCGTCCAGGTTGGCCCAGGCTAGTTTTGTTCGGCCCAACGCACAAGCAGGCAATGTAAAAAATGAAGAAAAATGTTTCAATTTGGATGGGCCAATAACGTAAGTGCAAGGCAGGGCGACACAACACTTCCTCACGCCCTCGTTGGAGGGCGGTCGCCGGGCTTCAATCGAACGGAAGGACAAGAAGATGAATATCCAATCCTGGGTGTAGCCTGCGTGGGAGGCAGTGGCGGCAGCACGGGCATGGCATCGAGCTTGCGCAAATGGACAGTCACAACTTGCAAGAGTAGCATGCGCAACGAGCAGGTACATCACATCCCTGATTATATCTAATTCAACTGTTCAATTTCTGGCCAATAGTTAAAGCTGACGGTGTTGTAAAACTGCTTGTATGTAGGGAATATATGAGAAAATGAAACCAATTTCTGCTTATTTTATAACTCCCCCAATCAATACTGAACTGACTGAATCTGATGTATCTAATCAAGTTTCCGGTGCAAACAAACAAGCTCATGTTGTTCTTGAGCCTAAAGTGTCTAATGAACAGACTGCCAATGAAGGATTTGATGCAAACATTTTACATGCTCCAGGTGATGAACATATAGTGTCTAAGGAGGGATCTAATGCAAGCATTTTGCAAGCTCCCATTGCAGGATTTAGTGGCTAATGATGATCTGCTATGTTGAGAGAGACATAGAGATTTGCAGGCATTGATGACAAGCAAATTATAGTACATTTTCATGGCTTGAGGAAACGTCGAGGCCGTCTACCAGAAAGTCCCCGTATCATGACAACGTAGCATAAATACTTTTCTAATCTGTTGTTTGAAACTATTGGCATACTTGTGCAGGATAGATATATTGATATGCAGTTTGCGCACTGGTTATAGGTGCAATTACACTTTGATATTTTCAGCCAGAGAACGAATAATTCAAGCAGGTAGAGACCATGTTAGTAGTCCTTGCACACCATGTTGCATTTTTTTGTTTTTTGGTGCTTGCATCATTTAGTGTTTTATAATCTGAACTACTTTGGATCATTAGCTGGTTTTCAAAGTGCATGTAGCTTCTCATTTCTCAAGTTATGTTGATTTCCGGAGTGCAAGTGCCTTCGTATTTTTTAAGTTAAATGTTCGCCCCTGGTAACTTGAATTCGTGGATCCGCCACGTGCATACACGCATGCCTGTACGAATTAAATGAAATGCAGGGACTTACGCTAGTTCGTTGTACAGGCTCACTGCAGCTCTGCTTGCACTTGGGATGTTCCATAGGCGTGTAAGCTAAGAGAGCAGGGAAAGGATATCCAAACATCGTCGGAACAGTGCATAAGGGAGTGATGTGTGGATACCTAGTTCGGGCCGGCATTTGGGAATGCTCGCCTAGCTAGAGTGCGGGTCACTCTAGAGCCGTTGAGGGTGATGCACTGGCGTTGGCTGGCCGCACACGGATGCAGATCTTGTGTGGCGGCGGAGCGTTACGATGCGGTGGACGAGACCGTTGGTGAAGCCCCAACGGCCTCGGGGGGCGGAGGTGCGACGATGTGCTCGGTGAAGTAGCCCCGGTGAGGTGGGAGACGGCGTCAGTGAAGGGCACCTGATGCGGTGGAAGTCGGTGTTTGTGAGGCACGTCGGATGCGGCGGCCGACATTGTCGATGGACCACCCGGTGCGATGGACGAGGGCATAGATGAGGTAGCTCCGGTGCAGTGGTGAAGCGCGATCGTCATCTTCGTCATCGTCGTCTGGCACAAAGGTCGGGAAAGAGATGAGATGAGGGGCAATTCGAACTTTGCTTGGGTTGGCGGCGAATTGGGGATTTGAGCAATCTGGGCGCGGAAGGGGATGGTGGAGAAGGGAGATTTTGCAGGGCTGGAATTGGGGCCGCCAGATATTTCAATCCGAAACATGGAAGCGCGAACTTATTTTGTCGTCGTCCTTTTTTTGGGGGGGAGGGGGGAGGGAGGGAGGGGGTGGGGGGACGCAGCTTCGGTGCCTTAAAAGCACCTGCCTTTGGGTCACTGACATGTGCGCCAGCCACCTGTTGGGCCCACATGTCATAGACACAAAGGTAGGTGCCTTAAGGCACCGAAGCATTGTCCGGGTGGGTGGATGGGTGCTAAGCCACCGTACGACACACGCGACCACCACGACACGACCCTGGTCTGCCTGGTGTGCCTACATTTGAGAGGATATTTGAGAATGCAAACGAATCTTCTTTCATTTGCAGACGAATCTGTATGTATTACCATGCCCGTGTTTTCCTTGAAAATAATTAGTCATTCGAAACAAGATACTATAAACTAATTAATGAGGAGTTATTTGAAAAAAAGAAACGGTATCCACGCTAACGTGGATTAGAGTGTGTGTCACATAATTAGTTATTTGAATTAGAGTGTGTGTCACATAGCGATCTCAAATTCTAACGTGGATTTCACATTTCACTGTACCCACGCTACTTTTTTTAATACAAATTCATATGTATATGATGAACACCATGGTAGTGAGAAAACTTTTGGATGGATTCAAACATATGACCTACAAAAATAGCACAACAATCGAGTCAATGTCAACTTTTCCAAACCTAGTATGGCACGAATTCGAAATAATTACCCATATGCATGGTCCTCAGTTCAAATCTTACAATGTACACTAAATTGAAACATCGATATTAAGTCTAGTACTATCTACATTCAAATGTTGTTTTTAGCCCCCCCCCCCTCGGCACACACGCTACATACTTCCTGTATCGGTCAATCTTCCTCTCCTAACCACCTTAGGAAGCTATCGGTTTCCGACACACGTTCATTCTTTCTCTCCATGTTTCGATCTCTAACTCTCTCAACTATACAACCCCCTTTTTCCACTCTGTTACCAAATGTATTTACCTCACACATCCGCCATTGCACCCCATGCTGAGCTCTCTCTCTCTCCCTCCGACCCTCTCTCGCTAGATACATGCATTGCCTATCTAGCCCCCAACCTCTCGTGCGCACGCACGCACGCACGTTGTCTATCTAGGTCACTCCCTCGAGACCATCTCACTCTTTATTCCGCACGGCGGGCCACACTCGCTCAATCTCGCTCTCTTTATCTGAGTCTCGATTAACCTCGTTTTCTTTCACACACAAATGATATATCTCCCTGTTCGGGCCTCGATCGACACACTTTGTACTCTCTCACGCAGATTGTCTATCTAGGTCAGTCCATCCAAGCCGCCCCCACTCTTTCGACCTCATGGCGGCCACGCTCGCTCAATCTCTCTCTCTCTCCCTCTCTTTCTCTCTGTCTCTCTTTGTATGTCTCGATTGAGCTCGGTCTTTCTCGGACACAAACGATATATCTCCATGTTTGAGCCCAATTCTACATATTCATATTGTATACTCTCTCATGCACATTGTCTATCTAGGTCACTCTCTCCAACCCGTATCACTCTTTCGATCGCACGACGACCCACACTCGCCCAATCTCTCTCCCTTTATATATGTAATCGATTGACCTTGCTTCCTCCCATGCACAAAATATATCTACATGTCTGTGACTGGATCATCTCTCAAGCTCTATCTTACAGCCCTCACCCTTCCCAAAAGCTCAATCGGACAATATCTCTCCAGAGCATATATATCTTTTCAATGAATGCCAGACCACACTCACTTTGTCTCTCTATCTATATGTCTCTCGATTGACCTCACTTTCTCACGCCGTATCTTCCACACATTGAAGCTACCTCTCCATCCCTCGCAAAGCCGGAGCTATTTACATTGCGAGGGGGCCTCCAACCTTGGATTAATTTGTGTAGGCATTTATTCCGGTGGTAGATTATATTTTCATAGCATTCGGTCCACAACTACTCCAAACACCGTAGCAACCCCCGCACCTCCCCCAATTGATTTCCCTCTGGCTCGGTCATCGCTCTCTCGCACATCCTTTCTCGCCTTCAACGTCGCACCATGGTATTATTGCAAAAAACTCTGATTATTACAAATAAGCTACAAAACTACACACCGATAGTCCACTTGGAATGGAACAAATTTTGACCCACAAATTAAAATGCCAAAAACTACACACCAAGGGGCCCACCTGTCATGAAACAAATTTGGACCCATATACAAATAAAAAAATAAAGGACGAGGATCGAACATGCGACCACGGCCTTCAAGCCGCACGTCAATAGGCAACATACGTAGAACAGCAATGTTTGTTGTACCCTCCTTTGTTCATATAATGTTTTTATATTACCACAGCCTATTTAATGGATAACATGTAATATTATTTTTAGTACATTAGTGGTACCGACTCGTTATCATGTACTATTCGCCTTCACTTACTGGTGGGTTCCATGTGTGCTCTCTCTCTCCTCCCCTTCTGCGTTTAGACGCACGGGCAAACACGAAGAACTCGCGGGCAATGTTGCCATTGACCATATCTGGACGCGTTCACAAGTTACGGCACCAGTTTCACGTACTAGTAGTACTAGTCAATGTGTACGTGCATTTGCACGTTAATTTGGAAGTATATTAAGTGCATGCGGATATTATTTGTGTGTTATTATGTGATTAGCACTATTTTTGGCATGGAATTAACTACACGCTAAACGTGTTGAGCGCTCGACATTGAAGCAGTCTAGGTCGTTGGATGAGAAGGAATACATGTGGCTTGATGACGTTTTATATTTAATTTGATACGGCTCTAGCAGAACATTCAATTGATCAAACCATAGATCTCATTCAGTCTGACTCCAACTTTACATTCATACGACGATCGATCTAAAATAAATGGAAATGATAAACGTTCGGATTTTAAGCATGGCAATCCGAACGTTTTTCATGAAAAATTTAGATTACGCGGCGGCTAGGGCATCTTGCGGTGGGAAGGGGCTCCTCTGTCGTGCTCTATGTGTCGTTGGCCACTGACCGACAGCGACGGCGGCGTCTTGCGCCAATGTTGGCGTACTCCTGGACGTTGGCCTAGCTTCAAGGAAGGCCACAATGTTCTGGACTTCGGTCTCCAGGAGCGAGTCAACTGGCGGGAGGAGGCGACTAGCGTTGGTGCAAGGAAGTGGTCAACAGCGGCCATCCATGCCACTGAGGGGGGCACTGGCACCCAAGCGGGGACAGGCGCTGGCAACGGCGCGGCGGAGACATTCGTGTGCACGGGCACCAGCACGGGCGCGCACGTCAGTGCACACGCAGGCACATGCGCTGGCAGGTGCACGGGCACAGGCAGGGGCGTGCGTGTCAATGCACGCGCACGTGCATGCGCTGGCAGGTGCACGGGCGCATGAAAGTCGGCAGGGACCTCGTGTAATCCCGTGGCATCAAGCTCGGCGACAATGTGCGGCTCCCAGCCCATCAATGCCATGGGGATGGGTGCTGGCACAGTCGGGGCGACGGAAGCCGGAACGGGAGCGGCGACAGGCGGGGCGTCTTCCCGCAAGGCCGGTTCAAGCTCGTCCCAAAGCGCCTTATGTTCTTGAGACTCCGACTGGGTGTCTTCCTCGGGAAACTGGAAGACTAAGGGCAGACCATCGTGATGCAGCATGGCGTACGTTTAGGTCAGGCTGGTTGGAGGTAGACGACAGGAGAATCGGAGAGGAAGAGAGAAGATTGTAGCGATATCGGGTAGTGCGAGGTTGATTTTAAACTGCGGCACCGGCGACATTAAAAGTGGGAGCAGTTGGGACGAAGGTGGGCGGCGGAGCCTAGTCAAAGGGCTCACCTCCCGGTGAGCCTGCGCAGCGGTCTGCTCGCACGCCTCAAGTCAACCTAAGTGTATTGCGTGTGTTCCGAGGCCATGTCTGTACATGCTAGGCTCGTCAACACCCGTTGTATTAGAACGTTAGAATCTATCACACCCGATCATCACGTGGTGCTTCGAAACAACGAACCTTCGCAATGGTGCACAGTTAGGGGGAACACTTTTCTTGAAATTATCATAAGGGATCATCTTACTTACTACCGTCGTTCTAAGCAAATAAGATGCAAAACATGATAAACATCACATGCAATCAAATAGTGACATGATATGGCCAATATCATTATGCTCCTTTGATCTCCATCTTCGGGGCACCATGATCATCTTCGTCACCGGCATGACACCATGATCTCCATCATTGTGTCTTCATGAAGTCGTCACGCCAACGATTACTTGCTTCTATGGCTAACGCGTTTAGCAACAAAGTAAAGTAATTTACATGGCGTTATTCAATGACACGCAGGTCATACAAAATAATAAAGACAACTCCTATGGCTCCTGCCGGTTGTCATACTCATCGACATGCAAGTCGTGATTCCTATTACAAGAATATGGTCAATCTCATACATCACATATATCATTCATCACATCTTCTGGCCATATCACATCACATAGCACTTGCTGCAAAAACAAGTTAGACGTCCTCTAATTGTTGTTGCAAGTTTTTACGTGGCTTGTATAGGTTTCTAGCAAGAGCGTTTCTTACCTACGTAAAACCACAACGTGATTTGCCAATTTCTATTTACCCTTCATAAGGACCCTTTTCATCGAATCCATTCCAACTAAAGTAGGAGAGACAGACACCCGCTAGCCACCTTATGCAACTAGTGCATGTCAGTCGGTGGAACCTGTCTCACGTAAGCGTACGTGTAAGGTCGGTCCGGGCCGCTTCATCCTACAATACCGCCGAAACAAGATACGACTAGTAGCGGCAAGAAGAATTGGCAACATCAACGCCCACAACTGCTTTGTGTTCTACTCGTGCATAGTAACTACGCATAGGCCTGGCTCATGATGCCACTGTTGGGAATCGTAGCATAATTTTAAAATTTACCTACGCTCACCAAGATCCATCTATGGAGTATACTAGCAACGAGGGGAAAGGAGTGCATCTACATACCCTTGTAGATCGCGAGCGGAAGCGTTCCAATGAACGTGGATGACGGAGTCGTACTCGCCGTGATTCAAATCACCGATGACCGAGTGCCGAACGAACGGCACCTCTGCGTTCAACACACGTACGGTGCAGCAACGTCTCCTCCTTCTTGATCTAGCAAGGGGAAAGGAGAGGTTGATGGAGATCCAGCAGCACGACAGCGTGGTGGTGGATGTAGCGGGTCTCGGCAGGGCTTCGCCGAGCTTCTGCGAGAGGGAGAGGTGTAGCAGGGGAGGAGGGAGGCGCCCAAGGCTGTAATACTACTGCCCTCCCTCCCCCCCTTTATATAAGCCCCCTGGGAGGGGGGCTCCGGCCAGAACCCATCTGGATGGGGGGGCGGCGGCCAGGGGGGTAACTTACCCCCCAAGTCAAGTGGGGCGCCCCCCCCCCCACCCTAGGGTTTCCAACCCTAGGCGCAGGGGGGAGGCCCATGGGGGCGCCCCAGCCCACTATGGGCTGGTTCCCTTCCCACTTCAGCCCATGGGGCCCTCCGAGACAGGTGGCCCCACCCAGTGGACCCCCGGGACCCTTCCGGTGGTCCCGGTACAATACCGATAACCCCCGAAACTTTCCCGGTGGCCGAAACTGGACTTCCTATATATAATTCTTCACCTCCGGACCATTCCGGAACTCCTCGTGACGTCCGGGATCTCATCCGGGACTCCGAACAACTTTCGGGTTTCCGCATACTCATATCTCTACAACCCTAGCGTCACCGAACCTTAAGTGTGTAGACCCTACGGGTTCGGGAGACATGCAGACATGACCGAGACGCCTCTCCGGTCAATAACCAACAGCAAGATCTAGATACCCATGTTGGCTCCCACATGTTCCACGATGATCTCATTGGATGAACCACGATGTCGAGGATTCAATCAATCCCGTATACAATTCCCTTTGTCAATCGGTATGTTACTTGCCCGAGATTCGATCGTCGATATCCCAATACCTTGTTCAATCTCGTTACCAGAAAGTCTCTTTACTCGTACCGCAATGCATGATCCCGTGACTAACGCCTTAGTCACATTGAGCTCATTATGATGATGCATTACCGAGTGGGCCCAGAGATACCTCTCCGTCATACGGAGTGACAAATCCCAGTCTCGATCCGTGCCAACCCAACAGATACTTTCGGAGATACCCGTAGTGCACCTTTATAGTCACCCAGTTACGTTGTGACGTTTGGCACACCCAAAGCACTCTTACGGTATCCGGGAGTTGCACGATCTCATGGTCTAAGGAGAAGATACTTGACATTGGAAAAGCTCTAGCAAACGAAACTACACGATCTTTTATGCTATGCTTAGGATTGGGTCTTGTCCATCACATCATTCTCCTAATGATGTGATCCCGTTATCAATGACATCCAATGTCCATAGTCAGGAAACCATGACTATCTGTTGATCAACGAGCTAGTCAACTAGAGGCTTACTAGGGACACGTTGTGGTCTATGTATTCACACATGTATTATGATTTCCGGATAACACAATTATAGCATGAACAATAGACAATTATCATGAACAAAGAAATATAATAATAACCATTATTATTGCCTCTAGGGCATATTTCCAACAGTCTCCCACTTGCACTAGAGTCAATAATCTAGTTACATTGTGATGAATCGAACACCCATTGCGTCCTGGTGTTGATCATGTTTTGCCCTAGGGAGAGGTTTAGTCAACGGATCTGCTACATTCAGGTCCGTATGTACTTTACAAATATCTATGTCTCCATTTTGAACACTTTCACGAATGGAGTTGAAGCGACGCTTGATATGCCTGGTCTTCCTGTGAAACCTGGGCTCCTTCGCAAGGGCAATAGCTCCAGTGTTGTCACAGAAGAGAGTCATCGGGCCCGACGCATTGGGAATCACCCCTAGGTCGGTAATGAACTCCTTCATCCAGACTGCTTCCTGTGCTGCCTCCGAGGCTGCCATGTACTCCGCTTCACATGTAGATCCCGCCACGACGCTCTGCTTGCAACTGCACCAGCTTACTGCTCCTCCATTCAAAATATACACGTATCCGGTTTGTGACTTCGAGTCATCCAGATCTGTGTCGAAGCTAGCGTCGACGTAACCCTTTACGACGAGCTCTTCGTCACCTCCATAAACGAGAAACATATCCTTAGTCCTTTTTAGGTACTTTAGGATATTCTTGACCGCTGTCCAGTGTTCCATGCCGGGATTACTTTGGTACCTTCCTACCAAACTTACGGCACGGTTTACATCAGGTCTGGTACACAGCATGGCATACATAATAGACCCTATGGCCGAGGCATAGGGGATGACACTCATCTTTTCTCTATCTTCTGCCGTGGTCGGGCATTGAGCCGTGCTCAATTGCACATGTTGCAATACAGGCAAGAACCCCTTCTTGGACTGATCCATATTGAACTTCTTCAATATCTTGTCAAGGTATGTACTCTGTGAAAGACCAATGAGGCGTCTTGATCTATCTCTATAGATCTTGATGCCTAATATATAAGCAGCTTCTCCAAGGTCCTTCATTGAAAAACACTTATTCAAATAGGCCTTTATACTTTCCAAGAATTCTATATCATTTCCCATCAATAGTATGTCATCCACATATAATATGAGAAATGCTACAGAGCTCCCACTCACTTTCTTGTAAACACAGGCTTCTCCATAAGTCTGTGTAAACCCAAACGCTTTGATCATCTCATCAAAGCGAATGTTCCAACTCCGAGATGCTTGCACCAGCCCATAGATTGAGCGCTGGAGCTTGCATACTTTGTTAGCATTCTTAGGATCGACAAAACCTTCCGGCTGCATCATATACAACTCTTCCTTAAGGAAGCCATTAAGGAATGCCGTTTTGACGTCCATCTGCCATATCTCATAATCATAGTATGCGGCAATTGCTAACATGATTCGGACGGACTTCAGCTTCGCTACGGGTGATAAAGTCTCATCGTAGTCAATCCCTTGAACTTGTCGATAACCCTTAGCGACAAGTCGAGCCTTATAGATGGTCACATTACCATCCGTGTCCGTCTTCTTCTTAAAGATCCATTTGTTTTCTATGGCTTGCCGATCATCGGGCAAGTCAGTCAAAGTCCATACTTCGTTTTCATACATGGATCCTATCTCGGATTTCATGGCTTCTAGCCATTTGTCGGTATCCGGGCCCGCCATCGCTTCTTCATAGTTCGAAGGTTCACCGTTGTCTAACAACATGATTTCCAGGACAGGGTTGCCGTACCACTCTGGTGCGGAACGTGTCCTTGTGGACCTACGAAGTTCAGTAGTAACTTGATCCGAAGCTTCATGATCATCATCATTAACTTCCTCCCCAGTCGGTGTAGGCACCACAGGAACATTTTCCCGCGCTGCGCTACTTTCCGGTTCGGAAGGGGTGACTATCACCTCATCAAGTTCCACTTTTCTCCCACTCAATTCTTTCGAGAGAAACTCCTTCTCCAGAAAGGACCCGTTCTTGGCAACGAAGATCTTGCCTTCGGATCTGAGGTAGAAGGTATACCCAATGGTTTCCTTAGGGTATCCTATGAAGACGCATTTCTCCGACTTGGGTTCGAGCTTTTCAGGTTGAAGTTTCTTGACATAAGCATCGCATCCCCAAACTTTTAGAAACGACAGCTTAGGTTTCTTCCCAAACCATAATTCATACGGTGTCGTCTCAACGGATTTTGACAGAGCCCTATTTAAAGTGAATGCGGCAGTCTCTAAAGCATATCCCCAAAATGAGAGCGGTAAATCGGTAAGAGACATCATAGATCGCACCATATCCAATAGAGTGCGATTACGACGTTCGGACACACCGTTTCTCTGAGGTGTTCCAGGCGGCGTGAGTTGTGAAACTATTCCACATTTCCTTAAGTGTGTACCAAACTCGTGACTTAAATATTCTCCACCACGATCTGATCGTAAGAATTTTATTTTCCTGTCATGTTGATTCTCAACCTCACTCTGAAATTCCTTGAACTTTTCAAAGGTTTCAGACTTGTGTTTCATTAGGTAGACATACCCATATCTACTTAAGTCATCAGTGAGAGTGAGAACATAACGATATCCTCCGCAAGCCTCAACACTCATTGGACCGCACACATCGGTATGTATGATTTCCAGTAAGTTGGTTGCTCGCTCCATTGTTCCGGAGAACGGAGTCTTGGTCATCTTACCCATGAGGCATGGTTCGCACGTGTCAAATGATTCGTAATCAAGAGACTCCAAAAGTCCATCTGCATGGAGCTTCTTCATGCGCTTGACACCAATGTGACCAAGGTGGCAGTGCCACAAGTATGTGGGACTATCGTTATCAACTTTACATCTTTTGGTATTCACACTATGAATATGTGTAACATCACGTTCGAGATTCATCAAGAATAAACCATTAACCAGCGGGGCATGACCATAAAACATATCTCTCATATAAATAGAACAACCATTATTCTCGGATTTAAATGAGTAGCCATCTCGAATTAAACGAGATCCAGATACAATGTTCATGCTCAAAGCTGGCACTAAATAACAATTATTGAGGTTTAAAACTAATCCCGTAGGTAGATGCAGAGGTAGCGTGCTGACGGCGATCACATCGACCTTGGAACCATTCCCGACGCGCATCGTCACCTCGTCCTTCGCCAGTCTCCGTTTATTCCGTAGTTCCTGTTTTGAGTTACAAATATGAGCAACCGCACCGGTATCAAATACCCAGGAGCTACTACGAGTACTGGTAAGGTACACATCAATTACATGTATATCACATATACCTTTGGCGTTGCCGGCCTTCTTGTCCGCTAAGTATTTGGGGCAGTTCCGCTTCCAGTGACCACTTCCCTTGCAATAAAAGCACTCAGTTTCAGGCTTGGGTCCATTCTTTGACTTCTTCCCAGTAACTGGCTTACCGGGCGCGGCAACTCCCTTGCCGTCCTTCTTGAAGTTCTTCTTACCCTTGCCCTTCTTGAACTTAGTGGTTTTATTCACCATCAACACTTGATGTTCTTTTCTGATCTCCACCTCCGCTGATTTCAGCATTGAATATACCTCGGGAATGGTCTTTTCCATCCCCTGCATATTGAAGTTCATCACAAAGCTCTTGTAGCTTGGTGGAAGCGACTGAAGGATTCTGTCAATGACCGCATCATCCGGGAGATTAACTCCCAGCTGAGACAAGCGGTTGTGCAACCCAGACATTCTGAGTATGTGCTCACTAACAGAACTATTCTCCTCCATTTTACAGCTGAAGAACTTGTCGAAGACTTCATATCTCTCGACCCGGGCATGAGCTTGGAAAACCATTTTCAGCTCCTCGAACATCTCATATGCTCCATGTTTCTCAAAACGCTTTTGGAGACCCGGTTCTAAGCTGTAAAGCATGCCGCACTGAACGAGGGAGTAATCATCAGCACGTGTTTGCCAAGCGTTCATAACGTCTTGGTTCTCTGGGATTGGTGCTTCACCTAGCGGTGCTTCTAAGACATAATCTTTCTTGGCAGCTATGAGGATGATCCTCAGGTTCCGGACCCAGTCCGTATAGTTACTGCCATCATCTTTCAGCTTGGTTTTCTCTAGGAACGCGTTGAAGTTGAGGACAACGTGGGCCATTTGATCTACAAGACATAGTGTAAAGATTTTAGACTAAGTTCATGATAATTAAGTTCATCTAATCAAATTACTCAATGAACTCCCACTCAGATAGACATCCCTCTATTCATCTAAGTGAAACATGATCCGAGTTAACTAGGCCGTGTCCGATCATCATGTGAGACGGACTAGTCAAGATCGGTGAACATCTCCATGTTGATCGTATCTTCTATACGACTCATGCTCGACCTTTCGGTCCTCCATGTTCCGAGGCCATGTCTGTACATGCTAGGCTCGTCAAGTCAACCTAAGTGTATTGCGTGTGTTCCGAGGCCATGTCTGTACATGCTAGGCTCGTCAACACCCGTTGTATTCGAACGTTAGAATCTATCACACCCGATCATCGCGTGGTGCTTCGAAACAATGAACCTTCGCAACGGTGCACAGTTAGGGGGAACACTTTTCTTGAAATTATCATAAGGGATCATCTTACTTACTACCGTCGTTCTAAGCAAATAAGATGCAAAACATGATAAACATCACATGCAATCAAATAGTGACATGATATGGCCAATATCATTATGCTCCTTTGATCTCCATCTTCGGGGCACCATGATCATCTTCGACACCGGCATGACACCATGATCTCCATCATTGTGTCTTCATGAAGTCGTCACGCCAACGATTACTTGCTTCTATGGCTAACGCGTTTAGCAACAAAGTAAAGTAATTTACATGGCGTTATTCAATGACACGTAGGTCATACAAAATAATAAAGACAACTCCTATGGCTCCTGCCGGTTGTCATACTCATCGACATGCAAGTCGTGATTCCTATTACAAGAATATGATCAATCTCATACATCACATATATCATTCATCACATCTTCTGGCCATATCACATCACATAGCACTTGCTGCAAAAACAAGTTAGACGTCCTCTAATTGTTGTTGCAAGTTTTTACGTGGCTTGTATAGGTTTCTAGCAAAAGCGTTTCTTACCTACGTAAAACCACAACGTGATTTGCCAATTTCTATTTACCCTTCATAAGGACCCTTTTCATCGAATTCGTTCCGACTAAAGTAGGAGAGACAGACACCCGCTAGCCACCTTATGCAACTAGTGCATGTCAGTCGGTGGAACCTGTCTCACGTAAGCGTACGTGTAAGGTCGGTCCGGGCCGCTTCATCCTACAATACCGCCGAAACAAGATACGACTAGTAGCGGCAAGAAGAATTGGCAACATCAACGCCCACAACTGCTTTGTGTTCTACTCGTGCATAGTAACTACGCATAGGCCTGGCTCATGATGCCACTGTTGGGAATCGTAGCATAATTTTAAAATTTTCCTACGCTCACCAAGATCCATCTATGGAGTATACTAGCAACGAGGGGAAAGGAGTGCATCTACATACCCTTGTAGATCGCGAGCGGAAGCGTTCCAATGAACGTGGATGACGGAGTCGTACTCGCCGTGATTCAAATCACCGATGACCGAGTGCCGAACGAACGGCACCTCTGCGTTCAACACACGTACGGTGCAGCGACGTCTCCTCCTTCTTGATCCAGCAAGGGGAAAGGAGAGGTTGATGGAGATCCAGCAGCACGACAGCGTGGTGGTGGATGTAGCGGGTCTCGGCAGGGCTTCGCCGAGCTTCTGCGAGAGGGAGAGGTGTAGCAGGGGAGGAGGGAGGCGCCCAAGGCTGTAATACTACTGCCCTCCCTCCCCCCTTTATATAGGCCCCCTAGGAGGGGGGGCGCCGGCCAGAACCCATCTGGATGGGGGGGCGGCGGCCAGGGGGGTAACTTACCCCCCAAGTCAAGTGGGGCGCCCCCCCCACCCTAGGGTTTCCAACCCTAGGCACAGGGGGAGGCCCATGGGGGCGCCCCAGCCCACTATGGGCTGGTTCCCTTCCCACTTCAGCCCATGGGGCCCTCCGAGACAGGTGGCCCCACCCAGTGGACCCCCGGGACCCTTTCGGTGGTCCCGGTACAATACCGATAACCCCCGAAACTTTCCCGGTGGCCGAAACTGGACTTCCTATATATAATTCTTCACCTCCGGACCATTCCGGAACTCCTCGTGATGTCCGGGATCTCATCCGGGACTCCGAACAACTTTCGGGTTTCCGCATACTCATATCTCTACAACCCTAGCGTCACCGAACCTTAAGTGTGTAGACCCTACGGGTTCGGGAGACATGCAGACATGACCGAGACGCCTCTCCGGTCAATAACCAACAGCAGGATCTGGATACCCATGTTGGCTCCCACATGTTCCATGATGATCTCATCGGATGAACCACGATGTCGAGGATTCAATCAATCCCGTATACAATTCCCTTTGTCAATCGGTATGTTACTTGCCCGAGATTCGATCGTCGGTATCCCAATACCTTGTTCAATCTCGTTACCGGCAAGTCTCTTTACTCGTACCGCAATGCATGATCCCGTGACTAACGCCTTAGTCACATTGAGCTCATTATGATGATGCATTACCGAGTGGGCCCAGAGATACCTCTCCGTCATACGGAGTGACAAATCCCAGTCTCGATCCGTGCCAACCCAACAGACACTTTCGGAGATACCCGTAGTGCACCTTTATAGTCACCCAGTTACGTTGTGACGTTTGGCACACCGAAAGCACTCTTACGGTATCCGGGAGTTGCACGATCTCATGGTCTAAGGAGAAGATACTTGACATTGGAAAAGCTCTAGCAAACGAAACTACACGATCTTTTATGCTATGCTTAGGATTGGGTCTTGTCCATCACATCATTCTCCTAATGATGTGATCCCGTTATCAATGACATCCAATGTCCATAGTCAGGAAACCATGACTATCTGTTGATCAACGAGCTAGTCAACTAGAGGCTTACTAGGGACACGTTGTGGTCTATGTATTCACACCTGTATTACGATTTCCGGATAACACAATTATGGCATGAACAATAGACAATTATCATGAACAAAGAAATATAATAATAACCATTTATTATTGCCTCTAGGGCATATTTCCAACACCTAGTAGTAGGAGCACTGTGTATGTTCAAGTGGCTACCGTGTTTCACACTCCTCCGTCGTATGAGTGGAAACGCTTGCTGTAATCATTTTTTTCTTCAGAAAAAACAGTGGACTCACTCTACCATGTGCATCCTCCTCGACGGTCATTGAGAACTTTGCTACTCACTTTCGCCGACGTGTGGGACAGCCATCATCAGGGTCCACCAGCCATGCACTAAATTACTCCGTAGTAGAGTGCCCAACTGCACGGTAGACTTCCCCGATCGAAGCGTCGCAGTAATGCCCAATGAGCCGTCAAATCACAAAACCCCGTCCTTTCCAGCAGTAAGTTGGACGGACGAAGCAACCATCATTTCACTCTTCTCTCTCAGCTTCCTCTCTACCCAACCCTCGCTTCTCCCTCATCTTGTTCCTCATTTCTTCAAGAAAACCCCGACCTGCTTCTGCCATTGTTCTTCTCTCCCAAAGAAGGAAAGGTGAGCGCATCAATGGTGTTGATTCTGGCCAAGGCCCGGTCTTGCAACCCCGAGACTGATCCTATAACTCCCTCTCTGTTCTTCTTTTGGGTTTGTGATTATGGTTTCTTTTCTTTTATTTCTATTTGACAGTTTCTTTATGGACGCTGGAGCACCGGCCGAAGTGATGTCTATGGCTCTGGCAAAAACTGTCGAGGCTCATGGTACGAAGAAGCGCAAGCACCCCGCCGAGACTACCGCAGACAAGCTCAAAGCCATCGCCCTGTCCAAGCCCCCCTCTCCAGGATCCCTCATTAAGCAAGTCCAGGTAATATCTCTTCTTGACGATCTTTTTCTCGATCTTGATCGTGTTTTTTCATCTAACACGCAGTACTAGTACTAGTAGTACCACTTTCTGGGTGATCTTGCATGTGATTTTTGTGTGCCAAATGGCTGTTATAAATCCTCTTTTGACCAAAACATGCGAGAGGTTGACACTGATTTCTTATAGATTACTTTCAACTACTTTATGAACATCAATGCTACCTTTGAAGAGGGTATATTTGCATCAGTAACTTGTGTTATGGATATTGCAAGTAATCCCTCTGCTCTCATGCCTTTGAAGACATGTTCTAGTGTCTTTGTTCACTCATTTTTGTGTGTATATGTAGTCATATATGGAGTAAAATGTCGAGAATCATCTTATATTTCTGAACGGAGGTAGTAATAAAATATTTGGTTTCTGTTTGAATTAGAACCAGGTCCGCGGTGGAGATGAAGTTCTCAAAGTCATGCCGTGTGAACTAGAAGACCTGAGGATGAGTTCTACTGCTAAACTATCCAGCTGTTGTGTCCTTGTCGCCACGTGTCCTGAACTAGTGTTTTCCTGTAGCATTGTTGTCAGGTGTGTTCTCGAGGTTGTACTTGACCACAACAATTTCCTGGTTGTGCCTTCGATTACGAAGGGTGTGGTTCTTGTAAAGCTTCCCGACAAATCTGATGCGGCATGTCTTCATCGTCATGCTTATGAGTGGAAAGACCACTCTGTTAGGTTCTTCAAGGTTGAGGAGATGGTGATGGTTCCGGTAGACATCTCTCACGAAGTCCATGACCTAGTCAGTTATGCGGGGTTCATCCTGTAGGTCGGTGGCAAGAAATAGTCTGCAGAGTTTAATTAGTGCAACTTTGCTTGTCTGTAGTAAGTACTATTGTTCAGTACTTGATTTGTGTTTGTGAACCCTGTATTGTTTAGTACTGCCGCTTTTGGTGTGTGGTGAGTCCTGAGAACAGTCTATGTTAATGTCTGTGCACTCAATTTAGTTTGTATATTTTGAAGTATCCAGATCAATCTTTTTTGTGAGGACGGTTTATCAATTACGGTTACACTCCAATATCTGTATGCATTGCAGGGTTTATCGCACCCACCAGGATTTCCAGTCCTATGGATGTTCCGTCCATACGATTTGTCACGGCCTTTGGACTGTCCTGCTTGTGGGAGTAGGCGGGGGCCCTGCATGCCACGCGTAGTTGGACGACCAATCTTCTGTTTAGTACTTCAACATAGTGATTTCCTGGTAAGGATTCACTCGTGTCACATCAAGTAAATCTTATTGATTTACTGTCTAGATCTTATTGATTTAATGTCATGTTTTCTTTCTTTTGCTGCAATTTTACGATGTAGGTTTTGCCATGTGAAATTCATCATAGAATAAATCGTTTGGTTTGCTCTACGATGGATATTTTTGCAGGTTTCACTTATTATGTTGTGTCAGTAACGAAGGCACTGTCCATCACTTATATTACTGGAAAAAATTGGATCAGTCTGTTGTCTGAGTACAAGCTGAATCCCTATGATGAACTACAGTTTGATTTAACAAACATGCCACAATTAGTCCTTCTCGCGTTTAAAAGAAATGAAGAAAAAGACTGGATCACGGTCACGGAGCCTAGTCAAGTTAGAAAGCTGGTCATAGAAGATCAGACACGATCGCCGCTGTCTCGCACATCGGTACCACCTTCAGCAACGGATCAAGCACCGACAGTTGCTCTTGCACTGATAGCGGCAACAGCTCAGTCTGATCCAGCTGAGGATTGGGCATCGACCGCGTCAGCGGATCAGGCTGGTCTACCGGAGGATCGGGCATCAACACCGGTACCTGCTCCGACACCGGCACTAGCTCTACAAGGAGCACCATCTCCGGCAGCAGCAGCGGCACTACCAGTCGCACCGGCATGGGCACCAGCAACGACTTCAGCACCTGCACCAACACTTGCACTTGCATCTGCTCCGGCCCGTGCAGCAGCAATGGAACCAGCAGTTGCACTGGCAACAGACTAGGCTGCAGTTCGCACTTCATATACCAAAGTCCTTACAAAAACCGACATGTCCACCTTCTTGGTAAGCATTGGCCGCCCAAGTGCTTTGTTCTTTTTTCTTTCCATGTTGTTTCACATGATTCACTGTGTTGATCTAACTGTTTGTGTATGTCTTCTTGTTTGCAAACACATAATTCCTAGAGCAACGAGGGAGTCGTTCAACAATCCGGGCGACCGTGGCCAAGTTTCTCTTACCATGCGCAGCCTTCGTGTGAATGAACCTGCTCAATATACCGTAAGTACAAAGGATGGTCGCATGATGATTGATGCTAAAGGATGGTCAAGGTTCAAATATAAATAATATCTTGCGGTAGGGGATGATGTCAAAATCGAACTTTCTCGGCAAGGAGAGTTGGTCCAGATCAACTTTGAAGTTCTTCAGTAGCAGCACGCAACTGCCGAACTGATCTATCCTTCGAGAGATTTTGATGTAATACTCTGGCATGGTGAAACAAGTGTCCTATGTGTATAAGTAGTACGACAGTATCGTTGATAGAATTGCAACTCTGATTGCTTGTTAGGAACCGTCGTTTGATTTCATTCCAGCAGCTGTCGTGCTTTATTCAATTTTGTGTATTCGCCTTGTGATAGCATCTAAAACCAGCGCCGTACCGACCGCTTGCAATATGAAAAGCGCTGAGGTAGAACACATGGGCCCCCAAACATGCAGGCCCACCGGCCTGTGGCCCAAAGTCCAGAACCGTGAGCCTGTCTGAGTATTTCTCAGCTGAACCCCCATAATGCCCATGCGTTGCACGTAACATCAAGATGCATTTGTATGAGTATTTTATCTTGTGATAGAAAAGGATGAACGAGGGAAGGCCTTATTTGCAAATGTGGAGAGGTGTGTGGGTACCTTTTTGCAAAATTGCCATAGTTTCATTCCTATCCGTCAGATATAAATCAGACGACCTATATTGCAGGACGGCAGGTACACCATCATCACCAACTCGTCTATACCGTGTTAAAAAACTCTATTTTTTATAAATATATATGTTATATATATTCCCCTTGATTTTTCTTATGTATAAAGTTGTGATATAAAAGATCTTTATATTTCTTTACAGAGGGAGTATCTCTCTGTCAAAAATATATTTATGTGTAACTAGTTACTCATGTCTTTCTACTTCCTTTCCCTGATATGTGGGGCATCCGGCAACGGGGTCCACGTGCCATATGCACCAAATTAGAGTGCACAACTTCACGGTAGACACACCCCGGTCGTAGCGCCGCAGTAATGCCCAATGAGCCATCAAATCACAAAAAAACCCCACCTTTCCAACTTTAGCAGTAAGTTGGACGGACGAAGCGACAATATTTCACTGGGCCTGAATCCCCTTCTCCCTCGTCTGCTTGTTCAGGGAAAACCCCCGCTCGGCGATTGCATAGGGTTTTCTCATGGAGAACCTGGTACGAATTCTTCATCCATCCCCGATAAATCCAAGTCCCTTGGTCGCGGGTACTCCTAGGATGGCAGCCGCCGCCGTTGATGCATTTTTCTTCCTACTAAATCTAGTGTGTTTCATTTGCAGTGCCTAAGGTGCGAGGACCCTACAGGTTTCTGTGCCCTCGGCGAGACGCCACACTTGTTCCTTCTCATCCTAACACATGATTTTAAAACGCGCACAGTATGTTCCTAGAATCCTCTTTTCTATCCGGGAGGGTGGGGTTTTTGAACATGCTATCGACTAATTTGGAAATTTAGATTGCTATATTTGGATAAAAGGTACTAGTACCATGGTCAACTCTGACGTGAAGGAGGAAATTATTTCTAGATTTGGATATAGGGAATACATTGTGTTCTCATATTATTTTTCCTGCAGTGCATTCCTTGCTCTGCCAGAACACATGTACTCAAGATGCTCGGCCTTGCCATAACTGAATACACCAGTTTAATGGTCACAGTGAAGACAAGCCATGGATATAAGTTTCGAGTTGGGTTCATGAACCAAGAAGATCACTGCTTTTTTATGGCCGAACTTGGATAAACTTTCTCAAGTGTTACGGACTGAAAGTTGGCGCACGAATGTTGATGGAAATAGCAGAACCTGGTCTCATCTTCACTGCGATGTTCCACCCCGGCGTCGTTCCAATTGTTCATCCATGTTAGTTTTGTATCTGGTTCTTGCTTCTTGCCTCGATTACTTCTTAGTCCACCTATTCTGTCTAACTAATCACAATTTAACTTTAGAAGTAGCAACGAATCTCTCACGAAGATGATACTTCTAACTAATATTTTCTTATAATTGGTGGCATGTGTAGGTTTTTTCAGAGTTAAGCAGGCTACTCGTTTGTTATTCTATAAGAACTCGGCTGTTACTCATGGCACTGAAGTTGACTTGGACGACATCCACAAGTTCCTACACTTTATTGATCGTCTTGAGGTCCTTGTGGGGAGTTTCAATGGTGGAAGGCCATGTGGGATATGTGTGCCACTGCTACACTCGTTGAACAGGTCCAACTGTGTTGAGAAACTTGTCGTACGAGCTGTTTTCTGCTATATATGTTGTTCATAAACTCTTGCTTATGCACAGTTTTACAGCTGTGATCTTCTTGAAACAGGAACTGCCCAGGTCTATTGTTCCTATACAGATGCTTGACCATGGTCGGGTCAGACTTGCGCTTGGTCACAACATGATGTTTATGTTGACCTACTCCATTCCCCTTGGAGGTGAAAAGATACTTATTCATGAGTGGTCTCAAATAATGAAGGCTCGTTCATCTTGGAGAATAGGACAGAAGATTATGTTCCTGCTTTTCCATGGCTCTAAAGTGGATATCCTGTTTATTGACCACATTGCGAGATGAAGCCGCTTTTAGAAGGTTGTGGAGGCGCGGGGTGGCGCCTGGGCCTTATCCTGGGGCTTGGCGGCCTCATCCTTTGGTTAACTGTAGGCAATTTGAGGCGTGCTTTGTACGGTTGAACCTGTATAAGTACTCATACTGCTTTCAGCTATGGTTGTTAAGTGCCCCTGCTGGTTTCAGTTAAGGTTGTTAAGTACTCCTGCTGCTTTTACAGTCTGTCGTGTTTCTTCAGTCCTATCTTCCTCCAGCCGCCAAAACCAAACCAGCGCCGGCGGGGCTGCCTGCTTCCGCCTCCCACGGCTGGTTGCGCCTCAGCACACGCATCACCGCCCCACCGTCTCCTAAATCATTAACGCCGACCTCCGAGGCCTCGTCGTCGTCCTCCGCGCACTTTGCTGCGCTCGCGGCAGCGCCGCCCTCTCGCGTTGTCAACATGGTCAACAAACAAGAGGAATCGGCAGAGGATTGTACGTGGAGAGGATGACAGTAGGGGCCCACCATGTCCATGGCCGGACGCAAGGAAGTTCCTCATTTTTTTGTTATATATATACTCCATTGTCAGCATATGGAAAAAGAAAATGCTTCCTGCTAGTGGTTTCCTGACATCTGGGACCCACGACATTGTCAGCGTATATAGTCAATAGACAAGAGAACAACACAAGATTGGCTGACACCTGGGCCGTAGCTACTCGAGCAGTATTTTTTTATTGTTGGGATGGAGCAGGGTTTCAACTGGGCTGTGGCCCGTCTAGCCCAGGCTTATATTTTATGTTCACCACATGACCAGCCCAGCTATTTTTTGTTTGTGAAAATGAGCCTAGTTTATTTTTTCTGAAGAATACCCAATCTAGGCCTACTCATTTTTCTACGCCCTGATGGACTGCAACTCTTTCAATACGCTTGCAAATCTTGAAAGTAATATGAAATGGGCTGTAAATATAAAAACTAGATGACAAATTGGCCATTACTTTATAATTTCTGAAAATTTCACATTTTCATATTCCAATTTCATTGGGATTTAACCTAATTCAAATATATATTCAAAGTACTTTAAGCTGGCTCGACATTTCGGTATTAAAAATAGTTTGGAACCCACAGAAATATGCGAAATTTCGTTTAAATTTTTAACCCTGGCCCTGGCCAACAAAAAAAGGACTGCAATAAATTGCATAAGAAGTTGTAATGAGCTAAATATAAATTATTAAAAAATAGGGAATGGTCTGACTTGTGGGCCTATTAAGTTGACGCGTATGCAAGATTTATTTTACTTATTATATACGACAACAAACGATTCTAGTAGACGTAACCATTGGATGTCAATCCAACGGCCGTCGTGTTTCTTCAATCTCTGATCTTCTTGCTCCAGCCGCCAAATCCAGCACCGGCGGGACCGCCTGCTCCCGCCTCCCGTGGACGGCTGTGCTGCCGCGCAGGCCTCACCGCCCCTACTACTCCCACCGCTGGCTAGGCCATCCCTCTACTCACCCACACCCCTCCACTGCTGTGGCTTCGCCGCCTCCGGGTTATTCCCTTCCTGGGTCTCGCCGTCGTCCATCGCGCTGGTGTTCTCGGCACGGCGTGGTCAACGTTGTCAACAAACGACAACATCGAAAGAGGGACGTACATGGAGAGGCTGACAGTTGGGACCCACATGGTCCATGGCCGCATGCAAGCAAGTACCTCCTTATTACGCCAAAAAGAATGAATACTCCCGCTGACAGCTCGGACCCACCAGCTATATCTTTGCACGCAAGGAAGTGCCTCCTTATTACGCACACAAAAATTAATACTCCCCCTGCTAGCTGGGACCCACCATAGTGGGAGGCTGACTTGTGGGCCAAGTTGACGGGGACTGAGGGCTTTGTCAACTTAGTCAATATGAACGATTCTAGCTCCAGTGATCATACGATGTCCATCCAACGGTGGTAGTGCTTCTTCCACCTCTGGTCTTGTTGCTCCAGCCGCCCAAACCAGCGCCGATCGTGCCGCGTGCTCTTGCTTCCTGTGATGCTGCGGAGGCCTCACCGCCCCCTACTACTCCCACCGCTGGCCAGGCCCTGCAGCGACGGCAGCCTCACACTGCAGCCGAACTAGTGAACCCTCGTACTCCTCTCCGCGTGGGCATCCACTGCTGCGTCTTCCCCGGCTCCACGTCGTCCCCTTCCTAGGCCTCACCGTCATCCACCGCCCTGGTGCTCTCGCCGCGGCGTGGTCAACGTGGTCAAGGAACGACTTCCATCGGAAGAGTACTGTACGTGGAGAGGCTGACAGCCGGGTCCACGGCCGCAGCAAGGAAGTGCCTCCATATTTCGCGGAAAATAATGATTCCTCCACCTGACAGCAGGACCCACCGGACGGGCCACCGTATTTCAAGAAAAAACGTTTCCCCCCTGACTGCTGGGACCCAGCAGCTACATCTTTGGACGCAAGGAAGTGCCTGACAGTCGGGACCCACCCTGTTGAAGCGTACGTAGCATTGTCATTCTGGTCGCGAACGTGTATGTACATACTGGTCGATGTAGAGGCGCGCACGTGTGGTAGTAGAGGCACGCACGTGTGGTAGTAGAGGCGCGCACGTAGCATGTACACGTACGTACAATGGCCAGGGTGCAAGAAAGTAAATACGGCCACGTACGTACATAAGGGCGGGGTCTCGAACGCCTACTCGCGCATACGTACGGCCAGGGCTCGTGTACATGGCTGTGGCTGGGTCGGAACGGAGAAACTGTGTCATCGTCGTGTTCATGGGGAAGCAACGGAATGTGTCGTGTTCATCGGGAGGCAACGGAACGTGTGTTGTTCATCAGGAGCCAACCGGCTTGGACGGAACAGGTGATGGAAACGAGGCCTGGCGTCCCGCAGAACGGAGGAAACGGCCTTGTGTTCGACCGGCCATGGTGGAAACGGGATCCTGTTCATCGGGAGGGGTCTAGCGTACCGCAAAACGGAGGAAATGGACCTCCTATAGTCGAAACGGGGTCCTGTTGATCGGGAGGGGTGTGGCATACCGCAAAACGGAGGAAATAGACTTGTGTTGGAGTGCTAAGGTCGAAACGGGGGTCATGTTCATCGGGAGGGGTGTGGCGTGCCGCAAAACGGGACTCCACGGGATACTGTTCATCTCCACCGTCGACCTCCTCCAGCCTCCACCTGTGATTGTTCATTCACGGGCTCCTGTTCATCCAGCCTCCACCGCGCGCTCCTCCACCGGCTAATGTTCAACCAGCCCTCTCCATGGGGTCCTGTTCAACCACCCCTCCACGGGCTACTGTTCATCCAGCCCTCCACCGGCTACTGTTCAACCAGCCCTCCATTGGCTACTATTCAACCAGCCCTCCACGGGGTCCTGTTCATCCACCGGCTCGATCGATCGGGGTACTGTTCATCCAGCGGCAATGGCCTCTACTACCACGGGTTCCTGTTCATCCAACCCTTACCGGGAACTGTTCATCCAAACCCCCTCAACAACGCTCACTGTTCATCCAGGGAAGGAGGCAACAGTGTTCGATCGGCTTCAGTTAGCAGCAGTAGCGAAGGAATCACTCGGGTTCAGTTAATAGCAAGGGATCGATCAATCGCTCGGGTTCAGTAATGCGTAGCCTGCAGTGCAATTCCTCGGGTTCAGTTAGAGCCCAACGCCTCACTTGGGTTCAGTTAGAGCCCAACGCCTCGCACACACGCGCGTACGTATGAGAGAAACGCGCATCGCTCGGCCCCCGACCACCCACCGTAACCGGGAACTCCTCGATATTTTCCTCGCCCTCGCTTCTACCACTTTTTTCCGTCATGGACGGCCCAAAGAATGTCATGCAGCTGCGTCTCCGGCCCGCCCAGGACGAAAAGCCCATTTTCTGTCATGATTTTTTGTCATAGAAGTAGGACCCCACCACATCTATGATGATACCGGGTTTTGTCACAATTATCGTCATAGCAGTGTCATAAGTATGACAGAAAAAAAATCGTTCGGCCCAAAATGTCACGGATGTGTCTTTTTTTTGTAGTGCTTGGTGTTGATCATGTTTTGCTCGCGAGAGAGGCTTAGTCAACGGGTCTGCAATATTCAGATCCGTATGTATCTTGCAAATCTCTATGTCTCCCTCCTTGACTTGATCGTGGATAGAATTGAAGTGTCTCTTGATGTGCTTGGTTCTCTTGTGAAATCTGGATTCCTTTGCCAAGGCAATTGCACCAGTATTGTCACAAAAGATTTTCATTGGACCCGATGCACTAGGTATGACACCTAGATCGGATATGAACTCCTTCATCCAGACTCCTTCATTTGTTGCTTCCGGAGCAGCTATGTACTCCGCTTCACAAGTAGATCCCGCCACGACGCTCTGCTTGGAACTGCACCAACTTACAGCTCCTCCATTCAATATAAATACGTATCCGGTTTGTGACTTAGAGTCATCCGGATCAGTTTCAAAGCTTGCATCGACGTAACCGTTTACGACGAGCTCTTTGTCACCTCCATAAATGAGAAACATATCCTTAGTCCTTTCCAGGTATTTCAGGATGTTCTTGACCGCTGTCCAGTGATCCACTCCTGGATTACTTTGGTACCTCCCTGCTAAACTAGTAGCAAGGCACACATCAGGTCTGGTACACAACATTGCATACATGATAGAACCTATGGCTGAAGCATAGGGAATGACTTTCATTTTCTCTCTATCTTCTGCAGTGGTCGGGCATTGAGTCTGACTCAGCTTCACACCTTGTAACACAGGAAAGAACCCTTTCTTTGCTTGATCCATTTTGAACTTCTTCAAAACTTTATCAAGGTATGTGCTTTGTGAAAGTCCAATTAAGCGTCTTGATCTATCTCTATAGATCTTGATGCCCAATATATAAGCAGCTTCACCGAGGTCTTTCATTGAAAAATTCTTATTCAAGTATCCTTTTATGCCATTCAGAAATCCAGTATCATTTCTGATCAACAATATGTCATCCACATATAATATCAGAAATGCTACAGAGCTCCCACTCACTTTCTTGTAAATACAGGCTTCTCCAAAAGTGTGTATAAAACCATATGCTTTGATCACACTATGAAAGTGTATATTCCAACTCCGAGATGCTTGCACCAGTCCATAAATGGATCGCTGGAGCTTGCACACTTTGTTAGGACCTTTTGGATCGACAAAACCTTCTGGTTGCATCATATACAACTCTTCTTTAAGATATCCATTAAGGAATGCAGTTTTGACATCCATTTGCCAAATTTCATAATCATAAAATGTGGCAATTGCTAACATGATTCAGACGGACTTAAGCATCGCTACGGTTGAGAATGTCTCATCGTAGTCAACTCCATGAACTTGTCAAAAACCTTTTGCAACAAGTCGAGCTTTGTAGACAGTAACATTACCGTCAGCGTCAGTCTTCTTCTTGAAGATCCATTTATTCTCTATGGCTTGTCGATCATCGGGCAAGTCAACCAAAGTCCACACTTTGTTCTCATACATGGATCCCATCTCAAATTTCATGGCCTCAAGCCATTTTGCAGAATCTGGGCTCATCGTCGCTTCCTCATAGTTTGTAGGTTCGTCATGGTCAAGTAACATGACTTCTAGAACAGGATTACCGTACCACTCTGGTGCGGATCTTACTCTGGTTGACCTACGAGGTTTGGTAGTAACTTGATTAGAAGTTTCATGATCATCACCATTAGCTTCCTCACTAATTGGTGCAGGAATCACTGGAACTGATTTATGTGATGAACTACTTTCCAATAAGGGAGCAGGTACAATTACCTCATCAAGTTCTACTTTCCTCCCACTCACTTCTTTCGAGAGAAACTCCTTCTTTAGAAAGGATCCATTCTTAGCAACGAATATCTTGCCTTCGGATCTGTGATAGAAGGTGTACCCAACAGTCTCCTTTGGGTATCCTATGAAGACACATTTCTCCGATTTGGGTTCGAGCTTATCAGGTTGATGCTTTTTCACATAAGCATCGCAGCCCCAAACTTTAAGAGACGACAACTTGGCTTTCTTGCCAAACCACAGTTCATATGGTGTCGTCTCAACGGATTTAGATGGTGCCCTATTTAACGTGAATGCAGCCGTCTCTAAAGCATAACCCCAAAACGATAGCGGTAAATCAGTAAAAGACATCATAGATTGCACCATATCTAATAATGTGCGGTTACGACGTTCGGGCACACCATTACGATGTGGTGTTCCAGGTGGCGTGAGTTGCGAAACCATTCCGCGTTGTTTCAAATGAAGACCAAACTCGTAACTCAAATATTCTCCTCCATGATCAGATCGTAGAAACTTTATTTTCTTGTTACGATGATTTTCCACTTCACTCTGAAATTCTTTGAACTTCTCAAATGTTTCATACTTATGTTTCATCAAGTAGATATACCCATATCTGCTCAAATCATCTATGAAGGTCAGAAAATAACGATACCCGCCGCGAGCATCAACACTCACCGGATTGCATACATCAGTATGTATTATTTCCAACAAGTTTGTTGCTCGCTCCATTGTTCCGGAGAACGGAGTCTTAGTCATCTTGCCCATGAGGCATGGTTCGCAAGCATCAAGTGATTCATAATCAAGTGATTCCAAAAGCCCATCAGCATGGAGTTTCTTCATGCGTTTTACACCAATATGACCTAAACGGCAGTGCCACAAATAAGTTGCACTATCATTATTAAACTTATATCTTTTGGCTTCAATACTATGAATATGTGTATCACTACTATCGAGATTCAGTAAAAATAGACCACTCATCAAGGGTGCATGACCATAAAAGATATTACTCATATAAATAGAACAACCATTATTCTCTGATTTAAATGAATTGCCGTCTCGCATCAAACAAGATCCAGATATAATGTTCATGCTTAACGCTGGCACCAAATAACAATTATTTAGGTCTAAAACTAATCCCGAAGGTAGATGTAGAGGTAGCGTGCCGACGGCGATCACATCGACTTTGGAACCATTTCCCACGCGCATTGTCACCTCGTCCTTAGCAAATCTTCGTTTAATCCGTAGCCCTGTTTCGAGTTGCAAATATGAGCAACAGAACCAGTATCAAATACCCAGGCGCTACTACGAGCATTAGTAAGGTACACATCAATAACATGTATATCAAATATACCTTTCACTTTGCCATCCTTCTTATCCGCCAAATACTTGGGGCAGTTCCGCTTCCAGTGACCAGTTCCTTTGCAGTAGAAGCACTCAGTCTCAGGCTTAGGTCCAGACTTGGGTTTCTTCACTTGAGCAGCAACTTGCTTGCCGTTCCTCTTGAAGTTCCCCTTCTTCCCTTTGCTCTTCTTCTTGAAACTAGTGGTCTTGTTGACCATCAACACTTGATGCTCCTTCTTGATTTCTACCTCCGCAGCCTTTAGCATCACGAAGAGCTCGGGAATTGTCTTATCCATCCCTTGCATATTATAGTTCATCACGAAGCTTTTGTAGCTTGGTGGCAGTGATTGAAGAACTCTGTCAATGACACTATCAACCGGAAGATTAACTCCCAGCTAAGTCAAATGATTGTGGTACCCAGACATTCTGAGTATATGTTCACTGACAGAACTATTCAACTCCATTTTGCAGCTGTAGAACTTATTTGGAGACTTCATATCTCTCAATCCGGGCATTTGGTTGAAATATTAACTTCAACTCCTGGAACATCTCATATGCTCCATGACGTTCAAAACGTCATTGAAGTCTCGGTTCTAAATCGTAAAGCATGGCACGTTGAACTATCTAGTAGTCGTCAGCCTTGCTCTGCCAGTCGTTCAAAACGTCCGGCGTTGCTCCTGCAGCGGGTTTGGCACTCAGCGGTGCTTCCAGGACGTAATTCTTCTGTGCAACAATGAGGATAATCCTCAAGTTATGGACCCAGTCCGTGTAATTGCTACCATCATCTTTCAACTTAGCTTTCTCTAGGAACGCATTAAAATTCAACGGAACAGTGGCACGGGCCATTTATCTACAACAACATAGACATGCAAAATACTATCAAGTACTAAGTTCATGATAAATTAAATTTCAATTAATCATATTACTTAATAACTCCCACTTAGATAGACATCCCTCTAATCATCTAAGTGATCATGTGATCCATATCAACTAAACCATGTCCGATCATCACGTGAGATGGAGTAGTTTTCAATGGTGAACATCATTATGTTGATCATATCTACTATATGATTCATGCTCGACCTTTCGGTCTCAGTGTTCCGAGGCCATATCTGCATATGCTAGGCTCGTCAAGTTTAACCCGAGTATTCTGCGTATGCAAAACTGGCTTGCACCCGTTGTATGTGAACGTAGAGCTTATCACACCCGATCATCACGTGGTGTCTCGGCACGACGAACTATAGCAACGGTGCATACTCAGGGAGAACACTTGTACCTTGAAATTTAGTGAGAGATCATCTTATAATGCTACCGCCGTATGAAGCAAAATAAGATGCATAGAGGATAAACAACACATGCAATCAATATAAGTGATATGATATGGCCATCATCATCTTGTGCCTTTGATCTCCATCTCCAAAGCATCGTCATGATCACCATCGTCACTGGCTTGACACCTTGATCTCCATCGTAGCTTCGTTGTCGTCACGCCAACTATTGCTTCTACGACTATCTCAACCACTTAGTGACAAAGTAAAGCAATTACATGGCGATTGCATTTCATACAATAAAGCGACAACCATATGGCTCCTGCCAGTTGCCGATAACTATTACAAAACATGATCATCTCATATAACAATTTATATATCATCATGTTTTGACCATATCACATCACAACAAGCCTTGCAAAAACAAGTTAGACGTCCTCTACTTTGTTGTTGCAAGTTTTACGTGGCTGCTACGGGCTTTCAGCAAGAACCGTTCTTACCTAGGCATCAAAACCACAACGATTTTTTTGTCAAGTGTGCTATTTTAACCTTCAACAAGGACCAGGCGTAGTCAAACTCGATTCAACTAAAGCTGGAGAAACAGACACCCGCTAGCCACCTGTGTGCGAAGCACGTCGGTAGAACCAGTCTCATGAACGCGGTCATGTAATGTCGGTCCGGGCCGCTTCATCCAACAATACCGCCGAATCAAAGTAAGACGTTGTTGTTAAGCAGTATGACTATTATCGCCCACAACTCATTGTGTTCTACTCTTGCATATAACATCTACGCATAAACTTGGCTCTGATACCACTGTTGGGGAACGCGGTATTTCAATTTTTTTACCTATGATCACGCAAGATCCATCTAGGAGATGCATAACAACGAGCGGGGAGAGTGTGTCCACGTACCCTCGTAGACCGAAAGCGGAAGCGTTTAGTAACGCGGTTGATGTAGTCGAACGTCTTCGCGATCCAACTGATCCAAGTACCGAACGTATGGCATCTCCACGATCAGCACACGTTCAGCTCGGTGACGTCCCTCGAACTCTTGATCCAGTTGAGGCCGAGGGAGAGTTCCGTCAGCACGACGGCGTGGCGACGGTGATGATGAAGTTTACCGGCGCAGGGCTTACTATGACGATATGACCGAGGTGTGTAACTGTGGAGGGGGGCACCGCACACGGCTAAGAGAAACTTTGGTGTGTCTTTGGGGTGCCCCCCTCCCACGTATATAAAGGAGGGGGAGGAGGAGGCCGGCCAAGGTGTGGCGCGCCAAGGGGGGAGTCCTACTTGGACTCCCGGTCCAAGTAGGATTCGCCCCCCCCCTTCCTATTCCCACAAGGAGAAGGGGGGAAAGAGGAGGAGGAGAGAAGGAAAGGGGGGCGCCCCCCCAACCATAGTCCAATTCGGATTGGGCTTGGGGGGTGCGCGCGCCTCCACCTAGATGCCGCATCCTCTCTTCCACTAGGGCCCATGAAGGCCCATTAACCCCCCCGGGGGTTCCGGTAACCCCCCGGTACTTCGGTAAATGCTCGAACCTATCTGAAACCATTCCGATGTCCAAACATAACCTTCCAATATATCAATCTTTATGTCTCGACCATTTTGAGACTCCTCGTCATGTCCGTGATCTCATCCGGGACTCCGAACAGACTCCGGTACATCAAATCACATAACTCATAATACAAATCGTCATCGAACGTTAAGCGTGTGGACCCTACGGGTTCGAGAACTATGTAGACATGACCGAGACATATCTCCGGTCAATAACCAATAGCGGAACCTGGATGCTCATATTGGCTCCTACATATTCTACGAAGATCTTTATCGGTCAAACCGCATAACAACATACGTCATCCCCTTTGTCATCGGTATGTTACTTGCCTGAGATTCGATCGTCGGTATCATCATACCTAGTTCAATCTCGTTATCGGCAAGTCTCTTTACTCGTTCCGTAATACATCATCCCACAACTAACTCATTAGTCACATTGCTTGCAAGGCTTATAGTGATGTGTATTACCGAGAGGGCCCAGAGATACCTCTCCGATACACTGAGTGACAAATCCTAATCTCGATCTATGCCAACCCAACAAACACCTTCGGAGACACTTGTAGAGCATCTTTATAATCACCCAGTTACGTTGTGACGTTTGATAGCACACAAAGTGTTCCTCCGGTATTCGGGAGTTGCATAATCTCATAGTCAGAGGAAAATGTATAAGTCATGAAGAAAGCAATAGCAATAAAACTTAACGATCATTATGCTAAGCTAACGGATGGGTCTTGTCCATCACATCATTCTCCTAATGATGTGATCCCATTCATCAAATGACAACACATGTCTATGGCTAGGAAACTTAACCATCTTTGATTAACGAGCTAGTCAAGTAGAGGCATACTAGGGACACTTTGTTTTGTCTATGTATTCACACATGTATCAAGTTTCCAGTTAATACAATTCTAGCATGAATAATAAACATTTATCATGATATAAGGAAATATAAAATAACAAGTTTATTATTGCCTCTAGGGCATATTTCCTTCAATACGGTGGTCCTAGTGGCTTCTTGGGGAGCATTGTGCCTCCACACCGCTCGAACGGAGATGTAGTTCCCCTCAAAGGGAAGGAACTTCGGTAACACATCCTCGTCTCCACTGGCTCCACTTGTGGTTATCTCTTACCTTTACTTTGTGCAAGCTTTACTTGTGTTTTACTCCTTGCTTGCTTGTGTTGTTTCCTTTGTTAGCATCATATAGGTTGTTCACCTAGTTGCATATCTAGACAACCTATTTGTTGCTTTACCTAATTTGTCAAGAAAAACTAAAAATTGCTGGTTGCCTATTCACCCCCCTCTAGTCAACCATATCGATCCTTTCAACAGGTATGGCTATCTTGATTCTGTCATAAAATCGTTATGGATGTACATGCATGAGAGAGTGACAAACACATATCATCACAGGAGTTTTTTTTGTGGTGGGGTGGTCGCAGCCACCGCAGCAAGCTCACTCTTCCGTCTTCGTCGGAGGGCATGGCATCGCTAGTACTAGTGCAACCAACATCTCATACCTTGGCGAGCTGCCATCATCGTAGCAAACAATGGTTTGCCTCCTGAAGTAGCATCGCCCCTCCTCCCGCCCTTCATCGCGCCATGGCGGGGATGGATCCCCCTACGACCTATGCCTGCATGCTTCCCCTCGCATCCTCGGTGCCTCCCTACATAGCATCGCCAGTGGCCCTCGCGTCAGGTGTGTGGTGGGAACCTCTCATAACATCGGCCGCGTGTGCGGATTGGGAGCAAACGGTGGCCGCTGGTGGAAAGAAGAAGAGGAGAATTGGGAATGGGGGGGATGCGACCACAGGGTGGTGGGTGAAGAGAAGAAGGCGAAAAGAGCGAAAAGGTGGAATGTGCGAAGGGCCCACTGTGACGCATAGCATGCGCGACCGACGCATCACGAGTAAGCCTATTAGAATTGATTCCAAAAAAAGAAGCTATTGTTCACCCTCAATTGCTCAATGCCCATCTTCATTTTCAGAGTTCCTTTGGTATAAAGGATTTTATATGAGTTTTATAGGTTTGGAATTCTTAGGAGTTCTTCCTGTGTTGATTGAATCCTATATGAATTTTCCCTAAGGACTCCTTTGCATTATATTTTATAGCAATTTTAGCATCCACTCAAACCTCCTTAAAAAAATCCTTTGTTTTGTTCTGTGATGCAACCAAACGAACCAAAATCCTACAGAACTAAGATAAGCATGGCATTCCAATTCTATATTTTTCCTATTCCCGCGTTTTTAGAATCATGTGAATCAAACAGACCATCAGTATTGAAGTTTTGTTTTTTGAAGGTGTTTGAGCTTTGCTCAGTTGCCACCTCTGAATCCCTGATTATAATAGGCTTTTTTGCCGAGGACAATTACAAATAGACTTTGATCCGTTGTTCCTGTGTAACCTAAGTTTTTCCGGGGGATTAAATTATTTACTCCACTTTATTAGGGGTTTAATGATTTGATCCAAGGTTGTCTCAAAGGCGGGTGCAAACAAATGGGGAAGTAAAGTGTGGGTTAAGATGCTATGTCATGACTTCTTTCTTGCTTCCTTCTACCGACCATCCTCGCGTCAAGAAACTTGCCATCGAAAACATTCAATTTGCCATGTCCTCATGGCAAAATCCTACAGAACTAAGATAAGCATGGCATTCCAATTCTATATTTTTCCTATTCCCGCGTTTTTAGAATCATGTGAATCAAACAGACCATCAGTATTGAAGTTTTGTTTTTTGAAGGTGTTTGAGCTTTGCTCAGTTGCCACCTCTGAATCCCTGATTATAATAGGCTTTTTTGCCGAGGACAATTACAAATAGACTTTGATCCGTTGTTCCTGTGTAACCTAAGTTTTTCCGGGGGATTAAATTATTTACTCCACTTTATTAGGGGTTTAATGATTTGATCCAAGGTTGTCTCAAAGGCGGGTGCAAACAAATGGGGAAGTAAAGTGTGGGTTAAGATGCTATGTCATGACTTCTTTCTTGCTTCCTTCTACCGACCATCCTCGCGTCAAGAAACTTGCCATCGAAAACATTCAATTTGCCATGTCCTCATACCCGACGTTGGGGCGTTGTCGGATTCCAAAAAAGGGAAAAAAAGTAGGGAAGGAGACGCCTCTCGAAAAAAAAGGAAAAAAGAACGGGAGGGGATGGCGTGCAGCCGTGCAGGACAATGAAAGAAAAACAATGGATAAAGAAACGAAACATTGACACACATTTGTTGTTGCTCCTGGATGAAAAGTTTGACGGCATTTTAAATAGGAAAAAGTCCAAAATAAACCTTGAACATGTAGATGAAAGCTAAATCAAACCCTGAACTTGCAATCCCGAAAATCAGCACACCGAACTCACTGATCCCGGTCTATTTTAAACCTTGAAGGCGTTTCCAAACAGGGATTGTCCACGTGGCATACCAACTCCCGGGATTGTTGGCTACAGACGCGATTGGGCTGGCCCATCAGGCGTGAAGGGAGATTTTTTTTCTTTCTTTTTTTCGTTTTACTTTTTCGTAAGTGCGACGTAAAAATAACCAAAAATAAGACAGCAGGCGGAGTCGAACTTGTGCCTTGGCCTTTCGATATCCACTTGCTAGCCACGAGAGTAGATTACTATTAGTGCAACAAGTTGAAGCGCGAACATAATTAATCAGACACCAGCGTCGAGATTTGGAAACATTTTTTGGGAGCAAACAAATTTTGAAAACGTATTTTTTTTCGAAATCCCCAAGCTATTCTAAGGTGCGAACACTTTTTTAATTCTGAATACTTTTGAAAAAAGGAACAATTTTTTTGAAAACACAATCAGTTTTTACAAAGCGAATACTCTTCGAAACATAAAAATAACAATAAAAAGGGAACAATTCTTGAATCCGGAAAACAAAATATGCACAAACTTTCAAAAAAATGTTTACTATAATTTTGTTCATAAATTCAAAAATGTTAAAGCATTTCATGAATTGTTGAATAGTTAAAAAAATGTTCATGTTTTCTAATTTTGTTACAAACTAAAAACTGTTTGGTGTTTAACAAAAATTGTTTGGAGTTCTCAAGTTCTGTCTAAATTTTTAAAACTGTTTGTGATTTTAAAAGTTATTTACATTTATCAAAAGATGTTCGGAATTGTGTCGCATTTTCCTTACAGATGTTTTTGGAATTTCATAAATTATTTGCGTTAAAAATGAGCATTTCGAAATTGTTCAAAAAATATTCATGAAATGATTGATTTTCTAACATGTTTAGATAAATGTTCGCTCCTGTCTGTTCTTATAAATGTGACTACCTAGCGTCATGTGCAGCCTTCAGGGCCAGTGGCTAGCTGGCATTGCGCTCTGAATGCGAGAACCAGAGTTGCAGTCCTGTGAATACGCTGTATAGCGTATTTTTCTTTTGTCGCCTAGTAATTTTTCGTCGCTCCTTATAAAAGACAACTGGCTTTGTGTAGTTATATAAGAAAAAAGTTCGTTGTTATTACAAATGTACTAAAAATTTATTATCATTATGAAAATAAATAACAAAAAAATGGAAAAGAAAAAAACATAGCAGCACGAGTGATTACGCTAATGGGCCGGCCCGATTCGTCTTAATATCCTGCCAGCCGGTCAACGCCCAGAATTTGACTTGCCACGTCAGCGAATACCAGCTAAACAGGCTCAAGGTTCAAAATAGACCGGGATCAGAAAGTTCGGTGTGCTGATTTCCGGGATTGCAAGTTCAGGGTTTGATTTAGCTTTCGTCTATAAGTTCAAGGTTTATTTTAGACTTTTTCCTTTTAAATAAAGAATAAACTGGGGGTGTGGTGACGACGTGGGAGGAACAGCCGCTAACACTGAGCACCGGCCACCTTATCACGCACGACTAATCCGCCCAACCGGAAAAGTTAACCATGGGCGCCAACAGGATTGTCGGCATTTCTTTTCTGTTGCTTTTTCCCAGTTCTAGCCTCCCAGCAGAGACATTTCGAGCTGCTACCCAATCTAATTTACTCTGACCAACGGTGGTCCGTCTCCGTCCGCCCTAGAGACTTCCTAAACAAATACTCTACTGAGTTCCAGCTAGAAGCACATCAATTTGCCGAAGAAAAAGCAGAGCAGCTCAAGAAAGTTTCAATCTTCTCGTCTCCGTCTTAGTTAATGGATGGATGAAGAAGCTATGACGAATACTCCCTACTTTTTATTGGCGACCAGACTTGCCGGCTTGCACCACTCAGAGATTTAGTTTATTTTGACTCGAAAAAGTGCGGTCAGTTCTTAACAAAGACCAATCAACGAATAACAAGTGCTACCTTCCACATAAGTAACGACTGAGCTAAGAAATGTGCCCTGGTTTGTACAATCATTTCCCACGAGATATTATGCAGTTTGGCGCTACTCTCTAACCAAAACTTTGCAGTCTGGTGTTTGGCCCTAGTGCCGGCGGCTCACAACCCAGTGTTAATTTACTTCCACAAAGTTTTACTAGGACTAGCAAGCATTACTATACTCGGACGGGACATTTCATGTTCTTTTACTAAAGGTCGATGCTTGTATCTTGTTTCAATCTTCTCAAAGCAATTCAGAGTCTTTCTTTTTTGCGAGGGAATTTCCTATCTACTTCCTCCGTTTTTAAATATAAGTTTTTTAGAGATTTCACTGTAAATTACATACGGAGCAAAATGCGTGAATCTACACTAAAATATATCTATATACATCCGTATGTAGTTTACATAGGAATCTCTAAAGAGACTTATATTTAGAAACGGAGGGAGTACTCATCATGCCATGGCAGTATAGAGGGCATATATAGAAATAATAAAGTTACATCCATGTCCGTAGAACACTTAGCGAAGACTACAAGCACTGGCGCGAGCCAAGGACGCGCCATCGTCATCACCACTCCCTCCAGAGCCGGGCCAAACTTATTGTACTAAATAGTCGAAGAGTCGTCGTGGTAAGACCCTATAAAACCAGCGCATCAGAAGAACAACCGTCGCCGATGAAGATAAGTATATATATATATATAATGAACCATACATATTAATTTCCCCTATCTCTAAGAGATAACAAGATGACCACTTCATCCCATGCATTACCATGGGATAGTAATATTTCTTATATAGAGAGGGAAACTAGATTGAATTTTAGATGTATATCATTTGTTGTCTTGTTGATTATACGAGATTAAAATTAAAGAAACGATAGATGATCTCTACTACTTCCGTCGTGGTTTATTATATTCTGTGCCAAATTTTAACCTTAAATTTGACTAATAAAATGTTAATGCATGTTATAAAAACTAATATAACTGAAAACTATGTTTAAATACGAATCCAACGATATTATTTTTATGACATGTATTAATATTTCATTAGTTAAATCTCTAGTTAAAATTTGACACAAAATACAAAGGGGACCTATAAACCAGGACGGAGGTAGTACTAACTTATTTATCTCAACATGCAATCATTTATGGGAAAAAGTTTGTCATATCATGCAGCTATGCTTGAAAAAGTCTACCTCAACATGCAACTATGCAAGTAATATTATGTACTTATTATGTATAATAAATAGTTTACAACCTCACAATAATCACACAAAAAAACATATGTATTCTTAGTTATTTTTTATATGATTTATCCAAATATTCATGTCTCATAAAAAAAATCTCATTGAAATATATCAGAATCGATTACCACCGCAATGTCCGGTACAACCATTTGGCGGGAGGGGATGACACAACATTGTGTAGTCAAATATCTCCCTTTGACTATTGATACACAAAAGGATCACTTTGACTGATCAAAATGAAAAGGTATATTCTAGAATTGAGATATTTCTAAATTGTTTTCACAGACCAATACACTAAAGACGTCAAAGTTGGGTTTCAAAGACTATATCCATGTGCCGCAAAATATATATTCTTGGGAGGAGTAGGTTTTATTGCCTAACTTTACTGTATATTTGGATAACCACTCCATATTTATTCCCGGCAAAAAAAAAAATCTACTACTACGTATTTATTTCCATGTTTTGGGGTTAGTTACACTGTATTAGTTTAACAATGAGTCCATGGCGTTCGCTGATATTTGCAGGTCTGAACGTCGACGCGCCGCACTTGTACACTTTTTCTATCTCTTGGCTCTGGATTGATAATCGTGTAGTTCATTGTGGCCACACTTGTACGTTTATTTTATCTGTTTTCTCATCAGGACTGTGACGCCCTATTTTAGTCGGTAACCAACTCAATTAGCTGGACATTTACTATATTGCATAAATAAAAATAGTGTGCAAAGTCAATGAATAAGCCAAGATCTGGATGGCATGCACCCCCCTTCCCCCTCTCTGCCGAATGGCCAATCAGAAGGCGTTACCTGTCCTACTTCTAGAAGAAGCCAATTAAAAAAGGGGCTACGTGTCCCCGCCTCATAGTGTTTGTAAATTACTCCTACCACAGGGGGGAGGAAATGGGTTAAAAGGTCAGAGCTTTGGCTAAGCAGGTCTTAATTATAGTAACATGCCTGTAGAATAAACAATGTGATCTTTTCTCCCCGCGAGGAATAAAGTATGTGATCTGGTAACACTTGGTTTCCTTCTCTCTGAATTCTTTGACCTTGCAGCATTTGTGAGCTGTCTTGGAGGAGTACACGGTCAAGTATCAACACCTCATTTTTTTTTTGCTATCATTTTATTAGATAAGAGAAGAAAAGAAAATCAAGAGAATAGTAGTAGTAGGTCATGGTTGCCATTCTGGCTGGAAACGATAACATGGTGCTGTGCCTGGCTTGCCAGTCAACATTTCACAAGAGAATACTAGTATTTCAGAGCTCTCAGAAACACAGGAGTATTACTCCTGTTTCTATAGAGGAGAGCGGCAAGAGATGCTTTTACTGGTTGGGAAGACCCGACCCGACGCATCGACTAGGCAGAGCGGCATCGTGATGCAGAGCAGAGGGCCATTTGCATTTGCAGCATAACATAATGCTGGGGGTGACCAGGCATCCATCCAGTTGCAGTTGGGAGGAGGAGAAAACCTCATGGATGATCTCATGTTTGGGGGGGTCCTAATTTAGGGGGGAGCTTTAGAGATTCCTTCCCGCCTCAACTTGGCTGTGCAGGCATGTGCAGGTCTTATAAAAAAAACCACGCAAGCCGTGGATGTGCGTTAGGTATCAGCAGAGCTAGCTAGTCTCCCCGCCCAAGCAACGAGACGATTCCCGGCCTCCGCGAGCCAAGAAGAATCCGGCCAGGCCCGGGCACTAGTTTAATCGCCGGGCGCTACCAAACTTCCATTTTGGACAAGATTTGAACCGGTCCGGCCGAATACAATATACTACAACAGTATAGCCGGGCGAGTCCCGATCAACGGAGGGGGAAGGGAGGATTATTATTGTTAGACCCAGTTGCGAGATCGATGACAGTGCTTGGCGCCATAAAAAAAGGGCCGGAATACATCACCCGAGGCCACTTGTAGGGCTTTCTCTGAAGAAGGTGCGGAGAAATTTCTCGGGGTCGCGGGCGCCCCGTCGGTGCGGGGGAGCACGTGATAGCGATACGCTCTGCTCCTCTGGGACTGGGTGGGAGCCGGGCAGGGAGGGAGGGAGGACAAGATTATCTTTGCATCTCTCCCTCGCCGGTCTCAGTTTATGAGGGGAGGGGGAGTTTTATAATCCATGCGCTGCATCAGGGACTCAATTATAGAGGTCTTGACGTTAAGCTAAAAGGGGCGCCCTGATCTAGTACGCTTCTGATTAAGGCTAGCTCCTCATACCTTTCTTTTCCTTTCTTCTTCCTCCTCCTCCTTCGTCTTCCTCTCCTCTCCTCTGCGCTTCCTTTCTTGCTCTGGGACTGGGCAACAATGTCTCCCGTGCCGAGCCCAAATCAATCACACCTTCTAGGCCATGGATCAAGGTCAGTTTTCTGCTTCTTTTCATCTTTCTTTTCTATATATGTGTGCGGTCAGTTCAATCGGACTAACCTTTCTTGATTTGTTTCTGAAATGAAACAAACAAACGAACAAACAAACTTGCAGGAAAGAGAAGCGCATGAGGAAGGTGGATACCTTTGCGCCGCACAACGACGGCCACCAATGGAGGAAGTACGGCGAGAAGAAGATCAACAACTGCAACTTTCCCAGGTTAGCAGCCCGCCTTTGGTCTCCTCATCTTCGTCCTCATTTGGTGATCTGCATCTGCATATGCATATGCTCCCAAAAAACCATTAGTATCTAGCGCCTCGTCTTGGCACATCACAAGTCTTTTTACCGACCTCTCTCTGATGATTCCTTGGTGGTCTTTTCATTCTTCTCATCCAAATCTACCATAGGGATGCACAGTGTAACAAACTTACCAATATATGAAGAGAAGCCTCAGTCCTCCGATTTACTCACAGAAGATTCGTCTTCTTCTTTCTATCCTGCCACAGGTACTACTACAGATGCACCTACAAAGACAACATGAACTGCCCGGCCACCAAACAGATTCAGCAGAAGGATCACAGCGACCCCCCATTGTACCAAGTCACATACTACAACGAGCATTCATGCAACAGCGCCTTCCTTGCCCTCACCCCCACAGAGTTCCAGCTGCAGACCGCATCTGGAAAGGCAGTCTCCATCTGCTTTGATTCATCCGGGGCTCAGGAGCCCGGAGCCAATGCCAGCTCGCCATCTTCGAGTGCGGCGCCACGCGGCACGCCTTCAGAGTGCAAGAACAAGCCCCTTGCGCTGCGTTCAGAGGCGCTTTCTTCCTGGGCCCCCGGCGTTGTGGAGCAAAAGACGGCCTGTGCTGATCTCCAGTCCTGCAGCACCGAGTGCCAAGATGCATACATTTCAGAAGACATAGATGCAGGGAGATTCGGTTCTATCAGATTCTTCCATTTTTTGTAAATGGATCAGTGGAAGACAATTGATCTTACCTCAAAGAACTAATATGATACACATGTTTTTTCCCATCTACACGCATGCTAGAGCACCAGATACTTGCATGTGAGATGTGGCCAAGATTTTCTTAGTTCAATTGAAATGAAATACCACTGCTAATTCAGAAGGCAGAGTTCATTTCTGCAAACTCTCATGTTATTTCTGTTGAGACGCTGCAGCATCTTGTACCTTCAAAAGCAATGAATACATTCCTTACCCTATTATTATGCTACATGGTACTGTACACAATAAGAATGGATTAGACGATCAGGGTAGGAACACACACACGGTGACAGAGGGCAGAGCTCTCAAATCATCATAGTATAAATATATGCAGCATGGCCATAAACAAGTTACCAAACATCTTGGTGATATGAAGCACAACATAGAAAAGACCACTAGTACATGAACATGAAAGATGGGCAGCAATCTTATTCCAAACCATATTTTGTACATTGGCCGTCAATAGCAGGATGCCAATGCAATGCGCAAAATCCAGTTCAGGGGAATGTGTAAGATCATTTTATTTGTGCATGGCGTAACAACATACCAGCTTTACCATCTCAGTGAAAAATCAATATTATGCAATTTCAGGAGACATGCTGATGAAGTCGGAGGAACGAAAATAGATTATATTCCACAGTTGGAGAGGTTATTGGTGCAAATTTACTCATGAATTACATTCTTAAAGACTTCTTTGCCTTCAAGCACCCTACAGCAGCCAGGGCTTGTCCAAATGGACCTGATCATGAAGAGAGAACAAAACAAGGACAAGACATCAAATCAGACAAAAGGTCTGCATACTCAATAATAGAGGAAAATTTCAGTATCAACAGTTGGTAGCTCCATATAACACCCACATCATCTGTTAACAATGTAATATATCCACAGAATTTGCCATCTTCGGTCAAAAGAATACCAAGCAGAGACAAATAGGCTTATTCAGGTTTTCACTGTTGGCCTATACCATATGAAGATTACCTTTGTTTCCGCTTATCTGGAACAAGCAAACCTGACGATTTCTCCAATGTTGTTACCATGGCAAGGTGTTCTCCCATATATTTCAACCAAGCTGATATATATCCACACATAATTATTATCTTCATGAAGCAGGATGCTGTTTAAAGCAATACCAAGAAGACACCACACTAATAGGATGGTTCAGCCTTCATTTGCGACGAACATTATCAGAGGAAAATTTTGAAACCCAAAAGTTTATAACAAGGTGTTGAGGCAAAATCCCAGTATACAAAAGTACAAAGAGCAAAATACATATCAGTGTTGCCCAGTTGCAGCTGAGCTAATCATGTCTGCACACTCTGAATCATCCTTGACTTTAACATCACTGAAACGGAAGGTTGTCGCCAAGCTCTGCACGAGCTGCTCATGGATCACCTCGTCAGGAGGGAGTTCCACTGCCGCCTCCCGCCGCAGCGACGTGACCTCCTTGTCAGCAATGCCGCAGGGCACGATGTGCTTGAAGTACCCCAAATCAGGGTCGATGTTGAAGGCCAGGCCATGGCAGGTAAACCCTGACGAGATCCTGACCCCGATGGCCCCAATCTTCCTGTCCCCGACCCACACGCCGGTCTCGCAGGCGCCCCCCGGCCGCGCCTTGACGCCGTACAGAGAGGCCACCTCGATCATGGCGGACTCGAGCCCCTCGACATACCTCCGCGCGCCCAGCCCAATGTCCCGGAGCGAGAGGATGGGGTAGAGGACGGCCTGGCGCGGGCCGTGGAAGGTGACGTCGCCGCCCCGCTCCGTGCGGTAGAGCTCGGCGCCGAGGCCCGCGAGGCTTGACTCCGGCACGAGCAGGTTGTGGTCGGTGCGCCGCTTGCCGAGGGTGTAGGTAGGCGGATGCTGCAGCGAGAGCACGAGGTCCGGGACCCGGCCGGCTCTCCGGTCGGCGACGAGCCTCTCCTGGAGCCTGAGGGCGTCGCCGTACTTGACCACCCCGAGCCTCCACGCCTCGAGAACCCTCCTCGCGGCACCACCACCCATCTCCGCCGCTGGTGGGTGAGACCCGGCGGCACCCACCCCGCTTTGTTGCCCAGTCAGAAGACGACGAAGTACATGGGCTCTCAGGGCCCGGCCCACGGCCTAAATAAAGAGAGAAGGAAAAAATAAGAGAAACCTAGACGTCCGCACTCGAGCAGTTCGTTCGCCGCATCTCCGGTGCGCCGTCTTCCTGCGCTCGCTCGCTCACCCTTCGTGCCCAACCAATGTCGGCTACGGCGTTTATGGAGCTGGCGCTCGACCAGGTATGGCTCAAATCCTGCTTGTCGTACGAGTAGAATATGCGTGCCAGTATTTGTGAATTGTGGCTGCGTGTCCTCGACGCCGGAGCGGCGAACCCTGCGGCTAGTCTAGCGCGGCGGCGTTGTCTAGTTCCTGCTGTGGTGGGCATGTGGCGTCGGGCTTGATCGTTCCCATATGTGTGACTGACGGATTGCCGGTGCCGTGGTCGGCGTGTTCCCCTGATTCAAGTGTTTTTTCTTCTCCCTATAGGAGCCTGATTGACTGAAATTATTTCATCGACTCTCTGAAACTACTTTTGTAGAGTAGCTTCATCCTCAGATCATCCTGCACATGCTTAATTTAGATGGTTCAACAACCAGTACGTGTGACTGAGTGTAATCCGGGTTAATCGAACCCGGTATAGACCAATGAGTGTAGCAGCAAAATGTTAAGGCCTTCTTAAGAAAACTACCGAGCAGAGTTGCTGGCATTATCTCAGGCTAGTGAGTGAATTGCAGAAAACCACCACATTTGGGGTTAGCTTTGCGAAAAACTACCTAGTCCCTAATTATTTGCAAAACGCACCGCGTTTCTAGTAATCTTTTTGCAAAATGCACTGATCAGGTGATCTGGCCCGTTTGATCACTTTCTGACAAGTGGGGTCAGATTGTAAGAAGCTGACTTGGCAAAGTTTTGACATACATGCCCCTGGATCTAAAAAGAAAAAGCAATCAGAGCCCCCCTGCTTCGACCCCGTCTGGATCGGGAGAGCCAGAGCCCCCGAGCTACCCACCCCCCGCGCCACTCCGACGACCTCGTCGCCGGCGACCACCGCTGCCCTGTCTACCATCTCCTTCCTCCTCCCTTTTCTTTTCTTCTCCACCGCTGCCTCGTCCACCATCGGCGACGGCCGGAAAGGCGAGAGGTGAGGCCGCGTTGGCCGGGATTGACGACGCGGGTCGCCATGGCTGTGGATCTCGCCGTCGCGCGCACGGACCTGGCATCAACGACGCCCTCGCGCCCGTTCCTCTCGACGCCCTGGACCTCTAGGCTCCCGTCGCCGCCGCCGGAAACCCACCGCCAGCCCCGCCTCTCCTCATCTCCTCCTCCACGCCCGTCTTCGCTGAGGGAGACCACGTGCACCTCGCCCCTGCTTGGCCCAGCAGGACGAGCCGTGACAATCATTGGAGTTTGTCCTCCTCGGAGCTCCGAGGCGCATCTATCTCCACGGCGCAGCGCTTCTCCCTGACAAGCGCGGGTTTGCTGTCACCGCGCAGCTGGTGCGCTCTGCGCGTTGCTCCAGCATCCCCGGCCCAGCGCGAGCACGCCCCTCCTATGGCCCAGCTCTCGCCTCGCTCCGGCGTCCCCGACCCAGCAGCGCCCAGGAGTCCAGGAACCTCCGCCCCACCCTCCGCCCTGCGCGTCGCTCCGGCGTCGCCGGCCAAGCAGCGCGGCGGAGGCCATGAACCCGACGCCCAGCGCGCCTCTGCCCGAGGGGTGGGGGGCTGATTGCTTTTCCGTTTTAGATCAAGGGGTGTGTGTGTAAATTTTTTGCTCTTACAATCTGGCCCCACTTGTCAGAAAGTGGTTAAATGGAACAAATCACCTGATCAGTGCATTTTGCAAAAAGATTACCAGAAACACGGTGCGTTTTGCAAATAATTAGGGACTAGGTAGTTTTTCGCAAAGCTAACCCCAAATGTGGTGGTTTTCTGCAATTCACTCCAGGCTAGTTAGCTGCAGGGAGAAGAAAAACCATTTGATGTGGTGGCTTCGAATCTGGCGCTGGACCTTAAGGCGTGCCTGGTGCGGCCGTGGCTTCTCCCTTGCCCAGGTGCGTGGGAAGGCCTTGGCATGCGGGTGCTCTACCAGTGAGGCCGAGGCAGTGGATGCCGGGGCACCATCCCTGAAAAGCGAGACACAGTGGCGCCCTAGAGGGGTGAGGTTTTGGCTTTGTGCTATGTGGGTGGCGGTGTTGTTGCCTCAGTTGGTGCACCTCTTTCGAGTCGTCTTGCATGGTAGTCGGGACGGGTTTGGATTCCCTTGTAAGTGCGGTCATCGAGGTAGGAGTGACCCAGATACACCCCTCACATAGTGGCACAGCTTTTCGGCGGTCGTCAGAGCCCCCGCCTCTTGGCAGGTTGTCTTTCGTGCTTCTTTGAAACCTTCCAGGAATCTTGCGACCTTCATTTGTGTGGTTCATGCCAGATCTGGTCTGCTTGATGATGGTGTAGTGTGTCTACGGCGTGACAGTGACATCTTTTGACAGAGTTGTATCTTCTACCTGTCATCAATTGTTCTTAGGTTTGTGGGTGTTTTGGGTTCATTGTGTTGTCTATGAGCGTGGAGCTCCGGACCTAATTTAGCTAGGCGGGTTGATCCAATTGTATCGTTTCCGACAGGTTTCCATCATAAACTGGTCGGTTTTTTCCTACTTAATTAATGAAGGGAGAGCTCCTGCTGATTGCTTTTTTTTTGTAGGCCAAGTTTGCGCTGGACAACCTCGAGGTTCCTGTAGGGTATGCTCTGGTTTCCCTTGAATATAGTTCACAGTTCACTCGGTGGAAGGTAAATTTGTAGTTCCTAATGTGCTAATTGTATTGTTTCATCCCCGTCAAGATAGATGTGTGATTGTGGAGGACGGGAAGGTTATTGCCTCTGGTAGCAACAGGACCAATGCCACCCGGAATGTATGCTATTCTCCTTTGTGCTTTGAGACATTTTTGTGTTTTTTCCTCTGAAATGAATTACTTCAATTGTAAGGCTACGAGACATGCTGAGATGGAAGCAATCGATATCCTTCTCCAGGAGTGGCAGAGTATTGGCCTTGACCAGACACTGGTCGCGGATAAGTTTGCAGGATGTGACCTCTATGTCACGTGCGAGCCATGCATAATGTGTGCATCAGCATTGTCGATACTAGGTTTGTGATTGTTCTATTTCTCCTGTTAGCCCCATCTTGATTATTCTATTTCTCCTGTTGAAACTATATTGACCAGTAAGAATTTATGATATTTTTGGTAGGAATCAGGGAAGTATACTATGGGTGTCCGAATGATAAATTCGGGGGATGTGGATCAGTCATGTCACTGCATGAGAGCCTTTCGTCGGATGACTTGACAGGGTGAGGGGATATCAGCGGCAAATTGAAAGCTCTCTGCTCATGTGAACAAACCTTCTTATACTTTGAATGTTAATTATGCCTTTCTACCAGTAGTTCAATATTCTATGATGTGTCATGACAAAGTTGGGCTTGCATAATCTTTCTGTTAGCATTGAATGCCATACATGCTTATTGAGTTCTCATGCATTCTTCTAATTCCAAATTATGTTAGTTATTTGGGTTACTCACAAATTGTACATCTAACATGGTCTCATGCGTTTCTTTTGCTAGGAGCCAAGATACCAGATCAAGAGGTTTTAAATGTACTGGGGGGATAATGGCGGAAGAGGCAGTCGCTGTTTTTAGAAATTTCTATGAACAAGGAAACCCGAATGGTTTGTTCTTTTACATTCACATTTCACATATTATTCCACAATTCTTGGCATGGTTGATTTAATTCAGTTCTTACTTCCGTGTTAAAATGTTGCTTAAAGTTTGAACTGTACCGGTTCTGTTTATATGAGTTGGGGTCTCGTAGAAGTTAGCACTAGGGATCCGGTCAGTGTACTTCCATATTCTATTAGAATCTGAACCACAAATGTAAGCATCAAAGAAACTTTTGCCATGTCCTTTAATGTTATATATGATGACGGCGGCTTTCTCATGCATTTCAGCACCGAAGCCTCACAGACCTGTCCGAGTGGATCAGCAGTGACTGGTTTGTTAGTCGTGCTGACGAGGAAGATCTCAGGTATTCCGATTTAAACAATGGATGGCAAGCTGCTTTAGGTTTGTCCGGTGATTTAGAGTTGAGCATTGCTGTGTTGAATTGTACGTATCTGTGTACTCCCTCCGTTTCTAAATATAAGCCCTTTTAGCGATTCCAATATGAGATCTATATAGACGTATTTTAGAGTGTAGATTCACTCATTTGCTCTGTATGTAGTCCTTATTGGAATCTCTAAAAGGGCTCATATTTAGGAACGAAGGGAGTAGTTTGCTATATGGGCTTGCTGTTGTTCTTTTGCTGATCTAAACTACTACTGTACATCATTCGTTTTTGAGGCTGCTGTTGTTATTTTGCAGATCTACATCCTACAGGTCAGGCGATTCAAGAAGATTCTCTCCACTATTGATTAGCTTGTGTTAACACTGAATTCAGCCTTACTCAGTTGCAGCTATCTATCATCTAGACATTTGGTTTCTCCTTTATGGGAAAATAAAAGAGAAACCAAATGTGTTACGCAAATTGTTACTCCCTCCGTTCCTAAATATTTGTCTTTCTAGCCATTTCAAATGGAATACAACATACATCCGTATGTAGACATATTTTAGAGTGTAGATTCACTCATTTTGCTTTGTATGTAGTCATTTGTTGAAATCTCTAGAAAGACAAATATTTAGGAACGGAGGGAGTATATATTACTATTGCTCTTAAATGCAATTCAATTGATAGTTTGATCATTGCAGGGCATTTCCTGTTGCCTACCTTACTACTAATTGAGTCTCTTGCAATTTGTTTGACTGAAATGTGAAATAGAGAAGTTGGCTTTGAATATAACTTACACTTTGGCAGTACATTTTCCATGTTATTACCACAACATCATTCGATGCTTCCGTTGTTTGGGTCCTGACCACTGGGCTGCCTCTTGCCGTGGTGACCCGGTCAGATGCCTCGCCTGCCTCTGGGCACCGCGAACGGGACTGTCGTCTTTGCCATCCCACCAGCAGAGCTCCTAGTCACTGTGCACGCGCCCCTCCGGACCGGCCATGCCCTTCCATGGAGACACTCCGGGGCTGCCCTTGTTGAACGCCCAAGCTCCAGTAAAGGTTGTGCTGGGCACGACAGTTGCAAGGTCTCTACACTCTGGGGCGTGTTTGGTTGCCGTTGTGAACAGTTTCTGTATCGCATACACTTCTTAACATAGCCTGATTGAGCAAAACAGGCCCTAATACGCCATCTGCAAGTTGTTTGGTTGCCTGCATCTAGTGTCCCTGCATTAGGTAATACGCAAGTGCACTTTGTTTGGTTGCCTGCATTGGCCCAAGCGACACATGAACACGGAGTTTGGTTGCATACGGCGTACATGTTGTGCTTACCTTGTACCCTAGTTGGTGAGCTCCTAGTCACACCTAGCACACCAACGCCACAACACAACAATGATGATGAACTGGGCGAGGATGATGAAGTTTTTCAACTTCAGCCCAAAATGACGATCCACCTTGACACCTCCAATCTTGCCACTGTCAACACTGTTGCCTCCGTGCTTTCGCACCCAGTCGGAGTAAGCTTGTGCTGCTGCCTGCCTAGTCTTGAACCCTCTATGGCTGCTGTTGCTATACAATGCCACTTGTGCACTGGCTTCTTCCCATGAACTGTAAACCCCTGGAGCCTTACTGATGAACACAGCATACCACTTGCCCTAGCAATGCATAAGAGCAAGAGTTGAAGCAGCAAATCAATGGAGCACACAAGTAGCAAGCAAAGTAGCACACAAACAACAATGGAGCATAAGAGAAGAAGTAAAGCATGCATGATCATACGGCATAGCAAGTTCTACCTAGCACTACCTTGGTGTTAACCTACCACCACATCCAAAAGAGGGCATCGTCCTATCACCGCAAGTTCACCATCAGCGTGAGGGGTTAGTATATACCACCTCATCAAAATATATAGACCATCAAATAGTTTTTCAGTCCTAACTACACAAAATGTACGTCGTCATCATCGTCGTCGTCGCCACCGCCATCGCCGTCGGGGACCATGCAAGCTCACAGGCAGCACTACTCTAGCAGTAGTGCTTGCCCAGCCAGCTCCTGAGCCACAACACCCTGTGAGCGTCTACCATGGCAACGAACCCAACACCCTGGGCCTTGTTGTCAAGCAGGTGGCTGAGAGCTGCCATGAGAGCCTCGTCGCTGAAGCCACCATGGGTCATGACAGCGCCATACAGGTCAGGGTGGACGTCGAGGGGCTTGCACTCCCTGATGGCTGTTGCCACCTCCTTCACCGCCTCAGTCATGCTGCAAAAGACATTGATCTCCTCCTCCATCAGGCCTCCTCTCTTCCTCTTCCTATCATGGACGGGGTCAAATGGCTTGTCGAAGGGCTTCATGAAGGGCTTGTCAGGGCCATCAAGGACCTCGACGCCCGGGATCCTAGGGAAGTCTGGCATGGGAGAACCAAGAGGCTCCCCTGAGCCCATGGCATGTTTCCCAGTTGCCAGCCCGAAGGAGAAGATGTGCTGCATCTGGCTGTAGTTCTGTATGGGTGTGTTGAGGAACTCAGCGTCCCTTGGATGGTCCTATGAATGAAACACAAGTGTTGTTAGTTGCGATTAGGAGTAGGCAATGATGGACAGTATGAAAAGGAAGAGGGCTGTTGAAAGATCGTGGATGTCGCCTAGAGGGGGGTGAATAGGCGCTTTAAAATAATTACGGTTGAGGCTTGAACAAATGCGGAATAAACCTAGCGGTTAATTTGTCAAGCACAAAACCTAAAACGACTAGGCTCACCTATGTGCACCAACAACTTATGCTAAGCAAGATAAACAACTATGTGATAGCAAGATATATGACAAGAAACAATATGACTATCACAAAGTAAAGTGCATAAGTAAAGAGCTCGGGTAAGAGATAACCAAGGCACGCGGAGACGACGATGTATCCCGAAGTTCATACCCTTGCGGATGCTAATCTCCGTTTGGAGCGGTGTGGAGGCACAATGCTCCCCAAGAAGCCACTAGGGCCACCGTAATCTCCTCACGCCCTCGCACAATGCAAGATGCCGTGATACCACTAAGGGACCCTTGAGGGCGGTCACCGAACCCGTACAAATGGCAACCCTTGGGGGCGGTCACCGAACCCGTACACTTTGGCAATCCTTGGGGGCGGTCATCGGTACCCGTCAAATTGCTCGGGGCGATCTCCACAACCTAATTGGACACCCCGACGCTTGCCCGGAGCTTTACACCACAATGATTGAGCTCCGAACACTACCAACCGTCTAGGGCGCCCAGGCACCCAAGAGGAACAAGCTCAAGGGTACCAAGCACCCAAGAGTAATAAGCTTCTCAACTTGTAACTTCCACGTATGTAACGCCTCGGATCCGATGCGCCAGGTGTCTTCCAGTTATTCGTTGTTGTTGCCATGTCGTGTGCTTGCGTGTTGCACTTTGCCATGTCATCATCTACATTTCTTCTGCATGTTTTTCAAAAACTTGCATCCGGCCTTTTTCCCCGTTGTCCGTTTCGCAATCCGACACTCTCCACGCGCCCATCGCCCCTCTCAGACCTTGTTTCATGAGCGGGAGAAAAACGTTCTCGGAATGGGCCGAGATTTGCCGAGTGGCCTTGGTATATCACCGGTAGACCGCCCGTCAAATTTCGTTCCATTTGAAGGTCGTTTGATGCCCCAACGGTTAACCGCGTAGCCCGAAAACTCCCTTCTCTTTGCAGTCCAGCACCCCTCCACCACAGCCCACTAGCCCATCCAAACCCCCTCCATGCTCTCGGTCGTTCGATCACGATCGTGTGGGCGAAAACCGCACCTCATTTGGACTCTCCTAACTCCCTATGCCTATATAAACACCCCCTCCCCGAAATTTCGGATCAAATCCTACCCTAACCCTAGATCAAATCCCCTCCACGCCACCGGACATGTCCGACCCGCTGTCGGACGTCCACCGCCTCCGCTCCCGGCCAATCCGGCGCTGCCACGTCGCCCTCCACTCTCTCCCCGCGCAGCCGGCCCGCCCGCGCCGCGACCGGGCCCCGAGCCGCCCGCGCTCGCCCTGCCGTCCCCGCCGCCGGGTCCCGTCCCGCGCCCCGCCGCCCCGTCGCTGCCGCGGCACGCCGCCGCCGCCCGACCCGGCGCGCCCCGCGCCCGAGCCGGTGAGCTCCCACCGCCACCGTCCCGGGCTCCGCGCCCAGCCTCCGCGCCTCCACGCCGCCCGTCCGCCTCCGCTGCCGACCGACGCCGGATCCGGCCAGATCCGGCCGGCCCCAACCCCCGGCGACCTCCCCCGAGCTCCGGCCGCCCCTTCTACTCCGGCGAGCCGCCGTCTGCCTCGGTTCGCGCGCCCCCAACGAACCCTAGATCTGAGCAGGTTGACCCGAAATTCCTCTAAGTCCTAAATTTTCTATATTACGTGGCTCTGTTCTTCACATCATATCTCTTTGCATATAGCTCCGTTTTGCGTGCATGATATATCAAAATGTTCATTGTGAGATGCTCTACATTTTGTTCCATTGTGACATGTTTTTTTGAGCTCATCTTGATGCTCTAATCATCGTTGTAAGAGTGCTATATGATGTTAACTGTTGTCTGCTATCAGAACTTGGTGATTTGTCTTTTTCATTGCATTTTGTGTGTGCATCCTATGAGCATGAGCTCTACATGTGTATTGAACTACATCATGCCATGTTTACAAAGGTGCTTGTCTTGTATTTTTTAATATATATGGTGACTAGCACAAGTATGCAAAGTAGCCTCCATGATGTTACTGATTTCTATGACTTGGTCATTTCTGCCAAGTCTGTAGCTGTAACATCGTGATGCCATGTTAACCTGCTTCTACCATGAGTTCCATGCATAATCTAGAGATGTTCACTAAGAATTTTTGTTATGCATGTTATTCTCTATCAATACATGCCCTTGTTTGCATTTATAGCCTGCTGCATCTTGTTGTAATCTTGCTCTCAACTTGCTAAATAATATTGCTGTCAGCCTGTTAACATGAAGTTCAGTTTTGCCATGTGTTTTGCTAGTGATCCATGTACCCTATGGTCTTGCTCTTGCCATGCTTAGCTTCATAATTATGCCATCTTACTATGAGTTACCTTCACATGCCATGAAATGCTTTGTGATGAGTGATTTGAGCTCGCAAAGATGCCTTCATAATTCTGTTTATGCCATGCTCAGTTTTTCTGCCAAGTCTGTGAAACTGTTATTATTTGCAATCTTGCCATGTCCTTTTGAGCATGTTCTAGTGGTTTCTGGGGATAGCTCAGTGTTCATGTTTTGTAATGCTTTTCCTGTACATCATGTCCATGCCTTTTGCTCTAATGTTGGAGTGTGTAGCATATGCTCATGATGCTTGCAAAATGCCTAGTTGCTGTTTTGGATAGATTGTTGTTATATCTTGTTTGGAGTGTGTGTTGCACCGTTGCTCCGTTTTGAGCATGCTCTATATGAAACTTGCTTAGTTTTGCATGTAGTTTCATGTTACCTTGTTGCATCCTTGTTTTGAGGTGTTTGCTTAATGTTTGAATGCATTTTGCATCAATACCATGTTTAACTTGTTTTGCTCATATCTTCTAGGCCGTAGCTCCAAACTAAATGAACTTTATATGTAACTTGACTAGAATTTCATGTAGATCATCTTGGTGCATCTTAACTTGCTGTTTAACAACTTGAACACAAGATTTATTCAGATCTGGACCAATTTCGAAATTTGCATATGAGGACTTACCGGAATTGTCATATGTTGTTTCCGGCCTCATTTAAACTTGCTTTGATGTGTTGTTCTTGTATGCATCATCTCTTGCCATGAGTAGCTTCATGTAGCCTTGTGATGCATCATACTTGGTTGAGCATCATATCTTGTTTATGTATTGAGTGTTTACCGTGTTGTTTGATTCTTTCCGGTTGTGCTCCTTCTCGTTAGTTCCCGTTTCGTTGCGATCGTGAGGATTCGTTCGTCTTCGTGGCTTCATCTTCTTCATGGACTCGTTCTTCTTCCTAGCGGGATTTCAGGCAAGATGACCGTTACCCTGGATCTCACTACTATCATTGCTATGCTAGTTGCTTCGTTCTATCGCTATGCTGCGCTACCTATCACTTGCTCTTCAAGCCTCCCAAATTGCCATGTCAGCCTCTAACCTTTGTCACCCTTCCTAGCAAACCGTTGTTTGGCTATGTTACCGCTTTTGCTCAGCCCCTTTTATAGCGTTGCTAGTTGCAGGTGAAGATGAAGATTGCTCCATGTTGGATTATGTTTATGTTGGGATATCACAATATTCTATTATTTAATTAATGCATCTATATACTTGGTAAAGGGTGGAAGGCTCGGCCTTATGCCTGGTGTTTTGTTCCACTCTTGCCGCCCTAGTTTCCGTCATACCGGTGTTATGTTCCTTGATTTTGCGTCCCTTACGCGGTTGGGTGATTTATGGGACCCCCTTGACAGTTCGCTTTGAATAAAACTCCTCCAGCAAGGCCCAACCTTGGTTTTACATTTGCCTCACCTAGCCTTTTTCCCTTGGGAGTCGCGCATCCCGAGGGTCATCTTTATTTAACCCCCCTGGGCCAGTGCTTGTCTAAGTGTTGGTCCAAACTAGAGCACCGTGTGGGACCATCCCTTGGCAACTTGGGTTACGTCGGTACCTGTACGCTTCGCTTATCCGGTGTGTCCTGAGAACGAGATACGTGCGACTCCTATCGGGATTGTCAACACATCGGGCGGCTTTGCTGGTCTTGTTTTACCATTGTCGAAATGTCTTGTAAACCGGGATTCCGAGACTGATCGGGTCTTCCCGGGAGAAGGAATATCCTTCGTTGACCGTGAGAGCTTATAATGGGCTAAGTTGGGACACCCCTGCAGGGTATAAACTTTCGAGAGCCGTGCCCGCGGTTATGTGGCAGATGGGAATTTGTTAATGTCCGGTTGTAGAGAACTTGACACTTGACTTAAATAAAACGCATCAACCGCGTGTGTAACCGTGATGGTCTCTTTTCGGCGGAGTCCGGGAAGTGAACACGGTTTATGGGTTATGTTTGACGTAAGTAGGAGTTCAGGATCACTTCTTGATCATTACTAGTTGACGACCGTTCCTTTGCTTCTCTTCTCGCTCTTGTTTGCGTATGTTAGCCACCATACATTGCTTAGTCGCTGCTGCAACCTCACCACTTATCCTTTCCATACCCATTAAGCTTTGCTAGTCTTGATACCCATGGTAATGGGATTGCTGAGTCCTCGTGGCTCACAAATTACTACAACAACAGTTGCAGGTACAGGTTTTGCGATGATCATGACGCGAGAGCGATGTTACTTGTTTTGGAGTTCTTCTACTGCTTCTTCTTCGATCAGGGGATAGGTTCCAGGTCGGCAGCCTGGGCTAGCAGGGTGGATGTCGTTTGAGTTTCTGTTTATGTTTCATCCGTAGTCGGATGTTGTTCTCATGTTTATTGATGTATTCTTGCGGCATTTGTATGCCTTGTATGTATCCCCATCTATTATGTAATGTTGATGTAATGATATCCACCTTGCAAAAGCGTTTCAATATGCGGGTCTATCATTGGTGGGACCTTCGAGTTCCTCTCGGATAGGGTCGCATATTGGGCGTAACAACGTATCACCGTGGAGAACTCCAACTGATGCACCAAATGCAATGGCAAGGGCACACGGAGTGCCCAAGTCCTTCTCTGCCAAATCCCACCAAAGCAACTAATGCCTACCACCGCTGGACTTATGATGAGTTTTTGGTCTGGAGCGGAAGTAGCCACGAAAGTAGCCGCGGTATGATACGTCCATTTTGCATCATGTTTTCTTACTGCTATTTACACTGTTTTTATCCATAATAATGTTTTTTGGAGTAATTCTAATGCCTTTTCTCCCATAATTTGCAAGGTACACACAACGAGGGAGAATTCCGGCAGCTGGAAATCTAGACCTGAAAAAGCTACGTCAGGCTACCTATTCTGCACAACTCCAAATGGGCTGAAACTTGATGGGGATTTTTTTATGGATTATTTAAAAAAGATTGGAGCCAATAAACACCAGAGGGGGGCCACCAGGTGGGCACAACCCACCTGGGCGCGCCAGGCCCCCTTGGCGCGCCCTGATGTATTGTGCCCTCCTCGGCCCACCTCCGGTGTCCATCTTCTGGTATATAAGTGGTTTTGACCTAGAAAAAATAGAAAAATAATTTCGGGACGGAGCGTCGCCGTCTCGAGGTGGGACTTGGGCAGGAGCACTTTTGCCCTCCAGCGGAGCGATTCCGCCAGGGGAACTTCCCTCCCGGAGGGGAAATCATCGTCATCATCACCAACAACTCTCCCATCTTGGGGAGGGCAATCTCCATCAACATCTTCACCAGCACCATCTCATCTCAAACCCTAGTTCATCTCTTGTATTCAATCTTGTTACCGGAACTATAGATTGTTGCTAGGGGGTGACTAGTAGTGTTGATTACATCTTGTAGTTGATTACTATATGGTTTATTTGGTGGAACATTATATGTTCAGATCCATTATGCATATTAATACCCCTCTGATCATGAGCATGTTTGTTGATTGTGAGTAGTTACTTTTGTTCTTGAGGTCACGGGATAAATCATGTTGCAAGTAATCATGTGAATTTGATATGTGTTCGATATTTTGATGGTATGTATGTTGTGATTCCCTTAGTGGTGTCATGTGAACGTCGACTACATGACACTTCACCATATTTGGGCCTAATGGAATGCATTGTGGAGTAGTAATTAGATGGTGGGTTGCGAGAGTGACAGAAACCTAAACCCCAGTTTATGCACTATTCCGTAAGGGACCGATTGGATCCTAGAGTTTAATGCTATAGTTAGGACTTATCCTTAATACTTTCTCGTAGTTGTGGATGCTTGCGGGAGGGTTAATCATAAGTAGGAGGTTTGTTCAAGTAAGAACAACACCTAAGCACCGGTCCACCCACATATCAAATTATCGAAGTAGCGAACACAAATCAAACCAACATGATGAAAGTGACTAGATGAAATTCCCGTGTATCCTCAAGAACGCTTTGCTTATCATAAGAGATCGTTTTGGTATGTCATTTGCCTCAAAAGGATTGGGCTACCTTGCTGCATAGTTGTTACTATTATCGTTACTTGCTCGTTACAAATTATCTTGCTATCAAACTACTCTGCTACTTACAATTTCAGCACTTGCAGACATTACCTTACTGAAAACTACTTGTCATTTCCTTCTGCTCCTCGTTGGGTTCGACACTCTTACTTATCAAAAAGAGCTACAATTGATCCCCTATACTTGTGGGTCATCAAGGCTATTTTCTGGCGCTGTTGCCGGGGAGTGAAGCACCTTTGGTAAGTGGAATTCGGTAAGGAAACATTTATATATTGTGCTAAAATTTATTGTCACTTGTTACTATGGAAAACAATCCTTTGAGGGGTTTGTTCGGGGTATCTTCACCTCGTCCAGAACCACAATTAGCTACCCCTCAACCTACTGCACCTACTGAAAATATTGAATATGAAATTCCTTCGGGTATGATAGAACAACTGCTAGCTAATCCTTATGCAGGAGATGGAATCGAACATCCTGATATGCACTTGATACATGTAGAACAAATTTGTGGATTGTTTAAGCTTGCAGGTTTACCCAGGGATGAGGTGATGAAAACGGTTTTCCCTTTATCTTTGAAGGGAAAGGCATTGGCATGGTATAGGCTATGCGATGATATTGGATCATGGAATTGGAATCGTTTAAAATTAGAATTTCACCAAAAATTTAATCCTATGCATCTAGTTCATCGTGATCGGAATTATATATATAATTTTTGGCCTCGTGAAGGAGAAAGTATCGCTCTAGCTTGGGGGAGGCTTAAGTCAATGTTATATTCATGCCCCAATCATGAGCTCTCAAGGGAAATTATTATTCGGAACTTCTATGCTCGGCTTTCTCGTAATGATCAAACAATGCTGGATACTTCTTGTGCTGGTTCTTTTATGGAGAAAACTATTGAATTCCAGTGGGATCTTTTGGAAAGAATTAAACACAACTCTGAAGATTGGGAACTCGACGAAGGTAAAGAGTCAGGTATAAAGCTTAAGTATGATTGTGTTAAATCTTTTGTGGATACCGATGCTTTTCAAAAGTTTAGCACTAAATATGGACTTGACTCTGAGATATTAGCCTCCTTTTGTGAATCATTTGCTACTCATGTTGAACTCCCTAAAGAGGAATGACTTAAATATCACCCACCTATTAAAGAAGAAATTAAAGAACCGGTACCAGTTAAAGAAGAAACTATACTCTATAATATTGATCTAGTTGTTCCTACTGCTTTTTTTGAGAAACCCCCTTTTCCTGTTAGGATAAAGGAACATGCTAAAATTGCAACTGTGGTTAACAAAAGCTTTGTCAGAACACCTAAACCAGATGAACAAATTAGAATTGAACCTAATATTGCTATGGTTAAAGATCTCTTAGAAGAAGATGTGGATGGGCATGTTATTTACTTCAACAAAGAAGCTGCTAGAATTGCTAAACCTGATGAAAACACAGACCAGTTGTTGGCGTGCCTGTCATCTCAGTTAAAATAGGAGATCACTGTTATCATGGTTTATGTGGCATGGGTGCTAGTGTCAGTGCTATTCCTTACAAGTTATATCAAGACATTAGAGAAGACATAGCACCTACAGAGTTAGAAGACATAGATGTTACTATTAAACTTGCTAATAGAGACACCATATCACCTTGTGGGATTATTAGAGATGTTGAAGTCTTGTGTGGAAAAATAAAATATGCTAGTGCTTTTCTTGTTCTTGGTACCCCGCAAGATGACTTCTGTCCCATTATCTTTGGTAGACTTTTCTTGAACACAGTTAATGATAAGGTAGATTGCCAGAAACAAACTGTGGGTGTTAGCTTTGGTGATGAGTCTCATGAGTTTAATTTTTCCAAGTTTAGCAGAAATCATCATGAAAAAGAATTGCCTAGTAAGGATGAATTAATTGGTCTTGCTTCTATGGCCGTGCCACCTACTAATCCTTTAGAACAATAATTGCTAGACCATGAAAATGATTTACATATGCATGAAATAAATGAAATAGATAATATTTTCTTTGGACAACGTCCTCTACTTAAACACAATTTTCCTATTGAAACTCTAGGAGGTCCTCCTCCACCTAAAGGTGATCCTGTGTTTGAATTAAAACAATTGCCAGACACTTTGAAATATGCTTATCTTGATGAAAAGAAAATATATCCTGTTATTATCAGTGCTAACCTTTCAGAACATGAAGAAGAAAGATTATTGAAAGTTCTAAGGAAGCACTGAGCTGCCATTGGATATACTCTTGATGATTTAAAGGGCATTAGTCCCACTCTATGTCAGCACAAAATTAATACGGAACCTGATGCTAAACCAGTTGTTGATCATCAACGCCGGTTAAATCCGAAGATGAAAGAGGTGGTAAGAACGGAAATATTAAAACTTCTGGAAGCAGGTATAATCTATCCTATAGCTAATAGGAGATCGGTAAGTCCTGTCCATTGTGTCCCTAAGAAGGGAGGTATTACTGTTGTTCCTAATGATAAGAATGAACTTATTCCACAAAGAATTGTTACAGGCTATAGAATGGTAATTGATTTTAGAAAATTAAATAAAGCTACTAGAAAAGATCATTACCCCTTGCCTTTTATTGATCAAATGCTTGAAAGATTATCTAAGCACACACACTTTTGCTTCCTTGATGGATACTCTGGCTTTTCACAAATACCTGTTTCTCAACCTGATCAAGAAAAGACCACTTTTACTTGTCCTTTTGGAACCTATGCTTATAGACGTATGCCTTTTGGTTTATGTAATGCACCTGCTACCTTTCAAAGATGCATGATGGCTATATTCTCTGACTTTTGTGAAAAGATTGTTGAGGTTCTCATGGATGACTTTTCTGTTTATGGGAAGTCTTTTGATGATTGTTTAAGCAATCTTGATCAAGTTTTACAGAGATGTGAACAAACAAATCTTGTCTTGAATTGGGAGAAGTGCCACTTTATGGTTAATGAAGGCATTGTCTTGGGTCATAAAATTTCTGAAAAAGGTATTGAAGTGGATGAAGCTAAAGTTGATGCAATTGAGAAAATGCCATGTCCTAAGGACATCAAAGGTATTCATAGTTTCCTAGGTCATGTTGGTTTCTATAGGAGGTTTATTAAAGACTTCTCTAAAATTTCTAGGCCCCTCACTAATCTTTTGCAAAAGGATACCCCTTTTATTTTTTATGATGATTGTTTAGAAGCCTTTGAAACACTCAAGAAAGCCTTAATTACTGCACCTATTGTCCAACCACCTGATTGGAACTTGCCTTTTGAAATTATGTGTGATGCCAGTGATTATGCTGTTGGTGCTGTGATACGTCTCCGTCGTATCTAGAATTTTTGATTGTTCCATGCCAATATTATACAACTTTCATATACTTTTGGCAACTTTTTATACTATTTTTGGGACTAACATATTGATCCAGTGCCCAGTGCCAGTTCCTGTTTGTTGCATGTTTTATGTTTTGCAGAAACCCCATATCAAATGGAGTCCAAACGGGATAAAAACGGATGGAGAATATTTTTGGAATATTTGTGATATCTGGGAAGAAGAATCAACGCGAGACGGTGCCCGAGGGGGGCACGAGGCAGGGGGCGCGCCCTTGACCCTCGTGGGCACCCCGTAAGGCGGTTGCTGCTCTTCATGCCGCAAGAAAGCTAATTTTCATAAAACAATCATGGCGAAGGTTTCAATCCAATCAGAGTTACGGATCTCCGGTTATAAAAGAAACGGTGAAAGGGTAGAATCCAGAACGCAGAAACAGAGAGAGACAGAGAGACAGATCCAATCTCGGAGGGGCTCTCGCCCCTCCCATGCCATGGATACCAAGGACTAGAGGGGAAACCCTTCTCCCATCTAGGGAGAAGGTCAAGGAAGAAGAATAAGGAGGGGGGCTCTCTCCCCCTCGCTTCCGGTGGCGCCGGAACACCGCCGGAGCCATCATCATCACCGCAATCTTCACCAACAACTTCACCGTCGTCATCACCAACTCTTCCCCCCTCTATGCAGCGGTGTAACCCCTCTTTTACCCGCTGTAATATCTACTTAAACATGGTGCTCAACGCTATACATTATTTCCCAATGATGTATGGCTATCCTATGATGTTTGAGTAGATCCGTTTTGTCCTATGGATTAATTGATGATCGTGATTGGTTTGAGTTGCATGTTTTATTATTGGTGCTGTCCTATGGTGCTCTCCATGTCGCGCAAGCATGAGGGATTCCCGCTGTAGGGTGTTGCAATACGTTCATGATTCGCTTATAGTGGGTTGCGTGAGTGACTGAAACACAAACCCGAGTAAGGGGGTTGTTGCGTATGGGATAAAGAGGACTTGATGCTTTAATGCTATGGTTCGGTTTTACCTTAATGATCTTTAGTAGTTGCGGATGCTTGCTAGAGTTCCAATCATTTGAAGTATGGATTGCATGTTTCTCTTCAAATAGAAAACTGCCATTTGTAGAATGCTCTTTTGCTTCACTTATATTTGTTAGAGCGTGGGCATATCTTTTGTAGAAAGAATTAAACTCTCTTGCTTCACTTATATCTATTTGGAGAGTTGATAGGAATTGGTCATTCACATGGTTAGTCATAAAATCCTACATAAAACTCGTAGATCACTGAATATGATATGTTTGATTCCTTGCAATAGTTTTGCGATATAAAGATGGTGATATCAGAGTCATGCTAGCGGGTAGTTGTGGATTGTAGAAATACTTGTGTTGAAGTTTGTGATTCTCGTAGCATGCACGTATGGTGAACCGTTATGTAACGAAGTTGGAGCATGAGGTATTTATTGATTGTCTTCCTTATGAGTGGCGGTCGGGGACGAGCGATGGTCTTTTCCTACCAATCTATCCCCCTAGGGGCATGCGTAGTAGTACTTTGCTTCGAGGGCTAATAAACTGCAATAAGTATATGAGTTCTTTATGACTAATGTGAGTCCATGGATTATACGCACTCTCACCCTTCCATCATTGCTAGCCTCTTCGGTACCGTGCATTTCCCTTTCTCACCTCGAGAGTTGGTGCAAACTTTGCCGGTACATCCAAACCTCGTGATACGATACGCTCTATCACACATAAGCCTCATTATATCTTCCTCAAAACAGCCACCATACCTACCTATCATGGCATTTCCATAGCCACTCCGAGATATATTGCCATGCAACTTCCATCATCATCATATACATGACTTGAGCATTTATTGTCATATTGCTTTGCATGATCGAAAGATAGCTAGCATGATGTTTTCATGGCTTGTCCGTTTTTTGATGTCATTGCTACGCTAGATCATTGCACATCCCAGTACACCGCCGGAGGCATTCATATAGAGTCATATCTTTGTTCTAGTATCGAGTTGTAATATTGAGTTGTAAGTAAATAAAAGTGTGATGATCATCATTATTAGAGCATTGCCCCAAGAAAAAAAGAGAGGCCAAAGAAGCCTAAATAAAAAAAGGGGCCAAAGAAGCCCGCAAAAAAGAAGAAGAAAAAGGGGCAATGTTACTATCCTTTTACCACACTTGTGCTTCAAAGTAGCACCATGTTCTTCATATATAGAGTCTCTTGAGTTATCACTTTTATATACTAGTGGGAATTTTCATTATAGAACTTGGCTTGTATATTCCGATGATGGGCTTCCTCAAATGCCCGAGGTCTTCATGAGCAAGCAAGTTGGATGCACACCCACTTAGTTCCCAGTTTGAGCTTTCATACACTTATAGCTCTTAGTGCATCCGTTGCATGACAATCCCTACTCCTCACATTTACATCAATTGATGGGCATCTCCATAGCCCGTTGATTAGCCTCGTCGATGTGAGACTTTCTCCTTTTTTGTCTTCTCCACACAACCTCCATCATCATATTCTATTCCACCCATAGTGCTATGTCCATGGCGCGCTCATGTATTGCATGAGGGTTGAAAAGGCTGAAGCGCGTTAAAAGTATGAACCAATTGCTCGGCTTGTCATCGGGGATGTGCCTTATGTGAATATTTTGTGTGGTGAAGATGGAGCATAGCCAGACTATATGATTTTGTAGGGATAACTTTCTTTGGCCATGTTATTTTGAGAAGACATGATTGCTTTATTAGTATGCTTGAAGTATTATTGTCTTACTGTCAAATGATAGACCATTGCTTTGAATCACTCGTGTCTTAATATTCATGCCATGATTAGATTACATGATCAAGATTATGCTAGGTAGCATTCCACATCAAAAATTATCTTTTTATCATTTACCTACTCGAGGACGAGCAGGAATTAAGCTTGGGGATGCTGATACGTCTCCGTCGTACCTATAATTTTTGATTGTTCCATGCCAATATTATACAACTTTCATATACTTTTGGCAACTTTTTATACTATTTTTGGGACTAACATATTGATCCAGTGCCCAGTGCCAGTTCCTGTTTGTTGCATGTTTTATGTTTCGCAGAAATCCCATATCAAATGGAGTCCAAACGGGATAAAAACGGACGGAGAATATTTTTGGAATATTTGTGATATCTAGGAAGAAGAATCAACGTGAGACAGTGCCCGAGGGGGCCACGAGGCAGGGGGGAGCACCCTAGGGGGACAGGCGCGCCCCTGACCCTCGTGGGCACCTTGTATGGCGGTTGCTGCTCTTCTTTTGCCGCAAGAAAGCTAATTTTTGGGAAAAAATCGTGGCGAAGGTTTCAATCCAATCGGAGATACGGATCTCCGGTTATAAAAGAAACGGTGAAAGGGCAGAATCCAGAACGCAGAAACAGAGAGAGACAGAGAGACAGATCCAATCTCGGAGGGGATCTCGCCCCTCCCATGCCATGGAGACCAAGGACCAGAGGGGAAAACCTTCTCCCATCCAGGGAGAAGGTCAAGGAAGAAGAAGAAGGAGGGGGGCTCTCTCCCCGTCGCTTCCGGTGGCGCCGGAACGCCGCCGGGGCCATCATCATCACCGCAATCTTCGCCAACAACTTCACCGCCGTCATCAACAACTCTTCCCCCCCCCCTATGCAGCGGTGTAACCCCTCTTTTACCTACTGTAATCTCTACTTAAACATGGTGCTCAACGCTATATATTATTTCCCAATGATGTATGGCTATCCTATGATGTTTGAGTAGATCCGTTTTGTCCTATGGGTTAATTGATGATCGTGATTGGTTTGAGTTGCATGTTTTATGATTGGTGCTGTCCTATGGTGCTCTCCGTGTCGCGCAAGCGTGAGGGATTCCCACTGTAGGGTGTTGCAATACGTTCATGATTCGCTTATAGTGGGTTGCGTGAGTGACTGAAACACAAACCCGAGTAAGGGGGTTGTTGCGTATGGGATAAAGAGGACTTGATGCTTTAATGCTATGGTTGGGTTTTACCTTAATGATCTTTAGTAGTTGCGGATGCTTGCTAGAGTTCCAATCATAAGTGCATATGATCCAAGAAGAGAAAGTATGTTAGCTTATGCCTCTCCCTCAAATAAAATTGTAATAGTGATTCTAGTTATCGATTGCCTAGGGACAAATAACTTTCTCGTGAGAAAAAGATCTTTACTAAAACTAATTTAGTTGTGTCTTCATCTAAACAGCCCCTAGTTTTTATTTATGCGCTCTTTATTATCTTGCAGACCTGTCCAACAACACCTACAAAGTACTTCTAGTTTCATACTTGTTCTAGGTAAAGCGAACGTTAAGCGTGCGCAGAGTTGTACCGGTGGTCGATAGAACTTGAGGGAATATTTGTTCTACCTTTAGCTCCTCGTTGGGTTCGACACTCTTACTTATCGAAAGAGGCTACAATTGATCCCCTATACTTGTGGGTTATCATGATGTTCTAGGACAAAGAGTTGATAAGACATTGAATGTTATTCATTATGCTAGTAAAACTCTAGACAGTGGTCAAAGAAATTATGCTACTACTGAAAAAGAATTCTTAGCAATGGTGTTTGCTTGTGACAAGTTTAGACCTTATATTGTTGATTCCAAAGTAACTGTTCACACCGACCATGCTGCTATTAAATATCTTATGGAAAAGAAAGATGCTAAACCTAGACTTATTCGTTGGGTTCTCTTGTTACAAGAATTTGATTTGCAAATTATTGATAGAAAGGAGTTGAGAACCCAGTAGCTGATAACTTGTCTAGTCTTGAAAATGTGCTTGATGACCCACTACCTATTGATGATAGTTTCCCTGATGAGCAGTTAGCCGCAATAAATGTTGCTAATAGTACTCCTTGGTATGCTGACTATGCTAATTACATTGTTGCTAAGTATTTACCACCTAGCTTTACATACCAACAAAAGAAAAAATTATCCTATGATTTAAGACATTACTTTTGGGATGACCCACATCTTTATAAAGAAGGAGTAGATGGTTGTGACGCCCCCGATTCGACCGTACACTAATCATACACGCAAATGTGTACGACCATGATCCGGGACTCACGGGAAGATATCACAACACAACTCTAGACACAAATTAAAATAATACAAGCTTCATATTACAAGCCAGGGGCCTCGAGAGCTCGAATACAAGCTCGATACACAAGAGTCAGCGGAAGCAACAATATCTGAGTACAAACATAAGTTAGACAAGACTGCCTTAAGAAGGCAAACACAAAAGCAACAACGATCAAAGAGGCAAGGCCTCCTGCCTGGGACCTCCTAACTACTCCTGGTCGTCGGCGGTCTCCATGTAGTAGCATCCGTCAGCGGTGGCATCTGGCTCCAGGGATCCATCATCTGGTTGCAACAACCGGAAAAGAAGGAAGAAGGGGGGAAAAGGGGGTAGCAAAGCAACCGTGAGTACTCATCCAAAGTACTCGCAAGCATCAGATCTAAACTAAGTATGCATTGGTATCAAATGAAAGGATTGTATCTGTGGACTGAACTACAGAATGCCAGAATAGGGGGGGAAGTCCTAGCCTATCGAAGACTAGCATCTTCAAGCAGCTCCAAGCATCTTGCAGCATGTAGAAGAGTAAAGAATAGCAGTTTATATTAACAAGCATGTTGTAGCATTAATGCCCAGAGATCCTTTCTCGACTCCCTGCGAGAAAGCGATCCCGGAGCCACATATCTTAAGTATCCATTTCTAGTTGTATTAGATCAAGATATAAGTCTGAACGTCCATTACCGTGGACACGGTATTCGAATATGTATCTTCCCTGCAGGGGAGCACCACGTTTTCCAACACGCTTGATTACTCTGGCCGGACACACTTTTCTGGGTCAATGCCCGGCCTCGGAAAATCAACACGGTGTAGCCCTACCTAGGCTCAGCAGAGAGGTCCCCGCCGGTCTACATCCTAAGCGCTCCGGGGTCTGGGCCCATCGCCCGTTGCACTCTGGATCGTTGTGCGCAGGGTGAATACCAGCACTGCCTCGGATGGCCAGCACGATCCGACTGTGCCGCAATGCTGAACTGGATGTCTGACCATGCTTCGGCTGATACTACGTCGTCGAGGCCCATAACTATTCTCGCCTGGTGGTTAGTGCGTAAAGGCCAAAGGCCAACTCAGAACAAATACCCAAACCATAGTGTATTATTAGCTTGCGGAGACGAGCAGAGACTCATGATAATGTGACCCCGTCGCCCCGTCTCGAGGAAATACGGCAAGGGCAAGCCCAGCCCACTCGAGGGCTGCCTAACTTCCCGGCCGTGCCTCGCAACCATCTTGCGGGTGCTCTCCGGGCCCGCCCGACTTCCACCAAGGTCTCAAGTAAAGTCAAGGTAACGGTGTGTCCAGACATCAAGGGGAAAACCCGAGGAATCACCCCCGGAGGATTCCACTCAATGTAATCATCAAGGTGAACGTAAGAGGGACCACCCTCGAGGTTCACACTTGAGGTGTTGCACGACAGAGCTGTATCGGGAATGGTGAAAGAGGAAATCACCCTCGATGACCACGACCGAATAGCTACACTACAGAATTATCATCAGGAGTGCGTTATGAGGGATCACCCTCGGCACTCGATAGTAGCTCTGCAGAGTCAAGCAACAAAAGGGACGTGATGTGATGTGAGGTGTCGGGCTCTGCTCGTCGATCACGTTGATCGAGTCGTCGATGATGAAGCAGGGGCACCAAGGACAAGGTGGGGGGCACTGATGGATCACTAACCAACCTATACTAAGCAGTTTAGGATAAGCAGGTAGGTAACAATAGCAGGTACAAAAGCAGGCTATGCATCAGAATAGGAGCAAACAATAATAGTAGCAAAATCTAATGCAAGCATGATAGAATGGAATGGGCGATATCGGGATGATCAAAGGGGGGCTTGCCTGGAAGCTCCGCTGAAAGGGAAGAAGGGGTCGTTGTCGACGTAGGCAATCAAAGGGGCATCAGCAGCGATCTCGGGGTCTACCGGAGAGAAGAGGGGGAAGAAACAGTAAATACATAGCAAACAGATGCATGACAAGACAATAAGCGGTGTTAGAGGTGTTCTGACGCGGCGTTACACGATACCGTGGAAGGGGGGAAACATCCGGGAAAGTTTTCCCGAAGTTTGCATTTTTCGGACAGATGAAACGGAGGGGAAAAGTTGCATGATCGCTATGCTAGGGATGTGTGGCGGACGAACGGACCGCGTATTCGGATTCGTCTCGTCGTTCTGAGCAACTTTCATGAAAACTTTTTCATCCGAGTTACGGATTATTTATTATGAATTATTAAAGTTTTAACAATACCTTGAATTTAATTATTAATTCTAAATTGGAGTTATTGCATCAGCATGACATCATCATGACGTCAGCAGTCAACAGAGTTGACCAAAGTCAACCCTGACGTGTGGGACCGTTCTGTCATAGACTAACAACTAATTAATAGTTTTAATTAACTAATCAAGTTAATTAGGCTAATTAACCTACCTGATTACTTTAATTAAGTTTAATTAATTTACTTATTAATTAATTAAACTATTTATCTAAATTTTCTTTAAACACATTTTTTTGTAAAAGCCAGGGCGCTAGGGCCCATAGGTCAGTGGCACAGGGGCCTTGCGGGGCGGGCGTTTAACTGGTGCGGGCGCCCGTGCTCGAGGCGCGCTGCGCCCGAGCGCGGGGCGAGGCCACCGGCGACGGGGAAGCCCGCCGGGCGGCGCGGCGAGGTCGGTGAGCTGGGGGGGGGCTTCGGCGGAAGCACGTGGGGGCGAGCAGCGCGGTGGGGGAGTCTGGCGCGAGCGGGCAGTGGCCAGAGACGGCGAGGGGCGGAGCGGTCACGGGGAGGCGGGGGTGGGCGGCTGCAGCGACACGGCAGCAGCGCAAAGCAGCAACATGCAACATAGGGTGGCTGCGGAGGCGAGGCCATGGCGGGCAGCGACAGTCGCCAGCCCGGCGAGGTCCCGCGGCGGCAACAGCAGCGACCGGATCACTGGGGAACGGAGCAAAGACGGTCGAGGCCTCACCGGGGCCCTGTAGTTGTGCAAAGTATGCTCGGGGAGGGGCGGGAGATGCGTTTCCGGCGACGGGGAGGCGAGGCAGCGTCGGGGCGGCGCGGCGCCAGATCGGGACGAGGTAGTGGTGTCCGAGGCATCGCGGCGAGGGGGGGCTTCGGGAGGAGGGCAAGGCTTCCGGCGAGGTGGCGCCGGTGGACGGGCGGCGACGGGGCACTGGGGTGAGGGCGTCGAGGACGGGATCGGTCTCGATCCCGATCCAATCGAGAGGAGGGGAGCGAGAGGAAGACGTGGGGAGAGTGGGGGATCTGTCTAGATATTTTCGGTGCGTGGGGGTGGGGGGGGGGGGGTAAGGGAGAGAGAGAGAGGTGGGCCGGCCAGGTGGTCTGGTGGTCCAGCTGGGCCACGGCCCAGTGGGGGAAGGGGCTTCTCTCTTTTACTGCTTTTTTTGCCTTCTCCTTTTCTTTTATTTACTTTTGCCTTTTGATTTAATTTTGAAATTGAAATGGAATGTGATTGAATCATCGCGAGGTTAACAACAGTAATTGCGGTGATGTGGCATCATTAGCATGGGATTATTGTAGCATAATTATCCGGGCGTTACAATGGTATTATTAAACGTTGTGTACCTGAGCATGAACAGGGACAAATCCTACGGAAATGTCACTTTGAACCATATGGAGGGCATCATGCTGGAGATAGAACTGCTCATAAGGTATTGCAATCTGGATTTTATTGGCCTACTCTCTTCAAGGATGCTCGTAAGTATGTCTCATCTTGTGATGAATGCCAAAGAATAGGTAATATTGGTAAGCGTCAAGAAATGCCTATGAACTATTCTCTTGCTGTTGAACCATTTTATGTTTGGGGATTTTATTACATGGGACCTTTTCCTTCCTCTAATGGGTATACACATATTTTGGTTGTTGTTGATTATGTTACTAAATGGGTAGAAGCTATTCCAACTAGTAGTGCTGATCACAACACCTCTATTAAAATGCTGAAGGAAGTTATTTACCCAAGGTTTGGAGTCCCTAGATATTTAATGACTGATGGTGGTTCACACTTTATTCATGGTGTTTTTCGTAAGATGCTTGCTAAGTATGATGTTAACCATAGAATTGCATCACCTTATCATCCTCAGTCTAGTGGTCAAGTTGAACTTAGCAATAGAGAAATAAAATTAATTTTGCAAAAGACTGTTAATAGGTCCAGGAAGAACTGGTCTAAGAAATTAGATGATGCACTTTGGGCTTATAGAACAGCATATAAAAATCCTATGGGTATGTCTCCTTATAAAATGGTTTATGAAAAGGCTTGTCATTTGCCTCTTGAGTTAGAACATAAAGCATATTGGGCAGTTAAAGAACACAACTATGACTTCAAACTTGCTGGTGAAAAGAGGCTATTTGATATAAGCTCATTAGATGAATGGAGAACCCAAGCTTATGAAAATGCAATGTTATTTAAAGAAAAAGTTAAAAGATGGCATGACAAAAGAATCCAAAAGCATGAGTTTAAAGTCGGAGAATATGTTCTTTTGTACAACTCGCGTTTTAGATTTTTTGCAGGGAAACTCCTCTCGAAATGGGAAGGCCCATATGTTATCGAGGAGGTTTACCGGTCCGGTGCCATCAAAATAAATAATTCTGAAGGTACTAACCCGAAGGTTGTCAATGGACAACGAATAAAGCATTATATCTCAGGTACGGCTATTAATGTTGAAAGCAATATTATCCAAACTTTGACACCGAAAGAGTACATAAAAGAGTTCTTCCGGAACACTCCAGAATCGTCAAAATAAGGAGGTACGTGATACGGTAAGTAAACGGACTCTGAAAAATCTGCAAAAATACTTTCTGTCAATTTTAGAATATTTTAGAATTTTTGAATAAAGAAACTTCCAGGAAGCGTCCCCTGGTGGGCACAAGACACTAGGGCGCGCCAGGCATGCCTGGCGCGCCTAGGTGGGTTGTACCCACCTGGGACACCTCTCGTAGTCCGTTTTTCTTCTATATGCTTGCCTTGTAAGATAAAAATTCTATATATATTTCCCTAACCTGTTAACCATAGTATCGCGGAGAAAATCCTCTGTTCTCTTTTCTTGCTGTTTCTGGTCAGATTTATCAAGCTAGGCATCACGTCTTCCTGCTCCTCTAACCACATGGAAGAAGATGCTTGGCTGATGAAGATCGAGACGAAGCGGGAGGAGCCTACGGACACCACCATGGGAGAACTGAGTATCGGGTATGGGCACTCCCCTTGGCTTCTGCCAAGCTTGGGGGAGGTGCCCCGGTATCGTATCATCCCACCATCTTTTTGCCTTTACCTATTTTAGTTCAACCTTCTGCTTTAGATGAAATAAAGTTTAGTTCGATCCTTTTCTCTTCGAGATTTTGCTTAGTGATATGTCATTGTCATCTTGTGCAAGTTATATAATAAAGTTAGTTTGCATTTTTACTTTCTTTACTTTCATGCTGCAAATAAAGAAAAGGAAAAGAGAAAAGAAATAAATCAATAAGATCATATACTAATCCTATGGTAGGTGACAGCACCACATAAGGAAACGTATAAGTAAGAAAATTTTATTAGAGATTGACAAACATAGCATTGGTCAGTGATGCAACTCATGAAAGAATTAATAAGGGAAAGGAAGATTCACATATAAATATACTATCCTAGAAATCTTTTGTGATTGTGAGCCCTCATCAAAATATTATATGCCAAAATTGTTGACGTTGGACATGGAAGACAACGTAATGGTTTATGTATGTTTATATACACATAGAAGTCATATTGTCATGGATCCCTCAACATGTGATGCTTGCCCCCTATCTTTGCTAGCCAAAAATTCTGCACTAAGTAGAGATACTACTTGTGCATCCAAAAACCCTTAAACCCAAATCTTTTTCAAGTGTCCACCATACCTACCTAGGGATTGAACAAGATCCCTCAAGTAAGTTGTCATCGGTGCAAAAAGGCAATAAAAATTGTCTCTAAATACGTGAGATCTTTTAGTGAAAGAGAAAATTGAGCGTTGCACGAACTTGGATGACAACGAATAAAAGCGACAGACATCATAATAAAGGTTGTCATCTTAAGGGGCAATGTAACGTGACGTTCTTTTGCACTAAGGGGTTGAGCATGCAAACAAATAAGTGCATGGTAACCTCTGCTTCCCTCTGCGAAGGGCCTATCTTTTACTTTTATGCAAAGATTCAAAGTTTTCCTTCTATTCCTTTTATTTTTCTCTTTTGGCAAGCATCGTGTGGTGAGGAAAGATCTAGGCACATATGTCCAGTTGAATATAGATAGCATGAGTTATTATGGTTGATATCACCCTTGAGGTGAGTATATGTTGGGAGGCAAAACTCTAAGCCCCTATCTTTCTATGTGTCCGGTTGAAACGTTTTGCTCATGTGTACAAGGTGACTAGGTGAGTGTTAGCAATCACGGAAGATTATATGATGGTTGAGTATGTGGACTTGCCTAAAGGCTCCGAAACGTGACCCTTCCTGAAAAGATGATGAATTGTAGTTGCAAAGTTGGCTGAGAACATAGTTTGTTGATTTCTAATAGAGTTTTTGCTTTATACTTCGATTGTGTGATGAACTGCTATTTTTTCATAGGAAGTGTATGATAAAAGTTTTATGTTTAAATTTGTTGTTGTTATAATAATCAACATGATGCTTCTATGTCCGTATTTTGTTTTTATCGGCACCTCTCTCTCAAAGCATGTGGACATGTTTTTCGATTTCAGTTTTCGCTTGAGGACAAGCGAGGACTAAGCTTGGGGGAGCTGATACGTCCATTTTGCATCATGTTTTCTTACTGTTATTTACACTGTTTTTATCCATAATAATGTTTTTTGGAGTAATTCTAATGCCTTTTCTCCCATAATTTGCAAGGTACACACAAAGAGGGAGAATTCCGGCAGCTGGAAATCTGGACCTGAAAAAGCTACGTCAGGCTACCTATTCTGCACAACTCCAAATGGGCTGAAACTTGACGGAGATTTTTTATGGATTATTTAAGAAATATTGGAGCCAACAAACACTAGAGGGGGGCCACCAAGTGGGCACAACCCACCTGGGCGCGCCAGGCCCCCCTGGCGCGCCCTGGTGTATTGTACCCTTCTCGGCCCACCTCCGGTGCCAATCTTCTGGTATATAAGTGGTTTTGACCTAGGAAAAAATAGAAAAATACTTTCGGGATGGAGCGCCGCCGTCTCGAGGCGGGACTTGGGCAGGAGCACTTTTGCCCTCCGGCGGAGCGATTCCGCGAGGGGAACTTCCCTCCCGGAGGGGGAAATCATCGTCATCATCATCACCAACAACTCTCCCATCTTGGGGAGGGCAATCTCCATCAACATCTTCACTAGCACCATCTCATCTCAAACCCTAGTTCATCTCTTGTATTCAATCTTGTTACCGGAACTATAGATTGTTGTTAGGGGGTGACTAGTAGTGTTGATTACATCTTGTAGTTGGTTACTATATGGTTTATTTGGTGGAAGATTATATGTTCAGATCCATTATGCATACTAATACCCCTCTGATCATGAGCATGTTTGTTGATTGTGAGTAGTTACTTTTGTTCTTGAGGTCACGGGATAAATCATGTTGCAAGTAATCATGTGAATTTGATATGTGTTCGATATTTTGATGATATGTATGTTGTGATTCCCTTAGTGGTGTTATGTGAACGTCGACTGCATGACACTTCACCATATTTGGGCCTAAGGGAATTCATTGTGGAGTAGTAATTAGATGGTGAGTTGCGAGAGTGACAGAAACTTAAACCATAGTTTATGCACTATTTCATAAGGGACCGATTGGATCCTAGAGTTTAATGCTATGGTTAGGATTTATCCTTAATACTTTTCTCGTAGTTGCGGATGCTTGCGGGAGGGTTAATCATAAGTAGGAGGTTTGTTCAAGTAAGAACAGCACCTAAGCACTGGTCCACCCACATATCAAATTATCAAAATAGCGAACACAAATGAAACCAACATGATGAAAGTGACTAGATGAAATTCCCGTGTATCCTCAAGAACGCTTTGCTTATCATAAGAGATCGTTTTGGCCTGTCCTTTGCCTCAAAAGGATTGGGCTACCTTGCTGCATACTTGTTACTATTATGTTACTTGCTCGTTACAAATTATCTTGCTATCAAGCTACTCTGCTACTTACAATTTCAACACTTGCAGACATTACCTTACTGAAAACTACTTGTCATTTCCTTCTGCTCCTCCTTGGGTTCGACACTCTTACTTATCAAAAAGAGCTACAATTGATCCCCTATACTTGTGGGTCATCACGGTAGTACCGCTCCAAGCGGTAGTGCCGCTCCCAAGAGCGGTAGTAAAAAATTACACCCCCTCCAAGCGGTAGTACCACTCCCATGAGCGGTAGTACCGCTGCAACTTTTTTAAGGACACCAAAACTGACACAACTTCTGCATACGGAATCCGAATTCAACGAAACCAAGTTTGTTGGAAAGCTAGAGACAAGGGCTAACACAATCTTGATAGAAATAACAATAAGAAGGAAATTATAAAAGGCCCATAAGAAAATGGTGAGAACCCTTCCTCGAATCAGACCGGTAAAACCTCCAACACCGAAAACGCAATAGAAGAAGCATGTGAACTCCATTTTCAATGAACTTAAGCTTGTCAAGAAGATGACCAAGCTCCAAATCTCACAAGAAGAAAACCAAACAAGAACCAAGAAATATGATGCAAGGATGCAATGGTCTGAGCTCTCTACGAATGATACGATCAAGCTACGCATCGAGAGCCCCCCCCCCCCCTTGATAGTACGGCAATCGATCCTATAACCCGGTCTCCCAACTACCACCATGAGACTGGTAAAATAGAAAACCTATCAAGGGTAAACCTTTGCCTTGCACATGGTCCACTTGAGCTAGATGATGACGATCTTGACTCCCTCAAGTTGGACCACCTTTCTTGATTGCGTTGGCTCGATGAAGACTAGTTGATTGCTCCCCCATACTCCACTATGGGTGAGCCTTTCTTCTGCACATCTTCACAAGTACATTGTCACCACTATGGACGTCAAGCTTCAAGCACCTGATCTCTTCGTGATGCTCCACTTGAACTTGCACACGGCAATCTTGATGACGATCACCACTTGATGTCATCCTCTTCATGGGTTGTATGATGTCTTCCTCTTGACGCAAGCCCATGGACACATACCTAACCCTACATAGAACTCTCACATAGACCATGGGTTAGTACACAAAGCGTAATGGACAATGCTTACCATACCATAGGATCACTTGATCCCTCTTGGTACATCTTCTACGCTTTGTGAGTTGAACAACTTGATTCACTCTTGACTTAGTCTTGATCAACCTTGAATCTTTCCAACTCTCCTTCATTTGGATGATGTCTTGAAGATAAACATGAATGATCACACAATCTTCTTCTTCAAGACATGCTTGCAATAAGCTCAACACTCACATGACCAATCTTTGGATAATTCCTTAATAGCACCTTGGTCAACTCGTAAACTCCTTGAAACCAACACATGGACTTCAAGAAATGCCTATGGACAAATCCTTCAAATATAACTCAATGCAACCATTAGTCCATAGAGAATTTCATCAATTACCAAAACCACACATGAGGGCACCGCAATCTCCCCCATTTTGGTAATTGATGACAATCACTTTCAAGAGAGTTTATATAAGGAATTATGAATCACCATGCAATGCAACAACCAATAATGCATGTGTATGAGATGCAAATGCTTAGGAACAAAACCAAAGCAAGAAGAAGAAGAAATAACTCTCTAAACTTCTTCACAAAACTCTCTGAAACTTCTCCCCCATTGGCATCGATTGCCAAAATGGGCGAAAAGCTTAGAAGGCCAATATAAATTGTGGTCCTCCATAAATTGTGTATTTCTCAACAAGAGAGTGGAATGCAATACACATATCCAAAGGTAAATACTTGGAGGAACACAAACTATATTGAGGCACAAAGATTGCTAAAGAATGATATGCCACAAAGACATAACAAAGAGAGACACAAGCAATCATGCAATCAAAAGATACCAATTGAAGCAAGCAATCAAAGGATATCAATTGAAAAACTAGACCAATGATCCTATGAGCCACAAGAAAAAAATGAAAGGGAGTGTTCTAAAGAAACTAGGGAAGCTCCCCATGATTTGTGCACAAATAAGAATTTTTGTAATTGGATACAACGTGCACAAAATAGGATCATCACTCCCCCAAAATTAATAGAACCCCACAACCAGGGCAAGTGAGCATGTAGGAAACAAAGCCTAGCACAAGCAACAAATGAATGGTCGAGCAACAAGTAAAAGAGGCAACTTAGAAAAAGGCTCAACTAAAATGATGTGTGTGAGTCATGCCAGAGCACTTGAGAAGGCTAACATAAGGATGAGCATGAAGCATCAACATAGTCTTGAATAAATGAGATACAAGATGCAAGACATGTCCTTCCTACACACACCAAGCAAAGGGGTTCACAAGCACACTCAAAATGCAAAATGAATAACCAATGCTTGTGACAACCCATGGCGAAGAAGGAAAAAGATAGCTTTGTCATGAGGAGGGATACCAATCGAAATGGCAAAAGCCTCATCAAGACAAGCAAGAGAGAAAAGAAAAAACCGAAAATATTCACCACACACGAGTGCATCAAGATGCAACAAGATAAGATCCGCACTCAAGACAAATCCTTTCATGGAGCCACCTAGGAAATACAAAGGAAAGAAAGGTGGACGTGAAAGAATAAGGATATCCACTAAAGATGTAACTTATCTCAAGTGTATAAGATTCTAGGTAGATGAAAATCATGATGATATCTATCTACAAAGAAGGATGTACACCCGAAATAGTTACAACACGAAGTAACAAGATATCCAAAAGGAATTCATAAATATACCAATAAGATATTTGCTTGAAAGCATAGCACTTGGCTAGATATGGTCTTATTGTATATAAATGAAGTCCAACCACACATCCATCAAAGACATCACAACTAGCAACAAGATATCATCGTTGGGATGCTTTGAGAAAGGAAACAAGTATCACAAGATAGAATGAATATCATGCCCAGATGCAACCTACACAAGGTTGAATGCAAGAAAAGAATGCATGAATAGATACTTGTTACCGAGATATCATTGGAAGGATGTAGAAGAAACCAATTGAAGGTAGTAGATAGTAGTTCATTGAGCATCCTAGCTTGACTCCAATACGCACATGGTGACACCACCTTCCTTGTGAGTGAGCCGAGCATCCAATGCATCTCCAATTGTTCCTAGACCAACAACACAATCAAAATGGTACCCAAACTCATTGGGACCAAAGAGTTAGAGAACCAACAATATACAGGACAAACTCCACATAAATATGTGCATATAGATATGAAAAAGAATTTCATGCACATCTCATCCAATTTGAGACTTGGTGGAGTTTCCCATATATATTGGGTCAAAGAAAGAAAGAAAGCATGCCAAAGAAACTACATGAAGTTAATATGCATGATCAAGACTTTCAAGAACCGATGCCAAATGACAAAGAAATACCAAGTGAAGAAAATATACCAAATGAATAAATCAACACTTGGAGGATATCAACTGAAAGATACATCAAGGAATGAGATATCCATTGATACACGCAAAAATAAAGATGTCAAACTCCCAAAAGAGAGAATGGTTCCAAACAAACCAAGTGCTCTACAAAGTTTCATGATGGCACAAAGTACCAAAAAGAAACCGTTTGCATTCCACCAACACACACTTGATAAGGATCACAAGGTGAGCGTTCTAAGAAAAATAGGATAGCTCCCCCAAGCATTGTGCATTATAGAGAATTTGCATTTGAATACAAAAAGCACAAGATGAGATCACCACTTTCACTATATCTATACAAACACTAGACAGACTCAAGGAAATAACAAGATCCACAAGTGGTATTGAATACAATGGGAGTTGACACAATCCTAGGCAAGAGATAAGTCAAATAAAAGCAAAGGCCAATGTAAAGATGATCAATAATTTCTACCACACATGAGTGAGTACCAATTGTCAAAAGACAAGAAGTATTTGGAAATAATTCCCGTTGGTAGATAGCAAGGATATCCAACATCATCTTTACACCAAACACAAGCAAATTGCAACTTGTAGAGCTAACATGCCACCTAGGTACAATATAATTTACAATATCAATTCTAGGTGACAATATCTCAAATGTACACATTTTCTAGGCTTGTAATATGCACATAGCATATTACTCCCCCATAATGTGATACCAATAAAAACTTAACAAGAGGCAATAAGAGGATCCAACAAGAGATAATTAATGGACTATTTAGAATTTGAATTTCTCATGAGAAGACATACCACATAGCAACTAGATAATCTTGTAATATCAATACTAGATGGTATTCCTCATGTACACACATTTATAGGATTGTGAGGTGCACAAAGCACGTCACTCCACCACAATGGGATATTCCATTAATCTCTCACAAGAGCCAACGAAGATACAAACAAGATGCACAAAGGCTCAACGTACGACACACATGTACATGATGTGCAAACCAACATATAAGCAATTTGGAGACACAACATATACAAACACATGCAAAGGGGCAAGTAACTTTCAATGTAAACAATTTAAGTACAAGTTATCGGAAGGAGGCACATTGGATATAGTATAGAAACTTGATAACCCAATTGACCTGGCTTGAGACAATAAGAATGATGAAGTCCTCTTAATTCTTCATAATGTAGCCAAGTCTCCAATGCCCTCCAACAACACCTATTGATCAAGTTTGAGCTTGTTGGTCCCCAACAAAGTTGGGTCCTAAGAGGTTAGTCACAATAGGCTTGGATACTGATAACCCACAAGTATAGGGGATCAATTGTAGCCTCTTTCGATAAGTAAGAGTGTCGAACCCAACGAGGAGCTAAAGGTAAAACAAATATTCCCTCAAGTTCTATCGACCACCGATACAACTCTACGCACGCTTAACGCTCGCTTTACCTAGAACAAGTATAAAACTAGAAGTACTTTGTAGGTGTAACAGGATAGGTTTGCAAGAATATAAAGAGCACGTAAATAAAAACTAGGGGTTGTTTAGGTAAAGAAGCAATAAAGTTAGTATAGCGAGTGTGGAAAAGTTGTGGTAGGAGTTGTGAAATTGTCCCTAAGCAATTGACTACTTTACTAGACCGATAGCAAGTTTTATGTGGGAGAGGCCACTGCTAGCATGTCATCCCTGACTTGGAATTCCATGCACTTATGATTGGAACTATTAGCAAGCATCCGCAACTACTAACGTTCATTAAGGTAAAACCCAACCATAGCATTAAGATATATTGGTCCCCCTTCAATCCCGTATGCATCAATTTCTATGCTAGGTTGAAGCTTCCGTCACTCTTGCCCTCCAATACATAGTCCTATCAACGTACAACTAACCCTATGGTGTGATCCACGCGCGCGCTCATATGATGGGCACCAAAAACATAAGCACAAGCAAATTAAACCAATCATAGCAATTCACCAATTACCGATAGGACAACGAAAATCTACTCAGACATCATAGGATGGCAACACATCATTGGATAATAATATGAAGCATAAAGCACCATGTTCAAGTAGAGGGTACAACGGGTTCTGGGAGAGTGGACCGCTATAGATAGATGGGGGAAGGTGATGAAGATGTTGGTGAAGATGACGGAGGTGTTGGTGTAGATTGCAGTGATGATGATGGCCCCGGCGGTGTCCCGGCGCCACCGGGAGAGAGGGGGAGAGAGCCCCCCTTCTTCTTCTTCTTCCTTGACCTTCTCCCTAGATGGGAGAAGGGTTTCCCCTCTGGTCCTTGGCTTCCATGGCATGGGAGGGGCGAGAGCCCCTCCGAGATTGGATCTGTCTCTCTGTCTCTCTCTGTTTCCGCGCTCCCTGATTCTGCCCTTTCACCGTTTCTTATATTCCCGGAGATCCATAACTCTGATTGGGCTGAAATTTGGACATGATTTTTATCCGGATATTGGCTTTCTTGCGAGGAAAGAAGGGCACCAACCGCCTTACAGGGTGGCCACGAGGGTCAGGGGCGCGCCCACCCCACTGGGGCGCACCCCCTGCCTCGTGCCCCCCTCGGGCATCGTCTCACGTTGATTCTTCTTCCCAAAAATCACATATATTCCAAAAAAAAATCTCCGTCAGTATTTATCCCATTTGGACTCTGTTTGATATGGATTTTCTGTGAAACAAAAAACATGCAACAAACAGGAACTAGCATTGGGCACTGGATCAATATGTTAGTCCCAAAAATAGTATAAAAAGTTGCCAAAAGTATGTAAAAGTTGTAGAATATTGACATGGAACAATAAAAAATTATAGATATGACGGAGACGTATCAGCATCCCCAAGCTTAATTCCTTCTCGTCCTCGAGTAGGTAAATGATAAAAAAATTTGATGTGGAATGCTACCTAGCATAATCTTGATCATGTAATCTAATCATGGCATGAATATTAAGACACGTGTGATTCAAAGCAGTAAGCATACTAATAAAGCAATCATGTGTTTTCAAAACAACATGGCCAAAGGAAGTTATCCCTACAAAATCATATGGTCTGGCTATGCTCCATCTTCACCACACAAAATATTCAAATCATGCACAACCCCGATGACAAGCCAAGCAATTGTTTCATACTTTTGACGTTCTCAAACCTTTTCAACTTTCATGCAATACATGAGCGTAAGCCATGGACATAGCACTATAGATGGAATAGAATATGATGGTGGAGGTTGTGTGGAGAAGACAAAAAGGAGAAATTCTCACATCGACGCGGATAATCAACGGCCTATGGAGATGCCCATCAATTGATGTCAATGTGAGGAGTAGGGATTGCCATGCAACGGATGCACTAGAGCTATAAGTGTATGAAAGCTCAAACTAAAACTAAGTGGGTGTGCATCCAACTTGCTTGCTCATGATGACCTAGGGCATTTGAGGAAGCCCATTGTTGGAATATACAAGCCAAGTTCTATAATGAAAATTCCCACTAGTATATGAAAGTGATAACTTAAGAGACTCTCTATATGAAGAACATGGTGCTACTCTGAAGCACAAGTGTGGTAAAAGGATAGTAACATTGTCCCTTCTCTCTTTTCTCTCATTTTTTTCCTTTTTTAGGCTTCTTTGGCCTATCTCTCTCTCTCTCTGGGGCTTCTTTGGCCACTTTTATTTTGATAACCTCACAAATCATAACTTGTTTCATCTACAAACCTTTCTCAGTATAGGTACAACACAGCTCTATGTTCTGTCCAGGTTTCTGCTCCTTTCCTATGAACTATAATATTTAATTTATTTTCAAGATCACAGTAACATGAATATCAACAGATGGCATAAATTGGAATTGTTGCCATCAGAGTGCAAGTGTGCCAGCTCGGTACAGTCAAATAATCAACCAGCGCCATTAACGATCGCACATAAATCCAAAGGATGAGCACCAGATTTTTTTCTTTTTGTGCTAGCACGCATAGCATCCAGTAGCTTCCAGTTGGTCTACAGCAACAACAATTGATTAAAAAAGCAATAGCAAGCAACAAATCCCCACTGAGCGCCCAGTGACTGCCCCTTCTACACTTCGCCATTCCTCTTTCCTCACCACCCAGTGCTGCTCCGCCTCGATCTTCGTCCTCCTGCTACCTCACCATCAAGCGCTCCTCCTCCTCTTCTCCATCACCTCACCACCCAGCCACTTCCCGGCTGCCAAAGGTGGCACGGGAAATTCTGGCAGCGTCAGTGTGTGTGTTTGCTGCTACGGCTGGGGTGGCGGCGGCCTGCTCGTCGGCTCACGGGGACCGGGGCGGAGTCCCGGTGCCATGGTGGTGGAGCCCCTCCCGGTGGGTGGCTGGGAGCGACGGCGGGCTGCAGGGCTTGCTCTCCAGATCTTGCAGCCGGCCAGCATGCTAGGGGGCTGGTTGGGCCTATGGCGGAAGCGAGGGGGAGATCTGGTGGTGTTGCTCGTCTGCCGGTGGCGGAAGGATTCCGGGGCTGCTCGGGTGAAATCGCCAAGTTTTCTCTCCCGTGAGCTCTTCTCTGTACCATCGCTGGCCATCTCTGTATGAATCAATATGGCAAATTAGCTCGACCTATCTATTAGGCTGGGCACACCATGGTTGCACCAATTTTTTCTGTATCTCCAGATCGGCTCTCTCTCCTTTAGGATTATTATAGCTCAAATGGCATCTCCAACTTTTTCTGTGTATCTTCAGATCGGATCGGCCAATTTTTTCTGTGTATCTTCAGATTAGCCCTCTCTCCTTCTTTAGGACTTGTTGGGGATATTATCACTGGGCGTAAACCGGCCAGGAGAGGCCGGGTTAACCCCATAAGTAGTTCATTATATCTGAAGCCCATGAAGACAGACGGTGATGCTTTATGAAGGCTCAGGGCCCAAAGCTGGTTTAAGGCCTGTAGACATAAACCGGTATTAATATGTAAACTTGTGTTGTAAGATAGAAAGAGCAGAGACCGAGCCGGACACGTTTATGAGCCGGCCTTGGGATTCTGTAAACCGACGGGCGTCAACCCATGTATATAAGGGGACGACCCGGCGGCGGTTCAAGGACAACAAACAACAACTCGAGACTCAGGCAAAGCGTATTCGCTACCTAGTCATCGAAACCCAAGCAATCCCACAACAACTGGATCGTAGGCTTTTACCTTCACTGCAAGGGGCCGAACCAGTATAAACTCTCTTGCGTCCCTTGCCCGCTTTAACCCCTTTAAGTTAACCCGCAGCGATGGCTCCACGACTAAGTCCTTTCTTTAGGACATCTGCCGTGACAAAACCACGACAGTTGGCGCCCACCATGGGGCTATCGCACGATGGTTTCGAATTCTTAGAGGGCAGCTTCGAAGGACTCAAGGGCTACGCTGCGGGCCAGATGACCAAAAGTCATCGCGGCAAGCTCTACATCAACGACGCAGGCTGGGGCCCCGAGGCCGGCTCGATTGAGTACGGGTACCGGGTCCCCTTTGGTGGCATACACATTTTCATTGGCAAGACCGGCGAACCGGGCCCTGAGCCGAACATCTGCACCGACCTCGTCGAAACGGCTCAGCGTGCGAGATCTGCCCGGGTCAAGCCTGTCATGAAGCGTGCCTTCGTGGGAGTCATCCATGAAGGGGAATCTGAGGATAGATCGGAATCTGGTGGAGAAACCGTCGTTTATTCCGGCGACGAGTCATTGACCGGAGAGACCGAGTCGTTATATCAGTTACAAGATGGCCGGATTGGGGGCTGTTCCGATGGCGACAGTATTTCGGACCCCTTTGATCTACCAAACCGGGTTGCGATCTTCATGGCCGGTACGCAACCAGCGCTCCACTCTTCGACCGCAGCGGCGATGATTTCCGGATCGGCAGCGGCAACAGCGGCCGGGGTAGGAGGCCCTGTGCGACCGCCGGCTCAGGTTCTATCTGATTTGTTTGACGTTTTGGCAACGCTGATGGCGGAGGTTAACCCGGCGGATCAGGATGCACACAATGCAGAAATCACGAAGGTGAAAGATCAGATCACCCAGGCCAAAGCTGACTTGGCAGCCGAGGATACCAGGATGGCCGCGGAGCGGGCCGCTTTGGATGCACAGGCTTACCGGATTATGCTGGATCAGAGTGCGTCGAACGAAGTCCTGAAGAGGAGATACCGATCTCGCCTGCCGCCGGTTTATGACGCTAGAAACCTCTTTAACACCCCAGGAGCAGGGACCAGTAATCCGCCGGTGGTAAACCGGGCGGAGGCACCTGGAGCGGGGGCGCCGGTTCAGCCACGTTCGGTGGATCCGCCTCGTCAGAACAACATTGTAACACCGCATGTCCCAACGCCACCGGGTCATTACTCTAACCCGATGGACAACATTGTCGCTGCCGCTTCATGGCTAGCGGCCATCCCGATTGAAGGCGATTCTCCGGCGGCGATCGAGACGCGTCGGGTTAAGGAGCTTCTTCAGACAGCCTTGGTTCAGCAGGAGGCTTATTCATATAGTCGCGATCGGATTCATTCCACTCCCCGCCCAAGCCGGAGTTACAACAGGCGTATGGATGAACCGGCAGTGTCAAGCAATGCGCGGAACCGTGATCCGCCCCGTGGCAATAACCCGGCGGGTGGTGCTGGTGATGCTTAGGAGGTGGTGGACCGGGCTGGGGCACGTAGAGAGGCCGAGTTAGCGGCGCAGCATGAAGCCCGTCAGCTTACTCCGGTTCGTCCAACCACGTCGGTGGAACCAGGAGTTACTTCTAGTTCTTTGGGAGTGCCGTGTTTCGTCCCAGCGTTGCGCAATGTGCGCCTGCCCAAGGATTTCAAAGGCCCACGCAAGGTGCCGAATTACACCGCCGATTTATCCCCTGAGACATGGGTCGAAAGCTATGAGATGTCCATGGAGTTGCTGGATGTGGACGATGTGGCATGTGCGAAATACTTCACCATGATGCTAGAGGGGACGGCCCGCACTTGGCTAAAGAGCTTACTTACTAATTCTATCAGGTCGTGGGCCGAGTTGAGAGCCCGGTTTATCCAGAATTTCAAGGATACATGCAAGCAGCCCATGTCAATTGTGGACTTAGCTGCCTGTGTCCAGGAGGAAGGAGAATCAACAACCCGTTGGGTGCGCCGGGTTTCAGAGATTTTGCATTCATCGGACCGCATCAACGCTGATACCGCAGTTTTAACATTGGAAGGCAATTGCCGGTTTGAACCCCTAAAGTTGAAGTTGGGACGGCTCAAACGTCATTGTAATGACATGGGAACTCTCATGTCCGCTCTGGTGAAGTATGCCGACTCTGATAGTACCAAGGATCCCGAGTCTGACGATGATAAGACAGGGAAGGGAAAAAGGAGCGGCAACGCCAAGGGGCAGCACCACAATCCGGCGGGTCATGGAAACGGCGGCAAGCGTAAGGCGAACCACAGTTTAGACTTTGTGGCTAATACCAACACACATGACAAGGGCCAGCGGCGTAAGCGTAAACCGCCCCAGCGCGATGGAGGACCAAGACCTAATCCAGACCGCCTGTCTTATCTGTTGAACCAGCCTTGCCCGAAGGACGGGACAAAGGAGAACCCGTCCACGCACCTCTGGAAAGATTGTTACATCATGCAAGAGTTCGAAAATTCTGATTCTTTTCGGTATGATCATGGACCGGGTGGCGGTTCAGGCCCCGGATCTCATGGGCCGGGTTATGGCGGAGGAAATTCTGGTTCAGGCTTCCACGGTAATCAGGGTGGACATAGCAATCAAAGCAATCAGGGCAACCAAGGTGGTTATAGCAATCAGGGGAATCAGCAACAGCAACAGCAGTAGTCGGGCTACCAGAGCAACCCGAAGCAGTTGAATAGCGGGCAGTATCATGTCTTCACCACTAGCCTGGACAAGCGCGATCAGAAGCTTCATAAAAGGGCAGTGAATTCCGTTGAACCGGCGGTCCCCCGATACTTATGCTGGTCTGAACAGCCTATTGTGTGGAGTCGAGAGGATCATCCGCCCCGGGTTGATAATCCGGGTCATCTGGCGTTGGTGGTGGCACCTCAGGTGGGAGGTTATAAGTTCACCAAGGTACTCATGGACGAAGCGAGTAGTATCAATATCCTTTATTATGAAACTTTCCGTCGCATGGGGTTAACCGATAAAAATCTTAAACCGTCCAATGCAGTGTTCCATGGCGTGGTGCCTGGTAAATCGGCATACCCTGTTGGTAAAATAGCTCTGGAGGTGGCTTTCGGAGATGAGCATGACTCGAGATCAGAAACTTTGACCTTTGAAGTGGTGAAAATCAAAAGCCCGTATCATGCCCTGTTCGGCCGGCCGACTTATGCTAAGTTTATGGCACGGCCTTGTTATGTCTATCTGCAGCTCAAGATGCCGGGTCACAAGGGAACTATAACCGTGCATGGGAGCCGCAAGATCGCTCTAGAGTGTGAAGAAGGTGATGTGGCTTATGCTGAGTCGGTTTGTGCAACAGAAGAGTTGAAGTTTTACAAAGACAATGTTGATCTGGCAGATATGACTTCATTGAAGAAACCAACTACAGAGCATGATCCGGCCCTGAAGTTTAAATCAGCTGATAAGACTAAGCTTGTTGACTTCGTGCCCGGCGATTCGTCCAAGCAGTTTAGCATCAGCGCTAACTTGGATCCGAAATAGGAAAGCGCGCTCATCGAGTTCATCCGTGAGAATCGGGACATCTTTGCATGGAAGCCTTTTGACATGCCAGGAGTACCGAGAGAACTCGCTGAGTACACTCTCAATATTGATCCCAAGTATAAACTAGTCAAGCAATTTCTCCGCCGGTTCAATGAAGAAAGACACAAGGCTATTGGAGAAGTAGCCAGGCTCTTGGCGGCTGGATTTATCGTTGAAGTATTTTATCCTGAGTGGTTGGCTAATCCGGTGCTGGTCCTTAAGAAGAACGACACTTGGCGTATGTGTGTGGACTACACAGATCTCAACAAAGCTTGTCCAGCAGATCCTTTTGCCCTCCCCCGTATTGATCAAATTATTGATGCTACGGCGGGTTGCGAGCGTTTAAGCTTTTTGGATGCATATTCTGGTTATCATCAGGTCAAAATGGCAGTTAAGGACCAGGAAAAGACAGCCTTCATAACTCCCTTTGGAGCCTTCTGCTATGTGTCCATGCCCTTTGGGCTCAAGAGTGCCCAGGCGACTTATCAACGGTGTGTGCAGAATTGCCTTCATAAACAGACCGGCCGCAATGTTCACGCCTATGTGGATGATATAGTGGTGAAATCAAGGAAGAAGGAGACATTGATTGATGACTTGAAGGAAACCTTCGATAACCTGCGGGTTTACAAAATGATGCTTAATCCGGCCAAGTGCGTCTTTGGTGTACCTGCAGGCAAGCTCTTGGGCTTTTTGGTGTCTAAAAGGGGCATTGAAACTAATCCGGAAAAGATCAAAGCCATCACCTCCTTGGCCAAACCGAAGTGTATCAATGATGTTCAATGCCTGGCGGGCTAGATTGCCGCGTTGAGCCGGTTCATCAGTCGCCTTGGCGAGAAGGCCATCCCTTTATATCAGATGCTGAAGAAAACAGATAGCTTCGTCTGGAGTGACGCCGCTAATGAAGCGTTTGAGGACTTAAAGCGGCAGCTGGCTAATCCACCGGTTCTTGCTACTCCGGTTGACAAAGAGCCATTGTTGCTATATGTAGCAGCTAACGCTCGGGCTGTTAGTGTGGCTATTGTGGTGGAGCGCAAAGAGGCAGGAAAGGAATATCCGGTTCAGCGGCCGGTTTACTATATCAGTGAGGTACTTATTGAGTCCAAGCAGAGGTACCCACATTGGCAAAAATTGGTGTATGGGGTTTCCATGGCAAGCCGGAAGCTTAAGCAGTATTTCCAAGGTCATCCCATCACAGTGGTCAGCTCTGCTCCTTTGGGGGATATAATCCAGAACAGGGAAGCAACTGGCCGAATTGCTAAGTGGGCTATCGAGCTCGGGCCTCACGGGTTGAAATACATACCCGAAACGGCGATCAAATCTCAGGCACTTGTGGATTTCATCAATGATTGGACAGAACTACAAGCGCCAGAAGAGAAGCCGGATCATACTTATTGGACTATTCATTTTGATGGGTCCAGACAATTGGAGGGCTCGGAGGCTGGAGTCATATTAACTTCCCCACGAGGTGATAAGTTTTGTTATGTTCTCCGTTTAATGTTCCCTTGCACTAACAATGCAGCTGAATATGAGGCTTTACTCCATGGTCTTCGGATGGCGAAGGAGATGAACCTAAGCCGAGTTAAGTGCTTCGGCGACTCGGATCTGGTAGCTCAACAAGTGTCCGGCACTTGGGATTCCAAGGACCCACTCATGGTAGCATATCGTCGTGAGGTGGATATTGTTGCAGGTCACTTTAAAGGTTATCAGGTGGATCATGTGGACCGACGGAAGAATGAAGCGGCGGACGCTTTAAGCCGCCTGGGTTCCTAACGTAAACCGGTTCCACCTAATGTCTTCCTGGATGTTTTGCATAATCTGTCCGTCAAGCTCTTTGGTGAAGAGGATTTGGCTGTTCCTGATCCAGAAGCTCAGTTGGTGGCGGCTCTTCATGTTATCCCGGATTGGACGGTTCCATATCTGGCGTATATGAACCGGGGCGAGTTACCAGAGGATGAAACTTTGGCCAGGCAGATAATTCAACGGTCCAAGTCCATGACTATTATCAATGGAGAGTTACATCATTGCAGTGTGACAGGGGCGTTTCAACGCTGTGTGTCTCCTGAGGAAGGCCGTGAAATTTTGCGTGAGATCCACGAAGGAGATTGTGGTCACCACGCGGGTTCAAAATCTTTGGTGGCCAAGGCGTTTCGTCACGGTTTCTATTGGTTGACAGCTCATGCTGATGCCGAGGACTTGGTCAAAATATGTGATGGCTGTCAGAAATTCTCAAGGCGCGCTCATGTACCGACTCAAGAATTGAGGATGATTCCAATCACCTAGCCGTTTGCAACTTGGGGGGTGGATATGGTTGGGCCTTTCAAGAGGTCCAAGGACAAGAAGACCCACCTTTTGGTGGCGGTTGATAAGTTCACTAAGTGGGTGGAGGCAGAGCCAGTTAGTAAGTGTGATGCAGCCACGGCGGTTCAATTCATCAAAAAGGTGATCTTCCGGTTTGGCTTTCCACACAGCATTATAACACACAATGGTACCAATCTGTCAAAGGGTGCCATGAAGGAGTTCTGTCAACGTGAGCACATCCGGCTTGACGTGTCATCAGTGGCTCACCCCCAGTCCAATGGTCAAGCAAAGAGGGCCAATCAAGAGATCTTGAGAGGCATCAAACCCCGGCTTATGGTTCCTTTGCAACGGACGCCGGGTTGTTGGGTTGAGGAGCTACCTTCTGTGTTATGGAGCATCAATACCACACCCAACAGATCGACATGATACACTCTGTTCTTCATGGTTTATGGAGCGGAAGCGGTTCTTCCTAGTGACATCCGACATGACTCACCTCGTGTAGCGGCATATGTTGAAGCTGACAATGAGAAGGCACGGCAGGAAGCTCTTGACATGTTAGATGAGGAGCGTGACATGGCAGCAGCCCATTCAGCGATTTATCAGCAAGATCTGCGTCGTTATCATAGCCGCCGGGTTAGAACAAGAACCTTTCAAGAAGGCGATTTGGTGCTTCGACTCATCCAGGATCAGACGGATATGCACAAGCTATCCCCCCCTTGGGAAGGACCCTTTGTGGTCAGCAAGAATCTGCACAACGGGTCATACTACCTCATCGATGTTCGAGAGCGCAAAGACTCACGTAAGTCGGAGGAGGAGACCAACCGGCCGTGGAATATTGCTCATCTTCGGCCTTACTATACTTGAGCCATGGGCTCTGCTTATGTACATATTATGACAATGTATATATTATGATCAATATAATAAACCGGAACCTCAGCTAAAGCGGGGTATCTGTTGTTTTTCTTACATCATGTGTGGTTACATGGGGCTTCTATTTATAAAGCGGCATCCGGCTTACCCCTTGATTCAGCTTCTTAAAGCTTTATGTTACATCACTTGGGGGCTTGGTTGTATCTGAACCATAGCTACACCTCTTGATCGGCGCAATGCCACAGCATCACTTGGGGGCTTGGTCGTATTCGAACCATAGTCACACCTCTTTATCGGCTAAAAGCCAAATCAATCCGGGGCCAAAGAGAGTGTTCTAAAGCAACAACTCAAACATAGGCACCCACTGAGCACAGCTCAAAATGTTACTTGGGGATTCTTTGCTGTCGAAATGAACTTAGAATCTACACTTGTAATAGGCTATCAAGCCATGGCTTGGAAGCCTGGTGTATACACCTAAAACCCCGGGTTAACCTGCCTATTTAAGTAAGTCACTCCGCCCAGGTAAACCTGGTATGACCCTTCGAACTTTGACAAGTTACTCTAAAATGAAGACCCTGAACTTGTCAAGTTTAAACAATGATTGGTTAAGGATTGAGGACCATCTTAAAGGGCTTTGCAAAAATGGTTTAACTCAGTGGCCTGGCAGCCCATGAAAAGCCTCGAATTTGGGGCCTGGCAGCCCGTGAAAAGCCTCGACTACAACGGTTTTTATTTGCCTTTTGCTAAGTTTTTCTTTGTCTTCATAAGATTTGTGATGTTTTCAAACCGGTGTTTATCAACCCAGTTAGGCTGTCAACTACAAGGTGTCAGTACACGATCAAATTCTAATCTGGAGACTATCAGCCCGGTCTGGTTTTGACTCAAAGTCACCAGTATGGAATAAACCGGTGTTTATCACAACCCGGAACGGTTTTATTGTAAACCGGCATCATATAACAGGAGTTACTTATCCTCCAGAGTAGGGTTATGACCCTCACTACAACGTTGGTCAGCCAACATTATGCCTAAAGGTCACAGGTATTATATATTTCCATATTTGGTTATCTTTTACAACCTTGGTCATATATATATATATATATATATATATATTTGGGTATCATGACCCGCCCGGGGGTAAACCGCCATGGCGCTTTAAGCTTCTTATCTGCAAGAACAGCTTGAATAAATGGCTATGGATTATGTATATCATATCTTAAGCATGTCGGATTAAGCAAGCATCAGTCGCAGATAAATATGCACGAAGGCATACCAGACCAAGTATTTTAACTAGCCTATTACAAGGCGTTTCAGTTCCCAAAAGGATAATTGTTTTCTCAAATACATGTTGCAGCATATAGAAGACTAAACCGGCCTCCGGTTCATGATTGGTCACCAGGTTGGCCTGACGGCTGCGGATCATCTCGCACCGGTTCAACTCCCTCCTCTCTACCCAGTGGCTGGAAGTCAACAGTTGCCCAGTCGATCCCAGTTAGGCCTTGGAAAACAGCTTCATCGCTTATAAGCGTGGACGGTTCAATGTCAGGGGCATAAGTGTGCTTACGGATTGGTGGGATAAGATTTTGCGCTTCTGGAATTGGTGCAGCAACCTGTCTGTTCTTATCATCATAACTCGCCTGATAGTACGAGAGATCCGCTTCTTCAACCAGTTGACAAGCCAATGGGCGTACTTCCCGGTTTATGATTCGGAGATCATCATTGCCAAATTCTGTTCCATCTTCCTTCAAACTGGGATAGTCTTGGGCCGCTTCCACTGGATCAAAGTCAGGTACCCATGCTTTTGCCCGGGTTAGTGCGGTCAAAGCGCCCGTTCTTGCGGCAGACTTTTTTAGCTCGTCTACCCGGGCAGGAAGCATAGATAACCTTTCTAAGGTATCCTTGATCAAGGTAGGAGGAGGATTATTATGTGAAGCAGTATAGATGATCCGCTGCGCGCCGGTGTACAACTGTTCTATTAGAGTGTAAGCAGCCTTCAGCTTCTTCTGTACATCAGAGCCCAGGTGGCCATACGAGTTCCTGCACCATTGTTCGCATCAGTAAACCGACAACACATGAGAAGATATGTTGAAAGTATTAAGGAAAAGATGTTTACCGAACACAGCAGCAGTCATGGCATGAATCTGCCGCTTTACACCGGTCAGTTCATCAACCACCGGTTTAAGAGCCGCTTCTGCGTTCTCAGCTCTTTTTATCAAAGCGGAATTTTCAGTCTCCCAATCCGCCCGCTCCTTGTTGAAGCCCTCTTTTAGTTTCTCCATAGCGCCTAGAGTGCTAGTCAACTCTTCCTTGGCTTTGGAGGTTTCAGCTTGCTGGGATTTGAGGTTCTCTTGCAGATCAGCGGTTTGGCTTTCCTTCTTGCTCAGATCAGCCTATACAGAGATAGATGTATAATGAGTTGACAGTACATATTTGAAGTACCAAGCACATAACAATTTATGTCCTTGGTACTTGGGGGCTAATGCATATTTGCTCTTTATCAGAAATTTTTACAAGTCCCAACCACAATACAAGTATTACTCTTGGCACTTGGGGGCTAATGTGTGTTTGCTCATAATTGCTGATATGGGAATTTCTCTACAGTCCCGGTTCATCTTCATAAAGTTAACTGGCCCTTGGGGACTATACCAGTGAAAAAAGATGTAATATTGCAAATCTAAAGATTGTTATTAAAAAGTCCCGGTTTAGATTGATATCTTAAACCGTCACTTGGGGGCTACTAGAGTTGATATTTGGAATTTACAAAGAAAGAAAGTTAAGAAGAGTTGAGTATTAATTACCTCATATCGCTCTTTCATCAAATTTACCAAACCGGCTTCATAGTCACGGCTGGTGTACAGATGGTTCAAGAAGCCGGAGTGAAGGTCTTGAGCACTAAGATGGGCCTAGTTTGACCGTTCCATTTGCCTTTGCCGATAGCAGAGAGCTCGTCCTTGGCAGTATGCTTTGACAAAGCGATAGGATTACCAGGAGTGGTGTGGCCAATGCCAGTAATCATAATATCATCCTCTTTATCATCAGCAGTTTTTGCTGGAGTTGGCGGTTTGTCAGTAGCCTTAACTAGACTAACCGGTTTGTCATCAGGTCGGACAGGGCTGGTTGGCTGGTCAGCATGGCTTGTGGTGTCAACTTCCACTTGTTCAGCAACGAAGTCATGGTCCTGAGGCGGCGGATCATTAAGTGTGGCGTCAGTACTAGCTTCTTCGAAATCTGGAGTCTTCTCCGGTTCAACATCCGCGTTATCATCAGTCGGTTTATTCAACCGAGCCTTCTTGTTGGGTCTGGGCTTGGCACTGAGGAAAATAAACATGAGGATCAGTACAGTATATAAAAATAACAGATCAAGGATAAATACAAGTATATAGCTCACCCAAGAACTGTTTTGAGGGGTGGAAGTTTTGTGGCCGACGACTCGCTAGAAGATGAGTGAGAAGTGCCTTGATAATTTGAATCAGACGGGTTAAGAGGCTGGCGGAAACAACCTGCTTTGGGGCATGAAGTGTCAAGGGGATAAGAGACCTCTGATCGGCGTTTCCGAACTGGGCTGTTCAGTAAACCGGCGGAGGTAACTACCTGGCCGCTGTGCCGGGTTGTGCGGCGAGCCTCGTGCTGCTGTGTCTTCAAAAGAAAGTTTGGGTCCAAGTAAGCAAGGGGGTGAGAAAATTTTAAAATCCGGTTTGCTCGACTGATTTTTGATGTTGGCAGAGGATCTGAATCGGAGGAAAGAATGGTTACCTCTACATCATCAGCATGACTGCCTTCAGCGTCGTCCTGATAATAATCATTGTCAATGAGGTGTACGAAAAATGAACCAAGAGAGTCAAGTTCTACCTCTGATTCCGGTTTACCCACATTGTCATCAGCTGGTAGCTCGGAAGATGCAGTGGTCCTTTTCTTGCCAGGTTTCTTAACAACCTTGGTCTTTGGGCGAAGTGGCTTGGCCGGTTTGTCTTGCGGCTTTGCCGGTTTTTCTTGTGGTTTCTTGTTCTAGAACGGATCATTACCCTGTCAGAAGATAATCACAATTTCAGAAAATATTTGGACAGAAGCAACTTCAGATAAAAAGATTATATGATTCTTACAGCTGGTGGTTTGTGGAAGGTGCAGAAAGGGAGCAGTCTGGTTTGGGCACAGACAGCCTCCAGTTAATTCAGCATCTTCTTTACAGCCTCAGTAACTTCCGCATCTGTAAGCTGAATGTCAATGTGTCGTTGAGCATCCTTCAAACTCCCCGTGTACTCACACATCAAACTGGAGCGCCGGCTTAAGGGCAGAATACTCCAGCTTATCCATCAACGAGCAAGATCAACTCCTGTCAAACCGTTCGCCATGAAGGCTCTAAGCTTTGATAGTTGAGGAGCATAGTTGGCCCTTTCTTTTGCAGTCAACCTCTGAGGAAAAGGATGTGTATTGCTAAGGCGTTCAGGGCGGTAACCCGACAGGGGGTTTTCATCAGGTGGAGATGTATCCTTGCAATAAAACCAGGTCTGGTTCCACTCTTTGGGGTGACTGTGGAGCTTGGGATGAGGAAAAGTGACTTCCTTCCTTTTCTGAACCGCCATTCCGCCCAATTCAGTATTGGGTCCATCCATGAATTCTGTGCGACGGTTTAATTGAAAGAAATCCCTAAACAGTTCGACTGTTGTAGGTTCCTCTTGTAGATAAGCTTCACAGAAGACTTGGAAGTGGCAGATGTTGGTCACAGAATTTGGACCAATATCTTGAGGGCGCAGTTGAAAACTGGCCAGTACATCCCGGAAATTTTTTGAACCGGGAGGGCTAAAACCTCGACTCAGGTGATCAGCAAACACAACTACCTCCCCATCCTTGGGTATAGGAGGATTTTCCGGGCCAGGGACCCTCCAGTGGATGACATCTTTCTTGGCTAAAGCGCCCGTTTTAACAAGATTGTTTAACTGTTCTTCGGTTACTCGAGAAGGAGCCCAATTGCATTCATAGACTTGCTTGGCCATGGCAATGAAAGATCTGAAACATGATTATTGCCGGTTTAAGATTTACAGTGGACAATTATAAAGCGGTATAAGGATGTAAGTATATTGTTAAACCGGAGTTGGTTATTTGTGAACCGGAGTCTGAAGATGGAGACAGTACAATGATGAGTGCATTGGTGGTTCAACAGGGGACTAATGGTATCTACTGGGTCATCATTTTTTCTATGAAGTTAAACCGCCTAATCTGGTATAAGTCTAAAGATGTATAAGTGAAGGAAAAACAAGTTTCACAGCTTGGCATGGTAATTTCAGATCTACCGTGTGTTGGAAAATCAAAATAAATTCAGACCTAATTTCAAGAGTTTGAACAGTTCAGCAAGGTTCAGATGAGTTTTGTGTAAATGAACAGATCTAACGAAAAAGGGATTATGGCTAAGGCCGCATAAGAAATATCGGATCCAACTAGTTGTTTATGCTAATGAAAGGAACAGGAAAGAACAATGGCGGAGATTGGATAGACTCCGATAAACCTTGAAACCCTAATGGTGGATCTAGAGCAAAGAAAGGAAGAACTCATTGATGATGAGGGAACAGCGGAGGAGCACCGCACTTTTCTGGTCCAGTCAGCTTGATGCAGCGGCCGTTGCGGAGGCAGAAACGAAGGTCAACGGTGGCGGCGGAGCTCCAAAGGTCGGGCAGCGTGAGGAAGAAGATGAGGTGAAGAGATATGGGGGGGAAATGGAAAGACCCCCTGGCCCTATTTATAAAGGCAAAAAGATAAAAGGCACGCGCGAGAATCGAGGAGCCCGAAAAATGGGGTGTGTGATAGCTCTGTTGCCTCGATCCTCGGAGGCCCATTAATGAGGATGGGTTATATACAGTTTTAAATAACATATGATGTCATGGCGGTTTACCATGGTCCTGGAAGGTGACGTCACGACGGTTTACAAGATTATGTGAAGATGTTGAAGAAGAAATTTTCTTAAGTATTGAGGATTGACATGAACCAGTTCAAATCAATCTGGGGCCTAATGTTGGGGATATTACCACTGGGCGTAAACCGGCCAGGAGAGGCCGGGTTAACCCCATAAGTAGTTCATTATATCTGAAGCCCATGAAGACAGATGGTGACGCTTTACGAAGGCCCAGGGCCCAAAGCCGGTTTAAGGCCTGTAGACATAAACTGGTATTAATATGTAAACTTGTGTTGTAAGATAGAAAGAGCAGAGACCGAGCCAGACACGTTTATGAGCCGGCCTCGGGATTCTGTAAACCGACGGGCGTCAACCCATGTATATAAGGGGACGACCCGGCGGCGGTTCAAGGACAACAGACAACAACTCGAGACTCAGGCCAAGCGTATTCGCTCCCTGGTCATCGAAACCCAAGCAATCCCACAACAACTGGATCGTAGGTTTTTACCTTCACCGCAAGGGGCCGAACCATTATAAACTCTCTTGCGTCCCTTGCCCGCTTTAACCCCTTTAAGTTAACCCGTAGCGATGGCTCCACGACTAAGTCCTTTCTTTAGGACATCTGCCGTGACAAAACCACGACATGATTATTATAGGACTTGGGGTAGGCTTAGGCGCTGGGACCGGCAGCGCGTGGTGGCGTGGTAAGGGTGCGGCGTGCTAGAGATGGAAGATGGGATTGGATCGTGGGTCGTGCGGCTAGGTGAGCTCGTGTTTTATGTTCTGTTGCTCGTACGTTTTGGTCATCTGGACTGTGCGGGTTGGTTCTGATCCTCGCTTATCTCTCTGTTTTTCCAGGGAGCCGCCATCCTCCCGGCAAGGCGTCCTCCATCACCCCCGCGCGAGGAACAACGGCCGCCTTCTCATCCTCAGCCGCGGCCGTAGCCGTCTCCGTCGCCAACAAGGGCGCCGCCGTGCCGGACGAACGGCAGGGCTAGGACCGGCGGAGGCCGAGCAACGGACTGGTTTGGTTCGTGGTGGTCGTCTACTCGCCGGAGAGGGGCGAGGTGGTGGTGGTCGACTCGCTGGAGAGGGAGGGGGTGGGGAGGAGGAGGAGCTGCGGCGCGGTTCGTCGGGTGATGGGGTGCGATGGTGGCGGCCGAGAGGACAGGATAAGGAAAGGGACGTGCGGCTGGTGTTTTCGCTAGCAAATCGTTATTTTACTTAGGTGTGGATTGTGGGTTAATTTCATGTGAACTGAGAGGCTTTTTTGAAAAACTGCCACGATGACGGACGACCAGAAGCAATCGCTGGTTTATTATTAGGGAAAGATAAAATCAAGATCTAATCCCGTTTGATTTTTTCGAGATCTGGCCCTTTTGCTACTGTCAAAGGGATCGGCGGTAGGGTCACGCAACCTACCGCCAGAGGTTCTGGCGGTGGCATGGACGGAACCCTACCGTTACCTAACAGCCAGCGCAACACCCTACCGCCACAGGCATTGGCGGTAGGTTGCCTTACATTACCGCCAGGATGCTTGGCGGCAGGGTCCTGTGGTTTTGGGTTTTTACAAATTTTAATGATTGTTTTTTTAAGTTTTATCACAGGTTTAACATAGTTTCACAAATAGCAAAATATGAGCTAACATATTAATAAAGGTGTTCCACATAGCAAATATCAAACAGTTTCACAAGTAGCAAATAGCAAACTTGTCCACATAGTTTGACAACCCCAACTAACGCAAGTAGTTTCGCAAAAAGCAAAGCCAACAACCGGTGCAACAAGTTCTTAAGACAAGTTTAGAGAGCGGAGCGACATCTTCAGAGCTCCTCGTATGTTAGGCCTGGCCGTGGAGACAGATACGACAGCGGATCCACCGGTTCAGGCGGAGGCGGAACGCTAGTCGGCATCCGATCGTTCAAGCACTCCCACCTTGCCTTGCCCGCTGGAGTTTTCGCCTCCGCCCTTCCTCGGCTGATGATATCGAACATCGATGCACTTGGGGGCGGCATCCTGGCTCTCTCCTCCGCATTGCTCTCGAAGTAGATTCTTCGGCCTAAATTGCGCAGCTCCCAGTTGGAGTGCTGCTTGGCAGCTTCAATGGTCCCTTCCTGACGGAGAGTGGAGATAGTTGGATCTGCCTCCATCTCTGCAATTACTCTCTTCCACTCCTTCACACTCTGCGACCAACACTTTACATCGTCAAAGATCCCCTCTGCCCTCTCCTGCCACCGCTTTGCCCTCGTCGCCTCTACGACCTCGTCTGAGACGGATCCCACCGGCTGCAGCATCTCGGGGAAGGCCTCGTACACGTACGGGAGAGGCAACTCTGACGGGTCATGTTGGAGATGAATGGGCGATGCTTGCGCCACGGTTGCAGACCTAAACATATGGATGCATCACTCATTAGGGTTCATCATCTCCACAAAAAAAATCTAAACCTAGGGTTCATCATATGGTCAAAAATTCTAAACCTATTAACTTGTATTTAATTAGGGTTCATCACCTTCAAAAAAACCTAGCTTGTATTAGGGTTCATCATGTGTTCAAAAAATATGGTCAAAAAAAATCTAAACATAGGGAGGGTTCATCATATGGTAAAAAAAACTAAACCTAGGGTTCAACAACTAGGTTCATCATGATGCAATCACCTAGGTTCATCATATTAACTAGGGTTCATCATATCAACGTGGGTTCCTCATGATTTTGAACATGAACATGAATGAACCATTTTTAGGATTCAAAAAGGCGGATTGATTTGACTCAAAGTAATTGGGGGATCAGAGGAGCTTACTTTCCTCTTTCCGGAGCCATCTCGATCCGCAAAATCCGTGAAGAAACGAAGAAGATCGGGGGGGGAGTGGAGGAGATGAGAAAATGGGCGAGAGGAAGAAGAAGGCGGCTGGGTGGGTGGGAATAAGGGGGTGGGTGGGTTGGGCGGGGTGGTTGGGTTTATAAATGCCCAAACCCTACCGCCAGGGACGCCGGCGGTAGGGATAGACAACCTACCACCATAGGGCGCAGCGGTAGGGTCGGAGCATGTGTGTTAGGTTTCTGTGACCAAAACAGCGAGCAGCTCAGCGGTAGGGTTGCACACCCTACCGCCAGGGATTTTGGCGGTAGGATCCTACCGTCGAAAGCCCCGGCGGTAGGGTGTGCAACCCTCCCGCTGAGTCGCTGGCTGTTTTGGTCACAGGAGGGGGCGTGGGGGGGAGGCACCCTACCGCCGGGTGGCATGGCGGTAGGCTGTACAGACCTACCGCCTTAGTGTCTGGCGGTAGGGTGGCCGAGAGTGCATTTTTTGCACCTCCTAACTTCTCTTGTCTTCAATTTTTGGCACACAACAATTAAACACTTGTAAACATGAAGCATATGTATGATATATCAAGCACACATCCACAAATCCATAAATAAGATAAGTTGGATACATAGCAAATAGACATCCACAAAAGTTTTCAGCAAGTTATACATAGCTAATTAACGAAACAGTTTCACGAGCAAATCCATATGGTTCACGAAGCAAACATGCAAGTTTTTAGTTCAACAACACAGCAGCAACTTCAGTCCTTCCTTCCCTTCTTCGCGGTCCGGTCCTTGTTGTTCTTTGACCGCTTTTCGGCCGCCTTCTTGTGATGAGTAGGATGCGCTTTCTGAAACGGGGATGGACTCTTCCAATCCTTCTTCGGCACATTTCTCTTCTCACGTTGGGTTGTCTGAGTTGGTGGAGGTCCGTCGGGATCATCATACTCCTCCTCCTCATCGTCCTCTTCCTCATCGTCCTCTTCCTCTTCTTCACCATGTTCTTCTTCTTCATCTTCCTCTTCACCATCATCGCCCTCGCCCTACTCCTCGTCATCTTGAACCGCCATAGACGATGAGGTGGCCTGGCTCGATGAAGCGAGGCTACGCATCAGTGCTGCAGGAGCAATCACATCAGCGGAGGAGGTGGCACACCCAAGCAGGCCCACAAGCTTGCGACATTTTTTGACGAACTTCTGCAATGAGAACGAAACAATAAGCACAATATGGATCAACTTCATGATGAACATAAGCAAATGAACTCCATGTTACCTTCACCGTTCCCCTCAACTTGTTCTCACTAGCTCGAGTCCCGCGGATAGAACTAAGCGCATCAGAGGCATCAAAAATGCTTTTGTTCAGCTCCGAAGACTGCAATGGAATAAAATGAGTCAGTAGCACTAAAGTTGATTTCATCCAAACGTCGGTTGAAAACAGATAAAAACAACTTACCACTCTGTTCATGATGGGTCTGTACTCCCTAAATCCGCCCTGTAGCTCTCTGATGCTGTCATTGTAGGCTTCATTCTCGGAGTCGTCGTCATACAGACTTTCGGCGTCTGCCGTCGTCCACTGTGGCCTTAGGCGCAGACGATGCTTGATGCCATCGTCGAACCACAGCAGGTGATCCGAGTACTCCTCCCAGTCAATCACTCTTCTCTCCACATCTTTGTGAGTTTTCCACTGGTTCCATTCAGTCACGTATTTGGCATGTTGCTCTCCCCAATCGGTGATAGACTGATTCTTCTTCCTGCTCATCCTGCAAAGCACAAGAAAGATTGCAAAACACCATTAGGAAGAATATGAAACATCAAAACGAAAGTTGGTAACGATGAGAACGGGCGGTGGTACTCACAAGTGCAGGTCGTAGCCACCGGTATCTTTGACGATGCCGGCTGGTGGTGTACGTTGCGCCTTACAAAATTGCGCGGCAAGTGGTACTCGACGGAATAGACACAAATCATGGGCACGATGCACCGCCAGAGAAGCCGGTCCTGCTTGCACATCACGTTCAGCTCGAACCCCCACTCTCGGTCGTCAGTATACGGTCGCCAGTTAACCTAGCACCAAAAGTTGTAAGCTCAAGTGAAAGTGTTGTCGACCACATTCAAAATCTAGGTCTTATACCTGGAGAGGCGTCAGAGCATCAAGCTCGTTGATGAAGCTCTTGTACAAGGCCTTGGATTCACCAGAGATTGTACCCACCACATCCCAAGCGTATGCGGCGGTCGGGTATCGAGCATCTTCGCCATCTTCACAATAGTCAGTCCATGCACGTGCTCTAAGCTTCTCCGGACGACCCACCGGGATTCGCTCCCACATCCAAATGGAGAGGCCCCACACACATCCACACATACCGGACGTAGCTTCCGTCCTCCGGGTTGCATCGTCAAGCTACAAAACAAGTGTAGATGATAAGATGCCAAAATCCAAAGCAGCGCACATCCACGATATTTGAAACAATGATGTGATATTCACTTACCGAACGGTATAGGTAGGCGAGGCCGGCGGCCCCCCAGCTGTACCCCGCATCCCAGTCCGCCAGGAAGTCGAGATACATCCAGAGGGCAGTGTCCCCAGAGCAGTCTGGAAACACTACCTCCGTGAGAAGATACCACAGGTAGGCCCTGGCGTACTGCTCCACCACCCGGGGTTCGGCCCCTTCCAGGCACTTGCTCCGGTACTTCAGGAGCCAGGGCAGCGAGACGCCGGAAGTCCGGTTCTTCTTATCTGGGGGCAGTCGCCGATGAGGGCGACAACCCTATCGTGCCAGTTCTTCCTCTCCACTCGTCCTGTCAGAGCATGACCCTCGAGCGGTAGGCCCGTAATCATCTCCCAATCCTTGAGTGTAACCGTCATCTCCCCACATGGAAGATGGAAGCAGTGCGTCTCTAGCCGCCACCGATCGATCAAAGCCGTGAGAGCTGAGTGGACGAGCGTCGGCGGCTTGCGCTTGAACTGCAGGACAAAAGCCAGTAGTCGGGCTCTCCTGTAGAACGGCGCGTACCGCTCGTCGTACTCCATCTTCACCGTCGTCCCGTGACCCCTCATCCGCAGTGGCGGGAGCATTTGTCGAAATGAAGACCCAAACAATTAGTAACTTTTTTTCATCGATTCGAAATATTTGTTTTAAGAAAGTTACTTACCACTCCGTTCTCAATAAAACGGGCACGATGGCCCTTGTCGAACGTAGGGTCAAGCATAGTATACTTGATGCCAATGTCATCCGCAAGAGGTGGCCTCCTAAAAAATTGCATAAACATAAGCATATCAAAAGAATTTTTAACATGAACTAGGGGACATATAGATGCATAACAAAGGTTCATCAAGGTTCAAATGCATCATATCACATATTTATCCAACAACATCCAACATGCATCATCTCATATTTTCTTAAAAAACAAAAAACATGAACTAGGGTTCATCTTGAGGGGTTCACCATTTTTACCCCGACAAAATCCAGTATTTGCATCATCTAACATACACTACATGCAACAAATATCTCCAATATTCATCATATAATAAATTTTTTGATAACAAAAAAAAATGAACTAGGTTCATCTTGAGGATTCATACACTACATATAACAAATATCTCCAATATTCATCATACACTACATCCACTACTTGCATCATAGCATAGGAACATGCATCATCTATCACAACAAATGCCTCCAACATGCATCATATCAAAAAAACATTCAAATCAAATATGAACTAGGGTTCATCTTAACACAACCATACCAACTAGTGAATAGAGTTCATATCTAACACAATATAACATCTAGAATCAACCTAAATCAATCCTAGGGTTAAAAAAATATTCAATCTAGTTCAAAAAAGGAGTGATTTGAACCAAATAATGCGACGAATCGAAAGGTGTTTGATTAAAACTAATTGGAGGGATCGAAAGAGCTTAGTTTTCTCTCTTCGGGGCCATCTCGATCCGCAAAATCCGTGAAGAAACGAAGAAGATCAGGGGGAGTGGAGGGGATGAGAGAGGGCGAGTTGAAGGAACTGCTCTGTTCTTCGTGGTGGGGGGGGGGCTGGGTGGGGGGAGAAGGGGGTGGGGGCGGCCGGCCCCCTGTTTATATATGTCCACACCCTACCGCCAGAGACCTCGGCGGTAGGTTCAGACAGCCTACCACCAGGCGGAGCGGCGGTAGGGTGTGACGGAGGGGCACGGAGGCCGTTATCGCTGTTGACGTGGATAAGTTTGCTACCGCCGCAGGTGCTGGCGGTAGGCTATAGGATCCTATCGCCGGGCCTCGTGGCGGTAGGAGAAAGGGCCAAATCATGAAAAAATTCAAAGGGGGTCAGATCTCAATTTTATACCACAAAAGGGTGAAAACACGAAATTTTGCCTCTGGCGACACTGCCTGCTGATGAACAGAGCTTGTGGTTCTGTGGCACGCATCGACCATATTCGTCCCTTTTTTTATCAAAAAAGCAACCGGATCGGAAGTACTCATGTCAGCGCGAGCTGCAGTGATCCGGGAATCTGTACTAGCAGTTTATCGACAACTGCGTGTATTGGTACAGACATAACTGTTGTTTTCCATTTCTACGGTGACCCTCGTGGGCGTCGTTATCTTTCTGAAGGTGTCGTCGTGGTGCTCATCTTCATGCTCGGGTTCCGGGTGAAAACCTATATCTGTTGTGGACTCGACAGCGATGACGCTTGGCGTCGTTCTCCCTCTTGGGGGCGTTGTCGTGGAGTTTAGGTGTTTTAGGGCTTGGCGTGGTGTTGTACTCAATTCTTCCTTTACTCTCTTTCGGTAGCGTAGTCGTGTGCGTCCTGCGTGATCCGGTTATCCTGGGATCAGCGTTGTGCGAGGGTTACCTCATCTCCTTGTATCGTTTGACCGTGTACTCTGTTCGGTTTTGCTTTATATAGAAAGTGGGACGAAAGTTTGTTTCAAGATATATTGGGGTGTTTTTGCCAGCTTCACCTTGATTACGAAATCAACTATGCTTTTATCCCAGTTTCAAAACTATACCACAAGAAATGCTTCAAATCGTTTGATTTTGTGTTTGGTCCCAATAGCCTGAGTTATATTCTTTACTACGAAGCTAGCATTTCTTTTTATCGATGCACATGTTTGAGGCCTCTTTGATTGAAAGGATTATCATAGGAAATTTGAAGAATTGAAATCCATCAGATTTTTTCCTACATTGGCAGTTTGATTCGTGGGGATTGAATCCTACTAAAAAAATTTCTAGGGTTTCCCTTGTATTACATTCCATAGGAATTTTAGCACCCACTTAAACTTCTTGAAAATAATCATTTGTTTTTTCCTCTAAAGAACCATTAAACACATCAAAATCCCGTAGAATTCATATGCCCATGACACTGCAATCCTATGTTTTTCATATTCCTTAAAATCCTGCAAATAACAGGCTCTCTTAATTGATTAAGGCCGTATATATCTCTTGCCTATGAGTTGAGCAATCTGGTTGACAAACATCGACATGAAGTAAAAAATAAAAGGAGAGAAGAGGTATGTTGACAGTGGATGTGCCCTGGAAATGAAAGAAGAAAACTAATTTGTCAAAACTTCTGAGCATGCCTGACCCAAAAACCAGCCAAAGAGGATGCTAAAGTGGCATATGGCCTACAAACATCCCTAACCGCCGTCAAATGTTTCCTCCACGGCGTCGCTTTGGTACCTCCCTCTGCTCGTCTGACTGCCTTGTTAGTGACAAGAGGAGTGGGGACCCGTCCATTTCGCTTTTCTTTTCCTTAAGTATTGTTTTTGTTTCTTTGGCGGCATCGATGAGGTGGCGACGGCAATGAAGTGTTGGAATAAGATCTTTCCGGCCTCTCCATGCCTCGACGACGTTCGATCCGGCGACGATAAAGGGCATGTGAGAGTTTATGTCGCCAGATCTGTTGGCTCTCTTCGTATCTTGGCGGTTGGTGAGTGATTGGCTGGCTTTTGGCGCGGCGATTTTGACATCTTCATCCGTGTTGTTATAAACAACAATATGGTTTGGTTTCTCCAACTCTCTAGACCGGTGGCTATGGATTACAAGCCTGTACTGCATGGGGGTGATGCTCGACCGATGTTTCTTCAGCAATATTTAGATCTCGTTTCAAGCAGCGAGTGGCTATTGCGATTTGTAAAGCCTGGTACAACAAAGATGTTTGCAGGTATTCCTTTCAATTACTGTTGGTTTAGTTTTCAATCTTCTGTGAACAACTTACAGTCGAAAGAAGAAGAAGGGCAGTATAATCTTCAATGTAATTTTATTATTTATTAATCATTTTGCATCCAATTATCTTTCACTTACTATTTTTCTTTGGACTGTACCAATTACTACTTTCTCCGTCTCAAAGAAAAGTGTGTTAACTTTGTACTAACTTTAGCGTAAAATTATACTAAAGTTGAGACACTTATTTTGGGATAATATGAATATTTATTATATTTTTTGAACCAAGATGCCCTTTCGGGTGTTTTTTTTTTGTCACAAAAAGAGAGTGGCATATTGTCTTGCGGAACCACCGCAAGGGTTGGTTTCAGAAATTGCATGCTTTCATAGTTTGTGTGTTAGTACTAAGACGAATCTTTCTTTTGAACAAAGTACAGCCGCAAATACTTGTATATGCGCATGCACATTTAGCTCTATGAACATATGCATGCACATCCTAGCTCATATACACGGGTATACACTTAGCTCCTAGCACATCCTAGCTCATATATCCTATCCCTATTAGCACCTCTGAGATGCTGAATTGGGAGCAACATCTTAAGATTGACGAAGTTAACACCGACTAGTTAAGCAGATCATTTCCAAAGCCTAACTAACCTCCGTGTCACTCTCACCCGGGCGGCTCGGGGGCGATACCTGACACCTACCTCCGACCGCTCCCTTCCCTTCTCCCTACCGCGCCGCTGCCGGAGGACGCCGCCGGGCGAAGCCCGCGTGGCCGACGACGGCGGCGGCGGGGCGCTTGCGGCGCCTCCAATCTGTAGGCGGCAAATCCTGGAGCAGCGCCGGCCCATGCGGAGTGGCGGCCGTTTGCATCTGCAGGCGTTGCTAGGTGCCTGCCATGGCACGGCGACGTCTCTTGTGGTGACCTGGGAGTGGGGCAGCTTCTGTTTCCTTTGGTGGCGGACGAGGTGGTTGGCTGGTGCGGCCTACATGGCGGATCGGCTGTGCGGCCGTGACGGCAGAAGGAGCACCGGCAGCTGGATCAGTTGCTCGGCTTCCAGATCCAAGGCATTCGCATCCTGAGATGGCCTTGTTCGCTTGCAGGCGGGCTATGTGCTCCTGATCTAGCACCGACCGGGCTCCGCAGGCGCGCGTCTGTGATGATGATCTGCCTTTTGTGCTCTAGCTCCGGCAATGTCAATCTTAGGCGGATGAGCCTGTGCAGAGGGCTCTCCTTAGCGAAGTGGTAGTCGGCAGTGGTGTGCTTCGCTTTCGGCTTGGTCCTTATTACTCCGACCTGCGACGGCAACCTCGCTGTGGATTACGGTGGCCACCGATCTTCAGATTCGGTGATTGACTTTGGCGAGGAGATGAAAGCTATAGACGATGAATTGACGTAGAGGGATGGTTGTGCAGCAGCGGTGGTACATCGCGTGTAGATGTTGGGGTGGCGAAAAAGTGGTGGCGATAACACATGATTGACCTCGATGGCGGTGCTTCTCGAGCACCTAGTCTTGAGCTCCGGGGTTAAAACTTAGGTCTGACCTGAGTTGATTATACCTGGCAATGGCGATGTTTTTTCATCGTATCTTGTTGAAGGCATTGTTCGGACATGCTTAGAGTGGTTCTTCAAGGTGAAAACCTAGAATCTGGCCTTGGGTGGTTCGATCCTGTGACAGTGACGTTTGAGCGTCACTCCTTCCTGAAGGCGTCGTTGGTAAAGAAATTCGTTGTTCGTGTGATGTCATGAGTTGGTTGATGCAGATCTAGTTATTGTTGTAGTTTGTCAATCGCGATCTGATGGCTTTGGGTTTTATTCTCTCCAACGCATAACTTCAGTCTTATATGACTTTGCTATTTGTGGGCGTTTTGTGTGTCGCGTTCGTTGGTATTGGTTGTGTGCATTCTAACTATGTAGAGGCCGGGTGTGTGCTCATTGTGTTTGTATCTTCTTGATGCTCCATTTGAGTGAATAAAAACCATCCTTTATCGAGAAAAATCACAGGCGTCTCATAGTCGACGGGAATGCCTCCCCCAACTAACCCCGAACACTAAAAACCTAAAATAGATCTAGAAAATTGTGAGCACCCACCTGAGCTAAGCTCAATTCTACGTCGAACTGGACCCCATTTCCTTTCCATCTTGGATTTGGAATTTTCAGTCCAATTCAATTCCATTCGACCCCATTTCCTTTCCATCTTGGATTTGGAATTTTCAGTCCAATTCAATTCCAAGCAGTTTTTCCTATATCCAAACACAGCGGTAGGGCTATTTGTAGCAAATGATGTTTTTGGTCATATATACAACAAAAGAAAATTGCGGGTGATATACAACAATATATTACTCCTACATAACTACTAGGAAAATGAAGCGCTCTTCTCTCAAAAAATATATAGAAAACAAATAAACATCCTTACACCAAAGAATGCATGGAAGGTCTATCCTTTTCTGTCCAGAGAAGCGACTTGCTAGTGCAAGTTGAGATGAACTCTCTAATGGCAGTAAAATTGATTCAAGCTTCAGATGTTGACAGATCGGTTTGCTCGTCCATCAAGCAGATTAGATATCTTTTGTCCTTTTGTGATTTTTGTATTACTCATGTAAATCTTAGTCAAAATAAAGTTAGTGATAGTTTAGCATATTTTGCTCGTAGCGAGGGTAGAACCATGACTTGGCTTGGTTCGGGACCTCCAGATGCTTTGAATTTGGCTGCGATGGATTGTAAGGACTTGAGGTTTTGAGTAATACAAATTTCTACCCGCAAAAAAAAACAAATAAACATCCTTACACACGAAAAAAGTCTTTGAAATGACAGAGAAATAAGCTTTGCCACGTACTACATCGGTTACGTGTAACCAAGCAGCACGGTACGTTTTCTCCCGCGAAGAAGCACACGCACGCGGTCCCCTTCACGACGCCTTCTCGTCATCCGCGGTCGACATTTCTCCGTGGACCTCGTTGCGCTTAGAGTCGGCGTCGGCCTCAGCCGTGGGCTGCGCTTGCGCGTGACCGGCGGCGCCGAGGTGGGCGGCGCTCTGGCGGTGGTGCTTGCAGCGGAAGGAGCCCGGGTGCGTGGTTGGCGCGCAGACGCACGAGTGGACGACGGCCCTGCCCCCCGCGCCGGCGTAGCTGAGGCTGAAGAGAGAGTCGTTGGACCATGAGTTCTTCATGCCGCCCAGGCCATGCACCTTGGGCGCCTGCACGTACCGGTACGCCCTCCGCTCGCTGTCCGTCATCACCGGGCTGTCGCCGTCCATGGCCGTCTGCCTTCGCTGCACTGCAGGCGACCCTAATTTCAGCTAGAGCCGTGCCAAAATGAAAGGGCGCCACAAAAGGTCATGGATATTGATGAATTACTCATGGTACGAACTAATAAAAGGAGTCACCGGTGTTGTGGTGATTTCCTTGCAGATAGGGAAACGATTAACTAGCAACACGAAGATCAAAGCGGAGTTGAGAGCTATGGCAAGCATGCTGCTGTACCTGAGGACAAGAGTTTGCCGGCCGTCAAATGTTGAAGGAAGAAGGGGATGGTCAAAGCTATGGCCGTCTGCTGAAATCTGCAAAACTGTGAGAGACAAGCACGGAATCCTCCTATTAATAGGCTTAAGGCGCGGAAGGGGCAAGGGGCGGCATATATGGCACGTCGGCTGCTGGTGTGGCCTGTGCTTCTTTTCTTTTTTTGCGAATGATGGCCTGTGCTTGTTGACTCATCCAACATAAGAAAATGCCACATCAGTTCAAACCGGCCGTTTCTTTGGACTGCTACAAATCAACCGGCTGATTTTCTAGAGAAATCAGCCGGGTCGCCAACCGTCAGATCTGCTCATCTTAGCCCTTGAAAAAAAGTCAACACACGCACACACGCCCGCTGCCCTCCTCCCGTGCCCGCATTAGCCACCCCCTGCTTCGATGCCCATCGAAGCCGTAGCAAGGCAGCAACACGCCGCTGCTGTAATGCATGGCGGCTGCCGCCGGCAAAGCACCGCGTTGCAACACCGGAGCCGCCGCCGACCGCTGCAACGCAACACCGTGTGTCGCCGGTGAGAGCTCCATTGGAGCACCGAGCGCTGCACTATAGCTTCGAGCCCGCCAGAGAGCCCTGCAACATAGCACCGGGAGCCGCCGGAGAGAGCTCCAATGGAGCACCGAGCGCCGCACTGCAGCTTCGAGAGTGCCGGCGAGCTCCATTGGAGCACCGAGCGCTGCACTGCAGCTTCAACAGCCGTCGGCGAGTGCTGCAATGCAGCACCTGGATCCGCCGGCAAGAGCTCCATTGCAGCACCGCCGCCGGCGACATCGCGGCGCCGCTTGTGCTGCACTGCAGCTCCGCCGCCATGGCGAGATCGACGGGGACGCAGCTCCCTCCGGTGATGGTCGGCGCCCGCCTCCGGCCTCGCCGTGTTGCGCTGCAGCACCGGCCACGAGCGCGCGCCAGTCTCCGGCCTCCTACTTCATGCTGCGGCGACAGCCTTCGGCCTCCTCTCTCTCTCTCGCATGTGATCCATGGAAAGAGGAAAAGGAGGGAGCGGTGCATGGAGGGCTGGAGGCGAAGAGATAAGGTTGAGGCTGTTGGGAGCGGTGTGTGGGGTCGGACACGCATCATGCGTTTCAAGCGGTTTACGCTTCGTGGAAATCAACCGGTAGAAAAGAAACGTTTTAAATTAATTAACCGGCACCCAGGTGCACGGCCACATGGCCATCATCGGTCCAGATAGTATCAGCTATCAACTAAAAGAAATACAGTAATCTCTCTGTAAACTAACATAAAGCGTTTTAGATACTACTACTAGTATAGGGCAAGTAAATTAATCCAGCATAGTATTAACATCTGCCTAAACTTCAGCGCGCCTTCTTGTGCCTTTCCTGAAGGCAATAAAGAAATAGAAAAACACAAGATAGCCAACGCAGTCATGTATTGTTGGCCAACTTCATGGCTGCTTCCGTTTCTTGGTTCTTCTGAATCCATATGAAAGCACAATAATCAATTAGACATTCCAAGCTTCTTCTGGCTCCACCCAGCTTGGCGCTTCAAGAAGGGGCGGTAGCAGCAACAATACAGAGCAAAGCTTGACATAACCAAAGCTTTCGATTCCCTGGCGTGGCCTTTCTTGTTCGAAGTGTTACGGGCCAAAGGTTTTTCGGAGCGGTGGATATCTTGGATCGTCACTCTTCTAAGTACTGCCAGTTCAAGAGTGATAGTGAATGGATGTGCAGGTGACAAGTTCATGCACGCCACGGGTTTGAGGCAAGGGGATTCGATTTCTCCCTTGCTTTTCGTTATTGCCATGGATGTCCTTACGGCTGTCATTATCAAGGCGCATGAGGCTCGAGTGATGAGTACCATCAATGGATGCAGCCCGATGCAGCGCTTGTCCTTATATGCGGATGATGTGGTTCTTTTCATCAAACCCACAAGGCCAGACCTTCTGTTCGTTAAGGAAACTCTCACCATCTTCGGAGTGGCATCCGGGCTTAAAGTGATTTTTTGCTAAATCAGCGGCAATCATGATCCGTGCAGAGGATGAGGATGGGTAGCTTGTTAAGTCGGCGCTACCTTGGAAGATTATCTCTTTCCCGTGCAAATATCTAGGGCTTCAGTTAAGCATAAGACAACTCAAAAGATCCGAGTGGCAGCCGGTGGTGGATGCGGCCTTGCACATCCTGCCGGGATGGCAAAGGGGCTTGGTGACTAGACCGGGAAGGCTTATCCTCGTCAACCAAGTCATGAGAGCGCGGGCCACTCATCATCTCATGATTGCGGAGGCACCTAAATGGGCTTTAGAAAGAGTGGACAGAGGATGTAGGGCCTTCTTCTGGGCCGGGACAGAGGAAGTGCATGGCGGCAAATGTGTGGTATCTTGGGCAAGAGTATGTAGGCCAAAGCACATGGGAGGATTGGGCGTCATCGACCTTTTTAAGCATGGCATTGCACTAAGATTAAGATGGGAATGGCTCCGACATACGGATGCATCCAGGCCTTGGCAGGGTCTCAACTTGACCGCGGACAAAATGTTAGATCAAACATTTGGGAGCCTGGTCAAATGGAAGGTGGGAGCGGGAGACAAAATTATGTTTTGGAAGGACCGGTGGCTCCATGGCGCAACCATCACGGATATTGCCCCTCTGGTCGCAGCGACAGTCCGTACCCAAGTGGCCAACAGGAGGTTAGTGCGTGATGCTATGTTCATGCACGCATGGATGAATGATGTGGTTGGTAACTTATGCACGGAGGGCCTAACCCAGTTCGTCGGCCTTTGGGAGATCGTTTCGGAGGTGCAACTCGATGCTCAGACTGAGGACAACCCCATTTGGGCGTGGAACGTGTCCGGAGTCTATTCTGCATCTTCAGCTTATAAGATGCTGTGTGAGGGTGGAGTCTGTTTCCACTCCTTCGGTGCCATCTGGAAATGTTGGGCACCTCTTGCGTGCAAGATCTTCATGTGGCTGGCAGTGCAATATCGGTTATGGACGTCGGATAGAAGGACTAGACATGGGTTACAAGACCAAACGTCAAAATGCTACCTATGTGACCAGGAGGAAGACACGGTCGACCACATTCTGCAGCAGTGTGTGTTCTCGCGGCAAGTGTGGTCTAGTTGCATTGCTAGGATGAGCTTGAGGATGGAGCTATGCCCAGCAAACGACTCTAGGTTGGTGCAATGGTGGTCAGAAGCCAGGAAGAGAATACACAAACAAACCCGGAAAGGATTTGACACATTCGTTATGCTTATCTGCTGGACTTTATGGAAGCAGAGGAATGCGAGGGTGTTCGGATCGGGCCAGATCAAGAACGAGTGGGATACGGTGGACATGATCTTCAACGACTTGAGGACTTGGGCTACAGCAGGAGCGTTTGGAGGACAACATGTATCTGAGTAGTAGAGTAGCGTGAGGAGTGGAGTGGAGGCTTGGTTAGGGTCGGATTGTGACTCTTAACCAGCGCTATTGTAATCTCTTGTACATATTTTCTCTCTTCTATAAAGTTAAGGTACACCTTTGGCGTACCCTCGAAAAAACAGAGCAAAGCAGTTCTTTTTTCCTATGACTAAACTGGGTGAACTGGCGAATCCTGATAAGCAAATAAAAAATATATCGAGAGATCAAGCAACGGTGCCTATGCTCCTTTTCAAGAGGGGAGAATATCGGGTGTTCCAATCTCTAACGCCGACCCTCAAATCTTTCACATGTGTCCGGATCACGTTGTCCGGATCGCGAAAGACTTCCAATGCTGGCCGAACGTGTTTTCTCTCGCAAACCGGAGACAAATGTGGGGAGATTTGCGGGAGTCCGGATCGCTGTCACGCCCGCTTCTAACTACCCTGGCCCACCAAAAATCCCTTCCCTGCCCTCGCGCGCTTCCCACCTGTCCCAGCTACCCGACTTCATGCCGCTGTAGAGCGCGCCACTCCACATTGATGGCGGCTCAAGGCGAACGCGGCCTCTCACTGCCTTCGCCATTGAAGCGGTGCGCCGGCCGAGGGCGGCTGAACACGCCTCCTCGCCGCATTCAAACACGTTCATTAAACCCGTGTGGAAGCCGAAAAACCTACTCTGGCCACACGTCCGTTCATGAGCGGGCCGATAATAAACGCAACATCGGGCAAGCTCCTCCCGTCTGTCCTCTATTTAAACGAGGCCAGACGCCGGGCAAGAATCGCACCACTCCGCCGATCCCCATGTCCTCCTTCACCATTTCCTTCACTCTTTCAATGGCATCCGACGAGCCGAAAGAGCAGTTCTCCGGCATAAAAGCCGGCTGGATGGCCTGCCGAGCCAGCCGGATACAAGCGAGTCAGCTCGCTGCTCCACCTTCCTCGCCTAGCTCGACGAAGCCAGTTGCCACCCCAAGCCCGTGTGTGGTTCAGCGACTCGCCGCTCGAAGCCAGCTAGCGGAGGAGTGGCAGGTTGCTCCATCCTGGCACGACGGCACGGGCATCGCTGCCTTCAGTGCCTGCGACCGCGCCATCCGCCATCGACGCGCGCTTAGCCTTGCTATGCACGCAGAGAAAGAAGTCAGCTGCTCAGGTGTCGACGAGGTGGCGGCCCGCACGTCCGTACCTGCCGCCATCATCGAGGAGAAGTAGAACATGAGAGGCCACCGCCGCTTGTATCCCATGGAGGCCACCGCTGGCACGTTGCCGACTTGTACAACTGGTGGCCTGTCCGGTCTTTATCTCACACCACCTGGGCACACCCGTTTGGCTCCACGGAAGCACCTTCCCTCCAGCTGAAGCACCCTCTTTGCCATTCCGATGAGTGACGTAGCTAGACGTATGGAAGATACGGGGGAAGAATATGCCTCCGGAGCTCCCGGCAGTCCGGTTAGCGGGCTGCCAAACATGAGGAAGACAAAGGGATCCGCCGCGGCCAGCTGTAAACTAGTGTAGTGTATCCGTGTTGCGGGAGTGAAGCTCTGCACGACTCTATGTGCACATAGTTTTACCTTTTTAGTTAAAATATGTCCAAAATGTAACCGTTTTCGTTCGGTTTGTACGAAATCCGTCATGTTTATATGAAATCTGGCCGAGTTTGCATGAATTTCATCCAGTTTATTGAAAAAGAGTTTGAAATGTATACAACCAGGGTTGGATGGCGGCCTGCCGCATCTGTGTCCGTGGACTGGTCCCCTGTCTGCGGACGGATACGAGAGGAAATTTGTGGATTGCCATTGAAGATGCCCTTAGGTGCTTTAATTTTAAATGTTTCAAAAAATTTAAAAACGTATGGATGTTCACATCACATAAGTGTACAATACCTAAAAATGTCAAAACGAAATGCGAAACACACATTGAGTAACCAAAATGACAAATCATGCATGAATAGTTCAAAAAGACAAAAGTTAAAATGACACTATTCACATCCAAATTTGTCAAAAAAATTATCAATGTGCATTCCGAATTTAGACCAGAAATTTTTAGGGGTTGTAGAAACATTCCTTGTGAACATTCATGTTTTTTTAGACTTTTTTTGAAACATATAGATTTGATTTTTTTAATAGTAGCATGGAGCATTTGAGAGTTGATATCACCTGATATTCTCCCTTTTCATCAGGTGGACGTGCAACACGCTAGGGCATCTACAGCCAATCTCCTCAAATTTGGCTTCTTAAACGTTTGTAGACGTGTCCGGTCAGAGTTGGGCATGTTTGTTTTAAGGGCATCTTAAATGCTGACCCCTAAACCGGATATTGTATCTGTCCGCAGACACTGATGCATGAGCCGACCATCCAACCGTGCCCGCATACAATTCAAACCAAATTTTAATAAACTTGACATATTATATCAAACACGAAGAATTTCATTAAAGTTTGAACATAATTTACATAAAACGGTCGATATTCTTACCGTTTAACTAAGAACTAGAAGAAGAAAAAACCTACGATGCTAACTTGTAGCTGGCGACGACCTCGTACGCTTGGCCATCCCTCCAGCAATGAAAGGGCGCGGGGCCGCCGCGGCAGACTTGTCCGACTGCCGCCTGGCACTCGTGGAGGAGCCGGTCCGCTTCCTTCTGTGTAGTATGGAGGCCCCCCGCGACCAATGTCGACGATGCCTACAGTGCCCTGGCGGCGGCATTTCACCTGTTGGCATTGGCCGAGGTGTCGCTAAGCGACCATTCTTTGCCAATCTTGACGAGCTCCCCGTCAAGCCGACGGCAGTGCCTCACGGCCGTCTCCGCGGTGGTGATGGAGCGATTGAGGGCCCATGTTGTCTCCAGGTGACACAATAGCCCACGACGAAGAGGGACCGCCACCACCAAGGTAGTGGAGGATGCGGCCGCGTGCCTTGGCGATCACGGGCGGCAGTTCCTTCTTGCCTTGGTCCCGCTAGTTGCGGCGGGGCGGCAACGCCGGCCCATCGATCCGGGCATGGCTGTTGTGCAATGGAGGCGACGCCGGCTCGTCCTTCACGCAGCGCCCAATTAGGATGTCGCGGTTGTGTGCCAGGGATGTTGGCTCCTGCTGGACGCGGTGTCCGATTTGGACGCCGCTATTGCGAGTTGGGGGGAGGGGGCGCAGGCTCCTCCTTGACACGCCAGAGAGGTGACGTCGGCTCGTCCTAGATGCGGCAGCGCGGCGGGGAGCACGACGCGGGAACACGGTCCCAGAGAGACCTCTTTCTCATGTTCTCCATTTGACAAAGGAGACCTCTTTCTCATGTTCTCCATTTGACAAAGGAACTCCTCCTCCATCAGAGCGGCCTCGGTGAGGAGGCGTGGCTGCTGCGCCAGCGGTGCCCGGTACTCCTCGTCGCTGGAGGAGATGACGACCTCCTTCTTGCTAGAGGAGCTAGAGGCCGTGGAGCCCGATAGCCCTGGAGAGCGAGGGCGACGGCGCCCAGAGCCAGACGAAGATGCACTCATGCCGCCACTACCTACCTACGAAGAGAACCAGGACTTCGTCATTATCGGATGAGGAGGAGGGGCTCGGAGAGGAGGAGGAGGAGGTGAGGAAAAGATCCAGAGGTGTTGATGTGCATCGCCGGAGCACGACACATATAGTCGCGGCCAGGCCATGCGAAAGGATGGTCAACCCTTTTCAATGCGGCACATCGGTCAGAGTTGGTTTTCCGAGACATTGCATCCGCGTTGAAGTGGCGTCACCTAAGAGGTCACGTCGGTCAGCACAGCCCCCCCCCCCCCCCCCCCGCGTCCGGTCACATCGCACAACATCAATGTCAGCCGTTGCATGCTCTGGGTCGACATGAATGCGGCGTGGGAAGTGGCACGTGCGTTGGATAGAAAGAGCGGGAGTGGCGAGAGGGGGTTTGGGTGGGCCATGGTTGTCGGATGCGCGCATGGCAGCGTCTCGGACACCCGCAAAGCCCCCACCCCCTAAGTTTGTTTTCAGACCGCGGGAAGAATGATGTCCGAACCCATTAGCGGACGTATACAGGACCGCGTTAAATGTCAAAACACGTTTGGACCACGCGGTCTGGACAGTTTCTCGCGTTTTGAGGGTCCGTGTTGTAGATGCCCTAAGCCCTCATTTGTGCATGTAAGCAGTCATGCCCTCCACTTTGTCCCCGGATTATCTAGTCACATGCATATGGTTGGTGTGGATGAAGAGAGACACAAGAGACATAATAAAAAAAGATAGAAGTGCCCCGAGGGTAGGCCGCGTCCTACATGGTGGATTCGTCATACGTGACGGATTGACTGGACACTGACCGGACGTGTCCATGAGCCCTCATATTCTCCCCTACATATGGGTTGGACAAGAGGTTACGGATAGTCTGGGCGTATAGGGGCAAAGTGAGGAGACCGGTTGTGTTGAGGATATAGACCTGGGAGTCACCCGCCAGGAGGGCCGGGTTACACTAAGGGTCATTGCCAGAAGCCCGGAGCTAAGTTTCAAGATAATGGGCCAGAGATGGGCTGAGACCCGGCGGAGGCTTAAAGCCCGTAGTACAATCTTTATTGTTATAGTAGACTTGTAGTGTAAGGCAAGTATTGTTTAGAGTCCGAGCCGGACACTCTTATGAGCCGGCCGGGACTCTAAGGGCTGCTGGGCGTCAGCCTCCCTATATAAAGGGAGGACCCGGCAGCGGTTTAGGGGCAACAACAACCTCATCGAGAACCGGGCATAGCTGTCTAGCTCCCTGGCGATCGTAACCCTAATCAATAACACCTCGAACTGGACGTAAGCTTTTACCTTCACCGTAAGGGGCTGAACCAGTATAACCCTCGTGTTCCTTGTCCCTCATAACCCCTTCAAGCTTCCTAGTTGCGATGGCTCCACGACTAAGTCCTAACCCGAGGACATCTGCCGTGACAATTCCACGACAGTTGGCGCCCACCGTGGGGCTGGCGCACGGTGGAATTGAGTTCTTGAAGGGCAGCTTCGAAGGGCTCAAGGGATACGCTGTGGGCCGGATGACCAAGAGTCGTCGCGGCAAGCTCTACATCGACGATGCGGACTGGGGCCCCGACGCCGGCTCAGTGGAGTACGGGTACCGGGTCCCCTTCGGTGGAATTCATGTCTTCATCGGCAAGATTGGTGAGCCGGGCCCCGAGCCGGATCCCCGCGCCGATCTCATCGAAACGGCTCAGCGCGCACGACCCGCCCGGGCCCGGCCTGCCTTAAGGTGCGCTTTTGTGGGATGCATCCATGGAGGGCCCTCTGATCCATCCGGGTCTGGTGATGAGGCGGCCGCCGGCTCTGACGGCGAGTCGGCCGCTGATGAGTCAAACTCGTTGTACCAACTTCAAGATGGCAGGCTCATGAGTTATTCCGATGGCAACAGTATTCCGGACCTTTTTGAGCCGCCAAGTCAGGTCGGAGTTTTTATGGCTGGTGCGCAGCCTGTTCAGAACCCCGCTGCCGGATCGGAAAACCCGGTGCCTTCCCCGGCTCAGGTGCTGATGGATCTCACGGATAAGATGACGGCTCTGTTAACCGCCACGGTCGACCCGGCGGATCAAGTTCAGCACGATGCGGCGGTGGCACAGCTAAAATTGGATCTGATAAAAGCTAAAGAGGACCTTGCAGCGGAAGGGATCAGGCTGGCTGCGGAGCGGGCGGCTCTCGATGCCCAGACCCAGCTGATTCAGGCGCAGTCCTTCCAACTCATGATGGATCAGAACGCGGCCAATGAGGTCATGAGAAGGAGGCATCAAAAGGCTCAATCTCGACTCCCGCCGGTCTACGATCCGCGCAACCTCTTCAACACGCCAGGTGCAGGGTCTAGTCACCCGCCAGGGGTCGTAGCACCCGGGTCTGGACCCCTTATTCAACCACGAGTGATGGGGCCTCCCCAGGGGCCCCCCGCCCCGCCTCGGTATGTACCAATACCCCCGAGCCATTATAATAACCCGCTGGAGAACATGGTCGCCGCAGCGGCACGGCTGGCGGCTCTGCCCGTTGATGGCGACTCTCCGACGGCTATTGAGACCCGCCGGGTCAGAGAACTCCTCCAGACAGCGCTGGCGCAGCAAGAGGCGTACTCCTACAGCCGGGATAGGATCCATTCAACCCCTCGTCCAGGGCAGAGCCCGAGTTACAGCCGGCACATGGTCTCGGCGACCGGCTCAAGTAATGTCCGACGCCATGACCCGCCCCCTGGTCATGGCCCGGCTCATAATGGAGCCTTCTACGTAGCAGACCAAGCACGCCAGGAGGCGGAGCAGGCGCCTCAAGTGACGGCTTACCAGACCCCCCCGGCTTATCCGACGATGTCCGTTGATGCGGGTATCCCTACTAGAACCGGGGGTGTCCCGTGTTTGATGCCGGCTATCCGTAATGAACGTCTACCCAAGGACTTCAAAGGACCTAGGAAGGTGCCTAACTATACAGCAGACTTACAACCCGCGGCCTGGGTTGAGAGTTATGAGATGGCTATGGAGCTGCTGGAGGTCAGTGAGGCGGCTATGGCCAAGTATTTCACCATGATGTTAGATGGGACTGCCCGCACGTGGTTGAAAGGGCTACCACCGAATTCCATTGGGTCTTGGGCTGAGCTGAAAGCCCGGTTTATCCAAAACTTCAAGGATACCTGTAGGCAGTCTATGTCAATTGTGGATCTGACTAACTGTAAGCAGCAGGAGGGTGAATCCACGACCCATTGGGTTCGCCGGGTCAAGGAGATCATACATTCGTCGGATAAGATGGATGCTGGCTCTGCAGTCTTAATGTTGGAACAAAACTGTCGCTTTGTGCCCCTAAAGATGAAACTCGGGCGGCTTAAACGTGATTGTACTGATATGGGTACACTGATGGCGGCTCTTGTCAAGTACGCCGATTCCGATGGTACCAAGGATCCCCCTTCAGATGATGAAAGGACAGGGAAGGGAAAGAAGAACAGCAACGGCAAGGGTCCTCAGTTTAACCCGGGGAACCAAGGAGGAGGCAAGCGCAAGGCCGATGGCAGCCTAGAGTTTGTAGCTAACGCCAACTCCCAAGGTAATAATCAGCGGCGCAAGGGGAGGCCCCCTCCCCGAGGCGGCGGGTCAGGACCTTCACTGGAGCAGCTGTTGAATGGGCCTTGTCCGAAGCACGGCTCTAGAGAGAAGCCGGCGACTCATCTGTGGAAGGATTGTGCTATCATGAAGGCCTTTAAAAACTACAATGGTCCGGGTGGCGGCTCAGGCGCCGGCGGCTTTCATGGCCCGGGCGGCGGGTCAAATTCCGGTCCTCAGAACGGTCAAGGGGGCTTTAATCAACAGTCTGGTCAGGGTCATCAACAGCAACAGGGGGGCTATCAGACCAACCCAAAGCAGCTCAGCGGTGGACAGTATCACGTGTTCACCACTAGTTTGTGCAAACGAGACGAGAAGCTTCACAAGAGGGCTGTTAATGCTGTTGAGCCGGCGGTTCCACGCTACTTACGGTGGTCGGAGCAGCCCATAGTGTGGAGTAGGGAGGATCACCCTCCCCGGGTGGATAACCCGGGCACCTGGCCTTAGTGGTGGCTCCTCAAGTGGGAGTCTATAAGTTCACAAAGGTACTCATGGATGGAGGCAGCAGCATCAACATCCTCTATTATGAGACTTTCCGTCGTATGGGGCTAGTTGATAAGAACCTCAGCCAGTCAAACACTATCTTCCATGGTGTGGTACCCGGTAAATCGGCTTATCCAGTCGGCAAGATCGAACTGGAAGTGGCTTTCGGTGATGAGAACAACTACAGGGTGGAGAAGTTGACCTTTGAGGTGGTTAAGATAAGAAGTCCTTACCACGCCATATTTGGACGGCCGGCTTACGCCAAGTTCATGGCCCGGCCGTGTTATGTGTACTTACAACTCAAGATGCCGGGTCACAATGGGACCATTACGGTTCACGGCAGCCGGAAAGTGGCTCTGGAGTGTGAGGAAGGTGACGCGGCTTATGCAGAGTCTGTTTGTGCCACAGAAGAGTTGAAATTTTATAAAGACAATGTTGACCCAACAGATATGACCTCTCTGAAAAAGCCAACCACGGAGAATGAACCAGCAATGAAGTTTAAATCAGCTGATGAGACTAAACTTGTTGATTTTGTTCCAGGTGACTCGTCTCAGCAGTTCAGCATCAGTGCAAATCTGGACCCGAAATAGGAAGGCGCGCTCATCGAGTTCATCCGTGAGAATAGGGACATCTTCGCATGGAAACCTTCTAACATGCCAGGTGTACCTAGAGAACTCGCTGAGCACACTCTCAATGTTGATCCAAAATTTAAGCCGGTCAGACAGTTCCTTCGACGGTTTAACGAAGAGAGGCGGAAGGCTATTGGTGAAGAAGTGGCCCGGCTTTTGGCGGCCGGGTTCATTGTTGAGGTTTTTCACCCAGAGTGGTTGGCTAACCCGGTGCTCGTACTTAAGAAGAATGGCACCTGGCGGATGTGTGTGGACTACACGGACTTGAACAAGGCGTGCCCGGCTGATCCTTTTGCTCTCCCCCGTATTGATCAGATCATTGATGCTACGGCAGGTTGTGCACGCTTAAGTTTCTTGGATGCCTATTCCGGGTATCATCAGATTAAGATGGCAGTTAAGGACCAGGAGAAGACGGCGTTCATCACTCCCTTTGGAGCCTTTTGCTATGTCTCTATGCCCTTTGGGCTCAAGTGTGCGCAGGCGACTTACCAGCGTTGTGTACAGAATTGTCTCCATAAACAGATCGGGCGCAATGTTCACGCTTATGTGGACGATATTGTGGTTAAGTCCATCAAGGAGGAAACCCTGATAGATGACTTAAGGGAAACCTTCGATAATCTCCGGGTCTACAAGATGATGCTTAACCCGGCCAAATGTGTTTTTGGTGTTCCTGCAGGCAAGCTATTGGGCTTCTTGGTTTCTGACAGAGGAATTGAAGCTAACCCGGAGAAGATCAAAGCTATCACTTCTCTAGCTAAGCCGGCATGTATAAATGATGTTCAGCGTTTGGCGGGTCGCATCGCTGCTTTAAACCGGTTCATAAGCCGCTTGGGTGAGAAGGCTATGCCCTTATATCAGTTGATGAAGAAAACTGATAACTTTGTCTGGAATGATGCAGCTAATACCGCCTTTGAGGATTTGAAAAAGCAGCTGGCAGAGCCCCCCGTCCTTGCTGCTCCGGTTGATAAGGAGCCCTTGCTACTGTATGTGGCGGCAAACACACGAGCCGTCAGTGTGGCTATGGTGGTGGAGCGTAAGGAGACGGGTAAGGAGCATCCGGTTCAGCGGCCGGTTTATTATGTCAGTGAGGTGCTTATTGAGTCCAAGCAGCGATACCCGCACTGGCAGAAGCTTGTATATGGTGTGTTCATGGCGAGCCGGAAACTCAAGCATTATTTTCAGGGTCATCCCATCACTGTGGTCAGTTCTGCCCCTCTTGGGGATATTATCCAGAACCGAGAGGCTACAGGGAGAATTGCTAAGTGGGCTATTGAGCTTGGGCCTCATGGCCTCAAATATGTGCCACACACTGCTGTTAAGTCTCAGGCTTTGGTGGATTTTATTAATGATTGGACAGAGTCGCAAGTGCCTGAGCAGAAGCCGGATAACACCTATTGGACTATTCACTTTGATGGGTCCAGGCAGCTGGAGGGCTCGGGGGCTGGTGTTGTATTGGCTTCCCCTAGGGGTGACAAGTTCCAGTATGTGCTACAATTGATGTTTCCTTGCACTAACAATGCGGCTGAATATGAGGCCTTACTCCACGGTCTTCGGGTGGCTAAGGAGATGAGCTTAAGCCGGGTACGGTGCTTTGGGGACTCAGATTTGGTGGTTCAACAAGTATCAGGCACTTGGGATTCTAAGGATCCCCTCATGGCGGCTTATCGCCGCGAGGTTGATGCCATTGCTAGGCACTTTCAGGGATATCAAGTGGAGCACATTGATCGCAGGAAGAATGAGGCGGCTGATGCTTTAAGCCGGCTCGGCTCTCAGCGAAAGCTGGTGCCGCCTAACACTTTCCTGGATGTCCTATATAACCCTTCGGTTAAGTTGCCTACAGAGGAGGACTTGGCTATCCCTGACCCGGAGGCACGACTGGTGGCGGCTCTTCATATCATACCAGACTGGACAATGCCGTACTTGGCTTATATAACCCGGGGAGAGTTGCCTGAGGATGAAACTTTGGCCAGGCAAATAATCCGGCGGGCCAAGTCAATGATTGTTATCAACGGCGAGTTGCATCATCGCAGTGTTTCAGGGATATTTCAGCGTTGTATTTCCCCTGAGGAAGGTCAAGAGATCTTGCGCGAGATCCATGAAGGGGATTGCGGCCATCATGCCGGCTCAAAATCCCTTGTGGCCAAGGCATTCCGTCATGGTTTTTATTGGTTGACGGCTCACGCTGATGCGGAGGACTTGGTCATTAAGTGTGATGGTTGTCAGAGGTTCTCCCGACGGGCTCATGTGCCGGCTCAGGAATTGAGGATGATCCCGATCACTTGGCCCTTTGCGGTCTGGGGGCTTGATATGGTCGGACCTTTTAAACGGTCCAGGGATAAGAAGACTCACCTCTTGGTGGCAGTGGACAAATTCACGAAGTGGGTGGAAGCTGAGCCAGTTAGCAAGTGTGATGCAGCCACGGCGGTTCAATTTATGAAAAAGGTGATCTTCCGCTTCGGCTTTCCGCACAGCATCATAACAGACAATGGCACTAATCTGTCCAAAGGCGCTATGGAGGAGTTTTGTCAACGAGAGCATATCCGGCTTGATGTTTCTTCAGTGGCTCATCCCCAGTCCAATGGTCAAGCTGAGAGAGCTAACCAGGAGATTCTGAAGGGCATCAAACCCCGGCTTTTGGTCCCTTTGCAACGGACGCCGGGTTGCTGGGTGGAGGAGTTACCCTCCGTCTTATGGAGCATCAACACTACTCCTAACAGGTCTACTGGCTTCACGCCTTTCTTCATGGTTTATGGGGCAGAAGCGGTCCTCCCTAGCGACATCCGTCACGATTCACCTCGTGTGGCGGCTTATGTTGAGACGGACAATGAAGAGGCGCGCCAAGTTGCTCTGGACTTGTTGGATGAACAACGTGATGTGGCAGCAGCCCGTTCAGCGATTTACCAACAAGACCTGCGCCGTTATCATAGCCGCCGGGTCAAAACCCGGGTCTTCCAGGAAGGCGACCTTGTGCTCCGGCTCATCCAGGATCAAACAGATGCACACAAATTATCCCCACCTTGGGAAGGGCCCTTTGTGGTCAGTAAGAACTTGCACAACGGGTCATATTACCTCATTGATGTTCGGGAGCGTAAAGATTCGCGTAAATCTGAGGAGGAGACCCGTCGGCCGTGGAATATCGCTCAGCTTCGGCCTTATTACACTTGAGCTACCGGCTCTTGTGGTGTACATATTTATCTCAGACATATATATATTATGATACGCAATAAAGCAGGACCTCTGTCCTTTTTTCTCCTCCAAATATACGTGTCATACTAATTTGAAAGGAGGATCCGGCTTATGATCGCATTTGGGTCTAGCCGTAAGCAGTAAAGTCACTTGGGGGCTTCCTGTTCACACATGGGTCGTATTCGAACCCAAGAGAACATAGCTGTCGATACCCATTTGATTGGCAAAGTGCCGAGCTCATTGGGAAGTTGCCTCTGGTCATATTTGAATCATAGTGTAACCCCTCTGAGAACCGACGTGGATCGTATTCGAATCAGCGTCGTTAAACAATTTTCAGAATCACTTGGGGGCTTCCTGTTCAAACATGGGTCGTATTCGAACCAAAGAGAACATAGCTGTCGATACCCTCTTGATTGGCATCGCCACACCCACTGGGGGCTATATGATCGTATCCGAATCTTAGCTTAACCCCTTTGGACCGAGTTTCTGGTCGTATTCGAACCGGAAGCCCCTAAGTTTTTATATTTTATCACAAGTCTACTCTGATCATGTCAAAGTATGTACTGTCGGGTCTCACTTACCGGCTTAATTTTGGTTTATCTTGATTAGTTGAACATCATGGATGTCATCAAGACAAGTAAATTCGAGTTAAGGTACCAACAGTGCTACCCGGGTTATTTAAACCGGAAGTATGCTTACAGGCTGTTAAGTGTGTTATCACAGCTATGTTCAGAGTATAGTTAAGGGCCAGTGTTTTTGGTTCGTATTCCGGGTTATCCATCTCAAACACCTGATTTTCAGGGCGGTAAGCCGCCTTGCGATTTGTGATTTACCTTTCTATGCAGATACTTAAAGGCACCTTTTAAGGTTGAGAAGGACAAAGGGATAATTACGACCCGGAAGAACACAAAGGATAATTTCAAGGGATTTCAGCGTTCATTACGTGCACGATGGCACGACAGAGATAAAATGTTGCACCTAGTCTATTACAAAATTCCTCAAGTCTCAAGGTTGGAGCGTTGTTCGATGAACCGCCAGCCGCTTTACGATGCCTGCTGGGTTGAAGTCCCCGGCTCGTCCTCTGCTCCGGTTGATCCCGAGACCTCGAAGGTTGACGACTTCCAGTCGATGCCGCGGAGAGCTTCGAACTGAGCTTCTTCGTCGATTAACCCGGCCGGGTTAATCTCCGGGGCGAAGGTGTGCTGGCGAGCCGGAGGAATCAGATTGATAGCTTCATAGCGAGGGGTTGGAATCCTCTGATTCTCCGCGTTGTACCCCGGCTGATACTTGGTCAAGTCGGTGTCGTTCCCGATGATGGTGGCCACCGGGCGTACAGCCTTAACACATGCCGCGAAGTCCTGCTGGTCGAAGGCGGAGCCGTCTTCCTTCAAGCTCGGGTAACCCAGTGCGATGTCTGCCGGGTCTAGCTCCGGCAGGAATGCTTTGGCCCGGCTCAGCGCGGCAATTTCTCCGGATCTTGCGGAGGCTCAGCGTAGCTCCTGGATCCGTTGTGGCAGAACAGCAAGCCGGCGCAGGACTTCGGCCAGATGGGTTGGCACCTCATTGGATAGGGCCACCACAGCTAAGGCGCGTTGTGACCCGGTGTAGAGTTGTTCCACCAGGGTGTACACGGCCTTTAACTTGGTGACCATGCTCTGGTTCAGGTTGGCACTCCTGGGACCTGTTTAAATAAAGATCAGGTAAGCCGGTGACAAGGATGAATTATAACATATACAGACTTGATGAAAGCCGGCGAGGTGACTTACCAAAGATAGCAGCCACCATCTGGGACACCTGGCGCTTTAGGCTGGAGAGCTCAGCGGTTTTTTCATTAAGGGCCTTCTCCGCCTGTTCCGCCCGGGTTACCAGTGCGGCTTTCTCTTCAGCCCAGGCCTTCCGCTCAACATCAAATTCGGTCTTCAGCTTTTCTTGAGCAGCGATGCTGGAGACAAACTTGGCGTTTGCCTTCCGGGTCTCCATCTCTTGTGCCTTCAGCCGGCTCTTGAGATCCGCCAGGTCCGACTCTAATTTCTTGCCAACAGCCTGCATATATTTCCGGGTTATTAACAGTTATTCTATAAAGTCCCAAGCGCTTTCCAAGCAAAGACACTTGGCACTTGGGGGCTAATGCATATTGAACGTATCTATCTATGTACGGCCGGCTCAGTTCGAAATAAGAAAACGGCAGAAGGTTACCTCAGATTTCTGTTGGATCTGGTTGACAATGGCGATCTCGGCGTCTCGGCTCTTGTGAACTTGGCTGATGTAGCCTGAGACAAGCTCTCCAATGCTTAAATCGGTGTAGCTGGAGAGATCCAGATTCACCCGATGGGGTTGCAGCACTCCCCCTTCGCGGAGCATTTGGCCAGTGCGGTCGGCCTCCCCGGCTCAACATACTCCGTCCGGGTAATTACCACGTCCGGGTCGTTAGCTGGTGGGGCTGAGCCGGACGCCTCCGGGTTAGCTGATGCTTCGGTTGTTCTCTTGGTGGTCGGGGCAGGGGCTTCAGGCGCCGTGTCCATGGGAACGGTGGCTTCGGGGGTGGAGGTGGCTGGCGGCTCTTGAGCCGTCGTCTCCGGCTCAGGCAAGTCTGGCACTCCGGCTGACCTGGTCTTCTTTGCTCTTTTGGTGAGCTTTGCCTGGGCACTGAAAAGACAGAAGTGTTAGATATACAAAAAGTAAGTACAGACAGATAAGGTAAGGAGATTGTTATTACCCGGGTGCAGTCTTGAAGGCCGGCAGACTTGACTGCATGGAGTCACCCGAGAGGGGGAGGTCTCCTGGTAATTGGAGTCAGAAGAGTTGAGTGGCTGACGGATGACACCCGCCAACGGATGAAAAGGGTACAGGTGAGAAAAAACCTCAGTGCGGCACTTCCTTGTCGCGTCGGGTAACCCGGCGGAGAGGTCGGTGTCCTTGCGGGCCCGGGTGAGACGCCGGCTTTCGTGAGCCTGCTGCTTCAAAAGAAATTGAGGGTCTTGATGAGCTAATGGATGAGAAAAGCTTACTTTCCGGGTTACCCTTCGGACTTTCAGCTGTGGCAAAGGCTCCGAGTCGGAGGAGAGTAATGTTACCTCTTCAATCACCGGGTTACTGGCGCCGGTGTCATCCTGTCAATAAAGAAAATGATGGTAAAGTGGACAGCAGCAAACAATAAATATGGCAAGAGTTTAAAGGTTTAAGGGTTACCTCTGACTCGGAGCTATCGCTTAATTGCAGCAGCTCCGAAGCAGTGGGTCTGTTTCCCTTTTTGCGAGGGGCGGCTCTCTTGGCGGCTTTCTTCGCCTTCCTGGCCTTCTTGGCCGCCTCATGGTCATACTTGACCCGCCAGAATTTATCATCAGCCTGAGAATACAGTAATGAATTCTTGAAATGGTTCAGAACAAGGTGACATATCAAAGAAGCTGAAAGGTTAAAGTCAGCGGCTTACCGCTGGGGCTGGATTGGTCTTGCAGAACGGGGCTAGCCCGGTTCTTCCACAGTCTGCCAGGCTCTCGTTTAACAGAGCCTTGGTCTCTTCTTCAGCAACGTCTTCTGGAAGATCATTGCGACTGTGCCTCTGCGGGTCATCCTTTCGCCCGGTGTACTCACACATTAAGCCGGGGCGGCGGCTCAATGGGATCACCCGCCATGAGATCCAGACCCGGACCAGATCAATTCCGTTCAGACCATTGCCTAGCAGGGACTTGATCTTGTTGATCGTTGGAAGCAAAGGTTGGCGTTCTGCGGCAGTAAGTTTGTCGGATAACGGGTGAGTCGGCTCCAGGCGTGTTGGGCGAAAGCCGGGCAGTGGATTCTCGTCAGCCGGGGATGTGTCTTGGCAGTAGAACCAATTCATATTCCAGTCCTTAGGGTGGCTCGGCGGCTCTGCGTAAGGGAACAGACAGTCCCTACGTCGCTGGATGGAGATGCCGCCTAACTCTAGACTTGGCCCGTTGGCACACTCATTTTGGCGGTTCAAATAAAACAGCTCTCTGAAGAGCAGTAGACTCGGCTCTTCTCCAAGATATACTTCACAAAAGACTTGGAAGTTGTAGATGTTGGATATGGAATTGGGTCCTATATCCTGAGGTCGAAGGTCAAAGAAGTTGAGCACATCCCGGAAGAATTTTGAGCCGGGCGGTGCGAAGCCCCGGCTCATATGGTCCGCAAAGATCACTACCTCACCCTCCCTCGGCTGTGGTTTTTCTTCTGACGGATCAGGGGCACGGTAGGACATCACTTCCTTCCTGGGCAGATATCCGGACTTAACGAAGTTGGCCAGGGTCTCATCAGTGACGTTGGATCTCATCCAGTTGCAAGTGATGGGAGCTTTGGGAGGCATGGTGACGGTTGGTGATCTATGATAAAGAGGAAGGTGTCCGGGTTAATTATAAGCCGGAGTTTATCATTCAAACTACAATGACGGCTTATGAAGGGGACTAATGGTATGTATTGATACGGTGGGTTATCTAAGCCGTCGGGGCATTCAGGATGAGTTGGTCATCTACGGCTTACTGCGGTTAAGTCGGAAGATACTACAGAGCATGGTTCTCTTTAAACCAGAAGGTTCTACGGCGCGTGTTTTCTCTAAGCCGGAAATATAAGCCGCCAAGATTCAAGGGCTGCAGTTTTTACTAAGTGTGGTAAAACAGATTTCACATATTACAGTAACTTTTTCGGATCAAAATGGTCGGGCAAGATGAAAATTTTCTAGACCTAAAGAAACAGAAGCAGGAGAAGTTCTTAAGGTGGAACATGGTTTTTAAGCAGTAAAAATAGGATTTTTTGCAGATGGAATGGATCTCGAACATTTATCGCAAAGGTTCTACGAAGAGTTAAGATCAACGGGGGCAGTGACTACAGGGGTTACTGAAACTTGCGGCAATGGTGAAGAACGCGAAGAACACAAGATGAACCCTACCACAGATTTGTTCTAGCAAGGCAGAGAAGACTCACCGGAGTTGAGGAAGAGCGAAGGTCGCCGCCGTTATCTGGTCCGGGTCAGGGTGATGCAGCGGCCGGGTCGATGAAGATCAGGGGCGCGACGGCGGCGGCGGCGGCAGAAGCTCGGGCAGAGGAACGACAGCGCGAGGAAGAAGAAGGAGAGTGTGAGAAGAGAGTGCCGGGCCGGCCTATTTATAAGGCAAGTCATAAGTGGGCGCGATATTCAAGGAGACCACGGCGTGGTTATCTCCCCCTCACGGCGCCTCGATTTTCGGAAAGACAGTAACAGCAGAGATCCGTTGCGGATCTGGCGGAGTAAAAAACGGACTTAATGGAGGATGATGTCACGGCGGATTATCCGGAGTCCGGAGAATGACGTCACTCCGGGTTATGGCCTTCACACGAACGGTAAGCCGGAGATTTTTCTGTCGGCAGAGTTGAAGATTGACACGAGCCGGCTCAAGTCAATCTGGGGCCTAATGTTGAGGATATAGACCTGGGAGTCACCCGCCAGGAGGGCCGGGTTACACTAAGGGTCATTGCCAGAAGCCCGGAGCTAAGTTTCAAGATAATGGGCCAGAGATGGGCTGAGACCCGGCGGAGGCTTAAAGCCCGTAGTACAATCTTTATTGTTATAGTAGACTTGTAGTGTAAGGCAAGTATTGTTTAGAGTCTGAGCCGGACACTCTTATGAGCCGGCCGGGACTCTAAGGGCTGCTGGGCGTCAGCCTCCCTATATAAAGGGAGGACCCAACAGCGGTTTAGGGGCAACAACAACCTCATCGAGAACCGGGCATAGCTGTCTAGCTCCCTGGCGATCGTAACCCTAATCAATAACACCTCGAACTGGACGTAAGCTTTTACCTTCACCGTAAGGGGCTGAACCAGTATAACCCTCGTGTTCCTTGTCCCGCATAACCCCTTCAAGCTTCCTAGTTGCGATGGCTCCACGACTAAGTCCTAACCCGAGGACATCTGTCGTGACAATTCCATGACAGGTTGGGTCACTTTTCTTTTTCTCTCTCCTTCTCGAACACTGATCAAGCGCGTCCACGGATATTTGAGGAGGATTTGAGGAGACCAGTTGTGGATGCTCTTAATTCTTGAAAAGATATACATGCAAAAAATTCCGTTTGTGACGTGAACTTCTTTTTACAGATATGATCAAGGGAATATCTCCAACACGAGTCATCAAAATATCCTCAAATGTTCAGACCGGACGCTACAAACACATTTGGTTTCTACGTGGGTCATCAAAACGCTTCCAAACGTCTAGACTGTTTTAAACCCCACAAGATTTTCACCAAATCGGGGAAGCTTTAGGGGAGTCTGGACAGGTCCGGACAACGCCAAACTCAACATTAGACAAACCTACTTTTGTCCTCTTCTCTCCCCTCTCTTCATTGGACAAGAGGCTAACAAACATGAGCTTTTAAGTATGAAGTTGGATGGTCGGCGCCCTGCCGGATGTCTGCGGACACGTCCAGATGTGTCCGTAGATATTTGATGATGTTCATATGCTGACTAGGGTTGGAGATGCCCTAGGCATCCATCTTGGTCCCCGTCTGCTATCATAGAAACCTCCCTCGCCCCCTTGTCACCTACTAGCAGAGCTAGCCCACTAGGCCTAGGCAGACCAAGAGTGGGAACTGCTCTTATTATTATTATTATTATTATTATTATTATTATTTTCTTTAAGCCTTGCAACCCAAAGTGGCCCAATCCCTGAGCGGGTTGTGGCCCACCCAAGCACCCCTAGCTCCGGCTCTGGTGTCATGCACTCCAGGTGAGAAGGGGGAGCCTACCCGCCATCGCTTGGCCTCCTCCCACCTATCCTCTTGCTGTCGTCGGCAAAGCCCAGGCGGGCGCCAGTGAAGGTGGTGACGGGGCGTTTCTCGCTTTCATAGCTCGCGGAGAGGCTTGGCTGGTGAAGCGGGGGTGGCGATGGTGTGTGACGCTCAGTGAAGTGGCACAAGTGGGCATTGGGCAAGGAGGTGTGGCGGCGTGGTACTGTGTCGGGGTGTTGGACGGCCGCAACTGGGTATGTTCGTTGTGACAGTGACTGCACGGTGAGGGCGTGGCCCAAATCTTGTGGTGTTGTGATGGCGGGGCGGCGCGGTGGCCGCCTCTCGCTGGCGTGCTTCTTAGGGCCGTTGTGACTGCGGGGATCAGTTCAGATTCAAAGTTTGGTGGCGTTGCTCCGAGGTGTGATCTATGGATGCCTACTTGAGGTAGAGGGCATGGATGTGAAGCGGCGGCGGTGGATTTTCTGGTCGGGCCAACGGTCTCTCATGGCCAAACATCGGTGGCCATGATCCCTTGTGTAGATACGCAAACGACAACGTTGACCTGCTGCATCCTAATATGGTGGTTCTTTGCTCCGACACACAAGTGACAACATGGTCTTGCGCTGCTAGATGATTGCCGCGACGAGACATGAGATCTTGGATCTTCAAATGTGGTGCCAACGACGAGTATGTATTGCTGCCCAATCTTGGATCTTGGATCTTCAAATCTTTAGATCTAGAACGACGGAGCATGAGGATGGTGTGGATCGCCAGTGTCTCGAGTTGGGATTTTGGTGGTGCCAGTGACCTTCCTCCCTCAATTTCCGTTACAATGTGTGTCGACGACCTTCGTTGTTCATAGCTTTTGGTGGCGACGGACTCTTGTCGCGACTGGACTGAGTGCCTGTGTGAGCATTATCTTTTGTGTGACATCTCACATCAAGACCGTGCTAGGCACGCAGCTGGTGGGATCACCGAAAGTGGTGGCGACAACATATGATGTCTTTGATTTGATGGTGCTTCTCAAGTGCCGCTCTAGAGCTCCGGGGTGAAAACAGAAGGTCTGACTTTCAATGGTTGGATCTTGCAACGGTGCCGCTTGTGCGTCTATTTTTTGCGTAGGTGTTGATGTCGGGGACCTTTTCGTTGTACTTGTGAGGTCAAGAGATGGTTGGTGCGGATATGATCATCTTTGTAGCTCATTGATCAATGTTCTGATCGCTTCAGTTGTTTCCTTTTGTTTTCTTATTACTACTTCTTCGATCTTGTATGGCTTTGTGTAAGTGCATCTAGTGCCACCCCTAGTTGGTTTTGGAGTATTGACGGCAAACTTGGTTGAGGGACTAATGTGTTTGTGAGAATTGCAGGATAGCACAGGTAGTAGTCCCTTATTGATTCGGTTTACCTACCAGAGATGACCCCTAAAAATATGTGAAGACATTAAACACAATGGTGGTTCGTGAAGACATTCGCGATGAAGATTATGACATGAGAAGACATTCTGTGAAGACTATGGAGTGTGAAGACATAGTTGTTTCGTAGTTTCCTTTTCTTCTTTGTTGAGTCATAGGAACAACCGTACTGTTAAGTGGGGTCCAAGTGAACAAAGTTAGAGTGACTGAAGTGCTGCTCAACCAAATCCTATGCCTTCGAGCAAAGACAATGAGAGCAAATCTTATCTAGAGCTAGATGAGTCAGCTTTACTTGTAGCCCAAGTCAAGTTGTTGCGTGTGTTTGAAATCCGACCGTTGGACACGTGTCGGTTCCTTAGTGACCCAGTGTAACACCCCGGATGTAACTTGCCATATTTGTAACTCCGACTCTTGCCATTTTCGGCTATGTGTTATGATATTCGCTCCGTGGTCGGGTTTTGTCTTTTGTTTTGCATTTTGTCATGTCATGCATTTTCATATCATGTCATCATGTGCATTGCATTTGCATACGTGTTCGTCTCATGCATCCGAGCATTTTCCCCGTTGTCCGTTTTCCAATCCGGCGCTCCTATCTCCTCCGGTGCACCCCTCTTGTTTTCTTTCGTGTGCGGGTGTCAAACTTCCTCAGAATGGACCGAGGCTTGTCAAGTGGCCCTATTATACCATCCGGAGACCACCGATCAAGTTTCGTTCCATTTGGAGGTCGTTTGGTACTCCAACGGTTAACCGGGCATCCGCAAAGTCCATTTGAGTGTCCAGCAAACCCCCCCTCAAAAACCAGCCCAAAACCCACCAATCTCTCTTCCATGCTCTAGGTCGTTCGATCACGATCGTGTGGGCGAAAACCGCACCTCATTTGGAGCCTCCTAGCTCCCTCTACCTATAAATATGTGGGCATCCCGAAATACATCCGCAAAACCAAACCCTAGCCCGCTCCCTCTCCGCCGCCGGACGTGTCCGGTCCGCGCCGGACACATCTCCACCGACGACCGCGACGAATCGCGCGCCGCCACGTGTCGCCGCCGCCGCCTCCACCGCACCGGCCCGCCCGGCCCGCCGCGGGCCCGCCGGCCCGTACCACCGCCGCCCGACGCCGCGCCTCCACCCGCCGCCGCCTGCCCGCGCCGCCGCCGGCTCGGCCCCGCCTCGCCCCGCCGCCTCCGCGCCGGAGCCGCGCCGCCCCGCCGCCGGCCGGTCCCGCCGCGGCTCGCCGCCCGCCGCCGACCACCTCCCCGCCGGCGCCGCGCCACCGCCCGCAGGCGACCGGCCTCCTCTCCACCGGCGCCACCTCCGGCCTCCCTCTCCTCCGGCCGTCAACGGCGAGCCCGAGCCGAGCTCGAGGAGCTCCCCCGATCCAGATCCGGAGCACTGTACGCACGTTGACTTTTCTCGCCCCCCTAATTTCTCTAAGTCCTCAAAATCTATAGCATGTGCACTTGTTTGTGATGCCATAACTCCTTGCATGTAGCTCCGATTCGCACATGTAATATTTCAAATTGTTCGTCTCGTGATTCACTACATTTTGTTCAATTGCACCATGTTCATTAGAGGTCATCTTGATGCCTACATCTCTGTTGGAAGAGGGCTAGTTGCTGTTATCCTCTGGTTCTTATCAGAACTTGGAGATTTGTCATTTTTGTATCTTTTAATCTGTGCATCTTATGGGCATGAGCTCTACATGTGTTTTGAATTATGCCATGCCATATTTCCATTAGTGTAGTCCATGTATTTTTGTGATCTCTGTGGTGACTAGCACAAGCATGCAAAGTAGGCCCCGTAATATTTCTGATTTCAGGGACACTGATTTCTCTAAGTCCTTGACTGCTGTTATTTTGTTGCCATGTAAACTTGATGCTACAGAGAGATCTATGCATATTTTGGACATGTTCAGTAAGGATATTTTGTAGCTATAGTTGTAATTGATCCATTCCTTCAATTGTTTGCAATTATGTGGTGCCATAGCATGACTCAATCGTGCTCTACTTTTGCTATAAAATATTTCTGGCAGATTCTTAACATGATATGCAATTTTGCCAAGCTTATTGTAGTTGATCCATTCATGCTATGCAATTGTTCTTGCCATGGATAGCTTCATAAACATGCCATATTGCTTTAAGTGTGCTTGTCTTGTAGTGCATTGCTCTTTAGTGAGTGCATCAAGCTCACAAAGAGGCCTACATATTATTATTTCTGCCATGCTCTGTTTTCTGCTAAGTCTGAAACCTGATAACGAAACTTGCTATGTTTACATGCTTTCCATCATATCTTCTGGTCCTTTTTGGTTTAAGGTCAGTAAGGGACTTTTGTCATATGCATTTCGTAGAACACTTCCGTGCCTTGTTTTGCTATGTTAAGTTCCTGTAGCATGTTGATTTCGTGCTCTGAACATTGCTACCTGATGCTGTTTTCTGCCATGTCCAGTTTTTCACCAAGTCTGTGATCCTGTTATCTTTTGCACTTTTGCCATGCTTGTTTGAGCTTGATATGTTGTGAACTAGCAGTAGCTCAGTGTTCATCTTTTGTCAAGCATCTCCTGTAGATTACTGCCATGTGCTCTGTTGCTATGTTGGGGTGCTGTAGCATTGTTACTTGTTGCATTTTAAGTGCTATCATGCTATTAATCGCAGTTTCGCGTCATTCTTGTTTTGCTTGCCATTTGCAAACCGTGCATCCGTTTCCGGTGATCTTTATATCGATTTCGACCGAAATCACCTCATCTTTCCAGTGGCATGCTTGGTTTGCCAAGTTACTGCCATGTTCATCATTTTTCTTCCGGAGCACGCATATGCATCGCATATCATATCTCGCATATCATACATGTTTTGCATCATGTTGCTTGTGCATTTCTCGTGGTTGATTGTGGTTCCGTTTGTTTGTGTTCTTGTCTTGGGTAGAGCCGGGAGACGAGTTCGTGAACAAGGAACCTGTCGAGTACGCTTACGAGGATCAAGCTTTCGACAACTCTGAGAACCTTGCAGGCAAGATGACCACCCCTCGAAATCACTTCTATCTTTGCTTTGCTAGTTGTTCGCTCTATTGCCATGCTCCGCTACCTATCACTTGCTATATCATGTCTCCCATTTTGCCATGTCAGCCCCTAACCATCCTTTCCTAGCAAACCGTTGTTTGGCTAAGTTACCGCTTTTTGCTCAGCCCCTCTTATAGCGTTGCTAGTTGCAGGTGAAGTTGAAGTTGTTCCATGTTGGAACATGGATATGCTGGGATATCACAATATCTCTTATTTAATTAATGCATCTATATATTTTGGTAAAGGGTGGAAGGCTCGGCCTTATGCCTGGTGTTTTGTTCCACTCTTGCCGCCATAGTTAATGATATACCGGGATTATGTTCCTTGAGTTTGCGTTCCTTCCGCGGTCGGGTGATTTATGGGACCCCCTTGACAGTTCGCCTTGAATAAAACTCCTCCAGCAAGGCCCAACCTTGGTTTTACCATTTGCCACCTAAGCCTTTTCCCCCGGGTTTTCGCGAGCCCGAGGGTCATCTTTATTTTAAACCCCCGGACCAGTGCTCCTTCGAGTGCTGGCCCAAACCGAGCGATGTCCGGCGCCCCCTGGGCAACCAGGGTCTATGCCAACCCGACGTCTGGCTCATCCGTTGTGCCCTGAGAATGAGATATGTGCAGCTCGTATCGGGATTTGTCGGCACATTCGGGGGCTTTGCTGGTCTTGTTTTACCATTGTCGAAATGTCTTGTAAACCGGGATTCCGAGACTGATCGGGTCTTTCCGGGAGAAGGTTTATCCTTCGTTGACCGTGAGAGCTTATGATGGGCTAAGTTGGGACACCCCTGCAGGGTATTATCTTTCGAAAGCCGTGCCCGCGGTTATGAGGCAGATGGGAATTTGTTAATGTCCGGTTGTAGATAACTTGTCACTTGACCCAATTAAAATACATCAACTGCGTGTGTAGCCGTGATGGTCTCTTCTCGGCGGAGTCCGGGAAGTGAACACGGTCTGTGTTATGTATGACGTAAGTAGGAGTTCAGGATCACTTCTTGGTCATTGCTAGATGACGACCGTTCCGTTGCTTCTCTTCTCGCTCTCTTTTGCGCAAGTTAGCCACCATATATGCTTTTGCCGCTGCAGCTCCACCTTGTTGCACCTCCCTTTCCTACAAGCTTAAATAGTCTTGATCTCGCGGGTGTGAGATTGCTGAGTCCCCGTGACTCACAGATTCTACCAAAACAGTTGCAGGTGCCGATGATGCCAGTGCAGATGACGGCGTCGATCTCAAGTGGGAGTTTGACGAGGAAAGTGGTCGTTACTATGTGTCTTTTCCTAATGATCAGTAGTGGAGCCCAGTTGGGACGATCGGGGACCTAGCATTTGGGGTTGTCTTATTTTCATCTGGATTTTGACCGTAGTCAGTCCATATGTTTGTATTTTGGATGATGTATGATTTATATTCATGTATTGTGTGAAGTGGCGATTGTAATCCAACTCTTTATCCCATTCTTGTTCATTACATGGGATTGTGTGAAGATAACCCTTCTTGCGACAAAACCACTATGCGGTTATGCCTCTAAGTCGTGCCTCGACACGTGGGAGATATAGCCGCATCGTGGGCGTTACACCCAGGGTCATTTTGGACAAATCAGGCCGGGTTGCCTCCTGGCTATAAATAGCCCACCCCCTACACCATAAATTGGTGGCTGCTCAGAGTTAGTGCACGACTTTTGTCGTTTGAGAGCAACCCACCTCCGAAGCATTTGAGAGAGAGATCCTTGCGAGGACAAATCCCAAAACACCTAGAGCCAAAGAGTGTTAGGCATCACTAAAGTCCTTATGTCCGCGTGACGTGAAGACTTGTTACACTTGAGGACTGTGAATCCTCCAGCCGGTTAGGCGTCGCGTTCTGAGCATCCAACAGCCATTGTGGATTGCCGGTGAACGAAGTTTGTGAAGGTTTGGAAGTCTACCTTGAAGACTTACAAGAGTGATTGGGCGAGGAATGGGTGTCCTTAGCTCAAGGGGAATAAGGTGAAGATGCGGTCATCTGAGTTCAATCTCAGCCTCCCTAACCAGACGTACAGTTGTCACAACAACTGGAACTGGTCTACCAAATCCTTGTCTTCACCAAGCAACTGGTTCTATCTTCCACTTCCCTTTACTTTACATGTTGTCTTCATGAAGTCATTGCCTGCTTGTCTGATCTGATTGACTTCACTGAGTGAAGACTATTTACTTTTTGGCTTCATACTATCTTCCATACTGATCCATACTATCTAGCTGCTGATAGTCTTCGTGTTTTCACTTCATTGCTTACTTGACTATGGCTTGTCTAGTGTAGTCTACCTTCTGCTGCATATCAATAGGTTCATTTCTATTGTTTCTCTTCAAAGACCTCGAGTTTTCAAGACTTTCATAAAAATCGCCTATTCACCCCCCTCTCTAGTCAATAACTAGCACTTTCAATTGGTATCAGAGCAAGGTGCTCCTTGTTCTGTGTGATTCGGTTTAACCACCTGGGGTTTTAGCTATGTCGACTACAGGGATAATCAAGGTCTCCGCTGCGTGCACAGTCTTAGATGGCACTGATTACCTTTACTGGAAGAATAAGATGCCCATGCATCTCGAAGCCATTGATGTCGACCTCTGGTATGTCGTCAAGAATGGCATTCCCAAGGTCGGTGAAGGTGCCACCGCTACTGATGTCAAGAGGTTCATTCAACTGGATTCGACTGCCAACACTGGTGCGCGTCGGTCCTAAACAAACGGTTTTTTACCCCTTTCCGCGACGGCATTTGGAACCGTTGCCAAGTGAGTGTGGGCGATAGGGGGGTCCTTCCCACACGACCCAGAAACCGTCAGGGATATGCCCTCCTGGCACACACGTTCGGCAAAATGAGGTCGTGTGCGACCGACGAGCACTCAAATATGGAAATACGTACAGTAGAGCTAAAAAAATACAATTATACGGCGAAATTGTTTCCGGTCGCAAGTACATCCCACACAGTCAGTCCCCGCTAAACGTTTCCGTTTGTATGCACATCCCACACAGTCACTCCAAGGAAAATGTTTCCGTTCATAGGTACATCACACAAAATTTTTCCCATTAAATCGTTTGCGTTATTGAATGTATCACACACGGTCCGTAGAAGAAACTGCGTGGCAAAGGCTGTCCATGACGCACCGTTTTTATGTGGTAAACGTTTATGCAAGGTGGCCTAACACAAACAGTTTTCAAGATAAAGTCGTGTGTGATTGTTCGTTGATCCAACATGGTTTATTCCTAGAAACTGTGTGCGTTTCCTGAGGTCATCGCCCACGGTATTTTTTCAACAACCGTTTGCAATATCAAAACCCAATTAGCAGGCTAATTCGCCATTAGCAGGCTAATTGCCCTATTATTAATAATCCATTTATTAATCTAATTGACATTCATATTAAGCACACGATATATTTCATTTCCATATTAAGGAAGCAGAATTTCATAATTGAAATACATCAGAGTACAACATGATATAGCTTCAGCACTCAGCTACCCCATTACACAACTGCACCAGCAGCAAGTTCCACGTGCAATATGTAGAACCTTTCGAAATTAGCATCATAGACGGTTTATAGACAAACGCATCTCTTCTGGAAAACTGCTGAAGCGGAAGGCAAATATTGAGCCTTCATTCATGTTGAATGTCTTTGCAACTTTAGGCCAGTGCATGTGGATGATTGACCGTCCGTCCTTCGTCCTCTTCAGGAACACTTCAATATTGAACCGTGGGTGTTGTATGAAAACCTTCCTCGCTTCCTGACCATAGAGGTGGTTTGAGAGATAATCATCAGTGAACTGCTTTGGAAAGGCCTGAAAACAAGGATGTGCATAAATATCTTCTTTATATTGGAAATGGGGCAAAGGAATAAAAAAAGGCAAGGTATAATAGTTAGTACCATCTTGTAGTGAACTGATGTCTTCTTCATTGTGCAGACAAAGATCTTGTTGTTTTTTGTCGCTAATTTCTTTATCCTAACAATCTTTCTGAGTTTCTTGATTTGATTGATATTCATGGACAACTCATTTCCCCATATGCAAAAAGGGTCGAACAGTGGGTCAAAACCTCTGACAGCAGGACCTAATGTGCAAGACCAAATTGTTAAAAACCTAAATATTAGAATGGTTCCTGCAATTGCACAATAATGTGCTATTAGACAACGAACCATACACGTGCTAACCTCAATTGTAAACCTCAGTGCTTCCCATTGTTTCCCTGCAACACATATAAGGTAGTTAGTCATCAGGTTAAGTAAGGGTTCGCATGCTATCAGTAAAATATGGTTATGAAAAATAAGCACAATGCAGATTCATCAGATTAATTGAAGCCACACGAAAAACCCATTTACCCAAACCAATCATGATTAAGAACTAGGAAATATAGCACTTGTATATGTTTCTCATGTATTAAGTGCAGCCAAATTCGATTTATTCCTCACATGCACAACAATACAAAATTCTACCCACGACAATTGGACATCGCATTGCAGAATTGAACCAAACAGTTAACTAAACACCACAACAAATGAACCAAACATTAACTGAGCACCACATTGCACAATATAACATTGAACCAAGCAGTTAACTAAAAACCACAACAAATGAACCAAACATTAACTGAGCACCACATTGCACAATATAACATACTCCTAATAAAAGATCAGACAGTTAACCAAACAGTTAACTACAACCAATTGTAGCAATTGTATTTGTTTCTCATGTATTTACTACAGCAAAATTCAATTTATTCCTCACATGGTATACAATAACAGAATGCACCCACAAATTTGTAAAGATAAATTCGATTTATTTCTCACATGGAAGACAATACAAAATTGCAGCCTGAAGAATTGAACATCACATTTGCATAATTGAACCAAACAGCTAACTGAAGAAGACAACTAATTAACAAAACAGTTAATAAGTGAGCACCACACTGCACGACATATAGAACATATACACTAGAGCAACAGATTGCATGGTAAAATTAGATAGCACAATTCACTAGAATTTGTGAAGGAAAGGCAGGAGCAGCACACGCAACGGGTAAACCGAGCATGCATAACCGGCGTAGCTAGCAAATGGCAAGGTGCTCCTTCAAGATCTGGGGGTCGGCACGAATGGCAGCCATCGCGACCTCATCCGCGTGTGCGGCCGCGATTTGCTTCTCCACTGCCAAATGCTCCTTGAGGTCCTGGCTATACTGCGTGCACCATGGCTTAGGCCGGCGCTTATTTGGTGGAGGGGTCGGTGATTTGGGTGGAAGGTGTCGCGCTCGCGCCGGCGGTAGGGGCATGTGGGATGTGGAAGGAGGAGGAGGATGGGGGTCGGGTGTGGTTACCCGCCTAGATAGGCGAGGCCGAGGAGCGTGAAGGAGGGTCGCCGGCGAGGAGGCGGCGACGCTGCAAGCAAGGAGTGAAGGTTTCAACTTGGAAAGGAAGGCGGAAAGAGGGGAAATGTGGCTTTTGGTAAGGGGGAGGGGCGGGGAGGTAGATATTTCCGCGGAAGACGAAAATTTGGAATCGCTTCAGCCAAAAAACTGGCGCGCAAAGTGTCATCGGACACGGTCCCTTATTCAGAACTGTTTACGATATGTGAACATCACAAACGATTCAGATAGCTAAACCCGTGTGTGTTGAGTTTGAACGTCAAAAATTTTGGTTTGAATTTCCCTGGTTACAGTGGTCATCCACGTCATTGCATAATTTGGGTACACAAAGGAGACTAACTTCTTAATCGAGCAAGTTCAGCAATTAAACAGAGCTAGCTGACCTAAACATTACTCTAACAAATTAAAGACCGGCGCTCTTAATTAAACAAAACAAAGAGTACTACTACAGCTGGTGCTCGTCGATCTCCGCCGCCGCCTCCATGTCCAGCTCGTGCCCGACGGTCTCCTGGGGAAGGGGCTCCATGGCATCCATCGCACCATACTCAGCAAGCATCTCGCCACCCGCGTCCGCCATCTCTTTGGAAAAGGCCGCCACGAGCTGGGCGTGGGTGGACGCCATCTGGGCTCTGGCGGTCTCCGTCGTGGCAAGGTATGCCGCACAGGAACGGACGGCTGCTCGAACTCTCTCGGCGATTGCCAGCCCTTCGGCCGTGGGTTGCCGACCGTTGTCGGAGAAGCTTCATTCGATTTGTGCAGTGACCGCCACGAGCTAGGCGTGGACGGCCTCGACATGGTAGTGGGGGGCCTCCAGCAGGGCTAAGACCGCTGCTACGGAACGGACAGCTGCTGTGCCGCTCTCGCCAGTTGCTATCCCCGAGGCAGATGCTGCTGCCGCCACCTGAGAAGCAACAACGGCCATTTGGGCTGCCTTGGCCGCCCGGTCGCAGACTGCGGTCGCCCTCACGAAGCTTGTTAGCACGCGCCTAGCGGCTGTGATAACCCACAAGTATAGGGGATCATTTGTAGCCTCTTTCGATAAGTAAGAGTGTCGAACCCAACGAGGAGCTAAAGGTAGAACAAATATTCCCTCAAGTTCTATCGACCACCGATACAACTGTACGCACGCTTAACGTTCGCTTTACCTAGAACAAGTATGAAACAAGAAGTACTTTGAAGATGTTGTTGGATAGGTTTGCAAGAATACAAAGAGCATGTAAATAAAAAGTAGGGGCTGTTTAGATAATGATACAACTAATTTAGTTTTAGTAGAGAGCTTTTTGTCACAAGAAAGTTATTTGTCCCTAGGCAATCGATAACTAGACCGGTAATCATTATTGCAATTTTATTTGAGGGAGAGGCATAAGCTAACATACTTTCTCTTCCTGGATCATATGCAGTTATGATTGGAACTCTAGAAAGCATCCGCAACTACTAAAGATTATTAAGGTAAAACCCAACCATAGCATTAAAGTATCAAGTCCTCTTTATTCCCATACACCATGACCCACTTATCCGTGTTTGTGTTTCAGTCACTCACGCAATGCAGACAATAAGAAAACCATGAACATATTGCAAACCCTACATCGGGGATCCCTCACGCTTGCGCGACGCGGAGAGCACCATAGGACAGCACCAATAATAAAACATGCAACTCAAACCAATCACGATCATCAATTAACCCATAGGACAAAACGGATCTACTCAAACATCATAGGATAGCCATACATCATTGGGAAATAATATATAGCGTTTAGCACCATGTTTAAGTAGAGATTACAACGAGTAAAAGAGGGGTCACACCACTGCATAGAGGGGAGAAGAGTTGGTGATGACGGCGGTGAAGTTGTTGGTGTAGATTGCAGTGACGATGATGGCCCCGGCGGCACTCCGGTGCTAGCGGAAGCGAGGGGGAGAGAGCCCCCCTCCTTATTCTTCTTCTTCCTTGACCTTCACCCTAGATGGGAGAAGGGTTTCCCCTCTGTTCCATGGTCTCCATGGCGTGGGAGGGGCGAGAGCCCCTCCGAGATTGGATCTGTCTCTCTCAGTTTCTGCGTTCCCAGATCTAGCCTTTCACCGTTTCTTATATTCCCGGAGATCCGTAACTCCGATTGGATTGAAATTTCAACACAATTTTTATCCGGATATTAGCTTTCTTGCGGCGAAAGAAGGGCTCCAACCGCCTTACGGGGTGTCCACGAGGGTCAGGGGCGTGCCTGCCCCCCTGGGGCGCGCCCCTTCCTCGTGGCCCCCTCGGGCATCGTCTCGCGTTGATTCCACTTCCCATGATTGACATATATTCCAAAAAAAATCTCCGTCAGTTTTTATCCCGTTTGGACTCCGTTTAATATGGATTTTCTGCGGAAAAAAAACATGCAACAAACAAGAACTGGCACTGGGCACTGGATCAATATGTTAGTCCCAAAAATAGTATAAAAGTTGCCAAAAGTGTATGAAAGTTGTATAATATTGGCATGGAACAATAAAAAATTATAGCTACGACGGAGACGTATCAGCATCCCCAAGCTTAATTCCTGCTCGTGCTCGAGTAGGTAAATGATAAAAAAAAGATAATTTTTGATGTGGAATGCTACCTAGCATAAGCTTGATCATGTATCTATTCATGGCATGAATATTAAGACACGAGTGATTCAAAGCAATAGTCTATCATTTGACATTAAGACAATAATACTTCAAGCATACTAATAAAGCAATCGTGTATTTTCAAAATAACATGACCAAAGAAAGTTATCCCTACAAAATCATATAGTCTGGCTATGCTCCATCTTCACCACACAAATATTCAAATCATGCACAACCACGATGACAATCCAAGCAATTGTTTCATACTTTTGACGTTCTCAAACCTTTTCAACTTTCACGCAATACATGAGCGTGAGGCATGGATATAGCACTATTGGTGGAATAGAATATGATGCTGGAGGTTGTGTGGTGTCGGTGTACAAAAGAGGGGTGCGTTTTTGTACCCCTATACCTATGCACGGGCAGTCGGAGCCGCGCCTACGGTCACGCCAAGCAGAACAGGGGAGGTGAGCCAAGGTAAGACCAAAGCCCAAGATAATAAGAGCAACGCCAAGGCCAAGACCACATAGAGCAGAGGGACGAAGCAGGTTCCCTCGGCAAGACCCTTGCCGGGGCAGCCTCAGCATCTTGCCGGGACAGCTCGCCCCGCACCAACAGAGCGGGCCACCCTTGAGCCCATGGTCTCCAACATCATGTTGGGCCAGGGCTCGGGAGGCACCTCCGTGGTGGCATGCAGATCTTTGTGAAGACATATTCAAGATCAGATGAGGATTAGAAGCCGATGATCCTCTGCAAGATCCTTGCCGAGGAAGGCCACCAGACCCCCGGCAAGGCCCTTGCCGGGGACGACAGTGCGCCACGGCAAGACCCTTGCCGGGCTACACGGCAAGACCCTTGCCGGGCCACCCGGCAAGGCCCTCACCAAGGACGCCAGCAGGGCCACCACCAGGCCCACGCCAACCAAGCCTCCACCGCCGTTCACATGCAGCTGCCAGCCCAACCAGCTGGGCGGGCACCTGCGTGGCAACATGCAGCTCCCAGGCCAGCTCATCGAGTGCCTGTGTGGCGGCATGCAGATCTTCGTGAAGGCTTCGCCACTAAACCACCTCAGCTGCCTGCCTGCCTACATGGCACCACGCGCCTCACTGGCCAGGGCGCGTGTCAAAGCGAGGAGGAGCGGCGACGGACGGGACGGGCCTCGCCCCCGTCCCCAATAAAGCAAGGGGACACCTAAGCTACGCATTAAATGCGTCTTGTCCTGTAATACGAGCGATAAGCTCAGGGCACTGTACGCCTTTCCACCTCCTGTGTGCCACTGTGGCAGCCCCTTCCGACTATAAAAGGAGGCCCATGGCATACTGGAGAAGGATTCGGCTCTTTCGAACCACGCACTGACCACAGCTAGTTCGAGAGCTCAAGAACTCTCTGAAATACACCCAACAAAGAAGGACTAGGGTTTTACGCATCCTCGCGGCCCGAACCTGGGTAAACGATCCTTGTGCTGTCTACTAGCCCTGCTCTTCTCGCAACCCCGCGCCCCAGCAACCGTAGTAGTGATTCTTGTGATCCCATAGGTGTCGTTCCACACCGACATCTTTGGCGCGCCAGGTAGGGGGCGCAATTGTGAGAATCTGGTCTAGTAGTTAGCCTAGCAGTTCTTCGTCACCATGGCTCCTAAGAAGAAGACGGCCACGGCGGTCGGCTCGTTGAGAGCCGAACGGCCCGTGCCGGTGCGGGCGGGCAGTGGACCGGTCGCAGACAGGACCCGGGCCGCGGTCCGCGAGTACTAGCATCGCCCTGGTAGTCAAAGCCCGGCGAGCGGCGTCGTTCGCGCACTAGACGACCGGCTACACGTTGCCGGATCCAAAGACGGAGCTGGGCCCCCCGCAGGCAGCGCGGGGCCCTCCAGGGGTGTCGTTGTGCCACCTCCGGGCGGCGCAGCGACCTCCAGGACGCCCACACCGGCGACCACTGCGCGCTCTTCCCATGGTGTGCGCGTCGAGCAGCGTCACCGCGTTGGTGACCCTGAGCACCGCCGTGGGAAGAGCCTCGTGCGTCGTCCACAGGATGAAGGGGTTCAGCACGCCCGCCGAAGCGCTGGCGAAAATGGCACGCAACCGCTGGGTCGTAACGGAGCTCCTTCTAACGTAGTTAGAAGTCGAAGCACGCCGCGATCCACGCAGCTGTCGCCGCCGCCCACGCCGGCAGATGCTTTGGTGCGCGCGCAGCTGCTCCTCGACTTTCCTCCTGATGCGGAGAAGCTTGACGAGTGGAGGGCCACCATCCGGAGCCTCGTCGCCGTCGCCAACAAAGACGATCCGCGACCGGCGGGACCCTCGGGTCGGCGCTCCACCAAGCCACTGCATGCTAGCGCTGGGAGGACCGGGGGAGTTGCGGCCACGGTGCACTCTCCTCCTCCTCGCCAGCCGCCGTGGGCGTCGGCCCGTCATGACGACGCTTGTGATAACATCTCCATAGCATCGTCCGACCCGCGGACCCTCCGTGACCAGCGCCAGGTCCTTCGGGAACGAGCTCATGAAGACGCTCGAACAACCGTCGAACGCCGGCGCGAAACGCGCTGCCAGTCGGACAAGCGGGCGGGACCCGCTATGGACCACCCGGCACCGGGGGGCTCCGGCGGCCTACCTTACGAGGTGGGCTGCCCGGCCTTTACCCGTGAGCTGCGGCAGTTCCAGTGGCCGTCCCACCGCACGTTCAAGCCCGACGTCGGCGAGAAGTACACTGGCAAGACCCATTCGTCCGAGTTCCTCAGCATCTACACCATCGCGATGCAGGCTGCTGGGGCTCACGACGACAAGGTGCTTGCCAACTATTTCCCGCTGGCGCTCAAGCCCAATGTGATGTCTTGGTTGATGCACTTGCCGGTGGATTCCATTTCTTCTTGGGCGGATCTGTGCCATGAGTTCGTTGGCGCCTTCACAGGAGGCCACCAAGCTCATGGCCAGGCCAGTGATCTGCATAGCATTCCCCAGAAAGAAGGGGAGACCCTGCGCAAGTACATCTAGAGATTCAGCCGGGTGCAGTACAACATCCCCGACGTTCATCCCGCCGCTGTGATTAGCGCGTTCCACCAGAACATGCGCAATCGCAAGATGCGCGAAGAGCTGGCGATGGCCAAGGTTAAGGATGTGGCCGAGCTCTACATTCTGGCCGATAGATGCGCCCGAGCTGAAGAGGGAAGGAAGTACCCCGGCAAAGACGCCGGCGCGGAAACCGACTCTACCGATGAGGACGCCGCTACCCCGACGAAGAAGGGCCGGCGTCGCAACAGGAAACGCAAAGGCAAGACCGTGCTTGCCGTTGAGGGATCTGACGACACCGGTGCCGGCAAGAAGGTCAAGGCAGGCACCCCCGACCAGGAGATTGCCGGGCCTTGGCGGCTACCAACAAGCCAGGAAGCTCCGGCAAGCAATACTGCAAGATCCACCGCACCAAGGGCCACGACCTCCAGAACTGCCGACAAGTCGAGCTGCTTGCTGAGAAGCAAAAGGCCGAGTATGAGAGGCGGGACAAGGAGAAGGACCAGGATGGTGCTGAGGGATCCGGCAAGAAGCGTGGCGGCCAAGGAAGCCGCCCCGGCAAGGACAACCAGCAAGAGAGGCCCGCCCGGGGCCGCGACAAGAAACAAGAAGATGATGATCACGACGAGGACGACGAGTCTGTTGAGCAAGGGTTCCAGAAGGCTACGGGGGCCATGTGCGTCGATGGCGGCGCCTCGCTGCATACCTCTCACCGCCAGCTCAAGCAGTGGGCGCATGAGATTACAGCAGCCGAGCCGTCGTTCGACGCTCAGAAGCCGCTGAAGTGGTCCAACACGCCCCTCATCTTTGACGCCGAGGACCACCCTGACCGCACTACCGTGGTCGGCTGTTTGCCATTGTTGGTCTCACCAACGATACGCAACCTCAGGGTGAACAAGATGTTGGTTGACGGCGGGGCCGGCCTGAATCTGATCTCGCCTGTCGTGATCAAAAGGTTACAAATCCCTGATGGAGACCTCGAGGAAACGGGCATGTTTCAAGGGGTCAATCCGGGGAGGAGCCAGCCGAAGGGAAAGGTCACACTGCCCGTGACATTTGGAGAAGAGTTGAACTACAGGACGGAGAGGATCGTCTTCGACGTGGCCGAGATCCCCTTGCCCTACAAAGGGATCCTCGGCCGCCCGGCGCTAGCCAAGTTCATGGCGGCGTCACACTACGCCTACAACATGCTAAAGATGCCCGAGCTGTTGACCATCATCTCCGTCCCCTCCGACAAGAGGGACGCGCTGATTTGCGCCGACCAACTCTACTGGGAAGCAGTTGCAGCAGATGCCACCAAGGCGCCTGCTCCTGCCGCTTAAGCCCTGGGAGGGAAGAAGAAGCCCGGCAAGACCTCTCGCACCCACTCCGGCAAGCACACCTCTTCGGAGTGTTGTGCTGCCGTCGAGGACATGCCAGAGAGCTCTACCGGCAAGAGCAAGAGATCCAGAGCCGAGCCACCACAGACCAAGAAGGTGTCCGCCAGGGAGGATGGCACGGGAGGGGCCTTCACCATAGGCTCCACCCTCGGTAGCAAATAGGAAGGCGCGCTCGTCACCTTCCTGCGGGCGAATGTCGACGTGTTTGCATGGCAAGCATCCGACATCCCCGATGTTCCCAGGGAGGTGATTGAGCACCACCTAGCTGTCTGCCCCCATGTGCGGCCCGTCAAGCAGAAGGTCAGAAAGCAGGCTCTGAAGAGGCAGGAGTTCATCACGGAGGAGATCAGGAAGCTGGAAGCGGCAGGGTTGGTGAGAGGAGTGCTCCACCCGACGTGGTTGGCAAATCTGGCAGTGGTGCGCAAGGCGAATGGGAAGTGAAGGTTGTGTATTGATTACACAGATATCAATAAGGCTTGTCCTAAGGATCCCTTCCCATTGCCGCGCATCGACCAGATTGTTGACTCCACGACCGGGTGTGATCTATTATCATTCCTCGACGCCTACTCGGGCTACCACCAGATCTTCATGACAAGAGAGGATGAAGAAAAGACAGCGTTCATCACCCCATGTGAAATATGGAGGCCTACATGGATGACATAGTGGTCAAAACCAAGGACGGGCCAACTCTTGTGCAAGATCTAGAAGAGACATTTGCCAACCTGTGCAAGATCAACCTCAAGCTGAACCCCGAGAAGTGTGTCTTCGGTGTTCCATCCGGCAAGCTTCTCGGATTCTTTGTGTCGCAGCGCGGGATCGAGGCAAACCCAGACAAAATCAAGGCTATTGAGAAGATTGAGGCGCCCAAGCGGATCAAGGATGTGCGTCGGCTCACCGGCTGCGTTGCCGCCATGAGCCGATTCATCTCCAAGTCCGCCGAGCGAGCCCTTCCTTTCTTCAAAATCTTGAAGAAGGCAGGCCCAAGGGAATGGACCCCAGAAGCCGAGGCAGCATTGCAAGATCTGAAGAAATACCTTTCCTCCACGCCAATACTGGTTGAGCCTAAACCACAAGAGTTGTTGCTGCTGTATCTGGCGGCGATGAATCAATTGGTCAGCGCCGCGCTAGTGGCACAGAGGGAGGTCAACGAGGAGGCAGTGACGGTGGTAGAACCAGCGGATGGCAAGCCCAAGATTCCCCCGGCAGGGCCTGGTGCCGGCAAGGCGAGGCCCCCGGCAGAGTCTGATGCCACCGAGGCAGTGCCCGCGCAGTCAAGTGAGGTGGTGCAGAAGAAGAAGATGATGCAGCACCCGGTTTACTTTGTCAGCTCCCTCTTGCAGGGAGCTAGATCGAGGTACTCCCGTATGCAGAAACTGCTCTTCGGCCTCCTTATGGCCTCGAGGAAGCTGCGTCATTACTTCCAAGCCCACGAGATCACTGTCGTCACCCGCCTCCCTTTGCAACGGATACTGCATAACCCGGATGCGACCGGGAGGATTGTGGAGTGGGCCTTGGAGTTGTCAAGTTTCGGTTTGAAGTTTGAAAGTACCTCGACAATTCAGAGCAGAGTCTTGGCGGAGTTCATTGCAGAATGGACCTCAGCGCCTGACGAAGAGATCCAGGAGACCACTCTCCCCGGCAAGGAGGAAGATCGCAACTGGGTCATGTACTTTGATGGGGCTTTCTCGCAGCAAGGCGCCGGTGCCGGTGTGCTGCTCGTCGCACCTACCGGGGAGCACCTCAAGTACGTGATCCAGATGCACTTTCCCCGAGTGATGTCCACCAACAACACTGCTGAGTACGAGGGATTGCTTGCCGGTCTCAGGATCGCGGCAGACCTCGGGGTTAAGAAGCTCATCATCAGGGGTGACTCGCAGCTTGTTGTCAGGCAGGTCAACAAGGATTACCAGAGCCCATTGATGGAAGCTTACGTAGATGAAGTGAGGAAGCTGGAGGAGCGCTTCGACGGTATCCAAGCGGAGCACGTCCCCCGAATGGAGAATGACACCGCCAATTACCTGTCAAAGCGTGCCGCATTCAAGCTACCTGTGGAACCGGGTACCTTTTTGCTCCGGCTAAATCCGTCAAACCATCAACGGGGCAGAACAAGCGAAGGAAGTCGGGTCCCGGCAAGTACTTTCCTACCGAGCCCTCTGGGGCTGCCGGCAAGGGTGCTGCCACGGACGCTGAGCCTGCCCAAGAGCAGCTGCCTTCGGCAGGGCGTCAAGCCCTAGCGGTAGAGACAGCCGCTCCCATGGTGGAAGAAATGCCTTTGGTCCTTGCCGTCGAGCCCCAGACTCCGGCGTGGGCGCAGCATACCGTCTGATTCCTCCAAACAGGGGAGCTTCCTGAGGAGCAGGAAGAAGCGGAGAAAGTAGCCCGTCGGTCCGCCCTGTACCAGTTCGTCGATGACGTCCTGTACAGGAGAAGGCTGAACGGCGTGAAATTGAAGTGCATCCCCCAGGAGGAAGGACTGGAGCTGTTGGCGGAGATACATGGAGGCATATGTGGCTCCCACATATGGTCGAGGGCCCTTGCCGGAAAGGCGTTCCGGCAAGGTTTCTTCTGGCCCACCGCCCTCCAGGATGCGACGACACTAGTAACCAAGTGTGAAGCGTGTCAGTTCCATTCAAAGAAGCTTCATCAACCGGCCCAAGCCCTTCAAACAATCCCTCTCTCCTGACCATTCTCGGTCTCGGGGCCCGACATACTGGGCCCTTTCCCCCGCGCTGTCCGGGGCTTTGAGTACTTGTACGTTGCAATCGACAAGTTCACAAAGTTGCCGGAGGTGGAAGCAGTGAGAAAGGTGACTGCTGAGTCAGCTGTCAAGTTTTTCAAAGGACTGGTTTGCCGTTTTGGTGTGCCAAATAGAGTCATCACCGACAACGGCACGCAGTTCACGAGCCACACCTTCATGCAATACATTCAAGACCTCGGCAGCAAGGTCTGTTTTGCTTCCGTGGCACACCCACGGAGCAACGGCCAAGCGGAGAGGGCGAATGCTGAAGTGTTGCGAGGCCTAAGGACAAAGACTTTTGACAAGCTGTGCAAAAGCGGAAGGCGCTGGATTGATGAATTGCCAGCAGTTCTTTAGTCGATCAGGACGATGCCAAATCGAGCCACCAGCCAGATGAAGGAAATATGCCCTAGAGGCAATAATAAAGTTATTATTTATTTCCTTATATCATGATAAATGTTTATTATTCATGCTAGAATTGTATTAACCGGAAACATAATACATGTGTGAATACATAGACAAACAGAGTGTCACTAGTATGCCTCTACTTGACTAGCTCGTTAATCAAAGATGGTTATGTTTCCTAGCCATAGACATAAGTTGTCATTTGATTAACGAGATCACCTCATTAGGAGAATGACGTGATTGACTTGACCCATTCCGTTAGCTTAGCACCCGATCGTTTAGTATGTTGCTATTGCTTTCTTCATGACTTATACATGTTCCTCTGACTATGAGATTATGCAACTCCCGTTTACCGGAGGAACACTTTGTGTGCTACCAAACGTCACAACGTAAATGGGTGATTATAAAGGTGCTCTACAGGTGTCTCCGAAGGTACTTGTTGGGTTGGCGTATTTCGAGATTAGGATTTGTCACTCCGATTGTCGGAGAGGTATCTCTGGGCCCACTCGGTAATGCACATCACTATAAGCCTTGCAAGCATTATGACTAATAAGTTAGTTGCGGGATGATGTGTTACGGAACGAGTAAAGAGACTTGCCGGTAACGAGATTGAACTAGGTATCGAGATACCGACGATCGAATCTCGGGCAAGTAACATACTGATGACAAAGGGAACAACGTATGTTGTTATGCGGTCTGACCGATAAAGATCTTCGTAGAATATGTGGGAGCCAATATGGGCATCCAGGTCCCGCTATTGGTTATTGACCGGAGACGTGTCTCGGTCATGTCTACATAGTTCTCGAACCCGTAGGGTCCACACGCTTAAAGTTACGATGACAGTTTTATTATGAGTTTATGTATGTTGATGTACCGAAGGAGTTCGGAGTCCCGGATGAGATCGGGGACATGACGAGGAGTCTCGAAATGGTCGAGACGTAAAGATCGATATATTGGACGACTATATTCGGACTTCGGAAAGGTTCCGAGTGATTCGGGTATTTTTCGGAGTACCGGAGAGTTACGGGAATACGTATTGGGCCTTATTGGGCCATACGGGAAAGAAGAAAAAGGGCCTCAAGGGTGGCCGCACCCCTCCCCTTGGTCTGGTCCGAATTGGACTAGGGAAGGGGGGCGCCCCCTTCCTTCCTTCTCTTTTTCCCTTCCTCTTTTCCTATTCCATATGGGAGGTGGAATCCTACTAGGACTAGGGAGTCCTAGTAGGACTCCACACTTGGTGCGCCCCCTCCTAGGGCCGGCCTCCTCCTCCCTTGCTCCTTTATATACGGGGGCAGGGGGGCACCCCAGAGACACAACAATTGATCCTTGAGATCTTTTAGCCGTGTGCGGTGCCCCCCTCCACCAAATTACACCTCGATAATATCATTGCGGAGCTTAGGCGAAGCCCTGCGTCGGTAGAACATCATCATCGTCACCACGCCGTCGTGCTGACGAAACTCACCCTCAACACTCGGCTGGATCGGAGTTCGAGGGACGTCATCGAGCTGAACGTGTGTAGAACTCGGAGGTGCCGTGCGTTCGATACTTGATCGGTCGGATCGTGAAGACGTACGACTACATCAACCGCGTTGTGATAACGCTTCCGCTGTCGATCTACGAGGGTACGTGGACAACACTCTCCCCTCTCGTTGCTATGCATCACCATGATCTTGCGTGTGCGTAGGATTTTTTTTGAAATTACTACGTTCCCCAACACCAGACACCTTTTGCCCTGGTCTACGGGGCAGAAGCAGGTCTCCCCACGGAACTCATATATGGGTCACCTCGAGTGCTTGCTTATGATGAGCTTGAGCAAGAGCAGTTGCGCCAAGATGATGCGACGCTCCTTGAGGAAGATCGTCTTCGGGCAGCTGTAAGAGCAGCATGCTACCAGCAAGCCTTGCGTCGCTACCATAGCCACAAGGTTCATGCCCGAAGCTTTGAGGAAGGCGACCTTATTCTTCGGCGCGTTCAGACGGCCAAGAATGCCAACAAGTTGACGCCGAAGTGGGAAGGCCCTTATCGGGTAATACGAGTCACCAGGCCCGGCGCAGTCCGCCTGGAGACCGAAGATGTTGTCCCAGTGAGCAACTCCTGGAACATCGAGCATCTTCGCAAGTTTTACCCATAAGGCGCGGCTTGCCGGGCCTCCCGGCAAGCCACCTTTTGTACAAGCTTTGCCGGCAAGGCATGTAACCCTTCGTACAAAGCCAGGCGCAGACCCTGAGCATAAATAAATGAAGCGCTGGCACCCTAAGTCATAGCATGCATGCTAGGTCGAGTCTCTTCCTTGGTTAGGGTTGATAGTGCTCAGCAGCAACTAACCCCTAGCTTAGAGGTCGAGTGCGCGTCTATCTGTTTCTCTTCTGTCGTCTTTTGGTTCACAGGGCACATGAGCACTTCTGCCGAGCTACTTGGAAGAAAGAAAACGGACCGGCGTCCCGACCCCGGCAAACCAGAGTTGCCGGGGGCTGCAAGCACAAGGATCCAACCGCGGCAAGATGAGATTGCCGGGGGGACTGCAGATCCAGATAAGTCTTTTATCCTCTGTCATGCATTTCGGAACAGGACTGGGGCATGTGAAACCTCATTTTTATCTCTAGGCTGCCGTGCTCTCCTTTTTCCTATACCTAAGGATTATTTCAAGGGTTCGGATTTGGTTGTAGCCACGGCGGCAAGGAGGTAGAACGAGGAGCCTAAAGCCCACTTCATCCCTGCCTCCGCCAAGAGCGCGAGAACGGTCGAGTGGAGTGGGGGGACGGCAAGGCCTGTTGCCGGGCGAAAAACGTTTATCTTAAATAATAACAAGGATCCGCTCCTTGCCGCGGGATTTACCCACGAACGAAAAACCCGGCAAGCATCCCTTTTTCATTAAAAATATCCCATATAGGTACAGTTCGTACGGAATGAAAAACATGCGCAAGGGGATTACAAGTTCTAAATTTAACAAAGGCCCGCAGGCTTACAAACTAAAGAAGAAGGATAAGATGCCCGTAATCCCTTTCTTGCCCCTCTCCTCAGGAGGCAGGTCAAGGAGGCGAGAGGGCAAAAGGGGCGCCTAGGCGGGCTACGAGCAGCAGAAAGCACCAAGAGAACACCTCGGTGACCGCCCAGGGGCGGGCCGGTGATGACGGTGCCGGGAAAGGAGCTGGAAGACGAGGCGGCAGGACCGGCAGTACGCGACGAAGGCGTCGGTGCCCGCGTACTCCGAGTTGACGGCCTTGCCACCCGCCCTCTTCCTCTTCCGCAGCCTCCCGACGCCAGCCGCCCAAGGAGACGGCCCCGAGAAGTTCAAGGAGCTGGCCCCTCCCCCGGCAAAACTCTGCCGGAGGAGCGGCCAGGTGCAGATGTTGCTGCTGCCGCACCCGCCCAGGCGCGGGGTGTCCGACGCCTAGTGGGACTCGTCCCCGCCATCTGCCCCGCTGTCCTCCTCATCACTTTCGCTCGAGGTAGAGCTTCCATCGTTGGAATCTCCATCAGAGGAGCTCTCCACGCAGCACTTCAGGCGAGTCCCGAAGTCAGCGAAGACCTTGACGGAGAGCAGGCCGTCCTCCATTAATTTGAAGTAGAGGACGCCGTCAGGTTGTGGATGCAAGCGAACGTCTTCCACCCACGATGGAGGTACATGACCCGAGGAGCCGGGAAGTCGACGTCGACCCGCGTGCCCCCATTCCCGCAACCCCTCATGTGCAATCTGAGGGACTGGGGTGGGTCACGCTCCATCTCACGAGTGAACAGGGCGGGAAGATGAAGACGGCGACGCGGAGGCCGGCGCAGCCTGATGAAAAACTCACGGGGCTGGTCTCTAGCATGGCCTTCCATTGGAAAAGGCATCATTGGCGGGGGCGAAGCCGGCGCGCCGCCCCATCCTCCTCTTCCCCGAGCACTACGACCTCTGCCCCGGCCTCGCCCACGACCTCGCCCCCTCCCCCTTCCCCTCGCGGACGGTTCCACCACCGCGGGCTCAGGAGGAGGAGGGACGCGCTGTCGGGCGGCGACCCTCGCCGCCACCATCGAGGGACCAGGATTCCCCTTCTCCATGGCGAGCGAAAGGAAGAAGCAAAAGCGAGAGGAGATAGGTGACGGAAGAGTGTGGGACGCCATCCCCCCCTTTCCCCCTCTTTAAAAGGAGGCGGGGACGGGGCTCGGCCGCCCCGCTCGGCAAATCCAGCCACCAAAGGCACGGGGAATCAGGACCGACCCGCTGCCCCAACCAGCGATGGCCCGGTTTCCCGCCTCCACCGCTTGCCACCCCAGGTGCATGGAGGACGCGTGGAGGACGTGCAAAACCGAAGGGACAGGCGAAGCGACCTCTCCCCACCCTGTGATCGTGGGGAGTGGACGCCTTGAAGACCGCGCCCCGGCCCCGTTCAGTTAATGTGCCGCGCCTCCACGCCTTCCTCTTTTTACGGGGAAGGCGTGAGCCGCCTCTTTACTGCGATGTGACACATGCGTGTGGAGACCGCCCCACGCATGCCGCCCACGTCACGCACACCCCTCCACGCTGCGCCGCGCGCGCGGGTCGTGGGAAGCACAACGCGCGAAAAGTTTTACCGCGGTAAAAACCGCCCCGCCTGCCCGCGCACCGTTTTGGGCCTGGCCCAACAACGTGTCGCGCTTATGTGTGGCTCAGGCCCGGGGGCTCCTGTCGGTGTACAAAAAGAGGGGTGCGTTTTTGTACCCCCCATACCTATGCACGGGCAGTCGGAGCCGCGCCTACAGTCACGCCGAGCAGAACAGGGGAGGTGAGCCAAGGTAAGACCAAAGCCCAAGATAATAAGAGCAACGCCAAGGCCAAGACCACAAAGAGCAGAGGGACGAAGCAGGTTCCCCAGGCAAGACCCTTGCCGGGGCAGCCTCAGCAGCCCCGGCAAGATCCTTGCCAGGACAGCTCGCCCCGCACCAACAGAGCGGGCCACCCTTGAGCCCACGGTCTCCAACATCACGTTGGGCCAGGGCTCGGGAGGCACCTCCGTGGTGGCATGCAGATCTTTGTGAAGACATATTCAAGATCAGATGAGGATTAGAAGACGACGATCCTCGGCAATATCCTTGCCGAGGAAGGCCACCAGACCCCCGGCAAGGCCCTTGCCGGGGACGACAGCGCGCCACGGCAAGACCCTTTCCGGGCCACCCGGCAAGGCCCTCACCAAGGACGCTAGCAGGGCCACCGCCAGGCCCATGCCAACCAAGCCTCCACCGCCGTTAACATGCAGCTGCCAGCCCAACCAGCTGGGCGGGCACCTGCGTGGCAACATGCAGCTCCTAGGCCAACTCATGGAGCGCCTGCGTGGCGGCATGTAGATCTTCGTGAAGGCTCCTCCACTGCACCACCTCAGCTGCCTGCTTGCCTACATGGCACCACGCGCCTCACTGGCCAGGGCGCGTGTTAAAGCGAGGAGGAGCGGCGACGAACTGGACGGGCCTCGCTCCCATCCCCAATAAAGCAAGGGGACACCTAAGCTACGCATTAAAAGCGTCTTGTCCTGTAATACGAGCGATAAGCTCAGGGCACTGTATGCCTTTCCACCTCCTGTGTGCCACTGTGGCGGCCCCTTCCGACTATAAAAGGAGGCCCATGGCATACTGGAGAAGGATTCGGCTCTTTCGAACCACGCACTGACCACAGCTAGTTCGAGAGCTCAAGAACTCTCTGAAATACACCGACCAAAGCAGGACTAGGGTTTTACGCATCCTCACGGCCCGAACCTGGGTGAACGATCCTTGTGCTGTCTACTAGCCCTGCTTTTCTCGCAACCCCGCGCCCCGGCAACCGTAGTAGGGATTCTTGTGATCCCATAGGTGTCGTTCCACACCGACATGTGGAGAAGACAAAAAAGGAGAAAGTCTCACATCGACGCAGCTAATCAACGGGCTATGGAGATGCCCATCAATTGATGTCAAATGTGAGGAGTAGGGATTGCCATGCAACGGATGCACTAGAGCTATAAGTGTATGAAAGCTCAAACTGAAACTAAGTGGGTGTGCATCTAACTTGCTTGCTCATGAAGACCTAGGGCGTGTGAGGAAGCCCGTCGTTGGAATATACAAGCCAAGTTCTATAATGAAAATTCCCACTAGTATATGAAAGTGATAACTCAAGAGACTCTCTACATGAAGAACATGGTGCTACTCTGAAACACAAGTGTGGTAAAAAGATAGAAACATTGTCCCTTCTCTCTTTTCTCTCATTTGGGGGGGGGGCTTCTTTGGCCACTTTTATTTTGATAACCTCACATGGGACAATGTTCTAATAATGATGATCATCACACTTTTATTTACTTACAACTCTGTATTACAACTCGATATCTAGAACAAACATATGACTCTATATGAATGCCTCCGGCGGTGTACCGGGATGTGCAATGATCTAGCGTAGCAATGACATCAAAAAACGGACAAGCCATGAAAACATCATGCTAGCTATCTTACGATCATGCAAAGCAATATGACAATAAATGCTCAAGTCATGTCTATGATGATGAGGGAAGTTGCATGGCAATATATCTCGGAATGGCTATGGAAATGCCATGATAGGTAGGTATGGTGGCTGTTTTGTGGAAGCTATAAGGAGGCTTATGTGTGATAGAGCATATCGTATCACGGGGTTTGGATGCACCGGCGAAGTTTGCACCAACTCTTGAGGTGAGAAAGGGCAATGCACGGTACCAAAGAGGCTAGCAATAATGGAAGGGTGAGAGTGCGTATAATCCATGGACTCAACATTAGTCATAAAGAACTCACATACTTATTGCAAAAATCTATTAGTCATCGAAACAAAGTACTACGCGCATGCTCCTAGGGGGATAGATTGGTAGGAAAAGACCATCGCTTGTCCCCGACCGCCACTCATAAGGAAGACAATCAATAAATACCTCATGCTCCAACTTCGTTACATAACGGTTCACCATACGTGCATGCTACAGGAATCACAAACTTCAACACAAGTATTTCTACAATCCACAACTACCCACTAGCATGACTCTAATATCACCATCTTTATATCGCAAAACTATTGCAAGGAATCAAACATATCATATTCAGTGATCTACAAGTTTTATGTAGGATTTTATGACTAACCATGTGAATGACCAGTTCCTGTCATCTCTCTAAATAGATATAAGTGAAGCAAGAGAGTTTAATTCTTTCTACAAAAGATATTCCCACGCTCTAACAAATATAAGTGAAGCAAAAGAGCATTCTACAAATGGCGGTTTTCTATGTGTAGGGAAACAGGCAATCCATACTTCAAATGATATAAGTGAAGCACATGAAGCATTCTATAAAGCCATACTCAAAAGATATAAGTGAAGTGCAAAGAGCATTCTATAAATCAACCAAAGACTATCTCATACCAGCATGGTGCATAAAATAAAAGTGAAAAATAAATGCAAAAGACGCTCCAAGATTTGCACATATCGCATGAACGAAACGAAACCGAAAACATACCTATACTTGTTGAAGAAAGATGGGATGCCTTCCGGGGCATCCCCAAGCTTAGACGCTTGAGTCTCCTTGAATATTTACTTGGGGTGCCTTGGGCATCCCCAAGCTTGAGATTTTGCCTCTCCTCCTTCTCCTCACATCGAGACCTCCTCGATCTTCGAACACCTCATCCACACAAAACTCAACAGAAAGCTCGGTAAGATCCGTTAGTATAATAAAGCAAATCACTACTCTAAGTACTGTTGCAAACCAATTCATATTTTCTTTTTAATTGTAGCTACTGTAATATAACTTTCCATGGCTTAATCCACTGATAGAAATCGATAATTTCAACAAAACAAGCAAACTATGCATCAAAAACAGAATCTGTCTTAAACAGGACAATCTGTAGTAATCTGAACATTCACCATACCTATGGTACTCCAAACATTATGCCAAAATTAGGAAAAATAAACAATTTGTATATAAAGACAGTGCAAAATGTTTCAGACCCGTTTGATGTTCCAGTAAAAAATGTAAAATCGCGTACTACAGCCAAAGTTTCTGTTCTGCACCGCACAAACCAACAAGTAATCTAAAACATCCTAAAGGCAAACCTTGGCACATTATTTTTATAATACAATGGAGTTATACAAGGGGATAATTATTTTTGTTTAAAAGTTTCTTTAATCAAGATTCACAAAGTTTCCGTGAGCATGAACAAAGTTCAAGGAGCTCCCCCACTTCAACAATGCTTGTCTCTCTCACTTTTACTTTCCTTTTTGAAAAGTTTTGGGTTCCCCTCTTTATTTTTTTTGTTTTAAAACTATATAAAAGCACTCAACAGAAATAAATGACTCTCTAAAACTTCCGGGTTGTCTCCCTGGCAGCGCTTTCTTTAAAGCCATTAAGCTAGGCATATAGTGCTCAAGTAATGGATCCACCCGGATCCCAAGGTATATCAAAGCCAATTTTAATTAACAATGATTTAGCATTTAATAGTGAGCACAAAACAACATATATCAAGCAATGACAAAGTCTAACTCTCTTCCTATCCATCGGCATGTCATAAAAGAACAACTCATGCACACATAGTAAAGGCCAATGCATAGTATAAACAGTTTCTTGCAATTTTATCATATTGGAAACATGGAGAGGTGGAGATATAGTTCCTCTCTCATAATAATTGCACGTAGGAGCAGCAAGAACATGCATATTATATGTATGAAAATCATCATGTGTAGTAGTAAAACGCAACCCATCAATATAATCCTTAATAAGGGCAAACTTCTCTGATATAGTGTAGCCGGGAGAATTCAAAAAGATAATAGGACTATCATGCATGGGTGCAATAGCAACAATTTTATGTTTAACGTAAGGAACTATAGCAACTTCATCTCCATAAGCATAATTCATATTGGCATCTTGGCCACAAGCATAGCAAGCATCATCAAAAAAGGATATTTCAAGAGAATCAACGGGATCATAACAATCATCATAGCAATCATCCTTCGGTAAGCACGATGGGAAATTAAACAATGTATGAGTTGAAGAGTTACTCTCATTAGAAGGTGGCCACGGGTAGCTAATCCGCTCTTCCTCCTTTTGTTCTTCGCTCTCCTTATCATCTTTTTCATCCAATGAGCTCACAGTTTCATCAATTTCTTCTTCCATAGACTCCTGCAAATATTAGTCTCTTCTTGGACAGCGGAGACTCTCTCAATAAAATCATCAATATCGGAATTGAGTTCATAATTCTCATAGCAATATTTAAGTATAGCAAAAATTTCAGGTCTGTAAATAGCATCATCAAGATATTCACACTCTTTAAACAAAGATTCAATTTCATAAGCACCCATAAAAGGAACGAATTTTTCTATTTGTTCCACATCATAGTAATCATATATACCATTGGCGTAAGAAGCCATGGTTTTATCATCATTAAATTCGCATGAAAAGGGAAGGTGTGGAGCCTTCATCCTAGAGCAACAAGTATAATCATATCTCAAGCATAGTTCCCGAGCATACCAATGCAACATATGAATTTGATCCCATAATAGTTTCCCTTTTTGAGTCAAGCGATAATCCCTAAAGTATTCACGCTGATCCAACGTGTCTCCCATTACAAAGTTGAATGGGGTTTTCTCAGGATTATCAAAGTAGTACATAATATCTTTCACATAATGAGCATCGAGGGTTTTAGGAGGTTCCCCATCTCCATGAGTAGCAAGTAAACCTATTTTTTTTGTATTTCGTGTTCCATATCCATAACTAAAGATAGAGAACAACTTAGAACAGCAAATAAAAATTACTTAGTGATAAAGCAAACAAGCACACACGAGAATATTCACCCCACGCTATAACTCCCCACCAACGGCGCTAGAAAAAGGTCTTGATAACCCACAAGTATAGGGGATCAATTTTAGCCTCTTTCGATAAGTAAGAGTGTTGAACCCAACGAGGAGCTAAAGGTAGAACAAATATTCCCTCAAGTTCTATCGACCACCGATACAACTCTACGCACGCTTAACATTCGCTTTACCTAGAACAAGTACGAAACTAGAAGTACTTTGAAGGTGTTGTTGGATAGGTTTGCAAGAATATAAAGAGCACGTAAATAAAAAGTAGGGGCTGTTTAGATAAAGATACAACTAAATTAGTTTTAGTAGAGAGCTTTTTGTCATGAGATAGTTATTTGTCCCTAGGCAATCGATAACTAGACTGGTAATCATTATTGCAATTTTATTTGAGGGAGAGGCATAAGCTAACATACTTTCTCTTCCTGGATCATATGCACTTATGATTGGAACTCTAGCAAGCATCCGCAACTACTAAAGATCATTAAGGTAAAACCCAACCATAGCATTAAAGTATCAAGTCCTCTTTATTCCCATACACCATGACCCACTTATCCGTGTTTGTGTTTCAATCACTCACGCAACACAGACAATAAGCAAACCATGAACATATTGCAAACCCTACAACGGGGATCCCTCACGCTTGCGCGACACGGAGAGCACCATAGGACAGCACCAATAATAAAACATGCAACTCAAACCAATCACGATCATCAATTAACCCATAGGACAAAATGGATCTACTCAAACATCATAGGATAGCCATACATCATTGGGAAATAATATATAGCGTTGAGCACCATGTTTAAGTAGAGATTACAGCGGGTAAAAGAGGGGTTACACCGCTGCATAGAGGGGAGAAGAGTTGGTGATGACAGCGGTGAAGTTGTTGGTGTTGATTGCGGTAACGATGATGGCCCCGGCGGCACTCCGGCGCCATCGGAAGCGAGGGGGAGAGAGCCCCCCTCCTTTTTCTTCTTCCTTGACCTTCTCCCTAGATGGGAGATGGGTTTCCCCTCTGGTCCATGGTCTCCATGGCGTGGGAGGGGCGAGAGCCCCTCCGAGATTGGATCCGTCTCTCTGTCTCTCTCTGTTTCTGCGTTCCCAGATCTGGCCTTTCACCGTTTCTTATATTCCCGGAGATCCGTAACTCCGATTGGATTGAAATTTGAACACGATTTTTATCCGGATATTAGCTTTCTTGCAGCGAAAGAAGGGCTCCAACCGCCTTACGGGGTGACCACGAGGGTCAGGGGCGCGCCTGCCCCCTGGGGCGCGCCCGCTGCCTCGTGGCCCCCTCTGGCATCGTCTCGCATTGTTTCCACTTCCCATAATTCACATATATTCCAAAAAAAATCTCCGTCAGTTTTTATCCGGTTTGGACTCCGTTTAATATGGATTTTCTGCGAAACAAAAAACATGCAACAAACAGGAACTGGCACTGGGCACTGGATCAATATGTTAGTCCCAAAAATAGTATAAAAAGTTGCCAAAAGTATATGAAAGTTGTATAATATTGGCATGGAACAATCAAAAATTATAGATACGACAGAGACGTATCAGGCTGCGGCCGAGATCTTGCCGGAGTGGGTCGCCGAAGTTGCCCTGACGACATGGGTCCACGTCCCCATCTTTCACCGGCGACGAATGAACAGTGAAATGATATTTGGGGAGTGAGCTAGTGTGCTTGACACGCCGGCTGTGGACTGTAGCCGACGCACCTTCTCTCATAAGCCATGGGCGTACTATACACCGACGGTGCTCCAAGATATTTTGTGCTACATCTCACACGGTTGGTGATAATAAATTGTGTGCGATCTACTTGATTTATCGTCTTCATCATTTGAATTACGTAATGGGGTCACAGCTACAAAGGATGGTGTTTGAATTGTTAGAACTTATATCTGAAGTGAACATGCAACTATAGGTGTGTCGTCAAAAAAATTGGAATGATTCAGGGTTCGTTTGTACATTTTTATACATTAACTGGGTTTTCCAGGCATTTTATGCGCATAATTCAAATTTGAACTACATGCACATGCTCCAGTGCATATAAACTTATTGAAAAATCAAATATGTGTCCTTGGTTGCATCCTTTGGTCCCATGCAAGAAATGGGAATGAATTTCAAACACCCTGCCACCGTCACTCGGCCGCAAACATTGAGATGCCTGGTTTTTAAATTCTAGTAAATCCAAAACTCATCTGAAATTCATGAAACTTGGCATGCTATCATGTAGCGGCATCAACATGCCGTGGTACAAATTTTGTCCCATTTGGGGCAGGTTTGGGTATAAGCTTCTCACAAACCAGAGCTTCTCACAACAAGCGTGATGCTTTCAGTAGGGCACGTGCCACCTTTGGGGACGAAACGATATCCGTTGCCTCTTATTGCTTTCAAAAAATTTCGAGTGTCAACATAGAACAACAGGAGTGTTGTGCGAATTTTTGTGATTTTTGGGGTTCGTTTGGATATGAATTAACTGAGTTTTCAATGCATTTATGTGCATAATTCAAATTTGAACTACATGCACATGCTCCAGTGCATATAAATTGGTTGGAAAATCAAATCTGTGTCCTTGTGTGCATGCTTAGGTCCCATGCAAGAAATGGGAATGAATTTGAAACACCAGGGCACCGTTGATTGCCGGCAAAACATTGAGATGCCTGGTTTTTAAATTCTAGTAAATCAAAAACTCGTCTGAAATTCATGAAACTTGGCATGCTATCATGGAGCGGCATCAACATGCCGTGGTACAAATTTTGTCCCATTTGGGGCAGGTTTGGGTATATGCTTCTCACAAACCGGAGCTTCTCACAACAAGCATGATGGTTTTCGGTAGGGAATGTCCCACCTTTGGGGACGAAACGATATCCATTGCCTCTTATTGCTTTCAAATTTTTTTCTCGTGTCAACATAGAACAACATGAGTGTTGTCAGAATTTTTGTGATTTTTCGGGGTTCGTTTGGACATTTTTATGTATTAACTGAATTTTCAATGCATTTTATGTGCATAATTCAAATTTGAACTACATGCACATGCTCCAGTGCATATAAATTGGTTGAAAAATCAAATATGTGTCCTTGGGTGCATGCTTAGGGCCCATGCAAGAAATGGGCATGAATATCAAACACCGGGGCACCGTTGATTGCCGGCGAAACATTGAGATGCCTGGTTTTTAAATTCTAGTAAATCCAAAATTCTGTTAACCATTCATGTGACGCCACGTGTCTTGGTTTTAATGGCTGTAGGAGGTGCCATGCAGACAGCTGCTTGACCTTGACTGAACAGGAGGCGTGCGAGCGCCGTCCGGTGCGCAGGCTGACCGAGAGGCGTGCAAGCTGTCCTCGAGTGCGCAGGCTCACCGGGAAGCGTGCGAGCTTTACGCTGCGCATGCTCACTGGGAAGCAAGCCCTTTGATTTCCATGGCCGCCTGCCTTGCTCGCGTCCTCTCCATTAATGGCGCCCAAGCCGAAGTTTAATTTGCTTTTTAAATATAAAACCCTCATCGTAAACGTTTTAGCTAGAACACCCGTATGCAAACCGATAGCTTCCCCAGGAAGCCAAGAGAAAATGTGCCGAGCGGGATTTCTGCAGCTCTTGGTCGCAAACGATTTAGATAGAACACCCGTATGCAAAGTGAGAGCAGCACAGGATTTGTGCATCCCTTCAACGCAAACGGTTGTTCTGGATGACCCGTGTGCAACCACGTACAAACAATTTGGTAAGATTTGCATCTGTCATATTGGGTACGTTGCCATTTGTCAAACTGGAAAGATTTACATTTGTTGATCTAGTAACGTTGCCATTTGTCAATCCTTGTAACACTGCGATTTGTCAAAATATGCAGCTAGAAATCATTAGCACTATGTAATTTTTGCAACTAAAATTTAGTAATTAAGCATAGATTTCATTCATAGATTAAGCAGTCATTCTTAATTTATACAAACAGTTCAACTCGACAGCTGAACCGACCAAACTTCTCCCCAATTGTTGCCAACCACGTACTGAAATAGCTAGTTCAACTATATATACTAGCTAAATTTAAGTATGTTGTACAGTTCGACCACACATCTATAGTCAGATGAACTGAACAAAATAGCCCCTAAATACTATTACTACCACGGAGGGGCTTTGTGCTACTTCCGGCAGCCTCTCCTCTGCCGAGCGCGCTCAGTAAGAGGCAGAGGAGGAGGAGCCTACCGACGAGCTGGACAAATGCAATACGGTGCCTGCCGCTGATGCACGTTCTGTGACGCTCGCCAGCTCGAACGCCCACTACCGCTCCAGACGATCCCTCTCGAAGCGCCCGGACTGCTCGTAGATCTCCTGATTCCTCGCCTCTACGTTGGCGTGTGCTGCGACCACGGCTGCGGTAAGGCTCTTTGCATGCTCGACGAGGCGCTTGTCACGCCCAAGATGCAACCCTATCCTAAAGGAACACGAAGGTCCCACCAAAGGATAGAAGCGCATCTTGAAGACGCTTTCGCAAGGTGGATATCATTACATCAACATTACATAATATTTGGGGATACATACAAGGTATACAAATGCCGCAAGAATACATCAATTCAATACATCATACATAAGATCAACATCCGACTATGGATGAAACATAAACAGAAACTCAAACGACATCTACCCTGCTAGCCCAGGCTGCCGACCTGGAACCTATCCCCTGATCGAAGAAGAAGCAGAAGAAGAACTCCAAAACAAGACATCGCTCTCGCGTCATGATCATCGCAAAACCTGTACCTGCAACTGGTGTTGTAGTAATCTGTGAGCCACGAGGACTCAGCAATCCCATTACCATGGGTATCAATACTAGCAAAGCTTAATGGGAAAGGAAAAGGGGTAAAGTGGTGAGGTTGCAGCAGCGACTAAGCATGTATGGTGGCTAACTTACGCCAACAAGAGCGAGAAGAGAAGCAACGGAACGGTCGTGAAACTAGCAATGATCAAGAAGTGATCCTGAACTCCTACTTACGTCAAACATAACCCAGAAACCGTGTTCACTTCACGGACTCCGCCGAGAAGAGACCATCACGGCTACACACACGGTTGATGCGTTTTAATTAAGGTCAAGTGTCAAGTTATCTACAACCGGATATTAACAAATTCCCATCTGCCACATAACCGCGGGCACGGCTTTCGAAAGATAATACCCTGCAGGGGTGTCCCAACTTAGCCCATCATAAGCTCTCATGGCCAACGAAGGATATTCCTTCTCCGGGAAGACCCGATCAGTCTCGGAATCCCGGTTACAAGACATTTCGACAATGGTAAAACAAAACCAGCAAAGCCGCCCGATGCGCCGACATCCCGATAGGAGCTGCACATATCTCGTTCTCAGGGCAACACCGGATAAGTCAAGCTACGAGTAAAACCAGACCTCGAGTTTCCCCGAGGTGGCCCCGCAGGCTGCTCGGTTCGGACCAACACTTAGAGAAGCACTGGCCCGGGGCGGTAAAATAAGATGACCCTCGAGAGAGCGACTCCCTAGGGAAAAGAAATAGGCTAGACAAATGGTAAAACCAAGGTTGGGCCTTGCTGGAAGAGTTTTATTCAAGGCGAACTGTCAAGGGGGTCCCATAAATCACCCAACCGTGTAAGGAACGCAAAATCCGGGAACATAACACCGGTATGACGGAAACTAGGGCGGCAAGAGTGGAACAAAACACCAGGCATAAGGCCGAGCCTTCCACCCTTTACCAAATATATAGATGCATTAATAAAATAGGAGATATTGCGATATCCCAACATAAACATAATCCAACATGGAGCAATCTTCATCTTCACCTGCAACTAGCAACGCTATAAGAGGGGCTGGGCAGAGCGGTAACATAGCCAAACAATGGTTTGCTAGGAAGGGTGACAAAGGTTAGAGGTTCATGGCAATTTGGGAGGCTTGAGGAGCAAGTGAATAGGTAGCGCAGCAAAGCGATAGAACGAAGCAACTAGCATAGCAATGATAGTAATGAGATCCAAGGTGACGGTCATCTTGCCTGAGATCCCGCTAGGAAGAAGAACGAGTCCATGAAGAAGATGAAGCCACGAAGACGAACGAATCCTCACGATCGCAACGACACGGGAACTATCGAGAAGAAGCACACAACAAGGTAAACACACCACACATGAATAAGGCATGATGCTCAATCAAGAATGATGCATGACGAAGCTATATGAAGCTACTCATGACAAGAGATGATGCATACAAGAACAACACATCAAAGCAAGTTTAAATGAGGCCGGAACTAACATATAACAAATCCGGTAAGTCCTCATATGCAAATTTCAAAATTGGTCCAGAACTGAATAAACATTATATTCAAGTTGTTAAACAGCAAGTTAAAGAGCACCATGATGATATACACGAAATTCTAGTCAAGTTACATATAAAGTTCATTAGATTCGGAGCTACGGCCTAGAAGATATGAGCAAAACAAGTTAAACATGGCATTGGTGCAAAATGCATACAAACATCAAGCAAACACCTCAAAATAAGGATGCAACACGATAATATGGAACTAGATACAATTCTAAGCAAGTTTCATATAGAGCACGCTCGAAACGGAGCAACGGTGCAACACATACACACCAAACAAGACATAGCAACAATCTGTCCAAAACAGCAACTAGGCATCTAGAAATCATCAAAACAATAAGCTACAGCAACTCAACATGAAAACAAAAGGCATGAACATGATTTACAGGTAAAGCACAACAAAACATGAACAGTAAGCTATCTCCAGAAATCACTAGAACATGCTCCAAAGGACATGGCAAGATTGCAAAATAATAACAGATTCACAGACTTAGCAGAAATTACTGGACATGACAGAAACAGCATCAGGTTGCAATGTTCAGAGCACGAAATCAACATGCTACAGGAACTTAACATGGCAAACCAAGGCATGGCATGAATCTACTCAAAGCATATGACAAAAGTCCCTTACTGACCATAAGCCAAAAAGAACGAGAAGATATGATGGCAAGCATGTGAACATAGCAAGTTTCGTTGTCAGGTTTCAGACTTAACAGAAAACAGAGCATGGCAGAAACTATAATATGAAGGCATCTTTGTGAGCTTGATGCACTCATCACAAAGCGATGCATGACAAAACAAGCATACCTACAGCAAGACGGCATGTTTATAAAGCTAACCATGGCAAGAACAAAAGCATAGCATGTATGGATCAACTCCAACAAGCTTGGCAACAATGAATATCATGTTAAGAATCTGCCAGAAATATTTTATAGCAAAAGTAGAGCAAGATCGAGACATGCTATGGCACTCCATAATTGCAAACAAGGGCAGCAACGGATCAATTACAACAATAGCTACAAAACATTCTTACTGAACATCTCCAAAAAATGCATGGATCACACTGTAGCATCAAGTTTACATGGCAACAAAATAACAGCAGACAAAGATTTTCTGTCTCTGAAATCAGAAACATTGCGGGGCCTAGTTTGCATGCTTGTGCTAGTCACCACAGAGATCACAAAAATACATGGCATACACCACTGGAAAGATGGCATGGCATACAACAAAACACATGTAGAGCTCATGCCCAAAAGATGCACAGATTAAATGCAACAAAAATAACAAATCACCAAGTTCTGATAAGAACCAGCAGATAACAGCAACTGGCACTCTTGCAACAATGATTTGGGCATCAAGATGGACCCTAATGAACATGGTTCTATTGAACAAAATGTAGAGCATCACGAGGCGAACATTTTGATATATCATATGCATGAATCGGAGCTATATGGAAGGAGATATGGCACGTTAAACAAGGCACCAGAATAAAGGGGATCTCGGGGACTTAGTGAAAAATCACCTCCGCGAAAAGTCAACGCGGGACGGCGGGATCCGGGACGGGGCGCGGGCGCGTTTGGTTCTCCGGACCGGTGGATCTCATCCAACCGGCCGGATCCGGCGAAGGGGCGGTGGCTGGCGCCGGAGGAGGCGGCGGCCGGCGGCGTCGACGAGGACCGGGCGGCGGGTGAGGTCGGCGCCGACGCACGGGATCGCGACGGCGGGGTGCGGACGGGCGGCGGGCGGCGCTCCGGCGAGGAGAGGCACCGGCGGCAGAGGTCGGAGGGACGGAGCTCGGGCGGCGCTCGGCGGAACGGGCGGCGGAGGGCGTCGCCGGCGAACGAAACCCGCGGACTCGGGCGCGGGACGACATGGCGGGAGGCGGGCGGCGGCGTCCTTCGGGCCCGGGCGGGCCCGATCTGGGCCGGAAGGGCCGCGCGGGGTGAGGGTCGGCGGCGGACAGGTGTCGCGCCCGGATTCGTCGCGGGGGCGGTGGTGGACATGTCCGGTGGGAGGAGAAAGCGTCCGGCGGCGCGGGGAGGAAGATGGCTAGGGTTTGGACCCGGGAATTTTCGGGGGGAGAGGCATATTTATAGGTAGAGGGAGCTAGGAGAGTCCAAACGGGGTGCGGTTTTCGCCCACGCGATCGTGATCGAACGACCGAGAGCATGGCGGAGACTTAGAGGGGTTTTGGGGCTGTTTGAAAGGAGGGTTTGCTGCAACACACAGAAGGACCTTGCGGATGCCCGGTTAACCGTTGGAGTACCAAACGACCTCCAAATGGAACGAAACTTGACCGGTGGTCTACCGGTGGTATACCAAGGCCACTTGACAAGAATCGGTCCATTCCGAGAACGTTTGACACCCGCTCATGAAAGACAAACAAGAGGGATACGCCGGAGGAGGTGGGAGTGCCGGATTGCAAAACGGACAACGGGGAAAATGCTCGGAAGCATGAGACAAAACACATATGCAAATGTGAAGCACATGACGACATGATATGAAGTGCAGATGATGACATGACAAAATGCAACACGCAAGCAGATGACATGGCAACGACAGCGAATAACTGGGAGACACCTGGCGCATCGGATCCGGGGCGTTACAGCGCTCCTCCTCTTCTCGTAGGAACTCGATGTAGCGCGCAAGGTCGCTGACGCACGTGCGGGCCTCCACCTCTGCCCCCCTCCTTCGGGTGGCGGTGGCGGAGCGGGTGATGATCCCGGCGGTCGAAGGTGGGCTGGCGGCCATGGCGGCCAATGATGGGGTGGCGGCCACGACCACCACCTCCCGCCTTTGGGCCGCGGTGGCGGAGCGGGTGATGGCCACGGTGGCCGGCAGTGGGGTGGCGGCCACGACGGCCACCTCCCGCCTTCGGGCCATGGCGGCGGAGCGGGAGATGGCCCTGGCTTTTGACGGTGGTGTGGCGGCAACGGCGGCCGGCAACAGCTGCCGAGGGCAGCGGCGGCGGAGCATGTGGTGGGTGTTCTGCGCACACCCAACCGGGACCCCACGCGCACTACACTACGCCGGGGACTGCGCCGCCGCTGCGGTGTAGCCTCCCAGCTGGAGCTGTCCTCTGATGACGGCGGAGTGGCTGAGCGACAACGACGGACCGGTGCCATTGGCGATTGTGGAAGAAGCAGACGAGGTAAGCTACAGGGAGGGAGGGGAAAATGCGACGCAGGACTTTCCGGCCGTGAGGGTTTTTATAGCAGGCCGGTAAGCATTGGGATTTGGGGGGATTTCACTGAGTCGGGCGGGAAGCTTGCGCGGGAACCTGTGAGGTTGCGTGGGAACAGGCTCACCGACGATTCATTGGCGCCACCATTTGGCCAAAAGAACGCCCCCGCGCACTGCGCAAGCTTGCGCTGTAAGCTGTCTGCGACAGCGGGGTGACAAGACGTGCGAGAGGAGCACGAGAGGACACGTACACATACAGTTAATAAAAAAACATTTGCGATTTAGTTACCTACTATACCCCCGTCCTGGTTTATAAGTAGGATTTATTAACTAATAAAAGACAAATGCATGTCGCCATAGATTATATCGTTGGAGTCCTATTTGAACATAGTTTCCAGCTATACAATTTTTGTAACATGCACAGTTTGTCTTATTTGCCATGTATCACTGTGTCGTCCTCTGCTCGCGTCCCTTGGCAAGCTCTGCTCGCCGTTAGGCGCCGCGGCGTGTTGTGCTCGTTGTTAGGCACCGCGGCGCGCTCGGTCGCGTCCGTTGGCACGCTCTGCTCGCGTCCGTCGGCGCGCTCGGCTTGTGGACAGCTTTTCCTTGAGGCAACCGCAGAGCGCTCTGCTCGCGTCCCTCCGCGCGCGCTCTGCCGGTGGTTGGGCGTGCGCACGATCACATCGGGGGCCCCATATGCATGCGGGTGCACCGTGCGCGTTGCCACGCGATGCAGTTACGTGCGGCACGATGGAGTTACGCGCTGCAAATTAGAACTGCCATCAGGGCCTGCCAATATTCCTGGCCGTCCGGCTTCCCCTTTAATTCCCGCGGCCATTATAACCTTAGTCTCTTCAACCTTTCGATCATGCCCCACAACACAACAAGCACACCCACGACGACACATAGAGAGGGGATGTCCGGCGGCGCACCAGTGGAGTTCGGCGAGCATAGAGTGGAGACCCACGCGAGGGAGACAGATCTCTCAGTGGTGTACACCATCAACCTGGCCGTGGTGGACGACTACATCAACAGCGTTGAGCAGTTGGTTGCTGGAGACAAGTACAAGGTGGTCGGCATCGACCTCCAGTACACCGCCGGTCGTCCCGGCATAGATCATAAGGTTGTCGTTGCCCAGTTGTGCGTGCGCCATCATGTCCTCATCTACCACTACTGCATGGCCACAGAGACTTGCGACCGTTTCAACAGGTTTGTCAACAGCACCGACTACAAGTTCGCCACGGTGGATACCAAAGACGATGTAAAAGCGTTCAGTGTTACGGGCTTGGCCTGCAAGAGCCTTATCGAAATCCGTGACCACTACAGGGTCTGGGGCAGCACAAAGCGGGACTCCTTGGTCGAACTCGCCTCGGCCATCATCGACCCCTACTATGAAAAGATGAAGCAGGATGCCCAGAGAACAAGTCCCGTATCCTGGCAAAAGGCCTGGATGCGGCAACTGGATGAACCTCACCTCAGGTTCGTGGCCAAGAGCGTGTACACATGCTACGAGATGCACAGGCGGATCGTTGACATGAGGAAGTGCCTCATTACCCAAATCGACGAGCCCGGATCGAGCCACAAGAAGAGCAAGCGTCACAAGAAGTAGATGATGATTAGATGATCGTTTATGCTAGTTAATCATGCATGTAATATATAGTTTACTTTATTGGTGTGTGTGGAATATATATATATGTTGTTGTTCTGTATGCAATCCCATCGCACAACACACACGTCTTATTAGCAGCAACCGTTTGTGTTCTTATCGGTCTTCAGACACATTTCTGATTACAGACCTGTTTGCCGCGTATCACACACATCTTGTTAAGTTGAACCGTTTCTGTTCTCATGTCTCAACGCAAACAGTTCATCTGAGTGAACCGCATGTCGTATATCGCACACACCTTTGATCTGGCTGACCGTTTCTTTTGTGTTGCCTAATCACAAACAGTTCATCCGAGTGAACCGTATGCTGTGTATCGCACATGCCTCCATCTGGCTGCCTATTTCCTTTGTTCCTCCTCATCGCAAATAGTTCATTGAGCTGAACCATATGCCCTTCATCGCATATGCAACTAAAACCTGAATCGTGTTTGATGCATCCGTCATCGCAAACGTTTTACACATTTTTGACGGTTTTCATACAGCACCGTTTGCGATTATGGCATCGCACACAGTTTCTCGAAGGGTCTCTGATCGTAGTGTCGCGTTAGCAGCATCCTGTAGTAGTGCAAGAACATCATCTGTGGTCATCTAACCAAAGGACAGTACGGCCGTGTGAGTGCACTGGAAACTATTGGGGAACGTAGTATTTCAAATTTTTGCCTACGATCACGCAAGATCTATCTAGGAGAAGCATAGCAATGAGCGGGGAGAGTGTGTCCATGTACCCTCATAGACTGAAAGCGGAAGTGTTTAGTAACGCGGTTGATGTAGTCGAACGTCTTCGCGATCCAACCGATCCAACTACCAAACGCACGTCACCTCCGCGATCTGCACATGTTCAGCTCGGTGACGTCCCTCGAACTCTTTACCCAGTTGAGGCCGAGGGAGAGTTCCATCAGCACGACGGCGTGGTGACGGTGATGATGAAGTTACCGGCGCAGGGCTTCGCCTAAGCACTACGACGATATGACCGAGGTGTGTAACTGTGGAGGGGGGCACCGCACACAGCTAAAAGATCAACTTGTGTGTCTTTGGGTGCCTCCTGCCCACGTATATAAAGGAGGGGGAAGAGGAGGCCGGCCTAGGAGGGGCGCGCCTATAGGGGGAGTCCAACTAGGATTCCCAATCCTACTTGGAGTCCCCTTCCTTTTCCAAGAGGGGTGAGAGGGAAGGAGTAGGAGAGGGAGAAGGAAAGAGGGGGGCGCTGCCCCCTCCCTAGTCCAATTCGGACCAGCCCATGGGGGGGCGCGTGGCCTCCCCTTGTGGCCCTTCTCTCCTTTCCACTAAGGCCCATGAAGGCCCAATACTTCCCCCTGGCGAATTCCCGTAACTCTCCGGTACTCCGAAAAATACCCGAACCACTCAGAACCATTCCGATGTCCGAATATAGCCTTCCAGTATATCGATCTTTATGTATCGATCATTTTGAGACTCCTCGTCATGTCCGTGATCTCATCCGGGACTCCGAACAAACTTCGGTCATCAAATCACATAACTCATAATACAAATTGTCATCGAACGTTAAGCGTGCGGATCCTATGGGTTCGATAACTATGTAGACATGACCGAGACACATCTCCGGTCAATAACCAATAGCGGAACCTGGATGCTCATATTGGCTCCTACATATTCTACGAAGATCTTTATCGGTCAAACCGCATAACAACATACGTTGTTCCCTTTGTCATTGGTATGTTACTTGCCCGAGATTCGATCGTCGGTATCATCATACCTAGTTCAATCTCTTTACCGGCAAGTCTCTTTACTCGTTCCGTAATGCATCATCCCGCAACTAATTCATTAGTCACATTGCTTGCAAGGCTTATAGTGATGTGCATTACTGAGAGGGCCCAGAGATACCTCTCCGATACTTGGAGTGACAAATCCTAATCTCGATCTATGCCAACCCAACAAACACCTTTGGAGACACATGTAGAGCGTCTTTATAATCACCCAGTTACGTTGTGACGTTTGATAGCACACAAGGTGTTCCTCCGGTATTCGGGAGTTGCATAATCTCATAGTCAGAGGAACATGTATAAGTCATGAAGAAAGCAATAGTAGTAAAACTCAACGATCATAATGCTAAGCTAACGGATGGGTCTTGTCCATCACATCATTCTCTAATGATATGATCCCGTTCATCAAATGACAACACATGTCTATGGTCAGGAAACTTAACCATCTTTGATTAACGAGCTAGTCTAGTAGAGGCATACTAGGGACACTTTGTTTTGTCTATGTATTCACACATGTATCAAGTTTCCGGTTAATACAATACTAGCATGAATAATAAACATTTATCATGATATAAGGAAATAAAATAATAACTTTATTATTGCCACTACGGCATATTTCCTTCAGTCTCCCACTTGCACTAGAGTCAATAATCTAGTTCGCATCGCCATGTGATTTAACACCAATAGTTCACATCGTCATGTGATTTAACACTCTATAGTTCACATCGCCATGTGACCAATACCCAAAGGGTTTACTAGAGTCAATAATCTAGTTCACATCGCCATGTGATTAACACCCAAAGAGTACTAAGGTGTGATCATGTTTTGCTTGTGAGAGAGGTTTAGTCAATGGGTCTGCCACATTCAGATCCGTATGTATTTTGCAAATTTCTATGTCTACAATGCTCTGCACAGAGCTACTCTAGCTAAATTCTCCCACTTTCAATATGTATACAGATCGAGACTCAGAGTCATCCAAAGCGTGCATCGACGTAACTCTTTACGACGAACTCTTTATCACCTCCATAACCAAGAAATATTTCCTTATTGCACTAAGGATAATTTTGACCGTTGTCAAGTGATCCACTCCTGGATCACTATTGTACCCTCTTGCCAAACTCATGGTGAGGTTCACAATAGGTCTGGTACACAGCATAGCATACTTCATAGAACCTATGACTGAGGCATAGGGAATGAATTTTCATTCTCTTTCTATTTTCTGCCGTGGTCGGGTTTTGAGTCTTTACTCAACTTCACACCTTGCAACACAGGCAAGAACTCCTTCTTTGACTGTTCCATTTTGAACTACTTAAAAAACTTGTCAAGGTATGTACTCATTGAAAAAACTTATCAAACGTCTTGTTCTATATTCTATAGATCTTGATGCTCAATATGTAAGCAGCTTCACCGAGGTATGTCTTTGAAAAACTCCTTTCAAACACTCCTTTATGCTTTCCAGAAAAAATCTACATTATTTCTGATCAACAGTATGTCATTCACATATACTTATCAGAAATGCTGTAGTGCTCCCACTCACTTTCTTGTAAATACAAGCTTCACCGCAAGTCGGTATGAAACCATATGCTTTGATCACCTTATCAAAGCGTATATTCCAACTCTGAGATGCTTGCACCAGTCCATAGATGGATCGCTGGAGCTTGCACACTTTGTTAGCACCTTTAGGATTGACAAAACCTTCTTATTGCATCATATACAACTCTTCTTTAAGAAATCCATTAAGGAATGTAGTTTTTTAATCCATTAAGGAATGTAGTTTTTTACATCCATTTGCTAGATTTCATGAAATGTGGAAATTGCTAATATGATTCGGACAGACTTTAAGCATCGATACGAGTGAGAAAATCTCATCGTAGTCAACATCTTGAATTTGTCAAAAACTCTTTTCGACAAGTCGAGCTTTGTAGATAGTAACACTACTACCAGCGTCCGTCTTCCTCTTGAAGATCCATTTATTCTCAATGGCTTGCCGATCATCGGGCAAGTCCACTAATGTCCATAATCTGTTCTCATGCATGGATCCTATCTCAGATTTCATGGCCTTAAGCCATTTTGCGGAGTCTGGGCTCATCATCGCTTCCTCATAGTTCGTAGGTTCGTTATGGTCAAGTAACATGACCTCCAGAACAGGATTGCCGTACCACTCTGGTGCGGACCTTACTCTGGTTGACCTACGAGGTTCGGTAGTAACTTGATCTAAAGTTTCATGATCATCATCATTAGCTTCCTCACTAATTGGTGTAGGCATCACCGGAACTGATTTCTATGATAAACTACTCTCCAACTCGAGAGAAGGTATAATTACCTCATCAAGTTCTACTTTCCTCCCACTCACTTCTTTCGAGAGAAACTCCTTCTCTAGAAAGAATCCATTCTTAGCAACGAATATCTTGCCTTCGGATCTATGATAGAAGGTGTACCCAACAGTCTCCTTTGGGTATCCTCTGAAGACACATTTCTCCGATTTGGGTTCGAGCTTATCAGGATGAAGTTTTTTCACATAAACATCACAGCCCCAAACTTTAAGAAACGACAGCTTAGGTTTCTTGCCAAACCACAGTTCATATGGTGTCGTCTCAACGGATTTAGATGGTGCTCTATTTAACGTGAATGCAGCTGTCTCTAATGCACAACCCCAAAACGATAGTGATAAATCGGTAAGAGACATCATAGATCACACCATATCTAATAAAGTACGGTTATGACGTTCGGACACACCATTACGTTGTGGTGTTTCAGGTGGCGTGAGTTGCGAAACTATTCCACATCATTTCAAATGAAGACCAAACTCGTAACTCAAATATTCGTCTCCGCGATCAGTTCGTAGAAACTTTATTTTCTTGTTACGATGATTTTCCACTTCACTCTGAAATTCTTTGAACTTTTCAAATGTTTTAGACTTATGTTTCATTAAGTAGATATACCCATATCTGCTCAAATCATCTGCAAAATAACGATACCCGTCGCGAGCCTCAACACTCATCGGATCGCATACATCAGTATATATTATTTCCAATAAGTCAGTTGCTCGCTCCATTGTTCCGGAGAACGGAGTCTTAGTCATCTTGCCCATGAGGCATGGTTCGCAAGCATCAAGTGATTCATAATCAAGTGATTCCAAAAGCCCATCGGCATGGAGTTTCTTTATGCGCTTTACACCAATATGACCTAAACGGCAGTGCCACAAATATGTTGCACTATCATTATCAACTTTGCATCTTTTGGCATCAATATTATGAATATGTGTATCACTATGATCGAGATTCAATAAACCATTCACCTTGGGTGTATGACCACAGAATGTTTTATTCATGTAAACAGAATAACAATTATTATTTGATTTAAATGAATAACCCTATTGCAATAAACATGATCCAATCATATTATGCTCAACGCAAACACCAAACAACATTTATTTTAGGTTTAACACTAATCCCGAAGGTAAAGGGAGTGTGCGATGGTGATCTTATCAACCTTGGAATCACTTCCAACACAAATCGTCACCTTGCCCTCAAGTAGTCTTTGTTCATTTTGTAACTCATGTTTCGAGTTACTAATCATAGCAACTGAACCAGTATCAAATACCCAGGGGCTACTATGAACACTAGTAAAGTACACATCAATAACACGTATATCATATATACTTTTGTTCACTTTGCCATCCTTCTTATCCGCCAAGTATTTGGGGCACTTCCGCTTCCAGTGACCATTTCCTTCGCAATAGAAGCACTCAGTTTCAGGCTTGGGTCTAGCTTTGGGCTTTCTCATGGGAGTGGCAACTTGCTTGCCATTCTTCTTGAAGTTCCCTTTCTTTCCCTTGCTCTTTTACTTGAAACTAGTGGTCTTATCAACCATCAACATTTGATGCTTTTCTTGATTTCTACCTTCATCGATTTCAGCATCACGAAGCGCTCGGGAATCGTTTTTGTCATCCCTTCCATATTATAGTTCATCACGAAGTTCTAGTAACTTGGTGATAGTGACTAGAGAACTTTGTCAATCACTATTTTATCTGGAAGATTAACTCCCACTTGATTCAAGCGATTGTAGTACTCAGACAATCTGACCACATGCTCACTGGTTGAGCTATTCTCCTCCATCTTGTAAGCAAAGTACTTGTCAGAGGTCTCATACCTCTCGACTCGGGCATGAGTCTGAAATACCAATGTCAGCTCTTGGAACAGCTTATATGCTCCGTGGCGTTCAAAACGTTTTTGAAGTCCCGGTTCTAAGTCGTAAAGCATGGTGCACTAAACTATCAAGTAGTTATCATACCGAGCTTGCCAAACGTTCATAACGTCTGCATTTGCTCCTGCAATAGGCCCGTCACCTAGTGGTGCATCAAGGACATAATTCTTCTGTGCAGCAATGAGGATAATCCTCCGATCACGGACCTAGTCCGCATCATTGCTACTATCATCTTTCAACATAGTTTTTCTCTAGGAACATATCAAAAATAAACGGGGAGCTACATCGCGAGCTATTGATCTACAACATAGTTATGCAAATACTATCAGGACTAAGTTCATGATAAATTAAAGTTCGATTAATCATATTACTTAAGAACTCCCACTTAGATAGACATCCCTCTAGTCATCTAAATGATCACGTGATCCATATCAACTAAACCGTGTCTGATCATCACGTGAGATGGAGAAGTTTTCAATGGTGAACATCACTATGTTGATCATATCTACTATATGATACACGCTCGACCTTTCGGTCTCAGTGTTCCGAGGCCATATCTGCATATGCTAGGCTCGTCAAGTTTAACCAGAGTATTCTGCGTGTGCAAAACTGGCTTGCACCCGTTGTATGTGAACGTAGAGCTTATCACACCCGATCATCACGTGGTGTCTCAGCATGAAGAACTATCGCAACGATGCATACTCAGGAAGAACACTTATACCTTGAAATTTAGTGAGAGATCATCTTATAATGCTACCGCCGTACTAAGCAAAATAAGATGCATAAAGGATAAACATCACATGCAATTAATATAAGTGATATGACATGGCCATCATCATCTTGTGCCTTTGATCTCCATCTCCAAAGCACCATCGTCACCGGCTTGACACCTTGATCTCCATCGAAGCATCGTTGTCGTCTCGCCAACTATTGCTTCTATGACTATCGCTACCTCTTAGTGATAAAGTAAAGCAATTACATGGCAATTGCATTTCATACAATAAAGCGACAACCATATGACTCCTGCCAGTTGTCGATAACTGTTACAAAACATGATCATCTCATACAACAATTTATATCATCACGTCTTGACCATATCACATCACAGCAAGCCCTGCAAAAACAAGTTAGACGTCCTCTACTTTGTTGTTGCAAGTTTTACGTGGCTCACTACTAGAAAAAGGCTATAGCTAATATGGACATTAATGGCGCACCATGTATGTGGTGAGCCACAGCTATATAGCAGTGGCGCACCAGATATAGGTGCGCCATTAATGTCCATATTACTAATGGCGCACCAGGTGAAAAGTGCGTCATTATTAAGTTTGACCAAGGTTTGACCCAGTCATACACATAGTAATGGTGCTTTTTGTATAGGTGCGCCATTACTAAGTTGACATAGTAATGGCACACCTTTACAAAGTGCGCCATAACTATGTGTATGACTGGGTCAAACCTTGGTCAAACTTAGTAATGGCGCACTTTACATATGTGCGCCATAACTATGTCAAACTTAGTAATGGCGCACCTATACAAAGTGCGCCATTACTAACTTTGACCAAGGTTTGACCAAGTCATACACATAGTAATGGCGCACTTTGTGAAGGTGCGCCATTACTAAATGCACCCCCCCCCCCCCCCCGTGGACCGCATTTTCAGTTTTAAAAAAATAAAAAAAATGATGGAAATGTCAAAAAAGTAAAAGAAAATAAGTTTCCCATGTGATATGTGGTCTAGTTGTTGGGAAAATTTGCAAATATGAATTTCGACTTTATTTGCAAAATCCCTCTGGAATTTAGTAAAATGGGCATAACTTTTGCATACGAACTCGGATTAAAAAGTTTTTTATATGAAAAATCATCTACTCGAAAAGTTACATCCGAATTCAACCGGGGGAACCCCGTTGAAGATTTTTAGAATCCCCAAAAACCTAACCGAATAAAAGATACTAGGCTTTTAAGATCTAGAGGGGGGAAATGGAAAAAAAATTCAAACTTAGTAATGGCGCACCATTTGCTAGGTGCGCCACGAGTAACAAAAAAATTTGGTTTGGAATTTTTTTTGTTAAAAATGTTCAAAATATGATACGTAATATGACCGGGAAGTTTGAAATATTTTTTCAAAATTTCATCACACTCATGAACATGAACAAAGTCCTAGACATCAACAAGGTTTAATAGGATTGACATGATAGATATATCAACAAGTGCCTGTCAAGTGAGCTGGTGCTGGGGTTGGATAGAACTTAGAAGTTAAGCGAGCTTGGGCTGGAGTAGTGTGAGGATGGGTGACTTTCCAGGAAGTTTGACCACGGAGTGCGATTTGACTTGAGATTAAGCATATTGATCCGAGATTAAGCCATAGTGACCCGAGATTAAGAAAAAAACAAAAAAAATTGAAAAAAAAAATCTGAATTTTTTTTTGAAAAAAATTTGTTATTAATGGCGCACTTCTATGTGGTGCGCCATTACAATTTGTTACTAGTGGCGTGTTAATAGTGGCGCACCTATAGTACGCCATTAATAGCAAAAACTGATGCGCCACTAATAGCCTTTTTTCTAGTAGTGGCTGCTACGGGCCTCTAGCAAGAACCGTTCTTACCTACGCATCAAAACCACAACGATTTTTCATCAAGTGTGATGTTTTAACCTTCAACAAGGACCGGGCGTAGTCAAACTCGATTCAACTAAAGTTGGAGAAATAGACACCCACTAGCCACATGTGTGCGAAGCACTTCGGTAGAACCAGTCTCATGAACGCGGTCATGTAATGTCAGTCCAGGCCGCTTCATCCAACAATATCGCCGAATCAAAGTATGACATGCTAGTAAGCAGTATGACTATTATCGCCCACAACTCTTTGTGTTCTACTCGTGCATATAACATTTACGCATAGACCTGGCTCGGATGCCACTGTTGGGGAACGTAGTATTTCAAAATTTTGTCTACGATCACGCAAGATCTATCTAGGAGAAGCATAGCAACGAGCGGGGAGAGTGTGTCCACGTACCCTCATAGACCGAAAGCGGAAGCGTTTAGTAACGCGGTTGATGTAGTCGAACGTCTTCGCGATCCAACCGATCCAAGTACCGAACGCACGGCACCTCCGCGATCTGCAGACGTTAAATCACCTCATATTTTTTTGATCTCTGTTCGTGGGGAGCTCATCAGTTCATCAGTTCGTCCGTTCGTGTGCAGCATATCAGTTCATCAGTTCGTCTGGAGCTTTCTCAGCCGTCAAGTACTACTACAAAGCAGAAAGGATCTTTCTAAGTTAGTTAATAGCAAAATGCCGTGCCTCTTGTGCTGCAAGACTGCTAGTTCTTCAACTAAAAAATATGCATTTCGCTTGGCATACTTTCTGGATGTGGTATTACATGATATCAGTCCCAAAAAGGTATAATTTTCTTCTATTGTCAAGTTCAATTTTCTCTAGTATGTATGTTCTGAAGATGATGAGAGAATGGTCTGGTGGAGACGATGCATGCTTATTTGCTTTTTATCATGATATGTAAAAGATGCTGGTAGCTCCAGGTCCTATACTACAACAATTCATTGATAAAAAATATATCAGTTCAATACATACTTGGAAAAAAGTTCAATATTAAGTGTTCTCTGCCTATACTTACATTAGCTAGTCTTTCCTTATAAGTCTGGCCTAGAGTGTGCATGTCCAGATAGTGCCTAGAAGAAGTGAAGATAAGAAACGATCTCTGTATTGATGTTTCGGGTTTCCATTGGAGATCTTCATTCTTCCTTATGTCGTATTTTATTAATACTTGTAGGGCAGAACATCTGGAAGTTGTTCAAGAATGGTTTCATCATCAAAAAGAAGCCGTAGAGCTTCACTCCAGGTCTCTGCAAAAGAGGGCGCATGAGGCGAAGCAAAAGGGCGACCATAGTGGCTATGGTTTGTAGCTGCAACTTTAATTGGCACAATGGTCTTGATTACCAGCTCATGGCCCTTTACTGCTTGTGTTGTCGAGGGAGCCTGGGGCTGCTGCTGACTCCGCCACCGCTTCAGCGTCCATCGTGAGTGGCATTGGCCGCCCTCTGGTATGTTGCTATGCTACATCTCTGCATGTATTTTATTTGGGGATGTAAGTCTCTCTATAGATCTGGAGTATTCACGGTTAAATCAATGTATATTGATGTAATTAATTCGAGCTTCATTCCTACCTCCAAGCATGTTTGGGCTGTCAAAATTCCTTTGAAAATAAAAGTGTTTATGTGGTTTGTCCATAAACAGGTTATTTTAACCAAGGATAACTTGATTAAGCGTAATTGGACAGGACCTACGAGGTGTAGCTTCTGTGATCGGGACGAGACGATCAAACATCTCTTTTTTGATTGCCCGTTTGCCAGAGTACTTTGGCGGACGGTTCACATTGCTTTTAATATTACTCCACCGAATTCTGTCACTACGTTATTTGGGACATGGCTCACTGGGATTGAGCCTGAATTAGCGAGACATATTCGTGTTGGAGTTTGCGCTTTGTTGTGGACTATCTGTACTTGCAGAAATGATTTGGTTTTTAACAGAACATCACGTATTCACTTTTTGCAGGTTATTTTCCGAGCCACGGCCGTGATCCGTTCATGGTCGCTACTCACTCCGATGGAGGCCAGGGAGCATTTGGTTACTGGATCTATCCGCTGGGAGATGGTAGCTCGGGATATCTTCAACCGGTTTGGATGGCGGTCATGTAGTAGGATAGGCAATTAGTTTACCTATCTATCTTTAGCCAGCCGGTTTTGGCGTCTTATCTTGGCTAGTCTGTGTGTCCAGCCTCTTTAGCTCTGTGTGAGCTGTCTTTTTATTACTTTTCAGTCGGAGACTTTGGAACCTTGTTGGAACCTTTTATTTCGTTAATAAGATGGCCGTATGCATCACTCTGATGCAGAGGCCGGGGAGATCCCCTTTTCGAAGAAAAAAAAGTCTCTCTATAGATCATGTTCTGAATAATGTAAATGGATGAGGTTGCTAGGAAGATCTGCATTAGAGAATGCTTTGCTGGAAAACCTTCTATTAGCATTATTACACAACGAACTCTCCTTAGACATAGGCCGTAAATCTTGAGACTATTTCCGCCATTTTTTGTGCCCTTGAGTTTTTGGAAATTCTAAATTTTGTTGTTTTCAACTTGATGTAATACAAAGATATGTACAAACGTTCAGAAACAAAATCTGATACGTGACTGGGCCACTATGTTGTTTCATCTTGCCGCGAGATTGTAGGCTAACTGTAATTTCCACCCTTCCCTTACTTCTCTCACCCCCGACTCCCCATGTAACTCTTGCTACTCTTTGTAACCGCTTGATGCTGTTAATATATGTTCAGGCAGGCGAAAGCCCGCCGTTGACGCGTCAAAAAAAAAATGTAATACAAAGATATATGCCATGGGTTTGAGACTACATCTCTACTATTGCAATTGCTTGCTGGTGTTTATTAGTAGATATACAAGTATGGATTCACGCCTGACTATTATAATAAAGATATATGCCATAAGTTCGAATGCCAGACCTTGGTAAGTTCTCCTTGACAAAACATCATCTCTCATATTTGTTCCTACTTTTGTAGGTTGCAGCAGAAACAAGATGCACAAGTTCATTTTTTGTATGCTTTTCAGTACATCTACTTCCTGGCGGTGAGTCATATTTCCTTTGTGTTTCCATCTTCATATATAGCACAAACAAGTGCTTGTGGTTATGCTTCAGAATGAGCACCGTTCTTATGCTTACAAGAATTTTGCACTCATACTGTTATGCATCAGTTCAAGTCGCTTGTGGAGTTTTATATATATGCAATTGGATTAGAGCACCATGCTCTCACCTAAAAGTTTGAAAAAACATTGCTTTCAGTTCTGGTAACATATATTTTTGTTTCAGTTTTGCTAATTCTTTCTCCAATGGTCTTTATATATTATCTTTTATATGTATTACTATATGAAAAAATGTTGCCTTCAGCAAGCAATCTTGCTCAGTTTTCTGGTTAAAAAAACAGACAACATAGATTACTACCATGGGAATTCAAAGAAATGTCATCTATAAAAATAGTACAATTTGTGAGCTTCTTGCAGACTAATGATGAGTTACTAGATAAACTAAGAGTCATCGTTTGTGGGCTCGTGGCCGGAACACCAAGCTCAAGTTGTGGTCCAGTATGTCAGAAAAATTTAGTTCACCTTCGTAGGCTTTTTCACTTCATCTTATCAAAAGCAAAAAAATCAAATGTGTTTCATAGGATTTGCTATATACGTGTACACCTTTGTAGGCTTTTTCAGTTCAAGTTTTGCTAGCAAAAAATAGATTTGTGGCAGTTCAACATAGTTTGTTTTCAGAAAAGTTCCATGGTATTTCTTCGGCTGCAGCATGTACATGCATCCCTACAAAAAAATGGTGAGCATACCGCCAGTTGCACGCTGCTGCCCCCATCCTCTGCATTTTTCTTCTTGGAGCCAAGCTGTTGTTGCTAATACGTTTGGATTTGATAAATAAGATAAAGAATAAAAGGGACGGGTGAAGAGAGAGCAAGGGAGCCAGTCTTCTTGAAACATTGCATCCGAGTTGATTCTGGCTGCCTCACGAGTTTACAACTAACTTATTTTTGTGTGGTTCGTGCAGTCCTATAGGTGTTTGTGTTCATGCCTACAAGTGATTTGTTGTGAAGTTAGGCAAGATGAAGCTGGGACAAGGCCGAATCGTGTGGCAGCGCCGCCTCCTTCTAGTGCGTCGCCTCCTCCTTCCAGCGTGCCGCCACCGCCGCAACCCTCCACCGTCAAGGTCGCACGTGTGTCTTCCTCAGTCCAACCCCATGGCATTAGGGTGGTCGAGTTCGTCACGAGTAGCAGTCCATGGCTGTCGGGTTCAACTTTCCTCATCGCGAGGCTTGTACTCTTCTCCTACGAGCTCTCTCTCACTTCTGTTGTTCATTTTTACTGCTGCTTCAATTTCCTTGTGATGCAAAATCTTGCTGATGAACATTACTGGTTTATATTTTATATGGTCGTTTGGTGCACAGGAAACAGTGTGTGTACACCACATTTTGGGGTTTGATTTTGGAAGGTTCACACATCCGTATTAGAGAGATTCATCGGACACAATTTTGTAAGGTTCTAAAATTCCTAGAGCATCAGTCCAACGACGTATCGGGGTATATTGTGTTGCTTGCGATTTTTTGTATGCTTGTATGTACAAAAAAATGGTAGAGTTACTGCTTTGATGTGTTGTGGTGTGAATGTTGTTGATGTTCAAAGTTTGTGCAGAGAAAGACTTCAAAAACTCGTGTCGCCAATGGAATGAATTACTAGAAGTTCAAATTTGCTAATATCTACAGTACTAGTAGTTCATTTTGCTACTAATCCCGTTTGTCTATAGTTCATTTTGCTAATAAATATTCTTCTACATGTCTTTACATCGTCCGTACAACATGTATTCCTTTTGGAAGTTAAGTCAATGTATTTCATCTCTTTTGATCGGATTAATGCTTGATTTTGGTGATAGCAATTTTTATCTCTGGTATCCTGAAATGAGCCAGTAACTTAGAATTTTTTTGCTAGCTTTGGAATTGTAAAAACACAACAAGTTCACAATTTAAAAAATTGCAAGTTCAACACGACGTCCTAGATAAGTTTGGGAAAAAAAGCTCAAAAAAAAAGAAACCCCACTGAAATTCAAATGGTAAAAGTTCAAGTCGTAAAATGAGAGAAGTCCAGAACATCGTTGAAAAAAAAAAATGTTAGTTAAAAAAACACACAAACATTTTCTTTAAAAAAATGGTCATTCAGTTCAACGATATAAACCATGCAAGTTCGGGGACGAAATACTTTGAACCGTTGAAAAGTTACGAGGAAAACCATACAGAAAAAACGGACTAAAGTCTAGTCTGTGAAAACACGCTCAGTACAAATCCATGTGGACATCCGATCAAGTACTTTTTTTTGGAACCATTCAAAACTACTGTCAAAAATATCTCAGTACAAACACAAACATACATCAGTACAAGTACTCTGTTTTTTAGACAGAAAAAACAACACGATGGGTTTCACCTTATTCAAAATTACTCTTAAACGGTTGCGAAGTAGAGAAAACGTTCAACATGACTAAGTTTTGCATTTTCGATAGCTATCCAACGTATATTATTTGCCCCATTTCGACAAACTTTAAAAAAATCGTGTTCAAAATCAAATTTGACTGTATTCAAATTCGTTTTTAAACCGTAAAGAATTAGAAAAACATTTCTATATGAAAATTTGTGCATTTTCCATAGCTTTCCAATGCCGTATCATTTGCGTCAATCCGACAAACCGTTTGCAAAAAATGTGAAAATACGTTTCGCCTAGAATTTTACCGTTTTTTAAATTACTTTTAAATTGTATATAATTTGAAAAAACAGTAGATATATAGAAGATGCGGATTTTTACCAGCTTTCCAACGCCATCTTATTTTTTCAATTCCGATAAACCGTTTGAAAATTGAGTCTAGAATACGATTCATGTTTTCGGTTTTGAAGAAAAATGATTTTTTCAAAACTGCTCTTAAACCGTGATGATTTTGCAAAAAAATTCCTATATATTTGTAATTTAGATGTCAAGAGCTTTCCAACGATATATTACACGCCCCATTTCGATGAAAAGACGATCAGTTCAACGAGATGAAAATCATCAGTATAACCGCCTGAAACCATCAGTTCAAGTAGGGTAACAGAATAATATTCTGTTACGCAAAACAGAATAGCCCAGATGTATATGTGTGTGGGTGTGTGTGTGTGTGTGTGTGTGTGTGTGTGTGTGTTCTGTGCTCTACAGCATTCACTTATAGCTATGTCTTCAAACTTGCAATTTTTCTGAACTAAGTGAATGTGATCGGACCCTAACCGCTTCTGTGCTTCTTCCTAAATTCGATCTTTCTAATCATATGCATTCTGTTGAAACATGTCGAATGTCTTCGTTGCGTCCTTGTCAGCTAAAGATAGAGAGACACACATTTAAAACTGCTTTCAATGTTATACCTCTTTTGCCTGAATACCGGAGAAGCCGGAACGACCACCCGACAAACCAGGCGTGCGTGGGAACATGGAACAACTTCTAATGAGTTGCATGCATGCCATGTGTCCATCAGATGTGAACCGCCAGGGGCACCTACGTAATTATGCTGCGTAGCCCTTTACCTTATAAATACACATCCCGCGCAGTCACTATCTCCTCTTCCACCTCGCCACCTCGCTCAAACCCTAGCGCCACAGCTAGCTCATGTCGACGCCGGAGACGAAGCGCTTAGCTGCCGCGACCTCTTCGATGTCGTCCTCACGCCGGCCGCGGACCTCGTCTTCTCCGCCGCTGCCGTAGGTGTCTTCCGCCTCCAAGTTAGGGCGCGGGAGATTGGACTGCTCGGCCTCCCATCTGCCTCGTCTAGCAATTCATCTGTGGTAAATAAATCTCACTTTTTACAGTCTTTTTGATCTGTCAAATCCATCCACTTCAACCAAAAGTGGTTTCTACACTTCCAAATCTGGATCGTCTTTTTCTGAATCTCATATCTTGCAAAGTATGTTCACTTATGCTTCATAACTAGTTAGATTCCTCACTTGTACTTATTCATGGATTCGTACAAATCTGGAACCAACTCACTTCAAATAAGTGAATGTCTTCGTACTATGAGGTCATGTCTTCAAACTGATTTATCTTCAAAATCTTCTGAGAATGCATATGACCTCTTCCCCTTCCCTCGCATCTCTAATGCTGTCACAGGTACATGTCCGTGGGAGAATCCCTTGGTTCTCATAGTCTGAATTCATTTGCAGAATTCTTACAACATCATATTCACTCCCTGAAGCCAGTTCTTGCTTGACAAGTCGACGGAAGCCTTTCACTGTTCTGAAGCCTATCTGTCTGAATATCATGGCCACTAAGAAATCTGCAAGGAAGGGTGGCAGGCAGCACCATGGCAATACTGCTCTAAATCTGCCTCCGGATCTGTATGAGATGTACAAGACCGATCCAAAGGAGAACTACAATCAGCGCAAGACCCGAATCCAATGGATCCGAAGATATTGGGCAGAACAGTGGTTCAAGTATAACTTTGTCGCTGCTGAATATGCTGAGAAGAATGCCATCAAGCGCCCGTGGGGCGATATTCTTTATAAAAATCTGCAACCCAAGTCGAAGCCTGAAGCCATTGCCCAAGGCTTCTATCCTTGCATGGTCCGAGGACCGCAACCTGAGAATGCCGACCCATCATCTTTGCTTATGTGTCGAGACGACAATCTCTTCAAGCGCAACTTTCAGTTCACAAAGGAGTCAGCTGAAAAGAACAGGAAGGATTTCGGACTCAACTTCAACCCTAGTCCATCTGCACCAAGACAGGATGGCACTCGTGAAGCCAACCCCAATATCATCGGGCCCTTCAATAGCTTCGATGGGCTCCTCTCTCACATTGCTGCTCAGAGGGCCACGGTGGATCAATCTGGTGATGACGCGGACTCTGAAGATGCACCTGCACCACCGAAGCAGAAGAAGAAAAAGTCTAAAGCTTCAAAGCCCTCTGCTGCACCAAATGCCTCGACTGTGAAGCCATTGAAGGCTGCACCTCCTGAACCCAGTGTGCAATCCGAAGATTTGTCTCGTGTCTCCAAGAGGACCAATAAGACCAAGAAGCCCAAGAAGACTTTAGGGCATGGTCTGACTCCTGCTGCTATTCTGCGCAACGAGGACGACACCATTGATCTGTCCAGTGATGAAGATCTTGGTGATGAAGCTCTAGAGATGCTGATCAAGAGCAAGCAAGAGGCGGAGATCTTCAGTGATCTGCCCCTCTTTGATATTAATATTTTGAACAACTTCATCAATGAATGGTTTGACGACCAGAGCATCAGTATTGATGACATGCAGCTGCCCGTGGACATCAGCGTCACATTTCACGGAGCCATTGCCAATGAATTGGCCTTAGCTCAGAAAATCGTCGAGCTCAAGAACAAGATTGATCATGAGAAGGCGCATTTCAAGAAGAACATGGCCAAGCTCAGTGTGGCTGATGTGTTGATCTTCAAGAAGATGTTGCATGATCTCAAGGTTGAATTCCACAAGAAGCGTGAAGAAGCCAAAGGCTCACGAGAGTGCATGAAGTACTATGCACAGAAATGTGTTGAAGCGCACAATGAAGCTGAGAAGCGAAAGGCTCTTGGGCGTCCTGGCATCGACCCGAGGATGGCTGCCAAGCAAAAGAAGAAGTCTGTTGAAGCCTAGCCTGAAGCTCAACGGAAGGAACAACCTAGCATTGTCTTCCCTACCAGTATGACTGGCTCGAAGCCAAAGGTCACCTCAGAAGCTTCAGAGCTGAAGAAAACCAGACATGCTGAATCCGAAGCCAGGAAGAGGAAGCTCAAAGATACATTTGATGATGCTCCCTCCAAGAAGAAATTGAAGACGAAGGCTTCAAAGTCTTCAAAGAAAGAGCGTGCTGCCGCCCCAGAGCCCCTCATCGTTGAACACATCTCAGTTGCTCTCCCTGCTTCAACCAACCAAGAACGTCGCCTTGTGATTCATGAGCCTGCTTCCATAGAGGCTCAAGCAAGTGAAGAAGTTCCAGCTGTTGACCACAACGCCGCTGAAGATATTGGTCATGAAGACAATTTGGATGATGATGAAGTCCTTCCTCAGCTCGAGCCCCAGTCGGTATCATCGCTTGCTCTCACGAGCAGTGAACTTATCAACATTGGTCGTCCATTGACGCTAACCGTTCAAGATGACTGATACGTCTCCAACGTATCTATAATTTTTTATTGTTCCATGCTATTATATTATCTATTTTGGATGTTAAATGGGCTTTACTAAACACTTTTATATTATTTTTGGGACTAACCTATTAATCGGAGGCCCAGCCCAAATTGTTGTTTTCTTGCCTTGTTTCAGTGTTTCGCATAAAAGGAATATCAAACGGAGTCCAAACGGAATGAAACCTTCGGGAGCGTGATTTTTGGAACGAACGTGATCCAGGAGACTTGGAGTTGAAGTCAAGGAAGCTTCGAGGTGGCCACGAGGCAGGGAGGCGCGCCTGCCCCCCTGGGCGCGCCCCCCACCCTCGTGGGCCCCTCGTGGCTCCCCTAACCAACTTCTTTCGCCTATATATATCCATATACCCTAAAAACATCGGGGAACAGAATAGATCGGGAGTTCCGCCGCCGCAAGCCTTTGTAGCCACCAAAAACCAATCGGGACCCTGTTCCGGCACCCTGCCGGAGCGGGGATCCCTCACCGGTGGCCATCTTCATCATCCCGACACTCTCCATGACGAGGAGGGAGTAGTTCACCCTCGGGGCTGAGGTATGTACCAGTAGCTATGTGTTTGATCTCTCTCTCGTGTTCTTGAGGTGGTACGATCTTGATGTATCGCGAGCTTTGCTATTATAGTTGGATCTTATGATGTTTCTCCCCCTCTACTCTCTTGTAATGGATTGAGTTTTCCCTTTGAAGTTATCTTATCGGATTGAGTCTTTAAGGATTTGAGAACACTTGATGTATGTCTTGCATGTGCTTATCTGTGGTGACAATGGGATATCACGTGATTTACTTGATGTATGTTTTGGTGATCAACTTGCGGGTTCAGTGACCTTGTGAACTTATGCATAGGGGTTGGCACACGTTTTCGTCTTGACTCTCCGGTAGAAACTTTGGGGCACTCTTTGAAGTTCTTTGTGTGGTTGAATAAATGAATCTGAGATTGTGTGATGCATATCGTATAATCATACCCACGGATACTTGAGGTGACATTGGAGTATCTAGGTGACATTAGGGTTTTGGTTGATTTGTGTCTTAAGGTGTTATTCTAGTACGAACTCTAGGATAGATCGAACGGAAAGAATAGCTTCATGTTATTTTACTACGGACTCTTGAATAGATCGATCAGAAAGAATAACTTTGAGGTGGTTTCGTACCCTACCATAATCTCTTCGTTTGTTCTCCTTTATTAGTGACTTTGGAGTGACTCTTTGTTGCATGTTGAGGGATAGTTATATGATCCAATTATGTTATTATTGTTGAGAGAACTTGCACTAGTGAAAGTATGAACCCTAGGCCTTGTTTCAACGCATTTCAATACCGTTTACGCTCACTTTTACCACTTGTTACCTTGCTGTTTTTATATTTTCAGATTACAAAAACCCATATCTACCATCCATATTGCACTTGTATCACCATCTCTTCGCCGAACTAGTGCACCTATACAATTTACCATTGTATTAGGTGTGTTGGGGACACAAGAGACTCTTTGTTATTTGGTTGCAGGGTTGCTTGAGAGAGACCATCTTCATCCTACGCCTCCCACGGATTGATAACCTTAGGTCATCCACTTGAGGGAAATTTGCTACTGTCCTACAAACCTCTGCACTTGGAGGCCCAACAACGTCTACAAGAAGAAGGTTGTGTAGTAGACATCAAGCTCTTTTCTGGCGCCGTTGCCGGGGAGGTGAGTGCTTAAAGGTATATCTTTAGATCTTGCAATCGAATCTTTTTGTTTCTTGTTTTATCACTAGTTTAGTCTATAAAAGAAAACTACAAATAAATGGAATTGAGTTTGCCTCATACGCTTCATCTTTTTAATATCTTTCGTGAGTATGATGGAAAGGAAAATTTTGCCAAAGTGCTAGAAGAAGAAGTCTATAAAATGTTTGGCACTAAATCTCTTAATGATGAGCATGATTGCAATGTTGTTAGTATAAACTCTTTGAATATCCATAGTACTAATGATGATTGCACTAGTCATGATGAAAATATCTCTTATAAGCATGTCGATTTTTGTGAAGTGCATAGAGTCTGCAAGTACATACCAAACAGGGAAGATAGATTTTGCAAGAGGCATAAGTATTTGGAAACTAAATGGTTGCAAGAAAGGCTAGATGTTTGTGCTGAAAATTTAAATTTTCTTAGCCGTACTTGTGAACTTTGCAATGAACGTGATCACTTCAGTACCCAATGCAAATTGTTTCATGATCGTATCATGTCCAAAAATTGTGATGACTTGATTTCCCTTGCACATCATAATGAACTTAGTTTGCTCTTGGGTTATGAAGAAATGAAACGTATAACTAAGATTATTCCAGAATTTGCCCTTGATAGAGTTCTTGATTTTGATCTAGAGGAAATTTATATGTATTGTGCGGTGAATTGCATTGAAAATCCTTATATTGCCAATTACATACAGAAAAGAAAACAAATAGAAGATGAAGAGAATACTAATGAAAGGGAAGAGACTTCCCAATATTCTCCTATTATTTCTTATGATGAATCAGGTAACGAGGAGGAGCCTTCTATTCAACCAATCTCATTAATAAGGAGCTCCAAAAAGAGGATTGAACCCACACATGATGTGAAGAAGAAAAAGAAAAGACGGAGAAGCAAAGGTAGAAAGGTATCTCTCCCAAATGATGTTGCTCCTATTACTCGTCGTGATGATGATAATTGCTATATTATTGGTGCCATCCATACTATTAATGATGAGAGTGATTATGCTTATGATATGAAAAGGCCCAAGCTTGGGGATGCTACGTTTAATGAAGATGATATTTTTAGTCTCCCAAGTTTTGATATGCAAATTTATAATGATGATAGCATGACTCCTACTTATGATGACTATATTGATGAAAGTGGATTTGGAGAGGTCATGACTTTATTTAGTAATGATTCCACTATCTTGGAAGAGGTTTCAATCGATTATGATGAGAACAAAGTTGCTATCTATGATGATTATTGTGATGAAACTTACGCTATAAAAAGTAGTGATGATTATATTTATAAAACTTGTCATGATTATGATTACCCTTTTTCTGAACATTACTCTTTTAATGTGGAAACAATTTATAGTATTCGAGTTTCTTATGATACTCCCACTATTCCGAATGAGAAGAATTTTGCTTATGTGGAGAGTAGTAAAAATTCTATACTTGTAGATCATGAAAAGAATGCTTTAGGTGCTGGTTATATTGTTGAATTCATTCATGATGCTACTGAAAATTATTATGAGGGAGGAACATATGCTTGTAGGAATTGCAATAATATCAAGTTTCCTCTCTATGTGCTTAAAGTTTTGAAGGTATGCTTGTTTTGCCTTCCTATGCTAGTTGATTATTGTTCCCATAAGTTGTTTGCTCACAAAATCCCTATGCATAGGAAGTGGGTTAGACTTAAATGTGTTAGTCATATTCTTCATGATGCTCTTTTTATGTTTCAATTCTCATCTTTTATGTGAGCATCCTTGAAATCATCATGCCTAGCTAGGGGCGTTAAATGATAGCGCTTATTGGGAGGCAACCCAATTTTATTTTAGTTTCTTGCTTTTTAGTTCTGTTTAGTAATAAATAATCCATATAGATTCTGTTTAGATGTGGTTTTATGTTTTAATTAGTGTTTGTGCCAAGTAGAACCTTTGGGAAGACTTGGGTGAAGTCTTTATGATCTTGCGGTAAAAAACAGAAACTTTAGCACTCACGAGATTAGCTAAAACTTTTTACTGGAGAGTGATATTTAGTTGATTATTTTTGCAGATGATTACTAGACAAATTCCTCAGGTCCACCAATTTATTTCAGAATTTTTTGAGTTCCAGAAGTATACGTTTGATACAGATTACTACAGACTGTTCTGTTTTTGACAGATTCTATTTTCTATGTGTTGTTTGCTTATTTTGATGAATCTATGAGTAGTATCGGAGGGTATGAACCATAGAAGTTGGAATACAGTAGATATTACACCAATATTAATTTAGAATGAGTTCATAACAGTACCTAAGTGGTGATTTATTTTCTTATACTAACGGAGCTTACGAGTTTTCTGTTAAGTTTTGTGTTGTGAAGTTTTCAAGTTTTGGGTAAAAATTCGATGGACTATGGAATAAGGAGTGGCAAGAGCCTAAGCTTGGGGATGCCCAAGGCACCCCAAGGTAATATTCAAGGACAACCAAGAGCCTAAGTTTGGGGATTCCCCGGAAGGCATCCCCTCTTTTGTCTTCGTTCATCGGTAACTTTACTTGGAGCTATATTTTTATTCACCACATGATATGTGTTTTGCTTGAAGCGTCATTTTATTTTATTTTGTTTTGCTTGCTGTTTGAATAAAATACCAAGATCTGAAATTTTTAAATGTCATAGAGTCTTCACATAGTTGCATAATTATTCGACTACTCATTGATCTTCACTTATATCTTTCGGAGTAGTTTGTTGTTTGCTCTAGTGCTTCACTTATATCTTTTAGAGCATGGCGGTGGTTTTATTTTGAAGAAATAGATGAACTCCCATGCTTCACTTATATTATTTTCAGAGTCCTAAACAGCATGGTAATTTTCTTTGGTTATGAAACTAGTCCTAATATGATGGGCATCCAAGAGGGATATAATAAAAACTTTCATATAAAGTGCATTGAATACTATGAGAAGTTTGATTCCTTATAATTGTTTTGAGATATGAAGATGGTGATATTAGAGTCATGCTAGTTGAGTAGTTGTGAATTTGAGAGATACTTGTGCTAAAGTTTGTGATTCCCGTAGCATGCACGTATGGTGAACCGTTATGTGATGAAGTCGGAGCATGATTTATTTATTGATTGTCTTCCTTATGAGTGGCGGTCGGGGACGAGCGATGGTCTTTTCCTACCAATCTATCCCCCTAGGAGCATGCGCGTAATACTTTGTTTCGATAACTAATAGATTTTTGCAACAAGTATATGAGTTCTTTATGACTAATGTTGAGTCCATGGATTATACGCACTCTCACCCTTCCACCATTGTTAGCCTCTCTAATACCGCACACTTTTCGCCGGTATCATACACCCACCATATACCTTCCTCAAAACAGCCACCATACCTACCTATTATGGCAATTCCATAGCCATTCCGAGATATATTGCCATGCAACTTACCACCGTTCCGTTTATTATGACACGCTCCATCATTGTCATATTGCTTTGCATGATCATGTAGTTGACATCGTATTTGTGGCAAAGCCACCTTTCATAATTCTTTCATACATGTCACTCATGAGTCATTGCACATCCCGGTACACCGCCAGAGGCATTCATATAGAGTCATATCTTGTTCTAAGTATTGAGTTGTAATTCTTGAGTTGTAAGTAAATAAAAGTGTGATGATCATCATTATTAGAGCATTGTCCCAGTGAGGAAAGGATGATGGAGACTATGATTCCCCGACAAGTCGGGATGAGACTCCGGACGAAAAATAATAATAAATAAAAGAGGCCAAAGAAGCCCAAATAAAAAAATAAAAAAAGAGGCCATAAAAAAAGAGAAGGCCCAAAAAATGAGAGAAAAAGAGAGAAGGGACAATGCTACTATCCTTTTACCACACTTGTGCTTCAAAGTAGCACCATGATCTTCATGATAGAGAGTCTCCTATGTTGTCACTTTCATATACTAGTGGGAATCTTTCATTATAGAACTTGGCTTGTATATTCCAATGATGGGCTTCCTCAAAATGCCCTAGGTCTTCGTGAGCAAGCGAGTTGGATGCACACCCACTTAGTTTCTTTTTGAGCTTTCATACACTTATAGCTATAGTGCATCCGTTGCATGGCAATCCCTACTCACTCACATTGATATCTATTGATGGGCATCTCCATAGCCCGTTGATACGCCTAGTTGATGTGAGACTATCTTATCCTTTTTGTCTTCTCCACAACCACCATTCTATTCCACCTATAGTGATATGTCCATGGGTCACGCTCATGTATTGCGTGAAGATTGAAAAAGTTTGAGAACATCAAAAGTATGAAACAATTGCTTGGCTTGTCATCGGGGTTGTGCATGATTTAAATATTTTGTGTGATGAAGATAGAGCATAGCCAGACTATATGATTTTGTAGGGATAGCTTGCTTTGGCCATGTTATTTTGAGATGACATGATTGCTTTGTTAGTATGCTTGAAGTATTATTGTTTTCATGTCAATATTAAACTTTTGTTTTGAATCATATGGATCTGAATATTCTTGCCACAATAACGAAGATTACATTGATAAATATGTTAGGTAGCATTCCACATAAAAAAATCTGTTTTTATCATTTACCTACTCGAGGACGAGCAGGAATTAAGCTTGGGGATGCTGATACGTCTCCAACGTATCTATAATTTTTGATTGTTCCATGCTATTATATTATCTGTTTGGATGTTTAATGGGCTTTACTAAACACTTTTATATTATTTTTGGGCCTAACCTATTAATCGGAGGCCCAGCCCAAATTGTTGTTTTCTTGCCTTGTTTCAGTGTTTCGCATAAAAGGAATATCAAACGGAGTCCAAACGGAATGAAACCTTCGGGAGCGTGATTTTTGGAACGAACGTGATCCAGGAGACTTGGAGTTGAAGTCAAGGAAGCTTCGAGGTGGCCACGAGGCAGGCGCGCCTGCCCCCCTGGGCGCGCCCCCCACCCTCGTGGGCCCCTCGTGGCTCCCCTAACCGACTTCTTTCGCCTATATATATCCATATACCCTAAAAACATCGGGGAACAGAATAGATCGGGAGTTCCGCCGCCGCAAGCCTCTGTAGCCACCAAAAACCAATCGGGACCCTGTTCCGGCACCCTGCCGGAGCGGGGATCCCTCACCGGTGGCCATCTTCATCATCCCGACACTCTCCATGACGAGGAGGGAGTAGTTCACCCTCGGGGCTGAGGGTATGTACCAGTAGCTATGTGTTTGATCTCTCTCTCGTGTTCTTGAGGTGGTACGATCTTGATATATCGCGAGCTTTGCTATTATAGTTGGATCTTATGATGTTTCTCCCCCTCTACTCTCTTGTAATGGATTGAGTTTTCCCTTTGAAGTTATCTTATCGGATTGAGTCTTTAAGGATTTGAGAACACTTGATGTATGTCTTGCATGTGCTTATCTGTGGTGACAATGGGATATCACGTGATTTACTTGATGTATGTTTTGGTGATCAACTTGCGGGTTCAGTGACCTTGTGAACTTATGCATAGGGGTTGGCACATGTTTTCGTCTTGACTCTCCGGTAGAAACTTTGGGGCACTCTTTGAAGTTCTTTGTGTTGGTTGAATAGATGAATCTGAGATTGTGTGATGCATATCGTATAATCATACCCACGGTTACTTGAGGTGACATTGGAGTATCTAGGTGACATTAGGGTTTTGGTTTATTTGTGTCTTAAGGTGTTATTCTAGTACGAACTCTAGGATAGATCGAACGGAAAGAATAGCTACGTGTTATTTTACTACGGACTCTTGAATAGATCGATCAGTAAGAATAACTTTGAGGTGGTTCCGTACCCTACCATAATCTCTTCGTTTATTCTCCTTTATTAGTGACTTTGGAGTGACTCTTTGTTGCATGTTGAGGGATAGTTATATGATCCAATTATGTTATTATTGTTGAGATAAATTGCACTAGTGAAAGTATGAACCCTAGGCCTTGTTTCAACGCGTTGCAATACCGTTTACGCTCACTTTTACCACTTGTTACCTTGCTGTTTTTATATTTTCAGATTACAAAACCCCATATCTACCATCCATATTGCACTGTATCACCATCTCTTCGCCGAACTAGTGCACCTATACAATTTACCATTGTATTGGGTGTGTTGGGGACACAAGAGACTCTTTGTTATTTGGTTGCAGGGTTGCTTGAGGGAGACCATCTTTATCCTACGCCTCCCACAGATTGATAACCTTAGGTCATCCACTTGAGGGAAATTTGCTACTGCCCTACAAACCTCTGCACTTGGAGGCCCAACAACGTCTACAAGAAGAAGGTTGTGTAGTAGACATCAATGACTCATGGGTTGAGCGCCAACAACAAGACACCCCAGTGCAAGATGAATCACCACGTACTCCACCTGCTCAAGTCACCTCTTTGGTGCTTGATGATGACAACTACATGGAGACCACTCCTTCACCAAAGGCGTCACCCGCGTTTCGCAGGCTTCGCAAAGGCCTCAGGCCACAGGGCTCCACGTCGCGCATTCCAGAGGAAGAAGTGCAACACACTAGCTCCGTAGCACGTCAAGTGTTTCCTGAAGCCACTCCTTCTGTATCTGCCTCAAAGTCTGAAGTCAAGACTGCTGAAGAAATTCTGGCTGCATCAGCCGAGGAAGAAAGAGAAGAAGATAAAGGAGAAGAAAGAGAAGCCACACCCCCTGCCAGTGATCCAGTCATTCCTTAAGAGATTGTGATCGTGCCCGACCCTCCAGTCGTTGAACAGATGGAGGTTGAAAACACTAAGGCTGCCACCAACAACGCCACTGAAGCCAATGACTCAGTCATGGCTGAAGACAATGTGGAGCCTGAAGCTAATGTGAATGCTGAAGCCATTGTGCCGCCAATCACCTATGATGGCGTTGTTCCTTCCCCAAGGCCTCACACCATGGAACATGCATAAAATCGTGGTGGTGAGCTTGTCACTGCCAGATGGCTAATCATGGTTCCACCCACTGCTCCCGGGCCACAGTATGATTATCATGTGGAGCAAAGGCCTCAAGTTCAGAAGCCAAAGTCACATCTGCCAAGGCTTCCAAGTGTTGTCACCACACAGGGCTCATTCAGCGTGCTCAGCTTCAGTTAGCATAATACTTTCTTTGACAGCGCCAAGAACCCTTACACGAAGCCCAAGATCACCTCTGACAGATTTTGGAGCCATCAACAGCGAAGCTATTACTCTTGCATCCTGTACAACCAAGACCGGATTTTTCCGCACAAACGTCTGGATTGTGATGCTATGGCTGGGCTGCCATGTCTTGAAGAGGCCCTTGACTGCTTTCGGGATGTTGGTCTTCTGCCCTTTGTGACTGACAACGAACATTGGAACGAAGAGCTTCTGTTGCAGTTCTATGCTACTCTCCATATACGAGGCTACAACAGGGATCCGAAGACTTGGATCCTTGAGTGGATGACAGGTGATGTTCATCACGAAGCCAAAGCTCAGGATATCATCGAGCTTACTTCCCTGCTCACTCCAGGTGAACTATATGAACCTGGTTGTCAGCTTCATAAGAATGAGCTGCGGAGCATTTTTCAGAAGCCAGAGCCAAATATGAGCCAAATGCTAAGCATGATGAAGCCATTGCCCCAAGACGTTGAATACCCAAAGGAGTTCTTTGTCAAGGACCTTGAGTACTTGCCACGCACAGTGTACCACATTCTGAGGCGTACTCTCTGGCCTATCAAAGGAAATTCTTCTGAAGCTACACTTGACGGCGCCATGAAGACTTTAGTATTCTATATCATCAATGGCATCAGATTCAACACTCGGGATTTCTTTATTCAACAGCTTGCAGCTTCTGGGATTGATCTGTTTGGTCTGAAATTCTATGCTCCATGGGTGATGCGCTTGATTAAGCTTCATTCAACCATTGACTATCAGCCTTCAGCGCGACCATATTGTCTTTCTGCCTGAAGTTGATATGTCTATTGAAGCCATCTACCCCGAGCCTGCAAAGAAGCCGCTCCACCTTCAGAATGCGGAATTCCAGAGCTTCACGCAGCCTATTGAAGGGATTCATGTGCCCAATGCTGCAACTCCTGCATATCCTCTGGCTGGCAACTTGCGCATACCGCACCGAGCCAACACTGAAGCCACTGCAAGCACCATAGCTCAAAGGCCTCAGAAGCGTCCTCGTGTTCTCAACGACCGTGAGCTTCTGGTGGCTTTACATCAAAGCAGGATAGGCATCATGACTGGCTGAAGCATCAGATGCAGAGTCTCTTGGTGGATGTCAATCGAATTCACAACTTGGCCACCAAGAACTCATTTGTTGCACATGAAGCCTGTAGGCGGTCTTGGAAGAGCCTCACAATGCTCTGCCCTGAAGAAGATCTTCGCAAAGATGGCTTCACAGAGCACTTCAAGTTTGACTCCAGGCCTCCCGAAAATGCAAGCTGGCGTCGCACTCCCTCTATTGAAGATTCTGAGCATTCATCTTCGGCTGCAACTTTTGTTGCGAGAGTCGTCGATGAAGAAGACGACGCCGCTTCACCAACCTTGGCTGCACTGCATCACGATTCTGCGTCAGGCCCGTCTGCACCACCAAACTCCAACGACGACCCTGCTCCATCTTCTACTCCAACTGGGAACGAGTAGATCCTCTGTGTCTTCAAACCTTTTGGTTATTACTGACAAAAGGGGGAGAAGCATATGATGTTGATAGTCTTCAAGCGGGTCCATATGGGTGGTTGCTTTATTTTTTGCTAAGTTCTTACAACTCTCATTTTGAAACTATTTGGCTTTTGAGTTGTACCGCTTAAACTCGATGGTCGTCTACTACTTCTATTGCTACTTTGTGATGCGATGATAAATTCCGCATGAAGTCATTCTGCAGATGCCCATTTCTCATTATGCATGTCATTATCTTCGTTATTCTTATATATGCATGATGAATTGTCTTCGTAAGTTGAAGAGGATCTCCACAAAGTAAAACCTACCATGTGCATTTGCATTCAAAAGCAAATTACTTATATGCACATCTTCAGAGGGAGCCTTTTTCCAACTTAAGAAGACAATGCCTTATCCTTAACTCTCACATACTTTTATCCCCGTTGAAAACTTCAACCAATTTGTCATCAATCACCAAAAAGGGGGAGATTGTAAGTGCATATAGTGCCACCCCTAGTTGGTTTTGGAGTATTGACGACAAACTTGGTTGAGGGACTAATGTGTTTGTGAGAATTGCAGGATAACACAGGTAGTAGTCCCTTATTGATTCGGTTTACCTACCAGAGATGACCCCTAAAAATGTGTGAATACATTGAAGACAATGGTGGTTCGTGAAGACATTCATGATGAAGATTATGACATGAGAAGACACTCTGTGAAGACTATGGAGTGCGAAGACATAGTTGATTCGTAGTTTCCTTTTCTTCTTTGTTGAGTCATAGGAACCACCGTACTGTTAAGTGGGGTCCAAGTGAACAAAGTCAGAGTGACTGAAGTGATGCTCAACCAAATCCTATGTCTTCGAGCAAAGACAATGAGAGCACATCTTATCCAGAGCTGGATGAGTCAGCTTTACTTGTAGCCCAAGTCAAGCTGTCGCGTGTGTTTGAAATCCGACCATTGGACACGTGTCGGTTCCTTAGTGACCCAGGGTCATTTCGGACAAATCGGGTCGGGTTGCCTCCTGGCTATAAATAGCCCACCCCCTACACCATAAATTGGTGGCTGCTCAGAGTTAGTGCACGGCTTTTGTCGTTTGAGAGCAACCCACCTCCGAAGCATTTGAGAGAGAGATCCTTGCGAGGACAAAGCCCAAAACACCCAGAGCCAAAGAGTATTAGGCATCACTAAAGTCTTTCTGTCCGCGTGATCTGAAGACTTGTTACACTTGAGGACTGTCAATCCTCCAGCCGGTTAGGCGTCGCGTTATAAGCATCCAAGAGCCATTGTGGATTGCCGGTGAACGAAGTCTGTGAAGGTTTGGAAGTCTACCTTGAAGACTTACCAGAGTGATTGGGCGAGGACTGGGTGTCCTTAGCTCAAGGTGAATAAGGTGAAGACACGGTCTTCTAAGTTGAATCTCAGCCTCCCTAACCAGACGTACAATTGTCACAGCAACTGGAACTGGTTTACCAAATCCTTGTCTTCACCAAGCAACTGGTTCTATCTTCCACTTCCCTTTACTTTACAGTTTGTCTTCGTGAAGTCATTGCCTGCTTGTCTGATCTGATTGACTTCACTGAGTGAAGACTATTTACTGTTTGGCGTCATACTGTCTTCCATACTAATCCATACTATCTAGCTGCTGATAGTCTTCGTACTTTCACTTCATTGCTTACTTGACTATGGCTTGTCTAGTGTAGTCAACCTTCCGCTGCATATCAGTAGTTTCATTTCTACTGTTTGTCTTCAAAGACCTCGAGTTTTGAAGACTTTCATAAAAATCGTCTATTCACCCCCCGTCTAGTCGATAACTAGAACTTTCACTTTCCTAGTTGCCCGTGTGATTTTTGTATGTGCGTTAATGTTGACTGTGTATATTTTAACGGAAGTGGATCCTCTAACATAAAGGAGAGAAGTCATCTAAGCTACAGTTCCCTAACTTCCCTCCTTCACATCCATATTACTAGGGCTAAAATGACTTGAATTAATTTGCAAATTACAAATCTACTTATACATTTACCAAAATTACATACAAAAAAAATTATGGTGCAACAAAATTAATTTTAAATCTATTTATATCAACAGTAACTGTGTACAGTACAGAGCCGGATCCTCTAACTTAGAGAAGCAAAATTACGGTGCTATAGTGCTATTCTAGTGTAAAATGAAGAATGATGAGGACATGACTACCTTGGATACGACCAAAAATATTGCATACATGCATATTTGTCAGGTGATTTCTAGTGCAAACTATTCAATAATCTATTTATGTTATCCAGAACAAAAATACTTCACACACTTTTGTGTTTTGTCTAATTGCAGATGTATGAGACATTTGTACAATCCACATATGAAGATAAGGGAAAAAGAGAAGTTTAGGTGCTGTTCAAAAAGTCCTCTCACGTCACTTTTGGACCAAGAGAAGATATGTAACACCCCGCATGTAACTTGCCATATTTGTAACTCCGACTCTTGCCATTTCCGGCTATGTGATATGTTTTTCCCTCCGTTGTCGGGTTTTGTCTTTTGTTTTGTATTTTGTCATGTCATGCATTTTCATATCATGTCATCATGCGCATTACATTTGCATATGTGTTCGTCTCATGCATCCGAGCATTTTCCCCGTTGTCCGTTTTCCAATCCGGCGCTCCTATCTCCTCCGGTGCACCCCTCTTGTTTTCTTTCGTGTGCGTGTGTCAAACTTTCTCGGAATGGACCGAGGCTTGTCAAGTGGTCTTAATATACCACCCGGAGACTACCGGTCAAGTTTCGTTCCATTCGGAGGTCGTTTGGTACTCCAACGGTTAACCGGGCCTCCGCAATGTCCATTTGAGTGTCCAGAAAAACTCCCTTCAAAACCAGCCCAAAGCCCACCAAACTCTCTTCCATGCTCTAGGTCGTTCGATCACGATCGTGTGGGCGAAAACCGCACCTCATTTGGAGTCTCCTAGCTCCCTCTACCTATAAATGAGTGGGCATCCCGAAAAACGGAATCGCAGTCTAACCCTAGCAAAAATCCCTCGCGCCGCCGGACAGCGTCCGCCCGCGCCGGACACGTCCGCCCGCGCCGGCGGACGAATCGCCCGTCGCTACGTCACTCCGCCGCCGCCCGGACCCCGCCGGCCCGCCGGGCCCGCGCGCCGGCCCTCCGGCCCGTCTCCTCCGCCGCCGCCTCGCCTCCCCGCCGGGCGCCGCCGCCGCCATCACCGCCGCCACCGCGCCTTGGGCTCCGGCCGCCGCCCGCAGGCCCGCCGGCGCCGCCCCCGCCGGCGCCCCCCCTCCTCCGGCGCCTCCTCTCCTTCCCACGGCCGCCGCCACTGCCTCCTTTCCTCCTCCCGCCGGCGACGAGCTCGGGCTCGAGCAAGTCCCCTCGATCCGATCTGGTACAGCTCACCCCCGTTGACTTTTCTAGCCTTCGTTTTTTTCCTAAGTCCTAATTTATCTCAGCACATGCTCCTGTTCGAGATGCGATAACTTCTTGCATATAGCTCTGATTCGGGCGTATAATATGTCAAATTGTTCGTCTCGTGATGCTCTTAATTTTGTTCAATTGCACCATTTTCATTAGAGGTCATCTTGATGCCCAGATCTTCGTTGGAAGAGGGCTAGTTGCTGTTAATCTCTTGTTCTTATCAGAACTTGGAGATTTGTCATTTTTGTATCATTTATTCTGTGCATCTTTTGAGCATGAGCTCTACATGTGTTTTGAAGTATGCCATGCCATCTTTCCAGTGGTATAGTCCATGTATTTTTGTGATCTCTTTGGTGACTAGCACAAACATGCAAAGTAGGTCCCGTAATAATTCTGATTTCAGGGACAGTGATTTCTCCAAGTCTTTGTCTGCTGTAATTTTGTTGCCATGTAAACTTGATGCTACAGAGAGATCCATGCATATTTTGGAGATGTTCAGTAAGGATGTTTTGTAGATATAGTTGTAATTGATCCATTCCTGCAATTGTTTGCAATTTTAGAGTATCATAGCATGACTCAATCTTGCTCTACGTTTGCTATAAAATATTTCTGGCAGATTCTTAACATGATTTGCAATCTTGCCAAGCTTATTATAGTTGGTCCATACATATTATGCAATTGTTCTTGCCATGGATAGCTTCATAAACATGCCATCTTGCTGTAGGTATGCTTGGTTTGTCATGCATTGCTCTGTAGTGAGTGCATCAAGCTCATAAAAAGGCCTACATATTAATATTTCTGCCATGCTCTGTTTTCTGCTAAGTCTGAAACCTGATAACGAAACTTGCTATGTTTACATGCTTGCAATCATATATTCTGGTCCTTTTTGGCTAATGGTCAGTAAGGGACTTTTGTCATGTGCATTTAGTAGAACACTACCATGCCTTGTTTCGCTATGTTAAGTTTCTGTAGCATATTGATTTCGTGCTCTGAACATTGCTACCTGATGCTGATTTCTGCCATGTCCAGTTTTTCACTAAGTCTGTGAACCTGTAATCTTTTGCACTTTTTCCATGCTTGTTTGAGCTTGATATGTTGTGAACTAGCCGTAGCTCAGTGTTCATCTTTTGTCAAGCATCTCCTGTAGATTACTTTCATATGCTTTGTTGCTATGTTGGGGTGCTGTAGCATTGTTACTTGTTGTATTTTAAGTGCTATCTTGCTGTTTATCGCAGATTAGTGTCATTCTTGTTTTGCTTGCCATTTGCAAACCGTGAATCCGATTCCGGTGATCTTTATATCGATTTCGACCGAAATCATCTCATCTTTCCAGTGGAATGCTTGGTTTGTCAAGTTACTGCCATGTTCATCATTTTCCTTCCGGAGCACGCATATGCATCGCATATCATAACTTGCATATCATACATGTCTTGCATCATGTTGCTTGCGCATTTCTCGTTGTTGATTGTCGTTCCATTTTTTTGTGTTCTTGTCTTGGGTAGAGCCGGGAGACGAGTTCGTGAACGAGGAACCTGTCGAGTACGCTTACGAGGATCAAGCTTTCGACAACTCTGAGAATCTTGCAGGCAAGATGACCACCCCTCGAAATCACTTTTATCTTTGCTATGCTAGTTGTTCGCTCTATTGCCATGCTCGCTACCTATCACTTGCTATATCATGTCTCTCATTTTAGCCATGTCAGCCCTAACCATCCTTTCCTAGCAAACCGTTGTTTGGCTATGTCACCGCTTTTGCTCAGCCCCTCTTATAGCGTTGCTAGCTGCAGGTGAAGTTGAAGTTTGTTCCATGTCGGAACATGGATATGTTGGGATATCACAATATCTCTTATTTAATTAATGCATCTATATATTTTGGTAAAGGGTGGAAGGCTCGGCCTTATGCCTGGTGTTTTGTTCCACTCTTGCCGCCCTAGTTACTGTTATACCGGGATTATGTTCCTTGAGTTTGCGTTCCTTACGCGGTCGGGTGATTTATGGGACCCCCTTGATAGTTCGCCTTGAATAAAACTCCTCCAGCAAGGCCCAACTTTGGTTTTACTATTTGCCGCCTAAGCCTTTTCCCCCGGGTTTTCGCGAGCCCGAGGGTCATCTTATTTTAACCCCCCCCGGGCCAGTGCTCCTTCGAGTGTTGGTCCGAACCGAGCAGCCTGCGGGGCCACCTCGGGGAAACTCGAGGTCTGGTTTTACTCGTAGCTTGACTTATCCGGTGTGCCCTGAGAACGAGATATGTGCAGCTCCTATCGGGATTTGTCGGCACATTCGGGCGGCTTTGCTGGTCTTGTTTTACCATTGTCGAGATGTCTTGTAAACCGGGATTCCGATACTGATCGGGTCTTTTCGGGAGAAGGTTTATCCTTCGTTGACCGTGAGAGCTTATGATGGGCTAAGTTGGGACACCCCTGCAGGGTATTATCTTTCGAAAGCCGTGCCCGCGGTTATGAGGCAGATGGGAATTTGTTAATGTCCGGTTGTAGATAACTTGTCACTTGACCCAATTAAAATACACCAAGTGCGTGTGTAGCCATGATGGTCTCTTCTCGGCGGAGTCCGGGAGGTGAACACGGTCTGAGTTATGCATGACGTAAGTAGGTGTTCAGGACCTCTTCTTGGTCATTGCTAGATGACGTCCGTTCCATTGCTTCTCTTCTCGCTCTCATTTGCGCCGTTAGCCACCATACATGCTTTTGCCGCTGCAGCTCCACCTCTTTGCACCTCCTTGTCCTACAAGCTTAAATAGTCTTGATCTCGCGGGTGTGAGATTGCTGAGTCCCCGTGACTCACAGATTCTACCAAAACAGTTGCAGGTGCCGACGATGCCAGTGCAGATGATGGCGTCGATCTCAAGTGGGAGTTCGACGAGGAACGTGGTCGTTACTATGTGTCTTTTCCTGATGATCAGTAGTGGAGCCCAGTTGGGACGATCGGGGATCTAGCATTTGGGGTTGTCTTATTTTCATCTGGATTTTGACCGTATTCGGTCCATATGTTTGTGTTTTGGATGATGTATGAATGATATTTATGTATTGAGTGAAGTGGCGATTGTAAGCCAACTCTTTATCCCATTCTTGTTCATTACATGAGATCGTGTGAAGATGACCCTTCTTGCGACAAAACCACTATGCGGTTATGCCTCTAAGTCGTGCCTCGACACGTGGGAGATATAGCCGCATCGTGGGCGTTACAAGATAGAGTCCAAGTTTCTCACGTTCTGGATTCAGATTCGGACTGCACAGACATACCTGACTCAAAACAGAAATAACTCTTTCATACGGACTCCGAATTGGGTGATTCTTTTTTTGTTGGAAAATAGATTCCGTGCTCTTTCCAACCCAACTGGACTCACCTTCAAATTCGTCCGGAGCGTTGAGTTATGGACGAAACAATCTGATGCTGCAGCAGAATCCGAGTCAAACTACAAGTCCAAATGTGTTGCATCACCTCCACTTGGGCCCATTGGCCTTGTACGACCTAGGGTTAGTTTTAGGCTGCCTTGGGACGTCCTCCCACATCCTTAGCCGCCACCCCTTGCTCCTATATAAGTAGATCCATCTAGTAGCTTTTTCCTTGAGATTTGTTTAGTTAAAAGTTAGCCATTGCAACTTCATGTACTTCGTTTGTGTCCAACGACCAGACCAAGACCGCTTCCGGATCCCCACTTTTATCAATACTTCATCCATATTCGCAATATTCAGATTGCTTAATCATATTCTTGCGTGTTCTTCGATTGCTTGCAGGAATAGACCTTCGTGGTCAGGTTGATCGTGCTTCGGCGTGGTCAATAACCTCTCGGAGCTGGTTTAGCGATTGCTAAGGCGCAACGTCGTGCACGTTTGTAGTCGGATCGTCAAAGTCGTCTCCACCAAATCGATAGTTATCATCTCATCGAAAGATCGGGACACCTTCGCCTCTATCAAAGAAGGAATGTTAGAGACTTTTAGTAGATTATTTACTATTGATATTTACTGTAGATATAAATGATATATAATTAATTTTATTTCACCATCAATTTGTTTGTATGTAATGATTATAAGTGTACACATTAAATTTGTAATTTGCAAATTAATTTAAGTCATTTTAGCCTTAATCATATGAATTGAAAGAAGGCAAGTTAGGGAATTGTAGTTTCTCCAACTTTCCTTCTTAATGCCAAAGGATCGAGTTCCGTACAGTACCTGCTATAGTAGATAAATACAGTGTTCGCTACAATACTCGTGGCTTTCCTTCTCTGTTTTACACTAGATTGCAGTGTAGCTTAGATGACTTCTCTCCTTCATGTTAGAGGATCCACTTCCTATTTTAACTATGTAGAGACTATATGTGCTCATTGCGTTTGTATTGTTTTTTGTGGGGTGTGTTGTATTGCTTTGATACTTCATTTTAAATTAATATAAAATCAAGCCTTTGTAAAAAATAAATCTACTTCCTTTGCATAACGAAAAAGAATAAGCATGTGATGTTCCGTCTTCTTCTCCACGCTCTTTGCATGATCCTTCTTCCTTCCCCTCTCCCGAATTATCCCCCTTTCTTTTTTACTTTCTTGTTACTTCTGCCGTATTTAGAATTTTGAAGTGCAAGAGAAAAGCTGTCATGCTAATGTAGTTGCGCATACCAGTAGTCCGTTTTCTAGTTCTCTCGGCGTAAACAAGGTCCTAATCTGAAATGCTGTGGTGAGTTGACCCAGATGTCCAGGCACACCCCGAGGCTCCGAAGCCAAACCGGAAGGGCAAAGCAGTAAATTGATCAGGTACCGAGGGTTTCGGCCTCCCGTGCACTTTATCTACCAAGCTCCGGGCGGCGACCATCACCAACCAGGTGCTCGAGGAGGTCGATCGATGGCGTCGGAGAAAGACGCGGCGCTCGCCCCCGTGCCCAACGACAACCCCACCATGTGAGACCATAGCCTGTACCCCTCTCTCCTCCTCTCGCAAAGCCCTCGCTAATCCGTCACTACCCCTTTCTACCGCTGACTGCTCGATCTGTGGGATTGCGCTTGGCAAAAGCCATTTTGGTGGTTTCAGATGTTGCGATTTGTCACTACTGCCTCGAGTAATTGTGCTGGGGTTGATGAATTTGTAGTATTTGAAATGGGTAGTGAAGGATCAGTGAACTAGTTTTGTCCCCAAGCTTGCCCAATGCATTGTGTGCTGCTGGATTGCTGGGAGATCATCAGTGATGCTGTTATGACTCGTAGTCGTCGTATTCCTTTACCAACTTGAACATTTGCAACCTGCAAAACCGAGTGCAAATCGGAGCCTGGCCAAAAACGAAATAGAACTATATAGGACATTAGTGCAAGCCATTTGTTAACGAAATGGTTCACCGTGTTGGCTATTGATCTGCAGCAGTAGTCCACTTTTGGCTTCATCAGTTGAACTATACCGCTGCTGGTATTGTGCTTTTATGTTCGTAGTAACTATCTTTGTAACTAGCTACTGATTTGTTAATGAAGGAGTAAGGAACATGCCCTGGGTTAATGGGAGATATCGTACTGTTATCAACACTTAGTGCTAGTTATTTCTCAGTTACAGAATTGGCTTGCTGAATAGATCAACTATGCCTAAAAGGATGTGAAGAAGTCAGTATTTAAATTATGTATAGCAAAGCCTTTGAGCAGGTGCATCAATTTCTGACATATATTGCATGTGCAGATTTGACAAGATCATCAAAAAGGAGATACCTTCTACGGTGGTGTATGAGGATGAGAAGGTATTGTGTAGTACTATTTGCCTTTTTCCATAGTCAGTTAGGACGGACAATATTTTAGTGATGATGACTGATGCAAGGTTGGACTATCAGTATTAATGAAATATCCTGCATTCAAACTATAGTGGATGTACATACATTGAGTTCACTAGAGAAGAATGGGTTTTGTTAGAATATTACAGAGTTGCAATTCATGCTTGGGTTGTGTTGCATTAAGAGTTATGTTATAAAGGATTACATACAGTTGCTTTAGGAACTAGGACGGTTTCATCTAGTTAATGAACTAGAGGGCTTGGCAACATAGCAGTTCAGCTATAATCATGGTTAGAAAATTGCTAGGCGTAAATTCCTAGTTTTGCGTATACCCGGCGCCTATCTTTCCCAAGCGCACACATATACATGCTCAATATAAGTGCACGCCTAGCAGCACCTAAGCTAGGTGTTCTGTTACCATGCTAGAGCCTAAGATTGCTTAAGCGCACACATATTAGTACTTTTTCTAATCACTGGCTATGACGATGTTACTACTTACTACTGTTGTTCAAGTCATTCTTGGACTGCACGTACCAACGGTTGGAATTCACAATACAGTTAAGCCTCAGTGGTTACCTGGCATTCTGAATCTTCCCTTTGTGTGGAGTTGTTGAGTTTTATTGATTTCAGATAAAAGTATGGAGTAACTGTTATAAATGGACCCATGATTTACACTGAGACCATGCATTATGCTACTCATAGATGCCCGGACCCCATATAGACACGCAGCATGTACGCAGAATTTTATGATAAGGGCATACCAAAAATTTAGTTGCCCCCCTCCATGTTCACTCACTTGCAGATTGGTATGGACCAACGGAAAATAGCGGTAAATTTCTAGTTCTGCCAGTTGATCCACGCATCCATGCCCTGCTATGAATTTGACATTAACATTCTTTGGAGGGCCTTACGCTATATACTTAAAAATACTTACATCTTTGAAGTCCAGTCTTCTGTTCTTATGTTTTTGGCTGAACACTTGAGTTTTGTTATTTCTTCTCTATACTGCATCTGCTACTGTACCATATACTTGAAAATAAATTTGATCCGTGGGTTCATTTTCCAGGTCCTCGCTTTCAGAGACATAAATCCTCAAGCTCCGACCCACATTGTAATCATTCCCAAAGTCAAGGATGGATTAACCGGACTTTCAAAGGTAATGTTGAACTGTTCATCCATAATTGCAGTTTAAGTTTTCCAATTTAATCCAACTGCTCATCATATAGTAGATCTATTAAAGTTTCCTGGAATTTAATGTGCTTGAGAGAAAATGGTTTTCATTTGTAATAATCTCTCCAGGCAGAAGAGAGGCATGTAGAGATACTTGGCTGCCTCCTCTACGCTGCAAAAGTTATCGCTAAGCAGGAAGGACTTGAAGATGGCTACCGTATTGTCATCAATGATGGCCCTAGTGGATGTATGCCCCCAGTTCAATGTGCTATTGGTTTTTAACACCTATTCTTTTTTTGCGGGGGTAACACCTATAATCCTATTATTGTGCCCACTTGTCCATCAGTGACCTGATATCTATGTTTGCAGGTCAATCTGTTTACCACATCCATGTCCATCTCCTTGGAGGGAGGCAGATGAACTGGCCCCCAGGCTAAAGAAGCTCTTGGTTGTCGGTCAATCTTCATGGCAGCTATGTCCTTTGCATCTCAATCGAATAATTCCTGTAATTGACATAACAGTTTGTGCGAGGAACATTTGCTCTATCTATGGAATAGCCGAAACCATCCTGCTGTGAATGTATGGACAAGAAACTTGAAGCTGAATCGTCTCATTGATGCGTGTTGTGTTCTTTCTATTCAGTCTGCTATTTTACTTGTTTAGTACTCCCTCTGCCCCATAATATAAGAGCGTTTTGGACACTAATAGCTCTTACATTATGTGATGGAAGGAGTAGTTCTGGTTACCGGTGTTACCTATATTTCTGTGACGCATCATGACGATCTTCAAGTCTGCATGCTTGATCCTTGTTCGTGTCCATAGTACCTTAGTAATCTAAACACTCTTATATTTCTTTACAGAGGGAGATTACATCACTAGCCAAATGAACCTGGTGGTGTGTGCCCTCTCATATCATGATGGCCTGCCTATGGTGTGAACATTTGACAGGGCTTTATGGATCCTTTTTGGGCAGACGTCTCTAGATCTTTCAGTCTTAGTTAACCACCTGATTACAATATCTGATGATTAGACCCTGGGTCTCCGGGATCTAGATATGTGATGCTGTGCAGACCCTTATCTGACAGGTTCAGTGTAGAGTGCAATGTACGTGAAACCGGCCAACGTGCTGGTGTGGCCGTATGGTTGCAATTGTCATTAGTGGGTGAATATAATAACAGAGGCAATGCATCTACTTTGATTACCTCCTTAATCGATATAGGTACCCAAGGAAAAACATGCCCCTCTGTTACTACTGTGTACTGAAACAGGAAACCGCGTTTGCGACAGTTGTTCTTGACGTTGCTCGCCCTCACACACAATATATGCTACTCCAAGATGCTTCTCTTGACACTTCAAGAGAACAACAACTCGATAAGCACAATGACAAGCCTCGTTGCCACTCTCCTGCACCTCTTCTCCCTCTTCGTCGTCGTCGCCGCAGAGGCCATCCGCCGCCTCGTCGGGTGGGCACGTCCGGCGTCCTCCTGCCCGCCGGTGCAGGAATGCTGGGAGGCGGAGGTGTGCTCCACGGTGCTACCCGGGGCGCGGTGCGGTGAGCAGCGTGGAGCGGGGCGCGAACGCTGCGTGATCTGCCTGGGCGGCATGGAGGAGGGCGACGAGGTGAGGGTGCTCAGGTGCCAGCATCTGTTCCACCGCTGCTGCCCCGACCGGTGGCTGGCTGCGCGGCCGGGGGCGACGTGCCCGCTCTGCCGTGGCAAGCTCCTCACGGTCACAGCTGCTAAGCGCGCCGGGGAAGAGGAGGTGGAGGAGAGGAGCATCGAGGGGATGTGCATGGTCATGCTCATGGCCTACGTGCATAGCCGTACTTCGGTTCCGGCGGTTTAACACGCATATGTCACGGTGGACGGCGACGGGTCCAACGGCCTGAACGATGTGGGCGGCACTCGTCCTATCCGTCCCGTGGGATTGATTTGTTGTAATGGTAGTTCTCAATTTTGAGTGCCTTGGATGGACTTTTAGAAGAAGAAAAGCAAAAGTCTGCGATACTGCCACAATGAAATCAACCACAAATAGCCAGTTTTAGCGCATCTCCTCATGGAAATATTATCACTTTTTCGATTAACCTAATCCACAAATAGATAATAAACATGACCATCATAGTATGCAACTCATATCGATACCTAAGCATGTGAGCATGTACAGTACATAGAACCGAAACATCTATGAACACAACATATATGGCGAGCACATGAACGAGTAAATAGGGAATGAACAAGTCATACCCTCCGGTTGGCCGGTCCAAGCGCGGCGGCGACAACAACAACCTTGACGTCGTCCACGTCCTTCTTCTTGGCGGCGGCGTCATCAGTTATGGAGTCGATGCAAAGGAGGACGAAGACGGGGACAGATCGGGAGCAGTCACGTTGAGACGCTCCCAAAAACCTTACCGTCCTTCTTCTTGGCGGCGACGTCATCGGTCATGGAGTCGATGCAGAGGAGGACGGAGACGGGGACGGATCGGGAGCAGTCGTGCTGAGACGCTCTCAAAAACCTTATCGCCCTTCTCCCGGGTAGGATCTCAAAGAACGGGGTTCTGGAGGCACCTGCTCTCCCGACCAATCATGCACGTGGTCGTCGGGATGGGATCACCGGAAGCACCACAGTGAGAAGAACAATAGATGACAGTTAGGGTTGCGCAAGGAGGGAGTGAGTGTGTCGGCGAACAGCCCACGGTCCAACGTCTTGGACAGTGACACTTTTGTTAGCGACCCATTAGCTCGACTCAGGTCATTCCCACAACCCACGGGGCGCGCGCGCGTCGTGACGATGCGTGGCGTGACGTGGCAAGGCGGGCGTCGAAGGAGGAGCGCCCGCGTACAACTCCTCTTCCGAAGCTTCCAATGGCATGGGATAAAGCAACCTTTATAAAGGGGTCTCACTCTTACTACGCTAGCAGTATGATACTAAACTTTCCACCACTTACCATGCACCTAAATGGGCATTATAGATTAACCGGGGATTATCGTCTTTTATGGGTCAAAGCCCATCTTCAACATCTCCAGCACTGTCCATCGAAACATCGACGTGTCCGAAGAAAGTGGATAGAGTGGCGGTCATCCACCTCTATACCCTATGCATCAAATATCTGTTCCGGTCCGTTTGCCTTCATTTGACATGCATATGTAGTTCAATAGCAAGCATACGTAAATATAAATCGCAACCAAAAACATCCAATCCCCAAAGTTGCAAGTCCGTCTGTCCATGCAAACAACCTTATTTTTTGTGTCACAGACCGGCTGTCCATGCCAAGTTCTTTATGTATGGACAATTCCTCCAAATTGGTTGCCAAACGCTTTAACATCCTAGCACGGTAGGCTTGCACGATCTTCTGCGTTTGTTGATTTTCCGACATCTAGGTGTGCAGCTGTTGTGTGTCCATCGCCTCCGGCTTGGATTCTTCCACTTGGATCATGTTCATCGGTGACTCCTCCTTATCGGCGCCCGGTTGAGACATTTCAATAGACAGAGAGGCACCGACGGGCATGGAAGCCGACATCATTGAGCGGACAAGCACCGACGACTGCGACTCCGTGAAGGTGTTCTCCACGTTGTTGAGGTCGACGATGCACGGCATGTGATGGCCGGCGACGATGGTGGACACGGACTGCTATTGCTGATCGAGCGGCCAGGTGGCATAGTAGTGTGGCGGATGCGACCGTGCCAGCTAGGTCGATGGTGATTGCACGACCAGCATCCGTTGATTCACATGCTTAACCGAGGTGGTATTGGGTGACCGACCACCGCCAAAGCCTCCTCCCTCTTCATCTATTTGCGGCGGCGGGCAATGTGTGTCGCTGTGTTGGCCCATCACTGATAGGTCCATCGCGACGTACTTCTACATGGAATTAAATGCAAATTAGTGGTTGTCCACTTGGAGTGAGCCCCACGGTGAAGATATTTCTCCCATTTTCTGAGAGCATTGTTGCATCCAAACATTAGGATTGTCACGAAACAAGATGAGAGACAACGTCGGAGAAAGGCTTCACCGCCCGATCGAGCCCTTGGACGCTCCAGATCGCGCCTTCATCCTACTCTTATCCACCTGAAGCCCACTCCTCCATGGCTTCTCTTCTCCGCAGCGCCCTCCCTCCCTCTGTCCGTCCCGACCGCTGCCTCCATCGAGGAGGTAGGAGTCTAGGAGATCAGCGAGCTGGTAGGCCGACAGCTCTTGCGGCCGGCCGTCACAGAAGCTACGCCGTACGCGGCGGCGGCTAGCCCCAGCTTAATAGATTAGTTCTGCCATGGCGAGGCTTCCCGGTGTGCGTTGCTGTGACCTTGCCGCGCGCGGCTCCCTCCCTCCTCTCGGCCTTGCCTGCCGCCCTCGCAGGTTGCCCCGCGCCTCGGCTCTACGCTACTCGTCTCTCCAAGGTACACCGCCTAGCTTCAATGCTCAGAATTGTATGGCGCAGAAATTCGCTACCTCGGAATTCGAATTAGAATTAAGGCCGGGTAGGAAAATCATAGGAATAGGAAAGTCATAGGAAATGAGATGACATGTATATGAAATCATGTGAATAGGAAAGAAAATGCATTTTGATTCACACCACAGGATTTTTTCCATTGACTCTGGGCTAATGTTTATTTTTCTATGAAATGTGGAGGATAGGAATAAGATTCTGTTCCTACAAACCAAAGGGCTCTAAAGGATTTTTTTCTATACAAATCCTATCCTATGAGATTCCTACAAAATTTCTACAAACCAAAGGAGGCCTAATCTTCTTGCATTTGATCGGGGTTACTTCTTGCGATTCTAAAAATGGGTCTGATTACTCCACCACATCATTCTGATTTTGAACACATTTTTCTCCATGCGTTGGTGTATTTAAATCCATGCTATGAAGAGAAGAATTATTCAAGGCTTCAAGCCATACAACCAAGATGGTTCGGCATTTGTTCTTTCGTACTAATCCCGTGGCCTCATTGTTGGAATTGACAGCTGGTGACAGCCTCGGGGAGGATGTCTTGCGCATGTTCCTTGAGGATAGGCAGGAGAATGGGGACTTCGTCTCCAAAGTCGCTGACATGGTTTTGAGGAGAAATGACACAGATCTTGAGGTGTTAGAGGCTACCATGGATCAAGGAAATGCTGCAGATGTTGGGCAACCTGACGATGTAAGCTGTACAAATCATGTCGTCTACTTATCTACTGTTGCAAGGTATAACTGACTGAACAATGGCATGCAGTTCAGGGATGATGTTATGAGTGAGGGAGTCGTGGGATTTGAGGCAACTGGAGATTTTGTGTCCGCTGAGGACAGCCTTACTATGAGAAGGAGGCTTTCTGCTCTGGTATGTCATGGCCGTGTTTCAGGATTATTATGTTCGTTATCTTCACTTTTAACCATGTTTTTGTAGAGGTAATTGATAGATTGGCATGTTCTTGCAAATGATGACAGGCTGGGCTGAAGGAGAGTGATAAAAGGAAGGAATTCAACCTTCTGAGATACGAAGCAGTAATTTTCACTACCAGTGTTTCATCTTCTGATGCATTTAGTAGGAAAAAAAAATCATATCCAGCTGCTCATGTTAGTCGTTTCCTGCAGATTAAGGACGAACTGTTGCTTTTGACCGTAGGAATTGGAGCCGCTTGCACTATATATTGTGTCCTAGTCTTCTCTCTCGAGGTATTTTCACCCTGAACTTTATATCAATCCAGACATGCATTTTTGCACTAACCATGAATGGTTGAATAGTTTCATGTGACCATGTGTCACAATGAAGTGATGTCCTGTTTAACTGGAATTTTACAAAATCAACCATTTGAAATTGGATCTCCAGTCTACCATTTTTTTGGAGAGAGAGAATCTCCAATCTGATGGGGAACCTTGGCGCAGTGGTAAAGCTGCTGCCTTGTGACCATGAGGTCACGGGTTCAAGTCCTGGAAACAGCCTCTTGCAGAAATGTAGGGAAAGGCTGCGTACAATAGACCCAAAGTGGCTGGACCCTACGCAAGCGGGAGCTACATGCAACAGGCTGCCCTTTAGAGAATCTCCAATCTACCAGTAGATAACTATGTTGTTTTAGGTCTTTGTGAGCATCACACTGTTCGTGGCTCGTATAATCATGGAATCATTGCCTTGAGAGCATCTCCTACCCCCCCCCCCCCCCCCATGTCTGGGCGGACAGCCCGGACAAAAAACGGCCACCCAACCGGACCCCCCCTACATAGCCCAAATGTCCTGGCTGTCTGGCATCCCTCATATGTGGGGTGGATTTCGGGCTGCACGGACACATCCACCACGTTGGACTGGCCCATCCCGACCCCACAAAATCCCGCCCCTCTCCTCACCCGGACCAAAACCTAGCCATTTACACTGCCCACTCCACTTTCTGTCCGCTCCGCTCCGCCCCACCCTCCTCTCCGGTCATCTCTGGCATGGCTAGGAACAGATCTGAATCCGGTCGATCTAGATCCGTCGACTTGGAGCTCGGCGCCTGCTCGGACGAGGAGATAGCCGTCCAGCTCGTGCTCTGCCAACCCCTGAGCCGCCCCTCCGCGGATCCACCAGCCGGGCGCCTTCACCGCCACTCCAGCTGGGATCCAGCGTTGGCGCCGCGTGTCCGCTCCATCACCGGATCAGGCACGCGCCGGTCCTTGTCCCCGCGACGTTGGCCTCGGAGTCTGAGGCCAATGTCAGCAATGCGCAAGGCATGGATTTGCCAGATGCGGTAGCTGCGGCGGCATGTCTGCCATCGAGTGATGGTGTGCCCGCTGTGAGAGGGAGAAGGTGCGACGCGGCGCATAGGGCAATAGGAGGCCCGTGCCCGGATCCTGACGAAGTGGCAAGCCCGGTCCGCCCTTTCCCTTGCGGTGGAGCAAGCCCGGGCCGTCCGTGCCCTTGCCGGCCTTCCTCCGAAAGATGACGATAACATGTCCGGTGCTGCGTCCGACTCATCCAGCTCCGCGCCGAGCAGATCTGCCTTGACCCCTTTGTCGTCTTCGATCGCTACTACCGCGACAGGACAAGGCAAGGGCTGCCGTTGGTGAACTTCTTCTTTCTATAATCCTACTTTTAGTTATGAACTAGTAGAACATGCCATCATTTTGGTAGTCCGATGGTGTGATGAACTTCCCTATGCTATGTCCGGACTATGTATTAACTATGTGCTATGAAATGAAAGTACATGTGTTGATCTATGTTGCATACTTGTGTTTGGATTTGGGGGTTTGGATATGAGGGGGACGGCTGTGGACGCGGAAAATGAGCGGCGGGCTGGAGCTGTCCGCGGACGCGTCCGTGAGTTAGCTATGTCCGGTTGGAGATGCTCGGGTGACATAAAAAATGTGGATTGGTATTTGGGCATGAACATTGTGAATGGTCTTAGCGTTTAACGGCCATCTACCTGACAAGCTAATAAGCTCTGTTTGGACAAAATGCTTACAATACTAATACTTTCTTCAAGAATCTATGATCATTAATTTCATATAGTCTGGTAAGCTCATGAATGGCAAATGTTTTAACTTTACCTGAATATTGGTAATTGATCGGTTACTAAATTTAACTGAATGGTGATCTGACTGAATCTTTGATGTTCACGTTGAACAGGCTGGTATCAGTTATGCTTTTGGAGTTGCTTTCAGGTTAGCTAAATAGGATTCCTTTACAACTTAAGAATTGGAAGTTCATGATAAATTTTTTATAGAGTGCTGCCATGAATTAACTTGTGTTTATAATATACATCAAAGATAATAAATCTAACCACTCACACTATATTGAGCAGCTGGTTGTATCTTCAACTTCTGTATCGACACGCAGATAACCTATCGAAGGAAGATGTTCCTGAAGTTTTTCTAAAGAAGAAAGTGAAGAAGTAGGTTTAGAAATGTCTTTGTCTGTGATCTCTACTTTGTCTCCTATCCCTCACGTTCTGACTGTTTGATCTATTATCGTTATGTACATGCAAATGCTAGAATCGGCATTCGAAGCGAGGATTTGAAGGATACATTAGAGAAGACATTGGGTGGCTCTCTATTTGTTCTTTCATCCCCAAGGCTAATAATTCCTGCAGTGATTTTTGGGCTGTCAACCTTTTCTAGTCATTTTCAAAATAACATTTTTAATTTTGAGGTAAAGTACAGCTCTTTGTAATTATAGATCTCATTCAATTGGTGGTGCTTATGTTAGATTTTTATGTTGACCTCATGAATATGTAATATATATATTATTTCTCTGTTTGCAGCTTGTTCCAGGTATGATGGGGTTCTTTGCGTACAAGGCCGCAACTTTGGTACAAGTCTACAGAGATAATGATGATCTTAGATTGATACTCCCTGACGACGATCCTGACTACAGCTGAAAAGTTTGAGTACGAGAGTTTTTTCACCTAGTTTTTTTATATATAAATCAAGACCACAATGATGTATAGTTTATGTTATAGTTTTAAATAAATCCTGCTGATCTTTTGTGTGAACGATAAAAGGTAATAATGCAATGACAGAAGGGATGGTAAAGAGCTGGAATATGACTGCTAGGCTAGGAATTCTGTTTCCAGATACAACATTACAGCTTAACTGGAATACTCTTGCAATCACAGGCTGCAGAAAGCAATGCACCAGCTGGGAAAAAAAAGCGCAGGATAGGAGTACAATGCGGTGTGCAGCAACCAGCAATTGCCATGCACCACAGCAAGTCGGAGATCGCAGAGGAGTATTCTTACTAGTACTACTAGCTAAATGTTTTTCCGAGTAGTCAGTTACAAATTTTGCAACCTTAGTGCCGGGCAGTTCAACACTAGTACTGTTAACATGATGATGATCAGAAGCTGGCCGAGTTCCTCCGCCGGAGCTGGTTCTTTGGCTCCTGCTGCGGCACACAGTGCACCACCGGTTCAAATGCCTGCATCACACAGCAATTCGACCCGTCAGGTCTGCAAAACTGAAGATAAATTTTGCCGCGCACACGGATTTGGGCTCACAATTTTCTAGGCAGTGGGGTGGCGGTCAGGATTTCGTACGCACGAAAAAATGCAGACAAGGACACAAATCTCACCTTTCGGAGATGTTGTCACTGGCAGGCTTATACATGCTGTCTTCAGATTTCATGACATGTGCATAGAAAGGAGCACGAGACTAGTACTACAAAAAATCCCAGAAAACGAAAAATGTGCGGTGCGAGGTAGATGTGCAAAATTTTCTAGTACAGTACTACTACATGGATACCAGTAAATTTTGCACATCAAGGCTGAAAGAGACGGGCAACAATACTGGAGGAGTATTTATTTATCAGCATGGAGCTGGGGAGGAGCTATTATCTTACTCCTACTACTAATAAGTACGGTGATGCTGACTGCATGGTAGAGTAATGAATTGGTGATGAAGGAACTGAGGTGGCAGACAACGAGATAAATAAAACCTTCCCAAAGCCCTAATTTTAGCTCCATCCAGTAGGTTAAGAAAATAACCATCTTGTTATCCTATAGTTGTGAACTAGTGTCCAATCAGCAGGGAATAGGCATTGACTATTCCTCTGAAGGGAGGTGCGATAGATGGAAATGATTGATCCTCGACCGTGTTATCCGTTAAAAAAAATGCAACATGTTGGCTCATTATTTATCCACGATTGTATCTTCTTTAGAAAAAACACTACAACTTGCAAAAGGTAGTTTTGGTAGGGTGAAAAAATATTGACATAAGGTAACGGGATAAGTTTTTGTACAAGATGAAGCAGTGACAAGGTGCCCATTTGATTGGGCAGAACTTTATGGTCCATCCATCATCATCTGACATCCTCTGGTAACCACTACAGAGCGAAGGCAACGACGCACAGACAGCGAAAGAAAGAAAGAAACACAGGCCGGGCTCATCAGCAATAGCAGACCACGCTATACATGCATCAGCACAAAATGAACAGTTTGGCGCCCACTGATTGATCACCCCGACGTTGATTGGCAATGGATAGCGGTTTGTTTTCGTCTCAGCAGATTTGTCCTTTGTTAGGCACTAGTATTAGGGAATTATGTTACTACTAAAGGCGTTTAGTAGGCAGCATAAAAATCGACAAGAAGTGGTAATAATATTGTTGACGAAATTCTTCTCTTGAGCGAGCCTGCCTAGCAACTTGAGATTTAGTTTTCCTTTTTCAGAGGAAAACTTGAGATTTAGTTGGGAGTAGTATACCTTGTAACTCCTGAGCTGCTCGTTCTCCTCTTCCAGTCGGGAGATCTTGTTCTCGAGCTCGTTCGTGTACGCCTGCCATAATAATAAGAGAGATTTGGAGCGGGTGACCTTGTGAGCGTGCAACAAATGCAAGAGAGATTTGGGGTCTCGAGGGATGGGAGGGACCCACCTGCTTCCTCGCACGCGACCTCGCCGCCGACTCCCGGTTCTTGATCATCCGCTTCTTCCGCCGCTCCACCGTCTTCTCCCCGGGGCCGCCCACGGCGGCACGCTTTCGCCCGGACATGGCGGCCCCGTCGTGGTCGTGGTACAGCGCGTCCAGCACCGGCCCGGCGCCCACCCCCAGCGGCCGCTGCAGGGGACGCCCGACGTTGTTGTGGCGCTGCTGCCTCGGCACCGGGGCCGGGGGATTGTACTGCTCGGCCCAGTGGGCGCCCCCCGCGTCGCCACCGGGCCTGGACAGGAAGTCCTCGAGCGTCATCTGGGCCCGCGGGCGGCTGGTGCCGCCGTCGGCGCCGTGGATGTCCCGCCACACCTCGTCAGCCGTCCTCCTGGCCGAGCCGGCCGTGCGGAGGAGGTCGTCGAGGTTGACGCCGTGCAGCTGGCCCTCGACGTCGCTCAGCGTGAGGCTGCAGAGCGAGCCCTGGCGCGAGATGGCCCCACCGGACGGCATTGCCTGAGTTCCCATTCATTCACTCCTCACTCATCAGTAGAGTACTCACTGGCCGCGCGGAAGGAACACCTGCAAGAAACGTGAGCGTGCACTTGCATGGCAGCACGGAGAGACGCCGCTCCACCACTCCTCTCCTTTCCCTTGGAGGCAGGCGAGGCTGGCTGGACAGCTGAAGAAGAAGAAGAAGAAGAAGGAGCAGAGTCGGGGAGGCAAGGATTTATGATTCCTCAAAGGGAGTGGTGGGCTTGGGCCGATGGGGGCAGACAGGCGATGCCTCAAGACGGGAAGAATCCAAAAAGGGAGGAGGGAGAGAGAGAGAGGGGAAAAGAGCTCCTGGCTTTTTAGCGAGGCCAGCCAAGGTTCCTGGCTTTGCTTTCAATTCCATCGCCTTTTCGCCCGGTGGAATTTTTATTTTATTTTATTTTATTTGTGGTGGGCGGGCGCTGCAGCCTATGCAGGCTGGCTAGCGAGCAGCGACAGCGGGTCAGCGAGTGCCACAGAGACCGGGCCCGCTGAACAGTCCGCTCCATTCAGACGTGCTGTGCAAAATTTGCTGGAATTTCGACCTAGCAAATACGTACTCCAGTAAACGATGCCGTATCTCCTCAAAGCAAAGCAAAACATTCCGATCGGGAGCCGAAAGTAGGCAAAGATTCAGGGGAGAATCGTGGCGTGAATATACCACTTGTGTGAACCACATTGGTTTGACCTCTAGGCTCTAGCTGTAGGAAGGAGAAGCCTAGGACGCGACAGAGCTAGGCTGGTGCCGAAATGCAGGGATGACCGGATGAGCCTGGTAAATGAGCTAGGCTGGTCCCGAAATGCCGACTGCGCCCAAGACACGTTTGAAGTCGTTCAACTTGATCGATGAATGAGTAATACGTCAGGTTTGTTCCAATTTGTGTTGCCAAAATAAGAGTAACTTCAACGGGTCGACCCATTTCATCCGCAGGCGTTCATTTGGATCGGCACGGACAAAAAAGTAGACCCAACGCGCTGACCCAAATGGACGCGCGTCCGCTTTTCGTCCGCGCGCGACCCATTTTCGGCCCATTTTTGAGTCGGATTTGCGTTGACGCAGACGCGCGCGCGCTCGCCTTCTCCTCCTCCCCCCCGGCCCGTTAGCCGGTGGCACATTGGCCATCCTCTCCCATTCCAACTACTATCGTTACTTGCTCGTTACAAATTATCTTACTATCAAACTACTATGTTACTTACAATTTCAGCACGAGAATTTTCCAGAGCGCCGCTGCCCCCGCGTCGCCCTCCTCCTCGGGCGGCACGGGGGAACCCTAGCCGCCACCCAGCAGGACCCCCTCCGCCGCCCTCCTCTGCGTCACCGCCGCCGGAGGGCCGGTCGGCGAAGCCGCGCCGGACCCAGGATGGTGGCGGCGGGCCGGATCTGTCGCGCTGCACCCCCTCCTCCCTGAGCTCCCACCCATGGCGGCGCGTGCTTCTTCCCCGAGCTCCTCCCGTGGCCACGCGAGCACACACCCCCTTGGCCGCTGGCTGCTCTGGCGGATGTCGTGTGGCTGCCTTCGGGGCCCCTCCTCGCGCCATCATGCGACCGCGTCCCTCCCCCGGTCGGGATCTGGAGCTTTGTCCACCGGCCGGCTGCGACGTTCCCCGACCAGCTGCGGCTCCTCCGGCGGCCAGGCGCACCCACTGTCGTGCGGCTCCTCCCCCCACCCCTCGCGAGCATCGAGTCAGCCCCCCTCGGGCGGCGGCCTTGGAGGCGCGGGCGGGATTTGGCTGCGCGCGTGCTCACCACCACATTCCCCACCCCCCAGCAGGGGCGAGTTCTTCCTGGCGGACATGGACCTGCGCCTCTTCCTGTGTCCATGGCCGGCCGGGGCGGCTCAAGGCCTGGTGCACCCTGAGAGCTGCGCTCCTTCCGGCTCCCTTGGCTCGCCGGTGCCTCGACGCCTTCGCAGCCCCACCCTGTTGGTGCCTTGGTTGGCCGTCCATCCCGGTGCGCCTTCGATTCCGGCATACTTCGGGAGCCGCGCCCCCTTCCGGCTCCTTGGGTTTGTCGACGTCCTTGCTGCTCCGGTCCCGGCGACTTGGATCTGCGCTACCTTCTGGATCCTAGTTTGCTCGGGCCTCCGGTCACCGTCACATCATCCACCGTCTCTCATTCCGCCCAGTCGCCTACCCGTCCACCTCCGTGCCCTGTCCGTCCCTCCGCCGCTTCGTTGCTCGCGCTTCCAGCGTCGCTCCTCTTCTTGTGGTCGTGGTTCAGTCCTATGCCCGACTTCCTCTTCTCCGATTCGTGATACGTTGGCTTGGGATTGCTTGACGATGGCCAGGGCGAAATCACTGCATCATTTGCTAGCAGCGGCGACACCTGCGGGTGTCGTACCCTTCTTGGAGGCGCTGTCATGGCCATTATCTGTTCCCCTCCTCGAGCATCAGGGGAAACCCTAGGCCCGGTTATCCGGATCGGATGGCGACGGCGTCTCGGCGTCGTTCTCCTTCGTGAAGGCGCTATCTTGGTTGCTTGTGGCGTCCTCGATTCTGGATCTGGAGACGTTGGTTGACGTGTCATTTGGTCTGGACGCTTTCGAGGATGGCGAGTTTAGCTGTGTCTTTTTTTCTCTGTTTGGGCTTAGCATCCCATGTCCCTTTGCTCCGGGCACCATGTTCACGCCATTGGGTCCGTGTCATGTGTTGTACCACATCTTGTACTTGTTCTAACTCCTTCTATCAATGGAATGATATGCAAGCTTTGCGTATTCGAGAAAAAAAATCCTCTCCCATTCCAACAAGCCCTCGCCAACTTCCTTCTTCTTCGCCGCCGCCGCCCACACCTTTCTCCGGTGGCTCTGTCAGCTGCCGACGCCACAACATCCCCTCTACAACGCCGCCACCTCCCATGTCGCCCGCCATCGCCGTCTTGCTGCCGGGGAACCGAAAGCTTCCCACCCCCGCTCCCCCGACACAGCCACGACCGCGACCAAGAAGTCGCCCCGTCCAGATCCTCACCAGCATGCTCGTCGGACGCCGGCACGCTCGTTGGACGCCGGCACGCTCCTCGGACGCCGCCAGGGCAGCTAGCTGGTCCGAGGGCGGCGCGACTCCCTTCGCCGGCCGTCTCCTTCGTCGACGCCCGCAAGCTGTTCGACAGTTTGCCAAGGTACAAAATGGACTCCGCTGACGAGTTCTTTTTTCACAATTTCCTTTGCGACTCCGACGATTCCTCGTCCGATGATGAGGAGGAGATCTTGGATGCCATCTTGGTCCATCACCACCTCAATAGCCAGCGCCCGTCGTTCCGTGGCTCCATTTCGGGGCACCTTCCGGCGTTGAATCGCAACTGAGAGAGCGGGCATTTCCTTCTTTGGAAGGACTACTTTGACAAAACAAACCCGTTGTTCAAACATCAGAAATTCCACCGCCATTTCCGTATGAGTAGGCATCTTTTCAACCGTATTAGAGAGGGAGTGGTCGGCTATGATGACTATTTCGAGTGCAAAGAGGATGCCGTTGGAAAAATTGGTTTCTCCTCTTATGAAAAATGCACTGCCACCATCCGAATGCTTGCATACGGAGTGACCGGTGATCTCATTGACGAGTACGTCCGTATGAGCGAGTCTACATGCATAGACTCCCTGTATAAGTTATGCAAGGCTGTTATTGCTATGTTTGGCCCTGAGTACTTGAGAGAGCCGACTCCTGAAGATACAACCCGTTTGTTGGCGATGCATGCCAGCAGGGGCTTCCCAGGGATGCTTGGCAGCATAGACTGCATGCACTGGGAGTGGAAGAACTGCCCTTCTGCTTGGCAAGGGCAGTATAAGGGCCATGTCAGGGCTTGCACTGTCATACTTGAGGCCCTGACATCTCAAGATCTCTGGATCTGGCACTCTTTCTTTGGCATGGCCGGATCACACAATGATATCAACGTGCTTCAGCACTCGCTGGTGTTTGCTAGGCTTGCCGAAGGCAAAAGCCCACCAGTGAACTTTACTATCAACGGCCACAACTACGACAAAGGATACTGCCTGGGTGACGGTCTATCCTCAGTGGACCACTATTGTTAATACAATCCCCAACCCTGTCGGAGAGAAGAGGAAAAGATTTTCCCAAGAGCAAGAGAGTGCTAGGAAGGACGTCGAGCGTGCCTTTGGTGTTTTGCAATCTCGATGGGGCATCGTTCAGTATCCTACTAATACTTGGAGCACGCAGAAATTGTGGGAGGTGATGACTGCTTGTGTGATCATGCACAATATGATCGTAGAAGATGAGCGCCCGGAACGTCTGTACGATCAAGGGTTTCACTTTCAGGGTGAGAATGTTGTGTCTGAGCATGGAGGAGCGGCAACGTTTGAACAGTTCACCCAATTTCATCATGACATGCGTGATTGGAAAACTCACATGCAACTGCAAAATGATTTGGTTGAGCATATGTGGGCTCATGTTGGCAACCAATAGATGTATCTTTTTTATTCGGCTTGCAAAACTGTGTGAGGCATTTTTACTTTTATTCGGCTTGTAAAACTATGCTATTTTATTCGTTTGAAACTATGTTATTTATTTCGTTCTGGACTATATGTTTGAAGGCAAAAGTTGTGTCTGATACAATGCAAAAAATGAGCTATTTGTTGAAAAGGGCGGCCCGCCGGCCATGCGGGCACATATGGGTCGGCGCGTTGGGCGCACTGCCGACCCAAATCTAAAACGGGGCGGACGCCCGGGCGGGCGGCCGACCCAAACAGACAAAAAACGGACAAAAGCGCCGTCCGTTTGGGTCGGCGCGTTGGAGTTGCTCGAAGGACATGTACAATGGTGGCATATGGATACAAATGCCCTATGACAAAAAGTAGCTTGAGATATCTATATTGATTTTTTCTCTCCAATGCAAGCTACTACTAGTGGGCTCATCAAATGTCATCAAACAATATAAAGTAGACTCTCATTACACATGCATCCCTACTCCCCACTTCAATTTTTTCAACTTTATGCACCAGACCACAATTTTTCTCTTCAAGCACCCGCCTCCTGTAGAGGATCCTGTTTCTCTATCCGAACCTACTTTTTCTGACATTCGATCCTACATGGCATGCGAGGCATCACCCTGGGGCTATGCATGGGCCATGCCCTAAGAGCATCTCCACTCGCCCCCCAACAGGCCCCAGGGCGCCTTTTTAGCACCGGCGGAGGAAAACCAGCCCAGCCGGGCCCCTAGATCCTTTTTATCGTCGTTTTGGGCCGAAATCACAACTGGCGAACCCAAGCCGGACCCAGCGCGCCAGGGGGCGCCGGCTGAAGCGAAAAGGCACGCGGGCCTGCACTGTCGGCGACAACGAACGATTTCCCGCCGCTCTCTTCCCCCGTTCCCCCCATTTTCGCCCTTCTCCCCCACCGCTCCCGCCATTCTCTCCCCAGAGCCGCCCACCATGCCGCCGAAGAAGTATGCGGCTCCTCGCCTAGCCGCCGATTCCGTCCAGCCAAAGCAGAGGAAGTCGAGGGCGCCGATGGCAAGGCCCCCGGGCTTGTTGAACGCCCAGTGGGAGGCCGACGTTGATCGCCGGGAGGCGGTCACCACCGACCGGCGAAACAGAATCATCATGAAGAAGGCCAGGGACGCGGCGACGGCCGTGGTGGAGCAGGAGGAGGCGTCTCGCGCGGGATGGGGAACCCTCCGCCTCAACAGGCCGGCCAATGCCCACAAGCTGCGTGGGGGAGCCAGCAGAGCGTCGCGTCGTCGACCAACTTCTCGCCGCCACTGTGGGGTACGCGCCTGCGCCTGGCTACACCGACGGCGACGCGCATTGTAGCTTCAACCCCAACATCACCTTCCCGCATGGCGCGGCGCCGCGCACGTCCCCGTCCGGCTTCAACCACGACCCGTGCACTCCCTCCCCCGCGTTCACCACTGGTTTCAACACCCAGTATAGCTGCTCGCTGCCGACTTACTCAGGTTCGCCTGCTCCACCTCTACGACATGGTGCCCTACCCTTCACACACAGCTCAGCGCCACCGTTCAAGCACCGACGCCAACATGGACGAGATCATCACGAGCGGCTCAGTCGCCGCCGCTTTGTGCCCCGGGTTTGACACGCAAGACGAAGCACTGGACATTGCTGTCGACAGAGAGGACAAGCTCGACGACTCTGAGGAGGAGGTGGAGGAGGAAGAACCGGCGGAGGTGGAGCCGGCGCCCAAAGGGAGAAAGAGGAAGTGGGCGGCGAACGCCAAGCCGGGTGAGCCTTGCGTCAAGTGGACGTCCACGGAAGACGAGTGCCTCGCCGAAGCATGAAGACCGTTAGCATTGACCCGATCACCGGCTCGAATCAGAACGCAGACACATACTGGAGAAGGATCAAGACGTCGTTTGACGAACGCAAGTTGGTCGACCCCGACTTCGCCAACATCCACATGGACCGTGGCAAGAAGACCATGGAGAACCACTGGGCGACCATCCAGGTGGCCTGCAACAAGTGGCATGGGATTCAAGAGGAGGCCGCGGCTTACCGCGAATGCGATGCCAACGTCGAGGGTCAGGTATGGCCATCGTTCACCGGCCCAGTTCCTCGCCGTGTACTTCGCCGACACTATCGTCTTTGCCTATGCAGATGGTTCGGATGTTCAACATGTTTCACCAGGGACGCGGCACCGCTGCCGAACGACTGCAATTGTGATCAGGCGGTGCATCGCTGATGCCAAGAGCAACGCCGCCAAGAGGGAGGAGAAATCCGATGCGAGGTGGTCGGCGTTGATGGCAAAGCAGGACGTCAAACTCGACCTGCTCAGGACCAACGTCACCGCGAAGAAGAGGAACACAGACCTGGCGTTCTTGATGGGGGCAGACACGTTGACGATGGACGAGCAGGTAAAGGCGTGGTGCCTGGCGGAGCGTGGCCTCATCCTGAACCAGATGTCGGGACCGGCAGCGGCCACCGCTCCTACGCCCATGCCGACGCTGAGCCCGAGCACTGAAGTTGTGCCCACGCCGAGCCCGAGCACTGAAGCTACGCCGACGCCCACGCCGACCCCGAGCCCGAGTACTGAAGCTGCGCCCACGCCGACCTCGAGCAGCCTTGCAGCAGAGGAGCCTGCCGTTTTATGAGCTCCATGTCTACTGTTCCTACCCTTTTGATCGCCGGACTTTGGCTATGTTCGATTGCCGAACCCAGTGGCATTGATCGCCGATCTGTGGCATGATGATCGCCGAACTATGGCGTTTTTGGTAGCGGGAACATGAACTTTCAATTTTTTTATGCGTTTGGGGGCCGAAACTTGGGTGCGCGGCTGGGGACGAGATCGCCCCGAGGCTAAAAAACCGGCCGACGCAAACGCCAAAAACCTTTCGCCGGGTGCGCTGCGGGGCCAAACGGTTGGAGATGCTCTAAGGTGATACCTTCGGTGACCTTGGTGGCAATCATTCATGCAATGCCAGAGATTGTTTCTACGACAGTGAGTGTCTTGTTTGCTGCCTCGGTAGTGTTTTGTCTGTGTGTGCAATTCTTTGTTACATTATCTTTTATTAGTTTCATTTTATGTTCTTATCTTTTCGTTTCCTCTTCTTCAACCCTTCATGTGCTATCTGCAACCTGTAAATCTTGGATGAAGCCTACGCTTCTTGGGCAGGGACGCACACATGTCATAAAGTTACACTCTAGGGGGGTCTGATGGGTGATCTTATATGAGGGTGCACATGCATGTAAATTTCCAGGCCATTTGGATGACTCTAGCTAGTACTTCCTTCATAAAATTTGGCCAGAAACTTTGAGAGCTTGCTGTGCTCCTTTGGTGTGATGGAAACTGATGAAAATTGGGTGTGAGTAGTGTTTTGTCATGTTTAAACATCATGAGAAATTTGAGCTCAAGTGGGTGGATAACTTCCTTCACAAAGTGGTCAGGTGGATGCAGACTTTGGAAAATTGTGCAGGAAGTTGTGGTTGGTGTATGATGCTCAAAAATTTTGTACGGCCATGATATGAGTGAATGTCGATGTACGCAAAATTGAGCTTCATAGGATGAAGCTACAATGCACTTACTTTGCAACCTGACATATCTAATAGAAACTTGGATGAATTGTTGTAGTGAAACTTTGACTTAAGTGTGGGCTTGTGAAGATGGAAGATGTGAAGATATGTGATGGGTGAGCTCTACAATTAATTTGGTGAATTGATGTGCAAAGGAAAAGGGTGATGTAGTGCAACTGGGTCCTAGGGTTTCAGTTAGCAGAAGTGGCAATTAGGGTTTTGGGGGAAAAACCTTAATACCAAGTAACTAGGCAAGTCACTAACTCCCAAATAAACACAAGAGTGAAAATAAAATCCAAGCACCAAAAGAAAAAGGCAGAAGGAAAATCTGGAAAAGAATTTTCTAGAACTAAAGAACTAGGGTGTTACAAACCTATCCCCCTTAAGAGAATCCCGTCCTCGAGATTCTGGGCTTACCTTTCCCAGAGGGAAACATACCTTGGGGTTTCTTTGGGTGTGCCTGGTGTCTTGTTCTTTGGGGGCATGTTGATGATTTCTGACTGCCTTGATTCATGCTGCGATGCTAGGTCTTTGAGTTTATTGGGGTTGAACTCCGACTGACTGATGTCAATTCCTTGTTGATACCTCTCCCAGTATATAATGTCCTACTGATGTTCTCATACCAAGCATTGCTAATGGTATTGTTCCACTGTTGTTGATGTGATTGTTTTCTGTTGATCCTATGCGTTGAACCGTCTTTGTGGTGTCAGCGTCTATGTGTCGGCAGTGGCTTGTTGGGGCTTACACTGTTGTCGTGGTGTCATATCCAATAGTTGATTTACTTTGCCGGCGGTGTCCTGTGATGTATTGTGCTCTATGTACACCTACTTTGTCTGCATCGTGTTCTGACACCAAGTCTTGTACCCGGTCTTGTCTCAGATACCAAGCTCGCATTATGTCTTGCCTTGTACATGCTTCTTGCAAGAAAGAAGGCTAGAAAACATGTCTATCTACAAGACCCTTCGTAGGAACTAGACCTTTGTCTGGGATTCCCAAGCTACTCGGTCAACATCGAACTCGTTGTTGAAACCACTAGTGAGACTAACGTCTCCTCTGCAAGACATAAATTAAGCTACGATGAGTGCAAAGGTACTCAACAAGACTTACATCAGAACTAACTACATATGCATCAGTATCAACAATGGTGTTCTAGAGTTTAACTGTTGTAAGCCAGCTTTGACTAAGTGGCTATCCTATACTACAATTACCAGTATTATTTGAGGTGAGAAAGCGCACACGAGTCCACATAGTCACCACATCAATACACCACTATGGATCCACTCCCGTCTCCCTACGAGAAGGCAATCCATAGCACGCATGCTTATCTTGCGCATTTTAGAGTATCCATTTCAGCTTGTCTATGAACAATGTAAGCTTCCAAGTAGTCCATATCCGTGGACGCGGCTATTCGAGTAGATCATTTACCCTGCAGGGGTGTACTTCTTCACACACACACACACACACACACACACACACTCACCACTTACCACCATATACATGTCATGTATCTCAGCAACCTTCAAGTGGAAGCCTGGCGAGGGTGTCGGCCACAACCTGACTAACCACACAAGACTATAGTCCAGGTTTATCGCATATCTGAGGCTGAACCCGCAAGGGAAGTCTGACCGAAGTTTCCATCACGGCCCCAAACGATGTGTGCAGGGTTCCCAAGTCCACCTCGACGGATGGTTCTACGCTTGGTACACCGGGCCATGGTGCCTAGTCTGTCCCAAGCCGACCTGTACTGGGTGCCACTTGGTATACTACTAGCACAACCTACAAACACCAGAAACTAGTTGCAACTCCTGGAAAGAGATCAAAGCAATTAATAAGCGGATAGGGGTCGAGTTACCGGAACCCAATGTGTGGTAGTAACTGTTCTTGGATAACATACACAGAACTCAGTTCTTAAGGACGGTGTCATGGTAATCTCACGATAGATGCCATGGGATGGTTTAAAGTGGGGGGCTACGTGAGGACGCCGGTGGGTTCTGGAGGCGAGGTTGGCACGCGTTGGTGTGTGACACGAGACGTACACAGGTTCGGGGCCCTCCGGGGGAGGCAACACCCCTAGTCCTGCCGAATGTAATATGGGGAGCACAAGGGCTACAAGGTTGCTCCTGGAGCTGTATGGGGCGAAGGGAAGAAGGAGTCGGCCTTCTGCCCTACCTGTGGTCTCTCTCTCTCTCTTTGTGTGTGTGTGTGTTATGCTGATCGGGCGACCCCTTGCATGGATGGGCACCAGGGGGTCTTATAGGCTGGCCCCGGGGCTACAATGGTAAAGATACATGAGCGCGGGGCCCTAGTGTCATCGTCTGGGAGCCGGCATGGGGCCCACCGGGTCGCCGGGTCCACCGGGCACGGGTCTCGCCGACTGCGCAACACTGTGCTCCGTCTTCTCCAGCGTCACGGAGTGGTTGGCATCATGTGGCTACAGTGCCATGTCGCCCCGGTCGCTGTCCGCCTCGGTCAGCGGTACGGGGCGACGTTGTAGCCATGCTCGCTCCGGTCAGCGCGGGTAGGTGGGGCACTGTTGCCATGCTTTCCCCGTTGTGGGCAATGGTCTTGTCGTATGTCCGGATGGGACAATAGCTGACTTGTGGTCAGCCGGCATGCAGCCAGCCGGGTAGCGGCGCCCAGTCGGCTCGCGCCGGGGAGCCGGCCTGGGACCAGCCGGGTTGAGGGGCACCAGTTGCCTCGATGTTTTAAAAAGGGATCTGGATTCCGCGGCCTACCCGGGAGTCATCCCCCCGACAGTAGTCCCCGAAGCCGTGAAGGCCCGCCGGCTCGGAGCGGGTGGGCCTTTGCAGCTTATCTCGAGGCCGAGGTTTTGTTGGAGAAGTGATGGCGCCGGGCTGGGTGGAGCTGACCACCCACATGTCTGTCTTGGAATCATAAAAGTCGGCAACACCCACTGGATGCCGGCTTCTGGAAGCCAGATCGCGGCACTCCGCTTGGGCGGGAAACCGAAAAGCCCGTCGGGTGATATCTCGATTCACGCCCGCTGCGGGCCAAAGGGCCGCCACGTGCAGGTATGTCGCGGCGCGACCCTGCCAGGCCACACGCATGATGGGACGGGGCAGCAGGCTGGGCCCCGCCACGCTGCGCCCGCGGACCGCACGCGTGGGATCTTTTATGGCCGAGCGGAACGGTTGCATTCCCCGACGCAGTTAATGCTCATGGGTAACGTGCCCACTTAATGTGGGGGTACTCGGCGTGGACAATCCCACTCCCCCACGATCTCCTCGGGGTATAAATGAGGAGGGGAAGGGGGCGGCAGAAATCCTCATGCACGCGCCCCCGCTCTCCCCCCGTCTTCCTCCTCCTTCTCCCTCATAGAGCTCGGGCGAAACCCTACTGCAGCGCTGTCCTGTTCTTGAGCCACAACCACAACACCACCTGTCGTTGCGCACGCGTGCGGCACCTCTCCACCTTCTTCTTCTCCACGCCCGTGCCCTCGAAGTACCTTGGCGATGGCGTGGCCCAAGGGCTCATGGGAGAGATCCGTGACGAGTGACGCTGACATCAAGTTTCTCCGCGACACCAAGCGGCTGCCATCGGCGGAGGCGATGGCCGCGCGCACGCCTGACGGGGAGAGGATTCCGGTGGCGTAGGAGGGCGAGTTCGTGGTGTTCTACACCCACTTTAACCGTGGGTTCGGCTTCCCCACGAGCCTCTTCTTCCGCTTTTTTCTTGAATTCTTTGGGGTGGAGCCGCACCACCTGGGCACCAACACCGTGTTGCAGCTCATCGGCTTTACCATGCTCTGCGAGGGATACTGAATATGTTAGGTATGTCAATATTAAACTTTTGTCTTGAATCTTATGGATCTGAATATTCATGCCACAGTAAAGAATATTTCATTGATAAATATGTTAGGTAGCATTCCACATCAAAAATTCTGTTTTTATCATTTACCTACTCGAGGACGAGCAGGAATTAAGCTTGGGGATGCTGATACGTCTCCAACGTATCTATACTTTTTGATTGTTCCATGCTATTATATTACCCGTTTTGGATGTTTATGGGCTTTATTATACACTTTTATATTATTTTTGGGACTAACCTATTAACCGGAGGCCCAGCCCAAATTGCTGTTTTCTTGCCTATTTCAGTGTTTCGAAGAAAAGGAATATCAAACGGAGTCCAAACGGAATGAAACCTTCGGGAGAGTTATTTTTGGAGCGGAAGCAATCCAGGAGACTTGGAGTAGACGTCAGGGAAGCTTCGAGGTGGCCACGAGGCAGGGAGGCGCGCCTGCCCCCCTGGGCGTGCCCCCACCCTCGTGGCTCCCCTGACCGACTTCTTTCGCCTATATATATATCCATATACCCTAAAAACATCGGGGAGCAGAATAGATCGGGAGTTCCACCGCCGCAAGCTTGTGTAGCCACCAAAAACCAATCGGGACCCTGTTCCGGCACCCTGCCGGAGGGGGGGTCCCTCACCAGTGGCCATCTTCATCATCCCGGCGCTCTCCATGACGAGAAGGGAGTAGTTCACCCTCGGGGCTGAGGGTATGTACCAGTAGCTATGTGTTTGATCTCTCTCTCGTGTTCTTGATTCGGCACGATCTTGATGTATCACGAGCTTTGCTATTATAGTTGGATCTTATGATGTTTCTCCCCCTCTACTCTCTTGTAATGGATTGAGTTTTCCCGTGAAGTTATCTTATTGGATTGAGTCTTTAAGGATTTGAGAACACTTGATGTATGTCTTGCCGTGCTTATCTGTGGTGACAATGGGATATTCACGTGATCTACTTGATGTATGTTTTGGTGATCAACTTGCGGGTTCAATGAACTTATGCATAGGGGTTGGCACACGTTTTCGTCTTGATTCTCCGGTAGAAACTTTGGGGCACTCTTTGAAGTTCTTTGTGTTGGTTGAATAGATGAATCTGAGATTGTGTGATGCATATCATATAATCATACCCACGGATACTTGAGGTGACATTGGAGTATCTAGGTGAAATTAGGGTTTTGGTTGATTTGTGTCTTAAGGTGTTATTCTAGTACGAACTCTATGATAGATTGAACGGAAAGAATAGCTTCGTGTTATTTTACTACAGACTCCTGAATAGATCGATCAGAAGGGATAACTATGAGGTGGTTTCGTACCCTACAATAATCTCTTCATTTGTTCTCCGCTATTAGTGACTTTGGAGTGACTCTTTGTTGCATGTTGAGGGATAGTTATATGATCCAATTATGTTATTATTGTTGAGAGAACTTGCACTAGTGAAAGTATGAACCCTAGGCCTTGTTTCCTAGCATTGCAACACCGTTTACGCTCACTTTTATCATTATTTACCTTGCTGTTTTTATATTTTCAGATTACAAATACCCATATCTATCATCCATATTGCACTTGTATCACCATCTCTTCGCCAAACTAGTGCACCTATACAATTTACCATTGTATTGGGTGTGTTGGGGACACAAGAGACTCTCTGTTATTTCGTTGCAGGGTTGTTTGAGAGAGACCATCTTCATCCTATGCCTCCCACGGATTGATAAACCTTAGGTCATCCACTTGAGGGAAATTTGCTACTGTCCTACAAACATCTGCACTTGGAGGCCCAACAACGTCTACAAGAAGAAGGTTGCGTAGTAGACATCAAGCTCTTTTCAGGCGTCGTTGCCGGGGACGTGAGTGCTTGAAGGTATATCTTTAGATCTTGCAATCGAATCTTTTAGTTTTTTGTTTTATCACTAGTTTAGTCTATAAAAGAAAACTACAAAAAATGGAACTAAGGGTGCCTCATATGCTTCATCTTTTTAATGTCTTTCATGAAAATGATGGGAAGGAAAATTGTGCTCAAGTACTAGAAGAAGAATTACATAGAATGCTTGGCATAAAATATGTGAATGATGAGCATGATTGCAATGTTATTAGTATGAATTCGTTGAATACCCATGATGCTAATGATATGCAAAGCCACAAGCTTGGGGATGCTATGTTTGATGAAGATGATATGTTTAGTCCCCCAAGTTTTGATGAACAAATTTATTATGATGAAAACATGCCTCCTATTTACGATGATTATTGTGATGACACGTATGCTATAAAGAATAAAGATAACCATGAAACTTGTCATCATGATTTCAATTTTCAATTGGATTATGCTTCACATGATAGTTATTTTGTTGAGTTTGCTCCCACTACTATTGATGATAATAAATTTGCTTATGTGGAGAGTAGTAAAATTTCTATGCAAGTAGATCATGAAAAGAATGCTTTATGTGCTGGTTATATGGTTGAATTCATTCATGATGCTACTGAAAATTATTATGAGAGAGGATCATATGCTTCTACATATTGCAATAATATCAAGTTTCCTCTCTATCTGTTGAAAATCTTGAAGATTTGCTTGTTTTGCCTTTCTATGCTAGTTGATTATTGTTCCCATAAGTTGTTTCCTCACAAAATCCCTATGTATAGGAAGTGGGTTAGACTTAAATGTGCTAGTCATATTCTTCATGATGCTCTCTTTGCGTTTCAATTCTTATCTTTTATGTGAGCATCATTGAAATCATCATGCCTAACTAGGGGCGTTAAACGTTAGCGCTTGTTGGGAGGCAACCCAATTTTATTCTTGTTTCTTGCTTTTTGGTTCTGTTTAGTAATAAATTTTTGATCTAGCCTCTGGTTAGATGTGGTTTTATGTTTTAATTAGTGTTTGTGCCAAGTAAGACCTATAGGATCTTCTTGGATGATAATTATTTGATCTTGCTGAAAAATACAGAAACTTTCAGCTGACGAAAACAATTGTTAAAAAGCACCAGAAAGTGATAAAATACTGATTCCAATTGCAGTAGATCAATAATCAAACTATCTAGGTCGTCCTATTTTGGCAGATTTTTCTGAGTTCCAGAAGTTTGCGTTTGATGCAGATTACTACATGCTGTTCTGTTTTTTGACAGATTCTGTTTTCCGTGTGTTGTTTGCTTATTTTAATGAATCTATGGCTAGTAAAAGAGTTTATAAACCATAGAGTAGTTGGAATACAGTAGGTTTAAACACCATTTTAAATAAAGAATGAGTTCATTACAGTACCTTGAAGTGGTGTTTTGTTTTCTTTCGCTAACGGAGCTCACGAGATTTTTTGTTAAGTTTTGTGTTGTGAAGTTTTCAAGTTGTGGGTAAAGATTCCATGGACTATGGAATAAGGAGTGGCAAGAGCCTAAGCTTGGGGATGCCCAAGGCACCCCAAGGTAATATTCAAGGATAACCAAGAGACTAAGCTTGGGGATGCCCCGGATGGCATCCCCTCTTTCGTCTTCGTTCATCGGTAAATTTACTTGGAGATATATTTTTATTCACCACATGATATGTGTTTTGCTTGCAGCGTCATTTTATTTTCTTTTTTTTTGCTTGCTGTTTGAATAAAATACCAAGATCTGAAATTCCTAAGTGTTAGAGAGTCTTCACATAGTTACATAATTATTCGACTACTCATTGATATTCACTTATATCTTTCGGAGTAGTTTGTCATTTGCTCTAGTGCTTCACTTACATCCTTTTAGAGCACGGCGGTGGCTTTATTTTGAAGAAATTTATGAACTCACATGCTTCACTTATATTATTTTGAGAGTCTTTAGAACAACATGGTAATTTGCTTTGGTTATGAATTTAGTCCTAATATGATGGGCATCCAAGAGGGATATAATAAAAACTTTCATATAAAGTGCGTAGAATACTATGAGAAGTTTGATTCTTTATGATTGTTTTGAGATATGAAGATGGTGATATTAGAGTCATGCTAGTTGGGTAGTTGTGAATTTGAGAAATACTTGTTCTAAAGTTTGTGATTCCCGTAGCATGCACGTATGGTGAACCGTTATGTGATAAAGTCGGGGCATGATTTATTTATTGATTGTCTTCCTTATGAGTGGCGGTCGGGGACGAGCGATGGTCTTTTCCTACCAATCTATCCCCCTAGGAGCATGCGCGTAATACTTTGTTTCGATAACTAATAGATTTTTGCAACAAGTATATGAGTTCTTTATGACTAATGTTGAGTCCACGGATTATACGCACTCTCATCCTTCCACCATTGCTAGCCTCTCTAATACCACGCACCTTTCGCCGGTATCATACACCCACCATATACCTTCCTCAAAACAGCCACCATACCTACCTATCATGGCATTTCCATAGCCATTCCGAGATATATTGCCATGCAACTTACCACCGTTCCGTTTATTATGACACACTTCATCATTGTCATATTGCTTTGCATGATCATGTAGTTGACATCGTATTTGTGGCAAAGCCACCTTTCACAATTCTTTCATACATGTCACTCATGAGTCATTGCACATCCCGGTGCACCGCCGGAGGCATTCATATAGAGTCATATTTTGTTCTAAGTATCGAGTTGTAATTCTTGAGTTGTAAGTAAATAAAAGTGTGATGATCATCATTATTAGAGCATTGTCCCAGTGAGGAAAGGATGATGGAGACTATGATTCCCCCACAAGTCGGGATGAGACTCCGGACTAAAAAAAAGAGGCCATAAAAAAGAGAAAAAGGCCCAAAAAAACAAAAAAAATGAGAGAAAAAGAGAGAAGGGACAATGCTACTATCCTTTTACCACATTTGTGCTTCAAAGTAGCACCATAATCTTCATGATAGACAGTCTCCTATGTTGTCACTTTCATATACTAGTGGGAATGTTTCATTATAGAACTTGGCTTGCATATTCCAATGATGGGCTTCCTCAAAATGCCCTAGGTCTTCGTGAGCAAGCGAGTTGGATGCACACCCACTGTGACGCCCCCGATTTGACCGTACACTAATCATGCACGCAAATGTGTACAATCAAGATCAGGGACTCACGGGAAGATATCACAACACAACTCTACAACATAAATAAGTCATACAAGCATCATAATACAAGCCAGGTGCCTCGAGGGCTCGAATACAATTGCTCGATCATAGACGAGTCAGCGGAAGCAACAATATCTGAGTACAGACATAAGTTAAACAAGTTTGCCTTAAGAAGGCTAGCACAAAAGTAGCAACGATCGAAAAGGCAAGGCCTCCTGCCTGGGACCTCCTAACTACTCCTCGAAGCCGAACTCCACGTAGAATCATCCTCGGGACCTCTAGCTCCTGGACTCCAGCATCTGGTTGCGACAATCCGGTATAGAAAGGGGAAAGGAGGGAGAAAAGCAACTGTGAGTACTCATCCAAAGTACTCGCAAGCAAGGAGCTACACTACATATGCATGGGTATATGTGTAAAAGGGCATATCAGTGGACTGAACTGCAGAATACCAGAATAAGAGGGGGATAGCTAATCCTGTCGAAGACTACGCTTCTGGCCATCTCCATCTTGCAGCATGTAGAAGAGAGTAGATTGAAGTCCTCCAAGTAGCATCGCATAGCATAATCCTACCCGGCGATCCCCTCCTCGTCGCCCTGTTAGAGAGCGATCATCGGGTTGTATCTGGCACTTGGAAGGGTGTATTTTATTCAGTATCCGGTTCTAGTTGTCATAAGGTCAAGGTACAACTCCGGGTCGTCCTTTTACCGAGGGACACGGCTATTCGAATAGATAAACTTCCCTGCAAGGGTGCACCACATGACCCAACACGCTCGATCCCATTTGGCCGGACACACTTTTCTGGGTCATGCCCGGCCTCGTAAGATCAACACGTCGCAGCCCCACCTAGGCTCAACAGAGAGGTCAGCACGCCGGTCTAACCCTATGTGCGCAGGGGTCTGGGCCCATCGCCCTATGCACACCTGCACGTAGCGTACGCGGCCGGAAGCAGACCTAGCCCCCTTAATACAAGCGCGAGCTTACGGTCCAATGCGGCGCGCGCCACTCAGTCGCTGACGTCAAAAAGAGCTTCGGCTGATACCACGACGCCGGGATACCCATAACTACTCCCGCGTAGATGGTTAGTGCGTATAGACCAAATGGCCAGACTCAGATCAAATACCAAGATCTCGTTAAGCGTGTTAAGTATCCGCGAACGCCGACCAGGGCCAGGCCCACCTCTCACCTAGGTGGTCTCAACCTGCCCTGTCGCTCCGCCACAAAGTAACAGTCGGGGGCCGTCAGGAACCCAGGCCCACCGCTACCGGGGTGGAGCCACCTGTCCTTTCAGCCCCCTCATCAGCATCACTTGCGGGTACTCAACGAGCCGACCCGACTTTAGTCACCACATGTGTCATGTATATAAAGTATATAGTATATACCCGTGATCACCTCCCGAAGGGATCACGGCCCAGTAGTATAGCATGGCAGACGGACAAGAGTGTAGGGCCACTGATGGAACACTAGCATCCTATACTAAGCAGTAGGATTGCAGGTAAAGGTATCAACAGTAGAAGCAAGGGCAGGCTATGCATCAGTATAGGATTAACGGAAAGCAGTAACATGCTACACTACTCTAATGCAAGAAGTATAGAGAAGAATAGGCGATATCTGGTGATCAAGGGGGGGCTTGCCTGGTTGCTCTGGCAAGTAGGAGGGGTCGTTAACTCCGTAGTCGAACTGGGCAGCAGCAGCGTCGGTCTCGTAGTCTACCGGAGAGAAGAGGGGGGAAGAAACAGTAAATACAATGCAAACAGATGCATAACGATGCACGACAAAGCAAACGCGGTGTTAGGTGTGCCCTAACGCGGTAAGGAGTGATACCGGCGAAGGGGGAAAACATCCGGGAAAGTGTTCCCGGTGTTTCGCGTTTTCGGGCAGAGGTGCCGGAGGTGAAATGTTGCAGGTTCACTATGCTAGGGACGCGTGGCGGACGTACGGGCTGCGTATCCGGATTCGTCTCGTCGTTCTGAGCAACTTTCATATACAAAGTTTTTCCATCCGAGTTACGGATTAAAAGATATGATTTTCAAAAGAATTTATTAATTTCTGAAATTTAATTAATTATTTAATTTTAATTCAAAAATGGATTTATGACATCAGCATGATGTCATGCTGACGTCAGCAGTCAACATTGACCGTTGACCTGGTCAACCTGACAGATGGGTCCCACCTGTCAGGGACTGTTTAGCTAATTAACAGTGATTAATTAGGTTAACTAGTTATTAGGTTAATTAAGTTTAATTAGTTTAACTTAACAGGATTAATTAAGTTAATTAATTATCTTTATTATTTTTTAATTATTTATTTTTATTAATTTAATTTATTATTTTTATTATTTATTATTAATATTTTTTAAATCATTTTTTTATATTTTTATTTTTTTATTTTTCGTTCTGGGGCGTGGGCCCCTATGTCATAGGCCCAGGGGGCCTTAACGGGTGACGGGTTCTCGGGCGCTGGCGCCCAGGGGCGTGCGGGCGTGGCCGCTAGCGGCCCCGAGCGGTGCAGCGGGGCCGTGTCCGGAGCGGCGCGAGCCCAGTGCGGGGCGCGACCGGTGCAAGGAGCGGGCGCATTCGGGGAGCTCGACGGAGGCACTTGGTGCGGGCGACGGCGAGCCTGGGCGAGGGGGAAGAGGCCTGGCGAGGCAGGGCAGTGAGAGGTAGGGGCGGAGCCGGCTGTGAGGGAGATGATAGCGCGTAGCTGCAGGGGCAAGAGGGTCATCGAGCGGGAGCGAGGCGGCTGCGGAGCGTGCCCGACGAACGGCGTCAGGGGCGGCAGCGGGAGCAGTGGGGCATCGGGGCGGTGCGCGGATGGGCGTCGGCGCCGAACAGCAGGAGCGACGGCACGAAGCGGGCCGGGCGCAGCCTGTGCGGCGGTGTGCGCGTGCGAGACGGCGCGTGCGCGCGGTGACCGGGCGAGGAGAGGAGGAGCTCACGGGGTAGTGTAGGGAACTGGCAGTGGGCGTCGAGGAGGAGGACGGGGACGAGGTCGACGACGAAGAGGACGGCGGGGCAGCTCCGGCGAGATGGCTCCGGCGACGGGATCCGGGGAGTCGCGGCATCGGGCGTGCGGCGAGGGGAACCGCTGTCCCCGATCCAGATCGGGACCGAGAGGTGGGGGGCACGTGGAGAGAGTGGGGGATCGGGGGGGTAGCGGTTTTAGGGTTTCGGGGGGGGGGGCAAGGGGCCATATAGTCCAGGGGAGGTGCGGGGTGGGCCGGCTGGGTCGGCCTGGTCAGCTGAGCCGACTAGGCCAAGAGGCCCAGTGGGGGAGGGGCTGGGGGCCTTTTGTTTTTATTTTATCTTTTGTTTTTGTTACAGTTTTGCCATTTCCTTTTATTTTATTCTCTTTTCTATTTTGGCTAATTGTCTGGGCACCAAATGAGTTTTGTAAAATATGAGAGCTGGCCCACAAATCACAGCACAATATATCCTACCACCAAAAACTAGTTTGGCGTAAATATCATTTCATATTTATTTTGTATTAATAAAAAGGTTATTAAATAATGTTTTCAGCCACTGTTTGAGGTTGTTTAAGTCACCAATCAAATTTCAATAATGTTGTTTACAATTTTATCATAGCCTCTGATTTATCTACTATTTATTGAACATTTTAGTTTTAATATTTGAAAACTTTTATTGTTTGCTTGATTTTAAATTTTGAATTTGAATCGGTTTCGAACTAACGCGAGATTAGCAACAATAACCAAGGTGACGTGGCATCATTAACGTGGGATTACTGTAGCTTAATTATCCGGGCGTCACACCCACTTAGTTTCTTTTGTTGAGCTTTCATACACTTATAGCTCTAGTGCATCCATTGCATGGCAATCCCTACTCACTCACATTGATATCTATTGATGGGCATCTCCATAGCCCGTTGATACGCCTAGTTGATGTGAGACTATCTTCTCCTTTTTTTCTTCTCCACAACCACCATTCTATTCCACCTATAGTGCTATGTCCATGGCTCACGCTCATGTATTGCGTGAAGATTGAAAAAGTTTGAGAACATCAAAAGTATGAAACAATTGCTTGGCTTGTCATCGGGGTTATGCATGATTTGAATATTTTGTGTGATGAAGATAGAACATAGCCAGACTATATGATTTTGTAGGGATAGCTTTCTTTGGCCATGTTATTTTGAGAAGACATGATTACTTTGTTAGTATGCTTGAAGTATTATTATTTTCAAGTCAATATTAAACTTTTGTCTTGAATCTTATGGATATGAATATTCATGCCACAATAAGGAATATTTCATTGATAAATATGTTAGGTAGCATTCCACATAAAAAATTCTGTTTTTATCATTTACCTACTCGAGGACGAGCAGGAATTAAGCTTGGGGATGCTGATACGTCTCCCACGTATCTATAATTTTTGATTGTTCCATGCTATTATATTACCCGTTTTGGATGTTTATGGGCTTTATTATACACTTTTATATTATTTTTGGGACTAACCTATTAACCGGAGGCCAAGCCCAAATTGCTGTTTTCTTGCCTATTTCAGTGTTTCGAAGAAAAGGAATATCAAACGGAGTCCAAACGGAATGAAACCTTCAGGAGAGTTATTTTTGGAGCAGAAGCAATCCAGGAGACTTGGAGTAGATGCCAGGGAAGCTTCGAGATGGCCACGAGGCAGGGAGGCGCGCCTGCCCCCTGGGCGCGCCTCCACCCTCGTGGGCCCCTCGTGGCTCCCCTGACCGACTTGTTTCGCCTATATATATCCATATACCCTAAAAACATCGGGGAGCAGAATAGATCGGGAGTTCCGCCGCTGCAAGCCTCTGTAGCCACCAAAAACCAATCGGGACCCTGTTCCGGCACCCTGCCGGAGGGGGGGATCCCTCACCAGTGGCCATCTTCATCATCCCGGCGCTCTCTATGACGAGGAGGGAGTAGTTCACCCTCGGGGCTGAGGGTATGTACCAGTAGCTATGTGTTTGATCTCTCTCCCTCTCTCTCTCTCTCGTGTTCTTGATTCGTCACGATCTTGATGCATCGCGAGCTTTGCTATTATAGTTGGATCTTATGATGTTTCTCCCCCTCTACTCTCTTGTAATGGATTGAGTTTTCCCTTGAAGTTATCTTATTGGATTGAGTCTTTAAGGATTTGAGAACACTTGATGTATGTCTTGCCGTGCTTATCTGTGGTGACAATGGGATATTCACGTGATCTACTTGATGTTTGTTTTGGTGATCAACTTGCGGGTTCAATGAACTTATGCATAGGGGTTGGCACACGTTTTCGTCTTGATTCTCCGGTAGAAACTTTGGGGCACTTTTTGAAGTTCTTTGTGTTGGTTGAATAGATGAATCTGAGATTGTGTGATGCATATTGTATAATCATACCCACGGATACTTGAGGTGACACTGGAGTATCTAGGTGACATTAGGGTTTTGGTTGATTTGTGTCTTAAGGTGTTATTCTAGTACGAACTCTATGATAGATTGAACGGAAAGAATAGCTTCGTGTTATTTTACTACAGACTCTTGAATAGATCGATCAGAAAGGATAACTATGAGGTGGTTTCGTACCCTACAATAATCTCTTCGTTTGTTCTCCGCTATTAGTGACTTTGGAGTGACTCTTTGTTGCATGTTGAGGGATAGTTATATGATCCAATTATGTTATTATTGTTGAGAGAACTTGCACTAGTGAAAGTATGAACCCTAGGCCTTGTTTCCTAGCATTGCAATACCGTTTACGCTCACTTTTATCATTATTTACCTTGCTGTTTTTATATTTTCAAATTACAAATACCCATATCTATCATCCATATTGCACTTGTATCACCATCTCTTCGCCGAACTAGTGCACCTATACAATTTACCATTGTATTGGGTGTGTTGGGGACACAAGAGACTCTCTGTTATTTCGTTGCAGGGTTGTTTGAGAGAGACCATCTTCATCCTACGCCTCCCACGGATTGATAAACCTTAGGTCATCCACTTGAGGGAAATTTGCTACTGTCCTACAAACATCTGCACTTGGAGGCCCAACAACGTCTACAAGAAGAAGGTTGCGTAGTAGACATCAAGCTCTTTTCAGGCGTCGTTGCCGGGGACGTGAGTGCTTGAAGGTATATCTTTAGATCTTGCAATCGAATCTTTTAGTTTTTTGTTTTATCACTAGTTTAGTCTATAAAAGAAAACTACAAAAAAATGAAACTAAGGGTGCCTCATATGCTTCATCTTTTTAATGTCTTTCGTGAAAATGATGGGAAGGAAAATTGTGCTCAAGTACTAGAAGAAGAATTACATAGAATGCTTGGCATAAAATATGTGAATGATGAGCATGATTGCAATGTTATTAGTATGAATTCTTTGAATACCCATGATGCTAATGATATGTAAAGCCACAAGCTTGGGGATGCTATGTTTGATGAAGATGATATGTTTAGTCCCCCAAGTTTTGATGAGCAAATTTATTATGATGAAAGCATGCCTCCTATTTACGATGATTATTGTGATGACACGTATGCTATAAAGAATAAAGATAACCATGAAACTTGTCATCATGATTTTATTTTTCAATTGGATTATGCTTCACATGATAGTTATTTTGTTGAGTTTGCTCCCACTACTATTGATGAGAATAAATTTGCTTATGTGGAGAGTAGTAAAATTTCTATGCAAGTAGATCATGAAAAGAATGCTTTATGTGCTGGTTATATGGTTGAATTCATTCATGATGCTACTGAAAATTATTATGAGAGAGGATCATATGCTTCTACATATTGCAATAATATCAAGTTTCCTCTCTATCTGTTGAAAATCTTGAAGATTTGCTTGTTTTGCCTTTCTATGCTAGTTGATTATTGTTCCCATAAGTTGTTTCCTCACAAAATCCCTATGCATAGGAAGTGGGTTAGACTTAAATGTGCTAGTCATATTCTTCATGATGCTCTCTTTGCGTTTCAATTCTTATCTTTTATGTGAGCATCATTGAAATCATAATGCCTAGCTAGGGGCGTTAAACGTTAGCGCTTGTTGGGAGGCAACCCAATTTTATTCTTGTTTCTTACTTTTTGGTTCTGTTTAGTAATAAATTTCTGATCTAGCCTCTGGTTAGATTTGGTTTCATGTTTTAATTAGTGTTTGTGCCAAGTAAGACCTATAGGATCTTCTTGGATGATAATTATTTGATCTTGCTGAAAAATACAGAAGCTTTCAGCTCACGAAAACAATTGTTAAAAAGCACCAGAAAGTGATAAAATACTGATTCCACTTGCAGTAGATCAATAATCAAACTATCTTGGTCGTCCTATTTTGGCAGATTTTTCTGAGTCCCAGAAGTTTGCGTTTGATGCAGATTACTACAGACTGTTCTGTTTTTTGACAGATTCTGTTTTCCGTGTGTTGTTTGCTTATTTTAACGAATCTATGGCTAGTAAAAGAGTTTATAAACCATAGAGAAGTTGGAATACAGTAGGTTTAACACCAATTTAAATAAAGAATGAGTTCATTACAGTACCTTGAAGTGGTGTTTTGTTTTCTTTCGCTAACGGAGCTCACGAGATTTTCTGTTAAGTTTTGTGTTGTGAAGTTTTCAAGTTTTGGGTAAAGATTCGATGGACTATGGAATAAGGAGTGGCAAGAGCCTAAGCTTGGAGATGCCCAAGGCACCCCAAGGTAATATTCAAGGATAACCAAGAGACTAAGCTTGGGGATGCCCCGGATGGCATCCCCTCTTTCGTCTTCGTTCATCGGTAACTTTACTTGGAGCTATATTTTTATTCACCACATGATATGTGTTTTGCTTGCAGCGTCATTTTATTTTCTTTTGTTTTGCTTGCTGTTTGAATAAAATACCAAGATCTGAAATTCTTTTGTTTTGTTTTGCTTGCTGTTTGAATAGATCGATCAGAAAGGATAACTATGAGGTGGTTTCGTACCCTACAATAATCTCTTTGTTTGTTCTCCGCTATTAGTGACTTTGGAGTGACTCTTTGTTGCATGTTGACGGATAGTTATATGATCCAATTATGTTTTATTGTTGAGAGAACTTGCACTAGTGAAAGTATGAACCCTAGGCCTTGTTTCCTAGCATTGCAATACCGTTTACGCTCACTTTTATCATTAGTTACCTTGCTGGTTTTATATTTTCAGATTACAAATACCCATATCTATCATCCATATTGCACTTGTATCACCATCTCTTCGCCAAACTAGTGTACCTATACAATTTACCATTGTATTGGGTGTGTTGGGGACACAAGAGACTCTTTGTTATTTGGTTGCAGGGTTGTTTGAGAGAGACCATCATCATCCTACGCCTCCCACGGATTGATAAACCTTAGGTCATCCACTTGAGGGAAATTTGCTACTGTCCTACAAACCTCTGCACTTGGAGGCCCAACAACGTCTACAAGAAGAAGGTTGCGTTGTAGACATCAGATACCCCGGCGTGAGGCCGGACAACGACCTGTGGGCAAAATTGTTCTTCCTCAAGGACCAGGGGGTGACGGCCGGTGTCATGTTTGACTGCGGGGCGCCGTAATCACCGACTGATAGAACGGGTCGTTCCCCAAACTGCCCCTTGAGGACTTGGCCAAGAAGTGGCATAAGTCTTTCTTTTACGTGCTCAGTGTGAACTCGGCGGTGGACCTCATCAATTTGCCGCCGTTTGTCAATAAGACGCCGCACTCCAAGATGAACTGGGGCTACCTGCCCCGGAACCCGCCGCAGGAGATGTTGAACATCTGCCGCCGGGTCAAGGAGATGATGGAACGCGAGGGTCTCACGGGCAAGGACCTCATAGCGGCCTTCATCGCGCGTCGGGTGCTGCCGCCGCTGCACCGAGTGCACAAGATCTATGAGATGAGCGACCGGCGTGACCCATCTCGGATGTCGACCCGGGAGCTGAGGCCGGACCAGATCGTCGAGCGAGTCAACAATATTTTCAAGGCCGGGCTGAACAGGGCGACGTGGTGTTTTGGGAAGGCGCCATACGACCGTTGGAACCCGTCGCCGGTGGTGAGTCCCTGGTCCCTTGATACGTCTCCAACGCATCTATAATTTATGAAGTATTCATGCTGTTATTTTATCATTGTTGGATATTTTACAATCTTTTTATAGCAACTTTATATTTTTTGGGACTAACCTATTGACCTAGTGCCCAGTGCTAGTTGCTGTTTTTTGCTTGTTTTTTACATCATAGGAAATCAATATCAAACGGAGTCCAAACACCGCAAAACTTTTTGTGTATTTTTTATGGACCAGAAGACCACCAATGGGCCAGAGCAGCACCTGGGGGGTGCCCCGTGGGGGGCACAATCCACCAGGGCGCGCCTGGGGGCCCAGGCGCGCCCAGGTGGGTTGTGCCCACCTCGGTGGCCTCCCGCACCCGCTCTTTACCCTATAAATTCACAAATATTCCCAAAACCCTCGGGGTTAACCTAGATCAGAAGTTCCGCCGCTGTAGGCTGTAGCCATCGAAAACCAATCTAGACCCCGTTCCGGCACCCTGCCGGAGGGGGGAATCATCTCCGGTGGCCATCTTCATCATCCCGACGGCCACCACGATGAGGAGGGAGTAGTCCACTCTCGGGGTTGAGGGTTTGTACCAATAGCTATGTGTTTAATCTCTCTCTCTCTCTCTCTCTCTCTCGTGTTCTTGAGATGTCACGATCTTGATGTATCGCGGGCTTTGTTATTATAGTCGGATGATATGGTGTTTTCCCCTCTCTATCTTGTTGTGATGAATTGAGTTTTTCCCTTTGAGATTTCGTTGTTATCGGATTGAATACTTTTATGGATTTGAGAACACTTGATATATGTCTTGCATATGAATACTTGTGGTGATAATGGGGTATCGTATTGATCCACTTGATATATGTTTTGGCACGCAACTCGCGTATTCCCGAGGTGACATTGGGGTAATGTATGCATAGGGGTTGATGCACGTTCTTGTCTTTGTTTCTCTGGTAGAAATCTTGGGGCACTCTTTGAAGTTCTTTGTGTTGGATTGAGTATTATGAATATGAATTTGTTTTGGTGTTATTTTAGTACGAACTCTACGATAGATCGAATGGAAAGAATAACTTTGTGTTATTTTAGTACGAACTCTTGAATAGATCGAACGAAAAGAATAGCTTTGAGGTGGTTTCTGAAAGAAATATGCCCTAGAGGCAATAATAAAGTTGTTATTTATATTTCCTTATATCATGATAAATATCTATTATTCATGCTAGAAATGTATTAACCGAAAACTTAGTACATGTGTGAATACATAGACAAAACAGAGTGTCCCTAGTATTCCTCTACTTGACTAGCTCATTCATCAAAGATGGTTAAGTTTCCTGACCATAGACATGTGTTGTCATTTGAGGAACGGGATCACATCATTAGGAGAATGATGTGATGGACAAGACCCATCCGTTAGCTTAGCATAATGATCATTTAGTTTTATTGCTATTGCTTTCTTCATGACTTATACATGTTCCTCTGACTATGAGATTATGCAACTCCCGAATACCGGAGGAACACCTTGTGTGCTATCAAATGTCACAACGTAACTGGATGATTGTAAAGATGCTCTACAGGTGTCTCCGATGTTGTTTGTTGAGTTGGCATAGATCGAGATTAGGATTTGTCACTCCGTGTATCGGAGAGGTATCTCTGGGCCCTCTCGGTAATGCACATCACTATGAGCCTTGCAAGCAATGTGACTAATGAGTTATTCACGGGATGATGCATTACGGAACGAGTAAAGAGACTTGCCGGTAACAAGATTGAACTAGGTATGATGATACCGACGATCGAATCTCGGGCAAGTAACATACCGATGACAAAGGGAACAACGTATGTTGTTATGCGGTTTGACCGATAAAGATCATCGTAGAATATGTAGGAACCAATATGGGCATCCAGGTTCTGCTATTGGTTATTGAACAGAGAAGTGTCTCGGTCATGTCTACATAGTTCTCGAACCCGTAGGGTCCGCACGCTTAACGTTCGTTGACGATATAGTATTATATGAGTTATGTATGTTGGTAATCGAATGTTGTTCGGAGTCCCTGATGAGATCATGGACATGACGAGGAGCTCCGGAATGGTCCGGAGGTAAAGTTTAATATATGGGATAGTAGTGTTTGATCTCCGGAAGGGTTCCATAATTCATTGGAAGGGGTTTCGGATGTCTCCCGAAATGTTTGGTTACGAGAACACTTTATTTGGGCCAAAGGGGAAAGCCCACAAGGCTTTTGGAAAGTGCAAAAGGAAGTTTTGTGGAGACTAGAGGCTAGACGCCAGGAACCCTGGCGTCTAGGGGGTAGACGCCGGGAACCCTGGCGTCTAGCGTCTAGGGGGTAGACGCCGGGAACCCTAGCGTCTAGGGGGTAGACGCCGGGAACCCTGGCGTCTAGCCCTGGAGTCCGTGTAGGAGTCTTGCCTTTCGGGCAAAACCGACTTTGAGGAGGCTTTCACTCCAAGTTTCGACCCCAGGGCTCAACATATAAATAGAGGGGCAGGGCTAGCACCAAAGACACATAGAGATTCACCAAGCCATGTGCCGGCAACCCCGTTCCCTCTAGTTTGTCCTCCGTCATTGTTTTCGTAGTGCTTAGGCGAACCCTACGGAGATTGTTCTTCACCAACACCGTCACCATGCCGTCGTGCTGCCGGAACTCATCTACTACTTCGCCCCTCTTGCTGGATCAACAAGGCGAGGACGTCATCAAGCTGAACGTGTGCTGAACGCGGAGGTGCCATACGTTCGGTACTTGATCGGGACGAATCGTGAAGGTGAACGACTACATCAACCGCTTTGATAAACGCTTCCTCTTAACGATCTACGAGGGTACGTAGACACACTCTCCCCTCTCGTTGCTATGCATCTCCTAGATAGATCTTGCGTGAGCGTAGGATTTTTTTTCAAAATACTGCGTTCCCCAACAGTGGTATCAGAGCTAGGTCTATGCGTAGATGTTATATGCACGAGTAGAACACAAAGAGTTGTGGGCGATAATAGTCATACTGCTTACCAGTAACGTCTTACTTTGATTCGGCAGTATTGTTGGATGAAGCGGCCCGGACCGACATTACATGACCGCGTTCATGAGGCTGGTTCTACCGATGTGCTTCGCACACAGGTGGCTAGCGGGTGTCTGTTTCTTCAACTTTAGTTGAATCGAGTTTGACTACGCCCGGTCCTTGTTGAAGGTTAAAACAGCACACTTGACGAAAAATCGTTGTGGTTTTGATGCGTAGGTAAGAACGGTTCTTGCTAGAAGCCCGTAGCAGCCACGTAAAACTTGCAACAACAAAGTAGAGGACGTCTAACTTGTTTTTGCAGGGCATGTTGTGATGTGATGTGGTCAAGACGTGATGAGATATAAATTGTTGTATGAGATGATCATGTTTTGTAACCGTTATCGGCAACTTGCAGGAGCCTTATGGTTGTCGCTTTATTGTATGAAATGCAATCGCCATGTAATTGCTTTACTTTATCACTAAGCGGTAGCGATAGTCGTAGAAGCAATAGTTGACGAGACGACAACGATGCTACGATGGAGATCAAGGTGTCAAGCCGGTGACGATGGTGATCATGACGGTGCTTTGGAGATGGAGTTCAAAGGCACATGATGATGATAGCCATATCATATCACTTATTTTGATTGCATGTGATGTTTATCCTTTATGCATCTTATTTTGCTTAGTATGGCGGTAGCATTATAAGATGATCCCTCACTAAATTTCAAGGTATAAGTGATCTTCCTGAGTATGCACCGTTGCTACAGTTTGTCGTGCCAAGACACCACGTGATGATCAGGTGTGATAAGCTCTACGTCCACATACAACAGGTGCAAGCTAGTTTTGCACACGCAGAATACTCGGGTTAAACTTGACGAGCCTAGCATATGCAGATATGGCCTCGGAACATTGAGACCGAAAGGTCGAGCGTGAATCATATAGTAGATATGATCAACATAGTGATGTTCACCATTGAAAACTACGCCATCTCACGTGATGATCGGACATGGTTTAGTTGATGTGGATCACGTGATCACTTAGATGACTAGAGGGATGTCTATCTAAGTGGGAGTTCTTAAGTAATATGATTAATTGAACTTTAATTTATCATGAACTTAGTCCTGATAGTTTTTTCATATCTATGTTGTTGTAGATCAATAGCTCGCAATGTAGCTCCCCATTTATTTTGATTTGTTCCTAGAGAAAAAGAAGTTGAAAGATGATAGTAGCAATGATGCGGACTTGGTCCGTGATATGAGGATCTATGCTTAAAGTCTGTCCGAACCATGTTAGCAATTGCCGCATTTTATGAAATTTGGCAAATGGATGTCAAAACTGCATTCCTTAATGGATTTCTTAAAGAAGAGTTGTATATGATGCAACCAGAAGGTTTTGTCAATCCGAAAGGTGCTAACAAAGTGTGTAAGCTCCAGTGATCCATTTATGGACTGGTGCAAGCATCTCAGAGATGGAATGTACGCTTTGATAGTGTGATCAAAGCATATGGTTTTATACAGACTTTTGGAGAAGCCTGTATTTACAAGAAAGTGAGTGGGAGCTCTGTAGCATTTCTGATATTATATGTGGATGACATATTGTTGATTGGAAATAATACAGAATTTTTGGAGAGCATAAAAGGATACTTGAATAAGAATTTTTCAATGAAAGACCTCAGTGAAGCTACTTACATATTGAGCATCAAGATCTATAGAGATAGATCAAGACTCTTGATAAATTTTTTCAATGAGTACATACCTGGACAAGATTTTGAAGTAGTTCAAAATGGAACAGTCAAAGAAGGAGTTCTTGCCTGTGTTGCAAGGTGTGAAGTTGAGTAAGACTCAAAACCCGACCACGACAGAAAATAGAAAGAGAATGAAAGTCATTCCCTATGCCTCAGTCGTAGGTTCTATAAAGTATGCTATGCTATGTACCAGACCTATTGTGTACCTCACCATGAGTTTGGCAAGAGGGTATAATAGTGATTCAGGAGTGGATCACTGGACAATGGTCAAAATTATCCTTAGTGGTATAAGGATATGTTTCTCGGTTATGGAGGTGACAAAAAGTTCGTCATAAAGGGTTACATCGATGCAAGCTTTAACACTGATCCAGATGACTCTGAGTCTCAATCTGGTTACATATTGAAAGTGGGAGCAATTAGCTAGAGTGTCTCCGTGCAGAGCATTGTAGACATAGAAATTTGCAAAATACATACGGCTCTGAATGTGACAGAACCATTGACTAAACTTCTCTCACAAGCAAAACATGATCACACCATAAGTACTCTTTGGGTGTTAATCACATAGCAATGTGAACTAGATTATTGACTCTAGTAAACCCTTTGGGTGTTGGTCACATGACGATGTGAACTACTGGTGTTAAATCACATGACGATGTGAACTAGATTATTGACTCTAGTGCAAGTGGGAGACTGAAGGAAATATACCCTAGAGGCAATAATAAATTTGTTATTTATATTTCCTTATATCATGATAAATATCTATTATTCATGCTACAAATGTATTACCGGAAACTTAGTACATGTGTGAATACATAGACAAAACAGAGTGTCCCTAGTATGTCTCTACTTGACTAGCTCATTCATCAAACATGGTTAAGTTTCCTGACCATAGACATGTGTTGTCATTTGATGAACGGGATCACATCATTAGGAGAATGATGTGATGGACAAGACCCATCCGTTAGCTTAGCATAATAATCGTTTAGTTTTATTGCTATTGCTTTATTCATGACTTATACATGTTCCTCTGACTATGAGATTATGCAACTCCCGAATACCGGAGGACCACCTTGTGTGCTATCAAACGTCACAATGTAACTGGATGATTATAAAGATGCTCTACAGGTGTCTCCGATGTTGTTTGTTGAGTTGGCATAGATCCAGATTAGGATTTGTCACTCCGTGTATCGGAGAGGTATCTCTGGGCCCTCTCGGTAATGCGCATCACTATGAGCGTTGCAAGCAATGTGACTAATGAGTTAGTCACGGGATGATGCATTACGGAACGAGTAAAGAGACTTGCCGGCAATGAGATTGAACTAGGTATGATGATACCAATGATCGAATCTCGGGCAAGTAACATACCGATGACAAAGGGAACAACGTATGTTGTTATGCGGTTTGACCGATAAAGATCTTCGTAGAATATGTAGGAACCAATATGGCATCCAGGTTCCGCTATTGGTTATTGACCAGAGAAGTGTCTCGGTCATGTCTACATAGTTCTCGAACCCGTAGGGTCCGCACGCTTAACGTTCGTTGACGATATAGTATTATATGAGTTATGTATGTTGGTAACCGAATGTTGTTCGGAGTCCCTGATGAGATCATGGATATGACGAGGAGCTCCGGAATGGTCCGGAGGTAAAGTTTAATATATGGGGTAGTAGTGTTTGATCTCCGGAAGGGGTTCCGGATGTCTCCCGAAATGTTTGGGTACGAGAACACTTTATTTGGGCCAAAGGGGAAAGCCCACAAGGCTTTTGGAAAGTGCAAAAGGAAGTTTTGCGGAGACCAGAGGCTAGACGCCAGGAACCCTGGCGTCTAAGGGGTAGACGCCGGGAACTCTGGCCTCTAGCCCTGGAGTCCATGTAGGACTCTTGCCTTTCGGGCAAAACCGACTTTGAGGAGGCTTTTACTCCAAGTTTCGACCCAAGGGCTTAACATATAAAAATATATTTCTACCATCAATATTACACTTTTATCACCATCTCTTCGCTGAACTAGTGTACCTATACAATTTGCCATCGTATTGGGTGTGTTGGGAATACAAGAGATTTCTTGTATTTGGTTGCAGGGTCGTTTGAGAGAGACCATCTTCATCCTACACCTCTCACGGATTGATAAACCTTAGGTCATCCACTTGAGGGAAAATTGCTACTGTCCTACAAAACTCTGCACTTGGAGGCCCAACACGAGTCTACAAGAATAAAGTTGCATAGTAGACATCAAGCTCTTTTCTGGCGCCGTTGCCTGGGAGGTGAGTGCTTGAAGGTGTATCTTTAGATCTTGCAATTGAATATTTTAGTTTCTTGTTTTATCACTAGTTTGGTTTATAAAAGAAAACTACATAAAAAATGGAATTGAGGTTGCATCTTATTATTGATCATCTTTATAATATCTTTCTTGAAAATGATGGATCGGAAAATTGTGCTCAATTGTTAAAAGAAGAAGTCAATAAAATGTTTGGCACACAATATTTGAATGATGAGCATGATTGCAATGTTTTTAGTATGAATTCTTTGAATATCCATGATGCTAATGATATGCAAAGTTACAAGCTTGGGGATGCTATATTCGATGAAGATGAAATTTTTACTCCCCCAAGTTTTGATGAGAAAATTTATTATGATGAAAGCATGCCTCCTATTTATGATGATTATATTTATGAAAGTGGGTTTGGAAGAGTGTAAACTCTAGGTACTAATGATCCCACTATTTTGGAGGGTGTTTAATCTTATTGTATTAATTATGAAACTAGATTTGGAGAGGTCATGACTTTATTTAGTGATGAATCCACTATTTCGGAAGAGGTTTCAATTGATTATTATGAGAACAAGGTTGCTATCTATGATGATTATGGTGATGACATGTATGCTATAAATAATAATGATAACCACGAAATTTGTCATCATGATTTTAATTTTCACTCTCATGATGGTTATTTTGTTGAGTTTGCTCCCACTACTATTCATGAGAATAAATTTGCTTATGTGGAGAGTAATAAAATTTCCATGCTTGTGGATCATGAAAAGAATGCTTTATGTGATAGTTATATTGTTTAATTCATCCATGATGCCACTGAAAATTATTATGAGGGAGGAACATATGCTTGTAGGAACTGCAATAATATCAAGTTTCCTCTCTATGTATTGAAAATCTTGAAGTTGTGGTTGTTTTGCCTTCCTATGCTAGTTGATTCTTGTTCCCATGAATTATTTGCTCACAAAATTCCTATGCATAGGAAGTGGGTTAGACTTAAATGTGCTAGTCATATGCTTCATGATGCTCTCTTTATGTTTCAATTCTTATCTTTTATGTGAGTATCATTGAAATCATCATGCCTAGCTAAAAGGCATTAAAGAAAAGCGCTTGTTGGGAGACAACCCAACACTTTTACCTACTGTTTTTGTGCGTTCACATGATTAGGCTACTGTACTAATCATGTTTTATTGCTTTTGTTTCAATAAAGTGCCAAGTAAAGCCTTTGGGATCATGTTGGGTGATAGTTGATTTGATCTTGCTGAAAAACAGAAACTTTTGTGCTCACGAAAATGATTCTCATTTTTAACAGAAGAGTGATTTTGAGTTGATTCTTTTTGCAGAAGTTTAATATAAAAATTTCTCACGTGTTCCTAATTTTTTTCATAATTTTTGGAGTAGCATAAGTATGGTAGTTATCCAGATCATAACAGACTGTTCTGTTTTTGACAGATTCTGTTTTCAATGCATAGTTTGCTTGTTTCCTAGTTTCTCTGGCTTATATTGCTCAATATAAATTGTGGAAATGATATGCTACAGTAGTCATTGTGTGGAAACAATTATGAATCTTGTCTTTGATAGTATCAAAGTGAAATGGTTTGCTCTTTATCATACTAACCTATCTCACGAAGTTCCGTTAAGTTTTGTGTGATTGAAGTTTTCATGTTTTGGGTGAGATGTCGATATGAGGAGAATAAGGAGTGACAAGACCCTAATCTTGGGGATTACCAAGGCACCCCAAGGTGATATTCAAGGAATATCCAAGCAACTAAGCTTGGGGATGCCCCGGAAGGCATCCCCTCTTTCGTCTCCAACATTATCGGTAACCTTACTTGGAGCTATGTTTTCATTCGTCACATGATATGTGTTTTTCTTGGAGCGTCAATTTATTTTGTTAGGATTTGCTTGATGTTATTTAGATTAATGTTTTGCATCTTTTATTTCAATAAAAGTGGCATTGATAGCCTTTACTATGCTTATTTTACAGGTCTACATGTTGCTGTTTGAAAACAGAAAGTTTACTGCTGTTGCAAAAATTCCCTAGAAAAGGCAGAATGTGATAAAATGTTGAATTTTTTTGCAAAATAAGCTCTGATAAATTTTCTACAGTGTGGTAGATTTTCATAATTTTTGGAGTTTAAGAAGTATTGACACTCTTGCATTCTTTACAGACTGCACTAGTTTGGCAGATTGCTATTATGTTTGCATTGTTTGCATATGTTTGCTTGTTTAATGATTCTATTTGAGGATAGGAGTATTAAATATGCAGAGGCATTTATTATGCAATTTTGAATAATAATTTTAGTGATTTGCTACAGTAGAGAATGATAAGGTTTTTGCATTAGTTTCTACTAACTTATCTCACGAGTTCTTGTTGAGTTTTGTGTAGATGAAGCTTTTGAGATTTAGGAAAACCGTGATATGAGAAGAATTAAGGAGACACAAAAGCTCAAGCTTGGGGATGACCAAGGCATCCCAATATAATATTTCGAGAAGTCTCAAGCATCTAAGCTTGGGGATGCCCCGGTAGGCATCCCACCTTTCTTCATCAACAATTATCGGTTAGTATCGGTTGAGCCTAAGTTTTTGCTTCTCCACATGAGTTGTGCTATTCTTAGAATGTCATTTTATTTTCATTTTGCTTGCTGTTTTAATAAAATACTTAGATCTGAAAGTTTTTAAATTAAATAGAGTCCTCAAATAGTTGCCAGGGAGGCTAGGTAAGCGGCATTCACATCCCGTCAACGAAGCCCTTTTCTATGGAATTGCTCTAGAACTTCACTTATATCTTTTTGAGCACGGTGTGCTTTAGTATTTTTGAAGAAATTCTCTCTTGCTTCACTTAAATTAATTTGAGAGAAAGAAATATTATGCTCATGATCTTCATTTATATCTTTTTGGAGTATCTTGTCATTTACTCTTGTGCTTCACTTATACCCTGTGAGTAAATTTTTGAATAAACTGAATGTCAGGAAGTTGAAATCATATCATGCCTAGTGGTAGCTTCACATTGGGTTTAGAAAGTGAAATCTTTTGAGGCTTGACAATCACAATATTGGTCATACAAGCAATTCACAAATAATTAGTATAAGGAAGAGAACCTTCACATGCAAATACACTATCTTGGAAATCTTTTGTGATTGCGAGCCCCCATCAAAATATTATATGCCAAAATTGTTGACGCTGGACAAGGAAGACAACGTAATGATTTATGTTGGTTCATATTCACATAGAAGTTATATTGTCATAGATCCTTCAACATGTGGTGCTTGCCCCCCATCTTTGCTAGCCAAAAATTTCGCACCAAGTAGAGATAGTACTTGTGCATCAAAAAACCCTTAAACCCAAATCTTATTTTCAAGAGTCCACCATACCTACCTAAGAATTGAATAAGATCCTTCAAGTAAGTTGTCATCGGTGCAATAAGGCAATAAAAATTGCTTCTAAAAGTGTTATATCATTTAGTGTAAGAGAAAATTGAGCATTGTACAAACTTGTGATGGCAAAGAATAAAAGCGACAGACTGCATTATAAAGGTTGCTGTCATAAGGGGCATTATAACGTGACGTTCTTTTGCACTAAGGGGTTGAGCATACAAACAAATAAGCGCATGGCAACCTCTGCTTCCCTCTGCGAAGGGCCTATCTTTTACTTTTCAGTATTTACTTTTATGCAAAGAGTCAAAGTTTTTCTCTCTATTCCTTTTTATTTTTCTCTTTTGGCAAGCATCATGTGGTGAGGAAAGATCTAGGCACATATATCCAGTTGGATATGGGTAGCATGAGTTATTATTGTTGACATCACCCTTGAGGTGAATACGTTGGGAGGCGAAATCATAAGCCCCTATCTTTCTATGTGTCCGGTTGAAACGATTTGCTCATGTGTACACGGTGAGTGTTAGCAATCATAGAAGACTATATGATGGTTGAGTATGTGGAGCTCTTACTTAAACTCTGTTGAATAAGTTGAATTGCAATTGCTTGGTGACTGAGAACATAGGTTGCTGGGTTTCAAGAGAATTCATTGTTTGAACCTTAACATGTGAATTGGTTGCTACTTTAACATGAGAAGTTTTATAAGAAAGAATTGTTGTTATGGTGCTAGGAAAAGTGATTGAAATTATCATTGATCAAACTTATGCACTTTGCTACCATTCACACTTCATAAATTATTTCTTTTATCATTTACCTACTCGAGGACGAGTAGGAATTAAGCTTGGGGATGCTGATACATCTCCAATGTATCTATAATTTATGAAGTATTCATGCTGTTATTTTATCATTCTTGGATGTTATACAATCATTTAATAGCAACTTTATATCATTTTTTGGGACTAACCTATTGACCCAGTGCCCAGTACTAGTTGCTATTTTTTGCTTGTTTTTTACATTGCAGGAAATCAATATCAAACAGAGTCCAAACACCGCGAAACTTTTTGTGTATTTTTTATGTACCAGAAGACCACCAATGGGCCAAAGCAGCACCTGGGGGGTGCCCCGTGGGGGGCACAACCCACCAGGGCGCGCCTGGGCACCTATTTGTGAATTTATAGGTGCCCTGTCCCGCACTCCCTCTTTACCCTATAAATTCAAGAATATTCTGAAAACCCTCGGGTTTAACCTAGATCAGAAGTTCCGCCGCCGCAAGCCTCTGTAGCCACCGAAAACCAATCTAGACCCCGTTTTGGCACCCTACCGGAGGGGGGAATCATCTCCGGTGGCCATCTTCATCATCCCGACGGCTACCACGATGAGGAGGGAGTAGTCCACCCTCGGGGCTGAGGGTTTGTACCAGTAGCTATGTGTTTAATCTCTCTCTCTCTCTCTCTCTCTCTCTCTCGGGTTCTTGAGATGTCACGATCTTGATGTATCGCGGGCTTTGTTAATATAGTCGGATCATATGGTGTTTTCCCCTCTTTATCTTGTTGTGATGAATTGAGTTTTTCCCTTTGAGATTTCGTTGTTATCGGATTGAATACTTTTATGGATTTGAGAACACTTTATATATGTCTTGAATATGAATACTCGTGGTGACAATGTGGTATCGTATTGATCCACTTGATATATGTTTTGGCACTCAACTCGCGGATTCCCGAGGTGACATTGGGGTAATCTTTTGATAGGGGTTGACGCACGTTCTTGTCTTTGTTTCTCTGGTAGAAATCTTGGGGCACTCTTTGAAGTTCTTTGTGTTGGATTGAGTATTATGAATATGAATTTGCTTTGGTGTTATTTTAGTACAAACTCTAGGATAGATCGAACGGAAAGAATAACTTTGTGTTATTTTAGTATGAGCTCTTGAATAGATCAAACAGAAGGAATAGCTTTGAGGTGGTTTCGTACCCTAAAAACAATTTATTCTTATGTTCTCCGCTAGATAGGAACTTTGGAGTGATTCTTCATTGCACTTTGAGGGATGGTTATATGATCCAATTATATTCGCATTGTTGAGAGGTTGCACTAGTGAAAGTACGGACCCTAGGCCTCATTTTCAAGCATTGCAATACCGTTTTTGTGCCCATTTACTATTTGGTACCTTGCTGTTTTTATTTATTCAGATTATAAAAATATATTTCTACCATTCATATTACACTTTTATCACCATCTCTTCGCCGAACTAGTGCACCTATACAATTTGCCATTGTATTGGGTTTGTTGGGGACACAAAAAAATTCTTGTATTTGGTTGCAGGGTCGTTTGAGAGAGACCATCTTCATCCTACACCTCTGACGGATTGATAAACCTTAGGTCATCCACTTGAGGGAAAATTGCTACTGTCCTACAAAACTCTGCGCTTGGAGGCCCAACACGAGTCTACAAGAATCAAGTTGCGTAGTAGACATCATCCCTCTTCTTTCCAGTTCAACATTGTTCCTGCGCCCTAACGTGACAGGAGAGCTGCAGCTGTTCGTGAGCCAGGAGGGCCATGATCGGTCGAACCCCCCAGCTCCTGATGGACGACCTGCTCGACTCAGACGAAGAGGGAGTCGGCGCTGGGGACGACGGGGCGGCCAAAGCACACCTGGCCGGCACCAAAGACGATGGCTCGCTCCAAGCGGGTAAGTCTTCGACTTCCAATCTACTGCGCGGGTGGTCGGACAACAACGATTTGATCGGTGGCAATGGTGCAGCGCCTCTGCTGGGAGGGGATGCCAGTGTCGACCCGCCAAGATGGCTGCGGAAGACGGCCTGGTCCGGGCCGTCTCATGAGCCGGCCATGAGTTCCTAGCCGCACGGGAAGGATCCAGTCAAGCCACGACCGGGTGGGAAGTGCCGGCCTCCGCGCACCCAGCGCGTGAAAAGAACACTGTGAAGAAGAAGCGCTTGCTCGCTACTGCGGGTGATTCTGACAGCCATCGGATTAGTGAACTTGGGTCTTTTTTTATTGCTTTGCCACCCCTCTGTGCTTTTCTCACGCCCTTTGGCGCCACGCAGATCTGCCCTCGACCTGGCGATGGCGGCAATAGCAGCCGCGTCCGGGACATACATCATCTGGCGGAGCACCCGGAGCAGCGCCATAGAGCGCGAGCCGGACCGGGTCGAGTGGGAGGACCTTGGGGCCCAGCAGTCCGTCCCGGAACCCGACGCCGCCGAGTGCGTTGCGTGGCAGGATAGGGCAGTGGCGGAGAAGGAAGCAGCAGAGGCTGAAAGGAGGGCCACGGTGGCCTCGACCCATGCTTGGGAGAGAGCCATCCGGGAGCAGGGGCGGATCACCGTGGAGCTGGCCTGTTCGGTGTGGGAGACAAACTCGGCGCTGGACATCATGGTCTTCGAGCCCCGGATGGAGGAGGAGCGTGAGGTGGCTGGGCGGGTGGAGACGGCGGACGGCGAGTTCGAGGTCGATGAACACATCGTCATGGACATGCCGCCCCGATCTGGGCCTGACTAGGAGGGCCGCAGTCGGGTGCTGGGACGGACGGCGAGGCGCAGCCGGCGGCGGCTCCGGACGTCGGGGCCGGGAACGCTGTGACTATGGTGGTCGCCTAGCCGCAGGCTCTTGAGGACCCGGTGCAGACATCGGGAGCGAGCGGGACCGCCGCCAGCTCTGTGACCCAAACGCATGCGCAACAGGCCTAGGCGAGCGCGGGCGTGTGCGAGGTTGTGTTCGGGCTGCACACTCAGGAAGACGCAGCAACGGACGCGATGCACTAGCAACTCCACGGGTGGGACAACCACCCGCAGGCCTTTGTCCGTGAGGAGCAGGAGCCGGCGCGACACCTGGAGTAGGCGGTCGCGATAAGTCTCCCTGCCTCTGCGGTTTTACTTGTTCGATTCTGCTGTTCTCCGGTGGGGGCGTGACAGCGCAGCAGCCGGGTCGGTTCTTTACCGGCATCTATTTTCCTTCTTGAATCTTTCTCTTCCCGCAACACCTGTACGACCCGGGGGAGGATGCGTACAACTACCTCCTGGAGCGGTACCGCGGGGTCACGGCCCAGCTCGCCACCAAGGAGGAGGAACTTCGTCAGGCGCAAGGTACGGCTCACATGCTTCTAGTGGTGGCACAACAACACATGCACTGGGTGTAGGCCCCAAGATTCGGGCCGGCTGAGGTGCTGCCGGGTCAAACCTTAGAGCTTGCCTTTTTCTCTTATCCGGCATCTGACTGAACATCTGTTGTGTAGCCGCTGCAGAGGTGTCAGGCCTCCAGACCCGGCTGGCAGATGTTGGCAAGCAGCGCGACCAGGCCGCGCTGACCGTGATTATCTTTAGGCCAAGGTGAACCGGCTGGCGGCATAGGCGACCAAGGCGACGGACGCCCATGGGGCCGAGCTGGGCCGGCAGGCGAAGGAGCATGAGGAGGCGATCGTCGTGAAGGACGCGGAGCTGGCGAAAGCCGCCGAGGCGAACACCCAGCTCGAGCGGGACCTCGAGAACCGCGACCACGCACGGGCTCTACAGGGGAATGGGATGTTGGTCGAGATGCAGCATCTTGACAAAGCCTTCGTTCGTAAGTGCTCTGTTTCCCTTTTTGCCCGGCCAGGGCCGCGACCCGGGCGCGTTTTCGTTCGTTGCAACTTCTCTTGCTCTTTGGTCAAGGGTCTTCCCGGAGACGCGGGAGTCGGCAGAGGCGGCCGTGTGCACCCAACGGGCCCACCAGGAAGCGGCCGGGGCGGGAGTCGACGAGTACGCTGCCTGAACTTTTCAGAGCTCGTGCTTGCCGCCAAGACCCGCCTCAGGGCGGTGGAGGGTGTAGGGTTGAAGGTATGTCTAGGGCGGGGTGATTAGACTACTTGACCAAATAAAAATATATCCTTTTCCCAATTTTAGTTGTGGGCAGATTTTAGCAATTATGACAAGTCAAGTAATCAACCTACACTTACAATTCTAAGAGTATAGCAGGGGAAAGTAAAACATTGCATATGAAGGTAAAGGGAAGGGTTTGGAGATGGCAAACACAATGAAGACACGGAGATTTTTGGCGTGGTTCTGATTGGTGGTGCTATTGTACGTCCATGTTGATGGAGACTTCAACCTACGAAGGGTAACGGCTGCGCGAGTCCACGGAGGGGTCCACCCACGAAGGGTCCACGAAGAAGCAACCTTGTCTATCCCATCATGGCCATCACCCACGAAGGACTTGCCTCACTCGGGTAGATCTTCATGAAGTAGGCGATCTCCTTGCCCTTACAAACTCTTGGTTCAACTCCACATCACGTCGGAGGCTCCCAAGCGACACCGAACCAATCTAGGAGACACCACTCTCCAAAAGGTAGTAGACGGTGTGTTAATGACGAACTCCTTGCTCTTGTGCTTCAAGTGATAGTCTCCCCAACACTCAACTCTGTCTCATATATTTGGCTATGGTGGAAGAAATATTTGAGTGGAAAGCAACTTGTGGAAGGCTAGAAATCAAGGTTCAAATGGTAGGAATGGAATCTCTTGATCTCAACACATGAGTAGGTGGTTCTCTCTCAGAAAATGGATGGTGGAAGTGTAGGTACGTTCTGATGGGTCTCTCACTTATGGAGAGGGGGTGGAGGGGTATATATAGCCTCCACACAAAATCCAACCGTTACACACTTTTGGTCCATCTCAGTGGCACCGATTGTGAAACTCGGTGGCACCGATCAGTACAAAAATATGAACATTAGGAATCTCAGTGGGACCAACTGGAACAACTCGGTGGGACCGATTCGCTAGGGCTTAGGGCAAACTTCATATTGGAGGAACTGATTGCATCAACTCGGTGAGACTGAAGTGAAGCAATAAGCAACAGAGAATCTGTCAAGCCAACTCGGTGAGACCGATTGCAATATTTTGGTGAGACTCACCGAGATAACTACAACAAGTCACAGGGAGTTTGCATTATTAAAAATCTGCGTTTGAATGCAAATGCACAATAGATTAGGATCATGGGTCACTCTTCCATGTCACATACATCTTGGTGGAGCGCACAAAATGATATGAGAGAAATAACATGCACGCATCACCAAGGACATAAGTGAATGATCATACACAAGTAATTCCAGAGATAAGCGTTTAAGCACACATTAAGCAAAGTATGATCAACCACACAACCAAACATAGCATCTCACAAGCATAACAATCAAGTAGCACGAATCAAACAGACATAGTAGCAATGGGCAATAAAAACCAACAAGAAAAAGAACGAGACACTCTCTCTCAAAGCCTATGATCTATACACTTTTTCTCCCCCTTTGGAAACAAGTTACCAAAAAGCTTGAGAGCTATGCGTATCTCTAGGCACGATCCTGTGGAGCTCCTGAAGGTGACCTCTAGCTTGTGGCTCCGATGTGCATATATGGCGTTGAGAGAACTGCGTCTGCAAATGCTTTCGAAGATGTCTACTGAACTGGTGGTGTGAATACTGGAGGTGGCACTAGAGCAGTGGCACCAGGTGCAGAGTGAGTGGTCCTCGTGTCTACAACTAGCACAACTGAAGATCTGGGTGCCCTAGGCACAGTCTGAAACCTCACAGTAGTGGGTTGCACATCTCCATCCTCAGCATTATCTCTAAGCTTATCCACAATAGCCTGAATCTCTGTGACCTTGACATCAAGGTTGTACATCTTGTCCTCCATAATCCGCTCTAAGCTCTCCTGGTTCTTGGCTAAGTTGGCCAGACTTTGCTCATTCCTCAGTGTTGCTTCCAGTATATATGTCATTTGGTTTTGCTTTGTCTTGAGATTTTCTATTGGGGCATTGGGAGCTGTGGCTTGCTTTGCTGCTTTTGCTGCTGCTGCTGCTTGAGCCTTCTCTTGAGCCTCAACTGATGTGGGATGAGAAGAGTCCATCACCACCACATTGTCCTCGAACTCTGGCTTAAGAGGAAGGTGCTCACAATCAAGTAGATATGTCTTCGTCCCAACTTGGGAGTTGATGAGCATCTGAATGTGTGGAGCATATCCACAAGATCTCTTCTGGTCAACAGCTGTCCTCTTGACCGTCGCAGCAATCAAACTCATAACCTTGAACTTTTGAGGAATATCAAACAAATGGAGCAAATTGATGGAGTGGCCACATATCATCTTGCCATGTCCAGACTTGGGAAAGAGAATATGCCTCAAGATCGTGTTGGTTGTGGCCAACCCAGCTAGCAAGTGCTTCACAGATCCAAGTTTGTGACCCTCGAAATCCTTGGGACGGATTTCCTTGTACATATTGGCCATGGAGTTGTGGTCCATCCGGGGCTTCCCATACACATAAATGTCATTTTCCTCCTCCTCGGGAGCACCAATAAGATCAGCCCACTCAGAGATTGATGACTTGTATCGGTGTCCCTCAATCATCCATACGATCTTTCCATCCGGATAAAAATGTGATGTGAATAGAACTGCATGATCCTCAAGTCGATCCACTTGGTGAGCTTCTGACCAACAAACTTGTCAACTCCGGCAATCTTGAAATTCTCATGAATGTGGGGGAAATAATATTCATTAGCATCGATGTATTTCTAGTCCACCTACTTCATGTCACTGACAATGGGTTTCTTATCAAGCAAAACAGTTTCATAGAAATCTTGTTGTTCACGGGTGTGAAAGCGGTAATCACATGTTGTCCTCCTCCTGACTGAATAGGGATCCACTTTTCTCCAGTCTCATAGTCCCTTGTCTTCCCTGAGCTTCATGTTCTCAACAACAGGATGAGAATTATCATGATCTGGGATCTTGGGCTTCAATTTTCTGAGCACTAGTGGCTCTTCATCAACCTCAACTTCAGGCACTGGGCCTTGTCCTTCTCAGCAGCAGAAATATTTCTTGTAGACCTCTTGGGTGCAGAAACCTTAGGCTTTGACTTGGGCTTGGAGGGAGGAGCAGCTAACTTCATATAGCATCTGCCATGAGTTTCTGTGTATTAGCTAGAGGTGCAACAGGTTCCTCCTCCTCCTCATCTTCCCTCAGGGAAGGCTTGCCACACTGTAGCAATTGTTTTCCTGGCCCTTTTCTTCTGCTTACCTGCAACAACTTCTTCACCACTTGACTCCTCAAGGGTGAAAGTCATGGTTTCCTTTGCAGCTGAAGACTTGTCAGCCTTTGTCTTTGGGATTTTTCTTACTGCTGTCCTATCTTTGGCACTTGGCCTAGTACTAGCCGCACAATCATATTCCTACCTCGGAACTGCCTTCTTCTTGGAAGTGGCCTCATCTGCCTGAAAGTCTTCATCCTCATTGTCCGAGGTTCTCTTCTTCTTTGTTCTTGTGGCAGCCTTTGGCAAATTGCTGGGGGTGCTTCTGCTACCTTCATCATAGCTCTCATTGTGACTTGAACCCTCACTGAGATCAATGTCCTACTCTGACTGATTCTGGCTGTCACTACCACTTGACATCTTTACAAACAGACCCTCTGAATAGATGGTACTACAAAAAAATACACTTCTGTGATGATACGTGTTTGTCATAGTAGGTCACGTTTTCTGCCATGTATGTACATCCATGGCGATTTTATGACAGAATCAAGATAGTCATACCTGTGCTGTTGTAGACGTGTTTCATGACAATACCAAAATTATCATCACGAAAGTGTTCACTTCCATGATGATAAATGACGCGTCATGGAAGTGCTTTTGTCAAGGGTAACCGACAGTGTAGCATCCACCGTAACGGGTAGCCGTTAAGCTATCGGGTCCGGTTTTGGATCCGATAACCCGTTAACAGCCCGGACCAATGGGGATTTTCCACGTGTAAAATTCTCATTGGCCGAAGGAAACACGTGTCAGCTCGTCATTGGGTCAGATAGGCGCTTATGATATGTCGACACATGCGACGGCCCAACACTGGCCCATTTAGCTTACAAAGGCCGGCCCATTTGACTTGGTCAAAAGTTAGCGGGCCGGCCCATGAAAAGCCTGTTAACGGTCTGTTCCCATATAGCCCATTTTACGGCCCGGTAACTCACGGCCCGTTAGGGCCTTCCCGAAATCGGCCCAACAGCGTCATGTGGGCTATCGAATATAACACTAGCCCATTTCACTTTCAGCCCATGTATGGCCCACGACGTCTTTCGGCCCATATGAGGCCTTTCGTATCTTTAGGCCCTTTAGTGGCCCATGGTGACTCTGGCCCATAATGAACAGTAAATTTCTTTGTACCCATTAATGGCCCATGATTCACATGGGCCGTTTCCAGCCTCTGTTAGCTTTCGGCCTACTGACGGCCCATATGTTCTTGGGCTCCTTTCCGGCCCTCGATTACTTCCGGCCTGTTACTGGCCTGTTCCCATAATGGGCCAAATTCGGCCCGTGGTTAGAATCGGCCCATTTGTGGCCTGTTAACCCGTTGCACCATTTCCAGCCCGTCCTATATTCTGGCCCATTAACAACCCGTTATGCCTGTGACATAATTAAGCCTTTGCTGTCTTCCGGCCTGTTAACGGCCCATTACCATGCTGGCCCGATACCAATTACGCCCGTTTACAGCCCATGTGGACCCATTTATCTGACGGCCTGAGGCCCACCGATTCTATGGCCTGTTGGAGGCCCATTTATCTGACGGCCTGTAGGAGGCCCATGGATCCTACGGCCTGTAGCAGGCTCAAGGTTACCACGGTCCGTATATGGCCCATGGTTGTTGCGGCCACTAGGAAACCAACGAAAAAGAAGACTAGGAAATAAATAAGCCAGAAACTAACGCTAGGCTATTAAGGCGATTGCACAGATTACATCCACTGGGCATCAAAGTTTGCCACGAGTGCAAATATAGGGAACACCCTACACTATACAAAAATGGCTTGCTGTTTTCTTCAGTCGGTGGCTGCACGTTAAGAACAAATTTTGTATCGCAACAAAACAAATTACAACCATAAAACAAAAGAAAGGTTGGCATAAAGGTTAACAGTCTGGCAATTAAATGCACCACCAGAAGTTCAGAAGCTCAGTTCATTTGACCTAACTGTTATGTTTTCATGATGTACTGTCCGATGGAGCACCATAACCTTCGCCTTCATTTATCCTATGCTCCTGAACAACATAGCAAATGTCTGATAGTCTGGTTTCAAAACCATGCATATCTTGACGACATCGAACAATGGCTGTCCTTGTTTCACAAAGGGTCTCTGTTAGGGAATGGACTTGTGTCTGGAGCGCAGATATAACATTGTTTTGAGCTTGCATATCTTGATCATGAGGCAGTTTGGACGAGATTGCCTTAACAACCAGCCCAGTATTATGCAGGAACGTGCTTTTGGCACTGTTAGTGGACATGTACTGACCCACTGCAGCAAGAGGTGACATTGCAGTTATAGTTGCCTCGTCACCTTCAGAAGGTGGCGGTTCCACCATTTTTTCCATAGCTTGCTGAAAAGTTGAGTTTTTACATTGGTAGTACCAGAACAGAAGATATTAAGGAGGTAGCAAAACCAAACAAAATAGCTTTGGTCTATATACAGAACTTATTCTTGTGAACCTGTGTAAAATATTAGTTGTATTTTACTGCAAAGTACATAATAAAACCAGGTTCCAAACATATGACCATGTACCATGGCTAATGTATTGCCTATTTCTTCACATTGTATTGACAGCTAAGGATAAAGAGACAAAGTTTATAATACGGTAAGCATAGTATGACATCATTCATATCACAAAACAACTAAGGACAGACAAACATGCAATTGTAACGTTGTGTGGACAAGTCCAGCATGGAACTAGATTACAGATTAAGATCAAAGGAACATCGCCCTTCTCTTTTAAACCTTGTAAGTTGTGATGACCCACAAGTGTAGGGGATCTATCGTAGTCCTTTCGATAAGTAAGAGTGTCGAACCCAACGAGGAGCAGAAGGAAATGACAAGCGGTTTTCAGTAAGGTATTCTCTGCAAGCACTGAAATTATCGGTAACAGATAGTTTTGTGATAAGGTAATTTGTAACGGGTAACAAGTAACAAGAGTAAATAAAGTGCAGCAAGGTGGCCCAATCATTTTTGTAACAAAGGACAAGCCTGGACAAACTCTTATATAAAGGAAAACGCTCCCGAGGACACGTGGGAATTATCGTCAAGCTAGTTTTCATCACGCTCATATGATTCACGTTCGTTACTTTGATAATTTGATATGTGGGTGGACCGGTGCTTGGGTACTACCCTTTCTTGGACAAGCATCCCACTTATGATTAACCCCTATTGCAAGTGTCGGTGTACAAAAGTAGGGGCACACCTTTGTACCCCTTTACTTGTGCACGGGCAGTCGGAGCCGCGCACCATGACCACACTAGGAAGGGCAGAGGAGGGGAGCCGGAGAGAAGCTAAAGCCCAAGGCAACGCCAGGACCAAGAACACAAAGAACAGAAGGGCGAAGCAGGCTCCCCCGATAGGACCCTTGCCGGTGCAGCACGCCCGACGCCAACGGAGTGAGCCACCCTTGAGCCCACGGGTTCCAACTCAACCAACTACATTGGAACTAGGGCTCGGGAGGCACCTCCGTGGTAGCATGCAGATCTTTATCAAGACCATGGAGATGTGAGACGAGATGAGAACCAGAAGGCAGCAACCCTCGGCGGGATCCTTGCCGAGAAGATCCACAAGACCCTCAGCAAGCGCCTTGCCAGGGACGACTGCAACGCCACGGCAAGATCCTTGCCGGGCCCCCGGAAAGGCCCTTGCCGAGGGCATCAACGGGGCCACAGCCAGGCCCGTGTCGACCAAGACTCCACCGCCGTCCCCAAGCAGCTGCTAGCTCAACCAGCAGGGCAGGCACCTGCGTGGCGACGGCGGCCTCTACGCCAACTCAGCAAGCACCTACGTGGTGGCATGCAGATCTTCGTGAAGACCCTATCACCGTGCCACCTCAGCTGCCTGCCTACCTACATGGCGCCGCATGCATCGCTGGCCTGGGCGCGTGTCGAAGCAAGGCGAGGCGGCCACGGACGGGACGGGCCTCGCTCCCGTCCCTGGTAAAGCTGAGGGACACCTAAGCTACGCATTAAATGCGTCTTGTCCTGTAATACGGGCGATAAGCTCACATCACTGTAGACCTTTCCACCTCCTGTGTGCCACTGTGGCAGCCCCTTCCGACTATAAAAGGAGGCCCATGGCATACTGGAGAGGGATTCGCTCTTTTGAACTACGCAGCCACCATAGCTAGTTCGAGAGCTCAAGAACTCTCTCAAATACACACCAAAGCAGGACTAGGGTATTACGCATCCTCGCGGCCCGAACCTGGGTAAACGATCCTTGTGCTGACTGCTAATCCTGCTCTTCTCACAACCCCGCGCCCCGGCAACCGTAGTAGGGATTCTTGTGATCCCATAGGTGTCGTTTCCCACCGACATCTTTGGCGCGCTAGGTAGGGAGCGCAATTGTGAGAATCTGGTCCAGTAGTTAGCTTAGCAATTCTTCATCGCCATGGCTCCCAAGAAGAAGACGATCACGATGATCGGCTCGTCGGGAGCCGAACGGCCCATGCCAGTGCGGGCGAGCAGCGGGCCGGTCACAGACAGGACCCGGGCCGCAGTCCGCGAGCACCAGCATCGCTCTGGCAGTCAGAGCCTGGCGAGCGGTATCGTTCGTGCGCCAGGCGACGGACCGCACACTGCCAAATCCAAAGACAGAGCTGGGCCCCCCGAAGGCGGCGGGGGCCCCTCCAGGAGTGTCGTTGTGCCACCCACGGGTGGCGCAGCAACCTCCAAGACGCCCACGCCAGCGCCCACAGCGCGCTCTTTCCAGGGTGCGCGCGACGAGCAGCGCCACCACGCTGGAGACCCCGGACACCGCCGTGGGAAGAGCCCTGTGCATCGTTCGTGGGATGAAGGAGTCCAGCATGCCCGCCGAAGTGCTGGCGAAAATGGCACGCAGCCGCTGGGCCGTGGTAGAGCTCCTTCTAACGTGGTTAGGAGTCGAAGCGCACCGCGGTCCACGGAGCTGTCGCCACCACCCACGCAGCTGCTCCTTGACTTCCCTCACGCTGCAGAGAAGCTCGACGAATGGAGGGCCACCATCCGGAGCCTCGTCGCCGTCGCCAATAAAGATGATCCGCGACCGGCGGGGCCCCCGGGCCGGCGCTCCTTCGAACCACCGCACGCCAGCGGTGGAGGGACCGGGGGTGCTGCGGCCACGGTGCACTCTCCTCCTCCACGCCAGCCACTGCGGCTGTCGATCCATCGCGATAACGCTTGTGATAATATTTCCATAGCGTCGTCCGACCCACGGACCCACCGCGACCAGCACCAAGTTCTTCGAGAATGAGCCCACGAAGATGCTCGAACCACTATCGAGCGCCGGCACGATACACGCCATCAGTCGGACAAGCGGGAGGGACCTGCTATGGACCACCCAGCACCGGGGAGCTCCGGAGGCCTACCTTACGAGGTGGGTTGCCGAGCTTTTACCCGTGAGCTGCGGCAGTTCCAGTGGCCGTCCCACCGCACGTTCAAGCCCGACGTCGGCGAGAAGTACAACGGCAAGACCCATCCGTCAGAGTTCCTCAGCATCTACACCATCGCGATGCAAGCTGCCAGAGCTCGCGACGACAAGGTGCTTGCCAATTACTTCCCGTTGGCACTGAAGCCCAATGTCATGTCTTGGTTGATGCACTTGCCGGCGGATTCCATTTCTTCTTGGTCAGATCTGTGCCATGAGTTCGTTGGTGCCTTTACCGGGGGCCACCAAGCTCATGGCCAGTCCAGTGATTTGCATATCATTCCCCAGAAGGAAGGGGAAACCCTGCGCAAGTACATCCAGAGGTTCAGCCGGGTGCAGTACAACATCCCCGATGTTCATCCTGCCGCCGTGATCAGCGCATTCCATCAGAACGTGTGCAACCGCAAGATGCAGGAAGAGCTGGCGATGAACAAGGTTAAGGATATGGCCGAACTTTATGTTCTGGCCGATAGGTGTGCCCGGGCTGAAGAGGGAAGGAAGTACCCCAGCGAGGATGCCGGCGAGGAAACCGACTCTACTGATGAAGACACGGCCGCCCCGACGAAGAAGGGCCGGCGTCGCAACAGGAAACGTAATGGCAAGACTGTGCTTGCCGTCAAGGGATCCGACAGCACCGGCGCCGCCAAGAAGGCTAAGGCAGACGACCCCGACAAGGAAATTGCCGGGTGCGCCGCTTGCCGGGCCTTGGCGGTTGCCGACAAGCCAGGAAGCTTCGACAAGCAGTACTGCAGGATCCACCGCACCAAGGGCCATGACCTCCAGAACTGCCGGCAAGTCGAGCTGCTTGCTGAGAAGCAAAGAGTTGAGTACGAGAGGCGGGACAAGGAGAAGGGCCAGGATGGTGCCGAGGGATCCGGCAAAAAGCGTGGTGGCCAAGGAAGTCCCCGCGGCAAGGATAACCAACAAGAGAGGCCCACTTGGGGCCGCGACAAGAAGCAAGAGGATGATGATCATGACGAGGACGACGAGTCCGGCGAGCAAGAGTTCCAGAAGGCTACAGAGGCCATGTGTGTCGACGGTGGCGCCTCACTGCATACTTCTTACCGCCAGCTCAAACAGTGGGCGCATGAGATTATAGCAGCAGAGCCCTTGTTCGACGCCCAGAAGCCGCTGAAGTGGTCCAGCACGCCCCTCATCTTTGACGCCGAGGACCACCCTGACCGCACAACTGCGGTCGGGTGCTTGCCGTTGTTGGTCTCACCAACGATACGCAACCTCAAGGTGAACAAGATGTTGGTTGACGGAGGGGCCGGTCTGAACTTGATCTCACCCGTTGTGATCAAAAGGCTGCAAATTCCTGATGGAGACCTCGAGGAAATGGGCACGTTTCAGGGGGTCAACCCGGGAAGGAGCCAGCCAAAGGGAAGGTCACGTTGCCTGTGACGTTTGGAGGCGAGCTGAATTACAGGACGGAGAGGATTGTCTTCGACGTAGCCGAGATCCCCTTGCCCTACAACGGGATCCTCGACCGCCCGGCACTGGCCAAGTTCATGGCGGCGTCGCACTACGCCTACAACACGCTGAAGATGCCTGGGCCGATGAACATCATCACCGTCCCCTCCGACAAGAAGGACGCGCTGATCTGCGCCAACCTACTCTACCGGGAAGCAGTTGTAGCAACTGCCGCCAAGGCACTTGCTCCTGCCGCTGAAGCCCCGGGAGGGAAGAAGAAGACCGGCAAGACTTCTCGCACCCACCCCGGCAAGCGCACCTCTTCGGAGTGTTGTGCTACTGTCGAGGACGTGCCAGAGAGCTCCACCGGCAAGAGCAAGAAATCCAGAGCTGCGCCACCAGAGACCAAGAAGGTGTCCGTCAGGGAGGATGGTACGGGAGGGGCTTTCACCATAAGCTCCACCCTCGACAGCAAATAGGAAAACGCGCTCGTCACTTTCCTGCGGGCGAATGTCGATGTGTTTGCATGGCAAGCATCTAACATCCCCGGCGTTCCCAGGGAAGTGATTGAGCACCATCTTGCTGTCTGTCCCCATGCGCGACCCGTCAAGCAGAAGGTCAGGAAGCAAGCTTTGGAACGGCAGGAGTTCATCACAGAGGAGATCAGGAAGTTGGAAGCAGCAGGCTTGGTGAGGGGGGTGCTCCATCCGACGTGGTTGGCCAATCCGGTGGTGGTGTGCAAGGCAAACGGGAAGTGGAGGCTGTGTATTGATTACACAGATATCAATAAGGCTTGTCCTAAAGACCCCTTCCCGTTGCCGCGCATCGACCAGATTGTTGACTCCACGGCCGGGTGTGATCTGTTATCATTCCTCGACGCCTACTCGGGCTACCACCAGATCTTCATGACAAGAGAAGACGAAGAGAATACAACATTCATCACCCCATGTGGTACGTACTGCTTTTTATGGATGCCTTTCGGGTTGAAGAGTGATGGCTCAACATTTGCAAGGGCAGTCCAAATTGGTTTTGAACCCCAGCTACATAGAAATATGGAAGCCTATATGGATGACATAGTGGTCAAAACCAAGGACAGGGCAACTCTTATACAAGACTTAGAAGAGACGTTTGCCAACCTGCGCAAGATCAACCTCAAGTTGAACCCTGGGAAGTGTGTCTTCGGCGTTCCGTCTGGCAAACTTCTCGGGTTCTTTGTGTCACAGCGTGGGATTGAGGCAAACCCAGACAAGATCAAGACTATCGAGCAAACTGAGGCGCCCAAGCGGATCAAGGATGTGCGTCGGCTCACTGGCTACGTTGCTGCCATGAGCCGATTCATCTCCAAGTCTGCCGAGCGCGCCCTTCCCTTCTTCAAGATCCTGAAGAAGGCGGGCCCAATGGAGTGGACCCCGGAGGCCGAAGCGGCGTCGCAAGACCTGAAGAGATACCTTTCCTCTACGCCGATACTAGTTGCGCCTAAACCACAAGAGCCGTTGCTGCTGTACTTGGCGGCGACGAACCAAGTGGTCAGTGCCGCGCTAGTGGCGCAGAGGGGGGTTGACGAAGAAGCAGTGGCGATGGCGGGGCTGGCGGACAGCAAGTCAGAGACTCCCCCGGCAGGGCCCGGCACCGGCAAGGCAAAGCTCCCGGCAGGGTCTAACGCCATCAGGACGGGGCCCGTGCGGCCAAATGAGGTGGTGCAGAAGAAGAAGATGACGCAGCACCCGATTTACTTTGTCAGCTCCCTCTTGCAGGGGGCTAGGTCAAGGTACTCCGGTGTGCAGAAATTGCTCTTCAGCCTCCTTATGGCCTCGAGGAAGCTGCATCATTACTTCCAAGCCCACGAGATCATTGTCGTCACCCGCCTCCCGTTGCAACGGATACTGCACAACGCAGACGCAACCAGAAGGATTGTGGAGTGGGCCTTGGAATTGTCAAGCTTTGGGTTGAAGTTTGAAAGTACCTCAACAATCTAGAGCAGAGTCCTAGCGGAGTTCATTGCAGAATGGACCTCAACGCCTGATGAAGAGATCCAGGAGACCAGTCTCCCCGGCAAGGAAACAACTCGTGACTGGATTATGTACTTTGACGGAGCTTTCTCGCTGCAAGGCGCCGGTGCTGGTGTGCTGCTCGTCGCACCCACCGGAGAGCACCTCAAGTATGTGATCCAGATGCACTTTCCCAGGGAGATGTCCACCAACAACACTGCCGAGTACGAGGGGTTGCTTGCCGGTCTCAGGATCGCGGCAGACCTTGGAGTTAAAAAGCTCATCGTCCGAGGTGATTCACAGCTTGTCGTCAGACAAGTCAACAGGGATTATCAAAGCCCGTTGATGGAGGCCTACGTAGATGAGGTGAGAAAGCTGGAGGAGCGCTTTGACGGTATACAAGCGGAGCACGTTCCCCGAGTGGAGAACGACATCGCTGACTACCTGTCAAAGCGCGCTGCATTCAAGCTACCTGTGGAACCAGGTACCTTTTTGCTTCGGTTCACTCAACCATCCGCCGAACCATCAACGGAGTAGAACAAGTGGAGGAAATCTGGCCCCGGCATGTACTTTCCCACCGAGCCCCAGGGGCCGCCGGCAAAAGGTGTTGCCGTGGACCCTGAGCCTGCCGAGGAGCGACCGACTCCGGCAGGCCGTCAAGCCCTGGCCGTAGAGACGGCCGCTCCCATGGCAGAAGAAATGCCTTTGGTCCTTGCCGTCGAGCCCCAGGCTCCGACATGGGCACAACATACCGTCCAATTCCTCCAAACAGGGGAGCTTCCTGAGGAGCAGGAAGAAGCGGAGAAAGTAGCCCGTCGGTCTGCTATGTATCAGTTCGTCGATGACGTCCTGTACAGGAAGAGACCGAACGGTGTGAAATTGAAGTGTATTCCCCAGGAGGAAGGACTGGAGCTGTTGGCGGAGATACACGGAGGCATATGTGGCTCCCACATAGGGTCGAGGGCCCTTGCCGGCAAGGTGTTCCGGCAGGGTTTCTTCTGGCCCACTGCCCTCCAGGATGCAACGACACTAGTAACCAAGTGTAAAGCGTGTCAGTTCCATTCAAAGAAGCTTCATCAACCAGCTCAAGCCCTTCAAACAATCCCTCTCTCCTGGCCATTTTCGGTCTGGGGGCTCGACATACTGGGCCCTTTCCCCCGTACTGTCGGGGGCTTTGAGTACTTGTACGTTGCGATCGACAAGTTCACAAAGTAGCCGGAGGTGGAAGCAGTGAGGTGATAATCCCCAAGTGCAAGGAATCATCGTAGCAATTTCCAAAGGTGGAAGTAATAAGTATGGAGTGTCGAACCCACAAGGAGCTAAAGGTAAGATCAATATTCTCTCAAGCCCTATCTGCCACTGATACGACTCTACGTACACCGAACGTTTGCTTCCAACTAGCAACGAGAAATAAAACTACATTGAGGGTATGAAGTGGATAACTTTGTATGATATCGGAGAGCTAAAACATAAAAGTAGGTGCTGTTATCATAAAGTTAGAATATATTACTAAATATTATAAATAGCGAGTGTGGAATAATGGTGGATCGGTGTGCGGAATTGTCCTAGGCAATTGTTAACAAGACCGGTGATCACTATTGCAGTTTCATATGAGGGAGAGGCATAAGCTAACATACTTTCTCTACTTGGATCATATGCACTTATGATTGGAACTCTAGCAAGCATCCGCAACTACTAAAGATCATTAAGGTAAAACCCAACCATAGCATTAAAGCATCAAGTCCTCTTTATTCCCATACGCAACAACCCCCTTACTCGGGTTTGTGTTTCAGTCACTCACCAACCCACTATAAGCGAATCATGAACGTATTGCAACACCCTACAACGAGAACCCCTCACGCTTGCACGACACGGAGGGCACCATAGGACAACATCAAAGTAAAACATACAACTCATACCAATCTAGATCATCAATCAACCCAAAGACAAAAGATATCTACTCAAAACATCATAGGATGGCAACACATCCTTGGATCATAATATGTGGCATAAAGCACCATGTTCAAGTAGGGATTACAGCGGGGTGCGGGAGAGTGGACCGCGTAAAATAGATGAGGATGGTGATGATGATGGTGATGTTGATGAAGACGATCACCGCGGCGATGATTCCCCTCCCGATGGCACTCCAGCGCCACCGAGAGAGAGGAGAAGAGGTTCTCCCCTTGTGCTTTCCTCCTCCATGGCCTCCTCCCTCTGGTCCTTGGCCTTCATGATGATGATGGCCCCTTCGGGATACTCCTCCATGGCCACCGGTGATGATGGCCCCCTCCGGCAGGGTGCCGGAGAGGGCCTAGATTGATTTCTCGTGGCTACAGAGGCTTGTGGTGGCGGAACTTCCGATCTAGGTTTCTTTCTGGAAGTTTAGGTATATATGAGAGGTGTTGGCGTTGATTTCACGTCAGGGGGGTTTCTGGGCTGTCCACGAGGCAGGGAGCGCGCCCTAGGGGGGTGGGCATGCCCCCCACCCTCGTGGGCAGCCCGAGAGTCTTCTGGCCTACTTCCGGTACTCCGTGGGCTTCTTCTGGTCCAAAAATGATCTTCGTCAAGTTGCACATCAATTGGACTCCGTTTGGTTTTCCTTTTCTGCGATATTCTAAAACAAGGAGAAAACAGAAACTGGCACTGGGCTCTAGGTTAATAGGTTAGTCCCAAAAATCATATAAAAGTGTATAATAAAGCCCATTAAACATCCAAGATAGATAATATAACAGCATGAATACTTCATAAATTATAGATACGTTGGAGACGTATCAGCATCCCCAAGCTTAATTCCTGCTCGTCCTCGAGTAGGTAAATGATAAAAGAAATAATTTATGAAGTGTGAATGCTAGCAGGTGCATAAGTTTGATCAACGATAATTTCAATCACCTTTTCTAGCATCATTATATGTCATAACAGTAGCTCATATCATAGAACTTTGCATGATCAAGTAACATACTATTCACATGTTAAAGTATAGATCACAAACTTTCTTGAGAACTAACAACCGTGTTATTAGTCATCAAACAATTACAATTCATCTTATTTTCAGGAAGGGTCTATGTCAGAGCTTTGATTTAGCAAACTCCACATACTCAACTATCATTTAATCTTTCGCAATTGCTAACACTAACGTGATATTTATGGGTTCAAAGTTTTAATCAGACACAGAGAAAGATAGGGGCTTATAGATTCGCCTCCCAACCTTTTACCTCAAGGGTAATGTCAACAATAATAGTTCATGATGCCTTACATCCAATTGGATATATATATCAGAATCATTCCAACACGAGGTGCTTGCCAAAGGATAAAATGTAAAAAGGAAAGGTGAAGATCACCATGACTATTGCATAAGGTAGAAGATAAAAGTAAAAGATAGGCCCTTCGCAGAGGGAAGCAGAGGTTGCCATGCGCTTTTATGGTTGGATGCACAACATCTTAATGCAAAAGAACGTCACTTTATATTGCCACTTGTGATATGGACCTTTATTATGCAGTCCGTCGCTTTTATTTCTTCCACATCACAAGATCGTATAAAGCTTATTTCCTCCACACTAATCAATCATACATATTTAGAGAGCAATTTTTATTGCTTGCACCGATGACAACTTACTTGAAGGATCTTACTCAATCCATAGGTAGGTATGGTGGACTCTCATGGCAAAACCGGGTTTAAGGGTATTTGGAAGCACAAGTAGTATCTCTACTTAGTGCAAAGAATTTGGCTAGCACGAGGGGGAAAAGGCAAGCTCAACGTGTTGGGCGATCCATGACAATATACTTTATTTCAGATATAAGAAAACATAACCCATTACGTTGTCTTCCTTGTCCAACATCAACCTTTTAGCATGTCATATTTTAATGAGTGCTCACAATTACAAAAGATGTCCAAGATAGTATATTTATATGTGAAATCCCTCTTCCTTCAATATTCTTTCATGAATTGTTCAAGTGACCAATTCTACGTTTGCTAACTTTCAATAAGTTTACTACCTATACTTATTATGTGTGAAGTCATTACTCCCCATGTTATAAGCATATGAAACATATATAAATTAAGATTTATGACATTCAATTCATTCAACCATTTACTCATAGGATATACGTGAAGCACATGAGTGAATGACAAACTACTCCAAAAGATATGAGTGAAGAACACTGAGTAGTCAAATAATTAACTAGCCATGGGAGGATTCTTTTTCATTCAATATTTCAGATCCAATGATTTTATTCAAACAGCAAGTAAAATTGAAAATACGCTCCAAGCAAAACACATATCATGTGATGAATAAAAATATAGCTCCGAGTAAGGTATACCGATAGTTTTGAAGACGAAAGAGGGGATGCCTTCCGGGGCATCCCCAAGCTTAGGCGCTTGAGTCTTCCTTGAATATTACCTTGGGGTGCCTTGGGCATCCCCAAGCTTAGGGTATTTCCACTCCTTATTCTCCTCATATCGATATCTCACCCAAAGCTTGAAAACTGCAATCACACAACACTTAATGGAACTTCGTGAGATAGGTTAGTATGATAAAGAGTAGACCATTCACTTTGGTACTGTCAAGGATAAGTTTCATAATTGTTCTCACTCAATGCCTACTGTACCATATCATTTCTACAATTTATATTGAGAAATATAATTCATAGAAACTAGAAAACAAGCAAACTATGCGATGAAAACAGAATCTGTCAGAAACAGAACAGTCTGTAATGATCTGAACATAAACCATACTTCTGCTACTCCAAAAATTATGAAATGAATTGGTGGACGTGAAGAATTTGTCTATTAATCTTCTGCAAAAAGAATCAACTAAAAATCACTCTTCTGTAAAAAATGACAGCTAATCTCGTGAGCACAAAGTTTCTGTTTTTTACAGCAAGGTCACATTAACTTTCACCCAAGTCTTCCCAAAGGTCTTACTTGGCACTTTATTGAAACAAAAGCTATAAAACATGATTACTACAGTAGCTTAATCATGTAGACACACAAAAACAGTAAGGGTAAATATTGGGTTGTCTCCCAACAAGCGCTTTTCTTTAGTGCCTTTTAGCTAGGCATGATGATTTCAATGATGCTCACATAAAAGAAAAGAATTGAAACATAAAGAGAGCATCTTGAAGAATATGACTAGCACATTTAAATATAACCCACTTCCTATGCCTAGGGAATTTGTGAGCACACAACTTATGGGACAAGAATCAACTGGTATAGGAAGGCAAAACAAGTATAACTTCAAAACTTTAAGCACATAGAGAGGAAACTTGATATTATTGCAACTCCTACAAGCATGTATTCCTCCCTCATAATAATTCTCAGTAGCATCATGGATAGCAACTTTGTTCTCATACTCGATTGGAACCTCTTCCGAAATAGTGGAATCATTACTAGCTAAAGTTGACACTCTTCCAAATCCACTTTCAATTATAGTATTATTCATACTCCAAAAGATATAAGTGAAGTTCATGGAGCATTCTATAATTAATATAGACTAACCAATATCCAAGCTCAAAATGTATAAGTGAAGCACATGAAGCATTCTATAAAACCATACTCAAAAGATTTAAGTGAAGCACAAAGAGCAATTCTATAAGATCATACTTAAAAGATTTAAGTGAAGCACATGAAGTATTCTATAAATCAATGAAGGGCTATCTCATGCTAGCATGGTTCAATAAAAAGAAAAACACAAATCATGTGAAGAAAACAAAAACCAAGGTATACCGATAATTATTGAAGAAGAAAGATGGGATGCCAACCAGGGCATCCCCAAGCTTAGATGCTTGAGTATCCTTTGAAATATTTACTTGGGGTGCCTTGGGCATCCCCAAGATTGAACCTTTGCCTCTCTTTATTCTTCTCACATCGGTAACTCCTCGTTCTTCGAACTCTTCATCCACAAAAACTCAACAAAAACTTTGTGAGAACCGTTAGTATAACAAAGCAAATCACTACTATAAGTACTGTTGCAAACCAATTCATATTTTGTTTTTGCATTATAGCTACTGTAATATAACTTTTCCATGGCTTAATCCACTGATAGAAATCGATAGTTTCATCAAAACAAGCAAGCAATGCATCAAAAACAGAATCTGTCTTAAACAGGACAGTCTGTAGTAATCTGGAAGTTTAGTAAACTTCTGTAACTCCTAAAATTATGAAATAAATTTGACAATTTGAAAAATTTGTACATAAGTAATGTGCAAAAAGTTTCAGATCCATTTGACTTTCCAGTAAAAAAATGTAAATTCACGCACTACGGCCAAAGTTTCTGTTTTTGTTCTGCACATAGTAAACAAGCAATCTAATCATCCTAAAACCAAGGCTTGGCACATTATTTTTATAATACAATGGATATATACAAGGGGATAATTATTTACAGAGAAACTTCCATGAAAAATTCTACATTGTTTCCGTGAGCATGAACACAAGTGCTGAAGGTCGACCCTCACTTCTTCAATGCATAACTTTCCAATCACTTCTCTTTTTGAAAAACTTTTTAGGCATGAGAGGCAAGTAATATTTTTTTTGTATTTTCATTCTTTAAATTTTTTTTGTATGTTTCACCCACAACTAAACAGAAACAAAAAGGAAAAACAAATTCTACTTAGTGAAGAAAGCAAACAAGCACACACGAGAATATCAACCCCACGGTATTGCTCCCCGGCAACGGTGCCAGAAAAGAGCCTGATAATCCCCAAGTGCAAGGAATCATCGTAGCAATTTCCAAAGGTGGAAGTAATAAGTATGGAGTGTCGAACCCACAAGGAGCTAAAGGTAAGATCAATATTCTCTCAAGCCCTATCTGCCACTGATACGACTCTACGTACACCGAACGTTTCCTTCCAACTAGCAACGAGAAATAAAACTACGTTGTGGGTATGAAGTGGATAACTTTGTATGATATCGGAGAGATAAAACATAAAAGTAGGTGCTGTTATCATAAAGTTAGAATATATTACTAAATATTATAAATAGCGAGTGTGGAATAATGGTGGATCGGTGTGGAGAATTGTCCTAGGCAATTGTTAACAAGACCAGTGATCACTATTGCAGTTTCATATGAGGGAGAGGCATAATCTCACATACTTTGTCTACTTGGATCATATGCACTTATGATTGGAACTCTAGCAAGCATTCGAAACTACTAAAGATCATTAAGGTAAAACCCAACCATAGCATTAAAGCATCAAGTCCTCTTTATTCCCATACGCAACAACCCCCTTACTCGGGTTTGTGTTTCAGTCACTCACCAACCCAATATAAGCAAATCATGAACGTATTGCAACACCCTACAGCGGGAACCCCTCACGCTTGCGAGACACGGAGGGCACCATAGTACAGCATCAAAGTAAAACATACAACTCATACCAATCTAGATCATCAATCAACCCGAAGACAAAAGATATCTACTCAAAACATCATAGGATGGCAACACATCATTGGATCATAATATGTGGCATAAAGCACCATGTTCAAGTAGGGATTACAGCGGGGTGCGGGAGAGTGGACCACGTAAAATAGATGAGGATGGTGATGATGATGAATACGATCACCGCGGCGATGATTCCCCTCCCGATGGCACTCCGGCGCCACCGAGAGAGAGGAGAAGAGGTTCTCCCCTTGTGCTTCCTCCTCCATGGCCTCCTCCCTCTGGTCCTTGGCCTTCATGGTGATGATGGCCCCTCCGGGATACTCCTCCATGGCCACCAGTGATGATGGCCCCCTCCGGTAGGGTGCCGGAGAGGGCCTAGATTGATTTCTCGTGGCTACAGAGGCTTGCGGCGGCGGAACTTCCGATCTAGGTTTCTTTCTGGAAGTTTGGGTATATATGAGAGGTGTTGGCGTTGATTTCACGCCAGGGGGGTTTCCAGGCTGTCCACGAGGCAGGGGGGCGCGCCCTAGGGGGGTGGGCGCGCCCCCCACCCTCGTGGGCAGCCCGAGACTCTTCTGGCCTACTTCCGGTACTCAGTGGGCTTCTTCTGGTCCAAAAATGATCTCCGTCAAGTTGCACGTCAATTGGACTCCGTTTGGTTTTCCTTTTCTGCGATATTCTAAAACAAGGAGAAAACAGAAACTGGCACTGGGCTCTAGGTTAATAGGTTAGTCCCAAAAATCATATAAAAGTGTATAATAAAGCCCATTAAACATCCAAGATAGATAATATAACAACATGAATACTTCATAAATTATAGATACGTTGGAGACGTATCATGAGGAAGGTGACAGCACAGTCAGCCGTCAAGTTCTTCAAGGGACTAGTCTGCCGGTTTGGTTTGCCAAACAGAGTCATCACCAATAACGGCACGCAGTTCATGAGCCACACCTTCATGCAATACATCCAAGACCTCAGCAGCAAGGTCTGTTTTGCCTCCGTGGCACACCCACGGAGCAACAGCCAAACGGAGAGGGCAAATGTTGAAGTGTTGCGAGGCCTGAGGACAAAGACTTTTGACAAGCTGCACAAGAGCGGAAGGCGCTGGATCGATGAATTGCCGGCGGTTCCTTGGTCGATCAGGACGACGCCAAATCGAGCCACCGGCCAGACACCCTTTGCCCTGGTATACGGGGCAGAGGCAGTTCTCTCCACGGAACTCACATGCGGGTCACCTCGAGTGCTCGCTTATGACGAGCTTGAGCAAGAGCAATTGCGGCGAGATGACTCAATGCTCCTTGAGGAAGATCGTCTTCGGGCGGCTGTGAGAGCAGCACGCTACCAGCAAGCCTTGCGCCGCTACGATAGCCGCAAGGTTCATGCCCGAAGCTTTAATGAAGGCGACCTTGTTCTTTGGCGCGTTCAGTCGGCCAAGAATACCAACAAGTTGACGCCGAAGTGGGAAGGCCCTTATCGGGTAATACGAGTCACCAGGCCCGGCGCAGCCCGCCTGGAGACCGAAGATGCTGTCCCAGTGAGCAACTCCTGGAACATCAAGCATCTTCGCAAGTTTTACCCATAAGGCGCGACTTGCCGGGCTCCCCGGCAAGCCACCTTTTGTACAAGCTTTGCCGGCAAGGCATGTAACCCTCTGTACAAAGCCAGGCGCAGACCCTGAGCATAAATAAATGAAGCGTTGGCGCCCTAAGTTATAGCATGCATGCTAGGTTAAGTCTCTCCCTCGGTTAGGGTTGGTAGTGCTTAGCGGCGAGTAACCCCTAGCCTAGAGGTCGAGTGTGTGTCTTTCCGTCCTCTTTGGTTCGCATGGCACATGGACACATCTCCTGAGCCACTTGGGAGAAAGAGGACGGACCGGCGCTCCGGCCCCGGCAAGCCAGGATTGCCGGGGGCTGAAGACACAAGGATCCAACCACGGCAAGCGAGGGTTGCCGGGGGCTGCGGATTCAGATAAGTCTTTTATCCCCTGTTATGCACTTCCGTATAGAACTGGGACATATAAAACCTTGGTTATATTCTTAAAACCACCGTGCTCCCCTTTTCTCGTACCCAAGAGCTATCCCATGGGTCGGAACTTGGTCGTAGTCGCGGTGGCAAGAGAAACGAACGAGGGGCCTAACCCTACTTCGCCCCTGCCTCCGCCAAGAGCGTGAGAATGGTCGACCAAAGTGGGGGAACGGCAAGGCCTGTTTCCGGGTGACAATGTTTATCTTAGAAATAACAAGGATTCGTCCTTGGCATGGGCCTCGCTCACGCACAAAGAACCCGGCAAACACCCTTTTTCATTAAAAACGTCCCATACATGTATAGTTCGTACGGAATAAAAAACATGAGCAAGGGGATTACAAGTCTAAAAATTAACAAGTGCCCGTAGGCTTACAAACTAAAAAGAGATAAGGTGCCCGTAATCCCTTTCTTGTCCCTCTCCTCAGGAGGTGAAACAAGACAGCAGGAGGGCGAAAGGAGCGCCTAGGCGAGGTGCGAGAAGCAGAAGGCACCAAGAGAGCATCCCGGTGCCGGCGGAGGGGCTGGAAGATGAGGCAACGACCCGACAATACGCGACGAAGGCGTTGGTGCCCGCGTACTCTGAGTTGACGAACGCCGCCCGCCTTCTCCGGCCCTCCTACGCCAGCCGCCCAAGGAGGCAATGGGGAACGCGCTGATGGAGAGCTTGACGGGGAAGGCCCTCGGCAGGGCGCGAGGCCGAGGGAGGGGCGACGCGATCAGTCGAAGTCGGGGTCAGCATCCTGCCGCCCGACTCCCTCGTCGTCGCTGTCGCTGTCCTCCTCGTCACTCCCGCTCAAGGAGGAATCTTCATCGTCGGAGGAGCTCTCCATGCAGCACTTCAGGCGAGTTCCAAGATCTCCGAAGACCTTGACGGAGAGTAGGCCGCCCTCCATTAACTTGAAGTAGAGGATGAGCCCCACTGTCAGGCTATGGATGCGAGCAAATGTCTTCCATCCATGACGGAGATACATAACGTGTGGAGCGGGGAAGTCGACATCAACCCGCGTGCCGCCGGTCCCGCAGCCCCTCATGTGCAATCTGAGGGTCTGTGGCGGATCGAGCTCCATCTCCTCAGTGAAGGGGGTGGGGAGACGGAGACGACGACACGATGGCCGACGCAGCCTGATGAAGAACTCGCGGGGCTGGTCCCCGACGTGACCCTCCATCGTGGGAGGCATCGCTAGTAGAGGAACGGCCGCCGCGCCACCTCGTCCCCCTCTCCCCTGACCGCCGCAGTGACCTCGGCCACGCCCCCTCCCCCTTCCTCTCATGGCTGGCTCCGCCACCACGGGCTCGTGGGAAGGAGGGACGCGCTGACGAGCAGCGACCCTCGCCACCACCGTCGAAGGCCCAACACCTCCTCTCGCCATGACAGGTGGAAGAAACAAGCGGAGGTGGAGGAAGATGGGTACTGAAGGAATGTGGGACGACGCCCCCTCCCCCTCCTTATAAAGGGGCGGGGTCGAGGCTCGGCCGCCCCACTCAGCCAATCCAGCCGCCGGAGGCGCAGGGAATCAGGACCGGCCTGCTGCCCCAATCAGCGACGGCCCGGTTTCAAGCCTCCACCGCCCGCCACTTGCATGAAGGACGTGTGGAGAGCGAGCAGGGTCGAAAGGATAGGTGAGGCGACCGTTCCCCGCCCCGTGATTGGGGGGGGGGCGTGGGCGCCTTGAAGATTGAGACCCAAGTCCATCCAGTAAATGAGTGGCGCCTCCACGCCTCCCTCTTTTTATGGGGAAGGCGCGAGCCGCCTCTTTACCGCGATGTGACGCATGCATGCGGAAACCACCCCACGCATGACCCCCACGTCACACACGACCCTCCACATCGCGCGCGGGTCATGGGGAAGCGCAGCGGACGAAGAGTTACTGCGGTAAAAATCCGCCCCACCTACCCGCGCACCGTTCTGGGCCTGGCCCAACAACGTGTCACACTTATGTGTGGCCCAGGCCCGGCAGCTCCTGTCGGTGTACAAAAGTAGGGGCACACCTTTGTACCACTTTACTTGTGCACGGGCAGTCGGAGCCGCGCGCCAGGGACACACTAGGCAGGGCAGAGGAGGGGAGCCAGAGAGAAGCTGAAGCCCAAGGCAACGCCAGGACCAAGAACACAAAGAACAGAAGGGCGAAGCAGGCTCCCCCGATAGGACCCTTGCCGGGGCAGCACGCTCGACGCCAACGGAGTGAGCCACCCTTGAGCCCACGGGTTCCAACTCAGCCAACTACATTGGAACTAGGGCTCGGGAGGCACCTCCGTGGTAGCATGCAGATCTTTGTCAAGACCATGGAGATGTGAGATCAGATGAGAACCAGAAGGCAGCAACCCTCGGCGGGATCCTTGCCGAGAAGATCCACAAGACCCCCGGCAAGCGCCTTGCCGGGGACGACTGCAACGCCACGACAAGACCCTTGCCGAGCCCCCGGCAAGGCCCTTGCCGAGGGCGTCAGCGGGGCCACAGCCAGGCCCGCGTCGACCAAGACTCCATCGCCGTCCCCAAGCAGCTGCTAGCTCAACCAGCAGGGCAGGCACCTGCGTGGCGACGGGCGGCCTCTACGCCAACTCAGCAAGCACCTACGTGGTGGCATGCAGATCTTCGTGAAGACCCTATCACCGCGCCACCTCAGCTGCGTGCCTACCTACATGGCGCCGCATGCATCGCTGGCCTGGGCGCGTGTCGAAGCAAGGCGAGGCGGCCACGGACGGGACGGGCCTCGCTCCCGTCCCCGATAAAGCTAAGGGACACCTAAGCTACGCATTAAATGCGCCTTGTCCTGTAATACGGGCGATAAGCTCACAGCACTGTAGACCTTTCCACCTCCTGTGTGCCACTGTGGCAGCCCCTTCCGACTATAAAAGGAGGCCCATGGCATACTGGAGAGGGATTCGGCTCTTTTGAACTACGCAGCCACCATAGCTAGTTCGAGAGCTCAAGAACTCTCTCAAATACACACCAAAGCAGGACTAGGGTATTACGCATCCTCACGGCCCGAACCTGGGTAAACGATCCTTGTGCTGACTGCTAATCCTGCTCTTCTCACGACCCCTTGCCCCGGCAACCGTAGTAGGGATTCTTGTGATCCCATAGGCATCGTTTCCCACCGACACAAGCATCCGCAACTACAAAAGAAGTATTAAGGTAAACCTAACCATAACATGAAACATATGGATCCAAATCAGCCCCTTACGAAGCAACACATAAACTAGGGTTTAAGCTTCTGTCCCTCTAGCAACCCATCATCTACTTATTACTTCCCAATGCCTTCCTCTAGGCCCAAACAATGGTGAAGTGTCATGTAGTCGATGTTCACATAACACCACTAGAGGAAAGACAACATACATCTCATCAAAATATCGAACGAATACCAAATTCACATGACTACTTATAGCAAGACTTCTCCCATGTCCTCAGGAACAAACGTAACTACTCACAAATCATATTCATGTTCATAATCAGAGGGGTATTAATATGCATAAAGGATCTGAACATATGATCTTCCACCAAATAAACCAACTAGCATCAACTACAAGGAGTAATCAACACTACTAGCAACCCACAGGTACCAATCTGAGGTTTTGAGACAAAGATTGGATACAAGAGATGAATTAGGGTTTGAGATGAGATGGTGCTAGTGAAGATGTTGATGGAGATTGACCCCCTCCCGATGAGAGGATCGATGGTGATGACGATGGTGATGATTTCCCCCTCCCGGAGGGATATTTCCCCGGCAGAACAGCTCCGCCGGAGCCCTAGATTGGTTCCGCCAAGGTTCCGCCTCGTGGTGGCGGTGTTTCGTCCCGTAAGCTTGCCTATGATTTTTCCTCAGACGAAAGACTTCATATAGCAGAAGATGGGCACCGGAGGCCTGCCAGGGGGCCACGAGGCAGGGGGCGCGCCCAGGGGGTAGGGCACGCCCCCACCCTCATGGATGGTGGGTGGCCCCCCTCTGGTTGATTTATTCGCCAGTATTTTTTATTAATTCCAAAAACTGCCTCCGTGAAGTTTCAGGACTTTTGGAGCTGTGCAAAATAGGTCTCTAATATTTGCTCCTTTTCCAGCCCAGAATTCCAGCTGCCGGCATTCTCCCCCTTCATGTAATCCTTATAAAATAAGAGAGAATAGGCATAAGTATTGTGACATAATGTGTAATAACAGCCCATAATGCAATAAATATCGATGTAAAAGCATGATGCAAAATGGACGTATCAACTCCCCCAAGCTTAGACCTCGCCTGTCCTCAAGCGGAAGCCGATAACGAAAAATATGTCCACATGTTTAGAGATAGAGGTGTTGATAAAATAAAATACGGACATGTGGGCATCATGATCATTCTTATAAAAGCAACATGTATATATTTTGTCATATGACTCCTTATGTTAAAGTAACAATCTATTCACAATGTCAAGTATGAATCAGAAACTTCATTGAAAACTAACAAACTATAATCTCGGTCATTGAAGCAATTGCAATTTATCATAACATCGGAAAGAGTCAATATAAGAGCTTTTCAGCAAGTCCACATACTCAACTATCATTTAGTCTTTCACAATTGCTAACACTCATGCAATATTTATGGGTATGGAGTTTTAATCGGACACAGAGAAAGATAGGGGCTTATAGTGTTGCCTCCGAACCTTTTACCTCAAGGGTAATGTCAACAATAATAATTCATGCTAACTTACATCCAATTGGATATATATATCGGGATCTTTCCAACACAATGTGCTTGCCAAAGGATAAAATGTAAAAAGGAAAGGCGAAGATCACCATGACTCTTGTATAAGGTATAAGACAAGAATAAAAGATAGGCCCTTCGCAGAGGGAAGCAGAGGTTGTCATGTGCTTTAATAGTTGGATGCACAAAATCTTAATGCGAAAGAACGTCACTTTATATTGCCACTTGTGATATGGACCTTTATTATGTAGTTCGTCGCTTTTATTTCTTCCACATCACAAGATCGTATAAAGCTTATTTTCTCCACACTAATAAATCATACATATTTAGAGAGCAATTTTTATTGCATGCAACAATGAGAACTTACTTGAAGAATCTTACTCAATCCATAGGTAGATATGGTGGACTCTCACGGCAAAACTGGGTTTATGGATATTCGGAAGCACAAGTAGTATCTCTACTTGGTGCAAAGAATTAGGCTAGCATGAGGGGGAAAGGCAAGCTCAACATGTTGGATGATCCATGACAATATACTTTATTTCGGATATAAGAAAAAAATAACCCATTATGTTGTCTTCCTTGTCCAACATCAACTTTTTAGCATGTCATATTTTAATGAGTGCTCACAATCATAAAAGATGTCCAAGATAGTATATTTATATGTGTAAACCTCTCTTTCTTTATTACTTCCTATTAATTGCAATGATGACCAAAACTATGTTTGTCAACTCTCAACAAGTTTTATTTATCATACTCTTTATATGTGAAGTCATTACTCCCCATAAGATCATTATGATTTCTTTATTTCTTTCTATTCTTTCTTTTTCCTTTATTCCCTCACGATCATAGCAAGATAATCTAGCCCTTGATTCAAAACTAATCTTTATTATATATAGCTCACGGACGCGATTACATAGAGGGATCATAAAGCAAAACTCAAAACTAAATCATACTAACACTTTATTCTACTAAATCAAGATATTACTAAAAGGATCGAACTAAGAAAAAGGTAAAGATAGGAGTGTGATGGTGATACGATACCGGGGAACCTCCCCCAAGCTTGGCAGTTGCCAAGGGGAGTTCCCATACCCATGTGATTATGTCTCTTTCTTCGGAGGTGAGGAAGGTTGTGGTGATGATGGGTAGTCGCACATCGAGCATAGGAGATCCTCCAATTTGCGGATAATGCCCTTGAGTGCGGGGATATGCTCCTTTAACAAAATATTTTCACGTGTGAGATACTTGTTTTGTATACGAGCTAACTCAATCATCTTGAAAGCCTCAATCTCAGTTGGGGTAAGAAGATTGTGATGAGGTGGAAGGATGTCTTCTTCTTCTTCTACTATCGGAGCTTGATCCTCCATGGCCTTCTTGATCCCATCACCCTTGTTGATCTCCCCGGGTTCTTGTATCTTCAGCTGTATCTTCATTAGCCAAGCATCGTTGCCCTCATTATTGGAGGAGGGGGACGACATGATGCCTGGCCTTGACAACTCTGACAGAAAACAGCCCGAAACAAAAACAGAGGATATTTGCGTGATACGAGGGTCAAAACCTTCGGGAGATTATATAATGAATTTTTACCGACCAAAAGAAGTATCGTGCAAGAAAACAGAGTCCGGAGAGCACACGGGGCAGGGGGCGTGCCCAGGGGGGGTAGGGCGCGCCCTCCACCCTCGTGGACGCCTCGTGTCCTTCCCGGACTACTTATTTTCCTATTTTCTTAAATATTCCAAAACGGAGAAAAATTACCATTAGAACTGTTTTGGAGTCGGTTTACTTACCGTACCACATACCTATTCCTTTTCGGAGCCTGAAACGTTCTGGAAAGTGTCCCTTATGTATTCCTCCGGGGTTACGATTTCAATAACATTAGTTTCAACATTTATGGGATTACCTGAGATATAATGTTTGATTCTTTAACCGTTTACCACCTTCGGATTTGTGCCTTCGAAGTTGTTGATTTTTATGGCACCGGAACGATAGACCTCCTCGATAACGTAAGGACCTTCCCATTTAGAGAGAAGCTTTCCTGCAGAAAATCTTAAACGAGAGTTGAATAGCAACACATAATCACCTACACTAAACTCACGCTTTTGTATCCTTTTTTCATGCCATCTTTTAACTTTTTCTTTAAACAGTTTGGCATTCTCATAGGCTTGGGTTCTCCATTCATCGAGTGAGATAATGTCAAATAGCCTCTTCTCACCAGCAAGTTTGAAATCATAATTGAGCTCTTTAATGGCCCAATATGCCTTATGTTCTAGTTCAAGAGGTAAGTGACATGCTTTTCCATAAACCATTTTATATGGAGACATACCCATAGGGTTTTTATATGCAGTTCTATAGGCCCATAATGCATCATCAAGTTTCTTGGACCAATTCTTTCTAGATCTATTAATAGTCTTTTGCAAAATTAATTTGATCTCTCTATTACTCAATTCTACTTGGCCACTAGATTTTGGGTGGTAAGGAGATGCAATTCTATGATTAACGTCATACTTAGCCAGCATTTTACGAAAGGCACCATGAATAAAATGTGAACCACCATCAGTCATTAAATATCTAGGGACTCCAAACCTTGGAAAAATAACTTCTTTAAGCATCTTAATAGAGGTGTTATGATCAGCACTACTAGTTGGAATAGCTTCTACCCACTTAGTAACGTAATCAACAGCAACTAAAATATGTGTATAGCCATTAGAGGAAGGAAACAGTCCCATATAATCAAAGCCCCAAACATCAAATGGTTCAATAACAAGTGAATAGTTCATAGGAATTTCTTGACGTCTACTAATATTACCAATTCTTTGACATTCATCACAAGACAAGACAAACTTATGGGCATCCTTGAAGAGAGTAGGCCAATAGAAACCGGATTGCAATACCTTATGTGCAGTTCTATCTCCAGCGTGGTGTCCTCCATAAGCCTGGGAGTGACACTTGCGTAGGATCTGTTCCTGTTCATGCTCAGGTACACAACGTCTAATAACACCATCTACTCCTTCTTTATAAAGGTGTGGGTCATCCCAGAAGTAATGTCTTAAATCATAGAAAACCTTTTTCTTTTGCTGATATGTGAAACTAGGTGGTATAAATTTAGCAACAATGTAATTAGCATAATCAGCATACCATGGAGCAGTATGAAAAGCATTTATGATAGCCAATTGTTCATCAGGAAAGCTATCATCAATAGGTAGTGGGTCATCAAGAACATTTTCTAACCTAGACAAGTTGTCTGCAACGGGGTTCGCAACCCCCTTTCTATCAATAATATGCAAATCAAATTCTTGTAGTAGGAGAACCCATCTAATAAGTCTAGGTTTAGCATCTTTCTTTTCCATAACATATTTAATAGCGGCATGATCAGTGTGAACAGTTACTTTAGAATCAACAATATAAGGTTTGAACTTATCACAAGCAAATACAACTGCTAAAAATTCTTTTTTAGTAGTAGCATAATTTCTCTGGGCACTGTCTAGAGTTTTACTAGCATATTGAATAACATTTAATTTCTTATCAACTCTTTGTCCTAGAACAACACCTACAGCATAATCGCTAGCATCACACATAATTTCAAAGGGTAAATTCCAATCAGGTGGCTGAACAATAGGTGTAGAAATCAAGGCTTTCTTAAGTATTTCAAATGCTTCTACACAATCATCATCAAAGACAAAAGGAACATCTTTTTGTAGGAGGTTAGTCAGAGGCCTGGAATTTTTTGAGAAGTCTTTAATGAACCTCCTATAAAAACCGGCATGACCAAGGAAACTTCTTATACCTTTAATGTCCTTGGGACATGGCATCTTTTCAATAGCATCAACTTTAGCTTTATCAACTTCAATACCTCTTTCAGAAATTTTATGCCCCAAGACAATACCTTCATTAACCATAAAGTGGCACTTCTCCCAATTCAATACAAGATTAGTTTCTTCACATCTCTGCAAAACTCGATCAAGGTTGCTCAAGCAATCATCAAAAGAAGTTCCATATACAGAGAAATCATCCATGAAAAACTCAACCATCTTTTCACAAAAATCAGAGAATATAGCCATCATGCATCTTTGAAAGGTAGCAGGTGCATTGAATAAACCAAAAGGCATACGTCTATAAGAAAAGGTACCGAAAGGGCAAGTAAAAGTAGTCTTTTCTTGATCCTCTTTTGACACACGTATTTGAGAGAAACCAGAATAACCATCTAGAAATTAAAAATGTGTATGTTTGGATAATCTTTCTAGCATTTGATCAATAAAAGGTAAGGGGTAATGATCCTTTTTAGTAGCTTTATTTAGTTTGCGGAAATCAATTACCATTCTATATCCTGTAACGATTCTTTGTGGGATCAATTCATCTTTATCATTAGGAACAACAGTAATACCTCCCTTCTTAGGGACACAATGGACATGACTTACCCACTGACTATTAGCAACGCGATAAATTATACCTGCCTCTAGAAGCTTTAGTATTTCTTTTCTTACCACTTCTTTCATCTTAGGATTTAACCGTTGTTGGTGATCAACAACTGGTTTAGCGTCTTTCTCCAATTTTATTTTGTGCTGGCATAGAGTGGGACTAATGCCCTTAAGATCATCAAGAGTATATCCACTAGCAGCACAGTGCTTCTTCAGAGTTTTCAATAATTTCTTTTCTTCATGCTCTGAAAGGTTAGCACTAATAATAACAGGATATATCTTTTTCTCATCAAGATAAGCATATTTAAGAGTATCAGGAATTGGTTTAAGCTCAAACACGGGATCACCCTTGGGTGGAGGAGGATCCTCTAGGATTTCAACAGGCAAGTTGTGTTTCAAAATAGGTCCCTGTTTAAAGAATACTTTGCTACCTCTTGAGCACTGCGTTGGTTTTCCCTTGCAGAGGAAAGGGTGATGCAGTAAACTAGCGTAAGTATTTCCCTTAGTTTTTGAGAACCAAGGTATCAATCCAGTAGGAGGCCACGCTCAAGTCCCACGCACCTACACAAACAAATAAGAACCTTGCAACCAACGCGATAAAGGGGTTGTCAATCCCTTCACGACCACTTGCAAAAGTGAGATCTGATAGAGATGATAAGATAATATTTTTGGTATTTTTATGATAAAGACTAAAAGTAAAGAAAGCAAAATAAACGGCGCTAGAAATAGCTTGTTGACGGGAAATTAATATGATGGAAAATAGACCCGGGGGCCATAGGTTTCACTAGTGGCTTCTCTCAAGATAGCATAAGTATTACGGTGGGTGAGAAAATTACTGTCGAGCAATTGATACAATTGAGAATTGTTATGAGAATATCTAGGTATGATCATGTATATAGGCATCACGTCCGTGACAAGTAGACCGACTCCTGCCTGCATCTACTACTATTACTCCACACATCGACCGCTATCCAGCATGCATCTAGAGTATTAAGTTCATAAGAACGGAGTAACACTTTAAGCAAGATGACATGATGTATAGGGATAAACTCATGCAATATGATATAAACCCCATCTTTTTATCCTCGATGGCAACAATACAATACGTGTCATTTCCCCTACTGTCACTGGGATCGAGCACCGCAAGATTGAACCCAAAGCTAAGCATTTCTCCCATTGCAAGAAAGGTTAATCTAGTAGGCCAAACCAAGCTGATAATTCGAAGAGACTTGCAAAGATAACCAATCATACATAAAAGAATTCAGAGGAGATTCAAATGTTGTTCATAGATAATCTTGATCATAAACCGACAATTCATCGGATCTCGACAAACACACCGCAAAAGAAGATTACATCGAATAGATCTCCAAGAGAATCGAGGTGAACTTTGTATTGAGATTAAAAGACAGAGAAGAAGCCATCTAGCTAATAACTATGGACCCGAAGTTCTGAGGTAAACTACTCACACATCATCGGAGAGGCTATGGTGTTGATGTAGAAGCCCTCCGTGATCGATGCCCCCTTCGGCGGAGCGCCGAAAAAGGCCCCAAGATGGGATCTCACGGGTACAGAAGGTTCCGGCGGTGGAAATAGGGTTTTGGCTCCGTATCTGATGTTTTCGCGGTACGTAGGTATATATAGGAGGAAGAAGTAGGTCGGTGGAGCTACGAGGGGCCCACGAGGGTGGAGGGCGCGCCCAGGGGGGTAGGCGCGCCCCCCTGCCTCGTCGCCTCCTTATTGATTGCTTGACGTCCACTCCAAGTCCTCTGGATCACGTTTGTTGAGTAAATCACGTTCCCAAAGGTTTCATTCCATTTGGACTCCGTTTGATATTCCTTTCCTTCAAAACACTGAAATAGGCAAAAAACAGCAATTTGGGCTGAGCCCCCGGTTAATAGGTTAGTCGCAAAAATAATATAAAAGTGTATAATAAAGCCCATTGAACATCCAAAACAGATAATATAATAGCATGGAACAATCAAAAATTATAGATACGTTGGAGATGTATCAAGCATCCCCAAGCTTAATTCCTGCTCGTCCTCGAGTAGGTAATGATAAAAAACATAATTTTTGATGTGGAATGCTACTTAGCATAATTTTCAATGTAATTCTTTTTATTGTGGCATGAATATTCATATCCGAAAGATTCAAGACAAAAGTTTAATATTGACATGAAATAATAATACTTCAAGCATACTAACTAAGCAATTATGTCTTCTCAAAATAACATGGCCAAAGAAAGTTATCCCAATAAAATCATATAGTCTGGCTATGCTCTATCTTCATCACACAAAGTATTTAATCATGCAAAACCCCGATGACAAGCCAAACAATTGTTTTATACTTTTGATGTTCTCAAACTTTTTCAATCTTCACACAATACATGAGCGTGAGCCATGGACATAGCACGATATGTGGAATAGAATGGTGGTTGTGGAGAAGACAAAAAAGGAGAAGATAGTCTCACATCAACTAGGCGTATCAACGGGCTATGGAGATGCCCATCAATAGATATCAATGTGAGTGAGTAGGGATTGACATGCAACGGATGCACTAGAGCTAGAAGTGTATGAAAGCTCAACAAATGAAACTAAGTGGGTGTGCATCCAACTCGCTTGCTCACGAAGACCTAGGGCATTTTGAGGAAGCCCATCATTGGAATATACAAGCCAAGTTCTATAATGTAAAATTCCCACTAGTATATGAAAGTGACAACATAAGAGACTCTCTATCATGAAGATCATGGTGCTACTTTGAAGCACAAGTGTGGCAAAAGGATAGTAACATTGCCCCTTCTCTCTTTTTCTCTCATTTTTTTTTGTTTGGGCCTTTTTTTCTCTTTTTATGGCCTCTTTTTTCTTTCTCTTTTTTTCGTCCAGAGTCTCATCCTGACTTGTGGGGGAATCATAGTCTCCATCATCCTTTCCTCACTTGGGACAATGCTTAATAATGATGATCATCACACTTTTATTTACTTACAACTCAAGAATTACAACTCAATACTTAGAACAAAATATGACTCTATGTGAATGCCTCCGGCAGTGTACCGGGATATGCAATGAATCAAGAGTGACATGTATGAAAGAATTAAGAAAGGTGGCTTTGCCACAAATACGATGTCAACTACATGATCATGCAAAGCAATATGACAATGATGGAGCGTGCCATAATAAACGGAACGGTGGTAAGTTGCATGGCAATATATCTCGGAATGGCTATGGAAATGCCATAATAGGTAGGTATGGTGGCTGTTTTGAGGAAGGTATATGGTGGGTGTATGATACCGGCGAAAGGTGCGTGGTATTAGAGAGGCTAGCAATGGTGGAAGGGTGAGAGTGCGTATAATCCATGGACTCAACATTAGTCATAAAGAACTCACATACTTATTGCAAAAATCTATTAGTTATTGAAACGAAGTATTCTGCGCATGATCCTAGGGTATAGATTGGTAGGAAAAGACCATCGCTCGTCCCCGACCGCCACTCATAAGGAAGACAATCAATAAATAAATCATGCTCCGACTTCATCACATAACGGTTCACCATACGTGCATGCTACGGGAATCACAAACTTTAGAACAAGTATTTCTCAAATTCATGACTACTCATCTAGCATGACTCTAATATCACCATCTTCATATCTCAAAACAATTATCAAGTATCAAACTTCTCATAGTATTCAACGCACTTATAAGAAAGTTTTTACTAATCTTGGATGCCTATCATATTAGGACAAATTTCACAATTTAAGCAAATTACCATGCTGTTTTGTAGGACTCTCAAAATAATATAAGTGAAGCATGAGGGATCAATAATTTCTATAAAATAAAACCACCACTGTTCTCTAAAAGATATAAGTGAAGCACTAGAGCAAAAACTATATAGCTTAAAAGATATAAGTGAAGCACATAGAGTATTCTAACAAATTCCGAATCATGTGTGTCTCTCTCAAAAGGTGTGTACAGCAAGGATGATTGTGGTAAACTAAAAAGCAAAGACTCAAATCATACAAGACGCTCCAAGCAAAACACATATCATGCGGTGAATAAAAATATAGCCCCAAGTAAAGTTACCGATAGACGAAGACGAAAGAGGGGATGTCTTCCGGGGCTTCCCCAAGCTTAGGCTTTTGGTTGTCCTTGAATTTTACCTTGGGGTGCCTTGGGCATCCCCAAGCTTAGGCTCTTTCCAATCCTTTTTCCATAATCCATCAAATCTTTACCCAAAACTTGAAAACTTCACAACACAAAACTTAACAGAAAATCTCGTGAGCTCCGTTACCGAAAGAAAACAAAACACCACTTCAAGGTACTGTAATGAACTCATTATTTATTTATATTGGTGTTAAACCTACTGTATTACAACTTCTCTATGGTTTATAAATTCTTTTACTAGCCATAGATATATCAAAATAAGCAAACAACACGCGAAAAACAGAATCTGTCAAAAACAGAACAGTCTGTAGTAATATGTAACTAACGCAAACTTCTGTAACTCATAAAAATCTACCAAAATAGGAAGACCTACATAATTTGTTTATTGATCTACTGCAATTAGAATCAGTATTTTATCACGTTCTGGTGATTTTAAACAATTGTTTTCGTGAACAGAAAGTTTTTGGAATTTTCAGCAAGATCAAATAACTATCATCCAAGAAGATCCTATAGGTTTCACTTGGCACAAACACTAATTAAAACACAGAACCACATATAAACAGAGGCTAGATCAAATATTTATTACTAAACAGAAGCAAAAAGCAAAAAGCAAAAAACTAAAATAAAATTGGGTTGCCTCCCAACAAGCGCTATCGTTTAACGCCCCTAGCTAGGCATAAAAGCAAGGATAGATCTAAGTATTGCCATCTTTGGTAGGCAATCCATAAGTGGCTCTCATAATAGATTCATAAGGTAATTTAATCTTGTTTCTAGGGAAGTGATCCATGCCTTTCCTTAACGGAAATTGGAATCTAATATTCCCTTCCTTCATATCAATAATTGCACCAATCGTTCTAAGGAAAGGTCTACCAAGAATAATAGGACATGAAGGATTGCAATCTATATCAAGAACAATAAAATCTACGGGCACATAGTTCCTATTTGCAACAATAAGAACATCATTAATTCTTCCCATAGGTTTCTTGATAGTGGAATCCGCAAGATGCAAGTTTAAAGAACAATCATCAAAATCACGGAAACCTAGCAAATCACACAAAGTTATTGGAATCCTAGAAACACTAGCACCCAAATCACACAAAGCATAGCATTAATGATCTTCAATTTTAATTTTAATTGTAGGTTCCCACTCATCATAAAGTTTTCTAGGGATAGAAACTTCCAACTCAAGTTTTTCTTCGTAAAATTGCATCAAAGCATCAACGATATATTTAGTAAAGGCTTTATTTTGGCTATAAGCATGAGGAGAATTTAGCACGGATTGCAATAAGGAAATACAATCTATCAAAGAGCAATTATCATAATTAAATTCCTTGAAATCCAAAATAGTGGGTTCATTGCTATCTAAAGTTTTAACCTTTTCAATCCCACTTTACCAATTTTTGCATAGATCTAAAAACTCCGAATTTTTGGGACGCCTTCTAACTAAAGTTGACTCATCCCCAGTCCCATCATTATCAAGATTCATATTGCAAAACAAAGATTTAATATGGGACACATCAATAACTTTTAGATCTTCATCTTTATTCTCATAAAACTAGAAGAACACGCCTTCACAAAGCAATCTTTCTTAGCACGCATCCTAGCGGTTCTTTCTTTGCACTCATAAATGGAAATTCTCATGGCTTTGAGAGACTCATTGATATCATGCTTAGGTGGAATAGATCTAAGTTTCAAAGAATCAACATCAAGAGAAATTCTATCCATGTTCCTAGCCAATTCGTCAACCTTAAGCAATTTTTCTTCAAGCAAAGTATTGAAATTATTTTGTGAATTCATAAACTCTTTAACACTAGTATCAAATTCAGAGGACATCTTATTAAAATTTCCATAAGAATTGTTGTAGGAATTACCATAATTATTAGAGGAATTACTAGGGAACGTCCTAGGATTAAAATTTCCTCTATACGCGTTGTTACCAAAATTATTCCTACCAACAAAATTCACATCCATAGATTCATTATTATTCTCAATCAAAGTAGACAAAGGCGTATCATTAGGATGAGAAGAAACACTCTTATTAGCAAACAATTTCATAAGTTCATCCATCTTTCCACTCAAAACATTAATTTCTTCTATCGCATGCACCTTTTTGCTAGTAGATCTTTCAGTGTGCCATTGAGAATAATTAACCATAATATTATCTAGGAGTTTAGTAGCTTCTCCTAAATTGATTTCCATAAAAGTTCCACCCGCGGCCAAATCTAAAAGATTTCTAGAAGCAAAATTCAATCCGGCATAATTTTTTTGTATAATCATCCACAAATTCAAACCATGAGTAGGGCAATTACGTATCATTAATTTCATTCTCTCCCTAGCTTGTGCAACATGTTCATGATCAAGTTGCTTAAAATTCATAATATCGTTTCTAAGAGAGATGATCTTAGCGGGAGGAAAATATTTAGAGATAAAAACATCTTTGCACTTATTCCATGAATCAATAGTATTTTTAGGCAAAGATGAAAACCAAGTTTTAGCACGATCTCTAAGAGAAAATGGAAATAGCTTTAATTTAACAATATCATTATCCACATCTTTCTTCCTTTGCATATCACACAAATCGACAAAGCTATTTAGATGGGTAGCGGCATCTTCACTAGGAAGGTCGGCGAATTGATCTTTCATGACAAGATTCAGCAAAGCAGCATTAACTTCACAAGATTCAGCTTCGGTAAGAGGAGCAATCAGAGTGCTAAGAAAATCATCGTTGTTGGTATTGGCAAAGTCACACATTTTAGTATTATCTTGAGCCATCGTGATAAGCAAGCAATCCAACACACGAGCAAACAAGAACCAAGCGAAAAAGAGGCGGACGGAAAGAGAGGGCGAATAAAACGGCAAGGCTGAAGTGGGGGAGAGGAAAACAAGAGGCAAATGGCAAATAATGTAATGCGAGGGATAAGAGTTTGTGATGGGTACTTGGTATGTCTTGACTTGTGCGTAGACTCCCCGGCAACGGCGCCAGAAATCCTTCTTGCTACCTCTTGAGCACTGTGTTGGTTTTCCCTTGAAGAGGAAAGGGTGATGCAGTAAACTAGCGTAAGTATTTCCCTCGGTTTTTGAGAACCAAGGTATCAATCCAGTAGGAGGCCACGCTCAAGTCCCACGCACCTACACAAACAAATAAGAACCTTGCAACCAACGCGATAAGGGGGTTGTCAATCCCTTCACGGCCACTTGCAAAAGTGAGATCTGATAGAGATGATAAGATAATATTTTTGGTATTTTTATGATAAAGACTAAAAGTAAAGAAAGCAAAATAAACAGCGCCAGAAATAGCTTGTTGACGGGAAATTAATATGATGGAAAATAGACCCGGGGGCCATAGGTTTCACTAGTGGCTTCTCTCAAGATAGCATAAGTATTACAGTGGGTGAACAAATTACTGTCAAGAATTGATACAATTGAGCATAGTTATGAGAATATCTAGGTATGATCATGTATATAGGCATCGCGTTCGTGACAACTAGACCGACTCCTGCCTGCATCTACTACTATTACTCCACACATTGACCGCTATCCAGCATGCATATAGAGTATTAAGTTCATAAGAATGGAGTAACGCTTTAAGCAGGATGACATGATGTAGAGGGATAAACTCATGCAATATGATATAAACCCCATCTTTTTATCCTCGATGGCAACAATACAATACGTGTCATTTCCCCTACTGTCGCTGGGATCGAGCACCGCAAGATTGAACCCAGAGCTAAGCACTTCTCCCATTGCAAGAAAGATCAATCTAGTAGGCCAAACCAAATTGATAATTCAAAGAGACTTGCAAAGATAACCAATCATACATAAAAGAATTCAGAGGAGATTCAAATATTATTCATAGATAATCTTGATCATAAACCCACAATTCATCGGATCTCGACAAACACACCGCAAAAGAAGATTACATCGAATAGATCTCCAAGAGAATCGAGGAGAACTTTGTATTGAGATTGAAAGAGAGAGAAGAAGCCATCTAGCTAATAACTATGGACCCCAAGGTCTGAGGTAAACTACTCACACATCATCGGAGAGGCTATGCTGTTGATGTAGAAGCCCTCCTTGATCGATGCCCCCTCCGGCGGAGCGCCGGAAAAGGCCCCAAGATGGGATCTCACGGGTACAGAAGGTTGCGGCGGTGGAAATAGGGTTTTGGCTCCGTATCTGATTTTTTCGGGGTACGTAGGTATATATAGGAGGAAGAAGTAGGTCGGTGGAGCTACGAGGGGCCCACGAGGGTGGAGGGCGTGCCCAGGGGGGTAGGCGTGCCCCCTGCCTCGTGGCCTCCTTGTTGATTTCTTGACGTCCACTCCAAGTCCTCTGGATCACGTTTGTTGAGAAAATCACGTTCCCGAAGGTTTCATTCCATTTGGACTCCGTTTTACATTCCTTTCCTTCCAAACACTGAAATAGGCAAAAAAACAACAATTTGGGCTGGGCCTCCGGTTAATAGGTTAGTCCCAAAAATAATATAAAAGTATATAATAAAGCCCATTGAACATCCAAAACAGATAATATAATAGCATGGAACAATCAAACAATATAGATACGTTGGAGACGTATCATACTTCATCTATTTCCGTTCTTTCATTCATAAACATATCATTTTCATGGTCGAGCAAATATTGTTCTAAAGGATCATTAGGAGGCACTGCAATAGAGGCAAGACCAATAATTTCATCTTTGCTAGGCAATTCCTCATCACGGGCTTGTCTATGAAATTTAGCAAAATTAAACCCATGAGACATATCCCCCAAACGAATAGTAACAACATCCTTTTTGCAGTCTATCCTAGCATTAAAAGTATTCAAGAAGGGTCTACCAAATATAATGGGACAAAAGTCATCTTGTGGGGAACCAAGAACAAGAAAATCGGCAGGATATTTAACTTTCCCACACAAAACTTCAACATCTCTAACAATCCCAACTGGTGAAATAGTATCTCTATTGGCAAGCTTAATTATAACATCAATTTCTTCTATCTCAGCAGGTGCCATATCATGCATAATTTCTTTGTATAAGGAATGGGGTATTGCACTTGCACTAGCACCCATATCACATAAGCCATAATAGCAATGATCTCCTATTTTAGCAGAAATAACAGGCATGCCTACAACAGGTCTATGTTTATTTTTAGTATCAGGTCTAGCAATTCTAGCAGCTTCATCACAGAAGTAAATAACATGCCCATCATTATTTTCGACCAAGAGATCTTTAACCATAGCAATACTAGGTTCAACTTTAATTTGCTCAGGGGGTGTAGGTGTTCTAGTATTACTCTTACGAACCACAGTTGAAGCTTTAGCATGATCCTTATTCTAACAGGAAAAGGTGGTTTCTCAATATAAGCAGTAGGAACAATAGGATCAACATTATAAGTGATAGTATTTTCTTCAACTTTAATAGGTGCAACTACTTTTACTTCAATGGGAGGATTCTATTTAAACCACTTCTCCTTAGGGAGATCAACATGAGTAGCAAAGGATTCACAGAAAGAAGCTACTATCTCAGAGTCAAGTCCATATTTAGTGCTAAATTCATGGAAAACATTGGTATCCATAAAAGATTTAACACAATCAAACTTAGGTGTTATACCTGACTCCTTACCTTCATCGAGATCCCAATCTTCAGAGTTGCATTTAATTCTTTCCAATAAATCCCATTTGAATTCAATAGTATTCATCATAAAAGAACCAATACAAGAAGTATCGAGCATGGAGCGATTATTGAGAGAAAGCCGAGCATAATTTTTTTGAATAATAATTTCTCTTGAGAGCTCATGATTGGGGGCATGAATATAACATTGACTTAAGCCTCCCCCAAGCTTGAGCGATGCTTTCTCCTTCGTGAGGCCAAAAATTATATATATAATTACGATCACGATGAACAAGATGCATAGGATAAAACTTCTGATGAAATTCCAATTTCAATCGGTTGTAGTTCCATGATCCCATATCATCACATAGCCTAAACCAAGTCAATGCCTTTCCCTTCAAAGATAAAGGGAAGACCTTCTTCTTGATAACATCCTCGGGCATACCTGCAAACTTAAATAATCCACAAACTTCATCCACATAGATTAGGTGCAAATCGGGATGCAATGTTCCATCTCCTGTAAAAGGATTAGCTAGCAGTTTCTCTATCATACCCGAAGGAATATCAAATTAAATAGGTTCAGTGGGTTGAGGAGCAACTCTTTGCTCTACTGGTCGGGGTGAAGATACCCCGAACAAGCCCCTCAAAATTCCACCTACCAAAGGCGCTTCACTCCCCGGCAACGGCGCCAGAAAAGAGTCTTGATGACCCACAAGTGTAGGGGATCTATCGTACTCCTCTAGATAAGTAAGAGTGTCAAACCCAACGAGGAGTAGAAGGAAATGACAAGCGATTTTCAGTAAGGTATTCTCTGCAAGCACTGAAATTATCGGTAACAAATAGTTTTGTGATAACGTAATTTGTAACGGGTAGCAAGTAACAAGAGTAAATAAAGTGCAGCAAGGTGGCCCAATCCTTTTTGTAGCAAAGGACAAGCCTGGACAAACTCTTATATAAAGGAAAACACTCCCGAGGACACATGGGAATTATCGTCAAGCTAGTTTTCATCACGCTCATATGATTCACGTTCGTTACTTTGATAATTTGATATGTGGGTGGATCGGTGCTTGGGTACTGCCCTTTCTTGGACAAGCATCCCACTTATGATTAACCCCTATTGCAAGCATCCGCAACTACAAAAGAAGTATTAAGGTAAACCTAACCATAGCATGAAACATATGGATCCAAATCAGCCCCTTACGAAGCAACGCATAAACTAGGGTTTAAGCTTCTGTCACTCTAGCAACCCATCATCTACTTATTACTTCCCAATGCCTTCCTCTAGGCCCAAACAATGGTGAAGTGTCATGTAGTCGACGTTCACATAACACCACTAGAGGAAAGACAACATACATCTCATCGAAATATCGAACGAATACCAAATTCACATGACTACTTATAGCAAGACTCCCATGTCCTCAGGAACAAACGTAACTACTCACAAATCATGTTCATGTTCATAATCAGAGGGGTATTAATATGCATAAAGGATCTGAACATATGATGTTCCGCCAAATAAACCAACTAGCATCAACTACAAGGAGTAATCAACACTACTAGCAACCCACAGGTACCAATCTGAGGTTTTGAGACAAAGATTGGATACAAGAGATGAATTAGGGGTTGAGATGAGATGGTGCTGGTGAAGATGTTGATGGAGATTGACCCCCTCCCGTTGAGAGGATCGATGGTGATGACGATGGTCATGATTTCCCCCTCCCGGAGGGATGTTTTCCCGGCAGAACAGCTCCGCCGGAGCCCTAGATTGGTTCCACCAAGGTTCCGCCTCGTGGCGGCGGTGTTTCGTCCCGAAAGCTTCCTCCTCATTTTTTCTAGGGTAAAAGACCTCATATAGCAGAAGATGGGCACCGGAGGCCTGCCAGGGGGCACACGAGGCAGGGGGGCATGCCCAGGGGGTTAGGGCGCGCCCCCACCCTCGTGGATGGTGGGTGGCCCCCCTCTGGTTGATTCTTTCGCCAGTATTTTTTATTAATTCCAAGAACTGCCTTCGTGAAGTTTCAGGACTTTTGGAGCTATGCATAATAGGTCTCTAATATTTGCTCCTTTTCCAGCCCAGAATTCCAGCTGCCGGCATTCTCCCCCTTCATGTAAACCTTATAAAATAAGAGAGAATAGGCATAAGTATTGTGACATAATGTGTAATAACAGCCCATAGTGCAATAAATATCGATATAAAAGCATGATGCAAAATGGATGTATCAAGGTGCAATGATACGCTAAGATAATTGTGTATAAAATTGAAAAGCGTAAAAGACCATGGCTACAAACCGTGCATTTCAATGCAAAAGTCAGAGTAAGTAGTAGTTAAAAGGCATGAGGATTAAGGACTTACAACTGCGGTTTGACTGGTGTGACAGTCCTTGAAGATTTACACAACATTTGGTTTAGGTACTTTTTGGTCCTTGCGGGCTTTCCTATGCATTTGGAACAAGTCAATATAGATCTGATAATATGGCACAACGAGAAGAGTGAAACAACAGCTAATTACAAGAGCCCCGCAGTGTGCAATATAGCTATGAGATCCTGTCATCTGTTGGAATTTCACTTTCATACGGTTAGCCTTGTTCTCTGAATAATTCACCTACAAGAAGATAGATTTGTGAGGCACATGCGTAAATAGGAGTTCAACATGTGATCTGATCACATATATAACGTACTTGATACTTTGGATCAGACCAGTGTTTAACGAGGCCTCTCCAGTCTTCATCCGATATATTTTCCACTGGAGATGTTTGGGCAAGTTCACTATTAGCCTTGCCTTCAAAGTGAGTTTTCCTCAAGTTATACTGATACTGACGCAGAGCGGACTTCACAACATGGGTGCAAGCTTGTCTGTTGAAAATTATGGGAGTCTCATTATCAGTAACCTAGAAAGTATGGGACAGAGCAAGACGATACATATCCGTACTTACAGATAAATGGTCGAGGAAGGTGTTGAACTGGGTTTCGTCTTTGTCATTCATGTACTGAATCCATGTTGGGAGGATACGTGCATGACATCTAACGACAACCGCTGCCTCTGATGCTAACTTGGCTGACTCTATAGCATCACGTGGCCTTTTTAAACCTGCCTCAAAATGGATCTCCATTCTTCCTCCTCTAGATTTAGTTAACCTATCGAGCATTATCCCTGATGTTTGTTTCCTGTTGCGCCTAGGTGCTAGTCCAACAACGAACATATGAATTGTTAGTGTACATCAAACTGTGAGACTACATGTAAAGAAGCATGCAACTGAAAGTGTGTTATATCGACTAGAGGGGGGTGAATAGGCGATTTTTATGAATTCTTCACTGAGGAATTTTCGGGTGAGGAAATTCCTTAGCGAAGAACTACTTGCAGCAGAATAAGTACTCAAAAGTAAACATAACATAACACAAGCATGGTCATCATGATGAAATGAAGACAAGCACAGAGTACAGAAAGCGTAAACACATGATAGCACAGGATGAAGATAAACCAACTGAAGAAATTGAACTGAGGAAATTGAGAAAGTCTTCAGTCAAAGTCTTCAAACACATATGAACAAGCACACAACAACTGTAATGAGGAAATGAAAGAGTTGAGGAAATAGAACCAGTAAGCTTGGTGAAGACAATGATTTGGTAGACCAGTTCCAATTGCTGTCTCAGTTGTACATCTGGTTGGAGCGGCTAGGTATTTAAACCTGAGGACACACAGTCCCGGACACACAGTCCTCACCATATTCTCCTTGAGCTAAGGTCACACAGACCTCGCCCAATCACTCCTGGTAAGTCTTCAGGTGACTTCCGAACCTTCACAAACTCGGTCACTCGGCGATCCACAATTCCTCTTGGATGCTCTAGACCATGACACCTAACCGTCTGGAAGAAGCACAATCTTCAAAGGTAACAAGCGTCGGATCCACGCAGGATCAATCTCTTCAGTGATGCTCAATCACTTTGGGTTTGTAGGTGTTTGGGTTTGGGTTTTCCTCACTCGATGATTTTCGCTCAAAGTCCTCGAAGGATGGGATGCTCTCAAATGACAAGTGTCAGTTTCTCTCGGAGCAGCCAACCAGCTAGTGGTTGTAGGGGGCAGCTATTTATAGCCTAGGGAACAGCCCGACATGATAAGACATAAATGTCCTTCAATGATATGACCGTTAGGTGGGTAGATATTTGGGGACAGCTGGCGCATTGCACAGCAACGGTCGGAAATTTGAGTATCAAATTCCTTAGGGCTATCATGTTCCTCACTGTGTAGGCAATCCGCACTGGGAATTCCTAACTCCTCAGCCAGAACAAATTCCTCAGAGACCAGAAGAACTTCGTCTCTGTCACAGAAGAATATGACTGAACTGTATGAGATTTCCAATGGCTTCACTCGAAGGGATTGGAAGGTGTAGGATTTTGAGTTGAGCATCACATGGAAATTTTTCCTTAGTATTTCCTCGACCCCCTTTAACTGTACGGTGTTTCCTATGACTCAAGAAAGAGAAAATGAAACTACGAAAACAAAAGTCTTCACGCTTCATGTTCCTCGAATGAATACCAAGTCTTCAAGGTCACACCAATTTCTTCATTTTCAAAGTCTTCAGAAGTCCAAAGTCTTCAGTCGAAGAACTTCATTTTTAGGGGTCGACTTTCTCTGTAAATATCAAACTCCTCATAGACTTATAGACCTGTGTACACTCATAAACACATTAGTCACTTAACCTATAAGTCTTCAATACACGGAAATCACTAAGGGGCACTAGATGCACTTACAATCTCCCCCTTTTTGGCGATTGATGACAATATAGGTTAAGTTTTCAACGGGGATAAATATATGGAGTGTAATTACTGATATTGAGGAATTTGATCGCAAGATATAGACGAAATCCCCCTGAAGATGTGCATAGTGAGGATTTTGCTTTTGAAGCAATGCACACTTGAAGAGTAGAATCATGGATATCTCCCCCTATATCTTGTAATTCATACACGCATTTGACATAATATATGAAGATTTGAAATGCATGATGAAATATGGTGACTGATGTAATTCAGCATGCGTGCATTAACATTAGAGAGGAATAAGCATGCAGAAAAACACAGCAAAAGTATCAGGCCACCATAGAGATTAAGTTTACAACTCGATCCAGCAAAGTCATCAGAAGAACGAGAGTTGTAACTTAGAAAAAACGCCCATATAAGATAGACCCGCTTGAAGACTAACTCAAATTCCCCCCCCCCTTTGTCATCGAATGACCAAAATGGTTGAAAATGAGGACTAACGCCCCTGAAGAATATCATGTTGATGGAGGAGCGCCAGCGTTGTTGGGGTCGTTTGTCGTAGTAGGGCCCGCCGTAGTGTCGTCCAAGTCTTCATGCTCGTCGGTTTCGCACGATGAAGAATAGGAGCTGGCCACCAAGGAAGGAACCTTGACCTTCTTGTATCTCTTCGGTGGAAGAGCAGACCAGTGAAAATCTTCCTTGAGACCCATGTTCTTCAGATCTTCTTCACCATATACATGTGACAGAACAGCCCAGGTGCGACCGAAGACTTCATGGAGGTAGTAATGGTTTTTCTTCACTGCATTATGTGTGGCAATCATGTTTGAAGGAAATATGCCCTAGAGGCAATAATAAAGTTATTATTTATTTCCTTATATCATGATAAATGTTTATTATTCATGCTACAATTGTATTAACCGGAAACATAATACATGTGTGAATACATAGACAAACATAGTGTCACTAGTATGCCTCTACTTGACTAGCTCGTTGATCAAAGATGGTTATGTTTCCTAGCCATAGACATGAGTTGTCATTTGATTAACGGGATCACATCATTAGGAGAATGATGTGATTGACTTGACCCATTCCGTTAGCTTAGCACACGATCGTTTAGTATTCTGCTATTGCTTTCTTCATGACTTATACATGTTCCTATGACTATGAGATTATGCAACTCCCGTTTACCAGAGGAACACTTTATGTGCTACCAAACGTCACAACGTAACTGGGTGATTATAAAGGTGCTCTACAGGTGTCTCCGAAGGTACTTGTTGGGTTGGCGTATTTCGAGATTAGGATGTGTCACTCCGATTGTCGGAGAGGTATCTCTGGGCCCACTCGGTAATGCACATCACTATAAGCCTTGCAAGCATTGCAACTAATGAGTTAGTTGCGGGATGATGTATTACAGAACGAGTAAAGGGACTTGCCGATAACGAGATTGAACTAGGTATTGAGATACCGACGATCGAATCTCGGGCAAGTAACATACGGATGACAAAGGGAACAACGTATGTTGTTATGCGGTTTGACCGATAAAGATCTTTGTAGAATATGTGGGAGCCAATATGAGCATCCAGGTTCCGCTATTGGTTATTGACCGGAGACGTGTCTCGGTCATGTCTACATTGTTCTCGAACCCGTAGGGTCCGCACGCTTAAAGTTCGATGACGGTTATATTATGAGTTTATGTGTTTTGATGTACCTAAGGTAGTTCGGTGTCCCGGATGAGATCGGGGACATGACGAGGAGTGTCGAAATGGTCGAGACGTAAAGATCGATATATTGGACGACTATATTCGGACATCGGAAAGGTTCCGAGTGGTTCGGGTATTTTTCGGAGTACCGGGGAGTTACGGGAATACGGGGGAAGAAGTATATGGGCCTTATTGGGCTTTAGGGGAGAGGGAGAGGCAGGCCGCCCGCCCCCCATTGACTAGTCCAAATTGGACTAGGGGGAGGGGCGGCGGCCCCTCCTTCCTTCTCTTCCCTCTTCCCTTTCCTTGACTCCTACTCCTACTACTTGGAAGGGGGGGAATCCTACTCCCGGTGGGAGTAGGACTCCTCCTAGGGCGCGCCATAGAGAGGGCCGGCCATCCCCCTCCTCCACTCCTTTATATACGGGGAGGGGGGCACCCCTTGGAGGCACAACAATTGATCTCTTGATCTCTTAGCCGTGTGCGGTGCCCCCCTCCACCATAATCCACCTCGATTATATCGTAGCGGTGCTTAGGCGAAGCCCTGTGTTGGTAGAACATCATCATCGTCACCACGCCGTCGTGCTGACGGAACTCTCCCTCAAAGCTCGGCTGGATCGGAGTTCGAGGGACGTCATCGAGTTGAACCTGTGCTGAACTCGGAGGTGTCGTGCGTTCGGTACTTGATCGGTCGGATCGTGAAGACGTACGACTACATCAACCGCGTTGTGCTAACGCTTCCCCGTTCGGTCTACGAGGGTACGTGGACACACTCTCCCCTTAGGGTCTATGCACCACCATGATCTTGCGTGTGCGTAGGATTTTTTTTGAAATTACTACGTTCCCAACAGTGGCATCCGAGCCAGGTTTTATGCGTAGATGTCATATGCGCGAGTAGAACACAAGTGAGTTGTGGGCGATACAAGTCATACTGCTTACTAGCATGTCATACTTTGGTTCGGCGGTATTGTTGGATGAAGCGGCCCGGACCGACATTACCCGTACGCTTACGTGAGACTGGTTTTACCGCCGTGCTATGCACACAAGTGACTAGCGGGTGTCAGTTTCTCCAACTTTAGTTGAACCGAGTATGGCTACGCCCGGTCCTTGCGAAGGTTAAAACAGCACCAACTTGACAAACTATCGTTGTGGTTTTGATGTGTAGGTAAGAACGGTTCTTGCTCAGCCCGTAGCAGCCACGTAAAACATGCAACAACAAAGTAGAGGACGTCTAACTTGTTTTTGCAGGGCATGTTGTGATGTGATATGGTCAAGACGTGATGAGATATAAGTTGTTGTATAAGATGATCATGTTTTGTTGAAGTTATCGGCAACTGGCAGAAGCCTTATGGTTGTCTCTTTATTGCATAATATGCAAGCGCCAAATATTTGCTTTACTTTATCGCTATGCGATAGCAATAGTTGCAAGAGCAATAGTTGGCGAGACGACCATGTGACGACACATTGATATAGATTAAGATGATGGAGATCATGGTGTCATGCCGGTGACAATGGAAATCATGACGATGCTTTGAAGATGGAGATCAAAGGCACAAGATGATGATGGCCATATCATGTCACATATTTTGATTGCATGTGATGTTTATCTTTTATACATCTTATTTTGCTTAGTTCGATGGTAGCTTTATAAGATGATCTCTCACTAATTATCAAGGTACAAGTGTTCTCCTGAGTATGCACCGTTGCGAAAGTTCTTCGTGCTGAGGCACCACGTGATGATCGGGTGTGATAGGCTCTACATTCAAATACAACGGGTGCAAAACAGTTGCACACGCGGAATACTCAGGTTAAACTTGACGAGCCTAGCATATAACAGATATGGCCTCGGAACACTGAGACCGGAAGGTCGAGCGTGAATCATATAGTAGATATGATCAACATAGTGATGTTCACCATTGAAACTACTCCATCTCACGTGATGATCGGACATGGTTTAGTTGATATGGATCACGTGATCACTTAGAGGATTAGAGGGATGTCTATCTATGTGGGAGTTCTTAAGTAATATGATTAATTGAACTTAAATTTATCATGAACTTAGTCCTGGTAGTATTAGCATATCTATGTTGTAGATGAATAGCTCGTGTTTAGCTCCCCTGTTTTATTTTTGATATGTTCCTAGAGAAAACTAAGTTGAAAGATGTTAGTAGCAATGATGTGGATTGGATCCATGATCTGAGGTTTATCCTCATTGCTGCATAGAAGAATTATGTCCTTGATGCACCGCTAGGTGACAAACCTATTGCAGGAGCAGATACAGATGTTATGAACATTTGGCTAGCTCAATATGATGACTACTTGATAGTTTAGTGCACCATGCTTAAACGGCTTAGAATCGGGACTTCAAAGACATTTTGAACGTCATTGACCATATGAGATGTTCCAGGAGTTGAAGTTAATATTTCAAGCCCGAGTTGAGAGATATGAAGTCTCCAACAAGTTCTATAGATAAAAGATGGAGGAGAATAGCTCAAGCAGTGAGCATGTGCTCAGATTGTCTGGGTACTACAATCGCTTGAATCAAGTGGGAGTTAATCTTCCAGATAAAATAGTGATTGACAGAATTCTCTAGTCACCATCACCAAGTTAGTAGAACTTCGTGATGAACTATAATATGCAAGGGATAACGGAAACGATTCCCAAGCTCTTCATGGTGCTGAAATCGACGAAGGTAGAAATCAAGAAAGAGCATCAAGTGTTGATGATTAACAAGATAACTAGTTTCAAGAAAAGGGCAAAGGTAAAGAAAGGGAACTTCATGTAGAACGGCAAGCAAGTTGCTGCTCAAGTGAAGAAGCCCAAATTTGGACCTAAGCCTGAGACTGAGTGCTTCTACTGCAAAAGTACTGGTCACTGGAAGCAGAACTACCCCAAATAATTGGCGGATAATAAGGATGGCAAAGTGAACAAAAGTATATTTGATATACATGTTATTGATGTGTACTTTACTAGTGTTTATAGCAACCCCTCGGTATTTGATACTGGTTTAGTTGCTAAGAGTAGTAACTTAAAACAGGAGTTGCAAAATGAACAGAGACTAGTTAAGGATGTAGTGACGATGTGTGTTGGAAGTAGTTCCAAGATTGATGTGATCATCATCACACAATCCATATAACTTTCGGGATTAGTGTTGAACCTAAATAAATATTATTTCGTGTTTGCGTTGAGCATGAATATGATTTGATCATGTTTATTGCAATACGGTTATTCATTTAAGTTAGAGAATAATTGTTGTTCTATTTACATGAATAAAACCTTCTATGGTCATACACCAAATGAAAATGGTTTGTTGGATCTCGATCGTAGTAATACACATATTCATAATATTGAAGCCAAAAGATGCAAAGTTAATAATGATAGTGCAACTCATTTGTGGCACTGCCGTTTAGGTCATATTGGTGTAAAGCGCATGAAGAAACTCCATGCTGATGGGATTTTGGAATCACTTGATGCTTGCGAACCATGCCTTATGGGCAAGATGACTAAAGACTCCGTTCTCCGGAACAATGGAGCGAGCAACAGACTTGTTGGAAATAATACATACTGATGTATGCAGTTCGATGAGTGTTGAGGCTCGCGGCAGGTATAGTTATTTTCTGACCTTCACAGATGATTTGAGCAGATATGGGTATATCTACTTGATGAAACATAAGTCTGAAACATTTGAAAAAGTTCAAAGAATTTCAGAGTGAAGTGGAAAATCATCGTAACAAGAAAAATAAAGTTTCCACAATCTGATCGCAGAGACGAATATTTGAGTTACGAGTTTGATCTTCAATTAAAACAATGTGGAATAGTTTCACAAACTCATGCCACCTGGAACACCACAGCGTAATAGTGTGTCCGAACATCGTAACCATACTTTATTTGATATGGTGCGATCTATGATGTCTCTTACCGATTTAACACTATCATTTTGGGGTTATGCATTAGAGACAGCTGCATTCACGTTAAATTGGGCACCATCTAAATCCGTTGAGATGACACTGGATGAACTGTGGTTTAGCAAGAAACCAAAGTTGTCGTTTCTTAAAGTTTGGGGTTGTGATGCTTATATGAAAAAGTTTCATCCTGATAAGCTCAAACCCAAATCGGAGAATTGTGTCTTCATAGGATACCCAGAGGAGACTGTTGGGTACAGCTTCTATCACAGATCCAAAGGCAAGACTTTTGTTGCTAAATTTGGATCCTTTCTAGAGATGGAGTTTCTCTCGAAAGAAGTGAGTGGAAGGAAAGTAGAACTTGATGAGGTAACTGTACCTGCTCCCTTATTGGAAAGTAGTTCATCACAGAAATCTGTTCCTATGACTACTACACCAATTAGTGAGGAAGCTAATGATGATGATCATGTAACTTTAGGTCAAGTTACTACCGAACCTCGTAGGTAAACCAGAGTGAGATCCGCACCAGAGTGGTACGGTAATCCTGTTCTGGAGGTCATGTTTCTTGACCATGACAAACCTACAAACTATGAGGAAGCGATGATGAGCCCTGATTCCGCGAAATGGCTTGAGGCCATGAAATCTGAGATGAGATCCATGTATGAGAACAAAGTATGGACTTTGATTGACTTGCCCAATGATCAGCGAGCCATTGAGATTATATGGATCTTCAAGAGGAAGATGGACGCTGATAGTAGTGTTACTATCTACAAAGCTAGAATTGTCGCAAAAGGTTTTCGACAAGTTCAAGGTGTTGACTACGAGGAAAGTTTCTCACTCGTATCTATGCTTAAGTCTGTCTGAATCATGTTAGCAATTGCCGCATTTTATGAAATTTGGCAAATGGATAAACAAAACTGCATTCCTTAATGGATTTATTAAAGAAGAGTTGTATATGATGCAACCAGAAGTTTTGTCAATCCTAAAGGTGCTAACAAAATATGCAAGCTCCAGCGATCCATGAATGGACTGGTGCAAGCATGTCGGAGTTGGAATATACACTTTGATGAGTTGATCAAAGCATATAATTTTATACAGACTTGCGGTGAAGCCTGTATTTACAAGAAAGTGAGTGGGAGCACTACAACATTTCTGATAAGTATACGTGAATGACATATTGTTGATCGGAAATAATGTAGAATTATTCTGCAAAGCATAATGGAGTGTTTGAAAGGAGTTTTTCAAAGAAAGACCTCGGTGAAGCTGCTTACATATTGAGCATCAAGATCTATAGAGATAGATCAAGACGCTTGATAAGTTTTTCAATGAGTACATACCTTGACAAGATTTTTGAAGTAGTTCAAAGTGGAACAGTCAAAGAAAGAGTTCTTGCCTGTGTTACAAGGTGTGAAATTGAGTAAGACTCAAAGCCCGACCACGGCAGAAGATAGAAAGAGAATGAAAGTCATTCCCTATGCCTTGGCCATAGGTTCTAAAAAGTATGCCATGCTGTGTACCAGATCTATTGTATACCCTACACTGATTTTGGCAAGGGAGTACAATAGTGATCTAGGAGTGGATCACTGGACAGCGGTCAAAATTATCCTTAGTGGAATAAGGATATGTTTCTCGATTATGGAGGTGACAAAAAGGGTTCGTCGTAAAGGGTTACGTCGATGCAAATTTTGACACTGATCCAGATGACTCTAAGTCTCAATCTGGATACATATTGAAAGTGGGAGCAATTAGCTAGAGTAGCTCCGTGCAGAGCATTGTAGACATAGAAAATTTGCAAAATACTTACGGATCTGAATGTGACAGACCCGTTGACTAAAATTATCTCACAAGCAAAACATGATCACACCTTAGTACTCTTTGGGTGTTAATCACATAGCGATGTGAACTAGATTATTGACTCTAGTAAACCCTTTGGGTGTTGGTCACATGACGATGTGAACTATGGGTGTTAATCACATGGTGATGTGAACTATTGATGTTAAATCACATGGCGATGTGATCTAGATTATTGACTCTAGTGCAAGTGGGAGACTGAAGGAAATATGCCCTAGAGGCAATAATAAAGTTATTATTTATTTCCTTATATCATGATAAATGTTTATTATTCATGCTACAATTGTATTAACCGGAAACATAATACATGTGTGAATACATAGACAAACATAGTGTCACTAGTATGCCTCTACTTGACTAGCTCGTTGATCAAAGATGGTTATGTTTCCTAGCCATAGACATGAGTTGTCATTTGATTAACGGGATCACATCATTAGGAGAATGATGTGATTGACTTGACCCATTCCGTTAGCTTAGCACACGATCGTTTAGTATTCTACTATTGCTTTCTTCATGACTTATACATGTTCGTATGACTATGAGATTATGCAACTCCCGTTTACCAGAGGAACACTTTGTGTGCTACCAAACGTCACAACGTAACTGGGTGATTATAAAGGTGCTCTACAGGCGTCTCCGAAGGTACTTGTTGGGTTGGCGTATTTCAAGATTAGGATGTGTCACTCCGATTGTCGGAGAGGTATCTCTGGGCCCACTCGGTAATGCACATCACTATAAGCCTTGCAAGCATTGCAACTAATGAGTTAGTTGCGGGATGATGTATTACGGAACGAGTAAAGGGACTTGCCGATAATGAGATTGAACTAGGTATTGAGATACCGACGATCGAATCTTAGGCAAGTAACATACCGATGACAAAGGGAACAACGTATGTTGTTATGCGGTTTGACCGATAAAGATCTTCGTAGAATATGTGGGAGCCAATATGAGCATCCAGGTTCCGCTATTGGTTATTGACCGGAGACGTGTCTCGGTCATGTCTACATTGTTCTCGAACCCGTAGGGTCCGCACGCTTAAAGTTCGATGACGGTTATATTATGAGTTTATGTGTTTTGATGTACCGAAGGTAGTACGGAGTCCCGGATGAGATCGGGGACATGACAAGGAGTCTCGAAATGGTCGAGACGTAAAGGTCGATATATTGGACGACTATATTCGGACATCGGAAAGGTTCCGAGTGGTTTGGGTATTTTTCGGAGTACCAGGGAGTTACGGGAATACGGGGGAAGAAGTATATGGGCCTTATTGGGTTTTAGGGGAGAGGGAGAGGCAGGCCGCACGGCCCCCATTGACTAGTCCGAATTGGACTAGGGGGGAGGGGCGGCGCCCCCTCCTTCCTTCTCTTCCCTCTTCCCTTTCCTTGACTCCTACTCCTACTACTTGGAAGGGGGGGAATCCTACTCCCGGTGGGAGTAGGACTCCTCCTAGGGCGCGCCATAGAGAGGGCCGGCCCTCCCCCTCCTCCACTCCTTTATATATAGGGAGGGGGCACCCCTTGGAGGCACAACAATTGATCTCTTGATCTCTTAGCCGTGTGCGGTGCCCCCCTCCACCATAATCCACCTCGATTATATCATAGCGGTGCTTAGGCGAAGCCTTGTGTCGGTAGAACATCATCATCGTCACCACGCCGTCGTGCTGACGGAAGTCTCCCTCAAAGCTCGGCTGGATTGGAGTTCGAGGGACGTCATCGAGTTGAACGTGTGTGAACTCGGAGGTGCCGTGCGTTCGGTACTTGATCGGTCGGATCATGAAGACGTACGACTACATCAACTGCGTTGTGCTAACGCTTCTGCTTTCGGTCTAAGAGGGTACGTGGACACACTCTCCCCTCTCGTTGCTATGCATCACCATGATCTTGCGTGTGCGTAGGAATTTTTTTTGAAATTACTACGTTCCCCAACAATGTTGTGAAGAATAGAACCAAACTGACGCTTAACCCATTTATGGTTTCGATCCACCTTCTGGTGAAGACTAAGGTGCAGCTCACGGTCAGTCATCACACGAGGAGCAGTGGCTTGAGGATTTGGCTTGGATGCATGGGCAGCAGAATCATGAGTGGCAGAGTCATCATTGGTGGAATAAGATGCAGCTTTGCGAAACTGACCATCCAATGGACGAATGCCTTCATCAATAACAGTTGGTGCCATGAATGATGTTGAATACCAGATTCTTCATGATGCCAACAATTTCCTCATCAGAGGAGTCGTGGCCTTTGATTGGACTCATAGTCTTCGTCAGAATGCGATAGACTGTTCTTGGTACATACTGCAATTCCTTCACGAGGAATTTGGTCCTTGAGGCTTGACCGGGCTTCAGGGGCTTCATAAGCACTTGCATATAATGAGCAGTGAGCTCAGGTTCTTGGTACAGGCAACGAGCTCCTTCAGGTGGAGGACTGATGGGCAGGGCGTGAAGTAATTCAGAGGCCAGTGCCTTATAGTGAGTATTTTCGGTCCTCTAGTCCAAAACCCAGGAGTTTACATCATCAGCATCTCCTGCGATGTGCAGTCTTGCGTAGAATTGAAGAATGAGTTCTTCATTCCAATCAACTATGTCTGTGCAAAAGTTCAGGAGGCCTGTGTCATGAAGCACACTGAGAACAGAAGTGAAGCATGGCAGTGATTCCATGTCCACATGAGGAATATGCTCGTGGTCGAAGACTTTGTCCTTGTTGAAGAGCAGTGAAGAATAGAAGTTAGCCTGGCTGGCGGTCCAGAAGCGCTTCCTTCTAAGATGAGCAGAATCATAGGGATTGTAGTCAGTGAAGAACACGTGCTCGCCGAAGAAATCATCAGCCTTGAATTTTTTGCTTCTTTGAGAATGGATCCTTTGGCTTGGGCTGAGGAGTGTGAGTCAATTGCATTATCACCTCAGGAATCACAATCTCAGGTTGCACAGGCTGAGGAATTTCAGCTTCTTCTTCAGTGACAGCCTGGGTCTTCAATTCTTCATTTTCATTTTCTTCAGCACTAGTGGCTGGAATTTCTTCATGGACAGACGGAGTGGGGTGAGTTTCTTCAGAGCCCAATGGAACAGTATGTGCTGGGGACTGAGGGATTTGTTGCAATGGCATGAACAGAGGAGAGTTGGGATGCTGACTATCCCAGAAATCATCATTCATCAATGGAGTAGTACTCCCAATGTCCACGTCAGAATTTTGTTCATCCAATTCCTCAACGCCGGCCTCTTCAGCAGTGAACTGAGGCATGGGCGAGGAGACAATTGGAGTTGAAGGGATTGCGTCCGCTTCAATTTCTCCATCTGCTCCGAGTAAGCAGCAGAGGGAATGTCTTCATCAGATTCACTTGGAATCACATAATCTTCATCAAAAGGAACAAGGTCCTTTGATGGCATGGTTGAGATAGGGACATCATCAATGGGATTTGCAAATGAGCTGGTCAAAGGCTTCATCTTCTTCGGAGCTGAAGAACCTGATGAAGTTGATGCTTTCCTTTTCTTCACTGCTTCACGCTCTGCAGCCTTGGTCTTCTTCACATCTGATGCAGATGGAAGGATCGGAGTTAGTGTAGGTGCAGGAGGAGCAGAGGAATTTGGTTGAATTTCTTCAGGCACAACTGATGCAGTTGCCCTGACTTCTTCATTTTCTTCAGGCGCACCACTAGTGGATGCCCTGGCAATTTCAGTTTCTTCAGGCACATCAACTGAACCTTCAAATGGTCTGGCTTGTTCTTCATCCGCAACACTAGAGGTTGCCCTTGTAACATCTTCAGCAGCTAGAATGCAGTCATCAGCCCTGGAACTCACATTTTCTTCAGCAGCCTGATTGTCATCAGCGGTGCTGGCATTTTCTTCAGTAGGCTGAGCAGATGCTTCAGCCTGAGGATTTTCTTGTTGCGTTGGGGTTGCAACATTGGAGGTGAATTTATCAGTCAATTTCACAAATCTGACTTTGGCTCCAAGCCAGTCAGCACGGTATACGTCAAATTCATCACTGAGTTTCTTTATCTCAGATTGAATAGTGACAAGTTCTTCAGTTGTCATAGAGACAACATTTTTCTTCAGGAAGTGCTCCTTCCTGTATTGTGCTTTCTTGAGCTGCCTGGCCTTCTCATATTTCCATTTTTCTTCTTGGATGAAGGCAGACAGCATATGACTTTGGCCAGGAGTCAGCTTGAAATCAGGCATAGATTTGTGCCTTTGGCTCTAGCGGCCTTGACCTGCCTATCTCTGATGACTTCTGCAAGTTCATCATCATCAGCTTCGTCTTCATTAGACGGCACTTGGAAGGCGACCTGCTTTTTGTGAGGACTCGGGCGAGAGCCACGTCTAGCAGTGGCCTTTGTCTTCAGCAGAGAGGGTCCCGTTGAAGAATTTGGTGCAGCTAAGGAACTAGCAGAAGCTCCTGAGGCAATAGAGATGCCTGTCGTCCTTTGGCACGTGGCGAGATGCACAGGTGCAGAGGATTTGATCGGAGCAGCTGAGGACTTTGGCGGAGGAGCTGAGGACTTTGGAGCGGGAGTAGCATGAGGAGTTGGCCATGAGGGCTTTGAGGAATCTGGCCGTGAGGGCATTGCTGAGGAACTTGGCCGTGAGGGCATTGAAGATGAAGCACTTGGCTTATAAGCAGGCTTCTTTGCCATGGCCTTCTTCGGCTTGACAGCAGAGGCCTCAGCAGCAGCAGAGTCCTCGTTGAATTTCCTCACTGCTTCTCTTGCTTGTCTGGCCAACTTGGCCTGGCGCTTGGCCCATTCATCAGGATAATCCTCACGGTGCTTGAGGCTAGTGGGATCTGCTTCTTGGCCAGGTGCCAATGGAGGTCTTGGGCATGGAGGATTTAGAGCGAATTTCTTCATGTATTTGGGAGTAACATACCTGTACTCCCTCCACTCTCTTGCCCATCTCCTTTCTATCCTCTGGATGCGCACCTTGCCCTGATTTTTGTCCTCCTTTCCAAACTTGGCCTCATCAGGAGTGCAGTAATCCTTGTATATGTCATCAGGGATTTCAAAAGCAGTATTAACCTCAGGCCTCTTTCCTCCCTTTTGTGGCTTGTTTCCATCAGCCATTTTCTTCAGTTGAGGTATTTGAACAATGGAATTCTCTGAAGAAGTATGCAACTTTTCTTCGAGGAACGCTGCAAATGAGTTAAGTTGATGAGAACCTAGTGATTCAGCAGCGAACATGAGTACCTGTGAACAGAGTATAGTTGCGAGGAATTTGGAGAGGTCATCTGCGTTCTCAGAAGGTTTTTCAAAATGAACAAGTTTGAGGATTTTTGACCAGATGAGTCTTGAAGAATTTCACTAAGCGTTCTTTGTCTTAGGTTCTAGAGTTGTGTAGATTGAGAATCCACACAATTGAGGAATCTTGAAGAAAAAACGTAGCTTAGAGAAATGAATCAAGAACCGATGACATGTAAGGTGTTTAGTGTGTGAAGAATTTGAACAATAAACACCTTTGAAGATTTTGTAGAAATCATTTGAATCAAAGAGGGCAGTACAAGTTACTTTTAGTTACCCTAGATGAAGAACACGACAAACTGAGAGGTGTAGATGCGAAGTTTGTCAGTTCAGATCTTCCACGCCCTAACTCGGCAGAGGAAGACAACTACGGCGGTGGCGGAGGGAAGAAATCCGCGGCTGGCGCGAGTACGATGACGACGAGGTCGAGGCAGTGAAGCTCTTCCTCACCGGCGATGATGAAGTAGTGGCGGTGCTAGGGTTTGAGAAGCTCGAGCTGGAGTGAGGTCGAGCGGAGTAAAGGAGAAGTGAGGAAGGGATGGGGTATTTATAGCCACGGTGAAAAACTGTTCGCCCAAAGAATTTGGATGAACGTGCCCCTGACCCTTCTCATTCGCTTGACATGTGTCACCCACATACTAAGAAGTGGAGATCGTGTGAGACCGTGGGTGAATAGATAAGTGTTTTCGTGGGATGCGAAACGGTTTGAGCGGCAAAGCCGAAAATTTAGATAAGATAAGTTAAAAGTTTCGTTCACAAATTCTTAAGCTGACAAGGACACAGTGAAGATTTTTAACGAGTTTCAAATAGAACGCACATGAAAAATTTGTGAATAGATTGGGTTGAGTTTATCATAGAGGGGGAAGGGTCCGATTACATTCACTTAGTAGAGAAAACAACTTGAAGAAATAGCAATAAGTGAATGCTGTAGAGGACATAAACTCATATATATATAGCCAATGAAGAAAAAAGACAGAAACAGTGAAGACAATGCAAAGTTGAAGCAAATGAACAACTGAGGAATTTCAAAAACTGAGGAAAAACTCAAATTGAAGATTTTCAACTTTTGGTGGTGGCGTGACCCACTGTATAAGAATGATGATTTCAGACACCGCGTACAATTGTCTTAGGGCTCTGAGAATCAAATTCTTCGTTAATTTCTTCACACTTAGAGTGTTATTCTTCATTGATTGAAGAAAAACGTTTCTTCATGTGTTGCACATCTAAGTCATCAATTTTTGCATAAGTGTTAGGATGAGTGTCCTTTTCAAAGAACATTCGAAGATTCTAAGATATTTAGCTCACACCGCAACTTGCTAAATCTCTTCTCATCCAAGGGCTTTGTGAAGATATCGGCTAGCTGTTCTTCAGTCTTCACATGCTCAATAGAAATGTCGCCCTTCAACACATGATCACGAAGAAAATGATGACGAATCTGAATGTGCTTTGTCTTCGAGTGCTGAACTAGGTTGTGAGCAATCTTGATGGCACTCTCATTGTCACAGAAGAGAGGCACATTCTTCACGTTGATGCCATAGTCCTTGAAAGTTTGCTTCATCCACAGCAATTGAGCACAGCAAGAACCAGCAGCAATGTACTCAGCTTCAGCAGTAGACAGTGATACGCAGTTTTGTTTCTTCAAGGACCAACAGACCAAAGATCGTCCGAGGAAATGACATGTACCAGATGTTGACTTGCGTCCACACGATCACCAGCATAGTCAAAGTCAGAATATCCAATGAGATCAAAAGCCGAGCCCTTGGGGTACCATAATCCAAGAGTTGGTGTGTGAGCTAGATATCGAAGAATATGCTTCACAGCCTTATGGTGTGATTCCTTCAGTGTAGCTTGAAATCAGGCACACATGCAAACACTAAGCATAATATCTGGCCTAGATGCACATAAGTACAATAAAGAACCAATCATGGAGCGGTATACCTTTTGATCGAAGTCAATACCATTTTCATCAGTGCATAGATGGCCATTTGTGGGCATAGGCATTTTGACGCCTTTGCAATCTTGCATGCCGAATTTCCTCAGTACATCCTTGAGGTATTTCTCCTGATATATGAATATGCCATTGCGCTGTTGATGAATTTGAAGACCTAAGAAGAATTTCAATTCTCCCATCATAGACATTTCATATTCCTCTCTCATCATATAACCAAATTCGTCAGTGTAACGTTGGTCAGTACAGCCAAAGATAATATCATCAACATATATTTGGCACACAAACAATTCACCATCATAAGACTTAGTGAAAAGAGTAGGGTTAAGTGAACCGGGTTTGAAGCCTTTCTTCATGAGGAATTCCTTCAAAGTATCATACCATGCCCGAGGGGCCTGCTTGAGGCCATAGAGGGCCTTATTGAGTCTGAAGACTTTGTCAGGATGCTTTGGATCTTCAAAACCTGGGGGTTGAGCAACATATACTTCTTCCTCAAGCTTACCATTGAGGAATGCACTTTTCACATCCATTTGATATAAAGTGATATCATGATGGTTAGCATAAGCAAGTAATATGCGAATAGCCTCAAGTCTAGCAACAGGTGCAAAAGTTTCATCGAAATCAATTCCTTCAACCTGTGTGTATCCTTGAGCTACAAGCCGTGCCTTATTCATCACCACAAGGCCATTTTCATCTTGCTTGTTGCGGTAGATCCACTTTGTGCCAATGATATTGTGCTTGCGAGGATCTGGACGTTTGACCAGTTCCCAAACGTTGTTGAGCTCGAACTGATATAATTCTTCTTGCATAGCCTGAATCCACTCAGGCTCCAGAAACTCTTCATCTAGCTTAGCGGGCTCTGTGATAGAGACAAAAGAAAAGTGCCCACAAAAGTTAGATAAATGTGAAGCTCTTGAGCGTGTGAGAGGACCTGGTGCTTCAATGTCATCGATGATCTTCTCAATTTGCACTTCTTTTGCAACGCGAGGATGAGCTGGTTGTCGTCGAGGAATTTGATCAGCATTTTCTTCAGCACCATTTTCTTCAGGTGCCTCATCTCGACGTTCTTCATGTTCTGGAATGAATTCTTCAGAAGATTCTTCGGTAGGAATGACATCCTCAGTAGCCTTGCACTTGATAGATTCCTCAGGTGCTGGTTCATCTATCACAGAAGGTAGGTGCTCTCTTTGCGAGTCATTAGTTTCATCGAACCGCACATCTACAGTTTCAACAACCTTGTGAAGAACGTTGTTGAAGACTCTGTAGGTATGCGAGTCCTTTCCGTAACCAAGCATAAAACCTTCATGTGCTTTCGGTGCAAATTTAGAGTTGTGATGAGGATCTCTAATCCAACATTTAGCACCGAAGACTTTGAAATAACTCACATTGGGTTTCTTGTCAGTGAGGAGTTCATAGGCAGTCTTCTTGAAGAATTTGTGAAGATATACTCTGTTGATGATGTGGCACGCAGTATCAATTGCATCAATCCAGAAACGACGAGGCTTTTTGTATTCATCAAGCATAGTGCGAGCCATCTCAGCAAGAGTCCTGTTCTTGCATTCCACGACGCCTTTCTGCTGAGGAGTATAAGGAGTAGATAAATCATGAGTAATACCAAGTTCATCAAGATAGTCATCAAGACCAGAATTCTTGAACTCAGTTCCATTGTCACTTCTGATGTGCTTGATCTTCACACCAAAGTTGGTTGAAGCCCTCGAGGAAAATCGTTTGAAGACTTCCTGCACTTCATGTTTCTAAGTAACAATGCGTACCCATGTGTAACGAGAGTAATCATCAACAATAACAAAGCCATATTGAGATGCTTCATTTGAAACTGCGGAATAATGGTTGGGACCGAAGAGATCCATGTGAAGCAATTCAAATGGACGAGTAGTGGTCATGATAGTCTTTGCTGGATGCTTGGCCTTGGTCATCTTTCCAGCTTCACAGGCTCCGCATAAGTGATCCTTGAGGAATTTGACATTCTCAATGCCAATGACGTGCTTCTTCTTTGCAAGCGTGTGCAAATTCCTCATGCCTGCATGACCAAGTCGTCGATGCCATAGCCATCCTTCTGAAGCTTTTGCAAGAAGGCATACGGCTGGTTGTGGTCCTGTAGAGAAATCAACAATATACAAGTCTCCACTCCTAAAGCCTTCGAAGACTTTGGAATTGTCAGCTTCCATGATCACAACACAACGATACTTGCCAAAGACAACAACCATATCAAGATCACAAAGCATTGAGACAGACATGAGGTTGTATCCTAAGGACTCGACAAGCATGACTTTGTCCATGTGTCGATCCTTTGAGATCGCAACCTTACCTAGACCCAATACCTGACTTTTGCCTTTGTCAGCGAAGATGATATGCTTCAGATGCGATGGAGATAAGGGAGTATCCATCAATAGATTCTTGTCACCAGTCATGTGATTTGTACATCCACTATCGAGGACCCACTCAGTGGCTTTGGGTTGATCATCCTGCAGATGAATTAGTGTAGCTTACGAACTCATATACTTCATAAGTGAAGAATATGACATTAATTCATCAGATCAATTTCATCAAGCAATGCAACAGATAAAGCAGTATGAGGATGTGAGAAATGAGAGTTCATTTCTTCATGATTAGCCTGCGTCCTATCAGGCACTCTTAGGTCTCCAGCAAATACTTCAGACGTTTTCGCACGTCTGGAGACCTGACCCTGCAGAAGAGATTAGTTCTTTTTCTTCACCACCCACATCTGAAGGGGTGGCAAAGATTTCATCACTCTGCGAGCTCCATACGAGAAAGGTGGCATAGAAGCCAATCCATTTCGTTTCACATAAGAGGTGTTAGGGTAAGCATATGAATAAGCAGAGAAATTCTTCGAGGTCTTATGAACATAATGGTTAGAAGAGTAATGCTCATATTCATAGCCCTTAGCTCTTCCCTGCGAAACAGAGGTGTTAGCACGATGATAATCATATGAGGACCTTGATCCTTTTGAGGAATTTGATCCACGTGAGAAATTTGGTCCGTATGAAGAATTGGATCCATATGAAGAATTTGATCTGGGGTTCCTATTCTTCACAGGTGGTGTCATGAGGACATTCACCTGAAGACTTTCAAGGCATCTTTTGGGAACCCAGATTTTCTTCATAGGGGAACCATTCCTGCAGTTAGTGCCAACATATCTAGCAAATACTTCACCATTTTGATTTTTGAACAGTTTATAGTTGGAGTCAAATGACTCATCAAAAGAATGAGGAGATTCACATGTAAAGCCAGATAGATTAGATGGACCAACTGGAGGTCCCTTTGCAGCAACCCATGAGGTTTTGGGGTACTGCTCAGGCTTCCAATATGTACCATCAGCATTGAGTTTCCTCTTAAAGGCAATACCCTCTTTCCTAGGGTTCCTGTTGAGGATCTGCTTTTTAAGCACATCACAAAGAGTCTGATGCCCTTTGAGGCTTTTGTACATGCCTGTCATGTACAATTCCTTCAGCCCTGCATCATCAGTGATACTAGCAATGTCCTCAGATGAGGAATTAGTGATAGCAGAGATAGTTGAAGAATTTTTAGCATTAGAAGCATTTGAGCATTCAGGTGATGTATTAGCAGATTCACGTTCAATGCATTTCAAACATGGAGGAACAAATCCTTCCTGAGCAGCGCTGATTTGTTGAGCTAGCAATGAATCACGCTCCTTCTGAAGATCTTCATAACTCACTCTTAGCTTCTCAAGATCTTGCTTTCTTTGAAGAAATTCATAAGAAAGCTTCTCATGATCAGATAAGAGAGTGTTATGATGACCTTGAAGGGTGTCAAACTTAGACTGAAGTCTCTGAAGACTCTTAGCCAAAGCTTTCGACTGATCCATTTCTTCACCCAAAATATCATCACTCTTATTTAGCATGTATTGAACTTTTTCCAAAGCTCTTTGTTGTTTAGTGGCAAGGGAAGCAAGTTTGACATAGCTCGGTCCAAACTCATCACCATATTCGTCATCACTGGATTCAGATAGATAGCATTCAGTTACCTTTGCATCTTTTGCCATAAGCCATGGTGTAGAAGATGATGATTCTGGTTCGAAAGTCATCGCTTTGAGAGATTCCTTGAAGTCCTCAAACCAAGGATCATGACGGGTTCGATGACCTTCATAGACCTAAGAGAGACGGTCCCAGATAAGCGTTGCATGATCGAGATGCATGATGTTCCTGAACTGATTTTGAGACAGACATGAGCAGATGACATCCTTCACCGTGAGGTTGAGAAGAGTGTACTTGCGAATGTCATCAGCTTCTTCTATCTTGCACAGACCGGTCAGACCAATCTCAATGACGGTCCACAGCTCGCTGTTCATCGCCATGAGGCGCTTCTTCATCATGGCCTTCCACTTGGGATACTCGTGACCGTCAAAGATGGGGCATGACACAGTCTTCATTCCTGTGGCCGACATAACTAAAACTCCAGGTGGTTAAACCAAAATCACACAGAACAAGGGAGTACCTTGCTCTGATACCAATTGAAAGTGCGTTATATCGACTAGAGGGGGGGTGAATAGGCGGTTTTTATGAATTCTTCACTGAGGAATTTGCGGGTGAGGAAATTCCTTAGCGAAGAACTACTTGCAGTGGAATAAGTACTCAAAAGTAAACATAACAGAACACAAGCATGGTCATCATGATGAAATGAAGACAAGCACAGAGTACAGAAAGCATAAACACAGGATAGCACAGGATGAAGACAAACAGACTGAAGAAATTGAACTGAGGAAATTGAGAAAGTCTTCAGTCAAAGTCTTCAAACAGATATGAACAAGCACACACAACAACTGTAATGAGGAAATGAAAGAGTTGAGGAAATAGAACCAGTAAGCTTGGTGAAGACAATGATTTGGTAGACCAGTTCCAACTGCTGTCTCAGTTGTACATCTGGTTGGAGCGGCTAGGTATTTAAACCTGAGGACACACAGTCCTCACCGTATTCTCCTTGAGCTAAGGTCACACAGACCTCGCCCAATCACTCGTGGTAAGTCTTCAGGTGACTTCTGAACCTTCACAAACTCGGTCACTCGGCGATCCACAATTCCTCTTGGATGCTCTAGACCATGACGCCTAACCGTCTGGAAGAAGCACAGTCTTCAAAGGTAACAAGCGTCGGATCCACGCAGGATCAATCTCTTCAGTGATGCTCAATCACTTTGGGTTTGTAGGTGTTTGGGTTTGGGTTTTCCTCACTCGATGATTTTCGCTCAAAGTCCTCGGAGGATGGGATGCTCTCAAATGACAAGTGTCAGTTTCTCTTGGAGCAGCCAACCAGCTAGTGGTTGTAGGGGGCGGCTATTTATAGCCTAGGGAGCAGCCCGACATGATAAGACATAAATGCACTTCAATGATATGACCGTTAGGTGGGTAGATATTTTGGGACAGCTGGCACATTGCACAGCAACGGTCGGAAATTTGAGTATCAAATTCCTCAGGGCTATCATGTTCCTCACTGTGTAGGCGATCTGCACTGGGGAATTCCTAACTCCTCAGTGAGAACAAATTCCTCAGAGACCAGAAGAACTTCGTCTCTGTCACTGAAGAATATGACTGAACTGTATGAGATTTCCAATGGCTTCACTCGAAGGGATGGGAAGGTGTAGGATTTTGAGTTGAGCATCACATGGAAATTTTTCCTTAGTATTTCCTCGACCCGCTTTAACAGTACGGTGTTTCCTATGACTCAAGAAAGAGAAATGAAACTACGAAAACAAAAGTCTTCACGCTTCATGTTCCTCGAATGAATACCAAGTCTTCAAGGTCACACCAATTTCTTCATTTTCAAAGTCTTCAGAAGTCCAAAGTCTTCAGTCGAAGAACTTCATTTTTAGGGTTCGACTTTCTCTGTAAATATCAAACTCCTCATAGACTTATAGACCTGTGTAAACTCATAAACACATTAGTCACTTAACCTATAAGTCTTCCATACACCAAAATCACTAAGGGGCACTAGATGCACTTACAGCAACTATAACTTGACTCCAGCAACTACCTTCTTGTTGTTGAAGCTCATAAGGTTCATCTGATCTTGCCAACTCGTCTTGTGTCAATAGTGCTCAGAAGTAGTGTCAGGTGGCAAGGGAGCTTGGGAACGTGCTGCTAGCTGAGTTGACAAATGAGTAACTTGTGCAGCTGGTGGTGATACGTCTCCATCGTATCTATAATTTTTGATTGTTCCATGCTAATATTCTACAACTTTCATATACTTTTGGCAACTTTTTATACTATTTTTTGGGACTAACATATCGATCCAGTGCCAGTGCCAGTTTTAGTTTGTTGCATGTTTTTTGTTTCGCAGAAAATCCATATCAGACGGAGTCCAAACGGGATAAAAACTTACAGAGATTATTTTTGGAATCGGTTTGGAATAGAACATATGTGATTTTTGGGAAAAAGAATCAACGCGAGACGATGCCCGAGGGGCCCACAAGGACGGAGGGCGCGCCCCAGGGGGTAGGGCGCGCCCCTGGCCCTTGTGGCCACTCCGTAAGGCAGTTGGTACCCTTCTTCTGGCGCAATAAAGCTAATATCTGGATAAAAATCATGTTAAAATTTCAGCCCAATCAGAGTTACGGATCTCCGGGAATTTAAGAAACGGTGAAAGGCCAGAATCTGGGAGCGCAGAAACAGAAGGAAATAGAGAGAGAGAGAGATCCAATCTCGGAGGGGCTCCCGCACCTCCGCCACCATGGAAGCCAAGGACCAGAGGGGAAACCCTTCTCCCATCTAGGGGGAAGGTCAAGGAAGAAGAAGAAGGAGGGGGCTCTCTCCCCCTCTCTCCCGCTGGCGCCGGAACGCCGCCGGGGCCATCATCGTGACGGCGATCTACACCAACAACTTCGCCGCCATCATCACCATTTCTCTCCCCCTCTATGCAGTGGTGTAACACCTCTCCTCCCCTCTGTAATCTCCACTTAAACATGGTGCTCAACGCTATATTTTATTTCCCAATGATGTATGGCTATCCTATGATGTTTAAGTAGATCCGTTTTGTCCTATGGGTTCATTGATGATCGTGATTGGTTTGAGTTGCATGTTTTATTATTGGTGTTGTCCTATGGTGCTCTCCGTGTCGCGCAAGCGTGAGGGATCCCTGTTGTAGGGTTTGCAATATTTTCGTGGTTTGCTTATTGTCTGTGTTGCATGAGTGATAGAAACACAAACACGAATAAGTGGGTTATGGCGTACGGGAATAAAGAGGACTTGACACTTTAATGCTATGGTTGGGTTTTACCTTAATGATCTTTAGCTGTTGCGGATGCTTGCTAGAGTTCCAATCATAAGTGCATATGATCCAAGAAGAGAAAGTATGTATGCTTATGCGTCTCCCTCATATAAAATTGCAATAATGATTACTAGTCTAGTTATCGATTGCCTAGGGACAAATAACTTTCTTGTGACAAAAAGCTCTCTACTAAAACTAACTTAGTTGTGTCTTTATCTAAACATCCCCTAGATTTTATTTACATGCTCTTTATTATCTTGCAAACCTAGGCTACAACACCTACAAAGTACTTCTAGTTTCGTACTTGTTCTAGGTAAAGCGAACGTTAAGCATGCGTAGAGTTGTATCGGTGGTCGATAGAACTTGAGGGAATATTTATTCTACCTTTAGCTTCTCGTTGGTTCGACACTCTTACTTATCGAAAGAGGCTACAATTTATCCACTATACTTGTGGGTTATCAAGACCTTTTTCTGGCGCCGTTGCTGGGGAGCAATAGCGTGGGGTGAATATTATCGTGTGTGCTTGTTTGCTTTATCACTAAGTAGTTTTTATTTTCTATTCTAAGTTGTTTTCTATCTTTAGTTATTGGTAGAAAACACAAAATACCAAAAAAATAGTTGTACCTACTAAACAAATGGTTGAAGAACCACCCAAAATCTGCCATACTACTGAAGCTTTCTACTTGGATCATCTTCGATCCCTATGTGCTCGTGCTGAAACCCCAACTAGCTTAGTTGAGGGCAAATCTTTAGATGAGCATGATTCGTATGTGCGACACCGCTTATCTCAAAAAGAGAAACTTTTACTAGATCAAATTCATCGTTTGCAATGCTATGCTTGGAATTTATGTGAAATATATGATGTTACTTGTTGTTTCGAAGACCCTAAGAAACACCTTCCCTACCAATGTGAGTTTAGTGATAATGGAATATTATCTTCGTATGCTAAGGGTGTTTATAATTACTATGATGTTCAACAAATTGAAGAATTTATTGCTTTTAAGGGTGCTTATGAAATTGCTTCTTTGATTGAAACGCATGATGCTACTCTTTACAAATTGGAAAATTTTGCCATACTTAAATATTGTTATGATAATTATGCTTCTAATGCCTATGTTAAACCATATATTGAGGAATCCTCCGCTGTCCAAGAAGAGACTAACATTTTGCAGGATCTATGGAAGAAGAAATTGATGAAACTGTGAGCTCATTGGATGAAAGAGATGATGAGGAGAGCAAAGAACAAAAGGAGGAAGAGCGGATTAGCTACCCATGCCCACCTTCTAATGAGAGTAACCCTCCAACTCATACATTGTTTAATGTCCCTTCATTCTTATCGAAGGATGAATGCTATGATAATTGCTATGATCCCGTGGATACATTTGAAATATCCCTTTTTGATGAACTTGATAATTGCTATGGTTGTGGCCAAGATGCCAATATGAATTATGCTTATGGAGATGAACTTGCTATAGTTCCCTATGTTAAGAATGAAATTATTTCTATTGCACCCACACATGATAGTCCTATTATCTTTTTGAATTCTCCAAACTACACTATATCGGAGAAGTTTGTTCTTATTAAGGACTATATTGATGGGTTGCGTTCTACTACTGCACATGATGATTTTGATAAATATAATATGCATGTGCTTGCTGCTCCTACTTGCAATTATTATGAGAGAGGAACTACATCTCCGCCTCTCTATGTTCCAATACGATAAAATTGCAAGAAGTTGTTTATGCTATGTATCGGCCTTTACTATGTGTGCATGAATTATTCATTTATGACATGACGATGCATAGGAAGAGAGTTAGACTTCGCTGTTGCATGATATATGGTACTTTGTGCTCACTACTAAATTACAAATCATTGTTAATTAAAATTGGCTTTGATATACCTTGGGATCTGGGTGGATCCATTACTTGAGCACTTTTTGCCTAGCTTAATGGCTTTAAAGAAAGTGCTGCCAGGGAAACAACCCAGAAGTTTTAGAGAGTCATTTATTTATGTTGGGTGCTTTTATAAAGTTTAAAAACAAAAAAATATAGAGGGGAACTTAAAAACTTTTTCACAAAAGAGAAGCGATAGGAAGTTATGCATTGGAGAAGTGAGGGTCGACCTTGAACACTTGTGCTCATGCTCATGGAAACAATGTAGAATTTGTCATGAAGATTCTCATAAAAATAATTATCCCCTTGTACAATTCCATTGTATTATAAAAATAATGTGCCAAGATTTGCCTTTAGGATTATTAGATTGCTTGTTTGGTTTGTGCGGTGCAAAAACAGAAACTTTGGCTGTAGTGCGTGATTTTACATTTTTTTTACTGGAAAGTCAAACGCTTCTGAAACTCTTTGCACAGTACTTCTATACAAATTGTTTATTTTTTCCTAATTTTTCAGAATTTTTGGAGTTACAGAAGTATGGTTGATGTTTAGATTACTATAGACTGTCCTGTTTAAGACAGATTCTGTTTTTGATGAATTGTTTTGCTAGTTTTGATGAAACTATCGATTTTATCGGTGGTATAAGCCATAGAGAAGTTATAATACAGTAGCTAAAATGCAAAATTAAAATATGAATGAGTTTTCAACAGTACTTGAAGTGGTGATTTGTTTATTATACTAACGGATCTCACGAGGGTTTTGTTAGGTTTTGTGTGATTGAAGTTTTCAAGTTTTGGGTGAGATCACGATGGATGAAGGAATAAGGAGTGGCAAGAGCCTAAGCTTGGGGATGCCCGAGGAACCCCAAGGTAATATTCAAGGACTCCCAAGCAACTAAGCTTGGGGATGCCCCGAAAGGCATCCCCTCTTTCTTCTAACGATCATCGGTAATTTTACTTGGAGCTATATTTTTATTCATCACATGCTATGCGTAAATCTTGGAGCATCGTGTGCCTTTTATTTTTATTTTTATAATGCACCATGCTGGTATGAGATAGTCCTTGGTTGATTTATAGAATGCTCTTTGCACCTCACTTATATCTTATGAGTATGGCTTTATAGAATGCTTCATGAGCTTCACTTATATCATTTGAAGTTTGGATTGCCTGTTTCCCTACACATAGAAAACCGCCATTTGTAGAATGCTCCTTTTTCTTCACTTATATTTGTTAGAGCGTGGGCATATCTTTTGTAGAAATAATTAAACTCTCTTGCTTCACTTATATCTTTTTAGAGAGTTGACAGGAATTGGTCATTCACATGGTTAGTCATAAAATCCGACATAAAACTTGTAGATCACTCAATATGATATGTTTGATTCCGTGCAATAGTTTTGCGATATAAAGATGGTGATATTAGAGTCGTGCTAGTGGGTAATTGTGGATTGTAGAAATACTTGTGTTGAAGTTTGTGATTCCCGTAGCATGCACGTATGGTGAACCGTTATGTGGTGAAGTCCGAGCATGATCTATTTATTGATTGTCCTCCTTATGAGTGGCAGTCGGGGACGAGCGATGGTCTTTTCCTACCAATCTATCCCCCTAGGAGCATGCGTCTAATGCTTTGTTTCGATAGCTTCTATACTTTTGCTATAAGTATGTGAGTTCTTTATGACTAATGTTGATTCCATGGATTATACGCACTCTCACCCTTCCATCATTGCTGGCCTCTTCGGTGCCGTGCATTGTCCTTTCTCACCTCGAGAGTTGGTGCAAACTTCGCCGGTGCATCCAAACCCTGTGATACGATACACTCTATCACACATAAGCCTCCTTATATCTTCCTCAAAACAGCCACCATACCTACCTATAATGGCATTTCCATAGCCATTCCGAGATATATTGCCATGCAACTTCCATCATCATCATATACATGAGTTCAGCATTCATTGTCATATTGCTTTGCATGATCGTAAGATAGCTAGCATGATGTTTTCATGGCTTGTCTGTTTTTTGATGTCATTGCTATGCTAGATCATTGCACATCCCGGTACACCGCCGGAGGCATTCATATAGAGTCATATCTTTGTTCTAGTATCGAGTTGTAATATTGAGTTGTAAGTAAATAAAAGTTTGATGATCATCATTATTAGAGCATTGTCCCAGTGAGGAAAGGATGATGGAGACTATGATTCCCCCACAAGTCGGGATCAGACTCCGGACGGAAAAAAGAGGCCAAAAAAAAGGAGGGCCCAAGAAAAACAAAAAAATGAGAGAAAAAGAGAAGGGGCAATGCTAGTATCCTTTTACCACACTTGTGCTTGAGAGCAGCACCATGTTCTTCATATAGAGAGTCTCTTGAGTTATCAGTTTCATATACTAGTGGGAATTTTCATTATAGAACTTGGCTTGTATATTCCGATGATGGGCTTCCTCAAATGCCCGAGGTCTTCATGAGAAAGCAAGTTGGATGCACACCCACTTAGTTTTCAGTTTGAGCTTTCATACTCTTATATCTCTAGTGCATCCGTTGCATGGCAATCCCTACTCCTCGCATTGACATCAATTGATGGGCATCTCCATAGCCCGTTGATAGTCGCGTCGATGTGAGACTTTCTTCCTTTTTGTCTTCTCCACACAATCTCCACCAGCATATTCTATTCCAACTATTGTGCTATATCCATGGCCCACGCTCATGTATTGTGTGAAACTTGAAAAGGCTTGAGAACATTAAAAGTATGAAACAATTGCTTGGCTTGTCATCAGGGTTGTGCATGATGAAATACTTTGTCTGATGAAGATGGAGCATAGCCAGACTATATGATTTTGTAGGGATAAGTTTCTTTGGCCATGTTCTTTTGAGAAGACATGATTGCTTTATTAGTATGCTTGAAGTATTATTGTTTTTATGTCAAATGATAGGCTATTTCTTTGAATCACTTGTGTCCTAATATTCATGCCATGATTAGAATACACGATCAAGATTATGCTAGGTAGCATTCCACATCAAAAACTATCTTTTTTATCATTTACCTACTCGAGGACGAGCAAGAACTAAGGTTGGGGATGCTGATACGTCTCCGTTGTATCTATAATTTTTGATTGTTCCATGCCAATATTCTACAACGTTCATATACTTTTGGCAACTTTTTATACTATTTTTTGGGACTAACATATTGATCCAGTGCCCAGTGCCAGTTCCTATTTGTTGCATGTTTTTTGTTACACAGAAAATCCATATCAGACGGAGTCCAAACGGGGTAAAACTTACGGAGAGTATTTTTGGAATATATGTGATTTTTGGGAAAAAGAATCAATGAGAGACGATGCCCGAGGGGCCCACAAGGACGGAGGGCGCGCCCCTGGCCCTTGTGGCCAGTCCGTAAGGCGGTTGGTACCCTTCTTTTGGCGCAAGAAAGCTAATATCCGAAGAAAAAATCTTGTTAAAATTTCAGCTCAATCAGAGTTACGGATCTCCGGGAATTTAAGAAACGGTGAAAGGCCAGAATCGGGGAGCGCAGAAATAGAAGGAAACAGAGAGAGAGAGATCCAATCTCGGAGGGGCTCCCGCCCCTCCGCCGCCATGGAAGCCAAGGATCAAAGGGGAAACCCTTCTCCCATCTAGGGGGAAGGTCAAGGAAGAAGAAGGAGGGGGGCTCTCTCTCCCTCTCTCCCGATGGCGCCGGAACGCCGCCGGGGCCATCATCGTGGCGGCGATCTACACCAACAACTTCGCCGCCGTCATCACCAACTCCCTCCCCCTCTATGCAGTGGTGTAACACCTCTCCTCCTGCTGTAATCTCTACTTAAACATGGTGCTCAACGCTATATATTATTTCCCAATGATGTATGGCTATCTTATGATGTTTGAGTAGATCCGTTTTGTCCTATGGGTTCATTGATGATCCTGATTGGTTTGAGTTGCATGTTTTATTATTGGTGCTGTCCTATGGTGCTCTCCGTGTCGCGCAAGCATGAGGGATACCCGCTGTAGGGTTTGCAATATGTTCATGGTTTGCTTATTGTCTGTGTTGTGTGAGTGATAGAAACACAAACACGGATAAGTGGGTTATAGCATATGGGAATAAAGAGGACTTGACACTTTAATGCTATGGTTGGGTTTTACCTTAATGATCTTTAGTAGTTGCGGATGCTTGCTAGAGTTCCAATCATAAGTGCATATGATCCAAGAAGAGAAAGTATGTTAGCTCATGCCTCTTCCTCATACAAAATTGCAATAATGATTACCGGTCTAGTTATCGATTGCCTAGGGACAAATAACTTTCTTGTGACAAAAAGCTCTCTACTAAAACTAACTTAGTTGTGTCTTTATCTAAACAGCCCCTAGATTTTATTTACGAGCTCTTTATTATCTTGCAAACCTAGGCTACAACACCTACAAAGTACTTCTAGTTTCATAGTTGTTCTAGGTAAAGCAAAGTTAAGCGTGCGTAGAGTTGTATCGGTAGTCGATAGAACTTGAGGGAATATTTATTCTACCTTTAGCTCCTCGTTGGGTTCGACACTCTTACTTATAAAAGAGGCTACAGTTGATCCCCTATACTTGTGGGTTATCAGTGGTACTGTGGAAGGTGTTCCAAAAACTAGGGTTGTCGTTGATTGTTTGGTGGCAGCTATTAGTTTCTCTTTGGCTTGTTTTGCAGATCGTGTAGCACGGGATACCGCGTTTGTACAATTTTCCGGTGGACCTTGACCTTCTATTGCACCATCAGTACCAGCAGAATCTGCATAATTCTTCCGCTTTCATTTCTGTGTGTCCTTAGTACTAACACCATCCCCTGTCATTTTGTGTTCCTTCCTCTTTCTCTATGCCATGTTAAGTCAAGCCGACCAGAAAAAGGAATAAAAATTTAGTTCTTCATAACAAATTGATGTGTGATACATACGAACTGAACTTTGATGTTAGACAACCACATGATAGGAGGATGTAATAAGAACGAAAAAGCAAGACGACATGAGATAATCAGAACTATGATGTGTAAACTAAGCAGAAGGCATTTCAATAAATTAGAAGCAATGCAATTGAAGGTTGACACCATATGAAAGATGCTACAAATATCGCTCTGCCAAGTTAACAGTGTCTCATCATAACTGGAATTTAAACAAATGTGAAGCAGTACAAGAAATAAATCATATGCAAGATGCAAACAACATCACACTACCAAGTTAAAGCTCTCTCGTCATTAGTGCCATTGCATATTCACAGCTTATGATGTGTAAACTAAGCAGAAGGCATTTCAACAAATTAGAAGCAATGAAAGCTAGACACCATATGTAAGACGCAATGAATATCACTCTACCAAGTTAAAACTGTCTCGTCATTAGTGCCATTTCAACAAATTAGTAGTACAAGCTAGAAAATAATGCGAGATGTAAACTTGTAGCGACCCGACCTCAGACGGTCAAGTCTCTGTGCTTCTGTGTCATCCCTGGATCGGTAATGCTGACACACACAGTACTCGAAGGATTTATAACAGAGTAGCAATCACACACTTATTACATCGATAGTCTCCAAAGAGAACTTATTACAGTAAATATGGCTTAAGGCCATCTAAATAAGATAACAACGGAAGGCTTGGAAGATAAAGTGAGTCCATCAACTCCAACGGCATAGCTGAGTGCATGACAACGGCCTAGCGAACCTTACTCCTCGTCTCAAAAGCCTGCAACATGATACGTTGCAGCCCAAAAACGGGTCAGCACATGGAATATGGTGGCAATATAACACAGTAGGGCAAAGAACAGATAAATGCTATCACTACATGCATATTTGGCTGGTGGAGGCTCTAAGGTTATATGTTTTTGCGAAAAGCCAATTTTTCCCTACAACAAGGCATAAATTTTATTTAACTATCATGGTGGTTGAAACATCATTGAGAAGGTTCCTCCAACTCAATCCCCATAAGAATAATCATTAACAACCCAACAAATTAATTTAGAGTGATGAGATCAAATCAATAATTCAAGTAAGAGATACTCAAGATGTCCATAACCGGGGACACGGCTAACCATGATTAGTTTATACACTCTGCAGAGGTTTGCGCACTTTTCCCCACAAGACTCGATCTCCTTCGTTGGATTTCTCGCACTGCATGGTGTTTGAGAAATGGATGACCGAGACACAGTCTTTCAGAAGCATTAACTCTAACCCCGGGTAGACAGTACCAACCTACATCCTCTACATCTCCTAGCCTACCACTGGAAGAGGTCATGCAACATACTCAACTATGCCAGAGCCCATAATGGCTAGTGGCTGCACACGTAAGTTTCTAGCATGAATAATCTTATGATCCCTTTGAGCCTGGGTGGCGGACTATAGGATGATCACACGGGTCCTCCGGGATATCCTACGACAACACTGGATTCTCCAGGTGCCCACAAGCAATCCACCCAGATGTGTGTTAAAGTTGCCACCTTAAGTTGAACCATTAATTAACAAACTCACATCTGTCATGGATACACTCAAACCCAATCCACGTCTACGTGCATAGCATGGCAATAGGCATAACGTAGAAGTAACTCCCAAGGGTTTGATAATAAAACAGGTAATAGGTTCTACCTCATCATCTAATTCCCAAACCCACATGTTAAGAGATCCTACTCATGCAATGTGTGAGGGTTCAAACTAATGCATAAAAACTGGGTAATAAAGGGGTATGATCAATGTGTTACTTGCCTTGCTGACGATCTGCAAATCCTAGAGACTCGTAGTAGCACGATTCGCACTCCGGGAATTCTATCGCAAACAAACAATAGCATACATAAGCAATCAAGCAAAGGTGCATGGGTAAAACCCAAATAAGAAGATCTAACCAGAAAGTTCAACTGAAGACCTCCGGTTTGCAAAAAGAATCAAATCGAACGGAGCAACGAAACTCAAACTGCAAAAGAAACAAGATCCTATTACTAATCTGGACTAAAGTCAAATTTTACAGTACCAAAATCTTTTTCATGTTGGTTAAACAGAAAGAGGGCTTCGAGACGAAGATCTAGGCGCTTGTTTCACCTAATTTGGATAAACGAGCGAAAAGATACACTAGATCGAAGATTAGGGCAGAAATCACAATCGAAAATAATCGCGGAAAAACCCTAGACAAAGAAAAACTGACGAACAGGCTAACGAACCGTTCGCTGCCTGTGACGAACGGATGAACGGCGTTTGTTAAAACGAACGTACGAACGAACGTCCGCTGAATAAATAAACCGATGGAAAAACCGATCTAATAAAAAAACGACCTAGGGTTTTGAAAAAAACCGGCGGCGGTGGGCGGCTACCTCGGCGAGGTCCGGTGGGGTCGGCGGTGGCTCCGGCGGGGTTGGCGGCGGCGGCGAGCGGATCCGGCGGCGGGGCGGCGTAACTAGGCGGCGGCGTGGCGCAGCGGCTGGCAGCGGCGCAACGCTAGGGTTCGGGAGGCGCGGGTGCGCTGCGGGGCGCGGCTCATAAGAGGGACGGCCTGGGGAGTCCTGGCCGGTTACGGCCCGGAGTCGGTTTGACTTTTTTTTGTTTTTTTAAACAGATTTCGCCAGAAAAATCCTAGAAAAATAAATAAAAATCTAAAAATACCAAAACAAATTTTCACCGTCTAAATAGGATATTTAGAACAAGATGAACATTTTCTTGGCCCTAAAATGCAAATTTGAAAAATGCATATTTTTCTAATTCAAATAAAATTGCAATAAAATCCAAATGAATTATTTATTTGATTTTAATATTTTTCCTCCAATATTTCATTTATTTTGGAGAAGTCATATTATCTCCTCTCATATATTTTGATATGAAATATTTTCAGAGAGAAAAATTAATTAAAACCAAAATGATCCTTGTTTCAATATTTGATAAGATTCAAATATGAAAACGGTAAAATCCCCAACTCTCTCCGAGGGTCCTTGAGTTGCTTAGGATTTCGAGGATCGCAAATCGAAAATGCAATAAAATATGATATGCATGAATGACCTATGTATAACATTCCAAATTGAAAATTTGGGATGTTCCAAACCTACCCCCCTTAAGATGAATCTCGTCCTCGAGATTCGGGTTGGCTAGAAAATAGATGTGGGTGGTCTTTGCGTAGATCATCCTCTCGTTCCCAGGTGGCTTGATCCTCGGTATGGTGGCTCCACTGAACTTTGCAAAACTTGATAACCTTGCTGCGAGTAACTCGGGTGGCAAACTCGAGAATCTTAACGGGTTTCTCCTCATATGTCAAATCACTATCCAACTGTATTGCTTCCAGGGGCACTGTATCTCTCAGAGGAATATCGGCCATCTCTGCATGGCACTTCTTCAACTGGGAAATGTCAAACACATCATGTACTCCCGACAGTCCTTCGGGTAACTCTAACTTGTAGGCAACCTCTCCCATGCGTTCCAAAACACGGTATGGTCCTACAAATCTCGGGGCTAACTTTCCCTTAACTCCAAAACGCTTAACTCCTCACATAGGTGACACTCGCAGATATGCTCTGTCTCCGATTTCATAGACTACCTCCTTGCATTTCGAGTCTGCATAACTCTTCTGTCTAGACTGAGCTACCTTCAGTCGATCTCGAATCAGCTTAACCTTCTCTTCAGACTCCTTAATCAAATCCGGTCCAAACAACTGGCGGTCTCCAACTTCATCCCACATCAACGGTGTTCGGCATCTTCTTCCATACAGGGCTTCAAATGGCGCCATCTTCAAACTGGCCTGGTAGCTATTGTTGTATTATAATTCCGCGTAGGGCAAGTTGTCATCCCAACTAGATCCATAATCTAGCGCACAAGCTCTCAACATGTCCTCCAGAATCTGATTGAATCTCTCGGTCTGTCCATCTGTCTGCGGGTGAAAAACGGTGCTGAACTCTAGCCTGGTTCCCAAGGTCTGGTGCAACTGGTGCCAAAATTTTGAAATAAGCTGTGTTCCTCTATCTGATACGATGGTCCTGGGAACTCCATGCAAACATACGATCCTGGTCATATATCTTGGCCAACTTTGCACTTGTATAAGTGGTTTTCACTTGGATAAAGTGAGCCCCCTTGGTCAAACGATCCACTACTACCCAGATAGAATCATATCCCGATCGGGTCCTGGGTAATCCGGTGATAAAATCCATGCCAAGCTTATCCCACTTCCATTCGGGTATCGGCATAGGCTGCAGTAATCCTGCTGGCTTCTGATGTTCTGCCTTCACTCTCTGACATACATCACATATGGCTACATACTCGGCAATATCCTTCTTCATTACAGTCCACCAGAAACACTCCTTCAAATCCAAATACATCTTGGTGCTACCGGGGTCTATCGAGAATGGTGAGTCATGAGCTTCCTATAGTACCAGCTTCCTGAGCTCCGCATTATTGGGCACATATATACGGTCCTCAAACCACAAGGTGTCGTGCTCGTCTTCACAAAAACCTTTGGCTTTTCCTTCGCTCATCTTCTCCTTTATCTCGGCAATTTCTTTGTCATCCTTCTGAGCTTGTCAAATTCTGTCCAATAATGTTGACTGAACCTCCAATGCTGCAACAAAACCTTTAGGGACTATCTCCAAACGTAACTCCCTGAGATGTTCTGCTAACTCCCTTGGCAATCCTCCGCTCACGATGGTATTGACATAACCCTTCCGGCTCAAAGCGTCTGCTACGACATTGGCCTTGCCTGGATGATAGTGCAACTTCATATCATAATCCTTTATGAGTTCCAACCATCTCCTCTGCCTGAGGTTCATCTCCTTCTGAGTAAAAATGTATTTCAAACTCTTGTGATCCGTGTACACATCGCAACGGTTTCCGATAAGAAAATGTCTCCAGGTCTAGAGCGCATGCACCACAGCTGCTAACTCCAAATCGTGTGTGGCATAATTCAACTCATGAGGTCGAAGTTGTCGTGAGGCATACGAAACAACTCTTCCATCTTACATAAGTACTCCTCCAAGTCCTAAGCGAGAGGCATCGCAATACACTTGTAAATCCTTGCGTATATCCGGCAGAATCAACACTGGGGCTGTAGTCAAACGTTTCTTCAACTCCTGGAAACTTGCTTCACATTCTTCATTCCAATGGAACTTGGTGTCCTTCTTCAACAATGCCGTCATCAGCTTCGCAATCTTGGAGAAATTCTCAATAAATCTCCGGTAGTATCCCGCGAGTCCAAGAAAACTGCGGATCTCTCCAACTGAGGTGGGTGCCAACCACTCAGTGACTGACTGAACCTTGGTTGGATCCACTGCTATACCTTCTCCTGATATAACATGTCCAAGAAATCCCACTTCCTTCAACCAAAACTCACATTTGCTGAACTTGGCATATAACTGATGTTCCCTGAGCTTCTCGAGAACTAATCGCAAATGTTCCTTGTGTTCCTCTTCATTCTTTGAGTACACCAAGATATCATCGATGAACACCACGACAAACTTATCCAAGAACTCCATGAACACCTTGTTCATCATACTCATGAAATAGGCTGGGGCGTTAGTCAATCCAAATGACATAACCGTGTACTCATATAGCCCGTACCTTGTGGTGAAGGCTGTCTTAGGTATATCTTTTTCTCGATCTTCAGCTGGTGATATCCTGATCGCAAATCGATCTTCGAAAACACTTTAGCTCCTTGCAGCTGGTCAAACAAATCATTGATCATCGGCAGTGGGTACTTGTTCTTGATCGTTACTTCATTCAACGCACAATAATCAACCATTCTTAACGATCCATCCTTCTTCTCAACCAAGAGCACTGGGGCTCCCCATGGTGATGAACTTCGTCGAATGTAACCTTTCTCCAACAACTCCTTAATCTGCTTCTTGATCTCCTCCAGATCATTTGCGGGCATCCGGTACGTTCTCTTGGATATCGGTCCGATGCCTGGCAATAGTTCTATCAAAAACTCGATGTCTCGATCTGGAGGCATGCCTGGTAACTCCTCTGGAAATACATCTGGGTAATCCTTCACTACCGGCACTTCTTCCTGAACAACTCCCATGAGATAATTTACTTGGGTCCTCCTTGGCGCATGCCTGGAAACATACTTTATCCTTTTTCCCTCCGGGGTGGTGAGTAGAATAGACCTGCTAGCACAACCAATGTTTCCTCCATACTTCGATAGCCAATCCATTCCTAGTATCACATCCAAACCTTGTGACTCGAAATTACTAGGTCTGAGGGGAAAACATGGCTACCAATGGTTAAGGGTATCTGATCGCACCATCGGCAGGCCATATACTCTGCACCGGGTGAGCTTACTAATAAAGGTGTCCTAAGGGCTAAGGTGGGTAACTTAAACTTGTCCACAAATCCCCTTGAAATGTATGAATGTGATGCACCAGTATCAAAAAGAACAACAGCAGAAAATGACTTAACCAAAAACTTACCGATTACTGCATCAGGCTGCTCTTCAACCTCCTCCACATTCACGTGGTTCACTTGTCCCCTGTTGAAAGGGTTGGGCTTCTTCCCAACACTTCCATTGCCATTACAATTCTTTGCTTCCGGGCACTCCGTGGCATAGTGTCCAGTCTTCCTGCACTTGAAACAAGTAATGTGACTTAGGTCCCTCTCTGGCGGGTGTGGCTGGATTGGAGCGGTTCTGATTACTGCTTGCTCCATTCCAATTTCCATTCTTGGGGACATTGTGGTTATGAGAACTTCCTCCATTGTGAGTATGGCCTCCATGGTTATGGGTATATCCTCCTGAGTTCGGGGTTAAACGAGGCTTCTGCTGAACTCCAGAATTGCACTTTCCTTGTCCATACTTCCTCTTGCGGCTCTCAATCTGCTGCTGCTTCCCTTCCATCATAAGAGCCTTGTCTACCAACTCCTGGTAGCTGTTAAATGGCCACCATCAACTGCATGCTCATCTCATCATTTAGCCCTTCCATAAACTTCACCTGCTTCGTGGCATCTGTGGCCACATCATCAGGGGCATAACGGGATAGCTTACTAAACTCATCTACGTACTGAGCCACAGTATGATTTCCCTGGCACAAGTTGCGGAACTCACGCTTCTTCATGCTCATAGCTCCAGTTGAGACATGGGCTATGCGGAAAGCTTGCTGAAACAGATCCCAATTGATATTGGCTATAGGGAAAGTGGCTGTGTAATTCCCCCACCACGAAGCTGCTGGTCCATCCAATTGGTGTGCGGCAAAACACACCTTCTCAGCATCTCTGCAACCTGCGGTGGTCAACTCCCTTCAAATCTTACGTAGCTAGTCATCCGCAACTATGGGCTCGGTGCTACTGGAAAACACCGGCGACTGCAACCTGAGAAAACGGGCTAAGTTATCAACTGGTGGTGGTGGTGGAGGGTTGTTGTTGTTGTTGTTATTGTTATTGTTGTTGCCTTGGTTCTGGACTAATATCTGCATCAAGGCATTCTGCTGCTGGATCAACTGGGTGATCTCCGGTGGGAAAACAAATCCGGTGTCACGTCTCGGAGGCATCTGATGGGTTTAGAGGGGAGAGATTAGAATAGAAATGAGGTCTAGTGAGAAAGCACTACCCATATGCACATGAGACAAACACAATCATATCATATCACTCAATCAATCAAGCAAGGGCATACAAACGGTCTAGAACTATCGTTACAAAAGTGCTCGGACTACAACTATATACAGGGGGAATACTACTAATCATATGGTGGTCATCTAGAAATTTTGATCGGTGGAAGACTCTATGATATCCGCTCCAGCTTCGTCTTCATAATCATCATCACTACCATCAGGGTCAAAGTCGGTGTCGTCGATGATGATGTAGTCTTCAGAACGAATCTCCTTAGGTTCGTCGTCTTCTCCTCCTGGCGCGGGGTCTCCCATGAAAACTCCTAGCTTCCTTGTCAGGTCGTCATTCTTCTCCACGAGTATCATCATTTCCTCCTCATATCCATCGCATGTAGACTTGAGTTCCTCTTCTAGCTCGGTGATCCTAGTCATTGCCTTCCTCAAATCTATCATGCCTGCGCACATCTGGTTCTCCTGGCGTCGAATGTGCTGGTTTAACTCCTGGATGAATGTTGCTATGGATCTGTTTCTCCTGGTGCTGACTATCTCCCATTGCTCATCTCGGTGCCCACATATCTGGTAGATAGTATCCTTGAGATCCTTGTGGTAAACTTCGCCGATGCATCCCATGGCGATGTGGGCTGCCATGCTCTTTCCTAGACTCCAGGTTGGGACATCAAAGGAAAACTCTATGGGCTTAGTGACTAGCGTGAATGTCCTTCCTGGAACTTGAACTCGAATCATCCAGCGCTCCTCTTCTGGTGAAGTAGCGGTGTAGGTCCCGGTGAAGCTTGGTATTCCAATGTTCAGGTATCTAGTGACTTCCTTCAAGTGTCGTCCAAAGGGTGTGTCTTCATCCGGTTGTGCAAACTTGTTCCTCGAGTCCGCCATCCTAAAGAGTAGAAAGCGGAGAGGAGTCAGAAATGAGTAGAGAAGAGTGACCTATGGCTTTTTCTTAGTGGTCGTGTCCTACATTCAGCGTGTGCTCTGATACCATCTTGTAGCGACCCGACCTCAGACGGTCAAGTCTCTGTGCTTCAGTGTCATCCCTGGATCGGTAATGCTGACACACACAGTACTCGAAGGATTTATAACAGAGTAGCAATCACACACTTATTACATCGGTAGTCTCTAAAGAGAACTTATTACAGTAAATATGGCTTAAGGCCATCTAAATAAGATAACAGCGGAAGGCTTGGAAGATAAAGTGAGCTCATCAACTCCAACGGCATAGCTGAGTGCATGACAACGGCCTAGCGAACCTTACTCCTCGTCTGAAAAGTCTGCAACATGATACGTTGCAGCCCGAAAACGGGTCAGCACATGGAATATGTTGGCAATATAACACAGTAGAGCAAAGAACAGATAAATGCTATCACTACATGCATATTTGGCTGGTGGAGGCTCTAAGGTTGTATGTTTTTGCGAAAAGCCAATTTTTCCCTACAACAAAGGCATAAATTTTATTTAACTATCATGGTGGTTGAAACATCATTGAGAAGGTTCCTCCAACTCAATCCCCATTAAAATAATCATTAACAACCAAACAAATTAATTTAGAGTGATGAGATCAAATCAATAATTTAAGTACCAGATACTCAAGATGTCCATAACCGGGGACACGGCTAACCATGATTAGTTTATACACTCTGCAGAGGTTTGCGCACTTTTCCCCACAAGACTCGATCTCCTCCGTTGGATTTCTTGCGTTGCATGGTGTTTGAGAAACGGATGACCGAGACACAGTCTTTCAGAAGCATTAACTATAACCCCGGGTAGACAGTACCAACCTACATCCCCTACATCTGCTAGCCTACCACTAGAAGAGGTCATGCAACATACTCAACTATGCCAGAGCCCATAATGGCTTGTGGTTGCACACGTAAGTTTCTAGCATGAATAATCTTATGATCCCTTTGAGCCTGGGTGGTGGACCGTAGGATGATCACACAGGTCCTCCGGGATATCCTAGGACAACACTGGATTCTCCAGGTGTCCACAAGCAATCCACCCAGATGTGTGTTAAAGTTGCCACCTTAAGTTGAACCATTAATTAACAAACTCACATCTGTCATGGATACACTCAAACCCAATCCACGTCTATGTGCATAGCATGGCAATAGGCATAACGTAGAAGTAACTCCCAAGGGTTTGATAATAAAACAGGTAATAGGTTCTACCTCATCATCTACTTCCCAAACCCACATGTTAAGAGATCCTACTCATGCAATGTGTGAGGGTTCAAACAAATGCATAAAAACTGGGTAATAAAGGGGTATGATCAATGTGTTACTTGCCTTGCTGACGATCTGCAAATCCTAGAGACTCGTAGTAGCACGCTTCGCATTCCGAGAATTCTATCACAAACAAACAATAGCATACATAAGAAATAAAGCAAAGGTGCATGGTTAAAACCCAAGTAAGAAGATCTAACCAGAAAGTTCAACTGAAGACCTCCGGTTTGCAAAAAGAATCAAATCAAACGGAGCAACGAAACTAAAACTGCGAAAGAAACAAGATCCTATTACTAATCTGGACTAAAGTCAACTTTTATAGTACCAAAATATTTTTCAAGTTGGTTAAACAGAAAGAGGGCTTCGAGACTAAGATCTAGGCGCTTGTTTCACCTAATTTGGATAAACGAGCGAAAAGATACACTAGATCGAAGATTAGGGCAGAAATCACAATCGAAAATAATCGCGGAAAAACCATGGAAAAAGAAAAACTAACATACAGGCTAACGAATGAACGTTCGCTGTCTGTGACTAACGGATGAACGGCGTTCGTTAAAACGAACGTACGAACGAACGTCCGCTAAATAAATAAACTAACGGAAAAATCGATCTAATAAAAAAATGACCTAGGTTTTCGAAAAAAACCGAGCGGCTTTTTAACGAAAACCAGCGGCGGCGGGCGGCTACCTCGGCGAGGTCCGACGGGGTCGGCGGCGGCGGCCGCGAGCGGATCCGGCGGCGGGTCGGCGGAACGGGGCGGCGGCGGCGTAGCAAGGCGGCGTGGCGGCTGGCAGTGGCGCGGCGCTAGGGTTCGGGAGGCGCGCGTGGGCTGCGGGGTCGCGAGGCGCGGCTTATAAGAGGGCCGGCTTGGGGAGTCCTGGCCGGTTATGGCCCGGAGTTGGTTTGACTTTTTTTGTTTTTTTAAAACAGATTTCGCCGGAAAAATCCTAGAAAAATAAATAAGAATCTAAAAATACCAAAACAAATTTTTGCCGTCTAAATTGGATATTTAGAACAAGATGAACATTTTCTTGGCCCTAAAATGCAATATTGTAAAATGCATATTTTTCTAATTCAAATAAAATTGCAATAAAATCCAAATAAATTATTTATTTGATTTTAATATTTTTCCTCCAATATTTCATTTATTTTGGAGAAGTCATATTATCTCCTCTCATATATTTTGATATGAAATATTTTCGGAGAGAAAAATTAATTAAAACCAAAATGATCCTTGTTTCAATATTTGATAAGATTCAAATATGAAAACGTGAAATCCCCAACTCTATCCGAGGGTCCTTGAGTTGCTTAGGATTTCGAGGATCGCAAATCGAAAATGCAATAAAATATGATATGCATGAATGACCTATGTATAACATTCCAAATTGAAAATTTGGGATGTTACAAAACTATATCAGACTCCCAAGTTAGACGTGTCTTGTGAAAAGTGATTGTTGCAGGTTACACAACAGTACTACTTTGATGTAAGAACATGGTGTGATAGACAGATATTGTATGTTATAGAAACAGGAACACGTGTCTTATTCACAAGTATAATGTGTAAAGTAAGCAGATGGAAATTCAACAAAATTAGAAGCAATACAAGCTAGACATCATACATAACATGCAACCAGATATAACAGTGCCATGTTAGAGGGAGCACCTATGATGGTGGACAAGGGGGGGCGTGCTCATCATCAATACATTTACTTTGAGTGTCTATGCATGTGTTGTCTTCCAAATCTTGTTGGGGGGATGGCCGAGTAGAATGTGTAGAGGCCCTCCGTTTGGAATAAGCACCTTTATCCACTGCCTTGCTAATTTCCTTCTGCGTTATTGATTTTGCATTTTCAAGTAAAACCGACAAGAAAAAGCAATAAAATTCACTCTTCAAAACTCATTCATGCATGATACTGACAATCACTACCTTGATGTAAGGCAAACACATGATACAAGGATGGAATATGTACGAAAAAGTGGACGACATGGCATATTCACAACTATTTGTATAAACTAAGCAGAACTAATTTAATCAAATTACAAGCAATACAAGTGAGATACCATACGCAACATGCAAGACAATATCACACTACCAAGCTAGAGAGAGCATGTGGGATGTCGGTTCCGCCGGAAGAGCACCATCAGTTCCTGCCTTATTTTTTCCTTCCTATTTCTTAATTGTATTGCCTTGTCAAGTCCAACCCACAAGAAAAATGAATAAAAAATCGCTTTTCAGAACTCATTGATGCAGGATGGTGAAGGGCACTACTTTAATGTAAGGCGGGCATGATAGGACGATTAAATGTGTAAGAAAAAAGGACAGCATTGCATATTCACAGCTATGATGTGTAAACTAAGCAGAAGGCATTTCAACAAATTAGAAGCAATGAAAGCTAGACACCATATGAAAGATGCAACGAATATCACTCTATCAAGTTAAAATTGTCTCATCATAAGTGCCATTTCAACAAATTAGAAGTAGTACAAGCTAGAAAAGAATGCGAGATGTAACCTATATCACACTCCCAAGTCAAACGTGTCTTATGATAAGTGATTGTTGCAGGTTACACAACATTAGTACTTTGATGTAAGAACATGGTGTGATAGACAGATATTGTATGTTTTAGAAACAGGAACACGTGTCTTATTCACAAGTATAATGTGTAAAGTAAGCAGATGGAATTCAACAAAATTAGAAGCAATTCAAGCTAGACATCATACATAACATGCAACCACATATAACAATGCCAAGTTAGAGGGAGCACCTGTGATAGTGCACTAGGGGAGACGTGCTCATCATCAACACAGTGATGGCCCACAATTACATGGGATCAATTGTTGCCTTTTCGATAAGTAAGAGTGTCGAACCCAACGAGGAGCAGAAGGAAATGACAAGTGGTTTTCAGCAAAGTAATGTCTGCAAGTGCTGAAATTGTAAGTAACAGAGTAGTTTGATAGCAAGATAATTTGTAACGAGCAAGTAACGGCAATAGTAACAAAAGTGCAGCAAGGTAGCCCAATCCTTTTGAGGCAAAGGATAGGCCAAAACGGTCTCTTATAATAAGCAAAGCGTTCTTGAGGGTACACGAGATTTTCATCTAGTCACTTTCATCATGTTTGTTCGATTCGTTTGATAATTTGGTATGTGGGTGGACCAGTGCTTAGGTGTTGTTCTTACTTGAACAAACCTCCTACTTATGATTAACCCCCTTGCAAGCATCCGCAACTACGAGAAAAGTATTAAGAATAAATTCTAACCATAGCATTAAACTTTTGTATCCAATCGGTCCCTTACGGAATAGCGCATAAACTAGGGTTTAAGCTTCTGTCACTCTCGCAACCCATCATCTAATAACTACTCCACAATGCATTCCCTTAGGCCCAAATATGGTTAAGTGTCATGTAGTCGATGTTCACATGACACCACTAACGGAATCACAACATACATACTATCAAAATATCGAACACATATCAAGTTCACATGATTACTTGCAACACGATTTCTCCCGTGACATCAAGAACAAAAGTAACTACTCACAAATGATAATCATGCTCAAGATTAGAGGGGTATTAAATAGCATATTGGATCTGAACATATAATATTCCACCAAATAAACCATATAGTAATCAACTACAAGATGTAATCAACACTACTAGTCACCCACAAGCACAAATCTATTGTTCCGGTACAAAGATTGAACACAAGAGATGAACTAGGGTTTGAGAGGAGATGGTGCCGTTGAAGATGTTGATGGAGATTGCCGTCCCCAAGATGGGAGAGTTGTTGGTGATGATGATGACGATGATTTGCCCCTCCGGGAGGGAAGTTCCCCCGGTGGAATCGCTCCACCGGAGGGAAAAAGTGCTCCTGCCCAAGTTCCGCCTCGAGACGACGACGCTCCATCCCGAAAGTCCTCTCCTTATTTTTTCTAGGTCAAAATGACTTATATACCAGAAGATGGTTACCGGAGGTGGGCCGGGCTGAGCACAACCAGGCGCGCCCTGGTGTCTTGTGCTCACCAGGTGCCCCCCTCTAATGGTTATTTGCTCCAGTATTTCTTATTTATTCCATAAAAAATCCTCGTGAAGTTTCAGCTTGTTTGGAGTTGTGCAGAATAGGTGGCCTGACGTAGCTTTTCCAGGTCCAGATTTCGAGCTGCCGGAATTCTCCCTCTTTGTGTGAAACTTGCATATTATGAGAGAAAAGGCATTATAATTACTCCAAAAAGCATTATTATGCATAAAAATGTCATAAATAACAGTAGATAAACATGATGCAAAATGGACGTATCAACTCCCCCAAACTTAGACCACGCTTGTCCTCAAGCGAAAACTGAAATCGAAAAACATGTCCACATGCTTAGAGAGAGAGGTGTCGATAAAAACAAAATACGGGCGTAGAAGCATCGTGTGAATTATTATAACAACAAAAAACTTTAACATAAAACTTTTATCATAGAACTTTTATCATAGACTTCTCATGAATAAGTAACAATTCATCACACTATCGAAGTATAAAGCATAAACTCTATTGAAAACCAACAAACTATGTTCTCAGTAAACTTTGCAACTACAATTCATCATCTTTTTAGGAAGGGTCATGTATCGGATCCTTTAGGCAAGTCCACATACTCAACCATCATATTGTCTTCTATGATTGCTAACACTCACCACATACACATGAGCAAAACGTTTCAACCAGACACATAGAAAGATAGGGGCTTATAATTTCGCCTCCCAACGTATTCACCTCAAGGGTGATGTCAACAATAATAACTCATGCCACCCATATTCAACCAGACAAATGTGCCTAGATCTTTCCTCACCACATGATGCTTGCCAAAGGGGAAAAATAATAAGGATTAGAGAGAAAAACTTTGACTCTTGCATAAAAGTAAATACATAAAAGTAAAAGATAGGCCCTTCGCAGAGGGAAGCATAGGTTGCCATGTGCTTATTTGTTTGTATGCTCAACCCCTTAGTGCAAAAGAATGTCATGTTATATTGCCCCTTATGATAGCAACCTTTATTATGCAGTCTGTCTCTTTTTTTCTTTGCTACCACAAGTTCATACAACACTCAATTTTCTCTTACACTAAATGATCTAAGACTTTTAGAAGCAATTTTTATTGCCTTATTGCACCAATGACAACTTACTTGAGGGATCTTGCTCAATCCCTAGGTAGGTATGGTGGACTCTTGAAAATAAGATTTGGGTTTAAGGGTTTTTGGATGCACAAGTAGTATCTCTACTTGGTGCGGAGTTTTTGGCTAGCAAAGATAGGGGCAAGCACCACATGTTGAAGGATCTATGACAATATAACTTCTATGTGAATATGAACAAACATAAATCATTACGTTGTCTTCCTTGTCCAACGTCAACAATTTTGGCATATAATATTTTGATGGGGGCTCACAATCACAAAAGATTTCTAGGATAGTGTATTTATATGTGAATCTTCTCTTCCCTTATTAATTCTTTCATGAGTTAGATCATTGACCAATGCTATGTTTGTCAATCTCTAATAAAATTTTCTACTTATACTTTTGCTTATGTGGTGCCATCACCTACCATAAGATTAGCATATGATCTTTTTATTTATTTATTTCCTTTCTTTTTATTGAAACATGAATGTAAAGAAAGGAAGAACTCAAACTAAACTTTATATATCTCGCACATGATTACAAGGATAGGTCACTAAGCAAACTCTCGAAAAAAGGATCGAACTAAACTTTTATTCACCTAAAGCAAAAGATAACTATGGATCGAACTAAAATAAGTAAAGGAAAAAGATAGTGGGGGTGATACGATACCGGGGCACCTCCCCCAAGCTTGGCGGAAGCCAAGCGGAGTGCCCATACCCGATACTCAATTTTCTTTTGGTGATGAAGAAGAATGTGGTGGTGATGAAGTAGGGATCTTGTCCTCGGGTTTCCATGGCAGAGGTCTACCATCATAAGAGGAGGAATGAGTCTCACGGGTCCTGCAACTGGCAGCCCAACTCATACCTTTGAACCTCGTCTCATATTCAAAGAGTTGGTTTTGCAGGTCGTAGAGATCTGGCTTTGGAGGAAGTTGATTTGCTCGTTGAGGGTGAAGACGATGTCCTTCATGGACTTGCCATCCACATTGAGATCACGGATTAAGTGCATGATCATGAGGTGATTGGCATTGAGTCCACGCTCCACCATTCCCTTGCACCGGAAGACCTCCTACTCCATAGCTTCAAGCCTGGCCTCCACGGTTCCCGTCCCCTTGGGACCTTGCACATCACGGATGTGAAGCACCCCCTCATGCATCTGGATGACCTGAGGGTGCTGGACCACCTCCCGCAAATATGGGTTGATGATGTTCTTGAAGAACTTGTCCTTGGAGGAGCTTGAAGTGGCCATGGTAGATGGGATCTGACAGAAGACAACAAGGAAAAGAAAAACAGAAGATTTCTCCACGATACAGTGGTCAATAGGTTCAGGGGTATATAAAGATTTTTTATCTTGGGGTACAAGCAAACGGAAGAAAAATGGAGTCCGGAAGGTACCCGAGGTGGGCACAACCCACCTGGGCACGCCTGGTAAGCCAGGCGCGCCGTGGTGTCTTGTGCCCACCAGGGTCACTTTCCCCGTAGTTTATCATTTTCCTATTTTTTGTTATTTTCAAAAGCAAACAGGAAATATTTTTGCAGATTTTTTGAAGTCCGTTTACTTACCGTATCATGTACCTCCTCTTTTTCACGATTCTAGAGTGTTCCGGAAGGTCTCCTTTATGTGTTCTTCAGGTGTCATAGTTTGGATAATATTGCTTTCAACATTAATGGGTACCTGAGATATAATGTTTTATTCGTTGCCCATTAACAACCTTCGGGTTAGTACATTCGACATTATTTATTTTGGTAGCTCCAGATCGATAAACCTCCTCGATAACATAGGGTCCTTCCCATTTGGAGAGGAGTTTTCCTGCAAAGAATCTAAAACGAGAGTTGTACAAAAGAACATATTCTCCAACTTTGAACTCATGCTTTTGGATTCTTTTTATCATGCCACCTTTTAACCTTTTCTTTAAATAACTTGGCATTTTCATAAGCTTGGGTTCTCCATTCATCTAATGAGCTAATATCAAATAACCTCTTTTCACCGGCAAGTTTGAAATCATAATTGAGTTCTTTGATTGCCCAATATGCTTTATGTTCTAACTCAAGACGCAAATGGCAAGCTTTTCCATAAACCATTTTATAAGGAGACATACCCATAGGATTTTTATATGCTGTTCTATAAGCCCAAAGTGCATCGTCTAATTTCTTAGACCAATTCTTCCGGGACCTATTGATAGTGTTTTGCAAAATTAATTTTATTTCTCTATTGCTAAGTTCAACTTGACCACTAGACCGAGGATGATAGGGTGATGCAATTCTATGGTTAACATCATACTTGGCAAGCATTTTACGGAAAGAACCCTGAATAAAATGTGAACCACCACCAGTCATTAAATATCTGGGGACTCCAAACCTTGGGAAAATAACTTCCTTAAGAATTTTAATAGAGATGTTGTGATCAACACTACTGGTTGGAATAACTTCTACCCACTTAGTAACATAATCAACAACAACCAAAATATGAGTATACCCATTAGAGGAAGGAATAGGTCCCATGTAGTCAAATCCCCAAACATCAAATGGTTCATCAGCAAGTTAATAATTCATAGGCATTTCTTGACGCTTACCGATATTACCTATTCTTTGACATTCATCACAAGATAAGACAAACTTACGGGCATCCTTGAAGAGAGTAGGCAATTAGAACCCAGATTGCAATACCTTGTGAGCAGTTTTGTCTCCCGCATGATGTCCTCCATAAGATTCGGAGTGACATTTCCATAGGATTTGTCCCTATTCATGCTCAGGTACACAACGCCTAATAATACCATCCACCCCTTCTTTATAAAGATGTGGGTCATCCCAAAAGTAATGTCTTAAATCATAGAAGAATTTTTTATTTTGTTGGTATGTAAAGCTAGGTGGTAAATATTTAGCAACAATATAATTAGCATAGTCAGCATACCAAGGAGTGTTATGAGAAACATTTATTGCAGCTAACTGCTCATCAGGAAAACTATCATCAATAGGTAGTGGGTCATCAATAAAATTTTCAAGCCTATACAAGTTATCAGCTACGGGGTTCTCTGCTCCTTTTCTATTAGTGATATGTAAATCAAATTCTTGTAGCAAGAGAACCCATCGAATAAGTATAGGTTTAGCATCTTTTTTTCCATAAGATATTTAATAGCAGCATGATCGGTGTGAAAAATTACTTTTGAATCAACAATGTAAGATCTAAATTTATCACAAGCAAACACCACTGCTAGAAATTCTTTTTCAGTAGTAGCATAATTTTGTTGAGCACTGTCTAGATTTTTACTAGCATAATGAATAACATTTAGTTTCTTATCAACTCTTTGTCCTAGAATAGCACGAACAGCGTATTCACTTGCATCACACAAAATTTCAAAAGGCAAGTTCCAATCAGGTGGTTAAACAATAGGTGCAGAAATTAAGGCTTTCTTGAGTGTTTCAAAGGCTTCTAAACAATCATCATCAAAAACAAAAGGAACATCCTTTTGCAAAATATTTGTAAGGGGCCTAGAAATTTTAGAGAAGTCTTTGATAAATCTCCTATAGAAACCAGCATGACCTAGGAAACTACGAATAACTTTGATATCTTTAGGACATGGCATTTTCTCAATTGCATCAACCTTAGATTTGTCCACCTCAATACCTCTTTCAGAAATTTTATGGCCGAGAACAATACCTTCATTAACCATAAAGTGGCACTTCTCCCAATTCAAGACAAGATTTGTTTGCTCGCATCTCTGCAAAACTCTATCAAGATTGCTTAAACAATCATCAAAAGACTTCCCATAAACAGAAAAGTCATCCATGAAAACCTCAACAATCTTTTCATAAAAGTCAGAGAATATAGCAATCATACATCTTTTAAAGGAAGCAGGTGCATTGCATAAACCGAAAGGCATACATCTATAAGCATAAGTTCCAAAGGGACAAGTAAAAGTGGCCTTTTCTTGATCAGGTTGAGAAACAGGTATTAGTGAAAACTAGAATATCCATCAAGGAAGCAGAAATGTGTGTGCTTAGATAATCTTTCTAGGATTTGATCAATAAAAGGTAGAGGGTAATGATCTTTCCTAGTTGCTTTGTTTAATTTTCTAAAATAAATTACCATTCTATAGCCTGTAACAATTCTGTGTTAAATAAGTTCATTCTTATCATTAGGAACAACAGTAATACCTCCTTTCTTAGGGACACAATGAACATGACTTACCCATCTACTATCAGCTATAGGATAGATTCTACCTGCTTCCAGAAGTTTTAATATTTCCGTTCTTACCACTTCCTTCATCTTCGGATTTAACCGACGTTGGTGGTCAACAACGGGTTTATGTAAGTGCATCTAGTGCAACCCCTAGTTGGTTTTGGAGTATTGACGACAAACTTGGTTGAGGGACTAATGTGTTTGTGAGAATTGCAGGATAACACAGGTAGTAGTCCCTCATTGAGTCGGTTTACCTACCGGAGATGACCCCTAAAAATGTATGAAGACAATGGTGGTATGTGAAGATATTCACATTGAAGACTATGACAAGAGAAGGCATTGCATGAAGACTATGGAGCGCGAAGACTTAGTTGTTTCGTTGTTTCCTTTTCTTCTTTGTTGAGTCGTTGGAACCACCGTACTGTTAAGTGGGGTCCCAGTGAACAAAGTCAGAGTGAATGAAGTGATGCTCAACCAAAATCCTATGTCTTCGAGCGAAGACAATGAGAGCAAATCGTATCTAGAGCTGGATGAGTCAGCTTTACTTGTAGCCCAAGTAAAGTTGCCGCGTGTGTTTGAAATCTGACCGTTGGAACACGTGTCAGTTCCTTAGTGACCCAGGGTCATTTCGAACAAATCAGGTCGGGTTGCCTAGTGGCTATAAATAGCCCACCCCCTACACCGTAAATTGGTGGCTGCTCAGAGTTAGTGCACGGCTTTTGTCGTTTGAGAGCAACCCACCTCCGAAGTTTTTGAGAGAGAGAAATCCTTGTGAGGACAAAGCCCAAACACCCAGAGCCAAAGAGTGTTAGGCATCACTGAAGTCTTTCTGTCCGCGTGACCTGAAGACTTGTTACACTTGAGGACTGTGAATCCTCCAGCCGGTAAGGCGTCGCATTCTGAGCATCCAAGAGTCATTGTGGATCGCCGTGAACGAAGTCTGTGAAGGTTTGGAAGTCTACCTTGAAGACTTACCAGAGTGATTGGGCGAGGACTGGGTGTCCTTAGCTCAAGGGGAATAAGGTGAAGACGCAGTCTTCTGAGTTGAATCTCAGCCTCCCTAACCAGACGTACAGTTGTCACAGCAACTGGAACTGGTCCAACAAATCCTGTGTCCTCAACAAGTGACTGGTTCTATCCTCTCCCTCTCCTTACTTACAGTTCGTCTTCGTGAAGTCATTGCCTATTTGCTTTACCTATTTGTCTTCACTGTGTGACTACTATCGTTGTTTGGCTCCATACCATCTTCCATCCTGATCCTTACTACCTAGCTGCTATTAGTCTTCGTGCTTTCACTTCATTGCATACTTGACTATGGGTTGCTTAGTGTAGTTTACCTTTCGCTGCATATCAATAGGTTCATTTCTATTGTTTGTCTTCGAAACTCTCATGTTTTGAAGACTTTCATAAAAATCGCCTATTCACCCCCCCTCTACTCGATTACTAGCACTTTCAATTGGTATCAGAGCAAGGTACTCCCTTGTTCTGTGTGATTCGGTTTAACCACCTGGAGTTTTATCTATGTCGACTGCAGGGATAATCAAAGTCTCCGCTGCTTGCCCCGTCTTCGATGGAACTGAATATCCCTACTGGAAGAATAAGATGCCCATGCATCTTGAAGCCATTGATGTCGACCTCTGGTATGTCGTCAAGAATGGCGTTCCCAAGACTGGTGAAGGTGTCACCCCTGCTGATGTCAGGAAGTTTATTCAACTGGATTCTACTGCCAAGAACATCATCTGTGGTCATCTGACCAAAGGACAGTATGGCCGTGTGAGTGCTCTGGAAACGTCAAAGCTAGTCTGGAACTGGCTCTCCAAGGTCAATGAAGGCGTCTCAACCTAGAGAGATCAAAGGATCAGTGTTCTTCGCAACCTCTTCAACCGCTTCAAGAGAAACGACAATGAGAATGTCCAGCTCACGTTTGATCGGCTCACTGACATCACAAATGAGCTTCATGCTCTCGGCGTCACTGAGATCACCAAGGATGAAATTGTCAAGACACTACTGTCGGAGTAAGTGGCCACGGGTAGCCAAACCGGCTACCCCTGGCTCTTCAGAAAATTTATCAGGCCTTTGGGCCTTCAAGCACTCCAAGCATTTGGGCCGCCTTCCCGGGCCGGCTACCACTAAAGCTGACTCCCGGAAGGCGACCCAGCCTCACCGACTCCAAGAAGCCGGCCAAGAGAAACGCCGACTCCTAGAAGCCGGCCGAGACCACAACCGCCCCTACATAACGACGACCTGACGGGGCATGGCCACAGTGCGGCCCACGACCCCCGAAGCCCGAGGCAGGCATGGTTACAGGAGGCCGTACGGGAGGGATGTCTCCCGTGCGGCCGGGCACTGTAGCCACGCCAGCTACGACGTCATCCACGACCCACTCCTGCACGGCCCAAGGACTGCGGGCCCCTTCAGCCAGAGGGAGGTGCGAAGGCGGCCCGGCCTTTCCTAGTCGGCCAGGAGCCTAGCCGGCCTCCAGAAGCCGGCGACTCCCTTCCTCAAAGCAGGAGCCCATTTAAGGAGACAAGACGAGGCGAGGCTACAGTGATAGCCCCCGACGCGGATCACTGTAGCCACGCTTACCCCGACAAAGCCCTCATCATCAGAGGCGCGACTACAGTAAGCAGCCGCCGACAAGACCCTAGGCGGTGGGGCCGGCCTGCCGACCGAGTAGCCGGCAGCCGGCGGGACCCAGCAGCCGGCGGAGAAGCCGGCGAGCATAGACACTGACGGATGGGACCCGTTCCCAGTCGGATTACCATTGTACCCCCGGGGGGTAGGCCTATATAAACCCCCCGGAGCACCCATGCAAAGGGTTCGCTTCTGGTGGGCACCTCTGCATGTTTGGCTTCCAAGCATAGCACACGCACACACACCATAGATAGAGAGAAGCAAGAGCTAGCCTCGTTCTTCTTCTCCCTTGATCCCAACAGCTCTAGGAGCGATTGTAGCTACTCTTTATCGAGCTAGTGATCATGCGGAGACCCCGCAGAGCAGGACTAGGGGTGTTATCTCCTCGGAGAGCCCCGAACCTGGGTAAGATTCGCCGGCGTGCATGTCTTCGCCTCATCCCGTTTCCAGGCACCGGCGACGTTTTATTGGCTCCCACAATGATAAGCCATCCTTTGGCATATGTCGCACCAACCACCCGACATTTGGCGCCCACCATGGGGCCAGGTGCACCGTCGTCCGGAGACCTGTTCTGGACGGGAACCTTCTTCCTTCCCCGCGAGCGCAGCCAGCCTGCTGCGCCCGATGGCGCTTGCCCCGACGCGCTGCAAGGCGTCGACGACGCCTGCGCAGCGAGCCGCCTCGCCGATCTGCTCGGCGAGACTCGCATCTCCGACGAGCCTGCGTCCGACGCAGGCACCGACTACTCCGAGAGCCGCCTCGTCAGCCTCCTCGACCAACTTCACGTCTCCAGCGAGCCTGCTGCGGACATGGAGTCTGTCGGCTCCACCGACCCGATGCTCATCGACTCCGACACCGCGTCGCTCGACGCCTACCCCTCCGACGTGGTGGTCTTCGACGACCCACTCCCTCGAGCTGACAGCGGCAGCAGCGCTGTCACCGAAGTGCTGGTCATCAGCCACGTCTCCAACTCGGGCGGGAGCGCCCGCGACGCTCAGCAAGCAGCGATGCACGACCTCTCCATCCCCCTCCCGGCCGACGCCGACGCCGAGACCCTGGAGGCACGCCGTCTTGCCCTCATCACGGAGAGCAAGAAGATAGCCTCGATGAGACGCCTCACCGAGGCCCACCAGCACGAAGTCGACCGCGCCGCCTTCGGGACGCCGCCGCCGAGCGGCCCGAGCCGAGCCGGCTTCGTCCAGAAGCGCGGCAGCCGTTGCCAGCATGCTGGGCGCAGATCGCCCCGTCTACGCCACCCCGCTCGAGAATCTGCGAGCTGCTCAGGCGGCAGCAGAGGAGCTCAATGGGCTGGGAGCCGATGAGCTCCCCTACATGACAAGACGGATCCAGCAGCTGATCGATGCGGCTGCAGAACGGCACGAAGCCGGCGCCCGAGCTGATAGCCATCCCCCGCGCCAGGAGCACGCCGCGACGTCCCGCTCGCCGACTGCGGGCGGCACGCGCCAGAAGAAAGACAAGGAGCCGGCTGCCAGCCGCAGCCGGACCCGCATCACTATCGAGTGCGACGCGGAAGGCCGCCCTCGGGCGGTTGAACATCAGGGAAACCTGCCTCCTCCCCCGCCTCGAAGAGAAAGACGCCTCACTCCGCCGCCCATCACACATCCGACTCTTGGCGACCGACTCGGCCGCCGAGAAGGAGTCGGCGAGAGTGACGCCCGCCACAGGATCGACCGCCTTGCTCGGTCCCTGGCGTTAGAAGAAGACGATGTCGGCCCGCCATGCTTTGGCCCCCGCATCCGCGACGAGCCCTTCCCCAAAGGGTTCTCGCTCCCCAGAGACACGCCCAAGTACAACGGCTCGGTGAAGCCGGAAGATTGGCTCATCGACTACTCCACGGCCGTCAGCATCGCCAACGGCAATCGGCGCGTCGCCGTGAAGTACGTCCCCTTGATGCTGCAAGGGACGACGCGCACGTGGCTCAACAGCCTCAAGCCATACAGCATCAACAGCTGGCTGGACTTCACCGAGGTTTTCGTCCGCAACTTCACTAGCACCTACAAGCGGCCTCCCAAGCCTCGCCAGCTCTCCCTCTGCGTCCAAGGGCCCAACGAGTCGACCCGCGGCTACCTCACGCGATGGGCCGAGCTCCGCAACTCCTGCGAGGGAGTGCATGAGGTCCAGGCCATCGAGTACTTCACTGCCGGGTGCCGAGAGGGCACCCTCCTCAAGCACCGACTCCTCTGCGACGAGCCGGCTACCCTCGATGAGTTGCTGATCACCGCCGACAAGTACGCCACTGCCGACTCCTCCATGAAGACCGAGCTCCGAGTGGACGCCTCGGGGAAAGTGGTCGCCCCGGCTCCCAAGCAGCCGGCTGGCGACCCAAACCGGCGCCCCTACCAGAACGACCGCAAGCGCAAGGGTCCCATGCCGACTTCCTCCAGTCGGCAGGTGGCCACCATTGAAGACGAGCAGCCCGAAGAGCGGCCTGCTCCCAAGAAGAAGGGAGGTCGGCCGCCCTGGCAGCCGTCCTTCTCCTACGAACAAGCACTCGATGCTCCCTGCAAGTTCCACAGCGGCGCGAAGCCGTCCAACCATACAACACGGAAATGCCATTGGCTCACCCGCATCACCAAGGGCGAAGGGATGGTGCCGCCTCCGCCTCCCGGCCCGCCGCCTCCAGCTCCCCCGCAAGCGGCGGCCCGGCCGGCAGTCGGCGCCATCCAAGACGAGTTCCCTGAAGCGCACGACGCCTACGTTGTCTTCACAAGTCAAGTCGACGACAAGCGCAGCCGACGCCGGCAGCACCAAGAAGTAAATGCAGTCGCCTCTAGCACCGCCGAGTTCATGCATTGGTCGGAAAAACCAATCAGCTGGAGCCAGGCCGACCACCCAGAGGTGATGCCTTCGCCTGGCTCCTATGCTATGGTTTTGGACGTCACCCTTGCGACTTAGAGGCGAGCTGCCAGATTTTCCCGCGTCCTGATAGACGGCGGAAGCAGTATCAACATACTGTACCGCGACACCATGGACAAGCTGAACATCAAAGCAAGGCAGCTCATGCCGAGCCGCACTGTCTTCCATGGTATCGTACCCGGCCTATCTTGCTCTCCAATCGGCAAGATCAAAATGGATGTTCTCTTCGGAGACAAAGATCATTTTCGCCGGGAAGCAATATGGTTCGAGGTGGTGGACCTGGAGAGCCCCTATCATGCGCTACTTGGCTGACCTGCTTTGGCCAAGTTCATGGCTGTGCCCCATTATGCCTATCTGAAGATGAAGATGCCGAGCTCGAAGGGGATCATCACGGTAGCCGGCGACTACAAAAAGTCCATCGAGTGTGCCATGGCCAGCAGCCGGCTGGCCGAGTCCCTCGTGGTGGCGGAAGAGAAGAAGATGCTGGAATGGGTTGTGGCCATGGCCGGCAAGCAGCCGACCTTGTCCCCCAACCCCAAGGACTGTGATGCGCAGGGCTCCTTCCAGCCTGCCAAAGAGACGAAGAAGATACCTCTAGACCCGGAGCACCCGGAGAGGTTCGCCGTGATTGGGGCGAACTTGGACAGTAAATAGGAAGGCGAGCTCGCCGACTTCCTCCGTGAGAATCGAGACATCTTTGCATGGTCCCCAAAGGATATGCCGGGCGTCCCGAAGGATTTCGCCGAGCACAAGTTACATGTCCGAGCTGATGCGAAGCCGGTCAAGCAACCCCTCCGCCGACTATCAGAAGAGAAGCGAAGAATCGTGGGAGAAGAGATAGCCCGGCTCCTCGCAGCCGGCTTCATCATGGAAGTGTTCTTTCCAGAATGGCTTGCCAATCCAGTTCTGGTTTTGAAGAAGAATAACAAGTGGCGCATGTGTATAGACTACACAAGCTTGAACAAGGCCTGCCCAAAGGATCCATTTGCTTTGCCACGGATTGACCAAGTGATAGACTCCACAGCCGGATGCGAGCTGTTAAGTTTCTTGGATGCATACTCAGGATATCATCAGATCAAGTTGGACCCGGCTGACCGCCTCAAGACTGCCTTCATCACACCCTTTGGAGCTTTCTGCTACCTGACAATGACATTCGGCTTGAGAAACGCCGGTGCCACTTTTCAGCGTTGCATGCAGAAATGTCTCTTGAAACAACTCGGCAGAAATGCCCACGTCTACGTAGACGACATTGTGGTGAAGACAGAGAAGCGCGGTACCTTGCTGGAAGACCTGAAGGAAACATTTGGCAACTTGCGCCGATTCCAGATCAAGCTCAACCCCGAGAAGTGCGTGTTCGGAGTACCAGCCGGCCAGCTGCTAGGCTTCCTGGTCTCCGAACGCGGCATTGAGTGCAACCCTGTCAAGATCAAGGCCATCGAGAGGATGGAGATACCCACCAAGCTGCGAGATGTGCAGAAGTTCACTGGCTGCTTAGCCTCCCTGAACCGTTTTATCAGCCGACTAGGAGAGAAGGCCCTCCCCCTGTACCGACTCATGAAGAAGTCCACTCACTTTGAGTGGAATGATCAAGCCGACCAAGCCTTCCACGAGTTGAAGAAAATGTTGACCACTCCGCCCGTCCTGGCTGCGCCGACTGAGAAGGAGCCCATGCTCCTCTACATCGCCGCGACAAGCCGAGTCGTCAGCACTGTTGTTGTGGTCCAGCGCCTGGAGGAAGGCCGAGCCCAGCTGGTCCAGAGGCCGGTCTACTATCTCAGCGAAGTACTATCTAGCTCGAAGCAAAACTACCCGCACTACCAGAAGATGTGCTATGGGGTGTACTTCGCTGCCAAGAAATTGAAGCCCTACTTCCAAGAGCACCCCATCACGGTCGTGTGCACTGCCCCGCTCGCCGAGATCATAGGCAGCCGGGATGCATCCGGCCGGGTGGCCAAATGGGCCATTGCCTTGGCGCCTTACACGATTTTCTATCAACCCCGCACCGCCATCAAGTCGCAAGCATTGGCCGACTTCCTCGTCGACTGGGCCGAGACCCAGTACTTACCGCCGGCTCCGGACTCTACCCATTGGCGGATGCACTTTGACGGGTCCAAGATGCGCACCGGCTTGGGAGCCGGCATCGTCCTCACCTCTCCTAAAGGCGACAAGCTCAAGTACACGCTGCAGATCCACTTCGCCGCCTCCAACAACGTGGCCGAGTACGAGGCGCTCGTACATGGGCTCCGGCTAGCCAAAGAGCTCGGCATACGCCGGATCCTGTGCTACGACGACTCCGACTTAGTGGTCCAGCAATCATCTGGCGATTGGGACGCCAAGGACGCGAACATGGCGAGCTACCGCTTCCTCGTCCAGCAAATAAGCGGATACTTCGAAGGGTGCGAGTTCCTTCATGTGCCAAGGGCCGACAACGACCAAGCAGATGCCCTAGCACGGATCGGCTCCACCCGACAAGCCATACCGACTGGCGTCTCCCTCCAACGCCTCCTCAAGCCGTCCATCAAGCCGTCTCCAGAGTCGGACTCCATCTTCGTACCGCCTGCGCCAGAAACAGCCGGATCCGGCTCAAGAAATCCCGCAGGCGGCACGGGGACTTCGACGACTGCACTGGGAACTGACGTAGTCGCACCCGGCCCAGGGACCTCAGAGCCCGGCCCGGGGACTGCAGCAGTCGGCCCGGGGACTGCAACGACGCAAGAAGCGGTGGCCGACTCCAACTCCACGCCACCCAACCCACCCACCCGAGTCATGGTGGCCACAATAACAGCAGAAGAAGTCACAGCTCCCTCATGGGCCCAGCCCATCCTCAAGTTCCTAGTCAGCAGAGAGCTGCCGACTGATGAGATCGCAGCAAGACTAGTGCAACGACGAGCTGCAGCATACACAATAATCAACAGGGAGCTTGTGAAGCGCAGCGTCACTCGAGTCTTCCAGCGTTGCGTCGAGCCAAAAAAAGGAGTGGCAATCCTCAAAGACATCCACCAAGGCGAATGCGGCCACCACGCCGCCTCAAGATTCCTCGTGGCCAAGGCTTTCCGCCATGGGTTCTTCTGGCCGACTGCCTTGGAGGATGCTAAAGAAATAGTAAAGAGCTGCAGAGGGTGTCAAGTCTTCAGTTCCAAACAACACCTGCTGGCTTCCGCCCTCAAGACCATTCCCCTCACCTGGCCTTTTGCCGTCTGGGGACTGGACATGGTAGGCCCTTTCAAGACAGCCCGCGGTGGCATGACACACCTGCTCGTTGCGGTGGACAAGTTCACAAAGTGGATCAAAGCCAAGCCCATCAAGAAGCTGAACGGGCCGACTGCCGTGACATTCATCACCGACATCACCACTCGGTACGACGTGCCGCACAGCATCATCACCGACAATGGCACAAACTTCGCCAAAGGCGCGCTGGAACGTTTCTGCGCCACACAGGGCATCCGACTGGACTTAGCGTCCATTGCCCACCCGCAGTCAAACGGCCAGGTCGAGCGAGCAAATGGACTTATCCTCTCCGGCATCAAACCCCGACTGGTTGTACCACTGGAGCGATCGGCCGGCTGCTGGCTCGAAGAGCTGCCGGCTGTCCTCTGGAGTCTGCGCACTACACCCAACAAGTCAACCAGCTTCACTCCATTCTTCCTCGTGTACGGTGCCGAGGCTGTCATCCCAACAGACATCGAGTTCGACTCGCCTCGGATCACCATGTACACGGAGGAGGAAGCCAAAGAAGCAAGAGAAGACGGCGTCGACCTACTGGAAGAAGGCCGGCTATTAGCCCTCAGCCGGTCCACCATCTACCAGCAAGGCCTGCGCCGCTACTACAACCGCAAGGTCAAGCCAAGATCCTTCCAAGAGGGCGACCTTGTGCTCCGGCTGATCCAGCGAACAGCCGGCCAGCACAAGCTCTCGGCCCCTTGGGAAGGCCCCTTCGTCGTCAGCAAGGCACTCGGCAACGACTCCTACTACTTGATCGACGCGCAAAAGCCAAGAGCACGCAAGAGAGACGACTCCAGCAAGGAGTCGGAGCGACCATGGAACGCAAACCTCCTAAGACGATTTTACAGCTGAAAAGCAGTATGTATCACGCTACCCCTTTTGTATTAAGTTACAAACCAACAGGCCCCCCGAACAGTACTCGGGGACTGCCTTTTATTTATCTATGGATGACGAGTGTCATATCCATGAATGTCTTATTACATTTTGAATTCTTGTCCGGCACCGGGTCCGACTAGTCGGCCCGGGGACTGGCCGCCTTAAGCTATATTATAAGTTCTTCCCGAAGTCAGCAAAGTAGTGCGCCGGCTCCCCAGTCCTCTCTTGTTGAAAGTCGCAGCTCAAAGAACTGACTGTCCGACTAGCAAGAGAGAAGACAGAAAGGACGCCCACACGAAAACGGCTAAGGAACAACTAACCTATATAGCAAAAAGACGGCCTCTATATACGCCTGCCGACTGTCACAACAGCCGGCTGGCCGGCTTCCTAAAAACTTAGCTTAAGTCCGACCGAGCTAAAAAGTACTTCCCCCTCCCCAATCGGCCAGGCACTCCCCGGCTACAGATTGCAGAGCAACTGTTTGACTAGGGAGGCGGCAACCAAGGGAGGGTGGCAAAGGAAAAAAGCAGAAGGACAAAAAGCGAAAGTACAAGGAAAGACCGATTGCATAACTTATATACATAAAGCCGCCTAAAGGCTGGCAACAGAATTAAGTTTGAATACACCCAGTGGGTGGAACTGCGCAGACTTAACCAAAAACATTGTTCAAAAGTAACAAGACAGGAAACAAAAGAAAGAAGACAAAGGCGCGAAGGCCGAGTTGGTCGGTGAAGGCAGCTCGCCGGCTGAAGGAGTGGCCGCCTAGCTGGTCCCGGCTTGACCGCCTCCCGCGACAGGAGATGCACTCGCACGCAGCGTAGTGCTGGAGGCGCGGTCAGGCTGGCCGGCTGCTCCACCAGCCGGCTCGACGTCTTCACCCTCCTCCTGCTCCTCTTCGCCCTCGTCGCTGGAGTCGATCTCCTCCGCCGAGTCCTCGCCGCACGCCGGGTCCAGCCCGAACCAATCTTCCGGCTGGGTGACTCCATTGTCGTCCACCTCGGGGGCGAAGACGTTGGTGTCGGTGTAGTCGGCGATTGCCGAAGCCCGTCGAATGATGGCCGGCCGCGCCGGCTCCAGCTCCGCGTCGGCTTGCTGCCGCCAGGTGGCCAGCTGGTCCAGATTCAGGCCTGGGTACCAGGCCTTGACGAACTCCAGCGCCCGCCCGGCGCCGGAGCGAGCCGCTGACGCCTTCCAAGCCTCGAAGCGCCCGACGGCCACCTCCAGCCAGTCGGCGGTCCGACTGGGAGTGCGCGGGATCACATGGCCGGGCCAGAGGGCGGCCAGGACCTGCGACCCGGCACGCTGAAGCCGGCGGAGCAGCCTCTGAGCCGGCTGGATACGAGCCCGGATCGCCAGGAGCCGCTCCTCCAGCGAGCGGCCGGCAGTCGGCGAAATCTCGAAGCCGGCTTGCCTCTTCGCCTGGCGACGAGCTTCGATGGCCTGGTTGGCGGCAGTGGAATAGCCGGGGAAGTACTCTGCGCAGAAAAGAAAAGAAGAACCCCAAATCAGAAAAACAAGTCAAAATGACAGATGGCAAGAAAGGACGAAGGGGTAGACGACTTACCGTCAACCAGATCCTCAATCTGGCCATAGCCAGAGACCAGAGTCTGCCTGGCTTCGTCCCAGGCGGCCGCCTCCGTCTCGAACTCAGCCTGGAGGGCGGCTTCGCGGTCCTGCGCGGCCTTCAGCGCCGCCTTGTGGCTTTCCTCCTGGTCGGCCAGCTTCTTGACCAGGCGGTCGCGCTCCTGCACCAAGGCGGCGAGCTCCGCGTCCTTGGCACGAAGAGCAGTCTGGGACTCCCCCAGCTGTGCCCTCAGACTGGCGTTGGCCGCTGCAGAGACAGAAGAAGAAGAACAATGAGAAATCATCAAGGAAGATCCGAGCCGACTGCTCAGCAGTCGGCCCGAATCTCGGGGACTACACCCAGTGGGTGCGCTGACGCGCCCCCACATGAGATAGAGATCAAGTCACATACCTCGGCTTTCAGTGAGATCGGCGGTCTTCTGCGTCAGCTCCCGAGCCTGGGAGTTGAAGGCGGCCGCTCGGAGGTTGTGGTAGTCCTGCAAGATGGACAGAAGACCGAAGTAAGAACAAAAATAGCAAAGGCAAATCCACCAAGAAGTTCCAAGCCGCCTGCTCAGCAGCCGACTCGGAACTCGAGGACTACACCCAGTGGGTGCGCTGACGCGCCCCCACGAGAAAAGTCAAGGGCAAAATTGAGAATACGAACCCGGATGGCTGCCCGCGTGGCGAGAAATTCGTCGGTGAACTGCCTCAGCGTCGCGGCTTGGTTCTGGAGCCGGGTCCGGACGTCTTGTGCAGCGATGTTCACCACGGCTCTCCCTCCGCCTGGCGTCCACCTGGAGGTAGCGCTGGCCGCCTCCGCGTCTCGGGCCGACGAGCTGGAGCCCACGGCCGGCCGTGGCTCCGACGCCGCCTTATGCGGCTCCGACGCGGCCTTCCCTGCGCGCGGCTTGGCGGAACCCGGACTGCCACCTCAGCTCCCGCGGCCGGCTCGCCTTCCGCCGACCGTGCGAGCGCAGGCTCGGTCTGACCACCTTGGGCCGCCCTAGTCGGAGGAGTCAGCCCCGGCGCCTTCCTCACGAAGATGACGTCGTCGCCGCTCCCGCCCAGACCCGGCTGGGAACCGCTGGCTCCCCCTGGCGAGGGATCCGCGTCCCCGGGCGCCATGGCGCGCAGGGGGGTGACCATCAAGGCCTCCCCTGCCGCCGCTTCGGCCTCGGCCTCTGCCTGGGCCTTGGCTGCAGCCTCGGCGAGCGCCTTCGCCGCCTCCTCGTCCCGAGCTGCCTGGGCGGCGGCTGCCTTCCGTGCCTCCGCCTCCCGCGCTTCCTGCTCCTCCCGCACCTCCCGCGCGTTCCTTTCCGTCGCCTCCAGGAGGGCGGCGCGGGGATCTACGCGGCGGGTGGTGCTCCCAGAGCCCCCTGGTGACTCGACAACGGAGCCGGCAGCCGCCCGCTCGAGTGACAGTGGAGCTCTGATCAAAGAAAAGAAGACAAAGGTTCAGAAGACCACCCAAGAAAAGAAAGAAGGAGAATACACAGAAAGAAAGAAAGCTTACGCTGACACAGCCTGCGGCTGCTTCACCACTTTGCGGAAGCGAGTCGCCTTCGCGGCCGCTTCTTCCCACCTGGTGGTTGCCGCCCCACCCCTCGGCTTCTTCGTCCGGCTACCGAACATGCCCTGGGTGGCACGACGTTTCTGGCCTCTACCCCGAACAGGCTGCGCGCCGGAGGAGCCCGCGCCGCGTCCGGAGGCTGGCTGGCGGGGCGGGACGACTTCGGCTTCGTCCTCGTCCGGCCAATCGTCGAAGGTGGCGGAGAACCCGGCGCCGCCTGCTTCGCCGCCGGCTTGGCCACCAGCCGGCTCGGCGGCTTCCTCCATATGGACCGCCCCCAGATCGGGGTCCTCCTGGTCGTGCTCGGTCCGGTCGGGGGCGAAGCGGCGCTCCACGTCCGCCCCGCCGGCCGGCCGAAGCAGAGGATTCTGTCAAAAGAGCGAACCGACTGAGTTAGAGTCGGCCCGGAGGAACTCGGCGACAAAGAGAAAAAGAGAAGGGGAGCGTACCGTAGGCGGAGGATTGGCGCGGCTGTATGGCTCCTTGCCGAATTGCCAGTCGTCGGGAAGCTGGCAGTTGGCGAGGTAGTTCACCATGTCGGCAGCGTCGGCCTGCGGCATCTCCTTGGTACACATCCGGCTCGGATCGAGCTGGCCGCTCATCTGACAGATCAGATGAGGCCGGCTCTGGAGCGGGAGGACCCGGCGCATGACGAACGCGGCCAGGAGGTCGGGCCCCGTCAGGCCCTCCGTCTGGACCATCACCCGCAGGCGGGCGATGGCGGCATTTCCTCCCTGCGACAGCGTCACCGCCCGGAAGGACCACTGGGGCAGCCTCCCCGCCGGCTGGCCGGCTACGTAAGCCGGCAGGTTGACGTAGTCGCCCCGTGGAGCGATGTTCCGCACGTAGAAGTATGACTTCTGCCACTTCTTGACCGATTGGATCAGCGTGATGACGGGGAAGGGGTTGTCGGCGCCCGATCTCCGTGACGCGATGAAGGCACCAGTGTGGGCCGGCACGCCCTTGCTGCGTGTACCCAGCTTCGACTGGAAGAACTCCCCCCAGAGCTCAAGGGTGGGGAGGACGCCGAGATAGCCCTCGCACAGGGTGACGAAGGCCGACAGCAGCACCACCGCGTTGGGGGTGAGGTGGTGCGGCTGGAGCTGATAGAAGTCCAGCCAGGTGCGGAAGAAGGCGCTCACTGGCAGGCCGAAGCCGCGCAGGAAGTGCGAGCGGAAGACCACCCGCTCGCCATCCCGCGGCGCCGGCCTGATTTCTTTCTCCGGCGCGAGGCGGACCTCCACTTTGTCCGCACTGGGCAGACGCCGTGTGTCGCGGAGGAAGTCGATGTGGTCGTTGTGGACGATGGAGCCATCCCAATCCCCGCCAAGCTGCTCTACGTGGGGAGGCATGGCGGAAGCTAGCACGGCGGCGGAGGAGCGTGCGAAGGAAGAGCGCGGCGGCGAGGCGCTGTCGCAGGAACGAGCAAGGCGAGAAGACGAAGGGAGTAGGAGGAGCGTGCGAGGGTCTGCCGCCCTCCACCTCCCCCTACTTATAGCCTCACGTGGCCGAAGAGGCCGGACGTGGGGGGGAGACGTGGGATTAACTGCGCCCACTCCCCCCACATCTCGCGTTTATTACGCATAAGTGCGAGCCGAAACTGCCGCACGGAACATGTGGGCAGTTCCGGGATACAAAAGATCCGCGCCTGGGCTTGGGCGCGGACGTGGCGGGCCAACCTCTGCGGCAACGTCCCGTCTCGCGCGTGGGCTGGCAGGCTTTCCGGCTACGTGGCGCGCCGTCGGCCCGTGGCCGGCCCGCAGCCCGGCGCACATGCCAGCGGGTTCCCGCCCTCCGACTCCAGAAGATTTCGGCTCAGGCGACGTGCCTGACCAAGGCCGGCTCCCAGCTGCTGGCTTGTCGCGATGGGAAGCTGTTCGAGCTTCTCGAACCCTACTCCACCTCGAAGCCCGATCAGCTTCGGGGACTACTGTCGGAGTAAGTGGCCACGGGTAGCCAAACCGGCTACCCCTGGCTCTTCAGAAAATTTATCAGGCCTTTGGGCCTTCAAGCACTCCAAGCATTTGGGCCGCCTTCCCGGGCCGGCTACCACTAAAGCCGACTCCCGGAAGGCGACCCAGCCTCACCGACTCCAAGAAGCCGGCCAAGAGAAACGCCGACTCCTAGAAGCCGGCCGAGACCACAACCGCCCCTACATAACAACGACCTGACGGGGCATGGCCACAGTGCGGCCCACGACCCCCGAAGCCCGAGGCAGGCATGGTTACAGGAGGCCGTACGGGAGGGATGTCTCCCGTGCGGCCGGGCACTGTAGCCACGCCAGCTACGACGTCATCCACGACCCACTCCTGCACGGCCCAAGGACTGCGGGCCCCTTCAGCCAGAGGGAGGTGCGAAGGCGGCCCGGCCTTTCCTAGTCGGCCAGGAGCCTAGCCGGCCTCCAGAAGCCGGCGACTCCCTTCCTCGAAGCAGGAGCCCATTTAAGGAGACAAGACGAGGCGAGGCTACAGTGATAGCCCCCGACGCGGATCACTGTAGCCACGCTTACCCCGACAAAGCCCTCATCATCAGAGGCGCGACTACAGTAAGCAGCCGCCGACAAGACCCTAGGCGGTGGGGCCGGCCTGCCGACCGAGTAGCCGGCAGCCGGCGGGACCCACCAGCCGGCGGGACCCAGCAGCCGGCGGAGAAGCCGGCGAGCATAGACACTGACGGATGGGACCCGTTCCCAGTCGGATTACCATTGTACCCCCGGGGGGTAGGCCTATATAAACCCCCCGGAGCACCCATGCAAAGGGTTCGCTTCTGGTGGGCACCTCTGCATGTTTGGCTTCCAAGCATAGCACACGCACACACACCATAGATAGAGAGAAGCAAGAGCTAGCCTCGTTCTTCTTCTCCCTTGATCCCAACAGCTCTAGGAGCGATTGTAGCTACTCTTTATCGAGCTAGTGATCATGCGGAGACCCCGCAGAGCAGGACTAGGGGTGTTATCTCCTCGGAGAGCCCCGAACCTGGGTAAGATTCGCCGGCGTGCATGTCTTCGCCTCATCCCGTTTCCAGGCACCGGCGACGTTTTATTGGCTCCCACAATGATAAGCCATCCTTTGGCATATGTCGCACCAACCACCTGACAACTACTGAGATCACTTAACAGCTCGTTCGACACCCTTGCCCTCATGATACAAGAACACCCTGACTTCAAGACACTCGATCCGTCTGATATACTTGAGAGGCTCAACACACATGAGTTCCAGCTATCCGAGAAAAGAGATATCTATGGTCCCAACTACGGACGAACTCTTGCTTTGAAAGCAAAAGCTGTTTCCTCATCTGAAGAAGAATCTGACTGTAGTTCTGATGATCCTGAAGACATTGGAAAGGAACTTTCTATGCTTGTGAAGAAGTTCCAGAAGTTCACTAAGAAGAAGGGCTTCAGAAAGTCTTCACGATCCAGCTCAAGAATGATGAAGCTTCCACTCATGACTACAAGAAGAGAACATGTCACAAGTGCAAGAAACCTGGACACTACATCTCTGAGTGTCCACGGTGGGACAATGAGAAGAAGAAGAAGAAGAGCAAGGAATATGATTCAGATGACAAGAAGAAGAAGAAGAAATCCTCAAAGTCTTCTTCCAAGTCCTCATCCAAGTCTTCATCTCATAAGAAGAGCTCATCTGGCAAGGCTCGTGCTTTTGTCGGCAAGGAGATGGATTCAGAGGAGGAGTCGGCTTCTGAGGAGGCGGAGGTGGAGTCTGAGGAGGAGTCCAACCCTGGCATTGCAAATCTGGCTCTAGCTACAGCCTACGTTGCCAAGTCCATCTTCAACACTGAAGACAATGGCTCCGTCACCAACGTTGAAGCTAATGACAAGGACGACTCTGCTCCCACCTACTGCTTCATGGCACGTGGTGCCAAGGTAAAATCACGCGATGCTTACTATCAAACTTCTAGTGAAGATGACTCTGATTGTGAATCCAAACCCAGCTACAAAACACTTGCTAAAATTGCAACTGAACAACAGAAAGCTATGGAACATACTCAAAAACTGTTAGATAAAAGCGATGACCTGTTGGACACTGAAATGACCCGTTCTCAGTCCTTAATTGAAGACATAAAAAATCTTCATGTTAAGTACCAGGAACTTGAAAGTCGTCATGAAACGCTCTCAACAACTCATGAAAAGCTCTCCTATGATTATCTTCAAAGGAAGCAAGAGCTTGAGAAATTGAGAGCGACTCATGAAGATCTTCAAAAAGAGAATGAGTCACTTCGCGCTCAACAGATCAGTTCCGCTTAGGAAGGATTTGAACCACCATGTCTAAAATGCCTTGAGCGTGATAACGCTACTTCTGTTGCTGAATGTTCTACTGCTGCTACTGTTGCAATATCTTCAACTGCTGATGTGGTAACTAACCCCTCTGCTGAGGATACCACTACTATTGCTGATGAAAATGCTAGGTTGAAGACATTGCTTGAAACAGGGATGTACAAAAGTCTCAAAGGGCATCAGACACTGTGCGATGTCCTCAAAAAGCAGATTCTGAACCGAAACCCTAGGAAAGAGGGTGTTGGGTTCGAGAGGAAAATGAATGTTGATGGCTCCTACTGGAAGCCTGAGCAGTACCCCAAAACCACATGGGTTGCTGCAAAGGGACCTTCAGTGGATCCATCCACCTCATCTGGCTTCACCTGTGCTAACCCTATTATCATTGATGAATCCTTTGATGCAAACTATAAACTGTTTAAGAATCAGAATGGTGAAGTGTTTGCCAGATATATTGGTACTAACTGCAGGAATGGGCCACCTATGAAGAAGATCTGGGTTCCCAAAAGTTGTCTTGAGAATCTTCCCGTGAATGTCATCATGACACCACCTGGGAAGAAGACAAATCCCAGACCAAAGGCTTCGTATGGTCCAAAGGCTTCATATAGATACAAGACTCAACTGAGTCACCCTAACACCAATGTTTTGCAGGGAAACCATACTCAGACTTATGAATATGAGTGTGTGTCTTCAAACCGCTATGTTCATAAAACTAAGAACTTTTCTGCTTATTCATATGAGTATCATTCTTCTCCTGCAAGGCTATTTGCTAGGGCTCCAAAGCCAAAGTTCTCAGATGATGCACTTAGACTCATTGCTTCTAAGCCACCCCTGAAGATGTGGGTGGTTAAGAAGAATTAACTTTCTTTTGCAGGGAAAGGTCTCCAGCTGGAAATCAAAGGCGTCTGATGCTATAGCTGGGGACCTAAAACATCTTTTAGGGCGCAAGATCAAATGCCCAAATGGTCTCACTATGTATTTTGTTCCTGAATCGTTTGCCAATCATCCTATCAGTCCTAATCTTGATCTGAGCTTTGATAATCCTCTTTCTCGTCAAATGTTTATGCTTCACAATACTCTTGGTGAAGCCTATCCCCCTAACTGTACTGTAGGGTATGACACCTCATGCTTCAGAATGGATTATGGACAGCGGATGCACTAATCATATGACTAGTGATCGAAGTCTTCTCATGGACTCAACCTTACGTGCATCTGACAAGAGTCACATCATATTTGCTGACACTGGTAAAAGCAAGGTATTGGGTCTAGGTAGAGTTGCAATCTCAAAGGATCAACACATGGATAAAGTGATGCTTGTTGAATCCCTTGGTTTCAACTTAATGTCTGTCTCAATGCTTTGTGACTTGAACATGATTGTGATATTTGGAAAATATCGTTGCCTTGTACTAATGGAATCTGACAAGTCTCTAGTCTTCGAAGGGTACCGGAAACATGATCTGTACATGGTAGATTTCTCAGCAGGGCCACAGCTTGCCATATGCCTTCTTGCAAAAGCTTCAGAGTGCTGGCTCTAGCATCGGAGGCTAGGGCAGCCTGGCATGAGGAACTTACACACTCTCGCAAAGAAGAAGCATGTCATAGGCATCGAGGGCGTCAAGTTCAAGAAGGATCACTTGTGCGGTGCCTGCAAAGCTGGAAAGATGACTAGGGCCAAGCATCCCTCGAAGACAATCATGACGACATCTCAACCCTTCGAGCTGCTACACATGGACTTATTTGGCCCTACTCACTACTCCACTCTCACTACTACTGCTTGTCTCTATGGCTTCGTCATTGTTGATGATTATTCAAGATATACATGGGTGCACATAATTCTCTACAAGACTGAAGTGCAGGATGTCTTCAGACGCTTCGCCAACCGTGCCATGAACAACTATGGCGTCAAGATCAAGCATATCAGGAGTGACCATGGCACAGAGTTCAAGAACACCGGCCTCGACCTTTACTTGGATACATTGGGAATCACTCATGAGTTCTCCGCTCCGTACACACCTCAGCAGAATGGCATCATGGAGCGCAAGAACAGAACACTCATTGAGATGGCTCGGACGATGCTCGATGAATACAAGACACCAAGAAAGTTCTGGCCTGAAGCTATTGATACTGCATGCCATGTCATCAACCGTGTTTATCTTCACAAGCTTCTGAAGAAAACATCCTATGAACTCCTCACTTGTAAGAAGCCAAATGTCAGTTACTTCAGAGTATTTGGTGCTAGGTGCTGGATCAAGGATCCACATCACACTTCAAAATTTGCAGCGAAAGCACATGAAGGTTTTATGCTTGGTTACGGAAAGGATTTGCACTCCTACAGAGTCTTCGACCTCTTTCACTATAAAGTGGTTGAAACTGTGGATGTGCGTTTCGATGAGACTAACGACTCGCAAAGAGAGCACCTGCCAAATGTGCTAGATGAAGTTCCACCTAGTGAATCCATCAAGCTAATGGGAACTGGAGAAATCATACCGACTGATGCACAGCCTGAAGAGGAACTTATCATTTCCGCACCTAGTCAACCTGAAGATAATGCTCAGCCTGAAGACAATCCTCCTAACGATGATAATGATCAGCAAGAGCGAAATCTTCGTCCGGTTCATCCTCGAGTTGCAAATGAAGTACAGATTGAGAAGATAATTGACAGCATCAATGCGCCTGGTCCACTCACTCGTTCAAGAGCAACACAGCTAGCAAATTTCTGTGGGCACTTTGCATTTGTCTCAATATTTGAACCCAAGAAAGTTGCTGAAGCCTTCATGGAACCTGAATGGATTCAAGCTATGCAAGAAGAGCTTGAACAGTTCAAGCTGAACAATGTCTGGGAACTTGTTAAGCGTCCTGACCCCCGCAAGCACAACATAATAGGCACAAAATGGATATATCGCAACAAACAAGATGAGCATGGTCAAGTTGTCAGAAACAAGGCTCGTCTCGTTGCTCAAGGATACACTCAAATTGAAGGGATTGACTTCGAGGAAACATTTGCTCCTGTGGCTAGGCTTGAAGTTGTTCGCATACTGCTAGCCTATGCTAACCATCACAACATCTTGCTGTATCAAATGGATGTGAAGAGTGCATTTCTCAACGACAAGATTGAAGAAGAAGTGTATGTCGCACAACCTCCTGGCTTTGAAGATCCAAAACATCCTGATATGGTGTACAAGCTAAACAAGGCACTGTATGGCCTCAAACATGCCCCTCGCGCTTGGTATGACACGCTCAAAGACTTCCTGAAGAGCAAAGGCTTCAAACCTGGTTCCCTGGATCCCACACTCTTCACGAAGACATATGATGGTGAACTGTTTGTGTGCCAAATATATGTGGATGACATTATCTTCGGCTGCACCAACCAGAAATACAGTGATGAATTTGGACACATGATGCAAGAGCAATATCAAATGTCAATGATGGGTGAGCTGAAGTTTTTCCTTGGTCTTCAAATCCGTCAACAAAGAAATGGCATCTTCATATCTCAAGAGAAATACCTCAAAGATTGTCTGAAGAAGTTTGGAATGCAAGACTGCAAAGGTTACACGACGCCAATGCCAACCAAGAGTCATCTGGGTCCTGACGCCAATGGTAAAGAGTTCAATCAAAAGGTATACCGCTCCATGATTGGTTCTTTACTTTATTTATGTGCATCTAGGCCAGATATTATGCTTAGTGTTTGCATGTGTGCTCGATTCCAAGCGGCACCAAAGGAATCGCATCACTTAGCTGTGAAGCGAATTCTTCGATATTTGGCTTACACCCCAACATTAGGATTATGGTATCCAAAGGGCTTAGAGTTTGATCTAGTTGGATTCTCGGATGCTGATTATGCTGGTGACAAGGTGGATCGCAAGTCTACATCAGGCACATATCACTTTCTGGGATGATCACTTGTCTGTTGGTCTTCAAAGAAGCAGAACTGTGTATCACTCTCCACTGCTGAATCTGAATACATTGCTGCTGGATCTTGCTGCGCTCAGCTTCTATGGATGAAGCAAACACTCAAGGACTATGGCATCCATCTGAAACAAGTACCACTCTACTGCGACAACGAAAGCGCCATCAAGATTGCCAACAACCCAGTTCAGCATTCGAAGACAAAGCACATTGAAATTCGTCATCACTTTCTCAGAGATCATGTCCTGAAGGAAGATATTGATATCATACACGTCAACACTGAAGAGCAACTGGCAGATATCTTCACAAAGCCCTTGGATGAGAAAAGGTTTTGCAAGTTACGGTGTGAGCTAAATATCTTGGAATCCTCAAATGTCCTGTGATCTGGCACACATCCTAACACTTATGCATGTTGATGACTTAGATGTGCAACACACGAAGTAAAGTATATCTTCAATCAATGAAGACTTACATTCTAAGTGTGAATACATTAACACGGAATTTGACTTCGGAGTGCCATGTTAATTGTGCGCCGTGTCTGGGTCTAATACTTCCTATACGGTGGGTAACGCCACCACCAAATTCTTCTGTTTGAAGTGTTTTTCTCAAGGCGTTACATTTTCTATGTCTTCGCATTTGGTTTGTCTTCAATTTCAACTTGTCTTCATGATTATCTTCACTATGTTGATTTGGTTGCATTCTGATATATACATATATTAGTGTTCTGTCCTCTACAACATTCACTTATAGCTATGTCTTCTCGTTTGAATCTTTTGAACTAAGTGAATGTGATCGGACCCTAACCTCTCTATGCTTCCTACCTCAGACTCTGTCTATCCAAATCATATGCATTCTGTTGAAATTGTCGAATGTCTTCTTTGCGTCCTTGTCAGCAGAAGATACAGAGACAAACATTAAATCTGTTTTAAATGTTCAACTCTTATTGCCTGAAACCCGGAGAAGCCGGAACGACCATCCGACCGTCCAGGCGGGCGTGGGAACGTGGGACAACTCTAAATGTGTTGCATGTTCGCCACGTGTCCCTCAGATGTGAACCGCCAGGGGCACCTGCATAATTGCGTTGTGCCGTCCCCTTTCCCTATAAATACCTGTCCAATCGCGGTCAAAATCCTTCTTCCACCTCGACAAACCCTAGCGCCACCGCTAGCTCTCGACAATGCCGGGGATGAAGCGCTTAGCTGCCGCGACCTCTCCGACACTATCTTCACGCCGGCCGCAGACATCATCTTCTCCGCCGCCACCATAGGTGTCCTCCGTCGCCAAGTTAGGGCACGGAAGATCGAACTGCTCGGCCTCATCTTCTACTCCGTCTAGCAGTTCATCGTGTGGTAAATTAAAACCCTCTTTTTACCGTCTTTTTGATCCTATAGATTCATCCTTTCTACCAAAAGTGGTTTCTGCCTCCACAAATTTGGATCTATCCTGTCTGCATCTCATATAATGCCTAGTATATTCACTTATGCTTCACACATAGTAAGATTCCTCACTTGTACTTATTCTTGGATTCGTACAAATCTGGAACCAACTCTCAACATATAAGTGAATGTCTTCGCGCTATGAGGTCAATGTCTTCTAAACTGATTTATCTTCAAAATCTTCTGAGAATGCATATGACCTCTTCCCCTTTGTAACACCCCCAGTATCATGCTACAGTAATCTCATACCTGATGATGCCATGTCATCATAATGAAGTTGCTAATCCTCACTTTGATTCAAAACCAATTCAAATTCAATTTTAAAATAAAGTCAAATAAATTATTTCTCCCAAACAGTAAAACAAAAATGTTCGTTGGGTTGCAAATGTTCACTAACTAAATGTCATGAGTGATTCAACATCATTTGAGATAGCCAATTTCCCCTGGGAATTAAAGCAGTTCCAAATCAGCATTTTTAATTCTTTTCCATTTGTGAAAAATCCAAATCAATTGAAACTCCTCCCAAACTTTTTGTGGCACGTGCCAAATATTGTAATGTATTTATTTGGCCAAGTCCCACATTTTACAGAACTCCTTTTGGCAGCTCAAATATTGCATAGCATTTTTTTTGTAAAAATAAAAGAGCAAAAGAAAAGGAAAAAGACAAAAGCAAATTAAAAGGGGAGCCCCCCGGCCTAGCTGGGCCTCGAGCCAGCCAGTCAGCCCACCCCGCACTTCCCCTGGCCAATATGGCCCTATCCCCTCCCCGAAACCCTAGCTACTCACCCGATCCACCACTTCCCCCCCGTTCCCCTCTCCCTCCCACGATCTGGATCGGGGGCACGACCCCATCGTGCTCGCCCCTCGCCCCCGACGCCCGTGTTGACCGCCATCGCCGACCCCGCCGCTGATCCTCGACGCCGGCGCCCCGCGGCCCACCTCGCTGGAGAACCCCCCCTTGCCGACGACCCGTCCTCCTCACCGGACCCCTCCCACTCAACTGGTTCTGTATCGGGGAGGGGCTCGATCCCGCGCCTCCCATCGTCGCCGTGCTCCACCACCGACGCCGCCGCTCGGACCCCCCATGCCGGACCACCTCCTCGACCCAGCCCCACCTCTCCATCGCCGGCACCAACGCCTCACTTCCGCATCACCACAACCGTCCCCGGCCTCTTCCTCGCCGACTGACCTGGAGCCACGCCGCCCCCTTCACTCCAACGTCGGTGAGGGCCTCGCCCCCTCCTCTCTCGCGAACGCACTCCGACGCCCGCTCCAGGTCACCGCCTGCCTGCGCCGCCCTCTCCCGCTCGCAGAGGCCTGCGCTCTCCCGTGCCCGATTTCGGCCACTTCTGCACGCCGTCGTCGTCGTGGGTTCCGGCAACCCCCGCGTCGCCAGCCGCCGTGGACCGACGCGCGCCGTCGCCCCTGACCCGTAGCCGCTCTCGGCTGACCAAAGGGTCACCGGAGCGGCGAGTCCGGCGACCCACCGCCGCCCTCTGTACCCATCGCCGGCGTGCCCCTGCGCAGGTCACTGCCAAGTCGGTCTGCCGGGTTAGCCACTAACCACCACCACTAACCAGGGCCTAACCCCCGCCCACTGACAGCCCATGCCCGCACACTTTTTAACTTAATTAAAATAGGGTTAAAACCATGTTTAAATCTCTAGAGTATGACATGTGGGCCTCCCTGTTAATTAAACTGATTTTAAATAAATCTAGTAACTAACAGCCACTAACATGTGGGTCCCATTGGCCATGTTGACCAGTCAATGTTGACTTGCTCAACTGTTGACTGTGCTCCGCTGACTCAGCACCCTGGCCCACTCTCAGCCTCTGGGCTGAATAGCTGGGTACAGTTTTGGGTGCGCTTAGCTTTTTATCCTTTGTTTTCGAATTATTATTAATTCCAGGAATTTCAGGAAAATGTTTTAAACTTCAAAAAATCATTTAAAATAATCCATAACTCTGATGAAAATGTTTTCTACATGAAAGTTGCTCAGAAAAATCCAAAGAATCCGAATACGCAGTCTGTTCATCTGTCACATGCCCCTAGCATGCTGAACATGGAACATTCCCCCTCCGGTCATCTGTTTGATACAGGTCCGGAACCGGGAATACATTCCCGGTTGCATTCCCCCTTCACCTTTATCGTGTAGCCATACGTTAGGTCACACCCGGCACATCATATTGCCATGCTATGCTTTGTGATGCTACGTTTGCTTTATATTTACTGTTTCTCCCCCCTCTTCTCTTCGATAGACCCCGTGGCGGCTGCCGATGCCGCTGTGATCGACTATGTCACCGATGACCCCTCCTTCTTGTCTGAGCAACCAGGCAAGCCCCCCCCTTTGATCATCCCGATATCGCCCATTCCATTCTCTCATTCTTGCATTAGATTTTGCTACTGTAATTGATTGCTCCTATTCTGATGCATAGCCTGCTTTTATAACCTGCTTATTGTTACCTACCTGCTTATCCTAAACGGCTTAGTATAGGTTGTTATTGATCCATCAGTGACCCCCACCTTGTCCTTTTTGCCCCTGCTTCATCATCGAAGACCCGATCAACGGTATCAAAGACCAGGCCCCGGCACCGCACATCACTTTCCCCTTAGTTGCTCGACACTACTAGGTTACTATCGAGTGCCGAGGGTGAGACCTCTACTACACTTGTGATGTTAACCCTGTAGTGTAGCTATTCAATCGTGGTCATCGAGGGTGATTCCGCCTTAACCACTTCCGATACGACTCTGTCGTGCAACCCCTCAAGTGTGAACGTCGGGGGTGGTTCCTCTTACGTTCACCTTGATGATTACATTGAGTGGAATCCGTCAAGGGTGATTCCTCAGGTTTTCCTCTTGGTGTTAGACACACGGTTACTATGGTTACTATGACTTTACACTGAACCATGTTACTAAAGATGGGTCGACCATGAGGGGTACCCGCGCGAGCTTAATTGCGAGTGATGTGGAGTCAGGTTGACCTGGAAGGTGCCCGCGAGATAATTACGAGGCGTGGCCGGGCATTCATAGCCCTTGCCGCAAGTCCTCGAGACGGGGCGACGGTGTCACATCTTTCGTGAGTCTCTGCTTGTTACCGCGCGTTCCTAATCCACTACGATTTGGATATTTGACCCGAGGGGCCTCTGGCCTGATAGCACTAACCTTCACGTGGGCATAGTATGGGCATTCTGCGTCATATGCATCAGCCGAAGCTTAATAGACGTCATGCGACTGAGCGGCGCGCGCCGGGTTGGACTGGTAAGCTCCCGCCTTTTTAAGGAGGTAGCTAGGTCTGCTCACCGGCCGCCCACGCAACGTGCAGGAGTTCCCGGGGCGATGGCCCATGACCCCTGGGGGCATAGGTTTAGTCCGGCGTGCTTGACCTCTCTATTAAGCCTAGGTCGGGTTGCGGCGTATTGTTTGGCCGAGGCCGGGCATGACCCAGGAAAGTGTGTCCGGCCGGAGTTAATCGAGCGTGGTGGGTAAGTTGGTGCACCCCTGCAAGGAAGAAAACATCTATCGATAGCCTGTCCTACTGTAACGGACACTTGGAGTTGTATCCCGATCGATACAACTAGAACTGGATACTTGTGATGAGAACTGGATGGTGATGAGAATTGGATTGTGATGATAACTGGATAGTAAGGCTTTGGGATTGCTTTCTCGCAGGGAGTCGAGAAAGGATCTCTGGCCGAGGTTGATAACACTTCTACTACTTTACTTTATGCTACTCTACTGCCTCCTGTTGCTGCAAGATGGTGGTTTCCAGAAGATGCTAGTCTTCGATATGCTAGGCTTTCCCCTTCTCTTCTGGCATTCTGCAGTCTAGTCCACAGATACAACCCTTTTCATTGATACCGATGCATTTGTAGTGTAGATCCTTGCTTGCGAGTACTTTGGATGAGTACTCATGGTTGCTTTGCTCCCCCTTTTCCCCCCTTTCTTCTTCTTTCTGGTTGATGCAACCAGATGTCGGAGCCCAGGAGCCAGATGCCACCGCCGATGCTTACTACTACGCGGAGGTCGCCGACGACCAGGAGTAGTTAGGAGGCTCCCAAGCAGGAGGCCTTGCCTTTTCGATCATTGTTGTTTTTGTGCTAGCCTTCTTAAGGCAAACTTGTCTAACTCATGTCTGTACTCAGATATTGTTGCTTCCGCTGACTCTTGTGTATTCGAGCTTATGTATTCAAGCCCTCGAGGCCCCTGGCTTGTAATATAAAGCTTGTATTTTTTTTAATTTGTGTCTAGAGTTGTGTTGTGATATCTTCCCGTGAGTCCTTGATCTTGATCGTACACATTTGCGTGTTTGATTAGTGTACGATTGAATCAAGGGCGTCACAAGTTGGTATCCGAGCCGACTGCCTGTAGGTAGCCCCCTTTCCAACTCCTTGGCCGAAGTTGAGTCTAGTCACTGAAAAAATTTTACTAGCATTGGCTGTGTGTCTTATGGGCCCACGTCGCCATTGGGTGGTATTAGGATCTTTTACTCCTCGTCTATACTCTGGGATTCTGAACTCTCTTCTATTCGAGTTAAACATTTTGCTAACTCTAACATTAGGATCTCCTAACTACTTCCTCCCGGAGAGCCCCTTATTACAGATGATCGCCTGCTGCACCAGAAGATTCCGAAGACACTCTACGATGTTCTCTTGAGACTTTGTGCCCGTCGCTTTTGCAATTCCCTAGCACCGATATATCCTTATGGATAACTACGTACACTTGCCATTCATACAGTCATTCCCTGTTGCTCTTGTTATTACAAGATACCCAAAAGTATTCTCTGACTTTCGAGAATCCTTTTTCCGACTGCCTTGCAGCTCTTTTCCTCCTAAATAACCCTACAAAAAAATTCCTCACACTTATCGGGGATTCGTTCATCCCCAGTTGATCTTATGTTTCACAAAATTCTTCGAATGCAATTCGATCTCACAAAGATCCTCTGAAGCCTAGTGCTCCCGAAAATCTTGTCTGCCTGCATTATGGTTAAATCCATATGTCTAGCAATATTCATTAAAATCCTTTGTCCTTGTCATCCTGAGCCTATTGATTCTTTATGTTGCGATTGCTCGCAATAATCAGTCGAACCCTGAAATTTGACCTTCCGGCTCATACATCATTCTAGACATGAGTTGGATCTCGGCCAATCATGTTGTAATGATTGTCCACCTAGTTCCCTTCAACTTGAATGTCGAATTATTTAGCTGTTTCTATAATCTGATGCCTTTGCATTCTTTCCCTCTTCTGATTGAGTACTGATACTCACATCAGATCCATTGAGGACCGTTGAATCCTTGTTGGATTATTATCCAGCAATGTCCTGCATATTCAAAATCTCGTGCGCTCTTCCCCTGATACATATTGCCTTCGGTAAATTGTATCCTCTGCTTATTGTCAACCACGCTCTGCTATTGAGCTGATGTTATATGCTCTGGAAGTTAGTGGTAGGTGTTCCTAAGATACCCCTACGGGTTAAACCTATGCCTTCCCTAATCCGTGTGAACTCAAAAGAGATGTGAGTCTTACTCTTCTGGTACTTAGCCAGACAAATCTTCTGCGCTACAATTTCTTCGAAAACAAGGAGTGAATGAAAGGTTATGCATTGAAGAAGTGGGAGTCGACCTTGAACTTTGTGTTCATGCCTATGGACACGATGTAGATCTAATCATGGAAGCTTCTCTTAAAATTAATTATACCCATGGTATAAGATAATCTTATATCTGGGATTTGATCCTTTGCAACCATGGTTCTGACCATGAGTGTTCCCCTTGATCCCATTTCTCGGACAAGTTAAAGTACTTGCCTTCTGCAGATCAATACATCTCTGCAACCTCTATTTTGATCTTCCTTCGATTATTACCCTCCGGTATCTCGAGGATATCAAAGGACCGTGTTGCTTCCTATGAGTCTTCATCTAGTATTGCTTCTCACCAATTTCATATTTCCCCTGGGTTCTGATTTATTAGTCACTCAAGAACACCGATAAGTGAATCGATCCCGCACCGAATCAATAACTCTAAGTAATTTTCGTTGCTTACGAGTTAAATAATCCTTCAAGTCATTCCTAGCCTGATCAGCTATATCATTATCGTGCTAAATTTTAACTGTGCTACCTGGTCCTTCTCGGAACAGAATTTTCGACGATGAGCTAAGCCTATGTCGATCTTCCTCGTCATATCATTTCGCCTTGAACAGCAAGCTTGATTTCGAGTTTGTGTCGTACCCGTGGTTCCAATAACCTTTCGCTTCATCATTCCTTTGACTTGATGTCATCGATGATTGATTACATCTTCATGAAATCTCTCGACAAAGGTGTCATGATCATCGTCAACATTTTGAGCTCTTCCAGCATATCAATCGAATTCATGATGAGAAATACCATCCTTGACCTTCGAAGATTTGGGTTATCATCGACAACATTCTTGCCTTCCCCCCAACAAAAACTTGTTCATATAAAATTTTGGAAACACATGTTTTTGACATGTCGATGGATTGCTGCTTAACCCATCGGCCACCTCCTCGTCTTTTCCCTGATAAAATTGCATGAGATGTTCTAGAAATTCCCGATGGATCCTTTGTGTTCCCAAGGTCCGACCTTACCTGATGACCATGCTAATGCTATCCCGAAGCATGGTTGTGGTAATCCGAACATCATTACGAACCTTGGAAGCGCAATGCTAACTCTTCTTGATCATTTATCCAAACATCGTTGTATGGGTAAACCTCATAAATTCCTTGCCCCTTTGTCTAACTGGTTTCATACTTGGAGCCCTATCATGTATATCATGCTATGCCTTTCCCTAGGAAAGAGATACTCTTGATACCCAGGTATAAACACAATTTCTTTGCAATTGGTCTGTTTAATCTGATAATCACATTTTCCTTTCCATTGTTTTGTTTAGCCTTTCTTGTAATCTAACTTGTCTGAGCAGAGATAATTCCCTGCTTAGGTAAACACCTCGGTGTACAAGCTCTGTCAGTAAGACCTTGTTACTGTTGTTGATGACATTCCGATAGCCACCGATGGACGAGAACTTTGCCTATTGGTCCGCCTCGTTCAACGAGCAGGAAAATAGTTCTCTTCGTCCCTCGCCCTTGGTACCAACGTTGTTATCAACATAACTGACAGGTTATCCTCTGACCTGCATTGCAATCATGACCGTGCAAAATGTTAGCTCCTTCCTGCTTTTAACCCACATGGTGGGCCCATAACCCACAGATTCACAGGATCAAAACCTGACTCTCATGTATACCCCTGTTTCTTTTTTTTCTCACGCTTGGTTTCGTATGTAATTCACGAGCCACCTTCCGAGAGATCACCAATTCTGGTATCAAAAAAAATACATATTATCATCGCTCTGAAACCCTTTCACACTGTTTCAGGCAACGAACGATTGCGTACCCGATTGAAGCTTCTTATTGCACCTCACCTTGCTCTCGACGACTTTCTTGAATTTCAACCCGAGAGATGCCTCTATGCCACGTTCACTGACATAGTCCCTACGTACCTATATTGTGTTGACCTCCGTCCTTCCCGAGTCTTTCCCCTTACTCCACCTCTTAAATCTCGGGACGAGATTTCTTGTAGTGGAGGAGATTTGTAAAACCCCCAGTATCATGCTACAGTAATCTCATGCCTGATGATCCCATGTCATCATAATGAAGTTGCTAATCCTCACTTTGATTCAAAACCAATTCAAATTCAATTTTAAAATAAAGTCAAATAAATTATTTCTCCCAAACAGTAAAACAAAAATGTTCGTTGGGTTGCAAATGTTCACTAACTAAATGTCATGAGTGATTCAACATCATTTGAGATAGCCAATTTCCCCTGGGAATTAAAGCAGTTCTAAATCAGCATTTTTAATGCTTTTCCATTTGTGAAAAATGCAAATCAATTCAAACTCCTCCCAAACTTTTTGTGGCAGGTGCCAAATATTGTAATGTATTTATTTGGCCAAGTCCCACATTTTACAGAACTCCTTTTGGCAGCTCAAATATTGCATAGCATTTTTTCTGTAAAAAGAAAAGAGCAAAAGAAAAGGAAAAAGACAAAAGCAAATTAAAAGGGGAGCCCCCCGGCCTAGCTGGACCTCGAGCCAGCCAGTCGGCCCACCCCGCACTTCCCCTGGCCTATATGGCCCTATCCCCTCCTCGAAACCCTAGCTACTCACCCGATCCACCACTCCCCCCCGTTCCCCACTCCCTCCCATGATCTGGATCGGGGGCACGACCCCATCGTGCTCGCCCCTCGCCCCCGACGCCCGCGTTGACCGCCATCGCCGACCCCGCCGCTGATCCTCGACGCCGGCGCCCCTCGGCCCACCTCGCCGGGGAACCCCCCCCCCTTGCCCGACGACCCGTCCTTCTCCCCGGACCCTCCCACTCGACAGGTTCTGGATCGGGGAGGGGCTCGATCCCGCGCCTCCCATCGCCGCCGTGCTCCACCACCGACGCCGCCGCTCGGACCCCCCCATGTCGGACCGCCTCCTCGACCCTGCCCCGCCTCTCCATTGCCGGCGCCAACGCCTCACCGCCGCATCACCACGACCGTCCACGACCCCTTCCTCGCCGGCTGACCTGGAGCCACGCCGTCCCCTTCCCTCCAACGTCGGTGACGGCCTCGCCACCTCCTCTCTCTGTCCCGATCGCACTTTGACGCCCGCTCCAGGTCACCGCCTGCCTGCGCCACCCTCTCCCGCTCGCAGAGGCCTGCGCTCTCCCGTGCCCGGTTTCGGCCACTTCTGCACGTCGTCGTCGTCGTGGGTTCCGGCAACCCCCGCGTCGCCAGCCGCCGTGGACCGACGCACGCCGTCGCCCCTGACCCGTAGCCGCTCTCGGCTGACCAAAGGGTCACCGGAGCGTCGAGTCCGGCGACCCACCGCCGCCCTCTGTACCCATCGCCGGCATGCCCCTGCGTGGGTCACTGCCAAGTGGGCCTGCCGGGTTAGCCACTAACCACCACCACTAACCAGGGCCTAACCCCCGCCCACTGACAGCCCGTGCCCACACACTTTTTAACTTAATTAAAATAGGGTTAAAACCATGTTTAAATCTCTAGAGTACGACATGTGGGCCTCCCTGTTAATTAAACTGATTTTAAATAAATCTAGTAACTAACAGCCACTGACATGTGGGTCCCATTGGCCATGTTGACCAGTCAATGTTGACTTGCTCAACTATTGACTGTGCTCCGCTGACTCAGCACCCTGGCCCACTGTCAGCTTCTGGGCTGAATAGCTGGGTACAGTTTTGGGTGCGCTTAGCTTTTTATCCTTTGTTTTCAAATTATTATTAATTCCAGGAATTTCAGGAAAATGTTTTAAACTTCAAAAAATCATTTAAAATAATCCATAACTCCGATGAAAATGTTTTCTACATGAAAGTTGCTCAGAAAAATCCAACGAATCTGAATACGCGGTCCGTTCATCTGTCACATGCCCCTAGCATGCTGAACATGGAACATTCCCCCTCCGGTCATCTATTTGATACAGGGCCGGAACCGGGAATACATTCCCGGTTGAATTCCCCCTTCACCTTTATCGTGTAGCCATACGTTAGGTCACACCCGGCACATCATATTGCCATGCTATGCTTTGTGATGCTACATTGCTTTATATTTACTGTTTCTCCCCCCTCTTCTCTTCGGTAGACCCCGTGGCGGCTGCCGATGCCGCTGTGATCGACTACGTCACCGACGACCCCTCCTTCTTGTCTGAGCAACCAGGCAAGCCCCCCCCCCTTTGATCATCCCGATATCGCCCATTCCATTCTCTCATGATTGCATTAGATTTTGCTACTGTAATTGATTGCTCCTATTCTGATGCATAGCCTGCTTTTGTAACCTGCTTATTGTTACCTACCTGCTTATCCTAAACTGCTTAGTATAGGTTGGTTAGTGATCCATCAGTGACCCCCACCTTGTCCTTGTTGCCCTTGCTTCATCATCGAAGACCCGATCAACGGGATCGAAGACCAGGCCCCGACACCGCACATCACTTTCCCCTTAGTTGCTCGACACTACTAGGTTACTATCGAGTGCCGAGGGTGAGACCTCTACAACACTTCTGATGTTAACCCTGTAGTGTAGCTATTCAGTCGTGGTCATCGAGGGTGATTCCGCCTTAACCACTTCCGATACGACTCTGTCGTGCAACCCCTCAAGTGTGAACCTCGGGGGTGGTTCCTCTTACGTTCACCTTGATGATTACATCGAGTGGAATCCGTCAAGGGTGATTCCTCAGGTTTTCCTCTTGGTGTTAGACACACGGTTACTATGACTTTACACTGAACCATGTTACTAAAGACGGGTCGACCCTGAGGGGTACCTGCGCGAGCTTAATTGCGAGTGATGTGGAGTCGGGTTAACCTCGAAGGTGCCCGCGAGATAATTACGAGGCGTGGCCGAGCATTCTTAGCCCTTGCCGCAAGTCCTCGAGACGGGGCGACGGGGTCACATCTTTCGTGAGTCTCTGCTTGTTACCGCGCGTTCCTAATCCACTACGATTTGGATATTTGATCTGAGGGGCCTCTGGCCTGATAGCACTAACCATCACGTGGGCATAGTATGGGCGTTCTGCATCGTATGCATCAGCCGAAGCTTAATAGACGTCATGCGACTGAGCGGCGCGCCCCGAGTTGGACTGGTAAGCTCCCGCCTTTTTTCAGGAGGTAGCTAGGTCTGCTCACCGGCCGCCCACACAACGTGCAGGAGTTCCCGGGGCGATGGCCCATGACCCCTGGGGGCATAGGTTTAGTCCGGCGTGCTTGACCTCTCTATTAAGCCTAGGTCGGGTTGCGGCGTATTGTTTGGCCGAGGCCGGGCATGACCCAGGAAAGTGTGTCCGGCCGGAGTTAATCGAGCGTGGTGGGTAAGTTGGTTCACCCCTGCAGGGAAGAAAACATCTATCGATAGCCTGTCCTACGGTAACAGACACTTGGAGTTGTATCCCGATCGATACAACTAGAACTGGATACTTGTGATGAGAACTGGATGGTGATGAGAATTGGATTGTGATGATAACTGGATAGTATGGCTCTGGGATTGCTTTCTCGCAGGGAGTCGAGAAAGGATCTCTGGCCGAGGTTGATAACACTTCTACTACTTTACTTTATGCTACTCTACTGCCTCCTGTTGCTGCAAGATGGTGGTTTCCAGAAGATGCTAGTCTTCGATATGCTAGGCTTTCCCCTTCTCTTCTGGCATTCTGCAGTCCAGTCCACAGATACAACCCTTTTCATTGATACCGATGCATTTGTAGTGTAGATCCTTGCTTGCGAGTACTTTGGATGAGTACTCACGGTTGCTTTGCTCCCCCTTTTCCCCCTTTCTTCTTCTTTCTGGTTGATGCAACCAGATGTCGGAGCCCAGGAGCCAGATGCCACCGCCGATGCTTACTACTACGTGGAGGTTGTCGACGACCAGGAGTAGTTAGGAGGCTCCCAGGCAGGAGGCCTTGCCTTTTCGATCGTTGTTGTTTTTGTTCTAGCCTTCTTAAGGCAAACTTGTCTAACTCATGTCTGTACTTAGATATTGTTGCTTCCGCTGACTCTTGTGTATTCGAGCTTATGTATTCGAGCCCTCGAGGCCCCTGGCTTGTAATATAAAGCTTGTATTTTTTTAATTTGTGTCTAGAGTTGTGTTGTGATATCTTCCCGTGAGTCCTTGATCTTGATCGTACACATTTGCGTGTATGATTAGTGTACGATTGAATCGAGGGTGTCACACCCTTCCCTCGCATCTCTAATGCTGTCACAGGTACATGTTCGTGGGAGAATCCCTTGGTTCTCATAGTCTGCATTCATTTGCAGAATTCTTACAGCATCACATCAACTCTCCCAAAGCCAGTTCCTGTCTGACCAGCAGACGGAAGCCCTTAACAGTGTTGAAGCCATTCAGTCTGAACTTCATGGCAACAGAGAAGTCTGCAAGGAAGGGTGGCAGACAGCACCGTGGGAACACCTCAAGAGATTTGCCTCCTGACCTCTATGAGTTGTACAAGACAGATCCAGAGGAGGACTACAATCAGCGAAAAACCCGAATCCAATGGATTCGAAGATATTGGGCAGAACAATGGTACAAGTACAGGTTCGTGACCCAGGAATATGCCGAGAAGAATGCCATCAAGCGACCATGGGGAGACATTTTGTACAAAAATCTTCCACCCAGGTCCAGAGCTGAAGCCATTGAACAAGGCTTCTACCCTTGCATGGTCCGTGGACCATAGCCTGAAGATGCTGACCCATCTTCATTGCTATGGTGTCGTGACGACAATCTGTTCAAGCGCAACTTCCAGTTTGCCAAGAACTCTGCCAAAGAAAACAAGAAGTCACGGGGATTAAACTTCAATCCAGGCCCCTCTGCTCCTCATGCCGATGGCACACGCGAAGCTGAACCCAATCTTGTTGGGCCCTTCTACAACCTAGAGGGTCTCATCACTCATATTATGGTTCAAGGGACAGCCGTGGATGAGCCTGCAGACGACGCTGATTCTAACGAAGCGCCTGCACCACCGAAGCAAAAGAAGCTGAAGAAACCTAAAGCTTCGAAGCCTTCCCCTGCACCAAAAGCTTCGCGAGTGAAGCGTCTGGTCACTGCTCCTCCTGCACCAAGTGTGCAGTCGGACGATCTCTCACGCATCTCCAAGACTGAGAAGAAGAACAAGAAGCCTATGCACACCACTGGTCTAGTTCTGACCCCTGCTACTGTTCTGAGGAACGAGAATGACGCCATTGATCTGTCAAGTGACGACGATCTTGCTGATGACGCTCTTGAGCAGCTGATAAAGAGAAAGCAAGAGGCGGAAATCTTCAATGATTTGCCTCTCTTTGACGTGGAAGTATTGAACAACTTCATTGATGAGTGGTTTGACACCCCCAATCTCAGCTTTGATGATCTACAAATTCCCATTGGCCTGAGAGTCTCCTTCCATGGCGCCATTGCTCCTGAGCTAGCTCTTGCTCAGAAAATTGTTGAGCTGAAGCACAAGATCGATTATGAAAAGGCTCAGTTCAAGAAGCACATGGCCAAGCTCAGCGTGGCAGACGTCCAAAACTTCAAGGTCATGCTGCATGAGCTCAAGGACGCGTTTCACAAGAAACGTGATGAAGCCAAAGGTTCTCGTGAGCGCATGAAGATTCTTGCTGCCAAGTGTGTTCAAGCTTACAATGAAGCTGAGAAGCGCAAGGCACTTGGGCATCCTGGCATCGACCCTAAGATGGCTGCCAAGCAGAAGAAGAAGCCATCTGTGGACCAAACTGAACCATCCAGGCGGGAAGAACCTCGCATTGTCTTCCCAGCCAGTATGACGGGTGTGAAGCCTAAGGTCCCCACAGTGGCTTCAGAGCTTCAGAAGAAAATGGCAGCTGAAGCCAAGGCCAGAAAGCGCAAGACCAAGAACACCACTGATGATGCTCCACCCACCAAGAAGTGCAAGACCAAGAAGAGAGATCGGGCTGCTCCCACAGTGCCCCTTGTAGTCGAGCCGATTTCTGTTGCTCGTCCTGAATCTGCACAACAAGAACGTCGAATGATAGTTCATGAGTCTGCTTCCATAGAGGCTCCTGAGGCTGAAGACATTCCAGCTGTTGACCCCATCGCAGCTGAAGACATTGGTCATCAAGACAATGTTGAAGATGATGAAGTCCTTCCTCAGATCGAGCACAACGTGGTATCATCGCCTGTTCTTACGAACAACGAACTCATCAGCATTGGTCATCCATTGACACCAATTGCTCAGGATGACTCATGGGCTGATCACCCACAAGAATCCCCCCGTCAAGAAGAAACACCAGTTACTCCCCCAACACAGGTCACCACTCCGGTGATTGAAGATGAAGACTTTGTGGCCCAACCAACTCCATCTCCACAAGCATCGCCAGCGTTTCGCAAGCTTCGCAAAGGACCAAGGCCAAAGGTCACTCTGTCAAGTGTTCCAGAAGGAGAAGAGCGCCAATCCATTTCACGCCAAGTCTTTCCTGAAGCCTCTCCAACCGTGAACAACCACGAGACTGAAGCCAATATGGCTGAATATATTTCGGCTGCATCAGCCGATGACCAAGAAGAACCAAGAGAAGAAGAAGCACGTGTTGCTACACCCCCTACCAACCAAGCTGTTCTCGAGGAGAACGTGTCTGACCCTCCAGCTACTCAAGTGGAGGTTAACAACATTGAGGCGGCCACCAACACCAACACTGAAGCCAATGACGTTGTCATGGCTGAGGCTATTGTGGCGCCTGAAGTCAATGTGGTGCCTGAAGTGATTGCACCTGAAGCCAATGCTGCACCTGAAGCACTTATCCCACCTGAAGCTATTGTGCAGCTTGGACCTCATGTCAATGAAAATGCTGATGCAAATGTGCCCCCTCCAAGCCCTCATACTGTTGCACTGGCATTTGACTGTGGTCAGCCTCTCATGGTTCGATGGCCTATTCTGGTGCCTCCGCCAGCTGCTGGTCCTCAATTTGACTATCATGTCGAGCACAGGCCTCAGGTCCAGAAGCCTAAGCCAAGACTGCCCAGGTTTCCAGGTACTGCCACTTCACCAGGGTCCTTCAATGCTAATGGCTTCATTGCACACAACACTTTCTTTGATAGCGCCAAGAACCCCTATTCCAAGCCAAGGATTTCATCAGATCGGTTCTGGAGCTATCAGCAGTGCAGTTATTATTCATGTGTTCTTTACGATCAAGGGCGCATCTTTCCTCATATGCGTCTTGACTGCGAAGCCATTGCTGGATTGCCATGCCTTGAAGAAGCCCTTGACTGCTTCCGTGATGCTGGCTTGCTAAACTTTGTGACTGATAAGGAGCATTGGAATGAAGAACTTCTGCTTCAATTCTATGCCACCCTCCACATTCGCGGCTACAACAGGGATCCGAAGACTTGGGTCCTTGAGTGGATGACAGGCAATGTCCATCATGAAGCCAAGCTTTTGACATCATTGAGCTAACCGGCCTGCCCACTCCAGGAGAATTATATGAACCTGGTTGTCAGCTTCACCGCAATGCTTTGGAGAGTATCTTCCATAAGCCAGAGCCCAACATGAGCCAAATGCTGAGCATGATGAAGCCTCTGCCACATGACGCTGATTACCCAAAGGAGTTCTTTGTCGAAGACCTAGAGTATCTGCCCCGCACTATTCATCACATCATCAGGCGAACTCTATGGCCTGTCAAAGGACATTCTTCAGCAACAAAACTTGAAGGAGCAATGAAGACTTTGGTCTTTTATATCTTCAACGGCATCAGCTTCAATGCTTAAGACTTCTTTATCAGGCAGTTGGCTGCATCAGGCTCTGATCTCTTTGGACTGAAGTTCTACGCTCCGTGGGTCATGCGCCTCATCAAGCTATACTCAGCTGTCAACTATCAGCCCTCTGCTCGCAACCATCTGATCTTTCTGCCAGAGGTTGATATGTCAGTTGAAGCCATATACCCAGAGCCTGCCAAGGAGTCTGTTTGTCTTCACAATGCTGATCACCAAAGCTTCACTCAACCCATTGAAGGAGTCCAGGCCATCACTTGTGTTTATCCTTTGGCTGGAAATACACGCTTACCTCACCATGCTCAAACTGAAGCCACTGAAAGCACTATTGCTCAAAGGCCTCAGAAGCGATCTCGTGTTCTCAATGATCGAGAACTTCTCATTGCCCTGCATTAGAAATAGGATAAGCATCACTTCTGGCTGAAGCGTCAGATGCAAAGCCTCTTGGTGGACGTCAATCGTATTCGTAATCTTGCCACCAAGAATGCCTTTGTTACTCATGAAACCTGTCGGAGGTCATGGAAGAGTTTGACATTGCTGAGGGCTGAAGCAGATCTTCAAGATGATGGCTTCACTGAAAGATTCAAGTTTGACTCCACTCCTCCAAGGAATGCTGTCTTGTGTCGAACTTCCTCTCTTGAAGACTCCGATTATTCCTCCTCCGCTGCAACGGTGAATGCAAGAGTGATCGATGATCAAGATGATGCTACTTCACCACCTCCAACTTCAGCACGTATCGACACTGCACCAAGTTCGTCTGCACCGCCAAACCCCGACGCCGACTCTGCATCCTCTCCTACTCCTTCTGAGAACGAGTAGAGGCTCTATGTCTTCAAACCTTTTTGGTCCTTACTGACAAAAGGGGGAGAAGCATATGAGTTGATGGTCTTCAAGCGGGTCCATATGGGTGGTTGCTTTATATTTTGCCTAGTGTTTACAACTCTCGCTTTTGACACATTTGGTTCATTGAGTTGTAACACTTAAACTTGATGGTCGTCTGCTACGTTTTCTGCTATTCTGTGACGCGATGATAAATTCCGCATGTGCGAGGATAAATTCCGCACTTAGTCATTTTTGCAGATGTCCATTTTTCATTGTGCATGCCATTATCTTTGTTATATCAAATCATGCATGATGAATTGTCTTCATAAGTTGAAGAGGATCTCCACAAGTACAACCTGCCATGTGCATTTGCATTCCAAAAGCAAATTACTTATATGCATATCTTCAGGGGGAGCCTTTTTCTACTTATGAAGACAATACCTAAATCCTTTACAATTTCACATATTTTTATCCCCGTTGATAACTTCAACCAGTTTGTCATCAATGACCAAAAAGGGGGAGATTGTAAGTGCATCTAGTGCCACCCCTAGTTGGTTTTGGAGTATTGACGACAAACCTGGTTGAGGGACTAATGTGTTTGTGAGAATTGCAGGATAACACAGGTAGTAGTCCCTCATTGAGTCGGTTTACCTACCGGAGATGACCCCTAAAAATGTAAGAAGACATTGCAGACAATGGTGGTATGTGAAGATATTCACATTGAAGACTATGACAAGAGAAGGCATTGCGTGAAGACTATGGAGCGCGAAGACTTAGTTGTTTTGTTGTTTCCTTTTCTTCTTTGTTGAGTCGTAGGAACCACCGTACTGTTAAGTGGGGTCCCAGTGAACAAAGTCAGAGTGACTGAAGTGATGCTCAACCAAAATCCTATGTCTTTGAGCAAAGACAATGAGAGCAAATCTTATCCAGAGCTGGATGAGTCAGCTTTACTTGTAGCCCAAGTAAAGTTGCCGCGTGTGTTTGAAATCTGACCGTTGGAACACGTGTCAATTCCTTAGTGACCCAAGGTCATTTCGGACAAATCAGGTCGGGTTGCCTAGTGGCTATAAATAGCCCACCCCCTACACCATAAATTGGTGGCTGCTCAGAGTTAGTGCACGGCTTTTGTCATTTGAGAGCAACCCAGCTCCGAAGCTTTTGAGAGAGAGAAATCCTTGCGAGGAAAAAGCCCAAACACCCAGAGCCAAAGAGTGTTAGGCATCACTGAAGTCTTTCTGTCCGCGTGACCTGAAGACTTGTTACACTTGAGGACTGTGAATCCTCCAGGCGGTTAGGCGTCGCGTTCTGAGCATCCAAGAGTCATTGTGGATCGCCGATGAACGAAGTCTGTGAAGGTTTGGAAGTCTACCTTGAAGACTTACCAGAGTGATTGGGCGAGGACTGTGTGTCCTTAGCTCAAGGGGAATAAGGTGAAGACGCGGGCTTCTGAGTTGAATCTCAGCCTCCCTAACCAGATGTACAGTTGTCACAGCAACTGGAACTGGTCCAACAAATCCTGTGTCCTCAACAAGTGACTGGTTCTATCCTCTCCCTCTCCTTACTTACAGTTCATCTTCGTGAAGTCATTGCCTATTTGCTTTACCTATTTGTCTTCACTGTGTGACTACTATCATTGTTTGGCTTCATACCATCATCCATCCTGATCCTTACTACCTAGCTGCTATTAGTCTTCGTGCTTTCACTTCATTGCATACTTGACTATGGGTTGCTTAGTGTAGTTTACCTTCCGCTGCATATCAATTGGTTCATTTCTATTGTTTGTCTTCGAAACTCTCATGTTTTGAAGACTTTCATAAAAATCGCCTATTCACCCCCCTCTAGTCGATTACTAGCACTTTCAGTTTAGCATCAGGTTCCATATTAATCTTGTGCTGACATAGAGTGGGACTAATGCCTTTTAAATCATCAAGTGTATATCCAACAGCAGCTCGGTGCTTCCTTAAAACTTTTAATAATCTTTCTTCTTCATGTACAGAAAGGTTAGCACTAATAATAACAGGATATATCTTCTCCTCATCAAGATAAGCATGTTTCAAAGTGTCTGGCAATTGTTTCAATTCAACACAGGATCACCTTTAGGTGGAGGAGGACCTCCTAGAGTTTCAATAGGAAAATTGTGTTTAAGCAGAGGACGTTGTTCAAACAAAATCTTATCTATTTCATTTCTTTCATGCATATGTAAATCATTTTCATGGTCTAGCAGATATTGTTCTAGAGGATCAGTAGGAGGCACAGCAATAGAAGCAAGACCAATTATTTAATCCTTACTAGGCAGTTCCTTTTTATGAGGTTTTCTACTAAGCTTGGAAAAATTAAACTCGTGAGACTCATCACCAAAGCTAACACCAACAGTTTGTTTCTCACAATCTATTTTAGCATTAATGGTGTTCAAGAAAGGTCTACCAAAAATAATGGGACAAAAATCATCTTGTGGGGAACCAAGAACAAGAAAATCAGTAGGGTATTTTATTTTCCCACACAAGACTTCAACATCTCTAACAATCCCAATTGGTGAAATGGTGTCTCTATTAGCAAGTTTAATAGTAACATCTATGTCTTCTATCTCTGCGGGTGCTATGTCATTCATAATTTCTTGATATAAGGTAAAGGGAATAGCACTCACGCTAGCACCTATGTCACATAAACCATGATAGCAGTGATCCCCTATTTTAACTGAGACAACGGGCATGCCAAGAACAGGTCTATGTTTATCCTTTTTATCGGGTTTGGCAATCCTAGCAGCTTCTTCACAGAAGTAAATAACATGCCCATCTATATTCTCTTCCAGGAGATCCTTAACCAGAGCAACACTAGGTTCTACTTTGATTTGTTCATCGGGTTTAGGTGTTCTAATATAACTTTTGTTAACCAAAGTTGAAACTTTAGCATGTTCCTTTATCCTAACAGGGAAAGGTGGTTTCTCAATATAAGTCGTAGGAACAACTGGATCAACATTATAAATTATAGTTTCCTCTTTAGCTAGTACCTCAAGAACAAAAGTAACTACTCACAAGTGATAAACATGCTCAAGATCAGAGGGGTATTAAATAACATATTGGATCTGAACATATAATCTTCCACCAAATAAACCATATAGTAACCAACTACAAGATGTAATCAACACTACTAGTCACCCACAAGCACCAATCTATAGTTCCGGTACACAGATTGAACGCAAGATATGAACTAGGGTTTGAGAGGAGATGGTGCTGTTGAAGATGTTGATGGAGATTGCCCTCCACAAGATGGGAGAGTTGTTGGTGATGATGATGACGATGATTTCCCCCTTCGGGAAGGAAGTTCCCCCAGCGGAATCGCTCCGCTGGAGGGCAAAAGTGCTCCTGCCCAAGTTCCGCCTCGAGATGGTAGTGCTCCGTCCCGAAAGTCCTCTCCTTATTTTTTCTAGGTCAAATTGACTTATATACCAGAAGATGGGCACCGAGGTGGGCGGGCTGAGCACAACCCACCAGGGCGCGCCTGGGGGGCCAGGCGCACCCTGGTGTTTTGTGCTCACCAGGTGGCCCCCCTCCGGTGGTTATTTGCTCTAGTATTTCTTATTTATTCCATAAAAAATCCTCGTGAAGTTTCAGCTTGTTTGGAGTTGTGCAAAATAGGTGGCCTGACGTAGCTTTTCCAGGTCCAGATTTCTAACTGCCGGAATTCTCCCTCTTTATGAGAGAAAAGGCATTAGAATTACTCGAAAAAGCATTATTATGCATAAAAACATCATAAATAACAGTAGATAAACATGATGCAAAATGGACGCATCACACAGCTACGTTGAGTGTCTATGCATGTGTTGTCTTGCAAATCTTGTTGGGGGTGACAGAGTAGAATCTGTAGAGGCCCTCCGTTTGGAAGGAGCGCCTTTATCCACTGCCTTGCTAATTTCCTTCCGCTTTATTGATTTTGAATTGTCAAGTAAAACCGACAAGAAAAAGCAATAAAATTCACTCTTCAGAACTCATTCGTGCATGATACTAACAATCACTACTTTTATGTAAGGCAAACACATGATACCAGGATGAAATATGTACAAAAACAGGACGACATGGGATATTCACAACTATTTGTGTAAACTAAGAAGAAGCCATTTCAACAAATAAGAAGCAATGCAAGCTAGACACCACATGAAAGATGCAACCAATATGACTCTGCCAAGTTAAAAGCGTCCCATCGTAAATGGTGTTTCAACAAATTAGAAGTATCGCATGCTATAAATCATATGAAAGATGCAACCAATATCACACTGCATATACTAAAGGTGTCTCTCATATTGATTGATGCGGGCTACAAAAAAAACAATAGTTTTATGTAAGGAAATGCTTAATAGACAGATGTACTATTTACTAAAAACAAGAAGGATGTCACATTAACAGGTATAATGTATAAACTAAGCTGAATAGCACTTACAATTTAACTAGATTGGAACAATTACAATCTAGACACCATATGCAACATGCAACCACATATCACGCTGCCAAGTTAGAGCAAGCACCTGCGATGCTGGTGTAGGGGAAATGCAGTCATCAACTACCACTACAAAAAAATACACATCCGTGATATTTTGGGCCGAACGAATTTTTTTCTGTCATGCTTGTGACACTTCTATGACGATAATTGTGACAAAACCCGGTATCATCATAGATGTGGTGGGCTCCTACTTCTATGACAAAAACATGACAGAAAATGGGCTTTTCGTCCTGGGCAGGCCGGAGACCCAGCTGCATGACATTCATTGGGTCGTCCATGACGGAAAAAACGTGGTAGAAGCGAGGGCGAGGAAAATATCGGGGAGTTCCCGGTTATGGTGGGTGGTCGGGGGCCGAGCGATGCACGTTTCTCTCGTACACGTACGCGCGTGGGTGCGAGGTGTTGGGCTCTAACTGAACCCGAGCGAGGCGGTCGCCTACTAAACCCGAGTGATTGCACTACAGGTTACGCGTTACTGAACCCGAGCGATTGATCGATCCCTGGCTGTTAACTGAACCCGATCGAGCGATTCCTTCGCTACTGCTACTAACTAAAGCCGTTCGAACCGGCTGCCTCTTGATGAACAATGAGCATTTGGGGGGGGGGTTTGGATGAACAGTTCCCGGTGGGGGTTGGATGAACAGGACCCCGTGGTAGTAGAGGCCATTGCCGCTGGATGAACATGAGCCCGATCGATCGAGCTGGTTGGGGGTTGATGAATAGGATCCCGTGGAGGGCTGGATGAATAGAACGACCCCGTGGAGGGCTGGTTGAACAGTAGCCGGTGGAGGGTGGATGAATAGTAGCCCGTGGAGGGGTGATTGAACAGGACCCCGTGGAGAGGGCTTGTTGAACAGTATCCGATGGAGGAGTGGTGGAGGCTGGATGAACAGGAGCCCGTGGATGAACAGTCGCAGGTGGAGGCTGTAGGAGGTCGAGGGTGGAGATGAACAGTAGCCCGTGGAGTCCCGTTTTGCGGTACGCCACACCCCTCCCGATGAACAGGACCCCCGTTTCGACCAAAGAGCTCCAACACAAGTCTGTTTCCTTCGTTTTACGGTACGCCACACCCCTCCCGATCAACAGGACCCCGTTTCGGCCGTAGGAGGTCAAAGAGAAATCCGTTTCCTCCGTTTTGCGGTACGCCACACCCCTCCCGGTGAACAGGATCCCGTTTCGACCGTAGGCGGTCGAACACAAGGCCGTTTCCTCCATTCCGCGGTATGCCAGGCCTCGTTTCGATCGGCTATTCCATCCAAGTCGGTTGGTTCCCGATGAACACAACGCATTCCGTTGCCTCCCGATGAACGCGACGACGCAATTTCTCCGTTCCAACCCAGCCATGTACACGAGCCCTGGCCATACGTATGCGCGAGTAGGCGTTCGAGACCCCGCCCGTATGTACGTACGTGGCCGTATTTACTTTCTTTCAGCCTGGTTATACGTACATGCTACGTCTGCGCCTCTACTACGACACATGCCCTTCCTTACTGGGCCACGGTTCATCGCTGCAGCCTGCAGAAAAACCGATCGACCAGTATGTACGTACACGTTCACGACCAGAATGCCAACGGTACGTACGCTTCGACCAGGTGTGTCCCGACTGTCAGGGAGGATAAGGAGGCACTACCTTGCGTGCGAAGATGTAGCTGGTGGGTCCCAACAGTCAGGGGGAAACATTTTTTCGCGAAATACGGTTGCCTGTCCGGTGGGTCCCTGTTGTCAGGTGGAGGAATCATTATTTTGCGCCTAATAAGGAGGCACTTCCTTGCTGCGGCCGTGGACCTAGCTGTCAGCCTCTCCACATATAGTACTCTTCTGATGGATGCCGTTCCTTGACCACATTGACCACGCCGTGCCGAGAGCACCAAGGCGGTGGACGACGGCGAGGCCTAGGAACGGGACGCGACAGTGGATGCCCACGCGGAGAGGAGTATGAGGGTCCACTGGTTCGGCTACGGTGTGAGGCTGCCGTCGCTGCAGAATAACAGGGGGTGTGGGTGAGTAGTGGGATGGCCTGGCCAGCGATGGGAGTAATAGGGGGCGGTGAGGCCTCCGCGGCAGCACAGCCGGCCACGGGAGGCAAGAGCACGCGGTGGTTTGGACGGCTGGAGCAAGAAAATCAGAGGTCGAAGAAGCAGGACGACCATTGGATGTTAGGAATCCAACGGTCACTGGTGATAGAATCGTTTGTTGACTAAGTTGACAAAGCCCTCCGTCCGTGTCAACTTACTAGGCCCACAAGTCAGCCTCCCACTATGGTGGGTCCCAGCTAGCAGGGGGAGTATTCATTTTTTTGTGCGTAATAAGGAGGCACTTGCGTGCGAAGATATAGCTGGTGGGTCCAAGCTGTCAGTGGGGGGAACATTTTTTCACGAAATACAGAGGCCCTTCCGGTGGGTCCCAGCTGTCAGGTGGAGGAATCATTATTTTGCGCGTAATAAGGAGGCATTTCCTTGTGTGCGACCGTGGACCCAGCTGTCAGCCTCTCCACGTACAGTCCACCTCCGACGGATGTCGTCCATTGACCACATTGACCAGGCCGCACCGAGAGCACCTGGGCGGTGGACGACGGCGAGTCCTAGGAAGGGGACGACGCGGAGCCGAGGAAGACGCGGCAGTGGATGCCCACGCTGAGGGGAGTACGAGCGTTGACTGGTCGGCTGCGGGGTGAGGCTGACGTCACCGAGAAATAACAAGATGTGTGGGTGGGTAGAGGGATGGCTTGGCGGCAGCACAGCCGGCCACGGGAGGAGGGACCAGGCAGTCCCGCCGGCGTTGGTTTGGGCGGCTGGAGAAGGAAGATCAGAGATTGAAGAAGCACGACGGCCTTTGGATGGACATCCAACAGTCACTGCTCTGCGTTGACTAAGTTGACAAAGCCGTGCCTACACGTCAATTTTTTTTAGGATAGCGTCATCATCAACCTAGTAGGCCCAGAAGTCAGCCTCCAAATCTGTGGAAAACAGCATACCGCCCATTAGCCATTATTTTCAATAATTTACAACCCATTTGCTAATTCTTAAGGATATTTTGAAGCCCATATTATTTTTATTAGCATTACAGACCATATATTCTGGGCACTGCTAAAAAATTCAACAAAATTTTGCATATTTCGGTGGGGTCCGAACTCTTTTAATCACAAAATTCTGAGTCATGTTAAAAATAGTTTTTAAAAAATTATATCAAAATAAAATTCAAAATAAATTCTCCACAAAAAAATGAATGAAATTTAAAATATTTACTAGCAAGATGCCCGTGCGTTGCACGGAACATGAAGATGCATTTGTATGACTAGTTTATCTTGTGGGAGAAAAGGATGAACGAGGGAAGGCGGTATCTGCAAATGTGGAGAGGAGTGCAGGTAAATTATCATAATTTCCTTCCTATCCATTAGATATAGATCGGACGGCCTATATTGCAGGATGGCAGGCACACCATCATCACCAACTCTGCTTTTTATAAGAGTAGAGAAATCCAGAAAAAATGATATTTTAATGTAATTGCCGGTTGGCTTTGGTTTAAAAATTTACAGCCCATTTCTTACAACTTATAGCCAATTTTCTGGGGAAGCCCATTTCTTACTACTTACATCCCTCATAGTCTTGAAAGATTTGCAGCCCAGCGGGGTTGAGAAAAGCAAGTAGGCCTCAGTTGGGTATTCTCCAAAAAAAAGAACCGGGCTTGCCATTTTCAGAAAGAAAAAAGATATCAACTGGGCTCGTCATGTGCTTAAATGAAAGCGTAAGCGTGGGCTAGATGGGCTATAGCCCCCACACAGCGCGCAATTGAGCTCCGTCTCTGAAACTAAAAAATAACTGGGCGAGCTGCTGTGTCCCTGGTGTTATACGCTCGTTGTGCAATTTTCTCGTTTATTGACTACATTGACAATGGCGTGGGACCTAGTTGTCAAACAATTAGGAGGAAGTATTTTTTTGGCTTGTAATAACGAGGCACCTGCTTGCGTAATGCAACGACCCTAGTGGGTCTCTACTGTCAGCCTCTCCACATACAATCATCTCCTGATTCCTCTCGATTGTTGACCATGTTGACAATGCCAGACGGCGGCGGGCACAGCGAGCGAACCAAGGCGGAGAACGACGGCGAGGCCTCGGACGGGAACGAACAGGAGCAGTGGAAGGTGCGGCAGTGTAGTGGCAGGCGGAGGGGAGTACGAGGGCAACAACATGTAACTCAAGCTTACAAACAGTAGAAAAATCCCAAGGATTAATTGTTCATCAAATTTAGACAAAACGCAGATTGAACTTGGCAATAACATCTAACCCAACCACTCTTTTTCGCAGTCACGAACAAATGGATCGGTATGATCCATAAAATCAAAATCCTGTGCAAAACAATTTATTGGAGGATGACTACAAGTTGTTGTAAATAGAAGCCGAGCACGTTCAGAAGCCCATTTGTCCACCTGAAACTTCTTTTTTTGCTGTTCAATATGTCCGTCTGTGAGAAATCTCTTGCTGAAAAACTTAAGCCTCATGGACAGTAGTAACCTCGCATTCAACAGGAAGAATGTGACAAAGCTTCTGTTTGCCTGGTTGGATGCATATCCATCCATCGTTATTGTCCTCAAACGAATGTCATGAGAACTGAGAAAATCCTGGTGATTATTACGCCACCGATTGGTTATATTTTTTTCTCCATGTGTTAAGTAGACCTGAAGATTGAAAACGGTTAAGGTCTGAAAAAAGAGTATGTCGAAAGAGCAATAGTTGAACGGTTAATTCTAGTACAATATATATGGTCTTTCAATGTGCATGAAATCATCACCTTTATATATAAATTCTCCAGAGATCGAAAGCATCGCAGCAAGCCAATAATTATGTTCAGATCATAACTAAACATTCCGATATATAAGATCTTGATAGAATCCAGCAGCATTGATAGGCTATCCATGGACGAAGTCTTCATTGAGCATATAACATAATATTAGTACCCAAAGTGTACTCCAAGGTGATATAAAACTTATGCGCACAAATGAAAAATGCAGCTTATGATTACAAATGTGTAGATCATAATATATGGTACCTGAAAAGGTGAGGAGCCAAACACCAACTTCTTGTGATCATTAAACGGATCATGAATCACACCCAATGTCTCCAGTTTGGGCGCACAGACGACAGTTATTTGCCAAAGTTTATAACAATAATGAAGGAGCAACCTTTGAAGTGAAGGGGCATCTTAGATGATGAGATGTTGTCCTTCAAAACAAATTCCAATGCTTTTAAGGTGAGGCGACTTTATTTGGAGACAACTGATAGTGATTTCTACTCCCAAAACAATCATGAAGCGCTCCAGGGCAGGGCAACTCAAGTGGATGATGCTATGAAGTGAGGCCTCCGACAGATAAACCTGCACAAGCAAAAGTTCTTTTACCAGTGGGAGTCAAAGCATTTGTACCAGATCGACTGGTAGATGGCACTGGGCGAAGGTGGCGGTGTGGAGAGAGGAGGAAAACCACGAGATGGACAACGGTGGTGTGGGCACAAATTCTTGGTGTTTGGTTCGTGGTATGAAACTTTCGTCATAATGGTATAACTCAAATTGCTGGAGTTTTTCGAATTCAGGGGATGTCAGCCAAGCGTCCACCTGCCGGGTATGGAAAGCAGGTAGCGTGTCGGGATGCAGAGGCGTCGAACGGGTCCTTGATGGTGAGAGGAGACGATGGCTCTGAGGAGATCAAATTCAGGAAGGACAGAAATCTAACGACTGTCGAGATTGAGGGGCGCGGTGCGCCATATCGGGCGCCACCGAGTTGAGAGGACTTGTGTGCGGCAGCAATCCTTGGTGGGGAGAAGCGAGATGATCTCCCCAAGGATGTCGTCCGGGAGATTGCTGATGCGGTCCACATGAGATTCTATGGGTTCCTCAGATCTGGGTGGGGGTGGGGGGCTCGCCACTTCTCCCCGCGCTACCGGGTGTGGGATCTACAACCGGCATCGTCGCTGGCGGAAGCCTCATCTTTTTGCCGCTGGGGCCAGCCGACTCCATTTTCGTTGCGGGTGTCGCTCCGAGCTCACGGGTTTGAGCAGAGTAGCCAGAGAAGAGACTAGTGGCAGTGCGAGTGGGGAAGAAGGAGGGCTGGGGTTTTCTGTAGGAGTGGAAGAAGAGGAGCAGACGTTTTCTGTACGAGTGAGGAAGAAGGTGAGCGGGGGTTTTCCGTACGAGTGACTAAGATGGGAAGCGGGGGGAATTGGGGGCCGACGGAAGCGGGAGAGTCCAGCGAGCTGCAGTATAAGTGGAAGTGAGGAGGAAGGAGGGTTTTTCTGGGATCGCCCCCTCTTCAAGAAATATGGGCTTCTCCTCGCAAAAAACAAAAAAAAAATGGGCTTTAAGATGGATAGGCTTTTGTACTCAGCCCAGTCGGCTGCTCGTGTTTCGTACTAGAGGGCCTGAACACTAGAGGCAGCCCATTAGAGACACTGTCCAGCTCTCCAGCTTATTTCCCATTTGAAAGAAAATAAGAGACGCCTCCAGCTTAATTAGGGCTCCTCATAGGTAGCATTTTTCAACTTGAAAAAAAGTTATAGCTCCTTTTCGGGCCGGCTTGGCATCCACCAAATTAGAGGATGGTGTACTGCATGCAGACACTCACACTGGTCGTAGCGCGGCAAAATGAGGGGTCAAATAACATGCCCACAATATACATAGATTAACAGGGATTGTGGGGGATTTAATCATGTACAAGCCAAATTCCCTCCATTCCTCTCGAAACCCCTTGGGAGGAGGTTGAACCGAACAAGGCCTAAGACTAACAAAAGTGGGAGTAACTTAATTCCATACGGTATCATAATATGATACTCAACCCTCTCTTTCTTCATTTAATTCTATGCCACCTCATCAAATTTGCCTACTACTCCCTCCGTCCTTGAAAGAGTGTACTTCCAACTTTGTTGGAGAGTCAAACTATCTCAAAGTTTAACCGAGTTTGTGTGAAAAAATGTCAATGCTTGTGAAACCAAATAGGTATATGACGATAATATATTTTATCATGAATCTAATGCTACTAATTTGATGGTATAAATGTTGGCCTATTATTGTGTAAATGCGGTCAAACATAAAATAGTTTGACTTTCCAACAAAGTTGGAAGTACACTCTTTCAAGGACGGAGGGAGTAGTTGGCATGCATGATACTACTTATGATACTCCCATTACAACAACCTGGTAGAATTAATATACCTATTCTAAATGGTCGCTGCCCGATCTCTTTATCCTCCTCCAGCATCCGACAGAATAAGAATCGTGCAAGACATCGGCTGTATTCGCCGGCGTCGCCTCGGCGGTGGCCTTCATGGGATACAATCGGCGGCAGCCTCCCGTGTTCTACTTCTCCTTGATGATGGCGGCGGGCGAGGACGTGCTGGCCGTCACCTCATCGACATCCGCGGTGGCTTCTTTCTCTTCCTGCATCTCGCGGCTAGGCACGCGTCGACGGCGGATGGCGCAGTCGCAGACACTGGAGGCGTTGTACGACGCGGCAGCGTCAAGGGCAGCCACGATGCCCGTGCCGCCATGCTCCCCGACAAGCCGGCATGGAGCAAGTCGGCACTCTTCCTCGAGTTGTATTGCAGAGGCCAGCTGGGGAACCACGCTCTGGCTTAGTGCAGCAACTGCCTCTGACGGGCTAGGCGAGGTAGGTGGAGCAGCTAGCTGCCTCACTCGTAATTGCCAGGCTCGGCGGGCCACCCAAACGGATTTTATGCCGGAGAACTGCTCTTCCTGCTCGTTGGATGCCGCCGAAAGAGTGCACAAAATGGTGGAAGGAGGAGCTTGGCCGGCGTCCTGCTCCTGAACGGACGTGTGTGGCCGGAGTTGGTTTCTCGCATATCGCACGGATTTAAATGTAGGTTTTTGAATGCGGCGAGGAGGCGGGTACAACTAGGAGTGCAGCGGGCGGTGCCCTGGGCCGGTGCATCGCTTAAAATGGCGGACGTAGTGAGATGTTACGTCCGCCTTGACCCCCTTGACCGTGGACCTTGACGGTGTATGTCACCTTGTGTCCAAATCTGAGATGCCACGCGTACCAGATGAATGACTCCAAGTTCGACCATCGTGATGCTAGGTGCGAGCTGAGGAACACTGTTGGAGACACCCCCCTCATAATTTTCCTAGAGATAAATACACTGATGGTCACTGAAGTTGAGGTCAAAGCACGATATGGTCATTGGACTTCAGAATACGCTCAATACAATCATTGAATACGAGTTACAATATTTATACGGTCACTGGATCGCCGTAGGGCTCCGTATTTTGTCCAGTTGACCGGTCAAATTTGTATACATGGAACCTACTATTGCATTGTCATTACTATGTCCTTCCTATCTCATGGGTCCCACCTGTCAACTGATGAAATAAATAAACATGTAAAAAAACAAGGACTATGCGCGCAGAATCCAAAATCTCCGGCTTGCTGATCATGTAGTAGGCTAACTATTTGAATCGATACACTTGAATGCTAATGTACATATCTTTTATTTTTAAATAATACACATGAATGCACACACGGCACACACCACGTCCGCACACAACACATGGATACCCGTGCCTGCCATCTCGTGCGCCATCTGTGGCTAGGTGGAAGGAGGCTGCGTATGCATACCAGACGGCCGCAACCCACACATAGTCGGTCGCGTGCTCTGCTCTGTTTGACCCATCGTGCAGCATCACCATGGCCACCACACACAACAGCAGTAGCCAGCAAGCGAGGACACCTCTCTGCACGCTGCAGCTGATCGCACGAGAAGGCAGGCACCCACCATCATGGCCTTCACTGTCCGGTTCATCGTGCTACAACCAAGCTTGTCCAAAATAGCCCCCTGCTGTGCCATCTCTTGCAGCACCTCTTTGTCGTCGTTGCTCGATGACCAAATGGAGACGAAGGCAAGGCGGCGATGACTTCGGCCCTAGAGCGCCGGCGGAATGCACACGCACACACAAGGACATACGGACATTGGAGCACCGGCTAACCCCTTCATCGCCCTTGACATGTTCATGTTTTTCTTGTGCTCGCTGTCTGCTGCGGCCGACGTGCTCCTGCATGACATGCTTGGCGTCAATGCGCTCCTGCATGGAGTCCTGCTCGCACGTGAACCACTCTTGATCACTGTTGAGTATCATTGTTAGATTAGAAATATAGGATAGGTTAGGAAACATTCTGACTTGCCGTGTACTCCAAGATGACCATGTACTCCTATATATATGCCCACGAGGCTCAAGCAATACAATCAACTATTCCATCAAATCCCTCTCTACCTTCTAAAAATCACCATGCCGGATCAGCCCCCCGGAGAACCACATCGCCTTGCCACCATGGGTCCACGGCCCTAGCTCCTGCTCTGCATCTTGTGCCTCCTGCCATCAGCCGTCTAGTCCGTATCGTCATCATCTGAGTCCTAGAAGATCTCACCAACATCATCATTAGGCATGCAGCCGCCTTCATAGACAACGTGCACAGAAGGAGTAGAGGTGACTGGGGACGCACCACGTCATGGGCACTCCGTGCAACGTGCTTGCTTTTCCATCGGTACTAGCTCTAAGGCCGAGGCTGCAGCGCCTTCGTCTCCGGCTAGTCATTGAGCAACGATGACAAAGAGGTGCTGCAAGAGATGCATAGGCACTATTGCGTGTGAGCTTCGCCGTAGCACAACGAACCGGACATCGCCGCAGATGGCGCACACCTCCATGCAGCCGAGTGTGTGCGCATGCATGTGTTATTCACGTGCATTCTGCGGCCGAGTGTGTGTGCATGCATGTGTTGTGTACGTGCGTTGTGTGCTCTATGCTGTGCGCGTATGTGCATGAGTTAGTGCGTTGGCGTGTGTACATGCGTGGCTGCATGCGTCCTGTACATGCGTGGTTATCAATATAAAATATAAAATATCTTCAACTTAGCATCCTGATGTATCGTCTCTAGTGGTTAGCGTACAATTCATGTTCTTTTATTTGTTTATTCCGCTAACTGACATGTGAAACCACAAGGCAGAGAGAGGACATGCTGTACTAGGCGCCACATTGACTGTTTGACCAGTCAACAAGTGCGATACAGATAGGATACCGAGCCATACGCTGAACCAATGACCGTATAATCATCACAACTCGTATTCAGTGACAGTATTGAGCATATTCTGAAGTCCGATGACCGTAGTGCGCTTCGGCCTCAACTTCAGTGACCGCCGGTGTATTTATCTCATTTTCCTATTCCTGCATTTTAAGTTCCTACGAAGATAGGCTTGTTCTGTTCAACCGCCTCCCTAGCTGTTTGGAGGGGAATTGGCCAGCGCGAGGCGGTTCTATAGGTGGGCAGGTGGCAAAAAATAGGGGAAATCGTGCGAGGCTCCTTGCTCCTTCTCGGTCGTCGGGAATCTATGTTCTTCCACTCTTTTTTTAACATGAGCTTTGTTCATCCTTTTGCCAACACGCGAGACATCTAGCATCAAGGTGCACGTGTCATGCTCGGCCACTACTAGAAGAAAACTCCTGCAGAGGAGGCCGATGAGAGGCAGCACCGTGCTCCCTACATTGGTCGTTTGATTCATAGGATAGAATTGTATAGGATTTTTTCCTATGTAATCATGTGTTAATTGGCAATCTAGCATCCACTCCAACTTTGTTTCACTTCCTTTGTTTTTCCTGTGTCAAGCACTCTGTTTTTTAGGGGAACACTGTGTTAATGCTATGGGATTCAAGTGGACATGCCACTCCAATCCTTTATTTTTCCTATTCCTGCATTTTAAGTTCCTACGAAGAGAGTAGTACTTGCTCTAAATGATGTGCCGCTGCAAGAGCCACCTATATTATTTAACCATGCTCTAAAAAGGTGGACCAACTTTGGCTATGCTATACTGTACTAGGTTAGTAGGTGACCTTGCGCTTGGCTCTTCGCCTCTTCCAGAAGTCGAACAATAATGATGGTACTACAGTAGTACTTCGGGCAATCTGACACCCAATGAACTGCTGCACGTCCACCGCTAAGCAAAAGTTTCTCCTCGTGTTGCGAGCCACCGCGCACGCATTGGCGAGGGAGAAGGCGTAGTAAGCAAGCTTCTCATTGTTCTGCGAGTTGACGGGACACATCAAAGTTATTTAGTACGTACTCTCTCCAAAAAAGGGCTGACCATGTCATGGCTACCATCCCATGCTCCGTCGTTGAGTACATGCACTATTCACGTGCCATCTAGGAGAAAAAATATTGCGTAGTAGGTGCCATCGAAGTGCACGACTCACTTACTCATTGCTAATCTGATTATCTCCATTTTCTTGCATGACACGTGCACCTTGATGCTAGATGTCTCGCGTGTTGGCAAAAGGATGAACAAAGCTCACGTAAAAAAAGAGAGTGGAAGAACATAGATTCCCGACGACCGAGAAGGAGCAAGGAACCTCGCGGTGGAGCGTCTGCACTCATAATATTTTATATTATTCAGCAATATAAAATCAACCAAATCTCTCCACATTCCTATGCCATTCTATAGTGTGAGAATAACTTTGAATGTTACCTCCGTGGGACACCTAGTTATAGTATATCCAACACCCCGTATTGCTTCTCGCTCCTCGTCCTTATAGCCTGCCGACTGTACCTTATATACACTTGCTCTTTGAGCAAAGGCCACCCTAAGCACACATTTATTTCCTGGGCATGCTTCTTTCTACTCAATGTTGCGTGCACTTTGAGCATGTCGGCAACTTCACTGCTAGCTTGCTGGCTCAACTTGCAATTGAACCTAACACATTGCAGCACTCTTGCAAGGCCCAGAGGTTATTTTGAGAACAAGTACCTCAAGGTTAATTTGACAAACATGCCTTATAGGTTGACAGAAGTCATATCACTTTTTTTTGGGAAGATGTCGTGAAGTAACACGATAGACCTTCTTTCAAGCCAATTAACATGTGTTCAAAAAACAAAAATTATCAAAAAGTAACGCGATAGACCTTCGATTAACATGTGTTCAAAAAACAAGTACTCCTGCAGGACCCTAAGGTTAATTTGAGAACAAGTACCTCGAGGTTAATTTGACAGACATGCTTTATAGGTTGACAGAAGTCATATCACTTTTTTTGGAAAGATGTCGTGAAGTAACACGATAGACCTTCTTTCAAGCCAATTAACATGTGTTCAAAAAACAAAAATTATCAAAAAGTAAGGCGATGGACCTTCGATTAGCATGTGTTCAAAAAACAAGTACTCCTGCAAGACCCAGAGGTTAATTTGAGAACAAGTACCTCAAGGTTAATTTGACAGACATTCCTTACAGGTTGACCAAAGTCATATCACTTTTTTTTAGAAATATGTCGTGAAGTAACACGATAGACCTTCTTTCAAGCCAATTAACATGTGTTCAAAAAACAAAAATTATCAAAAAGTAACGAGATAGACCTTCGATTAACATGTGTTCAAAAAACAAAAAATGTCAAAAATTACAAAACAAAGACCTCGAGGTTCAACTGATAGGACGAAGCACTATATACATTTACGTCAATTAAACGTTTATAGTAACCCATACCATTAGTTTAACATCGAGTCCACTTCCCATTCGGTCACCCATCTAATGACTACTCCAGTCTCAGCATAGTTAACTTGGGAGTTCTATTGGATGAGCAATCAGTAGGAAAGCTGGTGCTTGCCGATATAGGAAGCCTCTTCGCATAGTGGGTAGTAACATAAGTGCGGTAACATGCAAATCTTCATTTATTAGGTTATAGACTCCTATTGCACTGGGACATGTGATGTTACAGTAACTAGCTAAGTTACTCAAACTACTTCTCTCCTCATTAACTCATTGCAACATAAGCAAATTTGCTGAGTTGGACTCGATGTTACTGCTGAAGTTACTCCCACTGTGGCTAGTCTTATAGTATAACCGAAAGAGTACTTGCTCCTTGAGCAAAGGGCCTCCCTAAGCACGCCTTAGTTTCCTAGGCATGCTTCTTTCTACTCAATGTTGCGTGCACTTTGAGCATGTTGGCAGCTCCACTACTAGCTTGGTGGCTCATCTTGCAATTGACGCCGACACATTGCAGCACTCCGGCAAGGCCCAGAGGTTAATTTGAGAACAATTACCTCGAGGTTAATTTGATAGACATGACTTATAAGTTGACAGAGGTCATATCACCAATTTTGGAAACATGTCATAAAGTAAAGCGATAGACCTTCTTTCGAGTCAATTAGCATGTGTTCAAAAAATAAAAATTATTAAAAAGTAACACGATAGACCTTCGACTACCATGTGTTCAAAAAACAAAAAATGTCAGAAATTACAAAACAAAGACCTCGATATTAACTAGACGGATGGGTCACTGCAAAGGTTTATAATAAACCTTTGCAGTAACCCATCCCTCTAGTTAACATCGAGTCCACTTCCCATCCGGTCACCCATCTCATGACTACACCAGCCTCAGCACAGTTAACTTGGGAGTTCTATTAGATAAGCTATCGGTAGGGAAGTTAGTCCTTGCTGATATAGGATGCCTCTTCGTATCCTTTATGGCGTACCCGGATGACCGCCTGTTGCCACCCAATAGCCAATTCCACGTCCCCTGCGAATGTAGAAGCTTCCCTCCCTCATCTAGCTGGTTCGTGCATTTCCCTTGTTTTCTGCCGCCTGCCCACCTATAGAACCGCCTCGCGCTGGCCAATTCCTCTCCAAACACCTAGGGAGGCGGTTGAATCGAACAACTCTAACTTGTTTCTAGTGGGTAGATTGACGTGGCATCAAAAGGGTGTGATAGCTGACTCTGGCAAAGTAATTGACTACCACGTTGGCATACATGAGCATGGGGCCCACTTGTCAGCGTGTTGGACGGAGGAAGGAACGAAAGACAAAATGGAGCGCGGAAGGGTGCGAATCGATTGGCTCACGTGTGACGACCACTGGAGCAATCCACTCACATTGTACTACGTTAAAAAATTCATGCAAACACGGCCGGTTATCCTGTGAGTAGGTGACTGTGCGCTTGGCTCTTCGCCTCTTCCGAAAGTCAAACAATGATGAACTACTGCACGTCCACCACTTGTATTAGAGCAAGTACAATAGAGCTGAGTCAGCTAGCTATAAGAAATAAACTAGTATATTCTTGCTTAGTTGGAGGAAAGAAAAGAGGAGAGAGAAGGTAAGCGGGCTTTTGGTGAAGAGCCAGCTCTAGCACATGCTCCTTGGCACTTTGTGAGAGTGAAAGGTGGGCCATATAATAAAAAAATAGTACACTCTTGTAATCAACTATTGTACATATTGGCTATAAGATGGGTGTAACATCCCAAATTTTCAATTTGGAATGTTATACTTTAGGTCATCATTACACATCATATTTTATTGCATTTTGGCTTGATCCTAGAAATTCTACGCAACTCAAAGACCCACGGAGAGAGTTGGGAATTTCTTTATTTTCATATTTGAGTTTTCTCGAATTTTGGAAAGAGGATCGCTTTATTTTAATTATTTTAAAATGGAATATTTATTTTATAAAAATAAAAGAGAGAGATAAAATGACTTCCTCAAAATAAAGAAATATTGGAGATTTAATATTAAAATCAAATAAGAATTTTATTCGGAGTTTTACCGCTATTTTATCTGAATTAGGAAAAATATGCATTTTTCAAAATTGCATTAGAGTCCCAAATAAATGTTCACCTTGTCTGGTAGATTTTAGAGGAAGGGGAACATTTATTTCAGGATTTTTGGAGTCTGTTTAGTATTTCTTTTCTTTGTTTTTCTGCGCGGAATTGTTTTAAAAAAATGAACCGACTTAGTCGGGTCGTACCCGACCCGGACTCGTCCGGCGGCCTCTTATAAGGCCCGCCCGGGACCCCCCCAGCCCAGCCGAACCCTAGCCCCGTCGCCCGCGCCAACGCCACCGCCGCCGCTGCCACGCACCGCCGTCGCCCGCGCCGCCGCCGCCCGCGCCGCCGCCCGCCAGCCCCGCGCCGCCGCCGTGTGCCGCCGCCGCCGGAACCCGTCGCCGCCGCCCCGCCCGATGCTCACCGGAGTGCGCCGCCGCCCTCGCCAGATCTCGTCGAGGTAGCCGCCGCCGGTTTTCTCGAAAAATCGATCGTTTTTTTAAACCCTAGATCTATTTTTTCAGATCTGGTTCATTTTTTCGGTTTAGTTATTTAGCGGACGTTCGTCCGTACGTTCGTTTTAACGAACGGTTTTCGCTCGTTAACGGCAGACAACGAACGTTCGTTCATTAGCCTGTTCATTAGTTTTTCTTTTTCTCGGATTTTTCGCGATTATTTTCGATATCGATTTCTGATCTGATTTTTGTTTTAGTTTATCTTTTCGCTCGTTTATCGGAATTAGGCGATTCAGGCGCCTAGAGTTTCGTCTCGAAGCCCCCTTTCTGTTTAATCAACTTAAACAAGTTTTTGCCACTGTAAAATTTTACTTTAGTCCAGATTAGTAATCAAAGCTTGTTTCTTTCGCAGTTTAAGTTTTGTTGCTTCGTTTGATTTGATTCTTTTTGCAAACTGGAGTTCTTAAGTTGAACTTTCTGGTTAGATCTTCTTATTTGAGTTTTACCCGTGCATCTTTGCTTGATTGCTTATTGTATGCTTGTTTGTTTGCGATAGAGTACCCGGAGTGTGAAGCGTGCTACTACGAGTCTCTAGGTTTCACGGATCATCAGCAAGGCAACTAACACTTTGATCATACCTCTTTACTACCCAGTTTTATTGCATTAGATCAATCCTCAAACAATTGCATGGTTAGGATCTGATTAAATTGTGGGTTTGGGAAGTAGATGAGGTAGTACCTATTCACCTGTTTATTATCAAACCTATGGGAGTTACTTCTACGTCGCTTATATTGCTATGCTATGCTCGTAGACGTGGTTTGGGTTTGAGTGTATTCATGACAGATGTGAGTATTGTTAATTAATGGTTAACTTAAGGTGGCAACTTTAATACACATCTGGGTGGATTGAGGCACCTGGGGAACCCAGTGTTGCCTGTATTTTCTTGGAAATCCCGGGGTACCGTGTGATTCTCCTATGGACTACCACCCAGGCTCATAGGGATCATAAGATTATCCATGCTAGAAACTTCCGTGTGCAGCCACATGCCATTATGGGCTCTCGCATAGTTGAGTAAGTTGTGGGAAACCTTGCCATGATGGGCTAGCAGATTTAGGGGATTGTAGGTGTACCGGCCTATCTATCGGTTAAGGGGACCTCTTCGAAAAAACTGTGTCTCGGTCATCCATTTCTCAAACATTATGTAGTGCGGGAAATCCAACAGAGGAGATCGAGTCTTGTGGGGAAAAGTGCGCAAACCTCTGCAGAGTGTACAAACTAATCATGGTTAGCCGTGTCCCCAGTTATGGACATCTTGAGTATCTAGTTCTTGGACTATCATGTGGATCTCATCACTCTTAATATAATTTGATTGGGTTTAATGATGATGCTTAATTGGAATTGAGTTGGGTGAACCTTCTCAATGTTTAACAACCACCATGATAGTTAAATGAAATTTATTTCTTTGTTGTAGGGAAAAATTGGCTTTCCGCAAAACATTTAACCATACAGCCTCCACCAGCCATATATGCATGTAGTGATAGCATTATTCTGTTCATTGCTCTTTTGTGTTGCCTTGCCAGCATATTCCATGTGCTGACCCGTTTCGGGCTGCAACGTATCATGTTGCAGACTTTTCAGACGACGAGTAAGGAGCCATAGGTCGTTGTCTTTCACTCAGTGATGCCGTTGGAGTTGATGGACTCACTTTGTCTTCCAAGCCTTCCGCTGTTATCGTATTAGATGGCCTTAAGCCATAGTTATTGTAATAAGTTCTCTTTTGAGACATTCGATGTAATAAGTTTGTGATTTCTACTCTGTTATAAATCCTCAAGTACTGTGCGTGTCAGCATTACCGATCCAGGGATGACATTGATGCACAGAGCTCAGACTGTTTGAGGTCTGGTCGCTACAAGATGGTATCAGAGCACACGCTGACGGTAGGACACGACCAGTAAGCTAAAGCCCTAGATCACTACTCTCTTCTCATTTCTGACTCCTCTCCATTTTCTACTCTTTAGGACGGCGGACGCAAGGAACAAGTTTGCACAACCGAATGAAGACACCCCCTTTGGACGACACTTGAAGGAAGTCGCCAGATACCTTAACATTGGAATACCAAGCTTCACCGGGACTTACAATGCCACTTTACCAGAAGAGGGGCGCTGGATGATTCAAGTTCAAGTTCCAGGAAGGACATTCACGCCAGTCACTGAGCCCATAGAGTTTTCCTTTGATGCACCAACCTGGAGTCTAGGAAAGAGTATGGCAGCCCACATCACCATGGGACGCATTGGAGAAGTTTACCACAAGGATCTCAAGGATACTATCTACCAGATTTGTGGGCGCCGAGATGAGCAATGGGAGATGATCAGCACCAGGAAGGATAGATCGATTGCAGCTTTCATCCAGGAGTTAAACCAGCACATTCGACGCCAGGAGAACCAGATGTGCGCAGGCATGACAGATTTGAAGAAGGTGATGACAAGGATCATGGAGCTGGAGGAAGAACTCAAGTCTACACGCGATGGATATGAGGAGGAAATCACAACACTATTGGAGAAGAATGACGACCTGATGAAGAAGATCGGAGTATTCATGGGAGATCCCGCTCCAGGAGGAGAAGACGACGATTCCACTTGCCCGGAGAACTACATCATCATCGACGACACCGACTCGGACCCCGACGATAGCGATGTTGACTATGTTGATGAAGCTGGAGCGAATATCATGGAGTCTTCGACCCATCAATTTTTCTAGTCGACCACCATATCAGTAGTAGTATTCCACCATGTATATAGTATAGTCCGAGCACTTTTGTAACGATAGTTCTAGACCGATTATATGCCCTTGCTTGATTGATTGAGTGATATGATTGTGTTTGTCTCATGTGCATATGGGTAGTGTTTTCCACCTAGACCTCATTCTACTCTGTTTTCTCATCTTTTCTAAACCCAGCAGATGCCTCCGAGACGCGACAATGGATTTGCTTTCCCACCGGAGCTCACTCAGTTTATCCAGCAGCAGAATGCATTGATGCAGATACTAGTCCAGAATCAGAATCCGGGGAACAACAACAACAACAACCCACCACCACCACCACCTGTTGATCACTTAGCCCGTTTTCTATGGCTGAATCCGCCGGTGTTCTCCAGTAGCACCGAGCCGATAGTTGCAGATGATTGGCTCCGCAAGATTGAAAGGGAGTTGACCACTGTAGGATGCACAGATGCGGAGAGAGTGCGTTTTGCCGCACATCAGCTTGATGGACCCGCAACATCATGGTGGGAGAATTTCATAGCCACTTATCCCATCGACACCGTTACATGGGACCAGTTCCAGTAGGCTTTTCGCACTACCCATGTATCAACAGGAGCTATGGCCATGAAGAAGCGCAAGTTCCGCAACTTACGCCAAGGAGGACGCATAGTTGGCCAGTATGTGGATGACTTTAGTAAGCTAGCACGTTATGCCCCAGATGATGTCGCTACAGATGCAGCTAAGCAGGAGAAGTTTCTGGAAGGACTGAATGATGAGCTGAGCATGTAGTTGATGGTGGCAAATTTCAATAACTACCAGGAGTTGGTAGATAGAGCTCTCATGATTGAAGGGAAGCAGCAGCAGATTGACAACCGCAAGAGGAAGTATGGACAAGGGAAGTATAATTCTGGAGCTCAGCAGAGACCCTGTTTTACTCCGAACTCGGGAGGGCCCCTTCAACATAACCATGGAGGTCACAATCACACTGGAGGAAGTTCGCACAACCATAGTGGCTCCAAGAACGGGAATGGTAATGGAGGAAGCAACGGACAGAACCGTTCCAACCCAGCAACGCCCGCCAAGAAAGATCTAAGCCACGTTACTTGCTACAAGTGCCAGAAGACTGGACATTACGCCAATGAATGTCCTGAAGCTAAGAATGGAAACGCCAATGGAAGCTCTGGGAAGAAGCCCAACCCTTTCAACAGGGGACAAGTGTACCACATTAACGTGGAGGAGGTTGAAGCCCAGCCAGATGCAGTAATAGGTAAGTTTTTGGTTAAGTCATTTACTGCAGTCGTCCTTTTTGATCGCATTCATACATATCAAGGGGATTTGTGGATAAGTATAAACTACCCACCAAAGTTCTTAGTACACCTATGTTAGTGAGCTCACCAGGAGAAGAGTATATGGCAAGCCAAGGATGTTTTTAGATGCCATTGACCATAGGTAGGCATGTTTTCCCCTCAGATCTGATAATTTTGGAGTCGCAAGGTTTGGATGTGATTCTGGGTATGGATTGGCTATCGATGTATGGAGGAAACATCGGTTGCGCCAGTAAGTTGATTTTGCTCACCACCCCAGAAGGAAGAAGGATCAAGTATGTATCCCGGCATGTGCCGAGTAGGACTCAAGTAAATTCCTTATCAGGAGTTGTACAGGAGGAAGTACCAGTGGTGAAGGATTTCCCGGATGTATTTCTAGAAGAGTTGCCACGCATGCCACCGGATAGAGACATTGAGTTTTTGATTGAGCTTTTGCCAGGCACAGGGCCAATATCTAAGAGACCGTACAGAATGCCCGCAAAGGATTTGGAGGAAATTAAGAAGCAGATTAAGGAGTTACTGGATAAAGGTTATATTCGCCCAAGTTCGTCACCTTCGGGATCACCGGTGCTTCTAGTGGAGAAGAAGGATGGATCGTTAAGGATGGTTGTTGATTATCGAGGATTGAATGAGGTGACGATCAAGAACAAGTACCCACTGCCGATGATCAATGATTTGTTTGATCAGCTGCAAGGAGCTAAAGTGTTTTCCAAGATCGATCTGCCATCAGGGTACCACCAGCTGAAGATTCGGGAGCAGGATATACCTAAGACAGCTTTTACCACGAGGTACGGGCTATATGAGTATACCGTTATGTCATTTGGCCCGACTAACGCACCTGCCTATTTTATGAACATGATGAACAAGGTGTTTATGGAGTTTTTGGATAAGTTCGTTGTGGTGTTCATTGATGATATTCTGGTCTACTCGAAGAATGAAGAGAAGCATAAACAACATTTGTGTTTAGTACTTGGGAAGCTCAGAGAACATCAGGTATACACCAAGTTCAGCAAGTGTGAGTTTTGGTTGAAGGAAGTTGGATTCCTTGGACATGTTATATCCGGAGAAGGAATAGCAGTAGACCCCACCAAAGTTGTCACTATGACAAATTGGGAGGCACCCACATCAGTTGGAGAGATCCGGAGTTTTTTTGGACTCGCAGGATACTACCGGAGGTTCATTGATAATTTCTCGAAGATTGGAAAGCCTATGACGGAGTTGTTAAAGAAGGACACCAAGTTCAAATGGACTGAGGAATGTGAGGCCAGTTTTCAGGAGTTGAAGAAACGCTTGGTTACATCACCAGTGTTGATTCTGCCAGATCAACGCAAGGATTATGAAGTGTATTGCGACACTTCTCGTCGAGGACTTGGAGCCGTACTTATGCAGGAGGGAAGAGTTGTTTCATATGCCTCACGACAGGTTAAACCCCATGAGTTGAATTACACTACCCATGATTTGGAGTTAGTAGCCGTAGTGCATGCGTTGAAGACTTGGAGACATTTTCTCATCGGAAACCATTGTGAGGTATACACGGATCACAAGAGTTTGAAGTATATCTTCACGCAGAAGGAGTTGAATCTCAGGCAGAGGAGATGGTTGGAACTCATTAAGGATTATGATATGAAGTTGCATTATCATCCCGGAAAGGCTAACGTAGTAGCCGATGCGTTGAACCGCAAGAGTCATGGCAATACACTCATGACCGGAGAGTTACCCAAGGATTTAGCAGAGGATCTTCGCGATCTATGTTTGGAGATAGTACCAAGAGGCTATGTAGCAGCATTGGAGATTCAACCTACTTTGATGGATAAGATCAAAGAAGCTCAGAAGACGGACAAGGAGATAGACGAGATAAAGGAAAGGATGAGCAATGGAAATGCTAAAGGATTTCGTGAGGATGAGCACGATACCTTATGGTTTGAGGACTGCGTATATGTGCCAAGTGATCAGGAGATCAGGAAGCTGATTTTGCAGGAGGCCCATGATTCGCCATATTCTATTCACCCAGGAAATACCAAGATGTATCTGGATTTGAAGGATAGCTTCTAGTGGACCGAAATGAAGAAGGATATTGTGGAGTATGTAGCAGTTTGTGATGTATGTCAGAGAGTGAAGGCAGAGCATCAGAAGCCAGCAGGATTGCTACAACCATTGCCGATACCCGAATGGAAGTGGGACAAGCTAGGCATGGATTTTATCACGGGATTGCCCAGGACTCGTTCATGCTATGACTCGATATGGGTTGTAGTCGATCGTTTGACGAAAGTAGCTCATTTCATCCCAGTGAAGACCACTTACACCAGTGCTAAGTTGGCAAAGATATACATGACCAGGATCGTATGTTTGCATGGAGTTCCGAGGACCATTGTATCAGATATAGGAACCCAGTTTACCTCAAAGTTTTGGAATCAGTTGCATGAAACTTTGGGAAACAGGCTAGAGTTCAGTACAACTTTCCACCCGCAGGCAGATGGACAGACTGAGAGAGTCAATCAGATTTTGGAGGACATGTTGAGAGCTTGTGCGCTAGATTATGGATCTAGTTGGGACGATAATTTGCCTTACGCAGAGTTCTCTTACAACAACAGCTATCAGGCCAGTTTGAAGATGGCCCCTTTTGAAGCATTGTACGGAAGGAGGTGCAGGACACCGTTGCTGTGGGATGAAGTTGGAGACCGACAGTTGTTTGGACCAGATTTGATTAAAGAGTCTGAAGAGAAGGTTAAGCTAATTCGCGATAGACTCAAGGTAGCCCAGTCCAGGCAGAAGAGTTATGCGGATTCTAAATGCAAGGAGACAGTTTACGAAGTCGGAGACAGAGTGTATCTTCGTGTATCACCACTTCGAAGAGTGAAGCGCTTTGGAGTTAAGGGAAAGTTAGCACCACGTTTTGTGGGACCATACAAAGTTCTGGAACGTATGGGAGAAGTTGCTTACAAGTTGGAATTGCCCCAAGGATTGTTAGGAGTTCCCGATGTGTTCCACATTTCTCAGTTGAAGAAGTGCCACATAGAGATGGCTGATATCCCTCTGAGAGATACAGTACCACTGGAAGCGATACAGTTGGATAGCGATTTGACCTACGAGGAGAAGCCAGTCAAGATTCTCGAGTTTGCCAGCCGAGTTACACGCAACAAAGTTATCAAGTTTTGCAAGGTTCAGTGGAGCCACCATACCGAAGATGAAGCCACCTGGGAACGAGAGGATGACCTACGGAAGGATTACCCTCACCTATTTTCTAGCCAACCCGAATCTCGAGGGCAAGATTCATCTTAAGGGGGGTAGGTTTGTAACATCCCAAATTTTCAATTTGGAATGTTATACTTTAGGTCATCATTACATATCATATTTTATTGCATTTTGGCTTGATCCTAGAAATTCTACGCAACTCAAGGACCCACGGAGAGAGTTGGGAATTTCGTTATTTTCATATTTGAGTTTTCTCGAATTTTGAAAAGAGGATCGTTTGATTTTAATTATTTCTCTTCGAATATTTCTTTTATAAAAATAAAAGAGGAGGATAAAATGACTTCCTCAAAATAAATAAATATTGGAGATTTAATATTAAAATCAAATAAGAATTTTATTCGGAGTTTTATCGCTATTTTATTTGAATTAGGAAAAATATGCGTTTCTCAAAATTGCATTAGAGTCCCAAATAAATGTTCACCTTGTCCGGTAGATTTTTAGAGGACTGGGAAAATTTATTTCAGGATTTTTGGAGTCTGTTTAGTATTTCTTTTCTTCGTTTTTCTGCGCAGAATTGTTTAAAAAAATGAACTGACTTAGCCGGGCCGTACCCGACCCAGACTCGTCCGGCCGGCCTCTTATAAGGCCCGCCCGGGACCCCCCAGCCCAGCCGAACCCCAACCTCGTCGCCCGCGCCGCCGCCGCCGCCAACCGCCCGCCCCGCGCCGCCGCCGCCGGAACCCGTCGGCGCCGCCCCGCCGGAGTGCGCCGCCGCCGCTGGAGTTGCCGCCACCCTCGCCGGATCTCGTCGAGGTAGCCGCAGCTGGTTTTCTCGAAAAACCGATCTGTTTTTTTAACCCTAGATCTCTTTTTTCAGATCTGGCTTGTTTTTTTTCGGTTTAGTTATTTAGCGGACGTTCGTCCGTACGGTCGTTTTAACGAACGGTTTTCGCTCGTTAACCGCAGACAGCGAACGTTCGTTCGTTAGCCTGTTCGTTAGTTTTTCTTTTTCTCGGATTTTTCACGATTATTTTCGATCGCGATTTCTGATCCGATTTTCGTTTTAGTTTATCTTTTCGCTCGTTTATCGGAATCAGGCGATTCAAGCGCCTAGAGTTTCGTCTCGAAGCCCTCTTTCCATTTAATCAACTTAAACAAGTTTTTGCCACTGTAAAATTTGACTTTAGTCCAGATTAGTAATCGAAGCTTGTTTCTTTCACAGTTTGAGTTTTGTTGCTTCGTTTGATTTGATTCTTTTTGCAAACCGGAGTTCTTAAGTTGAACTTTTTGGTTAGATCTTCTTATTTGAGTTTTACCCATACATCTTTGCTTGATTGCTTATTGTATGCTTATTTGTTTGCGATAGAGTACCCGGAGTGCGAAGCGTGCTACTACGAGTCTCTAGGTTTCACACGGATCATCAGCAAGGCAAGTAACACTTTGATCATACCTCTTTACTACCCAGTTTTATTGCGTTAGATCAATCCTCAAACAATTGCATGGTTAGGATCTGATTAAATTGTGGGTTTGGGAAGTAGATGAGGTAGTACCTATTCACCTGTTTATTATCAATCCAATGGGAGTTACTTCTACGTTGCTTATATTGCTATGCTATGCTCGTAGATGTGGTTTGGGTTTGAGTGTATTCATGACAGATGTGAGTATTGTTAATTAATGGTTAACTTAAGGTGGCAACTTTAATACACATCTGGGTGGATTGAGGCACCTGGGGAACCCAGTGTTGCCTGTATTTTCTTGGAAATCCCGGGGTACCGTGTGATTCTCCTATGGACTGCCACCCAGGCTCAAAGGGATCATAAGATTATTCATGCTAGAAACTTCCGTGTGCAGCCACATGCCATTATGGGCTCTGGCATAGTTGAGTAAGTTGTGGGAAACCTTTCCATGATGGGCTAGCAGATGTAGGGGATTGTAGGTGTACCGGCCTATCTATCGGTTAAGGGGACCTCTTCGGAAAGACTGTGTCTCGGTCATCCATTTTTAAACATTATGTAGTGCGATAAATCCAACGGAGGAGATCGAGTCTTGTGGGGAAAAGTGCGCAAACCTCTGCAGAGTGTACAAACTAATCATGGTTAGCCGTGTCCCCGGTTATGGACATCTTGAGTATCTAGTTCTTGGATTATCATGTGGAGCTCATCACTCTTAATATAATTTGATTGGGTTTAATGATGATGCTTAATTGGGATTGAGTTGGGTGAACCATCTCAATGTTTAACAACCACCATGATAGTTAAATAAAATTTATTCCTTTGTTGTAGGGAAAAATTGGCTTTCCGCAAAACATTTAACCATACAGCCTCCACCAGCCATATATGCATGTAGTGATAGCATTATTCTGTTCATTACTCTTTTGTGTTGCCTTGCCAGCATATTCCATGTGCTGACCCGTTTCGGGCTGCAACGTATCATGTTGCAGACTTTTTAGACGACGAGTAAGGAGCCATAGGTCGTTGTCTTTCACTCAGTGATGTCCTTGGAGTTGATGGACTCACTTTGTCTTCCAAGCCTTCCGCTGTTATCGTATTAGATGGCCTTAAGCCATATTTATTGTAATAAGTTCTCTTTTGAGACATTCGATGTAATAAGTGTGTGATTGCTACTCTGTTATAAATCCTCAAGTACCGTGCGTGTCAGCATTACCGATCCAGGGATGACATTGATGCACAGAGATCAGACTGTTTGAGGTCTGGTCGCTACTATGGGCTATAGATGACATGGCAATGGCTTATAGCCAACAGTTGGCTATACTGTTAACCATGCTCTTAAGCGCACCATCGTAAAGCAAAAGCTTCTCCTCGTCCTGTGAGCCACCGCGCACACGTGAGCAATGAAGAGGTTGTAGTACTAGTAGTAAGCAAAGCTTCTCCTCGTTTGCGAGTAGACCGGACACATCAAAAGTAGTGCATTAGTCTCCAAAAAGGGTTGACCATGTCCATGGCTACCGTCCCGTGCTCCGTCATTCAGTGTGTGCTTCTCGTTGTTCTGCGAGTTGACGGGACACATCAAAGTTAATACGTATTTAGTACTCTCTCCAAAAAGGGCCGACCATGTCCATAGCTACCATCCCGTGCTCCGTCATTGAGTACGTGCACTATTCACATGCCATTGAGGAGGAAAAATATTGCATAGTACTAGGTACCATCATAGTGCATGACTCACTTACGCACTTCTTATCTCCATTTTCTTGCATGACACGTGCACCTTGATGCTAGATGTCCCGCGTGTTGGCAAAACGATGAACAAAGCTCATTTAAAGAAAAGTGTGGAAGAACATAGATTCCCGACGACCAAGAAGGAGCAAGGAACCTCGTGGTGGAGCGTCTGCACTCATAATATTTTATATTATTCAGCGATATTAAATCAACCAATCATCTCCACAGCAGACCGGAAGAGTACGCAACACGGTAGCCCAGTGTAGTTACATCATACATGGCCAACCCACGCTATCACCATATTTCTTGGCCTCCGTGCGACACCTAGCTCTAGTAATCCACCAGCCCGTATCGCTTCTCGCTCCTCGTCTCTCTCAAAGTGCGTCGGGCTGGCGTTTTTGCCGTCCATTGAGGTCGGTTAACTCATCACATGTTAGCGACATGCCAAGAGGATTCTAAAAAAAATTACTGTACTCTATTGTTATGCCAAGAAGAGGAAGCGCTTTGACCGACGGACCAAACGAGACAGGCGTGCCGTCCCGTGAGTGGGTCCAGTTTCTCATTTTGAACTTGTTTGGTGTAGTAGTAACACTTGGTTTTGACTATTGATAAGATTTTATATAGGGCCTAATGTATTCTTCGAGGTTGCCTTTGACTATTGATAAGATTTTATATAATTTGAAAATTATATCATTCGAAGATCCTTTCACATTCCGTTTCAAAAAAAAATCTTTCACATACGAATTTGACGGTATGCTTTGAGCAACTTGCATGTCCTATACTGCTCTTGTTCGGATACTCTAACTTAGCTAGAGGTTAGACTAACCCTGAACTAACTGTAGCCAAAGAGGTGTTTGGATGACAGGGTTAGATTGACAATAAATGCACTTGATGGAGAGAGGAAAGTGATTTTTCAGTGGGCACCATGATAACTAGCTCCAATTAGCACCACTTGGCTGGCGGGATAGAGAGAAAAAATTGATTTTTCAGTGGGCCCAATGAGAACTATCTCCAATTAGCACCTCTTGGCACTACAAAAAAAAGAAACATCCATGACATTTTGGGCCGAACGATTTTTTTCCTGTCATGCTTATGACACTTCTATGACGATAATTGTGACAAAACCCGGTATCATCATAGATGTGGTGGGCTCCTACTTATATGACAAAAAATCATGACAGAAAATGGGCTTTTCATCCTGGGCAGGCCGGAGACGCAACTGCATGACATTCTTTGGGCCGTCCATGACGGAAAAAACCATGGTAGAAGCAAGGGCGAGGAAAATATCGGGGAGTTCCCGGTTACGGTGGGTGGTCGGGGGCCGAGTGATGCACGTTTCTCTCGTACACGTACGCGCGTGGGTGCCAGGCGTTGGGCTCTAACTGAACCCGAGCGATTGCATTGTAGGCTACGCGTTACTGAACCCGAGCGATCGATCGATTTGGCTGTTAACTGAACCCGACCGAGCGATTCCTTCGCTACTGCTGCTAACTAAAGCTGATCGAACCCTGCTGCCTCCTTCCCTTGATGAACCGTGAGCGTTGTTGGGGGGTGGATGGATAGTTCCTGATGTGGGGTTGAATGAACAGGACCCCGTGGTGTTGCCACTGGATGAATAAGACCCCGGTCGATCGAGCCGGTTGGGGGTGGATAAACAGGACCCCATGGAGGGCTGGATGAACAGGACGACCCCGTGGAGGGCTGGTTGAAAAGTAGCCTGTGGAGGGCTGGATGAACAGTAGCCCGTGGAGGGGTGGTTGAACAGGACCCCGTGGAGAGGGCTATTGAACAGTAACCGGTGGTGGAGCGGTGGAGGCTGGATGAACAGGAGCCCGTGGATGAACAGTCGCAGGTGGAGGCAGGAGGGGAGACGCCATGGATGAACAGTCGCAGGTGGAGGCTGGAGGAGGTCGACGGTGGATGAACAGTAGCCCGTGGAGGCAGTCGACGGTGGAGATGAACATAATCCCGTGGAGTCCTGTTTTGCCGTACGCCACACCCCTCACGATGAACAGGACCCCCGTTTCGACCGTAGCGCTCCAACACAAGTCCGTTTCCTCTGTTTTGCGGTATGCCACACCCCTCCCGATCAACAGGACCCCGTTTCGACCATAGGAGGTCCAAGAGAAGTCTATTTCCTCCGTTTTGCGGTACGCCAGACCCCTCCCGATGAACAGGATCTCGATTTGACTGTGGTCGGTCGAACACAAGGCCGTTTCCTCCGCTCTGTGGTACGCAAGGCCTCGTTTCGATCGGCTGTTCCGTCCAAGCTGGTTGGCTTCCGATGAACACGACGACGCAGTTTCTCCATTCCGACCAGCCATGTACACGAGCCCTGGCCGTACGTATGCGCGAGTAGGCGTTCGAGACCCCGCCCGTATGTACGTACGTGACCGTATTTACTTGCTCGCACCCTGGCTGTACGTACATGTACATGCTATGTGCGCGCCTCTACTACAACACATGCCCTTCCTTACTCATCCGCGGTTCATCGCTGCAGCCGGCAGACAGACCGATCGACCAGTATGTACGTACACGTTCGCGACTAGAATGCCAACGCTACATACGCTTCGACCAGGTGGGTCCCGACTGTCAGGCACTTCCTTCGTGCGAAAACGTAGCTGGTGGGTCCCAGCATTCAGGGGGGAAACGTTTTTTTCACGAAATACAGAGGCCCTTCCGGTAGGTTCGACGTGTCAGGTGGAGGAATCATTATTTTGCGCGTAATAAGGAGGCACTTCCTTGCGTGCAGCCATGGACCCAGCTGTCAGCCTCTCCATGTACAGTACTTTTCTGATGGCTGTCGTTCGTTGACCGCACTGACGACACCGTACTGCCCAAGAGCCCCAAGGTGGTGGACGACGGCGCGACATAGGAAGGGAACGACCCGGAGCCGGGGAATACACAGCAGTGGATGCCCACACATAGGGGAGTACGAGGGTTGACTGCTTCGACTGCGGTTTGAGGTTGCCGTCTCCGGAGAATAACAGGGGGTGTGGGTGAGTAGAGGGAAGGCATGGCCAGTAGTAGTATGGTTGGGCGGTGAGGCCTGCGCGGCAGCACAGCCGACCACGAGAGGCTGGAGCAGGCGGTACGGCGGGCGTAGGTTTGGGCGGCTGGAGCAACAAGACCAGAGGTTGAAGATGCAGCTTGGCCGTTGGATTAACATCAAACGGTCGGTGCAGCTAGAATCGTTTATTGACTAAGTTGACAATGCCCTGCGTACGCATGAACTTAGTAGGTGGGTCCCAGCTAGCAGGGGGAATCAATTTTTTTCGCGTAATAAGGTGGCACTTCCTTGCGTGCGAAGATGTTTTCTGGTTTTTTTATTTCTTCTTTTTTGAGTTAGAATAAAAAGAAAACAATTTAGGATCTTCGGTACAATCTATATTTTCACGAAAAGGATCATAATAAAGCCGGTGGGCCCCAGCTGTCACGGAGAGGAAACTTTCTATTTCCGTGTAATAAAGGAAGCACTTCCTTACGTGCGAAGATCTAGCTGGTGGGTCAAACCTGTCAGGGGGGGGGGATTATTTGTTTTGCATAATACGAAGGCACTTGCTGCGTGCGGCCATGGGCCATGTGCGTCCCTACTGTGAGCCAATCCACGCACATGCCTCGTCTGAGCCGCCCCCTAATCCAACAGCTGGCTGGCCGCCAGTTACGTCGTGCCTTGCTGTGGGCAAGGCACTGGATCTCTATCCCCGTTGGTTGTCGTTTGTTGACAATGTTGACCACGCCGTGCCGAGAGAACCAGCGCAATGGACGATGGCGAGTATTACGAAGGGAACGACCCAGAGCCGGCAAAGACACGGCAGTGGATGCCCACGCGGAGGGGAGTACGAGGGTTCACTTGTTCGGCTGCGGTGTGAGGCTGCTGTCGCCGGTGAAGAACAGGAGGTGTTGGTGAGTAGAGGAATGGCCTGGACGACGTTTGGGACTAGAGTGGGCCGGTGGAGCCTGCGCGGCACCACAGCCGGCCACGGGAGGCTGTAGCAGGCGGTACCGCCGGCGGTGGTTTGGGCGGCTGAAGTAGGAATATCCGAGATTGAAGAAGCACTACAGCCGTTGGGTGGACATCCAACGGCCACTTCTGCTAGAATCGTGTCTTGACTATAAGTTTACAAAGTCTTCCGTATGCCTTAGTAGGCGCACAAGCCTTCCGTACCCGTCACTGACTATAATTCTCAAAAAAATAGTAGGCCCACAAGTGGGCATCACATCTGTGGAAGAGAACATATGGCCCATTTGCAATTTGTAATAGTGTACAACCCATTTTTCAAATCTAATAGAATTTACTACAACCCATTTACAGTCTGTTAAAATTACAGCCCGTTTTCTAGCCAGGACAACGATTAATAATTTAAACCAACCTCTCAAAACAGAATTCAACCAAAAATCCCACATTTTGATGGGATCCGAAAAAAATTATCCCGAAATTTCGAGTCAGATTAAATATAATTTCAAAATGAATTTGTATTAGGTAAAAATCTAAAAAAATATTGCGTACTCAATAAGTAATGAAATGAAAATTTCCAAATTCAAACAATAATATTTTTGAAACTAATTACCTGCTTGGTGCGTTTTTGTATATTTACAGCCCAGTTTTTATAATTACATCCAATTTATTATTTCTTAAAGCCCATTTTCTTGTTAGGCCTAATAGGAAAGATTTACAGCCTAGCGGGGCGAAGAATAACAAGTTGACCTGGGTTGGGTATTCTGCAAAAAAAGTATAGCTGGGCTAGCCATTTTCACCTTGAAAAAATAATATCTGGGCGGGATATTTGGTCTACATAAAATAATAGCCTGGGCTAGACGGGCCACATCCCGCCCAGTTGATACCCTGCTCCTCTGGACAACAACAAAAACATCGCTCAAGAAAAACTCCGCTTACACCTAAAAAACAAATACTGCTCGAGCTGCTGGGTCCCAACTGTCGGCCGCTCCTTGTGCAATTCTCTCGTTTATTGACTATATAGGTTGACGATGGTGTGGGGCCGTGATGTCAGGAAACCAGGAGGAAGCAAAAAAAATATAGTTGTATATAATAAGGAGGAACTTGCGTACGTACGGCTATGGCCCTAGTGGGTCCCTACTGTCATCCGGTCAAAATAAAGTCATCTCCTGAATCCTCATGTTCGTTGACCATGTTGACAATGCTCGGCGCCACGGTGAGCTTAACAACTCGAAGGACGATAGAGAGGGCCTCGTGGGCCCTACGGATGGTCTGATACAGCGCCCGCTGCTCCTTCAGGAAGCCAAGTTCATCGGACACCGATGAGCACCTTCGAGAGACTAAGACGACATGAAACGGTAAGGACGCGCTTGGGAGCTCTAGTTTATTTCACACCTGTATTAAGATGCAAGTGTAATTTACTCGTCATCGGAAACAACGCGTAAAATACATGCGTAATGAAACCGAGGGCCCGAGGTCTGTAACGAAAACCGACGTGTTACGTGTGTAATTTGAGAGACCAGTGTATATTTTACTAGTCGAAATTGACCAACCAAGCGCTTCGCCCGAGACCATCTGCTTTTATTTACAAGCGTCAGTTTTACAAGCGGTTTTGGTTGGAAAAGGACGATCCAATCACGGCCTAAGATGATGAGTTGGTCAGAAGATCATATGGTTTCACCTCTAACCTACCCGAGTTGTCGTATAGGCTATGAATGAAACATAAGACAATGAACTTCTTAAGCACAGAAATAACAGAAGAGGATGATCTTCTTAACATGCAAATCATAGGCATTAGCTCAACATGCGAAACAATATGAAGCATTATTCTCAGGAGGCATGGTGAACAGCTCGTGATGCTGCATGCCACAGCATTCCAAGCTCAACTTTGCAATCAAACTCACAAGGCCTGGCATTACATAGACAACATTCAGAACAAACTCTTAAAATACCTTACATAAGTCAACATTCATGTGACTATGCACCTCAACAGAGTAAATATTTACTTCTGAACTGAAGACATGAATAGGAAAAAAACGATCGACGTTGCTCACAGCAAAGGGTGTCCCACTCAAAAATATCAAATGCACGTCTTCTGGGTAACATCAATGAGCAAAATTTGACAAGGTTTTCCAATTCCAATATATTAAGCTAATGTCTTCTTGCTAACATCAATGTTTAAACTTTGACAAGCTTTTCCCATTCAAAATATGTAATGCCTATGATTGTGGAACAGGCAGGGTTTGTCATCAGTTTGTCATCTGATAGTCTGGTGGCTCAAGGTGACAACGAATGATTAGAGAACCAATCGATGTATTGTGCATGATGAAGTATTATGGAGGACACGAACCATCTGAACATTTTGTGCAGTTCCACTAAAATCAAGTTGAGCATCCCTGTGGATTTCGTGTTTATATGCTGCAAGAAAACAAAGACACATCAGCACACACATGAATATTGGCCCCAGTGTCAACCCACCAGTCGGTGCACTAACAAACTTAAGGTACGGTAAACAGATTACCATACCCAGATGCCCCATCATTGTTGCTTAGAATGACATTGACAGACTTGGAGTCCTGTCCTGGCTTCTTGTACTTTTTTGGGCACTTTTTGCCAGTGCACTCCACGTGTTGTAGAGTTGCCTATGCTCTCTGCAGACTAGTCATGTCACTAGCGTCTACTAATACGTTGTAAAGCTTCTCGATCATTCCTTCTGTAATGTAGCACAAACAGTGACTACTTCTTTCTGCAAAGTGGTAAGACCAACTGGACCCACTAATGCAGCAGTTTGCCTTAGACACATTGGCTCCTTTTGTGCAGTTCAACTAAGATTAAAGTCGAAATAAAACCGAGCTTTAATTTTGATATCCATGTAAGCAACAATAGGTATAAGCGAAACAATTACTGAGAAATAACGGTTGATGACTTGTACTCCCAGAAGAAAAACATCTACTGATCTACCTTATCTTAATGGGAAACAAAGCAGGAGAGTAGCAATTCTCAATCAGTGTGATTCATTCATATTAACTGAGACATTCTCTTAACAATGCCTTGTTTCAACATGCATAAAGAACGACAAAGCAGAAAAGTACCATTCCTAAAACAATGCGACTGATTCATTTTAACAGAGACATTATCTTAACAATACCTTGGTTAAACATGTAGAAAGAACTACAAAGCAGGATAGTACCATTTGTAAAACACTGTAACTGATATATACTAACAGAGATATTATCTGAACAATACATTTCTTAAACATGTACTCCGGCCGATCCCTAACAGAAATGTACTCCCGCCGATCCCTAACAAGTGTTGCAGTTTTGAACTAAGATTCAGTAGTTAATCTGAGGAAAGTCAGTACTGAAAGTCGGTACTGACCTTTCAAGACCAAGATTTGAACAACTCACGAGCAAGACCTGAAAGAGATGTCAACACATATATGGAAATCCGGTCTCCTTTTGTGCAGTTCCACCAAAATTAAGCGAAGCAAAATGTCGCAATAGCAACAAGTTGAATAGATATCCCTGTTTTATCAGAGGCAAAAAAGTAATCAATTACTGGCCAACAAAGGAGGATGAAACATGCGGCCACAAAAATGGTAATCCCGCCAATCCCTAACAAGTGTTGTAGTTTTGAACTAAGATTCAGTAGTTAATTCTGAGAGTGTCATTGCTTAATTTTACCAACGGCATTAGATTAATAAAAAGCATAAACTGTTCTAGGGGAGAGTGGGCACAAAAACAGCATGTGCTTCCATCTACTTATAAAGGGGGTGATGCAAAGTTTTGTTGTAACAAAGAAACAAGCATCATGTCTGGGTTGGAATTTTTTTTGCTCACTTAATGGTAAAAGACAGGAGTTCAATAGCTTCAATTCAACATTTATCCAAAACAGTACCAATACAAGTAGCACAACATCTGAAAGCACACTGCAGCATCATGTGGATGAAAGTCGGCACTTACCTTTCATGACCAAGATTTGAAACAACTCGCAAGGAGGACTTGAAACAAATACCAACACATATATGAAAATCTGATCTCCTTTTGTGCAGTTCCACCAAAATTAAGCAAAGTCGCCGGTGTGACATTCAAGTTGAACTGCACAAAACACTCTTAAAACAAACGTGTTTCGCATAGTGAAACAAAATTTCACAATAGCAACAAGTTGAATAGATATCCCTGTTTTAATAGAGGCAAAAAAGGAATCAATTACTGGCCAATAAAGGAGGATGAAACATGTGGCCACAAAAATGGTAATCCCGCCAATCCCTAACAAGTGTTGCAGTTTTGAACTAAGATTCAGTAGTTAATTCTGAGAGTGGCATTGCTTAATTTTACCAGCGGCATTAGATTAACAAAAAGCATAAACAGTTCCAGGGGAGAGTGGGCGCAACAACACCATGTGCTTCCATCTACTTATAAAGGGGGTGATGCAGAGTTTGTTGTAACAAAGCAACAAGCATCATGTCTGGGTTGGTCCCAGTTTTGTTCACTACTTAATGGGAAAAGACAGCAATACAATAGCTTCAATTCAACATTTATTTAAAGCAGTACCAATACAAGTAGCACAACATCTCAAAGTACACTACACAATCATGTGGATGAAGGCCTGTACTGAACTTTCATGAGACGACCGAGATAAAATACAAATCTACCAACACGAATAGGAAATCCAATCTCGTTTTGTGCAGTTGCACTGAAATCAAGCAAAGTTACAGGTTTGACATTTAAGTTCGCTATAGCAAGAAGTTGAATAGATATCCCTATTTTAGCAGAGGCAAAAAAGGAAACAATTGCTGGCCAATAAAGGAGGATGAAACAAACAGCGACAAAAAGAAGCATCTAACTTATCTTGATGGAAAACAAAGTAGGACAGTAGCATTCCTAAAATGGTTGCATTAATTCATATTAACAGAGACATTCTCTTAAAACAACATTTGTTAAAAATGTAATTTACTTTTAACAATGGTATTGCTTCAATTTTCTAGCGGCATTCTTAGATTAACAACAACGCGTGGGACATGGGACAGGGCACATGCCAGCACCATGTGCGTCCACACGTATAAATGGGTGATGCAGAGTATGTTGCCAAGCAGCATATCTGCGTTGGTCCCATATTTGTTCTCTTTGAACCTTTTTCCTATCTGAGGGCAGCAAATCTAGTCCTGCACAAACTATCCGCCCCCCTAGTTTCTTTCCTTTTTCAACAAAGAGATCGGTTCCTTACAGATGTGTGTACTGGGTTACCCCCCCTTTTCCCTTTTCAACCAGCAAAGCGTCTGGATAGCCAGTCTATACTACTTTCCCTCCCTCCTTTCCTCATTGAACCACGTCCTAGATTCATGCTCCACCCCACCGCACCCTTCTTTCCTCTTTGAACCAAGACATAGATTCGACTACAGAATCGAAAAAGATCCGCATGCAGCTAGAGCAATGACGGTTTCTAAGAAACTTATACCTTGGGGTCGTCGGGATGTGGCTAGGCGTGCGGCAGGAGGCCAGATCTGCCCACACTACGTACGGTAGTGAGGAAGAAGGGGTTGGTGGCCCTCCCGCACAGGCACTGGGTGAAAGAGAATAGCGCAACCGGAAGTGGATTGCCTCCCTCGCCGAAGGTGGTAGAGTGAACGCTGCACCTCCTCCCTTTCCCGGTGCGGCGGGATTCGGACGCCTCCTTCACCGGCTATGAGGGGAGAGAGAGAGAGAGGCCAAAGCAGTCTTGTTTAGATCTGGTGAAGAGGGTGAGAGACTGTGAATATAGCAAACCCTAGCAAAGGAACGCTAAGCCTCCAGCGTGTATATATATATGTAGTGCGGCGAGAGTGTGCAGAGTGCAAACCCTAGCGAACAAGCGCTGAGGCTCCAGCTTATATAGTACTACATATATAGTACAGACCGAGCTCCAGTGCCTTAACTGCACCTGCCTTTGAATGTACGATAGGTGGGCGAGCCACACATTGGGCCCACCTGTCATACACCCAAAAGGCAGGTGCACTAAGTCAATGAAGCTGCGTCCATATAGTACTTGTGTATACTACTAATATATAGTGGAGTGGTTTTCTTATTCTCTCCATAACAATCGTTTTAAATTGTGTAAGTATGAAATGAAACTCTTTATTTAACGTACCAGTGAAGAAAACTACTACTTCCGATGAACTAACGATCCACGCGTCCTGGTCGCACTTCCTGTCCTTCACGTGCTTGTACACTACCCTCCCTTAAGTGAACAACCACACATGCGCCAAATTATCGGAAACGTGTGAGAGTGTGTACAAATAAAGATTTTTAATTTCAATTATCGGAAAGGTTTGAGAGTATGTATAGTTTGCCCTCTCTCAATAATTATGGTTTGTTGTGTTCGGCCTAAACTTGGTCAAACTTTACAAAGTTTGACTTCAGTCAAATCTAATATGCAGAGTAAATAAAAATGGAGGGCTACTACGTCCATCCGGGTTTTTAGTCCACACCATTTTTTAATCAAAGTTAATAGCTGGACGAATAAAATTACAGGGAAGCTGAAGACAAAGTTATTAGAAGGCTTAGAAATCAATACAAAACTTATGCTCTTAGTACCAACGTCGATTCTTCTTCGAGGAAACATTGGGTTCATAGCCAATTGTGTGATAAAATTGCACCAACGTGAAAGACGACTGCGTCTCCAACACAACCAAGGTGAACTAATGAAGGATATCATCTTTGTGGGTAACAAGCAAAGAGCACTGATGGAAGACAACTTGTTTTTCATTGAAAATTGATTAGCTTCCCTAGCCGATGCAACGATGAGGCGCAATCATGAGTATCGATAGGTCATCGTGGTGATGCATCATCCATTTGGCATCAAGTTTGTGTGAGGCACCTATGAAGTTTGAAAAATCCTCACTATGGTCTGTTTCTTCTCAGTAATCAAGCTCGAGGAAGAAAGAACCACGTGGCAGAGGACAGTGAGGCGGAACAACAATGGCCATCCATTTTTGTGCAGTTCTACTAAAATTAAGGAAGACATGCCCGGGAATGGAGGTACACATCGCTGTTTGCAAAAATATAAAAAAGGGATATAGTGTTGTTACTTTGTTTTGGCAGTGGTACAAGATTAACAGCGACATCTCAATTGTCAATAATAATTAATGAAAAGTACACCAACAAACAGAAGCATCATGATTATCTTGATGGTAACTAAACCAGGATACCCAAGAAAAAAACATTTCTTCATTTAACCAATGATAGTATTAGATTAGCAGCAGCAATAGGAGCATATGGACAATGACCGCACAACCACCATGTACTTTTTGTCGAAACAACATGTATACCTCCATCGAGGCATAAACCAGGACAACTTTTCGAGTGGCATTTCCTCTATCTATAATAGTAGGTGATGTTGGACCAGCCGACGAACCCTAGCTACTGTACATGGGGAGCTGGGGAGTAGTCGCATAGAAGAAAACCCGCATGCAGCGACCTGGGGAGCTGGATCAGTACAAGAAGTTATACCTCAGGTGGGCGAGATGTCGCTTAGGCGGGCGGGCGGGATGTGCCCACATGACGGCAGCGAACAACGGTGCGGAGGACCTTCGTCCGCACCAGCGCCGGCTCCGAGAGGACGGTGCGCATCGGCTTCCTCCATCGCCGACGGTGACAACGTCAACGCTGCACCACCTCACCTCCCACAGCGGACGGGATTCGGCCGAATCTGTGACAATCGGTGAGGAGAGAGATAGAGTGGACACTGTCATCTTGTTTTGATATGGAGAGGATAAGAGAGCGAGATGCGAGAAACCCTATCAAACAAGAGGCTATATATACAATGGAGTAAAAAAAAATCTCCCCATAGCAGTGGTTTTAAATAGAATACGCGTGTTCCCAGAAAAAAGAAACGAAAACTGGCGGACAATTTTTTTTAACGTACCAAGAAAGAAAACTCGATAAAAAACACGCCCCCGCTTCCAGGTCGCGAGAGTCGTCACGCACACACACATAGACATAGACATGCATATCCGTGTTTGCATAAAATTCCATCTCCATCTCCATCTCCATCTCCAATCATATTTGTCCAACTGGCACATTATTTACGTTGTTAATTATATACGCAACAATATGAACGTACAACATCTCTTGTTTGCGGGCGTCCGGAGCGCTACCACGCCCGCTCCTAACCAACCCGAACCCTCTTCATCACCCGCGCGTGCTTCCCGCCGGAAATGGTCAGTGCCGCATTCATGCCCGGCCAGAGCGGACGCGACCTCTCACTGGCGCCGGCATTGAAGCGGCGCGCCGGCCGAGAGAATATCGCTCGCGCCGCTTCCCGGTGCACGCGACTGCTCCGTGTTCAAAGGTCGCAATAGCCGGCCACAACATGCACGTAAAAAGTTCTTGGGAGTCCGTGCTACAGCTAGCTGTCCTCCCCCAAATCGTCAATCTCTTCCAGTAGTGCCAGTACTCCATGGCGCGATCCATCGACAAGCAGGCGGGAAAGTTATCGTATACTCGGTTTGCGGTGAGTGGCATGCCGAGCGACCGCGTGGGGTGGAGCCGTGGAGGAGGGTGAGACACAAAGGCGACAGACATGATTTAAACGTTGGTTTTGCTCAATGGCGCGATCCAACGAAACGAAACGTTGGTTTCTCTTTGTTTTCATTTTTCTCCGAAAAAAGGGAAACTTTCCACTCCATTTTCATTCCTACTCCAAGGTTGCCCCATTACAACATTCCATCAAATACAAAGGAAAACAACACGCATGCTGATGCATCTAAATGATTCACAGATCATAGCGAATATTTACTTCACAACTAAGACAAAAGTTGTGAGAGTGTGTACAAAAGAAAAACTACTGATGGGGTCGCTATGACTTAAACCCTAAACCCTAAACAGGATTTAATTTCCTGGCTAGGTAGAACCTGTCGAAGGAAAGACGGCTGGCACCCTCGGATCATATGCTGGTTTTGTGCGGTTCCACTAAAATCAAGCTGAGCATCCCTGATGGCAAAGATATTGAAGAAGTGTGATTAGAATAATAGTACTGGCACCAGTTCATGAGACATAAACTCATCACAAATATAAGCCGGTAGAAGTAGAGAAAGATCCACATGAAGATGGAGCTACGTGGGGAGCTGCGGCAGTGGAGCAAGCCGGCTCCAAAAGGAAGATGTACCTGGGACGTCGGGCTGTAGCTAGAAGGGCGGTTGGGAGGCGGCATCAGCCCATACCGCGGGAACCCCCGATTGGGATGCACCGACTGTGGGTTTTCTCCCTCGCCGATGTCGACCGCGTCTACGCAGAACATCGTTCCCTTCCCCTAGCGGCGGGATCAGGCCGGATCTGTGACCAGCGGTATGGCCACCGTTGTTCTATGCTTGTGAAGAGAGCAACCCAAGAAATCAGGCTTGTAGCTTAGGCTCCTGCTAGTGTATATATAGTGGTTTTCTTTTTCTCTCCATATCAACCATTTTATATTGCGTACGTGTCATTGAAGAATGAAATGATGGTTGCTTCTTCCGACTAACTTACTGTGTGATTTGACTGCTCCTTAGTGGCCCCTTGTCGGTGCACAAAAGTAGGGGCTCTCTTTTGTACCCCTTTACTTGTGCATGGGCAGTCAGAGCCATGCCGGCGACCACACTTAGCAGGGCGGAGGAGGGAAGCAGAAGTGCAAGATTATCAGAGCAGCGCCAAGGCAGAGGCGCAAGAAGGTCAAGCTACAAGATGGGCTATCCCCCGACAAGACCCTTGCCGGGGCGGCCCACGCAGCCCCGGCAAGAGTCTTGCCGGGGCAGCTCACCCAACGCCAACATCACAGCCACCCTTGAGCCTGATAGTTCCGACATCATCGACAACGTTGGAACCAAGGCTCGGGAAGCACCTGCATGGTGGCATGCAGATCTTTGTGAAGACAAGGAGCCTACAAAATCCAGATGAGAACTAGAAGGCAAGACAACCGCGAGGCTCCTTGCCGAGGATGCTCTCAGCCCAGGCACAACGACGCAATTATCAGGGCCGCGCTCTACCACTGAGCTAATAGCCCGTCGCGCGGGCCTCCCAAAGGGAGGCTGCTACGCCAAAAGCGAGCACGAGGCCCCGACAAGGCTTATTGCCAAGGACGCTCACAAGGCCCCGGCAAGAACTTTGCCGGGAACATCCACAAGACCACGGCAAGGCCTTGCCGCCCCATCACCGCTCCAGCTCAGCGGCCAACCCACCAACTGAAGCAAGTACCCACGTAGCAGTATGTGGGTACTAATCCAACTAGTCAAACACCTGCGTGGTGGCATGCAGATCTTCATGAAGACCCGACCACCATGCCAACTCAGCAGCCTGCCAGCCTACGTCGTGTTGCATGCGTCGTTGGCCTGGACGCGTGTTGGAGCAAGGCGGAGCGGCGACGGACGAGACGAGCCTCGTTACCGCCCCCGATAAAGCAAGTGGACACCTAAGTAGCGCATTTAATGCACTTTGTCCTGTAATGACATGCAATAAGCTTGAACACTGTATACCTTTCCACCTCCTGTGTGCCACTATGGCAGCCCCTTTTGACTATAAAGGGAGGCCCGCGGCGTACTGAGGGAGGATTCGGATCTTTCGGACGGCGGACACACCGTAGCTAGTTCAAGAACTCAAGAACACTCAAATACACACAAAAGCAGGACTAGGGTATTACGCATCCTCGCGGCCCGAACCTGGGTAAATGATCCTCATGCTGGCTTCTAGACCCGCTCTTTGCACAACCCCGCACCGCCAACCGTAGAAGGGATCCCAGTGATCCCATAGGTGTCGTTTCCCCCGACATCTTTGGCGCGCCAGGTAGGGGGCATAGTTGTGAAAATCTGGTCTAGCAGTTAGTTTAGCAGTTCTTCATCGCCATGGCTCCCAAGAAGAAGGCGATCACGGCGATCGGTTCATCCGGAGCCGAACGACCCGTACCAGTGCAGGCGGGCGACGGGGTGGTCGTGGATGGAAGCCGAGGCGCGGCCCGCGAACACCCACATCGCTCTGGCAGCCAAAGCTTGGCGAGCGGCGTCGTCCGTGCACGAGACAACGAGCCGCACGCCACCAAGTCCAAAGACGGAGCCGTGCCCCCCGCAGGCGGCACGGGGCCCTCCAAGGGCGGCGCTGTGCCACCTACAGGCGACATGGCGACCTCCAAGACGCCTACGCCGGCTCACGCAGCGCGCTCCTCTCAGGTTGAGCGCGGCGTGCAGCGCCACCGCTCTAGTGACCCTGGGCGCCGCCGCGGGAAGAGTCCTATGCATCATTCACGGGACGTAGAAGACCAGCATGCACGCCGAGGCGTTGGCGAAAATGGCGCACACCCGCAAGGCCGTGATAGAGCTCCTTCTAACGTGGTTAGAAGTCGGAGCGCATCATGGTCCATGCAGCTTTCGCCACCACCCTCGCCAGTAGAGGCCTTAGCGCGCGCAGTTGCTCCTCGGCTTCCCTCCTGCTACGGAAAAGCTCGACGAGTGGAGAGCCACCATCCGGAGCCTCGTCGGCATCGCCAGCAAAGACGAGCCGCGACCAACGGGGCCCTCAGGCCGAAGCTCTGTCGAGCCACCGCATGCCAGTGGTGGAAGGACCGAAGGCGCTGTGGCCATGGTGCATTCTCCTCCTCCACGCCAGTTACCGCGGTGCCGGTCCGTCGGGACGACTCTTGTGATAACATTTCCATAGCGTCATCCGACCCATGGACCCACCGCGTTCAATGCCAAGTTCTTCGGGAGTGAGCCCATGAAGACGCTCGAACCACTATCGAGCGGCGGCGTGAAGCGCGCCATCAGTCGGATAGGCGAGCAGGGCCCACTATGGACCACCCAGCTCCGGGGGACTCTAGTGGCCTACCTTACGAGTTGGGTTGCCCAGCCTTTACCCGTGAGCTATGGCAGTTCCAGTGGCCCACTCACTGCACGTTCAAGCCTGACATCGGCGAGAAGTACAACAGCAAGACTGACTCGTCGGCGTTCCTTAGCATCTACACCATCACGATGCAAGCTGCCGGAGCTCGCGACGACAAGGTGCTTGCTAATTACTTCCCGTTGGCGCTTAAACCCAACATCATGTCATGGTTGACGCACTTGCGAGTGGATTCTATTTCTTCTTGGTCGGATTTGTGCCATGAGTTTGTTGGCGCCTTTACAGGAGGCACCAAGCTCATGGCCAGGCAAGCGACTTGCATATCATCCCCCAGAAATAAGGCGAGAACCCGCGCAAGTACATACAGAGGTTTAGTCGGGTGCAGTACAACATCCCGGACGTTCATCCCGCCGTTATCATCAGCGCATTCCATCAGAATGTGCGCAACCGCAAGATGCGTGAAGAGTTGGCGATGAACAAGGTGAAGGATGTGGCAGAACTCTACGTTCTAGCCGATATGTGTGCTCGGGTTGAAGAGGGAAGGAAGTACCCCGACAAAGACGCCGGTGTGGAAACCGATTCCTCAGACAAAGACGTTGTCGCCCCGGCAAAGAAGGGCCGACGTCGCAACAGAAAGCGCAAGGGAAAGTCCGTGCTTGCCATCGAGGGATCCAACAACGCCGGCGCTGCCAAGAAGACCAAGGCAAATGACCGCGGCAACGAAGTTGCCGGGTGCGCCGCTTGCTGGGCCTTGGCCGCTGCCGACAAGCCAGGAGGCTCTGACAAGCAGTACTGCAAGATCCATCGCACCAAGGGCCACGACCTCCAGAACTGCCAGCAAGTCGAGCAGCTCCCAGAGAAGCAGAAAGCTGAATATGAGAGGTGAGACAAGGAGAAAGGCCACGATGGTGCTGAGGGATCCGGCAAGAAGCGTGGCGGCCAAGCTGGCCGCCGCGACAAAGATCATCAACAAGAAAGGCCCGCCCGAGGCCGCGACAAGAAGCAAGAAGACGATGACGATGACGAGGACGATGAGTCCGGCGAGCATGAGTTCCAGAAAGCTACAGAGGCCATGTGCGTCGACGGTGGCGCCTCGCTGCACACCTCTCACTACCAGCTCAAGTAGTGGGCACGTGAGATCACAGCAGCGGAACCATCATTCGATGCTCAAAAGCCACTGAAGTGGTCTAGCACGCCTATCATTTTTGACATCGAGGACCACCCTGATCGCACAACTGCGGTCGGGTGTTTGCCATTGTTGGTTTCACCAACAATACGCAACCTCATCGTGACAAAAATGCTAGTTGACGGCGGGGCCGGTCTGAACTTGATCTCGCCCATTGTGATCAAAAGGCTGCAGATTCCTGATGGAGACCTCGAAGAGACGGGCATGTTTCAAGGAGTCAACCCGGGAAGAAGTCAGCCGAAGGGTAAGGTCACACTACCCATGACATTTGGAGGCGAGCTGAACTATAGTACATAGAGGATTGTTTTTGATGTCGCCGAGATCCCCTTGCCCTACAACGGGATCCTCGGCCTCCCAGCACTATCCAAGTTCATGGCGGCGTCACATTACGCCTACAACACATTGAAGATGCCTGGGCCGATGACCGTCATCACCGTCCCCTCCGACAAGAAGGATGAGCTGATTTGCGCTGACCAACTCTACCGGGAGGCAGTTGCAGCAACTGCCGCCAAGGCACTTGCTCCTGCCGCTGAAGCCTCGGGAGGGAAGAACACTGGTAAGACCTCTCGCACCCACTCCGGCAAGCGCACCTCTTCGGAGTGCTGTGCTCCCGCCGAGGACGTGCCAGAGAGCTCCACCGGCAAGAGCAAGAAATCTAGAGCTGCACCACCAGAAACCAAGAAGGTGTCCGTCAAGGAGGATGGCACGGGAGGGGCCTTCACTATAAGCTCCACCCTCGACAGCAAATAGGAAGGCGTGCTCGTCACCTTCCTGCGGGCGAATGTTGATGTGTTTGCATGGCAAGCATCTGACATCCCTGGCGTTCCCAGGGAGGTGATTGAGCACCATCTTGCTGTCTGTCCTCATGCGCGACCCGTCAAGCAGAAGGTCAGGAAGCAAGCTTTGGAGCGACAAGAGTTCATCACAGAGGAGACCAGGAAGTTGGAAGCGGCGGACTTGGTCAGAGGAGTGCTCCACCCAATGTGGTTGGCCAATCCGGTGGTGGTGCACAAGGCAAATGGGAAATGGAGGCTGTGTATTGATTACACGGTCATCAATAAGGCTTGTCCAAAAGATCCTTTCCCTTTGCCGCGCATTGACCAAATTGTGGACTCCACTGCCGGGTGTGACCTTCTGTCATTCCTTGACGCTTACTTAGGATACCACCAGATCTTCATGACAAAAGAAGACAAAGAGAAGACCGCGTTCATCACCCCATGTGGTACGTATTGTTTTATACGAATGCCTTTCGGGTCGAAGAGCGTTGGTCCAACACTTGCAAGAGCAGTCCAAATTGGTTTTGAGCCTCAGCTACATAGATATATGGAAGCTTATATGGATGACATAGTGGTCAAAACCAAGGACAAGGCAACGCTCATACAAGACTTAGAAGAGACGTTTGTGAATTTGCGCAAGATCAATCTCAAGCTGAACCCTGAGAAGTGTGTTTTCGGCAATCCGTCCGGCAAACTTCTCGGGTTCTTTGTGTCACAGCGTGGGATCGAGGCAAATCCAGACAAGATCAAGACCATTGAGCAGATTGAGGCGCCCAGGCGGATCAAGGATGTGCGTCGGCTTGCTGGCTGTGTTGCCATCATGAGCAGATTCATCTCCAAGTCTGCTGAGCGCACCCTTCCCTTTTTCAAAATCTTGAAAAAGGCGGGCCCAATGGAATGGACCCCGAAGGCTGAAGCAGCGCTACAGGATTTGAAGAAATACCTCTCCTCTACGCCAATACTGGTTGCGCCTAAACCACAAGAGCCATTGCTGCTATATCTAGTGGCAACAAATCAAGTGGTCAGTGCTGCGCTAGTGGCGCAGAGGGAGGTCGATGCGGAAGTGATAGCAACGGCAGGGCTGACCAGTGGCGAGCCAGAGCGCCCGATAGAATCTGACGCCACCGGAGCAGAAGCGACACAACTGAATGAAGTAGTGCAGAAGAAGAAGATGATGCAGCACCCGATCTACTTTGTCAGCTCCCTATTGCAGGGGGCTAGATCAAGGTACTCCGGTGTGCAGAAATTTCTCTTCAGCCTCCTCATGGCCTCGAGGAGGTTGCGTCATTACTTCCAAGCACACGAGATCACCGTCGTCACCCGCCTCCCATTGCAACGGATATTACATAACCCAGACGTAACCGGGAGGATTGTGGAATGGGCCTTGGAACTGTCGAGCTTTGGTTTGAAGTTTGAAAGCACTTCAACAATACAAAGTAGAGTCTTGGCAGAGTTCAATGCAGAATGGGCCTCAACGCTCGACGAAGAGATCCAGGAGACCACTCTCCCTTGCAAGGAAACAAGTCGCGACTGGATTATGTACTTTGATGGGGCTTTCTCGCTGCAAGGCGCCGGTGCTGGTGTGCTCCTCGTCGCACCCAGCGGAGAGCACCTCAAGTATGTAGTCCAGATGCACTTTCCCAGGGAGATGTCAACAAACAACACTGCCGAATACGAGGGGTTGCTTGCCGGTCTCAGGATCGCGGCAGACCTCGGAACCAAGAAACTCATCGCCAGGGGTGATTCACAGCTTGTCGTCAAGCAAGTCAACAGATTACCAGAGCCCGTTGATGGAAGCCTACGTAGATGAAGTGAGGAAGCTGGAGGAGCGTTTTGACGGTATACAAGCGGAGCATGTTCCCCGAGTGGAGAACGGCACCGCCGACTACTTGTCGAAACACGCTGCCCTCAAACTGCCTGTGGAACCAGGTACCTTTGTGCTTCGACTGACTCAACCATCTGTTGAACCATCGACGGGGCAAAACAAGCGGAGGAAATCAGGTCCCGGCAAGTACTTTCCCGCCGAGCTCCCAGGAGCCGCCGGCGAAAATGTTGCCGGGGACGCTGAGCCTGCCATAGGGCAATAGACCCCGGCAGGGCGTCAACCCTGGCCATGGAGACAGCCGCCCCCATGGCAGAGGAGATGCCGTTAGTCCTTGCCGTCGAGCCTCAGGCTCCGGCATGGGCACAACATACCATTCATTTTCTCCAAGCAAGGGAACTCCCTGAGGAGCAAGAAGAAGCGGAGAAAGTAGCCCGTCCGTCTGCCATGTATCAGTTCGTCGATGACGTTCTGTACAGAAAAAGACCAAACGGTGTGAAATTGAAGTGCATTCCCCGGGAGGAAGGACTGGAGCTGTTGGCAGAGATACACGGAGGCATATGTGGCTCCCACATAGGGTCGAGGGCCCTTGCTGGCAAGGCATTCCGGCAAGGTTTCTTCTGACCCACTTTAACGCCCACGATGCGGCTATATCTCCCACGTGTCGAGGCATGACTTAGAGGCATAACCGCATAGTGGTTTTGTCGCAAGAAGGGTCATCTTCACACAATCCCATGTAATGAACAAGAATGGGATAACGAGAGTTGGCTTACAATCGCCACTTCACACAATACATAAAATATAATTCATACATCATCCAAAATCCACACATAGACCGACTATGGTCAAAACCAAATGAAAATAAGGTAACCCCAAATGCTAGATCCCCGATCGTCCCAACTGGGCTCCACTACTGATCATCAGGAAAAGAAACATAGTAACGACCACGTTCCTCATCGAACTCCCACTTGAGCTCGGTCGCGTCATCTGCACTGGCATCGTCGGCACCTGCAACTGTTTTGGTAGAATCTGTGAGTCACGAGGACTCAGCAATCTCACACCCGCGAGATCAAGACTATATAAGCTTATAGGAAAGGATGGTGTAATGAGGTGGAGCTGCAGCAGGCGCTAAGCATATATGGTGGCTAACATACGCAAAAGAGAGCGGGAAGAGAAGCAACGCAACGGTCGTGAAGCTAGAAATGATCAAGAAGTGATCCTGAAACTACTTACGTTCATGCATAACTCAAACCGTGTTCACTTCCCGAACTCCGCCGAGAAGAGACCATCACGGCTACACACACGGTTGATGTATTTTAATTGGGTCAAGTGACAAGTTCTCTACAACCGGACATTAACAAATTCCCATCTGCCTCATAACCGCGGGCACGGCTTTCGAAAGATAATACCCTGCAGGGGTGTCCCAACTTAGCCCATTATAAGCTCTCACGTTCAACGAGGGATAAACCTTCTCCCGGAAAGACCCGATCAGTCTCGGAATCCCGGTTTACAAGACATTTCGACAATGGTAAAACAAGACCAGCAAAGCCGCCCGAATGCGCCGACAAATCCTGATAGGAGCTGCACATATCTCATTCTCAGGGCACACCGGATAAGCGAAGCGTACAGGTACCAACATAACCCAAGTTGCCAAGGGACGGTCCCGCACGGTGCTCTAGTTTGGACCAGCACTCAGAGGAACACTGGCCCGGGGGTTTAAATAAAGATGACCCTCGGGCTCGCGAAAACCCAAGGGAAAAGGCTTAGGTGGCAAATGGTAAAACCAAAGTTGGGCCTTGCTGGAGGAGTTTTATTCAAGGCGAACTGTCAAGGGGGTCCCATAAATCACCCAACCGCGTAAGGAACGCAAACTCAAGGAACATAATCCCGGTATGACGGAAACTAGGGCGGCAAGAGTGGAACAAATCACCAGGCATAAGGCCGAGCCTTCCACCCTTTACCAAATATATAGATGCATTAATTAAAATATGAGAATATTGTGATATTCCAAAATATCCATGTTCCAACATGGAACCAACTTCAACTTCACCTACAACTAGCAACGCTATAAGAAGGGCTGAGCAAAAGCGGTAACTTAGCCAAACAACGATTTGCTAGGAAAGGATGGTTAGAGGTTTGACATGGCAGAATGGGAGGCATGATATAGCAAGTGGTAGGTAGCGAAGCATGGCAATAGAACGAACAACTAGCAAAGCAAAGATAGAAGTGATTTCGAGGGTATGGTCATCTTGCCTGCAAGGTTCTCAGAGTTGTCGAAAGCTTGATCCTCGTAAGCGTACTCAACAGGTTCCTCATTCACGAACTCATCTCCCGGCTCTACCCAAAACAAGAACACAAGCAACGGAACCACAATCAATCACGGGAAATGCACAAGCAACCATGATGCAATACATGTATGATATGTGAGATGTGGTATGCGATGCGTATGCGTGCTCCGGAAGAAAAATGATGAAAAAGGCAGTAACTTGGCAAACCAAGCATGCCACTAGAAAGATGAGATGATTTCAGTTGAAATCGATATAAAGATCACCGGAAACGGATGCACGATTTGCAAATGGCAAGCAAAACAAGAATGACACGATTCTGTGATTAACAGCATGATAGCACTTAGAATGCAACAAGCAACTATGCTACAACACTCCAACATAGCAACAAAGCATATGGCAGTAATTTACAGGAGATTCTTGACAAAAGATGAACACTGAGCTATGGCTGGATCACAACATAACAGGTTCAAACAAGCATGGCAAAAGTGCAAAAGATATCAGGTTCACAGACTTGGTGAAATTACTGGACATAGTTGAAACAGCATCAGGTAGCAATGGTCAGAGCAAGCAAACAACATGCTATAGGAACTTAACATAGCAAAACAAGGCATGGCATGAATCTGTTGAATGCAAAGAACAAAAGTCCCTTACTGACCATAAGCCAAAAAGGACCAGAAGATATGATGGCAACTGTCGTGGAATTGTCACGGCAGATGTCCTCGAGCTAGGACTTAGTCATGGAGCCATCGCAACTAGGAAGCTTAAAGGGGTTAAGCGGGACAAGGAACACGAGGGTTATACTGGTTTGGCCCCTTACGGTGAAGGTAAAAGCCTACGTCCAGTTGAGGTGGTAGTGATTAGGGTTTCGATGAGCAGGGAGCTGGATTGCTATGCCTGGCTCTCGATGAGATCTTTCTTGTTCCTAAACCGCCGCCGGGTCGTCCCTTTATATAGAGAGGTTGACGCCCAGCAGCTCTCAGAGACCCGGCCGGCTCATAAGAGTGTCCGGCTCGGACTCTCAACTATTCTTGCCTTACACTACAAGTTCTACCATAATAGCAGTTGTAGCTACGGGCCTTAAGCCATCTCCGGGTCTTAAGCCCATCTTTGGCCCGCCGTCTTCAAGCTTGGCGCCGGCCTTCAGGCGACGACCATTATGAGTAACCCGGCCCCTCCGGGCGGGTGACTCTAAGGTTTATATCCTCAACATTAGGCCCCAGATTGATTTGAGCCGGCTCATGTCAATCTTCAATCCTTTTGATAGAAAATCTCCGGCTTACAATTGTATAAAGGCTATAACCCGTCGTGACGTCATCTTCTGGATTCTGGGTAACCCGTCGTGATGTCATCTTCCATTAAGTCCATTTTTTATTCCACCATATCTGCAACGGATCTTATCTTTAATAGCCGTCCCGAAAATCGAGGCGTTTTTATGGAGAGATAACCACGCCGTGGCCTCCTCGTTTCTCGCGCCCACTTATGAGCTTCCCCTTATAAGTAGCCCGGCCCATGAGCCTCGTTCCACTCGTCGCCTCCTTCTTCTTCCTCTCGCCACTGTGCTGCCGCCCGAGCTCCGCCGCCGCCGCCGCCGCGGGTTTCTTCATCTTAACCAACTCAGGCCGCTGCATCACCCAGACGTGAACAGAGAAACGCGACGGATCTCCGCCGTAACTCCGCACCTGTAAGTCCCTGCACCTCTCCACCGTAGATCCACATTAGGGTTCCACTGTTCTTCGCCGTTCTTCGCTGTTCTTCGTAAGTTCTTCGCGGGTTCTCTGTAGTTCTGCCACTATGGCCATGTTTCGATCCAAGATTAGCACAGAACTCCTGCGGTAGTTGTTGCTCATCCATTTTAACACTAGTAGATCCCCTTTGTTTAAAAGAAGATCCCATTTTGAATCCATGGACTTCTTCTTCGTCAGTTCTAGGTCTAGAAATTTTTTCTCTTTAGCCAACCGTTTGATCCAAAATATTTACTGCGATCTGTGAAACTTGTTTTCACCAGACTTAGTCAAAAATTGCCTCTGCTGAGCTATGGCGGCTTATGTTTCCGGCTCCAAAGAAGCCATGCGCCGTAAATTTTTCCGGCTCATGTATGATAAAGCCGTAGACAATTTGAGTTACTCATGATACTTGCAGCAGCTTAGATAACCCGATGCACTTAACCATATGTCATTAGGCCCCTCTCATAAGCCGCCATCTGAGTATTTAAACTGTAAACATCTGCCAGCTTATAATTGAACCGGACATTTTCCTTTTGTCATAGGCTTCATCTTTCACAATGCCTCCCAAAGCTCCCAAAGCACCCATTACGTGCAACTGGATGAGGTCCAACGTCAACAACGACACCTTAGCTGAATTCGTAAAGACGGGTTACCTGCCCAAGAAGGATGTCATGTCTTACCGTGCCCCTGACCCGTCAGAGGAGAGACCGCAACCAAGGGAGGGTGAGGTAGTGATTTTTGCTGATCACATGAGCCGGGGCTTCGCACCGCCCGGCTCAAAGTTCTTTAGAGATGTGCTGAGTTTCTTTGATCTGCGGCCACAAGACATAGGACCCAATTCCGTGTCAAACATATGCAACTTCCAAGTATTCTGCGAAGTCTACCTTGGAGAAGAGCCCAGCCTTCTACTCTTTAGAGAGCTATTCTATTTGAACCGCCAGAATGAGTGCGCCAACGGACCGAGCCTGGAACTTGGTGGAATCTCCATTCAACGCCGGAGAGACTGCCTCTTTCCTTACGCTGAGCTGCCCAGCCATCCAAAGGACTGGAACCAGACGTGGTTTTACTGCCAGGACACGTCTCCGGCTGACGAGAGCCCTCTGCCCGGCTTTCGTGCCGTGCGTCTGGAACCAAACCACCCTCTGCCCGACAAATTATCTCAGGCGGAGCGTCAACCTCTGATCCCCACCATCAACAAGATCAAGGCTCTCCTGGGCAACGGCCTCAACGGCATTGATCTGGTCAGGGTTTGGATCTCGTGGCGGGTGATCCCCTTGAGCCGCCGCCCCGGCTTGATGTGTGATTACACGGGCCGGAAAGATGACCCCCTGCGACATAGCCGCAACGATCTTCCTGAAGACATTGTTGAAGATATGACCAAGGCCCTCTTGAATGAGAGCTTGGTAGACTGCGGGAGGACCGGCTTAAGCCCCTTCTGCAAGACCAACCCGGCCCCAGCGGTAAGCCGCTGATCTGAACATCTTATTTTCTCCTTTAGATAGTTTTCATCTGAACCTTAAGAAATCTTCATTGTATTTTTCAGGCTGATGATAAATTCTGGAAGGTCAAGTATGACCATGAGGCGGCCAAGAAGGCCAGGAAGGCTAAGAAAGCCGCCAGGAGAGCCGCTCCCCGCAAGAAGGGAAGCAGGCCTACTGCCTCAGAGCTGCTTCAACTAAGTGACAGCTCCGAGTCAGAGGTAACCCCTGAACCTGTAAGCTCTTGTTGTATTTCTTGTTTATTCCTGTCCACCTTATTGATACTGATCATCAGCAGGATGACACCGGAGCAAGTAACCCGGTGACCGAAGAGGTAATGACACTTTCCTCCGACTCGGAGCCCTTGCCAAGGCTGAAAGTCCGAAGAGTAACCCGGAAAGTAAGATTTTCACATCCTTTAGCTTATCAAGATCCTCAATTTCTTTTGAAGCGACAGATTCATGAGAGCCGGCAGCACACCCGTACCAACAAGGATGCTGGCCTCTCCTCCGGTTTACCTGAGGCGTCAAGGAAGTGCCGGACCGAGGTTATCTCCAACTTATATCCTTTTCATCCTTTGGCGGGTGTTATACGTCAACCGCTCAATTCTTCCGATTCAAATTATCAGGAAACTTCACCCTCCTCTAGCGACTCTATGCAATCGAACCTACTGGCTTTCAAGACCGTACCCGGGTAATGATGATCATCTCTTGTTGTGCTTATCTTTACTCATACTTTTGTACTAACCTTGTGTCCTTTCAGTGCTCAAGCAAAACTCAGTAAAAGAGCAAAGAAGAATAAGCCGGTCGAAGAGCCGGGCTTGCCTGAGCCAGAGGTTTCAGCTCAAGAGCCGCCAGCTGCCTCTGCTCCTGAAGCCACCACTCCAACTGATGAGCCAGCCATGGAGACTTCCACCAACCCGGATATGTCCAGCCCGGCTCAGCCGGCCGATGACCCGGACGTGGTAATCACCCGGACGGAGTTTGTCGAGCCGGGGAGACCCACTGCGCTGGCTAAGTGCTCTACGAAGGAAGAGTTGCTAGAGCGCCACCGGGCCAAGCTGGACATCACCAACTACGCCAACCTGAGCATTGGAGAGATCATCTCCGGCTATGTCAATCAAGTGCACAGCAGCCGGGACTTGGAGATTGACATGGTGAAGCAGATACAACAGAAGTCTGAGGTACCACTCTATTGCTTACTGCATAATCATCTTTACTATACTAGCCCCCAAGTCTATGACTTATGATAGAATATGTTGTAGACTTAATTTCCGGCTTACTTCCATGAACCGGTAATTTGTAGATAGAAACTTTCGACATGCATTAGCCCCCAAGTGCCAAGTGTCTTTGCTTGGAAAGTGCTTGGGACTTTAAAATCGCATAATAATTGTTCATACTATAACCCGGAAATTGTGCAGGCTGCTTGCAAAAAATTTGAAGCTGATATCTCTGAGCTGAAGAACCGCCTGAAGACTCAGGAAATTGAGACCCGGAAGGCCAACGCCAAATTTGAATCCAGCATTGCTGCTCAAGAGAAGCTGAAGAAGAAGTTTGAAGCTGAGAGGAAAACTTGGGCCGAAGAAAAGGCTGCTCTTGTAAGCCGGGCCGAACAGGCAGAGAAGGCTCTGACGGAGAGAACCGCCGAACTCTCCGGCTTAAAACGCCATGTGTCACAAATGGTCGCCGCAATCTTCGGTAAGTACTTCTGCAGGCTTTGAACAAGTTTACAGTCTTTATGTCTCATAACTCCCATCATTGAGAACGGCTTATCTTACTTTGTTAAACAGGTCCCAGAAGCGCCAACCTCAATCAGAACGTGCTGACCAAGCTGAAGGCCGTGTACACCCTGGTGGAGCAACTCTACACCGGGTCACAGCGCGCTTTGGCCGTGGTGGCCCTATCCAATGAGGTTCCGACTCACCTGGCGGAAGTACTTCGCTGGCTGGCCGTTCTTCCTCAGCGTGTCCAAGCGCTGCGACGGGCCTCTACAAGAGCTGGAGCCATAGCTGCTCTGAGCCGGGCGAAGGCTTTCCTTCCAGAGCTAGACCTGGCTGACATTGCACTTGGTTACCCTAGCTTGAAGGAAGACGGCACCCCTTTCGACCAAAAGGACTTTGCTGCCTGTGTGAAGATCGTGCGCCCGATGGCCACCCTGATTGGGAATGACACTGATCTGACCAAGTACCAGCCGGGCTACGATGCAGAGAATCAGAGGATCCCCACTCCGCGTTATGAAGCCATCAGCTTAGTCCCGCCAACTCGTAAGCACACCTTTGCCCCGGAAATTGACCCGGCCGGGTTAATTGACGAGGAAGCTCAATTTGAAGCTTTGAGCGGCATTGACTGGAAATCGTCAACCTTCCAGGCCTTGGGAACAGCCGGAGGAGCGGAGAGGGATGAGCCGGAAGCTTCGACCCGGCAAGCATCTTGACTCTTTAGGCGGCTTGTTAAACAATGCTTCACCCTTTTGGACTCGGGGAGTCTTGTAATAGAATAGGACCAACATTTTAACTTTGTCGTGCCATCGTGCACATGCTTGAATGCTTAATTCCATTGAAGTTGCTTCCTTATATTCCTCCAGGTCATAATTGATCATTCATTTTCCTTAAGCTCAAATAGTTGTCTTTAACTATCCTGCATAGAAAAACAAATCACAAGTCTCTAGGCGGCTTACCGCACTGAGAATCATAGTCTCATACAAATAACCCGGAATATAAATCTAAGTCACGAAAGACTGGTCCTCAATTATGTCCTTGATATAACCGTAATGACACACTTACAGGCCTTCAAGTACACTTCTGGTTTATATAACCCGGATAATAAGGTTGGTACCTCAACTCCGGTTTACCAGTCTTGATAATGCTGATTGTGTGCGACTAGCACTTTGAATCAAAGTTAAGCCGGCGGAACAAGAACCGCCGTGTACACTATTGATACAACCAGAAGAACTTGTTGTAAATCAGAAAATCAAAACTCAGGGGCTTCCGGTTCGAATACGACCACAGACCCGTCCCAAAGGGGTTAAGCTAAGATTCGAATGCGATCATATAGCCCCCAGTGGGTTTGGCGATGCCGATCAAGAGGGTACCGACAGCTATGTTCTCTTTGGTTCGAATACGACCCATGTTTCAACAGGAAGCCCCCAAATGACCTTAAGAGTTGTTTAACGACGCTGATTCGAATACGATCCACGTCAATTCCCAAAGGGGGTTGAGCTATGATTCAAATATGATCAAAGAAAACTCCCCAGTGAGCTCGGCACTTTGCCAATCAAATGGGTATCGACAGCTATGTTCTCTTTGGTTCGAATACGACCTATGTTTGAACAGGAAGCCCCCAAGTGACTATATTGCGTCCGGCTAGATTCGAATACGATCATAAGCCGGATCCACCTCTAAGTTACCATGTGATCTTGTAATGGAAACAACACATTTACCTTTGGAGTAGAAAAAAGGACAGAGGTCCTGCTTTATTGCTTATCATAATATATACATGGCTTATAGAAATATGTACATTATGAGAGCCGGTGGCTCAAGTGTAATAAGGCCGAAGCTGAGCTATGTTCCACGGCCGACGGGTCTCTTCCTCTGACTTACGTGAATCTTTATGCTCGCGAACGTCAATAAGGTAGTATGACCCGTTGTGCAAGTTCTTGCTGACCACAAAGGGCCCTTCCCAAGGCGGGGATAACTTGTGCGCATCTGTTTGATCTTGGATGAGCCGGAGCACCAGATCACCTTCCTGGAAGACCCGGGACTTAACCCGGCGACTGTGATAATGGCGCAGGTCTTGTTGGTAAATCGCTGAGCGAGCTGCTGCCACATCACACTGTTCGTCCAACAAGTCAAGAGCATCTTGGCGCGCCTGTTCATTATCCGCCTCAACATAAGCCGCCACTCGAGGCGAGTCATGATGGATGTCACTGGGGAGGACTGCTTCCGCTCCATAAACCATGAAGGAAGGCGTGTAACCCGTACACCTGTTAGGAGTAGTATTGATGGTCCATAACACGGAGGGTAACTCCTCCACCCAACAACCCGGCGTCCGTTGCAAAGGGACCAAAAGCCGGGGCTTGATGCCTTTCAGAATCTCCTGATTAGCTCTCTCAGCTTGACCATTGGATTGAGGGTGAGCCACTGATGAAACATCAAGTTGAATATGCTCTCGTTGACAAAACTCCTCCATGGCGCCTTTGGACAGATTGGTACCATTGTCAGTTATAATGCTGTGTGGTAAGCCAAAGCGAAAGATCACCCTTTTCATGAACTGAACCGCCGTGGCTGCGTCACACTTGCTAACTGGCTCTGCTTCAACCCACTTTGTGAATTTGTCAACTGCCACCAAGAGGTGGGTCTTCTTGTCCTTGGACCTTTTAAAAGGCCCAACCATATCGAGCCCCCAGACCGCAAATGGAAAAGTGATTGGTATCATCCGCAGCTCTTGAGCCGGCACATGAGCCTTTCGTGAGAACCTCTGGCAACCGTCACATTTACTGACCAAGTCCTCCGCATCAGCATGAGCCGTCAGCCAATAAAAACCATGACGGAAAGCTTTGGCCACAAGGGATTTTGAGCCGGCATGATGGCCACAATCCCCTTCGTGAATCTCACGCAAAATTTCTTGACCTTCCTCAGGGGAGACACAACGCTGGAATGCTCCCGTAACACTACGGCGATGTAGCTCACCATCGATAACAACCATTGACTTAGACCGCCGGGTTATTTGTCTGGCCAAAGTTTCATCCTCAGGCAACTCTCCCCGGGTCATGTAAGCCAAGTAAGGCACCGTCCAGTCCGGGGTGATGTGGAGAGCCGCCACCAACTGTGCCTCCGGGTCAGGGACAGCCAAGTCTTCCTCTGTAGGCAACTTAACAGAAGGGTTATGCAAGACGTCCAGGAAAGTATTAGGCGGCACCGGTTTTCGCTGAGAGCCCAGCCGGCTTAAAGCATCAGCCGCCTCGTTCTTCCTGCGATCGATGTGCTCTACTTGGTAACCCTGAAAGTGTCCAGCAATAGCATCAACTTCACGGCGATAAGCCGCCATGAGAGGGTCCTTGGAATCCCACTTGCCTGATACTTGTTGAGCCACTAAGTCTGAGTCGCCGAAGCACCTTACCCGGCTCAAGCTCATCTCCTTAGCCATCCGAAGACCATGGAGCAAGGCCTCGTACTCAGCCGCATTGTTAGTACAAGGAAACATCAACCGTAGCACATAATGGAACTTGTCACCTTTAGGGGAAGCCAATACAACTCCAGCCCCCGAGCCCTCCAATTGCCTGGACCCATCGAAGTGAATAGTCCAATATGTGTTATCCGGCTTTTCTTTGGGCACTTGTAGCTCTGTCCAATCGTTGATGAAATCCACCAAGGCTTGAGATTTAACAGCAGTGTGTGGTACGTATTTCAGACCATGAGGTCCGAGCTCTATAGCCCACTTAGCCACTCTCCCTGTGGCCTCTCTGTTTTGAATGATATCTCCAAGGGGGGCAGAACTGACCACAGTGATAGGGTGACCCTGGAAATAATGCTTAAGCTTCCGGCTTGCCATGAACACACCATAAACAAGCTTCTGCCAATGTGGATACCGCTGTTTGGACTCGATGAGCACTTCACTGACGTAATAAATCGGCTGCTGAACCGGATGCTCCTTTCCCTCTTCCTTGCGCTCCAGCACCACAGCCACACTGACGGCCCGTGTGTTAGCAGCTACATACAGTAATAAAGGCTCCTTGTCAACCGGAGCAGCAAGGACTGGGGGCTCCGCCAGCTGTCTCTTCAAATCCTCAAAAGCAGTATTAGCAGCATCATTCCAGACAAAGTCATCAGTTTTCTTCATCAACTGGTACAATGGCATGGCCTTCTCACCCAAACGGCTTATAAACCGGCTTAAAGCAGCAATACGACCCGCCAGGCGCTGGACGTCGTTTATGCACACCGGCTTAGCCAGAGAGGTGATTGCCTTGATTTTCTTCGGGTTAGCTTCAATGCCTTTGTTAGAAACAAGAAAACCCAAGAGCTTGCCTGCAGGAACACCAAAAACACACTTGGCCGGGTTAAGCATCATCTTGTAGACCCGGAGATTATCAAAGGTTTCCCTTAGGTCATCTATCAAGGTTTCCTTCTCCCTGGACTTAACCACAATATCATCCACATAGGCATGAACATTGTGCCCAATCTGGTTATGAAGACAGTTCTGCACGCAACGCTGATAAGTCGCCTGTGCACTCTTGAGTCCAAAAGGCATAGACACATAGCAGAAGGCTCCAAAGGGAGTGATGAACGCCGTCTTCTCCTGGTCCTTAACTACCATTTTAATCTGATGGTATCCAGAATAAGCATCCAAGAAACTTAAGCGCTCGCAACCCGCCGTAGCATCAGTGATTTGATCAATACGGGGAAGAGCAAAAGGATCAGCCGGACATGCCTTGTTTAAGTCCGTGTAGTCCACACACATCTGCCAGGTGCCATTCTTCTTGAGCACGAGCACCGGGTTAGCTAACCACTCTGGGTGAAAGACTTCAACAATAAACCCGGCCGCCAAGAGCCGGGCCACCTCTTCACCAATGGCTTTTCGCCTCTCTTCATTAAACCGCCGAAGGAATTGTCTGATCGGCTTAAATTTCGGATCAACATTGAGAGTGTGCTCAGCGAGTTCTCTAGGTACACCTGGCATGTCAGAAGGTTTCCATGCAAAAATGTCCCTATTCTCAAGGATGAACTCGATGAGCGCGCTTTCCTATTTTGGATCCAGATTGGCACTGATGCTAAACTGCTGAGATGAATCACCTGGAACGAAATCAACAAGTTTAGTCTCATCAACCGACTTAAATTTCATTGCCGGCTCATGCTCCGTAGTTGGCTTTTTCAGAGAGGTCATATCTGTTGGGTCAACATTGTCCTTGTAAAACTTCAACTCCTCTGTTGCACAAACTGATTCTGCATAAGCCGCATCACCTTCCTCACACTCCAAGGCCACCTTCCGGCTGCCATGAACCGTAATGGTCCCATTGTGACCCGGCATCTTGAGCTGCAAATACACGTAACACGGCCGTGCCATGAACTTGGCGTAAGCCGGCCGCCCAAATATGGCATGATACGGACTTCTTATCTTGACCACCTCAAAGGTTAATTTTTCCACCCTGTAGTTGTACTCGTCTCCAAAGGCCACTTCCAACTCGATCTTACCAACTGGATAAGCCGACTTACCAGGCACCACACCATGGAAAATAGTATTGGACTGGCTGAGGTTCTTATCAATCAACCCCATACGACGGAAGGTCTCATAATAGAGGATGTTGATGCTGCTGCCTCCATCCATGAGCACCTTAGTGAACTTATATCCTCCCACCTGAGGAGCCACCACCAGGGCCAAATGACCCGGATTATCAACACGGGGAGGGTGATCCTCCCTACTCCACACAATAGGCTGCTCAGACCATCTTAAATAGTGTGGAACCACCGGCTCAACAGCATTCACAGCCCTCTTATGAAGCTTCTGATCTCGCTTACACAGACTGGTGGTAAATACGTGATACTGTCCATCGTTAAGCTGCTTTGGATTGGTCTGATAACCCCCCTGCTGCTGTTGATGACCCTGGCCAGACTGCTGATTAAAGCCCCCTTGACCGTTCTGAGGATTAGAATTTGAGCCGCCGCCCGGGCCATGAAAACCGCCAGCGCCTGAGCCGCCGCTCGGGCCATGGTTGCCATTAAAGGCATTGGAATTCTTAAAGGCTTTCATGATCGTGCAATCCTTCCATAGATGAGTAGCTGGCTTCTCCCTAGAGCCATGCCTTGGACAAGGCTCATTCAACAGCTGCTCCAGCGTCGGGCCTGACCCGCCGGCTCGGGGAGGTGGCCTCCCCTTGCGTCGCTGGTTATTCCCCTGTGAGCTGGCATTGGCCACGAACTCTAGGCTGCCGTCGGCCTTACGCTTGCCACCTCCTTGGTTCCCCGGGTTATGCTGAAGACCCTTGCCATTGCCGTTCTTCTTTCCCTTCCCTGTCCTTTCATCATCTGAAGCGGGGTCCTTGGTACTATTAGAGTCGGCGTACTTGACGAGAGCCGCCATCAGCGTACCCATATCATTGCAGTCGTGCTTAAGCCGCCCGAGTTTCATCTTCAAGGGTAGGAAACGACAATTCTGTTCCAACATTAAGACTGCAGAGCCGGCATCCATCTTATCAGATGAATGTATTATCTCTTTGACCCAGCGAACCCAATGTGTTGTAGACTCACCCTCCTGCTGTTTACAGTTAGTCAAATCCACAATTGACATAGACTGCCTACAGGTATCTTTGAAGTTTTGGATGAACCGGGCTTTCAACTCAGCCCAAGACCCGATGGAATTCGGTGGTAGCCCTTTCAACCAAGTGCGGGCAGTCCCATCTAGCATCATGGTGAAGTACTTGGCCATCGCCGCTTCACTGACCTCCAGCAATTCCATGGCCATCTCGTAACTCTCGATCCAGGCTCCGGTTTGTAAATCAGTCGTGTAATTAGGCACCTTCCTAGGGCCTTTGAAGTCCTTGGGTAGACGTTCATTGCGGAGAGCTGGCACTAAACAAGGGACACCTCCAGTCCTCGTAGGGATACCCACGTCGACGGAAGTCGTCGGATAAGCCGGGGGAGTCTGGTAAGCCGTCAACTAAGGCACCTGCTCCGCCTCCTGCCGCGCTCTGTCTTGGTCTGTTGTGTGAAAGGCTTCATTATGAGCCGGGCCATGGCCAGGGGGCAAATCATGGCGTCGGACATTACTTGAGCCGGTCGCTGAGACCATGTGTCTGCTATAACTCGGGCTCCGGCCCGGACGAGGGGTTGAATGTATCTTGTCCCGGCTGTAAGAGTACGCCTCTTGCTGCGCCAGCGCTGTCTGAAGGAGTTCTCTGACCCGGCGGGTTTCAATAGCCGTTGGAGAGTCGCCGTCAATTGGGAGAGCCGCCAGCCGTGCTGCTGCGGCGACCATGTTCTCCAGCGGGTTAGCATAATGACCCGGTGGTATTGGCACATACTGAGGCGGGGCAGGGTGCACCCGGGGAGGCCCCATCACTTGTGGCTGAATAGGGGTCCCAGACCCGGGCACTATGATCCCCGGCGGGTTACTAGACCCTGCACCTGGCGTGTTGAAGAGGTTTCGAGGATCGTAGACCGGAGGGAGTCGAGATTGGGCCTTTTGATGCCTCCTTCTCATGACCTCATTGGACGCGTTCTGATCCATCGTGAGCCGGAAGGACTGCGCCTGAATCAACTGAGTCTGGGCGTCGAGAGCCGCCCTCTCCACAGCCATCCTGATCCCTTCCGCCGCCAGATCCTCCTTGGCTTTCACTAGATCTAACTTTAACTGCGCCACCTCCGCGTCATGCTGAGCTTGATCCGCCGGGTTAACCGTGGCGGTCAACAGGGCCGTCATCTTGTCCGTGAGATCCATCAGCACCTGAGCCGGCGAGGGCACCGGGTTTCCTGACCCGGCGGCAGGGTTTTGAACAGGCTGTGCACCGGCCATGAAGATTCCAACCCGGCTCGGCGGCTCAAAAGGGTCCAGAATACTGTCACCATCGGAACAACCCCTGAGCCTGCCATCTTGAATTTGATACAACGAGTTTGACTCGTCTGTGGACGATTCGCCGTCAGAGCCGGTGGCCGTCCCATCACCAGATCCGGATCCATCAGAGAGCACTCCATGGACACATCCCACAAAAGCATGCTTCAATGCAGGCAGGTCCCGGGCGGGTCGTGCGCGCTGAGCCGTCTCGATAAGATCGGCACAGAGATCCGGCTCAGGGCCCGGCTCACCAATCTTGCCAATGAAGACATGAATTCCGCCGAAGGGGACCCGGTACCCGTACTCAATTGAGCCGGCGTCGGGGCCCCAGTTTGCATCGTCGATGTAGAGCTTGCCGCGACGACTCTTGGTCATCCGGCCCACAGCGTATCCCTTGAGCCCTTCGAAGCTGCCCTTCAAGAACTCAAATCCACCGTGCGCTGGCCCCACGGTGGGCGCCAACTGTCGTGGAATTGTCACGGCAGATGTCCTCGAGCTAGGACTTAGTCGTGGAGCCATCGCAACTAGGAAGCTTAAAGGGGTTAAGCGGGACAAGGAACACGAGGGTTATACTGGTTCGGCCCCTTATGGTGAAGGTAAAAGCCTACGTCCAGTTGAGGTGGTATTGATTAGGGTTTCGATGAGCAGGGAGCTTGATTGCTATGCCTGGCTCTCGATGAGATCTTTCTTGTTCCTAAACCGCCGCCAGCTCGTCCCTTTATATAGAGAGGTTGACGCCCAACAGCTCTCAGAGTCCCGGCCGGCTCATAACAGTGTCCGGCTCGGACTCTCAACTATTCTTGCCTTACACTACAAGTTCTACCATAATAGCGGTTGTAACTACGGACCTTAAGCCATCTCCGGGTCTTAAGCCCATCTTTGGCCCGCCGTCTTCAAGCTTGGCGCCGGGCTTCAGGCGACGACCATTATGAGTAACCCGGCCCCTCCGGGCGGGTGACTCTAAGGTTTATATCCTCAACAGCAACCATGTAAACATAGCAAGTTTCGTTAACAGGTTTCGGACTTAGCAGAAAAGAGAGCATGGCAGAAACAGACATTATGAGGGCATCTTGGCGAGCTTGATTCACTCATCACAAAAAAATGCATGACAAAATAAGCATACCTAAACAAGATGGAATTTTTATGAAGCTATCCATGGCAAGAGAAAATACATAGGATGTATGAAACAACTACAACAACCTTGGCAAAATTGAATATCATGTTAACAATCTGCCAGAAATATCTTATAGAAAAAGTAGAGCAAGTTTGAGTCATGCTATGGCACTCCATAATTGCAAACAGGGGCATGAATGGATAGAACACAACTATATCAACAAAACATCCTTACTGAACATGCCCAAAAGGGGCATGGATCTCTCTGTAGCCACATGGATACATAGCAACAAAATAACAGCAGTCAAAGACTTGGTAAAAATACCAAGTCTCTGAAAACAGAAATATCACGAAGCCTAGTTTGCATGCTTGTGCTAGTCACCACATAGATCACAAAAATACATGGCATACACCTCTATAAAGATGGCATGGCATACATCAAAACACATGTAGATCTCATGCTCATAAGATGCACAGATTAAATGCAACAAAAATAACAAAACCCTAAGTTCTAATAACAGACAACAGTTAACAGCATATAGCACTCTTGCACCAGAGATTTGGGCATCAAGATGGACTCAAACGAGCATGGCATAATGCAACAAAATGAAGAGCATCTCGAGGCGAACATTTAGATATATTACACGCGCAAAACGGAGCTATATACAGAGAGTTATGCCATGAGGAAGTATGCAACAGAAGGTAAAATATCACAGACTTGGAGAAAAATCGGGGGAGGAGAAAGTCAACCCTCTTGGTTTCCAGATTGGATCGGGCTCGAGCTCGATGCTCGCCGGCGGTGGAGGCGACGGCCGGCGTGGAAGAGGGAGGAGGCGCCAGAGAGCTCAGGGGAGACGGGGCCGGAGCGGAGGACGACGGCGGCGGGGGTCGGCAACGCCGGGCGGAGCGGCGCGGGCACCGAGGCGGCGGCGTGGCGCCGATGGCGGGGCGCGGCGGCGGCGCGGGGAGCCGTGGGAGGAGCGGCGGGCGCGCGGGCGCTGCGGGCGAGGCACGGGCCCGGCGGGCCGGCAGCGCGGGGAACGGCGTGGGGCCACGTCCGGCGGCGCGGAGGAGCGGCTAGGGTTTCGGGGATCCGGAATTTCAGAGCGGGGGTGTTTTTATAGGTAGAGGGAGCTAAGAGACTCCAAATGGAGCACGGTTTTCGCCCACACGATCGTGATCGAACGACCTAGAGCATGGAAGTGACTTAGAGGGGTTTTGGGCTGTTAGGAGGGTTTTTTTTTCTGCAACACACAAAAGGACTTTGCGGTTACCTGGTTAACCGTTGGAGTACCAAACGACCTCCAAATGGAACGAAACTTGACAGGTGGTCTACCGGTGGTATACCAAGGCCACTTGAGAAACCTTGGTCCCTTCCGAGAACGTTTAACACCTGCTCACGAAAAGAAACAAGAGGGGTGGACCGGAGGAGGTGGGAGTGTCGGATTGCAAAACGGACAACAGGGAAAATGCTCGGATGCAAGAGACGAACACGTATGCAACTGAGATGCGCATGATGACATGATATGATATCCATGACATGAACAAAATGCAAAACAAAAAACAAAACCCGACCATGAAGGGAATATCATAACACATAGCCAAAAATGGCAAGAGTTGGAGATACAAATATGGAAAGTTACATCCGGGGTGTTACGACACTCCACCACTACGAGAGGATCTCGTCCCGAGATCTAAGACTGAAAGAACTCCGGATATTCGGAACGGAGGTGGTCCTCGCGTTCCCAGGTGGCTTCTCGGTCGGAATGGTGCGACCACTTCACTTTCAGGAATTTGATTGACTTGTTGCGAGTCTTGCGCCCAGTTTCTTCAAGAATAGCAACGGGGTGCTCATGATAAGACAGATCTTCTTGGAGGTCAATCTCTTCGAAGTTGATGGTGCGCTCAGGCGTCTTGAAGCACTTGCGAAGCTGTGACACGTGGAACACATCGTGCACGTTCGCGAAGTTGGAAGGAAGCTCAAGTTGATAGGCGAGGTCGCCTCTTTTGCCAATGATCTTGAAAGGACCCACATATCTAGGGGCAAGCTTCCCTTTGATACCGAAGCGACGAGTGCCTTTCATTGGAGAGACGCGGAGGTAGACATGGTCTCCGATCTCGAAAACCACATCACGGTGCTTGCTATCATAGTAACTCTTCTGGCGCGATTGCGCGGCTTTGAGATTATCACGGATGACTTTACACATTTCCTCAGCCTCTGTGATTAAGTCATTGCCAAGAAGTTGGCGTTCACCAGTCTCTGACCAATTGAGAGGAGTGCGGCACTTTCTGCCATAGAGAATCTCGAATGGGGCCTTGCCCGAACTTGCTTGGAAGCTATTGTTGTAGGAGAACTCGGCATATGGAAGACAATCTTCCCATTTCATGCCAAAGGAAATGACACAAGCCCTGAGCATATCTTCAAGAATTTGATTGACTCGCTCGACTTGGCTACTAGTTTGAGGATGGAAAGCTGTGCTGAAGCGAATGTTGGTGCCCATGGCCTTCTGGAAGGAGTCCCAGAACTTAGAAGTGAAGATGCTTCCACGATCTGAAGAAATCAATTGTGGAATGCCGTGCAAGGAGACAATTCTGGAGGTGTAAAGGTCTGCCAACTGAGCTGTTGTGATAGATTCTTTGATTGGAAGGAAATGAGCCACTTTAGTAAGCTTGCCAATGACAACGAAGATAGCATCATTTCGATATGATCAAACTTCCATTCTGGGATAGCAAGAGGTTGGAGGAGACCAGCTGGTCGTTGGTGTTCTGCTTTCACTCTTCGACAGACATCACATTCATTCACGAATTGAGCGATTTCTCACTTCATTCGAGTCCACCAATACGACTGCTTGAGGTCATGGTATCTTCGTACTTCCAGGATGAATGGAAAGAAGAGAATTGTGTGCCTCGTTCATAATGACTTTCCTTAGATCACCTTTAGGAACCACAATCCGGTCCTCGAAGAATAAAGTGTCTCTGTCATCAATGAGATAGCACTTGTATTTGGAAAGACCCTTGTCGATACCACGTTTCACCTTCTTCACCATGGTATCCAGGAGTTGTGCCTCACGAATTTGATCTTCCAAAGTAGGAGAGACTATGAGGTTGGCAAGAAAGCCTTGAGGAACAACTTGGAGATTCAGCTTGCGGAAAGCTTCACAAAGATCCGGTTGGAATGGCTTGAGAATTAAGCTGTTGCAATAAGCCTTCCTGCTCAAAGCATCTGCAATGACATTGGCTTTGCCTGGAGTATATTCAATACTCGGATTGTACTCTTGAATCATTTCGACCGATCGAGTTTGCCTGAGGTTGAGGTTGGGCTGAGTGAAGATGTACTTGAGACTCTTGTGATTGGTAAATATGTCCACTTGTCTTCCCAACAAGAGATGTCTCCACGTTATTAATGCATGGACAACTGCCGCCAACTCAAGATCGTGAGTGGGGTAGTTCTTTTCGTTGGGCTTCAACTGACGAGAGGTATAGGCCACAAATTTCTTCTCTTGCATTAACACAGCACCGAGACCTTGAAGAGAAGCATCACAGAAAACTTCAAATGGTTTGGATTCGTCAGGAGGAGTTAAGACAGGAGCTGTGACGAGTTTCTCTTTGAGAGTGTTGAAAGCAACGTCACACTCAGGAGACCAGACATACTTCACATGCTTTTGGAGGAGGTTGGAAAGAGGCTTTGCAATCTTAGAGAAATTCTCAACGAAGCTTCGGCAATAGCTTGCAAGACCAAGAAAACTGCGGAGCTGCTTGACATTCTGAGGAGGTTCCCAATTCACAATTGCAGACACCTTCTCGGGATTGACAGCGATGCCCTTGGCAGAGATGATATGACCAAGGTACAGAACTTCATCAAGCCAAAACTCACATTTGGAAAACTTCGCATAGAATTGATACTCTCTGAGCTTGTCGAGCACCAATTGCAAATGTTTGGCATGATCCTTCTTATTCTTGGAGAAGACCAAGATATCATCGAGATACACCAGGACGAATTCATTGGTATAGGGGTTGAAGATGAAATTCATCATCCGAGAGAATGTTAGAGGAGCATTGACAAGACCGAAAGACATGACAGTATATTCATAAGAACCAAAGCTTGTTCTGAATGCTGTCTTGGGAATATCTTCTTCACGAATGCGAATCTGATGATAACCCATATGAAGGTCAAGCTTGGAGAATACTTTAGCACCTTTGAGTTGCTCGAATAGCTCATTGATGTTGGGAAGTGGATACTTGTTCTTGATTGTCTTCTTGTTCAATGGACGGTAGTCGACACAAAGTTGGTCCGTGCCATCCTTCTTCTGGACAAAGAACACCACAACCCCATGGAGATGAACTCGGTCTGATCAAACCCAGAAGCTCTTGTTCATCGAGCTGTTTCTTCAATTCCTTCAGCTCCTTGGGTCCCAGCTTGTATGGACGCTTGCAAACGGGCTCCGTGCCCGGCTCAAGATCGATAACGAACTCAACTGGCCGGTGAGGAGGCATACCCGAAAGCTCTTCTGGAAAGACATCTTGGTACTCACAAACGACTGGAATCTGAGAAATAGCATTCAATTCGCCCTTCTCATTGAGAGAAAATAACCGAATGCTTTCATCACGAGCGGCATAAATGATAACATCCTCAGACGAGTGTGTCAATTGAATTTCCCTGGCAGCACAATCAAGTTGAGCCTGGTGCTTAGAAAGCCAGTCCATCCCGAGAATTAGATCAATATCCGAGTCACCAAGAACAATTGGAGAAGACAGAAATTTATAGTCTCCCATCTTGATGGAAACATCCGGAACTATCGAGTTGGCTCTCATTGACTTCCCCGGAGAAACAACACCCAATGGTTTACCCAGGTAAGACCAAGTAAAATCATTCTTTGCAAAGAACGATCTTGACATGAAACAAAGCGATGCACCAGTATCAAATAAGACTTTTGCAGGAATATCATTAATTGAGAGATTACCCATTATCACATCAGTAGATACCTCCACTTGAGCTGCATTCATCATGTTGACCTTTGCAGACTTTGGATTATGCTTGACCACTGCATTGCTGGAAGATCTCACAGGAGGAGGAGGCGGAAGGCGCCTTTGGTTGAAGCATTTGTTAGCATAGTGACCTTTCTACTGACACTTGTTGCAATTCACCTCTGAGAGTGGACGATGATAAGGAGCATTCGACTTTGGAGCTTGATTCTGAGACTTGTTCTGATAGCCAGAGTTGGATGAGTGGGAAGATCCATGGCCACCTTTGTTCTTCTGCTGGTAAGGCTGACGAAACGGAGGAGGAGGAGGCAACCAGAACTTCTGTTGCTTAGCAGCCACTAGTGAGGAAGAAGAAGACTGAACTGCGTCCCTGACTCTCTTCTTAGAAGCCTCACACTTGAGCTGAGCAGCCTCTTGCCTCAGTGCCATGTTATAGAATTGATCAAACTGAGTAGGCTCAACAAGAACGAGAGCTAACTGCAGATCCTCTCTAAGGCCACCTCTGAAGTGATAGATCATGCTCTTTTCATCAGGAACGTCTTGTTTAGCGAAGCGAGCAAGTTTCTGAAACTGGATGTTGAATTGATACACAAACATGTTGCCTTGCTTGAGATTGCGGAACGCCTCACGCTTGCTCTCAACAACACTTTGTGGAATGTGGTGCACTTTGAAGTCCCGACAGAAGTCAGTCCAAGTGATCACACGACCTCCTCTGGAATCTTTGTATTGTTGATACCAATCAGCAGCTTGGTCCTTGAGCTGAAAAGAAGTGAACTTGACATAGTCCTCAGGCCTGACATTGCTACATTCAAAATGCTTGTTGATGTCCACGAGCCAATCATCGGCATCTGTGGCCTCGGCACAGTAGCTGAAAGACTTGGGCTGATTTGCGAGAAACTGGTTGAGGGTAGCGAAGTGAGGTTGATTGTTGCCTTGACCTTGATTTCCTTGATTGCCTTGCCCTTGGGTGCATTCTTGCAAGAGTTGCAGAATCATCCGAGCATTGGCGTTGGTGGCTGCCATGATAGCTTGCCATGCCTCTGGAGGCGGAGGTGGTGGCGGAGGGTTCGCCTGACTCCCTTCATTGCGTTCCGGATTCTGACGCGTTGGCGGAGCCATCCTGAAGAGGGTGACATCCGTTAGCATCTTGATAGAAAAATAGACAAGTAGAATCAATGGATAGAAATTGCAACATATAGTCTTCACAATAAACATTCGAACGAGGATGAACGAATGAATTCCATAGTAAATCATCACACTTCCATTAAGTTGAGAAGCCGCTTAGAAAAAAAAGTATGGAATCAACATTTGACTTCAAAGCAACTCGAATACCACAATTCAAAACAAAACGAAGTATTGGCTTGCAGAATAAGCCGGAACAAACATATGATAGAGATTTCATCCGAAGTTTTCGTGGTGGGGCCCACACGGGCTCGATCGTATAGCACCATCATGTACAAGGCAGTGCACATGACATACGAAGCGTCCCCGAGTCGGCATAGCCAAGGACTCTTTAAGACACTACAAGACCACTGTAAAACCAACCGTGGAAAGGCGGACCACTAGACGTCGAACCCCAATCTCATATCATGCGTCTGTCGGAAAGATATCCTAGGAGCTACTTGAATTCCCACTTATAAACTCCCGAAACTTTCTGGTTATGCAATCTGGTGTTGGGGATACAGGGGACACAAAATATATCACCCAAACTAGCAATCCCTAGATCCAACTGTATCCATCCGTCAACACATAACCAAGAAACCTTCGGAAATTGTGTACCTCAACCTTCGAAAAGCATCCGTTATACGAGTTATGGCAATACTCCCGAACACCCGCCCTTGTACTGGGTGGCGTCGAGGTGATCTCACCAACAACTGCATAAAAGAGATTTCGATGTCGGCGAAACTCAGGTATTCCAGAACTGCAACGATAAAATTGTAACGACAACACCTCGGAGCTCAACTCACCGGGACACTGCCACAACCCCTAAATGTCAGGAGGCACCAAGAACAATGTTCTCGTCACAAAACCATCGGAACGATTCTAAGATACCCGCGTGATCCTTAAAAAGTTTTTAGTGAAATTTGAGGAGAGAAGAGTCAAAACTTCTACGTCAGGAGGCCTCACCAGAGCGACGAAGGGACTGAGGAGTAAAAAGAATCCTACTCTCCGATATATATATAATCCTAAGACTCAAAACATTTTTGTTCTAGACTCAACAACGCCAGCGATTCGATCAAGCAGGGGGCTCCTAAGTCGGGGATGGCTCTGATTACCAACTTGTAACGCCCACGATGCGGCTATATCTCCCACGTGTCGAGGCACGACTTAGAGGCATAACCGCATAGTGGTTTTGTCGCAAGAAGGGTCATCTTCACACAATCCCATGTAATGAACAAGAATGGGATAACGAGAGTTGGCTTACAATCGCCACTTCACACAATACATAAATATAATTCATACATCATCCAAAATCCACACATAGACCGACTACGGTCAAAACCAAATGAAAATAAGATAACCCCAAATGCTAGATCCCCGATCGTCCCAACTGGGCTCCACTACTGATCATCAGGAAAAGAAACATAGTAACGACCACGTTCCTCATCGAACTCCCACTTGAGCTCGGTTGCGTCATCTGCACTGGCATCGTCGGCACCTGCAACTGTTTTGGTAGAATCTGTGAGTCACGAGGACTCAGCAATCTCACACCCGCGAGATCAAGACTATATAAGCTTATAGGAAAGGATGGTGTAATGAGGTGGAGCTGCAGCAGGCGCTAAGCATATATGGTGGCTAACATACGCAAAAGAGAGCGGGAAGAGAAGCAACGCAACGGTCGTGAAGATAGAAATGATCAAGAAGTGATCCTGAAACTACTTACGTTCATGCATAACTCAAACCGTGTTCACTTCCCGGACTCCGCCGAGAAGAGACCATCACGGCTACACACACGGTTGATGTATTTTAATTGGGTCAAGTGACAAGTTCTCTACAACCGGACATTAACAAATTCCCATCTGCCTCATAACCGCGGGCACGACTTTCGAAAGATAATACCCTGCAGGGGTGTCCCAACTTAGCCCATTATAAGCTCTCACGGTCAACGAAGGATAAACCTTCTCCCGGAAAGACCCGACCAGTCTCGGAATCCCGGTTTACAAGACATTTCGACAATGGTAAAACAAGACCAGCAAAGCCGCCCGAATGCGCCGACAAATCCCGATAGGAGCTGCACATATCTCGTTCTCAGGGCACACCGGATAAGCGAAGCGTACAGGTACCAACATAACCCAAGTTGCCAAGGGACGGTCCCGCACGGTGCTCTAGTTTGGACTAGCACTCAGAGGAACACTGCCCGGGGGTTTAAATAAAGATGACCCTCGGGCTCGCGAAAACCCAAGGGAAAAGGCTTAGATGGCAAATGGTAAAACCAAAGTTGGCCCTTGCTGGAGGAGTTTTATTCAAGGCGAACTGTCAAGGGGGTCCCATAAATCACCCAACCGCATAAGGAACGCAAACTCAAGGAACATAATCCCGGTATGACGGAAACTAGGGCGGCAAGAGTGGAACAAATCACCAGGCATAAGGCCAAGCCTTCCACCCTTTACCAAATATATAGATGCATTAATTAAAATATGAGAATATTGTGATATTCCAAAATATCCATGTTCCAACATGGAACCAACTTCAACTTCACCTGCAACTAGCAACGCTATAAGAAGGGCTGAGCAAAAGCGGTAACTTAGCCAAACAACGGTTTGCTAGGAAAGGATGGTTAGAGGTTTGACATGGTAGAATGGTAGGCATGATATAGCAAGTGGTAGGTAGCGAAGCATGGCAATAGAACGAACAACTAGCAAAGCAAAGATAGAAGTGATTTCGAGGGTATGGTCATCTTGCCTGCAAGGTTCTCAGAGTTGTCGAAAGCTTGATCCTCGTAAGCGTACTCAACAGGTTCCTCGTTCACGAACTCGTCTCCCGGCTCTACCCAAAACAAGAACACAAGCAACGGAACCACAATCAATCACGGGAAATGCACAAGCAACCATGATGTACATGTATGATATGCGAGATGTGGTATGCGATGCATATGCGTGCTCCGGAAGAAAAATGATGAACAAGGCAGTAACTTGGCAAACCAAGCATGCCACTGGAGAGATGAGATGATTTCGGTTGAAATCGATATAAAGATCACCGGAAACGGATGCACGGTTTGCAAATGGCAAGCAAAACAAGAATGACACGATTCTGTGATTAACAGCATGATAGCAGTTAGAATGCAACAAGCAACTATGCTACAGCACTCCAACATAGCAACAAAGCATATTTCAGTAATCGACAGGAGATTCTTGACAAAAGATGAACACTGAGCTACGGCTAGATCACAACATAACAGGTTAAAACAAGCATGGCAAAAGTGCAAAAGATATCAGGTTCACAGACTTGGTGAAATTACTGGACATAGCTGAAACAGCATCAGGTAGCAATGTTCAGAGCAATCAAACAACATGCTACAGGAACTTAACATAGCAAAACAAGGCATGGAATGAATCTACTGAATGCAAAGAACACAAGTCCCACTGACCATAAGACAAAAAGGACCAGAAGATATGATGGCAACCATGTAAACATAGCAAGTTTCGTTAACAGGTTTCAGACTTAGCAGAAAACAGAGCATGGCAAAAACAGACATTATGAGGGCATCTTGGTGAGCTTGATTCACTCATCACAAAGCAATGCATGACAAAACAATCATACCTACAGCAAGATGGCATGTTTATGAAGCTATCCATGGCAAGAGCAAATACATAGCATGTATGAAACAACTACAACAACCTTGGCAAAATTGAATATCATGTTAACACCCGCTCACGAAAAGAAACAAGAGGGGTGCGCCGGAGGAGGTGGGAGTGTCGGATTGCAAAACGGACAACGGGGAAAATTCTCGGATGCAAGAGACGAACACGTATGCAAATGAGATGCGCATGATGACATGATATGATATGCATGACATGAACAAAATGCAAAACAAAAAACAAAACCCGACCACGAAGGGAATATCATAACACATAGCCGAAAATGGCAAGAGTTGGAGTTACAAATATGGAAAGTTACATCCGGGGTGTTACACCCACTACCCTCTAGGATGCAACAACGCTAGTAACCAAGTGTGAAGCATGTCAGTTCCATTCAAAGAAGCTTCATCAACCAGCTCAAGCTCTCCAAACAATCCCTCTTTCTTGGCCATTTTCGGTCTGGGGGCTCGACATACTGGGCCCCTTCCCCCATGCTATCGGGGGCATTGAGTACTTGTACGTTGCAATCGACAAGTTCACAAAGTGGTCAGAGGTGGAAGCAGTGAGAAAGGAGACAACACAATCAGCCGTCAAGTTCTTCAAGGGGCTAGCCTGCCGTTTTGGTGTACCAAACAGAGTCATCACTGACAATGGCACGCAGTTCACAAGCCGCATCTTCATGCAATACATTCAAGACCTCGACAGCATTGTCTGTTTTGCTTTTGTTGCTCATCCTCGAAGCAACGGCCAGGCGGAGAGGGAAAACGCTGAAGTACTGCGAGGCCTCCAGACAAGGACTTTTGACAGGCTACATAAGTGCGGAAGGCGCTGGATTGATGAATTGCCGGTGGTTCTTTCGTCAATCAGAACGACACCAAATCGAGCCACCAGCCAGGCACCGTTCTCCCTCGTTTACGGGGCTGAAGCAGTTCTCCCCAAGGAACTCACATACGAGTCACCCCGATTGCTCGCTTATGATGAGCTTGAGCAAGAGCAATAGCGGCAGATGACGCAACGCTCCTTGAGGAAGATCGTCTTTGGGCGGCTCTATGAGCAGCACGCTACCAGCAAGCCTTGCGCCGCTACCATAGCCGCAAGGTTCATGCCCGAAGCTTTGAGGAAGGCGACCTTGTTCTTCGGCGCATTCAGTCGGCCAAGAATTCCAACAAGTTGACGCCAAAGTGGGAAGGCCATTATCGGGTAATATGAGTCACCAGTCCCGGCGCAGTCCGCCTGGAGACCGAAGATGGTATTCCAGTAAGCAATTCCTGGAACATCGAACACCTTTGCAAGTTTTACCCGTAAGGCGCGGTTGCCGGGCCCCCTAGCAGACCACCTTTTTGTACAAGCCTTGCCGACAAGGCATGTAACCCTTCGTACAAAGCCAGGCGCACACCCTGAGCATAAATAAATGAAGCGCTGGCGCCCTAAGTTTTAGCATGCATGCTAGGTTGAGTCTCTCCCTCGGTTAGGGTTGATAGTGCTTAGCGGCGACTAACCCCTAGCATAGAGGTCGAGTGTGCATCTCTCTATTCCTTCCCGTCCTTTTTGGTTCGCAGGGTGCATGAACATTTCTGCTGAGCTGTTTGGAGGAAAGAGAACAGGCCGGCGCCTCGACCCCGGCAAGCCAAGGTTGCCGGGGGCTGCAGATCCAAAGATCCGACCATGGCAAGCCAAGATTTCCGGGGGGCTGTAAAATCAGATAAGTCTTTCATCTCCCACTCCCTACTTCCATATGAAACTTGAACGTACGAGACTTCGCTCACTCTTATACCATCATGTTCCCTCTTTCCCAAGTCCAAAAACCTTACTTTGGACCGGGACTTGGTCGTAGCGCGGTGGGAAAGGAACGGGCGAAGGGCCCAATCCTACTTTGCCCCTACCTCCGCCAAGAGTAGGAGGACGGCAAGGTCTGTTGCCGGGTTACAATGTTTATCTTAAGATAACGAGGACTCGTTCCTTGGTGCGGGCCTTGCCCACGCGCAAAAGAAACCCGGCAAACACCCTTCTCTTCATTAATACGTTGTTGACAAGTAGAATTCATACGGAATGCATACATGAGCAGGGGGGTTACAAGGTTTAAATCTTACTAAGGCCCGTAGGCTTAAAAGCTAAAAAGAGATAAGATGCCCGTAATATCTTTCTTGTCCCTCTCCTCGGGAAACAGAACAAGATGGCAGAAGGGCAAAAGGAGCGCCTAGCCGAGGTACGAGCAGCAGAAGACACCAAAAGAACATCCCAGCGGCCGTCCAGAAGAGGGCTAGTGATGATGGTGCCGGGAGAAGAGCCGAAAGATGAGGCAGCGGGCCGGCAATACGCGATGAAGGCGTCGGTGCCCGCGTACTCCGACTTGACGGCCCGCTGCCCGCCTTCTTCGTCTTCCCCGGCCTTCCCACGCTAACCGCCCAAGGAGGCGACCCCGAGAAGTTCAAGGAGCTGGGGATGCAGCTGATGGTGCTGCCGGCGTCGCCCAAGGACGGTGTGTCCGACGCCTAGTCGGACCCGTCATCCTCCCGGCCACTACCCTCGTCGTCGCTGTCGTTGTCCTCCTCGTCACTCTCGCCCGAAGAGGAGCTTTCTCCATCGGTCGAGCTCTCGGCACTGCACCCTAGCCTGTGTCCCGAGCGCCCGAAGACCTTGGCAGAGAGCAGGTCGCTCTCCGCTAGCTTGAAGTAGACGACGTGCCCATCCATCAAGCAATGGGCACGTGCGAAGGTTTTCCAGCCCCGACGAAGAAGCATCACATGAGGAGCAAGGAACCATGTGTTCACCCGCATGTCGCCATGGCAACACCCCTCCATGTGAAGCCTTAGCCTTGGTGGCCGGTCGATCTCCAGCACCCTCACAAATGCTTCGGGAAGATGTAGGCGGCTGCGCGGCGGCCCTCGCAGTTGCAGGATAAATTCCAGCGCTGAATCCCCGACATGACCGCTCGACGAAGCAGGAGGAGATGGCGGAGGAGATGGCGACGGAGATGGTGATGACGCGGGTGTCCCCCGTCCACGCCTGCCTCGACCTCCTCGCCGACCGCGACCCTGGCCGGCGCCTCTGCCTCTAGCGTGGCCTTCACCTTGGCCGTTCGGCTCTTCTTTGACCGCCGCCACCCTCTGGCGGGAGGAAGACCTGGTCACCTCCCCAGGGGCACGGCCACGACCACGCCCTCTCGCCATGATGAAGGGAAGGAAAGGGATCAGACTAAGAGAAGATGGGTGCGAGAAGACGTTGTCCCTCACCCCTTATATAGAGGGACGAGGCCGAACAAGCCTAGGCGTGACCACCACAATCAGCCAATCCAACCGCCGGAGGCGCGAGGAGACAGGACCGACCCGCTGGCCCAATCAGCGATGCCCGGCCCCCCGCTACAGCATTAAAACCCATGCCTTTTGTGTCCACCGCCTGCCCTCCCCGACGCATGGAGGACATGTGGCGGGCGAGCCAGGACTCAGATGGCAAGTGGAGCGGCCGTTTCGCGCCCCGTGATCGTGAGGCGCGGGTGCCATGATGGCCACGACCCGAGTCTACTTAGTAAATGAGTCGCGCCCCTGCAGCTTCCTCTATTTTTATGAGGAGTACGTGGACCGCCTCTTTACTATTGAAACCGCGGAGTGACACAAGCACGCTGCGGTCACTCCACACACGACCCCCACGTCACGCACGACCCCCACGTCGCGCATTCAACGCGGGTCGTGGGGAAGCGCAACCAACGGAGAAGTTACCGCAGTAAAACTCCGCCCCGCGTGCCCGCGCACCATTTTTGGTCCTAGCCCAACAACACGTCGCGCTTATGTGTGGGCCAGGCCTGGGGGCTCCTTTCGGCACACAAAAGTAGGGGCTCTCTTTTGTACCCCTTTACTTGTGCACAGGCAGTCAGAGCCACGCCTGCGACCACACTTAGCAGGGCGGAGGAGGGAAGCAGAAGTGCAAGATTATCATAGCAGCGCCAAGGCAGAGGCGCAAGAAGGTCAAGCTACAAGATGGGCTATCCCCCGACAAGACCCTTGCCGGGGCGGCCCACGCAGCCCCGGCAAGAGTCTTGCCGTGGCAGCTCACCCAACGCTAATATCACAGCCACCCTTGAGCCTGAGAGTTCCGACACCATCGAAAACGTTGGAACCAAGGATCGGGAAGCACCTGCATGGTGGCATGCAGATCTTTGTGAAGACAAGGAGCCTACAAAACCCAGATGAGAACCAAAAGGCAAGACAACCTCGAGGGTACTAATCCAACTAGTCAAACACATGCGTGGTGGCATGCAGATCTTCGTGAAGACCCTACCACCATGCCAACTCAGCAGCCTGCCAGCCTACGTGGCGCTGCATGCCTCGTTGGCCTGGACGCGTGTCGGAGCAAGGCGGAGCGGCGACGGACGGGACGGGCCTCGTTACTGCCCCTGATAAAGCAAGTGGACACCTAAGTAGCGCATTCAATGCACTTTGTTGTGTAATGACAGATGATAAGCTTGAACACTGTATACCTTTCCACCTCTTGTGTGCCACTGTGGCAGCCCATTTTGACTATAAAAGGAGATCCGCTCTTTGCACAACCCCGCGCCCGCCAACCGTAGAAGGGATCCCAGTGATCCCGTAGGTGTCGTTTCCCCCGACACCCCTACACGTACTCCCCCTACGTGTATGACCGTTCCTGAGTCTCACTTGTACTTATCTCTATTTTCTTGCATGAAACGTAGACAGGATGTGCATAGAGGAATTTTGTTACTGCACGTTGTTACGTAGTACTACTAGTACCTACTCCCTCCTTCTGGTTCACTACTGGTACTCCCTCCGTCCTGGCTTATTGGTCCCCTTTGTACTCAATTCATGGGCTCGTTTTCCTCAAATTGTCTTTACCAACATATTAATATCGGGAATGCATGCGTGAAGAACGAATGATTAAACCTTGCATGCAACGTTTCGATAAAGCATTGACTTATGAACATGTGAATGTGAGGGACTACAACCTCGTGCATCCATGCAACAGTCGCACATACACATGGACGCAAAAACGCGCATGACGCCCTAATGCATGCATGTCCGAGCACACGGCGGAACACACACGGTCACGCTCAAGTGCTCAACCTACACGTGCATGCACACACATACTCAGCCAGGGTGAGCTAGTGACCGTATAAACACCGGAAAATGTATATATTGAGCGCAATGAGCGTATTATGAAGTCCACTGACCGTATTTTTACAAATATACAGTGACAGACATTGTATTTATCTCGTCTGAAATTAAGCCATATCAACCGAAAAGGAGGCAGTATGGAATAGCATTACTTTTCTGTGTCCCGTCAACTTGCCGAACGAGGAGAAGCTTGCAGGACGGGAGAAGCTTGCGCGCGGTGGCTCTCAGGACAAGGAGAAACTTTTGACTAATGCTAGCTCTCCCTCACTCAGGTGGTGGACGTGCAGCAGTTAATTCGCTGTCAGATTGCCAGAAGCATACACTGTACTAGTACCATTATTATTCGACTTCCTGAAGAGGCGAACAGCCAAGCACAAAGTTTACTAGTACTAGTACTACTACTATAGAGGTATGTACTACTACTAGGAACCGGATGCAGGAGCGTCTGCACTCTTTTAAAATGGGATAAAGAAATCTTCAACACATTTGGTTCTCTTCGAGGGTTCTCACATGTGATAATGGAAGTTGATTGCATGGAACACTCGCCAAAATTCTCGCTGGCTCATATCCTGTTACAAATAGGAGCGCTCGGTAATATTTTCTCTTTTTTTGTTATTCAGCATGTAAACAGGTCAGTGATGACCCACAAGTATAGGGGTTCTATCGTAGTCCTTTTGATAAGTAAGAGTGTCGAACCCAATGAGGAGCAGAAGGAAATGATAAGCGGTTTTCAGCAAGGTATTCTCTGCAAGCACTGAAATTATCGGTAACAGATAGTTTTGTGATAAGGTAATTTGTAACGGGTAACAAGTAACAAGTATAAATAAAGTGTAGCAAGATGGCTCAATCCTTTTTGGAGCAAAGGACAAGCCTGGACAAACACTTATATAGAGAAAAGCGCTCCCGAGGACACATGGGAATTATCGTCAAGCTAGTTTTCATCACGCTCATATGATTCGCGTTCGGTACATTGATAATTTGATATGTGGGTGGACCGGTGCTTGGGTGTTGTCCTTACTTGGACAAGCATCCCACTTACGATTAACTCCTATTGCAAGCATCCGCAACTACAAAAGAAGTATTAAGGTATACCTAACCATAGCATGAAACATATGGATCCAAATCAGCCCCTTACGAAGCAACGCATAAACTAGGGTTTAAGCTTCTGTCACTCTAGCAACCCATCATCTACTTATTACTTCCCAATGCCTTCCTCTAGGCCCAAATAATGGTGAAGTGTCATGTAGTCGACGTTCACATAACACCACTAGAGGAGAGACAACATACATCTCATTAAAATATCGAACGAATACCAAATTCACATGACTACTAATAGCAAGACTTCTCCCATGTCCTCAAGAACAACCATAACTACTCACAAAGCATATTCATGTTCATAATCAGAGGGGTATTAATATGCATAATGGATCTGAACATATGATCTTCCACCAAATCAACCAACTAGCATCAACTACAAGGAGTAATCAACACTACTAGCAACCCACACGTACCAATCTGAGGCTTTGGGACAAAGATTGGATACAAGAGATGAACTAGGGTTTGAGAGGAGATGGTGTTGGTGAAGATGTTGATGGAGATTGGCCCCCTCCCGATGAGAGGAGCATTGGTGATGACGATGGCGATCATTTCCCCCTCCCGGAGGGAAGTTTCCCCGGCAGAACAGCTCCGCCGGAGCCCTAGATTGATTCCGCCAAGGTTCCGCCTCGTGGCGGCGGAGTTTCGTCCCGTAAGCTTGCTTATGATTTTTCCTCAGACGAAAGACTTCATATAGCAGAAGATCGGCATCAGAGGGCCACCAGGGGGGCCACGAGGCAGGGGGCGCGCCCAGGGGGTAGGGCACGCTCCCACCCTCGTGGCCAGGGTGTGGGCCCCCTCTGGTATTTTCTTCGCTCAAGATTTTTTATTATTTCCAAAAATAACTTCTGTGGAGTTTCAGGACTTTTGGAGTTGTGCAGAATAGGTCTATAATATTTGCTCCTTTTCTAGCCCAGAATTCCAGCTGTCGGCATTCTCCCTCTTTATGTAAACCTTGTAAAATAAGAGAGAATAGGCATAAGTATTGTGACATAATGTGTAATAACAGCCCATAATGCAATAAATATAAATATAAAAGCATGATGCAAAATGGACGTATCAACTCCCCCAAGCTTAGACCTCGCTTGTCCTCAAGCGGAAGCCGATAACGATAAATATGTCCACATGTTTGGAGATAGAGGTGTTGATAAAATAAAATACTATCACGAGGGCATCATGATCATTCTTATAACATCAACATATATGGATATTGTCATATTATTTCTTATGCTAAAGTAACAATCCATCCACAATGTCAAGTATGACTCAGAAACTTCATTGAGAACTAACAAACTATAATCTCAGTCATTAAGGCAATTGCAATTTATCATAACATCAGAAAGATTCAATATAAGAGCTTTTCAGCAAGTCCACATACTCAACTATCATTTAGTCTTTCACAATTGCTAACACTCACGCAATACTTGTGGTTACGGAGTTTTAATCGGACACAGAGAAAGATAGGGGCTTATAGTTTCGCCTCCCAACCTTTTACCTCAAGGGTAATGTCAACAATAATAGTTCATGCTAACTTACATCCAATTGGATATATATATATTAGGATCTTTCCAACACAATGTGCTTGCCAAAGGATAAAATGTAAAAAGGAAAGGTGAAGATCACTGTGACTCTTGCATAAGGTAAAAGTACAAGATAGGCCCTTCGCAGAGGGAAGCAGAGGTTGTCATGCGCTTTCATGGTTGGATGCACGAAATCTTAATGCAAAAGAACGTCACTTTATATCGCCACTTGTGATATGGACCTTTATTATGCAGTCCGTCGCTTTTATTTCTTCCACATCACAAGATCCTGTAAAGCTTATTTTCCCCACACTAATAAATCATACATATTTAGAGAGCAATTTTTATTGCTTGCACCGATGACAACTTACTTGAAGGATCTTACTCAATCCATAGGTAGATATGGTGGACTCTCATGGCTAAACTGAGTTTAAGGGTATTTGGAAGCACAAGTAGTATCTCTACTTGGTGCAAAGAATTTGGCTAGCATGAGGGAGAAAGGCAAGCTCAACATGTTGGATGATCCATGACAATATACTTTATTTCAGATGTAAGAAAACATAACCCATTACGTTGTCTTCCTTGTCCAACATCAACGCTTTAGCATGTCATATTTTAATGAGTGCTCACAATCATAAAAGATGTCCAAGATAGTATATTTATATGTGAAGCCTCTCTTTCTTTATTACTTCCTATTAATTGCAACGATGACCAAAGCTATGTTTGTCAACTCTCAACAACTTTTAATCATCATACTCTTTATATGTGAAGTCATTACTCTCCATAAGTTCAATATGATCTCTTTGTTTCCTTTTATGTCTTCTTTTTCTTTTATTCACTCAAGATCATAGGAAAATAACCAAGCCCTTGACTCAACACTAATCTTTATTATATAGCTCACAGACTCGATTGCATAGAGGGATCATAAAGCAAAAATCAAAACTAAATCATACCAAAATCTTTATTCTACTAGATCAAGATATTACCAAAAGGATCGAACTAACAAAAACGGTAAAGATAGGAGTGTGATGGTGATACGATACCGGGGCACCTCCCCCAAGCTTGGCGGTTGCCAAGGGGAGTGCCCATACCCATGGGATTATATCTCTTTTGCTGGTGAAGTAGATGGTGGAGTTGTTGATGATGTAGGCTTGTCGTCCATCTTCCAAGGCATAGGCTCACCATCATAGAAAGATGATCGAGTCTCCGGAATTCTCAAATCTGCAGCCAAACTCATCCTCTTGAATCTATATTCATACTCACAGTTTTGGTTTTGCAGGTCATAGATTTGGGCTTGGAGGTGCTCGATCTTCTCATGAAGTTTGAAGATGGTCTCCCCAATGTTCTTGGCGTCCAGCTTGTGGTTGTTGGTGAACTCCGCGATCATCATATGGTTGGCGTTGAGTCTGCGTTCCACCATCCCCTGGCACTTGAAAACTTGTTGTTCCATTGCTTCGAGCCTCGTCTCCACGCTCCCGGTCCTCCTTGGTCGCTCAACATCGCGAATGTGCAGCAACCCATCACGCATCTCAATGGTTTGAGGGTGTTGCAGCACCTCCGCAAGGTAGGGGTTGATGACCTTCTTGTTGAAGTTGTCCTTGGGGGCGCTTGGAGACGTCATGGTGATCTAGATCTGTCAGAAAAACAGCTCGAAACAAAAGCAGAGGATATTTGCGTGATACGGTGGTCAAAACCTTCAGGAGATTATATAATGAATTTTTACCGACCAAAAGAAGTATCGTGCAAGAAAACGGAGTCTGGAGAGCGCACGGGGTGCCCACGAGGCAGGGGCGCGCCCAGGGGGTAGGGCGCGCCTCCCACCCTCGTGTCCTTCCCGGACTGCTTCTTATTTTCCTATTTTTCTAAATATTCCAAAACAGAGAAAAATTGCCATTAGAACTGTTTTGGAGTCGGTTTACTTACCGTACCACGTACCTATTCCTTTTCGGAGTCTGAAACGTTCTGGAAAGTGTCCCTTATGTATTCCTCCGGGGTTACGGTTTCAATAATATTAGTTTCAACATTTATAGGATTACCTGAGATATAATGTTTGATTCTTTGACCGTTCACCACCTTCGGATTTGTGCCTTCGAAGTTGTTGATTTTTATGGCACCGGAACGATAGACCTCCTCGATAACATAAGGACCTTCCCATTTAGAGAGAAGTTTTCCTGCAAAAAATCTTAAACGGGAGTTGTATAACAATACATAATCACCTACATTAAACTCACGCTTTTGTATCCTTTTATCATGCCATCTTTTAACTTTTTCTTTAAACAACTTGGCATTCTCATAGGCCTGGGTTCTCCATTCATCAAGTGAGCTAATGTCAAATAACCTCTTCTCACCGGCAAGTTTGAAATCATAGTTGAGCTCTTTAATGGCCCAATATGCCTTATGTTCTAGATCGAGAGATAAGTGCCATGCTTTTCCATAAACCATTTTGTACGGAGACATACCCATAGGGTTTTTATATGCAGTTCTATAGGCCCATAAAGCATCATCAAGTTTCTTCGACCAATTCTTTCTAAATCTATTAACAGTCTTTTGCAAAATTAATTTAAGCTCTCTATTGCTCAATTCTACTTGACCACTAGACTGTGGGTGATACGGAGATGCAATTCTATGGTTAACATCATACTTAGCAAGCATTTTACGAAAAGCACCATGAATAAAATGTGAACCACCATCAGTCATTAAATATCAGCACACAATATAATTTTTTCCTTACCAAATTCCACCTACCAAAGGCGCTTCACTCCCCGGCAATGGCGCCAAAAAAGAGTCTTGATGACCCACAAGTATAGGGGATCTACCATAGTCCTTTCAATAAGTAAGAGTGTCGAACCCAACGAGGAACAGAAGGAAATGATAAGCGGTTTTCAGCAAGGTATTCTCTGCAAGCATTGAAATTATCGGTAACAGATAGTTTTGTGATAAGGTAATTTGTAACGGGTAACAAGTAAAAAGTATAAATAAAGTGCAGCAAGATGGCCCAATCCTTTTTGTAGCAAACGACAAGCCTGGACAAACTCTTATATAGAGAAAAGCGCTCCCGAGGACACATGGGAATTATCGTCAAGCTAGTTTTCATCACGCTCATATGATTCATGTTCGGTACTTTGATAATTTGATATGTGGGTGGACCGGTGCTTGGGTGCTGTCCTTACTTGGACAAGCGTCCCACTTATGATTAACTCCTATTGCAAGCATCCACAACTACAAAAGAAGTATTAAGGTAAACCTAACCATAGCATGAAACATATGGATCAAATTCAGCCCCTTACGAAGCAACGCATAAACTAGGGTTTAAGCTTCTGTCACTCTAGCAACCCATCATCTACTTATTACTTTCCAATGCCGTCCTCTAGGCCCAAATAATGGTGAAGTTTCATGTAGTCGACGTTCACATAACACCACTAGAGGAGAGACAACATACATCTCATTAAAATATCGAACGAATACCAAATTCACATGACTACTAATAGCAAGACTTCTCCCATGTCCTCAGGAACAAACGTAACTACTCACAAAGCATATTCATGTTCATAATCAGAGGGGTATTAATATGCATAATGGATCTGAACATATGATCTTCCACCAAATAAACCAACTAGCATCAACTACAAGGAGTAATCAACACTACTAGCAACCCACAGGTACCAATCTGAGGCTTTGGGACAAAGATTGGATACAAGAGATGAACTAGGGTTTGAGAGGAGATGGTGCTGGTGAAGATGTTGATGGAGATTGGCCCCCTCCCGATGAGAGGAGCGTTGGTGATGACGATGGCGATGATTTCCCCTTCCCGGATGGAAGTTTCCCCGGCAGAACAGCACCGTCGGAGCCCTAGATTGATTCCGCCAAGGTTCCGCCTCGTGGCGGCGGAGTTCCGTCCCGTAAGCTTGCTTATGATTTTTCCTCGGACGAAAGACTTCATATAGCAGAAGATGGGCATCGGAGGGCCACCAGGGGGCCCACGAGGCAGGGGGCGCGCCCAGGGAGGTAGGGCGCGCCCCCACCCTCGTGGCCAGGGTGTTGGCCCTCTCTGGTATTTTCTTCGCTCAGTATTTTTTATTATTTCCAAAAATAACTTCTGTGGAGTTTCAGGACTTTTGGAGTTGTGCAGAATAGGTCTCTAATATTTGCTCCTGTTCCAACCCAGAATTCCAGCTGTCGGCATTCTCCCTCTTTATGTAAACATTGTAAAATAAGAGAGAATAGGCATAAGTATTGTGACATAATGTGTAATAACAGCCCATAATGAAATAAATATCAATATAAAAGCATGATGCAAAATGGACGTATCAGTCAGCAAACCTTGCGGCGCAGCTTTGTGCGAGCCGTGCTTGCTGCACTTTGAATGTGACCGAGAGCTGGCTTGATGAAACACCCCGCTTCCTTCTTCTTTTTTTGGGGGGTACCTCGCTTCCTAGTGACCAGTCTCTTGGCTGATCGTCCTAAGAATGCTTATATATGAACAAAGCTCTCTCGTTTACCCGCAAAAAGGATTAAGCCATATTAACCAGAAAGGAGGGAGTATGGACTAGCACTACTTTTTGGTGTGTTCCGTCAACTCGCAGAACGAGAGAAGCTTGCAGGACAAGGTGAAGCTCGCTTACGCCCACTCCGTCTACCTCAAGCCTGGTGGCTCGCAGGATGAGAAGAAGCTTTTGACTAATGCAACCTACCCTCGGCCAGGTGGTGGACATGCAGTAGTTCATTCGGTGTCAGATTGCTAGAGGCATACATTGTAGTACCCAACATGTGGAGTACCATCATTGTTCGACTTCACGAAGAGGCGAAGAGCCAAGCGCAAGGTTTAGTAGTGCGTGTCGGTGTTCTGGGAACAGGGATCCCCAAACTTGCCTGCCTGCGGCCCACGGCGTGGCTCCACCAACGGCCCTGTACGGCCCATCTTCACCAGCAAATCCTCAAGACCCTCGCGAGGCGGACGATGCAAGACCTCCTCGGGGGTAGACTAGTCAGGCTGGCTCGCAAGGGGCGGAGAGATCAAGGCAAGGGGAACCTTGCGAGGTTCCCGTGACGTAAGCCATGACGACCAAGGCCAGGCGGGCGCCAGCGCGCACAGTGTCCTCATTTCCTCTTTGGTGCTAAAGAGGCAAGCGCAGGCGAGGAGTCCCGAGGCATCAGGCAAAGGTTTCCATATCGGTGCAACGAGACCAGGACTAGAAGGACGGCAAGATGGAGGTCACCGTGGAGCCCAAGACGGCGTCACCACCAGAGCCTTTGGTGGGCGAAGACCACCTTTAGTCAGGATAGCTTGTACTAGTTGTCCCGCTTCAAACTGGCCATTTTGGCATCCCTTCCCGCTCAATATTTGGGAGGAGGACCAGGGCCTCTATAAATAGGACTAGCCACCACCATAGGAGGCAACTCATCTTGGACTAGACCATCCTCACCCACACAAGCTCACCGAGCACAAGAGCACCTCTCCTCAGGAGGCTGTTCTTCCCTTGTATTGTTCATCCTCAGCCCAAGAGGCAATCCACCACACCACACTGGAGTAGGGTATTACACCACAACGGTGGCCCGAACTAGTAAAAATCTTGTGTCCCTTTGTTCTTTGGGTTCGTCGAGCTAGGCCGTGAGATCATGATGCGTGCGAGCTAGAGGGAGGAGAGATCTTCGTGCGCACCCAGTGTTCGAACCTCAAGGGTTTTGCCGGAACCCGAAATCGGACATTTGGCGCACCAGGTAGGGGTGCGCTGAAGCTTTCCTCTCGTCGACCCGCGTCTCGCCATTCCACCAAGTTCATGGCCGACGCTCGCCGGGCCCGCGCTGAGCGCCGGGCCGCTCTCGCTACCCGTGTCACTCAGACAGCCCCTGTCGGGCCTCCCCGTCGTTCTCCGTCACCCGCCGCCAACGCCGCCACCGGTCCGGCGGGAAACGAGCAGCAAGCATCCTCCCTGCACCCCTCCGTGCGGCGGGATGGCAGTACCGCCACTCCGTCGCTGACCCCAGCCGTCTCGTCGTCTAACGCCCGTCGTGCTCCCGCGGACGCGCAGGCCGCGCTGCTCATGGCACGCGAGCTCCTGCGCTACCGCCCTGTCGACGACCTCTACGAGGACTGGCTGGACCACATCGCCGAGCTCGTCAGCACTGCAAGGGCTCCCCTGCGCCATCCCTGTCGCTGCCTCGCCCTCCGCCAGCTGCGGTCGACATGGCTCGTGGAGCGCCTCCACCAACTTCGCACCAAGACGGTGTTCTGGCGCCAAGGCGTGTGGTCCCCCAGCGAGACCCACCGCGTTGGGCGCCCGCTCGAGAAGAAGGAAGCTGCCAAGAAGTTCCCCGACCGCAAGAAAACGCTCCACCGCTCCCAGCACCGCCACGTCAGGATCGCATGCCGTGGCAGGGCCACGCGCCACTTGCCGTGGCAGCGCGGGGACACCAAGATCAAGCTCCGCCTCCATGACGGGCCCCAGTGGCCACGGCGGGCTGCCGCGCCTTCACCCCTGAGCTGCGTGGCATTGTCTGGCTGGGGCAAGTTCAAGCCGGATCTGCCTCCTTGCTACGACGTCACCCCCGACCCTGTGGAGTTCTTGCAGCTCTATGAGCTGAGCATCGAGGCGGCCAACGGTGACGAGAAAGTCATGGCGAACTGGTTCCCCATGGCTCTCAAGGACGGTGCTTGCTCGTGGCTCCTGAACCTGCCCCCGGGCTCGATCTCCTCCTGGGGTGAGATGCGTGACCGATTCGTCGCCAACTTCCAGGGCACTCGCGATCGCCCCCGGCTGCGGCCTGCGCCGCATCAAGCAACAGCCAGGAGAGACCTTGCAGAAGTACATCCAACGCTTCAATAGCGTTCGCGTCAAGATCCCCAAGGTGATGGACAAGGCCATCATTTCGGCGTTTTCTGATGGTGTCCGCGATGTCAAGATGAAGGAGGAGCTCGCCATCCACGAGGAGCTGTGCACGGCTCTGGAGCTGTTCAACCTGGCGACCAAGTGCGCGAGAGCTGAGGAAGGGCGCCTTTCCCTCCTCGAGCTCCCAGCTACTGACCTGGTGGAGAAGAAAGCCAAGGCCAAGGACGTGAAGCGCAAGAGAGTGGCCGTGCTCACGGCGGAGCCAGACACGAAGCGCGGCGGGATCATCCCGAGTCATCCAAGAGCAACCGACCGTTCTGCGCCTTCCACAATGTACGCAACCACAACACCAACGACTGTCAGGAGCTCAGGGCCATTCGAGATGGACGCTTCGGTCGATGCCCCGAGCGCAACGAACGGGGCTACGGCCGAGGAGGAGGACATGGCGGAGGACGCTGGGATGACCATGGCCCCCGCCAGGAGTGGCGCGACCGGCCTCGCGAAGACCGTTGGCAGGATCAGCCTCGTGAGGAAGCCTGGAGGGATCAGCCTCGCGAGGACCGCCCTCAGGGCAATGCTGGTCTTCCTCCACTGCCGCCACCACCCAGAAGGAACGACGACCACCATCAGGACGAAGGAGCAGGGGGCTTCCAGGAACCGCACGCTATCGCCTGCATCCTGGGCGGAGCTCAGGCCCCAGCATCTCAGCGTATCTTCAAGAAGTTTCCTCGCGAGGTGAACGCGGCTCTTCCCAAGCTCGAGGCCACACGCCCGCTCAAGTGGTCCAAGTACGCCATCACTTTCAGCTCGGCGGACCAGCTCAAGTGCGCCGCAGCCGCCGGTGCTCCCCCAATGCTCTACTCGCCTGTCATCAGCAATGTCCAAGTCACCAAGACCCTTATTGATGGCGGTGCGGGGCTAAACGTCCTGTCCGTTGACACGTTCAATCGCCTTCAAGTACCCTATGATCAGCTGGAACCGACCAAGCCCGTCTCAGGAGTGACCGATGGTTCCACCACCCCGATTGGGCAGGTTCGCCTCCCTGTCACCTTCGGTGGACGCGATAACTACCACACCGAGCTCATCGACTTCAACGTTGCTCACATTCGTCTGCCGTACAATGCCATCCTCGGGTACCCAGCGTTGGCCAAGTGCATGGCAGTGACCCATCACGGCTACAACGTCCTCAAGATGCTAGGGACTGGTGGTGTCATCACAGTCGCCTGTGAGGAGAAGGATGCAGTGTGCTCCCTTGAGCGCGCCTTCCAGGCCGCAGCAATCGAAGACCCCAACAACAAAGGAATCCTGCACCCTCTTGAGGCCATCCCCAAGAAGAAGAAGCAGCTGCTCCGTGCAGGGTCTCAGGAGAGCGGCGTCGCCAGCAGCACCACCTCAAGGCATGCGCCCTCAGATGGGGCGCCTCCCTCCCGTGCATAAGAAGGCGCGCCCGGTGCCCTCCTTGGGCAGGGCTCGGGGGCTCTCTTCTGGAGGGCCTCAGACCTTGCCAACATCACGAGGGAGGCGCTCGGGCACCACCTGGAGGCGTGCTTTGCGGCACGTTTCCCTCGGGAGGGCACCAGGCGAGGAGCGCCTGGCGCTCAAGAGTTCATCACCCAAACTACCCGGGAGCTTCAAGAAGCAAGAGCCATGCGCGGCGACCGCCGCCCACCTGGTGCAGCTTCCCATCCAGGCAAGGATGGCTGGCTGCGCGTCTGCATTGACATCCCAGGGCTCAACAGGGCTGCATCTCAGGAGCTTTTCTGGCCTTCACGCGTGGGACGTTGCAAGGGCCCGCCCCACAGCTATGTTCGCATGTCATTCGGCCTACCGAGCATGGTGACCGCCTATCAGCATAACCTGCGGAGCGTCCTGGCGGCTCAGGAGGCCAGGCATCACGCAGTCCTGGAGGAGATGGAGACGGTCCTCAAGGAACCGCCTGGACCCCCAGAGCCTCCCGAGGCTCAGGGTCCCGGTGGTTCGTGATGAGCAACCTCTTCGCCACGTGTCTTCAGCTACCCCAACACTCCTTCGACAACGGAACCAGGTGAAATTTTCCAAGTTTATTTAGCTGGGAGCGCCCCTCGGGCTGCATCATTCCCAGGCTGCGTGGGCCTGTCCCTGCGGCATGTATCCGTTTGCATATTTAGCTTACTCAGTTGGGGGCACCCCTCGGGCTGCATCCTCCCCAAGCCGCTTGGGTCCAACCCAGTGGCGTGTATCGTTCCTGCATTTACCTAAGCTAATTCGCTTTCCATGCATAATCTATCTATGATTATCACCTGCTTGATTATCACCCACCATGGGAGCCACGCGCCGATCATCTTTCTTCAGGATCTTTCACATAAGAAGGCTAGGCACGGCATCTGTGCTCGGGCCCGTCCCTACAACATCGATAAATCTAACGGCTGAGCTCTGTCTGGCGGGCCGGCCCCGTTCACGTCACCTCCTGGGGTCGTTGGTGCTTGGCCTTCTCACGCGATAACCTCAGGAGATTCGTTCGGCGCAGGTTGTCTAACCATCTCGCAGGAACACCACAGCCATCAAGAACCAAGACCAGGCACAACCCGCCTTGAGGTAGGGCCTCGTGAGTCCCGCACTGGCTCACGGGTGCCCAGACACACCTCGTCTAGCCCTGCCGTGCAAGCCATGTGTCAGGGCGGGGCTGTACACGCCCCGGGGGGCTCTCTGCAGTAGGGAGTCCCCTCCCACGCACCAGTGGAAGCACCATGCTCCGCGCTGGCAGTCGACACTACCGAGGAGCGGTTATGCCCGTGCAAGTGCGGAAGCGCTATGCTCCGCGCTGGCGATAAACAACTGAGGGCGGCCCCCTGGCCGTATCAACCTCAGGGTGCCCTTGAGCTCAATGTCTGGCCTCATCGCAACACCTCCCCTCGGGAGAGTCGCGCGAGGGGTGTGCGCTCGGGTCACGCCCAAGCGTATGCCGCCCTGCCAGGTCCCCCGGACCTGGTCGTCGCGCGCCCCTCCCGAGCCGAGCCTCGGCGAGGGAAAAGGTACGAAGGTCGTTTGAGCGTCAAGGGGGACTCCTGAGCATCGCGACTCAGGAGCCTAACTGGCCATGTAGCCCTCACTCCTTGGTCTCGTCCTAGTGGTCTGGACGACCCAACAGTGGTCGAGGTATGCGCGGGGCTGGGCCCTGCCGATGTAGAACACTAGGCCTATTCCTGCATCTCCTTTCCGTAAGCTGTTTTTGCGTCAAGGGGGACTCCTGAGCATCGCGACTCAGGAGCCTAACTTGCCACGTATCCCCTCACTCCTTGGTCTCGTCCTGGTGATCCGGACGACCCAACGGCGGCTGAGGTATGCGCGGGGTTGGGCCCTGCCGACGTAGAACATAAAGCAAACGGGAAGGAAATCGCAAAATCTCAAGCAAATATTACAAGAACTACTGTTCTCCCAATACCAAACGCAAGTTTAAACACCTCCACAAGGCACGGTGCATGTTGCAAGAGTTAAACAGGAAAGGAGCCACCAGCAAGTCACCTCGTCATCCTTGGACGCCGCCGTCACCTGCAAGGGATGCTTCTTCCACAGCAGCGTTGCCCTCACCTATGCCGCCTGCTCGAGTTGCAGACTCAGCAGCACCACCAGTTGGGGGCGCAGGGTCGAAGGCGCGGAACTTCTTCAACAAAGCTTCCACCTGGCCCTCCACAGCCTCGGCAGCAGCTGCGCAGCGCTCGTCATCCACAGGTTCCAGCAGCTCGTCGAGGTTGGCGGCGGGATCACGAAGATGGAGGTGACTGAAGACGCGCGTCAACACGGCTGAGGAGAGAACGCGGGCTTTTGCCTCTGCCATGGGGCCGATGCCGCTCACTACTTCCTCAAGCGCCTCAACCAGATAGGGAAGCAGCTAGGCGGGGCCGTCCTTGTCGGTGGTCAGTGGCTTCTCCAAGCCCTTCTCGTAGAGTGCCCGCAGTGCCACGCGGGACCTCTCCTCGAGGACCTTGAAGGCCGCACGGTCCTCGGCCAGGACCTTCGCCTTGGCATCAAGTTCGGCCTTCCCCGCTTCCACCTCCTGCTCCAGCTTCTCCAGCCGGCTGCGCTTCGCGGCCTGCGCCTTCGCCAACTGCTCTAGCTCGGCGTCGCGGTCCTTGACGACGTCCTCCCGGGCCTTCATCTTCTCCTCCTCCACCTTGCGGCGACGAGCTTCTTCCGCACGCTTGTTGCGCAGGGTCTTCAGTTCGGCCTCCAGCGCCCGGCAACGATCATGGGCGGCCTCGACATCCTTCACCGCCACCTCGCGAGCAGCCGCGGCTTGGGCGGCGGCCTGCTTGTCCTTCTCGGACGTTGCCGCGGGCTGGCTTAGCGCTGCCCGAAGGGACACGTCCGAATGAAGCCAGCCGGAGACTAGCTCCAAGCGCCCGGTTATTAGGTGGGGGTCGGCGCCTTGAAGATCTTCTCGCAGCTGGGTCATCTCAGAAAGAGCGCGCTCCAAGACGTCAGGGGAGGCAGAAGGATCTGGAACCAGCGGTGCAGCAGGAGGAGGAGGAGGCAACATCGTCACCATAGCCTGGGAGACTGGGGGCTCCTGAGCTTTGGGGACCCCAGCAGCTGAGCCGGACACCGGCGCCTCCTGAGCCAGCGGGGCCACGGGGGCCGACTCCTCCCGAAGCTGCTCCCCCAGGCCTCGCGAGGATGATCGAGCCGGAGAAGCGTGAGCAATGACGCTGCCCTTCTCCATGGAGGGAGACGTAGCCGCGGAGGCAGGTTTGTCCCGACCAGAAGAAGAGGCAGCAGATGGCCCGGAAGCAGCTCCAGGCGGTGTCGGAGCGGAAGCATCAACTCGGGAGATCAGCACCGACCTGCCCCTCTTCGGAACCTCGGCCGGTGGCCTCCTCTGGGGCTGGCATTGGGCCTCAAGGAACCCCCAGCCACGGGTGGCTCCTCCCTCTCCAGAAGAGCATCGGCTTCATCGTCATTGTCGGGCATGGTGCGGAGGCTGTCGGCCATGCGCAGGGGGGAGGTCTCCCCCATCCCCTCGGGGGTCAACTCCGAGTCGCGCTCCTCGTCTTCTTCCTCTCCCCCCTCCCCGCGGGAATCATCAGAAGACAAGTCCACCGGCGTCGTCGCCACGGGGACCCCAGGGCATGGCGGCCGTCAAAGGCGGGCATGGCGGCCGCGACCTACGCCCCGTCCTCACGAAGGAACAAAGGGACGAAGGCACTCGACGGGTACTCCTGATCATCTTTGACCAGGAGGCGGAGGGCCACGGCCATCTCTTCTTCAGGTAAGGCCGCCGGGCTCAAGCGGAGCTTGTCCTCCGCACCCTCAAGCGTCCACAAGGGGCACGAGCGCGCTTGGAGTGGAGCCACGCGCAGCATCAGGAACTCCCTCAGGAGCGTGGCCCTCGTCAGCTTCGCCGTCTTCGCGTTGCCCGGCTTCAAGTCAGCGGTCATCTTCTCCAGCACCAACTGCGCCCGGTCGTCAGTGAGCTTCGCGCGAGACCACCCCTCGTCCGACTAGGGCATCTCCGTCGGCAGCCTCAACCGTGGATGGACACACTTGGCATCCATCATGACCCACTTGCTCCTGAAGCCATCGGCCATCTTTCCGGCCTTCGAGATCGTGTTGGCCTTGCCGGCTGCGACGAAGTTGGTGCACCCGGAGGTGTCGTCGCCGTTGATTTGGAGGAAGAAGTGGCGCAGCAGAGCCACGGACGGCATCACCCCGACGTACGCCTCGCAATAGAAGGCGAAGATCGACAAGAGAAGAACGAAGTTGGGATGGAGATGAAGGTCCTGCAACCTGTAATGGCGGAGGACGGCATAGAAGAAGTCGGAGAAGAGGGAACCAGGCCTACGACGACGCTGCTCATGAAGAAGGGGCAGAGGGTGCTCCCCAGAGCCTCCGGCTCGGCGGAGCCGGCCCGGAGCTGGGTTTTCCCCTTCTCGTTGCTCTCCCCCGCCGTCAGCAGGTGCATGGCGGCGAGGTTCTTCTTCAAGACATTGGGCGCATCCAGAGCTGGCTCGTACCAAGCAGGCGGCGTAGCGGCCTTGTCCTTTTGGGGCGCCATTGGTCGGAGGCTCGGAAGGGGATTAAAGCAGATTTGGGGATTTCGGAAGCAAGGAGCGAGAAAGGGGATCTGCAGCAAGGTGAAAGGAAGCAATGAAGGCAAACGTTGCCCGCACCAGTCTTTTGTCAGTCTGGCGGTTGCTGAGGCAGCGTGGGGAAGCAGAGACGCCCACGTCCAATCAATCTCCACGTGTCGACCAAGGCCACAGGCTGTTGGGGCCCGCGGCGCTCCGCACTTGCCCTTTGGCTTCGCCTCGAAGCCATGTCCGAGCGCGCCTTGGGCCCGCGGGCTACCGTCGGCATTCTGGGAATGGGGGTCCCCAGACATGCCTGCCTGCGGCCCACGGCGTGGCTCCACCAGCGGCCCTGTACGGCGCATCTTCACCAGCAAACCCTCAAGACCTTCACGAGGGGCCAAGCCTCGCGAGGCGGACGACGCAGGACCTCCTCGGGGGTAGCCTAGTCAGGCTGGCTCGCGAGGGGCGGAGAGATCAAGGCAAGGGGAATCTCGCGAGGTTCTCGTGACGTAAGCCATGACGACCAAGGCCAGGCGGGCGCCAGCACGCACAGTGTCCTTGTTTCCTCTTTGGTGCTAAAGAGGCAAGCGCGGGCGAGGAGTCCCGAGGCATCAAGCAAAGGTTTCCATATCGGTGCAACGAGACCAAGACCAGAAGGACGGCAAGACGGAGGTCACCGTGGAGCCCAAGACGGCGTCACCACCAGAGCCTTTGGCAGGCGAAGACCACCTTTAGTCAGGATAGCTTGTACTAGCTGTCCCCCTTCAAACTGGCCATTGTGGCATCGCTATAAATCTTCTGTCCCTTTGTTCTTTGGGTTCGTCGAGCTAGGCCGTGAGATCATGATGCATGCGAGCTACAGGGAGGAGAGATCTTCGTGCGCACCCAAGTGTTCGAACCTCAAGGGTTTTGCCGGAACCCGAAATCCGACAGTGCGAGTAGTACTACTACTAGAACCGCATGGTAAGCATCTGTACTCTTATTTTATTTTAATCTCTGATAAAGTACACATTTATTCGGGAGAAGGGAGAAAAACGGCAGCCCAATAGTAGTATTAAAAAACATCGAACATGTAATGATGATATCGATCAACCATGCTCGAATATATCTTGGCCTCCGTGCGAGCCCGTCTGTGTGTTCTTGCTCCTCGTCTCTCTCAAGGAACGGCGGGTTGGCCATTTTGCTATCAATTGAGATCGGTTTGCTCACACTCCGGTCCCACATGTCAGTGATATGCCAAGAGGAAGTGCTTTGATCGACTGGCCATACGCGTACTTGGTTTTGCACCTTCATACTACTCCTCCCTCCATCACAGTTTATAGGGCGCGCTTCATTCTGATGCATTTCTCTCCATGCATTTCCACCACCAGAGAGACTTTAGACGCATTTGGTTTAATGCTCAATTAATTAGCGCGTGGTAACCATAATCAAGTCCACAATTTTCTCTCGATGTACTACGTGTGTACGCGGAGTGGAGTAAGTGCATGCATGTGTGTACCCGGGGTGGAAGCACTGCATGCATGTGTGTACACATTATTTCCTCTAGTAATAGACGCCGTGCTATAACTACCAATGCTATTTTGCATGCCGATCGCTAGTCGCCTTGGTCCCAAAGATTTTTTTTGAAGCGCGCTCTATAAACAGTGACGGAGGGAGTAGTATGAGCGGATTCAAAGAAGAGCGTATTGATGGTTTCTTCTTCCGAGAAACTTATAGTGGGAAAGGTGGGGCTTATGATTTGACTGCTCATTACTCACTATTAGTGCGGCGCAACGACCGGGCTGAGTCTCCCATGCGGTTGTGCACTACTCCCTCTGTTCTTAAATATACTATGGAGTATTTGTCTTTCTAGAGATTTCAACGAGTGACTACATACGCATAAAAATGAGTGAATCTACACTCTAAAATATGTCCATTTGAAATTTGTAAAAAGATAAATATTTAGGAACGTAGGAAGTATAATTTTGTGCATGGCACATGGACCCGGATGCTGAAGAGGCTTCTGGCAATGCTATCAAGCTTCTAGCATTTGTTTACATTGACGTACTATACAAATAATTTTCCAGCGACATGAAATTGTACAATGCTCTGAGCTTTCAGCTTTTGTTTTGTGTGTCTTGCCATCCATGCTCTTTCGGAAACAATAAAAAACTAACTACCTTGCTAATGTATCTCAATGATTAGCATATCAGAGCTAACGTTTACATCACAACTGAAGACAAAGTTGTGAGAAGGTGTTAAATTAAAATTGATCCATGCTTTCATTGGCAGCAACGTCCCCCCAGCTCTGTCTAAGTCAACAAGGCGTGTTGGGAAAAAAGTAGCAGTCTGTAGCATGCACATTCCGATCAATTTGTGCAGTTCCACTAAAATAGAGCTAAGCGTCCCTGTTCCAAAGATATTAAGTGTGATTACAGTAATAGAGGATTGTTGATGAAACAATAAACACACAAATAGAAGCCGGTCACCTTTTCAGTCTCTCTTAAGACTAACTAGTTGGAGAAGATTAAGCAAATAGTTGGAGAAGATTAGGCTCGGAGTTGGATGAGGAGGATAGAGCAAAACCAATCTCCCTTTGTGCAGTCACACTGAAATGTAGGGACGTTGCCCATGTGACATTTTAGTACAACTGCACAAAACACTCTTAAGAAAAAAGTGATTTGTGGAGTTCACCAAAAGGTCGCAATAGCAACGAGGTGAAATGGATAGCACTGTTTGCAAAAAAGAGGTAGAAAGGAAACAATTACTGGCCAATAATAGTTGATGACACAAACAACGACAAAAAATAAGCATATTCCTTGTCCTAAGGGAAAATAACAACATGGTTGTGTTTGTCTGAAACGGTGTGAGGTCGAGATTGCAATATGGAAAGTACGCCGGACGAGCTACGTGGGCAAAGAACTATGGAAGATCCACATGCAAGATTTCCACATGCAATGACGTGGCAAGACGGGCAGTGGAGCAAGGCCAGAGGGGATACCTGGGGGTCGTCGGGATGTAACTAGGAGAGCGGCGGCGGGTGGGATCTACCCATACTGCGGCAGTGAGCAGGTGGCGTAGGCCCTACCGCGCCAGAGCTTGGTCAGAGAGAACGGCGGGTACCGCAGATCGGGACGTGCTGCCTCGACGCCGTCGAACAGAGAAGGATGCACATCCTCCCTTTCCATCGGAGGACGGGATGCGGCCGGATCAGTGACCAACGGTGAGAGAGAGAGAGAGAGGCCACCGCCGCCTTGTGTGAGATACTCTGAAGAGAGACAAACCCCGGCAAGCAGGCTCCATTGTATATAGTGGAGCGGACTAACTTTTTCTCCATAAAAATCATTTCATATTCTATGTATGTGCCATTGAGTGATATAACTTTATTTAAAAATAACGCGCCAACGCATCAAGTCGAACTTTGCTTCGTGCACGTGTGGTACACGACCTCCGTAGGTAACCAATCGCTACACGCGTTCAAATTAGCACGTGGGCTGCCATTTCGTATAGAAATGAGCTCCACCGTGTACCCGCGCGGGTGTGGCTGGGCACGAAGCGTGAGTACGTGCACCCATTCTCTTCATGTACGTACACCACCTACGTGGGGTTGTGTGAGAGAGATACAAACGTAGAGAGATATAGTGTGTGGGTTCGTGAGTGTTTTTTTGGTGGGGGGGGGGGGTGAGAAATAGACAAGCAATATATGTGGATGATATTTCAATGAATAAATGTAACATATGCAATGTGTGTGAAATAGAGTCCTGGATATATCATATATATAGAGGGTGCGATCCATCAGAAGAGAGTGGAGGTATCATCAGCTTGAGGTATCCATAGAATTGAAGACAGGGATGATGTGTGTGTGTGTGTGCGCGCGCGCACGATTGATAAAGAGTGCCATCGAATTTGTGTGTGCCCACGTCAAAGATATAGGGTGGCTGGCCTACTGGAACGTGAGAGGGGACAGGTGCAGTTTGTCTCTATGGCATGGATACCTACCTACAACGCTCGACTATCGGTGTGTAGTGGGGGGGGGTGGGGGAGACCTAATTAACTATAGAGGTACAATGGCTGGTATATGTGAGGAGGAGGAGAGAGACCTACCTTATGTATTGAGGGAGATCGACCGGCATCCATGGATATGTGTCGGAGAGGAATAAGGTTGGGAGAGAGATAGAGCTAGAGTGTCAGAGGGGTTGGTGGTGGAGTTGCTTCTAAAAAATGGTGGGAGAGGAGCTAGACAAACGGAGGGCACGCCTGCAATATCAATAAGAGAGGGGATGGCTGCCAGTCTATCCACGTCCGTGTGAGAGACGGGTCAGGAGGCATGCACGAATGATGAGGGGGGACAACATGGCTGTGGTAAGGAGACGTAACTACATAGAAAATCGGTAGTCCTTTGTCAGAGAAAGGAGAGACATAACTTGTGAGGTACGTCGATCGATGGGTGGGGGAAAATAGTTAAAGTCGACCTAGGTATATGTAGGGAGATCGATCGGTATACATGAATGTATGTGTTAGAAGCAAATAAGGCCCGGGGAGAAGGATAGAGAGGGAGGGATGCAGCTAGGAGGTGGTGCGAGGGGCATACTATATTGAGGGGGGGGGACAGTGCGAGTACGAGATCGATGAAAAGAGGGGTGGGAGTGAGGCATGGACGGTGAGAAGAGAAGAGGGAAAGCTTGTGTTTGTGGAAGGCACACCTGGCTACAGAGGCATATCGATCGATGTGTGCCGTAAAGGAGCTGGGGGGCCTCCACACACCATGGGTGAATGACCTAAAGTGAAAAGACAAATTTGCGCGATGGAGCTAGAGAATTCCGAGGGAGGGTGAGAGGGATGCGGGCGTGTGCATGCACGAGAGAAAGTTAGCGCTTGCTACAAAGATAAGAGGATTGTGTGGGTGTAAAAGACGAATAGAGATCATAATTCATTATAAAAAGTGAATTCGGATATTTGAAGAATTTATCATAGTGTTTTAAACCGACGCAGGCGTGAATATATATAACGGTGATACACATGGTGTGGTTATGAACATGTTATACTACATATAACATATTTTATCTCTACTCTTATAAAAAACAGAGTTGTTGATGATGGTGCGCCTACCATCCTGCAATATAGGCCGTCCGATTTATATCTGACGCATAGGAAGGAAACTATGGCAATTTTGAAAAAAGATACCCACACCGCTCTCCACATTTGCAAATAAGGCCTCCCCTCGATCATCTTGATGTTCCGTGGAACGCATGGGCATCTTGCTAGTACTACATATAATATATGTAACATTGATTATAATTTGGGCTAATGTGTGGCTTTTGCAGCTCAGGGCTAAATACTTGTCATAATGTAGGGGATGGGGCACAATACTTTGTGTGATAAACACAGTGTACGTATGGAACATGGTTTAGATTATGAATATCTAGTTAGTACATCAAATGTACTATTATTTGGAATCAACACCAAGTGTATTCAAAAAATTGAATTCGAGTTCATATAGTACACATAGTTCATATATATCTCTATAGTAATCATGGGGTGTGTTGTTAAGGTAATACACAAATGATGGTTGAAGTTGGCAACAATCATGATTGTAGATTCTTATTCAAATAGACAAACAAATTCAAATTTAGTTCGAATTGCAGCGGTAGTATAGACATTTGGAATGCACTAAAATGTTGGTATGAGTAGGTTACATGCATTATACAGCCAGCGAAAAAATTTAATTGGACATAACATGGATTCATAGCCTTGAATAGCATTTGTATAGTAAAACGGGACAAGACTCTCTCTTTGTGTGGTGTGAATAGTTTTATTTTTTTCGTTTTTTTCGTTGAGGGAAGTGTGAATTGATTTGGTACGTACAAGTACAACATTACACGTTAGGCTTGTCCCTAAAATTCAACCCGCGCCTTGTTACATCCTGAAAATTCAGATATCGTGCTCCCAAAACAGGCGCCTTCACAACCCGCGCCTTGCTATCCCGAAATTACAACGCGCGCGAAAACTCCCTCCAGCTGCCAAATCCCGACACGCGAAATCCTCCTTCTAACCCTGAGCCGAAAGGGCTGCTAGTTCAAATCGGTGGGGGTACTTTTGTAACACACCCTCCTCTGTCCGCCACCTCACCGCTGCCCAGCCGGAGCCTCTTCCCTGATGACGTCGTCCACCGCAATAGCTCGAGGTCCCTCATCCACCTCCCTGGATGAGGATCCGTCATCCATCTCGTCGTCCCGCCGGTTCAACCGCCCCCTCCTCCACCTCCAAGGAGCTGCTCTGACGATCTCCTCATCTATCGCGGCTGCTCCATCCCCATAGCGCCACCTTAACCTGCTCCACCGGAACCGCAGCATCCTCACCGACTCCTCGGACAAAGCCGAGGCCTACTCGGTGCCACCAAAGAGGTTTTACACTCATCGCATCACACCTTCCCCTTAACTCGACCTCCCAGCGCCGACGATGCTCCATCCCGCACCCCAATGGAGCGGCTACCTTGAAGGCGGCGCCGCGGGCTACATCTCCATGGCGGCTCTCCCCCAGTGCGAGGCCCCTTCGGCGGCGGCGTCCATACCAGCCAGATCTGCTGCTCCTGCTCCGGCTCTCGCTCGCGCTACTGCTACTGCTCTCCCCCTTGCTCTTGCTGCTGGTCTGCTCCGATTTAGCTACACTTCATTCGACTAAATCGACTTTTGGGTGAGTCGATTTTCAGTCGGTGGGGGGGGGGGGGGCTCGCCAGAGTTAAGGAAGAACCACCCGCAGCGGGGAGGGGGGCTCGCCGGAGAGGTACCCCAATATCTATCTTAGGGTTCAGGGTGGGGGCGATGGTCGCCGGCGGTGGGGGGGTGCGGTGGTGGGGCGGTGGTGTGGGGATCACCGGAGAAAAAGCTCGGCGCGGGGGGGGGGGGGGGGCTAGAGGGCTGGCCGAGGCGGCGGCAGACCGGCGGTGTCGAGTGGTTTCGGGGCGGCGAGGCGGCGATGGGGCCGGTGGTTCGGCCGGTGGTGGCTGGCGGCTCGGGGGGGGGGGGGGGTGCAGGTTGAAGATGAACTGCATGCCCTCCCGAAACTACATGTGAAGTGCCTCTCTGCTACCATTCCGTTCAATTTCAACAGTAACATTCAGATTCCATAAAAAAATTCAGTTTTGACAGTTAAGTTCAGAGTCAACAGTTTTTACCTCATCTGTTGTAGTCCGGTGGTTTTTGGTGATGTAAATTTTACATCTATCAATTTTTGGTAATGTATTTTACATCATCTATTGGAGATGCTATTAGAATCCCACTTGAGATTAACGATGTCTATCTTGTGCTGCTTCAGCCTCGATGTCTTATGATAAGTCTCCAACGTATCTGTAATTTTTGATTGTTCCATGCTATTATATTATTTGTTTTGGATGTTTAACGGGCTTTATTATACACTTTTATATTATTTTTGGGACTAACCTACTAACCAAAGGCCCAGAGCAAATTACTGTTTTTTGCCTATTTCAGTGTTTCGCAAAAACGGAATATCAAACGGAATGAAACCTTCGGGAGAGTTATTTTTGGAACAAACGTGATCTAGGAGACTTGGACTGGACATCAAGGAAGCAACGAGGCGGCCACGAGGCAGTGAGGCGTGCCCCCCACCCTCGTGGGCCCCTCGTGGCTCCACCGACCTACTTCTTTCGCCTATATGTACTCATATACCCCGAAAACATCCGAGAGCACCACGAAACCCTATTTCCACTGCCGCAACCTTCTATACCCGTGAGATTCCATCTTGGGGCCTTTTCTAGCGCTCCGCCGGAGGGGGAATCGATCATGGAGGGCTTCTACATCAACACCATAGCCTGTCCGATGATGTGTGAGTAGTTTACCACAGACCTTCGGGTCCATAGTTATTAGCTAGATGGCTTCTTCTCTCTCTTTGGATCTCAATACCAAGTTCTCTTCGATTCTCTTGGAGATCTATTCGATGTAATTCTTTTTGCGGTGTGTTTGTCGAGATCCGATGAATTGTGGGTTTATGATCAAGATTATCTATGAACAATATCTGGTTCTTCTCTGAATTCTTATATGTATGATTTGATATCTTTGCATGTCTCTTCGGATTATCAGTTTGGTTTGGCCTACTAGATTGATCTTTCTTGCAATGGGAGAAGTGCTTAGCTTTGGGTTCAATCTTGCGGTGTCCTTTACCAGTGACAGCAGGGGCAACAAGGCACCTATTGTATTGTTGCCATCGAGGATAAAAAGATGGGGTTTATATCATATTGCTTGAGTTTATCCCTCTACATCATGTCATCTTGCCTAATGCGTTACTCTATTCTTATGAACTTAATACTCTAGATGCATGCTGGATAGCGGTCAATGTGTGGAGTAATAGTAGTAGATGCAGGATCGTTTTGGTCTACTTGTCGCGGACGTGATGCCTATATACATGATCATGCCTAGATATTCTCATAACTATGCGCTTTTCTATCAATTGCTCGACAGTAATTTGTTCACCCACCATGGATTATGCTATCTTGAGAGAAGCCACTAGTGAAACCTATGGCCCCCGGGTCTGTTTTCCATCATATAAGTTTCCGATCTATTTTATTTTGCAATCTTTACTTTCCAATCTATAACATAAAAATACCAAAAATATTTATCTTATTATCTCTATCAGATCTCACTTTTGCAAGTGGCCGTGAAGGGATTGACAACCCCTTTTATCGCGTTGGTTGCAAGGTTCTTATTTGTTTGTGTAGGTACGAGGTGACTTGCGTGTATCCTCCTACTGGATTGATACCTTGGTTCTCAAAAACTGAGGGAAATACTTACACTACTTTGCTGCATCACCCTTTCCACTTCAAGGGAAAACCAACGCATGCTCAAGAGGTAGCATCTTACGGCTCGCCGGAGCTGCTCCAACGACGGAACTATCCATCACAGCAGAGAAGTGCCCTGGAAGCCGTCTACAGATTCCTCAGATCTTCCTCCACACCTCCGACAGCCACCTCTGCCTCAACTTCTTCAGCGACCAACCCAATGATGGTGAGGTCGACACGGCTACGGCAAAGAGGCTGTACACTTGTCGCATCACTTATTACTCTACATTCATGTTGATCCATTAGGGCTATTTTTGTTCAACGGAAAAACATAGCAATAGGAAATTTTCCTATGGCACTCTACTATTCAATTATTCATGGATTTTGTTGAAAGGAATGGAGCAAAACATCCACCTGGACCTACTTTCTAAAATCCTATGCATGAAAACAAGACCAAGTTCATTGGTGGCAGAATAACATTCTAACTGTACATGCTTTCATATGGTTTCACTTTATTTTGGCCATGTTTCTTTGCATTCCTCTGCTCCTCCAATTCCTGTGAACCAAACACCCAAGTTGACAGAAATCCTCTGTTCACAAATGCTCTGTTTCCCATGTGCATTCCTATCCTATGCCGAAGTTTTTCCTATCCTTGTGTTTTTAGAATCATGCAAGCCAAATGAGCCCTTACATAATTACTTCAGTTACAGGTAGGTGTCAAAGAAAACTTTGTGTGGTTTGTCCTGCTCCTGCCGCCACGTCGTCCACCTCACCTGAGCTGCTCCATCGACAGAAACATCCACCAAACTAGACATCGTGACTCCTGACCGTCTTTCGCTGCCTCAGATCTCCATCCCTACCGCCGGCACCCACGACGACGGCATCACCATCATCGACTCAGCAGATGAACCTGAGGAGTACATGGGTCCACAAGAGAGGCCGCACTCTTTTGTTTCTGCTTATGTTATGCATTGCTTAATATTACCTGCTACTTAATCATCGAGTTCACCTCTTAAACTCCAAGTCAGGTCCAAATTGATGTTCAAACTTGAGTTCTAAATTAGTTGTGGGGCACATATCGAGGAAGCAATGAATAGTATCTCTGTCTAATATCTGGTTCATCTAGGGTATGTCTATGTTGTTCATCTTGGGTGGGAAAAAATAGTAAAGCAATCACCATCTGTTTTTTATTAAATTAAAGCAATCATCAGCATGCTATCATTATTTCTGGATCCATCCACTGGTTGTTAACATTACTCTAGATTTCTGCATGCTCTCCTTACATAATCTCACTATATTTTTTTGTATGCATGTCAAATATTGTACACAGTCATGTTGAACATGTAGAGAAAAAGAGGAGAGTTTTGCTCGGCAATACAATGTCATGCAGACATGGCTCCATGGTGGGTTCAATGGCAAACCCGCCCCCCTCTCCAGATTGTAATCCAGAGGACGATATCTATTCCGAGGCGGATTCAGACGCAGCTGACCACTCCTATTTACCCCCAAGGTGTTTGCTCTAACTTGGCATGATGATGTTAGTCATGTCATGTATATGTTGCCTTGCAGTGCCTACTTTTGACATCATATATGTCATTTGCTCAGTTTAGACATGTTCTGTAATGCCACCTGTTTAGTTTCAATATCATATATGGGAATTATGCAGTCCCATGTCTTTTAGCCAGCCGTAATATATGTGAAATGTGCAATGCCATCCTTTTTAACCAGGCATCATATATTTGAATGATATCTTTCCCATCCTTTTCTTCATTACATTTCCATTTGTCGACAATGTTTGTACATTAAACTACTATTCCTGTGAATCAGCCATTTGAGTGGGTGATGGAAAAAATCTGGAGTGAAAACAAGGCCTTCGGAGTAGACAGTGCTATCTGTCGAAGCAGATCTCTTGCTGGGTCCCGATAGCTCCTTAGAGATGGATTCAGAGACAGATGACCGGTCCTATTCCCCCACCGAGGTGTATGCTCTAACTCGGCATGATTATACTGCTCATATCATGCATATGGTGTCTTGCATTGTATAGTTTAGACATCATATACACAATACTCAGCACCATGTTCTTAGTTCAGACATCATACATGCGAATGCCCTCTTCTTAGCATATAAATCACATATGTGAATTAAATCATGCGATCCTGATTACTTAGATAACATGTATGTGAATTATGTCATGCGATCCTATTTAGTTAGTCATCATATCTTTGAGTTAGGTTATGCTATCCAGTTTAGATAGACATCATATATGTGAAATTATGTCATGCTATCCATTTTAGTTAAACAATATACATGTCAACTATTTCATGTCCTCTTTTTTCCACACTATCTATTGCATCTGTCTCTCATACAATGTCTGTACATTCAACTGTGTTTCCTGTTTATCAGCCATTTGAAGTGGAGCGGGTGATGGCAATATCTAGCGGAGTAAAAATACGGTCTTCAAATAAAATAGTGCTACCTCTTGGTGGAGATAGCACCCCGGTTGTGTAGGGGAACGTAGTATTTCAAAAAAATCCTACGATCACGCAAGATCTATCAAGGAGAAGCACAGCAACAAGCGGGGAGAGTGTGTCCACGTACCCTCGTAGACCGAAAGTGGAAGCGTTTAGTAACGCGGTTGATGTAGTCGAACGTCTTCGCGATCCAACCGATCCAAGTACCGAACGCACGGCACCTACGCGATCTGCACATGTTAAGCTCGGTGACGTCCCTCTTACTCTTGATCCAGTTTAGGCCGAGGGAGAGTTCGTCAGCACGAGGGTGTGGTGACGGTGATGATGAAGTTACCGGCGCAGGGCTTCGCCTAAGCACTACGACGATATGACCGAGGTGTAAAATTGTGGAGGGGCATCGCACACGGCTAAGGATCAACTTGTGTGTGTTTGGGGTGCCCCCTCCCATGTATATAAAGGAGGGGGATGAGGAGGCTGGCCCTAGAGGGGGCGCGCCAAAAGGGGGAGTCCTACTTGGACTCCCGGTCCAAGTAGGATTCCCCCCCCCCCTTTCCTATTCCAATTAGGAGAAGGAAGGGAAGGAGGAAGAGGGGAGAAGGAAGGAGGGGGTGTCGGCCCCTCCTGGTCCAATTCGGACCAGCCCATGGGGGGGGCGCGGCCACCCCTTGAGGCCCTTCTCTCTTTTTCCGTATGGCCCATTAAGGCCCACTACTTCCCCCGGCGAATTCCCGTAACTCTCTCGTACTCCAAAAAATACCCGAATCACTCGAAACCTTTCCGATGTCTGAATATAGCCTTCCAATATATCGATCTTTACCTCTCGACCATTTCGAGACTCCTCCTCATGTTTGTGATCTCATCCGGGACTCCGAACAAACTTCGGTCGTCAAATCACATAACTCATAATACAAATCGTCATCGAACGTTAAGCGTGCGGACCCTACAGGTTCGAGAACTATGTAGACATGACCGAGACACATCTCCGGTCAATAAGCAATAGCGGAACCTCGATGCTCATATTGGCTCCTACATATTCTACGAATATCTTTATCGGTAAAACCGCATAACAACATACATTGTTCCCTTTGTCATCGCTATGTTACTTGCCCGAGGTTCGATCGTCGGTATCATCATACCTAGTTCAATCTCGTTACCGGCAAGTCTCTTTACTCGTTCCGTAATACATCATCCTGAAACTAACTCATTAGTCACATTGCTTGCAAGGCTTATAGTGATGTGCACTACCGAGAGGGCCCAGAGATACCTCTCCGATACACGGAGTGACAAATCCTAATCTTGATCTATGCCAACTCAACAAACACCTTAGCAGACACCTGTAGAGCATCTTTATAATCACCCAGTTATGTTGTGACGTTTGATAGGACACAAGGTGTTCCTCCGGTATTCGGGAGTTGCATAATCTCATAGTCAGAGGAACATGTATAAGTCATGAAGAAAGCAATAGCAATAAAACTAAACGATCATTATGGCAAGCTACCGGATGGGTCTTGTCCATCAGATCATTCTCCTAATGATGTGATCTCACTCATCAAATGATAACACATGTCTATGGTCAGGAAACATAACCATCTTTGATAAACAAGCTAGTCAAGTAGAGGCATACTAGGGACACTCTGTTTTGTCTATGTATTCACACATGTACTAAGTTTCCGGTTAATACAATTCTAGCATGAATAATAAACATTTATCATGATATAATTAAATATAAATAACAACTTTATTATTGCCTCTAGGGCATATTTCCTTCAGTCTCGCACCTGCACTAGAGTCAATAATCTAGTTCACATCGTCATGTGATTTAATATCAATAGTTCACATCTTTATGTGATTAGTTCACATCGCCGTGTGACTAACACCCAAAGGGTTTACTAGAGTCAATAATCTAGTTCACATCGCTATGTGATTAACACCCAAAGAGTACTAAGGTGTGATCATGTTTTGCTTGTGAGAGAATTTTAGTCAACGGGTCTGTCACATTTAGAGCCGTATGTATTTTGCAAATTTTCTATGTATGCAATGCTCTGCACGAAGATACTCTTAGCCAATTGCTCCCACTTTCAATATGTATCCTGATTGAGACTTAGAGTCATCCGGATTGGTGTAAAAGCTTGCATCGACGTAACTCTTTACGACGAACTCTTCATCACCTCCATAACCGAGAAATATATCCTTATTCCACTAAGGATAATTTTGACCGCTGTCCAGTGATCTACTCCTAGATCACTATTGTACCCTCTTGCCAAACTCATGGTGAGGTACACAATAGGTCTGGTACACAACATAGCATACTTTATAGAACCTATGACTGAGGCATAGGGAATTACTTTTCATTCTCTTTCTATTTTCTGTTGTGGTCGGGTTTTGAGTCTTTACTCAACTTCACACCTTGCAAGACAGGCAAGAACTCCTTCTTTGACAGTTCCATCTTGAACTAATTCAAAATCTTGTCAAGGTATATACTCATTGAACATATTACCAAGCATCTTGATCTATCTCTACAGATCTCGATGCTCAATATGTAAGCAGCTTCACCGAGGTCTTTCTTTGAAAAGCTCCTTTCAAACACTCCTTTATGCTTTCCAGAAAATACTACATCATTTCCGATCAACAATATGTCATTCACATATACTTATCAGAAAGGTTGTAGTGCTCCCACACACTTTCTTGTAAATACAGGCTTCACCGCAAGTCTGTATAAAACTATATGCTTTGATCAACTTATCAAAGCTTATATTCCAACTCCTAGATGCTTGCACCAGTCCATAGATGGATCGCTGGAGCTTGCACATTTTATTAGCACCTTTAGGATTGACAAAACCTTCTGGTTGCATCATATACAACTCTTCTTTAATAAATCCATTAAGGAATGCTGTTTTTTTATCCATTTACCAGATTTCATAAAATGTGGCAATTGCGAACATGATTCGGACAGACTTAATCATCGCTATGAGTGAGAAAATCTCATCGTAGTCAACACCTTGAACTTGTCGAAAACCATTCGCGACAAGTCGAGCTTTGTAGATAGTAACACTACCATCAGCGTCCGTCTTCCTCTTGAAGATCCATTTATTTTCAATGGCTTGCCGATCATCGGGCAATTCCACCAAAGTCCATACTTTGTTCTCATACATGGATCCTATCTCAGATTTCATGGCCTTAAACCATTTTGCGGAATCTGAGCTCATCATCGCTTCCTCATAGTTCGTAGGTTCGTCATGGTCTAGTAACATGACTTCCAGAACCGGATTACCGTACCACTCTGGGACGGAACGTACTCTGGTTGACCTACGAGGTTCGGTAGTAACTTGATCTGAAGTTTCATGATCATCATCATTAACTTCCTCACTAATTGGTGTAGGCATCACTGGAACTGATTTATGTGATCAACTACTTTCCAATTTGGGAGAAGGTACAATTACCTCATCATACTTTCCTCCCACTCAGTTCTTTCAAGAGAAACTCCTTCTCTAGAAAGGATCCATTCTTAGCAATGAATATCTTGCCTTCGGATCTGTGATAGAAGGTGTACCCAATAGTCTCCTTTGGGTATCCTATGAAGACACATTTCTCCAATTTGGGTTCGAGCTTATCAGGTTGAAGCTTTTTCACATCAGCATCGCAGCCCCAAACTTTAAGAAATGACAGCTTAGGTTTCTTGCCAAACCACAGTTCATATGGTGTCGTCTCAACGGATTTAGATGGTGCCCTATTTAACGTGAATGTAGTTGTCTCTAATGCATAACCCCAAAACGATAGTGGTAAATCAGTAAGAGAGATCATAGATCGCACCATATCTAATAAAGTACGGTTACGATGTTCGGACACACCATTACGCTGTGGTGTTCCAGGTTGCATGAGTTGCGAAACTATTCCACATTGTTTCAAATGAAGACCAAACTCATAACTCAAATATTCACCTCCGCGATCAGATCGTAGAAACTTTATTTTCTTGTTAAGATGATTTTCCACTTCACTCTGAAATTCTTTGAACTTTTCAAATGCTTCAGACTTATGTTTCATCAAGCAGATATACCCATATCTGCTTAGATCATCTGTGAAGGTCAGAAAATAACGATACCCGCCGCGAGCCGCAACACTCATCAGACCGCATACATAGTATGCATTATTTCCAATAAGTCAGTTGCTCGCGCCATTGTTCCGGAGAACGGAGTCTTAGTCATCTTGCCCATGAGGCATGGTTCGCAACCATCAAGTGATTCATAATCAAGTGATTCCAAAATTCCATCAGCATGGAGTTTCTTCATGCGATTTACACCAATATGACCTAAATGGCAGTGCCACATATAAGTTGCACTATCATTATTAACTTTGCATCCTTTGGCTTCAATATTATGAATAGGTGTATCACTACGATCGAGATTCAATAAACCATTTATATTGAGTGTATGACCATAGATGGTTTTATTCATGTAAATAGAACAACAACTATTCTTTGACTTAAATGAATAATCGTATTGCAATAATCATGATCCAATCATATTCATGCTCAACGCAGTCACCAAATAACATTTATTTTAGGTTCAACACTAATCCTGAAGGTAAAGGGAGTGTGCGATAGTGATCTTATCACTCTTGGAATCACTTCCAACTCACATCATCACCTCGCCCTTAAGTAGTCTCTGTTTATTTTGCAACTCCTGTTTCGAGTTACTACTCTTAGCAACTGAACCAGTATCAAATACCGAGGGGTTGCTATAAACACTAGTAAAGTACACATGTATATCAAATATACCTTTGTTCACTTTGCCATCCTTCTTATCCGACAAGTATCTAGGGCAGTTCTACTTCCAGTGACCATTTCCTTTGCAGTTGAAGCACTCAGTTTCAGGCTTGGGTCTAGTTTTGGGATTCTTCATGGGAGTGGTAACTTGCTTGCCATTCTTCTTGAAGTTCCCTTTCTTTCCCTTGCCCTTTTACTTGAAACTAGTGGTCTTGTCAACCATCAACACTTGATGCTTTTTCTTGTTTTCTACCTTCGCCGATTTCAGCATCGCGAAGAGCTTGGGAATCATTTCTGTTATCCCCTGCATATTATAGTTCATCACGAAGTTCTAGTAACTCGGTGATAGTGACTAGAGAACTTTGTCAATCACTATCTTATCTGGAAGATTAACTCCAATTTGATTCCAGTGATTGTATTACTCACACATTCTGAGCACATGCTCACTACCTGAGCTATTCTCCTCCATCTTGTAGGCAAAGTACTTTGTCAGAGGTCTCATACCTCTTAACACGGGCATGAGTCTGAAATACCAATTTCAACTCTTGGAACATCTCATATGCTCCATGTCGTTCAAAACATTTTTGAAGTCCCGGTTCTAAGCCGTAAAGCATGGTGCACTAAACTATCAAGTAGTCATCATACCGAGCTTGTCAAACGTTCATAACGTCTGCATCTGCTCCTGCAATAGTTCTGTCACCTAGCGGTGCATCAAGGACATAATACTTCTGTGTAGCAACGAGGATAATCCTCAGATCACGGAGCTAGTCCGCATCATTGCTACTAACATCTTTCAACTTATTTTTCTCTAGGAACATATCAAAAAATAAACGGCGAACTACATCGCGAGCTATTCATGATACTATCAGGACTAAGTTCATGATAAATTAAAGTTCGATTAATCATATTACTTAAGAACTCCCACTTTGATAGACATCCCTATAGTCATCTAAATGATCACGTGATCCAAATCAACTAAACCATGTCCGATCATCACGTGAGATGGACTAGTTTTCAATGGTGAACATCACTATGTTGATCATATCTACTATATGTTTCACGCTCGACCTTTCGGTCTCCAGTGTTCCTAGGCCATATCTGCATATGCTAGGCTCGTCAAGTCTAACCCCGAGTATTCCGCGTGTGCAAAACTGGCTTGCACCCGTTGTATGTGAACGTAGAGCTTATCACACCCGATCATCACGTGGTGTCTCGGCACGACGAACTGTAGCAACGGTGCATACTCAGGGAGAACACTTATACCTTGAAATTTAGTGAGAGATCATCTTATAATGCTACCGCCGTACTAAGCAAAATAAGATGCATAAAAGATAAACATCACATGCAATCAAAATAAGTGATATGATATGGCCATCACCATCTTGTGCCTTTGATCTCCATCTTCAAAGCACCGTCATGATCGCCATCGTCACCGGCTTGACACCTTGATCTCCATCATAGCATCGTTGTCGTCTCGCCAAATATTGCTTCTACGGCTATCGCTACCACTTAGTGATAAAGTAAAGCAATTACATGGCGATTGCATTTCATACAATAAAGCGACAACCATATGGCTCCTGCCAGTTGCCGATAACTGTTACTAAACATGATCATGTCATACAACAATTTATATATCATCATGTCTTGACCATATCACATCACAACAAGCCCTGCAAAAACAAGTTAGACGTCCTCTACTTTGTTGTTGCAAGTTTTACGTGGCTACTACGGGCTTAGCAAGAACCGTTCTTACCTACGCATCAAAACCACAACGATTTTTCGTCAAGTGTGCTGTTTTAACCTTCAACAAGGACCGGGCGTAGTCACACTCGCTTCAACTAAAGTTGGAGAAACAGACACCCGCTAGCCACCTGTGTGCGAAGCACGGCGGTAGAACCAGTCTCATGAACACGGTCATGTAATGTCGGTCTGGGCCGCTTCATCCAACAATACCGCAGAATCAAAGTATGACATGCTGGTAAGCTGTATGACTATTATCGCCTAGAACTCTTTGTGTTCTACTCGTGCATATAACATCTACGCATAGACCTGGCTCTGATACCATGGTAGGGGAACATAGTATTTCAAAAAAATTCCTACGATCACGCAAGATCTATCTAGGAGAAGCATAGCAACGAACGGGGAGAGTGTGTCCACATACCCTCGTAGACCGAAAGCGGAAGCGTTTAGTAACACGGTACATGTAGTCGAACGTCTTCGCGATCCAACCGATCCAAGTACCAAATGCACGGCAACTACGCGATCTGCACACGTTAAGTTCGGTGACGTCCCTCATGCTCTTGATCCAGTTAAGGCCGAGGGAGAGTTTTGTCAGCACGACGACATGGTGACGGTGATGATGAAGTTACCATCGCAGGGCTTCGCCTAAGCACTACGACGATATGACTGAGGTGTAAAACTGTGGAGGGGGGCACCGCACACGGCTAAAGATCAACTTGTGTGTCTTTGGGGTGCCCCCCTCCCATGTATATAAAGGAGGGGAAAGAGGAGGCTGGCCCTAGAGGGGAATCGCCAAAAGGGGGAGTCCTACTTGGACTCCTGGTCCAAGTAGGATTCGCCCCCCCCCCCCTTTCCTATTCCAATTAGGAGAAGGAAGGAAAGGAGGAAGAGGGGAGAAGGAAGGAGGGGCGCGCCGCCCCCTCCTAGTCCAATTCGGACCAGCCCATGGGGGCGTGCGGCCAGCCCTTGAGGCCCTTCTTTCCTTTCCCGTATGGCCCATTAAGGCCCACTACTTCCCCCGGCAAATTCCCATGACTCTCTGGTACTCCGAAAAATACCCGAATCACTCGGAACCTTTCCTATGTCCGAATATAGCCTTCCAATATATCGATCTTTACCTCTCTACCATTTCGAGACTCCTCATCATGTCCGTGATCTCATCCGGGACTCCGAACAAACTTCGGTCATCAAATCACATAACTCATAATACAAATCGTCATCAAACGTTAAGCATGCGGAACCTACGGGTTCGAGAACTATGTAGACATGACCAAGACAGATCTCCGGTCAATAAACAATAGTGGAACCTCGATGCTCATATTGGCTCCTACATATTCTACGAAGATCTTTAACGGTCAAACCGCATCTCAACATACGTTGTTCCCTTTGTCATCGGTATGTTACTTGTCCGAGATTCGGTCGTCGGTATCATCATACCTAGTTCAATGTCCTTACCGACAAGTCTTTTTACTCGTTCCGTAATACATCATCCCGCAACTAACTCATTAGTCACATTTCTTGCAAGGCTTATAGTGATGTGCATTACCAAGAGGGCCCAGAGATACCTCTCCGATACACAGAGTGACAAATCCTAATCTTGATCTATGCCAACTCAACAAACACCTTCGGAGACACCTGTAGAGCATCTTTATAATCACCCAGTTAGGTTGTGACGTTTGATAGCACACAAGGTGTTCCTCCGGTATTCGGGAGTTGCATAATCTCATAGTCATAGGAACATGTATAAGTCATGAAGAAAGCAATAGCAATAAAACTAAACGATCATTATGCCAAGCTAACGGATGGGTCTTGTCCATCACATCATTCTCCTAATGATGTGATCCCATTCATCAAATGACAACACATGTCTATGGTCAGGAAACATGACCATCTTTGATAAACAAGCTAGTCAAGTAGAGGCATACTAGGGACACTCTGTTTTGTCTATGTATTCACACATGTACAAAGTTTCCGGTTAATACAATTCTAGCATGAATAATAAACATTTATCATGATATAAGGAAATATAAATAACAACTTTAATATTGCCTCTAGGGCATATTTCTTTCAGGTTGTACATGCACGAGGACCAGCCCTACCACACAAAACCCAGACTCGTAGATTTTACCCCTACTGCGATGGACATAGAACCAGCTTCACCAAATCTAACCCCAACCCCAGCAGATAGTAACCCAGTTCCTGTTGACACAACACCATCTCCACTAGAGAGCTCCCAAACAAGAGCAGTTAGTAAGGTATCTCCAGTGCCCAAAGCGCCAGTACTACCACGGCGAACCCCAACTCCACCAGTTAGTACACCTATTTCTGTGGAGGAAGCACAACCAGCCATTCATAGTTTAGCATCTATCGCATTTGATGTTGTTAAATCCTATGTGCATATCTTCCCATCATGGAATTATTATACTGAAGATGAAGGAAAATGCCAGTTGCAGGTGTTTGTCAAGGAGTTATGTGTAAGTAATGTTATTCATGGCAATTACTTTGCTTTGTCCCATACATTCTACCTCCATGATGGTTATAATACAACAAAGTTCCCATTTTTCTCTATAGAGAAGGACTGATTTGGAAACTCAGGATGAGGTAACCTGTGCTAATACCTCTGCTATCTTCAAGAATGCTTGGTGGCACTATCGGAATTACCTGAAGAAAACGTACTTCACTGGCAAAGAAACACATCAAATTCCCTTACGTTCTCCTGAGACACATTTACTGGACGATGACTGGGAATGCCTTGTTCTGTACTGGTCCCGAACCAAGAATGTGGTAAGGTCTATAAGCTCATTTTGTTTTAAGTACTATATGCTTGCGTCTTACTGTACTCTGTTCATGTAGAACAAGTGCTTAAACCTGAAGAACAACTGTCCTCATTTAAGATTCCATTGCTATCGTGCATACTACTTTGCTCTTGTATCACTGTATTTACTCATACAAACTTATTTTTGAATTGAACTATCCAATGGAAACTCCAATGGCACAACAGGTATGTTTAGGCATGTTTCTTTAACAGGTTTGCTCTTATAAATAGCTCTGTTGATTTCAATTTCACTTGTGTATATAGTTGACTTCTCATATCATGCACATTACTAGCATCACAACAGAGCCAATAGTGTTGTTGTACATGTAGAACCATGGTACCCATCTGAAATCTTGTTGTGCCGTGTAGTTTCCCACGCTTTGTATTCTTTTAGTGCTGCTTTCTCTTGAACTGATATGATTTGAACCGTGTCTCTATTTTGATTTGGCAAGACAATGCAATGACCATAGGACATAGAGATATGTTTGTTTGATGCTTTTATAATGTACTACTTGGCAATAGAAGACTTGGTAGTTTAATCTTGTCCACCTTACTAATGAATTGGTTCACCAAAATGAGTTTCATATACTAGTACATGCTAAACCTGTTATGTGTCTGCTTGTTTCTTCTTTTAGAATGCTGACAAAATATTGGGGAAGAGTGCCTTATTAAGCAATGGTAAAGGAAGTAATGCAGATAAGGTTCAGGATAGTGAGACATCCTTGTTGGTCTCCAACAAAGCTGATAAAACAGCTAAGGAAAACTATCTTGAAGACAGTGAGACAACCCCAAAGTCATGTCTTGGTTTACTATTTGAGTTACTGGCCACTACCGCTTGCACAAGCTATTCAAAATCACTGTCTGAATCAGTTGTTTCTTGAGTCTCAACTACAAGCTGAAATACATCGATCAGCTGTGCTGCGACAAGAAGCGGAAGGACTGCGGAAGTCCCTGGAGGATTTAGATGCATACTTTCGGGTGCAACAGCAAGCGTTGGAGGATTTTAGCGCCAAACAGGACAAAGCTAATAAGCTTGCTAAGCTTATTGCCAGCAAGGTGGATACCCAGGATAATGTTTCTTGAGCTCTTCTGAAGTTGTTTCAGTTATGGACTTATTTTGCTGCCGCGTTTATTTGCACTGGTGGCCAATTTTGACGGCCAGTGTATGTAATATGCTGCTTTGTTCCCTATATTTACACTGGTGGTGAACTTTGATGCCAACTGGATGTAATATGTGTAATAGCTGTAATAGGCTAGCATTAGTTGCTTGCTTATTTATTTCCTTATTGTCTAGTTTAGTTGTTTGCTTGTAGTCACTGCAGTTTTTTTCCGTGTTTTTCTAGTGGCCACAATAACCTATTTTTGGTAACTAGGCCAGAATAATCATGGCAACACACGGACTGTTGTAACCATGGGCCTCCCGCGGGCCGTAGGATCCATGGGCCTTTCTACGGGCCGTTGGATCCATGGGCCTTCTATGGGCCGTAGGATCCATGGACCTTCTACGGGTCGTAGGATCCATGGACTTTCTACAGGCCGTAGGACACATTGGTCTTCTACGGGCCATAGGATCCATGGACCTTCTACGGGGTGTATAATCATTTCGCCAAACATGGGTCGTACTATTCGTGGACCATAACGGGCCGTTAATAGGCCGTATTTGATAATGCTATGAAAACAGCCCAACTAGTTAACGGACCACGAATGGGCCGAATGTAACCACATGTTGAATTTGGCCCACAAACGGAACACGCCAGTAACAGACCGTAGCTAACCGAATTCTAGAAATGAGACCAAGAATAAATGGGCCCTTAGAAGGCCGAAAGTTAACACGGGCTGTAAACGGCCAACGGAATAATGGGCCGTTAATGGGTATAAAGCGATGCACTGTTCATTATGGGCCAGTTTCATCTCGGGCCTTTAATGGGCCCAGAGTTACAAAGGGCCTCATATGGGCCGAAAGACATCATGGGCCATACATAGGCCGGAAGTTACAATGGGCTGGAATCATATTGGATGGCCCAGATGAAGCTACTGGCTTAATTCCGATAGGACGTAACGGGCCGGGAGTTTGTGGGCCGTAAATGGGCTATATACGAACAGGCCGTTAACAGGCTTTCCGTGGGCCGGCCCGTTGCCTTTTGACCAAGTCAAACGGGACGGCCTTTTCACCGGTATGGGCCTCTGTTGGGCCGTGCCACGTGTAGACGTATCGTAGGCGCCTCCTGTTCAATGAGTGGATGACATCTGTCCCAACGGTGAGCCAACACGTGTTTCCTCTGGCCAATGAGAATTTTACACGTGGAAAATCCCCATTGGCCCAGGCTGTTAACGGGTTATCGGATCCAAAACCGGACCCAATAGCTTAACGGCGACCTGTTATGGTGGATGTCACGTGTCGGTTACCCTTGACGAAAACACTTCCATGACGCGTGATTTATCGTCATGGAAGTGGACACTTCCGTGGTGATAATTTTGGTAATGTCATGGAACACTTCTACGATAGCACAAGTATGACTATCTTGATTCTGTCATAAATTCTTCATGGATGTACATGCATGACAGAAAATGTGACCTACTGTGACAAACACGTATCATCACGGAAGTGTATTTTTTGTAGTGTGGGTGGGATAGTTTTTTTGGTGGGTTTGGTGCAACTTGCTCCAATTTAACCCTCATGTTTGCATACTTTAGGGCTATTTGAGCCCCAACTAGCTCAAACTAACTCTAACCCATGGATCCAAACAGGGCCAAAGTTAGTCTCGGAAAATGCATTAAGCCCTATATACATGGACAGGCGGAGTACATGATACTAGCAAACGCTCACCATTAGTAGTAGTTCATTGGTTGGTTTCAATTTTTGATTCAGTTGCTGTGCTGCTACCATCCAATATTCGTGTGTGGTTGTTTCTAGAATAAAAAGGAGGTGGTACTTACTGTGGGAAAGGTGAAGTGATGGTTGCTTTGCCCGAGCAACTTATTACTCTGGGAATATGGGAGTACCAACGGATTCAACGAACAGAGAAATGATGGTTGCTTCGTCCGAGTAACTTACTGTGGCTAAGGTGGGGCTCTGTGATTTGACTGCTCACTAGTCATTACTACTATAGCGCAACGACCGGGGTGAATCTTTCCCTGCAGTTGTGCACTCAATATTGCTGCACGGCAGGTGGAGCGGGATGAAGGATGACCCACATGTCGGCGAAATGAAGTTAAATTGTTTTTGGCATTGCTATCAATCCTTCAGGATTTGTTTATATGTACGCATAATTTTAATGAATTTGTACTGTGATGCTATGAAGGTTTCAACTTTGGTTCCCGCAGGAAAAAAAGGTTTCAACTTAGGATTCATGTGTCCTCTTGCCTCAAAATTGTCTCATTACAACATTCCATCAAATACAAATGAAACTACCATGGCTACTAATGCATCTCAATGGTTCGCAGATCAGCGCCGATATTCACATCACAACTGAAGACAAAGTTGTGAGAAGGTGTACAAATAAAGAAAAAATATATAATTGATCCATGTTGTTCGTAGTCATGGCTCCATTTCCTGGGCACAATGTTCATTGGTTGGTAGCTAGTTTCACCCAGCTCTATAGCCAAACAAGATGTGTATGGAGGACATCACAATCTGATCATTTTGTGCAGCTCTACTAAAATCGAGTTGACCATCCCTGTTTGCAAAGATAACCAGTCAATGTGATTACAATAATAGTGGAACTAGATGATGAAACATAACACACACAAATAGAAGCCGATCACCTCTGCGATCTCTCTTTAGGACTAACTACTTGTTTGAGAAGATTAGGCACGGAGTTGGATGAGGAGGATAGCAAAACCAATCTCCCTTTCCGCAGTCCCACAGAAATGTAAAAACGTTGCCCGTGTGACATTTTGGCGGAACTGCACAAAACACTCTTAAGAAAAAAGTGATTTGTGCAGTTCACCAAAAGGTCGCAATAGCAACGAGGTGAAATGGATAGCCCTGTTTGCAAACGGAGGTAGAAAGGAAACAATTACTGCCCAATAACACGAGTTGAAGACACATACGCTGACAAAAAAGAAGCATATTCCATGTAATAAGGGAAAGAAAGCAGCATGGTGATTTATCAAAAACGGTTTGAGGACAAGATTGCAAGATGGAAAGTATGCCGACCGAGATACGTTTTAAGCAAACAACTGAAGAAGATCCACATACATGATTTTCCACATGCAGCAACGTGGGAAGATGGGCAGTGGAGCAAGGCCGGAGGAAGCTATACCTGAGGGTCGTCGGGATGTAACTAGGAGGGCACCGGCGGCCGGGATCTGCCCATACTACGGAAGCGAGCAAGTGGCGAAGGCCCTACCGCGCCGGAGATTGGTCAGAGAGAACGGCGGGTATCGCAGATCGGGACGTGCTGCCTCAATGCCATCGAACGGAGAAACGATGCACATCCTCCCTCTCCGCCGGCGGCTGGGATGCGGCCGAATCAGTGACCAACAGTGAGAGAGAGAGAGGCCACCGCCGCCTTGTGTGAGATGGTGTGACAAGAGACAAACTCCGGCAGGCAGGCTCCATTGTATATAGTGGAGCGGATTTTTCTTTTTTTCCTGATGACAATCATTTTATATTCTGTACGTGCCATTGAGGAATATAACTTAATCTAATACTAACGCGTCAAGTCGAATTTTGTTCCGTCTACGCGTGGTACACGACCCTCCTTCCAGTAAACAACCGCTACACGCGTTAAATTATCACGCGGGCTGCGTTTTCGTACAGAAATGAACCCCACCGTGTACCCGCACGGGTGTGGCTGGGAACGAGACGTGAGTACGTGCATCGTGCGTGCACCTCTTCTTTAGGTGCAGGTACGTACATGGGTGGGTGTGAGAGAGATGGTTTGTGCGAAACAGAGGCAATGTGTCGATGATATCTCAAACAAAAAATGTAACATATGCAGTGTGTGTGAAATAGAGTCATGGATATATCATGTATAGAGGGAGCGATCCACGAGAAGAGAGTGGAGGGATCATTGGCGTGAGATATTGATAGAATCGAAAACAGGGATGAAGTGTGTGGCTGCGCGATCGATAAAGAGTGCCATCGAATTTGTGTTTGCCAACGTCAAAGATACAGGGCGACTGGCCTACTGGAATTTGAGAGGGCTGCTACCTCTCGAGCATGCATTGGTTTTCCCTTGAAGAGGAAGGGTGATGAAGCAAAGTAGAGTAAGTATTTCCCTTAGTTTTTGAGAACCAAGGTATCAATCCAGTAGGAGGTTACACACAAGTCGCCTTGTACCTGCACAAACAAATAAGAACCTTGCAACCAACGCGATAAAAGGGTTGTCAATCCCTTCACGGCCACTTGCAAAAGTGAGATCTGATAGAGATAATAAGATAAATATTTTTGGTATTTTATGATATAGGTTGGAAAGTAAAGATTGCAAAATAAAATAGATCGGAAACTTATATGATGGAAAATAGACCCGGGGGCCATAGGTTTCACTAGTGGCTTCTATCAAGATAGCATAATCTACGGTGGGTGAACAAATTACTGTCGAGCAATTGATAGAAAAGCGCATAGTTATGAGAATATCTAGGCATGATCATGTATATAGGCATCACGTCCGTGACAAGTAGACCGAAATGATTCTGCATCTACTACTATTACTCCACACATCGACCGCTATCCAGCATGCATCTAGAGTATTAAGTTCATAAGAACAGAGTAACGCATTAGGCAAGATGACATGATGTAGAGGGATAAACTCAAGCAATATGATATAAACCCCATCTTTTTATCCTTGATGGCAACAATACAATATGTGCCTTGCTGCCCCTGCTTTCACTGGGAAAGGACACCACAAGATTGAACCCAAAGCTAAGCACTTCTCCCATTGCAAGAAAGATCAGTCTAGTAGGCCAAACCAAACTGATAATTCAAAGAGACTTGCAAAGATATCAAATCATACATATAAGAATTCAGAGAAGAACCAAATATTGTTCATAGATAATCTTGATCATAAACCCACAATTCATTGGATCTCGACAAACACACCGCAAAAAGAATTACATCGAATAGATCTCCAAGAGAATCGAGGAGAACTTTGTATTGAGATCCAAAGAGAGAGAAGAAGCCATCTAGCTAATAACTATGGACCCGAAGGTCTGTGGTAAACTACTCACACATCATCGGAGAGGCTATGGTGTTGATGTAGAAGCCCTTCGTGATTGATTCCCCCTCCGGCGGAGCACCGGAAAAGGCCCCAAGATGGGATCTCACGGGTACAGAAGGTTGCGGCGGTGGAAATAGGGTTTCGTGGTGCTCTCGGATGTTTTCGGGGTATATGAGTATATATAGTCGAAGGAAGTAGGTCGGTGGAGCCACGAGGGGCCTACGAGGGTGGGGGCGCGCCTACCCCCCTGGGCGCGCCTCCCTGCCTCGTGGCCGCCTCGTTGCTTCCTTGACGTCCACTCCAAGTCTCCTGGATTGCGTTTGTTCCAAAAATAACTCTCCCAAAGGTTTCATTCCGTTTGGATTCCGTTTGATATTCCTTTTTTACGAAACACTGAAATAGGCAAAAAAACAACAATTTGCACTGGGCCTTTGGTTAGTAGGTTAGTACCAAAAATAATATAAAAGTGCATAATAAAGCCCATTAAACATCCAAAACAAATAATATAATAGCATGGAACAATCAAAAATTATAGATACGTTGGAGACGTGTCAAGCATCCCCAAGCTTAATTCCTGCTCGTCCTTGAGTAGGTAATTGATAAAAACAGAATTTTTGATGTGGAATGCTACCTAGCATAATTCTCAATTTAATTTTCTTTATTGTGGCATGAATGTTCAGATCCGAAAGATTCAAGATAAAAGTTTAATATCGACATAATAATAATACTTCAAGCATACTAACAAAGCAATCATGTCTTCTCAGAATAACCTGGCCAAAGAAAGTTATCACTGCAAAATCATATAGTCTGGCTATGCTCTATCTTCATCACACAAAATATTTAAATCATGCACAACCCCGATGATAAGCCAAGCAATTGTTTCATACTTTTCATGTTCTCAAACTTTTTCAATCTTCACGCAATACATGAGCGTGAGCCATGGACATAGCACTATATGTGGAATAGAAGGGTAGTTGTGGAGAAGACAAAAAGGAGAAGATAGTCTCACATCAACTAGGCGTATCAACGGGCTATGGAGATGCCCATCAATAGATATCAATGTGAGTGAGTAGGGATTGCCATGCAACGGATGCACTAGAGCTATAAGTGTATGAAAGCTCAACAAAAGAAACTAAGTGGGTGTGCATCCAACTCGCTTGCTCACGAAGACCTAGGGCAATTTGAGGAAGCCCATCATTGGAATATACAAGCCAAGTTTTATAATGTAAAATTCCCACTAGTATATGAAGGTGACAACATAGGAAACTCTCTATCATGAAGATCATGGTGCTACTTTGAAGCACAAGTGTAGTAAAAGGATAGTAACATTGTCCCTTCTCTCTTTTTCTCTCATTTTTTATTTGGGCCTTTTCTCTTTTTTATGGCCTCTTTTTTCTCTTTTATTTATTATTATTTTTCGTCCAGAGTCTCATCCCGACTTGTGGGGGAATCATAGTCTCCATCATCCTTTCCTCACTTGGGACAATGCTCTAATAATGATGATCATCACACTTTTATTTACTTACAACTCAATACTTAGAACAAAATATGACTCTATGTGGATGCCTCCGGCGGTGTACCGGGATTTTCCATGAATCAAGAGTGACATGTATGAAAGAATTATGAAGGTGGCTTTGCCACAAATACGATGTCAAGTACATGATCATGCAAAGCAATATGACAATGATGAAACGTGTCATAACAAACAGAACGATGGAAAGTTGCATGGCAATATATCTCGGGATGGCTATGGAAAATCCATAATAGGTAGGTATGGTGGCTGTTTTGAGGAAGGTATATGGTGGGTGTATGATACCGGCAAAAGGTGCGCAGTGTTAGAGAGGCTAGCAATGGTGGAAGGGTGAGAGTGCGTATAATCCATGGACTCAACATTAGTCATAAAGAACTGACATACTTATTGCAAAAATCTATTAGTTATCGAAATGAAGTACTACGCGCATGCTCCTAGGGGGATAGATTGGTAGGAAAAGACCATCACTCGTCCCCAACCGCCACTCATAAGGAAGAAAATCAATAAATAAATCATGCTCCGACTTCATCACATAACGGTTCACCATACGTGCATGCTACGGGAATCACAAACTTTAAAACAGGTATTTCTCAAATTCACAACTACTCAACTAGCATGACTCTAATATCACCATCTTCATATATCAAAACAATTATCAAGTATCAAACTTCTCATAGTATTCGATGCACTTTATATGATAGTTTTTATTATACCCATCTTGATGTTCATCATATTAGGACTAATTTTTATAGCCAAAGCAACTTACCATGCTGTTTTATAGGACTCTCAAAATAATATTAGTTGAGCACGAGAGATCAATAATTTCTATAAAATAAAACCACCACCGTGCTCTAAAAGATATAAGCGAAGCACTAGAGCAAAATTATCTAGCTCAAAAGATATAAGTGAAGCACATAGAGTATTCTAATATATTCCGATTCATGTTTGTATCTCCCAAAAGGTGTGTACAGCAAGGATGATTGTGGTAAACTAAAAAGAAAAGACTCAAATCATACAAGACACTCCAAGCAAAACACATATCATGTGGTGAATAAAAATATAGCCTCAAGTAAAGTTACCGATAGACGAAGACGAAAGAGGGGATGCCTTCCGGGGCATCCCCAAGCTTAGGCTTTTGGTTGTCCTTGAATTTTACCTTGGGGTGCCTTGGGCATCCCTAAGCTTAGGCTCTTGCCACTCCTTATTCCATAATCCATCAAATCTTTACCCAAAAACTTGAAAACTTCACAACACAAAACTCAACAGAAAATCTCATGAGCTTCGTTAGTATAAGAAAACAAATCACCACTTTAAGACACTGTAATAAACTCATTCTTTATTTATATTGGTGTTAAACCTACTGTATTCCAACTTCTCGATGGTTCATACCCCCCGATACTAGCCATAGATTCATCAAAATAAGCAAACAACACACGAAAAACAGAATCTATCAAAAACAGAACAGTCTGTAGTAATCTGTATCAAACGCAAACTTTCTGTAACTCAAAAATTCTACCGAAATAGGAAGACCTAGATAATTATCACTATTTTATCACTTTCTGGTGATTTTTAACAATTGTTTTTGTGAGCAGAAAGTTTCTGTCTTTTTCAGCAAGATCAAACACTACAAATAAAAGACACATCCGTGACATTTTGGGCCGAACAAAATTTTTTCTGTCATACATATGACACTTCTATGACGATAATTGTGACAAAACCCGGTATTATCATAGATGTGGTGGGCTCCTACTTCTATGACAAAAAATCATGACAGAAAATGGGCTTTTTGTCCTGGGCGGGCCGGAGACGCAGCTGCATGACATTCTTTGGGCCGTCCACAATGGAAAAACCCTGGTAGAAGCGAGGGCGGGGAAAATTTCGGGGAGTTCCCGGTTACGGTGGGAGGTCGGGAGCCGAGCGATGCGCGTTTCTCTTGTACACGTATGCGCGTGTGTGCAAGGCGTTGGCTCTAACTGAACCCGAGCGAGGCGTTGGGCTCTAACTGAACCCGAGTGATTGCACTGCAGGCTATGCGTTACTGAACCCGAGCGATCGATCGATGGCTGTTAACTGAACCCGATCGAGCGATTCCTTCGCTACTACTGCTAACTGAAGCCGATCGATGCTGCCTCTGGATGAACAGTGAGCGTTGCTGGGGGGTTGGATGAACAGTTCCTGGTGGGGGTGGATGAACAAGACCCCGTGGTGTTGCCTCTGGATGAACAGGACCCCGATCGATCGAGCCGGTTGGGGCTGGATGAACAGGACCCCGTGGAGGGCAGGATGAACAAGACCACCCCGTGGAGGGCAGAATGAACAGTAGATGGTGGAGGGATGGATGAACAGTAGCCCGTGGAGGGGTGGTTGAACAGGAGCCCGTGGAGAGGGCTGGTTGAACAGTAGCCGGTGGAGTAGCGTGTGGTGGAGGCTGGATGAACAGGAGCCCGTGGATGAACAGTCACAGGTGGAGGCTGGAGGAGGTCGACGGTGGATGAACAGTAGCCCGTGGAGGCTGGAGGGGGTCGACGGTGGAGATGAACAGTGTCCCGTGGAGTCCCGTTTTGCGGTACGCCACACCCCTCCCGATGAACAGGACCCCCGTTTCGACCTTAGCGCTCCAACACAAGTCCGTTTCCTCTGTTTTGCCGTATGCCACACCCCTCCCGATCAACAGGACCCCCGTTTCGACCGTAGGAGGTCCGTGTCCTCCGTTTTGCGGTACGCCAGACCCCTCCCGATGAACAGGATCCCGTTTCAAACGTGGCCGATCGAACACAAGGCCGTTTCCTCCGTTCTGCGGTACGCCAGGCCTCATTTCCATCGGCTGTTCCGTCCAAGCCCTCCCAATGACCACGACGACGCATTCCGTTCCGACCCAGCCGGTTGGCTCCCCATGAACACGACCTCGACGTTGTTTCTCCGTTCCGACCCAGCCATGTACACGAGCCCTGGCCGTACGTATGCGCGAGTAGGCGTTCGAGACCCTGCCCGTATGTACGTACGTGGCTGTATTTTCTTTCTTGCACACTGGCCGCTGTACGTACGTGTACATGCTACATGCGCGCCTCTACTATGACACGTGCGCGCCTCTACATCGACCAGTATGTACGTACATGTTCGCGACCAGAATGACAATGCTACGTTCGCTTCGTCCAGGTGGGTCCCGACTGTCAGGCACTTCCTTGCCTGCGAAGATGTAGCTGGTGGGTCCCAGCAGTCAGGGGGCGAATCGTTTTTTTTTGCCCGGACACACTTCCTTGCGTGCGAAGATGTAGCTGGTGCGTCCCCGCAGTCAGGGGGAAACGTCTTTTTCGCGAAATACGGTGGCCCGTCCGGTGGGTCCCCGCTGTCAGGTGGAGGAATAATTATTTTCCGCGTAATAAGGAGGCACTTCCTTGCTGCGGCTGTGGACCCAGCTGTCAGCCTCTCCATGTACAGTCCACGTCCGATGGAAGCCGTTCCTTGACCACGTTGACCACGCCGCGCTGAGAGCACCAGGGCGGTGGACGACGGCGAGGCCTAGGAAGGGGATGACGCGGAGCCGGGGAAGACGCTGCAGTGGAAGCCCGCGCGGAGAGGAGTACGAGGATTCACTAGTTCGGCTGTGGTGTGAGGCTGCTGTCGCCGCAGGGCCTGGCCAGCAGTGGGAATAGTAGGGGGCGATGAGTTCTCCACGGCAGCACAGCCGGCCACGGGAGGCAGGAGCATGCGGCACGACCGGCGCTGCTTTGGGCGGCTGGAGCAACAAGACGAGAGGTTGAAGAAGCACTACGGCCGTTGGATGGACATCATACGGTCACTGGAGCTATAATCGTGCATATTGACTAAGTTGACAAAGCCCTCCGTCGCCGTCAACTTAGTAGGCCCACAAGTCAGCCTGCCACTATACTGGGTCCCAGCTAGCAGGGGGAGTATTCATTTTTTTGTGCGTAATAAGGACGCACTTCCTTGCATGCGAAGATATAGCTGGTGGGTCCGAGCTGTCAGCGGCGGTAACTTTTTTTCGCGAAATACAGAGGCCCTTTCGGTGGGTCCCACATGTCAGGTGGAGGAATCATTATTTTGCGCGTAATAAGGAGGCCTTTCCTTGCGTGCGGCCGTGGACCCAGCTGTTAGCCTCTCCACGTACATTCCACTTCAGATGCATGTTGGTCGTTGACCACGTTGACCAGGCCGCGCCGGGAGCACCAGGGCGGTGGACGACGGCGAGGCCTAAGAAGGGAACGACACGGAGGCAGGGAAGACTCGGCAGTTGTTTCCCACGCGGAGGGGAGTACGACTATACGAGGGTTTATTGGTTTGTCTGCCGTCGCCGGAGAATAACAACAGGTGTGGGTGAGTAGAGGGATGGCTAGGCCAGCGATGGGAGTACGGTGGGGCGGTGAAGCCTGCGCGGCAGCATAGCCGGCCGCGGGGAGGAGGGAGCAGGCAGTCCCGCCGGCGCTTGTTTGGGCGGCTGGAGCAGGAAGAGCAGATATTGAAGAAGCACGACGGCCGTTGGATGGACATCCAACAGTCACTACTTGTGCATCAACCTTTTTTTAGGATAGCCTCAAATCTGTGGAAAACAGCATACAACCCATCTACCATTATTTCTAATAATTTACAGCCCATTTGCTAATTCTGAAGGTTTTTTTTGGAGCCCATATTCTTTTTGTTAGCATTACAGCCCATATTGTGGCCATGGTTAAAAAATTATATGAAATGTTGCATATTTCGGTGCGGTCAGAACTGTTTTTAATCCCGAAATTTCGAGTCACATTCAAACTGATTTTAAAAATAAATGTATATCAATATAAAATCCAACAAATTGTCCATGCATAAAAATTAATGCAATTTAACATCTTGAAATGAAAAAAAGAAATTTGAAAGTAATTGCTAGTTTGATGTGTTTTAAAAATGTACAACCCATTTCTCATTACTGATAGGCCATTTTCTCGTCCAGCCGAATGAAGCTCTCCTCGTCTTGAAAGATTTGCAGCCCAAGAGGCTTGACAAAGCGACTTACTTGGCAAATCACAAAAAAACTGGGCTAGCCATTTTCAGAAAGAAAAAAAAACTACTGGGCTGGTCTGTGGTAAACATAAAAGAGAAGGCTGTCTAGACATGCCAGAGTGCCCCGCACAGCCCAGTTGACACCCTGCTTCCGTCTCAAAAACAAATTAGATAAATGCCACAACAAATATGGCGATTACTAAAAATGCCACTGCAATTTCCAAACTTTGAAAAATGCCACTGCAATTTTTGCAAACTTTGGAAAACGCCACTGCAATTTGCAAACTTCGAAAAACGCCACTCCAGACTTCGAAAAATGCCACTGGGGATGGCATGAAATGACATTTTTCAAAGTTTGGAAATTGCAATGGCATTTCTTAGAAACACCAGATTTGGAGTGGCATTTATCAAATTAGCCCAAAACAAAAATAACTGGGCGAGCTGCTGGGTCCCTGATGTCAGCCGCTCGTTGTGCAACTCTCTCGTTTATTGACTACGTTGACAATGGCATGGGACCCAGATGTCAGAAATCCATTACGAGGAGCCATTTTTTTATTGGATTGAAATAAGGAGGCACTTTGCTTGCGTACTGCCATGACCTTGGCGGGTCCCTGCTGTCATCCTCTCCATGTACAATCATCTCCTGGTTGTGTACGCATCAACTTGGTAGGCCCACAAGTCAGCATCTAAACCCGTGGAGGACAAATACAACCCATTTAAAAAAATAACAGCCCATTCCATATGTTCAGACGGAAAGTTCAACATTCAGAGCAAAGTAACAGGTCTGATCCACATATAGAGTACTGAACTTCCACGTTGACAACCATCATAGCCAAGTTAACTATCTACTTCCACTAATACTCTAGTAGCGTACAAGTACTAACTTACTCTTAGCTAACTAGACGATGCCGGCCGCCATCTGCGGTACACGCTAAACGCCGGCACCGGCATCCTTCGCCTCGCCTCAGACATGCCAGAGGTGCGATAGGGCGCGTTGCTCACGCGCGTTGGCCCTTTCCATGCCGGCGTGGTCCACCGAAGCTTCGGCTTCTAAGCGGGAAACCCACTTGACGAGCTGGTAGTAAAAATCGGCGTCGCGAACGCGTGCGTGCCCAACAGCCTCCAGGGCTATTTGCCGGGCGCCGGCCTCCACGTAGTCGGCCCACGTGCGGGCGCTCTGCTCGCGACTCAGAGCATCGGTGCGATGCTGCTCCATGTCCCCCTGGCGGTGCAAATCGGCGATACGCTGCTCATCCGCCAAGCGGTCGCGCTCCAACAACTCCTTCTCCTCCGCCAGGCGGTCGCGCTCCAACAAGTCCTCGATCTCCGCATTGCCATCTAAAGACCGATAGAATGCCTCCTTCCTCCGTCTGCCTTCCAGTGAAAAACCGAACACTAGTTCCGGCGGTGAACGCCTCCGGCCACGCCTATCGCGGACGGGCGGGGGCATGGCGGACGTGGCGAGAGCGAGGATTAGTGGCGAGCAACGTCGGGCCGGTGGGGGCTTATGAGGATAGGGCGAGTTGGGTCACGGTGCTACCATAGGAGGCCGAGAAACAGTACTTATAAGCGGAAGGTAGCGCGACGGTCATCGGAATTCAATCCATAATGAAGCAGGCATGGCTTAGCACGCCAGCTTGCCGTGGAAAACTAGAGAAACTGAAATTCTAACTGTGCCATCCCGTCCCGTCCGTGCTGGGTCGCACACCGGCCTTACGGTCAAACGAGTGCACTCGAATCATCTCCCTCCTTGTCAATAATTATTCCACGGATTTAAAAGGCCCGCAACAATTAAAGCACATCTTTTTTGCATCAGTTAGCTGCCTTAATTACGGCCGGCTGCATGCGGGCACTCAAAATCGCTCGCAGCCAGTACGCGGGCAGCATGCAACGAGTCACAGCCAAGGGCATTAATTGATGAACTTTAGCTAGGAGATAAGGCATTTGCGAACATTTTTGCTAGTAGTTTCTTCAGATTCGCATGGCATTTTCTTCAGAGCAGCTTGTCAGTTTCTTCAGAGGTAGGCATTTCTATTCAAAAAACTGCCACTTCGGATCTTGCTTCGCAACTAAAACAGCCAGGAGCACATTAGTAGGCTAGCTAGTGATCGATCGGTAACTTGTAAACACTGAGCGAACAGATATAAGGAACTATTAATGCATCTCAATGATTCACAGATCATATACAAATATGTAGCTCCAAAAGCAAAGATCTAGAAAAAACATATGTTCTTCCTACTAACATGGATGCTTCTCTTGGCCAACATTCAGTACAGACTGAATGACAATTTTTTTTGTGAAGTCTACAATTCCTCTTGCAAACGTAAGTGGTTTCACCAACAGCTGGAACCATGGGAATGAACCACACATGATGGAGGAACATCCACTGCAATATGATTTGGTCTTCTCTTGATCACACGGCGAGACTATTTTCGGAATACAAACTTTAACTTAGGCAAAATGATGCCCATTGTATAATCAGACCAAAGTAATGAAGCACCTAGTGTTGGCCAATAAATCGTATAGTACTACTTTTCTGCAGTCCATGAAGTGACTATCCAATCTTTCTGTGTCTATTTTCAAATGGCACTGCATGCAGTGACTATACTATTCTCTTGTGCAGTTCAAGCAAAATTGCGGTCACTTTGTGTGTTTGCTAAATAGCAACAGGCAGACATCTCTGTCTGCACAAATATCAAGCAGCTAGTAAACATATACCCCACCTTGTATTTCTGGTTTAAACATGTCTCTTCCGCTTAGATATGTCATGTTTTGCACTGGACAATTTGATACAGTCATGTTTTGCCTTGGACAATTTCATACTGAATTGATTTGCTTGTTCAGAGTAGAAATATAGCGCCTATTTTTCATCAGACCAAGGATATCCATGTTCGCAGTGATGGAAGAGGTGAAATCGATACAACCGAAATTGAGCATTCAGTCATTGAATCATGTCCTGCACCTCCAATGTAGGTCCATCCTGCCAATAAATTCACATGCAAACCACTAGTATTACTATCTAATGACAGTACAAAAAGAGTAGCAAGATAGTAGCAAACCATGTACCTTCTTAATGAACAGCTCATAGTGCCACCAATTGGATATAAAGGTTTGGGAGAAAACATGCTCCTAATGTTGAACCAGTTGGACTTTTTGTGCAGTTCCACTAAACTCGAGCATCCCTGTTTGCATAGATATTGAAAGTGTGATTACTATAGAAGTGGCACTAGTTGAAGCATAGACTCACAAATATAAGCATTCCAATTTCTTAATGGGAAAAGGTAGCAAGACTGTTTCTAACCACCTTTTTGAAGGAATAAATAAGGCAACAGAGGCTGATGTCAGAAAGGCATATATAGTTCTTTCTGAAAGAATGATCGATTCCTGACCTTTCCTCTTCTTTTAAGAATATTTTGTGCAGTTCAACTAAAATAAAATGCCATCACCGCCTTGACAATTCAGTGACACTGTACAAAAGGAAATGACTTAACATTACATCATGATGTCAGGTATGTAGTCGACAGGCATTAGAGACAAACATATAGACCTCCTCCGATAACATAATGAACATTAATTTTAACAAAGGTGTGACTAGCTTGACCGGGATAATTTGAGTGAACTCTACACCCTCTGTTCCTTAATATAAGAGGTTTTTGCGGTTCAGTTTAAAGTACCCAAACGTCTACTAGTATTTAGAAAAACAGGTCGTAGTTTTCTTGAGCACATATCTGGGAAAGCTTGCCACCCTTTATTTATGTCCATACGCTAATGCAACACCATTTGAAATTTCGAATACTACAAATATACACTAATCCAGTTGCTAGTGCAACAGTAGAGTAGTTATTTTATTACAGGGTACAGTACAATAGTTTTACTGAACAGATTTCAATAAACTCTGGCACTAGAAGATTTCTATAAGAATTAACAATACAAAATGTAAAGGTAACACGTTTCAGCATTGGTATACTAGCTGTGCATGAGCATTAAACAAAATACAAAAGTCTGAAGGTAACTAGCATTATTAACTAATGACAGTATAAAAAAATTGTAAACCATGTACCTCCAAGGTAAATATCATTTCGAACTCGGGGGGGCCTTAAAAATTGCTATCCCAATCTTGATGATCAAGCATAAAAACTTGATCGAACGAATCAAGAGAACAGCCGGAGGAGGAGGTGCGCACTCTTAACCTTTCCTCTTGTCTTCATAATTTTTTGTGCAGTTTAACCAAAAATAAAATGACATCAGCGCCTTGGCATTTTGGTGACACTGCACAAAAAAATTAACTTATCTCATGAAAGTGAGTTATGTAATCTATAAGCATTAACAGTGCAAAAATCTGAAGGTAGTAACAAGTTTCATCGTTGGTATACTGGCTGTGCAACATCATTAGAATGCCTTAGTTGAAAAATCTTTAATACATCCACAATCAACAGCTAACCCTGAAATAATCCAGTGACATTAAATGGCATTGCTTAAATTTATCGGTGGCATTATACTGAGTGCGGCATTAGTTAAATGTGGCATCACTTTAGCAGTAGCATTGCTTGACTTGACTGCTGGCGTTATACTAATAGCAAAAAAGTTAGACTAAGAGCATGCGAGGCCCATTCGGATAGTGGGCGCACCAGTACGATGTACCTCCACGGACGCATAGAGTGGTGAGGGAGGTATGGTTGCCCAGAGCAACAAATATCCAGGCAGCATATGTGGATTACATCCCATTTTTGTTATGTTTAGCCACCTTTTTCCTATGTGAGGACAACAAACCGATCGACCTGGTCATTCTCTATTGCGTTGTCATGCTTTTCTACCCTTCTTCAACCAAGAGAGACGAGACTCGTTCCTTAGCTACTGATTTTCCCCTTCTCAACCTAGATGCGGGTTCGATGCCTACTCTCTTGGACAGTACAATCTCCCTTCCTTTCCTTATTCAACCCAGACATTTATTAGTCTGCATGAAGTAGGGTTTCCTTTAATAGTGCAAATTAAGGTTTTCGTCTGCGTGACCAGCAGAGCAGAGGATAGCAAATTGGGAAGATGGTGGAGTGGAAAAAGATCCACGTGCAGCGACATGGCAGATGGGGCAATAGAACAAGGGTACGGTTCGAAAAGAGGTAGCATACCTGAGGGTCGGCGGGAAGTGGCTTCGCTCGTGGTCATAGTCCTCCACACGCACTATGACAGCGAGCTTGGGGACGGAGGCCATACCGCGCGGGCGCTAGGTGTGTGAGGACGGCCTTGTCGTCAGTGCGTGACCTCGCTCGCCGACGATGAGTGCGTCAACACTGCACGTCCTTTTCTTCCCCGGCGGATATGTGACCACCGGTGAGGAGGGAGAGAGAGGCCGTCTATTTTAGATCTGGAGAGAGGGTGATAGTATGAGAAGCAAGTGGGCAGCCCTTAGCAAGAAAGCTCTGAAGCTCCAGCCTATATATCTTTTTTATACTACTAGTACTAGAGGTGGAGTAGTGGTAGAGTAGTTTATATTTTCTCTGCAAACAGTACCAGTTAGTCGTGCTTCAAAACTGAACGGCACGCCATTAAAAAACAAAGTCGAGAAATAATGCGGCACCTCGGGCCAACGCGGAGAGATCGCATTTTGCACGAGAAATTACACACGATGTTTCGTGTACATGTGGTCCCGTTCCAACAGGTCAGTGAGACGACAGCGAGTCCATTTGTACAATTTCCGAAAGGACGTGTAGGGCGGGGCGCCTCTTCGTGTACCGTGGCAAACTGGCAACCGTCCACCGATTCTTCGCCTTTCCCTCTCGATTTGGAACTGCTGTCGCACGCTCTTCCTCCCTCCTCCATTTGCCTTCACCCTTCCTTCTGCCATTGTTCGATCGTCTTCTCCATGGAGGGAACAAGCCGGAAACGACCCCGTTATTCTTGCCCCGATCTGAAAGATGACATGGTGGGGGAACTCATTGATCGGTGCGACATCATCACCTCGGCTAGCATGGCAGGTTCGTTCAAGCCCATTCTCGACTCAACTAATAACATCATTACAAGGAACCCAAGGGTCCAGGAGCGGTTTGATCTCCCTTATCTTCTTCGCTATAAGCCTGTTCGCATGGGCGCGGACGACGGAGGCCTCGCCTTGTGCAAGTTGATGCCGCTTGATAATGATACGTGTGATGTCAAGATGCAATCGCTTAAGGGTAAGTCCTGGGCTGGCACAAATGGAGATTGGGTTGTTTATATTGGGTACAATTGTGAGTGGGAACTTGTGAATGTGTACACTCGTCAGCGGATTCCACTTCCAAAAATCTCCGAGTGCCCTGAGGTTGAGCACACAGATGATCTACGTACATTCAAATACGATCATGGTGACTGTCGTCTACTGAAGATAGCAATTTGTCGAGCTCCCAGCCGCTCTTGGAATTACAAGAACTATCAAGTTGTTGCTATCTTCGACAAGCTTGTTGTCGTCCTTCGTGGTTCGACTGGATGGATATTGCTCAAAAATCAGTTTCTATACACGGATGTGTACTGTGATGCAATTGAATACGAGGATCTTGTGTTTGCTGCCACCACTCGTGGCACTGTTTTTGCATGGGATCCTCGTAGTTTTGGTACGTTTGTCTTCCACCGTAATTATAATGGTTTCATCCACATGCATGCGGGTTAGCAAGTTTCCCTTTACTAATTAACCTTCTTCTTGTGTTTCCAAGGTCCTGTGAACATTCCACCACCTATACTTGAAAAAATTTATAAGCAAGGAGGAGATGACAATGGTGATGATCACGAGCATGACGAGGAGCAGAACTTATATACTCAATGGCGCCTGGCAACTAATTCCGATGGATCACCTCTTCTTGTCTGTATACAGTGCACTCAGACTGTTACTACTGAGGAAGCAGGTGTTGTCTCCCATGGTCGCCCTCTCCTGACCTATTCCAACACCTGTTGCATGGTATTCATGACGGATACTAGTGTGCTAGCGCAAACACCTTCTCCCTGGTTCAGTATTGATAGTCTTGGAACAAACTCGCTCTTCCTTGGACCAAACTATCCAATGATGGTGAAAGGCGATCCAGCTGTTGTTGACACAACGTTACTACCATTTATGAGAAGCAACTGTATCTATACCTCGGACATTTCGGTGGTTCCCTACCCTGGTCCTGATATATGCTGCTTCAGCCTGGATGATCAGTCCTGCGTTGCTCTTGATATTGACAATAGCTGGCCCTTCCTAGAGCACCTATGGTTCAAAGCAAGTGTTTCCAACGCCGAGGATTGGTTGACTTGAAGTTCATTTCATTGCTTGTTATTTGTTGTGTGATGAAAACTTTAGTATTTGCTAGAATGTTTTGTTGGAAATAATCTATAATCCAACATGTATCCTCGTTGTCGTTGTGTGTTGATGACTTGTTGTATTTAATGAATGGTACATTTCAGTTGCGAATGCATGTCATAGACTCAATTCATGAATGGTTTTCGAGTCACTTCTTGGAGTGTGAGTACCGTAGTAGTATAGCCAGCATCCGGTTAGTATATGAAGTTGCCACATCACATAGATCAAACCTAATATTGGAGTATGCTAGCCCTCCACCGGCGCGCCGCTTCAAATGGCGGAGGAAGTGAGAGGTCGCGTCACCTTGTGTCCAGATCTGAGATGCCACGTGTAACAGATGAATGACTCCAAGTTCGACCACCGTGATGTTAGGTGCGAGCCCAGGAACACTGTTGGAGAGACCCCCCTCATAATTTTCCTACATTGGTCGTTTGATTCATAGGATAGAATGCTATAGGATTTTTTTCCTATGTAATCATCTTTTAATTGGGAATCTAGCATCCACTCCAACTTTTGTTTCACTTCCTTTGTTCCTACGAAGAGAGTACTTGCTCTAAATGATGTGCCGCTGCAAGAGCCGCCTATATTTATTAACCATGCTCTAAAAAGGTGGACCAGCTTTGGCTATAGTAGTACTGTACTAGGTTAGTAGGTGACCTTGCGCTTGGCTCTTCTCCTCTTCCGGAAGTCGAACAATAATGATGGTACTACAGTAGTACTTCTGGAAATCTGACACCAAATGAACTGCTGCACGTCCACCGCTTGTAAGCAAAAGTTTCTCCTCGTGCTGCGAGCCACCGCGCACGCGTTGGCAAGGGAGAAGGCATAGTAAGCAAGCTTCTCGTCGTTCTACGAGTTGACGGGACACATCAAAGTTATTTATTAGTACTCTTGGAGTAAACTCGCTCTTGGAGTAAACTCGCTCTTCCTTGGACAAAACTATCCAATGATGGTGAAAACCGATCCAGCTGCTGTTGACACAACGTTACTACCATTTATGAGAAGCAACTGTATCTATATGTCGGACATTTCGGTGGTTACCTACCCTGGTCGTGATATAGTAGGCCGCTTCAGCCTAGATGATCTGTCCTGCGTTGGCCTCGAGATTTACAATAGCTGGCCCTTCCCAGAGAATCACTTGTGGTTCAAAGCAAGCGTTTCCAACGCCGAGGATTGGTTGAGTTGAAGTTCATTTCATTGCTTGTTATTTGTTGTGTGATGAAAACTTTAGTATTTATAATCTATCCTCGTTGTTATTATGGGTTGATGACCTGTTCTATGTAATAAAATCATATGCCTGTGATAAACTTACTAAATTTATGAATGGCTATCGAGTCGCTTCTCTGAGTGGGTGCTGCGACGAGGCAAAAATATATTTTCTGAATACATAATTGTACGTGCATTGCAATAGATTATCGGATTAGGCCAATCAACAATAGTACACTATTTGTACTAGCTTCACATGCTGCACTATCTCTACGTCTACGTACGTAATACAACAATTTTTAAACTTGAGACCAGCCACCCATCCCCACAAAGAACACTTTTTAACCTAGCACAGACTCCAGGAAATTTGGCCACAGTGTGTGGTGGGCCATATGTTAATGTGTTCGCTATACGTAACCAGCACCTCGAATCCTCGATACTACAACTATAAGTAGTACTAGGAGTAGTAGGGTGGCATGGGCCAGAACAAGCATTCACGTCCAGGAGTACGGCGCAGACCACCAGCACGACTTCCATCTGACACCATATTTCTTGGATTCCGTGCTACAGAAATCTCTTCAACCTAGTCGTTTCTCTAACTCAGCCATCGCGCGGCGGGCGAGGTGGGGGTTTGCCGATAGTCGGTTTCCTCAACCGCGGTCCCACTTGTAAGGCCAACTCCAACGCACGACCCCAAACGGACCTCTGTTTTGCTCGGATTCTGTCTGTTTGGGTAGGGCAATGGGGTCGTGTCCGGGCCATTTCTCGGATGCGGTGATCATGCGCCGAACACACGACCGCATCCCGGCCGCATACATTTTTCTTTGCAAACACATATCTTTTTTTCATCATTGATTTTTTGGTACATGGAAATACATCACCAAAATTTTGACTAGAAAAGCAAGACCAAAGAAAACAAGAACCACAAGAATACATTTTAGAAGATATCCAACTTCCATAACTGCTCCTGTAAGTTGGATTAGTGCCTTCTCGATGCATTGATTGTTGATCTGCGGAGGCTCGATCTTGCGTGCTTCTTTCTTCTTCGAGTGTAAAGAAGTAGACGTGTCCAGCCTCTATTCTATCAACAAGTGCACTAGTCTCATCTCTAGCCTCTATGCTAGCTAAAAGTGCTAGAACATCTACTAAATTGTGCTCTATCAATATATCATTGTACTCTTCTTCCCAATACCAAAACTTGCATCCATTCTACACAATAAAATTTTAAGTTAGCACAACTAGTCTAATCCGAGAGCACAACCGAAGATTTGGTCGAGTTCTTCCTCCTTTTGCCGACACGTGGGACATCCAGCATCCAGGTCGTGTCATGCAAGAAAATAGAGTGGTAGGTGAAGCCACGTGATGTGCATCTTGGGTTAAACTGTAAATAGAATCTTACTACTCTTGAGTAACTCCAAAAGCGGCCACCGAAGATCTTTATTGGATTTGTTTTTCATCACCAGCACGTCGAGGTGAAAGATGTGCAGGTTCAGTGGGTCCTCTTGCGTTTTCACTGACATGTGGGACCCCATATGAGCAAACAGACGATGGGCTCCGCGCGTCTGCTGGCTGGCTGAGAAGAGAGATAGAGGAGGGCCGAGCACGAACTCCAGGAAATTTGTTCTATGTACTCGATATAGTGGAGTAACCAGCACCTCGATATAGTGGGGTGACATGGGCCATAACTAGCATTCATGTCTAGCAGTACGGCACACGCCACCCACACGAGTCCCATCTGACACCAATTTTCTTGGAGTCCCTGCTAGCTACAGCCATCTCTTCTCCCTCCTGTTTTCTCAGCCATCGCGCGGTGGGCGGGGTGGGGGTTTGCCGATAGTCGGTTTGCTCAACTGCGGTCCCACTTGTAAGTGAAAATGCAACACAGCACACATTCCCCCTTGAGCGGCATGCCGGACAAACCGTGTGGGGGTGCGACGCGAACACGGCAGGCTTTTCCTTTTGAACTTGTGACTTGTAAAATTTGGTTCTGCTCCATGGGGCGACCGATAGATAGAAATAACGATTTTCCCTAGAGTAATGAGAAGTTTGGTTCTGGCACGGTTCATGCATGGAGTACGTAGGAAAATTATGAAGTTGATGCGAAAGGTAAGATAATTACTAGTAGTACCATATACTACTACATGGATTTGACGGAAAGATAAAGATACATACGGATCCATCAACGACATCCTCACGCCCTAGTGCACCGGGTCACCAACCAACGTGTGAGGAGCAGCGGCGTTGGCGGCAAGCTCAACGTGCTTCTAAACAATGCCGTCCAAGGTTGCCCTGCAGTCCAAGAAGGCCGGCGTCCTATCGTCCTCCTCTTGCATGTAGTAGTCCTTGTGGACGATTTGCGCGTAGACATGGGTGATTATGTCGATGGTGTCTTGCTGCGCCAGGCGCTGCGCGGCGAGCGCGACCTCGAGGTGGACATTCTCCGGCGCGACGGCGGGTAGTCGCAGGGCCACCAGTGCGTCGAAGAGGTTGTCACCATAGAGGCTGTTGAGGGTGCAGGCATCGCAGAGCCTGGGCGCGTGGGCTGGAGGCATACGTCAAGGTCGTCCGCGAGCTTCTTGACGACGGTGAACTTGCCGAGGAAGCCGACGAGGACCTCGTCGAACAAGGAGACGAAGCTGTCGTCCAAGCGGCCCCTCGCCCTGGCGGCCTCAAGCACTACCTGGAGACATTCCTCGGTGCCAGGATGCAGGCCGGCGTCGTGGACCATCTGGCACAGCCGGCTGATGCTCGCGCTCATCGCCTCCATGGGTCTAGCTTCTAGTCAACTGATCTTGCGATTGGAGTGATCACTCCTGCCCTTAGGTGCGTTGGTGCGTAGGATTTCATAGATTGGACTGGCGGGAGCCTTTATATGAGAAGTGCAGACTGTGTTGAATTCACGTGCGTGTTGGCCATCTAGTCCTCGCCCCTCTATTGCACCTGCCTTTGGCTGTATGACAGGTTGGCCAGCCACCCATTGGACCCACGTGTCATACACCCAAAGGCAGGTGCAGTAAGTCAATGAAGCTACGTCCCCCTCCGTGCCCGTGCATGCTTTCAATGACTTGAGACTAGCAAACATCACATGCGGTGGTTAGTTCATTGTATGTAATCCTATTAATAGCAAAAAGACATTAAGTTACCTCGCCGATAGGAATAAAACAATACACCATGTATTTATTTACAGAGGGAGTATAGCCAGCATCCGGTTAGTATATGAAGTTGCCACATCACATAGAGCCAACCTAATATTGGAGTATGCTAGCCCTCCACTGGCGTGCCGCTTCAAATGGCGGAGGAAGTGAGAGGTCGCGTCACCTTGTGTCCAGATCTGAGATGCCACGTGTACCAGATGAATGACTCTAAGTTCGACCACCGTGATGCTAGGTGCGAGCCAAGGAACACTGTTGGAGAGACCCCCCCTCATAATTTTCCTACATTGTCGACGACGAGGTGCCTATGGTGACTTCGTAAATTTCAAGATGATAGTGCCGTGCGTGTGTGCGTTCATAGGGGTTAGTGTATGCGCGTGTATCTGAGTGCTTGCGTCTGTACTGTGTAAAAACAACGTAAATGCGTGTCAAAAAGAGACTAGTGACTATACTCAATATTGTGCACCTCGGAGAGGAAAACAATAGAACTAGTACGTATTTATTTACGGTGCAGATTCACTCATTTTGCTCCATATGTACTCCGTCTCGGTGTAGTCTAGTCACTTGTTGAAATCTCTAGAAGGGCAAATACTCCTTTCTGGTTTACAGGGCTATACTAGCAAGTAGTTGTATGTACTAGTACAATAGTGGGCTCACATAGCAATTTTGTCTCATGCAAGAGCCTGGCTATATGCGTGCTCCAATGTTCACAACTGCAACGTTCGGTTTGCACTTGGCTCTTCGCCTCTTCGAGAAGATGAACAATGATGTTACTACTACTCCTTCTATAGTGTCGAATCCACTGCTGCATGTCCGTCCACCGCGAGCGGGACGGATAGCTTGTTGTAGAAGTACTACTAAGCAAAAGCCTGTCCTCGTTTGCGAGCAACCGCGCGCATGGGTGAGGGAGAAGGCGTGTAGTAAAATCAAGCTTCTCCTCGTTGTGCGAGTTGACGCGACATGTCATAGCACTGGCCCCACATGCTTGCCTCTAAACATGGCTGAAAGACCCGCAGTGTACAATATATTTGCTGCAACCTCTAACATTTACCCACCACAAATTAAAATATATGTGGTCGTATGCATCATTCTGATGCAGAGGCTGGGAGTCCCCCCTTTTCGAAAAAAAAAAAAAATTAAAATATATATTCCTGTCTTGACCAGATGAGCGTGCAAACTACAATCACCAGGGTGTCAGGTAGGGCCAGAAGACTATTTTAATTTTTTTTCTAAAATTCGAGACGGCCACATAGCATGGAGCCGACCCCAACGATTTTAAGCTTACAGGCACGGTACACGCTATCCTAGACTACTCTACAGATGAAACTGCCACACGAGCGTCCGGGCTGCGCTTGGCTCTTCGCCTCTTCGGGAAGTCGAACAATGATGGAGTACTACTGCACTGGAGGAGTACCACAGTACGCTTCTGGCCATCTGACACCGATTGAACTGCTGCATGTCCACCGCGTGCGGGAGGGAGAGCGTGTAGCGAAAGCTTCTCCTAGTCTTGCCAGCCACCACGCTCATGGGCGAGGGAGGGACGCTCCTGCCTTTGCGTGTATGACAGGTGGGCCCGACAGGTGTGTGGCCAACATGTCATACAGCCAAAGGCAGGTGCAGTTAAGTCCGCGAGGGAGAGGATAATCAAACTTCTCGTTGATGTACGAGTTGACGCGACACATCAAAGCACTGCACTCGATATATTTCAATAATTTGCATTTACCGATGCATTAATTACAATGCATGCATGCATGCCGTGACTCTCCTTTTGATACTTGCATGTGTTGATTTAATGCACCTTGAAGTAGTATAAAATATGTGACGGTAAAGCTTTGTAATACCCCGGCCCAAGTCGAGAGATGGTTGTGCACGAGGAGGGCGAGATCATGCCGACCGAACAGGACCCGACGATGGAGCTCTCTAAGGTCTCGATGGACCTCACCGTGCTCCACTGCCCCTTGTGCCTCCGCCCCTTGAATTGTGGTTTCTCAACGAGTTGTGCTGAACTTCTTGTGAATTGTGGTGGTTTTCAGTAATGAAAATCGGAAGGGGCAAGCCCTTCTTTCATCAAAAAAAAAATTAATCGTCCTTATATATTCATCAGTCTTGCTATAAGTCGCAGTAGATGCTATATAGGTCCGTCGGATCATACATCAAGATTCGTGCTTTCAGATTTTCTTTTTTCTCTCTTAAATCTTAGTCGAGTGAGACATAGCCACGCCATTAAACAGATGCTCGGGTGCCATTAATGGAGACCTTGGGAGAGAGGTGGACGGCAGATGGAGGTCAAAGGGCTCTCCTCCCGATAAGCACGCGCAGGGGTCTGATCGCACACCTCTCGTACTCAAATAGCTACCCTGCACGGCACCTCCTAGCTAATAAAAAATGGGGACGTGTGGCGGCACGTAAATGGTACTAGTAAGTAGAACGCCCACGGTTTCAATAATACTTGTGTTTCCGATTGTAACGTGACAACACTTGTTCCAAAATGACTTTGTTGATTGTTAATGTGTGCGCCTTCGCAAATCGGACTGCAAATTTACCACAGCATGTTGGTGCCATGTCATGCACCAAGCCAAGTTTCATTATTTTCATGCGTGTTTTGGATTTACAGGAATTAAAAAACTAAGTTTCTCAATGTTTCCAACCCAGCCACGACGCCCAGAATTTTGAATTTCATTCCCATTTCTTGCATGGAACCTAGAAATTTACCCGAGGACACACATGTGATTTACAGGAACATGTGCTTGTATTTCAAATTTGAATTATGCACACAAAGGTGACACGTTCCCTCCCAGAACCACGAGCCTTCTTGAGAGAAGCTCCGATTTGCAAGAAGCTTATACCAAAATTTGTTCCTATTCGGCCAATTTTTTTACCACGGCATGGTACTACCATGACATGATACCATGCCAAGTTTCATGATTTTAAAACCAAGTTTCTCAATGTTCTCGACCAAGCCACGATGCCCAGATGTTTGAATTTTATTCTCATTTTTTGCATGGGACCTACTCCCTCCTTCCATCTATATAAGGCCTAATGTGTTTTTCAAGACAACCTTTGACTATTGACAAGATTAATAGCACATGAGATGTATACTATGAAAATTATATTATTGGAAGCTCCTTTGACATACAAATTTGAAGGTATGCTTTGTGTAAGTTGCATGTCATATATTATTGCTCTAACGTTTGGTCAAAGTTAGCCTCGAAAAACGCATTAGGACCTATATAGATGGAAGGAGGGAGTAGAAATTCACCCGAGGACACAAATGTGATTTTTCAACCAACTTTGGTGCACGGGAGCATGTGCTTGTAGTTCAAATTTGAATTATTCACATTAAATGACCAAAAACTCAATTAATGTGTAAATAAGGCCAAACGAAGCCGGAATAATTCCAAAATTTAACAGGGCACTCATGTAGTTCTATGTTGCCTTTGTAAATAAACTCAAGGGGGACAACGTATATCGTTTCGCACTCAAAGGTGGCACGTTCCCTCTCAGAACCACGAGCCTTCTTGAGAGAAGCTTCGGTTTGCAAGAAGCTTATACCAAAATCTGTTCCTATTCGGCCAATTTTTTTACCACGACATGGTAGTACCATGACATGACATCCATGCCAAGTTTCATGATTTTCAGACGTGTTTTGGATTTACAAGAATTTTAAAACCAAGTTTCTCAATGTTCTCGGCCGAGCCACGATGCCCAGATGTTTTAATTTTATTCTCATTTCTTGCATGGGACCTAGAAATTCACCCGAGGACACAAATGTGAATTTTGAACCAACTTTGGTGCACGAGAGCATGTGCTTGTAGTTCAAATTTGACTTATGCACATTAAATGACCAGAAACTCAATTAATGTATAAAAACGACAAACGAACCCGGAATAATTCCAAAATTTAACAGGGCACTAATGTAGTTCTATGTTGCCTTTGTTAAGAAACTCAAGGGGGGGGGGCAGCGTATATCGTTTCACACTCAAAGGTGGAACGTTCCCTCTTAGAACCACGAGCTTCCAAATCGGCCCAATTTTTTACCACAACATGTTAGTGCCATGACATGACACCATGCCAAGTTTCATGATTTCCAGGCGAGTTTTGGATTTACATGAAATTAAAATCAAAGTTTCTCGATGTTCTCGACCGAGTCATGACGCCCAGATGTTTGAATTTCATTCTCATTTCTTCCATGGGACCTAGAAATTCAACCAAGGACACACATGTGATTTTTCAACCCACTTTGGTGCACCGGAGCATGTGCATGCAATTCATATTTAGATTATGCACATTAAAAGTCCAGAAACTCAATTAATGTATAAAAAGGCCAAATGAACCCGAAATAATTCCAAAATTTAACAGGGCACTCATATAGTTCTATGTTGCCTCTGTAAATAAAATCAGGGGGGAGGCAGCGTATATCGTTTCGCACACAAAGGTGACACGTTCCCTCTCGGAACCACGAGGCTTGTTGAGAGAATCTCCGGTTTTGCAAGAGTCTTATACCAAAACTTGTCCCAATTCAGCCAAAAATTATACGTATGAAAACAGGGTTTAGATTATCCCAAACATCTCGCTACCTAGACCAATAATGTACTATGATTTGAATTCAACATAAAATGGATACAAATATTTGAATTGGAGAGCGTATGGTACATGTAGTTCATAGTGAAATATGATTACTGCTATATGTATGTTTTTTGTTATCAAGATAATATTTAAATTATTGTATAACTTGCCAACAATCGTCTTCAAATAAGGAAAATTGATTCAAATTTTGTCCATATGGTAGACGACAATATATATGTTCACATGGTGGAGTAAAATGTTCATATATGATGGAAGATCAAAATGTATGACTACATCAATTATAAACCACGAGGTCACCTAACGATATATTTGAATTCAACATAACGTGGATTCAAAAATTGAAATTCGAGATCATGGCATCTGTAATCATATAAAAAGGAACATTACTCTTTCTTTGGTGGGAATTGATTTGTTTTTTGTTGTTGTTGAGGGAAGTGCGAATCGATTTGTTACTGTGCAGGGTAATCTTGTTCTCTCGATTTTTTTACATTTTTCTTGTAGTTTTTTCAATGGCATCTATAGCAATATAGTAAAAGGGGACATGACTCTCTTGTGTCTTGTATGAATTGTTTTTTTACACATTAAGTTTGTTCTGCCGAACAAGGAATCCGCACCTTGTTATCCCGAAATTTTCAAGCTCGAGTATCTTTTGTCTCACCTGCTTTGAAACTTCCGCTTCTTCAACCCGCGCCGCGCCTTGTTATCCCAAAATTTGTACGCGCGCGAGAACTCCCTCCTCATCCGAAATCGCTCCTGCAGCCCAGACACGCGAAATCCCCCTTCTACCCCTCAGCCGGAAATGAAGCTCCACGTCGCGTTGTCAAAACCGGTGGGGGTACGCTGGTAACTTACCCTACATTTCGGACAAGCGCGTCCCTAAGCTTGGCTCCCCGTCCCCCTTCGCCCCCCATTCGTACACCGAGGCCGCCAAAACCCGCGAAACCCCACGCTCCTCCGTCGGCCTCCCGACCGCCGCCCAGCCAGAGACTCTCCCTGACTACGTCGTCCACCGCAAGAACTCGCCGTCCCTCATCCACCGCACCGGATGAGGATCCGTTGTCGATCTCGTCGTCCCGCCGGATCAGCCGCCCCGTCCTCCACCTCCAAGGAGCTGCCTCGATGTTCGCCTCGTCTATCGCGCCACCTCAATCCCCACAGCGCCGTCTTGACCTGCCCCACCGGAACCGAAGCAAACTCACCAATTCCTCCGATGAAGCCGAGGCCAACTCGGCGCCACCAAGGAGGTTCTGCACTCACCGCTGCATTTTATCTTTTATTCGATCTCACGGGGCTGCCGGTGCTCGATACCGAGCAGACATGGCGTGTCTCCATCAACGGCGCCGTTGCCGGCCACATCAGCCACGGCGTCTCTCCCCCATGTCGTTGCTTCCTCGGCGGTGACTTCCACAACGGCACTAGCTGCAGCTGCTCCGGCTCTCGCTCGCGCTGCGGCTCTGTTCTTGCTGTCGGTAGCGCTGCTGCACTGCTCCTGCTTTCGTTCGTGCTGCTGCTCTGCTCGTGCTCTCGCTTGCGCTGCTGCTGCACGACCTCCGGCAGCTACAGGAGTTGCTGCTTTAGCACTCGCTCGCGGTGCTACTGCACAACTTGCTCTCTGCTAGTGCGTTCCCTGCTCGAGCGTCTACTGATTTAGATCACTGCTTCTCTTCTACTAGTGCTTGAACGCCCTAAACATCTATTGCAATGCTCTGTTACTAGTTCAATCAGTTTCGACAGTAAAATTCAGTTTCTACTGTGAAGTTCATTTTCTTCAGTTAAGTTCAGAGTGAACAGTACTTATAGTATCTGTCGGAGCGGCCGTGGCGCGGCTGATGCGTTTTACATCTAGCACTTTTTGGTGATGTATTTTACATCATCTATTGCAGATGATATTAGGGTCCCACTTCAGATTAACGTTGTTTGTCTTGTCATGCTTCAGCCTCGTCGCCGTACACCTTAGCGGAGCTGCTCCAACGACGGAACCGTCCATCACAGCGGAGTAGTACCCTCGGCAACGTTTCCAGAGGCCTCGGATCTTCTTCCCCGCCTCCGACAGTCACACCAGCATCATCACCATCCTCCACATCCAACCCAATGATGCTGAGGTCCACAAGGCTATGCCAAAGAGGTTGTACACTCATCGCATCACTTTGTTTCTCCATTCCTCTGTTCTTCCAATTCATGTGAGCCAAACACCCAGGTTGACTGAAATCCTATGTTTCCAAATGCTCTGTTTTGCACGTGCATTCCTATCATATTCCTGTGTTTTTCCTGTCCCTGCGTTTATAGAATCCTCCAATTCTAAGGAGCCCTTACAGATTTACTTCATTTCAGATAGGCGTCAAAGAAAACTCTGTGTGTTATGTCCTGCTCCTGCCGTGCCGTCATCCACCCCACCTGAGGTGCACCATCGACAGAAGCATTCACTGCAACAGAGATCCCCCTGCAGACTTCCTTTCGCCGCCTCAGATCATCTTCCCCGTTGCCGGCAGCCACGCCAACTGCATTACCATCATCGACTGAGCAGATGAACCTGAGGACTACATAGTTCCGGAAGAGAGGTCGCAGTCTTTCGTGTTTGCTTACGTTATACATCGGTTATTATTACCTGCTACTTTATCGTTCAATCTTGAGTTTTGAATTGCCCATGGGTCTCATATCGAGCCAGCAACCAATAGTATCTGTCTACTATTCGGTTCATCTGGGGTCTTCTATGTGATTCATGTTGGGTGGGCAACAAACAATAGATGATCCATTGTCTATCTTTTTAAACTGAAGCTATAATCTACCTGCTATCATTAGTTTTGGATCCATCCACTCGTTTGCTACCATCAGTCTTGATTTTTGCATGCACCCCTTAGGCCTTACAAAATCTAACTATTTTTTTATTATGCATGTCAGATATTGTACACAACCGTACTGAACATGTAGAGAAAAAGAGAAGACCGTTGCGTGCGAATATAATGTCATGCAGACGCCGCACCATGGTGGGCGAAGTGCCCCCCTCCTGCATTTCCAGATTGTATTCCAGAGGAAGATAACTGTTCAGATGGAGATTCAGATGGAGCCCACCACACCTGTTTACCACCTGAGGTGTTTTCTCTAACCTGGCATGCTGATGTAGGTCATATCATGCATATGGCGCCTTTCATTGCTTACATTATACATCTTATATGTCATCAGCTTAGTTTAGATTTGCTTTGTGTGAATGCCACCTGTTTGGTTTCTATATCATACTCCCACCATTCCTAAATATTTGTCTTTTTAGAGATTTCAACAAGTGACTACATAGGGAACAAAATGAGTGAATCTACACTCTAAAATATGTCTATATACATCCGTATGTGGTAGTCCATTTGAAATATCTAAAAAGATAAATATTTAGGAACGGAGGGAGTATATGGGAATTATGCAATGCCATCTTCTTTAGCCAGGCATCATATACGTGAATCATGCAATGCCATCCTGTTTATCCAGTCATCGTATATGTGAATTGTATTGTGCCATATTTTTTTCCATAATTTATTCCATTTGTCAATAATGTTTATACATTCATCTACTCTTCCTGTGCATCAGCCATTTGAGTCGGTCATGGGAAAATCTGGAGTGAAAACAAGGTCTTCTGAGCAGTCAGTGCTACCTGTCGATGCAGATTTCTTGCTGGTTACAGATAGCTCCTCAGAGGAGGATTCAGAGAGAGATGACCAGTCGTATCCCCCCCCGAGGTGCATGCTCTAACTTGGCTGGGTTATATTGCTCATATCATGCATATGGTGTCTTGCATTGCCATGCCATCTGCTTAGATTAGACATGCTTTGTGTGAATGCCTCCTGTTTGCTTTCTATATCAGATATGTGAATTATGCAATGCCATGTTTTTAGCCAGTTATCATATATGTGAATTATGCACCGCCATGGAGCCAGGCATCATATATGTGAATTATCTCATGCCATCTTTTTTTTCATTACGTATTCCATTTGTCGACAATCTGTGTATATTGAATTACTATTCATGTGTATCAGCCATTTGAGCCAGTTATGGAAAAATCTGGAGTGAAAACAAGGTCTTCAGAGCAGGCAATGGTACCTGTTGAAGCATATATCTCGATGGTTACAAGGAGCTCCTCAGAGGAGGATTCAGAGACAGATGACCAGTCCTATATCCCACCTGAGGTGTATGCTCTAAGTTGCAATGTTTATATTTCTCATATGATGCATATGGTGTCTTGCATTGCTTAGTTTAGACATCATATGCACAATATTGAATTATATCTGCTTAGTTTAGAGATCATACATGCGAGTGCCAGCTGCTTAGTATATGAATCAATTATGTCAATTATATCATGCCATCCTGTATACTTAGACAACATGTATGTGAATTATTTCATCCCAACCTATTTTAGAAAGACATCGTATAGTTTTGTCATGTCATCCTGTTTAGGTACTCATCATATGTTGAATTATGCCATTATATCCTGTTAAGTTATCCATCATATATCTGAAACTGTGTCATGCTATCCTGTTTAGTTAGGCATCATATATGTGAAATTGTGTCATGCTGTCCTGTTTGGTTAGACAACATATGTGTGAATTACCACATCTGTCTATCATACAATGTCTGTACGTTCAATTTCTTTTCTTGTTTATCAGCCATTTGAATTGGAGGGGGTGATGGCAGTATCTAAGGGAGCAAAAACCCGTTCTTCACAAAAGACAGTGCTACCCGTTGATGCACATAGAACCATGGTTGTACTGGCCCACAAACTAGCCCCACCACACATAATCAAGACTCTTCCAGATTGCACACTTACACCGTTGGGCAGAGAACCAGCTACAACCCATCTAACTGCAAGCCCAGCGGATAGTAACCCACTTATAGTTGACAAAGCACCATGTCCACCACAGAGTACCCCCACACGAGCAGTTTGTAAAGCTACTGCAGTGCCCAAAGCACGAAGACCACCACAGCTAACCCAAACTCCACGTTTAAAGCAGAAGAGCAACTGTTCTCAGGTCAGATTCCGTAGCTATGGTCCATACTCCTTTGTTGTTGCATCACTGTATTTACTCATACCAACTACTTCCGAATTTGAAGGATCCAACTGAAACTCCAATGGCGCAACAGGTATGATTTAAAACCTATTTATTTAACTGGATTGCTTTCTAACTTGTTGCTCTATGTTGATTTCAGTTTAAGTTGTATAAACAGTTATGTTCTCATGTGATGCACATTATAAGTGATGCCAATGCTGTGTAGTTTCTCACACTTATATTCTGTCTATGCTGCTGTGTCTTAAAAATATATGAGTTGAACTGTGTCTCTATCTTGATTAGGGAACATAAACTAGAATGATATGGACAATACAGTGACCATAGTACATAGATATATGTTTGTTTCATGCTGTTATCCTGTCCACCTTACTACTGAACCGGTTTACCAAAATGAGTTTCGTATACTACAAGCTAAACCTGTGATGTGTCTGCTTGTTTCTCTTGTAGTATGCAAACAGAATATTGGAGAAGAGCACCCCACTATGCAATGGTAGAGAAAAGTAATGCAGATAAGGTTCAAGATAGTGAGACAACCCTATTGGTCTCCAAGAAAGGTGATAAAAACGATCTTGTAGACAGTGAGAAAACCCCACAGTCCTGCGTTGATGTAGTGTTTGAGTTACTGGCCAGTACCGCTGGCACAAGCTCTTCGAACTCGCTGCCTGAATCACTTCGGCTTCTTCAGTCTCAGCTACAAGCTAAAAGGCATCAGTCAGCTGTGCTGCGGCAAGAAGCCGAAGGACTAAGGAAGTCCCTGCAGAATTCAGATGCGTACTTTCTTGTGCAACAGCAAGCGCTGGAGGATTTAAGCGCCAAACAAGAGAAAGTTAATAAGCTTGCTAAGCATCTTGCCAGCATTATGGATACCCAGGATATTGTTTCTTGAACTCTTCTGAAGTGGTTTCAGTTCTAGACTTGTTTTGCTGCGGTGTTTATATGCTGCTTTTTTCCCTATATTTGCACTGGTGGCGAACTTTGATGCCCAGTGGATGTAATATGTGTAATAGCCGTGATAGCCTAGCATAAGTTGCTTGCTTATTTATTTCCTTGTTGTCTTGTTTATTTGTTTGCTTGTAGTCAGTGCAGTTCTTTTTTCGCGGTTTGCTACTGGCTGCAATAACCTATTTTTTAAAACTAGGCCGCAATAACCATGGGCTAATACTTACTGTAGTGACACTAGGCCTCCTACAGGCCGTAGAAACAGTGGGCCTTCTACGGGCCGTAGAAACAGTAGGCCTTCTACGGGCCGTAGAAACAATGGGCCTTCTATGGGCCGTAGAAACAATGGGCCTTCTACGGGCCGTATCATCAATGGGCCTTATACGGGCCGTATGATCGATTGGCCAAACATGGGCCAATAACATGCCGCATTATGGCCGTAAACGGGCTAGAGTTGGAATCGTCCATTCATGGGCCGACCATAACGGGCCATCGTTAATAGGCCGTATTTGATGACGCTATGAAAACGGCCCAACGTATTAACGGACCACAAACGGGCCGACTGTAACCACGGGCTGAATTTGGCCCACAAGCAGAAAATGACAGTAACGGGCCGTAAGTAAACGAATGCTGGAAATGAGCTCAAGAATAAATGGGCTCTGAGAAGGCCGAAAGATAGCTTGGGATGGAAACGGCGCAATGGAATAACAGGCCGTTAATGGGTATAAAGTGATACACTGTTCATTACGGGCCAGTTTCACCACGGGCCGTTAATGGGTGTAAAGTGATACACTATTCATTACGGGCCAGTTTCACCACGGGCCGTTAATAGGCCAAGAGTTACATAGGGCCTCATATGGGCCGAAAGATGTCATGGGCCATACATGGGCCGGAAGTGAAAACGGGCTGGAATCATATTAGATGGCCCAGATGACACTACTGGGCCTAATTCGGATAGGGCGTAACGGGCCTTGGGTTAGCGGGCTGTAAATGGGCTATGTGCGAACATGCCGTTAACAGGCTTTCCATGGGCCGGCCCGCCACCTTTTGACCAAGTCAAATGGGCCGGCCTTTTCACAGAAATGGGCCTCTGTTGGGCCGTGCCACGTGTTGACGTATCATAGGCGCCTTCTGTCCAATGAGTGGATGATATCTGTCCCAACGATGAGCTGACACGTGTTTCCTCCAGCCAATGATGATTTACACGTGGAAAATCCCCATTGGCCGGGGCTGTTAACGGGTTATCGGATCCAAAACCCGACCCTATAGCTTAACGGCGTTCCCTTATGGTGGATGCCACGTGTCGGTCACCCTTGACGAAAGCACTTCTGTGGCGCATGATTTATCGTCATGGAAGTGGACACTTCCGTGATGATAATTTTGGTAATGTCATGGAACACTTCTTCGACAGCACAAGTATGACTATCTTGATTCTGTCATAAATTTGTCATGGATGTACATGCATGACAAAAAACGCGACCTACTGTGACAAACACGTATCATCACGGAAGTGTATTTTTTTGTAGTGAAATAATTATCACCCAAGAAGATCATATAGGTTTTACTTGGCACAAACACTAATTAAAACATAAAACCACATCTAACCAGAGGCTAGATGAAATATTTATTACTAAACAGAAACAAAAAGCAAGAAACCAAAATAAAATTGGGCTGCCTCCCAACAAGCGCTATCGTTTAACGCCCCTAGCTAGGCATAAAGGCAAGAGTAGATCTAGGTGTTGTCATCTTTGGTATGCAAATCATAAGTGGCTCTCATAATAGATTCATAAGGTAATTTAATTTTCTTCCTAGGAAAGTGTTCCATGCCTTTCCTTAACGGAAATTGGAATCTAATATTTCCTTCTTTCATATCAATAATTGCACCAATCGTTCTAAGGAATGGTCTACCAAGAATAATAGGACATGTAGGATTGCAATCTATATCAAGAACAATGAAATCTACGGGCACATAATTCCCATTTGCAACAATAAGAACATCATTAATCCTTCCCATAGGTTTCTTAATGGTGGAATCCGCAAGATGCTAGTTTCAAGAACAATCATCAAATTCGCAGAAACCTAATACATCACACAAAGTTTTTGAAATCGTGGAAACACTAGCACCCAAATCACACAAAGCATAGCATTCATGAACTTTAATCTTAATTTTAATAGTAGGTTCCCACTCATCATAAAGTTTTCTAGGGATAGAAACTTCTAATTCAAGTTTTTCTTCATAAGATTGCATTAAAGCATCAACGATATGTTTGGTAAAAGATTTATTTTGACTATAAGCATGAGGAGAATTTAACACGGATTGCAACAAGGAAATACAATCTATCAAAGAGCAATTATCATAATTAAATTCCTTGAAATCCAAAATAGTGGGTTCATTGCTATGCAAAGTTTTGACCTCTTCAATCCCACTTTTACCAATTTTTGCATCAACATCTAAAAACTCCGAATCATTGGGACGCCTTTTAACTAAAGTTAACTCATCTCCAGTCCCATCATTATCAAGATTCATATTGCAAAACAAAGATTTAACAGGAGACACATCAATCACTTTCAGATCTCCATCCTTATTACCTTCCAGCTCTTCCGGTTTGGCGGCCACCTTATTAACTAAGGTGGCCTGCTTATTCGAAATTTGGGCTATTAAGTTTTCAAGATGAGCAAAATGAGATTTCAAACCATGAAATTCCTTAGACATATCATCAAGCTCTTTATTCATGTACTCCATAAAGCTTTTTTGTTCTTTAAGCTCGTTTCTAAAGAAATTATTATGCTCAAATTGCAAAGTCATAAAACTTCTAATGTTGTTTTCAATTTCTTCCAACCTTCTAAGGTGAGGATCAACGATTTTAGGCAAGGCCATCAGGGCAAACAGGCACACAAGAAGCAAGCGAAAAGAGACGAACGGAAAAAGGGTGAATAAAACGGCAAGGGTGAAGTGGGGGAGAGGAAAATGAGAGGCAAATGGCAAATAATGTAATGCGAGGGATATGAAATTGTGATGGGTACTTGGTATGTCTTGACTTGTGCGTAGATCTCCTCGGCAACGGCGCCAGAAATGGCTAGTTGCTGGGAGATCAAATCTTGACTTGACTTGGCGTAAGCCTCCCCGACAACGGCGCCGGAAATCCTTCTTGCTACCTCTCGAGCATGCGTTGGTTTTCCCTTGAAGAGGAAAGGGTGATGCAGCAAAGTAGCGTAAGTATTTCCCTCAGTTTTTGAGAACCAAGGTATCAATTCAGTAGGAGGTTACACGCAAGTCGCCTTGTACCTGCACAAACAAATAAGAACCTTGCAACCAACGCGATAAAGGGGTTGTCAATCCCTTCACGGCCACTTGCAAAAGTGAGATCTGATAGAGATAATAAGATAAATATTTTTGGTATTTTTATGATATAGATTGGAAAGTAAAGATTGCAAAATAAAATAGATCGGAAACTTATATGATGGAAAATAGACCCGGGGGCCATAGGTTTCACTAGTGGCTTGTCTCAAGATAGCATAATCTACGGTGGGTGAACAAATTACTCTCAAGCAATTGATAGAAAAGCGCATAGTTATGAGAATATCTAGGCATGATCATGTATATAGGCATCACGTCCGCGACAAGTAGACCGAAACGATTCTGCATCTACTACTATTACTCCACACATCGACCGCTATCCAGCATGCATGTAGAGTATTAAGTTCATAAGAACAGAGTAACGCATTAGGCAAGATGACATGATGTAGAGGGATAAACTCAAGCAATATGATATAAACCCCATCTTTTTATCCTCGATGGCAAAAATCCAATACGTGCCTTGCTGCCCCTGCTGTCATTAGGAAAGGACACCGCAAGATTGAACCCAAAGCTAAGCACTTCTCCCATTGCAAGAAAGATCAATCTAGTAGGCCAAACCAAACTGATAATTCGAAGAGACTTGCAAAGATATCAAATCATACAGATAAGAATTCAGAGAAGAACCAAATATTGTTCATAGATAATCTTGATCATAAACCCACAATTCATCGGATCTCGACAAACACACCGCAAAATGAATTACATCGAATAGATCTCAAAGAGAATCGATGAGAACTTTGTATTGAGATCCAAAGAGAGAGAAGAAGCCATCTAGCTAATAACTATGGACCCGAAGGTCTGTGGTAAACTACTCACACATCATCGGAGAGGCTATGGTGTTGATCTAGAAGCCCTCCATGATCAATTCCCCCTCCGGCGGAGTGCCGGAAAAGGCCCCAAGATGGGATCTCACGGGTACAGAAGGTTGCGGCAGTGGAAATAGGGTTTCGTGGAGCTCTAGGATGTTTTCGGGGTATATGAGTATATATAGGCGAAGGAAGTAGGTCGATGGAGCCACGAGGGTGGGGGCGCGCCTCCCTGCCTCGTGGCCGCCTCGTTGCTTCCTTGACGTCCACTCCAAGTCTCCTGGATTGCGTTTGTTCCAAAAATAACTCTCCTGAAGGTTTCATTCCGTTTGGATTCCGTTTCATATTCCTTTTCTGCGAAACACTGAAATAGGCAAAAAACAGCAATTTGCACTGGGCCTTTGGTTAGTAGGTTAGTCCCAAAAATAATATAAAAGTGCATAATAAAGCCCATTAAACATCCAAAACAGATAATATAATAGCATAGAACAATCAAAAAATATAGATACGTTGGAGACGTATCAAGCGCAGAGGTGCAGTTTTTCTCTATGGCATGGATACCTACCTACAACGTTCGATTATCGGTGTGTGTGTGTCGAGGGGGGGGAGGGGGCAGAGACGTTATTATAGAGAGGTAGATCGACTAGTATATGTGTGGAGAAGGAGAGATACCTAGCTATGTATTGAGGGAGATCGATTGGCATCCATGCATATGTGTAGCAGAGGAATAAGGTTGGGAGAAAGACAAAGGTAGAGTGTCGGAGGGTTGGTGGTGGAGTTGCTTCTCTCAAATGGTGGGAGAGGCCTGGTAGACAAACAGAGGGTACGAGTGCAATATCAATAAGAGAGGGCCGGGGATGTTTGCCTATCTATGCATGTGCGTGTGAGAGACGGGTCGGGAGGTATGCAAGGATGATGAGGGGGGACGATATGGTTGTGGTAAGCAGACGTAACTACATAGGAAGATCAATCGTTGTGTGTCCGAGAAAGGGAGAGCCATAACTAGTGAGGTAATTCTATTGGTGCGTGGGGAAAAAGATTTATAGTCGACCTAGCTATACGTAGGGAGATCGGTACTTATACATGCATGCACCGTGGGTATATCGACCGGTGTGTGCCAGAAAGAAGGAGCCGGGGGGCCTACACACACCGTGGGTGAACGACCTAAAGAGAAATAACGAATGTGCGCGATGAAGGGGACGCTGAGGGAGGGTGAGAGGGGGGCGGGCGTGTGCATGCACGATAGAAAGTTAGCACTACCTAGCTACAAAGAGAAGAGGATCGTGCAGGTGTAAAAGATGAACAAAGATCATAATTCATTATAAAAAAGTGGATACGGATATTTGAAGAAGATATCATAATGTAGAACATTGATTATAATTTGGGATAATGTGTGGCTTTTGCAGCTCAGGGCTAAATACTTGTCATATGTAGGGGGCGGGGCACTATACTTTGTGTGATAAACACGGTGTACGTATGGAAAATGGTTTAGATTATGAATATCTAGTTAGTACATCAAATGTACTATTATTTGGAATCAACATCAAGTGTATTCAAAAAATTGAATTCGAGTTCATATAGTACACATAGTTCATATCTATCTCTATAGTAATCATGTGGTGCGTTGTTAAGGTAATACACGAATGATGGTTGAAGTTGGCAACAATCATGATTGTAGATTCTTATTCAAATAGCAAAACGAATTGTAGCGACCCGACCTCAGACAGTCAAGTCTCTGTGCTTAAGTGTCATCCCTGGATCGGTATGCTGACACACACAGTACTTGAGGATTTATAACAGAGGTAAATCACATGTATAAAGTAACGTAAATACTATTACCTCAATCCAAATAGCGGAAGTAACAACAAGGTTGTGGATTCCCATCAACACCAACGACAAAGTTCAGTGTAGAAATCGTAACCCTAATATATCACTTACTCGTCGTAAAATTCCTGCAACATGAGACGTTGCAGCCATATAGGTCAGTACATTGAATGTACTGGCAATTTCATAATGTAGAGCAATGCTGAATAATGGCTATCACTGCATGCATATTTGGCTGGTGGAGGCTCTAATTTTAATTTTGCATAAAGCTAATTTTCCCCTACAATAAAGGAATATTTCTTAACTACAAAGTTTGTTGAAAATATTGAGAAGGTAACCCCAACTCAATACCAAATCATTAATAACCCAATAATGTCATTAAATAGAGTGATGAGATCAAATCAATAATTCAAGTACCAGATAATCAAGATGTCCATAACCAAGGACACGGCTAATCATGATTAGTTTGTACACTCTGCAGAGGTTTGCGCACTTTTCCCCACAAGACTCGATCTCCTCCGTTGAATTTCTCGCACTGTATGATGTTTGAGAAACAGATGACCAAGACACAGTCTTTCCGAAGCGTTAGCTCGTTACGACAAGTAGACAGTACCACCTACATCCCCTACATCTGCTATTCTACCACTTTAAGAGGTCACACAACATACTCAACTATGCCAGAGCCAATAATGCCTTGTGGCTGCACACGGAAGTTTCTAGCATGAATAATCTTATGATCCCTTTGAACCTGGGTGGCGAACCATAGGATGATCACACGGGTACCCCGGGATCTCCTTGGACAACACTGGATTCCCCAGGTGTCCGGGCAATCCACTGGTATCCCCAGGGTGCCCCAACCAATCCACCCAGATGTGTATTAAAGTAGCCACCTTAAGTTTAAACCTTAGTTAACAATAACTCTCACATCTTTCATGAATTCTCTCAAACCAATCCACGTCTACGAGCATAGCATAGCAGTATAAGCATAACGTGGTAACACCGAGGGTTTGAATGCAAGACAATAGGTTCCTACCTCATCAACTACTTCCCAATACCCACATGTTATCAATCCTACTCATGCAATGCTTGAGGGTTGAAACTAATGCATAAAAAACTGGGCAATAAAGGGGATATGATCAAAGCGTGAACTTGCCTTGTACTGTTGATGAATATGATTCGCACTCATAACTCCTAATAGTTCTACTCATCACACTCCGTTCGATCTATCGTAAGCAAGCAATTGCATACATCAGCACTCATGCAAAAGAATCGAAGAAAAGATCTCGGAAAACTTCGAAAACAAGCAATTAACACTTGCAACAGAAAACAATTTCTAACAGTACCCAAATAGGGTGGATTTGGTCTTATCAGAAAGTTTAGGTCAAGAGCTTCGATTTGCAAAAAGAATCAATTAAATCCGAGTTATAAAACTCAAATTAGGAACAAAAGAAGTTCAAATTCAAATCTGTTTGAAATGAAATTTTAAATTTTCAAAAATATGTTTAAGTTGGTTATCTGGACAGAGGGGATCATAGTGAAGAGGTGGGCATTGGTTTCGTTGGATTTGGATAAACGGTGTAAAAGTAGTGGTCGTTTGAAAACCAGGGGCTCATCTGTAAATAAAAATATTCACGAATGGGTCCCTGGCTGAAAATAAACCGAAAAAGAAAAACCTATCGGACGAACGTCTGCTACCGAAACTAATCTGACGAAAACCGTTCACTCCAGAAGCTTAACGAGCGAACGTTAACTAAAACTAGAAAACAAATCTGGTTTTTGAGAAAAAACCCGAAGAAAAACCGTAACCCTAAAAAAACCAAACCGGTGGTTTACCAGTTCGGACGACGGTTCGGGTCGACGGCGGCGGCAGCTCCGGCGTCGGGCGGCAAGGCGGCGACTGCGAGCAGCGGCGGGGCGTTGCGGGGCGACGACGGCGGAGCTCGTCGGCGGTGACGGTGGTGGCTGCGGCGCGGGGCGACGGTGGTGCTCCGGTGGCGCGGCTTCGAGAACGGTTGCGGGGGTGCGAGGAGAAGAGGCCGAGGGGGAGGTATTTATAGGAGGGGAGGGGGCGTCGGTCGGCATGGGGAAGGGGCAGGGGAGGAGGAGTCCGGGACGACGACGGCTGGCGAGGCGGCGCGGTGGCGTAGTCGCTCGGGACTCCGTCCCGAGCATGGATACTGCGGCGCAGCGCGCCGGGCCGGCTGGGCGGGGCGCGGCCCAGTTTGGTCGGCCTGAAAAGTTTTCCTTTTTTATTTTTTAAACAATTTTTTTACACACAATAAAAAAATATAAACCAAGTAAAATAAAAAATACTATAGGCATATAATATATCAACATTTTCAGAAAAAAGATTTTCTACTACATGAACATTTTTCTAACGTCAAATAAAATCCACCAAAATTTAAATAAAGCAAAAGTGCTGCTGGTTTATTTAAAAAACAAATAAAAATATTTTAAAAATACCAAAATTATTCCAAAACCATTTTTCTCCAATTTTCTAATGTAGGGAATCATTTTACCCTATGTTCCATATATTTTATTTTTGGAGAAGAATAATTTGAATAAAATCAAATAATTCCAAATTAAAAATAATTTCAAAGGGACTTTAATTTTGATTCTTTTTTAAACTTCCAACTCATATTTCATATGTTTTGAAGAAGTCATTTTATCTTCTCTCTTGAAAATCATTGAGTTGCTTAAAGTTTCTGAATTTGAAATAGTTCCCGATGAAATTCAAATCTTTTCAAAACCCTTTTCATTTAATTAAATGGAAGAAGTCGTATCATCTTCACTCCAGGGTTTTGTGATGAAATTAATTTGAATTCATGGAGATCATAAATGCGAAAATGAAAGTTTGGGAAAGTCCTTTTATTCCCTCTCATTTAACTTCCATAAAAGCTTCAAATTTCACTCAATTTCAAACAAGCAACCACACCACAATTAAAACTATTTATTTAATATAACATTCCAAAATTTTGAATTTTGGAATGTTACATGAATTTAAATTTAGTTCGAATTGCAGCGGTAGTATAGACATTTGGAATACACTAAAATGTTGGTATGAGTACGTTACATGCATTATACAGCCAACGAAAAAATTTAATTGGACATAACATGGATTCATAGCTTTGAATAGCATTTGTATATAAAATGGGACAAGACTCTCTCTTTGTGTGGTGTGAATATTTTTTTTCATTGAGGGAAGTGCGAATTGATTTGGTACGTACAAGTACACTATTACACATTAGGCTTGTCCGTAAAATTCAACCCGCGCCTTGTTATATCCCGAAAATTCAGATATCGTGATCCCAAAACTCGCGCCTTCACAACCCGCACCTTGCTATCCTGAAATTACAACGCGCGCGAAAACTCCCTCCAGCAGCAAAGTCCCGACACGCGAAATCCCCCTTCTAACCCTGAACCAAAAGGGCCGCTAGTTCAAATCGGTGGGGGTACTTTTGTAACAAACCCTTCATTTTGTACAAGCGCGTCTCTAAGTCATGGTTCCCCCTCCATCGCCTCCTTTTCGCCATTCGAAATCCCAGGCCGCCATAACCTCTCTGCTCCAGCCCGAAACCCCACCCTCCTCCATAAGCCACCTCACCGCTGCCAAGCCGGAGCCTCTTCCCCGACGACGTCGTCCACCGCAACAGCTCCACGTCCCTCATCCACCTCCCCGGATGAGGATCCGTCTTCCATCTCGTCGTCTCGCCGGTTCAGCCGCCCCGTTCTCCAGCTCCAAGGAGCTGCTGCGACGATCGCCTCATCTATCACGGCTGCTCCATCCCCACAGCGCCGCCTTAACCTGCTCCACCGGAACCGCAGCATCCTCACCGACTCCTCAGACGAAGCCGAGGCCTACTCGGCGCCACCAAAGCGGTTTTACACTCATCGCATCGCACCTTCTCCTCAATTCAACCTCCCGGCGCCAACGGTGCTCCATCCTGCACCCCCATGGCGCGGCTACCTCGAAGCCGGTGCTGTGGGCGACATCTCCATGGCGGCTCTCCCCTAGTGCGAGGCCCCTTCGGCGGCGGCATCCATACCAGCCGGATCTGCTGCTGCTCCGGCTCTCGCTTGCTCACTCGCGCTGCTGCTACTTCGGCTCTCGCTCGCTCGTGCTGCCGCTGCTGCTGCTCCGGCTCTCGCTCGCTCGCGCTGCTGCTGCTGCTCTCCCCCTCACTCGTGCTACTATTCTGCTCCGATTTAGCTACACTTCAGTCGACTGAATCGACTATTGGGTCAGTTGATTTTCAGGGGGTGGGGGAGCTCGCCGGAGTTAAGGAAGAACCACCCGCAGCGGGGAGGGGGGCTCGCCGGAGAGGTACCCCACTATCTATCTTAGGGTTCAGGGTGGGGGCGGTGGTCACCAGCGGTGGGGGGCGCGGTGGTGGGGCGGTGGCGTGGGGATCGCCGGAGAAAAAGCTCGGCGCGGGGGGGGGCTAGAGGGCTGGCCGAGGTGGCGGCGGACTGGCCGTGGGGAGTTGTTTCGGGGCGGCGAGGCGGCGCGGGAGCGCCGCCGGCCGCGGGCGGCGGGGGCCGGCGGTTCGGTCGGTGGTGGCTGGCGGCTCAGAGGGGTGCAGGTTGAAGACGAACTGCAGGCCCTCCCTAAACTACATGTTAAGTGCCTCTCTACTACCATTGAGTTCAGTTTCACAGGAACATTCAGATTCCACAGTAAATTTCAGTTTCGATAGTTAAGTTCAGAGTCAACAGTTTTTACCTCATCTGTTGTAGTCAGGTGGTTTTTGGTGATGTAAATTTTACATCTATCACTTTTTGGTAATTTATTTTACATCATCTATTGGAGATGCTATTAGAATCCCACCTGAGATTAATGATGTCTGTCTTGTACTGTTTCAGCCTCAACGTCTTACGGCTTGCCGAAGCTGCTCCAATGGCGGAACCATACATCACAACAGAGCAGTTCCCTGGACGCCATATTCATATTCCTCATATCTTCCTCCACACCTCCGACAGCCACCTCTGCATCAACTTCTTCAGCGACCAAACCCAATGATGCTGAGGCGACTGGGCTACGGCAAAGAGGTTGTACACTTGTCCCATCACTTATTACTCTACATTCATGTCGATCCATTAGGGCTATTTTGGTTCAAATGAAAAACATAGCAATAGGAAATTTTCCTATGGCACTCTACTATTCAATTATTCATGCATTTTGTTGAAAGGAATGGAGCAAAACATCCACCTGGACCTACTTTTCAAAATCATACGGATGAAAACAAGACCAAGTGCATTAGTGGCAGAATAACATTCTAACTGTACACGATTTCATATGGTTTCACTTTAATTTGGCCATGTTTCTTTGCATTCCTCTGCTCTTCCAATTCCTGTGAACCAAACACCCAAGTTGACAGAAATCCTGTGTTTACAAATGCTCTGTTTCCCATGTGCATTCCTATGGTTTCCGGTGTTTTTCCTATCCATGCGTTTTTAGAATCATGCAAGCCAAAGGAGCCCTTACAACATTACTTCAGTTACAGGTAGGTGTCGAAGAAAACGCCGTCCAGCTCACCTGAGCTTCTGCATCGACAGAAGCATCCACCAAACCAGACATCGTGACTCCTGACCGTCTTTCGCTGCCTCGAATCTCCTACCCTGCCGCCGGCACCCACCACAATGGCATCGCCATCATCGACTCAGCAAATGAACCTGAGGAGTACACGGGTCCACAAGAGAGGTCGCACTCTTTTGTTTCTGCTTATGTTATGCATTGCTTAATATTACCTGCTACTTTATCGTCCTGTTCACCTCTTAGACTCCAACTCAGGTCCAAATTAATGTTCAAACTTGAGTTCTAAATTAGTTATGGGGCACATATCGAGGCAACAATGAATAGTATCTCTGTCTAATATCTGGTTCACCTAGGGTGTGCCTATGTTGTTCATCTTATGTGGGAAACAAATAGTAAAGCAGTCACCATCTTTCTTTTTATTAAATTAAAGCAGTCATCAGCCTGCTATCATTATGTTTTGATCCATCCACTGTTTGTTACCATCACTCCAGATTTCTGCAAGCTCTCCTTACATAATCTCACTATTTTTTTGCGTATGCATGTCAGATATTGTACACAATCATGCTGAACATGTAGAGAAAAATAGAAGAGTTTTGCGCGGCAATACAATGTCATCCAGACATCGCTCCATGGTGGATTCAATGGCAAACCCTCCCCCCTCTCCAGATTGTAATCCAGAGGAAGATATCTGTTCTAAGGCGGATTCAAACGCAGCTAACCACTCCTATTTACCCCCCAAGGTGTTTGCTCTAACTTGGCATGATGATGTTAGTCATATCATGCATATGTTGCCTTGCAGTGCCTACTTTCGACATCATATATGTCATCCGCTTAGTTTAGACATGTTATGTAATGCCACCCGTTTAGTTTCTATATCATATATGGGAATTATGCAGTCTCATGTCTTTTAGCCAACCATAATATATGTGAAATGTGCAATGCCATCTTGTTTAACGAGGCATCATATATTTGAATGATATATTGCCCATCCTTTTCTTCATTACATTTCCATTTGTCGATAATGTTTGTACATTAAACTACTCTTCTTGTGAATCAACCATTTGAGTGGGTGATGGAAAAATCTGGAGTTAAAACAAGGCCTTCAGAGCAGACAGTGCTACCTGTCGAAGCAGATCTCTTGCTGGGTCCCGATAGCTCCTCAGAGATGGATTCAGAGAAAGATGACCAGTCCTATTCCCCCACCGAGGTGTATGCTCTAACTTGGCACGGTTATACTGCTCATATCATGCATATGGTGTCTTGCATTGCATAGTTTAGACATCATATACACAATATTCAACATCATGTTCTTAGTTCAGACATCATATATGCGAATGCCCTCTTCTTAGCATATAAATCACATATGTGAATTAAATCATGTGATCCTGATTACTTAGATAACATGTATGTGAATTATGTCATGCGATCCTATTTAGTTAGTCATCATATCTTTGAATTATGTTATGCTATGCTATCCAGTTTAGATAGACATCATATATGTGAAATTATGTCATGCTATCCATTTTAGTTAAAAAAATATACATGTCAACTATTTCATGCCCTCTTTTTTCCACACTATCTATTGCATCTGTCTCTCATACAATGTTTACAGATTCAACTATGTTTCCTATTTATCAGCCATTTGAAATGGAGCAGGTGATGGCAGTATCTAGCGGAGTAAAAACACGGTCTTCAAATAAAACAGTGCTACCTCTTGGTGGAGATAGCGCCCTGGTTGTACATGCACGAGAACCAACCCTACCACACATAACCCAGACTCTCGCAGATTGTACCCCTACTGCGATGGACAGAGAACCAACTTCACCCAATCCAACCCCAACCCCAGCAGATAGTAACCCAGTTCCTGTTGACACAACACCATCTCCACTAGAGAGCTCCCAAACAAGAGCAGTTAGTAAGGCAGCTCCAGTGCCCAAAGTGCTAGCACTACCACGGCGAACCCCAACTCCACCAGTTAGTACACCTATTCCTGTGGAGGAAGCACAAGCAGCCAGTCGTAGTTTAGCATCTATCGCATTTGATGTTGTTAAATCCTATGTTCGTATCTTCCCATCATGGAAATATTCCACTGAAGATGAAAGAAAATGCCAGTTGCAGGTGTTTGTCCAGGAGTTATGTGTAAGTAATGTTATTCATGGCAATTACTTTGCTTTGTCCCATACATTCTACCTCCATGATGGTTATAATACAACAAATTTTCCCAATTTTCTCTATAGAGAAGGACCGATTTGGAAACTCAGGATGAGGTAACCTATGCTAATATCTCTGCTATCTTCAAGAATGCTTGGTGGCAGTATCAGAATTACTGAAGAAAACGTACTTCACTGGCAAAGAAACTCATCAAATTCCCTTACATTCTCCTGAGACACATTTACTGGACGATGATTGGGAACGCCTTGTTTTGTACTGGTCCCGAACCAAGAATGTGTTAAGGTCTATGAGCTCATTTTCTATTTTTAAGTACTATATTGTTGCGTCTTATTGTACTCTGTTCATGTAGAACAAGTGCTTAAACCTGAAGAACAACTGTTCTCATTTAAGATTCCATTGCTATCGTGCATACTGCTCTGCTCTTGTATCACTGTATTTGCTCAGACAAACTTATTTTTAAATTGAAGGATCCAAACGAAACTCCAATGGCACAACAGGTATGTTTACACATGTTTCTTTAACAGGTTTGCTCTTATAAATAGCTCCGTTGATTTCAATTTCAATTGTGTATACAATTGACTTCTCATATCATGCACATTACTAGCATCACAACAGAGCCAATAGTGTTGTTGTACATGTAGACCCGTGGTACCCATCCGAAATCTTGTTGTGTCGTGTAGTTTCCCACGCTTTGTATTCTTTCAGTGTTGCTTTGTCTTGAACTGATATGATTTGAACCGTGTCTCTATTTTGATTTAGCAAGACAATGAAGTGACCATAGGACATAGATATATGTTTCTTTGATGCTTTTATTATGTACTACTTGGCAATAGAAGACTTGGTAGTTAAATCCTGTCCACCTTACTAATGAACTGGTTCACCGAAATGAGTTTCATATACTAGTACATGCTAAACCTGTTATGTGTCTGCTTGTTTCTTCTTTTAGAATGCTGACAAAATATTGGGGAAGAGTGCCTTATTAAGGAATGGTAAAAGAAGTAATGCAGATAAGGTTCAGGATCGTAAGACATCCTTGTTGGTCTCCAACAAAGCTGATAAAACAGCTAAGAAAACCTATCTTGAAGACAGTGAGACAACCCCAAAGTCCTGTCTTGGTTACTGTTCGAGTTTCTGGCCACTACCGCTTGGACAAGCTATTCAAACTTACTGTCTGAATCAGCTCAGTTTCTTGAGTCTCAACTACAAGCTGAAAGACATCGATCAACTGTGCTGTGACAAGAAGCAGAAGGACTATGGAAGTCCCTGGAGCATTCATATTCATACTTTCTGGTGCAATAACAAGCGTTGGAGGATTTTAGCGCCAAACAGGACAAAGCTAATAAGATTGCTGAGCTTATAGCCAGCATGGTGGATACCCAGGATAACGTTTCTTGAGATCGTCTAAAGTTATTTCAGTTATGAACTTGTTTTGCTGTCGCGTTTATTTGCACGGGTGGCCAATTTAGACGGCCATTGTATGTAATATGCAGCTTTGTTCCCTATATTTGCACTGGTGGCGAACTTTTATGCCCAGTGGATGTAATATGTGTAATAGCCGTAATAGCCTAGTGTTAGTTGCCTGCTTATTTATTTCCTTATTGTCTTATTTAGTTGTTTGCTTGTAGTCACTGTAGTTCTTTTTCCGTGTTTTTCTAGTGTCCACAATAACCTATTTTTATAACTAGGCCACAATAACCATGGCAACACACACGGCCTGTTGTGACCATGGTCATGCTACCTGCTATAGTGACCATGGCCCTCCACGGGCTGTGATCCATGGGCCGTCTAGGGGTCGTAGGATCCATGGGCCTTCTATGGGCCGTCTCATCTATGGGCCTTCTATGGGCCGTATAATTGTTTCGCCAAACATGGGTCGTACTATTCGTGGAACAATAATGGACCGCAAAAGGGGCCGTAAACGGGCTAGAGTGGAAATCGTCTGTTTTATGGCCCGGCCATAACGGGCCGTTAATAGACCGTAATTGATGACGCTATGAAAATAGCCCAATGTGTTAACGGGCCACAAACAGGCCGACTGTAACCACGGGCTAAATTTGGCCCACAAGCGAAACAGGCCAGTAACGGACCATAAGAAATCGAATTCTATAAATGAGCCCAAGAATAATTGGGCCCTTAGAAGGCTGAAAGTTAACACGGGTTGGAAATGGATGTCGAAACCCGCGGATCTCGGGTAGGGGGTCCCGAACTGTGCGTCTAAGGCGGATGGTAACAGGAGGCGGGGGACACAATGTTTACCCAGGTTCGGGCCCTCTCGATGGAGGTAAAACCCTACTTCCTGCTTGATTGATCTTGATGATATGAGTATTACAAGAGTTGATCTACCACGAGATCGTATAGGCTTAACCCTAGAAGCTAGCCTATGATTATGATTGTTGTCGTCCTACGGACTAAACCCTCTGGTTTATATAGACACCGGAGGGGGCTAGGGTTACACAGAGTCGGTTACAAGGGAGGAGATCTACATATCCGAATTTCCAAGCTTGCCTTCCACGCCAAGGAGAGTCCCATTCGGACACGGGATGAAGTCTTCAATCTTGTATCTTCATAGTCCAACAGTCCGGCCAAAGGATATAGTCCGGCTGTCCGAGGACCCCCTAATCCAGGACCCCCTCAGTAGCCCCTGAACCAGGCTTCAATGACGATGAGTCCGGCCCACGGATTGTCTTCGGCATTGCAAGGCGGATTCCTCCTCCGAATACTCCATAGAAGATTTTGAACACAAGGATAGTGTCCGGCTCTGCAAAACAAATTCCACATACCACCGTAGAGAGTATAATATTTCCACAAATCTAATCTGCTGACAACTTTTCATAACGTGATGTTCTGCCGTGGTCTGGTCATGACGAACCATTTTTCCAAGCCTGCCACTGCACGTGTTGCGAGGCAGTTTTATTGGCACATCTTGTCGAAGCAGAGATCGTGTCCCTCTTATCACGGGATTCTCATCAATATGGATGTGGGTCACCCAATCGCGCCCACTGGTATGACACCTCAATTTTAGGCAAGTTCCAGACGGTCACGCGGAGGGCGCTTGATATTCACCCTCTTTATAAAGGGGCCAAGGCCTGTCCTTTTCTTCTCGCGCTCGATCCTTCCCTTCCCCCACCTCAAATTCCAACACCCAAGGCGGAGGCTAAGCGCTTCGGACCCTCAATCATGTCCGGATCCAACCTTCAAGGCCGGTAGGTGGCCTCCTCCGTCACAGAGGAGGATATCAAGAAGCTAAGAGAAGCCAGGTATCTGACCGCCGAAATCTCGCACAGGCTGCCTGCTCAAGGGCAGGTCATCCCCACTCCCGAACCCAACGAGAGTGTCGTATTTGTTTCCCACTTCCTCCGAGGGCTAGGCTTTAGTCTTGATCCGTTTGTTAGAGGGCTTATGTTCTACTACGGGCTCGATTTCCATGATCTGGCTCCGGATTCCATCCTTCACATCTCGTTGTTCATCGTCGTGTGTGAAGCCTTCCTCCGCATCACCCCACACTTCGGCTTATGGCTCAAGACCTTCAATGTGAAGCCGAGGATGATCGATGGGCGACACGCAGAGTGCGGAGGTGCCATAATAAGCAAAGGCGCCGATGCTCCATGGCCAGAGGGTTCCTTCCCGGAGATGTCCAACTTATGGCAGCGGGAGTGGTTTTGCATCACGGCTCCCCGAAGTACTAAGTGGGCAGCTCCCCCCGCCTTCCGTTCGGACCCCCTGCCACAACTGGCGTCGTGGGTCAACAAGGGGCTGGACTGGGGGCCGGTTAATGACGTGCCGACACTGCAGAGTCGCATCCGAGATCTCCTCGAGAGAGATGTCAGCCTTGTCAAAGTAATGCAGGTCATGCTAGTTCGTCGGGTCCTGCCATGCCAACGTCGACCTCTCCGTATGTGGGAGTTCAACCCGGAAGGACCGCGAACTATTCAGCAATTCTTCCGCGTGACGCTCGGAGGGATGTATGGATTGTTCTTCGGACCACGAATAAAGTGTCCGGACACCACCGAGGATGCGGGCCTAAACTGCAATCGTCCAGATAAGCAGGTAAGTAATTCTGCGGTCGAACACGCTGTGTTTTTATTTATCACAACATCATTATGAAAAGTCGCTCTTTGACCAGGACTGGATAAAAGAGGCGAAGATGATTAGGTGTTCGGCCCCCTTCCCGAAGGCTCACCGGATCCTGTACTAGCCAGAATGCTTGAGCTTGCGCCTTATCAAGCGCCATCAGGGGAAGATAAAGGGAGGAATAAAGAAGCCGAAAGCGGCCCTCACTCATTATTCATCCAAACCGGGGGAATTAGTGCCTCCGCGAAGGAGTATAACCGGGGAGAAGAATCTAAAATTCCCTCTCCCCAAGGAAGGAAGAGGACCGCCTCTGAAGACTTGGAAACAATGGTTTCCAAAAGAGGGAAGAAACCTTCGCCAGGGGGCCCTGCCCCGGAGGGCATCCTTACCGCACAGTGCCCGCAAGGGGCTCAACCCTCCACCGAGCTGTAATTAAACAAAAGTACTTTATAGTAAATATATCCTGCTTCATCTCTGAGGACAATAACCGAGACGTATGTCTTGCAGTTCAGACCATAGCCCTTCTCAACAGAGTTCGTCTTCGGGGGATCTTCTTCCGGAGATGATGGAGAGCGAAACGCCTCCCCGTGCCTCCCCGCCTCATGAGGCAGACGACCCTGAGGTGTCGTCATGGAGGATCTCTCCTGATCCACCAAGGCCAGAAGGTAACCCTTCGGCCACCCCGAAGTCCAGAGTATTCGGCTCCTAAGGAGAACAACAGAAAGAGTCCGGGACTGTCCGGTGCGCGACCGGACGCACTGATGGGTCTTCTGGAGCAAGGGGCTATCTCAGAGGCGCATCGTACTTTAATGGGTATGGTGGTTGAGAGGATTTCATCTGCCGAAAGTGGGTTGCATGAAGCTTTTATGAACCTGCTGAGAGGCTTTGAGGTACGCAAAGTAATATATATATTTGACGGTACCGCACACGCTAGGTGTGCCCTATGCGGATAGTAGCCCCTGAGACTCTGGTTGCTGTCGAAAAGGCGGCAAACAGAGGATCATAGTCCTAGGTAATGATCATGCCGCTTTCATGTGCAGGCGGCTGAGGGTCCGGTGGCTAGCCGGACTAGTGAGTTTGCCGAACTAAAGCGGCAACTTGATGTGGCAGATGCCGACATCGTGCTTGTAAACAAGCGGCTTGACGAGGCACAGGGTATGTATTCTCCGGTGGTCAACATATATTAAGAGGAGCATGATGCTAGTATCTATAATATGTTGTGACTGCAGATGGAGTTGCCGCCGTGGAGACCCTTCGGGCGGAACTTGCCCGAGCCAAGGAACAAGCCAGGAGGAGTGATGCGGCCGCCCTAAAGGCGGTCGAAGAGTTAAGGGCCGAACAGGCTGCGCATCGCGAGAGCAAAGATAAAATAGCCAAGATGGCTGTTGAGTTGAAAGATGTCGCCGACCGTTATGAGCTTCTTGAAAGGGAAAGCCAAACGAAGACGGCGGACCTAGAGAAAGCCATGGTAGCAGCCAAGGAAACCCGCTCGAAAATCAGAGCGGCGAAGGAGGAGCTAAGTCAAGCCGGAGATATCACGGCTGGGAAGCCCTTTTTGTTGCGGACGAAGTTCGGAGATCCTAAGTATGCCCTTCTGGATCAATTATGGAGTTCTGCAGACGCGTACTTGGATTTGGCAGCGAGTGCTGCAGATGCGACCGAGTTTTTCAAAGATCAAAAAGATCACGAAGTGGAAAAGTTGTTCTGGTCACAGTTCAGTGCTCCAACGCGTCCGCTGCTGTTAAATGAGCAAATGGCCGAGTGAGCTGAGCTCCATAGGTTGTTCGGGCTTGCCATGAGGTCTGTTGTGGATCATCTTTGGCCGGAAGGACCAAGGCCGAATAGTTCTTTTGGTTTAGTGCAACGATTTCTTGGTGTTGTGCCGCATATCGACGCTGTAAAGAGGTCGGCGTACATAGAGGGTGCGTGGATGGCTCTTGCCCATGTCAAGACATATTGGGCAGAGATGAAGGCCACCGCTATTGCAACCCAGAATCCGGCCATGGGCCAGATTTCGGTCGAGCACTATTTTGAAGAAGTCCTAGAAGGTGCTCGTTTAATAGAGGCTCAGTGCTCGAAGAGTATCATGTTCGTGTGACATGTATCCCAATTGTAAAAACAATGTTATTTGGATTATAAAGGCTATGTTTATACTTTTGCCTGAAAGTATTATGATGCCTCCTGTGCGGCCGTTTATGTATGTATATAACCTGAAAGTTTGCGGTCATCGGCTTCAGCCCCCACGCATATAATGCGGGGGTGTTCGAAAAAGCGCGTGTTCACACTTGATCCAACGTCTTGGTCCATTAAGGAGGTGATAGTGTGGCGAACAAGGCAATCGGACTATATTGCTTTAACACTTTCACTTAGCCACAGGAGTTTGACGGTGGGGCTACTATATAGCCCCTGGTACTTCCGCGTCTATCCGAAATGGTGCGCGTACATACATGACCGGGAAACCGGTCCTTCGTTAATGCGGAGGAATCGCGAAGATTCCGATGAGTCATCGGGTGGTTGACCAGTCTCGCGCTTTATCATGACAGTCAGTTTTCGGTTTTCTCTACTGAGGTGCTCGTCCAGATGAACCAGGGCACAATCGCAGTAGTTCTCCCGGTGCCACATTAGCCGATAGAGCGGAACGTAAGGTAGCAAAACACGGGAGCCGGGCAAACCCAACTATTGACCAAAGACATGATTCGGAGCTGATGCATATAAGGCCAAACTCGCGACGCCAAACACTCCCTAAGGTATTCGGTCTATACAACATATACCGGGCTGAGTAACGCCCTTGATAATGAACCCTGAATTTCCAGGTACGTGCATTAGTCTGACGTGGCAAAATGCCAATAACGCCAGCATCCCTCTCGGTTGTGTTGAGTATCCGGAGGGTGTGAAGCAACAAGAGACAGTAAGAAAGGTTTACACAGGGTCTTAATCTAAAAAGAAACCTTTGAGCGGGGCCCTGCTACACGTCTGCGCCTGTGTCTCCGTTGTGCCGTATCCTGGAAGGGTGTAGCACGATTATCATCTGTAAAAGAGAAGAACTTAGGTGAAAGTTGTCGTGCAAAAAATTGGTTATTCTTAATAAACCATTAAAATTCATTATAAATAAGGTCGAGCCGAACTGTAGCCTTTTTTACATGCGAGAAGCCCCTAGCACCATCTATGGGGGATATTCATCAACACAATCTCAGGTTTATCTAAGCTGTTTCAGCTAGTGGTGTGCCGGGCTCGTCTAGCCGTGTCTGCGGTCTTGACGACCGATCGTTTATGCTAGTTGGGGAGGCCGTTTAGTGTTCGGCTGCTAAAGCTGCCGCACATTCTTCCGCGCGTAAGGAACGCTCAGTGTTTCCGTTAACTATAATGATGCCACGTGGACCGGGCATCTGAAGCTTAAGATAAGCGTAATGCGGTACTGCATTAATACGAGCGAAGGCCGTTCTTCCGAGTAGTGCTTGATAGCCGCTTTGGAATGGAGCGATGTCGAAGGTTAACTTTTCACTTCGGAAGTTGTCGGGAGAACCAAATACAACCTCTAGTACGAGAGAGCCGGTGCAGCGGGCCTTTGGGCCTGGTATTACTCCTTTAAAGGTAGTATTGCTTTTGGCTAATTCTCGTTGGGTCTATCCCCATTTTGTGGACTGTGTCCTGATATACCAGATTAAGACTACTGCCGCTATCCATAAGGACTCGGGTGAGATGGTATCCGTTGATTATTGGGTCTAGCACCAGCAGCCGATCCTCCGTGCCGGACACTGGTCGGGTTATCCCTGCAATCAAAAGTGATCGGGCAGGCCGACGAAGGGTTGAACTTGGGGGTGACGGGCTCTATGGCGCATACGTCTCGGAGTGCGTGTTTGCTCCTCCTCTTCGTCATGTGAATCATGTTCACTGTTTTGACCTCTGGTGGGAATTTTTCTGTCCCCCAGTGTTTTGCTGGTGAGGCTCATCCTCGTCTTCACTTGGTGTCTCCCTCCCCTTGTGTTCGGCGTTTAGCTTACCAGCCTGACTGAAAACCCAGCATTCTCTGTTGGTGTGATTCATAGGTTTGTCGGAGGTGCCATGAATCTGACATAATCTGTCTAGAATCTTGTTTAGGCTGGACGGTCCATCTCTGCTGCCTTTAAATGGCTTTTTTTTCCGTTGACCGGATCATGAGCCCCTGAATCCGGCGTTCACCGCCGTGTTGTCTGGGTTGTCTTCATTGTTTCGACGCTTACTTTTATTGCGTCATGGCTTTCCATTACCATCCCTGACTTCGGATGTGCCTGGGTCGCTGGTGCCGCTACGGGCCAGCCAACTATCTGCGCCCGCGCAAAAGTGGGTCATAAGGCTTGTTAGGGCTGCCATTGTCCTCGGTTTTTCCTGACCGAGGTGTCTGGCAAGCCATTCGTCCCGGACACTGTGTTTGAAAGCCGCTAAGGCTTCATCGTCCAGGCAGTCGACGATCTGATTCTTCTTAGTGAGGAATCTGTTCCAAAGCTTTCGGGCTGACTCTCCGGGCTGTTGAATTATATGACTTAAATCGTCTGCATCCGGAGGTCGGACATAGGTCCCTTGAAAATTAGCTCTAAAAGCATCCTCAAGCTCTTCCCAACTTTCGTTTGAGTTTTCGGGGAGGCTCTTCAGCCAGTGCCTGGCTGGTCCTTTCAACTTGAGGGGCAAGTATTTGATGGCGTGGAGATCATCTCCACGAGCCATATGGATATGAAGGATAAAGTCCTCGATCCAGACCCCAGGGTCTGTCGTTCCATCGTACGCCTCTATGTTCACGGGTTTGAATCCCTCTGGAAATTCGTGATCCAGCACCTCATCGGTGAAGCATAGGGGGTGCGCAGCACCCCTGTACTTGGATGTTTCATGACGTTCTGACGGTTGTAGTGTTCGGTTTTGATTCTGTGCCGGAGCGTGCTTCCTAGATCCGCAGATGGACCTGGTCATACCGACATCGTTAGCCGCCTTATCGCGGCCACGGGGTGGTCGATCCGGCTGATGGGCCGTTTTATTTTTCGGTTGTATAGGCTCTAAAGCCTCATCATCGAATTCAGGCAGCAGCTTGCGCTTTGGATAGCTCTTTGTGTGGTAACTGCCACCGTACTTTTCTGAAGTGTCGAGCACTTTGTTCCATCTACTGTTGAGTGTATTTTGCGCGGCCTTGAGCCTTTGCTTCTGCTTCTTTAGACTTCTCGCAGTGGCAAGAAGCCTTCTATGGAGGTTCTCTTGCTCCAAGTGCCTTTCCGGGATGATGTGTGCATCGTCGTCCGGACAGTCCTCCTCTCCAGAGACAGGTTGATTAGCTTTATCCTCGGCGGCGCCGTGATCGGACAACGGCTCCGTACTGTTGGGGAACGTAGCAATAATTCAAAATTTTCCTACGTGTCACCAAGATCAATCTAGGAGATGCTAGCAACGAGAGAGAGGGAGTGCATCTTCATACCCTTGAAGATCGCTAAGCAGAAGCGTTACCAGAACGCGGTTGATGGAGTCGTACTCGCGGCGATTCAAATCGCGGAAGATCCGATCTAGCGCCGAACGGACGGCGCCTGCGCGTTCAACACACGTACAGCCCGGGGACGTCTCCTCCTTCTTGATCCAGCAAGGGGAGAGGAGAAGTTGAGGGAGAACTCCAGCAGCACAATGGCGTGGTGGCGATGGAGCTCGTGGTTCTCCGGCAGAGCTTCGCTAAGCACTACGGAGGAGGAGGAGGAGTTGGAGGAGGAGAGGGCTGCGCCAGGCAAGGGGTGCGGCTGCCCTCTCTCTCCCTCACTATATATAGGGGAAAGGGGGGTGGAGGAGGCGCCCTAGGGTTCCCTAGGGGAGGGGCGGCGGCCACAGGGGAAACCCTAGATGGGTTTGGGCGCCCCCACCCCTAGGAAACTTGCCCCCCAAGCCGGGAGGGGCGGCTGCCCTAGGGGAGGCGCCCCCACCTCTCCAGGTTACGTGAGAGGGGTTGGGAGGGGCGCAAAGCCCCTTAGTGGGCTGGTGTACCCCTCCCCTTGGCCCATAAGTCCCCCCAACGCTTGTCGGGGCCTCCGAAACACCTTTCGGTCACGCTGGTCGTCACCCGGTACTCCCAGAACAATTCCGGACTCCAATACCCTTCGTCCAATATATCGATCTTCACCTCTGGACCATTCCGGAGTTCCTCGTCACGTCCGGGATCTCATCCGGGACTCCGAACAACCTTCGGTAACCACATACTATTTCCCATAACAACTCTAACGTCACCGAACCTTAATTGTGTAGACCCTACGGGTTCGGGAACCATGCAGACATGACCGAGACACCTCTCCGGCCAATAACCAATAGCGGGATCTGGATACCCATATTGGCTTCCACATGTTCCATGATGATCTCATCGGATGAACCACAATGTCGGGGATTCAATCAACCCCGTATACAATTCCCTTTTTCTATCGGTATGTTACTTGCCCGAGATTCGATCGTCGGTATCCCTATACCTTGTTCAATCTCGTTACCGGCAAGTCTCTTTAGTCGTTCCGTGACGCATGATCCCGTGACTAACTGCTCAGTCACACTGAGCTCATTATGATGATGCATTACCGAGTGGGCCCAAAGATACCTCTCCGTCATACGGAGTGACAAATCCCAGTCTCGATTCGTGCGAACTCAACAGATACTTTCAGAGATACCTGTAGTGCACCTTTATAGCCACCCAGTTATGTTGTGACGTTTGGTACACCCAAAGCATTCCTACGTTATCCGGGAGTTGCACAATCTCATGGTCTAAGGAAATGATACTTGACATTAGAAAAGCTCTTAGCAAACGAACTACATGATCTTGTGCTATGCTTAGGATTGGGTCTTGTCCATCACATCATTCTCCTAATGATGTGATCCCGTTATCAATGACATCCAATGTCCATGGTCAGAAAACCATAACCATCTATTGATCAACGAGCTAGTCAACTAGAGGCTTACTGGGGACATGTTGTGGTCTATGTATTCACACATGTATTACGGTTTCCAGTTAATACAATTATAACATGAACAATAGATAATTATCATGAACAAGGAAATACAATAATAACCATTTTATTATTGCCTCTAGGGCATATTTCCAACAGTCTCCCACTTGCACTAGAGTCAATAATCTAGTTCACATCACTATGTGATTGTAATGAATCCAACACCCATGGGGTTTGTTCATATCTCGCTTGTGAGAGAGGTTATTAGTCAACAGGTCTGAACCTTTCAGATCCGTGTGTGCTTTACAAATCTCTATGTCATCTTGTAGATGCAGCTACCACGCGCTACTTGGAGCTATTCCAAATAACTGCTCTACTATACGAATCCGGTTTACTACTCAGAGTCATCCGGATTAGTGTCAAAGTTTGCATCGACGTAACCCTTTACGACGAACTCTTTTACCAGCTCCATAATCGAGAAAATTCCTTAGTCCACTAGTTACTAAGGATAAGTTCGACCGCTGTCATGTGATCCATTCCTCGATCACTCTTGTACCCCTTGACTGACTCATGGCAAGGCACACTTCAGGTGCGGTACACAGCATAGCATACTGTAGAGCCTACGTCTAAAGCATAGGGGACGACCTTCGTCCTTTTGTCTCTCTTCTGCCGTTGTCAGGTCTTGAGTCTTACTCAATACTCACACCTTGTAACACAGCCAAGAACTCCTTCTTTGCTGATCTATTTTGAACTCCTTCAAAATCTTGTCACGGTATGTATTCATTTGAAAGTACTATTAAGCGTTTTTTATCTATCCTTATAGATCTTGATGCTCAATGTTCAAGTAGCTTAATCCAGGTTTTCCATTGAAAAACGCTTTTCAAATAACCCTCTATGCTTTCCAGAAATTCTACATCATTTCTGATCAACAATATGTTAACAACATATGCTCATCAAAAATTCTATAGTGCTCCCACTCACTTCTTTGGAAATACAAGTTTCTCATAAACTTTGTATAAACCCAAAATCTTTGATCATCTCATCAAAGCGTACATTCCAACTCCGAGATGGTTACTCCAGTCCTTAGAAGGATTGCTGGAGCTTTGCATACTTGTTAGCATCTTTCAGGATTGACAAAACCTTCTGGTTGTATCACATACAACCTTTCCTCAAGAAAATCTTCGAGGAAACAATGTTTTGACATCCTATCTGCAAGATTTCATAAATAATGCAGTAACTGCTAATATAATTCCAACAGACTCTTAGCATCGTTACGTGTGAGAAAGTCTCATCGTAGTCAACTCCTTGAACTTGTCAGAAAACATCTGAACGACAAGTCGAGCTTTCTTAATGGTGACACTTACCATCATTGTCCGTCTTCCTTTTAAAATCCATCTGCACCCAATAGCCTTACGACCATCAAGTAGTTCTTCCAAAGTCTATACTTTGTTTTTATACATGGATCCTCTCTCGGATTTTATGGCCTCGAGCCATTCGTCGGAATCCGGGCCCACCATCGCTTCTCCATAGCTCGTAGGTTCATTGTTGTCTAGCAACATGACTTCCAAGACAGGATTACCGTACCACTCTGAAGTAGTACGCATCCTTGTCAACCTACGAGGTTTGGTAGTGACTTGATCCGAAGTTTCATGATCACTATCATAAGCTTCCACTTCAACTGGTGTAGGTGCCACAGGAACAACTTCCTGTGCCCTCCTACACACTAGTTGAAGTGACGGTTCAATAACCTCATCAATTCTCCACCATCCTCCCACTCAATTCTTTCGAGAGAAATTTTTCCTCGAGAAAGGACCCGTTTCTAGAAACAATCACTTTTGCTTTCGGATCTGAAATAGGAGGTATACCCAACTGTTTTGGGTATTCTATGAAGATGCATTTATCCGCTTTGGGTTCGAGCTTATCAGCCTGAAACTTTTCACATAAGCGTCGCAGCCCCAAACTTTTAAGAAACGACAGCTTAGGTTTCTCAAAACCATAGTTCATACGGTGTCGTCTCAACGGAATTGCGTGGTGCCCTATTTAAAGTGAATGCGGTTGTCTCTAATGCCTAACCCATAAACGATAGTGGTAATTCGATAAGAGACATCATGGTATGCACCATATCCAATAGGGTGTAGTTATGGTGTTCGGACACACCATCACACTATGGTGTTCCAGGCGGTATTAGTTGTGAAACAATTTCCACAATGTCTTAATTGTGTGCCAAACTCGTAACTCAGATATTCATCTTTATGATCATATCATAGACATTTTATCCACTTGTCACGACGATCTTCAACTTCACTCTGAAATTACTTAAACCTTTCAATAATTCAGACTTGTGTTTCATCAAGTAAATATACTTAGCATCTACTCAAATCATCTGTGAAGTAAGAACATAATGATATCCACTGCGTGCCTCAGCACTCATTGGACTGCACACATCAAAATGTATTACTTCCAACAAGTTGCTTTCTTGTTCCATCTTACTGAAAATGAGGCCTTTTAGTCATCTTGCCCCTGTGGTATGATTTGCATGTCTCAAGTGATTCAAAATCAAGTGAGTCCAAACGATCCATCTGTATGGAGTTTCTTCATGCATATCTACCAATAGACATGGTTCGCATGTCTCAATCTTTTCAAAAACGAGTGAGTCCAAAGATCCATCAACATGGAGCTTCTTCATGCGTTTTATACCAATATGACTCAAATGGCAGTGCCACAAGTATGTGGTAGTATCATTACTATCTTATATCTTTTGGCATGAACATGTGTATCACTATGATCGAGATTCAATAAACCATTCATTTTAGGTGTAAGACCATTGAAGGAATTATTCAAATAAACAGAGTAACCATTATTCTCGTTAAATGAATAACCATATTGCGATAAACATAATCCAATCATGTCTATGCTCAACGCAAATACCAAATAACAATTATTTAGGTTTAACACCAATCCCGATGGTAGAGGGAGCGTGCGATGTCTGATCACATCAACTTTGGAAACACTTCCAACACATATCGTCATCTCACCTTTAGCTAGTCTCCGTTTATTCCGTAGCCTTTTATTTCGAGTTACCAACACTTAGCAACCGAACCGGTATCTAATACCCTGGTGCTACTAGGAGTACTAGCAAAGTACACATTAATATAATGTATATCCAATATACTTCTGTCGACCTTGCCTGCCTTCTCATCTACCAAGTATCTAGGGTAGTTCTGCTTCAGTGACCGTTCCCCTCATTACAGAAGCACTTAGTCTCGGGTTTGGGTTCAACCTTGGGTTTCTTCACTAGAGCAGCAACTGATTTGCCGTTTCATGAAGTATCCCTTCTTTCCCTTGCCCTTCTTGAAACTAGTGGTTTTACTAACCATCAACAATTGTTGCTCCTACTTGATTTCTACTTTCGCGGTGTCAAACATCGCGAGTTGCTCAAGGATCATCATGTCTGTCCCTGATATGTTACAGTTCATCACGAAGCTCTAATAGCTTGGTGGCAGTGACTATGGAGAACCATCACTATCTCATCTGGAAGATTAACTCCCACTCGATTCAAGCGATTGTAGTACTCAGACAATCTGAGCACATGCTCAACGATTGAGCTTTTCTCCCTTAGTTTGCAGGCTTAAGAAACTTGTCAGAGGTCTCATACCTCTTGACGTGGGCACTAGTCTGAAATCCCAATTTCAGTCTTTGGAACATCTCATATGTTCTGCGACGTTTCAAAAACTGCTTTGGCGCCTCAATTCTAAACCGTTAGCATTACGCACTGAACTATCACGTAGTCATCAAAACGTGTATGTCAGATGTTCGCAACATCTACAGACGACGCTCGAGGTTCAGCACACCGAGCGGTGCATTAAGGACATAAGCCTTCTGCGCAGCAATGAGGATAATCCTCAGTTTACAGACCCAGCCCGCACAATTTCTACTATCAACTTTCAACTAAATTTTCTCTAGGAACATATCTTAAACAGTAGAACTAAAGTGTAAGCTACGACATAATTTGCAAAGACCTTTTGACTATGTTCATGATAATTAAGTTCATCTGATTATTTAATGAACTCCCACTTAGATAGACATCCCTCTAGTCATCTAAGTGATACATGATCCGATTAAACTAGGCCGTGTCCGATCATCACGTGAGACGGACTAGTCATCATCGATGAACATCTTCATGTTGATCGTATCTACTATACGACTCATGTTCGACCTTTCGGTCTCTTGTGTTCCGAGGCCATGTCTGTACATGCTAGCTCGTCAAGTCAACCTAAGTGTTTCGCATGTGTAAATCTGGCTTACACCCATTGTATGCGAACGTTAGAATCTATCACACCCGATCATCACGTGGTGCTTCGAAACAACGAACCTTCGCAACGGTGCACAATTAGGGGGAACACATCTCTTGAAATTTTAGTGAGGGGTCATCTTATTTATGCTACCGTCGTTTTAAGCAAATAAGATGTAAACATGACAAACATCACATGCAAATCATAAAGTGACATGATATGGCCAATATCATCTTCCGCCTTTTGATCTCCATCTTCGAGGCGCGGCATGATCACCTTCGTCACCGGCATGACACCATGATCTCCATCATCATGATCTCCATCATCGTGTCTTCATGAAGTTGTCTCGCCAACTATTACTTCTACTACTATGGCTAACGGTTAGCAATAAAGTAAAGTAATTACATGGCGTTTTTCATTGACACGCGGGTCATACAATAAATTAAGACAACTCCTATGGCTCCTGCCGGTTGTCATACTCATCGACATGAAAGTCGTGATTCCTATTACAAGAACATGATCAATCTCATACATCACATATATATAATTCGTCACATCCTTTTGGCCATATCACATCACATAGCATACCCTGCAAAAACAAGTTAGACGTCCTCTAATTGTTGTTGCATGTTTTACGTGGCTGCTATGGGTTTCTAGCAAGAACGTTTCTTACCTACGCAAAAGCCACAACGGTGATATGCCAATTGCTATTTACCCTTCATAAGGACCCTCTTCATCGAATCCGATCCGACTAAAGTGGGAGAGACAGACACTCGCTAGCCACCTTATGCATCAAGTGCATGTCAGTCGGTGGAACCTGTCTCACGTAAGTGTACTTGTAAGGTCGGTCCGGGCCGCTTCATCCCACAATGCCGCCGAATCAAGATAAGACTAGTAACGGCAAGCAAATTGAACAAATCATCGCCCACAACTACTTTGTGTTCTACTCGTGCATAGAATCTACGCATAGACCTAGCTCTGATACCACTGTTGGGGAACGTAGCAATAATTCAAAATTTTCCTATGTGTCACCAAGATCAATCTAGGAGATCCTAGCAACGAGAGAGAGGGAGTGCATCTTCATACCCTTGAAGATCGCTAAGCGGAAGCGTTACAAGAACGCGGTTGATGGAGTCGTACTCGCGGCGATTCAAATCGCGGAAGATCCGATCTAGCGCCGAACGGACGACGCCTCCGCGTTCAACACACGTACAGCCCGGGGACGTCTCCTCCTTCTTGATCCAGCAAGGGGAGAGGAGAAGTTGAGGGAGAACTCCAGCAGCACGACGGCGTGGTGGTGATGGAGCTCGTGGTTCTCTGGCAGAGCTTCGCTAAGCACTACGGAGGAGGAGGAGGAGGAGTTGGAGGAGGAGAGGGCTGCGCCAGGCAAGGGGTGCGGCTGCCCTCTCTCTCCCTCACTATATATAGGGGAAAGGGGGGGTGGAGGAGGTGCCCCAGGGTTCCCTAGGGGAGGGGCGGCGGCCACAGGGGAAACCCAAGATGCGTTTGGGCGCCCCCACCCCTAGGAAACTTGCCCCCCAAGCCGGGAGGGGCGGCTGCCCTAGGGGAGGCGCCCCCACCTCTCTAGGTTACGTGAGAGGGGTTGGGAGGGGCGCACAGCCCCTTAGTGGGCTGGTGTGCCCCCTCCCCTTGGCCCATAAGGCCCCCCAACGCTTGCCGGGGCCTCCGAAACACCTTTCGGTCATGCTGGTCGTCACCCGGTACTCCCAGAACAATTCCGGACTCCAATACCCTTCGTCCAATATATCGATCTTCACCTCCGGCCATTCAGGAGTTCCTCGTCATGTCCGGGATCTCATCCGGGACTCCGAACAACCTTCGGTAACCACATACTATTTCCCATAACAACTCTAGCGTCACCGAACCTTAAGTGTGTAGACCCTACGGGTTCGGGAACCATGCAGACATGACCGAGACACCTCTCCGGCCAATAACCAATAGCGGGATCTGGATACCCATATTGGCTCCCACATGTTCCACGATGATCTCATCGGATGAACCACAATGTCGGGGATTCAATCAACCCCGTATACAATTCCCTTTGTCAATCGGTATGTTACTTGCCCGAGATTCGATCGTCGGTATCCCTATACCTTGTTCAATCTCGTTACCGGCAAGTCTCTTTACTCGTCCCGTAATGCATGATCCCGTGACTAACTCCTTAGTCACACTGAGCTCATTATGATGATGCATTACCGAGTGGGCCAGAGATACCTCTCCGTCATACGGAGTGACAAATCCCAGTCTCGATTCGTGCGAACTCAACAGATACTTTCAGAGATACCTGTAGTGCACCTTTATAGCTACCCAGTTACGTTGTGACGTTTGGTACACCCAAATCATTCCTACGGTATCCATGAGTTGCACAATCTCATGGTCTAAGGAAATGATACTTGACATTAGAAAAGCTCTTAGCAAACGAACTACATGATCTTGTGCTATGCTTAGGATTGGGTCTTGTCCATCACATCATTCTCCTAATGATGTGATCCCATTATCAATGACATCCAATGTCCATGGTCAGGAAACCATAACCATCTATTGATCAACGAGCTAGTCAACTACAGGCTTACTAGGGACATGTTGTGGTCTATGTATTCACACATGTATTACGGTTTCCAGTTAATACAATTATAGCATGAACAATAGACAATTATCATGAACAAGGAAATACAATAATAACCATTTTATTATTGCCTCTAGGCATATTTCCAACACGTACTATGTTCGCCGTCCGCTGGCTCGTCCTGCTCTGTTGCTGGGTCCATGTGGTCATTGTTTCCTCTGGAGTCGACTGGGGTATTATTTTTTCTTGCGCTGTTATCGCTGTTTTTGCCGAGGCAGGATTTGGAGCGGCGCCTACGCCGTCGCTTTGGTTGCTTCTCGAGGGAACTATCCTTCACTGCATCCTTCCGTTCCTCGTCATTGTTTTCTTTGGGTGTATCCACCATATATATATCGTGTGATGAAGTGGTTGTCCATCGCCCTGTGGGCGGTGGTTCCTGTTCCTCTCCTGCATCGTCGTCCATACCGTCAATGTCTTCGGAGTTGAAATCGAGCATGTCGGTTAAGTCGTCGACAGTGGCTATTAAGTGGGTGGTGGGTGATGAACGAATTTCTTCGTCGTCCGCTTCCCGCTCGAGCCGGACATAGCTCGGCCAAGGGCCTCCTGACAAGGAGAGGGACCTTAAAGAATTTAGCACGTCGCCCAAGGGCGAGTGCTGAAAGATATCCGTGGAGGTAAACTCCATGATCGGCGCCCAATCAGATTCAATAGGCGTGGACGCAGGAGGTTCAGAGCCTGTGGCCGGGGACGACTCCAAGGATCCGTCGACACGGGTCTCATAGGGGGTGCAGTCAGTATTCGGCTCTATCGCCACTGAGTGTGCGGCCTCCGAGGCGGGGTCCATCCACCTGTCCTTGGATGACACGATCTGCTCTGGATCGAGGGCCAGAGTAGCCACAGGTGTGATCTCCCGAACACCATCCGATGACAGAGCTAAGTCGTGCTCATCGTGACTGTGCGGCGCACCTCACATGGGTTCAAATCCGCCGAAGATCAAGTCTCCGCGGATGTCGGCAGTATAGTTCAAGCTTCCGAACCTAACCTGATGGCCAGGGGCGTAGCTCTCGATCTGCTCCAGATGGCCAAGCGAGTTGGCCCGCGGTACGAAGCCGCCGAATACGAAGAGCTGTCCGGGGAGGAAAACCTCACCCTGGATCGCATCGTTGTCGACGATCGAAGGAGCCATCAAGCCTCTATTGCGACGGCACAGTGGAACTCTCAATGTCGAAACCGGCGGATCTCGGGTAGGGGGTCCCGAACTGTGCGTCTAAGGCGGATGGTAACAGGAGGCGGGGGACACAATGTTTACCCAGGTTCGGGCCCTCTCGATGGAGGTAATACCCTACTTCCTGCTTGATTGATCTTGATGATATGAGTATTACAAGAGTTGATCTACCACGAGATCGTATAGGCTAAACCCTAGAAGCTAGCCTATGATTATGATTGTTGTCGTCCTACGGACTAAACCCTCCAGTTTATATAGACACCGGAGGGGGCTAGGGTTACACAGAGTCGGTTAAGGGAGGAGATCTACATATCTGAATTGCCAAGCTTGCCTTCCACGCCAAGGAGAGTCCCATCCGGACACGGGATGAAGTCTTCAATCTTGTATCTTCATAGTCCAACAGTCCAGCCAAAGGATATAGTCCGGCTGTCCGAGGACCCCCTAATCCAGGACTCCCTCAACGGCCGACGGACTAGTGAGCCGTTAATGGGTATAAAGCGATACACTATTCATTATGGGCCAGTTTCACCACGGGTCGTTAATGGGCCAAGAGTTACAAAGGGCCTCATATGGTGAAAGTGCAACTAATCCCTGGGTGGTTTTGGTAATTCTTAACAACATATAGCTCATTGAACTAATATTTTTTCAAGATAATCATTTCAGAAAGTTCAATGATTGGCATGGCATGGACTAGAGATGTGGACCCCTCAAAATGCTAAGGACACATATTGGCAAAAGCCCAAGACTCTACTTTTTCATTTTAGTGATCCAAGATCACATTGAGTCCATAGGAAAAGCCAATACTATTGAAACGGGATTAGGTGTTGCTTAATGGCTTGCTTGCTCAAAATGCTTAGTGATATGCTCCAAAAGCCCTCAACCACTTTCTCATTTCCACATATGTCCTAAACCTAAAGTTAAACTCGGCCCCAGCGATTTGATCCATCCGGCGCACCGGGTTCATTTGGCATAGCCACTGCCAGAAACCCTAATCGATTCAGTCTCACCGATAGGGATCTCGGTCTCACAGAGATGGGATTGCAAACTCTCTATTTCCCTTCATAACATTTCGGTCTAACGGAGATGAGCGATCGGTCCCACCGAGTTCGCAATGCAAACTCTCTCTTTCCTTTTCGTAACATTTTGGTCTCACCGAAATGAGCGATCGGTCCCACTGAGTTTGCCTGACCAACTCTCTGTTTGCCTATTACTGAAATCGGTCTCACTGAGTTCATGTGATCGGTCTCACCGAGATCAAGTTATGCCCTAACCCTAACATATCGGTCCCACCAAGTTCATCATGCCGATCCCACCAGAAAGCCTAACATTCACATTTTGACCCAAATCGGTCCGACCGAGTTTCACTATTCGGTCCCACCGAGTTTGGTAAATTGTGTGTAACGGTTAGATTTTGCGTGGAGGCTATATATACCCCTCCACCCTTCCTCCATTCATGGAGAGAGCCATCAGAATGTGCCTACACTTCCAACATTCCTTTTCTGAGAGAGAACCACCTACTCATGTGTTGAGACCAAGATATTCCAATCCAACCACAAGAATCTTGATCTCTAGCCTTCCCCAAGTTGCTTTCCACTCAAATCATCTTTCTACCATATCCAAATATGTGAGAGAGAGTTGAGTGTTGGGGAGACTATCATTTGAAGCACAAGAGCAAGGAGTTCATCATCAACACACCATCTATTACCTTTTGGAGAGTGGTGTCTCCCAGATTGGTTAGGTGTCACTTGGGAGCCTCTGTCAAGATTGTGGAGTTGAACTAAGGAGTTTGTAAGGGCAAGGAGATCGCCTACTTTGTGAAGATCTACCCAAGGGAGGCAAGTCCTTCATGGGCGATGGCCATGGTGGGATAGACAAGGTTGCTTCTTCGTGGACCCTTCGTGGGTGGAGCCCTCTGTGGACTCGCGCAACCGTTACCCTTCGTGGGTTGAAGTCTCCATCAACGTGGATGTACGATAGCACCACCTATCGGAACCATGCCAAAAATCTCTGTGTCTACATTTTGTTTGCTCCCTCCAAACTCCTCCCCTCTACCTTCATATGCAATGATTTACATTCCGCTGCTATACTCTTAGAATTGCATGTGTAAGTTGATTGCTTGACTTGTGTTAAGTTGCTAAAATCTGCCAAGACATCAAATTGGGAAAAGACTATATTTTTATTTGGTCAAGTAGTCTAATCACCCCCCTCTAGACATACTTTCGATCCTACAAGTGGTATCAGAGCTTTGGTTTCCATTTACCTTTATTTCCATAGCTTTGGTGATCATAGCCTTGGTTTCACAACCTAGGATAGTATGGCGTCTAGCAAGGGAAATTACCATCGTAGATGTCTTTACTTTGATGGTACTAATTTTGCTAGTTGGAAGCATAAGATGAAAATGCATATTCTTGGACATAACCCTGCCATTTGGGCTATTGTGTGTATTGGCTTGCAAGGTGAATTCTTTGATGGGAGAGAACCGAATCGTGAAGCTACCGCGGAAGAATTGAAGATGCTGCAATACAATGCTCCAGCTTGCAATATCCTCTTCAATGGATTGTGCCCCGAAGAATTCAACAAAATCAGCCGTCTTGAGAATGCAAAGGAAATTTGGGATACTTTGATGGATATGCATGAAGGTACCGACTCCGTCAAGGAATCCAAATTGGATGTGCTTCAAAGTCAACTTGACAAGTTCAAAATGAAGGATGGTGAAGGTGTCGCTGAAATGTACTTTAGGCTTGCTCTCATCACAAATGAGATTGCAGGCTTAGGAAGTGAAGAGATGACCAATAGATTCATCATCAAGAAGATCCTACGAGCCTTGGATGGAAAATATGATACCGTGTGCACATTGATCCAAATGATGCCCAATTACAAAGATCTCAAGCCAACGGAAGTCATTGGTAGAATTGTTGCTCATGAGATGTCACTCAAGGATAAAGAAGAGCTTCACAACAAGTCTAGTGGTGCTTACAAAGCCTCATGTGATGCTCCTACATCATCAAGTGAGAAACTAGCCTTCAATGAGGAATTGAGCCTAATGGTGAATAACTTGAACAAGTTCTACAAGAGTAGAAGCAAAGAAAGAAGTTCCAAGTCAAGATCCTACAATGACAAAAGAACTTCTAGTCGTGAACGTAATTGCTACAATTGTGGAAGATCCCGACACTACTCCAATGAGTGTACGGCTCCCTACAAAAGAAGAGAAGATTCACCTAAAAGGAGAAGCAAAAGAGAAGAATCACCTCCAAGGGAGAGAAGGAGTAGAGATGATCGTTATGAACGAAGAACCTCTTGCTGAAGCAGGGATTCAGAAAGGAAGTACAAGTCATCAAGGAGCTATACAAACGAACACATCAAGCTCATGTTGGTGAATGGGTATCCGGTTCGGACTCCGACCACAACTCCGAGAGAAGTTATCACTCCGACTCCGAATATACTCAAGATGAAGGTGTTGCCAGTCTAGCACTTGTGTCAACCAACTCCTATGGAATATTTGACTCACAAAATGAAGGAATTGGAAGATGCTTCATGGCTAAAGGCCCAAAGGTATCACACCCCGAGTATGTTGATTTCAATAGTGATGAAGATTATTTGCTAGGTGATGATGATTTACTTGTTGACAACTCTACTAATGAAAACTACGATGAACATACTATTAATCATGCTAATCAAGATAAAACGAATGATGATGATAAGAAGGAGATTGAGCGTCTAACTAAAGAACTAAACACTCTTAAGTTAGCTCATGAAACTACCTTGGAAGATCACCGAGAGCTTTTAAAGACTCATGAGAAGCTATGCTTTGAAAAGCTCAACCTAGAGCAAGAGCATGGGTTCTTAAAATCAATCAATGATGATCTTCGTAAGAAAAGTTCTTCTTACATTGCCAAGCGTTTACTCTTGTCTACTTACATGCCACAAGTAAAATCTAGCAACAAGAGTAAGAAAGATTCTTCTTCTAGTAGTAACAATAATCATGCTAAATCCAATATTGTTGCTTCTAGTAGTTCTCTTGATTCTAGTAATGATTCTCTTAGCCAAGTTACACTTGAGCAAGGAAATATCTTATTGAAGGGAATTATAGAGAAAGGTGTTTACAAGAGCCTTGCCGGAAGTAAGCAATTTGAGGAAATTGTACGCAAGCAAGGAAGGCACCGGTAGAATCAAGGTGTTGGTTTTGAACGAAAGTTCAATGCCAATGGAGTTGAGTGGGAAGAAGATCAATACCCCAAGACAAAGTTTGTTCGTCAACAAGAGAAGTACGATCCTACTTACTTCAAGGGAACACAAGCTCAAGATGATCTTCCACCACAAGCTAAAAGGCAAGGACAAGCTTCAAGAGGAGATTGATGCATTTGAAGAAGCTCCTAAGGCCTTGGTCAAGTGGGTTCCCAAGACTACATCAAGTTCTACGTCATCAAGTACGACTACAACTCCAAGGATTCCCATCAATTTGATGAGGATCCCGAAGAAGAAGAACTAGAGAGTTCTTGAGGGTGACTCCGCCAACACACTTCACTCATATTTATTTTGGCAAGGACAAGTGCAAACAACTTCTACATCTTGCACTAGTTCAAGGAGTCACAAACCCTCTTGTTGGTAAGTCAAGGGACAAGGTAACCTAATGCTTTCATGGACATCATCTTGTGTGTACTTCACTCTATGTCTATGGATATATGTCGGATTAAGGGTTCCGCAGACCCTTGTGAGGTTTGAACTCTGGGGTGCGTGCAAAGAACTCATCCTCCCCAGTCTGCCTGCTCACTGAATCCACATCCTAGCTAGACGAACCCAACGAACAAGAGACACATCAGTTTATCCTGGTTCGGGCCACCTTGTAGTGTAATACCCTACTCCAGCTTTGTGGTGGATTGCCTCGAGCGGTTGAGGATAAACTAGTACAGTGGTTGAACAGCCTCGGGAGGTGAGGTGTTCTTGAGATCGATGAGCTGATGGGTGTGAGGGTGATCTGAATGATCTGTCCCCCTCTATGGTGGTGGCTAAGTCTTATTTATAGTGTCCTTGGTCCTCTTCCCAAATGTAGGCGGGAAGGGATCCCACAACGGCCGAATTCAAAGGGAGACAACTAGTACAAGTTATCCTGACAAAAGTAGTCTTCGCCTACAAAAGCCTCTAGTGGAGATGCCGCGGTGGGCTCCGCGATGACCTTCGTTCTGCCGTCCTGGCAGTCTTGGTCTTGTTGCACCGATATGGAAACCTTTGCTGATTCCTCGGGACTCCGCGCCTGCGCTATCCTCTTTAGCACCAAAGAGGAAACTGGTACACTGCACCCGCTGGCGCCCGCCTAGCCTTGGTCACCATGGCTCTCGTCATATGAACCTTGTGAGGCGCAACTTGCATAGATATCTCCGCTCCTCGGGAGCTAGCCTCGTGAGGCTACGCCCCCAGGGAGGTCTTGATGTCGTCCGCCTAGCGAGGCTTGGCCCCTCGCGAGGGTCTTGGGTTGTTGTTGCTGAAGCTGGGTCGTACCAGGTCGTTGACGGAGCCATGCCGTGGGCGGCACGCAGGCAAGTCTGGGTACCCCCGTTCCCAGAACGCCGACAGTAACCCCCGTGCCCAAGGCGTGCTCGAACTTGGCTTCGAGGCGAAGCTAAAGGGCAAGTGTGGAGCGCTGCGGGCCCCAACCGCCTGCGGCCTTGGTTGAGGCGTGGCGATTGATGAGACGTGGGTGCCTCTGCTTCCCTACGCTGCCTTGGCAACCGTTCGAGTTGATGAGACCCTGCTGCATGCAGAGAAAACCATCATTACGTGCGATTGTGGAGGCCGGCGGTTGGCCTTCCTCTGGCTATAAATGAGGGGAGGGGCAGAGCCCCCTTTCTCATCTCCGTCTTCTCGCCACTCGCTCCTTCTTCTTCTTCCTTGTCTCGCCATCTTGCTGTAGTTCTCATGGTGCCAATCAGGAGGTTCTCCACAGCGGAGAAAGGGAAGACCCCCCGTGAGGAGAAGGGGCCGCTCCCATCGAAGAAGAGGCTCAGCCGCCCCCCCCCTCGATGCCGGCGAGAGGCCGGACGTGACGCTGCCTTGGTACGAGCGGCCTCCGCCCGGCTTCCCGCTTCCTCTGTACGCCCAGGCGCAAGGCTCCGGAGAAGGCGGCAGCGCCCAGCACCGCACGAGCCACGGCCGTGGGTGCCAGGCTGAGGTCGCACGGGCTGCCGGCTCGCGTACCCACGCCGAAGGCTCCTCGCGCGAGTTCGTGGTGTGGGCGGCGATGCCGCCGCGCACGTGGATCCAGCTCCCGCGGTTCTTCGCCGAGGAGATACCGCTGAGGGGGCCACTTGAGCTATCGCTGCAGCACACCGGGTGTTGCAGCCTCGCCATGGGGGCAGAGGTCGAGGTCGTCCCCCCGGGTAAAATCTTCATGACCCGAGGGTGGGGCAAGGTCGCCCGCACGTGCCATGCGGAGGGGGCCCTCACCATCCACTTCGAGTACGACGGCCCCTCCACGTTGGTCTTCATGGTCTTCGACAAGGAGGGCCGCCACCTGGAGTGTTGCCTTGGAGGAAGCGGCCTGCGCGACGCGGCTGCGGGCACCAAGCCTGCCTCCGGTCCTGCCGCCAGCTCCTCCAGCAGCAGTGACGACTCCTGGGAATCCAGCGACTCTCCCGAGCCCAGTGAGTCCCCGGAGTCCAGCGACGACAGCTATGTGGAGCCAAGCTCTCGCCGTGCCCGGAGCGCGGCAGCGGCATCCGTCCGGCGTCGACGATGATCTGGATGGGGTTGGCGTCGGCATCACATGGTCCACTGTTGATGACGGCGTCGACGGCGATGCCCGTAGCCAGGGTTCCTTGAAGTTTTCTTCTTTTATTTCCCTGTGCGGAATCGTGACAAACCCCGTGGGGGTATGTAAGAAAAATTGTAGTGCTTTTGCTCCAATGTTTATTACTCCTAGTATAAGGTTGCAGTTGTGTGTCTTGCTTCGACATATTCCCCCCTTTTCATTCTCGTGGTAGCTTAGCGCTCTACGCCGGCAGGTCCCAGTCCCCAGGCAGGCTTCGGCCGTCGCTGGTATGCTAGGTCGCGATGCCGTGGTCAAGGCCAGGAGGTGAGCGGCCTGAGGTTCGGTAAGAGCTCCTGAGGAGCGATGCTCAAGAGGTCCCCTTTGGCGTGCAAATAGCTCCCTGAAGGCCGAAAAGGGAAGCGGCATTGCCGGAGCGAGGTTGTGAGAGTCGAAAATTCCAGACAGCGGGCTCATGCTAATATGTATAGGTGACTTATCTTAATGAGCCTGAGGCGATTCCTTTGCGTGGAGCCTTATTGTGCTTTAGCGGTGATGCTACCAGGTAGGGCTCACGATGGCCTCCCCTTTCTTCGTTCATCTAAATGCTCTGCATCCTCGGGTCCCGACCCTCGAGCGAGGCTCAGTCGCCGCTGGTATGCCAGGTCGTGATGCCGTGGTCAAGGCCAGGGGTGAGGGCTGGAGAGTCGGTAGGAGCTCCTGAGATGCGGTGCTTAGGAGCCCCCCTTTAACGCGCAAGCGAATCGCGTAAAAAAGGGATGGCCAGCGGGGCCACCTATAGTTAAGCTCTGGAGATTCCTACGGGTTAGTCCGAGAGGAGAATATAACTCATAATCGCGTTTGCTGTCCTGCTGCTGATCTTTCCGCAAGTAGATGAAGGCACTGAGGATCTGGTGAGGTGACGTGCGCGGGGCGGGCTGTGAGCCAGAGCTCGATCTCTCAGATTTGTCAGCATTGCAGGGATGGACACGAGCACAAGCGTCGTGGCAGCATGTGTAGCCCCCGTTGCGGGATGAGCAGGAGGCCGGTCAGCAACGCGGGAGGCCGCGAAGGGCAATAAACAATAGGCAAGCAGGTGATAACATAAATCATCACATGGATAAGGTGGAGCTAGTTCTGATAGATGCAAGAACGATACATGCCGCAGGGACAAACCCACGCGGCCTGGGGATGATGCAGCTCGAGGGACGCCCCTAACAGACTAAATCAAAGACGCGAAAGGATACATGTCACAGGGACAGGCCCATGCGGTCTGGGGATAATGCAGCCCGAGGGGCGCCCCCAACTGAATAAACCGGAAAATGTCACCTGGCACCGTTGCTGAAAAGATGCTGAAGTAGCTGAAGACGCGTGCTGAAGAAGTTGCTCCTCATGACCCGCCTGGGTCCTGAACCTCGAGAGGATCTGGAGGCTCAGGGGGCTCGTAAAGAACCGTCGCCATCTCCGCTAGGACCGCCTGGTGCCTGGCCTCCTGAGCCGCCATCATGCTCTGTAGGCGGCGCTGGAAGGTAACAGCCGCGTTTGGCAGGCCGAAGGGCATGCGAACGTAGCTGTGAGGTGGGCCCTCACACCGACCAACATGCAATGGCCAGAAGCGCTCCTGGGATGTGGCCCTGTTGAGCCCTGGAATGTTGACGCACCCGCGTAGCTCCTTGTCCTCGCCAGGACAAGGAGTCGCGCCAGGTGGTGGGCGGCGGTCGCCGCGCATGGCTCTCGCCTCTTGAAGCTCCTCGGTCGCCTTGGTGATGAACTCCTGAGCACCTGACACCCTGTGCTTTCTGTCCTCGTGGGGGAAGCGCGCGCTGAAGCACGCCTCCACGTGGTGCCCGAGCGCCTCCCTCGTGGCATTGGCTAAGTCAGAGGCCCTCCAGAAGAGAGCCCCCAAGCCCAGCCTGAGAGGGGCGCCGGGTGTGCCTTCCTATGCGAGAGAGGGAGGCGCCCCATCCGTCGGCGCAGGTCCTGACGTGGTGCCGCTGGACACACCACTCTCCCGAGGCTCTTGGCGGAGGAGCTATTTCTTCTTCTTGGGGACAGCCTCAGGAGGGTAGACAGCACCTTCGTCATCTGGGTTCTCGACCACTGCAGCCTGGTAGGCGCGCTCGAGGGAGCACACCGTGTCCTTCTCCTTGCAGGCGATCGTGATGATGTCGCGGTTCCCTGGCATCTTGAGGACATTGTAACCATGATGAGTCACCGCCATGAACTTGGCCAGGGCTGGATACCCAAGGATGGCATTGTACGAAAGGAGGATGTGGGTGACGTCGAAGTTGATGAGCTCTGTGCGATAGTTGTCGCGCTGGCCGAAGTGACGGGGAGGCAGATCTGCCCTATCGGGGTGGTGGAGCCGTCGGTCACTCCTGAGAAAGGCTTGGTGGGCTGTAGCTGGTCATAGGGCACCTGGAGTCGGTCGAACGTCTCGATGGAAAGAACATTGAGCCCTGCACCACCATCAATGAGAGTCTTGGTGACGAGGACGTTGCTGATGACGGGCGAGCAAAGCATCGGGAGGGCGCCAGCAGTTGCCGCGCACTTGAGCTGGTCGGACGAGCTGAAGGTGATGATGCACTTGGACCACCTGAGCGGGCGCGTGGCCTCGAGCCTGGGGAGGGCCTCGTTCACCTCGCGGGCAAACTGCTTAAAGATGCGATGAGAGGCTGGGGCCTGAGCACTGCCCTGGATGCAGGCGATGGCACGAGGCTCCTGGAAGCCCCCAGCCCCCTCGTCATGGTGGTGGTCGTCGTTCCTTCTTGGTGGTGGTGCCAGCGGAGGGAGGCCGGTGTTGCCATGAGGACGGTCCTCACGAGGCTGATTTCTCCAGGGGCCCTCGCGAGGCTGGCCCTACCAGCGCTCCTTGCGAGGCTGATCGCGCCACTCCTGGCATGGGCCGCGGTCGTCCGAGCGTCCTCTAGTTCGGCCTCCTCCGCGGCTATAGCCTCGATCACTGTGCTCGGGGCGACGACCGAGGCGCCAGGCGCGGATGGCCCTGAGCTCTTTAAAGTCATTGGTGTTGTGGCTGTGCATGTTGTGGAAGACGCAGAACGGACGGCTGCCCTTGGATGACTCTGGGTGCTCACAACCGCGCTTCATCTCCGGTTCTGCCGCAAGCACAGCCGGTCCCTTGCGCTTCACGTCCTTGACCTTGGCCTTCTTGTCTTCTGGATCAGCCCCCGGGGGCTCCAGGAGGAAGAGGCGACCCTCCTCAGCTCTCGCACACTTGGTCGCCATGTTGAACATCTCCAGAGCCGTGCACAGGTCCTCGTGTATGGCGAGCTCCTCCTTCATCTTGATGTCACGGACGCCATCAGAGAACGCCGAGATGATGTCGTCGTCCGAAACCTTGGGGATCTTGAGACGGACCCTGTTGAAGCGCTGGATGTACTTCAGCAGGGTCTCCCTTGGCTGCTGCTTGATGCGCCGCAGGTCACCCGCAGCAGGCGGGCGGTCGCGAGTGCCCTGAAAGTTGGCAACGAAATGCTCGCGCATCTCGCTCTAGGAGGAGATCGACCCCACGGGCAGGTTCAGGAGCCACGAGCGCGCGCCATCCTTGAGGGCCATGGGAGACCAGTTCGCCATGACCTTCTCGTCGCCGTTGGCCACCTAGATGCTCAGCTCGTAGAGCTGCAGGAACTCGGCAGGGTCGGGGGTGCCGTCGTAGCGTGGAGGCAGGTCGGGCTTGAACTTCCCTAGCCACACGACGCTACGTAGCTCGGGAGTGAAGGCACGGCAGCCCGCGGTAGTCACGGGAGCCCGTCGTGGAGGTGGAGCCTGATCTTAGCGCTCGCGCACCACCACCACAGGCGGCGCACGGTCTTGACATGGTGGTGCTGGGAGCGTAGGGGCATCTTCTTGCAGCCGCCGGACCTCCTGGCAGCTTTCTTCTTCACGCACGGGCGCCCTGCGCGGCGGGTCGCGCCATGGGGCCGCACGCCTTGGTCGGAGGATGCCTTCTTGACGGGAAGGTGGCAGAGGTGCTCCATGGGCTACGTCGCCCGCGGCTGGCGGCGGACGAGGTACTGAGAGAGACGGCGCAGGAGAGCCCCCACCGTTGCTGACAATGTCGGCGATGCGGTCCAGCCAATCTTCGTAGAAGTCATCGACGGGACGGTAGCGCAGGAGCTTGCGCGCCATGAGCAGTGCGGCCTACGCGTCTGCAGGCCCGTGACGAGCGTGAGACGACAAACTAGCCGCAGTGAGCGACGGGGAGGCCGTGTGTCCATCACGTCGCACGGAGGGGTGCAGCGACAAAGCTAGCTGCTCGTGCCCCGCCGGGCCGGTGGCGTCGTTGGTGGCAGGCGATGGAGAACGACGGGGAGGCCCGCCTGCGAGCGGCGAGGACGGCCCGACGGTCAGCACGGGCTCGATGGGTGTCAGCCATGGAAGCGGTGGAGCGGCGGCGACTCGATCGGAGGAAGGGCTCCGAAGCACCCCTACATGGCGCGCCAAATGTCGAATTCGGGGTTCCGCAGACCCTTAAGAGGTTCGAACTCTGGGGTGCGTGCGAAGAACTCGTCCTCCCCAGTCTGCCTGCTCACCGAATCCACAACAGTTTATCCTAGTTCGGGCCACCTAGCGGTGTAATACCCTACTCCAGCTTTGTGGTGGATTGCCTCGAGGGGTTGGGGATGAACTAGTATAGTGGTTGAACAGCCTCGGGAGGTGAGGTGTTCTTGAGCTCGATGAGCTGACGGGTGTGAGGGTGATCTGAATGATCTGTCCCCCTCTATGGTGGTGGCTAAGTCCTATTTATAGTGGCCTTGGTCCTCTTCCCAAATGTAGGCGGGAAGGGATCGTACAACGGCCAAATTCAAAGGTAGACAACTCATACAAGTTATCTTGACAAAAGTAGTCTTCGTCTGCAAAAGACTCTAGTGGTGACGCCGCGGTGGGCTCCGCGATGACCTCCATTCTGCCGTCCTGGTGGTCTTGGTCTTGTTGCACCGATATGGAAACCTTTGCTTGATTCCTCGGGACTCCGCGCCTGCGCTTGCCTCAATAGCACCAAAGAGGAAACTAGTACACTGCGCCCGCTGGCGCCCGCCTAGCCTTGGTCGTCATGGCTCTCGTCATATGAACCTTGCGAGGCACAACTTGCATAGATATCTCCGCTCCTCTGGAGCCAGCCTGGTGAGGCTGCCCCCAGGGAGGTCTTGATGTCTTCCGCCTCGCGAGGCTTGGCCCCTCGCGAGGGTCTTAGGTTGTTGTTGCTGAAACTGGGACGTACCAGGCCGTTGACGGAGCCACGCCATGGGCCGCATGCAGGCAAGTCTGGATACCCCCGTTCCCAGAACACCGACAATATCCTTGTTTGTTCCTTGTGGGACTAACCCATGTAGGTATTGAAAGCGCAACTCACTCCAATGGATTGCTCCAAATGATCTACATCAACATTGAGCATGCACATCTTCAACATCTACATGAAGTCATCATCGACAAAACCCAAGGTTAGTTCATCCCTCTTAGGGGGGATATCACATCTAGGGGAGCTTTACTCTAAGAATTGAGCTAAAGCAACTCTAATGATGTGAACACAACAATGCTTTATGTAAAAATGGTAACCCCATTTGTGCTTAAACGATGAGTATGACCTACGATCAAATGTTCTCATTTGACTCCTCAGTCAATATACTCATATATAGATGACCTAGTCATCGCCAATTGCTTGATAGATGCTAGAGTGTTTGTGCATGCTTTTCCACATATTTCATTTGCCATCTTATTGTGTGAGCATGTTGATTGCATATTTTTCCCATTCAAGGACATCCATTTGTTGCTTTGATTGTTTGGTCTTTTTCTTTTGCCAAATGGATGGACAAGAATGCCTAAAAACTCCCTCTAGCTATCTATGCTTTTCTTGTCTCAAACTCTATTCATGCTACATCACAAAGTTTGATCAAGTTAGATTCGAACCCTCTGGGTGAGGAGCACTCGGAGCCACCGATTCGTCATAGACTTAAACTTCCAAAACCTCCCTGTGTATTTCGGTCTGGCCGATTCACTCCTTTCGTTCATACCGAGTTCATTGAGTTGACCTAGGTTTCAATCTCGGTGCAACCGGTTTGAACAATTCGGTCACACCGAGTTGCAGTAACCGCTTGCGATTCTGCATCTCAGTGCCACCGAGTCGTTCCACTCGGTCACACCGACAGGACTGGATAAAAATACTCACGGGTCAAATTGTGGAAATTCCTTCGAAACCATTCGCCCGCGCGTATCCAGCTCTGCCAACTCGAGTCTCTCGATCGTCTCCTCATCGCCAGCGACCTCCGCGCTGGTCTCCGCCGCCGTCAAAGAAAATCTCCGCCGCCGTTGCCGCCGTAGCGAGTTCACCGTCGAGTTATGGTATGAACTCGGCCCTATGTGCAATCTTAACCTCTGATTCCTGCACTTAGATCAATGCCATGATTCTTACCACTTATGAGATTACTCTATCCAGCAAAAACTTCCTTTAGATTAGTTTTGATTCGAAAATTTAGTGTTAGGTTTCTGCCGAACTCATCTCAGACCGGCCGAGTTGTAGAAATCGGTCTCACCGATTTGGCCTAGGCCATTGCACTTGTGATTTTCGGTCTAACTGAAATTTACAAACCGGTGTGACCGAGTTCTATTCTTAGTGAAACCCTAGCAATCTCGGAGTAACCGAACTGTGTCTCGGTCTGAGCGATTCCACTAGTTTAGACTCTAATATTGCTTCGGTGTCACCGAGATTAACAAATCGGTAGCTCTGAAATGCTTTGTGTAGAAAACTAAAACTAAGTTTTTGACTCAATTGTTTCCAAAATCTTTGCACTTTGTGATGCTCATCCACTCTATCTCAACTACATCTATTCACAGGGTCAGCTTTTAGTTTGCAGTGTCAGCTATGTCAGATCATAGTGACAGTCAGAACAAGTCTGAGGAACAAGTCAACCGAGTAAGGGCACTAGTCCCTCTGGCACCTATGATGTGGGTAGGAGAAGCACCCCAAGCAACTTGCCCAAAGCTGCAACCAGGACAAGGAGGAAGAGAAACTCAGATTTTGAAGATGAAGATTATGTTGCTGTTGAGGAGGAGGTCACCTCCAAGAAAGTGTTGAAAAAGGAGTATGTGGCTGGCAATTTTACCCATGGACATGGATATCCATGGATAACTGACCCGAATGGATAGGGTTTGGATATGCCTTTGTGTCCATGGGCAGCGCCCAAACCCGACCCGATTGCTCGTGGGTAGGGCATGCATATAATCTTGTACCCATGGGTATACCCAAACCCGATCTGATAGTATGACTTAATGGGCAAAAATCCGCTATCCCTACCCGATAGTCACATGTCCCACTGCAATTTTACACTTTGTTATCTAAAAACATGCAAAAGAAACTACACAATCCTTGTTGTAAATTTTATTAGTTGACATTTAATCCCCTCTGTAACATACTCCAATGCCCCTTCCGTTATTTTTATCTCCTTGTTAAGTGACTTGTGATTCTCATCTATTAGAAAAAATAGTAAATGATATATTAGGTTGTGAGTGGACGTTTTGATTTACCATAAGTGAAGCCTAGCCTGCCATGAGGTGAAGAACGGAAGAGCTTATGTTAACATTGTGTTATTTCTTATTTATATGTCTCGAGAGGACCCAATGGATATCTAGCGGGTATGGATATCCATCGGGTTTGGACATGGACATAAATTTTCACCCATGGATTTTTTCATGGGCGGGCAAAGAGTGTCTTCATGGATATGGATATGGATTTGATATTGTTCAACCCGATCCAAACCCGACCCATTTCCATCCCTAAATATGCTACTACTGCTGCAACCAAGCCAGGTTTGCACAAGAAAGCTCCTGCCAAGAGAGTGCCTATGTCCAAAGCCAGAGCGTCAACTCAGGAGAAAGCTCAACCAGCAAGTGGAGCTGGAAAAGAAAAGAAGGAAAGGAAGAGAGGAAGATGGTGCAAGCGTGTTGATTCCATGGCTGAATTTGAGAAGCACTCATCAGATGAGGAAGAAGAAGAAGATGCAGCACCAACTCGGAAGTTGACGGGGGATGCCATCAAGTCTGGGGCTGCTCCATCAAAGCCCAAGACTGCCCCCAAAGCTACTTGTCAAGCTTCAAAGACTGCACCAAAGAGACCTACCAGGAATATACCAGCTGCTGAAAAGAACAAGGCCCCAATGCCTGAAGTGGAAGAAGAAGAGGACGCCCAAGTGCTAAGGAAATTGGAGCCAAAGATTCCTAATCATGATGATAATCATCCAGTGGCAGAAAACATGAAGGAAAGAAAGGATGAAGGTCTCAGATTGTGGAGACAATCTGACCCCTATGATGCAAGGAGGAGAACTGCTCTAGACTACAAATTTCATACTAAGGAACAATAGGACTTCTATGAGACAATTCTGTTGGATAAGAAGCCATTGTGTGTGACATGAAGTGGGTGGACTGGGAATACATTGACGACAATGAAGACCACTTCCCTGGAGTACATGAGAGCTTCAGACTCAATGGAGTTGACACCTTTGTGGGTCAGAAATTGACCAAGTGGAATGATGAGCTGGTCATGCAGTTTTACTCTACTGCTCACTTCTACCTAGATGGAAAGATTGTATGGATGACTGAAGGTACAAGGTACCAGTCTACTGTTGCTGAGTGGGCCAAGCTTATCAATGCTCCAGAACAAGTTCAGGATGACATTGATATATATGCCAAGCGCAAGAAAGATCACAATTCCATGGCCAACATGTACAAGGAAATACATGACAAGGCCTTGGAGACACATAAGCTTGGCTCAGTGTACTATCTATTGTCTGGATTGGCCACCCTGAACACCATACAGAGGCACACCTTATTGCCTAAATCAGGAGATCACAGGATGATAAGAGGCCACTCCATCAACTTGCTTCAACTATTTGATGTGCCACAGAAATTCAAGCTGATGAGCTTGATAGTTGAAACAATCAAGAGAACTGCAGCAGATCAGAAGAGATCATGTGGGTATGCTCCACACAATCAGATGCTTATCAACTCCAAGATGGGAAAAGGCATGTATATCCTGGACAAAGTGCACCTTCCCTTGAGGTCTGATCGTGAGGATAACACAATTGTCATGGATGCTTCAGATCCTACATCAGTAGAGGCTCAGGAGAAGAGAGAAAAGGCAAAAGCAGAGAAGGCGGCCAAGATGCCAAGTGCTGAAGAGGCTTCCCAAGTATTTCTCAAGTCCAAACATGACCAACTTGTCTATCTCATTCAGGCTACTTTGAGGATTGAGAAAGGTTTGGCCACCCTGACTCAGAATGAAGAGTTTCTTGAACGGATCATCGAAACAAAGATACATGATCTAGATGTCAAGGTGAGAGATATTCAAACTTCTGTGGAGAAGATTCAAGAAGAGCTTGAGGATAGGAGTGACAAGACCACCACTGATGCTTAGCAAAGGGTGCCCAGAAGACAGAGGTCTGCAGCAGTGCCAGTGACATACACTAGGGCTACAACTTCAGCTCCTGATATCAGTGCAAAGGTGGCGTGGAGAGGAGTCCTGCAACAAATGCATCTGAGGAAGACTGAGGAGCTGGTGGAGTTGCAACTGGAGGGGCTCCCGGAGATCAAGCTTAGAGAGGCGCATATCACTATGCATTTTCACGTTTTTTGGTAACTTGTTGCCAAAGGGGGAGAAAGTGTATAGATCATAGGCTGAGAGAGAGAGAGAGCTTTGCTTCTTTTTTCTATCTCTTGCTACTTATTTGTTTGCTTGTTTGCTTGATACTCTATGTTTGTGCGTGTGAGATACTTGTATGGTCATGTGCTTGATCATATTACACTTTAATGTTTGTGCTTGGATGATGATATTCTCTATCTCTCATGTATGATCATTCACACTTTGTCTTGGTGATGAGTGCATATTCCATATTTTATCATTTTGAGCGCTCCACCAAGATGTATGTGACATGGAAGAGTAACCCATGATCCTAATCGATTGTGCATTTGCATTCAAAAGCAAATTTTAAATAATGCACAAATTTAGGGGGAGCTCTTGCTTATCACATACTTCTCAAAGCGACGATGTATTTCATTCTTATTATCATTTGTCGAAGCTTTGCTCTATATGTTGTCATCAATTACCAAAAATGGGGAGATTGATAATATAACAGCATGGAACAATAAAAAATTATAGATATGTTGGAGACGTATCAGCATCCCCAAGCTTAACTCCTACTCGTCCTCGAGTAGGTAAGTGATAAAAACAAATTTTTTGATGTGGTATGCTGCCTAACATGTCATATCATATTCTTTTATTTATAGCATGGACATTTGGACTTTTATGTGATTCAAAGCAATAGTCTAGTTTTGACATGATAATTTAAATACTCAAGCATATCAACAAGCAACCATGTCTTTCAAAATATCAACGCTAAAATAAGTTATCCCTAGCCCATCATGCTCAACCATTGATCCATTCATGAAACACACTCGCATATTAGCTACACCCAATACTTAAGTACAACCATATTGCCTCCTAGTTGGTGCTTTTATAAGAGAAGATGGAGACTCAAATTCAAAATAAAAATGCATAAAGTAAAAGAAAGGCCCTTCGCAGAGGGAAGTAGGGATTTGTAGAGGTGCCAGAGCTCAAAGCAAAAAACTTAGAGATAAAAAATTTGGGAGGTGTATCCATCCCACCAACAAAAACGACTTAGAGTTCCCAACACTTTACATGCTAGATATATCATAGGCGGTTCGCAAACAGAAAATAAAGATAATTCCTTTTTCCACCATACTTTCACTTTCCATGGCTAGCCGTATCCACGTGTGCCTTCCATACCAACACTTTCCAAGGAATTTATTATTTGACAACATAAAGTAAATTCATTTTTCATTTCGGGACTGGGCATCCCTAATACCTTTGCCTTACTCTCGTGCAATGACAAGTGAATAAACACTCATCTTGAGAATAACACATCTAGCATGGAAAATATTAGCCACCCCTCATCGCTCCGCGAGCGAAACGAACACACAAAAAGAGAAGTTTAATTTGAAAATTAGAGATGACACATACAAATTTGCTTAGAACGGCAAAAGAATACCGCATATAGGTAGATATAGTGGACTCATGTGGCAAAACTGGTTTAAAGGTTTTTGGATGCACAAGTAGAGATCATACTTAGTGCAAAATGACGGCTAGCAAAGGATTGAGAAGCGACCAACCAAGAAACGGATAATCTCATAAGCAAGCATTAAGCATAATTAACACCGAATAATGCACCACAAGTAGGAAATAATTTCATTGTAGGACTATTGACCTTCGTGCTTGCATAGGGAATCACAAACCTTAACACCAATATTCTTACTAAAGCATAATTACTCTTCAACATAACTCACATATCACATCATCATATCTCAAAACTATTACTAAGAATCAAGTTTATTTTGTCCAATGATCTTCATGAAAGTTTTTATTATATCATTCTTGGATGTCTATCACTTTGGGACTAATTTTCATGTGTTGCTTTTCATAAGCTTAAACAAATATACGTGAAGATCATGAGCATAAATTTTTCTTTCTCTCAAAATAATTTAAGTGAAGGAAGAGAGAATTTCTTCAAAATTTTAATAACTCTCAAATAAATCAAAGTGAAGCAAGAGAGCATTTCTTCAAAAATACTAAGCACACCATGCTCAAAAAGATATAAGTGAAGCACTAGAGCAAGTCCATAGCTCATAAAAATTTAAGTGAAGCATAGAGAGCAATTCTAGCAAGTCATGGCATAATTTTGGCTCTCCCAAATAGGTGTGTCCAACAAGGGATCAAGACTTAAAACACAAAATACAAAAAACAAAGACTCATATCATACAAGACGCTCCAAGCAAAACACATAGTATGTGACGAATAAAAATATAGTTTCGAGTAAAATACCGATGGTCGTTAGAAGAAAGAGGGGATATCACTCGGGGGCATCCCCAAGCTTAGTTGGTTGCTCATTTTTGGATAATAGCTTGGGATGCCGGGGCATCCCCAAGCTTAGGCTCTTCTACTCCTTAATCCTTCATCCATCGTAAGATAACCCAAAACTTGAAAACTTCAATCACACAAAACTCAACAAAACCTTCGTCAGATCCGTTAGTGTAAGAAAAATAAATCATTACTATAAGTACTGTACCAAACCAATTCATATTTTTTTTTGCAATATATCTATTGTATTCCAACTTCTCTATGGCAAAAACTCACCAAAGAAAACCATAGAGCCATCAAAATAAGCACACAAGGCAAAGAAAACAGAATCCGTCAAAACAGAACAGTCTGTAGAAATCTGATTTGTTCGAATACTTATGGAACTCCAAAAATTCTGAAAAACTTGGAAGACCTGGGTAATTTGTATATTAATCTTCTACAAAAATAATTGGCATTTTATTACGCTCTGGTAAAAAATAAGAACCTGTTTCGTGAGCGCAAAAGTTTCTGTTTTTTCAGCAAGATCAAACAACTATCACCATAGAAGATCCTATCGGTTCTACTTGGCACAAACACTAATTAAAACACAAAAACACAATCATAACAGTAGCATAATTGTGCTAACACTCAAGAACAGAAGGCAAAAAGCAAAAAATAATTTTATTCATTGGGTTGCCTCCCAACAAGCGCTATAGTTTTACGCCCTTAGCTAGGCATAAAGCAAGGATCTAAGTTTTGTCATCCTTGTCCAACTCTTCAATCAAACAATTAGAATCCTTCAAAGATTTAGCATAAAGATCTTCAATAGCAATACTCCTAGGAATAAATTTAAAGATTTCATTCTTGCAAAAAGGATCTCTTATCACTTCAGCAAAATCTAGGTGAATACTAATCATCTTAAGATCTTCTTTATTACTATTACTAGAAGTTGCACCCTTGTTCTTGGTAACTTGAGTAACTTTGCCAATCTTTACAGGAGTTTTTTTGATAGTTTTAGTGGAAGCGAAAGTTGTGCTTAGATTACTAAAAATTTCTTCTAAGTTATCGATCCGAGACGGGCTTTCTTCTATTCTTTCATGGATTATGGTACCCTTTTCTTTTAACAACTTAAAAACATATCCCGCTTTTAACCGAATCTTGGTGGCAAAATTATGGATTTTTTTGCTATAATTTCCATATGAACTTCGGTGAGCATTTTCTTTTCAATAGCATCTAGTCTTTCCATAACATGCTCAAGAGTCAAAGTTGTTTCATTAATCATGAGAGGTGGTGAGCCCACTAAATTTCCCATTGCATTAAAAGCATCAAGAGAAGGACACATCAAGAAATTTCCACTAGTAATCATATCAAGGACGAATCTATACCAAGTGGTGATGCCTACATAAAAACAACGAAGAAGACAATGATAGGTTGCTTACAGATAGATATATTATGAGCATTGCAAATCCTATACCAAGCGTCCTTTAAATTTTCTCCTCCCCTTTGTTTAAAGTTGAGAACCTTGTTCTCGGGAGTGCAAGCAATAGAGGAAGAACTAACCATAACGATAATAACGGCAAACAAGATTGCACACAAAAACAGATCCAGCAAGAAAACGGCGAACGAAAAAGAGAGGCGAATAAAATGGCAAATTTTTGTGAAGTGGGGGAGAGGAAAGCGAGAGGCAAATCGAAAAAATGTAAATTGCAAGGAGATGAGATTTGTGATTAGGAACCTGGTATACTTTGAAGAACCTCCCCGGCAACGGTGTCAGAAATTCCTTTTGATGTCGCTTGAAGCTACGTCAGTAGTTCCCCAATGAGGAAGGGATGATGCAGCACAGGGGCGGTAGGTATTTCCCTCAGATATAAAACGAAGGTTATCGAACCAGCAGGAGAACCAAGCAACACAACGTAAACAGCCCCTTCACACAGATAACAAATCCTCGCAACCCGACGTGTTAAAGGGGTTGTCAACCCCTTCTAGGTACGATGCCTCAAGATAGGCAAACGGACGTGAGATAAAATTGTAGTAGATTGATAGATCGAATGCCAAATAAAATAAATAAGAATAAATTGCAGCAAGGTATTTTTGTATTTTTGGTTTAATAGATCTGAAAATAAATGCAAAGGAAAAGTAGATCGCAAAGGCAAATATATGAGAAAGAGACCCGGGGGCTGTAGGTTTCACTAGTGGCTTCTCTCGAGAAAAATAGCAAACGGTGGGTGAACAAATTACTGTTGGGCAATTGATAGAACTTTAAATAATCATGACGATATCCAGGCAATGATAATTATATAGGCATCACGTCCAAGATTAGTAGATCGACTCCTGCCTGCATCTACTACTATTACTCCACACATTGACTCCTATCCAGCATGCATCTAGTGTATTAAGTTCAGGGAGAAACGGAGTAATGCAAGAACAACGATGACATGATGTAGACAAGATCTATCTATGTAGAGATAGACCCCATCGTTTTATCCTTAGTAGCAACGATACATACGTGTCGGTTCCCCTCCTGTCACTGGGATCAAGCACCGTAAGATCGAACCCACTACAAAGCACCTCTTCCCATTGCAAGATAAATAGATCAACTTGGCCAAACAAAACCCAAATATCAGAGAACAAATACGAGGCTATAAGCAATCATGCATATAAGAGATCAAAGAAACTCAAATAACTTTCATGGATATAAAAAGATAGATCTGATCATAAACTCCAAGTTCATCGCTCCCAACAAACACACCACAAAAGAGTTACAGCATATGGATCTCCAAGACACCATTGTATTGAGAATTCAGCGAGAGAGAGGAAGCCATCTAGCTACTAACTACGGACCCGAAGGTCTACAAAGAACTACTCACGCATCATCGGAGAGGCACCAATGGAGGTGGTGAACCCCATCCGAGATGGTGTCCAGATTGGATCTGGTTGTTCTGGACTCTGCGGCGGCTGGATCAATATTTCATCGACTCCCCTAGGGTTTTGGGAATATTGGGGTATTTATTGAGCAAAGAGGCGGTCCGGGGGGCACCCGAGGTGGGCACAACCCACCAGGGCGCGCCTGGGCCTCCTGGCGTGCACTGGTGGGTTGTGCTCTCCATGGAGCACCCCCTAGGCGCAGCCAGGGCCCATTATCACTGGTGCGCGTCGGTCCTAAACAAACGGTTTTAACCCCTTTCTGCGATGGCATTTGGAACCGTCGCCAAGTGAGTGTGGGTGATAGGGGGGTCCTTCCCACACGACCCAGAAACCGTCGGGGATATGCCCTCCTGGCACACACGCTCGGCAAAATGAGGTCGTGTGCGACCGGCGAGCGCTCAAATACGGAAATACATACAGTAGAGCTAAAAAATACGATTATACATGCGAAATTGTTTCCGGTCGCAAGTACATCCCACACAGTCAGTCCCCGCTAAATGTTTCCGTTCGTATGTACATCCCACACAGTCACTCCAAGGAAAACGTTTCCGTTCACAGGTACATCACACACAATTTTTCCCGTTAAATCGTTTGTGATAGCGTTGCCATTGCACACGATGTTAATAATTTTATCGTTTGCGTTATTGAATGCATCACACACGGTGCGTAGAAGAAACTGTGTGGCAAAGGCTGTTCATCACACGCAGTTATTATGTGGTAAATGTTTGTGCAAGGTGGCCTAACGCAAACAGTTCTCAAGAGAAAGTCGTGTGTGTTGTGGAGATTGATCGCACACGTGGTGGATCCTAGTAACGTTTCTGATCTCCATGTATATCGCAGACGTTTCTCTTTCGCGAACTGTGTGCAGTGTAATCCCTAATTTAAAAATCACATGTTTTGAATTTGAAAGTAGGCAATCACTTATTTCATATCCAACCATGTTTATTACAAATATAGGTTCAACCACGAATGCATAATTCGATGCACAGGTACATATACTGAAGAACTACAGAAGCACCAAGTAAAGAATGATGAACCACAGTTGTACTAAAAACTATAAAGAGATAGGCGAAAGACATTCTAGTTGCTAGAGAAGGTGAAGCAGAATGCCCATATTGTCCCCTCCTCCATGCGTAATGCGCGCACGACTCTAGGCCAACCCCTTGTGATGGCTGCCCATCCATCCTTCGCTGTCTTCATTAGGACTTCTCGATGCTCATTGTAGTCTGGATGAAATACTTTAACCTTCATTGAGTGTCCACCAATCATGTACTTTGTGAGGTAATCTTGAGTGAATTGCTTTGGGAACCACTGGGAACGAAAAAGATTCAGACATTGTTGTCTAACAACTCATTATGGGCAGTAAAAAGAGAAGGCTGCAGAGTTTGTAGTTACCATCCTACAGCTCACTGTTGTGTTGGATAGAGCATAAACAAATAATTTGCTTGCCACCATTCGTATCTTTTTGCTAATAATCCTTATCAGTTTCCTCACTTGATGCTTGTTCATCAATATCTCATTGCCCCATACACAAAAAGGGTCGATGCGTGGATCCTTGCCAAGGGCATATGTACCTACAAGCAACAATCAATATTAGAAGCTAACTAGTGACCAGGCCTGGATCTATATGCACTACATTATGGAACGATGGGGGGAGTACAAGCCAAGGGATGAAGCTTACCTCGGCGGAAAATGGTGGCCACTCCAGTTATTGTCCTGCATAAGTAGTGGAAAGGCATGATAAGTACATCAACCTTAACATCAAACAATTATAGCAAAGGTAAACAACATCATCTCCAAATGATTGCTTGAATGTGTTGGTTTCAGCATGCTGTTAAAGCAGATATATAATGGAAGGCAATGTTACCGACAGCAGGCTTAACAGCCATCAAATATTGCAATTCAAACTGGTATTGTTGAAAATGAATAGAATGTAGGTAATGCTTAAACATCACACTGGATAAATGTGTAAAACTGAAATAAAGGGCATGTGTTAACTACACCAGGAATAACAGGAACCAAATATAGTCGTTCAAACTAGTATTGATGTAGTCGAGCGGCATAGTTCCGACTTGCACATAATGAACAACACATTGTGAATGACTGAAATAAACAAGGCATAAATGACCAGTATAACAACCAAATATAGCCATTGAAACTGGACAGAGTCTCACTGCAACCAACCTAACAAGCAAATACAGATAAACAGGGCATACGCTTGAAAACTGGACAAATGCTCACTGCAACCAACCTAAAAAGCAAATAAAGATAAACAAGGCATCTGCTTGATAACTGGACAAATGCTGAAAAAAGCAACCTAACAACCAAATACAGATAAACAAGGCATCTGCTTGATAACTGGACAAATGCTAAAAAAGCAACCTAACAACCAAATACAGATAAACAAGGCATCTGCTTGATAACTGGACAAATGCTCACTGCAACCAAACTATTCACCAAATTCAGATAAACAAGACATCTGCTCGATAACTGGAAAAATGCTCACTCCAACCAACCTAAGAACCAAATACAGATAAACAAGGCATCTACTCACTATAAACAACCAAATATAGCCATTCATGAAACTGAAGTGGACAATTCACACTTAAACATCACATAGACCTATTGAACAATACATTTTTGCATAACTGAAATAATTAAACACGGCACAGCTAAAGCACCGCACAGCAAATGCTACTACAACAAAGGTTACGGGTTGGCGAGCTAGAAGAGGTAAGATTTGCTCATAGAATGTTGCCTCACATTTCATGGACGGGATCCTTCCAGTTGGAAGAGCACAGACCCATGGTGCGCTCTCTGATTTCACAGATGGGTTGTTTTACCATGGAAGAACCTTCGCGGGTGCCCTCCTCGTGGTCGTGGTCGTGGTCGATGAGATCTGACTTGGCAATTGACGATCCCAAGCCACCGCCGTAGAATGTGTCCTTCAAAAATGACAAAATGGGCTCGATGGCGTATAAAGCTCGCAAATCCTTAACCGCTTGGCAGAGGAGATCAGCGGCAGGGCCATCGAAGAGATCGTTGGCGGTTGAACCAGAGGGGTTGGGGATGGACCACTTAACCTGTGACATGGCCCGCGTGAAGCCGTCTGTGTGGACGAGCTTGATGTCGTAGCCAGCTTTTTCGAGATATAGTAATATGCTAGCCCGCTGACAGGAAGGCTTCGGCATGGCAACATAGTCAACGTCTTCGCCGGCTTCCGCGGAGACGTGTTGCTCCGGGATCGACAGGTCAGGGCGAATGGCGACCACCTCGCCAACGTCCGCCGGAGAGGCCATGATAAACATCTTCTTGGCCGAACGCTCGTCGGGCTCCCTGGGATATGTGGTTGAGCTTAGGCTGCGACATTCTAGAGCAGGGGATGTGGATCTGGCGGGGAGGGACACCGCAGGCCTCATCTAAAAACTTAGGGGAGTGGGGCGATGGTATGGGAATCGTTGGGTAACCTGAACTTTATTATCTAAGCTAGGAGGAACGAGCAGACCGGCAGGGGTTGGCGGCGGCGCAGGCGGCAGCCGCGAGCTAGGGTTCGAAGGGGGTAGGGGGCGGGTGGGGGACTGTGGAGGGGGGTGGTGGTGCTTGAGGATACGCCGCGGCTACTGAAATGTTTAATAATGGTGGGTGGAGATGGTGGTGGATGAGGGAGGGCGATGGTTCAAATGCCTCGGCTACTGCAATTTTACTATAAGGTCGGCACTGGAGGAGTGTGGGCGATGGTTGAAGTACGGCGGCTACTAAAATTTGCGTAAAGAAATTGATGCGCGCGGGGCGGGAGTGCCCAAGATCGCGCACGATCCACTAACAATATGTGTGTGTGATAATAAGGAAAAGTGGCGCCGATCCACCGATTTTTGCAACTCTTAAGGCGGGTAGTTTGTTTTTTATATTTCTAGCTAGCTGGTCTATCGCACACGGTTCGTCCTAATTTTCAAATAAACTTACCTGCCTTTAGCTTGCACAAGCGGTGGTTTACAGCGCACTTGCATCGCACACGGTTAAGCCAGTACCTCCACTCTTTGCTCGCGCTTGCGCGGTTGTGTTGATTTCAGCGCACTTGCATCCCACATGGTTAAGCCAGTGCGCCCACCTTAATATGCTCGCGCTTGCGCGGTCATGGTGATTTCAGCGCACTTGCATCGCACATGGTTAAGCCAGTACCTCCACCTTAATTTGCTCGCGCTTGCGCAGGCGTAGTGATTCACATCTCACTTGTATCGCACACGGTTAAGATATTATACCCCGTGTCCGTTGACCGTCATCAGAGTATTTGTAGCAAAAATAACGTTAGAGAGGGTCAAAAGACAGCCACACCAGCATGTGGCCCAAATATATGAGTGAAAAGGGTGGTCTGTGATGTTCAAAATTCCAATGCACAACTTTGACCGCGCGGGCCCATGGTTGGGCGCGTCGTTGAAGATCGATGAGAGGGGCCAGAAGTCAAGAACCACCTGGAAGTGGCCAAATATATGTACGAATATTGGGGATGTTTAAAACTTTAAATACACAATGCACAACTTTGGTGGCACCTGCCTCGCAAACCCAAAAGCACCCTAAGAACCACCTAGTTAGGATATATATAATGACATAATGTCGTACCTAGCTAGGATGCTTGGCCCACCACCTCCCACTTCGTGTCAGCGGGGCAGATGCACGTAATGATTGATACTTTGGTCATACATGCATGTCGCCATGACCTACCATAAGACGGACCAATGAATCTATCGTTTGGTCAAATGACAGTTGTTGTTGTCGATAAACCGCTTGGGCTAATAGATTGAACCATCATAAAATCGCACGAGAGGGACCACAAAACCAGCACCTCTTGCATGCGGCCCAAAATGATGTACGTTGGGAAGGGGTGATGTGTGTTTTCAATATAGAATAATGTACAATTTAGGTGTGGTGCCTACCTCTCGATATAGGAAACAACCATGAAGGCAAGGTAGTTAAGGACGAGATACGCAGGGTTTGATGTAGGTCGAACCCAGCAATCCGAGCGTGTGGAGGGAATCCTGACAACGCATGAGCTCGAGCTTTGGTTGAGCGACATGTGACGGTGACCGGCCCTAACACAAACTAGGAGGAATCCATTCATGGCCGACACATAATACCCCTTATTATTGGTCAAAGGGATGATATGTATACACTCGGGGAGCCCACAGATATGCGTGTCGTCACAAAAAACCGCACAAGGGAGACGTGGTCGATCAGAAGACCCCGTATATATACACTGCATGTGGCCCGAAAATATGTATGGGTACGGTGGTGTGTGATGTGTTTAAATCCCAAATGCACTACTTTGATGGGCCACCAACTACATTACAAACCGAACACCATACCCGACTCCAAGCCTGGTTCAATACGTACGATGTTAGTTTCCCAACTTCGAGGCGGCGGCAGGGGGGTCGTCACACACACATCTATACACCTATATAGTGTGCGAATAACTTTGAAAGTTGGTCGTTGGATGAAGCCAATCCGAGAGTACAGAGATGGCAAATCGGAGCACTACTGGCCGTTGGATATCATCTACATTCCACCAGATTCTGCCACATGCATGTACAATCTAGAAGACTCCATGGTTGAACTTAAGCATAATGCACAAACCTCAAACACACAAGCACTTCTCCTTTGTTCTCTAGAATCTTCCATATCTTAATTGCCCAAACTTTTTTTTCTAAATGAATTGTCACTTTTTGTTTTTACCTTTACAATGCACAATTCCATGAATCTTAAAATAGATTTAGATTTTTTATAAAACTAATTGATTTTGGATGAGATGAACTATAAGAATTAAACGAACATATACATCATGCATATATGACTCAAAGCTTACATGCTATAGTGTGGTATTTATTCATAATTTGGTTACCAAATCTCATGCGTGCAATGCACGTGTACCTTACTAGTATCAATAGGAAACCATCATGGTCAAACCCTTCTCGTTCTGGGTCAAAGGGATAGATTGTGTGGGGCCCCCTAATTGTTGGTAAAGGATAGTATATATACCTTGGCGAGCGCACAGATATGTGCCGCGTCTATAAGCCACACAAGGGAGACATGCTCGAGAAGAACACCCTGCCCCCTATACCCTGCATGCAACCTAAAAAGGTTTATATAATCGCCATACAGGTCAAATCAATCATTCTTTAATTTTTAGAGGAGAAAATAACCCATAAAAACATAGTAGGTTTATATAATCGCCATGACAAGTCCGGTCAATCATTCTTTAATTTTTTAGAGCAAAAAATAACCCATAAAAACATAGTCTACAAATTAGCAAAACAAGGATCCCAAGGTTTATATAATTGCCATGATAGGTCATCATAGAGATATATTAGTATATCTCTATAATGACCGTGTCACAACATTTAAATGAAGATTGAGATATGCAACTTCCCACCGGGTTATCTATCCTTGGACTACTCCAGCCCGAGCACGCTTAACTTCTGCGTTCTATTCGACTAGGCTAGCGGATGGGAAGCCGGCCCTTGCTGATAACAGTTGCCTCCTTGCCATTAAGGCATTTCAAGCTATCAAAAGGGCTCAGGGTTGCCGTTCGATCCGGGAGCATCCAACAGTGCACACGTACGATCTGTGGGATTTGGGTTCTGGCCAATCAGAATGCACGACTCAAATCGCGCGCGCAGCAAAGGGGGGGCATCGGCCATAGTTTGGTAGGCACTCGGCTTCCGTGTGTGAGCCGTGTGCCATTTCAAAACATTTTTTTGGAGGGGCTATTTGAAAACATTTACATGTGCTGTCAAAAGGGATGAGGATCGCCGTTCGATTAAGGAGAATCCAACGGTGCAAACGTACAATCCGTGGGGTTTGGGTTCTGGCCAATCAGAACGCATGACTCAGATTGCGCGCGCAGAAGGGGGGTATCATACGGAAACCAACATTCGGTGAAAACCGGTGAAAACCATGAGAAAAAGATGTTTTGAAGTTTCAAAAAAAATTGAAAAAATGCGGGATGTTAAGAGGATGATGTTTTATTGCCACACAAAATTTCAAGTTGAAACACATTACGAGATGTGAGCTATGAAAAAGACAAAATCAGCGTTGAATAGTGTCGAATAGTATTGTCACTATTAAGGGCTGAATTTGTCTTTTTCATAGCTCACATCTCGTAATGTTTTTCAACTTGAAATTTTCTGTCGCAATAAAACATCATCTTCTTAACATCCCACATTTTTTTCAGATTTTTATGAAACTTTAAAATATGGTTTCCATGAAGTTTTCATTGAATATCGACTTACGTGAGTGAACCGCGTGCTATTTGAAAACATTTTGTGAGAAGAATCTCGGTTTTTAAATCCCCGTAAATCCAAAACTAAGCCGAAAATCATGAAACCTGGCATGGTGTCACGACATGGCACTTATATGTCGAGGATTTTTTTTGTCCATTATGGCGCAAGTTTTATTGCAAGCCTCTTACAAACCGGAGCTTCTCTCAAAGAAGCCTCGTGGTTCCGATAGGGAAACGTGTACCCCTTGTGGGCGAAACGTAATCACTGCCTCTTTTCGCCGTGTATTTTCTTCTACGGGCAACATGGAACGACAGGATATCCGTGCTGAAATTTAAACTTATTCAGGGTTCGTTTGGCCTTTTTATACACTAATTGAGTTTCCTAGGCATTTAATGCCCATAATTCAAATCTGAACTACAAATACATGCTCCAGTTCACCAAAATGGCTAGAAAAATTATACATGTGTCCTTGGGTGCATGTTTAGGTCCCATGCCAGGAATGGGAACGAATTACAACCGTACCGGTGTCATGGCTCGTCCTCAAACATTTCGAATCTCGATTTTTAAGTCCTGATAAATCCTAAACTCACCAGAAAGTCATCAAAGGCGGCATGGTGTCACGTCATGGCACATATATGTCGTTGTAAAAACATTGTCCAATTTGGGCCAAGCTTTATTACAAACCTCTTACAAAAATCGGAGCTTCTCTCAAAGAAGCCTTGTGGTTCCGATAGGGAAACGTGTTCCCCTTGTGGGCGAAACATAATCGCTGCCTCTTTTCTCCTAGTATTTTCTTCCACGGGCAACATGGAGCGACATGATATCCGTACTGAAATTTAAACTTATTCAGGGTTTGTTTGGCCTTTTTATACACTAATTGTGTTTCCTAGGCATTTAATGCCCACAATTCAAATCTGAACTACAAATACATGCTCCAGTTCACCAAAATGGCTAGAAAAATTATACATGTGTCCTTGGGTGCATGTTTAGGTCTCATGCCAGGAATGGGGACGAATTACAACCGTACCGGTGTCCTGGCTCGTCCTCAAACATTTTGAATCTCGGTTTTTAAGCCCCCATAAATCCTAAACTCACAAGAAAGTCATCAAAGGTGGCATGGTGTCACGTCATGGCACATATATGTCATGGTAAAAACATTGCCAATTTGGGCCAAGCTTTATTACAAACCTCTTACAAACCGGAGCCTGTCGCAAGAACCCTCGTGGTTTCGATAGCGAAACGTGTCCCCTTGTGGGCCAAACGATAATCACTCCCTCTTCTAGCCTCGTATTTTCTTCTACACGCGACACGGAACAACTAGAGATTCGCGCTAAACTTTGAAATTATTCAGGGTTCGTTTGACCTTTTCTATTCATTAATTGTGTTTTCTAGGAATTTCAATGTTCATAATTCAAATCCGAACTACAAATACATGCTCCAATGCACCAAAATGGCTAGAAAAAACGTACATGTTTCCTTGGGGTGCATGTTTAGGTCCCATGGAACGAATGGGAACGAATTCAACCGTCTCACTGTCCTGGCTTGGCCACAAACATGCGAATCTCGGTTTTTAAATATCTGTAAATCCAAAACTCACCAGGAAATTATGAAACTTGGCATGGTGTCACTACATGGTACATATAATTGTCTAATTTGGGCGAAGCTATATTACAAGCCTTTTACAAACCGGAGCCTGTCGCAACCCTCGTGGTTCCGGTAGGGAAACATGCCCCTCTTGTGGGCGAAACGATAATCGCTGCCTCTTCTCGCCTTGAACTTTGTTTTCTACAGGCAACATAGAATAACGGGAGTGTCGGGCTGAAATTTGAAACTGTTCAGGGTTCATTTTGCCAATGTATATATATTACTAATTACTAATTTTTCTATGCATTTAATGTAGTCCATAATTCAAATTTGAACTACAACCACATGCTCCAGTGAAGCAAAATGGGTGGGAAATCATACATGTGTCATTGGGTGCATGTTTAGGTCTTATTTAAGGAATGGGAATAAATTACAAACTTGTCATCGTCCTGAAACATTGAGAATCTCGGTTTTTATATCCCAGTAAATCAAAAAGTCACCCAAAAAACATGAAACTTGGCATGGTCTCATGACATGGCACATATATGTCGTGGTAAAAAAAATCGTCCAGTTTGAGAAGAGGTGCACACATAAGTAGCCAACGAAGACCTTTTCGAAACAAAAAGCTGACTCGTTAATATCGCAAACGGTTGTATTATATTAACTGTGTCGAAATTTCACCATACTCGGTGGCGTGCGTGCAGTTGTTTAATTAGACGGGACGAGCGCGAGAAGTTCGCTGTGCAGGCTCGACGGGACGTGTGCGAGCAGTCCGCCGCGCAGGCTCGACGGGACGCGTGCATCTTGTCCACCTCGCAGGCTCGACGGGACACGTGCGAGTAGCAAGGCCGCCCATGCTCACCGGGAAGCGAGCTCTTTGACCTCCATGCACTAGCCACCGCCCGCCTCGCTCACAACTTCTCCATTAATGGGTTAATTGAAGGGATAATTAGATTTATGCCCCTAGTTGTGTCCCACTCGTCTGTTTTACCCCTAATTCCCAAAAGTCACCGGTTCTGTCCAAGTCACTTTGCCCCTCTTATGCTTTTGCCCTTTGACCGTTTAACCGTCAGTTTGAAAACTTCATAACTAATTCATACTGAATCAGAAAAATGCAAATAAGATAACAAAATGTTCAGAAAAACATCACCTATATGTCAGTGTCATTTGCATTCATGAAAAAAGTGTTGGAAAGTGCACATCCGAGTTTTAGCTCTTTTGATACCACCATGAATAGTGAACTCTAAAAAAATGAAAAAAAATTCAAAAAAATATGGTGGCGAAGAACAACAAATGTTCTAAGTGCTTGCCAAGTTTCATTAGGGAACGACGTTCGTGGAAGTCGTGGCAAAAAAATAATCTATTTTGGAGTGCTGATTGTTTTTTTGCCGCGAAACCCACGAATGTTATTCCCTGAGGAAACTTGGCAGGCACTTAAAACATTTGTCATTCTTTGCCACCAATTTTTTTTAATTTTTTTGAACTTTTTTAGATTTTACTATTCATGGTGGTAGCATAAGAGCTAAAACTCGGATGGGCACTTTCCAACACTTTTTTCATCAATGAAAATGACATTGACATATAGGTGATGTTTTTCTAAACATTTTGGTATCTTATTTGCATTTTTCTGATTTAGTATGAATTAGTTATGAAGTTTTCAAACTGATGGTCAAACGGTCAAAGGGAAAAAGCATAATAGGAGCAAAGTGACTTGGACAGAACCAGTGACTTTTGGGAATTAGGGGTAAAACAGACGAGTGGGACACAACTAGGGGCATAAATCTAATTATCCCTTAATTAAAGCACCTGGACGGAGGGTGGTTTCTTGTGATCCCATGGCAGCATTTGCTTTGTTCATGTTTTCAACTCGTATTCCGCCCTAATTTAAATTGCCACATAGGGCAACAGATAATACGACCACAAATAAAATGGCAACGAATAATACGACGACAAATTTACAATGGCACAGATAATAATTGTCTTACTATTCCGGATAATTTAAAATTCCACATGCGGAAAAGCCCGGAAGACACGGGAGCAAGAGAAGAGGGAAATTGCACACAACGATCTGGGTCGCTACTGTCTCTACTCGTCGATGGATCGCCGGGGCGGTGAAATCCTCCAGCTCCTTCTTCAATTCCTCAGGACTTTGCTTGAAAGCAGCCACGGATTCCTCCACCTCCTGCTCGTGCTCGATCCGGATCTTCCTCATGCCACCCATCAGTTCCTCGACGACCGCTTTCAGCGTCATCTCTGAGGCACTGCTCTGCTCATGCTGCATCTTCCAGCCGGCGGCCTCCTCCTCCTTTTCGGCGACCAACTTGAGGAGCTTCGCATTGTCATCCATGAGTTGCTCGACGAGGCCGGTCGCCTTGTCAACCGAGGCATTGCTGATCTTGAGCAGCTTCATCAAGCCATCGACCAGCTCCTTCTGCATAGTGACGCCAGTGAGAATGTCGTCGTCATCGGCGAAGGACTTCAGGAACGCCGGCTCGTCGCTATGTCCGATGCCGTGAATGCGCTTATGAGAGCCCTTGCGTGCCCGTGAGAGCTCGTTCGAGGGCTCCGCGGCGCGCCGGGACATCTCTGCTGCGGCTGCGGCTTCGCGGCGGGACCTCTCTAGTGCTTCTGCGGCCTTGGTCTTTGCTGCCTGGTTATATGTCCACCCTAAACTCCTCCTACCGGTCATGGCGAAACGACTAGACAGAAAAAACCAGTTTTGTTGGTGATGAGGAGAGGAACTGTGAAGTAATTTTCGAGTGGGTGGTTTCTATAGCCCGGTGCTAAGTGTGAACACATATTAGTTTGATAGTTGTGAACTGATTTGCAATTACTTATTGCGTTATAATCAGCAATGTGACGAGAAACAAGGTCAAAATTTATTGATGGCAGAAGGTTAACCATGTGGTTGCTCGCCGTTGAGGCGGCCGCGGCGCGCTCCGCTCTGGCATCCCTGCGCGCGCTCTGCTCGCCGTTGAGGCAAAGTTACAATGGAAACTGTTAATAATACTTAATAATTATCTTACATATTCAGGATAATTTAAAATGCCAAATGCGGCAAGGCCCAGAACACTCACGACCTACATATGCATACAATTATAACAAAATATAAGCTAAAAGGCTGAGTTGGCGGCCTTCCGACAATGGTATTCTCGGACTCCATGATCAGCATAGCACCCTTGCGGCCGTTCACTCCAAGTGTCCCGACCCGCCTCCGCCTATGGAGCTGCTGGCACTAGGAGGCTGTTGGGGCTGCTGGACCTCTTCCAGAAGAGCTTGACAGCGTGCCATCGTGCGCATGACAACTCCACGGAACCGCTCCATTTCCATGTCTCTGGCCTCGTAGCAAATTTCGTCGATCACCCGCATCCTCAAGATATCACGTTGGGGATGTTGTACTTTGTCGGGGACGTCAACTCCACCAAGGATGCGCTCGAGCCTGGCCACCACATCATCGGGATCGAGGTTGACACGGCCGCCGTGGGCAATGATGAAGCTGCAGGCTGCCTTTGTCATGACTGAATCGCAGAGGGCCTCTGCCCATTCCTTGCGGGGCATCAGGCTCTCGATAAGCACTGGTGATGGCGCCTCTTCGGGTGGGTCGTCGATCATGCCTCCGAGCAGCTCTGGATCTTTTGCACGGTGGATGGCAAACTGCTCATCACACCTCCTCTGCAATATGTCGATTGTGCTCCCAAGGACCGTGATGCTGATATCGCTGCCGATGGGCCATGGTGCCTGCACTGGCCGATGAAGGTCTTGCTCCCCGACCTGCTTCGGCTCATTCTCCTTGCCAAAGATGTAACGCAGGTAGGCATCGACGTCGAAGCTTTGGTCGTTGCCTGGCATGCTTGGAATAAGTAATGGTAGATGGGTGGGGACTAGATCTTCGCAGAGTGTCGCGGCGGTGCGTTGCCGCCTGGGTTATATGCAGCAAGCCGTTAGCTGGTGGCGGGAAACCGGTGAGGGAATAGGCGTGGATTTTACAATTCACCCATGTGGAGCGTGGGAAGCATTCGCTGGAGCGCGGGAAGACTAAGTGGAGCACACAAACACAACCCGAATACTGTATCCGGTGCCACGTGTTATTTATCACACAAGTGTTAACATAAGGAAACGTATGTGTAACTTACTAATCATCGCACACGAGTACTCACAGACGCATCGTGTGCGATACCCCTAGCCACCGCAAGCAACTAGTTTGCATTTTACAAAGTTTTTTGTACACACAGAATCGCACACGAACTAACTGTATTAACCGTATGTGTTGTAATTTCTCATCGCAAATAGTTTGTCCAAGTGAACCGTATGCCCTATATCACACACACCTTGATCTGGCTAACCATTTATGTTGCACTCCCTAAGAGCAAACGGTTCATCAGAGCGAACTGTATGCCGTATATCACACACACACTGATCTGGCTGCCCGTTTCTGTTGTTCTTCCTCATCGCAAACAGTTCGAACGGGTTAACCTTGTGCTCTGAACCGCACACGCAACTAAACTCTGAACCGTGTTTGATGGCTCCTCCATCGCAAATGTTTTGCACCTTTTTGACGGTTTTTTACATCCCCGTTTGTGATTAATGCATCGCACACAGTTTCTTCAAAGGGTCTCCGATCGTAGTGTCGCGTTAGCAGCATCCTGCAGTAGTGTATGTTCCTTCTGGTCCAAAAAAATCTCCGTGAAGTTTCGTTGCATTTGGACTCCGTCTGATATTGATTTCCTACGATGTAAAAAACATGCAGAAAACAACAACTGGCACTTGGCACTATGTCAATAGGTTAGTACCAAAAAATGATATAAAATGACTATTAAATGATTATAAAACATCCATGATTGATAATATAACAACATGGAACAATAAAAAATTATAGATACGTTGGAGATGTATCACCTGACCAACTCTCTGTTTGCCTATTACAGAAATCGATCTCATCGAGTTCATGTGATCGGTCTCACCGAGATCAAGTTATGCCCTAACCCTAACATATCGGTCCCACTGAGTTGATCATGTTGGTCCCACCGAAAAGCCTAACATTCACATTTTGAACCAAATCGGTCTGACCGAGATTCACTGTTCGGTCCCACCGACTTTGATAAATTGTGTGTAGCGGTTCGATTTTGTGTGGAGGCTATAAGGCTATATATACCCCTCCACCATTCCTCCATTTGTGGAGAGAGCCATCAGAACATGCCTACACTTCCAGCATTCATTTTCTGAGAGAGAACCACCTACTCATTTGTTGAGACCAAGATATTCCAATCCAACCATAAGAATCTTGATCTCTAGCCTCCCCCAAGTTGCTTTCCACTCAAATCATCTTTCCACCATATCCAAATCTGTCAGAGAGAGTTGAGTGTTGAGGAGGCTATCATTTGAAGCACAAGAGCAAGGAGTTCATCATCAACACACCATCTATTACCTTTTGGAGAGCGATGTCTCCTAGATTGGTTAGGTGTCACTTGGGAGCCTCCGTCAAGATTGTGGAGTTGAACCAAGGAGTTTGTAAGGGCAAGGAGATCGCCTACTTCGTGAAGATCTACCCAAGTGAGGCAAGTCCTTCGTGGGCGATGGCCATGGTGGGATAGACAAGGTTGCTTCTTCGTGGACCCTTCGTGGGTGGAGCCATCCGTGGACTCGCTCAACCATTACCCTTCATGGGTTGAGGTCTCCATCAAAGTGGATGTACGATAGCACCACCTATCGGAACCACGCCAAAAATCTCCGTGTCAATTGCGTTTGCTCCATCAAACTCCTCCCCTTTACCTTCATATGCAATGATTTACATTCCGCTGCTATACTCTTAGAATTGCATGTGTAGGTTGATTGCTTGACTTGTGTTAAGTTGCTAAAATCTGCAAAGACTTAAAATTGGGAAAAGGCTAGATTTTTATTTGGCCTAGTAGTCTAATCATCCCCCTCTAGACATACTTTTGATCCTACATATGGGCCAAAAGACGTCATGGGCCATACATGGGCCAAAAGTTACAATGGGATGGAATCATACTGGACGGCCCAGATGATGCTATGGGACCAAATTCGGATAAGTCGTAACGGGCCATGACTTAGCGGGCTGTAAATGGGCTATACGTGAACAAGCCATTAACAAGCTTTCCGTGGGCCGGCCCGCTACCTTTTGATCAAGTCAAACGGGCCGTCCTTTTCACCGGAATGGGCCTCTGTTGAGCCGTGCCACGTGTCGACGTATCATAGGCGCCTTCGGTCCAATGAGTGGATGACATCTGTCCCAACAGTGAGCCGACACGTGGTTCCTCTGACCATTGAGAATTTTACACGTGGAAAATACCCATTGGTCCGGGCTATTAACGGGTTATCGGATCAAAACCGGAACCCGATAGCTTAACGGCGACCCGTTACGGTGGATGCCACATGTCGGTTACCCTTGACGAAAGCAATTCTTTGACACACGGTTTATCGTCATGGAAGTGGACACTTCCGTGATGATAATTTTGGTAATGTCATGGAATACTTCTACGACAGCACAGGTATGACTATCTTGATTCTGTCATAAAATCGTCATGGATGTACATGCATGGAAAAAAAGTGACCTACTGTGACAAACACGTATCATCACAGAAGTGTATTTTTTTCTAGTGTACAGAGCTACGTTCACTATCTTCATCTAGCCTTGCTGTTTCTTGAGAATCATGTGGGGAGGCTGACACTGCATTCTTTAAAAGAGCATATTTTCTCATAGTAACCCACTGGCGTGACTGTCTCATCATAAGTGATTGATGAGGGATACACAAGAACATTAGTTTGATGTAAGAACATGATTAATAGACATATGTACTAGTATGTACCAAAAACATGAAGGCATGTCATATTCAAAGGTATAATGTGTAAGCTAAGCAAATGCAATTTAACCAAATTGGAAGCAATACAAGCTAGACATCCGGCTGGAATGGTGAGCATGATCATCGAAGACGTGAGAGCCTGGTGGGAGGCGGGCTGCTTCGCCACCATCGTGGCTTTTTAGTTGGCTTCCAGGTGATGCTTGTCTATGCTAGGCTTGTCACTGGCTCGGCCAGTGCCCTGACTAGCTATTTGTCTTCTGGTGCTCCCGGGATGGTGGTTCATGTAAAAATATCTTTCCTTATCTTAATAAAGACCGACTTCAGCCTTTCGAATACAAGCTAGACACCATATGCAACATGCAACCACATATGACACCGTGAAGTTAAAGCAAGCACCTGGGATGGTGGTTCATGGCGAGCGAGATCATCAACTCCAGAGCTACGTTTACCGTCTCCATCTGCTGACACTACACCCTTTATAGCGCCGAAACGTGTCTTGCCTAAGCCCGAAGAAAGCTGGAGCTGCTTCTCTCTTTTATTTCGTGCTTCTATCAACCGGTTGGCACTTGCTGAAATACCCATCCATAAAAAACAATAGTGAGAGTATGGGTGAAGTGTGTGCAGAACTAGTGCACTGTAAACTAGCAGATAGCAGGTGGCTGAAAAATAAATGACAGGAGACATCTGATAGCTCTACAACATTGCATGGCAAACAAAATTAGATTCTACTCCATATGATTTTGTAATATATGAGCACAGGGATGGCTGGGAAATGCAGGTACTCCTCCAGCACACCACAACATGTGGTCCTATCAAAATAGCAGTCGACTGAAAATAAATAGGTCAGTCGATTTTTTTATGACCATCCAATCTACAAGGAACGGGTAGATGGCCTTCGTCTACCTCCAGCCTGTCACTGTTGATGATCTTTCTTGAACCGCCAGCGACCATCGGCCCAGACCCCTACCTCCGCCGCCCCGCCATGCTTGGCAGCGCCTGAGGGAATCCTGGATTAGGGGGTCCTCAGGTGTCCGGACTATTTGATATGAGCCGGTCTGATGTGCCATGAAGATAAAAGCAGAAGACTTTCCCCCGTGTCTGGGTAGGACTCCTATATGCGTGGACGACAAGATTAGTGTCCAGATATGTTATTCCCTTCCCCCACAAACCAACTCTGTACAACCCTAGGCCCCTCCGGTGTGTATATAAACCGGAGGGTTTAGTCCGTAGAGGCTATCAGAATTCTCATAGGCTAGACAGCTAGGGTTTAGCCATTACGATCTCGAGGTAGATCAACTCTTGTAACCCCTATACTCATTGAATACAATCAAGCAGGACGTAGGGTTTTACCTCCTTTAAGAGGTCCCGAACCTGGGTAAACATTTTGTCCCCATCGTCCCTTGTTACCATTGATCCTCAGACGCACAGTTCGGGACCCCCTACCCGAGATCTGCCGGTTTTGACACCGACATTGGTGCTTTCATTGAGAATTCCATTGTGTTGTCGATAGAAGGATTGATGGCTTGCCTTGCCATCAACAACGATATCACTTCTGGGAGCATCCTAACTTCGGGACAGGTCCTCCAACTCGGCGGTTTCACCATGGGCACCCACTCGGCCTTCAAGCCGACGGCGCCCCCCCCCCCCCCTGATCGCCATACATCACCTCTGCATCGGTCTCGAACACTCCGAAAAGATGGATCCGATAGACATCTCGTCCTTGAACGAGCTGCTAGATGTCATCGCCGCCCTGGGAATTTCAACAAACTATAACCGGATCGGTCTTAAACCCGACCAGAGGGAAATCAATCTCCCACCAATCACTCACCTGGTGGCGGTCGTCGAGGAACGAGACAAGAACACTTCTTCCCCTAAGCTGAAAACCAGCTATGTTCGGATCTCCGTACCCATCGAACCGGATACTCCTCCTTCTGAGGAGATCCTGCGTCCCCCAAACTCAGGGCCGGACTTAGGGTCCGGGGAACACTTAGATCTTTCCAGACACAAATCGGTGACCTTGGAGATTTTACAAGCTCCAAACACAATTCTGGGCCGGGATTCAGGTTTTAGCCCACCCGCCCACCACAATCAATACTCTACAAGCAATTCAGGCCCTCCAGACACATACGACCTGATGTATGTATGACAGCAACCTCAGGAGACGGTCCATCACTTTTGGGCCAGGATTCTAATTGTTAAAAACAAGATTAAAGATTGCTGCAATGACGATGCGGTCTCGGTTTTTTATCACAATTGCACCGATGAGGGAATTCAGAACGCCCACGACCGCCGTCGCATACAGAACTTCACAGAGCTATCGCATGTAGTACGGAAGTACTGCGCGATGGAAAGCACATGGAAGGCCCAAAAACCCCAATTGGAACCCGCTGCCTTTAAGCAGTACACTGCCCGGCCAAAACGGGTACACCCTTACGAGGCATTCGATCATAAGCCCGTCGACAAGAAAAACAAACCATTTGCGGGACACAGGTCCAACGAACAAACTCCTGGACAAACCCTGTCAGATACATGCAACGCCGAGCACCGAACCTTGTCAGATACATGCAACGCCGAGCACCGAACCAACTCACAGCCTTCGGGCATGTTGGGTACTCCGGCAGGTAGCTAAAAGCGGCGAGGCTATCCTCACCACCGCTACTCCAGACAAGTATTCTTCGGAGGATGACGATCTCAACGTCTTTATGGTCTTCGAGACCTTATCTTCAAATAATCGGTGCAAAAGGGCATTCCGCGACCTCGCCAAAATTAACCAAGTAGCCGCAATGAATCCATGGAATGACGTGGCGAACCAAGGACCCGATCAGTCCAAGCACCCGCCGCCTTGGTGTTAAACCCAATTGGACGGCTTCCGACTTACCAAAGTGCTCATGGACGGTGGTAGCGGGCTTAACCTCATCTACAAGGACACGCTCGACAAAATGCATATTGACAGAGCATGCATCGAGCAAAGCAATACCACCTTTCGAGGCATCATCCCCAGTCGAGAAGCATGATGTTCGGGGAAAATCAAACTTGATGTAGTATTCTGCACGGCGGAGAATTACAGGTCCGAAGAGTTGCTCTTCCACATGGCTCCCTTCAACAGCGGATATCACGCCCTTTTGGGGCGGGTCGCATTCGCACGCTTCCAAGCCATACCCCATTACAGGTACATGAAGCTTAAAATGCCGTGGCCCAATGGAATAATCACAGTTACAAGTGATCCGTACAAAGCACTCCGTGCTGGAAACAAAACCGCATCCTTGGCCCTCGAGGCACTATTTGGAGCCCTTGCGGCCAAAGAACTAACCACCTTGCGATCCACGGTGGACAAGGATGATGTGATTCTTGATGAGAGGCCTAAGTCCACCTCTTTCAAACTAGCAGATGAAATAGTTAAATTTCAAGTGCACCCGACGGATCCGAACAAAATAGCGTCCATCGGAGCACAGCTGGATCCGACGGTCGATGCTGCCCTACGAGCGTCCATGCGCAAAAATTGGGATATCTTTGCCTGGCACCCTTCGGACATGCCCGGGATCCCACGCAGACTGGCCGATCATAGCCTCAACATAATCAAGGGGTTCAAACCAGTCAAGCCAATGCTACGGCTATTTTCCGAACCCAAACGACAAGCTATTGGGGAGGAGCTAGCTAAACTACTCGAGGCCGGGTTCATCAGAGAAATCAAGCACCCGGATTGGCTAGCCAACTTGGTCAGTGTGCCGAAGAAGGATAAATCCTGGCGCCTTTGTGTCGATTTCAAAGACCTCAATAAAGCTTGCCCCAAAGACCCTTTCCCGTTGCCCCACATGGACCAGATTATTGACGCAACCGCGGGACACAACTCATTGTGTTTCCTCGATGCTTACTCCGGATACCATCATATTAAGATGAAGGAGTTCGACCAGGCCGCAACGGCGTTTATTACCCCGTACGGGCCTTTTTGTTTCAACACTATGCCTTTCGGACTTAAAAACGCTGGTGCCACTTACCAACGCATGATTCAAACATGTTTGGGAAAACAAATCGGCAAGATAATGGAAGCATATGTGGACGGCGTGGTCATCAAGACTAAATACGTCGAATCATTGGTGGACGATCTCCATCTCACATATGACAACCTCCGAACATATGACATACGGCTTAATCCGGAAAAATGTGTTTTCGGCGTTCCAACCGGAAAACTTTAAGGGTTCATTATCTCCAATAGAGGAATTGAAGTGAACCCAGCCAAAATCCGAGCCTTGTCACAATTGACCATGCCAACAGACTTAAAACAGGTCCAAAAGCTAGCAGGGTGTGTGGCAGCTTTGAGCCGCTTCATCTCCAGATTAGGAGAAAAGGCATTACCAATTTATCGACTGCTCCGATGCACCGACCACTTCGAATGGACGGATGCGGCTATAGCCGGATTGGAAGAAATAAAAACCTTATTAGCAGGCAACCCAATCCTAGCCGCCCCAAGTGTTGGCGAGCCTATGTTGCTTTACATATCCGTGACTCACTAGGTAGTGAGCGCCGTACTCGTCATTGAGCGAGAGGAAGAGGGACATAAATTTCCCATCCAGAAACCAGTATACTATGTATCGGCGGTCCTTACACCATGCAAATCTCGATACCCTCACTATCAAAAGATAGCTTACGCGGTCTTTATGGCATCCCGCAAGCTCCAACACTATTTTCAAGAGTGCTCGATCACGGTGGCATCCAAAGTACCACTCAATGACATCATAAATAATAGGGATGCCACTGGCTGCATAGCTAAATGGGTCATTGAGCTCTTACCATTTGAAATAACATACAAGCCGTGCCGAGCTATTAAATCTCAGGTGTTGGCTGACTTTGTCACTGGTGCAGAGACCTGCTATACAAACGGTTTTAACCCCTTTCCGCGACGGCGCTTGGAACCGTCGCCAAGTGAGTGTGGGCGATAGGGGGTCCTTCCCACACGACCCAGAAGCCGTCGGGGATAGGCCCTCCTGGCACACAAAATGAGCTCGTGTGCGATCTGGCGAGGCATCGAAACCCAATCGTTTCCATTCGTACATACATCCCACATGGCGAATCCCAGAAAAACATTTCCGTTCGTATGTATATCACACACAGTTTTTGGTGTGGAAACATTTGTGCAAGGTGGCCTAACACAAATAGTGCTCTGTCGGAAGCCATGTGTGATTGTTAATTGATCGAACACGCCTACTTTCTAGGAACCGTGTGGGTTGTTTGAGTTCATCGCCCACGGTGATATCTGAGTAACCGTGTGCAATAGAAAACCCAAATAAGCAGGGTAATTAGCCTATTATTGATAATCCATGTAGTAATCAAATTGATATTTCTTATAAAACACACCAGATATTTCATATTTGTATAACGACAACAAAGATTTCATAATCGAATTACATCAAATAGCTTTGGCACTCAGTTACGCCATTACACAACAGCACCAAGTTTCACATGCAACATCGAAAACCTTTGGAAAGTAGCATCATACATGGTAAATAGAAAGATGAGTCTCATTAGGGAAACTCCAGAAGCGGAAGGAAAATATTGAGTCTTCAGTGATGTTGAATGCCCTTGCAACTTTAGGCCAGTGGCTATGGATAATTGCGCGCCCAACCTTCGTCCTCTTCAGGAAGACTTCAATATTGTACCGTGGGTATTGAATGAATACCTTCCTTGCCTCTTGACCATGCAGGTGGTTTGAGAGGTAATCATCGGTGAACTGCTTTGAAAAGTACTGAAAACAAAGATATGCATAAATCGCTATTATAAATTTTGAAATGGCGCAAGGGGTACAAACAAGGTAAAAGAGTTAGTACCATCCTATAGTTGACTGATGTCTTCTTCATTGTGCAAACAAAGATCTTGCTCTTATTCGTTGCAAGTTTCTTCATCCTAACAATCTTTCTGAATTTCTTGACTTGACTGATATTCATGGACATCTCATTTCCCCATATGCAAAATGGGTCAAACAGTGGGTCTAAGCCTCTGACAGCAGGACCTACATGAGCAAGACCAAATTATAAGAAACCTAAATATTAGATTGATTCCTGCAACTGCACAATAATGTGCTATTAGCGAAAGGACCATGCATGAGCACACCTCGATGGTAAACCGCAGTGTGTCCCATTGTTTCCCTGCAACACATATAAGGAAGATCTTGATCAGGTTAACTGAGAGTTTCCATACTATAAGTAGAATATGTATTGAGTACAGCCAATTCGATTTATTTCTCACATGCATAACAATACAAAATTGTACCCACGACAAATGAAAATCAAATTCCAGAATTGAACCAAACAGTTAAATGGACAGCAGACCAAATGAACCAAAACAGTTAACTGAGCACGGCATTGCAGAATAGAAACATGTACTAGAAGATAAGACAGTTAACAAAACAAAGAATGCTTGAGAACAGTACTACAAAATGTAGCAATTGTTGGACCAAACTGTTAACTAAACATTACATCTCAGAGGACCAAACTGTTAACTGAACATTACATTTCAGAGGACGAAACTGTTAACTGAACATCAGATTGCATATTAACATTACAGAGGTCAAATCACTAGAAGGCACTAGAAGTGGCCTCGAGAAAATAGCACGAAATCTATTTTAAAGTAGACAACCGAGTGGCGGTGTCGAAAGTGGCCTCGAAGACGAGGTGCTCCTCCAAGATCTGGCGGTCGACACGCATGGCGGCCATTGCGACCTCATGCACGCGTGCGGCCGCGATTTGCTTCTCCGCTGCCAGATGCTACTGAGCTCCATGTTATACTGCATGCAAAATGGTTGTGGGCGGCGCTTAATTGGAGGAGGGGGATAGTGATTTCGGCGGAGGTGTCGCGCCGTCGGTCAGGGCATGTGGGACGGGGAAGGAGGAGGAGTGTGTGGGTGGGGTGTGGATTTCCTGACCATATCGATGAGGCCGCACAGCAAGAAGGGTCGGTGGCGAGGAGGCCGCGCAGCAAGAAGAAGGTTCGCCGGCGAGGAGGCGGCGCTGCAAGAAGAAGGGTCACCGGCGAGGAGGTGGAACTGCAAGAAGAAGGGTAGCCGGCGAGGAAGCGGCGCTTCAAGAAGAAGGGTCGCCGGCGAGGAGGCTGAGCTGCCAGTAAGCAGCAGTGAAGGTTTGAACTTGGAAAGCAAGGAGGAACAGTGGAAATGTGGCTTTTGGTGGGAGGGAGGGGGCGGGGAGATAGATATTTCCGCGGTGGCAGGAAAATTTCGCTCGGTGCTGCAAGAAGCTGGCACGCAAGTGTGGTTCAAGCGGGGGCGGTGGACTATAGATGATGAAGCTTCCTGCGTAATCTAGGCAAGACGGTGCGCCAAGATATTTTATATCGCATCCCACACTATTCTTGCTAGTAAACTATTTGTGGTATACCTGATTTTTTCATTATGTTTTGAAAGACAAAATGGTGTTACGGAGGGAAAGGATGGTGAAGTGTATGCTAGAACATTTATGTAGAGTGAACATGCAACTACATGAGTGTTGTGTTTAAATTTGGAATTATTTTGGGTTTGTTTGGCATTTTTTATGCATTAATTGATTTTCTAGGCATTTAATGTGCATAATTCAAATTTGAACTACAAGCACATGCTCCAGTGCATGAAAGTTTGTTGAAAAATCACAGGTGTGTCTTTGGGTGAATGTATAGGTCCCATGCAAGAAATGGGAATGAAATTCAAACATCTGGGCGTTGTGGCTCGGCCGGGAACATTGAGAAACTTGGTTTTTAGATTCCTGGAAGTTCAAAACTAGCCTGAAAATCATGAAACATGGCATGGTGTCATTTCATCGCACCAACATGCAGTGGTAAAAAATTGGCCACATTTGGACAAGTTTTTGGGTATAAGCTTCTTGCAAACTGGAGCTTTCTCTCGAGAAGACTCGTGGTTCCCGAGGGGGGATGTGTCACCTTTGTGTGTGAAACGATATACGCTACCCCCCCCCTTGATTTTTTTATAGAGGAAACATAGAACTATATGAGTATCGTGCTAAATTTTAGAATTATTCCGGGTTCGTTTGGACTTTCTTATGCATTAATTGAATTTCTGGTCATTTAATGTGCATAATTCAAATTTGTACTACAAGCACATGCTCCAGCGCACCAAACTTGGTTGAAAAATCACATGTGTGTCCTTGGGTGAATTTCTAGGTCCCATGCAAGAAATGGGAATGAAATTCAAACATCTGGGCATCGTGGCTCGGCCGAAAAGATTGAGAAACTTGGTTTTTTAATTCATGTAAATCCAAAACACGGCTGAAAATCATGAAACTTGGCATGGTGTCATGACATGGCACCAACATGCTGTGGTAAATTTTTTGGCCGAATTGGGACAAGCTTTGGTACAAGATTCTTGCAAACTGGAGCTTCTCTCAAGAAGGCTCATGGTTCCGAGAGGGTACGCGTCACCTCCGTGTGCGAAACGACATATGTACACTCCCTTCTCCCGCCTTAATTTTTTTTACACATGCAGATTAGACCAGATAGAAGTATCGTACTAAATTCTGGAATTATTCTGGGTTCGTTTGGCCTTTTTTATAAATTAATTGAATTTCTGGGAATTTAATGTGCATAATTCAAATTTGAACTACAAGCACATGCTCCAGTGCACCAAAGTTGGTTGAAACATCACATGTGTGTCCTTGGGTGAATTTCTAGGCCCCATGCAAGAAATGGGAATGAAATTCAAACATCTGGGTGTCGTTGCTCGGCCGGAAAGATTGAGAAACTTGGTTTTTTTAATTCCTATAAGTCCAAAACACACCTGAAAATCATGAAACTTGGCATGGTTTCATGACATGGCACCATCATGTTGTGGTAAATTTTTGGCCGAATTGGGACAAGCTTTGGTATAAGCTTCTTGCAAACCGGAGCTTCTCTCAAGAAGGCTCATGGTTCCGAGAGGGAACGTGTCACCTCCGTGTGCGTAGCGACATACACTACCTTCTTCCGCCCTAATTTTTTTACACAGGTAGATTAGACCAAATAGAAGTATCGCGCTAAAATTTGGAATTAGTCCGAGTTCGTTTGGCCTTTTTTATGCATTAATTGAATTTCTGGGCATTTAATGTGCATAATTCAAATTTGAACTACAAGCACATGCTCCAGTGCACCAAAGTTGGTTGAAAAATCACATGTGTGTCCTTGGGTAAATTTCTAGGTCCCATGCAAGAAATGGGAATGAAATTCAAACATCTGGGCGTCGTGGCTCAACTGGAAATATTGAGAAATTTGGTTTTTTAATTCCCGTAAATCCAAAACACACCTGAAAATCATGAAACTTAGCATGGTGTCATGACATGGCACCAACATGCTGTGGTAATTTTCCTGTCCGGTTTGCGAAGGCGCACACATTAACAATCAACAAAGTCATTTTGGAACAAGTGTTGTCACGTTACAAATCGGAAACACAAGTATTATTGAAACCGTGGGCGTTCTACTTACCAATTACGTGCCGCCACGTGTCCCATTTTTTTATTGTCTAGGAGGTGTCGTGCGGGGTAGTTATTTCAGTACGGGAGGCATGCGATCAGACCCCTGCGCGTTCTCATTGGGAGGAGAGCCCTTTGACCTCCATCCGCCACGCACCTCCCTCCCAACGTCTCCATTAATGGCGCCCGAGCCCCTGTTTCATGGTGTGGCTATGTCTCACTGGACTGAGATTTAAGAGAGAAAAAAGAAAATCTGAAAAGAAAGTTTTGAACGGATCTTGATGTAAGATCCGACGGAACTATATAGCTTCGAACGCGACTTATAGCAAGACTGATGAATATAAGGACGATGACAGTGCATAATAATTGTCTTACATATTTAGGAACATAACTAAGAAAACCACATGCGGCAACGCTCGAAATACACAAGGGCAAAAGAAGAAGGAAGACAACGATTTGGCTCGCTAATCTCTACTTTCTTGATGCATTGCTGCACGCCGTGGGAACTAGTCTCCGCGGCGAGCAGTGATGAGCTCTTCCTTGTCCTCAAGATGCTGCTTGAGAGCATCCACGGATTCCTCCACCAGCCTTCTGCGCTTGATGCGCAGCATGGCATTCTCGTCCATAAGTTTCTCGACGATGACGCCGATCCTCTTCAACAAGGCATTGGTCTCCTCCTACAGCTCCGCACTTTCAACGATCTTCGTCCTCAGCAGGTTGCGCTCAGCCCGGAGCTTCGCATTGCTCTCATTTAATTTCTGGATGACGCCGGTAGCCTGTTCAAGCGAGGCTTTCATGTCGTCCTGCACCCTCGACCAGCCGGAGATTTGATCCATCTGGCTATGGATGATGGCATGCATGCGCCTGTACGAGTCCTCGCCTGCCCGTGAGACATTTTCCCAGGCCGACGCGGCGCGGGAGGACATCTCTCCTGCATTCTCGGCGCGGTGGGCCATCTCTTCTGCTTCCGTGGCACGACCGGACGAGTCTGCTGCATCGACAGCGCGACGGGACCTCCGTGCTGCTTCGACTGTGCGGCGGGACCTCTGTGCTACTACGGCCGCGCGATGGGACATGTCAGTTGCTTTCGCGGCGAGGCGGGACATCTCTCTTGCTTCCGCTACCATGCTCGCCTCTCCCTGGTGGCAATCTCTCGACTCAGAACTCACGCTGGCCATGGTAGACGCAAGGGAACGATGATGAATGACTTGTTTGTTTTTGTAGATGAGGAGTTGAGGAGGAATGTGCAGTCATCTTGGAGTAGTAGTATTATAACTGAGTACAAAAACGCTCCTAAGTGGGAAACCATTTAGGTTTTGATCGGTGTGAACAGGTGTGCAATTAAATATAGCGTGGTAGTAATTTGGAATGTGATGGGACGAGGCTCAAAAATTGTTGACGGTTCTAAGTGCGGCACTATTCCTGGAAGGCGTAATATGGGCACGCTTTCTCAGCCGCGTACGTGGCGTTTGCACCATAGGGTGCACCGCAATAGGAAATGTCAGCACACGTCTTGTTCCAACAACCATGCGCGCTCGTTATTACCATCGCGCACGCTTCTTTTAATTAGAATGTGTGCCCGTCTAGCGCACACACGTTGATTTGTCTAACTGTTTCTGTTTGTTGTGGCTAATCGCAAACAGTTCATCCGTGTGAAGTGTATGGCATCAATCGCAGACACGTTGATCTGGCTGACCGTTTCTGTTCTGTTGCCTAATCGCAAACAGTTAATCCTTCTAAAGTGTATGCCCACAATCGCACACACCTTTATCTAGATGCCCGTTTATGTTGTTCCTCCTCATCACAAACAGTTCATCCGAGTGAACCGTATGCTGTATATCGCACACACCTTCATCTGGCTGCCCGTTTCTTTTGTTCCTCCTCATCGCAAGCAGTTAATTGAACTGAACCGTATGCTCTGCATCGCACACGCAACTAAAATCTGAACCGTGTTTGATGCATCCATCATTGCAAACGTTTTGCACCTTATTTGATGGTTTTTTTACACCACCGTTTGCGATTATTGCATCGCACACAGTTTCGTCGAAAGGTCTCTGATAGTGTCGCGTTAGCAGCAACCGAGTGGACGGAACCCGAGCTCCCTAAAGAGTACAGTTCATACTCCAATAGGATCATGTACTTCGACGGCTCTAAAATGCTAGCCGGACTGGGGGCTAGTGTCATCTCGACATCCCCCACGGCGGACACAGTCCGCCACGTGCTGCAAATCATGTATACGGACTCCAATAACGCACCTAAATAGGAGGCACTCCTACATGGTCTCCAATGGGTGTCCCCATGGGCATACAACGCCTAGAGGTGTGTGGTGACTCAAACCTCGCAATATCCAAGATAAATGGAGAGTTCGATGCAAAAGATCCAAAAATGGCGGCATATCGAAACGTCGTATTAAAAATATCGGCTCGGTTCGAGGGGCTCGAGTTTCATCATGTTGCTTGATACAGTAACCAAGCAGCGGACATCCTTGCTCGAATGGGTGCAGAGCACGACCCCGTCCCGCCTAATACCTTTGTGGAAAGGCTCTTTAAGCCATCCGTGGTGTGGCAGGACGAGAGCGGAAACACTAGTCTGGACCTGATCACGCCCCCAGCAGGCGAACACAATACGGATATCATCGGGGGTTTGGGTACCGAAATAACACCATCCGCCCATGAAATCATGGCCTTTATTGCTCCATGGACCGAACCCTTCCTGGCCTACCTTAATAGGCAGGAGCTTCCTGATGATCAAAATGAGGCCCGTCGCATAGTTCGATGTTCTAAAGCCTATAAAGTTCACGAAGGCGAACTGTACAAGAAAAGCACTACTGGAGTCCTTCAAAGGTGCATGTCCGAAGAGGAGAGACATCAAATCTTGGCTGAAATACATGCTGGTCTAGGCGGCCATCACACTGCAGCTCGGGCCCCGTAAGCAAGGCCTTCCGTATAGGTTTCTTCTGGCCAACGGCCCGAGAAGACACACAAGCCTTGTGCAACGCTGCGTGGGATGTCAGCTTTTCGCCAATCAAAGTCACATGCGTCCCGACGCCTAAAGAACAATCCCGATCACTTGGCCTTTTGCGGTCTAGGGGCTAGACATGGTCGGACCCCTTAAAGGGGGAAGCCACAAGAAGAAATATTTACTGGTTATGGTGGATAAATTCACTAAGTGGATAGAGGCCAAACCAGTAAAAACGGCTGAAGCAGGGCCAGTGATCGACTTTATATATGGTGTGGTACACCGTTATGGTGTCTCGCACAGCATCGTCACTAATAATGGCTCCAATTTTACAGTCGATGAGGTGAAAAACTGGTGTGCTAACTTGGGCATTAAGATCAACTATGCATCTGTCTACCACCCTCAAACAAACGGTCAGGTTGAACGAGCTAATGGCCGGATAATGAGCGGTATTAAACCCAGACTAGTGCGCTCCCTATGGGAGTCAGATAAGCACTGGGTGGAGGAACTCGATTCCGTACTCTTGGGGCTGCGGACCACGCCTAATCGAACGACCTGATACACACGTTTCTTCGTGGTGTATGGCGCAGAAGCTGTCTTGCCTTGCGACATTATTCATGATTCACCTCGAGTGCGCATGCACGAAGAGAGAGAAGCCGAGCTCGATCGGCAAGACAACCTCGACGGCCCTGAATAGGAGCGTGACATTGCATGAGCCCGTTCCGCATTTTACCAACTACAGGCTCGGCGATACCAAAGCAGACAAGTGTGGGCCAAGACTTATAACGTCGGCGAACTTGTTTTGCGCCTCCCAGAGAAGAAGAAGGATAAGCTCAAACCCAAATGGGAGGGGCCCTTCATTATAGATGAAGTTCTCACAGGAGGAGCCTATCCCCTTCGTAATGCATCAGATAATTGCCTTGATCCTAATCCATGGAACACTGCTCGGCTCCGACGATTCTACGGATAGTTTGGCCGCATCCTTTCTTGCTTTTTCTAGTTTCCTTTTCTCTCTCTCCTCTTCTTTTTTAGCTTTTCCTTTTTATATACATCCCAGGGTGTGTTCGGAACCGCCGAACTATTAGGGGTACACATCTTTAAATGTATACACCCCACTATGACTGGGGGCTTCTTTAACAAAGCTTATTACTAAAAGCTTGTGGCTTACATTGTCCATGTCGTTTGTCATATACAATTTTCTGTCATTATATGCACCTCTATGACTTAAGTTTTTACCAAGCTGGGTTGCCTCGCTCCTGTGTTTATACCCTACGTTCCTGATTGTTCGGCTAGGGTGTAAAGGGAGCACCTCTGCGATTGTTACAACTTGGTAATCCGGACCTGTACCTCAGACGGTGAAGCCGAAAGCTAGCGTTCTTAAGGGAATAATTGGTCGGCAAGCAACGACAGATGGTTTACATTTCTGTAACTCTTCTAAAAAATATAGGGATAGGCTCCCCGTAATTCAGAAGAAGCCTAGGCATGCATTATTAAGCATGCTAACCCAAGGAAAGGAACCCTTAACGGAACTGTTAAATAAGTAATATAACATAACTCCCCGAACAAAATTTTGTCTGTTTGAGCAATATGGCTGGGTTGCCTGGTTTCCGGACATAATGAATGTTTCTTACATTCCGACATGGCATCCGGAAACACTCCACCTTTCTGGTATGGAGGCTGAAGCCAAAGGCCCGCGATGACAAATTTTAACATGTTCGGTTGGAGATAAGTTCGATGATAAAAATGCGTTGATAAATAGAATCGAACGCCTACTCTTTATCTATGCCATCTATAAGACTGTTTAAACTACAGTCTTCTTGCGAATATTTCGCAGCTATCATCACATGGTCATATACCAAGTTCACGGGAATCTCTTTTCCGTCTGGTCCCAGAGATCCAATTCGTGCCATATGATTCGGATCGAGTCCGGTGTAGCGCGTCTTCACCATCTCCCACGCCTCTCTTACACCTTCACGGCATGTGGACGCCTTCCATAGCTCAAAACGGCGTCGGGCACCTTTGAACAGGTTCGCCAACCACTCCATTCTTTGTGGAGGGGCATCGGATGGCCATAGGGCCTTAGCCATGTTTCTCATAGCTTTCCGGGCACCGCAGACAGCTCTTTAAGCACGTCACCACGAAATCCGAACACTTCGTCTTCAGGCCGACCGGTTAATAGACCTGCAACAACATAGTTGTGATAATCTGAATTATGGGATACTATGAGTCCCTTGGATGGTTCAAAAGGTCATACCGAATATGCCACTTTTCAACTTCTTATTCTCTTTTTGCACGATTAATAACTGATCCTTTAAGCTCTTTATCTCTTTGGCTTGTTTATCCTTTTCCTCCTCAAGGTTTTTCTTCTGATTAGTGGTCATTGTGGTCTTTTTCATCTCCGCAAGCTCTGTGGTGGCGGCATTAAGCTTTGTCTGGTTTGTTTTCAGCTCCTAGGACAGCGCGTTGTTCTTCTCCCTGGGAACCTGTAGGTTATAACGATCCTTAAATCGGTTGGCCTAACCGCTTCAAGTCTTGGGGGCTACTGGCATATATCTATTAAATTTGCAGAAACTATTACCTACATATCCGTTGAAAACAATTGAGTAACTCCAGCAAGTCCGTCCTGGGCGGCTCGAATATATGCATCCACAGAGCTGAGTGCGGTAAATTCCTGTTCAGTGAAAACTGGAGCGCGCATGGCCTCTTTCAGCCGACGATGATTCATCACGCTCTCTACCTCGGAATTCATGACGGATACGTCGTCCGAATCCTCTTGAAGGGGTGGATGCGGCACTGTATCAGCCCTCGTCCTAGCTGACGAGTCCGCTGCCGGATTAGCTGACATTCGGCTAGCAGAGCGTTTTCCCACGGTTTGCCACGTGCTCCTCCTGAAGTAGAGGCAGAGGAGAAATTTATTAATCTGATCTCATGCTTAGGCATATATCAAAGGACATACCTCTTTGAAGAAGGAGGAGGTTCGACTGTGCTCCCGGTTTCCTTTCGTTTCAAACAATCGCCCTGCGTAGCGGCCGCTCTCAAGGGAGTGCGGCTTGCCGAGCGCCGATCCTATGAAGGACAGCTTAGTGTACTGGATGAAGTGCAAGTAGGGGTTTCTTTTTGAGGAATCTTTTTGAAATATTACAATGGAGAAAGGGTAAAGGCAGGGGTAGTCAGTCGTGATAGCCATTTCTGAGCCGTCAAGGATCACCGGATAAAATACTCCATCATCAAATTCTATGTATATATCCGGATCCTCGTAGAAGCCGGGGTCTTTGTTGCGAGCGTGATCCTCTGGCTTTGGGGAGGGACAATGAATGTTCTCGACCACGTTCCTCCATGACTATTTTAAGACAACAAGAGTAATTTGATTAGCATGCCTCGATAACAAGGTAAAACAGCGCTCATGATCAAAAGCTTACCCATTCAATGGGGTTGTACATGGAAAAGCCTTCTCGACAATTTAAGCAAAGGAAGTCTTTCTTTTCCCCCTTATACAGATCGTCTAGGATCATGGCCAGTTCAGCTGGGGTATCCTGGCCCTTGCGTCTGTAACGAGATGCGTCGTCCTCTCCGTTGTAACACCATAGAGGAGTCACTCTGGACTAGAGGGGTTGAATACATCGCTTTATCGCAATGGCCATGACTTCGATTATAGAGAGCTCGGAATGAGCAAGTAATCTGACCTTGCTAACCAACCTCATCACTTCCGCACTTTCTTCTTCCTTGGGACTCTGGGGGCGCCAATTGAGGTGTTTCTTCAAAGGAGCATTGGAGAATTCGGGTAAACCACGTAGAACTGGGTCCGGAAGGGGAACATCCTCAATATAAAACCATTCAAAGACCATTCTGGAGATACTTCCTTGGGAGTTCCAATGGGGTAGCCCGATCCGGCTATACGCCATACTTCGACGCCGCCCACTTCGAATATGGAACCTCCTCGATGATGAGGAACGAGGCAAAAGAACTTTCTCCATAGTTCAAAATGAGCCTCGCAGTCCAGAAACAGTTCACAAAGAGCGACAAAACCCGAGATGTGCATAATAGAACCTGGAGTGAGGTCGTGTAGTTGGATCCCGTAGAACCCTATAGGCCCCTGAGAAAGGGGTGGATTGGGAATCCTAAGCCCCTTAGAAGAAATGAAACGAAGCACACTCTCTCTTCCTTGTTGGGGTTGGGGAAATTTTCTGCTAGTGCATCATTGCCGATCGAGGCCAATCCCACTCGCACAGAGACTAGATCTGCGAGAGAGAGATATCCATGCGTCTGAAGTCGACTCAATTGAAGATGAGACACTGAGCAGCTCCGCCAATCACCGTCTAGAGGGCCACGAGGGCGCGAAGAAGAGCTAGGAGCACTGGCCATGTTTTGAAGTTTTTTTGTGGCTGGTCCTGATGTTCTCTGCATGATGTGGCTGGCATTTGGGGATCTAGCCTCTTTATATAGGCGCCGTCCCTGTATGGTCAGGGGCGTATTTGTAAAAATTTAATATGGACCGTTCGCATTCGCCCTGTGTGTGGAAATCGAGGCGACGACAGGGAAGGAGTCATAAAAGCAGACCGTGAAGGTCAGGGCCGAGCTGTCATCCGTCCAAAGTATGATGAAGAACCTACCTTGCAAAGCCGAAGACACAAAGCCGGATACTACATCGTCATTGAAGGCAAGTTCGGGGGCTACTGAGGGAGTCCTGGATTAGGGGGTCCTCGGGTGTCCGGACTATTTGATATGGGCCAGACTGATGGGCTCTGAAGATAAAAGCAGAAACTTTCCCCCGTGTCCGGGTAGGACTCCTATATGCGTGGACGGCAATATTCGTGTCTGGATATGTTATTCCCTTCCCCCACAAACTGACTCCGTACAACCCTAGGCCCTCCGATGTGTATATAAACCGGAGGGTTTAGTCCGTAGAGGCTATTAAAATTCTAATAGGCTTACTAGTGCCTATTACGCCTGGGAATGCTTCCTTTAATTGGGAATCAACTGACCAGGAATTGAAATCCAGGGGGCGACGGGCCTCTAGCTAAGGTGAAATAGTATATGAGGAGAAACCTTATGCGTCGCGAGTTACTAGGAACATCTAGTATCAGGAAGAAGGTGTAGGAAGAAGCAGTCAACTGATGTCTTCTCTGGGATGAATACTGTGCAAGCAGACACGTAAGATTTGCACAAATAAGGAAGAGGAGTACCATTTCTGGTTAGCAGTGTTGTGTCCTCCTGATATTGCGGCGATGTTCTTCTTTTTACCGAGGGAACCGATGTTTTGTAGGAGGGTGGAGCCTTGGCCGAACCCATGGCCAAATTGTTGACTGTGTTGCGGTGGCCGTCTGTCGGTGAAGGGGAAGCAAATCTGAGGCGACGAAGGACGGCGTAGCGGGAACAGCTCCGGTGCGGTGGATGGTGGCGACGTTGGAGTGGCAGCGGTGAGGCGGGGACGGCGTGGTTGAACTGGACCGGGTACAGCGCACGTCGGCGTCCTAGAGGCAGGCAGCTGGGCCTCGGCTTCAACTACTAGCCATGGAGGGCATTGTGGTTGTGGTTGCGGTGGATGACCACGTCGGGGTATCGGCTCCGGCGTGATGGAGGAGGGTGGCGGTTAATGGGTGGGATGGGGTGGCGGATGGAGGACGCCGGGGTTTCGCGGGTGGTAAAGAGGTAGTTTTGGCGCCCACGGAGTGTGAATGGGGAATCAGACCAGGGAGGCTTAGGGGGAACCATGTCTCGGTCAGGGTCGCGCTTGTTTTTGGGTTTTTTGAACAGATGGGACGCGCTTGTTTGAAATTTGGGGAAAGTACAAACTTTGCCCCCTCTTCAATTTTGGACCTACTGCGGGTCGGGGGTAGGACGGTAATCCCAGATGTCCCAAATAGTGGGTGGGAGCGATGTCGGCTGAGCGCATATGTGCTTAGGCGGCCATGGTGTATGAATGTTTTTCGGAGGCGGTTGCGTGGCTTCTAGATGAAGCTACAAACCTACCCCGGTTTGACCTTTGGACGTCGGGCCGGTAGGTTTCACGGGTCGGAGTTAGAAAAGTAATTTCCTTATACCAAACATTGGTCTCACGCGATTTCAGGCGAGTAGAGGCTCTTTTGGCGCTTCGTTCAAAATTTTGAAACAGAAGCATTCATGTTTAGTGTACTCTTGAACTTTGAGGATTGACCTAATAGACAACGTTAAATTTGACCTTGTATGTTTGAAAACGTCATTAAATTATGTGCTTCTTTTTGAAATTTTGACACTTGAAAATCCTAGAACTATGATTATTTTGGAATGGAGGAGGTAAATTTGAATCCATTTTGTACACGACTATATATGCTATTATGTACAAAAGCAGAGCAAAGATTGGTGCCCTCATAATTTTAGGTATGATTTACAAATGCCATGATATCGAATTCAAATAATTGAATGGACTTCATGTTGAATTCGAATTTTTTAAACCACCTTAAGTTGAATTCAAATGTATGCTAGTTCATAGCTAGCTATTTATAATGTTCATTGTGTAACTTTTGTATGTATAATGTGCTTTACACACACAACATGAACTATACTCACATTGATATTCGATTGCTAAAGTGATGCATTGTCTGGAGTTCAAAATACTAACTCTATGGATCAATTATGTCGAATAATAACATAGACATGCTCAAATTCGATAGAATATGATGTCTGATGGATCAATGACCGTTCCTTACTTGAATTGCAAATATCATGATCCTATCCCAATAGTTGGATACAGTCTATATTTTTTAATCAATGTGTACATCAGTCTTTTACGTGTAGTTTCACTCTCCATAGGCCCCTCCTCACACACGCGCTGACTTTCTCTCTCACACATACGCGCACACTGTGTATATCCATCGGTGGTCTCTCACACATGCTCACACACCCTCTCCCGAGGTGTCTTTCTCGCAGACATGCTCTAGATATAACCCTCCCTCCCTCTCGTAACCACTTACAACTGTTTTCACTAACCTTTATCACAAGCACTCTTCCTCTCACAAGCATACACACGCACAATCCCCATCGACCATTTCTATATACATATACCTTCCTACGTGTCTCCCGCACGCACATTATCTTTAGGCCTGTCTCTCACGCATTGTCTCCACCTCTCTTCCTAATTGACGAGTATGATTCTAGCAGAGCATTCTGTAGGATGCCCCTTAAATTTAGGTTGCATGAATAGTAATATCAGAGATAAGGGGTTACCTTAGTCTGAGGACCTAGGGTTACAAATCCTAGCCGGCTTTGTGAGTGGACACAGAATCCTTCATGACTCCGCAATCTTTGTCTTATACGACTAGTCCTCCATGGGTCTCCCTAAATGCATCACGGGCCGACCAATGTGGCGCAGGATGGAACCGAACAAAGGGCCCCACCTCGGCCCACCGGACCTCACGCGACGACACACCCTCTGGCCCCAGGTCTCGTTATCTTCTCACTCCCACACATACCAACACAGACACCACACAAAATATTTTCTCCTCGTGCGTCTATACCCTCCCCCCTTGCATATACACACTCAAGGGCATCTCTCGCCGTGACATCCTATTCTTCACTCTCTCTCTAGACCTCTCTCATTTATCGTGCTATCTCTCCCACGCCCCCCCCCCCGCCGGCCCCTCTATCCATGCCTCTCTCGAATACGTAATACATACACATACCTCTCTAGGCCCTGCCAAATACATCAACTACACATTCACATATGTTACATCACGTACCCCATTGATCTAAAAAGCCCTCTCTTTACGTTTATTTCGCATACAACATTCCTTTTGAATAAAACCACACAAAGTGTGGCCAAAAAATTATTTTAGAATTTCCACATATATACAACATTACAAAGTTATATGGAGGAGTATGAACGTTAATTTGCATTGCATGGCGCCCCCAATGATATTTATTCCACACTTTGAATTTTTATATTTCTATACTATATATAAAGTTAGTCATAATAAAGAGAAACGAAGAGCATCTCTCTCTCCATCGCACACACCCCCTCTACGCCCCTTTCACGTACGCACACAAACTATCTCCAGGTCCTCTAAAATTACGCCCCCAGCACATTCACACACGTTCCATCTTTCTCTCGCGATATATATAGTGACAATCATTGTATTTGAAGCGAAAGCAAGATACTCACATTGGACTTCAGAATCCACTCATTAAGGTCACCATTTACGCTTTGTGGTTATTATACAGTCACAGGCTTGCCGTACAGCTCTGTATTTGCTCAAGACATGACTAGTTGACCAGTTAAACGCTCCACGTGGCACCTCTAATGTTGCATCACATTATCTCACTACCATTGGGCCCACCTATCGGCATGTATAAGAATGAAAACAAACAATAAAAAAATATAGGACGGTGGTTCGAGTCAAGACCGCGAGCACAACGGACAAGGTGGCCTTGTATTGGTATGCTGAGCCATCTGTTTTAACACACATGAGCTGGTGTGGTGATTATACACACACGCACACATGCACACGAACTGCATGCATGCAACACTCACATGAACACACGCAACCACGCACGCACGCAACACTCACACGTACACACATATCCACGCATGCACGCAACACTCACACACACACGCACGCATGCATGCACACACCAGACGACCAGCACACACTCTCATGCTCAAGTGCTCAACCTACATGTGCATGCGCACACATCAGGCCCTGATAGACACATACACAACCAGGTGGTTCCCGTGCACGGGTTGGAGTCTTGTCGAGCCTGCGTAAATTTGTGTTTATCTGACCTTTTTCCTATGCGAGCTGACAGGTGGGACCCACAAGGAACGTGGTCAATTTAACTAGTCAACATAGTGCCATGCAGACTATTTGGCCGGTCAACTGAGTGCAATCCGATGCTGAACGGTGAGCAAGTGACCGTATAATCACCCCAAAACGTATATAGTGACCATAATGAGCATATTCTGAAGCCCGGTGACCGTATTACGCTTTTCGCTTGAAATACACTGACCGTCCATGTATTTATCTCTTCTCTCGCTCCCTCTGTGGAGCTGAGTAGGCCAGCGTGCCAGTGCCTAAATTGGTGCATGCCACCCCATTATTGTTGTACTGGTTTCGTAAGAGCGAACAAGCATTCACATCTACTGTACAAACTATAGATATGAGTTACAAATGCTATGAAGACAAATACAAATATTTGAATCCACTTTATGCCCAATTTCTCTCTGTAGGCCCTCCAAAAGTACATCTCTACACGTTCTCGCATGTTACATCTAACAACTATGCAATACAACACTATTACTACTACACTCTAACACAATAAATCATATGTGTTTTTAGCTTTACTAGATCTCGTATTGTAACTTTAATTATTCAGTTTGCATATATTAAAATTGCCTTTTAAATGTATGGCTAGTATCATCTGCCGCGCGGGAAAAATCCCGCCCTTTCCTGTTTAATCGGGTTTGTATTGATGGATTGTGCGAAACAACAAAACTATAGTAGTACTACAGTACAAGTAACAGTTCACTGGGCCGCCGTGTCGTGTACTCCTCCGTCGTAAGAGTGGAGCGCTCGCTTTCATAAATGTTCTAGTCCCTTTCGCCGACATGCGGGACATCAAGCAACCGGTTCCACGTGCCATACCGAAATAATAGTGCACAACAGGAGGGTGAAACACCCCAGTCATGGCGCCGGCATAGTAATGAGAAATGAGGCGTCAAATCACAAAGCTGCACCATTCTCGTAGTTAAGTTGGAGGGACGAAGTAATAATGCTAAAAGAAAGAAGTTGGAGGGACGAAGCAACCATCGTTTCACTCGTTGTTGAATCCGTTTCTCCCTCATCTTCATCAAGTTAACAAACCGCCAGGCCAACGTCCTCTAAAAATAAGAAACCTCCCCCACCATCCGCGCGGCAAAATCACCTCCTTTTTACTAATCTTGATACTGTAATGTTTTAGAACAATATAATCGAGATTTGTATAGATAACACACAGGAGCAGAACCAAGTGGTACAGTTAAGGGCATCCACAATGTGTAGCCAAATGTGAAAATAGCTTTTGGCATCGATGGGAACCATTGTGGACGGTGCTGCCAAAGCCAAATAGATGGAACCGAAGCTCCCTAATTGATTGATTGAAGGAATAGAAAAATGCAACCTCTCTCCTCTTTCTCTCGTGCTTGGACGCATGTACAGTATAGAGCACAGAGTCTACTCCCCTGCTCCTTCTATCACAAGTCACAAAGCAGTGAGGCGTCAAATCACAAAGCACGGACGAAGCAACCATCATTTCACTCTTCGTTGACTCCTTACTGCACTAAGCTGGACGGATGACACAATTGTGTAGTACTACTACATTTACGCGTCCTTTGGTTCAATGGACTTCCTGGATGCAAATAAGGCGGTTGGCTTGTAGGCGGCACTTGCGAACGACTTACCGTGGTCTCCCTCAATGGTGTTCTCCGTCGAACGCACTTTGCCAAACCACAACGTTCGAGATATCATCGACGTCATCGCAATGGGGAAGGAAGTCAAATAGTTACTACCACCATTTTTTTGTACACAAGGCCAGTATCAAAATTACAATTTGCAGAAGGCCACTAACACTAATCAAGGCAAAATTGATGGGGTTTGCCTCGTACTAGAAACCAAGGACATTAATATACCCTTGCATGCATGCGGAAGTGAGAAGGTTGGTTTGCATAGCGCTGCATTAATCAAGCGATGAGGAGTGAGATGGTTAGCTCTTTGGGAGTTGGAGAAAGAAATACACATTAATTGACACGTCAAACGAGGATTTGTATCGATCAATCCCATGAAGGAAAACCCCGCCTTTCTTTTTTAACACAAGTAGTACTCCTACATACGTACTTGTATCCTGTTTGGGTCTAGGCTTTGCATTGCCATACTTTGCCACACATTTTTGCCAAGCTTGCCTAAAGTTTTCAAAATGAAAAGGAGGTACACTTGCGCACGGCTGTCGCGGTCGCACCGCACCCTCACATAGTCGCTCCTGCACGCCGCAAACCCGACCAAGGGAACGCACCCTCACTGACACGTGCTATCGCATGTGACCAAACCAAACTTAGCCATCCTACCGTTCATGCAGTATGTTTATCCAACTGAATGTTGGGGAAGATCCGTACGGCCCGTGCGGTGGTCTGTTGGGGAAGAAGAAGAAGTGAGGAAGAAGAAGGGTTAGGAGACGTAGGATATTCATCCAACCGTCTGAAATGGTCGACTGGCCCAAATAATGAAAGTCAGGCGACTTCCATAAATATATGTTTTTACACAGCAGAAGATCCCTAAAAACAACAACATAAAGAAAAACTATCACTGCTGATGGAACGAGATAACCTCGTCGTCTTTGGCTGCCGGCGCGAACCAGCCATAGCTGCCGACGTGTGCCTCCGCACCATGGTTGTCCTCGGCCTCCAGGTACTTGTCCACGCGGAGCGTGCGGGCGCTCTACACGGACGCGAGCACCACCCGGTTCAAGTCCAAGACGTCCGGTTCTGCCTGCAGCAGGGCCTCGATGGCAGCAGCATCTGCGCGCTCCGCGTCGAGTTGAGCCTCCGCCGCCCGGTTCAAGTCCAGGACGTCCGGTTCCACCTGCAGGAGGGCCTCGATGGTAGCGGCATCCGCGCGCTCCACGTCAAGTTGAGCCTCCGCCACCCGGTGCACATCCACGACATCCAATTCCGCCTGCAGGTGGGCCTCGATGGCAGCGGCATCCGCGCTCTCCGCGTCGAGTTGAGCCTCCGCCTCCCGATCCTCCTTTAGGATCACCAGGTTGAACCGCTAGTCCGCCTGTACCATGGGGGACCCGGACGCCGGCACGAAGTCGACGTCCATCATCTCATACGCATCGGGGGCCTTCTACGGCGCGACCTCCGCCATGAACATTGGATCGGCTTCCTCCTCCTAGGAGCTTGGCTCTAGACAACTCGGGGATTGGCCCACCGCAAAGCGAGCTTGGGAACGGAGGTCTATGGCGCCGACTGCCTCCGTGATTTCTGCGCGGTGCTCCGGCGCCAGCATCTTGTAGTACGTGATCTTGCGGCGCACCATGGCTTTTCGGTGACCTAGGGGACGCTTGAAGCGGGCTAGGGGATCGAAAGGTGGGGGAATGGGCTGGAGAGGAGGTGTGGTTTTGGGGCAATGGTGACTGGCCGGCAAGTAGCTGGCGTAGGCTGAGCAGCGAAGGTTCTGGTGTGAATAGTGGTTCGCGTGACGACCGGTCAATTTGTTTTGACTATACTTCGCTATTGTAGCGTTCGCATTGCACCCCGGCACGCTGGACCCTCCACGTCGCTCACCGAATGGAACACGCTTTGTCTTGCATTTTCGCTCGCTTGTGGGACTGCAGTTGAGAGCAAACCGACATCCCTCCCCCTCCCCCGCCCGCGTCATTTATACTACTAGAAGAGAGAGAAGTCGGCCAAGTGTTACTAGTACTCCCTCTGTTTTATGAGGAGTAAATAAAAATAGAGGGAGTACACTACTAGTACTATGAGCACTGCATACTCTACTGCAGATGTTGTCAGTACTCCACTAGTACTATTGGACAGGGAGCTTAAAAGAAATTACTATTGGACTAGCTATATGTGGCGAAAAATCCTAGTAGGAAGAGCATGCGTGAGAACAAGCACATTCACGTGTTTGAAAACAAATTGGAAACCATCTCTGTTTAAATACAAATCTAGGAGTACGTATGAATCTAACAATATTGATTGGGCGTTGTTGAATGTTGATACTTTTTTCTGTAAGTTTGATCAAAGTAGACATACTTTGAATACACATAAAACTTATATGTAAACTAGAAAGGATCGGAGGGAGTATATTGTATGTTCAAAAGCGAAACAAACATTGAATACCCTTTATATATGATTTGCTGATGCTATGATCACCGGTTCGAAATTCTGAATCTGCCTTGGGTATCACACATGCACCCACTCGTTCTCTCTCGGTTTCATCTCGGGGTCCGGAGACCGATTGAAAGAGGACTAGGGTGGGTACAGTATGTTCGTTTCGCTTTTGAACGTACAATATACTCCCTCCGATCCCCACAGACCCCCGGGTCATTTCTATCATAGAAACACACCAAACCATTATCTCCTTACACGACACACACTTGATCTCTCAACATCAATCGGTCTTGTCAAGATGTGTCGGGGCATGAACCGAATGGGATGTCAAAACTAAGATGGGAAGCGACACGTAGTGGAGGCAAAGTGAAACTTTAAACAAACCATTTGTCTGTATGCATGTCGGACAAATTACAACATTCGAAATACAAGCATGTTCTAGTCCCACATGCGAATCATACTCAGTGGAATGTTCAAATGAGGCATGCGGGAGGATGGACTCGACCGGAGGGCGGCATGATCGATGGAGAAGAGGGTTGGAGAGGAATGAGAAATAAGCAACGCCACATGATTACACTTGAACGGCTCAAATAAACAATAATTTGTCTCGTTTTCCCTTCTGTCTTGGTCACGGGGTAAGATACTCCCTCCGTTTTTATTTACTCTGCATATTAGGTTTGACTAAAGTCAAACTTCATAAAATTTGACCAAATTTATAGAAAAAATATGAACATTTACAATAGCAATTCTATATGATGTGAAAGTATATTCAATAATGAATCTAATGGTATTGATTTGTCATTGTATATGTTATTATTTCTGTCTACAAACTTTGTCAAAGTTTACAAAGTTTGACTTTGAGCAAAGCTAAAATCTGGAGTAAATAAAAACAGAGGGAGTACACAGGGACTAGTATAGTTACTACTACCAGAACATGGTAAGTTGGACCCCTAAATGCGGTCACGGATCGGGCACACCTCAATTAATCCTTCAAACAGTCGGACACCTACATTAGCACACCATCCGGCTACTGAATCAAGTGTTACGCTTCACTTGAAAAGGAAAAGGGTGGTACCGTACGCAAAACCACCACACCTGGGGCTAGGATAACAACTTGGTACTATACCACATATGGACCAGGGCACAAGAACCACCTATTCTGCGCCTAATGCGCAACGCGGAGCACTGACGCTGGAATTTGGCCGGGAAAACAGGGAAACCGGCATGTGGGGCACACCTCTTGGGATGATGTGGCATAGCCTAGTCCAATGGAGGAGCTGGCCCATGACCTCCTCGCCACCGGAAACCGTTCATGTGGGTCGTGGGGGCCAGCAACGTGGCGCAGCTCCCGCACCGCCTTTGGACACGGCGACCGCGGTGAGTGACACGCTCATCGTCGCTGGACACGGTCGGCTTTAGGGTGTAGAGGGTGGCGTTAGTGCTGTGGCACGACCAGCAGATCAACACCCGGCTCATCGAGGATGCACGGGAAGCCGAAGTGCGCGCACGCCGCAACGCGTCCGTGGAGTGTTCTAGCGCGGCCAACTGCATCCCCAGAACCTGAGAGCATGCTGGGTTGCCTTGCTTTTCAATGACATGTGGGGATTGCATGTGAGCAAAAGGCATCTCCAATGTTGCCATGACCGCAGCTGACTACCCTGGCACACCAAAGACCCTCGTCCCTCGCGCCATTGCGCGGTGCGTTCCCAGTCGGCGCCAGCTGCCCGCATTCATGCCGTCCATTCGTATGCCGACATTAAGAGGCTCGATGCTCGAGGAACCAACTCCGGCGACTTAATGAAGCACCCAGACGCTTGGCCTCACCGGAATGCGCTACTTAAAGCGGCAACGCCCAGCTAAACTCCACACCATAGCACATCCTTCTGCTACCTGGCACCACATCCGCCATGACCATGAGCGCGAACGCTCTGCGGGAGAGCTTGTCTTTGGGGATGAAGCTCGAGGTTGCCGCCCTCGATCAAGTCGCCGCTCATAATACAATAGCGGCGTAGGCGGACACGGACGCGACCGCACAAGCGGTGGCCATGCTGGCGGCCGACGACGGGAGCACCGTCAGCCACGCGTCCTACTTGCCGCCATCCAACGTTTGGTGGTGCATGTGGCAGGTGAAGCGATGGACCGTCCACGTCCATCATCATCGACCTCACGTCCACTGGCACCGCCGAGGTCGGGGACTCCTCCGAGGATGAGTAGGGCATGGTGTGCCAACTGGCCGGTCTGTCTCCCGTGTTCTACTCTTCCTCGCCGGAGGCCGCACCTTCACTTCACGGGTCTTGAACCCCGCCCCCGTACATGGAGATCCCAGATGGAGGACGTCGGTCGCCGCTGTAGAATAGGTTTAGGGTCGGGTTTCTTTTATTTTTCTATACTATAAAAGTTTGAAATGTAATGAAAATCTGCCGTGTTTGCATGAATCTCGTCCGGTGTATATGAACTTTCACAATAATAGTAAGAAATATTGTAGGAGTATGAAAATATATGGAATGATGATTCGTTTTTGTGTGTATAAACTTGGAAGGTTTCACCCGAGACAAACCTAACATGCGAAGTAAATAAACACATACGGTCTACATACACAATTTATCTTAGGCACTCCAATAGTACGTCCACTACACATTCACGCATTTCACATCTTTCTACATCTACGGGAACCTACGAAAGGGTTAACGTAAATTTCCTCTCTCTCCCCCCTGATTTTCATGGTGGTGGGCCCCTCCCTCCCCCCAATTGATGAGGACATCTCTGCTGCAGTTACACATGCCGCCACTCCTACATCAGTTATGCCATCCGGACCTATAACTAGAGCGTGCACGAGACAAATAAGTGGCCAGGTACTATCGCTCCTTTATAAATATGATCTAGCTAATGAGGATATAATATTACGCTCATATTCGGATTTACTTGTACTTAGGAATAAAGGAGAGATAAAAGATGAAGACAGTGTGCATTCAGATCAAATGGAGCAACATTCTTGCATGCATGTCACGTCCCATCCATGTACATCCATGAAGTGCACCAAGGAACTTGGATTAACGGGCCAACATCACCACGTGGGTGGGCCTTTGGCTTTCGGCCACACCACCAGGTGGTTGGCGCAACTTCCAGGAAGGCTAGCTACGTACGACGAGCAGTCCGATTCATGGACAACACATACCGCCTTCGATCGGAAGCAGTAGCGAAACGTTTCGGCCGCATCATTGCCTTTTAATAAATAGCTAGTCTAGGTTAGGGTTTAGACTCGGGTTTTATTGTATTGTCTAGCCATCGCTACACTTCGCATCTACGAGATGTTTAAGACTACCGCCTTGTCAGATCCACAGTGGAACCCCAACTTTTCATCTAGTTTGTGTGCTCAGTTTATTATCCGCAATTTCATTTGCAATTCACCTTTGTTCTTGACGGTTCTTCGGTTGCTTGCAGGAACTCGAACCTCGTTGTTCAAGTTGATCATCCCTACGGCAAGGTCAATAACCATCGGAGATTGGTTTAGTGATTGTCGAGGTGTATCGTCGGGTATGGTATAGGCGGATAGCAAGGTCAAAATCCATCAAATCGATAATTATCCCAACTCTCATCGAAAGATCGGGCCGCCGTTACATCACCAATCTCCAATCAACACCCCACACGTTTCACATTATCTTAATTACGTAACTGGGATTACACAGGGTAGCATTACTCGTCCTAAAAAACCAACTAAGCCAACTTCCCAGCATATCGCGCGGGAAAAGACACAGTCACGCCGTTTTAGTCGGGATTACCGGATTTCTAGTAGTAGTATCGATGGATCGCGCGAAGCACCAAGTTTAAAAGGAAAAAAGGCGGTACACTCACAGCACGCCTATCGCAGTCGCATTGCACCCCTCACACGGTCAGTCCAGCACACGGCTCACGCAAACAGAACACGCTTTAGCTTGCCTCTTGACTGACACGTGGGACCGCACTTGGAGAAATCGACCATGCGCCAAACTCCCCCGCCCACCGCGCGAAAATCCCCCCCCCCCAAATAATTCCCCCCAAATCCCTAATTCAACCGCCCTTCGGGAAACTAGCCAATAATATTCCCCAAACCCCCTCCCCCCGGCCCCTCAACTCCATTCGCTCCGCTAAAGCCGCCCTCTCAGCCGCGCCGATACGTCAGCGCCGCGGTTCATCGAGGGGACGCACGGCAATCCTCTCGCTCCCACAGTACGCACTCGTAGACTGTCATCCTCTAGCCGTGCTGCCACCACTGGCGACGTTCTTGTGGAGACACATGGTGGTCAGCTTCTCCCACGGTACACGCATTCTAGACTGAGGCCCCGTGCATGTCGGAGTAGGGCTGAATGTTAGCTGATAGACGATGTTAATCTCACTGTTTGCCGAAGTAGTTTACAGTCAATATGCTCTGCTTAAGAAGCTTCCTTGCCCTGTTTTGCACTCAATCTGCTTAGCTGAGATGGCATGCCACGCCTGATTAGTTGCTAAAATATCCTGCCATATATTTATTGTGACGTAGATTGCCATGGTCTAGTAGCCAATCTGTTAGGTGAAATAGCTCTACACCGTTTTATACTCGATCTTTGTTGTTGAGATGGCCTTCGATGACTGTGTGCTCAGCCTCATTGACTGTTGAAACAGCCTGCCATAATTTAGCACTCAAATCTGTTTTCTTGAATTAGCTTTACATATATTTCGTTACTTAGATCTGCTTGTCCAAATATCTTGCCATAGCTTTAGACGTCGACCTAGGTATTTTTTTCTGGACTTCATAAAAAAGCATATATGTTTTTCCTATAATATCTAGTAGAAGAACTAATTTGTATGTCTAACAGATGGACAGGACTTGGATAACTTCTGCTTGAAGATTCTCCGCTGCATATGTCGAGGGGGTTGAAAACTTCATGAACTTTATCAGAGCTGAGTACGGTGGTTCGAAATCAGATGTGCTCTGCGCGTGTAGCAGTTGTTTGAATTCAGTAACAAGACCCCAGTCAACTGTGCAAAATCATCTACACTTGTATGGGATGTCGATCACATATACTAGGTGGGTTCATCATGGTGAAGATGTGAACATCAATATTACTGACTATGTGGAAGCAGCAGTTCACCATCTTGATGTGCCTGATGCTCGGGTGGAAGAGGAGGAGAAGGTGGTGGTGGCGGAGCCAGTGAGTTTGACCAACATTGAAATAATGCTACGAAATGCTCGTGCATTTCATGAACTTTCACCTGCAGAAGAAAAATGATGGGCCCGCATGTTGGAACAATGCAACGTGGCTGTGACCCTAGGAAATAAGCTGTCAGTATTCTCAGCTATGGTCACATTTCTTCAGGTGAAGACATCTGAGCGGATGAGCAACAAATCATTCGATGTGATGTTGGCTGCTTTCCGCAAATCTTTCCCAGATGCATCTGAGCTGCCACACACCTACAGTAAAATGAAGAATTTCCTTCGTGCAGTTGGAATTGGATATGGTATGATCCATGTTTGTAAGAATAATTGTGTTCTATTTCGGAAGGATTATGCCAACTTAAGTGAATGCCCAAAATGCAAATCATCAAGATGGAAAGATGGCGATGCTATGAAGAGGATTCCTCATAATGTTCTGGGACATTTTCCATTTATACCAAGATTGAAGAGGTTGTTTCATGATGTCGAAACAAGAGAGGATGTACTATGGCATTCTAGGAACCAGGAGTACACAGATCAGAATGTAATGAGCCATCCATCTCATGGTAGTGACTAGAAAATCTTCAATCATAAACACAAAAAGTTTGCTCCTGACCCGAGAAACATTAGACTTGGCTTAGCTTCATATGGATTTAACCCATTTGGCCACCAGAGCACCACATATAGCATGTGGCCAGTGCTTGTTATCCCTTACAACATGCCTCCAAATGTCTGCACCAAAGAATCAAACTACATGATGGCCTTGCTCATCCCAGGTCCAAAAAGTCCTGGAAAGGATTTTGATTTATTCATGGAGCCTCTTGTGGAGGAACCTCCACAGCTATGGAAGGGTGTTCTCACTCGAAACCTATATAGCAGCCCACCAGCTGATTTCTTTCTGCGTGCTATTATAATTTGGTGCGTCCATGATTATCCGGCTTTGGGCACTATGTCAGGGAGAACGACACATGGTTACAATGCATGTGTTCGCTGTGACTGGAATCCGGCTTTGTGCAAGATCTATTACATTGGACACCGCCGTTTCCTTGCCAAGGACAAGTCGTGTCCTACAAAATACCGAAGATATGTGTTCAATGCAAAGTATGAAAACCGTGATGCGTCAAAGAGGCTCACCGTCGATGAGTTACAAGTGGAATTAGAGAAGGTCATGCATATTACACCAGGAAACCATCCTGATAATGGTGGTGGGAAAAGGAAGCATGGCAGGGCAGAAGAGAGATTGTTGTTTACCCGCAGGTCCACTTTGTGGGACTTGGAGTATTGGAAAGATTTGTATCTCCGGCATAATCTTGATGTGATGCACATCGTGATAAATATATGTGACAACATTATCGGCACACTTCTTAATATTGAAGGCAAGACGAAAGATACCTTAAAATCCAGGATTGATTTTACACACCTGGGTATCAGAAAGGATTTGCAGGTGGAAGATGATGGTAAACCACGGGATATGGCACCAGCTGTGTACGTCCTGGACAAGGTAAAAAGAAAAGAATTATGTGAGGTCCTGTCACATGTGAGATTCCCACATGGATTTGCTTCCAACCCTAAAAGGAGAGTCAGTGCAGATGGAAACAAGGTACAAGGGTTGAATATTCATGACTGTCACGTCCTACTTCAAAGGGTTTTACCTATTATTCTTAGAGGATTGGGCCGCCCTGACTTGTACAGAGCAGTTGTAGAGTTGGGAAAATTCTTCAGGGAACTCTGCAGTAGAAATATCAGGATAGATGCTTTGGAGCGTCTTAGAGACAAGATACCAACTATCCTATGAGACCTTGAGAAGATATATCCTCCAACCTTCTTTGATGTGATGGTGCATTTGGATGTTCATCTACCTGATGAGGCACTACTTAGAGGTCCAGTACAATATGGCTGTATGTACCCTATTGAAAGGCGACTAGGCACTTTCAAGGGCTATGTTAAGAATAGAGCTAGGTCCAAGGGTTCCATTGCAGAGGCTTACATTGCTACAGAAGCGTCGACATTCTGCTCAAAATACATTGAAACAGCTGATCAGCTTAGCAAAGAGGTGGATGAAGACAATCCCGGGCTCAAGGTTTTCGATTGTTCTGTTCGAGTTACAGGGAAGAGTCGACAAGACGAGAAACCTAAAGATTTGGACAAAATGGCTTGGTATGTGTTGAATAACTGTCCTGAGATTCTACCTTATATCGAGTAAGTGGTAAGTACTGCAGCTTATTCATCATAATCTACTAAACTTGCAGCACATTCTTATATATTTAGATGTTTGACGCGATCACTATGTTGTGCAGCATCTACAAAAAGGAGTTACTACCACAAAATCCAAGAAACATTGACAAACTAGTTATGGCAAGATTTGTGAAATGGTTCAAGAGCCATGTAAGCCTTTGAATTGCACTGTCAGTTTTTTTAATATATTGAGTACATAAGATGATCAGCTTGTCTATTTTCTAACCATAGGTTAAGAAGATGCAGGAGGATGGGCAGTTAATGATGCCCTTTATGCACGAGTAACGGGTCCTAATACTCGGGTAAGACATTATGAATCTTGCATTGTTGGAGATGTGCTCTACAACACCCTTGCACGCGACGAAGGCAGGAAGAGACAAAACAGTGCCATCATGAGCACGGATAAGTACGGTGAAGAGACAATTGAAATGTATGCTAACATAACAGATATTGTTCAGTTGCAGTATATCTCCAGTTTTCAGGTTCATCGGTGTGTGGTTCGGTTGTGCTGTTGTCCGTATAACCTGTTTTCCAGGATCGCAAAACCCAGAGCTAATTATTATTTCAAATCCATCAATGTCAAGGCGGCGTACCAGACCTACGAGCCTTTTATTTGAGCAAATCAAGCAACACAGATATTTTTCTTGGAAGACACATTTGCACGTAGCGATGACTGGAGAGTATTGCAAAGGTTTGAGAAGAGGAATTCGTTTAATGAAGTGACTCAACAAGATGATGCTTACACTACTCCTGATGTAGAAGATTCCACAGATGTTCCTAATATCTTTGAGAACCATTACGTCAATGACGCCGGCGAAAAGATTACATGTCGGGCTATGGACATATGAGAGTTGATCAATAAGACGCCAACATTCGAGGACATTGAGGATGAAGAAGATGATGACACCGGGAGGAATTATGATTCAGACTAATACACATGGTGAAGATATTGACGCTGCTGCTGCGGATGATGATTAGATTGCTTTTGTCGTATTTGCCTATCAGAAGATGATTTTTTATCTACTATGTGAAATTGTGTTTGCTATGACAACTGAAACCTAATGAACTTGTTCTTTAGTATTTTGCTGTGAGAACATCACTTATTATGTATGTTGATTTGTGTTTGGTGATTGTATGACGACTAAAACATGATGACATTGTTGTTTAGTTGTACTCATATTTGGTTGTGAAACTTGTATTTGATGACATAGTTTGTTGTTGGACTGCAATTTGCTGGACGTCTTCGAATGGGAACAAAGCTGACCCGACAGGGCCTCTGCTAATTTATTTATTTATTAGCAAAAGGGCCTCCGCTATTTATTTATTTATGAGCAAAAGGGGATACCCCCCGATTACGGTTAATAGAAATCATTAGATGTTCACAACACTACGCCCAGCCTGCAAACCAGGTTTCATTCATTACTAGTTTCAGCAAAGTGCTCATGTCATAGCTACTGAATACATCACGAGTGCTACATACACTGCAAATAAAGAGACAATCATCCTACAGAGCACATCAATATTGCCCATTATCTTCACAAGCTCTTTCATCTCCTCATTGCTGTCAAGGCCGTTCAGCAGTTGTTGCTTGGCCATGATCATAGGAACTGTATCTTTAACCTTTTGCTCTGCATCTTCCTCTTCTGCCGTTCCTTCAGTTACTTGTCCAACACCCCAACCTGCTCGTATTGGGATTCCTCGGCTAACCAAATAATCAGCGTAGTTGCATTCCCCCACATCAGCAACTTCCCAAAAATACAAATCACACGAATCTTCCCTTTTCTACACGAATCAAATTGGAAGATCACCAACCAAACTATAAAAAAATCAACAACTAAAAGCAGCGGAACAACACTTAAACATATAATTACCCCATGATTCGAGCATTCGTAGAAGACTCGGCCAGGGTTGAGGATTGTGGTTGAGACGCGACGACTCTACGTGATTTGCAGCAGTGGCACCACACCAACGGCAGCGGGTTGCGATGAGCAACCGGCTGCGGTGCATGTGCCGGCGGGGGTGTGATGAGACCCACAGGCGATGGTACGGGTGGCGACTTGGCGCATATCTGGTTGTTTCCTGCTGAAGAGCAGGTGGATGAGCCGCCAGCGGACATGGTTGCTGCGGCCAGAGCTTCTGATGCGAGGCCGAGTAAGTAGAGAAGAGGAGAAGCGAACGTTGGATATGTCTGTTTCATTACTTGCAGAGTAGCATAGCACCATATGTAGTCATAGTCTAGGTTTGGATTCGAACCAGCTACAGGAGCACGTCTCTCTTTTTTCAAAAACTCAGCAACGTCTCTTTACTGGTACACTAGCTTGTTCTATACACCTTCTCAAGTCTTTGATTTTGTTTCTTCTTTTGCGAGGAACGAAGGAGGACAAAATTGAGGGTTCCTGGGACTCGAACCCAAGACCTCTCGGTTGAAAACCAAGGGTGCTACTCACTTATGTGGCGAACGTTCCCTGGGAGGAGGACGGCAGACAAATGCATTTTCCTCGCAGTTTTAGTTGCGACGCAAGATCGAACGGTCGCAGTTTCGGGAATGTTATCAGGCAAACGAGCCAGTTTTTCTTTTCTTCCTATATATAAATAAGTATGCTACCTGGTGTCGGCTTAGTCAACAAACGATTGTGCCAACCTTGACCGTTGGATTGACATTCAAAGTCTGTCGTGTTTCTTCAGTCTCTTCTTCCTCCAGCTGCCAAAGCCAAACCAGCGCCGGCGGGACCGCCTGCTCCCGCCTTCCACAGCTGGTTGTGCTGCCGCACACACATCGTGGCCACATCGCACCCTAAAACTCTGCGCATCTTCCCCGGCTCCTATTCATTCACGTCCGAGGCCTCACCATCGTCCTCCGCCTTGGTTCGCTCGCCGCGGTGCCGCCTTCCGGTTTTGTCAACATGGTCAACAACCAAGAGGAATAAGGAGATTACTGTACATGGCGAGGATGACAGTAGGGACCCATCGGGATCATGGCAGTAGGCAAGCAAGTGCTTCCTTTATTACAAGAAAAAAGGCTTCCTCCTGATGGTTTCCTGACATCTGGGTCGCATGCCACTGTCAATGAAGTCAATAAGTGAGATAACTACACAAGAAGCAGCAGACAACCGGGACCCAGCAGCGCGCGCAGTATTTTTTTGGGACGGAGAACGGTATCAACTGGGTTGTGCAGGAGCTGTGGCCCGTCTAGCCCAGGCTTTTATTTCATATGCTTACCACATGACCAGCCCAGTTTTTTTTCCTTTCTGAAAATGGCTAGCCCAGCCATTTTGTTTTTTGCAGAATAACCAATGTAGGCCTATTTGCATTTCTACGCCCTGCTGGGCCGGAAATCTTTCAAGACGAGGAGGGATGCATTCGGGCTTGCCCAGAAAATGGGCTGTATGTAATAATAAATGGGATGTAAAATGAAAAAATACAGCAAACAGGCAATTAGTTCCAAAATACTTTTTTCTTTCGGATTTTGATATTTTAAATTTCATTGTTTTTGTGCGGGTAAAATTTCATTGGATTTAAATTAAGGTATGTTTAGTTTTTAAATTAATTTGAATCTGGCTAGAAATTTCGGGTTGTATATTGTTTGGGACAGATTTAGAGGCCGACTTGTGGGTCTACTAGGTTGACGTGTACGAAAGGCTTTGTCAACTTAGTCCACAAACGATTCTAGCAGCAGTGACCGTTGGATGTTAATCCAATGGCCGTGCTGCTTCTTTAATATCTCATCGTCTTGCTCCAAACCAGCGCCGGTGGGGCTGCCTGCTCCCGCCTCCCGTGGCCAGCTGTGCTGCCGCACAGGCCACACCGCCCCACCCTACTCCATCGCTGGCCAGGCCATTCCTCTACTAACTCAAACCTCCTGTTATTTTCCTGCAATGGCAGCCAAACCAGTAAACCCTCGTACTCCCCACCGCATGGGCAAGCACTGCCGAGTCTTCCCCGGCTCCGGGACATTCCCTTCCTAGGCCTTGCCGTCGTCCACCACCCTGGTGCTCTTGGTGTGGCGTGGTCAACGAACGACATCCATCGGAAGAGGACTGTACGTGGAGAGGTTGACAGCTGGGTCCATGGCCGCATGCAAGGAAGTGACTCCTTATTATGCGCAAAATAATGATTCCTCCACCTGATAGCAGGGACCCACCGGAAGGGCCTCTGTATTTTGTGAAAAAAACATTCTTCCCACTGACAACTCGGACCCACCAGCTATATCTTTGCACGGAAGGAAGTGCCTCCTTATTACGCACAAGAAAATGAATACTCCCCCTAGTATCTGGGACCCACCATAGTTGGAGGCTGACTTGTGGGCCTACTAACGCGGACAGAGGGCTTTGTCAACTTAGTCAATATAAACAATTCTAGCTCCAGTGACTGTACGATGTCCATCCAACGGCTGCAGTGCTTCTTCAACCTCTGGTCTTCTTGCTCTAGCCGCCCAAACCAGCGCCGGTCGTGCCGCCTCCTCCTGCCTCCTGTGGCCGGCTCTGCTGCCACATAGGCCTCACTGCCCCACCCTACTCCCATTGCTGGCCTGGCCATCCCTGTACTCACCTAGACCTGTTGTCATTCTCCGGCGACGGCAGCCTCACACTGCAGCCCAACCAGTAAACCCTCGTACGCCCCTCCGTGTGGGAAACAACTGCCGAGTCTTCCCCGGCTCCGGGTCATTCCCTTCCTAGGCCTCGTCGTCGTCCACCGCCTTGGTGCTCTCCGCACGGCGTGGTCAACATGGTCAAGGAACGACTTACATCGAAAGAGGACTGTACGTGGAGAGGCTGACAGGTGGGTCCATGGCCGCAGCAAGGAAGTGCCTCCTTATTACGCGTAAAATAATGATTCCTCCACCTGACAGCAGGGGCCTACTGGAAGGGCCTCTGTATTTTGGTTAGCTTTATTTTTTGGAAAAAAACATGTTCCCCTCTGACAGATGGGGCCCACCAGCTATATCTTCGGACGCAAGGAAAGTGCCTCCATATTAGGCGCGAAAAAAATGAATCCTCCCCCCTGACAGCTCGGACCCACCATCAGTAACTTCGCACACAAGGAAGTGCCTCCTTATCCTCCCTGACAGCCAGGACCCACCTGGTCGAAGCGTATGTAGCGTTGTCATTCTGGTCGCGAACGTGTACGTACATACTGGTCGATCGGTCTCTCTGCAATGATGAACCGTGGTCGAGCAAGCAGCGGCACGTGTAGTAGTAGAGCCCCCGACGTAGCAGTTCAGGCAGTCCCTTCCAAATCGTGTAGACATACATACAGCCACATGCCAAAAAATACGACCACGTACGTACATACGAGCGGGATCTTGAATGCGTACTTGTGCATACGTACGACCAGGGCTCGTGTACATGGAGAGGCAACGGACTGCAGCAACGGCGTCCTGTTCATCGGGCAGCCAACCGGCTGGGTCGAAACAGAGAAACGGCGTCATGTTCATTGGGAGGCAACAGACTGGGTCGGAATGCATCCTGTTCAATGGGAGCCAACCGGCTTGGACGAAACAGCCGAAACAGGGTCCGGCGTACCGCAGTACGGAGGAAACAGCCTTCTGTTCGACCGACTACTGTCCAAACGGGGGTCCTGATACTCCGGAGGGGTGTGGCATGCTGCAAAACGGAGGAGACGGACTTGTGTTGGAGCGCTATGGTCGAAACGGGGGTCCTGTTCATCGGAGGGGTGTGGAGTACCGCAAAACGGGACTCCACGGGCTACTGTTCACCCACCGCCGACTTCCTTCAGCCTCCACCTACACTGTTCATCCACCGCGTCTTCCTCCTGCCACCACCAGCTACTGTTCGTCCAGCCCTTCACCGACTACTGTTCAACCAGCCCTCCACAGGGTCCTGCTCATCCAGCCTCCACGGGGTCCTGTTCAACCAGCCCTCCACAAGGTCCCTCCACTGGCTACTGTTCATCCACCCCCACCTCCTCGATCGGGGTCCTGTTCATCCAGCGGCAACGGCCTCTACTACCAGGGGATCCTGTTCATCCAACCCCCACTAGGAACTGTTCATCCAACACCCACCAGGGACTGTTCATCAAGAGGCAACTTCGATCGGCTTCAGTTAGCAGCAGTAGAGAAAGAATCACTCGGGTTCAGTTAACAGCAAGGGATTGATCGGAGTTCAGTAACGTAGCTAGTGCAATCGCTCGGGTTCAGTTAGAGCCAACGCCTCGCTTGGGTTCTGATAGAATGCAACGCCTCGCCCACACACGCATACGTGTATGCGAGAAACGCGCAAAACTCTCCGTGCATCGCTCAGCCCCGATGTCACGCCCAATATGCGATACTATCCGAGCGGAACTCGAAGGTCCCATCCAAGGATAGAGCCACATATTGAAACGCTTTTGCAAGGTGGATATCATTACATCATACCATTACATAATAGCTGGAGGTACATACAATGGCATACAAATGCCACATGAATACATCAAACATCATACATGAGAACAACATCCGACTACGGATGAAAACACAAACATAAACTCAAACAACATCCACCCTGCTAGCCCAGACTGCCGACCAGGAACCTATCCCAAGATCGACGACGAAGAAGAAGAACTCCAAAACAAGTAAACATCGCTCTCACATCATGATCATCGCATTACCTGCACCTGCAACCGTTGTTGTAGTAATCTGTGAACCACGAGGACTCGGCAATCCGATTACCATGGGTATCAAGACTAGCAAAGCTTAATGGGTATGGAATGGATAAGTGGTGAGGTTGCAGCAAGTGACTAAGCATTGTATGGTGGCTAACTTACGAATACAAGAGTAAGATGAGAAACTACGCAAGCGGTCACAAACTAGTAATGATCAAGAAGTGATCCTGAACTACTTACGTTCAAACATAACCCCACCGTGTTCTCTTCTTGACTCGCTCGAAAAGGGACGGTCACGATTACGCACGCGGTTGGTGTATTTTAAATTCGGATCTAGTGTCAAGTTCTCTACAACCGGACATTAAAAATTCCTATCTGCCACATAATCGCAGGCACGGCTCTTGAAAGTTTATACCCTACAGGGGTGTCCCAACTTAGCCCACTACAAGCTCATGATCCAGGAAGACAATCCTCCATCTCAGGACCCTCCGATCAGACTCGGAATCCCGGTGCACAAGACATTTTGACAATGGTAAAACAAAACAAGCAAGACCTCCCGACGTGCCGACACCCTGATAGTAGCCATGCGTATCTTGTCTCAGGCCATGACGGATGAGCTAAGCTTACGGTTGCTGAGACCGAAGTTGCCCAGGGGGTGCCGCAAGGTGCTCTAGTTTGGACCAGCACCAACACCACTGGCCCCCTGTATTATGTGGAATAAAGAATCCTTGGGGATGCGACCCCCCATGCAAATTAATTAATTATCAGGTTTATTATTATGTTGTCAAATGCTAAAACCAATGTTGGACCTTGCTGGAAGAGTTTTATTCAAAGCAAACTGTCAAGAGGGGCCCATAAACCCTCATCATGTTAGGGATGCAAAATCAAGGAACAAACACCGGTATGATGGAAACTAAGGCGGCAAGAGTGGAACAAAACACCAGGCAAAAGGCCAAGCCATCCACCCTTTATCAAGTATATATGTGCATTAATTAAATAAGAGATATTGTGATATCCCATGATATCCATGTCCCAACATGGAACAAACTGCAACTGCACCTGCAACTAGCAACGCTATAAGAGGGGCTGAGCAAAGCGGTAACATAGCCAAACAATGGTTTGTTGGGATGGTGAAAAAGGTTAGAGGCTGTTTCATGGCATATTGGGAGGCTCGATAAACAAGTGGTAGGTAGCACGACATTGTGATAGCATCAGGACAACTAGCAAAGCAAAGATAGTAGTGAGATCCAAGGTGACAGTCATCTTGCCTGAAATCCCACTAGGAAGAAGACCGAATCGATGAAGAAGATGAAGCCACATAGACGAACCAAGCATAGTCGAACGAATCCTCACGATCGCAATGAAACAGGAACTAATGAGAAGAAGCACAACCGGAAAGAAGCAAACAACATGGTAAACACACAACACGTAAACATGACATGATGCTCAACCAAGTATGATGCATGACAAGGCTACATGATGCTACTCATGGCAAGATATGATGCATACAAGAACATCACATCAAAGCAAGTTTAAATAAGGCCGGAAACAACTTATAACAATTCCGGAAACTCCCCATATGTAAATTTCGAAATTGGTCCAGATCTGAATAACACATTAAGTTAGAGTTGTTAAACAACAAGTTAACATGCACCACGATGATCTATACGTCTTTGTAGTCAAGTTACATATAAAGTTCGTTTATTTCGGAGCTATGGCCTAGAAGATATGAGAAAAACAAGTTAAACATGTCATTGGTGCAAAATGCATTCAAACATCACGCACACATACTCAAATCAAGGATGCAACAAGATAATATGAAGCTACATGCAAATCTAAGCAAGTTTCATATAGGACATGATCAAAACGGAGCAACGGTTCAACACATACACCCAAAACAAGATATAACAACAATCTGTCCAAAACAGCAACTAGGCACTTTGCAATCATCAAAATAACATGCTACATGAATCATCTAAGCACAAACTTGATATGCACTTCAATTACAGATTACATGATTCAATTATCATCAAGGCTCAGGTTCATAGGCATCATTATTAAACCAATGTGATCAATGCAAAAAGCAACTTTATAACATAAATTATGACTTGAAGAAAAACAGGGCATACATGTGAGCAGAAATAACATGTTGACATGTTGGAGACATGAAACAAACATGCTACAGTCCAATATCATGGCAAACGAAAGCATGTCATTAAATTGAAGATTAAACATGGCAAAACATGATTAATAATCATCTTCATACAACCTCTAGATCAATGGCATTTACTAGATCAATGGCAAGACAAGTCAGCAAGTCATAACAGATTCTCAGACTAGTGGAATTTACTGGACATGGCAGAAACAACGACAAGTAGGCATGTTGACAAGCTTGTGCAACTCATCTCAAAGCATTTCATGGCATGTGAATATAATCAACAGAAATAAGACATGTTTGTGCAGCTATTCATGGCAAGAACATCGTCATAGGATGCATAAAACACTAGCAATTCACATGGCAAAAATGAACTTACTGTTAACATGCTGACAGAAACATTATTTAGCCAATTTAGAGCATGGTTAACACATGATACAGTAGGCCATAGTTTCAAACAGGGGCATGGATAGATAGATCATAACAAGATCTACAAAATATCCTTACAGAGCATCTCCCAAATATGCATGGATTCACCAGTAGCATCAAGTTAACATGCGCAACATAATATAGCAGATTCAGACTGCAGAAATCAGTCACTGAAATCAGCAACATCAAGTACCCTACTTTGCATGCTTGTGCTAGTCACCACAAGGCATATCAAAGAACATGGATTGCACCACTACAAAGATTGCATGATTATGCTCCTAAACTATGTTGATAAGATGCTAAGAAAATCACACAAAATGCTATGAAAAAGACAAATAGGCAAGTTACAGAAGTCTTCAGCAGGTTATATCACTTAGCACTTTTGCAACGATGACTAAGGCATCAATATGAACAGTAACATGAATGCTAATGCAACCACCTTGTAGAGCATTCAGAGATGAACATTTTGATATATCATACACGCCAAACGGAGCAATATGCACAAAGTTATGACATGATGAAGATGCACACATAACATTGAAAATCTGGGGCTCGGAAGAAATTCAACCACTCAGAAAATTGGACGGGGAGGAAACGGGGCAGAGGGATCCGGGGACGGGGAAGCGTTTGGTTCGCTGAGGTGGTGGATCTGGTCCACCCGACCAGATCCGGGACGGGCGACTCCGGCGATGCTCCGGCTCCGGTAGGCGCGGAGGAGGATGGCGAGGTCTGGCGGCTGAGGGGCGGTGGCTGCTGGCGCGGCGGGCGGCGCGGGTTGGCGGTGGTGCGGCGGGCGGCAGCGGTGAGGAGGCGCGGGGGCACGGTGCGGCGGCGCGGTGGTGGGGCGGCACCGGCTCGGCACGGGAGGAGGCGCGCGGCGCGGATCTGGGCCGGGAGGGCCGGTCCAGGCCCGGGCGGGCCGCGGTGATGGGGAGGAGAGAGGAGGCCGGCGGGGCTGATGTGGCGGCATCGGATTGGTCCGGGCCGGCGGCGCAGGCAGACTTGTCCGGCGGCGTGAGGAGGAGGGGAGCTAGGGTTTGCCCGAGAATTTTGGAGGGGGAGGTGTTTATATAGGCATAGGGAGCTACGAGAGGGCTATGGAGGTGTGGTTTTCGCCCACACGATCGTGATCCGATGGCGAAGAGCATGGAGGGGGTTTAGATGGGCTAGTGGGCTGTTGTGACATCGTGCTGGGCTGCAAAGAGAGAGGGATCCGACGATTAACAAGGTTAACTGTTGGGGCATCAAACGACCTCCAAATGGAACGAAATTTGACAGGAGGTCTACCGGTGATGTACCAAGACCACACGTCAGCTCTCGGGCCATTCCGAGAACATTTTTCTCCCGCTCACGAAACAAGATCTGGGAGGTGCGACGGGTGCATGTGGGAGTGTCGGATTCCGAAACAGACAATGGAGAAAATGATGAACATGACCGGATGCAAGTTTTCAAAAACATGTAGATGAAATGCACATGATGACATGGCGAAGTGCAACACGCAAGCAAATAACATGGCAACAACGGCGAATAACTGGAAGACATCTGGCGCATCGGTCTCGGGGCGTCACACCCGACCACCCACCGTAACCGGGAACTCCCCGATATTTTCCTCACCCTCGCTTCTACCACGATTTTTTTTGTCATGGACGGCCCAAAGAATGTCATGCAGCTGCGTCTTCGTCCCGCCCAGGACGAAAAGCCCATTTTTTGTCATGATTTTTTGTCATAGAAGTAGGAGCCCACCACATCTATGATGATACCGGGTTTTGTCACAATTATCGCCATAGAAGTGTCATAAGCATGACAGGAAAAAAATTCGTTCGGCCCAAAATGTCACAGATGTGTCTTTTTCTATAGTGTGGGTATGGGTAGAGTAGACGACTTACACAAAAAGAAGATAGTTTTGCAAAAATTTGAGTTCAAACTTTAGTTTTAGATTTTCAAAGAAAGCATTTCGGAGCTACCGAGTTGATCGTTTCGGTGACACCGAAGCACTCACAAAGCATAAACACAGAATTTCGGTTGGACCGAGTTGTGGTTCGGTGGCTCTGAGTAGCTAGGGTTTCACTAAAACTTTACTTCCGGTCTCACCGATTAGTACGTTTTGGTGCAACCGAGTTGTACTTGTGCAATGGCCAGGGCCAATCGGTGGGACCGAGATGAGTTCGGCGGAAACCTAAACCTAATTTTTTTCCTCAAATCTATTCTAACGAATTACTCTGGTGGATAGATGAATTTCAATCATGGCAAGATATGTGGCGTTATCCTTGTGTATTGAATCGGAGAAAAGGAAGCACAAGGAGATCGAATCTCACCCTAACTCGGCCGAGATCCTCTATGGCGGCAACAGCGGAGCAGATTTCATTGACAGCGGTGGATTCTTGCGACGAAGGTGCAGAAGAGACGACGGCGACGATAGACAGACCAAGGGGGCGGCAATAATGGGGCGCGGGCGCGTGACGTTTGAAGAAATTTTCAACCGTATGGGCCGCTAGATATATATACCCATGTGCTGTCGGTGGCACCGAGTGGAACAAATCGGTGGCACCGAGATGTGCAACTGCGTGCAGTTACAGCAAATCGGTGGGACCGAGTTGGTCTAATCGGTAGCACCGAGATGAAAACCTAGATCAATCTATATGCTTTTGGTGTGACCAAGTTTGGGTGTTTTGGTCTGATCAAAATGCAATAGAAGGTTTTGGAAGTCAGTCCTTGACGGATCTGTGGTTCTGAGTGCTCCTCACCCAGAGGGTTCGAAAAAGACTTGTTCAATTTTTGTGATATAGCATGAAAAGAATTTGAGACAAGAAGAGCATAGATAGCTAGAGAAAGTTCTTAGGCATTCTTGCACATCCATTTGGCCAACAAAAACCAAGACAATCAAAACAATAAATGGACGTCCTCGAATGGAGAAAATATGCAAACCAACATGCTCACACACTAAAATGTCAAATAAAATATGTTTCAAACATGCACAATCAATTCTAGCATCTATAAAGCAATTGGCGATGATTAGGTCATCTATATATGAGTATATTGACTTAGGAGTCAAATGAGAACATTTGATCATAGGTCATACTCATCGTTTAAGCATAAGTGGGGTTGCCACCTTTACACAAAGCATTAATGTGTTCACACCTTTAGAGTTGCTTTATATAAAAAAATTAGAGCAAAGCTCCCCCTAGATGTGATATCCCCCCAAAGAGGGATGAACTAACCTTGGGTTTTGTCGATGATGACTTCATGCAAATAGTGAAGATGTGGATGCTCAATGTTGATGTAGATCATTTGGAGCAATCCTTTGGAGTTTTGCACTTTCAATACCTACATGGGTTAGTCACACAAGGAACATACAAGGATATCCATGGACATAGAGTGAATTGCACATATGATGATGTCCATGAAAGCATTAGGTTACCTTAAGCTTGTCCCTTGTCTTACCAACAAGAGGGTTTGTGACACCATGAACTAGTGAAAGTTATGAAAGTTGATTGCACAAGTCCTTGCCAAAGAGAATATGAGTGAAGTATGTTGGCGGAGTCACCCTCAAGAACACTCTAGTTCTTCTTATTTGGGACCCACATCAACTTGATGGGAATCCTTGGAGTTGTAGTTGAACTTGATGAAGTAGAGCGTTACATAGTCTTGCGAACCCACTTGACCATGGCCTTAGGAGCTTCTGCAAATGAGTAAATCTCTTCTTGAAGCTTGTCCTTGCCTTTTAGCTTGTGGTCTTGTGGTGGAAGATCATCTTGAGCTTGTGTTCCCTCAAAATAAGTGGGGTCATACTTATCTTGTTGAGGAACAAACTTTGTCTTGGGGTATTTATATTCTTCCCATTCAACTCCATTGGCAGTGAACTTTCATTCAAAACCAACACCTTGATTCTTTCGGTGCCTCCCTTGCTTGCGCACAATTTCCTCAAATTGCTTACTCCTGGCAAGGCTCTTGTAAACACCTTTCTCTATAATTCCTTTCAATAAGATATTTGCTTTCTCAAGTGTAAATTGTCTAAGAGAATCATTAGCGGAATCAAGAGAACTACTAGAAGCAACAATACTAAATTTAGCATGATTATTGTTACTACTAGAAGAAGAATCTTTCTTGCTCTAGTTGCTAGATTTTACTTGTGGCATATAAGTAGACAAGAGGAGACGTTTGGCAATGTAATAAGAACTCTTCTTTCGAAGATCATCATTGATAGCTTTTAGAAACTCATGTTCTTGCTCTAAATTTAGCTTCTCGAAGCGTAGCTTCTCGTGAGTTCTTAGGAGCTCTGTAGGATCCTCTAGAGTTGTTTCGTGAGCTAACTTAAGAGTGTTTAGTTCTTTAGTTAGATAATCAACCTCCTTCTTATCATTGCCATTCCTTTCATCTGGACTAGCATGATTACTAGCAAGTTCATCATTGTTTTCACTAGTTTTATCAACAACTAAATCATCATCACCTAGAAAATCATCTTCATCACTTTAGAAATCAAAGTACTCGGGGTGTGATACCTTGGGTCCTTTAGCCATGAAGCATCTTCCAATTCCTTCATTTGGTGAATCAAATATGTCATGAGAGTTGGATGACACTAGAGCAAGTCCGGCAACACCTTCATCTTGAGTATAATTGGAGTCAGAGTGATAGCTTCTCTCGGAGTAGTTGTCAGAGTCGGAATCGGAAACCCATTCACCAACATGAGTTTGATGTCTTCGTCTTGTATAGCTCTTTTATGACTTGTCCTTCCTTTCCGAATCCTTGCTTCTTCGAGAGGGTCTTCGTTCATAACGATCATCACTACTCCTTCTCTCTCTTGGAGGTGATTCATTTCTTCTACTCCCCCTTCTTGGTGAGTCTTCTCTTTTCTTGTAGGGAGCCGTACACTCATTGGAATAGTGTCTGTGTCTTCCACAATTGTAGCAATTGCGATCACGACCAGAAGATCTTTTGTCATTGTAGGACCTTGACTTCGAGCTTCTCTCTTTGCCTCTACGCTTGTAGAATTTGTTGAAGTTCTTCACCATTAAGCTCAATTCTTCATTAGAGTCTAGCTTGCCAATTGATGTTGTAGGAGCATCACTTGAAGCTTTGTATGCACCACTTGACTTGTTGTGGAGCTCTTGCATATCCTTGAGCGACATCTCATGAGCAACAGTTCCACCATTGACTTCTCTTGGCTTGAGATCTTTGTAGTTGGGCATCATTTGGATCAATGTGCACACGGTATCATATTTTCCATCCAAGGCTCTAAGGATCTTCTTGATGATCAATTTGTTGGTCATCTCTTCACTTCCTAAGCCGGCAATCTCATTTGTGATGAGAGCAAGCCTAAAGTACATTTTGGCGACTCCTTCATCTCGAACTTGTCAAATTGACTTTGAAGCACATCCAACTTGTATTTCTTGATGGACTCGGTACCTTCGTGCATATGAACCAAAGTATTTCAAATTTCCTTTGCATTCTCAAGGCGATTGATTTTATTGAATTCTTCGGGCATAATACATTGAAGAGAATTCACAAGCTTGGGCATTGTATTGCAACATCTTCAATTCATCTGCGGTCGCTTCTCGATCCGGTCCTCTGCCATCTTCAAAGTATTCACCTTACAAGCCAATGCGAACAACAACCCAAATGGTGGGGTTATGACCAAGAATATGCATTTCCATCTTATGCTTCCAACTAGCAAAAAATTTACCATCAAAGTAAGGACCTCCACGGTGATAGTTTCCCTTGAAAGACGCCATACTCTCCTAGGTTGTGAAACCAAGGCTATGATCACCAAAGCTATGGAAATCAAGGATAATGGAGACCAATGCTTTGATACCACTTGTAGGATGGAAAGTATGTCTAGGGGGTGATTAGACTACTTGAGCAAATAAAAATCTATATTTTCACAATTTTAGTTGTGGACTGATTTTAGCAATTGTGACAATTCCAGCAATCAACCTCTACACATGCAATTCTAAGAGTATAGCAGCGGAAAGTAAAACATTACATATGAAGGTAAAGGGAAGGGTTTGGAGATGGGAAACGTAGTGGAGACATAGAGATTTTTGGCATGGTTCCGATAGGTGGTGTTATCGTACGTCCACGTTGATGTAGACTTCAACCCACAGAGGGTAACGGCTGTGTGCGTCCATGGAGGGCTCCACCCAGGAAGGGTCCACGAAGAAGCAACCTTGTCTATGCCATCATGGCCATCACCCACGAAGGACTTGCATCACTTGGGTAGATCTTCACGAAGTAGGCGATCTCCTTGCCCTTACAAACTCTTGGTTCAACTCCACATCATGTCGGAGGCTCCCAAGTGACACCTAACCAATCTAGGAGACACCACTCTCCAAAAGGTAATAGACGGTGTGTTGATGATGAACTCGTTGCTCTTGTGCTTCAAATGATAGTCTCCCCAACACTCAACTCTCTCTCTCTCATATATTTGGCTATGGTGGAAGAAATATTTGAGTGGAAAGCAACTTGTGGAAGGCTAGAAATCAAAGTTCAAATGGTAGGAATGGAATCTCTTGATCTCAACACATGAGTAGGTGGTTCTCTCTCAGAAAATGGATGGTGAAGTGTAGGTACGTTCCGATGGCTCTCTCACTTATGGAGAGGGGGTGGAGGGGTATATATAGCCTCCACACAAAATCCAACCGTTAGACACTTTTGGTCCATCTCGGTGGCACCGATTGTGAAACTCGATGGCACCGATCAGTACAAAAATATGAACATTAGGAATCTCGGTGGGACCGATTGGAACAACTCGGTGGGACCAATTTGCTAGGGCTTAGGGAAAACTTCATATCGGTGGCACCGATTGCATCAACTCGGTGAGACTCAAGTGAAGCAATAAGCAACAGAGAATCTGTCAAACCAACTTGCTGAGACTGGTTGCAATATCTCGGTGAGACTCACCGGGATAACTACAACAAGTCACAGGGAGTTTGCAAGGCCATCTCGGTGAGACCGAGATCCGTATCGGTGTGACTGAATTGTTAGGGTTTGTGGCAATGGTCATGTCAATATGAACTGAGTGGCTCCGGGTAGGATATATCGGTGGGGCCGAGTTTGGAATTAGGGTTTGGACATATTTGGTTGGAGAAAGTGGCTGAGGGTTTTGGAGTAATATCACTAAGCACTTGAGCAAGTAGACCATTAAGCAACACCTCATCCCCTTTTAATAGTATTGGTTTCCTATGGACTCAATGTGATCTTGGATCACTAAAATAGAAATGAAGAGTCTTAAGCTTTTCCCAATCCTTGTCCTTATCATTTTGACGGGTCCACATCTCTAGTCCATGCCATACCAATCATTGAACATCCTAAAATATTTATCTTGAATGGATATTAATTCAATGAGCTGTACGTTGTTATGAATTACCAAAACCACCCGGGGATTAGTTGCACATTCAGAGGGGCAGATGCACCGGTTGTTCGAGGCTGGCCTGAGCATGACAAGTGCCCTCTGGCCGGATGCGGTGGTGCCCGACAGCGTCACCCGGAGGTCACCATGGCTGGAGACTGACGTGGCTTGAATCGGCGCCTGGAGGGCTGATACATGTCCAATGTATCTACAATTTTTTTCATGTTGTTATATTATCAATCTTGGATGTTTAATATTCATTTACTAGCAACTTTATATCATTTTTTGGGACTAATCTATTGACATAGTGCCCGTGCAAGTTGTTGTTTTCTGCTTGTTTTTTAATTTGCAGAATATCAGTGCCAAACGAAGTCCAAATGACACGAAACTTTTTGGAGATTCTTTTCTGGATAGAAGACACCGAGGGAGCCAAAGAAGTGCATGAGAGGAGGCCCGTGGGGCCCACTAGGCACCAGGTCCCGCCAAAAGGCCCAAGCGCGCCCTGGTGGGCACCACGGGAAGCTTCTCCATTGCCATCCACCTCTATAAATACGCTAAAATCCCAAAATCCCTAGGGGACTCGATGAAATACAATTCCAGCCGCCGCAAGTTCCAGAATCACGAGGTCCAATCTAGAGGCCTTTTTCAACACTCTGCCGGAGGGGTCAATGATCACGGAGGGGTTCTTCATCATCACCCTTGCCCCTTCGATGATGCGTGAGTGGTTTACCACAGACCTACGGGTCCGTAGGTAGTAGCTAGATGGCTTCTTCTCTCCTTTTGATCTTCAATACAATGTTCTCCTCGATGTTCTTGCAGATCTATTTGATGTAATGACTTTTTGCGGTGTGTCTGTTGGGATCCAATGAATTGTGAGTTTATGATCAAATCTATCCATGAATATTATTTCTTTGTTGAACTCTTTCATGCATGATTGTTATAGCCTCGTATTCTGTTTGGTTTGACCAACTAGATTGATTTTTCTTGCAATTGGAAGAGGTGCTTTGTGATGGGTTCGATCTTACGGTGCTCAATCTCAGTGACAGAAGGAGACATAACACGCATGTATCATTGCCATTAAGGATAAAAAGATGGGGTCTATTCCTACATGAATAGATCTTGTCTACATCATGTCATCGTTCTTATTGCATTACTGCGTTTTTCCATGAACTTAATACAATAGATGCATGCTGGATAGCGGTCGATGTGTGGAGTAATAATAGTAGATGCAGGCAGGAGTCGGTCTACTAATCTTGGATGTGATGCCTATATACATGATCATAGCCTTGGATATCGTCATAATTATTTGCTCTTCTATCAATTGCCCAACAGTAATTTGTTTACCCACCGTATGCTATTTTCACGAGAGAAGACTCTAGTGAAATCTACGGCCCCGACGTCCATTTCCTATCATATTAAAATCAAAAATACATTGCCTCACTTTTTCTTTATTTATTTTATTTTGGGTTTTATCAAGATCTATTTATCAAATCTCATACAATTTAATCTATCTCAATATAGAGGAGGGATTGACAACCCCGCTTACGCGTTGGGTTGCAAGTACTTGTTATTTGTGTGCAGGTGCTATTTACATAGTGTTTCTTGGTTCTCCTACTGGATTGTTAACCTTGGTTTCATAACTAAGGGAAATACATGTCGTTGTTGCGCTGCATCATCCCCTCCTCTTCGGGGAATTACCAACGCACATACAAGCAATCAGGAAGAATTTCTAGCGTCGTTGCCGGGGAGACATCATCAACATCTATCAAGTACCAAATCACAAATCTCATCTCCTTGCAATTAAGTTATTTGACATTTGCCTCTCGTTTTCATTTACCCCACTTCTAAAATGTTTTTGCAAAAATACAATAGTATTTTTCATTTGCCTTTTCTTATTTGCTTCTTTTGAACCTATCGTCATGAGTGATTTTGGTATGGCAGAAACAGATGATGGTGGAACTCCTAAAATTGGACATTCTGGTAATCTGGATGCTAAAACTTTTGTTTTGGGACAAGGGAATGTTATAGGGAAAGCTGTCATCCAAGAATTCTTTAATTGTGTTGGAACTTTGACTTGTGATGATGCTCCTATACTTGAAAGAACTAAAACTTATGTGGAAGCTATTTCAGCACTAGTTCAGAAACTTGAGAATAGATTTATTCGTACTCATCCTACCTTGCAAAGATTTTTCTATGAGCTACCTGTTATAAAGGATCCTAGAGCTAAAAAGATAGCCACCCTTGTCCTTATGAATGAATTTGATCATATAGTATGGGAAGCTAGGGAGATCTTTGATTTTTATGGTGAGATCCTTTACAATAGTGATTATGTTTTAAGACATTTTCTTGGCAATGATCACATCTTTGATGAGAACCTTAAAAAGGAAGTTCCCGTTTTGGATATGATCCAACAATTTTCAATGATGTTAATCAACAATATTCTTGGATCATAGCCGGAAATCAAAGGGGATTTGCAAATGGGAAACTTGATAATGCTAAAATTCTATGGATAATGTGTTTCAAATTATATTTGAAAAGCCTCCTGACAAAAACACATCTATGGAAAATAAGAAGAAATATGACAATACTTGAAACTATGCATTATGCCTAGCTAGGGGCATAAAACAATAGCTCTTTTTGGGAGGCAACCCAATTAATAAAATAAAAATTTCACTTTTGCTTCCTGTTCTTATGCGTTTGCACAATTATGCTACTGTTATGATTGTGTTTTTTATGTTATAATTAGTGTTGGTGCCAAGTAAAGCCTTTAGGATTATGTTGGATGATAGTTGATTTGATCCTGTTAAAAATAGAAACTTTTGCGCCCAGTTTTGGAATTTTGTAAATTCACATAAATGTGTTATTGATCTGATTTTTTTAAACAGGATTGATATAAAAATTGCCAACATTGTCCTAATTTTTCAGAATGTTTAGAGTTACGGAAGTATGAGCAAAATTCGAGTCTTTACAGACTGTTCTGTTTTTGACGGATTCTGTTTTCGTTGCATTGTGTGCTTATTTTGATGAATCTTTGGCTTGTATTAGGGGTATAAGCCATGGTAAATTTAGAATACGGTAGGTATAATGCAATAATAGAATAAGAATGGGTTTGCAACGTCACTTAAAGTAAAGATTGGTTTTCTTATACTAACGGATCTCACGAAGGTTTGTGCGAAGTTTTGTGTGATTGAAGTTTTCAAGTTTTGGGTGAGATCACGATGGATGAAGGAATAAGGAGTGAAAAAAGCCTAAGCTTGGGGATGTCCATGGAACTTCAAGGTAATATTCAAGGAGTACCAAGCAACTAAGCTTGGGGATGCCCCGGAAGGCATCCCCTCTTTCTTCTAATGGCCATCGGTAATTTTACTTGGGGCTATATTTTTATTCGTCACATATCATGAGTTTTGCTTGGAGCGTCTTGTATTATATGAGTCTTTGCTTGTTTTTATTTTTAGTTTGTCACAATCATCCCTAGTGGACACACCTATTTGAGAGAGCCATAATGATGCTATGATCTGTTAGAATTGCTCTATGTGTTTTCACTTAATTTTTTTTAGCTATGGAATTGCTCTAGTACTTCACTTATATCTTTTTTAGCACAGTGGAGCTTTAATTTTGAAGAAATACTCTCATGCTTCACTTAGATCAATTTGAGAGTTGGTAATTTTTTTGAATAATTCGCTCATACTACACTTATATTATTTTGAGAGATGAAAATTTTGAAGAAATATCTATGCTCTTATTCTTCACATAAATTTGTTTGAGAGCTTGTTAGTAGCAATGGTAATATACGAAATTAGTCCCAAAGTGATAGATATTCAAGGGGGATATAATAAGAACTTTCGTGAAGATCATTGCATATTATAAACTTGATTCCTTGTAAAAGTTTTGAGATATGGAGATAGTAATATCTAAGTCATGTTGGTGAGCAATTATGCTTTAGTAAGAATATTGGTGTTAAGGTTTGTGATTCCCTATGCAAGCACGAAATTCAATAGTTATGCAATGAAGTTACATCCTACTTGTGATGCATTATTCAGTGTTAGTTATGTTTAATGCTCGTTTATGATAGTTTTCATTTTTTTGGTTGGCTTCTTCTCAATCTAATTGCTAGCCTTTCCTTGTACTAAGCGGGAATACTGCTTGTGCATCCAAACTCCTTAAACTAAGTTGTGCCAATGAGTCCACCATATCTACCTATATGCGGTATTTCCATGTCGTTCCAAGTAAATATGTATATGCCAACTCTAATTTTCAAAATAAATTCCCTTTTTGTGTGCACGTACTGCTCATGAAGCGGCAAGGGGTGGCCAATATTTTCCATGCTAGATATTTTATTCTAAAGATGAGTGTTTATTTACTTGTCATTGCACGAGAGTGTGGCGGGTAATAGGGATGCCCAGTCTTAAATGAAAAAATATTTATGTTGTCAAATAACAAATTCGTTGGAAAGTGTTGGTATGGAAGGCACCCGTGGATACGGCTAGCCATGGATTGTGAAAGAATGGTGGAAAAAGGAATAAACTTTATTTTATGTTTGGGAACTGCCAATGATTTATCTACGATGGAAAGTATTGGGAATTCTCGGTCGTTTTTGTTGACGGGAAAAGCATGCCTCTCAAAACAATTTTATCTCTCAATTTAAGCTTTAACCTTTGCCACCTCTACAAATCTCTGCTTCCCTCTCTGAGGGGCCTATCTATTTACTTTATGCATTTTTATTATTATTTGAGTCTCCATCTTCTCTTACAAAGCACCAACTAGGGAACACTATGATCATACATGTGCATTGGATATAGCTAATATTTGAGTGTGTTTCATGAATGGATCAATGATTGAGCATAATGGGCTAGGGACAGCTTTCTTTAGTGTTGATATTTTGAAAGACATGGTTGCTTGTTGATACACTTGAGTATTTATGTCGTCATGTCAATTATAGACTATTGCTTTTGATCATCTAAAGTCCAAATGTTCATGCTACAAAAGAAAAGACTATGTGATGAGCATCTTAGGCAGCATTCCACATCAAAAATTCTGTTTTTATCATTTGCCTACTCGAGGACGAGCGGGAATTAAGCTTGGGGGTGCTGATACATCTCCAACGTATATATAATTTTTTATTGTTTCATGATGTTATATTATCAATCTTGGATGTTTTATATTCATTGACTAGCAACTTTATACCATTTTACGGGACTAACCTATTGACACAGTGCCCAGTGCCAGTTGGTGTTTTCTGCTTGTTTTTTACTTTGCAAAATATCAATACCAAATAAAGTCCAAATGCCACAAAACATTTAGGAGATTTTTTTCTGGACATAAGACACCTAGGACCAAAGAAGTGCACGGGAGGAGGCCCGTGGGGCCCACGAGGCACCAGGGCACGCCAGAAGGCACAAGCGTGCCCAGGTGGGTAGTGGGCACCACGGGAAGCTTCTCCACCGCCATCCACCTCTATAAATACTCTATAATCCCCGAAACCCTAGGGGAGTCGACGAAACACAATTCCAGCTGCCGCAAGTTCCAGAACCACGAGATCCAATCTAGAGGCCTTTTCCGGCACTCTACCGGAGGGGTCAACGATCATGGAAGGGTTCTTCATCATCACCCTTGCCCCTCCGATGATGCGTGAGTAGTTTACCACATACCTACGGGTCTGTACGTAGTAGCTACATGGCTTCTTCTCTCTTTTTTTATCTTCAATACAATGTTCTCCTCGATGTTCTTGGAGATCTATTTGATGTAATGACTTTTTGCGGCATGTTTGTTGGGATCCGATGAATTTTGAGTTTATGACCAGATCTATCCATGAATATTATTTGAGTCTTTGCTAGACTCTTTTATGCATGATTGTTACAGCCTCGTATTTCTTCTCCGAAACTTTGGTTTGGTTTGACCAACTAGGTTGATTTTTCTTGCAATGGGAAGAGGTGCTTTGTGATGGGTTCGATCTTTCGGTGCTCAATGTCAGTGACAGAAGGAGACATGACACGCACATATCATTTCCATTAAGGATAAAAAGATGGGGTCTATTCCTACATGAATAGATCTTGTCTACATCATGTCATCGTTCTTATTGCATTACTCCGTTTTTCCATGAACTTAATACACTAGATGCATGCTGGATAGCGATTGATGTGTGGAGTAATAGTAGTAGATGCAGACAGGAGTCAGTCTACTAATCTTGGACGTGATTCCTATATACACGATCATTGCCTTGAATATCGTCATAATTATTTGCTCTTCTGTCAATTACCCAACAGTAATTTGTTTACCCACCATATGCTATTTTCTCGAGAGAAGCCTCTAGTGAAATATACGCCCCTAGGTCTATTTCCTATCATATTAAAATCAAAAAAGCTTTTTTTATTTTTTTTATTTTGTGTTTTTGCAAATCTATTTATCCAATCTCATACAATTTAATCTATCTCAATACGGAGGAGGGATTGGCAACACCTATTAGGCGTTGGGTTGCAAGTATTTGTGATTTGTGCGCAGGTGTTGTTTACACGGTGTTGCTTGGTTCTCCTAATGGATTAATAACCTTGGTTTCATAACTGAGGGAAATACTTATCGTTGTTGTGCCGCATCATCCCCTCCTCTTCGGGGAATTACCAACGCAGATACAAACAATCAAGGGCCTCCGCAGCTCGGGCTGGCTCAGACATGACACTCCGGTTCATGCTGTCATGGTGCATGGGCCTGGACTTGAGCGAGCTGGGTACTCAACGCGCCGGGTCGAAAGAAGAACTAGCCTCGCGAGAGGCCGCAACCGCGGCGCAGGCCAGCTACCTCGTGTCCTTCACTCCGCACGACGAGATCGTCGTGCAGCGCACGGAAGACGGCACGGAGATCCCCGCAGACATCTTTGGCCTGCTGCTTGACGACCCGGAGGGCAGCTCAGCCGAGTCGGGGGCCTATGCAGATGATGACACCGCAACACTGGACGACACCTCCACGACCGATGGGCGGGCCGAAACCGGTGCGGCGATCGCGCCCACCCGGGAGGAGACGACTAAAGCTGAAGCCGGCATGGACGCCGCATGGGGCTGCTTTTTCTTTCCTGTACTCGAGTGTAGTTAGGTAGCAAGTCCACTCACTGGGGGTGTGGTTCCATGTAATGAACTCCTGGCCATGGGCCTTTTGTTATGTATATAAATGCATGCTTGTTTGCTCTTGCTTGCGGCTTTGGGCTTGTTTTCTTGTTTGACTTGGCCCATTTGATTTCCTGCCCACCAGCCGGACAGCCGGGAGCCGGCCGTGGCTGGGGATTCGGCCTTAGGCGCAAGCGGACAGTGTTTAGGCTTTTTCAGTAGTTGAGCATGAGCGAAACACCCATTGGGCCAGCTGGCGGCAGGTGGCGAAGCTAGCCGTCGTGCAGGCGGCCGTGCGGTGGTAGATGTGGGAAGAAAAGGGGAGGGCCCCTGATCGACCTGGCCGAGCTCTCCCCCCTTAGCTTTTTTGTGTGCGACGGTGCTCCAACCTTTGGCTCTTGTTGGTCGGTCGGCCGGGGGCCGGACTGCGACGCTGGCGAAGAGAGGGCTTTGGCAGCACGTGCACGTCGAAGCTAGCTAAGGGGGAAAGGTGAGGCGCGGTCTAGCTGGTGAGCCCTCGAGGCGGCCATACCGACCCGGAGGGGAATGAAAGTGAAGCAGTGCGTAGGGCACATAAGTTGACATAATCGAAAAGGTAGCCCCCCGCGTCGCTCAGGGGACCTGCTGTCTCATTAAACCCAAAAGGGGGCGATGCGTACATACATGCGTTCAACTGTACAATGGACAGAGGAGCTCCGCGTTCCAGGGGCACTCTGTCTCCTCGCTGGAGGCGTCTCTCTTGCGCTTGTTCGGCTTCTTTGTGTCAATGAGGTAGTAGGTGTTTCTATCGCGTAGAGCCTTGCTGATGATGAAGGGGCCTTCCCACAGAGAGGCCAACTTGTGCTGGCCGGCTGTTCGCTGGACGAGCCGGAGCACCAGATCTCCCTTGCGGAATGCGAGGGGCTTGATTTTCTTGCTGTGGTAATAGTGTAGGCCTTGCTGGTAGATAGCTGACCAATTAAGGGCCGGGAGGCACACCTCCTCGAGCAGGTCAACACCATCTACGTGTACTTCTTTGGCTTCGTCTTCCATGTACAGGGTGACCCGAGGTGAGTCAAACTCGACGTCGGTAGGGATGACGGCTTCGGCTTCGTAGACGAGGAAGAATGGCGTGAAGCCGGTCGACCGGTTAGGCATCGTCCCAGACTCTAGAGGATGGTCAGCAACTCGTAAAGCCAGCTGCCAGGTGACCGCATGAGCAGCTTGACGAGTCGGGGCTTGTGATGCGGCTTGAACTACGTTGGTATTTCCCCAAAGAGGAAGGGATGATGCAGCACAGCTACGGCAGGTATTTCCCTCAGTGATGAGACCAAGGTTATCGAACCAGTAGGAGAACCACGCAACACTATGTAAATGGTACCTACACACAAGGAACAAATACTTGCAACCCGACGTGTAAGAGGGGTTGTCAATCCCTCCCGGATAGACATATAGATAAATTTGTAGTAGATTGGATAAATAGATCTCGCGGAAACGCGAAATAAAATAAAAAATAAAAAATTGCAGCAAGGTATTTTTTGGTTTTGGATTAATAGATCTGAAAATAAAAGCAAATAAAAATAGATCGAAGGCAAATACGATAAAGAAGAGACCCGGGGGGCGTAGATTTCACTAGTGGCTTCTCTCAAGAAAAATAGCATACGACGGGTAAACAAATTACTGTTGGGCAATTGATAGAACTTCAAATAATTATGATAATATCCAGGCAATGATCATTATGTAGGCATCACGTCCAAGATTAGTAGACCGACTCCTGCCTACATCTACTACTATTACTCCACACATCGACCGCTATCCAGCATGCATCTAGTGTATTAAGTTCATGGAAAAATAGAGTAATGCAATAAGAATGATGACTTGATGTACACAAGATCTATTCATGTAGGAATAGACCCCATCTTGTTATCCTTAATAGCAACGATACATACGTGTCATGTCCCCTTCTGTCACTGGGATTGAGCACCGTAAGATCGAACCCATCACAAAGCACATCTTACCATAGCAAGAAAAATCGATCTAGTCGGCCTAACTAAACCAAATATTCGAAGAAGAAGAAATACGAGGCTATAAGCAATCATGCATATAAGAGATCAAAACTCAAATAACTTTCATGGATAAAATAGATCTGATCATAAACTCAAAGTTCATCGGATCCCAACAAACACAGAGCAAAAAGAGTTACATCAAATAGATCTCCTAGAGAACATTGTATTGAGAATCAAAAGAGAGAGAGGAAGCCATCTAGCTACTAACTACGGACCCATACATCTACAATGAACTACTCACGCATCATCGCAGAGGCACCAATGAGGATGATGAACCCCTCTGTGATGGTGTCTAGATTAGATCTGTGGTTTCTGGAACTTGTAGCGGCTGGAATTATGTTTCGTCGACTCCCCTAGAGTTTTTGGATTTTCAGGGTATTTACAGAGCAAAGAGGTGGTGCGGGAGGCGGCCGAGGTGGGCACAACCCACCAGGGCGCGCCTGGGCCCCCAGGCATGCCCAGGTGGGTTGTGCTCCCCTCTAAGCACCCCTCTGGTACTTCTTTGGCCCATCGTGTCTCTTCTGGTCCAAAAAAATTCCCTAAAAAGTTTTGCTGTGTTTGGACTCCGTTTGGTATTGATTTTCTACGAAGTAAAAAACAAGGAAAAAACAGCAACTGGCACTAGGCACTATGTCAATAGGTTAGTCCCAAAAAATGATATAGAGTTGCTATAAAATGATTGTAAAACATCCAAGAATAATAATATAACAGCATGGAACAATCAAAAATTATAGATATGTTGGAGATGTATCAGCATCCCTAAGCTTAATTCCTGCTCGTCCTCGAGTAGGTAAATGATAAAAACAGAATTTTTGATGTGGAATGTTGCCTAACATGTTCATCACAAATTCTTTTCTTTTGTAGCATGGACATTTGGACTTTTATATTATTCAAAGAAATAGTCTAGTTTTGACATGAAGATTTCAATACTCAAGCATATCAAAAAGCAACCATGTCTTTCAAAATATCAACACTAAAGCAAGTTATCCCTAGCCCATTATGATCAATCATTGATCCATTCATGAAACACACTCGCATATTAGCTACACCCAATGATCAAGTACGATCATAGTGGCCCTTAGTTGGTGCTTTATAAGAGAAGAAGGAGACTCAAAAAAATTGCATAAAGTAAATAGAAAGGCCCTTCGTAGAGGGAAGTAGGGATTCGTAGAGGTGCCAGAGCTCAAAGCGGAAAAAGATAGAGATAAAACATTTTGGGTGGCATGCCTTTCCTGTCAATGAAAATGATCGAGTAGTTCCCAATACTTTCCATGCTAGATATAACATAGGCGATTCCCAAACAGAAAATAAAGTTTATTCCTTTTCCCACCATTCTTTCACATTCCACGGCTAACCAAATCCACGGGTACCGTCCATACCAACACTTTCCAAGGAATTTATTATTTGACAACATAAAGTAAATTCATTTTTCATTTCAGGACTGGGCATCCCTAATACCTTTGCGTACTCTCGTGAAATGACAAGCGAATAAACACTCATCTTGAGAATAACACATCTAGCATGGAAAAATATCGGCCACCCCCTACTGTATCATGAGCGGTACGAGCACACAAAAAGGAAATTTATTTTGAAGATTAGAGATGGCACATACAAATCTGCTTAGAACGGCAAAAGAATACCACATATAGGTAGGTATAGTGGACTCATATGGCAAAAACTGGGTTTAAGGATTTTGGATGCACAAGTAGTAATCCCACTTAGTACAAGTGAAGGCTAGCAAAGGATTGAGAAGCATCCAACCAAGAAACGAAAAATCTCATAAGCGAGCATTAAGCATAACTATCACCGAATAATGCACCACAAGTGGGATGTAATTTCATTGCATAACTATTGACTTTCGTGCTTGCATAGGGAATCACAAACCTTAACAACAATATTCTTGCTAAAGCATAATTACTCATCAACATGACTCACATATTATATCACCATACCACAAAACTATTACAAAGAATCAAGTTTATTTTGACCAATGATATTCATGAAAGTTTTTATTATATCCCTCTTGAATATCTATCACTTTGGGACTAATTTCATAGGTTGCTTTTGATAGCTCAAACAAATCTAAGTGAAGAACATGAGCATAAAAATTTTCTTTTCTCAAAATAATTTAAGTGAAGCAAGAGAGAATTTCTTCAAAATTTTACTAACTCTCAAATAAATCTAAGTGAAGCATGAGAGCATTTCTACAAAAATATTAAAGCACGCCATGCTCAAAAAGATATAAGTGAAGCACTAGAGTAATTACATAGCTCAAAAAGATTTAAGTGAAGCACAGAGAGCAATTCTAACAAATCATAGCATAATTTTTGCTCTCTTAAATAGGTGTGTTTAGCCAGGATAGATGATACAAAATAAAAGGCAAAACAAGCAAAGACTAATATCATATAAGACGCTCCAAGCAAAACTCATGATATGTGACGAATAAAAATATAGCACCAAGCAAAATACCGATGGTCGTTAGAAGAAAGAGGGGATGCCACTTGGGGGCATCCCCAAGCTTAGTTGCTTGTTACTCTTTGGACAATAAATTGGGGTTCCATGGGCATCCCAAAGCTTAGGCTCTTCTGAAAGGATCGAGAAGAGGTAGAGTTTTAGCACAAGTTTAAGCATCCACAATACATTTCAAGCAAGCATGGCAAGAGTATATGAGCAGCGGATAGTAAAGCATGCAAGTTGCAAGAAAGAAAGTAAAGGGATGGGATTGGAGTGTGCAAACGCAATTGGAGACACGGAGATTTTTGGCGTGGTTCCGATAGGTGGTGCTATCGTACATCTACATTGGTGGAGACTTCAACCCATGAAGGGTAACGGTTGCGCGAGTCCAAGGAGGGCTCCACCCACGAAGGGTCCACGAAGAAGCAACCTTGTCTATCCCACCATGGCCATCGCCCACGAAGGACTTGCCTCACTTGGGTAGATCTTCACGAAGTAGGCGATCTTCTTGCCCTTAGAAACTCCTAGGTTCAACTCCACAATCTTGACGAAGGCTCCCAAGTGACACCTAACCAATCTAGGAGACACCATTCTCCAAAACTTAATAGATGGTGTGTTGATGATGAACTCCTTGCTCTTATGCTTCAAATGATAGTCTCCCCAACACTCAACTCTCTCTCACACATATTTGGCTACGGTGGAAAGATGAATTGAGTGGAAAGCAACTTGGGGAAGGCTAGAGATCAAGATTCTTGTGGTTGGACTGGAATGTCTTGGTCTCAACACATGAGTAGGTGGTTCTCTCTCAGAAAATGAATGTTGGAAGTGTAGGCACATTCTGATGGCTCTCTCTTAAATGGAGAATGGGGTGGAGGGGTATATATAGCCTCCACACATAATCTAGCCATTACACACAATTTACCAAACACAGTGGGACCGAATAGTGAAACTCGGTCAGACCGATATGGTTCAAAATGTGAATGTTAAAGTATTCGGTGGGACCAACATGCTCAGCTCGGTGGGACCGATGTGCTAGGGTTAGGGTAAAACCTCAACTCGGTTTGACCTATTACACAAACTCGGTGAGACCGATTTTGGTAATAAGAAAACAGAGAGTTGTTCAAGCAAACTCGGTGGGACCGACTGCATATCTCTATAAGACCGAAATAATTGCAACAGGCAACAAAGAGTTTGCAAGCCCATCTCGGTGAGACCGAGATCGCATCGGTGAGACCGAACTGATTAGGGTTTCTGGCAGTGGCTATGTCAAGTGAACTCGGTGGCGCTGGATATATCAAATTGGTGGGGCTAAGTTTGACCTTAGGTTTAGGACATATGTGGAAATGAGAAAGTGGTCGAGGGCTTTTGGAGCATATCACTAAGCATTTTGTGCAAGCAAGCCAGTAAGCAACACCTCATCCCCTTATAATAGTATTGGATTTTCCTATGGACTCAATGTGATCTTTGATCACTAAAATGAGAATGTAGAGTCTTGAGCTTTTGGCAATCTTTGTCCTTAGCTTCTAGAAAGGGGTCCACAACCTCTTGTCCATGCCACTCCACTATTGAACTCATCTGAAATATACTCGGTAAAAATATTAGTCCAACAGGAGATATGTTGACATAAATTACAAAAATCACCAAGGGAGCACTTGTGCTTTCAATCTCCCCCTTTTTGGTAATTTATGACAATCTACATCAAAGCTTTAGATAAAGATATGAAGAATAACAAGTAAAGCTTTGGAAGGACATGTAACATGCATATGCCCCCCCTTGATACGTCTCCAACGTATCTATAATTTTTGATTGTTCCATGCTATTATATTATCCATCTTGGATGTTTAATGGGCTTTACTATGCACTTTCATATTATTTTTGGGACTAACCTATTAACCCAGAGCCCAGTTGTAACATCCCAAATTTCCAATTTGGAATGTTATACAATAGATCATCATTGCATAGCATATTTTATTGCATTTTGGCAAATCCTTGATAAATCCTAAGCAACTCAAGGACCCTCGGAGAGAGTTGGGGATTTTCCCGATTTTTCGTATTTGATTTTTATCAAATAATGAAACGAGGATTTTGGTTTTAATTATTTTTCTCTCCGAAAAACATTTCGTATTAAAATAAATGAGAGGAGAAAATATGACTTCTCCAAAATAATTGAAATATTGGAGGAAAAATATTAAAATCATATATTGGATTTTATTCGGATTTTATTATTGGCAATTTTAATTGCATTAAAAAACTGCACATTTTCAAAACTGCATTTTTGTGTCAAAAAATGTTCACCTTGTTCTAATTATTTTAATTAGACGGGGAAAATTTGTTTTATCATTTTTGGATTTTTATTTATTTTTCTGCGATTTTTTTAGATTTGGCGGAATATTTAAAAAAACCCGCGCCCGACCGGGCCGAGGCCTAGCCGAGCCAGGCCGGCCCACCCCATCGTCTCCCTCGCGCGCACGACGCCGCCACCGCCCGAGTCCAAGGCGAGCACGGCCGCCGCCGCCTTGCCCCTCCTCCAAGGCAGCCCCCCTCTCTTATATACCCGCCGCCGCCCCCCTCCCTCACCCCGAGCCCCGCCCCAAGCCGCCGCCGACGGAGCCCGACGCCGCCGCCCGAGGAGCCGCCGCCGCCGACGCCGCCCCTCGCCGCACCCGAGCCCCGCCCCAAGCCGCCGCCGCTGGAGCCCGACGCCGCCGCCCGAGGAGCCGCCGCCGCCCGACGCCGTACGCCGCCGCTGACGCCGCCCCTCGCCGCAGCCAAGCCCCGCCCCGAGCCCCGCCGCCCCACCGCCCTCGCCGAGCCCCGCCGGAGCCCCAAGCCACCCCGCCGGAGCCCGTCCCGACGAAGTACCGAGCCGCCGCCGCCTTGCCGGTTTTCTAAAAAAACCGTTCGTTTTTTTTCTAAACCCTAGATCGGTTTATTTTTTTCGGTTTTATTATTTAGTGAACGTTCACCGACCCGTTCGTTTTAACGAACGTGTTCGTCGGATTTTCGCTGTTAACGAACGTCCGTTCATTTAACTGTTCGTCAGTTTTCTTTTTCGTCGGATTTTTCCGCGATTATTCCAGATCTCGATTCCTGATCAGATCTTCGTTTTCGTTTAACTTTTCGCTCGTTTATCGGAATCAGGCGATTCAAGCGCCTAGAGTTTCATCTCGAAATTCTCTTTCCGTTTAACCTACTCAAACAAGTTTTTGCTATTGTAAAATTTGACCTAGATCCAGATTAGTAAACGAAGCTTGTTTCTTTCGCTGTTTGACTTTCGTTGCTTCGTTCGATTTGATTCTTTTTGCAAACCGGAGTTCTTAAGTTGAACTTTCTGGTTGGATCTTTTATTCGAGTTTTACCTGTGCATTAGATGAGTACTTATTGTTTGCTTGTTTGTTTGCGATAGAGTACCCGGGGTGCGCCGCTTGTTACTTCGAATCTCTAGGTTTCACGGATCATCAGCAAGGGAAGTAACACTTTGATCATACTTTTCCATACCCAGTTTTTATTGCATTAGATCAATCCTCAAACATTGCATGATTACGATCTAATTAAATTGTGGGTATTGGGAAGTAGTTGAGGTAGTACCTATTACCTGTTTTATTATCAAACCCTTGGGAGTTACTTCTACGTTTGCTATTATATTGCTATGCTATGCTCGTAGACGTGGATTGGGTTTGAGAGTATTCATGACAGATGTGAGATTGTTAATTAATGGTTTACTTAAGGTGGCAACTAAAACTCACATCTGGGTGGATTGAGGTACCTGGGTATTCCAGGATTGCCTGTTTTTCTTTTGGACCGCCACCCAGGTACAAAGGGATCATGAGATTATTCTTGTTAGAAACTTCCGTGTGCAGCCGCAAGCTATTATGGGCTCTAGCATAGTTGATTAAGTTGTGTGAACTCTTACAGTGGTAGACTAGCAGATGTAGGGGATGTAGGTGGTACGGTCTATCACATCGTAAGGTGCAAACACTTCTGAAAGACTGTGTCTCGGTCATCCGTTTCTCAAACATCATGTAGTGCGAGAATCCAGTGGAGGCGATCGAGTCTTGTGGGAAAAGTGCACAAACCTCTGCAGAGTGTATAAACTAATCATGGTTAGTCGTGTCCCCGGTTATGGACATCTTGAGTATCTAGTTCTTGGACTATCCCGTTGATCTCATCATGTTACTTTAATTAATCTTGTTGGGTTAATGATGATACTTAATTGGGATTGAGAATGCTGTCAACCATTCTCAATGTTTAACAACCACCATGATAGTTAAATAAAATTTCTTCCTTTGCAGTAGGGAAAAATTGGCTTTTCGCAAAACTGTAACCATAGAGCTTTCCACCAGCCATATATGCATGTAGTATAGCATTATTATGTTCATTACTCTCTATGTGTTACATTGCCAGCATATGCCATGTGCTGACCCGTTTTCGGGCTGCAACGTTTTATGTTGCAGACTTTTCAGACGACGAGTAAGGTGCCTTTGGTCGTGGTCTTATACTCAGTGATGTCGTTGGAGCTGATGGACTCACTTATCTTCCAAGCCTTCCGTTGTTATCGTATTAGATGGCCTTAAGCCATATTTATCAAACTTATTCTCTTTTGAGATATTCGATGTAATAAGTGTGTGATTGCTACTCTGTTATAAATCCTCCATTTGTACTGTGCGTGTCAGCATTACTGATCCAGGGATGACACTGGTGCACAGCAGCACAGACTATTTGAGGTTTGGTCGCTACAAAGGGGGTATCAGAGCACACGCTGACTGTAGGACACGACCACTAAGCTTAAACCCTAGAACACTTCTCTCTTCTCATTTCTGACCTCTCTCCACTTTCTACTCTTTTAGGAATGGCGGATGCAAGGAGCAAGTTCATGCAACCAGATGAAGACACACCCTTTGGACGTCACTTGAAGGAAGTCACTAAGTACTTGAACATAGGAATACCAAGCATCACCGGAACCTACAACGCCACATTACCTGAAGAGGAGAGCTGGAAGATTCAAGTTCAAGTTTCAGGAAGGACGTTTCCGCCAGTCACTGAGCCTATAAAATTGGCTTTTGAAGCACCAACCTGGAGTTTAGGGAAGAGCATGGCAGCCCACATCGCTATGGGACGCATTGGAGAAGTCTACCACAGGGAGCTTAAGGATACTATTTATCAGATTTGTGGACGCCGAGACGAGCAATGGGAGATGATTAGCACCAAGAAGGATGGATCAATTGCAGCTTTCATCCAGGAGCAAAACCGACACATTCGTCGCCAGGAGAACCAGATGTGCTCAGACAAGATAGATCTGAAGAAGGCATTGACAAAGATCAAGGAGCTGGAGGAAGAACTCAAGCCTACACGCGAGGATTATTTGGAGGAAATCGTCGCACTAGTAGGGAAGAACGACGACCTAGAGAAGAAGATTGGAGTATTCATGGGAAATCCAGTGCCAAAAGCAGGAGATGATGAATGCGCTTGCCCGGATAACTACATCATCATCGACGACACCGACTCGGACCCCAGTGAAGATGACTTTGTTGATGAAGCTGGAGCAGATATCATGGAGTCTTCAACTGATCAGAATTTCTAGTAGACCACCATATCAGTAGTAGTTTTCCCCCATTTATATAGTATAGTTCGAGCACTTTTGTAACGCTAGATAGATCGATTGTATGCCTTGTTTGAATTGATTGAGTGATACTGATTGTGTTTGTCTCATGAGCATATGGGTAGTGTTTTCCCACTAGACCTCATTCTATTCTAAACTCTCATCTTTTCTAACCTATCAGATGCCTCCGAGACGCGACACCGGATTTGTTTTCCCACCGGAGATCACTTAGTTGATTCAGCAACAGAATGCCCTGATGCAAGTGCTAGTACAGAACCAAGGCAACAACAACAACAACAACAACCCACCACCACCTGTTGATCACTTAGCCTGTTTCCTGAGGCTAAATCCGCCGGCGTTTTCCAGCAGCACCGAGCCGATTGTTGCAGATGATTGGCTCCGCAAAGTTGGAAGGGAGTTGGCCACTGCAGGATGCACAGATGCGGAAAGAGTGTGTTTTGCCGCACATCAGCTTCATGGACCTGCAGCATCATGGTGGGAGAATTACACAGCCACACACCCTATTGACACTGTCACATGGGACCAGTTTCAGCAAGCTTTCCGTACAGCCCATGTTTCAGCAGGAGCTATGGCTATGAAGAAGCGTGAGTTTCGCAACCTACGCCAAGGAGGACGCACCGTAGGCCAGTATGTGGAGGATTTCAGTAAGTTAGCACGTTATGCACCAGATGACGTTGCTACAGATGCCGCCAAGCAGGAGAAGTTTCTCGAAGGATTGAATGATGAGCTGAGCATGCAGCTAATGGTAGCAACCTTCAACAACTACCAGGAGTTGGTAGATAGAGCACTCATGATTGAAGGGAAGCAGCAGCAGATTGAGAACCGTAAGAGGAAGTATGGACAAGGGAAGTGCAATTCTGGAGCTCAGCAGAAGCCACGATTTGCCCCGAAATCGGGAGGACAGTTTCAGCATACCCATGGAGGAGGTAGTTCGCACAACCATAATGGTTCCAAGAATGGTAATGGGAACGGAGGAAGCAACGAACAGAACCGTACCAACCCTTCAACCCCAGCTAAGAGAGACCTGAGCCAAGTCACTTGCTTTAAGTGCCAGAAGACTGGACATTATGCCAATGAATGTCCTGAAGCCCAGAATGGTAATGGAAATGGAAGCTCTGGGAAGAAGCCGAACCCTTTCAACAAAGGACATGTGAACCACGTGAGCGTGGAATAGGTTGAAGCACAGCCTGATGCAGTAATAGGTAAGTTTATGGTTAAGTCATTTACTGCACTCGTTCTTTTGATACTGGCGCATTGCATTCATACATATCAAGGGGATTTGTGGATAAGTATAAACTGCCAACCCAAGCCCTTAGGTCACCCATGTTAGTAACCTCGCCAGGAGAAGAGTATATGACTAGTTTATGGTGTGATCGGTTACCATTAAGGATTGGTAACTACGTGTTTCTCTCAGACCTAATAATATTGGAATCGCAAGGATTGGATGTGAAATTAGGCATGGATTGGTTATCAAAGTATGGAGGGAACATCGATTGTGCCAGTAAGTCGATTATGCTTACCACCCCAGAAGGAAGAAGGATCAAGTATGTATCCCAGCATGTGCCAAAGAGGACTCAAGTGAATTCCTTATCAGGAGTTGTACAGGAGGAAGTGCCAGTGGTGAAGGATTACCCGGATGTATTTCCAGAAGAGTTGCCAGGCATGCCACCGGATAGAGACATTGAGTTTCTGATTGAACTTTTGCCAGGCACAGGGCCAATATCTAAGAGACCGTATAGGATGCCCGCAAAAGATTTGAAGGAAATTAAGAAGCAGATTAAGGAGTTATTGGATAAAGGCTATATTCGCCCAAGTTCGTCACCTTGGGGATCGCCAGTACTTCTAGTGGAGAAGAAAGATGGATCGTTGAGGATGGTTGTTGATTACCGTGGATTGAATGAAATGACCATCAAAAACAAGTACCCACTGCCGATGATCAATGATTTGTTTGACCGCTTACAAGGAGCCAAGGTATTTTCCAAGATCGATCTACGATCAGGATACCATCAGTTAAAGATTCGAGAGCAGGATATACCCAAGACGGCTTTTACCACCAGATATGGGCTATATGAGTATACCGTTATGTCATTTGGTCTGACTAACGCACCTGCCTATTTCATGAACCTGATGAACAAAGTGTTTATGGAGTTTTTGGATAAGTTCGTCGTGGTGTTCATTGACGATATTTTAGTCTACTCCAAGAATGAAGAAGAGCATAAGGAGCATTTGCGTTTGGTACTTGAGAAGCTCAGAGAACATCAGTTATACGCCAAGTTCAGCAAATGTGAATTTTGGCTGAAGGAAGTTGGATTCCTCGGACATGTTATATCCGGAGAAGGAATAGCAGTAGACCCCGCCAAGGTTGACACAGTAACAAGTTGGGAATCACCCACGTCAGTTGGAGAGATCCGGAGTTTCCTTGGACTTGCAGGATACTACCGGAGGTTCATCGAGAATTTCTCAAAGATTGCAAAACCCATGACTGAGCTATTGAAGAAGGACACCAAATTCAATTGGACTAAGGAATGTGAAGCTAGTTTCCAAGAATTGAAGAAACGATTGGTTACATCACCAGTGTTGATTCTGCCAGATCAACACAAGGATTATGAAGTTTATTGCGATGCTTCTCGTCGAGGACTTGGAGCAGTTCTTATGCAGGAAGGAAGAGTTGTTTCATATGCTTCACGGCAACTTAAACCCCATGAGAAGAATTATGCCACGCATGATTTGGAATTAGCAGCCGTAGTGCATGCGTTGAAGACATGGAGACATTTTCTCATCGGAAACCATTGTGAGGTGTACACGGATCACAAGAGTTTGAAGTACATTTTCACGCAGAAGGAGTTAAATCTCAGGCAGAGGAGATGGTTGGAGCTTATTAAGGACTATGATATGAGATTGCATTATCACCCAGGGAAGGCTAACGTAGTAGCAGACGCGTTGAGCCGCAAGAGCCATGTCAACACCCTCATGACAGGAGAGTTACCCCAGGAGTTAGCCGAGGATCTTCGTGAGCTATGTTTGGAGATAGTTCCAAGAGGCTATTTAGCGACATTGGAGATTCAGTCTACCTTGATGGAAAAGATCAGAGAAGCTCAGAAGACAGACAAGGAGATTGACGAGATAAAGGAAAAGATGAGCAAAGGAAAAGCCAAGGGATTTCGTGAGGATGAGCACGATACCTTATGGTTTGAGGACCGCGTTTATGTGCCCAATGATCCGGAGATCAGGAAGTTGATTTTGCAAGAGGCCCATGATTCACCGTATTCGATTCACCCAGGAAATACCAAGATGTATTTGGATTTGAAGGATACTTTCTGGTGGACCAGAATGAAGAAGGACATTGCGGAGTATGTAGCAGTTTGTGATGTATGTCAGAGAGTGAAGGCAGAACATCAGAAGCCAGCAGGATTGCTACAACCATTGCCGATACCCGAATGGAAGTGGGATAAAATAGGCATGGATTTTATCACGGGATTTCCCAGGACTCGTTCAGGCTATGACTCAATATGGGTTGTAGTCGACCATTTGACGAAAGTAGCTCATTTCATTCCAGTGAAGACCACTTACACCAGTGCTAAGTTGGCAAAGATATACATGACCAGGATCGTATGTTTGCATGGAGTTCCGAGGACCATTGTATCAGACAGAGGAACCCAGTTTACCTCGAAGTTTTGGAATCAGTTACATGAAACATTGGGAACCAGGCTAGAATTCAGTACAGCCTTTCACCCACAGACAGATGGACAGACCGAGAGAGTCAATCAGATTTTGGAAGACATGTTGAGAGCTTGTGCACTAGATTATGGATCTAGTTGGGACGACAATTGGCCATATGCAGAGTTTTCTTACAACAACAGTTATCAAACCAGTTTGAAGATGGCCCCTTTCGAAGCTTTGTATGGAAGATGGTGTAGAACACCATTGTTATGGGACGAAGTTGGAGACCGTTAGTTGTTTGGACCAGATTTGATTAAGGAGTCTGAACAGAAAGTGAGGTTGATTCGCGATAGGCTCAAGGTAGCCCAGTCCAGGCAGAAGAGTTATGCGGATTCTAAACGTAAGGAGACAGTTCACGAAGTCGGGGACAGAGTTTATCTTCGAGTATCACCACTTCGAGGAGTGAAGCGCTTTGGAGTTAAGGGAAAGTTAGCGCCTCGTTTTATCGGGCCATCAAGAGTTTTGGAACGTATGGGAGAAGTTGCCTACAAGCTGGAATTGCCCGAAGGATTGTCAGGAGTTCATGACGTATTCCACGTTTCCCAGTTGAAGAAGTGCCACGCAGAGATGGCTGAGATGCCACTCAGGGATACAGTGCCACTGGAAGCGATTCAGCTGGAAAGTGATTTGACCTATGAGGAGAAACCAGTTAAGATTCTTGAGTATGCCAGCCGAGTCACCCGCAGTAAGGTTATCAAGTTTTGCAAAGTCTAGTGGAGTCACCATACGGAAGATGAAGCCACCTGGGAGCGAGAGGAAGATCTACGGAAGGACCACTCTCACCTATTTTCTAGCCAACCCGAATCTCGAGGGCGAGATTCATCTTAAGGGGGGTAGGTTTGAAACATCCCAAATTTCCAATTTGGAATGTTATACAATAGATCATCATTGCATAGCATATTTTATTGCATTTTGGCAAATCCTCGATAAATCCTAAGCAACTCAAGGACCCTCGGAGAGAGTTGGGGATTTTCCCGATTTTTCATATTTGATTTTTATCAAATAATGAAACGAGCATTTTGGTTTTAATTATTTTTCTCTCCGAAAAATATTTCGTATTAAAATAAATGAGAGGAGAAAATATGACTTCTCCAAAATAATTGAAATATTGGAGGAAAAATATTAAAATCATATATTGGATTTTATTCGGATTTTATTATTGGCAATTTTAATTGCATTAAAAAAATTGCACGTTTTCAAAACTGCATTTTTGTGTCAAAAAATGTTCACCTTGTTCTAATTATTTTAATTAGACGGGGAAATTTTGTTTTATCATTTTTGGATTTTTATTTAGTTTTCTGCGATTTTTTTAGATTCGACGGAATATTTAAAAAAAAACCCGCGCCCGACCGGGCCGAGGCCCAGCCGAGCCAGGCCGGCCCACCCCGTCGTCTCCCTCGCGCGCACGACGCCGCCACCGCCCGAGTCTGAGGCGAGCACGGCCGCCGCCGCCTTGCCCCTCCTCCAAGGCAGCCCCCCCTCTCTTATATACCCGCCGCCGCCCCCTCCCTCACCCCGAGCCCCGCCCCAAGCCGCCGCCGCCCGACGCCGTACGCCGCTGCCGACGCCGCCCCTCGCCACACCCGAGCCCCGCCCCAAGCCGCCGCCGCCGGAGCCCGCCGCCGCCGCCCGACGCCGTACGCCGCCGCCGACGCCGCCCCTCGCTGCGCCCAAGCCCCGCCCCGAGCCCCGCCGCCCCGCCGCCCTCGCCGAGCCCCGCCGGAGCCCGTCCCGACGAAGTACCGAGCTGCCGCCGCCTTGCCGGTTTTCTAAAAAAATCGTTCGTTTTTTTTCTAAACCCTAGATCGGTTTATTTTTTTCGGTTTTATTATCTAGTGAACGTTCACCGGCCCGTTCGTTTTAACGAACGTGTTCATCGGATTTTCGCTGTTAACGAACGTCCGTTCGTTTAACTGTTCGTTGGTTTTCTTTTTCGTCGGATTTTTCCGCGATTATTCCAGATCTCGATTCCTGATCAGATCTTCGTTTTCGTTTAACTTTTCGCTCGTTTATCGGAATCAGGCGATTCAAGCGCCTAGAGTTTAGTCTCGAAATTCTCTTTCCGTTTAACCTACTCAAACAAGTTTTTGCTACTGTAAAATTTGACCTAGGTCCAGATTAGTAAACGAAGCTTGTTTCTTTCGCTGTTTGACTTTCGTTGCTTCGTTCGATTTGATTCTTTTTGCAAACCGGAGTTCTTAAGTTGAACTTTCTGGTTGGATCTTTTATTCGAGTTTTACCTGTGCATTAGATGAGTACTTATTGTTTGCTTGTTTGTTTGCGATAGAGTACCCGGAGTGCGCCGCTTGTTACTTCGAATCTCTAGGTTTCACGGATCATCAGCAAGGCAAGTAACACTTTGATCATACTTTTCCATACCCAGTTTTTATTGCATTAGATCAATCCTCAAACATTGCATGATTAGGATCTAATTAAATTGTGGGTATTGGGAAGTAGTTGAGGTAGTACCTATTACCTGTTTTATTATCAAACCCTTGGGAGTTACTTCTACGTTTGCTATTATATTGCTATGCTATGCTCGTAGACGTGGATTGGGTTTGAGAGTATTCATGACAGATGTGAGATTTTTAATTAATGGTTTACTTAAGGTGGCAACTAAAACTCACATCTGGGTGGATTGAGGTACCTGGGTATTCCAGGATTGCCTGTTTTTCGTTTGGACCGCCACCCAGGTACAAAGGGATCATGAGATTATTCTTGCTAGAAACTTCCGTGTGCAGCCGCAAGCTATTATGGGCTCTAGCATAGTTGATTAAGTTGTGTGAACTCTTACAGTGGTAGACTAGCAGATGTAGGGGATGTAGGTGGTACGGTCTATCATATCGTAAGGTGCAAACACTTCTGAAAGACTGTGTCTCGGTCATCCGTTTCTCAAACATCATGTAGTGCGAGAATCCAGCGGAGGCGATCGAGTCTTGTGAGAAAAGTGCACAAACCTCTGCAGAGTGTATAAACTAATCATGGTTAGCCGTGTCCCCGGTTATGGACATCTTGAGTATCTAGTTCTTGGATTATCCCGTTGATCTCATCATGTTACTTTAATTAATCTTGTTGGGTTAATGATGATACTTAATTGGGATTGAGAATGCTGTCAACCATTCTCAATGTTTAACAACCACCATGATAGTTAAACAAAATTTATTCCTTTGCAGTAGGGAAAAATTGGCTTTTCGCAAAACTGTAACCATAGAGCTTTCCACCAGCCATATATGCATGTAGTATAGCATTATTATGTTCATTGCTCTCTATGTGTTACATTGCCAGTATATTCCATGTGCTGACCCGTTTTCGGGCTGCAACGTTTTATGTTGCAGACTTTTCAGACGACGAGTAAGGTGCCTTAGGTCGTGGTCTTATACTCAGTGATGCCGTTGGAGTTGATGGACTCACTTATCTTCCAAGCCTTCCACTGTTATCGTATTAGATGGCCTTAAGCCATATTTATCATACTTATTCTCTTTTGAGGTATTCGATGTAATAAGTGTGTGATTGCTACTCTGTTATAAATCCTCCATTTGTACTGTGCGTGTCAGCATTACTGATCCAGGGATGACACTGGTGCACAGCAGCACAGACTATTTGAGGTCTGGTCGCTACACCAGTGCCAGTTTCTGTTTTTTCCCTTGTTTCAGTGTTTCGCTGAAAAGGAATATCAAATGGAGTCCAAACGGAATGAAACCTTCGGGAGCATGATTTTTGGAACGAACGTGATCCAGGAGATTTGGAGTTGAAGTCAGGGAAGCTTCGAGGTGGCCACGAGGCAGGGTGGCGCGCCTGCCCCCTGGGCGCGCCCCCCATCCTCGTGGGCCCCTCGTGGCTCCCCTGACCGACTTCTTTCGCCTATATATATCCGTGTACCCAAAGTGACAATCATAAAGTTTGATACCAAATGAAATTTGATATATAGGAATTGTCAAAGGATATGTTGAAAGGATTCATGCTTCCTTGTCTTCAACCACCATATTGTAGAGACTTGGCGATGTAGAGACTGCTCGAGATGTGAATGAGTTGCAATCTCATAGATTTGGATTAATCCAAGTACCTACAAGGGTTAGATGACATGCAAGGGTACAAGTGTAGATCCGAGACATATGATCATCATCATAAGAGAAATAGCAAGGATTAGTCAAAGGCTCATGCCTTGCATGCATCCAAATGGAGTGTCTACTCCAAGTTTGAGGCATCAATGATGTTCAATTCACCTCTGAAACGGCAAAATACTTTCTCATCAAGCTGTTTGGTGAATATATCCGCCAATTGCTTATCGGTACGAACATGCTTAAGATAGATGTCTCCTTTAGCAACATGATCTCGAATGAAATGATGACGAACTTCAATATGCTTAGTTCGAGAGTGTTGCACGGGATTGTGAGCAATCTTTATAGCACTTTCATTATCACAAAGCAATGGAACATGTTTCACATATATCCCATTACCACTAAGAGTTTGGGTCATCCAAGGTAATTGAGCACAACACGAACCGGCGACAATGTATTCCGCTTCGGCGGTGGATAAGGATACCGAGTTTTGTTTCTTAGAGGACCAAGATACAAGGGATCTACCAAGAAATTGACAAGTACCCGAAGTGGACTTTCTAAGAACCTTGTCACCGGCATAATCCGGGTCGGAGAAGACAACAAGATCAAAAGAGGACCTCTTAGGATACCATATGCCAAAATTTGGTGTATGAATTAAGTATCTCACTATCCTTTTCACAGCCTTAAGATGGCATTCCTTTTGGGCCGCTTGATATCGTGCACACATGCACACACTTAGCATAATATCGGGATGGGAGGCACATAGATATAACAATGGACCAATCGTAGAGCGATAAACCTTTTGGTCAACCGGTTTGCCATCCTTAGTCAAGTCAAGATGTCCACTAGTAGGCATGGGTGTTTTCATACCTATGCTTTCTTGCATGTTGAACTTCTTGAATAACTCCTTGGTATACTTTGTTTGAGAGACAAAGGTACCTTCCTTAGTTTGCTTGATTTGCAACCCAAGAAAGAACTTGAGTTCACACATCATAGACATCTCAAACTTCTTCGACATTAGCCTTCCAAACTTTTCACTAAAATGAGGGTTAGTCGAACCAAATATGATATCATCCACATAAATTTGGCACACAAATAATTCTCCATTAACCCTTTTAGTAAAAAGAGTAGAATCAATTTTTCCAATCTCAAAGCCTTTTCCAATCATTGACAAGTACCGCGCTCTAGGAGCTTGTTTAAGACCATAAAGAGCTTTGTGAAGTTTGTAAACATGGTCGGGTTTCTTAGGATTGACAAAGTCGGGAGGTTGTTTAACATAAACTTCCTCCTCAATTTCACCATTTAGCAAAGCACTTTTAATGTCCATTTCATACAATGTGATATCGTGATGATTGGCATAAGCAAGTAAGATGTGTACGGACTCAAGTCTAGCAACGGGGGCATATGTCTCACCATAGTCCATACCTTCGACTTGTGTGTAGCCTTGAGCGACGAGACGGGCCTTGTTGCGTACAACTTGTCCATCTTCATCTTGCTTATTCTGAAACACCCATTTGGTACCAATGACATTTTGGTTTTTGTCCGGTTTCTCTACCAATGTCCACACTTGGTTCCTTTCGAGGTTGTGTAGCTCTTCATGCATAGCATTCACCCAATCTGGATCATCAAGCGCTTCTTCAACCTTCATAGGTTCAATGCTAGAGACGAATCAATAATGTTCACAGAAATTAGCCAAACGAGTTTTAGAGCGAGTGATTCTCCCGGTTTGAATATCATCAAAGATTTGTTCAACGGGATGGTCTCTTGAGACTCTCGCTCTAACTCGTGAGAGCTTTTGTTTGGGTCGGGGTGGAACATCTTCATCATCATTTTGTTCTTCCTCTTGGCCTTCTTCGTTGTTGGTGTTGTTGTTCTCTTGTGGAGGTGGAGAAGTAGGTTGATGAGGTTCATCTTGGTGTACATCCTCATTTTCTTCATCTTGGCGTGTCCCACTTGTGGATGCCTCCAAGTCAACTCTTGGTTCACCTTGTCGTGAGGTAGAAGCTTCCACTTGGACGGACGAGGTACTCTTCTTCACCTCCATTGGGCATATCTTGCCAATAGACAAGTCTTGGATTGCTTCTGAAGGTATCCAACTTGGTGTTTGTTACCAGTGAGAAGCTCGTATGCTATCTTGCCGAGTTGCTTGTGAAGATATGGATGATTTGTCGCATGACAAGATGTCTCAACCACTTCCGCCCAAAAGTGTTTTGGTGACTTGTACTCATCACGCATTTTTCTTGCCATTTGAATAAGAGTCCGGTTATTCCTCTCAACAACTCCATTTTGTTGAGGCGTGTACGTAGGCGAGAACTCATGTGAAATCCCTTCTTCTTCAAGAAAGGTGTCCACATTTGCGTTCTTGAACTCCGTTCCGTTGTCGCTGCGAACCTTCTTGATCTTCACTTCAAATTGATTTTGGGCCTTCCTAGGGAAGTTCTTGAAGATCTTTTGGACCTGCGATTTATCATCAAGAAAGAACACCCACGTAAATCTTGAAAAATCATTGACTATGATTAAACCAAATGAGTTTCCACCGAGACTTTTATAGGCGTTTGGACCAAAGAGATCCATATGAAGTAGCTCGAGCGGTCTTCTCGTGGTCATGATGTTCTTCACGGGGTGGCTTCCTCCAACCTGTTTTCCTGCTTGACAAACACTGCACAATCTATCCTTGTCAAATATAACGTCTTTTACACCAAGGATATGATCACCTTTAATAAGCTTATCAAGATTTCGCATGCCCACATGTCCTAACCTTCTATGCATAACCAACCTTTAGAACATTTAGCAATTAAGCAAGTTCTAGGTTGATCCTTTTTAGTGAAATCAACAATGTATAGATCACCTCTACGTATACCGGTAAAGACCATATTATGATTATCTCTTTGAAACACTTGGCAATCTACTTCAGTAAATAGGACATTGAAACCGAAGTCAGCTAGTCTAGATACGGAAAGTAAATTATAGCCAAGAGATTCAACGAGCATAACATTTTGGATGGAGTTGTCATGTGAGATGGCCACCTTACCAAGGCCAACCACCTTACCCTTTGAGTTATCACCAAAAGTGACATACTTTCGAGGGCCGTCATTTTCAGCAAGCTCACGAAACATATCCTTGTCTCCGGTCATATGATCGGTACATCCACTATCAAGAACTCATTCCTTTCCTCCAGCCATATAGTCGTGAAGGTTAGCCATAAGACCAAAGTGTCTCATAGACTCATCGAGATCGAATTCACTGTCATCATCCTCATCATAGTATGCATGTTCAACATCGTCTTGTGATTGATTATTACCTAGAGAGAGTGATTCGTTAGTTGTATGATCATGGCAATGTTCATCTTTATGAATTCTAATGACTTCCGAGATGATGTTACTAATGATCCCAACATCTCCTTTGGCACGCATAAGGTCACGAAGCTCAAATAAACAATCACCAAACTTAGGATCATTAGGATTCATCTTATTTAAAGCAATGGAATTTTGAAGAATCACATCCAGATTTTGCAAGGAATAGTTTGGAAATCGCTCCTCAAGAAATCTCCATATGCTGTAAGCACAATCAAGAGTAGGCAAGCAAACAATCAAATTTCTAGGCAATCCTCTAATGATAAGATTGATAGTTCTAATATTGCGGATCATGTCAAGAGACTCATCCGGGTAGGATGCAAGGGGTCAACAAGGGGTGCACAAGGACAAGTAATATACTTGTTCAAATGATATTCATTGAAAATCTCAAGCATCTCATTTTTCCAAGCATGAAAGAACTCCCCATCAAGCATAGGAACTCTACGTCTAAAACTCTCCATCGTAGACTCATCCATCTTCCTCCAATGGTGATTAAACCAAAGCAATGGAGACCAATGCTCTGATACTAATTAAAAGGATTGAGAGGAGGTGTCAAGAGGGGGTGATTAGACCCTCAACAAAGAAAAGTAGCAGTTTTTAATTTCTTCAAGTTAAGGCGGAGTTTTAGCACAAGTTTAAGCACTCACAATACATTTCAAGCAAGCATGGCAAGAGTATATGAGTAGTGGATAGTAAAGCATGCAAGTTGCAAGAAAGTAAAGGGATGGGATTTGTCGGATTCAGGGTTTCGCAGACCCTTTAGAGGTTTGAACTCTGGGGTGCGCACGAAGAACACCTTCTTCCCAGTCTTCCCGCTAAGCGATCCCATGGCCTAGCTCGACGAACCCAAAGAACAAGAGACACGGAGATTTATCCTGGTTCGGGCTACCTTGAAGTGTAATACCCTACTCCAGCTTTGTGGTGGATTGCCTCGAGGGGCTGAGGATGAACTAGTACAGTGGTGGAACAACCTCAGGAGGTGAGGTGTTCTTGGGCTTGAGGAGCTGGTGAGGGTGGAATGGCTCCGATCCCAGATGCCTCGCTATGGTGGTGGCTAAGTCCTATTTCTAGTGGCCTTGGTCCTCTTCCCAAATGTAGGCGGGAAGGGATCTCACAACGGCCAAATTTGAAGGGAGACAACTAGTACAAGCTATCATGACAAAAGTAGTCTTCGCCTACCAAAGGCTCTGGCGGTGACGCTGCAGTGGGCTCCGCGATGACCTCCAACCTGTCGTCCTGGCAGTCTTGGTCTTGTTGCACCGGTGGAAACCTTTGCTTGATTCCTCGGGACTCCGCGCCTGCGCTTGCCTCCTTAGCACCAAAGAGAAAACTAGTACACTGCGCCCACTGGCGCCCGCCTGGCCTTGGTCGTCATGGCTCACGTCATGTGAACCTCGCGAGGTGCACCTCGCATTGATATCTCTGCTCCTTGGGAGCCAGCCTAGCGAGGTTGCCCCCAGGGAGGTCTTGATGTCGTCCGCCTCGTGAGGCTTGCCCCTCGCGAGGGTCTTGAGTTGTCGCTGCCAAGCTGGGCCGTACCGCGCCGTTGATGTAGCCATGCCATGGGCCGCAGGCAGGCAAGTCTGGGAACCCCCGTTCCCAGGACACTAATAGTAGCCCCCGGGCCCAAGGCGCGCTCGAACTTGGCTTCGAAGCGAAGCCAAAGGGCAAGTGCGGAGCGCCGCGGGCCCCAACCGCCTGCGGCCTCGGTCGATGCGTGGCGACTGATGGGACGTGGGCGCCCCCACTTCCCCACGTAGCCTTGATATTCGCCGGCCTGGCGGTCGCCGTTGCCAACGCAGCTCCGCCCTCATCGTTTGTTGCGCACTCCCCTAGCTCCTTCGCCTTCCAAAAAGACAACAGCTTCCTTCCCTGGTTTGACCCTGGCACCGGTTCTCCCCGTTGCTATGGCGCCGCGCCTGAAGAAGAAGGGAAAGGGGAAAACCTGCGCTCCAGTGGAATCACCGCCGGTCTTCGAGCCCGCCATCGAGCGGTCGGTGGTGGTCAATCAGGAAGGGCTGGACAAGGTTCGACCAGCGCTCGCCTCTGATTCCAATAAATGGGGTCGACGGTGGCTTGGCCTGCTTCTTGCGCCATGGTTGATATGACAGCCACCGAGATCCCCATCCATATTCATGCCCTCTGGGCCGGCCTAATTCCCCCTTTTTCTGCTTTCTTCAACGTCGTGCTCTCGCATTACCAAATCCATGCGCTGCATCTGGATCCCCAATCCAGCATTCTCCTTGTCATCTTCGCCTTTGTCTGCGAGGCCATGGTGGGCATTGCCCCTTCCATGGCCCTGTTTTGCCATTTCTTCTCTCTTCTCTTGACTGATGGAGGCCAGTGCTCGGGGTGCGTGACCTTCCAGGCCGTAGCGGCGATGGCCGGCTTGGGAATCGACTTCGAGCTCTCACCAGTTGTAAGCGGATTTCGTAAGCGGTGGGTGTTCGTGGATGTCGGCGTGCTCTATCCTCTACTCTTGCTCCCACGGGCACCAGCCGCTCCTAGCTCTGGATGGGGGCATGCGAGGCTTGTCGACCAGCGGCTTGCCCATGTCTGGCACCGGCTGACCAGGTTGAAGGATCTCGGGGTGACAGCTCCCATGGTGATGAAGGAATTCGTCCTGTGCCGCATTGCTCCGCTCCAGCGTCACTCTCAGCCAATGTGGACCTTCTCCGGCTGCAGGGAACCCATGAGGCTTCATGTGCCTGCGCTTCCTTCCGAGGCACTGCGGACAGTGCTCGAGCTCCTGACGGGCAACCCGGCGCCAGCCAATCTACCGGAGGAGGGTTGCCTCTTGTGCTGCTGCTCGAACAAGGTGGAGTTCATGAGGCAGATGCCCCCCTTCGATGAATTGGGGCTGCGCCCGGTCGGCCTTGATGGGTCACGCGAGAACCCCGTCCTTGTGGTTCCTCTGTCCGCCGCCATCATGGCGTGCACCCCAGAGGTGGATGCAGGGGGCGAGCGCCGTCAGACACCAACGAGGTGGCTGCTGAGGGACCGACGTTGGACAGAGCCCCCTAGATGGCCGCCCCCGAAGCTCAGGTGAGCCGTCCTGAGGCGACGGCCGGAGAGCTGGCGCAGTCCGAGGCTCCCGAGGTGGAAGCCCCCGAGGCTCGGACGAGCAGTCCTGAGGGGGGGCTGAGGAACCGTTGCGGCCCGACGCTCCCGAGTCACCACCCCAGGGGTCCCTCCTGATGCCTCGGGTGCAGACGGTCGCGCTCCGGGCTTTGGCCAGCTCCGCCTGAACTTTGAAGCGCTCCGCAAGAGGAAGGGATCTCCAAGCTGCAGTGGTGACGCCTACCGACCGTTGAAGCAAAGAAAGTACATTGCCATAGACGAGTAAGTACCTCATCTCCGCGATTTCCTGAGTGTTGCATCCTTTTCTGACCATGGCTCTTCAGGATCCCTTCAGTTGGAGCGGCGGGATCTCCTGAGGAGCGTCCTCCGCCAGTCATTGGCTCGCCATTGATCCTGAGCTCTCCTTGCCGGACCACTGCACGTGGCTCGGGGCCTGTCCTGGAGGTGGATGCGCCGATCGGGAGTCTTGATCCTGCATCCTTGCCGCCCCTCCTCCGCGGTCATGTCTGGGGTGCAAAGGGCGTGCCGAGGGCCCCTCCATTGGTCATTGCCAGCAGCTGGGCGACCTCGGCCCTGGCTTCGTCTTCAAGCGGCAAGGCCTTGCCCTGCAGCGCCTTCGCCGAGGCCCGAAGGGCGGCGGGGCAGGCGCCGGTCTCCAGCTCCCTGCTGGGAGCTGGCAAGCCACCGTAGGCTTCCCCTACGATTCCTGGTGTGGAGGACGGACCCGACCACGCGTTTGAGCTCGCGCGTGGGCGCAGCGTCGTCCGTCGTGAGCTTTTCCGGGAGACGATGGGTGCGCTGAGCCGGCTCGGGGAAGAACTCATCGACGTCGACGCCCACCCTGAGACAGAGGGCCTTCGGCTGGCGGACGAATGGATTCAGTTGAAGGTGGCCATCAACCTCGGGCGTCTTCAGCATCAGCACGCCAACATGAAGGCCGAGGCGTCCCTCGCGACCTCACGTGAGTCCTGCACCCGGGCCCTGGAGGAGGCGAGGGCAGCTGACCTTCACCGCGAGGCTGCCGAGGAGCACGGACGAGAACTTCTGGCCCTGAACACCAACCTCGAGGAGCAGATCGAGGCACGTAGGGTCGTCCTGGCGTCAATGAGGGGATCGCCTTCCGAAGAGGAGGAGATCCTGAAACGCGAGGAGGCACTGATGCTGGGGGCCATGGAGCGCAGCCTCGAGCTCGAGCGGTTGGAGACGAGGGAGCGCCAGGCGACCATGGTTGAGGACGCCGTCACCGTGCGCGAAGCCAATATCCAGGAGGAGGTTGACCGGAGGGTGGCGAAGGCACGTGCAGGTCTCGCCGAGGAGCACCGCCTGGCGTTGGTGTTCTTGGAGGCTGAGGCTGAGGGCAGGATTACCGCCCTCAGGGCGAAATTGGACGAGGCGGAGCAGCACGAGAAGGCTGTTCTGGCAGCTCAAACCTCCGCCGAGGCTGATCTGGCCTCCGCTTGCGCCGACTCACTCTCCCTTCAACGACAGGTTGACGGCGCCGCGTCCCTCGCGAAGAAGAGCGTGGACGAGACACGTTGTTGACTGACGCTGCATCGCGAGCACGCTTCAATGCTCCAGGACCTCAGGGTGAGAGCCAACCGAGCCCTGAGCACCATCTGCGAGGAGAGCGCCCCTCACCCGCGTGAGGAAGAGTACGCCATCCACCTCTGCTTCTTCACCAAGATTGTGACGCGCCTGAAGGACCAGCCCGCGATGGCTCGCGAACTCATTGCGGAGAGGAGCCGAGGCCTCCTGGGGCGTGCGTTCTCGCGCGTCTTTAGTTACCTCCAGAGCCTCGATCCCCATTTCGATTTCGACGCCGCCATAGCCCCCGTGCCTTGGGTTGTTCGCAATGACCTGTCGAAATGGGTGAACGACCATGTGGATGCCTTGGTCGAGGAGTTCGCCCCCGACAATGATGCAGCCATGATAGAGGACGGCAACGATGAAGACGACAGTAGCAATAGCTCGGGTGGTGAAGATGAAGAAAATGAGACCGACGTGGGGGCAGCGCTTCCGGCTAATCATGCATTTCCTTCGCCTTAACCTATGAAAAACAAGAACCTCCGGCCGCGGCCCTGCGGAGTGTGACAGCTTTTTGAAAGGGGGGCTTGTAATGTATGAAACAAAATGTATGAAGTAATGACGCGCCCCTTAAGGATGGGGCTTGAGATGTACCATGGCACGCCCGCTAGGCTCCAGAGCGGGGCGGTTGTTATGTCTTACCTTGATTCCGCGAGTCCCGGGCCAGTTCTGATATCCTGGTCGTACCTTCCTCCCGAGGTCGGCCCCTTGGGGCTCACGAGGTTTTAAATCTCCCGAGGAGCCTGCTGGCCCGCCTGAGAGGGCCTCGCGAGGAGCGAATGCCGGACTATGGCAGGGTGTGCACGCGGTGGTCCTGCGGCGATTGTACCCTTGATCCTGGGGGCTTTGTCGCCACCCAGGCTTGCCCGAGCATGGCTGGCGCGCGCATACTACACCCAGCCCCCGCTCACGGGGTGCTCGCTAGGGGTGGGGTAGCAGGCGTGAGTCTCGAAATAAAACACGCAACCGGAACGCAAGACATCGACACGAACAAGAGAAGACTCCCCCCCCATTTTTGACAACAAAAAGAACTTCACGTCTAAGTCCAAAAGGCGGCGAATCGAGTTATAGAAAAAGGGATGAAAGCAAATAGCCGTGTCCGGCACCTAGCTAGTCTTCTTGTCTTCCCACTAGCACGGAGCTAAGTGCTTTCACTGGATGTGAGCATAGTCATTGGGGGACAGTGTCGACGGCTAGCGCGGAGCATGGTGCTTCCACCTGGACGTGGGCAGGAGCCCCCGAGGCCGAGGTGCGGCGCTCTAGACTACGGGGCATGTACAACCCCACTCATTATTACGTGAGAGTGTCACGAGCGGAGACCTTCACAGGCATGAGCCTTGCTTCATATCGCCAGGCGAGGGCCCCGCCCTGCGCCACTACCCGACCACCATTGGGGTGTCCAGAAACCAGGACGAGACCAAGGGGCAAGAGGGACGCTAGCAGTGCCCTTGGCGACCACGGGCCCTCTGCCGGGCAGAAGGGCTCACCAATGCCTCCCCCGGCAGAGGACCTACCTCCATGCAGCGCCTTGCTCCGCGTGGCGCGGGGGAGGCCCTAGCTCCTGGCCCCTCCCGCGCAGCCCCAATGCGCCACTCCAGCCGGGAGCGGGGCTGCCGACCTGGGGTCTCTGGCTGCTGCTGTGGCCTAGTTCACCTGCAGCCCATGGTTAGTGTAAGCATGCTCCCGAGGCACCAGCTGTACCCTGCTGTCGTTGTCTCTGAAGGGGTCGGCGAAGCCTTCGGGCAGCTCATGGAAGACCCCAGCCTCGGGCATTTCGCCTTCCCATCCTGGCTTGGGGAACGAGTTGGGGCCTTCTCCCGGTGCGTACTCCAGATCCATCATGCGGGGTACGTAGGCGTCTGCGGTCGCCGCGCCGGAGCCATCGCTTGGGTGCCCCACGCCTTGGGTCGCTGGCCGCGGCGCCTAGCCCTGGTCATTGCTGGGTGGCATCCCGACGCGGCCCCGCAGGAGACCACCAGATCTTGTTCCTCCTGGAGGTGGCGCAGTCATGGTAGGACGCGCAGCGCCATGGGCCACGCTGTTGTCGTCGAGTCCCCCTAATGCTCCGGGAGGCGCGCGAGCTCATCTGGGCCCTGCCCACGCCTCTGCCACAACCTGAGGCGTGGGCAAGGAGCAGAAGGGTGCTGCACCCCTGCATGCAGTGTCAAGCAGTTCGGCAATGCGCTCAAGTAGTGAGTCGCGGCCGCTCTCCGCCAACCTGCACCGCAGCAGCTCCCGTGCGACGATGAGTGCGGCTCGCATGTTTGCCTGCTCCCGTCGGGTGTGTGGTGTCGTCGCCACAGCGTAGCCTGAATATCGTGTGGTGGTGCGCATGTGCCGAGTGCGAGGGCAGACGGCACCGACCCGCGCCGCCCGCGTCCCGCCGTGTTGGATGGTGTACGTGCCGCCTAGAGCGCGGAGTTGAGGTCTTCTTTAGCGGACGGCGCCGCCCGGGCAGGCCAGGCAGCCCAGTGCTCGGCGTGAGCCCTCGAATCGTCAGCCATCAGAACTGCAGGGCGATGGCGGGCCGATCAACGGAAGAGAGGCTTTGGCGCACCCCTATCTGGCGCGCCAAATGTCGGATTCAGGGTTCCGCAGACCCTTTAGAGGTTCGAACTCTGGGGTGCGCACGAAGAACACCTTCTTCCCAGTCTGCTCGCTAAGCGATCCCACGGCCTAGCTCGACGAACCCAAAGAACAAGAGACACGGAGATTTATCCTGGTTCGGGCCACCTTGCGGTGTAATACCCTACTCCAGCTTTGTGGTGGATTGCCTCGAGGGGCTGAGGATGAACTAGTACAGTGGTGGAACAGCCTCAGGAGGGGAGGTGTTCTTAAGCTTGAGGAGCTGATGAGGGTGGAATGGATCCGATCCCAGATGCCTCACTATGGTGGTGGCTAAGTCCTATTTATGGTGGCCTTGGTCCTCTTCCCAAATGTAGGAGGGAAGAGATCCCGCAATGGCCAAATTTGAAGGGAGACAACTAGTACAAGCTATCCTGACAAAAGTAGTCTTCGCTTGCCAAAGGCTCTGGCGGTGACGCTGCAGTGGGCTCCGCAATGACCTCCATCCTGCCGTCCTGGCGGTCTTGGTATCGTTGCACCAGAATGGAAACCTTTGCTTGATTCCTTAGGACTCCGTGCCTCTGCTTGCCTCCTTAGCACGAAAGAGGAAACTGGTACACTGCGCCCACTGGCGCCCGCCTGGCCTTGGTCGTCTTGGCTCACATCATGTGAACCTCGCGAGGTGCACCTCGCATTGATATCTCTGCTCCTCGGGAGCGAGCCTAGCAAGGCTGCCCCCAGGGAGGTCTTGATGTCGTCCGCCTCGGGAGGCTTGGCCCCTCGCGAGGGTCTTGACACTACAAAAAAAAAGACACATCCGTGACATTTTGGGCCGAACGAAAAAAAATTCTGTCATACTTATGACACTTCTATGACGAAAATTGTGACAAAACCCGGTTTCATCATAGATGTGGTGGGCTCCTACTTCTATGACAAAAAATCATGACAGAAAATGGGCTTTTTGTCCTGGGCGGGCCGGAGACGCAGCTGCATGACATTCTTTGGGCCGTCCATGACGGAGAAAACCGTGGTAGAAGCGAGGGCGAGGAAAATATCGGGGGAGTTCCCGGTTACGGTGGGTGGTCGGGGGCCGAGCGATGCGCGTTTCTCTCGTACATACGCGTGTGTGTGCGAGGCATTGCGCTCTAACTGAACCCGAGCGAAGCGTTGGCTCTAACTGAACCCGGGCGATTGCACTGCAGGCTACGCGTTACTGAACCCGAGTGATCGATCGATGGCTGTTAACTGAACCCAATCAAGCGATTCCTTTGCTACTGCTGCTAACTGAAGCCGATCGATGTTGCCTATGGATGAACAGTGAGCATTGTTGGGGGGTTTGGATGAACAGTTCCCGGTGGGGGTTGGATGAACAGGAACCCGTGGTAGTAGAGGCCGTTGCCGCTGGATGAACAGTACCCCGATCGATCGAGCTGGTGGATGAACAGGACCTCGTGGAGGGTTGGATGAACAGACCTCATGGAGGGCTGGATGAACAGGACCCCATGGAGGGCTAGTTGAATAGTAGCCGGTGGAGGGCTGGTTGAACAGTAGCCCGTGGAGGGCTGGATGAACAGTAGCCCGTGGAGGGGTGGTTGAACAGGACCCCGTGGAGAGGGTTGGTTGAATAGTAGCCGGTGGAGGCTGGATGAACAGGAGCCCGTGGATGAACAGTCGCAGGTGGAGGCTGGAGGAGGTCGACGGTGGATGAACAGTAGCCCGTGGAGGCTGGAGGAGGTCGACGGTGGAGATGAACAGTATCCCGTGGAGTCCCATTTTGCGGTACGCCACACCCCTCCCGATGAACAGGACCCCCGTTTCAACCGTAGCGCTCCAACACAAGTCCATTTCCTCCGTTTTGCGGTACGCCACACCCCTCCGATCAACAGGACCCCGTTTCGACCGTAGGAGGTCCGTTTCCTCTGTTTTGCGGTACGCCAGACCCCCTCCCGATGAACAGGATCCCGTTTCCACCATGGCCGGTCGAACACAAGGCCGTTTCCTCCGTTCTGCAGTACGCCAGGCCTTGTTTCCATCGGTTGTTCCGTCCAAGCCGGTTGGCTCCCGATGAACAGCACACGTTTCGTTGCCTCCCGATTAACACGGCGCATTCCGTTGCCTCCCCATGAACACGACAACAACGCAGTTTCTCCGTTCCGACCCAGCCACAGCCATGTACACGAGCCCTGGCCGTACGTATGCGTGAGTAGGCGTTCGAGACCCCGCCCGTATGTACGTACGTGGCCGTATTTACTTTCTTGCACCCTGGCCACTGTACGTACGTGTACATGCTACGTGTGCGCCTCTACTACCATACGTGCGCGCCTCTAGTACCACACGTGCGCGCCTCTACATCGACCAGTATGTACGTACACATTCGTGACCAGAATGACAACGCTACATACGCTTTGACCAGGTGGGTCCCAACTGTCAGGCACTTCTTTGCATGCGAAGATGTAGCTGGTGGGTCCCAACATTCAGGGGGGAAACGTTTGTTTCGCGAAATATGGTGGCCCGTCCGATGGGTCCCTGCTGTCAGGTGGAGGAATCATTATTTTGCGCGTAATAAGGAGGCTCTTCCTTGCTGCGGCCGTGGACCCAGCTGTCAGCCTCTTCACGTACAGTACTCTTCCGATGGAAGTCGTTCCTTGACCACGTTGCCACGCCGCGCCGAGAGCACCAGGGCGGTGGACGACAGCGAGGCCTAGGAAGGGACAACGTGGAGCCGGGGAAGACGCGGCAGTGGAAGCCCACGCGGAGAGGAGTACGAGGGTTCACTGGTTCGGCTGCGGTGTGAGGCTGCCGTCGCCGCAGGGCCTGGCCAGCGGTGGGAGTAGTAGTAGGGGGCGGTGAGGCCTCCGCGGCAGCACAGCCGGCCACAGGAGGCAGGAGCAGGCGGCACGACCGGCGCTGCTCTGGGTGGCTGGACAAGAAGACCAGAGGTTGAAGAAGCACTACGGCCGTTGGATGGACATCGTACGGTCATTGGAGCTAGAATCGTTCATATTGACTAAGTTGACAAAGCCCTCCGTCCCCATCAACTTAGTAGGCCCACAAGTCAGCCTCCCACTATGCTGGGTCCCAGCTAGCAGGGAGAGTATTCATTTTTTGTGCGCAATAAGGAGGCACTTCCTTGCGTGCGAAGATATAGCTGGTGGGTCCGAGCTATCAGCGGGGGAACGTATTTTTCGCGAAATACAGAGGCCCTTTCGGTGGGTCCTAGATGTCAGGTGGAGGAATCATTATTTTGCACGTAATAAGGAAGCATTTCCTTGTGTGCGGCCGTGGACCCAGCTGTCAGCCTCTCCACGTACAGTACACTTCCGATTGATGTCGTCTGTTGACCACGTTGACCACGCCGTGCCGAGAGCACCAGGGCGGTGGACGACGGCGAGGCCTAAGAAAGGAACGACACGGAGCCAGGGAAAACTCGACAGTTGTTTACCACGCACAGGGGAGTGCGAGGATTTACTAGTTCGTCTGCCATCGCCGGAGAATAACAGCACGTGTGGGTGAGTAGAAGGATGGCTAGGCCAGCGATGGGAGAACGATGGGGCGGTGAGGCCTGCGCGGCAGCATAGCCGGCCACAGAAGGAGGGAGCAGGCAGTCCCGTCGGCTCTTGTTTGAGTGGCTGGAGCAGGAAGAGTAGAGATTGAAGAAGCACGACGGCCGTTGGATGGACATCCAACAGTCATTGCTTGTGCGTCAACCTTTTTTTAGGAAAGCCTCAAATCTGTGGGAAACAGCATACAACCCATCTGCCATTATTTCTAATAATTTACAGCCCATTTGCTAATTCTTAAGGTATTTTGAGCCCATATTCTTTTTCTTAGCATTACAGCCCATATTGTGGCCATGGTTAAAAAATTATACGAAATTTTGCATATTTCGGTGCGCTCCGAACTGTTTTTAATCCCGAAATTTTGAGTCGCATTCAAACCGATTTTAAAAATAAATGTATATCAATATAAAATCCAACAAATTGTCCACTTATATAAATCAATGCAATTTAAAATCTCAAAATTAAAAACAAATGAAACTAATTGCCAGTTTGATGTGTTTTAAAAATGTACAACCCATTTCTCATTACTGATAGGCCATTTTATCGGCCAGCCGAATGAAGCTCTCCTTGTCTTGAAAGTTTGCAGCCCAACAGGCCTGACAAAGCGACTTACTTGAAAAATCACAAAAAAACTAGGCTACCATTTTCAGAAAGAACAAAAAAACTACTGGGCTGGTCTGTGGTAAACATAAAAGATAAGGTTGTCTAGACAGGCTAGAGTGCCCCGCACAGCCCAGTTGACACCCTGCTTCCGTCTCAAAAACAAATTAGATAAATGCCACTCCAATTATGGCGATTCATAAAAATGCCACTGCAATTTTCAAACTTTGAAAAATTCCACTGCAATTTTTGCAAACTTTGAAAAACGCCACTGCAATTTGCAAACTTTGAAAAATGCCACTCCAGACTTCAAAAATGCCACGGGAAATGGCATGAAATGGCATTTTTCAAAGTTTGGAAATTGCAGTGGCATTTCTCGGAATCACCAGATTTGGAGTGGCATTTATCAAATTAACCCAAAACAAAAATAACTGGGCGAGCTGCTGGGTCCCTGGGGTCAGCCGCTCATTGTGCAATTCTCTTGTTTATTGACTACGTTGACAATGGCATACTGACATGACCTTGGTGGGTCCCTGCTGTCAGCCTCTGCATGTACAATCATCTCCACGCACAACGGTCGTTGAATGGACATCGTACGGTCACTGCAGCTAGAATCGTTTATATTGACTAAGTTGACAAAGCCCTTGGTACGCATCAACTTAGTAGGCCCACGGGTCAGCCTTCGAAACGGTGCGCCCCAGATGTCAGGGGGGAATCATTTTTTGGGCAGCTGAAGCTAGAATATCCGAGATTGAAGAAGAAGCACGACATCCGTTTGATGGACATCCAACGGACACTGCTGCTAGAACCATGTGTTGACTATAAGTTGACAAAGCCTTGCATACGCTTCAACTTAGTAGGCCCACAAGTGTGTGGCAGAGAACTTATAGCCCATTTGCGATTTGTAAGAATGCATAGCCCATTTTTGAATTCTAATGGAATTTACTACAGCCCATTTACAGTTTGTTAACAGTACAGCCCATTTTCTAGCTAGGACAACGATTAATAATTTCAACCAACCGTTTAAAAAAGAATTCAATAAAATTTCCCACATTTTGATAGGATCCGAAATATTTTTGTCCCGAAATTTCTATTCAGATTAAACACAATTTCAATATAAATTTGTATTACGTAAAAATCCAACGAAACATTGGGCGCGCAACAATTAATGAAATTAAAATTTTCAAAATCCAAAAGTAATATTTTATAAACTAATTACGTGTTTGGTGCATTTTTTATAGTTACTGCACAGTATTTATAATTACATCCCATATATTATTTCTTAAAGATTTTCTTGTTAAGCCTAATGCATCCCTCCTAGGAAAGATTTGAATGTTGTGCAAAGAAAACAGACAGACAGCACATTATATAAGCTCTGCTAGAACATTAAGTTGACGTACAGCCCTTTCTAAAAAAAGTTCAGGTAAAAAAATAGAACAGGTCATCTGACAAGATTCAGTTGTTCTCCCAAAGAAGCAGTGGCCTCCGCCGCGCGATGGAGTAGGCCCTATGCCATCCATCATTCCGAGCAACACGGGAAAAGTCTGACGTTGACTCCTGTAATGGACATCGTCGACTGACCCGGGCACCAGCGGCGGCGGCAGGACTTCGATTGATGGATTGACCAGTTCTTAGACATGCACGAACACTCGATACAGGTACATCCCTAATGTGGTCCGCGGCGGCCTTGGTGGCGACGAATAGTACAACCCCGGTTCCTGCACCGGTATCTCAACACCAATCACCTTCGGTATGGTGGACGGCTTCTTCATCCATGCAATAACTGTCAGAGCCCAGCTGTTTGGAGGAACAAACATACTTACGAGCTCACCTCCAAGGTCGTTGATAAGCTCATTCATGGACTCGTTGTTCCAAGCACGTCGAGGCATGTCGTGGAAGGTAAGCTTTGTTAAAAACTCAAGCTCAGTGGGCACCGAGCCCCATCCTGGGTGCCACCGATCAAAGCTCACCAGCGCGCCATCGCAGAACAAAATCTAGGAAGATTCGAACACACGACTGCAGTCAAAAGTTGTCCGAAACCTGACGAAGAAATCAGCCGGTGGCGGACAGACTTCGACGAGCAAGTCACTTATTTGGATGCCGTGCGCAATGCCAAGAGCTTTGACAAGGTCGTCCAGCGAGACGGGAGGCCGGTCGCCGTTACCATCAGCACATTGCCGGCAAACTGGTCATCAAGCGCCGCCATGCCACTGTTGAGCGACAGCACGCAGCGCCCCAAGGTAGGACGGACCTCAGGATCTCCGGCTCGGAGATCCGCGTTGACCGGCGACATGATAGTGCGCTTGAGTATAGGGAGTACAGGAGGGGGATTTGGGGGAACTGGAGTAGGAATTGAGATTCCAGAGGTGGGGGAGGGGCGGTTGATTAGGGATGAAAAGGTAGCATAAGAGTCCCTATTCTTTCTTTTTTTGAGAGCCCGACCTTTTTTTAGGATCTTTTGAGAGCCCGGCCTGAGAGTCATAATTGACCTATCTGGCATTGCGTTACTACTCGGCCCATATTCAACGACACCTCACTGGCCCAAACAAGTGTACATCATCGAAAAGACACTGAGCTCAAATTTTAACTTGAAAAAAGGAGATATACTCTGAACACTGGAGAATGGTGATGCCCTCATTTAGCCCACCAGCAGTTCGAGACAATAAACAGTTCGAAACAACGTATATACAACATTCAAACACTGACTAGTGACTACTACTGACATAAACGGCAAGACATGATAGTTCATAAGAAGTCTTGCTACACCACCAAAACACACCCATCTGCAGCGCTCAGACTCTCATGATCCAGACGAAAATGACTTTCTAAATAGAGGCAACTATTACATAGTAAGAGTAACATAGACGAGGATGACCAAATTACAAGGAATATGCATAACAAAAGAGAGAACTACCCATCTAGAACAAGCAGCAAAGACAACAAGTCATTTGAAGAGGGATGATCCAACACCATCGTAATTTGCAGCCCCGGTTCAGCCACCAGTGATCCGGAGACACCAGTACTCCACCCTTTCGACGCAACAGCCCAATTACCTATCAACCTGAAGGCTTGAACCACATCACTGCCTGTCGGACTCGACACATCCAAGGATCAAAGTTAATCCAGATGCCTTTCTCATTCTCACCTTCTTTTGGCTGTAGGTTGTATCATTGACAATTAGGGGAGTTTGCTCCCGAACTCCTAGGGCTCACCGTGTAGACATAGTTTTCCATAGCAAACAGAGCCTCTCTGCCATCAAGGTCCTTGCCGACGGTGATCTCCTGGTTAATCAGATAATTGAGTCCGAGAAACAGAGAGTATGAACCAAGGCTGTTTACCCGCCTCCAACTCAAAAATCCTGCAGGCCCCAACAAGCTGGTATCCTACTCATAGACGTAACAGCCACTGTCCAGATACTCACGTATTTCACAGTCCAGAGAATGATGTGATTGACTTGACCCATTCCGTTAGCTTAGCACTTGATCGTTTGGTATGTTGCTATTGCTTTCTTCATGACTTATACATGTTCCTATGACTATGAGATTATGCAACTCCCGAATACCGGAGGAACACTTTGTGTCCTACCAAACGTCACAACGTAACTGGGTGATTATAAAGGTGCTCTACAGGTGTCTCCGATGGTGTTTGTTGAGTTGGCATATATCGAGATTAGGATTTGTCACTCCGATTGTCGGAGAGGTATCTCTGGTCCCTCTCGGTAATGCACATCACTATAGGCCTTGCAAGCAATGTGACTAATGAGTTAGTTACGGGATGATGCATTACGGAACGAGTAAAGAGACTTGCCGGTAACGAGATTGAACTAGGTATTGAGATACCGACGATCGAATCTCGGGCAAGTAACATATCGATGACAAAGGGAACAACGTATGTTGTTATGCGGTTTGACCGATAAAGATCTTCATAGAATATGTAGGAGCCAATATGAACATCCAGGTTCTGCTATTGGTTATTGACCGGAGACGTGTCTCGGTCATGTCTACATAGTTCTCGAACCCGTAGGGTCCGCACGCTTAACGTTCTGTGACGATCGATATTATGAGTTTATGTGTTTTGATGTACCGAAGGTTGTTCGGAGTCCCGGATGTGATCACAGACATGACGAGGAGTCTCGAAATGGTCGAGACATAAAGATGGGTATATTGGATGGCTATGTTTGGACATCGGAATGGTTCCGGGTGAGTTCGGGCATTTACCAGAGTACCGGGAGGTTACCGGAACCCCCCGGGTAGTGTATGGGCCTTATTGGGCCTTAGTGGGAGAGAGGAGGAGGCGGCCTAGGAGGCCCCCCCCCCCCCGCCCCGCCAAGCCCAATCCGAATTGGGAAGGGGGCCGGCCCCCTTTCCTTCCTCCCTCTCTCCTCCTTCCTTCCTCTCCTACTCCTACTTGGAAGGGGGGAATCCTACTCCCGGTGGGAGTAGGACTCCCCTAAGGCATGCCATAGAGAGGGCCGGCCCTCCCCCTCCTCCACTCCTTTATATAAGGGGGAGGGGGCACCCCATGGACACACAAGTTAATCATTGATCTCTTAGCCGTGTGTGGTGCCCCCCTCCACCATAATCCACCTCGGTCATATCGTTGTAGTGCTTAGGTGAAGCCCTGCGCCGGTAGCTTCATCATCACCGTCATCACGCCGTCTTTCTAACGAAGCTCTCCCTCGACACTCAGCTGGATCGAGAGTTCATGGGACGCCACCGAGCCGAACGTGTGCAGATCGCGGAGGTGCCATACTTTCGGTACTAGGATCGGTCGATCGTGAAGACGTACGACTACATCTACCGCGTTGTCATAATGTTTCCGCTTACGGTCTACGAGGGTACGTGGACTACACTCTCCCCTCTCGTTGCTATGCATCACCATGATCTTGCGTGTGCGTAGGAATTTTTTTGAAATTACTGCGTTCCCCAACAATTAGGAACCTGATAGATGTTGATGATGTCTCCCCGGCAATGGCGCCAGAAATTCCTTTCGATGCGGCTTGAACTACATCGGTATTTCCCCAAAGGGGAAGGGATGATGCAGCACAACTACGGTAGGTATTTCCCTCAGTGATGAGACCAAGGTTATTGAACCAGTAGGAGAACCACGCAACACTATGTAAATGGTGTTGGGGAACGTAGTAATTTCAAAAAAAATCCTACGCACACACAGGATCATGGTGATGAATAGCAACGAGAGGGGAGAGTGTTGTCCACGTACCCTCGTAGACCGAAAGCGGAAGCGTTAGCACAACGCGGTTGATGTAGTCGTACGTCTTCACGATCCGACCGATCAAGTACCGAACGCACGGCACCTCCGAGTTCAGCACACGTTCAGCTCGATGACGTCCCTCGAACTCCGATCCAGCCGAGCTTTGAGGGAGAGTTTCGTCAGCACGACGGCGTGGTGACTGTGATGATGTTCTACCGACGTAGGGCTTTGCCTAAGCACCGCTACGATATTATAGAGGTGTATTCTTGTGGAGGGGGGCACCGCACACGGCTAAGAGATCAATGATCAATTGTTGTGTCACCAAGGGGTGCCCCCTCCCCGTATATAAGGAGTGGAGGAGGGGGAGGGCCGGCCCTCTCTATGACGCGCCCTAGGAGGAGTCCTACTCCCACCGGGAGTAGGATTCCCCCTTCCAAGTAGTAGGAGTAGGAGTCAAGGAAAGGAAAGAGAGAAGAGAAGGAAGGAGGGGGCGCAGCCCCTCCCCCTAGTCCAATTTGGACTAGGCCTTGGGGGGCGCCCAGCCTCTCCTCTCTCTTTCCCCTAAAGCCCAATAAGGCCCATATACTCCCCGGCGAATTCCCGTAACTCTCCGGTACTCCGAAAAATACCCGAATCACTCGAAACCTTTCCGATGTCCGAATATAGTCGTCCAATATATTGATGTTTACGTCTCGACCATTTCGAGACTCCGCGTCATGTCCCTGATCTCATCCGGGACTCCGAACTACCTTCGGTACATCAAAACACATAAACTCATAATATAACCGTCATCGAACTTTAAGCGTGCGGACCCTACGGGTTCGAGAACAATATAGACATGACCGAGACACGTCTCCAGTCAATAACCAATAGCGGAACCTGGATGCTCATATTGGCTCCCACATATTCTACGAAGATCTTTATCGGTCAAACCGCATAACAATATACGTTGTTCCCTTTGTCATCGGTATGTTACTTGCCCGAGATTCGATCATCGGTATCTCAATACCTAGTTCAATCTCGTTACCGGCAAGTCTCTTTACTCGTTCCGTAATACATCATCCCGCAACTAACTCATTAGTTACAATGCTTGCAAGGCTTATAGTGATGTGCATTACTGAGTGGGCCGAGAGATACCTCTCCGACAACCGGAGTGACAAATCCTAATCTCGAAATACGCCAACCCAACAAGTACCTTCGGAGACACCTGTAGAGCACCTTTATAATCACCCAGTTACGTTGTGACATTTGGTAGCACACAAAGTGTTCCTCCGGTAAACGGGAGTTGCATAATCTCATAGTCATAGGAACATGTATAAGTCATGAAGAAAGCAATAGCAACATACTAAACGATCAAGTGCTAAGCTAACGGAATGGGTCAAGTCAATCACATCATTCTCCTAATGATGTGATCTCGTTAATCAAATGACAACTCATGTCTATGGCTAGGAAACTCAACCATCTTTGATTAACGAGCTAGTCAAGTAGAGGCATACTAGTGACACTATGTTTGTCTATGTATTCACACATGTATCAAGTTTCCGGTTAATACAATTCTAGCATGAATAATAAACATTTATCATGAAGTAAGGAAATAAATAATAACTATATTATTGCCTCTGGGGCATATTTCCTTCAGTCTCCCAGTTGCACTAGAGTCAATAATCTAGTTCACATCGCCATGTGATTTAACACCAATAGTTCACATCACCATGTGATTAACACCCATAGTTCACATCGTCATGTGACCAACACCCAAAGGGTTTACTAGAGTCAATAATCTAGTTCACATCGCTATGTGATTAACACCCAAAGAGTACTAAGGTGTAATCATGTTTTGCTTGTGAGAGAAGTTTAGTCAACGGGTCTTCCACATTCAGAGCCGTATGTATTTTGCAAATATTCTATTTCTACAATACTCTGCACGGAGCTACTCTAGCTAATTGCTCCCATTTTCAATATGTATCCAGATTGAGACTTAGAGTCATCTGGATCAGTGCCAAAACTTGTATCGACGTAACCCTTTTACGACGAACCTTTTGTCACCTCCATAATCAAGAAACATATACTTATTCCACTAAGGATAATTTTGACTGTTGTCCAGTGATCTAATCCTAGATCACTATTGTACTCCCTTGCCAAAATCAGTGTAGGGTATACAATAGATCTGGTACATAGCATGGCATACTTTATAGAACCTATGGTTGAGGCATAGGGAATGACTTTCATTCTCTTTCTATCTTCTGCCGTGGTCGGGCTTTGAGTCTTACTCAATTTCACACCTTTTAACACAGGCAAGAACTCTTTCTTTGACTGTTCCATTTTGAACTACTTCAAAATCTTGTCAAGGTATGTACTCATTGAAAAAAACTTATCAAGCGTTTTGATCTATCTCTATAGATCTTGATGCTCAATATGTAAGCAGCTTCACCGAGGTCTTTCTTTGAAAAACTCCTTTCAAACACTCCTTTATGCTTTGCAGAATAATTCTACATTATTTCCGATCAACAATATGCCATTCACATATACTTATCAGAAATGTTGTAGTGCTCCCACTCACTTTCTTGTAAATACAGGCTTCACCGCAAGTCTGTATAAAACTATATGCTTTGATCAACTCATCAAAGCGTATATTCCAACTCCGAGATGCTTGCACCAGTCCATAGATGGATCGCTGGAGCTTGCACATTTTGTTAACACCTTTAGGATCGACAAAACCTTCTGGTTGCATCATATACAACTCTTCTTTAAGATATCCATTAAGGAATGCAGTTTTGTTTATCCATTTGCCAGATTTCATAAAATGCGGCAATTGCTAACATGATTCGGACAGACTTAAGCATAGATACGAGTGAGAAACTCTCATCGTAGTCAACACCTTGAACTTGTCGAAAACCTTTTGCGACAATTCTAGCTTTGTAGATAGTAACACTACTATCAGCGTCCGTCTTCCTCTTGAAGATCCATTTAATCTCAATGGCTTGCCGATCATTTGGGCAAGTCAATCAAAGTCCATACTTTGTTCTCATACATGGATCCCATCTCAGATGTCATGGCCTCAAACCATTTCGCGGAATCTGGGCTCATCATCGCTTCCTCATAGTTCGTAGGTTCGTCATGGTCAAGTAACATGACCTCCAGAATAGGATTATCGTACCACTCTGGTGTGGATCTCACTCTGGTTGACCTACGAGGTTCGGCAGTAACTTGATCTGAAGTTACATGATCGTCATCATTAGCTTCCTCACTAGTTGATGTAGGAGTCACAGGAACAGATTTCTGTGATGAAATACTTTCCAATAAGGGAGCAGGTACAGTTACCTCATCAAGTTCTACTTTCCTCCCACTCACTTCTTTTGAGAGAAACTCCTTCTCTAGAAAGGATCCATTCTTAGCAACGAATATCTTGCCTTTGGATCTGTGATAGAAGGTGTACCCAACTGTCTCCTTTGGGTATCCTATGAAGACACATTTCTCCGATTTGGGTTTGAGCTTATCAAGATGAATTTTTTTTCTTATAAGCATCGCAACCCCAAACTTTAAGAAACGACAACTTTGGTTTCTTGCCAAACCACAGTTCATACGGTGTCGTCTCAAACGAATTTAGATGGTGCCCTTTTTTTACGTGAATGCAGCTGTCTCTAATGCATAACCCCAAAACTATAGTGGTAAATCAGTAAGAAACATCATAGATTGCACTATATCCAATAAAGTACGGTTATGACGTTCGGACACACCATTATGATGTGGTGTTCCAGGTGGCATGAATTTGTGAAACTATTCCACATTGTTTTAATTGAAGACCAAACTCGTAACTCAAATATTTGTCTCCACGATCAGATCGTAGAAACCTTATTTTCTTGTCACGATGATTTTCCACTTCACTCTGAAATTCGTTGAACTTTTCAAATGTTTCTGACTTATGTTTCATCAAGTAGATATACCCATATCTGTTCAAATCATCTGTGAAGGTCAGAAAATAACGAAACCCGTTGCGAGCCTCAACACTCATCGGATCGCATACATGAGTATGTATTATTTCCAATAAGTCAGTTGCTCGCGCCATTGTTCCGGAGAACGGAGTCTTAGTCATCTTGCCCATAAGGCATTATTCGCAAGCATCAAGTGATTCATAATCAAGTGATTCCAAAAGCCCATCAGCATGGAGTTTCTTCATGTGCTTTACACCAATATGACCTAAACGGCAGTGCCACAAATAAGTTGCACTATCATTATTAACTTTGCATCTTTTGGCTTCAATATTATGAATATGTGCATCACTACGATTGAGATCCAACGAACCATTTTCATTGGGTGTGTAACCATATAAGGTTTTATTCATGTAAACAGAACAACAATTATTCTCTAACTTAAATGAATAACCGTATTGCAATAAACATGATCAAATCATATTCATGCTCAACGCAAACACCAAATAACACTTATTTAGGTTTAACAGTAATCCCGAAAGTATAGGGAGTGTGCGATGATCATATGAATCTTGGAACCACATCCAATACACATCGTCACTTCATCCTTAACTAGTTTCTGTTCATTATGCAACTCCCATTTCGAGTTACTACTCTTTAGCAACTGAACCAGTATCAAGTACCGAGGGGTTGCTATAAACACTAGTAAAGTACACATCAATAACATGTATATCAAATATACTTTTGTTCACTTTGCCATCCTTCTTATCCGCCAATTATTTGGGGTAGTTCCACTTCTAGTGACCAGTCCTTTTTGTAGTAGAAGCACTCGGTATCAGGCTTAGGTCCAAACTTGGGCTTCTTCACTTGAGCAGCAACTTGCTTGCCGTTCTTCTTGAAGTTCCCCTTCTTTCCCTTTACCCTTTTCTTGACACTAGTGATCTTGTTAACCATCAACAGTTGATGCTCTTTTCTTGATTGCTACCTTCGCTGATCTCAGCATCGCGAAGAGCTCGGGAATTACTTTCGTCATCCCTTGCAAATTATAGTTCATCACGAAGTTCTATTAACTTCGTGATAGTGACTAGAGAACTTTGTCAATTACTATCTTATCTGGAAGATTAACTCCCACTTGATTCAAGTAATTGTAGTACTCAGACAATCTGAGCACATGCTCACTGGTTGAGCTATTCTCCTCCATCTTATTGGCAAAGTACTGTCAGAGGTCTCATACCTCTCGACATGGGCACGAGTATGAAATACCAATTTCAACTCTTGGAACATCTTATATGCTCCGTGGCATTCAAAACATTTTTGAAGTCCCGGTGCTAGGCCGTAAAGCATGGTGCACTAAACTATCAAGTAGTCATCATACCGAGCTTTTGTCAAAACGTTCATAATGTCTGCATCTGCTCCTGCAATAGTTCTGTCACCTAGCGGTGCATCAAGGACATAATACTTCTATGCAGCAATGAGGTTAATCCTCAGATCACGGACCAAGTCCGCATCATTGCTACTAACATCTTTAAACTTAGTTTTCTCTAGGAACATATCAAAATAAAACAGGGGAGCTAAACGCGAGCTATTGATCTACAACATAGATATGCTAATACTACCAGGACTAAGTTCATGATAAATTAAAGTTCAATTAATCATATTACTTAAGAACTCCCACTTAGATAGACATCCCTCTAATCCTCTAAGTGATCACGTGATCCAAATCGACTGAACCATGTCCGATCATCACGTGAGATGGAGTAGTTTCAATGGTGAACATCACTATGTTGATCATATCTACTATATGATTCATGCTCAACCTTTCGGTCTTAGTGTTCCGAGGCCATATCTGTTATATGCTAGGCTCGTCAAGTTTAACCTGAGTATTCCGCGTGTGCAACTATTTGCACCCGTTGTATTTGAACGTAGAGCCTATCACACCCGATCATCACGTGGTGTCTCAGCACGAAGAACTTTCGAAACGGTGCATACTCAGGGAGAACACTTATACCTTGATAATTTAGTGAGAGATCATCTTATAATGCTACCGTCAATCAAAGCAAGATAAGATGCATAAAGGATAAACATCACATGCAATCAATATAAGTGATATGATATGGCCATCATTATCTTGTGCTTGTTCTCTCCATCTTCGAAGCACCGTCATGATCACCATCGTCACCGGCGCGACACCTTGATCTCCATCATAGCATCATTGTCGTCTCGCCAACTTATGCTTCTACGACTATCGCTACCGCTTAGTGATAAAGTAAAGCATTACAGGGCGATTGCATTGCATACAATAAAGCGACAACCATATGGCTCCTGCCAGTTGCCGATAACTCGGTTACAAAACATGACCATCTCATACAATAAAATTTAGCATCATGCCTTGACCATATCACATCACAACATGCCCTGCAAAAACAAGTTAGACGTCCTCTACTTTGTTGTTGCAAGTTTTACGTGGCTGCTACGGGCTGAACAAGAACCTTCTTACCTACGCATCAAAACCACAACGATAGTTTGTCAAGTTGGTGTTGTTTTAACCTTCTCAAGGACCGGGCGTAGCCACACTCGGTTCAACTAAAGTTGGAGAAAGTGACACCCGCCAGCCACCTGTGTGCAAAGCACGTCCGTAGAACCAGTCTCGCGTAAGCGTACGCGTAATGTCCGTCCGGGCCGCTTCATCCAACAATACCGACGAACCAAAGTATGACATGCTAGTAAGCAGTATGACTTGTATCGCCCACAACTCACTTGTGTTCTACTCGTGAATATGACATCTACGCATAAAACCTGGCTCGGATGCCACTGTTGGGGAACGTAGTAATTTCAAAAAAATTCCTACGCACACACAGGATCATGGTGATGCATAGCAACGATAGGGGAGAGTGTTGTCCACGTACCCTCGTAGACCGAAAGCGGAAGTGTTAGCACAACGCGGTTGATATAGTCGTACGTCTTCACGATCCGACCGATCAAGTACCGAATGCACGGCACCTCCGAGTTCATCACACGTTCAGCTCAATGACGTCCCTCGAACTCCGATCCAGCCGAGCTTTGAGGGAGAGTTTCGTCAGCACGATGGCGTGGTGACGATGATGATGTTCTACCGACGCAGGGCTTCGCCTAAGCACCGCTACAATATTATCGAGGTGGATTCTGGTGGAGGGGGGCACCGCACACGGCTAAGAGATCAATGATCAATTGTTGTGTCTCCAAGGGGTGCCCCCCTCCCCGTATATAAAGGAGTGGAGGAGGGGGAGGGCCGGCCCTCTCTATGGCGCGCCCTAGGAGGAGTCTTACTCCCACCGGGAGTAGGATTCCCCCCTTCCAAGAAGTAGGAGTAGGAGTCCAGGAAAGGGGAGAGAGAAGAGAAGGAAGGAGGGGGCGCAGCCCCTCCCCCTAGTCCAATTCGGACTAGGCCTTGGGGGGCGCCCAGCCTCTCCTCTCTCTTTCCCCTAAAGCCCAATAAGGCCCATATACTCCCCGGCGAATTCCCGTAACTCTCCGGTACTCCGAAAAATACTCGAATCACTCGGAACCTTTCCGATGTCCGAATATAGTCGTTCAATATATTGATGTTTACGTCTCGACCATTTCGAGACTCTGCGTCAAGTCCCCGATCTCATCCGGGACTCCGAACTACCTTCGGTACATCAAAACACATAAACTCATAATATAACTGTCATCGAACTTTAAGCGTGCGGACCCTACGGGTTCGAGAACAATATAGACATGACCGAGACACGTCTCCAGTCAATAACCAATAGCGGAACCTGGATGCTCATATTGGCTCCCACATATTCTACGAAGATCTTTATCGGTCAAACCGCATAACAATATACGTTGTTCCCTTTGTCATCGGTATGTTACTTGCCCGAGATTCGATCATCGGTATCTCAATACCTAGTTCAATCTCGTTACCGGCAAGTCTCTTTACTCGTTCCGTAATACATCATCCCGCAACTAACTCATTAGTTACAATGCTTGCAAGGCTTATAGTGATGTGCATTACTGAGTGGGCCCAGAGATACCTCTCCGACAACCGGAGTGACAAATCCTAATCTCGAAATACGCCAACCCAACAAGTACCTTCGGAGACACCTGTAGAGCACCTTTATAATCACCCAGTTACGCTGTGACATTTGGTAGCACACAAAGTGTTCCTCCGGTAAATGGGAGTTGCATAATCTCATAGTCATAGGAACATGTATAAGTCATGAAGAAAGCAATAGCAACATACTAAACGATCAAGTGCTAAGCTAACGGAATGGGTCAAGTCAATCACATCATTCTCCTAATGATGTGATCCCGTTAATCAAATGACAACTCATGTCTATGGCTAGGAAACTCAACCATCTTTGATTAACGAGCTAGTCAAGTAGAGGCATACTAGTGACACTATGTTTGTCTATGTATTCACACATGTATCAAGTTTCCGGTTAATACAATTCTAGCATGAATAATAAAAATTTATCATGAAATAAGGAAATAAATAATAACTTTATTATTGCCTCTAGGGAATATTTCCTTCAAACGGTACCCGCACACAAAGAACAAATACTTGCAACCCGACGTGTAAGAGGGGTTGTCAATCCCTCCCGGGTAAAAAGATAGATAAATTTGAAGTAGATTGGATAAATAGATCTCGCGGAAACGCGAAATAAAATAAATAATAATACATTGTAGGAAGGTATTTTTGGGTTTTTGGATTAATTTATCTCAAAATAAAAGCAAATAAAAATATATCTCGAAGGCAAATATGATAAAGAAGAGACCCGGGGGCCGTAGATTTCACTAGTGGCTTCTCTCGAGAAAAATAGCATACGAGGGGTAAACAAATTACTGTTGGGCAATTGATAGAACTTCAAATAGTTATGATGATATCCAGGCAATGATCATTGTATAGGCATCATGTCCAAGATTAGTAGACCGACTCCTGTCTGTATCTACTACTATTACTCCACACATCGACCGCTATCCAGCATGCATCTAGTGTATTAAGTTCATGGAAAACAAAGTAATGCAATAAGAACGATGACATGATGTAGACAAGATCTATCATGTAGGAATAGACCCCATCTTGTTATCCTTAATAGCAATGATACATACGTGTCATGTCCCTTCTGTCACTGGGATTGACCACTGTAACATCAAACCCATCACAAAGCACCTCCGCCCATGGCAAGAAAAATTGATCTAGTCGGCCTGACTAAACCAAAGATTCGAAGAAGAAATACGAGGCTATAAGCACTCATGCATATAACAGATCAAAACTCAAATAACTTTCATGGATAAAATATATCTGATCATAAACTCAAAGTTCATAGGATCCCAACAAACACACCGCAAAAAGAGTTACATGAAATAGATCTCCAAGAGACCATTGTATTGAGAATCAAAAGAGATAGAGAGAGGAAGCCAACTAGCTACTAACTACGGACCCGTAGGTCTACAATGAACTACTCACGCATCATCGGAGAGGCACCAATGAGGATGATGTACCCCTCTGTGATGGTGTCTAGATTGGATCTTTGGATTTTGGAACTTGCGGTAGATGGAATTGTGTTACATCGACTCCCTTAGGGTTTTTGGATTTTGGGGGTATTTATAGAGCAAAGAGGTGGTGCGGGACGCGGCCAAGGTGGGCACAACCCACTAGGGCGAGCCTGAGCGCGCCCTGGTGGGTTGTGCTCCCCTCGGGGCCCCCTCTAGTACTTCCTTGGTCCATCGTGTGTCTTCTGGTCCAAAAAGTTTTGCTGCATTTGGACTCCGTTTGGTATTGATTTTCTGTGAAGTAAAAAACAAGCAAAAAAACAATAACTTGCACTGGGCACTATGTCAATAGGTTAGTCCCAAAAATTGATATAAAGTTATTATAAAATGATTGTAAAACATCCAAGAATGATATAACATCATGAAACAATAAAAAATTATAGATACGTTGGAGACGTATCAGCTTGATCCCGGCCAAAATCAGGTCATTGGCCCGCTCCACCTGGCCGTTTGACTGGGGGTCCGCGATCGAGGCTAGGTTGAGCCGGATGCCGGACGTGGAGCAGTACTGGGCCAGGGCGCCCTTGGCGAAGTTGGTGCTGTTGTCAGTGATGATGTTGTGGGGCACGTCGTAGCGAACCGCGATATCCATGAGGAATCTAACGGGTGTGGGCCCATCGAGTTTCTTGATTGGTCGCGCCTTGATCCACTTGGTGAACTTGTCCATGGCGACCAATAGGTGCGTCATCCCATCTTGCGTGGTTTTGAATGGCCCCACCATGTCGAGGCCCCAGACGGCAAATGGCCACGTGATGGTAATGGTCTGAAGAGCTGAAGCCGGTTGGTGGCCGCTCTTGCTGAACCGTTGGCAACCCTCGAACTTGAGGACCAGCCGCTCGGTGTCTTCCAGGGCTGTGGGCCAGTAGAAGTCGTAGCGGAATGCTTTGGCCACCAAGGCTCTCGAGGCCGCATGGTGCCCACACTCTCCCTGGTGGATGTCGAGGAGGATCTCGTGCCCCTTGTCCGGCTCGACACAGCGCTGGAACACGCCGATCGCACTGCGGTTGATGAGCTCGTTGTTGATGATGGTGTAGGCTAAGGCCCAACGCTGCACTTGCCGGGTTTCGACTTCGTCGACCGGGGGCTTGCTGCTCTCGAGAAAAGCGAGGATGGGTTGAGCCCATGACGGCGCCGTTACTATTGTGAGGACGGCAACTTCGGCCAGAGCCGGCTCGGCATCCCCCAGGCCAGCGTTGGCCGAGCCAGGGACGGCAGCCACCGGGATGGAGCCGGCAGCCCCCGAGGACGGGACAGGGACGGCAGCCCCCGAAATGGAGCCAGCAGGCCCCGAGGCTGGGCCGGGGTCAGTAGGCCCCGGGATGGAGCCTGCGGTCGGGCCGGGCGTAGGGGCGTTAGGTCGGCCGGGACGAAGATGGACTCTGAGTCTAGGGACGGCTTGATGGAGGGTTTCTGTAGGTGCTCGAGGGAGACGCCAGATGGGATCGCTTGTCGGGTTGAGGCTATCTTGACCAGTGTGTCGGCTGCCTCCTTGTCTACTCGAGGGACGTGGAGGAACTCACAGCCGTCGAAGTCATTGAACAGTTGCTGGACCAGGAAACGATAGGTGGCCATGTTGGCATCTCTGGCTTCCCATTCCCTGAAGGCCTGCTACACCACCAGGTCCGAGTGGCTATAGCAAAGGATGCGACAAATGCCGATTTCCTTGGCTAGCCGGAGGCCGTGGATCAGGTCTTCGTACTCGATGATGTTGTTGGAAGTGGCGAAGTGGATCTACAGCGCGTACTGCAGCCGGTCGCCCTTGGGAGAAGAGAGCACGATGTCGGCTCCCAGGCCGATGCGCATCTTGGACCCGTCAAAATGCATGCGCAAGTGCGTCGAGTCGGGTGCCGGCGGCAGCGACTGGATCTCCGCCCAGTCGACGAGGAAGTCGGCCAGCGCTTGGGACTTGATGGCGGTGTGGGGCTCATACAGGATCGTGTGGCTGGCCAGCTCGATGACCCACTTGGCAACCCGGTTGGAGGCATCTCGGCAGCCCATGATTTCGCTGATGGGGGTCGTGCTCACCACAGTGATGGTATGCTCCTGGAAATAGTGCTTCAGCTTCTTGGCAGCTAGGTACACGTCGTAGCACATCTTCTGGTATTGGCGGTAGTTCTGCTTAGAGAGGGAGAGCACCTCGCTCAGGTAGTACACTGGGCGCTGGACCGGCTGAGCCTTGCCCTCCTCTGGGCACTCGACCGCCAGCACCATGTTGACCACGTGGGAAGTCACCGCGATATAGAGCAACAGTGGCTCCTTCATAGCCGACACGGCCAGGACGGGTGCGGTGGATAGTACGTGCTTGAGGTCGTGGAAGGCCTCGCCCGCCTGGTGGTTCCACTCGAACGCCGACGTCTTCTTCATCAGCTAATACAGGGGCAGGGCCCCCTCCCCCAGCCGGCTGACGAACCGGCTAAGAGAGGCCAAGCGGCCGGTGAATTTCTGGACAACACGCAGTCGAGCTGCTTGTCCATGCGCTTGATCGCCTTGATCTTCTCCGGGTTGGCCTCAATACCGCGCTCCAAGACAAGGAAACCGAGGAGCTTGCCGGCTGGTATGCCGAACACGCACTTCTTCGGGTTGAGCTTGATCTGATACTGGCGCAGATTGGCGAAAGTTTCCTTGAGGTTGGCCAGGAGGGTGAGGTGCTGCTTGATCTTCACCACGATTTCGTCAATGTAGACATGCACGTTGCGGACGATTTGGGGTAGGAGGCATTTCTGCATGCAGCGCTGGAAGGTGGCGTCGGCATTCTTCAACCCAAACGACATGGTGATGTAGCAATACGCCCCAAAGGGTGTCATGAAGGACATCTTGAGGGTGTCTGCCAGGTTCAGCTTGATTTGGTGGTAGCCAGAGTAGGCATCCAGGAAGGACAAAAGCTCGCAACCGGTAGTGGAGTCGCTCACCTGATCTATCTGCGGCAAGGCAAATGGATCCTTGGGGCAAGCCTTGTTCAGGCTGGTGTGTAGTCTATGCACATTCGCTGGGTTTGTTCTTCTTCAGGACAAGGACCGGGTTGGCCATCCACTCAGGGTGGAAAACTTCCATGATGAAGCCAGCTGCGAGTAGCCGGGCAATCTCCTCACCGATGGTTCTTCGCTTCTCCTCGGAAAAGCGGCGCAGCGGCTGTCGGACATGCTTGGCGTCCTTGCGGATGTGGAGTTTGCGCTCGGCGTACTTCCTCGGAACACCTGGCATGTCTTTGGGGGACCATGCAAAGATATCCCGATTCTCACGGAGGAAGTCGACGAGCTCGCCTTCCTATTTGCTGCTGAGGCGGGTGCCCACCATGACGTACTCGCTAGAGCTGGGGTCAGCTAGGTTGAGCGGGACCTTCTTGGTATCTTTGGAAGGCTGGAACGAAGCCTCATTGGCTGGCTGCTTGGGCATAGCCGGCAGGGCCGGCTGCTCATGAAAGCACAATTGCTCCCTGGGTGATTTTGGTAATTAATGTCAACATATCTCTTGTTGGACTAATATTTTCATCTAGTATATTTCAGAAAGTCCAACAAAGGCGTGGCATGGACAAGAGGATGTGGAACCCCTTCAAGATGCTAAGGACAAAGATTGGCAAAAGCTCAAGACTCTTCATTTTCATTTTAGTGGTCCAAGATCACATTGAGTCCATAGGAAAAGCCAATACTACTAAAAGGGGATGAGGTGTTGCTTAATGGCTTGCTTTCTCAAAGTGCTTAGTGATATGCTCCAAAGCCCGCAACCACTTTCTCATTTCCACATTTGTCCTAAACCTAAAGTCAAACTCGACCCCACCGATTTGATCTATCCGGCGCCACCGAGTACACTTGACATAACCACCGCCAGAAACCCTAATCAATTCGGTCTCACCGATGGGATCTTGGTCGCACTGAGATGGGCTTGCAAACTCTCTATTGCCTGTTGCGATTATTTCGGTCCCACCGAGATATGCAATCGGTCCCACCGAGTTTGCTTGACCAAGTCTTTGTTTGCTTATTACCAAAATCGGTCTCACCGAGTTTGTGTAATCGGTCAAACCGAGTTGAGGAAAGGAATGGGTTCTTGATAGTGGATGTGCAAATCACATGACCGGAGACAAGGATATGTTTCGTGAGCTTGCTGAAAACGAAGACCCTCGAAAGTATGTCACTTTTGGTGATAACTCAAAGGGTAAGGTGGTTGGCCTTGGTAAGGTGGCCATCTCACATGATAGCTCCATACAAAAATGGCATGCTCGTTGAATCTCTTGGCTATAATTTACTTTCCATATCTATATTAGCTGACTTTGGATTCAATGTCCTATTCACTAAAGTGGATTGCCAAGTGTTTCGAAGAGATAATCATAGAATGGTCTTTACCGGTATACGTAGAGGTGATCTATACATTGTTGATTTCACTAAAAAGGCTCAACCTAGAACTTGCTTAATTGCTAAATCTTCTATAGGTTGGTTGTGGCATAAAAGGTTTGGTCATGTGGGCATGCGAAATCTTGATAAGCTTATTAAAGGTGATCATATCCTTGGAGTGAAAGACATTATATTTGACAAGGATAGATTGTGCAGTGCTTGCCAAGCAGGAAAACAGGTTGGAGGAAGCCACCCCGTGAAGAACATCATGACCACGAGAAGACCGCTCGAGCTACTTCATATGGATCTCTTCGGTCCAAATGCCTATAAAAGTATCGGTGGAAACTCGTTTGGTATAGTCATAGTCGATGGTTTTTCAAGATTTAAGTGGGTGTTCTTTCTTGATGATAAATCGCAGGTCCAAAATATCTTCAAGAACTTCACTACGAAGGCCCAAAATCAATTTGAAGTGAAGATCAAGAAGGTTCGCAGCGACAACGGAATGGAGTTCAAGAACGCAAATGTGGACACCTTTCTTGACGAAGAAGGGATTTCACATGAGTTCTCAGCTACGTACACGCCTCAACAAAATGGAGTTGTTGAGAGGAAGAACCGGACTCTTACTGAGATGCGAGAACGATGCCTGATGAGTGCAAGACACCAAAACACTTTCGGGCGGAAGCGGTTGAGACAGCTTGTCATGCAACAAATCGCCTATATCTTCACAAGCTACTCGACAAGACGGTATACGAGCTTCTCACCGGTAACAAACCCCAAGTTGGATACTTTCGAGCATTTGGCTCAAAGTGCTATATTCTTGATAAGCATCATCGTTCTAAATTTGCTCCAAGGTCTCATGAGGGTTTCCTACTCGGTTATGGCTCAAACTCTCACACTTACCGTGTCTACAACAATTTCACCTGAAAGGTTGAAGAGGCAGTAGATGTGAAGTTTGATGAATCTAACGGCTCACAAGTAGAGCAATTGCCAATTGATGTAGGAGACAAAGACCATTCGAAAGCAGTCCAAGACTTGTCTATTGGCAAGATTCGTCCAACGGAGGTGAAGGAGAGTACCTTGTCCGTCCAAGTGGAAGCTTCTACCTCATAACAAGGTGAACCACGAGTTGACTCGGAGGCATCCACAAGTGGGACACGTCAAGATGAAGAAAACGAGGATGTACTGTTGGGGAACGTAGCATGCAATTTCAAAAAAAACTACGGTCACACAAGATCTATCTAGGAGATGCATAGCAACGAGAAGGGGAGAGTGTGTCCACGTACCCTCGTAGACCGAAAGCGGAAGCGTTAGCTTAACGCGGTTTATGTAGTCGAACGTCTTCTTGATTCAACTAATCAAGCACCGAACGTACGACACCTCGGAGTTCTGCACACGTTCAGCTTGATGACGTCCCTCGAACTCTTGATCCAGCAAAGTGTCGAGGGAGATTTTCGTCAGCACGACGGCGTGGTGACAGTGATGGTGAATTGATCCACACAAGGCTTCGCCTAAGCACTACGACAATATGACCGGAGGAGTAAACAGTGGAGGGGGGCACCGCACACGGCTAAGAACAATTGATGTACTTAGAGATGCCCCCCCCCCGCCCCGCCCCTGTATATATAGGAGGGAGAGGGGAGGAGGCCGGCCTAGGACGCGCGAAGTGGGGGGAATCCCACTTGGACTCCTAGTCCTATTCGGCCCCCCTTCCTTCTACCGGAGGGGGAGAGGGGGAAGGAGAGGGAGAAGGAGAAGGAAAGGGGGGCCGCGCCCCCTCCCCTTGTCCAATTCTGACTCCCCATGGGGGGGGCCACCCCCTTGTGGGCTGCCTTGCCTCCCTCCTATGGCCCATATGGCCCATATCTTCCCCCCGGGGGTTCCTGTAACCCCCCGGGACTCCGATATGTACCCGATACATTCTGAAACACTTACAGTGTTCGAATACTATCGTCCAATATAACAATCTTTACCCCTCGACCATTTCGAGACTACTCGTCATGTCCGTGATCTCATCCGGGACTCTGAACAATCTTCGGTCAGCAAAACACATAACTCATAATACAAATCGTCATCGAACGTTAAGCGTGCGGACCCTACGGGTTTGAGAACTATGTAGACATGACCGAGACACATCTCCGGTCAATTACCAACAGCGGAACCTGGATGCTCATATTGGTTCCTACATATTCTACGAAGATCTTTATCAGTCAAACCATAATGACAACATACGTTATTCCCTTTGTCATCGGTATGTTACTTGCCCGAGATTCGATCGTCGATATCTTCATACCTAGTTCAATCTCGTTACCGGCAAGTCTCTTTACTCGTTCCGTAATGCATCATCCCACAACTAACTCATTAGTCACATTGCTTGCAAGGCTTATTATGATGTGCATTACCGAGAAGGCCTAAAGATACCTCTCTGAAACTCGGAGTAACAAATCCTAATCTCGATCTATGCCAACCCAACAAATACCTTCGGAGATACCTGTAGAGCATCTTTATAATCACCCAGTTACATTGTGACGTTTGATAGAACACAAGGTATTTCTCCGATATTCGGGAGATGCATAATCTCATAGTCAAATAAATATGTATAAGTCATGAAGAAAGCAATAGCAATAAAACTTAATGATCATTATGCTAAGCTAATGGATGGGTCTTGTCCATCACATCATTCTCCTAATGATGTGATCCCGTTCATCAAATGACAACACATGTTTATGGTTAGGAAACTTAACACTACTGCAGGATGCTGCTAAGGCGACACTAAGATCAGAGACCCTTCGAGAAACTGTGTGCGACGCGATAATCGCAAACGGTGATGTATGAAAACCGTCAGAAATGTATAAAACATTTGTGATGATGGATGCATCAAACACGGTTCAGGTTTCAGTTGCGTGTGCGATGAAGGGCATATGGTTCAGTTCAATTAACTGTTTGCGATGAGGAGGAACAAAAGAAACGGGCAGCCAGATGAAGGCATGTGCGATACACAGCATACGGTTCACTTGGATGAACTGTTTGTGATTAGGCAACACAAAACAAACGGGCAGCCAGATGAAGGTGTGTGCGATATACAGCATACGGTTCACTCGGATGAACTGTTTGTGATTAGGAAACACAAAAGAAACGGTCAGCCAGATCAAGCAGGTGTGTGCGATATACGCATGCGGTGCACTCGGCCCTTGTCATCAGTGTGTGACCTCTTTGCAACCGTTCGCTCCCCAAGGCACCTCTTCGTGTACCGTGGCAACCGTCCACCGCCTCTTCGCCTTCCCTCTCAATTTGGAACTGCTGTCGCACGCTCTTCCTCCCTTCATTTGCCTTCACCCTTCCTTCTGCCATTGTTCGATCATCTTCTCCATGGAGGGAACACGCCAAAAACGACCCCGTTATTCTTCCCCCAATCTGAAAGACGACATGGTGGAGGAACTCATTGATCGGAGCGACGTCATCACCTCAGCTAGCATGGCAGGTTCGTTCAAGACCATTCTCGACTCAACTAATAACATCATTACAAGGAACCAAAGGGTCCAGGAGCGGTTTGATCTCCCCTATCTTCTTCGCCGTGACCCTGCTGACTGGCGCGGGGACGAGGCAAGCCTCGCCTTGTGCAAGTTGATGCCGCTTGATAATGATACGTATGATGTTAAGATGCCATTGCTTGAGGGCAAGGCTTGGGCAGGCGCAAATGGAGATTGGGTTGTTTATATTGGGTACAACTGCGAGTGGGAACTTGTGAATGTGTACACTCGTCACCGGGTTCCACTTCCAAAAATCTCAGACGACTGCCCAGAGGTTGAGTACACCGGTAATCTACGTGAGTTCAAAAATGATCATGGTGACTGTCGTCTACGGAAGATAGCAATTTGTCGAGTTCCCAACCGCTATTGGGATTACTCGAACTATGAAGTTGTTGCTATCTTCGACAAGCTTGTTGCCTTCCTTACTTCCATGCCTCGATGGATATTGCTCAAAAATCAATTTCTGTACACGGATGAGTACTGTGATGCAATTCAATACGAGGGTCTTGTGTTAGCTGCCACCACTCATGGCACTGTTTTTGCATGGAATCATCATGCTTTTGGTACGTTTGTCTTCCACCGTAATTATAATTTGTTTCATCCACATGCATGCGGGTTAGGTAGTTTCCCTTTACTAATTAATTAACCTTCTTGTGTTTCCAAGGTCCCGTGAACATTCCACCATCTATAATTTTAAATTTTAATAACCAAGGGGGAGATGCCGATGCTGATGATAACGAGCATGAGGACGAGCTGGACCCATATACTCAGTGGCGCCATTTATGAGAAGCAATTGTATCTATACCTCGTACATTGCTATGCTTCCCTACCATCCCAATATGGGTCCTGACATGGGCCGCTTCAGCCTGGATGATCAGTCCTGCATTGGTCTCGAGATTGACAGTAGCTGGCCCTTCCCAGAGAATCACTTCTGGTTCAAAGCAAGCATTTCCAACGCCGACGAGTGGTTGAGCTGAAGTTCATTTCATCGCTTTGTTATTTTTTGTGTGAGAAAATTTTACTAGAATGTTTTGTTGGAAATGATCTATAATCCAACGTGTATCCTCATTGACATTATGGGCTAGTGACTTGTTGTATGTAATCAATGGTACATTTGCATATGCGTCCATCAACTCACGCCTGTTAGTGCTGTCCATATGAACAGTGCTAGTGATTTTAGTTGCAAAAATTAGATAGTGCTAGTGATTTTTAGCTGCATATTTTGACAAATCGCAGTGTTACAAGGTTGACAAATGCCAATATTACTAGATAAACAAATGTAAATCTTTCCAGTTTGACAAATGGCAACATACCCAAAATGATAGATATGCAAATCTTACCCAATTGTTTGTACGTGGTTGCACACGGGTCATGCAAAACAACCGTTTGCGTTGAAGGGATGCAGAAATCCTGCTCGACACATTTTCCCTTGGCTTCCTGGGGAAGCTGTCGGTTTGCATCCGGGTGTTCTAACTAAAACGTTTGTGATGAGTGTTTTATATTTAAAAACCATTGATGTTTTTTTCAAAATAAAACCGTTTGATAAGTCTGTACATTAAGAGAGAAAAACGCAAGTTCGTTCAAACCATATCTTTCATTCAGTCACACTACGAATTTATATTCATATGATCGAGAATTCGAGATACAGTATTAAACCCCCAAAAAATTATTTCCGGCGGCGGCGGAGGCGGCATGCCACGCCGTCGTTGTCGTTGTCGTCCTCCGGGACGCCGTTGTTGAAGTCCTCAAGGCAGCACAAAATGTACTTCACTTGTAAATCAAACATCATGTCGTCGCGCGGTCGACGGGCGGGGCACGGGAGGACGGCAACTAGCGCCGCTGAGAGGTAGCGGCCGACGGCAGCGTCCCATGCCGCTGAGGGGGCGCACGCACGGGCACGGGCGCGGCGGGTGCAGCCAAACGCACGGGGGCCGGCGCCACGGTGGGTGGAGAGGCGCGCACGGGCACGGGCGCTAGCGCTGGCATGTACATGAGCTCGCGCGGGTCCGCGGAGACCTCGCTGACGCACGCGGCTTCCAGATCTACGATAGTGCTCGGCGACCAGCCCGTCAATGCTACAGGGATGGTTGCTGGCGCGGGCACGGGGATGGGAGCGGGGACGGGAGCGGGGGCAGCAACCGCCGCGGCCAGCTCATTCTGGGCCATGTCCATGAGGCCGCATCCGTCCTTATTTTCTATCTCCTCCGGCTCGGAGTCGACTTCACCAAACTTGAAGACTAGTGGCAGATGATCGTTCTGCGGCATGGCGTTGGTGGAGGTCTGTGGCTGCGGGAGGGAGGGGAATGGGAGGCGAACAATAAGGCCGCCTGTATTAAACAGCGGCGCGGGCGCCATTAATGGAGAGGAAGGCGGGCGGCCATGGAAGTCAAAGGGCTCGCTTCCCAGTGAGCCTACGCAGCGTACAGCTCGCACGCTTCCCGATGAGCCTGCGCATTGGAGGACAGCTTGCACGCCTCTTGGTCAGCCTGCGCACCAGACTGCGCTCACACGCCTCCCGTTCAGTCAAGGTCAAGCAGTTGTCTGCACGGCACCTCCTACAGCCATTAAAACCAAGACATGTGGCGTCACATGAATGGTTAAAATAACGCACACGGTTTGAATTCTACAAACGTTTGAGATATTAAAGTGGCAGGTATTTTTTTCAAAATGCCTTTGTTGGCTATCATTATTCAAGTGCGCCTTCTCTGAAAATGGACACGAAAAAATGCCAGGGCATGTCGGGTGCCATTCCATGATAGCATGCCAAGTTTCATGAATTTCAGACGAGTTTTGGATTTACTAGAATTTAAAAACCAAGCATCTCAATGTTTTGCCGGCAATCAATGGTGCCCTGGTGTTTGAAATTCATTCCCATTTCTTGCATGGGACCTAAGCATGCACCCAACGACAGAGATTTGATTTTTTTAACCAATTTATATGCACTGGAGCATGTGCATGTAGTTCAAATTTGAATTATGCACATAAATGCATTGAAAACTCAGTTAATGCATAAAAATATCCAAACGAACCGCGATAAATCCCAAAAATTGACACAACACTCCTGTTGTTCTATCTTGACACGAGAAAATTTATGAAAGCAATAAGGGGCAATGGATATCGTTTCGTACCCAAAGATGGGACGTTCCCTACCGAAACCATCATGCTAGTTGTGAGAAGCTCTGGTTTGTGAGAAGCGTATACCCGAACCTGCCCCGAATGGGACAATTTTTTTACCACGGCATGTTGATGCCGCTCCATGATAGCATGCCAAGTTTCATGAACTTCAGACGAGTTATGGATTTACTAGAATTGAAAAACCAGGCATCTCAACGTTTTGCCAGCAATCAAGAGTGCCCTGGAGTTTGAGTTTCATTCTCATCTCTTGCATGGGACCTAGAAATTCACCCAAGGACACCGATTCGATTTTTCAACCAACTTTTGTGCATTGGAGCATGTGCTTGTAGTTCAAATTTGAATTATGCACATAAAATGCCTAGAAAATCAAGTTAATGCATAAAAATGTCCAAACGAACGTTAAGAAATCACAAAAATTGACACAACATTCGTGTTGTTCTAGGTTGACACTAGAAATTTTTTGAAAGCAATAAGAGGTAATGGATATCATTTCGTACCCAAGGGTGGGATGTTCCCTATCGAAACCATCATGCTTGTTGTGAGAAGCTCTGGTTTGTGAGAAGCTTACACCCGAACCTGCCCCAAATGGGACAAAAAATTTACCACGGCATGTTGATGCCGCTCCATGATAGCATGCCAAGTTTCACGAATTTCAAACGAGTTATGGATTTACAGTTTTGCCGGCAATAAACAGCGCCCTGGTGTTTGAATTTCATTCCAATCTCTTACATGGGACCTAGAAATTCACCCTAGGACACACATGTGATTTTTCAACCAACTTTGGTGCATTGGAGCATGTGCTTGTAGTTAAAATTTGAAATGTTCACATAAAATGCCTACAAAACCCAGTTAATGTATAAAAAAAGGCCAAACAAACCCCAAAAAATTCCAAGATTAAACACAACACTCCTGTTGTTCTATGCTGTCACTAGAATTTTTTTGAAAGCAGTAAGAGGCAATGGATATCGTCCCGTCCCCAAAGGTGGTACGTTCCCTCTCGAAACCATCATGCTTGTTCTGAGAAGCTCTAGTTTGTGAGAAGCTTATACCCAAACATGTCCCAAATGGGACAAAATTTTCACCACGGCATGTTGATGTTGCTCCATGACAGGATGCCAAGTTTCATGAATTTCAGACGAGTTTTGGATTTACCAGAATTTAAAAACCAGGTATCTCAATGTTTTGCCGGCAATCAACAGTGCATGGTGTTTGAAATTCATTCCCGTCTCTTGCATGGGACCTAAGCATGCACCCAAGGACACACATGTGATTTTTCAACCAATTTATATGCACTGGAGCATGTGCATGTAGTTCAATTTTGAATTATGCACATAAAATGCCTAGAAAACTCAGTTAATGCATAAAAATGTCCAAACAAACCCCGAAAAATCCCAAAAATTGACACAACACTCCTATTGTTCTATGTTGACACGAGAAATTTTTTGAAAGCAATAAGAGGCAATGGATATCATTTCGTCCCCAAAGGTGGGACGTACAATCCCTACCAAAACCATCAGGCTTGTTGTGAGAAGCTCTGGTCTGTGAGAAGCATATACCCAAACCTGCCCCAAATGGGACAATTTTTTTACCACGACATGTTTATGCCGCTCCATGATAGCATGCCAAGTTTCATGAATTTTAGACGAGTTTTGGATTTACTAGAATTTTAAAACCAGGCATCTCAATGTCTTGCGGGTAATCAACGGTGCCCTGGTGTTTGAAATTCATTCCCATTTCTTGCATGGGACCTAAGCATGCACCCAAGGACACATATTTGATTTTTCAACCAATTTATATGCACTGGAGCATGTGCATGTAGTTCAAATTTGAAATATGCACATAAATGCATTGAAAACTCAGTTAATGCATAAAAATGTCCAAACGAACCCCAAAAAATCCCAAAAATTGACACAACACTCTTGTTGTTCTATGTTGACACAAGAAAAAATTCGAAAGCGATAAGAGCAATGGATATCGTTTCGTCCCCAAAGGTGGGACGTTCCCTATCGAAACCATCATGCTTGTTGTGAGAAGTTATGGTTTGTGAGAAGCATATACCCGAACCTGCCCCAAATGGGACAAAAATTTTACCACGGCATGTTGATGCCGCTCCATGATAGCATGCCAAGTTTCATGAATTTCAGACGAGTTTTGGATTTACTAGAATTTAAAAACCAGGCATCTCAACGTTTTGCCGGCAATCAACAGTGCCCTGGTGTTTGAATTTCATTCCAATCTCTTGCATGGGACCTAGAAATTCACCCAAGGACACACATGTGATTTTTCAACCAACTTTAGTGCATTGGAGCATGTGCTTGTAGTTCAAATTTGAATTATGCACATAAAATGCCTACAAAACCCAGTTTAAAAAAGGCCAAACGAACCCCGAAAAATTCCAAGATTAAACACAACACTCATGTTGTTCTATGTTGACACTAGAAATTTTTTGAAAGCAATAAGAGGCAACAGATATCGTCCCGTCCCCAAAGGTGGTACGTTCCCTATCAAAACCATCATGCTTGTAGTGAGAAGCTCTGGTTTGTGAGAAGCTTATACCCAAACCTGCCCAAAAAGGGGACAAAATTTTCACCACATCATGTTGATGCCGCTCCATCATAGCATGCCAAGTTTCATGAATTTTAGACGAGTTTTGGATTTACTAGAATTTAAAAAACCAGGTATCTCAATGTTTTGCCGGCAATCAACAGTGCCCTGGTGTTTGAAATTCATTCCCATCTCTTGCATGGGACCTAGAAATTCACCCAAGGACACACATGTGATTTTTCAACCAACTTTGGTGCATTGGAGCATGTGTTCTAGTTCAAATTTGAATTATGCACATAAAATGCCTAGAAAACCCAGTTAATGTATAAAAAAGGCCAAACGAACCCCAAAAAATTCATTCCCATTTCTTCCATGGGACCTAAGCATGCACTGAAGGACACATATTTGATTTTTCAACCAATTTGTATGCACCGGAGCATGTGCATGTAGTTTAATTTTGAATTGTGCACGTGAAATGGCTAGAAAACCATTTTATTGTATAAAATGTCCAAACGAACCCTGAATAATTCCAATTCTTTTACGACACACATATAGTTGCATGTTCACTGTGGATAAAAGGTCTAGCAATTCAAACAGCGTCCATTGCCGCTGTGACCCCATTTTGTAATTCAAATCAAGTAGATCCCACACAGTTTATTATCACCAACCGTGTGAGATGTAGTACAAAATATCTTGGAGCACCATCGGTGTATAGTACGCCTATGGCTTACGCGAGAAGGTGCGTCTGCTACAGTCCACAGCCGACGTGTCAAGCACACTAGCTCACTCCCCAAAAACTCCCGCCTCTGCATCCCTCGCAATCTTGAAAGTATCTATCGACTGGAAGGTTTTAATGTTTGATAGCACACGATTAGTATGTGCGGACTGTGTGCGATGTCTGTTACTCCCGCTCTGCTTCAGTCCCTTGATTCAAATTTTCAGTAGCCCCGGCATTTTATTCCCGCCTCTGCATCCCTCGCAATCTCAAAAATATCTGCTCGCCCTTGATCCAAATTTTCAGTAGCCCCGCCTTGTTACTCCCTCCTAGTAAAATTTTCAGTTGCCGCAGTATTTCCACAAACACAACCTTGCTCCCCCCTCCACACACACCCCCCAAAACCTCTGCTCACACAGACACACACAACCCTCGAAACCATTGGTAGGTCGCCGCCATCGTCGGCGCCTCCATCCTCAACCTCTGCCCGTGTGCCGGGGAGCTCGAGGAGCCAATGGCCAAAAAGAGGTTTATCGCGGCCTTTTCGCCCGACGCCAGCGAGGTGGCCGCCGAGGTGTCCTCGTCGTCCTCGGCGGGCCCGATCCACCGTCGCCGGTCCCCCGATCCGCCCGCCGCCGCGCCCCTACGCCGGTTCGAGGACTTCCCCGTCCTCCCTCGGACCCGGCAGCCGATGAAGTCCTACCTCGGGGTCCGGTAGCGGCGGTTGGGGACGTGGGTCGCCGAGATTACAGACCGGGAGACCCACACCCACCGGTGGCTTGGTAGCTTCCACACGGCCGAGCTCGCGGCCATGGAGTACGACCGCTGGCAGGTCCGCTACCACGGCGCGGCGGCTAGGCTCAGTTTCCCCTTCGGCACACGTCCGGTCCACCTCATTCCGCCGGAGCCAGGGGTGGTGAGCTCGGCTATGGCGCGGGAGGACCGCGAGGCATGGGAGCGCCTTGAGGCCGAGGCCGCCGACGAGGCCTACATGCAAGAGCTTCGCCGGCAGCACCCGGAGCTCGTGGAGGCGGAGCGGGCGATCTTTGCCGGCACGGAGGGCAGCGAGGTTATCGCGCTCTCCTCCGATGATGAGGTCGAAGGCGGTGAGGACGGCGGAGCTGAGGGCGGCGAGGTTATCGCGCTCTCCTCTGATGACGAGGTCGAAGGCGGTGGCGATGGCGGCGCGGAGGGCGTCGAGGTGGGCCCCGAGGATGAGGAGATCAATGTCTACGAGTGGAGGAGTGCCTTCCCCAACGACCCCGATGACGGTACTGGCCCGGACCCGGCTCGCGGCACACCGTACATGACGAGGAAGGATTGGCTCGACCTCTACTTCGACCGAAAGTAGTTTAGCTTAGTTTGAATTTATGTTTTATGTTCGGTTATGCAAAATTATCTATGTTTATGTTTGAATGCATGCTACTTTTGTTTGAACCTGGTTTGAACTTGATCAAATTGAAGTTTACAACCTTAAGTTTAGGGGATCGACTAGAAAAGGCCAAAAATTGCTGGAGTATATATATATCCACTAAGGGTTTTAGTCCTTTAACTTTTTAAGGATCGCCTAGAGATGTCCTTATGACTTGTTTATTTCAGTTCTTCACAATGTGATGCTCTATATGTGCAACTATTTGCCGTGCAGTTCAATTTCATCAATAACAGTTTCAACAATACCATATGAATTATGATATTTGGTTGATGTTAAGGATATTGCAGTTAACATGCCTTTTCGTTTTTTAATTGTTGTTTAGCAACATGCATTGTACTGAATGACTAAATATGCAATCCCAGGCTACATAGCAACAAGGAAGAGTGTTACCTTAATGTTCTGATGATGTCTAGATATACATGTAATAAAATCTTATATAATGGGATGGATGGAGTGTTGTACTACATCATTTTTCAATTGTTGTTTAGCTTCTAATATTAACTTGGTGCTTTTAGGTACATATATCATTGCCAAAGATCCACACTTGGACCCTTTCTACGTATGGGGCAATGAGATATTCATGAATCAGCATCAAGTGAGGAAACTGATAAAGATTGTTATTAAAATGGGTCAAAAGATATGTCAATCGAACTATTTGTTTACACTTTATGCAAGACAACAGTGAACTGCAGGGTGGTAAGTAAGAACCCTGTAGCCTTCTTTTTACTGCCCGTAATGAGTTGTGTTAGATGACAATATCTGAATCTTTTTTCTTTTGCAGTGGATCTTGAAGCAGTTTCCTCAAGATTACCTCTCAAACTACATGATTGGCAGCCGGCCATCACAAGGGGTTGGACTAGAGTCTTGCATGCCTTCTGCATCCAGGAGAGCACAATAGGGCCATTCCGCTTCACCTTGTTCAGCAACTAGAATGTCTGTCACCTCTTTCTTTACCATCTGTAATAGTACAAGTATAGAACCCTGGTACATCATTCTTTATTTGGTGCTTATGTAATTCTTAAACATATGTACCTGTGAATCGAATAATGCATTGGTTGTTTGAACCTGATGGATATGAATAAAACTATAGCCTACTTTCAAATTTAAATTAGGTACAATTTTAAATAGCAGCAATTAAATTAGGGAGAAATTACGTTGTGCAGGTCATTACGGCACACACGGTTGCTAAAACACAAACGTTTGCGATATGCACCATAATCTGAGACGGTTCATAGAGAGGAAACGTGTGCAAGCATGCACACATTTGTCGTTTGCAAAGCGTGTGTGATGTCAGACACTATCACATACGGTGCGGGAAAACTAAATGTGTGTGATTGTCTACCCATCATACACGGTTTATAATCATGAACTGTTTGTGATGTGCCAGGCATCGTAAAACTCCCGTGCCTAGAATCTGCCTGGAAAACTCTCGTGCCTGGAATCTGCCTGGTTTTAGGCAGAACCACAAAACTCCGACTGCGATGGCAATGCGAGCACAAACGAGTAGCAAGGATGAAGCGTTTGGGATATTCGAGATATCGGAAACGGTTATATAGGGACAACTGTATACATCAAGGCTCCCTATCCCCGACAGTTTCTGGGTCGTGTGGGAATGATCCCCCTATCACCCACACTCACTTGGCGACGGTTCCAAATGTCATCGCGAAAAGGGGTAATAAACCGTTTGTTTAGGACCGACGCGCACCAGTGTAACCATCTTTGATTAACGAGCTAGTCTAGTAGAGGTTTACTAGGGACACCGTGTTTTGTCTATGTATTCACACATGTATCAAGTTTCCGGTTAATACAATTCTAGCATGAATAATAAACATTTATCATGATATAAGGAAATATAAATAACAACTTTATTATTGCCTCTAGGGCATATTTCCTTCAGTCTCCCACTTGCACTCGAGTCAATAATCTAGTTCACATCGTCATGTGATTTAACACCAATAGTTCACATCTTTATGTGATTAGTTCACACCGCCATGTGACTAACACCCAAAGGGTTTACTAGAGTCAATAATCTAGTGCACATCTCTATGTGATTAACACCCAAAGAGTACTAAGGTGTGATCATGTTTTGCTTGTGAGACCAGTTTAGTCAACGGGTCTGACACAATCTGATCCGTATGTATTTTGCAAATTTCTATGTCTACAATGCTCTGCATGAAGCTACTCCAGCTAATTGCTCCCACTTTCAATATGTATCCAAATTGAGACTCAGATTCATCCAGATTGGTGTCATAGCTTGCATCGACGTAACTCTTTACGACAAACTCTTTACACCTCCATAACCGAGAAATATTTCCTTAGTCCTCTTTAGGTACCTAAGGATAATTTTGACCACTGTCCAGTGATCTACTCTTGGATCACTATTGTACCCCCTTGCCAAACTCATGGCAAGATACACAATAGGTCTGGTACACAGCATAGCACACTTTATAGAACCTATGGCTGAGGCATAGGGAATGACTTTCATTCTCTTTCTATTTTCTGCCGTGGTTGGGTTTTGAGTCTTACTCAACTTTACACCTTGCAATACAGGCAATAACTCCTTCTTTGACTGTTCCATGTTGAACTACTTCAAAATCTTGTCAAGGTCTGTACTCATTGAAAATCTTATCAAGCGTCTTGATCTATCTCTATAGACCTTGATGCCCAATACGTAAGTAGCTTCACTGAGGTCTTTCTTTGAAAAAATCCTTTCCAACACTCCTTTATGCTTTCCAGAAAATTCTACATCATTTCCGATCAACAATATGACATTCACATATACTTATCAGAAAGGCTGTAGTGCTCCCACTCAATTTCTTGTAAATACAGGCTTCACCGCAAGTCTGTATAAAACTATATGCTTTGATCAACTCATCAAAGCGTACATTCCAACTCCGAGATGCTTGCACCAGTCCATAGATGGATCGCTGGAGCTTGCACACTTTGTTAGCACCTTTAGGATTGAGAAAATCTTCTGGTTGCATCATATACAACTCTTCTTTAATAAATCCATTAAGGAATGCAGTTTTGACATCCATTTGCCAGATTTCATAAAATGCGGCAATTGCTAACATGATTCGGACATACTTTAAGCATCGATACGAGTGAGAAAATCTCATCGTAGTCAACACCTTGAATTTGTCGAAAATCTTTTGCAACAATTCGAGCTTTGTAGATAGTAACACTACTGTCAGCGTCCGTCTTCCTATTGAAGCTCCATTAATTCTCAATGGCTCGCCGATCATCAGGCAAGTCAATCAAAGTCCATACTTTGTTCTCATACATGGATCCTATCTCAGATTTCATGGCCTCAAGCCATTTATCAGAATCTGGGCTCATCATCGCTTCCTCATAGTTCATAGGTTCGGCATGGTCTAGTAACATGACTTCCAGAACAGGATTACCGTACCACTCTGGTGCGGAACGTGCTCTGGCTGACCTACGAGGTTCGGTAGTAACTTGATCCGAAGTTTCATGATCGTTATCATTAGCTTCCTCACTAGTTGGTGCCGGCATCACGGGAATGGTTTTCTGTGATGAGCTACTTTCCAATTCGAGAGAAGGTACAATTACCTCGTCAAGTTCTACTTTCCTCCCATTCACTTCTTTCGAGAGAAACTCCTTCTCTAGAAAGGATCCATTCTTAGCAACAAGGATCTTGCCTTCGGATCTGTGATAGAAGGTGTACCCAACAGTTTCTTTTGGGTATCCTATGAAGATGCACTTCTCCCATTTGGGTTCGAGCTTATCAGGCTGAAGCTTTTTCACATAAGCATCGCAACCCCAATCTTTAAGAAACGACAGCTTAGGTTTCTTGCTAAACCACAGTTCATATGGTGCCGTCTCAACGGATTTAGATGGTGCCCTATTTAACGTGAATGCAGCTGTCTCTAATGCATAACCCCAAAACAATAGTGGTAAATCGGTAAGAGACATCATAGATCGCACCATATCTAATAAAGTACGGTTACGACGTTCGGACACACCATTACGCTGTGGTGTTCCAGGTGGCGTGAGTTGCGAAACTATTCAACATTGTTTTAAATGAAGACCAAACTCGTAACTCAAATATTCGCCTCCGCGATCAGATCATAGAAACTTTATTTTCTTGTTACGATGATTCTCCACTTCACTCTGAAATTCTTTGAACTTTTCAAATGTTCCAGTATTGTGTTTCATCAAGTAGATATACCATATCTGCTCAATTCATCTGCGAAGGTCAGAAAATAACAATACCCGCCGCGAGCCTCAACACTCATCGGACCGCATACATCGGTATGTATTATTTCTAATAAGTCAGTGGCTTGCTCCATTGTTCCAGAGAACGGAGTTTTAGTCATCTTGCCCATGAGGCATGGTTCGCAAGTATCAAATGATTCATAATCAAGTGATTCCAAAAGTCCATCCGGATGGAGTTTCTTCATGCGCTTTACACCAATATGACCTAAACGACAGTGCCACAAGTATGTTGCACTATCATTATCAACTTTGTATCTTTTGGCATCAATATTATGAATATGTCTATCACTACGATTGAGATTTAATAAACCATTTATATTGAGTGTATGACCATAGAAGGTTTTATTCATGTAAACAGAATAACAATTATTCTTTGACTTAAATGAATAACCGTATTGCAATAAACATGATCCAATCATATTCATGCACAACGCAAATACCAAATAACATTTATTTTGGTTCAACACTAATCCCGAAGGTAGAGGGAGTGTGCGATGGTGATCTTATCAATCTTGGAATCACTTCCAACACACATCGTCACTTCGCCCTCAACTAGTCGCTGTTCATTTTGTACCTCCTGTTTCGAGATACTCATCTTAGCAACTGAACCAGTATCAAAACCCAGGGGCTACTATGAACACTAGTAAAGTACACATCAATAATATTTATATCAAATATACCTTTGTTCACTTTTCCATCCTTCTTATCCGCCAAGCATTTGGGGCAGTTTCGTTTTCAGTGACCATTCCCTTTGAAGTAGAAGCACTCAGTTTCAGGCTTAGGTCAATCTTTGGGCTTCTTCACGAGAGTGGCAACTTGCTTGCCATTCTTCTTGAAGTTCCCTATCTTTCACTTGCCCTCTTTTCTTGAAACTAGTGGTCTTGTTAACCATCAACACTTGATGCTCTTTCTTGATTTCTACCTTCACTGATTTCAGCATCGCGAAGAGCTTGGGAATCATTTTTGTCATCCCTTGCATATTATAGTTCATCACGAAGTTCTAGTAACTTGGTAATAGTGACTAGAGAACTCTGTCAATCACTATCTTATCTGGAAGATTAACTCCCACTTGATTCAAGCGATTGTAGTACCCAGACATTCTGAGAACATGCTCACTAGCTGAGCTATTCTCCTCCATCTTGTAGGCAAAGTACTTGACAGAGGTCTCATACCTCTCGACACGGGCATGAGTCTGAAATACCAATTTCAGCTCTTGGAACATCTCATATGCTCCGTGGCGTTCAAAACATTTTTTGAAGTCCCGGTTCTAAGCCGTAAAGCATGGTGCACTAAACCATCAAGTAGTCATCATACCGAGCTTGTCAAACGTTCATAACGTCTGCATCTGCTCCTGCAATAGGTGTATCACCTAGCGGTGCATCAAGGACATAATTCTTCTATGCAGCAACGAGGATAATCCTCAGATCACGGGTCTAGTCCGCATCATTGCTACTATCATCTTTCAACTTAGTTTTCTGTAGGAACATATCAAAAATAAAACAGGGGAGCTATATGCGAGCTATTGATCTATAACATAGATATGCAAATACTATCAGGACTAAGTTCATAATAAATTAAGTTCAATTAATCATATTACTTAAGAACTCCCACTTAGATAGACATCCCTCAAGTCATCTAAATGATGACGTGATCCATATCAACTAAACCATGTCCGATCATCGCGTGAGATGGAGTAGTCTTCAATGGTGAACATCTCTATGTTGATCATACCTACTATATGATTCACGTTCAACCTTTCGGTCTCCAGTGTTTCGAGGCCATATCTGCATATGCTAGGCTCGTCAAGTTTAACCCGAGTATTCTGCATGTGCAAAACTGTCTTGCACCCGTTGTATGTGAACGTAGAGCTTATCACACCCGATCATCACGTGGTGTCTCGGCACGACGAACTGTCGCAACAGTGCATACTCAGGGAGAACACTTATACCTTGAAATTTTAGTAAGGGATCATCTTATAATGCTACCGCCGTACTAAGAAAAATAAGATGCATAAAAGATAAAACATCACATGCAGTCAAAATATGTGACATGATATGGCCATCATCATCTTGTGCCTTTGATCTCCATCTCCAAAGCACCATCATGATCTCCATCATCACCAGCCTGACACCTTGATCTCCATCATAGCGTCGTGGTCGTCTCGCCAACTATTGCTTCTACAACTATCGCTAACGCATAGTGATAAAGTAAAGCAATTACATGCCGTTTGCAATTCATACAATAAAGCAACAACCATAAGGCTCCTGCCAGTTGCCGATAACTTTTACAAAACATGATCATCTCATACAATAACGTATATCACATCATGTCTTGACCATATCACACCACAACATGCCCTGCAAAAACAAGTTAGACGTCCTCTACTTTGTTTTTCCAAGTTTTACGTGGCTGCTACGGGCTTTTAGCAAGAACCGTTCTTACCTACGCATCAAAACCACAATGGTGATTTATCAAGTTTGTTGTTTTAACCTTCAACAAGGACCGGCCGCAGTCAAACTCGATTCAACTAAAGTTGGAGAAACAGACACCGCCAGCCACCTTTATGCAAAGCTAGTTGCATGTCTGTCGGTGGAACCGGTCTCATGAACATGGTCATGTAATGTTGGTCCAGGCCTCTTCATCCAACAATACTGCCAAATCAAAATAAGACGTTGGTGGTAAGCAGTATGACTATCACCGCCCACAACTCTTTGTGTTCTACTCGTGCATATCATCTACGCATAGACCTGGCTTGGATGCCACTATTGGGGAACGTAGCATGCAATTTCAAAAAAAAATCTAGGAGATGGATAGCAACGAGAAGGGGAGAGTGTGTCCACGTACCCTCGTAGAACGAAAGCGGAAGCGTTAGCTTAACGCGGTTGATGTAGTCGAACGTCTTCTCGATTCAACCGATCAAGCACCGAACGTATGGCACCTCCGAGTTCTGCACACGTTCAGCTCGATGACGTCCCTCGAACTCTTGATCCAGCAAATTGTCGAGGGAGAGTTTCGTCAGCACGACGGCATGGTGACGGTGATGGTGAATTTGATCCGCGCAGGGCTTCGCCTAAGCACTACAACAATATGACCGGAGGAGTAAAAAGTGGAGCGGGGCACCGCACACGGCTAAGAACAATCGATGTACTTAGAGGTGCCCCCCACCCCCATATATAAAAGGAGGGAGAGGGGAGGAGGCCGGCCTAGGGCGCGCCAAGTGGGGGGAATCCCACTTGGACTCCTAGTCCTATTCGCCCCCCTTCCTTCTATCGAAGGGGGAAAGGGGGAAGGAGAGGGAGAAGAACAAGGAAAAGGGGGCCACGCCCCCTCCCCTTCTCCAATTCAGACTCCCCATGGGGGGGGCACGCCACCCCCTTGTGGGCTGCCTTGCCTCGCTCCTATGGCCCATATGGCCCATATCTTCCCCCCGGGGGGTTCCGGTAACCCCTCGGTACTCCGATATGTACCCAATACATTCCGAAACACTTACGGTGATTGAATACTATCGTCCAATATATCAATCTTTACCTCTCGACCATTTCGAGACTCCATGTCATGTCCGTGATCTCATCCGGGACTCCGAACAATCTTCGGTCACCAAAACACATAACTCATAATGCAAATCGTCATCAAACTTTAAGCATGCGGACCCTACGGGTTCGAGAACTATGTAGACATGATCGAGACACATCTCCGGTCAATAACCAACAGTGGAACCTGGATGCTCATATTGGTTCCTAAATATTCTACGAAGATCTTTATCGGTCAAACCGTAATGACAACATACGTTATTCCCTTTGTCATCGGTATGTTACTTGCCCGAGATTCGATCGTCGGTATCTTCAGACCTTGTTCAATCTCGTTACCGGCAAGTCTCCTTACTCATTCCGTAATGCATCATCCCGCAACTAACTCATTAGTCACATTGCTTGCAAGGCTTATTATGATGTGCATTACCGAGAGGGCCCAGAGATACCTCTCTGATACTCGGAGTGACAAATCCTAATCTCGATCTATGCCAACCCAACAAACACCTTCGGAGATACCTGTAGAGCATCTTTGTAATCACTCAGTTACATTGTGACGTTTGATAGCACACAAGGTATTCCTCTGGTATTTGGGAGTTGCATAATCTCATAGTCAAATGAATATGTATAAGTCATGAAGAAAGCAATAGCAATAAAACTTACGATCATTATGCTAAGCTAACGGATGGGTCTTGTCCATCACATCATTCTCCTAATGATGTGATCCCGTTCATCAAATGACAACGCATGTCTATGGTTAGGAAACTTAACCATCTTTGATTAACGATCTAGTCTAGTAGAGGTTTACTAGGGACACTGTGTTTTGTCTATGTATTCACACATGTATCAAGTCTCCGGTTAATACAATTCTAGCATGAATAATAAACATTTATCATGATATAAGGAAATATAAATAACAACTTTATTATTGCCTCTAGGGCATATTTCCTTCATATACACCAAGATGAACCTCATCAACTTCCTTCTCCACCTCCACAAGAGAAGAACAACACCAACAACGAAGAAGGCCAAGAGGAAGAACAAGATGATGAAGAAGATGTTCCACCCTGACCCAAAAAAAGCTCTCACGAGTTAGAGCAAGAGTCTCAAGAGACCACCCCGTCGAACAAATCTTTGATGATATTCAAACCGGGAGAATTACTCGCTCTAAAACTCGTTTGGCTAATTTTGAACATTATTCATTCATCTCTAGCATTGAACCTATGAAGGTTGAAGAAGCACTAGAAGATCCGGATTGGATAAATGCCATGCACGAAGAGCTACACAACTTTGAAAGGAACCAAGTGTGGACATTGGTAGAGAAGCCCGACAACAACCACAACATCATAGGTACCAAATGGGTGTTTCGGAATAAGATGGATGAAGATGGACAAGTTGTATGCAACAAGGCCCGTCTCGTCGCTCAAGGCTACACTCAAGTCGAAGGTATGGACTATGGTGAGACATATGCCCCCGTTGCTAGACTTGAGTCCATACGCATCTTACTTGCCTATGCCAATCATCATGATATCACATTGTATCAAATGGACATTAAAAGTGCTTTTCTAAATGGTGAAATTGAGGAGGAAGTTTATGTTAAACAACCTCCCGGCTTTGTTAATCCTAAGGAACCCGACCATGTTTACAAACTTCACAAAGCTCTTTATGGTCTTAAACAAGCTCCTAGAGCGTGGTATAAATGCTTGACCAAGTTCCTTATTGAGAAAGGCTTTGAGATTGGAAAAATTGACTCTTTTTACTAAAAGGGTTAATGGATAATTATTTTTGTGCCAAATTTATGTTGATGATACCATATTTGGTTCGACTAACCCTCATTTTAGTGAAAAGTTTGGAAGGCTAATGTCGAAGATGTGTGAACTCAAGTTCTTTCTTGGTTTGCAAATCAAGCAAACTAAGGAAGGTACCTTTATGTCTCAAACAAAGTATACCAAGGACTTATTCAAGAAGTTCAACATACAATAAACCAAAGGTATGAAAACACCTATGCCTACTAGTGGACATCTTGACTTAACTAAGGATGGCAAACCGGTTGACCAAAAGGTTTACCGCTCTATGATTGGTTCATTGTTATATCTATGTGCCTCCCGTCCCGATATTATGCTAAGTGTGTGCATGTGTGCACGATATCAAGCGGCCCCCAAAGAATGTCACCTTAAGGCCGTGAAAAGGATAGTGAGATACTTAATTCATACACCATATTTTGGCATTTGGTATCCTAAGAGGTCCTCTTTTGATCTTGTTGGCTACTCCGACTCAGACTATGCTGGTGACAAGGTTCATAGAAATTCCACTTCGGGTACATGTCAATCTCTTGGTAGATATCTTGTGTCTTGGTCCTCCAAGAAACAAAACTCGGTATCCTTATCCACCGCCGAAGCGGAATACATTGCCGCCGGTTCATGTTGTGCTCAATTACTTTGGATGACCCAAACTCTTAAAGATTATGGCATATATGTGAAACATGTTCCATTGCTTTGTGATAATGAAAGTGCTATTAAAATTGCTCACAATCACGTGCAACATTCTCGAACTAAGCATATTGAAGTTCGTCATCATTTCATTCGAGATCATGTTGCTAAAGGAGATATTGATCTTAAGCAAGTTCGTACCGATAAGCAACTGGCGGATATATTCACCAAACCGCTTGATGAGAAAGTATTTTGCTGTTTGAGAGGTGAATTGAACATCATTGATGCTTCAAACTTGGAGTAGAAACTCCATTTGGGTACATGCAAGGCATGAGCCTTTGACTAATCCATGATATTTCTCTTATGATGATGATCATATGTCTTGGATCTATATGTGTACCCTTGCATGCTATCTAACCCTTGTAGGTACTTGGATGAATCTAAATCTATGAGATTGCAGCTCACTCACATCTTGAGCAATCCCTACATCACCAAGTTTCTACAAATCAGTGGTTGAAGACAAGGAAGCGTAAATCGTTTCAACATATCCTTTGACAATTCCTATATATCAAATTTTATGATTGTCACTTTGGATACACAAGTGCTCTTCCTTGCAAGACTAACCCACGTAGGTAGATGAACTCAAACTACAAGTGGTGCTCCCAACTCATTGATGAGCTACATCAACCTTGAGCATCCTAGACAAGTTCAACTACATGACCAAGATCAACACCACCACCCAAGGTATGTCATTCCATCTTAGAGAAGCTTTTACCCCAAGACATGGGTCAAAGCAGCTCAACAAGATGTGAATACATCAAAATGCTTAAACAAAAAATGGCAACCCCATTTTGAGCTTAAACGATGAGTATGACCTACGATCAAGTGTTCTCACTTGACTCCTCGGTCAATATACTCTAACATATGTGACTTTGTCGCCGACCAATTCTAGATGAAGTTCTCTAGTGTTTTTCTGTGTTCTTGCATTTGTCTCTTGCATGTTTGTTCCCCTTTTCAAAAAAAACTTCATCTAGATTTCTGTTCTTTTCTCTGTTATGTTCTGCATTCCCTGCATCCAATTCATTGCAAATCTTTCAGTTAATTCCTTGCAAATCTTTGTGAGATCTTGTTTGCCTAAGTGAGCTGAGATGACAATTGTTTTCTCTCTGTGTTGAATTCGGCCTCACCGATTTGTTTCCTTCGGCTAAACCGAAACACCTCGGTGCCACCGAAGCAAAAGACTCGGTGTTACCGATTTCAATACTGAGAAAACACTTTGCCATTTGCATCCTGCATATTTGTTCCAGCTCCACTCAATGATTCTTGTCCTCTACCAGCATCTTATATTACATGTTGCTTTGTAATGTGACTCAAGGACCAAAACTACTTGACTCATGCTCCATAAGATCCCTTCTTGGAAATTGATGTCAAAGGGGGAGAGAGAGCACATCAAAGCTTATCACATAAGAGAGAATGCACACCTTAAGATTCTCTAGATGCTTATCATCCATAGAGGAGAGAAGTCACATGTCTTCAAGAGGGGAAAGACATGTTAGTATGTGTTATGTTTGTTATGATTGTTTTGCTCTGATTTTCTTTTACCCTATCTTCTCCCATTATCCAATATAAGATTCAGGGGGAGAAAGACATTTAAGGGAAGGAAATCTTCGAATTCATTGCATATCTTTACTCTTTGGGGACATGTCTATATCCAAATAGAGTACCGAGTACTCACTCTCCGCATGTCATCCCAATCTTAGTACTCTTGTGGTTTTCTCAACTTCCTTTGTCTAGTAGGTGTTCGTGTGTTATCTAACCTTGTTTACTCAGGTTCATCTCTCCCAAAGCCAGCTCAAGACCACAAGGTAAGTATATGCATCACACTCATGTCAATAAGGATCTCTTGCTGATACACATATTGTTTGCAAGAAGGACTCATGAACATGGTCCACATGGAGGTATATTCCCTGTAGTTACATCATTTGCTCTAATGCATATAGCCAAGATACATGTAACTCATTGCTTGCTCTGACATTCTTATGCATTCACTTAATCTTATATTCTATATTTACATGATTTCATAAATGTAGGGGGAGCATATGCATGTTACATGTACTTCCAAAGCATTACTTGTTATTCTTCATATCTTTATATAAAGCTTTGATGTATGTTGTCATCAATTACCAAAAAGGGGGAGATTGAAAGCACAAGTGCTCCCTGGGTGATTTTGGTAATTAATGTCAACATATCTCTTGTTGGACTAATATTTTCATCTAGTATATTTCAGAAAGTTCAACAAAGGCGTGGCATGGACAAGAGGATGTGGAACCCCTTCACGATGCTAAGGACAAAGATTGGCAAAAGCTCAAGACTCTTCATTTTCATTTTAGTGGTCCAAGATCACATTGAGTCCATAGAAAAAGCCAATACTATTAAAAAGGGATGGGGTGTTGCTTAATGGCTCGCTTGCTCAAAGTGCTTAGTGATATGCTCCAAAGCCCTCAACCACTTTCTCATTTCCACATTTGTCCTAAACCTAAAGTCAAACTCGGCCCCACCGATTTGATCTATCCGGTGCCACCGAGTTTACTTGACATAGCCACTGCCAGAAACCCTAATCAATTCGGTCTCACCGATGGGATCTCGGTCATGGGCTTGCAAACTCTCTGTTGTCTATTGCAATTATTTCGGTCCCATCGAGATATGCAATCGGTCCCACCGAGTTTGCTTGACCAACTCTTTATTTGCTTATTACCAAAATCGGTCTCACCGAGTTTGTGTAATCGGTCAAACCTAGTTGAGGTTTTGCCCTAACCCTAGCACATCGGTCTCACCGATTTGATCATGTCGGTCCCACCGAAAACTCTACATTCACATTTTGAACCATATCGATCTGACCGAGTTTCACTATTCGGTCCCCCCGAGTTTAGTAAATTGTGTGTAACGGCTAGATTTTGTGTGGAGGCTATATATACCCCTCCACCCATTCTCCATTCGTGGAGAGAGCCATCAGAACGTGCCTACACTTCCAGCATTCATTTTTTGAGAGAGAACCACCTACTCATGTGTTGAGACCAAGATATTCCAATCCAACCACAAGAATCTTGATCTCTAGCCTTCCCCAAGTTGCTTTCCACTCAAATCATCTTTCCACCATATCCAAATCTGTGAGAGAGAGTTGAGTGTTGGGGAGACGATCATTTGAAGCACAAGAGCAAGGGGTTCATCATCAACACACCATATATTACCTTTTGGAGAGTGGTGTCTCCTAGATTGGTTAGGTGTCACTTGGGAGCCTCCGTCAAGATTGTGGAGTTGAACCAAGGAGTTTGTAAGGGCAAGGAGATCGCCTACATTGTGAAGATCTACTCAAGTGAAGCAAGTCCTTCGTGGGCGATGGCCATGGTGGAATAGACAAGGTTGCTTCTTCGTAGACCCTTCGTGGGTGGAGCCCTCCGTGGACTTGCGCAACTGTTACCCTTCGTGGGTTGAAGTCTCCACCAACGTGGATGTATGATAGCACCACCTATCGGAACCACGCCAAAAATCTCCGTGTCTCCAATTGTGTTTGCACACTCCAATCCCATCCCTTTACTTTCTTGCAACTTGCGTGCTTTACTTTCCGCTGCTCATATACTCTTGCCATGCTTGCTTGAAATGTATTGCGAATGTTTAAACTTGTGCTAAAACTCCACCTTAACTTAAAGAACTTAAAAACTGCTACTTTTATTTGTTGAGGGTCTAATCACCCCCCCTCTAGACACCTCTTTTCGATCCTTTCAGCTCGCCAGCCAGCGCCATGATCTGGTTGAGCTGGCGCCTCTCCTTGACGATGACCAGCGACTCGGCCAACTTGGAGCCGGCCCTGACGCACTCCAGGGACTTCTTTTAGTCGCGGACGACGGTGATGAGGCCCTTGGCACACCCGGCAACTTCATCTTCAGGTAGGCGTAGTGGGGAAGTGCCAAGAACTTGGCCAGCACAGGCCGGCCCAGCAGTGCGTGGTAGGGGTTGGATAGGTCCACCACCTCGAACCAAATGGGCTCACGCCGGAAGTGGTCGCTGATGCTGAATAGGACGTCAAGCCGGATCTAGCCGATCGGGAGTAGGAGAGACTTGACATGATGCTGTGGAACACCGTCCGAGCCGGCTGCAGCTGCTAGGCCTTGATGCCGAGCTTGGCCATGGCGACGTGGTAGAGGATGTTGATGTTGCTGCCGTCGTTGATGAGCACACGCGAAAAGCGGCGGGTGCGCTGATGTCTACTATGCAACCTTCTTCTTGTAGACTCTTGTTGGGCCTCCAAGCGCAGAGTTTTGTAGTACAGTAGCAATTTTCCCTCAAGCGGATGACCTAAAGTTTATCAATCCATGGGAGGCGTAGGATGAAGATGGTCTCTCTCAAACAACCCAGCAACCAAATAACAAAGAGTCTCTTGTGTCCCCAGCACACCCAATACAATGGTAAATTGTATAGGTGCACTAGTTTGGCAAAGAGACGGTGATACAAGTGTAATATGGATAGTAGATATAGGTTTTTGTAATTTGAAAATATAAAAACAGCAAGGTAGCAAGTAACAAAAGTGAGCAAAAACGGTATTGCTATGCTTGTAAACAAGGCCTAGGGTTCATACTTTCACTAGTGCAAAGTCTCTCAACAATTATAACATAATTAAATCATATGGAAATCCCTCAATGTGCGACAAAGAGTCACTCCAAAGTTCCTATCGCGCAGAACATAAGGTGAAATTGCTTGTAGGGTACGAAACCACCTCAAAGTTATTCTTTCTGATCAATCTTTTGAGCTATTCCTATAAGTGTCACAAACGTCCCTAAAGTTCGTACTAAAATAACACCATATGATACACATCAATCAACCCTAATGTCACCTAGATACTCCAATGTCACCACAAGTATCCGTGGGTCAATTATACGATATGCATCAAACAACTTCAGATTCGTAATATTCAATCCAACACAAAGAACCTCAAAGAGTGCCCGAAGATTTCTACCGAAGAAACAAGGATGAAAACGTGCATCAACCCCTATGCATAGATTACCCCAATGTCACCTCGGAAATCTGTGAGTTGAGTGCCAAAACATACATCAAGTGAATCAATAGAACACCCCATTGTCACCACGGGTATCCCACACAAGACATACATCAAGTGTTCTCAAATCCATAAAAGTATTCAATCCGATAATAGCGAAACCTCAGAGGTAAAACTCAATTCATCACAAGAAGATAGAGAGGGAGAAACACCATATGATCCAACTATAGTAACAAAGCTCGCGGTACATCAAGATCATGCCAAATCAAGAACACGAGAGAGAGAGAGATGAAACACATAGCTACTGGTACATAGCATCAGCCTCGAGGGTGAACTACTCCCTCCTCGTCATGGTGGCCGCCGGGATGATGAAGATGGTCTTTGGTGATGGTTTCCCCCTCCGGCAGGGTGCCGGAACAGGCTCCCAATTGGTTTTTCGGGGCTACAGAGGCTTGCGGCGGCAGAACTTCCGATCTAGGGTTCTTTTCGGGGTTTTGGTATTTATAGGAATTTTTGGCGTCGGTCTCACGTCAAGGAGGTGCATGAGAGGCCCACAATCTCGGGGGCGCCCCCCAGGCTTGTGGCTTCCTCGTCCACTTCCTGGCCCAGCTCTTGTGCTTCGGGGGTCTCTTTTGGTCCATAAAAAATCACCGTAAATTTTCAGCCCATTCTGAGAACTTTTATTTCTGCACAAAAAATGACACCACGGTAGTTCAGCTGAAAACATCGTCAGTCCGAGTTAGTTCGAATCAAATCATACCAAAACCATATAAAATTGCTTTAAACATGGCATGAATACTTCATAAATTATAGATACGTTGGAGACGTATCATGCGCCTTTCGGCGACTATGGTGGGGTCGAGGACGAGAGCGTAGCCGCCCGGCTTGGGCATGACGGCCGGGTGGTCCTCCCGAGTGCAGCTGACTGGGCGGTCGGACCAACGCATGTACTGAGGGATGGGGGAAACCACACGTTCACCTCGGCCTGGTGGCGGCGCTTGCTATGCTTATCACCGCCCTCACTAGTGAAGTCGACATAACACGCATTCGGGTTGGGGAATGCCTCATCGCGCATCGCACCGGCTACTGGGGGAGGCGACGGAGGAGGCGGCAGCGGCTGACCCGCATCCGCTGGTGGAGGGGGTGGAGGCGGCAGCAAGTTGACCTTCATCAAGCGCTGGGTGAAGGTGCACTGCCAGAGCGGGTGCATGGATGGCTTCGCGCCACTGTGGAGCCTGTAGGGGCATCAAGCATCTGCTCAAAGCCGGGGCTGGGCAGCCAGACAGTCTTGTCGGTCTGCTGGCGCCGGGTGCCGGCTTGCTCGACCGGCTGGGCTTCCTCAGCGATGGCGATGAGACGGTTGTCGTATCGGGGAGCCGGCTGCTCGCCCTTGCGCTTGTTGTTGTTGTCCTGCTGGCGTCGGTCGTCGTCGCCAGCCGGTCGTGGGGTGGCGGGAGAAGGCGGTAGATCCTTTCTGGCTTCATCCAGATGGACTGGGACTTTCATGGTGGAGTCGACCGTGGTGTACTTGTCCGCCATGGCCATGAGCACGGTCATGGTGGCCGGCTCGGAGCGCACAAGCTTGTGCTTGAGCATGGTGCCGTCCTGGCACCCATCGATGAAGTACTGGATGGCCTGCACCTCATGGACCCCCTCGCGCTGTTGCGCAACTCGGTCCAACGCGTGAGGTACTCGCGAGCGGACTCGTTCGCCCCCTTGACGCGTGGACCGAAACAGGCTAGCCCGATCGAGCTCTCGTCCTCCACCTCGAGGCAACGGGCCAGCTGCTCGATGCAGTGGCGGGCATCATTGTCGTCGTAGGCGGGCTGAGGCCCGAGCCGGCTGGCCCAGGGAGCGCGAGGGGTCGTGCTGGCTGGTGCCGCGCGTGCGTAGGGTCGGCTTCAGGGGCGTCCGGCTAGCGCTGGTTACCTACGGCCGACTCGTCGTACAGGTTGTCACCGGTCGTCAGGGCGCGGTTACGCCAACCTCGGCTCCCTCGGCGCGTGCCGGACTGACTGTCGTCGGGGTGCGGGGAAGAAGCCTGCAGCGTGTGCCGGGGTGGATCGTCCGGGTTCTTCGGGTTGCGCGAGGTAGAGGCAGTGGGCTGGGCCGGGTTAAAACACCTTTGGTTCTCATTTGCCGTGGCGAGGAGCTCCGGATGCTCTGCTGCCGCAGGAGCCGCTCCTCGCCCTTCAGGAACTCGAGGTCTGCCATGGCCGCCTCCGCAACACGCATGTTCTTGACGGGGGTGTCGTAGACGGGCGGGTTTGCGCCGAGTGCGCGACCAATAGCATTGCCGCGGCGACGCACCTCGGCTCTCCGGCTGGGCTCGGGGTAGGTTGGCGTGAAGCCATGGACGGCGTCGTATTCACGCCGAGCGGACTCCACCCGGCGTCGCTCCGCAACAAGCGTCGTGGCCTCGTCCAGCAGGCACCGGCGCTCCTCGTTGAGCTGAGCCGCCGCGGATGGGTCGACGTCAGGGACGATGGGGGTGCATAGGCTATGTATCACAGCGCGTAGCGGGTTAGACCTGCCAGCGCAAGCTGTGGCATCCGCAGCGGCCTGGGCCTTGGCGTGCGAGGTGGTGTCACTGGAGCCGGTGACCAGCATCTCCACATGAGTGCAAAGGTCCTCGATGTCGCTGGAGATAGCACAGCCGATGGGGACGGGCGAGTCGGTGACGTCGTACACCTTGCCAGGGAAGGTGTTGGGGACGAGCGCGATGGAGACGCGGAACGCGCAGAAGGGGATGACGGAGCTGACCGCGAGGCCGGCGGTGCCCGCGCTGAGCGCGAGAACCACGCCATGCATGATGTGCTCGCCGGAGCTGGTGAAGGGCCTCGTCCAGAACATGACTCCGGCCGACGCCACGAGTAGCCCCACGGTGGGCGCCAACTGTCGTGGTGATCTCACGGCAGATGCCATGGGTTGGCTTAAAGTGAGGGGCTACATGAGGACGTTGGTCGGTTCCGGAGGCGAGATTGGCACGCGTTGGTGTGTGGCACGAGACGTACCCAGGTTCGGGGCCCTCCGGGGGAGGTAACACCCCTAGTCCTGCCGAATGTAACTTATCTAAAACAAAATTATCCATATCTTTTAAATGGTAACTCTGATTTTAACATGCTATGTATGAAATTTTATTAGAAAAATATGTAGAATCGAAATATGATATTATTTTTAGCTGTTAAATATTTCCAAAATATTGTTTTTGGCGCAAACTGAATCTATAGTGCACGGTCTATCTTTCGTATCGCGGCGATCCAACTTTTAAATAAACACCCATTAAAACCAGATTGAGCGGAAAGAAAACATCAATAACCACACATGAACACCTCTGAAAATACTATGCGAGGGAAACAACATATTTATCATCTTATTCGGAGAGAGAGAGAGGACAATGACTTAGGACTGACCAATAGCCATACTGAAGCCACGTCCCGGGCCAACAACATTGGTACAGTGCCAAATAGTGATTTTGTAGCTACAGCCAACGAAGTATCAGCCGGCCACGTCCCGGGCCATGGCCCCGGTAGTCTGAAGGTTGTGTGAGCACCGAGGTCAGCTGTTGCCATATGAAATAAATGACGTGAACCTATTAAGTTCTTGAGTCATGATTATTGGGTTAAAAGTACGTGTTATTTTTTCTTCCGTTGCAACGCACGACTCTTCTCTATATAACGAGTGAAATTTGCATTTTATAAGTGAATGCTTCGCTGTTAGGTAAAAGCAACGGTGGATGCTTCGCCGTTAGGTAGCAGCACGGCAAGATTTACAGTACTATTTTGTCGAGTCAGTGCTTTGGATCGAAGGATCCTTCCCGCAGCTGAGTTCCTTCCCCAGCTGTCTAGTCAGTGCTTTGGATCGAAGTCCCCTCCCCGCTTCTTCTTAAAGCTTCGAGTCAGAATCAATCCCCTCCCCCAACGCAAGGCAGACTTCTTCTTCCCTCATTCGTCGTCCTCCCAATCACCGGATCCCGGAATCAACCAGGACCAGGACCCCTCGGTACGTGAGCTCGGTTGCTTTCCCCTTGTCAACTCGTAATCTGCTATATTCCAGCGGAAGGTATGCGCATGCTTCCCGGAGTTTTTCGAAATCGTGAAAAAGGCGTTAGGTTTTGAAGTTAGGCGGATGAACCTGTGGGGATCGATGGGGGAGTATAATTTGGTGGGATTAGGGTTCTGAAGGCACTCTGAATATTTCGATGGTGTTGTAGAAGGATTGCGATTTTCTTTTGAGTCTGCATTTAAGGGGCACTTTAGGTTCGTCTCTTTCTTTTTCCTTTTTTACTTTAGAGAACCTGCATTTTACAAGTGAATTGTTCCAGATAATACTTTGTGTGCTGTATGAATATATTCGTGCTTCAGTGCACAACTAAGATGTTGATTTTGTTTCTGTCTTTCTTGTTGTTCTGACTCTTTTTCTGGCATAGTACTTCATGTCAGCGAGCAATCTGAGGCGGCGGCTCCATCACGCAGATGTTGATGGAAGGAGGAATGAACATGTTGACATATCCCATGTAGATTCCCTGGATGAACCTCTACTAGGGAAGTCTAGTTATGACGGTGGCGGATCGGAAGTTAGTAATTTTCTAGACATAATTTCATAAGTTCTTCCAACCTTGAGGTGAATGCAGACTATTGACAAATTTCCTTACCTCCGGAAGGTATATGACCCCAGAAGGCAAGACTTGCGGGATGATGATGACAGGAAAAAGGAACAATTACACTGGTCGTTTCTTTTCTCAAATTTGATTGCGCAGTGGGCACAGTGGTTAGGTACTGCTCCACGCATTTATCTATACACTTTGTAATGCTTGACATTAATGGACTGTTATATCGTCTTCTAGTTTGATGATTTTCTAGCACTTGGTATGCGAATTAAACTATTATTCATCTTTGCCAAATATAGATTCACTGATTACTTTGTGTAAATGGGCAGGCCGGTAGCTATCATGAAAATTAGAAGTAATATTTCCGATTTTCAAATCCATGACATATCTTTGATTGTATCAAGTCATGTAAACAATGTACTGATGTAGCAATGCTCTATCTTGGAAGTCGATGAGCTTTTGTTCTAGATGAATTTCTTCTGGCTATTGATGTACTGTCTTCCTAGCCATGATCTTAATTCTGTGATAATATTGATATTCTTCTGTCCTTTTTGCTATTTGTTGCAGCAAATATTATTGTAAGCTCCGGGTCAATTTTTGGTAGGTTGTTTCCCTTTTCTTCGGATAACGAAACCAGCAATCCAGTATATCTTAGTCCTTTGCAGGTAACATGTGGACGAAAGTTGGATAAAACAGGCCCTTAGAATTATTTAAGTTCTGAACTTCTGTTTTACAGGAAGAAAGATTGGACAATTTAAGACGCAGATTGAAAATCCCTTTTGATGGTTCCCGTATTGAGCACCAAGTACGTACAATCCGTTTGGAAAGCTCGGACATGCCCCTCTATTATTATTATTGTTTTTCCACTGGGCATGCTCTCATGGAAGCAAAGCAACTGATCGGCATTATTCTTTTTAGGACGCCTTGAAACAACTGTGGAAGTTAGCTTACCCAAGTCGCGAGATTCCTCCTCTAAAATCAGAATCGTGGAAGGAGATGGGTTGGCAAGGCACTGATCCATCAACAGATTTCAGGTCTCCTTTGAATAGTCTTGACTCTTAAGTACCAGGCTGCGCATCTGGTGTTGTTTACTCAATTGATAAAGCCATCTAATACAAATAGTCTCCATGCAGGGGTGGTGGATACATATCATTGGAGAACCTCATCTTTTTCGCTAGGAACTACCCAGTAAAGACCTAGAATTAAAACTGCTGGTCATATCTCTGTTATTACATACTCCTAGTCCTAGTTTTGTCTGATCATTACATCTGTTCTGTATCAGGCATCCTTTCAAATGCTTCTGAACAAAGTGCAAGGTCAAAGAGCAGATTGGGAGTACCCTTTTGCAGTTGCTGGTATCAACATTTCATTCATGCTGATCCAGATGTTGGATCTGCAATCAAGTAAGAGCATGTACAATTTCATTGGTTCTAAGAAAATTGCTAGAACTTGGTCCGAAGAAAACCAAAATTTCTCCAGTGTTAACTTTTTCGTAGCACCTACTTTTGGGCCCACATGTCAGATATTATATTCTTTTATCATCTATCATCCTCTCAATATTGAGCCAACTTGGGCCCCACATAGTCAACTCACTTAGAACCTGATTCTAGTACTAGAGTCGATGCTAAGATTTCCTAGAACCAGTGAAATTGCCAACATTGGCAATGCTCTGTAATGGTATTGTTCCTAATCCCTGGTTTTTGCGCTTCTCACTTTTTCGCAGCTGTTCCATCTTCAAAGTCAGGAATCCGTTTCCTGGAACTACTCGGACGAGATGAAAATGCGTTTGATCACCTCTATTGTGTAGCCTTTCGGATGCTCGATGCCCAGTGGCTCGTGAAACGTGCTTCATATATGGAGTTCAATGTAAGCTTTTTTTGCATTCCGTGTAGGCTAATCCTGATTTTAATTGTACCATTAAATCTGTAATCAGCTGCATTACTGTTTGGTTGCGCCAGGAGGTGATGAAATCCACAAGGACTCAGTTGGAGCGTGAACTGGTTTTAGAGGATGTATTGGCGGTCAAGGACCTACCGTCTTACACAATGCTGGACAAATAATAGAGCTTCTGCATTTGATTTGCCGTGAGATATAACTGACTCTGCTATGGGGGAAAGGGGCTCAGACAGAAGGGTTACTTATGATGTGTCAGTGTCTGGTGATAAATTGTGTATGGCCCCTTGTTGTGGCTATATATTGTTGCATGCAGTACATTATTGAACTTGATCATGGCTAGGAAGACAGTACATCACACAGACATCCAAAATTTTGAGGCGTTGTACATGTCTGTACCTAATAATAAAGGGACTATTGCTTCTGGCGGTACATCACGGAAATTACCTTTTAAAGGTCGACAAATTACCCATTATGCCACTTATAAGTGAGTGAAAAATGATTCATAAGTTCATGCACTGTATTTTAGTTTATTACCAGGCGACCCGCTTATTTAGCACAACCATGTAAATAGCCCATTGGCTTGAGCCCCACGCCTCCACTTGAGAGATCCAGGTTTGATCCCAGCTTGGCCTATTTTTCTTTTCTTTTTATTTAATTTTTTATCGGTTATATTCAAATACTTTTTAGAGTATTCATATCTTTCAAGTCCTAACTTAAAATCTAACATAATATATATGAAAATTCCTTAGAGAAATGTGTAGATTTCAAATATGCTATTATTGTGCATGATAATCATTTCTAAAATTAGGTTTACAATGCAACCTTAATTAATACCTTCTTTATATGGGGTATTTTAAAAATGCCTATTATATATGTCCTACACCATTTAAATTATGTGTAGATTTTAAATATACTATTATCATGCATGTTAATCATTTATAAAATTAGGTTTACAATGCAATCTTAATTAATACCTTCTTTAATTTTGAAAATGCCTATTATATATGTTCCGACACCATTTAAATTGAGTACATATGACAGTTACAGACAAAAACAATGCTCTTATGCACAAGTTATTGTTGTGTACTAAAACGTACTTCGCCATTTTCATCATAATGTAATATTTGTCGAGCATCACTAAAGAGGAACGACAACAAAAGTGTAAACAGATACCGATAACTAGGTAGATATTTTTGTTTAATAAATTAGAAACACCTTGAGTACACTTTAAAAATCATCCCACCTTTATGGTTTTGTGTAACACTACTTATCATGTTGCTTGTAGCTTGTCGTGCAGAATCGTGAAAGATTTTAAGCGATTTGCTCATGTCGTCGGATGTGTGTATGAGGGATTTTTTTTTTCCGATGCAACGCACGGGCATATTTGCTAGTATATATGTAAGCATGTTATGCATGAGTCTCTGCAGCTTTGAGACTCACCACGACAACAAAATAAAGGAGGTAAATAAACTGGGAGTACCTAAACTTGTACTCGATGGTCACTTTGGTAGCTTAAGTTACAAAATGCTAGTTTCTGTTGCTTGAACTTGCCTCAACGTGCAAATATGATGCCTCCTCCGGTATGCGCTGCCTACATTGTTTGGGAGGACATGCAGGCCCTGCTTGTCAGCATAATAGAAATAAACCTCTCTACAAGGTGTGGGTCCTGATAAGTGAGGTATGCACTAGCAGCCTTGGTTAAAGGTGGGATGGGCTTCAAAGATTTACGGTTGCCGGCCTTGGTTAGAGGTCGGATGGGCTGTTTGGGAGGACATGTAGGCCCTGCTTGTCAGCATATTAGTAGAGAAATAAACCTCTCTATGTGGTGTGGGTCCTAATAAGTGAGGTATGCACTGGCAGCCTTTGGTTAGAGGTGGGATGGGCTTCAAAGATTTACGGTTGCCAGCCTTGGTTAGAGGTCGGATGGGCTGTTTGGGAGGACATGTAGGCCCTGCTTGTCGGCATAATAGAGAAATAAACCTCTTTATGAGGCGTGGGCCCTAATAAGTGAGGTATGCACTAGCAGCCTTGGTTAGAGCTGGGATGGGCTTCAAAGATTTACGCTTGGCAGCCTTGGTTAGAGGTCGGATGGGTTTCAAAGATTTACAGTTGTTCAATGACGCTATGTTAGCAAAGCGGGCTTGGAGATTGGACAAGCCAGAGAGTTTATGTGCTAGAGGCCTTCGAGGACAATACTTTTCGGCTGGGAACATTTTACGGGCTCGCTGCCCTGCGGGTGCTTCGGCGACGTGGAGAGACATTTTGTTAGGGGAGGAAAGTTTTGAAAGCAGGACTCATTATTATTTTTTAAATGGAGGCAAAAGATTTGACTCGTCCATTAATTAAGCAGAAGAGAGTTGCCCAGTTAATTAACAAAAAACCGGGCGAAAACCATCACAAACTGCTGAGCGGCACACACATAATACCCCACACACACCTCACATAGAGGGTCTCGTTAAGATCGCACACCGGCTTCATCGTCATCCTAATCTCCGAGCAAGCGACTCCGACTTCGTTGAAGATGAACATCGACCCTCACCGTAGAGTTTATGTGGAAATAAAAGAAGGCTCCTGCCAAACTCAGCCACCCACGCCGAGGGTAGCGTAGCTCCGACTCTTAACACTAGCTTCGAAGGAGAACTATGCAAGGTTGGCATCGTGAAAGACCACCGAACAGACCTCTCCACCGAACAGACCATGGAGGGTAGCGTATGCTTTGGCATTGTATCCCCTCTCCGGGGCTACATGTCATCGTTGCCAACAAGACCTCACCACCGCAGCCCCGACTTCACCGCAACAAAACAACTCGAGGTAATCCCACGAACACGCCGGAGAGGAGCCGACTACCGCAACCATTGCCGCGTCTCCGACATCGCGCATTCCCATCATCGTTCCCACAGAAGCCATGATGCCAACACCGCCATCTTCCATCGGTCCCGCTTGCCGATGCCTATCCAAAGATGAAGCCCCCGAGAGGGGATACAATGCCAAAGCATTGTCACCATCCGGTCACATGGATCTAGGGTTTCACGCGAAGCTACACAGGTTGGGGCGAGGAGTACCTCGGCGATGCCACCAAGATGGAAACGGTGCTCGAAAGCGTCGACATTGCTAGCTCCGGACAAGCCGAGACAAGCTTTCGCCCGGGTCAACCTCACGAGCCCCGCGTAGCATGCATCACCAAGTCCTCTGTCGAGCCACCACGGCCAAATCCGGATGGATCTGAGCACCTTCTCTCTAGGCCGTTGCACTGGCCACCTCCACCAGTCCTTAGGAGAGCCCACAAGCCACAGAAGCTTGCCCACAACCGTTGCCTCCCGCTGCAGTTGGCAGACGTCGAAGCCGGAACATTCCACGTTCGCCGATGAGCGCCAACACAACTGGGCCAGTCCGCGCGTCACCCCTCTTGGCGACTTCACCTTCGCACCAGCGCTCGCCCTCTCGTTGCACACCTAGCCACCGACCACCACCACATCGCACACCCCCCCTCCAGATCCACGGCGCACCTACACACCAAGGCCATAGAGCGCACCACCAACTTCCACAGGGACGTCACTGATCACACCCGCGAGCAATCGAGCCGCCCCTAGTCTGTGTCGAGGCCCGAGCAGCACGCCCGTGTGGCGGCGATGAACGCGCACATCCGCGCCAGATTCGTGCACCACCCAGCTCGCCAGCTCCAGCGCCGAGCCCACGCGCGCCTCCGTCACCCCAGGCGTGACAACACCGCTAGTTGTCGCCGTGAATCCGAAGACACCTCGCCGCTCCACGCTCCTCTATAGAGCCGTGCTACCCGTGCCTGGCCCACCAAGTGACAGAGCGAAATACCGTCAGATCCCTCGGTAGGGGTCCAAGCACGGCTGGAAGTAATGGATCAGAGGTCACACGGAGGGTGTTGGGGAACGTAGCATGAAATTTCAAAAAAAATCCTACGATCACGCAAGATCTATCTAGGAGATGCATAGCAACGAGAAGGGAGAGTGTGTCCACGTACCCTCGTAGACCGAAAGCGGAAGCGTTATGTTAATGCGGTTGATGTAGTCGAACATCTTCACGATCCAACCGATCCAAGTACCGAACGTACGGCACCTCCGTGTTCGGCACACGTTCAGCTCGATGACGTCCCTCGAACTCTTGATCCAGTAGAGGGTCGAGGGAGAGTTCCGTCAGCACGACGGCGCGGTGACGGTGATGGTGATGTGATTCGCGCAGGGCTTCGCCTAAGAACTACGACGCTATGACCGGAGGAGTAAACGGTGGAGGGGGCACCGCACATGGCTAAGAGAAATCTTGGTGTGTCTTTGGGATGCCCCCTGTCCACGTATATAAAGGAGGGGAGGAGAGAGGCCGACGGCCAGCAGGGGCGCGCCATGGGGGGAGTCCTACTTGGACTCCTAGTCCACGTAGGATTCGACCCCCCTTTTTCCTTTCTCCACCGGAGGGAAAAAGGAAGGAGAGGGAGAGGGAAAGGGAAGGGGGCGCCGCCCCCTCCTCCTTGTCCTATTCGGACTCCCTAGGAGGGGGGTGCGCGGCTGTTGGAAATATGCCCTAGAGGCAATAATAAAAGGTTATTATTATATTTCTTTGTTCATGATAATCGTCTATTGTTCATGCTATAATTGTATTGTCCGGAAATCGTAATACATGTGTGAATACATAGACCACAACGTGTCCCTAGTAAGCCTCTAGTTGACTAGCTCGTTGATCAACAGATAGTCATGGTTTCCTGACTATGGACATTGGATGTCATTGATAACGGGATCACATCATTAGGAGAATGATGTGATGGACAAGACCCAATCCTAAGCATAGCATAAAAGATCGTGTAGTTTCGTTTGCTAGAGCTTTTCCAATGTCAAGTATCTTTTCCTTAGACCATGAGATCGTGCAACTCCCGGATACCGTAGGAGTGCTTTGGGTGTGCCAAACGTCACAACGTAACTGGGTGACTATAAAGGTGCATTACGGGTATCTCCGAAAGTGTCTGTTGGGTTGGCACGGATCGAGACTGGGATTTGTCACTCCGTGTGACGGAGAGGTATCTCTGGGCCCACTCGGTAATGCATCATCATAATGAGCTCAATGTGACTAAGGCGTTAGTCACGGGATCATGCATTGCGGTACAAGTAAAGAGACTTGCCGGTAACGAGATTGAACGAGGTATTGGGATACCGACGATCGAATCTCGGGCAAGTAACATACCGATTGACAAAGGGAATTGCATACGGATTGATTGAATCCTCGACACCGTGGTTCATCCGATGAGATCATCGTGGAACATGTGGGAGCCAACATGGGTATCCAGATCCCGCTGTTGGTTATTGACCGAAGAGGCGTCTCGGTCATGTCTGCATGTCTCCCGAACCCGTAGGGTCTACACACTTAAGGTTCGGTGACGCTAGGGTTGTAGAGATATATGTATGCGGAAACCCGAAAGTTGTTCGGAGTCCCGGAGGAGATCCCGGACGTCACGAGAGGTTCCGGAATGGTCCGGAGGTGAAGAATTATATATAGGAAGTCAAGTTTCGGCCACCGGGAAAGTTTCGGGGGTTACCGGGACCACCGGAAGGGTCCCGGGGGTCCACTGGGTGGGGCCACCTATCCCGGAGGGCCCCGTGGGCTGAAAGTGGAAGGGAACCAGCCCTTAGTGGGCTGGGGCGCCCCCCTTGGGCCTCCCCCCATGCGCCTAGGGTTGGGAACCCTAGGGGGGGAGCTTCCCCCTTGCCTTGGGGGGCAAGGCACCCCTTCCCCCCCACTTGGCCGCCGCCCCCCGTTTGGATCTCATCTCCAGGGCCGGCGCCCCCCCAGGGGGCCTATATAAAGGGGGGGGGAGGGAGGGCAGCAACCGACAACCTTGGGCGCCTCCCTCCTCCCCTGCAACACCTCTCTCTCTCTCGCAGAAGCTCGGCGAAGCCCTGCCGGAGAACCGCTACATCCACCACCACGCCGTCGTGCTGTTGGATCTCCGTCAACCTCTCCTTTACCCTTGCTGGATCAAGAAGGAGGAGACATCGCTGCACCGTACGTGTGTTGAACGCGGAGGTGCCGTCCGTTCGGCACTCGGTCATCGGTGATTTGGATCACGGCGAGTACGACTCCGTCATCCACGTTCATTGGAACGCTTCCGCTCGCGATCTACAAGGGTATGTAGATGCACTCCTTTCCCCTCGTTGCTAGTAGACTCCATAGATGCATCTTGGTGAGCGTAGGAAAATTTTAAATTATGCTACGATTCCCAACAGTGGCATCATGAGCCAGGCCTATGCGTAGTTACTATGCACGAGTAGAACACAAAGCAGTTGTGGGCGTTGAGTTTGCCAATTCTTCTTGCCGCTACTAGTCATTTCTTGTTTCGGCGGCATTGTAGGATGAAGCGGCCCGGACCGACCTTACACGTACTCCTACGTGAGACAGGTTCCACCGACTGACATGCACTAGTTGCATAAGGTGGCTAGCGGGTGTCTGTCTCTCCTACTTTAGTCGGAACGGATTCGATGAAAAGGGTCCTTATGAAGGGTAAATAGAAATTGGCAAATCACGTTGTGGTCATACGTAGGTAAGAAAACGTTCTTGCTAGAAACCTACAAACCACGTAAAAACTTGCAACAACAATTAGAGGACGTCTAACTTGTTTTTGCAGCAAGTGCTATGTGATGTGATATGGCCAGAAGATGTGATGAATGATATATGTGATGTATGAGATTGATCATATTCTTGTAATAGGAATCACGACTTGCATGTCGATGATTATGACAACCGGCAGGAGCCATAGGAGTTGTCTTTATTATTTTGCATGACCTGCGTGTCATTGAATAACGCCATGTAAATTACTTTACTTTGTTGCTAAACGCGTTAGCCATAGAAGTAGAAGTAATCGTTGGCGTGACGACTTCATGAAGACACAATGATGGAGATCATGATGATGGAGATCATGGTGTCATGCCGGTGACGAAGATGATCATGGTGCCCCGAAGATGGAGATCAAAGGAGCATAATGATATTGGCCATATCATGTTACTATTTGATTGCATGTGATGTTTATCATGTTTTTGCATCTTATTTGCTTAGAACGACGGTAGTAAGTAAGATGATCCCTTATAATAATTTCAAGAAAGTGTTCACCCTAACTGTGCACCGTTGCGAAGGTTCGTTGTTTCGAAGCACCACGTGATGATCGGGTGTGATAGATTCTAACGTTCGAATACAACGGGTGTTGACGAGCCTAGCATGTACAGACATGGCCTCGGAACACACGCAATACACTTAGGTTGACTTGACGAGCCTAGCATGTACAGACATGGCCTCGGAACACGGAGGACCGAAAGGTCGAGCATGAGTCGTATAGAAGATACGATCAACATGGAGATGTTCACCGATCTTGACTAGTCCGTCTCACGTGATGATCGGACACGGCCTAGTTGAATTCGGATCATGTTTCACTTAGATGGCTAGAGGGATGTCTATCTGAGTGGGAGTTCATTAAAAATTTGATTAGATGAACTTAATTATCATGAACTTAGTCTAAAATCTTTACACTATGTCTTGTAGATCAAATGGCCAACGTTGTCCTCAATTTCAACGCGTTCCTAGAGAAAACCAAGCTGAAAGATGATGGCAGCAACTATACGGACTGGGTCCGGAACCTGAGGATCATCCTCATAGTAGCCAAGAAAGATTATGTCTTAGAAGCACCGCTAGGTGAAGCACCAATCCCTGAGAACCAAGACGTTATGAACGCTTGGTAGCAGCGTGCTGATGATTACTCCCTCGTTCAGTGCGGCATGCTTTACAGCCTAGAACCGGGTCTCCAAAAGCGTTTTGAGAAACATGGAGCATATGAGATGTTCGAGGAGCTGAAACTGGTTTTTCAAGCTCATGCCCGGGTCGAGAGATATGATGTCTCCGACAAGTTCTTCAGCTGTAAAATGGAGGAGAATAGTTCTGTTAGTGAGCACATACTCAGAATGTCTGGGTTGCACAACCGCTTGTCTCAGCTGGGAGTTAATCTCCCGGATGACGCGATCATTGACAGAATCCTCCAGTCGCTTCCACCAAGCTATAAGAGCTTTGTGATGAACTACAATATGCAGGGGATGGAAAAGACCATTCCCGAGGTATATTCAATGCTGAAATCAGCGGAAGGGGAGATCAGAAAAGAACATCAAGTGTTGATGGTGAATAAAACCACTAAGTTCAAGAAGGGCAAGGGTAAGAAGAACTTCAAGAAGGACGGCAAGGGAGTTGCCGCGCCCGGTAAACCAGTTACTGGGAAGAAGTCAAGGAATGGACCCAAGCCTGAGACTGAGTGCTTTTATTGCAAGGGAAGTGGTCACTGGAAGCGGAATTCCCCAAATACTTAGCGGACAAGAAGAAGGCCGGCAACACCCAAGGTATATGTGATGTACAAGTAATTGATGTGTACCTTACCAGTACTCGTAGTAGCTCCTGGGTATTTAATACCGGTGCGGATGCTCATATTTGTAACTCAAAGCAGGAACTACGGAATAAACGGAGACTGGCAAAGGACGAGGTGACGATGCACGTCGGGAATGGTTCCAAGGTCGATGTGATCGCCGTCGGCACGCTACCTCTGCATCTACCCACGGGATTAGTTTTAAACCTCAATAATTGTTATTTAGTGCCAGCTTTGAGCATGAACATTCTATCTGGATCTCGTTTAATTCGAGATGGCTACTCATTTAAATCCGAGAATAATGGTTGTTCTATTTATTTGAGAGATATGTTTTATGGTCATGCCCCGCTGGTCAATGGTTTATTTTTCATGAATCTCGAACGTGATGTTACACATGTTCATAGTGTGAATACCAAAAGATGTAAAGTTGATAACGATAGTCCCACATACTTGTGGCACTGCCGCCTTGGTCACATTGGTGTCAAGCGCATGAAGAAGCTCCATGCGGATGGACTTTTGGAGTCTCTTCATTACGAATCATTTGACACGTGCGAACCATGCCTCATGGGTAAGATGACCAAGACTCCGTTCTCCGGAACAATGGAGCGAGCAACCAACTTATTGGAAATCATACATACCGATGTGTGTGGTCCAATGAGTGTTGAGGCTCGCGGAGGATATCGTTATGTTCTCACTCTCACTAATGATTTAAGTAGATATGGATATGTCTACCTGATGAAACACAAGTCTGAAACCTTTGAAAAGTTCAAAGAATTTCAGAGTGAGGTTGAGAATCAACGTGAGAGGAGGATAAAATTCCTATGATCAGATCGTGGTGGAGAATATTTAAGTCACGAGTTTGGTGCACACTTAAGGAAATGTGGAATAGTTTCACAACTCACGCCGCCTGGAACACCTCAGAGAAATGGTGTGTCCGAACGTCGTAATCGCACTCTGTTGGATATGGTGCGATCTATGATGTCTCTTACCGATTTACCGCTCTCATTTTGGGGTTATGCTTTAGAGACTGCCGCATTCACTTTAAATAGGGCTCCGTCTAAATCCGTTGAGACGACACCGTATGAATTATGGTTTGGGAAGAAACCTAAGCTGTCGTTTCTAAAAGTTTGGGGATGCGATGCTTATGTCAAGAAACTTCAACCTGAAAAGCTCGAACCCAAATCGGAAAAATGCGTCTTCATAGGATACCCTAAGGAAACTATTGGGTACACCTTCTACCTCAGATCCGAAGGCAAGATCTTCGTTGCCAAGAACGGGTCCTTTCTGGAGAAGGAGTTTCTCTCGAAAGAATTGAGTGGGAGGAAAGTGGAACTTGATGAGGTGATAGTCACCCCTTCCGAACCGGAAAGTAGCGCGGCGCGGGAAAATGTTCCTGTGGTGCCTACACCGACTGGGGAGGAAGTTAATGATGATGATCATGAAGCTTCGGATCAAGTTACTGAACTTCGTAGGTCCACAAGGACACGTTCCGCACCAGAGTGGTATGGCAACCCTGTCCTGGAAATCATGTTGTTAGACAACGGTGAACCTTCGAACTATGAAGAAGCGATGGCGGGCCCGGAATCCGACAAATGGCTAGAAGCCATGAAATCCGAGATATAATCCATGTATGAAAACAAAGTATGGACTTTGACTGACTTGCCCGATGAGCGGCGAGCCATAGAAAACAAATGGATCTTTAAGAAGAAGATGGATGCAGATGGTAATGTGACTATCTACAAAGCTCGACTTGTCGCTAAGGGTTATCGACAAGTTCAAGGGGTTGACTACGATGAGACTTTCTCACCCGTAGCGAAGCTGAAGTCCGTCCGAATCATGTTAGCAATTGCCGCATACTATGATTATGAGATATGGCAGATGGACGTCAAAACGGCATTCCTTAACGGCTTCCTTAAGGAAGAGTTGTATATGATGCAGCCGGAAGGTTTTGTCGATCCTAAGAATGCTAACAAAGTATGCAAGCTCCAGCGCTCAATCTATGGGCTGGTGCAAGCATCTCGGAGTTGGAACATTCGCTTTGATGAGATGATCAAAGCGTTTGGGTTTACACAGACTTATGGAGAAGCCTGTGTTTACAAGAAAGTGAGTGGGAGCTCTGTAGCATTTCTCATATTATATGTGGATGACATACTATTGATGGGAAATGATATAGAATTCTTGGAAAGTATAAAGGCCTATTTGAATAAGTGTTTTTCAATGAAGGACCTTGGAGAAGCTGCTTATATATTAGGCATCAAGATCTATAGAGATAGATCAAGACGCCTCATTGGTCTTTCACAGAGTACATACCTTGACAAGATATTGAAGAAGTTCAATATGGATCAGTCCAAGAAGGGGTTCTTGCCTGTATTGCAAGGTGTGCAGTTGAGAACGGCTCAATGCCCGACCACGGCAGAAGATATAGAAGAGATGAGTGTCATCCCCTATGCCTCGGCCATAGGGTCTATTATGTATGCCATGCTGTGTACCAGACCTGATGTAAACCTTGCCGTAAGTTTGGTAAGAAGGTACCAAAGTAATCCCGGCAAGGAACACTGGACAGCGGTCAAGAATATCCTGAAGTACCTGAAGAGGACTAAGGATATGTTTCTCGTTTATGGAGGTGACGAAGAGCTCGTCGTAAAGGGTTACGTCAACGCTAGCTTCGACACAGATCTGGATGACTCGAAGTCACAAACCAGATATGTGTATATTTTGAATGGAGGAGCAGTAAGCTGGTGCAGTTGCAAGCAAAGCATCGTGGCGGGATCTACATGTGAAGCGGAGTACATGGCAGCCTCGGAGGCAGCACAGGAAGCAGTCTGGATGAAGGAGTTCATTACCGACCTAGGGGTGATTCCCAATGCGTCAGTCCCAATGACTCTCTTCTGTGACAACACTGGAGCTATTGCCCTTGCGAAGGAGCCCAGGTTTCACAGGAAGACCAGGCATATCAAGCGTCGCTTCAACTCCATTCGTGAAAGTGTTCAAAATGGAGACATAGATATTTGTAAAGTACACACGGACCTGAATGTAGCAGATCCGTTGACTAAACCTCTCCCTAGGGCAAAACATGATCAACACCAGGACGCAATGGGTGTTCGATTCATCACAATGTAACTAGATTATTGACTCTAGTGCAAGTGGGAGACTGTTGGAAATATGCCCTAGAGGCAATAATAAAAGGTTATTATTATATTTCTTTGTTCATGATAATCGTCTATTGTTCATGCTATAATTGTATTGTCCGGAAATCGTAATACATGTGTGAATACATAGACCACAACGTGTCCCTAGTAAGCCTCTAGTTGACTAGCTCGTTGATCAACAGATAGTCATGGTTTCCTGACTATGGACATTGGATGTCATTGATAACGGGATCACATCATTAGGAGAATGATGTGATGGACAAGACCCAATCCTAAGCATAGCATAAAAGATCGTGTAGTTTCGTTTGCTAGAGCTTTTCCAATGTCAAGTATCTTTTCCTTAGACCATGAGATCGTGCAACTCCTGGATACCGTAGGAGTGCTTTGGGTGTGCCAAACGTCACAACGTAACTGGGTGACTATAAAGGTGCATTACGGGTATCTCCGAAAGTGTCTGTTGGGTTGGCACGGATCGAGACTGGGATTTGTCACTCCGTGTGACGGAGAGGTATCTCTGGGCCCACTCGGTAATGCATCATCATAATGAGCTCAATGTGACTAAGGCGTTAGTCACGGGATCATGCATTGCGGTACGAGTAAAGAGACTTGCCGGTAACGAGATTGAACAAGGTATTGGGATACCGACGATCGAATCTCGGGCAAGTAACATACCGATTGACAAAGGGAATTGCATACGGATTGATTGAATCCTCGACACCGTGGTTCATCCGATGAGATCATCGTGGAACATGTGGGAGCCAACATGGGTATCCAGATCCCGCTGTTGGTTATTGACCGGAGAGGCGTCTCGGTCATGTCTGCATGTCTCCCGAACCCGTAGGGTCTACACACTTAAGGTTCGGTGACGCTAGGGTTGTAGAGATATATGTATGCGGAAACCCGAAAGTTGTTCGGAGTCCCGGATGAGATCCCGGATGTCACGAGAGGTTCCGGAATGGTCCGGAGGTGAAGAATTATATATAGGAAGTCAAGTTTCGGCCACCGGGAAAGTTTCGGGGGTTACCGGTATTGTACCGGGACCACCGGAAGGGTCCCGGGGGTCCACCGGGTGGGGCCACCTATCCCGGAGGGCCCCGTGGGTTGAAAGTGGAAGGGAACCAGCCCTTAGTGGGCTGGGGCGCCCCCCTTGGGCCCCCCCATGCGCCTAGGGTTGGGAACCCTAGGGGGGGAGCTTCCCCCTTGCCTTGGGGGGCAAGGCACCCCTTCCCCCGCACTTGGCCGCCGCCCCCCCCTTTGGATCTCATCTCCAGGGCCGGCGCCCCCCAGGGGGCCTATATAAAGGGGGGGAGGGAGGGCAGCAACCGACAGCCTTGGGCGCCTCCCTCCTCCCCTGCAACACCTCTCTCTCTCTCTCGCAGAAGCTCGGCGAAGCCCTGCCGGAGAACCGCTACATCCACCACCACGCCGTCGTGCTGTTGGATCTCCGTCAACCTCTCCTTTCCCCTTGCTGGATCAAGAAGGAGGAGACGTCGCTGCACCGTACGTGTGTTGAACGCGGAGGTGCCGTCCGTTCGGCACTCGGTCATCGGTGATTTGGATCACGACGAGTACGACTCCGTCATCCACGTTCATTGGAACGCTTCCGCTCGCGATCTACAAGGGTATGTAGATGCACTCCTTTCCCCTCGTTGCTAGTAGACTCCATAGATGCATCTTGGTGAGCGTAGGAAATTTTTAAATTATGCTACGATTCCCAACAGCGGCCACCTCCCGCGGGCTTCCCTCTCTCTCTCCCTTAGGCCCATGTTGGCCCAACACTTCCCCGGGGGGTTCCGGTAACCCCTCGGTACTCCGGTAAAATACCCGAATCACTCGGAACCATTCCGATGTCCGAATACAACCTTCCAATATATGAAGCTTTAACTCTCGACCATTTCGAGACTCCTCGTCATGTCCGTGATCTCATCCGGGACTCCGAACAAACTTCGGTCACCAAAACACACAACTCATAATACAAATCGTCATCGAACGTTAAGCGTGCGGACCCTACAGGTTCAAGAACTATGTAGACATGACCGAGACACATCTCCGGTCAATAACCAATAGCGGAACCTGGATGCTCATATTGGTTCCTACATATTCTACGAAGATCTTTATTGGTCAAATCGCATAACAACATACGTCATTCCCTTTGTCATCGGTATGTTACTTGCTCGAGATTCGATCGTCGGTATCCTCATACCTAGTTCAATCTTGTTACTGGCAAGTCTCTTTACTTGTTCCGTAATGCATCATCCCGTAACTAACTTATTAGTCACATTGCTTGCAAGGCTTATAGTGATGTGCATTACCGAGAGGGCCCAGAGATACCTCTCCGATACACGGAGTGACAAAGCCTAATCTTGATCTATGCCAACCCAACAAACGCCTTCGGAGACACATGTAGAGCATCTTTATAATCACCTAGTTACGTTGTGACGTTTGATAGCACACAAGGTGTTCCTTCGGTATTTGGGAGTTGCATAATCTCATAGTCAGAGGAACATGTATAAGTCATGAAGAAAGCAATAGCAATAAAACTAAACGATCATTATGCTAAGATAACGGATGGGTCTTGTCCATCACATCATTCTCTAATGATGTGATCCCGTTCATCAAATGACAACACATGTCTATGGTCAGGAAACTTAACCATCTTTGATTAACGAGCTAGTCAAGTAGAGGTATACTAGGGGCACTTTGTTTTGTCTATGTATTCACACATGTACTAAGTTTATGGTTAATACAATTCTGGCATGAATAGTAAACATTTATCATGATATAAGGAAATATAAATAACAACTTTATTATTGCCTCTAGGACATATTTCCTTTAGTCTCCCACTTGCACTAGAGTCAATAATCTAGATTACATAGTGATGATTCTAACACCCATGGAGTCTTGGTGCTGATCATGTTTTGCTCATGGAAGAGGCTTAGTGAACGGGTCTGCAACATTCAAATCCGTATGTATTTTGCAAATCTCTATGTCTCCCTCCTTGACTTGATCGCGGATGGAATTGAAGCCTCTCTTGATGTGTTTGGTTCTGTTGTCAAATCTGGATTCCTTCGCCAAGGCAATTGCTCCAGTATTGTCACAAAAGATTTTCATTGGACCCGATGCACTAGGTATTACACCTAGATTGGATATGAATTCCTTCATCTAGACTCCTTCATTTGCTGCTTCCAAAGCAGCTATGTACTCCGCTTCACACGTAGATCCCGCCACGACGCTCTGCTTGTAACTGCACCAACTGACAGCTCCACCATTCAATATAAATACGTATCCGGTTTGTGACTTAGAGTCATCCGGATCAGTGTCAAAGCTTGCATCGACGTAACCATTTACGACAAGCTCTTTGTCCCATAAACGAGAAACATATCCTTAGTCCTTTTCAGGTATTTCAGGATGTTCTTGACCGCTGTCCAGTGATCCACTCCTGGATTACTTTGGTACCTCCCTGCTAAAACTTATAGCAAGGTACACATCAGGTCTGGTACACATCATTACATACATGATAGAACCTATGGCTGAGGCATAGGGAATGATTTTCATTTTCTCTCTATCTTCTGCAGTGGTCGGGCATTGAGTCTGACTCAACTTCACACCTTGTAACACAGGCAAGAACCCTTTCTTTGACTGATCCATTTTGAACTTCTTCAAAACTTTATCAAGGTATGTGCTTTGTGAAAGTCCAATTAAGCGTCTTGATCTATCTCTATAGATCTTGATGCCCAATATATAAGCAGCTTCACCGAGGTCTTTCATTGAAAAATTCTTATTCAATTATCCTTTTATGCTATCCAGAAATTCTACATCATTTCCAATCAACAATATGTCATCCACATATAATATTAGAAATGCTACAGAGTTCCCACTCACTTCCTTGTAAATACATGCTTCTCCAAAAGTCTGTATAAAACCATATTCTTTGATCACAGTATCAAAGCGTATATTCCAACTCCGAGATGCTTGCACCAGTCCATAAATGGATCGCTGGAGCTTACACACTTTGTTAGCACCTCTACTATCGACAAAACCTTCTAGTTGCATCATATACAACTCTTCTTTAAGATATCCATTAAGGAATGCAGTTTTGACATCCATTTGCCAAATTTCATAATCATAAAATGCGGCAGTTGCAAACATGATTCAGACAGACTTAAGCATCGCTACGGGTGAGAAGGTCTCATCGTAGTCAGCTCCTTGAACTTGTCGAAAACCTTTTGCAACAAGTCGAGCTTTGTAGATAGTAACATTACCATCAGCGTCAGTCTTCTTCTTGAAGATCCATTTATTCTCTATGGCTTGCCGATCATCGGGCAAGTCAACCAAAGTCCACACATTGTTCTCATACATGGAACCCATCTCAGATTTCATGGCCTCAAGCCATTTCGCAGAATCTGGGCTCGTCATCGCTTCCTCATAGTTCGTAGGTTTGTCATGGTCTAGTAACATGACTTCCAGAACAGGATTACCGTACCACTCTGGTGCGGACTGTACTCTGGTTGACCTACGAGGTTCAGTAGTAACTTGATCTGAAGTTTCATGATCATCATCATTAACTTCCTCACTAATTGGTGTAGGCATCACTGGAACTGATTTCTGTGATGAACTACTTTCCAATTCGGGAGAAGGTACAATTACCTCATCAAGTTCTACTTTCCTCCCACTCACTTATTTCGAGAGAAACTCCTCTAGAAAGGATCCATTCTTAGCAACGAAAATCTTGCCTTCGGATCTGTGATAGAAGGTGTACCCAACAGTTTCCTTTGGGTATCCTATGAAGACACATTTCTCCGATTTGGGTTCGAGCTTATCAGGTTGAAGCTTTTTCACGTAAGCATCGCAGCCCCAAAACTTTAAGAAACGACAGTTTAGGTTTCTTGCCAAACCACAATTCATATGGTGTCGTCTCAACGGATTTAGATGGTGCCCTATTTAACGTGAATGCAGCCGTCTCTAAAGCATCACCCCAAAACGATAGTGGTAAATCGGTAAGAGACATCATAGATCGCACCATATCTAATAAAGTACGGTTACGACGTTTGGACACACCATTACGCTGTGGTGTTCTAGGTGGCGTGAGTTGCGAAACTATTCCACATTGTTTCAAATGAAGACCAAACTCATAACTCAAATATTCACCTCCACGATCAGATCATAGAAACTTTATTTTCTTGTTAGGATGATTTTCTACTTCACTCTGAAATTCTTTGAACTTTTCAAATGTTTCAGACTTATATTTCATTTAAGAAGATATACCCATATCTGATCAAATCATCTGTGAAGGTCAGAAAATAACGATACCCGCCGCGAGTCTCACCACGCATCGGACCGCATACATCAATCTTTATTATTTCACATAAGTCAGTTGCTCGCTCCATTGTTCCGGAGAACGGAGTCTTAGTCATCTTGCCCATGAGGCATGGTTCGCAAGCATCAAGTGATTCATAATCAAGTGATTCCAAAAGCCCATCAGCATGGAGTTTCTTCATGCGCTTTACACCAATATGACCTAAACGGTAGTGCCACTAATAAGTTGCACTATCATTATTAAATTTGCATCTTTTGGCTTCAATATTATGAATATGTGTATCACTACAATCGGGAACCAACAAAAATAGACCACTCATCAAGGGTGCATGACCATAAAAGATATTCCTCATATAATTAGAACAACCATCATTCTCTGATTTAAATGAATAACTGTCTCGCATCAAACAAGATCCAGATATAATGTTCATGCTCAACGCTGGCACCAAATAGCAATTATTTAGGTCTAAAACTAATCCCGACGGTAGATGTAGAGGTAGCGTGCCGACGGCGATCACATCGACTTTGGAACCATTTCCCACACGCATCGTCACCTCGTCCTTAGCCAATCTTTGTTTAATCCGTAGCCCCTGTTTTGAGTTGCAAATATGAGCAACAGAACCATTATCAAATACCCAGGCGCTACTACGAGCATTAGTAAGGTACACATCAATAACATGTATATCAAATATACCTTTCACTTTACCATCCTTCTTATCCGCCAAATACTTGGGGCAGTTCCGCTTCCAGTGACCAGTCCCTTTGCAGTAGAAGCACTCAGTTTCAGGCTTAGGTCCAGAATTGGGCTTCTTCTCTTGAGCAGCAACTTGCTTGCTGTTCTTCTTGAAGTCCCCCTTCTTCCCTTTGCCCTTTTTCTTGAAACTAGTGGTCTTGTGAACCATCAACACTTGATGCTCCTTCTTGATTTCTACCTCCGCAGCCTTTAGCATCGCGAAGAGCCCGTGTTGGGGATATAACTATTGGGTTAACCCACCCAGGAGGGGCCGGGTTAAGCCACGGCGGTCTATCAAGACAAAGCCCATAGAGATGCTGAAGATGGTGGTTCACTATGAAGACTCGTTAAAAGGCCCAGAGCCCAGAGGCGGCTTAAAGCCCATAAGTGTAAACCGCCATATATGTATGACTTGTATTGTAAGGTATGTGTATTTGGTCACCGAGCCGGACACGTTGTTATGAACCGGCCGGGACTCTATAAGCCGTTGGGCGTTAACCTGAGTATATAAAGGGACGACTCAGCGGTGGCTTATGGCAAGAGATAATAGATCGAAAGCTAGGTCAAGTGTATTCGCTCCCTGGTAATCAAGGCATAAGCAATACCACCTCAAACTGGATTAGGCCTTTACCTTCACCGCAAGGGGCCGAACCAATATAAACTCATGTGTCCTTTGTCCTGTTTAACCCCTTTAAGCTAACCTAGTGCGATGGCTCCACGAATAAGTCCTCACCCTAGGAATTCTGCCGTGACAATTCCACGACAGTTGGCGCCTACCGTGGGGCATGCGCATGGTGGTTTCAAGTTCTTAAAGGGCAACTTCAAAGGGATCAAGGGATACGCTGTGGGCCGGATGACCAAGAGTCGCCGCGGCAAGCTCTACATCGACGATGCAGGCTGGGGCCCCGAGGCCGGCTCAATTGAGTACGGGTACCGGGTCCCCTTCGGCGGAATTCATGTTTTCATCGGCAAGATCGGCGAACTGGGCCCTGAGCCAGACATCTGCACCGACATCATCGAGACGGCTCAGCGTGCATGACCCGCCTGGTTTCAACCTGCCGTGAAGCACGCCTTTGTTGGATTCATCCATGGGGCGGAATTTGAGGAAGGATCCGTGTCTGGCGGTGAGACGGCCATCTATTCTGATGGTGAGTCGTCCACAGGTGAGACTACCTCATTGTATCAACTGCAAGACGGTAGGCTCAGGGGCTGTTCTGATGGCGATAGTATTCCGGACCCCTATGAGCCGCCAAACCGGGTTGCGATTTTCATGGCTGGTACACAGCTAGGGCTGAATTCTTCGACTGCAGCGGCAATGGTTTCTAGGTCAGTAGTGGCGACGGCGGCCGGGGCAGGAGGCCCTGCGCGCCTGCCGGCTCAGGTTTTGTTCGACTTATTGGACACCTTGACAACATTGTTGATAGCAGAGGTTAACCCGAGAAATCAAACTCAGCATAATGCGGAAGTTGCAAAACTACAAGATGAGATAGCTCAAGCCAAGGAAGATCTGGCGGCGGAGGACGCGAGGATGACTGCAGAACTATCCGCTTTGGATGCTTAGGCGCAACGAATCCAGGCTGATTCCTTCCGGCTCTCATTGGATCAGAACGCTTCAAACGAAGTCCTAAGGAGAGAACACCGGAGTCGTCTGCCTCCGAAGTTCAATACACTTTGTGCAGGGACCAGTGACCCGCCAGGGGTAAACCAGGCAGGAGCCGCGCCTGGGACTGGAGCGCCGGCTCAACCACATACGATGGACCCGCCTCGTCAGAATAATATCCCACCACAACATGTGTCGACACCACCGGGTCATTATTCTAACCCTTTGGATAACATGATCGCCGCGGCATCGTGATTGGCGGCTCTCCCAGTTGAAGGCGAGTCTCCAGCTGCAGTTGAAACACGGAGGGCTAGAGAGCTTCTTCAGACAGCATTGGTACAACAGGAGGATTATTCTACAGTCATGAGAGGATCCATTCAACCCCTCGCCCAAGTCGGAGTTATAGCAGACACATGGACTCCCCGGCGGTGTCGAGCAGTGAGCAACACCGTAACCTACCCCGTGGACATGACCCGCCCCATAATACTCAGGCCCTGATGGATCAGGATGGAGCACGTCGAGAGGCTGAGCTGGCGGCTTAGTACGCGGCTCATCAACCATCTCCGGTTTATCCACAACTTTGGTGGAGGCAGGCGTGACCTCTAGAAGCACGGGTGTACCATGTTTAGTGTCGGCTCTGCGTAATGAGCGTCTGCCCAAGGATTTCAAAGGACCTCGTAAGGTGCCTAACTATACAGCCGACTTACCACCTGAGGTGTGGATTGAGAGTTACGAGATGGCCATGGAGCTGTTGGAAGTCAGCGATGCCGCGTGTGCTAAGTACTTCACCATGATGCTGGATGGGATGGCCCGTACTTGGCTAAAGGGACTGCCTGCCAATTCAATTGGATCGTGGGCTGAGTTGAAGGCCCGGTTCATCCAGAATTTTAAAGATACGTGCAAACAACCCATGTCGATTGTGGATTTGGATGCCTGCGCCCAAGAAGAGGTTGAGTCAACGACCCATTGGGTGCGCCGGGCCAAAGCCATCCTACACTCATCAGATAACATCAATACCGGCTGAGCGGTCCTAATGTTGGAGAAAAATTGCCGTTTTTTGCCTCTTAAACAGAAGCTAGGGCAACTTAAGCGCCACTGCAATGACATGGGGGAGCTGATGGCAGCTCTGATTAAATATGCCGACTCTGATAGTACCAAGGACCCCGAGTCTGATGATGAAAAGACGGAAAAGGGAAAGAAGAGTGGCAGCACCAAGGGTCAGCATCATAACCCGACGAGTCAGGGGGGCAATGGTAAGCGCAAGGCCGATAACAGCTCAGATTTTGTGGCCAATACCAACGTGCAGAATAATGGTCAGCGTCGTAAGGGAAAGCCACCTCCTCGGGCAGGAGGGTCAGGTATAAATCTTGAGCAGATGATGAATGAACCTTGCCCAAAGCATGGTACGCGGGAAAGGCCGTCCAGTCACCTCTGGAAGGACTGCCAAATTATGAGGGAGTGCAAAAATTCAAACTTGTTCCAGAATAATCATGGGCCGGGTGGCGGTTCAGGTTCCGGTTCTCATGGTACAGGTTACGGTGGGGGCCATTCTAATTCTGGTTTTCAGGGTCACCCAAGCAATCAAGGCAATCAGGGGGGTTATCATCAACAGTCCGGTCAGGGGAATCAACAGCAGCAATCTGGTTATCAGAGTAACCCGAAGCAGTTGAATAGTGGGCAGTACCACGTCTTCACCACAAGTTTATGTAAGAGGGATCAGAAGCTTCATAAAAGGGCAGTAAATGTCGTTGAGCCGGCGGTTCCCCGTTATTTACGATGGTCTGAGCAGCCCATTATTTGGAGCCGTGAGGATGATCCGCCCCGGGCGGATAATCCGGGTCATTTGGCGCTGGTGGTGGCGCCTCAGGTGGGAGGATACAAGTTCACTAAGGTACTCATGGATGGAGGCAGCAGTATTAATATCCTCTACTATGATACTTTCCATCGTATGGGGTTGACCGACAAAAACCTCAAACCGTCAAACACTATTTTTCACGGTGTGGTACCTGGTAAGTCGGCATATCCGGTTGGTAAAATAGCCCTGGAGGTTGCTTTTGGAGATGATTATGACTCCCGATCTGAGACGTTGACCTTTGAAGTAGTCAAGATTCAGAGTCTGTATCACGCTCTGTTTGGACGGCCGGCTTATGCCAAGTTCATGGCACGACCTTGTTATGTTTATCAGCAGCTCAAAATGCCGGGTCACAAGGGGACTATCACAGTGCATGGAAGCCGGAAGATAGCTTTGGAGTGTGAAGAAGGTGATGCGGCTTATGCTGAGTCTGTCTGCACAACAAAGGAATTGAAGTTTTACAGAGATAATGTTGACCCAGCAGATATGACATCTTTGAAGAAGCCAACCACGGAGCACGGTCCGGTCTTGAAGTTTAAGTCGGCGGATGACACCAAGCTAGTTGATTTTGTTCCTGGCGATTCATCCAAGCAGTTCAGCATCAGTGCTAATCTGGATCCGAAATAGAAGGCGCGCTCATCGAGTTCATCCGTGAGAATCGGGACATCTTTGCATCGAAACCTTCTGACATGCCGGGTGTACCGAGGGAACTCACTGAGCACACTCTTAATATTGATCCGAAGTTTAAGCCGGTCAAGCAGTTTCTTCGTCGTTTTAATGAAGAGAGGCGTAAAGCCATTGGTGAAGAAGTGGCCCGACTTTTGGCATCCGGGTTCATCGTTGAAGTTTTTCATCCCGAGTGGTTGGCTAACCCGGTGCTAGTACTTAAGAAGAATGACACTTGGCGTATGTGTGTGGATTACAAGGACTTAAACAAGGCTTGTCCGGCTGATCCTTTTGCTCTCCCTCGTATTGATCAAATTATTGATGCTACGGCGGGTTGTGAGCGTTTGAGTTTTTTGGATCCTTATTATGGTTATCATCATATCAAAATGGCAGTTAAGGACCAGGAGAAGACAACTTTCATTACTCCGTTTGGAGCCTTCTGCTACGTGTCCATGCCGTTTGGGCTCAAGAGTGCCCAGGCGACTTACCAACGGTGTGTGCAGAATTGCCTTCATAATCAAATCGGGCGTAATGCTCATTCTTATGTGGATGACATTGTGGTAAAATCCAGAAAGAAGGAAACCCTGATTGATGATTTGAAGGAGACCTTTGATAATCTCTGGGTTTATAAGATGATGCTTAACCCAGCCAAGTGTGTTTTTGGTGTACCAGCTGGTAAGCTTTTGGGTTTTCTGGTTTCCAACAGGGGCATTGAAGCTAACCCGGAGAAGATCAAGGCTATTACCTCCTTAACTAAGCCGGCATGTGTCAATGATGTTCAACGTCTGGCAGGTCGTATTGCGGCCTTAAGCCGGTTCATATGCCAGTTGGGTGAAAAGGCTATACCGCTGTACCAGATGATGAAGAAAACGGATCACTTTGTCTGGAGTGATGCTGCCAATCAAGCATTTGAGGACTTGAAGAAACAGTTGGCTGAGCCGCCTGTTCTAGCTGCTCCCATTGATAAAGAGCCTTTGTTGTTATATGTGGCTGCCAATAGCCGAGCGCTTAGTGCTGCCATTGTGGTAGGAAGGAAGGAAACAGGCAAAGAATATCCGGTTCAACGGCCGGTTTACTATCTCAGTGAGGTCCTTATTGAGTCCAAACAAAGGTATCCACATTGGCAGAAGCTTGTGTATGGGGGTTTTATGGCTAGCCGGAAGCTTAAACAATATTTTTTTGGGTCATCCTATCACTGTGCTTAGTTCTGCCCCCTTAGGGGATATCATTCAAAACAGAGAAGCCAAAGGTCGGATAGCCAAGTGGGCCATTGAGCTTGGACCTCATGGTTTCAAATATGTGCCCCGTACAGCCATCAAGTCTCAAGCACTTGTGGATTTTATCAATGACTGGACAGAATTGCAGATGCCCGAGGAGAAGCCGGATAACACATACTGGACTATTCACTTTGATGGGTCCAACCAGTTGGAAGGCTTGGGCGCTGGAGTTATATTAACTTCCCCACAAGGTGATAAATTTTCTTATGTTCTCCCGCTGATATTCCCTTGTACTAACAATGCAGCTGAGTATGAGGCCTTGCTCCATGGTCTTCGGATGGCTAGGCAGATGAGCTTAAGCCGGGTGAGGTGCTTCGGCGACTCAGATCTGGTGGCTCAGCAAGTTTCTGGCACTTGGGATTCTAAGGATCCACTCATGGCGGCTTATCATCGCGAGGTTGATGCTATTGCGGGTCACTTTAAGGGTTATCAAGTTGAACATGTTGGACATAGGAAAAATGAGGCGGCTGATGCTTTAAGCCGATTAGGGTCTCGGTGTAAACCGGTGCCACCTAACACTTTCCTAGATATTCTGCATAACCCTTCTGTCAAATTGCCTACAGAGGAAGATCTGGCTATTCCTGACCCAAAAGCACAATTGGTGGCAGCTCTTCATGCGATTCCTGATTGGACAGTTCCATATTTGGCTTATATGACCAGGGGCGAGTTACCTGAGGATGAAACTTTGGCCAGGCAGATAACCCGGCGGTCCAAGTCAATGACTATTGTTCATGGAGAGTTGCATCATCGCAGTGTCACAGGGGTGCTTCAACGTTGTGTTTCTCCAGAGGAGGGCCGTGAGATTCTACGTGAGGTTCATGAAGGGGATTGTGGTCATCATGTCGGGTCTAAATCTCTTGTAGCCAAGGCTTTTCGTCATGGGTTCTATTGGCTGACGGCGCACGCGGATGCGGATGATCTAGTCAAAAGATGTGATGGTTGTCAGAAGTTCTCACGGCGCGCTCATGTGTGGCTCAAGAATTGAGAATGATTCCAATTACTTGGCTATTTGCCGTCTGGGGGCTTGATATGGTTGGGCCTTTCAAAAGGTCCAAGGACAAAAATACGCACCTCCTGGTGGCGGTTGATAAGTTTACGAAGTGGGTTGAAGCAGAGCCGGTCAGCAAATGTGACACAGCGACGGCGGTTCAATTCATGAAAAAGGTGATTTTCTGTTTTGGTTTTCCCCACAGTATTATAACTGATAATGGCACTAATCTATCCAAGGGGGCCATGGAGGAATTTTTCCAACGTGAGCATATCCGGCTTGATCTATCATCAGTGGCTCACCCCCAGTCTAATGGTCAAGCGGAGAGAGCTAATCAAGAGATCCTAAAAGGCATCAAGCCCCGGCTTATGGTTCCTTTGCAGAGACGCCAGGTTGTTGGGTGGAGGAGTTACCCTCAGTATTATGGAGTAGGAATACTACCCCCAACAGATCTACGGGTTACACACCTTTCTTCATGGTTTACGGAGCAGAGGCGGTTCCCTAGTGACATCCGTCATGGCTCGCCCCGTGTGGCAGCTTATGTTGAAGCTGATAATGAAAGAGGACGTCAAGACGCACTTGACCTGTTAGATGATGAGCGGGACCTCGCGACGGCTCGATCAGTGATTTATCAGCAAGATCTACGTCGTTATCATAGCCGCCGAGTTAAGACCAGAACCTTTCAAGAAGGTGACTTGGTGCTCCGGCTTATTCAGGATCAAACAGATATGCATAAACTATCTCCACCTTGGGAAGGGCCTTTTGTGATCAGCAAGAATCTGAACAATGGATCATACTACCTTATCGATGTTCGAGACCACAAGGACTCACGCACGTCGGAGGAGGAGATCCGTCGGCCGTGGAATATTGCTCATCTTCGGCCTTACTACACTTGAGCCGCCGGCTCTTACAATGTACATATCTTGACAATGTATATATTATGATGATTATAATAAAGATGGCCCCCCTGCTAATACAGGGCCTCTGTCTGTTTCATCTCAAGGAATAATGAGTCTTTTTTCAAAATTATGGTCACTTGGGGGCTTCCTGCCCATATTTGAGGCATAGCTGTGAATATCCCTCTTGATCAGCGCAATGCCAAAATTATGGTCACTTGGGGGCTTCCTGCCCATATTTGAGGCATAGCTGTGAATATCCCTCTTGATCAGCGCAATGCCAAAATTATGGTCACTTGGGGGCTTCCTGCCCATATTTGAGGCATAACTGTGAATATCCCTCTTGATCAGCGCAATGCCAAAATTATGGTCACTTGGGGGCTTCCTGCCCATATTTGAGGCATAGCTATGAATATCCCTCTTGATCGGCGCAATGCCAAAATTATTGTCACTTGGGGGTTTCCTGCCCATATTTGAGGCATAGCTGTGAATATCCCTCTTGATCGGCGCAATGCCAAAATTATGGTCACTTGGGGGCTTCCTGCCCATATTTGAGGCATAGCTGTGAATATCCCTCTTGATCAGCTCAATGCCACACTTATGACCACAACCTCTTGGGGGCTTCCTCCTCATATTTGAAGCATAACCGTAAATATTCCTCTTCGTCCGGCTCATACGCCATGGTTATAAAGCACATGGGGGCTTCCTGTTCAAACATAGGTGTATTCACCAAAGAGAACATAACGTTATTACCCTCGTGAACTGACTTTGGATGTTAAGTTGCTATAATAATGTTACATACTTGGAAATATCGTCTTCTCAAGTTTTGGGTTATTACCCTTACTGCATTGGTATGGTAAGCCGGCATTTTTATTCAAATATCACAGGTATGATATTCTTTGATTCTATATGATTATGATTAACACCAGCCTTGGTTATGACCTTTTTTGTCGCCAGTGGTTTATATAGGGCATTATGACCCGCCCCGCGGTAAACCGTCGGGGCACTTGTGATCTGTTTGTGTGTAGGGTATTGACTAAATCTGAGCTGCATATATTAACGTTATCATAAGCATAACGTGCTCGTTTGTCAACTGACGGATAAGCAGTTTGCGCAAAACCAAATGTGCACGATGGCACAGCAGATCAAAGTGTCACTAGTCTATTACATGACTTGGTAAAGCCAAAAAGATAAGTGTTTTTCGGAAGATCAAATGTTTCAACCGCCCAACGGATCAATCTTCTTGGCCTTGATGACTTGAAGCTTCCGGTTCATCCTTCTCCGGTTCTTCGTCCTCCGCCATCTGGAAGTCGGGTGATGACTAGTCAATGCCGCGCAACACTTGGAATTCAGCCTCGTCACCTATAAGGTCGGACGGATCAACTTCAGGGGCGAAAGTATGCTTACGGATTGGGGGAATTAGATCCATCACTTTATAAGCCCGCGTGGGCATCTTCTGGTTGTCTGCATCATAAGCCGGCTGATATTTTGAGAGATTTGTCTCATCAGCAATCAGAGTCGCCAAAGGACGTATTTCTTTAACACAGGCAGCGAAGTCTTTCTAGTCAAAAGCAGTGCCGTCTTCCTTGGATACCCAGTAGCTACATCGGCTGGGTCTAGCTCTGGTAACCATGCCTTAGCACGGCTCAAGGCCGTCACGGCGCCGGCTCTTGCACATGACCTTTTTATCTCTTGAATCCTCGCATGCATAATTGATAATTTTTTCAAGACGTCACTTAGCATATTGGGTCCTTGATTTGTTGGAGAAATCATGGCTAACGTGCGCTGGGTTCTGGTATATAATTGTTCAACCAGCGTATATATGACTTTAAGCTTCACCAGCATATCTTGACTAAGGTTACTGCTCCTCGGACCTGTGTAACAATCATGGAGTGATCAGCGGCGGTTTATGATATAAAAGAAGAGATTCAATTATGATGTTGGCAAGGCAGCTCACCAAAGATAGCAGAAACCATCTGGGATACACGGTGTTTTAAACCGGTAAGCTCAATGGTCACCTCTTGAAGAGCCACCTCCGCTTTTTCAGCCTGCTGCGTCAAGGCAGTCTTTTCTTCAACCCAGGCGTTTCTCCCAGCCTCAAAATTGGTCTTCAGCTTTTCCAGTTCAGCCACGCTAAATTGGAATTTTGAATCAGCTTTCCAGGTCTCAGATTCTTGCTTCTCCAGACGGGTCTTTGCATCAGCTAATTGTGATTGAAGTTCAGCAGTGGCGTCCTCTACAAGCACAGAGTTGCAAACACATTCATAGCCGGATTGCAGGAATATAAGTCCCAAGCACTTTTCAAGCAAGAGTACTTGGCACTTGGGGGCTAATGCCTGCCGAAAAAATTCTTCATATAGCGGTTCATGTGAATAAGTCCCAAGCACTTTGTAAGCAAGAGTACTTAGCACTTGGGGACTAATGCATGTTGCTTGTGTCTCCTTACTATTCTATGATGACCCGGTTGTGTTGTAAACAATCACAGCCGGTTCATGGGGGCTACACAGGTAAGCTCTCCTTTACAAACAATGGTGAACAGGAGCGGCTCATTCATGCTGATTAAACCGGCCCTTGGGGACTACGGATGCAATGTTAATTGTTTAAAATCCGATTTAACTCTAAATGTGAAAACCGGCCTTGGAAGGATTCTACCAAAGATGCTCATGGTTATTCTAAGTCTAAAGCATATTCAATTCTATCATACCCAGTAGACTTGGGGGTTGGCAGGATATACATAACTCATTTAAGCAGGAATTCATACCTCATACTTCTGGTGCATCTGTTTTACAATGTTAACCTCAAGATTGCGGATGGTATGAACTTGGTTGACATAACCAGAGAGTACTTCACTGGCGCTTAGTTGAGAGTAATCAGCAATATCAAATCTCACTTTTCACCGTTCGATGAGCTCCTCTTTGGCAGAGTGCTTGGCCAAGACAGTGGGTTGTCCCGGTTCTTTGAATCCGGTCCCAGTGATCACAACATCGTCGGTGGGTGTTCCAGACGGTTTAATGGGGCTTGACGATTCAGTGCTCAAAGGATTGACATTTGTAGGGTCATTAGAGAGGTCAGGAACTTCTGGTGGAACATCATGGACAGGCTCTCGAGGTGGTGGCATGGAGGTGTCAGATGCTGGAGTTTGCTGTTCTGGTTCATGGGCTTTGGGCTCTTCAGCTGGTTTGGTCACCTTTGCTTTCTTGCTAAGCTTTGCCTGACCACTGTACGGGTTATGAGAGGACAGTACAAGTATAAGAGCATAAGAGGTCGAGAATAAAGTGATGTTACCCAGGAGCAGTCTTCAAAGCCGACAGCTGGGTCTGAGATGAGTCGCCGGAGGAAGAGCGAGAAGCCTCCTGATAGTTTGAATCGGAAGGATTAAAGTGGCTGGCGAATGAGACCCGGCAGTGGATAAAAAGATTTTAAGTTTGGAAACACCTTGTTTCGACGTTTCCGTGGAGCTGGAGTATTTCGTAAGCCGGACGATAACTCTTCACCTCCGCTGGTCAGAGTTTGTCATCGGTTCTCGTGCTACTGTTGCTTCAAAAGAAAGTGAGGATCCAAATGAGCTAAGGGGTGTGAAAAGCTTACTTTCGAGGTTACCCGTCGAAATTTCTGTCTTGGCAAAGGCTCTGAGTCGGATGAAATAATAGTTACCTCTCCTTCAACTGCTTGGCTGGCCCCCGTGTCGTCCTGAGGATAATCAGTGTCAATAAGGTAATTGAAAAAGGAGCCAAGGGAGTCAAGGGCTACCTCCGACTCAGAGCTGTCATCTAGTTCAAACATATCGGAGGCACTTGGTTTCTTCTTATTTTTCTTGGTGGCTTTCTTGGCAGCCCTGGCCTTTTTGGCAGCTTCATGGTCATATTTCTTTTTCCAAAAATCAGATTCAGCCTGTGAAAGTCATCAAAGTTGAGTTAATAAGGTACTTGAATGATGAGGTACAAGTAAGTGAGTTGGAGACTCACATCCGGTGGCGGGTTAAGTTTGCAGAAAGGGTTCAGACCCACTTTGCCGCGGTCTTCTGGATCTTCATTCAGAAGGGACTTTGTCATTTCATTGATTGCCTCATCAGTTAAGCGCACAGAGCTGTGGCGCAGCGGATCCTTTATACCACCCGTGTAAGTACACATTAAGCCGGGACGACGACTCAAGGGTATGATTCGCCAGGAAATCCAGCACCGAACCAAGTCAATGCCAGTTAACCCGTTTCCCAGCAGAGCCTTGACCTTCGCAATGGTGGGGGCAAGTTTTTTACGTTCCGTAGAGGTAAGCTTTTCGGGAAGATGATGCTTTGGGTCAAGACGCTGGACACGATAACCCAACAATGGATTCTCGTCAGCCAGAGAGGTATCTTTGCAGTAGAACCATGTCTGGTTCCAATCTTTGGGGTGACTCGGCAAACAAGCATAGGGGAAGATAGCATCTCGTCTTCGTTGAATTGAGATTGCGCCAAGTTCCAAACTGGGTCCATTCCTAAACTCGTTTAGGCGGTTTGAATAAAAATATTCCCTAAGGAGTTTAACACTGGGCTCCTCTTGAAGGTATACTTCGCAGAAGACTTGAAAGTTGCAGATATTTGACACGGAATTGGGTCTGATGTCTTGAGGATGGAGTTGAAAGAAGTGCAGAACTGAAAGTGCAACTATCCCTGGGTGGTTTTGGTAATTCCTAAAAACATATAGCTCATTGAGCTAATACTATTCCAAGATAAATATTTCAGGAAAGCTCAATGATTGGCATGGCATGGATTAGAAAGTGGACCCTTCAAAATACTAAGGACAGAAGATTGGCTCAAGCTCAAAGCACAAGACTCTACATTTTCTATTTTAGTGATCCAAGATCACACTGAGTCTGTAGGAAAAGCCAATACTATTAAGAAGGGATGAGGTGTTGCTTAATGAGGTTCTTGCTCAAAATGCTTAGTGATATGCTCCAAAAACCCTCCACTACTTTCTCATATCCACATATGTCCCAAACCAAAAGTCCAACTCGGCCCCACCGAAATTTCATATCCGGAGCCACCAAGTTCAGTTGACATAGCCACAACCAGAAACCCTAGTCTTTTTGGTCCCACCGATAGGGATCTCGGTCTCACCGAGATGGGATTGCAAACTCTCTGTTTCCCTTCATAACGTTTCGGTCAAACCGAGATGAGCGATCGGTCCCACCGAGATTGCAATGCAAACTCTCTGTTTCCTTTTCGTAACGTTTCGGGCCAACCGAGATGAGCGAATCGGTCCCACCGAGTTTGCCTGACCAACTCTCTGTTTGTCTATTACCAAAATCGGTCTCACCGAGTTTGTGTAATCGGTCTCACCGAGATTACGTTATGCCCTAACCCTAATGAAATCGGTCCCACTGAGTTGACATGTCGGTCCCACCGAGAATCCTAACGTTCACATTTTGAACTAAATCGGTCTGACCGAGTTTCATGATTCGGTCCCACCGAGTTTGGTGATTTGTGTGTAACGGTTAGATTTTGTGTGGAGGCTATATATACCCCTCCACCCACTCTTCATTCGTGGGGGAGAGCCATCAGAACATGCCTACACTTCCAACACATATTTTCTGAGAGAGAACCACCTACACTTGTGTTGACGTCAAGATATTCCATTCCAACCACATAAATCTTGATCTCTAGCCTTCCCCAAGTTGCTTTCCACTCAAATCTTCTGTCCACCAAATCCAAATCCTGTGAGAGAGAGTTGAGTGTTGGGGAGACTATCATTTGAAGCACAAGAGCAAGGAGTTCATCATCAACACACCATTTGTTACTTCTTGGAGAGTGGTGTCTCCTAGATTGGCTAGGTGTCACTTGGGAGCCCCCGTCAAGATTGTGGAGTTGAACCAAGGAGTTTGTAAGGGCAAGGAGATCGCCTACTTCGTGAAGATCTACCCTAGTGAGGCAAGTCCTTCGTGGGCGACGACCATGGTGGGATAGACAAGGTTGCTTCTTCGTGGACCCTTCGTGGGTGGAGCCCTCCGTGGACTCGCGCAACCTTTACCCTTCGTTGGTTGAAGTCTCCATCAACGTGGATGTACGATAGCACCACCTATCGGAACCACGGATAAAAAATCTCCGTGTCAACATTGCGTTTGCTCCCTCAAACTCCTCCCTTTACCTTCATATGCAATGGTTTTACATTCCGCTGTTATACTCTTAGAATTGCATGTGTAGGTTGATTGCTTGACTTGTGCTAAGTTGCTAAAATCCGCCAAGAACTAAAATTGGGAAAACGCTAGATTTTTATTTGGTCAACTAGTCTAATCACCCCCCTCTAGACATACTTTCGATCCTACAAGTGGTATCAGAGCTTTGGTCTCCATTTGCTTTGATTTCCATAGCTTTTGGTGGTCATAGCCTTGGTTTCACAACCTAGGAGATTATGGCGTCTAGCGAGGGAAATTACCACCGTAGAGGTCCTTACTTTGATGGTACAAATTTTGCTAGTTGGAAGCATAAGATGAAAATGCATATTCTTGGACATAACCCCGCCGTTTGGGCTATTGTGTGTATTGGCTTGCAAGGTGAATTCTTTGATGGGAGAGAACCAAACCGTGAAGCTACCGCGGAAGAGTTGAAGATGCTACAATACAATGCTCAAGCTTGTGATATTCTCTTCAACGGATTGTGCCCCGAAGAATTCAACAAAATCAGCCGTCTTGAGAATGCAAAGGAAATTTGGGATACTTTGATTGATATGCACGAAGGTACCGACTCCGTCAAGGAATCCAAATTGAATGTGCTCCAAAGTCTGCTTGACAAGTTCAAAATGAAGGATGGTGAAGGTGTCGATGAAATGTACTCTAGGCTTGCTCTCATCACAAATGAGATTGTCGGCTTAGGAAGTGAAGAGATGACCGACAAATTCATCATCAAGAAGATCCTAAGAGCCTTGGATGGAAAATATGATACCGTGTGCACATTGATCCAAATGATGCCCAACTACAAAGATCTCAAGCCAACGGAAGTCATTGGAAGAATTGTTGCTCATGAGATGTCACTCAAGGATAAGGAAGAGCTTCACAATAAGTCAAGTGGTGCTTACAAAGCCTCGTGTGATGCTCCCACATCATTAAGTGAGAAGCAGACCTTCAATGAAGAATTGAGTCTAATGGTGAAGAACTTCAACAAGTTCTACAAGAGTAGAAGCAAAGAAAGAAGTTCCAAGTCAAGGTCCTACAATGACAAAAGACTTCTAGTCATGAGCGTAATTGCTACAATTGTGGAAGACCCGGACACTACTCCAATGAGTGTACGGCCCCCTACAAAAGAAGAGAAGATTCTCCCAAAAGAAGAAGTAGAAGAGAAGAATCACCACCAAGAGAAAGGAGGAGTAGAGATGATCGTTATGAACGAAGACCCTCTTGAAGAAGCAAGGATTCGGAAAGGAAGGACAAGTCATCAAGGAGCTACACAAAAAGAAGACATCAAGCTCATGTTGGTGAATGGGTATCCGGTTCCGACTCTGACCATCACTCCGAAAGAAGTTATCACTCCGACTCCGAATATACTCAAGATGAAGGTGTTGCCGGACTAGCACTTGTGACAACCAACTCCTACGACATATTTGACTCACCAAATGAAGGAATTGGAAGATGCTTCATGGCTAAAGGTCCAAAGGTAACACACCCCGAGTATGTTGATTTCAATAGTGATGAAGATGATTTGCTAGGTGATGATGATTTACTTATTGACAACTCTAGTGATGAAAACTATGATGGAACATCAATTAATCATGTTAATCAAGATAAAACGAAGGATGATGATAAGAAGGAGATTGAGCGTCTAACTAAAGAACTAAACACTCTTAAGTTAGCTCATGAAACTACCTTGGAAGATCATCGAGAACTTTTAAAGACTCATGAGAAGCTACGCTTTGAAAAGCTCAACCTTGAGCAAGAGCATGAGTTTTTAAAGGCAATCAATGATGATCTTCGCAAGAAAAGTTCTTCTTACATTTCCAAGCGTTTACTCTTGTCTACTTACATGCCACAAGTTAAATCTAGCAACAAGAACAAGAAAGATGCTTCATCTAGTAGTAACAACAATAATGCTAAATCCAATGTTGTTGCTTCTAGTAGTTCTCTTGATTCCACTAATGATTCTCTTAGCCAAGTTACACTTGAGCAATAAAATAGCTTATTGAAGGGAATTATAGAGAAAGGTGTTTACAAGAGTCTTGCCGGAAGTAAGCAATTTGAGGAAATTGTACGCAAGGAAGGAAGACACCGGAAGAATCAAGGTGTTGTTTTTGAACGAAAGTTCAATGCCAATGGAGTTGAGTGGGAAGAAGATCAATACCCCAAGACGAAGTTTGTTCCTCAACAAGAGAAGTATGATCCTACTTCTTTCAAAGGGACACAAGCTCAAGATGATCTTCCACCACAAGACCACAAGCAAAAAGGCAAGGACAAGCTTCAAGAGGAAATTGATGCATTTGAAGAAGCACCTAAGGCCTTGGTCAAGTGGGTTCCCAAGACTACATCAAGTTCTACTTCATCAAGTATGACTACGACTCCAAGGATTCCCATCAAGATGGTGTGGATCCCGAAGAAGAAGAACTAGAGAGTTCGTGAGGGTGACTCTGCCAACATACTTCACTCTTATCATTTTGGCGAGGACAAGTGCAAACAACTTCCATATCTTGCACTAGTTCAAGGAGTCACAAACCCTCTTGTTGGTAAGACAAGGGACAAGGTAACCTAATGCTTTCATGGACAACATCTTGTGTATGCATCACTCTATGTCTATGGATATCCTTGTTTGTTCCTTGTGGGACTAACCTGTGTAGGTATTGAAAGTTCAACTCACTCCAAAGGATTGCTCCGAATGATCTACATCAACATTGAGCATCTACATCTTCAACACCTACATGAAGTCATTATCGACAAAACCCAAGGTTAGTTCATCCCTCTTAAGGGGGATATCACATCTAGGGGGAGCTTTACTCTAATTAATTGAGCTAAAGCACATCTAATGGTGTGAACACAACAATGCTTTATGTAAAAGTGGTAACCCCACTTGTGCTTAAACGATGAGTATGACCTATGATCAAATGTTCTCATTTGACTCCTAAATCAATATACTCATATATAGATGACCTAGTCATCGCCAATTGCTTGATAGATGCTAGAGTGTTTGTGCATGCTTTGTCACATATTTCATTTGCCATTTTATTGTGTGAGCATGTTGGTTGCATATTTTACTCATTCGAGGACATCCATTTGTTGCCTTGGTTGTTTGGCTCTTTCTCTTTTGCCAAATGGATGGACAAGAATGCCTAAGAACACCCTCTAGCTATCTATGCTTTTCTCGTCTCAAACTTTATTCATGCTACATCACAAAGTTTGATCAAGTCAGATTCGAACCACTTTGTGTGAGGAGCACTCGGAGTTCCCGATTTGTCATAGACTTAAACTTCCAAAACCTATTTGTGTATTTCGGTTTGACCGATTCACCCTTTTCGGTCCTACCGAGATCACTAAGTTGATCTAGGGTTTTCAATCTCGGTGCAACCGATTAGAACCTTTCGGTCACACCGAGTTGCAGTAACTGCTTGCAATTTTGCATCTAGGTGCCACCCAGTCGTTCCACTCGGTCACACCGACAGGGTTAGGTTATATATACTGACGGGCCAAATTTTGGAAATTTTTCCGAACCTCCTCGCCCACGCGTAACCTGCTCTGCCTCCTCGGGTCTCCGGATCGTCCCCTCGTCGCCAGCGACCTCCCGCAGCTGGTCTCCGCCGCCATCAACGGCAATCTGCCCCGCCGTTGCCGCCGTAGCAAGTTCGCCGCCGAACTAGGGTACGAACTTGATCTTTGTGCTAATCCATAACTCTGATTCTTAGCACATTGCTTTGCCATGATTCTTGCCACGATTGAAATCATCCTGTCCAGCGAAAACATCCCGTAGATTAGTTTTGGTTTGAAAATTTAGGGTTAGGTCTCCGCCGAATTCATCTCGGACCGACCGAGTTGTAGAAATCGGTCTCACCGATTTGGCTTAGGCCAGAGCACATGCATTTTCGGTCTGACCGAAAATTGCAAATCGGTGTGACCGAGTTCGATCTCTGTGAAACCCTAGCAGTCTCGGTACCACCGAACTGTGACTCGGTCTGACCGAGTTCACTAGTTTAGGTTCCAAAAGCTGCTTCGGTATCACCGAGTTTACAAATCGGTAGATCCAAAATGCTTTCTGTGAAGAACTAAAACTAAGTTTTTAAGTCATCTTTTTTGCAAAACTCCTGTACTTTGTGATGCTCATCTACTCTACCTCATCTATAATCTATTCACAGGGTCTGCTGACTGTTTGCCTGCAAGATGTCTGACCAAAGTGACAGCCAGAACAAGTCTGAACAATAGGTGCAGATGAGTGAGGGTTCTGATCCCTCTAGCAGCTATGATGAAGGCAGCAGGAGCACACTAAGCAACTTGCCAAAGGCAGCTACCAGGACAAGGAAGAAGAGAACTTCTGATTCAGAGGATGAAGACTATGTGGCTGTTGAAGATGAAGCCACTTCAAAGAAAAAGGTGCTGAAGAAAGAGTATGGCACAGCTGCTGCAACAAAGCCTGGACTGAAAACAAAGGCTCCAGCAAGAAGACAGCCCATGTCAAAACCAAGAAAAGTTGCCACAGGTGAAACTATGAAATTCACCATTGAGTCTGAAGAAGAAGAAGCAGCTGGTGAGGATAAGAAGAAGAAGAGGGCCAGAACCACTACTTCTTGGCAAGCCCTCAATGAGGAAAGATTCAAAAGAGGAAGAGGAAGAGGATGCTGCACCAGCACCCAAAGCACAAAAGCTCATGGGAGATGCAATTAGATCAGGGGCTGCTCCATCTAAGCCCAAATCTGCTCCCAAGGCTGCTGCTCCAGCTCCAAAGCCTAAACCCAAGAGAAGCACTAGAAACATCCCTGCTGAGGAAAAGAACAAGGCCCCAGTGCCTGAAGCTGCTGAAGAAGATGAACCTCAAGTGTTGAGGAAGCTGAAACCAAAGATCCCTGACCACAATGATGCACACCCAGTTGCAGAAAACATGAAAATCAGGAAGGATGCAGGATTGAGACTATGGAGACAGTCTGATCCATATGCTATCAGGAGAAGAACTGTTGTGGACTACAGGTTTCACACTAAGGAACAACAAGACTTCTATGAGACAGTTCTGCTTGACAAGAAGCCCATTGTGTGTGACATGAGATGGGTTGACTGGGAGTTCATCAAGGAGAATGAAGATCACTTCCCTGGTGTGCTTGATAGCTTCAAGGCATGTGGAGTTGACACATTTGTTGCCCAGAAGCTCACTAAGTGGAATGATGAGCTCATCATGCAGTTTTACTCCACTGCCCACTTCTATCCAGATGGAAGGATAGTATGGATGTCTGAGGGTACTAGGTACCAGTCTACAGTTGATGAGTGGGCCAAGCTTATCAATGCTCCTGAGGAACATGAGGATGACTTGGATATTTATGCAGAGAAGAAGAAAGACTACAACACAATGGCCAACATGTACAAAGAGATCCCAGATGATGCTTTGGATACACATAAGTTTTGATCTGTTCACTTCTTGTTGTCTGGTCTGCCAACTATCAACTGGATTCTAAGGCACACACTGTTACCCAAGTCAGGTGATCACAAGATGATCAGAGGACATGCTATAAACTTGCTACATATATTTGATGTCCCACAGAAGTTCAAGGTCATGAGTTTGATTGTTGAGACAATCAAGAAGACTGCTGCTGATCAGAAGAGAAGTTGTGGGTATGCCCCAGACATTCAGGAGCTCATCAACTCAAAAATGGGCACATGCACATATCTTTTGGATAAGGAGCACCTGGCCATATACCCTGAATTTGAGAACAACACAGTGGTGATGAATGAGAATGAGCCATCTTCAGCTCAAGCACATGAGAAGAGAGAGAAGGCTAAGGCTGAGAAAGCTGCAAAGATGCCAACTGTAGAAGAGGCATCTCAGATATTCTTGAAGAGCAAGCAAGACCAGCTTCGATATCTGATCCAATCCACCCCGAGGATTGAGAAGGGCTTGGCCACCCTGACCAAGAACCAGGATAGTTTGGAGAGGATCATTGAGCAGAAATTCTATGACCTTGATGTCAAGGTAACAGAGATAAAAACTGCAGTTGAGCAACTTCAGGAGGAAGCAGAGGAGAAGAAGGGCAAGTCTACCACAGATGCTTTTGCTAGAGTGCCCAGAGGACAGAGGTCTGCTACAGTGCCAATTCCTGACATAAGAGCAACAACATCAGCACCAGCAGCTATAGCTCCAGTTCCACCTCCAGCAGCTACTCCACCAGCTCCAGCTACTTCATCTGAAGCTTTCGTTCTTGGAGTTCTCTCAACACCTCCTACCGAAGACCAAGCCTGAGAGTCATTTAGCACTATGCCTTTTTGAACTTTTTGGTAACTTGTTGCCAAAGGGGGATAAAAATGTATAGATCATAGGCTTCGAGAGAGAGTGTTGCTTTTTTATCTCTCTTGCTATTTTGGTTGAAACTTTATTGTGTGCTTGTGTGATATACTTGTGAGATACTTGTTTGATCATGTGTTTGATCATATGCTACCTTAATGCTTGTTGGATGATATCATCTTTCATATCCTCTTATGATCATTCACTTGTTTTGGTGATGAGTGTTTTTTTCTCTATCATTTTGAGCACTCCAAGATGTATGTGACATGGAAGAGTAACTCATGATCCTAATCGATTGTGCATTTGCATTCAAAAGCAAACCTTAAATAATGCACAAATTTAGGGGGAGCTCTTGCTTATCACATAATTCTCAAAGCGACGATGCCTTTCAATCTTATTATCATTTGTCGAAGCTTTGATCTATATGCTGTCATCAATTACCAAAAAGGGGGAGATTGAAAGTGCAACTATCCCTGGGTGGTTTTGGTAATTCCTAACAACATATAGCTCATTGAGCTAATGCTATTCCAAGATAAATATTTTAGGAAAGCTCAATGATTGGCATGGCATGGATTAGAAAGTGGACCCTTCAAAATGCTAAGGACAGAAGATTGGCTCAAGCTCAAAGCACAAGACTCTACATTTTCTATTTTAGTGATCCAAGATCACATTGAGTCTATAGGAAAAGCCAATACTATTAAGAAGGGATGAGGTGTTGCTTAATGAGGTTCTTGCTCAAAATGCTTAGTGATATGCTCCAAAAAACCTCCACTACTTTCTCATATCCACATATGTCCCAAACCAAAAGTCCAACTCGGCCCCACCGAAATTTCATATCCGGAGCCACCAAGTTCAGTTGACATAGCCACAGCTAGAAACCCTAGTCTTTTCGGTCTCACCGATAGGGATCTCGGTCTCACCGAGATGGGATTGCAAACTCTCTGTTTCCCTTCATAACGTTTCGGTCAAACCGAGATGAGCGATCAGTCCCACTGAGATTGCAATGCAAACTCTCTGTTTCCTTTTCGTAACGTTTCGGGCCAACCGAGATGAGCGAATCGGTCCCACCGAGTTTGCCTGACCAACTCTCTGTTTGTCTATTACCAAAATCGGTCTCACCGAGTTTGTGTAATCGGTCTCACCGAGATTACGTTATGCCCTAACCCTAATGAAATCGGTCCCACTGAGTTGACATGTTGGTCCCACCGAGAATCCTAACGTTCACATTTTGAACTAAATCGGTCTGACCGAGTTTCATGATTCGGTCCCACCGAGTTTGGTGATTTGTGTGTAACGGTTAGATTTTGTGTGGAGGCTATATATACCCCTCCACCCACTCTTCATTCGTGGGGGAGAGCCATCAGAACATGCCTACACTTCCAACACATATTTTCTGAGAGAGAACCACCTACACTTGTGTTGACGTCAAGATATTCCATTCCAACCACATAAATCTTGATCTCTAGCCTTCCCCAAGTTGCTTTCCACTCAAATCTTCTTTCCACCAAATCCAAATCATGTGAGAGAGAGTTGAGTGTTGGGGAGACTATCATTTGAAGCACAAGAGCAAGGAGTTCATCATCAACACACCATTTGTTACTTCTTGGAGAGTGGTGTCTCCTAGATTGGCTAGGTGTCACTTGGGAGCTTCCGTCAAGATTGTGGAGTTGAACCAAGGAGTTTGTAAGGGCAAGGAGATCACCTACTTCGTGAAGATCCTAGTGAGGCAAGTCCTTCATGGGCGACGACCATGGTGGGATAGACAAGGTTGCTTCTTCGTGGACCCTTCGTGGGTGGAGCCCTCCGTGGACTCGCGCAAACATTACCCTTCGTGGGTTGAAGTCTCCATCAACGTGGATGTACGATAGCACCACCTATCGGAACCATGGATAAAAAATCTCCGTGTCAACATTGCGTTTGCTCCCTCAAACTCCTCCCTTTACCTTCATATGCAATGGTTTTACATTCCGCTGCTATACTCTTAGAATTGCATGTGTAGGTTGATTGCTTGACTTGTGCTAAGTTGCTAAAATCTGCCAAGAACTAAAATTGGGAAAATCCTAGATTTTTATTTGGTCAAGTAGTCTAATCACCCCCCTCTAGACATACTTTCGATCCTACAAGAACATCTCGGAAAAATTTAGAGCCGGGTGGCGAGAAGCCCCGATTCATGTGATCGGTGAAAACAATGACCTCATCATCCTTTGGCTGAGGTCGTTCTTCGTCTGGATTGGGTATGCGCCAATACATGACATTTTTTGCTCGTAAATAGCCAATCTTGACAAAGTCTTTGAGCATGTTCTCAGTGACAATGGAGGGAACCCAATTACATGAGGTGACTGTCTTCGGCGGCATTGTGAAGAAAGAAGCCTACAAGAAAGAAAAGTTTTGCCGTTTTAAGTTGATTCATTAAGCTGGAAGTAAGATGTTGCAGTATATTCAGAGTGGTGGCTTAAATGGGGCCTAATGATATATGGCTAGTAATAACCGGTGATGTAAGCCGCCATAATCAAGTTGGTATCTGTCAAGAGTGAAATCTGCTAAGTGTTGAATAAACAAGTTTTACAAACTGGAGCAGGTGATTTGGATCTAGCGTTGTGTGGAAAAGGAAAATAAAATATTGCGGAAGTGGAGGAACTAGGACATTGGCGAGATTTCTCCATCTAAAGGGTATGTTCAGTGATTAAGGCAAAGGATAGAAACAGGTTCCGCATATTTTAATGTAACATCCCAAATTTTCAATTTTATGTTATACATAGATCATCATTGCATATCATGTTTTATTGCATTTTGACAAATCCTCGATAAATCCTAAGCAACTCAAGGACCCTCGGAGAGAGTTGGGGATTTTCTCGAATTTTCATATTTGATTTTCATCAAATAATAAGACGAGGATTTTGGTTTTAATTATTTTCTCTCCGGAAAAATATTTCATTTCAAAAATAAATGAGAGGAGAAAATATGACTTCTCCAAAACAATTGAAATACTGGAGGTAAAATGTTAAAATCATTTATTGGAATTTATTTGGATTTTATTTGCAATTTTTATTGCATTAAAAATATTGCATGTTTTCAAAATATTTATTTTGTGTTAAAAAATGTTCACCCTATTCTAGATTTTCTAACTAGACGGGGAAAATTTATTTTATATTTTTTGGACTTTTATTTATTTTTCTACGAATATTTTTCCGTGGAACGTTTAAAAAAAACGCGCGCGCCCGCCGGGCCGAGCCCAGCCGCGCCAGGCCGCCGGCCCACCCCGCGCCCCTCTCCTTCCCCAGCACGCGCCGCCGCCGCCGTGTCCGGCTTGGACACGGGAGAGCCCCGCCGCCGGAGCTTGCCCCCTCCTCCAAGCCGAGCTCTCCCCCCCCCATTTATATACCCTGCACCCCCCCTCTTCTCTCACCTCGCCCGCCGCCGCCCGCACCCGCCGAGCGCCGCCGCCGCACTTGCCCGCCGCCGCCGCCCGCACGGGAGCCGCCGCCGCCGCCCCTCGCCCTCCCCCGAGCCCCGCACCCCCGCCGCCCTCGCCGCCTCTCACCGGAGCCGGCCAAGCCCCGCCGGAGCACGCCCCCGACGAGGTAGCCGCACCTCGCCTCGTTGCCGGTTTTTGTTTTAAAAAAAACCCTAGATCGGTTTTTTTCGGTTTTATTATTTTGCGAGCGTTCACCGAACCGTTCGTTTTAACGAACGCGTTCGTCTGTTTTTCTCTGTTAACGAACGTCCGTTCTTTAACCGTTCGTCCGTTTTTCTTTTTCGTCTGATTTTTCTGCGATTATCTCAGATTCGATTTCTGATCGAATCTTCGTTTCTGTTTAACTTCTCGCTCGTTTATCGGAATCAGGCGATTCAAGCGCCTAGAGTTTCGTCTCGAAATTCTCTTTCCGTTTAATCTACTCAAACAAGTTTTTGCTACTGTAAAATTTGACCTAGATCCAGATTAGTTAACGAAGCTTGTTTCTTTCGCCGTTTGACTTTCGTTGCTTCTTTCGAGTTGATTCTTTTTGCAAACCGGAGTTCTTAAGTTGAACTTTCTGGTTGGATCTTTCATTCGAGTTTTACCTGTGCATTAGATGAGTACTGATTTTATGCTTGTTTGTTTGCGATAGAGTACCCGGAGTGTGCCGCTTGTTACTTCGAATCGCTAGGTTTTGCGGATCATCAGCAAGGCAAGTAACACTTTGATCATATACCTTCCATACCCAGTTTTTATTGCATTAGATCTATTTTTTTCCTCAAACACTTGCATGATTAGGATCTAATTAAACTGTGGGTTCTGGGAAGTAGTTGAGGTAGTACCTATTAACCGTTTTATTTTCAAACCCTTGGGAGTTACTTCTACGTTTGCTATTATATTGCCATGCTATGCTCGTAGACGTGGATTGGGTTTGAGAGATTTCCATGATAGATGTGAGATTGTTAATTAATGGTTTACTTAAGGTGGCAACTAAAACTCACATCTGGGTGGATTGAGGTACCTGGGTATTCCAGGATTGCCTGTTTTTCTTTTGGACCGCCACCCAGGTTCAAAGGGATCATAAGATTATTCATGCTGGAAACTTCCGTGTGCAGCCGCAAGCTATTATGGGCTCTAGCATAGTTGACTAAGTTGTGTGAACTCTTACAGTGGTAGACTAGCAGATGTAGGGGAAAGTAGGTGTAACTGTCTACCCATACGTAAGGTGCAAACACTTCTGAAAGACTGTGTCTCGGTCATCCGTTACTCAAACACCATGTAGTGCGAGTAATCCAATGGAGGAGATCGAGTCTTGTGGGGAAAAGTGCACAAACCTCTGCAGAGTGTACAAACTAATCATGGTTAGCCGTGTCCCCGGTTATGGACAACTTGAGTATCTAGTACTTGGATTATCATGTGAATCTCATCACCATGTTACTTCTAATTAATTTTGTTGGGTTATTGATGACATTTAATTGGGATTGAGATGCTGTCAACCATCTCAATGTTTCACAACCACCATGATAGTTAAATAAAATTTATTCCTTTGAAGTAGGATAAAATTGGCTTTTCGCAAAACTATAACCATAGAGCTTTCCACCAGCCATATATGCATGTAGTATAGCATTATTATTTGTTCATTATTCTCTATGTGTTACATTACCAGCATATTCTATGTGCTGACCCATTTTCGGGCTGCAACGTTTCATGTTGCAGACTTTTCAGACGACGAGTAAGGTGCCTTAGGTCGTGGTCTTATACTCAGTGATGCCGCTGGAGTTGATGGACTCACTTATCTTCCAAGTCTTCCGCTGTTATCGTATTTAGATGGCCTTAAGCCATGTTTATCATACTTATTCTCTTTGGAGATATTCGATGTAATAAGTGTGTGATTGCTACTCTGTTATAAATCCTCCATTTGTACTGTGCGTGTCAGCATTACTGATCCATGGATAACACTGGTGCACAGCAGCACAGACCATTTGAGGTCTGGTCGCTACAAAGTTGGTATCAGAGCACACGCTGACTGTAGGACACGACCACTAAGCTTAAGCCCTAGAAAGCTTCTCTCTTCTCATTTCTGACCCCTCTCCACTTTCTACTCTTTTAGGAATGGCGGATGCAAGGAGCAAGTTCATGCAACCAGATGAAGACACGCCGTTTGGACGACACTTGAAGGAAGTCACTAAGTACTTGAACATAGGAATACCAAGCATCACCGGAACCTACAACGCCACATTACCTGAAGAGGAGAGCTGGAAGATTCAAGTTCACATTCCAGGAAGGACGTTTGCGCCAGTTACTGAACCCATAAGATTGGTTTTCGAAGCACCAACCTGGAGTTTAGGGAAGAGCATGGCCGCTCACATCGCCATGGGACGCATTGGAGAAGTCTATCACCAGGAGCTTAAGAATACAATTTACCAAATTTGTGGACGCCGAGACGCGCAATGGGAGATGATCAGAACCAAGAAGGATGGATCAATTGCAGCTTTCATCCAGGAGCAGAACCAACACATTCGTCGCCAGGAGAACCAGATGTGCACGGACATGGAAGAACTGAAGAAGGCATTAACCAAGATCAAGGAGCTCCAAGAAGAACTCAAGGCTACACGCGAGGATTATATGGAGGAAATCATCGCACTAGTAGGGAAGAATGACGACCTGGAGAAGAAGATTGGAGTATTCATGGGAAATCCAGTGCCAAAAGCAGAAGTCGACGAATGCACTTGTCCGGATAACTACATCATCATCGACGACACCGACTCGGAACCAAGTGAAGATGACTTCGTTGATGAAGCTGGAGCGGACATCATGGAGTCTTCAACGGATTAGAATTATTATTGGACCACCATATCAGTAGTAGTTTCCCCCATTTAATAGTATAGTTCCAGCACTTTGTAACGCTAGTTAGATCGATTGTTTTGCCTTGTTTGAATTGATTGAGTGATATTGATTGAATTTGTCTCATGAGCATATGGGTAGTGTTTTCTCTCTAGACCTCATTCTATTCTTAACTCTCATCTTTTCTAAACCTATCAGATGCCTCCGAGACGCGACACCGGATTTGTTTTCCCACCAGAGATCACCCAGTTGATTCAGCAACAGAATGCCCTGATGCAAGTGTTAGTGCAGAACCAAGGCAACAACAACAACAACAACAACAACCCACCGCCACCAGCACCTGTTGATCACTTAGCCCGTTTCTTAAGGCTAAACCCGCCGGTGTTTTCCAGTAGCACCGAGCCGATTGTTGCGGATGATTGGCTCCGCAAAGTTGGAAGGGAGTTGACCACTGCAGGATGCACAGATGCGGAAAGAGTGCGTTTTGCCGCGTATTAGCTTGATGGACCCGCAGCATCATGGTGGGAGAATTATACAGCCACGCACCCTATTGACACTGTCACATGGGACCAGTTTCAGCAAGCTTTCCGTACAGCTCATGTTTCAGCAGGAGCTATGGCTATGAAGAAGCGTGAGTTTCGCAACCTACGCCAAGAAGGACGCACCATAGGCCAGTATGTGGAGGAATTCAGTAAGTTAGCACGTTATGCACCAGATGACATTGCTACAGATGCTGCCAAGCAGGAGAAGTTTTTGGAAGGACTGAATGATGAGCTGAGTATGCAGTTGATGGTAGCAACTTTCAACAACTACCAGGAGCTGGTAGATAGAGCTCTCATGATTGAAGGAAAGCAACAGCAGATTGAAAATCGTAAGAGGAAGTATGGACAAGGGAAGTATAACTCAGGAGCTCAACAGAAGCCTCGTTTTGCCCCGAAGCCGGGAGGACAGTTTCAGCATACCCATGGAGGAGGTAGTTCGCACAACCATAATGGCTCTAAAAATGGTAATGGGAATGGAGGAAGCAACGGACAGAACCGCACCAACCCATCTACCCCAGCCAAGAGGGACCTGAGCCAAGTCACTTGCTTTAAGTGCCAGAAGAATGGACATTATGCCAATGAATGTCCTGAAGCCCAAAATGGAAATGGCAATGGAAGCTCTGGGAAGAAGCCGAACCCGTTCAACAAAGGACACGTGAACCACGTGAGCGTGGAGGAGGTTGAAGCTCAGGCTGATGCAGTAATAGGTAAGTTTTTGGTTAAGTCATTTACTGCAACCGTTCTTTTCGATACTGGTGCATCGCATTCATACATATCAAGGGGATTTGTGAATAAGTTTAAGCTGTCCACCAAAGTTCTCAGAACCCCAATTTTAGTAACCTCGCCAGGAGCAGAGTATATGGCAACCCAAGGATGTTTTCAGATACCATTGGCCATTGGTAGGCATGTTTTCCCCTCAGACCTCATAGTTTTGGAGTCGCAAGGTTTGGATGTGATTTTGGGAATGGATTGGCTATCATTGTATGGAGGAAACATCGATTGTGCCAGCAAGACGATTTTGCTTACCACCCCAGAAGGAAAAAGGATCAAGTATGTATCCCGGCATATGCCGAAGAGGACTCAAGTAAATTCCTTATCAGGAGTTGTACAGGAGGAAGTACCAGTGGTGAAGGACTATCCGGATGTATTTCCAGAAGAGTTGCCAGGCATGCCACCAGATAGAGACATTGAGTTCTTGATTGAACTTTTGCCAGGCACAGGGCCAATATCTAAGACACCGTACAGGATGCCCGCAAAAGATTTGGAGGAAATTAAGAAGCAGATCAAGGAGTTACTGGATAAAGGCTATATTCGCCCAAGTTCGTCACCTTGGGGGTCACCAGTACTTCTAGTGGAGAAGAAAGATGGATCGCTCAGGATGGTTGTTGATTACCGAGGATTGAATGAAGTGACCATCAAAAACAAGTACCCGCTGCCGATGATCAATGCTTTGTTTGACCGCTTACAAGGAGCTAAAGTATTTTCCAAGATCGATCTACGATCAGGATACCATCAGTTAAAGATTTGAGAGCAGGATATACCCAAGACGGCATTTACCACCAGATATGGATTGTATGAGTATACCGTTATGTCATTTGGTCTGACTAACGCGCCGGCCTATTTTATGAACCTGATGAACAAAGTGTTTATGGAATTTCTGGATAAGTTCGTCGTGGTGTTCATTGATGATATTTTAATCTTTTCCAAGGATGAGGAAGAGCATGAGGAGCATTTGCGATTGGTACTTGAGAAGCTCAGAGAACACCAGTTATACGCCAAGTTCAGCAAATGTGAATTTTGGTTGAAGGAAGTTGGATTCCTTGGACATGTTATTTCTGGAGAAGGAATAGCAGTAGACCCTGCCAAGGTTGACACAGTGACAAGTTGGGAATCACCCACGACAGTTGGAGAAATCCGAAGTTTTCTTGGACTCGCAGGATACTACCGAAGATTCATCGAGAATTTCTCGAAGATTGCTAAGCCCATGACTGAGCTATTGAAGGACACCAAATTCAATTGGACTGAGGAATGTGAAGCTAGTTTCCAAGAGTTGAAGAAACGATTGGTTACATCACCAGTGTTGATCCTGCCAGATCAACGCAAGGATTATGAAGTTTATTGCGACGCTTCTCGTCGAGGACTTGGAGCAGTGCTTATGCAGGAAGGAAGAGTTGTGTCATATGCTTCACGACAACTTAAACCCCATGAGAAGAATTATGCCACGCATGATTTGGAGTTAGCAGCCGTGGTGCATGCGTTGAAGACATGGAGACATTTTCTCATCGGAAACCATTGTGAGGTGTACACTGATCACAAGAGTTTGAAGTATATTTTCACGCAGAAGGAGTTAAATCTCAGACAGAGGAGATGGTTGGAGCTCATTAAAGATTATGATATGAGATTGCATTATCACCCTGGAAAGGCTAACGTAGTAGCAGACGCGTTGAGCCGCAAGAGTCATGTCAACACCCTCATGACATGAGAGTTACCTCAGGAGTTAGCCGAGGACCTTCACGAGCTATGTTTGGAGATAGTCCCAAGAGGCTATTTAGCGACACTGGAGATTCAGTCTACCTTGATGGAAAGGATCAGAGAGGCTCAGAAGACAGACAAGGAGATTGAAGAGATAAAGGAGAAGATGAGCAAAGGAAAAGCCAAGGGATTTCGTGAGGATGAGCATGATACCTTATGGTTTGAGGACCGCGTATATGTGCCAAATGATCCGGAGATCAGGAAGTTGATTTTGCAAGAAGCCCATGATTCACCGTACTTGATTCACCCAGGGAATACCAAGATGTAATTGGATTTGAAGAATACTTTCTGGTGGACCGGAATGAAGAAGGATATTGCAGAGTATGTAGCAGTTTTGTGATGTATGTCAGAGAGTGAAGGCAGAGCATCAGAAGCCAGCAGGATTGCTACAACCATTGCCGATACCCGAATGGAAGTGGGATAAAATAGGCATGGATTTTATCACGGGATTACCCAGGACTCGTTCAGGCTATGACTCAATATGGGTTGTAGTCGACCGTTTGACGAAAGTGGCTCATTTTATTCCAGTAAAGACCACTTACACCAGTACTAAGTTGGCAAAGATATACATGACAAGGATCGTATGTTTGCATGGAGTCCCAAGGACCATTGTATCAGACAGAGGAACCCAATTTACCTCGAAGTTTTGGAAGTAGTTACATGAAACATTGGGAACCAGGCTGGAATTTAGTACAGCTTTTCACCCACAGACAGATGGACAGACCGAGAGAGTCAACCAGATTTTGGAGGACATGTTGAGAGCTTGTGCACTAGATTATGGATCTAGTTGGGACGACAATTTGCCATATGCGGAGTTTTCTTATAACAACAGTTATCAGACCAGTTTGAAGATGGCCCCTTTCGAAGCCTTGTACGGAAGGAGGTGTAGAACACCGTTGTTATGGGACGAAGTTGGAGACCGTCAGTTGTTTGGACCAGATTTGATTAAGGAGTCTGAACAGAAAGTGAGGTTGATTCACGATAGGCTCAAGGTAGCCCAGTCCAGGCAAAAGAGTTATGCTGATTCTAAACGAAAAGAGACAGTTCACGAAGTCGGAGACCGAGTGTATCTTCGAGTATCACCACTTCGAGGACTGAAGCGCTTTGGAGTTAAGGGAAAGTTAGCGCCCCGTTTTATCGGACCATACAGAGTTGTGGAACGTATGGGAGAAGTTGCCTACAAGCTGGAATTGCCCGAAGGATTGTCTGGAGTTCATGATGTATTTCACGTTTCCCAGTTGAAGAAGTGTCACGCAGAGATGGCTGAGATACCACTGAAAGATACTGTGCCACTGGAAGCAATTCAGCTGGAAAGTGATTTGACCTATGAGGAGAAACCAGTTAAGATTCTTGAGTATGCCAGCCGAGTTACTCGCAGCAAGGTTATCAAGTTTTGCAAAGTCCAGTGGAGTCACCACACGGAGGATGAAGCCACCTGGGAGCGAGAGGAAGATCTACGGAAGGACCACTCCCACCTGTTTTCTAGCCAACACGAATCTCGAGGGCGAGATTCATCTTAAGGGGGGTAGGTTTGTAACATCCCAAATTTTCAATTTGGTATGTTATACATAGATCATCATTGCATATCATGTTTTATTGCATTTTGACAAATCCTCGATAAATCCTAAGCAACTCAAGGACCCTCGGAGAGAGTTGGGGATTTTCTTGAATTTTCATATTTGATTTTCATCAAATAATAAGACGAGGATTTTGGTTTTAATTATTTTCTCTCCGGAAAAATATTTCATTTCAAAAATTAGTGAGAGGAGAAAATATGACTTCTCGAAAACAATTGAAATACTGGAGGTAAAATGTTAAAATCATTTATTGGAATTTATTTGGATTTTATTTGCAATTTTTATTGCATTAAAAATATTGCATGTTTTCAAAATATTTATTTTGTGCTAAAACAATGTTCACCCTATTCTAGATTTTCTAACTAGACGGGGAAAATTTATTTTATATTTTTTGGACTTTTATTTATTTTTCTACGAATATTTTTCCGCGGAACGTTTTTTTATAAATAAAAAAACGCGCGCGCCCGCCGGGCCGAGCCCAGCCGCGCCAGGCCGCCGGCCCACCCCGCGCCCCTCTCCTTCCCCAGCACGCCGCCGCCGCCGTGTCCGGCTTGGACACGGGAGAGCCCCGCCGCCGGAGCTTGCCCCCTCCTCCAAGCCGAGCTCTCCCCCCCTTTATATACCCTGCACCCCCCTCTTCTCTCACCTCGCCCGCCGCCGCCCGCAACCGCCGAGCGCCGCCGCCGCACTTGCCCGCAGCCGCCGCCCGCACGGGAGCCGCCGCCGCCGCCCCCTCGCCGCCCCTCGCCCTCCCCCGAGCCCCGCACCCCCGCCGCCCTCGCCGCCTCTCGCCGGAGCCGGCCAAGCCCCGCCGGAGCACGCCCCCGACGAGGTAGCCGCACCTCGCCTCGTTGCCGGTTTTTGTTTAAAAAAAAACCCTAGATCGGTTTTTTTTCGGTTTTATTATTTTACGAGCGTTCACCGAACCGTTCGTTTTAACGAATGCGTTCGTCGGTTTTTCTCTGTTAACGAACGTCCGTTCTTTAACCGTTCGTCCGTTTTTCTTTTTCGTCGGATTTTTCTGCGATTATCTCAGATTCGATTTCTGATCGAATCTTCGTTTCTGTTTAACTTCTCGCTCGTTTATCGGAATCAGGCAATTCAAGCGCCTAGAGTTTCGTCTCGAAATTCTCTTTCCGTTTAATCTACTCAAACAAGTTTTTGCTACTGTAAAATTTGACCTAGATCCATATTAGTAAACGAAGCTTGTTTCTTTCGCCGTTTGACTTTTGTTGCTTCTTTCGAGTTGATTCTTTTTGCAAACCGGAGTTCTTAAGTTGAACTTTCTGGTTGGATCTTTCGTTCGAGTTTTACCTGTGCATTAGATGAGTACTGATTGTATGCTTGTTTGTTTGCGATAGAGTACCCGGAGTGTGCCGCTTGTTACTTCGAATCGCTAGGTTTTGCGGATCATCAGCAAGGCAAGTAACACTTTGATCATATACCTTCCATACCCAGTTTTTATTGCATTAGATCTATTTTTTTTTCCTCAAACACTTGCATGATTAGGATCTAATTAAACTGTGGGTTCTGGGAAGTAGTTGAGGTAGTACCTATTAACCGTTTTATTTTCAAACCCTTGGGAGTTACTTCTACGTTTGCTATTATATTGCCATGCTATGCTCGTAGACGTGGATTGGGTTTGAGAGATTTCCATGACAGATGTGAGATTGTTAATTAATGGTTTACTTAAGGTGGCAACTAAAACTCACATCTGGGTGGATTGAGGTACCTGGGTATTCCAGGATTGCCTGTTTTTCTTTTGGACCGCCACCCAGGTTCAAAGGGATCATAAGATTATTCATGCTGGAAACTTCCGTGTGCAGCCGCAAGCTATTATGGGCTCTAGCATAGTTGACTAAGTTGTGTGAACTCTTACAGTGGTAGACTAGCAGATGTAGGGGAAAGTAGGTGTAACTGTCTACCCATACGTAAGGTGCAAACACTTCTGAAAGACTGTGTCTCGGTCATCCGTTACTCAAACACCATGTAGTGCGAGTAATCCAACGGAGGAGATCGAGTCTTGTGGGGAAAAGTGCACAAACCTCTGCAGAGTGTACAAACTAATCATGGTTAGCCGTGTCCCCGGTTATGGACAACTTGAGTATCTAGTACTTGGATTATCATGTGAATCTCATCACCATGTTACTTCTAATTAATTTTGTTGGGTTATTGATGACATTTAATTGGGATTGAGATGCTGTCAACCATCTCAATGTTTCACAACCACCATGATAGTTAAATAAAATTTATTCCTTTGAAGTAGGATAAAATTGGCTTTTCGCAAAACTGTAACCATAGAGCTTTCCACCAGCCATATATGCATGTAGTATAGCATTATTATTTGTTCATTATTCTCTATGTGTTACATTGCCAGCATATTCTATGTGCTGACCCGTTTTCGGGCTGCAACGTTTCATGTTGCAGACTTTTCAGACGACGAGTAAGGTGCCTTAGGTCGTGGTCTTATACTCAGTGATGCCGCTGGAGTTGATGGACTCACTTATCTTCCAAGTCTTCCGCTGTTATCGTATTTAGATGGCCTTAAGCCATGTTTATCATACTTATTCTCTTTGGAGATATTCGATGTAATAAGTGTGTGATTGCTACTCTGTTATAAATCCTCCATTTGTACTGTGCGTGTCAGCATTACTGATCCAGGGATGACACTGGTGCACAGCAACACAGACCATTTGAGGTATGGTCGCTACATTTAAAGACTAGTTTTGTATCAAAGTAAGGATTAAGCAGAAGCGGGACGAAGAACGATGATGAACTCATAAGAACTGCAAAAACCCTAATGGAGATCTATGATGGAGAAGATAAGGTGCTTACCGGATCCGATGAGCAGTAGAGAGGCACCGCAGTTTTTCTCTGGTCCCGTTCAGGTCGATGCAGCGGCCGAGGTCGAGGAAGACGATGAGCTTCGCGGCGGCGGTGGTGCTCAGATGTGCAGATGCGTCGCGGAGAAAGGTTGAAGATGAGAAGAAGAAGGGGGAGAATGGAAAGGCTGTCGGGCCCTATTTATAAGGAAAGGGTCAGTAGGCGGGCGCGAGAAACGAGGAGGCCAAAGAATGATTATCCAGCCGTTTGGATGCCTTGATTTTTGGGATGGTTAATTAAAGATAAGGATCTGTTAAGATATGCTGTGTATTGTGCGAAATTAATGATAGATGATGGCATGGCGGGTTTCCGTAATTCTAGGAGATGACGTCATGGCGGGTTACAATATCTTGTGAGAACAAGTGAAGAAGGATTTTTCCTAAGTGTTGAAGATTGACATGAACAAGTTAAAATCAACCTGGGGCCTAATGTTGGGGATATAACTATTGGGTTAACCCGCCCAGGAGGGGCCCGGTTAAGCCACGGCAGTCTATCAAGACAAAGCACATAGAGAGGCTGAAGATGGCGGTTCACTATGAAGACTCGTTAAAAGGCCCAGAGCCCAGAGGCGGCTTAAAACCCATAAGTGTAAACCGCCATATATGTATGACTTGTATTGTAAGGTATGTGTATTTGGTCACCGAGCCGGACACGTTGTTATGAACCGGCCGGGACTCCGTAAGCCGCTGGGCGTTAACCTAAGTATATAAAGGGACGACTCAGCGGCGGCTTAGGGCAAGAGACAACAGATCGAAAGCTAGGTCAAGCATATTCGCTCCCTGGTAATCGAGGCATAAGCAATACCACCTCAAACTGGATTAGGCCTTTACCTTCACCGCAAGGGGCCGAACCAGTATAAACTCATGTGTCCTTTGTCCCGTTTAACCCCTTTAAGCTAACCTAGTGCGATGGCTCCACGACTAAGTCCTCACCCTAGGACATCTGCCGTGACAATTCCACAACAGCCCGGGAATTGTCTTTTTCATCCCTTGCATATTATAGTTCATCACGAAGCCTTTATAGCTTGGTGGCAGTGATTGAAGAACTCTGTCAATGACACTATCATCAGGAAGATTAACTCCCAACTGAGTCAAGTGGTTATGATATCCAGACATTTTGAGTATATGTTCACTGACAAAACTATTCTCCTCCATCTTGCAGCTATAGAACTTGTTGGAGACTTCATATCTCTCAACTCGGACATTTGCTTGAAATATTAACTTCAACTCCTGGAACATCTCATATGCTCCATGACGTTCAAAACGTCTTTGAAGTCCCGATTCTAAGCCGTAAATCATGGCACACTAAACTATCGAGTAGTCATCAACTTTGCTCTGCCTGACGTTCATAACGTCCGGAGTTGCTCCTGCAGCGGGTCTTGCACCTAGCGGTGCTTCCAGGACGTAATTCTTCTGTGCAGGAATGAGGACAATCCTCAAGATATGGACCCAGTCCGTGTAGTTGGTACCATCATCTTTCAACTTAGCTTTCTCTAGGAACGCATTAAAATTCAAGGGAACGGTAGCATGGGGCATTGATCTACAACAACATAGATATGCAAAAACTATCAGGTACTAAGTTCATGATAAATTAAAGTTCAATTAATCATATTACTAAAGAACTCCCACTTAGATAGACATCCCTCTAGTCATCTAAATGATCACGTGATCCATATACTCTAAACCATGTCCGATCATCACGTGAGATGGAGTAGTTTTCAATGGTGAACATCACTATGTTGGTCATATCTACTATATGATTCACGTTCAACCTTTTGGTCTCAGTGTTCCGAGGCCATATCTGCATATGCTAGGCTCGTCAAGTCTAACCCGAGTATTCTACACGTGCAAAACTGGCTTGCACCCGTTGTATGTGAACGTAGAGCTTATCACACCCGATCATCACGTGGTGTCTCGGCACGACGAACTGTAGCAACGGTGCATACTCAGGGAGAACACTTATAACTTGAAATTTAGTGAGGGATCATCATATAATGCTACCGCCGTACTAAGAAAAATAAGATGCATAAAAGATAAACATCACATGCAATCAAAATATGTGACATGATATGGCCATCATCATCTTGTGCCTTTGATCTCCATCTCCAAAGCACCATCATGATCTCCATTGTCACCGGCTTGACACCTTGATCTCCATCGTAGCATCGTTGTCGTCTCGCCAACTATTGCTTCTACGACTATCGCTACCGCTTAGTGATAAAGTAAATCAATTACATGGCGATTGCATTTCATACAATAAAGCGACAACCATAAGGCTCCTGCCAGTTGCCGATAACTTATACAAAACATGATCATCTCATACAACAATTTATATCTCATCACGTCTTGACCATATCACATCACAACATGCCCTGCAAAAACAAGTTAGACGTCCTCTACTTTGTTGTTGCAAGTTTTACGTGGCTGCTACGGGCTTCTAGCAAGAACCGTTCTTACCTACGCATCAAAACCACAACAATTTTTCGTCAAGTGTGCGGTTTTAACCTTCAACAAGGACCGGCCGTAGTCAAACTCGATTCAACTAAAGTTGGAGAAACAGACACCCGCCAGCCACCTGTGTGCAAAGCATGTCGGTAGAACCAGTCACTACAAAAAAAATACACTTCCATGATGATACGTGTTTATCACAGTAGGTCGCGATTTCTGTCATGCATGTACATCCATGACAAATTTATGACAGAATCAAGATAGTCATACCTGTGCTGTCGTAGAAGTGTTCCATGACATTGCCAAAATTATTATCACGGAAGTGTCCACTTCCATGACGATAAATCGCGCGTCACAGAAGTGCTTTCGTCAAGGGTGACTGGCACGTGGCATCCACCGTAACGGAACGCCGTTAAGCTATCGGGTCGGATTTTGGATCCGATAACCCGTTAATAGCCACGACCAATGCCGATTTTCCACGTGTAAAATTCTCATTGGCTGATGGATCCACGCGTCAGCTCCGCGTTGGCACAGGTGTCACCCATCCAACGGTCGAGATGGGCCTATGATATGTTGACACGTGGATCGGCCCAAAAGTGGCCCACAAGTTTAAATGGGACGGCCCAACCGAAGGCCCATAAGATTTAGCGGACCATAATGGGCCGGCCCAGCTAAAGGCCCACAAAATTTAGCGGACCATAATGGGCCGGCCAAGCTAAAGGCCCACACGATTTTGCAGACCATAATGGGCCGGCCCAGCTAAAGGCCCACAAGATTTTGCGGACCACAATGGGCCGACCCAGCTAAAGGCCCACAAGATTCTGCAGACCATAATGGGCCGGCCCAGCTAAAGGCCCAACATTCTCTGTCAAATCGGCCCGTCAATGGCCTGTCCTAAACATGTCATCAACGCGGCCCATGATCACTTCTGGCCCGTTAACAGTCCGCTAAGTAATTGGGTCGAATTACGGCCCGGTGTATTTCCGGCCTGTTAAAGGTCCGGCTTCATTTGGGCCCATTTACAGGCCATCAAAACTATCGGCCCATAAACGACCGTGAAGGATTTGGGTCATATTCGGCCATGTCTGACATTCGGCCTGTTAGAGGCTCACTATAGCTTTGGGCCACTTTCGGCCTGTTGTCATTTTCGGCCTGTTAACGCCGGACGTAAACCATGGGCCATATGTGGCCCAATGTCATATCGGGCCCATTAACGGCCCATATAAAAATGATGATAATCTAGCCCGACCGAAGTTCCGGCCTGTTAAAGGCCCGTGTATTAGGTCGGCGCATTTACGGCCCGTCCGAATTTCGGCCTGTCAAAGATTCGCATCGTAAATGGGCCACCATTTCGGCCTGCTAAGTCCAGTGGGTTATTTGGCACAATCAGGGCCCAATCTCACTTTCGGTCTATTAAAGGCCCATGTTTTTTATGGGCTTGAGATATTTACACCTGTAAACAGCCTATTTTTACTGAGGGCCCAAATTATGTTTAGGCCTGTTAAAGGCCCACTATGGGCACAGGCCTACCAGAAAAATATGAAAGCTTATGCTGATTTAGGCCCAGATATTTTTAGTGGGCTACATGCCAATTTTGGCCCGTAATCGTTTTTAGCCCAATTGGAATGGGCCCGACGAATGTTGGCATGTTGGGCTCCTACGAAGCTTTCGGCCGAATACATTACTAAGATAAACCTACACTATACAAAAATAGCGTCGTAATTACTGCAGCCTGAGGCAGCATCATAAATGTTGTATCACAACAAAATAAATTCCAACCATACAACAAAAGGCCTGTTGGCATAAAGTTTACAGTCCTTCCAGATAAAAGCACCATCAGATGTATAGAAGCACAGATCATTTGACCTGAGTGCTAATGTTTCAGGCTGTAGAATCTGATGGAGTAGCACGATCTCCACCTTTTTCCGGCATTGCTCTTGAACAACGAAGCGAATGTCTGATAGTCTGGTTTCAAAACCATTCATATCTTGACGACATTTCTCAACCACTATTCTTGTTTCCGAAACAACGTCCATTAGGGATTGGACTTGTGTCTGGAGCACAGATATATCACTCTGTCTAGCAGGAAGATTTTGTTCAGTAGGCGATTTGGATGAGGTTACCTTGACAACCAACCCAGAATTACGCAGGTAGGTGCTTTTTGCACTGTTAGTGGAGAGATACCGACGCACTACAGCAAGAGGTGACATTGTGCCTGTAGTAGCCTAGTCACCTTCAGGTGGTTGTGGCTGTTCAATTGTTTGTTCCATAGCTTCCTGAAAGTTTGAACTTGTAGATTAGTGTACCAGATAAGTTACTAATGAGACAAAAACAAATAAAGTAGGTTAAACGTTTATACATAACTTATTTTGGTGAACTACTGTAATACATTAGCATGTATTGTAGTGCCAACTACATAATAAAATCACTTTCGGAACATATGTCCATGTAGCATGCCTACTGTATTGTCTATTACCTCACATTCGTTGACATCTAAGGATAAAGAGACATGGTTTAAAGTAGGATGAACATAGTATGGCATCATTCATATCATGGGCAAACAGATATAAAACAAACATGTTATTTTATCATTGTGTGCGCACGTGAACATAACAACTAGATTACAGATCAAGACCAAAAGAATATCCTTCATCTCTTTTAAACCATGTAAGGTGAAATGATACGTTAAGACAACTGTGAATAAAAGTGAACAGAGTAACTGACATTGGCTGCAAACCAAGTAGTTAAATGAACACATCACAGTACCAATGAGTTCAAGGCAGGAGGGGTAAGGACTTACAACAGCGGCTTGAACTGGTGTGCTCATGCCCTTCATCTTGCTGGTGTGGCAATCCTTGAAGATTTGCACTGCATTCGGTTCAGGTTCTTTTTGGTCCGCACGGGCTTTCCTCTGTATTTGGAACAAGTCAATATAGATATGATAATATGGCACAAAAAAAGAAGGAAGTAGCAGCTATTTACAAGAGCCTCGCAGTGTGCAATATAGCTACGAGATCCTGTTGTCTGTTGGAATTTCACTTTAGAATGGTTGGTTTTGTTCTTCAAACAGTTAGCCTAGAAGAAGATACACTTGTAAGGCACATACATAAATACAAGTTCAATATGTGGTCTGATCAAATACATATAGCCTACCTGATACTTTGGATCAGACCAGTGTTTAACGAGGGTTGTCCAGTCTTCATCTGTAATATATTCCACTGGAGATGTTTGGATGATTTCATTGTTAGCCTTGCCTTCAAAGTGAGATTTTCTAAGGTGGTACCGATACTGTCGCAGAGCAGACTGAAAAACATGAGTGCATGCGTGTTTAGTTGCATCATCTTTCAGATCCAACTTGAACCTCATCTGTTGAAAAAAGAATGTGAGTCTTATTAGGAGGAAGCTAGAAAGTATGGGACAGAGCAAGACAATATTACTAATTGCGATGAATAACATTACTTACGGATAAATGGTCAAGGAAGGTGTTAAACTGGGTATTGTCTTTCTCATTCCTGTACTGGATCCATGTTGGGAGGATACGTGCATGACACCTAACGGCTGCCTCTGATACTAACTTGGCTGACTCTGTAGCATCACGTGGCCTTTTAAACCTTCCTCAAAATGGATCTCCATTCTTCCTCCTTTAGATTTTGTTAATCTGTCAAGCATTATCCATGATGTCTGTTTCCGCTTGCGCCGTGGTGCTAGTTCAACAACGAATATGGAAAGTGTTAGTGTACATCAAACTGCGAGAGTACATATAAAGGAGCATGCAACTGCAACTTGACTCGGTCAGGTACCTTCTTGGTGTTGATGCTCATGAGGTTCATCTGATCTTGCCAAGTCCTGTTGTGTCAGCAGTGCTTCGGAAGTAGTGTTAGGTGTGAAGGCAGCTTGGGAACTGGCCAGTTCCGGAGCAAACGAACGAGTAACTGGTTGAGATGCTGGTACAGTTGAAGCGGATGCTGCAGCTGGTGGAGCAGGTGATACTGTGTTTGTAGATTTAGCCGGTGGACTTGGACCTTCTACTGCACTATAAGTACCAGCAGAATCTCGACGGCAGAACCTTTTCCGTTTCACCCGACGAGTAACAGCACTCCCTACTATATTATTTTCCTTGCTCTTTTTTGACTTTGCCATGTCAAGCTGTACCCACAACACAAAAGAATAAAATCACTCTTCAGAACTCATTGATGCCTGATACAGACAAGCAATACTTTGATGTAAGACAACCGTATGAGGATGGAATATGTAAGAAAAACAGGACGACATGACATATTCACAGCTACGATGTGCAAACTAAGCAGAAGGATTTTCAAGAAAATAGAAGTAATGCAAGCTAGACACCATATGAAAGATGCAACCAATATTACTTTGCCAAGTTAAAAGTGTCTTGTCATAAGTGGCAATTTGAAAAATTAGAAGCAGTACAACATAGAAATCAATGCAAGATGCAACCACTATCAAACTGCCATGTTAAAAGCGTCCAATCATGAGTGACTGATGCGGGATACAGAACAGCAGTACTTTGATGTAAGAACATGGTATGATAGATAGATGCAGTGTATTCTAGACACAGAAAGCCATGTCATATGCACATGTATAACGTATGAACTCAGCACGTGCAACTTAATCAAAATAGAAGAAATACAGGCTAGACAACATATGCAACATGAAACCAATTATCACACTGTCAACTTAGAGCAAGTACCTGCGATGGTGGAGTATGGGAGATGAACTCATCATGTAGACTTGGGACTTCAACTTCATTAGCAGTAGCAGTGGCAAATCTAGAGAGTCTCTGTTTGCGTCAGTCCGGAGGACCACCAACATCCCCTAACTTACTATTTTCCTTCCTATTTTCTGATATTGCCTTATGAAGTCAAAACCACAAGAAGATGAATAAAATTAGCTCTGCATAACTGGTTGATGCATGATACAGACGAACACTACTTTGATGTAAGGCAAGCGCAGGATAGGAGGATGGAATATATACAAAAAAAGACAGCGTTTCATATTCACACATACGATAGGAGGATGGAATATGTATGGAAAACAGTAAGCGGAAGGCATTTCAACAAAATTAGAAGAAATGAAAGCTAGGCACCATATGAACATGCAACCAATATCACTCTATCAGGTAAAAAGTGTCTCGTCGTAAGTGCCATTTCAAGAAATTAGAAGCAGTACAAGCTAGAAGACAATGCAAGATGCAACCTACATCACAATCCCAAGTTAAATGTGTCTTATGGGTAAGTGATCGTTGCAGGTATAAGTTGTAAGCTACGCAGATGCGATTCAACATAATCAGAAGCAATACAAACTAGACATCATACGGAAAACGCAACCACGTATAACAGTTCCAAGTAAGAGCAAGCACCTGTGATGGTGGAGTAGGGGAGATGTGCTCATCATGTACACGTATGTTCTAGAAACAGGAACACGTGTCATATTCACAGGCATTATGTGTAAAGTAAGCAGATGCAATTCAAGTTAGAAGCAATACAAGCTAGACATCATACGCAACATGCAACTACATATAATAGTGCCAAGTTAGAGCAAGCACCTGTGATGGTGGAGTAGGGGAGATGTGCTCATCATCTACACAGTTACGTTGACTGTCCAGCCTTGTGTTGTCTTGCGAATCTTGATGGGAGGATGGTGGAGTAGAATCTGTAGAGACCCCCTGTTTGAGTTGCTCCGAAGGACCACCATCATCCACTGCCGGATTAATTTCCTTCAGCTGTAATGATTTTGCATTGTGAAGTCAAACCGATAAGAAAAAAGGAATAAAATTCGCTCTTCAGAACTCATTCATGCATGATACTGACGAACACTACTCGGATGAAAGGCAAACACATGATGCAAGGATGGAATATGTATGAAAAACAGGATGGTGTGACATATTCACACCTATGATGTGGTAACTAAGCAGAAGGCATTTCAACAAATTAGAAGCACTGCAAGCTAGACACCATATGAAAGATGCAACCAATATCACTTTGCCAAGTTCAAACTGTATGGCGTTTCAACAAATTAGAAGCAGTACATGCTAGAAATCATATGCAAGACACAACCAATATCACAGTGGTGACTTAAAGGTGCCTTATCATAAGTGATGATGCGGGATATGCAAGAATAGTAGTCTGATGTAGAAACAGGAACACATGTCATATTCACAGGCATTATGTGTAAAGTAAGCAGATGCAATTCAACAAAGTTAGAAGCAATACAAGCTAGACATCATACGCAACATGCAACCACATATAATAGTGCCAAGTTAGAGCAAGCACCTGTGATGGTGGAGTAGGGGAGATGTGCTCATCATCTACACAGCTACGTTACTGTCTAGCCTTGCGTTGTCTTGCGAATCTTGTTGGGAGGATGGCGGAGTAGAATCTGTAGAGAACCTCCGTTTCAGTTGCTCGGAAGGACCACCATCATCCAATGCCTTGCCAATTTCCTTCAGCTTTATTGATTTTGCATTGTGAGGTCATACCGACAAGAAAAAGGAATATCATTTGCTCTTCAAAACTCATTCATGCATGATACTGACGACACTACTCTGATGAAAGGCAAAGTCATGATACGAGGATGGTATGTATGAAAAAATGGACGGCTTGACATATTCACACCTATGATGTGGTAACTAAGCAGAAGGCACTTCAACAAATTAGAAACACTGCAAGACACCATATGGAAGGTGCAATCAATATCACTCTGCCAAGTTAAAACTGTCTCGTCATAGGTGGCGTTCATCAAACTAGCAGCAATACATGCTAGAAATCATATTCAAGACGCAAACCAATATCACACTGCCAACTTAAAGGTGTCCCATCATAAGTGACTGATGCAGGATACACAAGAAGAGTAGTTTCATGTAAGAACATGGTGTGATAGACAGATATAGCATGTACCAAAAACAGGAAAACGTGTCATATTCACATGTATCATGTGTAAGCTAAGCAGATGCAGTTTACACTAATTAGGAGCAATACGAGCTAGACACCATATGCAACATGCAACCAGATATCACACTGCCAAGTTAGAGCAAGCACCTTGGATGGTGGAGTAGGGGAGCGAAGACTTGGACCTTGTAATGCATTATCAGTACAAGGAGAATCGGTATAGATGCTCCGTTTACGTTGTTGCAGAGGACCACCACCATCGCCTTCCTTACTCTTTTCCTTCCTCTTTCTTGATTTTGCCTTGTCAAGTCAAACCAACAAGAAAAAGGAATACAATTTTCTCTTCGGAACTCATTGATGCATGATACTGACAAACACTACTTTCATGTAAGGCAGCCGCATGATAGGAGGATGGAATATGTATGAAAAACAGGACGGCGTGACATATTGACATGTATGATGTATAAAGTGTAAACTAAGCACAAGGTGCTTGAACTTGTTAGAATCGATGCAAGCTAGAAACCATATGAAAGATGAAACCAATATCACTCTGCCAAATTAAAAGGGTGCCCTAACAAATGTATTTGACCAAATTAGAAGCAATACATGGCAACAGGCTAGAAATAATATGCAATATGCAACGAATAAAAGTGACTCATCGTAAGTGATTGATGCAGGATACAGAAGAGAGGTAGTTTCATGTAAGAACAAGGTTAACACATAGATGTAGTGTGTACCAAAAATAGGAAGGCATGTCATATTCACAGGTATAGTGTGTAAACTAAGCAGATGCAATTTACCCTAATTAGAAGCATTACAAGCTAGACACCGTATGCAACATGCAACCACATATCACACTGCAAAGTTAGAGCAAGCACCTGTTATGGTGGTGTAGGGGAAGTGCGGTCTTCAGGTACAGAGCTACGTCCAATATCTTCATTTAGGCTTGCTGTTTCTTGAGAATCATGTGGAGAGGATGAAATTGCATTCTTTATAAGAGTATTGCGTCTCATATTAACCCACGCGCGTGACTGTCTCATCATAAGCGATAGACGTAGGATACACAAGAACAGTAGTTTGATGTAAGAACATGGTGTGATAGGCAGATGTAGTATGTACCAAAAACAGGAAGGTGTGTCATATTCACATTTATAATGTGTAAGCTAAGGAGATGCAATTTAACAAATTAGGAGCATTGATGAGGGATACACAAGAAAAGTAGTTTGATGTAAGAACATGGTTAATAGAAAGACGTAGTATGTACCAAAAACACGAAGGCATGTCATATTCACAGGTATAATGTGTTAACTAAGCAGATGCAATTTACCCTAATTAGAAGCATTACAAGGTAGACACCATATGCAACATGCAACCACATATCACACTGCCAAGTAAGAGCAAGCACCTACGATGGTGGTGTGGGGGAATTGCCGTGATCAACTAGAGAGCTACGTTGACTATCTTCATTTAGCCTTGCTATTTCTTGAGAATCATGTGGGGAGGATGACACTGCACTCTTTAAACGAGTAGGGCGTCTCACAGTAACCCACTCGGGTGACTGTCTCATCATAAGTGATTGACGAGGGATACAAAAGAGCATTAGTTTGATGTACGAACATGGTTAATAGACATATGTAGTATGTATCAAAAACAGGAAGGCATGTCATTATCAAAGGTATAATGTGTAAAGTAAGCAGATGCTACCAAATTGGAAGCAATACAAGCTAGACACCATATGCAACATGCAACCACATTTGACAGCACGAAGTTAAAGCAAGCACCTGGGATGGTTGTGTGTGGCAATTGAGATCATCAACTGCGGAGCTACGTTTACTGTCTCCAACTGCTGATACTGGACCCATTAGAGCATTGAAACGCTTAGTGCTTATCTTCGAATTACACTGGAGCGACTTCTGTCTTTTCTTTTCTGCATTCATCAACACTGTGTCAGAGTCTGAAATACCCATGCATAAAAAACAATAGTGTGAGTATGGGTGAAGTGTGTGCACAATTAGTACAGTGTAAAGGTAGCAGATAGTAGGTCGGTGAGAAATAAATGACGGGAGACATATGATAGCTCTACAACATGCATGGCACACTAAATTACTACAGGATTCTATGAAAATAACAGTCGACTGAAAGTAAATAGGCCAGTCCATTTTTTTTGCACCGTCCGATGTACAAAGAACGGGCAGATCGCCTTCATCTACCTCCAGCCAGTCAGTGTTGACGATCTTCTTCGAAACGCCAGCGACCACCGGCCCAGTATTCCTCCCCTGCCTGCGCCCTCCCCTCGACCTCACCGCACCGCCGTGCTTGGCACTGCCCCCCGGCCATCCATTCAAGCCCCGTCGACCTCCAGATCGGGCGCAAGCAGCTCCTGCGCCCCACACCCCTATGATAGACACCGATGCGCCGCTTCCCCGGGGAACAGGCGGACTAGGTGCTCCGCGCGCCTAAGCGGGTGCTGCTTCTTTTAATTGTGGTTCGACTGACCCTGAATTGAAATCCAGGCGGGCTACTGACCTCTAGCAAAGGTGAAATAGTAAAAGGGAGAAAACCTTGTGCATTTAGTATCACGAAGAAGATGCAGTAAGAAGCGCTCAACTAGTTTCTTTCATGGGATGAATACGGTGTGAGCGGAGACGTAAGATTTGCACGAATAAGGGAAGAGGAGTACCTCTTTCTGCTGGCAGTGCTGTGTCCTCCTTCTGTTTTTCCGACGATCTTCTTGTTGTTCGCCGGAAACCAGAAGTTGTGGAGGACGGTGCAGCCTTGGACGAACCCATGGCCAAGTTGTTGAGTGTGGTGCGGTGGCCGTCTATCGGCGGCGGGAAAGTAGATCCGAGGCGGCGAACGACGGCGTAGCGGGAACAGCTCCGGTGCGGTGGACGGTTGCGACAGTGGAGCCGCAGCAGTGAGGCGCAGGACGGCGTGGTCAGAGTGGTTCTGGTACGGCGCACGTCGGCGTCGGCATCGTGGAGGCAGCTCTGCCTCGGCTTCAGCTGCTAAGTCCTTGGACGACGACGTCGGGGTACCGACTCCGGCGTGATGGAGGAGGGCGGCGGTGGATTGGCCACTATGGGGTGGAGGACGGAGGAGGCTGGGGTTTCGCAGCTGCTGGAGAGGGCGTTTTCGCGCCCATGGAGTATGAATGGGGAAACGGAGGGAGGCGGGGAACTAAGGGGGAACAATGTTTCGGTTTGAGACGTGCTTGTTTGAAATTTGGGGAAAGTTACAAACTTTGCCCCCATCTAAAATTTCGGACATATTGCGGGTTGGGGGTAGGACAGTCATGTCAGGTGTCCCAAATGTGGGCGGGATAGATTTCGGCCGAGCGCATGGGTAGGCGCCCACGGCGTATGAATGCTTCTTGGAGGCGGTTGAGACTGGCGTCTTGGTGAAGTTACAAACCTACCCCGGTTTAGACCTTTGGACATCGGGCCGATAGGCTACACGGGCCAGAGTGAGGACAGTAATTTCCTACCACCAAAACATTAGTCTCGCGCGGTTTCGGGTGACCAGAGGCCTATTTGGCGCTTCATTCAATAGTTGGGAGCAGAAGCATTAACGTTTTCAGTTCTCTTGAATTGAACTTTCAGGATTTGTCAAACTTCACAAATCTTTACTCTTGAAAATCCTAAAGCTACGATTATTTTGGAATGGAGGGGGTACATTTGAATATACATTGTACACGAGTATATATTAAAAAATATGCAACTTACCTCAGTTCATGCATGGTTCCAGATATAATCTCCTTGGTTGCAAAAAAAGTTAGATATGCGTATGAATATATATAGCATGTTCAAACTCACAACAAAGATTGATGCCCCCTTTTACATCTGATTTACAAATGCCATTATCTCGGGTTCAAATAGATGAATGCACTTCCTATGAATTCGAATCTTCGAAACCCCCTTTATGTTGAATTCGACATGTATTCTATTTCGTAGCTAGCAATTCGGAATGTATCCATGCAAGTGACAAATGTATAAAGTGCTTCACACTAACAACCTGGAGTGCACTAATTAATGTTTATATATGAATTGCAAAAGCATCCATTGCCTGTATTTCAAACCGCTCTCACTCTATGGATCGATAATATGAAATAAACACATGCACATGCTAGAATTCAATAGAGTATGGGTGTCTGATAGACCGATTTTCGTCCATACGCAATTTGCAAAATTCATGATCTCATCCAAAAATAATAATGCCATTTATATTTTAATTTAATGCGTAGAACCGCCTTTTACACGTAGATGCACTATGCCTCGCCCCGTTCTCACAAACGCGTTATATATCTCTCTATCTAACGCATAAGTGCACACACTTTATATGCATCGGCATTTCTCTTTCACACATGCTCACAATCTCTCTCAGGGTGTCGGGGTGTCTCACGCACATGCTCTCTTTGTTTCTCTCTCTCTCTTTCTGACTACTATGTACCACTCTTTTCACTAATCTTAGTTGGAAAACACTATTTCTCTCACATGCATATATACACATGCACGGTCTCTAATAGCCCTCTACACGCACATATATGTGCCTACGTGTCTCCCGCACGCACATTATCTTTAGGCCTCTCTCGCACACATTGCCCCCCCCGACACACCTCTCTCTTAGTAGTTGGCAGATATGATTTCATCATATCATTCGGTAGGATACCCCTGGCTGTTAGGCTGGATGGTAATACGAGGCAAAGTTTTATCCTAGTTCGAATCGGACCCTTGCAGTTGAAGAAAGAGCCTACTCCTGGTACTGTATATTAGTAATAGGGGTGTGTACAAAGTACACGTGAATACCAGGCATTGTGCGTGTGTGTATACTATCGACGAACTAGCCCCCAAGCTTGTATAACATACTAAGGGCCTAGGGTTACAAATCATATATAGTCGGCTTATCACCAGTGGGGATAGAGTCCTCCGCGACTCTGGTAGCTTCGTGTTGTACGCCGAGTCCTCCACATGGGTCTTCGTATAACACATCTCGGTCCAACCTATATGTGGCGCAGGATGGAACCGACCCATGAGTCTTCATGTTGACCCACCACAACTAGAAATGATGTGCCCACCACACCACACACGCAATCGGCCACTAAGAAAATAAGCATATACAATAGTACAACGGTATCTAGCTCACGATACGTCTCCATATTTTGTTGATGACACTGAAGGACTTTGCATTTGATGCGTGCTCCGTATTTTGTTGACGACACTTACGGTCATTGTATTTGAAGCGAAAGCACGATATGGTCACTGGACTTCAGAATAAGCTCATCACGGTCACCACATACATTTTGTCGTGCTAACCAACATGTGGTTGGATGGTTAGAGGACAGTGGTTTCTCGAGCCCACCAAGGTTAAAGTCCCGGTGCTCGCATTTATCTTGTGTTAATTTCAGTATTTTCCGGCGATGTACGTTCAGTGGGAGGAGACGTTCCACTCGACTACGAGGCACCTATGGTGACTTCGTAAAATCTCAAGATCATATATGCTGGCCCACTCTCTCGAAGGTGCTCATAGGGGTAGGGTTCGCGTGTGTGCGCTTATAGCGGTGAGTGCTTGCACGTATATATGAGCCCTTGCGTCTGTACCATGTTAAACAAATACATATCATGATTATACGGTCACTGCCTCACCCGTACAACTCCGTATTTTGTTGATGACACAATCAATTGACCAGTCAAACGTTCCACGCGGCGCAACTAGTGTTGCACCATCGGGGCGCGTAACCGTGGGCCCACCTGTCAGCCCGTATATGAAAGAAAGAAATGGTAGTTTGAGTCTGTACTGTGTTAATAAAATAGGAGTACATTTTAGGGTGATCATACGGTCACTGGCTCACCATACATCTCCGTAATTTGTTGATAACACGATCAATTGACCAGTCAAACGGTCCACATTCAGCAGCGCACATTACCATAGGGCCCACCCGTCAGCGCGTATATGAAGGACAGAAATGGTAATAAATTAGTGGTCGGTGGGTATTCAAAGTCGTGAGACCTCTGGTTGGCAGTCACCGGCGGTTGGGGGGCGTTCATTGGGCGGTGGGGTGGGGATCCCCGGAGAAAAAGCTCGGCGGGGGGGGCTAGAGGGATGGCCGGTGCGGCGGCAGACCGGCGTGGGGAGTGGTTTCGGGGAGGGCGGGCCGGCCGCGGGCGGCGGGGGCTGGCGGTTCGGCCGGTGGTGGCTGGCGGCTCAGGGCGGGTGGAGTTTGATGATAAATTGGAGGCCCTTGATTTCGTATCCAACGGCTGGAAAATCTAATGACCAGAGATGAAAAAGTCAGTCGACTGACGTGTAGCCTCACCCCGCATGTACACATGCACACACGCAAGACATGCACGCATGTAGGCGTGCAACACTGACACGTACACACGCACGCATGCTGGCGTGCAACACTGACACGTACACATGCACTCACGAACACACGCACGTACGCACCCATGCATGCAACACTGAAACGTACCCTTGCACGCACGCAACACTCGCACGCCTGCATGCACACAGCACACGACGCAAGACACACGCTCAACCTATATGTGCATGCACCCTTTGTTAAGGACATGGATTGTTACGGGTATTAATCAATCTTATCTGTGATAAGCAGAACATTGATGTTTGCAGCGGTCTTTATGAATCACAACGTATCGAACGGGCTATCAACATAGTAGGCTTATCTACATGAAAAAAGATGACGTCACACTCAATGAACAATCATCGGTTTATGAAATGCCCGCTTCTGACCGCCCTGGCCCACCAAAGGTTCCTTTGCTGTGCGCTGCCTGCGTTGGGTCACTGACATGCAGGCCATGCACCCAAAGAGCCCACACGTCAGTGGAAGAACGGCACGGTGTCCTAGGTCAGAGTCGAGGGCGCTACTCGCGGCACGCCCGGCTGAACACGCCTCCGTGCCTCATTCAAATGCCTCCATGAAACCCGGCCGTGTGGAAGCCAAGAAACCCACTCTGGACACACGTCCGTTCATGACCGGCCGGCGTTAAACGCAACGCCGGCCGAGCTCCTCCCGTCTGCCGTCTATTTAATCTCCTATTTAAACGAGGCCAAACGCCGGCCAAGAATCGCACACCTCCACCGCTCCCCTATCTCCTCCACCATTTTGTCCACACTTACAATGGCTTACGAAGAGTAGTTATTCCGCATCCAAGCCGGCTGGGTAGCCCGCCGGATACGAGCTATGCAGCTCGCTGATCCACCTCCCTCCCCTCGCCCGACGGAGCCAGTTGCCACCCCAAGCCGGCGCGCGGTTCAACAACTCGCCGCTCCAGGCCAGCTCGACGAGGAGCGGCGCACGGGCGTCGTTGCTGCCGTCCACGCCGCTGCCTCGTACATACTAAAGAGTTAAAGTAACGAGAAGAAACATAACATAGTTCTGCTGGGGGCTCAGCACAACACACCCCTCAAATTAAACTAAGCACACCTGAAATTAAACTATGCAACTAATCCGGTAGACACTGCATTAGAAGTTTAGAACCACCATGAGCAACGACACTGCCACCTTACTCGGAGTCCTCATCCACGTCCTCGACTTTGTCCTTGTCCCTCTTCCTCTTGGCCGATACTTCTTTGCTTGAACCGCACACTTGGCTGTTTCTCTTCATCCAACCCTTGTAGATATTGAAACAAAGGTAGCCATCCATTGCAGCGTAGTGGATGTGGTCTATATCTAGTACATTCCGCTGCCTTGTACTCACCGCCGATCGTGGAGATTTGGGACGCCATGGATTTGGGAGGAGGGTTAGGATTAGTGGAACTGCCGTAATGTGAATGGACGGGACGACTAGGAGCGAATCGCCGTAGTATTGAAGGACGTGCGGGGACGAGTAGGAGCGAACTGCCAGCGTGCGAACGGCAGGGTAGTGGCTTTCCATTCTCCCATGATACGGGCTTCCGAGAGCCCTTGGATCTGAGATCGAACGGTTGCATGGCGTGATTCTAGACCTATGGGTGAATATCCTATCCTGGAGGGTTATTCTTCAAAATTTCAGCAAGTTAGCATGCGACCGTTTGATCTCAGATCCAAGGGCTGCCAGCAGCCCGTATCATGGTCATGCCTACCACGACCGTTGCGTCGCTCGCGCGGTCGCGCCCTTGGAGATTTAACACGGTGCGTTAGGCTATCTGATGTTGGCATGTCATACATAGTCATCACTTAGTCACTCATACTACAACAAGGTTGGCTATAAGATTGGCTATAAGTGTAATTTTTTTACTCCTCTCTATCTCTTTCTTCGTACTCCCTCCGTCCCATAATATAAGAACGTTTTTGACACTAGTGTAGTGCCAAAAACGTTATTATATTATGGGACACAGGGAGTACTAGTATTTATTGCATTTGCCAAGGAGTGACCTCTTCCAATGAAATGGTGTTGCTAAGTTTGCTTCATTTAATTAGCTATAGACTCAAAATTGTCTTTTGACCTAGGTACACGCGCTTAGCACCGTTTCTTCCTTGGGTCACCAAACTAGTCTCTCTCTTCTTGATTAACTTGCCACATCAGACTTTATGCCTATGTGGCAAGCTTAAGCACCTGTAGGAGCAAGTAAAAGTAAGTACAATAGTGCGCTTTACATGGCATTTTTGCATATGTGGAGGAAAGAGAGGCAAGGAAAAAGTGGAGAAGTGGGCTCTCATGCAAGAGCCAACCTCTACTACATGGTGGAGCATTGGGAGAGGCACCTGTATGGAAGTGGTCAGGAATCGGGAGACTCACGCCGGTCGTAGCGCCGCAGTTAAAATGATAATGGCAAGTCAAATCACGGGGCCCCACCTGTCCAACAGTAACTCGCTGTCAAATCACACAGCCCTACGTTTGCAGCAGCCTACTCCCTCGTCTTCTCGCGTCTCTGTCGAACCGACTAGGCGGAACTGCCCCGCCTACCGCGCAGGAAAAGCCCCGCCCTCGACTTTTAAATACAACTACATCCGCTTAAGAATCCAATGATATACTTTTTGTGACATAGTAACTCATATTTAGTTAGTCAAATGGATGACCTAGAACTACGTGCAGGTCCTATAAACCGAGATGCCTAAAAATTAAAAAACTGAGACGGAGAGGGTAGTTCAACACGTATCTTTTTAGAACAATATAGTCGGGATTCACCAAGGAGCAAAACCAAGTGGTAGGCTGCTCCTGTCGTGTTGGCGTAGCAACTCAAGCAGGGTCAGTCCGCACACGAAATGGCGACACACTTAACAGGACCCCTTTGGCCGACATGTGGCTCATCCACCATCTTGTTCCACGTGCGATGCACCAAATTACAGTTCGGAGCAGCGGTTGGAATTGGAGGCACCCCGGTCGTAGCGCCGCAGTAGTAGAAAATGAGCGATGAGGGGTCAAATCACAAAGCCCCACCTTTCCTGCATTAAGCTGGACGGACGAAGCAACCATCATTTCACTCTAGGGCGCAAGAGCATAAAGAAAAGAGAAAACAATGATGCCTGCGGCAGCTACCTAGGGCACCCTAGGGTAGGGGTCTCCACTACAGATCCTTTTTTTTGAAAGCGCCTCCACTACAAATCGGCTTCTCCCTCGTCCTCTTGAAGAAAACCGGTGATGAGTGCGGCGGTAGGGTTTGTAGGAGTACTACGGCGTGCGGGGCCACGTCGTAGTAAACGGGTTTGAGTCGACGCCTTAAATATGTGTGGGCCGCTTGGTTTTACGGGAACGAGGCAGCATTTTGGGTTCGGGGACCAGTGGAGATATAGTACGTACAAAACATTGTGGACGTAGGTTCGACCGAAAGGCAATGATGCATGGGCCCTGCATTTTGATATATCCGGGGCCGCGTGAAATTTGCTACTCTACTCAAAACTAGTAAGGTACACATGTATTGAACGCATGAGATTTCGAAACCAAATTATGAATAAATACACACTATAGCATGTAAAGCTTTGAGTCATATATGCATGATGTAGGTGTTCGTTTAGTTCTTATAGTTCATCTCATTCAAAATCAATTAGTTTATAAAAATTTTAAGATTCATGGGGTTGTGCATTGTAAATCATAAAGTAAAAAACAAATAATGGCAATTCATTTAGAAAAAAATAATCAATTATGATACAGAAGATTCTAGAACAAAGGAGAAGTGCTTGTGTTTTGAGGTTTGTGCATTATGCTTAAGTTCAACCATGGAGTCTTCTAAATTGTACATGTGGTAGATCTGATGGAATGTTGATGATATCCAACGGCCAGTAGTGCTCGGATTTGCCTATCTCTGCACTGTCGGGTTAGCTTCATCCAGCGACCATCTTCCAAAGTTATTGGCACACTATATAGTTCTTGTGCCATAGTTGCATGTTTTGGAAAAAAGCTACTAGTGGGTTGTACTATCTATTTAGGAATAGAAGATGTATACATGGAAGTTGTAGGGAAAGAGATGACATGGAGCATCTCAATTCCTATGAGTAGGGATTGGAAAAGAGATGTCATTTGGTTCACATCATAGGAACTTTTCTATTGAATCTAGAGATGACATGTATCTCAATTCCTATGAGGAGGGATTAGAAAAGAGATGTAATTTGGTTCATATCATAGGAACTTTTCTATTGAATATACGCTAATGTTTATTTTCCTTTGAAATTAAGGGAGTATAGGAATCCATTCATATGAACCAAGTGGCTCTAAAGCTATAGAAATGATATCATGTTTATTTCCTTTGAAATGTGGAGTATATGAATCTATTCCTATGAACCAATTGGCTCTAAAGGAAAAAATCCTATAAAAATCATATCATATAGAGTTCCTATGATATTCCTCGACACGAAAGGATGCTTGAAATTGCTGCGAGTGATATGATGGTCTTTCTTTGTAGACTCCTCACCCATCTTTATAGTTACCTCTCAAAGATGAATGAAATGATATATACATGGTATTCTACATGTGCAATTTGGTACACGGAAACTCGGTAAAAGTTTGCAAGGTTCGAATTTTCAATAAAGCTATATGCACTGCATTTCGGAACGGAGGGAGCATACGGCAGTTGCTAACACTCACGTGGAAGATTTGTGTGTAGGAGGAGTGGCTGTTCTGTTAAATGACATGGCAAAACTGACACTGTCGGATGCCGATCTAACGGTTCTTACGGCGTTCGTCAGGAAAAGGCTTGTGGTGAACGTTTGTCGGATAATGATTTACGGACACATGCATTGCATTGATACGTGCCCCACTCTCTCTCATGCACACGCACCCTCACGAGTCACGACTCTCCCGAGTCCTCTCGCAGAGTCGCACGTCGCACCCACCGTCTATCTGCAGGTAGACGTCACGCACATATGTGCTCTTCACACCCTACCCTCAGAACTTCTAAAAAACAAAAGACGGCGCGCACATTTTATTTTAGCTCACACGTCACACACTTATACTATTACTCTTGCGGCGAACGTTCTTTGGGCATAGTATATTGTACTCTCATGAAGAGAAGCGGTGCACGCACGCACTAGTTCTCTCACACCCACTCGCGGGTACACGTAGGAGCGCATTTTTTGAAGCTGGTACAACAAAATCACTCCACTATATATAAAAGTAGGAGCCTTAGCGCTTGCTTTACTAGGGTTCCTCTCGTTCACTCTCTCATGCTCTCCAGATCTAAGCAACACATAGGCGGCCACACTCTCTCTCAGCTCACGGCTGGTCACAAATCCGGCCGGACAACCTCGACCGGGGCAGGGGTGTAGGTGCATCGTTCACGCTATCGTCAGCGGCGAGGGAGGAGACCAACGGCTGCCCGCGCGTCCCGATCGGCGGCCGTGCCGTTCTCTCCGAGAGAGCGCCGGCTCGGGAGGGCCTCCGACCCCTTCTTCCTCCCTGCGGTATTGTGGCCAAGATGCGGCCTCCCGACGCCGTCTTTGCCACATGCCGATGACCCTCAGGTATATATTCCTTCGAAACCTGCCTTGCTCTACTGCCCCAGCTCCCTTCGTGTGGATCATTTTCTACTTCCGTCCGCTGTTCCAAAGCCACCTAGACTTCTACTATTATTAGAAGTAAAGCTAGTTCATACAATCGACTCAAAGCGTTGGTTCAAACAGGGAAGAAAGTGGGAAAGCTGTAGCATGAATCTAGGACTTGGTTCTAAGAGGAAACGGGGGAAAGTAGTAATATCTGTCACTGTTTAAATAACCGTATTTCGTATTTGCGCAAACAGGTATGTCTGTCTCCGTATCGTTTCTATCCGCGCAATCAAAAGCACACACCTCAGTTTTAGTACAACTGCGCAAAATGAGATGGCTATCCCTCGTTGTCGTCGTCTAACCTCCCGTCTTCAAGGTATCCCTACATTGGTACTAGTAACTAAGGTAGAATGACCAACGCAATCTAAAAGAAGCTGATTCGTACATTTTACTTCCTGGTTGCAGTGCAGGGAGGAGCGAAAACAACTGCATCCTAGTCCGGAATGCACTTTCTACCAGTTCATCGATGGACCGAGGACTAGCTGGCACGGCTGCACGGCGGTTTTTTGGACAGGTGCGCGGACAAGAGGCATTGTGGTCTGCTTATTTCTGCAAATAGCGATGCTTAAATTTAGTGGCATGCACAAGCATTTCAGCTGGTCAGTACACTGCATGGTTCAGTTCAGCATTCCAGCTGAGACCACAATTATAATTGGTTATTCTGGAATAAGAGAACCTAACCCTGAATGGTGGCAACAAGAAAAAACCAGAGTGAACTCCAGGAAATTTAAGCCTGCCGGGAGGCCCTTTGCTCAGAGAAGCCTTGCTTGTTTTTTCCTGATTTGTAAACCTTCTCACAACTTTGTCTTTTGCTGTGAACTAGTATATGTTTGTTATGTTCTATGAATCATTGAGATGTATAAAATTGCTTAACTTATGCTTTTCAAGTTTTTTATGAAGACGAGTTTAATGTGAGTGTTCCACATGAGCGCTGGACTAGCGTGTGAACGTTTGGAATTTATTACATTGTGGCCTCAATTAACTGCATGAACCACTGTAACAAGATACATAGTTGATTATATGTCAGACAGCAGATTGTTGATTGTTAGCTGGTCGATAGCCTAGTGTTGAAGCGAGCTGAGCCAATGTGCCGTGTTTTGCACAACTGCTTACAAGTGGGGTAGCACCAACAGTGTTTACAAGTACTTATGTATACATCAGCGCACGGTTCTCGAACGAGTGCTCTATTTCATCAAAACACACACTGCTCGTATGATAAACCGTGACAACTTATGTCTTACCATGCCATATTCATGAAAAAACTAGTGAGGACGCATCTGTTTCGGCAACAATTACGATGGTTCTCACATGATTCACGGGCACACAAAAGTAGCAGCAGTTCCCATAGACGGATTCAAACAGAGTACTAGCCCCAGAGGGGTCGATAACATGCAAGGTTCGGATAATTAGACACAATCCAAACTACTATTAAACACTAGTGGGGCAACTATTTCATGCCTCGATCTAATTTGGGCTAGACACAAGACGGACCTTGCCATGAACATCATCGAGGACGTCTCGCAGTAGCTCAATCCTGTGAACCTTCATGAAGACAGCCTTGTGGCCTTGCCACTGATAAACTTGTCTGTGGAGGCATGCCATGTCATCTTCCTGCGTAAGCTTGACAAGAACAGTATGCCTCACAAACGAAGGAGTAGCTTTGAACTTCTTGTGCTTCAGTACACCCTGGACAACACGCCTGACAACAGTGAGGCTGGAATACAACTCTTCATTGGTATAACCGCAAATGGCTTCCAGGATCCAACAGCCTAAGGACTCTGTTTTCCCAGTGCGTATATTCAGGTCGTCCGCCTCATAGCGAGTGACATGTACAACCACACAATCCTTGTCTGCATCAGGGCTCTAATTGAAACAGAAACAAATTCTGAATTACTTTTCAGTATAAGAAACACAAGTTATTTAAACCACTATGTATAGCATGGCATCGAAGCTAATAAAATTTTGCATTATTAATCACCACATACTTCCTTTTCTATAAAAAATCACCACATACTTAGATGAAAAACCACAATCGAGATCGGCAAAGAAGGAAATCACCTTGGGCAGCTCAGCGGGGGGGGGGGGGGGGGGGACACATCCTCGAAGGGGGAAAACTGCTCCTGCAGTGCCACGGGGGTTGTAACCTCAAACGGGGCATTAACCATCTCAGTAGTGGCCGTGAGCGTATCTGGGGTCAGCTCGGTGGTTGCCTCCATCTTCTTGGAGCTCTCTGTCTCGTGGGGATCAGCCTCCCGCGTCTGCTCCAATATTGGCAGACCTTTGCCTGGTTCTCCTTGGTCCATCATGAAACTGACGAATACTAGGAGACCACTGAAAGGAAAACACAATCACAATGACAATGAAACAAAAAAGAGAGTGAGGATCGGCGACTGCTTTGCAAAAGTTCTTTTTTTTCTCTGAACGAAAATATACCAACATCACGGATCCGCTTACCTTCCCTTCGTTCGGAGAGAAGAACAGTGGCAGATGCGAGTGTTGCCTTTCTTGAAGACGGTGAGGGAGAAGGATAGTCCGAGGGAGAAGGGGATTCAGCGAAGAGTGATAGGATGGTTGCTTCGTCCGTCAAACTTAGACTGCGGGGAGGTGGGGTTTTGTGATACGACGGCTCGTTACTGCCGCGGTACGACCGGGGTGACTCTCCGCCTGCATACTGCCTTCTAATTTGGTGGATGACATTTGGGCCCGCACGCTGCATGGCCCGCATGTCGGTGAACAAAAGTATAACGGCATTCAGTAGAGGGAGCCGTTTCAATGACCTAGGAGGAGCCAGAAGCGGTAGAGTGTCTCCACTGTACTAGTAGTAATTGTTTTTCTGGGTAGCTGTAGAGTGTCTCCACTGTACTAGTAGTAATTGTTTCTCTGGGCCCAAGACAAAACAGCCCATCCACACTAGTAAATAGTAAAATCAATTCAAAATCCCATCCACACTGGGTGCTCTTCTTCCTCCTCGCTCCCACCCACCTCACGTCAGCTCGCTCCACTCGTACCCCCAAATTCCTCACCTCACTCCTACAGAAAACCCCAGCTCCCCTTCTTCCTCACTCCTACAGAAAACCCCCAGCTCCCCTTCTTCTTCGCTCGCACTACAACTAGGCTCGTCATTTGTTACTCTGCTCAAATCCGTGAGCGCGACGCGACACCCTCGAGGAAAATGGAGTCGGCTGACCCCAGCGCCAAGAAGATGAGGCTCCCGCCAGCGGCGCCTGTTGTAGATCCCGCACCCGGCAGCGCGGGGAGAAGCGGTGACCCCGCCCCCACCGGATCCCAGGAACCCGTAGAATCTCGGGTGGACCGCATCAGCGATCTCCCGGACGCCGTCCTTGGGGAGATCATCTCGCTTCTCCCCACCAAGGATTGCTGCCGCACCCAAGTCCTCTCAATTTGGTGGCACCCTCTATGGCACGCTGTGCCCCTTAATCTCGACTGTCGTCAGCTATCTCTCTTTAATGATTTTGAAATCCCCAAAGCCATCATCTCCTCCCACGAGGGCTCCGTTCAAAGCCTCTGCATCCCGTCATGCTACCTGAGCAAGCATACCATGCCCTGCACGGTGGACGCCTGGCTGAAATCCCCTGAATTCACAGAACTACAGCTGCTTGAGTTCTACTATTCCCCTGGAAATCACATACCACATACCGAACGCCATGAACTTGTGCCCTCAGCACCGATGTCCATCTCGCGGTTTTCGTCCTCTCTCCACACCGCCACCTTTGCGCTGTGCTACCTACCAGACAATCTGGTACTAAACCTTCGACTCCCATTTCTCAAGAAACTTTCACTTGTGCGGGTTCGTATATCGGAGGCCTCATTGCACAGCATCATCCACTCCAGTTGCCCTGCGCTGGAGTGCTTGGTGCTTGTTTTCATAGTTAGAATCGGTTGTCTCGAAATAAAGTCGCCTAACCTTGTAAGAATTGGAATTTCTTTTGACGAAAGGCAGCTCATCATCCAAGATGCCCCTTCACTTCAAAGGTTGATCCTTGATTCTAGTTATTCACCGTTGCAAATAACCGCCCTCTCTGCGCCTAAACTGGAGACCTTGGGTGTAATACATGATCTCTGTGCTCATTTCAATATGGTGTTTGGCTCCACAGTTCTTCAGGTACTTTATATTATCATCGACACTTGTAACCATAAGCTGCATTTTAAATTTCTGCGCATAATTTATATATCATCTTGGAGTACACATTTTGTACTAATATTATGTTCTATGCTCAATGAAGAGTTTCTCCATGGATGGCCTATCAATGGTGCTGGATTCTGTCAAGATCTTATATATCCAAATGAATAGTTTTGATTTGAACAAGATTATTGGCTTGCTGCAATGCTTTCCATGTCTGGAGAAGTTGTATATAAAGGTGATAATTTCACGCACATTGGAAGCCCGCATATAGTGTACTAGAATTAACCGTTCAGTTGTTGCTCTTCCGATACTCTTCTTTTAGACCTTAACTGTTTTCAATCTTCATGTCTATTTAGGCAACAGGACAGGGTAAGAAAGTTATAACCAATCGGTGGATTCATAAGCATCGGGATTTTCTCACTTCTCATGAGATTCGATTGAAGACAATAACGCTAGAACGATATGTAGCCAACCGTGCAAACACAAGATTTGTCACATTCTTCCTGCTGAATGCGAGGTTACTATTGTCCATCAGGCTTAAGTTTATCAGCAGCATGGTTTTGACGGATGGGTATGTCGAAGAGCAAAAAAAGGAGTTTCAGGTGGGCAAAAGAGCTTCTGAACGTGCCGGGCTTCTATTTACAACATATTGTGGTCATAATCCAGTAAATTTTATGACCCATGATGTTCATTCTATGGACCTGACCAATCCATTTGACTGTGACTGCCGAAAACAATGCTGGAGTTAGATGTTGTTGCCCTTTTCAATCTGGTTTTTTTTGTAAACCTGATGAACAATTAACCCTCGTGCTTTTGTACAATTTGTAAGCTGGAGTTAGATGTTCCTGCCCTTTTCAACTCGGCTGTGACTGTCATATTTTCTTTGAAACAAGGCAAATGGCTTGCCATTCGTTTAATTTAGAGTGAAATATTGTAACAAATCCCAACCAAGGGAAATAACATCACTCTCGCCGGCTGCTTGAGCTCACTGTGCATTACAGAAGCCAAGTGATTAGCCCCCACCAGCACCCACAAACTTATTTCGAACTAGCACATCAAATGGGCTGTAAATTTTCATAGGAAAGGCTGCATGACCGTGACAGTTTTGGATTCTGACATTTGGGACCCCGCGAGGAAATAGCCTATCCAAGGTGGTGTCGACTTACTAGCCAGTCAACAAACGATTCTGCCTACCAGCCATTGGATTGACATCCAACATCTGTCGTTTATCTTCTATCTCTTGTCTTCTTCTTCCTCCAGCTGCCCAAACCAAACCACCCCGTCGGCTCCGCCTGCTCCCGCCTTCCATGGCTGGCTGCGCCTCCGCCGCCCTACCGTACGCACCCTCCAACGTTGGCCAGTCCCTCCCTCTATTCACCCACACGTCCTGTTATTCTCCGGCGACGTCAGCCCCAACACGCACCCGCGCCCGAACCAGTCAACCCTCGTACTCCCCTCCGCCTGCGACTGGACCGGCGCATCTTCAACGGCTCCTATTCGTTCCGTCCGAGGCCTCGCCGCCGTCCTCCGCCTTGCGGCCTTGGTTCGCTCGCCGTGCGCGGTGCGCCGCCCTCTTGCGTTGTCAACGTCATCAACAACCGAGAGGAACAACGAGATGACTGTACGTGGAGAGGATGACAGTAGGGACCCACCAGCGTCATGGCAGTACGCAAGCAAGTGCCTCTATAGTACAAGCCCAAAAATATGGTTCCTCCTAATGGTTGGACATCTGGGGCTCACGCCATTGTCAACGTAGTCAATAAACGAGAGAATTACACTACGAGCGGCTGACACCAGGGACCCAGCAAGTCGCGCAGTTTTTTTTAGGAACAAGCAGTTGTTATTTATACTAGTTTTAGCGACGGATCAGGGTAACAACGGGGCTGTGCGGGGGCTGTGGCCCGTCTAGCCAGGGTTTTATTTATGTTTACCACATCATGAGCCCAGTTGTGTTTTTTTCTTGCTGAAAATGGCTAGCCCAGTTCTATTTTTTTAAAGAAATACCCAAACAAGGCCTACTTGCTTTATCGGCCCTGCTGGGCTGTAAATCTTTCAAGACGAGAGAGTTTCATTCGGTTTGCCCAGAAATGGGATGTACATTTTTAAAACACATCAAACCAGGAATTAGTTTCAAAAAAAATTCATTACAAGATCTTAAATTCCATTGATTTTTATGCGTGGACAATTATTTAGATTTCATATTTATATAAATTATTTTTCAAAATAGTTTGAATGTGAATCGATATTTCTGGATTAAAAATAGTTGACCGGACCGAAATATGCAAAATTTTGTATACTTTTTAACCGTGGCTACAATATGGGGTGTAATGCTAACAAAAAGAAGATGGGCTCCAAAAAAATTCTTAAGAATTAGAAAATGGGTTGTACATTATTAGAAATAATGGCAGATGGGTTGTATGCTGTTTTTCACAGATTTGAGGCTGACTTGTGCACCTACTACAGGTTGACGCGTATGCTTTCATAAAAAAAGGTTGACGCACACGCAACGCCCTGTCAACTTAGTCAACACACGAGAGCAGTGACTGTTGGATGTCCATCCAACGGTTGTCGTGCTTCTTCAATCTCTGCTCTTCATGCTCCCGCCACTCAAACAAGCGCCGGTGGGACTACCTGCTCCCTCCTCCCGCGGCCGGCTATGCTGCCGCGCAGGCCTCACGGCCCCACCATACTCCCATCGCTGGCCTAGCCATCCCTCTACTCACCCACACATGCTGTTATTCTCCGGCGACGGCAGACGAACCAGTAAACCCTCGTACTCCTCCGTGTGGGAAACAACTGCCGAGTATTCCCTGGCTCCGTGTCGTTCCCTTCCTAGACCTCGCCGTCGTCCACCGCCCTGGTGCTCTCGGTGCGGCCTGGTCAACGTGGTCAATGAACGACATCCATCGGAAGTGGACTGTACGTGGAGAGGCTGACAGCTGGGTCCACGGCCGCACGCAAGGAAATGCCTCCTTATTACGCACAAAATAACGATTCCTCCACCTGACAGCTAGGACCCATAGGAAGGGCCTCTGTATTTCGCGAAAAAAACGTTCCCCCCGCTGACAGGTCGGACCCACCAGCTATATCTTCGCACGCAAGGAAGTGCCTCCTTATTACGCCCAAAAAAATGAATACCCCCTGCTAGCTAGGACCCACTATATTGTTGGGCTGACTTGTGGGCCTACTAAGTTGACGGGGACGGAGGGCTTTGTCAACTTAGTCAATACTCAAGTGACCGTATGATGTCCATCCAACGGCCATAGTGCTTCTTCAACCTCTGCTCTTCTTGCTCCAGCCGCCCAAAGTAGCGCCGGTCGTGCCACCTG